>NW_026991709.1:122700400-127500400 GCF_029215605.1 Mirounga angustirostris
GAGGTTTCTCCCTAACTCCAAAACTAAGCACAGATTGCACATGCCTATAGATTATTCCAAAAGACACAATAGTGGCCCAGCATCACTCAGACATAGGTGAAATAACTATTGTTTTTATTAAAAACTGAACCCATGCCAGGAACAAAGATGGAAACAGCTCCATTTACATAACCTTTAACTTTGCAGATTAGAAAATAATAATTTAATTACAAAATGGTACTTGTTCATTGTACAAAATATGGTGAAAATTAAAATCACCCATAATTTTACCTTTCAGAAATGACCACAATTAACATTCTCCTGTACTTCCTTCCAATCTTTCTTCCATGAACATTGAATATCCGCAGTTGTAGGAACTTAGAATTGGCAATAGTAGTTTTATGTTATATCTCAATAAAATGTTTCCAATTTTTTGCATTTTTATAATAAATAACAGTTTGCTAAGCTGATCTCATGTACTTTTGACAGTTTTATCGTATGTCTTAGAGATCAAGTTTTTCACGGGGAAGTTGGGAGCAAGTTACAGGTATTACTCTCACTTGTAATACTATTAAATAGTAAATCCTAATTTCTTAGTTCATGTTATGCCATTAGCATTTCCCCATGTCATTAAATATTCTTTAAAGTCTGATTTCAATGAATGTGAAAGATTTCAATGTAAGGATAGTCTCTTCAGTATTTCATTGAAATAGTTTCTTATTCCTCAACAGGATATTTTTGGATATTTAAAAACTAATATATATATAATATTATGATGATATAAAACTAATTTATGTAATACTCTTATATATAAATCTTTGATCACATTTTTTATTTATTTATTTATTTAGGACTGATTGGGAATGAGACCTAGTAGATTTTTATAGGATTTTCTCTTTGATTCGAAGGGGACCCAGTGTTTTGCAGAGAGGACTGCTCCTTTAAAAGCCTTCGTCTGTCCAAGTGTGCCCCTTTGATTTAAACTTGAGATTGTGTGATTCCCTAAAGCATCTCCTTCTTTTTTTTTTTTTTTTAAGATTTTTTTTTTATTTATTTGCGAGAGAGAGAATGAGAGAGAGCATGAGAGGGAGGAGGGTCAGAGGGAGAAGCAGACTCCCCGCCGAGCAGGGAGCCCGATGTGGGACTCGATCCCGGGACTCCGGGATCATGACCTGAGCCGAAGGCAGTCGCTTAACCAACTGAGCCACCCAGGCGCCCTAAAGCATCTCCTTCAATCTAACAGTCTTAACAACCATTCCCCTTTCATCCCCTTATAGACAATAGCTTTTTGAGTTTTCCTCTTTATCCATTCTCTCCCCATGCCCAGCTCAGACCATTCTGAAACAAAATGGGGCAAAATGTGCCTGTCTCCCCTTCCTCCATGTTCACCCCCGCACCTCCACTTCAGTGCTTTCTCTGCAGAGATCCCAGTGCCCAGGGATAGGATGGGCTATAACTAAGGTGTTAGCTTCTTAAGTCCTTCCTCCCAGAGTATGTAAAGATTTAATCAGTTAGGAATTCCATAATTACATGTATTTCATTTTTTTTTTAAGATTTTATTTATTTATTTAAGAGAGAGAAAGCGCAAGAGAGAGGCAGAGGGGAGGGGCAGAGGAAGAGGGCGAAGCAGACTCCCCACTGAGCAGGGAGCCCAACACGGGGCTCTATCCCAGGACCCCAAGATCATGACCTGAGCTGAAGGCAGTGGCTTAACCCACTGAGCCACCCAGGTGCCCCAATTACTTGCATTTTAAAAGAGGATCCTGGAGAAGGGACAATGCTTAAACTCAAAGAATGAATCACTAATGGTGGAAATCACAAAACAAACTAACAAAAAAATCAAACCAGAGAAAGAGAGATTTGCTTTAAGTCAATAGGAAGGGAAAGCTACTAAAGCCACAGGCTTGGCTAAACTTGCCTACCAGGAGTGAGAAAAGGAGGAAGGTAACTGAACCCAATGTGGAGTCCTGGGAATATTCCCCCTTGGGGTCAGGGCATGGGTTGTCAGGAGAGAGCCTGAGGGCGAGTGGATGGGAAGTCGTGCTGGTGGGGAATGAGGAGAGTGAGATGGTGGGATGGGAGGGCAGTGGGAACTTTTGCCTGCCAGATGAGCAGTCTGGCATCATACCTAAAGGCAACAAGTGGGCCACCACTCTAGGGTCTCAGGTGAAAGGATATTGTACAGAAGCCAGTGTTTGAAGATTATTGCACTTAATGTGGGCTTGATAAATTGTGGAAGAGAGGGACAGAAAAATCAGCCAATAAACTACAACAACCGTAACAGCTAATATTTACTAAGTATGTATTTGTATGCCAGGCGCTGTTAAGTGTCTCACGTGTATTAACTCGTTTAAAAACTGGCCCAGATCTATGTTGTCAGTATGACTATGATCCCATTTTATAGATAAGGAAACTGGGAAACAGGGAGGTTAAGTTACTTGCCTAAAGCTCCACAGCTGGTAAGCAGCAGGGCAAGGATTCAAGCCCAAGGGCTTCACCCCTACCCTGGACACTGCCGTGACGATAGGCCTTGACTGTGGTGGGCTATAACTATGTGGTGGCATGGAAAGACAGAGCATGCGGAGGAAGTGAAAAAGAATAAAGACTGCTTCTCAGAAAATGTTCTGAGATGGCAAAGCCTGGAGCCAGGAGGTAAGAAATGTGTGGTGTGCCAGAACCGCAGTCATCATGAGCCTGGCAGCATGGCCTCCCTTCTACAACTCATCGGGTTCCTGGAGTATTCCGGGCAGGGCCTCTGCTGCACTCAGTCCCACCAATGTCTGAGGACTGGTAGTTCCCCTATTGAACACCAGATATATGCCAGGCACTGAACTAGCAGCTTGACATGTATTATCTTGTTCATTTCTCATAGGAAAACTATTTTAGCGTCTATTTCATAGATGAAAAAAACTGAGGGTCCAAGAAGTATTGGGACTTGTCCAAGGCATGCAGCTATGAAAGTGTCAAGATTTGAACTCAGGGGATGTCTGACCCCAAAGGCTATCAGTTCCCTGTCTACTCCACTGATGATAATACTTCAGGTTCTAGTCTTTGGGTCCTTCCTTCTCTATTTCCCCAGAGGAGGCTCTTTTCCCATCAAGGAAGGAAGGCTAAGCTGTCCCTCACTTAGGTTTGTCATCAACACCCTTCCTGACACTCCTCCCTCCCCGGGCCTCCATCAAAAAGAAAATAACCTATCGGTCCCTGGACCTGTAGGTTGATGGATGGTTATCCTCAATCCATGACCTTGTCTGAATATTTCCTCCCCTTTTATGAACTCCCAGGGAGCAAGGTCACTTGGGAATAGGCACAAGATCCAGAATCCAAAAGCCTGGGTTAGAGTCATGGCTCCTCAGCTCATGGATGTCAGATAACGAGCAAGCCTCAATTTCCTCTTAGGGTTATTGGGAGAACCAAATGCAGTGATGCATGTGAAACGCTTTGTGAACTGTAGAGCCCTATGTATCTATTCCACACCACCAACCCTTTCTCCCTCGTCAGTCAGGATTGAGTCCAAAATAACTGTCCCAGTGTTGCTTTCTCCACATTAGGGGAGATGAAACTGTGGACAGGGAAGTCTGGACATCCATCAGAGGTCGGCTGTGAGCAGAACCGCCTGCCTGCCGAGCCTGCCGGAGTCTGGGCCAGGCAAGATGGCTCGAGTTTGTATGGGGCTTTGCAGCTTACAAAGTACATCGGCATCTGTCATCTGGCTGCTTCACAACCACCCTATGAGGCAGGCAGGTGGACAGCATTATCCCTGCTGGGCAAGAGAAAAAAACGGACTCTTCAGAGAGGTTAATAAGTTGCCCAAAGTCACATAGTTACTGAGTGGAGAGCTGGGCTCATACCGGGTCCAGCTTTTAGCAGTGGGCCTGGGGCCCACGGCACAACTTCCTCACAGCTTCATACTGCACCCAGCATGCGCCGTACACTGGCTGACATAAGGACGCCTTGTATAAATGTATAGTTTTCTATAGATTCTGTATGAATGTATAATGATGTATAAATTAGGTGTATACTAATTTTTATTTTGCAGGTTTTTGCTTTAATCTCAAATTGGGAACATTTGTTCCAACACTTTGGAAGACCCTTGAGAATCCCAACAGCCCTAAACACAGTGTCAATAGAGCCTAATAGTTAAAGCTGCCTGCTCCCCAACAGAGCCCCCTCTCCCTGTTCCAGCTCAAAGTATTCTGATATGTTCAGTTCACCTCACGTAAGTTTGGATGTGGGATCCCCTCCCCACCCATGGGCCGGAAAACCAGGGGGCCCTTTTAGGTGGACAGGTGGCCACAGGGCTGTCATGGGGAATGCTCACAACCTCCACTAGTTCTTCAAGTCCTAGCCTAAATACCACCTCTCTGGAAGCCTTCCCTGACTCAGCCAAGCTGGTCAAGTTGTCCCTTTTCTGTATGCCACAGTGCCCAGTAATGAGCTTGATCATTCTATGATGAATGTGAGTTGCTTGCATGACTTCGCTTCTAGACAGGGGACAACTGAGGCCAGGGACTGTATCTAGGTCATCTCCATCTCCCCCAACATAACCCTGGATAAAGGCTTCGGAAGGGAGTGAGTGAACAAAATAGTGAATGAATCAATGGAAGTTTCTTTACATTGCCTCTAACTCTTAAGTGCTCCTCTACTCCTCCTGGGTGTTAGAGAAAGGGGGGAGTCATGGCAATTAAAGCCAGAGAAGTAATACTTTTAAAAAATAGCTTTGATAGAAAGTTTTTAAAGAATTTATTTATTTATTTATTTATTTATTTATTTATTTATTTATTTATTTATTTGACAGAGAGAGAGCGAGAGAAAGAGCACACAAGCAGGGGGAGCAGCAGGCTCCCCGCTGAGCAGGGAGTCCTATGCGGGGCTCCATCCCAGGACCCTGGTCTCACAACCTGAGCTGAAGGCAGATGCTCAACCAACGGAGCCACCCAGGCACCCTGAAAGTTTTGTTTTTAAGGTCCCAGCTCTTAAAGACTCCCAAATAGATAGTCCGTGGCACAGAGCATGGCCAGAGAAGTGAGGTGTGCTAATGTTATCTCATATTCATGATCCTCTAAACTTGTTTAAGGACAGTGAATTATTGTCTTTCTCTTCCTTCCCAGGTCACTAATATCCAAGCTGCAGTGACCAAATGTTTTCTATGCAGCAATTTCAATTTATCCACTTCCTTTGGTAACTACCTTTTTTCTTTTTTTTAAATATACCTTAGGGCTTTCTCCTTGACCTACAAAACAGCACTGTGTACTCTGTTCTTTGGGGAAACGTCCTCCCGAACCTTTATTTGGAAAAGCGAATGTGTGCTGGAGCCTGTCGTCCTCAGTGGGAAGTTTGATTCATCTCACTGGGGAACGGTTGGGGGCTATTCTGGCCTGGGCTTCCACTTCTTCCTTTAATGAAGTGGCACCTATTTGGATGATAAGGAGCCACTGAAAATTGGGAACATCTTATGAATGCAAAATGCCCTTTTGTATAGAAATGTATATCTTATTTTAGAATGTGTCCTGTAATATTATTCTAATATAATAAGGATTCCTACAAGGGGTTTATAATAACTTGGGGAAATTTTTTTTTAATTTTTTAATTTTAATTTTTTTTTAAGATTTTATTTATTTATTTGAGAGAGAGAGAGAGAGAGCACAAGAGGGGGGAGTGGGAGAGGGAGAAGCAGACTCCCTGCTAAGCAGGGAGCCCGATGCGGGACTCGATCCCGGGACTCCAGGATCATGACCTGAGCCGAAGGCAGTTGCTTAACCAACTGAGCCACCCAGGCGCCCATCTTGGGGAAATGTTTATGAAATAACAGTACTTTAAAAGCAGAATGTGAAATTATATATACAGTATGTCCTCAATTCTGTACTTTTCAATGAAAAATGTATGTAGAAAAAGGAAAGGCAGTTTTCTCATTTCATCTTCACAAAAACTCTGTGGTATTATGTGGAATTATTAAATTTGCCCAAAGCTGTACCATTATATGTGCTGCCCAAGGTCCCAATGCATGTATAGAGGTTGGATTATGCATGTATATTTTATCCAGAACTGAACTTGGGAAAGGGGAGGGATACTTGGAGCTCACCCTTTGGAATTGCCCTACCCTAGCACCATGGAGTCGCATTTGGCCAAATGATTAGCTTTGGCCAGTGACATGTGACTCAGGTGATTTATAACTTCCAGGTGGAAACTTTAAGAGACAGTGTGCAATCTCCATGCTCTCTGTTGCCTTCTTCCTAAAGTTTGGGCAGTCCCCCAGAGAAAGGCTGCCCTGTCTGCTGGATCCTGGAAGAATGACAACGTGAAGCAGAATTGATACATAGCATGATCAAGAAATGGCACTGAGTTGTTTTAAGCCACTGAGATTTGGAGGACGTTTGTCACCACAACATATCACAATAAAATCTGGCCTATTCTGACTGATTTGAAGGCACTGAACATTGAGGCTAGCTGACAAATGACTTCTTATAATTTAAATGGGAGATGGTGTGATACTATAGAGGGTCTTAGAACCAGAGTCCTACTTTGGGCTCATGTCATGATCTCAGGGTTGTGGCATAAAGGCCCGCATTGGGTTCTGCACTCAGTGTGGAGGTGGCTTGAGGCTTTCTCTCCTCTGCCCCTCCCCACTCCCTTGCACACATGCACGCGCTCTCTTTCTCTCTCTCTCTAAAATAAATCTTTTTTTAAAAGAGTTGTTGTATTAAATAAGACAGTGCATATAAAGCAACTGCCACTTAGAAAAAAAATAGGAACTGATTATTATAAAAATTTTTCCCCAGGGGCGCCTGGGTGGCTCAGTCAGTTAAGCATCTGCCCTCGGCTCAGGTCATGATCTCAGGGGCCTGGGATCAAGCCTGGCATCGGGCTCCCTGCTCAAGCGGGGAGTCTGCTTCTCCCTCTTACTCTCCTTCTGTGCTCTCTCTCTCTCTCAAATAAATAAAATCTTAAAAAAAAAAACCTTTCCCCATAATTTTTATAAAGATGCTCCAGTGCTAATGTGTTTGTTAAACAAGGTATGGTTGTACCTTTTCTTTTTTTTTTTTTTAAGATTTTATTTATTTATTTGACAGAGAGAGACACAGCGAGAGAGGGAACACAAGCAGGGGGAGTGAGAGAGGGAGAAGCAGGCTCCCCGCGGAGCAGGGAGCCCCATGTGGGGCTTGATCCCAGGACCCTGGGACCATGACCTGAGCCGAAGGCAGACGCCCAACAACTGAGCCACCCAGGTGCTCCTGGTTGTACCTTTTCAATTTTGAATTTGTTCTTTCTACCAATGAACAAAAAATTGTGATGACTTTAGTTTTCCCTCTACGAAACAGTAATAAATACACAACATATAACATTAATATATTCCCATATTTCTAAGAGGAAAAACCAGTGGTTGTCATGATTTAAAAACTTAACATTAATAAAAATTAATATTAAGATAAAATTAACAGAAGGAAAATAACATTATTAAAAATCCATTTAACGAATATAATAATTGAAGTTCAATTGTGCCTAACATCAGTCTAAGGAAATAACGTTAAGAAATAATGGACTCTCACTTCCTTTAAATCTAAATTCCTATTCAGGCAAATACACACTTTCTGTCCTCAACAGACTTTCAGTCTGAGAAAATTAAATACAAACAAAAGATCCAATGGCAGCTAAAAGTCACATACGAATATATGCCAGAATTATTCCACCTGTAGCTCTCCTGCTTTATGAAATTTTAGAATATAACTCTCCTACCACTTCCTAGGTTACATAATGCGTCTACACTTTTTTCTCTTCCACCCACACACAAAAAAGGAACATTCGTGGATATGTCAGATTGTGACTATTTCTTCATAATTTGATACAGTTGAATAAAAATCAGATCATTAATTTACAGATATTTCTGTAGAAAGTGGAAAACTTTCATCCTCTTTCCCAATGCCACATCACATCCTTCTACCTCCGTCTTAGGACTCCCCCAAGACAGTAGAGTTGGTAATCAGAGCTCAGGATGTTCCTCATACATTTTAATATTTTTACGCATTGTCATGCCTTAAAATACAGAAGCGTATGTATAATGTCTCTTCTATACACATCCTCAGTCTTAAGGAGAGACAAATTAAAGCTGCTGCGAGACATCCTGCTGGCTCCCTTAATAAGTCCATCTCTCAGTTGTCCAAGATCAATAGTGGGGGAAGAATCTCATTGGTGATATGGCTGCGTCCCTCAGCCCCGATAGGTCTGCTGAGACTAACCTTCCCATTGGAGCACATTAGCCACCTCAGTGGTCACGGTGTTTGCCCAGAAGTGCTGTTCCCTCAGTGCATGCCCAAAGTACGACATAGAGTTCCTCACTTGGGTCCCCTCCGCACACCCTAAGGAAGCCTTCTTCCCATTCACTTTCAGTAGGGACAGTGTGGGCCCAGTCATAGGAAAGCCTGTGAGGATAATTTATCACCCTTATTACTGCTACTGCTCCCCAGGGCCCCCACCCCCAACATACACACAAAGCCACAGGCTCCTCAAGGAACCAACTTACCTTGCTCCACTCCAGTAGACACACCAATAGGAAGATCAATTCTAGGCCAGAGCTCCTCCTCCGTCCCCCACCCTCCAGGTCTTGTCTGGCTGTGACCAAGGGGCACAGCTTAGGCTAGCCACCTGGGACTGCTCGCAGCAAACTGGATTGTAAATGCAGAGGAGAGGGGTGAAGGCATGTCCCCCTAGCCTTGCCCATTTGGACACTGAGACAGGACAGACACTCAGCCACACTTATCAGCAGCTAGCAGCACTCCTCATCTCACAAATTACTTCATCACAGTCTCCTCCAAAACCCAACCCATTTCTCCAACTTGGGCATTCTTTCCAGAAAGTCTTATTCCATGTCATAGTCAGCCTGCTGTTGCTTCATGTTACTGTCTCTTTAAAATGTTCCTACTTGGGGTGCCTGGGTGGCTCAGTCCTTAAGCATCTGCCTTCCCTGGGATCAAGCCCCACATCCACATCCTACTCTCTGCTCTGCTGGAAGCCTGCTTCTCCCTCTCCCACTCCCCATGCTTGTGTTCCCTCTCTCTCTGTGTCAAATAAATAAATAAAATCTTTAAAATAAATAAATAAATAAATAAATAAATAAATAAATAAATAAATAAATAAATAAATAAATAAAATGCTCCTACTTTCTGTACTAACCTGAGCAAAGACATACAAAAACACAGCTTTCACACTACTCTTAGGTTCTTTTCTTTCATCGTGTTGAGCTGCAAAATGCTTCCACTCAAAACTCTTCCCTTCTAGTCCTCCACCCTGTGTGAAGAATTTCCTTTTAGAACTTATTTCTATAAAAAGTTTGGTTTCCCACACTAAGGAACTAGTATTTGTAATGTCCACAGATACTGAAAATTATAAAGCAGGTAACTTTTCCTTTTTCTCCTTTATCTGCCAGAAAGCTCAGAGCCAAACTTACACCTCAATTATGGAAACTAAGTTGGGCCCACATATCTACATCATGTTTTATCTAAAATTTTTTATTTGTATTTCTCTATTTTATTATATAGGTTTCTATATGCATCCTCAACTCTTGCAAAATCCAGAAAGGAATATAGATGACACATGGATAGCTAACCAGGTGGAGAGAGAGATAATAAATAGATATTAATAGATCAAAAAAAAAATTCCAACTCATTGGTCATCTATTCAGCCAGATTTCTTTACTGAGTGTCCACAATCTTCTGAGTAGTAAATTCTTCTCTTCTTCAGTTTTTGTCCTCACTCTGGACTATGTTTTCCCCTTCAGGAAGTCACAGTCAGAAAGAAGGATTATTGTCCTTCAAGGGAAAGAGGGCACACAACCTGTCACATGTTGTGGCAGTGGTCCAGGCAGGGCCAACCCAGGTCTCCTGGTTTCCAGCCCAATGATCTTTCCATAGCATTGCTCTGCTTTTTGTGCAGTTTACCACATGGAAAGCCCACAGTTAAAGGCAGAGTTCAAACTAACCACATATTTTTTGAGTCCTGTTCTCACCCTATCTCTCCATCCTTTCCTGGGTCAGGGATTTTCCCTTCCCTTATCTTTTCCTTGAACATGTTTACCTTTTATAGCACTTCCTTTCTGTTCCATTTTCAATCCTTCACTTGCAATAGTTTCTGTTTAAAAAAATTTAAAAAGCCACAATACTCAAAACTGCCTACCTGGCCCGCTGCCATAGGTACTCAATAAATCTGCATTCTCTTCCTCTACGCACTTCAACATGTATTTAAATGCTCCTCTCCCTTCTTCTCTGCCCCATTCCTGTACTTACATCTTTCTATATACATTGACCTGTGAACTCTGCTAAATGAACCAGCAGAGAGAGAATAGATTTGTGTCAATGTCATTCTGGTGAGAAAAATAGAAATAAAAAAAGGTGACCGTCTATTGAATTGGAATATCAAAAAGCACTCGCTGTTTCCAATGTCTTTTTATATCCTCAGCATATTTGATGCTTGTGTTTGTATAGCCAGGGAAAATTATGTCTGTCTGCTCTTCATCACTTGATTTTTATTGAAGAAACTCGACTTCAATAAGGTCACAAGAGGGAAGTTGATGATTTGTAGTGGACATTTTTGGTAACTTCTTCAATATCCATTCCTCCCTCCTGTCCTTTTTTCATCTGGGGATCCATTTGGGGATCCATGTGGTTCCAAGGAAACTAACTCTGCTCTCTGATGCCAAAAGTGAGCACATGTCTTAAGTCTAAGCAAATCAGCACATTCCATCTCCTAGCCTAATCAAAAGCTCTCTCTCCTCCTCTGGAAATAGGAAATCTAAAACTCCTCCAGTCATTTTGCTGCCACAAAGCAGACCACTTGATGATGAAGCCAAAATGTAGAGAATTGCGAAGAAACAAAGCCAGGGCCCTGATGACATCATGAACTTCTACATTGGACTTTACCTAAACTTAGACTTTATGGTTACATGAATTGATAAATTTTATTATCTAAGCTTATGTGTTACTTTCAGATAAAAGCTTCTTAACTAATACAATGATGATACCTTAAAATTAGTGTAAAGTATGCTTGTTTTGATACATAACAATAGCTGTGATTCACCTCTGCTACTTACTCCCTGTCCAATATACTAAAGACACCAAGCAGATGGAGGGTATGATGGTATGTGTCTATGTATGTGTATTTTCCCAAATGATCAACACCAACAATCATCATTATCCCCATCATCACAGTGGATGAGGCCATCATATGTAAATCAAACTCAGATGACCAAAGTATACAGCAACATTTGAAATTTAGTGTCTCAGAAGCATTTCATTTCAGTCGCATAAAAGTTATGGTATGCTGATTAAACACTGACTGGAGGCTGAAAGAGTGCTTACTTGAAGTTTATAGGGATGGAAAGGATGCATTCTGTTGCCAACTAATTTTTTTTTTTTTTTCAAAACACTGCTGCCCAAAGACAGCCAAATATATGTATTTCACATGTTTTAAGGGAAAGAGATTTTCAGACTTTTTATTTTTTATAATGTATTTTCTGCCAATAATAAAAGATGAGGAAGAGAAAATATTGATAGAAGAAACCACACTCCTTTTCCAAAGAAAGCATTCATTGTCTTCAGTTTCCTCACTTCTGTTTGTGAGGAGAAAGTGATAATTTATTCCCTCTTGTAAACATTTTTCATGTGCAAGTCTCCCAAATTTCCCTTTCATAACCATGGTCCAGAGTGATGAACCTTTTGTCCTTTCCTCCTTCCCCCACCTTGATTCCAAAGGACAAGAGCCACCTGAACAGATTTTTCAAAAGAAAAAAAAAAAAAAAAAGCAACGAAGTAAGAAGCTATCTCAGTAGGGGAACAGGGTATTCCACAAGTCCTGCCTTTGGGGCTGCTCCTTAACACAGAAGGCAGGGATAAGGGAGGGACGAAGCTGGTGGGACCAGATGCCATGAATGATAAACAGCAAACTTTGCAGGTAGGAGACTGAGAGGCTGCTGGGAGTTTCCTGCACTAAGGAACAGGCATGCATAGGGGATTTTAAGTAGTTGGTTAACCTGTAAAGTTTTGAGTTATCTTTAGATACAATATTGCTCCAGAACTAAACTCTGGGTTTCTTGGCTCTGTAAGCAATAAGTACATCCTCTGGTGATTTCTTTATTTCCAATATTTTATTATGAGCATTTTCAACCATGTAGAAAAGTTGAACAGATTGAGACATGTATACCCCATATACCCACCACGTAGAGGATACAATCAGCAGTTTGCTATATTTGCTATACATTTATCCACCTTCCCGATCCATTCACCAATCCATCCCATTCTTCGGTGCATTTCAAAGTAAGTTGAGGACACCAGTATACTACCCTCCTAAACACTTCATCACACTTATCATTAACCAGAGTTCAAGGTTTATTTACAATACTTTTTTCCTAGGTGAAATTTATATAAAGTGAATTGCATGAATTTTAAGTGCCATTCTGTGAGTTTTGACAAATGTACATGCCGGTAATAGGAAAACCCCTATCAAGACATAGATCATTGTCATTGTTATTTCTTTCTAACATGAACTATAAGTAGTGTTATTTGTCTGTTGCATTCATTTATCCAACAAATATTTTCTAAGCGCCTATATGGTTTAGGTATTGTGCCAGGTGTTAAAGACAGAGAGGTAAAGGAGATGTAGCTCTCCATAGGAGCTGACAGTTTAAAGAAAGAGATATTTGAATTAATTAGCTAATGAATTTATCTAAATAGCCACAGTTGCTGTGGAAATGTATTCACACAGAGGAGGGGTCAGTCAATACACCTGAGCTGGGTCAAGAAGGGTTTCACGGTGGACATTTTAAAAGATGAGAAGGAAGTCCCAAACATCCAGGGATGAGAGCACTAAGCAGCCAGAAGTCCATAACCCTTTATGGCATTTGACATGGCTGAGACGCAGGAGGAGGGGATGGTAGTAAGGTTGGAAATGCTCCAAGGGCCAAGACCAGGAGGACCTTGAATGTCCTGCTGAGGGGTTGGGCTATTATCCAGAAAGAGATGGGAAGTTGAAGAGGAGGCTGCTAGACACCTGAGCCAAGGTGACCTGGGTAAAGTTCACTCCAGACTAACATGGAGGCTCTGGTGATAGAAAACATTTTGGAATTAGGCGTTAAATTATGGAAAATTCTAGTTCATAATCCAGGACGCTGGACCCCAAGGACCATGGAGGCTCCTGCTGGCCACCAGACAGAACAGAGCGTATGCGCACTGTCAAATCTAGGCAAGGAGCCCTGGAGGGAGCCTGGCCTCCCGCCTCTCCTCCACTCCCAGCATGAGAGCCTCAGGGACTAAAGAGAACTGGAGAAGAAGACAAGCTGGGAAAACCTGGATTCTGTATCTTCTAACGTAGCCAGTCACATTACAATCACCTAATAATGATCATGGAACAACTTGTTTGGTGTTGTAGAGGGCCCTTGCCAGACTCTAATCAGCAGATAAATCTAGTGGCTAAAACAGTTCAATCGCTTTTGTTTGTACTGAGAGAAAATGAAGTGATCACACAAACACAGGTGTGTGTGCATGCACACACACGCACACACAAGCAGCCACAGGCAAAGCTGAGTCTTCGTGTGTGCTAATGTCCTTCTAAGAAGTATGAAATGGGGCGCCTGGGTGGCTCAGTTGGTTAAGCGACTGCCTTCGGCTCAGGTCATGATCCTGGAGTCCCGGGATCGAGTCCCGCATCGGGCTCCCTGCTCGGCGGGGAGTCTGCTTCTCCCTCTGACCCTCCCCCCTCTCATGTGCTCTCTCTCTCTCATTCTCTCTCTCAAATAAATAAATAAAATCTAAAAAAAAAAAAGAAGTATGAAATGATTCAAGGTGAAGTGCCAAATTCTCTTTCAAAAGAATGGGAAATAATTGTGTTGTTATATGACAAGTGGTGGATTTAGAGTAGACCATTAAACGAACAGCGTTAAAATGTACAACACTGCTGGTTTAAAACAAAACAAAATAGCTGGGGTCTCTCCATTTTAAACTCCTAATGGATTTAGGGCGCCTGGGTGGCTCAGACGGTTGAGCGACTGCCTTCGGCTCAGGTCATGATCCTGGAGTCCCAGGATCGAGTCCCGCATCGGGCTCCCTGCTCAGCGGGGAGTCTGCTTCTCCCTCTGACCCTCCTCCCTCTCATGCTCTCTGTCTCTCATTCTCTCTGTCTCAAATAAATAAATAAAATCTTTAAAAAAAAAAAAAAACTCCTAATGGATTTAACTAGTGATAAAAGCTGAAGGTACAAACTGCATAGTAAACGACATCAACAAAAACAAGGGCAGAGAAGTGGATGAAGAAAAGAAAGCAGCTTAATGAGCAGCAAAAAGAAGAAATAATTTAAGAGGATAGCATGTCTTAATTTCTTCCTGACTTTAAAAGAGCTAGAGTTTTATGTCAGCTGAAACAATCTTGTTTAAACTTCCAAGAAGAGTTACTGTTTTGGATTGAATGTCTGTGTCCTCCCCTCTAAATTCATATGTTGATATCTAACCCCCAACGTGAGAGTGTTTGGAGGTGGGGCCTCTGGTGGGTGATTAGATCATGAGGCTGGGGCCCTCATGAATGGGCTTAGTGCCCTTATAAGAGGAGGCCAGAGAGCTAGCTCACTCTTTCCACCATGTGAGAATACAACAAGAAGTCAGTCATCTGCAACCCAGAAGAGGGCCCTCACTGGAACCTGACCATGCTGGCATCCTGATCTTAGACTTCCAGCCTCCAGAACCGCGAGGAAATAAATTTTGGTTGTCTATAAGCTACTCAGTCTGTGGGACTTCGTTACAGCAGCCCGAGCTAAGACCGTGACCAAAAAGAGTAAAAGTGCTGAGTTGTAGGACTTAATATCCTGCACAGTGGAAAGCTTTCCTATGGGAAATTCTCTTCTTTTTCTCTCTTTTAATTTTGAGACTCTCACTGAGCCCTGACCTGAGTAACAACAACTCCCTAGATACTTGAAGAAATCTGAAAAGTTGCCTCATGTTTACATCTCATTAAGTCAGAGACCAATCTTCATCAAAAGCAAACATCCTAACACTGACCATACTTCTTCTTCTATTTTTAGATAAGTTGAAGACTTTTAATTGTTTTAAGCATGTTTACTGGCCCAGGTACAGGACTTGTCCCCTCCCTCTGATCCTCTTGCCTCTGTGTTGACTTCTTCCTTTGGCTGGCCTCTTCAGGTAAAGGCTACAGCATCTCCAGCTCACATTCTGGGGACTGACAAAGAGCTTTTTGTCCCACCCAAATCATTCAAAATTAAAAGGTCCCATAACTGAGTCCCATTAGACCAGCTTGGCTGGCTTGCTGACCCTTGAATGAAATATGCCAATTTCCCCAGGACTGGGTCATATCACAGCCCTGTAGTTAGAGAATGAGACTGAACACATGGCTTGAGTGTTGGGGGAAAGTTTCCCCCAGGACAGTGGAAGGGCTCTTACTAAGATGGGAGGAATGGACTGGAGGCCAGCAGAAATAAGAGATGTCACCAGGCTCTTCTGAAGACTCAAGTATTGAAACACTAGTAAAAGCAGAACCCAAGAAACTAGGAGACAGCACCCCTGCATCCCCATTGGTCAAAGTGGAGAAGGAGAGTATGGGTCACCGGGCCTCTGCACTGAGAACCACTGCTCTGCACCTGCTTCTCCCCACCATTTACCTCCCCGCCCCATCATTTATATAAAGTGACCGAAAGCCTCTTTGCTGGTCTCAGGAAGACATAATAACCATTATGCTCAGAAAGATATAATAACCAGATGTGCCCACAGAGTCTGGAGTCTGGCCTTAACTTGTCTTTAGTCTTTCCCCAGAACTATTCTTCCATAAATTCACATGCGAGTTACACCACCAGGCACTCTTCTCATAACTTTAACAGATATTCCAGTCACTCAAACACCAGCCCTGGAAAGTCCTATGGCCATGAGTCCAGGAATCCCTATTCTTTCTAACAGTAATTCTGCAGGATATTAATAGGTATTGTGCCTAACAGAAATTCTGTGGGCAAAAACAGTGTGGCAAACACCAGATTAAACAATGTTAAAAAGATTTATTTCATGCAAGACTCCTCACAGTCTTTAACATGTACATGTGTGTCGTGAATCTACCAGAGGCGGCTTGGGAAGTAATATCTCCCACATTCCTTTAAGCAGGGAATTTTGTTTCAGAAAACGTCTAGAAGTCATTGTTTCTACAGAACACATTTTAAGAAAAGCTGACCTTGCCTAGCCCCTTTACTATCTAGATGAACAAACCAGTTCTCACAGAGTTTAATGATCTGCCCAACCTGCAACTGGTCAATGTCAGGGCCAGGGCCACAAGATCCATCTCTCAATTGCAAGTGCCAAGCCTTGTCCTTTACACAGCATCCTCACAAGTGGCACCTCAGGCTTCCAGGGTTATTCATTCCCAATGAGAAAGATGAGGGTCTGCCCTGTGGCTGGAGGCAAGGGTGGAAACCCCAAGTGAACTGCATTAAGGTAGGGGTGGTAGGCTGAGCACCTCTGCTTTCTCACCAACACCTCAGGACTGAGGCAGCAGTAAAATCAGTTAGGAAGCAAGACAACAGCTTAATCAAGTGTTTGTATAGGGCTTGGTACGTACTAAGCTCTTAAAGTTATTGCTACTGAGAGCCAGGACCATGGACAACATTAAATATGGTCTTAGGTTGGGGTCCACAGAGGCAGGCACTCAAAAACATTTGAAGGCTGGTAGTTTATTTGGGCAGTGGTTCCAGGAAGCTGATGGGTAAGGATGTGGAGAATAAGATAGGGAGGGGAAAGAAGCCAGTACAGGATGTGCTCATGTAAAGGCTACCAGAGTGGTCCACTGGGGTGAATTGAGGAGGGTCATATGTGGAAGCAAGATCCAATGCACCTCAAAGATATTCTGCCCAACAGGCAAGGTACTGAGGTATCTATCACCAACACAGAGCAAATGTCAGCTGGGCCATCATCCGGGAGTATGAAATGTTTGGGAATAGCTTTTAATATCAACCTTGACAGAGAGAAATAATAATAATTTGGAAGGAGTGCTTGTTGTAAAATTGAATTCTACACAGTGAAACTTTGATAATTTTATTAATTAGTCATACAGCCAGGCAGTTTGTGACAAGCCTGGATTCTGGAACGCATTTAAAGGAGTTTAATTGTAGTGCTTTCTGAGTTCCTGTACCCATTAAAAACTTAGCTCTAAGGAGATACCATTTATAAGTCATGCCCTGCCTCAACCATTAAGTGTGTTAAAAGTACTTTGAAAGAAAATTTAATTTTTTTAGTCCTTGGTTTGAAATAGTTACTAATTATAGAAAGCATTCCTTAGCTTATAAGTAAAAGCTTGCAATTTTCAGGAAATAAAATTCTATGTTTTTAATCCAGCAAGTATCACATATCTGTGCCATGGTCATCATAAACCCAGTTTGAATGAGGGAGAAGTTTTGTGGGGGAAGGACCTGTGTTGAAGCTCATTTATATGAGGGTTGACAGGCCTTAGGTGTTTGATGGCTGATGGTGGAGTACATTAGTTCCTTGATATGTGGAAGTCTCCATAGGGCTACGTGCAACATGGCAACTTGCTCTCCCCACAGTGAGAGCTCTGAGAGAGCAGGAGAGACTTAGTAGCTACAAGTCAGTGTTTTTGTAAACTAACCTCAAAAGTGATACCCATCATGCCTGCGGGATTGTATTGGTTAGAAGTGAGTCACTAGGTCCAGCTCACACTCAAGAAAGGATTGTAGAAGGGCAAAAATACCAGGACATGAGGTCATGGAGGGCTATCTACCACAGTCTGCCCTCTGGTCCCTAGTCATTCATGACTCTCCACATGCAAAATGCACACTTTTTTCTCCCCCATGGAAGCTTTAGGTTATTCTCAGTCACAATATTTTTGTAACTGCTCATTAATTCAATTGGTTGTTTGGCAAGAAAATCATACACTTGAACCTTGAGCCCCACCATGGGCAGGGCTGGGTTTTGGAGGTTTTTGGACTCCAAATTCATGGACTCCCTTGGGAAACTGGTGGAAGGCATATTCCATCAGTGTAATGTGTGCGACTGAGACCAGGTCCTGGAATTTAACTGGCATGGTCAGATGGGGTTGGGGAGGAGTTATCCGAATTCCCTCCCTGAGCAGGGGCCATGAGGGACACTTTCAGAACCAGGCCTCCTGGGGCAGTGGATAGAAGAGCTGGACAAAGGACTGAAGACATGAATGGTTTGAATAGGAGTCATAATGTCCATTTTCTAGGTTCATCAGGAATAGGAGTCATAATGTCCATTTTCTAGGAATAGGAGTCATAATGTCCATTTTCTAGGTTGAGAGAGAGAGAGAGATTATATAGTTTAGGGATAAACAGCTTAGATTTGGGAGTCAAACCATCTGAATGGCATCCCACCATTGACTCTACAGTGTGACCTTGAGCAAGAAGCTTAACCTCATAGGGGTATTGTGAGGGCTAAATGAATAATGGCTGTAAAGTGTTCAGCACAATGCCTGGCACAGGATAAGGGATAAGCCATACTAGTTATTGTCATTTTCACAAATTCTCTTTGAGACTTTAGGTAGAACCCTAACTTTACTCTTCATTCACATGCTGCAATCATTTGTTAGGGAAGCTGCCAGATTACAGTGCTGGTTCTGTGGCTGAGGGACTCAAACTTCTAGCCCCCCTGGAGGACCCACCATGCCTGGAGGACCACCAGAAAATCTCCTATTTGTCCCAGGTGGTCTGTACATCTGCTGCCAGGCAGCTGGAGCCAAAACTCTGATTGGAGTATAATAATCATGCAGTTACTGTCATGGGAAATGAGAAAGAGGCAGGTTCTGTGACTAATCCAAACCACACTCCACAGAGATCTCCCATATGCAGCCAGCCCCCAAATACGAGGCGTAGGCCTGAATTTTCTCTATAATCCAGCACTAAGCACAAAAGGCATAATGAGCATTGGTTGGGGATAAGTCCCCTCTTCTTTCCTACTACCTCAGTCCCCACATAGTTAACAACTGTCATTTACTAAATGCCATGCACTGTGCAAATTCTTTCAAGGCCCATTACACTCTATCAATTCCCCAGCCAGTCCTTCATTATATGGATCTGGAAAATATGTGGCAGCAAACAGCCTATCTGACAATAAAGGCCATGCACATGTCCTAACCAAACTGCCTCGAGCACATTTGAAAATGCAAGATGGAAGGAAGTTTCTTTCATCCATCACACTCACTGGAGTTGGAGAGGGACATCCTGTTTTGCTGGCCCCAGATGTGCTCAGGATAAGGAAGCTGCTGCCCCCTGCCTGCCCCCACCAGACATCTTGCAGAAACTACTGGAAAAGCCACTGTAGGCTTTGACCTCTAGGCCTACCTCCCCCTTGTATCATCAGAAAAAAAAAGGGGGGGGGCGCCTGGGTGGCTCAGATGGTTAAGCATCTGCCTTCGGCTCAGGTCACGATTCCAGGGTCCTGGGATCGAGCCCCACATCGGGCTCCTGGCTCAGCAGGGAGCCTGCTTCTCCTTCTCCCTCTGCCTCTCTCCCTGCTCATGCTCTCTCTCTCTGTATCTCTGTGTCTCAAATGAATAAATAAAATCTTTAAAAAAAAGAAAAAAAAAAAAGGCAGTTCAGATGGGCTGATAACAGCATGAGAGCCAATTATGTGCATTTCTTCCTAACTCCTCATTAGTGCTTTGAAATTAACCATGGTGGGAATATTTACACCTTGGAAATTGTTAAACACTACAAATCAGGACTTTTTCTTTTTTCCTGGAGAGCTGGTTCTTAAACATTTACCAGCACACCACTGTTCAGGGTGATGAGATATAAAATCTTACCAGCCTGAGACAATGTTCTCATCAATGTGCAAACATTTTATGCTGCTATGAAAACTAGGAACATGTCAGCTGGAGTCATATGCTACCTTTGGGAGACCAAACCTTTCAATTGCCTTGCTTTAAGTATTACAGCTGTCATCCTAGAATTTTTCATTTACCAATATAACCCTTAATCCACCTATAAAATATGATTCACATAATGAATCCAGGTATTTCACCCAGTGCTAAAATCCAAAAGCAATTAGCCTTTTTGTTTATTTCATGTGGGAGTTAGACTAAAAGCTAAATGAACATACAAAAAAAGAGCCAGGCATTGGTCCAAATGTCTGAATGATGTACTAATTAAATTGTATGACAACACTGCTATCTTTATACATACATTTTATTACAGGTTGGGAAATCAGCCAGGCCTTCCAAGACAGCCTCCAAGAGACCGCTTCTTTAAAACTAGAGGAGCGGTACAGGGTAAGGTTTTGTGAGGCAGATTTAGCTACACATTCAGAAAGAACAGGCAAGATTGTGAGTGAGATTTGAAAAAGCTCAATTTTTCTCCTCTCTGTGTTATAATATGATCTTAATCCGGAGTAAGAGTCAAAAAGTCTGCTTATTCATGTATTCACTAAATAAATATGATGAAGCTTGGGATTCATGCTGGGTATAATACAAAATTAACAAGACCTGATCCAGGCTCCATAAAAGTCCTCAGATAGCCCCAGTCTGGCAGAGAAGTGTGTATTTATGAGAATGAGGTCCCTAAATGTAACCTAGGACTCACAGGTTTCTTGTGGGTCCTGGGAGGGATTGTTAATGCTACCTGGGGTAGAAGGGGGGGCAGTTTACTGAAAGGCTCCCAACCAGAAAGTGGATTGGAGTGTATTTCTTTATAGATTCTTTCATCCTACTTTATATGCTCCCATGAAAACTTAATGAAATGCGTATTGTTGAAGTAGTTTGTTTCCAAAACTCATGCTGCTGTTTTTGTTTTTGTTTTTGTTTTTGTTTTTGTTTTACAAGGAAAACCTAGAAAGAGTAGTAACCACAACAATGGTTATTATACATGGAGGCTTTCCAGGGGCTAGAAACTGCTCCAAGAACTTCCCTACATACAATTTATTTACATTTAATCTTCACAACAACACTGGGATGAGTACAGCTGAGCAAAGCAAAGCTTAGTGAGTGATGGAGGTGGCCTTTGAATCCAGAGGGCTAGTGCTCCCCATCATCATTATCTCTTGAGAATTACACAGCCAAGTGCAAGGGTGCCATCACAGATCTCACCCTACTTATCATAAGATCATCTCTGTATGTTTCTATTCTTTAAAGACATTGTCTGGTACAGCAATAAATAAATTATGAAATGAGCTTTGGGGTCCACCTTGAGTCTTCCTCCTGGAGGCTATGGCATGGAAACAAATTGCCTCTTCAGTCTTAGCTGCCACTACTGTCCATCCCCATGGAGGACTCATATGTTACCTAGACCTGTCTCCATGCTCATCTGTTGCTTCTGACAGATAGCACTGCTCTCACCCACTGGTGTTCTGTAACTCTGCTGTTTCCTCAAAATACCCACTTGGTGGCTTCTCCAGCCATCACAATTCTCTTGCCCCAATTCCCTCCAAAGAGGGACACAGGCTCCTCCACTGCTCTCATAAGAAGCAACCCTGGGACTCTCTAGGACAAATCTGCTTCAGGGGTCCTGACTAGCTCTTGAACATCAAGTACTAGAACAGGCACCCATAGTAATCTCCAGCCCTCCTCACCTGAGTCCAGTGCCCCCCTCTCCCTATTCTCAAGAGAGACAAAGAGTCCCCTTTTCCAATCCAAGCCCATGAGAAGCTCCCAGGGAGGAACATTTATTCCCTTAAAGGGAAACCCCACACATGGCCCAGACACAAGGGGTAGCATGCTTCACAGAGTGTGAGCCAGTCAAGCTTAAATAGCATCATGTATGGGACCCAACAGAACAGTCCAAAACGTATCTACATTTACAGAGGAGAAAAAAGCATTTCTTTAAAGGTTCAAGAGCATGTTCCCATGCACATTTTATCCAATTTGCATTAATAATTAGGACACCTAACATCTCGGATGGAAGCAACTATAATCAGATTTTTGGAGAATTCATAGTTTCTCTACACAACAATGGGTACTCCAGGTCAATTCGCGAAAGCAAATTTCAAAATCTGTGTTGGAAGAATTGGAAGGACCTAAGAGGCTGTTGGGAGCCATGAACCAGTGTCTTCAGCCTGTCATCTGTCCTCAGCTTTCCATCTCTGTGCCCCATCTTCCCACACCCACCCCCACCTTACCACTCACCTGTCCTGCAGCCTCCACTCCCCCCAGGATCAGCAGCCCATGCTGGGCTGGGCACCAACTCAGCCCTGCTAACTTTCTCCTGTAGAAGAGCCCCTTCTTCTTCCCCAACTGCCTCCAGCTGGGGCAGACACAAATGGAGGGAACATTTCTTAAAACACTGTTAGGAAGACAAAGAAAACCTGTAAGTTAACACTTCACAGAATTTTTCTGAAGTTATTAAAACCATCTCAAATTGCTGCAAACTTCACAGTAAAAAGTCCTTATAAATCAGTACATTTGTCATTTGGTAAATTCAGTGAATTGGTCATTTGAGGAAATTTGCAAAACAATCTATAAATATTAAAATGTTGTTAATAGTAAGATGACATATATTAGAATAATATAAAAAATAAATAAGTATAACCTAAGAAAATTTTATATGAAATGCATAGGGGTGCCTGAGTGGCTTAGTCAGTTGAATGTCCAACTCTTGATTTTGGCTCAGGTCATGGTATCAGTGTCGTGAGATGGAGCCCTGGCCTGGGCTCTGCACTCAGAGGGGAGTCTGCTTGAGGATTTCTCTCCCTCTCCCTCTGCAACCCCCCATGCTCACGCTTGTGCTCTCTCTCTTTCAATTAATAAATAAGTAAATCTTAGGGCGCCTGGGTGGCTCCGTTGGTTAAGCGACTGCCTTCGGCTCAGGTCATGATCCTGGAGTCCCGGGATCGAGTCCCGCATCAGGCTCCCTGCTCAGCAGGGAGTCTGCTTCTCCCTCTGACCCTCCTCCCTCTCAGGCTCTCTGTCTCTCATTCTCTCTCTCTCTCAAATAAATAAATAAAATCTTTAAAAAATAAATAAATAAATAAATAAATCTTAAAAAAAAAAGAAAAGCATAAATTTTAGTTATATTCAGAAAAAGTATATATCCATTTATTTAACAATATTACTGGGTATGTTTTATGAGCCAGGCCTTATTCTAGGAACTTGGGAAATATCAGTGAACAAAACATTCTTGCCTTCATAGGATAATAAACATAATAAATGCTATGGTGTGTCAGAAGAAAATGAGTGCAATGGGAAAATAAACAAATGTATAGGGTAAGGGAATCAAATGCAGAAGGGGAAAAGGCAGTTGGATGGACAATTCAGGAAAACTATATTAACTGAATATATTCAGGAAAACATCAAAAATATTCATAAACTATATTCAACAAAATTCACATTCATGAAATATATTTAAGAAAAATAATTCTCAAAATAAACTTAAAAGGCAAATCTGTAAATTTAGCAAATTCAGCAAACTGACTCACTTCCTTGCATTTGTATAATAAAAAGACCCATTCTAGAGACTTTTTCCGAATGAACAGTCTACCCCAAGAATGAACTGATGACTCTTAGAACAAAATTGCTAGCAACTTCTAACATTATTTTTCTTCTGCCCCACCAGCACCCAACTTCACCCATTCAACAGCAGTGAGCCTTCCAAGTCACTGTAGAAAAAACATAGCTGCCACAGTTCCAAGGAGGATGCTCAGGAAGAGCTGGGGTAGTCCTCAGTGTGGGCAAGCAGACTAACATAAGCAGAGAGGACAGGCAGCAGCTGGGGAGCTCTTTCAGAGATGAGACTACAGCCTATACTTCCTTATACAGGGCCTAGCACACAGTAGTTGCTCAATATAAGTTTGTTGAATAATGATGGGAACATTCTGCCTTGTGTCAAACAGGTGCTGAGGAGTATTTG
This sequence comes from Mirounga angustirostris, assembly GCF_029215605.1. Taxonomy (NCBI): domain Eukaryota; kingdom Metazoa; phylum Chordata; class Mammalia; order Carnivora; family Phocidae; genus Mirounga; species Mirounga angustirostris. The sequence goes on from NW_026991709.1 coordinate 122,724,221, forward strand.
CCAGTGATGACAAGGTATTCCATGCAAGGAAGGAGGGAATGGGCATGGTCTACGTAGGGCACAGGGAGAACACTGGCCTGGCTATAGTGGGAGCAGGTGTGTTGAATGGTTGGGGATAATATTTGGGCAGGTGAGCCTGATACTACCAGCTAGAAACCAGACATGGAACAAGAGAAAGAGAGAGAAGTGGTTCTTCGTCTGGGGGCTGCGGGATTTATCAAATTCTGATGTGCACACAGATCTCTTGAAGAATTATATCGAAATGCAGATTTTGATGTAGCAGATCTAGGTTGAGGCCTGAGATTGTGCATTTCTAAAAAGCTCCCTGATGCTGCTGGATCACACTTTGAGTAGCAAGTCCTAGATAGTCCACACAGACTTTGAAAGTCTGTGAACTCCCTAAAATCACCTGCAAAATGCTGTACTCTGTACACAAGTGCATTTTTCTGTAGAGAAGCCACAGTTTTCAGTAGATTCCCAAAAGGGTCTATTATGGGTTGACTTGTGTCCCCCAAAAAAAGATACATTGTAGTCCTAATCCCTGGTGCCTATGAATGTGACCTTCTTTGGATATAGGGTCTTTGCAGGTGTAACTAGGTTAAGATGAGATCACTTGAGTAGGCCCTAATCCAGTGTGACTGATGTCTTTGTTAGAAGAGACACAGGGAGAATGCCGTGTGACAAGTCGGCACTGACACAGCTACAAGCCAAGGAACTCTAAGGATTCCCAGCAAGTCACCGGAAGCTAGGAAGAGGCAAGGAAGAACTGTCCCTTACAAGTTTCGGAAGAAGCATGTCTCTCCTGACATCTTAATCTGGGGCTTCTAACCTCCAAGTATAAGATTCCTGTTGTTTTGAGTCACCTAATTATTTGTGGTACTTTGTTACAACAACCCTGGCAAATTAAAACAGGATCTAAGACAGACAGACACACACACACACACACAAACACACACGTCCAGAGTTAAGAATTATCATATAGAGACAAGGATCATTCATGATTTTGAGACTGAAGCTGGCAGCCATAACTGGTGACTTGCAACTGCTATCCCTCCCACTTACATTTGCTTCCTTTCTTAAACCCTAAAAATGTCTTCTTCCCCAATCAGATCTCTTTCTCTGGGATCTCCAGCTTTTCCTTCTCCTTAAGGCTAAAGGAAGATACACATTCTTTCTGGACTTCTACTCCCAGAGAGCCTGCTATTTTCTCCATCACCTAAAAGGTGGAGAAACTGAAGCTTATGGCTTTTCTTCCTGCCCCGGGTTTTGTCTTCACCTTGGTTCACACAGTTTAGTTCCCCTTCTTTATTCTTGTCTTTCCTTGGCTGTGAGGAGAGAGGCAGCCTTCCCTCTACAGATGAGTAGATTTAAAACCTTGAGGTATTCTGCCCCATGACTTACCTGGACTCCCAGATTCTCTGAAATGAGGACCAAGACTAAGATAACTAGCTGTGTTTCTAGGAATTGCCTCTGCCTCCAAGCACCTTCTGTCCTCCACTGGTGTCTGGGATCTTAGGAAGTCTGCTTCCCCCATCTGTAATTATGATGGCCACTGCCACCATCATACTTCTCATCTTTTGCTGAGAGGGAAGAATAAAAAGAAGGAGGAACAAGCATTTACTGAATATACAGTACATGGTTTCACATACATTTTCTCTGTTAACTCTCATGTACACAAGGTGAGAATTAGTACCATTATGCCATTGATCTCATCTTCCACACCAGGATACCACGTCACAGGGCTCACAAAGAACAGAACCAAGATTCCAATCCAGCTCTGTCTGCTCCAAAGCCCACTCTCTCCCCACCACTCTAAGCTGCCTGAATGAGGCTGAGCTAAATAGTTAAATCAGGGAAAAACATAAAATGAGTCAGGCTCAATTCTGTTGTTCCAGGATGTTGTCTTTAAAACAAATATATTTTGGTGTCATGTAAATACAAGCACCATCTGTCGTGTGCGTGCTATATGTCTGATCCACTTATTCTATCTGATGCAGAAATAACCACCATCAGCTATTCAACAGACAAAACAACCAGAGCAGCAGTTTTCCACTGGTTGTTAGGAACACAGGCATAGCTTTAGCTTTTCCACAATAATCCCCAACTCTGAATTTGCAACACCCCAGGGTACTTCCAGTCACTGTAAGGGATTTTGAAAAATTCTTTTAAAATTCTCAAAACTAAATAAGTGTCAATGTACTTTAAGAAATAAAGAGGCTCTGGGCACCTGGGTGGCTCAGTCGTTAAGCGTCTGCCTTCGGCTCAGGTCATGATCCCAGGGTCCTGGGATTGAGTCCCGCATTGGGCTCCCTGCTCGTCAGGAGGCCTGCTTCTTCCTCTCCCACTCTCCCTGCTTGTGTTCCTGCTCTCACTGTCTCTCTCTGTGTGTCAAATAAATAAATAAAATCTTTAAAAAAAATAAATTGTAAAAAGAAATAAAGAGGTTCTGCACCATACTTTTCAGAAGACAGGAGGAGGCTACATGGGGAAGGCCAGCAACAGTGAGAGCTGTCATAATGACCACAAGGAGGAGGGTGGGTCTGTTTCTGTTTCTTCACTTAGGTGGCCCTCTTCCCCAAGAAACAGGTTAATATGTTATTCTTGGTTATAAATAGGCATAAAGACCTTGATGTTGATGTGAGAATATATAAGAAAAAAAAATAACCCTGAAAGCCTACAAAGATTTCTGGGTGAAAGGTAGAACATGAAGCTAATTTTGTTTGGAGACAGGAAAGCTAAAAAGCAAGGCTGTCATATGCAGGAGTGACAAATAAGCAGCACTTATGCTCCCACTTCTGTTTCCCTTACCAGTGCCAGACACCACTCAATAATCACAGAACTTTAGCGCTGAGCTAGAACTGAGCCTCAGAATCCTTCTCAACACAACTCTCTAGGGAAGCACAGGAAATCTATTGGCCATATTCCTGAAGTAGAGCAGGCTACTGATCAGCATATTGATATATACTGTTACAGCATGAAGGACAAACAGGACAGTAGAGCAAGTACCCAGACCCTATCTCTCTCCCCCTCCTTTCCCTTGCCTTTCAACTTCTTAATTTCTCTGTCATTTCTAGACAAACCTATCTTTTTCAAATTGTTCTAAATTTGTGTTCATTTTTATCACTGGGCATCCACCTACCTACCCTTTCTCTCATAGATATGCAACAACCAAAGTGATGTAAGAAATGGCCTCAGCCTATGAGTCTAAGGAACTCACTTTGAATCCACCACATTCTGGCTCTCGGACCCTGGGTGAGTCCACTGCCTCATCTTTAAAAAGAAGATGCTTACAGCAATTTCTTCACATGGTTATTATTAATATCAAATGAAACATAAAGGACCTCACACATACCCAGAATGAATAGACATTCAATAAGTGTTAGTTTAATCTGAGGAAACAATAGGTGAAGATATTTCAAAACAAACTCTCCACTAGAGTTTTAAAAAGTATTCTGACCTACCATGTTACTGATATTGAACACTTTCTCTTGAAATCAGCTGGGGCCTCCCTATCCCTTGAGATTTAGGCAAAATTAACATGAGCTTTACTTTGCAGAGCCATAGCCTTTGGAAACCCAAAACCTTTCCCACAGTCTCCATGGATTCCAGGGGCTCAGGCTCATGTTCTCAGGACCTCCTTTCCCTCCTGATGTCCTATGACCTCACACATAGACTCTGCTCAAAATCTCCTCAGCCAAGAAACAAGCTTAGCTCATCTGCCAGGAAAAAAAAAGTATGTGTGTGTTCAAAAAAAAGGTTTTGGGAGCAGGAGAGACCTTGTCTCTTCCAGTTTGTCACTGATACTGGCCGCAGCTCCCAGGAATATGGTTATCCATTTCCAGCCTCTGTGTGCTAAGGGCCATCATACTACACATCCTAGAGTACAGGACATAAAGCAACCTCCCAAGAGTCTCTCATGTGCCATCCACATCTCGTCTACAATGCATGTTCACACATTTTAAGCCATGACAGCCGGTGGGACTACAGACTGCCCCAATGTGGCAGTTCAGCCAGCCTGAACGTCTTAGATTTCTTTTAGATTTCTCATATGTAGACTGAGAAAGTTGGAGCCACCATCGTCCCCCACCCTCACCTACCTGCAACCTGCAGAGAGCCTGAACCTCCTTGAAAGCCATTCCTCTTAAGATGAAGGTGTTGTATTCCCACCCATCCACCCCATGACCTCCTAAATATTATTGGTTCCACATACTCTTCTTGACCTATCCCACTCCCCTATCAAGAAATGAAGACTTTCCCTCTCCTTGAAATTAGACAAGCCATTATGACCATCTCAACAATAGAATATCCAGCAGAAGTCACATCACATGACTTCTAAGAGAAGGTCATAGTAGACAATATGGTACCTTTATGGCTCTCTCTATCCAGAATTCTCACTCTCGGAATCCAGCCACCATGTTGTAAAGAAGCTCAGGCTACTTAGAGAGGCCATGTGTAGGTGTTGTGGCAAACAGACCCAGCTAAAATCCTAGCCAACAGCCAGCAGCAGCAGCCAGACATAGGAGTGAGCGAGCCTTCAGATGGTCTGAGCCCATCTCTTCAAGCTGCCCCAATGAAGTAGAGAAGAAAAGAACTATTCCTGCCAAACCTGTCCCAGTTGCAGATTCATGAGCAAAATAAAGTTTGTCCTTGGCTTAAGCCACTTAGTTTTAGAGTGGTTTATTTTGCAACATTAGATAACCAGACCAAGTATGTCTATCAATTATATAAATGTTGACACTCCATACTTCAAAACTAATTGGTTAGTCACTAGCCATTCCTGGGAGTTAGGAGTCAGCACTCTGGTGCCAGAACATATCCCAGCCCCAGAAATATAAGAGCCAGAACCACATCTGCTCACTCTCCAATCTATGCTGGCTGGGATCAACCCTTAAAAGCCAGATAAGAGTGGTTCCAATGTCCTCCCTAAGATTTTCATAAAGTTCCATACAACCTTCTTTCTCATAGTCTTTCCTGAATCTATGCTTCTGTTTTTACTGAATTAGTTCCATCAGTGGGTCATTTCTTTGAAGTTAATAGAAGTTAACCTCTTTCTCTGATGTTTACCAAAAAAGTCCCATAAGTCTTGATCTGTGAATCAGACATTACTGGGTGTTTGGACAAACTAAGGTGATTTATACAGCAGAACTAGAAATTGAATTTTAGACAGCCTAATTTCTTTCAGGCACCCATCCTGGCCACCTCAGGCCATATAGAGACTTAAATCTCTCCAGATTCAGATCTCTCTCTCTCCACTTTCACCTTTAACATGTTTCACTCCTCACTGCCTTCCACCAGGAACTCCATGTCCAAATATGTTACTTTTCTTTCTACTGGGTAGGTCAGTAGCTCTCAAACTTAACCATGTATCAGAATCAACTGGAGAGCTTGTAAAACACAGATTTCTGGGCCTTATCTCAGAATTGCTGATTTGGTACATATGGGATAGGACCTGAGAAGTTTTATTTATAACAAGTTCCCAAATGATACTGATGCTGCTAGTCTGGGGACCACACTTTGAGAAGTACTGGTATATTTCCCTCCAGCCCTACCAGGTCTAGCTCAGGTCTACCTTTGTTCATCAGCTGATCAGAAAAGAGCATACAAATAGCTGCCCCCCTCAAAAAGATGCTTGAAAGTATCCAGAAATCACTTCTGCTGTAGACATCAGTTATGGTTTTAATTAGAGTAATTTTCCCCTCCAGTTTGTTTGAGAAGCAATATAAGTTAGTCACATTGGTTTAGAGCTGGCTCTACCAGTCACTAGTTGTGTAACCTTGGCCATGTTATTTGTCTCTGAGCCTGATTTCCTCATATGTAAAACTATGGACGATAATGCTTACTGCTTAGAGTTGTACAAGTACTAACAGAGTTAATGCATATAAATGTATATAAAAAATAATCCCTACATGTTAGTTATTTCCTATTTGTTCCACAAACCTTGACCAAACCCCTGCAGTATTTCAGACACCCTGCTGGGCACTGGAATAAGAGATGAAGCCATATAATAGGAGATGGGAAGGACAGTAAACAAACACAGGTTGTCAGGTTTATGCTATAGATGAGCTCTTGAAGCCCTCTCATAATTCGAGATAATTCCTCTTAGAAATGAAAGTTAAATGGGGAATGCATTCTAGGGGCACAGAAATCTACAAACATTGTAGAATAATGCGTTCTAATGCAGCTTTTTATTTTCTTAGCATTAGCTCTAATATTTTGAGAGGGCTTGTTCTTACATTAATAGCACATCATGGCAGTTGTGAGGCCTCCTCATAGTATTTTATCACTTCTAAATTCTATTCCAAAGTTATTGATCTTTCTGGTGTGTTTTTCATCACTTGTACAAACATCACCTAATGAATGCTTAGATGACTTTGCTAAATTGTAACAGCTGAATGTTAAAATAATAGGACAACAGTTACCAAAAATTACTCACAGAAGTTCAAGTGCTTGAAAACAACAGAAGGGCCACAAAATGCAGATGCCAGAGATCAGCTACAGTGGTGCTGCCCTATGGCAGCAACAAAAACACATTTTCCACTTCCTGGGTCCTCCAAGTCTGTGATGAATGCTTTGTTTTTTGTTTGTTTTGTTTCTATGTGACAATTATTTAAAATTTTTTTTTATTTTAATTCCAGTATACTTAACATACAATGTTATATTAGTGTCAGGTGTACAATATAGTATTTCAACAATTTTATACATTACTCAGTGTTCAAAATAAGTGTATTTATAATCCCCTTCCCCTGTTTAACCCATCCCCCTAATCATCTCCCCTCTTTAACCATCAATTTGTTCTCTATAGTTAAGAGTCTGTTTCTTAGTTTGTCTCTTTTTTCTTTTGTTCATTTGTTTTGTTTCATAAATTCCACATATGAGTGAAGTCATATAGCATTTGTCTTTCTCTGACTGACTTATTTTGCTTCCCATTATACTCTCTAGCTCCATCCATGTTGTTGCAAATGGCAAGATTTCATTCTTTTCTAAGGCTGCATAATATTCCTGTGTGTGTGTGTGTGTGTGTGTACCACTTCTTCCTTATCCATTCATCTATCAATGGACACGTGGGCTGCTTGCATAGTTTGGCTATTGCAAATAATGCTGCAAATGCTGTAAATAATGCTGCAATAAACATAGGGGTGCATATATCCTTTTGAATTAGTATTTTTGGATTCTTTGGGTAAATATCCAGTAGGGCAATTACTGGATCATATGGTAATTCTATTTTTAATTTTTCATGGAACCTTCCACAGTGGCTGCAACAGTTTGCATTCTCACCAGCAGTGCACAAGGGATCCATTTTCTCCACATCCTCGCCAACACTTGTTGCTTCTTGTATTTTTTATTTTAGCCATTCTGACAGGTATGAGGCAACCTCTCACTGTAGTTTTGATATGCATTTCACTGGTGATGTTAAGCATATTTTCATGTGTCTGTTGGCCATCTGGATGTCTTCTTTGGAGAAATGTCTAGTCATGTCTTCTGCCCATTTTTAATTTGGGTTTTTTTTTTTTTTTTTTTTGGTGTTGAGTTGTATGTTTTTAATGTATTTTGGATACTAACCCTTTAACAGATATGTCATTTGCAAATATCTTCTCCCATTCAGTAGTTTGTCTTTTAGTTTGGTTTATTGTTTCCTTTGTTGTACAGAAGATTTTTACTTTCCTGTAGTCCCAATGGCTTATTTTTGCTTTTGCTTCTCTTGCCTCAGGAGACATCTAGAAAAAAGTTGCTATGGCCAATGTCAGAGAAATTACTGCCTGTGCTCTCTTCTAGGATTTTTATGGTTTCAGGTCTCACATTTAAGTCCTTAACCCATTTTGAATTTATCTTGTGTATGGTATAAGAAAGTGGTCCAGTTTCATTATTTTGTATGTTGCTGTCCAGTTTTCCCAACACCATTTGTTGAAGAGATTGTCTTTTTCCCATTGCATATTCTTTCCTGCTTTTTTGAAGATTAATTGACCATGTACTCACGGGTTCATTTCTAGGTTTTCTGTTCTGTTCTACTGATCTAAGTGTCTATTTTTGTGTCACTGTTTTGATTACTACAGCTTTGTATATAACTTGAAGTCTGGGGCACCTGGGTGGCTCAGTTGGTTAAGCATCTACCTTTGGCTCAGGTCATGATCCCAGGATCCTGGGATCAAGTCCCGTGTTGGGCTCCTTGCTCAACGGGGAGCCTGCTTCTCCCTCTGCCTGCCCCCTGCTTGTACTCTCTCTCTTTTTTTCTCTCTCTCTCTGACAAATAAACAAATAAAATCTTAAAAAAAAAACTGAAGTTTGGAATTGTGAAGCCTCCAGCTTTGCTTTTCTTTTTCAAGGTTGCTTTGGCTATTTGAGATCTTTTGTGGTTCCATACAAATTTGAGGATTATTTGTTCTAGCTCTGTGAAAAATGCTGGTGGCATTTTGATAGGGATTGCATTAAATGTAAATTGCTTTGGGTAGTATTGACATTTTAACAATATTTTTTTCTTTCAATCCATGAGCATGGAATGTTTTTCCATTTCTTTGTGTCCTCTTCAATTTCTGTCATTAGTGTTTTATAGTTTTCAGAGTACAGGTCTTTCACCTCTTTGGTTAGGTTTAGTCCTAGGTATCTTATGATTTTTGGTGCAATTGTAAATGGAATTGATTCCTCAATTTCTCTTTCTGCTGCCTCATTATTAGTGTATGGAAATGCAACAGACTTCTGTATATTGATTTTATGTCCTGTGACTTTACCAAATGCATGTATCAGTTCTAGCAATTTTGTTGGTGGAGTTTTGGGTTTTCTAAATATGGTATCATGTCATATACAAATACTGAAAGGTTGGCTTCTTCTTTGCCAATTTCGATGCCTTTTCTTTCTTGTGTTGTCTCACTGCTGTGGCTAGGACTTCCAGCACTATGTTGAATAAAAATGGTGAGAGTAGACATCCTTGTCTTGTTCCTGACCTTAAGGAAAAACCTCTGTTTTTCACCATTGAGTATGATGTTCACTGTGGGTTTTCATATATGGCCTTTATTATGTTGAGGTATATTCCCTCTAAACCTACTTTGTTAAGGGTTTTTATCATGAATGGATGCTGTAATTTGTTAAATGCTTTTCCTGTACCTACTGAAATGATCATATCGTTTTTATCCTTTCTTGTTGATGTGATGTATCATTTGATTGAATTTGTGACTACTGAACCACTCTTGCAGCCCAGGAATAAATCCCACTTAATCTTGGTGAATGATTTTTTTTAATGTATTGCTGAATTCAGTTTGCTAATATTTGTTGAGGCTTTTTGCATCTATGTTCATCAGAGATACTGGCCTGTAGTTCTCTTTTATTGTAGTGTCTTTATCTGGTTTTGGTATCAGGATAATGCTGGCCTCACAGAATGAATCTGGAAGCCTACCTCCCCCTTCTATTTTTTGGAATAGTTTGGGAAGAATAGGTATCAACTTGAAATCTCTGGTAGAATTTACGTGTGAAGCTGTCTGATCCTGGACTTTTGTGTATTGGGAGTTTTTTAACTGCTGATTCAATTTCATTGCTAGTAATCACTCCATTAAATTTTCTATTTCTTCCTGATTCAGTTTTGGAAGGCTATCTATTTCTAGGTTTATCCATTTCTTCTAGATTGTCCAATTTGTTGGCATAAAATTTTTCATAATATTCTCATAATCATTTGTATTTCTGTGGTGGTGTTTTTTCTCCTCTTTCATTTCTGATTTTGTTTGAGTCCTCTCTCTCCTTTTTTTTTTTTTTTTTTTTGGATGAAAATAGCTAAAAGTTTATCAATTTTGTTGTTCTTTTCAAAGAACCAGCTCCTGGTTTCATTGATCTGCCCTATTGTTTTTTAGTTTCTATTTTATTTCTGCTCTAGTCTTTATTACTTCCTTCCCTCTACTATTTTGGGGTTTTGTTTGTTCTTTTTGTGATGAGTACTTTGGTTTGGGTTATTGCTACTTTTCATTTAGGGGGAGTTGCATTACTTTACATTTTGTATGTAAGGTGACTATTAGTGTTTATTTTGCACTGTTTGAAGTTTGTCACTCAGATTCCCAGGAAATGTGTATCCCTTAATCACAATGGCCTGACAGACATGCTAAAGGTGCTGAGATCACTCTGGTGTGATTTACTCCCAGCATGGACCATTCCATCTTCTGTTCCTGCAACTGCTTCTTCCCTTCCAGGTGGGCTCATCTCTGTTGTCTCTGTGTGCTCTCATTAGACAAGCAAACTTCCTGCTAAAATAAAAGCCATAACCCCACGAGAAACACTGTGTTATGGGCTGCAGTCTGGAGCCAACATCTAGCTTCTGACAGTGAAAGCAATCAATCCCACAGGAATTTGTGGAAATTGAGAGAAATGTGTGTCCTTTCAAACACTTGACTATAATAAAAGTATTAAAAATAGCTAACCCCTTTCTAGTTTAAATATAGCCAGCTTGACAGCTTTTTAAAAGAATGAAATCTCTGATTATATTTTGAATATAAGTTTAGGATTATGATCCAGAATATTGTCAATTATTTAGTAACTAAAATTAGAATAAATCAGGCAGGATTCTAGAAGCTACATTTTAGGGAAGTTAGCATCTGCCTTTCCAATGATGTACATTTTTCTTTAGTAGTAGTATTTCAAATAGAAGCAAAATGCTTTCTAACATTACTTAATCTAAGCATACTCAAACTGTAGGAAAAAGAAAGCTACTTACTAATAATCCTAATTGTGATGATGTATAGTATGGATCTAACACTGAGTGATTCCTGACATCCTAGACTTTTGGGAGTCTCTGATATCCAATTAAGGATACTCAACGAGAGTGTGTGGCAGAATAACCAGTGAGCTATTAATCGGTTCACACTATATCTTTCTCTCCTTATTCCACAAAAAAGACCATTTTTGTGTTATTTTGTCTCAGGGGTGTTTGTGTTACAGGACAGAAAGCTGAAATTAACTGAAAAGGCCCTCCTCCTAGCTCTTGTTCTGAAAACCAAGACTCTGAAGAGATTATACTCCCTCACTTCCTAGGGAGTGAGGGTAAAAAAACTGCTGCTCCTGGGGGTGGGGGTGGGGGGCAGTGAAGCCAGAGTACCCACTAGCAATGGGGGCCAGGACTGAGAACATTCTCCAAAAGTCATAGCTTTCCAAGTATTTTCTTTAGGGAAATATGTTGACATGATTGCTGTTAAGAAAGTGAAGAAAACAGGGTCACCTGGATGGCTCAGTCTGTTACACATCCAACTCTTGGTTTTGGCTCAGGTCATGATCTCAGGATCGTGACCTCAGGGTCTGAGATCAAGCCCTGCCTCAGGCTCCATGTTCATCTCAGAGTCTGCTTGAGATTCTCTCCCTCTCCCTTCCCCTCTGCCCCTCCCATAGTTCATGCTCACTGTCTCTTAAATAAATAAATATGATGAACAGTTATTGTAGTAAACTTGTGAAATATGCCATAAAAATGTTAATGGTCAGACCCAGGGAGAAAGCAGTCTCAGGAAGGAGCCTTTCCATTTTGTATGATTACTCTCCCTAGCAGACCTTAGAGGCAGAGGTCTCCACTAGGCACTGGAGTATTGCTGAAAGCCTCAGCCCAGTACCTGCCCTTCGTGTTAGAACCTGGCCTTGCCTCCTGGTAGAGCTAAAATGGTTGGCCAGGACTGCAGTGTTTCTATGGAAAGCACTCAACTGAGTAAGCACAAGAGCAGCTGAGACACCTGCCTTTAAGGAAACACAAGGGCTTGGGCAATGAGCATCTCAGTAGCAAGCGGGGCACTGACCAACAAAAGCTCCTCCTCATATATTCTGGACTGGCTGGACTGGGCAAGACATCCTCCCACTGTGAGGGAAGGTGTCCCACCCTCCCATTCCTGGCCTGGCAGAAATACATGCATATTTTACAGCTATCTCCTTATGAGGCATCCTATATGACTAATCTAGCTATCTTTTTCAGAGGGATTGAGGCTCTTATTACAGAATCATAATATATCAAAAATAGTAAAACCAATTAACACTAGACAAAAGGCCATAGGCAAGCATAGTTTAGAAGTGTAAGATATATCAAGTACTGGTGATGAACTCTATTCTTAGGTGTATTTAAACTATATCAAATGTTAAATGATTAATTTGAGAAATTTCATGGTCACTCAAACATTTACAGGAGGTTCCTATGTGCCAAGTACCATGAAAATATTAATCCTTAAAGTATGAAAAAAAAATTGTTCCTGCCCTCAAGGAGCTCACTGTCTCATCTGGGAGTAAGATGAACATTCAACAGAACCTAGAAAATGCTTTATAGAAGTATGCATATATTTCCATGGCAGCCTTATTAGGAGCAGAATGCCAAAGACAGATCAAATCCCTGACTTTAGGAGACTGTAAGTGAATTTCTGGGTTTTATTCAAACAAAAATGGAAGAATATACTTTTCCTTCTTGTTTCAGTTTCAACCTTTTCAGAATTTTCTCAGCAAAAAGGTCTTTTCTAGATTTAAGAGTTCATGAGTCTTTAAATGGATTTCAAGAAATCAGTGAAGTAGGGGAGAGAGTTGTCATACTTGAGCTCCTTCCAAATAGTTTGAAACTTGTCTCTGTGGGAAAAAAACTAATTTTAGTCAAATTTTGTTTTTAAGGAATTGTTTCCTACCTCACAAGTGTAGAGCAGCATGGGATATTACTATACTTCATCAGGTAGCCTATAGTCATCATCATCAAAGTGCTTTCCTATTGATAATAGATTTTTAGACATAAGCTTACATTATAATTATGAGCATCAATCCTTAGTACATGGCCTGGCTTGGGTTGAAAAAAATCAAAGAAAATAAAGTAGAAGAAAGTGTTTCCTTCAGTTTTATCCCAAATGTGATGGACACCAAAAACATGGTCCCTCTTGTGCAGCAAGTTTCTTCCTCAGTGGAAGCATAAATCCAGCAAAACCAGAGGAACAACTAGCATCTGTCCATTGTTAGAATGCCTGGTTGAGAATAGGTCATTTTTATGAGAAGTTAGGTCAACTAGAAAAAACTAGAGAAATTTATACCAACTCAACAGCCTGGACTTAGAGCATCCTCCAACAATGTTTATCACATGGCCAACCAAAAGAAGCCTTGCAACTGGGCAAACTCTGGAACCATTTGCCCTAAAGCAGTCAAGTAGATCTGTAGTCTGAGAAAAGAAAAAACACTGAAGCAGTGCCTCTGTCAAGAAGTATGACCCCATCTAGCTTTTCTTCTGTCCAAAAAAGGTCTTAGGGAATCTGAGTCAGACAAGTTCCCTTAAGCATTCAAATAAATGAAATGATGATTCTCAGTATAGCCAGTTCCTAGATTTCTGGGTACATATTACAAATGCCCATTTGCTAAGACCCCTTTTGAAGCATCAGATTCTTGGACAACTTTGAAATAATGAAATTTTTCTTTGCCAAGCAATACCTTGAAAGAAGAATATTCATGTGGTGGGTAAAGATGGAGAACACTGCTGTTCCACAAAGCCTCCAGCTTCACCATGTTGCTGAAAAGGAAACTCTACATTAACTCCATACTGACTTTTTTTCTAGATCCATGTGATGTAGACAATAATTCTGAAATAAGTCATGTCCACTTCACCTTAACAGAGTCAGAGCCTTGAATCTTGCTTTATTAATGGATTTGTCAAGAAATAAATGCTGGGATTTCCACAAGATGGCATATAGGAAAATTCTGAACTCACCTTCCACAGACATACCAAATCTACAGCTACATATGGATCATTTCCCGCTGAAAAAGATCTGAAAATTAGGCAAGCACCTCTTCATACAAAGGATAAAAAAACCACACTGAGATGGGAAGAAGAGGCAGAGACACAATCTCACCAAAACCTCACTCCCCAGTACAGCAATGCACAATGGAGAGGGATCTCACCAGCCCAGTGCTTCTCCTGGAAGAGTGAGGGATTGATGCCTCATATCAGGTACCCCACCCTCTGGGATTTGCACTAGAAAGATGATCTCCCAAAACATCTGGCTTAGAAAACCAATGGAGCTAAAATCCAAGGGACCCAAAATGCTATAAGAAACTGACATTCCCCTTCTAAAGGGTTTGTATTTGGCCTCACTTGCCCCAGACCAAGCAAAAAAACAGCAATTTGAAAAGTGCCTAGACTACATGTGAAGGGAATTTATTTACTGATCTAAAAGCTTCTACTAGAGAGGCAGTTGAAATTCTCCCTGGAGACAGAAGTACTGGCAGATGCCAATTTTCCACACTACACCTATCTGGCTAACATAAGTGAGTGAGCTCCAACGTGGCACCCTCCCTGCCCTGTTAAGACTGGAGGGGGTAAGCAATCACAGACCTATCACACTGCCATGCTGAAGTCAGGGAGCATGGGTGGTGCAGTACTCCTCCTCCCTGACTTGGGCAGACGAGCGCCAATGATCATGGAGTTCTTCCACTCCCTAGCTAAAGTCAGCAATCATGAGGATTGTGACACTCCCCTACTCCCTGGCTGGGGCTGGCAAGCATAAGGGGTTGTGGTATTCTACTACCAGCCTAAAGCTGGTGCACATGCATGGACAAGGCACTCTTCTGCTGCATTCCTAAAGCCTGCAGGTACATGCAGTCAAGACATTTTCCCACCATCTTTCTGAAGCCAGTGAATGTGCCCAGACCCCTATATTCTTCAGGCACCTGGCTAAAGCCAGAGGGTACACCCAGTCCACATAGGGGGCACTCCTTGATCACCTAGTCCTGGTGGTCAAGGGGGGTTTGGTTCCTAAACTCCAAAGGAAGATAACAATTGGAAAGACAGTTCCTGGCATGCAACCACCCCCAGGGCACTGTACAGACAGTCTTCCTATGAAAAAGGCCTATTTACTTAGCCTGGAGCTTCAGCTTAAGGGATAGGCTTCAGACTTCCCACACATCTAGAGGCTATGGAAGCATTCCCAGGGAACATAAGCGGAGAGACACCATCCTTGTGCACCCTGTTGCCCTCACTACAGCTCATTAAGACTTCCCAGAAAGGAGTTTATACACTCATCTGGAGCCCCAATTTTTTCTTTTAAGATTTATTTATTTATTTTGAAAGAGACTGGGGGGGGGCAGAGGGAGAGGAGAGAGAGAATCTCAAGCAGACTCCCTGCTAAGCATGGCATCCAATGTGGGGCTTGATTCCACAACCCATGAGATCATGACTTGAGCCAAAACCAAGAGTCGGACACTTAACTAATTGAGCTACCTGGGTACCCCTCATCAGGATGTCCAATTTTTGCAACTGTCACTTGGGGGGCACCTCCAGAACTCCTAGTCTGGAGCCCAGCAGGGATTATAAGGGCAGCCCCACAGGACTATATATATTTGCATACTTTAAAAGCTGCTGCCTGAGGGTCTGGCTTCCAATCAGCCTGAAACTAGGTGCTAAATGAGATTCCTCCCCTTGGACACTGACAGGTCTTGGCAAACCCTCAAAAATGGGGACATGTCAAAAGTAAATTAGACGGTTTAGACAATCACAAAGGTTTGAGAGGCAACCAAGAACTAGGACATGGTTGAACAAGAAGGATCATCACCTACACATGGCCACCCCTTCATGACTGAGAAAGGTAGCTGTTTGCCTAATACAGACAAACATACACAAATAGTGAAGCAAAATGAGGAACAGAGAAATTTGTTCCAAATATGTTCCAAGAGAAAACCTCAGAAAAAGACCTTAATGATATGGAGATAAGTAATCTACATGATAAAGAATTCAAAGTAATGGTCATAAAGATGCTCACCAAACTCAGGAGAAGAATGAATCAGTGCAGTGAGAATTCTAACAAAGAAAGAAAATCTAAGTACCACACAGAAGTCACAGGGCTGAAGAATACACTGAAAAATACACTAGAGGGTTTTAAGAGCAGACTGGATAAAGTAGAAGAATGGATCAGCAAGCTGGAAAACAGGGAGTGGTACTCACCCAAACAGAGCAGAAAAAAGAAAAAAGAATTTTAAAAAAGTAAAGATAGCTTAAGAGACCTCTGGGACAACACTGAGTGAAATAATATTTGCATTATGGGGTCCCAGAGGAGAAGAAAGAAAGAGGCAGAAAACTTATTTGAAGAAATAATGGACAAAACTTCCCTAACCTGGGGAAGGAAACAGACATCCAGGTTTAAGAAACCCAGAGTTCCAAACAAGATAAACCCAAAGAGATCTACACCAAGACACAATATAATTAGAATGTCAAAAGTTAGAGAATCTTAAGGCAGCAAGAGAAAAACAAATTGTTACATACAAAGGAAACCCATAAGGCTATCATCAGATTTTTAAGCAGACACTTTGCAGGATAGAAGGGAGTGGCATGACATTCAAATGGCTGAAAGGAAAAAAAAACTTCCAATCAACAGTATTCTACCCAGCAAGGTTATCATTCAGAATTGAAGAAGAGATAGGGTTTTCCACACAAGCAAAAGCTAAAGGAACTCATCAATTTCTTGCAAGAAATTTAAAGGAACTACTTTAAGATGGAAAAAAAACGGTACTAATCAATAAGAAGAAAATATTGAAAAAGTGAAAACCTTACTGGAAAAAGGTAAATATATACTAAAGGTAGTAGATTAGTCACTTCTAAATCTACTATGAACGTTAAAAGACAAAGGTAGTAAAATTAACTAAAACTACAATAATTAGTTAAGGGATACATAAAAAAAATAATAAAATATGACACCAAAAACACAAAGGTTGGAGAAGTGAAAATGTTTGTAATATGTTCAACTTTAAGTTGCTATCAACTTAAAATAGACTATTATGTACCTAGGATGATAATGTGAACTTCACAGTAACCACAAATCAAAACCTTATGCTAAATACAAAAAGGAAAATGAGAAAAGAATCTAAACATAACAGTAAAGAAAGTTATTAAACTGCAAGAAAAGAAAGGAACAGAGAGGAAATTAAAAAAAAAAAAAGCCAGAAAATAACAAAATGCAAAAAGTAAATACCTATTAATAATTACTTTCAGTGTAAATGTACTAAATTCTCCAATCAAAAGATACAGAGTGGCTGAATGGATAAAACAAACAAACAAAAAGACACATCTATATACCTCCTACAAGAGACTCACTTCATAAGACATCTACACACAGACTGAAAGTAAAGGGATATTAAAATATATCCCATGTAAATGGAAATGAAAAGAAAGCCAAAAAGAATGAAATACCTAGGAATAAATTTAACCACAGAGGTGAAAGACCTGTACATTCTACAAACTATGAGACACTGGTGAAAGAAACTGACAAAGAAATAAATACATGGAAGATATTCCATGGTCAAGGATTAGAATTAATATTGTTAAAGTGTCCATACTACCCAAAATGATCTAGAGATTCAACATAATACTTATCAAAATTCCAGTGGCATTTTTCACAGAACTGGATAAAATAATTCTAAAAGTTATATGGAACCACAAAAAACCCTGAATAGCCAAAACAATCTTGAAAAAGAAGGACAAAGCCAGAGGTATCATGTTCCTTGATTTCCAAGTATACTACAAAGCTGCAGTAATCAAAACAATATGGTACTAGCACACAAACGAACACATAGATCAATGGAACAGAATAGAGAACACAGAAATAAACCCATGTATATATGGTCAATTAATTTTCAATAAAAGAGGCAAGAATAGGGCGCCTGGGTGCCTCATTTGGTTAAGTGACTGCCTTCAGCTCAGGTCATAATCCTGGAGTTGCAGGATCAAGTCCTGCATCAGGCTCCCTGCTCAGTGGGAGTCTGCTTCTCCCTCTGCCTGCTGCTCCCACTGCTCATACTCTCTCTCTCTCTCTCTCTCTCTCTCTCTGTCAAATAAATAAATAAATAAATAAAATCTTTTAAAAAAAAAGAAGAGGTAAGAATATACAATGGGGAAAGGACACTACCTTTAGTAAGTGGTTTTGGAAAACTGGACAACTCCATGCAAAAGAATGAAACTTGACCATTATCTTACACCATATATAAAAATTAACTCAAAATGGATTAAAGACTTAAATGTAAGACCTGAAACCATAAAACCCCTAGAAGAAAACATGGTCAGTAAGCTCCCTTACATTGATCTTAGTGATGTTTTTTTTTTAACCTGACTTCAAAAGCAAGGGAAACAAAAGCCAAAATTGACAAATGAGACTACATCAAACTAAAAAGTTTCTACACATTGAAAGAAACCATCAACAAAATGAAAAGGCAACCTATTAAATGGGAGAAGATATTTGCAGATCATGCATTCAATAAGGGGTTAATATCCAAAATATATAAAGAACTCATATGACTCAATAATAAAAAAAATCCAATCTAAAAATGGACAGAGGATCTGATTAGACATTTTTCCAAAGAATATGTACATAGGCCAACAGGCACATGAAAAGATGCTCAGTATCACTAATTATCAGGGAAATGCAAATCAAACCACAATGAGATATCACCTTACACTTGTCGCAGTGGCTATTATCAAAAAGATAAGAGACAATAACTGTTAGTGAGAATATGGAGAAAAGTACCCTTGTACACTATTGGTGGGGATTTAAATTGGCTGTCATTATGGAAAACAGTATGGAGTTTCCACAAAAAATTAAAAATGGAACTACCATATGATTAGTAATTCCACTACTGGGTTTGTATCTGAAGAAAACAAGAACACTAATTGTAAAAAATATATGCACCCCTATGTTCATTGCAGTATTTACAATAGTCAAGATATGGAAACAATCTAGGTGTCCATCAATGGATGAATGGATGAAGAAGACGTGGTATATATATACAAAGGAAGACCAGTCAGCCATTAAAAAGAATGAAATCTTTCCATTTGCAACAACATGAATGGACCTAGAGAGTGTTACACTAAGTGAAATAAGTCAGACAGAGAAAGACAAATACCATATGATTTCACTTAATGTGGAATCTAAAAGAACAAAACAAACAAATGAAACAAAATAAAACCTAGACTCATAGGTAAAGAGAATAGATTGAAACAAACTGAGCGTTACAGAGAGAGGGGATGGAGGGATGGGGTAGCCAGGTGATGGGTATTAAGGAGGGCACATGTTGTGATGAGCACTGGGTGTTATACACAACTAAGGAATCGTTGAACACTACACCAAAAACTAATGATGTTGCTGGTTAACTGAACATAATAAAAAAAATAAAATTTAAAAAATTTTAATTTAAAAAATTTTAAAACGAGAACTGATTGGTAATTGCCAGAGGGAGTAGGGTTGGGAGGAATGAAATGGGTGAAGGGGATCAAGAGGTACAAAATTCCAGTTATAAAATAAATAAGTCATAGGATATAATGTACAGCATGGGAAATGTAGTTAATAACATTGTGTTAACTTTGTATGATGATAGATGGTAAATAGACTTATTGTGATGATTGTTTCACAATGTATACAAATGTCAAATCACTATGTTGTATACCTGAAACTAATATACAGTTGACCCTAGAACATGGATTTGAACTGCACAGGTCCACTTATACAAAGATTTTTTACAGCACAGTACTATAACTGTACATTCTCTTCCTTAAAATTTTCTTAATTACATTTTCTTTACTCTAGGTTACTTTATTGTAAGAATATAGCATATGAGGGGCGCCTGGGTGGCTCAGTCGTTAAGCGTCTGCCTTCGGCTCAGGTCATGATCCCAGGGTCCTGGGATTGAGCCCCACATCGGGCTCCCTGCTCAGTGGGAAGCCTGCTTCTCCCTCTCCCATTCCCCCTGCTTGTGTTCCTGCTCTCGCTATCTCTTGCTCTGTCAAATAAATAAATAAAATCTTAAAAAAAAAAAAAAAAGAATATAGTATATGATACATATACAAAGTATGTGTTAATTGGTTGTTTATGTTTTTAACATAAGGCTTCCAGTCAACAGTAGGCTATTAGTAATTAAGTTTTCAGGGAGTCAAAAGTTATATGCAGATTTCTGACTGCACAGGGGTTGGCACCCCAGGCCCGTGTTGGTCAAGATCAACTATAATATTATATGTCAATTTTTATACTTCAATTTAAAAAAGAAAGAAATGCTAGAGTTCACTGGCTTTCTAAAGTACAAGTTTTGAAGCAATTGGTGAACTGCAGGCAAAAAGCTTTACCTTAAGTGACGAGCAAAGCCCATTCTTGGACTGATTTGACAAAGTTCTACTCATGACCTGAGAGACTTGACTGACATCTTGGGCCATCTGAATGAGCCATAACTCTCTTTTTTTTTTTTTTTAAAGATTTTTATTTATTTATTTAACAGAGATAGAGAGAGAGCACAAGTAGGCAGAGCGGCAGACAGAGGGAGAGGGAGAAGCAGGCTCTCCGCCGAGCAGGGAGCCTGATGTGGGGCTCGATCCCAGGACTCTGGGATCATGACCCGAGCTGAAGGCAGCCGCTTAACCGACTGGCCACTCAGGCGCCCCGAGCCATAACTTTTGACTCAAGGTCCAGCACATTGCATTATGGATGCTGCTGAAAAATTGTAAAGTCTCCTGACCAGGCTACCATTGTGGAGAGGTGTTTGGAGAAAGACAGCTGTATGCTCCTTGCATTGTTGGAGAAAGGACATCTGGAGGCTGGAGCCAAGATTGAAAAGGCTCTGCTGGCTCTTGTGCAGGTACACGTTGGGCATACAAAGAAACCCTTGAAGAATACTTCTGTTGAGTGACCTTAAAATTGAAATGTATGGTCCCGATTCTTTAATAATGACAAAGGCAACATTTATGATTCAGACATTGACAAAGTTGATCTCATTGAATTGAAGACAAAGAAAATAATATTACATGAATTCAGTTCAAACTGTCTTAGACAATGCTCTATTCATTGATATAAGCCTATCCTCATCTATCAGGATAATCTGTAAAAACTCTCTTTTGCTAGCAAATACTACTGTAAATTAGAATTTGCTATCCTTGTTACCACTAAAATGAAAAGTCTAAACTGATTGGATGTGAAAGATATTTGCATTATCATGTCCAAAAAAAACTCTATTTTTTTTTATTTTATTATGTTATGTTAATCACCATACATTACATCATTAGTTTTTAATGTAGTGTTCCATGATTCATTGTTTGTGTATAAAACCCAGCGCTCCATTCAGTACGTGCCCTCTTTAATACCCATCACCAGGCTAACCCATCCCCCCAGGCCTCTCCCTTCTAGAACTGTCACTTTGTTTCTCAGAGTCCATAGTCTCTCATGGTTCATCTCCCCCTCTGACTTCCCCCCCTTCATTTTTCCCTTCTGCTATCTTTTTTTTTTTTAACATATAATATATTATTTGTTTCAGAGGTACAGGTCTGTGATTCAACAGTCTTACACAATTCACAGCACTCACCATAGCACATAACCTCCCCAGTGTCTATCACCCAGCCACCCCAACCCTCCCACCCCCCACCATTCCAGCAACCCTCAGTTTGTTTCCTGAGATTACGAATTCCTCATGTCAGTGAGGTCATATGATACATGTCTTTCTCTAATTGACTTATTTCCCTCAGCATAATACCCTCCAGTTCCATCCATGTCGTTGAAAATGGCAAGATTTCATTCCTTTTGATGGCTACATAATATTCCACTGTATATATAAACCACATCTTCCTTATCCATTCCTCTGTCGATGGACATCTTGGCTCTTTCCATAGTTTGGCTATTGTGGACAAGTTGCTATAAACATCGGGGTGCACGTACCCTTTCGGATCCCTACATTTCTATCTTTGGGGTAAATACTCAGTAGTGCAATTGCTGGGTCATACTGTAGCTCTATTTTCAACTTTTTGAGGAACCTCCATACTATTTTCCAGAGTGGCTGCACCAGCTTGCATTCCCACCAACAGTGGAGGAGGGTTCCCCTTTCTCCGCATCCCCTCCAACATCTGTCGTTTCCTGACTTGTTAATTTTCACCATTCTGAATGGTGTGAGGTGGTATCTCATTGAGGTTTTGATTTGGATTTCCCTGATGCCGAGTGATGTTGAGCACTTTTTTATGTGTCTGTTGGCCATTTGGATGTCTTCTTCGGGAAAATGTCTATTCATGTCTTCTGCCCATTTCGTGATTGGATCATTTGTTCTTTGGGTGTTGAGTTTGATAAGTTCTTTATAGATTTTGGATGCTAGCCCTTTATTTGATATGTCATTTGCAAATAACTTCTCCCATTCTGTCGGTTGTCTTTTGGTTTTGTTGACTATTTATTTTGCTGTGCAAAAGCTTTTTATCTTGATGAAGTCCCAGTAGTTCGTTTTTGCCCTTGCTTTCCTTGCCTTTGGTGATGTTTCTAGGAAGAAGTTGCTGCAGCTGAGGTTGAAGAGGTTGCTGCCTGTGTTCTCCTTTAGGATTTTGATGGACTCCTGTCTCACATTTAGGTCTTTCAACCATTTGGAGTCTATTTTTGTGTGCGGTGTAAGGAAATGGCCCAGTTTCATTCTTCTGCATGTGGCTGTCCAATTTTCCCAACACCATTTGTTGAAGAGACTGTCTTTTTGCCATTGGACATTCTTTCCTGCTTTGTCGAAGATGAGTTGACCATAGAGTTGAGGGTCCATTTGTGGGCTCTCTGCTCTGCTCCATTGATCTATGTGTCTGTTTTTGTGCCAGTACCATACTGTCTTGATGATGACAGCTTTGTAATAGAGCTTGAAGTCCAGAATTGTGATGCTGCCAGCTTTGCTTTTCTTTTGCAACATTACTCTGGCTACTTGGGGTCTTTTCTGGTTCCATAAAAATTTTAGGATGATTTGTTCCATTTCTTTGAAAAAAGTGGATGGTATTTTGATAGTGATTGCACTGAATGTGTACATTTCTCTAGGTAGCATCAACATCTTCACAATATTTGTTCTTCCAATCCATGAGCATGGAACATTTTTCCATTTCTTTGTGTCTTCCTCAATTTCTTTCATGAGTATTTTATAGTTTTCTGAGTACAGATTCTTTGCCTCTTTGGTTAGATTTATTCCTAGGTATCTTATGGTTTTGGGTGCAATTGTAAATGGGATCGACTCCTTAATTTCTCTTTCTTCTGTCTTGTTGTTGGTGTATAGGAATGCCACTGATTTCTGTGCATTGATTTTATATCCTGTCACTTTACTGAATTCCTGTATGAGTTCTAGCACTTTTGGGGTGGAGTCTTTTGGGTTTTCCACATAAAGTATCATATCATTTGCAAAGAGTGAGAGTTTGACTTCTTCTTTGCCAATTCAGATGCCTTTTATTTATTTTTGTTGTCTGATTGCTGTGGCTAGGACTTCTAATACTATGTTGAAAAGCAGTGGTGATAGTGGACATCCCTGCCATGTTCCTGACCTTAGGGGGAAAGCTCTCAGTTTTTCCCCATTGAGAATGATATTCGCTGTGGGTTTTTCATAGATGGCTTTTATGATATTGAGGTATGTACCCTTTATCCCTATACTGTGAAGAGTTTTGATCAAGAAAGGATGCTGTACTTTGTCAAATGCTTTTTCTGCATCTATTGAGAGGATCATATGGTTCTTGTTCTTTCTTTTATTAATGTATTGATTCACACTGATTGATTTGTGGATGTTGAACCAACCTTGCAGCCCAGGAATAAATCCCACTTGGTCGTGGTGAATAATCCTTTTAATGTACTGTTGGATCCTATTGGCTAGTATTTTGGTGAGAATATTTGCATCCATGTTCATCAAGGATATTGGTCTGTAATTCTCCTTTTTGATGGGGTCTTTGTCTGGTTTTGGAATCAAGGTAATGGTGGCCTCATAAAATGATTTTGGAAGTTTTTCTTCCATTTCTATTTTTTGGAACAGTTTCAGAAGAATAGGTATTGATTCTTCTTGAAATGTTTGGTAGAATTCCCCTGGGAAGCCATCTGGCCCTGGGCTTTTGTTTGTTCGGAGATTCTGATGACTGCTTCAATTTCCTTAGTGGTTATAGGTCTGTTCAGGTTTTCTATTTCTTCCTGGTTCAGTTTTGGTAGCTGATACATCTCTAGGAATGCCTCTATTTCTTCCAGATTATCTAATTTGCTGGCATATGGTTGCTCATAATATGTTCTTATAATTGTTTGTATTTCTTTGGTGTTGGTTGTGATCTATCCTCTTTCATTCATGATTTTGCTGATTTGGGTCATTTCTCTTCTCTTTTTGATAAGTCTGGCCAGGGGTTTATCAATCTTGTTAATTCTTTCCAAGAACCAACTCCTAGTTTCTTTGATCTGTTATACTGTTCTTTTGGTTTCTATTTCATTGATTTCTGCTCTGATCTTTATTATTTCTCTTCTCCTGCTGGGTTTAGGCTTTATTTGCTGTTCTCTCTCCAGCTCCTTTAGGTGTAGGGTTAGGTTGTGTATTTGAGACCTTTCTTGTTTCTTGAGAAAGGCTTGTATTGCTATATACTTTCCTCTTAGGATTGCCTTTGCTGCATCCCAAAGATTTTGAACAGTTGTGTTTTCATTTTCATTGGTTTCCATGAACTTTTTTAAATTCTTCTTTAATTTCCTGGTTGACCCATTCATTCTTTAGTAGGATGCTCTTTAGCCTCCATGTATTTGAGTTCATTCCGACTTTCATCTTGTGATTGAGTTCTAGTTTCAAAGCATTGTTGTCCGAAAATATGCAGGGATGATCCCAATCTTTTGGTACAGGTTGAGACCTGATTTGTAACCTAGGATGTGATCTATTCTGGAGATTGTTCCATGGGGACTAGAGAAGAATGTGTATTCTGTTGCTTTGGGATGGAATGTTCTGAATATATCTGTGAAGTCCATTTGGTCCACTGTGTCATTTAAAGTCTTTATTTCCTTGTTGCTCTTTTGCTTAGATGATCTGTCCATTTCAGTGAGGGGGTGTTAAAGTCCCCCACTATTATTGTATTGTTGTTGATGTGTTTCTTTGCTTTTGTTATTAATTGGCTTATATACTTGGCTGCTCCCATGTTAGGGGCATAGATATTTACACTTGTTAGATCTTCTTGCTGGATAGACCCTTTAAGTAGGATATAGTGTCCTTCCTCATCTCTTATTACAGTCTTTGGTTTACAATCTAATTTGTCTGATATAAGGATTGCCACCCCAGCTTTCTTTTGGTGTCCATTAGCATGGTAAATGGTTTTCCACCCCCTCACTTTCAATCTGGGGATGTCTTTGGGTCTAAAATGAGTCTCTTGCAGACAGCATATTGATGGGTTTTGTTTTTTTATCCAATCTGATAGCCTGTGTCTTTTGATTGGGGCATTTACCCCATTTACATTCAGGGTAACTATTGAAAGATATGAATTTAGTGCCATTGTATTGCCTGTAAGGTGACCGTTATTGTATATTGTCTGTGTTCCTTTCTGGTCTATGTTACTTTTAGGCTCTTTCTTTGCTTAGAGGACCCCTTTCAATATTTCTTGTAGGGCTGGTTTCATGTTTGCAAATTCCTTTAGTTTTTGTTTGTCTTGGAAGCTTTTTATCTCTCCTTCTATTTTCAATGACAGCCTTGCTGGATTTAGTATTCTTGGCTGATATTTTTCTCATTTGGTGCTCTGAATATATCATGCCAGTCCTTCCTGGCCTGCCGGGTCTCTGTGGATAGGTCTGTTGCCAATCTAATGTTTCTACCATTGTAGGCTACAGATCTCTTATCCCAAGCTGCTTTCAGGGTTTTCTCTTTGTCTCTGAGACTCATAAGTTTTACTATTAGATGTCGGGGTATTGATCAATTTTTATTGATTTTGAGAGGGGTTCTTTGTGCCTCCTAGATTTTGATGCCTGTTTCACTCTCCAAATCGAGAAGTTCTCTGCTATAATTTGTTCCAATATACCTTCTGCCCCTCTCTCTTTCTTCTTCTTCTGGGATCCCAATTATTCTAATATTGTTTCATGTTATACTTTTCTCTCTCAAATTCTGCCCTCGTGATCCAGTAGTTGTTTATGTTCTTCTCAGCCTCTTTATTTTCCATCATTTGGTCTTCTATATCACTAATTCTCTCTTCTGCCTCATTTATCCTAGTAGTTAGAGCCTCCATTTTTGATGGCGCCTCATTAATAGCCTTTTTGATTTTGACTTGGTTAGATTTTAGTTGTTTTACTTCTCCAGAAAGGGTTTCTCTAATATCTTCCATGCTTTTTTTCAAGCCCAGCTAGTATCTTTAAAATCATCATTCTGAACTCTAGTTCTGACATCTTACTAATGTCCGTATTGATTAGGTCCCTGGCAGTCAGTACTGACTCTTGTTCTTTCTGTTGAGGTGAGTTTTTCCATCTTGTCATTTTGTCCAGAGGAGAATAGATGAATGAGAGAACAAAATGCTAACAGGGTAACAACGACCCCAGAAAATATACACTAAACAAATCAGAAGAGACCTGAAACTCGGGGAAAAGAAAGGGAAAGAAAGAAAAAAGAAAAAGAAAGAGATAAAAATAACAAATAAAAACAGAATATGATCAAATATGATCAGGCTGGTGCATAGATCAGTGCCACACACTAGATTTTGGGTGTATTTTGGTCTATTAGAAGGAAGTGCCTCCCAAAATTTTAAACAAAGAAAAACTTATATATGTACAAAAATAAGGGTTAATACAATGAAGGGTTGGAATATGACTGTAAAGATGAAAATTATAAAAGATTTTATAAAAGGAATTGATAAGAAGTTGTTTGAAAATAGAAAGAAGAGGATTTAAAAAAAAAAAAGGGAGAGAATGTGATCAAGCAGGAGACTAGAACAAAGCCATACCCTAGAGATTTGGGGTATATTTTGGTCTGTTAGAAGAAACTGTATCCCAAAATTTTAAAGAGAGAACAAATTATATATATACCAAAAATAAGGTTAACTACTATGAAGGGATAGAATATGACTCTAAAAATGAAAAATAAAAAAGATTTTTCAAAAACGGGATTGATAAGATGTTGGTTGAAAAAGGGAAAAAGAAAAATTCAAGAAAAAAAAAAGGAAAAGAAAGTTAAAAAAAAATTAACTTTGAAAGACTAAAGAATCATGGTAAAAAAGCCATGGATTCTATGTGCAGTATTCCCCTAGTGCTGGAGTTCTGCCGTTCTCATTGATCGGTAAACTTGGTCTTGGCTGGCTGTTCTTGCTGATCTTCTGGGGGAGGGGCCTGTTGCCGTGGTTCTCAAATGTCTTTGCCGGAGGCAGAATTGCCCCACCCTTGCCGGTCCGGGCTAAGTAATCTGCTCAGGTTTGCTCTCAGGAGCTTTTGTTCTCTGCAAGCTTTCCGTTCGGCTTTGGAGGATGAGAATGAAAATGGCAGCCTCCCAATCTCCGTCCCAGAGGAACCGAGAACTTGGGGCCCCACTCCTCAGTGAGCCCCCAGAGAAAAGCAGTCAGTCACTCCCATCTCCCGGGTCTCTGGCTGCAGTCCGTGTTCACCCAGCCTGTGACTGAGCATTTCTATCTCTGGCACCCGACCCCATGTGGAGTCTCCAAACCCAGCAGATCCCTGTGGTGTGCTCCCACACTGCTCCTCCCAGGGGAGGAAGGGGAGTCTCCCTGGATCTGCCGCTTGTTGGGTCCCTGCTGGGGGAGCAGTGGCCCGACTGTGCCGCGGATCACAGTTTATGGCAACCCCGAGCTGAGAGCCCGCGCCTCGGCTCTGTCTCTGCAGCTGGCTTCCCCGCTCCGATCCCTGGGAGCTCTGCCACACTCAGGCACCCCCGTCTTTCTGTGACCCTAAGGGTCCTGAGATCACACTGTCCCAGCAAGGGTTCCAACCCCCGCTTAGCCACTGGAGCAATGTCCCTCAGTGGAGCCGACTTCTAAAAGTTCTGATTTTGTGCTCCGCTGCTCTATCACTTGCCAGTAGCAGCTGACGGAGGCCCCCTCCCCCGCCATCTATCCTCCCAACTATCACCTCGGATTCACTTCTCCGCACGTCCTACCTTCCAGAAAGGTTTTCTTCGATCTCTGGTTGAGTTCGTAGGTGTTCAGAATGGTTTGATTCCTATCTAGCTGAATTCCTGGGACCAGACGAAATTTAGATCTCCTACTCCTCTGCTATCTTGCTCCTCCCCCTCAAAACCACTCTATAATTTTAATCTCTTATTCTAACCAAACAACAGCAATCTTATGAAACTCACTTTTGAACTAAACTACATTTTACTTTAATTTGCCCATTATGACTTGCTAACGTTTCTTAGGAAGTGACTTAATTTTTGCATGCAAAAATGAGATTAAGAGGATCACAAGACTTCTTAAGTATTGTTTTAACATTCTAACTATGTGAAAGATATGTTTGCAATGCAGCAAAATAAATTGTATGCAGAAAATGTGTGTAACGTGTTTATATGCATTTTTCTGGAGAAGTCATCTATAGCTTCTGTCACATTCCTAAAGACTACCCACCCACTCACATATACACAAAAAAATTAGTAAGAATCACTGACTAGCTAAATGTATTTCTGATGGGCTCTGAACTAGTAGAAGGAGCAAACCCAAAGTCATGTTTTGTGGCTTGTCATAATATGGCGGTCATTTTCTTATCAACAGTCTATGGATCTGGGTTAAAACGAAGTTCCTGTTCTTTTATTTTTCCTCATGGTCCTCAAAGTCCATGTCCATATCTCTGAGGTACAAGGCAATCCTAGCAGTCCTAACCCTGAAAACCATGGGATATTTATTAGGGATCTTATGATAGCAAAATATATTTAAAATAATTAGCCTTTGAACCAAACATTAGAGTGTCATAACCTTGCTTTTTGGTTCTCCAGAAGACTCATAGCTAATAAAGAAAAAGACTTACGGAAAATAAGGACAGATGAAGTCAAACATAAAGAAGACATTTAGGACAACTTTCCCAGGGGACCAAATACACATACACATAGACCAGGGGCATGCTATGTGTGTGTGTGCATGTGTGCGCACACACCCATATTTGTCTGAGCATGTGAAATGAGCAAACAGCAGTGATTTCTTCCAGCCAAATGCATATCTTTGAAAGTGGAGAGTCAGCCCTGGTGATGCTAATAGAGTGGAACATAAATATTGGCAAGCTAGTTGTCAAATAGAGGCTTTTAAAGGTTGGAATTTTTCAAGGAAAATGTTAACTGCAGTTCAAGGGCCAAAGCGGTCTTAACCTGATCTCAGAATCTAGAATTTCACTTCAAGTTCTAAACACCCAGGATTGTTATGCTAAATTTAGCTTTCCTAGCTCTGCGAATGTCATTTTGGAACGTTTGGTCCATAATGATAAATCACCGCACTTGCTGAATATGGGGTTAGAAGGGGACTAGCGGACATAACCAATTAATATATCAGCCTCCTAAGCATTCCTGGAACAGAGGTGAGGGTACAGGCCAATAATGAAATGTTTTGCCACACTTCAAATAGCAAGTGCTCTCACCCCTAGCCAGACCTCCCACCCTCCCCAGACCCCACATGCCCAGCATGTCTTTGCTTCTTACCACTGTTCCAGAGCATACCCATCCTCCAATTCAGCTCAATTTCTACCTTCCTGAGGCTTTCTTCCCCAACTCCCCACAACCACATCAATCTCTATCTTCTCTAAATTCTTCTATATCCTTTATTCTCAGTCCTGCTCACTTGCTAACCCAGGTTGCTATCTTTCCTATAATAACAGCTAACACTTACTTGAATTTTTACTATGTGCCAGGCACTAGGCTAAATGCTTTACAGGAATGACCTCATTTAATCCTCACTGCAACCATATGATGTAGTTTTTATTATCATTCACAGAAGAGAAATGTTCATATGAGTAAACTAAGGCTTAGAGAAGTAAAGTAACTTTCCCAGGGTCCATAATTAATAAATAGTGGGCCAGGCAATCAACCAGATTTACCCTCTTAATGGTAAAATGTATAGCGCTGAGGTCTGATGTGCATATACTGTCTACCCAGCTACATTTTAAGCTCCTCAGGACACCTGTATACCATTTCCTTCATGTTACCCATAGAGCTAGCATTATGCTATACCCATAATCAATCAATATTTATTGAGGGAATAAATGAATTAATAAGTGAATAAAAAAATTAATGCATCAGCTGCAAAACCCAAGAAAAATTAATTGATTTGGACCTCCAAATAGCATGCAGAATCAGGGGGAAAAATGTTCCTGTTACTACATTTGGCGGTAGAAAGCAGATAAATTGCTGACTCATTCCCCTGTGCTCAGTGCAGAAGTGGAGTGGGGGAATAGGTCTCTGTGAACAACCATGCCATCCATCAGCTCTGTCCCTAGAAGCCCTCCAATCCCCCAGGTCTATCCAGATCCTCAGAATCCACAAGGTTCACTGGAAGACAATGGAATAGCACAGAAGTTTGCCAGTGACAAAACTAATTCTTCTCTAGATCCAACACTGCCACATGCATATATTTACTCATATACACTCAGAGAAAGATGATTCTAGTTTACTTCAGTGTTTACTGAGTATCTAGCCCAGAGATTCACAAACTTGGCAGCACATCACAATTATCTGCAAGACCTGAAAAACTGCTGAGGTCTGGGCCTCACCCCAAACCAATGGACCCAGAGCCCAGGCACTGGGATGCATTAACAATCATCTCTGAAATTCTGATATGCAGTTGGGGTAAAGATCCACTAAAATCCATGCCAGGCACTGTGTGCCAGGAGCTGGGTCACAGAGAGATGTGGGTGTGAAAAAGGAAGTTTGCAGGATAGTAGAAAAGTCACAAAAGCAATTATAATTAAAAACATCATGGAAAATTTTAATAAATACACCATGAAGTGCTCAAACAGCAATAATCACAGACCACCATGAGATCTCAGACCTACTCTCACCAGAAATTTTTGGAAGGCAGGATTGGAAGATGCTGATGAATGAGGAAGGTATGTGTATATAAGGAGATGTTGGATTGGGTAGAGGTGTTAGGTTGAAATGTATGCTTTCTTAGAGCAGGTTAGACCTCCATAACCTCTGATGTCCTCCCTCTGCACATTCCTAAATGCTCCCAATCTCTGGCAGCAGCTGTGACTGTCTTTCAGAGGCCCCTGAGTCTCTCTGAACCTCTTTGACTCTCATAAATAGAATGGAAATAGTAATTACTAAGTATTAGTCCTTGGGATTTTACATCAGATTTAAAACTTTTTGGAACTTTTGGTCAGCCATCAGTGGAGATTGAGAAACTATGCCCTAAATTTGTTCACCTGTAAATAAGGATAATAATCCATGCTTTTCCACAGATTATGAAGATTCATGCATTCATTCAATAAACATTCGTTGAGCCCCTCTGTATTCCAGGCATGGTGCTAGGTACAGAGATACAATGATGAACAATCACAGGTCCAGACCTTGTTTTTGTGGACCTCACAGTCTAGCAACGGAGACAGACATTGAGGAAATAATCATACAAATCCATGTGTGATTTGTCTGTGAAGGAAA
The DNA here is from genome assembly GCF_029215605.1 of Mirounga angustirostris. Classification (NCBI taxonomy): domain Eukaryota; kingdom Metazoa; phylum Chordata; class Mammalia; order Carnivora; family Phocidae; genus Mirounga; species Mirounga angustirostris. The sequence continues at coordinate 122,755,499 of NW_026991709.1, forward strand.
CATGTATCCCTTAATGCCATAAGAACATCTAAAAGAGCATCTAAAAGCATCAGGGAAGGTATCCCCAAAAATGTAGCACTTAGGCTGAAATCTGAAAGATGTCTAAGAGCAACCAAGATGAAGAAAGAAGAAGAGAAATCAGGCAGGAGGGAAGCCTGGGAAAAGGCCCTGCAGCAGAAGTGAAACCAGTGCAGAGATTAACCCAAAGTGGGCCAGTGTAGCTACAGCACAGAGAACAAGATGGATAGTGTTCAGCATAGACTCCGAAGCCACATCCTCATCCCGAGGGCAGGGGGAGGTCCCTGGGAGGCTTCCAGACTGTGACATGATCAGATATGAATTTTAAAAAGCCCCTCTGGCTGCTAAGTAGAGAATGGATTGGAGGGATAAGAATGGATATAGATGAACCAGTTAGGTTGTTACTGAAGTGGTCCAGACCAAATGCGGCCAAGTTTATTCTTGAACATACAAAATTTGAGGTGCTGGGTGCAAAAGAGAATTAAATTTGAGATAGCATATGGCCCATAAATAGTCACCATTTAATTAATGTTATATAGATATTCAGGTATACAGAAACAAGGCTACTATTTGGAAAGGGAAGACTAACTAGATTGCTTTTGACACTTTAACCTAGAAAGAGCAATGTCAATTCCACCTTCCTTAGACCATCATTTTGAGTGAAGCCATCCATCAGGACAAGAAGGTTGAGCCAAGAGCCCCAGAAGCCCTTTCAGAGTGTCCTTGTTAAGCAGCAGTTTGACCCTGGGAAGGAGCCAATGAACCAAGCCACATTTCTCACCCTGGGACAGCTGCAGAGATGTTGCCCCCAAGCTCAAGAAGAAGCTCCACATAGCTAGACTTAAAATTCCCAAACCTACTAAGGAATAACAAATTGCAAACTCAGAAAGCTTTAACTGGTCCTAGCTGAAGAAGATGAGGTTAAAGTTCACCATCCCTGGTCCAGAGGGATTTCAGTTGGAATGCTAATTAATGAGTGTTCCTAAGGTCATAATCTAGGCGAGCCATGTGCAATAAGACAGCCATGTCCCAAATGGGGTAACCAGGAACTCATTTCTCTTACAAACTGGCCCATCTCTTTATAATAAACTTTCCGTTCTTCGGAAGGTAATTCTATAAGGTTGTAGATGGAGGCACCCACACCCCACAAGGGGTTCATTGAATGGGAGCTGTCAGCAGAGGAAGATAGCCCAGAGGCTCTTGATACAGTCACCATGGCAACCAACCCAAATCTGGTCCATTTTATTCACAGACAAAAACCCAGTTCAGTGAACACTGTAGGAAAGTAGGAGCAGTTTAGATTAACCAGGCTATCTCCTGGCCCCAAGCAATCTGCAGGATAAGACCTTGCATTAGGCAAAGGTCTTCACTGTGACAAAGCAAAGGATTTGTTAAGCTCTTTGGATCCCAGTGGGCCCATTTAACTTCTAGTGGGATAAAAAATTACTCTTCTCCAGACACGTGGCCTGAAGTTTCACATGAACTCAGTTTGAAGTGGTAATGGTCACACCACAATAAACAACCATTCCAGACCCATTTTCCTCATCATCATCTAGGAGGACAAGAGACTATAGAATCTTCACCTTCTGATCTCTGACTTACCAGGTAAGAAAATAGATCATATTTTACAAATGGAAATATATCCTGGAATTGGCTTGAGTATTAACATATAATTCACATGTGTCACCCTTTTTTCTTGATAATGAGAACAAACAATATCTCTGAGAACTGAACTAGGAGAAGCAGCAAGAGTCTCTTCGAGTAAACATGCAACTCATTCATTCATTCATTCATTTAATTTCATTTATATTTATTGAAAACCTACTCTGTGCCATGCAGCTATAAAAATGACTAAATAAGGATTCTACTCACAGTTCAATGAAGGATAAGAACTTTATTTAAAATAAATAATAAATAAAAGATGCAAATGTGTTAGAACTATGTAAGGCAAAGTAGAGTGAAATGGCTCAAACAAAATAGAAGCTAAATCTTGCTCGTGCAATAGCCCTAGACAGGTGGTCCACCACCATACTGACAAAAGAGTCTACCATCTTCAGTACATGGCTGCCATGACACTCTGGTTGCTATTCCATGGGAGGTTTCATGGACCAGGCTTGGAAATGGCACACATCACTTCCACTTACATCCATTGGAGGGATTTTAACATGTCCATACCTACTTGTAAGGAATCTGGGAAATGAAGTACACTGGGGCACCTGTCTGCTATGCTACAATCCTATTGCCAGGGAAGAGGGAGAGAGCAGGATTTGGAAAACAAGTCACCTCTGACAGTAACAAAGACATGAACAAAGTTTTCTAGAAACAGAGAAGAGAAACTAGGAAATACCTACCATACTCAAAAATATTTTAAATACCTTACTTGTAATTCAATAAGTGCTAATAATAGCAACAATGAAGTATCATTTTCCCCTCTTAAATGGCTAAAAATAAAGAAAAATAACAGTGGTTATTGTTGGGCAAGGGTCCAAAAAAAAGAAGCACAACTGCAGAAAGCACTAATTAGTACAATCTCTCTGGAGGGGCAATTGGAGAGTATGCATGTAGCAGATTTTTTAAAAGTCACAACAATAAAGGAAATCAGGTGTATAATACTGTAACCTCCTTCATTTATCTATATTTCAACCTGGTTTCTGGGTGCCTACTTCCATTCAGGAGGGGAAAATTACACCTGTCAATTCAAGGTACCAGCGACTTCCAATTTAAAATTCAACTCTTTGGGGGGAAAAATTCACCAAATTCAGGATTCCGTCTACAGGTGGCCTCTATAAAGTGGAAATAGATTCTCCACTGAGGGCTCCAGAAAGAGCACAGCCCTGCCAGTACCTTGATTTTAGATTTCTGACCTCCAGAACTCTAATAGAATAAATTTGTGTTGTTTTAAGCTCAATTTGTAGCAATTTGTTACAGCAGCAGTAGGAAACTAGGAGTCCTTTCCTTTCTCCCCAGAGTCCTCTCACCCAGCATATTGATTTTAGAGTACAGACTGATCTGCTATAGGAATTTGGAGCCAGGAGTAAGCAGTGTGGCCTAACCTGGCTGGGGAGACACTCCTAGGCAGAGCCTGAACTAGACCCGTCAGATCTGAATTTGCCGAGTTGAGAACACTCAGACCACAAACGGTAATTGCAGAACCAAGGCAGGAAGGCAGGAGTGGTGGGATTTATGTGTTATGGTAGGTGAAGACAACCATCCAGAATACAGCAGTGGCTCAAAGGGATTCAACAGATCTGATGAAGAAAGCTGGCACCTTCCGGGTATTCCTAATGCTTTGAGATTAATGTCAGGACAAATAGGACACCTGCCATCTAATGATGGCCACGCAGAATCCTGAATGGGAAGTCTCAGAGCACTGACTGTAGGAAACTATAGCCACTCCATAACTATGAAGAATATGTGATGTGTGGGCATTGAGCGTCCTTTGGAGAGAACCTCCAGCCCCCATGCTTTGCCCCCTCAACCAAACAAGTCACTCGACATCCTGGGCTTCATTCAGCTCTGTTTTTAAAAAAAGACTTGGAGCCCAAAGATGCCTAGGGACAAACAGCAGGACCTGATGAAATCCTGGAGTTCCTTAAAGCTCTTGGGGGCTGGGTGTCTATACTGGAAGTAGATGTAATTGGTTTGGACGCACAAGGCCTGGCCATAGACTGGAGAGCTCAGCTCCATCTCTTAGGCAGGAATGTCCACATAAGCTAATGTTCATGAGGGATAACTGGGGGACAAGTGATATTTTAGGAAGTCTGATCTGTGGGTAAACAAGAGAGGAGAGACTGAAGACATGAAGACTCAGGGAGGAGAACACTGGCTGGAAGGGGTATGTAGAGTAAGTGTCTTGGACAGGAGGTGGAAGCAATGTCAACCACATCTCCAGACATTGGTTATGTAAGGAATTATTCAAAAAGGGTGGACTTTGGACTCTTAACATCCCCTAGTAGGGTACTTTGATCACAAGGCTTACTGAGATCAAGAACTGAACAGCGAATTTTCCATTTTTCTCTTTTATTTAAGTGCATATATTAAACAGCTGAATATAGCACATATTAATGGCATGATCATTGATCAAAGCAGTTAAGAAATCAATTTCAGTGTCTTCCAGTGCATTTTTGGGTCAACTCTGCCATTGACTAAGACAGGGCCTGACCCTTGGCACTTTGATTAGGAGGACTGGAGGTCAGTCAAAGCAGATAGAGATCCAGATGTGCCCAACAGAGATTAAGGAACAAGCAGGACCCAGAGATAAGAACAGGCAGCAAGTCAGAACAGTTGGTGGTCAGACAGAAGAAGCAACATAAAGCACAGGCCAAGAAGATCATAACAGAAATTTCTGACCTAACCTGAAGATTCTTATATACTTCCTATTTGGGGGTGGACCAGGGCCAGGGTATAAGCAGCACAGGGTCTTCAGGTAAAACCAGGTAAGTGACTACACCTGAGGAAGGGGCAGTGAGGCCACAGCTGCAGAAGATGTATTGGCACAGCCCCTTTCTAAATCACCTTATATTTTATCATGTATCAAGTCCCATCAAGGCCTGGGAAACATCCCTAAGAATTCAGAACAGCGTGACATCAAAAGCCCCTCTAAGCCAGGTCTATAGTTGCTGATAACTTTTCTGCATTCAAGGCTTCTTTGTCAGCCATGAGGAGGAACTATCAGAAAGATGGAGAAGTGTGTCCTCTCCACTTCCCTCTCATTCTTCTTCTCTTTCTTTCAATTGGCAGAAGCTTCTGAGAAAGAAGAAAAATCATGCCGCTTAAGTGTGAAAATTCCATGACTCATAATATTCTTCAGTGAAAGTAGCTTTCTTCTCAACTCCTAGAGACATATTCCCTCCAGTTAGGTGTTTCCAGCAGTAGCTGCTGGCTAGGTTTTATTTGAAATTTATATTTTTGCCACCCACACAACCTACACATTTTGAGCTGTTTCTGACATAAGTCATTCCCAAAAGTCTTTTATAAAGCATCCATATCTCTTATCATGGAATATTTTATCCTAACATTTAAACATAGATTTTACAGTATAAATTTAAAGTGATCTCCTCACAAAGACACATCCTGGAGTGTGCAAGAAAGAGTTGGGGGATGAACTAGGGATCCGAAGGCACAGATCTGGAAGCATGCAACAAGTGGGATCCACCTGTCCCTGAAAGGAGATAGAGAGATTTTTAGGAAGTTTGGGCATAGCTTAAGAAAGGATCGTGGGATAAAGTGAATGCTGTGAATGAGGCAACAGCTAAGCTCAGACTCAACATGATAAAGCCACATTTACAAGGCATCCAGAATCTGGAAAAAGGCAAAGCACGGGACCTTGAGTAGTGGCTGCAGTGCATGAACGCTGACCAGGCCAGATGTTCTCTGCAGCAGAGGGCTATAAATGAGAGAGGGAAGCCTTGAAAGAAAATATCCAGAATCCTCCAGGGAAACCCAGAGGGCCAGAGTGAAAATAATAGTTGAGGTGAAGGCAGGGGACAAGAATAAAGGCCAAAACCCTAGAAGAGAAACAAACCTGGGTTTAAGACCCAACTCTACTGCCAAGTTGCTAGCATCAAACAGGTTATTTGTTATGAAAAACTATATGTCAACAAACTAGACAACCTGGAAGAAATGAATAAATTCCTAGAAACATAAACTACCAAAACTGAAACAGGAAGAAATAGAAAACTTGAACAGACTGATAACCAGCAAAGAAACTGAATCAGTAATAAAAAAAAAAAAAAAAAAAAACCTCCCAAAAAACAAAAGTCCAGGGCCAGATGTCTTCACGATCAAATTCTACCAAACATTTAAAGAAGAGTTGCCTATTCTCAAATTATTCCAAAAAAATAGAAAAGGAAGAAAAACTTCCAAATTCATTCTATGAGGCCAGCATTACCCTGATGCCAAAACCAGATAAAGACTGCACTAAAACAGAGAACTACAAGCCAATATTCCTGATGAACATGGATGCAAAAGTCCTCAACAAAATACAAGCAAACCAAATCCAACAATACATTAAAAGAATCATTCACCATAATCAAGTGAGATTTATTCCTGGGATGCAAGGGTTGTTCAGTATTTGCAAATCAATCAACATGATACACCACATTAATAAAAGAAAGGATAAGAATCATATGATCATTTCAATAAATGCAGAAAAAGTATTTGACAAAGTACAATATCCATTCATGATAAAAACCCTCAACAAGGTGGTTTAGAGGAAACATACCTCAACATAATAAAGGCCATATATGAAAGACCTATAGCTAATTTCATCCTTAATGGGAAAAAACTAAGAGCTTTCCCTCTACAGTCAGGAACAAGACAGGGATGTCCACTCTCACTATTGTTATTTAACATAGTGTTGGAAGTCCTAGCCACAGCAATCAAACAACAAAAAGAGATAAAAGGCATCCAAGTTGGCAAGGAAGAAGCCAAACTTTCACTATTTGCAGATGACATGAAACTATATATAGAAAACCCAAAAGACTCCACCAAAAAAATTGCTAGAACTGATACACATTTAAGTCACAGGACACAAAATCAATATACAGAAATTTGTCACATTTCCATACACTAATAATGAAGCAGCAGAAAGAGAAATTGAGGAATCAATCCCATTTGCAACTGCACCAAAAATCATAAGATACCTAGGACTAAACCTAACCAAAGAGGTGAAAGACCTGTACTCTGAAAACTATAAAACACTGATGACAGAAATTGAAGAGGACACAAAGAAATGGAAAAACATTCCATGCTTATGGATCAGAAGAACAAATATGATTAAAATGTTAAAATGTACTACCCAAAGCAATCTACATAGGGGAAGAGAGGGAAAAATAAAGTAAGACGAAATCAGAAAGGGAGACAAACCATAAGAGACTCTTAACCATAGGAAACAAACTGAGGGTTGCAGGAGAGGAGGTGAGGGAATGGGATAACTGGGTGATGGGAATTAAGGGGGACAGGTGATGTAACAAGCACTGGGTGTTGTATAAGACTGATGAATAACTAAGCTCTTCCTCTGAAACTAATAATACATTATATGTTAACTAATTGAATTTAAATAAAATAAGGAAAGGAAGGGAGGGAGGGAGGGAGGGAGGGAGGGAGGGAGGGAGGGAGGGAGGGAGGGAGGGAGGGAGGAAGAAAATGTTAAGGTGTATTTCCTCACCAAGTATTTCCTCTCCAGAATACTAAGGTCTTCAGTGGATCCAGCAACTGTTCACATCTTGAGTTTTCATCAGTCCCCACATTTGCCACATATTGGATGGACGTTTACCAAAACTGTCTGGGACCCAACCTATTCTTAATCAATAATATTTCCAGAGTTTACAAGTCTTAACTCCAAGAGACCACAATAATAGGAAAGAAAAGCCAGTTCAGTCCCGACATTTTCTAGATGCTGGCCTCTGGTTTTGCTTTCTATTATATTGGCTAAGAAATAACAAACATAATATATATACTTTCATAATCACAAGTTAGTATTTTAAAATCATGTTTTCCTCTCAAAACACATGACCCCAAACCTTCACAGCTCATGCATTTTACCAGGCATTCCATATCAGAACCAGCATTCTGCGGCACCTCTGAGACTGGCTGCCTCAGTCCACAACATCCTTCCTTGCTGGGGGTCAACCTCACAAACCAGGTACTTACAATTTTGCAGTTGTGCCCATCACACTGCCACAAGCTGCTACAAGAACAAACTACACTTCACAATGACATGAATGACTTTTTAAAATGTGAGACCATTTAAGCCCATTTAGAACAACTCCTTTGCTTGAATATGTCAAGGGTTAGACTCCTGGATGAGCTATCATCAACTACTGTGTCTCCATATCAGTCATCCACTCAACCTGTGGCCTGACCTGTGCCAGGTGCAGGGGACCCAGGGATGAGGGTGACACTGTTTCTGTTCTCACACAGCTCATAAAGGAGCTAAAACTATCCCCAAGTACACAGGTCCAAGACAAATAGTACAGGCATGAGGGAAAAGACAACATCCTGGATGAGAGAATATCTGAGCAGAGTTTTGAAGAACAAGCAGAGGGAAAGGGTATTCTGGGCAAATATCAGCAGCACATAAGGTACAGACAGGGGGAGAACTTGGCTTGTTTCTGGGGATTTAGGTGCTTCCTCACCCAAGACTTCTGGTGTGTAGGAAATGAGGAAAGGACAGGGCAGGGTAGACAGGATCTCCTGTCTTTATCCAGAGAGTAGAAGGAAACCAGCAAAGCATTTTGTTTTGTTTTGACCTGATCAGATTTATGATGCACAGAGACACAAGCCTCTCTGCAGGCTAGGTGGGGGATTGAGGTGGGAAAGGGGCTATACTTGAGCTCTGGATTTTAAGTTAGCTTTGATTTGTTAACAGCTTAGAGGGGATTTGATGCAGGTGCTACAGATGAGGAGAGGAATGTAGCAACAGAGCTAGGTGTCTACAGGAGATTTTCTAGGCAGATTTGCTCAGCTGGGTGTGATGTAACCTTCTCCCCTTCTCCCCATGAAGCCTCCTGTAAACAAATGTTGTCCAACAAGGCTTTCAGAAAGGTTGTGTTTGGGGAGCAGATGTGACAAGAGCAAAGATGAGTTTCACTGCATGGGTGGGGCTTGATCAAGAGGGACTGAAAGAAGTTCAGTTACCTTCAAATTATATAGAGATCACTCAGGTGAGAGCCTGGAGGATAGACTGGAATAGGTAGCAGTCTAAGACTAGAAGTGAGGAAAGCAGAATGGGGACACCTATAGTTGTCCTGTGAAAAGACCTAAGGGAGTGGCCATGAGAAGAGAAAGAAGGAGCAGAACTGAATGATATCCAGAAAGTGGAAGCACTTGGATCTTGTTGCTAAACAGATGTAAGAGTTAAGAAAGAGGGAGGTACCAAGGATGCATCCAAGGAACCCAGAGGACATAGCCTCCCTCACTGAAACAAGGAACAGGGCAATTTCAGGAACCATCTTTTTTGGGATATGGTGATTTTGAGTTATCTGTGGGACATGCAAGTGAACATGTGCAGCAAGCAATCTATGGATTGGGCTAGAGATATCGACTACCATATTTCACCTGGATTATAGTATTAGCCTTTAAGGGATCCACTGTTTCTGCCTCTGATCTCCTGCCACTCCAGTCTCAGAAGAGCAGCCAGTGTGATGTGATAAAACATGAGATGGAATATGGCGCTTCTCTGCTCAGAACTTCCCGAGGGTTTCCATCATGCTGAGTTGCAGCTATAGCTGGACCAGAGCCCCAGTGCATGACCTCCTTTCTCTACTCCATTCCAACCATTTTGCCTCCCCACTGCTCCTCTCTGGGGCTTTTGCAGAATGGAGGGAAGCTGAGGGAATTTCCTCTTGGAGGCCCCTGTTTCCCTGAGAGGTAGGAGGCGGATCATCTTCTCAGAGTATTTTGGAAGACAGAAGGATAATGGCCATGAGGAAGGCAGTGAAGGTGGGAATCTGGAAGAGCTGCCTTTGGGATGGGAGAAGAGGCTGGTGGGATCTCTCTCCACTGCTACTAAATGGTAAACATAGAAAACACAAGCAAATCCATTGTCTCCTCTCAGAGAAAAACATGAAGCTGAATAACATGGGCTGCCTTTACATCTAATAAATCAAATTATCCTAAGGTATGAGAAATTACCCATTGCCCATAAATACTGGGACCAAAGCCAAAAAAAATGGACATAAACTTTAGTATGAGAAATTTAAGTTGACTTCAAAAGTTTTTGATATACATATTAATTACACATATTCTAGGTAGCCTTAAGACTCAAGAAATCAAATTTTGGTCTGGGATTAGGCCCATTCCCGTCTTGACATAATAATTTGCATTTATACTTATAAGTATTATAAATGTTTTATAGTGTAAAGACTGGAAGTGAGAAAAACAGAATGGAGACTCCTGTAATTGTCCTGTGAAAAGGACAATTAATATTGTCCTTTATATAAAAATATATTAATATTTATATATACTGTAAATATTAAAATACATATAAATTTATAAAGTATTTTTACAACAACCCTGAAAGGCACTGAAACAGGTATTAACCCTCTTTTGGGAGAAGGGGAAACTCAGGTCCAGAGCAGTTGAGTTGCCCAAGGTCAGTGACAGGAGGTCAGAACCCAGGCTCTATCCAGCTTGTTTGGCCACCACTTTCCACTAACCCACTGATTGCTTTTTCAGCCTGATCTTAAGGTTCTCCTTTTATAAATGAGGGGTCCCTGCCAAAGAGGATGAGGTTGGCTGACATAAGGAAGGAACTGACTTGGGGCAATACTGTGGCAGGTAAGACAGGGATGTCCTTGAGCTGATGGTGACTCATAAGGCCACTGCATTTCTGCCCAGAAAACACAGGGTGGGGCACACACATATAAAGAGGCACCCAGCGGCCCCAGTCCAGAGTCCTCTGCAAGTACCTGATCCCAAGCTCAGGCCTGAGGCTTAGCCCCAAAGGGACTCTCCTGATGCACGTTCAACTTTTCACAAGCCTTTCCTGATGTAGCAATGATGAAATCTTACACATTTGTTCCCCAGCCTGAAATGTGTTTGTGCTCTAAATTTAAGGTTTGTAATGGGTTTTGCTCATGGGAATGATTATTTTAGTGCTGACTTTTAAAAAGGCAATTGATAACAAGTTTACCCAGCCAAAAGAGCTCTGGCAATTATCTACAAATTCAGAATCCGTGAAAAGCCAAACCAGATCATTTAAGATCCCCTGAATCCATTCCGGGGCCAAGATTATCCAAATTGACAAGCTAAAAATGAGGTAATTTAGGCTAAAATGGTGTTTATGAAATCAAGATGCTACTCTGGATGGCTGCTGTTGGGAGCTCACACAATCCTTCCTTCCCTTACTTTTGTCCTTCATGGGCTCCTTCCCTCCCCTATTCACTTTCTCAGTTTAGGTTTTATGGGAAAAGGGTATTTAGAATGTTTTCAGCCTGAAAACTGGGTAGTTTTTAAGTTTTTTATGCAAAGCCTTGAATTATTTGTATTGAAAAAAAGGTCTCCAATGCCAAGATTTGTTGTCTTTGTGTGTCTGTTTTTCATCACAGCTCTGGGCAGGGCCTAGGTTGTGGAGAAATTCCACTAATGAAAAGAAAAACAAGTCCTGAAATTGCTCATCTCTGCCAAGCTCTTCAGCTTACCCACAAATATCCCACCAGGTGGTCTTGGCCTTAGCTGTGGGCACTGAGGCTTCAAAGGCAGAAGAAGAGGCTGACTCACGGGGGAGCCTAACTTACTCCAAAGCTTCCCCCCAGATGTTCTCTGGGCTCAAAGCATTGGGAGAGTCCTTAAACTGAGGCCCACCTAATTCTAGTCGCCAGGGCACTCACCCATAAGCCTGATCAGAAACAAGGACACAGATCTTGGAGATCTAGGAGCCCAGACTCAGCTCTGGTCAAACATGGCAGATTAACCATACACACTGGCCTCCTCCCCTCCCCATATCTATCCAAATGAAAGTGAAGGAATAAAAGAGCATCAGCCAACCAAGACCAGAAGAATGGAAAGGTAGAGGATAGCAAAGATCAGTTTCAGCAGATTTTGGAGGCCAGAAAGCAGATAGACAAATGGTAACTTCCCTAAAAGAGAATATAAAATCTTTGGGCCTGCAGAGCAGCTACATAGATGGAAAGCAAAATTCTTTGTCCTGCAAAGTCAGATTAAGAGACTTAGCATCAGAAGCACCAAGAACTTTGGAAGCTAGGGAGATGTGGGGCTGAAAACCATGGAAGCTGCTGAAAATCTACATAAAAAGAAATTGGATCTTCCAAGCCCGTATACCCATCCCAGGCAGCCAGGCACCATCTGGATCCTCTCCCTTTTGCAGGAGACAGGAGGTTTATTCTCTGGAGAAGATAAAGCAGAGGTCTCAGCTCAGAGGTCAGGAATTAGGTGCAAAGCTGAAAACAGGGGATTAGGTGGAAGCCTATATACTGAACTGTGGGGCCCCAGACCCTTCCCCTAAATGACTCTTAGGAGCAGGTGTCCTGGAAAAAAAAAAAAAAACAGGAAGATTATTCTCTACAGGATATTAACAAGTCCAGAGAAAGTACTCCAGTTATTAATGTTTGGGGACTCCTCCATAAGGAGGCTGGCTCACCCTCTGTTCAGACCACAGGAAGGACAACAAGCAGAGAAACCTTGCCCCCACCCCTACAGGGCTTCTCAATGGCCTTACTTCTTTGTTCCAATCCAAAACAGAGACAGAAAAAGAGAGAGAAAAGAAAAAAAGTAAAGAGGAAAAACAAAAACCTCAGAACCAAAACAATAACAGCACTGGCACAAATGAAAACTTGAAAAAAGTAATCTCAGAGATATAAAAGTTTTTATAAAGGGACAAAGAACTAGCAAGGTTTGGGTGGGGAGAAAAAATTATATGACAACCAAAATTTTAAAAATCAGCCCAGGAATAGATATAAAATCAAGAAACTCTCCCAGAAAATAGAGCAAAAGATAAAAAACTTAAAATAAAAGAACTAATGAGAATACTAGAGAAGTCATTCAGGATATCCAAACAGAACAAAATGAAAACTATAGAAGATGTTCTCAAAGAAAATGTGTAAGAACTGAAGGACTTGAGTTTCCAGATTTAAAAAGTCCACTGAGGACTCGACACAATGAGGGAATAAAGAGCACACCTCATGATGACATTTTAGAATACTGGGTTAAATGGAACATACTAAAAAATAAATAAATAAATAAATAAATAAATAAATAAATAAATAAATAAATAAATAAAATCATCACACTCAGAGGCATAAAAATCCAAGACATCCTACTTCCCAACAACACAACTAGATGCTAGAGAACAGTGGAGCAGTGCTTTCAAAAGTCTGAGGGGAAAAGGTTTTCAACCTAGAATTCTATAAATAAATTATCAATGAATCACAAGGGTAAGATAAAAATATCAGGCACAGAGCCCCCAGTTTTTTTCATTTACAATTTCTCTTAGAAAGCTACTAGAGGACATATTTTAGCTAATTGCAGGAGGAAACCAAAATATAAAACCAAAGAGGAAGACATAGAGATCCAAAGAAGGAGGGGCCCAGCCCAGAAGTAACAGGAAAGAAAAATCCCAAAACAATCTCTTTCAGCAGCCTTGTAAGCAGTGAGGCCTGATGGAGCACAAGAGAGCGCTGAGAATTTCCCAATCCACGAATATGGCATATTTTTCCATTTGTTTGTGTTATCTTCAACTTCTTTCATCAATATTTTATAGTTTTTGGAGTACAGGTCTTTCACCTCCTTGGTTAAGTTTATTCCTAGGTATTTCATTCTTTTTGGTGCAACTGTAAATGGGATTGTTTTCTTAATTTCTCTTTCAGCTACTTCATTATTAGTGTATAGAAATGCAACAGATTTCTGTATATTAATTTTGTATGCTGCGACTTTACTGAATTCATTTAGCAGTTCTAATAGTTTTGGGGTCAAGTCTTGAGGATTTTCTATATAGAGTTTCATGTCTGCAAATAGTGCTTCTTCCTTACCAATTTGGATGCCTTTTATTTCTTTTTGTTGTCTGATTGCTGTGGCTAGGATTTCCAATACTATGTTAAATAAAAGTGGTAAGAGTGGATATCCTTGCCTTATTCCTGACCTTAGGGGAAAATCTCTCATTTTTTCACCCTTGAGTATGTGGGGTTTTCATATATGGACTTTATTATGTTGAGGTATGTGGAATTTAAGAAACAAAACAAATGAACAAAGAAAAGCAGGGACAAACAAAAAAACATACTCTTAAATATAGAGAACAAACTGGTGGTTGCCAGAGGAGAGGAGAAAAACAGGTGGGGAGAGGAGTAAACAGGTGAAGGGGGTTAAGAGTACACTTATTCTGATAAGCACTGAGTAATGTATAAAAGTGTTGAATCATTATATTATAAACTTGAAACTAATATAACACTGTATGTTAATTATACTTGAATTAAAAAAAAGAAAATGAATGCAAAAAAAAAGAGAGAGGACTGAGGAACTGATAGCAATGGCACCCTACCTTGCTCAGCTGTGAACGGTATCTACATATTCATCATAATATAAATACTGTTATAACTATTTTGGAAGGGTGAGGGGTGGTGATCGAGGGAGGAACTTAAGAGAGCTAAGTCTTCAACTAGCAAAACAGGAGTGAGTAGATACAGTGCAAAATGGATCAATGAAGAAAGAGGAGAATAATCAGGGCATTTACATATATGGAAGAAAATATCAGAAGAAACATTTTCAAGAATGGAGAGGGACTGGGGGATATGTAGGAGACTTTTTTTAATATTTAGTAATATGTAACTACATTACATCAATAAAAATGAAATATAAATTAATTTCTTAAAGTAAATTCAAACATCAGTCCATTTTCATACACATAAGAATGATTAAAAGTCTACATTTAATTCTATTATGATCCCTCCCCAAGGAGGTGGTACCTCTCCTTTTCCACAATTTTCTGATGGGTCACCCACACTGTAGGATTCTTTATGGGTTTTGAAGAAGAACTTTCTTTTTTTTTTTTTTTTTTTTTTTAGCTTTTCAGTGGTGAGAGGAGAAGGAATTTTAGTTGAAATATTTGAGGTCTAAATCAAAAACGGGATTCCAGGCCTCTACCCCATCTTCCTACCTGGTTGTGTACAACAAAATCAATAGGAAGCCAATCTTCAACTCCCATTCAAAAGTAGACTAGACTTCTGACTAAATAATGCATGACTACCTGTGTGTAGCAGACTAACTGGTAATGGGAGCATAGAAAAGAAGAAGCCATAGAATCAAACTAAAACCCCTTCCTCTTATCTTTTCCCTTGCCAAGAAGGCCAACAGGGAAATGGCCCGAGAAGTCCCCAGTTATTCTGGTTGGGCCCAGTGTTGCTGAACCTTTGCATCCATAGAAGAAATTTGTTGGAATGAAACATCCTCAGCCTCCAGAAGACCAAAGAGACATATCTTCACCCAGGAAAACTAGAAAGAACATGAAAGGACCTCTGCAATGAAATTTGGTGACTACAAATTACGCTGAGGGAAAGATAGAACATTCTACAGAGCTAGCACACAATGTATCTGTTAATTGTACTACCCCCCGCCCCCAACAGCCTGGAGTAGACGTGAACCACCGAGTTAGAGGGAATGAAATACCTTCAGAACAAGCAATGAATGAAGTTGGACAACTCTTGTGTAGTGAGGAGCCCAGCCAAGGCTCTGCCGAGTCCTGATGGTGACAGAGATAAGGCAGAAGCTCCAGCTCTCTCAGCAATATTCCCTGTTAATGATGCATTAGATTCTGTTTCCTTTTTCTCTTTTCTTCAATCATGAAACCCCTGACCTCAAGCCTTTGACCTCTGCTCTTGGGGAGGAGGGGAAGGGAATAAGTTGATTCATATAGCTAAAGAAACAAATCTAAAGCAATAAAAACTAAAGGAAATAAATTATAAGGAGCACCCATTATCCTTCAGAAGGATAAAATGATTTCAATTTTACTCTGTCTCACTCACTTCTCCCCACTTCTTCTCCAGATATACCTGCATATCTATATATTTATAAAGTTTTTTTTATTATTTAGTTAATATGAATTACAGACCTCATGCTTCCTCCCTTCTAAATCCAAAATGAGGAAGCTTTCTCTTTTCTCTCGCTCCCTTTTTTTCTCCGCTCCCCCTCACCAACACGATTTACATTCTCAATGTAATGTATTAAAAAGTTGACAGGGACGAAAGGATTCACACGATGTCTGCTAAGAAACCCAATTTCCATGATGAATTGCCCGAAGCCCCTGAATCACAAACCATTTTTTCCGCTGCTCAGAAGTTGGGTTTTTTTTTTTAAATCTTCTTAAAGCCTCTTTCCTAATCTTCGGCTAGAAGAGATGGGTGAAAGGATTTTTTTTTCTAAACTAAGGAAAGTATTAGCATCTTGGTTGTTGTGCATCAAATTTGAAAATGCAAGGTTAGTAATATTTCAAATCGGCCATGGTCCAAACCTCTTGATAAGTGAGAGTTCTCTTTCGTGTTCTCTCTCACCTCCTTCCCCACCCTGCCCGCAAGTCTTATAGCCAGTAATAAGGAGGAGCTTCCGGAGAAAAGAAAAAATTAGAGTGATTCTTCAATACCTACCGCATTTTGGAAGGTTACAGAATTACAAATAAAAGATACTCTCTTTCCTAGAGTTGGCTGGATCAACCATATCTAGGTGAAGATTTCAGCAGCACATCCCTGACCCAACTCTCATGATACACCTGTCAGCTCTGGAGCAGAGACTGTGATCAGAGCTACAAGCATCATATTGAACATATTCTCTTAAAATACTGGATTTCATGTACCCAAAAAAGTTCACCCTGGGCTACCTATTACCAAGGGTGAAGGGCAACACAGCATCTATCTGGGCTTTTGCTTAAGTTTTGCACTTTTTTAAAAACCCATTCATTCACAAGCATTCTGGAAATTTGGGGCTCTCCTGACGATCTTCAATTTCAACTTCACATTCTCACTGTGTGCTGTGAAAGGATCAGTCAGGTACTCCCCCTCAGGGCACAGTTGGGCTTTCCCTGCTGCCCAAGCATCTTGGCCTTCCCTATGACCCACTCCCTCAGAAAACTTACCAAAAAGGACCAAGCACTAAGAAAACTTTAAGAGAATTAAAGAAATTTTTCTTTAAAATATGTATTCAACATTATGCAGAGGAAAATGGGAAATTCTGATATTGTCCAATAATTTCTAAAACATTTGTTGATATACGGAGAGAATGAAGAGTCCATATTCTAGAGTTTAAGTCTGAAGTCACCATCCCCAAATTTAAGAGTCATATGAAAGCTATGAATCATCTTTCAAGAAAAATCTGCAGTGCAGATATCCAGAAAAGTTTTGCAGTTTAAGAGAGGACGTGAGACTGTTGAATCTCAGATCTGTATCTCTGAAACAAATAATGCAATACATGTTAAGAAAAAAAAAAAAAGAAGATAGCAGGAGGGGAAGAATGAAGGGGGGGAAAGCGGAGGGATAGATGAACCATGAGAGATGATGGACTCTGAAAAACAAACTGAGGGTTCTAGAGGGGAGGAGGGGAGGATGGGTTAGCCTGGTGATGGGTATTAAAGAGGGCACGTTCTGCATGGAGCACTGGGTGTTACGCACAAACAATGAATCATGGAACACTACATCTAAAACTAATGATGTAATGTATGGGGATTAACATAACAATAAAAAAAAAGAGAGGACGTGAACTTGGATGTACAACTGCAAGAACCTCAATTTTGCAAATGAAGATACTGAGGGCTTTAGGGGAAAAGGAACTGGCCTGAGCTGCACACCCAGTGAGTGACAAAACCAAATTTGGTTTCTGATTCATATATTTCCAAATAGGTAACTTCCTGACGGTATATAGATAATGCATCTGGATGACTGAGTAAGGGCTTTACAGCCACATAGTTTCCCTTAAAGGTTACTTATCCTGAACACTGTCTATGCTCTCCTAACCAAAGAGAAGTAAGACAGTGAGGCATAGTTCGAAAGGGACAGGGGCTGTCATTACCTTTCCAAACCAGTTTTAGCAAGAAGACTTAATGGGCCACCTTACTGAAGTCTTCAAGTTGGCTTGAGTCAGAGCTAACAGGATGTCATCAGGACTCATGTCTCCCCAGTACCCAAGGAGGAAGGTGGACTTCACTTGAATGTGGAGATAGTGTCATTTAAAGGAAAATCTTTGGTCTGGTCATTCATATTTGCCTCCCCAAACAATCCTTATAGAGTCATTATTCTCATACTTCCTATATCTCTTAAAGATGCATGGAAATTAAATATAAATGAGTTGGCCATACAATGGAGAAAAAAGTCTTCTCAACAAATGGTGCTGGTACAACAGGACTTGACATGTGAAAAAAATAATATAGGCATATGCCTTATATCCTTCATAAAAGTTAACTCTGAATGGACCATAGAATTAAATATAAAATATAAAACTCCTAGAAAATAAAATGAGAAAATCTAGATGACCTTGGGTATGGCAATGACTTTTTAGATACAACACCAAAGGCATTACCCATGAAAGAAATAATTGATAAGCTAGATTTCATTAAAATTAAAAACATCTGCTCTGCTATGATATTGTGATATAATAAGAAATATATATTAAGTCTTCACCCCTGGTTCCTGGCACAAATGCTTCTAAAGCCCTTGCAATTTCCTGATAGGAGTGAGAGAAGCAGCTTTCGTTATTCAAAATAATCCCTTTTTCAACCATACCTGAGTTTCTGCTAACTAGATGACTCTATTGGGCCCCAAGATAACTTCAGGATGGGAGCTAGTTGCCAGAGGAACCAACCATGTGATTAGAGGGTTGAAAGTTTCAGCCCCATCCGCTGACCTCTGGGGATGAGAGAAGGGCTAGAAAATGAGATAATCATCAATTACCAGTGGATTTAATCAATCATGCCTTCATAATGGAACCTCCATAAAAACCCTAAACAACAGTATTTGGAGAGTTTCCCAGTTGGTGAATACATGGAGGTATTGAGAGGGTGGCACACACAGGGGGGACAAGGACAAGAAAGCTCCATGTACTACCCTGCCCATACTTTATAGCCAGTTGGCTAGAAGTACAGGTAGCCTGGACTTGTGATTAGCATCTAAAGGTGAAAGCAGTCTTGTGGGACCAAGCTTAACTTATAAAGTCTGCATTAATTCCAAGTAGTTAGTGTCAGAATTTAATGAAACTGTAGGACACTAAGTTGGTGTTAACAGAAAATCATTTACTGTGGAAAACCCACAAATTCGGTGTCAGAGTGCTGTCTGTAAAAAACAGATCAGATCTCTGAAAGACATTATCAAGAGAATGAGAAGATAAGCCACGGACTGGGAGAAAATATTTGCAAAAGATATATCTGATAAAAGACTATTATCCAAAATATATAAAGAACTCTTAAAACTCAACAATAAGAAAATGAATGGCTTGGTTTTAAAAATGAGCAAAACAGACACTTCACCAAAGAAGATAATACCAGATGGCAAATATGCATATGAAAAGATAATACACATCATATATCATTAGGGAAATGCAAATCAAAATAACAATGAAATGCCACTACTTACCTATTAGAATGGCCAAAATCCAGAACACTGACACCACCAAGTGCTGGTGATGTGGAGCAGCAGGAACTTTCCTTCATTTTTTTTTTTAAGATTTTTTTTTTTTGAGACAGAGAGAATGAGAGAGACAGAGAGCACATGAGAGGGAGGAGGGTCAGAGGGAAAAGCAGGCTCTCCGCCGAGCAGGGAGCCAGATGCGGGACTCGATCCCGGGACTCCAGGATCATGACCTGAGCCGAAGGCAGTCGCTTAACCAACTGAGCCACCCAGGCGCCCACTTTCCTTCATTTTTGATGGGAATGCAAAATGGTACAGCTACTTTAAAAGACAGCTTGGTAGTTTCTTACAAAACTAAAAGTGTTCTTACTATAAGATTCAGCAATTGCAGTCCTTGGAGTTTATCTACATGAGCTGAAAATTTATGTCTGCACAAAAACCTGTACACAGATATTTATAGCAGCTTCATTCATAATTGCCAAAACTTGGTAGCAATTAAGATGTCTTTCAGTTGGTGAATGGATAAACAAACTGTGATACACCCAGACAATGGAATGTTATTCCATGCTAAAAAGAAAGGAACTATCAAGCCATGAAAAGATATGGAGGAATTTCAATCCATATCACTAAGTAAAAGAAGCCAATCTGAAAAGATCATATACTCTGTGACTACAACCATATGATATTCTGAAAAAGGCAAAACTGTGGAGACAGTAAAATGATCAGTGGTTTCCAGGGAAGAGGGGGCAGAATAAGAAGCACACAAAGGATTTTTAGGACAGTGAAACTGTCCTGTATGATATTACAAGTCATTATACATTGGTTAAAACCCACAGAATGCACAACACCAAGAATGTACCCTAATGTAATCTAGTTGGGTGATAATGATGTGTAGGTTCATCAACTGTATTAAGTATAACACTGGTTCAGGATTTTATCAACTATCAGTGGGGGAAGATGTGCATGTTTGGAGACAAGGGGTATATGAGAACTTTCTGTACTTCCTGCTCAATATTTCTGTAAATCTAAAACTGCTCTAAAAAATAAAGTTTATTTAGAAGGGAAAAAATAAATTACAATAAAATAAATGAGCTGTACGGAGCAGGTGGTACCTTCTAATGTCAAAGCCTATGGAATTGTGTTAAGGCCAGAGCAAAGACAAAGGGAGGGAGGGAGGGAAGGAAGGAGGGAGGGAAGAGAGAAAGAAAGAGAGATAAAGGTAAAATTCAGAGGTCATATAGTGACAGGGATGAGAAAGAAGTAAATGGGGGTACATGTGAAGTCAATTCATCCTCAGTGAAGTAAAATGGAAGAAACAGACTATTCTGAAATTAGCCTTCCTGCATAATTGAAAAGTTGTTAAAATTGGAAGGGGAAAAAGGTAATAGATAGAGATAAATAACCAAATTAGAAAAGAAAAAGGAAGATTTCACTTCATTGGCTGATAAGTATGTTCACTGTTGATGTGATAACAAGAAAAGAAGATTCCACCACAGCAAAGAAATGGCCCTATAGACTGGAAGTTCCATGAGAAGAGGCACTCTTTTTCATTCACTGTGTATGACCAATTCCTAGAATGTGGCTAACACCCAATAAATGTTAAATGAATAAATGATTTTATAAGTCAGAAGGCTTAGATGTAGGAAGAACAGATAGAAATAAAACATATAATAACCAAAATTCAAAAGTCAGAAGAGAAAAAGAGAAAGGGACAGAGGTAATTTGTGAAGAAAAATGGCTAAGAATTTTCAAAACTGATTAAAGACTTTAAATCCACAGATTCAAGAATCCCAGAAAATCCCAAGCAGGACAAATAAAAAGAAATTCATCCCTTAGACAAATCATAGAAAATCTAAAGAAAACCAAAGATAAATCAAAAATTTTAAACTCAGTCACTGAAAATGGAGAGATTACCTTCAAAGAAATGACACTTAGACAACCAACTTCGGAACAAAAATCAAAACTAAAAGACAACAGAGAACCTTTCTAAGTCCTGAAGGAAAAAAAAAACCTGCAACCTAGAATTCTATATCCAACAAAAATATTTTTTAAGAGAGCAAATAAAATATATTTCAGAAAAATACTGAAACATTTCATAATCGGCAGACCCTCACTGAAAAAATTCTGAAGGACATGCTGTGAGCAATAATCCCAGATTGAAAGTCTGAAACACAGGAGGTAAAAAGTGAAAACTGAGTAGAAATATATGAAGAATTATAAATAAACATGGATATAAATCAGTAATAATAAAATGCCCATGGGGTTAAAAATTTTAAAGGCGTTATAACCAAAAAGTAATAGTCAAAGTTAGGGCAAATGGAATTACAGTGCTCTAAGGGGTTACTTGGAAGATGGAGAAGTTATTAGTGTTTTCTTCTATAAGTCAAATACGCATTTTGTAATTTCCAGAGGAACTTCTAAAAGAATAAAACAACAATAATACCTCCCCCCAAAATTAGGAGGGGTGGAACAACTTGGTAGCAAAAACTAAAATGGAGGAACAAACATGAAATTGATGTAGAAAATATACAGCACAGGGGCACCTGGGTGGCTCAATCGGTTAAGTGGCTAGCTCTTGATTTTGGCTCAAGTCATGATCTCAGGGTTGTGAGTTCAAGCCCCATGTGGGACTCTGCACTCAGCGTGGAGTCTGCTTGAGGATTCTCTCCTCTCCCTCTGCTCCTCTCCCCACTCACGTTCTCTCTCTTTTAGAATAAATAAATAAATCTTAAAAAAACAAACAAAAGAAAAAAAATAGCACAAAAATTCCAAAAAATTGGGGCACCTGTATGGCTCATTCGGTTAAACATAAGACTCTTGATCTGTTGGGCTCCACGCGGGGTGTAGAGCCTACTTTAGAAAAAAATTCCAAAAATATCAGTAATTACGACAAATATAAACCAGCAATTCTTCAATTAAGAAAATGAGGTTTAAAAAAAACATAAAATCTGACTATATACCATTTTCAAAAGACACATAAAATATAAGGATACAGAAAAGTTCAAAGTAAAAGGTAGCAAAAAAAACAAAACTGGGGGCATCACATTGCCTGATTTCAAGCTATATTACAAAGCAGTGGTCACCAAGACAGCAAGGTACTGACACAAAAACAGACATATAGACCAATGGAACAGAATAGAGAGCCCAGATATAGACCCTCAACTCTATGGTCAAATAATCTTTGACAAAGCAGGAAAAAATATGCAATGGAAAAAAGACAGTCTCTTCAATAAATAGTGCTGGGAAAACTGGACAGCTATACACAGAAGAATGAAAGTCAACCATTCTCTAACACCATACACAAAGATAAACTCAAAACAGATGAAAGACCTCAATGTGAGACAGGAGTCCATCAAAATCCTAGAGGAGAACATAGGCAGTAACCACTTCAACATCGGCCACAGCAACTTCTTTCAAGATACATCTCTGAAGGCTAGTGAAACAAAAGCAAAAATGAACTTTTGGGACTTCATCAAGATAAAAAGCTTCTGCACAGCAAAGGAAACAGTCAACAAAACAAAGAGGCAACCCACAGAATGGGAGAAGATATTTGCAAATGACACTACAGACAAAGGGCTGGTATCCAAGATCTATAAAGAACTTCTCAAACTCAACACCCAAAAAACAAATAATCAAGTCAAAAAATGGGCAGAAGACATGAACAGACAATTCTCAAAAGAAGACATACAAATGGCTAACAGACATGAAAAAATGTTCATCATCATTAGCCATCAGGGAAATTCAAATCAAAACCACACTGAGATACCACCTTATACCAGTTAGAATGGCAAAATTGACAAGTCAAGAAACAAGAAATTTTGGAGAGGTTGTGGAGAAAGGGGAACCCTCTTACACTCTTGGTGGGAATGCAAGTTGGTACAGCCACTTTGGAAAACAATGTGGAGGTTCTTCAAAAAATTAAAAATAGAGCTACTCTATGACCCAGCAATTGCACTCCTGGGTATTTACCCCAAAGACACAGATGCAGTGAAAAGAAGAGCCATATGCACCCCAAAGTTCATAGCAGCAATGTCCGCAATAGCCAAACTGTGGAAAGAGCCGAGATGCCCTTCAACAGATGAATGGATAAAGATGTGGTCCATATATACAATGGAATATTATTACTTAGCCATCAGAAAGGATGAATACCTAACTTTTACATCAACATGGATGGGACTGGAGGGGATTTTGCTAAGTGAAATAAGTCAAGCAGAGAAAGTCAATTATCATATGGTTTCACTTATTTGTGGACCATAAGGAATAGCATGGAGGACATTAGGAGAAGGAAGGGAAAAATGAAGGGGAGGACATTGGAGGGGGAGACGAACCATGAGAGACTATGGACTCTGAGAAACAAACTGAGGGTTTTAGAGGGGAGGGGAGTGGGGGGATGGGTTAGTCCAGTGATGGGTATTAAGGAGGACACGTACTGCATGGAACACTGGGTGTTATATGAAAACAATGGATCGTGGATCACTACATCAAAAACTAATGATATATTGTATGGTGACTAATATAATAAAATAAAATTTAAAAAAATAAAAATAAATTAAAAGATAAAAATAATTTAAAAAATAAAAATACTAATATAAAGAAAGGGTAGCTATAGTCATATCAGACAAAATAGAGTTTGAGGCAAAAACCATTCCTAGACATAAAGGCAGTCACTTCCTAATAGTAAAAAGTTTCAATTCATGAGGAAAAGAAAAAATGTTAAGTTCATGTGCATTTATAGTATGGCCTAAAATATATAATACAGAAATACATAATATAACAGATACAAAAGTAAATATCCATCAATTATGAAGATTTTAACACTCTTTCAAGTCTTTCACAGAATATGCTGATAAAAATCAGTGAGGATATAAATCTGAAAAACAGGATTGACAATCCTGACCACATGGACAACTACAGAATATGCTGCTTTTTGCAAACATACACCTATATTTACAAAATTAGGCCATACAATGGACCAAGCAAGTCTCAACAAATTTCTAAGGATCACAATGCAATTAAACCAGAAATAATATTAAAATAACTCTTAAATTCTCAAATATTTGGGAATTAAAGTTATATCGATAAACATGAGTCACAGAAGAAATAAGGGAAATTTCAAACACTTCAAGCTAAATAACAAGGAAATTACTATACACTGAATGCTATACATTGAAACCTATAGGAAATATTGGCCTTAAAATGCATCTATTACTTAGGGGAAAAATGGTGAGTTAAGCATCCATCACAAAAAGTTAGGAAAAGAGTTGGGAAAGAAACCTAGAAAAGAGGGAATAGGAGAATCAATGTAACAGAAAGTAAACATGAAAGAGATGGGCAGGGGAAAAAAAAAAAGTGATGGGCAGGGGGAAGGGAAGAGGAGTAGAAAATAAAGCCAAAGTTGATTCTCTGGAATAAGTGATGGCACAGATGACTAACAGCAGGAATGAAAAGGAAATCAGGTGCTAACGACAACAAACAGGTAAGAGAAAATTATGAGCAACTTAATGGCTATAAACTTGAAAATACAAATGAAATAGACATGATGACATACTTGGCGTTTTTGATACCCGGAACAGATCATTTTTAACACCCCAAACTTCTATTCAACAAAATTGTTTTTAGGAATAATCATGTAATCAAAGAAATAATAATAGTGGCCAGAAAGAAACACAGTGAAAATTTCTTTTACTGAACTTTGCAGGCTAGTAAATACAGACACATACAAAAAAAAAAAAAAGTTTCAATAAATATTACAGGAAAAAAGGATGAAAAGTAATGAAGTAATACTTTTGAATTATGCTAATGTATTTTAAAAGAGAAAATATTTATACTTAAATAGTAATCTGTCACTGTAGTGAATAGAAATAATTTCTGTTTTTGTGCCTAAACTTCTGCAACTGCATCAATGACTTCACCAAAGTTGATCTTCTTCACATATCCATACACATAGGCAATTTAGACAGATATCTCATATTATCTTCAAAGTTGAGCAAAAAAAACACTATTAATTTTAATTTTAAAAATGATCTTTCATATGAAGGGACAGATATATAAGCAGTTGGGAAGAGTTCTCAAATATAATGTTAAGCTTGTCCATGATTGATAAAAATATCACTCCATAATAAATTTCAGAAATTGCAAAACTTCCATGCCTGTGTTCTTTGGGATCCACTCTAGTTCCTTTCAAACTTCTCTACAGATGTTTGTAAACTCCAAAGTGGTCACATAGAATGATAGAATTTATGTAACTCAAGTTGTTTCTTTGCATTTCCAATCACCGGACTACCATTGTTAATTTATAATCTACTATTTAAACTCAGGAATATGTAATATACTACATGTACCATATGTAGTACAGTTGGAGACATAAACTGCACCCAAAGCAATCAAGCTTAAATAATTCCAAGCTATCGGGGCGCCTGGGTGGCTCAGCTTGTTAAGCGTTTGCCTTCGGCTCAGGTCATGATCTCAGAGTCCTGGGATCAAACCCCCTGTGGGCTCCCTGCTCAGTGGGGAGTCTGCTTCTCCCTCTCACTCTGCCCCTACCCCCCCACCCCGCTCAATCTCTCTCTCAAATAAATAAAATCTTAAAAAACAGAATAAGTTTCTTAAGTGTCAGTTTGAAGCTTATATATAAATACTATTTAAATGTAACAGAAATCTCAGCCATTTTTTTTTTTATAACAACCAAGGAAAGATGGGAGGGGTTTGAGATTTCTGACATTTTCACTGATTTTATTATTGTTTTTGGATTCTCCATAGACAGTGCACGCCTTTATTGCATACATCTATGGTACAATGTTCCCACCACCCTGGTCTTGGTACTAAATGGACAAATTCCTAGAAAGTTAAAACTTATCAAAACTCCCTGTCACCAGAACACGCACGTGTGAATGTACCCAGCAGCAGTTGTTCATGATTGCCAAAAAAGGAAACTAAAACAACCTTAATATCCATCAACAATAGTATGGATAGTATATGGTATAGTCATATGCGGAGTACTTTACAGCCAAACCCCCTTCTAACAGTGCCCTTTCTTTATAACACCTACTGCAATTTGTTACCACATGTGTGTCCATTTGCTTACTCTCATTTATTGCCCATTTTCCCCACTGGTTGGTAAGCTCCATGAAGACAAACATCAAGTCCCAGTTTATATTTAGCACTCAGGCTGGTGCCTAGACATGGTAGACACTCAGAAGTCATTTTATGCATGCATTCATGAATGAATAAAGAGTGGTTACAGTTGAGCCCTGCTTGCCTAGGAACAATTCTCTCACTTCAAGGTGACTTTGTCATGATCTACTTACGTATTTATCTCTTTGTTTTGTCCTCAAAGGAAAACCCGATTTTCCTCACTTCCAAAATCCTGAGGACCTTCAAACACAGGCAATGACTGATGTGGAACTGATTTACTCTGAGGATTTCAGGTATCTAATATCAATCAGAATATAACAAATAAACATTACTAGCATTATTGAATGCTAATGTGCACTACAACCCTAAGAGTCTCATCATATGAGGTAGGTACTAGTATTAGTACCACTTCGCAGATGTGAAAACTGAGGCAAAGAATAACTTTTCAAAACTCATACAGCTGGGTAAGTGGTGGAGTTGGATTCGAACCTGACAGGCCACACTGTGCTATGCTGCATCAAATTTTCAGGGTTGCAACTAAGAGTATTATTAATTATAGCTCACACCACAAACTGGGAGCAAGTTGCACAGCATGGTCTGGGTTGTGCGGTAAAGCGAAGACTGAGCTGATAGGCACCACATGGGGTCTGTGAAGCCAGGCTTCAGAAAGCCAGTGCTCATGTGGGCTTCCAATAAAGAACCCTTCAGATCCCACCTTTTTCCTGTGCTGGGTAATCACAGGATTTACCTGGAGGAGTCAGGATTGTGTCTCTTGTGATCCTGGCTGGGGGCTCAGAGCTCCTGTTGCTACTGGAGTCATCTATAATTAGAGGATTAAACCAACTCACATTTGGGCTGACTGCGGGCATCCTTGACAAACATCAGTCTTACTGATGGGTACGGATGTCTCTATGGTTTGTAGCTCCATGTAGAGATGGATGGAACACCAAAAAAATAGAAAAGGAAAATAAACTGCAGAAACCTTTCAAGTTTTCACTTCTGCGTACTCAGACTGTATTCCCTTTTTTGAACATTTCATGCACCAGAGATATATAGTCACCCCTCCTTCCTCTGCCTCCCTGAAGACTGACTGCAGCACAGCATCTATATAGCTTATATCACATTGCACTGGGCTATATACAATCTAGGGACATTATCATTCATACCCTCAGGTTTGTTTGGCACAGGTAAAGTATCGGGGTCTCTTCCAAAGCTGCCCTTCCTTTCACTGGCTCTTCTTGATACACTGGCTTCTGAGCAGAAGTACATGGCCTGATTTCTGTCCTCAGGCTATACAACTTCTCCATTAGGTCCCTAGATCCTTAAATACTCAGCTCCTAGTCTTTCTGACCTCCCTCTGGTCAGCTACTGGGATATTACCAAATTATAACAAGTTTATTACAGAAACATCAAATGATATTAAAGTATATTAAGGAGAAGGTGAAAGTCCCCAATCATTCCACCCATACTGTAAAGATGACCATTGTTATCAGCTTGTGCCTATATTCACAAAGCACATAAAAATTGGTAGATGAATGTTAGCAGATTATAAGATATTATTTCTACTATTTATAATCTAATTTTCCTACTCAATAACATGTTATGGACATTTGTCTATATCTGGATAATTTGAAGGATTGGTCTACCTTATCCTTATTAATGGCTGCATAGTATTTCACAGTCCAAAACAAATTCACCTCAGCGCAAAGAATCACTAACCACCCAGATAAAAAAAATGGCAGACTTCCTTGACACACTTTTCCCTATCCTCTCCCCAAAGCCAGTCACTTAACTAAGTCCTGGTGTATTTGCTTCCTGAATTCACTCAAATTCACTGCTCCTCTCATCTCTATCATTACCACTTGAGTCCAAGCTACCATCTTCTCTCACCTAAACTTCTGCAATTATCTCTCAATAGGTACCTTCTCAAATTTTAAATCTGATCAGATCATCAACCCCAACATCCAGTCCCTCTTTCTTTAAAGCATTGTCATAGCTTCCCTTTGCTCTTGAGATATGAACAGGATGCCCACAAGTCCCTCATGGGGTGGCCCCTGCTGGAGCAAAAGGTCATGCACATTTAAAATTCTGATAATCATCATCAATCTCTCCAAAACTCAAGCAAGGTTACATTACCACCAATCGTACTTGAAAGTGTGAGAAAGAGATGCTCTGAAACTCCCCCACCTCCACTCTAACATCACCACTATCCTATACCAAAAAAAAAAAAAAAAACTCCCAGGGACAAAATGTTGATTTAACCAGCACTATGTCTTTACATCCATAAAATAATATGACTTGAGGCAATTTCAAATTAATACAGAAAATGCTGCAGTAGCTTCAACTCTGCCAGCTATGTTACCACACAAAGGCTCAGTTGGGAGGTAATTACAAACCATAGAATCCCAGGCCTCCTGCAGACCTGAAGGAGGGCAGGTCTGTTTGGCTACTGAGCACCTCCAATTCCAGTATCTCTCAGGCAGCCAGCTGGAGGCTGCCATCTGGTTTGTGAAGGGAAGTCCCTGGATGGTTCTTTCTTCAATCTGGGAAAGTACTTGCTGTCAATTTCCCCTTTTTAACTGTTCACTGGATCAGTTTGAAGCCACACCTTCCCCACACATTTTTTTCCAGCTTAATTCTTAACTACTGCTTAGCAAATTGTGACGCCTCTGATCTAAGAGTGAAGTCACATTCCGAACCCACACTTATACCGATTTGGGTTCATCCCCAATCTATTCTGTTACAAAGCAATAGGTGATTCATGCAATCTACAACTGGTGCCTAAGTCCCTCCCCACTATAACTCTGTTGGTCTCCCTCTGAAAACCCAAACTAAAAGATGACCACGCTTTAAGTTTTTGAGGGGACTCCATCCTTTGGGGAACTATCACAAACGGGGTATTTTTACTGAGCTGTTTCCTCTGTGATCTCTTTGTCTGGGGAAGCCATTGTCTCAGCCGATTTCTGTATTCCTTCCAGCCAAATAGTACAGGACTCTTCTTGGAGGAGCCCTGAAAGGTAACTTTGGCTTTAGAGCAACACATGCCTGCCTTTCAGTCATGACTCTCAGGTTTATTGGCTGTGTGACCTTGAGCTTTAAGGTGATTTAAAGTCTCTGGATCTCATTTTACTCAGTTGAAAGCGATACTATTATTCATCTCAAACTAAATAATATCATCTGTGAAAATCTTGATTTGGGCTCAATTGTGGGATCCAATAAAAGTTGTAGGATGTTTTTAGCTTTGACATTTTTTATGGCTGTTGTTAATTTGTGTTTTTCGTTTTCTATTCTTAGCTATCACCATTCTTTACTGTATCTGGCGAATTGTCAGAACTAAACAAGTAAAAAGAGGACTTCCTACACTTTCTAGAAAAGAAAAGTATATTTGAAAAAAAATGCCTTATATTCCACCTCAAAATTTCAAAATAAGCAATCAACGTATATAACTAAAGATAACTAAACATAAATAAAGTATGTCAGGGCTTCAGGGTAAAGGGGGCAAAAAGAAACAAAACAATCTCCTTCTCTCATATCTGATGAACTAATGCAAAATTAGTAAATAATGATACCAGCAAAAAAGTTCATCAACAACAATCCAAACAACTGCAAAACTTCAAAAGCGGTGACCAAGAAGTGAATCACACTTATGGCGTGGCTCTGTAAGGTCCTAACATTGGCCTCAGCAACCAGAAACCAAACTGGCAAAAAAGGTCAGTCAACAAAATCTTGAGACTTCCTCCAACTTGCCTCCAGTCTGGAGAGAAGACAAGGGGTTGAGCCAAGTAAACATCATATTTAAAACTCTTGAGATAAAAGCCCCCTATCACTCACAGAAGAATCTTGGGGTCTCAGTAAGAAGTAGTAAAATAGCCTACCAAGGTGCCAAGCTGAATTGTGAGGATGGTCTGAAGCTTGTGGATATCCTCCCTAGAAAACAGACACACCCTGACTAGGAGGTATAAACTCAGAACAGGGCCTTCAATAAAATCCCAGAAGACAGCCCAGAGCCCAGGCCACACAGCAAAGCCAGCCTATACCTCCAAAAGACTTCTCCTTTTCCACCTCCCACCCCAGCTCCTACCCTGTGCCCTCGGGGAAATTGGAAAGTGAATAAAACTGCAATAGCTCAACCTTTAAACTGTAGTGGAGAAATACAGATCTCAGTTACAGAGGGAAAGGAGCTAAGAAAATTCATTCACACTCAGAGAAGATAGAAGGGTAAACAGAGCTGCCCACATTAACATGAACAAGATACAAAAAAAGGGGGGGGACAATTATGCAAATATACCACATCTAAAGGAATATAGCATGCTAATGACACAGTACCTGTTTTAGAAGAAAATTTCATGCATCTGATTTGGGCTATAGAGAAACTTCATAAAAACATAAAAATCTATAATCAAGAATAGGAAGACAAAATTACAGAATGAGACCAAAAAAGAGATTACATAGCTAATGAAATAATGTAAAGACCAAAATCACATCATTAAAGAATAATCAAATTAGAAACATTAAAGAACAATCCAGGCCTTGCCAACTGAGGAATGACAGGAGATAATAAATATATCTTGGGGGAAAAAATAGAGTTTTAAAAGCACTTAGAAGATAATAGATATGAAGGACAAAGGCCATCCAACATAGGAATTGTCCCTGAAGAAGAACCCCAAAACAGAATAGAAATGTAGTTGGAGATATAACACAAGAAAAATTCCTTGCTATAAAGATAGAACCAATACCATGTGCCAGAAAATTCCAGTATAGGATTATCAACAAGACATCACCTTCTTGCACTACTGATATCCAAAGGCTATGAAAGAACTATGCAGGCATCCAAAAAAAAAAAAAATTTTTTTTTGAGGCATCTCCCAAAAAAAAAAAAATCTATCTATATCTATATAGATATAGATGATAGATATAGATATATAGATATAGATCACATATAAAGCAAATACCAAACATGTAAAAGTAACAGACAAATATTCTCAACATGAAAGAACTTGGAGAATAAAGTATCTAAGAATCTTCCCTGAAAAACCTAACTAATAATGAATCCAGTCAACCAAGAATAAATGGAGGAAACAGTGCAAAATCTAGTACCCAAAGACAGTGGAACTATGCCCACAGCCTTATTAGAAAGAAACTGGGACACCAAACTCAGCCAGATCAATGTGAAGGCAACCAGCAGAAACTTTCAAGGATGCAAGAATGCAGAGAGCAAGTATCATTAGTTCATCTTGAAAAAACCTTGACAAGGAAATCCAGCTTACCAAAAATGAATCACAATTTTTAAAAATAATTCAGAAAAGCAGAAACTGGTATATGGACAGGTGGGACAAAGGGGAGCAGCAAATTCATTTAGTTATAGATGTAAGACTAAACCATGATAATTATGGAATTAAAGAATTATAAATGTAGAATATAAATGCTTTATACTCTGACATTTTGTTTAAATAATGTCACTAAAAACTCCTAAGATGAGGGGAGTGGGAAATGAGGTGAGAAGAAGATTAAAAGTTTTAATTTCCTTATCTTTCATAGCAGAGAGTCAATCAATATGTCTAAAATTAAACATGGATCTTTAAAAGAAAAAAAAACCTCTAGCTTTCTTAACTTTTTTTTTTATAATCTTTCTTTGTAACCTTAGGGAGAACTTTTAGGATCTAATATCTCTGTGGTAAAAAAACATTATCTGAAGTTCCATAATTCCTTTGGTTTCTCTTTCTTCTGTTAAATTCAACAAAAATTCAATTTAATGCTTTTTTTCTTTTTCTAAAAATATAGAGTAAGATCCAATTTTTACAAAAGTATTCTGCATTTTTCATTCCATTTACACATATAAAGAGCTACCTGGAATGATATGCACCTGAAGTTACTAGGTTACCTCTTGACAGGATGAGGTGATATTTTTGTTCTTTTTTTTTTTTTGCTTACATATTTTATATTTAACATATGTTACTTAAGTAAGAACAACAAAGTCATTTAGTCTTACACACTTAAATACTAGATTGCAAAATTAGTCACAAAATCCTCCCATTTCTATATGCATGCCCCTTTGCAATATGACTTTGCAGCTCCATCATTAAGGGGCAGAATCTACTTCCATATCTCTGAATCTGAACTGCTCTTATGATTTGACTTGTGCTAATCCAGTAGAATGTGGCAGAAATAACATATGACTTCTGAACATAGGCTTCAAAAAGCCTTGCAGCTTCTTCTCTCGCCTTATTAAGATTACTTTCCTGAAACTGCCATATGAAGAAGCCTAAACCAAATTACTGGAGAGGCCAAGCAGCAGAGTTGAGGAGTCAAAGCCCCCTAGACTAGCCAGCTGACAACCAGCACCAACATGTGTGAACGAGGACATCTTAGACCAGATATCCCCCAGTAGAGCTACCAGATGATTAAGGTGACTGAGTGACCCCAAATGAGGCCTGCAGAAAAGCTGCCCTGCTGAGCCCAACATAAATTGCTGCCCCCACCAAATTGTGAGCAAATAAAACAGCTATTGTTTTAAGCTGCTAATTTTGAGGTGGTTTGTTATGCATCAGTAGATAACGGATCCATGTCAACACAGGTTCAGTGTGCTAAAACATGGTCAGGCTTTCAATTTAAATGGAAGACTAAGCACATATATTTGTCTCCCAAGTCCACTGAGCCAACATTAAAATAATACAAAAGGAATAAAGTCATAAGAACAAATTCCAACTGGACAAGACTGAGTCATATGCTCAGGGATAAACCAAATCTCTGGCCAAGAGAATGAGACCACAGTGCTTGGCTTGTAATACCATGATTTACCCCCAGGTCTGAGAGGGGATCAGCATAGGGCTTGGCAGATGCTAAATACCCAAAATACTAGAGGTCTTCCAGAAAGGAAATAATGAGGGTCACTCACATCTACCGACCAGTTAAATTATGAAAACCATATTCCACCAAAAATTTTTCTAAGCAATAGCTGAACCCTGAGAAGTGAGATCTACTTTACATAGAATCAAATATCAAATCCATATCTATAGAGGAAAGAAGTGGAAAAGGGACCAAGAAAAGAGACATATGCGGAATAATCATAAAAACAGAAGACACTAGCAGCAGTGTATTCATTCAACCACAAGTATTTATTGAGTGACTACTATGTGCTAGACACTATAAATACACAGAAACCAAAGGAAAACACTGCAAGAAAAAGACAATGCTAAGGTCGTCAAATGCTGTAAAGAAGTCAAAGAGAGTGAGGTCTGACAAAGGGCCAGCGGCTACAATGAAGGATGGGAGTCCTTGATTACTCTGGAGAGTACAATTTTCGTAGACAACTAAAGGTGGATGAAGATAGTGAAAGTTATGGGGAGAAAGTGAATACAGAAGTTATAAGACTACATATTTAGAAACTTGGGGGGGGTGATAAAAAGGTAAGGAATAGGATAGCAATCACAGGGAGCAGCTGAATCAAGTAAAGGCTTTATTAAGGTAGCAGATTTGTTGAAGACAGAGAACTTGAGTTTGAATAGAGGGAAAGACAAGCAGATGTATATAGACTTTGATGTCCTTAGGTGAAATGGAGAGAAAACAGGGCCATCTTATTAGAATGGTCCAGATCTCTCAGCAAAGAAGGAATGATCTATTTCAGTAGATCCCTCTGTGTGACCAATTCAGAGAATCTGAAGCCTAGAGGGTGGCTCTTGGATGTTTTCCACCTTCCTCACCCCCAATAGATAGAAAACTTGGCCCAGAATAACAGCTTGTGGCCACCTAGTGTTGTGCAATCAGAGGTATTGCCTATCCCAATCCCCAACTAGGAAACATCTAAAATGATTCCAGGGATCTACATCTCCTGGTATGCATGCCCTTGCCTAATGCCCTCCTCTTGAGTGTGGGCTAGCCTACTGAGTCACTCTTTATGAATAAAATATGACAAAAGTGATGAGATGTCACCTCCAGGATTACGTTAAAAAAAGACTTTGTCTTTCTGTTATGCTTGTCCTCTTACTCCAAAGAAGCCAGATACGACGTTCTTATCTGTCCTAAGGGAAGGACCACATGTGAAGAGAAGGGAAGGTTCTAGGCAACAGTGAGCAAGGAACTGAGGTCACTCAGTCCAACAACCCATGAGGAACTTAATCCTGCCAAAAGTCTTGTGTGCAAACTTAGAAGTGAATCCTTCCCCAGTCTGGCCTTGAGATTACTGCAGTCTTAGTCCACACTAACTGCAGCCTGGTAAGAGACCCTGAACCCTGGAAAATCACATGTGGATGACTTAATGTAAACTTTGAGACAGTAAGTATTTCTTATGTTACTAAATTTGGGATAATTTGTAACATACGGATAGATAACAAATTACACCTGATATCACAGTTCTAACAAGATCTAACAAAGCATCTCAACAAAGGGTTTCACTGGATCCCGGGATGATAGCCCCTAGTATTACAGATAATCTCCAAAATACCATTTTTCCCTCTCAAGAATATAATAGAGATACTTTCTAAGACTAGAAATATACTTTACTTAAGCTCTGTCATTTTCCATGTTTCTAAATTCTCAGAACCACCTTACTCATCATCCAAAGACTAGTTCCTTCCACAGGGAAAGTGCTTCTCATGTGAGGTCTCCTCCTATTCCCCATCTCCATACTCCTGCCCCACTTGAATACTGATTGCCCCAGCCCCCGAAGCCCCTTATTTCTTTCGTACTCTCCAATGTCAGCTATCTATTACTGTGTAACAAACCACCCCAGAACTTAATGGCTTAAAATACCATTAATGTATTTTTTTTTCACAATCCTGTGCCTTGCTGGTCTCACCTGGACTAACACATGCAGCTGGAGGGTCTGCTTGATGCTCAACTCA
The DNA here is from genome assembly GCF_029215605.1 of Mirounga angustirostris. Lineage (NCBI taxonomy): Eukaryota > Metazoa > Chordata > Mammalia > Carnivora > Phocidae > Mirounga > Mirounga angustirostris. The sequence continues at coordinate 122,790,549 of NW_026991709.1, forward strand.
GCTGGGGCAGTGAGGACAGCTGGGATTTCTGGGCTGCTCTCTTAACGTGTGTCTTAGCCTCAAGGAGACCATGCCAAGCAGGGCTTACATACAAGGTGGAGGCAGCACTCCGAGAAGGTAAGCCCTCATGCACAAGCATTTTATCAAGCTTCTGCTTGCTTTATGGATGCTGATGTCCCATTGGTCAAAGCAAGTCACATGACCAAGGCCAGCCTAAACGTGGAAGGGAACTACAGGAGCATGGGTAGTGGCTGCAGGTGCTGGGATGCAAGTTATTCACTGAAGGGGAATTCGGAGGAGCAAACTACCCCAATCTCTTAACTCAGTCCTAACCAGCATTCCTAGATTAATCTTCCCCAAACACCTGTTCCATTATTCCACACCCTTGCTCAATCCTCTCCTGGATTCCATGAGGCATTGAACAACTTCTCTCAAACCCACCCTGTGGATAAAATGTGGAATAAATGTTACATTTAGGGAAGAAGCAGTCCTGCTGTGTGTGTTATATGCTATTCATTGATCACATCTGAAAATTACAATCAACCAGGTAACCAGAGGATAGAAGATGGGAAGGGATCTCAAAACCAACTCGTCTGAGTGTACAAACTGTCCTTCATGTCTTTATTCCTAGTCCCAGTCTACAGTGTGTTAGGCCTATAAATATTGATGGGTGGATGGATGGATGGATGGATGAGTTAAAGTGGGAGCACTGAATGAGGATTCTTAGAGCAGTTGTTCTCAAATTTAAGCATTAATCAGAAGCACCTGGAGGACTTGTTGAACCACAGATTTCAGAGACCCATGCCCTAATTGAGGGAAGGAAGGCTGAGAATTTGCATTTCTAGCAAGTTTCCAGGTGATACTAACATTGCAAATCGGGGGCCACACTTTCAGAACCCCTGACCCAGAGAAGAGATCAAGGGAAGACATACTATCATTCAAATATCTGAAGAACTGCTGTGGCCCAGAGAAAGCTGATTTGTTCTGGGTGGCTCCAGGATTTGGAAAGTTACCTGGGGGTAGATTTCGATTCAACATTAAAACATGTTTTCTGATAACTAGAGTTAACAATGGAATGGTTCTCCCCACCCTCTCCTGCCTCTTTTCCTGCCTTCCCTTAACTTCCCTCCTACTACCATACTCCTGTTTCAATAACAAGTTTACAGCCCTAGCTGAGAGTGAGGATCTCACATTTCCACAATCAGAAATGTCCCTCTCCCAGGAACAAAATGTCAGCAATTTTTCTGAATACAATCTTAAGAGGGGAGAGAAAGAATCAGGCTCTAAAATATCCATTTGTCTCATTTTGTGCTGTAATATTATCATGAGTTTTGGCTCAGGTAAGCAAAACAATCTACATTTGGCCATTTCTGTATGTTTATCCCATGCAGCTAATTTCTAATAAAAAATCCAATCCCATTTTAACATGACACCATTTTGTTTCCCTGTGGAATTATACGAACATTTGTAACAATTTTGCTTTTGAACAGTGTGCCAAACAGGAAATGCTGATAACACAATTTCTTAACACACACCAAGTACACAGGTTACACAAAAGCTGATTCTGTTTTAGCTCTTTTGAGAGGCTGTTTAAAAGTTAAGTTCCCCTTAATGAAACAGCAAGAAAAGGGGCTTTGCTTTTCTTCTCTCAGCATACCGGCTTTCCTTTCTTTGTGAGCTTATGTTTTCCTTCTTCCTCGTGTTATCTCTGTTTCCTGCTCATCTCAACTTGATGACATGTTGCTGAGACAACTAAGTCGCTAACCTTCTTAACTTGGCTTTTGTTCTGTGCTTGAGTGTGTTTAGGAGGGATATTTTCATTTCTCTTAGAACACTCTGTGTGTGCTCTGAGGAGGGCTGTTAGACCTGAAGGCGGAGAACAAGGGAGTCTTTTTAAGTGCTTGCTATTCAAATCGCCTTTTTACTTCCTTTAAGCCCATCATTTGTACAGGGTAGGGCACTCGTGGAAGTCTCCCTTGCTGCCTATGGTCAGGATTAATTTACTCAGTGATGTCCTGTGCATTCCAGCCCAGACTCCTTTAGGGGAAGGGAAGGTCTGAAGACAAGCAGCATACAAGTGGCCATCACCCCAGTTCCTTTATTTTCTCATCGCCTTGCCAAAAGTGGGGAAGCAGCTTAACTTTAAAATAATTACTCTGCAGTGCCTTTATCTATTTGCTTATCAGATAAAATAAGAATGGATATAAACAAAACCCTCATTGGCCTACCTCCACACTGAGCTGTCTGTAATACTAAAATAACCCTTTGTTTATTTGCCTGGGCTCCCTCCCTCCCCCACACCACCCTGGGCTGCTCTCCTTGAGGTCTAACCTCTGTCTTTTCTACCTTTGCCCCCCTGGAGTTAATCTTCCCGCTCACATAGTGAGTGCATAACAGAGAGCTCCTCCTGCTGCAGAAGTAAATGGATAGGAACAGCAGATCCTAGAAAGTCATTTCTTTTTTTTTTTTTAACGATTTTATTTATTTATTTGAGAGAGAGAGAGAATGAGAGAGAGAGAGCACATGAGAGGGGGGAGGGTCAGAGGGAGAAGCAGACTCCATGCCGAGCAGGGAGCCCGATGCGGGACTCGATCCAGGGACTCCAGGATCATGACCTGAGCCGAAGGCAGTCGCTTAGCCAACTGAGCCACCCAGGGACCCTAGAAAGTCATTTCTTAAGACACAATTACTGAAAGGTAGTTTTCAAAGCTCAAGTTTAATTCTGTTGATACAAACTCACCTCACTATATTGAAATTGAGATGGAGAAAGAATATTGAGTTTAGGAACAATGTTTAAACCACCTTCAAAATATCTTACTTGTCTAAATCACTTTTCAAGCAGATTGTGATGTTGTTTGTTCATTTATTTATTTTACAATTGTAATTTCAGGTGTCACCTCCATAGATGTCGCCAGATTTCCAATCTCTGGAGTTTCCTTTCCCATATCCAGATGTCTAGTGACTTCTACGACAGTGCTCACAGCCACCTCTGGCTCCTCCCCCTGCTGAACTCTCAAGGTCTGTTTATCTCTCTATTGCCAATGGTAGGTCTCTTAACTAAGCTTCCAGTTGATTTAAAGGTGGAGCATAGGCCCTTTATCTTTGCTTCCCCAAGTCAAGCACCAAGACGGGTATATACAGGTGACTTAGAGAAGTTCAGGCTTGGGCTCAGCTAGGTCACAACATATACAACAAATACTTTTCACTCCTTTCCTTCCCAGGAACAATTACCTGACCCACTCTGGAACACTGAGGTAGTTCCAGCCCTCTGTATGCACTCAGGGAAGGGCTGGAGAAAGAGGCAGATTGTCTTTTGAGCAGCTAAAGAAGATCTTGAAGTTCCTACAAAGAGCTGAGCTTTCTGGGAAGGAAAAGGAATTGTGATTTCCAAGATCTAGAACTTAGAACACTTCCACACTATCTGTGAAATAAATTCAAGAATGGGGTAGAATGCAATACTGACATAAGAGCCATTTTCCTGCCTGACAATAAAAAAAAATTTTTTTAATAAAAATAAAATACCTTCCTGGTCTTGGGGAAAAGAGCCTGGAAGAAGAAGGGACCCCAAAAGAAAAAGGGACCAGTGCCACACTTTCCAGAGCAGAGCCTGGGAGAGACTGCCAGCCTCATAGAGAGGTTCTGCATTTGAAAGGCCATAGCATGACCAGGGGAGCCACATTACAAGGTAGGAACATGGCTGCAGGGACCTCCTCAGAGGGAGGAATACAAGCCTCAATGAAGCAAGAGCTTGAGTTTACAGGCACTCCAAAATGTGCCCACTCCAATTACAATCAACCAATCAATTGATAACCTTTTCATTGAGATAAAATTTATATAGCATAAATTCACCGTGGTAACCATTTTTATCAGATATTGTTGGCTACCTCCCTCCTAGATCCTTATATGGTCCCAGAGAAACTGAGATTCTTGGACACTAGGCACAAAAACACTGAGAGTAATTTCTACGTATCAATGTTCACTGCCCTAGTGAGAGCTACTGCATCTCTCCAGTAGCCCTCTCCAAATACCCAGGATGATAAAGCTTTAGCTTCTCCTTTGACATCACACCAGAACACACATCTCTGGCCTGACTCAGTCAACCCTTCTTCTATTCACTAGATTAGTCAGTTTTGCTACATCATGCCTCAGTAACAAATAGCCTCTAAACTCAGCAGCTCCTCAAGAAAGTTTCTTTCAACATGTGAGAAATTTCAGTTGATGGTGGTGATAGTTGGAACTTAATCAGAAAATATGTGAAAAACATAGTACTATCTACCTTGTCACTTTATTCTTCCCTATAGGTAAGTTTATTTCAATACTAGATTTTAAGTTGTTTGAAGGCAAGGATTCGAATGTGCCTACTCCTCGTGTTTCCTTCACTTTACCTGGAGTGTGCTTAATTAAATATCTGTTGAATGAACCAACGAATAAACGAATCTATTGGAGAACTGTGAACAGGTATGTGAGTTAATAGGCATGAGACTTTACATTAAGCTTTCTTGTTAAATGGCAATTAAATGCATTGACATTCATTATAGCCTGAATATATTGAGAATCTAATTGCTCACATGTTGCCCATCCAATCTCTAGTTATTTCAATGACAACTTGATGTCTTTCTGACATACTTATTGTACCTGGATCAATGGCTATTTAACTGCTAATTGATCTTTTATTAACATATAATAACTCTTATTAAATCTAAATTAAAGTCTTAATTGAGACACTTTATCTGCAGTGTTTCAACATACAATCCTCGTAACATAATGGATAATCGACAGAAAAGCTAGTAACATATTATCTGTCACCTTTCTCATTGACCTCAGAACAGATTTTCAGCTTGAAGATTTTTTTCACTTCATTAAGAACAGAGTGGCAACTACACCCAGGAATGCATCAACAACATCAAATTTCTCAGTTTCCACACACAGAACTAGTTCCCCAGCCTCTGCTTTCTTCCTCACCCCTCAAATGAGGCCACTTGGCCACCAACAGCAATCAATGCACACTATTCCTTTAAACACAAATAGGGCCAGCACACAACCAAAGAGGCTGCTGTAAGTAATAATGACACCCTTCCCTGCTCCCGAACTACCCTTTCCTTCACCCCCAAACTGACCTGCTCTTCTTACCATGTGACTCTGCCCAGTCAAAGGGATAGTCCTATCCCTTGGTCTGCCACTTGGGCAACAGCTAACCTTGCTGAATCAGCCCAATTTCCTCCTCTTACTTACCTTTGTCTAATCTCTGCAGTAATGTTCCTAAATTCTACTGCCCCACCAGGGCCAGGCAGCTAGCCCTGATAAGATACATTATCTGAGGCCAATCCTGACCTCAGCTATCAGTTCACACTTGTGCTGATCTGTACCCAACCTTGAGTCCTGGTTCTCTTGACTAGGTTTCTGGCTGATCACCCTGTCCATGGAGTATGGTTTTAGTATCTTATCTATTTTCCATTCCCTGAATAATGCCAGCCCTCTTCTGGTGTCTAGGACTTCACTAGCTGCAGTCACACTTCTCTGGTGCTCACAAGATACCTACATTTTTAAGGGCCACTTGTTTCTGGATTCCCCACTATTGTGGATACCAGATAGCCTACACAGCATCCTCTCCCCACATCATCCCCAACAAAAGCCCCTCTCTCACATAGCCCATGATGCTCAGGGTAAGCAAATGGCTCCCCCCAACTCCAGTAATGAGCCTGAGCATCCAAAGGAAACCTCATCCTCCTTGCTAGTAACTGGTTCAAGAATGAGCCAGTGAGGATCGACTTGCTAGAATCTTCTAGAAAAGTGCTTCCTTGTTTCTCTGGGAGACCATCCCATAGGGACACTCTCACACTTCCTCTGGACATTATCATATCCATACACAATGCCATACACCTGTCTCAGGATAATGCTGGCGTGCAGGAGAAGCAGAATGAAGAAAAAACATAGAAATGCAACCTAAACCACTGGATAAATCAACCCTGAAGCCAGACCTGCCTGTGGGGTTCCAGTTATATAACTGAATAAATTTCCTTTCTGTTTATGTCCATTGCACTGGAGTTTTTAAGGTATGTACACTGTTTTTAGACATAATGCTATTGCACACTTTATAGACTACAATATAGTGTAGACATAATGTTCATATCTGCTGGGAAACAAAAAAATTCATTTCACGTGTTTTATTGTGATATTCATTTTATTGTGGTGGTCTGGAACAAAACCCACAATATCTCTGAGCTATGCCTTTACTGTAATAAAAGCTTTATGAGCCTCTCTCTCTCTCAAAATATCTCTGTACTGCACTCACCCTTCTACTTGTGATGATGTGAGATGACAAAATGCCCACGTGGAGATGAAGTGAGGGGAATGTGATGTCAGAAAGAGGACCATCAGCTTCCAGACCATGGTTGACCTAAGGTAACTGAAACTGCAGAAAGTGAAAACGCAGATCAAGGGGAGTACTGTAGAGATTATTTGCTTTTTTTTTTTAGTCCATTATATTTTTCTATCCATAGTAGGAACAGGTGTCATTATGGGCTAAATTTAATTGTGAAACAAACTAAGTGTCTTAGTTGTCACAGTGTCCTCATCTGTGCTGTTATCCTATCTTTCAGTGCCCACTCCCCCATTCCTCCACCCATTTCCTAGCCCTACACTACTTTTTTTGCCACTCCCAGTGCCAGAAACAGTCCCTGACGCTGTTATCCATGGCATTATGTGTTTGCATGACATTCGTCCAACAAGTCTGCTCACTTCTCTCATAAAGAATATGAATTTTTATTTTTATTAAGGTGCTGTTCTTTCAACTAGGTAAGTGACCAGGTGTACCCTCCTATTTAAACATTTAAAAATCACTAGTCGTAGAGCCTTTCATTTTCCAACTCCCTCTCCTGCACTCCTCCTCAGAGTCATGACCACAGGCAGACACATCCTCTATGCCAGGCCAGCTCCCACTTACTTTAAACAGCCAACCAGTTCATATGGTGCCCCACTTGCCTACCACAAAATCCTCATAACAATGAGTTGTACAACATTTTCATTCTCATGTCCAACTCCTCTCACTCAACTATGAGCTCCTCATGAACAGAGACCATGGATTATTTCTTTGTATGCCCAGAGACCACCACAGTGTCTAGCAGGTAAGAGCTCCTAATAATTAAATGAATGGATGGGTAGATGGACTTTTGTATAAAAATGGAATAGTTGTAAGGAAAGCATATATTTTCTAATTCACTAATTACTATCTTTATTTGGCAACATGATCCAGATATAGAATAAGATTTCTTATTATTATATCATTTGTTATTTTGGTATAATTTACATACCAAAAATGCACCGGTTTTAAGTTTACAGTTCAATGAATATTGATAAATAGATCAATGGAACAGGATAAAATGTCCAGAAATAGGCCCACATACACGGGCAATTAATTTTTGACAAAGATGCCAAAGTACTTCAACAGGGAAAGAAAGTCTTTTCAACAAATGATGTTGGAACAATTGAATATGGGAGGAAAAAATGAACAAAACTCCCACCTCACACCGTACATAAAAATTAGAGATGGGTAACAGCTCTAAAAGTAAAGTTTAAACTACAAAAGTTAAAAAAAGGAAACAAATCTTCATAACCTTGGGCCAGATACAAAATGCCTTTGTTATAAAAGAAAAAATAAATTGTTCCTCAACAAAATTTGTTAATTCACTCATCAAAGATACTATTAAGAAAATCAAAAAGGATAGATGATTTTTAAAACTTCAAAAATACGCAGTTTTTTTTCTACAGGTACTTTTTCTCCTTAAATTTCAACTTTCACTCTCAGACCCAATAACCTTCCATTCTGACTCCATCTGTAAATCATAAATCCAAGCCCCCATATCTTCCAGTCTCTCTCAAGACCCTTTTGGCTAAGGGCAACCATTTTCTCCTTCCTTTGACTTTGGAGATTAGAGGATGAAAGTAGAGTAGAAAGATAATCTCTGCCATTCTCTCTGACTTCTTAAAATCCATGTTTGTCTTTCTTCCAGTCAGATAAAAGGTAACACTTGGCAATTGTAGTTTTGCACTGCTACCTCCTCTAACTCATTGGACTGTTTCACCTCCTTTGCAGATTCCTATATGAAAACAAAATGATTCATACAGACAGCTCAAAATCATTTTTAACTAACTATGCTCATAAAATCTCTACATCTTAAGGGATATGGATGCTTCCTTTTGAATATTTAGTTTGAAAAATTCTGAGCATAAAAGAATTGCTTTACAGCCAGAATCTTAGAACACGTATCTTTAATATGGATGAAATTGAATGTTTTGATTTTAAAAGTTGTAAGGATCAAAATAGATCTCACATGTGAAAATGAGTTGTAAACTGCAATGCCTGAGAGACATATATGGCATTTCAGACTTCAATTTCTGAAACATGGCACAGTAGATACTCGAAGTTCTCTCATTCTAAAATACAACTAGATCCTGGATAAACTATAGCAAATACACTTTTTAGTTCATTACTAGACTCTGTAGAAACATAACCTCAATGAGAAGGAAAAAAGACAGCAAGTTGAACCTAGTGCTGGAAACTTGGGCAGTAAGTAAATACAAAAGGATTTCCCTGACTGAAAATGTTCACATTACTAACTTCATATCTGCTATTGGAAAACTGAGCCTGGGCCCTCACTGAAGTGCTGAACCTGTATTCCGGCATTATCCCAGGACACTCAAAGGGAGTTAAACTATTTTCAGTTCGATAATTCTCCCTGGCTCCCAGCAGATATAAAGAAAAAAAATACTTTATGAAAAAGACACGTCCATATATTGGGCCCTCAGAAGTCTTACAGATTAGAGACAACAAAATATAAGCTCACAATAAAAAATTTCAAAATTCACACAAAGAAACAAGCACATATAAGAATCAGCAGAAACCCAAAAACATAGTTGTTACCCAAGTACTTTAAATATTCTCAAAAGTAGAATTTGAAATAACTCTTATGAAATGATGGAAGAAATAAAAGGTAAAACCAAAAGGTATCAAAAATGACCTAATAGATTTTTTTAAAGGCCAATTTTATTACTTTAAGAACTAAAAACATAATCATTGAAATTAAAATTTAATGGATGGATTAAACATCGGGTTAGCCACATCTGAAAAAACAACAATGAACTGAAACATGGAGCTGAAAAAATAATCTCAGTTATAGCACCAAAACAAAGGAGATGAAAACATAAGAGGTTAAGAGATGTGGGCAAGACAGTAACAGGCATCCAGAGTATACCAGAATAAAAGAATAGAGAGAATGGTGGGAAAGAAATATTGAAGAGAAAATAGCTGAGAATTTTCCAGAACTGATGAAAAACATTACCCTTCAGAATTAAGAAGCATATCATATACTAAGCAGGATAAATAAATATAAATCAACAGAAACATAATGGTGAAACTTGGACCACCAAAGACAAGAAGAAGATCTTGAAAGCATTCAAAAAGCAGAAAAACAGGTGACCTACAAAAGACAGAAAATGGACAATACTGATTTCCCAACTGCAACAATGAAACCTTGAAATTAGTGGAATAATGTCTTCAAAGTGCTGAGAGAAGATGACTGTCAATCTGGAGTTATGTGCAGCAGAACTATCATTGAGATAAACAAAAATTGAGGATGTATCACCAAGAGAATTCAGTAAGGAACTTCTAAAATATGTGCTTCAGGGCTCAAATGCTCTTTTATCCAAGGCATGCATTCTCAGTGAGGTTATATCACCCTGTAGGGAGAGGAAATGTGTTCTTAGCAGGCAAAAGAACAAAAACAGTCTTACTCTACTTATGTATAAAGCACAGGTAAACCTAAGACAAATATACAGTATACCTATGGTATTAAAATTGATTGGGGGAGGGAGAGGGAGCAATAAGAACAAAAAATCTCAAAAGTCTCCTTGGCAGTAGGGGCAATAATGAAAAGAAGGTTGAGAATTCAGTTTTAGAATTAATAGGAGAATTTCTTAAGGTGGCTAGACTTAAGATCAATATACAAAAATCAGTTGTATTTCAATATACTACCACAAGAAATTAGAAAATGTAAGTCAAAAAAACATAATTTATAATAGCAACAAATAATATAAGTCTAACCAAATATATGTAAAAACTTGATGGAGAACTGTACAAAACTTTACCAAAAGTCATTAAAACAAGCTAGATGAAATGGAGAGATACCCCATGTTTGTATTTAAGAAAGCTCAAAATCTTAATGTTAATTATCTCCAAAAAGATTTATGGATTCACTGTAAATTCAAATCAGATTTGGGTGTTTTTTTTTTATGTTTTCTCTTTTTAGTTAGTTTTTATCTGAGTTTTTATTTGACACACAATGTTAGATTAGTTTCAGGTACATAACATTAGGGATTCAACATCTCTATATATTACGCTATGGTCATCACAAGTGTAGCTGTCACCTGTCACCACACAACATATTATACTATATTCTCTATGCTGTACCTTTTATTCCTGTGACTTATTCATTCAATAACTGGAAGTATCTTCCACTACATTTCACCCATTTTGCCCATTCCCAACGCCCACCCCTCCGGTAACCATAGTTTGTTCTCTGTATTTATGGGTCTGTTTCTGCTTTTTGTTTGTTTGTTCATTCATTTGTTTTGTTTTTTAGATTCCACAGGTAAGTGAAATCAGATGGTATTTGTCTTTCTCTGTCTTTTTCACTTAGCATTACACTCTCTAGATCCATCCATGCTATCACACATGGCAAGATCTCATCCTTTTTTATGGTTACATAATATTCCTCTGTGTGTGTGTGTGTGTCAATTCATCTTCTTTATTCATTCATCTGTTGATGGACACTTGAATTGCTTAAATTTATATGAAAGAGTACAGTGTCCCAAGACACTCCTAAAGAATAAATTTGGGGACATTGTGCTATCCAAAAGCATGACATCTCATAAACTAGAGTACTGAAGGTAGGGCAGTGTTGGCACAAGGATCAAAAAAGTGATTGATGGAATAGCATAGAGAAACCCAGAAACAGCCCCTGCATATGTGTGGATAGAGAATGCTTTATACCCACATTGCCAGTAAAAGCATCATTGCTTCTCGCTGGTTTTCCTGGACCAATTGCTGTGGTCTGCACTATCTGTGGATCTGATGGCTTATGTGTCATGGCACCACCTCTAGATTCAGAGAAGAGTCAGCCCCAATCAAGCCACAAGGACTGAGAGTGGGGAAGGGAGAGCCCCAAAAAGGAAAAAGAGGCAACAATAAACAAAAAAAGGGTAATGGATGCAAAGAGGAGATAGAAAAAAAAAGTCCAACCACACATGCTACAGACCAGTCCTCATAAAAGTGACATCCTTAGTTGATAAGAGGAACATGGATGTTGGCACGAAGTACTCACAATGTGCCACACAGGCCCACAGACATGTGCATAAGTAAGGGGGCTGTTAGTTTCATTTGTGCCCTTGTTTGATTACCATCTCTTTTGCTTTCAGGTGAATTCTTTAGTCCCATTTTGGGTCCTTAAATCAGCATCTTAGAAAGCATCTTTTTTTCACAACCCAGGCCTCTGGCTCATTATCTCCTAACATTTTCTCAAAAGAACATATTTTCTTCTTACTGTCCTATCGAAGCATTTCCCAAAGTATGTTCTGCAGAATCCAAATGCTTGAGGTGTTTCTGGGTATTCGATTTTTTTAATCCATTATAAAATAAGACTGGGAACAGTTTACTCATGTCTTGACTGCCATACCACTAGACCCTGAATCTCTTAACATGACAATGGGCATTGAGAATCTCCTAGAATGGGACCTGATGTCTGAACTCCTACCACTCACATCCCCTCACAGCAGTGACCCAGGATACCCTCTCTTCTTCAGGTGGTGATAACCATTAAGAATGGAACTTCTTTAAAGATTCTAGGGAGCAGCTTCCCCTTGGATGTTCCCCCATGCTGGAGACATTCCCAAAAAAAACATTCCCTGGAGCCATCAGCTCCAGGTCACAGAGTCTGCCCCATCACAGCAACATATCTGGCCATCCAGCTGTTTCTCAGGCCTCATGTGACCTGCCTGGAACAATAAACCTACTGAAGTACTTTCTCAATTTCTCTACTTTCTCAATTTTCTTTGATGGGGTTATAGTTGTTTTATAATAAAATTTTTAAGTATTTCTAAAACTTAATCTTAACATAGTTTTGAGTTAAGGACTATTATTCCAAATAGACATCCACATAGAATTTTCATGAGTAGCCTCTTTAGGAACTATTAGTTTGGAGTAGAAAGAATACAGTATTAAAACAAAGGATCTAGGTTCCAGTTCTGGCTTCTCCAATCCTATCAAAGTGAGCTTTAAGAAGGTGCATTAATTGCCAAACCTCAGTTTTCTCATCTGTACATGGGGATAGTGTGATGTACCTAAGGCACTGTTGTAATTCTGTTATCTATATAAACACATTCGATTCTCACAACAACCCTCGGAAGCTAGGACCATCTCCAGGTAATTATTACCTCCTTTTTACAGAAGAGGCTGGCTGAGGCATAGAGAAAATAAATAACTTGCCCAAGGTCACATACCTAAATGGGTGGCCCAGCCTGGGTTTTTTGTTTTGTTTTGTTTTGTTTTTTTATTCTTATGTTAATCCCCATACATTACATCATTAGTTTTAGATGAAGTGTTCCATGATTCATTGTTTGTGCATAACACCCAGTGCTCCATGCAGAATGTGTCCTCCTCAATACCCACCACCAGGCTAACCCATCCTCCCACCCCCCTCCCCTCTAGAACCCTCGGTTTGTTTTTCAGAGTCCATCATCTCTCATGGTTCGTCTACCCCTCCGATTTCCCCCGCTTCATTCTTCCCCTCCCGCTACCTTCTTCTTCTTCTTTTTTTTTTTTCTTAACATATATTGCATTATTTGTTTCAGAGGTACAGATCTGAGATTCAACAGTCTTGCACAATTCACAGCGCTTACCAGAGCACATACCCTCCCCAGTGTCTATCACCCAGTCACCCCATCCCTCCCACCCCACCCCCCACTCCAGCAACCCTCAGTTTGTTTCCTGAGATTAAGAATTCCTCATATCAGTGAGGTCATATGATACATGTCTTTCTCTGATTGACTTATTTCGCTCAGCATAATACCCTCCAGTTCCATCCACATCGTTGCAAATGGCAAGATCTCATTCCTTTTGATGGCTGCATAATATTCCATTGTATATATATACCACATCTTCTTTATCCAGTCATCTGTCGATGGACATCTTGGCTCTTTCCACAGTTTCAGCCTGGGTTTTAACACAGAGAGCTGTTTGGAGCCTATACCCTTGACCACACTTTCTGCTGCCTCCTAACTGAGACTGTACACAAATGAAGTAAGACAGTGCATGTCATGTCCCGGCCCAACTTCCAAACTATTAAGTGCCAAGTAGAAAGGGATGATTTACAAACTTATATCCTCTTTACTGGGCTTGGTCTCTGACAATACTCAGTTAAAACACTGCACTACCAAAATACATCTGCATGGTTGGTAACAAGCCACTGCCTCAAACCCTTTCCCAAGATTTCCCCTGATCTCCTTAGATCCAGAAACTAGAGGGTTTCCCCTTGTCCAGCAAACAATGTCCAGATTCAGAACAAACATTTGAAACATCACCCTGCACAGGAAATAACAGAAGACACCTGGTGAGTGAGTGGAGCTCAGGAAACCAAACCCAAAGTCATGTCCTTGGTAGATAGTAAAAATTTAACTTGGACCGCGGTCTGCCTGATTACAAAGCCGTGGTCTGTGCTCCAAGCGACAGGGCACCCACGAGCATCAGTATCTGCGGCACTTGAAGCCTGAGAGCCAGAACACAGACTCAAGAGCCTAGATGAAAATCCCAACTGCTTACCTGGCTTGCAATTTCCCCCATCATCCCATCTCCCTGACCTCATCGCTACCTCTTTCTCCACACTCCAGCTGCAATGGCTCCTTTCTGTTCCTTGGCCATACTTGGTTTCTATGGCTTGGAAAGCTCTTCCAGCAGACTCTCACATTCTGACTTCTCATCATTCAGGTCACATCATAAATGTCACCTCCTCAGAGAGGACTTCTCAGGCCACCACACCTAAGACTGCTATTCTCCCAACCACCACACCCTTCTCACAATCATCTGAAGAATTATCCCTTGTTTTTTGTTCTTTGTTTTGCTTCACTCTCACTAGCACGTAAATACCATGAAGCCAGGGACCGGGTCTCTCTTTTTCATCCTGTATCCACAGCTCCTAGCACATTTTTGAATAAATGAGTGTGGAGCAAGTATGGATATTCAGGAAGTGATATCCCACTGGCTAAAGCAGGCCAAGGCCAGACACCTTTAAAATACAGCAAAAAACACCCAAAAAATTCTGGCAGAGGTTCATCCTCTTTCCAACATTAAGTAAGCACCTGCTATGTGCCAGGCACTGTCCTAAGTACTGGGGGAACAGAGGGAAACAGCAAAAATCCCTGCCTTCATGAAGTTTATCTAGTATGAGAATTCAGGTAACAAGTATACACCTGAGTAAAACATATCAAATGGCAGATGGTGACAAGTGCTAAGGACAAGAATGAAATATGAAGCAGAATTAGGAGGTATAGGGTCCTGGGAGTGTACAACACTAAGCAGAGGAGTCATTTAAAGCCCCGGAGGCTGGGAGCCATGTGGGTATCTGGAGAAAGAACATTCCACATGGAGGAGACAGGAAGCACAAAGACCCTGGTGTAAATATGCCTGGTATATTCAAGGAAAAGCAAGGAGACTAGAGTGGAAGTGGATGCAAGGCAACCCTGAGTGAGATGGGAATCACTGGAGGGATTTGAGGAGAGGAGAGACATGCTCTGCTATTAGAGTATAGACTGAAGGGAACAGCAGAAGGCAGCTGAAGCACAGAGAGCGGCTCAGAGACTACTGTATTGCAATAACACAAGCAAGAGATCCTGGCAGCTTGGACCAGAGTGATAGGTGTGGAGGTAGAGGGAAGTGGTAGAATTCTGAGCATCTGAAGTTGGAGCCAATAAACAGATGTGGTGAGAAAAAGAGAAGACAGTAACAATTGGCAGAGATACTTCTGAATCTTTTTGTTAATAATGACACAGGCTTAGGAGCAAGAAGAACTAGACCTGCCAGTGGGGGAAAGGAGCAGGTAGAGAAAGATGGGACTGGGACTAAGGGCAGGAACCCCAGAGGCCAGGTGGGGAGACACAGCACCACCAGACAAGATGGGGGGCGGAGCATGGAAAAAGTCTTTCTGGCCGCCCCTGCCTCAGAGAAGCTCTATCTCTAAAGCATCTTTTTGAGAAGGCGAACACCCTGACATTCAAAGCTGACTTCATGGGCATGTGGCCTGTGCAGCCTCACAGGGACCTCCACTCAGAAGGCGCCCTGCATTTGATTTAATGCTCTGTGGTCACTGTCCTGAAATTCATGATTTTAATAAGGAGCCCCACGTTTCCATTTTGCACTGGACCTTGCATATTATACAGCCAGTTCTTCTAACAGTGCCCTGCACTTACTTGCTACCACATTTATAAAGTCTCCCGGTACGACATTTTTTGGGAAAAGCTGAGATGACGATGTTGAAAGAGCCTTTGGAAACTCCCGGGAAAGGAAATACTATGTTGGTCTGTTCTCTGAGCAGCACACTGACGACTCCAGGAACATTAGCACACAGCCCTGGACCACTGGGCTGGACCATTAGCACACAGCCCTGGACCAAAGGGCCTCGTTGGCCTCTTTAAAAGAAAAAAGGACGGGGCGCCTGGGTGGCTCAGTTGGTTAAGCGACTGCCTTCGGCTCAGGTCCTGATCCTGGAGTCCCGGGATTGAGTCCCGCATCGGGCTCCCTGCTCAGCAAGGAGACTGCTTCTCCCTCTGACCCTCCTCCCTCTCATGCTCTATCTCATTCTCTCTCTCAAATAAATAAATTAAAAAAAAAAAAAGAAGAAGAAGAAGAAGCTGACCGGGGCGCCTGGGTGGCTCAGTTGGTTAAGTGACTGCCTTCGGCTCAGGTCATGATCCTGGAGTCCCGGGATCGAGTCCCACATCGGGCTCCCTGCTCGGCAGGGAGTCTGCTTCTCCCTCTGACCCTCCTCCCTCTCATGCTCTCTATCTCATTCTCTCTCAAATAAATAAATAAAATCTTAAAAAAAAAAAAAAAAAACTTAAAAGAAAAAAGGACAAGAACGATACAAACAATGTCTCTGGCGGAAAAATACAGCATTCCATCTTTCCACAGTTCATCCCTGCCCTCCAGAAACAAATGAGTCAAGGAATGGTCCCAGCAACCAAGGTTGTCATTTTGATTGGTGCCAAAAATTGGGACCCAGCCATGGTCTTATGATTGAGTCTGCAGAAAGGAAAACAGTAATACTGATTTATCTGTTCATTCTCTTTACTCAGTCTTCATCCATTTACCCAGACTGGCCATAGCAACTAAACACTAGAAAATTAAATTTAAAACAACTCCTCTACTCTAGGTACTCATTCTCCTTTCTCTGCTGCTAGGGCTATGGCTCCAACAAGCTAAAGCCTCTGTTAATTTCATTTTTTAAATATTGTGCAATCCACTAAGGAGTGGGGGGAAACGAGTACTCACAAAAATAATGTTGGAATATATAAACCCCAAAACTGCAAGATTGACAGAATTTTTTTCTTTAAGGATGGTTGTTTTGGCACCACTGTGGAGCATTTCAAAAAAAAAAAATGGCAATGGCAGCTTATTAAGCAGGTAGACACATCTTACAGCATCAGAATAATAAATATCATTTCATCCTCATGCAGCATCCTGTGGTGCAGCCCAGCCACTCCCTCCACAGGACAAAAACATGGGGCAGAACCTCTCCCTGTGACCTATGCTAAGATTCAGAAAGCTAGAGTGTTTACATTTATATTGGGGTCTCTTTAATACAGAGCCAATCAATTAATAACCAAAAAGATATTGATTACCTACTAGGTACAAGCACTATACTCATACTATTAAAAAAGGAAGATTAGGGCTTGTTCTCCAAGGGCATAGCACTGAGCTGAATTTTGCAGAACTGCTCTGATGTACAGAACCCATGATGGACAAGTCATAGAATGTTTTCAGTAATTACTGCCTTGGTTATATCAGTGCCCCAGACACCCAACTCCAAAGCTCCTAATATGAGATCCTTCTTTACATCACATTTCTAAACCCTATTGTAAAATGATGCTATGACCTTCTCTCTCTCTCTCACACACACAGATATGCACACACCTAGGTGTGCACACATATACACAGTTGAAAAGGGAAAAAATGCCAGACATTGGAGAAAGAGCTGATAACTGGCACACTAACAAGACAATCAAATTTTAAAGTCATTCTTAATGGAAAGGATTCAGGGTTTTGTGCCTAGAGTAGAACACAAAAGAGCACGGACACAGGTTACACTAACATTAGCAGCAAAAGCTAACTTGGTCCAAAGGAGGACACTGGAACCTCTTGCAATTAACTGTGTAAATACCTCCTGTTGCCTTGCATTCAGCATGAGATTTATGGTTGTCTCTGAATAAGCCCATCAAGATGGAAATATTCGTCTATCTGAACAGAAAGATGTCATTAGAGTGCTTTCATTTGAGGTCACTTATGCCTAGTTCCCCCATGGAACTGGCAATCCATATTGGGGTTTGGGAGCAAAGCCTGGCTATTAGCAAAGTACCATTGTCCCCACCTTGCTACTCGTGTCTATCCCACAGAAGGTCAGATTCTTCCTTTTCTTCTGAAACAAGATCCAAGAAACCCAATCATGTCACTTTACATTCAGAGTGGGTAAGAAAAAAATATTAAGAATTAACTTATTTGCTTATAAGAATTAGTTCTCCCTGGGTTAAAATGACAAACTAAGACAAAAATCCAGCTTTCCTTGGCAATTAACTAATGGGACTTGAAAGGATGCCCTTCCTCCAGCAGGTGTTTTTGGCATACTGAATTAACAACAGGAGATAAAGTTAGTGTTTTTATGACCCAATTTTCAGTGCATACCCTTGTTTTGAGATAAGACAAATGATACACTTTAAAAGACTTTCCTTCAATCAGATCTGTACCTATGTTTCTAAAATAAGAGGTTATATTAAAGGAAATTTATGTCCCATTGCCACTCCTTTATAATACATTAAGTACTTTGAAAGTCATTACTTGTTTCTCTTCAAAAGAGAATTGAATTTAAGAAGGAAGCTTATCTAAGTTCTTTAAGATTTGGAAAGTAATTACGGAGATAGGCCTGTATTCATTTCAAGTGAAAATTTTACTTAAACACGGGAAGCCACATGATTAAAAATGAAGGTTCTTTAAAATGCTTTAAATTTTACTTTGCAAATTAAAAAAAAAAAAAAAAAAGGTGATCCCAGAAAAGTGTAGCTCCTCTTGAGACTGTTTCCAAAAACAACCCTCTGACCCAACGCTGACTATGTCCTTCCATAATCACAGCTCTGGAATCAACTTTGTTTGCAAGACAACCGAATAATCTCCCGAGACTGCAAAGGACATTAGAGAGTGTTGCATTTATTACCTTAAAGGTTGTGAACTACAGATGTCCAGATGATACACAGTGTTATTTTTTTTAAATAATGCACATTTAAATTAGAGAACAAACAGCATCATTTGGGGTCCATTGTAAGTCGTTGACATTTATTAATATCTTTCTCCTCTTTTCTATGGTACTACTTGTTTTTTAGTACATTAAAGCCAACATACTTGAAAAAGATGTACATGATAACCTCCAGGACTGCCTGGTAAAGAGTATCTTCCTCTTGGTGCCTGGCTACAGACCTATTCTAGTAAGTTTAGTCAACTCAGATGGTTAACTGGCCTCAGTACATCACAAAGCAGTCCTTTCAGGGTCTTGCCAGAAACTGGAAACAAGAAATGGAATCAGCTATCAAAATTTTGGCCTACAAAAGCCACCAGGGTCCATTTTAGTTTATAAACCATTTTTACCAGAACTTCAAGGAAAGGAAACGTTCTTACAGAAAATGTTTCAAGGAGGGAAGAAAGGAAAGCCACCAACTAATTTTACTAAGTTTATAGCAAATTTGATAACAAAACTAGAGAAGTACAGTGCAATAAATGACAATTATAGAATAGTCTTACATAATTACTAAAATAGATGAAAGAGTCCTAAAATATTAACAAATTAATTAAACCCAATAGTATATTTTCTTAATGACATCATAATCTTTTGGGGCTTATCCCAAGATGCAAAGAAAGTTCAACATCAGAAAATCTATTAAGATAGAACTCCCATTGGGGGAAATCAGAGGGAGAGAGGAACCATGAGAAACTATGGAGTATAAGAAACAAACTGAGGGTTCTAGAGGGGAGGGGGTAGGGGATGGGTTAGCCCGGTGATGGGTATTAAAGAGGGCACGTATTGCATGGAGCACTGGGTGTTATACGCAAACAATGAATCACGGAACACTACATCAAAAACTAATGATGTAATGAACGGTGACTAACAACACAATAAAATAAAATTTAAAAAAAAGATGTAACTCCCATTAATAAGTGAGGTGGGGGGGGACCTCAGTACGTGCTAACAAGTCATTTGTCAAAATTAAACATTCATTTGTGACTTTTTAAGCTCTGAACTATGAATAGAAGGGAATTTTCTTAATATGATAAGAAAAAAGGTATCCACCAAAAACCTAGAGCAGACATAACACATAATGATGGAAATTTAGAAAGACTGTCATTAAAGTCAGAAATACAATAAAGATACCTGCTCTCCCTGCTGCTGTTCATTGTTGTGGATGTGCTAGGCAATGTAGTAAGACAAAGGAGAGAAAAATAAAAGTTTGGAAAGAAAGATACCAAATTGCCACTATTTGCAACTATTATTTTCCATGTATAAATGCAGGATAATCTACAAACCAAATATTAGAAGCAACAAGAGAGTTTTGCTGGCTACAAAATCAATATACTAAAATCAGTAACATTCCTAGCAAAAACAATAACCAGCAACCAATAACAACTTTTAAATACAATAGGGTGTATATGCATTTGCAATTCACAATAGCAGCAAAAATTTTAAGGAAACTAGGAATAAATCTAACAAAGGATTTTAAGAAACAATTATAAAATGTTATGAAAGGATAAAAGAAGCCTTGGATAAATAAGATACACCTTGTTCATGGATGAGAAACTGAATAAAGATGTAATTTTTTCCAGTAAGATCAATGTGATTCTAGTCCCAGTTAACAGAGTGGAACTTAGCAAGTTAATTCTGAAGTTCATGTAGAAAAAGTAAAGTTCTAAAAAGAGATAATACAATTCTGAAAAAGAGCAAGAGTAGTGGCGCTGGCAGATACCAAGATATCATAAACTTTATAGTAATTAAAACAGTTGGTACTAGTGAAAAGATAGAGATTAGTGAAACAAATAGGAAGCCCAGAAATATGGTAAATGATAGATTGGCTCACTGGTAGGAGGGAAAGGATAAAATATTCAGCTAAAAATGCTGGAAAAGGGATGCCTGGGTGGCTCAGTTGGTTAAGCGTCTGCCTTCGGCTCAGGTCATGATCCCAGGGTCCTGGGACTGAGTCCTGTATCAGGTTCCTTGCTTAGCAGGGAATCTGTTTCTCCCTCTGCCTGCCGCTCCCCTTTCTTGTTCTCTCTCTCTGACAAACAAGTAAATAAAATCTTTTTTTTAAATGCTGGAAAATTTGGCTTTTTATCTGGAAAATGAAAACAAACAATAACATTATACTACACATAAAAATAAATTCCAGATTAATTAAAAATATGTGAAAATCAAAAATTTAAACTGTAGAGAAAAATAAAGCAAAATTGGCTTCCAATTAAAGATAGAAAGTCAAATGCATATGTTAGTATTTGCTTCCTCCTTAAATTGCAGTAAGATAACAATCAATGGACTTCCAAGACATGAAACCACAAAAATAAAAGGAATGGAAAGATTAACAGCAGCAGCATAAGTCGTAATCTGAAAAACAGATGGGTAAGCAGTAATTTACTTAACAGACCCCAAGAAGCCAAATTCTAAACTGGCAGTGAAGACATCAAGAAGCAACCTGATTTACTGGATAGAATCTCAAAAAGTTTATCAATTGGCTTTACCAGTACCACTAGATGTGAGAGTAACAATGAGTTATAAACAAGAAAACTGGTTAAAGTCTTTTTAGGAAGCATTTAGACCCTCAAGTCCCCATCCTCACTCTGCCAGCAAGGGAAACGGCCCATCCCTGACCCTGTAGTTTATTTGTGGAGAGGGTAAGATTAAAAGTCTATGGATTGAGGGACACCAGCCTAGTTGAGGAAAAGGGTACCTTATGAAAACAGGAAGATTAAAGTAAACATTTTAATTCTGAAGGTTGAGACTCTTGGCTTATTTTCTCCATTTAGTTCCCAGAATTCTGATAGACAGCCTTATATATTATGTTCCAGTCCAGAACATAAAAAGCTCTTCTAGGGGAAAGTCCCACAAAAAATATCTAAAGAATATTACACTGGGAGTTTCTAAATACAATTTCCCAGTCCGTTCTTCCTATAGTGATGCCTAGTTAGCAAGTCCCAATCAGGTTTAGTGCCCCATTCAAATACAAGAGTACAGCCAAGGAGCCAAGGATCCCCAGCTGTTTAAAGAAGTCCTAATTGAAAGACCGAAGCTAAAAAGGCAATTTGAAGGAAACAGACTCTATGTGAGAAGAATAACACTTTTAAAACTATTATTAGTATCATTACAGACATAAGACACTATATATATCCATGAACTAATAATAAGATGCCATATTTTTAAATGAGAAAAGAAGTTTTTTTAAGACCCTTGGAAATTATAAAAATAGCAAAAATGAAAAACCTCATTTTGAGGGTTAAAAGATAAAGTTGAAAGATCATCCCTTAAAGTAGAACAGAGAACTAAAGAGATGGAAGATAAAAGAGAAACTATAAAACCTTGAGAGGAAATTATTACAGAAATAATTCAAAAATTTTCAAGGAACTGAAGAATATGCATTTCCAGACTAAATGTACCCTGTAACTGCTCAGAACAATGGATGACAATTAACACACATCAGGACACACCATCATGAAATTTCAGAACACTAGAAGATCCTCTAAACTTCCATAAAGGAAATACAATAAGGAGAGGTGTCAAACAAAGAACAATTATCAGAATAGCTTCACAGGCATAAATAACAACACTCTAAAAGTAGAAGACTGTGGAGCAATACTTTTAAATTTTTTCTGAAGGAGGGGCGCCTGGGTGGCTCAGTCAATTAAGCGTCTGTCTTCAGCCCAGGTCATGATCCCAGTGTCCTGGGATCGAGTCCCGCCTCGGGCTTCCTGCTCAGCAGGGGAGGCCTGCTTCTCCCTCTCCCTCTGCCTGCCACTCTGCCTACTTGTGTTCTCTCTCTATCTCTCTGTCAAATAAATAAATAAATAATCTTTAAAAAAAATTTTTTTTCTGAAGGAAAATGATTTTCAATCTAAAACTATATATTCAACAAAAGTATTATAAGTATGAGGGCAAAATAGGGCATTTTTAGACATTCAAGTTCTTGAAAAATTTCTCTCCCATGAATTAGTTTTCAGGAAGCTACTGTAACATGGTCTTTGCCAAAACAAAGAAATAAACAAAAAAGAGGAAGATACGGGATATAGGAAAGAGGAAATCCAATACTGGATAGGCACAAGGAAAATTCTTAGGATAACAGATGTGCTGCCAGTATAAAGGTAATCGGTGCTGATTGGAGGAGGTCTCCCGGGGACGCTTCTTCAAGAAGATGACTTTGGCAGAATACCTGATATATTTGAACAAATCGAGAAGAGAGTTTTATATATTCATACAATTAAATACTATACAGAAATTCAGATGAATCAACATACACACATATCTCAATATGGGAAGATTTAGAAGACAAAATATTGAGTGAAAAAACAATAAGAGTACCATGAGCATTGTGACACCATTTGCATTTTTTTTTTAAATAATTCATGGTAGGGGTCTGGGTGGCTGTCTGTTAAGCGTTTGCCTTCAGCTCAGGTCATGATCCCAGGGTCCTCAGGCTCCCTGCTCGGCTCTTCTCCCTCTCCCTCTGCTCCTCCCCCTGCTTGTGCTCTCTCGCACGCGAACTCTCTCTTAAATAGATAAAATCTTTAAAAATAATAATAATAATAATTCATGGTACTAGAAACACTGTAGGCTTTTGTTGGGGGGGTTGGGGAGAACCAAGGTATAAAGTTCATTTTTCTATGGGAAGGGGAATGTGAATGGCACTGGGGAGGAAAAATAAAGGGGACCTCAATTTTAACTGTAAGGTACCATCATTGCTTTTAAATGGTTTTTAAAACCTAAAGCAAGAATATCTATGTGTTACTGTTAGTTAATTCTGGGTACTGAGTATACAAGTATTGATTTTACATTGATCTTCCTATTTTTTCTGTATTTTTCTTTTCCAGAAAGGAAAGGAGGAGGGATTAAAAAAGAAGACAAGTGCTACGATCACAGCCTTTCCAAGGGCCTAGGCTGAAGGGCCAGCAAACAGGGGCCAGATAACACGGGCCCATTCCCACTGCCCTTCCTAACTTAAGTCTTCTCTTCATCTTGTTCAGTACCTTGCTTACAACAGAACACAGCTGTTCTGCAAGGTGCATGTTTCATTTTTCAAATAAAATCCCTTTTTAAATCTCAGCTTTTTGTTGTTGTTGTTGTTGTTTTCTCAACATAGCCCATTGAATTGTGCCTCATCAACAATCCATGAGTAGGAAGGGCGCCTCACTCCCTTTAACAGCAGAAAACTGAGACTCTGCAATGATGGTTTGGGAGAGGGCTTGGAAATTAAAACATAGTTAACCATTCATATTATTACTTAGTATAGCTGTTACTTTGATGGAAAAAATATCAATAGCCATCGACTCTCACTTGCTTGCTCTCATCTACATCTAGCAAAGTACTGCCATGCTTAAAGATTCTACCCAAACCTGGTGGCAGCTACCTCAAAGACAGGTAAGTACCTAGGAGGAAAGCAACATGACTTGAGGTTGCTCTTTCAATATCACCTAAAAAGTGATAGGAAATATCATAGTGATCAAGGGGCTTGGGAGAAGGTAATGCAAAGAAGGCATTTGTTCTGTTTAACATAGAGATTTGCCCTTGGCCATGAAAGGGTCTGCTAAATACTCAGCTTCAAGTGTATGTTCACAGCTTCTACAGAAAGCCAAAAAGCTGAGCCTACAGATACCAGTGCATATGGTCTCAGATATACTCGAAATAGTTCATCATCATACTCTTTCATTTGATTTGGAACTGGAAGAATTGCAAAGAAGACAAAATGAAAGGTACTGGACAGTTATCCTTTCTCCATTAAAAAAAATAATAACTTTGAAGTTTGGTGAGAATGTTGTGTGCCTGGGTTCAGGTCGTGCTTATATTCACGGACGCTTGATGGATTTCTGGCTTCAAATGTTTTATCAAGACAATCCACCTTGTAGCAATCTCCAAAGAAGACTGTGTGGCTCTATTAAGTCCGCAATTTGCTTTTTAAAAGTGACTAAATATGCCTTTTCACAACAACGACAAGTCATCTCCCTCCTGGAGCCAACAGAGTTTGTCACCCAGCTTCCCCTGCTTTTCAAAACCAGCCATCAAAAAGCAAAGAAATGTCATGACTTTGGAGCGGTCAGAAAGCTCTTAAGCCGCAGTGCAGGCTATTTCTCCTTTTGTGGCACAGAAAAGAGTGGACAGACACAATGAATAAATAATCCCATTGTACTTACAAATGTGTAACAATCCTTCAAAATGAGGTGAGGAACAAAGATAGGAGATTGCAAAGCAGCCCTGGTCTTAACAGCTTGCAATTCCAGGGCCTAAACTGCTTTTGCAAACACAAACACACACACAGCAACCATGAGAAAATAAAAATTAAAAATGGCATCTGATTCAGAATGCGAAGAGGCTCAGCCTAAATGACCTTCTGTGTAATTCACTTTGGACACCTTCAGCCTCAGTGGCTAAAGGCAGCCAGTCTGGGCCAAGGTTAACACCTTAAACTATTCAAAATAACTGACTTTGAAATAATCATCAGGGTCAACAGTTGTTGCTAAAAACACCTCTTCATCATTTTTACTTCACCGCAGCCTTTCCTTTCCCTTAAAAGAAGACTTGTTGTCGGATGTTCTAGCATTTGTGCAAGGCCTCCATTTTTCATCTCTGGTGCCTACATCCACCCGCTCTCCACCTTGAACTGCAGAATCCAGGGCAAGAGCAGGTGTGAGGTCCCAGTAGAGAAGGTCTAACACTGGGTGGAACAGCCACTACTGGAGACACAGATGGCGGAAGCTCAAGCCAGAGATTCAAGGGTTCACAGAAAACACAGGGAATCTCAGGAACTCGGAACTTCAAATGGCCTTAAAGAATTAACAACTGCAAACTTTTTTTTAAGATTTTATTTATTTATTTGTAAGAGAGCACACATAAACAGGGGGAGAGGCAGACAGAGGGAGAGGGAGAAGCAGGCTCCCCACTGAGCAGGGAGTCCAATGTGGGGCTCGATCCCAGGACCCCAGGATCATGACCTGAGCCAAAGGCAGATGTTTAGCTGACTGAGCCACCCAGGAGCCCCCAAACTGCAAACTTTTAATTGTATTTTTAAAGAAAGTGGGTGGGATGATGCAGCTTGGCATAAACAAACAAAAAAAAAAGAACTCTACATTAAGATAGATTTTTGTACAAAAAAATGAGTGTTTTATTCTCTTTTCACAAGACAAAAAAAAAGTGTTTTCTTACTTTGTAGGCAAAGTATAAGTAGAATTTGAAAACTAGAAATGTTAGGTATGGAAGCAGGATTGCCCGGTGTTCATCTCCATGATGGAAGGGGATGTGGGCTGGCCTCATTCCCGCCCCGCAGAGCTTGGTGCTCTTCTTAAACCATATCTGGGTACCAAATTTGATACTCCCATTCATGTAGAAGAATATCTGTCCTAAGAAAACGTAGTAACACTATGTCTAAGCACTTTTCTTCAACAAAGAAAGTTCAAAGAATTGTATTTAGTACTGCATACAATGTATGTTTCTTTCTTCCATTGATTCACTGATTTTTAGATCAATAAATATTTACTAAGTAACTTCTCAAGTCCAGCCACTGTGTTGGGCATAATATAAAATTATATGTAATTTTAGGTGTCCCATATAATTTTGAAGAAGACATGGCCTTTGCCCCCTCAGAATTTATAATTTCAGACTGCATTAGAAGAAAGAAAGGATGTTGCATGTGGCAATGTGAAAATCCTTAGCAGCTAGTCAGGATTAGTGGCCTCTCAAAATTAGATACACAAATGGCTGTTTGTCCCAGTGAAAGGCTATCACTGAGCCCAGGATTTTTCCTTGGTCTATTTTTGGCTTCTTCTTTCCCCAGCTTCATTAAGTTTTCATCCCCAGCTGCTGCCAGAGTCCTAACCACCTCAGGGAAACCAGAAAGCCTGAACTTCATTAAGGCAGCAAAGAAGATTAAGAATACGGCCCATAGTTGTGGTTCCCAAACTGTGTGCTGGGGTACCCCAGGATGCTACAATAAACACATATGGATGGTTTGAATTTTCAAGGGAAACAGGGATATGTGTTAGGCCCTGTGCAAACTACTACTACAGATGTGTGTATATATAGAGAGAGAGAGGTTTTTTTAATTTCCTATACCCTTACAGTTCTAAGTATTCACATTTTTCTTCTGAATTACATTATCATTGCATTTACCATCACACAATTATATGAAGCAATATAAATTATCATATATTTTGATATCATATATTTTGATATATGATTATTAAACATATTGCATTTCACTGAATCTACTACATCACTGATTTTAGAATACATTTTTTTTTTTAATATATATCTCTAGGGGGAAAAAGTCCTGCCAATTAAACCATGATGTAATGCTTTCTTATCATTTTGGCTTTTTTTTAGATATATTGGAAGAGCTCTTTTAACTTTAGACATAGATTTTAATTATATATTATTCTTATGCATTCATAAAAAAGGTAATATAAATGAAATAAATTGGCTACAGTACTCCTACAACATCTTCACAGTCAGAATTTAGGTCTTCTGAATCAATTTTCAACTAAGACATTAATGATCACAGTTTCCTATCCGTTTCATCCTCTGTGCTGTCAAGAACATTGGAGAAGCAACATTTCTCATAAGAGTGCTCCACTATTGTCTCTGGGATTTTCTTCCAAGCCACAGACACCATTCCATAAGTTTTTATTCTGGAGCTTTCTTACTTGGAATTGTCAGGCTATTTATGGCATATGAATAGCATATAACAACTTCATGACTGAGATCTACCTGAAAGAATTATAAGATGCCACTGACTATGA
Source organism: Mirounga angustirostris (assembly GCF_029215605.1). Classification (NCBI taxonomy): domain Eukaryota; kingdom Metazoa; phylum Chordata; class Mammalia; order Carnivora; family Phocidae; genus Mirounga; species Mirounga angustirostris. The sequence continues at coordinate 122,817,898 of NW_026991709.1, forward strand.
GACACATCTTGATTTCAGACACAGTCAATGTTATCATAGACATAATAATTATGTCTGTAATGCTACCCTAGGTAAAAATGAAGGTGGAGGCCAGGGACAAGGGGCACATATCAATTTTGATGAAAGTGAAGAGTCATTAACCAACGGAGTAGTGAAAGGATTTTTAACCCAGTCACTAAAGCCTGTCACTTTTTCAACCAAAAACCTTTTGTTTGTTGCCACCAGAGATTTATCCATCATGAAACAAAGCACCATGATCAAGAGAGAGGTATGCCTATGTTCTCTAAAGTAAGAGGAAATGAGAAAGGAGAATCTGCCGACCTCAGTTATGTTACCAGGCAGATAAACATTAGGAAAGAAGATACATGGAGTCTGGGCACCTAAACTCTCCGTGTGTCCTCTTGCTGCATAGAAAGTCACCAGCTATCCCCAGGAGTGCACATTCACCGGTCTGAAAACTACAACACCAGGGTGACTTGATGTCTAAAGTGCAAGGCAGCGAAATCTCTTAGAGGTCTGGCCTGGAATGGGTAGACTACCTCATTGCTCCTACATACCTAGGACTCCCTCATGGAAGGCACGATGTCTTAAGAGAGGCCTCAATTCCCAGAAACACCATGATCTACAAAGTTGAAGTAATGCCAGGCTCTCCCTCCATCCCATGGGCCAAGAACCAAAACTGAGACAAAAGAAGAACCCCTCCTGGTACTTTAGCAAGACAAATATTGGTATTTTCCCCCCACATAGAGCTCTCCTGCTTCTGTCACAGTTTTTGTTCCGAAGACCCATCACATAAACATCTAGCCAGGGAGAGTGCCTAGATGCTTATGAAAATGCATGATGTTTTAAAAATGTTCTTCTGTGCTTTAATCCCCCTTTAAAATTAATGTTCCTAATTCCTGAGGCTGCTGAGATAGGATCTCAGCCATCTGCCCTTGCTGGTTCCTATGGCATCCTCTGATTAAACAAAGGGGGCCAGCTGAAGGTGCAGGGGTTTTATTTTACAGGAGCCCACACATTCTCCACAGGCCTCATTGAGGAATATAAGATGTTTTTTAAATTGATTTTTTTTTTAAACTAAATGAACAAATTGTCTTCTTCATCTCCTCTTGGTTAGAGAACTGGAAAAGAGACTCCCAAGACTTCTGGTATTTTCCATATTCACAATTTCAGACATGACTTCCCCCCAGCAGCTCCCTGTCTCTGTAAAAATGGTGTTTCCATGATTGCACAATCCTTTGTCCACTCCCTTGTCATCTCTCTGATACTATATTCTATAGGTACAGTGATGCCCCTGACCTTTCCCCTTCTCTGAGAATTCAAACAATAGTACTGTAAAACATGATATAAAATAAATAAAACCATCCTATAGAATTTACAAAGTGAATACTCTATTCCAGGGAGACATCTGATCTAACTACTTTAGCAGATTCAAGTTTTTACAAGCCTCAAAATCATATTTACCAAAAGAAATGTAACTTCATTTTCTGTAACTCCATTCAATTTGATCTCCCATTTCCATCTGACAGCAGCAAACAATTTAGTCACATCCGAGTAAATTCAAATTAGTGATCACTCATTTTAAGCTTAACTCAAATTTTGTGGGTCCCTTGTCTTCCACCCCACCCTATCCCCCATTTTGTATCCCCTTTTTACTGAGGGTAGCTGCAAAGTTCCCGAGATAGCCCCAGAGCTCAGAGTGTGGGAGTGAGCATGGAAGGGGCCTCTGGGCCATGGCCACCTTCATCCATCTGTCAGCATCCACTGGCATGAGCTCTTCACCTTTTATCAGCCATTAATATGCTTCTCCTGGGCACATGGGGACTTTCTGATGCTCCCCCAGTGGCAATCTATTCCTAAGCCATTGTGGCCTGGGGAATATTAGCAAGGCTGCCACTTCTAAAGTTCCAGATGATAAATAGGTTACAAGTCATTACTATTTTTGGAAACCCAAATTTATAGGTGTTTCTAGGTACCCCTCCTAGATCCACCCCAAGGCAGTGCACAGGGGAGGAACCTCACTCCCACTTCTAACTTCTTCCTTCTTTCCCAACTCCATCTCCTTCCCTCTGGACCTATCACCTTGGGTACCAGTTCTCAGTGGGAGTGGTACTGCCCCCACATGGCAATTTCGAAAATTTGTGAGGGCATTTCCCCAAGAACATTTTATCTTGAAAGCTTTCAAATCTGTAGAAGAATTGCAAGAATAGAACAGTAATTACCTTGATGATCAAGAAATGTGACATTAATACTATTATCTATTACACAATTTGTTATTTAAATGTCCTCAATTATCCCAATGTAGCTGGTTTTGAGTTCCATCCAGGATTTAACTAAAGATCATAACTGAATTGAGTTATCAAGTCTCTTTAATCTCCTTTAATCTAAAATAGTTCTGGCACTTCGTGGGCAGGAGCCATGAATAAAGTCATCTCACAATGCATGGGATGGTCCCACCAATAGGATATTGTTCTACATCCCACATGACTTTTTGAAGATTTCCCCCAGACATTCATATCAGTTTAAAAAATCATTTATATGGTGGGAGGAAACTTTTGGAGGTGATGGATATGTTTATGGCACAGATTATGGTGAGGGTTTTAGGAGTTTATACTTATCTCCAAACTCATCAAATTATAAACATTAAATACGTACAGCTTTTTGTATGTCAATCATACCTCAATAAAGTAGGGTTTTTTTAAAGCAAATAATAATAATAAACAAAATGTAAATGAAAAAGTAAAAAATAATTTATAATTATCTGTACTTAGAGATTAATTCCATTTTACATATAAACACAAAGTAATTTTTATACACTGAATTTTCAGGAACAGCAACAATATAAATTAAGAGAAGGCTATACCTTGTTTTGTTAGAAATTTTTTCAAGTTTATTTCCCAAAAGTATGTCACTAATGGCAGTGTCATTCATAATAATTAAGTCACCACATGATGGCTCTGTATCAGTCTGTGTTCAAGTCTGTCACTTTCACAGCAGTTCTGTTTCCAAGTTCAAGCATCAAACTACGTTAATACATCTGCTAGTGTAGTGGTGTCCAAGCACTTAAATGTTGAAATGTATGTTTAATTTTATGTTGCTTTTACTTTATTTCTCTTTTGTGTTCAGTTAGGGCATTGTATTGGTTTTTGCTTTTTTTTTCTTCTAGGTAGGCGGTACTTACCTATCATTTTATTTCAGGATAATAAGGGGGACTTCACAAAGTACCACTTATAGAAAGAGATTTCAAATGAATTGCTTAAAATGTGTAAGTTAATCAAGGAAATGTGTACATAGTAATTAAGGAATTATTAATTATATTTAAATGTAATGCTCATATTAAAGTCATGTTTTCTAAAACAGTCTTTTTTTTAGCTTTTATTTATTTATTTTTTATTTATTTATTTTTTTGTAGTGCTCAATGATTCATTAGTTTAGAACATTGCATACAGAAGTGTTTGCGGATAAAATGCTCCCCTGCCTGGTCTGCACTCCTTCACCTACTGCATCAGCAGCATCCCTGTCTGGCTCCTCTCCATGGAAAGCTTCACCTCCCTAGTGGAGAAGATGGAGCTAACCCAGAGTGAATCAGCTCAATGCCCACCTCCAGCACCTATGAATCGGGCCAGATGGCAAGACATGAGGAGCTCTTCCCTCCTACACAAAGCCAATCCCCTCCTCAAACCTGGGTCTAACACCCTCCCCTCCAGGACCCTTCCCTTTCTGCATCTCCAGCTTCACTAAAGGTCCCACTCCCTCCGTGCCCTCTCTCTAGCTCCTCTCAAGCCCTGCTTGCCCCTTAACTACCCTCAAGTCCTCCCCTTTTGTTCAGTCCGTCAGACTGTTTCATTTATTTTCACTTCTTTGCTCCCCACTTACGCTGAAACCTGCTTTCTGCCCCGTCATGTCACAGACCTGCTCTCACAAAGCACACCAATGGCCTTGACTGCCAGATCCCACAGGTTCTTTCGAGGCCTGAGTGATGACCGAGTGGAACTTTCTGCCAAGTTGCATGCATGTTTCATGTTTTCCTGCAGTGATCCCTCACATTTCCTCACCTGCCCACCTCTTCCTCCCCCTCCAGCTCTCCTAGAAGCTTTCCCTGAACCCTCAGGTACATCCGTGTGCCCTTCCTTTGGCCCTCACTCCCATCTTAACAATTATTATATGTTAAAAGTACTTCCTGGAGGGCAGGGACCAGCTCTCATTTACCTCACCAGGGTCTGGCGCTAGGTAGGCCAGGTGTTTCCTGGGCTGAGCTGAATGTCTGAAGGCAACACACCCGACAATGTCCTGGCTTGCTCTGGACACCTTGCGGTGCTACAACCACAAGTTTTTGTCACAGTTTGGCGCCAGCACACGTGAAGAGTCATTACAGGCTTTGGGACCCCCTCAACGTGATCCACTGAACTAAGAGATTCGGAAAGAAACAAGTCTGTTTCATCATCTGTGCTCAGGTGACATTTCAGATAGCTTTGAGTCCCCACTCCGCATATACACTCGCGGAGGGTGTATGTGTGATGAGGCAAGGAAAGTTGAGGCAATCTCACTTAGACCACATATAAAAAGAGCACAAAAGACCTATCAATTCCCTCTACTTGTGCCTGAACATTGCAGTTGAGAGTAAAAACCAAGTGCATTTTTCTCCACCACATATGCCTCCTCTACCATTAAGGGTCAAGGGGAGTGGATAGAACCCATCCAGGGCAGAAGCTTTTCTTCTTTCTCTCCCAATGCCCCCAACAACTTGCTTATTAGCTCCTTGCTCAGAAGAAACACTCAATAAATAAAATGAAATTTAAACCAAAATCATGAAGATTTACACCTCATTGTTTTGTTGTTGTTGTTGTTTTTCCCTCTGAAAGAGCTGGAATTTTCAGGGAATAAAATCATATATATCTTCTGATTAGTAATTAATGACAGACAATTCACAATTCCTGTATTAAAATTGTACTTTAAAATGCAAAATTAGTCAACTCTCTCACTTAGGGAGCAGAGGGGTTTTCTGGAATCCAACCAAGTCTGCCTCTCTCAGTACATTTCCCTGCTAGCAATGCTCTTAGGAATCAAATGTGGTTTATTTCATTTTAAGTCACCTTTTTTTTCAATTCAGGAAAATGAATGTTGGAGCCAGATAAGAAACTATAGTCTGCTTTCAAGAAGGTTACAAGAAAACTGCATCTTGCATTACTAATCCTTTATCTTCATGTTAACAAAAAGATTACTGACACATTTTTGAATGAAAGAAAATAAAATAACAAATGCATCTTAGGAAATGTGTAACTTTCGTGCAACACACAAATCAGTTGTTAAATATTTTTTAAATGAAGGAAAATGCATAATAAATTTTTCCTTTGGAAGTAAAGAAACCAACTTTTGGGGATAAAAGAGAAAAAAAAGAAAACTAAGATTGGGAATCATCCTTTCATAGAAAGGAGGATATGAATTAAATGACTATACCTATAACTTCTTAATCGATATCATGTTTCCTAGGAATGATTTTATTAGCCCGCATTAAGTGTTTTGTGAGGGGAAACGTTTCAGAGGCTGTCTCTGTGCTTCTCTCCTACAAAGTCAGACTCCATCTCCCAGAGTTCCCTAAAGAAGGTTCTAGAAGACAGAAGCCAGCCAGATACATTTGTCCAAGAACCTCAAGAACAGCGCCAGAGATAGAGAGGTGACTCAAACCAATTAGCAATGCTGACCAAATTGGCCCCACAGCATGGGGTCCAGTTAGGACCTCCATCTTTGGCAGCAGACAGATCTGCCCTCACTCTCACTCACAAATTGGACGTCTTCAGCAAGTTTCCTAATCTCTCTGTGCTTCAGGCTCCTTACCATTTATAAATTGGAGATAACAATATACCTACCAACAGAGAATTAAATGAGTTAATAGTCATTCTTAGAACAGTACCCAGTGCCCAGTAAGCACTATATAAGTATTTGATAGATTAAATAATTAAATAAAGAAAACACAATTGCACGCAATAAAAGATAGTCACTATTTTTGAGCAAGGAAAAGAAAGCCTGAGAGCTGCAGATGACAGGGTGGAGGAATGTTGAAGGAAATAGGATTGGCCCCTCCCTCAAAAGATGACACATGCCACCGACAGGATTCAGAAGATCTGGAGGGGCACCTGGTTGAGGGGTTTGTTTTTCTTTAGAGGTGGTCAAAGATGCTTAAGTCCACTTTAAATGTTAGTTTTTCAGTGATGGCATGATAATCTAATAAGAAGAAATACTTTATACCAAAGTTGTTCTGAGTACTTTTTATATCATCTCACTTGATCTTACAACAAGGTAGATATTATTATTCCCATTTTACAGATGAGGAAACTGGGGCACAGAGCATTTAAGTAACTTTTCCAAGGTTGGTAAGCAAGTTATAAAATCTCATTACCAAATATATGCATGATAATTTGTCATTTATTTAAGTTTTCACTGTATTATCTCATTTAATAACTATGAGATAAATGTTCTTTATAGATGAAACTCAAAATAACTGTGAAATACGTATTGTGTATGTGTCTCAAAAAAATACGGTATGTTCTTCTACAACTCAGGTTTCTGTAATGCAAATTAGTTCATACAAGACTGGAAAATAGAGAAACGATGTTAATTTAACATAGAAGTCATGTTAGTTCGTGCACAATTTTTGCCAACATTTTCATGTTTCTCAGCGAATATAGCAAGCTAGGAAGAAATATGGTATATCTGATGCCCATCATTCATCCGAAGCTCTTTCCAGCTCAGACTACCTCCTCTGTCTCAGATGTGCTATTGCACGCTTCTTTCCAGCTTTATTTTCCCTTGTTTCTGCAACCCATCATCCTTAACACTTCCTTATCTGTACTTCCACTGAGCATTTTTTTAGGGTAAGGCCCAGATTTGCTGCAGTATTTTTCATCTATCAGGGATTTAGCATGTCTTTTCTACTGTGCTAATATTCTTACAAGATTGCAGTTGATTTTCAGTGTTATGGTGACAAAGTTGTGAGTGGTCTGTTTTTCACCCCATTTTCCTACAACCCCTGTTATTTCTAGTGTATGATTTTGTAGAATGTGGGGTTTTTCAAGAATGCTCACATTATTACAGAAATGCCTGTTAAAAAATGAAATGTTTGAACTAGCTCACTACTGTCTTTTTTTTTTTTTAAGATTTTATTTATTTATTCATGAGAGATAGAGAGAGAGAGAGGCAGAGGGAGAAGCAGGCTCCCCGCAGAGCGGGGAGCTCGACGCGGGATTCGATCCCAGGACCCTGGGATCATGACCTGAGCTGAAGGCAGACGCTTAACCGACTGAGCCACCCAGGTGTCCCTCACCACTGTCTTTTTTATGTATGTCATATTCTAATCAACAACAGCAGTGGGTAGATTTGTAGTTAAGGTTTTTTTTAAAAGATTTATTTACTTATTAGAGAGAGAGAGCATAGGCACATTCACAAGCGGGGGGAGGGGCAGAGGGAGAGGAAGAATCTCAAACAGACTCCTCACTGATCACTGATCACAGAGCCCAACGGGAGGGCTCAATCCCCCTGAGATCATGTCCTAAGCCAAAATCCAGAGTCAGGTGCTTATCCGATTGAGCCACCCAGGCGCCCCTGTGGTTAAGTTTTTAATGGTCTGAGATGACCAACAAACCAATATTGTTAGATTTTTTAATTAGGCCAGAAGATGGAACAAAATAAAATCCTGGGGAAGAATTCTTTCAAATGCCTCTCCCTTGTCAGATCTAATTCTGCTTTTGTGGGGTCTCAGCTATCCACTCCCCTCCAAGAAGGGGGTAGCGACATGATTTGTTACCAGTCCACACATTGATTGGGCCATAATTACCATGGGTGAGGCCACTGAATCTCAAAAGGCTGCACTCACTTTCCGGCATCCTCCTCCTCTTAATGCAAAAGAAATAGAAATCCTGCCAGGACCACAGAGGAGCCCTATTGCTTCTTTGTCTCTTCCTTCTCACACACACAGCTGGAAGAGGAAGTTAAGTTCCAGGCTGTTCTACAGATATGACTATATCCATCCCTCAATACATCTATTTCATTTCTCCACATGACCAACCAGAGGGCAGTAAGAATTCCAAAATTTTGATTCTTGGAAGATATGGGAAAACCCACTTAGGTCTCAGGCCCATGCAATATGCTTTAACCCAGGCTTTTCCAGAGAACCTGAATGGAAATATCAGCATAAACAGCTGATTTTAACAGGAATTGGGAGGTAGGGCGGTGCGTAATATTACCCAAAGGTCTCCAGAGGAATGGAACCAGCAGGATGGAGACCTGGAGAGAGGAGGAGGGGAGAGAGAGAGAGGGAGAGAGAGAGAGGGAGTGAGAGGAAGGTAGATAAAGACAGAGATTACGAGGAATTGGCTCATGATCGTGGAAGCTCAGAAGTCCCACAATATGCTGTTTACAAGCTAGAGAACCAGGAAAGCTGGTGATGTAATTCAATTTGAGTCCAAAGGCCTGAGAACCAGGGGAGCCAATGGGTTTAAAACCCAATGGGCTTAAATCCAAGGACTGAAGAAGATAAGAAAAGATGTCCCAACTCAACAGTGAGGCAGGAAGTTAAAGGGGTAAATTTCTCCCTCTTCCATGTTTTTGTTCTGAGTCCTCAATGGATTGAATGATACCCATCCACACTGGGGAAAGTAACGTACTTTACTGAATCCCCTGATTCAAATGTTAATCTCATCCAGGAACACCCTCACATCCATACCCAGAAATAATGTTTCAGCTGGCACCCCTTGCCCAGCCAAACTGACACACAAAATTAACCATCACAAGGAGTGGCTGGCAGGGCAGGACTTAGGCACATTTGGGTCTCTAGTCATAGTATCAATATATACCACAAAATCGGACCCATAACAACAAACCCAAGACTGGAGCCTTACCAGGTTACCATTATAGAATGATATGTATATATTACTGGCCTTCCAGCTAGGTTACCAAAACACAGTAGCATGTCTTTAAAGTCACAGCCTCACCACCAGCTCCCCAGAAGCAGCAGTGCTTGTGTCCCTTACTACCTGTGTGAAGGCCGAAGCTTCACCACCCAACATACTTTTTCAACCCTGGAAAAAATGCTTAGGAAATGAGCAACTAATCATCCTAATAGTTCAGATGATGTTATCATATTCATTATTTCCTTACAGAGACATTCCCAAGGAATCCGCTGAGTGTTCACCATTTGAACCTACATATTGGAGAAAGGTTAAGAGGTCTTTTAATTCTAATTAAACAATCAGTAAACTCTGAGTAGAAAACAACAGTGGAAAAAAACTGTTTTACGTGTGAGGAAAACACTTAATGAAAGGAGCCCTCTAGAGAAAAAAATAATAATAAGGGGCAAGGACTGTGGAAACTGAGATGTTCCATATAATAAATCACCATATTTATTTGCCTGGCTAGTCTCTTCCTCTGGAGACACCCCTTCCCTGGCCTATGTGGACCTGAGAGGCTGTCAATCACAGGGAACTCTCTCTTCCTCCCCCATCTGCATAGGCATGGGCTTGAAACATAGTCTGGTCAGTCAGAATTCCCACCCACCTCCCAACCCACAACTGTGATTTTCTCAGGGACAGGCATGTGACACAACTCAGACCAATTAAATTCTTCACCAGGACTTTCCTGGTAGAGCCACTAAGAAAGAATGTTTCTTGCCTTGAGGGTCATAGTGCTGGAAGGAAGTAAGATTGGAACCTCCACCACCTTATCTGAGAGGAGTAAAGGGGAAAATATGTCTATTAAAAGAAGGGGGGAAAAAATGAGGTCAAGAGAGAAAAGAAGCAAAGTTAAGAAATTCCATCTGAAAAAGTTCTGCTGACAACTAATGGTCACTTGGATCCAAGTGAGCCTTAATCCAGGTCTCTACCTCCGACTTCCAAGTTCAATGGGCCAATAAACTCCCCTATCTGCATAAGCCAATTTGAATGTGGCCCCTTCCACTTATAATTGAAAGACTGCTGGCTAATACAAAGACACTTCTGCTATTGTGCAAAGAAGAATTTATCAGAACAAGAAAGACCCCACACCCAGGAATTTTCTGGATAAAATGTCCTATTAAAATAACAATAAATCACCTTTTACAGATGCCCAATGCAATCCACCTAAATATCTTATTGTCATATATTACTACTCACTAATGGGCTCAGGTATGAGGTTTAGGGCTGCCTAAAATAGATAAAAAAATGAAAAAGGATTCTACAGAATCTCCAAATATCCTTCTGGGGAAAACTGCAAGGCTTAGGTGTTCTAGAATATCTCCTCTATAACCTGTGAGAGACTACATTCACTCAGCTTCTAATCCTGCTTTCCCAACTGGACTAATTAAAAAACAAAAGGAGCTAGCACTAACTGGCACATGAACTATGCCAGACACTACGGGGGGTTTGACCCATGCCATCTAGTCTTCATAGCAAGCCTATAAGATAAGAATTACCTATTTGGCAAAGGAAACCAAGACTCAAAGGTTTAGTGACATGCCTAAGGCTACACAGCTAGTACATGGCAGAGCCAAAAATTAAAACTTGTATCTGTATGAATCCAAATCCCATGTTCTTTCCAGTTCAGGAAGCCAGGATACCCAGTTCCACTACCATTTCTTGGAGGATACAATAAGCATGACAATGGATATAGCAGGAAAGCCTCAGTACAGTTAAACCATCATTTACCAGGCTTGCCAGTTGTTGTGAAGAAAGACACATGCATCAGGATCTCTACCCTCATGGAGAATACAATACCGTAGAGGGAAACAGACCATTACACAAACTACTGCACTTCAAGTATGAATGAGTGCAAAGTCATGTGGGATCCTGAAGAGGGAAAGACAGATTCCAACTGGGGATGGCAAAGGAATACTTTAGGGCGAAGGAATTTAACCTGAACTTAAGAATGAGTGGGATTCCAACAGGCTGATAGAATACAATAGGGAGGCTTTCTCCTTTGACTAAAGCATCATATGAAGTTGGCTAAATGTACCCTTGTACTGTCTGGATGGAACAAGGGGCTGAAGGGGATGAGACAATGTATTGATCAGAATGGGCTAGTTTATGCTACAGTAACACACAACCCCAAGATCTCAGTATCTTGAAACAATAACATATATCTTGTTCAACTACATGTTCACCATGGTTGGCTAGAGACTCTTCTTCATGTCTCTTTCATTCTACGATGCAAGCTGATGAAGCAGCCTCTATCAGGAATGTTGCTGGCCATCACAGGAGAGGGCAAGAGATCTCTGGAGAGTTTCATGCCATCATTTAAATGCTCCAGATTGGAAGTAACTCCTATCACTTTTGGAAGTCAGACCAGCAAACATGAAAACATTGATTAAGCAGCTATTACATGTTAAGCATTATACCAAGCACTAAGGATTCAAAGGTGAATAATATAGTGTCTCATCTTCAAGGAGCTCACAATCTTATGGTAGTGAATGGTACATATTATGGACTGAATTATGTCCCCCCAAAATTCATATATTGAAGCACTAACCCCAAATATAACTACATCTGGAGATAGGGCCTTTAAAGTAATAATTAAGGTTAAATTAGGTAACAAGGGTGGGGCCCTAATCCAATAAACATGGTGTCCTTATAAGAAGAGAAGGAGACACCAGAACTCTCTTGCTTTCGGTGCACACAGAGGAAACACCATGTAAGGACATAGTGAGAAGGCAGCCATCTGCAAACCAAAGAGAAACATTTTGCCAGAAACCAATCCTGGTGCTTCACCAGCCTCTAAAACTGTGAAAAAATTAATCTTTGTTGTTTAAGCTACTCAGTCTGTGATATTCTATTATGGGAGCCAACCAGACCAATACAATGCGTAAGCAGATAATTATAACATGATGTGGTAAGTACAATGATCCATATACACATATGGGCACGTAGGGGAAAAGGCCCCTTCAGTGATGACACAATAACCACAAGTCACCCTGATCCTATAACCTCACACAGAGCCCAGGAGCAGAGCCCTGCCTCTACTTGGAGGCAAAGATTCAGGAACATCAGGTAGCTTCAACAACCAGTCGTGGTTTAGCAGGTCCTCCTGTGACTCAAGGCAAGCACTAGGCAGAAAGATTCTTAAAAAGATGTCCAAAGTTTACCTCCTTAAGGATAAGCATGAAAGAGAACATGCCAAGGCTGATACTATTGCCGACTGCCATATTATCCTCTTTGGTCGTCAGCCTCTTCACACTGCAGCCCTATAAAAGCAATAATTTTCTGAGAGACTCAAGAATTCCACTTTATATTGGATAAAAGCAATATACAGAATAAGCGCAATTCATGGAATGCAAGCATTTCTATTTTGTCTTTCTGTATCCCTTTAAAATTTATTCAGTAGAGTAAGTACTTCCGCCCCTATATAAAACTCATGCTGGTTCCATGACTTTTCTAATGATTTGTGAGAAAAAAAGGCCTACAGGTACAGTTTCAAAAGGGCAGTGAGAATATCTAGTCCCATGTATAGTCAAAACTTCTAACTTCATTTGAAGTTACAGCTGTTCTTTCCCTCCTTAGCACTGGCTCGCTACCTCAGAAGAGGGGATAGTTGACTTCCATCTTTCTTGCTCACCTCTCTTATTTTCCAGCTGCTGTTTCTGACTTTCAAGACTGGGGGCACAGGGAAAGAAGGGTGAGGGGAGCAGAAAGGTGTTACTTGACTGACACTATCCTAAGTTCCATAGTTATTACTCATGGCATATCCTACCCCGATTCCCCTGTGAAGCACTTTTACACATATTCAGAGTTTCCCACTGATTTCTCACCTACAGTGTCCACCTCTAGTCCAGTTGGTCACTTTCCTGTGTCCACAAACCCTGGGCAGTCTACCTCCAATTTCTGTCACTTGGGTCACATTGACCCTTCCAGAAGCCCCTATTGGATGGGATTCAGCTCCTTCATACACATACAGTCATCTAGCCCTTAGGAAACATTCATGCCCCTCTGTCCTGACATGGGGTGATCCCAACACAGACACTGCCTCAAATCATCCATCAGTAGTTAGACAGTCCATGTCTCACTATTTTAAGACTTACCCAGTGGGAGCCAGACAGAAAGCCACTGTCACTGGGTCATAGAAAGTAGTCCATTGACATGCCTCTTTCTAGGCTTGAGGCAAAGTTAGGCATAAGTTACCCCTCCCATGGTGAGGACAGGGGCTACTCACAATGAAGATCTTATCAAAGAAATTCTCTTCAGAAATTCTCTCTAATCTCCAAAAACCCAATTGTTTTCATCCCTAATGTGAATGTATATTTAAGAGACAGAAAAATAGCTTTTAATATTTTCTCCAAAAATTTGCATCATAGTTTGGCCCCTTGCTATGGTATCTGTCACTCACAGTCTTTGAGTTTCAGTTAAAACTTCCAATTTAATATTCAGTTACTCAAACTGTGGTGGGCAGAATTGCCTGCATCCCTGAAGAACCACACCAGGAAGCCAGGTGTTTCAAACAAGATGCCCCCATGAGACCTGAACCCAGGTTCACTACTGAATTAACATCACAGAAGGACTCCTCTTTCTTTGTGGGGCTTCATTCAAAGAACTAATCCTGTCCAGTCTCTTCACTCTCTTTGGTCTCACTAATCCTGATTTTGAAGTGTTCGGGTTCTAGAGTCAAGGGCTGATACCTGTGTCATTCAAATCAATGCAAAGCAATAAGATTAGAACTCATAAGAAAAGATGACGGCACCCCAAAAGACCCATGAATTTGGAAATTTATAAAAGACACTTCTAAATAAGCCATGGAACAAAGAAGTCACCAAAGTACAGAACATTTATAATTGAATGATGGAAAAGCTCCATATCAAAATTTGTGAGATATACCTAAAGAGGTACTTAGAGGAAAATTTGTAGTCTTGAATGCATATTTTAAAAAAAAGAAAAATAGAAAAGCAACAAAGTAGGCATCCACCACAAGAAGACAGGAGAAGAAACAAGTAAAATCAAAGAGTAGAAGGACAGAAATAAAAAATAATAAAATAATAATAAATAAAAGAAGAAATTAATGAAACTGACGACAAAAGAAAGTAGGAGCTGGAGCACTTGGGTGGTTCAGTTGGTTAAGTGATTTCGGCTCAGGTCATGATCTCAGGGTTGTGAGATCAAGCCCAGTGTTGGGCTCTGTACTGGGCATGGAACCTGCTTGGGATACTCTCTCTCCCTCTTCCTCTGCCCCTCCCCCAGCTCCACACCTGCTTGCGCTTGCACTCACACACTCTCTCTCTCTTTCTCTCTAAAAAGAAAAAAAGAAAGAAAGAAGAAAGAAAGAAAGAAAGAAAGAAAGAAAGAAAGAAAGAAAGAAAGAAAGAAAGAAAGAAAGAAAAGAAGGAAGGAAAAGAAAGAAACAATAAAATAAATCTCTGGCAAGACTGACCAAGGAACTAAAAATAAAAAAGAAAGTATACAAATATAATACTAGAAATTCTTTGAAAAAAATAATAAACACAGATTCAGTAGATATTTACAAATCAAAAGGAAATGATATAGAAAACTTTACGCCAGTCAGTTGAAAACTGAGAGGACATGAAAAAGCTAAATTGCCAAAATTGTCTAAAGAAGAAATAGAATATTGAAATAGAACCATAGTCAGTAAAAGCATCAAAACCTGACAGTTCTACAATTAAATTTGATCAAACTTTTTTTTTTTTTAAAGATTTTATTTATTTATTTGCCAGAGAGAGAGAGAGGGAGAGTACAAGCAGGGGAGCAGCAGGCAGAAGGAGAAGCAGGCTCCTCGCTGACCAGGGCGCCCAATGTGGGACTCGATCCCAGGACCCTGGGATCATGACCTGAGCCCAAAGCCCGCTTAACTGACTGAGCTACCCAGGCGCCCCTGATCAAACTTTCAAGAAGCAGATAACTCCTACCTTATCAAATTGTCCCAAAGCATAGAAAAAGGGGAAGGGTGCTCAACTCATTTAACGAAGCTTGTATAACCTTGATACAAAACAGGAAAAGGAGATATCAAGGAGGAAAAATTGTAGGTTAATCTCTCTTTTGAATAAAGACTTGAAAATAGTAAATAAAATATTAGCAAAGTGAATAAAGAAAAATATGAAAAACTTAGGTGATGACTAAGTAGTTCATTCCAGTACACAAGGATGTTCTAACAGTCAAAAATCCTTTAAGTACTTCACAAAATAAGTTATCCAAATGGCCAATAAGCATACAAAAAAGGTGTTTAATATTAGTCATCAGGAAAACGCAAATTAAAATCACAATGAGATACCACTCCATACCCACCAGAAAGGCTAAAATTAAAGACTAACAATACCATGTGTTGACAAGGATATGAAGCAACTGGAATTCTCATTTGTTGCTGATGAAGGTGAAAAATGGTAAAACTACTTTGAAAGGCTATTTGGCATTTTCTTACAAAATTAAATATATTTCATAGTCCAGAATTATGTCTCACGTCACAATTACATAATTAACATAATTTATTATAAAATAATTAATCTAAATATTAATTTTCTAATATACCATAGTTTAGAGAACATGTTTGCAATATAAATAACCAACAGATAAATATTATCAGGATATGTAAAGAGTAATATGTAAAGAAAAATATGAGAATAATCTAACAGAAATAGATGAAAAGTCAATTCTATAAAAGGAAAATTCAAATGCACTGTTAGGAAAATGTAAATTAAAACAACAAATTTCACCAAATAATCAAATTGTCAGTTGCACAAGTGGGAACAGGCCATTCCAGGTAGGAAAAATAGCATGTGCAAAAGCATCTAACAGTATGAGAACATATTTATACCTCCATTTACGTTTCTGTCTGTAGAGAGCAGCAAAAATTTTACATGCAAGTAAACATCAAATCTGGACAAAGAAATACCTTTCTCTGCATTCCCTGGGACAAAGCCACATGGAAGTCTAGTGGCTCAGCTAACAGAGGCTCCCCAGTCACAGGCATGCGTAGGATTCTGGAGGTCTGTCTCATGGGCCGTGCCTATCTCTTCCCATATTAACAAGTGAGTTCCAAACCATTCATCCATTTGTCCTGTGGGATGAAAGGACTGAATCAGACACAACCAGCACATGGGATTACTTCTTGCCTCCCTCTTGCAAAGGCTGCCCCTTCCTGGCCTAGTTCCAGGAACATCTGACTTTCAGAGGATCCTTGTGCCGTGTCCTCCGTGCTGACCTTCTCCAGCATTAGCAGTATATTATAGCTAAGGCTGTATTATCTCAGAAGTCCAAAACACAGACAAAAACAACTTGTGAAGAAAGTAGAAAGCATACAGGGGAAAGTAAAATTATACATCCCCAATGTGTTGCCAAACAAAAAAAATTCTTTCTTTTTTTTTTTTTTTTTAAGATTTTATTTATCTATTTGAGAGAGAGAGAGAATGAGAGACAGAGAGCATGAGAGGAAGGAGGGTCAGAGGGAGAAGCAGACTCCCTGCCAAGCAGGGAGCCCAATGCGGGACTTGATCCCGGGACTCCAGGATCATGACCTGAGCCGAGGCAGTCGCTTAACCAACTGAGCCACCCAGGCGCCCGTAAAAAAATTCTTTCATTATCTACTTGTTCATCATTATATTATTGTCTCTATCTATCTGGTTAATTGCAGATTTTCTAAACTTCACTGAAATTTTACTAGTTAAAAAAAGTACAGGTAATCATGGAAATGGAAATATGTTAGCCCAAGAAATGAAGATTTAGGGCCATGTGTGACTTTTGGCATCACTTGCATACAGGGGGATAAGAACAAAAATATCAGAGGCCTAAGTAAAATCCTGTGGTGGAAAGAAGGAGAGCAGGATCAGGTCTGCATGGTGGTGGGGAGGGAAGGAACATTCAGCACCAGCCCCACAGGCAGCAACTAGTTCCTTTGCCTGTGGAGCCCAGCCCTGGGTGAAGTTGACTGTACGAATGGAAAGAACAGCCTATAATGTGGATTAACACAGGAACTCATCCACCCAACTAATTATATCTTGTTTGAAAGTTAAGAGTCATAGGGTCAGGGGCAAAACTGAGATTCACCCATCAGCGGGACCCTCTCTCTCTCTTATTTTAGAAATAAATAGCAACAGCAGGAGAAGTATAAAAGGGATAGGTTTTAAAGGCCAAGTTGAAGAGCAGAAAGAAAATGAGGTAAAGGCAGCTGTTGCAAGCGGGCTCATTAAGGCAATGTGTTTATGAAATATAAAAGCTGCTGGAGGATTTTTACTCCAGGACCCTCCACGCAGAAGCCCTGGTGGGGGAGTTGAGTACATCTGGGGGGCTCCTGAGGAACGCTGAGAGTGACTGGGCCTAGAGAGCCCTCACTTCACCAAACCAGAATCAGCCCAGATGAATCACATGAAGCGAGACCATGTTCCTCAGCCTTTTTCCATTATCATCCCTCGATGCAGCCATTTTAGGTATTTTTTCCCTATTGCTCCCCCCATTAGATTTTAATACCACAGATAGGCTATAAATCTGTTTATGTAATACATACATATTTGTACTGTATACATACAAAAAGTCAGATTTCTTCTTTTTTTTTCTTTTTTTTTCCCCAATCACCAATTTTCACCCCCTTCGGAGCAAAGAATGTGTGCCCTAGCCCCAACTGACTCTTTCCCTCCATCATGCCTTGGATAGAATTTTCTTATAACCACAACCAATAGAATAAATTAAATTATATTTTTATAGAACAAGCACAACAAGCAAATTAGCCAGGAATAGATTTATTATCCTGATCTAATCATTTCAATACTTAATGACACTCACATGCATCTAGTGGCAGGTAACCAAATTGCAGAAGTACAGGTGAAATGGAGAATCAATCAGCTCTAAAGTAGTTTTGTGTTTATCATAAAAATCTCAGAGATAGCTGTCTCACCCCACCTTGAAGATCACCCTTAGAATCTATATTCTGCATAGCCTTACCAACCAAGAAGATTTTGTCATACTTTCTGACCACAGTTAGGAGTGTGGAATAAAAATAAGTTTTGTTTTTATAAAATTTTCCAAATGTAAATCATAATACAAAATGTAATACGATTTTGGGGGGCCATATTTTCTCAAAATCCTGATACAGCATTCCTAGTGGTGGGGGTAGGGTACCCATTTGAAAATCGCTCTTCTGGAAAAATTGACTTAATGAACGTAAGGCAAACATCTCAAAGTTAGCCTGAAAACAACTGGTTAAAGTCAACTACACAACCAACTGTTTCCCAAAGGATCCACTTGCTTGATTCAACTATATCTTTCCAAATTGGTCTGCATTATAATAGTTGTAATAATGGTTACCATCATTCCAGTAACAGAGAAGTTAAGTGCTGCAGCTGTAGAAAACGAGGCTTAAGGTGATCGTACCTCGTCCAAGCCCACAGGGCTAATTAGAGTGATTGAGTTGCAGTTCGAATCTAGCTCTGCCTAGCCAGAAAGCCCACATTTAACCACAGCAGTCTCTGCCTTTGTGTAGACAAAGCCTTGGTAGATTGAAGTGTTAAATGTTTCTGCTAAAATATAAGCTGTGTCACTCAACTTTGTGGATTTTTGAAAAATCTGGACAACAGCTCCATCCTTCTAAAATCAAGCAGGTTGGAAAAGCTGCTGGAAAGATTTGTTCTCAAATCTGAGACCCACTCCAAGAGGGTGTGCTCAGAGTTCAGCAGACAATGAAAAATCATCCCTAGCTCGACCCACTAACAATCGGTGCGCACAACTCCGGCTCTCTATCAACCTCCCGGCTCCAGCCAGCTAAGAGGACTCTCTGCTTTGCATGCGACTGCACAGAGGCAATTTATTTTCTCATTGGAAATGGTGAAGCTGAGAGAGCAGAGCCGTGTCACACATGGGGGAGCCACCACTATAGGGAACAGAAGCTCCTTCCAGCTTGGCTTAGCTGCCATCTTCTAGGCTGCTGTTGATAGCAGCGAGAATGGTGCATACCCAATCCCTGTCTCAAGCAGGATTGAGAGTGTCTCAAATCCCTGCCTTCTTAGAGAGAATAATGGCAAGGGTTCGTGGGGGAGAATGGGAGGGGAACCTCTCCCTTGAAACTCTGACTATTGGGCTCCTTAAAGATGGATTAGCATTTCAGAGATTTATTCAGTTTCTTGGGTAGAGAAGCTGACTCACAGATACTATAAGTTTGGGTGTGATAGCTTAAAGCTAAATCTGTGTCCTCAAACAGAATCTCAAACCAATAATTAAAGGAGGCACAATGGAGTGCTGTGATAACCCCAAAACTCCATAAATAATGAAGTCACACCCCTCTTATCCAACAGTCAAACATCAAACACCCTCAGCCATCCAGAGCATCTGAAAACACCCAAGTATCCCCAGCAGTCACCCTGCACAGACAGAAATTAAAAGCCAGAGAGAGCTTGAGAGGAAAGATTAGAGGAAGAATGACATGACTGGTGAGTTTGCAATGAAAGGCGCTCCTTCATAGGTAAACACTGGCTCTAAAAACCAAGTGCCATTAAGAGCAAAAAGAAGGAATGGGAAAGAAAATGAGAATACACAAAACCCAAATCCTAGAAACACACTAAGAGTAACACTGCCTGATAGAAGTATGTGAGCCACAAAAGCAAGCTCTGTGTGTAATTGTAAATGCCCAATATATCCAAGATACACATTCCAACATATAATCAGTATTTTTAAATTATAGATTTTACATTCCTTTTTTTAATACTAAAAACTTCCAAATCCAGTATGTATTTTACACTCACAGGACAGCCCAGTTTGGACCAGCCACACTGCAAGCACTCAATAGTGCAATGTGACAAGCATCTCATATACTGGTAGAAAATTCTTAGCCATATGCTCAAGGGAATCACAAAGAGTGACACAAGGACATTTCGTTGCAGCATTGCATGTAAGTAATAAAAAATTGTAAAGAATCTAAATGTCCATCAAAAGGTGACTAGATTGTCTAATTTTACTGTATTAAATAATGAAATACAAAGGAGTCATTAAAATGAACAAATTGAATCTAAATATATCACCATGACATTTCTTCAAAACATAACAGTGAATGACAAAAGCAGTCTGCAGAATCATGCATATAGCATACCTTTAGGTAAAGTTTTAGAAATACCCCCACATGATGGGTATTAAGGAGGGCACTTGTTATGATGAGCACTGGGTGTTGTATGTAAATAATGAATCACTGCATTCTCCTCCAGAAACCAATATTGCCCTGTATGTTAACTACCAAAAATTTAAATCAAAAAAAATTTTTATTGAAAATGATTTTTAAAAATAAAAAATAAAGTAATTAACCTTACACTTTTTTTTACTTTTAATAAAAAAATACCCCACAAAAGCAATATATTATTTTTGAAAGATATATAATGCAGTGAAAATATAATATCAGAAGGAATAGTCACAGACTTTAAGAAAGTGGTTAGTTCTGGGCAAGGAGAAAGGAAGGAAGGAGGGAGAGAAAGGAAGGGGTTTTAAGATAGCTACAAAGAGTCCTCCATTGAATGTGTAATGTTTTATGTATTTAAAAACTAATCTGGGGTGCCTGGATGGCTCAGTCGTTAAGCGTCTGCCTTCAGCTCAGGTCATGATCCCAGGGTCCTGGGATCGAGTCCCACATCGGGCTCCCTGCTCTGCAGGAAGCCTGCTTCTCCCTCTCCCACTCCCCCTGCTTGTGTTCTGCTCTGGCTATGTCTCTCTCTGTCAAATAAATAAATAAAATCTTAAAAAGTAAAAATAATAAAAATAAAAAATAAAAAAAATAAAAAATAATCTGGCACAAACATAACAAAATGTTAAAATGCTAAATCTCAGTGGTGGGTACAAAAATCCTCATTAAGTTAATTTCAGTTCTTTTCTGTAGGTTTCCTATGTTTTGTGAAAGAAGGAAAGAGGAAGGGGGAAAAAAGGAGAAGACACACGATCACAACAACAACAAAAAAGAGACAAAATAGTGTGAACAACCCAGCGCAGGATTCAGGGTCACATTCTACCGGCCTCCTGCAGACAGCAGGACCCACTTGACCTTCACTAATGATGCCAAGTATCTGTTGCACTGCAGCCAAGTGCAAATGAAGCTGGGCATTCAGAGATACTCCTGAACCTACTGAAAAAGAAAATACTGTCTAGTTTTTTACACACTCTAACAAGGCAGAAAAGCATTTTCTTCAAAAGAATCTATGATAAAAGATTTACACAGAACTTTCAGCACATAAAAGGGTTAACTTGACCTTCAGCCCTCTGGAACCCAGGCCTAGCAGATCCCCTATTTGGCAACAATGTCTAACTGATGAGTTAGGTTTTCACACAGCCCACACAGCCACTCCCTGGCTTTATCACACCAGGCTGCACCTCCTCATTCGTAACTTTGCACTTGGCGCATCTACTCCTGGTCCACAACACAAATCTATAATCAATCTCTCTCTCTCTCCCCCACCTGCCTTCTTTCCCTTTCTTCCTCTCTCTCTCCCCATTTGATTCTGCCTCTTTTCCTCCCTGCTGAGCGTGTTTGACTCTCAGGCCAGCGAGGATTCTGTGGATTTGGTGTCCTCCACAAATCTGAAGAGTTCATTGTCCTTCATCCCTTTCTGGTCATCTATTACAGATGCATCAAAACACTGACCCCACGAGGTCCCCACTTTTAGCACTTCTGTATCCATGAGGTCCCCATTTATCCCTAACCTTGTTTATTATCTCTGTGCCTGGTTCTTCTCTTGGATAAAAACGGCTTCCTCAGTTCCATGGAAACAGCATTCAGTGTTAAACACTATCAGAGATTTATTGTTTAGTGGGATCTTTTTAAGTTTATGCAATTACCACACCACACAACTTTTTCTGACAACCTCACCAAAAAGGAAAAGGGGGAAAAAAAAAAAAAAAATATATATATATATATATATTCAGTGAGGCACAAGCTTTTACTCTGGAAACCAGTTTCCCAATCTGACAAATTAGTTTGCACTCTCTGGTGAATCTATTTCAAGTTTTCTGGGTATCCAAGGAAGACCAGCCAGCATAAGGTTTTCAGGGTCTTTTGGACTTTCTAAGGAATGGTTATTTATAAGCTGAATTCCTCTGCTTTCATTGGGAGATGTGGCATCAGAGAAAGAGCCCCATTTCCTTAAAGGAGCGGTTCTTACTTTATACTCCTGGTTTTAAAAAATTTTTCAAGACAAATTCCTGTGTTATTTAATAAACATTCCAAATAGCCTGTCATGAATCACAGAATTCTTTGAAATTCGTTTATTTTAATAAAGGTTAGCATTTTAGCTGTTCATAAATATAAACTACTAGGAAAGGAGAGGTAAAACATTTCATTTTTCACCATCCAAACAGTCATTTTTAAATGATTCGAATAAGTCTTTAAATCCTATGATTCTATTAGAGCTTTCAACTCAGGGGCATTGCTCATACATGATAGCGCCACAGAAATAAAAGCAGAAAAGCCCTAGATGTGCTTCACTAATTCGAAAAAACAAGTATGACCGTTTAAGGGGCTCCTGGACAATCTAAATATATCGAAATAGAATTTCATCTTTCCCCTAGAAGCAACCCAGGACGACACTGCAGGAAGAAATGTCCTGCGTCTCTCAGCCCTTCCTTTCCCACAAACTGGAGAGTTTATCTTCAGTGGAGCCCAGAGAAAGACAGACATTGTTTTCAAAGAGGAGAAGCCTATTCACCCAAATGCTTTCAGGGTCTGGAGGCAAAACACAAATTGTATTCTGGGGGAAAATAAATAAATAAATAAGTCCCTTTCTAAAATCTTTTAAAGCAGACTCTAGCTGAATAGTGGGTAGATTTTGTTTTGTTCTCTATTTTCATACTTTGCTACCAAGAACATAAATGAATCTGTAACCCTCTGTCAGTGAGTTTCTCCTTTCTTCCTCTCCTTGCCCTCTTCAGATCACTCTTCTTCCCTTTTATGCCCTATTTTCAGATAGCCTTCTTCTGAATTTGTTCCTCCAGAAAAATAGCAACATATTTGTCTTTGGCGCCCTCTTATGGTTACTTTATTATTATAACGGCATGTTGCAGTATTTTAGGGAAGAGTAAATCCTCAACAAGGAACTTTGCCATTTTAAGGCTGAAAAGCCATAAACAAATTCACTTTAATCTGTTTGTACAGAATGCCAATAAACCACTCATCCAACCAGTCAAGGACAAAACCTCAAGCCCAAATAGGCCCAAAGGATACGCCCTCCATCTTAGGTACTGCTCCTTTTCCCCATGCTGTGCAAAGGATGTGAGAATTCCATGTTGTTCACTGTTAGCCAAGTCCCAGAGACTAATCCTAGCTTCACGCCTCCATATTTTTCACTCATTCCTGTCTCAGACGTTTTCTTCCACAGGTCCAAAGCCTTTTCATTCACAGCAGTGATTCTCCTCCCAGTGAAACAAGCCCTATGTGATGTGTGATTGTGCTCCTGTCTCTGAGCCAATCACAGCACCTGGCGCACACTCCACCCCTTCCCCAACTGTCCCCAGCGCTGCGTACCCGCCAGCAGACTCCAGCACGCTTTGCAAGTTGCAGCTGAAAAGCCATCTTCTCTGACCTCCCAGGATGGGGTTGGCTGCACCTTATCTCGCGGTTACTTCATAATTCATACAGAGCTCCATGACGGTTATTGACCAGTTGGGGCACATTTCCCAGAGTGAGTTCTATAGAACTTACCTCCCATTCTGTGAGATGTTCCATGAGAAAAGGGCTCTGTGAACAAATACATTTGGAAATGCAATGAAACATACTATGTCCCCTTCTTGAATAGTATGCACAAAACTATACTTTGGGACACATTGCTTTTTCGTCACGCTGGCACACCAGACTCCTCGGTAGGAGGCCAGCACTCTGTGTGACACTCCTCCCTTCACAGAGAGCTCAGAGAACCCTCCTACGTCAGAAGCATGAATCAGCACCAAGGCTACCTCATGCTTCTAAGTGGCCTGAACTGATTTTCTTGCCAACCACCTGAACTCCTGACACTCTGCCCCCCACCCCACTGCTGTCTACCCAGGCATCAGAAACTTGTTCAGCTCTGGGCCTTTGACACACAACTCCCTGATTCTTCTGTTTACATGGGTAGAGACTCCTAGGAACCTTGACCTGCAGCACTGTGTGACTCGGTGACTCCTTCTGCCTGGTCACTGTCCCACCATCCCTGTCCTCTCTCCCTCTGCAAGCCTCAGCCACTCGCCCCCTGTAGAAAACACTCTCTTTCAGGAGAACAGAATGGCACTTTAGTCAATTTTGTCTTCCTGTATCTCCAGAATCTTCCCACTTCCTTCTGACCCCACCAACATATATTCAGGCCACCTCATCTCTCCCCGGATGACTACAAGCTTGTTGCCTGCTTCCACTCTTTCTTCTATCCATAAAAGGCAAATCTGATCATGTCCTTTCCCCTTCACAAAACCTTGAAATGATTTCCTGTTACTATCAGGATTAAGACCCAATCTCTCAAAGGTTGAAACCCTGCTGAACTCCTCAGCTTTGTCCCACCATCTCTTGACCCACATGGTACAGCCACAAGGAAAATGTTTAGGTCCCTAAAATACCACTTTTCTCTCATGCCCAGCAGACACTACTCTGTCTGGAGCTCTCTTCCCCTCCTGGGCACTCCCGCATGGCTCATCCCACCCATTCTTTACCCTTGTCTGAACCTCACCTCCCCTAGTGGCCTGACTCATATGCTCCCTTGGATTAGGTCTGACCACCTCCCCCAGTCCTTCCCATTGCCCCTTGCACTCTGTCTGTTATAAAACTCATCTCACTTTAAGTAACTGCTTAATGTATTCTAATTTGTTAATGTCCATCTCCCCCCACTCAGAGCAGACACCAAGAGGTCAGAGGCCAGGTCTGTCTGGCTCACTGCTCCATCCCCAGAATGCAGCACAGGACCTGTCGCATGACAGTGGTCAGTGAACATTTGTTGAATGGATTCTGGATCAC
This sequence comes from Mirounga angustirostris, assembly GCF_029215605.1. Classification (NCBI taxonomy): domain Eukaryota; kingdom Metazoa; phylum Chordata; class Mammalia; order Carnivora; family Phocidae; genus Mirounga; species Mirounga angustirostris. Next base: position 122,842,789 of record NW_026991709.1, read on the forward strand.
ACGGTTTCCTTGTAGCCACAGAACATGCACTTTACCCCAACAGTAATATTATGGCCTATTTCAGTGTGAAGCCTCCTTAAATATCATGCAAAGAAAGCCGTTTCTCTATGCTTCCTTAAAATGACTATCCCAGGGGCTCCTGGGTGGCTCAGTCAGTTGAGCATCCAATTCTTGATTTCAGCTCAGGTCGTGATCTCATGCATCTGAGATGCATGCACTCTGAGGCTCTGCACTCAGCGGGCAGTCTGCTTGAGTATTCTCTCCTTCTGCCTCCCCCAACTCTCTCTCTCTCTCTAATAAATAAATAAATCTTTTTTTAAAATGACTGTCCCAAATTTGAATCAAGCCTAAAATAAATTGAATTCTACATCAGCAGAAGGGTCTTCCTCTTCCATATTATCTAACCCCCTCCAGTTGAGGTCAAAATTGTGATAAGAACATTTTTCATATCTAACATTGCAGAGTTTAAGTGCTTTTACGTGTATTATTGCACAATGTAAAATCACATTATTTCTGTGTAATTTTATACACACAATTGCCAGCTACTGTTTTTTTAAGTGGATTTCTCTTTGGATCTGAAAGTGACTCCTCATCTATATCAATTCAGGTAATCAGATCATCAGAAAGACCCTGAAGCTTTCAACACTCGGTGACAGAATATGGTAGACCAATAACTTCAAAAGTTCTGAAGGAAAAATTATTCTTTATGTCAAATTATTTCTACTTGACCAAACTATCAGTTGAGTGAGAAGGTACAATAAAGACATTTTCAGAGATTTAAGGATTCAAGATTTGTCTTCCCATATATTGTTCTCAGACAATTACTAGAAATTTTGCTTTGGCAAAAGGAGGGAGTAAACCAAAAAGAGGATAACATAGGATCCAGGAAACAAGTGATGCAGACAAGAAGAGTGGTGAAGGGGAGCCTGAGGATTCCAGCTAGGGACTGGAGAACAAGACTACAGACTAGAACAGGAAGACAGACGGGAGGGCATTGAGCACAGTTGTATGGGTTGTGTCCACCCACAGGCGCTCCACCCAGAAGATCACCGGGGCTGAGATCCAGTGCGTGCTTGACTCTCCAAGTCAGGTATTCTGAGGAGAGCTGAGGACCCAAGTTCTCTATTAGCTTGTGGCATCCCTGAAAGGCAGCTGTGGGAGGAGAAGGGAGGAGAAGTGGAATTGATAGAATGTTTGGAACTCTTAAGGGTTTGAAAAAAATTATTGGTAAATTCGTTGGACCATTTGGATGGCTTAAAACTACAGAAATTTATTTTCTCTCAGTTCTGGAGGCTAGAAGTTTGAGATCAAAGTGTTGGTAGGGTTGGTTTCTTCTAAGGCTTCTCCTTGGCTTACAGATGGCTGCCTTCTCCCTGTGTCCTCACATGGTCTTCCCTCTGTATGTGTCTGTGTCCTAATTTTTTTTATATGGACACCAGTTATATTGGATTACAGCTCACCTTAATGACCTCATTTTTACTTAATCATCTCTCTAAAGGTCCTATCTCCAAATACAGTCACATTCTACGGTCCTGAAGGTTAGGGCTTCAACATATGAATTTGGGGAGGGGGCCATAATTCAGCCCATAAAAGTCACGTAGTAAACTAAATAAGTGAAAAAAATAAATAAATAAAGCAGCTATCAACTCAAGGAAAAATAAAGTTGTAGTAGAAATGATCACAGTAGACTATCTGGTCAGTAGCAAACAATATTTACATTGTCCTTACAGTGTAAACACTAAGTTCTTCTTTTTAGTTATTGAAGTACAGTTGACACACAATGTTAACACTGACTAAACCAAAGTTTGTACTACTGAGAGAATGAAGGGTGGCGAAAGTGTAGGAGACAGAAGAAAGTAGGGACTTATAAAATCCTCATTCAACGTAAAGGAAAGGTAACATAATATCCCAAACAGGTTATTCAAGAAAGAGTTGAACAAGATTATTGAGAGATGTGGAGGTAAACACTCAAATAGCTCAAGTGGTTGAAAGTAGCTGTATTTGGTGAGAAGGAATCAGGGTGGGGAGGGCTGGAGAAAGGAAACTACTATATTTTATTATAAGCATTTTGTGCTATTCAATGTTTTAACTATGTGAAGATAGATATGACTGGTTAAAAAATAATTTGAAGTTTATGGGGCGCCTGGGTGGCTCAGATGGTTAAGCGTCTGCCTTCGGTTCAGGTCATGATCCCAGGGTCCTGGGATCGAGCCCTGCATTGGGCTCCTGGCTCAGCAGGGAGCCTGCTTCTCCCTCTCCCTCTGCCTCTCTCCTTGCTCATGCTTTCTCTCTCTCTCTCTCTCTCTCTCTCTCTCTCTCTATCTCAGATGAATAAATAAAATCTTAAAAAAAGAAAGCTAAAAATAAATAATTTGAAGTTTAGCTTTTAAGTAACTCAGATTTTAACACATTTGGGAGGTTGCTGAAACAGATTCATGCTACTGTGTCAATTTATTTGTGTGGCAAAATTCAGAATAGTCACCTCTCACCTCTGTTTAATTGAAATACATTCTAAGCTGCAAAAGCTGCTATTTAAAATCTTCTACTGTTTGCAACTACTTATTTGTGTGGGTTGGAATTTTCTCAATATTTGCAGCCAAAACAAAATTCAGAAATGAACTGCATTTTGAGTTTGTAAAGCCACACTAATCACCCAGAACCTGATTTCATATGTATGTGTTCATGGAAACCGACCCATTGTTCTTATTAACTTTGTAATAAATAAATGTTTTATGTTTTTCTTGATATAAATGTATTATAATAAAATGCTTTTTCTCTTCCATTATTTTTTATTTCAAATAATGATAGGAAAGACATTTAGGAAGGCTGATCTTAGCTGGGAGCCCCTTTTCCCTTTATCCACTTTAGATTCCCAACATAGATTGAAATTTCCAAGCATTTCATCACTGCAACAAGATGCCAGCAAGTGGGAGTGCAGGTGGGGACAGTCCCTGGAGTCCACCGCCTATGCCAAGGAAGGTCTGTAATCGTCCATCTCTCCTAGTTTCAGTAAGTCATACAGCTTTGAAATTCCAAGCTTTACGCCCATTTTTACATAAATGATACAATGAATGATCTTTTCAGCTCCTTTGTAATACTCACATGCAAATGTAAAGGCAAGATACTGACCCAGGGTCAGCTGGGTAAAAAAAATTCTTTATAGAATTATGCTCAAACAGTTCTTAAAATCTTAGTAGCAAAGCCAATAATAACTTTATGCTGATGTGAAGGAAAGCATCTTTGAAACAGTTTCTAATCAAAGTTCCTGCCCAGTTGCAAGTTGATTTTTGAAGTTTCTTAGAATTCAGGATGGTCACCAAGCTATTGCTAAGTGTTTCTATAGTTACTTATTTACTAAAGAAACAGGATAGAGGATTACACATATCTGTGATCCTTCTCTTCCCTGTAAAGATGTGCAGAGACTAAGACATTAAATATCCAGGAGTTGAACATTAGACCCAAATTTTTTAGAAACAAACAAACCTCCACTAGTATGACATTTTGTTTACAGGCAAGAGCTAATTTTTCAGGGCTAGAGAGGATTCTTTTTTTTTGAGTCCATAGTCTAGAGAGGATTCTTTTTAACTGAAGTGTAGTTGACATATTAAATTAGTTTCAGGTGTACAACAATTATATACATTATGAAATGCTCATGATGATAAGGGTATTACAATATTATTGACTATATTCCCTATGCTGTTCTTTTCATCATTGTGGCATATTTATTTTATAACTGGAACTTTACCTCTTAATCCCCTTCACCCATTTCCTCCATTCTCCCAACCCTCTCCCCTTGGACAACCACTAGTTTGTTCTTTATATTTATGAGTCTTTTTCTCTTTTTGAGGAGAGGGGGTTGTTAATTGTTTCATTTTTTAGATTCCACATATAAGTGAAAATATATGTCTTTCTCTATCTGGCTTTTTTTACTTAGCATAATACCCCTGAGGTCAATCCACGTTGTGGTGAATGACAAGATTTCATTTTTATATGACTGAGGAATATTCCAGTATATATATGTGTGTGTGTATATATATGTGTGTGTGTATACACGTGTATATATGTGTGTGTGTATATATATATGTGTGTATATATATGTGTGTGTATGTGTGTGTGGATACACACACATCTTCTTTATCCATTCAACTATTGAGGAACATGGCTTGCTTCCATATCTTGGCTATTGTAAATAATGATACAATAAACATAAGAGTACATATATCTTTCTGAATTGGTGTTTCCTTATCTTCAGGTAAATACCCTGAAGTGGAATTACTGGATCATACTGGTAGTTCTATTTTCAGTTTTTTGAGGAATCTCTATACTCTTTTCCACAGTGGCTGCACCAGTTTGCATTCCCATCGATGGTGCATGATGGTTCCCTTTTCTCCACATCCTCACCAACACTTGTTTGTTTTTGTTTTGTTTTTCTTTTTAAGATTTTAGTTACTTAGTTAGTTAGTTGAGAGAGAGAGAGAGAGAGTGAGCGGGAGGAGAAGCAGAGGGAGAGGGCAGGGGAAAGAATCTCAAGCAGACTCCGTGCTGAGCACAGAGCCCAACACAGGGTTCAGTCTCATGACCCTGAGATCACAACCTGAGCCAAAACCAAGAGTTGGACTCTTAACCAACTGAGCCACCCAGGTGCCCCTAGGCTTGTTTTTTCTTGTCTTTTGGATACTAGCCATTCTGACTGATATGAAGTGATATCTCATTATGGCTTTAATTTTCATTTCCCTGATGATTAGTGATATTGAGTGAGAGTTTTAATATCTTCCCAGATGATCAGTATTCACCTCTGGATATTTCCACCTGCTGGTTAGTATTTCCTTCACCATTATCATAATCATCATTGTCAGTATTACTTCTCACTAGGGCACATAAACAGTAGTAAATTGCCTCAAGCACAAATAAACCTCTGTTCTCACATTTTTATGAACTTACAAATTAAAACTTTACAAACTTATAAACTAAAAATGTAATGGTATATTAAGACCAGCAGTGGTAAACTCAAATGCCCATAGAGACCAGGCACATAATGTATGTGTGGAAGATACATATGAAAAACATATACTCTGCCTAAATTCCGTTCCCACTATACTTCTTCCAGCTGACTGTTGCCACATTGGGATTAGATTCCAAATTTGCCCAATATTCTGACTTTTCAAGAGACGGTGGAATTTTTTATTTTTATGTGAAATATAACTTTTATATTTGGCAATCAAGTCCAAGTTTTTTAAACATTTAAACTCTTGGTTTTGGCCCAGGTCAATGATCTCATGGGTCATGGGATCGAGCCCTGTGTCAGGCTGCATGCTCAGCAGGGACTCTGCTTGAAGATTCTCTTCCTCTGCCCCACCCCCCACTCATGCATGCACTCTCTCTCAAATAAATAAATAAATCTTTTAAAAAATTTGTAAGTTTTGCAAAATAAGTCTGTTGACTTGACTCATCCCTGGGGCTGGAGTTTCAGCTTCAGACTTAGACAGTGATAATAGAGTCGCTTTCCACTGATTAAGTTATAAACTATATCATAGACAGTGTTAACAAACACTTCTAAGTAAAATGGACCCAAATGTTACCAACCTAAACTCTTACCAGTCTATACTTTGAAGAGTGACTTGGGGTTTTTTTTTTCTCCTACCTACAGACTGCTTCAAGCTATGACCTTGTTTTGACTGGACCCTCTGGCTGGTTATATTTTGTCTGTTGGTCCTCAGCTCCATTCCCACCATTTATGTTCTGCTTCATATCACAGAGGACTAAACATCTGCAGACTACAATTCCCACACTCATTTCCCAGCTGAATTCCAGTCAAGTTCAGCCAATGGGAAGCACTGGAAGAGAGTGAAGAGCAGGAAGAGAACAGAAGCCAGTGTTCATTTTCTCTCCCTCCCTCCCTCCACACCTCTTCTCCTATCCACACCACCACTTTTAGCAGTCTACCCCAGCGGTGACTAAGCCTCAGAGTAGCTAAGCCTGGGTATCAACTTCAAAGCAGGAGCCTCAGGAGTCTTCTGGTTCCAGATCACCCTATTTCCCCTTTTTTTCCTCCAGCCATGCCTCTTTGAGTAACCTCACCTTCCCCTGTTTTGTTTTTCTAGCCCTTCCAACATCCTTATTACCAATTCCTAGGTAAATTTTTCTCTCTTGAGGGGCACCTGGGTGGCTCAGTCATTAAGCATCTGCCTTTGGCTCAGGTCATGATCCCAGAGTGCTGGGATCAAGCCCCGCGTCGGAGTCTCTGCTCAACGGAGGGCCTGCTTCTCCCTCTCCCACTCCCCCTGCTTGTGTTTCCTCTCTCGCTGTGTCTCTCTCTGTCAAATAAATAAATTAAAACCTTTAAAAAAAAAGAAAGAAAATTTTTCTCTCTTGAAATGCCTGAGAATTTTTTTTCCTGTGTTAAGCCTGACTATTCAAGTACTCACATTTTTTTGTGTACATTCAGTTGTATAAATAACATTTAGTCATGAAATTTAGTTACATCTGCAAGGCATACTTTGCACCCCTGCCATTCTTCCTAAAACTCCAGGAAACTTCTTCTTCCAAAATCAACTTAGCTGCCACTCCATCAAAAGTTCTTGAAGTGGAAATTAAGGCAGTTTTCCCAATTTTGCCTTATGATACAAATTGCTTGGGGTGTTTGCTTAAAAGCAGTTTCTCAACCCTTCTGTAAACCTGATGGCTCAAATTTCCTGCTGTAGAAATCTGCACTTCTTACAAGCACTCCAGGGGATTCCAACCCTAGACAAGCTTGGGAATCTCTCGTAAGGACCACACATTCTATGGGTGATTCCTATGCCCATTCATAATTAAGACCCAATGTTAACTAAACTCATTGTGATAATCATTTCACAAGATATGTAAGTCAAGTCATTATGCTGTACACTTGAAGCTTATACAGTGCTATATGTCAATTCTGTCTAAATAAAACTGGAAAACAAGAGAGGCAATAAGTGTACTGAATGTTAAAGAGTGAATGGTAAATCAATGAAATAATTTGTAGAGAGCAAAAATTAAAATTAAATAATTAATACCCTCTGCCCAGACAGTCATCTTAGCTTAAGTGGGCAATTCAAGGCATCATCTCCCTGCTGGGCACTTTTCCAGATAAAAAGCTAATGGCCACTGACAGCTTTACTTTTTTAAGACAAAATTAATCTACCAAAATTATGTAAATAGCAATAAAATTATCTAAGAATTTAAAAACTGGGACTATGTCATTGAAATGAATGGGTTTAAGAATTGGAAAGACTTGGATTTAAAAAGCAATGATTATCGTTTAGTAAGTATATAACATACAGCAAGCTATTTAACCTCTTAGAGCTATAGTCTTCTGTAAAATGAGAATAGTACCATCTACTTCACAGAACTGTTCTGAGGATTAAGTGAAAATGTGTATAAATTACCTAGCATGGTCCCTGGCCCATAAAATGTAGCCAATAAATATCTGCTCCTTTCCCAACCCATAAGAAGAATGCCGGATTTGTGCTACATCTGTGTTGTGTCAACCTACCTGAGCTAGAACTACATTTCCCCAAATCTCCTTTCCTGCATAATCCTGAGTAAGCATGGAACTCAAGAGACATTGTACTGGAGATTTGGAAGATGGGAAGGAAGAAGCTATATTGCCTGTACACAATAAACAATATAAACAGATTGTGGTAAGTGAAAGGGGGCAATGTGATAGTAAATAAATGGGAGAAGGAGAGTATGGAATTGTTACCTTACACAGGATGGTCTAGGAAGCCCACTCTAAGGAAGTAACATTTGTCCCCTGATGCCTCAAGGATAAGCTGATGATCAAGCTGGGAACAGAGCAACCCAGGCAGAGAGAACTGTGAATGTAAAGACTTAAAGGTAGGTCAGACCATGGCTGGCTTAAGAAACAGAAAAGGGGGGTACCTGGGTGTCTCAGTCAGTTAAGCATCTGCCTTCAGTTCAGGTCAATCTCAGGGTCATGGGATAAAACCCCACATCAGGCTCCCTGCTCAGCGGTGAGCCTGCTTCTCTCTCTCCCTCTGCTGCTCCCCCTGCTTGTACCTCTCACCTTTCCTCTCTCTCTCTCTCTCTGAAATACATAAATAAAATCTTAAAAAAAAAAAGAAAGAAAGAAAGAAAGGAAACAGGAAAGGGTCCAGTTTGCCCCCAGCATCTGAAGTAAAACAGAGAATGGCACTAGGGGACGGTGGAGATTTGGGCAGAAGCCAGCCATGTAGAGCTTTATTAGGCTGTGTCTTTTTTTTAAAGTTTAGATTTTATTCTATATGTAAGGACCCCTGATGTGTTGGGGGTAGGGATGGCATAATGTGACATAATCCTTTTAATGTTTTTTGAAAGATCACTGCTTTCATGTCTTTTAGACTACCAAATATTTTTTAACTTAAATAATAAATATCAAGCGTTAAAGAATATAGGGAAACAAGAACAGTCATAGTGCTGGTGGGAATGTATTTCCATTTTAGAGAGCAGTTTGACAGTTTCAGGTAAAATTAAAAATGTATTACCAAATGGTCCAGCACTTACATTCATTCCTGGAATCTGACAGAGAAATTCTCAACTATTGCACAAAAAGACATGTCTAAGGCTGCACATAGTAGCACTCTTGAAACAATCAAATATTAAAGGCAGTGAACTATTGATCAATGAAGAAATAAAATGAGGCATATCCAGCCAATGCAATTCTATTCAATAATTAAATGAATTTGATCTCTATCAATATGTAAATGTTTAAAACATGCAAAACAAAAAAAGGCAAAAAAATAATTAAAAAAAATAAAACATGCAAAGCAATACTAGACATAGACATGCTAGACTTTGTATACAAATATGGGAAATAAACGTATAAAAATGTGGACAAGCAAGACACATAACAAGTACATCATTGTGGTTGCATTAAGAAAAGAAGAAAAGGGGGCGCCTGGGTGGCTCAGTCATTAAGCGGCTGCCTTTGGCTCAGGTGAGGATCCCAGGGTCCTGGGATCAAGCCCCACATCCAGCTCCCTGCTCTGGGGGAAGCTTGTTCTCCCTCTCCCACTCCCCCTGCTTGTGTTCCCTCCCGCTCTGTGCTCTCTGTCAAATAAATAAATAAAATCTTTAAAAAAAAGGAAAAGAAGAAAAGGAAGATGAGTGACGTCAGCAAAGATGGCCAAATAAGGCATCCCTCACTCATATTCCACCTCAACAATAATTTGGCAACCATCCACAGACAAAAGCGCCTTTGCAAGCATCCAGATCAGAGGAGTAAAATTGTCTTTGTTTGCAGATGACATGAGATATATAGAGAGAGAAAACCCTAGAGACTCTACAAATGAACTATTACAACTCATGAATGATTTCAGTAAAGTTGCAGGAAAGAAAATCAACATTGAAATATCAGTTGCATTTCTACTCACTAAAAACAGAATATATGAAATAGTAATAAAGAAAACAATCCTATTTACAACAGCATCAAAAAGATAAAAATATTTAAGAATAAATGTAACCAAGGAGGTAAAAGATCTGTACATGGGAAACCACAAAATTTTGATAAAAGAAATTGGAGAAGAGATAAATAAATTGAAAGATATACTATTTGTAGAATTAATATTGTTAAAGTGTCCATACTATTCAAAGCCACTTACACATTCAACATAATCTCTACAAAATTCCAATGGTATTTTTCACAGAAATAGAAAAAAAAATTGAAAATTTATATGGAACCACAAAAGATCCCAAATAGCCAAAGCAACCTTGAGAAAGAACAAAGCTCGAGGCATCACACTTTCTGATTTTAAACTACACTACAAAGCTACAGAATTAAAATAGTATGGCAATGGCATAAAAACTGACACACAAACCAATGAAATAGAAATGACAGCCCAGAAATAAACTCATGTACATATAACCAATGAATATTTGACAAGGAAGCCAAGAATACTCAATGAAGAGAGAATAGTCTTTTCAGTAAGTGATACTGGGAAAACTGGATAATCACATGCAGAAGAATGAATTTGGACCCCTATCTTATACCCCTTACAAAAATTAACTCAAAATAGACTAAGGACTTAAACATAAGACCTGAAACCATGAAACCCCTAGGAGAAAACATAGGGAAAAAAGCTTCTTGACATTGGTTTTAGCAATGACTTTTTGGATATAATACCAAAAACACAAGCAACAAGAGGAAAAATAAATAAGTGGAACTACATCAAACTATGGAGTTTCTAAAAAAAAAAAAAAAAAAAAAGGAACAATCAACAAAATGAAAAGGCAATCCATGAAATGGGAGACAATATTTGCAAATCATATACCTGATAAGGGACTAATATCCAAAATATATAAGGAACTCATATAACTCATTTGCAAAAATAATAATAATACCTTTTAAAAATAATCTGATTTTAAAATGGACAGAAGATCTGAATAGATATTTTTCCAGAGAAGATACAGATGGCCAATAGGTACATGAAAAGATGTTCGACATCACTTATCACCAGGGAAATAGAAATCAAAACCAGATGAGATGTCACTTCACCTCTGTTAGAATGGCAATTTTCAAAAAAAAACAGATAACAAGTGTTGGTGAGGATGTGGAGACAAGGGGACCCCTGTTGGTGGGATTGTAAATTGGTACAGGGATTATGGAAAACAGCATGAAAGTTCCTGAAAAAAAGCAAAAATGAACATATGATCCCATAATCCCACTTTTGAGTGTATATCCAAAGAAAATGAAGTAACTATCTTAAAGAGGTATCTGTACTCCTGTTTTTATTATAGCATCATTAACAATGGCCAAGATATGGAAGCAACCTAAGTGTCCATTGATGGAAGAATGGATAAAACAATCATACATACACACAATATACAATGAAATATTATTCAGCCATAAAAAAAAGAAATCTTGCCATTGGTGACAACATGGGTGGACCCTGAGGGAATTATGATAAATGAAACAAGTCAGAGAGAGAATGACAAATACTATACGATGTCACTTATATGCAGAAATCTTAAAAAGCCAAACTCATAGAAACAGAGTAGAATTGTAGTTACCAGGGCTGGGGAGTAGAGGAAATAAGGAGTTGTTGGTCAAAGGGTACAAACCTGCAGGTCTAAGATGAATAAGTCTGGCTGTCTTTCTTTTTTAAGATTTTATTTATTTTTTTTAAAGATTTTATTTATTTGAGGTAGAGAGAGAGAGCAAGAGAGAGAGCATGAGCAGGGGGGCAGAGGGAAAGGGAGAAGCAGACTCCCCGCTGAGCAGGGAGCCTGATGTGGGGCTCAATCCCAGGACCCTGGGATCATGACCTGAGCTGAAGGCAGACGCTTAACCGACTGAGACACCCAGGCGCCCCAGGATTTTATTTATTTATTTGAGAGAAAGTGAGAGAGAGAGAAGGATCAGGGGGAGGGGCAAAGGGAGAGGGAGAAGCAGACTCCCCGCCGAGCAAGGAGCCCAACGTGGGGCTCAATCTCACAACCCTGAAGTCATGATGTGCCAAAAACAAGAGCTGGATGCTCAACTGATTGAGCCACCGAGGGACGCCACCATAGATGGGTGGGAGAGGGCTAGATGGGGGATGGGTATTAAGGAGGGCCCTTGTTATGGTGAGCACTGGGGGTTGTATGTAAGTGATCTATCACTGAATTCTATTTCTGAAACCAATATTGCACTGTATGTTAACTAATTAGAATTTAAATAAAAATTTTAAAAAGTGGTTGAAATGGTAAAAAATTTTTTCTAATGTGTTTATTCTTTTTTCCCAGCTTTATTGAGATGTGATTGACAAATAACATTATGCAAGTTTAAGGTACAATGTGTACCATATGATGATTTGATACACATATATATTGCAAAATGATTGCTGCAATAAGGCTAGTTAAAGCATCCATCAATTTGCATAACTACAATTTTTTATTTTGTGGTGAGAACATTGAAGATCTTCTCTTTTAGCAACTTTCAAGTATATAATACAGCATTGTCAACTATAGCCACCATGCTGAATATAAGATAGCTGGAACTTTGGGGCACCTGGGTGGCTCAGTCCATTATGTGTCCGTCTTCGGCTCAGATCATGATCCCGGAGTACCAGGATTGAGCCCCATATCAGGCTCCCTGCTCAGCAGGGAGTCTGCTTCTCCCTCTCCCTTCAGCAGTCTGCTTGTCTCTCACCCTCGCCCCTGCCCCTCCCCCTCTCCCACACTCTCTCTCTTTCTCAAATAAATAAATAATTTTTTTTTTTTAAAAAAGTCTCAGGGTGCCTGGGTGGCTCAGTCGTTAAGCGTCTGCCTTCAGCTCAGGTCATGATCCCAGGGTCCTGGGATCGAGCCCCACATCGGGCTCCCTGCTCAGTGGGAAGCCTGCTTCTCCCTCTCCCACTCCCCCTGCTTGTGTTCCCTCTCTCACTGTGTCTCTCTCTGTCAAATAAATAAATAAAATCTTCAAAAAAAATAAAAATTAAAAAATTAAAAAGTCTCTTATGATTTGTTTCCCCCTTTCTTTTCCCCTTCCCATATATTCATCTGTTTTGTTTCTTAAATTCCACATATGAGTGAAATCATATAGTATTTGTCTTCCTCTGACCGACTTATTTCACTTAACATAATCCACTCTAGCTCCACCCACGTCATTGCAAATAGGAAGATTTCATTCTTTTTGATGGTTGAGTAATAAATAGTCCATTACACACACACACACACACACACACCATCTTTATCCATTCTTCAGTCAATGGACAATGGACATTTGGGCTCTTTCCACGGTTTGACTATTGTTGATAATGCTGCTATAAACATTGGTGTGCATGGACCTCTTCAAATCTGTATTTTTGTATCCTCTGGGTAAGTACCTAGTAGTGTAATTGCTAGGTCAGGGGTAGTTCTATTTTAACTTTTTGAGGAACTTCCACACTGTTTTCCAGAGTGGCTGCACCAATTTGCATTCCCACCAACAGTGCAAGAGGGTTCCCCTTTCTCCACATAATCACCAACACCTGTTGTTTCTTGTGTTGTTAATTTTAGCCATTCTGACAGGTGTAAGGTGGTATCTCATTGTGTTTTTGATTTACATTTTCTTGATGATGAGTGATGTTGAGCATCTTTTCATGTGTCTGTTAGCCATCTGGATATCTTCTTTGGAAAAGTGTCTACTCATGTCTTCTACCCATTTCTTAACTGGGTTGTTTTTTGGGTGTTGAGTTTGATAATTTTTTGTAGATTTTGGATACTGACCCTTTATCAGAAATGTGGTTTGCAAATATCTTCTCCCATTCCATAAGCTGCCTTTTAGGTTCTTTTATTGTTTCCTTTGCTGTGCAGAAGCTTTTTATCTTGATGAACTCCTAATAGTTCATTTTTGCTTTTTTTCCCTTGTCTGTGGTGATGTGTCTACTAAGAAGTTGCTATGGTCAAGATCAAAGAGGTTGCTGCCTGTGTTGTCCTCTAAGATTTTGATGGTTTCCTGTCTCACATTTAGGTCTTTCATCCATTTTGAGTTTATTTTTGTGTCTGGTGTAAGTAAGTGGTCCAGTTTCATTCTTCTGCATGTTGCTGTCCAGTTTTCCCAACACCATTTGTTGAAGAGACTGGCTTTTTCCATTGGATATTCTTTCCTGCTTTGTCAAAGATCAGTTGACCATATAGTTGTGGGTCCGTATCTGGGTTTTCTATTCTGTTTCTCTGATCTATGTGTCTTTGGGCTAGTACCATACTATCTTGATGACTACAGTGTTGTCATATAGCTTGAAGTCCGGAATTGTGATGCCTCTAGATTTGCTTTTCTTTTTCAAGATTGCTTTGGCTATTCAGGGTCTTTTGTGGTTCCATACAAATTTTAGAATTGTTTGTTCTAGCTCTGAAAAATGCTGCTAGTATTTTGATTGGGATTGCATTAAATGTGTAGATTGCTTTGGGTAGTATAGACATTTTAACAGTGTTTGTTCTTCCAATCCATGAGCATGGAATATTTTTCCATTTCTTTGTGTCCTCTTCAATCTCTTTTGTAACTGTTCTATAGTTTTCAGAGTACACATCTTTTACCTCTTTGGTTAGGTTTATTCCTAGGATTTTGGTGTAATTGTGAATGGGAGTGACCCCTTCATTTCTTTCTCTGCTGCTTCATTATCGGTGTATAGAAATGCAATAGATTTCTATACATTGGATTTATATGCTGCAACTTTGCTGAATTCAGGTATTAGTTCTAGCAATTTTTTGGTGGAGTCTTTTTGAGTTTTCTACATAGAGTATCATGTCATCTGCAAATAGTGAAAATTTGGCTTCTTCCTTGCTGATTTGGATGCCTTTTATTTCTTTTTGTTATCTGATTGTTGAGGCTAAGACTTCCAGTACTCTGTTAAATAGGTATGGTGAGAATGGACAGCCATATCTTATTCCAAACCATAGAGGAAAAGCTCTCAGCTTTTCCCCATTGAGGATGATATTAGCTGTGGGACTTTCATATATGGCCTTTATGATGTTGAGGTATGTTCCATCTATCCCTGCTTTGTTGACAGTTTTTGTCAAGAATGGATGCTGTATTTTGTCAAATGTTTTTTCTGCATCTATTGAGAGGACCATATGGTTCTTACCCTTTCTTTTATTAATGTGGTGTATCACATGGACTGATTTGTGAATACTGAACCACCCCTGCAGCTCAGGAATAAAACCCACTTGATCGTGGTAAATAATTCTTTTAATGTACTGTTGTATTCGATTTGCTAGTATCTTGTTGAGAATTTTGCATCCATGTTAATCAAGGATATTGGCCTATAATTCTCCCTTTTAGTGGGGTCTTTGCCTGGTTTGGGGATCAAGGTAATGCTGGCCTCAGAGAAGGAGTCTGGAGTTTTCCTTCCATTTCTATTTTTTGAAACAGCTTCAGAAGAATAGGTATTAACTCTTCTTTAAATGTCTGGTAGAATTCCCCCTGGGAAGCCTTCTGGTGCCAGACTTTTGTTTGTTGGAAGTACTGATTCAATTTCTTTGCTAGTATGGGTCTGTTCAAATTTTCTACTTCTTCCAGTTTCGGTTTTGATTGTATGTTTCTAGGAATTTGTCCATTTCTTCCAGATTGCCCAGTTTGTTGGCATAAAATTTTTCATAATATTCTCTTATAATTGTTTGTATTTCTGTGGTGTTGGTTGTGATCTCTCTTTCATTTGTAATTATATTTCTTTGGGTCCTTTCTATTTTCTTTGGGATAAGTCTGGCTTGGGGTTTATCAATTTTATTAATTCTTTCAAAGAACCATTTCTTAGTTTCATTGATTTGCTTTACTGAGGTTTTTTTGTTTCTTTTTTTTTTTAAGATTTTATTTATTTATTTGAGAGAAAGAGAGAGAGACAGAGAAACAGCATGAGAGGGGAGAGGGTCAGAGGGAGAAGCAGGCTCCCCGCTGAGCCAGGAGCCCGATGTGGGACTCGATCCCAGGACCCCGGAATCATGACCTGAGCCGAAGGCAGTTGCTTAACCAACTGAGCCACCCAGGCGCCCAAGGTTTTTTGTTTCTATATTGTTTATTTCTGCTTTAATCTTTATTATTTCCCTTCTGCTGGCTTTAGGCTTTATTTTTCTCTTCCTCCTCTAGATTCTTTAGGTTTAAGGTTAGGTTGTATATTTGAGACTTTGCTTGCTTCTCGAGGTAGGCCTGTATTGCAATATACTTCCCTCCTAGGACTGCCTTTGCTGCATCCCAAAGGTTTTGGACTGTCATGTTTTCGTTTTCATTTGCTTCCATGTACTTTTTTATTTCCTCTTTAATTTCCTGGTTAACCCATTCATTATTTAGTAGGATGTTCTTTAACCCCTATGTATTTTTGGTCTTTCCAAATTTTTTCTTGTGGTTGACTTCAAGTTTCATAGCATTGTGGTCTGAAAATATGCATGGAAAGTCTCAATCTTTTTGTACTTGTTGAGGGCTGATTTGTGACCCAGTATGTGATCTATCCTGGAGAATGTTCCATGTGCACTTAAAAAGAAAGTGTATTCTGCTGCTTTAGGATGAAATGCTCTGAATATATTAAGTCCATCTGATCCAGTGTGTCATTCAAAGCCATTGTTTCCTTATTGATTTTCTGCTTAGATGATCTGTCCTTTGCTATAAGTGGGGTGTTAGAGTCCTCTACTATTATTATTATCAATGAGTTTATGATTGTTATTAACTGATTTATATATTTGGGTACTCCCAGGTGGGGGCATAAATATTTACAATTGTTAGATCATCTTTATAGATAGACCCCTTAATTATGATATAATGCCCTTCTTCATCAACCCAGGGGATCCTCAGTCCTGGTTCCTACTCCCAAGTCTCTGCCCTCCTTTCCCACCAGAGCACCAACAAGCCCACCAGTGACCCTGGCAATGGTGCTGACCTCTGAAACTTGAGACTCTGCACTCTGCTATTTTAAAAAAACTTGGAGTATATAAACCTTCTTTTCCCAGTCAGTGGTTTTGGGGAAGTTTTCCTTGTGCAATCCCCTATGCACGTTTTCACTCTTCCTCTCTCTTTTTTTTCTCACTCCTCTCTCTCTGATTAGGACTCCCTCCCCTCCCCAGACCACGGCTCTTTTCTCTCCCAAACCAACTTTCTGCAGCTCCTACCTTCCATGAAGTAGTTATTTGTTCTGCTTGTAGACATGCAGCTTTGTTCTCTCAGTCCTTAGATCAATTTCTTGGGTGTTTAGAATGATTTGATATTTATGTATCTGTGTTCAAGGGAGGCTGCAAGCTTAGGGTCACCCTACCCCTCCACCATCTTAACCCTATCCCCTAAAATTTTTTTAAGAAAAGGAAGGAAAGGGGGAATGGCCATGGGAAGAAGACATGAAGAGGTTTAACTTAACTGATATTATTTTACTTCTTTAGAAAAATAAAGTTTGAAGTAAAAACGCCCAAACATTAACATTTGTTCATTCAGGTATCATGTTGTTATTACCGTACTTTACTGTGGTTTCAGTCTTTTTATATATTTAACCTAAGACTCTGGTTTCATAGAAGAGCAAGAGTAGAAGCAGAAGTCACAGAGAAGGCTATGAACAGTGGTCCATGAAAAAGTGATGGTGCCTTGGATTAGGGTGGAGATATTAAAGATGGAGAGAAGCCAAAACATTCCAGATGTATTTTAGATTATTTGCTAATGGTTTGGATAGGGTGAGGGACAGATAAGATTTTAAATGACTCCTAGGTTTAGAGCTCAAACAACTGAGAGGATGACATTTCTGAAGATTCAGAAAACCTAAAGAAGAAGGGGTCATAGGGAAGGATGTTAAAAATCCAGAGTTTGGGCACCTGGGTGGCTCAGTTGGTTAAGCGACTGCCTTCGGCTCAGGTCATGATCCTGGAGTCCCTGGATCAAGTCCCGCATTGGGCTCCCTGCTCAGCAGGGAGTCTGCTTCTCCCTCTGACCCTCCCCCCTCTCATGTGCTCTCTCTCATTCTCTCTCTCTCAAATAAATAAATAAAATCTTTTTAAAAAAAAATCCAGAGTTTAAGTAAATTGTACCTAGTAAGTCTGAGAGGTGAATTAAACATCTAAGTGGAAATGTCAAGCATGCATATCTGAACCTGGTGTTCAAGGGAGAGGTCAGGGATGGAGATCCAACTAGGAAGTTATCAGTATATAGTGGTATCTAAGCTGTAAGACTGGATGAGTTCATGAAGAGAGAAAATGTGGAAAAGGAGAAAGGCAGGAACAAGCCCAGTGGCATTTC
Source organism: Mirounga angustirostris (assembly GCF_029215605.1). NCBI lineage: Eukaryota > Metazoa > Chordata > Mammalia > Carnivora > Phocidae > Mirounga > Mirounga angustirostris. The sequence goes on from NW_026991709.1 coordinate 122,860,469, forward strand.
TATACTATCCTAGTAGTCCTGGAGGAGCTAGTGAAGGTAGGGCAGAAACGCTAGAAGTAAAACCAGAAAACGAGGAAAAGGTGGTATCATAGAAATGAATATAGGAACAAGTTAAATGAAAATAAAGGTAAATTAGATTTGGCAACATAGTCATTGGTGACCTTGATAAGAACAGTATATAACAGCAGAGTAGAGGCAAAAGCCAGTAGAATGATGAGTGAATGAACTTCTCCATTTATTTGAAAGATTTCATAATATAACTTAATTTTTATTTTAATGTTAACTCTTACATGGGAAAAAAGAAAATGGAGACAGCAGGAGTAGACAACTCAAAAAGTTTTGCTCAGAAAAGGAGCACAGATGGGGTTGTGACTACAAAGGAAATTGGTATCAAGGAAGGTGTGGTGTTTGATTTGGCTCTGTTTCATTTCAAGATGGGAGATATTTACGCATGTACTTATAGGCCTTCAGGAGTGATCCAGTAGTATGGGACAGATTGAAGATACAGGAAGGAAAAGAAGGATTGCTGCAGGAACAGAGGCCTAAGGAAGATGAGAGGGGGGAAGGATTCTAGCATTCATTGAAGTATGCTTCTTCCACTGTAGCAAAAGACAGAGAATGTCAGTACAGGAGCAGAGAGACTTGAATATTTGGCTCTGGAGAAACAAGAGTGTTCCCGAAGGATGTAGTGAGGTCACTGACCAACCAAGGAGGAAAGGAAATGAGGCAGGAGGTTGGAGAAGGAAAACTAAGAATTTGTCACCATAGACCTCTTAAAAAAAAAAAAAAAAAAGATTTATTTATTTATTTTTAGAGAGAGAGAGTACAAGCAGAGGGAGGAACAGAGGCAGAAAGAGAGAGAGAATCTCAAGCAGACTCCCCAGTGAGTCCAAAGCCCAACGCAGGGCCCTATCTCACAAACCCGAGATCATGACCTGAGCTAAAATCAAGAGTCTGACACTTAACCAACTGAGCCATCCTGGCACCCCATCCACAGACCTCTCCTTTTAAATAAAAAAAAAAAAGGCTAAAGAAAATTCTCCAAAGAGAAAGGAAATGATAAAGAAGGAAACTTAGAACATCAAAAAGGAAGAAAGAACATGGCAGCTAAATTGTGGGTAAATAAAATAGACTTCTTCTACACTGGAATGGTCTAATTTATCATTGATAGTGAAGCAAAAATTATAGAATCATGTGGTTCTAATATAGATTCCTCTAAGAGGAATATATAGAGGAAATATTTAAATAAGTGGGATAGAGTAAAGGGACATAAAAAGAGGCAAGGTTTCTAAGCTCCCCTCAAACTGGTAAAATAACAACATCAATAGACTGCAATAAGTTATGTGTATTTATAATGTAATATCTAGAGCAGCCACTAAAAAAATCTATACAAAAAGATACACTCAAAAACACCGTACATAAATTAAAACGGAATTCTAAAAAATGTTCAAAAAACCCATAGGAAGGCAGGAAAAAGAAAACAGAATAAAGAGGAAACAAAAAATAAAATGGGAGGCTTATTAACATATCAATATTTACATATCAATCATTACATTAAATATAAATGATTTTAATGTACTAATTAAAAGACTAAGATTGGCAGAGTGGATTTAAAAATCTGACCCAACTATATGCTATCTACAAGAAACACACTGCAAACATAATGATATTGGCAGGTTGAAATAAAATAATAGAAAACTATATATCATACAAACAGTAACCAAGGAAAGCAGGAGTGGACTTCAGGCAAAGAAAATTACCAGAGATGGGGAAGGACATTATATAAGGATAAAAGGGCCAATCCACCAAGAAGACAGCAATTCTAAACATGTATACACAAAACAGGAGTGCTGCAAGATATGTAAGACAAAAACTGAAAAAAGAAAGAGACAAATCCTTAATTATTATTGGAGACTTCAACAACCCTCTTTTAGCAATTTATAGAACTAGACAAAAAATAAGATATAAAGGAACTCAACAACACATTCAACCAACAAGATCTAATCAATATTTATGGAACACTCCACCCAATAATGGCAGAATACACATGTTTTTCAAGGGCTCATGGAACATATACCAAGACAGATCATGTCCTGGGCTATAAAATAAACCTCAAAAATCTAAAAGAATTAATATCTTAAGAGTGTACTCTACAACCACAGTGGAATCAAACTAAAGTTCAATAACAGAAAGATAAAGGAAAAATTTTAAAATACTGGGAAACTAAATAACATACTTCCAAATAATCCTTAGATCAAAGATGAAATCTCAAGGAAATAAAAAAAAATTAATTGAGCTGAATGAAAATAAAAACACAAACTATCAAAATGTGTGGGACGTAGCTACAACAGTGCTTAGAGGAAATTTTATAGCACTAGGGGTAACAGTCTAAAATCAGTAATCTAGGCTCCCAACTCAAGAACCAAAACAAGAAAAGCAAAATAATCCCAAAGCAAGTGGAAGAAATGACATAATAAAGATAAGAGCAGAAATCAATGACACTGAAATCAGTAAAACATTAAAGAAAAATCAATGAAACAAAGAGCAGTTTCTTTGAATAGACTGATAAAATTGATAAACTTCTAACAAGATTGAGAAGGAAGAAAAGAGAATACACAAGTTACCAATATCAGGAATTAAATAGGGGATATCACTATAGACCATGCAAACATCAAAAGAAAAGTAAAAGACCACCACAAACAACTCCACACACATACATAACAATAGATGAAATGGCCCACTTTCTCAAGAAACACAAAGTACCACAATTCACCCAATATAAAATAAGTAATTGGAATAGCCTTGTAATTGTTGAGAAAATTGAATTCATAATTTAAAAACTACTTAAAAAAAGAAACTTTCAGGCCCAGAGGATTTCACTGGAGAATCCTACCAAATATTTAAGGAAGAATTAATACCAATTATACACAATCTCTTCTAGAAAATAGGAGGATACATTTTCTAATTTGTTTTATGAAGCTGGTATTAACCTAATGCCAAATCCAGACAAAAACAATACCAAAAAATAAAACTACCAACCTATATCCCTTATGAGAACAGATGCAAAAACCCTTAAAATAATATTAGCAAATAGAATTCAACAGTTTGTTAAAAGAATGATATATCATGATTAAGCGGGATTTTTTTCCAGGGATGCAAAGCTGGTTCAATATTCAAAAATCAATGTAATCCACCACATTAGCAGGTTAAAGAAGGTAAATCATATGATCAGTCAGTGCAGAAAAAGCACTGGACAAAATCCAATACTCATTCATGATTTTTTTTAAATCTCAGAAAACTAAGAATAGAGGAAAACATCCTCAAATTGATAAAGATCATATTAAAAAAAAAAAAAACTACAGTTAACATCATATTTACTGGGAAAAAACTGAATGTGTTCCCCTTCAGGTCAGTAATGAGATGAGGATGTCTGCTCTCATCATTCTTACTCAACATAATGCTGTAGGTTCTAACCAGGGCAGTAAAGCAGGAAAAGGCATACCTATCAAAAAGGAAGAAATAAAACTATCCCTATTTGCAGATTACATGATTACCTACATAGAAAAACCCAAGGAATTAAAAAAAAAAAAGAAAAAACCTTCTAAGAACTAACAGGTGAATTCAACAAGGTCACAGAATATCAAATAAACAGAAAAATCTCAGTTGTGATTCCATATACTAACAATGAACACATGGACACCAAATTTAGAAATAGAATACTATTTAAAATCTCTCAAAAAAATTAAATACTTAGGTGTAAATCTAATGAAACATACAGGACTTGTATTCTTAAAAATATACAATGCTAATAAAAGAAATTAAGGAAGTCTAAATAAATGGAGAGGTATACCATTATTTATGGATTGGAAGATTCAGCATGGTAAAGATGTCAACTCTCCCCAGGTTGATATATAGTTTAATGCAATTCCTACCAAATCCCAGCAATATTTTTTGCAGATATAAACCAGATTATAAAATTTACATAGAAAAAGCAGAAGAACTAGAATAATTAAAACTATTTTTGGAAAAAAGAAGACATTGGGAGGAATCAGTTTACCCAATTTCAAGACTATTATATAGCTACAATAATCAAGACCACGTGCTCTTATACAGAAAGAGATTCAGTGGCATTGTCCTAGATAGGGTGGATGAAAGAAGAAAGATCACACACATGATATTTTAGTTGACCTTGGCCAAAAGTTTGAAATGCTCTAAATGCAGAATCCTTGGAGATGTTTCAACAGTGTGATATACATTCAGTGAGTCTATATAACATGGTATACCTGAATAAAAAACAAAACATCAAGTCTCTCATTTATCTTTGAAACTGAAGGACAAATATCTGAATTTTTCATTTGCTCTTACTTAAATTGTTCATTAAGTTTGCTTTAAGAAAAAAAAAAATAGAAAACATGAAATTCCATAGAAAAGAAAAAGCTAGTTGTTCTGCAAATATCCAGATGGATGAGTGTGCTGATTTCAATAGAGAAGATAAATGTAAATGTACGTTGTGGGGAATTAGAAATTTTGATTAGATTTACTGGATGTAAATTAAATTTCTACCTCTAATAAGATGGTAAGGCACATATTAAGGGAGAAACTGCAAGGAAATTACACTGGTTATATTTTACAGGGTATTTTTCCTAACAATACTGACAAAGATTTGCAGCTAAAAAGGCAAAAGTGCATTTATGTTACATCACTACAAGTCTGAAAGGGAAAAGAGCTGATGGAGGGCCAGTCTTTCTGTCCTTGGTGGTGCTAAGGAACTAGAATGAACCAGAGCACTCCTGTGGAGGTTAATGAGTCAGAACCATACCCAAGTCAGTTAACCAATCCCAGATTGAACCACCTGCTCCAAATCTAAGGAACATGGCAGCCAACAGCTTGTCAGCGCCCAAAACCCCTCACTGTTCTTCAGGAGACTTTTCTCAGGCTCACCCACCCCTGAAACTTGCAAATCACCTACGGCCTATGACCCAGCAGGTCACCTGCCTGCGCATTAAAATCCTGGAGGAGAGTGAAGACAGCTTCTGGAGGAGACACCCAGATCCGGGCAAAGATTTTCCCTCGGGCTTCTCTGCAGCCAGCAAGCATGAGCCTGAGTCTGTGACTGGAACCCTCCTCCAGAGCATCAGTTTTTTCATGGAAAAACGGCATCAATGGCTAGGATCTCAGCTTTCAGCAGCTTCTCCTGACACTAGCCATGACTCAGGCAAATCAGACCAAAATTTACCTAATGCCTCAGCAGACTCCTCAGGCAGTAGCCAAGAGATGGTGCAATAGCCCGGGCCCCACAAGAAACAAGCAGCTCCAGATCTGCCTACAACAGACACAGAGTATGATTCCCAGCCCCAGGATGTCCTGGGCATCAGGCAGCTAGAAAGGCCCCTGCCCCTCACCTCTGTGTGTTACCCCCACACCTCCCCAGAGCTCTCAGGTCCTCTCAGTTTGAACGTCAGAGGTATCCAGTATGTGCACAGATGCTGCCTCCCAACCCTCCCCTGCATGTTCAGTGAAACTGTCATTACCATTATTCTGGAGTCCCTATCAGCAGGTGCCATGTGGCCACGACCACCCCCAAGCAGCCTACCAGCAAGTGGTCCAGCCGGCTGTATGTGGGCAGCTCCTACCTGGAGCCAGCATGACGGGCTTGCACCCTGTGCAGAAGGTCCTGAACTACCCCAGCCCCTGGGACCAAGATGAGAGGCCTGGACAAAGAGACCACTCCTCCCCAAGGCTCCCGAGGGACCAACTATATAACCAGCCACCTAATCCAGCTGGAGTTCCTGAGGAGTCCTTGGGGTATCCTGCAGAGTTGAGACCACCAGATCCCCAGGCTCCATCCCCAGCTGCTGTCCCTAGACCCCCTAGTAACCTTCCAGCCAGAGGAACTCTGAAAACAAGCCATTTGCCAGAAGAATTACGGAAAGTCTTTATCACTTATTCTATGGACACAGCCATGGAGGTGGTGAAATTCGTGAACTTTTTGTTGGTAAATGGCTTCCAAACTGCAATTGACATATTTGAGGATAGAATCCCAGATATTGATATCATTAAGTGGATGGAACGCTACCTTAGAGAAAAGACAATGATGATAATTGTAGCAGTCGGCCCCAAATACAAACAGGATGTGGAAGATGCTGAGTCACAGCTAGGCAAGGATGAGCATGGCTTACATACTAAGGACATTCATTGAAGGATGCAGATTAAGTCCATAGAACAAGGAAGCATGACTTTCAGATTCATCCCTGTGCTCTTCCCAAATGCTAAGAAGGAGCATATGCCCACCTGGCTTCAGAGCACTCACGTCTACAGCTGGCCCAAGAAGAGAAACACCGTGCTACTGCAGCTCAGAGAGGAAGAGTACATAGCCCCTCCCTGGGGGCCTCTGCCCGCCCTTCAGGTGGTGCCCCTGTGAGCCCCTCTGTCCCCAGACCCCTGGGGCCATGCCGCGTGTGGGGCCCTGTTCCGACAAGCACTCTTCCAGCAGAGGCTGTTTGCCATCCCCCTCAGAGGGCTCCTCCCTACCCCAGAAGACCTGTCCTGCAGAGCACTCTTGCTGTGGAGACCTTCATAGACCCTGCCTTTCAAACAGAGGCCGTAGCTGCTCTGTATTCCCTACTTCTGACACCCCCAGCATGTTGCTCCTAACAGTCTGATGTGTCCGTTCTGGGCCTCTCCCTGCTTAGCAAGTAGATAATATAAATGATGTTGCAATAAATGTAAAAGACCACAAATACCATCCCAATCCTTAAAGCTACTTTTATGAGTTAGCCAGATACTCGTGTGTCCTCAGACCAACCTGATTCATGAACAAATAATAAAATGTGTAAAATATAAAAATAAAAAAAAAAAGCTGATAGAAATGTGTCTTTCAAAAATAGCCATCATCTTCCTGAAAACAAGCTGGGATTGAATAAACCTAGTGACAGACAGTCTGGCCTCCCTATTCCAGTGTTATACAAAGACCGTAAGTATGGGGAAGACCAAGAAATGGGTCACCTGCTTTTGCAGATTGCTGTGGACATGCTAAACAAGGCATCAAAGTAATCAGTAGCACCTGGCCCCTCTTTAAACATTAAGCACATTTAAAACAGTGGTTCTTAAATTTCACATCCTTCCGGAAATGCCTAGTAGGTTTGGTAAAGCTCAGATTGCTGGGCCCCACCCCCAGAGTATCTGATTCCTAGGTCTGGGGTAGAGCCTGAGAGTCTGCATTTCTAACAAGTTCCCAGATGCTGCTGACCCAGGGACCACACTTGAAGAGCCACTGATTTAGAGGAATTTACACACCTGTTTGGCACATAGGGACATTATAACAAGAAAAAGTTTCTCTGGAGATGTGCTGGTATGCTTCCCTTTATCAAATACAATGTGTTTCCCTTCTAGGAAGCCCAGAACTATATTTTTAAGATCAATTATATTAAAATATCAGCTAAAGTTTGAGGTACATCTGTAGTCCTGTCCCTCAGTGGCTTCTCTCTTTATTGAAAAATACTTCTGTTTCTTTTAAGAGGAATACAGGGTAGAATGAATGAATGAATGAACGAACAAACTAACGAATGAATGAACTAATGAACAAACTCTCATTGCACTTTAATTTCTGAGCTAGAAAAATAGGACTTGGAAGCCAGCAGTACTAACTATAAGCCTTAAAATTTGACATTACCTTGATAAAGTTCCAGCTGCCAACCAACTGTCCCACAGGCTTCCGCTATTCCCCTCTGCTAAGCTAGAGAAAGGGCCAATGAAAGAAGTTCAGGACATCCCCTTGGGCTTTGATTTGGAGCCGGTTCACCCTGCCAATCCCACACACCTGGCTTGCAAGTATGAGGCAGACGATGCATTAATGCATAGATGACATAGCTCTGGACCAGTACTTAGCTCGTGAGCCACAGAGCCAGGTTCCCACTGACTGCCTTTTATTGCTCTGGCTGCTGCAAGGCTCTAATCAAAACCAGCTTTTGAATTCTCCATTGAGACATTTTCTCTGGGCCTACTCTACTGCAGACAGCCACAGCAAAAACAGCCTCGAGTGAGAGTCAAGCAAACCCGTCAGTCACTCCCCAGGAACAGTCACAGCTTTGGCAAGGATCCTACCACCTGCCAGGGACTTCATCAGCCTCTGTTCCCAGATGCATGGTCCCTTCAGCAACACCACTCTTCCTCTCATTCACACAAAACACATATGCACACAAATGCATACACACACATACACAAACACTCTTTCTAGGGCTGCTTTACAAACTGCTGGGCATAAGGTTTTAGAATGTCACTTATAACAGGAGTCAATAACCACATGCACAAACTAATCTGGAAAATAAAAAGACTGAATTTTGATATATGTTTTCTCTAATCATAATCAGGCTATTTTGGCTAATTGTTAACTTGCTATCAGCTGAATTCAACCTATAGTTTTTCAAAGTGTTCCTTGTCAACCGATTTCAACCAAGGGTTTTCTTTACCTGGAGTTGGCAGGGTGTAGACTCAGGCAGAGCAACCCGACAGGGAGTTTGAAATAATCGGGTGTGTGTTGCCTGAAGGGAGGAGGATCTTGGAATGCTGAGCCACATAGCCTGGAGGGAGGCTCCTGATAACAATAGCTACCATTAGTCAGCACCTCCCACGTGCCAGATATTTTATCTTGCATTTAACCCTCACCAACAGCACTACAGGATGTGTATCACCATCCCCATCTACAGATTCTGAAGCCCAGAGGCTAAATGACTGAAGCTGGTAAATGACAGAACCAGATTCTACCCTTTCAACTCCAGAAACTACCCTTCTCTTACACACTGCTGGTTTCCTTCTAGGCTCATCATGAACCTCATTTCCTATTACCTTCTTTTTTTTTTTTTTTTTTAAGATTTTATTTATTTATTTGAGAGAGAGAGAATGAGAGACAGAGAGCACGAGAGGGAAGAGGGTCAGAGGGAGAAGCAGATTCCCTGCTGAGCAGGGAGCCCGATGTGGGACTCGATCCCGGGACTCCAGGATCATGACCTGAGCCGAAGGCAGTCGCTCAACCAACTGAGCCACCCAGGCGCCCCTTCCTATGACCTTCTAATCATGGTGCCACCACCTACATCAAATTCCAAAGCTATTTTGAAAGATAAAAAAAATAATAATGAAAACAGATTAAATGTATATTGGCTTCTGAACTGATTCTTACTAAAATTAAAAGATGCATTTGTGTCCAGATAATGGCTGTGTTTTTGTTTTTTCTTTCTTATCTAGGCTCCTCATCTCCTAGTGGCTAGAACTAATGGAGGCATTTAAATGCACAAGCACATACACATGAGGACACACTGACAGACTGCTAAATTTGCCTGTCTAGCATCTACCCTCAATCTTATCCTTGCAGTTGAACAGGGCTAGTCCCACCAATCCACTAGGTATTAACAGCCATGGGGATTTGTTCAGGGACAGGTCCCTAATTCAAGTTGACCTAATCCTCATTCCCAGGATTTTTTCCAAAGCAACCAAGAAGACACCCTATGTCCATAGGATATAAACCTGGAGAGGAGACTGCCTGAAGACCACATAAAGAAGGACAGTGCAGAGACATGGGGACACAGTCCTAATGACATTGTCCAAGGCCCTGAAGCCAGCATGCCTCACGCTAACTACCCCTGGACTTTTCAGTTATATGAGATAACACAATGCTATTTGGTCTTAAACCAAACAGATGGGTTTTCCGTCACTTAGAATTGAATGAGCTCTGATGGGGCGTTTATCTAAAAGCCCCAGGTCTTAGCAGACAGCACCCACTGGGGTCTGGTCCCTGCTTCCCTCTGTGCTTGCTTTGGTTGGGTTCTTTCAGTTTAAAGAATTCAAATAGGTGAATCACAGACCTGTACCTCTGAAACAAATAATACATTATATGTTAAAAAAATGAAGAGGAAGAAGATAGCAGGAAGGAAAAAATGAAGCAGGGGAAATCGGAGGGGGAGATGAACCATGAGAGACTGTGGACTCTGAGAAACAAACTGAGGGTTCTAGAGGGGAGGGGGGTGGGGGGATGGGTTAGCCTGGTGATGGGTTTTAAAGAGGGCACGTTCTGCATGGAGCACTGGGTATTATACGCAAACAATGAATCATGGAACACTACATCAAAAACTAATGATATACTGTATGGTGATTAACATAGCATAATAAAATTTTTAAAAAAACATAATTCAAATACGTTTGAGTCAGAGGAGGAGCACTGTAAGGCTATCGGTGGAGTGCTGAGGAGGAGGAAAGGATGTGAACTCCAGGAAAAAAGATTCTGGTTGAATCAGTCTCTACCCACAGAAAAAGAGGAACTGCAGGATTGAGTGATTTCCACTTTGCCACTCTGCCCTTAGAGGAGTCAGCTATTGTCAAGTATCTTCTCTCCCTGGGGTTTGTCTATTGAAGTCACCCCACTGCTTATTCCTTCAACCTGCCATTTCTCTGCCTTGAGTCCCCATAACTTTGTCCACGATCCCTCTTGACTACCAGTCTTCCTCAAGGCTCCTCTTCACACAGCGTTTAAACTTCAACTCTTAGCCCCTCAAAGCCTCTTTCTCTTGGCATTTCCTAGTCCACAATCCTGAAAAAAAAAAAAATCGGATTGACCCAGCTCCTCTTTATGTGCAGGACAACCTCACAGGTTGCTGACCAGCCTACAAAGTGGCTGCCCTTTTGGGTCAGTAAGCACTTCTGATCCAATCAACTTTGGACAGGGGTGAAATCCGTTGCTTTTACTTAAAAGGAACTGTGAGCAAGACAAGTACCATGACTGACTTCTCTAGTGTACCCTCTCCTCCCCCAGCTCTGCCAATGGGTGCTTTTCTTTCTACCTATAATACCTTTTCTTCCCTCTCCCTCTTTTGGTGAAAAAGTCATCTCAATCACCTCTTCCAGGAAGAGGCTGTGTTAGGTTCTCCCTGCACAATGCTACCTCCATCATAGTACCAATCACGTGCTAATATTGTACAGATAACCGGATAATGATTTAATATTGTAATTTTGATATCATTTTCTCTAGGACTACCTGATATCTCAAGGTTCCCCTCTCTTTGAGAAGCTAGACTTCAGGAACATAGGAAAAAATAAATAATGTATTCTTGGCTTTTGTACTTCAAAAATCCATTTAGGGCTCATAAATCTGGGTTTCATATACTGAGAAAGAAAAAAGCAGCCCCTGACATTTGGGAGCTGGCTTAATACTTTCAGCCTGGCCTTGGTTTTGCTAGGAGCTGGCCCGGCACCCAGAGATAGGTCTGGGTATTCTCCTGTAAATCATAAAAAGTTTCATAGAATGTCAGTATCAGACAAGGCTACTATGAAACCATAATGGATCAAGACAAAAACAAGACCAGTCCATACTCATGTCTGAACACAGTGAAAACACAAATCTTTCCAGGCCACAAAGATACCCAATATCTCCCTCCCCCAGTTAATATGAATGACTGCTGCTTCTTTACCAATTATAGCTTTAGTCTCTGTCTAATCTTCCCTCCTGCTAGATAAAATATATTAAGATACCCAATCATAGAATTACCCTACTTCCTGACAGCATCCAATCCAGAGCAAAATCCCCATTTTCTTAAACCCTTTCAAAATCTCTTAACACAAGCCCAAATTCTATAATAAGTCCTTTCTAACACCCTCTTACCGACAACACCTTGATTCTTTACGGTATGTGTTCTCCCTCACTGCACCAAATAATAAGCCAAATTTGTTCTACTACAAGTATGTTCCTCCTGGTCTTGGCTGGAGGGCATTGACATTCTAAGCTCTGAAGAAGTCAAGTCATAGTTTATGCCATAAATTAAAAGATTTGAAAGAATGTGTGTGGTCAAAGACATTCAAAGACAGTTTTTTCCCAATCCCCACTCATAGTAGACTGCATAATATTCTATAATCTGTGGAGCTGAGTCAAAGGGGAGAGAAGGTCAAAGGGAAACACATTGTCATTATGCTACTGAAAAATAAGTACACTCTGTGGGAATACTGGGACATCAAAAACCAGTACTGTAATGACCAAGTAGAAAGGAAGAAACGTGGACCCTCTTGGGTCCCTGAGAGGGATACCCATGCCATTTACTCTACCACCTCTCCCCACCTACCTCCACCAACCCCCACACACACCAAACCAAGTCTTTTGGAGGCAGCGTACATAATAGAATTGCCAGATCGATCTGGAGATCCAAGAGTAAGAAGGATTGGGCTCAGTTACCAGGTTAAGTCCCATAATTGGCAAAAACCATGGAATTTCCCAAAGCTCAGCATCAGGGCTCTCTGAACCCAGCCATTTAGGGATTTTTATGTAGATTTCATTATATAGGTGATTGATAAAATTACTGACCATTAGTGATTGAACTCAATCTCCAACTGAGATGTCTGGGTATAGCAATGGACCTGGAAATTCCAAGCTTCTAATCAAAGTTTGGTCTTTCTGGTGAGCAGCCTCCATCCTAAAAGATGATGTCTAAGGACCTGCCAACAGTTGCCTCATTAGCCTAAACTCAGGTGTAGTTGAAAAGGGCTTGTTACAATTAACAAAAGATGTTCCTATCACTTTTATCTCTCAGGAAATTCCAAGGAGCACTGTGCCAAGAACAGAGACAAAGATAAAATATATATTTCTTATTATACCATACCAGCACAGCACATGGAACAGCCAACTGTCTGCGGATAACCAAGACTATTGTGAGAGCAGCTAAGACCCAGATCTGAAAAGGCCTTGTGGTTAGGATAAAGAATTACAGCCGCCATCTATGTGGACCAGCCCTTATGGAGGAGACAGAAATGAGATGAGATGCTCATCAGTTGCAGGGTGGAAGATAAAATTAATTTCTCCTCGGCCTGGGCATTCTGATGCCCCCCAGAACTCAATTCAACCCCATGGAAGGAGAAGGGCCAGGAAATCCTGAAGTGACCAAGATTACTTACATTGACTGAAATAAAGTATCATTTGTTGTTAGAATAAAAGTTCAAAATAGAAATTAAGTTCTGTTCTGGAAAAATTAAAACAGTTTCACTTCTGGGCACCTGAGCTTGTTTAATGAGATCAACTCACTATTATCACTGCTCTAGGCTGCAGGTATTTTAAGTCTATGGACTAAAAGTCATGTCCACAATACTTGTCTGTCTCCCTCACTAAACTCTAAGTCCTTGGAACATTAGAACCCATATTATTTGTATTGACCCACCAGTGCCTATCACGGTGCAGGTTTTGCATTTGCCCTGGATCAGCCATTTGCCAGCTACACATCCTTAGGAAAATTGTTTAATTGCTTTGAGATCCTATTTCCTCACCTTAAAATTAAGGGAATCTACTGGCAAAAATAAAGCACGTGTTTTCACCAATTATAGCAAGGACTAGTATTACATTGATAATAAGTATGCATTGTAGAATATTTTAAGAAAATGTGTTTTTCTATTTTATAACTATATACTAATCAGAACTGGGTTAACTAGATTCAACTACTCCTTTAATCCAAGGGATTCGGAGTAGTCCTTAGGGAACCTAATTTAATGACTAGATAAGGCAAATTTGTAATTAGTGTATCAACTGCTTATATGGAATTAAGTCTTTCCAAAGTGCTTGAAGGTACTTGAAACAGTTTATCTTTAGTAGACCAACTGTTCCCAAACCTGGCTCATCATCAGAATCATATATGGAACTTTTTAATCACAGATATCCCTGGGCCCACCATGGAGATTTTGATTCTGTGGGTCTTGGTAGGCTCTGGAAACTTCCCATTTAAAAAGTTTCCCAGGAAATTCCAGTGATCAGCCAGGTAAGAGAATTACTGCTTTAAAAAAAATTCACTAGACAATGGAAACTCCAACCATATTTGAATTATTATAGATTTCATATTAATTTCTCTTTTTATTTTCTATTAGAACATGTTTCTTTTTTCAATTGGCACACTACCAGTGAATGCTATGTCTGGGAGTTGTTTCAAAATAAGCTGGAGAGTTGAGAAATGGGCTGGGGGAGTAGGATAAAATGAAACAATATGGGCCATGAGTTGATAATTGTTGAACCTGGGGCAGGTATTTTGTTTTGTTTTTATTCTCTCTACCTTTGTATGTATTTGGAACGTTCTATGACAAAAAGTTTTTACAAATAAAACTGAGGTATATGAATGAGTAAAGCCTCCTGCTTCCCTTCTCATAATTTCATTCCCCAATAATAACTACTATAAGCTGCTGTGTATCCTTCTAGTTACTTTTGGTGTGTGCTCTATATGAATTTCCTTTTTTTATTATTCCACTTATATGCCAACCTTTTGCCAGATCTTGTAATGAAACTGGTTCGAGAGATGTGCCTGAGAACTTTTCACAGGGAAATCACTGCAATCCCATCACCAACCTTCCTCCTGTTTTTCTCACTTCCACCATCTCCTGTTTCTCCCATGGCAAACAAGGCGGCCCTTTAAATCCCAATCTACCTGCCTGGGAGCAATTACTGCTTTTTTTTTTTTTTTCACAGCCCATAGGACCGGGTCTCCTCTAATTCTCCTCTCCTTGGGACCTATAAGATGGATGAATGGATGGATAGATAGACAGATAGATGATAGATAGATAGATAGATAGATAGATAGATAGATAGATAGATAGATAGATAGATGATAGAAGAGGTGAAATGAGAAAGAGAGCGAGAGAAAGAATGCTTCCAAATACTTAGGTCATCACCTGAATTTCTCCCTTATAATCCAGATATATTTGGCTCCATGTATTCACAGGCAGAGAAACATACAATTCTATGTGCACATCCTAGCATGAGTGCACACACACACACACACAAACACACAAACACACAAACACACATATAAATCTCTTTTGACCCTATCGTGTACATACTTTGAAAAGTTTGTTAGAAGAACCAGCCTGGTAATAATTCACTGCACCTCATGTATAATAAGCAGAAATGCACCGGCCTTTATGATGAATTGCCAGGGTAACACAGGGACATCTTGTTTGCATTTCAATGCACCAAGTGTCAGATTCTTATTTCATTACTCGCTGGCACATTAGTGGACGGTTTTTAATTTCTTTTTTTTTCCCCTTTAGCAAAGCTCCATGGAGACCTCTCGCTTTTGCCACTTGCATCAGGAGCAAGGTTGCATTATTTTTAAATGCTATAGTGTCTGGGTCTCACTTGAAATGTTGCTGAATTAACAAAATAAATGATAGCATATTACCAGCAGTTCTATCTGGCTTTTTTTTTAACACAAAATTTCTCTTGCTTTTATTGAACTCATTCTATAAAAGGGGGTTTGGAAGATTTGTGGCATCTTCTTCGTATTTTAAACTGGAAGGTATTGTTTTTAGTAATTTTTTTTTTCTTTTACCCAGGTTCACACTGTTCCTTCTACAAGAAGCTATTCTCGGAGGAACTGTGGTTCTGAATTACCTTGTAATCTGCTGGGAGCTGCTGGCTGTTCAGACCTACCATGAAGTCCCTTGACCTGCCCCACATTCAAGGCAGCAGTCTAAATGTGGATGCCATATAGACTAAGAGCGTTTGGTTTGGTTTTGTTTTTTCAAAATTCTACCAAAAATGTGAATGGAATTTTCTTCCTAATATCTTCCCATATACATAATGAGATTTAATGGAATGTTCTTTAGAGCAGTGATTCTCAAGCTTTAGGGGCATCAGAATCACCTGGAGGGCTTGTTAAACTACACATGGTTGGGCCCCACCCCCAGAGTTTCTGATTCAGTAAGGTCTGAGGTAAGATCTGAGAATTTGCATTTCTAATAAGGTCCCGGTTGATGATGATACTACTGATCAGGAAATATACTTTGAGAACCACTCTAAGGTTATAAGCCCAGTTCTATCATTTACCTTCTGCATGGTCTTGGGAAAGTTACTTCACCTCTCTGAGATCTAAGAGTCCTCATCAATAAAATAGAGATGGTAATGGCACTTTCCTCTAAAGCAACTGTTAGAGAAAATGAACCAATAAATATAAAGCACCAAGAACAATGCCAGGCACATGGTAAGCCCTCAACAGATATTAATTCTTTTCCCTTCCTCTTCTTCTCCTCATGGAAGGGAGATGAGAGGTCCTCTAGTCCAATTCTCCACACGATGCAGGAGTCGCTCCTCCAACCTGCCTGCTGTAATCACTTAGCTCCTATCTGGTCACCTCCAGATATGGGGACCTCCCTATTTCAGGGAAATCTTCTGCTTTGTGGCCTGCTGTCATTGGTAGAAAGTT
Source organism: Mirounga angustirostris (assembly GCF_029215605.1). Classification (NCBI taxonomy): domain Eukaryota; kingdom Metazoa; phylum Chordata; class Mammalia; order Carnivora; family Phocidae; genus Mirounga; species Mirounga angustirostris. The sequence goes on from NW_026991709.1 coordinate 122,876,680, forward strand.
ATGCTGAAAGTTGAAACATATTTCTCTGAAATTACATGCTCCTGCCCTCCTGAGTCACAGAGAATAAATCTTGCCTATAATCTTGAAGTTTTTCATTCGGGACATCCTACAGGCTTATCAATCTGATAAGTGGGCTTCGAACAGAAGCAGGTCTTAAACGGCTTGGTACCCTCTGTTGTGTTTATTAATGACTTCAGTGATGGATTCATTCATTTATTCATTCTCTCACTAGGCAAAGTATGTGAGAAGAGCTCTGCTAAAGAAAAGCTGGCAAAATGGATAGAAACTGGACTGTGCAACTCAGGGAGGCCAGACTAAGAGGTTTAAGCTTTATTGTTTGGTAGTGGGAGGCCTTTGACTAGTTTCAAACCAGAGAGGGAAATGGTCAGATTTGTATTTTATAAGATCACACTGACAAGAGTTTGAAGAATACGTTGCTTGTGGTGAGACTGGAGCCGAGGAGACTAGGTTATAAAGAAGAATGAACAGGAGAGATGTCAAAATGATAGAAAGAACAGGACTTGGTCATCATTTGCATGGGAAGGTTAAAGGAAAGGGGGTGTCTAAGATGATGTCCAAGGCCCTGGCGGCTGAACAAAGGGTTGACATTTACTGATAAATGTAATACTTAAAGAGTATCAGGTTTTCTAGGAAATAATCAATCCAATTTGGGACATGTTAAGTTTGAAACACTTCTAGAACATCCCATAGGCAGTTGAACACATAGGTATGAAATCTCAGTACATCTATAATACAATATGAACTACAGATGTGGGAGTCAAGGATTTATATTTTATAGCTAGTATAGATTCCTATAATATAGAATATAGAATTCTAAATACAGGATAATAATTCCATAATTATAGGAATGGGAAAAAAAAAAAAAAAACACTCAGGGTCAGAGAGGAAAGAAGAGGACCAGGACACAACTTTGAGGAACAGCAACATCGGAAGGGCAGAGAAACCAAAAGGAATCCACCAAGGACAGCCGAACAGATGGAAAACACAGAAGAAAACAATAACACAGAAGCCAAAGAAGAAAACCAAGAAGAGCTATGTGGTCAACAGTATCTGTTACCACAGTGAGAACTTCAGGTAAATACTAAAAGAGGCCCATTGGATGTGGCAATCCAGAGTGGATCTTGGTGAGCAAGTGTTTGTGGAGTAAATGTGGTAAAAACTAGGGAGTTGAGCTCATGTGAAAAAAAGAGGGAATGAGAAACTTGAGACAGAGTATACTAACTTCAAAGAGCTTGGAAGGAATGGAGAGACAGAATAGGTCAAGGAAGAAATTTTTTAAGATTTTATTTATTTATTTATTGAGAGAGAGAGAGAGCACCCAGATGTCCATCGACTGATAAATGGATAAAGAAGATATATATATGTATGTATGTATATATATACACACACATACATTATATATACACCATACACTATACTATGTATCTATACATTATATATATCTATACATACATGTATGTATATTATATATATATACACATATATATATAATATTACTCAGCCATCAAAAAGAATGAAATCTTACCATTTGCAATGATGTGGGTGGAACTAGAGGATATTATGCTAAGTGAAATAAGACAATCAGAGAAAGACAAATATATGATCGCACTCATGTGGAATTTAAGAAACAAAACAAATGAACATAGGGGAAGGGAGGGAAAAATAAAATAAGATGAAATCAGAGAGGGAGACAAACAGTAAGAGACCCTTAATGCTAGGGAACAAAATGAGGATTGCTAGAGGGGAAGTGGGTGGGGGGATAGGGTAACAGGGTGATGGGCATTGAGGAGGGTACTTGATGTAATGAGCACTGGGTGTTATATGAAGTGATGAATCACTAAACTCTACTTCTGAAACTAATAATATACTATATGTTAATTGATTTTAAACAAAAAAAAAAGATTTTGTTTATTTATTTATTTAGAAAGAGAGCACCCATGAGCAGGGGGAGGGGCAGGGGGGAGGGAGAGAGAGAATCTCAAGCAGACTCCATGCTGAGTGTGGAGCCAGACATAGGGCTTGATCTCATCACCCTGAGATCATGACTTGAGCCAAAATCAAAAGTCAGATGCTTAACCAACTGAGCCACCCAGGGGCCCCAGAAAGAATTTTTTAATATCAGAGAAAAATTAGTGAAGTGGAAACCAGCAACCGTGGCCAATACTTCTTGTGAGTTCATGTATGTGTTTATGGCTGAACCTTTGTGACTGACAGACATTAGTCACAGCAAAGTCAAGAATAATAAGATGATTTGGAGCAATGGAGAACTGAGCTTTGACTTGATGCCCAAACTATGCTGACTTGTAGGAAAACAAAAATACTGTTAATTTTCAGGTTACTGCCTCTAAACTCAGGGTTTCCACAGTTCGTGTCTAGAAAATCTAGCCATGCCTTCTTAAGAATACTAATGTTCAAGCCTGGAGAAGGAAGAAGGAAGATGACTCCCACATCAGGTGATAGGCATCTGCTCCATCGCTTTGCCACAAGCCATGCCATGAGAGTAAAGCCAGCTCTGGAGAGCAGCTTCTCTGCCAAATATTCACCCATGACCTCTTCACATCTATTCTCTTGCTCTATCTCCCACTCTCATCCACCAGCAATCTTTCTCCCTGGCTCCAGTAAGTGTCTCCCACCTTCCTCATTTTGTTGACCCATTTTTGTTGACCCCATTTTTCATCTCCCCACTCCTACCTTTAGTGTACCCCCAGTTTTTAAAACATTCTTAAGTTTGGCAACCAAACCAACTCCAGGTAAAGGATAAACTCCCTGGCCTGTTACCCCCACCAGAGCACACCACCGCCAGACCAGGCACAGCTCCCATCAGGAAAGGGGATGAGAGAGCTTAAGGGTATATATTACCCTAACTACACCTCTACACTTATGTCCCCTACAGCTCAGAACAATGTCTTATACATGAGTCCTTGATAATTATTTATTAAATTGAAATTACCTGGTGGTCCTCTCCTTTACTGTATTCTCTTCCAGTTCCCCAGGACAGAAGTGATTCACACTGTCCTAGGACTCTCAGAGCACCCATCTCATGAGTAAAGGCCGTAACTAGACCTTTAGTGAAGCAGACTCCCAACAAAGTGGCATGCATAGCTCACTACTCCCCAACAGAGGAATTTTCATGTAGGTGCCCAAGGCCACTCAACTAGTATATGACAGAACCAGCATTTGGGCCTGGCTCATCTGGTCCCATAGTCTGTTCTCTTCAAGACTTACAGACTGTGCTGTCTTCATTTATCTACATGAGATGGTACACAGAGGGGAATGTCCTACCCCCAAAGATCTCCCATACTCTGCAGGCATTATGCACTGTCCCTGAAGAAGCTTTCAGGACTATACTCATCAAGAGATCCCACTGATCTGCCTAGGCCTGGGACTAGGGTGAAATGAGTCTGACTCTGCATGTGCATGACCCTGTGAGTAAATGCCTCCTTAAATTTTGCACCATAGAAGTCTCAGTCACCTCACCCTGGTCCTGGCCCTAGATTCTCCTAAGGATCTCCTTTTTGTTATCTTTCAAAAATACTATTTGAAGATACACAAAATTATCTCATTTCTGGAGTGACACCACCCACATGACTAAGACATCCCTCAGTTGTGTCCCCCCCACCCCACCTCAACAACAATTTGGCATTCATCCACAGACAAAAGTGTCTTTGTGGTAGCTGTCAGATCCAGCACCCATTTGCCAAGGGACCTGGGAGGAGCATACCCACCCATGCATCAGATAATAGGCATAGAGACCTCTTTCCTGACTGCGTACCCTGTAGTGACCCATAAACCAGCTCCAGTCGGTCTCAGCTGTGGTCTGGGAACCCCTGGAAAACAGTCTTTGACAATTACCCAGGGATGAAAGAGCCTTTGTGGAAGTCCAGGTTTCCAGTGAAGGCGTTCCAGCATACCACTGGAGGAAAAAAAAATACTAGTTTGAATGCACTGGAAAGGATAAGAGGAACAGTTTGCTTTACCTGCATCATCCTTTACCCAAGACAGCACAGTTCAGGGCCAAGAGACATCTCGGCCTATGATTTTCCTTTGGGGAGAAATGAGAGCATGTGAGTGAACACCTGGCCTCCCTAGCTGTGCAGGATGCTGCCAAGTAGGCCCATTCCTCTCACTTCATCCAAAACCTTGAGTCATGAGCTTCATGAGTAAAGGGCAGAAAGACAGTAGGAAAGCAGGAGATAGGAATCCTGGAGAACATTAAAGGGATGTGTCAAGGACTCCATCAAACCCACCCACAAGTGCTGGAACACCTGGCCCACACATCCCCACAACTGGCACATGGGCATCCTCAATGTTCTGTGAGCCTCACCCACACATACCCCGACCCAGTGGCCAACTCTCAAGGCATGCTACCAATGGCAGTGAGAGCAAGCTTTGGCAGATGCCTAGTAAGTAGGCATAGAAAGGCAGCCCAAACCTACAGGCCTGGGAGGTCCATAAACTTGAGATTTCATGCCACCTTCAGTAAAACAAAAGGGAAGCTATTAGCACTTGATCCTATCTGTTGCAGAGAAAAGGCATACAAGGTTAAGAATTCTGCCACAAGACCTACACTGTTGGTGGGACTGCAAGCTGGTGCAGCCACTCTGGAAAACAGTATGGAGGTTCTTCAAAAAGTTGAAAATAGAGCTACCAAACGATCCAGCAATTGCACTACTGGGTATTTACCCCAAAGATACAAATGTAGGGATCTGAAGGGGTACGTGCACCCTGATGTTTATAGCAGCAATGTCCACAATAGCCAAATTGTGGAAAGAGCCAAGATGTCCATCGACAGATGAATGGATAAAGAAGATATGGTATATATATACCATGGAATATTATGCAGCCATCAAAAGGAATGGAATCTTGCCATTTGCAACAACGTGGATGGAACTGGAGGGTATTATGCTGAGCGAAATAAGTCAATCAGAGAAAGACATGTATCCTATGATCTCACTGATATGAGGAATTCTTAATCTCAGGAAACAAACGGAGGGTTGCTGGAGTAGTGGGGGGTGGGAGGGATGGGGTGACTGGGTGATAGACATTGGGAGGGTATGTGCTATGGTGAGTGCTGTGAATTGTGTAAGACTGTTGAATCACAGATCTGCACCTCTGAAGCAAGTAATACATTATATGTTAAAAAAAAAGAAGAAGAAGAAGAAGATAGCAGGAGGGGAAGAATGAAGGGGGGGAATCAGAAGGGGAGATGAACCATGAGAGACTATGGACTCTGAAAAACAAACTGAGGGTTCTAGAGGGGAGGGTGGGTGGGAGGATGGGTTAGCCTGGTGATGGGTATTAAAGAGGGCACGTTCTGCATGGAGCACTGGGTGTTATATGCAAACAATGAATCATGGAACACTACATCAAAAACTAATGATGTAATGTATGGGGATTAACATAACATACCAAAAAAAAAAAGAAGAAGAAGAATTCTGCCACAAGAGGGAGCAAGAAGTGTGGAATAGGTGTATCCCTAGAAGGTCTAAGAAAGCCTCAGAATCCCTAGCAGGACTAATGAAAGGTATTCCTCTCCTGAAGTCAGTTAGTAAAGACAGGTGGAGATGACTGTGACTTCAAATACAAAGACAGCAACTCAGAATTCAAGGAACATGAAAAATCAATGAAACATGACACCACCAAAGAGTCACAATAATCTCCTAGTAATTAACCCCCAAAATACAGACATCTGCAATTTGTCCAATAAAGAATTCAAAATAACTGTTTTAAGGAAGCTCAGTAAGCTACTAGAAAACAGAGAAAGACAATTCAATGAAACAAAGAAAAAAATTCTCAGTAAGGAAAGAATAGTCTCTACCATAAATGGAGTTGGGGAAACTGGAATGCAGGAGAATAAAACTGAACCGCTATCTTACACCTCTCACAAAAATTAACTCAAGATGGATTAAAGATTTAAACATAATATCTGAAACCACAAAACTCCTAGAAGAAAACATAAGGAAAAATCTTCACATTGGTCTTGGCAACAATTTTTTTGGATATGACACAAAAAGCACAAGCAACAAAAGCAAAAGTAAGTAAGTGGGACTACATTAATCTGAAAACTTCTGCACAGCAAAAGAAACAACCAACAAAATGAAAAGGCAACCTAAAATATATTCGCAAATCACATATCTGATAAGGAGTTGATATCAAAAATACATAAGGAACTCATAGAACTCAGTAGCAGTAATAATTTAAAATTTAAAATAATCCAATTTAAAATGAGCAGAAGATCTGAAGAGACATTTTCCCAAGAAGACATACAAATGACCAACAGGTACTTAAAAGGATGCTCAACATCACTAATCAGTTAATAGAAATCAAAACTATAATGAAGTATCAACTCACACCTGTTTCAATGGCTGTCATCAAAAAGACAAGAGATACACAAGAGGTAAGTGTTGGCAGGATGTGGAGAAAAAGGGAGCTTTTGTGCATTGATGGTGGAATGTAAATTGGTACAGCCACTATGGAAATAGCAGGAAGATTCCTTAAAAAATTAAAAATGGAACTACCATATGATCCAGAAATACCACTTCTGGGTATATATCCAAAGGAAATGAAATCAATATCCCAAGGGATACCTGCACTCTCGTGTTCATTGCAGCATTATCACAATAGCCAAGATATGGAAACAACCTAAGTGTTCCTGTACAGATGAATGGATAAAGATTTTGTCTCTATTCCTATCTATCTATCTATCTATCTAGATCTATTTCTATCTACCTCTCTATCTAGATAGATCTCTATCTAGATCGAGAGAGAGAGAGAGAGAGAGAGAGAGAGAGATACACAGAGATAGTAGAGATAAAAATTCAGCCAGGAGAAAGAAGGAAATCCTGCTATTTGCCACATGGATGGACCTTGACGGCATTATGCTAAGTGAAATAAATCAGAGACAGAATGACAAATACTATATATTCTCACTTAGAGGTAGAATCCAAAAAAGCCAAACGCATAGAAACAGAGATTAGAATGGTGATTGCCAGGGGCTGGGGCGGGGGGGGGGGGGGGGATGAAGAGATGTTGGTCAAAGGGCATAAACTTCCAGTTATAAGATTAATAAGTTCTGGGGATCTAGTGTACAGATTGGTGGCTATAGTTAGCAGTACCATATTCTATACTGAAAGTTGCTAAAAGAGTAAGCTTCTGTTGGTGGGAATGCAAGTTGGTACAGCCACTTTGGAAAACAGTGTGGAGGTTCCTCAAAAAAATTTAAAAATAGAGCTACCGGGGCGGAGCAAGATGGCGGAGGAGTAGGAGACTTGGATTTCGTCTGGTCCCAGGAATTCAGCTGGATAGGGATCAAACCATTCTGAACACCTACAAACTCAACAGGAGATCGAAGAAAGGAATAGCAACAACTCTCTGAACAGAAAAGCGACCACTTTCTGGAAGGTAGGACGTGCGGATCAGTGAATCCGAGGCGATATTCGGGAGGATAGATGGTGGGGGAGGGGCCTCCGTCCGCCGCTTCTGGCAAGTGATAGAGCCGCGGAGCACAAAATCGGAACTGTTAAAAGTCTGCTCCGCCGAGGGACGTCACTCTGGTGGCTAAGCGGGGGGTGGAACCCTCCGGGACAGTGTGGTCTCAGGACCCTCGGGGTCACAGAAAGACCGGGGGTCCCTGAGTGTGGCAGAGCTCCCAGGTATCGGAGAGGGAAGCCGGCTGCAGAGGCGGAGCCCAGGCGCGGGCTCTCAGCTCGGGGTGGCCCTAAACCGTGATCCGCGGCACCGTCGGGCCCCTGCTCCTCCAGCAGGGACCCAACAAGCGGCAGATCCGGGGAGACTCACCTTCTTCCCCGGGGAGGAGCCGCGCGGGAGCGCACTGCGGGGATCTGCTGGGTTTGGAGACTCCACCCGGGGTCGGGTGCCAGAGATAGAAACGCGCAGTCACAGGCCGGGTGAGCATGGAGTGCGGCTGGAGAGCGGGGAGACGGGAGTGACTGACTGCTTTTCTCTGGGGGCGCACTGAGGAGCGGGGCCCTGAGTTCTTGGCTCCTCCGGGGCAGAGATTGGGAGGCCGCCATTTTCACTCTCCGCCTCCAAAGCTGTACGGAAAGCTCGCAGGGAACAAAAGCCCCGGAGAGCAAACCCGAGCAGATGACTTAGCCCGGAGGGGGCAAGGGCGGGGCAATTCCGCCTCCGGCAGAGACATTTGGAAACCACGGCAACGGGTCCCTCCCCCAGAAGATCAGCGAGAACAGCCAGCCAAGACCGAGTCTACCGATCAATGAGAACGGCAGAACTCCAGAGCTAGGGGAATACAGTGCATAGAATTCATGGCTTTTTTACCATGATTCTTTAGTCTTTCAAAGTTAATTTTTTTTTAACTGTCTTTTTTTTTTTTCTTTTTGAATTTTTCTTTTTCCCTTTTTCAACCAACATCTTATCAATCCCTTTTTTTAAAAAAAAAAAAACATTTTTATTTTTCATTTTTCGAGTCATATTCTATCCCTTCATAGTAGTTACCCGTATTTTTGGCTTATATATATAAGTTGTTCTCTCTTTAAAATTTTGAGATAGTTTCTTCTAACAGATTAAAATATACCCTAAATCTCTAGTATATGGTGTTTTCTATTCCCCTGCCTGATCACATCCTCTCCCTTTTTTTTTACTTTTTTCTTTTTTAAATTCTCTTCTTTCTTTTTTCAAACAACTTCTTATCAATTCCTTTTATAAAATTTTTTATAATTTCCATCTTTACAGTCATATTCCATCCCTTCATCATATCAACCCTTATTTTTGTATATATATGTTTTTCTTTCTTTAAAATTTTGGGAGGCACTTTCTCCTAAAAGACCAAAATACACCCCAAATCTAGTGTGTGGCACTGATCTATATACCAGCCTGATCATATTTGATCACATTCTGCTTTTTTTTGTTGTTGTTGTTTTGTTTATTTTTGTTTTTATCTTTATCTTTTTCTTTTTCTTTTTTCTCTCTTTCCCTTTCTTATCCCACTGCTTCAGGTCTTTTCTGATTTGTTTAGAGTATATTTTCTGGGGACGTGGTTACTCTGCTAGCATTTTGTTCTCTCATTAATCTATTCTCCTCTGCACAAAATGACAAGATGGAAAAAATCACCTCAACAAAAAGAACAAGAGGTAGTACCGACTGCCAGGGACCTACTCAATACGGACATTAGTACGATGTCAGATCTAGAGTTCAGAATCATCACTTTAAAGATACTAGCTGGGCTTGAAAAAAATATGGAAGTTATTAGAGAAACCCTTTCTGGAGAAGTAAAAGAACTAAAATCCAACCAAGTAGAAATCAAAAAGGCTATTAATGAGGTGCAATCAAAAATGGGGGCGCTAACTGCTAGAATAAATGAGGCAGAAGAGAGAATCAGTAATATAGAAGATGAAATGATGGAAAATAAAGAAGCTGAGAAAAAGAGAGATAAACAATAACTGGATCACGAGGGCAGAATTGGAGAGATAAGCGACACCATAAGACGAAACAACATTAGAATAATTGGGATCCCAGAAGAAGAAGAAAGAGAGAGAGGGGCAGAAGGTATAATGGAGCAAATTATAGCAGAGAACTTCCCTAATTTGGGGAAGGAAACAGGCATCAAAATCTAGGAAGCACAGAGAACCCCTCTCAAAATCAATAAAAATAGGTCAACACTCCAACATCTAATAGTAAAACTTACGAGTCTCATAGACAAAGCAGCTCGGGAGAAGAGATCTGTAACCTACAATGGTAGAAACATTAGATTGGCAACAGACCTATCCACAGAGACCTGGCAGGCCAGAAAGGACTGGCAGGATATATTCAGAGCACTAAATGAGAAAAATATGCAGCCAAGAATACTATATCCAGCTAGGCTGTCATTGAAAATTGAAGGAGAGATAAAAAGCTTCCAGGACAAACAAAAACTAAAGGAATTTGCAAACACAAAACCAGCCCTACAGGAAGTCTTGAAAGGGGTCCTCTAAGCAAAGAGAGAGCCTAAAAGAAACATAGACCAGAAAGGAACACAGACAATATACGGTAACAGTCACCTTACAGGCAATACAATGGCACTAAATTCCTATCTTTCAATAGTTACCCTGAATGTAAATGGGCTAAATGCCCCAATCAAAAGACACAGGCTATCAGACTGGATTAAAAAACAAGACCCATCGATATGCTGTCTGCAAGAGACTCATTTTAGAACCAAAGACACCCCCAGATTGAAAGTGAGGGCGTGGAAAACGATTTACCATGCTAATGGACACCAAAAGAAAGCTGGGGTGGCAATCCTTATATCAGACAAATTAGATTTTAAACCAAAGACTATAATAAGAGATGAGGAAGGACATTATATCCTACTTAAAGGATCTATCCAACAAGAAGATCTAACAATTGTAAATATCTATGCCCCTAACATGGGAGCAGCCAATTATATAAGGCAATTAATAACAAAAGCAAAGAAACACATTGACAACAATACAATAATAGTGGGGGACTTTAACACCCCCCTCACTGAAATGGACAGATCGTCTAAGCAAAAGAGCAACAAGGAAATAAAGACTTTAAATGACACACTGGACCAAATGGACTTCACAGACATATTCAGAACATTCCACCCCAAAGCAATGGAATACACATTCTTCTCTAGTGCCCATGGAACATTCTCCAGAATAGATCACATCCTAGGTCATAAATCAGGTCTCAACCGGTACCAAAAGATTGGGATCATTCCCTGCCTATTTTCAGACCACAATGCTTTGAAACTAGAACTCAATCACAAGAGGAAAGTCAGAAAGAACGCAAATACATGGAGGCTAAAGAGCATCCTGCTAAAGAATGAATGGGTCAACCAGGAAATTAAAGAAGAATTAAAAAAATACATGGAAACCAATGAAAATGAAAACACAACTGTTCAAAATCTTTGGGATGCAGCAAAGGCAGTCCTAAGAGGAAAGTATATAGCAATACAAGCCTTTCTCAAGAAACAAGAAAGGTCTCAAGTACACAACCTAACCCTACACCTAAAGGAGCTGGAGAAAGAACAGCAAATAAAGCCTAAACCCAGCAGGAGAAGAGAAATAATAAAGATCAGAGCAGAAATCAATGAAATAGAAACTAAAAGAACAGTAGAACAGATCAACGAAACTAGGAGCTGGTTCTTTGAAAGAATTAACAAGATTGATAAACCCCTGGCCAGACTTATCAAAAGAGAAGAGAAATGACCCAAATCAACAAAATCATGAATGAAAGAGGAGAGATCACAACCAACACCAAAGAAATACAAACAATTATAAGAACATATTATGAGCAACTCTACGCCAGCAAATTAGATAACCTGGAAGAAATGGAGGCATTCCTGGAGATGTATCAACTACCAAAACTGAACCAGGATGAAATAGAAAACCTGAACAGACCTATAACCACTAAGGAAATTGAAGCAGTCATCAAAAATCTCCCAAAAAACAAAAGCCCAGGGCCAGATGGCTTCCCAGGGGAATTCTACCAAACATTTCAAGAAGAATTAATACCTATTCTTCTGAAACTGTTCCAAAAAATAGAAATGGAAGGAAAACTTCCAAACGCATTTTATGAGGCCAGCATTACCTTGATCCCAAAACCAGACAAAGACCCCATCAAAAAGGAGAATTACAGACCAATATCCCTGATGAACATGGATGCAAAAATTCTCACCAAAATACTAGCCAATAGGATCCAACAGTACATTAAAAGGATTATTCACCACGACCAAGTGGGATTTATATCTGGGCTGCAAGGTTGGTTCAACATCCGCAAATCAATCAATGTGATACAATACATTAACAAAAGAAAGAACAAGAATCATATGATCCTCTCAATAGATGCAGAAAAAGCATTTGACAAAGTACAGCATCCTTTCTTGATCAAAACTCTTCAGAGTATAGGGATCAAGGGTACATACCTCAATATCATAAAAGCCATCTATGAAAAACCTACAGCGAATATCATTCTCAATGGGGAAAAACTGAGAGCTTTCCCCCTAAGGTCAGGAACATGGTAGGGATGTCCACTATCACCACTGCTATTCAACATAGTATTGGAAGTCCTAGCCACAGCAATCAGACAACAAAAAGAAATCAAAGGCATCCAAATTGGCAAAGAAGAAGTCAAACTCTCATCCTTTGCAGATGATAGGATACTTTATGTGGAAAACCCAAAAGACTCCACCCCAAAACTGCTAGAACTCATACAGGAATTCAGTAAAGTGGCAGGATATAAAATCAATGCACAGAAGTCAGTGGCATTCCTATACACCAACAACAAGACAGAAGAAAGAGAAATTAAGGAGTTGATCCCATTTACAATTGCACCCAAAACCATAAGATACCTAGGAATAAATCTAACCAAAGAGGCAAAGAATCTGTACTCAGAAAACTACAAAATACTCATGAAAGAAATTGAGGAAGACACAAAGAAATGGAAAAACGTTCCATGCTCATGGATTGGAAGAACAAATATTGTGACGATGTCAATGCTACCTAGAGCAATCTACACATTCAATGCAATCCCCATCAAAATACCATCCCCTTTTTTCAAAGAAATGGAACAAATAATCCTAAAATTTGTATGGAACCAGAAAAGACCCCAAGTAGCCAGAGGAATGTTGAAAAAGAAAAGCAAAGCCGGCGGCATCACAATTCCAGACTTCCAGCTCTATTACAAAGCTGTCATCATCAAGACAGCATGGTACTGGCACAAAAACAGACACATAGATCAATGGAACAGAATAGAGAGCCCAGAAATGGACCCTCAACTCTATGGTCAACTCATCTTCAACAAAGCAGGAAAGAATGTCCAATGGAACAAAGACAGTCTCTTCAACAAATGGTGTTGGGAAAATTGGACAGCCACATGCAGAAGAATGAAACTGGACCATTTCCTTACACCACACACAAAAATAGACTCCAAATGGTTGAAAGACCTCAATGTGAGACAGGAGTCCATCAAAATCCTAAAGGAGAACACAGGCAGCAACCTCTTTGACCTCAGCCGAAGCAACTTCTTCCTAGAAACATCGCCAAAGGCAAGGGAAGCAAGGGCAAAAATGAACTATTGGGACTTCATCAAGATAAAAAGCTTTTGCAAAGCAAAGGAAACAGTCAACAAAACCAAAAGACAACCGACAGAATGGGAGAAGATATTTGCAAAGGACATATCAGATAAAGGGCTAGTATCCAAAATCTATAAAGAACTCATCAAATTCAACACCCAAAGAACAAAGAATCCAATCAAGAAATGGGCAGAAGACATGAACAGACATTTTTCCAAAGAAGACATCCAAATGGCCAACAGACACATGAAAAAGTGCTCAATATCACTCGGCATCAGGGAAATCCAAATCAAAACCTCAATGAGATACCACCTCACACCAGTCAGAATGGCTAAAATTAACAAGTCAGGAAATGACAGATGTTGGCGGGGATGCGGAGAAAGGGGAACCCTCCTACACTGTTGGTGGGAATGCAAGCTGGTGCAGCCACTCTGGAAAACTGTATGGAGGTTCCTCAAAAAGTTGAAAATAGAGCTACCATATGATCCAGCAATTGCGCTACTGGGTATTTACCCCAAAGATACAAAAGTACGGATCCGAAGGGGTACGTGCACCCCGATGTTTATAGCAGCAATGTCCACAATAGCGAAACTGTGGAAAGAGCCAAGATGTCCATCGACAGATGAATGGATAAAGAAGATGTGGTATATATATACAATGGAATATTATGCAGCCATCAAAAGGAATGAGATCTTGCCATTTGCAACAACGTGGATGGAACTGGAGGGTATTATGTTGAGTGAAATAAGTCAAACAGAGAAAGACATGTATCATATGATCTCACTGATATGAGGAATTCTTAATTGCAGGAAACAAACTGAGGGTTGCTGGAGTGGGGGGTGGGGTGGGAGGGATGGGGTGACTGGGTGATAGACACTGGGGAGGGTGTGTGCTCTGGTAAGCGCTGTGAATTGTGCAAGACTGTTGAATCTCAGATCTGTACCTCTGAAACAAATAATGCAATATATGTTAAGAAAAAGAAGAAGAAGGTAGCGGGAAGGGCAGAATGAAGCGGGGAAAATCAGAGGGGTAGACGAACCATGAGAGACAATGGATTCTGAAAAACAAACTGAGGGTTCTAGAGGGGAGGGGGGTGGGAGGATGGGTTAGCCTGGTGGTGGGTATTGAGGAGGGCACATTCTGCATGGAGCACTGGGTGTTATGCACAAACAATGAATCATGGAACACTTCATCTAAAACTAATGATGTAATGTATGGGGATTAACATAAGAATAAAAAAAATAATAAAATAAATTAAAAATAGAGCTACCCTATGACCCAGCAATTGCACTACTGGGTATTTACCCCAAAGACACAGATGTAGTGAAAAGAAGGGCCAGATGCATTCCAATGTTCATAGCAGCAATGTCCGCAATAGCCAAACTGTGGAAAGAGCCAAGATGTCCATTGACAGATGAATGGATAAAGAAGATGTGGTCCATATATACAATGGAATATTACTCAGCCATCAGAAAAGATGAATACCCAACTTTTACATCAACATGGATGGGACTGGAGGAGATTATGCTAAGAGAAATAAGTCAAGCAGAGAAAGTCAATTATCATATGGTTTCACTTATTTGTGGAACATAAGGAATAACATGGAGGACATTAGGAGAAGGAAGGGGAAAATGGGGGGGGGTATTGGAGGGAGAGATGAACCATGAAAGACTATGGACCTGAGAAACAAACAGGGTTTTAGAGGGGAAGGGGGAGGGGGGATTGGTTAGCCCAGTGATGGGTATTAAGGAGGGCACGTACTGCATGGAGCACTGGGTGTTATATGAAAACAATGAATCGTGGATCACTACATCAAAAACTAATGATGTATTGTATGGTGACTAACATAACATAATAAAATTGAAAAAAAAAAAAAGAGTAAGCTTCGGGGCGCCTGGGTGCCTCAGTCATTAAGCGTCTGCCTTCGGCTCAGGTCATGATCCCGGGGTCCTGGGATCGAGCCCCACGTTGGGCTCCCTGCTCCGCGGGAAGCCTGCTTCTCCCTCTCCCACTCCCCCTGCTTGTGTTCCCTCTCTTGCTGTCTCTCTCTGTCAAATAAATAAATAAAATCTTAAAAAAAAAAAAAAGAGTAAGCTTAAATGTTCTTACCACAAAAAAAGAAATGGTAATCATGTGAGGTGATGGAGGTGTTAACCAATCCTAATGTGGTAATCATTTCACAGTATGGAAGGTAATCAAATCACCATGTTGTATACTTTAAACTTACACAATGTTGTGTATCAACTATACCTCAATAAAGAGAGAAAAAATTAGCTCATTCTTATAAACTTATTTCTACTTTTCAGCAGTCTTGTGTATGTACATAGAAGCCCCAAGGTAAGTAGCAGAAGATACTCAGCATGCTGCTTGAGCCAAGGTGCTGTCAAAGGAAGGAAGTCAAACCTGTGTGAAGCCATTTGTTGTGGTTGATCCTATAATAAGGAATGAAAGTAAGAGAATATGAAGTGTCCAAAATGAGAGATTTTTTCACTTTCCTTTATCATACCATTTAATTTGCAGGGATTTTTTTTTTAATAATAAGCATGTGTTATATTTATAATGATAACATATAGTGAGGATTTTTTTTTAAATAAATCTCTATTTGCAATGGAGGAGTCCCTTGCCAGGTACTCTACAATTCTTTTTGAGCTAATTTCTACATTATAACTGACCTTGAGGACCAACTATGTGGCAGGCCTGAAGACATGGGCCATAGCCTTGTAGAGGGAAGAATTTCTGTGGACTTCCATGGGATTCAACTTAGATTCTTTGTTCCTTGTATACAAGTGCCCTTCCACACACACACACGGGGCCAATTTTCATGGCTTTAAGTAAATTTTAAATTTGCCAACAATTCCTAAATTTGTCTCTGCAACCCAGACCTCATCTCAGAGCTGCAGATTCTGTATATCCAACTGCCTGCCTGACATTTTCTTTCTTTTTTTTTTTTTAAGATTTTATTTATTTGACAGAGAGAGAGCACAAGCAGGGGGAGCAGCAGAGGGAGAGGGAGAATCAGGCTTCCTGCTGAGCAGGGAGCCCGATGTGGGGCTCGATCTCAGGACCCTGGGATCATGACCTGAGCTGAAGGCAGATGCTTAACTGGCTGAGCCACCCAGGCGCCCCTGGAGATGGGATTTTTAAAGAGATAATTAAGTTAAAGTGAGATTATTAGGGTGGGCCCTAATCCAATATGACTGGTGTCTTCATAAGAAGAGAAAATGTGGTCACCAACACTTACAAAGAAAAGACAATGGGAAGACACAGGAGTATATGGCCATCTACAAAGCAAGGAGAGGCCTGGAACAGATTCTTCCCTTAGAAGAAACCAATCCTGCCAACACCTTGATCTTGGATATCCAGCCT
This sequence comes from Mirounga angustirostris, assembly GCF_029215605.1. NCBI lineage: Eukaryota > Metazoa > Chordata > Mammalia > Carnivora > Phocidae > Mirounga > Mirounga angustirostris. The sequence continues at coordinate 122,893,121 of NW_026991709.1, forward strand.
CTAGAACTGTAAGACAATAAATTTCTGTTGTTTAAACCATCCAGTCTTTGGAACTTTGTTACAGCAGCCCTAGCCAACTAATACACCTTATAAGCAGTTGGTACCACCAACCTCCAGTAGCTGAAAGCCAGGAATCTGACAGTCCCGAAATGCCTTCTTGCTCACCCCCAAAATCCAACCTATAACTGAGTCCTGTTGTGTCAACCTACAAAATACATCTCAGCCTGTCTACTGTTCTCCATTGCCACCATCTGGCCCAAGCCACCGTATCTATTGACAGGAACTGTATCAGCAGCCTGATGACTCAGCATGGTTCTTGGCAGTCACCCCTAGCAGAGTAGGAATGGACCTTTGAGTGGAAACGTGAAATTGCCTAAAGTTAGCTAAACAGGAGAGGGGTGGTTAGGGGCAGATGGTAAAGAGGCAGGGGTCACAACTTTTGACAGGTCCTGTGCCAGCAGCAGAGTGGGCCTCTGGCTTTTGGCCAATTCTGACCTATTTAGGCTTATTCTGACCCTCATTACCTGCCTCATCCTTTGGGCTTGACCTCACAGGGCAGACTTCGGATCCAGGGCCCTCAAGGCCTGTGGACCCATTGGTTCTTCCAAGACCCTCAGCACTTGAAGGTGTCTAGCACCCTGCTGCCAGCTTTCGGTTCTGCCTCTACCACCAGCTCCTTCCCAGAGCTTCTGGGCCTGAGCCTCACCCCTCAGGACACTCCTCAGGCTCAGCCCCTCCACCGATGCTAGGCATGCCCTTATGTTGATGGTTCCCCAGCACCTATAAAAGAAAGGCCAATGCCCTCCCCTGTGACACAGTACACAACCAGCTGGGCCCTGCTTACTTCACCAGCCTTGTCTTCTATATTCCCCCCTCCTCTCTTCAACACTCTAGCATCTACTTGTCTCCCAAATAGGCCACTCAGTTTCATACTTCCATGGTTGGTTCATGCTGTCCCCTCTGCCTCGAATGCTTTTCCTCTACTTTTACTCCTGGCTTCTCCAGTTTGTTCCTTGAGACTCAGATCAGATGACTACCCTCCTCCATATTCCATCCCTCACCCTCCTATGCCAGTTCTTGATGTCTCCTCATCCTGCTCCTGGATTCCCTTCGCTCTCTGACTTGACCCGTTATACCTTAGGTATTTATTTTTTTCATCTTTGACACTAAATTGTGAGCTCTTTGAGGGCACAGACCACCTCTTATTGACCGCTGTACCCCCAAGCCTAACATAATTGCTCCCATACAGTAGGTGTCGAGTAAGTGTTGGTTGAGCCAGGCTGGCCCGATTCCCAGACCCAGCGTACCCCGTGTCCCAGGCACCAGCGCACAGCCGGGTGACATGTTTCACCCTCTCCACAGTGGGGTGTCTGACTGCTGCCTTTCCTGAACCGAGTCACATGATAGCTGCTCTAAATGAAGTACACAGGTAGCGTAGCCTAGATGGCTTTTTAAAGTTTCTCAAGGAAGAGAAAATTGTGAAATGCCCCACTGGGGCCAAGAAGCAATCTCTCCTAGTCCAGACTTGCGCCCAAAGCCAGCTGCTTGGGCCGGGAGATAACGGGGCCCCATGCTGAGCTGCCACCAGCAGACTCAGAAAAGTAACAAATTGACAACATTCAGGAAGAAGAATCCTCATTTCCAATAGTATCATCTATACCCTGTGGCATAAAGCACCTCCTGCCTTATTAACGTCTTTTACATTTTTTAGTGCTGAGTCCAAGGTGAAAGGGAGGAGGGGGAGAAGGTACGTCTGTACCGGAGTCCTTTAGGAACCAGGAAAATGCCGTGGCAGAGATGAATTGTAGACCCAGAAATAGCATTTTTTGGATGAAATGTATAATGTTCACTCTTTTTCAAAAAAAAAATGTTTAATACAGCCCAAATGACATCATATCAGGTCAGACAGAGCAGAAGGAAGGAAGAAAAATACTGAGCATGAGAAGGATTTAATATAGACAGGAGCTTTCCAGAATGGATTCCACACTGCACACACAAAAGACCAGAAAGAAAAATCTTCATCAAAAAAGGAATCTCCCCTTACCTCTGTTAAATACCAGCTGGATTTACTTAGGGTTTTTAACTATCTGCTCCAAATCCTCAAATACTAACATCAGAACTTGAAGGAAAAGAATGTTTATCTAGTCAAGCTTCCCCCACCCCACAGGTATGCTTGTGAAGTAGGGTGGTTCCTTATCATATTCACTAAGCCCAGTGTAATTCACTCACCCAGAACCCCTCCAAGTCCCTCCCCTGCCTTCCTCATTGCCTAGGACTCTGGTTCCCATGTTCCCCACCCCTGAAATCACTAGCAGTCTTATGTGTCACTGAATTATAGAATTCTAGAGATGAACATGTCCCCATTAGTATTCTCTTGGTCGCAAGTAACTGTAGCCTACTCAAACTAGTTTAAGCAAAGAAAAGCGAGGGGGAGATTTTATTTACTTTAAGGCCACTAAGCTGTCTTACAGAACCCAAGAGGGAAAATGTAGCCTTTCTCAGGAAAGAACTGGAAGGTGGAACTGGAAGTCATCATGATTTCAACTCCATCTCTCATCTCTGATTCTCTCTGCAAAGCTGCTTCACTGTCCTGTTTCTGCAGACTGGCATTTCCTGATCCTCAGCCCACAGGGCAGACTGTGTAACCCACAGCTCCTAAGGCATCATGTTGCAGCTCCTTAACAAAATAACTGGCTGCCCCCGCTCTCCAGTTCAATTCCACATTCCTGGAGAAGGGAACCTAATATGGCCTAGCTTGAGTTAGGTACCATTTCTGTCCCAGTCAACTGTGGCTAAGAGGAAACAACCTGCAGTGCATACAGCTGCCTTGGGCTCACCCAGAGCATCTGGAAGCAGTTCCCAGGGCAGAGGTGTTTGTGTGCTAAGGTCCAGAACCAGCACTGTACCGTGTGGACCACTGTGTCTCACCTAACTCTAACACGGCACTAATCCTGTCCAGTCTCTGCCCAGAAATCTGAACCAAGTGAGGAAAGAGAAGGTGTTTGGGAAAGGGATTCAAGAGACAGATACAGATAGATAAAGTATAGGCATCAAGAGATGCCAAGGAATGAAAAAGCAAAACAACTGTTTTGGCATGGTTTTCAAATAATCATTTATGAAGAAAGAAACCATAATCATGGCTGAAATTTCAGACAGCTAAAGAAGGGAGATGCAGCACTGTCGTCAAGAAACAATTCACACACTGACATGCAGAGCACTAGAAGGGCAGAGATGGTACAACTGAAGTGTTTTCATCCACTGAGTTATACAAAGGTGCTTATAATTTTGTTTTCCTTTTTCTATCTTGATGAAAAACTCTGGATTTTCTTAATACTATAGAACTAATAAATCCTGATATGCATAGCATTACTGTTAAGGATTCTTTCACGTTTCTATTTTAATTAAGTTGAACCATGTATAAGTGCCATTTTCATAAGCCAAAACTGACAAATATCAGCAATTGCAAAATAACATTTTTCAAAATAATACAGACACATCCTTTTAAACAGAACTACAGACTTACCAGTCTTCAGTATTACCACTACACCCATGATCCCAGCTTCCCGGAGACAACCATTTTCAGCTCTTTCAACCAATTCTTCTGATTGCTTATTTCTAAATAATATTAATATATTCTTATTTCTTGATATTTCTATTTTATACTTTATATGTCAGCCTCCTGCTGTGGATGATATGAACCATCTCAATACCACCAAACACATCAGATAACATACCAGTTCCAGTAGTTTTCTTGGAGACATTCCTACCGGAGACTTCCAACCTTCTGCTCAAATTTCACCTGGTGCTCTCTAGACCTACAAACCAGCTGCAATGCTGGAACTTCTCTTCCCCATCATCTGGGAACTCCCCTTGCCTCTCTCCTGTGCTGCCTCTCCCCACATTGACTTGATGTTCTCCTCTTTCTTGGTTTGCAGTCTCGCTCTGTGGAGCACACACCCAGCAGCACTCTGAACATCATGCAAAGGAGATTCATTTGTAAGAACTTGCATGTCTGCAAATGTCCTTCTACCTTCAATCTTGATTGATGGTTTGGCAGAATATGGAACTCAGAATATTGAAATGTATCTGTCCTAGAATTCTGAAAGCACTATCTTCCTTCTTCCAGGGTTTCTACTGATAAGTTCCATGCCATTCTGATTCCTGTTGTATGTAACCTACCTATTCTCCTAAGATGATTTTAAACCCTTCTCAACTCTGTTCCTTCATTTTGCTGAGCCTATAAATCCAGAAGTTCCTGTCCTGGAAATTATCTTGTATTATTTCTGCAAATTTCTCTTGCATTATTTCTTTAATAGTTTCCTCTCCTCCAGTTTCTTTCTTCTCTCTTTGGGGCTCGATCTAGTCAAATATTGACGTCTTGAACTGGTTCTCCAGTTCCATCTTTTCTTTCCTATTTTCTCTTTTATTTTTTTATTCTATTTCTAAGAGACTATCTTCCATGTTACCTTCCTCAGTGTTGTCATCTGACTCACTAACTGAATATATCATTTTTATCATATTTTAAATCCCAGGAGCACATCCATGTCATATCCCCTCTTGTCTTTCTAAGGATACCTCACATAACATTACCTCTTATCTCTCTGAGGATATTTAATTAAATTATAGGGAGTATTTTTTTTTTAAAGCTTTCTTCATTCTTTCTTAATTGTGTTTCTTCAGAGTTACCTTTTCCTATTTGCTTGTTTGGGTCACTATCTTTTCTATGAGAGATTTTTTACAAATGTCTGATGATCTTTAGTTGTCCATCTAAAAGTGAAGTCCTAAAAAGCTGACTGGCAGTTCTGTGTGTTTAGGAGCAGCTTGTTGACTTCTGGGCTTTACAGCAGGGGATCAGGCAATGACCCAGGCACTTTGTGTGCGGGATTCCAAATACCAATGTCTGGAGATCTGGTCTCTCTTGTATTCTTTGTCCTTGTGGGTTTGTACCTTCTTAATTCCTTCTGGCATTTCAGTGAGATTTGAGTAAGAAAAAGAAATAAGCATACAGACCCATCACCTTGAGCTGCAAGTGCTGTATTACACTTCCGACCATTAATGTTTCTTTCTAGGAAATAAGAGTTCACATGCCTCCTGTGTGTCTCCAATACCGTGTTTCTGCCTGCTGGTGAATCAGCCCTCAGAAGTTGAGGATGTCCCCTTAGCTTTTCCTCCTGTGTCTCTGCAGCCATCTCACTGGGTAGAAACCACTTATGGATTCTCACTGGTTTTTCTAATTCCTTGAATGCAGAAAACAGTCAGCATTTTGGGGAACTGACTCACCATCTCTTCCTCCTTCCTGCTTTAGCTGAAGCAGCAGGGATCTCTTTGCCAGAATGCATTTATTTATTGCCTGTATAGTTAACCTGGTTCTCACAGCCCCACCTAGTCACCAATCCAGTGTGACTCTGGGCCTGTCATGCCTTATGGGGCCCTTCTTTGCCGCCACCCAGACCCAGGCAAGGAACATAGGCTTCCTGTGGGAAGTAGGGTGATTTGGGGGAGGGGGATTAGAAGCATCTGCTTTAAAACAACTCTGGGTTTTGCCCCAGCTTGATCAAATATTCAACCTCTCTAGACTTAATTTCTTCATGTGTGAAATGGAGATAACATCAGTAATACTGAAATAATATTTCAAAGCATTAGTTGATACGTGGCTGTATAGGATACAGTGACTACTCTCCCACCCATGTTTTGCAACTAAAGGGAAGGACATCCACTGATGTAGCAACAGTTACCTTTGAGAACAAATGTGCTGCATTCTTTATCTTTTAAGGTCAAAGGACACTTCCTGGGTGTAAGACAAGAAAACTTGTAAATGGAGATGCAATAGAGAAAGCAGATTTGGCCTTGTACTTCACAGCAAATGAAAGAGTTCCAAGATGTAGAAGGAAAGAGTTTGGGAAGAAAGAAGGAGACACCCTCTAGGAACCTAACTCCCTGCCTCTCATCCCTGGGGCAGGCCCAGGCTGGGCAGAGAGGCTCTGAGAGTGGAGGGGCCTGTGCCCTGCTCATCCTAGAGCTCTGAAAGGTGGCCAGCAGCCTTGTGGAGATGACAGTGAGGGGCTATAGGTGTGGCTGTAGAAGTCCCAGGAGTTTCCATGGGCGTGAATGGAAAGCAGAAGTTTGATGGAAAGAATGAGCACCTGAGAGTTAGCCTGGGAGTAACCATATAGCACAGGGAAATGGGACCCATGGCTGAGGCTGGGGAGGACAGATCAGAGGAAATTCTCTACAATTAAGCTCAGGGTGACAAGGCCAGAAGTAGGGCCAAGTCAAAAGAAGAAGATAACCCTACTCCCAGACTAAGTACAAACTCAGATGGGAAGAGAGACAAAGAGGAACATCTGTAGGAGATACTTCATCGGTGAGGCAACCGCAGGCCAGATGCCCACCAACTCGATGCCACCAGGTCCTAAAGGCTCCCTTGAACAAAATGCATGAGTATGGGTGCAGGGGGAGCAGCAGACCTTGAAATGTTTACATTTTAAACTAGAAGTGGGAAAAAAATTAATATGTTGGGTTGAAAAGGCTTAAAACTATACTACATTACTTTTTTTTTCTAGCAGCAGGAATAAAGATTTGCAAACTGAGTTCAATGTTAGAGAAATCTTTAAAGTTTAATTTCTTCTCATCCAAGTCTTAGAAGCTGTTGTGACTATAAAAGTCATGGCCATTGTGTTTGCTTCATGTAGGTTCTAACCATGATTAAATGGGTTCTGTCTATGAAGTCCCTAACACTGGGGCTGGCACATAAAAAGAAATCAAAAATGTTGGTAACATCCATTAGCCTTTGTCTGCCTCTTCCAGAGTTAAGACTAGTGCGCCTAGAAAAATAATGCAGGGAGCAAACACTCTCAGCCTGGGAGCGGTGCTCAACCCTGCTTGCCTGTATCCTCCAGGCAGAGGAAGCTTCCCAGACACTGATAACCCTACCCCCATATTTTTTTTCTGCAGAGCAGGCCAAGCTGGGCTTCTGGCTCTGACCCCTGTGGCCTAATGCTTTCCCTCTGCCAACCACACTCTGAGTTCTCACTTTGCCCAGAACACCACCATTTAGAGGTTCACCGAATCATCCTCTTTTTTCCAACTTCAATATGAAGCCTACTGTACACCCACAGTCACTCTGCTAAGAATGTTAGATAAATAATGCAGTTTACCCAGACGCTGTGTGTTCAATTCAGCTTGCTTTAAAGAGATGATGTGGAAAGACCGCAACTGCAGAAGGACAAATTCAAAATGGCCAGAATGAGCCGGTCCTGTTGAGAAGTTCCTTCTACCATCAGGAGGGTCCTAATTTCATACCCAGGTAACGGGTTGCTTCCCTCATTTTATAGGCCTTCGGCTAGGTCTGCAATCTGATGTATCAATTTCTTTCTTCTAAGAAATGATGAGCTACTAGGCAGCAGAAGATGAGATTTTCAGGAGAAAGTTAAAGGAATTTTATAGCCTGCTTTTGTCATCCATACCACCCGATGACAGCTGGCCTCCATAAATACTTATTAAAATTAATATTGTTTGAGCAAGTCAAAAGAGAAGAAAACATTTCTGCAAGCCTATGCATAACATAACTCTCCCCTGCACAGAGCCTGGGACCATACATGATAGCATCGCACGATGGGTTGTAATGCTGTTGTGATGGAAAGACCATTGTGCCAGGCATGAATAAACTCTGTCCAAATGGCCTTTTGGACTAACACTCCCAGTTTTAGGATCTGACAGTTCATATATTCCACCTCTGTGATTTACCAGAAGCATCCACACACGTAATATTACCATCTGGTTATTGTGCCAATGATTTGGTAAAATCTCAAGTCAAACCAGCCCTAGCCCAGGACACAGCTACAAGTCTTCGGTCAGCACCTGCTATTACCTATGTAATACATCAAAGCCTTTGGTCCCTGATCCAGAACTACAAAGAAGCCATGTCAACATGGACTGTCTACAATCAGTTAAAGTGCTCTCTGGTGCACTTGTCAACTAGAATGGTAATGCTCACATATATGGTACATCATAATTTACAAAGGCACTTTGCCCAACTTTATTCCAATTAATCCTCACAGCATTATAAAAATAAGTATCTTTATCCCTATTTTATAGGAAACTGGGGCTCATAGAAAATAAGTGATTTGCTCAAGGTTGCAGAGTTAGTCAGTGGTAAAGCCAGAATTTGTACCAGGTCCCTGATGTTGTATCTGCGCTTGTTCCAGCAGACCCTTGTGGATTGCAGCAGGGCATAGTGATGTCATTCCCAGCCATTCGCTTTTGCCCATGACCTCCCCCATCTTTCAGGCAGTAGTTAGGGCAGTCTTGGCCTACTGCATTGGAAAGGACGGGCATAAAAGAAAAGAACAAAAAAGTGAGTTTCCAGCTTTCAAGTTGAAAATAGAATTTTGGAATTTTGGCAGCAAAAATAGCAGGCAATCTCCAAATCCTGCCTTTTGAGTACAAAAAGGCAGCATTCTATAAACAGTAGAATTAAGAAAACATGCCTGAGGAAGAGCAAGTCAATTCCCTACCCAAAACCCCACAGGCCAGAAGGAGGCAGAGAGACAGAGGGAGAGTCACAGATAAATGCAGAAGTGGGGGCCCAGCACCCCAGGCGGGTGTTCTAGGTCGAGGAGCTAGACCTCTCCTGTGGATAGACTCTGAGGTCTCCACCTCCTGGCACTCATGCCTCTGCACAATCCCCTCCCCTTGAGCGTGAGCTGGATCTGTGACTTGCTTCCAACTAATAGAATATGGCAAAGGTGACCGAATGCACATGATCATGTGGATGTGATTGCACGGCCTACCATTTTAGTGCCGATCTCTTAAGGAGACAGTCTCCCCTGCTAAATGAAAAGCCAACTGCCATGCCGTGAGCATCCCTGTGGGAAGGACTGCATGACAAGAAACTGAGCGCACCCTCCAACCAACAGCCAGCTGTTGGCTCAGTCTGGCAGCCTACAAGGAACTGAGTGCTTTCAGAGACCCTGTGAGCTTGGAATAAATGTTCCCCTGACTGAGCCTCCAGTGAGCGAGAGCCCAGCCCTGGCAGCGCCTCCACGGCAGCCTTACAAAGGACTCAGCTAAGCCGTAGCCAGACTCCTGACCCGCAGAAATCAGGAGCTAATATCCAGGTCTTGTTTTAAGCCTCTAGGTTTGTGGTAATGTTTGTTGTGCAGCAACCGAAAACTAACACAGATTAGCTCAGGGGCCTGTGGGAGCAGGGATGCATGTCACTCCCAACTAAGGCCCAACAGGGCTAAGGGGGGTCCTTGAGAGCTTCACAGCCCCACTGTGGTACAGACCCAGCAGAGGGCAATGATGGAGGGCATGTCTCAGCAAAAAGGGCCTGGCAGAGCTACCCCGGAGTCCTCCTCAGCCCTGCAGAAGTTCCAGAGTTCATGTAAGGGGCTCAAGGATATAACTGAAGAGGCACAGCAGACAAGGAGGAGCTTTGCGGTCAGAACAAAGGAGGCACAGGCCAATGACACAGACATCTCTGCATGTGCCAATAACCACAGCAGAGGGGTTAGAGTTACATACCCCAGATGCAGCATGGACTCTTGCTGTGACCAGAGACCAAGAGCTCATCTTCAAGCTGAGACATGTCCAACTCCCTGGACTTGGTGCCACTCCAGGGACAGGGTGGGAGGTGGGGCAAGAATGCTGAACAATTCTGTTCAAACTGGGAATGGCTGCGGTTACCTGGAAATGACTAGGATGCATGTTCTGCCCTCAGGGGAGGAGGAGGACCGGTAAACAACCTGCTATTGCAGACTGAGGAGTGCTGGAATAGCAGGAAAGGCAGCGGTCTTGGGGATGTGCAGGACAGGTCAGTAAAGGCTTCCTGGAGGAAGTGACACCTGAGTTGAGATTTAGAGGACGAATTAAAGTGAGGTTCTATGAATATAAGATTCCAAACTTTTATGGCTCTATGAATTTAAGTTTTCAAAGTTCTACGATTCTTTTTTGCTGAAGTCTGAAGATCAAAGGCTCCCTGCCGGCGCTGTTATCTCCTGGGCCCCGCTTGGGAGTGGAGGAAACACAAACTAATATATCTGAAATGTAGCTGAATCAGACTCCTAGTCCTCCTAATTTCCCACATCTCCGTCATCTCTGCCTGGAGGGCTTTCCTCCTTTTTTAATTTACTCTTTTATTTTAATAAAAGTTTCACACGCACACAATTTCAAGTGTCAAATCATTTTTGTAAAACTTGTATGAAAAATAGCAGTTGCACACACTGCCCCATCCCACCCCCCTTTCTCACCACCCAGGGGAACCTGCTTTCAACTTTTAGAAGATTATTTTGGACTTTTCTCCTCTCCATCTGTAAGTAACATGCTGATGTTGCTAGTTCTTGATTTTTCAGATGCACCATCCACTGTTTCCTAACATGGAAACTGAGACTTTTTCTGCCACTCTCTCCAACCCCACCACACACACACCTACTTCCTAGTCCCATTTACCCAATATTGTTGATATATAATTGTAAATTCGATATATTCAGTGTTTACGTTATTATGATCAGGTAACACTATCCACAACTGAGTCATGGGGCTTATGAAATATGGTAACTTTACCTTTTTTTTTATTATTGTTATGTTAATCACCATACATCATTAGTTTTTGATGTAGTGTTCCATGATTCATTGTTTGTGTATAACACCCAGTGCTCCATGCAGAACATGCCCTCTTTAATACCCATCACCAGGCTAACCCATCCCCCCACCCCCCTCCTCTCTAGAACCCTCAGTTTGTTTCTCAGAGTCCATAGTCTCTCATGGTTCGTCTCCCCCTCTGATTTTTCCCCCTTCATTCTTCCCTTCCTGCTATCTTCTTCTTTGTTTTTTTTTTAACATATAATGTATTATTTGTTTCAGAGGTACAGGTCTGTGATTCAACAGTCTTACACAATTCACAGCACTCACCATAGCACATGCCCTCCCCAATGTCTATCACCCAGCCACCCCATCCCTCCCACCCCCCCACCACTCCAGCAACCCTCCATTTGTTTCCTGAGATTCAGAATTCCTCATATCAGTGAGGTCATATGATACATGTCTTTCTCTGATTGACTTATTTCTCTTAGCATAACACCCTCCAGTTCCATCCACGTCGTTGCAAATGCAAGATTTCATTCCTTTTGATGGCTGCATAATATTCCATTGTATATATATACCACATCTTCTTTATCCATTCATCTGTCGATGGACATCTTGGCTCTTTCCACAGTTTGGCTATTGTGGACATTGCTGCTATAAACATTGGGGTGCACGTACCCCTTCGGATCCCTACATTTGTATCTTTGGGGTAAATACCCAGTAGTGCAATTGCTGGATCATATGGTAGCTCTATTTTCAATTTTTTGAGGAACCTCCATACTATTTTCCAGAGTGGCTGCACCAGCTTGCATTCCCACCAACAGTGTAGGAGGGTTCCCCTTTCTCCGCATCCCCGCCAACATCTGTCGTTTCCTGACTTGTTAATTTTAGCCATTCTGACTGGTGTGAGGTGGTATCTCATCGAGGTTTTGATTTGTATTTCCCTGATGCCGAGCGACGTTGAGCACTTTTTCATGTGTCTGTTGGCCATTTGGATGTCTTCTTTGGAAAAATGTCTGTTCATGTCTTCTGCACCTTTCCTGATTGGATCATTGGTTCTCTGTGGTTACTTTACTTTCTAATACATTTTGTTTTCCCTGGAGTTTATGACTGTCTTGGTCTTTCATTTGCTTTGTTTTCTATACCCTTAGCATTAATTTATCTGTAAACTCTCCTTCTCAATATGTTCAAGCTCATTAGGCATTTTATCATTTTTATCTTCTTGAATAATTCTCTGCCAGTCTCCTGACCCACTCCAGTAATCTGACCGGTTTGCATGACCATCATCTAGGGATTTTTCTTCACCATCAACCTGGGGATTCCTTTGTTTCTCTCCCGTGTTGGAATCTCTGTTTCCTGTATCCCAGTTTGTAATGCCATATCCCATTTCACCATCTTTTGTACACACACACACACACACACACACATACATGCTTTCTGGCTTCAGTGTGCTTTTGCTTCTAACAACCAACACCTGCAGCTCCAGAGAACAAAGTGTCTTAGAATTTTCATCCCTTACCCAACACTCCCCAGAGCAGCTCTTATCTATTGATAGACAAGTATGAGAGCATGCAAGCCAACTCCTTTGTTCAGGTTGGGACAACTCTAAAGTAACTTATACTCCAGCATTCTCCAGCAGGATCAGACTGATTTCTGCCTGGAATCACACCTTGCCTGGCTTCCTCTATTTCCTTGTCCTGCTTTCTCCACTCCCTTCTAAATCTCCTTAATAAATCACTTGCACGAGAATCCACACCTCCGAGTCTTCAAGGCAGCCCAATCTGAAATACACATCCTGCTTTTGCTTGGTTTAATCTCTTGGTTTGTTGGAGTACAACTTCCTGTAGCTTCCTGAGAAAGAGCATATGGTAAATAAACATTTTTTTTAACCATCTCTGTTTGAAAATGTCTTATTCTACTGGCACACTTAACTGATGGTTTGGCTGGTGTGTTAGTTTTGTGTGTCAACTTGGCTAGGCTGTGGTACTCAGTTACTTAATCAAATGCTAATCTAGATGTAGTTGTGAAAAAAATTTTATAGATGTGGTTAACCTCTATAATCCTTTGACTTTAAATAAAAGAGACTGCCCTCAGTATTGTGGGTGAGCCCCATCCAATCCATAGAATGGCCTTAAGTGTAAAAACAGGCTTCCTGAAGAAGAAGAAATTCTGCCTCAAGACTGCAACATTAATTCCTGCCTGCATCTCTAGCCTGCCTACAGAGTTCAGACTTACCAGCTCTCCCACAGTCACATGAGCCAATTCCTTAAAAGAAAAATCCATTTATATATTTCCATAAATATGTACAATTATACACTTATATACCCAATAGGATATATCGTGCCCATTGGCTCTATTTCTCTAGAGAACTCTGATACTGCTGGGCAGCAGAGTCCTCTCATTCTAATGTTTTGATGGGATTATTTCAGCATCCTATGCTACCTCCCAGTGCTGCTGTTGAGAAGTCCAGTATTATTCAATTCCTGATCCTCACTATAGAACCTGATTTTTCTCTGAATCTTTCTTCATCCTTATTGTTCTGAAATTTCATGATGTGTCTTAGAGTCAGTTGATTTTCTTTCATTGTGTTTGACACTCAGCAGGACCTCTCGATTTAGATACTTGAATTTTTAATTCTTCAAAATTCTCTCGTTTCTTTAATGATACAGTCTTCTTTGTTGTCTCCATTCTCTTTTTTCAGGGACTTTTATTATTTGGATGTTGGACCTCCTATACTCGTCCTCTAACTTTCTCGTATTGTCCCTCCTATTTTCTATCACCAGACTTTTTCTTCTATCTTTGAGAGATTTCACCATAGTTTTCTTCTAATCCTTCTATTGAGTTTATAATTTCATCTCACATTTTTAACTTCTAATAGTTGTTTAATAATTATATTTTGTTTCATTAATGAAACAAGCTTTTGGCTCTCTGAAGATATTAGAGGTAGTTGTTTTTCACACTTTTGCCTACTACAGACTATTTACTCAAAATACTTGTATATTTTAGTCTCTCTCTTACATGTAAGATTTCTTCACAGTGTGGATATCCTAGACTATCTGCTTAAGAGTATGACCCTAAAAAGTTGAGTGGAAGTCCCAAGTATGTGGCAGAGTTCATGAACCATCATCTTCATAGTAGGGTGATCTGGCTGAGCTGTTTGTCAGAGGACCCTGGTTTCAGTGTCTTTAAGTCTTTCCACTTATCTGCCAAGCTTACATTCTGAAATTTTGTATATCCCTAACACAGGCTATTTTATAGATACCCTATCTGAAATAGCCCTGACCGAAGGCAGAGGGCTGAGATTAATGACCTGTGATGTTCTCTCCCTCCTATGTATCCATAGAATGTGTTATCCAATCAATGACAAATCCCAAAAAGGTGATAAGGGATGTAAGAGATACATCTCGTCTCTGTAGAGTCATACCACATGACAAAATGAGCCTAGAGAAAGGAAAGATAGAGTCTTCAAGCATCTGGGATTCAGAACCAATCCTGATTTGAACTCCAGTTCATGCATCCTCCCCCTCTAGCAACATCATGGTGTAGTGGGGGGAAATATGGGCTTTGGCTCCATAGACCAATGGTAATTCCTGTTTTAGCCACTTCCCAGACATGTGAGCCAAGACAAATTACTTAGTGTCTCTAAGAATTAATTTTTCCTTTGGAAATCCAGGTTGGGAGTCAATCCCATTGTCCCCCAGGACCCTAGACATCCTCTGCCATTAGCCCAATCCATACCATGACTGTCTGCTTACTTGCCTCTCACCTTATGCTGACCATATGCTTGTGAATGACAGGGGCTGGGGCATTTATCACTGGGCTACATAGGCAGCCCAAGACCTTGAACTCAATGACTGTTGGATCAATGTTCATTCTCTTCCCTTTTATTTCCCTCTATAAACTAGGAACCAGAATCTCTGGAAGACTTGATTTTTCAGTTTGCTTATAGGTAAAGAATACTGAGCACAGGAAGAAAATCAAGAAGAAAAATAGAGAGGAGGTGACAGACTGAGAGGAAGAAGCAACCAACTGGAAGAAACTTAAGAAAAGACAAAATTTAGCATATGTCCAAACCATGATTTAAAAAAAAAAAAAAATGAAGGAGGATTGGGAGAAAAGAAGGACAGAGGATACAGGTAAATTTGGATTCTGGGAAAGAAAAACAGAACTATATGATTACAAGGCTGTAATATCTAAGCTGGCTGAACGCGAGCTTCGACTTTATGCTGTCATATTGGTTTTGCCCAAAATTCTCCTTTTCACTTAATTGGTCCTACCCCACATTCCACCCATGTGATTTCCTCAATTGTTGCCATTTCCTTCCATGAATTTACCTTCCTATCTCTGCCACAGTTGATTGAGTTAGTGGTAGGCACCCATGGTCTAGGCCAATGACAGCCCTTCCTCAGAATGTTATTCATCAGTGCATACTTAAAGAAACAAAACTCAGGTGCTCTCAGAAGCTGTTTCTCACCATGCGGAGAAAGCTCATTCACAGAAAGAACCAGGGAAGGAACACTGGCCATGTCCAAGACCACAAATTGAATTGTTCCTGAAACCCCACTGTTCTCCTTCCCTTTCAACAGTATAATAGTCCAATCTTAATTGATGTGCAAGAGCCAATAAGTCTCTCCATTTGCCTAAGTCTGCTCAAGATGAGTCCCCATCACTTGTAACCAAAATTGTCCTAGTTAACAAGACATATATAAAGAAAGACTGTGATAAAAGCCTGTACTCTTCATATACTTAGAAACATTTATACATGTGCAAATATCTTCAATCTTGCTAAGTCATTAAAGCAGGTCTAGGAAGAAGATGCTACTTATCTCTGTTTGTTACCAGGGACCCGCAGGAAATTAAACATAGCAAAAATCCCTCCTCTAAGTGTCCATGTTTCCAACTTCAGACTGTCCTTCCTTTCCATTAATCCCTCCTTCAGTCTCCTGCACCACCAGTTCAAACCTTAGATAGCCTGTGTCTTTTGATTGGGGTATTTAGCCCACGTAAGTTAACTATTGAGAGATATGAATTTAATGCCATTGTATTGCCTGTAAGGTGACTGTTACTCTATATTGTCTGTGTTCCTTTCTGGTCTATGTTGCTTTTAGGCTCTCTCTTTGCTTAGAGGACCCCTTTCAATATTTCTTGTAGGGCTGGTTTCGTGTTTGCAAATTGCTTTAGTTTTTGTTTGTCCTGGAAGCTTTTTATCTCTCCTTCAATTTTCAATGACAGCCTAGCTGGATAGAGTATTCTTGGCTGCATATTTTTCTCATTTAGTGCTCTGAATATATCATGCCAGTCCTTTCTGGCCTGCCAGGTCTCTGTGGATAGATCTGTTGCCAATCTAATGTTTCTACCATTGTAGGCTACAGATCTCTTCTCCCGAGCCGCTTTCAGGATTTTCTCTTTGTCTCTGAGACTCGTAAGTTTTACTATTAGATGTCGGGGTGTGGACCTATTTTTATCAATTTTAAGAGGGGTTCTCTGTGCCTCCTGGATTTTGATGCCTGTTTCCTTCCCCAAATTAGGGAAGTTTTCTGCTATAATTTGCTCCAATATACCTTCTGCCCCTCTCTCTTTCTTCTTCTTCTGGGATCCCAATTATTCTAATATTGTTTCGTCTCATGGTATCGCTTATCTCTCGAATTCTGCCCTCATGATCCAGTTATTGTTTATCTCTCTTTTTCTCAGCTTCTTTATTTTCCATCATTTGGTCTTCTATATCACTGACTCTCTCTTCTGCTTCATTTATCCTAGCAGTTAGCGCCCCCACATTTGATTGCACCTCACTAATAGCCTTTTTGATTTCAACTTGGTTAGATTTTAGTTCTTTTATTTCTCCAGAAAGAGTTTCTCTAATAACTTCCATGCTTTTTTCAAGCCCAGCTAGTATCTTTAAAATCGTCATTCTGAACTCTAGGTCTGACATCATACTAAGGTCCGTATTGAGTAGGTCCCTGGCAGTTAGTACTACCCTTTGTTCTTTTTGTTGAGGTGATTTTTTCCATCTTGTCATTTTGCCCAGAGGAGAATAGATGAATGAGAGAACAAAATGCTAACAGGGTAACAACGCCCCCAGAAAATATACTCTAAGCAAATCAGAAAAGAGCTGAAACCGGGGGGAAAGAAAGAAAAAAGATAAAGATAAAAACAAACAAAAACAAAACAAAACAAAAAAAACAGAATATGATCAAATATGATCAGGCTGGTGCATAGATCAGTGCCACACACTAGATTTTGGGCATATTTTGGTCTGTTAGAAGAAAGTGCCTCCCAAAATTTTAAAGAAAGAAAAACTTATATATGTACAAAAATAAGGGTTGATACGATGAAGGGATGGAATATGACTGTAAAGATGAAAATTATAAAAAATTTTATAAAAGGAATTGATAAGAAGTTGTTTGAAAAAAGAAAGAAGAGGATTTTAAAAAAAAGAAAAAAAGGGGGAGAGAATGTGATCAGGCAGGAGACTAGAACAAAGCCATACACTAGAGATTCAGGGTATATTTTAATCTTTTAGAAGAAACTGTATCTCAAAATTTTCAAGAGAGAACAACTTATATATATATGCCAAAAATAAGGGTAACTACTATGAAGGGATAGAATATGGCTCTAAAAATGAAAAATAAAAATGTTTTTTAAAAAAGGGATTGATAAGATGTTGGTTGAAAAAGGGAAAAAGAAGAATTTAAAAAAAAAAGACAGTTAAAAAAAATTAAGAGAGACTTAATTAAAAATTTTAAAAAATTAAGAAAGACTAAAGAATCATGGTAAAAAAGCCATGGATTCTATGTGCAGTATTCCCCTAGCGCTGGAGTTCTGCCATTCTCATTGATCAGTACACTTGGTCTTGGCTGGCTGTTCTCGCTGATCTTCTGGGGGAGGGGCCTGTTGCCGCAGTTCCCAAATGTCTTTGCTGGAGGCGGAATTGCCCCTCCCTTGCTGGCTCCAGGCTAAGTAATCTGCTCGGGTTTGCTCTTGGGAGCTTTTGTTCCCTGCAAGCTTTCCGTACAGCTTTGGAGGCTGAGAGTGAAAATGACGGCCTCCCAATCTCCGCCCCAGAGGAGCCGAGAACTTGGGGCCCCACTCCTCAGCGAGCCCCCGGAGAAAAGCAGTCAGTCTCTCCCGTCTCCCCGGTCTCCGGCCACACTCTGTGCTCACCTGGCCTGTGACCAAGCATTTCTATCTCTGGCACCCAACCCCGTGTGGAGTCTCCAAACCCAGTAGATCCCTGCAGTGCGCTCCCGCGCCTCTCCTCCCCAGGGAAGAAGGGGAGTCTCCCTGGATCTGCCGCTTGTTGGGTCCCTGCTGGGGGAGCAGTGGCCCGACTGTGCCCTGGATCACGGTTTATGGCAACCCCGAGCTGAGAGCCCGCTCCTCGGCTCCGTCTCTGCAGCCGGCTTCCCCGCTCCGATACCTGGGAGCTCTGCCGCACTCAGGCACCCCTGGTCTTCCTGTGACCCCGAGGGTCCTGAGACCACACTGTCCCGTGAGGTTCCACCCCCCGCTTAGCCACCGGAGCGACGTCCCTCAACGGAGCAGACTTCTACAAGTCCCGATTTTGTGCTCCGAGGCTCTATCACTTGCCAGAGCGGCCGACGGGGCCCCCTCCCCCGCCGTCTATCTTCCTGAATATCACCTCGGATTCACTTCTCCGCATGTCCTACCTTCCAGAAAGTGGTCGCTTCTCTGTTCAGAGAGTTGTTGCTATTCTTTTCTTCGATCTCCTGTTGAGTTCATAGGTGTGCAGAATGGTTTGATCCCTATCCCGCTGAATTCCTGAAACCAGACAAAATCCAGGTCTCCTACTCCTCCGCCATCTTGCTCCACCCCAAACCTTAGAGATTGTTTCTTTCCTCCTCTTTGACATCACATCCAAAAAAATCATCACTTCCAGATTCTACAAGTTTTGAAAGACTATTCCTTCTCTAAAACTGATACCCATCATCTGTCTTCCAAATATTGGAAGTTAAAAAAGGATGTTTCCAGTTTCAGTCAAGAAAGAGTAAACATATTCCAGCCTCTACCTCCCACTAAATGCAATAAAAAATCCTGGCCAGAATGCACAGAGCAGCTATCGTCTGAGAACTCTGGAAAGTAAATGGTGGCAGGTAGATTGGGGAAGGAAAGCAGAACTCAAAGAACCACCAAAAAGAATGGTGAGTTTTCTGGTTTTACCCTTCAGTGTCTCTGAGCCCAGATTCAAAGGCAGTCAAAAGCCTGGAACTGTGCACCAGATGAGGACAGAAAGAACTCCAAAGAGAAACCATCTATATTTCTGTTCTGGGGCATGAGAAAGCAAATCCCTACAGATCTGATAGAGTGGGAGAAATCCCTTGGGTCAGTGGGCTTTGTTCTTTCCACTCTCTCACTCCCTAGCCCCTAGGCAATTTCATGGCAATACTGTAGATGGAAGCAGTAGCCAGGTAGGCACCTAAAATTGTGAAATAGAGCCCTTCTCTCTGACCAGAAAAACTGAGGTCTCCACAGTAAGGGGAGAATCCCCACCGCTTTCTCTCTCTCTCTCTCTCTCTCTCTCTCTCTACCTTTTCCCTCATTTCATGGTTCTGGACAGACACAGTCACAGGAAGTACATGGCAGAGTGGCCCAGCTCACTAGCCAGAGGACCAGGAGTGGAGGACCTTAGGAGCCAACAAGTGTCTAGGGAGACCCAACCCCCAGCCACAGGGACAAGTCCTGATAGGCCTAACTTCAGCAAGCCATTGGTCTCATTCCCCTTGACAGTGATTGGTTTAGGAATGACACGGAATGCAATTCTGGCCAATGAGAAATGAAAGGAAGGCTACTCATCGTGAGGGCACAGGCAGGTTTTGGTAACGGTTTCTCTTCAAAGGAGAGAGGAAAAGTCCTGATCCTAGGTGTCATGTCCATGGACTAGAGCCACAGCAGCTGTGTTGGAACCACCATTAAAGTTGATACTCTGAGACTGGCAGAATGGAAAAATGGAAAGAACCTTCAGCCATGAAATTAACCAGTCTGGAGCTGCCCTGCCTGTGGGCTTTTTCTTATAAGGAATAATCATTTTTTTCTGTTTTCTGAGTAAACTGAGGCAAGACTTTCTGGAACTTGCAGTCAAGTTACCTAAGAGTAATACCTTATAAGACACATCATGGCAAAAAGATTGCTAGACCAGGGACATAAAGTCAGATCTTCACCCAAACCTGCCCTCATTCTATATTGTTTTAGGTTCATTCTCCAAACCCTGGAGCAGAGGATCACTTGATCTTCCTCAAGGTTCACAGGATATATTAACTTTAGGGAAAAGCGAGAAGTTTGTATCTGGAACAGAGTGGGAAACTCCCCTTCTTCCAGGCCATTCACAGATATTTGCAGCATCCTTACACTGGCTTTCTGTGCAGGCAGCAGGCCCTACCACAGGTGATGACCCAACTACAGTAATAGGAGCAGTACAGAAATACTGAGGTCAGCTCTCCAAGGAAAGGTGGAAGCACCCTATGTGTTAGAAAAGAATTCACTACTGGATTATGCATGTAATGAAGTTTTAACCACCAGTTTTTTGTTTTGTCAAATAGATGTTTGACAAATGTTTAAATAAATAATTTTATAGGAAAAAATATCCCAGGAATTTAAAACACCCAGATATTTACATCTATCTATGTTTTTTCCAGACTCATCAAAGCACAGACACCATGTATATGAAGTTTGTAAGAGTGGCTAGTCTATTCTGCATTCTGTTTTGCTTGCAGGTAGCACTGTGATGTATACACATTTTCACATATGACTCAGTTCACATGTGTCTCAATTTTAGTGGTCATGGGGAATTCTGATATACTGTGGTTCTCTTAAGCATTCCCACTTACTAGGCATTTTGGTCACTTTCCGTCTTTCCATATTATGAACTTGATGCCATAAATATCTTTGTATAAACAACTTTTCTTTTCATTTGGATTACTACCTTAGGGCGCATTCTCAAAAGTGGGATTACCAACTCAAAGGATATGAATGCTTTCATAGTTTCTATTACAAATTGCCAACTTACACTTCAAAAAAATAGGAACAAATTACAGATTGGCCACTAATGTGTGTGGGTTTCAATGGAGAATCTAATATAACAGGTTTTATCTACCTTATTTTTTTTGTTGGCACTCAATAGCTGTTCAAACCTGCATTTCTTCAGTTATGATTCAGGTTGAACATCTTTCATGTTAGTTTCCTATTTGTAGACAATCAAACAAACAAACAGACATTTTGATAGAGCAAATCTATCCACTAGGATGGTATGGCAACATTATAAATTGTAAAGGCAATACTAATGAAAGATGTTACCTGTCATTCTTTGTATGTAAACAATATCTGCATATTTTTTTATACATTTTCAAGTAGAGTCTGGGTCTTAACCATAAATTTGCGTAATTCTGTTTCTATTTTGGACCATAAGCTTTATTCATAATGCTTAAAATAATTTTCTAAGTTATTTCATTTAGATCTTCTTTTGCTACCAAAAGTCAAAATTCTTTTGTAGTTGATTTGATTTGCCTTGTTTCTGATGATATCTTCTATTGCTTTAAATATCTGAATATATTTCTCCTCCATTGTAGAAATAAATATGCTATTTCATCCTCTCTTGATTTTTTTATGGCTTGTTTCACGGTCATTTGTAAGATGCAAACCTGAGGTAAATTTCATTACTGCCTGGACTTCTGACTTACACTGCCAAATTCTTCCATTACAACATTAACTGAGGATAAGAACACCCAGACATTTAGTTCTGTGCATGGTGGGTTGGGACAGAGCAACTCAGAGTTCAGGATGCTACAGTACCATATGCTTCACCCTTTTACAGGATTCCTTACAAACCAGAAAGAATAAGTAAAATGGTGTTCATAAGCATCTTGAGATGAAAAAAATGCGCACGCACACACACACGTTTTAACGCATGTCTTTCTGCATATTTCTTACAACTGCATGTGAATCTACAATGATCTCAAAGCAAAAAGTTTAATTGAAAAAAAAATTTTTTAATTCATGCAAACTTAGTAAGATATTTTCTTTTAAATAAATAAATTTCCAGATTCACACCCTGACTCTCACCTAAAGTCCAGAAGCTTGCAGTATGGCTATTCTTTATCAGTTTCTGTACTCTGGGCGAGAGCCGCCAAATACTAGGGTCTTTATCCTCAACCTCCCATTATTTGAAGAATCAGCTCTCAAACACTACAAGGTTAAGGCCAAGGCAGGTTTAAAAGTGTTGGGTGTTAACCAAATTGCCAAATATTTATTAAGGACCACACCAATCTTGATTGAAAGTTGGGCACCAGCTTTCAAGTAAACAACTTGTAGCAGAGAAAATTAATATTTTAAAGCTGCCAACAGCTTCTTCCCCCTGCTACAGGTGAGGCTGGGGAACTGTCATTGTGGTAACCAAGTGGCTTTTGCATCCTAAAGTTTAGGTCGGAATTTGTCCTTGGGCAGGTCTTCCCTTTCTTCTTTCTACGGTGACCTTTTTAGTCATGCAGACAGAGATAAAGCAATTTCTTACCCGTTTTCCTGCAAACAGCCCTGAACTAGTCAGGGCTTCGGATGTTAAGCATTCTGTTCGCTAATGAAAATTCGGTTTATATTTAAGCAGGACTGTGCCCTTGCAAATAAATTATTTTAAAATATGAATTTAAACTGTCCAGTCCCTTAAAATTATTGCTTGTTCATGAGCGATATTTCCTTTCTTATCTATCTCCAGGGGTTTTCTTCCCAGTAAATTGCCAGACCAGCTCCTGCCAGGAGAAACATGGGGCCTGATAGTCTTCTCACAGTGAGGAAAGCAGACCTGGGCTGAGCCTGGCAACCGCTCCCAGACTAGCCAGTTGGGACCCCACACCTGGGGCTGCCTCTGCTGCTGTTGCTGCCTCTATCCCAGAGGCCCCTGGCCCTGAGCCAATCCAGCCATTAGGAGCACAGGTCTGGGTTTGAATCCCCCAATGCCACCACTGTACCCCCATGTGACTTTGGGCAACTCACTTTACCTCTCCTGACTCAGTTTCTTCATTTTCAAAATGGAGAAAGTAATACCCACTAGTTAGTTTCCTCCCCCTGTCCCCGACCTTGGATTGGTCTATGGCTCTGCCATTCTGTACATAGGAGCTGAAATCCAGTTGGCCAAAGGGGATGAACAAGAGAAATGATCCCTCTAACCACCCCACCACCACCCCAATATACCAGCAGAACCAGTTCTCTGTGGCAGCCACCCAGAAGCTGCTAAGTGTGGGGAGAGCCTAGGACTACCTGCAGCAGAGGGATATTGCCTTGTGCCTAGAGCCTCAGCTTGTCTGCCTTCCTTGTGATCCGCCTCTCCTCCTAGGTGCATGGAATTACAGCTGACTCCAAGGCTGACCCTTGGTCTTCCTCACATCCTGGCCAAGGAGGCATGAAGATCCCTGGGGGGCAAATAGCCTCTGCTCAGTGGGCCGCCCTCTCTGAGCTATTTGTTCCAGCCCCTGCTCAGGTGGACTTCTTGCGCCAGGACTCATACCTACAGGCTCCCCACCTCCCTATCTTGCTGGATCATCCTTCTGCTCCTTGAACGAAATCTCCCCACACCCGTAGCTCCCTGCAGTCCCCTCACCATACACACACACACACACACACACGCGGGAGTACTCTGCCCAGATCCCCTCTACCAGTACTGTCTGCCATTACCAAGATTCCTTCCCTGTGTGCTTTGCTTCAGAAAGCTCTCACCCTGCAGTCTTCAAAGAATGAGCCCTGGGCTACTGAAACCTTTCCCCAGGCACAAGGATAGACAGAGTGCCTGGGAGTTTATGCCCTTGGGGTACCAGTGCATGACTGGGGCAGTATGAGAGCCACTTTCCTTGCCTCAATGAGAGACAAAATGAGAGGTGATTTGCGCTCCAGAGCAGCACAAAGGATCCTGCCAAGGCTGCAACCTCGCCCAAATCACATTGTGTAGCTTCCTCTTCTTCCCCACCCCGCTTCACCTACTCCCTTACATGTCTCCCCTGGGAGCACTTCCTGAATAAATCACTGGCACGCTCCCTTTCATCTCAGGATCTGCTTCTGGGCAACCTAAGACACAAAACTAGCTTGTCACACACTCTGATGAGATGCAAGTCCAACAATGCGAACCCACTCAACTGTGTGTTCTCAGGTTTGCGTGTATGGGCACATGCATGTGCATATTCACGTGGGAGCGTGAGAACAGCCATGTTGGCACGGAAGTATGTAAGCGGATAGGTGTGCTGCTTGAGTGAGTATAGGCATATTCTGGGGGACAATGGTGTTTGCCTGTATTTGTATGTGTGTCCAGATCTGTGTGTGTTTCTCTTTGCAAATGTGGATGTAACTGAGGAATGTGTGTGTACCAATATGTGTGCATACTGGAAGTGGTAGGGGTATATACACACCGTGCGCACGTGTCTAGCTCCCCTACCAGGGGGTTACAAGCAAAAGTAACATGCAGCTCCTGAACATCTCCACAGCCGACAGAGCCTATATCCTTCGAACAGGGCAGCAAACAGCTGGGTCTTGGGCCCTTTCACATGTCCAGAAACGCAGCCTCAGTTCTCAGTTAAGCAAACACAGGCTCCACTTCCATACAAAGTCCACTGACACAGCAATGAAAGACTTGGGAAAGAGGGGAATCCTGTGGTAAATGAAACCCGGACCCCTAGGACTGAAGATACCCACTCCATTTGACTATTTTTAGTATAATTGGGTGCTTGGGGAGCTAGGCCCACCCCCACATCCTCCCAACGTGCTTGGCAGACAATCTCCCACTTAGTTTTGTAAACTTAGGCAAGTTTTCATCCTCTCTGTGCCTCAGCTCCCTCATCTGAAAATGAGGATAATGGTAGCATCATTAGGTAATAATAGTATATTTACTGTACTCATTTATTAGGGTTGCCAGAACACTATACCACAAACTGAGTAGCTCAAACAACAGAAACTTACTGTTTCCTAGTTCCCGTGGTTGGAAGTCTGAAATCATGGTGTCGGCAGGGTTGGTTCTTTCCGAGGCCTCTCTCCTTGGCTCGTAGATGGTCATTTTCTCCCTCTGTCTTCACCTCATCTTCCCTGAAAGCATATCTATGTGTCCAAATTTTCCCTTTTCATCAGGACACCAGTCATCTTGGATTAGGGCCCATCCTAGTGACTTCACTTTAACTTGATTATCTCTGGAAAGACCCTATCTCCAAATAAGATCAAATTCTGAAGTACTAGGATTAGAACTGGGGACACAATCCAATCCCTAACATTTACCTTATAAGGTTGTTATGAGGTTAAAATGAGGTAGTTTTTGGAAAGGGCTTATCTCGGGGCCTGGCATATAGTAAGCCCTATGATACATCTTGCTATGATAATGATGATGAATTATATCAACTTCAGAATTTTTTTGCCCTGTAATAATAAGATGTAAAAGTGGTTGCATAATAGTTGTAGGACAAAATATAAAAAGCTTTATAATACAAAAGGTGAAAGAAAAAACAAAATCCATCAAAAAGAGTTTACTCTGGTTATTATGAGACCAATTTCCAACAGTTTGTGGAGTATTTGAGCCTAGTTTATGTGCCACAAAACTGAACATTCCAGGTGGGCAAAATGGACCCACTATTCAAGAACTTTTGTTTTAAGATTTTATTTATTTACTTGAGAGAGAGAGAGAGAAAGTGGGCACAAGCAAGGGGAGGGGCAGAGGGAGAAGTAGGCTCCCCCTGTTCAAGAACTCTTAAATGTTTGTCCAATCACCTCTACAAGGTACACTTTCCCACTGCTGCTCAAGATAAACAAGCAAAACCAACCCAGACTGAAAATCATCAGTAAAGAGACAGAAAATGGGTCCTTGCCTCAAGACATCTCTTTTTTTCATTAAAATTTTTTCTTTTTTTTCAGCCCTGAGATGACAGAACCCAAGCAAAAAGAGAAGAGATCTTTGAGTGCATTGTTGAGTTTCAGGCTCAGGGGAGCTTCTGGGATAAATACTATAATGGTGTGTTTATATTGTGTGGGCCACTGAAAGCCCTGCATCTACTGCTGGCCAGAAGGAAATGGAAATTACTTCCTCCAGGACCCCTGGCAGGAACACAGTGGCTGGGCTTGCGGAATGAACCACACAGTGGTAGTGTTCAGTGGAAGACCCCTGAGCTGAATTCCAGTGTGCATCATCCCCAGCTCCACTTCCAATCACTGACCAGCACCTGCAGTTTGCCCCTGTGGCTTGGGGTGGCATCTGCACCCACAGGCCAGGCGTGGCCATCATTGCTGCCTCAGCCAGCCAGCTAATGCTTCAAAGGGCTGGGTGAGGGGCATCTGGGTGGCGCAGTGGGTTGAGCATCTGACTCTTGGTTTTGGCTCAGGTCATGATCTCAGGCTCCTGGGATTGAGCCCCACGTCAGGCCCCATGCCCAGCATGGAGTCTGCTTGAGATTCTCTCCCTCTCCCTCTGCCCCACCCATTCATGTTGCTGCCTCTCTCTCAAAAATAAATAAATAAAATCTAAAGAAAAAGAATAATCTAATGCAGTTATTAATGTAAACAGGTCATTTAAGACTTGGATAAATATTGCATCAGATGTATTCAGTTATAAGTAAAAGAAAATCTAGCTAACTAATTCAAACAAATACAGGCATTTATTTTTTTTGCTAACAAGAAAATGGAGAAAAGGTGATCGTAGAGTTGGTTTGTCAACCTAGTGATGCCATCAAGGAACCAAGAATGTCTGTCTTTCCATGTTCCCATCTTTGGCTTGTTGGCTGTTGGCTTTATTGCTTGCAGCCTGACAGTTGCAAGATGGCTGTCCCTAGTAACACCACCTCCTCCCTCTGTTTCTCCAACCAAGGAGTGGGAGCAGCTTCCTGCTATTGCTCATTTCTGGGTTGTTTCTTCCATCCACTGCTTGTCTTCTCAACAACTCTACCTCCTGCTGAAACAATTTCCTGCATTAAATTCTTTCTGTTGCAATAACCAAAGTGATTTTGTTTTCTCAATTAAAACCTGACTGGCCATGTAGTTAACACAGTAACAAACTCATATCCCTAAGGAGCAACACTTTAAAAGCACATACTTATGGAGAAAAAGGAAGATCATTTTTAGTAAAAGTTAACAAAACTCAAAGTAGGCAATAAGAAAATAATATTGAAAATGAGTCATGTGATCATATGACGATGGTTGTACCCTCGACAAATGAGAAGGTGGAAGAGGCCAGCACCCCTTCTAGCTCATTCCATACAGGGCACTGGGACAAGGGAAGGACTGCAGCTCAAATTCAGCCTGTGCTTCACTCACTGCATTATATACCCCACATGGGGCTCTTCTCCCAAGGAAAGGGCCCTTTTTTATAACTTGCACAAGGGTTTCCTTAATTTTCATTGGCTAGCCTTGGTGCTCTCTAGAGTTGCCAAAAGTTATGGCAGGCAGGACAATGAAGAAGAACACACACACACAAAAAATCAACAGAGCATAAAACAAGGCCCACCTGAACCCTACAGTTTTATTTTTCATTTTTTTTAGTTCAATTAATTAACATATATTTTTGGTTTCACAGGTACAGGTCTGTGATTCGTCAGTCTTATATAATACCCAGTGCTCATTACATCGCATGCCCTCTTTAATGTCCCCTCACCCAGTTACGCCATCCCTCCACCCACCTCCCTTCAGGCAACCCTCAGTTTGTTTCCTACGATTAAGACTCTCTTATGGTCTGTCTCCATCCCTGGTTTCATCTTGTTTTATTTTTTCCTCTCTTCCCCTATGATCCTCTGTTTTGTTTCTTAAATTCCATATATCAGTGAGATTGTATGATAATTGTCTTTCTCTGACTGACTTATTTCGCTTACCATAATACCCTCTAGTTCCATCCATGTCATTACAAATGGTAAGATTTCAATTTTTTGATGCCTGCATAGTATCCCATTGTGTGTGTGTATGTATATATATATATATACACCACATCTTCTTTATCCATTCATCTGTTGATGGACATTTGGGCTCTTGGGAACATTGCTGTTATAAACACTGGGGTGCAGGTGCCTCTTCGGATCACTACATTTGTATCTTTGGGGTAAATACCCCAGTGCAATTGCTGGGTCATAGAGTAGCTCTACTTTCAACTTTTTGAGGAACCTCCATACTGTTTTCCAGAATGGCTGCACCAGCTTGCATTCCCAACAGTGTAGGAGGGTTCCCCTTTCTCTGCAACCTTGCCAACATCAATCGTTTCCTGACTTGTTAATTTTGGCCATTCTGACTAGTGTGAGGTGGTATCTTATTGTGGTTTTGCTCTGTATTTCACTGATGCCAATTAATGTTGAGCATTTTTTCATCTGTCTGTTGGCCATTTGGATGTCTTCTTTGGAGAAATGTCTTCTGCCCATTTCTTGATTGGATTATTTGTTCTTTGGGTGAAAATTTTATTTATTTATTTGAGAGAGAGAGAGCATGAGCAGGAGGAGGGGCAGAGGGAGAGGGAGAAGCAGGCTCCCCACTGAGCAGGGAGCCCTGATGCAGGGCTTGATCCCAGGAACCTGGGATCATGACCTGAGCCAAAGGCAGACACTTAACCGACTGAGCCACCCAGGTGCCCCTAAAGAGCTTTGTTTAAAGTTTTTAATACTCCAAGAACACAAGGGGAAAGGACTTTTAAGAAGGAGGCTCCCTGTCCAGAGGCAAGGCTGTGGTAGTAAAATATGTAAAGTCCATCCTCTGGAGGGGCAGAGAGAGGCAGTGACTACAGCCGGCCCCTGCTGGAAGGCACCTTGTTAGAAGGAGACCCACACTTTTGACAAGTGGCCTATTCCCCATAGCTGCAGCCTTCTTTTCTTATCTCTGTCATTTGAGAGGGTGGCCTCAGAAATTAGAAAATCAGCTTTGACCTCTGATGGCCCTAATAATTCCCCCTATAAAACAGCAGGACTCCAGAGACCGAGACAGGCCTAAAGTACACACAGTTATTTGTGGGCATCCTCAAGGGGAGCCTGCCAGGTACTTGTAAGTTGGTCTATGCATTTGCCACCAAGCATCAGCCCTCCCTTCGTCTGGACCCCACATCTAATTTGTCCCTATCGCCCTGCCCACAAGGAGCCTCACCTATGCCAGCCCAGGGAGGGATGCCTTCATCCAGGCCACAGGTGCTCTGACAGGTGATTCCAAAGCCACCCTCCAGAGGTGCCCTCATGTGCTGAGCCCCATGCAGAAGTGGGGAAATGGTCTCTTCCCAGCTCTATGCCTCTCCTTATCACCTGGGTCCCAAAGCAGCTTTGTCAGCTCCCAGGGTCTCACCAGGTAAGCCCCATCAACTCCTAAAACACCTCCACCCCCACCCCCAGGCCTGGGCAACCTGGAGGAAACAGGCACCAGCAGGGACCTCTGTGTCTTCCAGGGGTCCCCCACTCTCAGCCCACGGGGCCTCATGCCCAATCCACTGAGCTGAACTTTAAGCAGACACCAGGCCACCCACCCAGTCTCCTCCTGTTCCTTTTTACATCTCCTGCCTCCAAAAACACCTCTATGCTCTTCCAGTTACAAAGCAAGAATTCCCAGATACTGATGTGTCTGAGAGAGAGACAGAGAATGCTATCTACATCAGTAGTCGACAGAAGACACTCTGGTACACTTGGCAGAAGTAGGCCAGGGAGGTCTCTCCTCAACAGGGGAAGGCATTAAGCAGGGGCTATGCAGAGTTCAAAGAAATCCTGGCATTTACTGCCTCCTGTTTGACCTGCAGTCCTGTTGGTGGCGCAGCAATGTCCTGGAGCAGCGGGTACTCTGGCAGGGGGCAGAGAGGCAGACAGCCTCCACGGGGAAAATGGGGTCTGGGAGGTTGCTATCCAGCTCCCTTCCCTCTCTGCTCCTGTCTCTCCTCTCTTTCTCTCTTCTCCTTTTCTTTGCCTTAATTTTTACCTGCTTCTCCTTCCTGCTCCTTAGCTTCTAACCATTGCTCTTCCTCTACTTCCCTTCTCATTCTACTTTCTCTCCAGCCCCTCTGTTGGACAGAGCACTTTTCTATATGCTGTTGGAAGTGAAAAAGAATTAAGTAACACTGGCCCCACCCTTAGGGGTTAGTGAGATTACCAAAGGGGGGAAAAAATCTGCTTGCAGAGCCAAGCAGAAGGGTAGGACCGGGTCAGATATGCCTTTGACCCTCTGAAGTGTTTCTTCGGCATCCACCTGTTAGGACAGCCTTGTGGGAAGACATGGCCCAAAGAGATAGTCCCATGGGACCCTTCTGGATCAGTTCAGCTGACAAAGGAAGAATTTTAGAACACTTGCAGTTGTCTGCTCAGTGACACAACTGAATTTATCTAATAAAAAATAAGAGAGCAAAGAATTTTCTGTAAGGGACTCTTCTTTTTTAAAATATTACAGAGTCCTGCTTGAATATGTTTTTAAAGAAAAGTCTTTTTTTTTTTTTTTTAAGAAAAGTCTTTTGAAAAGCCTCACGTACCTTATTGTCAAAAGCACTATCAGAGACAAGGCCCAAAGACTATAAGGAAGACCACAAACACTATAAATAGGAGTTTAAAAATTCATTCAACAAATGTGATCAACTTAAGTTTTATAGTCAGACAGAAGGGAGCTAGACATTAGAAAAGTACTCCTTTCTAATTGGGAAAGGTCCATCCCCAGGATTTCTGAGGTCAACATAGAGGAGTGCTTCTCTTTTGTGCCAGGGAAGATGGACTCAGGCTTATGGAGCATAGAGTTATTTTCTCCCTTATATGAAGAGGCAGAGATCTGGGCTCTCAGGGAAAGCTAAGCCCTGGAGGAGGCACAAAACTTCCCACGCTGTCTAAATGTGATAGACCAATGTTCTGGCACATCCCAGACAAAACGAGCAAGAACCAGGGATGGGTAAACAGAAGCAAATTGGTTCTTCCTATATTTTTGTGTTTCTTTAAATCTTACCCTAAACATGGTAGTGTATCTAAGAGTTAACTCTGTAGTGTTTGGAAAACACAAAAACTTTGGAAAAGGAAGCTAAATTCTCTCTCAGCTTCCCAAGGCCATGGCAAGCCCAGCCAGCTGTGGACCCCTGCAATTCTCAGTGGGCACCTGAACTGGAAGCATCCAGCTTAGGAGGATGCCTAGAATTGTCTGGCTAACCTAAAAGTTAACAGCAAATAGCACGACTCCTACCTACCGGAGGCATGGGGGGCGGGGGTCAAGAAAATGGCTGCCTAATCAGACTAAAGACTTAGACAAAGCAAAGGGGAAATGGAGAACAGCCCACGTTTTCCTGTTGATAGCCAATAGCTGCTTCTACCACGCCTTTGGATTAAGATTGATGGACAGGAGAACTACCTTCTGCCAATTAATTCCAGAGTATAATTTGTAGCCTGGTCCCATCCTGGAAGATCCTGGGCTGCTAACAAACCATGACACTGCTTTAATTTCTCCTTTGCCCCCACACTTTATTAAAACCTGGAGTGGGTTCCATCAAATATCCCTTCAAGGGAAAAACAGAGAGGCAGAGAAGTGGAGCAACATTTGTCTCGATGCTATATGAAAGATTAGAGTTTGCTGGATAAAGAGGGAGAAGGGAGGGGGTAGGAATTCTTGTGAAACACACGCACGCACAGGGACACACACACACGCACACACACACATTTCTCTTTTGCAATGACCTCCTTATGCCCCATCCATCAGCCTGGGGTTGGCTTATTCTAACTAGCAGATTCCTTTATTCTGTATAACAGGCCCATCAGACACAATCTGCATGCCAATTACTGGCACAGACCCCTTGATACCAAAAAATGGAAATTAGCTGTCAAGGAAAGGCTTCAGCCGGCCAGGTCTCTTTCTTGCTCTCTATTTCCAGCTCATATACACACTCACTCTGCTCAGCGCCTGGCTCTCACCAGGGAGTCCCCAGTGGAAAAAGTCATCTAAAAAATACAAACATATTTTATTGTTATTAGTATTAGTTGCTGACTTTCTCAGTACAATGTGAAATTCACCAGTGGGCAAAAGCTGCTTAGGGCAGAAATGGGTGAGAGAGGTTGATTTCTGATAATTGCATTTCTTTGGGAGCAGATCAAGGCGTCCCATGAAAGGACATTCAAAGAAATGTGAGGATAAGGGCAAAAGAAAACAGACAAGGAATGGGATTCTGTAACCAAGATAACAATCGGAACTTTCACACTTAGGAATGGGCCTAGGCAGAGTTGAGAGGACAGAGGTGAGACAAGCTCCATGAACAAGCCTGCATGACTGCCTTGCATCCTAATAAGCTCTCACAAAGCCAGGCTGCGGCCAACCTGGAGAGCTTCCTATGGACACAGAATCACTCCCGTGTGTTTTCAACCCAACCTAAGCCTGCTGCCCCCAAGGTTTCTGTCCTTATGCTCCCAGAATCTCCAAAAGAGCACATTTTATTATTGTTCCTCTTCTCTTTTTTCCAAAGTGAGTCACGGAGGGAGGGAGTTTATTTTCCACTGTCAAAGGTCAGGGGTCCATGTTGAATCTCATTTGGTGGGACAATGGAATCCATCTGGATTGCTGTGACCTCAGAGTTGTACCCTGGAAAATTCAGGGCACCCCCTTCATTCAGGGATACATCCAACCTAATGTCAGAGAGGACTTTATCCTTAAAATTTTTAATAAGGAGTATCTTTGTATTAAAAGTTTAGTTGTATGGATCCATCCAACAATAATATGTTTCATGAAATATTTTCATTATCACACAATTCAATACTTGCTCAAAATCTGGATTCCTTCATTGGCAATTTGAAACTGTCTTTACTTCTAAACAAATTGTCTCTTCCTCCCATGCATTCTTAGAGCTAAAGTTGTCAGCCAGGAAAATCTGGAGTTTTTTAAAATGCACATAAAATAAAATAAAATTTTCAGAACATGATGTAAAAACAGCTTAATTTGTCCACCTGAATTCCTACTACATTCCTCACACCTAAATGTTCAATATGTGGAAACAATGAAGTTATGAATGCCAGGAGCTCAAGTGGCACTACAAATAGGTTGGTGAAGATACATAGTTTGACCTTGAGGAGCTCAAGGTCAGACCTAGTCAAAATCCTTCATCACTCATTTCCTGTCCCTATATGTATTTTTGTAGTTGGTGTTAACAAATGAGTTTCCTTGGCTTCCACCAGAGGATGGCTTATGTATTCCTGCACCCAAATGCTCTTCTTTAAGCTCCCAGTCTTGAGTTACTGGATTTACAGAAAGCTATTTACTTTCTCATCACCCAGAGTGCTCCTTTGGAGCAATTTGGTTTAGGATCTTATGACATTTAAGGCTTCTAACCACATCACTTCAGGGATGCTTCAGGATGCATTTCTAGTTTTCCTCCTACTTCTCTGACTGCTCCTTCTCATCCTTCTTTGAAGATTCTTCTTCCATTCCTTAAACATTGGTATGCCTCTGGATCTGTCCCAGGTTCTCCTCCTTCTCCTTCTTCTCCTCCTTCAGTCTCTAGGACAACAGAAGCAAGGAGAGGGGCACCTGGGTGGCTCAGTCGGTTAAGTGGCCAACTCCTGATTTCCACTCAGGTCATGATCTCAGCTTCCTGGGATTGAGCCCCATGGTTTCAGTGTTGGTGTTGGCAGGGAGCCTGCTTCAGGATTCTCTCTCCATCTGCCCCTCCCCATGCTCACCCACACTATCTCTTTCTCTCTCTCTCAAATAAATAAATCCAAGAAAGAAAGAAAGAAGAAAGAAATTAAGAAAGGAAGGAAGGAACGAAGGAATGAAGGAAGGAAGGAACGAAGGAACGAAGGAAGGAAGGAAGAAAAGGCAAGGAGAGTCAAAGCAGACCCCCAGGTTTCTGGCTTGAGCAACTGGACAAATACAAGTCATTCTAGTTAGGCATCCTTGGTTGCAAGGAACAGAAATCCATTTAAACTAGCTTAAGAAAAGGATTTTTATGAGGCCATGAAGC
This sequence comes from Mirounga angustirostris, assembly GCF_029215605.1. Classification (NCBI taxonomy): domain Eukaryota; kingdom Metazoa; phylum Chordata; class Mammalia; order Carnivora; family Phocidae; genus Mirounga; species Mirounga angustirostris. The sequence continues at coordinate 122,926,596 of NW_026991709.1, forward strand.
ATCTCAGAGAAATGCAGAAAAGGGAAGGTGAAACCAAGGCCACTCCAAGACACACTCTCACCTCCTCTCCCATTAGTGGCTCCTCAACTTCTCTGACTACCTCCACTCCCCTTCCTGTCCTCTAATCAGCTACCTCTAAGTTGCCCCCTTTCCCAAACTTCATCTAGCCCTTCACTGCCACCCCAGACACGGCTCTCCCATAGTCTTTCTGCTCCAGTGCCTACCATGAACTGAAAACTTCCTTGGTATCACTTAGATTCCCCTGAGTGGCATCTGACCAGCCCAACTCACATTTTGTGTTCCAGGCAAGCTTAGCAACGAACTCCCCTTAGATAAGGTGCACATCCCTGTGCCAATCAGCTATGACTGGGGCAGGGCCAGATGGCCTGCTGCCTATGTAGGAGGGACTATGGGTGGAGGAAGATTCTCTAAGAAGAGAGTCTTAGTGAGACAGTTATCCCCAAATGTGCCAAATACAGCGGTATCATTAAACAGAGAGACTAATTCTACAAATATTCATTGTGAAAATGCTAAATGCTCAGCAAGAGAAGACAGCTGAGGCTTATGGCTCTGCCATTTTGGAGGGGATAGACTCAAAAGGACCAGCAGAAGAAGCAGAAGTTTCCATTTGGGAGAAGAGAGTTTTGAGAAGTGTATTGGTTTTTTTATTACTGCTGTAACAAATTACCACAAACTCACAATGCAAACAATGCAAATTTATTCTCTCATAGTCCTAGAGGTCAGAAGTCTGAAATGGGTCTTATGGGGCTAAAATTAAGATATTGGCAGAGCTGTGTTCCTTTTGAAGGCTCTACAAACAACTCCATCCCTTGCCTTTTCTAGCTTCTGGAGGCTGCCAGCATTCCTTGGCTCATGACCTGGCATTACTCTGGCCTCTTTTTCCATCATTTTGGGTCCTTCCCTGAATTGGACTCTTCTGTCTCCCTCTTTTCCTTATAAGAAGCCTTGTGATTACATTGGGACCACCCAGATAACCCAGGATGATCTCCCCATCTCAAGATCCTTAACTTAATTACATCCGCAAAGTCCTTTTTGTCATGTAAGGTAACATATTTACAGGTTCCAGGGATTAGGAAGGACATTATTCTGTCTACCAGTTGAAGGATATGATGGTCACAGAGGACCAAGCCTGTCACTGGTCTGAGGAAAAGCCCCCGAGTCTAGACATAGCCTCATCTGTATCCTTCAAAATACTGGTTTTCACAAAATGGGAGGAGAGGAAATTAAATGTGAAAAGATTAGAGGTATGCAGGTGGTAGAGAAAAGGAGGCAGAAATGCTGCTCACTCAGAAAAGTCCAGCAATGGAAGATGAAGAAAGGACTATAGTCTGGGGGAGAATCAGGCCAAAGGGAGATAAGGAATAACAGAGTCACTGACGTATGAAAGGTGGAGGCAGAGACCCCTCTGAGTCATGGGGAGATAGAAACAGACCAAGCCTTGGGGTGTCCAGGATCAAAGGCACCTCTATGGAAATGCTATAGAGGGGCCCCAAGAGGAAAAGTTCAACATGACTCTTAGCGTATCCAGCTGAGGTGAGATGTTGACTCAACCTCCTTTACTCTCATGAAAAGGCCTGGAGGTCTGGATAAGGAACAAGAAAGCAAACAGTGGAGATGGTGGGTTGGCAGCTCAGCAGGATGGTTTCATGGTGGATCTGGAAAGTGATCAATGCAGGGCTGCTAGAGACAGAGAGGGTAGAAAAGACGGAGAAGCCAAGGAAGGCTGGGGAGTGGAGAACTGAAGTGGGAAGGGGAGACAGCAGCCTATGTAAGCATTCCACTCAGGGAGGGATGGAATGCATGGAAGAATGAAGAGCACCATAGGCATGGTGCTGCTGGTCTGCTGAGTGTTGTATAGGACGTGGGGCTGAACAGGTGGCTGTGATTAGATGGGGGAGGCTGGAGATGAACAGTGTCACATCACTAACCATGCCACACCCTTAAGGCGCACAGAGTTGCATGGATGAAAGTTACTGGCTTTCCTAGATGATCCACTTGCTTACCACAGTTCAATTAGCCTCCCGCCACCAGGAAAGAAAGGACTCAAGGTTATCCCATCAACTTCAATCATTATGTAGCCCTATATCTTTCTTTGGTGGGGTGGGGGGTGATTATAAAAAACATCTTGAGTGACTCAATTCAAGAAAACCTGAAATACACCGTCTCCACTTGCCATGCAACTGTTTATCCACGCTTGTCAGATGGACGTTGGCAGAAAGCACACTTCTTCCCCAGAGAAAAGAAAGATGTCACTAAAATTATCTTGGACTCCATAGGTAACATTAGTATAGCCAGACTGCAAAGCATCAAGTGCCAATTTACATGGTAGCTTCTGTTGTGCTAAATGAAAGAAATCGTACCCTTGTTGCGCCAATGATGTAGGTAAGAAAACTACCCCCACCGTGGGCCTGGAGCTGGGCTGCACATGGGCCCAGGGGCCAATTATCTGCTCATGTAGGTGGATTCTTTGCTGCTTGGCTCTAGAGGAAAATGCATCTTACATAAGGTGCTGCTCCATAGATAAGTCTGTTGTTAATATGTCTCAGACTGCCTTTGCCATGGCTATTATCACAGACACATGCGACGTACATCTTTTTTATCGGTGTGCATTGTACTTGTGGTAAAAAAAACAAATAAATAAAAAAGGAAAAGAGACCACAGGTCATTTGTTATTTTTAAAAAAAGAAAAAAAATTTCGCTACAGATTCAACCCATACCGCATATTATCCCCGATGAATAAAACTGGAACATCAAACATGAATTAATCAAATTTGTGGGTTTTTCAAAATGGACTTTTCCATAGTTTAGCGTGATTCAGGAGGTACTTGCAGGGCATTATGGCCAAGTTGAATGAACTTGTTAAATGCTACCTGTTACAATTCTACCCCTTCATTACTGTTTTAAAATGTACAGAGTAATTTCCTCCCCCACTGCAAAAGAAAAAAAAAACAGAGGATTTGGTACTACACTTTTTTCTTTTTTAAGATTTATTTATTTATTTGAGAGAGAAAGAGAGTGTACACGTGCGTGTGAGCGAGTGGGGGGAGGAGCAGCGGGAGGGAATCCTCAAGCAGGCTCCCCATTGAGCACAAAGCCCGATGTGGGGCTCAATCCCAGGACCCCGGGTTCATGACCTAAGCTGAATTCAAGTTGGCTACTTAACCAACTGAGCCACCCAGGCGCTCCTGGTAATGCACTCTTAGCTGAGAGAATGGAGGCCCAGTGTGAATCTGGGCCATTTCTTCTTTAATATCCAAGAACTGATCAGTCTAGGGAAACTGAGGCAGTTCAACCTGACGTTTGTTCCAATAGAAGCCAATTGTGCAGCAGAGTGGACCCCAGCTGCATTGTTAGGGAACTTTTGACCCTCCTCTGAAGACCCTGACCTGCCTGGGCAGGCGGGGGTGGGGGGGCGTCCAGAATTGTGGGAAACTATTTGAGGGTGTTCAGGCAATAACACATTTCCCCATTTTCCTGGACCCAGGAAGGCAGATACTTGAAGGATAACTAGTGATGAAACCACCCAAGGCAGCCAGGGCCAGGAGCCCCGGAGGCTGAAGAAGCCCCAGTGAGTTAAGAGTAACCATGTCTCTGGGCCTCCGTATCCCTATCTATGAGAGGCCCAGAGTGGATTCAATGCGCAGTGACATCCTCCATGCCGACTGTATGCGTCCAATGCCTAAGGGCCAGGTTTCACAATCACTATAGCGTGTCCTCTCTATACATTTCTGGGCTTCCTTCCTCAGCAGGGAGCAGCTGAGGTGCTAGCTGGGGATCCCACTGAAGCTCTGGCTGAGCCCTCATCCCCAAGCAAAGCCCAGATCCCAGACTGGAGTTGATACTAAGAGGAAGGGATCTTCTATGAGGCACAGAATCTCCAGAAAGTTGGGTCTGAGGACATGGGTAGAGACTGGAGAGTCGGGCCTCCGAAAGGAAGATGAAACCGCAGTGTAGTCTGGCTGAGAGTTTTGTTCATCACTTGCCCAAGAGGGTGGGCACTGATGGCTCCAGTTTCAAACAACACGCACAAGGGCTGAGGGAGGACCTGTGGAGGGGACACTCTCAATGCTCCACACAGATCCTCTAGGATCTCTTTCAACATTCCTGTGCACCTCTCTCCCGGCTGCACTACGCTTTTGCCCTAATGGCCCGCATTGCCCTTCTGGAACTCAGATCCTCCAAACGGACATCAGTTTACAAGTCCTAGACAGGACTGAATGCTAGGAAAGAGTCTTAGATATTTTCCAGAGCTTGATCCAGACCACCAGAATTCTCTCTAGCCTCTAACTCCTGTATTCCCAGCACTCTCTAACCCCCTCACCTCTTTGGTGATACCATGACCCAACTCATTGCCTGCCAATCAGTGAACCATATTTATGTTGCCTTCTACATACCACTGAGCATAAAATGGTTAAATCAGAAACCCCAATATCCCCACCCCAACCCCCCCACACACACACATACCCCCTCTTCCTTACCCTCAACTGCTAGCGCCTGGGGGCATATTTAATGGTGTCTGCCATATAGAAAGTGCCATGGTACCTGAGTTTTGTCCCAGACCCAAGAGGAAGACTCTACCCAATGTAATTTAAAATGCCCCTCCCATTGTAGATTGTAGCAGAAAGAACACTAAGCAGGGCAAGGTACCCAACCTCCAGACACCAGAAACAGGCTGAGTGCTCATTCAGGGAGAGAGGCCAAGGAATGAGAGAGAGCAAAAGAATGAGAGAATGGGAGGGGGCAAGGCCCACACAGCCCCTCCACTCACCCCTCCTGTCAGGCTGACAACCATTCATTCCACACTGTCCTGAAGCAAGAACTCTGCATTCATTCATTTGAAAATAGAGTAATTGCCTATGTGCCTATCCATAGAAATCAACAAATAAAGAGTTAATATTTACAGATTTACTTTGAGTATCTACAGATACAAAGGAGCTTTCTGTCAACAATAAAAGTAACTAGGTCCAAAGTGAGTTCAAAATTGAACACATTATACCACTGGCCTCTTAGTCCATTGGATAAGGATAGCAAGTCAGCTTGGGGCCCTTGAGGGGACCCTACTTAGTTATGCAAATTAAGGCCTTCTATAATATAATATTTTATATTTGGAAAGAGGATGCTGAGGCCCCATAGGGATATAAGGTGTATAGTACCTGATGCCCTGGAGGAGTGTAACAGGGCTGTATGGCCCTGTGAAGGCATGCCTCTGCTAGAGACCCCTAGATCTGCAGAGCTCAGAAGGAAGATGGACTCACGGGGTAGGTAGAAACATTAAAGCAAGAGGATAGAATTTTTTTTTCAAGATGGTAATCAGACTCCCACATAAGAATCTTAAAACAAGAAATCAACATTTCAGTCTAAATAGAGTGGACCATGAAAGAGGCTTGGCACACACTGGAAGAGAGAAGTAAGGCTATTTTATTGGCAACCCTTGGGGTGGGGGGGGAGTGGAGAGGGGGATCTACAAGTTCCCTCAAGAGCTTCCTACCAGCCCTGCACCCACTATCCTTAGAGGTCAACTGCAGAGAACGTCTACTGAGACCACATTCCAGAGTGCCTGCTCACTCCTCCATTTACTCTTATCACTGCATAAAGTCCTGGATTGAAGAGCTACCCTAGATATGTTTAATACTGATTCAGTCAAGATTCTGGAGTCCAGAGTAGCAACCACTTGTTAGACCCTCTGCCCCACTGACTTGCCCCCGGACTGAGGAGAAATGCTCCTCCGGGTCCGGCCTCCCCCTGCAGCCGGGGGAGAGGCCCAGTCCCCAACTGCTGAGAACGAACTGAGAGAATGCCTGGCCCTCCATGGCAGTCCTGGGTCCCTGGCGGCCCCCATGGCACCTCTCTCTCCCCACCCCGCCCCCTCGTCGGCATGTGAAGCGACCATGTCTGCTGCGCCAGGCCTCACAATTCACACAGGAATCCACCTCGCAATCCAGCGCACAGCATCACTCGGTCTGCGTTACCTCTCCATAATAATCTCATATATCAAAGCTGGGAGAGACCCCGGCTCTGCCTGTGAGCGACTCCGTTAGACGCTGAATATCATTATCAGAGCCCCTCGCTCCCTCGGCTTCGTATGCAAACTCCTGAGCTCCCTGGAGTCCTTCCCGAGAAAAGTGCCCTGCTCCACGGACATCTGTTATTTTGCAGGTGAGGACGCTGAGGCTCCACCGAGACCGAACCAAATTAACGGCAGCCACGAATTGGCGGCAACCAAGACCTACATTGACACCTAGTGGCCTCTCTGGGAACTACAGGCGCTCTGGCGGGTTGCTCGGGAAGGGGCTCGGAAACCTGAACAATGCCACTGGTCTAGATACTAATATCCAGGAAAAGGACTGAATGGGAAACAAATATTTACTTTCAACACCGCTGTGGTGATAGACAAACCCACACGTTATGCTTAAATATCTTAACTTGGCAAGGAGAGGGAGAAATTGAAGCCATGACTCTCTCATCCCATCTCAGGATAAAGGCAGGTCATTGAGAAAGAGAAATGGAGGAATTGAATCGAACACGTAAGTGGAATATGTCCTACATATACTCACACAAATGTGCAAAGATAGTCACTGCAGCAGTGTTTGGATTTAAAAAAGAAAAGAGGGCGCCTGGGTGGCTCAGTCAGTTAAGCGTCTGCCTTTGGCTTAGGTCATAATTCCAAGGTCCTGGGATGGAGCCCCCCCAACCATTGGGACTCAGCTCTTCAGGGAGTCTGCTTCTCCCTCTCTCTCTCTGCAGCTCCCCCTGCTGCTCCCCCGGCTTGTTCTCATTCTCTCTCTCTCTGTCAAATAAATAAATAAAATATTTAAAAAATAAAGAACAGAACCTAATAAGACCATATACACATATGTAACAATATATAACAGTATATATGACAAGTCATACATATATACACATATGTGTGTATATACATACATTATACATGATACAACTTTTTTGTTATTGTTACATAGCTCAGTTTTACCTTTATTTGGAGTTTCCTTTCCTCCCAATGGCAGAAAGTAGAATCGTGGTCTGTCCGGGATGAAGTCAGGCATTTTATATTTAAACTTAGTCAATGCATAAGTTTTCTTTCCTTACCTCCGCCCTTAGATTTAGGGGCCTATCTCATATCACATTTTAAGGGGAAGGTGTCTGTTCCCCAAATCTCCAAATGAAGGTTTATCACTGACCCCTCAGTTCCTGAGTCCCCAAACTTTATCTCGAGAGTTCTAGAACACCTTGTATGTGATATCTAACCCCCTTGTTCATATTTAATAATCTCTTGGTCTCATTGTAAAGATGCTATTCCCTCTTTACCTCTTCAATATGTAACATGATGTTAAACTTAAAAGTAATATCCAAATATTATAACTGTCACCCATTGAGAAGCTATAAAAAGGGTTGAGTTGTTGGAAATTTCAAAGGATTTGTGAGGAAGATGTCTCTGGAGAGCTGCTGGAGTGCTCTGAGTTTCACTGCTGGGGAAAGGTGAAGTGGGGGCAATTTATCTCTAAAGCCCAACTTTAGAATTCCATGCAGAGAGGCTGAAATGTGCTCGCTGCTGTTGGGGAACAAAGAGGGTGGGTGCCTGGCTCACTCTGAGGAGGTCAAAGGGCCTGTGAATCCAGAGTAGATGGCAACATCTGGGAAAACCAGATGCCAAGGAGGAAAGTGTTGCTGTGTACTAGTTTGGGTTCTCCACAGAAACAGAACTAGATAGATAGACAGATGATAGATAGATAATACGGAAATCGGTTCACATGATTATGGAGGATGAAAAGTCCCAAGATCTGCCGTTGGCAAGGAGAGCAATGTTGTAAGTTGCAGTCGAGTCCCAGTCTGAAGGCAGAAGGAGACTGACATCCCCGCTTGAAGACCGGCAAAGAGAGAATTCTTTCTTACTCAGCCTTCTTACTCTCTTCAGGCCTTCAGTGGATTAGATGAGGCTCACATACCCTGGAGAGGGCAATCTGCTTTACTCAGTCTACCAATTCAAATGTTAATCTCATCCAGAAACACCTTCACAAACACACCCAGAATGTTTATCCAAATATCCGGGTACCCCATGGCCCAGTCAAGTTGAAACAAAATTAACCATCACAAGCCCACTCCTTGTCAATTTGTCATTCATATGCCTCTCCTTAAAACATGCTTTATCTCCAAATAAAGATTATAACAAGGTCATAATGCCACCCAACATGATATAACTATCCCGCATACAACTAAAACCGCACTAATTCTCAAGGAGATAAAGTCCCTGTGTACTGTTTACTTCTCTCTGATATCCCATAACTTAAATACCATGATATAAAGTCAATATATCTTATGTTGCATGATAAAGGAATAAAAGAGGGAAGAAAACAAAGATATTTGCTTTATACACTCATACACACCTATAAACATATCCATAACACAATAAGGAGGAATACTTGAGACAGACTCCTCATTTCTGTATCTGGTCATGTGGTATTTATAACATCTTCTTCTGCTACCCGTTTCCTTTGCCTTCAACAAGTACCTCACCTGGCGCTTTACCTGCTGAAGTGACTCAAACGCTCATTCCTGAAAGATCTGGGCCATTAGTGGTCCTGCCTGGGTTGGACTGTTACGGTTTTCCACTGAGCTTAATCACAGCACATGGTAATAGTAGGAGATACCCTAAGGGATCTCCTGTATTCCATACACTTTGTTACCTCCACTGTGGAGTAGGAGTCCAGTTTCCCTTGGTGGTCAAGATCAGCCAGCACAGTAACTCCTTCCTTTGCCTGTTGATTCAGAGATATGAGGACTATAAAGTAGCCACACAGTGGTCTTAACTTCCAGTTCAATAGTGGAGGCTTTCCTCCCTCTGTAACTAAGTCCTCTAGGCCAACAGAGCATAAGGTCATGAGAACAGGAAACACAAAAATTTTGCTATTGGGTCACTAGAGGTAATAATGAGTGGTGCCACTCCCATTTCCACCTCTTGATTCTTGGGCCCTTGAATGTTGGCTTGGGAAAAAAGGTACTACTTTATATGGGACACTGATTCAGAGAATAAATAGTCTTGTGAAGAGCCTTACCCTAGTCCTGCAAAGGTATTGCCATCTAGTTGGTACCATAATTGAGTCTTCAAAAGGCCATTCCATAGTTCCATCAAGCCATGTGCTTTGGGATGGTTTAGAACATGGTAAGATCAATGAATTCCACATATGCATGGGTTCATTGGCAGCACTTTTTTTGCTGTGAAGTTCCTTGATCAGAAGCAATTCTGGAGGCACCTGGGTGACTCAGTCAGTTAAATGTCTGACTCTTGATTTCAGCTCAGGTCATGATCTCTGGGAAGTGAGATGGATCCCCGAGTCAGGCACCATACTCAGCACAGAGTCTGCTTGAGATTCTCTCTCTCCCTCTGCCTCTGCCCCTCCCCCTGCTTATGTTTTTTCCCTCTCTCTCTCTCCCTCTCTCTCTCAAATAAATGAATAAATAAAATCTTAAAAAAAAAAGAAGAAGAAAAAGAAGCAATACTGTGTGGGATACCATGACAGTGGATAAGGCATTCTGTAAGTCCATGGGTGGTTATTTTGGCAGTACACAGGGAAGGCAAATCCATAAGCAGAATAAGTGTCTATTCCAGTAAGAAAAAAGTTCTGCCCCTTCCATGATGGAAGTGATCCAATGTGATCAACCTGCCACCAGGTCACAAGCTAATCACCCCAGGGAATAGTGCTATATGGCATTCAATGTTGGTCTCTGCTGGAAGACTGAGCACTATCAGTGGCCAAAGCAAGGTTGGCCTTGGTGAGAGAAATCCATGTTACTGAGTCTATGCATAACCTCTATCCCTGCCACCATGGCCACTTCATACATGAGTCCATTGAATCGTGACAGGAATGACTGGGGAAAGAGGCTGAATGGAATCCACCTAATGGATCATCCTATCAACCTGATTATTACAATCTTCCTCTTCTAAAGTCACCATTTGGTGAGCATTCAGTGGGACACAAATATCTTCATGTTTCTTGCCCATTCAGAGGCAAGAAACACATATCCACATATCTCTTCCCCAAATTTTTTGTTACCAATTTTTCAATCATGTTCCTTCCAAGTCCCTAACCATCCAGCCAAACCATTGGCTACAGCCCATGAATCAGCATATATTCACACATCTGGCCATTTCTCCTTTCCAAGCAAAGTGAACTACCAGGCACACTGCTCAAATTCTGCCCACTGGGAGGATTTCCCTTCACCACTGTCCATCAGGGATGTCCCAGAGAGGAGCTATAGTGCTACAGCTGTCCACTTTTGGATAGTGCCTGTATAATTATAAACCAGGCCCAAATCTTCTCTTCTTCTGATCATAGGGAACTCCCCATGAGGCCAAAGGTACAGGCTGAAAGGGAAAAGTCAATGTAGCAAGAGTGGGGATCATGGACATTTGGGCTACTTCCTCATATAACTTGTGTCTTCTGCACCTGCTCGGGCCCAATCACAGATATATATGCCACTTCCATTTGATGATGGAGTACTGTTGTGTCCAACTTTATGGCTTGGGGTGTCAGATAACACCCAGTTCATGATTGGCAGCTCAGCCGTGTGGTAAGTTTGTTGCCCATAGTTAAGCGTTTAATCTCTACTAAGGCCCAGGAGCAGGCCAAGAGCTGCTTCTCAAAAGGAATGTAGTTATCTATTGAAGATCCAGAACTTTGCTCCAAAATCCTAAGGGCCTGTGCTGTGATTCACTTGCAGGGGCATGTAAAAAGTTCCAAACAGCATCTCTATCTGCCGCTGATGGTTTTAAGCCCTACTGGATCTGCAGAAGCATATGGCCCAAGCAGCAGAGCAGTTTGCACAGCAGCCTAGCCCTGTTGTAGAGCTTTCTCTTGTCTGGGCCCCACTCATAACTAGCAGCTTTTTGGGCCCCTGTAAGTGGGCTAGAGTAACACACCCAAATGAGGAATATGTCGCCACATGTGAGGCCAGATGCCTTGGAAAAGATATCTCAACATGTCCTACACTACTGGACCCCTAGAAATTTCACTGAGATAGAAGGCCCCTGAATTTTAATCAGATTTATTTCCCACCCTCTGACACACATATATTTGACCAATAAGTCTAGAGTAGTTGCTACTTCTTGTTCACTAGATCCAATTAGCATAATGTCATCAGTGTAATGGATCAGTATGATACCTTATAGAAGAGAAAGGTGATCAAGATGTCTTTGAATTAAATTATGACACAGGGCTAGAGAGTTGATATACCCTTGAGGTAGGACAAGGAAGGTGTACTGCTGGCCTTCCCAGGCAAAAGCAAACTGCTTTGGTGATCTTTACTAGCAGGTATTGAGAAAAAAGCAATGGGAAAAATCAATAGCTGCACACTAGGTAACAGGGATGGGTTGGTTTGCTCAAGCAATGAAACCCTGTCTGGTACAGCAGGTGCACCTGGAGTCACAACCTGGTTAAGCTTACGATAATCCATAATCCACTGTCATTCTCCAAGATCCATCTGTCTTCCAAATAGGTCAAATAGGTGAGTAAAATGGCGATATAGTGGGAATCACCACCCCTGCTTCTTTCAAGTCCTTTATGGTAGCACTAGCCTCTGCAATCCCTCCATGAACTTGGTATTGTTTTTGATTTACTATTTTCCTATGTAGGAACAGTTCTACTCAGCCTTTCCCATCCTAATAGTCTTCATTCCACCAATTAGGGAACCAGTGTGGGGATTCTGCCAGCTGCTAAGTATATCTATTCCAATTATTCATTCTAAAACAAGGGAAATAAACACAGGATGTGTTCAAGGTCCCAATGGGCCCACTATGAGTCAAATCTAAGTTAAAACTCCATTAAATCACCTGACCTCCAGGGATGCCTGGATGGCTCAGGTGGTTAAGCAGTTGCTTTCAGCTCAGGTCATGATCCCAGGGTCCTGGGATCAAGTCCCATATTGGGCTCCCTGCTCAGCAGGAAGCCTGCTTCTCCCTCTGCTTGCTGCTCCCCCTGCTTGTGCTTGCACTTTCTCTCTCTCTGACAAATAAATAAATAAAATCTTTTAAAAAAAAAAAATCACCTGACCTCCATAACTCCCTATCCTTGACTAGTGGACCACAGTGACATTTTGGGTCTCCTGGAGTTAATGTCAATTCAGAGTCATGTCCAGTAGTCCCCAACAGCTCTGATTATTTCCTTTTCCCCAGTGCACAGTTGCCCTCCTAAAGGCTATAAATCCCTTTGGGGAAGACTGGGAAGAAGATTAACAGTGTACATTTTTGGTTGTGTACCAGGGTCCTTCCTAAAGGAGACCTAGCCTCCCCTTCATTCAAGGGGTTCTGGGTTTATAAACTGGCTCAAGTTTGGGAATTGATTGAGGAGCTATGACTCTGTTTTTATGATTCAGGTTAAACTTGTTCACTTGACTTAGAACTTTTATCATACAGACCAAGTAAAAATTTAGTAGGTTTCCTGTCTACTTTCACTTCTACTTTCACACCATGAGCAACTAGCCAATGCCATAGGTCAGTCTGAGTTGGACTATTCTTGATTGCTGCTTGCTTTTTTTTTTAAGATTTTATTTATTTACTTGACAGAGAGGGACACAGCGAGAGAGGGAGCACAAGCAGGGGGAGTGGGAGAGGAGAAGCAGGCTTCCCGCCGAACAGGGAGCCCGATGCGGGGCTCGATCCCAGGACCCTGGGATCATGACCTGAGCTGAAGGCAGATGCTTAATAACTGAGCCACCGAGGCACCCCTTGATTGCTGCTTTGACTCTGCTGTCCACTGCAGTAACTACACTCACCTTGCCTTTGGCAGCTGAGTGCCACCACTTTTGCTCACTGTGAGCCACCTTTTGGTCCATGTTTATGTTAACAAACAAATTGTTAGAGCCCTTCCTAACTCCTTGAGCTTGCAGCATAAATGCAGAATCTCTGTTTAGTGAGCCTGTATCAATAAATTCGACATGATCCAAATTAATGTTCCTTCCACTATTACCACACACCCTCAACATCCATTCCCACGTGTTCCCCAGATTTCTGTCTACACAAATTAGAAAACTCAAGTAGTCTTTTGGAGTGTAGTGCATCTCCTCACGGGTCACACTTGGTACCTCACCTTTAGGAACTGCTGGGATTTGAGTCTAGTTATAGGTCTAGAAGCCAAGGTGGGAGGTGGCTATGGGGCCTGAGAAACTCACCATTGTCTTGCATGGCAACTGCCTCAGGGGTGGCCATTATAGCTTCCTCAGCCAATGCAGAGTTAATTCTCTGAGTAGGGAATCACTACCACTAGGGGTGGGAAGGCAGCTTCTACTGGGGGTAGGGAGGCCTCTTCCACAAGCAAAAAAGATTCATCAACATTTGGGGGCTCAAGGTCCCCAGCTTCATCAGGAACTTCCTAGACACCTCCAATTCAACCTACAGGATCCCATTCTTTCCCAGTCTATGCCCTTACTTTAATACCCTACAAGGCTGGGTGTTCAATTTACATTATAATTCAGCCAATTGCAGGGTAAGATTCTGCATTTGATTTTCAGCAATTTCAACTCTTCCGCTATAGTAGATAAGAGTCTCCTTCAGGGTACACATAGAAGCTTTCAGGTGATTTATGTGGCATTTGAGCTGGGAATTCAAATCCCTGAGCTCATCCTTTTCTTTTGACACTTTGTCCAGCAACATTAGAAGCAACCAGCCAACCTCATTAGATTTGTTATTTTTCAAAAAAATGTTAGAAAATACTAAATACACAGTTACCCAACTCCTTGTTTATTAGTGGTTGATTAAGAATGTCCAATAATGATATTTTGCACATCTTTATTGGCAAATTATGCCATGGATTGTCAGTGTCCTCTTTACTATAGGAAATAGAGTCATTAGCATGTTTAAACCTAATTAGAGAACCAATTCCAGAAACCCCCAAACCGATTCAGAAAATTCATCCTTAAAATTCTGTTCCTCTAGAACCACTCTCAGTACCAAAATCTGTATTAGTGTGGGAGTTAGAGATGGATCAATAGATAGATAATAAGGAATTGGCTCATGGGATTATGGAGACTAAGAAGTCCCAGGATCTGTACTTGACAAACTAGAGACCCAGGAGAGCAATGGTGTAAGTTCCAGTCCGAGTCTGAAGGCAGGAGAAGACTGATATCCCAGCTTGAAAACAGTCAAGCAGAGAGAGAATTCTTTCTCACTCAGCCTTCTTATTCCATTCAGGACTTCACTGGATTGGATGAGCCTCACCCACATTGGAGAGGGCAATCTGCTTTACTCAGTCTACCAATTCAAATGTTAATCTCATTCAGAAAAACACTCACTGACACAACCAGAATAATGTTTATCCAAATATCTGGGCATTCCCATGTCCCAGTCAAGTTGACACATAAAAGTAACCATCAAAAGCTGGAAAAATTAAATTCATTGCCTATATCATGGACTTACAGTCTGAGAATTTCAACAGAAAAGCTTACAAAGAGCTCATGAAAGCGTCCATAGGAGAAGGAAATCAGCTTTAAATCTCAACCAGTCCCAGGGAACCCAAACTGAGCTTTCAACTGTTCCAAACAAGTAAGTCCCTTCCTGAGCCCCCTTTCCACTCTATCCTTCTTGAAATCCAATCTCAGATGGGCCCATAATGGCAGCAGGTGCAGGAAGAGGAGGTAAAAAAGAAATGGAAACAGACCACACACTTCCCTGAAGTAAGGAACCCAACCTGCTAAAGACAAAAGCAGCTTTCTCTCTCATAAGAGTTCAATGTTTTTAATACTGGGAATAGGCAGTTTTAATTATGAATTGAATTAAAGTGACTGTGTTAAAGTGACTATAGAGCTTTCTATCACCTAAGAGTGACCCAAGAAGTCATCAACTGACAAGGAAAAAAAACTGCCCACCCAGGTAAATTTTAAGGGAGGATGGAGATACCCCATGAGTCAGTAGATTTTCAAAGTATCCATTATTTCCATCTCTTGTGTTATGAATTTTTCTGGTTGCTGAGTCTGAAATATGCCTCATAATGAATTTCATCATGCCCTTTGTCATTTTTATATTATAGCTCATTCTGCATGGCAGTGTTTTCCATGAAAAAGTCCTTCTATGGTAGATACTTCTGCAGCTATCTTAGCCTATTCCTCCTAGTTTACACACTCGGGACTAGGTCTTATGGAGTTTCAAGTGTTTTCTCTAAGCCAATAAAATTCCTGATGCTTTTCCCCTGTGCAGAACTAGGTCAGACAAAGATGCCCCTTTTTCTTCCCGCACCATGGGCAAGCAGCACACTTCTGGAGTGTTTTCAGTCCCCGTTCACTAAACAGACAAGACAACCAGCCCCAACCTCAGCTTAAGGCAGTGAGCATGGCTCCATTCTCCTGCCAAGCTTGGGGTATACTTATTTCCATTCCCACATGAGCTTTGAAGCCCAACCTATATCTACACCCAGTTCCTTCTACCCTTGGGCTATCCTTATTCAGCTTACTCTATAGGTTTATTCTTCACTATTGGTCCACAAAGATTGTGAGTGTGTGTATATGTGTGTGTGATCTATCATTCCTCTGTTTGGAGGAGGTTACAGAGAGGGTTTGATGTGTGCTCACTCCATCATCTTGATCAGATGTCTTCCAGTCATGCCTCAGACACTAGTGAGCTAGACAAGCAGGATATATGCCCCAGCCCCAAGTCACCTCAGTTTTGCAACAGAGTGAACAAGCCCATCTCTGCAAGTAACTACATTTTCCCTCAGTGATGGGAAGAACTTGCTTGCTTTTTATTGGCTTTGGCAGAAATCCCTCCCTCTCTTGTCCTGCCTGCCCAGAAGAGGGGACACCTCTCCATGAGAGCTGATGGAGGACAGACTGTTCCACATTCCGGAGAGCCCCAGTGCCAGAAGCTTCCTTAAGCCCTCCCTCTCACAGTGGGACACTTCAGAGATGATTCAGGACTTTCAGATAAAATCTCAGGTGCAAATGCTGATACCACATATGTGAGCCTGCTACTCCCACAGGCTCAGAAGGCTCTGTGCCTCCAATGTGCTGCTCTCACCAGGCTCCCATTCTTTCCGGGGGCTGCATCATCAGCCCAGCCTGGCTTATCAGCCCAAACTCTGAATCTCCAACAACGAATTAGGGTCAGAAAAACAAGAAGAGGGGCCTGAGCACTCCCACTGGGGCAGGTGGAGAGTCCAGACCCAGAGAGGCAACATGGATGGCTCAGGAACTACATTTGCTTAGGAGAGAAGCAGCCCATACAGCCACAGCCCTCCCACCTCGGCAGCCGTACGTCACCCTCCCCGAGAGCTGAGCAAGTGGCCAATCAGCAAGAAGCTCAGCTGACTAGAACCACTGCGAACCAACTGTACACCAGACACTGCGCTAAAAACTTTACATATGTTTTCTCATTTACTCATCTACCCATCCTGATGGAAAGTAATGTCAGTTCCATTTTTCAGATGAGTAACTGAAGCTCAGAGAAGTTAAGAAATTCGCTGAAGATCACACAGCTATTAAGTGATAGAGCCATAATTCAAACCCAGGGGGTCTGAAGCCTGAAGCCGCATTATTGGTCCCTCTGCTCCCAGTGCCTCTGGCAGTGGGGTTCTCCAGGATGTTAAGCTGGTCCACCCCACGTCAGCTCCCACAGAGTGGTGTCCACCTTCCTGGGAGGGACAAGAAGAACGTGGACCTCAGTGTAGGCAAGGGGGAGGGAAGGAAGGCTGTATCATGGAAGGAGAGAGCAATCCCCCAACGCCACAGAGGCAGAACAAGAGGACCCTCAAGGACCCCATTTGGACTTGCTGTCTGATGGGGTCCCAGGGCTCACCCGCAATCAAAGCTCCCAGGTGTCTCTTACTGGAGGGTCGCCCAACGGTCCCGTACAGCCCCACCCTGGAAAGGCAGTCCAGATGCCTCCAGCTCTGCCTTGAGGGAGATTACGGGCATTTGTGTCATTTAGGGCTTGGCATTAGGCAGACGCCGAGTAACCCCAGCAGCCCGCGTCTCTGACCCAGGCTCTCCTTACAGTTGCCTGGTGCAGCTCCCTCGCTCCTCTGACCTGCACTGTGGCATCTGCACAGCCCGCACTGGGCCAGGCAGCCTTTGGCTGCTGGGACCTCCGGGCCTTTTGGGTTCAGACCAGTCCCAGAAAGGAAGGTGATGTATGGCTGCTGAGGCCTGAGGGGCGGGGCTGACGGGCTACTTCTGTGTGGTTCCTGAGCCATCCACGTTGCGTGCATATCCCTGGGTATAGAGAGTGCCCACTCCCTGAAAATCTTTCTTTTCTAGTAGTAGCTTTATACCAGCACCAGTCAGTCCCCACTCAGAACGGCTACCTGACATGGTTAGGGCTCCTGCAGAAAGCAAGGCTCCCAGGTGTCTGTCACTGGAGGGTTCCTGGCCAGCCCATGTGGGGCCCCACCCTGACAAAGCAGCCCACATGCCTTCAGCTCCACCCCCCGGGGAAATATGCACACTTGTGTAGGTGAAGGCGTGGAGTTAGGCAGATGCTAGGTAGTCCCTGAAGCCCCTTCCTATAAGCAGGCCTCACCCGACAGAGTTCTGTTCCAGGGCCCTGGCTCCCCTGTGCTGCCCCCGCATGCAGGGTCCCAGTTCACACACTGCACCTTGTTAGCAGGCCGTGGGCTGCAGGGGACACCCCCAGGCCCATGGGACACTGGCAGGACCCTCCCCCCACCAGCTGAATGGCCTCAGGGTGTAGAGAGCTCACACCCCAAAGATATTTCCAACACTCCATTTAAAACTGGTCCCTGCTTGGACCAGCTGCCTGCCTGGTCCGAGGCTCCTCCCTCAGTCAAGGCTCCCAGGTGTCTCTTATTGAAGGATACTCTGACCTTCCCACGCAGCCCCACCCTGGCAAGGGAGCCCATATTCCTCCAGCTCTGCCCCCAGGGGAATATGCGCATTTGTGTAGGTGAGAGCTGGCAGCCTTGAACCCCCCACAGCTCGCAGCAAATTTGTAGGGCATCTCCGGACACTTGCCCTGCACCAGGTCCCTGGCTCCCCTGACATGCATGGTTCATGCATGCCCAGCACACACCCTGTCGGCCTGCCCGGGGCAGCCCGGGGCCTCCAGGCCTGTGGGGTCAGGTCGGTCCCAAACCACCTGCGCGGCCTCCTGAGTGAAGGGAGTCCAACCCCGCAAAATTTCTCTGAGGCGGCTGCTCTAAAGGGGCAACAGTCAGTCCCCATTTGGACAGGCTGCCTGCTAGGGTCCCCGGCTTACCAGTCATCAAGGCTCCCAGATGTCTCTAGGGAATGGTACCTGGGCAGCCCACCAGGCCTCGCCCTGGCCAGGCAGTCCAGACTCGTCCAGCTTCTCTTTCAGGGGGATTATGTGCATTTCTGTAGCTAGGGCTTGGAATTAGGCATTGCCAGGTAACCACAGTAGCTCCCTCAGGGAACCCAGCCTCTTCCTCCAGCTGCCGTGTTTCCGGCGCTGGCTCCCCGGACCTGCGCGGCTCCCGCCTGCGCAGTACACACCCCATCGGCCCACCCAGTGCAGCTGCGGCCCTCCGGGCCTGTGGAGCGCAGCCAGGTCCCAAACCACCCGCACAGCCTCCTGTGTGGAGGGATCCCACGCCCCGAACATCTTTCAGAGGTAGCAGCCTTTAACTTGCAACAGTCAGACCCCATTTGGGCTGCCTGATGGGGCCCAGGGGTTTGCCCACTTTCAAGGCTTCCAGGTATCTCTTGTTGGGTGGCACCTCAACCGTCCAGCACAGCCCCACCCTAGCAAGGCAGCCCAGGTGCCTCCAGCTCTGCGTTCAGGGGTGCATGCACATTTATGTAGGTTAAGGCTTGGAATGAGGCAGATGTCGCGGGACCCCAAGTACCTGCTCCTGTGATCCAGCTTCTCCCTGCAGCTGCCCTGTTCCAGAGGCTTGGCTCCCCGACCTGCAAGGCCTCGCACGCTCATTCCGACCCCATCAGCCTCGGGGAGCTTGGGCACGCAAGGCCTGTGGCACTCGGGCCGATCCTCAACCCCTTGTGCCCATGGTCATAGCAAGGAACCAGCTACATTAGGACAAAAATGTATCTAAACAGGAGCAGGCTCCAGCTCAGTGTTCTGAATCCTAGCAAGCTTCTGAATAATTGCAGGGTTTTGTTCTCCTTTTCTTTTGTTGTTGTTTTTTCGTTTGTTTTCTGAACAGCAGATTACCACTGACCCCCAACCTGCCCCAGGAGATCCTTCTTCAAGTCGTCTGAGGACCCCACATGCGTCCTTGTTAACATTCCCCGAGTCAGTCTGGCATGCTGCATCTGCTACCCCAGCCACTGCTGACTTTCTCTCCTTGATTCTTTCCTCCTGGACCCATGCTTTTGGAAGGAGTAGGCTGCCCCGTCCACTCCTTCCCAATTCCTTTCGAAGCTCTGGGCAGTGGAACCCTCAGCCCCCACATTTAACACAGCCGTCCTGCCAAACCCAATGGCCTCTTCCCTGTATGGCACAGGAGGCTGACAATCAACCCCTCCCCTGCTCCCCCGCTTGCAGTTCAGCTCCCTCGAGTTCCAGGAAACTGCAAAGCTGAAGAGACAGAACAAACTGACGGACCCTCAATCCTCTGCTCACACCTCCCAACCTCCCTCCACACAGCCAGCCCCTCGTGCTCTGGGACTGCTGCTCCCACTGCTTTCTGGGACATGTAGCACCCCAAACCTCCTATATTCCAAAACACAGTCATTATCCTTGCCCCAAGCACAGGCCACTCCGCCTTCCCAGTCTGTCATTCTCCCAGTTTCTCAGGCCCTGGACTCAGGAGTAATTCCTACCTCCTCTGTCTCCTTCATTGGTGATGCACATTGACTACAAACAGGGTCAACCGCATAATTTGTGGGGCCCCTTGTGCATGAAGCAGAAAAAATGTCATTAAAGGCATATAAAAAGTTTTTCCCTTTCTTCTGTGATCTTTTTCTATGCCTGTCATGGTGGTTTTTATTTGCTGTTTAATGTGTTCTAAGTAAAAAAAAAAATTTTTTTTAATTTTAATTAGTACAAATTTTACCTCTCATTTTTACACTGCAAATATCAGAGCATTTAGCTGTTGCATGGAGTCACCAAAACTACATAATTCCTATTTCCTGCCTTGTCCCCAGAGAGTGCCACAAGCTGGCCAGAAGAGACAAACACAAGCCAGACTCAGGAAGTTTGGAAGGCCAGGATCCATTAAACCTTAATTACTAAACATCAACTTTATGGGTCTTCTTAATACATGAGTATCATCAAAGATACTTCCGTTGGATTTTGATATTTTTATGTGGCCCTGTCTGACTCAGGGTTATAACTTACAGGGTCAATCCACTTCTGTTCCCTTGAAATAGAAAAATTCCTCCTGACTGAGACATTCGTGCTTATTAGTCTCTGTTTTCTATGTCTATGCAATCGAGAAGACAGTAATCCAACAAAACACTTTTTTTTTAACCTTCTCTTAGTCTACATGATTTAGATGCACTCTGAATTCCATTTTATACCCATGACTTCAGGTTTACTATATGTCAACGGACCTCAGCCAATACTCTTATTTCTGATGTTCAAGTTGTCTCAATTTTGGCAGTGGGAGCCCCTTCTAGATTGGTTCTTATGTCCTTTTGATTCCATCAATCCGTTTAAACTCTCCTGCTTCCTGTTCTTGTTGTTTAGCTGTTCAGTTTCATCTTGAACTTTCGGAATCTGCCATTTCTCCCAAGTGCTTTCAATGGGAAAAGAGAACTACAGGCTGGAATGAGTGTGCTGAGATGCGCTGTCGGGTGACACGTTTCCCTGGCCACTTCAACAGACGAAGAGACAAAACACATGTTTTCAGTTTACAATTTTTGTTCTTTTAAAAGTATGAGTTCATATCGATGTTTCCAGTTCAGTTCTAACAATACAGTATTCCTACTCAAATCCTTGATTCTACAATGGTACTTCCTTCTCTTTTATGCCAAAAAAAATCTAGAATCCTAACAAAATAAATACAATCGCCTATTTTATTTGTCTGAAAAGAAAGTAATTCTAAAATAGCTTTACAACATTAATGCAAACTATCTAATTACCTAACAAAGGTTCAATTTTTCTAATACTTATTTTTTGTTTGTTTCTAGGTGCATTCCACTAAGGATTTGCCAAAAAAAAAAAAAAAAGTCTTTGCTCTAGAGTCACTTATAATCTCTCACATTTGGCTCTGTGAGTCCTTATCTGGCATAGAGTTTTGGTTCGACCATTTTCCTTCATTTTCAATCTGAGAGCCCTAGCATTACAACAGCCAACCAACCAAAGCTCTTAGGAGCTGGAGACTGGCAGCCACGAGGAGAAAGAAGGCCCTCTGTGACACAAGATGATGGCGAGAACTCCAACACTATAGTGGCCAAAATTCTGCACGATGGTTGCATTTCACCATTATCTGCCCATCTACCATGGCTTAACCCAGAGGTATAATATCAAGAGAGGTACACATGAGTTCTGCCTCCTGTTAATTAACCTATCCAATCTATATTACTTTCATGTATTCGGTTGTTTTTTGTTTGTTTGTTTGTTTTGTAAAATCCTGTTCTAATCTTCTAAGCTTTTTAATTTATCTTCCTCCTTTTATGAACTATAAATCCACCCTTCTTTTATAATGTTCAACATTCCCTTACCAGTCTAATATACTGTGTTATGTATTGTTACCTCAAGGTTAGCAGTGAAGAATCAAAGTCAATTAGCAGTATCTTAAGTCCAGTCAAAGCTCTTAATTTTCTCACAAGGGGATCAAATTATTTATGATTATCCAACAGTACCTATAAATGCTGTATATTAAGATTTCACCTGAAATTCCTTTTGACTCATGGATCAAAATTCAGATTTTGCTTCATATACATTATCATTGCCCTTATTTTAATTATTGATCAACAGAGAGTAAAACTCCAAATTTTCTGAAGTCTCTGGAAAATACAATTACCAATTACCTTCACTTTATACAAAATTCAAACTTGCCAAAGCCAAATAAGAATGTCATAAAATACAACCAGATATACTTCACTAAAGTTTCAATTAAAAATACATAACCATAACCAGGGATGCCTGGGTGTCACAGTCAGTTAAGCATCTGACTCAGGTCACCATCTCAGGGTTGGGAGATCCAGCCCTGTGCCTGGCTCTGCGCTCAGCATGGGACTCAGCGCACAGGACTCTCCCTCTCCCTCTGCCCCTACCCCCCCACACTCTCTCTCTCTCTCTCAAATAAATAAATAAATCTTTAAAAAAATAAAAATACATTACCAGATATATCAAATTATATCACAATCTTTTAGTAACTGAAAAAAAAAGTTATCAGATTATTTCACCTTTAAACCATTCTCAGAAAGTTCAAGAAGAAAATTTTACAAATTCATAAAATTTCCAGATTATGTGGGTTCTCAAAGAACCTTTCATAAAAGCTATCAGTGTTTAGAAATCATAGCACACTGCCTCATGGGACACAGCTAGTTAATGTTAGAGGAGACATCCAAATTCTGCCCCAGAATCAAATAAGCCATGCCCTAAATTCCTGACTTTGCATTCTGTAGGAGCCGCATTTATGACTTCAAGTGAATCACAAATTGAATTTAAGGTAAAATTATTTGAATTTAAGGTAAAAAGATACATTATCTGGTTTCAATTATCAAAATCGTTAATACCTTTTAGAAGTTTTAAATGGTGTCTAATTCAAAAACTCTGATTTGGGAATAAATGTTTTTGGGGGGATGTGATTTTTGGGGGGGGGGTGTGATTTTTTTAAATGAGTCATTAGCCAAGGAAAGAGCGGGCCCCACCTCGGGCACACACCCTGCTGATCCCATACACATCCCTAGCACCTGCATGGTTAGAACCACACCTCAGACCCAAGCTGCTGACTAGCAGTTCTTCAACTTGCAGCGAGGTAGGGAGGGAAGGAAGGAAGAAGGAAGGAAAAAAAATGAAGGGAAAGGAAGGAAGGAGATGAATCCTTTTTTCTGACAGTTTTTCTCAGGAACTGAAACGGAACTGCTTACAGTTACACATATTTAAATTGTAGCATCTACTCGCTGCCATCTGCTAACTTAAAACTCTTCATTTAAAATACAGTAATTCTTCACCCCACTGGCAATCCTCCATAATCTAGGCTTAATCTGAGGAGAAGGCGCTATTCCGTTTTGATCTAGTTCCAATTGCAAGACTCAGACGTGAAGGCGAGAGAGTGGAGCGTTAACTTCCTGACACGAGCCTCACCTGCGAAGGCTCTTCGGCCTCACTAATGTAGGCGGGATGATATCCGAGGGCCCTAGTTCTGGGGTAGGATTTCCTAAGGCTAGAAACCTAAGGTGGTGTCTGTAGGCTTCATCTTGCACCGAGGCAGTTTGGCAGAGACGTGACTCCGGCATGTCCAGGAAATGAGGAGCCATGGGGTCCCTTCATAGATGAGTGGCTTAAAATACAGGAGCAAAATGTAGCAGTTATTGACGTTTGTACAGACACTCATTTTTCTAACAGCCAGGAGTTTTTCAATAGTTTTTAAAAATTTCCCCCAGGGGGTCCAGTGAGGGACCAGGGACAAGTGCCACCTTCACAGTAAGAGCGTTTGTGCTTTTGCTCTTGAGGCTTTTTGCAGGTACCCAAGAACACTCCTACTCAGTTTTCCCTCCAGGATCCTTAATGGTTTTTTGTTTTGTTTTGTTTTGTTTTGTTTATTTATCTGTGAGAGAGAGAATGAGAGACAGAGAGCACGAGAGGGAGGAAGGTCAGAGGGAGAAGCAGACTCCCCGCCGAGCAGGGAGCCCGATGCGGGACTCGATCCCGGGACTCCAGGATCGTGACCCGAGCAGAAGGCAGTCGCTCAACCCGGGACTCCAGGATCGTGACCCGAGCAGAAGGCAGTCGCTCAACCGACTGAGCCACCCAGGCGCCCCCCTTAATGGGGTTTTACAAACTCTCCTGGGCTTGCAGCTTCTCACTGAGGGAGGCAGGAAGGGCTCTATCTTCCTTTTGGGAGCCTCCTGCTCCCACTTCAGGCAAGAATGGGCTTTTTCCAGGCTTTTTTGTTAGATGCTTGAGGACCTCGGGGCCCCTGGAACCCACAAGACAAACTGTAACTTGGGGTCAGATCTTGTATGCCAGGTTCAAATTTTACAGGGTAGGTGCCACCGTGCCAAAGTTTGATATGACTACCCTCTCGTGAACCATGGCCTGAGGAACACCCCAGAAAGTCAGTCTAGTTCAAGAATAGGCTAGAAAGATGACACACAGGAAAAATAAAAATTCAGAAAACTCTTTTTTTTTTTTTTTTTTAAGAAATAAGGAAGGATAGCACAGAGGAAAAACGGACACAGAGTGAGGCCGAAGCAAGGGCCGAGTAGGGAGGGAAAGCCACGCGGACAGAGCCCGAGTGAGGATATGGCTGCCACTAAATTCTGAATCCACTAATGACAGTGGAGGTTTGTTAGGGGCCAAGCCCATGGAAGTTCTGTAATTGAGTTCTCGTTCTAGGAAATGTGTCTGAGTTTTTCTTTCTCCATCCCTGAAACTTGGCTCCCAAGGAGGGAGGACTTTTTGCAGAACTCAACACAAGGTGGCGCCAGACACCCGCGGACTTAATGAGGTCCCCCTTCCAGGTGGGCGCCAGAAGCTTTGCGAAAGTTCCCTGAAGGGATCAATCAAGTCAGTCCAGATTCAAAGGAAATGGAGAGCTCTGAATCCACAGAGAATTAGCCTACGGATAAAATAAGGCACACAGAAATAAGATATATATATACGTATATTATATATATATATATGATATATATATTATATACACACACATATATATGTAAAAGATGGGGAGAAGTAGCACAGAGGCTAAACAGACAAACTGAACCTACGAAACCTCTGTAAAAGGAAAATAAAGGCACGTCCCTGCGAATCCCTGGCAGGCCAGGAGACGGGCAAGTGCAGAAGGCCTGGAAGTGAGGAGCAGCCAGTAAAGGGGCTCTTGCAGATGTCCTGAGGGGATAGAGTCGCAGCTTGGGCCAGGGACTGGTGGCAGTGGAGAACAATGCCTTCTGACTGAGGTATTTACATTCACCAGTATTCTTCATTGACATGGTGAGTCAATAAACCCAACATGACTGCATAACAAGACTCAATTGAAATGCATTCTATTCGTCTTTTCTGAGAATTCACTGTACTAGCTTTGCTCTTTTTATGGGTTATTGTGGGCTCATGACATTTCAAATGTGCTGATGTCAGCCAGTATTCTCATTTTGATGCTCACACTGGCCCAACTTTGGCCGGTGGGGACCCTTTTAGCTTTCAAATGCCCCGGTTATTTCAGGGTTTGCTTCTGGCCCAGCAACGTGTTAGGTGTTCTGAGATTGCCTCATAGTCTTCTGCCCCAGACCAGACATGGGATCAGACATTGTTCCAAGAAACCCTGGTTCCTTTTGGGAGAGAAATAGCATTAAGAACCATAATGTAGGCATGAGGGTGCATTATGTGCGTTATGGGGTAACATTGCTACTGGGCCATTTTGATGGGGAAAAAAAGCCAGAAAAGAAATATATTTTAATTACATGTTTTACAAAGGCATGACTTCATATTGATATGCTCAATTCAGTTCTAACAACACACTGCTCCCACTCAAATTTGTGCATCTACAGTTAGCCTTCCCTTTCACCAATCTTGAAATCTAGGTTCCTATCAAAATAAACATAATTATTTACTTGCTCTGACAACTTAAGAGAATAGTTCCAAAAACAAACAAAAATACACTATCAATAAAAATAGTACAAATACTAAATAAAGTTTTTGTTTTGGACTGCAGACTCCTAAAGATTTGTTGCCAAAGTACTCGGTTCTAGAGCCACTTGTAATCTCCCCACCTCGTGTGGCTATATAAGGATGGAACTGAGAGATAGTTGTGGTCCACTCGTTTCCATTCACTTGCACTTAGAGGAAGCTGCAACCTGCCCCCACCCTTCATTTTCTGCTCTACCTTTTCATTTTTCATAGGACTTGTACACTCCCAATATACCAGATCATTCACTTTTAAAAAGTAATTGCTATCATTATTTGGTTTTGTATTATTTTGCTGTTATTCTTTCCCCTTCCCCCGGTGGAAATGTAAACTCCATGGAGCAGGGGGGTTTTGTTCAACTGGACTCTGAAAGCTGTTCCCTGAGGACAGGGCTGAGAGAGCTGGGCTTGATTCTGGGGGCAGGGGTTTTCTACAGGGTTGAGTGCAGAGATGCGCAGTCTTCCTGTTCTGTTGTAGTTATTAACTGTGCCCCTTTTCACTCCTTAAAGTGTCATAGTTTAAAGAGCCAGGTGATGTGGGTAAAAGGAGAGGAGGCCTGGGGAGTCAGGATATAAACACTCCAGGAGGGAATAACCAGCTGCAGAGGAGGGAGCCCCTCTACTATGGGGAACTAGCTCAATCTCTAATGCATGGCTGGACCTCAGTAAATGCATGTTTAGGAACTGGGAAGACAACAGAATAATAGAGAGAAATTTTTATATACATATATATGCCAGCAGGAATGGATAAGCATTGGGGCAAATTGTGAGAGGCACTCAAGCAGAGGGAAATCAAGGGTGATTTCTGGGTTCTAGGCCTGGATAGGTGACAGAGGGATAGCAGTCCCAGGGCGGAGGGGCAAGGAAGTGGGATGGGGGAGAGTGATGACCAGGATAGTGGTATAGCCTTTATTTTTGCACACTGAAAATATGTTCCCAGTTTAGGCTAAATATAAAATTAACACATACTCTTCATGAAAAAGCCCAACAACACAGAAGCATACATGATGGTACTAAGGAAAAGATCTTCAGCACTACCATCCTTCTGGAGAGCCCACCCTCTGGCTACTTGAGACCCCACCAGGAAGAGAGGGGGTTGTAGGCCTCTATCTTACAGGAGAAACACCTGGTTGAAGTAGTTAGATTGTCCCCACCTCTGGGCTGGCTGGAAGGGGCCCAGGAAGTTGGTGTGGAGACAAACCAACTCAGAGGCCCCAAAGCTGGGGGCTAAGAAGGGAGGCACAGGCCTTGCCCATCAATCCCTTCACTTCTCAAGAAACTTCCCTCTCCATTCCTTCTCTAACCCTGATTCTTTTCCTCACCTGGTAGGGAGAGGGGAAGGAAGAGGCTTCCAAAGGTGGGTCCTGGATGAACATGCTGGAAGGGGCTGAGGACAGACACCCTGAGTGAGCTATCTTAAGGAGGAGAGGTACCCAAAGGGATTTCCTGTGGAGCACCGTGACCAGGTGAGGCTTTGGCCAGCTGCACCGGTCAGGGTTCTCATGAGGCCAGAAGCTGCCTGCCACTCTTTCCCTGTCCCATCTCCTACGTCCTCTACCTGGGGTCACCCCCACAACTCCTGACCAATGGTGGCCTTCAGGAGCCTCTCACTTTGATGATGTAACTAGAACACCAAAGATCACTTTTTTGGAAGAAACCAAAAAGATTACCCAAGGTGACCCCTTTCTCTTTTTAATTCTATACTTTAACAACTCTACAGGTGAAAGGAACACAGCAAACACCACATTTATTATCGACATCCTTCTGTATTCTCTCCTCGAACACACACATTCTACCTGCTGCCTTCAGTGGGCATATGTTATTTACCCTTTACAATATCTCATGTATGCACAGCACGTCCCATTTTCCACGGGCCTGTGGCCTCCTTCTAGGGCATGTATTGTAGAGCTGGCTGAGCCATTAACCCCCGCACAGGCATTTGGCTTGAAGTGAAGTCAACACTGTTGTAGCCAGCCTTCCTTTCCTCATCAAGGTTTCCTCTAGGAAAGTGGGCTCTCCAAGTCAACTGGTGGAAAGAGTTTTTATCATTCTCATTACAATTTTTATCCTGCTCTGCAGAAAAGTTGAACCAATCACAATGTACAGTACTGCCAGTTTCCCAAAGCTCTGCAAGTGCCAGATATATATAGTGGTTTCACAGTTGTATGGTTAATTCCCCCATTTTACAGATGAGAAACTGAGGACCAGAGAAACCAAGCTACTTTCTCCAGGGTCATTCAGTCAGTGAAGGGCAGACAGACCTAGTTCTAGAGGTCTCATCTCCTGACCCCCCTCAGTGCTGTGTCTGCCAAACCAGTCTGCCTCTGACAGTCGCCTCTAGACATGGACACAGCAGGCTCTTCTTGCTTTCCTTGTCCTTTGTTGGTGGTGGAAAACAGCTACAGGGCCTTCCCCCTCATGGCTCCTGTGCCGTGCCAGTCAGATTCTCAGTTTCAATGGAGACCTTCCCCAGCCTGCTAGAGCCAGACCCTGAAGGGTTCCTCAGAAGACAGCACGGCTGTGGCACAGGCTTCCACCTCTTCCCTCCTGCAGCTGATTAACTTCTGGGGTGAATTGGTTATTTTCTGGAAAAAAAAATAATTTTCATCACTATTCATTAGAGGAATGGTAGCAGCAATAGGGTAGTAGCCACAATTACAGAGAATGTCACAGAAATCCCAGCTACTTGGTTAACTTTCAAGCAGCAAAAAACCCCAAAGGCAGTTCTAATCCCTGGTTCAGGGGCTTCCAACATTGACTTTGATCATCCCCCAGTTCAGTGACCGGCAGATCTCTCAGGGCCCTGATATGTCAGTGTTCCTCTCTCTGGGACGCTGCCCCACAAAAGCCCAGAAGGTAATTCTGGTCAAAAAAATCTAACCTTCCAGCAGAGAACTCTGAAAATAATGACCTGGGGTGAGATGCTCAATGTACAGCACATGGCAGTGTGCCCAGTCCAGAGATGGGACTCCATAAACAGGAGTCCCTTCCCACTCATATTCATGTTCCTACCATCTTCTCTCAGCAACCCCAATAAAAGGCAGGTGTCAACATTTCAGAGAGACTCTCCCCACTGTTGCTAGCCTGCTCACCCCCACCAAATTCATTAGGTTCTTCTACAGTTCTTTCCCATGGCCCTTCCTGTCATCACTCCAAAGAGAGGCACATGGACACAGCAAATAGGCACAACGGGTTCCTCAACCTCTGTCCTGGGAAACATTAGCTTCATGGAGCCAGGGGCCCTTGATCCTTGTTTGTAAAGAGGCGGCTGTGGAGCTCAGGCCTAGTGTTCATGAGCAAATAACAGGGAAGGACCACATACACACAGGGTTCACTGAGGGGGAGTGTCAGTGTGGAGACCATAACTCACTGCTGCTGTTCTAGTCAGATCCTTAGGATACCAGCCACCTAAATCTGCAGTCATCCTATTTGATTATTTTTTTAACTTTAGAGAAGTACTGTCCAATGGAAACATAATTTGAGCGATATAAACAATTTAAAATTCTCCAGTAGCACATTTTAAAAAGTAAAAAGAGGGCGCCTGGGTGGCTCAGTTGGTTAAGCGACTGCCTTCGGCTCAGGTCATGATCCTGGAGTCCCAGGATCAAGTCCCGCATCGGGCTCCCTGCTTGGCGGGGAGTCTGCTTCTCCCTCTCCTGCTCCCCGCTCTTGTGCTCTCTCTCTCACTCTCTCTCTCAAATAAATAAATAAAATCTTTAAAGAAAAAAAAGTAAAAAGAAACAGGTGAAATTAATTTTAATAATGCATTTTATTATTAAAATAGTATTTAACTTATGATCTATATAAAAACATTAATGCTTTTTTTAAAATCCGTGTGTACTTTACAGTACATCTCGATTTGGACTAGTTACATTTCAAGTGCTTAAGAGTCACCTACGGATAGTGGCTACCATATTGGACAGTGTAGTTCTAGAACATGAAAGTAAGACACATAATCTCAGAAGTTCAGAAGATGTAAAACTATTGTCCCATAGGTTAGAATAAACTTTCAAGCAAGGTTCAGTTGATTTTTTTATTTGAATTACTTTTCAACATTTAAAAAATCAGGAGATCTCTCATAAATGTTTGGATTTCTGGCTTCTCATTTAAAACTTGGAGATCTGGTGGGGTGCCTGGGTGGCTCAGTCAGTTGGGCATCTGACTCTTGATTTCGGCTCAGGTCATGACCTCGGGATCATGAGATCAAACCCTGCATCAGGCTCTGCACTCAGTGGGGAGTCTGTTTGGGATTCTCTCCCTCTCCCTCTGCCCCTCCCCAACACACACACACTCTCTCTCTCTTTCTCTCTATAAAATAAATAAATAAATCTTAAAAAAAAAAAAAAAAAAAAAACCTTGGAGATCTGGTAGCATTGGCTCACATTTCCTATTAGCAACATGCTAGAGCTGAAAAACAGCTGCCTTCTTCAGCTGAAACATGTTTGTCATGGTCCCTACCATTTCCCCCTATCCAATTATGTTCACTGCGGTGCACGCTTTGTGTGTGTGTGTGTGTGTGTGTGTGTGTACCTCTCTGGGCCTCAGAGGCATCAGAGCTCACAAACTCTACTTTCTATGAAGTACACAAAGCCAAACCTGGGATGACCCACTGAAGAATGACTAACTTGGAGCCGTCTTTATACTTGCTACCTACATTATAATGGAATGTGACAGCAAAAAGAGAAAGAATAAAGTGAGCCACAGCAAGGAAAGGGAGACCCTTTAGTACCAAAGCCTCCATCCCCATAAAGAAATGATGGATGAAAGACAATGAAAAGAAATAATACTTTAAAATAGGGACTATACACTGAGCATTCTTGATGTAATTTTCTTTGCATATATATCTTTGCTCTAGACTATTACTTGGTAATATAAATTTGAATGGAAAGAAAATCTTAATGGTGTATTTCAGAGTGTAACCATCACCAACCGTGAAATTATAGATGTAGACATAAAATGTTTAATCCAAACAGATAAATTAAACACACACTCAATAGGGATTTTTGAAGAATTGTCAAGGATTTCCACTTGGTAATTTCCCATGGTTTAATTGGAAAGATGCATGGGTTTTGCAAGGATGGCTGGAAGTTACTTTTTAATACTTTGGAGGATTATCTATAACTAAGGTAAATGTTGCAGTGCAGCTAGGCTATGCTAAAGTCAAGGCTGAGGCAGAGAAGGAGTAGTGGTGACATACAGCTCCAGAATCTGTTTGGGATTTAATGGACACTAGTGATCAATTTCTCATACAGCATTGTGGGAAATACATATACTCAGAGAAATTGTCCACTTAAAAAATTGAGGGAGAAACAATAAAAATTAAAAACCTTATGGAAAGAAATGCACATAGAATAGACACTAGAACAATGTAGGGAGGATGGTAAGGAGAACAGAGAAGCAAAAGGTAGTCAAAGGTAGTGGTATCTATCTCCAATGGATGAAAGTGGCCACACACTCTTATAGAATATCCCTATTTCTGGTCCCCTCTAAAATTGTTAGGTTTTCTCCAAAAGCTATGTATAGGGTGTGGCTCATAATGTATTCGGATCCCTAGGAGCTCTTGCCATTTAAGGGCTCTTCTTGTGCACCTGAAATTCTATAAGCAACTGACCCTTTACATGGTTCTCTCCCTGGCCCTTTGCTCTGTCACTCACTATGGGTCCTGGAAGGATTCTACTGCCCCTGACCCTGAGGTAGGGAGGAACTTCTGCTGAGCTGCTGAATGTAGACCCAGAAGAAGAAAAATGAGAGAGGGTGTTAGGAATGGAATACCCTGTGAATAGAGGGTAAGCATGAGGAACAGAGTTGAGAGGAAAACCATAAAAGGTGACTAATTGATGGAGTTCAGCTAAGGAAGGCTGAATTTTTTTTGCCACATGTGGAAAAGAAGAGCTGTGACCACCTCAGCCAGGGATGCTCCACTCCCATTATCATTTTGGGTTGGTCCAGGACCTCTTCTTTGACTCCAGGGTGCTGCTTCTACTTACAGTGGAGGAGCACCAATCAGACCAATCCTCCTACAGATAATAACTTTAAAAACTGATCAAGGGGTGCCTGGGTGGCTCAGTTGGTTAAGTGTCTGTCTTCGGCTCAGGCCATGATCCCAGAGTCCTGGGATCGAGCCCCGCATTGGGCTCCTTGCTCAGTGGGGAGCCTGCTTCTCCCCATCCTCTGGCTTGTGCTCTCTCTCGCTATCTCTGTCTCTCTCAAATAAATAAAGAAAATATTTTTTATTTTATTTTATTTTTTTTTTTTAAGATTTTATTTATTTGAGAGAGAGAGAATGAGAGACAGAGAGCATGAGAGGGAAGAGGGCAGAGGGAGAAGCAGACCCCCTGCCAAGCAGGGAGCCGGATGCGGGACTCGATCCCGGGACTCCAGGATCATGACCTGAGCCGAAGGCAGTTGCTTAACCAACTGAGCCACCCAGGCGCCCCAAGAAAATATTTTTAAATAAAAATAAATAAAATAAATAAAATAAAAACTGATCAGAATATAAAATTAACTTCCTTAAGTCGCTGGCAAGCAACCAAAAGTTGGCACTTGGTAGGAGGTAACATCACTGGGTGAGTTTCACAGTTCCTTGTCTGAGGGCAAGTCTGAGGTGCCACAAACAGTGACAGATACAGGTACAAACACAAAAGTTAGAAAGTGAGAGGACCGGGGTTAAGTGTTAATGAACCAAACATTCCAATTAAATGGCAGAGATTATTGGAATGGATTTATTTAAAAAAAATTTTTTAAGACCAACATATGCTGCTACAAGAGACATACTTTAAATATGAGGACACAGATACGTGTCGAGTAAAGATGTGGAAAGAAGATATGCCACACAAACAGTAAACAGTGCAGAGCAATACTGATAACAGGATAAGGAATATTGCCAGAGATAAAGAGGAACATTTCGTGATGATAAAAGACTCAATTACTGAAGAAGACATGTCAACAATGTATGCAACCAAAACAGAGCATCAAAATACATGAAGGAAAAGTTGACAAACGTAGAAACAGACACATCCACACTCCTAGTTGGAGATTTTGTTGTCTCCCTCACAATGACTAACAGAACCATACCAAAATATCTGAACGGGATTATCAAACACTTTGACCCGACTGATATTTATAAAACACTACTCCAACAAGTGCAGAATACACATCCTTTAATGGTCCTGGCAATTTTTAGCCCTGGGGTTCTTGGCTGAAGGGGAAAAGGCCCGCCCTGCCCCGCTGTGTTCACACCATGGTGCCTTCATGGTTAGCAGTGAACCATTTAATCATTCAGAGTGGCTGGCAGGGCGCTGATGAAATGCACATTGGTAAGCAATTATGCAAGAGGAAAAATGAAATGAGTCAATGTACGTAAAGCCTTAGAACAATGCCTGGTGCTTAACTCTGCCCTAGAGTCGGCTAAAGTTAGGACTACATAGAAGCGCTGGAAAGAAACAGAGAAATGACATTAGGATAACAAGGTGAAGGGGTGTCCTGGAGAATGGGTCACAGGGAGGATTACTCCCCCATGCAGCAAGAACATGGCACTCACTCTCAGGGCCATGCGGATATCACAAGAGTGACTCCTTCCAGCGTGACTCCAGGCTGATAAGGAACTACAGGCAGTTCTGAGTCTAGTTGCCTCTGAGACGCCGACTGCTACCTCCCTCTTCCCAGGAGAGAACTGTGAGAAATCCCTGAGGTGACAGGGATGGGTTTGTTTGTGTTTGGTTTTGCTCAGTTTTGTTTTGTGCTGCTTTATGTATTGAGGTCTAGGGGTGGGTAGAGGGCACAGGAGGTAGGAAAATGGAACAAAGGGAGCTGCTGGAGGCCTGCTTTTGCTTTTCTCCCACCCTGGGGTGGGCACAGGACCTACCTGCACTGGAGACTCAAACGTGTGGCCCAGTGCCCACAGTTCATGCTTCACACAATACACTTTGCCCTGGGAACCAATGAGGCTCTTGGCGTATGAATTGAATATGTTGGGCTGGAACATACTACTGGATGTAGCTGCTGTTTTAATTATGGCAAGGAACCAAGAGTCCTTGCAGGCCAGTCTAGAACAGTAAGGCTGCGCGTGACTCTCGAAATGCCGAGCATCCCGGCTGGCGTAACACACCTGCTCTCCTGGCTGTGCCAGGTCCTAAGGGCAAGCATCAGTGGCCTGACGGGAGCCTGAGGACGGTCACCACTCCCTGGAGAAGGGGGTTCTCTCCCAGCCCCACTGATTAGAAGTGAATTTCTATAAATCCTCTTCTCTTCTCTTCATGCAAAAGCTTGTAAAGCCACAGACTAAGGCTCAAACCGCATCTGGTCAGCGTCATGCCAAAAGGAAAAAAGAATACCATTACCAAGGTGTCGGGGAGCACCACCACGGGGCAACAGGAGTTCCGGAGCAGCCGCCCCATTTTCCAGACGGAAAGGGGCACAACCACAAGGATCAGCATGAAGCCAACAAACGCAAACAGGGCCAGCACCAGGGGGAGGGTCTCTCCTAGAGGTGAAAAGATGAGGGCAATCTTAGGAGACAACAGTGAAGATGAACTCACCAGTCCTGGCCTGTCTCACTTTCCTGGAGCTGGCTCTGCATGTCGGCTGAGATGGCAGATGCCAACATCCTGAGATTTGATATATGCCTTAGTGACTAAAATTACCACCATTAAAGCCATTTTTTTTTAGAATTCAGAGGAAGGCATTGTTTCCAGAAAGCCCCAGGGGAGACTGAACTCTTGTTCTTGGGAAGGGAAAGGGAGTTAAGCCACTGGCTGTGTTAGCATGAACCTCGGTGCAGCTGCCAGGAGGAAGGCAGAGGGCCAGGGCCCCGGCAGGATGAGGGGGAGGGGCCGGAAGAGAACAGCACCGAAGGGAGCTGGGCGGTAACTGAAAACAAAATGTGTTTCACAATTTGCTCTTGGCATTGACTCACATTGTGGAGGAGAATCCTGACTTCGGAAAACAGTCACGTGGTAACTGCGAGCCATCAAGCCCCTGCTAATTGTTATGTGACTTACCCCAGGTCACACAGGCAGCGCTGGCTCCAAAGCCCAGGGTCATTCTACTAAGTAAATGTATCGGAAAGTGCCAGGTGTGAGCATCTGGAGATGCAGAAGGGGTGACCGCTTACGTCCCCATCTTGCTGTTCTATGTAACGTGGAGCAACTCCTGCAGCCCCTGTAGGTCAGACTACTCACCCACCATGTGAAGGGCGCACGGCCAAGGAGGCCGCAGAGAAGATGGTGGTATCACATAGTGGCCGGGGGCACTGTGCTTTCTCTCAATGCTTTTGGAAGATACTTCGGCAGTACCCATCAAGAGATAAACAAACGTTCGCACCCTTTCATTTACTCCTCTGAGTGGCTTCCAAAAAATAGTTTCAAGGAAGGAAACAATTATATGCATAAAGCAGTTCCTAGCAACATCTGGATTAGGGCAACAGCCTCCCAACCAGTCTCTGTCCACCCACAGCGGCATACCTCCACCTCCAGGCATGCTCTGGTGTGTTTTGTTCATAGCACGTCCCACCAAGTGAAACTATCTCATTTGTTTACTTGTTTGTAGCCTGTCTCCCCA
This sequence comes from Mirounga angustirostris, assembly GCF_029215605.1. Lineage (NCBI taxonomy): Eukaryota > Metazoa > Chordata > Mammalia > Carnivora > Phocidae > Mirounga > Mirounga angustirostris. The sequence goes on from NW_026991709.1 coordinate 122,961,889, forward strand.
GCGAGAGGATAAGCTCCTATGAGGGCAAGGACTTCCCTGCTGCATCCCAGTGACCAGGCCAGCATTTGGCACACAGTCAATGCTCAATAAGTAGTCACTGAATGAATGAATCAATCAACCAAGGAACATCATCATCATGACCTAAAACATAGAAATGATCTAAATACCCCCAAATAGGAGATGATTTAATATCTTATAAGACATCAGCACGGTAGCTCAGGAAGTCAGCTATTAAAATGGGAATTGGGATATAACCCAATTTGTTCACCACGGCATGATATAGTGGCAAGACTGGAAAGCACAGAATATATCTGTTAGTAGGAGGATGGTTGCATCTATTTTGGCACATCGATAAATTCACTTATTATGCATCTTCTTTAAAAAATGAGGTAGATCCACATGTACTGATATGAAAAGATGATCCCAATATACTTCTAAGTGAAAACAAGTAAGGTGCAGAATGGTAAGCACAGTACAGTCCCATCTGTGCCTGTGAGCATTGGTATCACACAACGACGGGAGGATTAAATGTCAAACCTGTCAGAGGAAACCTCCTGCGTGGTGTGGGGGAGAATGGAGAACATGCACCTCTCACTTTACATACTTCTGTGTTGTCTGAATTATTTTTTTAAGATTTTGTTTATTTATTTATTTGATAGAGAGAGAGCACAAGCAGGGGGAGCAGCAGGCAGAGGGAGAAGGAGAAACAGGCTCCCCGCTGCACCCCTGTGTTGTTTGAATTCGCTAACAAACTTGACCTAAATGATTTTTTTTAATTTTTTTTTTTAAGATTTTTATTTATTTGCGAGAGAAACAATGAGAGACAGAGAGCATGAGAGGGAGGAGGGTCAGAGGGAGAAGCAGACTCCCTGCCGAGCAGGGAGCCCGATGCGGGACTCGATCCCGGGACTCCAGGATCACGACCTGAGTTGAAGGCAGTCGCTTAACCTACTGAGCCACCCAGGCACCCAACCTAAATGATTTTTAAAAGTAGCATAAAATAGTAATCAGAAAATCCATGTGGAAATATGATGGATGTGATATTTGTGAAAAAGCAAGCACAGAGTGTGTGTGCAACATGACTACAGTGTGTGTCTATACATGGACGGTGATGGAACAATCACACCACCTTGCAGAGCAGTCTGGGAACAGCGGTCCAAATTCAAATGTGCATGCCTCTGACCAGGCAGCTCTACTTCCAGGAATTTATCCTTCAAATATATACACACCAGCAAAATGATCCATATACAAGGTAATTAATTAAAGCATTGCCTGTAAGAGCAAAATATTGGGAAAAAAAGAAACGCCCACCAATGAAAGACTAGTTAAATTTGTTATCCATCCATACAACTATATACTGTGAGGTTGTAAGGAAGGATGAGAAAGTTCTTTATCAATATGGAAAAATCTATAAGATATATAAAGCAAAAAGGACAAGATCCAGAACAATGCATAGAATATGGTACCATCTGTGCTAAAAAGAAGGGAAATATATATATATTCTCTCATTTATTTCTTATGCATTTAAAAAGCTTTAGAAGGATGGGGCACCTGGGTGTCTCAGTCAGTTAAGCATCTGCCTTTAGCTCAGGTCATGATCTCAGGGTCCTGGGATTGAGCCCCGCATCAAATCCCACATCAGGCTCCCAGGGAGTCTGCTTCTCCCACTCCCTCTGCAGCAGCCCCTGCTTGTGCTCTCTTGTTCTCTCTCAAATAAATAAATAAAATCTTTTTAAAAAATAAAAATAAAAATCTTTAGAAGGATATACAAGAAGCTAATGGGGGGGGTGCTGGAATTGCAAGGATTGGGGAAGAATAGAAAGGAGTTTCCACATGTATCTTGTATTTTTTGAATCATATGAAAGTACTAAATTTTTTAAATAATAATTCTTTAAAGATGAAAAAGTTATACACAAAAATGTCAGTGATATTTGAGTAGCAAAATCGTGGGATGTGGGGTTTTGTTTTGTTTCTTTTCAGAGGAATTTTTAACACTGTAGGGTTTCAGACTATAAAAAATTCAAGGGCTGTGGTGCCTGGGTGGCTCAGTCGGTTGAGCGTCTGACTCTTGGTTTCAGCTCAGGTCATGATCTTGGGGTCCTGGGATCGATCCTGTGTCAGGCTCAGCTCTGAGCGCGGAGTCTGCTTAGGATTCTCTTTCCCTCTCCCTCTGCCCCTCCTGCTCATGCTCTCTCTCTCTAAAATAAATAAATCAAATAAATAAGTAAATATTAAAAATTGAAAGAAGAAATATTAAGTCAAACAGAACTCTGTAGACTTTCCACCATGTCCCTTCCAGCGGAAAGCAGCGGTGACATAGAGCGGGGGGCCTCCTTGCAAGGTCTGACTCTCATACCCCTGGCTGCTCCTCTGGCACCTCCAGCCCACTCTGGTTCCCAGGCCATTGCCATCGGGGTAAACCAGACTTTCACCACACCTTCACCACAGACACCCACCCGGCTGGGGGGCAGGTCAGTGAACCCTAGGGGAAACTCAGAACCAAAGGACCCCAGCAGGCAGCCAAGCATCCACCAGGAGGGGCTGTGGCCTGTGCAGGACTCCAGGGAACAGGCAGGCCATCCGTACCTTGCACCTTGACACACTCTGCCTGGCTGAAAGGACTGTGCCTCCTGATGGCCTTCACGAACGTCTGGACCTTCACACAGTATGCAGCCCCTGGTTCCATGGTTTCCAGGTGCACCGGAATGCCCCTGCTCCTCACCACTTTGACATGTTCCTTTAGGAGACCAGAAAACAATTACAGCCTGGGGGGAGCAGAACAGGAAAGGGCAAGAAGAGCCAAGGAAGGAAAGTTCTAGATACTTCCTTTCTGGGATGCATCGAGAATGTTCCCTCTCATTCATTTATTCAGTCATACTTATTTATTTATTTATTAAGCACCTCCTACATGCCAGTTTCTATTATAGGCCCTGAGGTATATAGCACTGAACCAAAAAAGTGCCTGTTCTTGTGGAGCTGATGTGGGGGGCGACAGACAATGTGTGACACATGTCAGGGGGTGATGGGGCTGTGAAACAAAAGGAAGCAAGGCAAGGAGGTAGGAAGAGGAGGAGGCACTCAACAGAGTGGTTAGGGAAGTCCTCTCTCATAGGGTCACATTTGCACAAACACCTGAAGGTCAGAGACCTGATGAGCCGGGGGCGTGGCATGGCCAGTGCTGCCTCAGTGCTGCATAGGAGCAGGGGAGCTGGCGGGCTATGTCTGCTCCCGCGTTCATCCATCTACCCACCTGTCCATCCATCTGTATTCCCCTCCATCTCCACCCGCCCACGGAAGCCTGGGCTCCACGTTTGAACCTGTGGAGGCTTATCTGGGCCAAGCCCCCGTGACTCAGGGTACATGTTCCTCTCCCGGCCCTGGCCCTGCCTGTTACCGAGGCTGAGGAGTGGGCTCCATCCCAAAGAATCTGAGGGGGCTGCATGCCTCCTCCTGCCCAGGTCCCGATCTGTCCGTCATACTACTCCATCTGCCTGGCTGGCAATGTCCTGTCCTACCGCTGGGCCCTGACCCAGCAGGAATAAGTACCGGAAACCATTGTTATTGCTTGCCCCACCTACACGTATCACCTTTCAGGGGATCCTCCCTGTCGAGTAGGTGGAAGGACATGTGCTTTGCACCCCAGATACTGCTATGAGGTCAGGGGTAGCCTAGGCCAGCTCTGTTCACAGATTCCATGAAAGCCCCTTACTACATCCTATCCAGACTTATAATAAAGCCCGTTTTCCTTGTGCTGGCAGGAATAGCCTTTGCAAATCATCCCGGACAGGGTGTCCAGCAGGTCTGACTATCCCTCAGTTCCTGCTCAAGCTCTAGCCCTTCTGTTCGTTTGGCCAATCACTCTGGGAGTGCGGACATCCCACCCAACCCAGTCGGCAGCCAACTATCCCACAGGAGGATGGGCAGTGCCCCACCTAGGCATTCTGGGTGGCCAATTAGCTGATAATCAGACAGGTTTATTCACAAGCCAGCTCCTGGCTCTCTGCCCTGACTTCTGCACCCTACCCAGATACACACCCTTGAGAGGCTTGTGCCAGTCTCATACACTTTTGAAATCATCTAGATGACCTGGAACACCCTGGTCTGCTCCACCTAAACCTGCCAGGGAGAATGGCTGAGAAGCCAGGCTGAGGAGGGAGAAGAAATGCACTGAGAGGTACTGTAAATCGTACTATGTTTGAGTTTAGGGCAAAGAGGCAACGCCCATACTTCAGCAAGTCTGACCTGAGCCTGCGGCAGACCCACACAATTCTTTGAAGAGGAGGCTCTAGGATTGTCAGTGTATTCACATCTCTCCTTTCCCACCCCCCGCACCCAGGCCTGCTCGTGCTCAGGCCACCCCTAGATAGTGAGCACTTCAGGGGACAGCTTTCCTCACCCACCTCTCAGAGGTCTGTGTCTCCTTCCCTGAGGCCTGACTCCAAGGCCAAGGCTGGAAGTCTCACCTTGGCACCAGGCTCCCTCCTCCAGTAAGCCACAAGGAACTCAAACTGGGGCCCCAGGTCTTCCAGCTTAATAACCAGGTGGAAGCCATCCTTGGTGACCTCCATCACAGGCGGTGTGAGGGTGGCTGTTGGCAAGACAAGGGGAGAATCAAAGCCAGTTCCAGACAGGGCTGGTTTCTGTCCTGAAAGACCAGAACCAAGTCATCAATAGAAACATGCTGGGGTGTAAGGAAGGGGGCGGGGTGTGGATGGAACTCCCCAGCATGCAGAAGCCATACCATCATCCCCCTTATCTGAGATCTCGCTTGCTGGGGTTTCAGTTACCTGTGATCCGGAGGGAAGCCCATGGTCCTCCTTCTGATATATGCTCAGAAGGTCAATACACAGTGCCTGAGTCATTCCCTTCACTCCTCCCCTAGGCATTTTAGCATCTCACATTATCACAAGAAGGAGGAGGACCAGTCTAGCACAATAAGATAACTTTGAGACAGGAGACCACATTCACATAACTTTTATTACAGTGTAATTGTTATAATTGTTCTTCTATTATTATTGTTGTTAATCTCTTACTGGGACTAATTTATAAATTCGACTTTATCCTAAGTATGTATGTACAGGAAAAAGCATAGTATATATAGGATTTGATACTCTTCTCAATTTCAGGCATCCACTGGGGGTCTTAGAATGTATCCCCTGCAAATAAGGGGGATACTGTATACCAATACTCTCTTGTATTTAGCAGGTACTCAGTAAATGCTTTTTGAATGATGAGCAAATTTTTTTTAAGTGACAAAGACTTAAAATACAATTCTCTTTTTTCACTCCTCTCCTTGACCATAGTAAAGTCTTCTGCTCCTTCTTCAGGAGGCACACATACTCAAGAAAAGTGACTGAATACTCAGGTAAACATCTCTTTCTGTTTTAAAATTTTATAACCCGTGCTCCTCTTTTTACTTTTTTGGCAGAAACTGTTCCTCACCCTGACCCATCTAAGTGAGCAGATGCTATTTCTTAATGCTTGCCAAACACCTGCATGAGCTGAGGTCTATATTGAACAGTTGGGTCCTTTCTTTGCCCCTTAGGAATGAACATTACCTGCAGGGACATGTGTATCTCTGTAGCTCAAAGAGATCAGTAATATATACTAGCTGCTGATGACTTTCAAGCATTAGGAAATCAGCAGCCTGTGGATGGATGGGCCATTCTATTCTCAGTCCAAGAATTCTTCACTTCATATTTCTAAGGGGGATGTTAGAAAGTCAGAGGGCTTTACAAATTCCAATAATCAACTCTAGAAATTACAGCTTAAGCACAAACACCCATATTTCACATTGTTGGATCCCATACAGGATGGCCAGCAGCCGCTGTGGATCCTTTCCCATCAGCAGACCAAGAACAGAAGGGCACACACAGGCAGCCTCCAGTCCCTGGCTACTGATGACGGATCCATACTGGCCTGTCAGATCTAAGCACTGCGGGACCAGAAGGGTTACCCCAATGGTTGGCCTTGGCTTGGGAAGTGCAGTGGGGTGTGTTCTGGGTTAAATCCCCCTGCACTGGGGTCAGGGGGGAATTTAGAGGAAAAGCAGTTCCTGGGGGGAGTTTTTGGAGAGCAGAGCATTTCCTGGCATTTGAAGAGCTGCCTGGATAGGAGACAGGAGACCTGGGGAAGTCATAGACCAACTGTGCAAAACATAACCAGTTCAGTTCAGAAGCTTCAGTTTTAAGTAAACATGATTAAAACTGGATCCTCTCTTCTCCAAATTTATTGAGAGTAGAATTAGAGAAAAGGGCCTAACATCATTTCAGTTCAGAGGAAAATTTCTGATGGCATTGTGGCAGGAACCTCTGTCCTGTGACTCTACATACTTATTTCATCCATCCAGCAGGCTTGGGAAGGCACACACTATTCCTGTTGTTCAGATGATGTAACTGAGCCTCAGAGAAGTTATGTGACTTGCCCAGAGTCACACAGTGAACAGCCAGAATTTGAGCCCATGTCTTTCCACACTTGTAGACTCTGCTGTCTGGGGGTATTTAGCCTCCATAGGAGTGGATCTCAAATCCAGCTATATATGAGAACAACCTGAGGAAATTGTAAACTCCCAGTAACAGAATGCACACAGATCATTTAAATTAGACTCCCTGGGGATGGGCCCCAGACAGGTGGTTCTAAAGCTCTGCTGTAACTGGGGAATGTGTAATCAAGGTGAAGAACCTCTGCTCTCAACAAGGCTTCCCCTGAAGAGGAGAGCCTTTTCAGAAGAGCCTTAAAACAAGATTTTTCACATGCCTGCAGAGAAGTTGGGGTGGCCTTTTTCAAAGACAAAAGAACAGATGTAATGCCCCTATAGGAGTCAGGACTCCATCCTCACTCCGTAGCTAACTCTGCCTGCACAGGGATCACATAGGATGACATCTTCTACCTTCTGGTGCAGATCCAGAGGCTCCTTCCTGTTCCTCAGCTTCTCCTGCAGTAAGACCCTGTTTATACTGGTCTTCTCAGGCACAAGTTATTACTGCACGCCCCTGCCCATGTAGTTTTACAAGCACTTTAGCTCCATCTGACCTGTACCTTCCTTTCCAACAATAGCTGCCAGTTCCCAGCAATGGTCTTGACTAGAGACCCAGGCTCCTAGGAGCTGAAGAGAGGTGGTGCTGGGTGCTGCCTGGGCACTGAACCCTCCAGTGCCCCTCAGCCTCCCCCAGTGCCTTGCACTGGGATCCCACTGCCTCTGCTGTATCCTCTCAGTGACTGGGGAGAGACGCCTGGGCAGAGAAACCCACATTTTGCACCAAAATTCCTATCGGTATCCCATTCTGGTGGTCCCACTCTGCCCCCACCTCTTCCCTCCTCTGCTCTCTGGCTCTCGGCTCCAAGCATCCATTGGGCAATAATAATAGAACACTCACCAATAGCTGAGTGCTATGATAGGACAGCACTGCCCTGAACATTTACACATCTCACCTTATATAGTCCCCAAAACCACCCAGCGAGGCCCTACCTACAGGTGAGGAGGCAGCGAGTCAGCTATCGAGTGGCTGAGCTGGGATTTGAATTATACCTGTCTGACTCAAGAGGGCCAACTGCCCCTTCAAATCTGTCTTCACCTTCCTCGGCCCCTTCCAGCTTGGGCTCCCTGACCTGCTGAATCCTCCTGATTTCTACCCAATCTTATATACTCCTCAGTAACGTTTGACTCATCCTATTACAATAGATGCTGCCCCAAAACTTTCTTTGTCCTCACTCACAGCAGAGGATCTTCAGCTACATCAAGAAAACAGAGATCACCAAAGGCCTTTTCCCTTGCCTTTCCCCCAGCTCCAACCTGGTCACATTATTGCCTGTGCCTCTCAGAGGAGGAGCTACCTTCTCCTTGCCCCCTCCACTCAATCCTCCACCTAGCAGCCCCACCGCCATCCCTAATATTCCATGAAGCCATTTTCCCAAAGACCCATTTAGGGCCCTCCTTCAGACCTATCAGCAGCCCTTCTTCCCTCCATGATGCTACCTGCCATTCCCTCCATTCACTTTTTAAGCCCCGAGGTTTCCCAGGATCCTGTCCTGGGTTCTCTTTGTCCTCATATCTTCTCCCTGGACAATGTCATCTGTTCCCAAGCCTTTAGCTATTAATTTTGTGTTGTATCTGATCTTGGCCTGCCTGAGCCCCAGGGCCTGATTTCTAGCTGCCAATCAGACATCTGTGGCATCTATCTTATAGTAGCCTCGATCTCAAAGAGCCCAAGGCCAGGAGTGTCTCCTATTCCTCCTAGGTTTTCTGTCTTGGATGATGTTCTCACCAACCACAACTGGAAGCTGGACAGCATCATCGTCTCTCCCCACTCCATCTCCCAATAACTGGTTCCGAAGCTCTGTCCTTTCTAACTCATCCATGTCTCTCAAATGTGTCCTCTCCTTCCTGTCCTGTCCCTCACTTCTAGGATCAGGACCAGCCTTGGCTCAGCTGGAATGACAATGCCCTCCTCACTCTTCCCCTGCCCTGCAGACTTGTCCCCAGTTCACTTTCCACACCTCATTCAGAGAGATTGGTGTAGAAAACAGACCTGGCCTAAACCCCCTCTTCTTCCATGACTCCCCTCTACTGATTTTGAAAAGTTTCATGTCAAAGCCCTTCACCACGTGACCAGCCCTTGCTCCTGCTGTTCCCCAAACAAACACACCCTTTTATACACTGGCCATTAGTTGCACTCTTGCCATATTTGGCCACGCATCTGGATTCTTCCCATAGTTTTTTCTCACTCATTCTCCAGGTACTATTACTGTAGAAAAGTTATTCATTTCCCAGTGACGGTTTCTGGTGAGTCTGATAAATGTATAGATCCTATTGCACGAAGAAGCTGTTCACACAGGCAACAAAGACAAGGTTAAGGAGGCACCAGATGGGAGGCAATGTAAGATGTACTGAGGCATGATCAAGGTAGGAAGAAGCAGTGCTAACTCTACCTCCCCACTTCAGAACAGCTTTCTTTCCATGTTCCCCACCACCTGCAGACCCCGACAGAGACAGTCAGGAATGACTTCCAAAGTCTCTTTCAAAATGAGAGGGTGTGTGGGAAGAAGTTGGTAATTTTTTAAATGGACCCATTAGGACTGTGTGTGTTCATGGTACTCTGGCTTTGCAAGGCCAATTTGAGGCTAACAAGAATCCTGACAGTCTCAGTGAATTTGGTTCCTGAAGATGAGGCCAATGGGAGTGGGAGAGTAAGAAGAGAAGCGCCTTACTTGAGTTTCGGTTAAAGGGATGCTGCAGGGTGCTCCAGGCTGAGGTCTGTGAGCCCAGGGTGGCCCTGACACGGAGCTTGTACGGCACAGTGGCAGTGATGTCATCGGTGATGTCACACTCAGGACCTTCAGTGGGTGAGCACCAGCTGCCGGGGATCCAGATGTGGCTCATGTACAGGCTCTCATACTCTCTGGCCAAGAAGAGCAGGGCACAGCGTCACACCAGCCCCTTTTACACAGGCTCAATGACAGGTGCAAGTAACTGCTTCATTCACCTACTTTTTATGGGTCAGCAAAGCAAGCATTTGCTCCACACTCCAGTTCCTCCACTCTCATCCCTCACCAACCATCCATTCTTTCTTAGTCCTTTTATCACCAACCAAGGGAAACATAGGCGTAAACCCCAGTCTGTCCTGGCTTCTCCATCTCTGCAGCACCCCCTCAATCTCAGCTGCTGTCATCCCTGGCCTTGCTATGGTCTCCTGACTGATCTTCCAGCTTCGACTCCTGCCATTCTTCAAACCATTCATCACTCAACAGACCGTGACATTTCTCTCCTTACTGGCTTCCAAAGCACTCAAAATGGAATCCAAACTCTTTCCTGTGGCTGGAAGACTCTCTGGCCTTCTCTCTCACTCTGCCCCTAAACATGATGCTCCCTCTACACTGGCCTCCTTGCCATTCCTCCCACATGCCGAGCTCTTGTTACTGTAGGACCTTTGACTGCCTGTTCACTGTCTCAAATGTTCCATCCCTGCTGTTCATTGGTTGGCTCCTCCTGTCCTTCAGATACCAGCTTAAACATCACCTCCTCAGAAAACATCACCTCCTACCTTCCCTGACCACCTAATTTTTTTAATTTAAATTCAATTAGCCAAGGTATAGTACATCATTAGTTTTTGATATAATGTTCAATGATTCATTAGTTCAGTATAACATCCAGTGCTCATCACACCTGAACCTAATTAAAAGGAGCCTCAGAGTCGACTCTCTATTGCATCAGCCTTTAGCTTCCTCTAGCACGGAATACTATCTGAGGCCACCTCGAGCAGTGCTGCCCAATAGAACACGTTCTATATCAGTGTTGTTCACTGTGGTAGTCACTAGCCACGTGTGGCTATCAAGAACTTGAAATGTGACTGGTATGAATGAAAAACAGACACTTTAATTTAATGTAATTTTAATAAATTTAAATTTAAATAGCTCTCTGTGTCTAGTGCTACCACACTGGACAGTGCAGATCTAGTGTATATATGTCTTTACCCTTCTACTGTCTGTCTCCTCTTCTAAATGTAAGCTCCCCATATCTAGAAACCTTGTCAACTGTACCCCTGAGTCTAGAGGAATGTCTACACACATAAGTGCTCAGTTTGTATTTACTGTTCATGAAACAGATTGAGCGCCTTCTGTGTCCCTGTCCCTCCTCAACAGCTCTCAGAGCCTGGACACCTGGAGAAGAGCAGAGTCCTGCTTGGCCCCAGGTCCAGCTGACCTTTAGGGTCATGATTTATTTTGGTTCCTACGGGCATGCTCTAAGTCAGGAAAACTGAGGTCTCCTCCCACTTCCAAAGGATCTGCATCTCCAATGATTTATCCATCTCAAGTCAGAATCAAACTCATTTCTTAAGATTTTCTTTAGCATTGGACAGTTGGCTCACTGTTGAAAAGAAGCTCTACCAAAATGTGTTTATACACACTTATATTCCCAGAGAGTTCATGGTCAAATCCACAGGACAATTTTCCTTGCTTCTTCAACTGTCCTAATGCCCATGCAGAGGAGGAGACAGTTCATGGGAAATAACCTATCTCTGGACTCACAAAGTCTCCTTGAGCTCTGGAATGAGGACTGTACCTCCAGGAATCAACTACTCTTTAAAGGGAGAAAAATTAGAAGCAAAAAAACTCACCCCTGGTACTCGACAAAATAGTATATTATTTCTCCAGGCACAGTCACTGGGCTCCACGTCAAGAGATGCTTCATGTTGGTTGATTGTACAGAAAGGTTCTGAGGGGCAGGCAGGACGGTCACTCCATCTGGGTTTGAGGCATTTAGACAGGCTGACATGTGGGTTCGTATCAGAGGAATGTCACAGCTTCAAATTAGTTTCTAATGAAAGGCCTCACATGTTAATGAACGAGAAACAATTCTAATTTCATCATACTTATGTTGATGCTAAATTTTTGCTATCGTCATTGTAATTCTGCCTTTGGTGATAAATGGCATATTAACATTAATAATAATAATGGCTAATATTATGAGTATTTACTATGTTCTATCTAGGCCACATGGTAGATTGTTACATGATTATCTCATTTAATCTTCATGATCATATGGGGAGGTAAGGACCATTGGTTTCTCCATTGTACAAATGAGAAAACTGAAGCACATTATTTACAACTTCTATGTCAGATCCACCTAGATGCAGGCCTTGGCTCTGCCACTTACTAACCATGTGACCAAACCAATGCAGGCTCCTGCCACTTTCTCATTACCTCCTTCTCCGCTACTGCCATCCTCGGGGACGAAAACACATCCCTTCACATCCCCCAAGAAGCCAAATGGGGCATCAGCTGCCAGCTGGGAAGTGCAGGTTCAGGTCTGCTGTGGAAGGAATCCAATCCAGAAGGGCACCAAGCCAGATCAGAGACTCCACCAGGCAGACCACAGGCCCTAAGCCAGGTGGGACCCACACATCTCCTCACACAGGTGTGTGTGGTGTGCCCAGAGTGTGCCCAGAGTGGGTCTGCAGTTTTCACGCAGAATCAAAGAGACCTGTGGAAATGAACCTGCACTCCTAAGGAGGTGGGCAGTCCTGGGGTCCATCCTTGCATGCAACCCAGGGTGCAATCTGGATCTTCTGTTATGGCCCTTCTCCTCCCACTTTTACACACTTCTCTTTTAATGCCTAACACCTGCCTCCCTTTGCTGTTACAACTGCAGTGATAACATCGATAACAGTGTGGGAGGAATGGGGGCCCTCACCCGGGGTCTTTTCATCTCTGTGCCTGTCTCCAGATTGGCACCTGTTGTTCGTTATCAAGCCCTGTGACCACGAGGGGATGGGGAGCTGCTGGGGACATCCTGCCTGATGCCCTTGCTTCTCTGATGTAGGACCCTGGTGATACACCTCCATCTCAGTCACAGCATCCATAGCCTGCCCTGCAAGGAAACACCTGGGGTACCCATAGGGAGGCTTTCTACCCTCCCCACTCAACTTTGCAATCACCCAAGGGATGAAAAGGAAAAGAGCCAGCTGCAGTGGGATGGCACAGGAGGGTGGAGCATGGTCCTCTCCAACATCCTTCCTCTGGTAAAGTATACAACACATTTCTCTGGTCAGATATATGGGTATTATATAGCTATGTCAATGTACAACTATAATTAGTGATTTTTAAACTCTCAAAAATTAAATCTCCAGGCCCAGATGCTTTCACTGGAGAATGCCACCAATTATTAAAAAATAAATAAATAAATAAACACCAATTTTACACAACCTCTTAAAAAAATAGAAGAGAAAACCTTTCCAACTTATTTTATGAAGCTAGCATTACCCTGAAACCATAATCAGACAAAGATAGTGTGTGTTTTTAAAAACAAAAACAAAACCCAACAGAACAATGTATCTCATGCACTTAGATGCAAAAATCTTCAACAAAATACCAGCAATACAAATTCAATAACGTATAAAAAAGATCATACACCATGACCAACTGGGATTTATTCCAGGTATGCAAGGTTAGTTCAACATTTGAAAATCAATTAATGTAATCCACCATATCAATAAACTAAAGAAGAAAAATCATACAGTCAATAAAATCTAACACTCATTCGTGATGTAAAAAAGAAAACATCTCTCTTCAAGTTAAGAACAGCAGGGAGTTATCTCAATTTGATAAAGACCATCTATAAAAAACCTACAGCTGGTATCTTACGTAATGGCGAAAGACTAAACGCTTTCCCCCTAAAATCAGGAACAAGGTAAGGATGTTTACTCTCACCACTTTTATTCAACATAGTACTGAAAGTTGTAGCAACTGCCATAAGGCAAACAAAAGATGTAAAAGGCTTTACAGATTGGAAATGAAGCAATGAAACTCCTCCTGTCTGCAGTAACATGATAGGCTATATAGAAAATCCCAGGGAATTGGGGTACCTGGCTGGCTCAGTCAGTAGATCATGCAACTTTGGATCTCAGGATTGTGAGTTTGAGCCCCACATTGGGTGTTAGGTAATACTTAAAAAAAATAAAAGCAGAGGGGCGCCTGGGTGGCTCAGTTGGTTAAGCAACTGCCTTCGGCTCAGGTCATGATCCTGGAGTCCCGGGATCGAGTCCCGCATCGGGCTCCCTGCTCAGCAGGGAGTCTGCTTCTCCCTCTGACCCTCCTCCCTCTCATGCTCTCTGTCTCTCATTCTCTCTCTCTCAAATAAATAAATAAAATCTAAAAAAATAAAAAATAAAAATAAATAAAAGCAGAAAGAAAGAGAGAGAGAAAGAAAGAAAAAAGAAAGAAAACCCCATGTAATCTACAAAAAACAAGACAAAACAAAAACTTCCTAAAACTAATAAGTGAGTTCAGCAAATTCATAGGATACAAGATAAACAAAAAATTAATTGTACTTCTACATATTAACAATGAACACTTATACACCAAAGTTAGAAATACTATTGACAATCACTCAAAAAAAAAAAAAAAAAAAGAAATACTTAGGTATAAACCTAGCAAAACATATCTAGGATTTGTATGGAAAAAACTCCACAATGCTGGTGAAAGATTTCAAAGAAAATCTAAATAAATGGAGAGACATACTGTGTTGATGGATGGGACAATTCAACATAATTAAAACGGTAATTTCCCCCAAATTGATATACAGGTTAAATGTAATTCCTATCGAAATCCATCAAGGGTTTTTGTAGATATAGACAAGTTTTTTCTAAAATACATAAGAGGTAAAGGAACTAGAATAATTAAGACAATTTTGAAAAATAATAAAATGAGAGGAATAAATCTACCCAATTTCAAGACTTACAGTAATTGAGACTATTATGGTTTGGCAAAAAAAAAAAAAAATAGACATTTAGATCAATGAAACACAATAGAGGTCCCAGAAATAGACCTACATAAATATGCTCAAATGATTTTTGGCAAAGGTACAAAAGTAATTCAGTAGAAGAAGGATAGCCTTTTCAACAAACAATACTAGATCAATACGACATCTGTAAGACAAATAATAATTCTAATAAATCCCAGCCTAAATTCCACACCTTATTTAAAAATGAACTCAAAATGGATCATAGACTTAATGTAAAATGTAAAACTCTAAAACTTTTAAGAAAAAACATTAAGAAAATTTTCAGGGCCAAGCAGAGTTGATACCAAAAGCAAGATTCATAAAAGGAAAAATTTATAATTTAACATTATCAAAATTAAAACCCTTTGCTCTGCAAAAGAACCTATTAAAAGAATGAGAAGAGAGGCTACAGAGTGGGAGAAAATCTTTGCAAGCTACGTAGCTCACAAAGGACTCATGTCTAGAACATATAAAGAACTCTCAAAATTCAATAGTATAAAAGCAAATAATAATTAGAAAATGGGCAAAAGACATGAAGAGACATTCCACTGAAGAGTACATACAGATGGCAAAAAAGTACATGAACAGATGTTCAACATCCTTAGCTATTAGGAAAATGCAAATTAAAACCACAATAAAATAGCACTATACAGCTATCAGAATGGCTAAAATTTAAAAAAAAAAAAAAAGCCTGGTGAAAATGCAGAGAAACTGGATCACTTACACATTGCTGGTAGGAATGTAAAATGGTATTAGCCACTCTGGAAAATATGTTAGCAGTTTCTCATAAAACTAAACTTGTGATTACTATATAACCCAGCAATTTCACTCTTGGGCATTTATTCCAAAGAAATGAAAACTTATATCACAAAAGATCTGCACATAAATGTCCATAGACAAACTGGAATTAGCTCATATGTCCTTCAAGAGCTAAATAGTTAAACAAACTATAGTATATCCATCCATGGAATACTATTCAGCAATAAAAAGGAACAAACGAATGATACACAAAACAACTTAGGGAATCTCCAAGGAATTTTGCTGAATGAAAAAAGCTAATCCCAAAAGTTACATACTATATGATTCTATTTATATAACATTTTTGAAATGATAAAATTTTAGAAATTGAGAATAGATTAGTGGTTACCAGGGGTTAGTAACAGTGGGGAAGGGAAAGCGGTAAGAGGGAGGTGGGTATAGTTATAAAAGGCAACAGAAGGTATCATTGTGATGTTGGAAAAGTTCAGTATGTTAACTGTGGTGGTAAATACACAAAGCTATATACACAAATGAGTACAAGTCAAACTGGAGAAATCAGAATAAGATGGGATTATATCAATGATGTCAAAATCCTGGTTGTGATATTGTGCTATCATTTTGCAAAATACCACTGGGGGAACCTGGGCTCCCTGTATTATTTCTTATAATTTCATATGAATCTAGATTTTCCTCAACAAATTTTCAATTAAAAAATACAACTATGAAGTCATCACACTAAAAAAAATAGTATTAATTATGATTATCTGAATGACAGGATATATTTTAAAAGATCATGATGGGATAAACTCAGTATGAAATGTACCTAGGAAAAACATAAAGTTCTACAATTAGATCCAGTCAATTAAATCAGTGAGGGTGACCTGTTTAGGGGGAGTGACCTGATGATTAGGGCACTCAAGGATTTAAGCAACACACCCTGAGGTTGAATTACTGGGTATGTCTTTCTTCATGGGGGGCGCCCAGGCGGGAAAACAGCAAAAGATGTTCCAACTTTCAGGTGGCCCCATTATGTTAATGCAATAATTTGCACTCGCGTTACTCTCTTCTACTTGTGAATTTCCAAATCTAACTTGATTACGGGCAAAATACTCAGTGTCATTCCTGTATCAAAATGAAAACTGCTGCTTCTTGAGGCACCTGGGTGGCTCAGTTGGTTAAGCATCTGCCTTCAGCTCAGGTCATGATCTCAGGGTCCTGGGATCTCAGGTCCACTTATACACAGATCTCTTTTGATAAATACAGTACAATACTATAATGTATTCTCTCTTATGACTTTCTTAATGACATTTTCTTTTTTCTAGTTTACCTCATTATAGAATAGAGGATATAATACATATAGCATTCAAAATATGTGTTAATCAATGGTTTATGATAAGACTTGGTAAGACTTCTGGTCAATAGCAGCCTATTAGTAATTAAGTTTTGGAGAATTCAAAAGCTATATGGGAGGGCACCTGGGTGGCTCATTGGTTAAGCATCTGACTCTTGATTCTGGCTTAGGTCATGATCTCAGGGTGGTGAGATCAAGTCCCAAGTGGGGCTCCATGCTCAGCAGGGAGTCTGCTTCTCTCTCTCTCTCTCTCAATCTCTCTCTCTCTGCTCCTACCTTTGCTCATGCGCTCTCTAAAATAAATAAATAAAATCTTTTTTAAAAATCTAAAAAAAAAGTTATAATGGATTTTTTATTACACCAGGATTGGTGTGTTGTTCAAGGCTCAACTGTATAGTCAAGGGGAAAGAGGAGAGTAAACTTCAAGGGTGAACAGGAAAGACAGATTAGCCGCAGTAAGGAGGGTGACAAACCTGAAAGAATTAGATCTTCAGCCACATTGGATGAGGGTTCTCACCAGAGTTGGAGAGAGATGCTGGAACCCTCTGTATAATCTTTTGGTTCCTTGTAAATATTTGTGCTCTTGTTTCTATAGAACATTGTACTTTTCTCATTCTAGCAGTCTGACTCAAGTATCTTAAGAAAGATCATTGGGTGGAGCTCCTTTGGGTGTTTCCAACAGGGACTTGAGCCTGGTGACAGTGACCTATTAAGATTCAGTGCGGGCAAAACTAAGCAACATATTTTGCACAGAGCTTCATTTACAATGCTGATCTCTCTCTCTTGCAGCTTATTAAGTGTTCTACTGCTGTTGTAACAAATTACCACAAATTTAGCATCTTGTAAAACAACACAGATTTATTATATTACAGTTCTGTAGGTCAGAAGTCTGACACAGGTCTCCAGGGGCCTGTGAGTTGGCAGGACTGCATTTCTTCTAGAAGCTCTGGGGGAGAATCTGTTTCTTTGACATTCCAGCTTCTAGAGGCCGCCTACATTCCTGCTCAAGGTCCCCGTCCTCCATCTTCAAAGTCAACAATGGCTGATTGAGTCCCTTTCATGCTTCAAATTTCTCCTGCCTTCTCTTCTGTCTTCCCATCTCTCTCTCACTGCATCCAGAAAAGGTTCTCAGTTTTTAAGGACCCATGTATTAGATTGGGCCCACCCTGATAATCCAGGATAATCTCCCCATCTCAAGATCCCATACTTAATATTAGTCACATCTTTAAAATTCCTCTTTCCAGGGGCACCTGGGTGGCTCAGTCGGTTAAGTGTCTGCCTTTGGCTCAGGTCATGATCCCAGGGTCCTAGGATCGAGTCCTGCGTCAGGCTCCCTGCTCAGTGGGGCCTGCTTTTCCCTTTCCCCCTGCCCCACCCGTCCCCCACTCCACAGCTCATGCTCTCTATTTCTCTTCTCTCAATAAAATTCCTTTTTCTGGGGCGCCTGGGTGGCTCAGTCGTTAAGTGTCTGCCTTGGGCTCAGGTCATGGTCCCGGGGTCCTGGGATCAAGCCCCGCATCAGGCTCCCTGCTCAGCGGGAAGCCTGCGTCTCCCTCTCCCACTCCCCCTGCTTGTGTTCCCTCTCCCGTTGTGTCTCTCTCTGTCAAATAAATAAAATCTTTAAAAAAAAATTCCTTTTTCCATGGAAGGTGACATAGCACAGATTCCAGTAATTAGAGCATGCACATCTTTGGAGAACCATTTTCCTGCCTACAACGTGGGGCTTGCACTATAGAGGATACTGGTACTATAAACTGACACTATGCGCTCAAATTTCTTCCTCAAACATCGTCAATTATTGCAAGAGAATTACTTTGTATGTGACCAGAAGAAGAAAAGACCAATGCTGAACTAGGACATGGCTGCTAAGCAGGCTGCTGGTACCACTTGCTGCTTGAGTAACTGATGTCTACATCCCAGCTTTAAAAGGTGTGTAAATTCATGCCTCAGGAAAGTGATAGAATACTTCATGGTCTTAAAGTACAGTCTTTGGATCAGCAGCATCACATTACCCAGAAGTTTATTAGAAATACAGACTCTCTTGGGGCACCTGGGTGGCTCAGTCGTTAAGCATCTGCCTTCGGCTCAGGTCATGATCCCAGGGTCCTGGAATCGAGCCCCACATCGGGCTCCCTGCTCAGCGGGAAGCCTGCTTCTCCCTCTCCCACTCTCCCTGCTTGTGTTCCCTCTCTCGCTGTATCTGTCAAATAAATAAAATCTTTAAAAAAAAAAAAAGAAAAAGAAATACAGACTCTCAGGGTGCTTGGGTGTCTCAGTTAGTTAAGCATCAGACTCTCAATTTCAGCTAAGGTCATGATCTCACGGTTGGGAGGTCAAGTCCTGCGTCCAGTCCCCCAAGTCGGGCTCCATGCTCAACGGGGAGTCTTCTTTCCCTTTCCCTCTGCCCCTCCCACCATCCTCAAATAAATAAATAAATCTTAAAAAAAAAAAAGAAAGAAAGAAATCTAGACTCTGAGGTGCAACCTATGCCTTACTGAACCAGAATCTGCATTTTAACAAGATCCCCAGGTAATTCATATGCACATTAAAGTTTGAGAAACATGGGTCCAGAAGCCATTCTCAAACTTGGCTGCCCATTAGAATCACTAGAGAAATGGTTTTGTTTGTTCCTTAAGTCTTATTTTATTTTTTAAAAGATTTTACATATTTATTTTGAGAGAGAGCGAGCACGGGGGGAGTGGCAGAGGCAGAGGGAGAGGGAGAATCTCAAGCTGACTCCACACTGAGTGCAGAGCCTGATGCAGGGCTCGATCCCAGGACCCCAAGGTAATGACCTGAGCCGAAATTAAGAGTCCAATGCTAACTGACTGAGCCACGCAGGCTCCCCTGTTAAGTTTTATTTTTAAATAATTTCAGACTTAGGGGCACCTGGGTGGCTCAGTCGGTTGGGCATCTGGCTCTTGGTTTCAGCTAGGGTCATGATCTCAGGGTCATGGCATTGAGCCTCCCAGTGGGCTCCCTGTTCAGCGGGTAGTCAGCTTGAAAGATTCTCTCCCTCTGCCCCTCCCCCCACTCGTTCACGTGCTCTAGCTCTCTCTCAAATAAATAAATCTTAAAAAAATAATTTCAGACTTAGAGAAGAGTTGCAAAAATAGTACAGAGAGCTCCCATATACCCTCTACTTCAGCTTTCCATGTATACATAACCATAATATAATATGAAAATTAAGATATTAACATTGGTACACTATCATTAATGAAGCTTTAGTCTTTATTTAAATGTGACCAGTTTTCCCCTAACGTCCTTTCTTTTTTCCTAGGAACCAATCCAGGATCCCACATTTGGTTATCATATCTAGTTAGTCTCCTCCAATCTGTTCTCAATCTTTGTCTTTGTGACCTTACCTTTAAGAGTACTAGTCACAGGGACACCTGGGTGGCTCAGTCGTTAAGCGTCTGCCTTCGGCTCAGGTCATGACCCCAGGATCCTGGGATCGAGCCCCGCATGGGGCTCCCTGCTCAGCGGGAAGCCTGCTTTCTCCTCTCCCACTCCCCCTGCTTGTGTTCCCTCTCTCACTGTCTCTCTCTCTCTGTCAAAATAAATAAAAATCTTAAAAAAAAAAAAAAAAAAAAGAGTACTAGTCAGGGAGAAGAGTCCAAAATCTCGGAGGAGGAGGAGACCTTAATTTCATCTGGTCCCAGGGAATTCAGCTAGATAGCTATCCAATCATTTTGAACACCTGCTAACTCAATCGGAGATCAAAGAAAAGAACAGCAGAAATTCTATGAACAGAAAAGCGACCACTTTCTGGAAGGTAAGACGTTCAGAGAAGTGAATCTGAGGTGATATTTGGGAAGATAGACTGATGGGAGAGGGAGCCAGCTACGGGCAAGTGATAGAGCAGCAGAGCACAAAATCGGAACTTTTAGAAGTCTGCTCCAGTTTGGGACATCACTCAGGCAGCTAAGCGGGGGGAGGGGGGGGCTCGCTGGGACAGTGGGTCTCAGGATCCTCAGGGTCACAGAAAGACCAGGGGTGCCTGAGGTGTGGCAGAGCTCCCGGGTATCAGAGCAGGGAAGCTGGCTGCAAAGAGTGAACCCAGGAGTGGGCTCTCAGTTCACCGTAGCCATAAACCGAGATCCCTGGCAGAACCGAGGAGACCCTACTTCCTCCCCTGGGAGGAGCAGCCTGGGAGTGCGCTGCAGGAATCTGCTGGGTTTGGAAACTCCAAGGGGTCACGTGCCTGAGATAGAAACGCTTGGTCACAGGCCAGAGAAGCACATAGTGTGGCGGGAGACCGGGAGAGAGAGAAAACTGAGGGCTCACTGAGGAGTGGGGCCCCGGGCTCTTGGCTCCTCCAGGGCCAGAGACTGGGAAGCCGCCATTTTCATTCTTGTCCTCTAAAGCTGCACGGAGAAAGCCTTCAGGGAACAAAAGCCACATAGAGCAAACCAGAGCAGCTTACTTAGCCTGGCCCCTAGCAAGGGTGGTTCAGTTCCGCCCAGGACAAAGACATTTGAGAATCACTGCAACAGGCCCCTCCCCCAGAAGATCAGCGAGAACAGCCAGCCAAGACCAAGTTTACTGATCAATGAGAACGGCAGAACTCCAGCACTAGGGGAATACTGCATATAGAAGTCATAGCTTTTTCCCCATGATTCTTTAATCTTTCAACTTTAATTTTTTTAATTTTCTTTATTTTTTTTAATTTTTCTTCTCCCCTTTTCAACGAACTTATTTTATCAACCCCTTTTAAAAATCTCTTTTAATTTTCATTTTTGCATTTACATTCTATCCCTTCATTGTATTTAATTTTATTTAAGTTTTTCTTTCTTTAAAATTTTGGGATGCAGTTTCTTCTAACAGACCAAAATACACCGAAAATCTAGTATATGGCTCTGTTCTATTCACCCGCCTGATCATATTCTCTTTTTTTCTTCTTCCTTTTTTTTGTTCAATTCTTTTTAATTTTCATCTTTACAGTTACATTCTATCCTTTCAATGTATTTAATTTTATTTTTGTATATAGAAGTGTTTCTTTCTTTACAATTTTGAGATGTAGTTTCCTCTAACAAACTGACCAAAATACACTCAGGAGTTAGTGTATTGCTCTGTTCTGTTCACCTGTCTGTTTATATCCTTTCTTTTTTTTATTATTGTTGTTCTTTTTCTCTTTTGATTTTCTTGTCTTTTAATTTCCATTTTTACAGTTACATTCTATCCTTTCATTGTATTTAATTTTACTTTTGTACATATATAAGTTTTTCTTTCTTTATACCTTTGGGATCTAGTTTTCTAAAAAACAGACCAAAATATACAGAATCCAGTGTATTGCTCTATTCTGCTCAACTGTCTGATTAAATTCTCCTTTTTCCTCCCAGTTTTGGGTCTCTTCTGATTTGTTTAGTGTATATTTCTCTGGGGTCGCTGTTGCCATTTTAGTATTTTGTTCTCTTGTTCTATTCTTCTCTGGACAGAATGACAAGATGGACAAACTCAACTCAAAAAAGAGAAGAAGAGGCAGTACTGACTGCCAGGGACCTAATCAATATGGACATGAGTTCAGAATAATGAACCAGAGTTCAGAATAATGATTATAAAGATACTAGGTGGGCTTGAAAAAAGCATAGAAGACACTAGAGAATCCTTTTCTGGAGAAATGAAAGAACTAAAATCTAACCAAGTCGAAATCAAAAAGGCTATTAATGAGGTGCAATAAAAAATGGAGGCTCTAACTGCTAGGATAAATGAGGCAGAAGAGAGAATTAGTGATACTGAACACCAAATGATGGAAAATAAAGAAGCTGAGAAAAAGAGAGATAAACAACTACTGGATCATGAGGGCAGAATTCGAGAGATAAGTGATACCATAAGATGAAACAATATTAGAATAATCGGGATCCCCAAAGAAGAAGAAAGAGAGAGAGGGGCAGAAGGTATATTAGAGCAAATTATAGCAGAGAACTTCCCTAATTTGGGGAAGGAAACAGGCATCAAAATCCAGGAGGCACAGAGAACCCCCCCCCTCAAAATCAATAAAAATAGGTCAACACCCCAACATCGAATAGTAAAACTTACGAGTCTCAGAGACAAAGAGAAAATCCTGAAAGCAGCTCAGGAGAAGAGATCTGCAACCTACAATGGTAGGTTCATTAGATTGGCAAAAGACCTATCCACAGAGACCTAGTAGGCCAGAAAGGACTGGCATGATATATTCAGGGTGCTAAACGAGAAAAATATGCAGCCAAGAATACTTTATCCAGCTAGGATGCCATTCAAAATAGGAGTGATAAAAAGCTTTCAGGACAAACAGAAACTAAAAGAATTTGTGATCACTAGACCACAAATACAATAAATATTGAAAGGGGTCCTCTAAGCAAAGACAGAGACCAAAACTAACATAGACCAGAAAGGAACAGAGACAATATACAGTAACAGTCACCTTACAGGCAATACAATGGCACTAAATTCGTATCTCTTAATAGGTACTCTGAATGTAAATGGGCTAAATGTCACAATCAAAAGACGAAGGGTATCAGACTGGATAAAAAAGCAAGACCCATCGATATGCTCTCTGCAAAAGACTCATTTTAGACCCAAAGACACCTCCAGATTTAAAGTGAGGGGGTGGAAAATCATTTACCATGCTAACAGACTTTATCAAAAGAAAGCTGGGGTGAAGGGGCGCCTGGGTGGCTCAGTTGGTTAAGCGACTGCCTTCGGCTCAGGTCATGATCCTGGAGTCCCGGGATCGAGTCCTGCATCGGGCTCCCTGCTCGGCAGGGAGTCTGCTTCTCCGCCTGACCCTCTTCCCTCTCATGCTCTCTGTCTCTCATTCTCTCTGTCTCAAATAAATAAATAAATAAAATCTTTAAAAAAAAAAAGAAAGAAAGAAAGTTGGGGTGGCAATCCTTATATTAGACAAATTAGATTTTAAACCAAAGACTGTAATAAGAGATGAGGAAGGACAGTATATCATAATTAAAGTGTCTATCCAATAAGAGGATCTAACAATTGTAAATATTTATGCCCCTAATATGGGTGCAGCCAATTATTTAAGCCAATTAATAACAAAATCAAAGAAACATATTGATAATAATACAATAATAGTAGGGGACTTTAACACCCCAATCACTGCAATGGACAGATCATTTAAGCAGAAGATCAAGGAAATAAGGGCTTTGAATGACACACTGGACCAGATGGACTTCAAAGATATATACAGAGCATTCCATCCTAAAGCAACAGAATACACATTCTTCTCGAGGGTAAATGGAACATTCTCCAGAATAGATAACATCCTGGGTCATAAATCAGGTCTCAACTGGGACCAAAAGATTGGGATCATTCCCTGCATATTTTTGGATCACAGTGCTTTGAAACTGGAACTCAAGTCACAAGAGGAAAGTTGGAAAAAACTCAAATACATGGAGACTAAAGAGCATCTTACTAAAGAATGAATGGGCCAACCAGGAAATTAAAGGAGAGTTAAAAAAAAAAATTCATGGAAACAAATGAAAATGAAAACACAACTCTTCAAAATCTTTGGGATGCAGCAAAGGCAGTCCTAAGAGGAAAGTATATAGCACTACAAGCCTTTCTCAAGAAACAAGAAAGGTCTCAAATACACAACCTAACTCTACACCTAAAGGAGCTGGCGAAAGAACAGCAAATAAAGCCTAAACCCAGCAGAAGAGAAATAATAAAGATTAGAGCAAAATCAATGAAATAGAAACCAAAAGAACAGTAGAATAGAACAACGAAACTAGGAGCTGGTTCTTTGAAAGAATTGATAAGATTGATAAACCTCTGGCCAGACTTATCAAAAAGAAGAAAAAGGACCCAAATAAATAAAACCATGAATGAAAGAGGAGTGATCACAACAAACACTGAAGAAATACAAACAATTATAAGAACATATTATGAGCAACCGTATGCCGACAAATTAGGCAATCTGGAAGAAATGGATGCATTCCTAGAGACATATAAACTACCAAAACTGAACCAGGAAGAAATAGAAAACCTGAACAGAACCATAACCATCAAGGAAATTGAAGCAATCATCAAAAATCTCCCAACAAACAAGAGTCCAGGGCCAGATGGCATCCAGGGGAATTCTACCAAACATTTAAAGAAGAATTAATACCTATTCTTCTAAAGCTGTTTCCAAAAATAGAGATGAAAGGAAAACTTGCAAACTCTTTTTATGAGGCCAGCATTACCTTGATCCCCAAACCAGCTAAAGACCCCATCAAAAAGGAGAATTACAGACCAATATCCCTGATGAACATGGATGCAAGATACTACCCAATAGGATCCAACAGTACATTACAAGGATTATTCACCCTACCAAGTGGGATTTATTCCTGGGCTGCAAAGTTGGTTCAACATCCGCAAATCAATCAATGTGATACACTACATAAATAAAAGGACAAGAATCGTATGATCCTCTCAATAGATGCAGTAAAAGCATTTGACAAAGTACAGCATCCTTTCTTGATTAAAACTCTTCACAGTGTACATACCTCAATATAAAAGCCATCTATGAAAATCATTCACAATAGGGAAAAGCTGAGAGCTTTTCCGCTAAGGTCAGGAACGTGGCAGGGATGTCCAGTATCACCACTGCTGTTCAACATAGTACTATAAGTCCTAACTTCAGCAATCAGACAACAAAAAGAAATAAAAGGCATCCGAATTGGCAAAGAAGAAGTCAAACTCTTACTCTTTGCAGATGCCATGATACTCTATGTGGAAACTCAAAAGACTCCACCCCAAAATTGCTAAAACTCATACAGGAATTCAGTAAAGTGGCAGGATATAAAAATCAATACACAGAAATCAGTTGCATTTCTATATACCAACAATGAGACAGAAGAAAGAGAAACTAAAGAGTCAATCCCATTTACAATTGCACCCAAAACCATAAGATACCTAGGAATAAACTTAACCAAAGAGGGAAAGGATCTGTACTCAGAAAACTATAGAACACTCATGAAAGAAATTGAGGAAGACACAAAGAAATGGAAAAACATTCAATGCTCATGGATTGGAAGACAAATATTGTTAAAATGTCTAATGCTACCTAGAGCAATCTACACATTCAAAATACCCTCAACTTTTTTCAAAAAAATGGAACAAATAATCCTAAAATTTGTATGGAACCAGAAAAGACCCCGGATAACCAGAGGAATGTTGAAAAAGATGGTGGCATCATAATTCCAGATTTCAAGCTCTATTACAAAGCTGTAATCATCAAAACAGTATGGTTCTGGCACAAAAACAGACACATGGATCAATGGAACAGATTAGAGAACCCAGAAATGGACCCTCAAGCTCTAGGGTCAACTAATCTTTGACAAAGCAGGAAAGAATATCCAATGGAAAAAAGACAGTCTCTTCAATAAATGATGTTGGGAAAACTGGACAGCCACATGCAGAAGAATGAAACTGGACCATTTTCCTACACCATACACAAAAATAGACTCAAAATGGATGAAAGACTAAAATGTGGGACAGGAATCCATCAATATCCTTGAGGAGAACACAGGCAGCAACCTCTTCAACCTCAGCCGCAGCAACTTCTTGCTAGACACGTCTCCAAAGGCAAGGGAAACAAAAGCAAAAATGGGACTTCATCAAGATAAAAGCTTTTGCACAGCAAAGGAAACAGTCAACAAAACCAAAAGACAACTGACAGAATGGGAGAAGATATTTGCAAATGACATATCAGATAAAGGGCTAGTATCCAAAATCTATAAAGAACTTATCAAACTCAACACCCAAAGAACAAATAATCCAATCAAGATGACATGAACAGACGTTTCTGCAAAGAAGACTTCCAAATGGCCAACAGACACATGAAAAAGTGCTCAACATCACTCGGCAACAGGGAAATCCAAATCAAAACCTCAATGAGATACCACCTCACACCAGTCAGAATGGGTAAAATTAACAAGTCAGGAACTGACAGATGTTGGCGAGGATGCAGAGAAAGGGGAACCCTCCTACACTGTTAGTGGGAATGCAAGCTGGTGCAGCCACTCTGGAAAACAGTATGGAGGTTCCTCAAAAAGTTGAAAGTAGAGCTACCCTATGACCCAGCAATCGCACGACTGGGTATTTACCCCAAAGATACAAATGTTGTGATCCGAAGGGGCATGTGTACCCCAGTGTTTATAGCAGCAATGTCCACAATAGCCAAACTACAGAAAGAGCCCAGATGTCCAACAACAGATGAGTGGATAAAGACACACACACACACACACACACACACACACACACACACACACACAGAGGAATATTATGCAGCCATCAAAAATGAAATCTCAGGCGCCTGGGTGGCTCAGTTGTAAAGCGTCTGCCTTCGGCTCAGGTCATGATCCCAGGCTCCTGGGATCAAGTCCCACATCGGGCTCCCTGCTCGCAGGAAGCCTGCTTCTCCCTCTCCCACTCCCCCTGCTTGTGTTCCTGCTCAGGCTATCTCTCTGTCAGATAAATAAATAAAATCTTTAAAAAAAAAATGAAATCTCACCATTTGCAACAACATGGATGGAACTCGAGGGTATTATGCTAAGTGAAATAAATCAGTCAGAGAAAGACAATTATCATATGATCTCACTCATGTGAGGATCATAGGGGAAGAGAGGAAAAAATAAAACAAGACAAAATCAGAGAGGGAGACAAACCGTAAGAGACTCTTAATTTCAGGAAACAAACTGAAGGTTGCTGGAGGGGAGGGGGGTAGGGTAATGGGGTAACTGGGTGATGGACATTGGGGAGGGCACATGATATAATGAGCACTGGGTATTATATAAGACTGATGAATCACAGGCCTGAACCCCTGAAACAAATAATACATTATATGTTAATTTTAAAAAGAATAGTAGTCAGTTGTTTTGTAGAATATTCCTCAGTTTGAGTTTGTCTGATATTTTCCCATAATTTGACTGAGGTAATACATTTTTAGCATGTATTCACAGGGAGTACATGATGTTAATGTCTTATTGCAGGTGATGTTAACCTTGGTCACTTGGTTAAGGTGGTGTCTCTACTATAAAAGTTACCATTTTCCCCCTTTATAATTAATAAATAACTTAGGGGACATACTTTGACACTGTGTGAATATTCTGCTTCTCAAACTTTTATCCATTAATTTTAGCACTTACTAGTGGCTATTATTTGCAACAATTATTGCTGTGATGTTCTAATTAACCATGATTTACTATTTATTAATTGGAATTCTGTAAGGAAGAGCTGTTCCTTCTCCACTATTTATTCACTCAGTCATTGATTCATTCATTCATTCATTCAACTACTTATATTAGTATGGGGTCATGAATATTTATTTTATTCTATTGTTACTTTGTTACTCAAATTATTCCAGCTTTGGCCATTGGGAGCTCTTTCAGATTGTTGTTCTGTTTGTTTTTTGTTTTGTTTTTTTTTTAAGATTTTACTTATTTATTGGACAGAGAGAGAGCACAAGCAGGGTGAGTGGCAGAGGGAGAGGGAGAAGCAGGCTACCCGCTAAGCAGGAAACCCGATATGGAGCTCTATCCCAGGACCCTGGGATCATGACCCGAGCCAAAGGCAGATGCTTAATGGACTGAGCCACCCAGGTGCTCCTTCAGATTGCTTCTTGTGTCCTTTTTATTTACTCCCACTCCTCAATCTCTTTTTACATGTTATTTTTATTAATAGAATTTTTATTTTTGGAATAATTTTAGATTTACAGAAAAAACTTCAGACAGTACACACAGAGTTTCTACATATCCTTCACCCAGCTTCCCCTAATACTAACATCTTACATAACCATGATGTATTTGTCAAAACTAAGAAACCAACATTGGTACATTACCATTAACCAAACTCTACACTTACTTGAATTTCGTCTGTTTTTCCACTAATGTTCTTTTTTCCAATCCAGGATCCAATCCAGAATACTCATTTCATTTAGGACTCCATCCTTTTTTGAGTACTTTCTTACTTCCCACAAATGCTCCAGACTTGTCCTGTATTTTCTCTGCCCAGTCCTGGAATTAACCACTTCTCTAAGGAGCCCCAGCCAGGAGTTTTGAAAAATTCCAATGCCCAGGAAGCACCCTAGATTAATTCAGAATCTCTGGCTGTGAAACCCAGGCATTCAGTTTTAAAAGCTCCCCAGGTGATTACAATGTGCATTTGAGACTGAGTACCACTAATGCAGACCTTACCTCTCATTGCCAAAGAATAGCTGAAACTATAATGTTAGGTTCCCAAATGTCAAAGACTTAAATGTATTTCCCAGCAGGCTCTATGTTCCCTGAAGACAAGGGACTCCAATTTGTTCTTCTATAATCAGCCCCTAGACCAGAATCCAGCACACAGAAGGTACCAGAAATACCAAATGAATGAAAACTAAGTAAGTGAATCAGGTCTTGGCTCCCTTAGTGAATTTAGCCTCAGCCTGACTTCCTTTTTCCTAATCCCCTATCTATCTTACATTAGACAGTTTTGCTGCTAAGTAAAGGCTACCCACCTCAAAGCCCTTGGGCAAATTTTCCAGACAGAAATCCTTGTATCTCCTCCCTAGAATGATGCCAATGCTGGCTTCCTCCCACTGGGTCTACTATCAACTCCTTCATTTGGGTCCCCTTCTGCCACTTCTACTTCTAATAGCCCTTATAGCAAATGCTCAGAAAAGGTAGCAGCATCTTTATTCCCTGTACTTCGTCTGTCCTCCCTTTTCCTAGCCTGCTTCAGTGTCTCAGCTTCTGCAGAGAGCACAGGCTCTGGAACCAGCCAAACCAGAGTCAAATCTCAATTCTCCCACTTACTAGATGTATACATTTGGGCAAATTACTGAACCTCTCTGAATCTCTGTTTCATAGTATGTAAAATGGTGATAATACCACATACTTTGCAGGATTGTGAGAAGTCAAGAGAACATTTTTGCTAAACTAGAGCACAGTGTGAGCTCAGAAATGGCCACTGTGATTGTGGTTGCTGCTATTGTTATTGATGTAGTGGGTAGTAGTAGTAGTGGAAAGAGTAGTAGTGGGAGTGGTGGTGGTGGTAGCAGGGATCAGTTTCCTGAATCACACACTATCATTTGGGAGGGTCAGGGCAAGGCAAATGAATTCTATAAAGGTGAGCAAGAACTTCTACCCGTCTGTCCAGGGATCTAGAGTAACTAACAGAAGTTCATTTAGAATTTGCAGAATTCATTGCAATCACCTACACCATCCAGAGGAAATAGTCAAAATTGCACAAAGGCAACCTCGGCTAAAGCAATTATGTGCTAAGAACACCACCTGTTTACGTAACCCACAGATAATAATTAACATGGGGGGGTGGCACACATTGACATCTTCAGAGTGCTTTTGTTTGCATCACCTCATTTAATTAAAACACCTCCCAATTTCAAGGTGGCTTTTTTTTTTTTAACCATTTCATTGATGAAGAAAATGAAGTTGTATGATATAGTCACTGAGCTAGCAAGCGATGGAGTCAAAACTCACACAGGCCTCTCTGGCTCTGACATCCTTGTGGTTTCCTCTACTGGTTTGTTTTTGTTTTTTTCTGTATAGGTTTATAGGTGGCAGAAGAGCACACTCATTTCCAGGTCTGTTTGAAACAAGAGTTTCAGAAAAGGCTTAAAAGACTGGACTGCCTCACTGAAGAAATGTCAAATTTAAAAATGGGTGAAGGGAGTCAAAATGTAAAAATTTCCAGTTTTAAGTGAAATCGGTTA
Source organism: Mirounga angustirostris (assembly GCF_029215605.1). Taxonomy (NCBI): domain Eukaryota; kingdom Metazoa; phylum Chordata; class Mammalia; order Carnivora; family Phocidae; genus Mirounga; species Mirounga angustirostris. The sequence continues at coordinate 122,991,973 of NW_026991709.1, forward strand.
AGTGCTAGGGATGTAATGTACAGCATGGTGACTAAATAATACTGTATTGCATATTTTGAAGTATTTAAATAGTACTGTATTGCATCACAAGAAAAAAAATGTGTAACTGTCACCAGCTAGACTCCAAGACCTGCCATTTACTGCCCACCTGCTTATACTCACTAACCTTCGTCTTGTATTTTTCCTTAAGCTCTCTTTCTGGCTTACCTCTTAACTCAGGCAAATGAAACCCAAAACCACACCCAGGGGATGGCGACTGCCCTGACAACACCTTCCACTGCCCCAGACCACCCAGACTGTTTGAGCTAAACCCCAGGCTAGTGCCTACGGAGATGGACCATGGAGTGACCTCTGGAATGACCAGCAATTACCTTTACTTCATTGTGATACTAAAATCTCTGCCCAAGGAGGAGCACTTGCCTCATTTATATAACATACAATGTGGGCCTAGGCATGTTTCCTTAAGGCACATGTGCAACCTTATGCCCACCTCTATATACCATGACAGGGCTTTCCTATCGAAAATATTCATTCTAACTCTAAACAAAAAGAACCCATTCACCCTGGTAGAGTAACCGCTTTGGAAGCCATTCACCATGATCTCCTTATTTGCTGCAAATAAAAGTTTTCTTTGCGCAACAAATTAACTTGGTGCAGTTTCTGACTCGTCAAGGAGCCAACTCACATTGGTTCGGTTACACAACTCTGTATGATGGATGTTAACTAGATTTATTATGGTCATCATTTTGCAATATATACAAATACCAAATCATTATGGTGTATACCTGAAAGTAATATAATGTTATATGTCAATTACACCTCAGTAAAAGAAAAAGAATCCGGGAAAAAAGTGTTGAGCCTTCCCCTTCTCATTTAGCCTCCCCATATTCTCCCTCTGGCTTACTGGGGGTGTGTTTTTCTGGCAACTTGTTTCACCAATAGTCAGTCAGCTAACTAACCAAATAACCAACATGATTAGCCTATGCTAGGAGCTGTGAGGACACCAGAAAAGATGTCCAGGCCTTTCCCTCAGGCCAGTGCAGGAAACAGAAGTAACCCACCTAAGCAGAGTATGTGGGTCAAGGGTCAAAGGAGAGAGAAGTCTGGGAAGAGTCTAAAGGGGGAGGGAATGATGATGGGAGTATGGGCTCGAGATGGGGAAAGGAACTGGAGATGGTGCTTTGGTAGGAAATAACAATCATAAAGCTGGGAGGAAGAAATGAGGGTGTTACAGGTCAATTGTGAAGACAGCAGCTACCTGTGGTTCCTATTTGTTGTCAAAGAACAGTGGGGAATAGAGTTGAGGCCTGAATAGGCTGGGTCATGAAACAAACAGCAGATTTGAATGCCATGTGCTGAACAATTGGGAGCTGCGAAGTTTTTGAGCTAGGAAGGGACATTATAAATTTGATGTTAAAGCCATTCTAAACATTTGCAAATCGCTTTAGACTAATTTGTTGCCTGATTTAAACTAAAACAATTAGTCCTCAGTGTTGAAAGAAAGAAAGAAAGAAAAGAAAAAAGAGAAGACAGAAAGTACTCAAGGCTCCCACCAACACTGCAAAGCGCCCAGTAACTTGGAGCATTAAAATTAGAAATTTCTCTTGAAAGTGTTTTGACATGAAGAAACATCAAAGACTAAGGAGCTTCAATTTTGGAACAACAAAGCATGTAGGTACGCAGCCAGGAATGGAGCAGAGAAAATTATATAATCTTACTGGTAGGGAAAATACTCCAAACCAAATTTTTAAAAATGCTATGGAGTACCTAACTGCTACTTTTTCTGCAGTGACCAGGAGAAATCCAATTTTTGTAAGTCTTATACCCAATACTAAGGTTGCAAATTAAGCCTTTTTATTCATATATATTTTGTTAGAATCTTTATTTTACTTTAACCTGTCCTTACAGTTAACATCTCCAAGGCACACACAGAGAAACCAAGATAACCATGTTGTACTTTTAAAACCAGATGAGATAAATAATAAAATGCATGGAGCTCTGCTAATCTTTAGACTATCTGTTTTGATACTTTATCTTTCCAAATTGTTCTGTGATCATTAGGAAAGAGATTTTCGAACAGAAGGCAGGCTTTTGCTTTGTGAGTGGGGATGAAGGTTTAAGATGTGAGAAACATTCTTAAAAACAGACATAAGATGTTCTAAACATATATTGAAACTCCAAACTCTGCTAAAGCATTTTTCACCTTCTTAACCTATATTTGAATCCCAAGCTATTGGCTATATTCTAATTCATACTTACCTATGAGTAAACAAGGTATCAAGGCGTAGAAAAACCACATGATAAGACTTGTCAAGATTTCTTCTAAAACCACAGAGAGGGTCTGTGTTTGGCAGATTCAGCTCGACCTGGAACACTGTTTCCTTCCAGAATGAAGCATTCTGTCCATCTCAGCCATCCTTGCTTCAGAATGCAGATGTTGGAGCTGAGGTCTGAGTTGCCATGAAGACTGAATTGTTCTAGAAAGAGGAGCCAGCCCAGACAGCTCAGAAAAGAGGAGCCAGCCCAGACAGCTCCCTCCTTTCTGTCCAAACCCAGATATTACATCAGAGGGAGTGGCCTAGGAGAGTTCCAGAGAAAGGGTAACTCTGAGGAGCTTGAGAATCTGCCTAGGAGAGATAGCTGACCAAGGCTCTGTCCTGGGGGACCCTGGATGTCCCTAGAAGCCTCATGGCGGTGAGCAAGCAAGATTATTTTACCCTCTCCTCAAATAGCTATCCTATCTTCTTCCAAGTCTCCATCTTGTGAGTTCATTCAAACTGGGTACTTACTAGCTCCTTTTGCTACATACTCCAGAAAAAGTAAAGAAGTTAAAAAAATATATCTTTTAAAAAGTCAGAAGGTGAATATTATAGCTTTATATTTGTTTATATTTGCAAAAAGAAAACCTGGAAGGAGATACAGAAACTACCAAGATTGGTTACCTTGGAGCAGAGTGGGAATCAGCAAGATGGAGGAGAAAAATGGGACCAAGACTCCTTGCAGTATATCTTTGTTTGGGGATTTTTTTGAAATTTGTTTTTTATTTTGGTAAAATACACATAACATAAAATTTATGTTCTTAACTATTTAAAAAAATTTATTTAAATTCAATTTAATTAACATACACTGTATTATTAGTTTCAGAGGTAGAATTTAGTGATTCATCAGTTGCATATAACACCAAGTGCTCATTACTTCAAGTGTCCTCCTTAATATCCATCACCCAGTTACCCCATCCCCCACCCATCCCCCCTCCAGCAACCCTCAGTTTATTTCCTAGAGTTAAGAGTCTCTTATGGTTTGCTTCCCTTTCTGTTTTCATCTTATTTTATTTTTCCTTCCCTTCCCCTATGTTCATCTGTTTTGTTTCTTAAATTCCACGTATGAGTGAAATCATATGGTATTTGTCTTTCTGACTTCCTTCTTAACCATTTTTAAGTGGTATTAATATATTCAAATTGTTGTGCAACCATCACCACCATCCGTCCCTATAAATCTTTTCATCTTGTGAAACTGAAACTCCATACCAATTAAACAGTAACTCCCCATTCTCCCCTCCCCTTAGCCCCTGGCAACCACCATTATACTCTCTGCCTTTATGATTTTGACTACACTAAGTATCTCATATAAATGGAATCATGCAATTACTTGTCTTTTTCTATGACTGATTTATTTTGCTTAGCATAATGTCCTCAAGATTCACCCACGTTGTAGCATATTACAGAATTTCCTTCCTTTCTAAAGCTAAATAATATTCCATTGTATGTACATACCACATTTTGCTTATCCATTCATTGACCCATCAATGGACATTTGAGTTGCTTCCACTTTTTAGCTATTGTGAATAATGCTGCTATGAACATGGGTGTACAAACATCTCTTCAAGACCTACTTTCAATTCTTTTGGGTGGTGCATATCTTTTTGTACTGTTTGATGTAAGCATTAGTGGGGTGCATTAGTGGGAGAACATGGGTTTTAGAGTGCCACAGATTTTGGTTCCAGTTTCAGAATTTATTTCCATTATACCCTTTGGGAAAATTATTTATTCATTCAACAAATATTCACTAACGGCCTACTGTGTACTAGAATCTGGGAATTCAATAGACCCTGTCCTAAACCAATAACTTTTCAACTGGTGGTGAATATAGGTATGGGAATAATCATAAATCAATACTGAAGATAAAATGACAGAAATATCCACAAAGAAATATAGGAGCATTAAGGAGAAATACCTAACCTAGCCTGGAGGATTAGAGAAAGCTTCCTGAAAGAGGTGACTTTTAACCTGAGTGTTAAATGCTGAAAAAAATTAGCCAGGCATGGTGTACTTAGGAAACCACAAGAAGTTTCGTTCAACTGAAGAGCAAGATTGGGTGGCAAGAAATGAGGCTCAAAGGCAGACAGAACCAGGATTCCAGACAGCTTTGAATGCTTTGTTGAAGAGGTTAGAGTTTATCCTGAGAGCAATGAAGGTCAAAAGAGGGGTTAAAACCTCAAATCTCATCATGTTATTCCCTGAATTGGAGGTTTAAAAAGTTTATGACTAGAGTGGAGAAAACAGTGGAAGGGACAAAACTGGAGGGAGGAGGGCAAGGAATAAACTATGCTGGTCAGTGAGGTGAGAGATACTGTTGGCTTCCACTAGGCTTTCCCAGGTCTGTAGAGAGAAGTGACTAAATTCAAAAGATGAAGGAGGTAGAATTGATAGCTCTTAGATATAGAGTGGATTAGGAGGGTGGAGGAGGAAAACATGACTTTCAGGTTCTAGGTTTGAGTAACTGGGTGGATGGCAGCACCTCAATCAAAATAATGGAAAGGACGGGCGCCTGGGTGGCTCAGTCATTAAGCGTCTGCCTTCGGCTCAGGTCATGGTCCCAGGGTCCTGGGATCGAGCCCCGCATCGGGCTCTCTGCTCCGCGGGAAGCCTGCTTCTCCCTCTCCCACTCCCCTTGCTGTATTCCCTCTCTTGCTGTGTGTCTCTGTCAAATAAATAAATAAAATCTTTAAAAAAAAAATGGAAAGGAGGAGGGAGAGGTGAGGTCAGGCTAGGTAGGGTTGGGGGTGGTACAGAAGGTTTCATGTGTTCACCTTGATACACTTCAATTTGACATGCTTCTATGGGCAGCAGCAGTCTCTAGTAGTTAATGATCTTTGCCTCAACTCTTATGGGTGTCAAGGATATGGCACCATTTCCCCTACCTTCAGCATTCCAGCGGTAGCAGAGACCAGGAAGTGGGTGAAAACATGCAAGGAGAGTATGTAGATTAAGGAGACACGTGAACGTGCTCTTGGAGAAGACCTATATATAAGGACCAGCACAGGAAAAAAGATATGGAGATATAGGGAGAAAAAATAGGTCAGAGAGTTAGCCCTGGAGCAAACTGTGGTCCTGGAAATGATGAAGGATGGGGAAATCAAGGAGGAGTGCGGAAGAGTCATTGAGTTGATCACTGAAAAATGTCCCCTCGATTTAGCCCCTGGAAGGCCATTTGTAATCTCAGTAAGAAGAGTTTCAGTGGAGAGACTGGCTCATGGGATAGTTGTAGGTTGAGGAGTGAATAGGGAAAGTAGTACTCCTTTGATGTGAATGGGAAGAAAGCAACTCCATGAGCCTCATTGGTTCATTTACAAAATAGATAATGTCTTACATAATAGTTGTGGGATTAAAGAATGCAGGCAAAGCGCAATTAGCCCAGTGCCAGGAACACAGTAGTCTTCACAAATGCTGTATTAACCATGTTAACAACAGGGGCGCCTGGGTGGCTCAGTCGTTCGTTAAGCATCTGCCTTCAGATCATGGCTCAGGTCATGATCCCAGGGTTCTGGGATCGAGCCCCGCATTGGGCTCCCTGCTCGGCGGGAAGCCTGCTTCTCCCTCCCCCACTCCCCCTGCTTGTGTTCCTGCTCTCGCTGTCAAATAAATGAATAAAATCTTTTTTAAAAAATGTTAACAATAAATACACAGGCCCCTGGCTGGCTCAGTCAGTGGAGCATGCAACCTTGATCTCGGGGTTGTGGGTTCGAGTCCCACGCTGGGTGTAGAGATCACTTAAAAATAAAATCTTAAAAAAAAAAAAAAAACAATATATACATTGGGGATTATTCACTTTGGCTGGTCCTTTGCAGGCTCCCCATCTTACGGTTCGGCCCCTGGATCAGCAAAGAAAGGCTTCCAGTTGAAGATAACTATTAGAGGGTAGTTAAAAGAAGGCTCTGGAGACAACTGTCTGGGTTGGCATCTAGGCTCTGCCACTTACTAGTTGTATTTTTTAGGAAAGTCATTTAAACAGTCTGTTTTAGTGTCTTCATCTGTAAATTGGAGACCATAGTACCTAATTCATAGGGCTGTTGTGAGGACTAAATAGGATGGTATACTTAGAATGGGATCTGGCAAAGTAAGTGTACAGTAAATATTACCTGTATATTTTTTACTACATCATGGTCAAGAACACTTGGTGCATGTTCTCCTTGATCCCAGCACTGAGTCAGTGGCCACATCTGTGCCTTGACCTCTGGTCACCAGCTGCTTCTACACAGTCTCTCACTGCTCTCCTAGCTTCTGATCCTGGCCCCCTCTGCCTTTGGGTCTGGACACACCCCAGTTTGGGGGTGCTTCATACATACTGGTGTTAACACCTGTCCCCACTTTTACTTTTCTTCTCCCACTCCTGGCTTCCTGATCCCTCTATCCTAAGTCCATTTCTGCCCACAATTTCCACATGTTAAAAGCTAACAATAAAAGTCAATGAGTACTGGGTATCTACTACCTGCCAGGAATTGTCCCTGAAGGTTTTCCATAATTATAAAGACATTATACAAGAGACAATTCCGACTTTTCAGATGAAGACACAGAGCTCAGAGAAATTTATTTATTGTAGATCACAGAGCTAATCAGGGATGGAGACAGGAATTCCAACTGAGGTTTGCCTAACTCCAAGTCCTTTACACTCACCTTACTGCCCCACAATGTGTCTAAGGAGCACAGTGGGGTAAGTGATCCCGGAAATTAGCAAAGGTTTTAGGGAATAGACAAATCTCAATATGGAATCCTAAGGATCTACCAATTTAGATTTGGGTAGGAGAGATGCATTCAGTTTAGCCACTGGGCCAGTGGCATGAGCCAGGCTCAAGGACCGAAAAGTTAAAGGGAATACAGACTGAGGATGGAAAGGAAAAGGTCCATAAACAGAAAATGACAGACAGAACAACACTCATTTACTTATGCTGTAGGGGAAGCAGGAGAGTTGTTCAACAGAACTTGGGTCTTAGGATAGTTAGCTCTACTTGGGCATGGGTTCCTGTCAAGATGCCCATCTGCCATGCTGACAAGACAGTACTACTGAGTTTTCACAAGCCACTGCAAGGAGAGCTTCCGTCTTGGGCTCAGCATACCTCAAGGGACACTGAGGGGTAATGCTACCTGCCTGCCACAGCTTTTGAATGACAGTCCCTGTCAGGACTGTTTCATGACTCAAGGAATTCAGATCATCACCTCTGCCTGCCATTGGGTGAGAACTTCTGGAGGGTTGTGCCTCACCTTCCCTTGCCTAGACACCCCCACTCTGATCTTGCCTTCCTCTTCTGGCTCTGAGGTACTTCTTTCTACACCTCCTCATCAGCTGGTTGTGGTCTCTTGCATGCAACATGCTCAAACTATCCGCTAACCTGTTTCCTGCACTTCTCAGGTTAATTTCCACTGCTTTCCAGAGTTGAAGGATCATCTATATCTGAAGATGAACTGCTGGAAGAATGGACCTATTTCCTACTATAAGCAAGTGCAGTCTAGAAATAGGAATTTTTTTCCTATTACACTACTTGACACTTAAGTATTTGATATTTAATTATGGAAGAAAAAGCAAGAAGAGAAAAGGTTTTTATGGAAAGGTAAAGACGCAGTGGGGAGGGATAAGGAGGTTGATGATCAAAGAAGAGATTCCTAAGCTCTCTGAGCTCTGTAGGGCTGGGACTAGAAATGAAGCAAGGAGGGGGGAGGGGGCAGTAGGGCCACCACTCTTAGGGTTGTGCAAGTGCAGGATAGGTCCTGGTGCTCTGGCATGGACTACATGGTCAATTACTCCATTCCAATAACCATTCCTTGCCCTACTTAGCACAGAATTCCCTTCCCTTTACCAAGATTCCTAACTTGTGTCCTGTGTTTTTAGCACATCTGACAGTTGTAATCCAGTCTCAATTTTTCTTTCCTTCCTTCCTCCCTCCCTCCGTTTGTTTTTGGAAGTAACACAGGGTATTCCCCTTGTCTTATACTTTTTTTTTTTTTTAAAGATTTTATTTATTTGACAGAGAGACAGCAAGAGTGGGAACACAAGCAGGGGGAGTAGGAGAGGGAGAAGCAGGCGCAGGGAGCCAGATGCGGGGCTCGATGCAGGGCTCGATTCCAGGACCCTGGGATGATGACCTGAGCCGAAGGCAGACACTTAACGACTGAGCCACCCAGGAGCCCCTGTCTTAGACTCTTCTAACTCCTGCTTCCACTGAGTCTGCTCCAGATGTAATTTCCACTTTCAAGCTCTGGTTTTCAGGGTTCTTATAGCCCTTTTTCACCTCCTCTGAATATACTTTCCAATTTCCTAAGTTTATTGTCTGGCCACCAGCAGAGAGAACCAGGAATTTAACCTTCCTTAACCTCAATTCTTTCCTTTGGGTGTGATCAATTAAAAACTTTGTCAAAGTTCTTCTTCCTGTAGTTAGAATTGATTTTTTTTCAATGTGACATCCCCCAACAACTTCTCTTAAGATGGAGAATCAAGCTTTATTCAGAACAGCCCTTTGAGTTGAAAGTTCTATACTTAAATGCCATTTTACTCAATTTTAAAAAATTGAAAACCAGAAACAATGCTCTGCAATAGTGAAGATTGTACTATAATTTTTAAATGGCTACAGTTGCTGTATTTTCACTCAACCACCGGTTTAATCCTGGTCAGTCATCAGTGATTCTATTAAGTGGAGCACACAATATGCTCAAAGGTCAATTTTTTTTATTAGAGGCGTCCTTTGATCACCCTATATAAATTAACACCCCACTTCTCACTCTCAGCCTCCTCAACCTGCTGCTCTATTCTTTCTTTAGAGCACTTCACTGTTAGGCATCTCTTCACTAGCAATATAAATTTTATGACAGCTTTTAGACAGATTTGTCTATTTTCTTCAGTATCATATTGCTAGCTCAAAACTCTGACACGTGAGCATTCAAATATTTGAGGTGAGTTGGTTGGATGGCTGGATGATGGATAAGTATCTCCAAAAGCTAAACACTGACACATAATCATACATATATAATAGTTCAAATAATATTCTTTTCATCTTGGCACCAAGTGATTAGCATATACCCTGAGGAAATCAGTATTTGTTTTCTGTAACATTCCTCTTATCTATAGTCTAGAAAACATATCAAAACAAGTAAAATTTGGCATTACATACTCCTAGAAACAACGTGCTTATTCAGGGATTACAAATTTCTTCCATAAGAGCCCAAGAAAATCAATTCAATAATCGTTCTTCTAAAACAGGTTAACACTTCAGTCTCATTATGGAACCCAAATATCTCCATAATTATCCAAAGGCTATCTGCAACTTCTCTATATAGTCTCAGATACAAATCTTCTTAGAGTCAGCCCAGAGATTTATTTAAAACAACTAGGTATCTTTACCTTAGATGTCTATTTTTAATTGTCTATTTATATTTTCCTGCTTGAAAGTCATTATTATTCCAAAAGGTACCAAAAAACTGGACAAAAGGAAATTGACTACTCTCTCTTCTGTAGTTATAACTAAAAATGAAATTTACATTATTCCAGAATACTGAGCCCAGTTTTACCTAGCCTTAAAAGCTAATTTGAGTGAAACATTTAAAAATCAGCCAGACCAGTAGATAAATTAAATGTTTGTGCTAAGCCACTGTGAGCAACAGACCAATTCTGAAATATTCGATAATAAAAGTACTCTGGCCAGCAAACATAATCTTAAAAAGACACTTTGGTTTAAAAATTTACCTCTGTGAACATGGCCGATTGTAACTGAAACTCCTCCCGTTCTTCAAAACCTCACACACTCAATTTAGGTTCTACTCATTAAACAAAAAAGTCTCAGCAAGCTGTATACTTTCAGATCAAAAAACACCTCAGTGGTAAACTAGAAAAATATATTTCGGTTCCTTTCGGTTACATGACTTGGTTTAGGTCATGTAACAGCAAGAAATTAGGGTGTGGAGTATGCATAGTATGCTGGTCTGCACGTGTTTAGAAGATGACAGAGTTGAGTCATATAAACTCGCTAAACCAATAGAACCAGCTTATCAGAAGAGAGGAGCTTCCTACCTTGCTTCACAGTAGAATCAAATAATGGTTTTCCCCAGCAGTGTTGCATTTTTTAAAAAGTCCACTGGATGCTGTTCAGAACATAAAATGAAGATGTCATCTTATATCAAATGTCCTTTAAAGAAGAAGTGACTACAGTTGTGAAGCCATTTGGAAACAGTTAAAAGATCTATCTGATCTATCTATCTATATACACAATACAAAGGGCCCCCTTATCGTGGAGCAAAATATTAAAGTGGAAAGGCTAAATCATGTTGTAATGCTACATTCCTAATTTGTTGATTTGGACATTGCATCTGAGGTGTTTCTGAAAAATAAGTTTCCAGATTCTAAACCAAAAACTCCATGTTACAGGAAATAGGGCCTAACAACGACTGCATTTGGAGATGAGAACTAGGGAGATAAGGGTTGGAAAGGAGACTTTTACACTTTTTTTTTTTAACCATGTACATTAATAAACATAAAGGGACCATTCACATTAGGTTCCATCCAATAGTCACCTTGTGGGAATTCAATTCCAGTACTGTCAGCTTATTACTCAGGGGAAACCAAAACTAAATTTTATGTTAAATTCCCCAATTTTTAAGTGTGAACAATTCCTTTTTTTGTACAGTGTGGGCTGAACTGTATTCCTATTTGGTTGTACCCTGAACAGGGCACCTAGCCAAGATGTGGGAGGGGGCAGTGGTGAAATTTGGACTTTTCTACAAGGAAAAAGGCTGGTCGTGCATTTGGGCAGGGGGTGAAGGGTAAGAGGTGCCTTTTCCTAATTCTCACAAGTTACACTGACAGCAGTGCCCCTGCTTCTTTGCAATCTCTGGAGTAGAAGACAGGATGGGAGCATTAAAGCTGGAGATAATTTATGTACCTGTATCTATAAGGATGGCCTTTTTCTACCAACCCAAGTTGCTCATCTGCCAGCAATAGCAATGGATTAGTTAGCCTTCCTGTTTTTAGTGATATATCTGTGACACTGTCTTTAATTGTGCTTCATACCTGTGTTACTGTGTATAGTAAAAGATACATTGTATGTGTTCATACACATTCAGCTGAATCCTAAGTACCTATGACCAATTAATAGATACTGCAACAATAGCCTTTCATTACTGAACTTATATAAAGTTCTCAAATAACTTCTTCCAAGATTTTGGAGAAGTTATTTATAGAAGTGGGTTAGGCAGGGTTAAGTGTGTTATCTGTGTTCAAATTGATAGCTAAGTGTCTCCTCGTTATGTAGAAGAAAATTTCTGTAAATATGCTCTTCCCCAGAACTCTTTACCTGTTTTTTTTTAATGTAAGACTTAATTTATTTTAGAGAGAGAGAACGAGAGCACAAGAGGGAGAGAATCTCAAGCAGAATCCCTGCTGAGCAGAGCCCAATGCAAGGCTTGAGCCCACGACCCTGAGCTTATGACCTGAGCCAAAACCAAGAGTTGGACACTCAACTGAGCCACCCAGGCTACCCCCAGAACTCTGAGTCTAAAACAAGCAGACAGATGGCAGTGTGTCACCAAACAGAATGTATCAGGCTGGGAATAAGGAAACCTAGTTTCTAATACAAGCCCTGCTACTCACTAGCTATATAGATGTTTTTTAAGGTTGTTCTGATTCTTAAGAAAATTGCTTCGAGTAAAATTAGGGTTTATAAAAACAGTCATTGATATAAGGGTTGGTTGAAGACTTTTTAAAAATCGATAAAAAGTTTAAGTACAAAATTCCGTAGTTCCCAGTGAGGTTTTTGTCCCAGTATAATAACAGCACACAATAGGTATTACTGGCTCATCAACTCCCTGGCATTTTGCAGCCCACCTGTGCATGCACAGGAGAGGGACTAAAGAAGGACTTGAGAAACTACAGGATACCTGAAAGAAGAAAAATGTGGCAACAGAAAAAGAAAAGATGAGTGATGACACCTTTTGTATCTGTGTGGAATACATTTTCTCTTGCTTGATTTAACAAATGTTAAAGTTCTATAGCCTGGTTTGCCTGCCTCACTTCCTGGATGCTGTTCAAGCTTTGTTTTGTTGAACAACCAGATGGCCAACTTGTGGAAGATAAGTAAATGCAGTGCTTGTTAAAATGGTCGTGTGGGCTATCTGGGAACTCTCTAGTTATTATGAATCTAATTATGGCACAGAAATGTGCAATCTACTTCCAGTGCTACTCCATTCCTAGCTGCTTTCTCAAAATCCTTAACATAAGCTCAGTGGGGTTTGCTATAAATACAGTTCATGTCTGTGATACAAAAGATTAATTGCTTTTTTTTTAAACAAACCTCTTAAAAAAAAAAAAAGGAAGACTGGGGGGGAAAAATGGAGAAAAAGAAAGCATCATCAAATGTTTGTTTAAATAAAAAGATGTTTACTACCTAGTCATATTTTAACACTTTGAAACTATTTTCTTCAACTTATATTCAAGTGATTTTACAGCAAAAAAGGTAAGCACACGACTTTTATTTCTATTACAGTCTACTAATAATCATTTCAATAAACAAAGGGAGACTGACAAAGATAATGAAATATGAACTAAAAGGCTTTAAAAAGCGGATGTAATGAAAATGAAAAATTGTACATCAAAGTCTTAATTATATTTGCTAACTCCTGTTGCTTAGTGGGAGAAGCCAGGGCTGCCACCCAGTGGCAATGTCAGTCTTAAATGATTTTAAGATTTAAAGAACTAAATATTTAATATTAAAAAAAAAACCCAAACTAAAAACCTCAGGAATTAGACAACTTCAATTTTAACATCAGTAATATTGGTATATTAAATACTTATCTATAACATATTAAAGAACAGAAAACATTCATTTGCTTAGGCAGCACTGGGGAAATTTTTGAAAATACCATATGATTTCCTACTAAGTTATATGGTTTTAGTAAGTATTTTAATTAATATATTGAAGGTTACTTTGCTTAAATTTAAATTCCAGAATTAATAATGGGGGGGGTTCACAAAATACAGTTGTTTTCTTCTATGACCTGCAGAAGTAGATTCAATACTCCATAAAAGCCTCTCATCCATACACCCAAACTTCTGCTTAGTAACAAAAACATAACAGAAACCCTCCAAAAAGTAGATTTTAAAAATAACTTTCTCTAACCATTTGGCACATCCCATCTTTTCCTCAGGTATAATCCATTTTAGTGTCTTAGTCAACAAAACCCAAAGCTGAAAGGAGGAAATGAAAATAGTAGAAATACTACTACGCCTGATAATTACTGACGTTTAGAGGTGGGAGGGAAACCAAGTATCTCACGGCCTCCTATTTCCCCAATATCTGGCCACAGCTTTTTTCACACTGACACAGATATACCCCAATACAAGATGCTTTGGTAAAATAACACTAGGGGAAAAAGTAATATATAACACTAGAGCATCCATTTACAGTTTGAAAAGCTAAGTATCTCAGAGACTGCTTTATTCTCTTAAATAACCAGATAAGAAGCACCCCCCCAAAAATCCTAGAAATTTAGAGATTTTTGTTTCCAACAGCTGTAAATTAAAAGTGTACAAGATACGTTTTTAAACGTATGTCCTATTTGTTTTGCTTTACAATGAAGACAATGAATAAATTTTTTAAAATGGCAGACACAACATACTTGATATTTACAATGGCTTACAACAAATACCTGAAAATAATTTCTAATTTTCCATTTATTATTGCTATTTAGTCAAAGAAAAAAACATTGTCCAAGAAATTTATTTTAGCATATGCCATATACTGATATAATAATTTTATATGAAGAGAAACCATTGCAGAAGTGACAAATACGGTGCCCGTACAAGGAAATAAAGAAAATAAACCAATAAATTCTTCCATGTAAAGACTTTTGATCTGCATTATTTTTTTCAAAATATAAAACCTTAATATTAGAAGCAAAGAGAAAAACAGCAAAGAAAACAATAAAACAGAAGACCAAGGATAAGGAACTGCTTTGTGCAGATGCTTTGCATACGTAGTATATATGTATGGGCTGAGTTATAATAAAAATACTTATGTATTATAGTCAATTCTCATGTAGGGTCAGAAAGCAATTTCCAATCAAACATGACTGGACTGACATTTTCTCAGTCTTTAATTACATGACGAATTATAGCTGTGAGGCAGTCACTTCTGGTCAGCATTATCATGACAAATGCTTGATAAGATACAGTTTTTCTCCTTGTTCACTTGTGAAAATTGGTGCCTTTTTGTAATGTTCTACAAGTTCTTCCATGGTGCTGAATTTACGCTGCCCAATGCAGTAGACAGTCTCTTTTAGTTGGACTTTAAAATGCTTGTTTTTCCCTTGTGCTTTTAGTGATACAGAGAAATCATTTGGCTAAAAGAGAAAAAAAACACATAGGGTAAACATTTTTTTTTTTTTTAAGATTTCATTCATTTATTTAGCAGAGAGAGAGAGCGAGAGCAGGAACACAAGCAGGGGGAGTGGGAGAGGGAGAAGCAGGCTTCCCGCCGAGCAGGGAGCCCGATGCGGGACTCGATCCCAGTACCCCGGGATCACGACCCGAGCCAAAGGCAGACGCTTAACAACTGAGCCACCCAGGCGCCCCAGGGTAAACATTTTGAAAGACATCCATTTTATATTAGACTATTAACAGTAAGTGCTCAAATTTTAGCTAAGTACTAGGCACTATGCTAAATTATTTACATAGATTATCTCCTTTATACCTCCAACCAACCCCTTTCAGAGATGAGAAAATCCAGGCCAAGAGAAGCTAAGTTGCTCAAAATCATCCATCTAGTTAATAAGAGAGCCAGGATTCAAACTCAAGCAGTCAGACTCCAAAGTCTCTCTCTCTTTTTTTTTTTTTTAAAGATTTTATTTATTTATTTGACAGAGAGACACAGAGAGAGAGGGAACACAAGCAGGGGGAGTGGGAGAGGGAGAAGCAGGCTTCCCGCTGAGCAGGGAGCCCGATGAGGAGCTTGATCTCAGGACCCTGGGATCATGCCTGAGCCGAAGGCAGATGCTTAACGACTGAGCCACCCAGGCGCCCCAACTCCAGAGTCTCTTAAATAATATGCTCTAACACCCACAGCAAATCCTTTAGTTTAAAGTTTAACATCTGAAGCACAACAGCTATCTTCTCTCCTGCCAGACAACTGGAGAAACACATGAGAAAACATAAGCTAATGTGAGCTAATAGTAGCTATCTTACAGACTAGCTGAGACAATGTTCTGAATTCTCAAAGATGATAGACACTAATGAGAGGTCATAAACTCAAATGCCTACAAGGGTAAAAAGACATGTAAACAAGTGACAGGGTGGATAGAGAGAAGGAACAGTGCATGGCCAATCTAAAGGAGGTGGCCACTTAGCTGTGATTGTTGCCTTGTAGGAATAGGGGCAATGCTGGCAGGCCTTCCAATTTTAAAAGGAAGTCTGTCATCTGAATTTTTATAATAAATCTCTCAGTATTTAAATACTGGTAACAAATTCGAATGTTTAAAAAACATTGCTCAGGGGCGCCTGGGTGGCTCAGTCGTTAAGCGTCTGCCTTCGGCTCAGGTCCTGGGATCGAGCCCCGCATCGGGCTCCCTGCTCCGCAGGAAGGCTGCTTCTCCCTCTCCCACTCCCACTCCCCCTGCTTGTGTTCCCTCTCTCGCTCTCTCTCTGTCAAATAAATAAATAAAATCTTTAAAAAAATAAAAAAATAAAATAAAAATAAAAAACATTGCTCAGGTCAAACACAGTATGCCTGTTTGAGATCTTTACTTTAAAAATTCTACTGCTAAAAATAATGGTGTATTTTGGATAATATCTATGCTCAATTACCCACCACAAGAAAAAACAGTGTTCTGTAATCGAGCTACTTTCTTAGGTTTTTTGTTTTGTTTTGTTTTGTTTTAAGATTTTATTTATTTATTTGAGAGAGAGAATGAGAGACAGAGAGCATGAGAGGGGGGAGGGTCAGAGGGAGAAGCAGACTCCCTGCCGAGCAGGGAGCCCGATGCGGGACTCGATCCAGGGACTCCAGGATCATGACCTGAGCCGAAGGCAGTCGCTTAACCAACTGAGCCACCCAGGCGCCCCTGTTTTGTTTTGTTTTAACCTAATACTTTTCTGAACAGTCTAAAAGTCTCCTTTTATATAATTACTGACAAAGTTTCAAACAGTGGGCTTCTTGGAAACATCCTATACCTATGGTTACTCTTACCACCTGCTCTGAGGTCACTCACTTCCTAACCCCTCTTGCCCATTGCTTGTCCTGGAAAGCAGGGTTAAGTCAGGCATCTAACAGAAAACAAATCCCACCACTCTTCCCTATCATCGATCCTGCTCTTCCTTAGGGGTTATGTATAGGCCCCATTTCCTGAACTTCATATCAAGCAGTTCAATTAGCCTTGGTTTCTCCTTCTCTACTTTCTTCCCTCCCTCTTATAAACATATATACACCATATGCATGTGTACACACACACACACACCAAACAGATAGGTTTTCTTCCGACTTTCAACCTTTTACACAATCACACGTTCACTTTTGTACAACTCCATACACAGAAACAAAACCAATACTAATGTTTTGAAAAGTGGAAAAGTAGTGGTATCCTTTTAAAAGGAAAAATAAAGACCATTTTAAAGGGAAATAAATATCATCAAATTCTAATATCCTAAACATTAACCAAAAGAGCCCATATAATTATTATTCAATTTTTATGGTTTTATACTTTTACTGTTTTACTAGTATTGGAAAAAATGTATCTTTTATTGCAAATGCATTTCAAATACAGTGAGTATTAAAATAGGTTTTTGAGGTAAATAATTTAAGGGTTTCCAACTTCCAAACAACCAATCTATGAAGAAAGTTAAAACTTAATTTTTTTAATTTAGGGATTTCCTTTACTAAGCATGACAGCACATCCAATATGCATTTAAGAAATGTTTTCCCAGGTGTGCCTGGATGGCTCAATCAGTTAAGCGTCTGACTTAGGATTTCATCTCAGGTCATGACCTCATCTCAGGTCATGATCTCAGGGTTGTGAGATCAAGCCCCACATTATGCTCTGCGCTGAGCGTGAAGCCTGCTTAAGATTCTCTCTCTCCCTCTGCCCTTTCCCCCACTCATGCTCTCTCTCTTTTTCTCAAAAAAAAGTATTTTCCCAGTTTAGTTCATTGTGTTGTTTTACTCTGAAGAAGCCATGGTTCAGTTTTCTCCATCTTTCAGTTTAACGCAAGAGGAGGTATTTCAGAAAGGCAAGACAAACAGAATTAAACAAGGCCAAATAATCCAGTGTAGTTATCACTGCTAGGGCTATATTTTATCCAAAATAAATACAAGTGTAAAGAACACTGATTTCAGGTTCAGAACATCTAAATGTATGTCCCAACTTATCACCTGGTTAATTTTAGGGAAGAAACTTAACCCTTCCAATCTTCTATTATTTTTTTAATACTCAGAGCTCTATTTCCATTTATTTGAAAACCAACTTACCGAAGATTCACTATCACGAATGAGGAAATCACCTTCATGCCCTCTTTCATTTAATGCCATTTCTGCTTGATGCCTGGTGACTTTCCCATAATACCATGGATTGCCAGCAAACTTTCCAGTGAGTGAAGGCCTAATGTAATCACACTGCGGAGGTGATGGTTCCAAACCTGAGGTTAATGGATTATTCTGCATAATGGTAACATAGTTTTTTGGCACCAGACCAACCATTCCATTGATCTTCCTGCATTTCCACCATTCAGGGTCATTTTCAGGCTTTTCAATAACATCCATTACATCTCCTTTCTCAAAATTAAGTTCTTCATCATTGGACGAACTGAATGGGTAAAGAGCCTGTACCACATGCAACACTTGCCCGGTATTTAGGTTATTGACAACTGCTGCTAATTTCTCTGACAGAGAACCCACATGGTCACCCAAAGGACTGTCACCTTCCTCAGTTACATAGTTTGAAGGGAACCATCCAACTTGTCCATTGTAGCTACCCCGCCACCACCCATCACTGCATTTCTCCATGACGATCACCTTTGTCCCTTTTATCAATGATAATTCATCCTCTCTCTCTGCCATGTAGTTAAATTTCACATAAGCAGGCATGTTGAGGTCATAGAGACGTTCCCCTGGGTCAACAAAGCTATCATCAGCAGGAGATGCAGAATCTGGCACACTATGTTTTCTTTTCACTTTTCCAATGCCTGTTCACATAAAAAAAGAGTAATAAGAAGAGAATATAAGATAATGAAAACCAAAAAACCCAATTTATTCATTCTTTAAAAAGGATCTTCACCTCTGGAGCTCTTTCAGCCTTTAAACTTGTAGATAACAAATTTCTTTTTTTCCTTTATTTTACATCTTCATGACTTATTTTATAATTGGAAGTTGTACCTTTTGACTTCCTTCACAAATTCTTTTCATAACCAAACATGTAAATGCAGTTATTACATGACAGTTTACCTTCTCACTTTTCTCTCAAAGGTGTTGAAATAATTGTATAACATAATGATAGTTTTCCTAAATTTAACAAAATTTCTTCCAAATGTAAATATAGATTATTTCTCTCATATCTACAATCTAAGTACATATTCTTGTCTTACTTTTATCAACCTAATTTTGCAATTAGCTGTATGGAAACAGAACAATAAATTATAACTTGATATGTAATATAAGATTGTAGTTATGTCTGGGTAATCCTTCCATTTGCTTTCTTAGTTCCCAGGTTCATGTTGCTCTATTTTCCTCATTATGTTTATTTTAAAATAATACATTATTTCCTTGTTTGTCTACCCTCACCCTGTTCACATGCAAGCTACAGAAGAGCAGGGATTTTTGTTTACTTTGTTCACAGATATAACACCAAGGATCTCATACAGTGCTTAGTATACAGTAGATGCTTAATGTATATTTGTTGAAAGAAATGAGAAAAGCACCACATGGTACTACCATCATAAATGTATGCTACGTCAATTTTTGTCATGTGTTTTCACTACTGATCATTTCTTAGCACATGATTTTGTGTTCTGCTTTTACTGAGAAAACAGAGGCATTCCTAGATAAAACTTCTTGTACCTTCCCACAATCTCAAAACTCTTTCTTATTACCCTCACTCTTTTTCTTCATGCAAGTTTCCAATCTCTGATCCTCCTGGGTTTTTAAATATCACCTTTCCTGCCTCTTTTGGGACTCTTGGCCATCCTTGTTTCCCTCCTACTCAGTCCCTTCTACAGTCTAAAATCATACTCACAGATCACTTCTATTCCAAAATAAAGTTACATCAATTCTGCTACTCCTTTTGAATTACACCATTCTTTAAAAAGCTGCCTCTTTTTTTCCTTCAACCTCTTCACCATTCATTCACTCCTAACTCCTTATGATCTGGTCCTTTAATCTCTACCATTCTACCAAACTACTCAATTAAGCCATTCTTATAAAAACTGTGTCATCTCTTTACTGCCAAATCAGTACCTTTAGAGCCCTCATTCTTTTTAAACTCTCTATGCAGCAACTAAGATCATAGATTATTCTATTGTTTTCTCCTTTAACTCCCTTGAGAGTCTCCTGTCTTACCTTTTTAGATATTCTTGTGTATCTCTGTCTGGGCTCCTCTAAACCTTGTTATAAAATTGTATTGTACTTATTTTCTTGCCTTCCTTAATATGAGAGTGAGTTTCCTGGCAGAAAATTGGATATTAATACCTTTGTTATCTCCAGCACCCACACAATAGGAACAAGTGAATGTTTGCTGAATGAAAAGGTGAATAGATTCCTCAGTTGAAAGTGTTTCCCAAGATATGATGCCTGGACTTCCTTTCTACTTCAAGGATATCTTATACTTTTATTTTCTGTAACTTCTGTATAGAAGGTTCCAAGGTCTCTTTGCAGGTCTAAGCTCTTTCTGGAATTCAAGCACTACAATTCCAACTGTCACTAGACATCTACAGATTGTACTATTAGCACCTCAAATACAACACACATGTCCAAATAAAAATAACCTCTCCCATGCCCATAAATCAATTCCCTGCCTCCCAATTTCCTTACTAGTGGTTAATGATATCCTGAAAAATCTCCAAATCAGGGATTTCTGGCAGAGTAGGGAATTCTAGGGCTCCATCCATCCAAAAAAAAAACAATTAATATGAGCTGGCAGATAATGTCAGAATCAACTTTTACAGAACTCTGGAATCTAATAAAAAAAAAAAACCTTACAAAAACTAGGGCAAGGATTAGTGAAAAAAGAAGTTGCTGCTTTGTAGTAAGAGAATGCTGTGGCATTTTAAATTGCCTGTCTACCATCTCTTACATCCCAAATCAGTAGTGGCTTTGAGGACAGCAACTGGCAATCCTAATGCCAGAGAAAGCAATACAGATCTTATTCTCAAAGAATTGTGATGCTGGGTTTCACAACCTATCTGGCAGCCACGTGAAGGATTGGCACAAAGGCTTGCCTTGGTTTCACTGGACCTGGAACATTCTCATTCTTTTACTGCAATCATTTAATTGATGCAGCAGCCTGGGGCAAGGGACAACAACTGGGACAAGGAACAGACAGAACGAAAACGCTGGGAAGGAAAAGACAGAACACCCAACTTCAGAGGCCACACATGACAAAGAATACAGACTTTACAAAAATAGCTTAGAAAACTCACTAAACAAGCAAACAACAACCTATAATAAAAAGCAACAAACCCTAGGAAGGGCGTAGAATCTGATGATAGAAGAAAAAACTGTCAACCAAGAATTCTATACCCAGCAAAACTGTCCTTCAAAACCAAAGGAGAAATTAAGACACTCCTAAACAAAAACTGAAGGAGCAAGAAATGCTACAGAAAGTTCTCCATGCTAAAATGAACAGACATGGGAGCCTGGGTGGCTCAGTTGGTTAAGCAACTGCCTTCAGCTCAGGTCATGATCCTGTAGTCCCAGGATCGAGTCCCACATCGGGCTCCCTGCTCAGCAGGGAGTCTGCTTCTCTCTCTGCCCCCTTCCCCCTCTCATGCTCTCTCTCTCATTCTCACTCTCTCGACTAAATAAATAAAATCTTTTAAAAAAATAAAATAAAATGAAAAGACACTAAACAGTAACTTGAAGCCATATGAAGAAATAAAGAACAATAGTAAAGGTAGCTTCATTCATAAATATAAGAGTCAGTAATATTATATTTTTGGCTTATAAATCCTTTTTTCCTATATGATTTAAGATACAAACGTATAAAACAGTAATTTTAAATCTAGGTTAATGGGCATACAACGTATAAAGATGGAATTCTAGGGGGAGCCTGGGTGGTGCAGTTGGTTAAGCATCACCCTTGTTCAACATCAGCTGGCAACATGTGCATCAGGCAACTCAAGATTTTTGCCACTTTGTACATGTCCACAAAAGCACCACAATTATCAATTTGGGCTTAGAAATAAATTTTAGCAAGTAGGCAAATTCACAAATATGGAACCTGCAAAAAATAGGGATCATCTAAACTTTTTTTTTTTAAAGATTTTATTTATTTATGTGACAGAGAGAGAGAGATAGTGAGAGCAGGAACACAAGCAGGGGGAGTGGGAGAAGGAGAAGCAGGCTTCCCGCTGAGCAGGGCTCGATTCCAGGACCCTGGGATCATGACCTGAGCCGAAGGCAGACGCTTAACGACTGAGCCACCCTGGTGCCCCCAAAATAGGGATCATCTATACTAACAAACAATATAGCAGCATATTCATAGGAATGTATATCATGACAAAGGGTATTTGTCCTGGGAATGGAAGAGTAGTTCATCTATTCAACAATATGAAAATCAATATTATATACCACATTAATATAAGGAAGGAAAAAAACACACGTGACCATTTCAAATGATGTAGAAAAGCACTGGATAAAATCTAACATTCTTTCATGATAAAAAGTATCAGCCAACTAGGAATACAAGGGAATTTCCTCAACATCATAAAGGGCATTTATTAAAAAAAAAAAAAAAAAAACCTGAAGTTACCATCACACTCAATAGTAAAAGACTGAAAGCTAAGATCAGGAATAAGACATGGATACCCTTTCAGCCACTTCTATTCAACAGTGTACTGGAAGTGCTAGCCAGGGCAAGTAAGCAAGAAAAAGAAATAAAAGAGATCCAAACAAGAAAGGAAGAAGTAAAATAATCTTTATTTGCAGATGACATGACCATATATACAGAAAATCCTAAAAAAACCCACACCAAAAGAACGTTAGAGGAAACAAATTTATCAAGGTTGCAAGATACAAAATCAACACACAAAAAACAGTTGCATTTCTATACACTAGCAGTGAACAATTTGAAGAGGAAATTGAGAAAACAATTCCATTTATAATAGCATTAATAATAAAATACACAGGTTAAGTTTTTTAATCAAGGAGGTACAAGACCAGTATACTGAACACTACAAAATATTGCTGAAATTAAAGTAAATCTAAATAAATGAAAAGACATTGTGTTTATGGATTTGAGGGTTCAATATTTTTAGATGGCAATACTACCCAAAGTGATCCATAGATTCCATGTAATCCTTATCAAAGTTCCAATACTCCTTTTTTGCAGAAATGGAAATGCTGATTCTAAAATTCATATGGAATTGCAAGGCACACCAAATAACCAAAACAATCCTATGAAATGAAAACAATGGGGCACCTGGGTGGCTTAGTTGGTTAAGCAATGACTCTCGATTTCAGCTCAGGTCACAATATTAGGGTTGTGACATCGAGCCTCGTGTTGGGCTCCATACTGGGCATGGAGCCTGCTTAAGATTCTCTCTCTCTCTCCCTCTCCCTTTGCCCCCAACCCCCGAAAATGAAAAAATGAAAACAAAACTGGAGGATTCACACTTCCCAATTTCAAAACTCACTTCTAAGCCACAGAGTAATCAAAACAGTATGGTACTAGCACAAAAGGACAGACCTATAGACCAAAAGAATAGAGCTGAGAGTCCTGAGATAAACTCATACATCCATGGTCAATTGATTTCAACAAGGGTGCCAAGACCATTTAATGGAGGAAACAACAGGCTCTTCAACAAATGGTGCTGGAAGAAATGGATATCCATGTACAAAAGAATGAAGCTATACTCCTACCTCGCATGACAAAAAAAAATTAACTCAAAATGGATCAATTACTCAAATATAAGAGTTAAAATTTTAAAACTATCAGGGAAAATCTTTATGACCTGGGAGTTAGCAATGAATTCTTGTGACCCCAAAAGCACAAGCAATAATAATTAAAAAAAGATTACAGTCTAAGGTCTATATCCAGAACATATAAAGAACTCTTAGAACCCAGAAACAAAAAGAACCTACTTCAACAACAGGCAAAGGACTTGAACAAACACTTCCCCAACAAAGATATACAAATGCCCCCAAAACACATGAAAAGATGTTCACCATCTTTGTTGAAATGCAAATCAAAACACAATGAAATACCACTTTACACCTATCAGGATATCTGTAACAAAACCAAACCAAACTAAAAAAAAAAAAAAAGAAAATAACAAGTGTTGATGGGGATATGGATAAAACTGGAACCCTTCCTACCCTGTTGACCAAAATGTAAAATGGTACAACTGCTGTGGAAAACAATTTAATGTTCCCTTCAAAATGTTAAAAAACATAATTACCACATGATCCATTAATTCCACTCCTAGGTATATACTCAAAAGAACCAAAAATACATATCCAAACACTTGTACACAAATGTTCACAGCTTCACTATACACAATAACAAAAAGGTAGAAACAACCCAAATGCCCATCAACAGATTAATGGATAAACAAAATGTGGTATATATCCATATAATGGAGTATTATTCAGCCATAAAAGGGATGAAGTACCGACACATGCTACAACATAGATGAACCTCAAAAACAGGATGCCAACTGAAAGAAACCTGACACAAGAGATCACATATTGTATAATTCCATTTACATGAAATAGCCAGAATGGGTAAATTCATATATACAGAGAGCAGATTAGCAATTGCCAGGGGATGAAGGGAGGGTATAATGGGGAGTGACTGCTTAATTGGAATAGGGTTTTCTTGGGTGATGAAAATGGTTTGGAATTAGACAGATGTGATGGTTGCACAACACTGTTAGTATACTAAATACCACTGAAACGTACACTTTAAAATGATTTTGTTATACGAATTTTACCTCATAAAAATTTTTTCTTAGAAGATTCCCACATAAAATCCGTATTTCCTTTCTGCCAACACTTTCCATTCCCACTATTCCCATGCTATTTCAGGCCCATTTTGTTGTGTTTGAGTCTTCAATAACCCTCTAAACTAGTTTCCTTACTAATCCAATCTGTCCCACTCCAACCCATCATCCATAAATACAGTTGCAATCACATGACATTATTGCTCAGAAGTCAACAGTGGCTCTTTATTGACTATCAAATTAAGAGAAATACTCTTCCTAGAATCTATAGCCCTCTCCAGAATGTCCTCACTCTTCCTTTCTAGGCTTATGGTATAGAGTACTGAAAAGAGCAAAGACTTTGTAATTCTTTTTAAAAGATTTTATTTATTTGACAGAGAGAGAGAGCACGCACGCACAAGGAGGGGGAGCGGCAGGCAGAGGGAGAAGCAGGCTCCCCGCTGAGCAGGGAGCACGATGCAGAACTTGATCCCAGGACCCCAGGATCACAACTCAAGCCAAAGGCAGACGCTTAACCAAATGAGCCGCCCAGGCGTCCCAAAAAACAGCATAGACTTTGAATGAGTCTTTGGGTTCAAATCTCAGCTATACCACTTACTGTGGAAACCTGAGCAAACTATTTCACTTTTCTGAGCTTATAAATGGAGAAAACACCACTTACTGTCACAGTGTTATAAGAAGTGAATAAATTTTTAAAAAGTGAATGTAAAATAATAGCATATTACATATATTAATTGTTAAATAAAATATTCTTTCTGTAATAACCTGCAATGAAACTATGCTAAATCTCAATAAAAATGGGCCACTTAAAAACCCAGGAATAAATAATATTTCAACCTTCAAGATTTTGTTTGCCTTGTTTGCTAGTTTCTTTCCAAAACCTATTAAAACTTCTGCCTGGGGCGCCTGGGTGGCTCAGTTGGTTAAGCGACTGCCTTCGGCTCAGGTCATGATCCTGGAGTCCTGGGATCGAGTCCCACATCGGGCTCCCTGCTCAGCAGGGAGTCTGCTTTTCCCCCTGACCCTCCCCACTCTCATGCTCTATCTCATTCTCTCAAATAAATAAATAAAATCTTTAAAAAAAAAAACAAAACAAACAAACAAAAAAAACTTCTGCCTATTGGGGTACCTGGGTGGCTTGGTCGGGTAAGCATCTGCCTTAGGCTCAGGTCATGATCCCCGGGTCCTGGGATTGACCCCCCGCATCAGGCTCCCTGCTCAAAAGGGAGCCTGCTTCTCCCTCTCCCTCCCCTCCCCTCTGTTGCTCCCCCTGCTTGTGTTCTCTCTGTCACATACATACATACATACATACATACATAAAATCTAAAAAAAACAAAAACAAAAAAAACTTCTGCCTATCAAAAATCTACCCATTCAAGAAGCGCCACTTCAAATAACAATTTTATTTTATTCACTTCCCATTTTGTGTTTTCCAACATCCTTCATTTCCCACCATCATCTCCCAATAATGTAAGCTCTCCTTTTTAAAGCACTCTAGTACTTTGTACTTGTGAGGTACTTGTATCATAACATTTCTTGTGTTTGTCTTTTAAGCTTATCTACTATAGCCAGCAGCTTCCAGAAAGGAAGAGCATTCCATGTCTCACTGATTTTTTTTCATTTCCTATACTATTTAGAACTGTGCATATACCAGATGCTCAATAAATGTTAGGTTGATTAAAACTGAAGAGTGATATAAGCAAATACAAATTTAAACTTGAAGCTAACGGCTAGTTCCAAAATGTTTTTTTTTAATTCTGAAAAAGATGCCTAAGACTAATTATATATTGTCAAAAAAAAGAATGAAGAATTTTTGGACAGACCCACCCATTAAACTTCCAAGTGGAAAAACACCAAAAACAACCTATTTTAATTGCAGAGGCCAGAAATATTTCAGGGAAAAAAACAAAAGCTTAGAATATTTGTTTCCTATGCAGCACAAAGCCCTCTCTGATCTCATGAGCATTTCTTTAACCTCATACTAATGCTAAGACATATAAGCTCCTCAGTACCCCAAAGCCCCAGACCTTTTCAAGACTCTGAGTCTTTGCCTAGGACGTTTTTTTTTTTTTCACCTCAAACACATGCCACCCTCATTCTTCAAGACTCAAACAAGGTATCTTCTTCTCACTGGAGATTTCCCTCTCTCCCCAAACAGAACAGATGTATTTCTCTTTTGTGCCACTACTATTCTTTGTAAATATTTTTAATGTAATGTTTGATCCTCTGTATACCAATATTTACTTCTTTGAGAACAAACACGTGTTTAATCACTGCTCCATCCCCAATGCCTAGCCCATATTAAGTGTTCCATTAGTGTTTATCATGTGACTGACAAATATATGCATAATCAATAGGCTGCTTTTCTCTCCCCTACTTACAATTCTTTGAGAAGAACCTGTTTATTGCCCCTTTGTCTCTACTGCTACAAAATGGTCTTTCCAATTTCCTGTTACCAATGAGAGAATCCATGGAAAAGTACTTTACAAAATTATGCAAATGTAAAATATCAGTATCTCTTAATTTCTCAATCAGCAACAATGAGATCATCAGCAACAATGAGATCATTCACAACAAGCAGGCGCCCCCCCCATCAAGGTATTAACTTTTCTAAATTCTTCTCAACTTCATAGTTAGTTCACAATCCTCCTAATCTTAGTCCCCCTTGCATCAAATCTTTCTAATCCATTGCTTATCTGATTCTAATTCTTTCTCTACTCTTTAGTCATAATGGGTACACTAGGAAAACTCTAACAAAATTTTAGTCCTGCTACTTACTGGTTCATCTGATCTTCATTGAGTTATTTAATCTTCATTTAACTCCAGTTTCCAGGTTTGTGAAATGGTGGTGTGTAGAAAGTACCTACCTTCTAACATTGGTTTAAAGAATATACGTAAAGTCCCCAGCACATTACATAGCACAGAGCTGTTAATCAATGGTAGTTATTACTCCTAGTGCTTCTGGCATTTAATTTTTCAAAAACACTTAAAATCTTTATTATTGCATTTTATAGCTAGACTTGGCCAGGGTTGGGAGGGAATGCTCAGGTCTGAGCACTGAAGATGTGCTCACTCAACAATGAGGTAGTCATTTTTATCATTAGCTTTGTTCAAAGAAAAACCAAGTGTTAGTATAGCTTCCAATCTGCCCCTCACTCCTACCCACTGATCTTACTTCTTTCCTCCTATAACACTGTTTCTTGACCAAAACAATGTATTATTAACTCCTCCAAGTTTTTAAGAATCTGTTTAAGCATTGTGAATATTCCACTCACATGACAGTTGTCTTTTTCCTAAGGCAAATCTTTTTACACATAACTACTTTTATATAACCTGGTTTCCAAATCCTTGATATGCTGGACGCCAGTATTTGGAAGCATCCAAGTTTCTCAATACCACTGTTAAAGTATACCTATCCAAAGTGGATAAACTATGTCATGTCTCATTTGGCCAGCACACAGAAAAAGTAGCTATTTGCATCCTTTCACTTGAACGACATAGATCTATCATGCACTGCACTGAAATTCTTTAGCACCCACAATATCATAGCAGTCTTTCTTTTTTTTTAATTTTTAGAGCGGGGGGAAGGGCAGAGGGAGAGGGAGAGAGAATCTTAAGCAGGCTCCACACCTAGTGTGAAGCCCAATGCGGGGCTCAATCCCACGACCCCGAGATCATGACCTCATAGCAGCTCTTACTCATATAAAATCCTGCCAGGCCAGGTTCTCAGTTATCTTTTCAATTCCCTTTAAAAACTTAATGTAGAGGGGCACCTGGGTGGCTCAGTCGTTAAGCATCTGCCTTCAGCTCAGGTCATGATCCCAGGGTCCTGGGATCAAGCCCCACAACAGGCTCCCTGCTCTGTGGGAAGCCTGCTTCTCCCTCTCTCACTCCCCCTGCATGTGTTCCCTCTCTTGCTGTGTCTCTGTCAAATAAATAAATAAAATCTTTAAAAAAAAAAAAAAAACCTTAATGTAGAATTTTACATTATAATGTCTGTCCCTATTCACCTTATTTATTTCTATCTCAGTTTCTACCTTTCTTTTTTTTTTAAGATTTTATTTATTTATTTGACAGAGACACAGTGAGAGAGGGAACACAAGCAGGGGGAATGGGAGAGGGAGAAGCAGGCTTCCTGCCGAGCAGGGAGCCCGATGCGGGACTCGATCCCAGGACCCTGGGATCATGACCTGAGCCGAAGGCAGCTGCTTAACCGACTGAGCCACCCAGGCGCCCCTCAGTTTTTACTTTTCAAATATATATCTGAACTAAATTTATTAGTTATTCTTTTGGCCTCAGTCTTCTTTTCTTTAAGCATGTCATCTTCCCTCCATCTAAATCACTGACTAAATAAATGTTCAACAGAATGAGGCCAAAGAAAGTATTACTGATTCTAATTCTTTAAGGAACTGTAGTTCTGGTTTTTACATTCCTACTTCTTCAAAACCAGCTTCTCCCTCATGGATTTTCCCTTGATTTCTATCACATGTTAAGACTTATCAGTTTTTTTTTACCAGGACTGTAAGACTTTTAGAGTTAGAAGGGACATTCCATGATCATCTAGTCTTGCCCAACTCTCCTTCACAAATAATAAGAAATCAGGAAAGTTTAGTTATATACCCCTTGCCACATGGTTAAATAAGTGGTACATCTGGGAGCAAAACTAGGGAATTCTAAATACAAATATATGGTGTTCTTTCCATTACGAGTTTTTATTTAAATTTTTGTATTTTTATCTGTTCATTTCATCTACATGAAATAAGATAAATTATTATTATTATTCTGTTTTATCTAAAATACTGTACCTCTTTGTTTACTCTAGCCACCACACAAGGAGCACATTTACTGTATCTTCTACTGCAAAGCAAAATAAATACAAATTTTGGGTTGCTGCAGGTAATGAAAAAAGGAGTATCTTGGTTGCAAATCTCAAACCCTGACCCTCAGGTCTACAAATGTATGTAAGATTATCGACTTTCTGAGACAACAGAGAGAATGATAATTTTATCACTGTATTGATGGTATATAATGAATCACTGTATCAATGATTCTTTTTACACCATTTCTGGTTGATTTATGGTCACTTATGACCACCAAGTGACCATCACTTATGACCAAACCAAGATATGAAATCCACTGTATTAATATTAAATAACAACCTCCATCTACCTCCTCACCATGTAAATTCTATGCAAGTTAGTCTTAGTTTTTCATTCTATGATTTTTGTCTGGCTTGCAGTAGGCTCTCAAGAAAAATATGTTGATAAAACAAATGAATAAATTAATAACTTTCCAAAAGGAAAACTAACCCAAAAAGTGGATCTAAAAATGTATTAACTTGGGCACCTGGGTGGCTCAATTGGTTAAGCAACTGCCTTCGGCTCAGGTCATGATCCTGGAGTTCCAGGATCGAGTCCCGCATCGGGCTCCCTGCTCGGCAGGGAGCCTGCTTCTCCCTCTGACCCTCCCCCCTCTCATGTGCTCTCTCTCTCATTCTCTCTCTCTCAAGTAATAAATAAAATCTTTAAAAAAATTTAAAAAAAATAAAAATAAATAAAAATAAATAAATAAAAATGTATTAACTTTCCAAAAAGTAAACAAAAGAGAGATATTCCAGGATTCACTTGGCCACCAAAGTTAACTAAAGAAACAAATGAATCTTAATATTACAATTACATATTCTTTCTCAACAAAGTACTTGCTCCTTTTCCATTCTGACTGAAAATGAAATCTCAACAGGTTACTCTTTGTTTCCTTAGATTCCTTATGCATGAGACTTCTACAACAACTCCTCTGTTCATTTTTCTAGAAACACCAAACAAATGTTCAAAGAGATCAAATCAAGTTCACTATCATAAGATCATAAAAAGGCCATTAGCAAATATACACATTAGGCTCTGGTAAGTTAGTATCAGTATTACATTATGACCTGGACTCAAAACAATCCCAATAATTCACTAGTTTCTTTCAGTGTTTTCATTTTCTTTGTATGCAGCTGCTCTCAAGACTCATTTCAAAATATCAAATCTCACAATTACCAAAAGAGCCATTTCTAGCAATCCTACATTAAATCAAAACATTCTCTTTACTGCTTTATCTTCTATATTGTTCCTCTAAAATCTAAGTAAAAAGTACTAAAACAATGTTAATTCAAATACTGAGGATGAAGGAACTTGCTCACGTAATACTTTCTTTCCTCATATTTTTAATGTTATAATTTAATTCACTTCAAACGTCTATGCTAAGTTCAAAGTTACCAAATTAAAACTGCAAACTCATTTATATCCTTTTTCTCTTTATTTTTAAACACTGATACTAAAACATTTTAAAACCATATTACTTATCAAGTCAAAACTAATATTATTTGAAGTATCACCAATCATTTAGCTTATGTTTCATAAACAGTATAAAGCACCAGTCTATTATATAAACATACCAGGTTCCATACAGTTTTTCTTTAAATTCTTTAAAGTAAAAAATCGAATTCAAAAACTACAAGAAAACTATGGATTTAATAAACAGATGAACTTACTGAAAAAATCTTTAAAGACGTTTAACCAATCCATTTTGAATAAAAAGCCCGTGTTCCTTTTGTCAGTTTGTTAACACAGCTCAGGATAATTCTCAGTGAGCTTCCTGGTCTGTTCTGCAACACTGAAACTCCCCACACCCAATCCATGTGACTTGGCCTACACCCAGGCAATAGAAAGTTTTTCTGAGGCTTCTCTCTTTCTAAAACTTTCCCCCCACTGAACTTTAACAGAACCTGTAAAACAAGTATATCATCATGGCCACAAATGTGACCTTTATTATTCAAACTTATTTTGGAAGACGTTTTAAAGCATATATTTTCAATAGTTGAAAATATATTCATACATTCACTCTCTCCTTTGTTTTCTCCTTTTCTTTCTTATTTTTCAAACAATGTCTCCACCAGCACAATCATTGTAAAACAAATCCATTAACCACATAGGACATTTAAGTTATCAAAAAGGGGTTCAGAAATTCTGAGAAAAAGAAGGCTATCTGATACAAAAGCTGGAATTACATCATTATATAGGAGAACTAAAGATCATTAACTTAAAACAATGTTTTCAAGTATCCTGCAATATAGGCAGCAATAACTATAATACAGTAATAAAGTTAACAGAGATATTCTAGGACTTAAATGGATATAGTCTTTCCAAAATCGTCTCAATAATATCAGAAAATAGTATGGAAGGTTTCCCAGGCGTATTAACAAATAATAAAAATTCTATCCAGTTGGGCTTTTTAAGTTTATATGCAGTAATATCTAAAACTGGGATATATTTCCATTTTGCTCTATGATATTACGTTTTTCATGATCTTCTGTTTAAACATTTGCTCTAGTCCCAGGAAACTAGTATCCTTTTAAAAAGGAACAAAAAAGTCTACCTAAGTGTAGCCCTAATCCTTTTTGTGCCTTCATCACTATGAGGCATACTTCCTTCATAGAAGTTACCTTAATTTTCCCTAATATCTCTGATCTACATGCTTTAAATAAGTGTCCAATATTTACAAAATCAGAAGTTCCTGGCTCTAACTATGGTCTCTTCAGCTTGTCAAGGATAATCTCTTTCTGATTTGTCCTTCACTTAAAAACTAATAATAATGGTCTTATTTGCTAATTATTAAAATCTTAATAAAAGGTAACCTCAAATACAGCAGTTAAAAGTCATGGTGAAAATCAGATTAATAACTCCCTTTATTAAACTACCTTTAGAATACTAGAAATGTTATTCACTCACAAACCAATATTAAAATATTTTATATTTGAGTCGTACTATATTTTGGTTTTGGCTATTTTACAGTGTTAAAAATAAAAGACTGGTCATCTATTGCTGGTATCTGAAAGAACACTCTAGAATAACAATAATGCTGAATAAAAAATAAAGCTAATATAAAGCAGTTGGTCAATAGTATTTCATATTTGTCAGTCATGCCACATTACTCCCAAACTATTTCTGCAAAGAGAAATTTTACTTTCTCATCCACATATATACAAAGAACCATTAAGTAACAGCATGTTTGCCTGAATACCAAAAATGAAATTCTGTCCCTCCCATTCCTTCCTGTCAGCCAAGTAGGAGTTTAATTAAAAGAAAAAAGAAAGAGGCCAGTCCTCATCTGTGCATATTTCCTTCCTATCAGCTCAGCCAAGCCCACTGTGAAGCAGGTTCCATTATCTCTGGCCCTAATGGAGAGCTAGTAAAAACAAACAAACTTTACACAGTTAGAGGAAGAAAAAGGGGGAAAAAAGAAAAACAAAATAAGAAATCAGCTTTGTAGATGGTAATCTACAGTAATAATGCACAATTTAAAACTCTCTTATCAAATGCAAAAACAAAATGATGGTTTGTTTTTAAAAGCAAAATTCAAAATGTAAGCTATTAAAGGTTAAAATACAGCAATGTGCCATGTTAAAAAAAAAACTGCCTTAATGCCAAGGAGGCAATTCTGAATCTCCCTCATTTATCCCTGTCTCAATTAGATGCAGAATTTACCTAAACCCCAACAGGCACTCACAGTTCAAGGGGTCCCGGCTAGAGGATCAGATTCAGTCCGCTCATGGGCACCACCCTGGTCTGGCCCTTGAACACCAGCTAGATTTATAGAAACTGCCCACTAACACTTATGGCCTTTACTGCTCTTCTGACTTGGCTGAATCCCTGCTATGAGCAAACCTACCTGGCCTAGCTGAAATTCTAGTCTTGGCCTTTTCTAGTCAATTCTGCCCAATGCTGCCAAAATTCTATACAAAGAACCAAGCTCTAGCATCCATTTAAAAGAAAGTATTATTGGTGTTTTAATACAAAAATAACTTACCTAAGGTATCCTTTAGATTTTTTACAATAGATGCTTTCCGAGCACTGTTTTTCCTCTCCACATAGTTAGAAGGCACAAAACCCGTTTTATTCATGGAGTTTCGAACTCGCCACCAGGACTTAGAGTCATCCAGAAGCCATAATCTCTCATTCTTCTTGATGTCCAGCTCTTGTTCTTGTTGGGCCACATAATCAAATTTGGCTACTACCACCACTTCTTCTGCCATCTTTCAGCAGCTTCAGCTACACTGTAACCACATATAAAACATTTTTATAAGGTCTAGGAGTGGTCTAAATGCTTTTCAAAAAAGATACACGTAAAAACCTAAGAGAACTGAAAGGTTGAAAGGAAAAAATATGAAAAAAAACAAACAAAAACAGGCAATACTAATACTAATAAAGACAAAACTGCTGTAGCTATATTAATAATACACAAAAAGAGCAAACCATTTAGGCAAACCATTACCAGTAATAGAGAAGTTCACTACACAATTGAAGGTTTTATTAAATATACATAACAGCCAAACTTATATGTACCTATTAACATAGTTCCAAAATAGACTGACAGAACCACAAAAAAAATGTGACAAATCCATTATCACAGAGGACAATTTTTAACCTTATCTCAGTAATAAGGATACAAAAAAATTAGTAAGACTAGATAAGAACTGACATCAAAACCATTGAGTCTGATCTAATAAATAGACACCAATATTACTTCTAAACAGAATACAAATGGAACATATATAAAAATTACCAATGTGAGGTGATAAAGTCTCAGTAACTTTCATGTACTTGGTATCCCACAACCATATTCTCTGACAATCATTATAAAAAGAGCTTGTTAAAAACCTCCTGTTTGGGAACTTCTAAAACTTCATGTGTCAAAGAAGAAATTATAATAGCATTGTGAAAATACTTAGAGGACTAAAATAACAAAAAGACTTTATATAATCAAACTTGTCAGATGCAGCAAAAGGAATATATAGAAAGAGATTCTAGTTGTAAATAGTTACATCAGAAAAGAAAATCCTGAAATAAATTAATGAACTGAATGTCTTAAGCAGTTAGAAACATAGAATAATATAAAGTAGAAAAAATGAAATAATACAAATAAAAGTAGAATTTCATGAAACAAAACGATATAGAAGAAAGGCTCAACAGAACAAAAAGGTAATTCTTTGTCATGACTAACAAAATGGACATAGTTCTGGCAAGACTTATAAATGAGAAAAGGAAAAAACACACCCAAATACTAGTAATAAAAAGGGAGCCATAATTAGAGATGCTGCAGACATTCAAATCACCTGGCAATATTAAAAATAACTTTATCAATAAATCTGAAACTAAAATATACAAATTCATAGAAAAATAAAAATTAAAAAAGTAGTAACATTTAATCAGTCATTAAGAAATCTTCCCATAATGAACATCAGGACCACTCGGTTTACACGCAAGTTCTATTAAAATTCAAAGAACAAGGGCACCTGGGTGGCTCAGTTGGTTAAGCGACTGCCTTCAGCTCAGGTCATGATCCCAGGGTCCTGGGATCGAGTCCCACATCGGGCTCCCGGCTTGGCGGGGAGCCTGCTTCTCCCTCTGACCCTATCCCCTCTCATGCTGTTTCTCTCTCTCTCTCTCTCTCTCTCTCTCTCAAATAAATAAATAAATAAAATCTTTTAAAAAAAAAATTCAAAGAACAAGTAGTTCCAATTTATACAAACTCTTTCAGAAGAAAGAAAGGAAAATTACAAGCCTAACTCACTCTTGAATTTATTAAGATGAGCTCCCTGCTTTCTTCAGAGATTATTTTACATAAACAGCTACCCTGGCTTAGCAAGCAAATCAAATAGTTTTGGATCTTGAATTGCATTCTCTTTTCTTTCTTTCTTTTTAAGATTTTATTTAATTTGTCAGAGAGAGAGAGAGCACACATGCACAAGCAGGGGGAGCGGCGGGCAGAGGGAGAAGGCGGCTCCCCCTGAACAGAGAGCCTGATACAGGACTCAATCCCAGGATCCTGGGATCATGACCTGAGCTGAAGGCAGAAGCTTAACCAACTGAGCCACCCAGGTGTCCCAGCATTCTCTTTTCTCAACAAGGAAGCAAGTTGTTCAATATTCTCAAAGAAATGCATTTTAATCTACAATTCAACATCCACTAGTATTAAAGTGTAGATACTTTGTGTTTATAAGGTAGATGCTTTTTGGGTGGCACTGCAAGGCCTCAAAACCTACCACACATTCTTCTGTAAGAATGGCTCAAGTACGTACAGCAGTGAAATTAACTAATGCTAAAATAAGAGGATGATGTGGTATTCAAAAAAAATGAACAGAGAAACCAGAAAAATCAATTTGTATTCTTGCATTTTTTTCTGTTTGAAATTACTTGCAAATAAAAAGTTATAATCAAGTCTTAATTATTACTAGCACATGATGCAAAAAATTTACAACAATGAATGATGACTTTCTGAGGCAACAGAAAGCAGAGAGGGTTTTTTTCCAGGCATACTTGAACACTGACTCTGATTCCTTCCCTGTGGGAACCTGCACACACACACCCTTATAATTAATCTATAAATTTAATCCTAGGCCCCAAAGGAATTTATTTTGAAACTTGACAAAACTGACTTTAAAATTTACCTAAAAGAGTAATCACATAAAACCAGCAAATGACATTCTATAGAAAATTAGAGTTGATATGACACTGAAGGTTGTATACCCAGAATTTTCTAGTTTCCTATCAACATCCCAATGATCCTTCCAGTTGTCACCTTACTATTATTGTATTAGCCATGCAACTTGTGGGGACTGACCCTAGTTTCTAAGCTGTATTTGGGTTAGTCAAAGCTGTCTCCTCCAATCATAAGGATAATAAGGGAATGCTACAAACAATCCACACACACGAATTCAACAACTTAGAAGAAATGGACCAATTCTTCAAAAAACACAAAGTACCAAAACACACTCAATATGAAATAGATAATTTGAATAGCCCTGTCACTATGCAGGAAATTAAATTCATAACTTGAAAACTCCAAGTTTTCCCCCCAAAAGAAATCTCCAGGTCTAGATGGCTTCTCAAGAATTCTACCAATTATTTAAAGAATTTACACCAATTCTACATAATCCCTTCTAGAAAATAGCAGAGGGGAAATACTGCCCAATTTATCTTTGAAATTGATATTAACTTATGTCAAAACTACACAACAGTATAAAAAGAGGAAACTACCAATCAATATCCCTCATTAAAACAGATGCAAAAATCCTTAACAAAATACTAGCAAATAGAATTCAGCAGTATATAAAAAGAACTAATACTCCATGACCAAGTAGGGTTTTTTCCAGGGATGCAAAGCTGGTTCAATATATAAAATTAATCAGTATAATTCACCACATTAACAAGCTAAGAAAAATCATATGAGCATATTACTCAATGCAGAAAAAGCATCTGACAAAATTTAACCCCCATGATAAAAGTTCTCAGAAAAACAGAAATAGAAGGGAACTTCCTCAACCTGATAAATAGGATCTACAAAAACCTACAGCTAACAACATACTTAATGGTAAAAGACAGATGCCTTCCTCCTACAATCAAGAACAAGGCAGATACCTGCTCTCACTATTCTCACTCAACAAAGTGCTGCAAGTTTTAGCCAATTCAGCAAGGCAAGAAAAGGATATAAATGGCATACAGATCAGAAAAGAAGAAATAAAACTCTCCTTATTTGCAGATGACATGACTGATTACAGAGAAGATTCTAAAAGCTACAAACCCCCCCCAAAAAAACAACCCCCCCCAAAACCCTCCTAGTACTAACTAGTGAATTCAGCAAGGTTGCAAGACACAAGATGAACATGCTAAAATAAATTGTATTTCTATATACTATCAATGAACACATGGACACCAAAATTAAAAATGCAGTACCATTTATAATTACTAAAATAAAAAAGGAAAAAAAATGAAAGAGGTGCAGGGGCGCCTGGGTGGCTCAGTCAGTTAAGCATCTGCCTTTGGCTCAGGTCATGATCCCAGGATCCTGGGATCAAGTCCCACATCAGGCTCTCTGTTCACCTTCTTCTCCCTCTGCCTGTGCGTGCGGCTCTCTCTCTGACAAATGAAAGAAAAGAAAAGAAAGAAAGAAAAGATAATGCTATTCAATATCCAAAACTAAAAGCTGAATTTATTTGCTCCCTGCTCTGTGGGGAGCCTGCTTCTCCCTCTGTTTGTGTTCTCTCTGTCAGATAAATGAATAAAATCTTTAAAAAAAAAAAAAAATGAAAGAGTTGCAAACCTAACAAAACATGAAGGAGACTGTATGTTGAAAACTATCCAATGCAGATGAAAGAAATTAAAGATCTAAATAAAAGTGTTTTTGAAATGGAAGACTCATAAGGATGCTATTTTTTCCCAAATTGATACATAGGTTTACATAATTCTTATCAAAGTCCCAGCAAAAGTTTTTTGTATATATAGACACTACTATTCTATAACTTAGATGGAAAGGCAAAATAACTAGAATAGCTAAAACGTTTTAAAGTTAAAATAAAATGGGGGAAACTTATTATATAACTAGAGTAGTCAAGATTGCATGGTATCAGCAAAGAAACAGACATGTGTATCAATGGAAAAGAGAACCCAAGGGGCGCCTGGGTGGCTCAGTCAGTTAAGCGTACCTTCAGCTCAGGTCATGAGCCCAGGGTCCTGGGATTGAGTTCTGCATCAGGCTCCTTGCTCAGCAGGGCATTTGCTTCTCCCTCTGCCTGCCACTCTCCCTGCTTGTGCACCCTCTCTCTGGCCCTCTCTCTGAATTACAAAAAGTAATTCAGTGGGGTGGAGGGAAGCTTTCTCAACAAATGTTGCTAAAGTAAAACGACATCAATAACCCCTGCCCCTGCAAAAAAAGTACAAGACCTAATCTCACACCTTATACAAACACAAACTCAACATGAATGACAACCTTAAATGTAAAACTATGAAACTTTAAGAAAAATATATAGGAGAAAATCTTCAGGATACAGAGCTAGAAAAAGAGTTCTTAGACATGACACCAAGAGCAAGATCCATAAAGGAAAAACTCAATAGTAGAAAAACAAATTCAGTTAGAAAACGAGCAAAAGACATGCAGACATTCACTGAAGAAGATAAAATAGAGATGGCAAACAAAGACATAAAAAGATGTTCATCGGGGCGCCTGGGTGGCTCAGTTATTAAGCGTCTGCCTTTGGCTCAGGTCATGATCCCAGGGTCCTTGGATCGAGCCCCGCATCAGGCTCCCTGCTCCGCGGGCAGCCTGCTTCTCCCTCTCCCACTCCCCCTGCTTGTGTTCCCTCTCTTGCTGTGTCTCTGTCAAATAAATAAATAAAATCTTAAAAAAAAAAAAGATGTTCATCAGCAGCAGCTATTAAGAAAATGCAAATTAAAACCATGTTGAAATGTCACTACACACCTATCAAAATGGCTAAAATAAAAGAGTAATAATACCAAATGCTGATAAAGATATGCTGAAACTGGATCACTCATACACTGCTGATGAGAATATGTTAAATGACACAGATGCTCTAAAAAAAGTTTGGCAGCTTCTTATAAAATTAAACATGCAACTACCATACCAACCAATTGTATTCCTGGCATTTATCCCAGAGAAATGAAGACTTTTACTCACACAAAAACTTTTACATAAATGTTTATATCCACTTTATTTGTAATAACCAAAAACGGTAAACCACTCAGAAGTCCTTCAACAACAGAATGGTTAAACATACTGTGGTATATTCCATACCAAGGAATATCACTCAGCAATAAAAAGGGAAAAAATGATAGATACACGCAATAACCTGAATGTATCTCCAAGGAATTATGCTGAGTGACAAAAAAAACAAAAACAAAAAAACCCCCCGAAATAATAAAAAAACAAAAACAAAACACCAATCCCAAAGTTTATACACTGTGTAACTCCATTTATATGACATTCTTGAAATGACAAAATTATTTTGATTGCCTGGGGTTAAGGAGGGAGTTGGAGTTGGAGGGAAGCGGGGGTGGTTATAAAAGGGCAACATCAGGGATTCTTGTGGTGATGAAAATGTTCTGTCTCGACTGTATAAATATTAATATCCTGGTTGTTATACTGTACTATACTTTTGCCAGATGTCACCACTGGGAGAAACTAAGTAAGGGAGACACTGGATCTTTTTAGTTAAGTTGTAAGATTTCTTATGACGGCATGTAGATCTATAATTATCTCAAAATTAAAAGTTTAAAATAAAATACACTGATTCAAGATAAAAAAGCAAAACAAAAAATAAAATACAGAAATAATATGTTCACATTCCTGAAGTAAGGAAGTCTTTTAATACCATGATTTCAGTGTTAGAAACTATAAAATGAAAAATGTTTAACTTTTATACAGCAAAGGATATTAGTACCTACTGCTGCTGTTAACAAATTATCACAAACTTAGTGACTTAAAACAACACGAATTATCTTACAGCTCTGGAGGTTATAGAGGTATGAAATGGGTCTTATGGGCTAAAATCAAAGTGTGAGCAGTGTTGTGTTCCTTCTGGTGGCTACAGGGGAAAATCTAATCCTTGCCATTTCCAGGTTCTAGAAGCGGTCTACATTCCTTGGCTCATGATTACATCACCCTGACCTTTAGTGTGATCCTCCCATCTATTTTGCTCACTTTAACCCTTCTGCCTCCCCCTCATAAGGACCTTTATAATTTACAGTGGGTCCATAACAATAATACAAAATAATCTCCCCATTTCAAAATCCTTAACATATGCAAAGTCTCTTTAACTACGTAAGGTAACATATTCACAGGTTCTGGACAACAGGATGTGTACATCTTTGGGGGAGCCTTTATCATACCTATCACCAACATCAACAAACAATGAGACTAAGTTTAAAAATTGGCAAAGAACAAAGAGCAATTATGTAAGAGAAAGGACAAAGATCCTGAATGTTCTTATATAATTAAAGAAATGAAAACGAAAATCAAGGTTTTATTCTTTGTCAGAGTAACAGAAAAAAACCCAAGGCTTATTTTGTAAGAATGTACAAAATAAGCCTTCCACTACATACATATTGGCATTATTAAACTAAAAATTGATATAAAGCTTAACTTTTTTAATTATGTAAATTTTCAACACATACAAAGTAAGGAATAGTATAATGAACCCCGTATCTATCACCCAACTTCAATTATCAATAATCTGACTTTGCAATTCACTGGAATCCTATGATTTCACCTATAAATACAAACAGATAAGAACACATACCCCACAAAAATTGACAAATCAAGGAGTCTTTTACCTTTTTTGCCATGGACCCCCTCCCCATAGCAAAAAGGTTAAGTCTGGTAAAACCTATAAATCCTACTCAGAATGAGGTTTTAAATGCATAAAAATACATGACATTGCAAATAAAATAAACTATACTGAAATTCAGTTAATATATTTTTTAAAAACTTGTACTGTTAAAAATATAAGTACTTCTTTATTAAGAGCACCTGCAACTATTCTTTCATTTCATCTGAGTGTATTTAAATAAAAAGTCTTTTATAGTTGGTCTGAACCAGGATCTAAACTAAGTCTGTATATTAATGTTTTATATCTCCTTAATCTATATAACACAGTTCTCTTTCCCCACTATTTTCATGCCATTTATTTGTTGAAGAACCTGGCTTCATTTGTCCTGTAGCACTTCCCACACTGTGCATTTGATTGAGGTGCATCCTCATGGTATTCCTTTATCTCCCCTATTTCCTGTAAATTGGTAATTTTATCTAGAGGCTTTACTGCCCCACTCTCACCCCAGATTCTTTTGTTGCTGTTGGTGCAAGAAACTTTAAAGATGGGGCGCCTGGGTGGCTCAGTCAGTTGAGCATCTGGCTTTAGTTCAAGTCATGATCCCGGGGTCCTGGGACAGAGCCCAGTACCCCGCTCCCTGCTCTACAGGGAGCCTATTTTCCCTCTCAAACTCACTCTCTCTCTGTCAAATAAATAAAATCTTTAAAAAAAAAAAAGAATACTTCATAGATATTCTTGAGAACTACTTACTGCCGTAATACAGGAAGCACCCTATGTCTGGCTGATATTTAAAATGAATGGTGGATACAGTAGTATCAAACTGATTCACCTACCAAGTTCCCCATCAAACCTTCATCTAAGGGTTTTATCAGCCACTGATGATCACTGCCCAGATCTACCATTTCCAAAATGATTTGCTAGCTGTACCTGCTTTTAGAAATTGCGAATGTTTTACTAAGAACATTTTGATTACACTAATACACAGACCCTACAAGAAAGGCAGAATATATGTTTCTGTGTTTAGAACACCAAATAACTAGATAAACAGCTAGATTCATTTGTTTCCACTTTTTGGAGCTCACTTTATTTTTCCTTTTAAAAATTTAATTATTTTTAAAGTTTATTAATTTATTTAAGTAATCTCTACACCCAATGTTGATCTCACAAACCCAAGATCAAAAGTTGCATGCTTTTCTGAATGAGCCAGTCAGGTGTCCCTAAAATTTAATTTTATTTCATTATTATATAAAGCATTTAGACGGTTCTAAAAGTGTATCAATCAAACAAGGTACATTCAGAGAGTTCTGCTTCCATACTCACCTTCTCTCTCTTTTCTCTCCCTCTCCCTAGAGGATAACCATTTTTTATTGGTTTTGGTTTATTGTTGCTTTTCAAATATGTAAAAGAAAACACATGTAAATTGGAAATTCTAATTTTCACACCCCCTCACAACAAAACATGTACACACACAAAGGGAGGGGCACACTATGTATTGTCTGAACCTTGCTTTAGGCTTAACAATATATCCTGAACATCATTCCACAGCAGTATGAGTTCTTTTCTAATATAACTACTGCACAGTACTTTATCATCATGGAAGTATCTCAGTTCCCTCAACTAGACCTTACTGATCGACAATGAGTTGTTTCCAGCCTTCTGATAAAAACCAGTGCTGCAATGAATAGTCTAATATACATGTCATTTTGTTTTTCTGTTGGTGAACCTTTGGGTTAAAGTCAGAGAAGTAAGAATGCTGAATTAAAGCTTAAGGTTTACATAATTTTGTGAGATAGTGCCAAATACCCTGTCCATAGGTTCTTCAACCTTTTATATTTTCCACAATATATGGGAGCGATTATTTCCTCACAGCATTACCAACAAACTATAGATTTTGGATTTCTGCCAGATAAGGAAGAAATGATATTTGAAAGCAGTTTTTAATTGTATTTCTCCATCACAGTGAAATTAAGCACCTTTTCCCAAATTTAAGGGACATTTACTTTTGTTTTTCTGTGTGGACTACCTGTTTACATCTTTTGCCCATTTTCCCAAGGTATGGCTTTTCTTTTCCAATTTTTAGAAGCTCTTTATATAGTAGGAATACTTGCCCTTTGTCTTTGATATAAATTTTTTTCAGTCATATGTCTTTTTAACTTGGTTATTATATTTTACGTACAAAATTTTTGAAGACCAACTTGACAATAATTGTCAAAATCTTACATGCACATTTCTATGAATCAGCAATCTACATACTACAGGAAAAAATAATGCAAGTATCCAAAGTCATGTATGTAAGAATGTTCGCTGGGGCAATGCTCATAACTGTGAAAAATAAGGAATAAAATGTATACCAAGAGTGTCTAAACTGTAAGTACTGGCATGGTAAAATGACCAATAAATACTAAGCAAAAATGCAAATTCTAAAGCAACAGGATTATAATTCTATTTTTTAAAAAAAACTCCCATTCATGTATTTCTATGTGCATTAAAAAGTTCTGGGAGGATGGGCGCCTGGGTGGCTCAGTCGTTAAGCGTCTGCCTTCAGCTCAGGTCATGATCCCAGGGTCCTGGGATCGAGTCCCACATCGGGCTCCCTGCTCCGCGGGGAGCCTGCTTCTCCCTCTCCTGCCCCCCCTGCTGCCCCCCCTGCTTGTGTTCCTGTTCTCACTGTCTCTCGCTGTCATATAAATAAATAAAATCTTAAAAAAAAAAAAAAAAAGTTCTGGGAGGATATACATCAAATTGTAAAAGTCGCAGCCTCAGTGAGTGGTAAGACTGGTAAAACTTAGTCCATACTCCACAGATATGTGTGGTTTGAATATTTTACAAAAATATTACTCTACTTTAAAAAAAAAAATTACTATAAAAAGAGAAAACCAACTGAAAACTATAACTAATAGGAACTGGAAGCCAAAACACAAAGTAGGTGTGAGGAAACATGGAGAAAGTATGAGGAAAAAGAAATGAGAGGGACCGGAGGGAAAAAGAAATG
The DNA here is from genome assembly GCF_029215605.1 of Mirounga angustirostris. NCBI lineage: Eukaryota > Metazoa > Chordata > Mammalia > Carnivora > Phocidae > Mirounga > Mirounga angustirostris. The sequence continues at coordinate 123,035,583 of NW_026991709.1, forward strand.
AGAGAGAAATAAGGGTATAAAGTAAATCTGTTTTATCACAGAATCACAACTAAAACCTATACAATTAGAACCTAAAGCAAAGCAAAAAAAAAAAAAAAAAAAAAAAACCCACAAGAAACAAAAACATACAAAAACAAAACAAAAAACACTAATAAATTAACTTTCCTTTGATGACTATTTCTTCAGTTAAGTAGCAGATAAAAAAGCTAACGAATTCAGAGTCCAGATAATAGGGAAAACTATCTTTAAACAAAGAAATAGGGATATGACATGCTTACACTACAAGAGAGACAGCAACTGAGGCCAAATTCTTTTAACAGCCATTTCCCTACTGATCTTTTAGTCAAGCTTAGTTCAAATTATATAAATTGAATATGGTATAACTGCACTATTCTTTGATCCAGCCAAGAGGCCTGGTTGTAAAGGTGGTCACTTAACATTCTATATTCTCCTACAAAAGTTTCAGCTCCATGTTTTCAACTACACTCATGAAATTTATAGTTGGATGCTCCTGGACCCTACTCTTGCTTTCAGGAACTGGATTCCTGGCCTTTTGTTTGTGTCCTTGTACCTGGCACCTGAACCCAGGAGCCTTACCAACCAGTGCCCAATTCCTGCCTGATATCAAGTATCAGCTTTCTTTGCTAGAACGTGAACTGCCTATTTTGATCCCCACTGATTGCCTGCCCTGCTCTGATAATACAAATATCATGGACCCTGGAATTGACATCAGTCCCTTTACAGTACTCACATCCTGCCTGCCTTTTCTTCCTGGGATTATTTCCTGATCTCAGTTTGTTTTTCAAATTCACCTCCAATCTCATTCCCAAACTAGACCTATACACACTTGCTGATCATACTCCTGGCCTTTCCTGATCTGGATATTACAAGAATAGGACCAAACTGAAAGTAAAGAACTCAATTATTTCAGTGTCACTAAGGACAATACAGATTTTACTATTCTAGAGACCTGCATAAATTATCACTCTTTATTACTGGAAAGGGATCAGCAGATTAAATTGCAGAATACCTACTGGCTTACAATCAGAGGTCTTTATAACCTTTCACAAAGGCTGGGAGTTGTTAAAAATATGTAACTCTACACCAACGAATGTTTACTGAATGTACATAATTCAGGTATTAACCTAGCATTCCCCTCACAATAATCCTTTGAAGTATTATCCTCACTTTACAAAATATGATATAAAGAAGTTAAATGACTTTTAAACCTTAGAAAATAAGTGGTGGAAACTGGGAGAAAATGCATGTTCTTTTCACCTCCCCAAAATTCATGTGTTTGTTTTTTTTTTTAATTTTAATTCCAGTACAGATAACACAGTGCTACATTAGTTTCAGGTGTACAATATAGTGATTCAACAGTTCTATTCATTACTCAGTGCTCATCATGATAACTGTACAAGTCGGTGTACTTTTGATTACCATGCTGCTTTTTTTTTTTTTTTTTTTAATACTTGTAGCAAGAATTACTATCAAACTCCACTCACTGGGCCAGAGACCCTTGTGGTGTTAGTGAAAGACTTGCCTCTCATGTAGCACAATATCTACACTTGTGAGTTCACTGGCCAGCCAGTGGCCTCAACTCCAAGCTCTAACAATGTGTAGTACCATGCTGCCTCTTAAAAACCAGAAAATAAGGGTACAGGTTATAAATGCATGGAAACCAACTGCCTACTAAATCAGAAATTCTCAAACTATTTAGTCTCAAAACCCCTTTACATACTTACAAATTGAAGACCCAAAAAGGTTTTGTTTATGTTGGTTACATCGATCAATATTTACCACACTGGGAATTAAAAGTGAAAAAATGTTTGGATATTTTTAAATTCAATTAAATATAATATTTAATGCAATACAGAACATTTTTATGAAAATTATATTTTCCCAAACAAAAACATTAGTGAAAAGAGTGCTGCTATTTTACATTTTTGCAAATCTTTTTAATGTCTGATTTAATAGATTCTCGTATCTGTTTCTGCATTTAATGTACTGCAACATACTATTCTGGTTGAAAAGAAAACTTGGTACCACACAAATGTGTAGTTGTAAAAAGAAGAATAGTTTTAAGAGTCTTTTCAGATAATTGTGGATATTCTACACTAAAACTTGACAAGTGGTACAGTTTCTTAAACACTAGTTTGTAATGTGGAATCTAAAACTTTACCAAGTAAACTTTCCCACACAGTTATGTTAAAATTCATTGGCCTAAGTATTTTTAGTTCCAGGGGAAATGGGTATAAGCCCACTGCAGCCTCTCTCTCCAACTGATTACAACTAAAATCTCCAGAAAAAATACAAAGAATCAGCTCCTGAGGACTCTGAAAAGTAAATAATAACAGGAAGATTGGGAAAGGAAATCAATCTGAAAAAAGACCAATACATCAACAATAAATTTCCTTTTGGTTCTCCCCTTCTGTTTTATTTTCTGGCTTTGACTCAAAGGTAGGCATAACAGGAAATTTAATAGCAGGTACAGTCAGGAAAAAGCTCAAGAGAAGCTCATTAGGCCAAAAAACAGGGGGGAAAGGCTCTTGAAAGTCAGAAGACTGGGTTAAATCCTTGAGGTTTTATTTCTTCTTTTCTCCCCCTCTCCCAGTGCTGTCCCCAGGCTAGCCTCAGTTATGGATCTGCACCACTGCCACAATGGTGGAGATGTCACATACAATAAGACCCCAAGAGAAAACCTATCTTCTGGATAAAGGAAGATTAAAAGTAACCAGCTGGTAGTGGGAAATAACCACTATCTCACCAATTCACCCTGAAGTTGAGCACAGCCATACCCAGAATTGAGTAACAACATGAAAGACTAAAACTCAAGAAAACCCAACCTTTCTGGTAAAAGGAACCAGGAAGAGGATTGCTGAGGATAGGTAAATATGGGGAAAACTGCCATGAGAAAAGAGCTGGTGAAGGTAATCTATGACAAAGACTCTCTTCTTGAATAGTCAGGCTCCTCTAAGCCCTCTTCTTGACTAGGCCTCAATCTTGGCCTATTAAAAACTGCAGGCTCTTAGCATAAAGACTTTGTCCACACTCCCACACTAAGAGACTTGAACAAACACTAGCATCGTTTCTAATGGGTTAAGGCCACATGCCTTGGATGACAACTCCAGTCCATAAGTCCCTGCATGAGGAAGCTTGATATTACAAGAATTTACTGTTTGCTCCAGCCCAAACTTGGTGATAGGAAGAGAGGTACCTATAACCCCCTTAGAGCAGTTACTTTAGAAAGCTTGAAATTATAAATATTTCCACTGCCCCTTTGAAATATAAATCTTCTACCACCTAAAGATGTCTTCTCAGAACTGAGAGCCATCTCTTTAAAATGTAAACATTCAATGGGGCACCTGGGTGGCTCAGTTGGTTAGGTATCTGACTCTTGGTTTTGGTTCAGGTCATGATTTCAGGGTCATGCGATCAAGCCCCACACTGGGCTCCACACTGGGTGTGGAGCCTTCTTGGGATTCTCTCTCTCCCTCTCCACACACACTCCCTCAAATAAGTAAATAAATAAATAAATAAAATGTAATAAATAATCAGATAAATAAATAAAATGTAAACATTCAATGAGATATGACTCATTCTTGCTCCCAGTCCCTGTAGAGGGCAGGGGCCCAACTTTGGTGGACACCTTGCTCTAATTTGTACCACATCTCTTGTCATAAAGATAAGTTTGTTTCTCCTCTGGGTAAGTGTCAATTACAAATCCAGATGGCCTAGTCAGGCAGACTAATTAAAAAAACATGAAAACTTAAGTACAAAATAACTACCACCCAAGTTCCAGGCCATCCCTGACTATTATAGATAACACAGAGACTCAAACATTACAGCAAAGGTTTAGAAAATGAAACTGATGCTGGCACTACTGCCCACAAAAAGCAAAAAGATTGGTTTGAATCTAATCAGATTGATGCCTGCTAAAACAACAGCAAAATAAAAATTCTCCAAAGGATTTTAACAGGATCCAAAGTCTCACAAAATTGTATTTAAAATGTCCAGTATACAATCTAAAATTATCCAAAATACAAAGCAGCAGGAAAATCTGGCCAACAAGAGTTGGAAGAAAAAGACAACCAACAGATGCCAACCAAGAAATGACCCAGATGTTGGAATTATCAAAAGACTTAAAAGCAGCTGTTATAAAACAAACAACAACAAAGCAGCTGTTCATGTCCCAGAAGGTAAAGTGAACACTCTTGAAACAAAGATAAATCTCATCCGAGAAGGAGAAGCTATTAAACAAAAACAAATGGAGGAAATTTAGAACTAAAAATCACAATATTTGAAATAAAAACTTCACTGGAGAGGCTGAATAGCAGGGTCAAGACGACAGATGTATTAATTTCCTACAGCTGCTGTAACAAATTACCACAAACCAGGTGGTTTAAAATAACAAATTAATTGTGATAGACCTAAAGATATCAATCAAGGACTCAATCAAGGAATCTGAAATCAAGGTGTTAACAGGGCTGTACTACCTCTGAAGGCTCTAGGGAAGAATGTGCACTTTACCTCTTCCATCTTCTGGTGGCTGTGAGCATTCCTTGTAGCTACATCACTCTAACTCTGCCTCTGTGGCCACACTGCCTCTTCCTCCTCTTCTATTAAATCTCCCCCTGCCTCGTTAGGCCACATGTCACTAGATTTGGGGCTCAACAGATAATCCAGGATATTCTCTACCTTTCAAAATCCTTAATGTCATTAATCACACCTTTTGCCATGTGAAGTAATATTCATAAATTCCAGGGATTAAGAAATGAATATATCTTTTTGGAGGTTGCCATTCAGCATACTACAACAGAAGAAAGATGATATGAACCTGAAGACAGATCAATACCAATTATCCAAGCTGAAGAACAGAGTAGGGAGAATATTTGGAAAAGGAACAGGGCTTCAAGGACCAAAGGGACAATATCAAAAGAGCTACTATTCATTCTGTGAAGTCCCTAAAGAAAAGATAATGGTACAGAAAAAAATACTTGAAGAAACAGTGGTGGAAATTTTCTGAAAGTGTGCGAAGGACTTAAATTTATAGAAACTAAGCAAACTCCAAACAGGACAAACTCAGACCATGTCCAGGCACATCATAATCTAACTGCTAAATACCAAAGGTAAAAGGAAAAATCTTGAAAGCAGCCACAGAAGAACAACATAGTATATACATGGCAGTGGTTCTTAATTGGGGATTATGTCACATCCAAGGAGATATTTAACAATGTCTGGAATCAATTTTCATTGTCACAACTATAGAGAAGGGGACAGGATGGTGCTAGTAGGGAAGGCCAGGAATACTGCTAAACATCCTATAATAAACAGGACAGCCCTCCACAATAAGGAATAATCCAGTCCAATGTGCTAAGGTTAAGAAAACCTAATACAGGAGCAATTTGAATGACTAAGGATTTTTCATCAGAAACCATGACCCGTATCTGAAAAATGCTGAAAGCAAGCAACCAACAACCCAGAATTCTATATGCAGTGAAAATATCCTTCAGGAATGAAATGACATAAAGACATTCTCAGATGAAGAAAAACTAAGCCATTCTGTTGCCCAGTGGATTGCCTCTAATAGAAATGTAAAGGAAGGTCTTAAGGCTAAAAGAAAAGTGATTATCAGAGGGAAACATGAAACTTCAGCAATGAAGAAAAAGCAAAAAAATGGTAAATATCTGGATGAATATAATAAGATTCTTTTTCATCCCTTAAATTCTTTAAAACACACAAAGCTCTTAAAAGGGAATATTATAATACTAACACGGGGGGTTTCACAAATGTAGAATTCATATGACAATTATCATATAAAGTGGGGAGGGCAATGGGACCTATATGGCTGTAAGGTTTTATGTTCTATTTTAAATGGTAAAATATAAATTCTAGATATACTGTGAAAAGTATATTATAATCTTTAGGGCAATCACTAAAAAAAGGTAGGACAAAGAGATATAACCAAAAACCAGTAGATACAATAAAATGGATACTGAAAAAAGTGCTCAAATAATCCAAAAGAAGACAAGAAAAGACCAGAGGAACAAAAAAGCCCACAAGAAATAGATAACACATAATTAAGCTCAAATATATCAATAATTACATTAAATAAATGATCTTACATTAATTAAAAGACAGAGAGGTGATCAGACAAATTAACAAAGACTCAACTGTCATCAGAAACCTATTTTGAATATAATGATACATAGCATAAAAGTAAAAGGATCATACAAACAGGAATCAAAAGAAAACTGGAGCTGCTATATAAATATACGACAAAGTAGATTTCTGAACAAGGAAAATTACCAGGTAGAGACACATGAGATAATGATAAAAAAGTCAATTCATCAAGATGACATAACAATTCTGAATGTATATATACTTAATAGAGCTGCAAAATATATAAAGCAAAAATGATCAATATGGAAAGAAGTAAATAAATCCACTATTCTTAAAAACTGCAACTACTTTCAGTAATCCATAGAACAAGTAGAAAAGCAGCAAAAAAAATAGATTTAAACATCATCATCAACCAACTGAATCTAACTGACCTTTATACAACACTGAACTCTACAGCAGCATAAACGTCTTTTCAAGTGCACATGGAATATTCACCAAGACAGATATATTCTGGACCATAAAATAAACTTTAATGAATGTGAAAGAATTGATATTGCACAGCATACGTTCTCTTGACTGTGATGGAATTAAACTAGGAAGTCAGTATCAGAAAGATAACTAGAAAATCTTTAAGTATTTGGAAATCAGACAACACACTTCTAAACAACTCATGTATCAAAAAGGAAAACTCAAGAGAAATTAGAAAATATTTTGAACTAAGTAAAAATGAAAACACAACATATAAAAATTTGTTAGATGCAACTAAAGTAGTACTTATAAGGAAATTTATGGTATTAATTGCCATTAATAAAATGTTAGAAAACAAGTCCCAAATCAATAATGTAAGCTTCTAAGGGGGCACCTGGGTGACTCTGTCGGTCAAGCATCCAACTCTTGATTTCAGCTCAGGTCTTGATCTCAGAGTCATGAGTTCAAGCCCCACACTGGGCTCCAAAATAAGTAAATAATAACAATAACAATAATAACATAAGCTTCTGTTGTAAGAAACTAGAAGAAGAGCACATTAAACCCAGAGGAAACAGAAGGAAGGACATAATAAAGATCAGAAATCAGTGAGACTGAAACAAAAATTAGAGAAAACCATTGAAACCAAAGATGTTCTCTGAAAAGACCAAGAAAATTGATAACTCTGTAGCAAGAATGACTAAAAAGACAAATTTACCAATGTCTGAAGTGAAAGAAACATAAAACATAAAACATAAAAACATAATAAGAGAATACTATTGGTATGGTCTGAATGTGTCTCCCCAAAATTAATGTTGAAACCTTAATCCCCATAAGGTGATAGTTATTAGGAAGTAGGGCCTTGGGGCGCCTGGGTGGCTCAGTTGGTTAAGCAACTGCCTTCGGCTCAGGTCATGATCCTGGAGTCCCGGGATCGAGTCCCATATCGGGGGGGGGGGGGGGGTGTCCTTGCTCAGCAGGGGGTCTGCTTCTCCCTCTGACCCTCCCCCCTCTCATGTGCTCTCTCTCTCTCATTCTCTCTCTCAAATAAATAAATAAAATCTTTAAAAAAAAAAAAAAAAGGAAGTAGGGCCTTTGGGAATGCATTAGTCCCTAAGGCTGGAGCTCTGAACAATGGGATTAGTACTTTTGTAAAAGAAATCCCACACAGATCCCTAGCCCTTTCCACCATGTGAGGATATAAGAAGCCTGCAACATGGAGGAGGGAGGGACTCACATGACCATGCTGGCACCCTGATCTCAGACTTCCAGCTTCCAGACCTGTTTTCTGTTCCAGAAATAAGTTTCTGCTATTTATAAGCCACCCAGCCTACGGTATTTTGTTTTACTAGCTCAAACATAGTAAGACAGAAAATTGGTACCAAGAATTGAGGGTGTGGTTGTTAAAGAGATACGTAAAAATGTGGGAGTGGCTTTCAACTAGATAATGGGCAGAACCTGGAAGTACACACTAGAAAAATTCTACATTGCCAAGAACAGACTGTTAGGTGCAAATTCTTCTGAAGGCTCAGAAGTGGAGAGCTATAGGGAAAGCCTCAATCCTCTTTTTTTTTAAAGATTGTATTTATTTGAGAGAGAGAGGGAGTGCACACACACACAAGTCAGGGGAGGGGCAAAGGGAAAGGGAGAAGCAGACTCCCCACTGAGCATGGAGCCTGATGCAGGGTTTGATCCTGGGACCCTGAAATCATGACCTGAGTTGCAGTCAGATGCTTAACTAACTGAGCCACACCCAGGTGCCCCAAGCCTCAGTCCTCTTAAGAGAATACCTAAGTGCTCATGAACAGAATGTTGGCTGAAATACAGACAGTGTTAAAAAAGAGACAACAGGCCCAAATTGGAGTTGCTCCTGCTAAGCCCCACAACAACAAACTAAGACTAAGGCTCAATACTTAACATAACTGCAGTTTCAGTCCCTCCCAGATATGTAACCTTTAACCAGTCAATCTGGAATTACCTGGTCAGCACCAGTGAGGTAATCCACCCAACAGACAGACCGTTCCATCCTCCAAAAGGAAGGTGACCTTATCTGAAACAATCCACTCTTTGCTAGAAACTTCCTTTTCCTGCCTCTCTCTGCCTATAAAAATCTTTAATTTTGTATAGCTCTTTGGAACTCCTTTCTATCTGCTAGATGAGATGCTGTCCAATTCATGAATCGTCAAATAAAGCCAATAAGATCTTTAAATTTACTCAGTTGAATTTTGTTTTTTAACAACAATAAAGGCCAATCTGATGATGTCTCAGAGAGAAATGAGGTACATGTTATTGGAAACGGAAGGAAAAGTGATCCTTGTTATAAGATGGCAAGGCACTTGGCTGAACTTTAGTCATGTCCCAGTGTTTTGTGGAAGGGTAGAACTTGTAAGGATGAAATGACTGAGGCCATTTCTAAGCAAAGTGTTGAAACTGTGGCTTGGCTTCTCTTGAATGCTTATAGTAAACATGGAAAAAAAAATACCTTAAAGATGGAATTGTTAATCAAAAGGGAAATTAATTTAAAAGGTAGAAAATTCTCAGCCTGCTATAGTGCAGAAAAAATGAGAAACACATTCAGAACCAAACACTAAGAGTGTTCTAAGAGGCAAGATCCTTTGATAGAGATTAGTATGGGTATGAACATCAGATTCAATTAGCCGCCCCAGCAGGAAGCAGCCAATCTGAACTCGAAAGAGACAAGAAGGAATTAAGAAAGACTGTCAAGTTTTCTTGATTGTATAGGATGCAACCATAGAGCTATTCCACTGCAAACATGAGCTATTCTTCAAGACAAGGGAAGAAGGACCCAAAAGGTGGCTCAGAGATCATTAAGGCTGCTTCCCCCATTTCAAAAGAGGAGGCTATCACCTGGGTTTCAACAGGCTGGATGACTCCCCGCCCAAAGCTGTGGCGGCCAGGCCAGTAGAGCCACTGGTATATTATTCCGCCCTAGGAAGCACTGCCTCAAGCTGTGCTCAGAAAAGCCATGGAACAAAAATATTTAAATATTTAACATTTTTAAACTGTCAAATACTTGAACAGATACTTCACCAAAGAAGACAGAGGTTTCTCCCACTATCTGAAAGTAGAGCATTCCTATGAAACCTTCCAGAAGCCAAAATGACATGAAGTGAAGCATATCCCCTGCTTTCTTAAAGTTCAAGTCACACCACTTTGCTTTTACTAAAGACCTACATTAGTACCTGTTTTCACCAAACAAAAGAAATCTGAAGAGGATTTTCACTTTTACCAAAAAAAAAAAAAAAAAAAAAAAAGCCGTTACCATACTAATGTACGTCTTAAGTGGCATAATGTGAACTTTTGGAAAGAGGGGATACTGTACAAGGATGAAATACAAGCACATGTGAAGATCTTCAACATCATTAGTCATTACAGAAATGCAAATTAAAACCACAAAGTGATATCACAACACAGCCAATTAAATAGCTTCAAAAGATAAGAGAGGTAGTAAAGAGAGAGGGGAAGGGAGGGAGGGAGGGGAAAGAGGTAGAGGAGGAGGAGAGAGAGGTAACACAAACAGTACCAGGTGCCAGTGAGGATGCAAAACAATGGGGGAACTCATACATTGATAGTGGGGATGCAAAACAGTATAGCTACTGTTTTATATAGTTACTAAGGGTAACAGTTTAGCAGCTTCTTATAAAGTTAAACATACATTACCATATATGATCTCATCGAACCAGACTCAAAAGGCTATGTATGACATTCTGGACTACAAAGCATGAAGGGTGAAGAATTTAGATGTGGTGATTACATTAACTGTGTCAAATCTCAATCACACTCCAAAAAGTGTCAGTCTTACTAAATGTAAACTAAAATATATAGCAAAAATATTCACTGCTCAGTCTTGTACTTTAAATGGACCTGTTTATACTCACTTATGATTTTGTAGCATCATGCAATATACATTCACTAAGTTTTGCAGATCTTCAAATGTTGACATCTAATTTATTATAAAATATCATTGCATTCATACAGCCTCTGGAAACTCCAGAGTGAAAATGGAAATTAATATCTCAGTACAATGAAAATAGTCTGGCTTTGTAGACTCCTTAAAAGGTACTTTAAGAACCTCTAGAGAATTGCTAATCTAAATACAGAAATCATAACATCAGGCCAAACACCTAAAAACATATTCTTCCCCAACCTACTTTTACAAATTCATTGGGTATATCTATATATTAAATGACACTAAGTTTGTCAAATCATTTTACCAAATCATATTGTGTATGATACGTAAACTATAAGGAAAGATATAGTTTGCTATGTATATAGGCCATGATAAATATGACCATTTTTGGCAAGCCAGATGTTACATTGGAAAAGTAAGGAACCAGCTAGTGACAGAAAAAAATTCTAAAGAGAAATCTCTCATGCTAACACAAAGGCAATTTTAGATTCTTTTATAGTTTAACACATAACTTGACAATTTCCTGTTTCTGATTAAAATCAGCAGAGTGACAATACCCAAGTGACTAACTCCGGAAGTTTGGTTGGGTTACAGATCTTTCGGTAAACAATGAAGGGGGAAAAAAATCCCCAAATAACTAACTTCAATGTACTGTAAGTAATGCAAAAAAGACAAGGCAATTCATAAGATGATTTTATTCTATTCAATGTTTTAAACCCTACTATCTTATCAAGTAATTTTAATTGTTAAACACTCTTAGAATGAAACAACATGGGTAAGAATCCATCATGGGGAAAATAAAAAATTATAGGCTAGTCTGAAATAAAGGCTCCTTTAAAAATCAAGCTTTTTTTTTTTTTTTTTTTAAAGAATAGGTCAAATAAAATGCTATCTATTTATTTTTGGAAATATCACTTTGAAAATCCAATATAAGCAAACACAAAATACAACACAGGCAAAAGTCCCGTGCATATCAAAATTTATTCATTTATTCCTTCAACAAAATGTTTACTGAGTAGTTATAGACTAGGAGGACACAGAGCTACGGCCTTAAAGTAAAAAAAGGCTTATCAAGCAAAACATGCTCTCAAAAAATATCAACCGTAGGGGCGCCTGGGTGGCTCAGTTGGTTAAGCGGCTGGCTCTTGATTTCAGCTAAGGTCATAATCTCAGGATCCTGGGATGGAGCCCTTTGTAGGACTCCCCGCTGAGTGGGGAGTCTGCTTCAGGATTCTCTCTCCCTCTGCCCCTCCCCCCTAAAATAAATAAATCTTTAAAAAATATCAACTTTAATTCTATTTTTCAACAACTTATTAATGCCTTACATACATAAAGCATTAAACCCTATATGATTATTTTGTCAGGTACCAAAAAATTTTACTTATTACTCTGAATTACAGTAAACTGTACCAAGATCACCTTAAGAACATATCACCATTCTATAATCTGAAGAATATTACATTTTATATAATCTAAAGAAGAAGACATTATATGTTACCACTGAAGTAAAAGAAATGAAATAATCTTGCTAAAATTGCTAAATGATGAGCAATTATTGTATAATCCACCAACTATGAAAAAATAACATAATAAAGAATTTAATGTCATAATTAATACAACAAATGTAAACCATTAACTGATTTAACCCTTACTGTACTACATGGCATTTAAACATAAATGGGTGGATGACTGACTGTACTCACTTTTTTTTTCTTAAAGATTTTATTTATTTATTTGAGAGTGAAAGTGAGAGAATGGGCAGGGAAAGCAGCAGAGGGAGAGGGAGAAGCAGACTCCCTGATGAGCCTGGGATCATGACCTGAGCCAAAGGCAGACGCTTAACCGACTGGGCTACCCAGGCGCCCCTGTACTCAGGTTCTTAATGTATATTTTTACAACTGTGGTACATGTGATGGGCTGAATTTTTTCCCGTCCAAAATTCAGATGCTGACATCCTATCCTCTAGTACCTCAGAATGTGACTCTACTTGGAGATAGGGTCTTTAAAGAGCTAATTAAGTAAAATGAGGTCATTAGGGTAGGCCCTAATCCAGTATGACTGGTGTTATTATAAGAAAAGCTGATTAGGGCACCTGGGTGGCTCAGTTGGTTGGGCGACTGCCTTCGGCTCGGGTCATGATCCTGGAGTCCCGGGATCGAGTCCCGCATCGGGCTCCCTGCTCGGCAGGGAGTCTGCTTCTCCCTCTGACCTTCCTCCCTCTCATGCTCTCTGTCTCTCATTCTCTCGCAAATAAATAAATAAAATCTTTAAAAAAAAAAAAAAAAAGAAAAGCTGATTAGAATACAGACACACTCTGTGGGAAGACCATATGAAGACACTGGGAGAAGACAACCATCTACAAGTTAGAGAGAGAGGCCCTCAGAAGAAACCAACCCCGGATGACAACTTGATCTTAGACTCTAGCAACCACAATTTTGAGACAATAAATTTCTGTTGTTTAAGCCACCCAGTCCATGATACTTTGTTATGGCAGCCCAAGCTAACTAATACAATACAAGTAAAATTTACCATCTGAGCTGTTTTCAAGTGTCCAGTTCAGTGGCATTAAGTACATTCACAATGTTGTACAACCACCACCACTATCCATCTCATGAATAACTCTCATCTTGCAAAAGTGAAACTCAATACACTTTAAATGATAACTTTCCAATACAGCCCAACTACCAATTAAAATTAAGTGTAAGAGATGAATAGTTGTTTTTGGGCAGGCATCCTCAAAATATTTAATTCCAATTCACTTTGACTTAAGAAACAACCAGAGGATATGTTCCAGCAAATCAAAGGAGTAAAACAAGAAAAAAGAAGACAAAGGATCTAAGAAGCAGGAAAACCAATGAAGAAAAGCAAAAGGAATTTTCAGAATGCTAGCAAAAGTAAATTAAGATCTGAAGCAGATTAGAATAAATAGTCCAACCTGGAGTAAGATTCTGGAAAAAAAAAAAAGAAAAAAAAATGGTAAGATTATCTGACAGGACTATGTGAAAAATTATATACAAATACAAATTTTATAGAACTGCTGGAGAGTGTGGGAAGACTTAGATATAAATTCAAAAACAATGAGGAAAATTCTAAATGTGAACCATATAAATTTCTTATAAATTTCAGAAAAACTAAATTACACAAGAAAGACAATAATAGGAGGTGGGTCAGCTATAAACAATATATGTTTATATAGTCATAATGATAAAAATGCTGAATATGAATATATAATTTTATTAAGACAATGGGGCTAAGAAAGATTAAGAAAATAAATGGAGGCACCTAGCTGGCTCAGTAGGTAGACAATTTAATAATAGGAGGTGGGTCAGCTATAAACAATATGTTTATATAGTCATAATGATAAAAATGCTGAATATGAATATATAATTTTATTAAGACAATGGGGCTAAGAAAGATTAAGAAAATAAATGGAGGCACCTAGCTGGCTCAGTAGGTAGAGCAAGTGACTCCCAATCTCAGGGTTGTGAGTTCAAGCCCACGTTGGGTGTAGAGATTATTTAATAAATACATACATGCATACAAACCCTCATTTATCTTAACAGAAAATCAGTAGATGTCTAAAATTAATGAATCAGGAGATAATACTAACAATTATATGCTTTTTATTTATCAAAGTAATACATGAATGTAGTTTAAAATGTCAAATAATGCTATAAGGCCTATAACAAAAGTAACAGTCCTTTGTTCTCCTCCCGCTTTTTCTTCCTGCTTGTCTCAAGAAGTAATCACTTTCAACTTTTTAAGCTATTGCTTCTGGAACAGCTCAAAAAAGTTTAAAGTGATTACTTCTTGAGGCAAGGGGGTAGAAAAAGGAGAGCAAAGGACTGCTGTTTTTGTTACTAGGCCTTTTAGCACTATTTGAAACTTTAATCTACATTCATATATTACTTTGATAATTTAAAAAATTAATTTAGAAAACCTCACTGATCCCTTAAAAATCAAAATTAAATCAAAATGTTAAATAGCTAGCTGACTTTTAAGCTGTACCAGTATCTATTTTCTCTTCTTTTCATAATAGTGTCTCAACTTCGTTCTCAGAAACTATCCTCTCCATCCCCACCCCCAATTCTATTTTGACATTCTTTAAGTGGAGTTCCAAGACCTCAGGGGTACTTACTATATGCAATTCATACATGGCCAATCAGAATATTAAATTCCCTTAATTCCTGAGACTAGTGACAAATGGGCTTAAAACTCAAGTTGTTCATTCAGAAAGACTCCTGGGATGTATACAGGGGTTACTGGTAAGATACTCTCTCTTTTCCCAACAGACTTAAACCTGAAAGCAGAGTAAATGTCACCATATAGAACCTGACAATGAAGGAGAGAGGTGCACAGAGATTAGATTCCATTTTTTAAGCCTCCGAATCTAATTATTCCTCAACCTAGAACCTATCTCTGGATATTTCATTTCATAAGCCAAAATTACTTTTCTGTTAAAACAAACAAATAGGGCCAATATATGATAACAGGTACCTGAACAGACTATCAAATTTATTTTTTTGAAGTTTATTTAAGTAAGCTCTTTATTTAAGTAAGCTCCAACTCACAATCCTGAGATCAAGAGTTGCATGCTCTTCCAACTGAGTCAGCGAGGTGCCCCTAGAGTATCAAATTTAAAAGAAAAAAGAAAACTGTGTAAGGAAGATTTCAGACAAGGGTGCCTGGGTGGCTCAGTCGGTTAGGCGTCTGCCATTGGCTCAGGTCATGACCCCAGGGTCCTGGGATCAAGCCCTGCATCAGGCTCCCTGCTCAGCGGGAAGCCTGCTTCTCCCTCTCCCTCTGCTGTTCCCCCTGCTTGTGTATTCTCTCTCTCTCACTCTGTCAAATAAATAAATAAAATCTAAAAAAAAAGACTTCAGACATAAGAAAAATGCAAAAACAAGAATAAAAAAAATGATGGAGATTAAGGAAGCCCAAATACTAGCAAGTATAAATATTCCCAAATTTAACAACTGTGTGTGTGTGTAAACACTCTGGAACAGGTTTAATGTAAGCTGATACTGAACACTATGTGGAGCTTATAAACAACCAAATAACTGATTTTACCAAGCTTTCAACTTGTTTATTATTCATCTTTGGGCCCTACTATGTGCGAGGCACAGTATGAGCTATCCAGCTTACAAAGCTAAATCTTACCCCTAACCCTCATAAACAAACATGTCCTTTACTTAAGGGGAATAGAGCTCAACTAGGTGACTGCACCCTCAAAAACAAAATGGAATTCAGAAACTAGAGAAAAAGGCCATGACAGTAAAAGCAGAAGATTTGGGTTAATCTCTTAGGTCTTTGTTACTATTACCTCTAAAGTGTTTCCATATTTGGCTGTGTGAGTTATAAAAGAGAAGGAATGAGAGGTATGTCTAGATTCTCTAACTAGCCAGCCAAGTTGAAAGAACCCCCAAGGGGTTGTGGATGAAAACAGCTTTAAAAGCACAGAGGAAACTACAGCCTCTGAGATCTGATTGAAGGAAAAAAAGGAGTACAGGAACCAATCCAGGCCTGAAGACAGAACACCCCACACTGTTCTCACAAAACATGAGGTAATGCTCCATAGGTACTTGCAAACCGTTAGATTACCACATACCGAGGGCTAGGTCTTAAGGGATAATTCTCTTCTACATCACTCCATCTAGCTTCCTCAGGCTATCCTTAATCTGCAGGGCTGGGAGGTGTCTCCTAGGATTATTTGACATTTTAAACCATGTTCAAATATTACTCTGATAAATAAGGATCTTGCAAGTGCAGGGTCTGCATCTAAGAGTGACTGCCTCCTTCAATTTTGTACCCTAGGCAACTTGCTTGCCTCACTCTAGTCCCAGCCTCGCTTCACTGTTCCTATAAATAAAATATGCTTAACAAACTGGGGTTGCCATTAAACTGCCTTGCCATTAACTATGAGTCAGGGAATGTCATATTAACTGAAACTCCATTTTCTTATTTGTAAAATAAGAGAACTGATTAAGATTATATCAAAAAAGTCTCTTGAGTTATATCAAAACTACAATCAATATCAAAACTATCTCCTTAAATTATCTGGACTTTGTACTGTGTTTTCTAATTTTTTCATCATCTTAATCCTTTGGTATTCCAGTCCTTACTCTTTAATAGACTCTACTTACTGTATTTCTTTAAAGTGTTGCTCCAAGTTGTACATATTTCCAAAAGAAAACACAGAGCACAGGGGACAGTGGAACTATCATTTCCCCATGCTGTACAGTATAAATAGGGTTCAGATTATATCATCACATTTAGCAACCATATTCTCCTAACATACATACACTAAACTTGTGGTAACCTGAACTCTCAGACATATTTAATATGCGATTAATCATGACATTTGAGTATTTTTCACATTAACTGCTGTGCTTAAATCTATTTCCCCCTCATGCCCTCCATGTTAATTGTACTTCCTGTTACCTTTTGGCTTATGCATGCAATAGGACCTATGAGTTACAGGGAACTAGTACACTATTACTTATAATTCCTAGGTGTGAAAATGCTTTCTAAAGTACTGTACTCATCTACCCCATAGGCACTTCACACTTAACTACATTTCCCTTTGGAGCTTCTGCTTCTGCGTTTTATAATTTGGTGAACAGTACCACCATTATAATCCAGCTATCTGGATTAATGAACCCCAACTCAGTCAATCCCCGCATTTCAAGTCATGTCTTTTTACCTCCTTCACAGGACTCAAATGAATCCATGTATCTCCACACTCACTACCACTACCTTAGTAGTAACGAAAGCAATTGCCTCCTTAAGGGGTCTCTCCATTTCCATTCTCACACTCTTCCAGCTGGAAGCATTTAGTTTTCTTCTTAGGGGAAAAAAAAGAGGATCAGAAACAAGAATCCCTCCTTTAAGTGTCTGCTATCTAAACTTGAAGGTCTCAAATGTATTTGCTTTGAGGTATAATCTGGAAAACAAGGGGGAAAAGATTAAGAACTCTTTGAAACTATAATGAAACTTTCTTTTGTAAAGTTATGAGAAGATTCTGGGAAGATGGTGGAGTAGGAAGCACCAAGAATATGTCTCCCCACCTAGACAACAATGTACTAGCAGAATCTGTCTGATTTAATGATTTTAGAACTCTGGAGTCTACTCCAAGGCTTGAAACTTCCAGAGGAAGTTATGAGCTGTAAATTTTGGTTAATTTCAGCTCTTAGCTCAGCAATGGCTACACATCTTCCACTCCCAGGCACCTATCAGGTAGCTGTGCATTAGTTCGAAGAGCAGCTTGCAGGGAACTAAGGTGAGCAGTAAGGATCCTGTCATCCAAATATCAGGGATCTATGCTGACAGCTGCCTGATGCGTCTGATCACTGAGGTGCTGACAAAGAGGCAGTCACTGATGTGTCTGCACACACATACACACACACACACACCCCCAATTACGTAAGCCCTTCTCCCTCAGGCTGAGGGAAATCTAAAGGGCTGGTGCCTTTTTTAACTTTCTCCTTTCAGGAGCTAGACAATAAAGAACTAGTATTAGGGGAATTAAGAAAATCACCACACATATCCAGAAAAAGGCACAAGTTCTGTGAAGATCTGAGGAAAGTTTAAGTTTATACCTCAAAGTGATTCCTGGCACAGAGACCGCCTACGACAATAAAAACAAAACCCCAGCAAAACCTGGGGAAGAGAGACAATCTGATTTTCAGATATAATTTCAGATATATATTTCAGACATAATACTAGATATAATTTCAGATATATATTTCAGACATAATACTAGATTCAAGCATCCAGTTTTCAACACACACACACACACACACACACACACACACACGGGATTCAAAGAAACAGGAACATTCCCATTCAAAGGGAAAAACCAACAGCAACTATCCTGGAGAAAGACCAGCTAACAAACCCACTAAACAAAGACTTTAAACAAACATCTTAAAGATACTCTTTGGTTAAAGAAAGATGTGGAGAAAATAAAGAAAATGATCTAAAGAAATAGAAAACCTAAGAAATTCTCCACCTGAAAGGTACAATTACAAAAATGAAAAATTCACCAAAGGGATTTTAAGGCAGATTTGAACAGGTGAAAGAACGAATCAGAGCATGGAGACACGGAGAAAATGACTTAAGTAAACAGAGAATAAAGGATCTGTGGGATACCAGGAAAAGAACCAACAGATTGTTGTGGGAGTATGAGAAGAAAAAGAGGGAGACTAAAAGGCCAAAAAGATTATTTGAAGAAACCATGGCTGAAAATGTCCCAAATTTGATGAAGTACATGCATTTAAACATCCAAGAAGCTAGGGGTGCCTGGCTGGCAAGGTCAGTGGAGCATGAGACTCTAGATTTCCAGGCCGTGAGCTTGAGCCCCACGTTCAGTGTGGAGATTACTGAAAAAAATAAAATTTTTAAAAAAACAAACAAAACATCCCAGAAGCTCAACAAACTCAAAGTAGGATAAATTCAGAGATCTATACTGAGATACACTATGAATGAAAATACTGAAAGACAGAGAATCTTTTTTTTTTTTTTAAAGATTTTATTTATTTATTTGAGAGAGAGAATGACATAGAGATAGCATGAGAGGGGGGAGGATCAGAGGGAGAAGCAGACTCCCTGCTGAGCAGAGAGCCTGATGTGGGACTCAATCCCGGGACTCCAGGATCATGACCTGAGCCAAAGGCAGTCGCTTAACCAACTGAGCCACCCAGGCGCCCAACAAAGAGAGAATCTTGAAAGCAACAAGAGTGAAGTGAATCATTACACAAAAGGGATCCTCAGTAAGATCACCAAGAAATTTCTCATCAGAAACTTTGGAGGATAGAAGACAGTCCGGGTGACCCTTGAACAACTCAGGGATTGGGGCCCTGACCCCTGCACAGTCAAAAACTTGACTCCCCCAAAATTTAACAACTAATAATCTATTGCTGACCAGAAGCCTCATTGATAACATAACAGTTAACACTATTTTGTATATTATATGTATTATATACTGTATTCTTAAAGCAAACTAGATGAAAAAAAATGTTATTAAAAAAATCTAAGGGGGGGCGCCTGGGTACCTCAGTCTGTTAAACGTCCGACTCTTGATTTTGTCTTAGGTCATTATCTCAGGGCTGTGAGGTCGAACCCTGCGTCGGGCTCCATGGCCAGGTTATGATTCTCTCTCTCCCTCTGCTCTTCCCCCACTTTTTCTTTCTTTAAAAAAAAAAAAATTCATCAGAGAAAATACATTTACAGTACTGTACTATAAAATATCTGCATATAAGTTGACCCACATGGTTCAAAATCATGCTGTTCGAGGGTCAACTGTAGGTTGACATATTCAAAATACTGAAAGAAAAACTGTCAACTAAACTCCAGTGTTCAACAAAACTGTCCTTCAAAAGTGAGGGAAGAAATTAGGATATTCCCAGATAAACAAAAGCAAAGCAAGTCTGTTACTATTAGACCCGCCCTGCAAAAAATGTAAAGGAAGTACTTCCTGAGTTGAAATGAAAGGATACTAGACAGTAATTCGAAGTCATATTAAGAAATACAGATCTCAATAAAGGTAAATATATGAGCAATTATAGAAGATGGAATTACTGAAAATTCAGTATGTAACTCTATTTTTTGTTTTCTCTATGACTTAAGACACTAATAACTTTTAAAAACACTTATTAGTCTAAAGGTACTATTATTGTAACTTTGGTTTATAACTCTACATTTTGCTTTTTACACAATGCATTAAAAAATACAATTATTGGGTGGCCTGGGTGGCTCAGTCGGTTGAGCATCTGACTCTTGATTTTGGCTCAGGTCATGATCTCAGGGCTGTGAGATCAAGCCCCGCGTCAGGCTTCGTGCTCAGTGCAGAGTCTACTTGTCCCTCTCCCTCTGCTCACCCCCCACCCCTGCTTGCACATGCGCACTCTCTCTCTCTCTCTCAAATAAATAATTAAATAAATAAAATCTTTTAAAAAACCACACAATTATTAGTCTATGTGTTTGGACACCTAAATGTTTAAAGATGTATTTCTGTGACATCAATAACTGAAAGAGGGTGAGAATGGAGCTGTATAGGAGCAAAGTTTTTCTGTTATCTAAATTAAGCTGGTGTAAATTCAGCAAAAGTAGCAGGATATAAAATCACACAAAAATCAGTTGCATTTCTAACACTAACAATGTTGGTAAACACTGTCAATGAATAATCTGAAAAGGAAATTAATTAAACTACTTGACCATTTACAAAAGCATCAGAAAGGATAAAATACTTAGGAATAACCTTAATTAAGGAAGGGAAAGATCTGTACAATGAAAACTACAAAGCACTGCTGAAACAAATTAAAGAAGACCTAAGTATACAATACCAAGAGTGAACCATAATGTAAACTATGGACTTTGGGTATTATGATGTGTTAACATAGGTTCATCAATTGTAACAAACGTACCACTCTGGTGGGGAATGTTGATAATGGAAGAAGCTATGCATGTAAGGGGTAGGGAGTATCTGGGAAATCTCTATCTTCCCCTCAATGTTGCTGTGAAACTAAAACTGATCTAAAAACAAACAAACAAACAAACCTCAATTGAAAAAAAAAGGAAAGAAAAGACATAACTAAATGGAAAAACATCCCATGTTCACAGATTGGAAGACTTAAAATTGTTAGGATGTTAAGACGTCAATACTATCTAAAGCAATCTACAGATTCAATACAATCCCTAAATTTACAAGAAAAACATTAATCTTCAACCACCACATGAGTCTCTAATTTAGTTATATTAAAAACTGAAAGATCAAGAAGTCAAAACATCAATAAGGATATAGAATACTTGACCAGCAAAATTAGTAAGTTTAATCTGACAGTTACATAGAGAACCTTCCAACAAACAAAAAAAGGATATAATTATTTTCAAGTACACTTGGAACATTTTCAAAAACTGATAATGACAAAGAAAGACACAAAATAATTTCAAACAACTTATACCTAGGACTGCACTCTCTGTCCATAATATAATGTTGAAATCACCAATAAAACATTTTTAAATGTTTAGAAACTTAAAAACAGACTCCTAAACAAAAAGAAAATCACAATAGAAATCATAAAGAAGTGAGTGACAATAAAAGTACAACACTATCTAAATGTGGAGTTCAGCTCAAATAATAGCCTCGTTGCATTTGTAACTAAACATTAAGAATGAATATGCTTAACACATTTTTTAAAGATTTATTTATTTGAGATGGAGACAGCAAGCACATATGCAAGCGAGGGGGGCAGCAGAGGAAGAAGGAGACAGAGAATCTCAAGCAGACTCCCCACAAAGCCCGACGTAGGGCTTGACCTCACGGCCCCGAGATCATGACCTGAGCTGAAATCAAGAGTTGGACCTTTAACTGACTGAGCCACCCAGGCACCCCTTAATTAACACTTTTAATCAAGAAACTAGAAAAAAGCAACAAAGTTAACCAAAAGAAAGCATAAGTGTATTAATCATGTTTTTAATTTTTTTCTATATTTATGATGGTCTGACATGGCAGGGTCCTTTGAACCCAAGGAGGAACTGTCCTTCCCAGGGTTACCTAATTCCTAGAGAGAGAAAAACAACTTGCCTGAGAACACATCTCTGATGCACAATCAACCTATCCAAAGCCTATACCCCCTTAACCAACATCTCCTTTCAAAAAAATTCTCACATACCAAACTGGTATGCCCACTAACTCATCCTGCGGCCAGGTACTAGAAAACTAAAGATCACCCGTATCACCCAGAACTATAAATTATTCAAACTATCCAAACCTCAACTTGCTCAGGCTTGCCTGTCCTTCCTCAATTCCTTCCCACTTAACCATAATCAAAGCTCTGGACATGCTTTTCCCTTGCTCCTTCTGCTTCCTCGCCAACCCTGGTGCTTCCCCAAGGCAACTGTGAGTAAAACCTTTTCCTTCTGACAGTCATTCCCATTCTGTGTGTCTTACTCTCCCTAATTAAAACAAATCCTGGATATATTTCAAGACAATAAGGGAAATAAAGAACAGAAATTAATAAAATGGGAAAAATCAGAAAAAAAAAAAATCCCAGAGAAGGGAAGAAGAGTTTCTCAAACCTAGAAATCAAAATTTAACTATAAAGGAAAAAAACTAATATGGAAAAGGTTAACAAATGAGTACATTAAATCCTCTTCTTTCCTTGAATTAAGTTATGAGATGTAATCTATACGTAACTGATTTTAAGTGTAGAGTTTAATGAGTCTTGGCAAATGTATAAAATTGTGTAACCTATACCACAATCAAGCTCTAAAACACTTTTTATCACCCCCAAAAGTTCCCTTGTGCCCCTTTACAGCCAATTCCCTCCCCACTGGCAATTACTGATGAGCTTTCTGTCACTATAGTTTGCCTTTTCTTGAATTCCTTATAAATGAAATATTAGCTGACCATATTAAAATTTAAAACTCCTGTTCATCAGATTCCCCATTATCAAAAACATCAACTTACTTTTGAAAAATGTAATTAAAAAGTCTTACTAAAATTGACTGATTTCTGGGGTGCCTGGGTGGCTCAGTTGGTTAAGCAACTGCCTTCGGCTCAGGTCACGATCCTGGAGTCCCGGGATCGAGTCCCGCATCGGGCTCCCTGCTCAGTGAGGAGCCTGCTTCTCCCTCTGACCCTCCCCCCTCTCATGTACTCTCTCTCATTCTCGCTCTCTCAAATGAATAAATAAATCTTTAAAAAAAATTAAAATAAAAATAATAAAATAAAATAAAATTGACTGATTTCTAGCAGGATTAGGATCATTACAGAATACCAATAGCAACTTATCAGACATAGAGCTGAACAGGTGGCATGATGGGAATGGGACTCTTGCATTCTGAAAGGCAGCAGAATTTACACTCACTTAAATGGGACTGCATTCTCTGTCCAAAGTGTCCCTCAACATTCATAGTACCTCTGCCCAGCAACATCATCCAACAGCTTCAAAATGCTTACCAAAATCCATCACGACATCACCCCAAACCAAAAGATCTATTTAGTGGTGAAGTATTTGATCATGGCATCCACTGGTCCTACACATATCACATCACCAGGAAACTGACTAAAAGAATGATGGAATGTTATACTAAAAGTTCAGCTAAACAGTCACCTTATTGGTCCCCTAGGATGCAGTATATGCACTGAAACAATGGCTATGGTGTTATATCCCTAATATCTAGAATGCATGAGTCCAGAAACCAAGGCACAGAAGTTAGACTGACTCTTCACCATCAATCCCAGTAACTCACTTGTGGAATGTGGGTTACTCATTCCAATGATTTAAAACCTCTCCTGTATTAGAGGTCCTGAAGGTAATGCTTCCACCAGAAGACACACTGATGGTTCCACTGAGCCTGAAAGGTATGACCACTACTTGGTCACTTTGGGTTCCTTGTGCTGACAGACAAGCAAGCATAAGGGAAATCTAGAATGGGTGGTGAAAGAAGGAAATGATTAATATTTATTCCTGCTTCAATACCAGTTGCAGCAGCAGGCAGCACTAGTTTGCACCTTAACCCTGTTAAGAGCCTGCAGTGACTCAATGATGGATTAGAATTAATGCAGGGTCCAAGCAGAGCTGAGCAGAGCAAGAAGTAGATTTGTGGTAACTTGCTAAATAGCAGTAGGAAGCTAATACAGATAGAATCAAAGAAGAGGTCAACAGCAAGAGGTAGATTCTATCAGAAATCTCTTAAATTTCATCTTCATGCTGTCCACCTGTCCTTTGATGCTAGCTGTAACAGTAGTTTCCTACTGCTGGGTAACAAATTGCCACATATTTAATGGTTTAGAACAACACAAATCTGTTATCTTAAAGTTCTAGAGATAAGAATTTCAAAACAGGCTTTACAGAACTAAAATCAAAGCCTGCATTCCTTCAGGAGCTGTAGGGGAAAATCCATTTCTTATCTATTCCAACCTCTAGAGGCTGCCTGTATTCCTTGGCCCCGTGCCACATCATGACTTCTGCTTCCATTATCACATCTCCTTCTTGGACTGACATTCCTGCCTACCTCTTATTTAAAAAAAGAAGCTCTTTGTGATTACACTGGACCCGCCCAGATAACCCAAGAAAATCTCACTATCTACAAAATCCCTTTTGTGATGCAAGGTAACATATTAACAGGTTTAGAGGATTAGGATCTTTGAGAGACCATTATTCTGACCCCCACACTTGTCATAAGCTAAAGCTATTGCTTTCGGGTAAGTTTTGACTTATTTCCCAGGCCAAATTCACTGTGATTCATTTGCTTTCTGCCCTGTGCTTTTCTGAGGCCATGAAGTAAGACACCACAGGGAACCAACGCACTTGTCTGGCTCTTATGTGGAGTCCTAAAGTGTTAAAGTGAAGGTGAAAGAATTTACATGCCACTAGGGCAATGTGAACTGATGGAGAACAGGAGCAGACAACAGTTTCTCCTGTCCATCCATAAGCAGACAATTAGAGGAGCATCTAGATCCTCAGAAGTTCCCACTAGGATGGAGCCCTAGTTGCCATAGCAGTGAGTAACTCAATAATATATTCTTGTACTGGCTTTTCTTCTTTTCCTGTTTCCCATTTACTCTGGCCCCTTATTCTTATTTCCTAGGATCACCTGCCAAATAAATTACCTACACACAACTCCTTGCTTTTAGACTAATTTAGGGTAGATGTTGGGGAGGAGACATAGTTAATACAGATAAAGAGTTTTAGACACATAAATGAGAACACGATGATTTAATAAAGTGAAAGCTACATTCAGAGTAGGGTATCTAGTGTTGACAATGTCACTCTATAACTGGGTCAAATCTCTTCCTCAAATTTTATTTATCAACTGAAAAATGAATGGCTTAACTTCCATGATTATAGTTCCTTTCATCTCAAATCTCTTATGACACAGTGAACAGTATTAAGAATTGGTGCAAGAGGACTGGAGAAAGACAGAGTTGAGAGATTATCACCAAAGAGGCCTGCCAAGGAAATTTTTCAAATAAGTCAGTCAGAAGGTAATGTGGTCTAGATTCAAAAAGCAATAGAGAAACCAGAACCCTCATACACTGTTGGTGGAATGTAAAATCATAGAGCCACTTTGGAAAACAGTTCAGCAGTTCTTGAAAGGCGAAACATAAGTTACCCTATAGCCCAGGAATTCCACTCCTAGTTATACGACCAAAATAAATGAAAACATATATTCACATAAAAACTTAGAAAATGAAGTTGACCCTTACCTTACACTATATCCAAAAATAACTTAAAATGCATCAAAGACCCAAATAAGCTACAATCATAAAACAGAAGAAAACGAGGCAAAAGCATCACAACATTGGATTTGGCAATAATTTCTTGGATCCGACTATAAAAGCACAGGCAACAGAAGAAAAAAACAGATAAACTGGACATCATCAAAACTAAACTTTTTTGTGCATCAAAAGACATTATCATGGAATGGGAAATAATATTTGCAAGCCATATAACTGATGCGGGATTGATATCCAGAATATATAAAGAACTCTTACAACTCAACAACAAAAAAACCAAACAATCCAGTTAAAAAATAGACAAAGGACCTGAACAAGACATTTCTCCAAGGAAGATACACAAATGACCAATAAGCACAAAAAAAGATGTTCAACATCACTAATTATTTAAAAAATGCAAATCAAAACCACAATGAGATAACACCTCACACACAATAGGACAGCTATTATCAACTATTGTCACTATTATCAAAACACAGAAAATAAGTATTAGAAGACATGGGGAAATTAGAACCCTTGTGTATTGCTGGTAGGAATGTAAAATGGTGCAGCCACTGTGGAAAACAGTTTAGCCTTTCCCCAAAAAATAAAAAGCAGAATTATCATATGATCCAGCCAAAAAAAAAAAAAAAAAATGAAAGCAAGGTCTTGAATAGGTATTTACACACCCATATTCAGAACACCATTATTCACAATAGCGAAAAAGCAGAAGCAACCAAGCGTCCACCAACAGATGTATGGGTAAATAAAATGTGATATATACGATCAGTGGGATGTTACCAGCCTTTAAAAAGAAGGAAATTTTGACACGTTACAACATGTGTATGTCTGTGAAGACATTACATTAAGTTAAATAAGCCAATTAATAAAGGACAAATATTGTATGACTCTATTTATGTAGGGTTCCTAGAGTAGTCAAATATGTAGAGACTGAAAACAGAATGGTGGTTGCCAGGGGGACTGGAGGAATGAAATAGGAACTTAGTGTTTAATGGATAGAGTTTCACTGAGGAAGATGAAAAAGTTCTGGAAATATATGGTGGTGATGGTTGCACATCAGTGTGAATGTACTTAAAGCCACAGAACTATACACTTTAAAAAGGTTAAAACGGTTAATTTTATGTTATGTATATTCTACCACAATTATAAAAAAAAACATAAATGTTCATATCAGTATTAGTCTTAATAGTCAAAAGGGAGAACCCAACCCAAATGTTCATCAAATGATGAATGAATAAATAAAATGTGGTATATCCATACAATGGAATATTATTCAGCAATAACAAGGAATGAAGTATTGATGCATGCTTTAACATAGATGAACCTTAAAAACATACAGTAAGGGATAGAAGCCAGTCACAAAGGACCACATATTGTAGGATTCCATTTATGTAAAATGTCCAGAATGAGCAAACCCATAGAGACAGAAAATAGATTAATGGTTGCCTAGGGCTGGGAACAGGAGAGGCTAGAGGGTGATGACTAACAGGAAGGGGATTTCTTTAGGGGGTGATGTAAATGTTCTAAATAGTGATGACGGTTGCAAAACTCTGAAAATACTAAAAGGCACCGAATCATATACTTTAAATGGGTGAATTGTATAGTATGTGAAATGTAACTAAATACAGCTTTTTTTTTTCCTTTAAGCCAACAAGCCAACAAGTGACTGAATGGAATTGTAACATAAAGCAAAGGGATGAATAAAAGGTAACTATGAGAGGATAGAAACACCAGTTTAAATTCTTGCTCTGAAAAAAATAAATATATAAATTCTTGCTCTGCCATTTATTATCTGTGCGACACTGAGCAAGGTATTTAACCTTTCTGTGCTTTAGTAACACCTACCTACAGGGTGGCTAAGAAAATTAAACAAAATAATACATAAAACACTTCCCACCCTTACCCTCCTACCTAATGCTAAAAATTCCACCACCAGCTGTATGGATATAAATTCAGTGATAATTATATCTGAATTTTACAATCAGGAATTTATGTTTCTCCCAGGTAGCAAATAACCTAAAAGTCACAAATTATATGCTGTCAAAGCAATTTATTTTAATTTTAATTCCAGTACAGTTAACATACAGTGTAATATTAGTTTCAGGTATACAATATAGTGATTCAACAATTCCATACATCACCCAGTGCTCATCACTACAAGTGTACTCCTTAATCCCCAACAACTATTTCACCCATCTCCCCCCCACCCCCCCTCTGGTAAACATCAATTTGTTCTCAAGAGTGAGGAGTCTATTTCTTGGCTTGTCTGGTTTTTTTTCCCTTGCTGGTTTATTTTGTTTCTTAAATTCCACATGTAAGTGAAATCATATGGTATTTGTCCTTCTCTTTTTTTCACTTAGCATTATACTGTCTAGCTCCATCGATGTTACTGCGAATGGCAAGATTTCCCTCTTTTTTATGGCTGGATAATATTCCATTATATATATATATACCACATCTTCTTTATCCATTTATCTATCGATGGACATTTGGGTGACAAAGCAATTTTCAACTGTTAATTCACTGCCAGCTGAAACCTGATACAAGGGAAAGATAAACTTAAGTAGCTCTTTTCACCAATTATCTCTCAACTTCTTTTTCTCTCCCCTTGCATCTTCTTTCCTTACCTACCTGCCTTTTTACCTTATCCTTTATTCCAAAGTTATATTCTTACTTAGACTGCTAATGATCATGAGAAAGGCAGCAATAACTTATTTTTTCCATTATAATAGATGTTTAGGAAAAAAATTATCATACAAGATACAAACCGCTACCAAACTCTACTCAGCTAACCCACCAAAGTTCCGTAAACAAAAAGATGAGCAAACTTTAAAAGATGAGAATAAAAAGGAATGTAACAAGCTCCCACTTTCCCTTGTGTAAATGACTCTCATACCTGTTTACCTGGAGATAGAAGCCTGTGGCAACTGGAATTTCTCCATACTACCCAAAACCAAGTTCCACTACCAAAAAAAAGATTCTTTAAGTTGGTGTTAATGCAATTTGACATATTAAACTATGCTTCTAATTTAAATATATTCTCATTTCATTTCAATGTTAAATAATAATTTACTCAAACTATTTTAAAGGACAATGACTTTCAAAAGGGCACGTACATTATAAATGCTTCCGGAATAAGATTCAGTAGGATATGGTTAAGCAGCATAAACAGATGAACTGCCATTGTTTTGCTATGATTCTGCATACTTTCAGATCAGAAAATTCCTACTAAAAACACTTCAATAAAAATTAATAAATGTTCTCTCTATATAAGCTTTTAGTACAATTCTAACTTACTGTAACATTTAAAAAGAACATACCTCTAAAGAAAGTTGCTACAGAAGCCCAGAAGCCTTTTCTCCAACTACAAACTTAATACCTCCTTAATCCCTAACTGTATTGTCTCATTGCATTTCACTTCAGAAGTGTTTACGGGACACAGTACAATAAGTATGTTAAGTGCTTTTAATATAATATGTTAATAATTCTCACAACAATCTTACGAAGCAGATATTAATATCATCATTTTATAATCTCCATGAAAGATAACACTTCAGAACCTTCAAATACATATCACAGTATGTGTATGTATTTGTAGAAGCAGCCAAGCTAACCATCCCTCTTTCCTAAAATTCTTTCTGGTTTCCTTAACCTATACTCAACAGGTTCACTTCCTTCTTCTCCACCCACTCCTCCTGGTCTCCATTTGTGGCTCCTCTTTTTTCTCCCCTTAAGTCATCTGTTCTTCTCAATGTATACCCTTTCTCTCAACAGATCATACATTTTTATGGCTTCATCTTATCCCTGTTGGCCGGCTGACTTCCAAATCTATAATTCCAAGTGTGTTCTCTAATTCAAAGTACTTACTATTCCTCAAAATTTCTACACTGAATACCACAAATTCAACATGCATCAACCCTAACCCATCATTATCTCCAAAAAGCCAACTCTTCTAACCTCCTTACTAATCCCGGTTAATTACAGACCACTATCATCCCATTCTCCCAGACTCCCTGCTTAAGTCACACAGCAATTTGTGTTGGATTTTCCTTTGAAATGTCCCTCGTTCATTCTTTTCTGTTCCACTGATACTGCATCCACTAAAACCCAAACCCTCAACAATTCATCCAAATTACTGTAAGAGCTCTTGGTTATTACCCACTCCAGTCTCTTTACTTCAGTTTGTGTATAATAGTCTTTCATTCATACAACACATTTACAAAATGACTAGCATATGCTAAGTACTGACTGGGTGCAGCAGGGATAGAAAAGTGACAAAGAGAGATATCTCCTTCTAGGACACAGCAAAGGCAAACAAAATGTTCAAATAAAAAAATTATATATTGTGATAAACACAGTGCTTTCAAAAAAGAGAAAAGGAGGGCTATTTTAGATACTTGAGTTAGAGATGGATTTTAAGCTGACATTTTAAGATGAAAACGAGGCAGTGATGTAAATATTTAGAGTGGTCCAAGCAAAGGAAACCACAAAACACATAGGTTCTAGGAAGGAAAAAGCTTGGCACGTTTTGGGAAATGACCTAGTCTAATGTAGCTTGAGAATAATAATGGAGAAAGTAATACAAAAGAAGGATGAAACAGACACAGGCTAATTTTATTCCATGTATTAAAAAGAAGTTATTAAAGAGTTTTAAGCAGGGGAGTTCTAATCCAGTAAACACTGTGAGAGACTGCTAGTGCTCCTTAAGGTCTCTGTTCTCCTCTCCTTTATTAGCACACGGCTATACTACATCTTCCAGCCACCTGTGTAGTTAGGTGGGATCATGTGACTCAGTTCTAATCGATGGAATGTGGGTGAAGGTGATATATGCCACTTCCAGCCTGGGGCTAAAAGCTTCTTCCATAACATCTTCTCTTTTCAAAACAACCCCAAAAGCTATATGGTAATAACAGTGATGACTTAAAAAAGAAAGAGGAGGGGCGCCTGGGTGGCTCAATTGGTTAAGTGTCCAATTCTTGATCTCGGCTCAGGTCTTGATCTCAGGGTTTTAAGTTCGAGCCCCACGTTGGCCTCCACACCCGACATGGAGCCTACTAAAAAAAAAAGAAAAAGAAAAAGAAAAAAAAGGATAAAGAGCCTGTGTCCCTGAATGACTGCATGGAACAGAAGTATCCCAACTCCTACTCCATCACACACATACACTGGGCTGTAATGTGAGAAAGTATTATAAACTTCCATTGTGTAAACCACTAAGATTTGTTAATTAGGGCTGTTAGCATACCATCACTAATACAGAAATCTTAATTTCCCTGCCTGCTCTATCAAGAAGGAGTCAAAAGGAAAGAGAAAAACAACAGAAATTTAAAAATCAGTTAAGACTCAACAATCACCCAATGAAAAAACAAAGAACTTAAATAGACATTTCTCCAAAGATATACAAATGGCCAACATAGTAGAGGATGCTCAACATCACTAATCATTAAAAAAATGCAAATAAAAACCACAATGAGTTAGTGCCCTATATCCACCCATTACGATGACTACTATCAGAAAGAGAGAGAAAAAAAATAACAAGGGTTGGTAAGGATTTGGAGAAATTGGCATCTTTGTGAACTATTGGTAGGAATGTAATGGTAGAGAGATCATTCCTAGAGACATGAATTTGTGAAAAATCCACCTATCAATACTATTTAAAATCACAGGACTGAATGGGATCACCTATGAGAGAGTACAAGAGAGAAATAATTTCAGGACAAAGTTCTAAAATGCCAATATAAAAAACTAAGCAAATGAAAGATAACACTAATTCAACTCCAATTTTTCTGCCAATTGCCTAAATTAGATATACAGCCACCAGGTATTCTATTGTTATCTTTCACTGTCCTAAAACTGGCAACACCTTCTCACCTGCTCAAATCTGGACTCACTGCTCTTTTATCAGATAATCAGCATTTGGGGAGTCCTTTTTACTATGACCTTAGGGATGCCCTTTATCTCTCTAGAATGTGATTTCCGGTTTTCTGTATCTTTCACCTTCTCTTTTATGGAGGTTTTTTCCTTCCTTTTGTGGGTGGAGCAAATCACACAACAGCTTTCTGAAGAAGTAAGGAAGAGAAATTTTTGGAGACCTTGCATGTCTGAAAACGTCTACACTCTAAACTTATGCTTAAAAATTTGGCTGGGGGGTGCCTGGGTGGCTCAGTCAGTTAAGCGTCTGCTTTCAGCTCAGGTCATGATCCCAGAGACCTGGGATCAAGCCCCATGTCAGGCTCCCTGCTCAGCAGGGAGTCTGCTTCTCCCTCTCCCTCTGCTCCTTCTCTCTCTCTCTCACTCTCAAATAAAATCTTAAAAAAATTAAAATTAAAATTAAAATATTTGGCTGGGAACAGAATTCTAGCTTGGAAATCATTTTACCTCAGATTTTGAGAGCACTGCTCACTATCTTCTGGCTTGTGAGGCTGCAGCTGAAAATACTCAATCTCTGCAATATGACCCATTTCCCCCACCTCTGGAAGTTTACAGGATCTTCTTTGTCTTACGTATTTCAGACTTTAAGGACATACCTCAGCATCTATACGTACTAGTTAGTTATTGCCCCTGGCTTCAAACCTACTTCTCTACTCTGCTTTGTAACGCTGGGTGGCTGGAACCCTCTAAATCACATTTCTCCTTTGCTAGCTGACTCCCTATTAGACTTGGAGAATCATATAAGGGTCACAAGAAAGACATGAGAAGACTAAAGAGGGAACAGGAGAGATACTCCTTCAGTTCAGCATCAACCATCAACAACAACCTTCACTCTGGCAACAGCAAAGATTCCAGCAGCAGCAGTTGGCCCCAGTTAGCAATTTTTTGCTTTTGTGTTTTTCCTGCCATTCACAGAGCAGCCCCATCAAGGCAGAAGTCGGAGTTTCAGCTCCTTGGGGCCACTCTTCATGTTTCTAAATTAATCTCAGTATCTTTTCTTTGCTCTCCCAGCCCTATGGGGCTAGTAATTACTTCCTACAGTTACTATCTCTATGAGACCTGAGTGCTCCCTTATCACATTTTCAGTTCTCCAATTATCCAGTGTATTGGTTTCTGAGGGCTGCTATAACAAAGAAACACAAACTGTGTTGGCTTAGCACAAAAATCCATCTCACAGTTACGGAAGCCAGTAGCCCAAAATCAAAGCACTGGCAATGCCCTCTCTAAGGCACTAGGGAAGGATCTGTTCCAGGCCTCTCCCCTAGCTTCTCATAGCCTCAGGTATTCCTTTGCTTGTAGATGGCCATCTTCTCTCTATACTTGTGTCTAAATTCCTCTACTGTTATTTAAGAATACCAGTCACATTGGATTAGGGCACACTCTACTGAGCTCACTTTAACTTGATTACCTCTGTAACGACTCTATTTCCAAATAAGGTCACATTCTGAGGTGCTGGAGGGCTAGGACTTCAACACATCTTTTTGGGATAACACAATTCAACCCATAAGATGGCTAAACAATTCTTTGTATTAAATTCTGTTATAATAGGTTGTGTGATCTCCAGTTTCCTGACTAGTCCTAGATTGATAGTATACATTTATTTTCATCCATTTTCCTGAGTACCCAAAGGCCTCTCAATCTGCAAAATGATGTTCTTCAACTCTGAGGATTTTTCTTGTTTCGCTAATATTTCTTCTCTTTTCTCTGTTCTCACTGGCACTTCTGTTAGATGAAGTTGACCTCCTGGACTGACCTTTTATCTTTATATAACCTATTTTCCTCTACTTCAACTTCCTTTCTTCTATGGAATGTTTTTTCTTACTATTATGCTCTAATTTTCAAGAATTCTTTTTTATTCTGAAAAAAAAAATTTTTTTTTTGGTCTCTTATATTAAAAGCTTTCTTC
The DNA here is from genome assembly GCF_029215605.1 of Mirounga angustirostris. Lineage (NCBI taxonomy): Eukaryota > Metazoa > Chordata > Mammalia > Carnivora > Phocidae > Mirounga > Mirounga angustirostris. The sequence goes on from NW_026991709.1 coordinate 123,069,180, forward strand.
ATGAATCCTGATGATCCTTGATTGTCTGCTAATATTTAAAAGTAGGGCCCTAGGGGCAGCCTAGCTGGCTGTTGGTAGAGCATGTGACTTTTGATCTCAGGATGGTGAGTTCAAGCCCCACGTTTGGCATAGAGATTACTTAAAACAAATAAAATAAAAGGTCCTGGGCTAGAATTGCTGCAAGCACAGAAATCATCATTCAGATCATGATCTAAGGCCAAAAATCAAAACAAAACAAACAAACAAAAACTTGCTTGGATTGAATTACAATTATTAAAAGTAATTATGGAAAATGAACCAGACCACAAAAATGTGGAACAGAGCCTCTGTGCCAAGACTGTTGAAGAAGAGCTGAATAAGTCTTTCAATCTTGAAGTTTTGCTTTCAAAATTCTCTTACATAGATCTAGACAATGAACTAGAGTTCAAAAATGATCTGATTGATGACACGGACTTTGATATTCCTCAAGATGATACTCCTCCAACACTGGAAAGCATACTCAGACTGATGATGAAGAGGAGTCTTTTGTTCTTGAGGATCCTACACTGTTAAAACATTGATACTATTGATTCTCACTCCTATGATACTTCGTCTATGGCAACTTCAGATAGTGGGGATAGTACCAACTTAAAAAGGAAGAAAAAATTACCAGATTCTTTTTCATCCCATCAGTCAGTTACGTGACACTCATTTTTGAAGGGAAATTCTGACCAGGTAGTGTTTGCAGCTGACAAAGTGGATGCTGGCTTGCCTACTGAAATTGCAGTGTCCAGTCTGATAGCAGTGGGTACATCTCCTGGATTGGCTTTAATATGTGATCAGAATCAAGCTTTGCAACTGTCTAGGTAACACTAGTGTTGGAGGTCAGTATGGACCCATTTCTGCCTTCAGTATCAGCAATGACTACTCAAGACTTCTCTGTGGCTTTGCTAAAGCAAATGTGGGATTTGGCCAATGGAAAACTTCTTCTAAGATCAATAAGAGATGTTCATCCTCCAGGAACAGCAATATTGCATATTAAGTTTACAGATTATACAACTCTTACAATTTGCAATGACAGCAGAGGCTCTGTTTTTAAATTGACGTTTAAAGACATATTATTATTATTTGAGAGAGAGAGAGAGAGAGAATGAGCGAGTGAGAGAGCAGGAGAGGAGGGAGGGGCAGAGGGAGAGGGAGAAGCAGACTCCCCGCTGAGCAGGGAACCCAACTCAGGGCTTGATCCCGAGACTCCGAGATCATGACCTGAGCCAAAGGCAGACGCTTTGCCTTTGGGCCACCCAGGCACCCTTTGAATTGACATTTAAGAAAGTGATGGGAGTGAGAACATGTGAATGCAGGGTCTGTTCAGTGGTTCCAAGGGTGAAGTTCGCTGTACTGAGCCTCTCCCCTCTAAGCCTAAGTTGAAAGATCATCCCATCACACAGTTTTCCTTGGTCAAGGCATTCTTAACAAAGATACTGATCATTGGATTGAAACAATCCTTGAAAGTGTAGGTGACTTTTCCCTATGGACAGATTGTCCCAGTGTTCCACTGCTGGCGTGACACTTCATGGCAGTGCATAATTACGTGAATCCCATGCTTGACTTTTGCAGAGATGTTATTCATCTGCTACTGGTTAAAAGATGAATCTGGAGCAATTTACTTATAAACAAAAGCATCTTCACCTATACCATGACGTGAATAAACTCACGTACAGTTGTGCTCTTGGACAGTGTGAAGAAGTTCCATGTGACTGATCAGCAGACTCCAGAGGAACTGGAAACAGTGGAGATCTCAGAAGTTCAGTTGGTCTATAACAGCAGCCATTTCAAATCACTAGCCAGCAGAGGAAATGTTAACTAGGCATTGCCTACGGTTGGAAAGAAGGCTTATCAATCCACTAGTAGCTATGATTGTCAAATCTTTTCTTTAGGGACAAAATCTGTTTATGTGATGATGCCGAGAAGGTGGAGAGAGTGGATCATCTCCTGAAACAAGACTGTCTTACAGAAGCCCTGGCTCTTGCATAGTCTTTCCATGAAGGAAAAGCAAAAGCAGTAGTGGGATTATCAGGGGATGCCAGTAAGCAAAAGCAAAAGCTGTGGTTACAGATCAGATGGTAGAAATCCTATTCCAGTATGCAGATCAAGCTCTGAAAAAGTATCCAGACCAGGGAAAAATCTAAGCAATGGAGTAGCATTTTTAGGACAGGGTGCCTGTCATAGTTGCTTACTGCCTGCTACTACAGCAGAAGAATCTTTTATTTAGCTAGATGTAAGACAAATTGAGAATTCAGTGTCCAAAGGAGTGTTTCTGGAGTGCCCTGAGCCATGTATTTTAAGTGACAAATTGGTGGGGATGACCCCCCAGGTAACAAAAGACTGACTGTTAATTTCCAAGATACAAAGTTAATGGAAAATGTGGAAGCCCTCATTGTACATATGGATATCATCAGCCGATTCAGCAAGTGAATTTATAAAAAATTTACTAATATACAGAATATCATTTCTTTATTGATTATACTTACCTCACTTGCCTCCCATCAACCCCAATTATTTACTGAGCACTTTTGGTAAGACATCTCTTAAATCTGTTTTTGTTGAGTATATTTCTTAGGACTGTTCTTTAATGAATGCTAGATTATAAACTCCTGCAAAACAAGAGTCTTCTATTTCTTTGATATCCCCCACAGCACTAAGCATAAGGTTTACATCTGGTAGTTGCTCAATAAATGCTTATTGGTTAAAAAAATAAAATAAAGTAAAACAAAAGTAGGGCCCTAAAAGCTGATTGTAAATAACTTACAACTTATCCCCTTGGGCTGGTTAAGAGAAGCATCTTCTAAGTTGTTACTTGATTGCCAGAATCCTGGGAGCAATACAGGAGAAGAGGCCTTGGTAAAAGTCCCAATATTGAGTACATTTACTTAATTGAGATGTTTTCTATAGGACACCTGGTCTTCGATTGCGTCTAGTGCCCACCCCTCTCTCAGAAACACTCTGTTTTGTCCTCTCAGAGGATAATCTTCAGTCTTCTGCTGGGACAATAAAGAAGGCAAGCACTTATTGCTGGGACAACAAAGAAGGCAAGCACAAATTGATGAAGAGATCTAGGTTTGAGCGCCTTTTTTGCCTTTTTTTTTTTTTTTGCTTGAGATATAACTCACTATACAACTGACCCATTTAAAGCATACAATTCAATGGTTTTACTATATTCACAGAGTTGTGCCACAATCACAATAGATTTTAGAACATCTTTATCCCACCAGAAAGAAGCCCATACCCTTGAGCAGTCATTTCCCATTTCCTTCTAATCTCCCCTACTCCAATCCCCAGGCAACCATTAATTTACTGTCTGTCTCTATATATTTGCTTTTTCTGGACATTTCATACAAATGGAATCCTAAATCTGTGGTCTTCTGTGACTGGCTTCTTTCACTTAGCATGCCTTCAAGGTTCATTCATGTTAAAATATGTATCAAAACTTCATTCTATTTACTCCAAATAGTATTCCATTATGTGGATTTGCATTTTATTCATACATTTACCAGTTGCTGGACATTTGGAAATCTTTCTACCTTTTGGTTATTATGACTGAGCTGCTACTTAAACAGACTTTCAAGCAATCTTTCTATTTTTAGCAACACTCTCACCCCCTCTTCAACAAAAGTACCTGATGCTGCCAATTCATGAGCCTGAGTATTCTTTTCCATTTTTTCTATTTCCAGTTTAGGACTGAACATTTTTAAGCCTACTAGGAAGTTTCTATCAGTCTGTTTGCTTTCCAGCTTCCCAATTTTACTGTTTCTTCCATTCTCTTTACCTGTGTAGTTCAATTCTTTGCCTGGGTGGCTCAATCGTTAAGCATCTGCCTTCGGCTCAGGTCATGGTCCCAGGGTCCTGGGATCAAGCCCACATCGGGCTCCCTGCTCGGCGGGAAGCCTGCTTCTCCCCCTCCCACTCCCCCTGCTTGTGTTCCTTCTCTCGATGTCTCTCTCTGTCAAATAAATAAATAAAATCTTTAAAAAAAAAAAAAATAACCTTTATTATCACCTTGGTGGGCTTTGGAGGGGAGTAAATGCACTTTCACTCATCCATCTTTACCCACAAGTCCTTTCAATTATTTTTATCCTTTATTCTTACACATACATTTTAAGGCTCTGCACTTTGCTTTAACTATGACTTACCTATATATCCCTTAAGTTATATCATATTTTCATCACTCAGTTCAAAACAGTTGCATGTTATTTCTTTAATTCCTGGGTTACTTACTTAGAAGTATACTGTTTAGTTTCCAAATAGCTGACAATTTTCTAGTTATTTTTTATAATTAATTTCCGGCTTAATTCCAACATGTCAGAGCACATACTCCAGAATTAATTATTTCCATGTTTTTTTATGGTCCAGCATATGTCAATTTGGGGAAAATTTCCACAGGCACTGGGAAAAAAATCTGTATTCTGCAAGTGCTGGGTGAAATGTTATATGCATATCAATTAGACTCATTTGTTACTGATGTTGTTCAAATCTGATTTTTTTTTTTTTTGTCTTAGTGTTCTAGTAATTACACAGAAGAGGGTATGCTAAAATATCTCATATGTTGCTTATGGATTTATTGAATTCTTTTAGTTCTGTCAGTTTTTTGCCTACATGGTTGGCAAAAATTAGAATAATAATGCTGTTAAGGAACACTATTTGTCGTTAAATGTGTAAATTGATGTTTTTCTGAAGAGCAGTCTGGCAACGGCAACATCAAAAACATATTCTGAAACCAGTTATTTTACATCTAAAAATTGATTCTAAAGCCCTTAATGTGCACCAAACACTACTTAGCAGCCAAATGGATTTATGAATCTTCATTTAAATCTTATAATAATCCTTTGATTAGGTATCATCCCCATATTACAGAGGAGAAAAATGAGGCTTATAAAGGCCTATGCCCAAAAAACAGTGATGAAGCCTATACTGGAATTTAAGCTAATTCCAGAATCTCTAAAGTAGAAAACAAGATGTAGCATATGATCCTATTTTTTTAAAGTGAGCATGAGTCTGTATATTCCCTGAAAACTCTGAAATACACGTATTAAAAAATAACAGCGATAAATACCTGAGAAGAGACTGCTCATACAATTAAGACTAAACATAACTGAGTTTTTTGGCAGCCAGAAATTAAAAAGACATTTTATTTTTTTTCCTATAACAATGTAATCCTGTTTCTCCCACTGTGACATGTGGCTTACATTAATTTTCCCTCTCATTTCTGACATCAGGTAGAAAAATACAATTTTACATATATCTGTATATATGTATAAAAACACACACTTACACATGTATGTGTATGTGTATTACTGCCTAGAACAGCTTCCTGCCTAGAACCAAAATTATTCTGCCAGTTATGATTTACCAACTACAGAGAGGGCTCATGAAAATGACTCATTTAAAGTATGACTTGAGCCTGCTGTCAATGTAACAACTGCCCTTTCCCCATTCTTCACAATATACATGCCTAAGTTCTGCACTTACATGACAAGACAAAGAACAATGCATCCATAAATATATATATTCTATGTTCCATGACTCATTTCTTCAACATTTTGCTTATCCTACTCTTTGAGATTTTTTTTTTTAAGATTTTATTTATTTGACAGAGAGAGACACAGCGAGGCAACACAAGCAGGGGGAGTGGGAGAGGGAGAAGCAGGCTTCCCGCACAGCAGGGAGCCCAATGCAGGGCTCGATCCCAGGACCCAGAGATCATGACCTGAGCCAAAGGCAGACACCCCTCAACTCTTTGAGATTTTACTTTAAAAATCTCCTATCTCTGATAATTGAGTATAACCTACCAATTCTTAGTCATAACTTCCACAATATGCACTAGGCTAAATTAAAACAAAGAGCTTCAGGGGCACCTGGGTGGCTCAGTCAGTTAAGCATCTGCCTTTGGCTCAGGTCATGATCCTGGAGTCCCGGGATTGAGCCCTGTATCAGGATCCCCACTCAGCAGGGAGTCTGCTTCTCCCTCTGCCCTCACCCTGCTTGTGCTCTCTCTCTCAAATAAATAAATAAAATATTTAAAAAAACAAACAAACAAAAAAACCCCAAAGAGCTTCAGGAAGTTCCAAGATTACAAACTAAAGCCTGAGTTGGAGTAAAGTAGTAGTCTAGAAACAGCCTTATTAAAGGAAATCAGAAACTTTGTAACAAGGACAGGGTAAGGCAACTTTTTCTCTAAAGGGCCAGACAGTAAATATTTTAGGCTTTGTGGGCCACACACAGTCTCTGTCACATAGTCTTCTTTTCTTACAACCCTTAAAAAATGTAAAATCATTCCTGGCTTTGGGCAGTACAAATAAGGTTTTTGAGAGGTTCCAATTAAAATAGTGGATTTAACACATTAGTTTTTTTTTTAAGGAAATTAACACAGTAGGCAAAATATACAGGAAAGCAAGCAATAGCAACAAATTTTTGTAACCTAAAAAGACAGATGGACAACTAGTTACTACCTCAGTGAATTCCAGAAAGGTGAACCCTACCCCAGGAGTTGAAAAACCCAACTTATACCCTGGAATCCTCAAGAGTCAGGAATTGGCAGCACCTGCTACTGCTTAAACTGAGAAAAGAGGGGGTTAAATAAGGAAGACCGGGTGAAAGCTAAGAAGTGGTTAAATCCTTAGAAGTTTCCTCCCCAAATATACCTAATGGTAGGCTACACAACTCTGAACTGGGATCACCAGATAGAACTAAAAATCTGTGTACCCTACCAAAAGTGGGGAATGAGAAATCCAGTCCCTCACACATACACCCCCCCCCCCCCCCACACACACACACACGAGGGCGGCCAAACCTTCAGCCGTCAAGAAAATTGTTTTCCCTCAAGAGGAAAGACCTCCCAGACATCAGGGTTTTCTCAAAAAAAAAAAAGGCTCACTTGGACCACCATGCAATGAAGTTTAAGACCCCATCAATTCAAGCTTTCAATCTCAAGATAACATCCAAGGATTACTGACACCTCAAGCAACATAAAAGTTAGAAACCAATTTAGAAGAGAGTCCCCAAGAAGAAACAAGGGCAAAAAAAAAGTCATTTTTATACCCTCGGAAAGTAGAGAAGAAAATGTATCCATGAAACTAGCAAAGGATACTCTCTATAAAAAAAGAATTTTTAAAGAATAAAGAGTTCTTGGGAAATCAAAATCTTGCTGGAAAAAATGAAAAATTCAGCAGAAGGCTTAGGAAATAAAGTTAACAAAACCTCTCATATAATATAGAGTAAAAACACTAGGAGATGAAAACTAAAGAAGAAAAACAAATACCAAAGGACTAGTCTGAGATACAAACAGAACTAGCAGAAATAACAAAATTATCAGAGAGAGAAACAAAAGGAAGGAGAGGAAACTATTATTATAGACTGAATTATGTCGTCTCCCTGCCCCCCCCATTCATGTTGAAGCCTCAACCCCCAAAGGGGAGGATGAGGAAGAGAGAGGTAACTCCCTATACAGAAAGGCTTTGTAAGGACACAGTGAAAAAGCAGCTGTCTAGAAGCCAGATAGCACCTTGATCTTGGACTTCTTAGCATTCAGAACTGTCAGAAAATAAGTTTCTGTTGTTTAAACCACCCAGTCTGTGTTATTTTGTTATGGCAGCCCTAGGTGACTAATATAATCATCAATGAAATAATTCAAGAAAATTTCCCAGAACTAACATAATTTTGCAGGTTTGAGGGGCACAATGAGTATGCAAGAAAACGCACAAAAATAGATGTACGCCAAGTCACACCATCATGAAATTTCTGAATACAAGAGATACAAAATTCCAAAAAAGCAAAAAAACATTAGGATCAGGAATCAGAATGTTTTCAAAATTCTCAAAAGGATCACAAACCAGAAAACAATGGAGAGATGCCTTGCGAATTCTGAAAGTAAATTATTTCTGAAAGTAAATTATTTCTAACCCAGAATTCATTACCCAGCAAAATCCCATGGGAAGACCAAAAAAAAGAGGGCATTTTATTAATACAAGATCTCAGTCTTTCACAGGAATCTACTATGGGATATATTCCACCAAAGGAGGGGTCAAACCAAAAAAAGAACTACATGATTCACAGGAAATAAGAGATTTAACACAGAAGAAAGGCAAGGGGAGTCACTAGTCTTATGGTAAAGGGAAAAATTCCAGAAAACTACTATGGAGACAGAAAGCTGCTCCCAGCAGGTTCAAAAACTGCTAGACAAGAAAAGAGTAACTATACTCACAGGTATACATACACAAAAGAAATGACTGTGTATGTCCACTGGAACACTTATAAGTAAATGTATATATAACAGCTTTATTCACAATAGCTTAAAAACTAGAAACAAACCAAATATCTATTAATGGTGAATTTTTTTTAATTGTATATTTCATCCAGCAGAAAACTACTATCAGTAAAAAAGACCAACTATTGCTATACCCAACATCACAGGTGAATCTCACAAACACAATTATTAAGCAAAAGTAGTCACCCACAAGAGTGTATATTCTATGGTTCCATTAAGTTCAAGAACAGACAAAAATGATACAGGTCAGAACAATAACTTTTGGGGATAGGAAATAGTGAATGAGAGGACACATGAGAGAGCTTTCTGGAGCACTGGAAATGTTCTATACCTTGATCTGGGTGATGGATAGGTGTCTACAAATACAATGAAATTTGTGTACTTTGCTATTTTAAAAAATTTAAATGATACTTTAACAAGTTTTTAAAGAAATCAATGACATTTTCAATTGCATCATCCCACAACAGGAATTAATCAAAGGGAAAAAAAAATCTAAGGCTTTATGTACAAAGATCTTTATTTCAGAATTATTTTTACAAAGAAAAAAACACCTGGAAATATTATTTAAATAAATGAGTGCCATGCAAACCCTGGGTTTTTCTGGTGTGAGAAATTATCTGGCCTTTATTACCAGCAGCCAAAAGGGAGCCATCTGCCCAGTGGGAAGAGCATGTTCACAGGTTCTAAGGCAAAAAAATCTTGGCTACTGAAGGGAAAAGGGGGGGAAGGGAGAATGGCAAGAGATGCAGCTAGAAGTAGCCAAATCATGGAAGGCCTTTTTAAGAATACAGAGGGGTGCCTGGCTGGCTCAGTCAGTGCACGCAACTCTTGTTCTCAGGGTTATGAGTTTAAGCCCCAAATTAGGTGCAGTTATTACCTAAAAATAAAATCTTTAGAAGAAAAAAATATGGAAAAGAAATGAAAAAAAAAAAAATCCATAGAAAAATTAAAGTAACTGACTTCCCAGGGCAGAATTCTGGGGGAAGGGGCTGTACACAAAGTATTCTAAATGTTTCTAAAAATAAAAAATGTTATCATGCAAGAACATTTAGTACCTGGAAGCGATCAAGAATTTCTAAGGAAAATTTTCCAAAGTCTCATTTAATTAATAGAATGTTTTTGTGGTAAATATAAATTTTTGTTTTGCTGGAATGCTCAAAAAATACAGGGCATATTAAATTCTTTGTTATATCAATTATTTGAGTTTATCTAAATACAACATGATTTGGAAATATGTACTGAAATTTTTGGAAGGCTGATTGTTAAAAAGCAACAAAAAAAGCTCTTTAGATGCATCCGTTTTTTAAAAGCCATAATCTCACTGCTTTATTCGATTGGTCTGTTTCAAGAAAAGTAGAATTATCCATACCATACTTACGTCCAACTCAGCAATCCTTAAATACAATTTCAGGAATAAAGAATGAGAGAATCAGTGTTTCAACAGTTTATTTTAGCAGATTATTTACTTAAACAAAAAACAAGCCATTATAAACAACCCAAAAATAGAAAAACAGCTTCTAACCTGTTTAAAACCCAAAGGGTAAAACATTTCTTCCAGAAATATTTCACCTGATAGTTTTCTGTGCTATCTTCCACTACTCAACTCTTGCTACGTAAGTGTAAAAAAACAACAAAAACCAAGGCAACCCTATGTTGCCACTATAACAGAAACTTTAGAGTTAAGAGGAAAAAAAGGTCAAGAGCAAATATATAAAAGCTCTCTGACTTCCCAAAAGAACAAATGTTTTCAGAATATTTTGCTCAATAAACAGATTGCTCAATAATCAGGTTTCTGACAGATGAATAAGAGGGCAAAGTAGCAAAATGTAAAAGTGTTGCTGTTCTAAGAATCTAAAAGAGAAAAAGAACATTTGGCTGGATCATTAAATTTAGTTATGGGATAAACCCTGCAGGTTTCCTCCAAACCACTGCAATGTTCACATCTACTTTGAAAGTACCCAAATATTCAGTCTCTTTGAACTAAGAGATTCAAACAAACTAAACTCCAGGAGTAAAAATTCTAAGAGATCCATTCACTTTTTAATGAATCACGGACTCCACTATAGAGATGAGAATATTATTTTTGTTAATGCTGTTAATACATCTAACAAGCAAAGAAAAAGACTTTAAATCAGTTTTAATTATTTAAACAATCCAAGTTATGAAGATCCCACTGCCCTCACATACAAGTTTTGAATGTATGGAAGGTGTAAAGATACAGAATGCAAAATAACGTGAAGCAAACAATAAAAAAACTGCATTGCAAGAGATGAAAAATAGTATAGGGGCGCCTGGGTGGCTCAGTTGGTTAAGCGTCTGCCTCAGGTCATGATCCCAGGGTCCTGGGATCGAGCCCCGCATCGGGCTCCCTCCTCAGCGGAAAGCCTGTTTCTCCCTCTCCCACTCCCCCTGCTTGTGTTCCCTCTATCTCTGTGTCTCTCTCTGCCAAATAAATAAAAATCTTTAAAAATATATATATATAGTATAGCTTCTTAGGAAATACATAGGAAAAAAAAGTTTTTTAAAGAATACACAGACCAAGGGGCACCTGGGTGTTTCAGTCAGTTAAGCGTCTGCCTTCAGCTCAGGTGATGATCCTGGAGTCCCAGGATGGAGCCCGTATTGGGCTCCCTGCTCAGCGGGGAGTGTGCTTCTCCCTCTGCCCCTCACCCTGCTTGTGCGCTCACACTCTCTCAAATAAATAAAATCTTAAAAAAAAAAAAAGAATACACAGACCTTGAGTTAGGAAATCAAGCTTTGAGTTTCAGCTCTGCCACCATCATTAGATGTGTGAATTTTTGTGTAGTTATTCTGTATGGCTTTCATTTTCCTTACCTATAAAACAAAAGGTTGTAATTCCAATGTTCCCACAGTATTGTTCCATGATATTATGACACAAGTCCACATAAGCTTAAAAAAAAAAAAAACCAAAGGAATGATAAAACAGTAAGGGCAACAGGCTCAAAGGAAAGTAACAATACAGAGAACAGAAAGATCTGGAAGGCTGCACTGAATTCAGGACCAAAAATGAAACTTCAACAAAATATGACTTCATTTGCTACTTTGGAAACTTGGGGGCGGGGGGGAAGGGATTTCTTTTAAAGAATAGGCAGGCTATGCATAGGCAATCAAATTCTCAACAGACAAAGGTAGAAAAACAAACTCTAAATGAGAATGATAGACTGGTTTAGGATGGTCAGCTCTCATAGAGAAACAGTGCTGTCATAAGAAAAAAATAGGTATTGAGCAGACTTTTAGAAGACTAGGAATTCTGAGGTATACTCTATAAATAACAGGGAGTTATCGCTGGTTTCACAGTGAGGGACATGGGGAAACATAATTTTAAGATTAAGATGGAAGGCAGGGCATAATGAGTAGAGAGAAAAGGTAGGCAGAAAACCCAATTACAAGCTAGTGGAAAGGAATATATCTCAAAGAAATTTCCAAAAAATGGCTGACAAAAATTAGCCAATGATATGTGGATAGAGGATGTCAAAGACAAAACCAAGGTTTGTGTCTGGGTAGCTGCAAGTGTAATGTTACCAAAACAAAGTCAGCCTATGGAATCAGTAAAATGAGGATCATCCAGATAGAATTACTGCCTTAATTAAATAATCTTTAAATATCAGCTGTCTTCCCGAGGCGCCTGGGTGGCTCAGTCAGTTGAGTGACCAACTCTTGGTTTTGGCTCAGGTCAAGATCTCAGGGTCATGAGACCCAGCCCTAATGCCCAAATCACACTCTGTGCTCAGCAGGGAGTGTGCTTGAGATTCTCTCCCTTTCACTCTCCCTCTGCCACTCCCGCCCCCTCACCCAAGTGAGCAGGCCAGCACTCTCTAAATATTTTATTTTATTTTTTTTAAGATTTATTTATTTATTTGAGAGAGCGAGAATGAGAGAGAGTACATGAGAGGGGGGAGGGTCAGAGGGAGAAGCAGGCTCCTCGCCGAGCAGGGAGCCCGATGCGGGACTCGATCCCGGGACTCCAGGATCACGACCCGAGCCGAAGGCAGTTGCCTAACCAACTGAGCCACCCAGGCGTCCTGTAAATATTTTAAAATAAGTATCAGTTGTCTTCCTAAAACAGCACACCCAAGTATTTATGAAGAATTTCTTAAATGCTTATAGTGATTTCACGAGTTTCCTCCAATTTTACTTATTGACTAAATAACAAATCATTCAGTCTTCTGATGTAGGTACAGAATATTTGGTATTTTTCCATATTATAAAGGCAAGTAAATTGTAAAAGTTATTAAAGTATGATACTATGATAAAAAATGGACTGCATTCTGTATTTATTAAATGAAGTCCTCCTGACAAGTGATTTATAACAATAATCACATTAAATCTACCTTGAGCTTTTGGCAAGAAAGTCCTCAACGGTCCAAAATAAAAATAAACCCAGAAGCATAAAGTACCATTCAGTATCTAACAAAACATTCTGTGTATGCTTCAAATTTTATTTATATGGACCTGAAAACACTGGTAAAATCTGCACTAAAAGATAATGCACAGAAAAATAAAGCGAACAATTTAAAATTTAATATGTGAACAAGCACAGCTGAGTCTCCAGCACTCTGCGAATAGGGTTTAACTGATATTATAGCTAATTCCTCCAAATCACAATTTTCCCAAAAAAGAAAATTCCACAGTCCATGATCAAGATGGAATGAAAACTACTATTAATCAACCAATGCATATTCCTTGTAGCTATCAAACTGTGAATGGTATTCCTTGTTACTATCAAACTGTGAATGGGAGCCTACTTAAGAACTGAATATAACTGACAATTATCAAACAAACAAAACCTTCTTGGATTATTTCCCCATTTCACCTCGCTGAAGATTAAGATTTTAGGAACAGTGCTTTCCAGATGCTTAGTAAATTGTACAGTTCGTTTTTCATCAATCTACCAAAGTAAGACTTTTAAAAATGAATACCTCTTGCAACATTTACCCGTTTTGACCAGACACTGAGCTTCTTTGCTCACCACCCAAGATGGGATTCGAAATTCTCAACTTTTCTTTCCTAACTCCTATGTTTTCTTACCAAATCTAACGGGTGAAATTATTTTTAGGTGACCAGCTCATCCGTTCGACAATAACTAAGCGCCTATAATGTTACAGTTCTCAGCCCTAAAAAAATCCAGCTTCCCGAGCTTCTAACGGCAAATTTAACTTTTATGAAAACACCACAGAACGTCACAAAACCATTACTTAGTTTTTGTTTTTTGTTTTTTTTTTTTTACCGGATATATTACACTTAAGTCAAAAGCTCACAGCCGAAGCAACAAGCAAGCGTACGAAACTACAGCAGGTCCGTATGATTAAATTAACCTCGATTTCCCGAGAACGGGGGAAACTGCTGGGGCTGGGGGGAGGGGCCCAGGGAGCATCCCAAGGACGTCCACCCTCAGCACAGGTTACGGCCCCCTCCCCTCCTGCAGGGCTGGAGGTGAGTGCGCCCGTCCCCTCCTCTACCACGTCCCTACCTTCCCCCGCCTCGGATTACGCCACAACAGACAAGAGGACTTTTTAGGGAGAGAAAGAAACGGGAGCGCGAGCGCCGCACACTCGACCTCCCAGCCTCGCAGGAGCGGCCGGCCGGAGCGAGGCCTGGGGCTGCGCGGTCCCGGGCACTGGCCAGAGGATCGCGCGGAGCCGCGATGCAAACGCCCAGGCCCGGCCAAGCGGCCTCCCCGCCCCCTCCGGCTCAGCTCAGGGCCGGCAGACGGCGCCCAGGGGGCTAACTTCGCCGGAGAAGAGGAAGCAACGCAGCGAGTAACAGGCTATGTGGACGCACGGGGAGAGGAAAGGCTGTCTGTGCGTCTGCCTACTGGCAGGACCGTCTCACCTTCCCTCTGCCGGGCCCGTGCGGCCCCAGCTCACCTGAGGAGGGCACCGGGAGACCGCCGCGGCCGCCGCGATGGCCGTTACGGCACGAGGCCTCCGCTCAGCCGCCGCGTAGCTCTCGGGAGAGGGGCGGGACGCGCGCGGCGGGCGGGCGGGGCTCCGGTGCCGACTGGCCGGGAGGCCGTGGGCGGATCCGCGCGGGCAGGAAACCCCCTCCCGGCGCAATCCGATAGGTTCAGTCGCTCCTTTTTCTCCTATCCCTGAAGCGAGAGCTGTCTGCGCCGCGCTCGGATTGGGCCGGCCCGCCTGTCAATCAAGTGCTGTGCTGGGCGTGGATCAAGCTGAGGCTGTCCAGCGGAGAGTGAGCGAGAGGGTGAAGAGTGCCTGGCCTGGCCTGGCTCTTGTCGTTTTTGCCTCTCCGGTTGCTGTAGCCGATTACTTTGGGCCTTCCTCCTCAGCGCCACATTAGACTCCGCAGCAGAAATTACTGCTTCCCTAGTTCAGCCCCAGCTGTTCTGGGAGCTTCTTCCTGGTTTCTGCATTAAAGAGGGTCTTGCCCAACAGAAGGTTTTTAGGGGCAGGGAGAGAAAATGAAAAACAAACCAAAAGGCCTGGAAATGGGAACCTGAGAGAAAAATGTAAGATGTACGGTTAATTTGAGCCACAAACCGAAATAAGATGACTCTAAGGGCCTTCCAGGTGCCCTGGTGCGTGGATAGCTTCCAGTCTCAGCTGTGGTAGCCATGCTGTGAGGAGGACAATGACCTTCGGTGCCAAGTGTGCCCATTCTTAGCGGCCCAGTCCCAGCCACCTGCCCGGTCATCACTAAGTTGGTTCTCCCCACTCCAGTACTGCAGCCCCCCACCTCAACCTGCCTCATGCCTTCTGAACCATCTTTGTGGCTCGGCTCCGCTTAGGCGTCGCCTCCTCAGGGAAACCGGCTGGGTTGGATACTTTTCATGGAGCACAGGTATTTTCCCCAAACAAGCTGTTGAGTTGGTCCGTATCCCCACGTAGATGGTAAACTCATTAAGTCAGGAACCATGTCAGTATTTTTCCCTACTGCCAACTACATAGATGGTAAGTAAATATTGTTTAAGGTGTTAATACAGCTTCCTTTCCCTTCTTTAATCCTGGCCTAACTGTAAGTCCCAAGGGTTCACATTCTTCTGCATTTAACTTCAAAATTATTATTTTTTTTAAAGGATTTTATTTATTTATTTGAGAGAGAGAGAGAGGATAAGAGAGACAGCACGAGAGGGGGAGGGTCAGAGGGAGAAGCAGACTCCCTGCCGAGCAGGGAGCCCGATGCGGGACTCGATCCCGGGACTCCAGGATCATGACCTGAGCCGAAGGCAGTCGCTTAACCAACTGAGCCACCCAGGCACCCTAACTTCAAAATTATTCATTTGAGTTCTGAGGTATGTGGTTTGGTTGCCATTATTTAGGACCACAAGGTCAAGCACAGATCACCTTCCACCCCTTCCTGGCTTCAAGTTGGCTCTGGCAAGTAAACCATGAAACTCTGGGCAACAGCTACTGTATGTCTATATCCCATTATTAGCATCCAAAGTGAATAATATAAGTGAACTTCAAATTTATTCTAATGGTCTAAATTCCTTTGCATATTTATAATGGCTACTATGGACTGAGTTTGTCCCCTCACAAAATTCATATGTTGAAGCCCTAACCCCTAATGTGACTGTATTTGAAGACAGGGCCTTCAGGAGGTACTTAAGGTTGATATAAGAGTGGGGCCCTACTACTATAGGATTAGTGTTCCTGTAAAAAGAGACAGCAGAGAGCTTGCTCTCTATCTCCACCATGAGAGGAGTGAGAAAGGGCCATGTGCAAGCCTGGAAGAGAGCTCTCACCTGTAATTGACCATGATGGCATACTGATGTGGGACTTCAGCTTCTAGAACCAGGAGAAATTAAATTTCTGTTGCTGGTATTTTGTTATTGGCAGCTCAAGCTAATACAATAGTTTTATTTGTTGATACATCTTATAAAGTTTATGGATTGAGATGCTATTATATTCATTTTTTAAGCTGGAGAAATGATTGTCCAGAGGTGAAAACTGTTTCTCCAAAATCATACAACAAACTGTTAGCAAAACCTGGCTCAGTTCAATTCGACTTATATATTTAACATGTGATGGGTTGGGGGTGTTTATACAAATACAACAGGTAAAGTGGTTCCTGCCATCAGGTAGCTTATACCACTGCCGTAAGTGGGGAAAATAAACCCAGAAAAATATGCTGAAGTTGTAAGTTTAGATTTTATTTTGTAAGTGAATACGTATTTTGAATGAACCAGTGGTCTGAACAGACCCTTCACAAGATTTTGATCTAGATCTCTTGACTACTGTGTGCCACCTATTTAAGCAATAGAAGAAATAAGGGAAAGAGCTTTCTTTTAAAAGGGTTTTTAGTTCCCTGTAAACATGTTTTTTCCTTTTAGTTTTCCTTCTTTAAGTTTCCTCATCACCCATTCTTACCAGGAAATTTAAAAAAAAAAAAAAAAGAAAGAAAGGGGTGCCTGGGTGGCTCAGTCTTTAAGCATCTACCTTCGGCTCAGGTCATGATCCCAGGGTCCTGGGATCGAGCCCTGTGTCAGGTTCCCTGCTCAGTGGGGAGCCTGCGTCTCTCTCTCCCACTCCCACTGCTTGTGTTCCCTCTCTTGCTGTGTCTCTCTCTGTCAAATAAATAAATAAAATCTTTTAGAAAGAAAGAAAGAGAGAAAGAAAAGAAAAGCTCAAAAAACATATGAAAAGGTGAAGGAATTGAAGGAAAAAAAGAAATAGCGATGAAACAAGAAAGCATTGGGTAGAAAGTAGATAGGCAAAAGCCACATATGAAATTGCAGTATGGTAACTTAGAAGGAATGGAGTTACATGTTCTTATGGGGTGGAAGTTGTCCCAGAGACTTCCTTCCATACACCCTGTCTCCCCAACTTCCAAATATTAACATTCACATGGCTTCTTCTTCCCCTCTTTTAGCAGAACTCAAACCAAAAATGGGAATCACCCCTGCTAATTATTGCTGAGTGGCCCAGGGACTAGCCAGAATCATGTGACAATAATATTTAGACCAAAACTTATGACCTATGGACTGGAAACGGGGCTTTGGATAGGGATAGCTAATCTGTCTAGGATAAAAACATGTAGGCAGCTCACTTTATTAATCCTGAAGGAAAGGATTTGGGAAGACAGGAAGGGGAAAATAAGCCTCCATGTCTCAAGATCTTTCCCAGGAAACTTGATAGCTTATAGTTAGAAATGATTAGAGGATGATCTGGTTTAGCATCACTGCCAGGTAGGACTGTTTAGGGCAACAACAACAAAAAAGCCCTACTTACTAATCAACAAGAAGTAACTAATCACAAGCTTGACTGTGAAGTATAGAAATTAGTGGACCCTGGTAACTAAATTTAATTTCTGGACTGAGTATTGTTATGCTTTTATGGGAATTAATTCAACAAAAATTTATTGAGTCCACTCTGTGGTAGGCACTATAATAGGTGCTGGAAATCTAAAGATCAGTCTTAACTGAAAGGAGTTCAATCCAGTGTCAGAGAATGAGATTTAAATATATTTATTATTAATATAGTTAATACAGCTATAAAAATGTATAGGGGGACATTAAACCACAGGGGGATTTGTATGGTCAGGCTAGTCAGGCAAATAAGTAGGCAAAGAAGAGATGGGTTTTCCACATAGAGGGGCCTGCATTTAAAAAGGTATTACACAATTGAAAAGGTATTACACAATATTGCTGAAGGAAGTCTCTGGGACAACTTCCACCCCATAAGAACATGTAACTCCATTCCTTCTAAGTTACCATACTGCAATTTCATATGTGGCTTTTGCCTATCTACTTTCTACCCAATGCTTTCTTGTTTCATCGCTAAAGATGACTAGAAAAGTAAGCAATAGCAGGTTATAGGAGTTAAGGACCTTAGCCTTTATCCTATGGGGGATAAGAAGCCATCAGAGCGGTATTCTTCACCACTTTATTTTTTGTTTTGTTTTGTTGTTGTTGTTGTTTTTTAAGATTTTATTTATTTGAGAGAGAGAATGAGATAGAGCATGAGACGGGAGAGGGTCAGAGGGAGAAGCAGACTCCCTGCTGAGCAGGGAGCCCGATGCGGGACTCGATCCCAGGACTCCAGGATCATGACCTGAGCCGAAGGCAGTCGCTTAACCAACTGAGCCACCCAGGCGCCCTATTCTTCACCACTTTAAAATGTCATTCTATTCTTTTCTGGCCTCCAGTGTTTCTTCTTTTTTTTTTTTTTAATTTTATTTTATTATGTTATGTTAGTGACCATACAATACATCATTAGTTTTTGATGTAGTGATCCATGATCCATTGTTTGCGTATAACACCCAGTGCTCCATGCAGTATGTGCCCTTCTTAATACCCATCACCAGGCTAACCCATCCCCCCCACCCCCCTCCCCTCTAAAACCCTCAGTTTGTTTCTCAGAGTCCATAGTCTGTCATGGTTCATCTCTCCCTCTGATTTCCCCCTTTCATTTTTCCCTTCCTTCTCCTACTGTCCTCCATGCTATTCCTTACGTTCCACAAATAAGTGAAACCATATGATAATTGACTTTCTCTGCTTGACTTATTTCACCTAGCATAATCTCCTCCAGTCCCGTCCATATTGATGTACAAGTTGGGTATTCATCTTTTCTGATGGCTGAGTAATATTCCATTGTATATACGGACCACATCTTCTTTATCCATTCATCTGTTGAAGGGCATCTCGGCTCTTTCCACAGTTTGGCTCTTGCGGACATTGCTGCTATGAACATTGGGGTGCATATGGCCCTTCTTTTCACTACATGTCTTTGGGGTAAAGACAAAGACACTACGTGTCTTTGGAGTAAATACCCAGTAGTGCAATTGCTGGGTCATAGGGTAGCTCTATTTTTAATTTTCTGAGGCACCTCCACACTGTTTTCCAAAGTGGCTGTACCAGCTTGCATTCCCATCAAGAGTGTAAGAGGGTTCCCCTTTTTCCACAATTTCTCCAACATTTGTTGTTTCTTGCTTTGTCAATTTTTGCCATTCTAACTGGTGTAAGGTGGTATCTCAGTGTGGTTTTGATTTGAATTTCCCTAATGGCTAATGATGATGAACATTTTTTCATGTGTCTGTTAGCCATTTGTATGTCTTCTTTGGACAAGTGTCCGTTCATGTCTTCTGCCCATTTTTTGACTTGATTATTTGTTTTTTGAGTGTTGAGTTTGAGAAGTTCTTTATAGATCATAGATACCAGCCCTTTATCTGTAGTGTCATTTGCAAATATCTTCTCCCATTCTGTGGGTTGCCTCTTTGTTTGGTTGACTGTTTCCTTTGCTGTGCAGAAGCTTTTTATCTTGATGAAGTCCCAAAAGTTCATTTTTGCTTTTGTTTCACTAGCCTTTGGAGATGTATCTTGAAAGAAGTTGCTGTGGCCGATGTCGAAGAGGTTACTGCCTATGTTCTCCTCTAGAATTTGGATGGATTCCTGTCTCACATTGAGGTCTTTCATCCATTTTGAGTTTATCTTTGTGTATGGTATTAGAGAATGGTCCAGTTTTATTCTTCTGCATGTAGCTGTCCAATTTTCCCAGCACTATTTATTGAAGAGACTGTCTTTTTTCCATTGCACATTTTTTCCTGCTTTGTCAAAGATTATTTGACCATAGAGTTGAGGGTCCATATCTGGGCTCTCTATTCTGTTCCATTGGTCTATATGTCTGTTTTTGTGCCAATACCATGCTGTCTTGTGATCACTGCTGTGTAATATAGCTTGAAATCGGGCAACATGATGCCCCCAGCTTTGTTTTTCTTTTTTCAACATTTCCTTGGCAATTCAGGGGCTTTTCTGATTTCATACAAATTTTAGGATTGTTTGTTCCAGCACTTTGAAAAATGTCATTGGAATCTTGATCGGGACGGCATTGAAGGTATAGATTGCTCTGGGTAGCATAGACATTTTAACAATGTTTATTCTTCCGATCCATGAGCATGGAATGTTTTTCCATCTTTTTGTGTCTTCTTCAATTTCTTTCCTGAGTATTCTGTAGTTCCTAGAGTATAGATCCTTTACCTCTTTGGTTAGGTTTATTCTGAGGGTCTTATGGGTTTTGGTGCTATTGTAAATGGAATCATTTCTCTAATTTCTCTTTCTACAGTTGCATTGTTAGTGTATAAGAAAGCAACTGATTTCTGTGCATTGATTTTGTATCCTGCCACATTACTGAATTGCTGTATGTGTTCTAGTAATTTGGGGATGGAGTCTTTTGGGTTTTCCACATAAAGTATCATGTCATCTGCGAAAGGAGAGAGTTTGACTTCTTCTTTACCGATTTGAATACCTTTTATTTCTTTTTGTTGTCTGATTGCTGTTGCTAGGACTTCTAGTACTATGTTGAACAATAGTGTGAGAGTGAGGCCTCCAGTGTTTCTGATGAGAAGCTGTCTTACTGTTTTCCTGTATGTCATATGTCTTTTTTTCTTTTTCTTTTTTTTTTTTTTAAAGATTTTATTTATTTATTTGACAGAGAGAGACATAGCGAGAGCAGGAGCACAAGCAGGGGGAGTGGGAGAGGGAGAAGCAGGCTTCCCGCAGAGCAGGGAGCCCGATGTGGGGCTCGATCCCAGGACCCTGGGATCATGACCTGAGCCGAAGGCAGACGCTTAACGACTGAGCCACCCAGGCGCCCCTTTTCTTCTGCTTTTAAAGTTTTGTTTCTTTATCTTTGTTTATCAGCAGTTGCACTATGTTTCTAGGTGTGGTTTTCTTTGTATTTATGCTGCTTGGGGTTCACTTATTTCCCTGGATCTGTGGATTACTGGCTCATATTGTTGTTTCCTTTTATCAAATTTAGAAATCTTTTGGCCAGTATTTCTCCAAATATTTTTTTCTGCCCCTTTCCCTCTCTCTCCTTTTCTGAGACTACATTTACACTTACGCTAGACTTCTTAGTCCTTAGTACAGGTCATTCCAGGCTCTGTTCATTTTTTTTCAAAACTTTTTCTTTCTATGCTTCAATTTGGATAATTTCTTCAGTTTGGATAGTTGAGAGCCAGTGTCTGGTAATTCCTGGAAAATCTGAACATTAACATCTTCCCAAAAGCACAGATACCCTACTAATGATTGTGGGCTATTTGGGGAAAGGTTTAGAGACATATTAGTCAAGAAGACAGAAATCACAAGATATTATAACAGAAAGAATCTAGTATTGGGTATTGATGGACTGAAAAAGCAAAAAGGGAGCACTGCAGTAGCCCAGAGGTGATAACTGTACAGAGCAGCTACCACCTTTAGGGCAAGTGAAAAAGAGAGGTCAAGGTTGGACTATAAGCTGTCTGAAGCTCAGAGGAATGACCCAGGTGAGCTATAGCTCAGATCCCAGAAAGGATGCTGTTTATCTGGTCCTCCTCCTACTAAGAGGGATATGATGAGGCTGCTGGGGGATGGAGGAGTGCCAAAAGAAGCTCAAGGCTGAGATCAGTTGCTGCTGCTGGAGCAAAGGGATATTGCTTATTGCTGGGGTAACATTGACAGAAACTGCAAACCAATGGAAAGGAGGAAATCCTTTCTCCCCTTCTCCTGTCTTCTAGTCTCCCTCTAATGCCCTTTATTGATGGAACCTAGTGAGACACCAGCCAGTATAGGAAAAATATAATTTGCAAGGTCTGAGCCATAGCATCACAGAGGTTAGTACAGAAGAGTGAATTTGGAGTTAAAAAAACTCAATAACAATAACAATAGCTTAATAACCATATCAACATTTGTTGTGCTAAATTAGTAAAATTGCCCAAATTAGACCCAGATTAATGCTACCTGATATGCTTTTACTGACTTTTATGCCCTTTTGAAAAGAATTTCAAGTTACCATGTTGTGTCAATTTTCTGCTATACCGTGATTCCTGTTAGTGTCTTTTTTCAGGGGTAAGGATTACCTTTACTGCAGCTCACACATATATTTGCTACAAAATCATAAACAAGGGCAGTTTTGGAAAAGATCTGTAAAACTGAGGGTAAGTAGATCCTGCCCCAACATTAAGTCTCCCACCATCAGGCACAAAATGTCATGGACCGTCTAGAATCCAATCTTCTCCCTACTTCCATTTCCTATGCATTACCTAAGGTAGCCATAGCAAAGGGAAGAGCAATTTCCTGTTTGAAAGTAGGACAACCACTATGGTCATTGAAAAACCAGCTGTTTTCCTTTGTTCCCTCTTTCTTGCCTCAACTCAGGCTCCCTTACCCAACCTAGTCACCTCTAGTTTCTAATGTAAATAGATGACAAATCAGGGCTTGGTATTAAGCATTTCACCCTATTGTGTCCTTTTCACCAATGAAGATTTTTGAATATTGAAAGATTTTTATTAAACATTTGTAGAACATTGTGCATGAACATTTTTTTAAGGCCACAGAAGTTCCATTGGAAAGGGGTCATTTCCTCAAGTATTATGTTTTTTAGTGATGAAAGTTAACATTATCCTACCACAATTACCTTTTGTTAATAACAGTAGAGACACTGGGTTCATGGTGTTTCACATATTTAATATTTGTTTTTTAACATATTAGACTAGAATAAATTTTCTACATCTGCATATATTAATTTTATATGCCACCCTGTCAGTTATACAACACAAGACATTTATAGGTAAACATTAAAATGGCAGTGTACCTATTAATAACTAAATGTTAACAAGATAATAATCAAGTATTCATTTAATGGGAGAGTCTAAAATTTCCTGATAATCCTGCCTTCTTAAATTCCTCCAATAAAGTTTATAACCAGCAAGGACAAAAACACTAATCATAATGATTACCCCTCCAAAAACATCATAGACACTAGGAAATATGTGTAACACTAGAAGCTGCAAGACCATAGCTACTACAATCTCCAGGTGTTGTACTGTGCTGACCAAAGCTGGATGGAATTTGTCCAAAGCATAATAAACTCCTAAGAATGCTGCAGTGGAACAGACGCATATGGCAATGAGATAACTCCAGGTTTCTCCATCTAATGGGATGATGGGTTCTTGAAGAACAAACATAGTAGATATTCCCCAGATTGTCCCAGTCCAACCAAAGGTAAACAGTGCAGTCCACATGCTGATCTTCTCCTTAATAGATCTGTATACTATCATGGAAAGAGCAGTGGTCAGTCCAGCCATCACGGTCATAGTGTACCCAAAGGCTTCTTTCCAGGCATTTAACAAAGAATTGTCTTCATCAACAATGTTGGGGATCATGACAAGACAAACACCTAAGATGCTGCAAACAACTGTAGCCATGTCAACATAAGCCATTTTCTCATCTACAAGTAAAAAAGCCAGAATGGCACTGAAGACTGTGGTTGTGGCTCTCCACATAGTGGTCCCATTGCTGGGAGGAACTATTGAAAATGATGTATAAGCACAGGTGATAGAAATGACATTGCATACGCCGTAAAAGAAGAGTCGTAATCTGTATCCACTGGGTCCAAAGGGGGCCTCTTGGTAGTAACATACAACTAGCACAGATAAGACCTGCAAGACAGAACGGATAAAAATCAGCTCTAGAGACGGAACTTTAGAACGATCAGAAACCAGCCTAGTGATAAGAGCTACACATCCATGAGCCAAAGCAGATCCAAACAGCACTATCCACATTTTTCTGGATTGAAAAATATTTTTTTCTGCAAAGCTCTGGAATTGTCCAAAATCATTGGTCATTGGGTCTTCTGTTGGCGGAGGTCGAGTATCCATGGTTCCAAAGAAAGTTCTTCCTTTTCTTTTCATTTCACTCAGCAGGCCTTTCTTTGGATTTTCTTCCATAAAATTTCCATAGTCTTCATTGATTTCTTCATATCCGTCATCCCCAGGCTGGGGATAATGGGAAGTATATTTCACCATCACCGTGTTGGGATGTATTTTCACCCGTTTTTTAACTGGATATTTTTTGGAGGGAGAAGTATCCATTTCTTCAGATAATCAATTCTATGTAAGAAAAAAAAAGAGATAAATGTACATACTCAGTTGAAATTTAGTTTTGATTTCTATTACAATCATACGCACCAATTTAATCATAGAAAGTAGAGGTTGTAAAAAACCTGCATTTTTCACTCTCATCTGACACCTGCCCCTACTTCTCCTTCTGCTTATTCTTTGTCTCATTCAGCTGTTACTTATCTTTGCACTACAAACAACTGAAATTTTTCATTCATCTTTTCATTCCTACCTGTTTCCCCACTCATCCAGTAAGAAAAACACAGAAAAGTAAATAACTTAGATAAAACCTTTCCTTTTCATTGTGTTCCTCTATCTATATTATAAATTTTAAACAGGTAAGTCCAAAGTTTTTTGTATTATCACTTCTGTATAATATCACAGTTAGCTTTATAGTACAAATTACAGTCTTTTTAACATTTATTCTGGACTCCTCATACATATTTATATATATAGATAGATCAAAATAAGAAAATAAGTAAAATGGATTTAGTGACAGTCATGCATTGTTGGTGTGTACTACCTTTCTGATAAGCAATTGGTCAATATATTTTAAGATTTTAACTGAAACTACCCTTTAATTTAGCAATATCACTTCTAAGAGTTTATCCTAAAGATATGATCACTTATGTGTTTTAAAAAAAGGAAAAAATAATATATTTTTATATATGCTTATATAACATAAAGGAATTATGGAAAGATAAAAATAAACTAATAATTGTTAGGGTGGAACAGGGAACAAGAGTGGAAGAAAACATTTATACTATATACATTTTTGTATTTTTATTTTTGAATCACAATATTGTTCAAAAAATGAAATTACAAACTAAAACAAGATGTTCATCTGTTAAGAAAAAGCATACAAAAAAGTGTAGAAAAAATGAGTAGGAGGGTTCACTGTAGCTTACCACAATGACCCTTCATACAATGGAATACTATGCTATACATCCATTAAAAATGACGATGCAGATCTTTATTGACACAAATGTCCACGACATTTTGTTAAGTGGGAAAAAAGCTTGTTGTAAGGATTAAATGAGATAATGCATATAAAGAATTTGCCACCGTACTGACATATCATGAACTCTCAGTAAATGTTAACAAGAATTCAGCTTCCTTTCTTTCACCTTTCACCCTTCTTGAAACACTGGGTATCTTCTACGTTGTTATTCTTTCTCCAAGACTTGTATTTGTTCACTCAGTTCTCTTTCCTGTTTGTTCTTTTTTTCTAAGAACAATTTCTTCTTTGATTCTTCCCCTCCCCTCTGAAAAAAAAAATTTTAAAAAAGGACTAAACCTTTTTGTTGTTGTTGTTTTTGTCCTTATGACATACTTCCTGTCCTTGCCAAGAACTCACCAGTTCCAGGATCTTAAACCATGGTCTAGAAATCAAATCCTATTTAGTTCTTTGACACCATCTGGGTAGCCAACTGTTTCATTCCTCTTTACTCTTTTTTCTTCTAAATGACACTATCTTCAGGTGGAAGAAATCATTTTTAAAAAACACCACCTGTGCCTCCAAATTCTTCATTTTCCTAACCTGGACCTCCCACTTGCAGTCCTTCCTACATATTACTATCAAGCTAGTCTGATGTTTTTTTATTCCAATTTGTATCAAATTGTGACTTCAGCTTCAATAATCCCAAATTGAATGTCTTGGTCTCCCAAATAGATTTTCCTTCCCTAACTTAAAGTGATTTTCTCAATACCTCACTGAATTTATGTTTGCAATACCACCATTTCTCCAGTTCCCCAAGTTAGAAACCAAGGAATATTCTGAATTATCCTTTCTGCTATCACACTTCTATTTGGTCATCAATCTTATTGTTCTTGTCTTTGAAATATTTCTCAGATTTTTCCTTCTCCAATTCCATTTTACCTTTGTAATTCTGGATCAGGTTATTGTTAATTCCTATTTAGAATATTGCAATAGCATCCTAACTAGCCCCAATCTTTCTCCCTTAAAGTCCATCTATGTTATACCACTATCACTTTAATCTGTCTTTTAAAGATTCAAAACAAAAAACTTCCCTTAAGCTTCCCCATTTATTTTTTTTCTTCCTTGTCTAACATCTGCAGTAGTTCTAATTTTGTAATCTAATCATTTTTTTGTTTAAAGATTTTATTTATCCATTTCACAGAGGGAGAGAGAGAGAGCACAAGCAGGTGGAGCGGGAGGGAAAGGGAGTAGCAGGCTCCCCGCTGATCAGGGAGCCCAATGCAGGCCTTGATCCCAGGACCCCAGCATCATGACCTGAGCCAAAGGCAGACACAACCGAGTGAGCTACCCAGGCGCCTCTAATCATTTTGTTATTTAGGTGTCTCAACTCAGTGCTGAGTTTCGTCTCTAGTCATTGTACCCAAATTTACTATGTTAAATCTCCTTTCCTTGCTAGTCAGTGTCTTGCTGACATCTCTGTTAGAACCCATAACTTCTGATGTGCTGTCCATTGTTAAAATTTTGTCTTATATCCATTCAAAGCTTTCCCATTTCCGATTGCAGGCCAGATTTGTAGCTCCAGGGTCATGGATAGGGAGAGGATGTGGTCTGCCATTTTACTCCTCTCATTCCCTCCCTTTGGAGTCTGCGGGAGGGCGATGTAGTCTGCCTCTGGGACACCTCCTCCATCTCTCTATTCTAGGCTCCAGCTCTCCTGGTGTATTGGCACAGGGAAGAAGGAAAAAGAAAGGGATGCATGTTTTATATTTGCTGTTGTTGCGTGATGGCTTTTTGATGTGGAAACTTGGCTGGCTGAACTACATTCCCCAGTTATTTAATCAAACATTAATATAGGTGTTGCTGTGGAGGCATTTTGCAGATGTGATAAAAGTCCTCAATCAGAGGCATCTGTGTGGCTCAGTTGGTTAAGCCTCCAACTCTTGATTTCAGCTCAAGTCATGATCTCAGGGTCATGAGATTGAGCCAGCGTCCAGCTCTACACTGGGCATGGAGCCTACTTAAGATTCCTCTCCTGCTCCCTCTGCCCCACCCCCCAACCCCCACCACTCACACATGCCCTCTCTCTCTAAAAAAAAAAAAAAAAAAAAAAAAAGTCCCTAATCAGTTGGCTTTAGGTTAATCAAAATAAAGTCTATTCTGTATGGGCCTGACCTGATTGGGTAAGCCCTCTGAAAGAGGGCTTAGGCCTGGGGCGCCAGGGAGGCTCAGTCTTTAAGCTCAGGTCATGGTCCCAGGGTCCTGGCTTAGAGCCCCGCATCGATCTCCCTGCTCAGCGGGAAGCCTGCTTCTCCCTCTCCCTCTCCCTCTCCCTCTCCCCCTGCTTCTGTTCCCTCTCTTGCTGTGTCTCTCTCTGTCAAATAAATAAATAAAATCTTAAAAAAATAAAAATAAAAGAGGGCTTAGGCCTTTCTTGAGCTTGGAGATTCCAAACAGTTGATGCCCTTGGAGTCCCAGGCTGCTCATGATCTTCTCCTTACTGTTTGTGGGCAAGAAGCTTCAGCCTGTGCTTATGGGGTTCCAACATGCTCTTGATCTTCTCTTCCTGGCTGTCTGCCCTAAATACCTCAGACTCTTTTATTTAGCCCCCACAATTATATTAGCCAATTCCTTGTAATAAATCTCTTACTGGTTCTGGACCTCACTCTGATAACATGTTGGAAATCACTCCTTCATTGTTGTCTTTGTTTCTCTGTTAACTCTGATAGATCACTGATACTCTCTAGGTTATAGGTATCCAAATGCAGGCTATCTTGGGTAAATTTTGTAGGGCCCCCCTAATGCATAAATCCCTGATGTGAGAGCACCTCCTGCCATAGGGCTTATGGCCCACAGATTTTTGTTGTTTGGTCCTCTTCCTTGTTGGACAGCTCTCTTGGGCAGGCACCAACAGTATCCACTTGGTCCCAGGAAATTCACATATCCTTACCACTCCAGTGAGTGTCCGGACCATTTGCCGCTGCCCCCTTCTCTCCAATTTTATTTCTCTTTGTTCAGGCAAGCAAAGGGCAAATTAAAATGTGCTGTCTAAACAGACTTCCAAATGGAGAATGAGAAGGCACACTCAATCATTGCACATAATGATCTGGTAATCTTCACAGCTAGAAGGGGGGACTTGCCTCTCCTTTCTCCCATCAGGAAAAAGCGTAACATTTTTCTTAAACCAAAGACCCATAACAGATAATATGATCGCTGTAACAGACTGTATTTTTCCAAAGAGAACCACAAATCTAGTATCTCCCATACTTGATGTTTGGGATTTTTTTAAATGTGAATTTAACATTATTAAATAGAGAGGTGGAGTCTATATTCCCTCACATTAAAAGTAAGTAGGCTTTTGTGACGATTTCAACCAATAGAGTATGGCAGAAGTGACATATTGTGACTTCTGAGGCTAGGTCATAAAAAGTGATATAGCTATGCCTTCCTAGCTGCAATACTTTTGCTTGGAGCTCTGAGCCAACAGATAAGCAGTCTGACTGCTCTGAGGCTACCAAGGTATGAGGAAGCTCAAACTAGCCCATGTAGAGAAACCACATGGTAGTCCTTATGTAGTCCTGAGACTATATAAAGAGAGAAATTCCTGGCCAACCCCCTCCAACTGCTCCAACTGTAGCCACCCATCTGACTTCAAGTATATAAGAGACCCTGAGTCAGAATCTCCCCGCCAAGTCCTTCCCAAATTCCTGATCTACAGAAACTATGATAGATAATAAAATGATTGTTGTTTTAAGCTACTCAGCTTTAGAATGATTTGTTACCTACAGTAGATAACTAGAATACCCCACTGTGCTTCCCAGTATTTTAAGGAATGGGAAGGAATAGTGATCTCAGTGATAGTTAAAGTGAAAGGCCTCTTATTTCTGGCCCTAATTGATGCGCTTTAGAAAGTGGAACATTTTGGGGCACCAGGGCGGCTCAGTCAGTTCAGTGATCTCTACTGGGGTCTCCATCTCAGGGTCATGAGTTCAAGCCCTGTGTTGGGCTCCACACTGGGCGTGGAGCCTACTTAATAAGAAAGGAAGGAAGGAGGGAAGGGAAGGGAAGAAGGAGGAAGGGGGGGGAAGGAAGGAGGGCAGGAAGGAAAGGAAAGGGAAGGGAAAGGAAGGGGAAAGGAGAAAGGAAAGGAAAGGGGTACATTTTGCCCTTCATTTTAGAATCATGGATGTTTATTCCAAAGTAAGAGAAAAGTTTTATTCTACATCCTGTTAGGCATACATTAGTATATTTAATCCTAGTCCAACTGCATACTTTAAACTATTCTTTGCACTGTGCAATTTCTGTTCTTTTCTGTCAATGGATTAGTCTATGACAGATATATTCCAGGTATTTCTAAGCACTATTAATATTATATTGTGCCCCACTGATTCAAAAATAATCTTATACTGAAGAGATACATAAAAATCTTCTTCAGTCTCTCTAGTTTTCATTTAATTTCAGGTTTCATGAATACAGTTCTTAAACAGAACCTGAAATCCTAACTAGTTCTTACATTTTTGCACGTGTAAGTCAATGTATGTTCATTTCAATAAATATTAATTGAGGTACCATAAGCCCAGCACCACGCTAGGCTCTATAAATATGAAGATAAAACAGGCATGGTCCCTGCACTCATAGAGCTCACAAACTGTGGAAGAGACAAAGTCAAAATTTAATATTTTAATAAGTTTATAATGCAATCTACATGAAATTCAAGGAGCTGCTAGAGCACATACAAAGGGCATCTAACCCAAACAGGGGAGTCTTAGCAAGTTTCCAGGTGAAAAGGATACCTGAATTAACTATACACATATGTAACAATTTATCAAGTATAGAGGAGAAAAAAATTTTTTTTCTAGAGATAATAAATTTAAAAGTCAGAAATGTTGGTTTTGAGTTCTGGCTCTGCCACCAACGAGAGTAATAATCATGTCTATTTTAAGAGTTTTAAATGGTAATTATTGGGATCCTTTGATTCAGCTCTCTTCAAAATCAGTTTGTCTTTTTAATGATTTCACACTTTTAGTATTTTGATATATCCCATGCAAGACCACTGTGCAGTTCAGTGATCACAACTTTCTACCCCCTGTTGAGAGTTGTTCTGACCAATGCGCCAATTCTACTTCTTCCTCACAGAGACAAAGAGTCTCAACTAATCTCACGGCTCCAAGCTCCCCTAACAAAGATTTATGTGAGAAGGTGCCCTCCAAGGCAGAAGTGTACATTTCAGTTGTGTAGAACAACTCAGCTGAGTAGAGGGAATATGAAACAATAGGACCAGAGGACCAGCCTGCCTGGCTACAAATGTACCAACCCGAAATGCTCAACACAAATGGATTAAAAGGACACATAATTTGGTGTCTGCTTGAACAATGGGGACAATTCAGTGTGGCAAGCCTGAAAACAATATTTTTGTCCAAAAGAGGCACTGTTTCCTAAGCTACATTCTACAACACGAGGCCCATGATCAATTCTCTCGTAAGGCTGAGAAACTTAACACTGATGAGCCTACTGTCTTGGTAGGAATCCATGGGAAAATCCCCTCATGATACCTAAAGCAAATGCTACTTGATAGTGAGTTTCTTTCTTTAGTTACCAGAATGATCCCTATAGTGGTGAAAAGTCTTAGCTATAGGGGTGACTGGGTGGCTCAGTCAGTTAGGCATCTGACTTCAGCTCAGGTCATGATCTCGGGGTCCTGGAATTGAACCCTGCATCAGGTTCCCCACTCACTGGGGAGTCGGCTTGTCCCTCTCCTTCTGCCCCTCCCCCTCCCCATTGGTGCTCTCTCTGTCTCTCTTTCTCAAATAAATAAAATCTTTTTTTAAAAAAAGTCTTAGCTATAAATCTGGCTACTACAATTTGATTATAATATAGTGGTTTAAATGTAAGTACTAACGTGATAGTTAAAACATAAATAAAATTGGCTTTTAAATAAATATAAAGAACTGATAGGTTACTACCTTATACCCGAGCAGTCTAGCCCTAAGATACCTTATTACCTCAATTTGCTTGGACAGTCTTGTCCCTGAGTGAAAATGAAAAGACTTCACCTAATTGATCACCTAAAAGGGAGGACACAACAACCACCTTTCCAGGATATCATGAGACATCAGGACATGCACAGGGTCTGTACTGTTAAATATACCTCCTGAGACCTGCTGAGAGAAGCCATTCTTCCCTCCAAGTTGATGAAAAGGGGCCCACATTCTAACGCTCCAAAGGCTATCAGCATGATTCTACCCATCTTTAGGCTAAGCCCTGGCTGGCATAACCCTTGACACTCCTCTTTGAATAGGGATTCTTCTCTCTTCCCCACTGCAACTCCTAAAGATCAGGAAGGACTAAAGGCAGCATTTAAGTTTGCTTGTACTTTATTAATACTCTTTGAGCCTGTATCTTTATGTAAAGGTACACTGCTTTAGAGGAAAAAGAACTTGTTTCTAAACTCTCACCTCTCTTACTAGAAAATCACTTCTTAAGTAAACTAATAGAGTTTGAAAGACAGGAATATTGATAATAAGTGAGAAATAACAGAGTAGAAGGTAAAGGACATGTCCTATCTTGTATCAGGCACACTTAGGATGTGAAGAATTTATCATGAGGAATTAAATTTCTTAGAAGGTGTGATAATATTCATGTTGCATCTAAGTGGCAAATAATCAAAATGAACCAAGTATATAATCAAATCATGAAACAGAACAGTTGATGAAGATAATAAAAGAGGGACTACAGGAAAAGCTAATGGCACATCAATCAAATACTTAGATTATATATATATAGGAACCCATCATAGGCAAATTTGACAGAAAAATAAATAATAAAAGAGGAGACATACAGCCTAGTAGTCTCCTATGGTAAGCCAACTGAATATGATATGACCTCTATAAAAATATAAAATGAAATTTCAGAGCAAATTCTGGACAGAATCATTCTAAGTCAGATGTATTACTTAGGACATATATACCATATGTAATTGCAGAACTTTCGATAAAAACATCACTCATATTGCATCAGATTATTGCTTGACAAAGAACAGTCCATTTACATCTCTCTTAGGAAAAAAATGTAAGGCAAATAATATTTCCCCTTTTGTAACACTTAGATTAAAGCATTCTTGCAATGAGCTATCAGAAAGAGACTAAGGAGACAAAGAAGACCTTGATTTAGCCAGACATTGTGACAATACTTTCAGCACTCTAACAGAAACAATCAGAAATAGGATAAAAAGCAAGAATAGGAAATCAAATAGAATAAAGAAAGGCAAAACTAATAGCTCTAAAATCCAGTGAAAACAGAAGGAAAGATGAAGAAAATAGTAGCAATACCATCAATAGCCAGACATATTGATATTTATGATATTGTGCTAAGCACTAAACATGGGCCAACTCAGCTTTGTGAGGAAGTGAAACCTTAGGAGGCTTAGGAGTAGGGGAGCACTGGGGAGGGGTGGAACATTCAAAATTTGGAGAAAGCCAATTGCCTACCTCACTTTAAACTGACAGAACTTAAAAGGAGATAAAAGAAAGTATTCACTTTAGGAAATTAATTTGATAGACATTATTGAACACACTCTATGTGAAGGGCATCAGGTAGGCAATGTGGAGCAGGTTAGTAGGTTCTATTGTTGAAAAGAATTTCTTCCAGTGGTTGTCTAGAACTTTGTAACACAGTACCCTAAATTAGTCTCTCCGCCCTACTTTTCTTTCCTTTCCTCTTCCCAAGCCCCTCCCTCTTTCCCTACTTTACCTTCTCAACTTTACTCCCATCCCCCACAGGAGCTCTGACATTCTAGCCCAGGAGTAGCTACCACTTACTCATGCAAATGATCTCACAAAAAATATTTATTTCATTGCCTTAAACAAAGCATTATCACTGTCAGAATCACATTCTGCTTTCAGAATAGCCAAAACTATTTTCATTTTCCTGAAATCATAAGTTCTCTGACAGGTGATAGGGGTGATGATGACAAAATACCTGTATAGGAAGTAGGAGAAAAATCTCAATCACATGACCACTCCTGCCACTGAAAATCTCATCCTAAAACCTGGCTTCCTGCCATCCAAACTAATTGTACACATTTTCATCCTCTGGGACTTTTCCCTGTGCCACTTGGTACTCAGCCTCTGCCTCCTCTTAATCTCTTTGTGTATGACAGCATTAAGTTTTAGAAAGTAGTGGTTCCTGGGTGCCTGGGTGGCTCAGTTGGTGAAGCGTCCAACTCTTGATTTCAGCTCAGGCTCAGGTCATGATCTCAGGGTTGTGAGATGAGCTCTACATCATGCTCCGTGCTGAGTATGAAACCTGCTTGGGATTCTCTCTGTCCCTCTCCCTCTCCCCCCTCCTCCTTTCTTTCTCGCTCTCTCTACCCCTCTCTAAAGAAAAAGTAGTGGTTCCTCCAGTATGTGTTTGGTGAGCAGGGGTTGGGAGTAGGGGAGGACAACCTATGTGCCTCAACAGATGAATGAATAAAGAAAATGTGGTATATTCATACAATCAAATATTATTCAGCCATAAAAACGAATGAAGTTCCAATATATACTACAACATGGACAACCCTTGAAGGCATTATGCTAATTAAATAAGCCAGACACAAAAGGACAGCTGTTGTATAATTCCACTTAAATGAGGTATTTAGAATAGGTAAATTCATAAAAAGAGGAACTAGGTTAGAACTTACCAGGTACTGGGAGGAGAGGAAATGGGAAATTATGCTTAATAGTTATAGAGTTTCTGTTTGGGGTAAGGAAAATGGTTTGGAAATAGTAGTGATGGTTGCACAACATTGTGAATGTAATTAATGGCATTGAATTATACACTTAAACAAGGCTAATATGGTAATTTTTGTGTTATGCATATTTTACCACAAGTTTTAAGTTTTAAAAAGGGGTGGGAGGGGCACCTGGGTGGCTCAGTTGGTTAAGCGACTGCCCTCGGCTCAGGTCATGATCCCGGACTGCCAGGATGGAGTCCCGCATCGGGCTCCCTGCTGTCAGCAGGGAGTCTGCTTCTCCTCTGACCCTCCCCCCTCTCATGCTCTCTCTCTCTATCTCATTCTCTCTCTCAAATAAATAAATAAAATCTTTTAAAAATAAATAAAAATAAAAAGGGGTGGGGGGCAGAGTTGTGGTTTCTCCTGCGTGGCTTGGGGGAGAGGGGGAAGCAATGCTAGGCACTGGTATTTTTTAAAACCTCCCTAGTAATCCTAATGTATAATTTTCTTGTGTAAGAACCACCTAATAGATTATCTAAGGGCCCTTCCGGCTTTAAGATTTAACAATTCCATGTGCTGCTGCATGACTGAAGAAGACAGAGTAGCACAGAGCTGGAAATTTAAAACAAAACAAAACAAAACAAAATGAATACTGAAGCCAGACTGCCTGGATTTGAATCTTAGCTACAGAACTTATTAAATTTGTGTAACTTCTTTGCCTATTTCCTCTTCTATAAAATTGCGATAAGGATAATATTACCTCATAGGGTAGAATGAGACTACTAAATTAGTTAAAACAGGGATGCCTGGGTGGCTCAGTTGGTTGGGTGTCCGACTCTTGGTTTCAGCTCGGGTCATGATCTCAGGGTTGTGGGATTGAGCCCCACGTCAGGCTCCATGCTCAGCACCGGGTCTGTTTGAGATTCTGTGCCTTTCCCTCTCCATCTGCCCCTCCCCCTGCTGGCTGTCTCTCTCTGTCTCTCTCTCTCTCAAATAAATAAATAACATCTTTAAAAATAAATAAATAAATAAATAAATAAATAAATAAATAAATAAATAAATAAATAAATAAATAAACAAACAAACAAACCAGTTAATACACACAGAACATTTTGTATCTGGCATCTAGCAAGTGCTCAATATATTTTAGTTTTTCTTTCACATTATTCTATCTGTCTGGAATGACCTGGTCCTCCCCCTTTTTGTCCTTGTCTCTCTGTTGAGCTCACATTTGTGCTTTAGTGGTGTGCTCAAGCATTACTTCCTCCTTTGCACTCTTCCTTGGCCTCTCCCATCTTTGTGCCCCCACTGTCCCTGAATTCATTTGTTTATATCCTGTCTTTCACACCAGATGGCACACTTCTTGATAGACTTTCTCACCATTTTATCCTCAGCCCCTAACACAGTACCTGGAACATACTGGCACTCAATAAATGTTTGTGGACAGAATATTTCAAAACCAAGAGGGAGACATGGAAAAGAATAGGGAATGATGTTAAGACTACTGACATCCCGGGAATGCCTAGGTGGCTGTCGGTTAAGCATCTGCCTTCGGCTCAGGTCATGATCCCAGGGTCCTGGGACCGAGTCCCACATCGGGCTCCCTGCTCAGCAGGGAGCCTGCTTCTCCCTCTGCCTGTCGTTCCCTCTGCTTGTGCTCTCACTCGCTCTGACAAATTAATTAATTTTAAAAAAACCTACTGATATCTCAAATAGCAAAAGCAAACTTGAGAAAGAAGAACAAAGTTGGGGGTGTCATGCTCCCTCCCAGCTATAAAATAAGTAAGTCATGAGGATGAAGAATACAGCATAGGAATATAGTCAATAATATCGTAATAACTTTGTATGGTGACAGATGGTAACTAGATGTGAGGATCAATTTGTAATGTTTAAACTATCAAACCACTATGGTGTACACCTGAAACTAATATGATATTGTATGTCAATTATACTTCAATAAAAAAGAAAAAGAAAAAAGAATACTGACATCTGTATAGGATCTTACAGGCCCAGATAGTATCTCTTAGTATCTCTCTTAGTATCTGCTCAGTCATTGGTAGTATTAGGTAACTGAAAACCTTGTTTCCCTTGATAATTAAAACTACAGAAATGTTCAGAAGAACTTTCCCTATTTTCTGCCTTTATCCTCTGTTTTAGTGAAACTTCTCCAGAGAAACAATCAATAGGATATGCATATACAGGCATACCTCAGAGAAATTGCGGGTTCAGTTCCAGGCCACCACAATAAAGCAAATACCGCTATAAAACAAGTCAAATGAATTTTTTGGTTTCCCGGTGCATATAAAAGTTATGTTTACACTGTACTATAGTCTATTAAGTATGCAATAGTGTTATATCTTTAAAAATGTACATTCCATTAATTTTAAAATATTTTATTGTCAAGAAATTCTAATCATCATGTGAGCTTTCAGCAAGTCATAATCTTTTTACTGGTGGAGGGTTTTGTCTCGAGGTTGAGGGCTGCTGATAGATTAGATGGTGGTTGTTGAAGTTTGGGTTGGCTGGGGCAATTTCTTAAAATTAGACAATGAAGTTTGCCACATCAGTTGGCTCTTCCTTTCACAAATGATTTCTCTGTAGCATGTGATGCTGTCTGATAAGCATTTTATCCACAGTAGAACTTCTTTCAAAATTGGAGTCAAGGTGCACTGGGTGGCTCAGTCATTTAAGCGTCTGCCTTCGGCTCAGGTAATGATCACAGGGTCCTGGGATCAAGCCCCACATTAGGCTCCCTGCTCAGTGGGGAGCATGCTTCTCTCCCTCCCTCTGCTGCTCCGCCTACTTGTACTCTTTCTCCCTGTCAAATAAATAAATAAAATCTTAAAAAAAAAAAAAACTTGAAACCCCAAAAAACAAAATTGGAGTCAATCCCCTCAAACCCTGCCACTGTTTTATCAGCTAAGTTTATACAATACTCAATCCTTTGTTGCCATTTCAACAATCTTCACATCTTCACCAGTAGTAGGTGCCATTTCAAGAAACCACTACTTTGCTCATCCTTATGAAGCAACTCCTCATCCATTAGTTTTATCATGAGATTGCAGCGATTCCATCACATCTTTAGGCTCCACTTCTAATTCTAGTTCTCTTGCTATTTCTACACATTTGTAGTTAACTTCCTCCACTGAAGTCTTGAACCCCTCAAAGTCATCCATGGGGGTTAGAATCAACTTCTTCCAAACTCCTGTAAATGTTGTTATTTTAACCTTTTCCCATGAATCACAAATGTTCTTAATGGCATCTAAAATGGCAAATCTCGGGCGCCTGGGTGGCTCAGTCGTTAAGCGTCTGCCTTCAGCTCAGGTCATGATCCCAGGGTCCTGGGATCGAGTCCCGCATCGGGCTCCCTGCTCGGCAGGAAGCCTGCTTCTCCCTCTCCCATTCCCCCTGCTTGTGTTACTGCTCTCGCTATCTCTCTCTCTGTCAAATAAATAAATAAAATCTTTAAAAAAAATAAAAAAATAAAATGGCAAATCTCAGGGTGCCTGGGTGGCTCAGTTGGTTAAGCATCTGTCTTCGGCTCAGGTCATGGTCCCAGGGTCCTGGGATCCAGCCTTGCATTGGGCTCCCTGCTTAGCGGGGAGCCTGCTTCTCCCTCTCCTTCCCACTTGTGCTCTCTCCCGCTCTCTCTCTCTCTCAAATAATAAATAAAATCTTTTTAAAAAAATTAATAAATAATAAAATAGCAAATCTTCTGAAGCACTTCAATTTACTTGCCCAGAGAAATCACTATGTATGTCACCTATAGCCCTATGAAATGTATTTCTTTTTTTTTTAAGATTTTTTAAATTTATTTGAGAGAGAGCTCGAGTGGGGCGGGGGGGAGGAGAAGAGGGAGAGGGAGAAGCACACTCCCTGCTGAGCAGGGAGCCCAATGCAGGCTCAATCCCACGACCCTGAGATCATGAGCTGAGCTGAAGGCAGATGTTTAACTGACTGAGCCACCCAGGTGCTCCTTGAAATGTATTTCTTAAATAGTAAGACTTGAAAGTTGAAATTACTCCTTGATCCATGGGCTTCAAAATGGATGTTGTGTTAGCAGGCATGAAAACAACATTAATCTTATACATCTTCATCAGAGCTCTTGGGTGACTAGGTACATTGTCAATGAGCAATAATATTTTGAAAGGAATCTTTTTTTCTGAGCAGTCGCTCTCAATAGTGGACTTAAAGTATTCCATAAACCATGTTGTAAACAGATGTACTATTGTCCAGGCTTTGCTGTTCCATTTAGAGGACACAGGCAGAATAAATTTAGCATAATTCTTAAGGGCTCTAGGATTTTTGGAGTGGTAAATGAGCATTGGCTTCAACTTAAAGTCACCAGCTGCATTGGCCCTAACAAGAGGGTCACTCTGTCCTTTGAAGCTCTGAAGCCAGGCATTGACTTCTCCTCTCTAGCTATGAAAGTCCTAGATGGAATCTTCTTCCAATAGAAGGCTGTTTTTATCTACAATGAAAATCTGTTGTTTAGTGCAGCCACCTCATTAAGATCTTCTGGATAATTTGCTGCAGCTTCTACAACAGCACTTGCTGCTTCACCTTGCACTTTTATGTTATGGAGATGGCTTCTTTCCTTAAACCTCATTAACCCACTTGTGCTAGTTTCAAGATTTTCTTTTGAAAGTAGCTTCCTCACCTCTCTCAGCCTTCACAGAATTGAGGAGAGTCAGGGCTTTGCTCTGGATAGGCTTTGGCTTAAGGGAATGTTATGACTGGTTTGATCTTCTATCAAGACCACTAAAACATTCTCCCATATCAGCAATAAGGCTGTCTTGCTTTGTTATCATTTGTGTGTTCCCTGGAATATCTCTTTTAATTTCCTTCAAGAACTTTTCCTTGGCATTCATCATTTGGCTAACTTTTTGGCACAAGGGGCCTAGCTTACAACCTATCTTGGCTTTCAACAGGCCTTCCTCATTAAGCTTAATCACTTATAGCCTTTAATTTAAAGTAAGAGACATGTGACTCTTCCTTTCACATGAACACTTACAGGCCATTGTGGGGTTATTAATTAGCCTAATTTTAATATTGTATCTCAGGGAATAAGGAGGCCTGAGGAGAGAGAGAAAGATGGGGGAACGGCTAGTCAATGGAGCAATCAGAACCCATACAATATTTATTGATTAAGCTTGCCATCTTCTATGGACATGGTTCATGGAACCCCAAAACAGTTACAATAGTAACATCAAAAATCACTGATCACAGATCATCATAACAAATATATCAATAATGAAAAAGTCTGAAATATTGTGAAAATTACCAAAATGTGACACAGACATGAAATGAGCAAATGTTGTGGGGAAAAAATGACACCAATAGACACAAAGTTGCCACAAACCCTCAATTAATAAAAAATGCACTATCTGTGAAGCACACTAAAGCAATGTGCAATAAATGAAGTATGCCTCTATACATATACAGAGATTTATTTTAAGGAATTGATTCACGTGACTGTGGTGCCTGACAAAACCAATATTTTCAGGGTAGGCCAGCAGGCTGGAAGCCTAGGGAAGAGCTGCGGTTCAAACTCAAAATATCTGAATTCCCTTCTCAGCAGATATTAGTCTTTTCTTTTAAGGCCTTCATCTGATTTGTTGAGGCCCACCCACATTATGGAAAGCAATCTGCTTTACTCAATTCTAGGGATTTAAGTGTAAATCTCATCCAAAGACCCCTTCATAAAAACATGTAGAATAGTCTTCAACCAGCCAAGTTGACACATGAAATGAATTATCACAGCCTCATCCTCTTCTTGTCCTCCACATGCACAAAAGTTCTGGCTATTTCAAACTATAGGAAACTCTTCCAAAATGTCATGGTATTGCATGCCTCTGGGTTTTTACATATGCTATTCCTTCTTTATGGAATACTCTTTTCCTGCTTTTTCACCTCGTAAATTCCTGCGCATTCTTCAAGGCTCAGATTAAATATCACCTTCTCTGGAAAATTTCCCTAGGCCTACCTCTTATCTCCATCTAAGTTAGATGCCCACCCTCATTCTTTCATTATACCTTCGATCATAGAATTTATTGCTTTGAACTATAACTGTGTTTTTGTCTTTCTCTCCCTCTAAACCTGTGAGAGTTTTCACCCCACATGTATTAAAATTAGGTATTATCGATTTTTATATCTTCAGCACCTAGCACAGTGTTTGGCATGAGACAGGTGTTCAGTAAGTGTTTGTTGAATCAATGAGTGGACTATTTTTTTAATGAAGCAAATTTTGTTAAGAACAAAATTAAGTAATAATATAAACGAATTTAAATGGCTCAAATAACTCAAGTAAGGAAACTTATCCACTAAAACACTTTAAAGTCCTTAATATTTCAATAATAATAAGACATTATAGTGTGCAGTTTGGCTATTAAGAGAATTTGTTTAGAGACGATGGGCTCTGAAAGACTAAGGGTTCTAGAGGGGAGGGGGATGGGGGGATGGGTTAGCCTGGTGATGGGTATTAAGGAGGGCACGTTCTGCATGGAGCACTGGGTGTTATGCACGAACAATGAATCATGGAACACTATATCAAAAACTAATGATGTAATGTATGGTGATTAACATAACAATAAAAAAATTTTTTTAAAAAGAAAATTTGTTTATTTAGCATCTCTACCTCTGGCTCTATTTCTGCTGATAGATCTCCCATATTTCTTTCTTTTAATACTAAATTTCTCAGACTTAACTGGAGGTGTTCCTTAAGTAATGTGTATCTCCTTTTCTTAATTAAACCACTGTCAATCAAAGAGGAAGGGTGCTGGAGATACATATCTCAGCATTTCCAGGCTGAACTTAACTGCTATGTCCCTGCTTCCCAGTGCACGCCTCACAAATTGGCCAAGTCAGGTGAACCCCACCACCACAAAGTCACAGCAGTCCCTTATCAAGCTTCCCTAGGCCTGCTCAGAATAAGCTTCTGACTCAGGAGCTATCTACCACCATCAGATCTCTACATAAAAAATTATTTTTTGTTTACTCCTAGTACAAAAGCAATATATTTTTATTATAGAAAAATTCAGAAATGTGGGAAAGCAAACAAATAAAATAAAAACTATTCATAATTCTACCACCCAGAGATAACTACTGATCCTTCCAAGCCTTTTTCTATTTGTGAATATTTTTTCCAAAAATGGCATCAAACACCATATCCCAGTTTATAACTTCCCCATTCTATTTATCAATACATTGCAAATATTTTTCCATGTCACTAAATATTCTATAACATCATCTTTAATGGCTAGTTAATAAGGGCTTTGAACACAATAGGTCACTCATTAGCTTTCTGAGAGCTAAAAACACAAATGGGATGACCAGCTGCCACTGATCCTTTGTGCAGGGATAGATCCATAACCATCATGGGAAAAGCCACATATGTGAAAATGAACAGATAAAAATTTTGAAGTTTTCCCACTGAATATAAATGAAGAAATGGGTTTTGGTGGCCAGGGGAAAATTGTAAAAAAAAAAAAAAAATAGGAGATAAATCAAGACTATTCATGTTTGTCTCTTTGTTCTCCATTCAGAACATCACTTATGGAGAGAAACTAGCTGAGACTAAAAGTAAAATAAAGTGCTTCTTCATTCATATTTTGTGTGTTTATTTAGGATCGATACACTGTTTGGTTTTGAAAGGATTTGAGGCAACCATCAATTAGAGTTAAAGGAAAAATGAAACCACAGGAAATACCAAGAACAGATGCTTCCATGCACCTGGGACATACTCTTTTGGATTGTTTGGCCCTGAATATGGCTCTAGATTCTCTAATTATAATGATAGCTATATTTATTTAGCCCCATCTCTGTGCCAGGCGTGACTAAGAACTTCGTTTCCTCATTTAAAGGTAGAAAAGAACTCTGTGCAGTAGGTATTATAATCTCCATTTTACATATGAGGAAATAGGTTCTGAGAGTTTGGGTGACTTGCCAGTTAGTGAGTGACATAACCAGTTGATGGTATGGACAAAATTCAGATCCAGGTCTGCCTTCCCAAGCCCTTTCTTCTATACTACAATGCAAAGTAATCATCCATGGTAGGCAGAATAATGCCTCCCCCATACACCCCCACCAAAATATCCACATCCTAATTCCCAGAAGCGGTCAATATATTACCTTATATGACTAAGGGGAATTAAGGTTGCAAATGGAATTAAGCTTCAAATCAAATGACCTTAAAATAGGGGACTTTCCTGGATTATCTGATTGGGCCTAATGTAATCACAGGTGATTAAAAGTGGAAGACAGAGACAGAAAAGTCAGAGGAGATGTGACAACAGAAGCAAGGTCAGAGTGATGCAATGTGAGAACTCAACCTGCTGTTGCTAGTATTGAAGACAGAAGGGGATCATAAACCCAGGAAGGTGGACAGCCTCTGAAAGGCAAGGAAATGGATCCTTCCCTAGAGTCTGCAGAAAAGAATACACCCTGCCAACACTATGTGATATCTATACTGGACCTCTGACTTACAGAATTGTAACATAATACTCCTGTTGTTTTAAGCCATCAAGTTTGTGGTAATTTGTTATAGCAGCGAACAGAAAACTCATACACCATCATTCTGTGAATGTCTAAAGATCAGATTTGTATTCTTAGAAGACCCACATGCTTAGTACAAATATGGACAAAAGAACTGCCTGCATGTAAAACCATGAGTGTTCCTAGAAAATAATTTTTGATCTTCTTAAGGTCTAGAAAAATGTTGGATAAGACTACAAAGTTCAAGTGACATGGACAAGATTATTTTTGCCTAAGATAGAAACTACTTGCTGGCTTGCCTGCCCCTGAAATACTGTTTGAATGTCTGCTTTTAAGAACCACATCCTCATGGATCATCTAGAAAAAAAGTGAATTATAAAGCATCTCTTAATGGCTGAGCTAACTGGCCTGGTGAATATAGTTATTAAATATTGAATCAGAACTTTGGTTAGATGCCATCAAATAGGATTTTGGATTAATAACCAATACTGGACAATAAATTTAACCAATTCAGGAGGCAGCAGATCTGAATTTTAATTCTGTCTCCATCATTTTCTACCTGTGCATACATCACTTAGCCTTTCTAAACCTTAGTTTCTCCATCTGCAATATTGGTTGATACTACCAACTTGAAAGGGTTATTAACATGGATTTAATGAAAATACAGATCAAAAGTACATAGCAGGTGCTCAATAAATACTAGCTTGCTTTCTTCCTATTGGTCAAATACTGTGGAGATTTTGACATTAGCATAGAAGAAAGACTTCTTTTTCTCTCTGCTGTGTCTATAGCAAGAAGGTTATTATACACAGTTTATGAATTGCTAGATTAGGAATTTTTTAAAGGATAAAAAAAATCATGCATTCAAGGAAGTATGCCTGGAGGCCCAACTTGAAATCTGTTCCTCCAGCTCTTCTTATGATTTTGGAAACTTCTGATTTCTTGTATTATATCTTTCTGATTCAAAGAGGTAGAGTGATTTTTGTTATCTGTAACTAAACCTTGTCTGATACACAGATACATTAGTGTACCATGTAATATTTAAAATTGAATCCCACCAATCAAGGAACCTTTCCTGCCTACTCTGCTTGTCACAATATTATTTTAATACAGATTCTAATAAAGCATTAATATTTTGAAATTTATGGAAAAGTATTCATACAATGCTGGTCTAATGAATCAAAAACTGAAGATAATTCCTTAAGTTGCTCTTAATTCTTTTATTGATGGGATAGGATGGTGTATAACAGTAATTCATAGCAGACAATTTGCCTACATTTTGTTCCTCGTGTAGTTGTTGTTTGGGGAAAATAGCCTACAATTTATCAAGAAAACTAGAGTAGACTTTTGAAAGAATCAACCAGAATTGGTTGGCAGTCTAGGGTAATAATAACATAAGATTTCCTTAAAGATGAGTAGACAGCACTTTGAGCTCATACTGAAGAAATACATGTCAATTGTGGTAAACGAGG
The DNA here is from genome assembly GCF_029215605.1 of Mirounga angustirostris. Classification (NCBI taxonomy): domain Eukaryota; kingdom Metazoa; phylum Chordata; class Mammalia; order Carnivora; family Phocidae; genus Mirounga; species Mirounga angustirostris. The sequence goes on from NW_026991709.1 coordinate 123,112,949, forward strand.
ACTTAGGGCTGCTAATTAGAATAGAATCTGAATAATTCCTTCAAGCCATTTTCTACTGGGACCTTTTAAATTTTATGTGATTACTTAGATAGCTCTCTGGAAATGCAATTATCAAGGCAATTTGTTTTCTTATAACTCCCTTGCACACTCTGTCTACTCTCCCAAACACTTTTACTCAAATCTTCATCTAGGCCCAGCTAGCAAATTCCAGGACAAGGGACAAGTATTAAAAATCACCGAGACCTCTAATTTTTAAAGTGCTTTTTCTGAGAAGACTCAGAGCCACGGAGAATTGGGGAGCTGCCACAGTATGACTCCACCTCCTCACACATTCACGCTGGGCAGGACTTGTCAACACATCCCAAGTTTTCTGGTTTGTGCACAGCCTAAGGTGGCTCCTTTAATCTGCAATGTCCACTCCTTCAACAGACTCAGACACCATCTAAAGGGTCACGCCAAAGTCAGAATCTCCCTTGTGGCCTGTGAGTTCCATGAAGACAAGAGAGTTCTCATTCCTATTTATGTTCCTGGCACATAAAACACATTTAATAAATGTTGATAGAACAAAACAAAGCTCAGTCCTGAACTGCATTCTACAGCTGCTCCTTGAACTTTTTCCCATCATGCTATCAGTTCTCATAAGTTATGCTGTTCATTCTCCTATTTCTATTCTGATTTCACCTTTGAGATGGTCCTTAGACCGTTATCTTTGTCACTCAGCTGCAATTTTGACTCTCTGAGCTGGGGACACTGGTTCCAGATCCCTGAGGAACCCATCCTGATGTGGGCTGCCCCTGAAGTCTCTGTTGGCCCCATGCTGGCCCAGAATTGTCAGAATAAAGCAGCAAGGATTCACCTGCGACAGGGGTCAGCATCTCTGCAAATTTCTTGGGTTGAGAGAACTTTCATTTGTGTTACATCATCAAAGAATTTTCAATCTAAAAATAGGAAAGCCCTTGAACCTCATTTTTCATATCTCCTTGTCATTTGAAGCTGATCCTGAACTCTCCAGCAAGAAAGAAATAAGAAAATGGCAATAAAATCAGACTGAATGAATGGAGTGAGGGTATTTATGAAAGGGTGGCATTGAGTATTTGGAATATAAAAGACAAAAAATTATTGGTGTTACCATTTTTTCCATTCTCAAAATGTTTTGGTGGCTATACTTTGAATTCTCTTAAGAGTAATAAATACTGGGTGCCTGAGTGGCTCAGATGGTTAAGTGTCTGCCTTCGGCTCAGGTCATGATCCCAGAGTCCTGGGATCGAGTCCCGCATCAGGCTCCCTGCTCCGCGGGAAGCCTGCTTCTCTCTCTGCCTCTCTCTCTCTCTCTCTCTGTCTCTCATGAATAAATAATTATAAAAAAGAGTAATAAATATTAATATATTAGACATAGCTTTATGAAATAAGGGTTCTATCTTCATTTATTTCAAAACACTTCAAAGTCATCATCCGAATATTTACCAGAGTATTAAGACATTTTATTAAATGGTGTTAAATATGATTGCTTAATTACTTAGTACTTTTCATTTATACTAGCCAAAAGAGATTATCTTCCACGATTTTGATTTTTTGGAGTCAAAGAATACAATTTTAGTTTTTATAATGTTTTAAGTTTTTATTTAAAAATAGTTACTTAACATATAGTGTAATATTAGTTTCAGGAGTAGAATTTAGTGATTCATCACTTACATATAACACCCAGTGCCCATCACAGTAAGTGCCCTCCTTAATACCCATCGCCCATTTAGCCTATCCCCTGCCCACATCCCTTCCAGCAACCCTGTTATAATTTTAGAATGGACTTTAAATTGGCTATAAACTTGAGTTTTACCCCCATGATTTGTAGACATGATTGTAGGTGGAAACTCTTGGGTATTTACCCTGAAAATGTTATTTGGGGGGTTGCTAGGGATGAATTCTGACTTTTATGTTCACATTACCGACCAGTAAGAAACATCTCGGCTCAAAAATTAGTAGGATATGAAGTCTTTCACCCTACTCATAAGCATCTTGTTATTGAGGGAAAATAATTTACGCCAAGTCTAGAATCTGGTATTGGTGCTCTGACCCTGTTAGTCCAGCCCTTGGATAGGGTTCAATTCTGTATTGCTGTAGCAATAGCTAGCTTTCATTTCTGTAGCCATTGACTGCACCTCCTGACCCTGCTAACCATCTCACAAATTCATCTTCTTGCTTAGAAAAATCAAGGGAGGAATGTGGAAGAATAAGTCCAAATCCACCATCATCACTGTACTTTGCTGATGACAGGTCAATGAGGTAACATCCTCTGTGAGGGTCATTGCCTGCAGTGCTAATAAATGCACAACAGCACCAGAACTGCACGACAGCTCGCCCATTCCAGGCTAGAAGAGATTTGGGGCACATGGGCTGAATGATAAGCTCCTCAGCATGTTAGCTAACATAAGCTTAAAAGAGGGATACTTAGGTGAGAAAGAATCCTTATTCTGGGCTGAAAAGCAGAAGCTGCCCAAGAGGGGGTGGGTCAGGGCTGCTTTGATAGGGCTGAGCCAGGCTACAGCCTGTGGCACAGCAGGCTGGGCTGGGGATGAAGGCTGCTTAGTTGATCTAAGAAAGGCAGTGAATATCGGATGCTGAGTGGGCCAGGCTGTGAGGAGTGAGGGAGCTGGGAAGAGTTGGGCTAAGCTGGGATACAAGAGTTTAGGAGAGAGACCTGAGGATTTTGCTGGGCTATGCCAGATTGGGTTATAGGAGAGGAGAAAATTGCCGCTAAGAGACGTGGAGATGAGGTGAAGTAAGGAGACAGATTTGATGGGATGGACGTGGGGTGAGGGGAGAGGTAGGAAGGAGAAATGGGCCAGATGCACCAAACAGGAGGCTTAGCCCAAGTGTGAGCTGGAGACTCAGCTGACAGTTCTACAGCGAAAAGTTAGTGAAGGGATAGTCAGAGGTTATCAGCTGTTTTGAGAGCCGCTGGGAATCAACAGCTAGCTGTGGGAGGGACAAAGACCGAGGGGGGAAAAAAAAAGAACTAAATGAAAGCAAAAAGTGGAAAAGGGAAAGCGGTGGAAAAGGGCAAGTTGGGAAGGGAGTTATCAGTTTGGTTAGAGCTAGGCTGAACATTCTCTCCTGCCATCAGCTTGGGGGCAACTGTGCCTGTTGCTGTGTAGGCAAAATCAAGGTGAGGAGCCTGGCTCCCCTGTGCTCAATTGTGGTTGATGACTTTGGTGGACTGTAATGAACCATGCACACCAGGAAAGGAAAAAGTTAACTGAGGTTGAAAGAAAGCCTTATTTGGCCGTTTTCAAACAAGCAGGTTGATTTAGCTTGTGTGAAGGCAATGATGCCTGATTTGGAGCAAAGCAATTTATGTTGTACCATTTTAAAATCCATTCTGGCACACTGTGATGAATATGTCGGCTGGCAGCTAAGAACTTGCTGGAATGTAAGAGTCTTTCACCATTTATAATAGACACTTCCCTTTCCAGGAAAGAGCTTTTCTAATCTCTGAAGCAGTGGACCTATCAATTTGCATAAACTATGACATTCTCAGTGAACACATATTTATCATCTACCACTTACTTTCCTCCTGTCTTTTAAAAAAAGGCAGAATCAGTCAGCAGTGAATCAGCACCTTTAAAATCAGTTGTGCTGAGTGAATCCGTTAAGAGTGGCTGGGGGCCATTGTTAGAAGGGGAAGGGGCAGGAATAAAATGATCCTTTTCTATTTCCATGATCTTTTTTATATGTACATAAATAATGGTTAAGCCACCAATTAGGTTAGATGCTAATTAAATGTAATGTAAAACAGATTATAGGGCTGTTCTGATATGCTTGTTAAAGTATGATTGATTGCTTATTCCTTACCTAATTCTCATGAGAAAGGATCAAACAGCCCAGGTGAGTTCAAAGAAGCCTACCAACCCCCACCCCCAGGACTTGCACCAGTCCCTGAACAAAAAAAGGAACACCGAGGATCAATAGAGTCTACTCTCAAATCCCTGAAACGCTACATGCACCACCTGCTCACATTTACCCTGTTCTTGCTGCTGTTTATCCATGAGAAAGCCAAGCCTGAAATCCCTCTTGAGGCTAAGACTTATGGAAATGCCAAATGAATTAGATCAAAATTTTACAAATTTGGTTTCTTTTAATCATAACTGAGTTTTCATACTATAGACATCACTCAGTGAAATTACAACTCAGTCACATATACCATATACTATAATTCATTAAACTCAAATGAGAAAAAACAAGAAACGGACCAAATGTCATCTTGCTTCAAACCAAACCATAAATCATATTTTGAGTAAAACGTGACAACACCTGGTTGGTTAAGGTGCATACCTAGATTTATTAAAATCACTCCCTTAAAATTAGAGAATATACACACATATATATAATGCTACTACAAAGTTGAAGAGACTTTGCAAAGTCCCATCATTGGCAGGGACATTGTATATGAAGGACAAGCATTGTATATATAATCCATCTTATTAAGAGTTACTTTTACCAGCAACATGTATCAAAATGTTAAATGTGTGAACTCTTGACCCAGCAATGCCATTTCCAGGAGGAATATATCCCAAGGAGATCACTAGTAAAGTACATAAAGATAGCATGCAAGGATATTCATCATGGCTTTCTTCACACAATAAAAAAATTGAAAATAGCTTCATTACCCTCTAATAGGGGACTGGTAAAATGAAAACATCAATGCAATATTATGCAGTCATCCAAAAAGTTAATATATACGTAGACATGATGACATAAAAAAAACTTCATGTCACATTGTCAAGTAAAAAGAAAGGTATAAAAGAATATTCATGGTATGATTTTTTAAATATAAAACAATTTATACTGTGGATGGCAGAATTTCCGTTTTTCAGTACTTTCTTCTTATTACTTTTTGTTTCATTTTCTACCTAAGTATGTGTTTATTTCATATACTGGGGGGTGTGGCGGGGGGAAATCAAGCAATTTTCATCAGAGGGAAAAAAAAAAACATTACACTGTATTTCAGTCAGACCAGAATAGTCACCCAGGAAGCCAAATATAGCTCTTGTACGTCTGTCTGTACCTTCTGTTGGAAGCAAAACTGTGGATAAACAGTATCATGGAGCGAATTTGAATGGATGATGTCTAGAACGCAAACCAAAACAGAGGTGAAATACTACATAAACTAAGGAGGATTCCTTTATCACACTTGGTGTTTGAATTAATTCATTGTGCACGTGTGTGTTTATTACTATATTTTCATGGCTAACAAAAAAATAATGTCAATTCAAACGGCAGCAAATAATATAACTACGATTGTTTTTTCTTACATAAGTTTACCACCCCATAAATCTTTGTGTTAATGTGGGAAAATGTGACCTGAACAGATGGACCTCATGCTGTTTTCTAAAATACAAACAGATTTCTGATCTTCTGGACCAGGAAATGAAGTCAGCACTAAAACAACATACAGTATCATCCATCTCCTAGAATTTCAATTTAAGAAGCTGCTAATAAAAGCAGTATTTCCCTCTTTACAAATACAGCACAGTGATAAGTTTGTGTCTTAATGGAATGTGTTTTAGACATAGTAACAAAACACAGTGGGATATTAGTGGTGCTGGAGAAGGCAGTTGACTGAACCCTGAACCACACCAATTTCGGAGAATTCCTTCACTGTGGGTCTTGGCAGGTGGCAGCATCTGGCTCCCTCCACCCTTCATTCTCCAAGTTTCTCACAGAAGGGACATCCCTGAGGACTGCTACTCAGCCTGCTTAAATCTTCATCTCATTAGCCCAAGGGCCCCTTTTCCTTGTGCCTCTTCACAGGAGCAGTTTCACAAATAGATGCCCTTAGGCTTGAAGACCCAATAAAAAGCTCTCTGTCAAATAACTGGCAGGGTTTTTTTTTTTTTTTTCCTGCTCTACCACTTTCTAGCTGTGTGACTTAAGGCTGGGAGGAGGCTGAGGGGGCCAGCAGGACTGGGTCTGAGGAGGAGTTGGGGCCAAGGAGGTGGCCCATGAGGCCAGGGTATTAGTTATATAAAGGGAGAATGAGCTGATAATTAAATATTGAAGATAATGGAGGGCCAAATTTCTTATCATCAGAAAGGAAATTTCAAATAGAAAAAGAATGAAGACTAGAAGGAGCCTTGTGGTATTGTAGGGGAGGTGAAGATATTAAACTCATGGGTTTTAATATGAATAGATGACTAGGTATAGAAATAGATATAGATGTATGTGCATATGTGTTTGTGAGTTTCCTGGCTCTGTCTGCTAAAATGGTCTAAAAGCAATGACATCCCATTATTAATAACCACACCTAGCACCCAGATCTTGCATTGTCTACTAAAAGGAACCATGGCTCCCTGGAGAACTACTTTTGAAATGACTGAAATGGTTGGGTAAGAATAAGAGAAACAAGATAAGCCTGAAACATCTTACACCAGAAAGTACTCCAAGAATAAAATAGAGATGTCAGAAGAACACAAGAACCGGCTTGAATGGGACTTGAACAGCCAAATCTCTGACAATTTTAGCATCAAAATCAATAATGACAGTGGGTTAAAATCCAATGAATAAAACAGAAATCTACAAGTCCATGCTTATGTAAATAAATGAATTAACAAATAAATAAAAAGAGAAAACTCTTCCTTATAATAAAATACCAACTAATAAATGTAAAATAAATGTGGACCTGGAAAAATTGCCATTTGGCAATCATCATAATAATAATTTTTTCAAGCAAGAATCATAAAATAAGTGACTGAAAGTTTGTTGAAGAACAGGATGTTTACATAATCTCAAAGAATCTTCCCACAAAATGCTTATTAATTACCAAGGGAAAATTAATAACTTTACAGTGAAGAAGTTATCACCTTAACCAGATCATCAAAATTAACATCAACTGCAAATCTTTATTAATTAGATACACTGAGAACACAAAATCTCTATCATATTCCTGCCAAAATTGCATAACTTGCATCTAATCATGAAGAAACATAGACAAACCTAAAGTGAGGGACATTCTACAAAATGGCCTGAACTTTGTTTTGTTTTGTTTTAAAGATTTTATTTATTTGAGAGAAAGAGCAAGAGAGAGAGAGAGTACACCGAGCACAAGCGGGGGCGGGGCCGGGGTGGGGGAAGAAGCAATCTGCCCGCAGAGCAGGGAGCCCGACGCTGGGCTCTATCCCAGGACCCTGGGATCATGACCTGAGCTGAACAAAATGGCCTGAACTTTCAAAAATGTCAAGATTATTAAAGACAAGGAAGGAATCAGGAACTGTCACAAATTAAAGATTAAAGATACATGACAATTAATGAAACTCATAATCCTGGATTTGATTCTAGACCAGAAATAAAAAATATTTTTCCAAAGAGTAAATTATTGGAGGGGCGCCTGGGTGGCTCAGTCAGTTAAGCGTCAGACTCTTGATTTCGGCTCAGGTCATGATCTCAGTGTCTTGAGATGAAGTCCCGGCAGACTCCACGCTAAGCAGGGAGTCAGCTTGAGACTTCTCTCTTTCCCTCTGCCCTGCTATCTCTGCCCCCCCCACCACAACACACACACTCTCCCTCTCTTCTCTAAAATAAATAAATAAATTAATTAATTAATTAAATCTTTTTAAAAAGGTAAATTATTAGAACAAATGGAAAATTCTCAATAAGGTCTGTGGATTTGATGGTAGAATTTTAACGGTTAAATTCCTCATTTTCGTTATAATACTGTGGTTATACAGAAGTGTCTTGTTTTTAGGGAAAATATTTAAGTATTGAGGGTTAATTAGGAATCACATCTGCAACTTTCAGTCAGTTCAGAAAAAAAAGAGAAAGAGAATATGAATGAATGAAAAAACAAATGTTGTAAAATACTTACAAGTGGAGAAAATGGGGTGAAGGATATATGGGAGTTATCCTTCACCCAGAAGTTCCTTGGGCTACATGTGCAACTTCCTTATAAGTTTGAAATTATTTCAAAGTAAAATGTAAAAAAATAAATTGGGGATTACAGTATCTATCTCATAGATAAATAGTTGTTGGGAGAAGTACATGAGTTAATACATGTGGTATGCTTAAAACAGCTAGGTACATAGAAAATGCTAAATAAATGTTAGTAATGATGGTGGTGGTGATAGTCGTGATGTAGTCCTGAACTCACAACTCATTTGAATCAGGACAAGTTGACTCTGGGTCACTTACTTCTTTCCTCTTTTTAGATTTAATTTAGAAACTGAAATAATATTTATTTGCTTTTGAGATGCTAACAACATTTTTTTTAAAGATTTATTTATTCATTCGAGAGAGAGAGAGAGCACGAGGGGGAGGAGCAGAGGAAGAGGGAGAGAGAATCTCCAGCAAATTCTGCACTGAGCATCTGCACTGAGCATGGCGCTCCATGCGGGGCTCGATCTCACAACCCTAAGATCATGACCTGAGCTGAAACCAAGAGTAGGATGCTTAACTGATTGCACCACCCTAGTGCCCCGAGGTGCTAACAACATTATTAAACTTGTTTATTGCATTTAAGTACATAGTGTTCATGCAGAATAATATTTTACAAATTGGTGTCCTCAAGCAAAAAACATGTTAGTAATATTTTTTAAGTAATCAAGATCAAGTTTTTGAAAAGTCATTTTCACCCTTCACTAATTTAGGCATTATTGTGATAATGAGAATATATATCTTTATATATCTACATATACAATGTATACATTAATGTATATATTTAATATAGGGTAACCATATACAATACTATAATAATATACATAGAAGTAAAGACCATGAGACTTGAAAAAGATTTGGGGAGTCATCTACTCCAATTCCTTTGCAGGTACATCTTTCTCCACTTATGACGGTGTTACATCCTGATAAACCCATCATAATTTGAAAATATGGTAAGTCAAAAATGCACTTAATACACCTAACCTACAGAACATCATAGCTTAGCCTAGCCTACCTTAAATGTCCCTGCATTAGCCTACAGTTGAGCAAAATCATCTAACACAAAATCTATTTTATAATCAAGTATTGAATATCTCATGTAATTTATTGAATACTGTACTGAAAGTGAAAAACAGAAGAGTTGTAAGTATCAGTTGTTCACTTTCATGATCATGTGGCTGACTGGGAGCTGTGACTCGCTGCTGCTGCCCAGCATCACCAGAGAGAACCATACCACATATTGCTAGCCCGGGAAAAGATCAAAATTCGAATTGGAAGTATGGTTTCTAATGAATGCATATAGCTTTGCACCATCAGACAGTTGAAAAAATAATAAGTCAAATCTGTATATCCTCTACAGCATCCCCAACGGATAGCACCGAATCTGTTTGAACACCTACAATGACAGGAAGCTCACTCCCTTTCAAGGCAGCCACCTGAGAGTCATTCTAATTGTTAGAAAATTATTTTTTTTTAAAGATTTTATTTATTTTTTGACAGAGAGAGACACAGCGAGAGAAGGAACACAAGCAGGGGGAGTGGGAGAGGGAGAAGCAGGCTTCCCACGGAGTGGGGAGCCCGATGTGGGGCTAGATCCCAGGACCCTGGGATCATGACCTGAGCCGAAGGCAGACGCTTAACAACTGAGCCACCCAGGCGCCTCTAGAAAATTATTTTTTAACATTGTGTCAGAATCTTTCTCCATATAATTTCCAGAGGCTGTTCCTATGTATTTCCTCTGGGGTCACTAATTAATTCCCTCTTCCACATGACAACGTTTCAATATCAGAACTATTTCCTACCTTCTACATTGCAGGTCCCCCATTATAAGTTTTTTTCTTCTCCAAACTGAAAACCTTCTCTTTTTTTCAATTATTCCATGTGTAATCGTGGTTTTCCATCTTTTCACCATCTTAAACACTCTTCTCTGAACATACACCAGGTTTTATAATCTCTCCTATTCTAGAGATTGTTTCTATGGGAGCAGCCTAGATCACAGCATCTATTCTGGAAGCTTCATGCATCCACATTTATTCCTTCATTCAGTCAATATTAACTGAGTGCCCATGATGTGGAAGGCACTATCTAAGACATTATGAGAGATAAGATTAAGAAGACATAAGCTTTCTCTTAAAAAATGTACATGTTCAGGGCACCTGGGTAGCACAGTCGGTTAAGTGTCCGACTCTCAGTTTCGGCTCAGGTCATGATCTCAGGGTTGTGAGATCGAGCCCCATGTCGGGCTCTGCACTCAGCCCAGAGTCTGCTTAAGACTCTCTCTCTCCCTCCACTCCTCCCCCCACGCATGTACACATGCTCTCTCTCTCAAATAATAAATAAATAAATAAATAATTTTTAAAAAATAAAAAAATAAATAATGTACATGTTCATTTGGGAGAAATAATATATGGTTACAAGTGCCACAAAACAGACACAACAAGTTCTATATACATAAAAGGAAGGAAATTATACAATTAAATATGTATTTGCTTTAACATCAGAGTACTAAAGAACAAAGCTACAGTCATGACAATGCCAGACTGGGCCTATTTTGTTTGTGGATAGTATGAGAATTGGTAAAAAACAGAAGGTTGGGATTTAAACTATATTAAAAGAGAAAATTCCAAATTAGGAGAATTATACAGATTCAGAAGACAGAGAGTTTATATAGTCCATTTACCACTGAAAGCTCTGACAATAGAATGAATAATCATTTGTCCAGAGTGATTTACATGCAATTCTAGAAAGGCAAAATAAACAAACTAGACTATTATACACTAGGCTTATACCAAGTGCTTTACATGTAATGTTTTACTTAATCCCACAACAACCCTAACAAGGTAGGCACTAATATTATTCGCTCTTAAAATAAGAATTCATGGGATGCCTGGGTGGCTCAGTCGGTTAAGCGTCTGCCTTCGGTTTAGGTCATGATCCCCGGGTCCTGGGATCGAGCCCTGCATTGGGCTCTTTGCTCAGTGGGAAGCCTGCTTCTCCCTCTCCCTCTGCCTGCCGCTCCTCCTGCTTGTGCTCGCTCGCTCGCTCTCTCTCTCTGACAAATAAATAAATAAAATCTTAAAAAAAAATTCAGTGAAACTCAGCCAGGTACAGTGACTTGCCCAAGCTTACAAGGGTGCTAAACATGGCAGCCAGGCTTCAAATCCAAACCCTCAGCCTCCAGCCCAACTTGAGGCCATCAACTACCCCACAAAGAAATCTCTGGCAAATCTCCAAACACATCCTCACAATGTTCCTAGTGACTTATTTGGAGAAGCCTCTCACTGAACAATCTGTTTCTCCTTTGGCTTTAAGAACACTTTCTACAGGATTCTGTTATAGTCCTTGACATATGGTATCACTCTGAGTTGTATACGTAACACTAACCCCTGAAAAAGTGTTACATTCCAAGAACAGAGATATGTCCTTATCTTTTTCTCCGTGTCCCCAGGTCCTAGGGGCAATACCGGACTCAACAAACGCTACAAGTCCTCTGGCATAGCTGGCCTGCTTTGGAGAAAATCACCCTCTTAACCAGAGACCACTAATTCTGGGTCTAATTGGTTGTGGTGCTGAGCTCTGGTTATCACATTTCTGCAACCTGACTCTCTCTTCTATCTCCTAACCTTAAATTTAAGGGAATCCAAGAAATAATTTGAGTATCTGGCTTTGGTTCACCACTAGCTTCAGCAGCCTTATTCACCATTGGGATTCTCAACCCTATTTAGAGCAATGGCTCAGCCAGAGTTACAGAGAGACCAGGGCGAAATAAATGGGAAATTACCTAATATTTCTACTTTCCTTCATCAAGTTCTTAAAGTCAAAGTCAGAGTTCAGTAAAGCTGCTGCTATTTTGGGTCTTAAATAAAAGGAAAAAGATACCAAATGATTTTGATACAGTCAGGAAATGATTAAATGAACTTTAGTAAAGATAGGCATATGAATTGAGTTCCTATATAACTATCAAATAGTGTTAAGTGCACATAAAGTGCTACATATGCCTACTGGTCACATATAATTCTATTACAGCAATGACTATAAGAGAAAGAGTGAATAAACAATTTAACCTGTGGTAATGTCATATAAGCCAAAATTTTAAAATTACATATGTATATTAAAATTTATAGGGCAAAATAAAGTTTTAGTCCACAGAAGAAAAAAAAACTCTGTGACCTCAGCTCATCTTTGACATTTCCTAAAAAGTAGAAGGCTATTTCCTGTGTCTAGACTAGAAGGCAGATGGATGAAAAGTGAGAAAGGAGAGATACTGGAGTGATTATCATTCTCCTACCCACACCCAAAACAGTGACCAGCAGACACTGACTGTTGGTGTAACACTTTAGTTACTTGGAGAATCATTGCTAAGTGCAGAATGGCAGCAAAAAATATGTGTGGTGATAACAAGGGTACTTTGCCTGATTCTACAATCAAAATTATTCAGGAGGAATATGAAATAAGAAGGAAGATATAGTAGTGGCCCACAACATCCTGGAACTGTGATTTATCAGAGTGTTTAAGAAATATCATCCATAGTGCAGGTGGCCTTAGCAAGGAAAATGAAATAAAACTCTCCTCACCAATGAAATGTTTAAAAGTGCTCAGAAAAAAAAAAGGCCTGGTTAATGCCAACATCTTTTTCCTCACCAACAAATTCTAATGCCAAACTGGAAAATTATATTTCTACTCAGGTCACCAGGAGGCAAAAACTCTTCAAGCATCTAATAATTGGGGGGGGGGGGGTGAGAGGGGTGTCTAATCCTCATGATAACCAGACTGTCAGATTGCTAGATAAGTCAAAAACTGCTGAGATCAGCTAGGAAGTCTGAAGCATGGATAGCAACGCTATCCAAGTTAAAAGGTAATTGGGGGATTCAGCTATCCATTTGAATTAAAAATATTGTGAAAATTAACTTTACAAGCTCCCATTAAACTTATATTTAATAAGTGGATTATTTACATCTTCACATATTCTCATTAATTTTGTCTTTGAAAAGACTCTAATTTATGTTAAAGTATGAAAAAAAGGTATGATTAATCAGTCAATCTCCCTTCCAATCTCCCAAATACTATTTTATCTTGTGACTGAATTTACTAACTCCCATTTCTAATAGGTAAAACAAAAATGTTAGACATATTAATTAAATGAAACCAGGGTGATCATTGCCCCTCTTCAGTTCCTTCGGCCCCTCTACTTACAACTACCCACCCCCTGCTGGAGCTGATTGATAGATCTACCAACACAAATAGACAAAACCTATTAGATCCTATTAGAAGCAGAATTGGTGACTATCGAAATACAATATGGTTCTAAGTTCTACTCCTTAGTAAATTTAATTGTGCTCTCTCACTAGAGAATATTTTTATAATCTTGTGATGGGGAACTAGGGTATTGTTCTAAATGTAATATCAAGGTGAAAAATCACAAAGATGGACAGATTTGTCTCCATGAAAATTTAAATCTTCTGTGCAGAAAAAAGAAACCGTAAAAAAATTTGTGACTAAAAACAATAGCAACAAAGGGTCAATAGCTTTCATATAAAATGGACTCTTAAAAACTCAAAAAAAATTGGGCAAAGGCCATGAATAGGTAATTCACAAAAAAAGAAATATAAATAACCAACAGACATATGGAAAGATGCACAATTTCTATAAAAATCACAGAAACAAGGGCACCTGGGTGGCTCAGATGGTTAAGCGCCTGCTTTCGGCTCAGGTCATGATCCCAGGGTCCTGGGATCAAGTCCCGCATCGGGCTCCCTGCTCAGCAGGGAGCCTGCTCCTCCCTCTGCCTCTGCCTCTCTCTCTCCCTCTCCCTGTCTCTCATGAATAAATAAATAAAATCTTTAAAAAAAATCACAGAAACAAGAGTGAGATATCTGTTTTGCCCCTTAAGTGAGGAAAATGGAAAAGTTTGATTATCTCTAGCATGAATGAAGAATCATGCGCTATTTTCTGCAGGGAAAAATTTTACAGGAATTTTGGAGAACACACAACATGTACCAAAATGCAAAGTGTGCATTCTCCCTAATCTACCAATTTCGTTTAGGACTTTATTCTAAGGAAATAATACCATTACACAGAGGTATATTAAAAGAATGTTCAATACAGCATTGTTTTTATTATTAAAAAGTTGTAAAGAATCTGTACTTAAGTGGGATGTTGATTAATTCAATACTTCCATGTGTCAGATGGGAAGATAGTTATGTCTTCTGTGGAAAAAATAACAGAAAAATAGATACAATATGATTCTATTTATGATACACCAAATTTAAGATGCACAATTTTTCACATTTCTAAACTTAAAATGTATCTTACAATTGACAACATCTTACATTCAATGAAATGTGTCTTTATTTATGAATTTAATAATCTGGAAGGTTTTTTTAAAAGATTGTATTTATTTGAGAGAGAGAGAAAGAGAATGCGTGTGCGTGAGGGGTGAGGGGGCAGAGGAAGAGGGAGAAGCAGACTCCCTGATGAGCAGAAAACCCCAGGCAGGGCTTGATCCCAGAACCTAGAGATCATGACCTGAGCTAAGGGCAGATGCTTAACTAACTGAGCCACCCAGGTGCCCCAATAATCTAAAGGTGTTTATTCCAAACTAATATTCATGGTTACCTGTGGAGAATAGCCTACTAGAGGGCTTTATTTTCTACTCTGGTATTGATCCCAATTTTTTTATAATCAGCTATATTTTAGAATTTATTATATAAAAACAATAAAATTATTCCCATTTGGCTGTTCTAAAATGTTTTTAAAACCCAGAAAGAAAATAATATAGGATAGCTCATCAATACCCCAATAACCATTCTTTTATTTTTGTGGAAAAAGTTACTTTGATCCATAATGGATACAAAAAAGTAGTATGTGGGTTTTTTTGTTCTCTTTAAGGTATTTGACCAACCTTATGTGTGCACATTCTTATGAACTTCAATGACATGAATTCCTAATTTGGCTAAAAAGTGGACTTTTGTCATATTTTCTCTATACAAAAAAATACTCTACAAAAAGAATAGCTCCTTTTTAAAAAGATTACATACTAACTAGTTTAAAAATACTACAGACTCTACAGCATTTTAAGAAAAAACACATTCATTAAGTATTTAGAAATTAAATATATCATGTTAAAAGGTTCAAACTGAGGGCGCCTGGGTGGCTCAGTTGGTTAAGCGACTGCCTTCGGCTCAGGTCATGATCCCGGGGTCCTGGGATCGAGTCCCGCGTCGGGCTCTCCGCTCTGCAGGGAGCCTGCTTCTCCCTCTCCCACTCCCCCTGCTTGTGTTCCCTCTCTCGCTGAGTCTCTCTGTCAAATAAATAATAAAAATAAAAAAAAATCTTTAAAAAAAAAAAAGGTTCAAACTGAGTAATGTGTTACCTCTCATAGAGGACGAGCCTCTGTAAATCTGAGTTAAAAATAAATAACTACTTCTTACAACACGATCTTCAATGGAATGTTACATCTAGCAATGAATTTACTAAAAAAGGAAGATGGGAGTATAACCTAGAGTTTAAAAAATAATCTTTTATAAAACCATAAAATATGGTAGATTATCTTTCAATAGAGAGGGGTGAAATACTGAAATAAATGCCAGAAACTAAAGAAAAAAATACATATATATATTTGACTACATAAAAATTGAAATTTTCTATACAGCATAAAATACCATAAAGTTTAAAAATAAAAAAAATCAAGAAAAAATTGCAACATATGTAACGAAGTCCTTACTATACAAAGAGCTCCTACAAATAAGAAACAATATAAGCACACCAAGAGAAAATAAGGCTGGAAACTCACAAAAGAAGAGATAAGTATGACCAATATATATATGAAAACATGTTCTTTTTTGCCTATCCAATTGGAAAATACTTTTAAAAGACTGATAGAATCTAATAACCTAATTTTGGTGATAGTATAAGGACATTGACATTCTAATTCAGTATTTATAGTGGTATATATTGGTACACATTTTCTGTAGCACAATCTGGAAATAGTGTTCTTCCAATAAATATTTCATTAATACTTATGTTTAAAATGTACCTACCCATTGAACTGACAATTTCACTTCTAGGAATTTGTTCTAAGAATACAATGAAACAAGTGCACAAATGTTTGTTCAAATATGTTATTTGCAGAATTGTCTGTAATAGCAAAAAACTGGAAATACATAAATGTTCATTATTATGGTATTGTTTAAATAAATTATGTTCTATCCATGTAATGCAATATTATGCAACCCTTAATAATGACATTAATGATAAATTATATAATGCAAATGCAAGATCAATCCACTTAAAATGCATGTATGTTCCCCTAAAAGAAAATCTATTTACAATGGTTTTCTCTGGTTTTATGCATTCCTCTATTACCTAAATTTCTTACGATGAGCATACACTTTATGAGAGAAAAGCCATAGATATTAATGTTTTGAAAAATACATATGTAATCTTTAAGGAGTCCACAAACCATATACCACCAGTATATTTGAAACTACCGGCATTATGATATATCTTAGTCATATTTTCTTCAGATTATAACTTTCTATAAGATTGTTATCTACATATTGTTCTCTTTAAATTTTTCATTAATTCTTTCTGTTTAAACTTCCTTCCTTTATACATATTAAAATATGTATAAACACTTAATTGCTCAGCATAATACCAAACACTTTAATCCACAGGTTCTGTGGCTTTGGAACAGATGATTGTGAAAATGAATGGTTCTGAAGAGTTCAGAAAAACCAGAGGTGTCCAAAAAAAAAAAGATGAATTACAAATAAGTTCTGGAAAAAAGTGTAACTTTTAGCACATGATGGTGTTGAAAACGGATGAGTGTATTTACATGTAAATTATATTTGTGTGCATATACACATACATGTATCCTAGATGTATACATGAGAGTTTATGTTTCTCACCGTGAGTACTTGCATGTAGGTAATCAAACCTATTATATATATGCTTTATTTGCACCCCCAAGGGGAGCTACATTTTCCTTCACCTTATCTTCAGTAAACTAGCACCTAACCCATCTACAAAGGTTTTCAGTGTCTGGCAGGCTCTATTCTGGCACCTGCTTTGGAGATGGGCCATTTTTGGCAAAGGTTCAGGGCAGAAGGGCAAGGCAGGCCCCAGCCGGGGAAGTGAACCTACGAAGGCGCTTTAGGCACTTACTTCAGCACCAAGGACACGGGCAACCCCAATCAAAATCATTTCAGGCGGAATTGCCCTCGGAAACTGCCTCTCTCATGCCGCCCCCAACCGTCTCCACCCAGTGCTATCTCCGGACCCTCAGTCGTTACTCGGACGCAATCTTTCCATCTCGCTCTTCGCCAAGCCCGGCGAAAGAATGGACGGAGATGCAGGGCCCCACTCGCCCCAACACGAGTCTCCTTCCAGCTGGTCCGCGCGACCCTTCCATCCCCTTCCTCCTCCCATAAGAGTCCAAAGGGGAGCACACAGTGTAGAAACTCTTCAGCGCCCAGAGACCGGTCAGGGAGAGTTCCTGTTTCCCTCCCCAGGCCTGGGGAAGCTGAGTGCACTTGCCCTGCGCCTCTAGCCAACACACCTGGCAATAATCGGCCCTTCCACCACTACTCCTTGCCCCCGGCTTTCGTCGAGGAAAAATTTCTACAAAGCATTTATTCTCCATGAAAATCTCAACCCATATAGACGGGCGTACAAGAGTCATAGACATAAGAAAGAAAAATACTAACTCTCGGCTGTTTCTAAAACCAGCAATTTTTAAAGTTTGGATTTGAAACCGTTCTCATGACGCTGCAGGGATTCACCCTTGTTTGGGTGGGCTCCTGGGCCAGAGGAAAGCAACAACCCTAGCCTTTATCATGGAGGCTGGGGAAAGGCCTATAGGTGCTATGGTGGCAGAAAACGGGGGCGCAGGGGCCCTAGTTGATGCTAACCCTGCTGACCCAGTGTCCCGGTTCTCCAGGAAAGCAGTGCAGGGAACTGCGGGGACCGCGGCCCTTCTGACGTCCAACAGAGCCCCCTACGAAGGTTTGTGAAGGGGGCGGGGTGCTTCGCCCCGGGCCCCCACCCAACCCCAAAAGAGGGGCTCTGCCCCTTAGGTGCCACGGCTAAAAGTGGCTATGTGGGGTTCGGGGTCGGCTCTCACTCCTTTCGGGTGGGGCGGCCCGACAGGCAGCGACAAGGTGCCAGTCTGCCGCTGCCGCCTGACTCCGGGGCCCGGTTACCTGTGTGTCACGGCGAGGAAGGTGCGCGCGGCGCTCCGCGGCAGGGAATGCCCGCTACCGCGCGCCTAGTCCAGCCTCTACCGCGACTGCGGCCGCCGTGCGCTTCGCCAGGAAAAACGCGGCCAGGGCTGCTGAGGCCGCCAGGCGGGGCGTGGAGGGGGCGCAGCGGGTGCGGACACTGCGCCTGCGCTCTCTGCTGCCCGCCCCCCAGCGCTGCCCCGGCCAGCGTCGAAGACGGCCAGGGACGCCCAGGATTTGTGCCTGAGCCGAGCGACTTCCCCCTACCCGCGCGATGGGAGGGTCTAACGCTCCAGGAAACTGCCTGCCCCGGACCCCTTTAGCCTACGCCCTTTGGAGACAGCAGGATTGAAGCAATTGATTGTCAGCCAGGGTGACGTGGTCTTCTGGAAGGGGGCAGGGAGGCAGCTTCAGTCCATTTCAAGCGGTCTGTTCGTGTTTAAAAGTCGCAAGTCGATGCCTCGATATTTAAAAATATGTCTTGCGTCCGTAAATCGTGGCTGGGGAAGGGCTTTGGGCATCCCCAAGTCCACCTGACATTTTACCGAGGAAATCTCTGACGGAGGGGTCTTGACATTGCAGAGCTGGTTCCTGGACTCAGGTTTATATACCGCAATCCCCTACTGAATGAATATAGTCTCTTGGAAACAGAACTGGTCATAAAAGCAATGGTCTAGATAGGTCAAGAGGACAGGCAGGGAGGCTGTTACTTCCCTAGGCCAGGTAAGAAAGAGCGAGGCCTGAACCAAGGTGCTAGCTGTGGGAAAAGATAGAATGTGACTGCTGGTTTTTCTTCTGTCTCTCCAGATCCACTCTCCACCTTGCTCTGACTCAGGGCTGACCTTTATGGACTACATTAGTTGTTCTATGACTTTCACTTGGTTTTGGCCAATGGGAGGCATCTGCAGGAGATCGCAAGGCAGGATAGTATTCAGGACCTCCCCCTGTGTCCACCCAGGGCCAGCTCTGTTAGCAGTGGCTATATTCTTTATCTGGAAGCCATTACTCCAATCCTGCGGTCCTCTCCTATAGTTCTCTCTGGTTCTGTACCACTCACACTGCCCTTGCCCCCTCAGGAATGGGGCTGGTAATGGCTCACAGAAGTTTCCTTTAACCCTTCCCACTTCTTTTAAAAAGTACCTTCCTTAAATTCTCCTCAACCACCCCCTGGGTGTACCATGACATCTTTTCCGTACCATCTTTTTCCTACCATTCCAGGACACTATAATAGATTTTACTTCACTGTGGTTGGGAAAATTCATGAGAAAACAAAACAAAAAATGTGAAAGAAAAATGGGGCTTTTAAAAGGTGAGATGTCTCCCAAAGTCATCTTGACAGTTCCCTGGGCTCTAGGCAGCCAATCATACAAGGTGGTCTCCCCGATGGGTTCCCCAGTGTGAGTGACAGTTTGAATAGACTCAAGAAAGGAATTCAGACCCCTTGTAACCAGTGTGTTCACAAAGGAGCTAGAGATCATCTGAGTGTCCAGCATAATAGAACTTTTGGATGCCTCTTGATGTAAAGAGACAATCTAGATCTTTATGGAGCAAGTGCTGGTGCTTTCCCAACTGCAGCTGGGCTGCTTTTGAATGAGTCAATATTCTTAGGACACTTAAAAGAGCCCTAGGCACAGTGTCTGAAAAATGTGTTTATGAAGGAGTTGCTGAGTGAAGCAGTTGTCGATGAGAGTCTCTGGCTGTTTCTGTAGAAAACCCAAAGAATATTCCCAAAGCGGCAGGGGGGGAGGGGGGTATATAAATGGCAATAGAGTAACCCTAGCACTCCATATCAGCTTGGACCTAACCATTACTCTGGCTTGTAAAAACAATCAGATTGGTTTAACTAGTTTCTTTCCCCACTCCCCTTCAAAAACCAAACAGACAAAGCAAAACAAGGCACTATTGTAGCAAAACTTAACCAAAGGGAACCCTAGGAGTAGCTGTTTGCAAACAGAATTAACATTCAAGCAAACACACTATTTGTACTGAATACAAATGACACCAGAACAGAAAATTTAACATGTATTTTCAGTCTTTCACCCTTTTGAAGAGAAAGGCTCCTTTGTTGTTCAGAAAACAGCCTGGGCATTAATTGCACTGATCTAGATAAGGAAAAGAGGTACAGAAGCAGAGGAGCCTCAGAAGGCTACAAAACTCAGCCAGATTTTATGTTTCTCTCGGAAGAAGGGGTTGGGGGAAGAGAGCCAGAAAAGTTTTGAGTCTGGAAGCGAGAAAAACAAAGATGTAGAGTGAGCCAAGTTTAGGAGAGAAGGTTTCTGAGAGATTTGAGAGAGTAAGACTAGGGAGTTAGCATAGCTGCCATTCTGAATGACACTGAGAGACACTGAGAAACAGGGGAAAGGATTTTTAGATGTTTTGTTATAGGTAATAAATGGAGTTCTTTTGTTCATTGAGGGATTTTTCTTGCAAGTGTCAAAAACTCAAACTGACTTAAGAAAAGGAATATTTGTAGCTTAATAATTGAAAAATCCAAATCTGGATAGATGCTTCAGGTATGGCTGGATCCAAAGTACAAACAATGTCATCAGGATATGGTCTCTATTCACTTTGACTCAAAGAGTTTATTCTCATTTAGTGATTTCTTCCTACCTGCCCACCTTTCTCCAGTGTTCAATTTATGTCATCCTTATAGCTGACCATTCCAGTAGAAAAAAGAGCATTTACTTCCATGTAGTCCCAATAAAATCTTGGGATTATGTCTCATTAGCAAATTCTGGATCATACACCAACCAGATGCCTTAGTCTGGGGACAAAGAATGTGGGACAGCTTGTTCTCCAAAGGAAAATCAAGGTTCTGTTATCAGAAAAAATCATATAGTGATGAGCAGGTGAAAAAAGGACATGTATACTACATGTATCTCTCAAAGAAACTTCAGTTAAGATTCATATTGTTTTTCAATTTTTTTTATATTAGACAAGTGCTTCTTTTGAAAATGACATCATGTTGACAGAAGAAAGTAGCTGAAATGTTCTTTCAACCTAAAAAATAAAGTGTAATGTCTTGCTGTTCCTATAGAAAGAGGTACCAGAAAAGTTTTTTTTTTTAAGATTTTATTTATTTATTTGACAGAGAGAGAGAGAGCACAAGCAGGGGGAGTGGCAGGCAGAGGGAGAGGGAGAAGCAGGCTCTCCGCTGAGCAAGGAGCCTGACGCAGGGCTTGATCCCAGGACTCCGAAGGCAGCCACTTAACCGACTGAGCCACCCAGGCGCCCCAAAAAAGATTTTTTAATGTATTTTGTTCTGAGTTTCCATATACACACAGCTTTTATGTGAGTAAAAAGGCCCATTTTTAATCTGAGAAAACAATTCAGATCCCTTAAAGCCCAAAGAAGTTCCTAGAGTTTCTGATTACCATTGTGGAAATACTTGCTTCTCCCATCAGCACCACTACAACTTAACTCTCATAATCAGACATAAAGCTCAGTACTTGTAGCACTTTGGCCTAAACAACTAAGATTTAGTTTGTATACCCATACAGGAAGGCACAGAGTAACACCCTATTTTAGGAGCTTTCAGACTTTTATCAGCCTCAGGTACCTGGCACATCACCACATATCTTGAAATAAGTGAGGCAACTTGCTATCACAAAGTATAAGCACTTGCCTTGGTCTTCAAATTATGTATAAAATGAAAGGCACCAACCATTAAGCACAGCTATCTGTTTTTCCCCAATCAATTCTTTGTTCACTACTATTTACTACTCTAGTACCACATTTTTTCACTTCACCACTTACTAGCTCTGTGCTTCAGATTTTTATCAGGTAAGGGGATAATAATTACTACACAGGGCTATTGTATGGATTAAATTCATTAATACATGCAAAAGGCTTAGGACAGTGTCAGGCACCCATAAGCACTAAATGAATGTTTGCTATTATGATAACAGAGGTCAAAAAGTAAATCCTTCTAGATATGTAAAATGAGTGGAAAAGTCTAGATGGTGGGTATGTCTGAAGAACATGCTGTATAGGAGAAGAGTTGCTAATTCAGCTTCAGAGACCATAAGGAAATGTAAATTCAGTGTTAAAAGATTTTAAGATTTTTTAAATGGGGGTAGAAATCTTGATTTTTTTTGTGTTAAAATTTCTGATTATTAAAAATGCAAAATTGTAGGGGCGCCTGGGTGGCTCAGTCATTAAGCGTCTGCCTTTGGCTCAGGTCATGATCCCAGGGTCCTGGGATCGAGCCCCGGCTCCCTGCTCGGCAGGGAGTCTGCTTCTCCCTCTGCTTCTCCCCCTGCTTGTGTTCCCTCTTTCACTGTCTCTCTCTCTGTCAAATAAATAAATAAAATCTTTTAAAAAAATACAAAATTACATTCATGATAAAAAAAAAAAAACCAACAAACTAGGAATAGGAGGAAACTATCTCAACATAATAAGGGCCATATATGAAAACCCACAGTTAACATTATACTCAATGGTAAAAGACTGAAAGCTTTCCCTCAGGAATAAGACAAGGATGCCCACTGTCACCACTTCTATTCAGCATGATACTACAAGTTTTAGCCAGAGCAATTAGGCAAGAAAAAGAAACAGTATCCAAATTGGAAAGGAAGAAGTAAAATGATTTCTGGTCACAGACAACATGAGTTTATATGTATAAAACCTTAAATACTCTACCAAAGAAAACTGTTAGAACTAATAAATGAATTGGCAAAATTGAAGGATGCAGAACGAATGTTTAAAAATCAGTTGCATTTCTATATACTAACAATGAACAATCTAAAAAAGAAAGTTAAGAAAACAACTCTACTTACAATAGCTTCAAAAAGAATAAAATCGTTAAGACTAAACAACAGTTAAGACAAAAGGTTTATACACTAAAAATTATAAAACATTGCTGAAAGAAATTAAAGACACAAATAAATGGAAAGACATCCCATGTCCATGGACTATAAGACTTAAATTTACTAAGATGTCAATACAACCCAAAGTGATCTACAAATTCAATGCAATCCCTACCAAAATCTCAATGATGTTTTTGCAGAAATAGAAAAATCCATCCTAAAATTCATTATATTTATATATATAAATATATATATATTTATAAATATATATATATTTATATATATATAAATTCAATATATTACATATTATGTGTAGAAATAAGGAGATGTGGACGCACAGGAAACTTAAGAAATCCTGAATAACCAAAACAATCTTGAAAATGAAGAACAAAATTGGAGGTCTCATATATCCTAATTTCAAAACTTACCACAAAGCTACAGTAATCAAAACAGTGTGGTAGTAGCACAAGGAAGGAAATTCTGATCCTTGCTACAACATGGAAGAACCCTAAGGACATTAGGCTAAGTAAAATAAACCAGTCACAAAGGACAAATACGGCATGAATCTACTTACATGAGGTACCTAGGGTAGTCGAATTTATAGAGACTGAAAATAGAGTGGCAGTACCAGGGGCAGGGTGGGTGGGAGAATGGGGACTTAATATTTAAGGGGTACAGAATTTCAGTTGGGGAAGATAAAAAGTTCTGGAAATGGAGTGTTGATGGTTGCACAACAATGTGAGTATACTTAATGCCAAACCAAAAATAAAAAATTACAGGAGGAATCGCCAATAGGGAGAGCAAGCAGATGCAACAGGGAAGATTATCTTTGGCCCTACTTGGTTCTCACTGGCACTATGGATCCCCATGATGTCTCACTATGACCCCCAGAGAACACCCAACCAGGTAATTTGCCTGAAGCTTTCGGCTACAAGGTTACTTTGCTGCTACCATGACAACCCTCTAGCCGGACCAACTAGCACCATCAGCTACTTTCTGTATCCCTCACAGTGCTTGCAGGAACCTCTAGATACCTTCCATACCTTATAGGAGTATCAATAGAGTCACAGTGTCAACTTAGCTCTCTCTCTATCTTGTCTATGTCACACTGTATTTGGATTTCACTCTGTTTTCATCATCCTATGTTGGTGCAGAGCCACCCTGTGAAGCCTTCTGCTCCCACATTTTGAAATAGAGTGTAGAACCCAAGCCCCTCTACTTTCAGCTTTCTCCACAGTCTATTTAATAATAGCCATACTGGAATTTCTGCCAGGAAGGTTAAAGTCACAATACAAGAGTCTGCCTGCTTACTCCCACTTTCTCTCTCTCTTTCTTCTCTTTTGTGCACTCAAGTAGAAAATCGAACTTTGACTCTTTTTTTTTTTCTCATTAAATTCCTTTTTTAAGAATCCTAATCCTCCCCGCCCTCATAGTTGGTAGATACCTTTGGCTGACTAGAGAGGTCATAAACATAGAAATGCAAAAAAAAAAAAGAAAAAGAAAAAGAAAAAAATTAAAAGAGTATTGGGTATATTCTTTTAAATTAAGTAAAACAGATGATTTGGGCAAAAGGGAATATAATTGCTCATGTAGCTGAACAGTCTGGAGTTTCAGGCCAGACTTAATCCAAATGCTGAAATGATGGAGTCAGGTCCCAGTTTCTCACTTTCTCAAATCCACATCTTCATCATTGGCTCTATTTGACAGCCTTCTCCCCTTGAAGTTTCAAGATGACCAGCAGAGATGCCAGGACCCATATGGTTCCCTGTTCACGTGAAAGGAGGAAGAGCACTTTCCTTGTCCAACTTGCTGAGCCAAAGTCCTCATCTTAGTCTGATTGCACCTGTGTTTATTACCTTAAGATACACACCATATCCCATATCTTATATCCCATTCCTAAAGCAGAAAAGCAATGCGTCAAGTCCCCCTGAAGCCTGTGGACCATAGGAATAAACATTAGATACTATTACCAAGAAAAGGGGGAATGTGTGTTGAGTGGCCAAAGACAGCAATGTCCACTACCAATGATATCTTCCAGATCTGATTCGACCTGCTGCTCAACAAGTACTTATTGAACAAAATATTTTTTAAAATGCAGAACAGACATAACTTAATCTTAGCAACTCTTCCTCTCAGTACAGATCATTTCTGACTCCTGATTCTTGTTCTGGGAAATTTCTTTCTAAATAATATCCTAGGGTCTGCACTTCATACACCCAAACCCACCTATCTCCTGGGAGTCCTGGGCCACTTCTCCCATCAGTTTCTGTTCTTGCCCTAGGCCTTGGTCTGAAACCTGGGTGGTTCCTAATCAGGAGCCAGCACCCAGCACCACCTGTCGTGTGTGCAGGCTGCCAGTCTGTGTGTCCACGTCTCTTTAATGATCATTAAATGGTTCATAAACCACCTTACAGCCCAAACAGAGTTTACTCTAATTTTTATCACATTGATTATTATTACATATAAAAATATATGTAATATATTATTATAATATATAATATATATTATTTATTTTATATATTAATGTATAATAAACATATGTTTATTGATATATGTAACATATTAATAAAAATATATATTGTATGGGTCTCTGCTTAGATTTGACGTGCACACCCTCACAAACAAAAGGAGTGGGTCTGCTGGGAGGAGGGAGTCACCAAGGCTAGGCCCCATGGAAGTACTGAAGGTATAGGTGGGTCGCCTGGCTTCCCATTGATCGTTATCACATATATTTTAAATACCTGTTGTAAGCAATCACACCTCAAGTTTTAAAATGAAAAATTCTTTGAGGATTAGTGAAGAGAGAAAAGAAGTTATTTTGCATATATTTCTCAGAAGAGAGAAAAGGAAGTGTAGTGGCAGTTTGCTGTTGTTCTTTGTGTTTAGAGAGGGACTAGAGGGGTGAGCTGACAGAGGGGCAAAAGTAGGAAGCCAGGGTAAGCCACCTCTACCCCTAGTATTTCCACTGGGCCTAGCCTTGGTGACCCTCACCTTCCAGCAGACCCCCCTCCTCCTTTTGTTTGTGAGTGTTTTCACAATCAAATCTAAGCAGAGAGACCCATATATTACATATTATGTGTAGAAATAATCAATGTGATAAAAATTAGAGCAAACTGTGCTTCAGCTGTAAGGTGGTTTATGAACCACTTTAATGATCTTTAAGGAGATGTGGACGCACAGACTGGCCATCTGCCCACACAGCAGGTGGTGCTGGGCAGGACTCCTGACTAGAGGATGGTAGACTTGAATTCTATTGTTAGCTCTGCTCCTCGGCAGCTGTTTGCTTGAACAAATCAATTAACCCCTCTGGACCTACCAGTTCCTCAACTCTAAAATAGCAGGGTTAAACTTGACGTTCTCTAAACTCTTTTCACCTCCAGCATTCTAAAATTTTCTAAGAAATCCATTTTGTTTTTAACAGTTCCTGAATGAGAAGTTATCAGCTCCTGCTTTTCTAGAGCAGGAAAGATCACAAAGAAATACTCCTTCAGGCTGAATGGGATTAAGGAAGAGATGTAGTGCAGATAGGGGGCTGCAGAGTGATCAGGATCATGAAGGACAAGTTCCTATGGTGGGTCCTGACTCTCCTCTAAGGAGTCTTCATGTACAGCCTCAAGAGGCTATGTGGACTGAACTGCAAGAATCCCCATGCTCTTTGGCTGAGGAGAGGTTGCATTTTCCAGGTTCATGGGATTCCCTTCTTCCGAAGTTCCTCCAAGGATCTAGGCCTCACTCCCACAACCTCTGTTTTCTGGAGGAGAGCTCTAACTAGGGTGAAGCATCCAAGGTTTTCTCCTATGACATCTAAATTAAGATGACAAATAGAAAGCATGAAGTAACCTCCACTCTCTCTCAAAATCTCATGAAAACAAGTAGGAAGGGATTTTTTAAAAAGGCATAAATCCACAAAGACAAAGAGAAAAAGAGACAAAAACAACTACATTTTGGAAGTTAGAAAACCCTTGAACAAGCAACAACTGGCTTAACAGTCTCTAGTAAAATAAATCCTAAATCAATGATGAAAGATAAGAAGCAGTCTGATTTACACTGTAAAACCCAAGGGGCTCATGAATTGACAGCTCCAGGTACCTCTGGAAGTGGGGCTGAAGTAAGGAGTTGAGATAAAAGAGATTGACTGAAAGTTCTTTTAAGAAGCTGTTAGCTCCTCAGATGCCTTTCCCAATCCACACAGCAGGAAAACTACCTCTCTCCAGCCCTAGTGGGAGGCTGGAGGCCTTTCCTCCAAGAGTGAAGAGGAATGTTCTCTGGAGAAGGAAAATCTAAGGGTCTACACTGGCAGAATCAGGCACAACTGAGGATAGGGTAATCCATATGGAAAACAGGAGGATAGGAACATTTACATACTGAATAGTGAAACTACCAGGCCTCTTCTCCCTCTCGGCTCCCAGAATACTGGCAGCCAGGCCTGTACCATCCAGGAGACTGGAAGATCTTCCTCTGATCATTTTGAAAAGCTCAAGAGAAAGACTTCAAAATTCTGACATAGGGATTTGCTAACCAATTGGCCCTGCTAGCCTGTTTAACAGTG
The DNA here is from genome assembly GCF_029215605.1 of Mirounga angustirostris. NCBI lineage: Eukaryota > Metazoa > Chordata > Mammalia > Carnivora > Phocidae > Mirounga > Mirounga angustirostris. Next base: position 123,140,449 of record NW_026991709.1, read on the forward strand.
AAATCCACCATTGACAAGCCCCAAACCATGTTCTCAGAGGCTCCAGTCAGCTTTTTATGCCCCATCTTAAATATGAGCAGAGGCCAAGGATCACCACACATCTAAAGAAAACCTCAGAGAGACCAAAACAAACAGATAAAGATAACTTTGAAGAGGGCGCCTGGGTGGCTCAGTTGGTTAAGCGACTGCCTTTGGCTCAGATCATGATCCCGGAGTCCTGGGATCGAGTCCTGCATCGGGCTCCCTGCTCGGCGGGGAGTCTGCTTCTCCCTCTGACCCTCCTCCCTCTCATGCTCTCTGTCTCTCATTCTCTCTGTCTCAAATAAATAAATAAAATCTTAAAAAAAAAAAAAAGATAACTTTGAAGAAACAGAGCCTATTCAGGGGAGGAAAAAAGTTTTTTGATTATCAAAGTTCTCAGATGGATATTACATCATTGAAAGAAGAAAAGAATGTATTTATCAAAAGGGATTTAGGGGCACCTGGCTGGCTCAGTTGGTTAAGCGTCTCACTTAGTTTTTGTTTTTTTTTTAAGAATTATTTATTTATATGAGAGAGAAACAGAGAGAAAGAGAGAACGGAAGCAGGGTGAGGGCAGAGGGAGAAGCAGACTCCCTACTGAGCAGGGAGCTCGATGCAGGTCTTGATCCCATGACTCCAGGATCATGACCTGAGCCGAAGGCAGACACTTAACTGACTGAGCCACTCAGGCGCCCCTTAATTTTAGATTTTAATTGATTTCGGCTCAGGTCATGTTCTCAGGGTCCTGGGATTGAGACCCGCGTCCTGCTCCACACTCAGTGGGGAGTCTGCTTGAGGATTCTCTCCCTCTCTCTCCCCTCGCTCACATGTTCTCTTGCTCTCTCTCACTCTCTCTCCCTCTCTCTCTAAATAAATAAATATTTTTAAAAGGGGATTTATCAAAAGGAAAAGGGTGTACTTATACAAAGGGAGCCTTAAAATTTTAAATGTGATAGTAGAAATTTTTTTTAAACTTAATAAAAAGACTGAAAGAGCCAGTCCCCCATGATATGGAAACAAAAGGACAAAAGATGGAATACTGGTAAGAAAAGATAGGAAAATTAGAAGGCAAGACAATCTGAAAAGGTAAGAAAATTAGAAGACCTGCTCAGGAAGTCCAATATCCAAATAAAGAGTCCAAAAAGAGAGAACAGAAAGCACAGAAGGAAGGGAATAATTCTTGAAATAATTCAGGACAATATTCTAGTTTACAGATTTAAAGGGCCTATAGAGTACCCAGCACAGTACTCTAAAATAGGCTCTCATCAAGGGATATTTTAGTGAAATTTCAAAACCCTGGGAACAAACAGAACATCTTCTAGCTTCTAGAAAGAAATGAATAAAAAAATTTAAATAGGCCATATAAAAAAAATCAGGAATCAGAGTTTTTGAGCTTCTTAACAAAGCAGCTCTGATGTGTTCAGAGCTTCCAACCAAATTTTCAGTATTCCACTCTTAAATATGAGTTAAAGACAGAAGCCAAAGAAAAATTGTAAATGATGATAGCAGAAGACTGATCCCAATCTAAAAGTCTAAAACTCCCTCCCCTCTCCACCACTCCCTGAGCAGCCACTGGGATCTTAGATGGATCCAGAGCCAAAGACCTGCCTGGGAGCCTTCCCTTTATTCTTCCCTTAGGCTCCATCTCTGCAATAACCACCCTTCTGTGTTCGTTGTCCCATTCTCTCTCTCTCTCTCCCACCCTCCCTCTCTTTCTCTCTCTCTCTCCCTCTTTCTTTCTCTCTCTCTCTCTCTCACTAGCTTGATTTGAGGGGTTCAATCATGCTGCTTTTCTTGATAGCAAACATTATTAATTATGGCTCTGTCTAGGAAATGGGCAAAGATCCCAAGAGCTCAGGCTTTGACAGTAGGGAGCTGCACTTCTTTGTGGACAAAGAATCAGACTGGATTTAATGACAAGTTCTAAATTGGTATAAGACTTTCCCATTTCCTTGAAACATAATGCTCCATTGATTGCAAGCTGAGTCATATATTGAGCCTGCTTCTCACAGTCAGCAGGAAGTGTAATTCCTGAATGACTCCCAGCAGACATTTATAGATTTTTCAGTCTGTTGAGTTATAAAAAATACCCAAAGTCTTTTTTTTTTTTTGCCTGAAGACCTTTAAATAAATTTTGATCTCAACAGCTAAGTCATTGAACATAATTATATGCAACACACTGGGAGTAATCTGCATAGAAGCAAGAGTTGAGGTAATGAGGTCAGAAGAAATATCAAGTGTGAAAGAAACAAAGAACAGAAGACTGAGGACTAGAGTTTCACCTTCCAGTTTGCTCTTATTTAAGAGACAGAAGAAAGAACCATTCACAGAAAGAGAGAGGGCAAAGATGGGAATAAGAACTTGGTTAGCATACCAGGACAGAAATTAAAGAGATTACATGAAGAAAGGGTGGAGGGCAGAGTAAAATATGGTGAGGAGGCCAAAAAAAAGGGATGTGGCAGACCCAGTCAGTGCTCTATCCAGATAGCCTCAGGTCTTATAGGATAGGATGCCTGACTCCAATTGTCTAAGGGCCTTTGGCTGCCCCAGCAGTGTCTAACCAGAAACACTGGGGAATTGATGCTTTCCTGTCCTCACTCCAATGCAGCAACCTCCAACCAATGACTGACTAGAGTTTATGTATAAACATCCCAATCCCACACCCCTTAGGATAACTCTGAGCCCATGCTCTATGCTGAGTCTCAGAATGCCCAGGCAAGATTAAGTTCTAGTTACGGTGGTAACTGACTTGAGAGGGCACCATTTATTGACTTCCTTCCTTTTTCTTTCTTACTTCCCTACACTCCTACTGATCCTTCCCCACATCATCTCCAAAAGACTGGAATGAGAAAAGGCCATTGATAAGATAGCATGCAGGTCCTTGAAAGATCAAGGTCAGTAGAATGGAACAGGCAGAAGTCATACTACTGGATTCTGAGGGGACAGTTGGAAATGAGGAATTGGAGACAGAAATAGAAAATAACTCCTTCCTGAAGTTTAACATTTAGTTGAGGGAAGGAAATGGAGAAATTATTAATGGGGCAATGGGATCGGGCCAAAAAAAAAATTGGTGTTTGCATCTATCTAGGAGAGATCCAATGCATATTTTTTAGACGTTTAACTCTAGGGCCATTTATGTCTTCCTGGAAGCTTCCCTCCCTTTCTAGTTTCACTTTCCACCTCTCTTCTATTTTTATCATCTCTTTGGCCAGCTTCTCTTCTTTGCCCAGACTTAAGTGTTTGTTTTCCTAAGGATTCTGCACTTGGCCCTCTCCTCATCTCTTTCTACACTATCTCTTTGGTAATCTAATCCTCTACCATGATTTGAATGTCCACCTATACAGTACTGATTTCCTAAATTTGTATCTTTAACCCAGACCCTTTTCCTGGGCTTCAGACCCATGTACTCAACAGCCTACTTTATAATTATTCCTATCTATCCAGCAGGCACATCAGATTAATCATGCAAAAATTGAACTTGCCATCTTCTCAATTTCATTTTTTCTTTGCATTTGATTGGTAGAGGTACTACCATTTATCCAGTTAGGCATATCAATCAAATGCAAAGTGGGACTCATCCTGAACCTGACTCTCTCTCTCTCATCACCTTAATCCAATCAATCATTAAGTTGAATAAGTCCTTTCCTTTTCTTTAACATCTGCCAAGACTACCCATTCCTTCTATCTCCACTGTTCTTGCCTGAGTTCAGGCCATTATCATCTCTTGCTGGACCATAAAGCTCTCCTAAATGGTCTCACTGCTTTTAGTCTTAACTCCTTCAGTACATTCTTCACACTCCTGCCAAATTTTTCCTGCCACATAAATCATTTCCAGGCCTTCGTGGTGTGTGTGTGTGCGTGCGTGCATGTGTGTGTGTGAGAGAGAGAGAGAGCCTCTTTAGAGGGGTGAGAGATGTTCATGGTCAGAGTTAGGGAAAATTGTGCTAAGGACCCAGTCTGAAAAATATCAGACTTCTGGGTCCATTTGCATTTCCCTTGCAGTAAGTTCAAAACAAGAATCTGCCCACTATCACTAAAGATAATGACTCCATTGGAATTTTTCCCTGGGATCAGCCCCTGTGAATCAGGATAGAGATAAGGAAAGACATCCCCTGGTATTTTTCATCTATTGGTGATAGCCACCAGCAGAGGGCCTAAGGTTAAGAAGTAGAGCTGAATGAGGGTCATGATATAAACACAGAAAGTTCAAGGTACAAGAGCCCTTCTAAGACAAACATCTTCAAGTTTAAGGCAAAGGCCAACGTGGCAAGCCACAAGAAGGGGATTTCTTTCTCTTAGAAAATTCTTACCTAGAAAGTTTGTTCTGGACTAGGGAGGGAGACATTCCCATCCCAGCTCCCACACAGGTCAGCAATTACATCTCCTAAGACAGTGGTCTTCAACTTGAGGCATGTGCAGCCCTAAAAGCCCATGAAGACTTTACAAGGGGTTCAAAGTCAAGATAATTCTAAGAGAATCAATTTTCAGATCCTCAACTTTCTTATTTCTTTTGTTCTAAATGATTGCTGTGGGTTAGTATCTTGCAGGTTCTCTTTTCCTACCTACTGTTTTACAGTTATCCTTCTCCCTCTTTCCAAAAGAAAGGCACATTCCTCACCCATCTTGGATCTCACAGTGGTGCACCAAAAAAGAGTGTGCATGTGTTGTGGAGGATTTGATGTTTTGGTTTTGGAGCTGAGAAAGTGAACCACTGGATAACACAACTTTCTGTCAGCCAGGTGTTTCCTATCCTTCCTTCAACAAAATTCAAGTTATCAGCTGATCATCTCAACAAAAAATAATTTTGTATATTATACTGTTAGTTTTGGGCCTATAACTTAAGAGGACTTTGAAGCATTGAGTGATATTTGCTTATAACAAATGCTTTCCATTTCCATCATCTTATTTATATAAATAAGATTTCCCAATTCTTACTTGTATATAAACAAAGAATATGATTGATGCTGAATGCTGTCTTATTCCAGCAATAAGTAATTTGCAGCCATGCATTTCTGAACCAATTTTTTAAATAGCCCTCCACCTCATTAATAAACTTATTCTGATAAATTTTAATTTTATGTTTAATATTACTTATCAAAGTTTGTGATATATTTTTGTTGTTTTGATCAATTATGTACTTATATTAATTGTAGTGATAACTCAATCCAAAAGAAATGTTTAATTAAAGTCTAATGGTCATAGCAAATGTTTTTAAATTCCACTTCAACTTATATACATGACTTTTGTCACAGGGAAGTATAAAATTGTGATCAATAAAAGCCTTTCAAGAATGAAATATATTAGAATAAAATTCTGTGGAGGAAGTAAAATGGAATATAAGTTAAAGGAGGAGAAAAAGAATGATGTAAAATTTCCTGCTGAAAAAGAGGTGAATCATATATTTTAAGTGGAGATTGGTTGAAGGAGGGGATTGCTTTGGTATTTAGATTCCACTGGATTCATTTTAAAAAATTATGTGACAGTTTATTTTAAAATGCCAATATTTACAAAGTACCAGAAAACATATCCTTTGCAATGATTAAACTTACGATAAACATTTTAAAGATCAACTTAAAAATATGCAAGGGGATACACAGTTTTCAAATTCTTTGGGGGAACTTACGAGCAAAATTGTTTGAAGACCACTGAGTTAGGATTCTGCAACTCAAGCCAATTTTTGTTCTGTTTTGTCCTAAATTAACCGAGACCACAAAGGCACCACGGTAAAAGGGCTCCTGGTCCTGATAACTGCTCATTAGTCCTGAGGATAAACTTCTTAGCATTGAGCCAGGCTCATAAAGCTCTATCTGCCTATTTCACATGCAATCGGCTTCATATTTGGCCAGCCACCTCTCTTCCCCCTTACTTTTCACTCTGCCTCCTCCGTGAAGTCCAAACCAGAGCTATACAAGATCCTTGCAACTCCCCAAAACCTCCGTCACATTTTATACCTCAGGGCTTTGCTCAAGCTGCTCCCTCTGCCTGGAATGCCCTTCACCTCTCCCCTCACTTCCTCATCTCCATCCAACAGTAAATTTCTCCCACAAACTGTCATTCATAACTGACCCTTAATTTAGGATGACCTACCATCCAGTTTGCTCAGGACTGAGAGATTTCCTTGGAACGAGGGACTTTCAGTGCTGAAACCAGGAAAGTCCCATCCTGGTTGGCCACTCTACTATTTTATGTGCAAGGGACTCACCGTTGGGCTTGGGCAAAGTGACCCCAACTTTAGGTTGTTAATTTATGTCTTCTCCCTTCTGACCGATTTCTCACCTGGGGAAGACAATCACTCTTCCATATTCCAAGAGCACTTTCTCAGGATAATACAATTCAGATGCTGTAAGCATTTAAGTTACTCGATTCCCAATTACCAATTCACACTTCAAAAAGCAGTTCTTTTGCGATCTTAAATTAATTAATTGAACTCTTTAAACTTGCATATTCAATTCCTACCAGTGCATGCATGCCTTAGATCATCACTTCAAAATAATTTATCTACAAAGATTGGGGCTCCTAATCTCCTAAAAATAAGTTCAAGAGAAACATTGTAAATTTTCTGTGAATATATGAATGTGTGTTTGGGGATGTGGAAGATAGAAGTTTGAGTCTAACCCTTAAGAGAGTTTCCAGAATTCCCCCAGATCAGAATGTGGTCAGGAGAGGAGAATCCATAGAGACATGTTACCTAACTGAGCCTCAGTATCCAATCTGTACAGTAACCACAGTAACACCTATTTTATTGAATTATTGAAAGGATTAAGAGAGGCAGTGTAACAACGTGGTTAGGAGCACAGATTCGGGAGCTAGGCAGCCTGGGTTTGAATTTTGTCTTTATGGCTTACTGGCTGTGTGACCTTGAACAAGTCACTTAACATCTCTGTACCTCAATTTATTTATCTGTAAAATGGGAATAACAATAGAAGCTGCTTCCTAGGCTTGTTATGAGGATTAAATGAATGAATGTGTGTGAAGTGCTTAGAACAGCGCCTGGCACATAGTAAGTGATCCATAAGTGTTTGTCAAATCAGTGCGTGGTAAGTGCCTGGAACATTAATAGGCACTGAGGAAATGGAAGCTATTATTGTATTTATAGGCATTCTTTCTTAGAATAACTGGATTCAACAGAAGTTCAACAGATTACTGAACCGTGAGAATAGATTTTCTAACTCTCCACTGAGAGTCCTTTGTTCAAATTATTTAGGGCTCACTGAGAAAAGACTTTGAGAGGACAGTTGTGTTTTGTTTTCATTTTTGTTTTTTTGCATCACTAAGAAAATCTGACAATTGACAGCAGAATTATTTTAAATAAATTGTTTTATATTTACAAGGCTATTCCTGAAGTTTTCACTGCAAGTGTTTTATTTCCGTCAATGTTCTGCTTGCCCAGGAAGGAAAGCCAGCATAGGCAGCACGGTTCAGGGTCCAGGTCAGCGGCAGCCTTCCCCAGCAGGGCTCCCCTTGGTACACAGGACGGTGAAACCAATTTTGGATTACCATGGTAACTAAGGGAGCGTCTAGAAAATTTTCCAAATGAAACATTCATTCAGGGCATCAACAGGCATGGCCCTGGGGCAGGGAGGTGGAGCGGGGAGGGGTGGGAAGATAAAAATGTAGTGTCCCTGACCCAACCAAGTTCACAAGTCTGTGGGGGAGAAAGAGTGCAAAATAATCATTACCTTGTTTTCCTTGATTTAAAGATGCTTTTTTTTTCCCCTTCACATTTTAAAGCTTCTGAAATTATGTGTTGTTGAATGAGTTCATTTAATGTTATGAGGTCCCCTGACCTAGATATCTATTATTAACTTAATAGAATCAAAGACATCTTACAATCTGTAACTTTTTGGAACTGAAAAAATGTGGCATATTAGTGTGCCATGTGCTATAACTGAAGCTCATACAAAGGACAGAAGGGGCCAAGCAGTCGGGGGGAGCAGGGAAGCTGCCTGAGTGGAGTGGAACTCTCTAGGAAGCTTTTCGCAAGCTTCTCTCTTGGTTCTGAAGTATTTGGATGCAGAAAAAGATACAGGATTCTATCAGCAGGATGCAAATCAAATTGCCTTCTCTTCTCTCTGTGTCCCCTTCTCTATTAAGTAAACATGGCACACCAGCCTCACCTTATAACACACAGATGACAGAGAGACGGGAGAATCAGGACTTGGTGGTGGCAAGGGAGCACTGCCAAGTTTTCAAGAGAAGGCAGAAGTTCGGAGTTCTATGAAGCATCTCTTGATTTGGTGGTGCTGGCATTTAAGTGAAACTTTAAAACCATCGAGCAGGCCAAACAAAACTTACTTGTGGGCCAGATTTGGCCCAGCAGCTAACAACTTGCAGCCTCCGCTCAGAAACTTGGGCATTAAGCTCTGAGTTTCAGCAAGACCTAGAACAGGAAAAAAGGTGTGGGGCTATTAGGAACCTGAAAATAGGCAAATGGTTCATCAGACTTAGGGGTCATTCATCTTCCTAATTGTACAGATGGGGAAACTGAGTCTTGAGAAGAGAAGTGCCCAAGGGCACACAGTTTCGGGCAACAGGTGGCACTTGCAGCAAGAACAAGGAGACTCTTGAAAAGCGCACTCACCAGCAGGCCTGCCGGGCACTCACTCCTCTCCCCTAGGTCTCCCTTCTGCTTCTGTGTTTCTGTCCTCTAGTTTGCCACTGTGACTGATTGGTATGTCCTCTATTGAACTCTGGATACTCCCCATTGGATCCCTGGGGACTGTCCTGGGCTTCATCTGGAGTCTCTACACTGACTTCTTGGCCAGGAGCTGGTGCTATTTCTGAGCCTGCTGGCACTGTCGTCCCAAGGCTTCCCGCTGGGCCTGTCTCAAGCCCCACCTGCGCTGGCTGTGACACGCAGGGAGGAAGGGCCACAAATAGGGCTTGATCTCAATCTGCCTGAGTCCCGTGCTCCATCCACTCAGATACACTACTTCCCAGGATTAGCATTTCCCTGTGGAAAGAAAAGGTGAATTTGAATGTCATTTTGTGTCTGTGAACTATAAAGTGAATTTGCGAGCATTTCGATTTTTGCTCTTTTTTTGCCATCTCATAGTCAGGGCCAATCCTGGCCTTACCATTAGGCCCAGCAGGTAGAGCCCATAGGGTCCATGATACTTTTTAGAGTCCATGAAAGTTTTAATTTTAATTTTCTTGATCTTAGCCAAAAGGCCGAGAAGCGATTTTTTTAAATTTTCTTTTAAAACCAGAATAAAAATAAATATAATAATAATGATTTATACAAACATACATAGTGCCATTGAACTGTATACTTAAAAACAACTAAAATGGTAATTTTTGGGCGCCTGGGTGGCTCAGTTGGTTAAGCGACTGCCTTCGGCTCAGGTCATGATCCTGGAGTCCCGGGATCGAGTCCCGCATCGGGCTCCCCGCTCGGCAGGGAGTCTGCTTCTCCCTCTGACCCTCCCCCCTCTCATGCTCTCTCTATCTCATTCTCTCTGTCTCAAATAAATAAATAAAATCTTTAAAAAAAACCAAACAAACAACTAAAATGGTAACTTTCATGTTATGTATATTTTACCACAATAAAAAAAAAGTGAATCCAGCCTGGATTATATTAACCTTTTCACCAACACAGTCTTTTTTTGAAGTATAGTTGACGCACGATGTTAAGTTTCAGGTATATAACATGGTGATCGGACACCTCTATATGCTGTGCTGCGCTCACAAGTGTAGCCACCATCTGTCACCACACAAGGTTATTACAATACCATTGACTATAGTCCCTATGCTGTACCTTTCATCCCTGTGGCTTATTAATTCCATGACTGAAAGCCTGTACCTCCCCCTTTCCTCAGGCAACCACCAGTTTGTTCTCTGTATTTATGTGTCTGTTTCTGTAATTTGACAACACAGTCTTAAAATATAATTTTTGATAGTTTTTAAGGGAGGAAGGGGTCCCAAAATTCAGAAGTGCCCAGGGCCCATGACAGTCATAAGTCAATCCTGCTAGTAGTGAGTGGTTGGCTAATTCATATCAATGATAAATTTAGTATTTAAGGACCAAATCATGTGGACTGAACTTTCACTGGCTCATGGTTTCGAGGGCCTAATCACGAAGGTTACACACCATGACCCAGGTTCCCAACATCTGCTCCCTGGTGACAGCTACAGAGCTTGTTCAGGTGAAATGCTGAATACTGTGGCTCTGAGAGCCCGATTAGTTCCAGTCTCCAAAGTATAGTTCTCCCACATCTTAGCACAGCAAGACAGACAGTTGGAGGCAGTCAGTTTTACTCCAAATGGCATTTTTGACACTTTTTAAAAATTAACAGTCTCTCTCTTGGACCAGCAAAACAGTCTTTGGTGGCTATTCCTGACTTGACTTTGCTCCTATCCAACCCAGTGTGACCTTTGTCAATATGTATCTCCCTGGAATAAGATTATTCACTGACTCCCAAAATTTTCACTATGTCATAAGGCTTGATGGAAATCCCACTTTTACTCAGGACAAGTAAAATAAACTAACTAAAACCTTCTTTACTTTGGGCTGGAATTGTACCAACATGCTTAGTACAATTAATATATTTTGAGAAAACAAGTGGGTTTTTCTTCCAGATGCATAGTTTGTGTTGCAGTGAGGTCGTTCACACAGTCCCTTGGGGGAGAAATCATGAATATGCACCTGGAAAGCATGGGGGGGGGGTGTCCCTGGAAGTGTCTCGGCAGAGTTTGTCTGATCCTTCTGGAAGGGCAATGTCACTCCAGCCACAGAGAAATTACTGACTGGCTGAGAGCAGGAGAAGGGGTGGGGGACAATGAAGAAACATCACATTAAAATTCAATGCAAAGTGAAAGCTTGTCTTGAGCAAGGGTGAATGACTCAGCAAGAAACCTTTTTCCTGGATTTTAGTTACTGCTCTCTGCAATTCCTATATTAAATAAAAAAGCAGATTCTCATTATCCACTTGAAGTAATTCCACCACTCACCAGATGGCAAATAAGCAACAAACACATTTCTTAGAATATTTTTTAAATCCCAAAATGAAAGCACTGCTTAGGATTACAAATACTTGGCAGATTTGGTCATTGAGAGGGAATTGGCCTTTGGCAGAGTGAAAGAGGTTTTGGTTCTGATGTCTAGTTCTACTTGTTTGTTCATCTCTGTAATGCATAGTTATCATTTCACATTCCTACACTCAATCCCCTTTCCTCTGGTAACAGTTACCAACAACCACCCTCACCCCCAATTTTTCTTGGGAAATAATAAATACACACACAGTCCACTCAATTTATTTATAGGCTGTGCTATTCTGGACATAGGGGTTTACAGCAGTGAACAAATCAAAGTCCTTGATGAAACATCTTCAGGAATTCAGGTTTACGTGGTATAGGTGGGCATGTGGTCTGGATTATCCCTTAGCATAATCTCTCCCCTTAAGCATTCATTCGGTAACTGGTTCAGAAATGTGCATGTGTCTTAGATGGGGTTCCCTAGAAGCAGAACCTGAGGCAAGGATTCAGACATAAGAAAGAGAGTGCTCTCAGGACAAACATGCAGGGGTCTGAGGGAAGCAAGGTAGAGAAGATAAAGGAGCCAGGCAGAGAGCTGATTTCAGGTAACGCCCATATTTAGCCTGATTTTGTATATGGAAGGGGAAGCTTGCCTCTGGAACACAAATTGTGTTAGAGTTGTTTCTGCCTTGAGGCAAGGGAGCTGCCCCTTTATAACTTGTTATCTGTTAGTAGTTGGTCTAGAGATAGAGGCTGTGTAAACTTCCAGGCATCCCTGGGCTAAGAGGTTCTTATCAGCCCAGGGCAACTCTCATTAAGTCAAGGTCACAGGTTTAAACTGCCGGCCACAGCTCTGAAACAGCTGTAGGTGGTGGGAAGAGGGGTAAGGAAGGGAAGAGGTACACCAGCTGACAGAGCGATCTGGGTGGAGCACCAAAAGCCTCTCCTACTGCATGTGTCCCAACCAGGCTAATCTTAGTGAGAGTCTGTTCTGGAACTTCTGTTGGAACCACTGGGAAAATAATCTCTCCTTTTGCTCGTTGTGAAATCAGTAGGATGCATGCCTGCAGCTGCTTAAGCCCACAAAGAGTCAACTGAGAGGAAACAAGTTTAGAGAAATAGAGACAGGATTCTGATAACATTGTTTGAATCTCACAACCAGCTATACAATCAGGCACACGGCCTTGGCTGCAATGTCCAGTTAGGCAGAGTGTGAAAGGTGATGAGTCCCAGGAGCACAAATATTTGAAGGAAGAGCCAAGAAGCTCTTATGGAGGATGCTGAGAGGTCAGAGGAGTAGGAGCCAAATACAAAAAGAGGTTTTGAGCCTGTGTCCGTAAGACTTGCATAAATTCTTTTGCAGAATTAGTTTTGTGAAATAATTCCAGGTGGCACATTCCCCCTTTTTCAAGATCTTTGGGACTATGAAATGGACACGTGTGTACTTTTGCCTCCATGCTAATACCCCCTACTTGGAGATTCTGATTGTATAGCTCCTGCTCATCCTGTAATCCCACCTCCTCTGGCCACATTTTCTTAGAACCAATGAAAACTAGGGGATGCCTGGGCGGCTCAGTCAGTTAAGCATCTGCCTTCAGCTCAGGTCATGATCTCAGGGTCCTGAGATCGAGCCCTGCTCTGTGGGGTGCCTGCTTCTCCCTCTACCTCTGTCCCCCCTTCCCACTCGTGATCTGTCTCACACTCTCTATTGCAAATGGATAAATATAATCTTAAAAAGAAAAAAAAGAACCAATGAAAACTAACCTAAAGGCAACCAAACTCTCTGGATAATTTAAGCTGAAAAGCCCAATGATTGTCTCTGATGGACATTTTTTTTTTAAAGATTTTATTTATTTATTTGACAGAGAGAGAGATAGCGAGAGTAGGAACACAAGCAGGGGGAGTGGGAGAGGGAGAAGCAGGCTTCCCGTCGAGCAGGGAGCCCAATGTGGGACTCGATCCCAGGACCCTGGGATCATGACCTGAGCCAAAGGCAGACGCCTAATGACTGAGCCACCCAGGCGCCCTCTGATGGACATTTTAACTAAAAAAGCCATAGAGTGTGGGCCTAAATCAGCACAGGGAAAAGCCAGCACCACAGCCAGTAGGAAGGTAAAATAATGGGAGAAGAGGCACCTTGGAAAGACAGAAGAAACGGTCCTCACAGAGAAACAGGTTAATAAAGCAAATACAAAAGAAGCAGAAACCAAGACTCATGCAACTTCATGTGAACTAGAAGGGTAGCTTTGTGTCCTTTCTATTTTCAATCCTGTGTCACCGGCACAGCCTCATTTCCTGCCCCCAGATGCATAAGACATTGTCCATTGGCCTCTTAGAATAATGCATCCTTCTCAGAAGCTACTTCAAGTGGCCTTCTGTTCTATTACAAGTCCTGTCTGAAATATGAGACAGAATGCTTATCGCATCTATGTGGCCTGTTAAATGGATGTATATTACATTTAGACAGTATCATAGATTGATTTATTGGCAACAATTCTTCACCTTCGCCTGCATCCACACCCTTTGCCATGTGACTTTGACGTCCCTCTCATTAGAAGCAGAGTGTATTTCTCCTTACTGTATGACTTGCTTTGATCAAAAGGATATTAGCAGACATTATGCAAGCAGAAGCTTCAAATATGCTTATGCTGTTGGCCTGCCCTCTTATTACCTCCGCCATCACCATGAGAAAAACTGTCCCCCGGTAGCTATTGGTACATCAGCCTGAGCCCCAGAGTGAACACATATGCGGCATATCTGAACCTGACTCTCGATGAGCAGCCAAGCACAGGTGAACCCACAGCTTGAAGCAGAGCCAGCCACCTAAATCCAGTCTTGATCAGTCAACTCCGAGACACACAAGCAAGAATAAACGAGTTTGGGATGATTTGCTACACAGAATTACTGTGACTATAGCCCACTGATAGGTACACTGACAATTCCTGGAATATCCCAGCCCAGCAATGCTATTATACCTTTCCTAGACATACTGAAATTTCCGTGGCCTTCCCCCTCAGTTCCCTGGGGTACCTGTGTGGTGGGCTCAGGTTTGTGCATCAGGCCTCATAATATCCCAGCTGTCATGAAGCTCTGCTGGACACATGACCATTGGTTCTCCTCAGGGCTCACTCTAAAAAAACATCATTCTTGGGGTGCTTGGGTGGCTCAGTTGATTAAGCGTCCAACTCTTGGTTTCAGCTCCAGTCGTAATCTCAGAGTCATGGGATCGGGCCCCATATCCAGTTCCATACTCAGCACAGAGTGCTTATCCTTCTCCTTCTCCTCCTCCCCCTACTCTCCCTCTCTCTCTCAAATAAATAAATAAAATCTTTAAAAACAAACAAACAAAACCCCACATCATTCTTCAAGCTCGCAGCTGAACTCTAACAAGCCCTCATCTATAGCTAGTGCTGAATTTTGGAGCCTAACAGTAAAGCAGTGCCAACTACCTTCTTTCTGCCACAGCCAGGCCAAGAAAGAGTTAAGAAGACCACCAGATACTCATAGGTAATTTACATAAATTATTTCATTTAATCCTCATAGTAAGTCTTAAAATATATATATTTAAAAATGTTATATTGTCGGGGCGCCTGGGTGGCTCAGTTGGTTAAGCGACTGCCTTCGGCTCAGGTCATGATCCTGGAGTCCCTGGATCGAGTCCCGCATCGGGCTCCCTGCTCGGCAGGGAGTCTGCTTCTCCCTCTGACCCTCCCCCTTCTCATGCTCTCTCTCTCTATCTCATTCTCTCTCTCAAATAAATAAATAAATAATCTTTAAAAAAATGTTATATTGTCTCCATTTTCCATTAGAGGTTGAGAGAACTTGAGTGGTGTGACCAGGGTCATCCAGCTGGTTAATGGAAGAATGAATCAGGACTCAGTTGGTGTTCTTTCCTCTGTATAGGTCCTAAATCCCAAAGTGTCCAGTGCCCTTCAGGACATATCAACTTAACCTAGCTTAGATTTTCTTACTTCAGAGGAAAGATTAAGTGAGATTAAGGTGGCAGAAGACTGGGGATTAGAATCCAAACTTCATGACTGAAATTGAGGACATGTTCAGGGCACCGGGCTGCCCCAGCTCTTGGAAGGGACTAAAATTCTTTGGCCAAGGAAAGAGTATTTATTTAACAAGGTCAGCCACACTGTAAGAGAAACACAAAACCTGCCTGGTGATTGTCCAGTGCATCCCAGTTTATGGAGCATTTTCACATCTAAGATACTCTTCAAGACTCACACCAGCCCTGGAGGCCACCAATTCCTGTGCCCTCTGCCAATTCTCCCTGGACTCTCATGACTGAGTGTCCATTCAAAACAGAATTGAGACGGGAAGAGGGCCAGTTTCCGGGCTGACCTGTCAGTTTTGCATCTTGGCTACATGCAAGCCGAGAGAGGCTCTTCTCAGAGGCTGCAGCCGCATTCTGCATGCCAGCTAGGCTGCACTCAGCCTCTGTGGGCTCTGAGTGCCTTTCATTTCAAGGAGCTGCCAGCAGGCTGAGGGCCAGAAGATCCCATTAAGGAATATGAAACATATGCTTCATGGCTTCTTTGTTGCTGTTAAGAAGACCAAAGAATTAACCGTAAGTTAGTTTCTAGAAGTGAACAAAGGTGGTACCAGAATCAAGAGCGCAAGAGAAAACACCAATTTAAAAAACTTACAAAATCCAAACTTGAAGAGATTGTAAAGTTTCAAGCTGTTGGCCAACTGGCAACCTTACAATGACTTTTCTCTCCCTTCTTCATACTCCAAAGTTTGGAAATGTTATTTTTGAGACATATCTTCCAAGCATTAGCAATATTTTTGCAAGACTAGTTAGTGATGCATGAGAAATTCCAATAGAACTTTAAAAAATTGAAGCTAAGATTCCCCAACTGTATTTTTACTTTACTTTTTTTAAAATTAGTTTCAGAGGTAGAATTTAGCGACACATCAGTTGCATATAATACCTAGTGCTCATTTAATCAAGTGCCCTCCTCAGTGTCCATCACCCAGTTACCCTAATCCTTCCACCCTTCTCCCCTCCAGCAGCCCTCAGTTTGTTCCTTAGAGTTGAGCATCTCTTATGGTTTGCTCTTCTTAAATACAATGTCAAAGGCTACCTCCTTTCATCTGGACAGCTGGGCCATTCAGCTCTGGTGAGTTTCCCCTTTGTTAATGTCATGGATATGCCATGGTGAGCACTACTCAGATCCCCTTCAATGCAGGGTTGCAGCCCCAACTGCCAGATATGCTGTTGGCAGACAGTCTTAGACAGTCTTTAGCCATCAGTCCCTTCAGGGATGGTCTCATCTGTAGAGATTAGCCTCAACCAGGGGCAGTTTTTCAGGCCTGGCCATACCCAGTGAATAAAGATGCAGAAAATAAAATTCTGGCCCCTTCAACCTAACTTTGGCAAACTTTGAAGGGCCATTCTCACTCTGCAACTTCCTTTGAGGGAGCCAAGGCAACAGTTGGGCTTGCATCACAGGTTGATTTCTCCCTCTGTCAGCTTCCTTCCCTTTCCTTCAGCAGGAATTGATCTCAAGGGCACTTCCTGGTAAACACCAGCACACTAAACTCCCCCTCAGATCTGCTTCCTAGAAAATATAATTTGAGATAGTAAACTGTTTCCATATTTTTTCAACTTTTAAATAGACAATTTTTTAGAGCAGGTATAGGTTCACAGCAAAATTGAGCAGGAGGAATAAGGGTTTCCTCTATACTCTCAGCCTACCACACACATTGCCTCTCCCACTATCAAAATCGCACAGAAGCATGGTTCATTTGCTGCAGATGATAAGCCTACACTGACATCATTATCACTCAAAGTCCATAGTTTATATCGGGTTCTATAGGTTTTGACAAATGTTTAATGACAGTATCCACAATTACATTGTCATACAAAACAGTTTCATTGCCTTAAAAATCATTTGTGCTTGCCTATTCATCCCTCCCTCCATCCTTTATCCCTGGCAACCACTGGTCTTTTACTGCCTCCATAGTTTTGCCTTTTCCATAATGTCATATGGTTGGAATCATGCAGTATATAGCCTTTCAGATTGGCTTCTTTCACTCAGTAATATGCTTTAAGCTTCCTCCATGTCTTTTCATGGCTTGATTGTTCATGGATTTTTTAGTGCTGAGTAATAATCCGTTGTCCAAATGTACCACAGTTTATTTATCCATTCATCTTCTGAGGGATATCTCGGTTGCTTCCAAGTTTTGGAAATTATGAATAAAGCTGCTGTCAACATTCCTATGTAGGTTTTTTGTGAAGATAAGTTTTCAACTCATTTGGATAAATACCAAGGAGTGTGATTGCTGGATCATATGGTAAGAGTATATTTATTTTTGTAAGAAACTGCCAAATTGTCTTCCAAAGTGGCTGAACCATTTGCATTCTAACAAGCAATGTACGAAGGTTCCTGTTGCTCCACATCCTTGTCAGCATTTGGTATTGTCAGTGTTCCAGATTTTGGCCATTCTACTAGGTATGTAGTGGTATCTCATTGTTGTTTCAGTTTGAATTTCCCTGGTGACATATGATGTAGAGCATCTTTTCATATGCTTGTTTGCCACTATATATTTTCTTTGGTGAGGTATCTGTTAAGGTCTTTGGCCCATTTTTTTATTTGGGTTGTTTGTCTACTTACTGTTGCATTTTAAGAATTCTTTGTATATTTTGGATAATAGTCCTTTATCAGATGTGTCTTTTGCAAGTATTTTCCCCCAGTCTGTGGCTTGTCTTCTAATTCTTTTGACATTGTCTTTTGCAAAGCAGAAGTTTTTAATCTTAATGAAGTCCAACTTATCAATTATTTCTTTCTTGGATTATATCTTTGGTGTTGAATCTAAAAAGACGTCACTATACCCAAGGTCATCTGGGTTTTCTCCTCTGTTAACATCTAGGAGTTCTGTACTTTTGCATTTCACATTTAGGTCTGTGATCCATGTTGAGTTAATTATTTGTGAAAGATGTAAGATCTATGTCCAGTTGTTCCAGAACCATTTACTGAAAAGACTATATTTTGTTTGTTATACCACCTTTGCTTCACGTCAAAGATCATTTGACGATATGAGAGTCTATTTCTGGCCTCTCTATTCTGACCTATTTGTCTTTCTTTTGCCAATATCACATTGTCTTGATTACTGTAGCTTTACTCTTAGGTCTTGAGGTTGGGTAATGTCAGTCCTCTTTGTTCTACTCCTTCAATATTATATTGGCTACTCTGGGTTTTTGCCTTTCCACATAAACTTTGTTTATGGTTTTAAATTCTTAATTGTATTTTTTCCACCTTTATTGAGATATAATTGACATAAAATACTGTTTAAATTTAAGGTGTACAATTTGATGATTTGATATACGTGTATATTGCATATTGTGTGCCACGATAATACACCCTTTGCCTCACATATTTACTGTTTTTGTTGTTGTTTGTTGAAATATAGTTGACACACAATATCACATTAATTTCAGGTGTACAACATAGTGATGTGACAAGTTTATACATTATGCTATGCTCCCAAGTGTAGCTACCATCTGTCACTATACAGTGCTATTACAATATCATTGACTGTATTCTCTATGCTGTATGTTTTATTCCCATGAGTTATTCATTCCATAACTGAAAGCCTGTATCTCCCAATCTCCTTCACCCATTTTGCCCATCCCCAACTCCCTCCCCTCTGGCAACCATTAGTTTGTTCATTTTGTTCTCTGTATTTAAGGGTCTGTTTCTGCTTTTGTTTTGTTTTTTAGATTCACATATAAGTGAAATCATATGGTATTTGTTTTTCTCTGTCTGGCCTATTTTACTTAGCATAATACTGTCTAGATCCATCTATGTTGTCACACATGGCAAGATCTCATCCTTTTTATGGCTGAGTAATATTCCAGGGTGTGTGTGTGTGTGTGTGTGTGTGTGTGTATCTTCTTTATCCATTCATCTATCCATGGATGCTTGGGTTCCTTCCATATCTTGGCTCTTGTAAATAATGCTGCAATAAACATACAGGTGCGTATATCTTTTTGAATTAGTGTTTTTGTTTTCTTTGGGTAAATACCCAGTAGCAGAATTACTGGATTATATGGTATTTCTATTTTTAATTTTTTGAGGAATCTTTATAATGTTTTCCACAGTGGCTGTACCAATTTACATTCCCACCAACAGTGCATGAGGGTTCCCTTTTCTCCACATCCTCACCAACACTTGTTATTTCTTGTCTTTTTTATTCTAGCCATTCTGACAGGCATAAGGTGATATTTCATTGTGGTTTTGATTTGCATTTCCCTGATAATTAGTGATGTTAAGCATCTTTTCATGTGTCCGTTGGCCATTTGTATGTCCCCTTTGGAAAAATGTCTATTCAGGTCCTCTGCCCATTTTTTAATTGGATTATTTGTTATTTTGGTGATAAGTTGTATAAGTTCTTTACATGTTTTGAATATTAACCCCTTATTGGGTATATCGTTTGCAACTATCTTCTCCCATTCAGCCAGTTTGCCTTTTCATTTTATCTATGGTTTTGTGTTGTTGTTCTTTTGATGAGAACATTTAAGATTTATTCCCACTGCACCTTTCAAGTATACAATGCAGTATTGTTAACTATGGTCACCAGGTCCCTGGAACTAATTCATCTTACAATTATAAATTTGTACCATTTGCAGGATGCCTGGGTGGCTCAGTGGGTTAGGCGTCTGCCTTCGGCTTAGGTCATGATCCACAGGTCCTGGGATCAAGTTCCACATAGGGCTCCTTGCTCAGCAGGGAGCCTGCTTCTCCCTCTGCCTCCCATTTTTTAGAGTACCTTTTCATTTTATTGATTGATTCTTTTGCTGTACAAAGCTTTTTCTTTCTTTTTTTTTTTTAAGATTTTATTTTTAAGGAATCTACACCAAACGTGGGGCTCAAACTCACAACCCAGAGATCAAGAGTCACACACTCAACCAACTGAGCCTGCCAGGTGCTCCTGCAGACGTTTTTTCATTTGATGTAGTCCCACTTGTTTATTTTTGCTTTTGTTCCTTTTGCTTTTGGTGTCATAGCCAAAAAATTGATGCCAAGACTGATACCAAGAAGATTTTCTCTATGTTCTAGGAGTTTTTCTAGGATTTTTATGGTTTCAAGGCTTATGTGTAAATCTTCAATCCATTGTAAAGCAGTTTTTGTGAGTGATATAAGATAGGGATCCAATTTCATTCTTTTTGTGTGTGAATATCCAGTTTTCCTCGCATCTTTTATTGAACAGATTATCCTTTCGCCATTGCATATTCTTGGCTCTCTTGTCAAATAGTAGTTGACAGTATATGTGTGGGTTTATTTCTGGACTTTGAATTCTGTTCCACTGGCTCATGTGTCTGTTTCTATGCCAACCATATTGTTTTGATTACTATAGCTTTGTATTATAGTTTGAAATCAGGAATTGTGATTCCTTAATCACAATTAAAGATTAATTGTGATTCCCAAAGGATTGCCTTCGCTATTATGGAGACTTTAATACTTTCAAATTAATTTTATGGTTGTTTTTTCATTTCTGTGAAAATACCATTGGAATTTTGATAGGGATTGCTTTGAATCTATAGGTGGCTTTGGTTAGTATGGACATCTTAATAACTCTTTTTTTTTTTTTTAAAGATTTTATTTATTTATTTGAGAGAGAGAATGAGACAGAGAGCATGAGAGAGGGGAGGGTCAGAGGGAGAAGCAGACTCCCTGCTGAGCAGGGAGCCCGATGTGGGACTAGATCCCGGGACTCCAGGATCATGACCTGAGCTGAAGGCAGCCGCCCAACAGACTGAGCCACCCAGGCGCCCAATAACTCTTTCAATCCATGAACATAAGAGATCTTTCCATTTGTTTGTATCTTCTTCAATTTCTTTCATCAATATCTTATAGTTTTTGGTGTACAGAACTCTTACTTCCTTGGCTAAATTTATTCTTAAGTAGTTTATTGTTTTTGAGACTATTGTAAATGGGACTGTTTTCTTTATTTCTTTTTCAGATAGTTCATTGTTAGTATATAGAAATGCAACTGATTTTTTTGTATGTTGACTTTTGAGATTTTAGTGAATTAGTTTATTAGTTCTAACAGGTTTTGGTGAAATCCTTAGGGTTTTCTATATATAAGATTATATCATCAGCAAATAATGACAGGTTTAATCCTTCCCTTCCAATCTGGATTCCTATTATTTCTTTTGCTTGCCTGATTGCTCTGGCTAGTACTTCCAGGACAGTGTTGAATAAAAATGGTAAGAATGGACACTCTTGTCTTGTTCCTGATCTTAGAGGGAAAGCTTCAACCTTTTACCATGGCGTTTGTTGTTAGCTGTGGGTTTGTCATTTACAACTTTTACATTGTTGAGATGTTTCTGCTATACCCAATTTTCTGGGAGTTTTTATCATAAAAGTATGCTGAATTTTGCCAAATGCTTTTTCTGCATCTCTTGAGATCATTGTAAAATTATTGTCTTTCATTCTATTTTTTTTTTTAAGATTTTTTTTATTTATTTGACAGAGAAAGACACAGCGAGAGAGGGAACACAAGCAGGGGGAGTGGGAGAGGGAGAAGCAGACTCCCTGCCGAGCAGGCAGCCCGATGCGGGACTCGATCCAGGGACTCCAGGATCATGACCTGAGCCGAAGGCAGTCACTTAACCAACTGAGCCACCCAGGCGCCCCTGTCTTTCATTCTATTAACGTGGAGTATCATATTTTTGACTTGTGTATGTTGAACATTCCTTGCATCTAGGGATAAATCCCACTTGATCATGATGTATGATCTTTTTAATGTGCTGCTGAATTTAGTTCGCTGGTGTTTTGCTGAGAATTTTTACATCTATATACATCAGGGATATTGACCTGTAGTTTTCTTTTCTTGTAGTGTTTTTATCTGGCTGTGGTATCAGAGTAATGCCGGTCTTGTAAAACGAATTTGAGAGTATTCCTTCCTCTTCAATTGTTTTGGAAGAATTTGAGAAGCATTGATATTAATTCTTCTTTAAATATTTGGTCATATTCACTCATGAAGCTGTCTGATCCTGGGCTTTTCTTTGTTGGGAGGATTTGATTATGGATTCAATCTCTTTTTAGTCTGCTCAGATTTTCTATTTCTTCATGATTCAATCTTGGTAGGTTAAATGTTTTTAGGAATGTGTCCATGTTTTCTTGGTTGTCCAATTTGTTGATATAATTTTTCATAGTAGTCTCTTTTGATTCTTTGTATTTCTTTGATATCAGTTTTAATGTCTCCTCTTTCATTTATAATTTTATTTGAGTCTTCTCTTTTTCTCTTGGTAAATCTAGCTAAGGTTTGTCGATTTTGGTTATTTTTTCAAAAACCAACTCTTAGTTTTACTGATACCTTCTATTATTTTTCTGCTCTCTATTTCATTTGTATCTGTCCTGATCTTTGTTATGTCCTTCATTCTGCTGACTTTGGGCTTCGTTTGTGCTTCTTTTTCTAGTTCCTTTAGATGTAAAATTATGTTGTTTATTGGAGATCTTTCTTTTTTTTTTAATGTAAGCATTTATTACTATAAACTTCCTTCTTGTCACAGCTTTTGCTATATGCCATAAATTTTGGTATATTGTGTTTCCATTTTCATTTGTCTCAAGGTAACTTTTTACTTCCCTTTTGATTTCATCTTTGACCCATTAGTTGTTCAGGAGTATGTTGTTTAATTTTCACATATTTGTGGATTTTCCAGTTTTCCTATTGTTATTGATTTCTAGCTTCATACCGTTATGGTCAGAAAAGATATTTGGTATGATTTCAGTCTTTTTAAATTTGGTAAGACTTGTTTTATTTTTATTTTGTATTTTTAAAGTGTTTTTTTTTAGGATATTTATTTATTTGAGAGCGAGAGAGAGAGAGCAGAAGCAGGGGTAGTGGCAGAAACAGGCTCCCCACTGAGTAGGGAGCCTGACGCAAGGCTCAATCCCAGGACCCTGGGATCTTGACCTGAGCTGAAGGCAGAATTTTAACTGACTGAGCCATCCCGGTGCCCTGCTAAGACATGTTTTATGACCTAACATATGATCTCTCCTGGAAAATGTTCTATGTGCTCTTGAGAAGAATGTGTATTCTACTGCTATTAGGTGGAATGTTTTGTATATGCCTGTTAGATACATTCGGTCTAAATTAGAGTTCAAGTCCAATGTTTCCTTATTATTTTTCTGTTTGGATGATCTTTCTATTGTTGAAAATGGGGTACTGGAGTTTCCTATCACTATTGTATCATTATCTATTTCTCTCTTCATGTCTGTTAGCAATTGCTTAGTATATTTAGGTGCTCCAATATTGGATATAGAGTGAATGAGTGGGAGGGACAGAGGGAGAGAGAGAATCTGAAGCAGGCTCCATGTCCAGCGTGGAGTCCTAAGAGGGGCTTGATCTCATGACCTTGATATCATGACCTGAGCCAAAAGCAAGTTGGACAGTTAACCAACTGAGCCGTCCAGGTGCCATTCTTGTTACAGTTTTGGATTTATCAGTACAGCTATCCCTGCTCTCTTTTGGTTTCCATTTGCAGGGAACGTCTCTTTCCATCCCTTCACTTTGAGCTTACATGTGACCTTGAAGCTGAGTGAGTCTTTTGTGGGCTGCATATAATTGGTTTTTTAAAATCTATTCAGGGGCACTTGGGTGGCTCAGTCAGTTCAGCGTCTGCCTTCAGCTCAGGTCATGATCCCTGGCTCGAGCCCCACGTCAGGCTCACAGTCTGCTTCACCCTCTCCCTCTGCTCCTCCCTGCCCCACTCGTACTCTCTCTCTCTCTCTCTCAGAAAAATAAATAAATCTTTAAAAATCTATTCAGCCATTCCATGCCTTTTGATTAGAGAATTTTATTTATTTCCATTTAAAGTAACTACTGATAGGCAAGGACTAACCATTCCCATCTTATTAACTGTTTTTTGTAGTTCCTTTGTTCTTTCTTCCCTTTTTGCTGCCTTCTTTTGTGAATTGATGATTTTCCATAGTGGTATACTTTGATTCCCTTGTCTTTATCTCATGTGTATCTGCTATAGGTTTTTGTTTTGTGGTTACTCTGAGGCTTACTTGAAATATCTTATATCTATAATAATCTATTTTAAGTTGGTGACAACTTCAACCATATACAAAATCTCTACCTTTTTACTATCCCCTTCCATTTTATGTTTTTGATGTCACAATTTACATCTTTTTATATTGTGTTTCCATTAATAAATTATTGTAGCTATAGCTATTTACAATACTTCTGCTCTCTAGCCTTTATTCTAGAGTTAAGTGGTTAACAAACCACCATAGTACAGTATTAAAGTATTCTGAATCTGACTATATACTTACCTACCTTTGCTGGTGTGTTATATATTTTCATGCTAATAATTAGAATCCTTTTGTATCAGTTTCAAGAACTCCTTTAATCACTTCTTGCAGGTCTAGTGGGGATGAACCTTCTCAGTTTTCGTTTTGGGAAAGCCTTTATCTTGTTTTCATTTCTGAAAGACAACTTTGCCAAGTAAAGTATTCTTGGTAGCAAGTTTTTTTTTTCTCCCCACACTTTGAATATGTCATCCTGCTCTCTTGGCCTGCAAGGTTTCTGCTGAGAAATCCATCTATAGCTTTATGGGGTTTCTCTTATATGAGAGAATTATTTTTTTCTTTTGCTGCTTTAAAAATCTTTTCTTTGTCTTTGATTTTAAGCAGTTTTATTATAATGTGTCTTTGAGAAGGTTGTTTTGGATTGAAATTTTGGGATGACCTATTAGCTTCATAAACTTGGATGTCCAAATTTCTCTCTAGGTGTGGGAAGTTCTCAGACATTATTTCTTTGAATAAGCTTTGAATAAGCTTTCCACCCCTTTTTCTTTCTCTTCTCCTCCTGGGATTCCACTAATGCATAGATTGTTTATTTTAATGATGTCCCATGGGACCCATAGGCTTTCTATCGTCCCTTTTTTATTGTTGTTTTCTTCTAACAGGATAATTTCAGATGATCTGTCTTTGAGAACACTGATTTTTTTTCTTCTGTTTGGTCCAGTCTTCTGCTAAAGATTTCTATTGAATTTTTCAGTTCAGTCATTGTTTTCTTCAACTCCAAAATTTGTGAGAATTTTTTATGTTTTTTATCTCTTTGTTGAAACTTCTTATTTTGTATTGTTTTCCTGATTTCATTAAATTGTTTTCTGTGCTCTCTTGTAGCTCTCTGAGCATCTTTTTTTTTTTTTAAGATTTTATTTATTTATTTGAGACAGAGAGAATGAGAGACAGAGAGCATGAGAGGGAGGAGGGTCAGAGGGAGAAGCAGACTCCCTGCCGAGCAGGGAGCCCGATGCGGGACTCTATCCCGGGACTCCAGGATCATGACCTGAGCCGAAGGCAGTTGCTTAACCAACTGAGCCACCCAGGCGCCCTCTCTGAGCATCTTTAGAAAATTATTTTGAATTATTTGTCAGGCAATTCATGTATCTCTATTTCTTTGCGGTCAGTTACTAAGAGTTTATTTTATTTATATATTTATTTATTTTTTTGGATGTAGTGTTCCATTATTCATTGTTTGTGTATAATACCCAGTGTTCCATTCCACATGTGCCCTCTTTAAAACCCCAAACCAGGCTAACCCATCCCCCTACCCCCTCCCCTCTAGAACACTCAGTTTGTTTCTCAGAGTTCATAGTCTCTCATGGTTCGTCTCACCCTCTGATTTCCCCCCCTTCATTTTTCCCTTCCTACTATTTTCTTTCTTTTTTTTAAAATATATAATGTATTGTTTGTTTCAGAGGTACAGGTCTGTGATTCATCAGTCTTACACAATTCACAGCGCTCACCATAGCACATACCCTCCCCAATGTCTATCACCCAGCCACCCCATCCCTCCCACCCCACCACCATTCCAGCAAACCTCAGTTTGTTTCCTGAGAATAAGAATTCCTCATATCAGTGAGATCATATGATACATGTTTTTCTCTGATTGACTTACTTCGCTTAGCAAATACCCTCCAGTTCCATCCACATCGGCAAGATTTCATTCCTTTTGATGGCTGCATAATATTCGACTGTTTGTGTGTGTGCGTGTGTGTGTGTGTGCATATACCACATCTTTATCCATTCATCTGTCGATGGACATCTTGGCTCTTTCCACAGTTTGGCTATTGTGCACATTGCTGCTATAAACATTGGGGTGCACATACCCCTTCGGATCACTACATTTGTATCTTTGGAGTAAATACCCAGTAGTGCAATTGCTGGATCGTTGGGTAGCTCTATTTTCAACTTTTTGAGGAACCTGCATACTGTTTTCCAGAGCGGCTGCACCAGCTTGCATTCCTACGAACAGTGTAGGAGGGTTCCTCTTTCTCCATATCCTCGCCAACATCTGTTGTTTCCTGACTTGTTAATTTTAGCCATTCTGATTGGTGTGGGGTGGTATCTCATTGAGGTTTTGATTTGGATTTCCCTGATGCTTAGCAATGTTGAGCACTTTCTCATGTGTCTGTTGGCCATTTGGATGTCTTCTTTGGAAAAATGTCTGTTCATGTCTTCTGCCCATTTCTTGATTGGATTCTTTGTTCTTTGGGTGTTGAGTTTGATAAGTTCTTCATAGATTTTGGATACTAGCCCTTTATCTGATATGTCCTTTGCAAATATCTTCTCCCATTCTCTCGGCTGTCGTTTGGTTTTGTTGATTGTTTCTTTTGCTGTGCAAAAGCTTTTTATCTTGATAAAGTCCCAATAGTTCATTTTTGCCTTTGCTTTCCTTGCCTTTAGCTATGTTTCTAGGAAGAAGTTGCTGCGGCTGAGGTCGAAGAGGTTGCTGCCTGTGTTCTCCTCTAGGATGTTGATGGACTCCCGTCTCACATTTAGGTCTTTCAACCATTTTGAGTCTATTTTTGTGTGTGGTGTAGGGCAATGGTCCAGTTTCATTCTTCTGCATGTGGCTGTCCAATTTTCCCAACACCATTTGTTGAAGAGACTGTCTTTTTTCCATTGGACATTCTTTCCTGCTTTGTCAAAGATTACTTGACCATAGAATTGAGGGTCCATTTCTGGGCTCTCTATTCTGTTCCATTGATCTATGTGTCTGTTTTTGTGCCAGTACCCTACTGTCTTGATGATTAGAGCTTTGTAATAGAGCTTGAAGTCCGGAATTGTGATTGTTGTTTCCTTTTTCAACATTCTTCTGGCTATTCGGGGTCTTTTCTGATTCCATACAGATTTTAGGATTAATTGTCACATTTCTTTGAAAAAAGTGGATGGTATTTTGATAGGATTTCATTAAATGTGTAGATTGCTCTAGGTAGTATAGACATTGTAACAGTATTTGTTCTTCCAATCCATGAGCATGGATCGTTTTTCCATTTCTTTGTGTCTTCCTCAATTTCTTTTGTGAGTATTTTAGTTTTCTGAGTATGGATTCTTTGCCTCTTTGGTTAGATTTATTCCTAGGTATCTTATGGCTTTGGGTGCAATTGTAAATGGGATTGACTCCTTAATTTCTCTTTCTTCTGTCTTGTTGTTGGTGTATAGAAATGCCACTGATTTCTGTGCATTGATTTTATATCCTGCCACTTTACTGAATTCCTGTATGAGTTCTCGCAGTTTTGGGGTGAAGTCTTTTGGGTTTTCCACATAAAGTATCATATCATCTGCAAAGAGTGAGAGTTTGACTTCTTCTTTGCCAATTTGGATGCCTTTTATTTCTTTTTGTTGTCTGATTGCTGTGGCTAGGATGTCTAGTACTATGTTGAATAGCAGTGGTGATTATAGTTCTGACCTTAGGGGGAAAGCTCTCAGTTTTTCCCATTGAGAATGATATTCGCTGTGGGTTTTTCAGAGATGGCTTTTATGATATTGAGGTATGTACCCTTATCCCTACATTCTGAAGAGTTTTAATCAAGAAAGGATGCTGTACTTTGTCAAATGCTTTTTCTGCATCTATTGGGAGGATCATATGGTTCTTGTTCTTTCTTTTATTAATGTATTGTATCACATTGATTGATTTGCAGATGCTGAACCAACCTTGCAGCCCAGGAATAAATCCCACTTGGTTGTGGTGAATAATCCTTTTAATGTACTGTTGGATCCTATTGGCTAGTATTTTGGTGAGAATTTTTGCATCCATGTTCATCAGGGATATTGGTCTGTAATTCTCCTTTTTGATGGGGTCTTTGTCTGATTTGGGGATCAAGGTAATGCTGGCCTCATAAAATGAGTTTGGGAGTTTTCCTTCCATTTCTATTTTTTGGAACAGTTTCAGAAGAGCAGGTATTAATTCTTCTTTAAATGTTTGGTAGAATTCCCCTGGGAAGCCATCTGGCCCTGGGCTTTGGTTTGTTGGGAGATTTTTAATGACTGCTTCAATTTCCTTAGTGGTTAAAAGTCTGTTCAGGTTTTCTATTTCTTCCTGGTTCAGTTTTGGTAGTTGATACATCTCTAGGAATGCATCCATTTCTTCCAGATTATCTAATTTGCTGGCATAGAGTTGCTCACAATATGTTCTTATAATTGTTTATATTTCTTTGGTGTTGGTTGTGATCTCTCCTCTTTCATTCATGATTTTATTTATTTGGGTCCTTTCTCTTTTCTTTTTGATAAGTCTGGCCAGGAGTTTATCAATCTTACGTATCTTTCAAAGAACCAGCTCCTAGTTTCATTGATCTGTTCTACTGTTCTTTTGGTTTCTATTTCATTGATTTCTTCTGTGATCTTTATTATTTCTCTTCTGCTGGGTTTAGGCATTATTTGATGTTCTTTCTCCAGCTCCTTTAGGTGTAGGGTTAGGTTGTGTATTTGAGACATTTCTTGTTTCTTGAGAAAGGTTTGTATTGCTATATACTTTCCTCTTAGGATTGCCTTAGCTGCATCCCAAAGATTTTGAACAGTTGTATTTTCATTTTCATTTGTTTCCATGAATTTTTTAAATTCTTCTTTAATTTCCTGGTTGACCCATTCATTCTTCAGTAGGATGCTCTTTAGCCTCCATGTATTTGAGTTCTTTCTGACTTTCCTCTTGTGATTGAGTTCTAGTTTCAAAGCATTGTGGTCCAAAAATATGCAGGGAATGATCCCACTCTTTTGGTCCCAGTTGAGACCTGATTTGTGACCTAGGATGTGATCTATTCTGGAGAACGTTCCATGGGCACTAGAGAAGAATGTGTATTCTGTTGCCTTGGGGTGGAATGTTCTGAATATATCTGTGAAGTCCATTTGGTCCAGTGTGTCATTTAAAGTCTTTATTTCCTTGATCTTTTGCCTAGATGATCTGTCCATTTCAGTGAGGGGGGTGGTAAAGTCCCCTACTATTATTGTATTGTTGTTGATATGTTTCTTTGCTTTTGTTATTAATTGGCTTAAATAATTGGCTGCACCCATGTTAGGGGCACAAATATTTACAATTGTTAGATCTTCTTATTGGATAGACCCTAAGTAGGATATAGTGTCCTTCCCTATTTCTTATTACAGTCTTTGGTTTAAAATCTAATTTGTCTGATACAAAGATTGCCACCCCAGCTTTCTTTTGATGTTCATTAGCGAGGTTTTTCCACCCCCTCACTTTCAATCTGGAGGTGTCTTTGCATCTAAAATGGGTCTCTTGCAGACAGCATATTGATGGGTCTTGGTTTTTTATCCAATCTGATACCCTATGTCTTTTGATTGGGGCATTTAGCCCATTTACATTCAGGGTAACTATTGAAAGATATGAATTTAGTGCCATTGTATTGCCTGTAAGGTGACTGTTACTGTATAATGTCTGTGTTTCTTTCTGGTCTATGTTACTTTTAGACTCTCTCTTTGCTTAGAGGACACCTTTCAATATTTCTTGTAGGGCTGGTTTCGTGTTTGCAAATTCCTTTAGTTTTTGTTTGTTCTGGGAGCTTTTTATCTCTCCTTCTATTTTCAATGACAGCCTAGCTGGATATAGTATTCTTGGCTGCATATTTTTCTCATTTAGTGCTCTATTAAATATATCATGCCAGTCCTTTCTGGCCTGCCAGGTCTCTGTGGATAGGTCTGCTACCAATCTAATATTTCTACCATTGTAGGTGACAGAACTCTTGTCCCAAGCTGCTTTCAGGATTTTCTCTTTTTCTCTGAGACTCGTAAGTTTTACTATTTGATGTCGGGGTGTTGACCTATTTTTATTGATTTTGAGGGGGGTTCTCTGTGCCTCCTGGATTTTGATGCCTGTTTCCTTCCCCAGATTAGGGAAGTTCTCTGCTAATATTTTCTCCAATATACCTTCTGCCCCCCTCTCTCTTTCTTCTTCTTCTGGGATCCCAATTATTCTAATATTGTTTCATCTTATGGTATCACTTATCTCTCAAATTCTGCCCTCATGATACAGTAGTTGTTTATCTCTTTTTCTCAGCTTCTTTATTTTCTATCATTTTGTCTTCTATATCACTAATTCTCTCTTCTGTCTCATTTATCCTAGCAGTTAGAACCTCCATTTTTTATCGCATCTCATTAATAGCTTTTTTGATTTTGAATTGGTTAGATTTTATTTCTTTTATTTCTCCAGAAGGGAATTCTCTGGTATCTTCCATGGTTTTTTCAAGCCCAGCTAGTATCTTTATAATCGTCATTCTGAAATCTAGTTCCAACATCTTACTAATGTCCGAATTGATTAGGTCCCTGGCAGTCGGTACTGCCCCTTGTTCTTTTTTTTGAGGTGAGTTTTTCCATCTCGTCATTTGTCCAGAGGAGAATAGATGAATAGAGAACAAAATGCTAACAGGGTAACAACGACCCCAGAGAAATATACACTAAATAAATCAGAAGAGATCTGAAACCAGGGGGGAAAGAAAGGCAAAGAGAGAAAAAAAAAAAGAAGAATATGTTCAAATATGATCAGACTGGTGAATAAATCAGTGCTGCACACTAGATTATGGGTGTATTTTTGTCTGTTAGAAGACACAGCCTCCCAAAATTTTAAAGAAAGAGAAACTTGTATATGTACAAAGATAAGGGTAAATATGATGAAGGGATGGAATATGACTGTAAAGTAGAAAATTATAAAAGATTTTATAAAAGGAATTGATAAGAAGTTGGTTGAAAAAAGAAAGAAGAGAAATTTAAAAAAAAGAGGGGGAGAGAATGTGATCAGGCAGGAGACTAGAACAAAGCCATACACTAGAGATTCAGGGTATATTTTAGCCTGTTACAAAAAACTGTATCCCAAAATTTTAAAGGGAGAACAATGTATATATATATACCAAAAATAAGGTTAACTAAAATGAAGGGATAGAATATGACTCTAAAAATGAAAAATAAAAAAGATTTTTAAAAAAGGGATTGATAAGATGTTGGTTGAAAAAGGGAAAAAGAGTAATTAAAAAAAAAAGAAAATTAAAAAAATTAACTTTGAAAGACTAAAGAATCATGGGGAAAAAAGCCATGAATTCTATGTGCTGTATTCCCCTCATGCTGGAGTTCTGTCATTCTCATTGATTGGTAAACTTGGTCTTGGCTGGCTGTTCTTGCTGGTCTTCTGAGGGAGGGGCCTGTTGCCTTGGTTCTCAAATGTCTTTGCTCGAGGTGGAATTGCCCCACCCTTGCCGGGTCCTGGCTAAGTAATTGCCTTGGTTTGCTCTCCGGAGCTTTTGTTCCCTGCAAGCTTTCCATACAGATTTGGAGGATGAGTGTGAAAATGGAGGCCTCCCAATTTCCACCTCAGAGGAGCCGAGAACTTGGGGCCCCACTCCTCAGTGAGCCCCCAGAGAAAAGCAGTCAATCACTCGCTTCTCCATGGTCTCCAGTTGCACTCCGTGCTTACCTGGCCTGTGACCGGGTGAGCTTAATAAATGTCTCCATAAGTGTCATTGACAAGATATTTGTAGTCATTGATTGCTTACATTGATTCAGAAAGAAAAATATGCAATTCTGACCCTGATAGCTTGCTATTAAATTTTTATCCCTAGAAATTCCCTATTACTCAGATTAAAGAGAATATCCAAAAGCTTCTGGAAATGGATAACTGTGGCTGCCTCTGGAAAGGAGAAATAAGATGTCAAGGGAAAAGGAAAGGCACATAACTTTTACTTTTTTAATTGGTTGCATGCCTGTAATATTTCTCTTAAAAAGTTCTTTTTTAGAAATAACTTGGTTATAAAAAACATGCACTGAAAGATTATAGGAAGTGATTTGAATATGTTTTCATTATATATATAATGCCCCCCAGTTACCAGCTGGCAAAAGAAAGAGAATCTCTGTAAAAGAGTAGAAAAGATGAAAAATTTTTATGTGATAAATTAGGTATAATACACAGTGGGGGGGAAAAAGGCATTTTGAAACTCTAGGAAAAACAAAGCCATATAAGTAGTTTATGGCCCAAATATGAAGCATAAATATTTGGGCAATTGATAGTAAGGGAAGAGAATCCATTTGATCTTCATGTTCTGCACATTTTCCTTTGAGTGACTTTCTAGTGGTTCTGACAGAAGTTTGTTGAGAAGAAAATGTAATCTTGGCACTCTTCTTAGCCTGGAAGTTGGCTGTTAACTTTGCGTTACCCAGAGGACAGAATAGAAAAGACTTATTGATTATGTTTAAGGGAGGTGAGTGGAAGGTGAGAAGGAAGAATGGCAGTAGTAAAATTGGAGAGTTGAAATACTTTCTATCTATGGTTGAAATATTATCTAGAGTTTCACAGTATATTATTAAAAGTTTCAAAGATAACCAACAAAAAAGCTAAAATGACTGTAACTGTTAAACTTTGAAGTGGATGTTAGCATAATCCTTACCTTTTATAGCTAGGAGTCATTAGATATTGTGTAAAGCTGATATGAGCATATTTAGAAATACTTAAGTAATCACAAACAAACAAAAACATGTAAAAGAGGTTGGCCCTGGGGATTGATCCTAGAAGTAGAAAGGGTTATAATATTTGTTGCTTTTCATCATAAATTCTTTTGTGCTAATGTTCTGTTACAATTTAATTTGTTTCCTTTTATTTATTGCCATGTGTGCATTTCTTTGGGAAAAAAATAGATGCTGGTTTAAACTGGGTCAGGCTTCATTTCAGATCTTTTAAAATAAGCAATGATTTGGAAATTCCAAGTACACCAAGAAACTTGGAGTAAGCAATTGGTTGTTCTACTGATATTTTATTCTCTACCTTAAGGATTATATAAGAATCCTTAGCTCCTATCCACATTAGCTTTAGCCCTCTGCTTATGAGATTTCTTTTTTAAGTGTCTGAGTAGTTCTGATCCTCCATTTTGGGGGGATAAGATTTTGCCTGCAACCAGGTTATTGATTCTGAAGGAGGAGGTATTCTGGTCCCTCTTTTTTTAAAATTTTATTTTATTATTTTATTTATTTATTTGACAGAGAGAGAGACACAGCAAGAGAGGGAACACAAGTAGGGGGAGTGGGAGAGGGAGAAGCAGGCCTCCTGCTGAGCAGGGAGCCCGATGCGGGGCTTGATTCCAGGACACTGGGATCATGACCTGTGCCAAAGGCAGATGCTTAACAACTGAGCCACCCAGGCACCTCTATTCTGGTCCCTCATATTACCAGCCTTGGTAATTGAGTGCTCATGTTTAGAAGGAATTGTGTTTTTAGTATTAAAAAAAGAATGGAAGGGGTACCTGGGTGGCTCAGTTGGTTTAGTGTCCGACTCTTGATCTCAGCTCAGGTCTTGATCTCAGGGTTGTGAGTTTAAGCCCTGTGTTGGTCTCCATACTGTGTGTAGAGCCTACTTAAAAAAAAAAAAAAAAAAGGAATGGGAAAACCACAGGTTAATCTGATAGTTAGGCCTTACACATTATTACCACCAGTTGGTAGCACACCTTAATTGCAAGAGTAGGAAAGAAAGGAAAACCATTTCTGATTTTTGCAAAGGTCTAGCAATACAAGTAACAGCAAATGTCCTGTAGCCAAGTGAAAATGTGAAGGAAGAATACTTCATTTTGGGAGAGTAAAATGAGGCAGTGATCATGATCCCTAAAATACTGTTACAAATATTCACGTGGTTTGTAAAAGTAGTGAAAGTGAAGAGTGAGAAAGCATAATCAGGAGACCTCTCTTTGGTCTAAATATCTAATAGCTGCACCTAGAACTCTGTAAAAGGGTTGGAGAAGGGAAGAATCATGAATAAAACGTTACTTTGAAAAGTCTTTCTTATAAGATCTATATGAGGGGGGCGCCTGGGTGGCTCAGTCAGTTAAGCATCTGCCTTCAGCTTGGGTCATGATCCTGGAGTCCTGGGATCGAGCCCCACATTGGGCTCCCTGATCAGTGGGGAGTCTACTTCTCCCTCTGCCCCTCACCCTGCTTGTGTTCTCTCTCTCACTCTCTCTCAAATAAATAAATAAAATCTTAAAAAAAATCTATATGAGGAAAACTATAAAACTCTGATGAAAGCAATCAGAGAAGAACCACATAAATGGAGAGATAGTCCATGTTCATGGATAGGAAAATACAATATCATCAAGATGTCAGTTCTTCCCAACTCGATCTATAGATTCAATGCAATTCAAAAAAAATCCCAGCAAGTTATTTTATGGATATCAGTACACTGATTCTAAAGTTTACATGGAGAAACAAAAGACCCTGAAAAGCCAGCACAATATTAAAGGAGAAGAACAAAGTTGGAAGACTGATGCTACCTGACTTCAAGACTTACCATTAAGCTACAGTAATCAAGACAGTATGATATTGGCAAAAGAATAGACAGGTCAATGGAATAGGGAGTCCAGAAATAAACTCCCATAAATATAGTCAACTGGTCTTTGACAAAGGAGCAAAGGTAGTAAAATAGAAGAAAAGATAGTCTTTTCAATAAATGGTTCTGGAACAACTGGACATCCACAGGCAAAAAAAAAAAATCTAGACAGAGATCTTACATCTTTCACAAATAATTAACCCAACACACATCACAGCATCACAGACCTAAATGTGAAATGCAAAACTACAGAACTCCTAGATGTTAACAGAGGAGAAAACCTAGATGGCCTTGGGTATAGCGATATCTTTTTAGATTCAACACCAAAGATATAATCCAAGAAAGAAATAATTGATAAGTTGGACTTTATTAAGATTAAAAACTTCTGCTTTGCAAAAGACAATGTCAAAAGAATTAGAAGACAAGCCACAGACTGGGGGAAAATACTTGCAAAAGACACATCTGATAAAGGACTATTATCCAAAATATACAAAGAATTCTTAAAATGCAACACTAAGTAAACAAACAACCCAAATAAAAAAATGGGCCAAAGACCTTAACAGATACCTCACCAAAGAAAATATATAGTGGCAAACAAGCATATGAAGAGATGCTCTACATCATATGTCACCAGGGAAATTCAAACTGAAACAACGAGATACCACTACATACCTAGTAGAATGGCCAAAATCTGGAACACTGACAATACCAAATGCTGACAAGGATGTGGAGCTACAGGAACCTTCGTACATTGCTTGTTAGAATGCAAATGGTTCAGCCACTTTAGAAGACAATTTGGCAGTTTCTTACAAAACTAAATATACTCTTACCATATGATCCAGCAATCACACTCCTTGGTATATATCCAAGTGAATTGAAAACTTATGTTCACAAAAAAAACCTACATAGGAATGCTGATAGCAACTTTATGCATAATTTGCAAAACTTGGAAGCAACCAAGATATCTCTCAGTAGTTGAATGGATAAATAAATTGTGATACATCTGGACAATGGATTATTACTCAGCACTAAAAAAACCCATGAACAATCAAGCCATGAAAAGACATGGAGGAAGCTTAAAGCACATTATTGAGTGAAAGAAGCCAATCTGAAAGGCTACATACTGCATGATTACAATTACATGACATTCTGGAAAAGACAAAACTATGGAGACAGTAAGATCAGTGGTTGCCAGAGGTCAGGGAGAAGGAAGGATGAATATACAGAGCACAGATTTTTTTGGCAATGAAAATACTAGTATGTTATTATAATGATGGATGTATATCATTACGCATTTGTCCAAACCCACAGAATATACACCACCAAGGGTGAACCCTAAGGTAAACTACATACATTGGGTGATTATGATGTGTCAATATAGGTTCATCTTTGGTAACAAATGTATCATTCTGGTGCATAATGTTGATAATAGGGAAGGAGGCCATTCGTGTGTGGGCAGGGGGTATAGGGGAAATCTCCATTCCTTCCTCCTTCCATACCTTCCTTTATTGTACCTAAAACTGCTCTAAAACCATAAAGTCATTAAAATAAAAAAAGACTTTCGTGAAAGCAATACCATCATTATCATCATGAAAACAAGTTGGCTGAACATCTTTCACTTTAAGCAGAACTCTAAGGTCAATAGAATAATTTGGAAATCTTCATGCTAAAATTATCCAAAGTGGAAAAAGACAAATTTTAAAGTTACTCGGCCATCTAAATAGTCACAAACTAGGGATGCCTGGCTGGCTGTCAGTAGAGCATGCGACTCTTGAACTTGGTCATGAGTTTGAGCCCACATTGGGTGTAGAGATTACTTAAATAAATAAATAAATAAATAAATAAATAAATCTTTTATAAATAAATAAATAGTCACCAACTAGCTCTTTGTATTAAAAGGCAAAGTTCTTCATGGTATTCGTTAATAAATGTTAACCATTTATTCTGCGATGCATTTATATTACACTTACAATACATTGATGTGTAATTCTATAAATGCAATTTTTAAATATATAATATTAAGTATCTACTTTTGTACCAGGTTGGCTAAGAATTGAGTTGAAATAAAACTAATGGGTATGTGTCTTCCTTTTTAGACATCTAACCTACCAAGGATGAAACTTCAAAGTGGGCCCGGGCTCATTTCAGATCATTTGAAATGAGCAATGAGGTAGAATTCCAAGGTCACCAAGAAATATGGACTAAGCAAATGGTTGCTCTACCAATACTTTATTCCCAACTCTAAATAATTTTTTAAAAAGTTTTTTTTTTTTTTAAAGTAGGCTCCATGCCCAGTGTGGAGCCAACATGGGACTTGAATTCATAAGACCTGAGCTGAGATCAAGAGTCAGAAGCTTAACCGACTGAGCCACCCAGGCACCCCTACCCTAAATAATATTTAAGAATCTTTAGCTACTATTCACACTAGTTTCAGATATCCCTTTTGATATTTTGTTCATACATATAGCTTGAAGCTGTTCATGAAAACGGTGGTATTTGAAAATCTTTGCCAAGAATTTTGGAATCTTGATTAAGAATTTCACAAAAGCAGAGGCTCCTGGGAGATGTGTGATTCCGGAACAAAGTCAACACATTATAACCATTACTTTATCAAATAGCTAAACTTTAAATGTACCTATTGTTTGCTTGCATTTATTATTTTTCAGACTAAATCAACTAATATGAAGAATTTGTGAAGAAAGAGACAGAAATCGGAAAAAGATTAAGTCATTTCTTGCATACCATTAAGTATTTCTGATTATATTTTGTGAAACATAGGAATCACAGAAAGCTTTTGTGCATTTTTAAAAGGGTGGTGAATGAAAGACAAAGACTTTTTAGAAGGCTATTTTACTTGTTATGGTATAAGATAATGGGATTTGGTGGTAGTGGGGGGCAGTAACAGCCTTGAATGAGATTAAAGCAGTGGGAGAAAAAGCAAGAAATCTGAATGAGGATATCATGGGAGTTGGGCTATTTTGAAGGAAAAGAGTCAAGTCTAGCCCTACAATTTAGAACCTAGGAGACTAAGTAATTATTTATAAACACCAGCTCAACTATTGAGTTAAGTGAGAGGGCAAAATAAAGAAAATTTTAGATTTCTCTAAACTCAGAAAGTTGACTACCCATGCCCTTGGATATTTTTAAAAATTGCTAAGAAGTTCTTAGCAAGATAAAAACAACACGACAATAATACCAATGACATTTCTATATAATTGTTAATTTGTTTAGTACTCATAGCAACTCTATGAGATAGGTACTATTGTTTTTTCCAACAACTGAGGAAACTGAGGCACAAAGAGATTTGTCCAAGGTCACACAGCTTTCTAGAGCAGTACAGTTCCAAAGTCCTTGTTCTTAATTATTACACTGAGATTACAATGTTAAGAGAAATTAGGAAATTTGAATTTTAAAAAAGCATCATTTTAAATGTTTAAATTTTGAGCTGGAGCTTCCTGGCAAGTAAGCTGAACATGAGGAATCTTAGTTGAGGAAAAATCAGAAACAGTAATTTTGGGAGACTTTTGAAGTGAAAGAATGTAGTGGAGGACAGAGAGTTAGGAGTTGAACCGTGGGATGGAAGAAAGGAGGAGGAGCTAGCAAAGGAATAAGACCAGTAAACCAGGTAGGTTGTAGGTACCAGGAATTGTCTTAAAATAAAGGGAAATAGGATTTTAAGGAGGGGCTAGGGATTGGGTATGTCAAGAAAATGAGGAATGAGAAAATGGTTGGAAACTAGTAGAACTCTGTTGATCTTTTTTTTTTTTTAATTTAAAGATTTTATTTATTTATTTGAGAAAGAGCATGAGCCAGAGGAGGGCCAAGCAGATACCCTCCTCAGTGGGGAGCCCAATCCCAGGACCCTGAGATCATGACCTGGGCCTAAGGCACTAAGCCACCCAGGTGCCCCCTAGCCACACTTTACATACTTGGTTGTCAAGGGCCATTTCTTTCACTGCAGAAAGTTCTGACAGTGCTATGCATGATCTGACAGGTGGGGAATTCAGTACTTCACAAATCAGAAACACAACAGCAGTAGAGCCAAAAGATCTCACATTTATTATTGAACCAACCTACTGGTGCAGAGGCATAGTCACAGAGAAAAATCATTTCCATGATAAGACAAGTCTATGGCCAGGTAGGAAGGATGTTTACAGAATGATAGAACACATGATCTTCACACAGCTTAATATGTGTGCCAATTAAGTGTGTCATCTCATGATGTGTGACGCCTTATAGACCCAGCTTGGTTCTTCTCCAGTGCCTCCTCTTAGAGTTGTACCTGATCTTATTACCAGTTTTCATCCAAATCCTCTGGGGAATGGGGCGATTCTGCTTGTTTCTTGGCCTGGAATCTCTTGATTCTGAAAGTCTTGTGAGAAGACATGGCGAGAAGCAGCCAGCCACACACAGCAGGATGGCGGCGAAAAAGAGAAAAGTAGAACTCTGTTGATCTTAAAATGTAATTTCATTTTGCTGTTATGAAGTCTGATTAATACAAGGTAAGGAATAAAGGGTAAATGAAGGCGGTGACTGCTTTTCAGAAATGTGACTGGGAAAGGAAGGTTGATAATACAGTAACTGGAGAGAATAGTAGCACTGAAATTTTAAAAAAAGACCATGGAAACTGTGTGCTGAAAAGCAGAAAGGAAGAAGCTGGTGGATAAGCACATTGAAGATACAAGACCTTACAAAAGTAGTGGTGGAAGGAAGTGGGAAGGGATAGCATACATAGTCCAAGAAAGACTGGCTTTGGAAAGGGGAGAACAGGTTGATTTGGTGAGAATTTTTCAGATCATGAACAGAATGTGACTACAGATACTTCAAGATGGAGAGACTATCAAACTGGAGAATTTGTAGTCCCATAGATTTGATCCCTGGAAACTAAATGAAGTTATCTATTAGTATGGATTGCGACCGGCAATAATAACAAGGAAAGCTGGAAATAGTCTTTGCAAAGAATATAAAAGAAACCAACCAGAGATGTGTGTGCGTGTGTTTAGATGGGTTGCGACTTCCTCCAGTGAAATAGCCATACACTTCGTGACCTTTTGAGAAAGAAAACAAAAACGGGTAATTTACTGGAGATGGGCTGAGGACTGTAAAGGAATCGAGCGATGCTAACGCAATATTAAAAGAGCTGGCTCTAGCAACAGAGAATTTAGTCACAAGTGGAGCTGATGACCTGGGAGATTAAGGATTCACTTTTGTATTGAAAAGTTGTGAGCAGGTGAAAGGTAGGAGCCACAGCCACGGAAAGGCGGGTAGGAAGAGGCGACGTTCAAGGGCGTATTTTGGTCATGATCTCACGTTAGTCAATTCTCACGTCCATTTCAGAGCCACTGAAAGTAGTCCTGTGCTGTGGGAGGAGAGATCGCATTCCAAAGCTGAGGCTCTATTTTCCCAGTCTAGCTACATTCCTTTTTCACTAACTAGCCAATGCTGCCGCCTTATGCAAAGCCGGCACTAAGGAGTGAACCTGCTTTACAGAGGCAGGGACGACGCCAATCGGCCTGGGGCAGGCACTGTAGCGTCTAAAGCGACATGGGATGGCCTAAACAGTTCTCGAAACCTTTTCACTCTCACTCGCGAAAACGCCTGGCCAACAGTCAACAATAAATAGCTAACACAATGCTAAGCTCGGAGACCCTCTTTAAACCCAGGAGAGGCGGGAGAAGGGTTTGGCTCCTTCACTGCCTTCCCGTTTCCGCAAAGCGCGTCCCGGACGTGGGGTGGGGACAGCACGAGCCAGGCGGAGCTGCAGGGAAACACCAGTCTCCAGCCCTGAGGAGGGGCCTCACTGAAGGGGCCGGGGGCGGGTCTCCCT
Organism: Mirounga angustirostris; assembly: GCF_029215605.1. NCBI lineage: Eukaryota > Metazoa > Chordata > Mammalia > Carnivora > Phocidae > Mirounga > Mirounga angustirostris. The sequence goes on from NW_026991709.1 coordinate 123,180,893, forward strand.
CCCAGGTCTCGGAGAAGCTCCGAAAATGGCGGGCGGCAACTCGGCTAGCCGGGCGCGCAGGCGCCACCGTGGCCGTCCTTCCGCCAGCCTCGGGCGACTCAAGAACCGTCCACAACGTCCTCACCGAGAGGTATCCGCCGATTGCGATTGGCTGAGCTAGGCTACCGCTCCGTGCGGGGGCGGGGCCTCCACGCAGCGGCCACGTTTCCCGCCCCGCTGGTGCGCGTGCGTGCAATCCCCACAGGAAAGCGTTTGCGCGCGTCCCCGCCGCGGCCCCCAGCTCGCGCCTCAGCTCCCTCCCTTTTCCGGGCAGGCCCGTCCCGTCAGCTAGGCAGTAAGCGTCGCGGCCAGCAGAGGGCGGTCCGGACCCAAGTCTGCAGCGGCGCCATTGGCGTGTGGAAAATGCCACCAGATGGCGGGTTAGGATTGCAGCTCCGTTGAAGGCGCGGCCCCCGCTCCCGAACCCCCGGCGACCACCCCGTAACAACCCCCCCACATCGGGAATAACACACCGGAGACTTTTGGGGGGAAACTAGGTCGACGGCCGGCGGCGCCCGGCTGGGCAGCTGAGGTGAGTGCGGGCGGCGGCGACGGCGGCGGGGGGCGGGAAAGGGGGAATGCGGCGGCAGCGGCGCGGGGGCTGGAAGCGCGGATCCAAGATGGAGGCCGGGCGAGAGCGAGGGAGCGAGGGAGCGAGGGAGCGCGAGCGAGGAGCGGGCGGGCGGGCGGGCGGGCCGGGCGCGGGCCCCGCGCGGGGGAGGGAGGCCGCGCGGGCCTGTGCGGGGCGCGGCAGTCGCTGGCTGTCCGGGCGCCCGGGGGGGGCGCCTGTGGGCGCGGCGGGCACCCCGGAGCCCTAGTTCCTCCCCACCCCTCCCGCGGGCCCCAAGATTCTGCCCCCGCCCGCTCGGGCACTACGGCGACGGGCGCGGAAGCCTTTGTGGCGCGCTCGGGCCCGCCGCCAAGCCCGCCCTCCGCCCCCCGCCCGGACTCTCGGGACTCGTCCGCACCCGGCGGGGCCGGGCCGAGGCGGGCTGGTGCGAATGCCGTCCGCCGCCCGCCGCCCTGCGTTTCTGCGGTGTTTTAGCGGCGGCGGCGTCACATGACAACGAGCTCGCCTCAGCGGAGGGGCCTGGGGGTCGCTCGGCGTGGCGGCCGGCCGAGACGTCTTCTTGGTGGGGTGGGGCAGGGGGCTGGCGACTGGGGGAGAAGGGGCGTCGAAGCCGGGCTTTCCCGCTGTCTGCCCTCCCCGCCCCCGACGGAGGCCTCCCTGTGAAACGTGTTCAGGCCAGAGCACTGCCCCGCTAGTTTGCCAATTCCCCGGGAGAAGAGGCCAATAAAAGTTGTTTTCCCTCCTTTCTCGGGGTGGGGGCGGGGTGAAGAGCTGGGAAACTGGAGTGCCTGGAGTTGGACCGGGGCCTCGATTGGAGGGTCTGAACTGGGTGCTTCTTGTGTGCTTTAGGGACTTAAAAAAATTTTCAGGTCTTAGGATTGTCACGTCACCCTTTCTACCCACATTGGAAATGTTATCGATTCTCTTCACATTGTAGAGAATCGTGCCCGGGGCGTATAAATCATGGGATGGTTTGGAAGCTTATAGACCCAAAACAATGTTGTTTGTGACGATAGCGAATTATTTGCTGTTAAAGCTCTTGTTAAGATGATGAATATAGTTTATTCCTAATCGTGGTCGTGACTAGAAAGGACTATATTTCCCATCTTCTTAGGGAAATACAGTGTTTGTGAAAGTATTTGAATTGGTGTAGAGAAAGTTCTCTGATCTGTGATTTATGTGGAATTTGAATATGACTCTACCTTTTAGTTTTCCGTGTGTTTTTAAGAAAATTGCAAATTTTGATGGTGAACTATACCTAGGGAAGCATACACAACAGTGAAATTAAAAACGTTTATTGTCTGATATATTGTACTGTATTTTCATATTTATAGTGATTCAGATTTTAAAAAATTGCAGAAGGGGGGAAATACTGAAAGATCCGGAAAGGTTGTCTGCTTGCTTTTGATTTTTGTGAACACTTGTAACACAAATTGCTTGTTTTCTAAATAAAGTTCTGGAAAACCTACAGGTGTTCTAAATTTTTTTCTTTGTATTTTTCAAAATTATTTTAAATTTAATCAAGTGGTTTACCAATGGTCATTTTTACAACCAAACTACTTTGAGTGGAAATTTCTCAGTATCCACTTTAGTTTTGGTGTTCTGACAGAGCTAGGAGATACTGAAATGGATGTGAAATGTGGGAAATTATGTTACTTGGATTCATTCCGTTGAAGACCATAATATAATTACTGTTGATTTGAATGGCTCTTTTAAAGCCTTAAGGGGGGCTGTGGTGTAGGGGAAAGAGCCCTGGACTGAAGTTACTTTAAACATTCCCTAGGTTTGTCATCTTTGGGGTGTCACTCTTTGAGGTTTACTTATCACTAAAATGAGGGTACTAAATTGTAGTTGTTTAACAAGATGTGTATGGAAAGAGCCCTTCTTAATAGTTAAAGCTTGAAACATTTTATGCAGTTTTAGCCTTTTCCAAACCTTGATTCTGGATCAGTGTAGCTTCATAATCAATGCTGTGAGGCGATCTAAGGCACCCTGAGGAAAAAGGTACATTTCTTTGTAGCCTGGGTGCAGGGGTACAAGAGCACCTGGCTCTAGGGGTCCCAAACAGACTAGGTCCAGCCACTTGCTGCTGACAGAATCCAAAGGCAGAGAGACGAAAGGTGGTGAAACAAAGTTTATTTCGGTGAGGCCAACACTGGAAGAACTGTCTCTCCCAAATGTTCAAACTTCTAAGTTTATATAAGGCAAATGTGGATGAAAGATGGTTGAGTACATGCAGGTGGGCAGTGAAGGTCAGGTCAGTCATTGTCTTAGGGTCCGTCTCCTGCGGTCTTGGTGGCTCCGGGCAGTCCTTATTGCTTGTGGGTGTAGTTTTGGTTCTTATCAGGAATGCTTTGCCAGTAGGGTGTTTTGCTTGAGTTAAGAGATAGCCAGAAAGAGGAGCTTAATTAATAAAGTACAGACTGAGGTTAAAATGGAGGTAGCTAAAGCCCTGTTTCATCTTCCCCTTTTTTTCTTTGATGTTTAGTCCTGTAGTGAGGGAGTGTATTCCTTTTCTTTTGATGTATAGCAAAGTACAACAGATTTAGCAGCTTAAATAACACCCAGTTATTGTCTCACAGTTTCTGGAGGTGAGAAATCTGGGTACTTTGTAGCAGGACTTTGTACAGCATCTCACCAGATCATCTCATCAAGATGTCAGCTGTGGCTGACAGTTTTTATTTGAGGTTCAGGGTGTTCTTCCAAGCTCAGTACTTGTTGGCACAGTTAATTTCCTGAGGCTATAAGTCCCTCTTCTTAATAGCTTTTGGTTAGGTTACCACCAGTGCACATAGCAGTTCACGTGTGACTACTGTTGCTTTTATTCAGACAAGCAGGAGCCAGTCTCCTTGACTTCCTCTGTCTGTGACCTCTAGACTCTCCTTTAAGACCCCCTTTTTAAAGCTCATCTGGTTCGGTCAGACCCACCCAGGATAATTTCATTTTGGGCCACTCGACTGATTAGGGACCTTAAATACATATGCAGAATCTATTTGCCATATAACAACCACTGCAGTGATGCTATCCCATTATATTTACAGGCCTCCCCACAGTCAAAGGGAGGGGAATTTATAGGGTGTGGCTCATTGAGGGTTCTTAGAATTTTGTCTGCCATTGGGAAAGAAGTATTTTTACTTTTGCCTTCTTAGAATCTGGAAATACATAGGAGAGAACAGAGGGAGAGCAATAACCCACTTGACAAGTTTATTCATATGTCTTTAAACCTTTTCTTTCCCATATTTCCTGGTATCTCACTTTAAGTGCCTCTATGAAAACATTTTATTGTATTTAGAGGAAATTAAAAACTAAAATTAAAAATAAACTTTAGGTAATAAAAAAGGCAATAGATTATGTAATTATCATTATTCCTTGTATTGTTTTACCCATTTTAGAGATGAGATTGAGTCTTGTAAGATTTTAATGCTTAAAATCACACCTCCTATTAAGTGACAGGTAGATTCACACTCATTGCACCTTAGTTCACAGTTTGTGAGGAAGAAATTTTTATGAAAAAATTATTTGAAAGGATTAGAGTAGGGATATTATTGGTGAACAAAGAATGTAGCAGAAGTTGGGTCATGATATGTGGGATGTTTTGAGTCTAAGAAGAAAAATATTTTCAAGAGGAGGCAATTAGTTTTAGTTAAGGATATCAAGCTTTAAAGAATATAACCAAGGAGTTAAAATTGTGAGGGATATACAACTTAATTTCTTTATAGAGAGGGGATATAGTAGGGGCTTGGTAAATCTTTGTTAGCTGAATAAACATATAAATCTTTAGAATTAAGATGTCTCTAGCTACTGTGACACTCCTTAGGGAAAGGTAGAAAGCAGAGACCTAAAAGAATGCTCTTGCATAAACTCTAGAATGAGATGAGTCTTGAGATGGGAATTAGGGTAATGTGTCTAGAGAAGGAGGGGTCAGTTTTCTGTCATTTCAATAGTTAAGAGTATAGGATCCCAGCTTCCTGTCTTAGTGCTGAGAGAAACTTGTTTTATTGAGAAATGTGATTCTTTTAAAGTGAGCTTTAAGTAGGTCATAAATCAGTTGGTTTTATAGAATCTTTTCTTCATATAATTCACCCCTTATTGTTTCCTTCAGGTTTTTTTTCCTTCCCCTCTTCTAATTCTGTTTTTGCCAGTTTGTGCTTGAAGGACATCTCAGGTCCTACTTTCATAAAATACATTCCTTTGTGCTATGGGCCTAAATGGTGCCCAAATAAGTTGCCCAAATGTCTCTTTAGAGTTTTGCTGTAATGAAACAGCTATAAAAATGGCTTTTAACTTGCTAGAAGCTCACAGTTAACAAAAACATTTTATATCGTGACCCAGTACAAACACATACACAGTGGAAATAAAAGTTTCAAGAAATAACATTTAACCTTTATGTAGTGCCCTCTGATATTTTCTGATTTTGTTTTTTAAATTAAGAATGTTGGTTGCAACTCACCTAAGTGATACCATGACTCAAAGTTGGAAAAGCAGTGAATCTTGGTAATCGGAGTAGTACAAAGTAAAACCATAAGAAGAAACCATTTCACTTCTATCAAATTGGCAAACATTAAGCATTCTGATAATATCAAGTGTTGGTGAGATGTGGAGAAATTATACTCCCGTTTTTGGCAGGAGTCTAGACTGACACAATCATTTTGCACAAAAATTTGTTTTATCTAGTAAGTTGAAGATAACGTGAATAAAAATGTTCACAATAACCTTGCTTCCAGTAGCCAAAATTTACTTTTTATTTATTTATTTATTTTATTTTTATTTATTTTTTTAAAGATTTTATTTATTTATTTGACAGAGAGAGAGCAAGAGCAGGAACACAAGCAGGGGGAGTGGGAGAGCGAGAAGCAGGCTTCCTGCCGAGCAGGGAGCCTGATGTGGGACTCGATCCCAGGACCCTGGGATCATGACCTGAGCCGAAGGCAGACGTTTAACGACTGAGCCACCCAGGCGCCCTTATTTATTTATTTTTAAACATTTTATTTGTCAGAGAGAGTGTGCATACACACAAGCAGGGGTAGTGGCAGGCAGAGGGAGAAGCAGGCTCCCCGCCGAGCAAGGAGCCTGTTGTGGGACTCCATCCCAGGACCCTGGGATCATGACCTGAGTGGAAGGCAGACGCTTAACTGACTGAGCCACCCAGGCATCCCAGTAGCCAAAATTTAGAAACAAAGTGTCCATCAGTGGTAGAATGGATAAATGGTGGTTTTCAAAAGTTAAAATAACCTTGATTCGTAGGTTAATTTCACGTGGTCACAGAGTATTATACTTTTTATATTTAATGTTAGGGATTTGGGGATATTCATGAAGGGTATTGCTTTGTAGTTTTCTTTGGTTGTAATGTCTTTGTCAGGTTTCAGTGTAACAATTATGATGGTGTCAGAAAGTAGATTGGGAGGTGTTCCTTTATTTACTGAAAGAATTTGTTTAACATTGATATTAATCCTTAATGGAATGTTTACTAGAATTCACCAGTGATACCATCTAGACTTGGAATTTTCTTTGTGGGAAGGTTTTTGGTAATAGTCAAATTCAATTTTGTTAGTAGACCTATGGCTATTCAGATTTTGTTTCATCTTGTCAGTTTTGGTAAGTTGTATTTTTAAAGACATTTGTTCATCTCATTTCATTTATTGATATAATTATTTACATGGTTCCATTGTTATCCTTCTAATGTCTGTAGGATCTGTAGTGATATCTCCTCTTTAATTTCTTGTGTTGTTAGTATGTTCTTTCTTTTTTTCTTGACTGGTATCATTCTTGGTTTACCAATATTATTATCTTTTCAAGTAATAACACTCCTAGTTTTCTCCATTTATTTTCTCTATCTCATTTGTTCTTTTCCTTGTAATTTTCTGTCTTCCACATGTTTGCTCTTTTTTTCTAGCTTAAAGTGGAATCTTAAGTCATATATTTTAGACATTTCTTGTTCTTTATTTTTTTTTTTATTTTTTTATTTTTTAAAGACTTTATTTATTTATTTGAGACAGAGAATGAGAGACAGAGAGCATGAGAGGGAGGAAGGTCAGAGGGAGAAGCAGACTCCCTGCCGAGCAGGGAGCCCGATGCGGGACTCGATCCCGGGACTCCAGGACCATGACCTGGGCTGAAGGCAGTCGCTTAACCAACTGAGCCACCCAGGCGCCCCATTTCTTGTTTTTTAATTTAAGCATTCAGAACTGTCACTTTTCCTGTAAGCACTGCTGTATTCCACAAATTTTGATATGTTGTATTTTTGTTATTCAGTTTGAAATAATTTCTAGTCTGCTTTGTAATTTCTTCTTTGACATATGGATGTTTAATTTTCAGGGTGCCTCGGTGGCTCAATTCGTTGAGCAACTGCCTTTTCAGCTCAGGTCATGATCCTGGAGTCCCGGCATTGGGTCACGTGTCAGGCTCCTTGCTCAGCAGGGAGTCTGCTTCTCCCTCTGACTCTCCTCCCTCTCATGCTGTTTCTCTCTCATTCTCTATCAAATAAATAAAATCTTTATTAAAAAAGTGTTTATGGGGCGCCTGGGTGGCTCAGTTGTTAAGCGTCTGCCTTCAGTTCAGGTCATGATCCCAGGGTTCTGGGATCAAGCCCCACATCGGGCTCCCTTCTTGGCGGAGAGCCAGCTTCTCCCTCTCCCACTCCCCCTGCTTGTGTTCCCTCTCTCGCTGTCTCTCTGTCAAATAAAATCTTAAAAAAAAAAAAAAGTGTGTTTAATTTTCAAGTACTTGGGATGATTTTAGATATCTTATTATTGATTTTAACTTAATTTCTTTTTGAGGTCAGAATATATTCTGTGTGATTTTAATTCGTTTAAATTTACTGAACCTTGTTTCATGGTCTGTCTTGGTAAATGTGCCTTTCACAGTTGAAAATAATGTATCGTGCAGTTGTTGGGTATAGTATTCTGTAAATATCAGTTAGATTAAGGTGTTTTGGTAGCATTTTCAAATCATTTGTGTATTTGCTGGTGTTTTTTGTTTGTTCTGTTTTGTTTTGTTTGGAGGGGGATGTAGTTTTATCAGTTGCTGAGAGGTTAGAATATCCAACTGTGACCTCAGTCATAGTTGCCTATTTCTTGCAATTGTCTTTTTCTCCTCTAATTTTGTCAATTTTTGTCTCATGTGTTTTGAAGATGTGTTATTAAGCACGTACAATATATAATATGTCTTCTTGATGAATTGATCTTTTTATCATTTGAAATATTTCTTTTTCTCTCTGGTAATACTCTTTTTTTTAGGTCTGTTTTATGTGATGTTAATATAACCACTTCAACTTTCTTGAACTTACTATTCCCATTATGTATCTTTTTTCACTGATTTACTTAAAAACTCATTTTCTTCGTGTTTCACTTGTACCTCTTAAAGGCAGCATATGGTGGTTTTTTCTTTTTTTAAAAAAGATTTCATTTATTTATTAAAGAGAGAGAAAGCACAGGCAGGGGGAACGGTAGGCAGAGGGAGAAGCAGGATCCCCACTGAGCAAGGACCCTGATGCAGATGCAGGACTTGATCCCAGGACCCTGGATCGTGACCTGAGCTGAAGGCAGACGCTTAACCAACTGAGCCACCCAGGCATCTCGTGTTTTGCTTTTTTCTGATAATATGGAAGAATCTCTCTTTCATTTATAGTAAGCATTGATTATGTGCTAATGCCTGTCATGAATGGTTAAAGGCCTGCGATTTTATTGTACTTGAAGGCTAACAAGTTAACCTGCCACAGTTTAATGGATGCTGGTGGGAGCCATGAGGCTCCCTGATCAGAGAAGAGAACAGCGCACTACAGCAATAGCAGTAGTGGTAAGTGGTGGTGTTCATACTGTATAGTATCCTGTAGTGTTGTAGACTAATTGTCCCAAGACCATACAGCTAACAGATGACAGAATCAGCATTTGCATCAGATCTCTGAGCCCCAGTTTGCACACACTAGTGTGAAGATATGACATCTGCACATGCAGTAGGTTGGTTACAGGAGAGGAATCTGAGGCTTAGGGAAACTTGAATCCTTATAATGGATAGTAAGCATGTCTCTTTCCAACACTGTTCATTATGTAGATAATCTTGAAAGGTTTGGGACACAGGCATTCAGTGCCTCTGTTTTCAAGACATGTAGAAAAGTAAAAGACCCATGGAGAATTGCCTCCTAGAACTGCCCATTGAATTTTCTTAGTTTTCCCTATGTTGTTTGTGATTAAGGTTTCCTTATATTTCTCACATGGCTGCAATGCAGCTTTTCAGCTCTATATCTGTAGTGTGCTTCTCTTTGAGTTTTATGCTTTCAGCAAATTGGATTACATTCTTGTATCCTAGTCCATCTCCCCATGTCTTTGTTCTGGTGTTATATGTGTATAAGAAAATATTCATTGAGTATTTACTATGTACCAATAAACATTTTACAATAACAAAGCAACAAAACAAACTAATAGGAATAACACATGAAATGCTGTGGAGGGGGTTAGATTCAAGATACTTTGGAAGCAGAACTTGCAAAATTAAGGGGAGATGGCCTTCTCCCTGTCAGTTCCCCCCCCAAAATAATAAATACATTATGTTTTGGAAGTGATAAGAGTCAGAAGAGTTTTTCAGCAGAGTCCCTTTATTTTCTGATTAGAATAATGTTAATAATTAAATATTCCCTGTACTGTTTTTAGGCTTTTTGGGAAAATTTCTCTTCATAGTTGTTGAATTGTTTCAAAGTCCAGGTAGATGTTTGAGACACCATTGCCTATCTTCTCAATCTTAGGCAGACAAAATATGCTTTATACATAGTCAGGCATAAACATGACCTGATTGTCTCTCTTGAGGTACTTCATTCCTTCTTTTATTCTAAAGCTTTGTTGACCCTGATTGTATCAGGTTATTATTTTTCCTGTCTCAGTTACAGCACTGAGAGGTAGGTTTCTTCTGTTCTCTAGTAGTGATAGTATAAAGTAGCAAATGTGCAGAAATTTTTATGACATAACACAGGATATAAAAGCTAAAGTTGTCGTAAGTTGTGTTGTACTTTATTGTTCAAGCTTAAATTACAGTTTGGGATGAAAATGCCTTAGCGTGTATCTTGTGTTGCAAGGGATAGTGAAAAAATTCATATGTTTACACATGAAGGAAGCACTGTCACATGATAAATGGCTCAGAAAGCCATTGTTCAAGAGAGTTCCTGGCACCTGAGTCACACTGCTTGTGTTAAATTCTGATGCAGCCCCTTCCTAGGTGTGTAAACGTGGGTGAGTTCTTTAATAACCTCTCTTATCCTCATTTACAGAGGGTACAGAGAGGTACTACAGAGCCTCTCATCTCTGAAGTGGGAATAAAAGCATACTTCTGTCATGGGTTGTTGTAGAAGTTAAAGAGTTAGTTTTTAACTATTAGACTGTATTGCATTGCACATAAATTCTAAGGACATTAATCTTAAATTTAAAAGGTGAATAAAATTATAGATAAATAATGAGGTTACTTTCCAGAAGCAAAGCATTTTAATTAATTGGTTCTTATCAGCACATAGAACTAGCAGTAGATTAAAACTTTATTAATGAGAATGGTCAGAGGATGAGATATTCTGGTTAATTGAGATGAGGGTTATAGCCAGAGTTTTCTGCTTATTGTTAAACATATTTCAAAAGTTGAGCTCTTTTTTTCTTTCTTAAGAAAGTACTACATCTTGGAAAGGTATTATAATGCCTTCTTGGTAATTGAGAAATTTTGATGGCTGTATCAGTATTATTATTTATAAATATTAGTTTTGCATGTATAATTTTGCAAACAGACTAGGAATGAATTTTATCGAGCAGATTATGTTTAAAGTTACTGCTTTGAGTAAGTTGCTAGATAAAATGATAGATGACTACTTTTTCCTCTCATAAAAGTGAGGTACAGGTACAAAACCCTGGTTAATCTATGTTTTTAAGTTATGGATATTTAGTATTTTATTTAGGTTTTTTTGGGGGGGCTTGAACTATGACCCTGAGATCAAGACCTGAGCTGAGATCAAGAGTCAGACGCTTAACTGACTGAGCTACCCAGGTGCCCTGTTTAGTATTTTATTTTATAAATGTAAAGGAAGCATGGTGTAGGGGAGAGAAAGACCTGAGTTTTAATTACAGCTCTACCACTTATTGCCATGTGTCTTTGAATCATTACTTCTCTGGACCTCAGTTTCTTCATTGTAAGCTTAGTGTCTTGGACCTAGTTTCCAAAATTCCTGTAAATTTTTTAGTGCCTACGGAAATAATCAGGAAATCAGCTCTGAATCAGATAATGCAGAGGTTTTTTTGAAAGTCTTTAATTTTGGAAAACTCAAGTGCATTTTCAGCAGGCTCCTTTTGCCTTCAGCAGGCTCTTTTTGCCTTTGATCTCCCATTGGTTATTAAAAAAAATTGTGCTTTCTCCTAGCTGATAAGTATATAGACCAAAACGTTAATATTTAGATAGTATTTATAGCTTTTGGTGCCAGCTATGGGTGTGTGTTTACTTCTTTGTTTGGAAAGAGATAGATTAGCAAGTGTTTTCATATTTTATCCATTGTAAGTCACTCATACATTTATTGAAATCTACAGTGAGCCATACACTGTATGTATAAAGACATTGTTGTTCTGTGTACAGAGAAAGCAGTGTATGATTCAGAACTTAGGTGATACCTTCTCCAAAAGTCCTTTCCTGATAACCTGATTCCTCCTTCTTTCCTCTCCCTCCTTTCCTGATATCCAGGGTTGGTCTAAGTGCTCTTCATTTGTGTTTTAGTAGTAATGCTGTGCCAGGGCTATCATGACTGTGGAATTGGTGCTCTACATAAAGGTACCTGGCTAAGATGGTGGGTGGTGGCTGAGATCCAGATTTTATTCTGCTTGATAGACTGTCCATTTGCTTTTTTCACCTTTTTAAATTCACCTGTCCAAAAGAGGCCTTTTTCCCTAATTCTTACAGAGTCTATGTGTGCTAGCATTAGTGTACCATTAAGAACATTCTATAGTGGTTTTTTTTCTAGCCAAGTTTTATAGTAGGTAATAAGTGCCTCGAGGTGATTTGTTGAAGTGAGCAAGTACTTCCTGAAGGTGAATTCTTATATCAGTTTTGAAAGAACAGTGAAAGTTAGCCAGTCAAGAATGGTATGATGGAGATAGGAATGCCATTTTAGGTGAATATAAAGGGACCAGGTTGTGATCTAGTGTTGACCAGTGGGTTCTCAAAGTGTGGTCCATGCACCAGCAGTGTCACTATTATCTGGGAGCTTGTTAAGGAATGCATGTTCTGGGGCACCTGGGTGGCTCAGTCGTTAAGCGTGTGCCTTCGGCTCAGGTCATGATGGGATCGAGCCCCACATCGGGCTCCCTGCTTGGCGGGGGGCCTGCTTCTCCCTATCCCTCTCTCTCTCCCCCTGTTTGTGATCCCTCTCTCTCTGTGTCTGTCAAATGAATAAATAAAATCTTAAAAAAAAAAAAAAAAGAATGCATGTTCTTGGACCTCTCCCCAGTTCAACTGAATTAGAAATTTTGCAAAGCCAACAATTTTTTTTTTCCACATTTTTTTAATTTTATTCTTATGTTAATCCCCATACATTACATCATTAGTTTTAGATGAAGTGTTCCATGATTCATTGTTTGTGCACAACACCCAGTGCTCCATGCAGAATGTGCCCTCCTCAATACCCACCACCAGGCTAACCCATCCTCCCACCCCCCTCCCCTCTAGAACCCTCAGTTTGTTTTTCAGAGTCTATCGTCTCTCATGGTTCGTCTACCCCTCCGATTTCCCCCGCTTCATTCTTCCCCTCCCACTACCTTCTTCTTCTTCTTCTTTTTTTTTTTTCTTAACATATATTGCATTATTTGTTTCAGAGGTACAGATCTGAGATTCAACAATCTTGCACAATTCACAGCGCTTACCAGAGCACACACCCTCCCCAGTGTCCATCACCCAGTCACCCCATTCCTCCCACCCCACCCCCCACTCCAACAACACTCAGTTTGTTTCCTGAGATTAAGAATTCCTCATATCAGTGAGATCATATGATACATGTCTTTCTCTGTTTGACTTATTTCACTCAACATAATACCCTCCAGTTCCATCCACGTGGTTGCAAATGGCAAGATCTCATTCCTTTTGATGGTTGCATAATATTCCATTGTATATATATACCACATCTTCTTTATCCATTCATCTGTCGATGGACATCTTGGCTCTTTCCACAGTTTGGCTATTGTGGACATTGCTGCTATAAACATTGGGGTGCACGTAGCCCTTCGGATCCTTGCTTTTGTATCTTTGGGGTAAATACCCAGTAGTGCAATTGCTGGATCATATGGTAGCTCTATTTTCAACTTTTTGAGGAACCTCCATACAGTTTTCCAGAGTGAAAGCCAACAATTTTTAACAGGTCTTTCTGGTGTCTTTGATACAGGCTGAGGTTTGAGAGGCACTACTATACCCCACTTGTTGATGAAGCATTAGTTCAGTGTGTGTTCAGAGCATTGGTTCACGTAGGAGTGATTAAAATACAGAGCTGAAAGTAGTGATGAGAGTTCCTAGTGTGCCAAACTGAAGAGTTTGAACTTTGTCTGTAGGCCAGTGGCTGCACATTAGAATCACCTGGGAGCTTAAAAATATACCAGTGGCTCCGATCTACCCCAGATCAACAGACACCAAATCTCTGAGTTTCTGATGCATAGCAAGGGTTGCGAACTATGTAATTGTCAGATTTGGTTACTGATTATAATAGTATATATGTTTATTGAGGATGTGTCAAAATACTTAGTAGCATAAAGTAATTAAATAGCACAGCAGTCTTATTTTGGTATTATTCCCATTTCACAGATGAGGTAGAGAGGTTAAGTACCTTTTCCCAGTCTTACTTAGCTAGAAAGTGGTGGGTTTGAATCCAGGGTTTTGTGACTAAAGTCTAATCTCCTAAAACAAATCTTTTTTTATTATTCTATTTTATTTTATTTATTTTTTTAAAGATTTATTTATTTCAGAAAGAGAGAATAAGCAGGAGGGGCAGAGAATCCCAAGAAGACTCTGTGCTAAGTGCGGAGCTGGCTGCAGGGCTTGCCCATGACTCTGACCCCGAGATCATGATCTGAGCTGAAACCAAGAGTCCGAGGCCCAACTGACTGTGCCATCTTGGTGCCCCCAAAGCAGATCTTTTTTTAAACCAGGCTTCATGCACTTAGATTGGAAAATATCACATCTTTATCTTCACTAACCTGTAAGTGAGATTTGGCATTTTGTTTGATTTTTGTATGTGAGCAGCACATCACAGTTGCGCTAGCAGTACCTGTACTTTTGTTACTAATAGAAATAACTATTTTCATATTAAATTACAGATGTCACAGATGTCCCAAAATACCATTTATCATAATCTGTACTTTAAAATCAGGCTAATTGTTAGATACAACTTTAGATCTTTTATTTACTATGTTAGAGAAGCTTATATTAGTTTGCCACAAATTTGCTTTTTTAATTTGTTAATAATATATTAATAATTCTTTTTCTAAGCGTGGTACCATTTGCTGAGAGAGAGTTTAGTGGATAGCTTGATGTGTAGGGTGGACAGGGAATGAAAAAATCCCATGTTTGGTTATCTCTCAGAAGGAGATCCTTAGAGATACTCTCCTCTTTCCCACTCTTCTTTGACTTGTTAAATAGGACTGAACCCCAAGTTCTTCATTACACATCAGAGTTAGTAGATTTAAAAAATGCCTTGGGCCTAGAGAGTGCTTTTTCTAACACTTCTTAAAAAATTAGAGAAGAAAATGATATGCATTATCTCACCAGGCATTTTCTCTTTTTAAAGGTTTTATTTATTTATTTTTGCAGGAGAGAGTATGCGCATGCACACAAGCACGAGGGGGGGGGAGGGGCAGAGGGAGAAGCAGACTGCCTGCCGAGCAGGGAGCCTGTTGCGGGGATCCTAGGACCCTGGGATCATGACCTGAGCCAAAGGTAGACGCTTAACTGACTGAGCCACCCAGGCACCTTTACCAGGCATTCTAACTATGCTGTGGTCTGATACAGTGTTGTTCAGTAGAACTTTCTGCAGTGGTGTGTATGTTTTGTATGTGTGCTGTCTGGTATGGTAGTTATTAATGAAAATGATGCAAAGAAGCAAAATAGTGTAACAGTAGCTAACAGCAATGTAATATTAAATAATAGCTAATAGGTTTTCTTATATAACAGACACTGTTCTAAGCATTTTAATATGTTATGTAATTCTTACAGTAACCCTGTGAAGTGGGTACTATTGTTAAGTCTCAGCTTGTAGATGAGGAAACTGAAGCACAGAGAAGTTCAGTGATTTTTCAAAGGTCACATAGCTAGTAATTAGCAGAAAGAGGATTCAGACCTTGGCAGTTTGGCTTCCTTTATGTTCCTTTTGTAATACACTCCTTTATCACTTTCTTCAAATCCACAGATGCAAATACAGAATATTGTCAGAAACAGTATTTTAGAGGGTTTAAGATAAATCATTTTGTTCTAATTATTAACTAAATATTGTGTAATACTTTGTAGTACTTTGCCCTTTGTTATTTGAATCTAATCATGAACTCAATTTACTATTTTATTTCCTATAAGTAGATTTGTGTTAGATGTAGTAGGTGTTTTTAGTAACTAACACTGATATTATTTAAACAGCAATTTAGATCTCCCCCTGGGTTAATTTAAAGCTAGGTTCAAAAATGAACGTTAATATGGTTATTCTGTTTACTGACACTAATTGCAATGTACTTCTGAGGTCATTTTGTGATGAATTGGTTTTGTTTAATGGATATTGGGCTTTCCCTAATCAATGTATGTGAATAACTTAAGCTGTGTTACACCCAGTATGTTATGTCTGTGGAGGTTCAGAAGGGGGAAGGTATCTTTTAGGGACAGAGTTCTATTCTTAACCATATTCAGAGCAAGCTGGTGGTAGAATGAGATTAAAAGGGGCAAGAGAAGTGGCTTTTTTTGTGGCGCCTGACTGTTCAGTCAGTAGAGCATGCAACTCTTGATCTCAGGGTTGTGAGTTCAAGCCCCTCCATTGGGCATGGAGCCTAATTAAAACAACAACACAATGAAGCGGCATTTTTCGTTTATCTGCTATAGGCATTGTGCTTGGTGCTCTACCTGCATAGCCATCATTTATTGAATACAGGCTGTTTATCACACCTTTCTAGTGCTTTAGGTTTATTACATATGACATTTAATCTCTACATAATCCTTCAGAGAATATAATGTTGGTAAAGATATTTTACAAATGAGGGCTTTGTTAGGCTCTTCCTTTCCCTTCCATTCTCCTTCCCTCCACTTCAAAGGGAAATGATGGTAAATACAGGTGGGGAATGAGTTGGGGGTGGTGCTGAAATTATCATTGATGCCAACTCACCTGGTACTTAAGGTTCTCCAGTTATAAGTTTGTTCATATCATTTTGGCTAGGTATTAGAAATAAGACAGACAAGGTGTTTGTGCTCATGTGAGATTATTATTAAACATAATAATCATATACTGATTATGCTATGTTGATGCATATACTAATAAATGCTATAAAGGGAATACGTTAGTTACTGTCATGGGTAATAATGGGATACATACATAATACAGTCAGGAAAGGCATTTTCCAGGACATGAAATTTGAGCTGAGACATTCAAGAATGGTCCAGGCACAAGGCAGAGCAGAAGCAAAGTCTCTGTAGCAGAAAGGGCTGTGGTATTTTAGGAAGTGAGAGAAGGTCATAGTGACTAGAGGGAGCATAATGCAGGAAGGGTGTTAGTGGCATCACATGAGGCTAGAGAGGTAGATCAGAATCTGGATTATGTAGGGTGTATTTGGGTTAGTAAGGGCTCTAATGAGTGCAGATTTTATTATAAATAAGGAGAGCAACTATTGGAAAGTTTTCAGCAGAGGAACCACTAGAGAACCACTCTAGTTCAGTGGTTCTCAACAGGTATTTTGTTTCCCAGAGGACATTTGGCAATGTCTGCAGACAGTTCTGGTTGTCACAACTGGGGGTGATGGTATATGCTACTGGCCTTAGTGGATAGAGGCCAGGGATGCTGCTAAACATTCTGCAGTGCACAGGATGGCCCCCTACAACAAGGAATTATTACCCCAATATGTTAATAGTGCCAAGGTTGAGAAGTTATGCTCCAGCTGCTGTGTGAATATTAGATTGCAGTGGCGGTGGAATGGAGGAGAGAAATGTTAGGTTGTATTGATGTCCAGGTGACAGGTGATAGTGCCTTGGACTATGGTTATAATAGGGGTAATAATGAGATGTGTTCTGATTCGATATGTGTTGTGGAGGTAGAGCAGGTGATGAGGGAAAGGAATGAGTCAATGATTTCCAAGTTTCTGACTTCAATAATTGAGTGAATGGTGGTGCCATCCTAAGATGCGGAAGACTGGAGGGAAGACCAAGAATGAAGAGTTCTGATTTTTAAAATCTTATTTCACAGAATCTGAGTTACTATTAATAGAAGACACAACACTATTTTACATACAATGAGAAAAAAACATAAGCCATAATGCCTGTACAGCCTGTAATTGGTCACAGCAGCCACTCATTTGTTGAAATTTTTTATCTATTCTCAGAGATTTGACAGGTTCTTTTGCCTTCATTTGCACTGCTTGGCATGTGATAGCTTGTCCTTTTGTGTGTATTTTGCAACAAAATACAATCAGGTACATCTACGTGTGGCTGTTCTCATATCCCATAATTCACTTTATTGTTGCTTTACAAGAAAACATGGAGTTGGGATTACTGCTAGCAATAATGAATGTTTGATTTGCTAATCTCTGTTTTTGTACTTTTGTACATATTAACTGTTCATTTCAATGCCAAATTATAGAATATTTTTAAGACATTTTAAAGGTATTTAAAGTCAGCATGCATGAAACTAACAATGCACATAACTCAGATGATGACATGGTGAACATCTATGACAGTTCATGTTTGAACAATGACAGCTCTATTTACTGTCTAGCACACTTATAAAATGCCATTGATTGTGAGATGTATTTTTACCTCAAAGATGTTAAAATAAGGGGAAAAATTTACACATAGAATGGGTGAAATATACAAGATGGTATGAAACTTCCTATACCACTCTATTTTACATATGATATGGGTAGAAATGGATGAATAGTACCACTGATGGTAGTAGTGTTAATAGTATGAATGGTTTTTGTGTTAGGAAAACTTACCTTGTAAGGAAATCCCTGGGAGGTGAAGATTTGCATTTGCAATGAACTGTTCAGACAGTGTTAGAATTTGTTGAATAGGTAAAGAGGGCAACAAGTAGATAGTTCTTAGGCAATATTGTATAAGCTAAGTGATAAAATTAAAGGAATGAAACTGTGTACATGTGTGTTTTGAGGGGGTATGCCAGTACTAGCAGAACAATTAGTACAGAGTAAAGTTGTAGGTGGCAAACGTATCTTAATTTTGGCCAGAGAACCTAACCTCCATTTTTTCACACTACACAGTAAGTTCTAGTTTAATTTACATAGCTTTGAAAAACCAATTGCTAATAGTTTTGCTGCATTGTGTTAAAAGGATGGTAACCATCACCTAAAACAAACATACTGAAATTTTATTAACCAAAGCAAAGTTCCTATACCTAAAATGGTGCATGCATGCATGTGTGAGTATAATTTCTTTGATGTACAAAACCCAAATCTTTTACCACTACTACCCTTCAGCAGGAACATAGCTGTGGCACTCTAGTCCAAGCCATAGCCAGACATCACAGAAACATGAGGTACTCCTGTCATGTCTGATAGTAATTTTTTTTTCTAATTAATTTCCCCAAATGATCATGGTTTTTTTGTTTGTTTTTTGAGATTATCTGTTGAGAGAAAAATAATTGATTTGTTAAGTTGCATATACCCTACTATGACTTTATTTTACTTGTTTGGCACTTAATTAGGTACTACTAGTACTGTGATAAATTATGATAATTCAGTAGTGGCTTTCTTTACTATTCCATGTCTTCAGGGAAGGGACATGGCTTTTGTGTGGTCCATAGCAGCAGAGCACAGTGCCGGGCAAAGTAATAGACATTCAATAAATAGTACTTAGGTTCATCCAAATTGAGCAATTTAGATTTCTACCAAAGACTATGCTTGACGACAGATGTTGGCGAGGATGCGGAGAAAGGGGAACCCTCCTACACTGTTGGTGGGAATGCAGGCTGGTATAGCCACTCTGGAAAACAGTATGGAGGTTCTTCAAAAAGTTGAAAATAGAGCTACCCTACGACCCGGCAGTTGCACTACTGGGTATTTATCCCAAAGATACAAATGTAGTGATCCAAAGGGGCACGTGCACCCCAGTGTTTATAGCAGCAATGTCCACAGTAACTATGGAAAGAGCCTAGATATCCGTCAACAGATGAATGGATAAAGAAGATGTGGTATATATATACAATGGAATATTATAGAGCCATCAAAAATGAAATCTTGCCATTTGCAATGACATGGATGAAACTAGAGGGTATTATCCTAAGCGAAATAAGTCAATCAGAGAAAGACAATTATCATATGATCTCAATGATACATGGAATTTGAGAAAGAAGGCAGAGGATCATAGGGGAAGGGAGGGAAAAATGAAACGACGAAACCAGAAAGGGAGACAAACCATAAGAGACTTTCTTTTTTAAAGATTTTATTTATTTATTTGACAGAGAGAGAGACAGCAAGAGAGGGAACACAAGCAAGGGGGAGTGGGAGAGGGAGAAGCAGGATTCCCGCCGAGCAGGGAGCCTGATGCGGGGCTCGATCCCAGGACGCTGGGATCATGACCTGAGCCGAAGGCAGACGCTTAATGACTGAGCCACCCAGGCACCCCAAGAGACTCTTAATCTCAGGAAACAAACAGGTTTGCTGGAGTGGAGGGGGGTAGGGAGGGATGGGGTGGCTGGGTGATGGACATTGGGGAGGGTATATTCTATGGTGAGTGCTGTGAATTGTGTAAGACTGATGAATCACAGACCTATACCTCTGAAACAAATAATACATTATATGTTAATTAAAAAAAGAAAAGAAAAAATATTTTTTAAAGATTTTATTTAAGAGAGAGAGTGCGTGCACACATGAGTGGGGGTGGCGCAGAGGGAGAGGGACAAGCAGACCCTTGCTGAATGGGGAGCTGCCTGGGGTTGGGGAGAACTCGATCCCAGGACCCTGATATGATGACCTGAGCTGAAGTCAGATGCTTAGCCGTCTGAGACACTCAGGCACCCCTACTCCTTTTAATTAGAGATTATCACATTATAGCTTCAGATATGCTGATATCTTTCTTTCCTGAGATTCTTTTATTGTGGCTGTTTGTTTCTACATCTTTTCAGTCACCCTTTCTCAGTCTGCTTCATTCATTCATTTATTATGTGCTGTTACTGACCAGTTTCATTCTAAGTTCAAGCTAGACAGAACTTGGAAATAGGGAATAATTTTGTCATATGACTTCACTTTAAGCAGATACACATGCACAAATTCTTGTCTGTTAAAGGATGTTATATTGATGTGTGGGGTGACTGATTTGATTATAGTAAGGTTTTTGGTTAAAGGTTCACTGGTTCACTAAAAAATTTGGAAGCTTTTGGAGCGCCTCGGTGGCTCAGTCGGTTAAGCATCTGCCTTTGGCTCAGGTAATGATTTCAGGGTCCTGGGATTGAGCCTGGTGTCAGGCTCCCTGCTCAGTGGGAAACCTGCCTCTCCCTCTGCCCCCTTCCCCTGCTCATGCTCTCGTTGTCTCTCTTAAAATGAATAAATAAATAAATAAAAAATCTTAAAAAAAGTTGGAAGCTTCCTTTGTTGATTCAAAATATCATTGGATTTACTTAGAAATGTTGAGGAACATATAGATTTGCAATTATAATACTTCAAACATTTGAACTTTTTTCCATCTGGAGACCTTTCTAGTTCTCTCAGAAAAGGAAATTTGAATTGTTAGGAGCAATTCATTTTCTAAAATAATAATAAGAAATAGTACTTGGCTGTAAAAGACCTCTTCATGAATTTTTGCATATTTTGAACTTTTGAAAAATTAAAAAAAATTATTTTAGAGTGCATTTGTGTGAGTGGGGGGTGGGGGGATGGGCAGAGGGAGAGAATCTCAAGCAGACTCCCTGCTGACCATGGATCCTAAAGTGGGAGGAGGGGGCTCAATCTCATGACCCTGAGATCATGAACTGAGCCGAAATCAAGAGTCAGATGCTTAACCAACTGAGCCATCCAGATGCCCCTTGAAAAAAAATTTTTTTTTTTTAAACGTGGACACTGATAGTTTCTTTTCAGTCTCCTGGAGTCTTTTAGTCCTTTGATAGCTTTTGTCCCCCTTCTGCTTTAATTTTCTTATCTAGCCTGGAACCTTACTTAGCTTTTGAAATATGTTGAGCTGCTTTGCACTTTTGTCTCTTTATTGCCTTTGTCTAATAGCCACAGATCAGTTCATCTTTCTTATTTCTATGTACCTGGTTCTGAGCTACTAAGGACATCTGGAGAAAATTACAATTTTTCAGCCTGGAGCCACTAAATATTCATGCTCTCTAATCTTAATTGGACCCTCAGTATTACCCAGTAATCCTTTTTTATTCCTAGTTGTTTCTCATTTCTCATAGCAGTTATTAAAACATTTTTACTATAACAGAGTACTTCATTTCTCTTTCTCAGTAGATGACCATATCTATTCATTGAGAAACTTGGATTTTTTTTTTTTAAGATTTTTTATTTATTAATTTGACAGAGACACAGTGAGTGAGGAACACAAGCAGTGGGAGTGGGAGAGGGAGAAGCAGGCTTCCCGCGGAGCAGGGAGCCCAATGTGGGGCTCGATCCCAGGACCCTGGGATCATGACCTGAGCTGACGGTAGACGGTGAACAACTGAGCCACCCAGGCACCCCAAGAGAAACTTGGATTTAATTATTATTTTAGTTCTGGAAGATGTTGAGATGATTGAAATGAGGTTAGATAGAGATTACCCTGATGTTTGCTGTGCCCATCCTATGGAGGCATACAGCAAACCAAGATATAAATTTTAGAACAAAATTTAAAATACGTATCTTTGGGGTAATTTTGGTTGACGCTACTGTGGGCTAATTTTAGTATAAAATCACTTTTTCAATTACAGTTACATTCTCAGAGTAGTTTTGTGTTTGAAATTTAAGATTAAAGGACGTTCTTTGTTGTGTAAGAGGTTCTAAATATCTTATGCTAACTTTTAAAATTGCAGTACAACATATTAATACATAAAGTACACTACTTATAAGCTTGGTGAATTTTTACCCATGTAATCTCTTAGATCAACATATAAAACATTTCCAGCACTCCGGGAAGTTTTCTATATCTCTTCTCAGTTATCTTTCCCTCCAACCCCCCCTACCTGTTCCAACTTTTGTAGCCACCAGTTAAGTTTGTACTTTGTCTAGCTTCTTTTGCTTTAACATGTTTTTTGTGAGATTCATCCATATCGTGGCATGTATCAGCAGTTCTTTTTTTATTCCTATGTAGTATTCTGTGTGAATATACCAAAATGAATTAATTTATTCTTTTGTACATGGACATTTGGGCTATTTTCCTTTTTTGGCTATTGTGACAAAGCTTTTGTGAACATTCTTGTTCAGTTTTCTTGGTGAACATAAATCCTCATTTTTTTTGTGTAGTTATACCTAGAATGGAATGTTTGGAAAGTTTGCATATGTTTAGAGAAATATACTTCTCGATATCACTTTTATAGTGGAACCAAACATTAGCTATCTATTATCACCCTGCCTGTCTATAAGCAGTGTCATTCCTTTTGATAAAGAATATAAAAAGAAAAAAAAAAAAAGAATACAAAAAGAGCATTAAATAGATTTTATAGCAAGATTCTGAAAGAAGGCACTTCTTTGTTTTCATTTACTTATGAAATTAAAATTCTTCATTTGGTTCTAAATTAAACTACTTATTTCTGTTAGTACTTCTTTCCTTATTGCTTATAAATCTTCTATTCCTTTATTAAAATTTGAACATTTTTCTCTGTCATGGTCTATTTGGATCCCTGTGAGATTATCTTTCTTATTTATTAGAGGATTTCTCTGACTGCTCATAAGACCAGAAAATAATCATTGGTTTTCCTGGCAGAAACATACGCCTTCTTGGTTTTATTGGGTTGGCCTTTTAGAGACTTGCAGTGAATGAAGTAGAAGAACTGTTGGATTCAGAGACTAAAGACCTGGATTTTAATCCAGGTCCGTGTTTATTAGCAGCATGTCCTTTTATAAATTACTTTTACCTCACTTCCTCACTTGTATTGGGAATAAACATGTATGTCCTGGTCATTTCAGAGGATGTTGGCTAGTAAATGAGCTAATGTAACAGTGCTCTGTAGACTATGAAATATGAATATAAGCAGTTGTCTTTTTGGGGGGACATTTTGTACATTCGCGGATTTCTAAGCATTCATTTAGTTTGTAAAACAAAATACAAGTTTCAGAGGCATAGAGCAGGACAGTATAGAGTGTCTCTCGGGAAGGCTTACTGCCCGATGAGTAAGTTCTAAGTGTGGCAGGTACTGATGAACTATGTACCAAATTCTGGTTCTCAGAATTGGTATGCTCAGAAGTTCAATTTATTATTTACATCTAGGAGTGATGTAGGTTTCAAGTGATTTCAAGTCCGAAGAATAAACCAGGGTATCATATTACTGATATGCATTGAGAAATGTAACTTTCCAGTGAAATAGTCCACCTATGCTCACCTTTCAGTGTCTTCTCTTGTAGGAAGACCGGTATCAAACACAGATTATAATCTGAAGATTCACCAGTAAACCTGGAATGAACCCAAAGCGAGTTGGATCATTTTAGTTGTCAGTGTTATTGAGCTGTGATAGCCTGACAAATCTGTCTGCACTGTAGCAGATCTGGGTCAGTACACTCTATCCAGGGACAGTGTTGGAGACAAACTGCCAAATTTAATTTGTTTGAACACTCCTCACTATTCAGTTAATTCAGTTTCAGCTTTCATTATAGTCATGGACAAGATCTGGGTCCTGCTTCCCATGCCACCTTCTTTGGATTTTGTGTATTTACTTTCTTCCTTCTGCAGATGATTTATCTTATGTTTAAGTCTTACTAATTTAATTCTCACCATAACTTTCAGTTTAAAGGAACCTTTTCTGTGTGTCCATATACTGCTTCACTAATGAATTGAATGTATCCTTGCAAAGTTGAGTAAGATACATGTAGCTTCTAGTGCACCCTTCTGGATGTAGGAAGAATACGGATTTTGTAGTCAAACCTGGATTTCAGTATTGGCTCTGTCATCTATTTAGCTGAGACCTTGGTCCAGTTACTTCTTTAAGATCCATCTATCTATTAATCTATCATCCTAGAGGCATGATAGTCCTCCTCCTCCTCATTGCCTCTTTCCCCTTCTCCATCACAGTATGTAATTTACATAACATGAAATACTCTCATTTTTAAATACATAATTTAGGGATTATTAGTTAATTTGCAAAACTATGCAGTCATCACCACAATTGACTTTTACAATATTTCCATCACCCCGAAGAGAAACTGCACCATTTGCAGTCACTTACTGAACTAAGCTATTTTTTGTATCTATAAATTTGTCTTCTTGGGACATTTCATATAAATGGAATCATACAATATGTTGTCTTATGTTTGGCTTCTTTCATTTGACAGTGTTTTTAAGGATGGTCCATGTTATAGCATGTTTCGGGACTTTACATTTTATTGCTGAAGAGTATTCCATTTGTTTATTCACCAACTGACAGACATTTGAGTTTCCACTTTTTGGCTCTCGGAAGTAATGCTGCTATGACCATTTGTATACAAGTCTTGGTGTAGACCTATTTCGTTTCTCTTCCCTTGATACCTAGGAGTGGAAGGAATTGCTGGGTCATACAGTAAATTTATGTTTGGCATTTAAGAAGTTGCCAAACTTTTTAAAAGGGTATATATATACTTTCTAAAATGTAAAGTGATAACTTTACATGTCTGCTTACCATTGTATGAGGGTTTTAGCTTTCCTATTCTTTTTATCAGAATATTTAGGATGTTTATTTGATTAGATTTCAGTATCACACATGACAGTAACTGCTGTCAGTGAATAAGAATCATAGCATCACAGGATTTTACTACTCCAGCTAGGGAAAAAAACCCCCAAATTCCACTTATATCAATATAATGCTGAATATTTTAAAAACCTAGATTTTCTACTAGGTGAATGTGATTACTTGAAAAATTTCAATACAGAAAAAAATTTCAATACAGAAAGAAAAATTTCAATTCAGGAGAAATTTAACTTTTGTTAAATTTCAGTAAAGGACTCCATAGAACAGTGGTAAAAATTTATCACTTTATTAAAAACAACTTAAAATAAAACCTTTCAATTATAGAAAACTTAAAACATGCAGATGAAGATAGAAGAGTTTAGTGAATCCTCACATACTCATCATCCAGCTTCAGAATTGTTCTCATGTCCAGTCTTCTTTCATCTATACCCATATCAGCAACCCTCTCCCCCATATTATTTTGAAGCAAATCCTAGACATCTTAAACATTGCCATTGTCATATCTAAAGCTATTAGTAATTCTTTATTAATAAGAATTTATTACTTTTGAAAAGTGAAATGGAGAAAGAAAAATTTAAATATGTCTATTTAAAAATAGAAACACTTAAAAAATAGGTTCCCAATCTCAGGAATTGGAGTGCTTTTATATAAATATATGAGGTTTTTTTTTTTTTTTTTTTTTTTAGAAATCTCTCTCTCTCTTTTTTTTTTTAATTATGTTGATGCAGTGTTCCATGATTCATTGTTTGCGTATAACACCCAGTGTTCCATTCAGTAAGGAATCTCTTCCTTTTTAGGGGATTTTTAGGTTGTGTATCTTTCTCTCCTCCTCCAGAGTGAGGCTGGGTTATATTATCATTTGGTCCATTTACATGAGAATAAATGTTTTTGGAACATGGGATGAGGTTAGAAGGAGTTTGGCACTATTGTTTATTATTTAGTAGACTCCACACTGGGCGTGGGGCTTGAACTCACTACGGACTCTGAGGTCAAGAGTCATATGCTCTACTGACTGAGCCAGCCAGGCGCCCTGAAATTTGCCATTTCTTTCTTTTCTTTTCTTTTTTTTTTTTTTTAAGATTTTATTTATTTATTTATTTGAGACAGACAGAATGAGAGAGAGCATGAGAGGGAGGAGGGTCAGAGGGAGAAGCAGACTCCCTGCCGAGCAGGGAGCCCGACGCGGGACTCGATCCCGGGACTCCAGGATCATGACCTGAGCCGAAGGCAGTCGCTTAACCAACTGAGCCACCCAGGCGCCCTTTTTTCTTTTTTTTAAAAAAGATTTTATTTACTTATTTGACAGAGAGAGACACAGCGAGAGAGGGAACACAAGCGGGGGGAGTGGGAGAGGGAGAAGCAGGCTTCCCGCTGAGCAGGGAGCCCAATGAGGGGCTCGATCTCAGGACCCTGGGATCATGACCTGAGCCGAAGGAAGACGCTTAATGACTGAGCCACCCAGGTGCCCCAAATTTGCCATTTCTAATAGGAATTCACTTTATTGCTGCTTTAAGGAAATTATTTTTATTATTTTCATTCAAAATTGAATTGCTTTAAAAATTAATTTTTTTTTTTAAAGATTTTATTTATTTATTTGTCAGAGAGAGAGAGAATACAAGCAGGGGGAGTGGCAGGCAAAGGGAGAAGCAGGCTCCCTGCTGAGCAATGAGCCTGATGCAGGACTCGATCCCACATGACCTGAGCCAAAGGCAGATACTTAACTGACGGAACCACTGGGGCATCCCTAAAATTTAAATTCTTTTTTTTTTTTTTAATTATAAGCATTTTTTTTTTTAAAGATTTTATTTATTTATTTATTAGAGAGTGAGCGAGAGAGAAACAGCATGAGAGAGGAGAGGGTCAGAGGGAGAAGCAGGCTCCCCGCTGAGCCGGGAGCCCGATGTGGGACTCGATCCCAGGACCCTGGGATCATGACCTGAGCCGAAGGCAGTCGCTTAACCAACTGAGCCACCCAGGCGCCCCCTAAAATTTAAATTCTTAAGTGTTACTTTCTATAACATGATTCCTGATTTAGATTATAGATTCGCTGGATAGTCTCAGATCCATGGTCTGTTTTTTTTGTTTGTTTGTTTTCTGAAAACGCTACAGTTTTTCTTTCCCTGACATGTAGAATTGATTTCTTATTAGTACTAAAGTGTCTATAACATCAAAGTCAGTGGTACCTATTTGTGGTAAATGTGGGCTTTGATTTTAGTTTCACTACTGACCCAAATGGGCTACTCTGCTTTTTTGAGCCTCAGTTGACTTGTGACATGGAGGTATTATAATATCTGTTCTTTATTCACTCATGATTGTCCGAAGGATAAAATGAAAAGTTAACTAAGTGCATGTAGATTATTTTTTGGGTGTAGGTGTTAGGTTAGGGTTAACAATACTCTGTGGCTTTATGCTCCATGCGTTTACAAAACAGAAATGGAGACAGTGCAACTATTTATTAAGTGCCTGTTATGTACAATTGTGATAAGCCATTTAAACAAATTCCCTCTTAATCTGAAAGGACAATGCTGGAAGGGATATATTATCTTTTTTCCAAACCAAGGCTCAGAAATGTGAAATAATTTGCGGAAGGTGTATATTGTTTCTTCACTTTATGTATGAGGAAACTAAGGCTTGGAAAAGTGTAATAATTTGGATAAAGTCTTACAACTAGTTAGTGTCAGAATTTGAGCCCACAGCAGCTTTAATTTGAAAGTGTATGCTTCTTTCTACTATGGCCGGTTGTATAGGAGGGAGGGAATGAACAGATGTTTTAACACTCCCCCCTCCCCCACATGTTGAAATGTTAAAAGCTGCTTTAGCTAATTACAAGATAGTTTTAATATAGCTATATTTGTGGGTTTGGTCAGTAATTTATTTAGGCTTTACAGAAGAGTAGAACTTGTTTGAGTCATATTTTGTTATCTACATGGCTAAATTGGGTTTGTAGGATAAGCATCATAGAAGCAAATGGTCAAAGTTACGGGTAATAGCATTATTTTCAGAATTTCAGTTATTCAGGTACAGATGTCATCAGTTCTGCAGTATGTATTTACCACTATTGTTATTTACTTAGTGTCTTTTTATGTTGTAGTTTTCCCCCTGAGTTCATTTCAGAAGGAAACTAGAGTGTGTATTATAGTGAGTGGGAAACTAGTGTCACTTGCCATAAATAGAAAGTAACTCTTAAAATCAATAAACAAGGGGCACCTGGGTGGCTCAGTCGTTAAGCGTCTGCCTTCGGCTCAGGTCATGATCCCAGGGTCCTGGGATCGAGCCCCGCATCGGGCTCCCTACTCCGCGGGAAGCCTGCTTCTTCCTCTCCCACTCCCCCTGCTTGTGTTCCCTCTCTCCTGTGTCTCTCTCTGTCAAATAAATAAATAAAATCTTTAAAAAAAAAAATCAACAGCTATAACAAAAACTTGGTTAGTGTAGCACCTGTAACTGTTTCATTTAGCCACCAGTGGTTTGCATTATCACTCTTTGGAAAACTCAGATTTGGAAGATTTAACCTTAAGGATTTTATCATTTTCCAAGATAAAACAAACTGATAAAGATTGATCAAAAGAAAGTGCAGGCATTCATAGTGTAGCAGATCTGAGCAATGGTCAAGAAAGAATTCTTGAGATATTGTATGGTGCAACTTAGTAAGTTTATTTAAGTAGCATGGGGAGAGGACCCGTGGGCAGAAAAGGCTGCACTTTTTGCTATATGAAGCTGGTGGTTATATGCTTATTGCTCAAGGGGGAGGGGATGTGCAGGGAGTATTAAATCATAAATGTTTCTTTGATTTTCTCCTGGTGAAACTACTTTAGCAAGATTTCTCTGGTGCTTATCATTCAGTTTGATATTAACTAGTGGTGAGATAATAACAGGAAGTCATGAGATGCCTTAAGGATGTAGCAGCCAGCATGTATTTGATCTTTATTCAAACTTGCGGGTTATAGGTCAGCCTTCCGGGCTAAAGGTGAACATTTCTCTACTTCCATGCCTCATCAGTACTAAGTAAGAGGAAGACCAGAGCAGAAACCATTTGTGACTAGACCAAAAGTGACCTCTTTAAGTGATGGGAACCATCATAAGTGGTTCATGTCAACTTATATATACCTTTCATATATTTTTTAGCTATAGTAATTGTCTGAAATGTCTAGTACACTTTTCACATTTATATGCCTTTTGAGAAGAACTTTGTGAAATAAAGCACATAAAATGCATTAAACATAAATGTACTATTTAAATATTAATTAATTATATATTATATATATTATATATTATATATTAATTAATATATAAATATTAAATTGTAAACACTGAAATTCTAATTTGGTCAAGGACAAGAACATTGTCAGCACTGAAGAAACTCCTCCACTGCTTGCCTATTTGCATTAAAGCTCCATCCCTTTCCCCTAAATGAACCATTAGCCTGACTTTTGTGGTTATAATTTTCTTGTTTTGAAAAAACATTTCTACCTCCTAAGTCTGTATCTCTAAATACTATATAGTTTGGCTTTGTCTATTTTTGAGTTTCATGTAGACAGAACCACTCTCTATTATTTGTGTATTGTTTCATTCAGTAGCACATTTGTAAGATTTATCATGTTTTGTGGATCTCTAGTTCATTTTTATTAGTTTAGTATTAAATTGTGTGATTATACCACAGTTTATCCATTTTACTGTTGATGTTTATTAGATAATTTTCATTTTGGGGCCATTACAAATAATGCTTCTTAAAACACAGCTGTGTATGTTTTTAATGCACATGTGTAGCCATTTCTGTTGGATCTGTGTCTAGGAGTAAAATCTCCTGGTCCTAAGATATGTCATCGGTAGAAAATACCAGGTAGTTTTCCAAAGTGGTTTTACCAAACTTTATTTTGTTTTTTTAAAGATTTTTAAAAATCATTTGAGAGAGAGAGAGTGAGTGAGAGTATAGGCTGGGGGCCGGGGGAGGGTCAGAGAAAGAAGCAGGCTCCCTGCTGAGTAGGGAGCCCAATGTGGGACTCCATCCCAGGACCCTGGGATCATGACCTTAGCCAAAGGCAGATGCTTAACTGATGGAACCACCCAGGCGTCCTGAAACTGGGATACTTTAATCAGGAGTTCTATAGCAAAATTTTTGTGAGCAAAATTTTTTGTAAACAAAATTTCATTCTAGTTCCAAGTCAAACTGTCCAAGTCGTCTCCAGCATTTATAAAGCCTGAGAGATCCAAGATACTACACAAAATAATTGTTTTTGGTAGTGTCATCTTCCTTTTGTTTTTAAAGGAAGCTGGACAGTGATTATTATGTATTGAAATAGAAATGTATTTCACATGGCCATTTCACTTATTTCAACTTGGTTGAGTTGATTATATTTTTCTGTATTTGGCTTTTAGTTGCATTTATGTTTTTAGCTATTATAAAAATAGTTTAAGCTTAAATAATATGGTTTATTTACTAATTTTTAGTTTTAGATTTATCTTGGCAAACTTTACTTTGCGTTCATTTCTTCTGGTTCATGCTGTGACTCTTTACTACACATTTTTTGGGGGGTTGTAGGGGTGAATTAACAATAATATATATACCAATATAGGAAACAGTGAAACTGTTTATTTCATATTAGTGTTTGATAGTTTGTATTGGTTTTCCAGCAATTAAAAAAAATAGAGGTGAAATTCATACAACACAATTACTTAAAGAATACAATTCCCTGGTATTTAGTCTGGTGGTACTGTTGTAGATCACTATCTTTTTCTAGTTTCAAAATGTTTCCATCACATCAGAAGAATATCCCCATATTCATTAAGAAAACATTCCATGTTCCCCCAACCCCTGTCAAAAATCAGTCCTCTGGCAACCACTTACCTGCTTTCTCAGTGGATTTGCTTATTCATGATACTTTATATAAATTGAATCATTTAATATGTATCTAGCTTCTTTCACTTAGTATAATGTTTTCGAGATTCATCCAAGTTGTAGTTTGTATCAGTATTTATTCCTTTTCCTGGTTGAATGATAATCTATTATATGTATATACCACAATTTTATTTGTTCATTTGATGTACATTTTGGCTGTCATCAATAATGCTGTGATAAATACTTGTGTACAAATTTCTGTGAACATATTTTTTCATTTCTCCTGGGTATATACTCAGTAGTGGAACTGCTGGATCATATTATTAATTCTGTGTTTAGGTTTTTGAGGAACTGCCAAACTATTCTAGACAGTGCACCATTTTACATTTTTGCCATCAATGTAGGAGTCCTGTTGCTCCACATCATTGCGAACGCATGTCATTTTTATTGTTCTGATGAGACCAAAAAAAAAAAAAAATCACTGTTTAGATTATGTAGTTATATAGTAAGTTTTCAAATTGAGACATATGAACCCTCCAACTTTTTCTTTTTTAATATTGCTTTGACTATATAGGGCCTTTGCAATTCCATATGAATTTGAGGATTGATTTTTTTTCCCATTTCCTCATCCTAGTGGATGTGACATACTTGTAGTTTTGAATTTCATAATGACCGATGAAGTTGAGTATTTTGTTATGTGCTTGTTGGCCAATTGTACATTTTTGGGGAAAAAAAAGTCTTTTCAAATCCAGTGCTCATTTTTAAAAGTTGAATTTTTTGTCTTTTTGTTGTTGAGTTAAAAGAACTCTATCTGGGTACTAGACCCTTACCAGATACATGATTTGCAAATGTTTTCTCCATTTCTGTGAGTTATCTTTTAATCTGCTTTGTAGTTTCCATAGTTTTTAAGTTTCATGAGGTACAGTTAATCTTTTTTTTCCTTTAAGTACTTCTGCTTTTGGTGTCATAATCTAAGAAATAATCGCTAACTCCAAGGTCATAGATTGACCCTGTGTATTCTTCTAAGAGTTTCATAGTTTTAGCCTCCATGTTTAGGTATTTGAACTATTCTAAGTTTTATATGTGGTGTGAAGTAAGAGTCCCAACTTCATTCTGTCCCATGTGGATATTAAATTATCCCAACATCTTTTGTTGAAGAGACTGCTAGGAAGCTTCCTTCTATTCTTAGGTTTCTGAGTATTGTTTTTAGCATGATAGAGTGTTGAACTTTGCTCAATGCTTTTTTGGGCAAATGATCATGTGGGTTGTTTTGTTTTATTTTGTTTTTTCCTTTTCTGTTAATTTAGTTTATTACATTGGTGATACTGTGTTGAACTATTCTTGCATTCCTGGGATAAGTCTTACTTGGTCATGGTATATAATTCTTTTAATACGCTATTGTATTTGGTTTGCTAATATTTTGTTGAGGGTTTTTGCATGTATATTATATAATATACTTTATACATATATATTATGTTTTTTGCATGTATATTTATAAAGAACATTGGCCTAGTGTGTGTGTGTGTGTGTGTGTGTGTGCGGTATCTTTGTCTAGCTTTGGTATCAGGGTAGTGTTGCTCTCATAGAATGTGTTAGAAAGTACTTCCTATTGTAATTTATGGAAGAGTTTGGATAGGATTTGTATTAGCTCTTTTTTAATTTTGAAAACTTACTAATTTTCTATTGAAGTATTATTGACATACATTATATTAGCATCAAGTGTACAAAATGATTAGATATTTGTGTAGATTGTAAAGTAATCACCACAGTAAGTCTGGCTACCATCTGTTACCATACAAAGTTAAAAAAAATTTTTTTTCTTGGGGCGCCTGGGTGGCTCAGTTGGTTCAGTGACTGCCTTTGGCTCAGGTCATGATCCTGGAGTCCCGGGATCGAGTCTCACATCGGGCTTCCTGCTCAGCAAGGAGTCTGCTTCTCCCTCTGACCCTCCTCTCTCTCATGCTCTCTGTCTCTCATTCTCTCTCTCTCAAATAAATAAAATCTTTAAAAAAAAAATAAAAAAAATTTTTTTTTTCTTATGGGAACTTTTAAGATTCACTTTCTTCACATCATTTAAATTTGCAGTACAGTATTATTGACTATAGTCATTATGCTATGCATTATATCCCCATGTCTTATTTTATAACTGGAAGTTTGTACCTGTTGATCTCCTATACCCACATTGTTTACCCCCAACATTTCTCGCCTCTGGCATCCACCAGTCTGTTTTCTATATGTATGAGTTTTGCTTTGTTTTGTTTTGTTTTTAGATTCCACCTAGGAGTGAAATCATATGGTATTTGTTTTTCTCTGTTTGACTTATTTCACTTAGCATAATAACCCATAAGGTCCATCCGTGTTGTCACAAATTGCAAGATTCCATTCTTTTTGTGGCTGAGTAGTATTCCATTGTGTGTATCCACATTATTTATTACTTATTTCTTTATTTAATGTTAATCCTGTATTTTTTTAGTGTGGGGGGGTTAGGGCCAGAGGGAGAGGGAGAGAGAGAATCTTAAGCAGGCTCCATGCCCAGCGTGGAGCCCGATGCAGGGCTTGATCTCACAATCCTGAGATCATGACCTGAGCCAAAATCAAGAGTTGGATGCTTAACAGCCTGAGCTACCCAGATATGCCTATACCACATTTTCTTTATCCATTCATCCATTCGTGGACATTAGGTTGCTTCTGTATTTTGGCTATTGTAAATAATGCTGCAGTGAACACAGGGATGCGTATATCTTTTCCAGTTAGAATTTTCATTATCTTTCGGGTAAATATCTTTATCTTCCACAGAGGTAGAATTACTGGATTGTATGGTCGTTCTATTTTTAACTTTTAAAGGAACCTCTGTACTGTTTTCCATAATGACTGTACTGGTTTGCATTTCCTCAACAGTGGATGAGGGTTCCCTTCTCACCAAACCTTGTAATTTCTTGTCTTCTTAATAACAGCCATTCTGACAGGTGTAAGATGGTATCTCATTGTAGTATTTTTGTTTTTTGTTTTGTTTTGTTTTACCATCTTAACAGGTCAGTTGTATTAAAACAATATGCACCTTGTAACTGATCTTTAGAACTTCTTTTATCTAACAAAATTAAAACTGTACACATTGAACAACAATGTCCCCTTCTCCTATTCCCAGCCCCTGGTAACAACCACTGCTCTATTTTCTCTCTCTGATTTTGACAACTCTAGGTACTTCATATAGGTATAATCATACAGTGTTTGTCTTTTGTTTTAACTTAGCATAGTATCCTTAAGGTTTATCCAGGTGGTAGCATATAACAGGATTTCCTTCATTTTTAAGAATGGATATCATTCCATTATGTGTATATACCATATTTTCTTTTTTTTTAATTTAATTTTTTTTTAGTCATCTCTGCACCCAGCGTGGAGCTCAAACTCATGACCTCAAGCTCAAAAGTCACATACATGCTCTATGGACTGAGCCAGCCAGCCAGCCAGCCATCCGATACCAGATTTACTTTATTCATTTGTTGTTGGATATTTAGATTGATTTAGATTGATTCCTGCTTTTGGCTCTTGTGAATTGTGTTGCAACATTGGTGTGCAAATATGCTTTGTAGTTTTGATTTGTATTTCCCTAATGATGAGTGATGTCTTGAGCAACTTTTCATGTGCCTTTTAGCCATCTGTATGTCTTCTTGGGAAAAATGTCTTGTCAGCTCCTCTACCCATTTTTATTTTTAAATAAAAATTTTTTTCCATCCCATTTTTTTTTTTTTTTTTTAAGATTTTGATTTATTTGAGAGAGAAAGCAAGTGCACGAGCAGGGGGAGGGGCAGAGTGAGAAGCAGGCTCCCCTCTGAGCAGGGAGCCTGATGCAGGGCTCGATCCCAGGACCCCAAGATCGTGACCTGAGCTGAAGGCAGCCACTTAACTGACTGAACCACCCAGGTGACCCCATGTCCATTTTTTAATAGTTGTATGAGTTCTTTAGGATATTAACCCCTTTATCAGATACATGATTTGCAAATATCTTCTCCAGATCAGTAGTTACCCTTTTTATTTTGTTGATGATTTTCTTTGCTGTGCAGATGCCTTTTAGTTTGATATAGTCCCACTTGTTTATTTTTGCTTTTGCTGCCATTGCCTTTGGAGTCAGATCAGAAAAATAGGCAAGATTGATATCAGGGAGCTTAACACCTATCTTTTCTTTTATGGTTTTATGTTTTTTAGTCTTACCCTTCTGATCTTTAATCCACGTGAGTTAATTTTTGCTTATAATGTAAGGTAGTAGTCCAGTTGCAGTCTTTTGGCAAGTGGCTGTCCAGTTTTTCCAGCTATGTTTATTGAAGAGATTTGTACTTTCTCCAGTGTATATTCTTTTCTACTTTGTCTTGAATTAGTTGAACATGTATATATGGATTGATTTCTGGGCTCTCTTTTCTGTTCCATTGCTCTTTGTGTCTATTTTTATGTGAAAATTACACTATTTTGATTACTATAGCTTTGTAATATAGTTTGAATTCAGGGAGTGTGATGCCTCCAGCTTTGTTCTTCTTTCTCAAGATTGCTTTGGCTATTTGGGATCTTTGCGGTTCCATACAAATTGTAGGATTTTTTATTCTGTTTCCGTGAAAAATGTCATGGGAATTTTGATAGGGATATATTGAATCTGTAGATTGCTTTGGGTAGTGTGGGCATTTTAACAGTATTCTTGCAGTCCATGAGCATGGACCATCTTTCCATTTATTTGTGTTTTCTTTAGTTTCTTTCATCAATTTCTTAAGTTTTCAGTGTATGTGTTTTTCATCTCTTGCGTTAAATTTATTCCTACCTATTTTATTCTTTTTGATATAATTGTAAATGGGATTTTTTTCTTAATTTCTCTTGCTGGTAGTTTGTTGGTGTATAAAAATGCAACATGTATGTACCCTGCAGTGTTACTGAATTCATTTATTAATTCTAACAGTTTTTTGGTGGAATCTTTAGGGTTTTCTTTCTTTCTTTTTTTTTAAAGATTTTATTGAGAGGGAGAGAGCACAAGTAGGGGGAGGGGCAGAGGGAGGGAGAGAGAGAGAGAGAGAGAAGCAGACTCCCCTGCTCAGTGGGGAGCCCGATGCAGGACTCAATCCCAGGATTCTGGGATTATGATCTGAGCCAAAGGTAGCAGTTTAACTGACTAAGCCACCCAGGCGCCCCTTTAGGGTTTTCTATATAGGAAGTGTCTGCAGATAGTTACAGTTTTACTTCTTCTTTTCCAATTTGTTTGACCTTTCTTTCTTTCTCACATGTAATTGCTCTGGCCAGAACTTCCAGTACTAGTGGTGATTGGGCATCCTTGTGTTCCTCATCTTTTTTTTTTTTTTTAAGATTTTATTTATTTTTGTTTGAGAGCAAGTGAGAGAGGGAGACAGAGCACAGAGGGAATGGGACAGGGAGAGGGAGAAGCAGACACCCTGCTGAATAGAGAGCCTGATGCGGGGCTCAATCCCAGGACCCGGAGACCGCGACCTGAGCTGAAGGCAGACACTTAACTTACTGAGCCACCCAGGTGCCCCCCCCTTCTTAAAACGATTCATTTATTTATTTTAGAGAGAGAGAGAGAGAGTGAGAGCATGAGCCCGGGGAGGGGCAGAGGGAAAGGGAGAGAATCTCAAGCAGACTCCCGGCCAAGCACAGAGCCAAACACAGGGATCCATTTCATGACTCCAAGATCATAACTTGAGCCAAAATCAAGAGTTGAATGCTTAATCGACTGAGCCACCCAGTCACCCTATGTTCCTTATGTTAAAGGAAATATGATGTTAACTACGGGTTTGCCATATATGGCCTTTATCATGTTGAAGTGTGTTCCATCTGTACACGCTTTGTTAAAAGTTCTTATTATGAATGGAAGTTGAATTTGTCAAATACTTATCTGCATCTGTTGAGAAGATCATAAGATTTTTATTCTTCATTTTGCTAATATGGTGTCTCTCATTGATTTGGGAATGTTGAACAATCTTTGCATCCCTGGAATAAATCCCACTTAATTATGGTGTATGATTCTTTTACTGTGTTGTTGAATTTGTTTTGCTAATATTTTGTTGAAGATTTTTACAACTGTGTTCATCAGGGATATTGGTTGGGAATTTTCTTTTTTGTGTGTGTGGTGTTCTTGTCTAGTTTGGTATTAAGGTATACTGACCTCATAAAATGAGTTTGGAAATGTTCCTTCCTTTTCAATTTTTTGGGAAATTTGTGAGAAGGATAGATAGTAAATCTTTGAATGTTTGCTAGAATTCACCAGTGAAGTTGTCTGGCTCTGGACTTTGGTTTGTTAGGAAGTTTTTGATTACTAGTTCAATCTCCTTACCCATAATTGGTCCCTTCAGATTTTCTGTTTCTTCATGATTCAGTCTTGGAAGATTGTATGTTTTTAGGAATTTATGCATTTCTTCTAGAATGTCCAGTTTGTTGGTGTGTAATTGTTCACAGTGGTCTCTAATGATCCTTTTTATATTCTTGGTACCAGTTGTAAGTCCTGTTTAATTTCTGACTTTATTTGAGCCCTCTTTTTTTGTTGGTAAGTCTGACTAAAGTTTTGTGAATTTTCTTTTTGGAGAATCAGCTCTTAGTTTCATTTATCTTTTTTCTTTTTAGTCTCCATTTCATTTATTTCTGCTCTGATCTTTATTAATTCGTTCTTTCTACTAACATTGGGCGTCACTTGATTTTCTTTTTCTGATTACTTGAAATGTAAGGTTAGATTGTTTATTTGAGGGTTTTTTGTTTCTTGAGGTAGGCCTGTATTGCTATAAACTTCCCTCTTAGGACTGCATCTGCTGCATTCCATAGATTTTGGTATGTTGTACTTCAGTTTTCATTTGTCTCAAGGTGTTTTTTATTTCTCCCTTGATTTCTTTGTTGACTCATTGGTTGTTCAGTAGCATGTTGTTTAGTCTACACATATTTGTGATTTTTTAGTTTTTTTTCTTGCAGTTGATTTCTAGTTTCATATCGAGATAGGAAAAGATGCTTGATATAATTTCAGTCTTAAATTTATTGACAATTATTTTGTGGTCTAACATATGATTTATCTTGGAGAATGTTCCATGCGCACTTGAAAAAACTGTATTCTGCTGTTGGATGGAATTTTCTATATATGTTTATTAACAAGTTTTTGTGAACTAATATGTTAAGGCCATTGTTTCCTTATTGATTTTTTGACTGGATGATCTATCCATTGATGTAAGTGGGGCATTAAAGTCTCCCACTATTGCGTTGCTATCAATTTTTCCACTTATTTGTTTATTTTAATTTTTATTAAACAGATTTTATTTATTTGAGAGAGAGAGCGCACGAGCGAGACTGGTAGGAGAGCACGAATGGGGTCAGGGAGGGGGTCAGGGAGAGGGGCAGAGAGAGAGAGAGAAGGAGACTCCCTGCTGAGCAGGGAGCCCGATGCTGGACTCTATCCTAGGACCCTGGGATCATGACCTGAGCCAAAGGCAGCCACTTAACCGACTGAACCAGGGGCCCCTCAGTTTTTCCATTTAGATATGTTAATATTTGCTCTCTATATTTAGGTGTTCCTATGTTGTGTTCATGAATATTTACAAATGCTGTAAATATTTCTTCTTGCTGGATTGACCCCTTTATCATTATATAATGCCTATATTTGTCTTTTATTATTACAGTCTTTGTTTTAAAGTCTGCTTTGTCTGATATAAGTAATAATTATCCCAGCTTTCTTTTGGTTTTCATTTGCATGAAGCATCCTTTTCTATTGTTTTACTTTCAGTTTGTATCCTTTTCCATTTCTTCACTTTCAGTTTGTGTGTGTCCTTAACATCTGAAGTGAATCTCAGGTAGGCAGCATATAGATGGGTCTTGTTGTTTTTAAAGATTTATCTATTTATTTTAGAAAGAGAGAGCAGGGAGAGGGACAGAGGGAGAGGGAGAGAATCCCTAGCAGATTGCCCCCCTCCCCCAAGGACAGAGCCTGATGCAGGGCTTGATCCCAGGACCCTGAGATACGACCTGAGTTGAAACCAAGAATCAGATGCTTAGCTGACTGAGGACAACCCCCCCCCACACCGGGTCTTGTTGTTTTAAATCTATTGAGGCACTTTTTGTCTTTTAAAGTATTTAGTTCCTTTAGGTTTAAACTAGTTATTAGTGGGTATGTACTTATTGTCATTTTGTTGTTTCTTTGTTTTGTGGTTCCTCTCTATTCCTTCTTGTCTTGTTTTCTTCCCTTTTGGTTTGATGACTCTCTACTTAAGGGATAGCAAGTTAATTTTCTACTTTCAACCTAATGATAGTTAAGTTTGAATGCATTCTAAAGCTCAGTATTTTCACTTCTCTTCCCCACATTTTATGTTTTTAATGTAACATGTTGCATTTTAAAATTTTGTGTATATCTTAACTATTATAATTATAGTTACTTTTACTACTTCTGCTTTTTAATCTGCATACTAGATTAATAAGTGATTAATCCACTACCTTATCTTATATGTACCTTTATCAGTGAGATTTTTGCTGTCATATGTTTTTTTTTAAAAGATTTTATTTGATGGGGCGCCTGGGTGGCTCAGTTGTTAAGTGTCTGCCTTCAGCTCAGGTCATGATCCCAGGTCCTGGGATTGAGCCCTGCATTGAGCTCCCTGCTCTGCAGGAAGCCTGCTTCTCCCTCTCATACTCTCCCTGTGTTCCCTCTCTCGCTGTGTCTCTCTCTGTCAGATAAATAAATAAAAGATCTTTAAAAAAATTTATAAAGATTTTATTTGAGAAAGAGAGTGCACGAGTGTTGGGGGAGGGGCAGAGGGAGAGGGAGAAGCAGACTCCCTGCTGAGCAGGGAGCCCAGTGGGGACCTCGATTCCAGGACCCTGAGATCATGACCTGAACCAAAGGCACACGCTTAACCAACTGAGCCATCCAAGTGCCCCTCATATGTCTTTTTCTTACAGTGTTTTTTTCTACTTGTAGAAATGCGCTTTGAATATATTATGCATCTCCCTTTTGGTATGCAAAGATTCTGCTGAGAAATGTGATAATAGTCTTATGGGGGTTCCCTTGTATATAATAAGTGGTTTTAATGCTTTTAATATTCTCTCTATATTTAACTCTGGACATTTTAATTGTAATGTGTTGTGGTGTGGGTCTCTTTGGGTTTATCTTGTTTGGAACTCTGGGCTTCCTGGATCTGGGTATTTGTTTCCTCCTACAGGTTAGGGAAGTTTTCAGCTATTTTTTAAAATAAGTGTTCTGCCGGTGGGTGCCGTGGCTTAGTTGGTTAAAGCGCCTGTCTAGTAAAATAAGTGTTCTGCCCCTTTCTCTCTCTTCTTTCTGGAATCCTTATAATGTGAATGTTATTTTGCCTAATGTTGTCCTATAGGTCCCTTAAGCTAGCTTCAATTTTTAAAATTATTAATTTTTTTGGTTCTCTCTTTTGGTGAATTCCACTGCCCTGTCTTCCAGATCATGGATTGCTTCTTCTGCTTCATCTAGTCTATTGAACCTTTCTGCTATAGTTTTCAGTTTGCTTATTGTATTCTTCAGATTTGAGACTTTGGTACTTTCTTATATTTTCTGTTTCTTGCTGAAGTTTTTGCTGTATTCATTGATTCTTCTCCTGAGTTCAGTGAACATCATTATGAACATTATTTTGGACTCTTAATCAGGTGAATTACTTAATCTCCATTTCACCAATGTTTTTCTCTGGGGTTTTATCTTGTTCTTTTGTTTGGAACATATTCCTCTGTCTCCTCCTGTTGTCTGACTCTCCGTGTTTGTGTTTGGGTATTAAGGAAAACAGCTCTCTCTCCCAGGTAAGGAGTGGCCTTGTGTAGGAGATGAACCTTATCCTTTAAACAAAATTGCCATAGCTCTTGGCTTTCTCTTCAGTCTTTGTAATTGTCTAAGCAGCCTGATTTATTCTTCATAGGTCCAGTTGTTGAGGAAGTGCCAAGATCTGTGAGTATTCCAGAGGGAGGGATCTCATTCTGCCTCTAGTTTCAGGCTATGTAGAAACTAGACCTGTAGGCAGCAGCTTTTAATTTATCAGAGATATATACAGTCCAGTGGGATGGCATTCACAAATCATGCTGGACTCCAGACCAGGCAGTCTGGATGTGTCCCCTTGGTGACAGTTGCAAAAATCAGGGCTCCTGGAGAGTATGAACTCTTGTGGGAGATACCAGCAAGCTGTAGCAAGGCCAAGCAGGAACGCAAAGGTGGCATCCACTGGCCTACATTCCCTGAGAGCACATTTGTAGCCTCTTTGTGACTGGTAATTCTGAGTCATTCTCTTTAGACTGAAGCTTCAGTACAAGTAAATAGACCTCTGCACAGGAAGACTGGAGATATGTCTTGTTCTGCTGTCTCTGCACTGCCCTGTGGGTGGTAAAGTGCCAAGAACTGTGTCTCTGATTGTTTCAGACCCATCAAGGCCAGAAGCACAATCCTCTGTGGCCATTAGGACAAGGCATTAAAGGGCATACGCTGTGTGGGCTGTGCACAGCTGCTGGCATTGGCAGGGTAGTGAGCGTCGTATGGGAGCAGAGTGTGCTTAACAGATGTTAGCAGGTTAGAGGGAGGAGAGTGCAAATACAGCTCCTGCCAGAAGTGGCGCTAGTAAGGTATGAGGACTGTGCAAAAATGGTGCCTGTCAGTGCTTCTGTCCCTGAAAGGAGTTCTAACAGGCTCCTGCTTCTCTGGCAGGTGCTTTAATATTAGCAAGTGAATCTTCAATTATGCTCTAGGAGTTTTTCAAACTGCCTCTTTTGTGCTGGCCCCTCGGGCAAGTGAGTCCTTATGTGAGCCCTTTAATAGTGAAATCTCTGTTCCCTACAGCCCCTATGGTCCTCTCGGATATACCTCATTGGTTTCAGAGCTTGACATTTTGAGGGCTTATCTCTGGTGAAGGTCTCAAGAGTTGAGGTGCCTGATGTGGATCACAAACCCCTCGTTTCTCAGAGAGCAACTCTGTATTTGTGAGAAGATTGTATTTTGTCATGCTCAGGGTGGGATTTTTGAGGAGACTCTGCTTATCCTTCAGGTCTTGATGTAGCCCTTTTATCCTTTGTTGTGGAGGAGCAGTTCAGCTAGTTTTTGGATCTTTTTCAGGGGTAATTTTATATGTAGCTGTATATTTTGTGTGTCTGTGGGAGGAGGTGAGTTCAGATCTTCCCACACTGCCATCTTGAACCACCTCCAATGTTCTTTTTACAATTATTTGGTAGAATTCACCAGTGAAGCCATCTAGACCTGAGCTTTTCTTTGTTTGGAAGTTTTTGATTATTGATTTTCCTGTTATATAACGGCATGTTGAGGTTTTTTTTCTTCTTGAGGTAGTTTTGGTAATGTCTGTGTTTTTACACATTTGTCCTTTTTCATTTAGATTAGTTTGTAAGCGTATAATCATTCATAGTGTTCTCTTATAGTCCTTTTATATTCTGTGAGATTAGTAGTACAGTAGTCCTTCGTTCCTTCTTATCCATGGGGATACATTCCTAGACCCCCAGTGGCTGCCTGAAGTTACAGATAATTCCCAACTCTACATATAGTATGTTTTTTCTCATACATACACAGCTATGATATTCCTAGTTTATAAATTAGGCACAGTACGAGATTAACAACAATAAATGTAAAATAGGACAATTATAGCAGTTTACTCTAATGAAAGGTATGAGAATGTGGTCTTCCAGAATACATTATATTATGCTCATCGTTTTTCTTGTGATGACATGAGATAAAATGCCTACATGATGAGATGATAAAATGCGTACATGATGAGACGGGGTAAGGTGAATGACATTGTTTGTGACATAGCATTAGGCTACTATTTATCTTCTGATAAGTCAGAAGGAGGATCACCTGCTTTTGGACCATGGTTGACCACAGGTATTTGAAACAGCAGAAAGCAATAAGGGTGTGGGGGCTAGGGGGCTGTTATAATGTCCTTACTTTCATTTCTGATCTTATTTATTTACATTTTGTCTATTTTTTCCATAGTCTAGTTAAGGATATGTTAATTTAAAAAAACTAATTTTTAGTTTGTTGATTCTATTTTTCTTTTCTCTATTAACCTTTGCTTTAGTTTTTATTATTTCCTCCTTTATGCTGGCTTTGGGCTTAGTTTGCTCTTTTTCTAGTTCCTTAAGGTATAAAGTTAGACTATTGGTTTGAGATAGTTATTCATTTTTTTTTTTTTTTAAGATTTGATTTATTTATTTGACAGAGAGAGACACAGCAAGAGGGGGAACACAAGCAAGGGGAGTGGGAGAGGGAGAGGGAGAAGCAGGCTTCCCACTGAGCAGAAAGCCTGATGCGGGGCTCGATCCCAGAACCCTGGGATCATGACCTGAGCCGAAGGCAGATACTTAACGACTGAACCACCCAGGAACCCCAAGTTCTTCATTTTTAATGTAGGCATTTATAGCTATAAATTATTTTCTAAGTACTGCTTTTGTTGTATCCTAATGTTTTGGTAACGTTTGTATTTTCATTTTCATTAGCCTCAAGTTGCTTTCTA
The DNA here is from genome assembly GCF_029215605.1 of Mirounga angustirostris. Classification (NCBI taxonomy): domain Eukaryota; kingdom Metazoa; phylum Chordata; class Mammalia; order Carnivora; family Phocidae; genus Mirounga; species Mirounga angustirostris. The sequence continues at coordinate 123,223,870 of NW_026991709.1, forward strand.
ATTTCCTTGTGATTTATTCTTTGAATTATTTCTTATTTAAGAGTGGATTCATGTTGCTAATTTTCCAGTTTTTCTTCTGTTATTTCTAGTTTCATTCCATTGTGGTTGAAGAAAATACCTTGTTAGGTTTCAGTGAATTTAAATTTATTGAGGATTGTTTTGTTGCCTAACGTATAGTCTATCCTCGAGAATGTTCCATGTATACTTGAGAAGAGTGTGTGTTCTGCTCCTGTTGGGTGGGATGTTGTGTACATGTCTGTAATACCTGGTTGATTTATAGTATTGTTCAGGTCTTTGGTTTCCTTATTGATCTTCTGTCTAGATTCTCCAGCCATTGCTGAGAGTGGGCCTTTTGAATCTCAAAGTATCAAAATTTACATTATGATTCAACTGTTTCTCCTTCCAGTTCTCATTGTTTGTGTTTGTATTTTGGGGCTTTTTGCTTGCTTATAATTGTTATTTTCTTGTCATATTAATCCTTTTGTCAATATCCAGTATCTGTCTTTCGTAACACTTTTTGGCTTAAAATGTATTTTGTTTGCTATTAGCATTGATATGCCAGTTCTCTTTTGGTTATTATTTGCATGAAAGATCTTTTTTTCATTTTTATTTTCAAGGTATTTGTGTTTTTGGGTCTATAATAAGTTCCTTATAAGGAGCATATTATGGGATCATATTTTAAAACCAATTTTGGCAATCTGTGTCTTTTAATTGATGAATTTAAGGCTTTTACATTTACAGTGTTTACTGGTAAGAACTACTTCCACTTTGCTATTTGTATGTGGTCACTGAAGCTTCTGTTTTATTATCTTTGTGGTCAGGCAGTGACCCAGTAGTTCCTTGAGTGCTTGGATCCCGTAAAGAAAGAAAAAAAAAAGGGGGGCGCCTGGGTGGCTCAGTTGGTTAACCGACTGCCTTCAGCTCAGGTCATGATCTTGGGGTCCTGGGATCGAGTCCCACATCAGGCTCCCTGCTCGGCAGGAAGCCTGCTTCTCCCTCTGACCCTCCCCCTGCTTGTGTTCCCTCTCTCGCTGTCTCTCTCTCTGTATCAATTAAATAAATAAATAAAATCTTTAAAAAAAAAGAAAAAAGTCTGGGGCACCTGGGGGGCTCAGTCGGTTAAGTGTCTGCCTTGGCTCAGGTCATGATCTCAGGGTCCTGGGATCGAGTGCTACATCGGGCTCTCTGCTCTGCGGAGAGCCTGTTTCTCCCTCTCCTCCTGCTCTTCTTTCTCTCTCTGTCAAATAAATAAATAAAATCTTAAAAAAAAAATGCTCTAAACTCTTAAAAAAAAAAGTCTTAAATTTCTTTGACAGATGTTGCCCAGGAAGCCATGTAGCCCAGTGGAATTGAAATAGTGGCTGGCCTCTGTACTAGTCCCACAGATATCTACCAGGCAGATCAAAACACATAACCCCATTTTTTGGGAGAGATTAGGTCCTTATTGTCCACCCTGGCACTGGTAGGCTTCACCAGGAATGTAAGCTGCCATACCTACAGATTTTTTGCCTCCATGCTGGTAGTTGGGGAAATGGTGGCTGCTACACAAAATGCAGAAATTCACCAAAGTTTACCAGCCTCTTTCTTCATTAAGCACTCTTGTGTTATTGCAGTTGTTTGACTAGACTCCAGAGTTCTGAAATAATTGATTCTAATAGTTCTTGCCAGCTCAATATTGTTTCAGTGGGACTGATTCTTAGAGCTGCTTTCTCTGCCATTTTCTGTGACCTTGGCCTTTACTTTTATATGCGGTTGACCCTTGAGCAATAGGAGTTTGAACTGTGCAGTCCACTTATATGTGGATTTTTTTGGTAAATATGATATAGTACTGTAAATGTATTAACTATGACTTTTTAAATATGATTCTTAATATTTTCTTTTTTTAGTTTACTTTTATTGTAAGAATACAGTAGGTAATAATACAACATACAGAATATTTATTAGTTGACTGTTTATGTATGGTAAGGCTTCTGATCAGTACTAGGCTGTTAGTAGTAGTAGTTAAGTTTGGAGGAATCAAAGTTATATGTGGATGCTTGACTGTACAGGTCAGTGCCCCAACCCCCATGTTGTTCAAGGGTCAGCTGTATTGACATTTTATCTACACAATATACTGGCCAAAGTCTGAATGAAGCTGAATAATTGAAGTGAATTTTAAGTTTAATTGTAAGTGAACATATAACTATTTATAAAGTTATATTTGCTGATTTAATTTAACATTTAACTTAATATTGGCCAATATTGGGTGGAAATAATTTCAATGTATTAGTGATTTTTATTTTAAATAAATGTAAAAGAATAGCCATATTAGATTTGAATCAACAATGAAAATCTAACTTGTATAGTAAAATTATGAGGGCAAGGAAGTGGTTCTTCATATTTTATGATGTTAATTAATAGACTTCATTTGAAGTTTCAGTGGGTAAAAAGAATGTTTTTGTAAATTGATGATAGCTACTTTTTATTGAGCTACTGCTGTATTCTTAGAACATCAAAAGATGCATTAGGTGGTCTGTTTTTATCCTCATATCATCCCTACAAGGTAGGTATTTAATCTTTCCAGTTGAGAAAGTTGATGCTTAGGGAGGTTAAGTGTATTTATTTGGTGGGGGAGTGGGGCGGGAGCAGCATACCAGGTGTTAAGTCATAGAGGTAGGAAACAAGTTCAGGTCTTTCTAGTTTTTTGTACTTTACTGAGCTGCTTTTGATAATGGCATATAATGACTTTTAGGACTTATCAGAAAAGGTTGAATGAGAACTACTTATTGTGGGTAGGACAGTTTTCCTATAATGAGATGTTAGGTACTGATGTTTTCATTGAAGGAGCGATTCTTTTTTGATAGTTTTTTTTTTTTTTTTACACAGTTGACCTTTGAACAACATAGGTTTGAACTGCATAGGTACACTTATATACTGATTTTTTTCCAGTACAGATACTGGAAAACTTTTTAGAGATTTGGGACAATTTAAAAAAACTTGCTCACAAACCACAAGCCTAGAATTATCGAAAAAGTTAAGAAAAGATAAACCTTAAGAAAGGTCTGTATGAATGCATAAAGTATACGTAGATACTCATCTATTTATCATTTGCTACCATAAAATATGCACAGATCTGTTATAAAAAGTTAAAATTTGTCAAAACTTATGTATACAAATACTTATAGACCATACTTGGTGCCATTTGCAGTCAAGAGAAATGTAAATAAACATAAAAATGCAGTATTAAGTCGTAACTGCATAAAATTAACTGCGGTACATAACAGTACTATTGTAGTAATTTCATAATGACCTCATGTTGCTACTGTGGTGAGCTCAAGTGTTGTATCTACTTAGAACACCAGGTGACATTAATCATCTCTGCGTGAGCAGTTCATCTTTCCAGTAAATTGCATATCGCAGTAAAAAGTGATCTCTTGCGGTTCTCATGTGTTTTTCATTGTGTTTAGTGCATAAACTTTGAATAACACCGTGGGACCCATATGAAGTGCCACTAGTGATGTTGGAATTGCTCCCAAGAAGCAGAGAAGAGTCATTACATTACAAAAAATATTTGAATTGCTTGATATGTACTGTAGATTGGGGTCTGTAGCTGGGTTGCCCACCATTTCAGTATAAATGATTCTAGCATAAGGGCCACTGTTTAAAAAAATGAAAAAAGGAAATTCATGAAGTTGTTGTAGTTAGCCAGCAGGCATAAAAACCTTGCACTTTTTGCAAAATACCTTATTTCGTATTGAAAATGCAGCTTTTATGAGGATGCATGATTGCTGTAAGAATGGTGTACCTGTATAGATTCTAATATGACTTGAGAAAAAGTGAAGTCATTACATGACATTCTTAAGCAAAAGGAAGGTAAAGGCTCTGAGGCTGGAGAATTTAATGCCAGCAAAGGATGGTTTGATAGTTTCAGAAAGTGGTTTGCCTTAAAAAATGTCAAGAGAATAGGAGAAGCAGCTTCTGTTGACCAAGAGACAGCAGATGAGTTCCCAGATGCATTAAAAAATACTTGAGGAGAAAGGATACCTGCCTGAACAGGTTTTTAATGCAGACAGAAATGCCTTATTTTCGGGGCGGGGGGTAGCCACAAAGGACATTTATTAGTAAGGAAAGCAGTGAGCACCAGGAATTAAAGCAGGAAGGGATAGGCTAACTTAACTGATCAGGACTGTCCTTCTCTGTAAAGCCACTAACACCCAAGCCTTGAAGGGAAAAGAGCTACCAGCTGCCAGTCTTGGTTGTACAACAAGAAGGCCTGGATAGTGAGAATCCTTTTTCTGGATTGGTTTCATCAGTGCTTTGTCCCTGAAGTGAGGAAGTACGTTTGCCGGTAAGGGACTGCTTTTGAAAGTTCTTTTAATATTGGACCTTGCCCGTGGCCACCTAGAATGCCATGACTTGAACACCAGTGGCACTGGAGTGATCTGCTTGTCCCCAAACACATCTCTAATTCAACCTCTAGATCAGGGGATCATAAGGACCTTTAAGGCTCATTACACACAGCACTTTGTGGAAAGAATCAATACTGTGGAAGAGAACCGTGAAAGAGAGAACATGAAAGTCTAGTCTAGAAGGATTACGCCGTTGAAGATGGATGGCAAGAACTGTGTGAGATGCTTTTGTGTCATTATCATTTCCTAAGGATTCATTGTGTAGAACATTGTGTGCAAGACTTGTATAGAAATGGATAGCCTATCCTTACATAGGTATAGGGTGAGTAATATTTAATAATAATTTAGTAATGTGTTAGTTTTCCCACTGTTTTAAAACTTTGCTTTTGAAGAATTACATTACTGTAAAATAATGCTTCTCTCGTAATTGGAGAAATTGCATGTCAGCATTATCACAAGTAAGTGTTTTTTTTTTTTTAAAGTAACAATGTTTCCAGTGCTGTGTTATGAACATGACTAATATTGTATGGTTTAACAGTTTTATAATGATTTTGTTAGTGTATATATGTAATTATATTAGTGTATAGTATATTAGTGTATATTTGTTAGTGTATAGGCTAGGCTACCATGAAGCAATTGCACTGACTATGCTAGGCTTTCATAAAGAAAGCATATTGTTGGGCGCCTGGGTGGCTCAGTTGGTTAAGCGACTGCCTTCGGCTCAGGTCATGATCCTGGAGTCCCGGGATCGAGTCCCGCATCAGGCTCCCTGCTCGGCAGGGAGTCTGCTTCTCCCTCTGACCCTCCTCCCTCTCATGCTCTATCTCATTCTCTCTCTCAAATAAATAAATAAAATCTTTAAAAAAAGAGAAATCATATTGTTGCTTCTTTGTTATCAGTGATGAATTGTTATATCTGTAAATAAATATGAATTTCTTTTTCATATTATCTTTTCATTTTTGATGTCTAGTATTAATATGTAAAACATTTATAGTGTTTTGTATCATATAAGACGATATTGATTTAGGTATTGACAGATGATTCATCTTGTAAAGAGATGACATAAACTTACAGTATCGATTAATACAGCATAGTATTATGAATGTATTTTCTCTTATGATTTTCTTGACATTTTTTCTTTAGCTTACTTTATTGTAAGACTACAGTATGTAATACATATAATGTACAAAAAATGTGTTAATCAGCTCTTTATATTACTGGTAAAGCTTCAGTTCAACAGTTCAGTAGGGTATATGTGAATATTTGTACAAGGAGGGTGAAAGGTTTGCTGCCTCTAACTCCTGCATTGTTCAAGGGTCAACTGTATGTATACACACATAGACATTTGAGGATAGAATATCGCTGGTGGTGTGTCAACTAGAGGTTAGGATTTAATCAGGAACCAAAAAGTTAAAGGATAAATATCAGTTTTCACAAAAAGTTTAATATACCTTTTTCCAGACAAATTGAATATTTTATTTTATTATTAATATTATTTTAAAGATTTTACTTATTTATTTGACAGAGAGAGAGAGAGCACAGGTAGGCAGAGTGGCAGGCAGAGGGAGAGGGAGAAGCAGGCTCTCTGCTGAGCAGGGAGCCAGACATGGGGCTCGATCTCAGGACCCCAGGATCATGACCTGAGCCGAAGGCAGCCGCTTAACCGACTGAGCCACCCAGGCGCCCCCAAATTGAATATTTTAAAAATAAAATATACTTAAACCTTTTTTGAAGATGTAGTCATTCAAGATAGGGACTGTTATATCTACTTAAAATATTTGAGATAGCACATTTATTTTTTTTTTAACTTTTTCTTGAGAGAACTTGTTTCAGTTTCTTGCTTGTAATCCTGTTGTAAATAACAGAAACATTGGTTCATATATTCTGTAGCTGGAAGGGACTTTAGAAGTAATTTAGTTCTGTATGCCCATTTTACAGATAAGAAAACTGAATTTGAAACTCAGTTGAAAACTGAATTTATTGAGGTTAGATCACAGATCCTTTTTCTTAAGTCCTCTAAATTGCTCAAGATTAGGAGTGGAGGTTAGCATGCGCACCCAGAAATCATTTTCTATAAATAACAATTCTAGTCAAAGCTTTCTAGACAGGAAAAAAACATTTTGGGAAGTATGTCAAAAACAAGGACATTGTCATATTATAGGCATGTAGGAGAACATAGTAGCATGTCTGAGAAGGGGAAGAATAAACTGTTCCTTTTTAACAGTGCAATTTTGAATATTCCAAAGTAGATTTATAGGCATTAGCAGGTAAGAGGAAGAATGGAGGAGGATGTAACATGGTAACAAGCATAGAATTTTGAAGTTGGTCATATGTAGACATGGTGTGGCTGCTTGATAGGGTCCTTATTATTTCTTAGGAATAATCAAATCTATTTGTTATTAACTTCTTACTGGTTCCTCTGAAAATATTTTTCATTTAGAAAAACCTGAATATAGAGATTTAAAGATTATGAATCACAAGCTGTAGTTGTTATTTTGTATGTTTTAATTCAGTGGTTGTCAGTCTAGTGATTGGGGTTGTATTACATCAGAAATGTCTAGGGAGGAGCATCTGGGTGGCTCAGTCATTAAGCGTCTGCTTTTGGCTCAGGTCATAATCCCAGGGTCCTGGGATTGAGCCCCGCATCAGGCTCCCTGCTCCTCAGGAAGCCTGCTTCTCCCTCTCCCACTCCCCCTGCTTGTGTTCCCTCTCTCACTGTGTCTCTCTCTGTCAAATAAATAAAAAAATCTTTAAAAAAAAATGTCTAGGGAGGTTCTTTTGAGAAGCATATATCCATTTATGTCTCCCTCTGGTAAATCAGAATATGTAAATGTGTATGGTCAGAGTAGAGAGGAAGATACTATTTATGTTTTGGAAAAAAACTACCCAGGGACTTAACTCTGCATCAGCTCCCTACCTGCTTACCAAAAAAGGGGTTAAAAAAGAAAAAGAAAAAGAAATAAAGTCTTCTGTCAAAAAATGAACAAACAAACAAAAAATAGAAACAGACCTATAAATATGGAGAACAAACTGAGAGTTGCCAGATGGGAGGGGATTGGAGGGATGGGCAGGATGGGTGAAGGGGAGTGGGAGATACAGGCTTCCAGTTACGGAATGAATAAGTCATGGGGATAAAAGGTACAGCATAAGGAATGTAGTCAGTAGTATTATAATAGTGTTGTATGGTGACAGGTGGTGGCTACACTTGTAGTGAGCATAGCAAAATGTATAGACTTGTCATATCACTCTGAAATTAATGTAACATTGTGTGCCAACTATAATTCAATTAAAAATTAAATTATTCTATATAATCACTTTACTTATTAAAGTATTTAATATAAAAAATCTTCTATAGAAGAAAGTAATTTGGCTGGGGTCTGAGCAAGAAAGTTTTAAAATAAGGATGAATAAAGATGAAGGATGGGAGCTTTAAGATATGTTTACTTAAAACTGAAATGGATTGTTTTGGAGAGGAGATGTGATGTGGAATGATGTATTGCAGAGAAGGAGTTGTCCAGTTATCTTTAGGAAAAAAAAATAGAAGTGGTCCGTGAATCTTATAGGTACACAGAAGTGAAATTTGGGTAGCAAACAAACTACAAAAGATAGAATGAGGGGACTGGCCTTTTTATTTAAAAAATTTTTAATTAAAAAATGGATTCAAATACGTGTTTACCAGGTGACAGGCTCTGTTGTAGGTAAATCAGTAAACAAAGAAGGCAAAGATCTCTGTCCTAATGGAAGTTACATTTCAGGTTGGGGAGGAGGGCACAGTATAAACAATAGGTAAGCATAAATAAATGAGAATTGATAAGTATTCTTGTGAAAGAAAAAAGTAGAGCAAGGTAAAGGGGATGGAGAGTGTTGTTGGGTGGTGGAAGGTTGCAAATTTGATTACAGTGGTAACAATAAACCTATTGAGAATGAAAGACCTGAAGGAGTAAATGTCTGATGTAGGTATCTGGTGGTGAGGAAGGAGCTTTGCAGATATCTGGTAGTGATATCAGTGTAGGAAGTTGAATAATACAAACCAAGAGTTTAGGAAAGATTTCTAGGCTAGAGATATAAAAATGAGGTCATCATTTTAGATGATTTTGAAAACTTTAAGACTAGGGGTTATCTGTAGGTACTGAGTGTCCTTAGAGAAGACACAGAGAAGCAGGCCATGTGATGACAATAGACATGGGGAGAAGATGATGTGAAGATGAAAGCAGAGATTAGAATGAAGCAGGCCGCAAGCCAAGGAACACTTGGAGCCAGCAGAAACTGGAAGAGGCAAGGAAGGACTCTCCTCTAGAGCCTTTGGAGGTAGCAGGGCCCTGCCTATATCTTGATTTTGGACTTCCTGCCTCCAGAACTGTGAAAAATAAATTTCTTTTGTTTTAGCCACCAAATTTTTTTTTTTTTTAAAGATTTTATTTATTTATTTGACAGAGAGAGAGACACAGCGAGAGAGGGAACACAAGCAGGGGGAGTGGGAGAGGGAGAAGCAGACTTCCCGCGGAGCAGGGAGCCTGATGCGGGGCTCGATCCCAGGACCTGGAATCATGACCTGAGCCGAAGGCAGATGCTTAACGACTGAGCCACCCAGGCGCCCCTTAGCCACCAAATTTGTGATCATTTGTTATGGCAGCCCTAGGGAACAATAAAGGCTCATACTATACATCTTTTTCTACATCTTTTAACTTTCTATTTTGAGCATCTTTCATGTTATTGTGTATGGATAGATTTTGTTCTTATGTAACAATTGCCTCCTATATCCATAGGATGGATCTATTATGCATGGCATGTCCATGCATTGTGTAGCATGGACATTTAGTTTATTCTAATTTCTAATCCTTGGGTGCCTGGGTGGCTCAGTCTTTAAGCATCTGCCTTCGGCTCAGGTCATGATCCCGGGATCCTGGGATCAAGCCCCACATCGGGCTCCCTGCTTGGCGGGAAGCCTGCTTCTCCCTCTCCCACTCCCCCTGCTTGTGTTCCCTCCCTGGCTGTGTCTCTCTTTGTCAAATAAATAAATAAAATCTTAAAAATAAATAAAAATATTCTAATTTCTAATCCTTCAATATACAATTGTGGTGTAGATTTGTGTTTTTCAGGTATATTTCTGTCAAAATCCTAGATCTGCCAAATACGCCCTCATAAAAGACTGTTTCAATTTATATTCCCACCTTTAGTTTGAGTGTTGCTAACACTGAATATTATGAATCTTTAATTTATGGATAAAAAATAGTATATTACTATTTTCTTTAGCTTATTACCTCTAATTACCTCTAATTAATCTAAATTAAATATTTTGTCATGCTTGACCATTTGTAAAGCTTCCTAAAAATGAAGTTCATTGTTTAAAAGAAAATACCAGGGGCGCCTGGGTGGCTCAGTTGGTTAAGAGACTGCCTTCGGCTCAGGTCATGATCCTGGAGTCCCGGGATCGAGTCCCGCATCGGGCTCCCTGCTCGGCAGGGAGTCTGCTTCTCCCTCTGACCCTCTTCCCTCTCATGCTCTCTGTCTCTCATTCTCTCTGTCTCAAATAAATAAATAAAATCTTTAAAAAAAAAAAAAAAAAAAAAAAATAAAAGAAAATACCAGTTATTTAATAGACTTTTTTAAGAGACATGAATAACTTTCTTTTCTTTGCAGTTGGCAGTTATCTTCCTTCATTAGTTTAATCAAATTCAAGGATAAGCCTACTCTAACATAAAATGCTGGAAAAAAAAAGAGGGCTTTGTAACCTAGTAAGACAAAAGTAGAACTTGTGAATGTAGTTTGACGTGTTGAACTTAAAATATCAAGTAGTCTTGCAGTGATAAAATTGTTTACCTCACAGAAGACTGGTACCTTGTGACCATTAGAAAACCACTTTTGGCATGAACTGCAGCTCTTACTACTTAAAATCGTGAGTTCTAGATACAACTTTCTCACACCACTCTTCTTTGAACCCTATGCCTAGATTTCTGATTTTCTTTCTCTTCCTCCTCCTCCTTCATCATCTTTTTTTTTTTTTTTTTGGTATTTCAAACTACACTCTTGTATGTGTGTGTAGATTTAATGCATGAAAGATAACCTTTTATCTTTTTCTCACAGTGTTGGGAAATTATCCTGTATCTTTTCTTCAGGAAAATTATGGCTTAGTTTATCAGTGAAAGTATGGATGTAAACCATGACAGGGACCTTTCATAATAAAAATCCTGTATCTTGTGAAAGTAAAAGAAATCATCATAGTGATCTTAATTAAAATATATTCAGGGCATCTTAGATTATTTTAAATGAAGATAACTGAAGAAGAAAAACTTACTGTTCCTATCTATAAGAATTGATTTAACAGAAAATATGAGTACTGAATGGAATTGCCACTTGATACCCACTTTGAAACTAAGTAATGAGTTACTTAAGAAACTCCTATATAAACTATTTCTTCCAACACTGAGGATTTGATTCATCCCATGGCTTTTCTTTTAATAAGTGTCCTATTGTGCTAGACTGATGTCTTTTGATTCATAGATCTCTGAAAGATGGCCCAGATTTAGTGTGTTCTGTCTAAAACTATTCTGATATATTTATTTAATTTAGAATACTTAGTAAGTTTTGTACAACTTTGTTCAAATTTACAAAAATTTTTATATCCTTATTTCTTTCTACTTTTTCTTAGGTCTGCCAGAGAAAATAGGGTGAAAAACGGCAAATTGTCATAACGTGAGGAAAGGCTAAATAGCATTTTGGAAATGGTACATGATAAGGCAAGTCAACAGCGTTTAGGAATGAATGTGAATGAAGGAGCTTTTAAAGTTCTTGTCTTGTGAGATGTGAACATAGTTATGAAGGACACTTAAAAACATTGAAGGAAGTGAAGAGCATCAGGCCAATATAGTCAAAGTAAGATGAGAAAATGCAATTGACTAATTCTCTAAAAAGGAGCAATTAGGTTTATTCACTGCAAAGACAAATGGTTAGCAAATCTAGAGGCTGTGAAAACTGTAAGCACCAATAGACAAAGTATTTTCTAAAACAGGTAGTTCACTTCTGTTCAGATGTTTATGTGAACAAAATAGGAAACAACTTCTTGATTCTTCAGAAAAGCCCATGTAATTGAATTGTTAAATACAGAAGGTCAGGAATGAAGATTTTTTTGCCTAAGTCTCCATGGGACCAACATCTTTGTCAGCATTTATTATTCTCAAACCTTCTAAAATCCCTCACAGATTTTTACAAAGAGGAACCCCAATTTTACAGGAGACTATATTTCCTGAAGCAATGATTTCCATGCTTTATGTAGGTTAAAATAAGAGCAAAGTGTGTTCTCCACATACTTATTTACTATTTTATGGTATGAAAAAGTATTCTGAGAAAATTATATCTTCAGGAAGGGATCACCTTAAGAATTACTTTGCAACTATTCCAGGAGTAGATCTTAAAAAGTGGGGGAGGGGGTCAATCACTGCTCTTTAGGAATTAATCTAATAAAATAGCATTGAAAGGTAGGAGGGTAGGGCGCCTGAGTGGCTCAGTTGGTTAAGCGACTGCCTTTGGCTCAGGTCATGATCCTGGAGTCCCTGGATCAAGTCCCGCATTGGGCTCTGTGCTGGGCGGGGAGTCTGCTTCTCCCTCTGACCCTCCCCCCTCTCATGTGCTCTCTCTCATGCTCTCTCTCTCAAATAAATAAATAAAATCTTTAAAAAAAAAAAAAAAGAAAGGTAGGAGGGTAAAGGCTTACGTCTTGACTTTGTTGCTTTTTACTTGATTTTTGAGCAAATCATGTTGCTCCTTTAATTAGTTTCCTGTTCTGTAAATTGATTAGTGATGAGTGTTAATAGGGCTAAGAGAATGTATCTGAAAGTGATTTGTAAACTATCAAGTGATACATATGTAAAGATGCTTTGTTACATATACACATATAGTCTGCTTTTAAAGATTCTAATTGGAAAGCCAGGGGGAAGTAGAAAAAAGGAAAACAAATGTTTAGGGGCACCTGGGTGGCTCATTTGGTTAAGCGTCTTGATTTTGGCTTAAGCCATGGTCTCAGGGTCATGAGATTGAGCCCCAAGTCCAACTCCTGTGCTGCACATGGAGCCTAAGATTCTCTCTCTCCCTCTCTGCCCCTCCCCCCTCTTAAAAAAAAAGGTTTAAAAGTGGAATCTTATACTAAAATTTCAAATAAAATTTTATCTTAGTTTTTAAGTTTTACAAAGAGTGATGCCAAGATGAGCTGTTTATAGCAAGAGTTGGCATTTGGCTCAATGATCATTTACTTTTCTTCAACAAATGTTTTAAAATCAAAACAAGACCTGTGTTAGTGCTAAATGTCTAATGATTATTTATATAGTTATGTGTATATCATAAAAGAATATATGACTGCAGATACCTGACTTGCACTAAATGTACCTCATGTTTATTTAAACATTTTCTGTGTAGTAATTTCTATAAATATATGCTACAACTCTTCTATTAAACAAGATACACATCCAGGGAATGCAGTCAACCTGAGGAAGTTTTTGTCCCTTCATTTTCTATTCCTCCTTAGTTGCATAATTCCACATTTTGAAATGTCTGGGTTGTGTCTAATTTCAAAGAGTTCATGTAGATGAAGTTTACCACGGTAATAAAAAAGTACAGTGCATTGTGGTAGCAGGTGGTAGTCAGTATTTGTAATAGAATGCTTATTTTTCAAACCAGAGGTCCTTGGGTTACTGACATTAGAAACAACTGGAGTGCTTGTTAAAAATCTCTGATGCCTATCTAAGACTTACTGAATCAGAATCAATCTTGGTTCTACATTGGAATTTATGGAGAGTTTTAAAAATACTGATGGCTGGGGGCGCCTGGGTGGCTCAGTCAAAAAAAAAAAAAAATACTGATGGCTGAATCCCACCCCAAGAGAATTTGATTTAATTGTCTGGGTTGTGGATAGTGTTTCTTAAACTGTATTAAAATTACCTGGAGAGCTTCTTAAAATGGAGATTGTTGGGCTCCAAACTGAGAGTTTGTGATTCAGTTGGTCAGGGGTGGGGCCTTGGAATTTTGCAATTCTTGTAAGTTGCCAGGTGATGTTGTTACTAATCCTGGGACCACACTTTGAAAACTGTACTCTGAGGATGTAAACCACCTGTTTAATTTGGAGACTATGTAAAATAAAAGGAAGAAACTAGTAAGTCCACAAGGAACATAGGAAATGTAATAGATTTCAAAGTAAAAACTGTTAAGTTTGGTAAACTCTCAACTTCAATTTATAAAGCAAGAATATTACTATATTCATTATATTCATAATCTAAAATCTTCAGAGTTCATTTATAATGAAAAATCCTAAATATCATAAATAATAACTTAGCAAAAAGAATATCCTCAGAGATGTTAAAGCAAACAAATGTTATCTCAGTCAGGTTTATTGAGGTAAACATACAGTAAAATTTACTCTTTCATGAGTTTTGACAAATGGATCAATTGTGCAACCATCAACAGAATCAAAATGTAGGAGTTCTAATTCTGTCATGTCCCTGTATGGTCAGCTCCTTCTCTAACCTCAGTTCCTGAGAATTCCTCATTTCTTTTCTCACTTTAATAGTTCTGCCTCTTTCAGAATGTCATAAAAATGAAATCATCTAATATATAACCTTTTCATTTAGGCTTCTTTCACTAAACATAATGCATTTGAGATTCACTCACGTTGTTGTGTTTATCAGTCCGTCCCTCCCTCCCTTCCTTCCACAGTTCAGATTCACAGCAAAATTGAGCTGAAAGTGTAGAATTCACATACAGTCCCTACCCTCATACATACACAGCCTTGTCATTAGCAACAGTGGTTCATTGTTTCTAATCAGTGAACCTATGCCGACATGTCATTTTCACCAAAAGTCCATAGTTTACATTAGGATGAATCCTAGTTCATTCTTGCTATTGTACATGCTGTGAGTTTTGACAAAAGTATAATGGTATGAATCCACCATTTATAGTGTCATACACAATAGTTTCACTGCCCTAAAAATCTGTGATTTTCCTATTCATCCCCTTCTACTCCTTTAACCCCTGACAGCCACTGATCTTTTTAATGTTCCCCATAGTTTTGCCTTTACCAGAATGCCATAGAGTTGGAATCACAGTATGTAGTTGAATTTCAGTTTGGCTTTTTTTTCTCTTAGTAATATGCATTCAAGCTTCCTCCGTATCTTTTCATGACTTGATAACTCATTTCTTTTTATTGTTGAATAATACCTTGGTTTATTCACCTGTTTAGGACATTTTGGTTACTTATAAGTTGTAGCAGTTATGAATAAAGCTGCTATAAACATCCATGTGTAGATTTTTATATGAACATATGTTTTCAGTTCATTTGGATAACTTTCAGTTACTGGATTATATGGTAAGAGTATGTTTAGTTTTGTAAGAAACTGCCAAATTATCTTCCAGGTGGATGTACCATTTTGCATTCCTGCCAGCAGTGTAAGAGAGTTCCTATTGCTCTACATGCTCGTCAGCATTTGATGTTGTCAGTGTTTTAGATTTTGGCTATTCTAATACATGTGTTAGTATCTTGTTTGATATTCAATATCTTTTCATATGCTTATATGCCACCTATATATCTTCTATGAGGTGTCTGCTCAGATCTTTTGCACAATTTTTAATTGGATTGTTTATTTTTCTTACTGTTGGGTTTTAGGAATTTTTTGTATATTTTAGATACAGTCCTGTATCAGATATTTGTTTGCAGATATTTTCTGTCAGTCTTGGCTTTGCTTATTTTCTTGACACTGTCTTATGCAAAGCAGAAGTTTTAAAATTAACAAAGTCCAACTTATTTTATTTTATTTTTTTTTCCTGAACTGTGCCTTCGGTATTGTATCTAACATGTCATCTCCAAACCTAATGTCATCTAGATTTTCTCCAGTGTTAACTTCTGAGAGTTTTATACTTAGGTACTTTACATTTAGGCCTGTGATCTATTTTGAATTAATTTTTGTGAAGGCTGTATGTGTCTAGATTCTGTGTGTGTATGTAACTGGGTATGCACATGTGTGTGTATTAATTTATTCCAGTACTGTTTGTTGAAAAGATTCATTTTTTTTTTTTCCATTGTATTACCTTTACTCCTTTGTTAAAGATTGGTTGATTATATTTGTTGGTCTGTTTCTGGGGCCTCTTTATTGTTTTATTAATCTAGTTGACTGTTCTTTTGCCAATATCATACTGTCTTGATTACTGTAGATATATATTGTTTTAAAGGTGGGTACTGTCATTTTCTTGAGTTTGTTCTTTTTTAAATGTTGTTGGCTATTTAGGATCTTTGGCCTCCTCATTGAAAACTTAGAACCAGTTTGTGGTATACTTGCCAAATTACTTGCTGGGATTTTGGTTGGGGTTGTGTTCAATCTCTAGATTAAATTGGGAAGAGCTGACTGACATCATAACAATATTGAGTTTTCCTATCCATGAACATGGAATAATTCTTCATTTATTTGGTTCTTGGAGTTCTTTCATCAGAGTTTTATAGTTTTCTTCATATAGTATCTTGCCTATAGTTTTAAAGATTCATACCTAAGTCTTCCTTTTTTGGGGGGGTGCTAATGTAAAAGGCGAAAGATTTATGCGATCTGAAGAGAAACCAGAGTATTGTGTAAATGGTATTGTGTTTTTAATTTCAAATTCCACTTGTTCATTGCTGGCATATGGGAAAATGATTGGCTTTTGAATATTTTTTTTTTAAAGTTTTTTTTTTTTTTTTTTTTTTTTGAGAGAGAGAATGAGAGACAGAGAGCACGAGAGGGAAGCAGGTCAGAGGGAGAAGCAGACCCCCAGCTGAGCAGGGAGCCCGATGTGGGACTTGATCCCGGGACTCCAGGATCATGACCTGAGCGGAAGGCAGTCGCTTAACCAACTGAGCCACCCAGACGCCCTGGCTTTTGAATATTAACCTTGCATCCTGCAACCTTGCTGTAACTGCTTATAAGTTTAGGGGTTCTTTATTCTTTCAAGTTTTCTACATAGACAGTCATGAAATCTGCAGATAAAGACATTTGTTTTATTTTTTTTCATTCTGTATACCTTTAATTTCCTTTTTTTGGTCTTACTGCATTAACCAGGACTTCTAGTACAGTGTTGAGAAAGAGTGATGAGAAGGGACATCCCTGCCTTGTCCTGATTTTAGCGGGAGAACTTCCGGTTTCTCACCATTAAGTATGAGTTTAGCTGTAGATTTTTTTTTTAATTATGTTAAAATACATGTAACAAAAAATTGGTCATCTTAAATTTTTAAATGTGAAAATACTAAATACTACTGAAATGTACATTCTTGTACAACCAATCTCAATTCTTTTCATATTGTAAAACTGAAACTATACCTATTAAACGACTCCCTATTTTCCCTTTCCCACAGCCATTGGCAGTCTACCATCATTTCTGCCTCTATGAATTTGATTATTCTAGGTACCTTATATGAGTAGAGTCATATAATATTTGTATTTTTGAGATTGGTTTATTTCACCTAGCATAATGTCCTCAAGGTTTGTCCATGTTGTAGCATGTGTAGTTCATTCCTTTTTAAGGGTGAATAGTATTCCACTGAATGTATATACCACGTTGTTATCCATTCATCCACCCGTTTGTGTTGCTTCCACATATTGGTATTGTTAATAATGCTACTCTGAATGTGGGTGTACAATACCTCTTTGTTACCCTGCTTTTAGTTCTTTTGGGTATATACTCAAAAGTGGCATTGCTGGATATTTTATGTCATCTTTAATTTCTTTCAGCAGCATTTTGTAGTTTTTAGTGTACAAGGCTTTTGCCTCCTTTATTACATTTATTCTTAAGTATTTTATTCTTTTTGTTGATACTATAAATGAAATTGTCAGTTTAATTTCAAATTATTCACATTTAGTGTATGGAAACACAACTGATATTTCTGTGCTGATATTGTATCATACAACTTTACTAATTTTTTTATTAGTGCTAAAATTTTTTGTGTGTGGAATCTTTAGGATTTTCTACATATAATATGTCATCTACAAGTAGAGACAGTTTTAGTTCTTTTCCAATGTGGATGCCATTTATTTCTTTTTCTTGCCTAATTGCTGTGGCTTTTACTACTTAGGACTTCTAGTACTGTGTTGAATAGAAGTGGTGAAAGTGTAGGCATCCTTAACCCCTTCTAGATTTTAGAAAAAACTTTGAGTCTTTCACTATTGAGTGTAATGTTAGCTATGGGTTTTTTTCATATATGGTCTTTTTATGTTGATGTATCTCCTTCTATTCCTTATTATTGAATGTTTTTAATCATGAAAGGGTGTTGAATTTTTAAAAATTCTTTAACTGCATCAGCTGGTATGGTCATATAATTTTTCCCTTTCATCCTGTTAGTGTAGGAGGGGCTCATGGCTGACTTAGTACAGCGTGTGACTCTTGATCTCAGGTTGTGAGTTCAGGCCCCATGTTGAGTATAGAGATTGCATTCTCTTAGTGTGGTGCATTACATTGATTTTCGTATGTTGAACCATCTTTGCTTTCTGGGAATAAATCCTATTTCGTTATGGTGTATAGTTCTTTTAATATGCTCTTGAGTTTAATTTGCTAGTGTTTAGTTGAGTCTTGAGACTTTTTTTTATTAAAAATTTTTTTAAAGATTTTATTTATTTGTCAGTGAGGGAGGAGAGCATGCGCACGCATGCAAGCAGGGGGTGTGGCAGGCAAAAGGAGAAGCAGGCTCCCTGCTGAGCAAGGAGTCCGATGTGGGGCTTGATCCCAGGGTTCTGGGATCAAGACCTGAGCCGAAGGCAGACGCTTAACCATTGAGCCACCCAGGCGTCCCAAGTCTTGAAACATTTTAAAAAATAAAGTTATTTTTGTTTATATAATCCAGTCTTAGTAAATGCCAGGGGTTATGTTCAGTTTTTAAATGGAGAGTTTGTATTGCATGGTATTTCTTATTTATGACCTCATGCTATATCCTACCTTATTTGGATTATGCCTGAGTTAAGTGAATTTATTGTTACCCTAAAGCTACAGGCAGCTCCATAATATAACTGAAGGGCTTAATTTCACATTTGAGCAACAGGGATTAATTTCACATATGCTAGTTTAAATCATACAATTAAATATTGGTGAGTTTGATACTGTTTTCAGTTCTGGTATGTAAGATGCGTATTCTGGGGTACCTGGGTGGCTCAGTTGGTTAAGCGTCTGCTTTTGGCTCATGTCGTGATCCCAGCGTCCTGGGATCTAGCCCCAGGTTGGGCTCCCTGCTCAGCGGGGAGTCTGCTTCTCCCTCTCCCTCTGCCTGCTGCTCCGCCTGCTTGTGCTCCTTCTCTCTCAAATAATCAATCAAACAATCAGTCTTTTAAAAAAAGATGTGTATTCTGCAACTAGGGCATAGGTAAATTGTCATCACATTCTGAATTATAATTCTTAGATTAATATAATTTTAGTCTAAGAGATATCATAATTTGAAAAGATTTTATTTTCCTCAATATAATTCAATTGATACTTCATATTCATTTTTCGTATTTGTGTATTAACACTAAATTTTTAGTGTATGTGCTACAACCAATGTTTGTGTGTTTTTTTTTAAATTATATGTAAGTATTTCTTTCATCTTTATATTTGGCAAAATTTATATCTTGATGTATCTGCTTAAGATGGAAAAATACTGGTTTATAATTTTACATAAAGACATAAATGAGAATTTATCCCCTGTGCCATTCTTTTTGGCTTGGTTCTCAACTTTTGCTTCCCACTGCATCAGATCTACCCCCACCTCAAACTAAATCTGGTAAATAGCATAGTATTCTATATTGCTCCGTATATTTATCTTTCTGTTCATATAATTTTTTTTTTTTTTTTTTTTTTGTGCAAAAAGGTTTTATTAAAGCATGGAGACAGGAACCATGGGCAGAAAGAGCTGCTGTCCTCTGTTCATATAATCTTATACAAATAATTGTATTCCCAATTATATATATATAGGCTTGTTGTCATGATGAGTTTAAAAAAATGGAATCATACATACTTGTTTGCAACTTTCTGTTTTTATTAATACCTCAGAGAAATTCCCCATCTAAGGTATAATTCTGCTGTCTATCTAATGTGTAACTCTAATTATGTTATTTTTACGACGCTATGTTAAATGTTTCGTGGTGTGTTGTGTAAAATTTATTTAAGCATTCCCACATTTATGGGAATATTATTTCCAGTTCTTTGGTATTTTAAACAAGGATGCATCTTTGAATATGTTCTTACTTCCAGATGCTTACATTTCTGTGGGATAGATTTGCAGTAGTAGAATTGCTGGGTTGAAGGTAGGTGTTGCCAAATAGCTCTCACAAAAATTTTCTAGTAGCAATGTGTGAGAACACTTTTTCCCATATGTCTCTGCCAGAAATTGGACTATAGTTTTTAAAACATTTGCCAGTCTAATAGGTGTAATGTTGCACTTTTAATCTGAATTTTCCTGAGTATTAATGATTTTGAACCTCTTTTCTTGTGTTTGTGGACATTTGTGCATACTCTTTTCTGAATCAGTCTTTTCATATCCTTTGCCGAAATCCTTTTTCAAATTGTAGGAGCTCACTGTGTGTTAAAACATTAATACCCTTTACCTGTGTTGCAAATGTTTTTATTTTTCCCCAGATATAAAAACTTTTAATTTATATGAATTCCTTTATACTTTCTAGTTTCGAGTTGTGAATAAGATGTTGCCCCTACTCTTCTCCCACAGATTTTTATTTACAATTTTTATTTTCAATTTTATTTACAATTTCTTTACAATTCATGTTCATCTTGAGTTTATTTTTGTAAGTCTTACAACATTAGGGCACTCAGGTTTTTTCCTACAAGATTACTAGCCCTCTTTAAAAAATTAAGTAGGTCATTCATTTCCCACTGATTTGAGTGATTGCCCTTACTTTATTCAAAATTTTCATTTTTGTGGTATTCTTTTTCTTGTCTATTGTTTTATTGATAGTATTCTGTTTTTATATTAATACTGTATTGAGTTTTCTTTGATGACCTGTTTTGATACTTGAAGCAGGTTCAACTTACACTTTTTCATCTTTGGTTGGTCTGCCGTTAGTTCTTAAATATAAATGTGATAATTTCTTCCTTAAAAATAGAACAAAACCCTTTGGATTCTAATTTGAATTACATGAAATATACTAATATAGGGGACAACTGACATTTCTACAGTAGTCCTTTCCAAATATATAGTGTTTATGCCTTTTAGAGTGTATAGGGGTACCTGGGTGGTGCAGTTGGTTGAGCATCCGACTCTGGGTTTCAGCTCAGGTCGTGATCTCAGGATCCTTCAACTGAGCCCCTTGTTAGGCTCCACACTCAGCATGGAGTCTGTCTGAGATTCTCTTTTCCTCTCCCTCTCTCATTCATGCGTGTGCGCGCGCTCTCAAATAAATCCTAAAAAAAAAAAAATGTATAGTTTCTATATATTAGTGCCAAATTAATCATTCAGAAAGTATTATATAGGTCTTGTTGTAGTGAGAACATTTTAATCTCACTTCAATTTCAGTGATTTTTTTCCTTTAATATAGAAGCTGTTGATTTTGTGTTGCTCTTTTCTCCAGCCACTCAACTAGTGAATGGATAAACAAAATATGGTATATTCATATGATGAAATATTATTTAGTCATAAAAAGGAATGAATACTGATTCATGCTGTAGCGTGGATGAACCTTGAAGGCATTAACGCTAAGTGAAAGAAGCCAAGCCCAGAAGTTCATATAATGTGTAATTCCATTTATATGAAATGTTGAGAGTAGGTAAATCCAAGGAGGCAGAAAGTAAATTAGTGATTGAAAGATTAATAGATTAGTGATTTGGGATGATGAAAATATTCTGGAATTAGACAGTGGTGATGATTCAACCTCGTGAATACACTAAAAACTACTGAATTGTATACTTTAAAAGGATTTTATGGTATGTGAATTATATCTCAATTTTTAGAAAGAAGTAGTGACTGTGTAATTGTATGTTAGCGTTGAATTTGGTGTCAGATATCAGAAAACCAGATGGCACTGGCTTGATAAAATAGGACTTTATTTTTCTTACATAATTGTTATTGATTGACTAGTACAGTGATATCAGGACAGATATTTCCATGATTAAATCTTGGCCTCTCTTTCATGTTTGCATATGGCTTTTATGGCTCCAGGGACTGGGTTATAGAGGAAAGGAAGCAACAGTGACTGTACCAGGGACTCCAAAGCAGTCTTCATGTCCCATTGGCTAGACTTTTTAAATGGTCACTTGTGGCTGGAAGTTGGTTGGGGAAAAGATGGTGGAGAGTGAGAATTAGGTCAGAACCTTCCTGAGACAGTGAGCTTTCCTGTCTAGATCCTTATTTTGACTAATGTTATTTATTGTTTCACAGTTGGAAAAGGACATTTGTTGTTGGTTTCTAGTCTCAGTTATATTTAAGTGGTTTTCCCAGCTCACTCAGTTTCTTCTTTTTTAAAGTTCTCTACATTTTCAGGGGTTGTCTGTAGCAATTTATGAAAAAGGGAAGAGGGAACGAATTATTCAAGACTCCATTTTGGCTTTTTTTTTTAAAGCTTTATTGAATTAGAATTGACATACCATAAAGTGTACATATTTACAGTGTATAATTTATTAAGTTTTGACATAAGTGTACACCTATAGATCATCAATCACCCCAATCAGGATACTTTTTAAAAAATTAGTGTCCTCTTTTAAATTGAAATATGATTAATATATAACATAATGTTAGTTTCAGGTATATTATGTAATGATTTGGTATTTCTGTATATAGTTTAAAATTGGGAAGGGTGGTCCCTCCTTTTTTTCTTTTTTTCTTTGGCTATTTAGGGTGTTTTGTGGTTCCATTCAAATTTTAGGATTGTTTGTTCTATTTCTGTGAAAAATGCCATTGGAATTTTGATAGGGATTGCATTGAATCTGTAGGTTGATTTGGATAGTATGGACATTTTAATATTAATTCAGTACGTGAACATGGGATATCTTTGCATTAATTGTGTCTTAAGTATCATTCATCAGTGTCTTGTAGTTTTCAGCGTGCACTTGGTTAAATTTGTTCCTAGGTATTTTACTTTTACTTTTTTTTTTTTTTAAAGATTTTATTTATTTATTTATTTGAGAGAGAGAATGAGAGAGAGAGAGCAGGAGAGGGGGGAGGGTCAGAGGGAGAAGCAGACTCCCTGCCGAGCAGGGAGCCCGATGCAGGACTCGATCCTGGGACTCCAGGATCATGACCTGAGCCGAAGGCAGTCGCTTAACCAACTGAGCCACCCAGGCGCCCGGTATTTTACTTTTTCTAATGTAGTTATGAATGGGATTCTTCTCTTGATACTTCTTACAGTGAACTTTATTAGAGAAATAGTGTTATACCATGTGTAGATTTTAAGTGTATGTTTTTTTGTTTTTATTTTTGAGTATATTTGACATGCAATGTTACGTTAGTTTCAGGTGTACATGTATAATTTTAGTTTTGACAAACATACGCATTTTTTATTTTTTAAGATTTTATTTATTTGACAGAGAGAGACAGCGAGAGCAGAAATATAAGCAGGGGGAGTGGGAGAGGGAGAAGCAGGCTTCCCGCCGAGCTGGGAGCCCGACGTGGGGCTCGATCCCAGGACCTTGGGATCATGACCTGAGCTGAAGGCAGATGCTTAACAACTGAGCCACCCATGCGCCCCCAAATGTATGCATTTTTATAACCACCACCAGCATGGTCAGATGAAAAACATTTCCAGCACTCCGGAAAGTTTCGTCATGCTCCTTCCCAGTCCTTTACCCCACCATTGCCCTTATCTTAGCTAACAACAGTTCTGTTCTCACTATATTGGATAAAATTTTTAAATAGAATTTCTTTTAGATAGAATCATATTGTGTGTACTGTTTTGGCTTCTTTTGGTGAGACAGTGTCTTTTAAGAGTCATTCATGTTGTTGCATTTATCAGTAGTTCATTCTTTCTTTATTGGTGTATAGCATTCCATTGTATGGATATACTCAGTCTGTTTATTCATTCACCTGTTGTTGGACATTTAGGTTGTTATCAATTTAGGGCTATTTTGAATAAATCTCTTTTTGAACACTTGTGTGCAAGTCTTTTTGTGGGTTTAAGTTTTTATTTCCACAAATAACATCTGTTTATGTTACCTAAAATGGCTCTGTATGACTACATTACCATTATTATATTAGGAAAATCACAGTTATATTTTACTGTAATATTTATTCCGTATTCATATTTACCCAGTTGATTCCAGAAGTCTTTCATCGTGCCCCTCCCCACTTGTGTGTGAGGGTAATGGACTACATCAAGGCCCATAGTTGTTATGTCTTTGTTTTCTTTTAATATAGAATAACTCCCTCCCTTTTCCCTCTGTGATACTTTTTATTTTAATTTTCTAAAGATATATTTTATTTATTTTTGAGAGAGCGAGAGAGTAAGAGCGTGCTCAGGTGGGGTGGGGGGCAGAAGGAGAGGGAGAAGGAGAGAAATCTCAAGCAGACTCTCCACTTTGTGTGGAGCCTGTCTTGGGGCTCTATCTCATAACCCTGAGATCATGACCCAGGCCAAAATCAAGAGTCGGATGCTTAACTGACTGAGCCACCTGCTTGCCCCAAGATACTGACTTTTAAAATAGATAAGGCTGCTTATTTTTAAAATGTCCTAACCTGGTTTTTTTTTTTTTAAGAATAAGGAATTTTTTTTTTTTTTTTAAAGATTTTGTTTATTAGAGAGAGAGAGAGCATGAGCTGGGGTAGCGGCAGAGGGAGAGGGAGAAGCAGGCTCTCCACTGAACAGGGAGCCCAGTGCAGGGCTTGATCCCAGGTTAAGCGGATGCTTAACCTACTGAGCCACCCAGGTGCCCCGTTCCTTTATTTCTGTATTTCTCATGAACTGCAAATTCAGTTCAGGCTAAATCCTTGATTAATTTATGGTCAAACATTTTTCTTTTTGCAGAGATAGTTTATGGATGATGTTGTATACTTTATATTCCATCACTTCAGGGGAACATGAAGTCAGTATTTTCCCACTGTGATAATGAATCTGATCACTTATTAGTAAGATGGTAAGATTTGCCAGATCTTTCCCTTTGAAATTTGTAAAGTGATATTGACGATATCTTTCATGTAATGGTATTAGAAACCATGGGTGATCCTTACCCGAATCAGTTATTTCATTAAGGAATGAAAAATGGTAATTTTCTACTTCTTTTATTTTGTCTACATTTATTAGCAGCTATTCTTTTATTAACAGATTTTTTTTTATTAGCAAAGAATTTTTTCTCTACAACCAGGGGTGAACGATAGCTCTGCCTAAACATGCAGGGAAAATGGTTAATTCCTTACCTTTAATTAATAATTTCTTCAGAATAAGTTTTTCTTCTGTACATTCTTATTGTAGCAAATCAGTTTCTCTTTGTCTTTTTTGAGTACCTTTGTGGATTTATTTACATTTTCTATAATCAATTATGGTTATTACTTTTGATGTTAAAATTATTTGAAATTTATGGGGCGTCTGGGTGGCTCAGTCGTTAAGTGTCTGCCTTCGGCTCAGGTCATGATCCCAGGGTCCTGGAATCGAGCCCTGCATCGGGCTCCCTGCTCCGCGGGAAGTCTGCTTCTCCCTTTCCCACTCCCCCTGCTTGTGTTCCCTCTCTTGCTGTGTCTCTCTCTGTCAAATAAATAAAATTTTTTAAAAAATTATTTGAAATTTAGCCAGTGGGTTTCTTTTATGCCCGGAGACAACAAAATTGGAGACCAAGAAGCAGTGTCATCTAATGGGTAGGCTTTGAACAAACGAAATCTTTTCTCTCTTCCTAGGTATCGGTTCTAATAAAAGATGGAAATACTGAGGTAGTGACATTATATATATACATACAACATACTATAGGGCTGTTGGGCCCAATTATATTACAGTTTTTTAAACTTTTTATCAGGCAGTCATTTCTGATGACCTAAATTCATCTTTGTATAACCTTCAACCTTATTTTAGATCTTATGACTTATGTGTCCTATTTGTATTATAATTAGTACTCCTTTTCCCTCCCCCAATAAAATATAGGATAAGAAAGGAAATATGTAATCATCCTGGGCTCAATACATACTCAACTTTAAGGGTGAAGAGATTTTAAGGTAAAAACTAGGACTAAGAATCTCCAGTAAACACAGTCATTTAGTCTGTTTGAAAGCTAGTATTAGTTTTATTGCAGCTTATCTTTTTGCATTTATTGCAGTTATTTATAATAAATAGATAAAATAAATGCAATGTATTTATTGCAGCTATTACATTTATCTGTTTATCGTCTAACCTTTTGGTACGTTGCTAACTCTTGTGATTTCCGCCCCCATTTCTGACAGCCCAACTGTGCAGCTTTAACTGGTCTAAATACAATTTTGCTGTTTCTAGAAGTTTAAGAGTAAACTGGTTCACCCTCTGTCTTTAAGGTCACCTACTATCTTATCTTTCTTATTCCGCTTTCCAATTTGGTAGAAAATAGCTATCTCTTCATTGGGATGTACCATTTATTAGGATAATGCTCAAAGTGTAATGACAGTGGTGAAGCCACTATTAAGAGTAGATAACATCATGTTTTGATTTTGGGAGTCATGTGTTCTTCCATCTTCTTTCTTCTGGGTTGATGAGCTTGGATACTCCATGTTGGTATGCTCTGTGTAGTCTTGTTTTTCTTAGTATCTGAACTACCAGTTTAGGTCACCTCTTTACTATGACCTTTGTCTAACAATATACTTGTATTTCAAGATCTGAAGTTTACCTGCTATACTAATTCTCTTTGTATCCTGTGACTAACTTGTGGGTGTGTGGGCATGTGTGTGTGTATATGTGTGTGTGTGTGTGTGTGTGTTGGGGTTGGGATGGAGTGGTTGGTACTTTTTGCTAAATGCTTACCTTGTTCCAAGTTCTCTAGTTTTTTATTTTTACATCACGATGCAATGCTTTATTAATTTCTGTGTTTCATTGTAAACTTCCAGTGGATATGTGTGGATGTCAAAAATAGAAAATAGCAAGATTTTGTTAGTCTTTTTCTTTCTCTGAATTGCACTGTTTTAAAAATGTACATCCAATATATACATATACACCTATTTAGGCATATTATACATCTGGAAAGATACAGACAAAATTGGTCACAGTGGGTCCACTTGCCTCTGGGGTCAGGGATTGTAGAAGTTTTACTTTTCACTATATATCCTCATATACCTTTTAACCCCCATTCTCCAAATTTAAGATCTTCTGTCATGTCAAAACACACGTATCTGTGTGTGCACACATATCCATTTAAAATGCTGTTTCCACCTTAACTAATGCATCATAGCAGGAGCAGTAATTTTTCACTTTGTAGGTTTTATTTTTGTGGGATAGTCTAAATTCTCATGACATTTCTGTTATTCTAGTTGGGCACATGTGTGTTGTTTACAATACCAGCTATGGCTCAGGGGAATCCTTGCTTTGGTAAGCAACCACCACAACAACAAACAGAGAAGTATTTCTGAATATTTATTTGAGTGAAATTATAGAAAAGTGTTTTTTTGGTGAATGGGTTATGTGAGTCAGCTCATGTTTCATTATCTTGTAAGTAAGTCACTCAGGTGAGAACATTAATTTATTCCTTTATTTCTTTCGTTCTGTACTTAAATCAGTGAATTCATTCCTTCTATTTTTCCAGTCTTTCTTATTTTATCTTTACATTTTTCTTAATGCTATCAAAGGCGTATCTAGAGATATGGTAGGTTCAGACATTAACTTTTAGCCTTTATTTCCTAATTGTCTACATTTGTGAAGATAGTAGGCTATATTGAGAACCAAATAGAATATGAGATATACTGCCTGTCATAGGTATATAAAGCATCTGGAAGAGAAAAGATACTAGCTATCTTTTTTTTTTTTTTGTAATTTATTTTAAAGAGAAAAAAATCTCATTAAATATTAAGAGTTTCTTTGTTTTTGTGTTGTTTCTGGCATAGTCTTTATAGATGTGAAACAAAAACATAAAAAATCCACCAAGAGCTGGAATATACATCCATTATTGAAACCCTTAACTATGGATCAGTTAACATGCCAACATGTATTGGGATGTGTGATTTTTCTTGAAAATACAGGTTGATTAAAAAAATTGAGAAATTGGGGCACCTGGGTGGCTCAGTCGTTGAGCGTCTGCCTTCGGCTCAGGTCATGATCCCAGGGTCCTGGGATTGAGCCCCGCATCGGGCTCCCTGCTCTGTGGGAAGCCTGTTTCTCCCTCTCCCACTCCCTCTGCTTGTGTTCCCTCTTTCGCTGTGTCTCTGTCAAATAAATAAATAAAATCTTTAAAAAAAAAAAAAATTGAGAAATTTTTTTTAGCTCTTCAAAGTGAATGTACTTTTGTTCTGGTAAATTAGGGTCTTAGTAGAATGTGTGAATCTTGCAGTATCATCTAAAAATCACTTAATTATGAATCAGTGTTTTTCCCTGGCTTAGCCACTTACTCTCTTGGTGACCTTGACCTCATACATCAAATTCTGCATTTATGAAATGGTAATACTAGAAGCTTTCTTGGCTACAGGGTTGGGAAAACTAAGAGATAATACGTAATTACGTGTTTTTAACCACAGACGTTGCTGGTAATTTTGAATGATTCTATAAAATTGAAATGATAAGTGAATAACTTGACTAAGTTATTGCTGACATTTATATATAGAAATCATTGAAAATTTCCTGAAAATTATGTGATATGTTTTATTTTTGTGCTAAGTCCCATGATTTCATTAGTCAAATGTAAAGATGTTATAGGGAATAAAGGTATATATTGTGTCTTAACAAAGAGAGTGCTCTTTGAAGTAAATATTACGATTTGTAAATTTTTTTGTTACTAGTTAATAGAAACTAAGTAATTTTGTGTAGTAATATAGCACTGAAGTTTTGAGAAGACTCAGTTTGTCAGTTCAGGGCCTTTTAAAGTTTTTAATTAATATAAGGATTTACTTATTTATTTTATTTTAGAGAGCATGAATGGAAGGGGCAGAGGAAGAGGGAGAGAGAATCTCAAGCAGATTCCACACTGAGCATGGAGCCCAATGAGGGGCTCGATCTCAGGATACTGAGATCACGATCCCAGCCGAAATCAAGAGTCAGTGGCTTAACCAACTGTGCAACCCAGGTGCCTCAGGGCCTTTTTTTTAAAAAAAATACAAAATTTTAAAAGAGTTTAATTTTCCTACTTACCAGAATCTCATAATGTGAGTTGTAAGTAGTAAATACAAGTAAGCAAAAAGAAAAAAAGTTAAGCTCTTACCACCAGTAGGTAGCCATTATTAAAACATTTTGATGTTTATCCTTTTAAACTTCTTGGTGTGTGTTGCAGGCTCAGGCTTATACACAAACGCAAAAGTTAATTCTAAACATGTTTGTTACTTTTTTCATTTAAAAGTTAACTTCTTGTGGGGGGCCTGGGTGGCTCAGTTGTAAAGTGTCTGCCTTTGGCTCAGGTCATGATCGCCTGGGTCCTGGGATCGAGCCCCACATCAGGCTCCCCACTCAGCGAGGAGCCTGTGTCTCCCTCTCTCTCTGCCTGCTGCTCTCCCTTCTTGTGCTCACTCTCTGTCAAATAAATAAATAAAATCTTTAAAAAGAATAAAAGTTACTTTTTGTGACAGATGATTTTTGGATTCTTTTTAGCATTATGGTCCTCAGTTCAAACAGATCTTACGGAGAAATGCAGTAAATTAAATAGATAAATTTGGATCTGCTTTGGTTGAAGGCAGCATGGAAATACAAAGCCTCAGTGTTTGGCTTTCTTCACTAGCCCAAAGAGTCTGCCTTGGAGGTACCTCTTCTGAAGAACTCTGTGCTTCCTATAGGATGCATAGTTGAAAATTTCTGCTAAATATTTTTAATGGCTGCAGAGTATTCCCTTCTGTGACACCTGTGTTTCTTGAAGGAAACCTGCCTTGAGGAATGTTGTTAGCTGACACACTCCAGCTAGAGAGTCTTTGGGATTTGGTGCTGTACTGAGCCATGCCACCACCATTCTCCCTGGGCAGCTCCTTGCCATTTCTTCTGAACTTGGGACTTCTCTGTGGGCAGTCTTTGCACCCAAATTCCTTATTGGGCTGGCAGACAGAGCTGCAGTGATCTGAGGCTTAACACAGTCATCAAACCTGCATTGCAGCCATATGCTCTCTCTGCTTATTCAACTTATTCTCCCTAGGCATTTCTCACAAAGAAGTTCTTACACTTCTAACTCCATCTTGGTTCTACTTCCCAGACAACCTGACCTGACACACATCCATGTGTATGTGGTGTTTTTTTAATACATATTTTTAAGAGTTACAGATAATAATGTTCATGGTTTTAAAAAAGCAGAGAAAGGCACAGAATGAAAACTGCAGTACCCTCCTTTCTCCCAACCCTCATTTTTATACCTAAGTCATATTCTCACTTATATCATTATTTCCTGATTTATCATCATTTTCTTACTCTTCTGAAATATAAGGGGATTAGTGTATCTAGCATTTCTTTTATCTTTCCTCCCCCATCTTTTAACTAGTGATATTTTTACCTTGTCAAGACTTTATTTATATTTAATATCTGTAATTTGGACTTTGACTATAAATTGACTTTAAAAATTGAAGTTCAACAATAGTATTAGCCATATTATAATTACTTAAATGTAATTTAGTCCTGAACCAAATGATTTGGTGAAACTTTAAAGGAGGAATTATCTTAGCTCTGCCAAGGAAAATTCAAATTTCATTCTAGATGCTCAACTTTTTCTGTTCCTTTTGTTCATGTTGTCTTCTTCAGTGGGTTAAGAACACAAGCCATACTACTTGGGGTTGAATCCCAGCATCAACAGTTACTGGTAATGTGATCTTGAATAACTTAATTAAGCTCTCTGCATTAAGATTTGAATTGCAAAATTGGTATAACAGTTCTTATTATTAGTTTTCTATTGCCATTGTAACAAATTACTGCAACTTAGCATCTTTCAGTGCTTATATGCCAGAAATTCAGTGCGTTAGGCTGAGTCTCTGTAAAGTCTTACAAGGCCCCAATCTGTTGGTAGGGCTGGTTTCTTTTTGGAAGCTTTAGGAGAGAATCTTTCCTTGATCATTCAGATGGTTGGCAGAATTGATTTATAAGAAGTTGTAGGACTCAACTCCCATTTCCTTGTTCACTGTTAATGTGGGGAGGGGAGTCATTCGCAGCTTCTAGAGACCAGGGTGAGCGGCAGGCAGGGGAGAAGCAGGATCCCCACTGAGCACGGAGTCCGATGTGGGGCTCAATCCCAGGACCCTGGGATCATGACCTGAGCCAAAGGCAGCAGCTTAACGGACTGAGCCACCCAGGTGTCCCTAATCTCCCTATTTTTAAATTCCCAACTCTTTTGCGATATAACGAGAGATTGTGGTGGGGCCAACATCTTGCCTACCACAGTCCTCCCTCAGGCTTCTGTGCTCCATATCTAGCTCATAAAAAATACATTCACCTCATCCCATGGTCTCCAAAATCTCAACCTATTACAGTATCAATTCAGAGTTTAAAAATTTCATCTAAATCTCATCAGCTCCTAAGTCCCAAGTCTTGTATCTAAATCAGCTATGGGGGAAACTTTCTATCTGTGGATTTACCTATGAAACTAAAGAAACTGTTTCCTCCAAAAATACAATGGTGAGACAACTTTAGGATGACAGTTATAGACAATTTGGTTTAAAAAGGGAGATAATAGAAAAAAGGAGTCACAAGTTTCTAGTAATTTCAAAGACCAGCTAGAAAACACTAGATTTCAAGGCCTGGGAATAATCCTCTATAGTTTGCAGCTTTACCTTCTGGGCTTACCCTCTCTTGTTATTTTTGTAGGTTTTTCATCTTTTGTTTTTCCTCAGATTTGGTAATTCTTGGTTGTCTATGCATATTTATGAAAGATTAAGTTGGTTAGTTTATGGTAACTGACTGGCCTGAGTTTGTCTGCTGTAGGTTTGTTTCATTCATAGGTCTCTTTCTAGACTGTGGCATGTGGTAGGTTTCTTTATTTACTGTAAGACATGCATTCTCAAAGGGGTAAAAATTGGTTGGGGGGGTAAATTTTTTTATGGATAAGCCACAGATATACATACAGTATGCAAACAGATACACAGTGTATCTGTGGTACTAAAATTTTATGGAGGTTATGTTTGAGGGGTAAATGTCTAAAAAAACTCCATGGAGGTCAATAATGGAAAGAAAGGTGGGGAAATAGTGCTTGTATGATTGAGGAGGAGGCAGGCTGTTAGGTACCCACAATTGTCAAACTAATCATGGCTTATCTGGGAGAATGGGAATGCTTCAATGCCTCAAGTGCTGCTCTGCTTTTCTTTCAGGCCTCGACATCCACCCTAGGCGCCCTCCACTGAATGGCACGCTGTATTTAGAGCTTTAGCTTTCTAACTTTAAAAACTGTGATCCATAGTATAAAATGTTTTACATTGTTAACTTAGTACACACATATATATGAATTTATAAATACATAACTGAGCAAATTTTCATGAAACAGTATATATTCTCACTTTGTATTTTCTGTTCTATCTGTTCTAGATCCTTAAATTGCTAGTTGTACTCACCAAAATTATTTCAAACCTATAGTTTGAAGAACACTTTAGATTAGTACTTGGGCTTAATCCTGAGGCTGACAGCCATTGCTCTCAGCCCTTTCTCTTTAAGCAGGGAGAGGAGAGGCCTAGTTAAGTCATTTGGAATGCAGTTCTTTAATTACTGATTTACTTAGTTTATATCCTTGATGAAATCCCACCTCCACCTCTTGCTCATTATGTTTTAAGCTTAGAGCCTCTCTTTGGCTTTGTTGGGAAGACCCAAACTACTATCTTGGTTTCAGTTTCCTTTGTTCACTTTTTTTTAATCTGATCTCATTCATTATATTTTCAAGGTGTTACCCAAAATTTCTGATCTGTTGATAGAATGCTTTTTCTCCCATACATTTATAATTTGATTTATTTTCTTTCTGAGTTTGTTAAAAATAGAACAAAAATAGAATAAACAACTTCCTGTTGTTACTGGAAGACCAGGAGTTGGAGAAAAGACAGATTTGTGTACTCAGTCTGCTATCTTGAATTGGAAGTCCTATGGTTTAACAGTTCTCAAGTGTTATATTTTGGTGTTTCCCAATTTTTCTAAAAGCTTATTATTAAACTGCATGCATAGCCATGATTATAATATCTTGACTACCTTTGTGACATATATCTAGCTACATGTAAAATCTTTAATTCCCCTTTTCACTGGTACTAATTGATTGGGTCATGGTTAAGTGAGGCTGTTTCTGGTGAAGCTGTCAGAGGTCTTTTGAATTCCAGTTCTGCCACTTATTAGCTCTTTGCCTTTAGGCAAATTATCTCATTTCTCTGTACCTGTTTGCTTATTCTAAAGCAAGGATAACAGTATGGACTTCATAGGGATGTGAGAATTAAATGTTAGGGCATGTGAAGAAAGCTCTTAGGACAGTGCTTATCATGTAATAAGCATTTAATAATTGTTATTTGTCTATATCATCATCATAGCCATACTCATCCACACACATATATATCCTTTTGCTTAAAAAGAAAATCACAGAGTTAGCTAAACTAAGAGAAAGGGTGAGATGTGACTAGAGAAACAGGAGTTTGTTGGGATGAATCGTTGGAGATTACAAACCATATTCACTTACATGTGCTTCATGGATAATAATAGTTAAAGGTCAGGAATATAGAGTCAGAGTCAGTTAGAACATTGATCCTACAACTTACTGGCTATATGACCTTGGGTAAGTTTTCTATGCCTCAGTTTCACCATCTTTAAAGTGGAGAAAATAAGGGATATTTTGACTGTCCCATGAATTAACACATGCAGATTGCTTAATTGTACTTAAGGGATATTTTGACTATCCCATGAATTAACATGCAGATTGCTGAATAATGTACTTAGCTGTTAGTAGTATTAACATTTTGTGAGGATTTTGAATTCAGTGTTTGGTCGTGTTCAGAGTTTGTGTAAGTATTAGGAATGCAGGGTTGAATAAAGGGTGAGATTTTTATATGGAAAAGAGAAAGGGAGAGATTTTTATATGGAAAAGAGAACAGAGATTTTTATATGGAAAAGAGAAAGAAAAGTACTATGTACTTCCACTGTAGAGATGGACTAGAATTTAGGACAAAGGAATTATCTAGGTTAGAAAATACTTCGTTAATAAAATAATACTTCAGTCATTGGGCCTTCTAGGGTTGTTCGGAGGTCTTAGGAGCCACACCTGGTTATTGCGATGGTGACTTGTTGCTAATTCTCTCACTTAACAGCCTTTCAATCAATTTCTGTCTTTCATCCTTGTTATACCTTATTTTCTGAATTTCTGCTTTAGTTAAGAGTAGTTAGTACTCAGTTTTTTAATCCTTCCTTTGAAGTTGTACAAAATTTAAAGTTAAAATATGGAAGGAACAGTATCTTATGTCATGCAATTTATAGTTTCTTTAAAAAGAAGTTTTTAGTCAAAATATTTTCCTTTCCAGCTTTTGAGTATTACATAGGTTAGTAGCCATTTCAGT
Source organism: Mirounga angustirostris (assembly GCF_029215605.1). Classification (NCBI taxonomy): domain Eukaryota; kingdom Metazoa; phylum Chordata; class Mammalia; order Carnivora; family Phocidae; genus Mirounga; species Mirounga angustirostris. The sequence continues at coordinate 123,257,800 of NW_026991709.1, forward strand.
ATGTTTTATCCAGTAATCCTATTTGTAGCAATTTTTTCTTAATTACATAACACTTTGAATAATACTTTTTATGCATTGTTTATTTACATGAGTTAAATGTTTGAGTATAGTTTAAGAAATAGATTTCTTAAGACTGCTCAGTTTTGTTTATTTTTCCCTTTAATTATGGACATTCATTTAGTATCAATTTTGAGGTTTACAGAGAGAAGGTTTTTTTTGAAAGTTTTTTATTGCAGAATTGCACACTGTTCAAATGACTTCACTGGTTAACCATGGCTAACTGTGCCATCTCTTTATGAGAAGGAATTCCCCCAGGATAATCTTGGAAGAAGAGAGATGTCTGTTTATCTCTGATAAATTGCTAAAATAATGATTTTTCTTGAAAACAGTAGATTTTTATGTTTAATATTTGCCTGTACATCTTTTCATTACCTGTGAAGTGTGTGTTTGACACACACACACACACACATACATACATACACATGCTATATGTATGTTGAAAACATTTTGGTCTACCATATTTAGGGCCAACTTTTTCATTGGTAAAATTGCATGAAAATTTGGCAGTTTATTACAGCATATGGTCTTTCATCCATTACTCTTGATGGTCCACTGCCGAATGTAGTTCTGATCATTCTTTACTATATCAATTTTGTGTATTACTAAACAATGGTATTCAGTCATTCTGTGTTACTAATTACAGGCTTGCAAATTTTGAAATTTACAACCACAATAGCATTTGGTTCAAGAATATCAAATACCCCTTTTGTTATGAAGTAGTTGCCCTGTTAAGGTAGTTTTTTGTTTCATTTGGGTAATATGCTATGCTGAGCTTTGGTTGTTAATTGATAGATGTGGTATCCTCTCTGTGAGAGCTTTTAAAATGCATAACACGTATTTCGGAAAGCAGCTGTTGCTATGGCAACTCTCGGGTCACTTGCAGCTCAGCTTACATGATTGGCTGTTAATGGAGTCTAATATGCTTGAGAAGAGAATCGAGCAAATGAAAGAGGGTTTTGAAGGAATTCCCTTAAACCTCTTGAAGTTTAACTGAAAAGCACATGAAAATTTAACACTTATATTACTGTTTTATACAATTGTATTGGAAGTAGTTTTATGAATAATGAAGGTGAGATAGGACAAATTTTTGGAAAAAATAATTTTCTGAACCCTTTGAAGAATGTTGGAAGCTTGTGCTGTCACTTTTTTCCATTTTACTATTGTTTAAAGAAATGTTCTCACAGCTATCAGTTACATTTTGTATTCTACCCTCTGTAGCACCTACCTCAGAGGAGTTAATTAGATTGAGGCATGAGAAGGTTGTTAATTGTGCAGGGTCAGAAAGAATGGTAAAACCAGGAATCATGTGTAAATTCACTCTGGTTGTGTGAGTTAGAGTCTGCTCTGACTTGAATTCTTAAAGTAGTCCCATGAATCTGCCTCTCTTTAGGGGTATGTGAATGGTGTGAAACGGGAGTGTGGTGTTATGTACTTTGGATTTTGAGGCCTATAAAGTAACTAAAATGAAGTCTAATTGAGAACCACCATAGTAAAAATTAATAGAGCCATGCAAAATGACATAGTAATATCTATCTTGTTAAATGATGGCATTTTCATCAGCATCTACCACCTACTTTGTAACTGTGGTACTAGAATGAGGACAATTTTACTAATTTTGGCAGTTAAATAGTATTAAATGTAATTAAACTATATTATGGAATTTAAAGTTTAGATTAAATGCATTAAAATAGTAAATTAACATCATTTTAGAGTGATTTTACTTTGTAAAACCCATGTCAGCTGGCTAGCTCAGCAAGCGTAGGAAATAGGACTATGACATATAGTTTATTTTAAGTATCTGCTGTTTCTACTTTATATTAGGGTTTTAAAAGAATTATTGATTATGGTGGTAGTGTTGAAATTGATACACTAAATAAATTATAGCTATTGGTATGTATAGTTCTATTAGATTTTCTGATTTTGTTAGCAAAAATAATTGAAAAAAAAAAATCAGCGTGGGTCACCTGGGTGGCTCAGTCGTTAACTGTCTGCCTTCGGCTCAGGTCATGATCCCAGGGTCCTGGGATCGGGCCCTCATCAGGCTCCCTGCTCTGCGGGAGGCCTGCTTCTCCCTCTCTCGCTCCCCCTGCTTGTGTTCCCTCTCTCACTGTGTCTCTCTCTGTCAAATAAATAAAATCTTAAAAAAAAAATTAGCGCTTACTAACACCCTAAATTACCTTTGATTTATTATTTTCTTTATTAAGGAAATACTTTGAAATATTAAAGAAAAACTTTTCATAATAGACTGCATATATAAGTATAGAGTATCCTCAATTCTATTTTGATAGAACACTTTAGTCGTTCAGGAAACACCTTCTAGACACTAAAATCTGTAAGTTCATCATCATTTTGACCTTTGGAAATATATTTAAATAAAATTTTATTTTTAAATGCTTTGGGCAGTTCTGGTAGTACTGGATTATTCTGTTACCTAATGTAATTATCGATAGTGCTTGCATTTTATATTTAATATCAGGAAATATAAAGTAGAGGAAGTTACATATAAATCTGTAATTCATAGTTAGCCACTGTCAACATTATAGTGCATTTCCTTTTCAATCTTTTTTTTTTTTAAGATTTTATTTATTGTGCTCACTTCGGCAGCACATATACTAAAAAAAAGATTTTATTTACTTATTTGACACAGAGAGAGACAGCTAGAGAGGGAACACAAGCAGGGGAAGTGGGAGAGGGAGAAGCAGGAGAGGGAGAAGCAGGCTCCCTGCCAACCAGGGAGCCCCATGCAGGGCTCGATCCCAGGACCCTGAGATCATGACCTGAGCTGAAGGCAGACACTTAATGATTGAGCCACCCAGGTGCCCCTCCTTTTCAGTCTTTTTGTGCACATGAGCATATATAAAACATATATAGTAGAGGCCATTCTTTACATGTTTTCCTTCTATATCATAAATATTTTATGTTTAATTTTCTACAAATACCATTTTTAATGATATATAAAAATGTTTCATAAGTAAATGCTCTCCATTTGTAGGGCGCAGTTTCTTTCAGGGTTTTTTAAATTGTTTCTGGGTTTTTTTTTGCTAGTTCAGGACAGATAAACACCTTTGCTACATGTAAATATGTTTACATTTATTTTTATTTTAGGATAGAATGATAGGATAGGAGTCATTGAATCAAAGATTATAGAATTTTAAGGGTTTCAATATGTATTATTTGTTTTGTAGAACTTTTAATATTTTTGACTTTGAAGTTTTTAAAAATTTACTTGTTGAACTTCAAGTGCAGAGGATTGAATTAATCTTGTCCTCAGCTCATGAAATATGGTAATTCTTGAGTTGTTCAAGGTGTTGCTTTCATTTTATTTTTTATCTGCATTATCCACTCTTTTTTGTCTTCTCCCGTAGGCATTCATTTAATATGTTTGATATATATATATATATATATACATTTATTTTTATGCATTCTTATAAAACTTGTGGATTTTTTTTCAAGTTCTTGTTCATTGAATCTAATATCTTCCATAGTGTGTATTAGTATTCCATAGTGTGCATCTGCCATGTTTCACTTAACCATTACCCCAGTGCAGTGATGAACACCGTGATTCCTCCAGCTTCCTATTTCAGACAATTCTGAAAAAGAGCATCCTCATATCATCTGCTATGGATATGTATTCTCCAACTGAGTTAGGTATATATATATATATACATACACCCAGTTTCACTAAATACTGCCATATTACTCCTCTGAGTAGTTGTACCAATCTTTACTCCCAGTAGGGGTATATGAGGATTCCTTTATTTCTACTACAGATAAATCCCAATACCAGTATGCTGTGTCCTGTCAAAATTAGTAGGAAAGGTAGGTAGAATTTTTTTTCATCTCACTGCTTACCTCCAGGTTCCAGAAGTGTAATTGTTTTCCAGTAACTTCTTTTCAGACTTTCCAGGCTTGTATCATTTCAGTGTTTTGTCAAGTATAATAGTGAAGTGTTTAAGAACATGTACTCTGGATCCAGTCAGCTTGGAGTTGAATCCTGGCTCTGTTGTTTAGTAGTTGTGTGACCGTGGGCCTTGCATAGGGTTGTTTCAGTTTTGTAATTTGTAAAATGAAGTTAAGAGAAGTTTCCTGCCTTTGTAAATATATGTATAATGTTAGAATAGTGGTGGGGCATGCAGTAAATGCCTTATAAGTAGGTTACTGTTACTAAGTTAAAAATCCAGCTGAAATTTAGAATGAAATTGCATTAAAATGATACATTTGAGGGAGAAATTACATCATAAATTGTCCCCTCCAACAGCATGGAATAGCTCTCTGTTGATCAAAACTTTCTATGTATTTTAATGAAATTAGATCGTCTTTTGTTTCTTCATGGTAATCATTCTTGATCCCTAGTTCTTAATCACTAGTTCTTAATTTTGTCTTGGGGGGGCAAAATTTGATATTGTCTGAAGATATATTCAGAGCTTGGGAGATGCTCTTGCATCTAGTGGGTAGAAGCCAGGGATGTTGCTAAACATCCTGTAGTACATAGGCTAGCCCCCAGTTATCCAGCTCAGTGTTAATAATGCTGTGGTTAGAAATCCTGTTTAGATACATGGTTTTGTTGCTGTTGTGAATGGTGTTCATTTTATTTTCTAATTGATTATTGCTATTTGAGGTAAATGTTACGGATTTTTCTGTTACCTTGTGTCTGGCAGTCTAGCTGAACTTTTCTCATTGTCTGTAGATTCTGATAATTTTTCTGTGTAGATGATATGGTCTCTTTCCTTCTAATTTCTCTTTCTTCCTTTCCCTCTTCTCTATCTTTCTTCTCATAGTATTGACAAAGACCTTTACTTACTGTTAGGTTAAATGGTAGCAGTGAGAGTGGGCATATTTGTATTGTTCCCAACTTGGTGGAATGAGTTTAAAGTTTCTTAACATTTAGTAATACCAGAAATATGAGGGTATCAATCTCATTTTACTTTGCCATTATTATTACCACTTAAGGTGTGTTCTTGAGAGAAGAATGCTTAACTTCACTATTGAACAAAGACATGCGGTAAAGCAATAATGAAATGATGTTTTGTATTTCACTAGTGATAATCAAGAATATTTCTACAAGTGCTTTAGTCATTTTTCCTCTGTATCTTTGTCTTTTACCAGTTTTTTTGTTTTGGTGTTTTTATAAGTTATGACTTATTCAAATGTTAACACTTTGGCTTTTTTGGGGGGGATAGTTTTAGCTTGCTTATTTGTTTTGACGTGCAGAAATTTAATTTTTAAAGAAGTCTAATCTTCTTATCTTAATCCTTGATAAGATCTTTTATTGCTTTTAGGCACAAGAAGATCCTTAATTTCCTGAAACTTTCTTCTGTCTGTGACATTTTCCTGGTTAAACAAGGGTATACTTATCGGTCCTTTTTCCTTTGTTCTAAATCGCTCACTACCTGACTTCCATTGTTACTTTTTCTCCTGAAATGCTAGATTCCCTTGTTCCATGCTCATTGGTTTACATAGAGCTCGGGATTTTTTGGAGGTACCTCAGGCGCCATTGGAGATATGGCACTGAGGTTTCAGCTTGATAAATGGACAGGGCTTCAGACTTCCTACCCAGATTATTTTTGTGTTGGACATTCCTGACTGAATGATCCACTGTTAGAATGATCCAGTTCCTCTTCTAAGACCGAGCCTATTATTGTCACCCTTTCTCCTGCAGGGGTGCTTCCTTCCCCAATTCTTTATTTTGCTTCCTTTTTCCTCCCTTCTTCTGTTTCTTCCACCATTCTCTCATGTGTAGAATTTGAAATATATTGCTTTCAGTGGCACTTTTTGATCCACCTCATCCAGTTCACTGCTAAGAGTTACCAGTTTGGTCTTTATATTATTTCTTAAACTTACCTCTGTTTGCTTGCTGCTAGCACCACGGTTGAGTTTCTTCACATCTCCTGCCAGTATTATCATAATTGCTTTGTAATTGGTTTTCTTATATCTAGGCTTTAATCCCTCTAGTCTTCCCCATACCCTGCCTGAAATTAATATTTATAAAATACAGCTTCATTGGACAAAATAAAGTCTTGAGTTTCCTGAACTGACATTGAAGGCCTTTCACAGCTTGGCTAGGCTGTAGGAGGTGTGTATATGTAGGTATATGTATATGTAACGCCATAGTAATGTATTCCTAACAAGTTATATTCAGGTCTGTATAGATATTCAAAAAATATCTTATATTTCATTCTTATCACATATGTAATATTTATTTACAGTAAGTACAGAGAAACAAAAGCAAGGAATAAAAGTTGTCTATAATTTTACTATTCAGACATAATCATTAGTCAGGTCTTATTTAAAATTGCAGAAGAGTTGACTTTATTTTCGTATTTATCCTATATATGTTTTGTTAAGTTTGTGTATAACTTTTAATTTTTGTGTTATTATGAACTCTGGAATCTTTATTTTTTATTGTTTTCTTTGTATAAAAATTTACTCATTTTTCTATATTTTATTGGCTGTCTTACTGAAGTTCTTATTAACTCTAACTGGACTCTTTAAATTTAACATACAAAATGGTGAGTAGAATGTTTCAGGGAGGAAATAGTTTGATCAAAGGCATGAAGGTATGAAACAAAGGTGCTTAGGGTGAACTACAGGTAGTTTGGAAATAAGGCTAGGAAGAGCCAGATTGTTAAGATTTTTGCTTCCTTTGCTTAGGAACTTGAATTTTATCCTAGAAGTGATGGGAAGTTATTTGAAAAATTTTAAACAGAGGTCTTGTTGATTAAATTAATATTTCAAATAATCCAGTCAGATTATAGGATGGAGGATTGAATTGAGGGAAACAAGAAGACTAGGAGACTATGGGATACTGGGAGCCTTTATTAGTGCAGTGTGAGTAGGATTAGAGAGGAAAGGATAGATTTTAAGGTGCATTTTATTGGTAAAGTGGGCAAGATTCAAGGGAGTCAAGGCTGATCTCAGGGTTTCTGATTTTCCACCTTGTGTGACAAGATGGTGAGATGAATAATTTTAAGGAAAAACATAATTTTAAAATTTAATTTTATGAAATTAATGTTTTTTTTAAGGGAGGTGAGTTACTATTCAGAAGAAAAGCTCATTTGATGGCATGTCGTGACAAAAGTCTTAATTTTGCAGCTAAGAAAATGTACATATGAAGCAATAATAAAATCCTATCTGAAAAAAAGATTTTGCAGTTTAGATACTTTAAAAGTTAGCATTAACAACCTTTTTTTAAAAAAAAGTAATCTCTACACCCAATGTGGGGCTTAAACTTTGTAACCCAAGATCAAGAATGGCATGCTCCAACAACTGAGCCAGCCAGGTGCCCCACATTAACAACCTTTTAAACTGCCTGACATACCTAAAGGATTCATTACTTCCACATCCCATTTAATGTTGCCAGGGCAAGTGTTGGGGAATGTTTGGGAGGTTGGGAAGGGGCGTCTGCTCCCCACCAACCTAGGTGACTTAATGACTTCAGTGGTGGTTAAAAACTATGATCTACAGACAAGCAGATTCTTAAATACAGAGAACTGTGGTTGCCAGAAGGGGGGTAGGTGGGGAAATGGGTGAAATAGGTAAAGGGGATTAAGAGGTACAAAATTCTAGTTATAAAATAAATGAGTTATGGGCCCCTGGGTGGCTCAGATGGTTAAGCGTCTGCCTTTGGCTCAGGTCATGATCCTTGGGTCCTGGGATGGGGCCCCATCAGGCTCCATCAGAAGCATCCCTTCAGAAGCAGTGGGGAGTCTGCTTCTCCCTCTCTCTCTTTCTCTCTCTGTCAAATAAATAAATAAATCTTTTAAAAAATGAGTTACGGAGCTGAAAAGTACAGCATAGGAAATATAGTCTGTAACATTGTAATTACGTTTTATGGTGACTACACTTATCCTGGTGAGCATTGAGGAATGTATAGAATTGATGAGTCAATATGCTATACACTTGAAACTAATATAACATTGTATATCAGTTATAATTTAATAAACGTGTCTTACAATGTAAAAACAAACCATGGTCTAGTTTAAAGGGGTCTATGATAAAGGTAGAGATCTGTGTTTTTTATTATTATGCACTTTTTATTAAGGAAAATTTCAAGCATATGCAAAAGTAGATGGAATTGTATAGTGAACCACTGTATAACTATTACCCAGCTTCAATATTTATAAACTCAGTATTTTTTCATGTGTACACTTCCAGTTCTTTATTCATTTGAACCAAATCTGTGACATCATATCATTTCATCAGTAAATAATTTAGTTGGTATCTATAAAAGATGGTAACTTCAAAAACCATTAAAAGCGTCAGTAATAGTTTTATAATATCATAAAATATTTCCTAGTGATTTTCTTGTAATGGTAGTTTCAGCAGAGAATTAGAGGTAAGATAAGATTTTTTTTTAATTTTAATTTTTATTTATTTATTTATTTATTTTTTAAGATTTTATTTATTTGAGACAGAGAGAATGAGAGAGACAGAGAGCACATGAGAGGGGGGAGGGTCAGAGGGAGAAGCAGGCTCCCTGTCTAGCAGGGAGCCCGATGCGGGACTCGATCCCGGGACTCCAGGATCATGACCTGAGCCGAAGGCAGTCGCTTAACCAACTGAGCCACCCAGGCGCCCAAGATTTTTTTTTTTAATTTTACAGCTTTTTTTTTTGTTTCTTTGTTTTTGTTTTTTGAGTGAGAGAGCATGCAAGCTGGGGGCAGGGTTTGGGCAGAGGGAGAGGGAGAGAGAGACTCCTAAGCAGGCTTCATTCCCAGCACAGAGCCTGATAAGGGGCTCAATCTCACAACCTGAGCTGAAATCAAGAGTCAGACGTTTAACTGACTGAGCCACCCAGGCTCCCCAAGATTTTTTATTTTAAACTAGGGGAGGGACTGAGAAAATTTCTCTCTCTAGGAAGGAAAACAGGGAGTGTGGTACCGACAAGGATGGGGGGCTACATTCTTTATGTTTTAAGTGATAGGGGACACTTGAACGGTTTGTAGGCTTGGGGAAAGAGATAGTAGAAAATGAAATACTGATATTGGGGGGGATGGAGCAAGAACAAGAGGAAGGAGATCTTATTTATTGTGATAACATTGAAGGACAAAGAATAAATGAGGGAAAGGCAAAAAGTTGAGCAGATAGTTCATAACTAATGACCTTATTTTTTGTTTTTTTAAATGAACTTCAGGGAAGGTGGAGGTTGGCCATAGGAAAGGGTTTTAAGATTGGTGAAAATTTGTAATAGTTATTGAAGAGAATGGGAGAGGGAGTCCATCATAGACAAATAAAAAGATTGCTTTAGAAGGATTAAGATTCCACCTGAAATTGGAGATCAAAATTTAGAGTAGTATAAATTTTCATGTCTCTGTGGTCCTTTTTCCAACACCCCTCAGTCTCTTGGTTGTTAAGAGAAGATAGTTTGTGGGGTTATTTTAGGCTTAGACTTTTACATGAAAAGCCCTACAGAAGAATCTGGGGGTAAAACATGTTGATGAGGAAGTGGCTTAGGAGATCATTCATGTATATGCTTACTAAGGAAAGGATATGACAAAGGGATAAGTAGTCAGCATAAGGAATGTATGAAATTGAGGTGCAGATACAAGGATTATGTGGGCACAAGAAAGTTGTGAATATTGGAAGATAGGCTGTGTGAAGTCTTCAGAATTGATAAGGTTCAGGAATCTTGAAACATGGGTTTTAGATAACTGTTTCCCATGGTGGTAGGACATATGGTAGGACAGAAATCTGACCAAGATGCAGACATCTTCAGTGAATGTGAAGAGCAGTGCTAGGTGATCAGGAAGTGAGTAGATGACACTGGTGAGGAAGATTAGAAGGTGGTATACAGATAGAGGGTGGGAGCAATAATGGTTTAGGAAAGATGGTGGGTAACTAAGAGAATTCAGAGTGTGGAATAATATTTGTCCTAGTTTTCAGCTGAGTTCAAAATGGCTAAGATTTTTCTATATGAAGATGTCTGAGACCTTTGCCTTACCATAAAGCTCAAGATAGTCATGTATAAATATAAAACGGGGCAATTTTGTAAATAGGTGCCATGAATGCCAGGTCAGTATAATTCTAGGAAACTTTTGAAGATTTATCACTTCATTCTGTGAATGTAACATTTGAAATGTTAAAGAGATACAGAAATACACAAGAAGAGGGAAATGTGGTGGTGATATAGGTGAAACGGGGGTCAGGCGTGGTATGAGCACTGGAAATTGGGGCTGAAGACAACAAAACTTCCCATTTTACCTATAATAGAGCATGTGGGTAGGGGTAGTTGGAGAAGAAAGATAGTAAGTTTTAGCACCAAAAAAGCCTACTACCGGCATATGTTTAGCCTTTTCACTAAATTGTCCTAAGTAACACCTTGCTTTCCCATAAAAGAATATCCCTTATAGCCCTTTTGGGGGTGGGGAGATAACAGCAATGTTCCTCTGAACAGTGAAATCAAGGGAGACTTTAGTATAATTTAGGTTTACCATTCAGTATGCTTAAGTATTTTGGAATTTAATGTAAAACATCAATTTTCCTAGACACTTATACATGGACTCATTCATACTCTGCAGATTCTAGTTAGTAGAGGTTTTTCTGTAGTCTCTGGAATGCCTAATGTTTAATAAGAGCGTGTGACTGAAATATTTCATGTTTGTAAGAACTGAGACATAAGAAATGAGTCTAGTAAACTGGTAATGAAATATAACAGACTGATTAAACCTGATCATTGTGTTAAACTATATTAAGCTACAACAATGACAATATCCTAGAATTTTGTACTTAGTACAATAGTTTTTGTACCTTCACCAACTCCCTGAATCACTATCATGGATGGTAGTAAGCTTGGCAGTGGGGAATGCTAGAGAAATAAAGAGAAGAAACCTGACCAGAGTCATCCCTGGAGTATATTTAATCAAGATGATTGCCTGGGGCAGCTGGCATGCATGGTGCTTCAGTGAGTAGTGATGAAAGTGTATGGCTATGATTGTTCTGAGACTTTTATACATACACATCACCTAACTTTCTGCTGTACCCTCAATTTTACAGTCAATGGGATTCTGAGAAACTTTCTATTGGAATGATTCAATCTCCTTGTAACTTTTTTTTCTCCCTCAGGTCAATTTTCCCCTAATTGTGAGCATAGTATTTACTTCACAGTAAATATACAACTGTGTAATCTATAGTTTCATATCATAACAGTACATTATCTTGACTTAGCTTACAATTATTAAGTTAGTGTTTTTTGTATTTCATGGTTTGTGATCAGCAAACTCTCATGATATGATTATGGGCTATACAAATTTAAATTATCCACAATGAAATAGCATAATATAAACATTAAATGTCTAACATTTTGATGTCCAAAAACAATTTTTTTAAAAGATTTTATTTATTCATGAGAGACAGAGAGGCAGAGGTGGCAAGAGAAGCAGGCTCATGCAGGACTTGATCCCAGGACCCTGGGATCATGACCTGAGCCGAAGGCAGATGCTTAACCGACTGAGCCACCCAGGTGCCCCAGATGTGCAAAATTTGATCAAAGAATCACGTAATTTCAAAGTTGTTATGTCTAATAAATTGTCAGCTCTCTGTACCATTGCCACGTATGTAGCCATATTACTTAAATAAACAGATACTTTGATTGTCAAGAATAATCACTACCCCAACCTTCTACTTTGGCCATTACACTTGTATATCCTTCAAGTCAGTCCAGTATTACCCCCTTAGAGAGTCTGAGACCTCCTTTTAAAGTACTTTATAACCTCATATCACTTCTTACAATCTGAAATTGTCATGTTTATCCTTTCATTTATTGTCTGATTCCATGAACTAGAAACACTATCTTCTTAAAGACAGATTTCATCTCATTTGTTTACTATTTTGTTCAGCACTTAGGATGTTGCATAGCATATAGGAGTTGCTCAGCAAACATTTTAAAGTGGTTTTGAGTAAGTAATTTCTGAACAGAACTCTTATGGGGGCGTCTGGGTGGCTCAGATGGTTAAGCATCTGCCTTCAGCTCAGGTCATGATCTCAGGGTCCTGGGATTGAGCCCCGCATCAGGCTCCCTGCTTGGCGGGGAGCCTGCTTCTCCCTCTGCCTCTGCTGTTCTCCCTGCTTGTGCTCTCTCGCTCTCTCTGTCAAATAAATAAAATCTTAAAAAAAAAAAAATTCTTATGAGATAGAGGAGTGTTGTGGGCTAATTTGTGCACCCCAAAAGGTATGTTGAAGTCCTGTGGATATGCCCATATTTGGAAATAGGGTCTTTACAGATGTAATTAAGTTAACATGAAGTCATACTCAGGGTGGGCCCTAATCCAGTAGACTGGTATCCCTATAAAAAGGGAAAATGGAGACTCAGGGAGGAGAACTATGTGAAGACATAGAAACACACAGACATGGGGGAAGACAGCCATTTAAAGATGGAGGCAGAGATTGGGGTTATGCTTGCAGCAGGCCAAGAAATGCTGGAGGATATCAGAAGCTGGAAGAAGCAAGGAAGGATTCTCCCCTAGAGGCTTCCAAAGGGAACATGGCCCTGCCAACATCTTGATTTCGAACTTCTAGTCTCCAGAATGTGAAATAATAAATTTCTGTTGTTTAAAACCACCCAGTTTATAGTACTTTGTTGTGGCAGCCTCAAGGAACCAATACAAGGGAAGGGCCTTAGAAATGCAAATGTAAGCATAAAGGATAAAAGAACATGCTCCTATTGTTGAAGCCTCTGGCTTTTAGCATTCTTTGGTTAGTAATATTTTTTTTTTTTTAAAGATTTTATTTATTTATTTGAGAGAGAGAATGAGATAGAGCATGAGAGGGGGGAGGGTCAGAGGGAGAAGCAGACTCCCCGCCAAGCAGGGAGCCTGATGCGGGACTCGATCCTGGGACTCCAGGATCATGACCTGAGCCGAAGGCAGTCGCTTAACCAACTGAGCCACCCAGGCGCCCTGGTTAGTAATATTTTTAATGGCTTTGAACATTTTTGGCATTTTGAGGCATGTAAAAATATTGGATTTATCAGATGGTTTCTTTTTTTCCCCTGAAAGGACTTATTGAAATTCCATTTGTTCCACATAACAGTCTCATGGAACTCTATGAGATATGAAAATAGTTTTGTTTAAATATTATAATTTGATTATAATTAGGAAAAATAGTTATCATAATCTCGATCTTAAAGAGATAGAGACCAAATTGAGTAGGGGAGGGGAGGAGTAACCTACATAGCACCAATGCCCAGTTTTTGTTAAGTGAATTAGGGCGCCTGGGTGGCTCAGTTGGTTAAGCGACTGCCTTCGGCTCAGGTCATGATCCTGGAGTCCCGGGATCGAGTCCTGCATCGGGTTCCCTGCTCAGCGGGGAGTCTGCTTCTCCCTCTGACCCTCCCCCCTCTCATGTGCTCTCTCTCTCATTCTCTCTCTCAAATAAATAAAAAATAAAATCTTAAAAAAAAAAAATAAACATAAACGCATGTTTTGAACCTGGAGAGAAAGTGGGAAGATCATATGATAAAATGTTACCTGGTTTTTCCTTCATGTTCTTGGATGTTTTAATGTGTTTCATTTTAGTATACAGTTTGGCAGTTTGGATTCTTATTCTTCCCTCCAGAAATAATTTTAGTCTTTAAGTTGCAAAAATAATACACAAGTTTCTCCTCTGTACCCTTCACCGGCTTCCCCAAATGCCAGTATCTTTCATAACCACAGCATAATCATCAAACACAGAGAATTAACCGATACCACACTGTTAACTAATATGCAAGCGTTATTCATATTTTATCAGTTGTCCCATTGATGTCCGTTTTCTGATCCAGGATCCAGGCTGGAATCACAAACTGCATTTAGTTGTCATATCTCTTCTCTAACATAGCACAGTTCCTCAGCATTTCTAAGTCTTTCATGATCTTGACACTTTTGGAGAATACTGGCCCGTAATTTTGTAGCATGCCCCTCAGTTTGGGTTTAAGTGAGTATCCTGTGGTTAAATTCAAGTTTTTTTTGGCAAGAATACCACAGAGCTGAAGTTGTACCCTTGTTTGTTCTTAATATTAGCGGGAGCCCCTGCTGATATATCTCATTATTAGTGGTGTTAACTGTGATCCCTTGGTTAAGGAGGGTTTTGTCAGATTTCTCCACTGTAATATTACTATTCTCTTCTTTGTAATTAATTAGTATCTTGTGGGGAGATACTTTCAGACTGTATAAGTTTTTTACTATACTTTTGCCTATCAGTTTTAGTATCTATTTAATGACTCCTGCCTGAAAAAATTACCTTTATCAAGCGTAAATCTTTATTTATTTATATATTTTTTAAAGATTTTATTTATTTATCTGACAGAGAGAGAGAGAGAGAACAAGTAGGCAGAGAGACAGGCAGAGGGAGAGGGAGAAGCAGGCTGCCCGCTGAGCAGGGAGCCCGATGCGGGGCTCAATCCCAGGACCCTGGGATCATGACCTGAGCCGAAGGCAGACGCTTAACCAGCTGAGCCACCCAGGCGCCCCAAGCGTAAATCTTTAAAATAGTACTTGTTGGTGGATTAGTAGATTTGAAGAAAACTTAACACATAGCTCTCCCTGGATTTCAGGTAACAACACAAAATTATATATTTTATTATTTATTAACCAATATTTGTTCAGACTTTCCAATTGTAAATGAACTTTCTAAACCAGTCCACAAAGTAACAAACCACTACAATTTCCTATCTTTCATCTGGTTTGGACCTCAGTCCTTAAAGTTCATTTAGTCATAGGGATTAAGAACCCATTTCTTCCTAATCATGGTCCCATAGAATTTGTTTTTACACTTCTTCATCAAACTTAATAGGCATATATTCTTTCTCTAGAAATTTAGAATCTGCCTATTATGGTCTCTGTGTATTTTTTCTGTCTTTCTGAATTTTAAGTTCCTTAAGAGTGGGTACCATAATTTGAACATTTTTGGGTACTAACATTGTCTAACACTGACTTACATTTAGTAGATTTTAAGTACCAGGGAGGGTATGGAATGGAGGGCTCCAAAACAAGATGGCGTTGGCTTTTTAAGTTTGTGGGTGTTTTTTCCCCATGAAACTAAGCATATAGAAAACTATTTCAGAATGTCTCCTGAAGACTACAGATTCATCTCTAGCCCAGAAAACAGAAATGTGCATGCTGCAGTGAGAAAGGTTTATTATGGTGTTCTTGTTTCAAAATTAGAATTAGTATTATAGAGCTTAGTGTTGAATTAATGTTGTACAGAATTAATGTTGTACAGAGTTAATAAAAGATGGAGACAATGATTATATGGAAAGTGGATAAGGCATTAAACTTGAGCTATAAATTATGGTTCAGATTTTAATTTTTAACTTTTGTTTATTTAAAGTTTTATTTACTGGATTAATATAGTCACATATTTTGAGGGGAGCTGGAAAAAAAAAGGTTGGCTTTTAGTGATGTTTTCTTCACCAGATTAAAAATAATTACCATTTGTGCTTTTGTTAAATTTTATAATGTTTTCTTAGGACTGTAGTAAGACAATGGTAGTTTCAACGGTTGAAATAATTAGTTTAAAAATTTATTTATTTATTTTAGAGAGAGAGTGCGTGTGAGAGCAGGAGCGGAGGGGGAGGGAGAGAACCTCAGGCTGACTCCCCGCTGAGAGCAGAGTCTGACTCAGGGCTTGGTCCCATCCCTGAGATGATGACCTGAGCCTAAATCAAGAGTCAGACACTTATCCGACTGAGCCACCCAGGTGCCCCAACTTGAAATAATTTTTATATGAAAATCATGGGGCTTTACAAGTTAAGTATTTTGATAAGTTTTTTTTAAGAAGTCTTTTTCCTGTAAGTATTTTTGTTTTTGCACTCATTTCTTTAACAGTGGATGTTTATTTGTTTTAGCCAGAGGACATGTTTGGAATATTTTTATTGTTCTCCATCTGGAGTCACTAAACTGGTTATATATACTGTTTTTCATAATGAAGTTGTTAGTTGTCAGACAATTCTTATTTGTATGAGTCAGTATATCCATTAGGAAAATATTTAAATGAATGTAATTTTTTGCTGGGGAGAAGTTAAACGGTGGTGGTTGAATTTTAGAAAAACTTTAAAGGATCACAATGCAGTTTTCATATAAAGCACATGGAAATACAAGTTTCAGTAATTTTTACAAACAGGCTGTCAGTTTTCTATTTCCACGTATTTTACATGTGGTGCAGTGTGGTTTAGTATGAGGGAACTTTATTTTCTTGGAGTTCCTTTTTACTTGCTGGTTATTTGAAAGGCTGATGGTACTTTTTTTTTTTTAAGTTTTTATTTTAATCATCTGGTGCTCATCTCCATCAGTGCACTCCTTAACCTCCATCACCTGTTTCACCTCTCACCTTGCCTACCTCTCCTCTGATAACCATTAGTTTCTTGTCTGTAATGACAAGAAGAGTCTGTTTCTTGGTTTGTCTTTCTCTTTTTTTTTTCTTTGTTTCTTAAATTTCGAGTGAATGAAATAATATGATATTTGTCTTGATCTGACTGACTGACTTCACTTAGCATTATACTCTCCAATTCATCCATGTTGCAGATGGCAAGATTTCATTCTTTTTTATGGCTGTATTAAATTCTGTTGTGTTTGTATAACACGTCTTCTTTATCCCCTTATCATGGACATTTGGGCTCTTGGACATTTGGGCTCCTTCCTATCTTGGCTGTTGTAAATAATGCTGCTATAAATGCAGAGGTGTGTATATCACTTTGAATTAGTGTTCTTTGTGTTTTTTCGGTAAATACCCAGTAATGTGATCACTGGATCATAGGGTAGTTCTATTTTTAACTTTTTGAGGAACTTCCATACTGTTTTCCATAATGGCTGCACCAGTTTGCATTCCCACCAGCAGTGCATGAGGGTTCTTTCTCCACATTCTTGCCAACACCTCTTGTTCCTTGTTTTTTTTTTTTTTTTACTTTAGCCATTCAGACAGGTGTGAGGTTATATCTATTGTAGTTTTGATTTGCATTTACCTGATGATGAGTGATGTTGAGCATGTTTTCATATGTCTATTGGCCATCTCTGTGTCTTCTTTGGAGAAATGTCTGTTCATGTTTTCTGACTCCTTTTAATTGGATTATTCATTTTTTGGGTGTTGAGTTTTATAAGTTATTTTATATATTTTAGATACTAACCCTTTATTGGTTATGTCATTTGTAAATATCTCCTTCCATTTTTTAGGTTGCCTTTTAGTTTTGTTGATTGTTTCTCTTTTTTTTTTTTTTTTTTTTTTAAGATTTTATTTATTTATTTGACAGAGAGAGACACAGCGAGAGAGGGAACACAAGCAGGGGGAGTGGGGGAGGGAGAAGCAGGCTTCCCGCCGAGCAGGGAGCCCGATGTGGGACTCGATCCCAGGATCCTGGGATCATGACCTGAGCCGAAGGCAGACGCCCAACGACTGAGCCACCCAGGCACCCCATTGTTGATTGTTTCTCTTTGGCATGCAGAAGCTTTTTATTTTGATGAAGTCCCAATAGTTTATTTTTGTTTTTGTGTCCCTTGCCTAGGGGACCTATCTAGAAAGAAATTCCTGTGGCCACTGTCAGAAGAATTACTATGTGTGTTTTCTCTTCTAGGAGCTTTATGTTTTCAGATCTCACATTTAAGCCTTTAATCCATTTTGAATTTATTTTTGTGTATGGTGAAGAGACTGTTTTTTTTTTCCCCATTGGATACTCATTCTTGCTTTGTTGAAGATTAATTGACCATATAATTGTGGGTTTATCTCTGGATTTTCTATTCTGTTCTGTTGATCTATGTGTGTGTTTTTGTGCCAGTACCACACTGTTTTGATTACTACAGCTTTGTAATATAACTTGAAGTCCAGAATTGTGAAGCTTCCAGCTTTGCTTTTCTTTTTCAAGATTGCTTTGGCTATTTGGGGTCTTTCATGGTTCCATACGAATTTTAGGACTTTTTTTTTTTTTTTTTTTAGTTCTGTGAAAAGTGCTCTTGGTATTTTGAATAGGGATTGAATTAAATGTGTAGATTGCTTTGTGTAGTATAGACATTTTAACAGTATTTGTTCTTCCAATCCACAAGCATGGAATGTTTTCCCATTTGTTTGTGTGGTCTTTAGTTTCTTTCATTAGTGTTTTATAGTTTTCAGAGTACAGGTCTTTCCTTGGTTAGGTTTATTCCTAGGTATCTTACTATTTTGGGGGGCAATTGTAAATGAGATTATTTTCTTAATTTCTTTTTCTGCTGCTTCATTAGTGGTGTATAAAAATGCAGCAGATTTCTACACTGATTTTGCATCCTGCAACTTTACTGAATTTGTTTATCAGCTCTAGCAGTTTTTTGGTGAAGTCTTCTTTCAGATTTTCTATATATGGTATTGCGTCATTTGCAAATAGTGAAAGTTTTACTTCTTATTGATTTAGATGCCTTTTATTCTTTTTATTTCTTTTGTTGTCTGATTGCTGAGACTAGAACTTTATGTTAAATAAAAGTGATGATAGTAGACATCTTTGTCTTGTTCCTGACCTTAGGGAAAAGGCTCTCAGTTTTTCCCCATTAAGGATAATGTTAGCTGTGGGTTTTTCATATATGGCCTTTATTATGTTGAAGTGTGTTCTTTCTAAACCTACTTTGTTGAGGGTTTTTATTATGAATGGAAGTTGTACTCTGTCAAATGCTTTTTCTGCATCTTGTGAAATGATCATATGGTTCTTACCCTTTCTCTTGTTGATGTAATGTATCGTGTTGTTTGATTTGTGAATAATGAACCACCCTTGCAACCTAGGAATAAAACCCACTTGATCATGGTGAATGATTTTTTTAATGTATTGTTGGTTTCGGTTTGCTCGTATTTTGTTGGGGAATTTTGCATTTGTGTTCATCAGAGATACTGGCCTGTAGTTCTCTTTTTTTGTGGTGTCTTTATCAGGTTTTGGTATCAGGGTAATGCTGGCCTCATAGAATGAATTTGGAAGTTTTCCTTCCTTGTTTATTTTGTGGAATAGTTTGAGAAGTATGGTTATTAACTATTCTTTAAATATTTGGTAGAATTCATTTATGAAGCTATCTGGTCCTGGTTTTTTGTTTGTTAGGAGTTTTTGATTACTGATTCAGTTTCATTGCCAGTAGAGTTGGTCTTTTGAAAATTTCTATTTTCCTCCTGTTTCAGTTTTGGTAGGTTATATGTTTCTAAGGATTTCTCCATTTCTTCTAGGTTGTTTAATTTGTTGTCATATAGTTTTCCATAGTATTTTCTTATAATTGTATTACTGTGGTATTGGTTGTTTTGTCTCCTCTCTTATTTGTGATTTTATTTATTTGGTTCCTTTCTCTTTTTTTCTTGATAAGTCTGGCTAAAAGTTTTCTCAATTTTACTGATTTTTTCCAAAGAACCGGCTTCTTGTTTTATTGGTATGTTCTAATGTGTTTTTAGTTTCTATATCATGTATTTTTGTTCTAATCTTTATTATTTCCCTCTGTTGATTTTAGGTTTTGTAATTTTTCTAGCTCCTTTAGGTGTAAGGTTAGGTTGTTTATTTGAAATCTTTCTTGCTCTTTGAGGTAGGCCTGTATTGCTATAAACTGTTTTAGAACTGCTTTTGCTATGTCCAGAAGGTTTGAAACCATTATGTTCATTTTCATTTGTTTCTATGTACTGTTTTATTTCTTCCTTGATTTATTGGTTGACCTATTCATTGTTTAGTAGCATGTTATTTAACCTCTATGTATTTGTGGTCTTTCCACATTTCTTCTTGGGTTGATTTCTAGTTTCATAGCATTGTGGTCAGAAAAGATGCACAATATGACTCTGATCTTTATAATTTGTTGAGCCTTATTTTGTGGCCCAATATGTGATCTGTTCTGGAGAATAATCCATGTACACTTGAAAAGAAGGTGTATTCTGCTATTTTTTTGGTTTTTGTTTTTAAAGATTTTATTTATTTGAGATAGCGAGAGAGAGCATGAGTGGAGGGGAGGGCAGATGGAGAGGGAGAAGCACAC
This sequence comes from Mirounga angustirostris, assembly GCF_029215605.1. Classification (NCBI taxonomy): domain Eukaryota; kingdom Metazoa; phylum Chordata; class Mammalia; order Carnivora; family Phocidae; genus Mirounga; species Mirounga angustirostris. The sequence goes on from NW_026991709.1 coordinate 123,277,785, forward strand.
TCCCTGCTGAACAGGGAGCCTGATGCGGGTTTGATCCCAGGACCCTGAGATCATGACCTGAGCCAAAGGCAGATGCTTAACCAGCTGAGCCACCCAGGCACCCCTATTCTGCTGTTTTAAGATGAAATGTTCTGAATATATCTGTTAAATCCATCTAGTCCAATGTGTCATTAAAAGCTATTGTTTCCTTGTTGATTTTCTGTTTAGATGATTTGTCCGTTGATGCAAGTGGAGTAAAAAGTCCCCAACTGTTACTGTATTACTATTGATTAGTTCCTTTATGTTTCTTATTAACTGTTTTATGTATTTGGGTGCTCCCATTTGGATGCATAAATATATTTACAGTTGTTAACATTCTCTTGTTGGATTGTCCCTTTTATTATTATATAGTGTCTTGTGTCTTTTGTTAACAGTCTTTGTTTTAAAGTCTATTTTGTTTGATAGAAGTATTTCTACTCTTGCTTTCTTTTGACATCCATTTACATGATCAATGTTTCTCCATCCCTTCACTTTCAATCTGCAGGTGTCTTTAGGTCTGAAATGAGTCTCTTGCAGGCAGCATATAGACGTGTCTTTTTTTTTTTTTAATCCATTCTGTCACACTATGTCTTTTGATTGGAGTGTTTAGTCCATTTACATTCAAAGTAATTATTGATAGATATGTATTTATTGCCATTTTATTACTTGTTTTGTTATTATTTCTGGAGATTTTCTCTGATCCTTTCTTGTCTTTCTCTCATGGTTTGCTGGGGTTTTTTGTGTTTGTGTGGGTTTTTTTTTAGTGATATATTTGGATTTATTTCTCTTTATTCTTTGCATATTTATTAGTGTTTTTTTAATTCCAGTAGGTTGGTATATAACATCTTCTGCATAGAGTAGTCTTTATTTATATTAAGTTGATGGTTAAATGCGAAACCCTTCTATATTTTTCTCCTCCCCATGTGCAAGGTATATTGTATCATATTTTATATCCTTTTATTTTTTTGAGTTCCTTGACTGATTTTTTTCACAGAAACGTTCATTTTTGTTGCTTTTCTATTTCCTACCCTACACTATCATTTTTGGTCTTCCCTTTCTACTGAAAGAGTTCCCTTTAATATTTCTTGGAGGACTTGTTTAGTGATCATGAATTCCTTTAGTGTTTGTCGGGGAAACTCTCTATCACTTCTTCTATTCTGAATGACAGCATTGCTGGATAGAGTATTCTTTGTTGTTGTTTTTTTCCCTTTCAGCACTTTGAGTATATCATGCTACTCCTTCCTGACTTGGAAAATTTCTGCTGAAAAATCTGCTGGTATCCTTATGGGATTTCCTTTGCATGTAACTGTCTTTTTTTTTTTTTTCTTTTCTTGCCGCTTTTAATATTTTTTCTTTATCAGTATATTTTCCTTTTAATTTACAATATGTCTTGGTGTATAGATCTGTTTTTGTTGATTTTGTTGGTGGTTCTCTGTGCCTCCTGGATCTGAATATCTGTTTCTTTCCCCAAATGAGGAAATTTTCAGCTATTATTTTTTCAAATAAATTCTCTGCCCCCTTTCCTCTTTCTTCTTCTTCTGGGACTTTTGCAATATGAATATTATGATGTTTGATGAAGTCATTGAGTTTCCTAAGTCTATTCTCATATTGCCTAATTCTTTTTTTTCTTCTTGTTCAGCTTGAGTACTTTCCATTAATCTGTCTTCTAGATTATTTATTCATTCCTCTGCTTCTTCCAGCCTGTTGTTCATTACATCAAGTGTGTTTCTCATTTTGTTTATTGGACCGTTTATCTCTGTGTTATTCCTTATCTTCGTGTTAATGGTCTCACTGATGTTCTCTACTCTGTTCTCAAGTTCAGTGAGTATCCTTATGATTATTGCTTTAAATTCTCCATCAGGCATATTACTTAAATTTGTTTTGCTTAGATATCTGGCTGTGGCCTTGTCCTGTTCTTTCGTTTGGGAGAAATTCCTCTGTCTTTTCATTTTATCTAAGTCTCTGTGCCTGTTTCTCTCTGTTAGGAGAGTCAGCTGTGTTTCCTGTTCTTGAGCGTAATGACCTGTAGTGCCCTGCAGTGTAGTGTCCCCTGTTCTCCAGGGCACTCCAGTGTGTCCTGGCCACTTTATCCTTCAGGCCTGTCATCTGCAGAGGTTCTCTCAGCCTGTTGTGGTCAGTGTTTGGTTCCTGGCCTGAAAGTGGCTTGTTTTAACTAACTATCTAACTCATCTTCTTGTTTGAAATGAGACCTGTTGCTGCTACCAATGGAATGGAGGCTTCACAGAACTCCTAGACTGGGAGATGTGGTGTTGGTAGGGGTTTGGGCCAGTCTTCTGGGGGAGTGGGTCCACTGTGCTGGGACAGAGGCAAGTGTGACTGGGAATGGTAGTTCTTCCAGAGTGCTGGGAGGTGGGGTGTGGTGTAAAGATAGGTAGCAAGTGTCTATGCTGTGGTGGTTCCCACAGGTGGCTCTGTGTTTTTGCTGCAGGATGGAGGGCAGGAAGTGGCACCTGCCAACCCAACAACCCCCCCCCCCCCCCCCCGCCAGGGTTCTCCCTGTGAATGCTGCCTCTCTGGGACACACTTGGAGATGAGCAACTAACCTCCGCACTGTTTCCATGCTGTAAGTCCATGGGCTGTTTATCCCTGCCTTTTCTCCAAGAGCAGCACAATGCCCTTAGAACTTTCTCAGAGCCAAGCTCAGTGACCTTTAAAACTCTAGTCTTTAAGCCCTGCTGGCTGTAAGAATTCTTGAAATTTGGGCCCTCTCACTTTCCAAGCCAGTTGTTATGGGAATTCATTTTTTCTGTGTGCTCCTCTGTGTGTTAGCTTGTCTCTCTTCCTGTCCACTGCAGCAGCCACAATCCATTTCTTTCCCAAGCCATGTCTCCACACTTCCCACCTTCTTTGATGTGGCCTCTTCTCTACCTTTTGTTCTGCCCATTTTCAGATTGATTTCTGGGGTATTTAGGATTATTTGATAGTTATCTAGTTGTATTAGTGGGAGTAGGCAACCCGAGGGCCCTCTTACTCCTCCACAACCATCTTACCCTCTGTTCAAAGAAAAAGTCTGGTGGCATTTTTAATGCTCTTTAAATTTAGAGCATGCTAATCAATGATTTATTTATTTGTGATCAATATTTGTATGCTTTAACATGGTATAAGATAACTTTGGAAGGCTTTATATTTAAGTACATTTACTTAAGCTAAACTTTTTTTTAAAAAATGCTAATGAATATATATTTGTAATGGTTTCTTAAATTTTGATTTAAGAGGTGGATTAATAATAGAGATATGAGTGAATGTTGACTGCCACAAATCTGCCCCTGCAGTCTTTGAACTTTCATTCTTTCCAACCTGCTGTGGTGTTTGATACAGTGTTTTATATTTGATTCTTTTCTCTTGCTTCCACTTTGTGTTTATAATTTTACTCCTTTTTTTTTTTTTTTTTTAAGATTTTATTTATTTATTTGAGAGAGTGTGAAAGTGAGAGAGTACAAGGAGGGGGAGAAGCAGGCTCCTTGCTGAGCAGGAAACCTGATGCAGGGCTCAATCCCAGGATCCTGGGATCATGACCTGACCCAAGGCAGATGCTTAACTGACTGAGCCTCCCAGGAGCCCCAAATTTTATTCCTATTTGTTAGATTCGTTTTTTTGTATCTCACTTCTAATCCCTCATCAAAGCTCTAGTTTGGATCTATCCAGTTGATGCTTTTAGATTTTTCTGCCTTTTTCACATAGTATACCTGCCCTAGTTGTATTCCTGAAACCCAACTCATTACCTTGGCCAGGATGCAGTATTCCGTAGAGAGAAACGAGGTATGGATCTTGCCAGAACCTGACTTCCTTTTGTGGTTCCAGTGTTTTACAGATTTCTGGAAGTCAGACATTTCAGTTAGATTAAAAGGTAAATTATATAATAGCTATGTAACCAGTTAGAAATCATAATGAAAAAAAATCCCATACACAATAGCATTAAGAACAAACTTACTAATGAATTGGTATATCTTTATGTTTTACAGTTTTTAATTATCCAGCCCCTTTTCTTTTTTCTTTTTTCTTTTCTTAAGATTTTATTTATTTATTTGAGAGAGAGAGAATGAGAGAGAGAGAACACCTGAGAGGGGATAGGGTCAGAGGACGAAGCAGACTCCCTGCCGAGCAGGAAGCCCGATGTGGGACTCGATCCCAGGACTCCAGGATCATGACCTGAGCCGAAGGCAGTCGCTTAACCAACTGAGCCACCCAGGCGCCCTATCCAGCCCCTTTTCTGAGTGCCGGGTACTACACAATTCTTTAGGAAAAGAAAGAGAGGATAATTCTTTCTAAAAGATCAGAAATCTCCTGAAGAGCTAGAAATGCCAATGAATCACTGAAAATACGTTGCAAATTGCCGTGAACTTAAAACTAAATAGTTTTTAATTAAAAAAAAGACTAACAGAGACTGATAAAAGTAGGGAACTGGGCTGGGGGCACCTGGGTGGCTCAGTTGGTTAAGCGGCTGCCTTTGGCTCAGTTCATGATCCCAGGGTCCTGGGAATGAACCCCACAAAGGGCTCCCTGCCCAGTGGGGTGTCTGGTTCTCCCTCTCTCTGCCCCTCCCCCTGCTCCTGTGTACGTGCCTACTCTCTTGCTCTCTGTCTCAAATAAATAAAATCTTTTAAAAAGTAGAGAACTGAATGAAATTTGTAACACTCCTAATTACAAAATAACACATGTACACACAAAAAATATGTGGCAAAAAGTACTCTCAGTTTTATGTACAGAGTGGTGTGAAACCTTATGAGACCTAACTCTGCCTAGGTTTCAAGGTTAGAGATTCCCGGTTTACTTCAGGAAGAGTGGGTTACGTGGCATGAGGTAGTATGTACACATACACAGAAACAGAAGAGAGTGATCTTGTAAGAGAGATAACAAGCACTTTGGAATTAAGACTAGAGCAATGGAGGAGGAGCACTAAAGTTGAGATGTTAGAGTGTTAAGGTTCTTGGTGTAATTTCATGGCATTGGAGTGTAAGAAGATAAAATAGGGGAATACCTAAAGTAAAGGAAAAATGTGAGTAGATGAGAAGATGTGGAGGCAGCATTTTTGGGAAAGAAGTTGAATATGTTATCATGGAATTAGATTTTCAGAGCTTAATGTGTAAAGCTTTGGGAGTGATTGGTTAATACAGAAAAAATTAAAAGCTTTTTATTTTCCTTTAATCCAGAGACATTTCATCTGAGTTGTGGGATCATTTGTAGGGGTTTTTCAAACTTAACCCTCTTCATTCTGATATACCTTACTCTTTGGTCTCATCCTCTAGCCCCTGCTTGGTCTCCCACTTTCCCACTCTACCAGCTTTAGGTGCTAAATGAGAATTCAACCCTGACCTGTTCTTTTTGGTTTCCTTTTTCTTTTAAAGAAAAAGCTCCTATCTTTGGTTAGTTTGTTAACTTTGGGAGTTCTCCTCATGTCCAGTTTTGCATTCTCTGCGTTTAAAAAAAAATATATATGTGTGTATATATACACATATGTGTATGCATACACACTTCTTGTTAATTCAACAAATAATTACTAAGCTTTAGGCATTAAGAATATGGCAGTGGAGGAAGGAAAAGGAAAAAGGAAAAAAATATAGTTGCGCTCACTGACATTCCTTTATATTTTTATTTGATCCTTTCTCCTGTAGCTAGGAGTTAATATTTATTAAAGAGATGGGCATTCTTGTAATTACTCCTCTCAACAATCATTTGAATTTTTCTTCTTTTATTATTCCTCTGAGAAATAGAAATACTGAGGCAAAGTACATTATAGTTAGAAAGCATATCTGTTAAGAGCCCAAACTCTTAAGCCACTCTGCTTTTTCCTTCTGATTTTTAAAGTTAATATTACTCAGAAATGCTAAGAAGGATAGCTTTTTGTAATACATTATTAGAAGAGAAAGCAGACTAATGAACCAACTTGCTCTTACTGATGAACCTTTTATACTCTGTCCCATTGAGCACATAATTCATTTTTGGTGTAAATTATCCTTCTCTCTCTTTAGTATTTGAAATTTTTTAGATTAGTATTTCCAAAAGGTTACCACTTCCTCATTTCTTGTGTCTTAATGCTGCCTGTTTCCTATTTGGGCCATCTTGTAGTGTGAATTGATATGTATCTTGGAGGATTAATTCTATTTTGGCATTCTTTTTATTCAGTAAAGTAGGTAAAAAATCTTTCTCATTTATAGTTGACCTTTGAACAACATGGGAGTTAGGGGTGCAACTCCTCTCATAGTTGAAAATTCTGCATGTAACTTTTGACTACCGCAATACTTAACTACTATTAGCCTACTGCTGACCAGAATCCTTACCAGTAAGATAGTCTAACAAATTTTGTATATGTTTTCTGTACTGTATTCTTACAGTAAAGTAAGCTAGAGACATAAAGTGTTATTAGGAAAATCATAAGAGAAGATACATTTATAGTACTGTTCTGTATCGAAAAAAATCCATGTGTAAATGGACTTAATGCACTTCATACCTGTGTTGTTCAAGGGTCAATTGTATAGGCCACATTTTACTGGGAAGAGAGATTAGAACTTTGTTTTCTTGATTAAATGCTACTTAAATTCTGTATAGTATGAAGTATATATTCATGTGTGTTAATACTGGACAAAATTTTTTCCCTTAATATCTTTAATTTGCAATTATAAACAAAGGTAAATTTCATAATTTAATTCTAGTAAAAATAGTAAATGAATATCTTCCTCTATTTTGGTACAGGGTAGTACTTACCAATTGTTGAAAAGCAGTTTTAGAAATAATATAATTGTCATTTTAGTCATTGCTTTGTAAATCGTGTGTGTGTGTGTGTGTGTATGCCTGCAGATATATATACACACACATTCACTGCTAAGAGATTCTCTCTCTCTCTCTCTCTCTCTTTTTTTTTTTTAAAGATTTTACTTATTTGCACGTGCACGAGAGAGGCAGGGAGAGGGACAAGCAGACTCTGTGCTTAGCGTTGGAACCCAGTGCAGAGCTTGATCCCATGACCCCAAGATCATAACCTGATCCAAAATCAAGAGTCGGCTCCTTAACCGACTGAACCACCCAGGTGCCCCCACTGCTAAGAGATTCTTTAAGACAACTCAGATAATTAGGAATGATAAAAGGGTCTGAATTAGATTGTATTATGTCTTTACAGAATGATTTTTCTGATTAAAATAGGATCTTGTACTATGCAGGTGAAAATGCATGTAATTGGAAAGAAACTACAGATACTTCTCTTTAACCTTTGTTCTTCATTCAGGTAATAAGAATTTATAAAACAGAGTTTTATGCTAGGAAATGAACAGAGTAGCAGTTATATTCTGCATTTTTCTTCCTCTCCTCATTTGTGGCAGTGAGTGCAGGACAAACAGATGGAGATACCAAATATTTAAGTAGAAAGGGCATTGTTCCTCTGTATCTGTGAGTACACATGCACTCTTGCATACATGTTCTTAAATCCACATAAAATTATAAGATTGTCCAGAGAAAAAGATATTACAATATATGGACATAAATTAGCATATGCTGAAAACATTAAACTGCTGATAAGCTATTTAATTTTTTTTTTTAAGTACACTTTATTTTTAAGAGCAGTTTTAGGATCACAGCAAAATTGAGCAAAAGACACAGGAACTTCCTAGCCCTTTTGTCCCCACGTACATACAGCCTCCCCAGGATCAGTATCTTGCATCAGAATAGTACATCTGTTCAGTCAGGGTACCTACACTGACACATCATTATCCTCCAAAGTCCATAGTTTACATTAGGGTTCACTCTTGGTGTTGTATATTCCATGGGTTTTGATAAATGTATAATGACATGTCCATTTTTATAATATCATATGGAAAACTTTCACTGACCTAAAATCCCTCTGTACTCTTTTCATCCCTCTTGCCCCCTAACTTCTGGCAAATACTGATCTTTTTTACTGTTTTCATAGTCCTGCCTTTTTCAGAACACTGTGTAGTTGAAATCATATAATATGTAACAGTTTCAGATTGACTTCTTTCAGTTAGTACCATGCATTTAATATTCCTCCATATCTTTTTCATGGCTTGATAGCTAATTTCTTTTTAGGGCTGAGTAATATTTCATTGTCTGCATATACCAGTTTGTTTATTCACCTTCTGTAAGACAGTTTGGTTGCTTCCATGTTTTGACAGTTACGAATGAAGCTGCTAAAAATACCTATATGCAGGTTTTTGTATGGAGATGTTTTCATCTCCTTTGGATAAATACCTTAGGAGCATGGACTGCTGGATCATGTTTTAAGAGTATGTTTAGTTTTGTAAGAAACTGCCAAATTGTCTTCCAAAGTTGTTGTATCATTTTACATTCTTGTTGCTTCACATCCTCACCAGCATTTGGTTATGTCAGTGTTCTGGATTTTTGCCATTCTAGTTGGTGTGTAGCAGTATCTCACTGTTTTGTTTTGTTTTAATTTGCAGTTCCTTAGTGACATAAGATGTTTGAGTACTTTTTGTATGTTTATTGCCATGTGTGTATCTTCTTCATTGAGGTATTGGTTCAGAAATTATGCCCATATTTTAATAGGTTGGTTGTTTTCTTATTGTTGGGGTTTAAGAATTCTTTGTATATTTTGAATGACACTTCAGAAGTTAGAAAGACAAAAATATTTTTGCAAATATTATTTCCCAGTTCTTGAGTTGTCTTCTCATTCTCATGATAGTGTCTTTTGCAGAGGAGAATTTTAAAATTCTCTTGAAGTCCAGTTTGTCAAAAAATTTTTTCATAGCTTTGCCTTTGGTGTTGTATCTAAAAAGTCCTCATCATACCCAAGGTCATCTAGATTTTCTCCTATGTTATTTTCTAAGGGTTTTATACTTTTGAGTTTACATTTAGGTCTTTTATCCATTTTGAGTTAACTTTGTGATGAATATAAGATCTGTGTTTAAGGGTTTTTGTTTTTTGTTTTTTGTTTTTTTGCATGTTGATGTCTCGTTCTATATGTTGAAAAGACTGTCTTTTATCCATAATATTATCTTTGCTCCTTTGTCAAAGGTCGATTGACTATTTGTGAGGGTCTATTTCAGGTCTCTCTATTCTGTCCTATTGATCTGTTTTGTTTTTTGGTACAGTCTTGATTACTATAGTTTTATAGTAAGTTGGGTAGTGTCATTCTTCCAACTTTGTTCTTCTCTCTTAACACTGTTGATTATTCTGGGTCTTTTTGCCTTCCCTATAAACTTTAACATCAGTTTGTGATATACACAAAATAATTTGCTGGGATTATTATTATTATTATTAATCCCATTTGATTGGGATTGTGTTGCATCTATAGATCAATTTGGGAAGGATTGATGTCTTGACAATATTGAGTCTTCTTATCTGGGAATGTGAAATAGGTATCTGTTTATTTAGTTCTTGGATTTTGTTCATCAGAGTTTTACAATTTTCCTTATATAGGTCTTGTGCATATTTTGTTGGATTTATACCTGTTTTCTCTTTTTTTAGTGCCAAGGTAAATGTCATTGTGTTAATTTCAAATTCCAGTGATTCATTGTTTGCTTATGTAAAAGGTATTTTATATATTAACCTTATATCCTGCATCCCTACTGTAATTGCTTATTAGTTCCAGGAGGATGGGTTTTTTTGGGGGGGCTGGGGGCCCTCTTCTTTCAGATTTTCTGCATAGACAGTTGTGTAATCTGTGTACAAGGAAAGTTTGATTTCTTCTTTCCCAGTCTGTATGCCTTTTATTTCCTTTTCTTGTCTTAATGCGTTTGCTTGGACTTGAGGATAGTGCTGAAAAGGAATGGTAAGAGGGAGTTGTTCTTGTTTTGTTCCTGTTCTTAGTGGGAAAGTTTCTAGTTTCTCACAGTTATGTAGGTTGTTAGCTGTAGGATTTTTATAGATGTTCTTTATCAAGTTGAAGAAGCTCGCCTCTATTTTACTTGCTGAGAGTTTTTATTAAAATCACAGATGTGTGTTGGATTTTGTGAAAATGCTTTCTTTTCATTTATTGATACCACCATGTGATTTTTCTTCTTTGCCTCTTGATGTGTGATAGGTTACATTGTTTGATTTTCATATGTTAGTAGTTGTGCATACCTAGGGTAAATCCTGTTTAGTTGTGGTGTACAGTTCTTTTAATACATTTAAAATTCTTGATTGGCTAATATTTTGCTGAGGATTTTTACATCTTTGTGAGAGATACTGCTCTGCAATTTTCTTGTAATGTCTTTGTTTGGTTTTGGTATTAGGATAATATCCTCGTAGAATGAATTAGGAAGTATTTCCTCCACTTACATCTTCTGGTAGATATTGTACAGAATTTGTGTAACTTCTTCCCTAAATGTTTGGTAGAATTCATTAGTGAACCCATCTGGGTCTGGTGTTTTTTTGTCTTGGAAGGCTATTATTAATTCGGTTTCTTAAATAAAATAGGACTATTCAGATTTTTTGCAGGTAGTGTCTTTCAGGGAATTCGTCTGTTTCATCTAAGTTAATAAAATTTGTGGGAATAGGGGCGCCTGGGTGGCTCAGATGGTTAAGTGTCTGCCTTCGGCTCAGGTCGTGATCCCAGGGTCCTGGGATCGAGTCCCACATCGGGCTCCCGGCTCGGCGGGGAGCCTGCTTCTCCCTCTGACCCTTGCCCCTCTCATGCTGTTTCTCTCTCGCTCTCTAAAAAATAAATAAAATCTTTAAAAAAAAAAATTTGTGGGAATAGTTCACAGCATACCTTTTTTTTAATGTCATGGGATTCTGTAATGGTATTTCTTCTTTGATTTCTCATTTTAGTAATTTGTATCTTGTCTCCTTTTTTTCCTTAATTAGCTTGCCTACAGGTTAATGATTTTTTTTTTATCTTTTTCAAAAAAATTTTGGTTTCAGTTATTTTCATTGTTGATTTACTGTTTTCAACTTCTTTGATTTCTGCCCTAATTGTTATTTTTCTTCTGCTTGCTTTTGCTCTTTTTCTAATTTCCTAAGACGAAAGCTTATTCAATGATTGATTTTAGATTTTTTCTTTTCTATTGTATGCATTCAATGCTATAAATTTTTCTCTAAGCACTGCTTTTGCTGCACCTGTAAATTTTATTAAGTTGTATTTTAATATTCATTTAGCTCAAAATATTTTAAAATTTCTAGTGAAATTTCTTTGACTTGTGTTGTTTGATCTCCAAGTGTTTTGGGATTATTCAGCTTTCTTTCTGGTTATGATTTCTAATTTCATTGTAGTGTGAAGCATACACTGTATGATTTTTATTCTTTCAAATTTGTTAATGGCTCATAATATGGTCTGTCTGATCAGTGCTCTAAGTGAAGTTGAGAAGAATGTGAATTCTGCTGTTAATAGATGAAGTAGTCTATAGATAGTGTCAATTATACCCAGTTGATTGGTGAAGTTACTGAGTTTACCTATGTCCTTAACTGATCTTCTGCCTGATACTTCCTAGTTTTGCCATTAAAAAAAAAAATCTCTTAGAATTTTTACAAAATGAGAGAAACAGCTCTCTTGCACTTTATTTTGAGAGAGAGAACTGATTGGAGAAATGGAAGAAGAAGTAATCAGGTCAGTGTAGAGAACAAAATTCCTCATCATGGGAAATGTATTTGATATTAGAAAAACTTCCAGAGAGAGGTGGGGGTGGGGGAAAGAGGAAGGGATGTTCTTTTATGTAGAGTATCTTCAAAACCAGGCTAACTCTGAAAAAATGGGGAATTTTCATTCTTGAAAATAAAAATTAACACAATGCCTAGCGTGTAGGCAGTATTCAGTAGATACTTATTTAATTAATGTTGGCATTCTGAATATTAAGAAAAAAAGGAAATCTAAGTGGTTACAGAGCAATACCAGTTTAAGGAAGATGACCTATAAAAACAGAATAGATTCATATGTGGCCAAGGAGGATTTATAAAATTGAGAGAACATAGGAATAATGTTAGGATGGCTTCTGAAAAATACTAAGGATAAATAAGGCTTTTAAAGCTATGATTAGAACAAAATAGTTAGATTAAGAGTTGGCATAATGTTAAGGGAAAGAGTGGAACTCATCATTTATTTATATCTTCTCCACTGAGGGAAATATTTCTAAAGCTGTACAGAGTACACAGGCAAAATGTACAGATTTTTAAGACAAAGTTGGATGTGCTCAGTAAAATAAGACACTCAGTGAGAAAAGTGAGTAGAGAATAAGAATGCACCAGATTATTTTTCTTAAGTAAAATATCCATGAATTGAAAGTTTCAAAATCTTGTAAGTGTCCCCAAATCATCATTAGACATCTTGGTATATGGTCTAAAAGCCTGGTGTGGACTTTGTTTTCAAAGCAAGGTGGTTACAGGCTAGAGCAGAAAAGGTGTACTGATGTGTTCTACCTTTAAAGGTGTATTGGTATAAAGCTAAAACTGTAATACTTTAAATAGTGTAAAGATATAGTGAGTATATTTTTATACTTAACTAATTCAACATATACTGGTAAGAGGAGTGTATATTGGCACGGTATTTTTAGGGAGAAATTTGGCAGTAAAAATTGTATGAATGTTTTATAAATGTTCATCACAAGGAATGTGTCCTACAGATATGTTTGTGTAGTTGAGGAAGGATAGATGAGAGCATTGTATACAGTAGTAAAAAATTAGAGACATGCTAAATTTTCACTAAGGAATGGTTTAAATACTTTTTAAAAATACTTTTAAATGATCACTTTAAAGCATATACGTATTAAAAAGCAATAAATGAAACAAATGAGGTAGAATGTCCACAGTGCTTTCCTGAGTGAAAAATACAAGTTGCATGGGAATATGTAAACCATTCCATCTTTGTGTTTCTTATATAAAGTTTTGTAAGCTTGTATGTTTATAAGAATTAGGTAATATGAATCTTCTGACTTTGTTTTTTCCAGATTGTTTTGGTTCTTATAGTTCATTTTCCTTTTCCTATTTATTTGAGAATTATTCCAGTAATTTCTACAAAAAATTCTGGTTGGATTTCAAAGAAAAGTGTTAATTTGCATGCAACATTTACGCCCAGTTTTTACTATGCTGTCTCTTTTTAGTCAGTCCTCTTCTCACTCCAACCTCTAACAACTACTGATCTGTTTTTTGTCTTTGTACTTTTCCATAATATCTCATAAATGGAATTATATAGTATGTATATAGTCTATGCACTTGAGATTCATCAATTTTGTGGCATGTATCAATCAGTAGCAGCCTTCCTTTTAATTGTTTGAAAGTATTTAATTGTGTGCATGTACCAGTCATTTGCTTTAGGCCATTTTGGGGGATGTTTCCTGTTTTTGGGAATTATGAATAAAGCTGCTTATAAACATTTGAATATATGTTTTTGTATGAATGTAAGCTTTCTTTTCACTTGGACGAATACCTAGGAGAGACATTGCTCAGTCATGGTTAATGTATATATAACTTTTTAAGGAACTGCCAACCCTTTTTTGAAAGTATATGCTATTTTTCATTCCCTTTAGCCATATGTGAAATTTCCTGTTGTTCTGTCTCCTCACCAACACTTGAAATGGTCTTTTTAATTTTAGTCATTCTAAACTCACACACAACCCCAAGATCACAACTTGAGCTGAAAGGAAGAGTTGGAGGCTTTAATCGACTCTGCCACTGAGTGCCCCTCCTTTGCTTTCTTTTTTACTCTCTTGATAGTGTCCTTGGATGCACAGAAGTTTCTGATTTTTTTTTAACATTTATTTGAGAGAGAGAGCACAAGTGCGCTTGCAAGCGGGGGAGGGGCAGAGAGAGAATCCCAGGTAGGCTCCCCACTGAGTGCGGAACCTACTGGGGGCTTGATCCCATGACCCATGAGATCAGGACCTGGACCGAAACCAAGAGCCGGACGCTCAACTGACTGAGCCACCCAGGTGCCCCCACAAGTTTCTGATTTTGATGAAGTCCATCTTATCTATTTTTTCTTTTGCTGCCTATGCTTTTGGTGTCATATGTAAGAAATTAATGCCACGTAGAGTGTCATGAAGCTTTTGCTCTATGTTTTCTGGAAAAGAGTTTAATAGTTTTAGCTCTTACATTTAGGTGTTTGATCTGTTTTGAGTTAATTTTTATATATGGTGTATGGTCATGGTACAGCTCCATTATTTTGTGTGTGAATGTCTACTCTTCCTAGTATCATTTGTTGAAAAGACTGTCCTTTCCATGTTGCATGGTCTTGGCATCCTTGTGAAGATTCATTTGACAGTATATGTGAGGGTTTATTTCTGGGATCTTTTCCATTGTTCTTTGTTTGACTTAATGCCAGAAACATAGTCTTGATTATTGTCACTTTGTGGTAAGTTTTGAAATCAGGAAGTATGAGACCTCCAACTTTGGTCTTCTTTTTCAATATTGTTTTGGCTTTTAAGAGTCTCTTGAGATTCCAAACAAATTTTGGATGGAATTTTCTATTTCTGCAGAAATGTAATTGGGATATTGATAGCAATTGCATTGTATCTGTACATTGTTTTGGATAGTGTTGACCTCTTAACAATAAGTTTTCCTATTCATGAACAGTGGATGTCTTTCCATTTATTGGTGTCTTCTTTCATTTCTTTCAGCAGTGTTTTGTAGTTTTCAGTGTACAGGTCTTTCACCCTGGTTGTTTATTTTTTACTACTATGTTTTTAAACTTTTTTTTTTTAAGATTATTTATTTAGTTGAGAGAGAATGAGAGACAGAGCAGGGGAAGGGACAGAAGGAGAGGGATAAGCAGACTCCTCGCTGAGCAGGGAGCCCGATGCGGGACTTGATCCCGGGACCCTGAGATCATGACCTGAGCTCAAGGCAGACATTTAACCAACTAAACCACCCAGGTGCCCTGGTTGTTTATTTTTAATTGTTTTATTCTTTCTGATAGTATTACAAGTGGAAAATTTTCCTTTATTTCCTTTTTGATTTGTTCATTTATAGTATACAAAAACACAACCAAACTTTTTGTATTACTTTTTGTATCCTGCACCACTGATACATTTATTAGTTCTAATAAACACAATCGATTTTTGTATGTTATTTGCACCCTGCAACTTTTCTTTACTAGTATTTTGTTGCTGTTGATTCTCTGAGATTTTCTGTATATAAACTATTATGCCATCTGTGAATGGAGATAACTTAATTCTTTTCTGTTTGGATGTAATTCGTAACTCTTTCTTGCCTAATTGTCTCTTGTCTTTTGCTAGAACATACAGTGATCATTTTCAAGGTGTGGTGAAAATGGACATTATTGTTTTCTTCCTGATTTTGGGGGGGGGGGGAGCTTTTATTTTAGTCTTTCACCATTGATGAAGCTACCTATGTATTCTTCATAAGGGCCCTTTATCATATTAAGAAAGTTCCCTTTTTAGTTTTTAAAATGTTTTTATTATGAAAGAGTATTTGGCTTTTTGGTTTCCCTTGAGATTTTGCCAGATGCTTTCTGTTGTAAATTGAGATGGTCATGTAGTTCATTTTCCTTTCTTTCTATTAATGTATTAAATTGACCAGTGTTTTTAAGTTGAACCACTCTTGCATTCCAGGAATAAATCCCACTTGCCCATGGCATATATTACATTCGGTATGTAGTTGGATTCTGTTTGCTAGGTTTTTGTTTTTGTTTTTAGGATTTTTACATCAGTATCATCTGTTCAGATTTTCTATTTTTCTTGAGCCAGTTTTGGCAATTTGTGTGTTTCTAGGAATTTGTTCATTTAACAATGGGTTATGTAATTTATTGGCATACAGGTGTCCATTCTAATAATCGTTTTATTTCTGTAAGGTGGATAGCAATATTCCCACTTTCATTTGTGAGGTGATGGATATGTTAATTAATTTGATGGGGAGAAGTCCTTCACAATGTATACATGTATCAAATCATCACATACACTTTAAATATTGCACAACTTTGTCAATTATACTTTAGTAAAGCTGGAAATAAAATAATTGTCTTTTTTTTTTAATTAACAGGATTGACTTTGAGGTTATTTAAAAGGTTTTGAGTTGTACAGCACTTGATTCTTTTGCTGCATTGTGGAAAGACCTCTTCAGCAATGATTACTTCAGAGCTACCAGTGTTACAGTAAGTATTACAGTTTTCTTATTTTTTTTTAAATGACATTTTTGTATATGAAATGCATAGGTTTTCTGATAGTTGAGCACAATGTCTGAAATCAAACAACTGTTAGATTGTATAATTACTATATCTGTGCATGGCCCTTGCTATCATAATATCAATATTTTTGTGGTATTGAGTGAAGATGTTATTCTCCTTATCAGGGGTCAGCACGCTGTGACCCATAGACCAAATCTGGCATGCTGCTTGTTTTTTATAAATAACGTGTTATTGGTACAGAGCCATTTTTATTCTTTTACAAATTGTTTGACTGCTTTTGTGCTACAAGTTGTTATAGAGAATGAATTGCCTGCAAAGTGTAAATATTTTGTTGGGCCATTTACAGAAGTTTATAAACTCCTATCCTATATCATACTGTTTCTCCAACACATACCCTCCCACTTCCCCCACCTTCTTTTCCTGAGATTGTGATTGTTGGACCATTCTGGTTCCATTAGCATTTCTGGTAGCATCTCATTAGATTTGTTGGAGTTGTAGGACGGATCTAGAATTGGGTCTTATTTTGTATTCTTTGGGAAATACAATCAGTGTAGTAGCAGATACTTTCCCTTTTGTAGGTTTCATCAAGATGCAAATTAGGAATCTGCATACTGTGATCCTGTATGAGAACAGTGGTTTAGATATAATGAAAGTGATCAACAGTTTATGGAATTATTTATATTTTTATTGCCCCAGTTCATTTATATACCTCTTTCCCAAGAGATTGCAGGCACCTTTTAATTAGTTTCCTGGCCTTGTGTTTTTCCTTCTGTCTGAATTTCTTGACCTGTTTGAAAAACTATCAATACCTATCCTCCTTCCCCCCCCCCAAATATAGAAGATAAAATGTAAGCCCTTTCTAATTAGTTAACTCATGTATCTTAATACTTTTTAATTTAAAGAATTTTGGAGGTCTTCATGTAATATTTTCTTCCTTCCTTCCTTCCTTCCTTCCTTTCTTTTTCTTTCTTTCTTTCTTTCTTTCTTTCTTTCTTTCTTTCTTTCTTTCTTTCTTTCTTTCTTTTTTCTTTCTTTCTTTCTTTCTTTCTTTCTTTCTTTCTTTCTTTCTTTCTTTCTTTCTTTCTTTCTTTCTTTCCTTTCTCTCTTTCTTTCTTTCTTTCTCTCTTTCTCTCTCTCTCTCTCTCTCTCTCTCTCTTTCTCTCTTTCTCTCTCTCTCTCTCTTTCTCTCTCTCTCTCTCTCTTTCTCTCTTTCTCTCTCTCTTTCTCTCCTGCCAGCAGTCCTGCTCTTACCTGGCAAGCTCAGTAATCCTATAGGTCTTAGCTGATGTGTCATGCCTCCAGCACAACTTTTCTTTTCCCTTAAAGTTGGGGTAGGTTTCCTCCTGTGGTCCTGTAATGTTCTTTGCTTTTCTTCTAGCACCATACTTAACATAATGTTTTATAACCCTTGTTTCTGCCTAAACTGCACTTTTTTGTCTTATACTATTAGGTATTAGATTAGGCCCATTAGAAATATCTTTGATTAAATATGGAACAGAGGTTGTATTTAAATACATGTTGTATTTAAAGAGAAGTTGTATCGACACAATAGTATTTAACATCATTTTTTGGTAACTGAATTTTTTTCATTAAAATGTAAACCTGTATTATTATGGGTAGTAGATAGTGGTGATCTGTTAGGTGGGTAAATGAACTTTGCTTTCCTTCTGTCAGTGGGAGATTTTACTCTCGGTCATTTGAGATCTAAGGAACATTTATTGGGGGCATACATTTCTCTCAGGATTTTGACATATATTTTAGCAGCATATGTTACCTTCTTTAATCCAGCCAGCCAGCAATACCATGTCTGCATTGTAATGAAAGGAAATACATTTTTCAGTATTTGTAAACTTCAGGTTCCGTCATTTGTAAAGTGAAGACAGTATATGAGAAATTGATCTCAGTGCACCTGGGTGGCTCAGGCGGTTGAGTGTCTGACTCTTGATCTCAGTTCTTGATCTCAGGGTTGTGAGTCCTAGCCCTGTGTTGGGCTCTGTGCTGGGCGTGGAGCCTACTTCAAAAAAAGAGGGAGAAAAGAAATTGATTCTCTACAGTCTCCTCAAAAACAAAAATATTTTGACCCATCAGTTCTTAATGTTTAATTCAGTAGTGATTATTATAAGTAGACACAAGAAAGGTAATTCCAGTGAGTGACCTTTTTTTTTTTTTTTAATTTTTTTGTGACCTTGTTATTTCTTTCTTTCTTTCTTTTTTTTTTTTTTTAAGATTTTTATTTATTTATTGAGGGAGAGAGAGAATGACAGAGAGCATGAGAGGGAGGAGGGTCAGAGGGAGAAGCAGACTCCCTGCTGAGCAGGGAGCCCGATGCGGGACTCGATCCTGGGACTCCAGGATCATGACCTGAGCTGAAGGCAGTCGCTTAACCAACTGAGCCACCCAGGCACCCGACCTTGTTATTTCTTAGCTTACTTAGATATTATTATCACTGATGAATTTGTCACCTTAATGATGTTTACTATTAGGCACTGTAAAATATCATCAGTTACCACATATTTTTATATTCTGCTAACATAGTACAGTATCTGAAGGTATGTTAGGTTCTGGGGCGAAAGAGCATGTAGTAGAGATTCATTCAGTCCGTGTTGTCATGAAGCTTATATAAATAGGTATTAATGAAATAATCACAAATATATAGATCTGCCATTATGGGTGCTAGGAAGGTACATTAGAGAATTTTGTGAGAATTTTACCACATGCCTTGATTTAGTCTACTTTTCTATGGACAAGACAGTTGAGCTTAACTCTGAAGCAGAGGAAAGGTTTGGAAAGAAGAAGAGATAGCGTATTAATTTCAGGTTGAAGGAATGGCATGTACAGAGACCCTGAGTTAAAAGGAATCATGGTATGTTTGAGAGACTGAAATAAAGCTGTTCTTCCTCTTTTTTCTTTTTTCAGGGTTGGGGATGGAGAGTGACATGAGATTAAGGCTTGTGAGTAGAGTGGGGCTGTATCATACAGGGACCTGCCTAAATGATATTAGGAATTTTGAGTTTTTCTTTGTAGGGACAGGAAGAAGTCACTTTAGGATTTTAAGAATGGAAGAGATGCATGGGAGAGATTTAGAAAATCACTCTCAGAGTAGTATAGTGATTATTTGGGAGGGGCACCAGTAGAAGCAAGGAGACCTATTAGGAGGAGGATATTGCAGTATGCAAGCCAGTTATGTTGACAACTTGAACTGGAGTGATTACAGTGCAAATGGAGAGAGATAGAATTTAGAGAGTTTTAGGGAATAAAAATTCATTCTTACAAGATTTGATCTTGTTCTTCCATTTTCTTAACTTCTGTCTAGTAGTATTGTAAATGTGAACATCAGCCATTGGTAGGGTTTTTGTAGTTTTTTTGCAGCAGTTGGTCAAAGTTTGAATTTTTGATCAAGCATTCTGTGTCTGTTCTAGAGAGAAATTTGTTACTATGTAATAAGAGTTACTGTATAAGGACAATTATTTTAGCTCTTTAATAGTTTAAAGCTAGAGATAATCTAAGTGCTCACTGATAGGGAAGTAATTAAATAAATTTCATATGTATGATGAAGAGTACTATTCCAGAATTCTTTGTACTTGTATGGAAGATTCCTATTAATTAAAAATTTTAAAACTGAAATATAGTTAGAAGAAGAAAGTAAAACAAATAAGCAAATAAATCATATTTTGATATATATTTTTATGTGTAAAAATATAAATAATTATGGCAGGGTAGTGGTCAAACTGTTATTCTTCAGATTGGGATTCAGAGTTAGGGAGGGTGTGATAATATGAAACTCTTCCTTGTATTCTTATATCCTCTCTATTGCTTGAAGTAAAAAAGATTATATATGTATTCTTGTATATTCTAATAAACACACATACACACATGTACTAATTGTAATGTATTAGTAATTTGTTGGTAATAGCCATCACCTTTTAAACTGGCTGCAGTTGGCAGAATTAGAAAATAAATTGTACCTTTCTCTTTTATCAGTAAAGTGTAGTGCTCAAGGATAAATTATTTTCATGAATGGGTTACATATTATATGCTAAAACAAACATGTTCCTATAGTTGCTTTCTGACTTAAAGCATCAAAAGCACTAGTAGATTCTGTCCACACAAGAGAAAAAGAAAACATAATATTTGCAGTCTAGTATCCTGACATGGAGATAGAGAATTCAGGTTTACCTTGAAATCTAAGTGGACTGTGCCACTTACTAGGTATGTGACTATGGACAAGATTATCATATTTTCAGATCTTTCATTTGTTTGTATTGATATAATATCTTTTCTTATGAGGTTTTTGTGCATGTTTATTGTAGATAATGTATATAAATAGCACACAGTATATGTAAACATAATCTGTTTGGTCTAAATTGAGGAAAAATGCAGTATGATTTATTATTCTTTAGTGGAGATGAATAAGATGAACTAGATCAGGAATTGACTACTACTAGTGGCTCAGATTCCTGCTTTTCTGAATATTATTGGACTGCAGACATGTCCATTCACTTACATATTATATATGGCTGCATTCAGGCTATGATGGTAGAGTTGAATAGTAGACAGACTTGAAGACCCCCAAGCCTAATATATTTACTGTGTAGCCCTGGACTAGATCAATATTATTTATAATTTTAATTTTATTTTTTAAAAAGTTTTATAAAAACTTTCATTCCAGTATAATGAATATACATTGTTATAGTAGTTTCAGGGTAAAATATAGTGATTCAGTGCTTTGTGAATCCCTTGACTGATTTTTATAGACATACTTATTTTTACTGCTTCCTACTTTTATTACTCTTGCTTTATGGTATTTCCTTTCCAGTCAAAAAGTCCCCTTTAACATTTCTTGTAAGGCTGGTGTAGTTGTCATGAACTACTTTAACTTTTGTGTGTCTAGGAAACTCTTTATTTCTCCTTGTATTCTGAATGATAGCCTTGCTGGATCGAGTATTCTTGATTACAGGTCTTTTCCCTTCAGCACTTCCTTTCAATGGCACAGTATATTGTGCCACTCTCTTTTGGTCTGCAAAGTTTCTGATGAAAAATCAGCCGATTGCCTGATGGGGTTTTCCTTGTATGTAATTGTTTCCTTTTCTCTTGCTGCTTTTAAAATGCTCTCTTTATCACTACTTTTTACCAGTTTAATTACTATGTGTCTTGGTGGGCACCTCCTTGGGTTGATTTTTTGGGGAACCCTCTGTACCTCCTGGATGTGGATTTTTGTTTCCTTCCCCATGTTCAGGAATCTTTCGCTATTACTTTTTCAGATAAATTTTATTCCCCCTTTTCTCTCCTTTCTTTTTCTGGGATCCCTATAATGCAAATGTTATGCTTATTGGTATCACTGAGTTCCTTATGTCTTTTTTTTTTTTAAAGATTTTATTTATTTATTTGTCAGAGAGTGAGAGTGCATAAGCAGGGGGAGTGGCAGGCAGAGGGAGAAGCAGGCTCCCTGCTGAGCAAGGAGCCTGATGCTGGACTCTATCCCAGGACCTCAGGATCATGACCTGAGCCGAAGGCAGATGCTTAACCAACTGAGCCATCCAGGCATCGTGCTTGAGTCTGTTTCCATTTATTATTATTATTTTCTCTCTCCTGTTCAGCTTCATTGCTTTTCATTAGTCTGTCCTCCAGTTTGCTGATACATTTGCTTCCTCTAGTCTACTGTTTATTCCCTCTAGTGTATTTTTAATTTCAATTATTGAGTTCTTCATCTCTGATTGGTTCTTTTTTATATTTTCTATCTCTTTGTTAAGGCTCTCTTTGAGGTCCTCTACTCCTTTTTCAAATCCAGTGAGTATCTTTATGACTGTTACTTTAAATCTTCTCTTCAGGCATATTACCTCCATTTCATTTTAGGTCTCTAGCTGTGATTTTGTCCTGTTCTTTTATTTGGGACATATTCCCCTGTCTCCTCATTTTTTTCTAACTCTCTGTGTCTTATGTTTTGTCTCTGTGTTTTAGGAAAGTCAGCTACATCTCCTCCTATTGAGTTCCCTACAGTGCAGTGTCCCCTGTTCACCCAAACCTTTGGTTTCAGGGGTGTCTCCTGTGAGTGTTTTATGCAGCTTGCTTTTGTGGCTGAGCTGCATTTGCCTTCAGTCTGGTCCTCTGTAATGGCTCTTTCTGCCTGTTGTGGGCAGGGTTTGGTTCTTTGTTATTAGTGTGCCTGTCTGGGTGGTCTTGGGATTTAGTTAGGTCAGGACAGGCATTTGCCAGAGCTGCAGTAGCACCAAACTGCAGGGTACTCTCCCTGTGTTGACCCATGAGAAACTTTCATTGGTGGGGAGTGCCTGCGTCAGACCAGCTGTCTGCCTCCAGCCCATTGCCTGGACTGCAGTCAAACTGGTATGTTGATTTTCTTCCCCTTTACCCAGGGCAGGAGTCATGTTAGTCCCTGTTGGGACTGCTTGCACATTTCCCTACTTGTGGCACAGCTTTGGATAGACTCCTGTAGAGGCAGGGCTGGAGGGGGTGGGTCCATAGGAAAGCATGAGAGTGAGAGAGCTGTTTTAGCAAGCTAGATGGAGAGTGTGTTTGTACTGGGTCTGTATGTGTCCATGTATGTAGGCTGAGTGATGGGGAGGGAAATGGCACCTGCCAGCTCTTTTGTTCTTGGAGAAGTTTCCCAAAGATCCCTACCCCTCCAGCATATGTTCTGAGGTTAGTAAACAAATCTCCCTTCCGTAACCCAAGTCGTTTTTCAGACTGCTGCTTCTGTTCTGTATCTCCTTGGGGCTGTTTGTTATGCTATTTCATGCCTTTTTTTTTTTTTTTTTTTAAAGGACAGGGATTCTGTTTTGTATTGCCCTCTAGCTCTCCCAGAGGCAGCCTGCTGATTTTTTTTAAAGTTCTTGGTGTTAAGCCCCAGTAATTGTAAGAACTTGCAAAGTTAAGCCCCTCTGGTTTTTAAAGCCAAATGTTATGGTGATTAGTCTTCCTAGTGGGGGTCCTCCATGCATGGGGTGCCTGGTGTGCCTGGTGTGGTGTCTGTTCTACTCTCCTGTCTGTGCCTTTGGCTTTTCCTGCCCTCTCAAGGACAGTCCTGTGGGTCTGTTTGGCTCCCAACAAGTCTTTGTCCTTCCTCCCCTCTTTGATGTGGCCTCTTCTCTGCATTTACCTGTGGGGAGTCTGTTGGTGACAGTCTTTTGGTTGTTTTCGGGGTTATATAATCTTGATGTTGGTGTTATCTAGTGTATCTGTGGGTTGATGTGAGCCTAGGATCCTCCTACTGTGCCATCTTCCTCGGAAATCTCAATCTTTTTTCTGTTTACGGTTTTAAATACCAGATAACCTTTGAAGATTTGCAAGTAAGGAAATAATTGTGATAAGAATGTTACTGGCAATATGTCATATAGAATGCCTTGCATGAGGGAAATAGAAATAGATAAATTGAGATTAATTCAGGGAGTGGTGATTATGGTACTCATCATGGAAAGAATTGGAGAATTATTATATGGAGGGTAACTTGGGAGCACTTGTTAGCTAATGGCACAAGAGGAAGATTGATATGATTCTAGGAATATGAGTAAGACAGGATAACGGTGACCATAATAAATTTGCATAACAACTTAAAGTACACTCATGCATTAACTAAATAAATCAGTTAATTATATTGCCATGAGCAGAGAGCTAGAAATAAGTCAGTGTTGGACTTAATTTTTATATGTGGTATTTGGTGAATTTGATGTGGCATTCAAAGAAGCATGTTACATGTGACTTAAAAATCTCGAATTATAGATGATCCAGGTCTATTTAAAAAATTTTTTTAAATTTAAATTCAATTTAATTAACCTAGTGTATTATTAGTTTCAAGGGTAGAGTTTGTGATTCATCAGTTGCATATAATACCCAGTGCTCATTACATCATGCACCCTCCTTAATGCCCATCACCCACTTACCCCATCCTACCACCCACTTCCCCTCCAGGAACCCCAGTTTGTTTCCTGGAGTTAAGAGTCTCTTATGGTTTGCCTTCCTCTCTGTTTTTATCTTATTTTTCCTTCCCTTCTCCTATGATCCTCTGTTGTGTTTCTTAAATTTCACATATGAGTGAAATCATATAGTATTTGTCTTTCCCTCACTGACTAATTATTTCGCTTAGCATAATACCCTCTAGTTCCATCCATGTCGTTGCAAATATAAGATTTCATTGTATATATATATGTACCATATCTTCTTTATCCATTCATCTGTCAGTGGACATTGGGGCTCTTTCCAAACTTTGGCTATTGTGGACATTGCTGCTGTAAACATTGGGGTGCGTGTGCCCCTTCAAATCACTAGTTTTGTATCCTTCTCGTAAATACCTAGTAGCGCAATTGCTGGGTCATAGGGTAGTTCTATTTTTAACTTTTTTGAGGAACCTCCATACTGTTTTCCAGAGTGGCTGTACTAGTTTGCATTCACATCAACAGTGTAAGAGGGTTCCCATTTCTCTGCATCCTCTCCAACATCTCTTGTTTCCTAAGTTGTTAATTTTAGCCATTCTGATTGGTGTGGGGTGGTATCTCAATGTGGTTTTGATTTGAATTTTCCTGATGGCTAATGATGACGAACATATTTTCATGTGTCTGTTAGCCATTTATATGTCTTCTTTGGAGAAATGGGCGATCAGGTCTGTTGATAATGTATTGAAGTGAAAGAAGTTATACATCAACTGGATGAGATCTCCCAGAGACTGGTAAAAAGGGAACAGTAGCTGACACTAAAGAATTGAGCTTTATGCAATTGACACAAAGAGGAAATGATAGTGAGAGCATTCATTGAAGCAGATGGAGAAATAATAGATTGTGTGTTGGACTCCCCTTTGCTGTATTCCCTTTGTTGTATTTGCAGTTTTATGCATATCCTTTATACTGTTAGTAACATAAAATTTAGTGAAGAAGTTGTTGTTCGTACTATCTGTATCTTTTCAGTGGTGTGCTAGAGCCAGCCTGTACTGTCCTGGAGAGCTGAATATTAAATTTCCAGGAATTTTGTGACCCAGTTAAATTAACATTGTCATTATAAAAATATAATAAAATATACTAATTTTATGTACTTAAAATTAAATCATATTAAAAATAAAAGTAACAAATCCTCAAAACTCACCACTTTCTATTTATTTTATGTGTTATTGTTTTCTACATTTTTGAATTTTTTATTTACACCTATTCTATTTATATGGTAGAAATACTTTTTAGTGGTGCACTACTACTGTTCATTACTTCTCAAGTCTGTTGATATCACTTTGGCAGTTTGAAATTGTGGTAGGAATATTTACATTATGAAAAGCAGTAAACACTACAGATCAGGGCTCAATTTATTGTTTTGTCATTTGTCTCTAGACCTAAAGTGATGAAGTTATTGTTAATAATGCAGATTAAATTTAAAGGTATATCAGGTTTATAGCTATTATAATATAATATATAATATACTTCCTCTGATAGTGAGGAATGTCCTTCTAGTATTTGAGAACTGTTACTGATTCAGTAAGAAGTTGCCCACACCACTGGCCAATGAGTGAAGTTCTAACAAATGTCTTTGTCATTTCACTTGTATCCTATTCATTAAGTGAATAAAATTATCAGTGATCTTTCATTTCAAAACTGTGTTTGTTCATCACTTGCAACAGAAGGTTAGGTAGGGACACAAGAATGGCAAAATTATCATTTTATGTGAACTGATTAGTTGTATGGAATTTACAATAAGAATATCGTGTATTTTTGGGCGCCTGGGTGGCTCAGTTGGTTAAGTGACTGCCTTCGGCTCAGGTCGTGATCCTGGAGTCCCGGGATCGAGTCCCACATTGGGCTCCCTGCTCAGCGGGGGGGTCTGCTTCTCCCTCTGACCCTCTTCCCTCTTGTGCTCTCTGTCTCTCATTCTCTCTCTCTCAAATAAATAAATAAAATCTTAAAAAAACAAAGAATATCGTGTATTTTTTTATTGTCAGTAAATTGTTAAATATCTGTTATAACATTTTTAATCATATTTTTTTTGAAGAGCCAGTTTTTAAACTTTTACTAGCACACTGTTGACTTTCATGATTTTTAAAAAATGAATACAATTCCTAAGACTTAAATTTTTGTATTGATGAATTCATCTTTTACAACTGAATTTTCATTTATATTTTGTATAGCAGCTGCCATTTCCACAATCATTTCCTTCTTGTTTATCTATCATTTGGGGATTCATGTCACTTAGTGTTATGTGATACAGTCAGGAAGGATAATTCAGTTTCCTAAAGATTTTTTCTGGAAGTGGAAGAAAAAACACTTCTTATCAGCCATATTCCAGGAGGTAAGGAAAGTAGTGGAACAGAACTGCATTGTATATATGAATTAATTTGTTCGCTAAAATAATATATCACATTTTCTAGGGACTCAACTAATGAAACTACTGCCCATTCTGATGCTGGCAGCGAACTTGAAGAGACAGAGATCAAAGGAAAAAGAAAAAGGGGTCGTCCTGGTCGGCCTCCAGTATGTATTATACTTGTCTTTGTTCTTGTAATGGTTACTGAGTAAAGGGGCTTGATATAAGCTGTTTGTTAATTCTCGTTCTGTTAATACTTTTTAAAAATTTTGGTGGCATATTAGAGATTCTTGGAAACTTTGCTTCATGAATTGGATTGACAGTGATCAGAAAAGGAATTTGATTTTAGTATGTTTTCTGCTCTCCATGCTTCACTTATAAATAAATTATGATCCATATAAAGACATGGAGAAGATGATTGGTATGAAATCAGATGTAGTTAGTTATGACTTCCCTGCGTTTTAGATGCAACTCTGATTTCTTGTGAACTCTTAAGTGTGCATTTTGGTAGTGTTCAGTTTGGGATTTTGGCCCAGTGTCAATATATTCTCACTGATACATGACTGAGAAGTTTAGAAGAACTCTGGGTATCCATACTTTGAGAGGATATCTTTATATATTTTTGAGTACACCAGTCATCATTCAGTTTAAGGTAGCATAAGCTCTCAGAGACAGTATCACTCACCATGTCAAGGGGTAAGGTTTGTACTATTCTGCACTCATTTTTATGATATGATTTGGTATTAGCAATTTTTTTTCTATTTTATGAAAGTTCTTATTATGGAAAATTTCAGTCTCCTTTTGTGAGAAGCATAATACTATAATGAACTTTCCATATAACCATTGCCCAGCTACAGCAGCTATCAAGTTATGGCTAATCTTTCATTTCTCCACCCCGTATTTCCTTCCCATTTTATTTTCAAGTTATGTAGACATCATTCCATCTGTAAATATTTCAGAATGCATTTCTAAAAGATACGGGCTTGCTTTTTCTTCTTAAAATTTTTATCATTGAAGTATAGTTGACATAGAATGTTTTATTAGTTTCAGGTGTACAACATAGTGATTTGACCATTCTGTGTATGATGCAGTGGTCACCATGATAAGTGTAATTACTACCTGTCACCATACAGTGTTAGTACAGTATTACTGACTATATTCCCTAAGCTGTATTTTTTTATCCTTGTGACTAATTTAGTTTGTAACTGGAAGTTTGTACCCCTTAATCCCCTTTACTTATTTTGCTCACCCACCCCTTCAACCCCTCCCCCTGCCCCTTTGGCAGCCACCACTTTATTCCCTGTATTTATGAATCGCTTTCTGTCTTCTTTGTTTTGTTTTTTAGGTTTCACATAAATGAAATCATATGGTATTTGTCTTTCTCCATCTAACTTATTTTACTTAGCATAATACACTGTAAATCAATCCATGTTGTATGGATGTCCATCCATTTGCTATACAGATAGAAAGATTTCAGTTTTCTTTATGGCTGAATAATATTCCAATATATATGTGTGTGTGTGTGCACGTGCACACGCCGTGTGTGTGTGTGTGTATCTCCTTTATCCATTTATCTATCAATGGACAATTTAGGTTTCTTCTGTATCTTAGCTATTTTATTTTATTTTATGTATTTATTTATTTATTTTTAAAGATTTTATTTATTTGACAGAGAGAGAGACAGAGAGGGAACACAAGCAGAGGGAGTGGGAGAGGGAGAAGCAGGCTTCCCGCGGAGCCGGGAGCCCGATGTGGGGCTCGATCCCAGGACCCTGGGATCATGACCTGAGCTGAAGGCAGTCGCTTAACCAACTGAGCCACCCAGGCGCCCCATGTATCTTAGCTATTTTAAATAATGCTGCAATGAACATAGGGCTGCATAGATCTTTTTGAATTAGTCTTTTCATTTGCTTTGGGTAAATACCCAGTAGTGGAATTACTAGGTCATATGGCATTTCTATTTTAATTTTTTGAGGAACCTCCATACTGGTTTTCATAGTAGCTGTACCAGTTACATTCCCACTAACAGTATATGAAAGTTCCCTTCCTCCACATCCTTGCTAGCACTTGTTATTTGTTTTTTTTTTGATACTAGACATTCTAACTGGTGTGATGTGATACCTTATTGTGGTTTTGATTTGCATTTCTTTGATGATTATTAATGTTCAGCATCTTTTCGTGTGTCGGTCATCTGTATGTCTTCTTAGGAAAAATGTCTATTTAGGTCCTCTGCGCAGGACTTGATTTATCTTTATTTTACAATAAATATCATTATCATACTCAAGATAAAAATACTGTATAAATATCACCAAATAACAACTTTAAAGTTTATAATCATTTCCTAAATATTATCATTTTTAAGGTATAGTTTGTTGGTTTGAATCATGATGCAAATAAAATCCACTGGTTGCAATTGATGGTAATGTTAATGGTAATATTAACCAGTTATTATAAATATGTCCTTGCAACTTTTTTTATGTTATTGCTATTCTATCCATGTTTCTTTGCCTCAGTTTTTAGTTAGCCTCAGTGAATCTTGATAACCTTTAATTTTCTAGCACAATCTTAAATTTAAAAAAAGGTTAGAGGGATGACTTCTACCATTTTCTCTACACTCATATATTCCACCTTTATTTAAAAGGAAAAAATTGTGGGGGAAAAACATACATTAAAATCACTCTTTATAATACTTCTCAACTTTGTTAGAATATTTGGTGGTAGAATATTCCTTATGAAAGCAGTTTGGGAAAAGTGAAAGAGTTTTACACTTGGATGCTGGAGACTGTTCTCCTTACTATCACTGTATGATTTTTCTGAGGCTGTGGGCAAGTTACATTGTTTTCACTAGGATTCAGGAGTTATATGTGCAAATTGGAAGTAAGACTAAACTTGCTTGAAGGTAGGAGAATGAACTGCCTGTATGATTACTTACTTGAATTTGTTTTCCTCCAACTGAAATGCTTAACTTCATAAGATTCAGATTAAGTGCTTTCTTCTTCAAGAACGCCTTTTTTTTTCCTAAAGAGAATTTATCACCCCTTCAACAAGCTATTATGTTATTCTTTAGAACATGTCTAATTTTGATGTGTCTATAGCTGCATTCCTATAATATTTTTGCTTTTCTTGTTGAAAAGGAGTATGCATATCCAAATTTAGCTCTTCTGTGGTTAGAAATATGATTTAATTTTTACTAAAATTGCTACTCCATAATCTAATAGGTAAATAGTACATTTCCATCCCATGTTTATAGAATTGAAGAAGAGTTTGCCAGGATAGGATAGTGCATTCTAAAGACTTGTGTTAGACTTTAGTCCATATTTTCATATGTATCTACTCAGTTTATGGGTATCTATACTTACTTCCACCTGACTCAAGCCCATTTCTTGATCTTGAAAACAACACAGCTTCCTGAATTTCTGCCCTGGCTTTGCACTAAGCTGATGCTATTTATGTCATTTAATTGTAACATCAATACTATGAAATAGTCTTATATGTAGTTTACAAAGTAGAAAACAAAAGTATGAAGTGGTAATTTGACTACGGTCACACACAGCATATAAGTGGCCTAGCTAGGGTTTCAACTCGTATCTTAAACTCCCAAAGTCTTTCTATCAAGAATTCCAAAATGCCAAGCTATTAATTTATATTGAGAGGTATAGTTGTCAGAATAATCAGATTTGCATGTTCTCCAGTATCTGTTCTGAAGATTGCTTAGACAGTTTTAGTCAGCTGGCTCCATTTTGGACAATTCTAAGTTTTGATTGATACGTGCTTTGTTTAGCTGTTTTAATACTGTTTATATTTTTTAAGAAGACTTCATGATCTCTGATTTTATTTGTTTACTGAGCCATATGAAAATAAATAGTATAAGCACTTTCTGTTACAGGTAGTATTCTTCTCACTTTTAAATTCTTATGGGGCATCTCATTATTGGTATTTCTTTTTGGTATACTATTATTTCAGAGACTTTTGTTTGTTTTAAACCACTCTTATTTTGTAGTTTCCTAATTCATACTCGTAATTGTAGCTTTCAAATGATTAACGATCTCTAAACATACACACTTTCATGTTTATACTAACCCTATGATTATATTAACAAATAATAGACATCATTTCCTTTGTCAACACACACTACTCCCTTGGTGATCACATCCAATCTCATGACTTTAAATACCATGTATAAGTTTATGTCTCCCAGATTTATGTCTCCTGGCTGGACTTTACCCTGGACTCCAGAGTCATTCAAATGTCTGTTTAGTTTCTTCCTTTAGATATTTAATGGGGCCACAATGTTTAAAAAACCAAACTCCCAAGCTGCCTATCTGCTGCCCACCTCTTTTCAATAATGGTGGCTTCCACCCTTTAGTTGCTCAGGCTTTAAACCTGTAGTTATCTCTGACATTTTCTTTCTCACCGGTATTCAGTATATCAGCAAATCTGTCCAGTCAATTTTCAAATTGAGCCAGGTGCCCTGAAGCATTTTTTATATACTGTAGTTTACTGTATTATATTACAGTTATTTGTGTTTCTGGTTTTCTTTTAATTATTTGTATGTAACGATTTTGTATTGTTATTCCAAGTATCTTTATATACACTATTGTGAAAGGGTAGGTGTTATTGCACATTTAGAGCTTATGAACAAATTCAGGTAAGGCACAAAGCTAAAAAGCAATGTTGATATATCTGTGTCTCTTAAGTTTCTAGGAAAGTCATTGCACATTCAGACTGCAATTCATTTTATATAGAGCATGGGGATAGACTAGTTTAGGATGGTTAATTTTCCTACACAGCAGTGCTAACTTAAAACAGTTTACCAAAGGGCGCCTGGGTGGCTCAGTTGGTTAAGCGACTGCCTTTGGCTCAGGTCATGATCCTGGAGTCCTGGATTGAGTCCCACGTATGGCTCCCTGCTCAGCGGGGAGTCTGCTTCTCCCTCTGACCCTCCTTCCTCTCATGCTGTCTTTCATTCTCTCTCTCTCAAATAAATAAAATCTTAAAAAAAAAAACAAAAAACCAGTTTACCAGAAGTGTAGGTACACATTTAAGTAATAGATACTTTCAATAAAGCATTTGTTCTAGACTCTGACATTTGATTACATCATTTTCACAAAGATGCAGTGAATTGTGTAAGACTGTTGAGTCATAGACCTGTACCTCTGAAACAAATAATACATTATATGTTTAAAAAAAAAAAAAAGATAGTAGGAACGGGAAAATGAAGGGGGGGGCTTCGGAGGGGGAGACGAACCATGAGAGACTATGGACTCTGAGAAACAAACTGAGGGTTCTAGAGGGGAGGGGGGTGGAGGAATGGGTTAGCCCGGTGATGGGTATTAAAGAGGGCATGTGTTGAATGAAGCACTGGGTGTTATATGCAAACAATGAATCATGGAACACTACATCAAAAACTAATGATGTAATGTATGGTGATTAACATAACATAATAAAATAAAATTTAAAAAAATTTAAACTACAAACAAAAAGATGAGGTGAAGGGTGTATAGATTTATTAATTCATGAGCATGTTTTCTGTAAAAGTCATTACTTGATAATTTTAGTCAGGCTTTGTTTCGGGTAGTTTTGTTTTCCTACACGTGATCATTAGCATCTTTTCCCCCCACTCTGTCCCTGGAATATCTAGCAGTGAACACATGACTCTGGTTTTCTTTATTAGTAACCCTGTGGACCATGGACATCTCACTTACACTATTTTTAATGGGATTTGAAGCATGAGTCTTCCTCCACCACCAATTAACGACATTGTATTGGGATGTTGGAAAATATATCTTAAATACTGTAAGTTCTTTGAAAACCATGTGTGGTAGTGTATGGAAGGATCAACTTTTTTAGGTATCTGGTACATAGTAACTGCATGATGAATAAAGAAATAAGTTGTGTTGAATTGTGGAAAAAAATCTCTTTTTTCATACCTTGTGTTCTGTAGATTGAATCAGTTTGAGTTTGTCTTTGCTAATGGTTAGATTCAGGTTCTGCATATTTGGCAATAATACCACATAAATCTCACTTAAGCTCTTACGCAGGAATTCTGGAAGGTAGACCAGGTGAGGTGAGACTCCATAAGACGACATAGAAACTAGACATTCCCACTACATTGAAGCAGGTATTTGGGAAGAGATCCACTTGATATTAATAGAAGAAAGATTTCCTATCGAAGAAGTAGTTGGGGTAGATGGAGTAAGTGGATCATGTTCCATCAGGGAGACTGTGTGTGACCTGGATCAGTAAGCATTTAGAGATGTCTTCTGAACTAGATCTGTGCCATATATGTGGTCTGGTAGCCTCTTGTGGGAGACCCACCTAATGGCCTGGAATTCAAGGATAGCACTTCAGTCCCTGGGATAGACTGATAATTGTAGGACAGGTCTATAGCTCTAGAGGTGCTGATTTATTGGCTGGGTTACTAAGGTATTAGTAATGGTCTCTGAATTAAGGCAAGGACTCAGTTCTTAAGATGGCACAGTGTCAGAACTGAAACAGCTAAGCAAGTTTGATGTGGAACATCGTCCATTTCTTTCATTTGAGAGCACCTTGGATCCTTGTTTAGGAATGGAAATACACTTACAGGTGGCCTCACCTATGTGGCAGAAATGTGTAGGGAAGGGAGCCTGTCAGGTCACAAGTAATTAAAGGTTTATATATATATTATTACCCTTTAAAATAACTGTCAGAATTCTTAATTTTTAAATTCCCCCTACACCTTTGCCCCCCCTTGCCAAATTCCAAACAAACATATGATTTGAGTGGGATAAGTGTAGTTATATGTCTGAGACACGGATTATTCTCAGGACTGCAAAATTGTATCCTTTGTGTATAACCTAAAGATCATATGTATCCTGTTGCATTATTATATTCTCTCTTCTTACTCCTTTTATTAGGGTCAGTCTTTCTGAACATCTTTACTCTTTATTACTGTCTAGATTTGGGACATGGAAAATCACTCTTGGGATAATAGGGATAAAATAGATAGACCTTAGATAAGATCAAATGGATTTTTATGTTTTTACCTTTTCCCCCCTTTATGACCCATGCTAAAGGTTCCCAGGTGTGAGATTTCTGGTTTATTTCCCCTTTATTCATGGAGTTTAGTTCATACTATCTATATACTATGTATGTATAATAATGTATGTGTGTGTGACACACACAAACTTTTCTACGCATATGCAGGCTTACTTGTCATAGTGTTACTTGTAATTGTAAAAGATCCAGAATAAAATAAATGTCAATCAGCGGGTTAATGTCTAAAAAAAATTAATGTACATCTGTGCAATGCAACACTGCAGCTTTCAGAAAAGAATGAAGGTATTCTCTAGAACATACTATAGATTGACTAAAATATGTGAAAATAGAATGGTGCAGAATTGTGCGTAAGTAACATAAAATATAATAGATATGTGGAAATACACATATGCATTTAGGTTTTTTCCAATTTTTTTTTATTCTGGTGAAATACACCTAAGATTTGCCAACTTAACCATTTTTATGTGTATAGTTCAGTTGTATTAAATACATTCATAATATTGTGCAGTCATCACCATCTCCCGAACTTTATTCATCTTTTAAAAGTGTAATTCTAATAAAATAAATAAGACATGGGTATGCAATGTTGGGCATAGAAAATATAGTTAGTAATACTGTAAGAACTTTGTACAGTGACAGATGATAGCTGGATTTATTGTGGTAATCACTTTGTGAAATACATAAATATTGACTCATGTTGTACACCTGAAACTATTATAAATTACTGTACTTCAGTAAAAACAAAAACTCTCTATTTCTGTTTTCCCTAGCCTCTGGCAAACACTTTCTGTCTCTGTTTTTGACTATGTACCTTATTTAAGTGGAGTCATATAGTATTTATCTTTTGTGACTGGCTTCTTTCACTTAGCATAATGTCTTCAAGGTTCATCCATATTGTAAATTATGTCAGAATTTCCTTCCTTTTTAAGGCTCAGTAATATTCCACTGTGTGTATATACCACATTTGCTTATCCATTCATTCATCAATGGATACTTGGGTTGCTTCCAAGTTTGAGCTATTACGAATAATGTTGGTGTTTTGATGGGTGTACAAATAACTTTTTGAGACCCTGCTTTCAGTTCTTTTGGGTATATATGTATGTATAATTGGTTGATCATATGGTAATTCTTTTTTTAATTTTTTGAGGAACTGACATACTGTTTCCCATAAGGCCTATACCATTTTACATTCCCATCAACAGTGCATAAGAGTTCTAATTTCTCCACATCCTCTCCAAGAATTGTTTTCTCTTTTTAGATAGTAGCCATCTTAATAGGTGTGGGGTTCCATCTCATTGTAGTTTTGATGTGCATTTCCCTAATGATGAGTAACATTGAGCATCTCTTCTTGTGCTTAATGGCCATTTGCATATCTTCTTTGGAGAAATGTGTATTCAAATTATTTGCCAATTTTCAAATCAGGTTCTTTGTTTTGTTGAGTTTTAGTAGTTCTTTATATATTTTGGATATTAATCCCTTATCAGATATATGATTTGTAAATATTTTCTCCCATTCTTCCAACCTTTGCTCTTTACCCACTGAGTGGTTTGGGCACCCTTGCCAAAATCATTAAACCATATATGTGAGGGTTTGTTTCTGGGCTCTTTATTATATTCCACTGGTCTGTATGTTTGCTTTCATGCCAGCACCATGCTGTTTTCATAGTGTAGCTTTGTAATAAGTTTTGAAGTCAAGAAGTGTGAGTCTTCCAGTGTTTTTTTTTTTTTTTTTTCCGAGATTGTTCTGGTCATTTGAGATGCTTTTGAGATTCCCTTTGAATTATAGAATGGGTTTTTCTATTTCTGCAAAACAGATCATTGGGATTTTGATAGAGATTGCATTTAATCTGTAGGTTGCTTTGGGGAGTATTGACATCTTAACAGTATTGACTCTTCCAATCCATGAACGTCCATTTATTTATTTATTCTTTAATTTCATACACATTTCTTTGTTTATATGACATATAAGGAATGAGTAATAGTGTTTGTCTCTTAGGAAAGTAGATTGTGGATTGAGGGCAGGGGTGTGCAAGTTTTCATTGTATAACTTTAATCACCTTTTGACTTTTAGGCCATGTGAGTATGTATTACTTATTTAATAAAGAAAAGTAACATTTTGGCACCTTTCTTCAGATACACACATACGCATGCATACACACACACACACACACTTGTGTGCATGCACAATACCTAGAAAATACCTGTTCCTCCAAAGAGTGAGCACAGAAACAAGACTTACTAGGAGGAGCCAAAATCAAGAGTCCAGCTATAAAGAATGAATGCATGAAATGATGATGTTTTTAAGCGACTTTAAATTTATCAGTCTGTAAAGAGAGATCTGGTGTGGTAGATGACTGAACAGGTAGTAAATGATCGCCTTACTTTCCATGCTTAGGAATTTGGATTTTATTTTATTTTATTTTATTTTTTTAAAGATTTTATTTATTTATCTGAAAGAGAGAATGGGATACAGAGAGCATGAGAGGGGAAGGGTCAGAGGGAGAAGCAGACCCCCCACTGAGCAGGGAGCCCGATGTGGGACTCGATCCCGGGACTCCAGGATCATGACCTGAGCCGAAGGCAGTTGCTTAACCAACTGAGCCACCCAGGTACCCCAGGAATTTGGATTTTAAATTGATGGTTACTGAGGGTCACTAAAGATCAGAGATTAAACAAGGAAGTAATGGGATTATGTTTATATTATAAGAATTACTGTGGTTATAGTATTGGAATAGTGTGGGATCGTTTAGTAGAAATAGGATGTGAGCCACATCGGCAGCTTAATATTTTCTACTAAATTACAAAAAATGGGTAATGAAATTAATTTTTATATATCTAATGTTATTTCATCATGTAATCACTATAGCATTATAAGTGAGATATTTAATGTGCTATTTTTCATTGTAAATCTTCACATCTTCACAATCTTGTGGATATTTTATGCTTACTGAACATTTCGTGTTTGACTAGCCATATTTTATATGCTCAGTTAGCTACATGAGAGTAGTGCTGCCATGTTAGATAGTGCAAGTATAGAGAATCAGTCAGTGTATAGTCAGGAGACAATATGTATTCTAGTAATTGGAACAGAAAAATTTTTTTTTTTTTAAAGATTTTATTTATTTATTTGAGAGAGAGAGAATGAGAGACAGAGAGCATGAGAGGGAAGAGGGCAGAGGGAGAAGCAGACTCCCCGCTGAGCAGGGAGCCCAATGCGGGACTCGATCCCGGGACTCCAGGATCATGACCTGAGCCGAAGGCAGTCGCTTAACCAACTGAGCCACCCAGGTGCCCCGGAACAGAAAAATTTAATGTGAAGAATTATTAATTATTTAAAAGTCCTTAATCATTTGTCATCCAGGAATCACAAATTAAGACAACAATAAGATAACAACTCTATACCTATTAGAATGGCTGAAATCCAAAAACGTGAGAAGGTTACAAAGCTGTCAAGCTTACAAAGCATCAGGGCTCTTATTCATCACTGGTGGGAATGCAAAATGTTATATCTACTTTGGAAGACAGTTCGGCAGTTTTTTTTACAAAGCTAAACATAGTTTTATCATATGATTCAATAATCATCCTCCTAGATGTTTACATAACTCATTTGGAAATTATGTCTGCACAAAATGCTGCATGTGAATGTGTATAGCAGCTTTATTCCTAACTGCCAAGAAATGGTGACCAAGATGTCCATCATTAGGTAAGTGGATGACAAAATGTGATACATTCATACAATGGAATATTATTTAGAAATAAAAAGAAATTAGCTATTCAGCCACTAAAAGACATGGATGAATCTTAAATGTATATTGTTAAGGTGAAAGATACAGTCTGAAGAGGCTGCATACTGTATGATTTAATTGTATGACTCTTTATAAAAGTCAAAACTATAGTTATGATGAAAGAATTCATTGTTTGCCAAAGAGAAGTGGGAGGGTTGAATGGGAGAAGCACAGGGATTTTTTAAGGTGGTGAAAACTCTTCTACGAGATAACATATTTACATACATGACACTGTGCATTTGTTTTGTTTTTTTTTTTTAAGATTCTATTTATTTGATAGAGAGATAGCGAGAGCAGGAACATAAGCGGGGGGAGTGGGAGAGGGAGAAGCAGACTTCCCAATGAGCAGGGAGCCTGATGTGGGGCTCAATCCCAGGACCCTGGGATCATGACCTGAGCCGAAGGCAGACGCTTAACGACTGAGCCACCCAGGTGCCCCGATACTGTGCATTTGTTAAAACCCATTGAACTTTACGGAAAAAGTGAATTTTATAAGTATAGATTTTATAAAGTCATTTAGGAGGTTAGGTGGATACCAGGATGGAATGTAGAATTTAACAAAGCAGTCTACCTCTGAAGTGTTTGAAACAATGTCACTGAAGGGAATTGGGCAGGAAGTTGCTGACTTAAGTAACTTTGGAAATGAATCTGTAAGACTAAAATCAAAGAAACTACATTGTATATGTAAGCATTGTAATCTAGTTAATAAAATTGTTTCTGCTGGGGTATGATTGAACAGTTCTAATATTGCTATACTTGTATACTAGTGGGTGCCAGGTTTGTCACTGTTGGGGTGGGACCATATCGATTAGTAAGGGGAAGATGCATTCATATGGTAATGGATTAAAGTTGGAGATACTAATATGAATTTATATTTATCTTAATACAGATAATAGATTGTTACAGACAGCAGTATTTATAGTTATTTATATGTATATGGGACATGTATTTCTTTGTCTGCTTAAGAGTCTAGAAGCAAGGACACTCCATATCAAGGAGCAAAACCTAGTGCCCAGATCTTCATCTCTAATATCATTCTCCAATAAAAGGAACCAGAGCTCCTTGGAGTATTGGATGGTTCCAAAAATTGAGGAAGGGAATATACAAGATGAGCCTGCAGAATATTGTGCTGCCAGAAGGTAACCAGTAAGACATACACATACACACACACACACAGATGGGTATATGTGAAATGGATGCAGGAGCCAACTAAAAGATCTCCCAATGGCCAGAGTTGAAACAGGTTGAACAACAGAACTGTGTTGAATTATAACTCAGGGTATAAAAGAAATTTTGATGAGTCCACATTTGTTTAAATGATTGAATGAATGAAAACAGACATATCTCCCTTACGAAAAAGTTCTAAATCTGTGTAAATACTCCCCTGTGAAAGAGGTGGAGAATAACTCCCCACCCCTTAAATGTGGGATATATGTAGTATCTTTCTTCCAAAGGTACAGTATGGAAAGGGGTGGAAAAGTAACTTTACAGTGGAGAAACCTGACAAACACTATCTCAATCAACTGATTAAGGTCAACATTCACAGTGATAAATCATGTTGATAGTATATACCTTTGATATGAGGTGAAAAAAAAATAACACTTTATCTCTTACATCTTCTTCTCCAAACCCTAAATTCTGGTGTAGTGGTAAGAAAATCCCATCAGACAAAACCCAGTTGAGGAACATTCTATAAGGCCGGAAATCCTCACAACTGTCAAAGTCACCAGAAAACCAGGGAAAGCCTGTCAAAGCCAAGAGGAGCTTAGAGAGACATGACATAAATGTAATATGGTATCCTGGATGGGGTCCTGGAACAGAAAAAGGCCATTAGGCAAAACTAAGAAAATCTGAATAAAGTAGGGACTTTTCGTTAATCTCTCAATATTGGTTCACTAACTGTAACAAAAATGTACCATACAAATGGTAAGGAGTTAATAATAGGGTAAGTGGATGTGATGTATGTGGGAATTTTCTGTACTGTCTTTACAGTTTTTTGGTAAATCTAAAACTGTTCTAAAAATAATGTGCTTAAAAATAAATAGTAAATTTATTACATATTAATCCACACACAGAAATGATTATAAGATTGTTAACCAAGAGGAGTTGAAAGGGTACTATGAAGAACACAAGAATAGAAAGTGAAGGGAACAAGTATAATAAGTAGGGAGGGAAGACCCTACATACTATACTATACTTTGTAGTATTCCTTCGGTGCCGTCTAGTTACAAAGCTGAACACTGCAGCAGAAAACAAAAATGTTTACAGATCCAGCTCCAGGATCACAATGTGGGACAAACAAGGGTAGATGTGGAGATGAGGAATAAATTGATTAAGTTGATAACCGAAACAGGCTATTTTGAGATTAAATTAAATCCCTCAAAAGAGAGTATAAAGATTGAGAAGAAAAGATGTTGAGCAGAGACTGAAGATAACCCTAACTGGTAAGAAATACAGGGAGGGGAAAAGATATCTGAAAGGAAAGGATTTCATCCTGTGGCCTATTGATAGAGTTTCAAGACATGTCTATTACATTTAGCAACACTATCATTGGTAAATTTAGTAAAGCAGCAACTGTGATGAGTTTATAGATGAATGAAATTTATGGGAATAATAATAGTGACTGCAAGCGATTCTATCAAATTACCCTTGGCTGAAAGGTTAGACATAGATAAGGTGGTAGCTAGTGTTGACTTTTTAAAAAAAAAATTGAGGGCATGGGATGGGATGTTAATTGAAGAGTGTAAATTCCATCAAAGGCAGGAATGTTTGTTCAGTTTGTTATATTTCTAGTACCTAGAACAGTTTTACATATGTTCAACCTATTTTTGTTGCATGACTGGATAAAAAATATTTGAGGACTTCTATAGAGAGAGAAGTTGAATATGCAACATTTCCAAGTAATGTTTTATTGAATAAGGTTTCTGAGGGAATAGTATTGAAGAAGGTATAAA
This sequence comes from Mirounga angustirostris, assembly GCF_029215605.1. Classification (NCBI taxonomy): domain Eukaryota; kingdom Metazoa; phylum Chordata; class Mammalia; order Carnivora; family Phocidae; genus Mirounga; species Mirounga angustirostris. The sequence goes on from NW_026991709.1 coordinate 123,317,914, forward strand.
GAAAATGTCAAAGAGGACATGGTTAAAATCTTCAGCATTGGCATTACTGTTGTGCAAAACACTAACTTTTTTTTTTAATTTTCATGCATTATATATAAATTACACTTTGCTGTTTGCAGTTTGTTTTTAATTACTGAAAACAAACTGTAAAGCTTCCTTTGGTCAGGAATTACATCTCTTAACCTGTAGTAGTGCTAAGTACTTTTCACAGGATGAAACATAATTGAGGTATTCTGCATAAAGCAAAGTGTACCTGTATTTAATTTAATTTTTTTCCTCATCTTTTTATTCAGTCTACAAATAAGAAACCTCGAAAATCTCCAGGAGAGAAGAGTAGAATTGAAGCTACTGTTAGAGGAACAGGCCGTGGAAGAGCTAATGGGCACCCTCAACAGAATGGTGAAGGGGAGCCTGTCACACTATTTGAAGTGGTGAAATTGGGGAAAAGTGCAATGCAGGTAAATTTTAAGTGTTTTTGTTTTGTTCTGTTTACAAAGCAGTACTGTCAGTAATCTATGTGGAACCTGTTAAGTGACATTTATATATTCTTGCTGATTTGTAATCAAGAAGTTTATCTTTAAAATTTTTCTTTGTTTTACTTACATACAGTATCAGGAAAGGAATTTTGTTTAATGGTAAAATGCACTTTACAGTGTACTGAGTAAAATGACTTGTGTATAATAGCTGCCTGAGAGAATTTTTATTGCCTTAATATATTTTTTAGAATCTGACGTAATGTAAGTAACATATGTGTACTGAAGAATATTTCAAAGAAAGGGTATAAAAAAAGGAGCCTTAAGTAATAGAACTAGGAATAACCACAGTTAATACTCCATGATTATTTTCTGTGTGTATGTGATCTTTTATAACTTTATTATTCTCTCTTCTCTCTCCTCATTCATTTAATAAATATTATTAAATATTCTGCAAGAGCACATAATTATTGGCTTCTTACTAATTCATTATAAGGATAAACCACTATTATTTTACTATTCTTTTAGTGTATCTTTTCATTTTTTTACTGTTACAGAATTTATTCATTATTTGTGTTTACTTCTCTACCTCTTTTTTTCATTTTAAAACACTAGAGGTAGGGGCGCCTGGTGGCTCAGTTGGTAAGTGTCTGCCTTTGGCTCTGTTCATGATCCCAGTGTCCTGGGATTGAGCCCCGCATTGGGCTCCTTGCTCAGTGGGGAGCCTGCTTCTCCCGCACCAGCTCCCCCTGCTTGTGTTTCCTCTCTTGCGGTCTCTTTCTGTCAAATAAATAAAATAAAATCTTTAAAAAAAACCCAAAACACTAGAGGTAAAATTATTTGGTGAAAGGGTATTTCTTATGAGTGTGATACATAAATCTATTACTCTCCAAAAAATTTTACTAGTATATCTTTCACCAGAAGTGTGCCTAGCAACTGGATACTTTATATTTAGGAATTAATTGGTAACATAGGTGAAAAATTGGATTTATTTATTTATTTATTTATTTATTTATTTATTTATTTATTTGGTGGGGGACGGGCAGAGGGAGAGTGAGAGAGATATCCAAGCAGACTCCACAGTGATCATGTAGCCCAACTCGGGCACTTGATCTCACAGCTCTGAGCACCACCTGAGCTAAAACCAAGAGTTGGAGACTCAAAGGACTGCACCACCCAGGTGCCCCTGTAATTTATTATTTTAATCTGCATTTCTTTGATCACCAGTGATTGATAAAAGTTAAATATTTATATTCTCTATTTGCTCATTTTGATAGTTTATTTTCAGTTTCTTTAAAATTCAGGTAATTTATGAAACAGGTTTACTTTTAGAAATTTTCATTAGTATACTTTTTATTTTTAACCTTTATTTCCTTTTGCATTCCTTAAGGGAGTTCAGTGTTTACTGCCTTTTGTGTATGTTACCAGATTGATACGTTCAGGGGCCTTAGAATTCATGTGGGAAGGGAGGGAGGTGGGGCAGTATGATGATGCTAATGGTAAAATAAATAACGAAATTTCCAGTTATTTGAAGCAATGGACAGACTGTAAGTTATGTAAGTATAATTTTAAAATAATGACCCTTAGCCACAAAGTTTGACAGGTTCTTTATTATACTTTAGTAGAAAAATTGTTACCAAGTTATAGGTATCTTATTTTTGAGGTTTACTTTATGGCTTTCCACCTTTAAGTGGATACACAAACAGAAAAATAAAGGAAGTTTATTTTTTATTTTAATTTTATTTTATTTTTAAGATTTATTTATTTATTTTAGAGAGAGAGCATGCATGCTAGCATTAACAGGGAGAGGGGCAGAGGGAGAGAATCCTCAGACTTCTGCTGAGCGCAGAACCAGACAAGGGTCTTGATCCCGGGACCCTGAGATCATGACATGGGCCGAAACCAAGACTCAGATGCTTAACCGACTGAGCCACTCAGGCACCCCAAGGAAGTTTGTTTATTTATTTATTTTGCTTTTATTATTTTTAATTTTTTATTATTTATTTATTTATTTTTATTCTTATGTTAATCCCCATACATTACATCATTAGTTTTAGATGAAGTGTTCCATGATTCATTGTTTGTGCATAACACCCCGTGCTCCATGCAGAATGTGCCCTCCTCAATACCCACCACCAGGCTAACCCATCCTCCCACCCCCCTCCCCTCTAGAACCCTCAGTTTGTTTTTCAGAGTCCATAGCCTCTCATGGTTCGTCTACCCCTCCGATTTCCCCTGCTTCATTCTTCCCCTCCCGCTACCTTCTTTTTTTTTCTTAACATATATTGCATTATTTGTTTCAGAGGTACAGATCAAGATTCAGCAGTCTTGCACAATTCACAGCGCTCACCAGAGCACATACCCTCCCCAGTGTCTATCACCCAGTCACCCCATCCCTCCCACCCCACCCCCCACTCCAGCAACCCTCAGTTTGTTTCCTGCAATTAAGAATTCCTCATATCAGTGAGGTCATATGATACATGTCTTTCTCTGATTGACTTATTTCACTCAACATAATACCCTCCAGTTCCATCCACGTCGTTGCAAATGGCAAGATCTCATTCCTTTTGATGGCTGCATAATATTCCATTGTATATATATACCGCATCTTCTTTATCCATTCATCTGTCGTTGGACATCTTGGCTCTTTCCATAGTTTGGCTATTGTGGACATTGCTGCTATAAACAGCGGGGTGCACGTACCCTTTCGGATCCCTACTTTTGTATCTTTGGGGTAAATACCCAGTAGTGCTATTGCTGGATCATATGGTAGCTCTTTTTCAACTTTTTGAGGAACCTCCATACTGTTTTCCAGAGTGGCTGCACCAGCTTGCATTCCCACCAACAGTGTAGGAGGGTTCCCCTTTCTCCGCATCCCCGCCAACATCTGTCGTTTCCTGACATGTTAATTTTCACCATTCTGACTGGTGTGAGGTGGTATCTCATTGAAGTTTTGATTTGGATTTCCCTGATGCTGAGCGATATTGAGCACTTTTTCATGTGTCTGTTGGCCATTTGGATGTCTTCTTTGGAAAAATGTCTGTTCATGTCTTCTGCCCATTTCTTGATTGGATTCTTTGTTCTTTGGGTGTTGAGTTTGATGAGTTCTTTATAGATTTTGGATACTGGCCCTTTATCTGATATGTCATTTGCAAATATCTTCTCCTATTCTGTGGGTTGTCTTTTGGTTTTGTTGACTGTTTCCTTTGCTTTGCAAAAGCTTTTTATCTTGATGAAGTCCCAATAGTTCATATTTGCCTTTGCTTCCCTTGCCTTTGCGATGTTTCTAGGAAGAAGTTGCTTCGACTGAGGTCAAAGAGGTTGCTGCCTGTGTTCTCCTTTAGGATTTTGATGGACTCCTGTCTCACATTGAGGTCTTTCAACCATTTGGAGTCTATTTTTGTGTGTGGTGTAAGGAAATGGTCCAGTTTCATTCTTCTGCATGTGGCTATCCAATTTTCCCAACACCATTTGTTGAAGAGACTGTCTTTGTTCCATTGGACATTCTTTCCTGCTTTGTCAAAGATGAGTTGACCATAGAGTTGAGGGTCCATTTCTGGGCTCTCTATTCTGTAAGGAAGTTTATTTTTATGTATAAATTTAAACATTGCATTTCAGTACTTTGCTTTCATTTTTTCATGTAAGATTTTATTTTGTAATGTATTTATATAAAAATAATTTTAATGTATACTGTATTAAAGCTCAATACCAGCTTTTTAAAAATATGAAAAATACCTTTAATATTTAATGTGAACAAAATCTCATCTAGTATTTGAAACAAAGCAATTACTAATACAAGTTTTTTCTTTTTTGTCCACTGTATTCTCTATTCTTCATTCAGATTAGTCTTCCCTAATGCTATTTCATACTATCACTCATTGCTTAAATTCTTTTGGATTCACATTTTGTGAAAGGTAAAGATAAGTAGTTCAGACCCTCGTGCTTTCCATTATTTGGTTTTAACCCACCTTTTCAGCTTTTACTCTCTATTCTGTGGAACTGTGCCCCGAACATTTTCTACTTTGCAATAATTTTTTATTATTCATATTATATTTTTGTTTCCTAGCTATATTCAAATGTATAAACTTCTCTCTCTATATTTTTTTCATTCAGCATTCTATTATGGGCATTTTCCCTGTGACTTTAAAAAGTTTTTAATGTTTTTATAGTGTTTCCTAACATGGCTGGGCCGTAACTTATTTAAACAGTTTTTATTTGGGCTGCTTTAGTCTTAAAAGAAGTAAGGTATAAAGTAAACTACTAAAACTAGTTTACTATTCATATAAAGTAGAATAGTTTTATTCTATTAAAAATAGTACTTCTTTGAATACTCAGATATCCATCTAAAATGTATATATGGGAGTGTTTTTGTAACATAAATTCCTGAAAGTAGTCGCTGAGTAAAGGGGAATGCATGTATAAAAAAATTGATGTTTCTTCTACTGAATTAGCACACTAATCTCACTGTTTATTACCTCCTCATTTCAAACGTAAAGTAATGATAGATAAAATAATAAAAAGAGAATACAGACAATGAGTTTAGAAACTAAATCTTTCTGTGCTTAAAGTCTAAGATAATCTACAGTGATGAAGAGGATTGGGTTTAGCGTAGAGAAGCAGATACTTGTAGCCAAGAATTTGGTTCTTGTATGTTAAAAGGACTAAAACTGCTTCATGAAACACAGAGGATTAGAGTCAGGCTTTTTTTTTTTTTTTAATTTTTTTTTTTAAAGATTTTATTTATTTATTTGAGAGAGAGAGAGAATGAGAGACAGAGAGCATGAGAGGGAGGAGGGTCAGAGGGAGAAGCAGACTCCCCGCCAAGGAGGGAGCCCGATGCGGGACTCGATCCCGGGACTTCAGGATCATGACCTGAGCCGAAGGCAGTCGCTTAACCAACTGAGCCACCCAGGCGCCCAAGTCAGGCTTATTACTACATGAAGCGAGGGCCTAATATTAGTCTCCATACTTGTAAAGGAGACTGAAGAAAGACACTGAAAACTGCTGCATAGGCTAAAGCTTATGTTTAGGGTGATCATATAGCTCAGGTTACCTTTGAGACTCCCAGTTTATGCTTATTATTTATGTAGTTATTAGTAGAGGCTCTGTAATACTTAAGAGGGTCCTCATTTGGATAATAAATCTAAAACCTCATTTATGGGAAATCAAGGAAAGGGAGGGATAGGTGGAAAAGGAGGAAAGGGAGAAGACAGACATAGTTCTTAAAACCAGGACCCGAATTGAAATGTCTGCTTAACTAAGTTTGTGACTGTGTTTATAGAAATCCATAATATTATCTTAGAGCAGGAAGTTCTAAACCCTCATTATATGATCTAGTTCTGCAGTGGAGTGACCAGGATGAGCAGAGATAATCACAAAACTTTAGATGGAGAGGGATGAATAATAAAAGAAATAAATAGCATATTTAAGGTTCTGGAGAGATGAAAGAAGAAATTGTATCTGGCACAAAAAAAGGGGATTAATTTAATAAATTAGTTTTACTGAGGGAAAGAAACTCTTGTAGATGCCATCAAAGGGAGAATTTAAGAATTGACATTCATTAGGCATTCATTTAGAATGTAGTCCAGAAAAAAGTAAGTATGAAAAAGCAGTTGCATGACTTTGGCATGGATTGAAGGGTTCCAAAATATGCCAGAGGAAGAAATCAAAGGGACTAGAAGAGACATTTTTTGAAGAGATAATTTTGGAAAAATTTCTCAGTCATATTTCCTCAGATCCAGAGTTTGTTCTCAGGAGTGAGCAGGTAAGTAAAAATAATTACCTAGGTTTGTTTTAAGATTTTATTTATTTGACAGACACAGTGAGAGAGGGAACACAGGCAGGGGGAGTGGGAGAGGGAGGAGCAGGACTCTCACCGAGCAGGGAGCCTGATACGAGCAGGGAGCCTGATACGGGGCTCAATCCCAGGACCCTGGGATCATGACCTGATCTGAAGGCAGACACTTAACAACTGAGCCAACCAGGTGCCCCTATTACCTCGTTTTTAATAGTAGAGTATAACTGCAGAACATGGAGGATTAAAAGAAAATTTAAAAATATTTCATCAAGGAATACTTGATCCTATTGTCTGACTACAGTGCTAATGTATGTTGAAATACACAGAATAAATTCCCGTTCTGAATTATACTTAAAAGTGTCAAAAGGTCCTCTTAAAATGTAATAAAAAGGAAATATACAGAGTTGATATGTGAATGTTAGTGAAAGTACTGTTAGTAAAAGTACTGGGGCTAGCTAAAGCACTACTTGGGTAAATAATACAGTCTTAAATGTATTAATATCAGCAAAAGCAGTAGAAACTAGAAAAACAGCACCTAAAGTAATTAGGAAGAAAGAAATTAGGAAGAAAGAGATAAAGTAGAAATGGAAATTACATAGAGAAAGAAATTTTAGAAAAGGTCAACTAAATAAACATATTAGCAATTGGAAGTCAATACATTTTAAGACCTAGAGGTTTTATTTGGATAGATAAAGAGGTTTACTATCCAAGGATAGTTTACTACTAGGAAATATTGTACTATAATATACCAGATAGTCATGTTATGGTAGGGGGAACCTATCCTTATCTGAAATGTGAAATATTTAGAAAAATCATTTGATAAAGTTTAGGTGATATTTGTGATGAACAATACTCTTGGTGAATTAGGAACAAGAGGGAAGTTTCTTAGCTTGGTAAGGAATATATAAAATTATCCATATTTACAGAATATATAATTGTCTTTGTAAAATTTTCAGGATAAACTATTCAAAATAATGAAAGTGTTCTGCAGAATTCCTAGAGAGAAAATTGACATTAAAAAAATAATCAGCCTTAAAAAAAAATCAGCCTTCTTTATAGCAGTAATACTCTATTAGAGCATGTACTAGGAGACGACCCATTCAAATAAAGTGCTAAAGATGAAATAACAAAATTTTGGCTGTAACACTATAAAATACTGCGTCTCACTCATCAGAGAGAATAACATTAAAATGGCGGAAGATACAAAGAGTCAGTAAGATTGTAGAGTGCCACTGTTGGGAGTATAAGTCTGTCTAACCCCTTTGGAAAAAAAATCTGACAGTATCAAGAAAAGTTGAATGACCTGTCCAATTTTCATTCATTTGGTAAATATTTAATGAGTGAAAGTGACCTTTTTCTTCTTTGTTTCTTTTTTTTTTTTTTACTGAGAATACTCTGAAGAAAAGCAATTCCATTCCTAGATGTAACCTCTAGAGAAATTTTTGTGTATATAAAGAGGCAAATACAAGAATTTTTATTGCTCTTTTGGTTATAATAGCAACAAAAGAAAGAAGAACCTGAATGTATATGAATAGGATAATTGATAAATGTGGTATATTGAAACACTTAAATTTTCTATAGTGATTGAAATTGAGTGAACTAGAACTCTAGGTACTGTTATGAGTATATTTCAGAAATGCATTTTAAAGGACAAAGCAAGCTACAGAATGATACATAATACATTGTACCACTTACATGAAGTATAAACATACATAAGAACTTAAAATCAAGTTTATGATATTGTTTACTTCCCTATCAGAATTGTAAAGAATCAGTTTCACTAGCTAAAATAGGTACTTATGCACCTCCTATAATCAGAGGCTGTATATTCAGAACTAAAACCACAGTTCTATCTTCACGATATATAGTTTCATGGGAAACAGATGTTATAGAATACTTTAGTAAGAAGATATACAGGGTGGGTTGAAAACATGAAAAATTCACTTAGGCCTGTCTCGAGAACAGGGTCATGGAAGGCTTGCCTAAATAGATAAAACTTGAACTGAGACTTGAAAGATGAGTGGTAATTAGCTAGGCAGTGGCAAAGTATTTCTTATTGTAGAAACAAGACATGTAAAGATGAGATTATACCTCTTACTGTAGAGGACATACGATACTGTAGTAAAAATAGAGCTAAAAGAAAGGTTAAATTTTGAACATTGAGTGTTCTGATAGGGAAAAAAGACCAGAAGACAGAAAAGCCATAGAAATCAAGGGTTTGTGAGATGCTGAATAAACAAAAGAAATCAGGTTCTTTAATACAAATCTTATCAAAGGCTTCACATTTTGTACCTCTCCATAGAGGAAGGGATGTAGTAACTTTACAAATATATTGAATACAGAAGATCTTCTTGTGAAATTGATGGCATTTTAGAAAGAAAAGGACTTCATCGATGAAAATTTATTAGCATTTTTAGAAATACTTTCTGGATGCAGTTTAGATAATGATTTGGAGATTGTAGGGCTGGAATCAGACTTATTTTACTGATTCAGTTTTTTACTGATCCAATTAGGAAGAAACAATGTTTAAATTTATAGTGTCAGTGAGGATGAAGAGGAAGTGACAGAGTCTACAAATATTAAGGCTATGGAGTGATTCTGAAAGATGAGAAAGAGGAAGGAATCTAAGGTGATTTCTAGTTTCACTTGGCGGTGTTCACCAAAAGAAAATTTGCATGAACATAGGTGTTGGAGGATGGATATGGGAATAATTTGGTGTGGACATTTTGACTTTTAGATACGTGACACTGAATACATGTTGAATTTTGTGACATTCATGTTATTTACTTAATCTAACTGGTATTTGTTGTTGTAGTTATGACTTAGTAAGCATTTAAATGAACTGTAATCCATTGGCATTGAATTTTGTACCCTCAGATATCAACTAAAAAAGTTGGATTATAGGGCGCCTGGGTGGCTCAGTTGGTTAAGCGTCTACCTTCAGCTCAGGTCATGAACCCCTGGTCCTGGGATCGAGTCCCATGTCGGGCTCCTTGCAAGGAGTAAGCTTCTCCCTCTGCCGCTCCCCCTACTCATTCTCTCACTCACTCTCTCTCAAATAAATAAATAAAATCTTTAAAAAAGAAAAGAAATTCTTTAAAAAAAAAAAAGTTGGATTATAGTTTATTCATTCAAAATTCATTAAAAGCCTGTTGTTTCAGGCATTGAGTTAGGTGCAAGAGATATAGATGAACTAAATTTGCCTGATCCCTTGCATTCGTAGACTTTCTAATCATGGGATGGAAGGGAAAGTCTCCTACTAATCAAATGATCTGTTAATATGCCATCACAAACCATTGATTAATAATAATTGTTTTAGTGTACTACTACTACTACTAACTTCTGTGAATAGGAATTGGAGTTAGACTATAAATGAGATATACCTAATGACACAATTTAGTCTTCTGTTTGATTTTGATAGGTGACTCTGAAGGGAAAACTGGTTTTGTCCTTTTCAATATGATTGGAAAAAGATATAGGTATCTTAGAGGATAGTTTGTGATGAGTCATTCTCTCTCCCTTAGAGAGAAAGCTTTGTTCAGATGTAAAGGAAACTTGAACTTTTATTTATTTATTTATTTATTTTATTTTATTTATTTATTTTTTTTAAAAGATTTTATTTATTTATTTGACAGAGACATAGCGAGAGAGGGAACACAAGCAGGGGGAGTAGGAGAGGGAGAAGCAGGCTTCCCCGCGGAGCAGGGAGCCTGATGTGGGGCTCGATCCCAGGGTCCTGGGATCAGGACCTGAGCCGAAGGCAGACACTTAACGACTGAGCCACCCAGGCACCCCTATTTATTTATTTTTGAAAGATTTTATTTATTTGACAGAGAGAGACACAGTGAGAGAGGGAACACAAGCAGGGGGAGTGGGAGAGGGAGAAGCAGGCCTCCCACGGAGCAGGGAGCCCGATGCGGGGCTCGATCCCAGGACCCTGGGATCATGACCCGAGCTGAAGGCAGACGCCTAACGACTGAGCCACCCAGGCACCCCAAACTTGAACTTTTAAAGGACATTGATTTCTTCTAGTCCCCATCTTACAAATGGGGTTGTTGCCAAATCCCAACGTATAAAATACAGAGGAATTCTTTCTCAAGATTTAGCTGGGTGCATTTTACTCTATGACTACACCAAAGAAAGTGAAAAAGCACCTGTGAGTTTATTTAAATCTTACCTGTTAACTTGTGTTTGAAATAGTTATATAATGACATCACAGAAATTGCATACATTACTGAGTCGTTAATAAAATGGGTAAAAGTGTTTCATAATATTTGAATTTCTAAATGTTCATTGCAAAGCTTAAAAGGTTTAATAAGTATTAAAATGGCTGAAGAATGTTTAAGAAGTATGAGTAATTGTAAAAGAAATTCTAATGAGATATTAGGGGAGAGAACAAGTATATCATTTAAATGAATAAGACAAAGATGGCCAGAAAAGAAGGAAGGAAATACTACAATGAAGATGAGGAGTAAAACCTTACAGAATTAAGCAGATATAAATACTTGAATAGAATTAACATAGGAATGTAATACAAGAAATACGTGTTTATAAAGCTGCAACCACTACAGTGTGGGATATTGGGTATGGGATTTAATATCATATAATACAATACTAAAACACTTATTTTGATTTTTAACATCATGATGAAAAATTTAAAGTTAACAGACATGTAGATTAAGTTTAGCTGAAGTAGAAAACTGTAAATAGTAGGTGTTTAAACAAGATAGAAGTTTATTTCTCTCTTATATAAAATAGCATAGATATGTGATCTTTTCCATGGCTGCAGGCAGTTGTCAAATAATTGAAATTGTTAATTTTTTAACAGTCAAAATATACATACTCATAACTTCAGCTATATATTTCCACGTCACTCAGAAATGAATTTTGTACATGAAAAGGAAGAATCTGCAGGCAACACAGTTGTAGATACTCACCCATGCAGCAGATGTTGGGTCCTGTTCCAAAGCCCTATGAGTATCTTTCTATCCTGTCCAGTTCTCATTCCTCTGTCTTGACCCTGGTGGGGAGTCTGGACTAATGGTGGCAGTCAGCCACATCACATTTCACATGTCCCATGAATGAGCTGATCATTTAGGGTTGGTGTAAGGGGAGGAGTGCTACCGGTGCCAGGCACTGGGCTCTTGAGGTGAACTCTCCATTCTAGACCGCCTAGTTCCTACAGATAAAGGCATGCATGAGTGGCCACAAGAATGGCTAGAGCCTGCTAATGCCTAGCCAAGTGTACCTTTGTGGACATTGATTGCCTGTACAACCCCAGATGTGACAGAAATGATGTTTGAAGGCCCACTACTACAACCAGATGTTATCATGCTGGTGGATGAACCTGATGGGCATCCATGAATTGGAAAAGGAAGACCTGATCCTACAACACAACACCCTTGTTGCAAAAGCATCACTGCCAAAATGCCTTTGCTTTTAAACTCAGACTGGGAAGCTGAGCTGCAGTGGCTCTTTTGTGACTGTTACTTGATATATTTCATGGACATGCTGGTGGTACGCTACAGGCAGCTCACTCTATATTAAGCAGCAGTAGAACACCTCTTGGAAGATCCTTGATGAGATGGACATTGCTAGCTCTGACTATCTTGAGAGGAGGGTTGGGGTGAATTACTCTCCCAGGATGATAGCCTTCCCAAAATGCACTTCTGTGGAGGTCATCCCCTGCTGGTAATTTTTACATAGATAAGAAATCCACTCCCACCCACCATGGACTTTTGACAACTAGCCCCAGTGTTGTCATTGTGGTGTCCTAGTGGTCATTGTTGGTAACATTGAAATCCTGGTGATCACGATCAGTAGGAAGAAGGGGAAGGTAGGAATCAAGGGCTGGGGGAGTTAAATATATAGTCCAGCATAGGTTTCCTGTAGGGTGGGTAAGAGGATAGGATTCAGGAGCACTTCAGGGTAAAACTTGATCCTTGGCCCAAGGCAGGTACTTCCGCTATCACCATTCTTCCTTCTCTCCCCACCCCCTCCATCTGAACAGTTGTGGTCCCAGGGCCATCTCTCTTTCTGGTTTATGTCCCAACCTCTTTTGAAGAATTATTCTAATATTCCTCTTTCCTCTTGGTCCAGAGAAAAGTAATCTGACTGTAAAGTAAAGGCAGACACAAGAGGTTTTCATTGAATGGTATCTTTGATTATGTGTAAAATAAGATGACATCCAGTATCATTTAAAAGTGGTGGAATACCTTTTGAAGGCTTAAATGAAATTAGATGAGGAACAGTACTTTTCTTTTTTGAGTTTAAGTTACTTTTATTGGCTATATCTCATTACAGAGGGAAGATTAGCAACTTAATCCTGAATTATGTACTAGTTCGTTGTGGTCTTCTTGATGAGCAGAAAATTTGGCTTTATTTGGACTTGCATAATAGCCATATTACTCTCTGTTACACCACCACCAAATCTGCTTCTCACTTAAAGGGGATCTTATTTTAGTGGCCTAAACACGTTTTTTTTTTTTTAGAGAGCAGACTATCCAGAAACTGTTAGTATTTATTCTTTAGCTCACCTTTACTACAGCTGATATTAGTACTGTCTTATTATGTTTGTACAAATGGTCTTTGGTAATTTGGGGGATTTAATATAACAGATTTAATGGAATTTAAATAATAAAGTATGAAGAAGACATAAGGCAAAAAAAGTTGAATTTGTGTCAAACAATGCCTCTCCCCGCCCCCCCAACCCCCCAACTCAAACAGCTTGTTTTTTTGATCCTGGAGGAGGATGTACATAAGAGGCAAATAAAATAAATAGAACTTTACAAATATTAATTGGATGAATGAAATAGTTAAATGGGGTATTATCAGACCAAGGCACATACCTTAGAATCACATCTTAATTTGATCTTTAGAAATGTTCAGATTTTATAGCCCATGATTTTCGGTAGAAATGATTATATTTTTATACAGTAATCATTATTGATCCCTTTTAGTGATTTAGCTGAATTACCTTTAAACTCCTTCATTGTTTAAGTACCATGGTCATGTCTCATCATATGCATATTTTAAACTGAGATTTGGAACTGGTCCAGGATATTTCAGTCAGCTTAGTGCCTTAAAACTCTTTGATTATTTGAGAAGAAGAGTAAGGAAGTTCTGAACATAAACTTTATCTCTCCCAGTTTTTTTTTTCAAAGATTTTATTTATTTATTTGAGAAAGAGAGAATGAGAGAGGGCACATGAGAGGGGGGAGGGTCAGAGGGAGAAGCAGACTCCCTGCTGAGCAGGGAGCCCGATGCGGGACTCGATCCCGGGACTCCAGGACCATGACCTGAGCCTAAGGCAGTCGCTTAACCAACTGAGCCACCCAGGCGCCCTCTCTCCCAGTTTTTTTGTGTTTGATATATAGTATTTGAATTACTAAATTGTTTTTTTTAAGCACTTTAGTCCTGATTTCTTCCACTTTCTTAGAATGAAAAGTAATATATAGAATATACAGAATGTTTTAGGACAGAAGATATAAACTGCTTATTTCATTTCAAAGTTATTTGAAAATCTTCAAATGATAGGTTAATATTTACTTAAAAGTGGGTTTTGGGTTTTGTTTGAGGTTTTTACATAATTAGTGTCTCTCTGAAATTAACTTTGTGGATGTTTTAAACTGTTCTCAAAAATTCTAGCAGCTACATAGAGTAGCTATAAAAATTAAATTTCAAATACTGGTGGCTTATCATGATAGACATTAATTTCTCATTCTCTAACCATTCTATACCAGAACTAGTGGTACCCATCTTCCCTTCATATGATTCAGGGATCATGCTCCTTCCATTTTCTGGTCCTTTTTTCCTCAAGAGCCTCAGTGTTGTTTGCATTCAGTGGGTGGAAGGGGAGAGAGAATGGAGCAGTACCTACTTCTTAGAAGCTTTTGGCCCCTTTGTTTACATTCCGTTGATGGGAATTTACTGCATACTAAGGTGATCTGGGTAATGTAGTCCATGGCTGGGTACTTGCTTTCCCATTTTAGTACACACTGTGGAAAGGAGAACACAAATTTACATGCCACAGTTACTTTTAGATGATTAGAGCAAAGATGCAGTACATGTTTTAATTTTTTCAGAAGACACTACATTATAAAAGCTGCTGCTAAATGCTAGGATAAGAGCATTAACTGCCTATAAAGTATTTAGAACTAAAGTCCAAAGGAAGCTAAGAACTCTAATTAGGAATTTTCACAGCGTCTATTCAGTTACATCCAAAGGTAACTACTATTTTTCACATGTTTAGCTTCAGGAAAAATACATTGCTGTATTGTTCCCAGTACTTGTTGATGTCAAGCTGTGGCTTTAACTTGGGTGTTTCAGATATTATTTTCTTCATGATATCCCCTAATCTTCCAAAGGCATCATCCATGTTATATCATCTTTTATACAGATGTTCAAGGGCTGATCAACTAAGTAAAGATAATGACTGCTACTATCTGTATGTATATATTTGATTATATATATCAATATAATAGTTTTATGAAGTCATTTTTAGGAAAAATGGCCTTTATGTACATACTTGTATGTATTTGTGTTACTGTTTATAATTGTTTAAATACATGAAATACGGTGTTTTCTACTAGTTTTATTATCAAAGAGGGGACCTAACTTATTTTAATGCTTTTGGCTAAAATACCTTACTTATACTTTCAGCAAAAACTGAAATAGAGAAAACATGCTTGAATAAAGGTATTGAGGTATCAATGAGATTTCTTCCTTTATTTACTGCAGTAAATTTGGATTGAGTGTGCTTGTACAGTTTCTTACTCTGTATCCTAACTTTAATCATATGTAGAGCAGAATCCTCCCCCACCAACACCAAAAAATTTTAAAATTTCTTTTCATACTGCTGCATGTTGATATAATTCCTTATTATTTGATAGGCTTTGGTCCTAAGCCTTTGAGATAGGAAGACAGAGGAGATTTGTTTCCTTCTGGTGAGGACCTTTGATCTAGTACAGGATTTCTTAACCTGGAGTCAGTGCTAGAATTTTTGGCAGGCATGAACATAAATGAGAATGGTAAAAGATTTGGAATTGATTTTAAAGAAATATGAGGAAGACAATCTAAGATATTTAAAAGGATTGTTAATGACATTGAAGACTAAATTTGTAGCAGTATCACTTCATGTAACTGTTGATTTTCCTCCTGGAGCTCTGTAACCAAATATTAGAAATACAAATTTACTGTTCAGTAAAAAGAACAAAAACATAAGTTGTGATTGGTGCAAGGAACTCCTTTTCAGTAGTTATAGTCCTTTGAGGGTTCTGAGTTAGTTGAAACAAGACAAAGACTGATCTGGCATAGATAATCTTAGAAAATATATGTAGATGTTATGCTGTTTTCAGCATAATTAGGGTAGGATATGAATGTCTGTTAACTGGCTGCAGAAAGGACTCAGCTGAGCATACTTTAAGAAAGATAAAAACCCCATATCCCCTCTTAGAACTCCAACCTTGACCCATCACTCAGAGATACTTACCTTGTTACATTTTTTGCTAGCTTCTCCTTATAAACTCCTATCATCTCGTGACATTAAACTTGATTGTGCTTAGGTCTTTTCTTTCCATCCATTTTAAATAGATCTGACAATATTTTTTAAAGATTTTTTTTAAAATTTTTATTTGCCACAGAGAGAGAGAGAGTGCGCACAAATGGGGGACGTCAGGCAGAGGGAGAAGTAGGCTCCCTATTGAACAAGGAGCCTGATGCTGGACTCGATCCCAGGATGCTGGGATCATGACTTGAGCCAAAGGCAGATGCGTAACTGACTGAGCCACCCAGGTGTCCCAGATCTGACAAATATTAACCTATATTTTCACTAAGAAATAAATATACAGATAAAGATTGATTTTATTTATTTATTTACTTATTTAGAGAAAGAGAGCACAAGCAGGAGGAGGGGCAGAGGGAGAGGGAGAGAGAGAGAGAGAATCCCAAGCAGACCTTGTGCCGAGCACAGAGCCTAACTTGGGGCTTGATCCCACGACCCTGAGATCACGACCTGAGCCAGAACCAAGAGTCAGAAGCTTAACTGACTGAGCCACCCAGCTGCCCCTATTTTATTCCACATTTCAACAAGGAAGAGTATAGTTAACAGGACTTGAACGGGTTATTGTGTGTGATATGATAGGAACTCATTTACCTACTATACTCATAGCCTAATTTTGTTTTTCAAGAGTATACCAGTATTTTGTAATATAGGTATCTTGATCTCAGACAACAACATACTAAGGAGAAATATTCAATGCTTTGAAACAGGTTTGCCAACTTTATGACAACAGCTCATGCACTAACAGCAAGATAAGCACATTTACACTACAATTGTCATAATAGTCCATGCCATCATATACACCCCTATTTCATTAAAAAAATTTTTTTAATTTAAATTTAATTTACTTAACATACTGTATTATTAGTTCCAGAGGTAGTATTCAGTGATTCATCAGTTTTATACAACGGCCAGTGGTCATTACTTCATGCACCCTCCTTATTAGCTCATCACCCACTTATCCCATCCCCCTATCCAGCTGCCCTCCAGCAACTCTGTTTGTTCCCTATAGTTAAGAATCTCTAATGGTTTACCTCCCTCTCTGTTTTCCTCTTATTTTTCTTACCCTTCCCCTATGTTCATCTGTTTTGTTTCTTAATTCCACATATGAATGCAGTCATATGGTATTTATCTTTCTCTGACTAACTTATTTCACTTAGCATAATACCCTCTAGTTCCATCCACCTTGTTGGAAATGGCAAGATTTCATTCTTTTTGATGGCTGAGGAATACTCCATTGTATATATATATACCACATCTTCTTTATGCATTCATCTGTCAGTGAACATCTGGGCTCTTTGCATATTTTGGCTATTGCTGCTATAAACCCTGGGGTGAATGTGCCCCTTTGAATCATTATGTTTGTATCCTTTGGATAAATACTTAGGAGTGCAATTGCTGGGTTGTTGAGTGGCTCTATTTTTAACTTTTTGAGGAACCTCCCTACTGTTTTCCAGAGTGGCTGGAGCAGCTTGCATTCCCACCAACGGTGTAAGAAGTTTTCCCTTTCTCCACATTCTCACCAATATCTGTTGTTTCCTGAGTTGTTAATTTTAGCCCTTCTGACCGGTGTGAGGTGGTTATCTCATTGTGCTTTTGATTTGTATTTCTCTGATGCCAAGTGATGTTGGGCATTTTTTCATGTGTCTGTTGGCCAATTGGATGTCTTCTCTGGAGAAATGTCCGTGTCTTCTGCCCATTTCTTGACCGTTTTTTTTTTATTTTTTTGGTGTTGAGTTTGATAAGTTCTTTATAGATTTTAGATACTAGACCTTTATCTGATAAGACATTTGCAGATATCTTCTCCCATTCTGTCAGTTGTCTTTTGGTTTTGTGGACTGTTTTTTATCTTGGTGAAGTCCCAGTAGTTCATTTTTGCTTTTGTTTCCCTTGCCTTTGATGACTTGTCTAGTGGGAAGATGCTTTGGTGAAGGTCCAACAGATTTCTGCTTTTGTTCTCCTCTAGGATTTGTATGGATTCGTGTCACATTTAGGTCTTTCATCCATTTGAGTTTATTTTTGTGTATGGTGTAAGAAAATGGTCCAGTTTCATTCTTCTGCATGTGGCTATCCCAGTTTTCCTAACACCATTTGTTGAAGAGACTGTCTTTTTTTCGTTGGATATTCTTTCTGCTTTGTGGAAGAGTAGTTGACCATAGAGTTGAGGGTCCATTTCTGGGTTCTCTATTCTGTTCCATTGATCTGTGTGTCCTTTTTTGTCCCAATACCATATTGTCTTGATGATTACAGCTTTCAGTATAGCTTGAAGTCCAGAATTGTGATGCCACCAGCTTTGGTTTTCTTTTTCAACATTCCTTTGGCTATTCGGGGTCTTTTCTGGTTCCATATGAATTTTAGGATTATTTGTTCCAGCTTTGTGGAAAACGTTGATGGTATTTTGATAGGGATTGCATTGAATGTGTAGATTGATTTGGATAGCAGAGACATTTTAACTATATTTAAACTTCCAACCCATGAGTATGGAATGTTTTTCCATTTCTTTGTGTCTTCCTCAATTTCCTTCATAAGTTTTCTCTAGTTTTCGGAGTACAGATCCTTTACGTCTTTAGTTAGGTTTATTCCTCTGTATCTTACGGTTTTTGGTGCAATTGTAAATGGGATTGATTCCTTAATTTCTCTTTCTTCTGCCTCATTGTTTTTTATTTTTTCTTTTTAAGATTTTATTTATTTTTTTTGACAGAGAGAGACACAGTGAGAGAGGGAGCACAAGCAGGACGAGTGGGAGAGGGGAGAAGCAGGCTTTCCATGGAGCAGGGAGCCCAATGCGGAGCTCAGTCCCAGGACCCTGGGATCATGACCTGAGCCGAAGGCAGACGCTTAATGACTGAGCCACCCAGGCACCCCTGCCTCATTGTTAATGTATAGAAATGCAGCTGACTTCTGCGCATTAATTTTTACATCCTGCGACTTTGCTGAATTCCTGTATGAGTTCTATCAATTTTGGGGTGGAGTCTTTTGGGTTTTCCACATAGAGTATCTATCATCTGCGAAGAGTGAAAGTTTGACTTCTTCTTTGCCAATTCGGATGCCTTTAATTTTTTTTGTTGTCTGATTGCTGAGTGTAGGACTTCCAGTACTATGTCGAACAAAAGTGCTGAGGATGGACATCCCTGTCGTGTTCCTGACTTCAGGTGATAAGCTTATCAGTTTTTCCCTGTTGAGGACGATATTTGCTGTGGGTTTTTCTCATGTGGCTTTTATGATATTGCGGTATATTACTTCTATCCCTACGCTGTGGAATTTTAATCAAGAAAGGATGCTATATTTTGTCAAATTTTTTTTCTATATCTATTGAAAGGATCATATGGTTCTTGTTCATTATTTTGTTAATATGGTGTATCACATTGATCGATTTGCAAATGTTGAACCACCCTTACAGCCCAGGAATAAATCCAGCTTGGTCGTGGTGAATAATCCTTTTAATGTACTGTTGGATCCTGTTAGCTAGTATGTTTGTGAGAATTTTGGCATCCATGTTCATCAGGGACATTGGTCTGTAATTCTCCTTTTTTATGGGGTCTTTGATTTTGGGATCAAGGTAATGCTGGCCTCATAGAAAGAGTTTGGAAGTTTTTCTTCCATTTCTATTTCTTGAAACATCTTCAGAAGAATTGGTAATAATTCTTCTTTAAATGTTTGGTAGGGGAACGCCTAGGTGGCCCAGTTGGTTTAAGTTTCTGCCTTCGGCTCAGGTCATTATCCCAGTATCCTGGGATTGAGTCCCACGTCTGGCTCCTTGCTCAGCAGGGAGCCTGCTTCTCCCTCTGTCTGGCACTCCCCCCCCCGCTTGTGCTCTCTCTCTGACAAATAAATAAATAAAATCTTTTAAAAAAATAAATGTTTGGTAGAATTTGGTGGGAGGTCATCTGGTCCTGGACTCTTGTTTGTTGGGAGATTTTTATTTCTGGTTCAATTTCTTTGCTGGTTATGGCTCTGTTCTGGTTTCCTGTTTCTTCCTGTTTCAATTTGGTAGTTTATACATTTCTAGGAATGCATCCATTTCTTCTAGATTGCCTAATTTGTTGGCATATCGTTGCTCATAATATGCTGTTATAATTGTTTGTATTTCTTCGGTGTTGGTTGTGATCTCACCTCTTTCATTCATGATTTTATTTATTTTGGTCCTTTCTCTTTTCTTTTTGGTAAGTCTGGCTTGAGGTTTATCGATCTTGTTAATTCTTACAAAGATCCAGCTCCTAGTTTCTTTGATCTCTTCTGTTGTTCTTTTGACTTCTTTTTCATTGATTTCTGCTCTGACTTTTGTTAGTTCTCTTTTTGCTGGATTTAGGCTTTATTTGCTGTTCTTTCTCCAGCTCCTTCCATGTAAGTTTAGGTTGTATATTTGAGGCTTTTCTTGTTTCTTGAGAAAGGCCTGTATTGTTCTATACTTCCCTCTTAGGACCAACTTTGCTGCCTCCCAAAGGTTCTGAACAGTTGTATTTTTATTTTGTTTCCATGAATTTTTTAAAGTCTTCTTTAATTTTCTGGTTGATTCATTCATTCTTTAGTAGGATGCTCTTTAACTTCCATGTTACTTGTGTTTCCAAATTTTCTCTTGTGATTGAGTTGAAGTTTTAAAATTGTGGTCTGAAAATATGTAGGGAATAATCTCAGTCTTTCGGTACTGGTTGAGACCCTGTGTATGATGTATTCTGGAGGATATTCCATATGCACTCGAGAAAAATGTGTATTCTGTAGTTTTAGTATGAAATGTTTTTGTGAAGTCCATCTGGTACAGTGTGTCAAAGTCCTTGTTCCTTTGTTGATCTTCTGCTTAGTTGACCTGTCCATTGTTGTGAATGGAGTGTTAAACTCCCCTACTATTACTGTATTATTATCAGTGTGTTTCTTTAATTTTGTTATTAATTGGTTTATATAATTTGCTGCTCCCACATTACAAGCATAGAAACATTCGCAATTGTTATATCTTCTTGTTGGATAGATCCTTTTATTATGATATAGTGTTTTTTGTATCTTATTACAGTCTTTGATTTAAAACCTAGTTTGTCTGATATAAGGATTGCTACCCCAGCTTTCTTTTGATATCCCATGAGCACGTTAAATGGTTCTCCACCCCTTCACGTTCAATCTGGAGGTGTGTTGGGTCTAAAATGTGTCTCTTGTAGACAGCATATTGACAGGTCTTATTTTTTTAATCCAATCTGATACCCTGTGTCTTTTGATTGGAGCATTTAGTCCATTTACATTCAGAGTTATTATTGAAAGGGAATTTAATGTCATTTTATTTACCTATAAAGTCACTGTTTCTGTAGATTGTCTCTATTCCTTTATGGTCTTTGTTACTTTTGGGCTCTCTTTGCTCAAAGGATCCCCTTTAATATTTCTTGCAAGACTGGTTTAGTGATCATAAATTCTTTTAATTTCTGTTTGTCCTTGAATCTCTTTATCTCTCCTTCAATTCTTAACAACAGCCTTGCTGGATAAAGTATTTTTGGCTGCATCTTTTTTCACTTAATATATTTAATATATCATGCCAGTCCTTTCTGGCCTGCCAGGTCTCTGTAGACAGGTCTGCTGCCAGCCTTATGTTTCTCCCCTTATAGGTTAAGGACCTCTTGTCCCGAGCTGCTTTCAGGATTTTCTCTTCATGTATGAAATTTGCAAACTTCACTATCATATGTCGAGTTGTTGACCTATTTTTATTGATTTTTGAGGCATTTTCTCTTTGCCTCCTGGATTTGCATGCCTGTTTTCTTCCCCAGATTAGGGAAGTTTGGGAAGTTTCAGGTATAATTTGTTCAAATAAACCTTCTGCCCCTCTTTTTTCTTTCCTCTTCGTCTTGGATGCAATTATTCTAATACTGCTTTGCTTTATCGTATTGCTTATCTCTTAAATCCTCCCTTTGTGATCCAGTCGTTGTTTATCTCTTTTTCTCAGCTTCCTTCTTCTCCATCATTTTGCTTCTGTATCACTGTCTCTTTTACCTCATTTATCCTAGCATTAGGGCCTCCAATTTTTATTGTATTCCAGTAATAGCCTTTTTTATTTCAGCCTTATTAGATTTTAGTTATTTTATTTCTCCAATAAGTGATTCTCTAGTGTCTTCTGTGCTTTTTTCCAAGCCTGGCTACTATCTTTATGGTTGTTGTTTTGAATTCTGTTCTGACATCTTACTTATATCCATATTGATTAAATCCCTTGCAGTGAGTACTGCCTCCTGTTCTTTCTTTTGGGGTGAGTTTTTCTGTGTGCAGAAAATAATAGATGAAAGGGAGCGAAAATACAAAAATAGAACAACACCAGAGAAACACACAGTAAACAAATCAGATAACAGAAACCAAAAAAAAAAAAAAAGAGAGAGAGAAAATCAAACCATAAGTAGAATGGAACACAGCTATAAACTAGATCCTGGGTGTATTTTTGTCCATTTGTTAGAAGAAACTAGATCCCAAAATAGGAAAGAAAGAGAAACTTCTGTTTATACAAAAATAAAATTTAATACAATGAAAGGAAACCAAAAATGAAAAAAATATATGTAATGTAAATGTAAAAATAAAAATTAAAAAAGGAATTGATAAAATAAGAAAATAGCTGAAAAGTAAAAAAAAAAAATAAATTGGAAAGACTAAAGTATTATAAGAAAAAACCACAAATGCTATGTCCTGTTTTCCTTGATCAGTAAACTTCGTATTAGCTGGATGTTCCTGCTGGCCTTCTGGTGGAGGCGCCTGTTGTGCTGATTCTCCTCATGTCTTCCTGGGAGGCATTGCATCTCCCTTATCAGAGGGCTGGGCTCAGTGTTAAGTGGCTCTGGATCTCATTATGTGGCCCTTTTTTGCTCCCTGAGGGCTTTCAGTGCTTATGGGGGGCAGGTGATGAAAATGGCAGTGCCCACTATCTCTAGTCCGGGATCTGAAATTTCACACTCCCCCTCTCTTAAGTGAGCCCTCAGAGAAAAGTAGTACATCACTCTTGTCTCCCTGGTATCCCTCTGAACTGTGTGTTCACCCAGCCTGTTACCTAGCATTTTTATCTTAGGCATGCCACCTGTTTTTGAATATCCAAACGTTATGCACTCCTGCAAAGTGGACCCGTGCTGTTCCTTTCTGGGGTTGGAAGGGGGTCTTGTAGCACTTCTCTCTTCTGCTCAGCCCCTTTTGGGAGAAGTCGCCCGACATACAGTGGTTTGTGGTTTATGGCAGCATCAAGCAGAAAGCTGGTGCTTAGACTCGGTATTTGCAGGCAGCTTCCCTCTTTTGATGTTTGGGAACTTTCCCATACTTGGGCACCCTTGTTTGTGACCCCAGGAATCCTGAGCCCATGCAGTCCCATCTGGGATTCCACCCCCCTTGCCCCCTGAGCACTTTTGAGGCCAACTTCTAAATGTTTTGATTTTGTGCTTCGCTGCTTATAACACTTTCCAGGAGTCTGCTTATGAAGGCTCCCTCCCTCCATAGTTTATCTTCTATAATATGGCCTCAGATTCACATCTCTCTACCTCATACCTTGCAAAATGTCGTTGCTTTTCTGTTTGTAGAACTGCAGCAATTCATTGTTTTCTCAGATCTCTGGTTAACTTTGGAGGTGTTCAGAATGATTTGATAACTATTTAGCTGAATTCTAGGGACCAGATGAAATTAGAGTCCCCTACTCCTCCACCATCTGAACTCTTCCCCTGGAAATATCTATTTTGCAATGCCAAAAAATTGGACAACCTAGAAGAAATGGAGGAATTCCTAGAAACATAAAACCTTGAAACTGAATCTGGAAGAAATAAGAAAATGTGAACAGACTGATTGCTAGCGATAAAATTGAGTCGGGGGGGCGGAAAACCCCAAAACTCCCACCACCAACAAGTCCAGGACCAGGTGGTTTCTCAGGCAAATTCAACTAAACATTTAAAGAAGAGTTAATAACTGTACTTCTCAAACTATTCCAAAAAATTGATGAGGAAGAAAAGCTTCCAAATTCATTCTGTGAGGCTAGCATTACTCTGATTCTACTACCAAAAAAAAAGGAGGGCGGGAATACTACATCTCAATATCTCTGATGGACATAGATGCAAAAATCCTCAACAAAATATTAACAAGCCAAATCTGATAATACATTAAAAAACTCATTCACCATGATCAAGTGGGATTTATTCCCGTGATGCAGAGTGGCTCAGTATTCACAAAGCAATGAATGTGATACATTACATTAATAACAAAAAAGATAAAAACCGTATCATCTCCACAAATGCAGAAAAAGCATTTGACAAAGTACAACATCCAGTCATGATAAAAACCCTAAGAAAAGTAGGTTTAGAGGGAACATATTTCCAACAAAAAAAAGCCCATATATGAATAACCCACAGCTAACATCATACTCAGTGGTGAAAACTGAGGCCCTTGCCTTTAAGATAAACAGGACAAGAATGTCCACTCAACCACTTTCATTGTACTGGAAGTCCTAGCCAGAGCAATCAGTAAAGAAAAAGAAATAAAAGACATCCATATTGGTAAAGAAGCAAAGCTTTCAGTATCTGCAGATGACAAGATTCTATATATAGAAAACCCTAAAGACCACCCCAAACCACCGGAACTGATAAGTGAACTTAATATAAGTCCTAAAATAAAAAATTAGTATACAGAAACCTATTGCATATCTTTACACTAGTAATGACGTAGCAGAAATTAAGAAAACAGTCCCATTTACAGTTGAACCACAAAGAATGAAATATTACAGAATAAACTTAACCAGGAGGTGAGAGACCTATACTCAGAAAAGTATTTAATATTGATGAAATAAATTGAAGGTAACAAACACATGGAAAGATCGTGGATTGGAGGAACTAATATTGTTAAAATGCCTGTACTACCCAAAGCAATTTGCAGATTTAATGCAGTTCCTATCAAAATACCAGCAACATTTTTCACAGAACTGGAACAAATATTCCTGAAATTTGTATGGAACTGTAGAAGACCCAACATAGCCAAAGTAATCTTGAAAAGGAAGAACAAAGCCAGAAGTAATCAGAATCCTAGATTTCAAGGTATTTTATAAAGCTGTAGTAATTGAAACAGTATGGTACTGGCACAAAAATAGATGCATAGATCAGTGGAACAAAAGAGTCTAGAAATAAACCCATGCTTATATGGTCAGTTAATCTATGACAAAGGAGGAAAGAATGTACAATGGGGCAAAAAATTCTTTTTAACAGATGGTGTTGGGAAAAGTGGACAGCTATATGCAAAAGAATGAAACTGGGCCACTTTCTTACACCATATACATAAATAAACTCAAAATGGATTAAAGTCCTAAATGTGAGACCTGGAGCTATAAAATTCCTAGAAGAAAACATAGGCAGTAAATTCTTTGACCTTGGCTATAGAAACACTTATTAGATATGTCTCCTCTGGCAAGGGAAACAAAAGCAAAACGAAACTGTTGGCACTACACTGAAATAACAAGTGCTTGCACAGCAAAGGAAACCATCAACAGAATAAAAAGAATAAAAAGAGAACCTACTGAATGGGAGATGCAAATGATATGTCTTAACTAGCGGTCAATATCCAAAATATATAGAAAATTTATACACCTGTACTCCAAAAGAACAAATAATCCAATTAAAAATGAGCAGAGGACCTGAATAGACATTTTTCTAAAAAAGACATACACAGGCAAAAGACACATGAAAAGATGTTCAACATCACTAATTATCAGAGCACTGCAAATAAAAACCACAATGAGATACTATTTTATACCTGTCAAAATGGCTAAACAAAAAAGTACAAGAAATAACAAGTGTTGGCAAGGATGTGGAGAAAAAGGAACCCCATGCACTATTGGTGGGAATACACTTCTGTGTATTTGCCCAAAGAAAATGAAAACATTAATTTGAAAAGATATGTACATCTCTATGTTTATTGCAGCATAATTTACAACAGCCAAGATATGAAAGTATTCTTAGTGTCCATTGATAGATGAATGGATGAAGATGTGGTACACACACACAGACACGCACACAGACAATATTTCCCAGCCATAAAGAAGAGTGAGATCTTGCCATTTGCAACAACATGGATGGACCTAGGGTGTAATGCTATGTGAAATACAGAGAAAAACAAATACTGTATGATTTACTCAGGTAGTAGTTATTAAACAAAACAAGTGAACAAAGAATGGTAAAGAAATACAATAAAAAAAGACTCAAAAACAGAGAACAAACTGGTGGTTGCCAGAGGGCAGTTGGGTTGCATCAGGGGTGTGAAATAGATATAGGGGAGTAAGTCTACACTTACCTTGATGAGCACTGAGAAATGTATAAGATTTTGAATCATTATATTTTATACCTGAAACTAATATAACACTCAATGTTAATTTTACTTGAATTAAAAAATAGGGGCACCTGGGTGGCCCAGTCATGCCTTTGGCTCAGATCATGATCCCAGGGTCCTGGGATCGAGCCCCGCATTGGGCTCCCTGCTCCGCGGGAAGCCTGCTTCTCCCTTTCCCACTCCCCCTGCTTGTGTTCCCTCTCTTGCTGTGTCTCTCTGTCAAATAAATAAATAAAATCTTTAAAAAAAGAAAAAGAAAATATATATTTTCCAAAGCCCTGGTAACACTAAGACTTACTATTTTATAATAGTATTTATCATTTTGAAAGACAAAAATGGTGGCATTTTGAATTCTCAGGAACTTTTTTCTTTGAGTAGAAGTAACTCAGGTTACATTTTTCTGAAATATTTATTGTCCATTTACATTTCCTTTAAACGTCTTTTAAAATTCATTTATGTATATAAGGCAGAAACAATAAAAATTTAAGAATTGTTTTTGGTATTGCTGAAGTGATTGAAAAGTACGAATTAATTAGCTAAGAAAATTCTGAAGATGAGTAATGAGAGGCTCACTCTACTAGTTGGTAGACTGTATCATAAAGCTACAGAAAATATTAATGTATGTCATTGGTTCAGCAACTGGCAGATGGATCAGTTGAACAAAAGCAGACCTAAGTATATGTAATAATTAATGTTAAAAATGATGTTCTGCCTTTTCCTTTCTCCATAATTCACCACTGATTAACAACTTGAAAAAAACGTATGTTACATCATACCATCCCCCAAAATCTAGATGTAATAAACAATAATATAATAAAACAATTAGAAAAAATGTAGATGAAATACTGTTGGATTTGAGAATTCTAAAAGTATAAAAGCAAAGTAAATATTTTACTTGTTTAAATCCCATGAATACTTAGCCTTTTACCATTATATATTTATTTCCTGTTTAGTGCTTCTTATCTTTAATGTCAATTTGATATTAATATTGCCACTTCAGTGTTTCTATTTTTGTTTATCTTTTGTTCTACATCTTTATTTTCTTCTTTTTATAAACCACATTTTATTTTTATCTAAACAATACATGCACATGATAATAAAATGATACAATGACCAAAATAGCAGCCCCCTCCCCTTTCCTGCCCACCCCAGTCCTGCTTCTTAAATTTTTCATTTCTTTTCATTTTTTTCTTACGGTATTTATTTATAGGATGATCAGGAAGTAGCAGACACATTTAAAGCCTTACTAAGATATATACGAAATAGACGTTGGAAGATAACCCCCTAAAAGTCTGGGGGCCAGTGGCTATCTCACTAAAATATCTGGCCATTCAGTGGTCCTGGGCATGTCATCAAAATAGTGGAGGAGGATGGTGTTTTCTGGAATGTAAAGATGATGGAGGTGTCTGTGGATTGTTGTGGTGGACAGACTCAAATGTGGCCCCTAATGACTGCCACTTCCTGGTATTCATGCTCTTGACCCCTTCTTTCGAGTGACACTTGCGGCTTGCTTCTAATCATCAGTTACAGCCACGATGATATAGGGCAATTCTGTGATTACATTACATTACGTATGATGCTGTCTTGCTAGCACACTTGCTCTAGGGTTTTTTTTGTTGGTTTGACAAAGTAAGTGATGTTGGGGAAGCCTATATGGCAAGGAACTGTTCATATCTTCTTGGACTGGAGAGTTGTCTCCAACCACTTGCTAGCAGGAGGTCAGGGACCTGTTCTACAACCAGTCACAAGGAAATAAATTCTTCCAACAATGTAAGTGAGCTTGGAAGTGGATTCTTTTCCATTTGAGCCTCCAAATAAGAATATAGAGCAGTAAACACCTTGACTGGAGTCAAGTGAGACCCTAAGCAGATTTAGGTGAGCTGTGTTTAGACTCCTGACTCACAGAAATTGTGAGATAATAGATGGCCAAGACAACTACATTGTGGCAGAGAGCAGGTACAATAACATAGTGCAGAAGCAACAGTGGGAAAGTATCCTTATTCGCAATCCTTATACTTTATGCACAATAACGACTTAGAGAGGTCCTTTTTATTTGGAGAAAAAGACATTAGCTTGGTCAGTAGCTGCATTATCAGGAGCTAGGAATTGCAATTAAAGTGAAAGTCACCACCTGATTAAGTTTATGATAATCCATAGTTCTCTAGGATCTGTCTTTTATGTAGGCTGAACTGACTGGTAAGTTTAATGGGGATGTAATAGTTTTCATCACCTCTGTTTTTTGAAGTCTGATTAAACTCTGCACCTACTCCAGGGATATAACATTGCTTCTAGTTTATTGTTTTGATAAGGAGAGGAAATTCCATGAACTTTAGATATTCCTACCATTATGCCCCTTACGTCATGGGTCAGGAAGGCCAAATGGGGTTCTTCCAGTTGCCAAATGTGTCTTTTCCAAGTGTATATTTAGGAACCAAGGAAATAATCACAGAGTGGGTCCCTGGACTATTTATGTTCAGTATCAGTTAGACTTGATTTACAACCCTATGTATCACCTGACCACCATAAGTCCCTAATTTAACTGGTGGACCACAGTAGCATTTTGGATCCCCAGAAATTAAGGTCAGTTCAGAGACTGTTTATTTATACACAAAATGTCTAGATAATTCCTTTTCATAGTGTATTGTACCTCTAATTAATAGCTGCAAATCTCTGAGGAAGGATTAGAGGATGTATGGTGTGTGCTTGTAATAGTTATGCAAGGTTTTTCTTCAAGGAACCTACCCGGTCTCCATGTCTTTTAATGTTCTCTGGGTCTGTGAACTAACTCAGGATTGTCAACTAGTGAAGGCTGTAACTTTTCCACCATGTTGGTTGATATAAGTTAAACTTTTGGCTACCAGATCTAGAATTTTTTCTGTTGCATAAATCGAACAGTATTATGGTAGGCTTCGACCTTTTTTGTTCCCAGGGGTACTCTAATCATTATCTATTGCCAAAGATCTCCGTAGGGCAAGACATTCTGATTACCAGTACATCCCTGCTGCCCTTAACAAATAATGTTCCCATCTTATCTTTCATGATTAGATGTGGCTACTTCGGCTGTGTTACCTTGGATGCCATCATCTCCCTTGAAACCTGGAAGGTTTTCTTAATGGCCACATACCCTATAGTCATACCTGACTTACATAAGAGACTAGTCACAGACCTTTATAAGGATGTAGATCCTCCCTTTACCAGTGTGGTTCTCATTGCTTTCTGGACCCTCTTGTAGAACATAGTTGAGGAGGAATAGGGGTATGAAATTCTTACAAGATAAATCCAGTCCCATATTCCTAGATCATTAGAGTCTTTCTCCCTCCATATGCCAAGGAAGCTTGGTCATCTCACCCTTTAAAGGCAACTTTTATCTCACTAACCAGGTAAGGTATAACAGTCATTTCTAGCTACATGAACTAACACGTTAAATCTGGAGTCTCCAGTAAGTGCACTCCTATCCATTAGTTTGGCCTGATGTAGCATTATATTTCATCCCCCTTGGTCAATTGCTTTTAGAATTCACTATCACATGTAGCTCTTGAGTTTCTGTTGGGTATTTAAGCTCTTTCCTGCTGGGTCATTGTGTGTACTTGTCTTTCTGGAGCATATTGAGATTTGACCCTAGTTATGGATCTAGAGGTAATAGAGATGGTTGTGGGTCTTAATGAACATTCCCCTTCAAGGTTATCTGCCCACGTGAGATTATCAGAGATTTTTCAAGCCAGAGAAGGCTAGTGTTCTCAGACACTGGAAAGCAAGCTACTTTCACTGGTATTGGAGGCTCCCAATTATGAGTAGGGTGTGGGGAGGGAGGAATGGGGATAGGTTCAAAATTGTTAAGTTTCATGTAGGACAAACCAGATATCTCTCTTCCCAGTTTCAGGATTCTATTCTTTTCCTGATCCAGGTCCTAATTTTCAAATGAGAAACTTGATGAGACCGAATTCAACTGTTGTTGTAATTCAGCAACCTACACAATTCAATTTTTGCCTTGTTTGGGGCACCTGGGTGGGTCAGTCAGTTGGGCGTCTGCCTTCGGCTCAGGTCATGATCCTAGGGTCCTGGGATCGAGCCCCACATTGGGCTCTCTGCTCAGCAGGGAGCCTGCTTCTCTCTCTCCCTCTGCTGCCCCCCCTGCTTATATTCTCTCTTTCTCTCTGTGTCACATAAATAAATAATAAATTTTTGCCTTGATTTTCAGCAGTATCAGCCCCACACCTATAAGAAAGAAGATAATTCTTCTAGGGGAATCCTGGAAGCTCTCTGGTTCTCTCATTGTGACTGAGAGTTAATGGACTGAGCTTGACATTTTCTAAGTGCTCAAGTATACACAAAAGGATCTGTCTTATACTACTGTCCTTATAGTTATCATTACTGCCATAATGACAAATGCAGCAGCCACTTAAGCTTTCAGAGATATGCTTGAGTTGATGCTTCATCACAATGTACCACAGGTGATACCTTGATTGGTTTTCTGAAACTACTGCATGTCATAGATTACTAGTATCCCTTTTCCTTGGCGAGGAGCTCAGCCCTGTGCTTAATCCCAAGAGCATGACCAAACCAATCCCCAAATCTAATCTTGTTTATCTTTTGGAACCACTCCTGGGACCAGTTCTGAACCAATCTGGATTTAACCCAGAATCAGAAACCACACAGTTATTTGAATTGGTAAAATTATATGTAATTAATAAATTATGATAAAGGAATAACTATAAAGATGTAAAGATAACACTAAATGAGACTCTAGGGTTCAAAGACATTTCTCAAGGGAAGAAAGACTTGGATGTGCCCGTCCTCTTCCTCATAGTTGGGTTTGGACCTTGTTGGAGAAGGTGGTTTTGCAGCCTTTTGAATGACAGAGGGGTTCACTGGATTGCCTTAGCCAGAGCTGGTTCACATTTGCTAGGCAGCAGGAAGCAACATTCTGAGATATAGTCATGTTGACTATGGTAGACAGTATTACAGTGGAAGATGAGGCACTGCTGCCAGATGAGACTTGGAGCATGCCAGTGTCTGTGTTGGGAGGGCTGCATCAAGAGGGTAATCACCAATCCCAGGCTGGGGCACAAGAATACTGAAGAACTGCACACTCTTAGCATGAGGTTAAGATAGACCACCACTGATGGATTATGCAGCAAGAGTAAAAAACACAAAACTCTTAACATAGCAAAACCAGGAAGAGAAGTCCCCCTTCTTCCTTGAGTGTCCTTTCAAAGCCCTGTGCTAATAAAGCTTAACATAGTATTTGAAGGAGAAGTGCTTGTAAAGTCTAGTCCATTATTATAGAGCAGATACTGGTGGGGTAACTTTGGTGTTGAGGCACAATAAATTGGTAATTGTTGCGCAGAGGTTTTCCTCAGATGTTTGGTGTTTGCAGCTATTTGCTTATCTTAAGAGAGAGGCATTGAATGCAGATGGATGCTTTGTCTGTGGGAGTAGAGTTTGTATATGTTGTGTTTAATTATTGGTCCTGGTATTTATAAAATTTTCTCTTTTTCCTTGGAATTCATGAATTTTACCTGGCTATGCTTATATGTGTCATTTTCCCATTCTGTCAGAACTAGATAAGCCATGTTTTTGTTCAGATTTAAATCTTTTATTGGTCAGGTAGATTTTCCTCTTAAAATGATCAGCTTAATTGTGTTTCTTTTCATTCCTTGTTAAACACGTGTATATTTTATATCTCCTGTATACATCTGCCAAGTATTTTACCCCTTTCCTTATGAATTCCATTTGTATATTTTTCTTTTATCTTGAGATTCCCCCCCCCCCACCAAACTTCCAGGACATTAAATTCATTTTCCATAGTGATTATTCTTTCATTGAACCAATGAGTATTTAAATTTGAAAGTTTTTTATTTTTTAAACTTCGAGAATGTCCTTTCCATTCTTTAAATTTTCCATCTGTTTCAAATATACCCATCTTGGCTGATGAGTGAGTCTTATTTTGCTTTGACTTCTTAAGGCTTTTTTCAATTTGGATGGTCAAGTCAAAAATTAGGATCCCTCCTTTGGCACAAATTCATGTATAATAGGTGTTGTCATGGTCTCCATTCCTGTGAGTGTCACATAACCAACAGTTCTGTTAGTTGGATAGTACTTTTCCAGCCTTAGGTATAGGAGGCAACTCAACTTATCCTAGTGTAGTCCCTTGCAGTTCCTCTGAGGCCAAGAATTTATAGCAGGCCTTCCTAGGACCACATACCTCAGGGCTTCTGCTATCCTAAAGAAGATTAAGTAATCTCTGAAGCCTCCAGTTTTTGAAGGAAGAAGAAGTAGCAGTCTTTGCAGGCTTTTGTTTTTTGCTTTTTGGTTTCCTTTTGGCTGGTATCTACCCATCTGACGCTTAGCTCAGAAAGTACTTAATTTTGTACTGTTTCTTTTATCTAACAACCCCTGCAAGAATCCATAGCCTTGATTGCATACTGCAGGCTTTGCTACCTTACTTGCCCTAGCAGTTGTTTTGTCCTAAATGGAAGTGTGATGACCATTATATCAAGAATTCATATTCAAGTTGTCATCTGCAGAATTTCTCAGACGAGAACTTCTGCAAGATAAATATCACAAATGCAAAGACATGTTATGAACCGGAGAAAAATATTACAAAAGCTTGACATTAAGAGGAATGATACTTAAAGTGTCATTTTAATTTTTCTCTACCATTTTATTTAGACATAATTATTACAGTATTCAGGCTTATATACTTGTTGGTAGTGTCTTTCTGTTTCAGAGCAGATAATACAAAACAAAAGAGAAAACTAAGATTAGTGTCAAGTGAAATTATGAAATATGCTGTGTATGGGACATAGTGTTTATTTGTCTGAAAAATGGCATTGAAGTAATATTATAATCTGTGATTCCATTCCTAACTGTGGAATAAAATCTGGCCTGTCATTAAAGGTCACACCATTTATCTGAGCTTAAAAACAAATTTCTCTGAATGTATGCAATAATATAATTGTGTAAAAGGGCAGTGATGGGATCACATTGGCCAGAAACTGCAGTTAGTTAATATAGTAGGAATAGGAGTAGCAGTGAAAGAAATAGCATTACATGTGTAGGATCAGTCTGGTTTTTTCCCTTGAAGTGTTTACTTAAAAAAAAAAAAAAAAAGTCTTTGGAGAGCTCTGAAAACCCAAGAACATTTTAGCTTATACCTGAGGGTAAAATAACAGTCTAGTCTCATGGTGTAATAAAGAACTCTCAGTCTACCTGTGTAATATTTACATTTACATTCACAGAAAACATGTATATGATATTGCTAAAAGCTACATGGAAAAAATCATCTAGGTATTAATTATTATATAGTCATTCTCACTTTGGAAGAGGGAGGGCCCTTCATTTAAGATTTCTAGGTAGGGTCTTTAGTTTACAATGTAGCGTGTTATCTTTGCCATCTGCTTGTCTTCCTCTGAAGCAAATGAATCTACTCTTAAGCAACACTATAGAATACTAATTCTCTGTGTCCTTGTCTGCTTAACCAAGGTCTTAATCAAATGGCCTGCGGAAAGAAGTATATTTATCTCCTAGAGTTTGAAGAATATGCACTCAGTGTACTGTGTAGAGATCCAGATTGAATTGATTGAGTTTTCTTTTAGTAAGTTTAGCTTATAAAAAGCTTAGAAGAAGATTTAAAACTCACTTTTAACTACAACATTGACTATTTTGTACCACATATTTGTATTTTCTCTTTGAACCTTGACTTTTGTTGTTGTTTTTGCTTTAGTTTTTCTTTCCCAGTTTTTAAAATGTTATTTTTCTAAATACCTCGAATTCTTTATATTATACTCTCCTCTATTATAATATGATAAAATTGTTACAGCAAATGTAATAATTTTTCTCATTTTACCCAGAGTGGTGATGTATAACTACCAAGCCTGAATTATAAAAATCTGCCATGTTTTTCTTTGTTTTCCTCTTTATCAGCTGGATATTGGTTTCTCAGGGTCAACCTTGGAAGCCTCTTATAGGGAATCCTAGAGCTTCTGTCAGCTTAGGTCCCAGAATGATTGTGTGACTTTAACTTATAATTCAGATATTCAAAAGCTGTGACCTTCTCTTTGAGAGACTGTAGGTATGTTACCAGAAGTGTTCTTTGTGGGGTGCCTGGCTGCCTCAGTCAGTAGAGTATGTGAATCTTGATCTTGGGGTTGTAAGTTCGAGCCCACGTTGGGTGTAGAGATTACTTAAAAAAAAAAAAAGGTGTTCTTACTGGTAATCTTGAAATTGTACTGCTTATCTTTCCCTACTCCTTAAATGAGGACAACTTATATTGAAATGTAGTAGGAGGGTGCCTGGGTGGCTCAGATGGTTAAGCGTCTGCCTTCGGCTCAGGTCATGATCCCAGGTCGCTGGGATTGAGTCCCACATAGGGCTCCCTGCTCAGCAGGGAGTCTGCTTCTCCCTCTCCCTCTGCTGCTCCTCCTGCTTGTGCTCTCTCTCTCTCTGTGTGTATCAAATAAATAAATAAAATCTTCAAAAAAAAAAAAAAGAAACGTAATAGTTTCTTAAGGTGGAAGCTTAAATCATTGAATTAGACCTTTTTTTTTTGTAAATATTTAAAGCTATATATTTCTCTCTAAATACTGTTTTAGACTAAGTTCTAAAAATCTGCATTCTACAGATTTTGATAATGTATTTTCTTCATAATGTGTTTCTTCATGATAAATTTACCATTTTATTATTATAAAATGCTTCTTTTAATATTTGTAATACTCCTTGTCTTGATTTCTACTTTTGTATGATAGAAATATAGTCATAATAGCTTTATTATAAAGTTTGCATGATATGTATTTTTTTCATTCTTTCAGTACAATCTGTCTGCTTCTATATGTAAAGTGTGTCTCTCGTAGATACTGTGTGATTGGGTCTTTTTATAGTCTGGATGGTCTTTGTCTTTCAAGAGGAATGTTTAGTCTATTGCTTCGTTTTGTTTTAGTTTTCTTAGTCTGAAAAGTTTTCATTTTGCTTTTATTTGAAAGATATTTTTTGCTGGATAAAAAATTCTGCATTTTTTTCCCCTCATTTTTATTGCGATACAGTTGACATATAACATTGTGTAAGTTTAAAGTGTGTAACTTTGATTTATTTGTATATTGCAAAATGATTACCACTATAGCATTAGCTAATAACACACCATCCCTTTGTATTATTTCCATTTGTTTTTTGTGGTGATAACATTTAATATTAAAGAGTACAGTATTATTAGCTGTAATCATCATTCTGTACATTATCCCCAGAACTTGTTAATCTTATAATTGGAAGTTTATATCTTTTGACTGATTCCTTCCCATTTCCCCTATCTTCCAGTCCCTGGTAACCACCACTCTATGTCTGTTTCTCTGAGTTTGGCTTTTTTTTAGATTCCCTGTATAAGTGAAATCATGCAGTATATTTTTTCTCTGTCTGACTTATTTCACTTAGCATTATGACTTGAAGGTTTATCCAGGTGGTTACAAGTGACAGGATTTCCTTCTTTCTCTTGGCTGAAAAGTATTCCAATGTATATATACTACATTTTCCTTATTCATTCATCCATTGATAGGCACTTAGGTTGTTCCATATTTTGGCCATTGTGAAAAATGATGCAGTGAACATGAGAGTGCAGCTATCTCTACAAGATCCCCCCACTTTTATGTTTATGTTTTTGATGTCACATTTACATTTTTTATATTGTGTGTTCATTGAAGTGATAGCTATTTTTAATATTTTTGTCCTTTAACTTTTATACTAAAGTAGTTAACACACTACCATATTATAATATTAGGGGTTCTGAATCTCTCCATGTGCTATGTGTGTCATATATTATCATGGTCTTTTAAAAAGATTTTATTTATTTATGTGAGAGAGAGTGAGAGAGAGAGAGAGAGAGAAAGAACAAGGGGGGCGGGGAGAGGGAAAGGCAGACTCCCCGCTGAGCAGGGAGCCTGACGGGGGGGCTCAATCCTGGGACTCCAGGATTGTGACCTGAGCCGAAGGCAGATGCTTAACCAACTGAGCCACCCAGGAGTTCTGTATTTTGTCATGTTTTCATGTTAATAGTAGAGTCCTTTTGTTTCAGCTCAAATCTCTTTTCAGCATTTCTTGTAATGCAGGATTAGTGGTGATGAATTCCCTCAACTTTTGTTTAGGGAGGGTCTTTATTTCACTTTCAGTTTTGAAGGACAGCATTACTAGGTAAAGTATTCTTGGTTGATAGTTTCTTTCTTTTAGCACTTTGAATTTATCTTTCCATTTTCTCCTGGCCTGCAAGGTATCTGTATCTTGTTTTGGGATCAGGGTAATGCTTGCCTCTTAAAGTGAGTTTGGTAAAGTTTTCTCCTCTTCTATTAGAAAGGATTTGTATTAATTCTAATTTGAATGTTTGGTAGAATTCACCAGAGAAGCTGACTCGTCCTGTAATGTTGTTTGTTAGGAGGCTTTTCATAACTTATTTAGTCTCCTTACTGGTAAGTGCAGGTGTTCTATTAGATAATGGTTCGGTCTCGGGAGTTTTTATTTTCTAAGAATTTATCCATTTTTTCTAAGTTGTCCAATTTCTTAGCATATGATTATTTATAGTAATATCTTAGGATCCTTTCTATTTCAGTGGTATCAGTCATAACATGTCTTAGGTCTGATTTTGAGTCATCTTTCTTCTAGATGAGTCCAGAGGTTTGTCAGTTTTGTTCATCTTTTCAAAGAAGCAGCTCTTAGTTTCATTGATCTTTTCTATTATCCTTTTAGTTTCTATTTCACTTATTTCTACTCTCATCTTTATTATTTCCTTCTAACTTTGGGCTTTGTTTTTGTTTTTTTTTTTCTAGTTCCTTTATGTATACAGTTAGGTTATATATTTGAGGTTTTTATTGTTTCTTGATATAAGCATTTATCACTGTGAGCTTCCCTCTTAGAACTGCTTTTGCTCCATCCCATAAATTTTGGTATGTTAAATTTACATTTTCCTGTGTTTCAAGGGAAGAAGAAAAGAATAGAGAAGAACTACAAAGATAGCCAGGAAATAAACAAAATGGCATTAAGTACATACTTATCAGTAATTACTTTAAAGGTAAATGGACTAAATTTGCAAATCAGAAGACATGGAGCAGCTGAATGGATAACAATAAGAAGATCCATCTACATGGTGAGAGACTCACCTTAGATATAAGGACTCACATGGCCTTAAATCAAAGGGATGGAAAAATGTATCCCATGCAAATGGAAACTATAAGAAAGCTGGATTAGCTATATTTACACCAGCCAAAATAGATTTTAAAAACAAGGATTGTAATATGAGACAACAAATCCTGTTACGTAATGATAAAGGGGTCAATCCAATAAGATGATACAGCATTTGTAAATATTTATGCACCCAACATAGGAGCACCTAAATATGTAAAGAAAATATTAAAGAGACCTAAAGGGAGAAATGTACAGCAGTCCAATAATAGTGGGGGACTTTAATACCCCACTTACATCAATTCATAGATCATTTATACAGAGTCAGTAAGGAAACCTTAAATGACAGGTTAGACTAAATAGTCCTAACAGATATTTGCAAGACATTTCATCCAAAAGAACAGAATACACATTCTTCTCAAGTTCACATGGAACTATTTTCCAAGACAGATCATGTGTTAGGCCAGAAAACAAGTCTTTTTTTTCTTTTAAACTTTTTTTTTAAGATTTTATTTATTCATTTGAGACACAGAGATACAGAGAGAGAGAGAGCATGAGCAGGGGGAGAGGCAGAGGGAGAGGGAGAAGCAGGCTCCCCGCTGAGCCAGGAACCTAATGTGGGGCTCGATCCCAGGACCCCAGGATCATGACCTGAGCTGAAGGCAGACAATTAACCATCTGAGCCGCCCAGGTGCCCCCTGAAAACAAGTCTTAATGATGATCAAAATCATATCAAGCATATTTATTTTACGTCCACAATAGTATGAAACTAGAAATTAATTACATGAAAACTGGAAAATCCATAAATATGTGGAGATTAAATATGCTGTTGAACAGTGTGTCAAAAGAAATCAAAAGAGAAATAAAAAAATAACTTGATCCAGGGCGCCTGGGTGGCTCAGTCGTTAAGCGTCTGCCTTCGGCTCAGGTCATGATCCCGGAGTCCTGGGATCGAGTCCCACATCGGGCTCCCTGCTCCGCGGGGGGCCTGCTTCTCCCTCTCCCACTCCCCCTGCTTGTGTTCCCTCTCTTGCTGTGTCTCTCTCTCTCAAACAAATAAATAAAATCTTTAAAAAAAAAAAATAACTTGATCCATTATTTTTTAAAATAAGCTTTCTATATTTTCTTCTCATTTCGTTTTGGGACTCCAATGATGTATATGTTATTTCTTTTGTCAGTATGCCATAATTCCCATAAGCTTTCTTCATTCCTTGTCACTCTTCTTTTTGCTGCTATATTTAGATAATTTCATTTGATCTGTGTTCTAGCTTACTAATTCTCCCTTCAGCTTATTCAAGTTCATTGTTGAAACTCTTATCAATTCTTCATTATACTCATTGTATTCTTTAGCTCCAGAATTTCCGTTGTGCTTTCTTACATTTTCTTTCTTTAACTTTTTATTTTGTTGTTATATATTTTTTCTGATATCTTTGTTTATCTGTGTTCTTTTGGACCTCTCTGATAAGGTGTATAATTTTTTTTTTTAAATTTTGGAATGCTTAATGAGTTTGCATGTCATCCTTGCATAGGGGCCATGCTCATCTCTGTATCATTTCAATTTAGTATATGTGCTGCAGAAGCAATCACCAAAAACTATTTTGAATTCTTTGTTCAACAGTTTCTGGATCTGGATTTCTTTGGGCCAGTTACTGGAGGTATACCTCATTCCTTTTGTGGAGACAAAGTTCCTTGATTCTTCATAATCCTGAAGCTGTGCTTTCATGTCTATGCATTAAGAAGCAGTTACCTCTTCCATAAGGGGAGCCTTTTACCTGTGTGTGAGGGCACACTTAATCATGTGGTGACCTTTGGTCTACTGGTGTAGGGTAAGCAATGTGGCATGTGGGTCCAGGAAGGTGTGATGTCTTTTCGGTTCAGGCCACCATGTTTCACTGCATTGACAACCAGGTGGTTTTTAGTGAGCACTGTGGAAGATCTGTACTGGCTGCAAGGGCTGTTTGGGTCCTAAGCAACACCTCCAGTTTGTAACTAGGGACCAAGGCAGACAGTGATCGTGGCCAGAGCCAATGGGGTGCACACACTCAGCTGTGGTGGGTAGCTGGAGCTGTCTATGCAGTGGAAGAGACCTGCCTCAGACACAGTTATAGTAATAAGTGTCAGTGCA
The DNA here is from genome assembly GCF_029215605.1 of Mirounga angustirostris. Taxonomy (NCBI): domain Eukaryota; kingdom Metazoa; phylum Chordata; class Mammalia; order Carnivora; family Phocidae; genus Mirounga; species Mirounga angustirostris. The sequence continues at coordinate 123,357,327 of NW_026991709.1, forward strand.
GGTAGCAAGGACTAGAGCCAAATATGGGCTCACCGGTAGCTGTAGAGGCCCTGGCTGGCAGTGTGCTCTCCTGTGGTTGCATACTCCCTCCAGGCAAGCACCCTGTGGTGGAGGCTGTGGGTGGGGCTTGGTGGGTTGCAGTTGTGGGTACACAGCCTAGAGGAGCTGTACCTAGAGGTACAGATGGGCAAGGTGGACCCAGACAGTGACAGAAGGTAGGGCCTCCTGATCTGAGCCTACCAGCAGCTGCAGGGTTTCTTGGCTTTTGGTATACTCATCAGTGGCTGCCTATTTCGCTAGCCTTGTGCATGCATGCTGCAGTGGGAGGCCAGTGATGAGTGTTAGGTCAGTGGTACACAGCTAGAGGGGCTACCTCTGAGTGTGGGAACAGTGTTCAGTGATGGGGAAGTTGCACTAGGCTGGAGTCTTATACTCACCTAGCTGTAGAAGCTCAAATTGGTGGCTTATGTGGCTCATTGGCTCCTGTGGGGCTACAGAGGGACTCAGGTGACTGGTGTCTTACACTTCTGCAGCCATAGAGATGCTGCATGGGTGTGGGGCAGATCTGGTGGTGGCAGGGAAAGGTTTCAGGGAGAGACTCAGGCAGCTGGTTTCAGCCTACAGAAATACCTGTGGGGAGAAATCTGGCAAGATCTGCAGGAGTCCACAGTGGCTGTGCTAACCTTTGGCTTTGTCAGTGGTAAAATATGCCGAGTTTGTCTGTAGAGTAGGTCTCTGAACCATGATTGCTGCTGGTGCTTGTCTGCTATTAATAGCTTCTGCTTTTATTCCTTGTTCCTAGCTAGCTCAGTACATCTGTGGGTTGCTGATCTAGGGGTGAAACCAAAGGTGGGCTTCTGCACAGTGTCCTGCAAGGCTGGGGAACTGGTTGCTCACCATATTCTTCCTTTCCTAGCAAGAGGAACTCTTTTTAACTGGGAAGTTCCTTCTGAGCACTGTGAACTGGTGTTAGTTTGGGGGATGGGATTATGCATGCAAAATGAAGTTGCCTTCCTTCTCATGTGATGATTCTCATTTTTCTTATTGTTAAAATGTCCTAAGTGGACTCTAGAAGTCTCCTGGAGTTGTTCGTGGATTGCTGTCCATTTGTGGATCTTTGTGGGATCACAGGGAAGCTGGGTTTTTTCACCAAGTGATGGGCAGTTTTTTCTTTCCGTACTTTAAATACGTCTTTTCATTATCCCTTGGCTTTCATTCTTTTTGATGAGACATGTGCCATATTTCTTATCCTTTGGTCCCCTGTGTGTGTACCGTATGGCTACTTAAAAATATTTTCTCTAGTGAAGATTCCCTACAATGTGTCTTATGTGGTTTTCTGTTTTATCCTGTCCCCTAGGCTAAGCCAAGGCCTTATATATTACGAAATACTGTATAATCCAGCAACCTTGCCCATACTTGGCAGTGCCTCTAACAATCACCAATGTCTGCCAATTCAAGAAGGATTTATCTCTCTGGAGTTTAGTTCTTTAGATTCTTTGGCTTTTACCTTCTCTTTTAAAATGTTTCCTTTCAGGGCGCCTGGGTGGCTCAGTCGTTAAGTGTCTGCCTTCGGCTCACGTCATGATCCCAGGGTCCTGGGATCAAGCCCCGCATCGGGCTCCCTGCTCAGCGGGAAGCCTGCTTCTCCCTCTCCCACTCCCCCTGCTTGTGCTCTCTCTCTCACTATGTCTCTCTCTGTCAAATAAATAAATAAAATCTTAAAAAAAAAATTTAAAATGTTTCCTTTCAGAAGAATAACAGATTATACCAGAATCATTTATTAAATTAACCACTCCTTTTCCTCAAAAATTGAAGTATCTCCTTTGTCATAGCTTAAGTTCTGTATATACCTGGATTTATTTCTGTGCTCTATTTTCTTATATTTTCTAGTCCTACATTAGATTTGATCTATATTAATTTTCAGTACTTTTATGTTAAATTTTAACATTTATAATGCTCAAGTCCCTGTTAACTAGTTTTATTCAGACTGTTTTTGGACTCCTCACATACAGCTGGTGGGATTATACATTCGTACTGTCACTTTGGGAATTAAAATTTGTTCACCATCTTCAGAGTGTTTTCACAATTATGGGCCTCATGTAGAAGTGGAGAAATGGCTTCCTCTTTAGCTTTGTGCCATACTTCCTTACCTTGGTCAGAAAGCATTTTTGCTTGAGCTGTGAGTTTTAAAATCACTTGACCTGCTTTATCCATTCCTTGTCCTCACCACCATTCTTAGCCAACATGTCCTTGACACATTATTCAGCAGAACTGAACCTTGAACAGATATCATGGTATTCTTTCTTTTTCTTTTTACCCTCTTCTACAACTGTAATATTCTTTCTAAAAATTTTCTGTTTACCTTCAAAGTAAAACCTTCCAGACACTAATGTGATGAGACAGAGAAACAGAGTGTTATATACATTAGCAATTAAAAAAAAGTCCTCTCTTTCACATGGAAGAAGGGAATGTGGTTGCTCTTCAGTAGAAGAGGTTATTAAAGAAGGCATATGCTCAACCAGAATGGTTAAATTAATAGTATTGATGATACATAGTATTGGTGAGGATGTGGAACACCCAATCTCATACATTGATAGATTTCATAAATTGCTGATGGAAGTATAATTTAGTACACTTGTTTTGGAAAATTGTAGGGCATTGTCTACTAACCATCTACACACATATGTTCTATGTTTTAATAAGTTTGCTACTGGACATATACACAACAGAAAAAAGTTTATGTCCATCACAGTATGTGTACAGTCATGTTTATGGCAATTTTATTCGTGATAGCCTTAAAATGGAAACAGTAGTCCTGTCCTTAAATAGTATAATGGATAATAAATTATGGTATGTTAATACAATCAGATGCTACCCAGCAGTGCAAAAAATTAAAGTACTAATACACATAACAACTGATAAACTTTGATTAAAAGAAGTCAAACATAAAAGAGGATACTATTTATATGAATTTCAAAAACATGTCCATTGTTAAGGAATAATAGTTAAACCCTTTGAGCTGGGGATGGTTTTTGACTGGAAGGGAGCATCAGGGAGCCATTTCAGTTTTGGAAGTGTCTTATACTTTCATCTTGGTTAGGATTACACAGGTATATGTATTTGTAAAATTTCATCAAGGTGTAACTTAAGTTTCATACATCTTACTGTATATAATTGTATTTTCATATAAAAGTAAAAATTTATTTTAAAAGTGTTTAAAAATTGTCATACATTTTCTCTGATACCCTACCCCCACCCAGGGAAACCTCAAACTATATTGTCTACAAGTATGCTATATGGAATCACATTAAATCTGCCTAACAGTTTAGAAAGACTTTATTAGTAGAGCTTTAAGGCTTTTTTTTTTTAAACTCCATATATGAAACTTATTTACGTGGTTTTCTATATCGAGTTTTTATAATTTTCCTCAATAATATTTATACCTTTCTTGAATTTATTCTTAGATAATTGTAGTTGTGAACACGCTGCTTATCCATTTATGTTTTTTATATATTGCCAATATCTAAAAGTTATTTTGTACAAGGCGCCTGGGTGGCTCAGATGGTTAAGCGTCTGCCTTCGGCTCAGGTCATGATCTCAGGGTCCTGGGTTCGAGTCCCGCATCGGGTTCCCTGCTCAGTGCAGAGCCTGCTTCTCCCTCTCCCTCTGCCACTCCCTCTGCTTGTGCTCCTCTGTCTATCTCTCTGTCAAATAAATAAATAAAATCTTTAAAAAATAAATAATAAAAGTTATTTTGTACATTTATCTTTTGTCACCTGTCTTGTCAAATTTTTTCCATTATGAATCTTTTGAGTCACTTTAGTAGAGATTGTTAGCTATTTTTTTCAACTGTTGGGAGAATTTTCTTTATTAATATTTTACTCATTTTTGCTTTAACTAAAAACTTAAAACATCCTTGCCTTGTTCCTTTTTGAGTTGAAATGTCTTGAGCATTTCAACAAATATCTTAATCTTTATCTTCACCTTGTTTATGTATATTTCATCTAACTAGTTTTTGTAGGAGTTGTTCATTAAGCTTGGCTGCACAGTTTTATCAGATACCATTTTGAGATCTAGTAATATGATCATTTAATTTCTCTCCTTTACTTCATAAATTGAATTACTTGATTTCCTAATATTGACTCAGTTTTGCATTCTGACAAAAATGCATTTGGTTATATATGGTGTGTATTCTTTTTATGCAGTACTAATGGAATAGGTTTTTTGATATTTAGAAACTTTCTGAGTGTGTAAGTGTAATTAGCTTAGCTTTTGTGTTATTCTCACAGTGTGGTTTGAATATTGGTATCTATAGTTGCTTAATAATTATTGGACTTGTCAGATTTGTATTGTGGTCTAAACAGAGATTTCTTTAAGTGGACACACACAGATAAAATCACAAACTTTAAAAAAATTTATTTGCTGTTGTATTAGTTATTTTGAAGTTTTCATTTTCATATATTTTTTTTCCCTACAGTCCGTGGTGGATGACTGGATTGAATCATATAAACAAGACAGGGACATCGCACTTCTGGATTTAATCAACTTTTTTATCCAGTGTTCAGGATGTCGAGGTACATAATGTTGGGATAAATAATTACATTGAGTCTGTCAGTCCAACAGTGTCAAATTTACTTCACCTTTCTTTAGTTGTATGTAATCCATCCTAGAACTATGACCTAATCTTTTTCTGATAAGGAAAATTATTGCTATTTAAGTATGTTTCATCTTGTTTTTGTTCAGTTTGGCTATGAAATAACAGATTTCTAAAAATTTATGAAATTTGAAGGAAATCGAAAATTCGTTTATGAATTTGTGAGTTGACTTTAGATCATAAGCTTTTATAAGTGATATTTACTGGTATTATTTGTGCCTATGCTCCATATTAGGAATTTTACTAGTTGCTAACATTCATTATTTTGTATCCTTGTCAGTGTTTTGGTCCTCATTGTATAGATGAAGTACTTGAAGCTTCAGTAATTTGCTTTAAGTAACATAAGTACCAAAATCAGGTTTCTTAAGGTTATCATTCATTGAAAGTCTGTAGACAGTATTTTTAAATAAAATACAATTTTGTTTTTATCATATTAATAGATAATTGATAGATATTTTTCTTCTCAGGAATAGATAAATCTGAACAGATTATAATGTGTTACATGGGGGAAATCAGTTTGTAAATCAGCATTCTTTGCCTTTCAGCGCAGAAAGTACAGTGATCTTTTATTAAGATCACTAATACAGTTGATTTCTTGAAGGCTTTCTTATTTCTTTTTTTTTTTTTTTAAGATTTTATTTATTTATTTGAGAGAGAGAATGAGATAGAGACAGAGAGAGCATGAGATGGGGGAGCGTCAGAGGGAGGAGCAGACTTCCCGCTGAGCAAGGAGCCCGATGCGGGACTCGATCCTGGGACTCCAGGATCATGACCTGAGCTGAAGGCAGTCGCCCAACCAACTGAGCCACTCAGGCACCCAAGGCTTTCTATTTCTGTTTGTCACTCACAGTATTGACAAAAGTAGTTTATCAAATATTTACAGAACACCTATCTTGTACTAAGCATGTGCATTCCTCTTCAGAGTATACACATGTTATCAAGACAATCTCTGCAATATTAGAGTATTTGTAATTTTCAAAGGAGGCTTAATTACAAGGAGCAGAGAGGGAAATATACCAGTAGTTCAGTAAAGTGCTCACCACTGCCATCTTAACAATAACAGCACTGGTTATAATTTAACGACAATTTAATAAGTGTTATGCTTTGTGTTTTACATGCATTTGCTCATTTAATATATTGGTTACATAGTCAGATCAGGCAGTTCGTGATTTTTATAGATCAGGAAACTGAGAATAAACTGCTGAGGTAAGTTTTTGGACATCATACAGTTAGTTTAAGTGCCAAACTCAAGATTCAAAGCCAGGCTTGTCTCAATCTGGAGTCTGTGTCCCTAAGGACAAGATACTATGGTAGTAGCAAAGAGGGGCTTCTGATTTAGCGCAGGCTTTGTATCTCTATGTATGTGTAAATGTCAGAGTATTTGTAAGAAAGTGCATCTCAGGGGAAGAAAGTCTGTGGTGAGACTGAGGCTGAGGAAGAGAAAGGTAAAGGGGACGAGAAAGGCCAAAGTTAACAGATCATGTATAAATGCTTCAAGACAAGAAAGCAGGGTACACTCTTGGACATAAATAGAGGTTAAACATGAATCTGAGAGCATTGAGATTGGTGGAGAGTGGCAGGAGATTATGCTATTTGGAGGAAGGTGACTTTGTTAATTTTGTAGCCTTAAAATGGGTATAAGGCAATCACTGAATGATGTACTTTAAATGTATTATCTAATCTATGTTAAATATTCTCTTGGATTTGGTTTTGATTTTAAAACAACTGGTAATCTTTAATTTTTTTCCTTTTTTAATTCATTCCCAGTTTTCAAAAGACCAGAAAGCTTTAGAATATCTAAAGCAAAAAGTCTTTACCACTTCCTGCCTTCCCATCTGTCTCGACAGAGTTAACTGCGTTTAACTACTTAGTTGTATATTCATCTGTCTGTTGTCATTATTTATCTAATTTCTGTATGTATAAGTAGGAATATATATTCTTTCCTTCCCCACCACTCTCATACAAAAGATACTTATGTATAGGGAGCTTTGTTAACACAGCATCATAGCATTCCTTTGTGTGTGTTGTGTGTATAATAATTTAGTTAAACTAGTCTTCTATTAAAAGACCATTGCATTATTTGTAGTCTTTTGCTGTTACAAACAGTACTGTAATGAGTAATTTTGTGTATACCTTATTTGCTCTTTGTGGAAGAATGTCTGTGGGAAAATGTATTTGTAAAATTATATCAGATATTGCCTAACTTCTATAGGAATTGTACTCATTTTTGCTCGCATTAGTAATACATGAGGATGTTGCTTCTTGGTCTTTTCAACAAAGTGTTTTTATCAAATTTTGGGGTCGGTCTTATGAATGATGTAAAAATGATGTGCCAGTGTGATTTTTTTTTTTAAATAGAGGTGAAATTCACTTAACATACAATTAGCCTATTTATTTATTTATTACAGTTAACCATTTTAAATTGTACAGTTCAGCAACTTTTAGCATGTTCACAATGTTGAATGTTGTGCAACCACTTCTCTCTAGTATCAAAAGTTTTTATCACTCCAGGAGAGTACCTCGTATTTATTAAGTTAATCATTCCCATTTTCTTGTCCTCCTTCAGTCCTTGGCAAATTCTAATCTGCTTTCTGTTCCTATAGATTTGCCTGTTTTGGTCATCTTAATTACAAAAGTAGTTCTACAACATCTGACCTTTTGTGTCTGATTTCTTTAACTTAACCATAATGTCTTCAAGGTTTATCAAGGTAGTACCATATATCTATAATTCATTCCTTTTAATGGCTGAATAACGTTGTGGCATAGATCACAATTTTTAAATTTATTCATCTGTTGATGGATATTTGGATTATTTCCACCTTTTGGTTATTGTGAATATTGCTGCTCTAAACATTTATGAACAAATTCTGTTTGAGTACTTTTTTCTTGAGTTTGGGGGGTAAATATGTAGGAGTGGAATTGCTGGATCCTATGGTAATTCTATTTTCCTTTTTAGGGAACCATCAAATTGTTACCCACAGCAGCTGTAGCATTTTATGTTCTTCCAAAAAATGTTATAAGGATTCTTATTTCTTCACCTCCTCTCCATATTGTTTCCCACAGTGGCTGCACCAGTTTATATTCCCACCAATTGTGCACTATGGTTCCCTTTTCTCCACATCCTTGCCAACACTTGCTATTTTCCAATTTTTTTATTTTAAGTGTCCTAGTATGTATGGAGTGGTATCTTGTAGTGGTTTTGATTTGTGTTTCCTTAATTATCAGTGATCTTGAACACATTTTCATGTGTCTGTTGGCCATTTGTAGATCTTCTTTAAAGAAATGTGTATTCAAGTCCTTTGTTCATTTCTAAATTAGTTTTCCTTTTGTTGTGCATTGTTTATAGAGTTCTGTATATATTTTGAATACTAAGCCCTCCTCAGATATATAACTTAGAACTACTTTCTTCCCATTTTGTAGCTTGTCTTTTCACTTCCTTAAAGATGTCCTTTTGTGCTCAAAAGTTTTAAATTTTAATTTAGTCTTTTCCATCTGTTTTTTATTTTTTTGCTCCTGCTTTTAGTGTCAAATCTAAGAATCCATTGCTAAATAAAAGGGCATGAAGATTTATCCCTATATTATTTTTCAAATAGAGACAGTCCCCAACTGATTATGGTTCAACTTGTGATTTTTTTTTAAATCTGTTTTTAAAGATTTTATTTATTTTAGAGGGAGAGGGGCAAAGAGAGAGGGATAGACAGTCTTATACAGACTCTGCACTGAGCATAGAGCGTAACATGGAGCTTGATCTCATGACCCTGAGATCACGACCTGAACTGAAACCCAAGAGTTCCATGCTTAATCTACTGCGCTGCCCAGGCACCCCTCAACTTGTGATTTTTTTTAACTCTACAATGGTACAAAAATAATATGCATTCAATAGAAACTGTACTTCGATTTTTGAATTTTGACCTTTTCTTGGGCTTAGAGATATGTGATAGGATGCTGTCTCCTGATACTGGGCATAAGCAGTGAGCCACACCTACCAGCCAGTACACTCACAACCATTCTTTACCTCTACAATCATTCTGCTTTTCACTTTCAGTACAGCATTCAGTAAATTACATGAAGTATTCAACACTGTATATAAAATAGGCTTTGTATTAGATGATTTTACCCAACTGTAGGCAATGAAGTGTTCTGAGCACACTTAAGGGAGGCTAGACTAAGCTGTGATACTCAGTGGGTTGGATGTATTAAGTGCATTTTTGACTTAATATTTTTAACTTATGTACAATGGGCTTATCAGGTTGTAACCCCATCATAAGTGAAGGAAAATCTGTAGTTTTACAGTTTTAACTTTATAATTAGGTTGTTGATTGTTAATTTTTGTATATGGATGATTTTAATTTATATTTGTCTTAAAAGTGAGGCTTGAGAGCTATTTCTGTTACTTTTTCTTTCAATTCTCTGTTCCTTTCCCTGCCGGTTTCCCTTTCTAGCATCTTCTTTGTTTCTGAAGAGGCATTTGAAAAAATGGATTTTAGAACATTTTGATAAAAGTCATAGAATGGTCTTTTCTTAATATGATTAACGAAGAAGGCACACTGTCCTTTCACATCAGTGGAATATAATAAAAATCCAGAAATATACCCAAACACTAATGAAAATTTAGTGAGTGTATCTTAAAACATATGAAAGAAGAGAAAGGCAAATTGCATCTACACTGAGATATCATTTTTCACCTATCAGATTGATAAATTTAAAAATTACAAAAATACTGTGTTGGTTAAGCTATCAGAAAATAGACATTGTTACATTGTTTCCTGGAATAAAAATTGATACATCTCTGATGGAAAGAGATTTGGCAGTATCTACCAAAACTACATTTGTTTTTATCTAGCCATCCTACTTGTGTAAATTTGCCATGAAGATATACCTCCAGAACTAAGAAAATAAAGGCACAGGGTTACTTAATACAATATTATTTGCTATTGTAAAATGTTGGAAACAACCTAAATACTCATATATAGGAGAATGATTAAATAAATTGTCATAGAGGTACACAATGGAATTTTGTAAAAATTTCCATTGTAAAGGGGTGCCTGCGTGGCTCAGTCAGTTAAGCATCTGCCTTCGGCTCAGGTCATGATTCTGGGGTCCTGGGATTGAGTCCATGTCAGGCTCCCCTCAAGGCTCCCCTTCTCCCTCTCCGTCTGCCTGCTGCTCCCCCTACTTGTGCTCTCTCTCTGTCAAATAAAATAAAATCTTAAAAAAAAAATTCCAGGGGCAACTGGATGGCTCAGTCATTGAGCGTCTGCCTTTGGCTCAAGTCATGATTCCAGTGTCCTGGGATCGAGCCCCGCATCGGGCTCTCTGTTCAGCGGGAAGCCTGCTTCTCCCTCTTCCACTCCCCCTGCTTGTGTTCCTGCTCTCACTCTCTCTCTCTCTGTGTCAAATAAATAAATAAAATATTTAAAAAAATAAAAATAAAATAAAACGAGTCTCTTGCAGGCAGCATATCGATGGGTCTTGTTTTTTTATCCAATCTGATACCCTGTGCCTTTTGATTGGGGCATTTAGCCCATTTACATTCAGGGTAACTATCGAAAGATAGGAATTTAGTGCCATTGTATTGCCTGTAAGGTGACTGTTACTGTATATTGTTTGTGTTCCTTTCTGGTCTATGTTGCTTTTAGACTCTCTCTTTGCTTAGAGGACCCCTATCAATATTTCTTGTAGGGCTGGTTTTGTGTTTGCAAATTCCTTTAGTTTTTGTTTGTCCTGGAAGCTTTTTATCTCTCCTTCTATTTTCAGTGACAGCCTAGCTGGATATAGTATTCTTGGCTGCATATTTTTCTCGTTTAGTGCTCTGAATGTATCATGCCTGTCCTTTCTGGCCTGCCAGGTCTCTGTGGATAGGTCTGCTGCCAATCTAATATTTCTACCATTGTAAGTTACAGAACTCTTGTCCTGAGCTGCCTTCAGGATTTTCTCTTTTTCTCTGAGACTTGTAAGTTTTACTATTAGATGTCGGGGTGTTGACCTATTTTTATTGATTTTGAGAGGGGTTCCCTGTGCCTCCTGGATTTTGATGCCTGTTTCCTTCTCCAAATTAGAGAAGTTCTCTGCTGTAATTTGCTCCAGTATACCTTCTGCCCCTCTCTCTCTTTCTTCTTCTTCTGGGATCCCAATTATTCTAATATTGTTTCATCTTTTGGTATCACTTATCTGTTGAATTCTGCCCTTGTGATCCAGTAGTTGTTTATATCTTTTTCTCAGCTTCTTTATTCTCCACCATTTTGTCTTCTATATCACTGATTCTCTCTTCTGCCTCATTTATCCAATGCATCTCATTAATAGCCTTTTTAATTTCGACTTGGTAGATTTTAGTTCTTTTATTCCTCCAGAAAGGGATTCTCTGGTATCTTCCATGCTTTTTTCAAGCCCAGCTAATATCTTTATAATCGTCATTCTGAAATCTAGTTCCAACATCTTACTAATGTCCATATTGATTAGGTCCCTGGCAGTCGGTACTGCTTCTTGTTCTTTTTTTTTGAAGTGATTTTTTCCATCTTGTCATTTTGTCCAGAGGAGAATAGATGAATGAGAGAACAAAATGCTAACAGGGTAACAACGACCCCAGAAAAATATACACTAAACAAATCAGAAGAGACCCGAAACCACGGGGAAAAGAAAGGGAAATAAAAAATAAAAAAAAAGAATATGATCAAATATGATCAGACTGGTGAATAGATCAGTGCCAAACACTAGATTTTGGGCGTATTCTTGTCTGTTAGAAGACAACGGCCTCCCAAAATTTTAAAGAAAGAGAAACTTGTCTATGTACAAAAATAAGGGTAAGTACAATGAAGGGATGGAATATGACTCTAAAGTTGAAAATTATAAAAGATTTTATAAATGGAATTGATAAGTTTGTTGAAAAAAGAAGAGAAATTAAAAAAAAGGGGGGGGGAGAGAATGTGATCAGGCAAGAGATGAGAACAAAGCCATACACTAGAGATTTAGGGTATATTTTGGTCTATTAGAAGAAACTGTATCCCAAAATTTTAAAGAGAGAACACTTACATATATATATAAAAAATAAAGTTAACTACAATGAAGGGATAGAATATGACTCTAAAAACGAAAAATAAAAAAGATTTTTAAAAAAAGGATTGATAAGTTGTTGGTTGAAAAAGGGAAAGAGAAAAAATTTAAAATTAGGATAAGAAAAAAAAGAAAATTAAAAAAATTAACTTTGAAAGACTAAAGAATCATGGGGAAAAAAGCCATGAATTCTATGTATTGTATTCCCCTAGCACTGGAGTTCTGCCATTTTCATTGATCGGTAAACTTGGTCTTGGGGGCTGTTCTTGCTGATCTTCTGGGGGAGGGGCCTGTTGCCGTGGTTCCCAAATGTCTTTGCTGGAGGCGGAATTGCCCCGCCCTTGCTGGGGCCAGGCTAAGTAATCTGCTCGGGTTTGCTCTCGGGAGCTTTTGTTCCCTGAAAGCTTTGCATACAGCTTTGGAGCATGAGAAGGAAAATGGAGGCCTCCGAATCTCCGCCCTGGAGGAGCAACGAACTCGGGGCCCCACTCCTTAGTGTGCCCCCAGAGAAAAGCAGTCAGTCACTCCTGTCTCCCCAGTCTCCGGCTGCGCTCCATACTCTCCCAGCCTGTGACTGAGAGTTTCTTTCTTTCTTTTTTTTTTTAATTTTTTATTGTTATGTTAATCACCATACATTATATTCATTAGTTTTTGATGTAGTGTTCCATGATTCATTGTTTGTGCATAACACCCAGTGCTCCATGCAGAATGTGCCCTCTTCAATACCCACCACCAGGCTAACCCAAGCTCCCACCCCCTCCCCTCTAAAACCCTCAGTTTGTTTTTCAGAGTCCATCATCCCTCATGGTTCATCTCCCCCTCCCATTTCCCCCCCTTCATTCTTCCCCTCCTGCTATCTTCTTTTTTTTTTTTTTTCTTAACGTATATTGCATTATTTCAGAGGTACAGATCTGTGGTTCAACAGTCTTGCACAATTCACAGCGCTCACCATAGCACATACCCTCCCCAGTGTCTATCACCCAGCTACCCCATCCCTCCCACCCCCCACCCACCCCCACTCCAGCATGACTGAGAGTTTCTATCTCAGACACACGACCCCATTTGGACTTTACAAACCCAGTAAATTCCTTTGGTGCGCTCCTGCGCCGCTCCTCCCGGGGGAGGAAGGGGAGTCTCCCTGTATCTGCTGCTTCTTGGGTCCCTGCTGTAAGAGTAGTGGCCCAGCTGTGCCACGGAGCACGGTTTATGGCAACCCTGAGCTGAGAGCCCACTCCTTGACTCCGTCTTTGCAGCTGGCTTCCCCGATCCGATACCTGGGAGCTCTGCTGCACTCAGGCACCCCCGGTACACTGTTCCAGGGGGGGTTCAACCCCCCGCTTAGTCACTGGAGCGACGTCCCTCAGTGGGGCCAACTTCTAAAAGTTCCGATTTTGTGCTCCGCTGCTATATCACTTGCCAGTAGCTGGCTCCCTCCTCCCATGGTCTGTATTTCCAAATATCGCCATGGATTCACTTCTCTGCACATCCTACCTTCTAGAAAGTGGTCGCTTTTCTGTTTAAAGAGTTGCTATTTTTTTCTTCAATCTCCTTTTGAGTTTGTAGGTGTTCAGAATGGTTTGATACCTATCTCGGTGAATTCCTGGGACCAGACGAAATTTAGGTCTCCTACTCCTCTGCCATCTTGCTCCTCCCCCCTCTATTTTTAATTTTTTGAGGAACCTCCACACCATTTTCCTAAGTGGCTGTACCAACTCGCATTCCCACCAACAGTGTAAGAGGGTTCCCCTTTCTTCACAACCTCTCCAACATTTGTTGTTTCTTGCCTTGTGAACTTTTGCCATTCTGACTGCTGTAAGGTGGTATCTCAGTGAGGTTTTGATTTGGATTTCCCTGATGGCTAATGATGAACATTTTTTCATGTGTCTGTTAACCATTTCTATGTCTTCTTTGGAGAAGTGTCTGTTCACCAAACATTTTAAGAAGAGTTAATACCTATCCTTCCCAAATTATTCCAAAATATTCAGAAGGAAAAAACAAGCTTTCTAAATTCATTCTCCAAGACCAGCATCACATATATACCAAAACCAGACAAAGACACTAAAGAAAATTACAGGCCAATATCCCTGATGGATATATATGTAAAAATCCTGATCAAAATATTAGTAAACTGAGTTCAAAAATATATTAAAAGGATCATTCACTATAATCAAATGGAATTTATTCCAGGGATGCAAGCATGGTTCAATATCTGCAAATCAATCAATATGATAGGTCACATTAACAAGATAAAAGGATAAAAATCCTATCATCATCTCAAGAAATGCAGAAATTGCGTTTGGCAAAATTCAACCTCCATTCATGATAAAAACTCTGAACAGAATATAGAAGAAACACACCTCAACATAATAAAGATCATTTATGACAATCAGTTAACATCACAATGGTAAACAGCTGAAAGGTTTTCCTTTAAGATCAGGAACAAGACAAGGATGTCCACTCTCACCACCTTTTTTCAACATGGACTTGAAGTCCTAGCCACAGCAGTCAGACAAAAAGAAAGAAAAGGCATTCAAATTGTTAAGTATGGAGTTAAGCTGTCACTTTTTGCAGATGACATGACACTATATATAGAAAACCTAAAGACTCCATCAAGAAACTGTTAGAATAAACAAAAATCAGTAATGTTGCGGGATACGAAATTAATATTAAGAATCAATTATGTTTGTATACACTAATAAGTAACTAGCGGAAAGAGAAATTTATAACTGCAGAAAAAGGATAAAATACTTAGGAAGAAATCTAAGCTAGGGGGGTGAAAGACCTATACTCTGAAAACTATTAAGACACTGAGGAAAGAAACTGAAGACAACAGAAACAAATGAAAAGATAAACCATGCTCACTGATTGAAAGATTTAATATTGTTAAAATGTCCATACAACCCAGTGCAATCCACAGATTCAATATAATCCCTATCAAAATACAAATAGGCTTTTTTTTACAGAATTAGAATAACCCTAAAATTCATATGGAACCACAAATGACCCCGAATAGCCAAAGCAAACTTGAGAAAGAAAAACAAAGCTGGATGAAGAACACAGCTGGATGTATCAAGCTTCCTGATTTCAAACTATACTACAAAGCCACAGTAATCAAAACCGTATGGTACTGGCACAAAAACAGGTACATAGAGTGACAGAACAGAACACAAGAGTACAGAAATAAACTGATGCATACATATATGGTCAATCTATGACAAAGGAAGTAAGAATATACAATGGTGAAAAGATAGTCTTCAATAAACGATGTTGACAAAACTGGGTAGCGACATGCAAAAGAATAAAACTGGACCACTTTCTCTTTTTAAAAATTTTTTAAAGATTTATTAGAGAAAGCTGGACCACTTTCTTATACCATATACAAAAATAAACTCAAAATGGATTAAAGACCTAAATGTAAGACCTGAAAACATAAAACTCCTAAAAGAAAACATAGGCAGTAAATCTCTGAACACCAGTCTTACCAGTATTTTCTGGGTTCTATCTCCTTGGGTAAGGGCAGCAAAAGCAAAATAAACAGTTGGGACTATATCAAACTAAAAAGCTTTTGTACAATGAAGCAAACCATCAATAAAACAGAAAGGCAACATAACAAATAGGAGAAGATATTTGTAATCATATATCTGATGAAGGATTAATGTCCAAAATATATAAAGAACTCATAAAATTCAATCCCCAAACAACAGATAACTTGATTTAAAAATGAGCAGAGAATGTAAATAGACATTTTTCCTACGAATACATAAAGATGGCCAACAGACACATGAAAAGATGCTCAACATCACTAATCGTCAGGGTAATGCAAATCAGAACCACAATGAGTTATCATTTCACACCAGCCAGAATGGCCAGTATCAAAAAGACAAGAGTTTGGAGAAAAGGGTAGCCTTATGTACTGTGAGAATATAAATTGGTAAGTCACTAAGGATAACAGTGTGGAGGTTCCTCAAAAGATTAATAACAGAAATATCTTATGATCCAGTAATTCCACTTCTGGGTATTTACCTGAAGAAAATGAAAACACTAATTTGAAAAGATATGCACACCTATGTTTACTACAGCATTATTTACAATAGCCAAGATATAGGAGCAAACTAAATGTCCATCAGTAGATGAATGGATAAAGAATGTGTGTGCACACATACTCAATACAATATTACTCAGCCATAAAAAAGAATGAAATCTTGCCATTGGCATGGCAAATTGATGGACATCCACATGACATGGTTGGACCTAGAGGGTATAATGCTATGTGAAACAAGTCAGACAAAGAGAAATACCTATGTTTTTACATATAGCTGGAACCTAAGAAACAAAACAAATGAACAAAGAAAACAGAAACAGAGTCGTAAATATGGAGAACTGATGGTTGCCAAAGGAGTGGAGGGAGGAATTAGGTGAAATAGGTGAAGGGGATTAAGAGGTATAAACTTCCAGTTATAAAATTAATAAGTCACAAGAATGAAAAACACAGCATAGAAAATGTATTCAGTATAACTGTAATAACTCTGTATAGGTGAGAAATGTAACTACACTTATCACGGGGAACATTTCATAATGTATATAAATGTGAAACCATTATGTTGTACACCTGAAATTAATATTGTATGTCAACTATACTTCAATTTAAAAGAAGGTATATTCAAATTAAGTATCATCCTTTCATCCCTATTCCCTCTAGATTTTCCACCTCCTTTACATACACACACACACCCTGCAGGTAGCCAGTCAATACTCTGTTTGGTCTTCCCTGTTTCCATTTGCTCTAGAGAAGGTACATATGTATATTCCATTTTCCCCTTTCTTCCCAAGAAAGTTGCATACTGTAGATACTGTTTTGCACTTTGCATTTTGCCGTTAAAAATGTATCCTGAAAATCTCCCTGCATCAGTCACAGAGATCTTCCTTGTTCTTTTTTACAGTGGAATTTTTTTTTTTTTTAAGATCCTATTTTTTGACAGAGAGAGACACTGAGAGGGGAACACAAGCAGGGGGAGAGGGAGAGGCACCCCAAGAGACTCATTTTAGACCCAAAGACACCCCCAGATTGAAAGTGAGAGGGTGGAAAACCATTTACCATGCTAAGGGACATCAAAAGAAAGCTGGGGTGGCAATCCTTATATCAGACAAATTAGATTTTAAACCAAAGACTATAATAAGAGTTGAGGAAGGACACTATATCCTACTTAAAGGGTCTACCCAACAAGAAGATCTAACAGTTCTAAATTTCTATGCTCCTAACATGGGAGCGGCCAGTTATATAAGCCAATTAATAACAAAATCAAAGAAACACATCGACAACATACAATAATAGTTAGGGACTTTAACACCCCCCTCACTGAAATGGACAGATCATTTAAGCAAAAGATCAACAAGGAAACAAAGGCTTTAAATGACACACTGGACCAGATGGACTTCACAGATATATTCCGAACATTCCATCCCAAAGCAGCAGAATACACATTCTCCATGGAACATTCTTCAGAATAGATCATATCCTAGGTCACAACTAGTACCAAAAGATTGGGCTCATCCCCTGCATATATTCGGACCACAGTGCTTTGAAACTAGAACTCAATCACAAGAGGAAAGTCGGAAGGAACTCAAATACATGGAGACTAAAGAGCATCCTACTAAAGAATGAATGGGTCAACCAGGAAATTAAAGAAGAATTTAAAAAATTCATGGAAACCAATGAAAATGAAAACATAACTGTTCAAAATCTTTGGGATGCAGCAAAGGCAGTGCTAAGAGGAAAGTATATAGCAATCCAGGCCTTTCTCAAGAAACAAGAAAGGTCTCAAATACACAAACTAATCCTACACCTAAAGGAGCTGGAGAAAGAACAGCAAATAATGCCTAAACCCAGCAGAAGCAGAGAAATAATAAAGATCACAGAAGAAATCAATGAAATAGAAACCAAAAGAACAGTAGAACAGATCAACAAAACTAGGAGCTGGATCTTTGAAAGAATTAATAAGATTGATAAACCCCTGGCCAGAGAAAGGACCCAAATAAATAAAAGCATGAATGAAAGAGGAGGGATCACAACCAACACCATAGAAATACAAACAATTACAAGAATATATTATGAGCAACTACATGCCAACAAATTAGATAATCTGGAAGAGATGGATGCATTCCTAGGGATGTATAAACTACCAGAACTGAACCAGGAAGAAAATAGAAAACCTGAACAGACCTATAACCACTAAGGAAATTGAAGCAGTCATCAAAAATCTCCCAACAAACGAGCCCAGGGCCAGATGGCTTCCCAGGGGAATTCTACCAAACATTTAAAGAAGAATTAATACCTGTTCTTCTGAAACTGTTCTGAAAAATAGAAATGGAAAACTTCCAATCTCATTTTATGAAGTCAGCATTACCTTAACCCCAAAACCAGACAGAGACCCCATCAAAAAGGAGAATTACAGACCAATATCCCTGATGAACAAGGATGCAAAAATTCTCACCAATAGACTAGCCAAGAGGATCCAACAGTACATTAAAAAGATTATTCACTACAACCAAGTAGGATTTATTCCTGGGCTGCAAGGTTGGTTCAGCATCTGCAAATCAATCAATGTGATACAATACATTAATAAAAGAAAGAACAAGAATCATATGATCTTCTCAATAGATGCAGAAAAAGCATTTGACAAAGTACAGCATCCTTTCTTGATCAAAACTCTTCAGAGTATAGGGAGAGAGGGTACATCAATATCATAAAAACCATCTCTGAAAAACCCACAGTGAATATCATTCTCAATGGGGAAAACCTGAGAGCTTTCTCCCTAAGGTCAGGAACATGGCAGGGATGTCCACTATCACCACTGCTATTCAACATAGTATTAGAAGTCCTAGCCACAGCAATCAGACAACAAAAAGAAATAAAAGGCATCCGAATTGGCAAAGAAGAAGTCAAACTCTCACTCTTTGCAGATGACATGATACTTTATGTGGAAAACCCAAAAGACTCCACCCCAAAACTGCTAGCAGTAAAGTGGCAGGATGTAAAAATCAATGCACAGAAATTAGTTGCATTTCTATGCACCACCAACAAGACAGGAGAAAGAGAAATTAAGGAGTTGATCCCATTTACAATTGCACCCAAAACCATAAGATACCTAGGAATTAAATCTAACCAAAGAGGCAAAGAATCTACTCAGAAAACTATAAAATACTCATGAAAGAAATCAAGGAAGACACAAAGAAATGGAAAAACGTTCTATGTTCATGGATTGGAAGAAGAAATATTATGAAGATATCATTGCTACCTCGAGCAGTCTACACATTTAATGTAATCCCTATCAAAATACCATCACCTTTTTTCAATGAAATAAAACAAATAATCCTAAAATTTGTATGGAACCAGAAGAGACCCTGAATAGCTAGAGGAATGTTGAAAAAGAAAAACAAAGCTTGTGGAATCACAATTCTGGGCTTTAAGCTATATTGAAAGCTGTAATCATCAAGACAATATGGTATTGGAACAAAAAAGATCACACACATCAATGGAACAGAATAGAGAACCCAGAAATGGACCCTCAACTCTATGGTCAAGTAATCTTTGACAAAGCAGGAAAGTATGTCCAATGGAAAAAAGACAGTCTCTTCAACAAATGGTGTTTGGAAAATTGGATAGCCACATGCAGAAGAATGAAAGTGGACCATTTCCTTACACCATACACAAAAATAGACTCAGAATGGATGAAAAACCTAAATGTGAGAAAGAAATCTGTCAGAATCCTTGAGGAGAACACAGGCAGCAACCTCTTCGACCTCAGCCGCAGCAACTTCTTAGAAACATCGCCAAAGGCAAGGGAAGCAAGGGCAAAAATGAACTATTGGGACTTCATCAAGATAAAAAGCTTTTGCACAACAAAGGAAACAGTCAACAAAACCCAAAGATAACCGACAGAATGGGAGAAGATATTTGCAAATGACATATCAGGTAAAGGGCTAGTATCCAAAATCTACAAGAACGGCTCAAACTCAACACCCAAAGAACAAAGAATCCAATCAAGAAATGGGCAGAAGACATGAACAGACATTTTTCCAAAGAAGATATCCAGATGGCCAACAGACACATGAAAAAGTGTTCAACATCATTCAGCATCAGGGAAATCCAAATCAAAACCTCAGTGAGATACCACCTCACACCAGTCAGAATGGATAAAATTATCAAGTCAAGAAATGACAGATGTTGGTGAGGATGCAGAGAAAGGGAACCCTTCCTACACTATTGGTGGGAATGCAAGCTGGTGTAGCCACTCAGGAAAGCAGTATGGAGGTTCCTTAAAAAGTTGACAGTAGAGCTACCCTATGACCCAGCAATTGCACTCCTGTGTGTTTACCCCAAAGATACAAATGGAGTGATCCGAAGGGGTTCGTGCACCCCAAGGTTTATAGCTGCAATGTTCACAATAGCCAAATTATGGCAAGAGCCTACATGTCTATCAACAGATGAATGGATAAAGAAGATGTGGTATATATATATATACAATGGAATATTATTCAGCCATAAAAAAACTGAAATCTTGCCCTTTGCAGCGGTGTGGATGGAACTAGAGGTTATTATGGTAAGCAAAATAATCAGAGAAAGACATGTATCATATGGTCTCATTGATATGAGGAATTCTTAATCTCAGGAAACAAACTGAGGGTTTCTGGAGTGGTGGGGAGTGGGAGTCATGGGGTGGCTGGATGATAGACATTGGGGGGATATGTGCTACGGTGAGCGCTGTGAATTGTGTAAGACTGATGAATCACAGACCTTTACCTCTGAAACAAATAATACATTATATGTTAAAAAAAAGGAAGATAGTAGGAACAGAAAAATGAAGGGGGCGGGAATCGACGGGGAGACGAACCGTGAGAGACTACGGTCTCTGAGAAACAAAATGAGGGTTTTAGAGGGGAGGGGTGTTGGGGCAGGGGTGAGCCCAGTTACGGATATTAAAGAGGGCACGTATTGAGTGGGGCACTGGGTGTTATACGCAAACAATGAATCATGGAACATTATATCAAAAACTAATGATGTAATGAATTGTGACTAACATAACAAAATAAAATTTAAAAAACAACAAAATTAAAACTAGGGCTACCCTATGACCCAGCAGTTACTCTAATGGGTATCTACCCCAGAGACACAGATGTAGTGAAAAGAAGGGCCATATGCACCCCAATGTTCATAGCAGCAAATGTCCACAATAGCCAAACTTTGGAAAGAGCCGAGATTCCCTTCAAGAGACAGTGGATGAAGAAGATGTGGTCCCCTATATACAATGGAATATTACTCAGCCATCAGAAAGGATGAATACCCAACTTCTGCATCAACATGATGGAACTGGAGGGGATTATGCTAAGTGAAATAAGTCAGTCAGAGAAAGTCAATTATCATATGGCTTAACTTATTTTGGAACGTAAAGAATAGCATGGAGGACATTAGGAGAAGGAAGGGAAAAATGAAGGGGGGGAAATTGGAGGGTGAGATGAACCATGAGAGACTATGGACTGAGAAACAAAGTGAGGGTTTTGGGGGGGGTGGGTGGATGGGTTAGCCTGGTGATTGGTATTAAGGAGGGCATGTTTTGCAACGTGTTTTGCAACAAGCACTGGGTGTTACACACAAACAGTGTGAATCATGGAACAGTACATCAAAAACTAATGAAGTAGTGTATGTTAACTAACATAATATATTAAAAAAATAATAAAAAATGTTTGGTGGAATTCGTTTGTGAAGCCATCTGATTCTGGTCTTTGGTTTTTTTTTGGAGTTTTTGATTACTGATTCAGTTTCATTAGTAGTAATCTGTCCAGATTTTCCTTTTTGTTCCCAAGGCATTCTTAGAAGATTGTGTCCAGGAGTTTATCCATTGCTTTTAGGTAGTCCAATTTGTTGGTTATTATGTTTTGTAGCAGTCTCTTACTCTTTGTATTTCTATGGTGTTAGTTTTAATTTGTCTTTCATTTCTGATTTTTTAAAGTCCTCTCTCTTTCTTTTGATGAATGTGGCTAAAAGTTTATCCATTTTCATGATCTTCTCAAAGAACCAGATCTTAGTTTTATTGATCTTTTCTATTGTTCATTTTTTCTGTAATTTTTTTCCACTCTTCTTGTTCTTATTTTTTTCTTTTTACTAACTTTGTGATTTGTTTATTGTTCTTTTTCTGTTTTCTCTAGGTGTAAGTTTGGATTGTTTATTTGAGCTTTTTTGTTGTTTGTTTCTTGAGGTAGGTTTGTATTGGCATAAACTTCTGTCTTAAAACTGATTTTTCTTTTCCAAATATTTTGAACTGGTGTGTTTCAACTTCATTTGTCTCAGGTATTTTCTGATGTACTTTTTGATTTCTTTGTTGACCCATTGGTTGCTTAGTAGAATGTTGTTTAGCCTCCAGGTGTCTGTGTTTTTTTTAAGTTTTTTTCTTGTAATTGACTGTTAGTTTCATAGTGTTGTGATTGGAAAAGATGCTTGATATGATTTCGGTCTTCTTAAATTTATTGAGACTTGTTTTGTGGCCTTTCTTGTGATCTATCCTGGAGAATCTTCTATATGCACTTGAAAACTGTGCATTCTGCTAAATTTTGATGGAATGTTCTGTATATATCTGTTAAGTCCATCTCATCTATTGTGCTGTTCAGAGACAGTGTTTCCTTACTGAGTTTCTGGTTGAATGACTTATCCAGTGATATAAGTGAGGCGTTAAAGTCCTCTACTATTTATTGTATCAATGTCAATCTCTACTTTTGTATCTCTAAATATGTGCTTAATGTATCTAGGTGCTCCTATGTTCGGTACATAGATACTTAAAATTGTTATATTTTCTTGCTGGATTTATCCTTTCATCATTAGGTATTGTCTTTGTTGTTTTAGTCTTTGGTTTGAAGTCTATTTTGTTTGATCTTTTGGTGGGGTGGGGGGGCTTCTATTTGCATAGAATATCTTTTTCTTTTTATTTACTTTCAGTGTTAGGTGTTTTTAAGTCTGAAGTGAGTCTCTCGTAGTCAGCGTATAGATGGGTCTATCTTTTTGTTTACATTTGCCCTGTCTTTTGATTAGATCATTTCAGTCTATTTACATTGAATGTGGTTATTGATAAGTATGTACTTAATGATGTTTTGTTAACTATTTTTGGTTGTTTTTGTAGTTTTTTTTTTTTCCAGATTTTTCTTTTCTCCCCTCCGCCTTTTTTTATTATGTTGTATTAGTCACCATACAGTACTTGATTAGTTTTTGATGTAGTGTTCCATGATTCATTGTTTGTGTGTAACACTCAGTGCTCGTTGCAATACATGCCCTCCTTAATACCCATCACCAGTCTAACCCATCCCTCCACCCCCCCTCCCCTCTAAAACCCTCAGTTGTTTCCCGGAGTCTATAGTCTCTCATGGTTCATCTTCCCATCTGTCTTCCCCCCCTTCATTTTTCCCTTCCTTCTCAATGTCCTCCATGCTATTCCTTATGTTCCACATATGAATTAAACCATATGATAATTGTCTTTCTCTGTTTGACTTATTTTACTTGCATAATCCCCTCCAGTTCCATCCATATTGATGCAAAAGTTGGGTATTCATCCTTTCTGATGGCTTAGTAATATTCCATTGTATATATGGACCACATCTTTATTCGTCTGTTCAAGAGCATCTCAACTCCTTCCACTGTTTGGCTATCGTGGACATTGTTACTATGAACATTGGGGTGCATGTGCCCTTTCTTTTCACTACATCTGTGTCTTTGGGGTAGATACCTAGTAGTGCAATTGCTAGGTCATAGGGTAACTCTGTTTTTATGTTTTTGAGGAACCTCCATACTGTTTTCCAAAGTGACTGTACCAACTTTCATTCCTACCAACAGTGTAAGAGGGTTCCCCTTTCTCCACATCCTCTCCAACATTTGTTGTTTCCTGCCTTGTTAATTTTTGCCATTCTAAGTATATGGTGGTATCTCAGTGTGGTTTTGATTTGAATTTCCCTGATGGCTAATATATCTAATCTGCTGTTGATTCCCTCTAGTGTATTTTTCATTTCAGTTATTGTATTCTTCGGCTTTGATTGCTTTTTTTTTTTTTTATATTTTGTATTTCTTTGTTGAAGTTCTCACTGAGTTCATCCACTCTTGTCTCAAGTCTGGTGAGAATCTTTATGACCATTATTTTGAATTCTTTACCAGGTAGATCGTTTATCATCATTTCATTGAGTTGTTTTTCTGAGATACTGTCTTGTTTTTTCATTTTTCTGTTTCTTCATTTTGTCTTATTCTGTGTGTTTGTTTCTATGTGTTAGACAGGTTAGGTACATCTCCTGGTCTTGAAAGTAGTGACCTTATGTAGAAGACATTCTGTGGGGTTTATTAGCTCAATTTCCCTAGGTCACCAAAACTAGGCACTTTAGGGGTTTCTCCTACGTGGACTGTGTGTGCCTTCCTATTGTGACTGTGCTGTGTCTGCTGTGGTTGTGCTTTTTGGTGTGGCTGTCCTCTAGCCCAGGTGGCTGCAATTAGCATTTTTAGCTACTGTGGGCACACTAGTGGACAGGGTTGTCCCTTGACTTGGCTGGCTTAGTGTTCTGGCTGCAGCTTCTGCAGTTGTTTTTTTGGGTGTGATTAGCCTCCAGCCACAGCTGGCTGTGCGACCTAGCTGCAGCTTCTGTGTTAGTTGTAGTTGGGGGTGGGGGGGCTGTTTCCCCTTTCCCAGGGCAGGAGTTGCTTTGGAAGGGTGCCAGTCCTGGCCAGGGCTGCCTGTCAAGTGTGACAGGTCAGTAGTCACTTTGTGGGGATGCTGGGTGTGACTGAGCAAGAGCTGCTTTGGTGGATGCCAGCTGATGCCAGTCCCTGAAGGATCATTAGGGGATGACAAGGGGTGCCAAGAAGACAGATGGATAGTGTCAGAACTGGCTCTTGTCATTTCATTGGTCTACCTAGGCTGAAGGAGAGTAGAAAAAATGGTGCCTGTCATGTCAGCCTTTCCAGTTCTGATGAAAGTTCCTACAGATTCCTGCTGTTTTGGCACATGCCCTAAAATTAGTAAGTCGTTCTTTGCATTGCAGGTGCTTTGCAAACTGCTTTCTCAGTGCTCGATCTCAAAATTAGTGATATTGTGTACTATCCCATTACAGCATTGTCTCAATTTCCTGTAGCACTCTTGCTCTTCTAGAGTTAAGCCCTGTTGATTTTCAAAGCCAGGCACTAATGGGGCCTCATCTTCCTTGTGTAGAGGGCCAGGGTGGGGATGGTGCCTGATATGGGACTTGATCCCCTCACACCTCAGGTAATACTTCTGTGACTGTTATATCCTTCTTGCTTGTTGGGCTGTTTCACTGTTTTTTGTTGTTGTTTGTTTCTGATTGGATCTCTGCCCATCCTCCCCTTCTTGAGGTGTCTTTTTCTTTATTTCTCTAACTCTGCAATAGCTGTTCAGGCTTTCAGTCGTTTTCAAAGTGAGTTACAGTATATATAGTTGTAGCCTTGGTATGTCTGTGGGAGATAGTTAGCTCAGGATCCTCATACTTTGGCATCTTCCCAAGCTCCCAGAATATACTTTGGAATAGTCCTGACTTTTGGAGTTACCTTAATGTTTCATATACTCAAAAAAGCAAAAACAAAGTTGTAAGGAAAATCCTAAACTGTATGCGAATGAAATAGATATACCATGCCATACCATAAAGAACATACTTACACTGAAGAGCCTAAACAGTAGTAAGTAAAGTTAACTTTTGAATTCAGTTTTTGGGCTTTAAAACTAGTAGGAGAATGTTTGAGGAAGAACACAGTATTCGCCTAGTCTCAAAATGTCTTCTTGCAAGATGTCTATTATTTACAGTGGGTAAAATAGTAACGTACAGTGTATAAACATAGATTCCACCATAACCAAATGATGAAAGCAAATATTTTCAGTTATTGACCTAGTTGATAGCATGTGCTTCCTAGAGTGCACTTAGAAGAACTCACTTCACTTGTATAGTTTTCTTGCCCAAAGTGCAGAAGCCTAAATCTACTTGTGGAGAAATATCAGGCAAGTTCAAATTTGGGTATATTCTTTAAAATAACTGTTGTGTACTCCTTAAAAAAATCAGTTGTGAAGTACAACTTAATGACTCAGAAATTTTTCCAGATTCAAGACTAAAGAAACATGACAGCTCAATGCAGTGTGCCATATGAGATTTTTCTTTTGACATAATGGACATTATTAAGACAAATACTGACATCTGAATTAGTTCTGTGGATTAGAACATATGTATTGTGTCATTGTTAATTTCATGATTCTGATGATTATGCTATGGTTGTGTAAGAAATTGTTTTTTTGGGGGGAAATACACACTGAAGTATTAAAGAATAAAGGGATACATGAAGAGTGAAAGAAGGATGAAACAAATATAAAATATTTACATATGGGAATTTAGAAATTCTTTGTACCTTTCTTACAACTTTTGTGTAAAGTCTGAAAGTCAAAGTAAAAAACTGAAAGGGAAAAAAGTTTTTAATCACAAAACCAACGCTATGCTCAAGGGAAACTGGTGCAGTTATTTTCACAAAGTCAGACAAGGCAAAGTAGCCCCCTCTCACAGCTCCTCTTTAATATTGTTAATACAAGTCAACACATTTAGACAATGAAATGAAGTAAGTATGATACCTAATTCAAAATACTACTGAATGTTTGTTCAAGAGATTTTGCAACACTAATACCAACACTAAAATAATTCAGTAAATTATTGGCTTGTAGAGTCAATATAAGTAAATTAATATGTTTTGTTTATATAAGAATAGCCAATTAGGTAATGGAATAAAACACCCCCCCACACTTTTTAAGTTTTTATTTAAATTCCAGTTAGTTAATATTCAGCGTAATACAAGTTTCTGATGTACAGTATAGTGATTCAACACTCCCATACAACACCCAGTGCTCATCACAGTAAGTGCACTCCTTAATCCTCATCACTTATTTCATGAACACACCCCCACCTCCCCTCTCATAACTATCAGTTCTCTATAGTTGAGTCTGTTTTTTGGTTTTCTTTTCTCTCTCTCTTTTACCCTTTGCTTGTTTTGTTTCTTAAATTCCATGTATGAATGAAATTATATGGTATTTGTCTTTCTTTGACTAACTTGTTTTGCTTAGTGTAATACTGTGTGGCTCCAATACATGGTGTTGCAAATGGCAACATTTCATTCCTTTTTATAGTTGAGTAATACTCCATTGTATATATGTACCACATATTCTTTATCCTTTCATAAATCGATAAACACGGGCTGTTTCCATAATTTGGCTATTGTAGAAAATGGTGCTATATGCATGTATCCCTTTGAATTTGTATTTTTGTATTCTTTGGGTAAATACCTAATAGTGCAATTCCTGGATCCTAGGGTAGTTTTATTTTTAACTTTTTGAGGAACCTCCATACTGTTTTCCAGAGTGGCTACACCAATTTGCATTCCTACCAACAGTGCAAGAGGGCTCCCCTTTCTCCACATCCTTGCCAATACCTGTTGTTTCTTTTTTTGTTAGCCATTCTGACACGTGTGAGGTGGTATCCCCTTGTAGTTTTGATTTGTATTTCCCTGGATGAATGATGTTAAGAATCTTTTCATGTTTCTGTTGGTCATCTGCATGTCTTCTTTAGGAACATGTCTATTCATGTCTTCTACCCATTTTTTAATTGGATTATTTGTTTTTTGGGTGTTGAGTTTTATAAGTTCTTTATATATTTTGGATACTAACCCTTTATATCTGATATGTCATTTGCAAATATCTTTTCCCATTCCATAGCTGCCTTTTAGTCTGATTGTTTTCTTTTCTGTGCAGAAGCTTTTTATTTTGATGAAGTCCCAATAGTTTATTTTTGCTTTTGTTTCCCTTGCCTCAGGAGACATATCTAGAAAGATATGTCTGATGTCAAAGAAGTTATTGCTTGTATTCTGTAGGATTTTGATGGTTTCCTGTCACACATTTAGGTCTTTCATCCATTTTGAATTTATTTTTGTGTATTGTGGGAGAAAGTGGTCCAGTTTCATTCTTTTGCATGTTGCTGTCCAGTTTTCCTAACACCATTTTTGGAAGAGATTTTTTTTTTCCCCATTGAATATTCTTTCCTGTTTTGTTGAAGATTGACCATATAGTTGTGGGTTCATTTCTGGGTTTTCCGTTCTGTTTTGCTGATCTGTGTGTCTGTTTTTGTGCCTGTACCATACTGTTTTGATGACCAAAGCTTTGTAATATAGCTTAAAGCCCAAAATTGTGATGCTTCAAGCTTTGCTTTTCATTTTCTTTTTTTTTTTTAAGATTTTATTTATATGAGAGAGAATGAGATAGAGAGAGAGCATGAGAGGGGGGAGGGTCAGAGGGAGAAGCAGACTCCCTGCTGAGCAGGGAGCCTGATGCGGGACTCGATCCCGGGACTCCAGGATCATGACCTGAGCTGAAGGCAGTCGCTTAACCAACTGAGCCACCCAGGCACCCTGCTTTTCATTTTCAAGATTGCTTTGGCTATTCAGGATCCTTTTGGTTTTCCTTTCTCTCTCTAGAGAAAACTTTAGGATTGTTTATTCTACTCTGAAAAAATGCTGTTGATATTTTGATTGTGTTAAATGTGTAGATTTCTTTGGGTAGCATAGACATTTTAATATTTGTTCCTCCAATCCATGAGCATGGAATGTCTTTCCACTTGTTTGTGTCATCTTCAGTTTCTTTAATCAGTGTTTTATAATTTTCAGAGTACAGGTAATATCCCCCCCCCCCGACCTTTTTTAAGATTTTATTTGTTTGAGAAAGAGTGCACGCACGAGCGGGGGCGGGGGGAGGCAAAGGGAGAGGGATAGGCAGACTTCCTGCTAAGCAGGGAGCCTGATGTAGGGCTCTATCCGATGACCCCAAGATCACAACCTGCGCCAAAGTTAGAGCTTTAACTAGCTTTGCCACCCAGGCGCCCCTAAACTCCTTTTTTAAGATAAAAATGGCATAAGTGTTGGAAATTATTCAGTTGTACTCCTCACTTGATTGTATATATGAAGATGAATTTCCAGTGCATCAACAGTTTAAATATAAAGTCAACAAATAGAAACAATAAAACCAATAAGAAAGAAGAAAAGCACCAGAAGTAAACATGGAAGAATTCCTTTATTAAGTGGGAAAATCTTTAATTAATGTGACTCAAAATTAATTTTGATTCAATCTGTAAAAGAAAATAAAAAAATATATATAAATATATAAATTAAAAATTAAAATAACACTAAAAAGATACTGCAAACTTTACATGGAAGGCACAGTATAGGGAAGGTCAAAAGTTAGAACAAATGGGGAAAAATTGTTTTTTATTACAAAAGCCAATCACTCTGTTATATATTTGAAGTAAGACTTGCGTTGAAATCCTTGTGTTGGACTCCTTGTGTTGAAAAGCGTTTCTCAAATCTAGATTGGTATTCTGTTTTATCAGTCCATTTTTTTCTAAAGCTGTGTAATAATCCAGAACAAAACGATGTTAAACAATCCACTGAAGAGGGAAGAGAAGCAGAGAAGGGAAGGAAAAAACACAAACCTTTTTTTCTAGTTCCTGGCTAGAAGGGACACCCCCTCCAGTGACATGACAAATTTTAATGTCATGTCATGAGTAAAGAGTCTGGGCAGCCCCTCTTTCTTGTGGCTCTAGTATCATTATTTTCTCATCTTTACCCTGGAGTCTAGTGGATGTTATTGGCTTCCTACTTTAGCTATCTTAAGTTGCATCAGCACCCCTATTTGTTTCCTTAACTCTGCCCACACATCTGTGGTCTCCTTGTTAAAATCTCTTTATTTGAACCATCTGGAGTGAATTGTATTTATTGCTGGGAATCCTCAGTTAGAATATAGTGACTAATTCAGTGTGTAATAATAGGATGTATTCAGTATCAGTGGAGTAAGATCGATGAGGATGGAAAAGTTGATTTAAATAATATTAACTTAAGGGCACCTGGGTGGCTCAGTTGGTTAAGTGTCCTACTGTTGATTTCGGTTCAGGTCATGATCTCAGGGTCATGAGATCGAACCCCACATTGGGCTCCATGCTCAGCAGAGTCTGCTTGTCCCTCTCTCTCTGTTTCTACCCCTGCCACACACACTTGTGTGCACGCTCTCTCTCGCAAATAATAAGTGAATGAATGAATAAATAAATAAGTAATATTGACTTAGGATTGCATTTTAATGCTATATAACTTTATAAACTTCATAGGAATAAATTCTGAAGAAGCTAAGACAACACAGATTGATGGGATATATTTATGATGTTATGCATGACAAAGTAAAGATATGTTATCCCTATATTTAAACTATTATTTTTTAATGTATCTTTGGTACAGGCATATGTATTTGGGTATATGCTAATGCCAGTATAAAACATATTTCAGAAATATATATCAGGGATATTGATAGTTTTTTTAAGACAAATATGCTTGTTTTTACTTCAAGGGTACATTTATGAAATTGTGATTTGTAGGTTAGAAATACCTTCTCTCATAGCTGCTTATAACAAGTAATGGCTCCATTTTGTACCTAACAGTGGGCTTCCAAATGCATGAGGGTCCTCTAGGAGTGCAGGATTGCTAGAGTGTTACCAGGGATCATCTAAGGTCCAGTGATCCTGGGGTTCCTTGAACTGTCCCATTTTGTGGGCCAGTTAGTGTCTCAGTAATATTTTCATGGTATCTGTACCCAAAAGAAATACCTAACAGTTCCTTTTTGAGGTAGTTAGTTCTAACCAATTTATTTATGTCCTAACAACTTAGGAGCTAGTTGGAAAAATAAATATAATGGAAATAATAATAAAAAGTATATGTTATTCTTAAATAACCATGATTACTTGCTAAAGGATATATGTACCCATTGGGCACTGTACAATTTCTTAAATTTTAGAATCACTCCTTTCCTGTTCTGTATTGGTTTTCCAGCAGTATTTGTGAGAAATCAAAGATAGAATATAGTCATAACAAAGTATGATCTGATGTTGAAACTGTGAATTACCTCATGCTAATAATAGTTTCTGTCATGCTTGACAAATATTCAACATTGCTGTTTTCCCTTTGAAAAATTAAAATTAAAATTAAAATACCCCACAGTTCCCATATGAGTTTGCTTCAATGACCAAGGTCATCTCAGTACACAATTTGGGCACTATAACTTTAACCATTGACTGCTTGAGAGCTAGTATATAGATACCCCAACTCCTTTGCCCTTCAGGTGAGATAACTTTAAAGTGCATGGCCTACTGAGACTTTGAGAGTTTCCCAAGGAATTTAATTAGGCTTCAGTTATCCATGGTAGTGATTGGCTACATAACACACTTCTTATTGTCTGCCTTTCTTAATTTGTTTCATTTTCCCACTCCATTACCAGTGTTATAGGGGATCTCTCCCCCAGATAAATTACTTTTACTGGTATCCTAACAGTCTCAGTCCCTTTAGAAGATAGGAACCAGTGTTTGTTATATGTTTGTTATATATTAATCAGTATGCTGTTTCAAAGTCTGCTTTAATGAATTCTTTGTCTCCTTATATGCACAGTGTATATATATAGATAGATAGCTCAGTACTATAATTCTTTGGTGTGGTGGGCTTTCCCACGCATTGTAGCATGTTTAACAGCATCTCTGGTCTCTACCCATTAGATGCCAGTTGCACATCTTCTCCCACACCTGCTTCTCTTCTTTTTACAACCAAAAATGTCTGCAGACAATGCTGCATGTCCCCTTGGGTGCGAAATTTCTGTACTGTGAGAACTGTACTAAAATATTTACTATGTGAAAATACCAGTTTATTTAAATTTCCCACACTTGAAGGAAATTGGGTTGTTTCCAGCTTTTGGATAGGATGAACAATGCTACTCTAAGCTGTCTTTGGCAGATGTTAATTTAGTGTCCATGTACACAAGATGCTGTACTTTGTGTAATGAGAAGTGAAATTGCTGGAGTATAAGAGATACAACTTTTCTAGGTAATGCCAGACTGTTTTCTGAAGTGGTTGTAGAAATTTCTTGTCCTTTTGTATTTTCATGTATATTTTAGAATTAGATTGTCAAGTTCCACTAAAAAAAACTTGTTGGAGTTTTGAATACAATTAAATTTAATTTGTATAACAAATTTCGCAACCTCCATAATGTTGACATTGGGGCTGAATAATTATTTGTAGTGCTTTCTTGAACTGTAGAGTATTTAGCAGCATCTCTGACCTCTATCCCTAAATGTCAGTAGCATCCCACCCTAACCTTCAATTATTCGTATCTGTGGGGAGTGGGAAGCAAAAGTTAAGAACTACTGCTATATAGAAGGAGGGGTGAATTTACATCTTTATAAAATCAAGTCTTCAAATTCATGATCTTTGCATATATTTCTCCATTTATTTAGATCTTTATGTTTTTCAGTATTTCAGAGGGTATTTTTATGCATGAGTAAAAAGGTTTTATACACCTGTTAAAAATCTGTATTTTTGGACTTAAGCATTTTTAAAAATTATTATAAATAATGTCTTTTTAAAGTAGGCTTTATTTTTTTTAGAGGATGTTTAGGTTTACAAAAAAATTGAGCCAAAATTATGCAGAGTTCCCTCTTCTCTCTGCCAGTTTCCCCTATTGTTAACATCTTGCATTAGCTTGGTACATTAGTTACAATTGACAAACCAATACTGATACATTATTAACTAAAGTTTATAGTTTACATTAGGGTTGTCTCTTTGTGTTTCAAAGTTCTAGGGTTTTTACAAATGTATAATGTTATCTATCCGCCATTATAGTATCAAACTGAATAGTTTCATTGCCCTAAAAATCCCCACTGTGCTCCTTTTGAATATCCCTACCCACCCCCAAGTCTCCACCCCTCATTCCTGGGTACCCCTGATTTTTTTAATGTTAAATCTCACATACCTTCCTGAAATGAATTCACCTTGATCATGATGTATTTTATTTTTTAAATTATTGGTTGCTTTGGTTAGCTGATATCTTATTAGGATTTTCTGTATTTGTATTCATTGATGAGATTGGCCTGCAATTTTAATTTTCCCTTTCCATTCTTTCCATCTCAGGTTTTATTATCAAGGCTCTGCTAACCTTATAAAATGGATGGTAGAGAATATCCTTTTCTTGGGGGGGGGGCTGTTTCCTGGAAGAGTGTATGAGATTGGAATTGTTTCCAGAACATTTGGTAGAATTTGCTATTGAAACCATATGGGCCTAAATTTTTTGTTGTTGTTTTTGTTGGAAGATTTTAAACTACTGATTCAGTCTCTTTAGCTGATTTAGCACTATTCTGGTTGGTTTGTTTTTGACAAGCTGTGTTTTATAGGAAATTCTCAATTTCATTTGAATTTTCAAATTTCTTTAATATGGCTATTTTTAATAGCACCTTATATTTTTTTAATTGTATAACTTCTTGTGATACTCCTTTTCATTAGTTCAGTTCAAAATGTTTTAATTTTTTTGATTCATTCTTTCTTTCCTCTTTCTCTTTTTCTTTCTGTCCTTTCCTTTCTTTTCTTTCTTGTTGTGTTCAGTTAGCCAGCATATAGTACATCATTAGTTTTTGATGTAGTGTTCAACAATTCATTAGTTGCATATAACACCCAGTGCTCATCACAATATGTGCCCTTCTTAATACACATCACCCAATTACCTCATCCCCCCACCCCTCACCCTTCTGTAACCCTCAGTTTATTTCCCAGAGTCCAGAGTGTCTCATGGTTTGTCTCCCTCTCTGATGTCTTCCCATTCAGTTTTCGCTCCCTTCCCCTGTGGTCCTCTGCGCTATTCCTTACGGTTCACGTATGATTTGAATTCAGAAGAATTCATTTTCCCCCATCTATTCATTTGGACATTTTTGTACTCTTCACATGCATTTAATGGTTACCCTAAAGATTATAAAATTCATACTTAATGTAGCACAATCCAAAGGTAATTACCACCTCTATCCTCTTCCCAGACAGGACAAGGACCTAGAGCTATAATCCCATTTACTTCCTTCCTTGTGTTGCAATTTAAATCTATTTCATTTTCCCATAGTCATTATTATTTAAAAAAATAAAGTTATTACTGTTTTAGCTTTACCTATATACATGCCATTTTATTTGTTCTTTTTTTAACATGTCATATATATCTGAGGTCACTTCTGTCTAAAGTGCAGCATTTAGAAATTCCAATGAGGTTCTGTTGGAGATTCTGTAGACTCTGTTGGACTTTAAGATTTGTTTAACTTGTCTTTATTTCTTAAAATATATTTTGATGGGTATATTGTATAATATTGGCAGTTATTTTCTTTTAGCTCAGTGAAGGCATTTCACTGTCTTTTGGCTTGTGGTGTTCTTGAGAACTCAGGATAATAATTTTCTTCTCTTTCAATACTTGTTTTTCCCAACATTTAAGGTTTCTGTTTGTTTCTGGTATTCTGTAGTCTGACTATATTATGTTCTATAGAACATATTTCTTTGGATTGGTGTCTTTCATCAGTTACCTTTTTAAATATTGCTGCTTCTCATTTTATTTCTCTTCCCTTTCAGTAACTTTGTTTAAACCTTGCATATTGTCTTCTATGTACCTGTTTGCATTTTTTAACTTCTGTGCTGCTTTCTGTACAATATATCCCCTATCTTTGTTTACTTACTTTTTTTAAATCTGTGACAATCTATTTCAGTTACTGTACTGGTCTTTTCTAGAAATTATAGTTAACATGGGTCTTTCTCTCTCTTTTTAAAGATCATTTATTTATTTACTTATTTGAGAGAGAGAGAGCACAAAGGAGCAGAGGCAGAAGCAGACTCCCCGCTGAGCAGGGAGCCCGATGGAGGGTTCGATCCCTGGACCCAGAGATCAGAAACTGAGCTGAAGGCAGACACCTAAACGACTGAGCCACCCAGGCACCCTGTGTGGCTCTCTTTTACAGAAAAAGAAGTCCATCGGATTGTTCCCTATGGATATTCATTCAGTCTTGTATTTTCCTTTTTTAACATGGGGAATTTGTTTTACAATCTATATCTGATAATTCTAATACTTTAAGTCTTAGTCTGTTTCTGTGGTCTTCCTTTTGCTTTTTCTTTTGCATATCACCTTTCTTGGTGATATGTTTAGTTACTTTTTAATCCAAGCTTCATGTTTTCTCTCAAGTTTATTTGAAGCCTAGGATAAAGGTACTTTTCCTCTAGAGAAGATTTAAGATTTGCTTGACAGGTGCCCAGCAGTACTTCCAGTTGAGGGCTATTTGCAACTAAGTACCATCTGAAGTTTTCTGTATCAGATTAAGTGAATTTAGGATATTTGTGAGAGCACCAGTGTTTGATTACTACCTCTCAGGTATCTGTCTCCTTCTACATAATATTAAAAAAAGCTTTCTTTATAGACCACAGAGTATGAGGTGTTAGATATACTGCTGGTTTAACCTTAACTTACAAATGAAATCCTTTGAGCCCCCACTTCATAAAAGAGTTATTCTTTTAGACCCTTTACCTAGGAAGTCCCAACTTGTGCACTGCATTGTAGTCTCAGTAAATATTATCAAAGAAGAAGTGATTTTAGTGCTCTTTTTGTATTTTGGTTTCTGCTTTTAGTTTGTTTTTATTCTACTAATTCCCACTACTTCATAAGGTTTCAGATGCCTTTCAAAATGTTTTTCATATTTTCATTAGCATTTCAGGAAGAGGGTTTATATAAAAATATTGTTTATAATACTACCCTAATCAAAACTTCTATATATCAATTTAAAGTGATTTCTTCCCTTGGATAATTGTGTGTGTGTGTAAATGTAAGTCATAATTTTGAAATTTCCACACTTTGGACATATTTTGCATATTTATGTTTTTTATTGCTGTAAGGTAATTTCTACTTTCATGGACTTCTAGTCTCTTGGGACTAATTAAAGTCTCAATTTCTCATTATTTTTATATTTTTGGAAGAGCTTTCAAATGTAGAGACATATATATAGCTACTATTTTAGAGAGAGTGCAGTGAAAACCACAGATAATCCTGATGGGTTTATCATTTAGGAAAAACTGTTGGATGTGCAGAGTATAGGATAAAAATTATTAAAATAAGAGGAGAATGGAACATGAAATATTTTGTTATATTTTATCTTCCTTTTTCTAGGTCCAGTAGGTTTCTGAAGAGTTGTGTGTATATGTGTGTGTGTGTACACACACACACACACACATATATATATACATCAAATTTGTGTACCCTAAATTTTTCTTTAAAAAATATAAGAATTACATATAGTCAACTGATTTTTTTTCTATGAAGATACAAAGGCAATTAAATGGAGAAATAATCATCTTT
Source organism: Mirounga angustirostris (assembly GCF_029215605.1). Classification (NCBI taxonomy): domain Eukaryota; kingdom Metazoa; phylum Chordata; class Mammalia; order Carnivora; family Phocidae; genus Mirounga; species Mirounga angustirostris. The sequence continues at coordinate 123,393,321 of NW_026991709.1, forward strand.
TCAACAAATCGTACGTGAACAATTGGATATCCATGTGGAAAAAATGAACTTAAACACAGATCTTAACCCTTTGCACAAAACTTAACTCATGTAAAATGTAAACTCTAAATTTCTAAAATAAAACATAAGAGAAAGTCTATATGACCTTAGGTTTAGTGATGAGGTTTTGAGGTTTTTAAAGCTGTAACAACCAAGAGCACGATCCATGAAAGAAGCAATTGGCAAGTTGGACCTTACTGAAATTAAATTTTTTTCTGCTCTGCAAAAGACATTGTTAAGAAAATTAGAAGAAAAGTCACAGACTGGGAGAATATATTTGCAACACACATGTATGATAAAGGATTTGTATTCAAAATATACAAAGAGCTCTGTAAACTGATAAGAAAATAAATAGGCCAATAAAAAAGTGGGCAAGGACCTGAACAGACATTTCACCAAGAAGATATACAGATGGCATATAGACATGTGAAAAGATGCTCAGCATCATTTGTCATAAGAGCAGTGCAAATTAAAACAGTAAAAAGATATTACTACACAGCTTTTAGAGTGGCTAAAATACAAAAAACTGGCAATACCAATCACTGTCAAGTATGTGAAGGTATAAGAAATCATGGTTGGTGGGAATGCAAAATGGTATAGCCACTGTGGAAGACAGTCCTGACAGTTTCTTACAAAATTAAACATAGCCTTACTGTATAATACAGCAAAAATAAATAGGTATTTACTAACTGATTTGAAACATGTCCACACAAAAACCTGCATGTATTTATAGTAATTATATTCATTAGTTACCAAAAACTGGAAGCAATCTAGATGACCTTCAGTAGATGAAATGATAAACTGTGCTACATCCATACAGTGGAATGCTGTTTGGTGATAAGAAGGAATGAGCACTCATTTCATGCAAAAAGCATAGACACAAAAACATTCCATACTCATGGACTGGAAGAACAAATATTGTGAAAATGTCAATGCTACCTAAAGCAATCTACACATTCAATGCAATCCCTATCAAAATACCATTAACTTTTTTCACAGAAATGGAACAAATAATCCTAAAATTTGTATGGAACCAGAGAAGACCCTGAATAGCCAGAGGAATGTTGAAAAAGAAAAGCAGGGCGCCTGGGTGGCTCAGATGGTTAAGCGTCTGCCTTTGGCTCAGGTCATGATCTCAGGGTCCTGGGATCGAGTTCCGCATCGGGTTCCCTGCTCAGTGCAGAGTCTGCTTCTCCCTCTCCCTCTGCCACTCCCGCTGCTTGTGCTCTTCTGTCTATCTCTCTGTCAAATAAATAAATAAAATCTTTAAAAAAAAGAAAAGAAAAGCCGGTGGCATTACAGTTCTGGGATTCAAGCTCTGTTACAAAGCTGTAATCATCAAGACAGTATGGTACTGGCATAAAAACAGATACATAGATCAATGGAACAGAATAGAGAGCCCAGAAATGGACCCTGAGCTCTATGGTCAACTAATATTCAAAAAAGGAAAAAATGTCCAATGGAAAGAAGACAAGTCTCTTCAACAAATGGTGTTGGGAAAATTGGATAGCTACATGCAGAAGAATAAAACTGGACCATTTCCTCACACCACACACAAAAATAGACTCAAGGTGGATGAAAGACCTAGATGTGAGACAGGAATCCATCAAAATCCTTGAGGAGAACGCTGGCAGCAACCTCTTCGACCTCAGCCGCAGCAACTTCTTGCTAGACATGTCTCCAAAGGCAAGGGAAACAAAGGCAAAAATGATCTATTGGGACTTCAAGATAAAAAGCTTTTGCACAGCAAAGGAAACAGTCAACAAAACCAAAAGACAACCGACAGAATGGGAGAAGATATTTGCAAATGACATATCAGATAAAGGGCTAGTTATCCAAAATCTATAAAGATTTTATAAATCTATAAAGAACTTACCAAACTCAACACCCAGAGAACAACTAATCTAGTCAAGAAATGGGCAGAAGACATGAACAGACATTTCTGCAAAGAAGACATCCAAATGGGCAACAGACACATGAAAAAGTGTTCAGCATCACTCATCATTAGGGAAATCCAACTCAAAACCTCAATGAGATATGCCCTCACACCAGTCAGAATGGCTAAAATTAACAAGTCAGGGAATGACTTGGTATATTTTATCTTCCTTTTTCTAGGTCCAGTAGATTTCTGAAGGTCGGTGAGAATGTGGAGAAAGGGGAACCCTCCTGCACTGTTGGTGGGAATGCAAGCTGATGCAACCACTCTGGAAGACAGTATGGAGGTTCCTCAAAAAGTTGAAAACAGAGCTGCCCTACGACCCAGCAATTGCACTACTGGGTATTTACCCTAAAGATACAAATGTAGTGATCCAAAGAGGTTTGTGCACCCCAAGGTTTATAGCAGCAATGCCCACAATAGCCAAACTATGGAAAGAGCCAAGATGTCCATCAACAGATGAATGGATAAAGAAGATGTGAGAGAGAGATATACACACACACATACACACACACACACACAAACACACAGTGGAATATTATGCAGCCATCAAAAAACCAAACGTTCCCATTTGCAATGATGTGGATGGAACTAGAGGGTATTATGTTAAGCGAAATAAGTCGATCAGAGAAAGACAAGTATCATATGATCTCACTGATATGAGGATTTTGAGAAGACAGAGGATCATAGGGGAAGGGAGGGAAAAATGAAACAAGACAAAACCAGAGAGGGAGACAAACCATAAGAGACTCTTAATCTCAGGAAACAAACCTAGGGTTGCTAGAGTGCAGGGGTGTGGGAGGGATGGTTTGGCTGGGTGATGGACATTGGGGAGGATATGTGCTGTGGTGAGCACTGTGAACTGTGTAAGACTAATGAATCCCAGACCTGTACCCCTGAAACAAATAATACATTATATGTTTAAAAAAATTATTTGTTAAAAAAAAAGCATAGATGAATCTTAATAGGTATTGCGGAGTGAAAGAAGCCAGTTTGAAAAGGCTACATACCATGATTCCAGTTTATGTCACATTCTGGAAAAGGGTAAATTGTAGAGATGGTAAACAGATCAGTGTTTGCTAGGGTTTTAGGGAGGAAGGAAGGTTGAATCACAGGGGATTAGGGTGCTGAAACTATTCTGGATGATGCTGTAATGATGGATATATGATACTATGCGTTTCTTAAAATCCATAGAACTTATAGCACAAAGAATAAACACTGATGTTTGCAAATTAAAAAAAAAAAATCCCTTATGAGGTCATTCCAGGATGAATTTCAGACTGTGACAAAAGAATCAATCTATATTACAAATACATGAAATAACCTTGCTGTGAAGGGGTTTAGGGAAAAAGTACTGTCCTAAATAACTGAAGACTGGAGACTATAAGACTAAAGGCAAAAGGAACTGTATAAAAGAATGGTACTCTAGTTGCAGTTATTTTCCACTAGGGAATGGGCTACCAGTTCTGAAGTTACATTATACATGTGTGTACTGGAATTGAAAAAATTAGTAAATAGATGGTTTGTGGTGGAAGCAGAGTTTTCACTGTTGGAGATTTCACTGTAGGAAATTATGGATAAAAGAAAGGGGAGGACTCTAGAATATTTCATGTGGTAATGGAGTTAAAGATATTATAACTTATATATCGCTTAATACAGATACATATATAGAAATAGCTATGTTTGTATACACACACATATATTGCCTGTTCTTTAAGCTGAGAGGGCCTAAAAGAAATGACATTCCACTAGCAATGAACACACTTAGCACGTAGATCTTGGTTTCTAATTCCATTCTCTAGTAAGGAACTATTCTTTACTGTCCCCATTTAATTTTTCTCTTCAATTCTCTAAGACTAAAAATCTTTGATATTTTTCCTCTAATGTGTAGTTTTTACCTTTTGGAGTTCTCAGTTCCTTTAGTAATAGCCTGAAAATTTGGGTCTTTCTCCACAAAGTGCATAGACCTAAGTTTTCATACAGTTTCAAAAGGTCCATAGATATTTAAGAATCTATGTGCCACAGATTAAGAAGCCCTCCTCCTCTTGAATCATAGTAGTAGTAGTGTCTGAGGTAGCAGATGGATGTTTCAAAAAGTAAATTTATTTTTCTCTTCATTCTTTCCTTTAATTCTTGTCTTATGGACTTAAGATGAGGTTATTTTAATAGTTGTTGAAGATTTGGTGAAAGTGGTTTGAAAGATTAAAGCCCTAGGACAATGCTTGCTTTTGGCACTGGGCTATACTAGCATGGCTCAACCAAGCTCTAAATTTGAAATTCTAATATTTAGTAAATTTATCTGCTCTTGAAATGGATGAAATGTACCCTTTGCGGTCTTGAAAGACTAGTCAGTTGGTACTCCCATATCACGTGCCAAAATATGAGTTTTCTTTTTGAACATTTAGTTTGATGTTTCACTTATCTTTTGTTTTTACAGAGGAAGAAGTATATAAGCTTTTTATAAGGAATGTTACCAAGTGCAGTTTGACATTTAGACACAGACTCATCACTGGAGATATAATCACAACAATTTCCTTTTCTTATTCATGCGGGGTACCTGTGGAGGCCTATACATTTCAATATATATTTTTTTAAGTAGGCTCCACATCCTGTGTGGAGCCCAACATGGGGCTTGAACTCATAACCCTGAGATCAAGACCTGAGCTGATTCATTGGATGTTATATGCAAACAATGAATCATAGAACACTACATCAAAAACTAATGATGTAATGTATGGTGATTAACATGACATAATAAAAAAAATAATGAAATTTGGGGGGTAGGGACTTAAATTGACCCAATTAAAAAATACGGAAAACTTGAATTCTCTTGTAACCATTAATAATTGAAGTAGTATTTAATAAACTTCTAATAAAGAAAAAAAAGAAAGACCTGAGCTGAGATCAAGAGTCAGACACTTAACCGACTGAGCCACCCAAGTACTGCCAACAATTTTTATTTTAATATATTCTAAAAGATCTAGGTTTCCCAAAGTGTATATTTATAATAACCTGTGAGGTAATTTTTTCCATTTGTGTACATACTACCTAGACAGACTGTGTGTATCACAAGATATTTATAATTAGGCGTGAAATGCTCATTAAAAAGCAACCAAAGTATCTGTTTCTTTTTCTATGTTTCCCTCATTCCCTCTCCTCAAATCTTGAGAAAGACTCTTACATGTATGCAGTCACTGAATCTTAGGTAACTGTTAAGTTCTGTATTCTGGTATGCAGTGTTTCTTTAGTAAATACTTCTCACTTTGAGTAGCCCCAGCATTTCTTCTCCTTTTCTGACTTAGATTTTCCCTAGTAATTTATCCATATTTATTTTCAGTCTTTCTCCACTTTATTTTGATGTACAACCTGCTGTCTAGTACTTAAAATAAAAATGAAACAGAAAATGAGGCTACCAAAAATTGTTCTGTTATATGCCTGGGTTTTTCTCTTGTTCATCACCAGATTAGATTTCATTTATTAAGACTTTAGAATCCAATCTTTTTTTGATAGCCTGATCTTTATTATTTTTGTAAATTTTTTATTGTTATGTTAATCACCATACATTACATCATTAGTTTTTGATGTAGTGTTACATGATTCATTGTTTGTGCATAACACCCAGTGCTCCATGCAGAATATGCCCTCTTTAATACCCATCACCAAGCTAACCCATCCTCCCAACCCCCTCCCCTCTAGAACCCTCTGTTTTTCACAGTCCATCGTCTCTTATGGTTCGTCTCCCTTCCGATTTCTCCCCTCATTCTTCCCCTCCTGCTATCTTCTTTTTTTTTTTCGTAACATATATTGCATTATTTGTTTCAGAGGTACAGATCTGTGATTCAACAGTCCTGCACAATTCACAGCACTCACCATAGCACATACTCTCCCCAATGTCTATCACCCAGCCACCCCATCCCTCCCACCCCACCCCCCACTCCAGCAACCCTCCGTTTGTTTCCTGAGATTAAGAATTCCTCATATCGGGGGGCGCTTGGGTGACTCAGTCAGTTAAGTGACTGCCTTCGGCTCAGGTCATGATCCCAGGGTCCTGGGAACGAGTCCCACATCGGGCTCCCCGCTCTGTGGGGAGCCTGCTTCTCAACCTCTCCCACTCCCCCTGCTTGTGTTCCCTCTCTTGCTGTGTCTCCCTCTGTCAAATAAATAAACAAAATCTTTAAAAAAAAAAAAAATTCTTCATATCGGGGTACCTGGGTGGCTCAGTCGTTAAGCGCCTGCCTTCGGCTCAGGTCATGGTCCCAGGGTCCTGGGATCGAGCCCCGCATCGGGCTCCCTGCTTGGCGGGAAGCCTGCTTCTCCCTCTCCCACTCCCCCTGCTTGTGTTCCCTCTCTCACTGTGTCTCTCTCTGTCAAATAAATAAAATCTTTAAAAAAAAAAAAAAAGAATTCCTCGTATCAGTGAGGTCATACGATACATGTCTTTCTCTGATTGACTTATTTCGCTCAGCATAATACCCTCCAGTTCCATCCACGTCGTTGCAAATGGCAAGATCTCATTCCTTTTGATGGCTGCATAATATTCCATTGTATATATATACCACATCTTCTTTATCCATTCATCTGTCGATGGACATCTTGGCTCTTTCCATAGTTTGGCTATTGTGGACATTGCTGCTATAAACATCGGGGTGCACGTACCCGTTTGGATCCCTACATTTGTATCTTTGGGGTAAATACCCAGTAGTGCATTTGCCGGATTGTAGGGTAGTTCTATTTTCAACTTTTTGAGGAACCTCCATGCTCTTTTCCAGAGTGGCTGCACCAGTTTGCATTCCCACCAGCAGTGTAGGAGGGTTCCCCTTTCTCCACATCCCCACCAACATCGGTCGTTTCCTGACTTGTTAATTTTAGCCGTTCTGACTGGTGTCAGGTGATATCTCATTGAGGTTTTGATTTGGATTTCCCTGATGCCAAGCAGTGTTGAGCACTTTTTCATGTGTCTGTTGGCCATTTGGATGTCTTCTTTGGAAAAATGTCTGTTCATGTCTTCTGCCCATTTCTTGATTGGATTCTTTGTTCTTTGGGTGTTGAGTTTGATGAGTTCTTCATAGATTTTGGATACTAGCCCTTTATCTGCTATGTCCTTTGCAAATATCTTCTCCCATTCTGTCGGTTGTCTTTTGGTTTTGTTGACTGTTTCTTTTGCTGTGCAAAAGTTTTTTATTTTTGTGAAGTCCCAATAGTTCATTTTTGCCCTTGCTTCCCTTGCCTTTGGTGATGTTTCTAGGAAGAAGTTGCTGTGGCTGAGGTCGAAGAGGTTGCTGCCTGTGTTCTCCTTTAGGATTTTGATGGACTCCTGTCTCACATTTAGGTCTTTCATCCATTTTGAGTGTATTTCTGTGTGTGGTGTAAGGAAATGGCCCAGTTTCATTCTTCTGCATGTGGCTGTCCAATTTTCCCAACACCATTTGTTGAAGAGACTGTCTTTTTTCCATTGGACATTCTTTCCTGCTTTGTCAAAGATTACTTGACCATAGAGTTGAGGGTCCATGTCTGGGCTCTCTATTCTGTTCCATTGATCTATGTGTCTGTTTTTGTGCCACTACCATACTGTCTTGATGATTACAGCTTTGTAATATAGCTGGAAGTCCAGAATTGTGATACTGCCGGCTTTGTTTTTCTTTTGCAACATTCCTCTGGCTATTTGGGGTCTTTTTCATTCCATACAAATTTTAGGATTATTTGTTCCATTTCTTTGAAAAAAGTGGATGGTATTTTGATGGGGATTGCATTGAGTGTGTAGATGGTTCTAGGTAGAATTGACATCTTCACAATATTTCTTCTTCCAGTGCATGAGCATGGAATGTTTTTCCATTTCTTTGTGTTTTCCTCAATTTCTTTCATGAGTATTTTCTAGTTTTCTGAGTACAGATCCTTTTCCTCTTTGGTTAGATTTATTCCTAGGTATCTTATGGTTTTGGGTGCAATTGTAAATGGCATCAACTCCTTAATTTCTCTTTCTCCTGTCTTCTTGTTGGTGTATAGGAATGTCACTGATTTCTGTGCATTGATTTTATATCCTGCCACTTTACTGAATTCCTGTATGAGTTCTGGCAGTTTTGGGGTGGAGTCTTTTGGGTTTTCCACATAAAGTATCATATCATCTGCAAAGAGTGAGAGTTTGACTTCTTCTTTGCCGATCTGGATGCTTTTATTTCTTTTTGTTGTCTGATTGCTGTGGCTAGGACTTCTAATACTATGTTGAATAGTAGTGGTGATAGTGGGCATCCCTGCCGCGTTCCTGACCTTAGGGGGAAAGCTCTCAGTTTTTCCCCATTGAGAATGATATTCGCTGTAGGTTTCTCATAGATGGCTTTTATGATATTGAGGTATATACCCTCCCTCCCTATACTCTGAAGAGTTTTGATGAAGAAAGGATGCTGTACTTTGTCAGATGCTTTTTCGGCATCTATTGAGAAGATCATATGATTCTTGTTCTTTCTTTTGTTAATATATTATATCACGTTGATTGATTTGCGGATGTTGAACCAACCTTGCAGCCCAGGGATAAATCCCACCTGGTCATGGTGAATAATCCTTATTTATTTATTTATGATTTTATTTATGATTTTATTTATTTATTTGACAGAGAGAGACACAGTGAGAGAGGGAACACAAGCAGGGGGAGTGGGAGAGGGAGAAGCAGGCTTCCTGCTGAGCAGGGAGCCCGATGTGGGGCTCGATCCCGGGACTCCAGGATCATGACCTGAGCTGAAGGCAGTCGCTTAACCGACTGAGCCACCCAGGCGCCCCTTTATTTTGCTTTTAATACTAGTTTCTGTTTTGTTGCCTTTGACTTTATGATACTAAATTAATACAGCAAAATAGTCCTCCGTTTATGAGTTAACTTGCTAGTTCATTGAAATTATAGTTAAGACTCCACTGTATATGAAAACTGTCATATTAATCATGGAAATAGAATTGAACGTTATTTATACTCATATTTAACAATGATACATGTAACTTTTTAAGTAATCTCTAAACCTACTGTGGGGCTCAAACCTACAGTCCTGAGATCAAGAGTCACATGCTCTACATACTGATCCAGCCAGGCACTCTTGACATTTGTAACTTTTTACTGAACTACTATGATTAATGTTGTCCTTTTTCTTGATTTTTTAAAAATCAGTTTTACCAAGATATAGTTTCCAAATGCACACATTTTAAGTGTACAGATGAATGACTTGAGAAATGCATATAGCCATTTAGTAATGCTACTCCATGCAAAATATAAAATATTTCCATCTCTCCAAGAACAGCTAATTCTTCTTATGTTTAATAACTTGAAAATCTAATTTTACTTCTTTTGCTTACTGAGTACTTAGTGAAGATAATTTTACTTACCAAGAGTACCATGAAACAACTCTTGAAATTACGTGCTTTTTATATATGGGACTCTGTTTCAGGTTGACATAGTTCATGACCCAAACAAGGTTAAATACAGTTAAAACAGTTTTGTGTGATTTGAGTGATTTTTATTTATTTTTTGGGAGGGGGAGGGCAGAGGGAGAGAGAGAATCCCAAGCAGGCTCCATACTTGATGTGGAATCCGATGTGGGGCTCGATCCCACGACCATAAGATCATGACCCAAGCTGAAATCTAGAGTTGGACACTCAACCAACTGAGCCACCCAGGCGCTTCTAATTTGAGTGATTTTTAAAGAATGTTTGACAGAAAGTTAATTTTACTTGAGATAATTTATAATTAGCAATTCAGTACATTTTTTGTTTAATTTTTTTAAAAACCTCTGAAAATAAAAGCTGTATTGTAGTGCGTAAACAACCTGTCTTCAGTGCTTTTAAGTACTGTCAATGATACTGTTTTTCCCATAAAAAAATAAAATCACAATGTAAAAGTTTCACCATGTGTTTAGGAAATTGCCTTTTGGGGAGGAACTCTTAAAAATATTTTCCCTTTTCACTCACCTTCCAATCTAGACTCTCATCTCTACAGCTGGGTGTGGGATACCTGTTGGAGGTACTTAATGAATTCAGCATCCTGAAAATAAACAAGAGAGCTGTACATCAAGTAATTAAAACATGCTTAGAAATGGTTGTTATTAAAAATATAAGGGAAATACCATTTTTCTCATTTTATAGATTAATAAAAACTAAGTCAAGTTTGATATGCCAAATGTGCCATTGCAGTTTTTTATTGGGCCTCTGAATTAAGAGTACACTTTGATGACTTTTAGTGGCTCTCTACTGCTTTATGCTTTTTCCTGTAAGAGTACAGTACACTTTAGAGACTTTTCCCTCTTATATACCTAAGTGTGGTTTGAATTGGAGCTGGTAATCACTGGCAAAGAACCTGTTAGAGATTATAAAGTATTTTCTTATTGATTCATTGAGTCTTATTCTTGTGATTTTTAACTTGAATATTTTACGTGTATACAGTTGAAACTGAACCTCATGTAATTACTCTGCCAGTATTCTCTGTAACTCCAGATTGATTTTGAACCTTATTTTAATTTATTTAAATTATGTTAATTTTAACATGTTTTTTGATATAAACCACTCATTATTTTTAGAGTGATAATATTTATATAATCATATTTGAGATAAAAATTATGTAGCTAATATAAAAGTAGTACTAAAGAAAGAGATGAGAAAGGGTGTTAACTTTTTCTTTGTTTGATACTTATGTTGAAGTTACCAAGCTATTTTTCATGTTCAGATAAAACAGATTTAATTGACAGGTGTTAATAGGTTAAGGAACATTTAGTTTTAATTTATAGAAGAATATTCTGTTGGTAAAGACTATCAGAAAAAAGCATGAAGAGAGATAATATTCTCTATACTTGGGTGTTTTTCATACTAAGTCAGTCAGCTTGTATGCCTGGATAGCACCAGTCAATCCTTAGGGCCCTCCCTACAATATAAATTTATTATTTTATGCCTTCATCTTTTCCTTCCCCAACACTCCTCACAGTTTTTTCCCTCATACTTATCTAATTCACAGAATATTCAGGTTTTTAAAAAATGTCTAAAGAACTTTGAAGTTCTTAAACAAGGGATTCCTTTAGGTAGGAGTTTGGGGGAAGAAAAACCCCCAAAAACTTTGATACAAAATTTTTCAAACAGTGGCCAGGTTAAATTTAATGTTTAGCATGGGATAGAAAATGATTAACTGTAAAATCTGTTGTTCCACAGGTACTGTGAGAATAGAGATGTTTCGAAATATGCAGAATGCAGAAATCATCAGAAAAATGACTGAAGAATTTGATGAGGTATAGCATTTTAATATTTATGCAAATTGCCTACTTATACTTTTAAAATGGTGAATATGGTGATTATTTTTAGTTTTATTTTGATTTGGGTTAGTTTAAGAGAAGATAAACTATTTCTTCATTTATATAATAATCCATGTTACTAATTCTAAAGTTAACGATCTTTGGCAATTTCATTTCATTGCATGGAGGTATCACTTAATAATGACTGGTAACTGATAAGGATAATAAAATTAGTGGTATGAAGTAGAAGTTGATTCTTGACATTCATTCTTGAAGACCACCTAAAATTCCCAAATTTATAAATGCATCGCCAGTAGTTTTATGTTCTGTGGAATTAGTCATGTTAAATGATTTAAAGAAAAAAGGGTTTGGAGGTCAAATAAGTGTGAATAGGCTGCATATTATACCTGTTTTAGAGATTGCCAAAGCTCGTTATCTTATTTAAGGTTCTTAGAAATCCTGATGGAAAAATAACCTGCTTAGCTTCATTTAATCCACAGTTCCTTAAATTATGTTTATCTCTTCCTACTGCCCCCTCCCCAACCCCACCCCCATTTTGTGTGTTTGTGTAAACTTAAACTTCTATTTGGGACAGTCTAGTTGAAAATATTCTGATTTCTACTTAGAATACATGTTTTCTTTGCTAGTCTTCACAAATTAATCAGCTTTACACTAAGTGTTGAAACACTTTCACAGTTTTATTTCTGTATTCTGTTTATGGTAAACTCATTTTATGTCATGCTTTAGACCACCATTAATTTTAGTTTTAATATTCTGCCTTTTGATTTAAATAAGATTTCTATTTTCTATAGATGTTCTCTTTTCTTGATTTTCAACACTAACAACAAAGATTGTTTTTTTTTCCAGGTCCACTCTCTCAGTGGGGTGGGCTCAGGCCTATTTTTATTAGTAGTAGTAGGAGTATTTATATTTAATTGAAAAAAGTACTACAAATACATGGTAAAACAAACACATGCACACTATATATTTTTTTCATCAGGTGTTCACCTTTATTCTAGTGGCACACATCAAAACATTTTCATGAGCATCTTTTTTTTTTTTTAAGATTTTATTTATTTATTTGAGAGAGAGAGAGAGCATGAGCAGGGTGAGGGGCAGAGGGAAAAGCAGGCTCCCCGCTGAGCAGGGAGCCTGATGTGGGGCTCGATCTTGGGACTCTAGGATCATAACCTGAGCTGAAGGCAGATGCTTAACTGACTGAGCCATCCAGGCGCCCCTCATGAGCATCTTTACAGAAACATTCTGTCATTGGCTTTCAAACTATTTAGTCACATTCCATGGGAGGTAGGGGAGACCTTACATTGTGACCCATGTATATAATGTTCACAATTACTTGTTTTCATTTCTGTAATTCAAAACATTCTGAAATTCCAAAGGACTTTTTCCCCCCAATTTAATGGTGGCAAAACTGGCCCCAGCTAACCTAAGGCTATTAAAATTTTTATTTATCTCAGTCATTGTGAATATTTATATGTCTTGCTGGTGAAATAGTAATGTTCTTAATGACAGGGGGCTGCCCTAGATTCTCTTGGACTGTGATGGGATATAAAGTATATGTACTATATTAACTTCTAAAATTCAAAAATTTCTGTATTCTGAAACATTTCTGTGAAATTACTTTTAATTAAAAAAAAGGTTTTTTTGTTATAACTTCATGAGTTTATATGTGGCAAATAGAAGATAACGAAGCCAAATTAAGGTGAAAGTGGTAGGTTTACTCACCAACTACTGTACTAACTACCATGCCAGGCTTGCAACACAAGTGAATGAGATCGCAGATTAAAAAGTAGTATGCATCTTGGACCTTCAGGAACTACTAGGAGTTTAAGACAATAGTTCCCAAACTTTGCTGCATATTAATATCACCTAGGGATATTTAAAAACTGACGCCTGGCTCTCTCCCTTATCCCCAGACCTTCTAATTTAATTTGTAAGGCATGTAACCTGGGCTTGGGATTTTTAAAAGTTCACCAGGTGACTATGTACAGACAAGTTTGGGAGAAACTTTGAGAGAAAACCGAGATTTAAACTATAAAAACACTTTATATGGGAGAAAAGAATGAGAGGAAATACAACGTGAATACACAGTGAAATTTCAAGACAGGATATCATTGCTTTGTAGTAAGATTTTGAGATAAGTAGGGGAAGATGAGGAATTCAGCAAAATGAAGATCATGATGTGTCTAAGAAAATATTCCTGTGAATATTGTCAAATATTCAGGTATATTAGAAGAATAGTAAACTGTTACAAAAAAAAGTTAAATGTAGCAAATGAAAATTATTCAAAAGGTGTTTATTTCATAATCTTAAATATTCTTTTCCTGATACTTGAGAATACTGACTAAATCAAAAAAGAATGTTTTAAAAACCATCACTTTATGAATAAGTCCTGAGAATAAAAGATACAGACATCATAGAGAATATAGTCAGTTGTATTGTAATAATGTTGTATGGTGACAGTTGGTAGCTACACTTATGGTGAGCATAGCATAATGTCTGAACTTATTGAAACACTGTATTGTACATCTGAAACTAGTGTAACATTGTGTGTCAACTGTACTTCAAATAAAGAAGAGAATCTAAAGGAAAACATTCTTTTTTCCTTGTTTGACAGAAAAACTAACACAGTTTTTTATTAGAATATATGCATTTAAAGCAGAATTACATTAATTATTTTCTAAGGCTATTTTATCTTTAAGCACTTTAGCAAAAAACTGCATTTAAATGCTTACATATTGTTAAATATACAGTATCTTATTGTTTCTGTTTCTTCAGAATACTGTACAGGTCTTTTAGTCTCCAGGAGTGGAGGAAGGTTAGTTTTGGTAAATTGTATTTTGTGGTAAAATTCAGAAAGATTTGATGACAGGATCCATTGCATCCCAACAGTTTAGAGCAATGTCTGGTTCATAGGGAATAGCCAGTAGATACATTTAGTTCCTGCTGGAGCCAGCCCGTGATATATAAAGCAAAATGTAATAGTATTTCTTCCCCAGATTATTAGAGTCACATCTCCAAATGTAAACTCTTTAAGTATGTCTTCCAAAGGTCAGTTTGCACAGTTTTCATATATTGAAATGTGACATCTATGAAGGGAAGCTTTGCAACACAGTACATTTAATGTATTCACATAGTGCCTTTTATTCTTTTTTGTTATGTTAATCACCATACATTACATCATTAGTTTTTGATGTAGTATTCCATGATTCATTGTTTGCATATAACACCCAGTGCTCTATGCAGAATGTGCCCTTTTTAATACCCATCACCAGGCTAACCCATCCCCCCACCCCCCTCCTCTCTAGAACCCTCAGTTTGTTTCTCAGAGTCCGTAGTCTCTCATGGTTTGTTTCCCCCTCTGAATTCCGCCCCCATTCTTTTTTAACCCTATGATTAATAAATGCTCAAATGGATAAACAGTGAGAAGTTCTATATTTAAGTTTAAATAAATTCATAGAAGCACATACGATTAGAAACAAGAAGAGAAAAAAGCCATTGGGTAAGATCTAATCATTACAGAAGAGCACAATGTATAAAACTTTTAAGTTTTATAACCATTGTAAAAATGGTTAAATATTATACAAACTGAGAAAATATGAAAAAAATGTGAAAGATATGGTAGAAGAAAACTCAAATTATCTCCAGTCCCAAATTAAAGTTAAATATTTTTGATTTTATATTCCATTGATAAAACATTTTTCAGCCTATTGTCTTAATAGTGAATATCTATGATAAAGCTAAAAAATTATTCTCTTCTCTTCCTCTCCCCCATGCTCCTTCTCAGAAGGCTGGAGTGCTTAAGAAGTAACTGCCTGGTGATTATTTCAGACTTCGAAACTAAATCTTATTTTCTAAATATGTGATAAATAAAAATAGACAAAAGGTTTTTTTCCTCCTACCTTTGGTAATCAGACCAAATAATAAATAAATCAGATAAATAATCATTTATTATATTACATTTATTATAAATAATTATTCTATTACAGTGTAATTATATTTATTTTTTCTTTATATATTTATATTTATAATATTTAATTCTATTTATTATCTTAGAGTGTAGTTTGTAGCATATGTTTATTTATAGGGTAAATGCATACAATACTAGATCAGTTTCTTCTCAGATGTCATTAGATTATCATGTTTTTTTTAATTTAATTTAATTTTATTATGTTAGTAACCATAAGTACCTCATTAGTTTTTGATGTACTCCATGATTCATTGTTTTCGTATAACACCCAGTGCTCCATGCAGTACATGCCCTCCTTAATACCCATCACCGGGCTAACCCATCCCTCCCCCCGCTCCCCTCTAAAACCTTCAGTTTGTTTCTCAGAGTCCATAGTCTCTCATGGTTCATCTCTCCCTCCAGTTCCCCATCCCCATTTTTCCCTTCCTTCTCCTAATGTCCTCCATGCTATTCCTTATGTTCCACAAATAAGTGAAATCATATGATAATTGACTTTCTCCACTTGGATCATCATGGCTTTAATTTTTGTAATGGTCTAAGATGAGCTTGTGCAAGAAGTGTTAGTGCCCCCATATTTATTATTTACTTGTGATTACATACTCAGATTTTTCTTTCTGTTTCTGTTTTTCCCCAAAATCTTTGTGTTAACACTTTATGAAGAGTTAAAAATAAATATTTTAAAATATATTTAAATCTATTGCATTGGTCAAATGCAACTTACAAAATGAATAAACCAGTGAAGAATGCCATTTCTAATATCAATCCCCTTGAGCATTGAGCTCTTCTAATTTTTCTCTTGGGATACCTCAGATACCCTTTGTGATACAATACGGTCTGAAATATGGACCTAGTGAGGGCATACAAAGCTTAGTCTATATACTAAATATTACTAATAATTTATTTAATTAAAAATAAAGAGATGTTTTAATATTTTTTTTTCTGTACACCACTCAGTTGGTGTTGTACATGTCACTTTGGAAACTTTCACATTGAGGAAGGTAAACAGACTATTAAAGGAAGCAAAGTTGGAAGTGAGAAGTGCCAAAGGACAAAGAAATAATCACATAGAAAAAGACTCAAGAGGGCGCCTGGGTGGCTCAGTTGGTTAAGCGACTGCCTTCGGCTCAGGTCATGATCCTGGAGTCCCAGGATCGAGTCCCACATCAGGCTCCCTGCTCAGCAGGGAGTCTGCTTCTCCCTCTGACCCTCCTCCCTCTCATGCTCTCTGTTTCTCATTGTCTCTCTTGCAAATAAATAAAATCTTAAAAAAAAAAAAAAAGGAAGAAAAAGACTCAAGAAATTGTAATCATTTGTAATGTGAAAAGGTACAAAATAGGAAATAATATTACAACTGTGAACTTAGCAGTGCAAAATATTAGAGACAAGAGGAAACATGTTGAATGATGATAATAGCCAATATTTGTCTTTGTGCACTGTTGCACATTCTTTACATATATTTAATACTCATGACATTTTTATGAGGTAGGTCTTTTGTATTATTATTATCATCTCCATTTTACAGATGAGAAAATGGAGGCAAAAGGGTTTAAGAAACTTGCCTGAGGTCACACAACTAGTAAATGATAAAGTCAGGAATGAAGCCCAGAACATCTAGCTCCTGAGTTCATACTCATAACCACTACCCTTTTGCCTAGTATACAACTGCACGTGTATAATCTGAAGTAGCTTGGAAAGAGTCACTCAGGTAACAGTTGTACTCTCTCCACTTGGTGGACACCTTCAGTCATGTAATAAATTTCTGGCTATTTTTATTACCAAATGTCTTACGGCTGACCAAACAAATCATGGAATTAAATTAGTATCTTTTTTTTTTTTTTAAAGATTTTATTTATTTATTTGACAGAGAGAGACACAGTGAGAGAGGGAACACAAGCAGGGGAAGTGGGAGAGGGAGAAGCAGGCTCCCCGCAGAGCAGGGAGCCTGATGCGGGACTCGATCCCAGGACCCTGGGATCATGACCTGAGCTGAAGGCAGTTGCTTAACCAACTGAGCCACCCAGGCGCCCTAAATTAGTATCTTTTTGAAAGGACCAGTTATATTCTACTGATATATTTTGAATCTTTTTGAAGTTAATCCATTCCATTATATTGTTTAAGACATCTACTCTCATTATGAGAGATGCTTAAATGAGATACTCATAAGCCAATAATAACATTATGAGAGATGCTTAAATGAGATACTCATAAGCCAATAATAACAGACATAATGGATACTGGCTTAAATCCCCATCTGATTTTGATTAGATATGATGAACTACATATTTAAGTTGTAATTAACACCCTGGTCGTTTCAAGATTTTTATTTTTCAGTTTTAAAATATATTTATAAAACATGATTTTATAGTGATATGAAATCACATTTATATTTGCTAATCATTATGAAGAGCTTTTAAATTAGCTAAAGTTAGGTATTCAGTATCTTTTATGGATTTTTTGGTATAACTTTTTAACAACTGTCAAATGAACTATTAAGTCTTTTTTTTTTTAAGATTTTATTTATTTGAGAGAGAGAGAGAGACCAAGAGAGCACAAGCAGGGGGAAGGGCAAAAGGAGAGGGAGAAGCAGGCTCCCGGCTTAGGGAGCCTGCTGCAGGGCTCGATTCCAGGACCCCGGGATCATGACCTGTGCTGAAGGCAGCGTTTTAACCGACTGAGCCACCCAAGGCCCTGAACTGTTTAGTCTTTCAAAATTATTTATACAGGATTTACTTTTGTGTTCATTCAGTAAACATTATTGGACACTTAATGTTTGTCTAACTTTTAGTTAGAGATTAACAAGGTTATAGCTCTAGAAAATGATTTCATGTTCTAAATGGAGAAAGAGCTTTGTGAACTAATTGCACTAATACCTTGACAAGTTCAATAGTTGAGAAATACAAGACCCTGTGAGAACCCAAAGGGTGAGTTAATTATCTGAGATGTGAGAGCTTCACAAGTTACTTAGCCCTAAAACTAGGTTTTTAAAGATGAATAGAAGTTCACTGGAAAAACCAGGAAAGAGTTTATAGGGAAGACGGTGTTTAGGATTATAGGAGAAAACATTGAGGTACGAAGCTGGAGAAATTAGACTAATTGCATTTAATACTTAATAAATAAGCCATCCCCAAACCATTGTTGTCCTCCTAAGCATATTAGACAGTGTCCTAGATAAATGCTGGAGATACAGAGATAAGATAGGGGTTTGAAAAATACAACAGAATTTTTATAGCATTGACTTGTGGAATTTTTCTTTCCAAATGTATTTAATTGGTGTATATATGCCAGTTGAATTTCCTGATACTTTAAGGCTGAGGTTTGTCAGATTGAAAGTTACCTTAGACTTAATTAGCAGAGGTCTGATAGTAAAGAGCATTTCCTCTTTAATTGCCTTATGGCAGTCAGCCAAAATGATCTATCTAATTAATCTTTCTGGCTATTTTTAACTTAAAAACAAAAGTTCAAACAACATATTTAATAATAAATTTTATTTAGCCCACTCAGAATTTTGTTTTGTAAAGATAACTCTTTCACTGGATCTTTCCAAGGATAAGGCATATCGTTTTCTTTGTTCCCTTGACACACGGTTCTTATGCATTCTGACTTTTTGAGGAAAAATAAAAATAACTCTTCCAGTCACTGTGATATAGAAATGCATAGATGTGATTTTACATCTTACATGCTGACTATAACATTGTGATAATTTAGATAATGGTATTCCAGAAATTGGAATTTCTCCTAGTGATTTCAGGAACTTGGTATCCTCAAGGATGTAAATTTGGTAGTTTCAAATACTTTTTAATGTACTCATTTTTAAAAAAATTGTGTCATTTGATAGAACAAAAAATATATGTAATATATATATAAAGTATGTAAATCTGCCATCCCCAACTTAAGAACTGAAATATTACTGAAATACCTGTGTGTTCCTCCACTCTCCCATTCTAAGCCTTCTCCTGAGAGGTAATTAGTATCTTGAGTTTTGTAAACTTTTCTTTTTCTTATTGACAAATTATTTACCACTCTTAATGAAATGTTTGTGAAGATTCATGGATGAGTAGGGACCAGACATTTGGTGGTACTCCACAACTTATTGATGCCGATTTAGGGGAAAACATATTTAAAAGGACTGATTGGCAGCCCATTGCTGTTTTGACTTTACATATTCTCCTCATTTCTGTTTGTGGCTAAGGAAACACAAATTGTCAAAATTTATGATCGATTCAAGAGAAAACTTTAGGGATCATTTAGATATCCTTCCCAATATTTCTGACCCATATTGACAGTATCATTTTTGTGGTGATTCATTCATTTGATGAAGAAATAGTTGAGTGTTAAACATTTCAAGCATTGAGGACAAAGCACTGAATAAACCAACCAAAAATCCCTTCCCTCATGGAATTTACATTTTAGCTGGGAGAGAAAGCCAGTGAATAAAATACCTAGGCAAAATATTGTAGTATGATAAATGACAATAAATGCTATGTAGAAAAATAAAGCAGAGAAGGGGGAAGAGATTGGGAATGGAAAGATGATTTTAAATAGGATGGTCAGGAAAACCTCTCTGAGACTGTGACCTTGAGTAAACACTTGAAAGAGGGGATGGAGCAGCCATGCGTATATCTAGGGTAAGAGAAAATTTAAAGTGTGCAAATGGCCCTGAGATAGAAACATAACCTAGGGTATTAGACAACAAAGAAGCCAGTGTGGCTAAAGCACCCTGATTTATATATTGCATTTGATTGTTTTGTTGTCAGTACTTTTTCAAAATATAAAACACTTCCTCCACATTTTTTTCTTTGCATGACATTAACTTTTAGTTGACAACCTAGTCATCAAGTATCCCACATTTTTGTTTCTCTGACGTTTTTCTTCATGGTTATCATTTAGCTTGTTCCTAAATCTCCTGTATTTTGTAACTGAAAATTAGGTCTAATGACTTCATTAGATTACATTTACACATTTTTCGCAAGATTTCATAGGTGGTGCTGTGTACTTCATATTGTGTCACAGTAGATAGTACATAATGGCAGGTTGTCCGTTTATTGGTGATGCTGCAATTGATCACTTATAAGGTGATGACCATTGAACCTTTGACCAAGAACCTTTGGTCTCTTATGGGACATAGTAATTAAGCATCCCTAAACAAAAGAGTTAAGCCTCAAGAGAGTGAGGGGCAAACAATTTTTTTTTGTTTCCTATTGTGAATAAACCTACCAGTAAATCAAACCAGAAACAAGTCATTTTTGTCCAGTAGTTGTCACTTCAGTAGATTTTATTTTTTCAATATTTGAGTATATATCCCATCTCTGTTTTGTCCATCATCATCATAACTATCTTAGTTAGGTGCTCTCTGCATTCCCCCTTCATATTTGGATCTGTTGCAGGGATAAGTCTCCTTGCTCCATTTCCTTCACCTTTACCTCTGATTATTCTCCATGGTGGAACCAGAAATATTTTTTAAAGCTTACATCTGTTCATGATCCTACTTGCTCAGAATTTTTCAGTGGCCACCCATTGCCTCCAGAAAAAAGCTTGGCTTTATTATAATGAAGGCTTTATATAAAAAGAAGGTTCCCTGTGATCTGGCCCCATCTTTTATCTTGGTTACCACCACAAAATCTGGTTTAGGTTGCCAAACTTAAAGCAGTTCTATATTCTCATTGTATCTTTGTTTTATAGGAATTTGCTAATCTTATTGCTTAGAATGCTGTTGACCCTATTTCTCCTGCCCAGTTCCCTCTGCAGAAAATTGACATTCCTTCCTAAGTAGTACTGTCTACCCTCATAACATTCCTGTCATTGTACTTAATTTACTTGTTTATTTTTTATATGTCCTTCTTTTCAACTAGAAGTTCTGTGGAGGATGGGGGAAACAGGAAGAAGTTGGCCAAAGAGTATAAACTTCCAATTATAAGATGAATAAGTTCTGAGGATCTAATGTACAGAATGGTGATTATAGTTAATAGTACTGTGTTATATATACGAAAATTGTTAGGAGAGTAGATCTTCAGTGCTCTCACCAAAAAATAAGAAATGGGTAATATAATAGGATGTGTTAAGCTAATGCTCTGGTGTTAATGATTTTACAGTATATAAATGTATTAAATCAACTTCTTTTATACCTTAAACTTACATAGTATTATGTATCAATTAAATCTCAGTAAGTCTGAGAAAAAATAAAGTAGTTCTTAGAAGAGGATTCTTGGTGTGCTCATCTTTGTATGCCAAGAACTAGTGCCTGGAGCATATTTATTGCTCAGTAAATACATGAGTAGATGAATGGTTGGGTGGATGGATACTTTCTCCAAATAAGTGTTTACAGATCTCTGTTTTAAGCAATAGTAGTATATATCCTTGGGTAAGTCTGTTGAAACTAGGTAACCAAAAGCCAATGTTTCACAAAAAATAGGTGACATTTTTTTGTGACATTGTCCATCAGTTGAGTTAAACAGTTCTCTTGGATTTACTCTTAAAGAGTATTTTATCTCTTTTGATATCTATAGTTTGTGACCAAATTGGGTTCCCAAATATCAAATGCTTAGGGATTATGCAGTTAGCCTTCCACCTCTATCACCTGCATGAGCTCTGCCTTGCAGTGGACATCTCATAAGATTGTTGTTCTCATCTCAGAGACTCTAAATTTTGTAGTTTTTGTTGCTGGCTCTTATCTCTGAACTGTGGTACCCTTTTCCTTTTATTCCTCCATCAATGTCCCCAAAACCTCTAAAATAAATTTTTCCATTAGTTGCTTGTCAGTCTATTTGGGAATAGAACCCCAAAGTTCTTCCTTGGAAGAACAATCACTAGACACTCCTTCTGTCCCCCAAAGTTCCTGTGGTAAACCAGGTGAAGCTCCATTATAGAGTTAAGAATTCATGGACTTTACAGTCCCAGAATCAGAACCCTGTAGCTCTGTGATTTAGGACAAGTTGTTAAGATCTTATTTCTCTCATCTTTATACACACTAGTAGTCACCACAGTATATAGATAATACAGAATTATGGATTTGAAAAGTGCATGCCATATAAATGCTGGTTATATTATCTTTACATGAAAATTTCTCCCCTTGTATTCATCTTTGGAGGTATTTGTAGAAGTTTCTTTCTTACTGGATCTTTTTGGTTTGCTCTGTATTATCCTAGCAGATTTCTGCCTGATATTCTTCCCACCCTGAGCTCTGTCTGCCTTTCTATACCTGTTTGTTGGATATGGTTTACCTTTGCATTCGTTTATTCAATAAATTCCTTGTGCAAAGCATCATAGTAAGACTGCACTCACAGAATTTAAATATTAGTTGTGGATAAGCTCTTTAGGCTACTTGATTATTATCTTTATTTTACTATTATTATTTTCTTAGCTCTCCTAAAAAAAATTACTGCTTTGTGAAGAAAGTTAGTTTTCAATATCCCACTACCCTTCATTAACTAGACAGTTCTTTTCTCCCCATCTCTCTCTCTTTTTTTTAAGATTTATTTATTAGAGAGAGAGAGAGCATGCACAAGCAGGAGGGGCAGAGGGAGAGAAGAGTTGGCTGCTTAACTGACTGCGCCACCCAGGTGCCCCACTAGACAGTTTTTACATGACATGTATAAATGTGCCTAACAAGGACAGATTTATAACTGGTATTAGAGTAAAGCAAGAAACTGCCTTTTGAGGTAGATACAGGAGATACTTCTTTTTTAAAAGGGTTTTTTCCCTTTTGAAAAAAGATTTATTTATTTATTTTAGAGAGAGAACTTGTGCACACATGAGTATGAGCAGGGGGGAGGGGCAGAGGGAGAGTGAGAGAATCTCAGGCAACTCCCCGCTGATTGTGGAGCCCAAGCGGGGCGGGGCTAGCTCTCAAGACCCTGAGATCATGACATGAGCCAAAATCAAGAGTTGGATGCTCAACTGACTGAGCCACCCAGGCGCCCCCAAAAGGGTTTTTTCTTTTAATCATAATATTTGCACATGGTACAAAAATTGGAAAGGATAAAATGGTATACATTGTTAGTTTGGTTAGGAATTGAGGTAGTTTTATGTTCTATTGTTGATGTCATTGTCTTTAGTGAACCACAGTCTTCAGATTTCTCTAGTGGTGGGCTGCTGTTGCCTTATATGTAGGATACCCAGAGGGGTTTTCTCAGTGTTCATGCTGCACCCTCAGGTTTCAGCTCTCTCTGTTCTCCTGTGACACAGAATACTCCTACGCCATACTCCTCCCCCTCCTTCTGGTGGTAGACTGGTATTGCTTATTGCCTGGTACTATAATGAGGGTATGGGGATTCTTTATTGTCCTAGTGCTAAGTCTTAAGCATGCCTTTTGTGCCTGGAGCTACTGAGGGACCTTCTTTTTCCTGGCCATTATGTCTGTGGCTGGCCTCAGGTGGAGTTCTCTGTCTCCCAATACTAGCAGATCTCTGTTTGATATTAGTATTAGGATTCAGGGTCCAGGACAGTGTTTTGTCTTACTCTCTTCCCCAGGTGGAGGATTTTTTCCTTCTCCTGGCTACAGTGCATCTTTGCCTGTGCTGTGGTGGTGATTCAGTTTGCTGACCTACCTCCATCAGATTAAGTGTTTTAATTTGCAGGGGACAAAAGTCTGGAGAAGTAAGCTGGGCTTCTTACCTTTCCCCCAGCAATTGAAAATCATCCCCTGCAGGTCTGCACCATCAAGAGAGGTGCTCTCTGTTCTGCTCTATCTCAGAATTTGCTTAAAATACCCAATTGAGGCCCGTGGAAAAGAGCTTAAGTTCATTTCTTACCCACCTTTGTGGAGACCACCTTTTCCTCTTAGGCTCTACCACAGATGATATAGCTTATTTGTTTCATGTCTTCTTGGAGGGGCTTATTCTTTGGAATGATAGCTAATTCAGCTCAAGATGGGCTCAAGAAAAGTTTATCTTTTTTTCTATGGATTCAGCTTTTTCTCATTGTTGGTAGTCTTTTACATTCTAAATGGAAGCCAAACCCTATTGTTATGCTTTCAACTTGCTTTTAATGTTTTTTTTTTTTTTTTTTTTTATACAAGAGTTGCTTTTATGTGGGTGAATCTGTTGGTCTTCTATGACTTCTGGTTTTTGTATTGTATTCAGTAAAAGACTTCCTCACCCTGAGAATATCCTCCCATGTTTTCTATTTCTTTTTTCCTGAATGTTTTTAAGTGTTTTGATTCATTAGGAATTAACTTTGGGGTAAGGTACAATCTAATTTTCTTTCTAATGAACCGCCAATTATCCCAAAATCATTCACTGAATAATTCATTTTCCCACTGCTTATAATTCTACTGTAATAGTAGGACTAAAATTGTCTGTGAGTAGCAGAAAATCTGCCCAACAGTGGCTTGAATTCACAGGAGTAAATTTGTCGTATGCAAAATAAATTTGGGAATAGACAAAACACGGTTGTTACTGTGTCTCAGCAGAATGAAGACCTAGACTTTTTTTCATCCTTCTCTCATTTTTATCTGCATACTTGTCCCTTTGTAGTTGCAAAATCACTGTTGAACATCCACATGAGTTCTAGATCACTGAGAAAGGAAGGGACTAAAGAGGTCATATTTGCCTAGTCTGGCCATTTTAAAAGGCTTTTCCAGAAGGCCCATCTAGCAAGTTACATGTTTTTTCCTCAGATATTTCTTACACATTATTTTCCAGACTACTAAGGTATCTCCTGTCTTTAGTAGGACTGTTCTTTCCTTCAATTCATCAACTGAATTTTTTAATTATGAAAGAAAATATTAGATGTATTCAGCTCCATGTTCATTGCACATTACCCAAGATGTGGAAACAGCCTAAGTGTCTATCAGTGGATGAGTGGATAAAGAAAATGTGGCATATATATATATGATACACACAACAGAGTATTATTCAGCCATTAAAACAGGAAGGAAGTCTTGCCATTATGACAACACTGATGGACCTTGATGGTATTATGCTAAGTGAAATAAGACAGAAAAGGACAAATACCATATGCTCTCACTTATATGGGGAATCAAAAAACCTAAAAATAAAGCAACAAAAAACTCCACTGAGCTCATAGATAGAACGGATTAGTGATTGCCAGTGGTAGGAGGTTTGGGGGCAGGCAAATGGGTCAAAAGGTACAAACTTCAGTTATAAAATATGTTAAGTCATAGGGATATAATGTACAGCATGATGACTATAGTTAATCATGCTGTTTTGCATATTTGAAAGTTGCTGAGAGAGTAGCTCTTAAAAGTTTTCATTACAAGAAAAAGAATTTCTGTAACTGGTGACAGATGTTAATTAGATTCATTGTGGTGATCATTTCACAGTATATACAAATATTGAATCATTATATTGTATACCTGAAACTAATACAATGTTATATGTGAATTATACCTCAAAAAATAAATGGGTAAATAAAATGTTTTAGTTCCTTAGAGTTTTTTTTATTTTGATTTGTTTTGTGTTACATTTGAATCTTCTGAAGTATATTTAGTTTTTTATTATTTACTTCTGAGTGCTTATTTTTCTGCCTTTCCTCTTGCTTGCTGTTGGCTTGTTTAGATGGGTTATTGAGATAAATTTTATTCTTTGTTGTTGTGGAGGAGTACTAAATAGCTGAATCTCACAGTTGGTATAAAGCAGGAGAAGCTCTACCCTAATGAGCTTTTATGATACAGAAGCAGCAGCAGCCTGTTGAGATACCTTTGAGAAGAAGCATCTCATCTTTCCACTCTTTTACCCTCTCCCGTCTACCCCTGACACTCCCAATCTCAAGGACTAGGAAGATTCAGCCAGCTGTTCCTTGCTCTTGGAGTTTTCTGTTATTCTAAGTATTAACACTAATTCTCTTTCCTGAGATACCAACACAGCCCAAGCCTTCCCTCTAGCAGCAGTTTGGTCTAGAAAAAGCATACAGCCATAAATTGAGAATATTCAGATACCGTGTTCACAGAATTTCTCACTCTCTGCCTTGTGAATTTATATTTCTCCACCAAAATGTTTTAGGCTAGAGTAGGAAACCTCTAACTAATTGTGTTCAGTGTCATTTTCATGTTGTTTTTTGTTTGTTTATTTAGTGTTTCATCTGTTGCATATAACACCCAGTGCTCATTATATCAAGTGCCCTCTTTATTGCCCATCATCCCATTACCCCATTCAGTTTCATGTTTTAAACAAGATGACACAATCTGGTAATACCAAGAGCCCATATTAGATTTCTTTTCTTTGAAAAGTTAGTAAGTCTGCTCTATAAAAGAGAGTTAATAGAACATTTATAGTAAAATTGGAAGAAATAAGGTTGCAGTTTCAGATGCAAAAAAATTAGTTTTGGACTTCTTAATGAAATACTTTTGAAATTCTCAATTCTTAAAAATTCTATTTTAAAGAATTGAAAGACGCTATGTGGTACTGAAATCCTGATTACTCTGATCTGAATTCAATCACAAACATCCTTTCTAGTCTAAACTTCTTTAATTTTTTTTTGTTTTTACTTCAAACTATCTCAGCTAGGACCCAAATATAACAACATGGGAACTATTTTTTTTGAATGTTGGCTTAGAATAATGAATTAAATACTTGTTCTGAATAACAGATTTGAGCACTTCATGAATTATTTAGTTGTGGAAGATCAAAACAAACAGTAAATAAAAAGCTATCAGTAAATAAAAAGTACCTGTGTAAGTCACCTTCAATATCTGTCCACATCTACTTTTGAGAAGAAAATGTTCCTTTATAGTAGGAAAGAAAACTTTGATCAAATTGATATCATATGTCAAATTTAATATGTTCTTTTTATTCCTTTTAGGACAGTGGTGATTATCCCCTTACCATGCCTGGGCCTCAATGGAAAAAATTTCGTTCGAACTTTTGTGAATTTATTGGAGTCCTGATTCGACAGTGTCAGTATAGCATAATTTATGATGAGTATATGATGGACACAGTAATCTCCCTTTTGACTGGTTTGTCAGACTCCCAGGTCAGAGCTTTTAGGCATACAAGTACCCTTGCTGGTAAGTAACCAACGTTTTATTTCTTTTTCATTTAGTTATGTTAAATATGTTCTATTGCTGTTTAAATGTATTTAGATTAAGTATTAACTTAATTACTGTGCTCCTGAAAAAATACCATCCCTCCCCTCCCCCAAATTCATCTGAATGGCTTTTGTTATCTGTTTAGGTAAGATGTATGCCGATTTTGATTACTGGCATTTGATTGCCTTGAGAATGAAAATTGAAAATTTCTGGCAAATTTCAGTAAATCTCTCTCTCTCAATGTTTAATTATTTTAGTACATCATTATATTATAATCCAAGAAATTTTAGGAGTCCACTAGGCCATATTCTTTGGTAAACCCCAAAATTAGTAGTTGAAATGCCAAATTCATAGTATTTTTTTCACTTAATTACATTGCTTTTATTGCTCATTATTATACATAAGTATGTAAATGTTTATATATTTGAAACAATTCTACCTAATTGCAATTGCTATATAGCCAGCATTCTTCCTCTTCCTGCTGCTGTAATAACCTGAATATATCTAGATGTAATATCTCTGAAATCAGTTCATTTAGGGAGGCTAGCTGATCTGAAGAATTGATGGATTAGTTTTCACTCTTTCATTTTATAATTATCTAGAGAACTTCTCAGTCAAGTGCATTTATTTTTTTCTTGTTTCTCCATAACAAGGCAATTTCACTAATTTAGCAATTGTTCTATTTTCCCTCAACTACTTTAACTATGCTTACCTAAAATGACTGTTCTTTTTCATCTCTAATGTAGAGTGTGCACACGTGTGTGTACATGCACATGTGTGTAAATACTCCCAGATTACATCCTTTTTAGTAGCAGTAATTCTGTATTCATCTTACACATTACAATGACAAACACCAGATTTAATTTCATTAATTGCATTTCATCTTGCACTTAAATTAAATTTCTAATTTATCAAATATACTTAAATCATTGGTTCTCAAACTTTTGCATGCACCAGAATCATCTGTAGGGCTTATTGAGACAGATTGCATGGCCTTACCCCCAGAGTTTAACAGATTTTAGGTTATGCTGATGCTGATGCTTTGGGGAATATACATTGCAAACGCGTGGTTTAAAATCTTGTCATTTTCTGGCTTAATCTGTTGCTTAAAGCCAAAATGATAATATTACCTAGGGTCATCCATGTTTTTTTCCACTCCTCTTTTTTCATTTCCTTTTTTCCCCCCCTACTTAATGTAGTTGATCTATATTAGTGTCCATTATTCTCTTAGTTACATATCTATATGAAACACAGTTTATTTTCAAGAGTAACATTTTCCTTATTATTAGGAAAAGAGAAAGATCTACCCAATTTTATCTTTTTTAAAAATGTAAAATAAAAATACAGTTTATTGCTGAAAAAATTTCTATACAGAACAAACACCAAACAGTTTAAATTCTGTGTTTTTAGAGTATCTTCTTCCTCATTATTGGGAAGGAGAAGAGATCTTTTAAAAGGTACTGCAAATACACTATTATTTTTAAATTATCTGATTATTACACATTTTTTCTTTCTAATTTCATGACTTTTAGTATCTTAATTTTAGTTTGCTTTTTTTCTTTTTTTCTTTACATATTCCATTTAGTTTTGAACTTATTTTCCTCTATGTACAGTAATGCCCATTTAGCTGGTTGTCAGATGCATAGTAAATGTAGCAGTTTGAAATAACAGAACTTAAACATAAGATAGAAATTGCTTCTGAATAGCCAAACTTGCTCTCATAAAAAGTTAATTTTTGTTTCATAAGACTAGGAGAGAAAGAGAAACAAGTGAATAGAAGGCAAATGTGAAATGCTCTCCTGCTGATAGAATTACAAAATAATAGTTCATACCAAAAAGAAGACAAAACATTTTGCTTACAATATCGAGAGAGAGCGAGAGAACAATCTAGGGCTTCTCTGTTGGGGCAGGGTACTTATTTATTTTTCAGGGTACTTCTCTTAAATCCAGAAATCTGTGTGCATTCTGTATAAAAGATTAAACATGTGCCACATACTCTAAGAACACAAGAGAAAGAATAATGTAGAAATAAGCAGAATAGTTTTACTTTTAAAATGTCTCAGTTTCCTGAAGAATGCATTTTAATTCATTTGCATTTGTCCTCCACTAGTAAATGAAGTATTACTGTACTTTACTGACCTCATAGTGTATTTTATTGACTTCATTTCCCCTCTCTTTTCCATTGGCCCATTTTCAGTGACTTTTATTATTGTATTGTTTTCCCTGTATTTATCCTTCTGGCAATCTATATATGCTAATTTTACATATACTTAAATATATTTTAATTATAGCTTTCCTCCTATTCTTTTTGAGTTGAGTCGCTTCGTCCTTCCAGTGCCTTTCTGCCTTTCTTTTCCTACAATTTACCTGTGATCATGATAGCTTTTTAAACTAGTTGATAAATGCCATTTTGTTTTCACCTTTGCTGTTTGTATATCATCATCTAGCCTATTTGAATTTGAAATTATTTTTAAAAATCAGATATCAAGAAAAATGGAAGGAAATCAACATTTTTTATTCTGATTTTTTAAAAGTGGAAACTTATTTTTCAAGTCATTTTCAAATTTACTTCAAAATATTACTATAATTGCTATATGTCTGTATTCATGATCATATCTTCCAAGGCTCAGTTTCATAAAATGTGGGACTTATCAATCACCTACCCTTCAACAAAGCACAGATCTTGCTGAGCACTTAAAGTCCAGATTGGATAGTAATTATCCATATTTTCAAGGATTTTTTTTTTCTCATCTTTGTCCTCCTCTCTGTTTTTTTTAATGGTATGTATGCAAGGGGTAGATTAAAAGATAATCATTTTTATTCACTTTGCAGGACGAGTCTTGGGGACTAGATAAAATGGGCAGGAACATTTAATCCTCTGCTTCAAAGACTATGTGCATGGACAGTTACAAGGCAGTTATGGCCAGATATGATTATCGGCTTTGGAATAAAATGCTCCTTCACATTGCTTATATCTTAGCTGAGAAGAGAGACAATCAGGTTAGTTGTTCTGTAGGGTACAGATGTGATGAGTTCCAGAGCTTCATAAGTCATCAGAGCGGTCTTATCAGTAGTACTTTTAATTCGTTTTCCAAATAACTCATTTTCTTATACAGTTATATAATGTATCCCTATTGTCAGTGTTTATGCATTGCATTTAATTGTGTACTTTTACCATATTTTTATTAAAAATTTTCATCATTCGGTAGTTCTTTTAGGTCTGTTTATTCTACAGTTAACAGTAGTCTCATTTTTCCATTGGAGGTAAACTGTGTTTCCCCTTTTTTTGGAATTCTTTTTGTCATTAAATTGAAACAGACTGTTAGCTGTTATATCTTATATTTTCCTTACTTTTTTTCTGTTCCCTTAATTGGAATTTTAAAACATACTCTCCCATTTGTTTGACCTAGTGTTTTACATTGTAGTATAATTTTCATTAACTATTAATCTTTAGAATTAAATGCCCCTATTTCTATTCTAAATAGCTACCTCAGTTGTACATACTGCAAATATAATTTATATAAGTAACATTTTGTCATTATTTTGGTGTATTTAGAATTTGAGACTGAGCGTATTTATTTATTCCCTAGTTCGATGAAATTTTCATGAGGAAATAGTCTCTTTTTTTCCCCAAGGTAAAATTAGATAGGATTCCCTTTGTTTTACCATTTTGTTGTTTGGTATTATGAAGATAATTCTACTCTCAAAGAGTCTATTTTTTAGATCTGTAGTTAAATTATATTTAGACGTTTGCTTTAAAAATGTATGCCAATACTTTACAGAGTGTTGATTTTGAATTTTTGTTAGATGGTAATTTGCAGGATAAGTAATGTTAATTTAACTTTTTTATTTTTTGCTGTTTTCTCACCTATATAATTTTCTATGATGTTACAAATAGATTAATATTGACTACCACTCACTACTAAGGTGAAAATGCTAATTTGAACAAAGGGGGATTAAGAATACAAAATTTGTGTTAATAGTGTGGTGATTGATTCTAATTTTTGCTAAAGTGAATTCTGGAAAAATTAGAAAATGTGGTTAAGATCATCATATGACAGTAAAGTGGCGTCAGTATGCTGGGAGGCCAGTCTTCATATAACAGTAGTTAATAATAGGTCACTCTCAGTCCCTTGAGGGAGTAAACTTTTCTTTATACCTTATTGTTTAACATTATCATGTTTACATATAGTTGATTTTATATTGACATATGATTCATTGTTGATTAACATTTCTAACCAAGTCAGAATCTCTGGACTTTTCTAGTCTAAGGAAAGATACTGTATGTGAAATTGCTTTGTTCGCCAGTCATGGACTGAAAATCATTTTGCTTTAGTAAATTGACATCTTTTCTTTGGCTCTCAGTTGCTGAAACTGTAAAATATAGTGGTTCAAAAAATGGGTTCTGTGCCAGACTGTGCGGATCCATATCCCTCACTGCCTTTTACTAGTTGTGTAACTTGGACAAATCCTTAATTTACCTGGCCTCATTTTCTTTACATGCAAAGTGAGGAAGATCATGACAGTTATCTCATTAAAAAGAGATTAGGAGAGCATGGACTAGTGCCTGACATTTAGTAAGCTGCTCCTAATATTCTGTAATGACAAAAAGAGCTAATAGTGTTGGCAATGTTTCACTTCATCCTGTTTTTACTTGGAATATGTTGAACACCTACTCTTATTTTAGTAGTAAAAGATACCGCAAGTGGGGAAATAAGAAACAAATTACATCTTTCAAAAACTGCTATTAAGAAAACTAATAGCATGCGTTTTCATTTTACTTATTTTTTAGCTCTTAGGTCCCAAATTCTATTTATTAAATTCAATTAAGTATTTTATAACTCTGGACCTCACAGAATATTTTTGGGTTCTGTGGTTGGACTTGAAAAATTTAGGTCAGTCTGGCATCATCAAAAAGTAGACTATAAAGTGTAAGTAATTTCTTCTTCATATTTTTTGTTTCTTTTTTAATTCTTCTAAAGTCTTACTTTCTCATTGCTTTATACTATTACTATTGCTTCTTTTTTCTCTTTATCATTTTTGTTTTTCTTACCTCTCCTCTAGAGATAACACTTTCCAGTTTCCCAGGATTTGTATAGAGTAGACTTTAGGGTTCTCATGGGATTAATGCCCAATAATTACCAAATTCATGAGTGCCATTATATATATAACATTACCCATAAAATACAATAAACTTAAAAATGGAATTATGGGGGGTGCCTGGTGCTCAGTCATTAAGCATCTGCCTTGGGCTCAGGTCATGATCCCAGGATCCTGGGATCAAGCCCCACATCAGGCTCCCTGCTCTGCAGGAAGCCTGCTTCTTCCTCTCCCACTCCCCCTGCTTGTGTTCCCTCTCTCACAGTCTCTGTCTCTCTCTGTGAAATAAATACAATAAAATCTTTTTTAAAATGCAATTATGTAAATTTGTAAATAATTTATTTCCAATATGTAAATGTAAGTATCAAAAGTAATGTGTTAAGTTTTCTAGTTTAAAGAACCTTCATTTTCTTAGATTTATCTCTTTCTTAAGTATGAAAATTAGCTTTCTTTTGGGGGCCAGTTTTTGTAAAGAAATCATGATTTTAAAATCACTTTACAAACATTGCATATCTTTTATTCATTAGCTTGGTGACCTTAGACAAACAACTTGTGTGCCTCACTTTTCTCATCTGTATGCTATTAATACTAATAGTCCCATCTCATAGGAATGTAAGGCTTAAATGAATTCATATTAAATGTTTAACATATATAAGTCACTCAGTAATTGTCTGATATTCTAACTACAATAGAATGACAAAGCTTACTTGGCTTAGTTTTAAAGAGGGCAGAGAAGATCCCATTTACAATTGCACCCAAAACCATAAGATACCTAGGAATAAATCTAACCAAAGAGACAAAGGATCTGTACTCAGAAAACTATAAAATACTCATGAAAGAAATTGAGGAAGACACAAAGAAATGGAAAAACGTTCCATGCTCATGGATTGGAAGAACAAATATTGTGAAGATGTCAATGCTACCTAGAGCAATCTACACATTCAATGCAATCCCCATCAAAATACCATCCACTTTTTTCAAAGAAATGGAACAAATAATCCTAAAATTTGTATGGAACCAGAAAAGACCCCGCATAGCCAGAGGAATATTGAAAAAGAAAAGCAAAGCCGGTGGCATCACAATTCCGGACTTCAAGCTCTATTACAAAGCTGTCATCATCAAGACAGCATGGTACTGGCACAAAAACAGACACATCGATCAATGGAACAGAATAGAGAGCCCAGAAATGGACCCTCAACTCTATGGTCAACTAATCTTCGACAAAGCAGGAAAGAATGTCCAATGGAACAAAGACAGTCTCTTCAACAAATGGTGTTGGGAAAATTGGATAGACACATGCAGAAGAATGAAACTGGACCACTTCCTTACACCACACACAAAAATAGACTCCAAATGGTTGAAAGACCTCAATGTGAGACAGGAGTCCATCAAAATCCTAAAGGAGAACACAGGCAACAACCTCTTTGACCTCAGCCGAAGCAACTTCTTCCTAGAAACATCGCCAAAGGCAAGGGAAGCAAGGGCAAAAATGAACTATTGGGACTTCATCAAGATAAGAAGCTTTTGCAAAGCAAAGGAAACAGTTAACAAAACCAAAAGACAACCGACAGAATGGGAGAAGATATTTGCAAATGACATATCAGATAAAAGGCTAGTATCCAAAATCTATAAAGAACTCATCAAACTCAACACCCAAAGAACAAAGAATCCAATTAAGAAATGGGCAGAAGACATGAACAGACATTTTTCCAAAGAAGACATCCAAATGGCCAACAGACACATGAAAAAGTGCTCAATATCGCTCGGCATCAGGGAAATCCAAATCAAAACCTCAATGAGATATCACCTCACACCAGTCAGAATGGCTAAAATTAACAAGTCAGGAAACGACAGATGTTGGCGGGGATGCGGAGAAAGGGGAACCCTCCTACACTGTTGGTGGGAATGCAAGCTGGTGCAGCCACTCTGGAAAACTGTATGGAGGTTCCTCAAAAAGTTGAAAATAGAGCTACCATATGATCCAGCAATTGCACTACTGGGTATTTACCCCAAAGATACAAAAGTAGGGATCCGAAGGGCTACGTGCACCCCGATGTTTATAGCAGCAATGTCCACAATAGCCAAACTGTGGAAAGAGCCAAGATGTCCATCGACAGATGAATGGATAAAGAAGATGTGGTATATATATACAATGGAATATTATGCAGCCATCAAAAGGAATGAGATCTTGCCATTTGCAACGACGTGGATGGAACTGGAGGGTATTATGTTGAGTGAAATAAGTCAAACAGAGAAAGACATGTATCATATGATCTCACTGATATGAGGAATTCTTAATCGCAGGAAACAAACTGAGTGTTGTTGGAGTGGGGGGTGGGGTGGGAGGGATGGGGGGACTGGGTGATAGACACTGGGGAGTGTATGTGCTCTGGTAAGCGCTGTGAATTGTGCAAGACTGTTGAATCTCAGATCTGTACCTCTGAAACAAATAATGCAATATATGTTAAGAAAAAAAAAAAAAAGAAGAAGAAGAAGAAGGTAGCAGGAGGGGAAGAATGAAGCGGGGGAAATCGGAGGGGTAGACGAACCATGAGAGACGATGGACTCTGAAAAACAAACAGGGTTCTAGAGGGGAGGGGGGTGGGAGGATGGGTTAGCCTGGTGGTGGGTATTTAGGAGGGCACATTCTGCATGGAGCACTGGGTGTTGTGCACAAACAATGAATCATGGAACACTTCATCTAAAACTAATGTTGTAATGTAAGGGGATTAACATAAGAATAAAAAAATTAAAAAAAAAAAAAAAGAAAAAAAAAAAAGAGGGCAGAGAAATTGAGAACATTTTTTTGTATATTTTTCATTAACATTTCCATGTACATTTAAACATTTTCTGTGCATATAAAATTACTGTACAGAGTATTCAGAAAAGGAGAAAAGTACAAAAGTAAAAATTAGCCATAATTATACCACCTCATCATTGTGCCCAGAACATGTTGGTATTTCCTTTAAGTTGTTTCTCATATGCATATTTATGAGGATTTTTTGTTTTATTTTAAAACAAATAATAGGATCAGTTTTGTAGCATGCACTTTCTGTGCTTTTAATTATTTATTATCATGTCTGATATGGCCGGTTCATTTTCTACAATCTAGATGCCCTTTAAATTATTTAGCTTTTTTACCATTGTTTGGATCCTTTGTCTTTTTTTGGAGTCCCTATCATCTTTTGCTTTCCTTCTTAATTTATTTTCTCCTTTTTGGTTAGCTTATTCTTTGATAAGGGGTTTTGGGGAAGTATGTATTTGAGACTTTACATGCCTGAAAAGTATATTACATCCTCATGCTTAATTTTCTTCAGAGTTTTTCCTCTAGCTTCCAGTGTTTCTGTTGAGAAGTCCAGTGCTGTTTCAACTTCTGATTCTGATCCTGTTTCTTGTCTTTGGAAGCTTTTAAATTTTTCTCTTTATTCTTGGTGTTCTGAAATATCATGGTGATAATACCCTTATGTGTATGTATATTTTTTCCCATTCATTATGCTTGGCACTCTTTGTTGAATATCTGTTGCTTGGATGTTAATCTCTTGAGGTTTCTCATTTTCCAAGTCTTTATTTTTTTAAAACACTGTTTCATGGATTTAATGTCTTCTCTTAATCTCTTTGATAATGTTAATTATCACTCTGAAGTTTTTTTCAGCTTCCTACTCTTTTCTTCTGATTCTCTGCTCTTACCACTCTCTTTCATGTTGGAAACTTTCCTCAAATATCTGTTTCTTGGTTCTCTACTCTGGCTAAGAGTGAGATACTAAAAAGGCAGTACCAGAGAGGGAGGGTGTGTGTGTATGTGAGACGGAGAGAGGGAAAGAGAAAGAAGAGAACATGTTTGACAGGATGAGGCAGGGGCTCTGTCTTCTTTGATGAGCATCACTGTAGGACAGTCCTGTGGTCAGCTAGCATTTTCATTGTAGATTCTAAACTATTGGTATTGATAATTTTTTTCCCTGGGGAAGTTCAGCTTCTTTGCAGAAGAATCTTTCAATCTACTTAAGTTTAGTTGCTTTCTACCATTTGGGAGTTGGACAGGATGAAACAGCATCTAGAGCAGTCTGCACTTCACATATATCCCTCTTCTGTGTCTGATGATTCCAAATCTCTGGCTCATTTTATTGAGGGAATTAAACTTTCTGGACTTCCAAGATGGGTGTGTGGTGGAGAAATTGCTTGACTGTCTAAGTTGGAGTAGAGGCTTAGAATTTTAATTACTTATTGTACAAACTTTGAAATAATACTCTTTTCAGAACTTACCTCCCTCCATCTTCTGTGGAACCTAGTGCTTGTAATTCCTGAACGCTTCTGGGTTCTGCAGAGCAAATAGTTTTTTTATTTTTCTTTTAGGTACACATAGTTGTAATTCCTTTTTTGACCATTTGGTTTGATTTGTACACTCTGCTCATCCTTCTGCTTTCCATGTACATATATTAATATATTGTGGTTTGGGTTAACAAGTATTTTCTCAATTAATTGAAGATGAAATTTGTTATTTTGGTTGGGTTTTTAAGAGATAAAGGGATTGGTTAAATCTCTATCATTTTTCGGTACCTGGCTGGCTCATCATAATGTCTGGGCTTTAGATTTTTCTCACAAGTGGGCCTTTTACCTAGCAATCCAATTAAAGTATTCTACTACATAGATATTCCTACTTACTTACAAGGTTACTGTAACACCTCCTATTCTTTTTTTCACACTTAGCTGATTATTTTTGCTTGCTTAATAGAGACAACAGAGAATTCTTCAAGGATTAAACCTACTTATCTAGGTGCAGCTATACCCCTATACTCTACTTTTTCTCTTATTACAGTTACCTCTAAGGTTGGTCCTTGCCCTTGTGCAGTAGATCTGACCCCTGGTCTCCGCCTTAAGAACTTTGCTCTTCAAATTGTTTTCTCTCTACTGACTTCAGTTTCCCCACTTTTATAAGATAATTCTTACCATTATACTAATATGCTGTGATAGCTTTTATCTTTTAGAAACATTCTTAGTTAAGGCACTTCAGAGACCCGGAACCAATAGGAGATACACTTGCTTACTGATACACACACAAATACATACCAAGATATGTCTATCTTGTATATATGTATATACCAAGATATATTTGGGGAGAGGGAGTTATTTCGAGGAGTTGGCTCTCACAATTGTGGGAGCTGGCAAATTTGAAATCTGTAGGGTAGAACGGCAGGCTAGAAATAGGCTGGAGTTGTACAGTCCTGAGGCAGAAATTGCTTCTCCAGGGAACCTCAGTATTTTGTTCTTGAGGTATTCAAGTGACTAGATGAAACCCACCACATTATTGAGGGTAATTTCCTCTGCTTAAAACCAACCGATTGTAGATGTTAACCATATCTACAAAATACCTTCACAGTAACACCTGGATTCGTGTTTGATTAAATAACTGGATACTGTAGCCTAGCCACGTTGACCCATAAGACTGACCATTATATCCTCCCTTGTTTCCTCATGCCCTTCTAGCTACATTCCCTACATTTTCTTTACGGTAAATCGCAACTGTTTCTATTCACTGTCTTTACCTACTGTCCTCCTCTTCTCTTTTAAACCCACTCCAGTCAGTTTTCTATTTTTGCCACATTACTGTCTCTGCTTTTGTAGTCAGCAGTTACCTTCTTACTGTCCAAATCACTGGGAAGCTCCCAGATGTCATCTTTTCTCTCTCGATAGACATAGCTACTTCTTCCTTCTTGAATTACTGTCTTCACTTGTTTTCTGGAATATACACTGTCATAGTGTATCTTAGAAAGCTAAACTGTAAATATTGAATTATCTCAGAATTCAATTTTTAGACCTTTTAATCTTTTGTCTTTATTCACTCCTTAGTGAATAAAGTGAAAACCAATTCCATAGTTTTATTATTTCTGTCAAAAAATAATGATAGTGGAAGAGGTAATATAGTCACATGATTTAAAATTCAAAATAAAAAACTGTATGGTAAAATGTCATTCTTCCATCCATGGCTCTCAACCATCAAATTCTCTTCCTTGGAGGCAACCAAAGTTGCTAGTCTCATATATTTTTTCCAAAGATTATGAGTATAATAGCATATACATATTCAGTGAGAGGCAGTATGATGTAGTGCTTAAGAACTTGGACAATGGAGCACGACTGCCTGTAATCATATTCTGTCTCTGCCAAGTCTCTTAGCTGATCTGGGACTCCGTTTTCTTCTCTGTACAAAAGGAACAATTAAAATAAAATTACTTGATAAATTGTGAGGTATATGATGAGTAGGTATGTATAAAGAGCTTAGAAGAGTGACTGGCACATAAAAATAAATAGCACATTCCTTTTTCCATAAATGATAGCATAATATACATACTGACAGGCATCTTGCTTTTTTTTTAATCAACAAATATCTTGGTGGGCTTTTTAGCACATAAATCATGCCTCATTTTTTCTAATGGCTGAATAGTTATTCATTGGATGGATGTACTGTCTAGTTTTAAGGCTCTAAATAACAATGTCTTTGATGATGGCTTCCAAATGTATAGCTACTGGATATTTCCACTTAGATACCTAATAAGCACAAAGCTTTCTAATTACCCTTGCCTTTTCTTTTCATCTTATTTCCTACATTATAACTATCATGTTTTTTTTTTTTTAGCTCTGCCTTCATTATCTCTCTACCTATTGCGACCACTTTAATCTAAGCCAACATTGCTTTACTGAGCTGCTCAAAGCCAACAACTTGAGAATCATTGCAAACTTTTGGCAAAATATTTTCAGCTCTCAGTGTTCTTCTATTTGGTCTCCTTTCTTCCAGTTTTACTATAATCTGTTCGCAGTTTTAAATCTAAATCAGACTGTTTCCCACTCACACCATATTTTCTAGTGGGTCTTACCTCATTTAGATTTAATTCCTGAGTTCTAACTAGATCCTACTAGAACTCTTGTAACCTGGCCTCTTGATTTCTTCCTTAACCCTTATTTCCTGCCTCTACCTGTTTCTGTGCTTCAGCCACACTGAATCCCTTGCTCTTTTATGAGTTCCCTCCTCATAACAATTTATCTCATAACCTTTGTACTTTTTACTCCCTCTCCCTGGGACACTGTTCTGTCATATGATCACATCTTCATTCCCTCACTTAATGCTCATATGTGAGCTCTGCAGAGAGGCCTTCAAGCTGCCTGACTACCCTGTTTACTCTCTAACTTTTTTACTATACTTTTTAAAAAATCATACTATATTTTTCTTTATAGAGTTTTCATTAACTGACATACTTTTTTTCATTTGTATATTCTATATTTGTTTATTGTCTGCTCCACACTAGAATGTAGTAATCATGAGGGTAGATACTCTGTCTCATTCCATTTTGTACTTCTAATATGTTAGAACAGTGCTAAGTACATGTTGGATTGATAAATGACTGAGGAAGCACTAAATAAGTGTTTATTGAATTCTCTCTGATGAAAGACTAGTTTTTTTTTCTTTTTCCAATAGCATTGACTTTTGTTCATTCATGTTTTTTTTTCCCCAATAGCATTGAAAGACTAGTTTTTTAATTACCAATCTGTCACAACCTAATACTTTTGTGAAATGCAATAAAATGAAGTATATGTTTCTTAGTGTCATTTTAATATTAAAGTCAGTAGACATAAGATCACTGTCAGATTGTTATAAAAATTTCTAAAAACTTTCAGATTTGTACTGATAATAAACTGTTAACAGACTATTCGTGGTCATCACCCATTTGCAGACCATATTATGGGTAGCACAGCACTAAACAATTTAGCCATTCTGTTGCTGGCATTTAAAATTTGAACACTAAATTGAAGTATTTTTCTCTTCGGTAAACAAGGAGAAGCTACTTCAAAGCCAGTGGCACAGAATCCAGGCTGAATTCCTGTAGGATTATTAATTTATAAAATAGTTCCTTTAGTAATATCAGTAAAATTTAATTAGTGCTCCCTCTGTGCAGGAAGGAGTCTTTTTCACTGGACTCAGACATCACAATCCCCATGTTATATCTATGTCATTAAATTAGAAGTCTCTCTTCAGTAGGTATTTATTTGCTAATATGTTGGTATCTAAAATGAAAATTTCAGCTAAGTTTAAGTTTTATAGATCAATAAGCATTTATCTCAGTAAATAATGCTCTATCCTATCTAATACTTCTGTGAAAATTATTGATCACTTTGCATTTTTGTTTTAGTGTGTTGATTTTTTATGTTTATATATCTAGATGGGGGAGGGTCATTACACAATGGCAGTTGGAGTTTGGGATCTGGATTCACAAGGAGATATATATAGCTAAAAGTAAAAGTCTTTTAAAAAAAAAAAGATTTTTTTATTAGAGCGCACGTACATGTGTGCGCAAGTTGGGAGGAGGGGCAAAGGGAGAGAGAAAAGCAGACTTCCAGCTGAGCAGGGAGCCCAGTGCAGGGCTTGATCTCAGGACTCCAAGATCATGACCTGAGCCAAAGGCAGGCACTTAACCGACTGAGCCACCCAGGTGCCCCAAAAGCAAAGGTCTTTAAATTGAAGAAAATCGGTGTCTTAGCTTCCACTAGTGAATTCTAGCCAGGCTTGGTATTAATTTTAATGCTTTCTGACTCCTTGATCTACAAGTTGTTTTGTTTTGGGGATCTAGAAGTATATACTGAATTAAGCTCCATTGGGTATGATTTTGTATACTCAGGGCAAACTCTGTTACACTATTATCCCTGACTTGGGCAGTGTGAATGCCCCATATCCCTCCTATCTTTGAGCTGTTCTCCTTTTTTATATAGATTAATTTAAAAAGTACTTTTAGCTTTCATAGTATCATCAGATATCCTATTGACAATGTGTAAAATATTGTAAAATGACTAGCCTGTATTTTGAAACAGGAATATTTCTCAGTTTACTGTATTGAGACACTGTATATTAGAAAAGAAGTATTTTCGTTAAATATTTTTCTCAGTGGTCATTAACTTAAATACATTTGTTTACATCTTATATTTTAGCTTAAGGGCAGTAATCACTATTAATATGGAGTTGGCAAATGCAGATAGTTTCAGGTTGACAAATTGTGTGTGTGTACAGATAATAGATACAGGTAGTATTATGTATATTTGTATGTAATTAAAGGGAAATAGTGAAGTTTTAAGAGAAATGCATGCTCATATATAGTTACGGATATGTTTGCAGATAAATAGATCAGTATTCCAAAACACTGATCGGTTCATTTTTTATTAATGTACATTCATTCATATTTGCAGATAAATAACCTAGAAGAAAAAAAAAAAGGAAGTTATTTTACCTGCACAAACTCTCTTATTCTTTTACCGATATTTTCTACACTATCACCATTTCAGTAATGAAAATAAATATGAATAGAGAAAAGTTTAAGGTTTGTGTCATACCTGTTTCTCAGATGACTTGAAATAGAAGTTTGAAAATACTTAAAGATTTGCAAATATAAGTGAACATTTAAAAGTACATTGACACTGTGGGGAAAATAGGTCAATCAGAAGTTCACAGGATACATTTTTAATTAATGAGTTTGGTAGGGTCTGTATTTCAGGGTTTGGAGGTTATGCCATTTACTGAGGTGAGGAACAGCAGGCAGAGAACCATCTTTCTTGGGTAAAGATCATGAATTGATTGTAAACATCGAAGGCATCTTTGAAGTGTCTGAGTTAAAGATATTAAAGAAGCAATTGTGTATAGTGGTCAGAATAGAGTTCTAGTAGGCTTGATTAGTATGCCCTCACTAAAGTATGCATACTTGAGGGTGGGGAGGAGGGGTTGTTAATCTTTCTTCTGATAGTTAGGATGAGGCAGTTTTTAAGTGGGAAATGTCAATGAACCAAGCTATAGGGACACTGAGGCACAGAAAATTATGTTGCAGCCTAAGATGATGACTTTATTTCTATAAAATAAATTTCTTTTTTAATGTATGACTGAGTTGTAAACATAGAAACTGACTAGTTTCTTTCCTTCATCTGTTTCCATTATAAATTTGTAATCTTATGGATGAAGATCTGATTAATGGGTGAATACCATAATCTTCCTTTATTTCATAGCCATGAAGCTCATGACTGCATTGGTGAATGTTGCCTTAAACCTCAGTATTCATCAGGATAATACACAAAGACAGTATGAAGCTGAGAGAAATAAAATGATTGGAAAGAGAGCCAATGAAAGATTGGAGTTACTTCTTCAGAAACGCAAAGAGGTAAGTTTCATGTTTCATATTCTCTGTAAAAAGATGTATGTGTATTTTTAAATTTATTTAAGTTAGATTATATGATCTCAAACTTTTCAAATTAACCTGGAACATTCAGCCAGTGATTATCTGAGTGCTGTCTGAGTGCTTTCTCCATGACTTCCATGTGTGTGTCTCTAAATTTCTCCTTTCTATAAAGACACCAATCATACTGGATTTGGAGCCCACCCTATTCCAGAGGGACCCCATCTTAACTAATTACATCTGCAGAAGAGAATCCTAAAACAATCCTCCTTTTGAAAGAAAACAGTCTGGGGTTAGGTAATTCAGAAGGATTATCAGGCTTTGAGTTCAGAAAGCATAATAAATAGTAAGGTCAGAGCTGGGAGTCAGCGAAGCTGCATTTCCAGAAGGAAGCCAAAGACTAGCTAATAAATAAGGCATTCCTGTGAATAAAGTTGGTTCAAGGTTTACACTGAAATGTTCACATATATACTGAAAGTGTTTTAAACTGGCTTTTTAGTAGGTAACATTTTTATTTGCCCATTAGGAAATTTTTAAATCTACAGTATTAGTCTGTATTTTAACTTGAAAAAAGAATAATATATTGCTGCAAATAAATTATCAATAAATAATGGGCTATAATAGGCGACAGGAAGCAGCAAACTTATGCCTAAATTATTACCCATATTGTATTAGGGTGTTAGAGCTGCTATAACAGATAACACAGACTGAGTGGCTTAAAGAACAGAAATTAATAGTCTCACAGTTCTGTAAGCTAGAAGTTGAAGATAACTCCAATTTCTCCATGACTTCCATGTGTGTCTGTCTCTAAATTTTTCCTTTCTATAAAGACACCAGTCATACTGGATTTGGGGCCCACCCTACTCCAGAGGGACCCCATCTTAACTAATTACATCTGCCACAGTCCTATTTTCAAATAAGGTTTGAGGTGTACTGGGGCATCAGGACTTTGTGATATGAATT
This sequence comes from Mirounga angustirostris, assembly GCF_029215605.1. Classification (NCBI taxonomy): domain Eukaryota; kingdom Metazoa; phylum Chordata; class Mammalia; order Carnivora; family Phocidae; genus Mirounga; species Mirounga angustirostris. Next base: position 123,436,780 of record NW_026991709.1, read on the forward strand.
TCTAAAGAACACAGTTAAAATCATAATACATACCATACTTGAAATATTGTGAAAATAAATTTTGGAACTGTGCATCAGTAAGTACTACTTACCAAAGTGTATGCCTCTTATAAAGTAATTTTTTATATAATAAATGCAGCAAAGGTAATTTTTAAAACTTACAGTAAGTTGCAGTAATTTGAATGATTTACTGTGTAAGTATTCCCAATCTTATTTCCGGAAACCTGAAATAAAGCATACAGCAAAAGAGTAAGTCAGAAGGAATTTTATTCTCACATTCTTGCATGTAATAAAAGCAAATATTTCACTGAGTATTACCACCGAACAAAGTATAATAAGAATTATCACTTAGAATATAATTTTGTATCAGTGCTTTTATTCCTGTTGAGCAGTGAATAAGCTCAAGCTTTAACTCTAATCAGTAGTAATGCCTGAATTTTTTATCATTGCTGTACTGTTTTATTTTGTTGCTGCATTCTACCACTAATGGCAAGGATCCTTCCTATCTTCTACTATGCCTTCTATACTGGGAACTTGGCCTACTCTCAGTTATGGACTAAACAGATGCAGAGTAATATTTGGATACTTTAGGTAGAATATTAAGTTTCTTCTACAGTGGCAAAAATAATCAAAGGCTGGCCTGTTACCAAGAGAGGCAAAAGAAGCCAGGGACCTGACTTTGTTGGAAGAGGTATAGAAATTGAGGCTTCTTCCCAAAGCAGGCAAAATTTTGGGGATTGGAATCTTGCCACAGTTAGCCACACCACTCCTTGTTAGTCATTGTGTGTATATGTAAAGAGAGACAAAGAGGTTCTAAAGTCAGTATAGTAAAGCTGTTGAAGTAATGCAAGAGTAACCGTAATTTCCGACATCTGTTGAATAAGTGAGAAAAAGGATTGACAATTACCAAGAATGAGAAGAACCAGGAATTAAAAATAACTGAACTGTACATTTCAAATGAAATCAGGATTTAATTTTTTTTCTTTTCATTTCAGCTACAGGAAAACCAGGATGAAATTGAAAATATGATGAACTCTATTTTTAAGGGTATATTTGTTCATAGATACCGGTAAGGGATTTTATAAATCACCTTAGATTTTTAACTTAAATAATTTATTGCTTCTTTGTAGTCCTAGGTAATTATAAAAATATGAAACTCTCTATTTGTTTTGTTTTCTGGAAAATAGCTTTGGCTTTAAAGGCTAAATAAATATCATACTGTTGTTGTGGAGGAGATTGTACCACTGCCACACTCTTGCAAATTTAGAACATATACTGTTAGAGGAATTCAGTGTACATACATTGGTACTTATCGAATATTAATTAGTATGATATTATTAAATTAATATGGCCTTAATAAAATGTGATTGTCTTGATATTTGAAAAAAAATTTTTTTTTTAAATTTTTTTATTCTTATGTTAATCCCCTTACATTACAACATTAGTTTTAGATGAAGTGTTCCATGATTCATTGTTTGTGCACAACACCCAGTGCTCCATGCAGAATGTGCCCTCCTCAATACCCACCACCAGGCTAACCCATCCTCCCACCCCCCTCCCCTCTACAACCCTCAGTTTGTTTTTCAGAGTCCATCGTCTCTCATGGTTCGTCTTGAAAAAAAATTTTAATGTTCTACTTCCTACCCTGTGATACTCATCTTGTTCTATGGTCAGATTAACCAACAGTCGTAAAAATACCTCTGTGAAGATAAAAGTTGACAGAAAAGGGCACCTCTGTAAATAATCAACAGCTCTTTTTTACCTTTAGCTATATAGATGAAAATAGAAGCAAAGCATTTGCAAAGTATTTTTGTCATATTCCATGACAAACAAGCTTAGTTTGTCTTTCTCTGAACTTTTAAATTACTAATACATTATTGAACAGCATATTTCAGAGAATTAATGAATCATATACATATACTTGTTACTTCTGTTAATTAGGCATGATACGATATGTTTAGGTAGATAGACACCAATAATAGAAGAACTGTTTTTAGACACATTTGAGATTTTAATTGGCCAGTTAATTTAGAGTTAGTTAAAACAGGGTAATCTGTTTTTTAAAAAAGAAGAAATATAGCTTTGATATTTTAACTTAAACATTTTGTTTTAATTCAAAACATAAAAAGATCTTTTGATCTTCTTGATATTAATTTAAAAAAGAAGAGAAAAACTAACTCAAAAAGATATATACACCGGGCGCCTGGGTGGCTCAGTTGGTTAAGCGACTGCCTTCGGCTCAGGTCGTGATCCTGGAGTCCCAGGATCAAGTCCCGCATCGGGCTCCCTGCTCAGCGGGGAGTCTGCTTCTCCCTCTGACCCTCCCCCCTCTCATGTTCTCTCTATCTCATTCTCTCTCTCAAATAAATAAATAAAATCTTTAAAAAAAGAAAAAGATACATGCACCATGTTCACTGAGCATTATTTACTGTAGCCAAGATATAAAAACAACCTATAGATGGATGAATGGATAAAGAAATTGTATATATATATGATGGAATATTACTCAGCCATTAAAAAAAAAATGAAATCTTGCCATTTGCAACAATATGGATGGACCTCAAGAGCATTATGCTAAGTAAAATCAGTCAGGCAAAGAAAGACAAATATTGTGGTGATATATGTGGAATCTTAAAAAAACAAGCTCATAGATACAGAGAACAGATTGGTGGTTGCCAGAGGCAGGATGGGTGGGAGAAATGGGTGAAGGGGGTCAAACAGCAAGAAGAAAAAAAATACGGTGCACTACTGAACAACCCAGAGAATAGTTTATTGTTATCTAGTAATTTGTGGTTATATTATTAGGAAATTTAGGCAAGTTTAATAAACTTGCACTTAACTTCCTTAATGGGTAATGGAACTTCTAGAAAAAAAACTGGAAGATAAAAATACACTGGGAAAATCTGTTTAATAGCTGATTAAAAAAAGATACTGAAAGAGACTGTACAGCCTGATAGGGACACATACTACACATACCACACCACACACACACACACACACACACACACACACTCTAAAGTTGGAGATATTTTGGATTTGGGGAACTAGTTCAACCAATTAGAAAAATAAAAGCCACCTGTCTTTCTAGGAAACTTAAAAATAAGAAAACAGAATTGTTTATATTTACAAATTTACCATATCCAGCTCTCCTCATACCTCAGTTTCTATCTGTTACCATTTTACTTCAGCCTGTTTTTTAATTTTTGTTTATCTGAAAAACACTATTTCACCTTAAAAAAAAAGGGGGCCAAGGCCTTTACTTCGAGTATGGCGTGTTTGGAGTTTATATCCTCTTTTTTGCATAAACTACACATTCAGTGAAGTATTGAAAAAGTCACAATTTTTAAAATTTTTTTTAAAGATTTTATTTATTTGAGAGAGAGTGAGTGCACATAAGCAGAGGGGAGAGGGAGAAGCAGACTGCCCATTGATCAGGGAACCTGATGTGGGGCTCAATCCCAGGACGCTGAGATCATGACCTGAACCAAAAGCAGATGCTTAACAGCCTGAGCCACCCAAGTGCTCCCTGAAAAATTAATTTTTAAAAAAGCAAGAACTTCCACATACCTGTCATGCAGTCTTTTTTTTTTTTTAATTACAGCTTTATAGAGGTATAATTTACATAAAACAAATTACACGGTGATACAGTGATTTATAAGAAATACATATTTGGTCATTTGGAACTTTCAGTCCTATCCCCCAGCCTCTGGGAAGTGGAGGGGGGCTGGAGTTTGAATCAGCTGACTGCAATGACTTCGTTAATCATGAATATGCAGTGAAGCCTCCATAAAAACCCCAAGGGTGGGGTTCAGATAACTTCTGGGTTGTTGAACACATGAAGATGCGAGGAGAGTAGCACACCTGAAGAGGGCTTGAAAGCTCTGCTCCCCTTTCCCATGCATTGCCTTACTTATCTCTTCATCTGGCTGTTGATTCAAATTCTTTATCATATCCTTTAATGAATTGGCAAATGTAATTGTTTCCCTGAGTTCTTTGAGCCGCTCTAGCATATAAAAAGAACCAAAAGAGGGGGTGCCTGGGTGGCATAGTTGGTTAAGCATCTGACTCTTGGTTTCAGCTCAGGGTGGTGAGATTGAGTTGGGCTCCGTGGTCAGCACAGAGTCCGCTGGTGATTCTCTCTCTCTGTCTCTCCCTCTCAAATAAATAAATCTTAAAAAGCAAAAAAGAACCTAAGGAGCAGGTGATTGGAACCTCCAATCTGTAGCCCATGGGTTAGAACCACAGGCAACAAAAAGCCTGGGACTTGAGACTGCCATCTAATGTGGGGGGCAGTCTTGTAGGACTGAGCCCTTAACCTGTGGAATCTGATACTGTGCCCAGATAGATAGTGTCAGAATTGAGCTGAATTCTCAGAAACTAACAGGTATTGTTGGTGTGTGTGTGTGCAGGGGAAACCCATGCCCCACATTCAAATTGGGCCCAGGAATGCAAAGTTGGTATCAGACACAGTTAAGAGCATAAGTTGATGAGTTTTGACATATATACAACTGTAGAACTACGACAGGCAAGATAATGAATATATCCATCCTCCTCAAAAGTTTTCTCTTGCCATTTTGTAATTCCTCCCAACCTTGCTTTCTGCCAGTCTCTCTCCCACCTCCATCCTCAAGCATTATTAATTTGCTAACGGATTTGTTTACATTTTTAAGGATTTCGTAGAAATGGAATTATATAGTATTTGCTCCTGATTTTTGTTGTTTTTGTCTCTATCTGACTTTTTTCACTAAGCAAAATTAGTCTGTCATCATTAAGACTGTTAAATGTAAGTTTTTCATAGATGCCCTTTATCACGTTGAGGAAATTTCACTTCTATTCCTCATTTTCTGAGACTTTTAATTAGAAATGGATCTCGGATTTTGTCAAATGCTTTTCTACACCTGTTGAGACCAGTATATGCAGTTTTTCTTCTTTAAGACTGTTAATATGAATTAAATTGGTTGAATTCTTGAGATAAAACCCTCATCGTCCTGATATGTTATTCTTTCTATATATTGCATATGATATCCTGAATTTTCCTAAGAATTTTGCTTCTTTGTTCAAGAGAGATATATCTCTTAACTTTTTGTTTTTATCAAATGTCTCTGACTGCTTTTGAACCAATGTAATGCTGGCTTTGTTGAATGAGTTGCAGTATATTCTCTCCTTTTTAATTTTTGTGGAAGAGTTTAATAGTATTGTTAACTATTTTTCTTCAGATAGGTATTATACCATCAGGGCCTAGAATTTTCCATATAGGGATTTTTAAAGTACAAATTAAATTTAATAGATACAAGGCTGTTCATTTTATATCTTACAAGAAAATGATACATTGATCTACGTTATTAAATTATATTCCACAACTATCAGCATAAAGTTGTTCATAATATTGGTGGTTTCAGGGACCCCTGGGTGGCTCAGTCGGTTAAGCGTCTGCCTTCAGCTCAGGTCATGATCCCAGGGTCCTGGGATCGAGCCCCGCATCAGGCTCCCTGCTCAGCGGGAAGCCTGCTTCTCCCTCTGCCTGCCGCTCCCCCTGACTTGTGCTCTCTCTCTCTCTGCTAAATAAATAAATAAAATTTTAAAAAGAAAAAATACTGGTGATTTCACATCTCTTGTATCAATTGTATTTATTTTTCTTAAAAATTGAGAGTTGGGGAGGAGGAGTTAAGATGGCGGAGGAATAGGGGGACCTTAAGCTTACCTCCTCCCTTGAACACAGCTAGATAAATATCAAATCATTATGAACACCTAAGAAATTAATCTGAGGACTGAGAGGACAGAACTGCAAGTCTTTTTTTTTTTTTTTTTTTAAGATTTTATTTATTTATTTGAGAGAGAGAGAGCACAAGAGGGGGGAGCGGGAGAGGGAGAAGCAGACTCCCTGCTGAGCAGGGAGCCTGATGCAGGACTCGATCCCGGGACTCCAGGATCATGACCTGAGCCAAAGGCAGTTGCTTAACCAACTGAGCCACCCAGGCGCCCCAGAACTGCAAGTCTTAAAAGTAGAATTATGGAAGGTAGGAGCTGTAAAGAGTTGATTTGGGGGATATAAGAACTAGGGGTGCTGCAGAGGGGAGGGATCCCTGCTTATGGAAACTACTGCAAGGTATTATAAGCAGCAGAGCATAAAATCTAATATTTTAGAAGCCTGTCACCACAAGAGTAATGCGTGCCTTTGTGGTGCTCCTGTGGGGAAGGAAAGTGGAGACCCATGAGCAGGCAGCATGATCTGAGGATACCCTGGGTCACACAGGGAGAAAGTTTCCCTACTTGGAGTGCATTTGGTAGAGGTGCCATTGAGCTGCCCCCTTCCCCAGCATAGGAACAAAGACACCAGTCAGCAGCAAACCTTGGCTTCAGATTTGTGCTCCGATTTACCATAAATTCCTAATTGCTGCATGGGTCAGCCGACTATTTTCTGGGATAATCCAGCACTGGCCACAGCACAACAAGACCTCCCACAGAGGATCAGCACAGGTCTCTGTGGGGGAGGGAGGGTGGTCTCTGAAGTTTGGAGTTCTAAAACACAACATCACCTGAGGTAAAACACAGGAGTGTGGTGCCACCTGGCATGTGGAGAGCTCAGGCACAGACAGGCTGATGGGATCTGATGGAAACTGGGGACACAGGAGGGTGATTTGTTTGCTTGCCTATAAGGGCTTTCTCAGGAGTGGATGGCATGAGCTCCCCTCTCCTGAAACCAGAGAGCAGGGTAAAGCCATTTCCACCCCACACCAACAAGCACTGACCAACCTCAGCGAGAAAAACAGCGCCACCAAGGGGAGGCCTGAGCCATGTAAACCAAGCCCTGGCCCCCTGCATTTACAAGTACATCTCCACTAGGTCAAGTCCCCTTGAGAATCAGAGTATCGGGCCTCTCCCCAAGAAGAACAGCACAAACCCCTTCTTGCACCAAGTCTACTGATCATAGAGTGCTGGAAAGCATCAGCTCTGGGAGAAATAGGATCGACCGCTTCCTTTTTTTTTTTTTAATTATTATGTTAATCATCATACATTACATCATTAGTTTTTGATGTAGTGTTCCATGATTCACTGTTTGCGTATAACACCCAGTGTTCCATGCAGTACGTGGCCTCTTTAATACCCATCACCAGACTAAGCCATCCCCCCATGCCCCTCCCCTCTAGAACCCTCAGTTTGTTTCTCAGAGTCCATAGTCTCTCATGGTTCATCTCCCCCTCCGATTTCCCCCCCTTCATTCTTCCCCTCCTGCTATCTTCTTTTTTTTTTTTTTTAAACATATAATGTATTATTTGTTTCAGAGGTAGAGGTCTGTGATTCAACAGTTTTACACAATTCACAGCACTTACCATAGCACATACCCTCCCCAATGTCTATCACCCAGCCACCCTATCCCTCCCACCCCCCACCACTCCAGCAACCCTCCGTTTGTTTCCTGAGATTAAGAATTCCTCATATCAGTGAGGTCATAGGATACATGTCTTTCTCTGATTGACTTATTTCGCTCAGCATAATACTCTCCAGTTCCATCCACGTCGTTGCAAATGGCAAGATCTCATTCCTTTTGATGGCTGCATAATATTCCATTGTATATATATACCACATCTTTATCCATTCATCTGTCGATGGACATCTTGGCTCTTTCCACAGTTTGGGTATTGTGGACATTGCTGCTATAAACATTGGGGTGTACATACCCCTTCAGATCCCTACATTTGTATGTTTGGGGTAAATACCCAGTAGTGCAATTCCTGGATCGTAGGGTAGCTCTATTTTCAACTTTTTGAAGAACCTCCATACTGTTTTCCAGAGTGGCTGCACCAGCTTGCATTCCCACCAACAGTGTAGGAGGTTTCCCCTTTCTCTGCATCCCCGCCAACATCTGTCATTTCCTGACTTGTTAATTTTAGCCATTCTGACTGGTGTGAGGTGGTATCTCATTGAGGTTTTGATTTGGATTTCCCTGATGCCGAGCGATGTTGAGCACTTTTTCATGTGTCTCTTGGCCATTTGGATGTCTTCTTTGGAAGAATGTCTTTTCACATCTTCTGCCCGTTTTTTGATTGGATCATTTGTTCTTTGGGTGTTGAGTTTAATAAGTTCTTTATAGATTTTGGATACTAGCCCTTTATCTGATATGTCCTTTGCAAATATCTTCTCCCATTCTGTTGGTTGTCTTTTGGTTTTGTTGACTGTTTCTTTTGCTGTGCAAAAGCTTTTTATCTTGATGAAGTCCCAATAGTGCATTTTTGCCCTTGCTTCCCTTGCCTTTAGTGATGTTTCTAGGAAGAAGTTGCTGCGACTTAGGTTAAAGAGGTTGCTGCCTGTGTTCTCCTTATTTTGATGGACTCCTGTCTCACATTTAGGTCTTTCAACCATTTGGAGTGTATTTCTGTGTGTGGTGTAAGGAAATGGTCCAATTTCATTCTTCTGCATGTGGCCGTCCAATTTTCCCAACACCATTTGTTGAAGAGACTGTCTTTGTTCCATTGGACATTCTTTCCTGCTTTGTCGAAGATGAGTTGACCATAGAGTTGAGGGTCCATTTCTGGGCTCTCTGTTCTGTTCCATTCATCTATGTGTCTGTTTTTGTGCCAGTACCATGCTGTCTTGATGAATACAGCTTTGTAATAGAGCTTGAAGTCCGGAATTGTGATGCCACCAGCTTTGCTTTTCTTTTTCAACATTCCTCTGGCTATTCGGGGTCTTCTCTGGCTCCATACAAATTTTAGGATTATTTGTTCCATTTCTGTGAAAAAAGTGGATGGTATTTTGATAGGGATTGCATTAAATGTATAGATTGCTCTAGGTAGCATTGACATCTTCACAATATTTGTTCTTCCAATCCATGAGCATGGAACGTTTTTCCATTTCTTTGTGTCTTCCTCAGTTTCTTTCATGAGTATTTTATTGTTTTCTGAGTACAGATTCTTTGCCTCTTTGGTTAGGTTTATTCCTAGGTATCTTACGGTTTTGGGTGCAATTGTAAATGGGATCGACTCCTTAATTTCTCTTTCTTCTGTCTTGGTGTATAGGAATGCCACTGATTTCTGTGCATTGATTTTATATCCTGCCACTTTACTGAATTCCTGTATGAGTTCTAGCAGTTTTGGGGTAGAGTCTTTCGGGTTTTCCACATAAAGTATTAACTTCCTTTTTCTTTTTCTTTTTTTAATTATTTTGGTTTTTGTTTTTCCCTTTTGTAAAATTTTTTTGTTTAAATTCAGTTAATTAACATATAGTGTATTATTAGTTTCGGAGGTAGAATTCAGTGATTCTTTAGTCTTACATAACACCCAGTGTTCATTATATCACGTGCCCTCCTTAATGTCTATCACCCAGTTACGCCATCCCCCAATCCCCCTCTCCTCCAGCAACCCTCAGTTTGTTTCCTGTGAGAAAGAGTGTCTTATGGTTTGTCCCTCTCTCCGATTTCAACTTGTTACATTTTTTTCCTCTCTTCCCCTACGATCCTCTGTTTTGTTTCTTAAATTCTGTATATGATTGAGATCATATGATACTTGCCTTTCTCTGATAGACTTATTTCACTTAGGATAATACTCTCTAGTTCCATCCACGTTGTTGCAAATGGGCAAGATTTTATTTTTTTGATGGCTGAGTAGTATTCCATTCATACACATAAACACACACACACACACACCACCACACATCTTCTTTATCCATTCATCAGTTGATAGACACTTGGGCTGTTTCCATAGGTTGGCTACTGTGGACATTGGTGATATAAACACTGGGGTGCAGGGGCACCTTCAGATCACTACATTTCTATGTTTGGGGTAAATACCTAGTAGTGCAATTGCTCTGCCAGAGTAGGTTAGCTCTATTTTCAGCTTTTTGAAGAAACTTCATACTGTGTTCCCGAGTGGCTGCACCAGCTTGCATTCCCACCAACAGTGTAAGAGATTTGTCCTTTGCCCCCAACTTGGGAGTACCCAAATATATAAATCAATTAATAATAAACATAAAGATACTCATTGATAATAATACACTAATAGTAGGGGACTTCAACACCCCACTTACAGCAATGGACAGATCATCTAAGCAGAAAATCAACAAGGAAACAAGGGCTTTGAAAGACATACTGGACCAGATGGACTTAACATTTATTCCTAGAGCAGCAGAACACATTGTTTTCTAGTGCACATAGAACATTCTTTAGAATAGATCACATGCTCACAAATTAGCCCTCAACAAGTACAAAAGGATCACGATCATTCTTTTTTTTTTTTTTTAATGATTTTATTTATCTGAAAAAGAGAGACACAGCGAGAGAGGAATCACAAGCAGGGAGAGTGGGAGAGGGAGAAGCAGGCTTCTCATGGAGCAGGGAGCCCGATGCGGGGCTTGATCCCAGGACCCTGGGATCATGACCTGAGCTGAAGGTAGACGCTTAACAACTGAGCCACCCAGGCGCCCTGGATCACGATCATTCTATGCATATTTTCAGACCAAAATGCTATGAAAGTTGAAGTCAACCACAAGAAAAAATTTGGAAAGACCACAAATACATGGAGGTTAAAGAATATCCTACTAATGAATGAACGGGTTAACCAGGAAATATAAAAAAATTTTTTTAAGATTTTATTTATTTATTTTTGAGAGAGAGAATGAGAGAGAGCACATGAGAGGGGGGAGGGTCAGAGGGAGAAGCAGACTCCCTGCTGAGCAGGGAGCCCGATGCAGGACTCGATCCAGGGGCTCCAGGATCATGACCTGAGCCAAAGGCAGTTGCTTAACCAACTGAGCCACTCAGGCGCCCTATAAAAAATTTTTTAAAAGTACGTGGAAACAAATGAAAATGAAAACACAACAGTCCAAAATCTTTGGGATTCAGCAAAGTCAGTCCTAAAAGGGAAGTATTCTGTAATACAGGCCTACATGAAAAAGCAAGAAAAGTCTCAATTATACAACCTAACCTTACACCTAAAGGTGCTAGAAGAGGAACAGCAAATTAATCCTAAAGCCAGCAGAAGTAGGGAAATAGTAGAGATTAGAGCAAAAATAAATTATATAGAAACAAAAAATACAGTAGAACAATGAAATTAAGAGCTGGTTTTTTCAAAGAATTAATAAAATTGATGAACTCCTAGCCAGACTTAAAAACAGAAGAGACAACAAACCCAAATAAAATCACAAATGAAAGAGGAAAGATCACAGCCAACACCACAGAAATAAAATAATCATAAGAGAATATTATGAAAAATTACATGCTAACAAACTGGGCAATCTGGAAGAAATGGACGAATTCCTAGAAACACAAATTACCAAATCTGAAAAAGGAAGAAATAGGAAATCTGAACATAACCACAAAGAAATTGAATCAGGTAATCAAAAATCTCCGAACAAATGAAAGTGTGGCATCAGATAGCTTCACAGGGGAATTCTACCAGAAATTTAAAGAAGAGTTTAATTAATCTATTCTTCTCAAATTATTCCAAAAAATAGAAATGGAGTGGGCGCCTGGGTGGCTCAGTTGGTTAAGCATCTGACTTAGTTTTGGTTCGGGTCATGATCTCAGGTTCCTGGGATCTTGAGCCTGGCATCAGCCTCCACGCTCAGTGGGCAGTCTGCTTCTCTCTCCCTCTCTCTGTCCTTCCCCCCACTCATGTGCTCACTCTCTCTCTTTCTCTAAAATAAAAAAATAAATCTTTTTTTTTTTTTTAAAGATTTTATTTATTTATTTGACAGAGAGAGAGATAGCGAGAGCAGGAACACAAGTAGGGGGAGTGGGAGAGCGAGAAGCAGGCTTCCTGCCGAGCAGGGAGCCCGATGTGGGACTCAGTCCCAGGACCCTGGGATCATGACCTGAGCCGAAGGCAGATGCCTAACGACTGAGCCACCCAGGCGCCCAATAAAAAAAAAAAATAAATCTTAAAAAAAAAAAATGGAAACTCCATTCTAAACTTCTTCTACAAGGCCAGCATTACCCTCATTTAAAAACCAGACAAAGACTCCATTAGAAAGCAGAATTACTGGCCAATATACCTGATTAACATGAATGCAAAAATTCTCAGCAGTATACTAGCAAATCACATCCAACTACATCAAAAGAATTATTCACCATGATCAAATAGGATTTATTCTTGGGCTGCAGGGGTGATTCAGTATTCATAAATCAACCAACATGCTATATACCACGTTAATAAAAGAAAGCATAAGAACCATATGATCCTCTCATGCACCTGGGTGGCTCAGTTCTTAAGCGTTTGCTTTCAGCTCAGGTCATGATCCCAGAGTCCTGAGATCAAGCCCCATGTCAGGCTCCCTGCTTGGCGGGAAGCCTGCTTCTCCCTCTCCCACTCCCCCTGCTTGTATTCCTGCTCTTGCTATCTCTCTCTCTCTGTCAAATAAATAAATAAAATCTTAAGAAAAAAAAAGAACCATATGATCCTCTCAATAGATGCAGAAAAAGTATTTGACAAAATACAGCATCCATTCCTTTTTTTTTTTTTTTTTAGATTTTCATTTGTTTGAGAGAGCACATAAGCACAAGAAGGGGAGGGGCAGAGGGAGAGGGAAAAGCAGGCCCTTGCTGAGCAAGGAGCCTGATACAGGGTTTGATCCCAGAACCCTGGGATCATGACCTGAGCCTAAGGCAGTCACTTACCTGACTGAGCCACCCAGGCACCCCAACAGCATCCATTCTTGATAAAAATCCCTCAACAAGGGGCACCTGGGTGGCTCAGTGGGTTAAGTGTGTGCCTTCAGTTCAGGTCACGATCCCAGAGTCCTGGGATCAAGCCCCACATTGCCCTGCTCACAGGGAGTCTGCTGCTCCTTCACCCTCCGCCCCTCCCCCCCACTCATGCACTCTCTTGCTCTCAAATAAAATCTTAAAAAAGAAAAAAACAACAACAAAGTAGGGATAGATAGAACAAACCTCAATGTTATAAAGGCCATATACAAACGACCCATAGCTAATACCATCCTCAATGGGGAAAAATTGAGAGCTTTTCTTCTACAGTTAGGAGTAAGACAGGGATGTCCACTCTTATCATTACTATTTAACATAGTACTGAAGGTCTTAGCCTCAGCAGTCAGACAACAAAAAGAAATAAAAGGCATACGAATGGCAAGGAAGAAGTCAAACTCTCTTTGCAGATGACATAATACTCTGTATGGAAAGCCCGAAGGACTCCACCAAAAAGTTGCTAGAACTCATACACAAATTCAGCAAAGTTGCAGGATATAAAATCAACGTATAGAAATCTGTTGCATTTCTATACACTAATAATGAACACACAGAAAAAGAAATCAGGGAGTCGACCCCATTTGCATTTGCACCAAAAACAGTAAGATACCTAGGAATAAACCTAATCAAAGAGGTAAAAATGTGCACTTTGAAAACTATAGAACACTTATGAAGGAGATTGAAGAGGACACAAAGAAATGGAAAAATATTCCATGCTCATGGATTGAAAGAACAAACATTGTTAAAATGTCTGTTCTACCCAAAGCAATCTACACCTATAATGCAATCCCTATCAATATACCAACAGCATTTTTCCTAGAGATAAAACAATCTTAAAATGTGTATGGAACCACAAAAGACCCCATATAGCCAAAGCAGTCCTGAAAAAGAAAAGCAAAGCCAGAGGCATCATGATTCCAGACTTCAAGCTATATTACAAAGTTGTAGTCATCAAGATAGTATGGTACTGGCACAAAAATAGACACATAGATCAATGGAACAGAATAGAAAACCCAGAAATGGACCCACAACTATATGGTCAATTAATATTTGACAAAGTCAAAAAGAATATTTCCAGTGGATAAAAGTCTCTTCAAATTTTGTTGGGAAAACTGGACAGCAACATGCAAAAAAATGAAATTGGACCACTTTCTTATACCATACTCAAACATAAACTCAAAATGGATGAAAGCCCTAAATGTGAGATAGGACACCATCAGAATCGTAGAGGAAAACACAGGCAGCAACCTCTTTGGTCTCGGTTGTAACAACTTTCTACTAGACACGTTTCAGGAGGCAAGAGAAACAAAAGCATAAATGAACTATTGGGACTTCATCAAGATAAAAATCTGCACGGCGACGGAAACAATCAACAAAACTAAAAGGCAGCCTATGAAATGGGAGAAGATATTTGCAAACAACATAACTGATAAAGGGTTAGTATCCAAAATCTACAAAGAACTTATCAAGCTCAACACCCAAATCCAGATAACCCAGTTAAGAAATGAGCAGAAGACATGAATAGACACGTTTTCAAAAAAGACATCCAGATGGCTGATAGACACATGAAAAGATGCTCAACATCACTCATCATCAGGGAAATACAAATGAAAACCATGATGACATACGACCTTACACCTGTCAGAATGGCTAAAATTAACAACACAAGAAACAACAGGTGTTGTTTAGGATGCAAAGAAAGGGGAACCCTCTTACACTGTTGGTGGGAATGCAAACTGGTGCAGCCACTTTGGAGAACAGTATGGAGGTTCCTCAAAAAGTTAAAAATAGAACTCCCTACAATCCAGCAATTCTACTACCAGGTATTTAACCAAAGGATACAAAAATATAGATTTGAAGGGGTACATGCACCCTGATGTTTATAGCAGCATTATCAGTGTAGCCAAACTATGGAAAGAGCCCAAATGCCTATTGACTGATGAAGGGATAAAGAAAATGTGGTATGTATATATACAATGGAATATTACTCAGCCATAAAAAGAATGAAATCTTGTCATTTACAAGGATATGGGTGGAGCTAGAGTGTATCGTACTAAGTGAAAGAAGTCTGAGAGACAAGTACCATATGATCTCGCTCATATGTGGAATTTAAGAAACAAAACAGATGAATATATGGGTGGGGGAAAATAGAAAAAAAAGAGAAACAAACCATAAGAGAGTCTAAGAGAACAAACTGAAGGTTATGTATGGAAGTGGGTGGAGGATGGGTTAGATTAGTGATGGGTGTCAGGAAGGTACTTGTTATGATGAGCACTGTTTGTTATATATTAATTGATGCATCACTGCATTCTACTCCTGAAACCAATATTGCGCTGTATGGTAACTAGAATTTACATAAAAATTTTGAAAAGAAAGAAAAAATGAGATTTTGGTTATAATCAACTTCTCTCTTCTGTTTTCTGTTACATTGATTTCTCATCTTCTATTTATTATTTCCTTTTTTCTGCTTAATTTGGGTTTCATTTGCTCTTTTTCTCAAGGTAAAAAGTGAGGCAATTGATTTAAGGCCTATTTTCTAATATTAGAATTTACTCCTATAAATCTCTCTGTTAGTACTGCTTTAGCTATATCCCCTAAATTTTGGTATGTTGTGTTTCCATTTTTATTCATCTCAAAATGCTTTCTAATTTCCTTTTTGACTTGTTTCTTTGACTGTGGTTTATTTAGAAGTGTATTTAGTTTACAAGTATCCGAGATCTTTCTGTTACTGATTTCTAATAATTCCATTGTAGTCAGAGAATATCCTTTGTATAATTTGAATGCTTTTAAACTTGTTAAGATTTGTTTTATGACCCACATTGTGGTCTATCTTGATAAATAGGAAAAAAGTGCATACTGTGCTTTTGATTTTAGGTCAAAATCATTTGGTAGTGTTCAAGTCTTTTCTATCCTTTACTGACTTGGTCTATTCTTACCATTATTGAGCGGGATTTTGTAGGAGTACTTTTGTATGCTTGATACAAGTCCGTTATTACATAAATGATTTGCAATTTTTTTCATGCCTTTGGCTTTGTTTTCATTTTCTTAATGATACCTTTTGAAGAGCAAAAGATTTCAATTTGAAGTCTTTCATCCATTTTTCTTCTATGTACCTGCTTTTGATATTATATCTGTGAACATTTGCCTAACCCCAGATTTTCTTCTGTTTTATTCTAGAAGTTTAATAGCTTAATATTTTAAGTAAAAGTATATGGACCATTGTTTTAAGTTAATTTTTGTGTATGTTGTGATATAAGGTATACCTCTATTTTTTACATATAGGTATTCATTTGTCCAGGCACCATTTGGTGAAATGCTCCCTTCCTCCAGTTGAATATCCTTGGAGTTTTTGGGTTTTGTTTTTTTAAGTAGGCTTTCAGGCCTGGCATGGAGCCCAACAAGGGGCTTTAACTCCCAAGCCTGAGATCAAGACCTGAGCTAAGATCAAGAGTTGGACATTTAACTGAGGCACCCAAGCACCCCCCCTTTTTCTTAAATAATCTCTATGTCCAACGTGGGGCTCAAACTCACAAACTGTAGATTAAGAGTCCCATGCTCTACTGACTGAGCCAACAAGGTGCCGCTCCTTGGAGCTTTTCTTTAAAACCAAATGAACCCAAATGCAAAGATTAATTTATGGAATTTCTGATTTGTCTGTCCTTACACCCAGACCATCTATATTGATTATAGTAGCTTTAGAGTAATTTTTTTTTTTTTTAAGATTTTATTTATTTATTTGAGAGAGAGGATGAGAGGAGAGAGAGAGCACATGAGAGGGGGGAGAGTCAGAGGGAGAAGCAGACACCCTGCCGAGCAGGGAGCCCGATGCGGGACTCGATCCCGGGACTCCAGGATCATGACCTGAGCCGAAGGCAGTCGCTGAACCAACTGAGCCACCCAGGCGCCCTAGAGTAATTTTTTTAGGCTTTGAGATATAATTGATGGTAGAATATGTAAGTTTAAGTTGTACAGTGTGATGATTTGATTCACATATATATTGTGAAGTGATTACCACTCTAAGGTTACTTAACACCTCAGTCATCGCACATAAATACCTTTTTTTTGTTTTGGTGATTACATTTAAGTTTTACTCTCTTAGCAACTTCCAAGTATGTAATAAATACAATTTTATTAACTGTAGTCACAATGCTATACATTAGCTCTCCAGAATTTATTCATCTTATAAATGGAAGTTTGTACTTTTGAACTAACATCTCCCCATTTCTCTCACCCCGCCGCCTCTGGCAACCACCATTCTACTCTATTTCTATGAGTTTGGCATTTTTAGATTCCACATATAAGTAGAACATAACAATATTTGTCTTTTAGAGTATGCTTTTAAAATTAGGTTGTGTTAAATCCTCCTACTTTGTTTTTTTTTTCAAAATTGTTGTGACAATTACAGATCCTTTGCGTTTCTGTGTAAATTTTAGGGTCAGCTTGTCAATTTTTACATAAAAGTTTGTTGGAATTCTGATGGATAATATAATGACTCTGTAGACCAATTTGGAGAGAATTGAATTCTTCACAGTATTGAATCTTCCAACCTATGAATATAGATTGTTATCTCAATTTGTTTAGATATTCTTTAATTTCTCTTAGCTGTTTTTATGTTTTATGCAAAGTCTTTCACTACTTTTATTAAATTTATTTCTAAGTGTTTTCATTTTTTATTCTATTGTAAATGAAATTATTTCCTTAATTTCAGTTCTAGATTATTCCTTATTAATATATAAAAATGCAGTTCTTTTTTTATATTCCTCCAGAATTACAAGATACTTTCATTTGTTGTATCGTTTTGAGATTTTATTTTTACAGGTTATTTAATATTTTGCACATACCGATCATATGTGAATACAGACTGTTTTTATTCTTACTTTCTAAGTCTAAAGACTTTTTCTGTCTTTACTTTCTTTTTTTAACCTTATTGCACTGGCTATAGAATCTCCAGTACAAAACTGAATAAAAGTAGTAAGAGAGGACAGCTTTCCATTTTTTCTGATCCTGAAGGGAAAACAATCAGTCTTTAATGTCATTAGCTTTTAAGTTTTATATTGATATCCTTTAGCAGGATGAGGAAATTCCCTTCTAGTCTAATTTTGTTTGTTGTTTTTATCATGATTGATTGATTTTATTTTTTTGTTTCAGTTAAGATGAAAATACAGCCTTTTTCCTTTGTTCTATTAATTGATCTTCAGATATTAGACCAGTTTTGCATTCTGGGAGAAATTCATAATATCATAATAACATAATCTCTTTTTTTAATGCTGCTGGATTCAGTTTGCTAATATTATGTTAAGGATTTTTGTGTCTACAGTCATAAAGGGGGTTATTAATATAGCTACAGGCCTTATAAAATACTCTGGGAAGTGTTCCCCCCTGCTCTATTTTCTGAAAGAATTTATTAAAGATTGGTATTATTTCTTTTTTATAATTTGATAGGATTCACCAGTGAAGCCCTTTAAGCCTAAGAGTTTTTTTGGGTGACAATTTTCAATTATTGATTAAACATCTTGTAACAGATCTATCCTAGTTTTTCTTTCTCTCTCTTTAAGATTTTATTTATTTATTTGACAGAGAGAGAGACATCGAGAGAGGGAACACAAGAACAAGCAGGGGGAGTGGGAGAGGGAGAAGCAGGCTCTCCACTGAGCAGGGAGCCCGATGCGGGGCTCAGTCCCAGGACCCTGGGATCATGACCTGAGCCGAAGGCAGAAGCTTAACGACTGAGCCACCCAGGCGCCCCCATCCCAGTTTTTCTGTTTGTTGATTCCTTATGGTAATTTGTGTCTTTCAGACTATATGTCCATTTCATATGTATTGCAGACCTGATGGCATAGTGTTGCTCATGGTATTTCCTTACAATCCTTTTCATTTTTTTAAAGATTTTTTTTCATTTATTTATTTTGGAGAGAGAGAGCATGCAGGAGCAGGGGGAAGGGGCAGAGGGAGAGAGATTCTGAAGCAGACTCCGCACCATGGGGCTCAGTCTCAGGACCACAAGATCATAACCTGAGCTGAAACCACGAGTCAGACACTTACCGACTAAGCCACCCAGGCACTCCACTATCCTCTTCATTTTTTCTGTAGGATTGGCAGTGATGTTTTTATTTCTTGTTTCTAATTTATGTCGTCTTTCTTTCTTGTCTTAGTCTAGCTAAAGGTTTATCGGTTTTATTGCTCTTTTTTAAAGATTGAACATTTGTTTCATAACAGTCTTTATATATTTTTTATTTCATTGATTCTTTTAATCTTTATTATTTCCTTCTGTCTGATTGCTATAGTTTTAATTTATTCATCTCTTTCTAGTTTCTTAAGATAGAAACTCAGATTACTGATCTTATATCCTTCTTCCTTATCTAGCATTTTAAGCTGTGAATTTCCCACAAAGCACTGCTTTGGGGACATCCCAGGACTGTTGATATGCTGTATTTTAATTCTTATTCCATACAAATTATTTCCTTATTTCTTTATTGTGATTTCTTCTTTGATGCATGGGTTGTTAATATTAAGTCTTTTAATTTTCAAGTATTTGGAGCTTTCCCTTAATTTCTGTTGTTAATTTCTAATTTAATTTTGTTGTGGTTACTAAACAAACCTTAAGGGATTTCAATCATTTTACATTTAATGGGACTTGGTTTTCCCCCAACCAACTGAATTATTGAAAAAAAAAAATTCCATGCCAGAATGCCATAGATTCCTGCCATTTTAACACAAAGATTAATAACTTTTTATGAGTAAATGCTTCTCAGTTATTTTTGATTGATTGCCAGAAAACTGTGAACAAGTTATACTCTTAGACTGTTGAAGGGACATTTAGTGAATTAGAATATAATACTGAGGAATTAATCCAGGTAAAGGAGATATGTAATAACATTTCTAATACATGGGGCATTGTTTGAGAGCCTTCAAGTCCTTTACGTAGGATGTCAAAAGAAAAGAGAAGTATTGGAAAGAAGTAGTATTAATGTGGTAACTGAAATTTTATAAAACTGGTTAAAAAAATAGAATTGTCAGATTGGAAAAACTTAACAAGTGTTGAGGGTAAGAAAAATATTTCATGTCTAGACATACCGTAATCAAAGTACATAACAACAAAGATTATGAGAAAGTCTTAAAAGCTACCAAAAAGGAAAGAGTGTCTGTTATTTCAGTGATGGTAAAGAGTTAAAAAGTTATTAGGCCATAAGAATGAATAATGGAAAAAGAGGTAACGTAGGAAAGATTTTAACAATTTTGAAAAACGAAAAATGTTGTTTTCTAGTTGTCTTTCATCTTTTTATACTATAGTGTAACATTTTAGAATTAATGTCTTCAGAGCAATTCTTACACAATACTGTGGTATGAATTATTATGAGCAAATGGCCATTTTTAAATTTTAGTCATCTTCCTTATATTTCTTTTTTGACCTAACCTGTGTGTCAGGTTGATAGTTAAATGTGAATATAAATTAAAGATATTGTTCTTGTTAATGTATTCTTGACATCCAGCTTTTAATTTTATGCGTCAATTTCTGTTAATAGTAAAATATTAAGGGGTAATGCAGGGTAGCAGATAGCCATGTCACCTGCTCTGTATGCGACTCAGTGAAGCAATGCCTTTCTGTGTGTTTTGTCACTATTTTCACTAATAGATAATGCAACAAAAATGAGATGGAAAACATTTCCAATTGTTTATTATAAAGCTATTACATGCTAATGCATTTTAAGTAACTGATTATTCTGAAATAATTAAGTAAAAGATCTGGATTTAACTAGCAAACAGGAGAATTTCAGCGCTTCAGGTCTGCTTTTAAACATGGGCTGCCTTGTGAAAGATCTGGATTTAACTAGCAAACAGGAGAGTTTCAGCTCTTCAGGTCTGCTTTTAAACATGGGCTGCCTCATAGAAGCCTTCCTTGACCACATCTTCTTTCCTCCATCAATTTGTGTGCTTCTGTGTTCCCTGTACTGCCCCTTTTTAATATTTAACATTTGCTAAAGATATTTATTGTAATCATCTTTCTATAAGTTAAGGTCTTTATTCTTAAGTTCTTGTTCTCAGTCTAATAAAGGATACAGTATCTTTTCACTAATTCTTCAGCTGTTCTTTTCTCCCGTGGGCTATTTTTAAAAAAATTCTCTGTAGTTCTGTTTCGGAAAATGTAATTTTTTTAGCCAAATATTAGTGACAGAATTGGTTGAGACATAAATTCATTTTTGTGCTACAATTTAGAAAGCAGCCTTCTTGGCACTTGTAATTATTTTTCACTCTAGAGCTCTCGTGAGATTCCTTGTACGTGAGAGATAATTTTAAGTGTCAAGCGCCCATATTAGCCAAGAGGTACTCTCCAAAATTTATATTGCAGTCAGTTTAGTCTACTTCCTTACTAAGAAAGCATCTGTAAGAGTAGTACAAGAAACATTTCATTAAAATTCACTAGACTTAAATTTCATTTTGTTGGAAGCAGAAAATAATTTGAATTCCATCTGCCAAGAAAGTAACCCAAAATGAAAATTTAAAGTCCAGATATTAAATTAAAGGGTCATATCTCCCAAAAAGGCACACTAACTCTGAGGATCAGTAAATTAGATAAGTTTTTCATAGAATGAACATAATCATTTTTTATGCTATAAAGTAGAGTTACAACAAAGGATTAATTACCACAGAATTATTATTTTCTAGGTTTTTTTTTTTTCTTTTTGAGTTCAAAAGTAAAGTGTATCCTGACTTCAATTTTAGTTATTCATTTCAAGGCCCCTATGCCAGAATTAGGAAAATTAGTTCATCTTATGATTGCCTTTATACCTTCACCCTGTTGTACCAACTTTTTTTGCCCCCTACTTTAATCTTTGCTTTGGAAACTCCCAAACATCTGCAGGTTAAACATTATTTTTCTAAATGGACTGAGGCTGTTGGAAATAGAGATTAAGGTGTTAAAAAGAAATTTAATATGAAAATCAAGGATTAGAGGAATATTTCAAAACATATTGCATTTTTATTTTACACTTCATCTACTGAAATAGAATATTAGTTCATAGAGGGCAGGAAAGCTGTATCTGGTAATAAAAGAATATGACAGAACTAATAGCACAGGAGCTTGAAAGAATGATCATTGTTTGTATTTAGAGCAAAAGTCATTGTAAGCATAGAGATGACCACAGATATGTAGTACTGATGCACTTGAGCTCTTTGGACTAAGGAAGAACTCATTGATGGACCACACTAGAAAAAGATTAGTTATTGGTATGGGCCTTCAATAATAGTAGAAAGTAATAATATCTTTTGCCATGTAACAAATTAATACAAAACTTGGCAAAACAGAACAACGAACAGTTACTATCTCATAATTTCTGTGGGTTGGGAATTTAGGAACAGCCTACCTAGATGGTTTTAGCATCATTCATCTCATTGGATTGCAATCAAGACTTTGGTCCGGACTACAGGCCTTTGAAAGTTTGACTTGGGTTGGAGTACTTTCTTATAAGATGGCTTACTCATATGGCTGTTGGTAGAAGACCCCAGTTACTGGGATGCCTGGGTGGCTCAGTCGGTTAAGTGTCTGCCTTCGGCTCAGGTCATGATCCTGGGGTCCTGAGATCGAGTCCTGCATCGGGCTCCCTGCTCTGCGGGGAGTCTGCTTCTCCCTCTGCCTGCCGCTCCCCCTGCTTGTGCCCTCCCTCTCTCTCTCTCTTTCTGACAAATAAATAAAATCTTTAAAAAAAAAAAAAAAAAGACCCCAGTTACTCACCAATGTGGAGTGCTCTATAGGGCAGCTAGAATGTCCTCAAGACATGGCTTAGAGAGAGTGATCCGAGAGAGAACAAAGCACAAGTCATAGTCTCTTTTTTGACCTAACTTCAAGAGTCGAAATCCATCATTTCTACCACATTATGTTTGTTAGAAACAAATTACTAAGTATACCCACATTTACAAAAATAAGAATTTGTCTCCATAAAAACTATTAACAAAGAGTGTGTGGACGTATTTTAAAACTACCACAAAGGAGTTCTACTTTTATGTGTTATCTGTAATTACATAATATAATTACCTATAGAGAATGATGAACCTCATAGGATAGTATCAGAAGGCAAAGTGGATTGGAGTTTTAGAACCTAAGCAGGAGATAAATCACCTAGGGATTTTTAATAGTAGCAGAATGCGTTATCTGACCACACATAGTCAAATTATAAGTCTAGAAGGGATATTAAAAATTTTGAAGTTAGGGTGGGAGGGGTCAGACTGGCATCTGAAATAGACAAGGAGTATGATTCCAAAAAGACAAGTTGTATCAGAATGTTGGCAGTGCGAACAGGATCTAAGAGCATAGCTTTTAAGAGTCTAGTAAACAAGACTAAAAGTCATTAGAAGTTAGGCTTAAACATAGAGGTGGTTATAAAGATTTTGAACAAGATTTCTCTACTGAAAGCTAAGCCTTTACATTCTCTAGCCTTAGGAATTAGACACTCATAATCTCAGTTCCAATAGTAATGGTGTTTGTAATGGTAATACCAGTGGTAATGAGAAGAAGAATGATTGAACTGTGTTTAAATGCAGTTAACATGCTTAGTAGTCTCTGTAGGTTTATTTATTTATTTATTTTAGATTTTATTTATTTGCCAAAGAGAGAGAGAGCAAGAGCGAGCACAAGCAGGGAGAGCAGCAGGCAGAGGGAGAAGCAGGCTTCCTGCTAAGCAAGGAACCCGATGCGGGACTCAGCCCCCTGACCCTGGGATCATGACCTGAGCAGAAGGCAGACGCTTAACTGACTGAGCCACCCAGTCAGTTAATAAAAGGAAAAACATGGAAATAACTTAAATGTCTGCCAGTGAGAGAATATATAAATGGTTTATAATTTCTCTATATGCAGATAGGAAAACTGAACATCAGTTAAAATTAATTATTGGCTCTGGAGCTATATAAATCAGTTTGTATGAATTGCAAAAACATGGTTTGTGAAAACAAGTTGGAGAGGATATCTACAAGACACTATTTATGTAAAGTTTTAAAATATGTAAAACTATACATAAGTTTAAGCATAAAGATAGAGAAGAGAATGGTAGTCATTGAACCAAGAATAGTCATATACTCTTTAGGAGGGAGATGCATCGGTAAGAGGTATACAGGAAGTTTCAACTATAATATTTTATTTCTTAACCAACTGAGCCACCCAGGTGCCCTATAATATTTTATTTCTTAACTGAGTAGTGGATACACATATATTCATTATATTGTCTTCTGTATATTCAATATTATTGTCTAAGAACATTCTTTCACAGTTGTAGTAAAGCAATTTTTTCTGCTGTATTATCTGTAAATGTTTAGATTGATGGCATTTAATTAGAAGATTATAATAGTAAACATTTATGGAAGGTTTAGTAGGTGCCAGGCATAGTTCTTAGTATTTTACTTTTATTAAATGATTTCATCTCTGTGAACTCTAGGCTAGGTACAGTTATTATTCCTATTTTATAAATAACAAAATCAAAGAGGGAAGTAACTTGCCTGAAGCTACACAGCTAGTAAATAATGGAACTAGGATTTGAACTTAGTATGTTTTGCTCCAGAGCCATTAGCCTCTATACTATAGAATCTCTCCATAAGAAAAAGGTATTGGGGGTGCTTGTGTGGTTCAGTCAGTTAAGCCTCAGATTCTCCGGTTAAGCATCTGCCTTCAGCTCAGGTCATGATCCCAGAGTCCTCAGATGAAGTCCTGCATCAGGCTCCTTATTCATTGGGGAGCCTGCTTCTCCCTCTCCCTCTGCCGCTCCCATTGCTTGTGCTCTCTCACTTTCTCTGTCAAATAAATCTTAAAAAAAAAAAAAAAAAAGAAAACTTCTGACTCTTGATTTCAGCTTAGGTCATGATCTCAGGGTCATAAGATTGAGTCCCTCATCAGGCTCCACGCTCTTCCTTTAAAAAAAAAAAAGGTATTAAAAAATGTAGGAAATCTAAAGATTGTGATTTAGTAGTATGGCTTAGAAGAGAAAATTTCTCACATTTTTAGTCTTGAGCAGTGACAGGGACTTAGAAGGAACTGAGATTTATAGAGAATTAAATACCAGAATGCTAGCACCTTACCTGTTTTGTCACAAAAGAGAAACTAAGAAAAGCTCCTTAATTAACATTAAAATTCTAGCTAAATTATTGCCAGATTAACAATGAATTGACAGACGATTGCCTTATATAAATTGGAGAATTAAAAATTCCCTAAAATTTTAACTTATTTATGTATGGTAAATCAGAAACTTTGAAGATCGATCTGCAAAAGAAAGTTAAGATTTACCTTATATTTAATAGGATTTTTTTTAAAGCTATAGGTAATAACCTGTTGAAAGATCAGGTAAAAATATTAAAATTGTATTCGTTCATGGTTCACAGATTTTAGAGTAGGAAAATCATCCCAGGAGGGTTATAGTAGATGCTTATAGTGAGATGAAAAGCCATCTGGGCATGGTGCCAAGAACCTGACTTTTGGTACACTTCACAGTATAGTCACCAATATTATTCCCATTGTGACTAAATGTGAATTATTAGTACAATTACTTTGAGGTTTTGGTTTTGTGAACTGTTGTATATTTTCAAATAATACAGGCTTCTGTCATTTTCCCTTGTAGATGCTAATTTGTGTTTTGGTCATATTTATTTTCTCTTAATTCAAAAGATGTGTGCTAGCTTAAATTCACAATTAGAGGGGCACCTGGGTGGCTCAGTCGTTAGCTGTCTGCCTTCGGCTCACCGAGCCCCATGTCAGGCTCTCTGCTCAGCGGGAAGCCTGCTTCTCCCTCTCCCACTTCCACTACCCCTGCTTGTGTTCCCTCTCTCACTGTCTCTCTGTATTAAAATAAATAAAGTCTTTAAAAAACAAATTCACAATTAGAGAAACAATTTTTGAGTTCTATATTATTCTGTATTTGGATGGTGGTATGCTGGTTTCCTCAGATTTAACATGTTTGTTGACTCCATAATTGTTGTAAGGCTTTCAGAGAGCTCCAAGTGCCATTTCCTAGTCCAATGAAAATAGAATGAAAGCTAGATGATTTCCAGAATTGTTTTTCAGTTTGATACTGATAATTTTTATTTTATAAAAAAAATCTAGGGGCACTCAGTCAGTTAAGCGTCTACCTTTGGTTCAGGTCATGATCCCAGGGTCCTGGGATCAAGCCCCACATCAGGCTCCCTGCTCAGTGGGGCGTCTGCTTCTCCCTCTTCCTCTGCCCCTCTCCCTGCTTGTGCTCTCTCTCTCTCTCAAATAAATAAATAATATCTTTAAAAAAAATAGAAAAAAAGAAAACACCTAAAAAGAAGATATTCAAATTGGAGGACTTTTGAGAGTGTAGATATAAATACAGCAGTAGGAATAATATTAGTATTTATTACTTGCTGAAAAAATACTTATTATTTGCTGAAAAACTAGAAGTACATTCTAGTTTTGGATGTTAATCTGAGGTTTGTCTGTTATTTTTCTCCTCTAGTGATGCTATTGCTGAGATTAGAGCCATTTGTATTGAAGAAATTGGAGTATGGATGAAAATGTATAGTGATGCCTTCCTAAATGACAGTTACCTAAAATATGTTGGCTGGACTCTTCATGATAGGGTAAGTTACTCTGTTTTAGACTTTCATGAAAGATATGCTTGTATGAGGTACTAGAATGCTAGGAATTAAGATGGCAGTGTTGGTTTTTAAAGAGTTGTAATAATATGGAAATTTAAGATGATACAGCTGAATAACTGTTCACTTGATGGCCATGACAAAACTTGAGACATTGGCCCATGTAGAAACTCTACTTACTTAGTTGTAATACTGTCTTAAACCAAGTTGACAACCTGGTACATCTAAAGTTTTAAGAGAATATAACATCCTAAGAAACTAATTACAATCTTTTTCTAGTTTGGAGTCAAAAGAAATTCTTTGTTTCTCTTAATATATAACAAGAAAAACACTTTTTTCTTTTGAATTTCTTAAGGTCATACCACAGTGTTTTATTAGAGTTGAATAGATTTATTGGATTCTAGAATAGTTGATCTAAAAATCTATTTTTATTTCTATGCCTTTAGAAAAGGTTCTGATTTTAAAAGGAATCCCACATTATCAAATCCTGAATAAGTAATCCTCAAAATACCCAAGGGTAGGAGTGACTAATTATTGAAATTTTTATATTGAATGACCTGACATTCTATAACTTAAATTGCCAGATACTCACAAATATAGAAATCTTAAAATTTATTTTAAGCTGTGTATTCCATTATTTGAATTGTTAAAAGTGTCATAGCTATTAGAAGACATTTTTTTAATGCAGTTATAGCCTTAGACTTTTAAGTCAATTTTGGTAATATTCGAAGACTTATTTTCTATGTATTACCACTAACAGCCTGTAAAGCATTTACTTTTTAAATAGCACCATGGTAGGGGTGCCTGAGTGGCTCAGTCGGTTGAGTGTCTGACTCTTCATTTTGGCTGGGGTCATGATCTTAGGTTGTGAGAAGGAATCCTGTGTCAGGCTCAGTGCTAGGCAGAGAGTCTGCCTGAGATTCTCTCTCCCTTGACCTCTGTCCCTCCTCCCAGGCCCCCTCACGAGCACACCCTCTCTCTTTTTAAAATAAATAAATAAATAGCAGCATGCTAAGTATTATCAAAAATATTTTGAAAATGACAAAATTATGTATATTATAATAAAACAGCCCTTGGGAATTCTACAGGCCATTTTTGCTGTAATTGTTCAGAGTGTAGGGAGATCATCACAAGTTAGCTGTTTAACTTCACAATTACTTATTTTTAATTAACGGTTAAAAGGGGCTCTTATCCCCTACTTTATTTGGAGGAATAGTAAGTTAGTACATAGTGAATTTTTTCCTGAATATTTATCTTCCCTAACATTTCAGAATTCTTTTCTCTACACTAATAAACCCCAAGCGTGATCCTAGGTTTTCTTTTTCTAATCCTCATGTGGAATTCGGGACTTATATGGTTAAGCCTTTTCTCAGGTTTATCCAATTAAATTTTACACGTTGTGAGAGAAAGTAGAATTATACAGCATGTCCTCACAGGTGTACACACATGGCTAAATCCAACAAGACAAACTTTTTAGTAGGAATACATTTAAAGTTCTGCATTTTGTTCCCCACCACTACCCTACCAGTTTTCCTCCTTGGGAAAAACACGTATTTTTTGTGGCTTACCAAAAAACAAACCACCATTATTTTAAAATCATTAAAGTCTATAGAAGCTTTCTGTCCAGATAAAGGAAGAGGGAGGTAGGTAGGTTTTGTTTATTGTTGATAAAATGATATAAGGATACTGTTTTCAGTAGAATGTTTTTATAAACCTCTTTTATAATCTCCCATTACTTCATTTAGAAAAGCTGTATTAATCCCTTCTCAGCTTTCCTTTTTGTCATTCTAATATCACTGCAATCTTGTACTTTTTTTTTCCTCTGAGGGGTATAGTCATTTGCTTTCTCTCCTTTTAATCATCCATTTGAAACTGCTTATTCTATAGGCTATGGCCTATGCCTTCAAACTGTCCTGTGTCTTTTCAAATGAGCTGATAAAATTCTTGTCTTTTTTTTTTCTTAAGATTACATTGTAATTGTAAATTGTAGTTTTTCAGTTTTATTGAGATATAATTGACATAACATTATATTAGTTTGGTGTACAAAATAAAGATTTGATACTCCTGTGTCTTGAATTTAGAATATCAGTCTACCGTCCTCACTAAGACAGACTTTTTTTTGATACTGCCAATTTATATAAATTTTATAGTGTAAGTTTTAGTAGTAGAAAGTAATAGACAGCAATTTCTAACAACTAAAGGAGTTATTTATTAGAAATTCAGTTTGTTTTTCTGTTGACCAAAACTTCTTTCTAAATTTTCTACCCATTGGTTTTTTAGTTCTTTCATTGTTGGTGACACAGAATAGGTCTAATTTTTTTTTTTTTTTTTATGTTATGTTAGTCACCACACAATACATCATTAGTTTTTGACGTAGTGATCCACGATTCATTGTTTTTGTATAACACCCAGTGCTCCATGCAGTACGTGCTCTCCTTAATACCCATCACTGGGCTAACCCATCCCCTCAAGCCCCTCCCCTCTAAAACCCTCAATTTGTTTCTCAGAGTGGAATAGGTCTAATTTAAACACAACTATAGTAATCTCTGTGTTTTAGACTAAATATCTTAATCCTTTTATATTTATGCTCATGACACTAGATTACCTTTCTCTTTCCCTTACAGTTTGTCAGTATTGCTCTGTATTGCTTTCACTTTTAGCTTATGTGTACAGTTCTACTTTGTAAATTTTCATTTATTTTTGAGGGGGTGGGTAGAGGGAGAGAGAGACTCTTAAAGCAGGCTCCACACCCAGCATGGAGCCCGACACAGGGCTCTGTATCACAACCCTGAGATCATGACATGAGCTGAAATCACGAGTTGGACACTTAACGGACTGAGCCACCCAGGCACCCCCAGTTCTTCTACTTTCTTATATATGCTTGATTCCTCATATCAAAATCTCTTAGAGCTTGGGTGGGGTCTATTTCTCTTAGTCCACCCCATTTCATCTTTCTATGTTGACACTTTCCCTGCATGCACCTCTCTTATGCTACAGAACTAAGGACCCTGTCCCCTCCCCTGAGGAGATAGATTTAATAGTGAATTTCGCCAGATGCCATATGACTCAATGTGTATAAGCAGGACAAGAAGACCCACACTGAGTCTGAAATAGGAAAGATATTCCCACACAAGGCAGTTACCCCAGCCATGATTGCAAAGGCTCATCTCTTGATAAGGAAATGTTCCAGGCCCATGGACCATTCTTAGAAAAAGACTATATACAGAGGACTGCCTTTCCCTACAGTCCACACCTCACCTCTACTTGGCCACTGAAGTGGCAGATAAAGCATATCAAATCCTGTAGGACCATTGCCCACCCCAAACTTGGAGCTGGAGTTGGGTCCAATAGGGTCCTTGAACAACCTATATGGATGTGGATTTCTCAGAAAGCTTCCCTATCATTTGGAGATGGGCACTTTACCAGGGTGATTAAGAGAGCCACACCCAGGAGGATGATTAGGCTTCTCTGGAGAATTATTTTGAAGTAGGAACCCCAGGTATCTGGATTAAGCCAACTAAAAAGTTTAAAAAGTGAGTCTGAGGGGATTGTGAATGTACTGCTAATAACCATCCCACCTGTGTATGGATATTCACCAGCTCATTTTTTAACTTAACCTGAATTGTTGACGTATACACAGCAAGAAATGCTGGCAGTTACAGAAACACCACCCTCTTCTGCCACCAAATGATTGAGGGCTGTCTATCACCATGTAGGCTAGTGAGTTCACTGAGTCCTGTTGATCTTCTATGGCTTAGATAGTAGCATTAACTACTTCTGCATGGTTAAGGACAGTTGTATACAGTTTTTTTCTAGAGCCTGTATACCTGTACCCAGTATTAGAATTTGGGTAATTGAATGAAACCAGTGGTTAATTTGTCTTCCCGGGAGGGAACTGTATACCACTCTGTGGTGTGTTAGCAAAGTGGGTCCTTTCCAGCCCTCTGTGCAGTTCCTGACATGGATAATGAGGCAATAAAATCTTTCCCTTGGAGGCATACAGTCTGTTGTCCATTGGAGTCCACAGAGAAATATGTAACCCAGAGGGATGCAGGTGATATCCGCCAGGGATTTGTTTTCCTAATACTGACTAGTTCAGTCTACTTTTGCCTTGTGGTTGCAGAGAGAGAAAAGTTAACGTATTGGACTTCCAATTCCAAAATGTCAATATAGATCAGTAATAACCATTCTGGTACAGGGGTCTTTTTCTGTCACATCATAGATAATATTAAAGTAGGGGACTCTGGAGTATACCTGCCTCTGGACCTGTCTTGAAGGGCTCACCTGGTAATTTGACCCATTGATAGCTTAAGGAAGGTCTGAGTAGTTGTATATTGACCAGGCCCATTACAGTGGGAGTGCAGGGTAAGAGGAACTTTATTCTGGAATGACAAATCCAGCATTGGTTAAGTTTGCCTTCATTCACTATGGCTGTACTGATTTTTATCAAAGTGTTGTTGTACCAGGCATTCTGTATCAGAGGATTCTGCAGAAATGAGAAGAGTAATATTCCTACCTGTCTTCCACTCCATGAACCTCCTGAGGCCAGAGATGTCCTGGTCTGCTACTTGGGGTGCTAGCTTCCTGGGTATTGCAGCCCAGGCTGTCTGTCCCAATCCTGATGCTACTGCCTTTTTGAGCACCAGTGCACTGTTGCTTGACCCAGACTTACTCTTCTCAGTTCGCCAATCCCCAAAAGGGAGGTCATGTGCTGTACAAACTTGACATGTCCAGTAACGTCACCCACCTGATTTGAAGGGTCAGATATTCCCAACACTACTAGAAGGACCCTAGCACCATGGTACTTCTTGGTTTTGTCTCCCACCCTTGTGGTTTCCCACAGAAGGGAGGTGCCCAAGGGAAGCATCATATCCAGATTAGAGTCAGGAGGCCATGTCTGGTGTGCTGTGACAGTGGAACTACAAACCACCCCAGAGACATACACTCCAAGTGAAAAAAAGAATGATTGGTATACTGAGATTGGGATTTTGTAGGCACAGCCTAAACACATATCTGCCTACTCCACCCCTACCACATCTAAGCTCAGTATTTCGCAGTATGCATTGTAGGGCCATGTTTCCCTTGCACTGCAGTGCATTGTTTAGTAGCCATACAGCCCTAGTCAGATGAGGGTACCAATCCACTAGTGGGGCTGTCTTGGTAGTCTTTCTTTAGTTGTTGTGTAAATCAACCAGTCAGTGGCTCCATTCACATGCTGGTGATAGTGTACATGGAAAGTACATTTCCATGAGAATATACCCATTTGTTGTCTTACTTGGGTAATGAAGGATATTCCTTGGTTAGAGTGAAATCTTACAGGGTATCCAAAAATATGACAAGTTTTGTTCAAGGACAGCTATGACAGTTTCAGCCAGCATCCAAATGTCAGACTGGAATAGCAGTACTGTAGCCTGAGTATGTGTTAATGGCCATGAGGCATCATTTGTGCCCATGGCTGTGGTTTGAGGGTCCAGTGTAATCAATCTCCCAGACCCAGGTGGGTCCCAGTCCTTGGTTAATATGTCCCAGTTCTCCTCATGGATGATATGAGTATATTGAGAAGAATCACAAGATTGCACTGCATCATTTTTCTTGGTGTCTTCCAGGGTCATCTCTTCGGCTTTATCGCATTTTTTGGGCATGGACAGGGACTTTATCACATTTTTTGCATCAGTAATGGACTCCCATGTCCAGTTCATAGATGGACCCAGTGAGAGATTGTTGCAGCCTGCTAGGCACAAGCTGGATTGGCACAGGAGTGCTATTTATGTTTTTATTTTAAAAGGTCTTTTACCATGAGTATCCACGTGAGTGACATATGTTTTCATCCCAGACAGCAGGCTGCTGCCTTAGTTCTTTTCCACATATGGGACATCCCTTAGTAGTCCAGTCGTTTAGTTGCCATTCTCCTGGCCATTGGTAATAGCCCATGAGTTGGTGAAAATGGATCAAGGCATGGTGGTAGGGGTGACCTGCATGGCCATCACCATAGCACAGATCTTGGCCCATTGGGTAGAATGTCCACATCTTGTCTCAGTCAGAAGATGGCCATCCGTTGTTGGCCAGATGGCAGCTGCAACCCTGCAAGACCCTATCTGCTTTTAGTTTCACAGAGTGGTCAGTAAACCATGGTTTACTGTCAGCAGGCACATTTTTTAATGTTGTGCCCCAAGTAGCTCTAGGAGGGGCCAAAGGATTCCCTGTGGGTTGTTTGCGCCTTTCTGATAAGCTATTTGCTTCTGGAACCTGCTAGTCCCTTGGGATTTTGGCCAGGCCTGATCTTGGATGTACCATTTCCATTTTATGATTGAACTTTTTTGAGCCTTTTTAATTTTATTGGTAAGCTTTGTAATCAGCCAAGTGAGAATGGGTAGTTCAGGTTGTAGTGTCATATGTGGCATTCTGGGTGTAAGGTGCCCCATCTCTGTTAGTGCCCAGTACCAAGCAAGGAAATGTCATTCAAAAGGGGTGTATTTCAGAGCTCCTGGATGACTCAGTCGATTAAGCATCTGACTCTTGGTTTCAGCTCAGGTCACGATCTCATGGGTTGTGGGATCGAGCCCCACATTAGGCTCTGTGCTCAGTGGGGAGTCTGCTTGAAGACTCTCTCCCTCTGCCCCTGCCCCCCTCAAATAAATAAATCTTTGGGGGGAGCCTGTATTGGGTGGTAGCTTCTGGAGGTTTTTAGATCCAGAGTCCATGAGACCAGTGCCACCCCAGTGACAATTTCCTGCTGCCACAGACCAATCAGTGTGTTAAGGTGGTTGTGGAAACCTGCAGTTCCATCAGACTAGCAAGTTTCAAAGATCCCAAAAGCTGTGCCTGGCCGATGGCTTGTTGAACAGCTTCTAAGGCCTGCTGCTGCAAAAGGCTTCATCTAAAATTGGCTGCTTTGTAGGTCATCTCAATGAAAGGAGCCAAGAAGGTCCCCTTGTGGGACACATGCTATTTTAACCACCAAAAGAGGCCCTCTAGCTGTTCAGCTTCCTTTTTATTAGTGGGTGCTGCCAGGGCCTATATTTTTTGTTTGATTGTCTCTGGGTTACTTCTTTGGTTTCCTACCCAAGTGGCCCCTAGGAATTGCACCTGCTGTGCCAGGCCCAGGACTTTATCTGGTTGTATAGCCAAATTGGCACTAATCATTCTATCAGTGACTAAGTACAGCACTATAGCCACATGTTTTTCAGTTAGCCCTACTGTCAGGATGTTACTAATGTAATGAATGACTAAAATGTCAGTGGGGACTTAGGTTTATTGAAGATCAAGCCCACTCAATAATGGCATATTGCAGGCTGTTTTGTGTGAATGCAAATTGGTCCTGATCCTCATCCTGCAAAGGGACCAAGTAAAAGTCATTAGCTAGATCAGTAACAGTGTACAAGTTTCCCGTACGGATTGCCACCACTGCAGTAATGTTGAAAATGTCAGGGGGCTCAAGCAGGAACTTCTATGTTTAACCTGTGATAATCTGTCAGCCTCCAAGCTCCAGAGGCCTTCCTGACTGGCCAGACTGGGCTATTAAATTATGATAGGGTGGTTATTAGCATCTCTGCTTATCTTAAGTCTTGAATTAACAGAATAATGTCCTTTTCAGGATTTTTGTTGAACAGTGTGCCATGGTTTGGGCATGGAGTTGGCAAGGAATGTACCTCATCCATTATGCTTGAGTCTGTCCTTGTTGTGGTGCCTACCCCTTGAGGTAGTGATGGTGTTCAGTACTGCACACAGCCAAAAAGTTAATACCTATTTATGTACTCAGTGGTGGGAACCACAATCATCAGGATCCAAAATGGTCCAAAGGACCCCATCCACAAACACATGTGGAGTTATCTATCATGAGTAACTACACCCTCTTCAAAACTACCCAAAGCTGCTGTTTTAATTGTACCCCTATGGGGACCTAAAATTATTGTCATTGGGGCACTAATACCCAAGGACCCCCAAATAAATAAGTAAAAATCTTTTTAAAAATTATTTATTGAGGAGCCGGTATTGTTAGGCACTGTGTTAAGCAGTATTCACATTTCAATCAGATTTTGTGTAATGGAAAAACAACAAAGCTTTTAGATAGTATAATAGAAATCACTTGCAGAATATAGTTGAGCCCCAGAAGAGAGCAGTTACCAACTGGAGTTTTCATCTAAGTTATTTTACAGTTTTCTGAAGTACTGTCACGTGTACCATCTTATTTAATTGTTAAGTTCCTGTAATGTAGGCAGGGCGTGTTATAGATAAAGAACCAAGATTTTGGAGGGGAGGTAGTTGATTGGGAGGCATCACTGGACAAAGTAAAGATAAAATTCAATTAATGTCTCTCCTCTACCTATAATTGGCTGTGTGAACTTGGATAGATGGAGTTATTTCATCTTTGAAGGCCTTATTTTCAAATCTGTAATTGGAGAGAAGTGAGGAAACTGTTTACATGCTATCTTAGATCTGGGGTTGTGATTTTACCTTGGGACAGCTGTCCTTAGTCTTTGGATCATCCATTGTTGATTTCTTGTGAGTATATTTATCACGTAATACTTTTATTGGCTTTCCCCCGGCTTGCCTCCTGGAAGATCATGTCCTGTGAGCCATTTCCATAGATCTCTGTGGACTGCCCTTTGACTTTGCTGCCCATTAAAATTACTTTGCCTGCCCCCACCCCCCCAGCATCTAATAGTTATGAGATTCTATCTTGTCTCTGCTATTCTGTGCTCTTATGTCCATTGCTATCAGAAGCTAAATTTTATTTGAGTGTCTTCTGTCAGTCCTAGACTATAGAACACAGTTACTGTGGATCTTCTCAGTAATGTCTGTGCCCCCATCACCAGTATTTTCCTTACTGCCTTGGTAAACAGTATTCTCTGAGCCCTCATGAGGAACATATTCAACTGGTAGTTCTTCTGAGCTTTATAATAGATCCTTTCTGGCATGCTTTCCTGTGTCTTTAAATTCCTTCCTTCACAGTCTGCCACAGTGATTTTGGCATCTCTATTTCATTTAATATGCACCATTGCTTTTTCCTAGAGCTATCCAGCAAGATGTTAGGCCATTTCCAAAGGCCCTTACAGAGCCTTAC
This sequence comes from Mirounga angustirostris, assembly GCF_029215605.1. Classification (NCBI taxonomy): domain Eukaryota; kingdom Metazoa; phylum Chordata; class Mammalia; order Carnivora; family Phocidae; genus Mirounga; species Mirounga angustirostris. The sequence continues at coordinate 123,472,131 of NW_026991709.1, forward strand.
ATCCTGTTTCAAAGGATAGTGCCCTATATCCAAGAACTCTCCCATATCCTGTTTTCTCTTCCCACACCCTCAGCAACCACCAGCATATTTTCCTGGTTCTTGCTGGTTGAAATTGGCCCATTCCTGCAGCACTCTGTAGCATGTATTCAATTACTAATTTCATATTAAAGGTTATCTTAGAGGTTGTCCTGCCCTGAAACAAGGAGGTGAGGCTGTTTTATCCTGTATCATTCTCCACTGGCTGTGGATCTCACCCTGGAGGGAGGGAAAGGGTGTAGACAGGAGGGTAGTGTGGAGCATAACCTTCCAGGAATCTCTGTGCCAGGTGATTCTTTTCAACCATGGTCAGTTCTCCAGAGAAAGGTGCAGATATGAACCATTAGCAGTCAACACAGGAGCAAGCAGGAAGATTAGCCTTGTATAGTAGAATATGGGGACCCGGTTTGGGCATCAGGAGCATCTACTACAGGTATCCCAGGTTGCCTCCTATATGCTAGTGACTTTACCAAGAAACATCATCTCATTCAGTGGTGTACTAGAGATAACTTGAATCAGGTTGCAAGAGAGTTATTATGCACATCCCTTTGCAAATGTGAGTTCAATAACATCTCATTGGTAGCTCAAAATTGTGGATGGAGTATTTACATCACAGAAATATGCAAATGAAACAATTCAGGGCCCCACCCCTCAGAACTGGTTGTTACAACTTTCACCAGCGGGCCATCTGGGCAGCTCAGTCACTTAAGTGACTCTTGATTTCAGCTCAGGTCATGATATCAGGGTTGTGAGATTGAGCCCCTTCCCCCCACACCCAGCATGGAGCCTGCTTAAGATTCTCTCCATTCCCTCTGCCCCCTCCTCCCTCTCTAGAAATAATAATAATAGTAATAGGGACGCCTGGGTGGCTCAGTCGGTTAAGTGTCTGCCTTTGGCTCAGGTCATGATCCCAAGGTCCTGGATCAAGTCCCACATGGGGCTCCTTGCTCAGTGGGGAGTCCGCTTCTCCCTCTGCCTGCTGCTCCCCCTGCTTGTGCGCTCACTCTCTCTCTCTCTCTCAGACAAATAAATAATAAAATCTGTAAAAATAATAATAAACCATGACCAGCATACATCTGCATTTAATCCTTGCTACAGCCTTATGAAGTTGGTTATCACCATTTTATAAAAGTGAAACTGACTATCAGAGTGATTAATATAATTGCCATCTTTCTTGTTGCTAATAAACTATGGAATTGGAAATAAAATCTAGTTTTGTTTGATTCTAGAACTTGGACTTCTGTTATAGCACGTTGCTTTTTTTTTTTGAACATAGAAATTTCAGTGTCCTTTGAATACATTGAGAGAATTGGCTAAATTTCCAATGATTCTGAATGTACTTTGACCACCAACATTTTCTACTCCAGGTTAATGACTTTATTAAAGATACTCCACTAGGGGCGCCTGGGTGGCTCAGTCGTTAAGCGTCTGCCTTTAGCTCAGGTCATGATCCCAGGATGCTGGGATTGGGCCCAGCATTGGGCTCCCTGCTCCGAGGAAAGCCTGCTTCTCCCTCTCCCACTTCCTCTGCTTGTGTTCCCTCTCTCGCTGTGTTTCTCTCTTTCAAATAAATAAATAAAATCTTTAAAAAAAAAAAAAGGTACTCCACTAATAAATAGCAGCCTCAGGACATTTCACTCTATCAGTTTGCCTCTGTTCTAAATATTCTTCCCTTTACCTGTTGTCCTAACTCCTTTTTCTGGAATGTAAAAGGCACCCAGAAAATATTTGTTAAATGAATAAATGATGACCCTATACTATGAAATTAGTTTTTTCTACAGGATTATTTAGTAGTTATATAAAGGGCAAACCAGCATATCCTTCTCTAATTAAAATCATAGGTTAAAAATTTTCTCAGAATGCCACAGTACAACATGGGAAATACTCCGTGTTGAATCAGAGTTGACAAATACTTGAAAAAGGTGTAGCTTACTCTCAAGTAACTAAGGGGTTGTCAGTACATTTTTAATTAAATAGAAGTACAACACACACTGTACAGTTGCTCACTTCCACCCTGTGTTGAATTACAATATGATGTAAATTGGATGGATAAGCTGAAAATTGCTTTAGTCTTCACATAGCCTTAAATCTTTTCAACTTTTGTGGCATGGAACTGACTACTTCTGTTGTGTTTTTATTTGTATTTCTGAAGCAAGGAGAGGTCAGACTGAAATGTTTGAAAGCTCTACAGAGTCTGTATACCAATAGAGAATTATTCCCCAAATTGGAGTTATTCACTAACCGATTCAAGGTAAGCATCAAGAATACTTAGTTTATTTTGTTTTTTACTTTTAAAATGCGAGTTAAAGCTACTTTAGCAAATAACATTACCATAACAACTGTTTTGTTCATATTCTTTATTACATATTCTTTAAATAAACCTGTATTAAATAGATGAATGAATTTTTTTTCAAAAATTTAATCTTGGTATTTTAATGTCTTACAAAAGATATTACCAACATGAGTTCTTATTTATTGCCTTCAATAGAAGGCGCTCCTGCTTAAAAGAACATTTTCTTTATAAATAGCTTTTTGTACTTATATTAATTTTGCACATTAAGGTCTATTTGTCTCAGTGTTAGGGAATGCTAGTGGATGAGAAAGATTCTAGATATGAACATTTATACTAATACCTCCTTTGTATGAGTAGGACTATGATAATACAGGTTTAAGAGTAAAGCTTTCCGGGGCGCCTGGGTGGCTCAGTTGGTTTAGCGACTGCCTTTGGCTCAGGTCATGATCCTGGAGTCCCTGGATCGAGTCCCGCATCGGGCTCCCTGCTCGGCGGGGAGTCTGCTTCTCCCTCTCCCACTCCCCGTTTGTGTTCCCTCTCTCGCTGTGTCTTTCTCTGTCAAATAAATAAATAAAATCTAAAAAAAAAAAAAAAAAAAAGAGTAAAGCTTTCCATTTAATCTACCATTAGTCTTGCATGTACTCCCCAAAGATACTGCCTTAGTCTGTCCCATCTGATTTTCTGCTCATGTTTGGTTTGATCCTTAATTTTTTTTTTCAGGGGGCGCCTGGGTGGCTCAGTCGTTAAGCGTCTGCCTTCAGTTCAGGTCATGATCCCAGGGTCCTGGGATCGAGCCCCGCATCGGGCTCCCTGCTTTGGCGGGAGGCCTGTTTCTCCCTCTCCCACTCCCCTTGCTTGTGTCCCTCTCTCGCTGTGTCTCTCTCTCAAATAAAGAAATAAAATCTTAAAAAAAAAAAAAAAAATTTTTTTTTTTTCAGGATCGCATTGTATCAATGACACTTGATAAGGAATATGATGTTGCTGTTGAAGCTATTCGACTGGTTACTCTGATTCTTCAGTAAGTATAATATTTGTTAGTAATTTAATATTGGGAGCACCTGGGTGCCTCAGTCAGTTAGGTGTCCAGCTCTTGATGTCAGTTCAGGTCTTGATCTCAGTGTCGTGAGTTCAAGCCCTGCACTGGGCTCCATGCTGGGTGTGAGCCTACTTAAAAAAAATTTTTTTTGGGGGGGTGGCGCCTGGGTGGCTCAGATGGTTAAGCATTGGCCTTCAGGTCAGGTCATGATCTCAGGGTCCTGGGATTGAGTCCCACATCTCTTCTCCCTCTGCCTGCCACTCCCCCTGCTTGTACTCTCCCTCTCTCTCTCTCTCTGGCAAATAAATAAAATCTTTTAGAAAAAAGAAAAAAATTAAAAATTTTTTTTCCCCCCAAAATTTAATCTTGGTATTTTAATGTCTTTATCCTGGCATTATTGATGTACTTCACATATATAACACTAATGTATATCTTATCACTTCAGGTTCTACTTTTACACTTTAAAGTTAGGTTTGAAACAAAATGTTCTCTGTTTTTCTCTTTTTTTTTTTATTATGTTATCTTAATCATCATACATTACATCATTAGTTTTTGATGTAGTGTTCCATGATTCATTGTTTGCGTATAATGCCCAGTGCTCCACAGAGTATGTGCCCTCTTTAATACCCATCACTAGGCTAACCCATCCCCCCACGCCCCTCCCCTCTAGAACCCTCAGTTTGTTTCTCAGAGTCCATAGTCTCTCATGGTTCATCTCCCCCTCCGATTTCCCCCCCTTCATTCTTCCCTTCCTGCTATCTTCTTCTTCTTTTTTTTTTTTTAACATATAATGTATTATTTGTTTCAGAGGTACAGGTCTGTGATTCCACAGTTTTACACAATTCACAGTGCTCACCATAGCACATACGCTCCCCAATGTCTATCATTCAGCCACCCCATCCTTCCCACCCCCCACCACTCCAGCAACCCTCCATTTGTTTCCTGAGATTAAGAATTCCTCATATCAGTGAAATCATATGATAATTGTCTTTCTCTGATTCACTTACTTCCCTCAGCATAATACCCACCAGTTCCATCCACGTCGTTGCAAATGGCAAGATTTCATTCCTTTTGATGGTTGCATAATATTCCATTGTATATATATACCACATCTTCTTTATCCATTCATCTGTCGATAGACATCTTGGCTCTTTCCACAGTTTGGCTATTGTGGACATGGCTGCTCTAAACATCAGGATGAACATACCTCTTCAGATCCCTACATTTCTATCTTTGGGGTAAATACCCAGTAGTGCAATTTCTGGATCATAGGGTAGCTCTATTTTCAACTTTTTGAAGAACCTCCATACAGTTTTCCAGAGTGGCTGCACCAGCTTGCATTCCCACCAACAGTGTAGGAGGTTTCCCCTTTCTCTGCAACCTGTCAACATCTGTCATTTCCTGACTTGTTAATTTTAGCCATTCTGACTGGTGTGAGGTGGTATCTCACTGAGGTTTTGATTTGGATTTCCCTGATGCTGAGCGATGTTGAGCACTTTTTCATGTGTCTGTTGGTCATTTGGATGTCTTCCTTGGAAGAATGTCTGTTCGTGTCTTCTGCCCATTTCTTGATTGGATCATTTGTTCTTTGGGTGTTGAGTTTAATAAGTTCTTTATAGATTTTGGATACTAGCCCTTTATCTGATATGTCCTTTGCAAATATCTTCTCCCATTCTGTCGGTTGTCTTTTGGTTTTGTTGACTGTTTCTTTTGCTGTGCAAAAGCTTTTTATCTTGATGAAGTCCCAATAGTGCATTTTTGCCCTTGCTTCCCTTGCCTTTAGCGATGTTTCTAGGAAGAAGTTGCTGCGACTGAGGTCAAAGAGGTTGCTGCCTGTGTTCTCCTTATTCTGATGGACTCCTGTCTCACATTTAGGTCTTTCAACCATTTTGAGTGTATTTCTGTGTGTGGTGTAAGGAAATGGTCCAGTTTCCTTCTTCTGCATGTGGCTGTCCAATTTCCCCAGCACCATTTGTTGAAGAGACTGTCTTCTTTCCATTGGACATTCTTTCCTGCTTTGTTGAAGATGAGTTGACCAGAGAGTTGAGGGTCCATTCCTGGGGTCTCTGTTCTGTTCCATTGATCTATGTGTCTGTTTTTGTGCCAGTACCATGTTGTCTTGATGATTACAGCTTTGTAATAGACCTTGAAGTCCGGAATTGTGATGCCACCAGCTTTGCTTTTCTTTTTCAACATTCCTCTGGCTATTCGGGGTCTTTTCCGGTTCCATACAAATTTTAGGATTATTTGTTCCATTTCTGTGAAAAAAGTGGATGGTATTTTGATGGGGATTGCATTGAATGTGTAGATTGCTCTAGGTAGCATTGACATCTTCACAATATTTGTTCTTCCAGTCCATGAGCATGGAATGTTTTTCCATTTCTTTGTGTCTTCCTTAATTTCTACCATGTTCCTGACCTTAGGGGGAAAGCTCTCAGATTTTCCCCACTGAGAATGATATTCGCTGTGGGTTTTTCAGAGATGGCTTTTATGATATTGAGGTATGTACCCTCTATCCCTATACTCTGAAGAGTTTTGATCAAGAAAGGATGCTGTACTTTCTCATATGCTTTTTCTGCATCTATTGAGAGGATCATAGAGTTCTTGTCATTTCTTTTCTTAATGTATTGTATCACACTGATTGATTTGCAGATGTTGAACCAAGCTTGCAGCCCAAGGATAAATCCCACTTGGTCGTGGTGAATAATCCTTTTAATGTACTATTGGATCCTATTGGCTAGTATTTTGGTGAGAATTTTTGCATCCATGTTCATCAAGGATATTAGTCTGTAATTCTCCTTTTTGATCGGGTCTTTGTCTGGTTTGGGGATCAAGGTAATGGTGGCCTCATAAAACGAGTTTGGCAGTTTTCCTTCCATTTCTATTTTTTGGAACAGTTTCAGAAGAATAGGTATTAATTCTTTAAATGTTTGGTAGAATTCCCCTGGGAAGCCATCTGGCCCCAGGCTTTGGTTTGTTGGGAGATTTTTGATGACTGCTTCAATTTCCTTAGTGGTTATAGGTCTGTTCAGGTTTTCTATTTCTTCCTGGTTCAGTTTTGGTAGTTGATACATCTCTAGGAATGCATCCATTTCTTCCAGATTATCTAATCTGCTGACATATAGTTGCTCATAATATGTTCTTATAATTGTATTTCTTTGGTGTTGGTTGTGATCTCTTCTCTTTCATTCATGATTTTATTGATTTGGGTCATTTCTCTTTTCTTTTTGATAAGTCTGGCCAGGTGTTTTTCAATCTTTTTAATTCTTTCAGAGAACCAGCTCCTAGTTTCGTTGATCTGTTCTACTGTTCCTTTGGTTTCTATTTCATTGATTTCTGCTCTGATCTTTATTATTTCTCTTCTCTTGCTCGGTTTAGGCTTTATTTGCTGTTCTTTCTCCAGCTCCTTTAGGTGTAGGGTTAGGTTGTGTATTTGAGACCTTTCTTATTGCTATATATTTTCCTCTCAGGACCGCCTTTGCTGCATCCCAAAGATTTTGAAGAGTTGTGTTTTCATTTTCATTTGTTTCCATGAATTTTTTAATTCTTCTTTAATTTCCTGGTTGACCCATTCATTCTTTCAAGTAAGATGCTCTTTAGCCTCCATGTATTTGAGTTCTTTCTGACTTTCCTCTTGTGATTGAGTTCTAGTTTCAAAGCATTGTGGTCCGAAAATATGCAGGGAATGATCCCAATCTTTTGGTACGGTTGAGACCTGATTTGTGACCTAGGATGTGATCTATTCTGGAGATTGTTCCATGGGCACTAGAGAAGAATGTGTATTCTGTTGCTTTGGGATGGAATGTTCTGAATATATCTGCAAAGTCCATTTGGTCCAGTGTGTCATTTAAAGTCTTTATTTCCTTGTTGCTCTTTTGCTTAAATGATCTGTCCATTTCATTGAGGGGGGGGTGTTAAAGTCCCCTACTATTATTGTATTGTTGTCTATGTGTTTCTTTGCTTTTGTTATTAATTGGCTTATATACTTGGCTGCTCCCATGTTAGGGGCATAGATATTTACAATTGTTAGATCTTCTTGTTGGATAGGCCGTTTAAGTATGATATAGTGTCCTTCCTCATCTCTTATTATAGTCTTCGGTTTAAAATCTAATTTGTCTGGTACAAGGATTGCCACCCCAGCTTTTTTTTGATGTCCATTAGCATGGTAAATGGTTTTCCATCCCCTCACTTTCAATCTGGGGGTGTCTTTGGGTCTAAAATGAGTCTCTTGCAGACAGCATATCAATGGGGCTTGTTTCTTAATCCAATCTGATAGCCTGTGTCTTTTGATTGGGGCATTTAGCCCATTTACATTCAGGGTAACTATTGAAAGATATGAATTTAGTGCCATTGTATTGCGTGTAAGGTGACTGTTACTGTATATTGTCTGTGTTCTTTCTGGTCTATGTTACTTTTTGGCTCTCTCTTTGCTTAGAGGACCCCTTTCAATGTTTCTTGTAGAGCTGGTTTTGTGTTTGCAAATTCCTTTAGTTTTTGTTTGTCCTGGAAGCTTTTTATCTCTCCTTCTATTTTCAGTGACAGCCTAGCTGGATATAGTATTCTTGGCTGCATATTCTTCTCATTTAGTGCTCTGAATATATCCTGCCAGTCCTTTCTGGCCTGCCAGGTCTCTGTGGATAGGTCTGTTGCCAATCTAATGTTTCTACCATTGTAGGTTACAGATCTCTTCTCCCGAGCTGCTTTCAGGATTTTCTCTTTGTCTGTGAGACTCATAAGTTTTACTATTAGATGTTGGGGTGTTGACCTATTTTTATTGATCTTGAGGGGGGTTCTCTCTGCATCCTGGATTTTGATGCCTGTTTCGTTCCCCAAATTAGGGAAGTTCTCTGCTATAATTAGCTCCAATATACCTTCTGCCCCCCTCTCTCTTTCTTCTTCTTCTGGGATCCCAATTATTCTAATATTGTTTTGTCTTATGGTATCACTTAGCTCTCGAATTCTGCCCTCGTGATCCAGTACTTGTTTATCTCTCTTTTTCTCAGCTTCTTTATTTTCCATCATCTGGTCCTCTATATCGCTGATTGTTTCTTCTGCCTCATTTATCCTAGCAGTCAGAGCCTCCATTTTTGATTCCACCTGATTAATAGCCTTTTTGATTTCGACTTGGTTAGATTTAGTTCTTTTATTTCTCCAGAAAGGGTTTCTCTAATATCTTCCATGCTTTTTTCAAGCCCAGCTAGTATCTTTAAAATCATCATTCTGAACTCTAGTTCCGACATCTTACTAATGTCCGTATTGATTAGGTCCCTGGCAGTCGGTACTGCCTCTTGTTCTTTTTGTTGAGGTGATGTTTTCCATCTTGTCATTTTGTCCAGAGGAGAATAGAGGAATGAGAGAACAAAATGCTAACAGGGTAACAACGGCCCCAGAAAATATACACTAAACAAATCAGAAAAGACCTGAAACCAGGGGAAAAGAAAGGGAAAGAAAGAAAAAAGAAAAAAAGAAAAAAGAAAAAGATAAAAACAAACAAAAACAAAACAAAAAAAAACAGAGTATGATCAAATATGATCAGGCTGGTGCATATATCAGTGCCACACACTAGATTTTGGGCACATTTTGGTCTGTTAGAAGAAAGTGCCTCCCAAAATTTTAAGGAAAGAAAAACTTATATATGTACAAAAATAAGGGTAAATATGATGAAGGGATGGAATATGACTGTAAGGATGAAAATTATAAAAGATTTTATAAAAGGAATTGATAAGATAAGAAGTTGGTTGAAAAAAGAGGACTTAAGGAAAAAAGGGAGAGAATGTGATCAGGCAGGAGACTAGAACAAAGCCATACACTGGATATTTAGGGTATATTTTGGTCTGTTAGAAAAAACTATATCCCAAAATTTTAAAGAGAGAACAACTTATATATACCAAAAATAAGGTTAACTACTAAGAAGGGATAGAATAGGACTCTAAAAATGAAAAATAAAAAAGACTTTTTAAAAAAGGGATTGATAAGATGTTGGTTGAGAAATGGAAAAAGAAAAGTTAAAAAACAAAGAAAAAGAAAGTTAAAAAAAAATTAACTTTGAAAGAGTAAAGAATCATGGGAAAAAAGCCCTGAATTCTATGTGCAGTATTCCCCTAGTGCTGGAGTTCTGCCGTTCTCATTGATCGGTAAACTTGGTCTTGGCTGGCTGTTCTTGCTGATCTTCTGGGGGAGCGGCCTGTTAACTGTGGTTCCCAAATGTCTTTGCTGGAGGCGGGATTGCCCCGCCCTTGCTGGATCTGGGCTAAGTAATCTGCTCGGTTTTGCTCTCCGTAGCTTTTGTTCCCTGCAGGCTCTCCCTACAGCTTTGGAGGACAAGAGTGAAATGGCAGCCTCCCAATCTCCTGCCCTGGAGGAGCCGAGAACTTGGGGCTCCACTCCTCAGTGAGCCCCCAGAGAAAAGCAGTCAATCACTCCCGTCTCCCCGGTCTCCGGCCGCACTCTGTGCTCACCTGGCCTGTGACCAAGTGTTTCTGTCTCTGGCATACCACCCCGTGTGGAGTCTCCAGCCCAGCAGATCCCTGCAGTGCTCTCCCGTGCCGCTCCTCCCTGGGTGAGGAAGGGGAGTCTCCCTGGATCTGCCGCTTGTTGGGTCCCTGCTGGAGGAGCAGTGGCCTAACTGTGCCGCGGATCATAGTTTATGGCAACCCCGAGTTGAGAGCCTGCTCCTCAGCTCCGTCTCTACAGCCGGCTTCCCTGCTCCAATACCTGGGAGCTCTGCCACACTCAGGCACCCCTGTGTTTCTGTGACCCCGAGGGTCCGGAGACCACAGTGTCCCAGCGAGGGTTCCACCCCTTGCTTAGCCACTGGAGCAATGTCCCTCAGCGGAGCCGACTTCTAAAAGTTCCGATTTTGTGCTCGGCGGCTCTATCACTTGCCAGTAGCGGCTGCCAGAGGCCCCCTCCCCTGTCACTTATCTTCCCGAATATCGCCTCGGATTCACTTCTACGCACATCCTACCCTCCAGAGAGTGGTCGCTTTTCTGTTCAGAGAGTTGCTGCTATTCTTTTCTTCGATATTCTGTTGAGTTCGTAGGTGTTCGGAATGGTATGATCCCTATCTAGTTGAATTCCTGAGACCAGGCGAAATTTAGGTCTCCTGGTCCTCTGCCATCTTTCTCCTGTGCCTGTTTTTCTCTCTTTTTGTTTTTATTTTGACGTTTGTTTGTGCCATGTAAAAGTTCTTTTATGCAGTCCAGAGAAAATATCAGCAAAGTAACATACCTTTCTATTTAAAAAAAGAGAGAGAGAAAGAGAAGGCCTCAGAAGGGATAGGTTTTTCAAATAGGCTCCTTTAGAATGGTGTAGAACTATGAGAAAGGAAATAAGGCATTTAAATTGTGTCATTCATATGATAGAAATTTTTAAATAGCAGTAATTATCTGTAGAACTTTGACTAAAAACCGGGAAGAATGTATGTGAGAATGTAGGTCTTAGCAGTCATTACAAATCCTCCTCCCAATTTGTTACGTTGTATCTATCACATTCCAAGTATCATCTATGTCAAGCTGTTGTTTTGATCTTTTTTTACCCCTTTCTGCTCTAGTACCTACTTTTTATCATTGTAACTTGATAATACAGCATATGTTATAATAAATAAGTCCTCTTCTTTTTGGTTGGTTCCTTCTTTGCCTTTCTTTTTAAAATCCACTAGCTACTTGTGGATTACTTTTCTTGTATATGAACTTTTTTTTTAAGTATGTCTGTCTAATTCCTCAAAAACTTTTGCTGGGATTTTAAATATTAGGACTGCATTTGTTATTGAACGATCTATCATAACCACTAACTCCGGAAATAAACAGGCAAACCTTGGTGTGCTGCTATAGCCAAACTACTCCTTCCCAGGGAATAATGAAAGCGCTGGACAAATCAAAAGCATCACTCCTGGCTAGGCTTGCCAGCTATTGCCAAACAAACTCAGATAAACTCATTACAACAGAGGCCATTAACTCAAGAGATGAGGGTTTGGAAAAGAGAAAAACAGCTAGGGGACATGGCAGACTGAAGTCTTAATAACCAACCTCACCAGCAAATGGAAACCTAGAATTCTATAGAGAGAGGTTCAGGGGGGTATGTGCAAGAGAGCAGGCAGAGAGCACGCAATCACGGGTGAGGGTCAGTATGTGTTTAGCCCACCATCTTGGGCAGGGAAGGGGATGTGTGGGATGTGATCTTCCAGGCATTCTGTTGCTACCAGGGCTTTTTTGGTCTGGCTGTAAGGGATGTTCCAGTCATTGCAAAACACCTTCATCGGTGCCTCAAGAAAGTGTGATAAATCAGCACAGTGGGTTTTGGTTATTGCATGTTTGGTTAGAGTTAGGCTGTCTTGTTTGTTTCTGGTTTTTAACTGTTGGGGTATGTGGATGAGGAACAGGGCTCTCTAACACAATGAATTTTATGATAGATTTAGGAGAGAATTCAATTCTTCATAATTATATGTCATTTATGCATATAAACGATGCATTTCTCTATTCATATCATTAGATATTCTACACAAGGTTTAATTTTTTTCATATATTAGGTTAATTCTTAAATACTTTATTGTTTTGTTATATGATTAGTATTTAGTGTTAAAGATATTTTCTACTTAATTATTGCTGGGACATAGAAATGTTTAATTTTTATGTTAATCTTATATGTGCAACCTATTAGAAGTCTCAGGTATTCTGATGGTTTGTCGATTTACTATGTAGATTATTATATGTCACCAGCAAACAATTTCAGTTTTGTCTTTTTTTAACCTTAAATTTTTTGCTTCATTCTCTTGTCTCATTGCATTAGGCAGGACTTTTTACCACTGAGAGTGGATCTTTTTGTTCTTGTTCTAAGAAGGTATTTAAAGTTCTTTGTTGCTGTGATTTCTGAGATAGGTTTTTGATATAAGTTAGAAGTTCCTTTGTATTCTGAGTTTCCTGGGAATTTCTTTTCATATCTTGATGAGCCTGAATGAAATTGATAATTTGTCTAATGGTATACCACCCTTGTATTTCTAGAATAAATCCTATTTGAACATAATACATTTGGTTTTATTGTGTTTTGCTTAAATACAATGTTATATTTAAGATCTTATTTAGGATTTTCTCTTCTGTGTTTATGTGTAAATTTGACAGAATATTTTTTGTCCTTTATCCAACTTCAAAGTCAAGGTTATATTTTCTTTGAAAAATTTATCTCCAGTAGTTTCTTGCCCTTCTGTCTGAAACAATTTTTCTGTGGCAGAGATTAAGTCTTCCTTGAAATTTTAAGAGAATTCTCTTGTTAAAGCCATGTTAGTTTTGAATTTCTTTTAAGGAAAAGGTCTTTGATTACCATTTTTACTTCTTTAGTGGTTATCTATCTAAATTAACTTTAATTTCTTACTGTACTATTTTTGGCTTTTTATAAACTTTTTTAATATATCAGTTTCATCACAGGTTTTAAATTTTGTAGTTGATATTTTTATTACTTCATAAAATTGTGCTATTACTTATTAATTTCTCTCTTCTGTCCTTTATTTTATTTGAATCCTCTTTTTCTTGATCATCATGTCAGAGGTTTGTCTGTCTTACTCTTCTTTTTAAAGAACTAGCTTCTTTTGGCTCATTTGTTTCTTGTTTTCTAATAATTATACTTAAAGTAATAAATATACTTTTAAACACTACTACTTTCCAAAATATTTGAACATAAAGTATTTTCATAGACCTTACATTTATGATTACTGGTTTAATTATGCATTATTCAGTAGTATGTTTTTGTTCTTTACAAATCAGATTTTTTTTAAGCTGTGGTTTTTTATTTTATTGTATTGTCTGAGAATGTGTTCTGAGTGGTTTGGCCAATTTCTAAGTTTTCTAAATATGTTTAAAAATAACTATCTAGGGGCGCCTGTTTGGCACAGTTGGTTAAGCCTCCACCTCTTCGTTTTGGCTCAAGTTGTGATCTCATGGTGGTGTGAGATTGAGCCCCGCATTGGGCTCTGCGCTCAGCACAGAGCCTGCTTAAGATTCTCTCTCCCTCTCCCTCTGCCCCTCCCACTCATGCGCTCACGCTCTTTCTGTCTCAAATAAATAAATCTTTAAAAAAAACTCACTAATGGCGTATATAGTTCTGTATTTACATTCGTTATTTTGAATTTATTTAAATTACCTATACCTGTGAAGTGTTTTCCTTTTCAAGTCTGTTTTAAAGTATTTGACCCCCTAGTTACTCTTTCCTGTAAATTTCACAAACTTACCAGGATATTTCCCTCAAACAAACAAACAAAAAATACTTGACACTCCACTTACCCACCTGTTTTGTTGGAACAGTCTAGAGTTTAAGATCTGTATTGTTAATGATACACGTGTCCTTGTTTATTTCGTTTTAATACTTATTTAGAGAGGAGTAAACTTTCCTTTGATATTTCTTCTTTTATTTCTAGGGAAGAGTAGTTATCTCACAGACTTCTCCAAGATTATTTCTACTGCTAATTTCTTTCCTTAAAGAGCATTTTCAAATCATCTCAGACCTTGTTGGCTAAAAAATCCTACTTTCATAACAGTTTAGAAAATGGTTTGACTGGTTTCAAAAGTTTTAAGGTTCCTTTCTACATTTTCATTGGAGGAGATACAGGCAGAACATGTCTTATTTAGGAGGTACAGTTATGGCCCTCCAGTTGTGTCAGATATCCTGATTCATTAAGTAGATTCATCAGAGATCTTTCCCCGCTCTAGGTACTTGTGACTTTAGTTCCCCAGAGCAGACAGTGCATCCTCTGGCTATTTACTTTGAGTCTCAGTCCCCGACGTTCAGGTTTCCTCTGTTGGAGTTGCTTTCCCTATAGGTAGTCTTGTTGGGCAGTCTTTTAAAACTATATTCAGACTGGCTCACTTTAAGTATTCCTTATCTTGTCTACAGGATACACATTCATGGATAGTGCCCTTCTACCCCTTCTTTTTTTTTATTATGTTCAGTTAGCCAGCATATAGTACATCATTAGTTTTGATGTAGTGTTCAGCAATTCATTAATTGCATATAACACCCAGTGCTCATCACCACATGTGCCCTCCTTAATACCCATCACCTGGTTACCCCATTCCTCCACCCCCCTCCCTTCTGTAACCCTCAGTTTCCCGGAGTCCAGAGTCTCTCATGGTTTGTCTCCCTCTCTGATTTCTTCCCATTCAGTTTTCCCTCCCTTCCCCTGTGGTCCTCCACGCTCTTCCTTATGTTCCACATATGAGTGAAACCATATGATAATTGTCTTTCTCTGCTTGACTTATTTCACTTAGCATAATCCCCTCCAGTTCCATCCATGTTGATGCAAATGGTAGGTATTCATCCTTTCTGATGGCTGAGTAATTTTCCATTGTATATATGAACCACATCTTCTTTATCCATTCATCAGTTGAAGGGCATAGCAGCAATGTCCACAATACCCCTTTTCTTCTTAATTTGCTACCATGGGTTGCTCCAGTCAGCTTTTCACATTTATAGTCTTAAGCTCTGCACCAGGTACCATTTCGTAAACCTCCTCACAGTTGTAAGGGATGTTTATAAAGTTTTTATAGTAGTTCTCTGAAACTTTATGCTCCAGTTTCACTTGGGGAGGTTTCAGAGTTACACAGTACTCTGACATTTTCTCTTGAAACAAATTCTCTATCCATTGTATTGCTCAATCCCCTAATTTACACATTATTTTGGTGAGTAATGAGCTAAGGATCACAAAACCAGCTTTCTAGTCTTTTCCAGCATTTGCATGAAATGATCTGGCCTTATTTCTCTTGGCTTATGGGATCTCTGTCCAAACAACAGGTAAAGTCACATGTAACATCCTGTTGTATCTCCTTTAAATTCTTTTTCTGTCTATCTGTTAATTTTCCTTCTTTTGGCATAGATTATTTTCTTTTCACTTATAAGTTTGGATTCCTGAGACATCTTGTTAAATTTTGTTTCCTGTGAGTTTAACTTTCTCCTGAGGGTATTAGCTAATTTAGCTGATGATGTATAATTGGGTGAAGGAATAAAACTTAGGCCTTAGCTTTGTGCCCCTCCTCATAATTTAGGGGTATGAGTTGGGCATGGACAAAAACACTTCTACTTCAGGACAGAAAGTGTAACTCCTCCTCAGCAGTCTTAAAACTGTCTCCTTCAGGGGCCCCTGGGTGGCTCAGTCAATTAAGTGTCTGCCTTCGGCTCAGGTCATGATCCCAGGGTCCTGGGGTCAAGCCCTGCATTGGGCTCCCTGCTCGGTGGGGAGTTGTCTTCTCTCTCTTCCTCCACCCCTCCCTATGCTCTTGCTCACTCTCGCTTGCTCTCTCTCTCAAATAAATAAGTAAAATATTTAAAAACAAAACAAAACCTGTCTCCTTCAGTGGTAATTTCATGACTCTCAGGATATGGAAGGGAAATACAGGGACAGGAATGTAAGTCATGGGCTAGCCAATCTACCTATACCTATTCTTAATTTCTCAGTGTTTCTTCGTTCCAGCACAACCCTATTGTCACACACTATATTTGGATACTGTTTTTGCTTTACAGTAGAAATAGAACATGCATTGTTGAGAGCAAGGGAAGAAGTGTACTTTAAAAAAGTGCTCTAACCTGTGTCCCATCCTTGATAGCCAGGTCTTTTTCATTCAGAACTATAGTCCCTTAAACTGTGATGCAACTACCTTCTTTTGCTTCATAGGTCACTCTGATTTTATGTTTCTTGGAGAGATCCCTCAACCTCCTCTTCTGAGGCATCTCTAGGATTGAATTCTGAGGAATAAACTTTATACCCACCCCTACATCTTGTCAGGCCCTGTACAGCCCAAGAATTCTATACTTTATCTAGTCATTGTTAATCTCTAATCATATCAGACATTTTTAAGCATGTTAATAGGACATAGATGTTCCTTTTGGGGCGAAAAAACTTAACACATTCTGGCAAAGTAAGAAATGACTCAAACTAAGAATACATGAGTGGAAAGATGGGAAATTTGTGTTAGCAAAGGAATGGCTGTGACCTCTGAATCCATTTTATACAGAAAGAAGACTAAATGGTATTGTAAGTATGGTGATAAAATATAATTTAAAATAGACATTTATCCAGGACTTGTGGCTGACTCAGTTGGTGGAACATGTGACTCTTGATCTCGGGTCGTGAGTTTAAGCCCCACATTGGGCATAGAACTTACTTAAAAATTAATTAATTAATTAAAACAGACAATTCTGTAAAGAAGAATTACATACTATAATAATAATTTAACTGTGAAACAGATATATTCCCAGGTCCTATCAACAAAAATCTTATGCGCCTTTAAAGAAATTGAACTAATTTGGGCTATATATATAATCCCAGCGTACCATGGGCATCCTTTGTGTGGGAAGAAATGTGGACATTTTATTTTCTTATTTTATCTGTATTTTATGAATTTTATATAATGATTAGGTACCTTTTATAATTAGAGAAATGTTACTTTCAAAGTAAGATTAAAAAAATGAAAATAAGATCAGTATGCCTTGAGCTTTTATAATGAACTTTACAAAATTTAAATGAAGATAGAACTGAGAGTAAACATTTAGTTTGGCTCAGATGTTGCTTTGTGAATTTTTCAGTGGAAGTGAAGAAGCTCTTTCCAATGAAGACTGTGAAAATGTTTACCACTTGGTGTACTCAGCACATCGCCCTGTTGCTGTGGCAGCTGGAGAATTCCTTCACAAAAAGTGAGTTAATTATCTCTGAAACCAGATTCTACTTTTGTATTTTTGTTTTGTTGTTGTTTTATAGTTAATAGAAGGGAGTAATAGTAAAAACAGTGTCGGACATGGCCACTTCAAATTCTGGGGGCTGTAATATCCTTTAAGCCTAGGTGCACATCATGAATCAAATCCCTGAGAACAATGTCCCTTGTGACATACTCCTTTTTCCTGAAATCTAAAAGGATGGTTCTCAGCTAGGGTGTGAGTGGAGATTGGGGAGGTACATGAAGTTTATAAAAGCTTCCACAAATAACTTGTATTTCATTTCATCAGGTTTTTTTTTTCCCTTTTAAAATTCTTAGTTCTCATCTTACCTTCTCAACATTTGTAATCTAAAATCACTTTCAAAATGCCTCCCAACCTTTCATGTTTTTTTTTTTTAACTTTCTATGGGGATGAGGATTATTTTAATCAGTAATCTGTAGTGATTCTGAAAGCTATATATACAGTCACAGTTTAATTAAAAAGCAAAACCTCATCTCTTTTTTTTTTTTTTGACAAAGCATAGAGCTAATGAGAGTTTAGAATATAATTAAGTGTTCTTATGAAATATGTTTTGATGTTGGTCTTCTGTATGGTCTGTAATTTATTAGTAAATTAATTTGTTCTTCAAGTTTAAACATACCTGGAGGGTTGTGTTTTACTTTGGTTTTGTTGTTGTTGTTGTTTATAGATTTAACCTAGTGACTTTGATTGTTGGCAGGTGAACCCAAAAGTCTACTACATGTAGTCATTTGTGATTATGCTAAGCACAGATATAAATCATGCATTGGGCAGCTGTGGTGCATGGGTGATTAACTTTGATAATGACCTGGCCCTCCACTCAGCATCTGCATCTCAGTGCTGCAGCAACAAACTGGCTTTACTTGGTGGTACCTCCCAAAGTGGGAAAAGTTGTTTCTATGTGAAAAATCTTTCTTTAAGAAGGAAGCTGGCTACTTGTGAGTGCTGGTAATGAAAGTAAGGAAGAAAGTCAAGATTTTCAGGCATGACTTTTAAAGTAATATATTGAATTTGCCACTGACTCTGACATCTGTGGCTAATAGAATAGTGCTATTTCCATATTTATCTTGAGTTGTTGACTGTCCCAAATATCAAGGGTGTACTGTAGTCTTAACTTCTCTTCCTTTTTCAGGACTGTTCTGTTCTAGTTAGTCTCTCTTCTCTACTTAACTTTTCAAAAAGCTATGTGTTTTTAGAATTTATTGTTTTTATAGTTTCAATGAAGAAAATAGATTACAGAGGGTGGTTCTCTACAGAATAGAGGCCATAAACTGGCAGCACTTGCATCAGAAAGACCCTTGGATATATCTTATTTTCTCTGCATTGTATTTTTCTAAGTTTGAAATACTTGTTAAAAAGTTTAAAATTGGAATGTTTTATATAAGAATCCATAAATATAAGCCTTTGTTATTTCTTTGTGAAAATGAAGCCAATTCCTATTCAGATAGAAGGTTTACTCCATAAGCTTGTTTTATGCCCTTGCTGTGGAGATACTCACAGTTTGAGAACTTTTGATTCCTAATGATGTCTTTGAGAATTCTTCCATCATTTAATATTGTGATCTTTTCAAATATTAACAAGTAAGTTTTAGAATAGCCTCAGGAGTTCTATGATTAAGTTTAAAAGAAAAACATGCAAGTGTGCACATACACACTTAGTCTGTTTTATAGTCTAATTTGTAAGCTGTACACAAGCTTAACTGCACGTCCATAAAGTAGTAAATGTATCTGAAATGAGTATTTTAATAGTCATCAAAAATCTACAATTAGGTTTAGAAAAATTAGGTTGATTCTTCAGTGTCTTACATTTATATACCGTAAATGTGATTATCGATTTTTGTACATTTCAGTTATAAAGGACCCTCATTTTCTCCCATTTGTTCCTTCCTCTGAAAGCCATCCAAGTAAACAAAATTTTCTCTTAAACCAGTCTGATAGCTATGCTGATGTAGCTTCAAAGTAATGCTCTAATCTTCTCCCCTTGCCATATGGTTTCCCCTGCCCCCCAAATACTCAACTTCTCTGTATTCATTTTCTGCTTGAGGTTGGCTTATTTTTATGTCACATGAAATTGTTCTTACTTTATTCAGTTATTTAGCCTCCAATCTGAAGGACCCACTGTAATTTCCATATCTAAACCAGCACACACTATATCCCTGTTCCTACTTCTTTGTTTTTCCTTACAATACCTGAGATAGTATATATTCATCTACTATTTATTTCTGTCCCTTAGAGAGAGAGCTCAATGAGAATAGGGATTTTGTCTTTGTTCACTGTTATATCCCATTTACCTAGAGCCATACCTGGGAATAAGGCATCTATAGAAGTCCTTAAAATTTTTTTAGAATAAATCTTCTTAGCAAATTAAAATTCCCAAGTCACGTCTTTGTCATATTTTAGAAGTTTTGTCACTAAGTGGTATTTTTTAAAATTTAATGTTTTTGTCATTTTATTCTATACTGGTTAGTGAGTACTGTTTTTAGGGAATAAGCTGAAAATGCTAGAAGTGATCATTAGAAGTATGAATTTTTAGAATTTTTTTTAAGATTTTATTTATTTACTTGAGAGAGAGAGAAGAAGGAGGAGGGGCAGAGGGAGAAGCAGACTCCCTGCTAAGCAGGGTGCCCGACATGGGGCTTGATCCCAGGACTTTGGGATCATGACCTGAGCCAAAGGCAGACGCTTAACCAACTGAGCCACCCAGGTGCCCCAGTTTCTTTAATTGTTGATAGAACATATGGTTAAATTCTTTAATTACTTGACTTTGAAATTAATATTAAGAAAATAGAACTCTATTTAAAATTATATATATTCTAGTAGCTATCATATAGGATAAAAAGTTTATTTTTTCATAAATATTTGAACACTGATTAGTCAAAAGGCTTCCTTTTACATTGTGTGTATGATTGAATTGTACAAAATTATTTAGATCTAACCATTTTTTAACCCATAGAAACATCAGTTACATGGTTTGAAATAAATCAGTGATCTCTGATATCTGATACTGTTTTTTTAAACACTAAAATAATTTGTACAATGAAGGAAAAGACTAAAATTCATATCCGTGCAAATTCATAATGCTCTGGTGTTGTTACTTATTTCTAGGCTGTTTAGCAGACATGACCCACAAGCAGAAGAAGCATTAGCAAAGAGGAGAGGAAGGAACAGTCCAAATGGGAACCTCATTAGGATGCTGGTTCTTTTCTTTCTTGAAAGTGAGGTAAATTTTAACATAACTCTTTATTTTTTTGTATTAGATTACCTTTTAAATAAAATTGTCATTTAATTCATTGTAATTAATTGATATTTTTCAATCCAATGAAAATAAGCCTGTTTCTTACAAAATTGCCTTCACGGATTGTCTGATTATTGAATCTGTATTCTGCCTTTTGTGGGAGTATATATGCAGGTATGGGTCAACACTGAGTATAGGCTAGCAATTTTTAAACTTTTGCAGTGTCATAGTACTACATAATTGTTTGTTGTTGCTTTTTTTTCTTGAATTTTTGTCTGTAGCTTTTAAATTATATAAAGAGCTTGTTAAAACCATTAGTTCTAATAACTTGCTTGAAAATTACATTTTTTAAGGAGAAATAAAATATGAATTTAAATGTTTTAATTAGTAGATGTACAATCTCCATTAGCATTTCCATGTGACATTTTGATGTCAGTTATCACTTAAATAATTTTGTAATTAACATTCATAATGTAGTATCTTTCAGAATCTGCTTGCGCAAGTGAACTTTGGTTTACCCAGAAAAAAATCTAGAGTTCTTGGACCCTGAATTTTACTCAGAAAAAGATTTTTGGTTTGTGTTGGAATGTCCAGGAAGGTGAAAAACTTCAAAGATTCTGATTGCCCAAATTTGAAAGTCCTGGAGAAACTCTGTAGGAATGAGAAATAGACAAACAGGCAGCCTATATGAAAATTGAAATCAGAGAATTAGGAACTGTGTCAGTAGAACAAGTGGAGTTAGGACAAAGCAAGGCAGAAGAGTTACTGATATTTTTTAAGCAAATTGGAAAGAACAGAGAATAAAGTCAGAAACAAAACTGTCTGGAGAGTTGCGTTTGAGTAAAGGATGTGTTTAGGAAACAGTGTTTTAAATACGTATACAGATTACATGGGGATTTTGTTAAATAACGTGCCAGTTCTAATTCAGTAGGTCTGGGTTGTGGTCAGATGTGCTGCATTTCTAAATGCTCCTAGATGCATTTTATGATGTTTCTGCCTCCAGTCCAGGGACCAACCACACTTTATATGTTTTGAAGGTTTAAAACATTATTTTCTTAAAAAGCAAGTGTGGATATATTATGGAGTAAAATACAAAATGCTTGTGAGGTTTAAGATAAAACACTAAATACTCTGTAAATCTCACACTTGTGATAGACCGTTTCAAGTTATACCTTTAGCCCCTTAGGTTTTAGAGGAACAGGATTGAAAGTATTATGCAAAGTCAAGTCCTGTATGAAAATGTAACTTTAATAACAGTAGTTTCAAAAATTGATAGAGATGAGACATGCAAATACTATTTAAACTATTTGTTGAAAAGTTTAAAGAATATGATGATCTAGACTAATTGAACTTGATTGGTCATTGAAGGAAAATTTTTTGGATCTCTGAAAGCCCAAGACTTTTCTTTTTGATATAATAAAAGACCATAAGTACTTAGTTTTACACAGTTTCATCTTTTAATTAAAGCAGTAATTTGTAATGTTTACTATTAGTGTATTCTTGTGTTTGCTGCTATGTACTGAAGTGTTATAAGAACATTAAAATGTATTTCCCAGTTCTCCTCTATGGCATTCTTGTCAGCTGTAGAAGCAACTGCAAATCGTATTTAAAAGGTTTTAGTTGATTCGTGATAATAATGCTCTTTATAGTCTCCTATGTTTCACAAGAAACATTCTTTGTTTAAAATCTCTTTTCTTATCCTCTAAAACTAGTGTACACCTGGAGCTGAATGCTTATTAAAGCCATATTCTTATGGTGGGATTCTGATTGTGTTTTACTCCGAATTCCTCTTTATTTTACTATGACATATGTTAATTACAATATTTTAGTAATAGACTCATAAAAAGTTGAATTGCAAGAGACCTTAGAGGTCATAATATAGAACAAATCCAGTTTACAGATGAATTACCAATCAGTTGGATTAACTGAAGTGATTATCATCTTTCTTGGTTTTACTGGGTTTTAAGAGTAACATTTTAGTAATAGAATTCTACAATACTGAAGTAAAAGAGGTTTATAGTCAATAGAAAAGAGTTTCCCTCTTTTATATATGAATTACATGTGAAATAATGGAGATTAAGAGATATATCTAAACTAAATTTCTTTTTGTACCAAAAAGTGACATTTTAAAGCCATCACAACCTTTATAGCAGTCGTTGATTTCAGTGATAAAATACCTTGTGTATTTTAGATGTATGACAATTGGTAGGATAAAAGGGACTTGAATGTGATGAGTTCAGATTTCCCTATAGCTTATGTGACCATAGAACTTACCGTACAAACGGATGCTTTTCAGAGTGACAAAGATACTATTAATAATTATTCCAAAGCAATAAGCATAACCCAAAACATTGCTAATGATGTAAAAACATGGTCACCCTCCTTCTAGGCATATGAAATGAAGAAGTTAATTATATGACAGTCATATAAGATGGAAGATTAATAGATATTATTGACATATCCAAGAAATCTCCCCATAATGCTCATGAGTGATAGTACATGAATGATAACTTTTTTTCTTGTTTGTTTTTATATGTTCTTCAAGATTCACCAATGACTGACTCTGTTTCAGCAGAGAATAAAACCCAATATAGGAGTATTTAGAATTTTAAGCTTAGTAACTTGAGGTGATTTTTTGCATTGTAAATGATTTTTAATAAAAAGAATCAAAGTAAGGTTTCATTATACAGTCATCTCTGTTAGTGTATTTAATTGCTCGACGGAGAAGTCAGCAGGCAGAGAGAACCGGTAAAATATTATGAGTAACTTTGAAGCCAATTAAAAATGAATCAGAATGTACCCAGAAAATTGTAATTAAAGTCACCAGGAAAATGAGCTTAATTTGCCTTATATACAAGTTTAGGGGAGACCCTATGAATATTTTACACTTAGATATAGCAGAGTAAAATCCACCTAGATATAATTTTAATCTATATGTTTTATATAATTTGTGAATAAATTTAAATGTAATTTTATCTATTTTGCTATACAATGACTCTTTATCTGTTGAGTTACCTTTTTCATCTAATTCCTGAAGAATGCTTGCAGATACTGATTTTCATGCTGTTTTTATAAAATTATGATACCAAAAACTGTTCTTAGAAAATTTATTTTTGTTTCATTTTTAGGGTTCCAGGTCCTTTTTATTTTTTTTATTTATTTATTTTTTATTTTTTTTAAGATTTTATTTATTTATTTGAGACAGAGAATGAGAGACAGAGAGCATGAGAGGGAGGAGGGTCAGAGGGAGAAGCAGACTCCCTGCCGAGCAGGGAGCCCGATGCGGGACTCGATCCCGGGACTCCAGGATCATGACCTGAGCCGAAGGCAGTCGCTTAACCAACTGAGCCACCCAGGCGCCCAAGGGTTCCAGGTCTTTTTTAATCCCAGGATTTTCTATAGCCATTGAGAATGCTTCAGGGCCTGCCTTCCTATAGCTTTATCTTTCACTACCAATAGAAGGTCGTTGGTATAAAGTGTCTGAAAGACAATTATAACCTTTTACCCTTACTGGCCATATTAGAATTTTTTTTTTTCTCAAACATGGATTTACATGGTATTCTTACAGAGATTTGAGACTAGCAAGTTATGTGATCATCACATATACCTCAAGACAGACAGAAAGACTATATATCATAAATATTATGTCAAGCTTATTTCTGACTGACTGTGTTATAATGATTATTGTTGCTCATACTGGTGAATTTGAAACTCATAATCAGAAAATGGGCCAACACATTATCATGTCCTTCTGGTATACACATTTGAAAAAACTGGTTACTGGTGTTAATAGAATGGATTCTACTAAGCCACCACCTTAACTAATCAAAAAGATGAGGAAATTGTCAAAGAAGTTAGCATCTACATTGACAATATTGGCTATCACACACAAAAAAATTTCTGGAACTATGACAACATGCCTGAGCTAAATTTTAATGTGCCTTGGTTTAAGGCATAGAGAAGTTATCTTTTAAAATGCCAATGATCATGGAATTATACTATTTAAAGCCTAGAATTGTGCCAACAACTCATTCACCTGAAAACCTCATGCTGAATAAGTCGAGATGAAAGAGAACTGTGAGGAATTTGTGGAAGCTATAAAGTAAATGACTAATTCCATTAGAGTTAAATAACCCCTAGCCCTATATAAGGCAAAAAATAGCAGGACGTTTTTTTGAGATTTTCTCGTAGAAATCTGAAATAAAGATCTGAGCAGCAGGATTAAATTTTAGGTAGTAATTAAGTGGCTGCCTTAGCTGAGCTTATTCTTCCCTTTAGAAATGTATATGGGATGTGGACATTGGTCTAAGAAACAAAGGAGTGGATGAGTGCCCCAGATAATTTATGGCCCCCAGGAGGGGAAACTTTGGCATTCAAAAGACATTGCATACCTACATGTTAGAGGAAAATCCTGCCTGATTAAGATTCCCTCTTTCCACTTCCGTGCACAACCAAGGAACCCAGGACCTTGCATTCAGACTTAAGAAAGGCATTCTCGCTACCAGTATTCTTGAGTCTAGAATATTAACATATGAACTAGCAACCAAGAATCACTGAAACTTGAAGCACAAAACCCAACATTGATGAAAATTTTTGATTAATTCCCCCGGATGTAAGAAGCTATCATGAAAGAGGAGGGGTGTTCATAGAAATTAGAAACATGATTTCCAAAATTTAGGAGTGAAGCAGATCATTAAATGGCCTGAGTGGACATAACCAAGGATTGGCTGTAGATTAAGCCAAGGGATTTTTCCAGAAGGTAGTACATAAGTAGTGTGAGAAGGAAAGTAAAAGACAGGAAGTACAGATTAAGTTTTATTATCTAGTAGGAGTTCTGTAGAGAACAGAGAATAGAGAGAAGGAACTAGTCAAAGGACATGCAGTTAAAATGTTTACCACCCATGTATCCTATATAGAAAGTATTACTTGAGGATGTTTTCTAGCAAAATAAAAAATGGATACAATAAAAGGAAAACGGAATATAAGTAACATTGGTGAGCAAATAAATCTGAAAAAACTTAAAACTAAGCCTACATACTGTGGCTATGAAGCTTAAGGCAAATACCTAAAAATTATTCTTAAAATATAAGAGTGGCAATGTAAAATTAAATGAAGTAAATAAATGTGTTAGTGACCTTAGTGATAGAAAAATATGAGTTAGAAAATAAACTGAAGAAAGCACAGATAAGAAAATGTCAATAGAGCATAGAGAATCAGAATCCAGGAATATTTCCAATATCAGTTATCCCAGTAAATGTATAAATGGATTAACATGCTTTATAAAAGGCAGATTGTCATTTAGGGTGAAATAAACAGATGAAAATGTTTATAAAACACATCAATCAAAACACAGGAAATTTATACACAGAAAATAAACAACCTGGGTAAAGGCTAGATATAATTAACAAATGCTTACAGAGAGTTGAGGAGACGGTATCATATAAGATAAGACAGAATTGAGGACCAAAAATATTAAGAGAAACAGAGAGGGGATATTTTATATGTATAGAAGGTCTAATCCACCAAAAATATAATTGTGAACCTTTTTATACCTATTTTACAGACATACTTAACATGTACACAGAGTCAGGCATAAAAGCAAGTTTATTTAACATTTAACATAGGGGTTTATTTAATTGTGATGAAATAAATGACAAAATCTGTCATTTTAACTGTTTTGAAGTATATAGTTCATTGGTTTTAAATACAGTCACATGGCTGGGCAACTATCCATGCCATCCATCTCTAGAACTTTTTAAAAACCTTCCCAAACTGAAACTCTATACCCATTAAATAATAATTCCATTCTAGCATAGGTTTTAATAGCTCCAACTTTGAAACTATTTGTTTTTCTGTTTTCTGCTGCTAATTTTCATTTTTGAAAGCAGGTTGTACACCACTTATAGGTGTCATTGTTGGAATGATGTTAGTGAAGACCTGGCAGTAGTTTCCTAGGATACGTAAATTTGGAAAGTTTGAGTGTACCTTGCTATAAACCTTTGCCTGTGTTCTTTCTAAGTAGAGATGCTTATCAATATTATCTACTCTGGAGAAAATCATTGGAAAACTCTCTGTGTGCATATGCATGTGTGTGTGGTTTTCCTGAGGCATTTGAGGAACTAGAATGTAAGATTTGAAATGCAGTGGAAATGAAGATAAAATTAAGGAGTGCAAATGAAGCAGAGCTTTAAATAGATCATCAAAATGCACATAGAAGAATTAATGATAGAATTAGGAGCAAGGAAGAAAACCAACTCACTTATCAAATATGCCAGTATATCAATAAATAACTAGTAGGTCTAGAAAGGAGACTTGCATACATTTTGGGGCCACTATTCATGATGCGAAAAGTATTTTCTCTCACAAGTACAGCACATATAACTGAAATCAGAGTTGTATAAAGTAGTACTTAACTTTCTGTGTGCTATATACTCTTGTTTTTGTTTTTGTTTTAACTTTGGTTTCAATGCATTAAATTAGTTTAACAACTAATGAATGGGTTGAAATGTATAGTTTGAAAAACGCTGATCTAGAAACTGGTTTATCTGGATGGCATGAACCTCAAAGGTGGAAGAACTTTTATATAAGGGTGGAGAAGTTAGTTGTAGTAGCAGAAACTAGAACAATGCCAACATTTCTACTTACCTTCTCTGAAGAGCTTTTTGAATAAATCTCTTCATGGTGTAATGACTAATAGGTGGTAGAGAGAGAGTTTGGTATAAAGTGTTTAATGAGGAACATGAGAGTGTTTGTTACTGTGGGAACATGGGTTCTAAAGAAAATTGTCAAGAGTAATGAGCAGCAAAAAAGGTGAGGGATGGGGTAGGGGTGGGATAGGGAATGCAGTGAATTAAATGGAAATGAGAGTAACCTTAACATTTTGACCTTGACCAAGATGACAGAGATGTAAAGTAAGTAATACTGGTACCAAATTTTCAAAGGAATTCTGGGAGAAAGGAATTGATTTCTTTAAAAAAAAAAAAAAAAGCTAGTTATAGAAACAAACCAAGAATAATGAAAAGTGACCATGATCCAATTTGTAATTTCAGGAATTCTGTTAACTAGTTATACTCTCCTTTTCCTTATCTATAAATGATGTCACTGGACTGGGAGATCCTTAACCTTACTACAGTAAAAAATAAAATAAATTTTTTATTAAGTCTACATATTGCATCCCCATTATTTACAATGGCATACAAATATATTTATTGTTTTTGAAGTGGCTCCTGTAAATATTGTGACCAAGCCATATTAGTTATAAAGAAAATGGCTTATTAAATTGAAATATTAATGGTTTCTTCATTAAATATTCTTCAGTCATAATTGATTTGTTATTTTTAGTTACATGAACATGCAGCCTACTTGGTGGACAGTTTGTGGGAGAGTTCTCAAGAACTGTTGAAAGACTGGGAATGTATGACAGAGTTGCTTTTAGAAGAACCTGTTCAAGGAGAAGAAGGTATAGTATTTTGACAAGTTGATTTACATATTATTTTGGATTTCCATAAATAATCATACCATCCTGTATAGGTCACCTCTTAAAATTAAATATATATAAATATGCTGTGTCTTTTTGCAAAGAGAACAATTTGTTTCCTGTAACAAGTAAGGATGTCTCTATAGTTTATAACATCTTTCTAGATTAAGACTGCTACCATGCTGCGTATTTTTAAAAATTTATATGTGTTGTATAATACTCAAAAAAGTTTTCTTTATGCTGATTTGAGACACAAAATACTGATGTACCTAATGTAAAAAATAATGTGCACTCAGAATTTTATTATATTTATGTGTGAGCTTGGAAAAGCCTTTGACACTCAAGGATTTAATTAGACCATAACCGTCCCCTTTTGTTATGTTTCTTAATTATTAAAACCAGGAAATAAAAAATAAATTCATTTACTGACCTTCAAGAAGTAGGGGGAAATAATTGTTATATTATTATTTCTGAAGTATGTGTCTTACCACATTTTAAATAATAACATGAACAGCAAAATGGATATGTATATTTAATAAAATGCTTATATTCTAATTCTAAATGTTTATATGAAAATGAGTTCCTTAAAACTAGGAATGCTTTTTCCTAAATGGTTTGTTTTTCAAACTAACCCATAGTAGTTCTTTAAAGAACTGCTGTTTCACTTAACTCCATACAACAAACCTGGAATATAGATAGTTTGATGTAAGCGACAATTGTGAACTAAACCTGGACTTCAGAATCAAAAGAAATACATTCAGATTTTTAACTCTCTAAACTTTGTGACTAGTATCCTGATTTTTTTGATCCTTAGCTTCCTTTTCTTTATACTATAGAGGTTATTTTCCTTACATATCTTACATTGTTTTTGTGAGAATTAAATAAGATAGTATACTGTTGATTCCCTTTTCTGTTTCCCCTACTTTTCTGTGTGACTCAACCCTCTGGGGTTCAACAGAATGAGCCATCTCCTGCAGTAGACTTCCCAAACAGGTCACTATAGGAGAGAGATAATCTCCCAGTGTTCTTTCCAAGCAGTGATGCTAATTGGTATTATCTACTCTGGCTTTGACAAATTCAATGAGAGAAACAACAGGTATGCATCATACACAAATATACTCCAGTAAAGTGGCCCGAATTGCCTCTTTTATTTTATTTTTTATTTATTTTTATTTTTTTACTCAATTCATTTTATTTTTTTAATTATTATTTTTTAAATTAACATATAATATATTATTTGTTTCAGAGGTACAGGTCTGTGATTCATCAGTCTTACACAACACCCAGCGCTCTCCACAACACATACCCTCCCCAACACCCATCACCCAGCTACCCATCCCTCCCACCCCCCTCCCCTCCAGCAACCCTCAGTTTCCTGAGATTGAGTCTCTTATGGTTTGTCTCCCTCTCTGGTTTCATCTTGTTTCATTTTTCCCTCCCTTGCCCTATGATCCTCTGTCTTGTTTCTCAAAATCCTCATATCAGTGAGATCATACGATACTTATCTTTCTCTGATTGACTTATTTCGCTTAGCATAATACCCTCTAGTTCCATTCACATCATTGCAAATGGCAAGATTTGTGGGGGTTTTTTTGATAGCTGAGTAGTATTCCATTGTATATATATATACCACATCTTCTTTATCCATTCATCTGTTAATGGACATCTAGGCTTTTTCCATAGTTTGGCTATTGTGGACATTGCTGCTATAAACATTGGGGTGCAGGTGCCCCTTTGGATCACTACATTTCTGTCTTTGGGGTAAATACCTAGTAGTGCAATTGCTGGGTCGTAGGGTAGCTCTATTTTCAACTTTTTGAGGAACCTCCATTCTCTTTTCCAGAGTGGCTGCACCAGTTTGCGTTCCCAGCAGCAGTGTAGGAGGGTTCCCCTTTCTCCACATTCTTGCCAACATCTGTCATTTCCTGACTTGTTAATTTTAGCCATTCTGACGGTGTGAGGTGGTATCTCATTGAGGTTTTGATTTGGATTTCCCTGATGCTGAGTGATGTTGAGCACTTTTTCATTGTCGGTTGGCCATTTGGATGTCTTCTTTGCAGAAATGTCTTTTCATGTCTTCTGCCCATTTCTTGATTGGATTCTTTGTTCTTTGGGTGTTGAGTTTGGTAAGTTCTTCATAGATTTTGGATAACTAGCCCTTTTTCTGATACGTCATTTGCAAATATCTTCTCCCATTCTGTCGGTTGTCTTTTGGTTTTGTTGACTGTTTCCTTTGTTGTGCAAAAGCTTTTTATCTTGAAGTCCCAATAAATCATTTTTGCCTTTGTTTCCCTTGCCTTTGGAGACGTGTCTAGCAAGAAGTTGCTGCAGCCGAGGTCAAAGAGGTTGCTGCCTATGTTCTCCTTAAGGATTTTGATGGATTCCTGTCTCACATTTGAGTCTTTCATCCATCTTGAGTCTATTTTTGTGTATGGTGTAAGGAAATGGTCCATTTTCATTCTGCATGTGGCTGTCCAGTTTTCCCGATACCATTTGTTGAAGAGACTGTCTTCTTTCCATTGGATATTCTCTTTCCTGCTTTGTGGAAGATTAGTTGACCATAGAAGTTGAGGGTCCAGGGTGCCTGGGTGGCTCAGATGGTTAAGCGTCTACTTTCAGCTCAGGTCATGATCTCAGGGTCCTGGGATCAAGTCCCGCATCGGGCTTCCTGCTTGGCGGGGAGCCTGCTTCTCCCTCTCCTTCTACTGTTCCCCCTGCTTGTGCTCTCTCACTATCTCTGTCAAATGGATAAATAAAATCTTTAAAAAAAAAAAAAGTTGAGGGTCCATTTCTGGGTTTTCTATTTTGTTCCGTTGATCTATGTATCTGTTTTTGTGCCAGTACCATACTGTCTCAATGATAACAGCTTTGTAAAAGAGCTTGAAGTCTGGAATTATGATGCCACCAATTTTGGTTTTCTTTTTCAACATTCCTTTGGCTATTCAGGGTCTTTTCTGGTTCCATACAAATTTTAGGATTATTTGGTCCAGTTCTGTGAAAAAAGTGGATGGTATTTTGATAGGGATTGCATTAAATGTGTAGATTGCTCTAGGTAGCATAAACATTTTAACAATATTTGTTCTTCCAAAAAAGAATGGTTTTTCCATTTCTTTGTGTCTTCCTCAATTTCTTTCATGAGTATTCTATAGTTTGCTGAGTACAGATCTTTGGCTCTTTGGTTAGATTTATTCCTAGGTGTCTTAGGGTTTTGGGTGCAGTTGTAAATGGGACCAACTCCTTAATTTCTCTTTCTTCTGTCTTGTTGGTGTATAGAAATGCCACTGATTTCTGTGCATTGATTTTATATCCTGCCACTTTACTGAATTCCTGTATGAGTTCTAGCAATTTTGGGGTGGAGTCTTTGGGGTTTTCCACATAAAGTATCATGTCATCTGCAAAGAGTGAGAGTTTGACCAAATTGCCTCTTTTAAACTCAAAATATTCGCCTCATAACCTCATTCTTAATCTGTAACACAACTCTTTCCCCAAGTTTTTATAGACCTTCGCTTAAGGTAGAGGTTATTATAGTATATTTGACCCTACTTTATCATTTACTTTATTTGCATGTATTCTTTTCTCCATGGATATCCTTGGTAAGAAGACGGCTCTATTACTAAGTTGATGGGGCCTTCTGCTCACTAGGTCAAACTCTCAACATTACTCCAAATCTTTTGTGATCACAGGAATATGAACATACATTCTACATTTTCTCCTTATTTTACTTATACATGCTCACAGCTAAGTTCACTGACTTTTATGCATTCTTTTTCTATTGAATCTTAATATTTTCAATTTCAGTAAAATCAGTTCCCCTTCTAATCACTGCAGCCCAGTCAACACTTGAGTAAAGTGTCTGGCATAGTATTTAGTAGTACATTCCATTCATTTTTTTTTTTTTACCCTTGGCTGTAACCATAGAATCAGCATATTATTAGAACTTGTTGTCATGATTCCATGCCATTTTTCTTTTTGTCATCCCATGCTCTAGAAGGTTATTTCCAATGAGAAGAAGGGAGGCAAGAGATATAAATTAAGGGGAAAAGAGCCAAAGTGCTATGCTTTGGTATTGTTAACTTTTTACTCATTTGAATAAGATGTGCCAGTCAGTAGATAGTAATTACTAAGTCTGTCAGTTGTCAATGTGTTGTGCGTGAATTTACCTTGTTGAAATAACTGTGTACTATTAGGTGTTTTGTTAATGATTTAAATTTAGTTGACATTGGGTTTAACTTCAGTTAAGAAGTTAGTTTGGTTTGGTTTGACTTGGTTTGGTTGGTTTGATTTTAGTTAGAAAAGTGAGTTATAAAATGGGAAAAAGTTCTTAAGTGAACCACAGTTTTAGGATATGATTGAGTCTGGGAAAGCAAGGCTGAGGAAATTATGAATAACAAGTACAGAATTGTATCTACATCATGACTCAACTTTTTTCACACATTTTTTCGTATGCATGCTGTACCATGTATTAGCTCTGGCATGGAATGGCATCCAAAGCAATTTTCTGTGCTATTATTTTGCTGTATTTTATGGTAACAAAATGCCAGCAGTAACTTACTTATTTTTGAGACTGATTAGAAATTAAGTTACATTTTATTTAGGTGGAGTAGAAAAGATATTGCAGGGGATGAAAGTTTAGTTAGCAGTTGGAAATAGGACCAAAATTTGGGGAAACACATTGTCAAAGACTTATCAATAGCAACTTAAATCACAGTAGCCTAAAGACTGCCTCACAGTGTTTTTAAGGGACAAGGTTTTGTTGTCAGTGGTCGTGGTGGTGGTGGTGAGTGTGTGTGTGTGTGTGTGTGTGTGTGTGTGTGTGTTCTGTAGCAAAATCAAATTATTGGGTAAATTTTTAGTATAATATGAGGGCGTCGGTAATAGGTAACCAGGTAACAAGACCATAAGTAAGTCATTTAATTTATGTGGGTCTCTGCTTCTTTATCTATAAAAAAGGAAATCCCCCAAATTTAGTGTAGATAATCTTCTGTGGTCATTTCTACTGGTAGAATTCTATGATCCACATACTGAATAAAGTAAATGTGGATAAATGGAATTCCTCAAAGCAAGGAATCATAAATTTATTTATAATTTAAAAATATTTATTGATCACTTTCTATATGCTAACTGTTCACACTAAGCACTCAGGGTATAGTCCTAAACAAGGTCAGCTCACAGCCCATATGAAGTTTACATTCTCATGGGGAAGGCAGATAAAAACCAAGTAAACAGAATAATTTCAAGGGTTAATAAGTGTGATGGATAATAATAAGGAGAGGAGTCTGTTTTTAGATTGAATCCTTAAAGGAAGATTTCTCTGAGGAGGCCACCTATGAGCCAAGAATCTGAAGGATGAGGGAGGTAGCCATGGGAAGTGTCAAAAGAGAGCCATCTAGGTAGAGAAGATAGCAATTGCAAAGATCTGAAGCATGAATGATATTGTTATGTTCTAGGAGCTGCAATAGCCAGAGTGCAGTGAACCAGTGGCACAAGATGAGATAGAAGCAGAAGCCAGATAATGTAGAACATTTTAGTTTGTAAGTAGATTTATTTAGTTCATTCTAAGTAGTACGAGAACGTGGAAGGATTTTAAACAGGAGTGATATGATCCAATTCATATTTTAAGAAAAGTGCTATTTGTAAACATGACCTGGGATAGGCAGAAGGCCAGTTAGATAACTGTGGCAATGGTCTGTATGGGAAATGACAATACAAATATGGACGAGGAAGATGGATTATAAAGAAAGGGCCCATAGCCACGTTTTAAAGATTATGGATAGGAGACAAAAGCAGGAAGAGCAAGAGAGAGTCTCTAGCAAGCTGTATAAAAAAGATGGTAAGAGATAATTATAGCCTATAGAAGTTCAGTAAAGAGGATGTTCAAGAGATCTATGGCTAATAATATCATATACTGCAGAGGAGGAGAAGGATTATGCAAAGATTATTAGCTTTAGTGATGATTTAAGTTGTTGGTGACTTTTAAGCATTTCTTTTCATTGGTAGGCAAAGAGAAAAGCCACAGTTCAAGGTGATGTGAATAAAATCAATAATGAGGAAATGGAGGTGATGTGCAAAGAGGTTTCTGAAGGTTTAGAAAGTTGTGTAGTTATCTGATAATTCATAGTGCGAACAGCTACCCATTTCTTTCTGTCACTGTGGCTATTCGGCTCTTGTTTGTGGCTTACGGCTTGTTTTGCTTTCAATTTTATTACTTGGTTTTGCTGTTGTATCTTAAAGGGGATTTCAAAACAGTTGAAATTTAGTATTTACCATGTCTAAATAGATGTTTCAAAATTATAAAATAACAAAATTAATGGCATTGGACACTGTATAAGGTTTGGTTATTCTTCAACAATAAGAAGGATTTTAAGAGTAGGGGAAAGTTTCCATACTTGATAAGTTGTTCTCTCTCCTCACTTTCCATAGAGCAAGATTTTCTTCATAAATAAAAGAAAATGCATTTAGTTCATAGACAAACTTGTCATTCCTTTATCTGCAGCCAAATGTGAAAAATTAAGAAATTCTAGAATCATAAAAATAGAAACTTAGTTGTTTTATTGAGTGGGATGCTTTTTCCTACTATTAGGCTTTAGATCGAGGAGTATAAATGGAAAAGCTGAAACTATTTCATGTGGCTTTCCTAAGACAGGCTGACATTCATGTGTTTTTCTTAAGACAATCAAAATGTTAAAACCAAAGAAATGATTAAATTAAGCTGAACATACATATTCTTATGCAGGATGATTTGAGAATAAAAAGGACAAGATTTTATTATGTCCTTGCCTTTTATTGCTGTTGCCCAATTTTTTAAAAAATAATATAAACTTCTGAAGCTTAATCTCTTTAATTTATACCTAAGTCTGTCTCTATAATCCCCACATCTATTGGCCTTTAACATAAATAAGTGTACAGAAAAAGGGGGAGAGAGAGAATTAAGCTGGTCAAATTAGCGCTAAAAATTTATCTTTAAAAAAATATACAGGAATGAATTCAACAAGGAAAGCACAAAACAGTGTGAAGAAAACCATACATTTTCTTAAATGACATTGGATAAGATCTCAAAAATAAAGGGCTATCTTATGTTCCTGGCTGAAAATGTTACTAAAATGTTGGTTTTTCCCATGTAAAGAATAACTTTTTAAAAATACCAGTTTGGGGGGCGTCTGGGTGGCTCAGTCAGTTAAGCATCTGATTCTTGATTTCGACTCAGGTCATGATCTCAGGGTTGTGAGATCAGCCCCATGTCAGGCTCCGTGCTGGGCCTGGAGCCTGCTTAAGAGTCTCTCTCCCCCTCTGCCCTTTCAGCCCCCCTCGTGTGTGCACGCTCTCTCTCTCCCAAAAAATCAATAATTAAGCAAAATAAAATAAAATACCAGTTTAAATCCAGTGGATTTGAGAGAGTTCTGGGAGGTGAGATGAGAGGAAGAACTAAAGCAAAATGATTTCAAAGTTTATATAGAATTTTTTTTCCTTCTGTTTAAAAGGTAGTATAGCGTAGTGTTTAAGAGAACAGACTCTGGATCAGACTACCTGGGTTCATTTCTTGACTTTACCACTAGCTGAGTACTTTGAAAGTTACTCAACCTCTCTGTGGCTCATTTTCCCTATCTATAAAGTGTGAAGATATTAGCTCCTATCTCTTGGAGTTGTTTTGAGGATAAAACAAGTTAATACATATAAATCACTTATAACAATACTTTACACATAAAAAATGCTTAATTGTTTGCTATTAGCATTATAGAAATTAGAAAATATTTAGAAAAAGGAATAGGTAAAGGAATCTTGTTCAACTAAATGTTCAATTAGTTTAAGTTATATATTAAAGTACATTATATATTTTAAAGCAGCTATCATCAAAACAGTATGGCATAAGAGGAATAGACATAGAGATTAGTGAAACTAAATAAAGAATTCTGTATATGAGAGCCTAAAATATTTTTAAAATGTTTAAATTGGGGCGCCTGGGTGGCTCAGTCATTAAGCGTCTGCCTTCGGCTCAGGTCATGATTCCAGCGTCCTGGGATCGAGTCCCACATCGGGCTCCCTGCTCAGTGGGAAGCCTGCTTCTCCCTTGCCCATTCCCCCTGCTTGTGTTCCTGCTCTCGCTATCTCTGTCTCTGTCAAATAAATAAATAAAATCTTAAAAAAAAAAAAAAGTGTAAATGTGATATTTAAATTCAGCAGGGAGAGCTGGTTTACTTAGCAGTGGTGGAGGCCTAATTGGCTGTTCATTTGGAAGAAATAAATAGGCCCATACTTCATATTTTCAGCAGAAATAAATTCCAGACAGATTAAAGATGTAAAACCTAGAGAGAGAGAAAAAAACGAATTAGAAAATATATTTCTGTAATCTCTAGGATAAGGAGATCTTTGAGAGCAATACAAGAAACCCAGAAGCCTTTTTGTATCTATAAGAGATGATGGATATTAGTTAACTTTGTGATAATCATTTCACAATATATATGTCAGATCATTATACTGTACAACTTAAACTTGTACAGTGTTATGTCAAATATATATCATTAAAACTAGAAAGAAAAAAAAAGCCAGAAGCCATGAAACAAATCAGTACAGATGTGACTTTGTAAAAATTAACAATTGCTATTAAAAAGAATTTCTGTCTGACAAAAAAATACCATGAAGAGTCTGACATCAAAAGGACAAACTGGGAGAAAATATCTGCCTCATTCAAAAAACAGAGTTAATACTTCTTGTATACAAGAGTTCAAGAAAGGTGAGTAACAGTAGAAAAAATGGGCAAAGAATAAACAGACAAATCTCAGAAAAAAATTCTAAGCCAATAAGAAAATACATTTCACTAATTAGTAGGAAGGAAGAAGCAAAATGACAGTGAAATACCATTTTTCAGTCAATGAATTGGGAAATATTGAAAGGATTTATGATATCTAGTGCTAGCCAGGGATATGAGGAACCAAACATCATCGTTGCAGTTGGAGGTTTGGATTGCAATAAATAGGCTTATATTTATCAGTGTCAAGATTTTAACCTTTGACCCATTACCCTCTTGGGAATTTATTCTACAGAAATAAAAGTATCAGTTACATAAATATATATGTGTTAATGATATTTATTACTGCATTGTTTTTAGTAACAAAAATTAGGAGACAATTTGAGTAAACAGTAGAGGTTTGACTAAATTGTGGAACACTCATTATGTAATAACTTGTAATTATTTAAGAAAATTATTATTAAAGAGGGCACATACTACATGGAGCACTAGGTGTTATGCACAAACAATGAATCATGGAACACTACATCAAAAACTAATGATGTAATGTATGGTGATTAACATACATAATAATAAAAAAATTATATTGTATATATAGTGACTTGAAAGATAATCAAAATCTATTGTTACTTTTTAAAAATATGTATAGCACTTTTTTTATTTTAAAAAAGATACCCTATTTTATGAGCTTTAAAATGATCTGGAAGGGAATACAGTAAAATTTTGGCATTGCTAATTCAGAAATATGGTCCAAGAAGAGACAAGGTATTAGAAGAAACCAGAGTGTATGCTCTTTTTACTTTATCTGTTGTTTGACTTATGGTAAGCACATACTGCTTCATAAAAAAAGAGAGAAAATACAGAGCTTAACTTCAGTCTTTAAAATAACTAGTAATAGAGTATGTTTGCAGCTTTTTATAATTGTGTTCTCTTTAATACATGATTATTGTAAAACTATCTACTCATACTAATGCGTTTTATTTCACTTTAGCAATGTCTGACCGTCAAGAGAGTGCTCTTATAGAGCTAATGGTTTGTACAATTCGTCAAGCTGCTGAGGCACATCCTCCAGTGGGAAGGGGTACTGGCAAGAGAGTAAGTCATATTAGTGAGAAATCTACAGAAAGACTTTTAATGTGTTTAAGTGTCTTAAATACTTGAAAATTTTAGTGGTATATTTATCCCACTAAAAACATGGTATTTTTGTAAATGATATATGCTGTGGTACTTTGTCTTTATATCCTATCTACTAATTACACTTAGGTTTCAAAAATAGATTCTTCCATGTTCCCAAAGCACCTGTACCTGCTTCTGGTTCTAGTACTTTAATCATTTTCACATTCATATCTGTTAAAAATGCAGAAAGGTCTGAAAGCAAATGCCTATTTTTACTCCATTTAGCAACTGTTTAATCTTTGGATAGTTGATTGTTTTCTTTGTGTGTTAATTCCCTTATTTGTAATATGGGGCTAATACAGGTTTTAGTGGTATTAAAGATGAATTGAGATAATCATTGATAGACCAGCTCTGGTGGTATGCAGAGGTAGGTAATTCTTCTCTACACCGAAAAAAAAAAAGAAAAGAAAAAGTATAAAACTGCAGAATTTGTCCAAAAACCTTATCAAAGGGTTCTGGGAATTCACCAAAGATAAAAGACAAATTGAGAAGCATTTATTTTTGAAAAACCACCAAAGCTTCAGGTAAAAGCAACAGGAGTCTGCTGCCTTTTTGCCTGGCATTATAATTTACACATATCCACCCACAAACTTGATGTAGTTTTACCAGAGTGGTACGTCTGTAAAAACCAGCAGCTTTGCTCTCAGAGGGGCAGACTCATGGTACAAATGCCAAAAGTCCAGAGCTTTGTGAGCCAGAAATGGCAAACATGGTAGAAACAAACAAGGAAAAACCCACAGCTGTGATATTCAGAGGTTGTGGTCCCAGATGGGAAGAACAGTTGACTGACCAAGAATCTAACTAAAAAATCCTGGAAATGAGAAAGCCATAAAAAGGATTAGATGAGCTCTCCTTACATCACTGGCTGACTGAGAAACCTGAGATAACCCAATGGAAAATAAAAGTCAAAAAGCAAACTTACTGGACTTTGTTTTTTCTTTTTCTTTTTTATGTTTCTATTTTTTATTTTAATTCTAGTATAGTTAACATACAGTGTTATATTAGTTTCATATGTACAGTATAGTGATTCAACAGTTCTGTACATTACTCAGTGCTCATCATGATAAGTGTACTCTTAGTCCCTTTACCTACTTTATCCATCCCCCACCCACCTCCCCTCTGGTAACCGTCAGTTTGTTCTCTGTAGTTAAGAGTCTGTTTCTTGGTTTGTGTGTGTGTGTCTCTTTTTTCTTTCCCTTTACCTGTCTGTTTCTTAAATTCCACATATGATTAAGATCATATGCTATTTGTTTTTCTCTTGACTTACTTCACTTAGCATTATACTCTTTAGCTCCATCCACATCATTACAAATGGCAAGATTCATTCCTTTCTATATATATATATCACATCTTCCTTATCCATTCATCTATTGATAGGACACTGGGCTGCTTCCATAATTTGACTATTTTAATAATGCTGCAATAAGCATAGAGGTGCATGTATCCCTTTGAATTAGTGTTTTTGTATTTTTTTGTATTTTACCCAGTAGTATAATTACTGGATTGTAGTATAGTTCTATTTTTAACTTTTTGAGGAAACATTGCCCTGTTTTCCACAGTGGCTCCACCAGGTTGCATTCCCACCAACATATGAGGGTTCCTTTTTCTTCACATCCTCACCAACACTTCTTGTTTCTTGAAGAAGTGGCTGAACTTTGAATATGCTTTCTAACCCAGGTCTCAGAGGGGCGAACCCTTATAGATTTGAAGTTTAAGTTAAAGATTACTTTTTTAAATATAAAAATTAGAAAAATAAGTTAAAAATCCATAATTACTGTGTTACCTAAAAATGTTGACTCTTCTAGAAAAATTACAGTCAAGCCAAGAAACAATAAAACATGAGCATACTTGGGGGGAAGCAGACAATAGAAATGGCTTCTCAGTAGGCCTAATTGTTGGATTTAGCAAATAACTTCAGAGCCCTTTTTATAAATATGTTGAAAGAATCAAAGGAAAATATGTTCAAAGAATTACAGGACAATATAATAACAGAAATAAGGGAAAAAATGGAGATTCTAGAGTTGAAAAGTAGCAAATTTGAGATGACAAGAAAGAAACATTGAACTTCATGAAGGTAGATTAATAAAAATTATTTATTCTGAAGAACAGAGAGGAAAGAAGATTGAAGAAAAATGAACAGAGCCCAAGAAATGTGTGAAACAACATTAAATGCATCAAATTTTTATAATGAGAGTTCCAGAAAGAAAGGAGTAAGAGAAAGAGACAGGAAAGAAAAACATTCGAAGAAATACTTGCCAAAAACTTGCCAAATTTGATGAAAAACCTTAATCCAAAGAATAAGCTTAACAAAACTCAAGTAGTATAAACGTAAAAGATTTATCTCCAGATAACGACAGTCACTGTCCAAAGCCAAAAACAAAAAATCTTGAAAGCAACAAGAGAAAAACAAGTCATACAGAGGGCAATTATAATAAGATTAGCCGTCAATTTTTTATTAGAGACAGTGGAGGCCAGAAGACTGACAGAGTGACATATATGCTGAAAGAAAACAAAGTTGCCAACCAAGAATTCTAAATCCAGTAAAACTATCTTTCAAATATGAAGGTACATTAAAAACATTCCCAGAAAAACAAAAATTGACAGGCATGTTGCTGGAAGACCTTAGAAGAACTACTAAAAGAAGTTCTTCGAGCTGTAAAGAATAATACCAAATGGTAATTCTAATCCATAGAAAGGAATGAATAGTATCAGAAATGGTAAATATGTGGGTGGATATAAAAGGCCATGTATATTATATATATTTTTTTCTTTTAATTTCTTTCAAGGGACATGAGATTATTTAAAGCAGTAATTATAGCGCTAAAGTACTAAGATTATAAGATACATAGATGTATATGACAGCAATAACAAAGAAGGGTAAAGGAAACGGAATTACATTGGAGCAAAATTGCTGTATTTTGCTGTAATTAAATATCAGCCTAAAATTGATTATTATAAATTAAAGAGTTTATTAGAATCCCCAAAGAAGGTAGTAAAGAAGGAACAAAGAAACAAAAAGACATGAGATTCATAGATCGCAGAATGGCTGACATAAATTCAGTCATATCAGAACTTAATATGAATATACAGAGGGGTGCCTGGATGGCTCAAGTCAGTTAAGCGTCCAGCTCTTGATTTTGGCTCAGGTCATGATATCAGGATCCTGGTATCAAGCTTCATGCTCAGCAGGGAATCTGCTTCAGGATTCTCTCTCCCCCTCTCCTTCTGCCCCTCTTCCCACTTGTGCGCTCCCTTTCTTTCTCTCTAAAATACGTATTTGTATATATACAGAAATCCAAAACATAGAAATTGGGAAAACTATGGACTGGGTATGAAAAGATACTAAGAAGTTATTGTTTCATTTTGTTGGAGATGCCAAGTTTTATTGTTTTTTAAGTCTTCACTGTTAAAAATACACACTTAAATATTTATGGGTGAAGTAAAATGATATACCAAGAATTTACCTTAAAATGTTACAGGAAAAAAAAACTAGGAATTAATGAAGCAGTAATGACAAATGAATAATTTTTAGATTTTCCAAAATAAAAGTTATAAAAATATGTGTTGTCCGAACTTTGAGATGAGAGCCTATTCAGACTAAGCATTTCTTATCCTTTTGACATATCTCAGTCATTTTTTGTGCACTTTCTTGCTTTCTCATCAAGTTCACTTTCTACCTTTACTGTTTATATTAACTATTGCTATGTAAAAAATTACTTTAAAACTTAGAAGCTTAATACAGTAAGCGTTCATTATCTCACAGTTTTTGTGGGTCAGAAACTTGGGAGTGTATTAGCTGGCTTTTTTTGGCTTAAGGTTCTCATAGGGTTGCATTTAAGATGTTAACCAGGGCTTTAGCCTCTGAAGGTTTGGTTGTTAATTTACTACTTCCTAATGGCTTACTTACATGACTGGTAAGTTAGTGTTGATTATTAGGGGAGGCTTTCGATCCTCACCTTATGGACCTCTCAGTAGGACTGTTTGAATGTTTTCATGACATGGTTGCTGCCCCTTCCTCCCCACCCCCAGAGTGAAGTATCCAAGAGAGAATAAAGCAGAATGAATGATCCAAAGGAGAGTAAGGTGGACTTCTGTGTCTTTCATGAGCTAGTTCTAAAAAGTCACATAACATCATTTCCACAGTCTCCTATTGGTTAACACATGTCAACCTTAGTCATTGTGGGAAGAGACTATAAGAGCATGATACCAAGAGGCAGAGGTTACTGGAAGGCACTTTGAAGGCTGATTCTTACATTACTCTAGCACAGGAATCTCTAACAAGCCATGGTGCCTTTTAATAGAGTAGTATTTAAAGTTAAAATCTTGTCACGAAGAGTATTGTCATTTGGTATTTTTTCTGATAGACACTTTGAGTATACAGAGCTAAGAAATACATGTATATATTTCTCTGT
Organism: Mirounga angustirostris; assembly: GCF_029215605.1. Taxonomy (NCBI): domain Eukaryota; kingdom Metazoa; phylum Chordata; class Mammalia; order Carnivora; family Phocidae; genus Mirounga; species Mirounga angustirostris. Next base: position 123,514,251 of record NW_026991709.1, read on the forward strand.
ATATATCCATATATATTTATTTACATATTCATATTGATATTGATGACTTAAATTTAGCATAACAAGGTTTTTGCCTCTTTGGTTTTGTATTTTTTTCCTTTTTTTTTTTTTCTTTAGATTTTATTTATTTGTCAGAGAGCAAGAGAGCACAAGCAGGGGGAGTGGCAGGCAGAGGGAGATGCAGGCTCCCCACTGAGCAAGGAGCCTGATGTGGGACTTGATGCTAGGACCCTGGGATCATGACCTGAACGGAAGGCAGCCGCTTAACCAACTGAGCCTCCCAGGCGTCCCTTTTTTTCTCATTTTTATTTTTTGGAAATAGATAAAACATTTACATAGTTAAAAGGTCAAAACCATGTAAAAATATACATTCAGAAAAGTCTTTCATATATTTATATCTCCTTTTACACCCCGTTCCTACTATATAGTCAGAATATCCTTCCAGTGTTTCATTTTACAAATATAGATAAATGCATGCACTCCATCCTCCCTCTCCCTCAAAAGATAGCATATTTTGTAGTGTTCTGTACCTTACATTTTTATTTAACAGTGTATCCTAGATATCACTCTACCTTTATTTGAAGATCTTCATTTTCTTATGGCTACATAGTATCCATTATCTGGATACACGATTGAGGGTCTTTTGGGTTGTTGCCAGTCTTTTACTATTAGAAATAATGTACTATTAGAAATAATTCACTACGCAGTGAATAATTTTGTATCATTTCATACTTGTACCACATGTATTAGTGGGGTAGATTGCTTAAAAGTAGGATTATTATGTCAGAAGGAAAATGTGTATACAATTTTGTTAGATACTGGCAAATTCCTCCTTCATAGGTAGTATGCCATTTTTGCCATCCCATCAGAGGTTTTGGGGATTGAGTCCATGCATATAGACTGCCTAACATAATGATCACTTAATCAAAGACAGCTATTTATCTAAAATCAGTATCTTTAGACCTCTCATACATTGCCAAATGAATTTCAAGACTTCTCAATACCCTGAATACATTCCTGGACTTACATTCCACATAATATGTGGTCCCTTATATTACTTTGTGAAGAACTAAACACAATACAGTAAATCATTCCATATGATTATTTTGTATTTTAAGAAGTTGAAAAGTTCTGGAAGAGGAATTAGATGGGAGACCTTACTACTTCTTTCACATACTCTCAAACATCTGTGAGAATGAAGACCATTCTCAGCACTCAGACTATTGACATTCCAGAAAATGTCGACATCACTCTGAAAGGATGCACTGTTACTGTGAAGGGCCCCAGAGGAACCCTGGGAAGAGACTTCAGTTACAGCAGTGTAGAACTCAGTCTCCTGGGGCTCCTGGGTGGCTCAGTCGTTAATCGTCTGCCTTCGGTTCAGGTCATGATCCCAGGGTCCTGGGATCGAGCCCTGCATCGGGCTCCCTGCTCCGCAGGAAGCCTGTTTCTGCCTCTCCCTCTCCCCCTGCTTGTGATCCTGCTCTCACTGTGTCTCTCTCTGTCAAATAAATAAATAAAATCTTAAAAACAAAACAAAAAGACCTCAGTCTCCTTGAAAAGAAAAAGAAGAGGCGCCAACTTGAGAGAAATAGGAAAGAAATGACTATTGTTTGCACTGTCTGTAGTCACATACAGAACATGATCAAGGGCATTAGACTGGGCTTCCGTTACAAGATGAGGTCTGTGTATGCTCCCTTCCTCATCAGCGTTGTTATTCAGGACAGTGGTTCTCTTATTGAAATCCAAGATTTCTTAGGTGAAAAATACATCCACGGGGATCGGGTGAGGCCAGGTGTTGCGTGTTCAGTATCTCAAGCCCAGAAAGATGAGCTAATTCTTGAAGGAAATGACAATGAACTTGTATTGAATTCAGCTACTTTTTGATTCAGCAAACCACGACAGTTAAAAACGACTATCAGAAGATTTGGGGTGGTGTGTTTCTGAAAAAGAAACAGTTCAACGAGCTGATGAATAAGATCTACGTTGTCCAGCTACAGAAACAGCAAGATGCCAGACGATTTTTTAGAGTTATTTGTGATATTTTAAAGATGCAATAAAAGCTGTATTGATTTAAAAAAAAAGGGTTGACATTTATAAAGTGGTAATTTATATTGGAATGAAACAGTCAACCATTCAACATTATGGTGCTAAATTCCTTCAAGATAATAACAAAATACAAAATACCTTGGGGAAATGATTATCTTAACTTGCATTTTAATGTTTTATTTTTGGAACCACTTATGGTTTAACTAGTTGAATGCGGGACAAGGTGATGGGCATTATCAGCTTCAATTGGTTCAGTGATGACAGGCTACACCTCTATGTCTGGATTATTGCCTAACAGACTTATGAACTTAGAAGGACAACTAAATATAAATGAGTCCAGAGACATTGTTAGTATATGCTTTAAAAAATAAATGAAAATTTGGGGTGCCTGAGTGGCTCAGATAGTTAAACGTCTGCCTCTGGCTCAGGTCGTGATCCCAGGGTCCTGGGATCAAGCCCCACGTTGGGCTCCCTGCTCATCGGGGAGCCTGCTTCTCCCTCTCCCTCTACTGCTCCCCCTTCTTGTGTGCTTTCTCTCTCTCTCTCAAATAAATAAATAAAATCTTTTTAAAAAATCAGTGAAAATTTATTTAACTGCCGACAGTAAAAAAAAATTACTTTCTGAAGTATTTTTAGAAAAGTGTGTTTAACATAGGGGAGATTACTGTTAACATATTGAGGTTAAAACTGGAAAAATTATTTCACTTGCAATATTTTTATATTCATAACTGGTTTTATAGAAATGTTTTTGTTTACTAAACAAGTAGTAATTTATCTAAACTTTAGTGATTCGTAAGTAGCTATTTAATAAAGTAATATTGCATGTTAACTAGAAATAAGCATAAAACTAGAGATATTTGTTTTAGTAATTAGTTTGTTAACCTCCTCTGAAAATTCTCGAGTACATTATCTCCAATACTTCATCATTCTGTGTAACATTCTAGATTTATAAATTGTGACATTATATTATTTGCCCATTTCAACTTATTTCTAGGTGCTAACTGCCAAAGAAAGAAAAACTCAAATTGATGATAGAAACAAATTGACTGAGCATTTTATTATCACACTTCCTATGTTGCTATCAAAGGTATAATTTCATTTACATTTCTGTGATAATATGCCACTGAGTTTGCTTATAACATTGAATTATTAAAGTAGTTACTTCTTTTTTCTTTGCTTCTCCTTCTTCTAGTATTCTGCAGATGCAGAGAAGGTAGCAAACTTGCTACAAATCCCACAGTATTTTGATCTAGAAATTTATAGCACAGGTAGAATGGAAAAGGTAAGACACTATGAAATCAAAATTCTGTTGTAGTCTGTTTAAATAACTGGATTATTTCATTTTCATGTAATCTGTAGGCTTACTATTTGACAGATGCTTATTTTTATTAATCTAATAGTTTTTCTTTTTTTCCTCCTCAGCATCTGGATGCTTTGTTAAAACAGATTAAGTTTGTTGTGGAGAAACATGTAGAATCAGATGTTCTAGAAGCCTGCAGTAAAACCTATAGCATCTTATGCAGTGAAGAGTATACCATCCAAAACAGAGTTGACATAGCTCGAAGTCAGCTGATTGATGAGTTTGTAGATCGATTCAATCATTCTGTGGAAGATCTACTGCAAGAGGTCTGTTTTAAAGTAAACACTTGTATGTGATAATTTTGGCTAATATTCAAAGTTGAATGTACAAATCATTTCCATTTTAAAATAAAATCTAGTGGAATTCTCTTTTTCAGATCTTAGCAGCATTATTACAAGTGTTCATCCTGTAATTAACTTTGGTTATACTTTATTTTAAAAACCTATTTTGGAGTGCCTGGGTGACTCAGTTAAGCATCTGAATCTTGATTTCAGCTGAGGTCATGATCTCAGAATTGTGAGATCCAGCCCCACATCTGGCTCCACACTGGGCATGGAGCCTGCTTAAGATTCTCTTCCTCACTCTTCCCCATCCCCCACCTAAAAAAAAAACAAAACAACTTCTTTCACAAAAGCTAATATTTTTTTTGTTTAAGAAAAATCTTTTAAGGGGCGCCTGGGTGGCTCAGTTGGTTAAGCGACTGCCTTCGGCTCAGGTCATGATCCTGGAGTCCCGGGATCGAGTCCCGCTCGGGCTCCCTGCTTGGCAGGGAGTCTGCTTCTCTCTCTGACCCTCCTCCCTCTCATGCTCTCTGTCTCTCATTCTCTCTCTCTCAAATAAATAAATAAAATCTTTAAAAAAAAAAAAAAGAAAAACCTTTTAAGGTCTGGCTTTTCTTAATTCATTTTTTCGCTTTCTTTTCCTGGGGCCTAATTTACAAAATATTTTAATATTACTGAACTATTTATGATGTGCTAATGAATAGAACATAAAAATTAAGTGTGCTTGTAAGGGACAGCCACTTGCCAGTGGTATGCCCAGGATAACAGCAAACATCTCCATCTGGTTATTTTTATAGTTATTTTTATGATTCCCGCCTCTTGCCTTCTCCCTCCAATCAGTGTTACCAATTTGGAACCCCCACGGTTTTCTGTGCTCTGATGGCCAGGCTGATAGGATTTTCTTTTTAGTCCATGTAACCAATTTTTTCCTACTTCTAACTTTTAGTTTTAACTTTTAATTTTTTTCAACCATTTTTGATTTTTCATTGTGATTTTGAGCTACAAAAGTAACAATAAAATCTTTGAAATAACCATTAAAATCTTTAAAGTACATACCTTTTCACTCAGTTTCAGTGAACTTATCCTAAAGTATTAATCAGAAAAGTATACGATGTTAATGTTTACAACATTGTTTAAAATGCAAAAATGGTTCTCTCAGTGTAACAGTTATGGGTGTTTTTTATTTTTTGGTTTTTTGCTTATTTGTACTTTCTTATTTACCAGCAGTGAATATGTACTCTTTATATAATAAAAATGAATGCTTTTAGGCAGTAAGTATTAATAGACTTTCGTGTGAATATCAGGATAAGTAAAGTTATGGTAATGAAATAATGTCTTTTATTTATAGGGAGAAGAAGCTGATGATGATGATATTTACAATGTTCTTTCCACATTAAAGCGGTTAACCTCTTTTCATAAGTATGTCATTTTATTTAGATTTGGTTAATAACATTATATTAGCCAACATAAAATAGGCTGTTTTTGTAATATTTAACATCCTTGTAACAATGGGAAATTTTAAACAAATATCAAGATGTGATTTTTTTCTTTATTAATCAGATTTTCTTCAAATAAATTACGGTTTTTTATTATCATCTGATTTCTTAAGGAGTTAGATTTATCATTCAGTGTAACAAATATACTGTACACCGTACAAGTTTGTTAATCAGTATCATTGCTGGGCTTACTCTGTAAGCTGGAGTTTAGGGGTATAATTTTTATTTGACAGTTTTTAGAAATCTTAACTAAATAAAAAAGATTTTGGGGGATGCCATGAAAGTTATTTCTATGAGCTTTTTTTCCTGAATTGTTCTTGTTTGTCTATTTATTATTGTGCTCTTACTGTGTAGACAAAATAGCTGGACTTGAATAAGGAAAAAAGGCTCAGATTAATGAAATAAGTGTTACTTTTAAATTGTAATTTATATGTCCCTTGTTAATGGGTATGTTTATCTTCTCCATAAAGAAAGGAAAATAGAGATCTTTGTTGTTAAAAGAATGTTTAAGTGTAGCCCTTACATTAATGAATACTTCAGAATTCAAAAACTGTCTAAAATCGAAGACATTTCTTTATACACAAGGACACTGTTTGGAATTCTGTGGAGAAATAAACTCTTAGTTTTGAAAATATTTTGACATTTGGAAATAAAAGTTGACAGCTAGTGTCAAAACTCCTTATTTTAAAAAATATTTTGATGTTTCAAAATCAAAGTTAATGGGCATTGATCTACTATTTTAGTAGTAGAATTCATGAGAAAATAAAATGTCTGCCTATTGCAATTAAGAAGCCTGTAGCTACACTAAAGTTTTTGAGCTTTGACATATTTCTTTTCCCCTGGTTTTGTCTTTCTTGTGAATGCAGATCTCTTTCAAAAATACACATGTATTTATATTTTGAAATTGTGAATGGATTTTTTTTAATGTATTTTAAAAATACTAGGAAGAATGAAATGGAATACAGGCTTAGGTTGACTGTGTAGTAGTAATCTTCATTTAAAGGGATGAATTTTTATTGTTAATTGGTTTCTTTTAATTAATTTCTAATATCAGCTTATGTATTCTCTGTCTCCGCGCCCCGTCTCACTTTCCCGTTCTCTTTCCCTTTTCCCCTTTTTCTTTCTTACTTTTTATTTCCCTCCTTCCTTCCTTCCTTCCTTCCATCCTCTCTCCTTGTTTTTCTTTCTTTCTAAGTTTGAGTACTTGAACATTTACCAATCTTTTTCGATTCTGCAAGAAATTGAAGTTATTTTATACTTCTACCCACTGAAACTGAGCTCAAATTTAAATTTTCTTCTACTCTAGAATAAAGTTAATGCATTTTTGTTTATTTTAGTGCTCATGATCTCACAAAATGGGATCTATTTGGTAATTGCTACAGATTATTGAAGACTGGAATTGAACATGGAGCAATGCCAGAACAGGTAGGAGTTTATTGATATTCCTTCTTTGTCATTTTAGAAAGCTAAGCTTCTCGGAAATCACACAGGATTATCAAAAACCTTACATAGAAAGTAGTTGATAATTCTTAAATGCAGCTGCTTCCTTTGATAATTATTGCCATAGTGATTAAATATTATTAATAGATGTTAGTGATTGAATGTTACCAATAGGTGTATAATATCTTCAGGTTTGAGCCGGAAAAAAGTAGAGAATCTTTGCTATATTGTATTTCAAACATTTAATACTAAAGTAAACATTATTACTCTTTTAGGAAAAATACCATTAATTACTATAGTAGCAGTTTCAGAACTTGATTAATTCGGTTTGATGTAAATTCCTAATTATGGCTGTATTCCAGGCACTGTTCTAGATATTGATAATAGTAAGCCTTAGGTATGGCTTACTTTCTGTAGTGGAACCATAATTAAATAAGCTTGAGACCTTTAGCAGATTTTAGACCTTTTTGCATTCATGTATAAGTTGGAATGGAAAGAGCAGGATTTCACCAAATTTCTCTAGTCTGGAAGAGATTTAAAATAGTTGATTTAATTCTATGTAAGAATTAAGTTGTTAATTAATTGTTACTTAACAATTATAATTATTACAGTTATTAATGGTTACATTTATTAGTTAATTTTAATTGACACATACAATTATGCTACTTAGCAGTAACAATCTTTTGTAAGAATTAAAGTTATTTTGTATACTCCATATACTCATTCATTAGACCAAGATACCAACCCATAGTTAGGTATAGGTGGTGTTTAGAGGTGGTCTCATCTAATCCCATTTGGTAATATGGACACTTCATTATACTAAATGACACTTTATTATACTAAAGCAGTAAGAATTTCAACAGATATAACAATTGTGATATATTAAAAGTTAATCACAGAAGCAGTGCTTTATCATTGCTATTATTCTTTTAAGTTGTTTTAATTCATGGTTTTGATCCCTACTAAATGTAACAGCCACTCTTAAGAACAAATGTCCTTGATTATAAGTGTTTATTATAGTTTGTGGAAAGAAGCTAAATATTTAACTTTGTTGTTTTACTTCATTTTTTGCTGACTCTTCAACTTCCATCCTCTGTTCATCTCAAACTTTTCAGTAGCCTAAACACTATTCACTAATAGTCCCAAGCTGTTCTTCAAAGTTTAAAGGGAATGATAAAGATATTTCTTGTTTTGGTTTCCTCATTTTCCTCAAGAAAATAATGAGGATTGCACATCTCTGTTTCATCTGGGGATTATAACTATGTCAAAATTTCATTTTTAATTCACTACACCATCATTTATTGTCATAGAACTTGTGACTTTGGTTATCTTGGTTTTCTGTTACTTATTTTCACTGCATATGTATTATTTCCCCCGTTTTATTTTAGTTTCTTAGAGTAAGAGAACAGATAATGTGACATTTGCTTGAACTTTGTTAATCTTAGACACATACTCTTTTTTTTTTTTTTTTTTAACACTACTATAGCTAACATACAGTGTTAGTTTCAGGTTTACAATATAGTGATTCAACAGTTCTATACATCACTCAGTGCTCATCATGATAAGTATACTCTTAATCTCCTTCACCTCTTTCACCTATCTCCGCACTCACCATCAGTTTGTTCTCTATAGTTAAGAGTCTGTGTTTTGGTTTGTCTCTTTTTTTCTTTGTTCATTTGTTTTGTTTCTTAAATTCCACATCATACGGTATTTGTCTTTTTCTGACTTATTTTTCTTAGCATTCTATTCTGTAGTTCCATCCATGTTGTTGCAGATAGCAAGATTTCATTCTTCTTTATGGTGAAGTAATATTTCATTGTGTATATATACATACATATATATCACCTCTTCTTTATCCATTCATCTTATCAATGGACACAGGCTGCTTCCATAATTCGGCCATTGTAAATAATGCTGCATTAAACATAGGGGTGTAGGGGCGCCTGGGTGGCTCAGTTGGTTAAGCGACTGCCTTCAGCTCAGGTCATGATCCTGGAGTCCCTGGATCGAGTCCCGCATTGGGCTCCCTGCTCGGCAGGGAGTCTGCTTCTCCCTCTGACCCTCCTCCCTCTCATGCTCTCTGTCTCTCATTCTCTCTCTCTCAAATAAATAAATAAAATCTTTAAAAAAATAAATAAATAAAATAAAATAAACATAGGGGTGTAAATATCCTTTTGAATTAGTATTTTTTTATTCTTTGGGTGAATACCCAGTAGGAGAATTACTGGATCATGGATCATTTGTAATTTTTTGAGGAACCTCCAAAATGTCTTCTACAGTGTCTACACGTTTGTATTCCCACCAACAGTATACAAGGGGTTCTTTTTTCTCCACATCCTTACCAGTGCTTGTTGTTTCTTGTGTTTTTGGATGGATTTAGCTAATCTGACAAGTGTGAGGTGGTATCTTAATGTAGTATTGATTTGCGTTTCCCTGATAATAAGTAATAATGAGCATCTTTTCATGTGTCTTTTTGACCATCTATGTTTTCTTTGGAGAAATATCTGTTCCTATCTTCTGCCCAGTTTTTAATTATATTATTTGTTTTTTAGGTGTTGAGTTGTATCAGTTCTTCATATACTTTGGATACTAACCTTTATCAGATAAGTCATTTGCAAATATGTTCTCCCATTCAGTGGGTTGCCTTTTAGTTTCATTGATTGTTTCCTTCACTGTGCAGAAGGTTTTTATTTTGGTGTAGTCCCCATTGTTAATTTTTGCTTTTGTTTCCCTTGCCTCAGGAGACCTATCTAGAAAAATGTTGCTATGGCTGGTGTCGGAGAAATTATTGCCTGTGCTCTTTTCTACAAATTTTATGGTTTCCAGTCTCACATTTAGGTCTTTAATCCATTTGAGTTTATTTTTGTGTGTGGTGTAAGAAAGTGGTCCAGTTTCATTCTTTTGCATGTTGCTGTCCTGTTTTCCCAACACCATTAGTTGAAGAGACTTGTCTTTTTCCCATTGTTTATTCTTTGCCTCTTTATTGAAGATTAATTGACCATACAATTTTGGCTTTATTTTTGGGCTTTCAGTTCTGTTCCATTGATCTACATATGTTTTTGTGCCAGTACCATACTGTTTTGATTACTGCAGCTTTGTAGTATATCTTGAAATCTGGGATTGTGACACCTTTAGTTTTGTTCTTTTTTTTCAAGACTGCTTTGGCTTTTCGAGGTCTTTTGTGGTTTCACACAGATTTTAGGATTGTTTGTTCCAGTTCTGTGAAAAATGCTCTTGGTATTTTGATAGGGATTGCATTAATTCTGTACCTTGCTTTGGGTAGTATGGACATTTTAACAATATTTGTTCTTCTAATCCATGATCATAGAATATCTTACTATTTGTGTCATTAGACACATTCTTAAAACTGTAATCATGTGTATGAAGTTTTTGTGCATCACTACTAGATTATGCTCTTGTTTGTTTTAGCAGTTAGAAACTATTTTGCATTAAGCAGCTCCTAGAAACATGTCTTTAGATACCCATATTAAAAATCCAAAAAGTATACAGGACTTGACCAATTCTTCATAGGACCATGCAAGCTCGCCTTTTGGATTGCCATTCTATACTTTAAATTAGAATTCAAAGAAAATACCATTTTAGAGTAGGTATATTAAAATTTATTGTCTAGCTGTCTAATTTTATTGTCCATATGCTTGACTCTTTGTTTTCCATGGTAACCATTAACTAGAAGTTTCTTTGTCCCACCCTTCTGAGTTAACTGACTTCTTTTTTTTCTTTCCTCTTCCACTGATCTATCTTTTCTCATGCCAGTACTGTTTTAACTATTATAGCTTTAGAATATGACTGAAGTTTATAAAATTTATCTGTTTTTATAATAATTTTTTGAAGTCATATTATAGAAAAGTTATAGTAGAAAAAATAACTCTTACCCCTTCACCTGATTCACCTACTGTCACAGTAATTTTCCACAGCTGCATACTTGTATGTTTTCTCTATATAGATGTTTTTATTTTTATATAAATATGCATATATAAAACATATTAATAATATTCTTTATAGCAGGTTTTTCCCAGCCCAGGAGTCAAGGAATAATACATTGCATTTAGTTGTTATGTCTTTTTTTTTGGTCTCTTTTAATCTGGAATTCTTTCTTGTCCTTTTCTTTGATGACGTTGACATTTTGAAGAGTACAGGCCAGTTATTTTATAGAATGTACTCAACTTAGTTTTGTCTAATCTACATGTTTAGATTCATCCATATAATGAATTCTTGGTAGGAATGCTACAATAAATGACATTTGTCTTCAGTGCATCACATCAGGAGGCACATGATATCAGTTTTTTGCTGTTGGTGATACTAACTTTGATCACTTTAGGAAGGTGGAGTCTGCCAAGTCTGTCCTGTGTAGTTTCCATTTTCATTTTTAATGTGGAAAGATTCCTTAAGACTGTAAATATTCCTGTTTCTTATCAAACTTTGATATAATGTTAGCATCTATTTGATTCTTGCCTGAGTAATTTTTTTCTGTCATGGTCACAAAATGGTAAATTAAATGATGATTTTTTAACTGTCATTTATTTATGTCATTTATTTGTTGGCCCTCTGCTATATAATGCCCATCTCCATTCATTCATTCATTTTTTAAGATTCATATGAACTCACGGATTGCTACTTTATTCCTATTCTGTCCAGCTGGTTAAAATTTAGTCCTTTTGTTATTTATTTTGGTGCTCAAATTGTTGCAGAATTAGCCAGAAGGAAATTCTTTCATACCTCCTCCTGTGTGCTTTTTGATATTTTTTTGAGCATTTCCATTCTTTCTGGAATAAGAATATGGCATCTGGTGTCTGTTTGTGCCCTCCCATATGCTAATGAATTTTTAACCTTATAAGTATTAAAAGTTACTACAGTTCCATAACACAGTGATTATTAGCTGGTAAACAACCCACATTTCAGAATTTATTAATAGTATTTCTTCATACAATTTTCTGTAAAATAAAGACAACAAATATTTAAATTCTCCTTTTTTTGTTTTGTGATTTTGTGCCTATTTCCTGTTGGTATATTTGTAAGTTTTATACCTTGGTTTTAGCTAACATCTAAGAAAAATGAATATTAAACTTCTGCTTTAATATATAGTTTCCAGAATTGTCTGAATTGATTCTAAAAATTGAATATCAATAAAGAACATTTGTAAATTGTTTTGGTTAAATTTGCTATATAACAAAACAGTCTGAGTAAACCCATAAGGAGGGAATTGTAATCATATGTCACTAACTTTGGGCCTCTCGAGGCATCAGTAATAAAAAACTTTTGTGGGGCGCCTGGGTGGCTCAGTTGGTTAAGCGACTGCCTTCGGCTCAGGTCATGATCCTGGAGTCCCGGGATCGAGTCCCGCATCGGGCTCCCTGCTCGGCAGGGAGTCTGCTTCTCCCTCTGACCCTCCACCCTCTCATGCTCTCTCTCTATCATTCTCTCTCTCTCAATAAATAGATAAAAATCTTGAAAAAAAAAAGAAAATAAATAAAAATAAATAAAAAACTTTTGTTTTGCACTTAACTATGTTCCAGGTAATATTTTAATTCAATTCTTTATGTGTATTTATTTGTTTAAGCCTTAGGACAACCCTATGAAACACATATATCATTATTCTTTTTTTATTGGTGATGAAACTGAAACATAGAGATATTAAATAACTTGCCTAATGTCACGTAGCTATTGCATACCCACTCAAACCAAGCTTTTAAATTTTGTTCAATGTCTCTTCACATTTTTTGTACTAATTTGCTACTGCTCTTTATGATATCCCACCCCTTCTGATGTTTGCCCCGTGTCAGACTCTTTTTTTGTATTATTTTTCCTAAATATCTTTTGAATTTTTTCAGTGACAATTGTGGGGAGAGATTAAATACTGGTACTTAATCTGTCATCATTAACTGGAAATCAACACATTTCTTTAAACTGAACATAATACAGGAGTTGAGTTTAACTTCAGTCGCATTATTGCTCTTGGGTAGATTATGACTTCTTGTGTAAATAATGCAGTCACACTTTCTTTAGAAGCATTTTGATGCTTTCCTTAGAAGACTACATACTTATTTCCTTGACTGAGCTTAGAAATTATTTCAGTTACCCACTTCTGACTCTTCTTGGGCATGCCATATCAAAATTTTGCCACCATTCACACACACATCCAGACAACCACCTACATATTCATTATTGACCAAAATGTGTCTGAGTGTCAGATCCTCAGGACATAAGGGTATATTAGAAGCAGTACTTAATCTCAAGAGATTTTTATCTTTTTTTTTAATTCTACCTCCTCAGTGTCTCTTTTGCCATCATTCTTTTTAGCCCTACTATCACTACCTTAGTTTAATCTTAATCATTTCCTTAGTTTAATCTTCATATTTTTCTTGTGAATCACAGTAGTATTTACCTCTTGTCTTAGTAACCTTAGTTTCAGCCTCTTTCCAATCTAGGTTCTGTTCCAGTAATTTTCAACTGTATGTATGTATCTGAAAATCTTATGGAGCTGTTGGTTTTTTGTTTTTAAATACTGACATACTCTCAGATACCATTGTAAGAATAAATTGGTGTAATCACTTTAGAAGTTTGTCAATCTGTCAAAATTAAAAGTAGACATATCCTTTTTTTTTTTTAAAGATTTTTATTTATTTATTTGAGAGAGAGAGTGAGAGAGAGAAAGAGCACAAGAGGGGGGAGCGGGAGAGGGAGAAGCAGGCTTCCCGCTGAGCAGGGAGCCCGATGCGGGACTCGATCCCGGGACTCCAGGATCACGACCTGAGCCGAAGGCAGTCGCTTAACCAACTGAGCCACCCAGGCGCCCCAAAAGTAGACATATCCTTAACTGACATTTATAATTTAGGAATTTAGAATACAGATACATACTTGGACATGTGTAAAAAGATGTAGGTACAAAGATGTTCAGTGTAGCACTATTTATAAAAACTTAAAACTAAAAGTAATCTAAGTGTCAATCAATAGAGGACCGTTAACTTTGGTAGGATAGTTTTGATTCTATGCAATGCTATGTAACTATAAAATTAAAAATGAGGTTAATATTATTGATGTTAAATATTCTGTGTGAGAAGAAATTTAATGAAAAAGGCAAGGAGCAGAATGGTATATAAATTTAAAGGGATGATAAAATCTCCATATATGGACATCTATTAGTTGACAGATTATTTCTGGAATGATACATGAGGAGCTGTTTGACAATAACTTTTCTCAGTGGAAAATGAGATCTATAGTGGTCACGAAGCTTAGTTTGAATAGAACACCATTATGCCGTTGGCTATTTTACTATGTACATCTCTTGCTTTTTAAATTTAAAAATCACTTGCTTAGTAACTGAAAATTGAGATTTTAAGAACATGTGCCATTTACAGTAGCACCGAAAAATATTAAATACTTAAGGTAAATCTTAACAAAATATGTGCAAGATCTGTATGCCAAAAACTACCAAACACTAATGAAAGAAATTGAAGATCTTAATAAATGAGGATATATCATGTTCATGAATTAGAAGACTTAATACTGTTAAGATACCAGTTTTCCCCAAACTGATCTTAGATTAACACAGTTCCATTTAAAATCTCTGCAGGGTTTTTTGTAGAAACTGACAGCTTGATTCATAAAAATTATACGGAAGGCCAAAAGAAATAAAATAACCAAAAGAATTTTGAAAAAGAACAACAAAGTTAGAATGTTTACACTACCTCATTTCAGGACTAAACAGTAACTTTGATAGTGTGGTACTGAAGAAAGGATAGACATAAAGGTCAAAGGAGCAGTATAGAGAATCCAGAAAGAAATACACTCACATATATGTGGTCAGTTGATTTTTGACAAAGGTGCTAGGGCAGTTCTTTGGGAAAAGATGATCTTTTTAACAAATGGTGCTGAAATAGTTGAATATATATATGAAAAAAAATCTCAACACTTCACACCATATACAAAATTAACTCAAAGTAGGCCATTTAGACTATAAACCTAAGTGCAAAACCTGCGAGTATAAAACATTTAAAAAAGAACACGGGAGTTAAAATCTTTGTGACCTTTAAGTTAGTCGAAGATTCCTTAAATACATCGGAAGCATGATCCATAATTGAAAATTTTCAAAAATACACATTCAGCAAAATTAAACACTTCTCTCGAAAGACGGTATTAAGAGAATCGAAAAGACAAATATAAGACTAGGAAATAATTATAAATCACATATCTGATAACAGACTTGTATTCAAAAAGATGAAGATCTTTCAAAATTCAGTACTAGGAAAAGCAACTGATACTTCACCAAAGAAGATAGATGACAAACACATGAAAAGCAACTTATTACTAGTCATTAGAGAAATGCATATTAAAAGCACAATGAGCTAATACTACCAATCATTTCAAGAGCAGTGGAACTCATACGTTGCTGGTGGGAATGCAAAATGGCACATTCACTTCAGAAAGCAGTTTGGCAGTTTCTTAAAAAGTTACATAGATACTTCTCTGACCCAGCAGTCCCTCTCCTGAGTAATATCCAGGAGAAATGAAAATTCTGGTTCACGTAAAAACCTATACTAGAGTGGTGTCTAGGTGGCTCGGTCGGTTAAGCTTCCAACTCTTGATCAAGTCGGGTCATGATCTCCAGATCTTGAGATCAAGCCCTGCTCTTAGCTTCATGCTCAGTGGGGAGCCTGCTTAAGATTCTGTCTACCTTTTCCTCTGCCCCTCACCCTGTTCATGCTCTATGTCTCTCTAAAATAAATAAAATTAAAAAAAAAAAAACCCTCTACCAGAACGTGTATAGCAGGTGTATTCAAAATTGCCCCAAACTGCGAACAACTCAAATGTTCAACTGATAAAGGTATAAAAACAAATTGTATTGTCATCCATACAGTAGAATAATTCTTAGCAATTAAATGGAAGGTGCTACTGCTACATGCAACAACGTGGATGTTTCTCAGTAACATTATACAGAGTAGCAGAAATCAGATACACAAAACTACATGCTGTACAATTTTATTATATATTCTGGAAAACACAAAACTATAGGGTCAGAAAACATACCCAGAATGGGGCAAGAGACTTACTACAGAAGGGCATGAGGGTATTTGAGGGTTGGTGGAACTCTTCTATTTCTTGATTGTTTTGTTGGTTACCTGGCTATACATTTGTCAAAATTGCAGAACCTGTATATTGAAAATAGTAGATTTTTCTTTATATATAAATTATACCTTAATTTTATCCAAATGCAAAAGGGTAAATATAAGAGTAATTATTTCTCATACTTATAAGGCTGTTTCAAAGCCTGACCAATATATATTTTGAGGTTTAGAAAGCCCCAGACCAAAACACAAGAACAAAAGAAAACATTTATCACATGGTGGAAATTTCAGAACTAAGAGCCATAGATTGATATAATCTTTATTCTTGTTTTTCAGCTCTCTAGCAAAGGTACATAGAATGATTGTAAATATTATTTAAATTAATTGTTTAAAAAGGTTGTTGAATTGTTTCTGTTGATTCTAAATTTTAAGGGGTGGAGCATGAAAATTTGCATTTTTTTTTTAATCTTTATAGATCCTTCAGAGGCAAGGCTCAGATGTACATCTGTTCCCTCAAAAGACAACATACAGTGTTACACCATTTTTGAAAAGCTCAAAAACTAGAAAAATTAAAGTGTATTTGTCCAATGATATGTATATGTGATAAAACTGTATTTTTCCAAGAGCCAGGACATAATATACATGAAATTTAGTAGAATAGTTTATCAGCCCTAAGGAATGGGGAAGAGATCATACATAGGTGGATACAGTGTTATTGGTATCATACTAGTTCTTAAATTTGGTTGTCTGTTCATAGGTTAATCTTATTATTACGCTTTATACATCTATTTTGAAGCATCAAATATTACTTTAATAAATCTTAAACAGAAGCACTTCTCTTTGCTTTTGTGAATGGGATATTTTTGAAACACCTGATCATGTTACTCTTCTCTTCAAATATGAACATGTTACTATCTGTGCATTACCTAGTATTCTTAGGATAACATCCAGATTTTTTTTGTCATAGTGAGTTGACCTTGTTATTGTCCAAACAAGTGTTCTTCTGAAAGTGAAAGCGGGAGGTGGGAGGGGGTAGGTTACTCTTAATTATTCCAAGACATAAGCATAAAGCAGGATGTATAGTCACCCTCCTATAAGGTCCTCTGTGATTTGGTTTCTGCTGATCTAGCTTCAGTATATGCTTACACTTATCCTGTACCAGCCTTTTGAGTTATTGGTGAAGCTTTTTTTTGAAATTTCTATTCCTTCAACCTCCACTTTCCCTTTGTTGCCAGATTAAATCTTACATCTTTCTTTAAAGATTTAGTATACACTTTTGCTTCTCTAGAAAGTTTTTCCTAACCATTATCACTCTTCCTAGCTAAGACAGAGTCCTTCTTGCCCCTCAGCATCTGACCCTGTGTGTGTATTCTTAGTCAAACCAATTACTAAATTGTTACAGTTGATACTTATTTATGTTCCCATTAGATTCTTCTCTGAGATTCAGGGAATATATTTGTTTTAAGCTCTTACTCTAGCAGAAGACTTGGATACTGAGTAAACGTCTGTTTGAAAAACGGAGTTCATATAGTGAACATTTGGTAACTGTTATTTTTTCAGATTACTATTTTAAATTGTCATACAGTTATATCTCTAGTTATTATTTATATACCTCTGTAAAATTACCTTTCTTTATGTTTCCCTATCTTTTTGTTGTATTATATATTTTGTTGTAGTAAAAAACACAATGTAAGATTTACTCTCTTAACAAATTTTTCAGTGTACAATACAGTATTGTTAGCTATAAGCATGATGTTATACAGCAGATCTCTAGTTCATTTTAATTTATAAGCTCTTTTCTATGTTAATGTTCTTAGCCTTATGTCATTTGTTGCAATAATTTATCAGTGGGAATCTTTTTAATTTTATATATCTTGATGCCTGGATTATAAATGTTCTTTATATAATCAGGATTATTAGTCATTTTCTGTTGTTTTCTCTCTTTGATGTGTTACGTGGAAAGCCTTTCCCCACATTTTCAAGTCATTTAAATATTTCTTTTTTCTTGTATTTTAATAGTCTTTTTTTATATTTAAATGTTTGGAATCTATTTGCATAAACCATTTATTTCACTTTGAATATGTCTTTAAGTGACTGTTCTTCTTTTGGAATTATGGATGTTCCCTACTTTCACCCTTTCATAAGGACCATAATTCTATCTCCACTAAGAATTATGTTACAGTTTCTTAATGATTTCTGAATGGTTGTGATGCTGTATATGTTGTTTGGACAACTGTTTGCCTGTATTACTATACCATTTCAAGGTCATCAGCAGAAATTGTTGAGTCTTTTAAGCAGATCACTGAGATGGAAAGTGGCAAGATCTTTTTGATGTTAAAGCCTACATTATTTGAGGAGAAAAGGCTAGTACACATTGTTAAAGAGTAGGCCTAAGATGGTATGTTGTGAATGCGTAGTCCAATGTGCTTTCCACTATATACAAAACCCCCTTTTGGAGATTAGTATGAAGAGATATCACTAAAAAAGACTATAATATTTCACACTGGACTTACTGTTGACATACTGCATTTTTCTTTACACTCTTCCTTGTTTTAAATACTGCTTGGAATTTATAAGAAAGCTTAACAGCAAAATTCCAGGGTCCAAAACTGCCGAGGATTAATGTGCATTAGCCGGCTATGCAGTCCATTCCTTGGGAAGTTTTAATTTTTTAGTTACAGAAGTTAACTTTTAACTATTTGAATTTTTTACCTCCGTTTTTTACCCTTCTAGTGATTTTTTTTTTTTTTTATAGTGTACTATGCCCACTGGTAATACAACACATTGGATGATCCTTCATTACCAAAGCACATGTAGAATTTAGGAATATTTCCTCTTTGTTAAAGAATTGTTACTTCTTTATCACTATGATTTGTCTTAATGTTTGTGCTTTTCTTAGCATTTGCTTAAGAAAAATACTACCGCAAACTCTGCTCTTTGCCATATTATTATTTTTTAATTATCCAGTAAAATTGACTTATTTTCCTTTTATGTAAAATTATGAATTTTAACATGTGTCTAGATTTATGTAGTCACCGCCACAATCAAGATACAGAACAGTTTTCATCATCCCTTTTTAAAAATACCCCTTTCATCATCCCACTTTAAAATATCCCCTATAAAAAAAGAAAACCTTTTTCTTCATGTTGTCCCTTTATAGTTAGATGCTTGCCCTACCTACATCTCCTGGAAACTACTGCTCTGTTTTCCATCACTGTGGTTTTCTCTTTTTGAGATTTCCAAATAAATGGAATCATAAAGTATGTAACTCTTTAGAGCATAAAGTCTTTGGTAAGCATAATGTCTTCACTGACCATAATGCCTTTGAAATTAATCCAAGTTGTTTGAATCAATAGTTGGTGCATTTTTTAAATTAATCAGTTCTCCTCCATTGTGTGGATATACCAGTTTGTTTTATCCATTCACCTATTGACAGGCATTTGGGTTGTTTCCATATTTTGGCTCTCACAACTAAAGCTGCTGTGAAAATATGTGTAGAGCTTTTTGTTTGAACATAAGTTTTCATTTTGCTAAAGTAAATGCCCAGGAGTGCAGTTGCAGGTATTAGGGTATAAGTGTGTGTTTAACTTTATTAGAAATTGCCAAACCATTTTCCAGAGTGTCTATATCATTCTGCATTCCTGCCAGTAGTGTGCGACTCCCAGTTCCACATTCTCATCAACACTTGATACTGTTTTTACTTTAGCAAACTTAGTAGGTACGCAGTTGTATCTATTTCATTGTGCTTTTAATGTACGTTTCCTTAATGCTAATGATGTTGAACATCTTTTCTTATGTTTATTTGTCAGCCTTACATTCTTGGTAAGCCATGCTGATTATTAATTTGCATCTAAAGGCTTTTTTTTAAAAGGGGATATTAATTGTCACTCATACTAACCTACTCTAAATATGATAGGCCAGTATTGGATATGAGAAGCAGACTAGTTTAGTTTAGTTCACTCTTTTGTCATGTACTTATCCACTAAAAAATTTGATCCTCGGGGCACCTGGGTGGCTCAGTCGTTAAGCATCTGCCTTCGGCTCAGGTCATGATCTCAGGGTCCTGGGATCGAGCCCCGCATCGGGCTCCCTGCTCCAAGGGAAGCCTGCTTCTCCCTCTCCCACTCTCCCTGCTTATGTTCCTCTCTCGCTGTGTCTCTCTCTGTCAAGTAAATAAATAAAATCTTAAAAAAAAAAAAATTTGATCCTCCATTCCCTTAAAGTCTCTTGCAAACAGAAAAGTGAAAGAGCCCTATCAATATATCCCACAGCTATTATGTAGATTCTCAGTATTTTATTTTATTTTTTTTAAATATTTTATTTATTTATTTGATGGGGGGAGGGAGGGAGCACACAAGCAGGGGGTGTGGCAGGCAGAGGAAGAAGCAGACACCCTGCAAAGCAGGGAGCCCGATGTGGGGCTCGATCCCAGGACCCTGAGATCATGACCTGAGCTGAAGGCAGACGCTTAACCAACTGAGCCACCCAGACGCCCTGATTTCAGTATTTTAAACATAGCCTATATATGTAGATGATATGTATCTACACATGTATATATTACATATGCATAATCATTTTTTCCTTATTATATAGTCTTATTTTCCATAAAAATTCGGTTTTTCTTTTTTTTTAAGATTTTTATTTTGTTTTTTTAATATTTTATTTATTTGTTCATGAGAGACAGAGAGAGAGAGAGAGGCAGAGGGAGAAGCAGGCTCCCTACTGAGCAGGGAGCCCGATGTGGGATTCGATCCCAGGACCCTTGGATCATGACCTGAGCCGAAGGCAGATGCTTAACCATCTGAGCCACCCAGGTGCCCTTTTTTTTTTTTTTTAAGATTTTTATTTATTTATTTGACAGAGAGAGAGAGACAGTGAGAGAGGGAACACAAGCAGCGGGGAGTAGGAGGAGGAGAAGCAGGCTTCCCGCAGAGCAGGGAGCCCTATATGGGGCTCGATCCCAGGACCCTGGGATCATGACCTGAGCCGAAGGCAGACGCTTAACAACTGAGCAACCCAGGTGCCCCCAAAATTCAGTTTTTCTAAACATAAACATTCTAGGAGCTTATCGTTTGGACTTTATTTACATGGAAAGTAATCTTCAGTTAATCTTCAAGATGTGTGATACCATTAGCCAGAGGTTGAATGATACTCATTAATTCAATCTGTTAATCAAAGATGAGAGCTATGGTTCCTTTAAATAGGTAAAAGTAATTATTAAGGGAAAGGACTAAGCATTTTTATGTTGATTAAGGTAATGCTAACTGCTATAATAGATTAATCTCAATATCTTAGTGGCTTAACACAATAGAAATTTATTTCTCACGCCCATACCTATAAAGTGCAATTAAGGGAAGTGGGATGTCACTGCACCACCCATTTACTCAAGGACCGAGGTTCTCCTGGTCATTGATATCCTGCAGGTAGGTAGGAGAGTAAAAGATGGAAAAGGCACTCCTGCTTCTTAACTACTTTTGCCCAGAAATGTGCAGTACACATTATCATGTCCTCCCAGGAACAATGTTAGCTAATGGAAACAAGAGGACAGAGGGGTAGGGTCAAAAGAAATTCTTTGTCATCAGCCCAGTATTTGCTATAATTATCAAAGATCCTCTCTAGGGTCAGAGTATTAATCAAGGAAAGGCAGAAGGACTTTGGTCCTCATTGGTTAAAACAATCTCTTTTGGCTTTTTCAGTTTGTCCTTGTTTCATCTGTCTATACTACAGAAAGATGAAGTTGCTGAATAAATGACTTCTGGACAAGTTGGGATAACATCACTTAGTATGGAGGATATACAATATCAGTATGACTGATGTGTAAAGCCCAGAAGGAAGTGTTCTAAATTTTCTTTTCAAATGTGATCAGCTGTATTATATAATTATACCTGTGAGAAGGCAAAATGCTTCCTAGTCAATGAAAGTGAGCTTTTTATTTTAAAATAATGCAGTGGATCCCTTAAAGTAAATGCATGATGAACGCCAATATATGAAACAGATGAAAATGGGGATGCTCTGTTTGAAATAAGTATTGGAGTGATCAAGTGTCTCCTTCCCTCATAATCACCTCCAAGAAACTTCTGCAAAACTTTGGGACAGTTTGAATAAGTTCCTAGTATATAGATCAGTAGAAATGTATAAGGAAAGGAAATTATATTGGTGATGATTAGGAGAAATGGTAACTAAAATTAAGCAATTCTTCAATATTACTTTTTTCTATATCTTAATTTCCCATTGATAATGTTAATTTGTATATTACTTTTCTAGTAATTTAACAATTCGGTTGTTTCAAACTGAAGATAATTTTTTTTTTAATATTCTCTTTTCCTTCCACACAAATCACTTTATCAGTGTACCTTATATTCTAAATTAGAGGTTATCAAAATTTGTCTCAGTACTAATACGTGTACTGTACTGAGCATCTTCTATATAGTAAGGTGATTTCTTTAGCATTAAAGTTCTTAACTTGACAGTGTTTCAGTAGTCTTGTTTCTGGCATCCTGACATGAGTCAATCATTTATTATTATGTTTGATAAAACCCTGACATCATCTCACTGGTGTTGCATCAAAAGTAGCACTACTCATTCCTCTAACTCTGATTATTTATTTTTAGTGCTGAATAGGGACATTGGAGATATCTTTTGCTTATGTGATTTGAAACCTAAAACTTTTGAAGTAAAATCAGCTAAAATTCTAACCACTTCCTTCAGCATTCTATTTACTGATTTCTTTTGATTTATTATCTACATATATTTATTCTTACAGTTTTTAGTTTATCAAGTGGGGAAGATAATAGAGATATTATAATAATGGAATATACTATTAGTTATGCTTTATTGCAGTAAAGACATGTATTCAAACAAAAATGTAGTAAAAGCCCTATCCACAATGAAATTCTCCTGTAGTTATAATTCTTAATCAGTTTTATTTTCCTGAATTCTGTTATTTGTCTCTGAAAAACAGAGACAAGTTTTCACAAAACAAGAATTCAGTGCCAGTAAAAAAATGAAAACCTGCCCATCTCCATTAGTGAGAGAGAGATATAAGTTAATGTAAGTTAATACTACATTAAAATAGTGCTCTTGGGGGCGCCTGGGCGGCTCAGATGGTTAAGTGTCTGCCTTCGGCTCAGGTTGTGATGTCTAGGTCCTGGGATCGAACCCCACATCGGGCTCCTGGCTCAGCAGGCAGTCTGCTCCCTCTGCCTCTACCCGCCCCCCCCCCACTCATGCTTTCTCTTTCTCTTCCTGTCTCTGTCTCTCAAATGAATAAGTAAAATCTTTAATAAACAAATAAATCCATAAAGTTAAACATACACATACTATATAATCCAGCAATTTATTCCTAGAGCAGTGGCCCTCAAAGTGTAGTTTGGAGAGCGCTGGTGATTTCCAGGGCACATCTATGAGGTCAAACTATTTTCATAAGAAGAGGAAGATGTTATTTGCTTTTTTCATTCTCATTCTCTCACAAATGTACATTGGAGTATTGGTGTCGTGTCAAAGAATATCCACATTTACCTGCAAAGACTATTAAAATATGCCTTCCTTTTCCAGCTAATCAGTGACACTGGATTTCTTCATATATTTCAATCAAAACAGCATATTTTAATAAAATGCAGAAGCACATTTGAAACCCTGTTTTCTATTAAGCCAGACATTAAAGAGATTTATAAAAATGTAAAACTATCATTCTTCCCACTAAATGTTTTTCATTTTAGAAATTTAGTTCTTTTTCAGAAATACATACTTTATTATGATACAATTACTTTAATTTTTAAATGAATTAATACGTATTTGAAACATTATTTTTAATTTCCAATATGATAAATCTGTTAAATAACCCACATAAACAAAAGCAATGTAGTTTTTTTGAGAGTAATTTTTTAGTAATTTTTAAGAGAGAGGTCCTGAGAACTAAAAACTTCAAGAACCTCTGAGCTAGACAAATGCATGCATGGACACCAGGAGACATATATAAGAAAGTTTGTAGCAACATTATTCATAATGGCCTAAAACCAGCTAATCAACAATAGAATGAATAAATAGGATATTCTAAATATAGTTCAAGACCAAAAAATAATGAACTACAGCTACATGCAACAGTTATGTATAAATCTTAACTATAAATGTTAAAATGAAAGAAGTCAGATTCAAAGTAATTCATATTGCATGATTCCATTTGTGTAATGTTCACAACCAGGTGTATAATAAACTCAGTATTTAGAGGTGCAGACTTGGGTTGTTAAAATGTACTGACTGATAAGTCAAAATGACTATTATCTTTAGAGGGGGGAAAAAAGACATTTTATTGGGAGAAGGTGCTAGCAATGTTCTATTTCTTGATTTGGATGGTGATTACAAAGGTATTTTTCTTTATATTAATTTATTAAATATTTTATGCACATTTCTGTATGAATGTTCTATTTCATAGTAAAAATGCTTTAAAATCATCATTTAATTATAAAATCTGCATAAAAATGATTTCTTCAACCTCCCTTTAAAAACCTAAGCAAAATATTCATAACAGTAGATTTTTGTTTAAAGCGCAGTGATATTTGGGTCCATATTTATCAACATACATTATATCTTTATTCTTTAGACTGATATGTTGGTTTGTCTTTTTTTAACCAAATACTATTTTACACATTCTTATTAATGCTACAAAAATTTGGACTTGAAACCATATTATAAGAAAAAACTGTGATAAACATTGTTCTCTTAATACTATGCAAACATAAATTATGTCTCATTTGTTTGAATTTTTTTATTTGATACAGATAGTCGTACAGGCACTGCAGTGTTCCCATTACTCGATACTTTGGCAGTTGGTGAAAATTACTGATGGTTCTCCTTCCAAAGTAAGTAAGAGTTTCTGAAGGCAGAAGAGTTATTACTAAAATAAAATAACCTTGCTTAAATCATTATTTAATAATTTGTTACCAATTATTATAATAAATTATAATTTTAATGAAATATATAGTAATTATTGTTATCAACTCTTGCTTTCTCCTATGAGTAAGTATATTTTACCTCTTTGAAAGATAACCAGTTCTTCAAGCAATAGATGTAGAGTTGTATAGATACACAAAGTTAAAAGTCTTACAAGAAATAACTGTAGTAGAAACCACAAGAGCTTGGATAGGTGACATGCTATTAAAAAGAGAATAATATTGAAGGTAATGCTATGTAGCTCTTAGTTATGGAATTATGGCACCTTGGGGCCCAAACTAAATAACACTCTTGTTAAAAACAAATTGTTAGATAATTTTTTTTAATTTTAATCTCGCCATGACAATTCAAAACAAAAAGGAAAGTACAAATCAGAGATTAAATGAAACTAGGATCCAAGAGAGTCAAAGGGAGCCTAAAGCCTACTATCCTTGAGGATATTTTCTAATGTAGACAAATCCCAAGGCCCTTCAGGGGTGGAATATCTAACAGGTAGCATATCTCTAAAGTTGGAACCCTAAAGAGCTACTTCCAGCACAAGGGTAAATTAGAAATAAACCTACAACAGCTCCATTTATGG
The DNA here is from genome assembly GCF_029215605.1 of Mirounga angustirostris. NCBI lineage: Eukaryota > Metazoa > Chordata > Mammalia > Carnivora > Phocidae > Mirounga > Mirounga angustirostris. Next base: position 123,539,489 of record NW_026991709.1, read on the forward strand.
GGGAATATAAGGAAAATAGCCTGTCTTAAAATTTGTCATTGAATAAAGGGGAGAAAATAGGTCTTTCATGAAAATTTATAACCGTGAGTGAGCTTTCATGTAGGTTTCCACCCTAAGTCCATCCTACTTCAGTGGTCCATTAAAAAATTTAAAAAGCAAGTTAGGATTTTGATTTAAAATATTCGTTGGTGGTATCTCCAAGCACCTAACACAATCAAATGTAAATCCTTTCTGAAGGAATTTGCCTCAAAGAGGCAAATAAGGGGCGCCTGGGTGGCTCAGTCATTAAGTGTCTGCCTTCCACTCGGGTCATGATCCCAGGGTCCTGGGATGGAGCCCTGCATTGGGGCTCCATCCAAGGATCCTGGTATCGAGCCCCGCACTGGGGCTCCCTGCTCTGCGGGAGGCTTGCTTCTCCCTCTCCCACTCCCCCTGCTTGTGTTCCCTCTCTTGCTGTGTCTCTCTGTCAAATAAACAAAATCTTTAAAAAAAAAAAAAGGCAAATAAAATTTTAAGAAAAATGAACTTATAGTAAAAATTACTCAACTTAAAAGTAAACAAGAAACCATGAACAGAACCATGAAGAGAAACAGACCCAAAAAGTGCTATTTATACCTTGGAATTATCTGATACAAACATAATTATAAATAAATATATTTCAGTTGTTTCATGAAATGAGAGAGCTTGGACATATGTTTATAAAGAGCAAACACTTAATAAAGAACCAAGTAAATATATTACAGTGTTTACATATCCTCATCTTAACAAAACAGAGGCTGTTCAACTAGTAAAGAAGGTTAATACATTATAGAACCACCAGCATGATATGGAGCATTCTTTTCTTTCCTGACTAATAATTTGAGGATATCTCTGCCTTTAGAAAGTAATTGGGGTTTTTATTTATTTTCAGTTAGAGCAACAGTAATGTATTAGTTAGCCTCCTGGTTTTTATATTTTATTGACAATTTTAGTCTTGAAAAGCAAAAATCAAAGTTAACCTTTTATTAGTAACTAAAGTCACTTTAAAGTGTATTATGGTTTCGTGTTTTTGAAATGTTCCTTAATATGGTAAAATTAAAGGAGATTGAATATATATGTTAAAATTTGATAGTTTATATATTACACATAATTTACTTTTATTTTGATTTTTTCATCTGGTTGCTTTTGGTATTCCATTTTTTTCTGAGATCATTTAGGTTATCTGAGCTGTTTGTTATTTGGCTGAATATTGATTCTTTGCATTTATTAAATTTGGACTATATATGTGCCCAAAAAATTAGCATAATTAAATGGTTAATTCCTCTATTAAATTTAATTTCAGTTTTGTTCTTTTGCAACTATATTCCATAATTGGAGTGAGAATCTCTGTTCTTGACCCCACTTCTTTGAATATTTTCTATTTTTTTTTAGCCCTCTTACAGTAGAATTATTTTGAAATTCCTTAGCTTTCTGTTTAATTTTGGTCTGACTCATTCTTCTAATAAAAGATATCTTCATTTTTTATCATTTCTCATAATGCAGATTTCGTAGTTGTCCTTGCCAAGTGGCAATGCAGCTCTTGTGGTCAACACTGATTTTCTTTATGTCAGAAAATGCTGCAGCATCTTTTAAGTGCTTTATTGTTCAGTTGATTTCTGTATAAAGCTTTGTGTGCATTTATATCATACGTGAAATTCTCCTTACTAAAGTGTCTCTCAAATTATTTCTTCTCATTTTGAAGTTGTTGGTAATTTTTTTTAACTAAAGTATATTCAATAATCATTGGGTGTCATTTATAGCTGTCATTTAAAAGTGGTTCTCTAAGTGATAATCTTGAAAAGCATGAATTTGCAAGACACAAGCAAACTTTAAAAATTAATCTCTCATTGCTAAGATTTTTCCTTTTAAAACAATTATTGTAATGACTCTTTTATATAATAATTACTAGATCAGTAATTGCCGAACTTTCTAATCCCTTTTGTGATGTAGGATATCTTTGAAAATTTAAGATCCATATACATAAGCTTTGTATGAATTTAATCTATATTATTAATATTCCCCCGATAAGATATCAACTTCCTAACTATAGTTCCAGCCACATCATTAGTTTGTTATGTAAATAACCTTAAGGCAAGTCGCTTGAATAATTTTAAAACAGATAAGGTATGTCAAAGCATTTTATCTATTGTGAAATGCTTTCCAGATATTAATAACAACTAAAATCCACTTATCTGTGTCAGGTTACTTATTTACAAAATTGAAAGTTGTATTGGGCCAATCATTTCTAGCTCTAAAATTCTTCAATCTGAGGTGCCTGGGTGGCTCAGTTGTTAAGCACTTGCCTTCGGCTCAGGTCATGATCCCAGGGTCCTGGGATCGAGCCCCGCATCGGGCTCCCTGCTCCGCGGGAAGCCTGCTTCTCCCTCTCCCACTCCCCCTCCCCTGCTTGTGTTCCCTCTTTCACTGTGTCTCTCTCTGTCAAATAAATAAATAAAATCTTTAATAAATAAATAAATAAATAAAATAAAATTCTTCAATCTGCTAAGGTTAATAACTGCTATAATTGCAGATGTCTGGATAGATATATGAGAATCTTAACAGTGGTTAACTCTGGGAAAGAGAAATTCTTTGGGGGCAAGAATACGAAGGAGAGAAATTCATTTTTGCTTTATACCTTTTGATACTGTCTGAGGGGTTGTTTTTGTTGAAGACTATATCTAACAGTGATAATTTTATCACAAAAGCTTCAGAAATATCCTGATTCTCCCATCCTAATCTTAGGTTTTGATTTATTACATATAACTCAGAGTTGTTGAACTTGGATGAAAACTGGAAAAATGCATAGTGTGTCCTGTATCTTATTTGCTGTAGCAGTATTATTCTGTTGTTTATAAATGTGAGCTATAAGGAAATTTGAAAGTGATTTGATGAGACCTGTTTGTTTTAGATAAGGCCTAGAAGGGGACACTGTTGTTATTATTACCTTGTTGGTATTTTATCACTTGAATTAAATGCCTTAACTTCATTAAGTCTTCCTAATAATTCTATAAAGTGGATGTTATGATAATCCCATTGTACAGATAAGGAACCTGATACTTAGAAACATTGGAACGTGATTAAGATCTGAAACTTAGAGCACAAGTCTTTTGAATCTCAGTCTAGTAGTTTTTCTGTTAGCACTTTTTAAATTCTTCCATTATTAAGCTTTTAATACAACTAATTCTAGAGTTTCATTGTTTTTAAACAAATTTTCTAAGGGCACATCGGTTGACTCCTTGCTGAACACAAGCTGACAATGTCTGTTAATCATTTGGGTACTGAAAAGTTAGGTAAATTATGTCACATAGCCAGGTTTTTTTTTCATCATTTGGTATCCCCAATGGAATACGTTTAATGAGAAGTTACTGTGATTTTAAATACCTGTTTCTAATGCCAGTGAGTTACAGTTAAAGTATACAGAAGACTTTGGTAATGCATTCTATCCTTTTTTTCCTTTTAATTTGTTTACTGAAAATTAAATTTAATACACTAGCCTCCTGGGGTCTATATATTTAACATGTATAATGTTGGTCATTTAGAGACAGCTTGAAAGTGTTCTTACATGAATTGTTTTTGGTTTTTGTCGTTGAGCAATTACTATGTTAATGTGAAATGAACCATTTTGCTAGTGAGGAATTAGACAGCTAACTACTGTTTTTCTCTACTCACATTTATAGAAATTCATTTAAACCTCTGAGGGAGGTCACTTATGTTTTTAATTAATTATACTTACTAGTTTGGGGTATAAAATAGATTGGTTTTCATAAATTCAGGCTCTCTTACTTAAGTACTTGTTCATTGTAAAAAATATATAAATAAAATTTCTGAATCTTACCACCTGTGGATAACTATCACTGTTAATATTTTGGTGTGTTTTCTTGCAGTACTTTTTCTGACTTACTTCAGTCTTACCGTAATGTATTTACAGTTTACAAAATTTTGTGTCTCTTCAATCAACATTTCCTTCAGTTTCTAAGACGTGTTTGTAGATAGTATTTTTAATGTATGCATGATAGTCCATTGTGTAGCTATACTATAATTTATTTTACAACTCTTGTCTCTTGGATATTTAGGTTGTTTAAGCATTTTAATGAATAAAATTAATGCCATGATGGGCATTCTGGTGCAAAAGCTTGTTCTGTGTTACATTGTTTCATCTTGTGTTATATTCTTAGAAATGGAACTGCTGGGTCAAAGATGGTACATACTTTTAAGCCTTGGTATATATTGCCAAATTGCTTTTAGAGAGTACTTTCTGAAATTTATTTTTCTTCTCTATTGTCATGAACACTGTCATTCAGAAAATTATGAATGGTAGTTATATTTGGTTTAAATTCAAGTTATAATTTAACACAACAGTGAACACTTTCATAAGATAAAGTATATGAAAAGACTATATCAAGAACAGGATTAGATCTTTATTTGAATTAGAAGTGCATTGGGTTTTACCAATGGGTATTTCCTCTGTTCCCCTAATTTCCAGAGTTGAAGCTCTTTGGCAGTCCCACAGGTCATGCTCAGTATACTTTGCTCCGGTGCCCCCTAGTGCTGGTCCTGTAGAAGCAGCCTTCAGTTTCTCTTCTCTAACAGAAAACATCCTTCTTCCTTCAGCTCCTTCTGGACAGATACAAAGACATTTAAAGAGCCAGGTAAATAAGAGTTAGGGCTAATATAATGCCCCTATTGCCGTTTTTGGCCTGGGGATCTAGAATTTATCCTCAATATTTGTTTTCCTCTTGGGAGGAGCTGTCCTACTCTCTGTAATCTTAAATTTGTAGCTCTCTGCCTTACCCTGCATGTTCCTATTATAGACAGCAGTAGGGAGGGCCTGGGGCAAACATCCCTGCCTTCTGGACCCTGGCCCTATTCCTAGTCTTCTAAGTTAAAGAAAATCAACATCCCTTGGGTAGCTGTAAGTTATTGAGGTATTTAGCTGCAAAACTTATTCCTCCATTACCCTCTTGACTGAAGTGTCTCCTCTGAAAATTCCAGCTTGTTTACCTACAAAAAGACTGAGGAAGGGAAGAGTTAGGATGAAGATGGGACTGATGATGGCCAAGCCCAGTGAAGAGACATGTATAACCTTGCTATTCTTCATAAAAATGTACATTTTTAGAAGTGTACTAGAAATAGGCTCAAATGTGTAAAAATCTACAGGCTGCTTTCTACACCTCTTTCTTTTCTCCCTACCTTATATTTCATGAGGATTCTATCCTCAGTAACTATGTAGTTAATTTAAAGCCTTTCCTTTTGATTGTTCCATGACTTCAGAGTCATTCTTTGATAGTTACGTTTCTATTAATATTATGTCCTATCTCTAGTGTCTGATTGGCTGGTCTAGGAAAGTTAGGGGAGAAAGATCCAGGTCTTGTTTAAATCCATTTCTTGTTCAACCCTCAGAATGTTCTTTAAAAAAAAAATCTGGAATACTGAAGAAGGTGGCTGTTTATACCAAATTCTAAACTTCTCCAAAGTTTTATCTAACTCTAATATTCTAAAAACCTCCGAAAACCAAAAGTTAAATATGTTCAATTTAGAAAAGAACTTACAAGTCATGAGTCTAACATTCCATTAAGAATTATGTGTTGTTTGCAACCCTATTCCTGGGATTCCAGTTTTAAAAATTGCTGTCTGGTAGGGAAAGACAGTATAAGGCTTCCTTAGCTTTACTAGCCTATTTAGTCAGATGCTGTTTTTACTTACTTACCCAGGGACAGTGGTCTTTAAAGGACCCATTTTATAAATACTGAAACTCCTTAACATATTTAATACTTTATGATATAAAAAATAAGCCAGGACTGAGAAGATCTGTTCTAAGTAACAATTATTATAATGTAAGAGTGTATTTAAACTGAGCTTATCAGAAGTCTAAAGCAACAGTAAGAATATTTAAACAAAACATAACACTTCCCACTTTCTAGTACAAAGATTGGAGATATGCCTGACCAAAATTAATGATAAAAGTTTACTTTCCTGTCTGTCCATTTATTTGAATAGAAAGGAAATGTGTGTTTCATATTGTACTTAATATCCTCTGATACCATAATGCCTTTTCCTTCCTAAAGTAGTTTTTTTGTTTTAAAAATGTTTTTTTTTTCCCCAGCAGCCATTCTAAAATTACTAGGTATTTGTTAAATGACTTCTTGTTACAGACCCAACTTATATATATAAGGAGCTCCTAGTTTATAAATAGGGTATATTTCCAGCATTTTTTGTGTTGGAGCATGATCTTTGAAGTTAAATCTAAGTTCAAATTTTGGTGCCATCTTTGACCACCTGTGGCAAAGATAAGCAAGTTACTTCATCTTTGAACTTCAGTTTCCTAATGTGTATGTGATATTCACTGTTGGATAGGGTTTTGAGGAAGATTGAATTGAAGGAAATGTTTTAGCAGGCAACAACTGTTGTTTTGATGGCATTAAATTGAAGTCCTAGTCTATGCTCTTCTAATCTCCCCTTTCCAAACGAAGAACTGATACTAAATGAACTGTTATCTAAGGCTGTGGGAGTATGTAAACATGCTCAATAGCTAGTGTAGATTTGAGAAAGAGCATGGTAGATTTTTGTTCTCTATCTGTATCTTGGAATAATTCGGGAATTCAAGCCTCTCAATTTAGTCCTAACAGCTACTACTTTTCCCCTACCCTTCTGACTCCTCCTTTAGCTTCCTTCATCTTTGTACACTATAGAAAATAAGGCAGGTGCTTTGGAATTATAGTAGGCAGCTTAAGGGTTCCTGGATCATAAGTAGATTAGTCTGAGGCAAAGGCAGGAGTCAGCAGTTGGGGATTCAAATTACCAAAAACAGCAACAACATTGAAAACCAGGCATTACATTTGGGGTTTAAATATTCAGTAGTTATTTTATTTTTTTTTAAGATTTTATTTATTTATTTGACAGAGAAAGAGACAGCAAGAGAGGGAACACAAGCAGGGGTAGCGGGAAAGGGAAAAGGAGGCTTCCCCCCAATGCAGGGCTCCATCCCAGGACCCTGGGATCATGACCTGAGCTGAAGGCAGATGCTTAACGACTGAGCCACCCAGGTGCCCCTCAATAGTTATTTTAATGTGTATTCACAAAAGTGGCATACCCACCCCCCAAAAGAGAGGCTAGTAGCAGTGATTCATACAAGAAAGCAATTTTTAAGGTATTACATAGGATTTACCCCATCACAGTGGTGATGCTTTTTACTATGTCTTTTGCTCACTGATGTGTCCCAAGTGAATGAATTTAGTTCCATTTGTTTTTATCATATTTAATGTGGACAATGACTTAGTTGGGCTGAAAAATAATATAATGAGCCTCATTATGTGTTAGTAATGGTGCTAAGTACAGGTAAACATAACACAGTTTATGCTCCAAAGAGCTTTATAAAGCCCAGTATAGACTGGGCACACTATAGCTTATGGACCAAATCTGGCCTGACCCCTGTTTTTATAATAAAGTTTTTTTTTTTTTAAGATTTTATTTATTTATTTGACAGAGAGAGACGTAGCGAGAGAAGGAACACAAGCAGGGGGGAGAAGCAGGCTTCCGGCTGAGCAGGGAGCCCGATGTGGGGCTCGATCCCAGAACTCTGGGATCGTGACCTGAGCCGAAGGCAGATACTTAACAACTGAGCCACTCAGGTGCCCCTTTATAATAAAGTTTTAATGGAACACAGCCATGCTCATTCATTCATGTACTATCTAGGGCTGCTTTTATACTACAATGACAGAGTAGTTGGGACAGAGACTGTATGACCCATGAAGCCTAAAATATTACTGTCTGACTCTTTACACAAAAAGTTTGCCAGTCCCTGGCCTCACAAGGTGTAACCCCTTGCTCTTGTTTACCAGGCTTTGTCAATAATCCTATTTGTCTATTCTGGGTAACTAGTTTTGTGCCCTTTCTTTATCATGAAAGTTGATCACTAATTCTTCACAGGCTTTATTTTCATATTCTAACATCTTTGACCTGGTCTTGGTCCTTATTTTACAACATTTCTGTTCTATTCCTGCCCATTCTTAAAATGTATATTTGCCAGATAATGTTAAACTAGTTTTATGTATATACTATTAGTTTTCCCATGGCTTCAGTCTCTGGCTGTGATTATCTTAATGGTATTTCATAACTGTAGATAAAAAGACAGCTAAATTTTGTCTTTCTCTAGATACATAATGTGATACATAATAAAAATGTACAAAGATGAAGGAAGCTAAAGGAGAAGTCAGAAGTACAGGGGGGGCATAGTGACTGTTAGGACCAAAGTAAGAAACTTGACTTCCCTCATTATTCTAAAATACAGAGGGAGGACAAAATCTGCCATGCTGTATCTCAGACCTACATTAGCTACTATATTTGTGTGTGTAGGAACTAAACTCTGACCTTTCTTCACTGATTATAGTCATATTGAGATACTTGGTTCTTAAGGGGCGGTTCTTAAGGGGCAGTCTACATTTAAGATCTGTTTTTCTTCTTAAGAGGTTAGAGTAAGTCAGCTTTGAGCCTTTGTGCCTTTGAGAAAACGTCTTTCAGATATGGCTTATATGATAAATTCACCATCTTAATTATGCCAGCCTTATTCAGAGTTTTTCATTGTTGAGATTTTGCCAACCAGGTGTAAAACATCTTAATTCCTTGAAGTTCTTGGTTTCAGTAGATCTACCAGGAAGAAAAACAGAAGAAGCAAAAAACTTTGGCCAGGCTAGTGAAACAACTTCCAAAACGGATACAAAAGAATCTAACCCAAAGATATTATAACTTAAATCTCAGGAAAATCTTATCACCTGACCCATTTGAATTCCTTTCCATAGCTACTTGGGAAAAGTGTTCATGATGCCAAGCTGCTTTCTGAAAAGAAGAGAAAACACTGGTTTCATTTAGGAAAAAGCATTTGAAAAGAAGTACCATATAGTTAGTTCATATATAGCTTATACTGGCCTAAGAGAGAGTAGTAGATTACTCTTCTTTTCGCTCTGTGTCTTTAGTTCTCACCTCTGTAATTCAGGTACTCTGGCTAGAAAGGGGATTTATAAGTAAAATAAGTGTTCAGAGCTGTAGAGGTACTCCCTAAACATTCTAGTTTCTTAAAATTGCAGTCTAGATAATCAGCATATCTTGTTCTTAGCTTGTTTTTCAGTTTCAGTGTCCATTGGGTTCACTAGCTTTTTTGTTCATATATATATATATATTTAATTTGAGTTTCAAATTTCTTATCTCCATAATGTCTATTTCCTCAACATATTAATTTTCTCACTTTATAGAAAAGATCATTATAGCAAAATGGTTAAGCTGCATTTAACATCTCTGTGCCTATTTCTTCGTATGTAAAATAGGAGAGTGATAATAATATCAGTACCCATCACAGTTATGAGGATTAGTTGAGTTAATTCACGAAAAGCTTAGAGTAGTGCCTGGTACACGGTAAGTGCCAGTAAATGTTAACTTTATTATTATTGAATTCTAGCCCAGAAAAAAAGCTACATATAAAAATGTTCCTGTTTATTCAATGTAAGTTAAGCATATTTAATTTTTTTCATAATGACTACAGCTATTACAGTAGGAAAGAAAGCTTTTCATTCCAGAATATATGGAATGTAACAACTTTCCTCAAATTTTAAAACAGCCAATGGTTTATATTTTAAGAGTTCAAGTAAATGTGCTAACTTTAGTAGTTTAAACTAAGTTCTTATTATTGGCCCTATTTAAAATGTTTTTATATTTCTTTTTCTTACTTTTTCTTATCCTTTTGAATATCATCTATTATTGTTTTTCAAAGGACATTAAGAACAAAGCCCACTCTATGAAACTTACCTTAATACTGGAGTTTTAAACTGGCAAACCCTGAACCTCTTTTAAAATTTTGATTTAACATCTGGAAAATTTCTAAAGATATTTACTACCATGTATCCCAATAGTGGCTGCCTGCCTTAACTTGAGCACAATCACAGTCTTGGGAATTATTCTAACTATTTAAATCAAATGAAATATAGTAAGATGCCCACATAATAAAGTGGGAAATTGTAGAGTGAATAAAAGTACTATATTCTGAAATCCACAAGAACCTAAATTCTATTCCCAGCTGTTTAAAGGGATTTGCCATATAAGATTAGTTAAAATATACAGTATCTCTGCACTTTTACCTAAACCTGTTGGTGTTTATTTCTTCTAATGGAATCTAATTGACTACAATAAAATTAACTTTCTTGAGCACTCAAATAATATTTAAGTTGCATCCAAATCTAGTCCAAACTTCACTGCTAAAGGCCTTTAGCTTCCATTTTCTTGGTTGCTTCCCATTTCCAGTTTCTTCTTAAAATAGTTCTGATTAGTCATCGGTAGGTTGCTTACTTAGTTGCAATGTTAAATTTACAACTCTTCAAATGAATTGGCAAGTTATCATTTTACATAGACATATCTGCTTTATGATTGACCTTTAAAGGAATACTTTGCCTCCAACTCCAAAGATAGCTGATTCCCTAGACTGCTTCTTTGCACACTAACCAAGAAATTTAAGGAAGTAAAGGGGCATTAATACCTCCTAGCATCATTTTTTAAAACTTCTGTTCATAGTTTAAAATGAACACATGACACATTTGACCCTAGGATTGTAGTATCATCTGTATTATTTATACTTGCATTTCATTCAGTAAATATTTATTAAACACCTGCCATGTGCCAAACACTATTCTAGGTACTAGCAAGGGAACAGTGAACATTCATCCTTTGAATACTAGGAGGTTTACCAGTTAGCACCTATCTCTTCTCATCTGAATGCCTAGGATTTAATTCAACAGAATCACAGAATGCCATAGAACCTCATAGTTCAGATTCAGTTACAGATTTTTAAGCTCTGTAATCCTGAGACATAAAATAAGTTTTCTAAGGTCACATAGCTAGTCAGTAGCCTGGCTTGCTTTTTGTTTTTCTTTCAGTTATTCATTCAGAAAACATACTCAAAATTTTTCTATTAAAAAGATCAACAGGGGCACCTGGATAGGCTCAGTGGGTTAAGCGTCTGCCTTCACTCAGGTCATGATCCCAGGGTCCTGTGATCAGGTGGCATCTAGCTCTCTGCTCAGTGGGGAGTCTGTTTCTCCTTCTCCCTCTGCCTGCCTCCCAGCTCATGTTCACTCTCTCTTGCTCTATCTCAGATAAATAAAATCTTAAAAAAAAAAAGTATCAACAAGACCCCCCCAAAAAAATCCTCCATCAGTCCCACAAGACCTCTCTAGAAGCCATCTTATTTTTTTGACTCTTGACAAACTTTTTTGAAAGAGTTGCCTTCTTCTTTTTCTTCCTTTGAACCACTGCAGTCTGACTTCATCCCTTTTATTCCATTAAAAGTGTTCTCCCAAGGTCACTCACAACCTTATCATTGCTTTATATGGGATACTTTGTCTATTTTTTTTCTTTTTTTTTTCTACTTTTTTTTTTAGTTTGTCTTTTCTCTTGTGGCATTTGTCAATTGTTAAATTATTACAACCATTTTTTAATTTTTTTTCCTCAACATTTTTTAATGTTTTCTTTCCAGAAGATGCCATATTCTTCTGGTTTTCCTACTCAGACCATTTCTTAGATTTCTTGATATGCTCTTCTTTCTTAGCCATCCGTTATATATTGGTGTTCCCCAAGATACTTTGTCCCCCTTCTCTGCATATCCTCCTTGAGTAATCTCATTTACTTCCATCTCTTCTATTGCCATCTAAATGCCGAGGGCTCCCAGATATTTATTCTTGCTCAAATTCTTTCCCATGGGCTTTGAACTCCCATATTGAACTGCCTACTAAACATCTCCAGTAGGATATTTTTCAGGAATCTCAGATCATCATCTCCAAAATTGAACTGCTATGTTAGCATTTTTTTGTGTGTTAACTATTTCAGTGATTTACACCGTCATGCACCTAGTAGGTGACTACCTAAAAATTTAGGATTAATCAACAGCCCCCATTCTGATTAGTTCGTAAATTCTGTGCTGCTGCTTTAATTTCTCTTCAGTCTATTCACATCTTTATTGCCAACATTTTATTTTCAGGCCCGCATTCTAAATTATCCCCATGGCCTTTGTTTTCCTTCTGTAAGGAAACAGAATAATGAGTAAGAGCATGGACTTTAGAGTCAGAAGAGTCAGATAACCCCATATTTGGATCCGTACTCTATCACCCAGAATGTATGGGTGTTCTGAAGTTCAGTTTCCTCATCTGTAGAAAAGGAATATTAACACTTACTTCATACAGTGATTGTGAAATTTAAATTTATGGCCCATAGAACACAGTACTGGGTATATAATAAGCATTCAGCAGAAGATTGTATTTACCATTAACTAGCCTCCCTATTCACATCATTCTCCATCGGCTTAGAATATGATTCTTGAAAACAAAATTTTAGCACTCTCCTGATAAATATGCTTCTTCAGTAGTTCTTTATTTCCATTAGGATAATATCCAGGTGATTTAACATGGAATTTTAAATGATCTTCCATTTAAATGGAAATGGATCCTGTTTTCCTCTTCAGCTTTCTCTCTTGCTCTCTCCTCCCTATTTGTGCCCCAGCTACAATAAATTAACAACCTCTCAAAAGCACGTTCAGGCTTTTCAACATTTTGTGCCCTCTGGGATACCTTTTCCTATAGCTAGATAATTTTTAGTTGTTGTTCAAAACTCAGCTTACATGTTATCTTCTTTGGAAACCCTTTGTGACTACTTTTGACTCTGGATTAGGCTTTCCAACATAGTGCTCCTTATATTCTATTGCAGCTGCCTGTTCTCGTGTCTGTTTCCCCTAATGTATAATGAATCTTTGAAATTAGAGAAGGTCAAAGAACGTTGAGTTTTGGTTATTGGATGTTCATCTGCAGGAACAATAAAAGTTTTTGAGACTGTTCTTTTTACTGTCCTGTACAAAGAGCTTATTCTTTCTTCCAAATACTACATTCATGTTAGCAAAAGGAAATGTGTATAATTTTTTAAGTTTATCTTTATTTGGGATGTGAAGATCCCAAAAAGGAGTAAGTACTGTTACCTGTACAAAAAAAAGTAGCTTCAAGAACTTTAGTTTAATAGAGTACTTTTTAAAAGTGATTTCTACATCATCAGCCTTTGCTAATTTAATAACTCTTCCTTACTATTTTAAATATCGATGTAATACTGAATTATCTTCATGTGTCTATCAGTGAGAATCTGATATCAGACAGTCCTGGTTTCAAACCCCTGCTAACAATGACTACTTCTAATCGATATAAATATTAAAGTATGTGGCAACACACCCTCAAACCAGTGTCTGACACATTTAGGTGCTTGATAAATTTAAATTTTCTTTTATACTTTTCAAATGTTTCAAATTGAATGTCACATGACCATCAAGTTAAATCCTGTTCACTCATTCAATTTTAAATTAAAGACCATCCTATTATGAAGGTCCCTCCAGCTCAGCTTTCTCTGCTACAGTTAGAGTTAATACAAAAAAATTTGAACACTTAATACTCTGATTGGTCTAATTCCCTGCTAGGATGTTAACTCTTTGAGGGCATGGACACAGTCTTAAAATTATTTTTCTTCCCTTGACATTTTGCAGAGTACTGAGAATATGGGAGAAATTCAGGACATACTTGTTGCTTAATTGATTTTTTTCAGTGTGCTGCTGTGCTCCCTCATCTTATTACCAACTAGCATTTATTTAGGAAGATTAATAATTTTAATATCAACCCAAGTAAACCATATTTATGGAGGAAATCATACTGAGCATTCCATAGCTAAATAGAATTGAGTGTTTGGGATTACCAGTTTTGCTGCCCTTTCCATTAGGATAACTAGGAAATAACTATATAATTTGATTCCTAAAAATAAGTTTGGATTTATGAATTTCCTTAACAATAAACCAATTGGCTATTTTCCATTTATTTTTTTCTTTTGGATTAGTTTTCTAGGATATTGTAATTCATGTTTACAAATTTGAATGTGTCTTACAGGAGGATTTGTTGGTATTGAGGAAAACAGTGAAATCCTTTCTGGCTGTTTGCCAACAGTGCCTATCTAATGTTAATACTCCAGTGAAGGAACAGGTAAGAAATTATCAGTTAAGAGCTCTCAATAAAAAAATTACTAAATATACTGAAGAACAATAAGAGGTAATTTTTTATGGCAGTTCTTAGCATACAGATCTATCCCTAACATTTATGGAACCTGGGACAAGAGTATGGATGTCTGAATATTTAACTTAAAAAGGCGAGTTAACTAACTTGTTATAGGTCTTTTTACCTAGACAAATACACTGTCATGATGACCTGGTTCCATAATTCCTGATTCCTAAGAATTCTGTCCTAAAACTGAGAGGGTTGGGGAGCTGGCCTGTGGTCCACCCTCTTCTCATCACACCAGGAAGAACTTCTCACACACACATAAACACTCCAGCCCACATGTCCAAACTCTGTCAACATTATTGCCTTAAACATCCGCCCTGGGACCTAGGAGTATGCACACAGGTGATACAGTATGCCTAGGGAAGAGACCTGTGCAGCCTTTGGTAGCAGAATCAGGTCTCTTAGGGCAAGGAATCCCTGAGTCCCTGCATAGTCCCTGAAGAGTAGGGGTGCAGGTGGGTATATCACATTGGTTCAACAGACTTCTCACTCCTTGGGTAGGGGCAGCATAGCCCAAGGCAATACCATTTCCATGAGGTGATTTTGTAAACTGTTTAATTATATTATTCTATTGGGAAGTACTTTTATTTTAGTTCAGGTACTATTATATAAAACAGGATACTTTTTTCCATACTGTTTTGTTTTTTTTTATCATAATGTTGGGCTAGAAAATACCTAGTCTAGTTAAAGAGTACTATAGTACTTACCCTTTGCTATCTCTTCTTACAAGTAGGTTATCACAGTTGTCTATTAAAGTTATCAGCATCTAACTTAAAGTGGGAACAGAGATGGTCTTCCCTAAACCTTATTCTCTAAACCTTCTGAACCCTATCAGTGCTATCTAAAAGTACCTGGCTCAGGGCATTTAAACCAAAAATTCATTGTTTCTACGTCATCACTGGTGATATCTAAAACTATGGCCTGAATAAAAAATAGATATATTTCCCCCTGGATTCTCTTTATCCTCCCCTTTTCAAATGGCTCTTTCTAAATATATTTATGTAGTTCATGATTGTGTAGTCAGAGAATGAACTGCCATGATTCTTGCTGGAGGTGGACAGCCAAGTATACAGCCATCTCCAAATACATACCAAAATAATGTTTTCCCATAGAAATAAATATTTAGAAGGGGGTAAGTGAATTGTTTTGAGTTATGAGAGCCCTCAGTTATCCCACAGCAAAATCATTCAGTTACAGTAAACTATTGACACGGGCTTATTTCATAGTATCCATTAAATAGGGCAAATTTGACAAGAATAACTATAATACTTTCTCTTTAGGGAAATGTATTGAAAGTTCCTGTGATTAAATTTGTTGGCAAGCTTTCAGATACTGATTTTTATGTGAATGGTCTTAAATTCAATTTTAAATCTATTGTTAGGGATTTTTTTTTTTGCATTAGATTTTTTAAAGAAGAATCCTAAATAATAGCTTTAAGGTTTAGAGTACTGCATTGTAATTTGTTGGATAATACAGTTTACCTTAAGATTTATGCTTCTAAATTTAGTTAAGCAGTATATAATTGATTTCTAACCTCTGTCATAATTTATTACATTAATTTCGTATTTCCAGAATTGGCCTTAAGTCATTTTTTTAAGTTCAAGTCAAAATCTCTTAGTCAATTGTTTTGAATTAACACAGCCAAGTAAAAGAAATAGATTATATTTAGGGGGGGAAAGTCTTAAATGGAACTAGTATTTAATGAGAAAAAGTAATTTCATTAAGTTTGGAAATTAAAACTAAATAGTTGAAATTTAAATACTCAATTTGTGTTATGGTATTGTTATTGAAGTGCATTTAATTTAGTATGTTTTCATTAACATTGATCTGTAGTTGTAGTTATATATTACTGATGAATTCCCTTTGCATTGCAGGCATTCATGTTACTCTGTGATCTTCTGATGATATTTAGCCACCAATTAATGACAGGTGGCAGGGAAGGCCTTCAGCCTTTGGTGTTTAATCCAGATACTGGACTCCAGTCTGAACTCCTCAGTTTTGTGATGGATCATGTTTTCATTGACCAAGATGAGGAGAACCAGAGCATGGGTATTTGTGGCTATTATTTTGTCAATTTGATCTTTTTTAATTTTTTTTAAAGATTTTATTTATTTGAGAGGGAGAGAGAGACAGCATGAGTGGGGGTGGGGGGTATAGAAGGAGAAATAGATAAGCAGGCTCCCCGATGAGCTGAGAGTCCAACACAGGGCTCAGTCCCAGGACCCTGGGATCATGACCTGAGCTGAAGGCAGACGCTTAACTGACTGAGCCACCCAGGTGCCCCAATGTTGATCTTTTCTTTTCTTTTTTTTTTTACCAACCCCAAAAGATATTATGAAATAATTCAAATTCAGTCCTAAAAAGTAGTAGAATTTTAAAAAAAGAGTAATGGGGGGCCTGGATTGCTCAGTTGGTTAAGTGTCTGACTCTTGCTTTTGGCCCAGATCATGATCCCAGGGTCGTGAGATCGAGCAGCGCATCAGGCTCCATGCTAGGCAAGGAGCCTGCTTAAGATTCTCTCTCTCCCCCTCTGCCCCTCCCCTCACTCTCACATGCTCTCTTTCTCTCTTTCTCTCTCTCTCAAAATACAAATAAAGTTAATACATGCATGTAGTTCAGAAACCAACAAGAATAAAAATGTACACAGTGAAATCTCCCTCCTTCAGAATAGTACCTTTACAGGTCTTTCCCTATCACTACATATAGAGCTTTATTCTTTTTCAACAGATACGAAGTATTTCATTGTTTATAGCATATTTTATGTTATCCATCTCCTATTAATTGATGTTGGCTCATTTCCAATCTTCTATTGTATATTATGCTATAATGGATAATTGTGTACATTTGTCATTCCCCACATGTGTAAAATATATATGTAGGATAGATGTGTTTCTAATTGAACTGTGTCCAGGTTCACAATTTCTCTAAAGGAAAGCCCCTAAAGGGTCCTGGGATTGAGCCCTGTGTCAGGCTCCCTGCTTTTACAAAAGCGTAAGCTTTTCCCTCTTCTCCTCACTTGTGCTCTCTCTCGCTATCTGTCACTCTTATCTTTGTCTCTCTCTCTCAAATAAATAAATAAAATCTTAAAAAAAAACCTCACCAGTCAAAATTGTGCTCAACCTGCATAATGATAATGTGTAGCATAATTAGACCAATATAAATAATTATAATAAGTATTGGATAGGTTATATATGAAATAGATGATTTAAGGTCTGTAGCATATCTGATCCGTGGATCTATTTGGTGCTATTAGAGTGTTTTTTACTTAACAGAACATTTTAGAAAATACTAAATTGTAAAACAAAGTCTGTATTTAGAGTCCATTTTAATCCTAGGAGATAAAATTTACTTATTACTTGTCTTAAGCAAAAAGATTTCCAACTTCTCAAAGCAGTGGTGCTTCACAGCAAGACCAATTAGTAGAAAGGAAAGAGAGAAGTTGAATAAGTTCTTTCATTTTTTGTATATATGTAATACACACATAGGCAGGCCAAGACATGAGAGAGTCAGTACAGAGCCTAAAACAAATGTGTCAACATCTGGAGCCTTGTGAAGAAATTTTTTCTAGGATTAAAAAAAGACAAGCCAATGGGGCCTGAGAATTAAAAAACTGAGAAAGAAATATTACTCGTTTTGAAAGTATTTAGTAGCAAGCTTTGTTTAAAAAATTGTATATGTATAGAGGCGCCTGGGTGACTCAGTCAGTTAAGCGTCCGACTCTTGATTTCAGCTTAGGTTAGGTCTTGATCTCAAGATTGTGAGTTAAAGCCCCATGTTGGGCTCCACACTGGGCGTGGAGCCTACATTTAAAAAAAGAAAATGTGGGGCGCCTGGGTGGCTCAGTCGTTAAGCGTCTGCCTTCGGCTCAGGTCATGATCCCAGGGTCCTGGGATCGAGCCCCGCATCGGGCTCCCTGCTCCGCAGGAAGCCTGCTTCTCCCTCTCCCACTCCCCCTGCTTGTGTTCCCTCTCTCACTGTGTCTCTGTCTGTCAAATAAGTAAGTGAAATCTTTAAAGGAAAAAAAGAAGAAAATGTATATGAGCATAAATGGTTTGCAAAATATATTTCATGCTGATAATGTAACCATGTTTAAGACAAGCACTGAAACCTAACATCTCCATATATTTCCATTACTCCCCACATATTTCTTTCTAAAAGAAAACTTTTCCCTATATCTTTAAAATTTCCAGAAATTTCTTCTCTGTTGAAATATAGCTAATAGCATGTAAAGAATATTGAAATGAGAAGAGATGGCATTTTTAAGGTAAACAGACAAGAGTATTATGATAAAAATATCAGAAAAAATTTATGTATGGTTTGCTTATCTTAATCTTTGCTATGACAGTTTCCTAGAAGATAGGAACCTTGGTAACTACTAAACATTTAATAAGCATATAACTAAATATAGCACCCTAAAATAATCAGTGTAACTAACAGTTTCACCCAAAACTGAATTGTACTATTTGTAAAGTTATAAGTTGGTGTTTGATTATACAGATTGTCTACATTGTTTTACCTTGGATAAAGGGCCAAAGTTCATAACCAATTTATTTTCTGTGGTAGAGGGTGATGAAGAAGATGAAGCTAATAAAATTGAGGCCTTACATAAAAGAAGGAATCTACTTGCTGCCTTCAGCAAACTTATCATTTATGATATTGTTGACATGCATGCAGCTGCAGACATCTTTAAACACTACATGAAGGTATAGTTTCATAGTCTTATTTTTTTCCTTCCATCTAAGTGGCAGAGAAATTTGCACTTAAAAATGAAAAGATAACAGAAGCTAAATTGCCAGGTAACCATATATTGTTCATGATTTTCTGATATATTTAAGGTTTCTCTCTTTTATAGAAGTATAAACTTTTCTCAATCTATACCATTGTATCAACCCCATAAAGTAGGAGATCCTCACATTTATTGAAAGAACACCTTATTTTCATGAGATATATAGACTCTCTTGATCAACATGGAAGAAACCTAATCTCTCTTATGACATCTCTTTAAGACATTTTTGTAAGTATGCATACTATGTACCATGCCACCTGCCAGGCACTAAAGTTACAAATATTTTTTTAAATCCTGCTCTAGGGGCACCTGGGTGGTGCAGTCAGTTAAGTGTCCAAATCTTAGTTTCGTCTCAGGTCATGATCTCTTGGGTCCTGGGGTCAAACCCCGTGCTTGGCAGGGAATCTGCTTGAAAATTCTCTCCCTCTGCCCCTCCCCCTACTTGTGAGCTCTCTCTCTCAAATAAATAATTCTTTAATAATAAAGTAAAATTCTTGCTCTAAAGTAGTCTAAAGCTGAAGACTGTCAACATTTAGACAATTGCATTATATAGTATAATAGAGGTATGTATAGGGGTTTTTGGAAATATATGAAACAGACACCCAACTCTAAAGAAATATGAGGGTTAATGGAAACTTCTTAGTAGTGACTTCTGAACTAAGTCTAAGATGATAAACATAAATTAGTAAGCAAAGAAGTAGCAGGAGGACTTGGGGTAGATTGAACTTCATGTACAAAGATACAAAAGAATGTGAATTATTTGGGGGAAATGCAGGTCATTTGATGTAGCAACATAGATTGCTTATGAGAAGGGAGCCAGAGGTAAGATTTTAAAAAGTGTCACTAGTAACCAAATGCTGTGTGAGAAGCCTGGATTTTTTTCCTGAGGGAGGTAAGGAGATGTTGAAAGGTTTTAAACCATTCTTTATATGGCAGGATTTTGATAGGTACTCACCTTTCTGGCTGTTTGCTCTGCTTTCCTTAAGCTCCATTTTGTTTTTGACACACAGAAGTCTTTATGATAGGCACACTTCTCAGTTTATGTATTTTTGCCTTGTTCTCCTGTCACAGATAGTGTTTTGTTTTGCCCATGTTCAGAATATTGTGTGTGCCATTGATCCATTTGTGTCTTTATCCATGTTTAGTTATGGTCCAGTTCTAGCTATGACATAGTAACTAATTCATCATATTTTGCTGAACAACTGCAGTATGAGCACTGTGCTGATAGAGATTTAAGTAAAACATGATTTCTGCACCAAGGAACTTACAGATTAATAGAGAAACTGAAATGCAAGCATAACATAATGTAGCATGGTAATAGTGGTTGTCTGTGTTCTGTGCCATTTATATTTTAGACACTGTTCTAATGCTTTTACATATGTTTGTTGATTACAGTCATCCTATGAGGTAGGAAATAACATCATTTACAGATAAGGTAATTAAGGCTCTAAGAGGTTATGTAACTTTCAAAGGTCACATTACTATAAGTAGCAAAAACTGGAATTTATGATTCTAGGTTTGTCTAGCTTCAAAGCTTAGCTCTTCCCATTAGATCATAAAGCCTCAGCATCATTATTGCAATGATAAATGTACAAATTACAAAGCAAACATGGAATAGAGAGACTTAAGTGAAAGAAACCCAAGACAGCTTCCTGAAGGAATGTCTAAACAGTTTGAATGGATGAATATGAGCTTACCATGGTTTTTCCTTTTCATCCTTTAACAATACTATATTGGTTTCAAGAATTGAGCCTTAACCAAAACTTATTATCATCCTTAGCAATTTTTGCACCTCTGCTCATTGTAAGCTTTAATTTTTTTGAGAGGATTTAATAGTTATTTGCTACTCTTTATTACATATCCTCAGTTATGTGTCTTTTTGCCCCAATTCCCTATGTGACTATTACAAATATGAATTTATTGGAGATCTGCCTATTGAACCACTTTAGTATATTAATATATCTTTCTCATTTTTTCATCTCACATCATGGAAGCATACCCTTCTTTTTGAAAATTATGAAAGTCCAATTGCCAAGCTAATACACTCACTTCTTCACATAGGTTGTAAGTTTTTAGGCATTGGCTTAGAAATAACATCCAGATTTAGTGGTTTTAAATAAGCCTTTTCTTAATTATCTACTCACAAGGAAAATTCTTAAAATCCTGTATCAAAAAAACTTGAATTATAAAGCAATTAAATTTTTCTCAGTCACTATTGAAGAAGTCAGTGTTTTTATTTTTTATATTACAGTAGTAAAATATAAACATGTTGGGGGAGCAGAGAATGCCATAGTACAAAAGTATTAAATGAAAAGTCTGTTACCCTAATCTGCCCTTCCCTGTTATTTAGGCCCACTCCCCAGAGGTAAGCAATTTTAACTGTTTTGGTTTTAGTTCTTTGCGAAGTTTCTACCAGAGTTCTATTTCTTGATTTGTCACCTTTTAAGTGGTGTCTATTGAATCCATGTTACAAAGAATAAGGAATTTTGGTTACCTGTGTCACTTCCTCTCTTCCTGAAATTCCCAGTTTTTCAGTTAACGTTAGTTATTTCATAATCTTATGTAATTAACATCAAATGTATATTCCTTTAACTTTAGAAAATATCTTTTATCTCTCATTATGTTTAAGATGAAAAAATTAAACACCCTTGAACTCCCCTTTCCATTTCTTTTACCATTCCACTGTTTGTCTCATGAAATTTCAGTAATTTTAAAGCTGTGTTTTCTTTCTTTTTCTCACAGTATTACAATGACTATGGTGATATTATTAAGGAAACACTGAGTAAGACCAGGCAGATTGATAAAATTCAGTGTGCCAAGACCCTCATTCTCAGTTTACAGCAGGTAAGAAATCTGAAAGAGATAAAGAGTAGAATTAATGTTATTGAACACTTTTATGTGCTTAGTATGTACTAGGTATATCTTACCTCATTTAAACTAGGTCACTGTATCAGTACATTAGTATGGATACTTTCTGGTCCAAAGATGTGTTATATGTCTTTTGGAAAATAATCTTACAGTTCACATTTCAAATAGATGAAATCCTAATGTGATCTACTCTTGGACCAGATGAAATGCCAAACAGACATTTAAAAAGTAATCATTTAAAAAGAAAAATATAAAAATATATTTTAAAAATATTTAATGAAGACAGGGCAAAATAGTATTCAAATAAGAAAATAAGTCACATATGGGGGCGCCTGGGTAGCTCAGCCAGTTAAGCGGCTGCCTCCAGCTCAGGTCATGATCCCAGAGTCCTGGGATCAACCCCTGAGTCGGGCTCCCTGATCAGCGGGGAGTCTGCTTCTCCCTTCCCCCGACTGATGCTTCTCCCTTCCCCCGGCTCATGCTCTCTCTCTCACTCTCTCAAATAAATAAATAAAATATTAAAAAAAAAAAAAAGTCACATATGTTATATAAATAAGAGTCCCTAATAAATGCCTACTGAATTAATACAGAGATTTCAGGGGGTGGGTGGAGCTGTAGGTATGTGTATATAAACTTAAATACATTTCTACATCAACCAGCACCCTAAACAAAGTTTAAACAAATGACAGGTTCAGGGAAATATTTTCAGTCATACATAACAAATCCTACAAATCAGTAACAAAGATAAATCCCATAGAAAAGTGAACAAAGGATATGAAAAGCCACTTTTCAGAAGAAATCTTAAAAACCAATAACCATATGAAAAGCATAATTTCATTAATAATTAATGAAATACAAATTGAAACAAAGAGATATTTATCACTGATGGGCAGATTAGCATGAATTTAAATGATGGTTAATACCAATGATTGATAAAGATGTGGAGAAAAGGGTCCCTTGTGAAAGAAATTGCCATTGCCTTCTTGAAATATAATTTTGCAGGATATTTCAAAATTGAAGATAGATATTCCTTTTAAAAGTCACTATTTTTGCTGCTAGGTATCTACATTGGTACATGCAGGTACACACAAAGATGTACGTAAAAGATGTTTATTGTAGCACGTCTATAATATTGAAAAATTGAAGATAGTCTAAATGTTCCATCAACAGAGGAATGATTAAAGTGTGATACTCTGAAGTAGCTAAAAGATTTTTAAGACAAAACATTAAGTGAAAAATAGCACGTTTCAGAGAAAGGGGAACCCTCTTACACTGTTGGTGGGAACGCAAACTGGTGCAGCCATGCTGGAAAACAGTATGGAGGTTCCTCAAAGTTAAAAATAGAACTACCCTACGATCCAGAAATTGCACTTCTGTTTACTCAAAGGATACAAAAATACTGATTCAAAGGGATACATACACCCCAGTGTTTATATTCTATATATTATATATTATTATCAACAACCAAATTATGGAAAGAGCCCAAATGTCCCATCGACTGATGAATGGATAAAGATGTGATATGTGTGTGTGTGACACACACACACAATGGAATATTACTCAGCTTAAGGAGGAATGAAATCTTACCATTTGCAACGACGTGAATGGAGCTAGAGATTATTATGCTAAGCGAAATAAGTCAGAAAAAGACAAATACCATATGATTTCTCTCATATGTGGAATTTAAGAAACAAAACAGATGAACATAGGGGAAAAAAGGAAAAAAGCGGGGCAAACCAGGAAACAGACTCTTAACAATAGAGAACAAACTGAGGGTTACTGGAAAGGAGATGGCAGGGGGATAAACAGGTGATGGGTATTAAGGAGGGCACTAGTAATGAACACTGGGTGTTGTATGTAAGTGATGAAACACTAAATTCTACACCTAAAACTAATATTACACCATACATTAACTAACTGGAATTTTAAATAAAAACTTGAAAAAGGAAAAAAGCAAGTTTCAGGACCAACTATATAGATCAGTATCATTTATGTTAAAAGTTTCGTATCTGTAATACATTAATGTGTCTAAACTGGTCTAGAAAACCTTGAAACTTTAACATTGATAACCTTTGGAGAGAAGAATGATATTCAGTGGGAAAGAGGAAGGAGAATGCTTATTTTTGTATTCCTTGAATTTTGCACAGAGATATATTCTTTGCATTTAAATGTAAATTTTAAAATTTAAGGCAATTGTGTACAACCATCTCTGGAAACATTTTGAAGTTTAAGAATTTATAAATAATTACCTGTGGATTCATTTGAAAATGTTTGGAAGAACTGCTGTTTCTAGTTATGATACTGTAAGTAGTAAAAAGTACTAGTAGAGCGATGTTGAGCACTTTCTCATGTGTCTGTTGGCCATTTGGATGTCTTCTTTGCAGAAATGTCTGTTCATGTCTTCTGCCCATTTCTTGATTGGATCATTTATTCTTTGGGTGTTGAGTTTAATAAGTTCTTTATAGATTTTGGATACTAGCCCTGTATCTGATACGTCATTTGCAAATATCTTCTCCCATTCTGTCGGTTGTCTTTTGGTTTTATTGACTGTTTCTTTTGCTCTGCAAAAAGCTTTTTATCTTGATGAAGTTCCAGTAGTTCATTTTTGCCCTTGCTTCCCTTGCCTTTGGCGATGTGTCTAGGGAGAATTTGCTGTGGCTGAGGTTGAAGAGGTTGCTGCCTGTGTTCTCCTTTAGGATTTTGATGGACTTCTGTTTCACATTTAGGTCTTTCATCCATTTTGAGTCTATTTTTGTGTGTGGTGTAAGGAAATGGTCCAGTTTCATTCTTCTGCATGTAGCTGTCCAATTTTCCCAACAGCATTTGTTGAAGAGACTGTCTTTTTGCCATTGGACATTCTTTCCTGCTTTGTTGAAGATGAGTTGACCATAGAGTTGAGGGTCCATTTCTGGGCTCTCTGTTCTGTTCCATTGATCTATGTGTCTGTTTTTGTGCCAGTACCATACTGTCTTGATAACGACAGCTTTGTAATAGAGCTTGAGGTCCGGAATTGTGATGCCACCAGCTTTGCTTTGCTTTTTCAACATTCCTCTGGCTATGCGGGGTCTTTTCTGGTTCCATACAAATTTTAGGATTATTTGCTCTATTTCTTTGAAAAAAGTTGATGGTATTTTCATAGGGATTGCATTGAATGTGTAGATTGCTCTAGGTAGCATCGACATCTTCACAATATTTGTTCTTCCAATCCATGAGCATGGAACGTTTTTCCATTTCTTTGTGTCTTCCTCAACTTTTTTCATGAGCATTCTGTAGTTTTCTGAGTACAGATTCTTCGCCTCTTTGGTTAGGTTTATTCCTAGGTATCTTACAGTTTGGGGTGCAGTTGTAAATGGGATCGATTCCTTAATTTCTTTCTGTCTTGTTGGTGTATAGGAATGCCACTGACTTCTGTGCATTGATTTTATATCCTGCCACTTCACTGAATTCCTGTATGAGTTCTAGCAGTTTTGGGGTGGAGTCTTTTGGGTTTTCCACATAAAGTATCATATCATCTGCAAACAGTGAGAGTTTGACTTCTTTGCCAATTTGGATGCCTTTTCTTTTTGTTGTCTGATTGCTGTGGCTAGGACTTCTAATACTATGTTGAATAGTAGTGGTAATAGTGGACATCCCTGCCGTGTTCCTGACCTTAGGGAGAAAGCTCTCAATTTTTCCCCATTGAGAATGATATTCGGTGTGGGTTTTTCAGAGATAGCTTTTATGATATTGAGGTATGTGCCCTCTATCCCTATACTCTGAAGAGTTTTGATCAAGAAAGGATGCTGTACTTTGTCAAATGCTTTTTCTGCATCTATTGAAAGGATCATAGAGTTCTTGTTCTTTCTTTTGTTAATGTGTTGTATCACATTGATTTGCGAATGTTGAACCAACCTTGCAGTCCAGGGATAAATCCCACTTGGTTGTGGTGAATAATCCTTTTAATGTACTGTTGGATCCTATTGGCTAGTATTTTGGTGAGAATTTTTGCATCCATGGTCATCAAGGATATTAGTCTGTAATTCTCCTTTTTGATGGGGTCTTTGTCTGGTTTGGGGATCAGGGTAATGGTGACTTCATAAAACAAGTTTGGAAGTTTTCCTTCTATTTCTATTTTTTTGGAACAGTTTCAGAAGAATAGGTATTAATTCTTCTTTAAATATTTGATGGAATTCCCCTGGGAAGCCACCTGGCCCTGGGCTTTTGTTTATTGGGAGATTTTTGATGACTGCTTCAATTTCCTTAGTGGTTATAGGTCTGTTCAGGTTTTCTATTTCTTCCTGGTTCAGTTTTGGTAGTTGATACATCTCTAGGAATGCATCCATTTCTTCCAGATTATCTAATCTGCTGACATATAGTTGCTCATAATATGTTCTTATAATTGTTTGTATTTCTTTGGTGTTGGTTGTGATCTCTCCTCCTTCATTCATGATTTTATTGATTTGGGTCATTTCTCTTTTCTTTTTGATAGGTCTGGCCAGGTGTTAATCAATCTTGTTAATTCTTTCAGAGAACCAGCTCCTAGTTTCGTTGATCTGTTTTACTGTTCTTTTGGTTATTATTTCATTGATTTCTGCTCTGATCTTTATTATTTCTCTTCTCCTGCTGGGTTTAGGCTTTATTTGCTCTTCTTTCTCCAGCTCCTTTAGGTGTAGGGTTAGGTCGTGTATTTGAGACCTTTCTTGTTTCTTGAGAAAGGCTTGTATTGCTATATATTTTCCTCTTAGGACTGCCTTTGCTGCATCCCAAAGATTTTGAACAGTTGTGTTTTCATTTTCATTTGTTTCCATGAATTTTTTAATTCTTCTTTAATTTCCTCGTTGACCCATTCATTCTTTAAAGTAGGATGCTCTTTAGCCTCCATGTATTTGAGTTCTTTCTGACTTTCCTCTTGTGATTGAGTTCTAGTTTCAAAGCATTGTGGTCCGAAATATGGAGGGAATGATCCCAGTCTTTTGGTACTGGTTGAGACCTGATTTGTGACCTAGGATGTGATCTATTCTGGAGATTGTTCCATGGGCACTAGAGAAGAATGTGTATTCTGTTGCTTTGGGATGGAATGTTCTGAATATATCTGTGAAGTCCATTTGGTCCAGTGTATCATTTATAGTCTTTATTTCCTTGTTGCTCTTTTGCTTAAATGATCTGTCCATTTCAGTGAGGGGGGTGTTAAAGTCCCCTACTATTATTGTATTGTTGTCGATGTGTTTCTTTGCTTTTGTTATTAATTGGCTTATATACTTGGCTGCTCCCATGTTAGGGGCATAGATATTTACAAATGTTAGATCTTCTTGTTGGATAGGCCGTTTAAGTATGATATAGTGTCCTTCCTCATCTCTTATTATAGTCTTTGGTTTAAAATCTAATTTGTCTGGTACAAGGATTGCCACCCCAGCTTTTTTTTGATGTCCATTAGCATGGTAAATGGTTTTCCACCCCCTCACTTTCAATCTGGGGGTGTCTTTGGGTCTAAAATGAGTCTCTTGCAGACAGCATATCAGTGGGGCTTGTTTTTTAATCCAGTCTGATAGCCTGTGTCTTTTGATTGGGGCATTTAGCCCATTTACATTCAGGGTAACTATTGAAAGATAGGAATTTAGTGCCATTGTATTGCGTGTAAGGTGACTGTTACTGTATATTGTCTGTGTTCTTTCTGGTCTATGTTACTTTTTGGCTCTCTCTTTGCTTAGAGGACCCCTTTCAATGTTTCTTGTAGAGCTGGTTTTGTGTTTGCAAATTCCTTTAGTTTTTGTTTGTCCTGGAAGCTTTTTATCTCTCCTTCTATTTTCAGTGACAGCCTAGCTGGATATAGTATTCTTGGCTGCATATTCTTCTCATTTAGTGCTCTGAATATATCCTGCCAGTCCTTTCTGGCCTGCCAGGTCTCTGTGGATAGGTCTGTTGCCAATCTAATGTTTCTACCATTGTAGGTTACAGATCTCTTCTCCCGAGCTGCTTTCAGGATTTTCTCTTTGTCTGTGAGACTCATAAGTTTTACTATTAGATGTTGGGGTGTTGACCTATTTTTATTGATCTTGAGGGGGGTTCTCTCTGCATCCTGGATTTTGATGCCTGTTTCGTTCCCCAAATTAGGGAAGTTCTCTGCTATAATTAGCTCCAATATACCTCCTGCCCCCCTCTCTCTTTCTTCTTCTTCTGGGATCCCAATTATTCTAATATTGTTTTGTCTTATGGTATCACTTAGCTCTCGAATTCTGCCCTCGTGATCCAGTACTTGTTTATCTCTCTTTTTCTCAGCTTCTTTATTTTCCATCATCTGGTCCTCTATATTGCTGATTGTTTCTTCTGCCTCATTTATCCTAGCAGTCAGAGCCTCCATTTTTGATTCCACCTCATTAATAGCCTTTTTGATTTCGACTTGGTTAGATTTTAGTTCTTTTATTTCTCCAGAAAGGGTTTCTCTAATATCTTCCATGCTTTTTTCAAGCCCAGCTAGTATCTTTAAAATCATCATTCTGAACTCTAGTTCCGACATCTTACTAATGTCCGTATTGATTAGGTCCCTGGCAGTCGGTACTGCCTCTTGTTCTTTTTGTTGAGGTGATGTTTTCCGTCTTGTCATTTTGTCCAGAGGAGAATAGATGAATGAGAGAAGAAAATGCTAACAGGGTAACAATGGCCCCAGAAAATATACACTAAACAAATCAGAAAAGACCTGAAACCAGGGGAAAAGAAAGGGAAAGAAAGAAAAAAGAAAAAAAGAAAAAAGAAAAAGATAAAAACAAAACAAAAAAAAGAGTATGATCAAATATGATCAGGCTGGTGCATATATCAATGCCACACACTAGATTTTGGGCATATTTTGGTCTGTCAGAAGAAAGTGCCTCCCAAAATTTTAAAGAAAAAACTTTTATGTACAAAAATATAAGGGTTAATATGATGAAGGGATGGAATATGACTGTAAAGATGAAGATTAGAAAAGATTTTATAAAAGGAATTGATAAGATAAGTTGGTTGAAAAAAGAAAGAAGAGGACTTTAAAAAAAAAGGGGAGACAATATGATCAGGCAGGAGAGTAGAACAAAGCCATACACTAGACATTTAGGGTATATTTTGGTTTGTTAGAAGAAACTGTATCCCAAAATTTTAAAGAAAGAACAACTTATATATAGATACCAAATATAAGGTTAACTACTATGAAGGGATAGAATATTACTCTAAAAATGAAAAATAAAAAGAATTTTTTTAAAAAGGGATTGATAAGATGTTGGTTGAGAAAGGGAAAAAGAAAAATTCAAAAAAAAAAAGAAAAAGAAAGTTAAAAAAAAATTAACTTTGAAATAAAGAATCATGGGAAAAAAGCCATGAATTCTATGTGCATTATTCCCCTAGTGCTGGAGTTCTGCCGTTCTCATTGATCGGTAAACTTGGCCTTGTCTGGCTGTTCTTGCTGATCTGGGGGAGGGGCCTGTTGCCCTAGTTCCCAGATGTCTTTGCCGGAGGCAGAATTGCCCCGCCCTTGCCGGTCCGGGCTATATAATCTGCTGGGGTTTGCTCTCGGGAGCTTTTGTTCCCTGCAAGCTTTCCATGCAGCTTTGGAGGACGAAAGTGAAAATGGCGGCCTCCCAATCTCCACCGGAGGAGCCAAGGACTCAGGGCCCCACTCCGCAGTGAGCCCCCAGAGAAAAGCAGTCAATCACTCCCATCTCCCCAGCTCTGGCCACACTCCGTGTTCACCTGGCCTGTGACCAAGCCTTTCTATCGATGGCACACGACCCTGTGTGGAGTCTCCAAACGCAGCAGATTCCTGCCGTGTGCTCCCGCGCCACTCCTCCCGGGGAGGAAGGGGAGTCTCCCCGGATCTGCTGCTTGTTGGGTCCCTGCTGGAGGAGCAGTGGCCCGATTATGCCGTAGATCATGGTTTATGGCAACCCCGAGCTGAGAGCCCACTCCTCCGGCCGTCTCTGCAGCCGGCTTCCCTGCTCAGATACCTGGGAGCTCTGCCGCACTCAGGCACCCCCTGTCTTTCTGTGACCCCGAGGATCCTGCGACCACACTGTCCCTGCAAGGGTTCCACCCCCCACTTAGCCACTGGAGCGACATCCCTCAGCGGAGCCGACTTCTAAAAGTTCCGATTTTGTGCTCTGCTGCTCTATCACTTGCCAGAATCACCGTCGGAGACCCCTCCCCCACCATCTGTCTTCCCGAACATCGCCTTGGATTCACTTCTCCACATGTCCTACCTTCCAGAAAGTGGTCGCTTTTCTGTTCAGAGAGTTGCTGCTCTTCTTTTATTCCATCTCCTGTTGAGTTCGTAGATGTTCAGAATGGTTTGGTCCGTATCTAGCTGAATTCCTGGGACCAGACGAAATTTAGGTCTCCTACTCTCTGCCATCTTGCTCCTCCTTCTCAGAAGTGCTATTTCAATGGGACGGTATGATAAGAGTGAATTGAGAGGTGGGGGTGAGGAAGTGAAAAAAACAAATGTAAACAATACTTCTCAGGATCTTTGCCAAAAAAGAGAGTCAAAACAACGTTTTGATACTGGCACAGGAGATTGAGTTAAGAAGTTATGGTTTTTTGTATTTTGGGGTTTTAAGATGCATGTAGTAGAGGGAATAGGTAAGGATGCATGACAGAGCAGTAAGCATAGGAGCAAAATTACCGAATATTCAGGTAAAATGGAGTGAGATCTAGTACATACAGAGGGAGTGGCTTTAGATGAAAGTCCTGGACTATTCATCTCTCCTAATAGGAGGGAAGACAGATGTGTACCGATAAATTTAAGTTTCTAACCTTGGTGGTTAAAATGATGATAGCTTTTATATTCTTTAGTACTTCAGGATTTATTTGGTGGTTGTTACTTTGATACAATATATGTAATGTATGTGTAATTTATAAAACCTTTTCATACAGCTTAAGAACTTTTTTGTATGTATTGTTGTTGGGTAGGAAATATCACCCCATATATCCAAATGTCTTCTTTTACATAATGTTCTTGTCTAAGATATAGTAAGTGAAAAAAAAAAAGTTCTGAACCCCATATTTCATATACGGTCATCCCTATTAAAACACCAAAAAACTACATAGATGTGTATGAATACAAATATATTTCTATAAACATGTTTCCTTTCCCCAGTCCAAAATATATTATTTTTTGTTAAAAAGAAGTAAATTCCTGTCTGCATTTAATCACACAGCTAGCATGAAAATGAGCTCAAGAAATTATTAGTAGATGACTTGAAGAAGGGGAACAATGTGGCTACAGTTCAATGCAAGGAGGGAAATATATATTTTACCATATGCCTTTTAAATATTTTTAAATTATATTACCTATTCTAATAATAAATAAAATAAACAAATTTTTCTTAGCTGTAGGTTTTTTCCTCTTTTTTTCTTTCAACCAGTTGTTTAATGAACTTGTTCAAGAGCAAGGTCCCAACCTAGATAGGACATCTGCCCACGTCAGTGGCATTAAAGAATTGGCACGTCGCTTTGCCCTTACATTCGGACTGGATCAGATCAAGACACGAGAAGCAGTTGCCACACTTCACAAGTGAGTGAGCTAAATAAATACTTCCTGTTATACAGAATCTGGTTTACTGGAATTTAACTGAAATAACTGTTATTTGACCCATTTTTAATGACAAATGATTGAATTTTCAAGTTATAAGAACTTTAGAGATTGTGTAGTCTAGTGAGTCTCAATTAGGAGGGCCTTTTTAATTTGAAAAATACTTCAACTGCCTGTTTTTTCAATTTATATAGTATAGAAAGTAAAGTTTAACAAAATACTCTGGTCTGGTCTGTCAGTAAGATGATGATATAGGGCACGTGGATTTAAAAACACTGTGCAAATGCTGATTTGGCAACCTTATTTCATAACTGAAAACTGAATGACAGAAAATGTTAAATACCTCACACATCTGCTTGATACCATGATCAACTCTGAGAACTAAGTTTTCTGACTATCTAGTTATCTTTCCAGGGTATTGTGCTATCCCTACAAGATACACATAGGAATTTAGCTTTGTTTCACAGCTTATAGTTTTATACTGTAAATAGGCATATATGTCATACAAATTAACATTGTTTTACGCTTCAAATTTATCAGATTTTACTATATTCAGTGATGATTATCCTGCCTTCCCAACTATTTTGAAATTTTAGCCCATTGAGAGAACTATACTCCTTATCTGGAAAAATAAGGTGATACTTTCTTTTACTTCAGGGATGGCATAGAATTTGCCTTTAAATACCAAAATCAGAAAGGACAAGAATATCCACCTCCTAATCTGGCTTTCCTGGAAGTACTAAGTGAATTTTCTTCTAAACTTCTTCGACAGGACAAAAAGACTGTGTAAGTTGCTTTTATCATGATCCCTTGTAATTTTAAATGTTTCATTTTTTAGAAAAATGTTAATCATCTAGATATAATTACTGTTGATAACATAAGCTCTGATATTTGTTTTAAGGAACTATAGTTTTTTTTAAAGCATTTATATAGTTCTTTTCCTGCTTGCTTTTAGTACTCTGGAATTAAATAAGTAAGTGGGAAATGATTTCTTATTCCACAATTCAGAGAAGTAGGGACATTGGCTTAGCCATTGTGTAACCCGTTCTTTTTTCCTTTTATATTAATTATATTTTAGTTTTATAGGGGACCCTTGAACAATACAGGTTAGGGGCATCGACCCCCTCACAATCGAAAATTGTGTATAACCTTTTTTTTTTTAATTCAAAATAAATGAAAAGGATTCATTAGATTTTAAATTTCAGACTTTTTTTAAATTTTTATTGAAGTATAGTTTATATTAGTTTCAGGTGTACAACAGTGTCTCGACAATTCTCTACATTACTCAGTGCTCACCATGATAAGTGTAGTAACTGTCACATACAACATTATTACAGTATTGTTGACTATATCCCCTATGCTGTACTACATACAAGTTTTGACTCCCCAAAAACTTAACTATTAATAGCCTTCTGTTGACTGGCAGACTTACTGATAATAATCAATTAACGTATTTCATGTTACATGTATTATATGCTGTATTCTTACAATAAAGCAAGCTAGAGAAAAGAAAATGGTAAGTCATAAAGAAAAAATATATTTACAGTACTGTGATGTATTTACTGAAAGAAATCCAGGAACGCCTGGGTGGCTCAGTCGGTTAAGCGTCTGCCTTCGGCTCAGGTCATGATCCCAGGGTCCTGGGATCGAGTCCTATATCAGGCTCCCTGCTCAGTGGGTAGCCTGCTTCTCCCTCTGCCTGCCGTTACCTCTGCTTGTGTGAGTGCTCACTCTCTCACACTCTCTTTCTCTCTGACAAATAAATAAATAAACCTTAAAAAAAAAAGGAAAAGAAATCCACATATAAGTGGACCTGCACAATTCAAACCCATGTTCAAAGGTGAACTCATTTTTTATTTGACTTGTTTCAAGAAGAGTGATTTCTTTTTCAACAGTTTAAAGAAATAATAGATGCAATTTTCATAAAAAAATATTGATGGGATCCTGAATTTTATAAATTGGTAGGAAGGTCTGTCAGTTTTAGTAATAGGCTAAATGAACAGAAATTTGGAGAGACAGTTAAAAATTTTATGAATATGAGTGTAATTCTAAGGAAAGATGTTGACTTCCTATTGGTCAGAAAATATTTATTTTATTATTTTTTTAAAGATTTTATTTACTTGTCAGAGAGAGCACAAGCAAGGGGAGAGGCAGGCAGAGGGAGAAGCAGGCTCCCCGCTGAGCAAGGAGCCCGATGTGGGACTCGATCCCAGGACCCTGGGATCATGACCTGAGCCAAAGGCAGGCACTTAACGGACTGAGCCACCATTACACGGTTTGTTTTCTATAGATCTTTGTTTTTTCCTCCAATAAAGCAATAAAGCTTTATTTTATATGAAGTGGATGTTTTCTAGTGTAACATTTTACTTTCTTCAAAATATTATACTTTTTTAGTTATTTTCTTAGTGTTTTCTTATAGGCCTTAAAATACGCATCTTACCAAAATTTCTTCAAATTTATTCTAAGGAAATATAAAAACTTTACTCCTATATAGCTACATTTCAGTTCCCCCCCTTTGGTGCCATTATTGTTACACATACTGCAGCTAAATATGTTACAACCCAACAATACATTATTATAATTATTACTCGATATAATTGTATGTCTTTTATTTATTTTTTTAAGATTTTATTTATCAGAGAGAGAGAGACAGAGGCAGGCAGAGGGAGAAGCAGGCTCCTTGCCGAGCAAGGAGCCCGATGTGGGACTCAATCCCAGGACCCTGGGATCCTGACCTGAGCCGAAGGCAGACGCTTAACTGACTGAGCCACTCAGGCGTCCCTCTATTTTTGTCTTTTAAAAAAAGTATTATTGAGATAGTTCACATACCATATAGTTCACCCTTTAAAGTATGCAATTCACTTGTTCATAGCGTATTTTTTTTTTTAGATGCTGTTAACTTTTTTTTTTAATTTTATTATTGTATGTCTTTTAAATACACTTAGAGAGGAAATGGAGCCTAGTATATATTTATTATAGTGTTTGTTTTAATAACCTTCTTTACCATTTCTGGTTCTCTTCATTCCTTCCTGTGGATTTGAAATACCATCTGGCATCATTTCCTTACACTAATACATCTTTACTCCCACCTACTTCTTTTGTGTTTATTATCAAATACATTGCATTTCTATGCTATTGACTCATCAATACAGTAATACATATTGTTTTATACAGTTGCTGTTTAAATCGGTAAAAAGAATAAAGTAAATATGCAATTATATTGTCCTTTCTAACTACCTCGTAATTACCTTTCAGCTCTCTTTGTTTTTTCATGTGTAGATTATACTCTGGCATCATTTGCTTTCAGCCTGAAGAACATCTTTTATTTTTTCTTGTAAGGCAGGTCAGCCAGCAACAAATTTTGTTTTTATTCCATCTGGGTGTGTCTTTATTTTATCTTTAGCTTTGGAATATAGTTTTGCTAGATATAACTATTCTTGTTTGATATTATGTTACTTTCAG
Organism: Mirounga angustirostris; assembly: GCF_029215605.1. Taxonomy (NCBI): domain Eukaryota; kingdom Metazoa; phylum Chordata; class Mammalia; order Carnivora; family Phocidae; genus Mirounga; species Mirounga angustirostris. Next base: position 123,574,275 of record NW_026991709.1, read on the forward strand.
TACATTGTGTTATCCACTGCCTGCGCCTCCATTGCGTCTAATGAGAAGTCATTGGAGTTTAAACTTAATGGATCTCCCTTGTATGTAATGAGTTACTTTCTCTTCTTTCAAGATTTTTTTCTCTATCTTTGGCTTTTAGCTAAAATTTTGCCCGTAATGCATCTGGGTATGGGTCTTTCTGCATTTATATGCTTAGAGTTTGTTGAGCCTTGAGAATGTGTAGATTAATGTTTTTCATCAAATTCGGAAGTAATTAGCCATTATTTCTTTAAGTTTATTTCTACTCCTTCTTCTCCTGATACTCCCATTACACCTATTAGCGCACTTAATGATATCCCACATTTCTGTGAGGCTCTGTTCATTTTTGTTCATTCTTTTTTCCTCTGTTCTTCAGAATGCATAATCTCTACTGATATAGTTTCAAGATTAATGATTATTTATTCTGCCAGCTCAAATCTATGCCCCTATGGAGAATTTTTAATTTTTGTTATTGTACTTTTCAACTGCAGAATTTCCATTGGTTCTTTTTTCATCTTTTTTTTTTTAGATGTATTTATTTATTTATTTATTTGAGAGAGAGAGAGAGAGAGAGTAGAGGGGGTGGGGAGGGACAGAAGGAGATGGAGAAAAGAGAATCCCAAGGAGACTTCCTGCTAAGCACAGACCCACCCCCCCCCAACACAAGGCTCAATCTCAGGACCCTGAGATCACGACCTGAACCAAATGCTCAAGAGTCAGATGCTCAACTGACTGAGCCAACCAGGCGCCCCCATCATTTCTTTTTATTCATATTCTCTACTTAATGAGGTAGTGACATCATATTTTTCATTCTTTATGGGTTTTTTTTAGTTCTTTGAATATTTTTAAATAATAGCTTTGTAATATTTGTGGGCCACTGTTTTTATTGCTCACTTTTTTACTGCTATATGTAGGTCACATTTCCCTATTTCTTTTCATGTCTCATAATTTTTTGTTGAAACTGAACAGTTCAGATAATAATGTTGCATATATGATACATTGTGAAATAACTTAGCTACTCTTGATACTGATTCACTGCACCCCTAGATATTGATGTTGTTTGGTCATTTGTTTAAAGACTTGGATGAACAAACTCTGTGATGTCTATTTCTCTTGCAGTGTGCAGCCTCTGCTGTCCCTACTCAGATTTTTTTTTCCCCTTGTTTTTTTATCATTTGGCTTGAATACCTAGGAGTCACCCCTATATCAGCATTAGACTCATTAATCAAAGATTGTGATTATACCTCCTTGGCCATTTAGATTTTTACTTATTACTCTTTGATATGTGTGTGGCTTGAAGGCTGCCATCACAGTTCAGGGGGTTTACTTTGTCGCACGGTCAGCCAGAGGACTAGCAGCTGGAAGTTCCCTCTCTGATTGCTCCTGAGGAAGGCAGCCTCGGTTATGCACAGTTTTACAGATTAACAGAAGTGTGTGATTTAATTTAATTTAATTCAGTTTGATTTTATTTGATTTAGCTTTATTTTTAGAGAAGTTTTGGTTCACAGGAAAATTGAGGGGAAGGTACAAAGAATTCCCATATATCCCCCTGCCCTTATACATGCATAGTCCCCCATTATCAACAGCTACCACCAAAGTGATACAGTTGTTATAATTGATGAACCTATCTTGACAGGTCATATTCACCAGAGTTACATTATAGTTCACTCTTGATGTTGTACATTTTGTGGGCTTAGACAAATGTATAATGACATGCATCCATCATTATGGTATCATACAGAGTATTTTTTTTCACTTCCCTAAAAATCCTCTGTGTTCTGCCTGTTCATCCTTCTTCTCCTCCCCTAATCCCTAGCAAACACAGATCATTTCAATGTTTCCATAGTTTTGCCTTTTCCAGAATGTTATACAGTTGGAATTATAGGGTATGCAGCCTTTTCAGATAATCTTCTTTCACTTAGTAATATACATTTAAAGTTCCTCTGTGTCTTTTCATTGCTTAGTACCTCATTTATTTTTCATGTTGAGTAATATTCCATTGTGTAGAAATACCACAATTGATATAGCCATTCACCTACTGAAGGACATCTTGGTTGCTTCCTCGTTTCTGCAGTTATGAATAAAAGTGCTATAAACATCCCTGTGTAAGTAATTGTGAGGACTTAAATTATCAAGTCTTTTGGGTAAGTACTAAGGTGTGTGATGCTGGGTCACATGGTAAGCATATGCTTAGTTTTTAAGAAACTGCCTGTCTTCCCAAGTTGCTATACCATTTTCTGTTCCCACCAGTAATGTATGAGTTTCTGTTGTTCTGCATCCTCACCAGGATTTGGTGTTGTCAGTGTTCTGGATTTTGGCCATTCTAATAGGTGCATAGTGGTGTCTCATTTTAATTTGCATTTCCCTGATGACATATGATGTGGAGCATCTTTTCATGCTTATTTGCCATCTGTATATTTTCTTTGGTGAGATGTCTATTCAGATCTGAAGCCCATTTTTTAATCAGGTTGTTTGTTTTCTTATTGTTGAGTTTTAAGAGTTCTTTGATTATGTTAGATAGCAGTTCCTTTATGAGGTATGTATTTTGCAAATATTCTCTCCCAGTCTGTGGTTGTCTTCTCATTCTCTAGACAGTGTCTTTCGCAGAATAGAAGGTTTTAATTTTAATGAACTCCACCTCAACAATTATTATTCCAGAGACCTTGCCTTTGGTGTTATATCTAAAAAGTCATTGCCATACCCTGGGTTACCTAGGTTTTCTTCTATATTATTTTCTAGGAGTTTTATAGTTTTACATTTTACATTTAGGTTTATGATCCATTTTGAGTTAATGTTTGTGAAAGATACAGGGTCTTTGTCTAGCCTAATTTATTTGTTTATGGACATCCAGTTGTTCCAGCACCACTTACTGAAGAGACTGCCTTTGTTCCTTTGTCAAAGATCAGTTGACTGTATTTATGTGAGTCTATTTCTGGGCTCTCTTTTCTGTTCCATTGATATATATGTCTAATCATTTGCCAGTACCACAGTCTTAATTACTAGAGATTTTTCTTTATTTTTCCAGACTCAGTGAGATAAATTTGACATAGAGCATTGTATAAGTGTTTAAGATGTACAGTGTGATGATTTGATAAACATGTATATTGCAAAATGATTATACTGTAGCTTTATAGTAAGTTTTCTAGTTGGATAGTGTCAGTCTTCCAACTTTGTTGTTCTCCTTCAGTATTGTGTCTTTTGCCTTTCCATATAAGGATCCACCTGTCACTATCCACAAAATAACTTGTTGAGATCTTGGTTGGAATTGCATTGAATATAGATCAAGTCAGAAAGAACTGACTTAACCATACTGTCTTTGTAGGCATGAACATGGAATTAGTTCTTTCAATTTCCCACATGTATTTAGTTCTTTCATTTCATTCATCAGAGTTTTGTAGTTTTCCTCATATATCGAACTTGTATATTTTCTGTTAGATTTACACCTTAATTGTTTTGGGGTTGCAAATGTAAATGGCATTGTTTTTAATTTCAAATTCCACTTGTAATTTTGTATCCTGAAAACTTGCTACAATTGCATGTTTGTTCCAGAAGAGATTTTTCTGTCAGTTCTTTAGGATTTTCGACAAATAATCATGTCATCTGCAAATAATAATAGTGATTTCTTCCTTCCCAGTCTCTATACTTTTTATTTCCTTTTTTGTTTTATTGAATTAACTAAAATTCCCAGTACAATGTTGAAAAGAAGTGGTGAGCAGGGACATTCTTCCCTTATACCTGATTTAGTGGGGTATCTTCAAGTTTTTCACCATTAAGTATGTTAGCTGTACAGTTTTTTGTAGATGGTCTTTATCAAATTGAGAAAAATCCCTTTTTATTTCTAGTTTACTGAGAGTTTTTATCAAGAATGGGTGTTAGGTTTTGTCAGTTGCTTTTTCTGTATTTATTGATGTGATATTTGATTTTCCTTTTTTAGGCTGTTGATGTAACGGAATATATTAATTGATTTTTCAGATGTTGAAACAGCCTTGCATACCTGGGTTATATCCCACTTGATCATGCTGTATATACGTCTTTTTCTATTTTGTTGAGGATTTTTGCTTTATATTCATGAATTATTAGTCTATAGTTTTCTTGTAATATCTTTGTCTGGTTTCGGTATTAGGCCTCCTAGAATGAGGTAGAAAGTATTGCCTCTGCTTCTGTCCTCTGAGAGAGATTGTAGAGAATTGGTAGGTTTCTTCCTTAAATCACCAGTTAACTCCTCTGAGCCTGGTGCTTCCTGTTTTGGAAGGTTATTAATTATTGGATCAATTTATTTAATAGATATAGGCCTATTCAGATTCTTCTTGTGTGAGATTTGGCAATTTGTGTTTCAAGGAATGGATCTCTTTCATCTGGATTATCAAATATGTGGGCATAAAGTTATTTATAGTATTCCTTTATTTTCCTGTTAATGTCCATAGGATCTGTAATGATGTGTTCTCTTTAATTTCTGGTATTAGTAATGTGTACCCTCTCATCCCCTCGCCCTGACCCCCTTAGGCTGCCTAGAAACTCATCATTTTTATTGTTCTTTTCAAAGAACCAGCTTTTAATTTTGCTGATTTTCTATATTGCTTTCTGTTTTTAATTTCATTGATTTCTACTCTAATTTTTATTATTTCTTTTCTTTCACTTTGGATTTAATTTGGTCATCTTTTTCTAGTTTTCTAATGTGGAAACTTAGATTTGGTAATTTTGGATCTTCTTTTCTGGTATGTGCATTCAGTGCTGTAACTTCCTTCTAACCACTGCTTTCACTGCATTGCAAAAATTTTGATGTGCTATTTTCATTTAGTTCAAAATACTTTTAAATTTCCCTTGGGAGTGCTTCTTTGTCTCATGTGTTATTTTAAAGCATATTATTTAATCTCTGTGTATCTTTCTGATAATGATTTCTAGTTTAATTAAATTTCTAATTTTAAGAGCAGACACTGTATGATTGCTCTTCTTTTAAATTTGCTAAGATGTGTTTTACGATCTCTGACTTTGATGTTACAGGTGAGCTTGAGAAAAATGTATATTCTGCTTTTGGATGAAGTCAGTCTGTAGATATTAATTCTATCCACTTGACTCATGGTGTGTAGTTGAGTTCAACTATGTCCTTACTGATTTTCTGGCTGCTGAATCCATTTTTTTCAAGATTTTATTTATTTATTGGAGAGAGTAGAGAGCACAAGCCAGGCGGGGTGGGGGAAGGCAGAGGGAGAAGCAGACTCCCTGCTGAGCAGGGAGGCTGGCACCCCAGGATCATGACCTGAGCAGAAGGCAGACGCTTAACTGAATGAGCCACCCAGGCACCCCTGAATCTGTCCATTTCTAATAGAGGGATGTTGAAGTCTCTCCAACTATGATAGTAGATTCATCTATTTCTAATTGTAGTTCTGCTTGTAGTTAGTTTTTGCTTTACACAGTTTGATGCTCTGTTGTAAGGGACATACATGGTAAGGATTATTATGTCTCTTGAATTGGCTCCTGTATCATTGTGTAATGCCCTTGTTTATTCCTGATTACTTATTTTAAAGTCTGCTCTGTCTGAAATTGATGTAACTATTCCTGCTTTCTTTTGATAACTTTTACCATCCATTTACTCACTTTTAGTTTATATGTGTGTCTTTACACTTAAAGTGGATTTCTTATAGATAGCCTATACTTGGGTCTTTTTTTTTTTAATTTAATTTTATTATATTATGTTAATAACCATACATTACATCATTAGTTTTTGATGTAGTGTTCCATGATTCATTGTGTGTGCATAACACCCAGTACTCCATTCAATATGTGCCCTCCTTAATACGCATCACCAGGCTAACCCATCCCCCACCCCCTGCCCCTCTGGAACCCTCAGTTTGTTTCTCAGAGTCCATAGTCTCTCATGGTTCGTCTCCCCCTCCGATTCACCCCCCACTTTCATTTTTCCCTTCCTACTATCTTCTCTTTTTTTTTTAACATATAATGTACTATTTGTTTTAGAGTTACAGGTCTGTGATTCATCAGTCTTACAATTCACAGCGCTCACCATAGCACATACCCTCCCCATTGTCTATCACCCAGCCACCCCATCCCTTCCACCCCCACCACTCCAGCAACCCTGTTTCCTGAGATTAAGAATTCCTCATATCAGTGAGACCATATGATACATGTCTTTCTCTGACTTATTTCGCTTAGCATAATACCCTCTAGTTCTGTTCACGTCGTTGCAAATCGGGTTTTTTGATGGCTGCATAATATTCCATTGTATCTATATATACCACATCTTCTTTATCCATTCATCTGTCAGTGGACATCTTGGCTCTTTCCATAGTTTGGCTATTGTGGACATTGCTGCTATAAACATTGGGGTGCACGTACCCCTTCGGATCACTACATTTGTATCTTTGGGGTAAATACCCAGTAGTGCAATTGCTGGGTCGTAGGGCAGCTCTATTGTCAACTCTTTGAGGAACCTCCATACTGTTTTCCAAAGTGGCTGCACCAGCTTACATTCCCACCAACAGTGTAGGAGGGTTCCCCTTTCTCCACATCCTCGCCAACATCTGTCATTTCCTGCCTTGTTAATTTTAGCCATTCTGACTGGTGTGAGGTGGTATCTCATTGAGGTTTTGATTTGGATTTCCCTGATGCCGAGCGATGTCAAGCACTTTTTCATGTGTCTGTTGGCCATTTGGATGTCTTCTTTGGAGAAATGTCTGTTCATGTCTTCTGCCCATTTCTTGATTGGATTCTTTGTTCTTTGGGTGTTGAGTACAGATTTTGGATACTGGCCCTTTATCTGATATGTCATTTGCAAATATCTTCTCCCATTGTGTCAGTTGTCTTTTGGTTTTGTTGACTGTTTCCTTTGCTGTGCAAAAGCTTTTTATCTTGATGAAGTCCCAATAGTTCATTTTTGCCCTTGCTTCCCTTGCCTTTGGCGATGTTTCTAGAAAGAATTTGCTGTGGCTGAGGTCGAAGAGGTTGCTGCTTGTGCTCTCCTCTAGGATTTTGATGGACTCCTATCTCACATTTAGGTCTTTCATCCATTTTGAGTCTATTTTTGTGTGTGGTGTAAGGAAATGGTCCAGTTTCATTCTTCTGCATGTGGCTGTCCAGTTTTCCCAACACCATTTGTTGAAGAAACTGTCTTTTTTCCATTGGACATTCTTTCCTGCTTTGTCGAAGATGAGTTGACCATAGAGTTGAGGGTCCATTTCTGGGCTCTATTCTGTTCCACTGATCTATGTGTCTGTTTTTGTGCCACTACCATACCGTCTTGATGATGACAGCTTTGTAATAGAGCTGGAAGTCCAGAATTGTGATGCCGCCAGCTTTGCTTTTCTTTTTCAACATTCCTCTGGCTGTTCGGGGTCTTTTCTGGTTCCATACAAATTTTAGGATTATTTGTTCCATTTCTTTGAAAAAAGTTGATGGTATTTTGATAAGGATTGCATTAAATGTGTATTGGGTCTTGTTTTTTGATCCACTTTGACAACCTCTTACTTGGTACCATTGACATTCAAATTGATTATTGATGTAGTTGGATTAATACCTACCATATTCCTTACTGTTTCTATTTGTTGCCCTTGTTCTTTGCTTTTATTTTGTCTTCCACTCTTTTTTCTGCTTTTTGTAAAAAATTTTAATTGAGCATTTTATGATCCCATTTGCTTTCTTTTCTTAACATATTGATACTTTTTTTTTTTTAAGTGGTTGCCTTAGAGTTTGCAATATATATTTACAGGAAATCCAAGTCCACGTTTAAATAATACTGTATCACTTCATGGGTAGTATGAGTACCTTATAATAACAAAATAATCACAGTTCATCCTTCCTATCTCTGGTATCATTGCTGTCATTCTTTTACTTACATATAAGGATATATAATCAAAACATATGCATATATGTGATATATACATAAACATACATAATCAAATACATTGTTGGTATTATTTTGAACAAAAACTTATTAGAGCAGTTTAGAAAAATTAAAGTTTTTATTTTACCTTCACTTATTCCTTCTTCAGTGCTCTTCCTTACTTTATGTAGATTCATGTCTCTAACCTATATTATTTTCCTTCTCTCTAAAGCACTTTTTTAAAAGATTTTATTTATTTATTTATTTGAGAGAGAAAGAGTGCAGGTGGGAGGAAGGGGCAGAGAGGTAGGGAGAGGGAGAGCATCTCAAGCAGACTCCATGCAGAGCATAGAGCCCAACACGGAGCCCGATCTCCTGACCCCGAGATCATGACCTGAGCCGAAACCAAGAGTCAGATGCTTAACTGAACTGAACCACCCAGGAACCCCTCTAAAGCACTTCTTTTAACATTTCTTGCAAACCAGGTCTATTGGCAAAAATTCTCTCAATTTTTAGTCTGAGAAAGTCTTTATTTTTCCTTCACTTCTGAAGGATAGTTTTGCAGGGCACAGAATTCTAGTCTGGTGGGGTTTTTCTCCTAACACTTTACTCCACTCTCTTCTAGCTTGCATGGTTTCTGAGGAGAAGTTAGACATTATTCTTATCATTATTTCTCTGGAGATAAAGTATTTTTTTTCCCTCTGGCTTCTTCTTTAGTTTGAAAATGATATGCTTAAATGTAGTTGTTTTGTCATTTTATCCTGCTGGTGTTCTCTGAGTGTCCTGGATCTGTGGTTTGGTATCTGATGTTAATTTGGGAAAATTCTCTGTCATTTCTATTTTAAATTATTGTTATTATTGTCTTGCTTCTCCTTCTCATATTCCCATTATATTAACACCTATTGTACTTGTATTATAGTCAGATGTTCTGTTTTACCTCCATCTACAATATCTTTGCTTTTAAGTTTTTGAGGATTCTCTTGCTGTGTCCCCTAGAGCAGAGGTTTTTTCCTCAGCTGTGTCCAGTCTACTTTGTTTCTTTTACAGTTTTCATCTCTAGCATTTCTTTTTGGTTCTTAGGATTTCCATCTATCTGCTTTCATTGCTTATCTGTTCTTGCATGTGGTCTACTTTTTCCATTAGAGCCCTTAGCATATTGACCATAGTTTTATTTTTTTGAAATTTTATTTGTCAGAGAAAGAGCACATGCACAAGCAAGGGGAGCAGCAGGCAGTGGGAGAAGCAGGCTCCCTGCCGAGCAAGGAGCCTGATGTGGGACTCCATCCCAGGACCCTAGGATCATGAAGGCATAAGACCCTGAGCTGAAGGCAGATGTTTAACTGACTGAGCCACCTAGGCATCCTGATCATAGTTGTTTTAAATTGCCAGTCTGATAATTCTGATATTTCTGTCATGCCTGATTCTGATGTTTGCTCTGTCCTTTACACTGTGTTTTTGCCTTTTGGTATGCCTTATAATTTTTTTCTTGATAGCCAAACATGATGTACTAGGTAAAAGGAACTGCTGTAAATTACCTTTACTAATATGGTAATGAGGTATGGGAGGAGGGGAAGCATTCTTTAGTCCTATGATTATAGGTCTCAGTCTTTTAGTGAGCCTATGCCTCTGGACTATAAACTTCACAAGTGTTTCTCAGTTTTTTCCTTTACCCATGGTTGGGACAAAATGGGTAGAGTTGGCTGGAGTTGGGTATTTCTCTTCCCCTAGATCGGTTAGGTTCTGATAATATCCCAGCAAGTTGTGCTCTGCCTAACCAGTTTCTCCTGAGGAGAGGCTTTGTTAAGAATAACATACTCTGGCAGATTTCAGAGTGGTTCCTTTTCTTCTCCCCCTGCCAAAAGCACAGGGGAGTTTGCTCTAATATTTTACTGTGGAAACCCAGTTGAGCTTCTGGAGGTAAATCTCACAGTATTATGCGGAGGTCCGCCTATAACTGGGTCGCTCTGAGTTTTGAACTCTCAGACTTGTCACAATGAATCTCCAACAGTCTGTGAATTATGGCTCAGGTTTTCCTACCCCAGCAATGGTTCTCAAGGTGGTTTTTGTTTCTGAGTCTGCTCCAATAAGCTCTTACCTCCTCTGTCTCCCAATCTTGGGGACAGCTATTTTCCTCTCTATGGCTCCAGGAAGTTGTTGATTTTTTAGTCTGTTGAGCTCTTTACTTGTCAGGATGCAGTAACAACTTCCAAACTCCTTACATGCAGAACTGGAAACCAGTCTACTGTGATTTTTACGCTTTCTAGGAGTCGTTCGTAGGTCAGAGCAGCTTATTTTTTAACCAGTGTTTGGTTAGAGGTTGTGCTTAAGCCCTTGTGCCAGTGAGGCTTCTTCCCTGTGTTGATAGATCGATGTGGGGCATGGTGAATGATAACAAAATACCCTCATCCCGTTCTTTTTGCCCACGATTGGGTGCAGCTTAAGCATATGTGCAGAGCCTTGCCAACTTCTAGGATCATCTATGATCCCAGGAGGGCTTTTCTTGGCTGTCTTTCCCTGGTTCTCTATTAAATTTCTGGCTGCTCTACTCTTTCTTTGGTTGCTGGGCAGAACTTTTATGCCACTGAACAGGAGCTGGGGGTGGGACAGCATCCCTGTTCTCCCAGAATAACACCCCTTTTCTGTGAGCAGGGGGCCAGGGGTAACCCCTAGTTTTTAGCTTGTCCCTCCAGGTGGTCTTAGCCTGCTGTGCCTGGGAGAGAGTTACTACCTGACAAGTAGGGGATGGAAAAGAAGGGAGCCTTCTTCCTCCCAGCTACTGTCCAGAACAGAGCTTCTGCAACCTACCAATGGCCTGCTTCTTCCAAGGTAGCTGTAGATGAGGAGCTAGAGAAAGAGGGAACGCCCATCTTCTTACCCATGTCTGCCCAGAATAGAGCTCCTGGAGTAGCAGTGGTGAGGGAGAGGGGACAGGGGAAGGGAACAGGTTGTGGTTCAAATGCTACAAACTCACTGTTTTCCTGAGATTTGGTAGATTTTCTTGAATAAATGTTTCTCCATTTGCTGTATGCCCTTAGGACAATTTCTGAAGACTTTAAATGATTATCTTTTATTAGTTTCACCAGTTAAAAAGTTGTAATGCCAAGCTCCTCCCTCCACCATTACAGAAATCCTACCCTGGTTGAACACTTTAAAAGAAAGTTCAATAAACTTTTGAGCTAAACTTCTGATTTTTTTTTTTAACATTGATATAGGAAGGACCACACACACAACCTTAGTAATACATTCACCTATTTAAAAGCATTCCAGTGCTCGCTTCAACAGCACATATACTAAAATCAGAACAGTAAAAGCATTCCAGAAATATATGAAGGAAAACCTTACATTCTCCTCCCTCTTTTTCCAAAGGTAACCACTGTTAAAAGTATAATGTGTGTCCTAGGGGATTCTTCAGAACTTTCAGAGAGAGAGCCTCACTTTATGAAAGAATTAAATAAGTAATACATGAAGTGCTTCCATGAAAATCACTGTTTCTTCTATTGTGTTTCTAGTCATTCATACCTAGAAAAATTCCTTACGGAGCAAATGATGGAAAGGAGAGAAGATGTATGGCTTCCACTCATTTCCTATAGAAATTCGTTAGTCACTGGAGGTGAAGATGATAGAATGTCTGTGAACAGTGGAAGTAGCAGCAGTAAAACATCCTCAGTAAGAAATAAGAAAGGACGACCCCCACTTCACAAAAAACGAGTAGAAGGTAAGTCTGCCTTTAAGCTGTGAGACAAGTAGTTTGCTTACTATTGCAGAGGTAAAGTGGCAAATCTGTTGAAGCAAGGAAATACTGTTAAGCATGTTATTTCCTTGTAGATTTGACACATACTGAGAGGTTAAGGCAAAAAGGTTGGAATAGACAAAGTGGAAGAGAAAAGGGTCAAGGAAAAAGAAGTTGGAAGAGCATGAAACACAGAGGAAGATGGTGCAGAGAAAAGTGGAAAGTTACAAAGGTTTATAAAATTGATCCCCATATCATAGACCCTCTAATACATTAAAAATTAAAATAAGGTAGTTACCAAAATTCATCCTAATGTAGGAGAGATTCTGATAAGTTGAAGGTAGACCTCTGCAGCAAATTGAATATACCAAAACAACTTTCCATTTCTACCCCATGGATGAGTAATTTATTTTTGTGCATTAAAATAATGATAGCCAACTCTGGTTTTATAACCCTTATGGACTGTAGGAACCAGGGAGTTGAATTGTCATGAATAGGGCGCCTGGGTGGCTCAGTTGGTTAAGCGACTGCCTTCAGCTCAGGTCATGATCCTGGAGTCCCTGGATAGAGTCCCACATCGGGCTCCCTGCTCAGCGAGGAGCCTGCTTCTCCCTCTAACCCTCCCCCCTCTTATGTACTCTCTCTCTTTCTCTCATTCTCGCTCTCTCATTCTCTCATTCTCGCTCTCTCAAATAAATAAATCTTAAAAAAAAAAAAGAATTGTCATGAATATGTGATCATTGGTAGTTAATTCATGTATCCAAAAAGACTAAAAATTTCTTTATTAGAGCATTACTCTTAAACTAAGACAATTCAAAGTACAAATGCTTATTTCCTCAAATAACCTTCCCCCATCTCCATGGTTTTCCTAATAAATATTCTCCAAACCAAGAGAGAGGAAGGCAATGATCTGAATCCTCCTCTGCTCCCTTTTACAACCTTCTATTACCTTTCAGTATCTCACCTCTGCTGCCTAAAAACTAGTAACTCATGAAAGATTTTGCTACAACCTGTAGCAGAATTAATTAGAATTTAAATCTGTTTCTTTCCTCATTGGGGAGGCAGTATTGACTATTGGTGACGAGCACACACTCTAAAACTAGAGTTCTAGAATTCACACCTGGCTTTCTAGTTTTAAACTGTATGACTTTTGAGCATGTTATTTAACCTCTCAGCCTCAATCATTGATCACACAAAGGATGATCAGAGTACCTATCCTGTCTGTCAGCTATTGTAAATATTAAATGAGATACTCCAAATAAAATACTTAGTATACACACAGAGGTTACTTAGCACAGTGCTTAGCACATAGGCACATGCAGTAAATGTTAGCTGCTATTGTCAGAATGTCAGTATTTCAAAGAGAATAAAAGATATGAAAATATTTACAGAATTAATGTTAAAGATTTTCTTTCAGTTTTTATTTTTGGGACTTAAAGTCTTTTTGGTCCAGAAAATGAAAATACTAAGTCCTGTCTTTGTAGTGTAGGATCCTAAACTTTTCTCTAAATAAAGACTCCAGTCACTTCCTTTTTAAAATGTCTTCTAGAGCAGCCTCTATCAGGATGCCCCTGCCACATCCATCTATCCATCCATCTATCCAGTCTGTCTGTCTGGATATAGATCTAGATATACAGATATTTTTACTCACAGCTTTTCTTACATGTAATATTCCTATTAGCCAACATTCATTAAATTCTTGCTGTGTATCAGGAATGTGCTTTATATGCATTATTAGCATTTAATCATTTACTTGACTAACATTTGTAAAGCATTTAGGTCAGTACGTGGCACAAAGTGAATGCTGTATAAATGTTTTATAAATGAACTCTTGAGTAAACATTATTATCTGTATTTCACACAGAAGAAACTAAAGCTTAGAGAATTGAAATAACCACATATAATTCCTTCACTAATGGGGCAGTCAAGTATTATCTTCAGGACGAAGAAAAGCATATATAAACCAGATAATTTGTTGTTAAATTGCAAAAAAGAAAACTTGCTGTTGTGTCAGTTTGAAATTTACCAGAGACTGAGGTAGGTCGTGTGCCCAGAATCCTTAGGCAGCAGTTTCATCTGTTTGGAATAAAGATGAGAAAGCTTTGCAAGAAGTGTTTTTATTGAGGAACCCTTAGGGGTTAGGAGAATCTCTTCAAGAAGAGTGAGTTCTTCCTGAAGTTATTCATTAAGTCTTTACCATACACCTTTCTAAGAACTGTGTGAAATGCTGGAGATTAGGTATTAATAAAAATGCTCATAGTACAGATGGAAAGACAGAGAAGCAAGAGAAGCAGGCGATTTCAGTTCCACATGGGCAGTGCTCTGATGGGCGAAAAAGGTTTTCTGGGAACATAAAGGGGAGTGATCAAACTCTTAATCAGGAAAGATTTTCTGGGAAAGATGACATGTAGTAGAGCTGAAAGATGGATTTACCAGGTTAAGAACCTAAATGATAACCATTCTTATAAGTGCAGCAAAAAATAAAAGTTAGGAATTAAATGTTGAATGAAAAGTGGTATGAATAAAAGAAGATAAAACCTCTTTTTGCTGATTAAGTGAAGAGATTGGTGAATAGTGAGCTTCGAATCAGTGGAATGACCTTAACAAGGCAATAGCTAAATATTTTCCAGGAACTAAAAAGCTTATCTAGAACATACACGTGTCTGATAATTTTTGAAACACTGAGAGATGGAATGTTTGATAGCAAGTGAGGAACCTAACATGCTGCACAAATCTGAGACTTAATGGAGGAAGAAAAACAATGGGATTCATACTGTGTACTTTGTGATTTAAATTTTTTTTTTCATTTAAATTCTTCAGAAGGAAAAGCATAGCAGTAATACTTTTAAATCTTCCCATATTAAGAAAATAGCTTAGGGGCGCCTGGGTGGCTCAGTTGGTTGAGCGACTGCCTTCGGCTCAGGTCATGATCCTGGAGTCCCGGGATCGAGTTCCGCATCGGGCTCCCTGCTCGGCGGGGAGTCTGCTTCTCCCTCTGACCCTCCTCCCTCTCATGTACTCTCTCTCATTCTCTCTCTCTCAAATAAATAAATAAAATCTTTAAAAAAAAAAAAAGCTTAGAATGTTTATAGTAGAAACTTTATGTAACATTATACCAGCCTGTAGTTTAGATACATAAATAATGCTATATCTGCTCACATCTTTGTAAATGACCAGAAGAAGGAAGAAACAGCTCCTGGTCCCTTGAAGAAATTTAATTCTAATTACAGAGATAACATATACAGTTGACAAATCACCTGCCAATGCAGACCACTGTATAATTAAATCCTAAGTAAGTAGGAATGATTCTGTTTCCTCTAGAAGTTAAAAGAGAATGGGAAGTCGGGGCTGGGTAGGGTGATTAAGGAGGGCTTCCCTAAAGAGGTAGAACTTAGAAGCATGAAAACAGTGAGCCTCTTAACCCATCCCCGCACATACAGCCTGGCAAAAAGTTATTTCTCTGGTGACCAGTGTCCCAGTTGTGCAGTGGGATTTGCTGATTTTCCGTAAAGGTCTGCCAGGCTTTAAGTGCTTGTGCCTGGGGCCCCTGTAAGGCCCAGCAAATAGGCCCTTTATTGCTTGAGCAAAAGAAGGTTAGAGGGGTCTCTGGCTGGCCTAATTCTTCCTCTTCTGCAGTGAATTAATCCTTAGAGAAGGAGGGACTTGGAAGAGAGGATAAGGTAAGGATAGCTGACATTTGATGGTTACATCCATTACATCATTTAATCCTTAAAACTCTTTGAGGTTGGGTATTGATATCCTTATTTTGTATATGAGAAACCTGAGTTTTGGAAGTTTAATAACTTACAGAAAGTCACACAAGTGAGTGGTGTAAGTAGGATTCAAGCTAGGCAGTCTAACCCAGGAGCCATGTTCTGCAAGTCTGTGCTGTAACTTCTACCAGAGTTTCCTCCACTCATGACATTTTGTGAATCTAACTGGAATTTTACAGATGAAAGTCTGGATAATACGTGGCTAAATAGGACTGATACCATGATTCAGACACCTGGCCCCCTTCCAGCACCACAGCTCACTTCCACTGTACTGCGAGAAAATAGCCGGCCCATGGGAGAGCAGATTCAGGAACCTGAGTCTGAACATGGTTCTGAACCTGACTTTTTACACAAGTAAGTAGTAAAAATTCATTTTCTTGGTATAAAATCTTTAATTGTTGGGCGCCTGGGTGGCTCCGTTGGTTAAGCGACTGCCTTCGGCTCAGGTCATGATCCTGGAGTCCCGGGATCGAGTCCCGCATCGGGCTCCCTGCTCGGCAGGGAGTCTGCTTCTCCCTCTGACCCTCCTCCCTCTCGTGCTCTCTGTCTCTCATTCTCTCTCAAATAAATAAATAAAAATCTTAAAAAAAAAAAAAAAACTTTAATTGTTAAAGAAAAGTTATCCAAGAAAAACTTTGTTAAAACATATTATTGGTTAGTTCATGAGAAAAAAAACCACAAGCAGAGATAATTTGTATTAGAAAATATATAATAAGGTCTGCCAACACTTATAGATATCAGTTAATCGAAGTCCAGAGACCTTTAAAGCATGGTGCCTCACTAAGTGCTGAGCTCAGTTGGATTCATTGGGCAGGTCTGTTACTTCTCGGGGACTTGTGAAAAAGACATGCAGGTTATTATAAGAGTCTCTGCTAAGGTTGTTACTAGTCTGAACACCAAATAGACTACTCCTTTTATCATCCATTTAATTAATAGTACTTTGTCTTGTCAAGTTTATATTTTAAACTTAAACTGTTATGGATTAAGATATTTGTCAAGATATTTGATAAATTCTCAGAACAGTTGCCCTTTCCCTAAGAGAGAATCAAAGCGTTACCTTTTCCCACACTAGTAATTAATATGTTTTCTAGTACCAGGGCCCCAAAAATTTTGGAAAAGGCATGATGTTGGTATGACTTTTGCTATAAAAAAACTTTTTCTTTGTTATTTTCCATTCAGCTATGAAGTTGTCCTATCTCCTTGTGTTTCTATTCATATTGGGGTAATGCTGTGAATTACTCTGAGGGTGAGAGAGAATTCTCAGTTGAACTCAACAGATTTAGCAGGTTGAAAATGGAAAGAGGCAGTGTTAGAATTATTCAAATCCTGAGTTTTCATAAAGCATCTTTGCCCAGAGGATCTGCCTTTCTTCAAAGCTAAAAGGATAATCATTGTCAGCCACTACAAAACAGCATTCGTAGAGGGTAGTTTGCCTTATGACCAGCATTCCCATCCCGCTTCCTAGAGGGTGAATTCTTCCTTATTTGAGCAGCCTGCCTTACTTCCCTGACTTTACCACTTGTTAGTTCCTCCCCTCTGTGGTCTGCTTTTCCCTGCTATAGGTTTATCAGTTTAATCAAGGTGGTAGCCCCACATGATATAAAGATAGCTGCTTAGAGAGAACTTCATGTGACAGATGTTACCTACTAAAAAACCATTAAGGTTTACGTCCTGTAAAATCCCCAAGAGGCATGTTTATGCAAGTGTCATGTGCCAGTAAGTGTACAGGGGAGAGGAAAATTTAGCCCAGCATGCACCTGACTCCAAATCTCTTCAGAAGGACTGAGAAGAAAATGTGTTAATACCTTTCCTTGTTCAACTCTGGAGAGCTCTGAGCCACAAGACCAGCATCATTTCTGCCCCTTAGGGGACTGGCTGTCCAAGTAGGAACACTTGTGAGCAGGGCAGCAGCTGGATACAGAGGTCTCCGAAGCACTCTTGTTTGACAAAGATTCGGGGAACAAACCTGATAAATTAAGCACCTGTAGGGGAGGGAAAGGTTTTACCCAACCCTCTTAGGATCCCTGACTGGGTCTGAAAATTTAAATGGACAGATCCAAGAGGAGAAAAGCATACACATTTTACTGATTTCTTTACATGTACATGGGAGCTTTTACCATAGAATTAAGACCTGAAGAAGTTACCAAAGCAGGGAGCTTTTATACCTTTTAGACAAAGAATAAATCTGTGAAGAATTGACAAGACAAAGGAATTTGGACTAGGAGTAGTCCAACTGAGACTATGTAGTCCGTATCTTCCTTAATTAGGAAGATAAGGTTTAGTTTAACAAGGTGTGTTTATAGTTTCCTCTGGTGCCATCTCTAGGTTAAGAGTCTGTCTCCCATAAAATGAGAATTTGTTTTCTGCCTATAGGCAGAAAAGGAGGAGCTTTTTCTTCGTTCCCTGCTTCTTAATTGCCTTCAGCTTAAAATAACCTTTATCTCAGAGGCAGTATTTTGGGGTGACATAACTTTGGTTTCCTTTACACCTACCAACCAACCACAGCCAGAATCCCTGGAGACTTAGGCATCTCTTTGGGCAACTTACTGCCATTTCTGCAAAGGTAGATCCTTCGATAATGATCTGTCTCACCCTTAACTCTATAATAAATCCAGCTAATTCCCCATACATGGGGATAAGGCCAGCCAACTATGGCCTTCTTGGCATGGGACTGATTAGCTAAATTCATCTTTTGCCACAAAGTGAATAATGTATTCTCTTAGTCCTCAGATGCAGATCTCTTGGTTAGGCCAACCAAAATTAGAAGATTTAAATCGGAAGGACAGAACAGGAATGAACTACATGAAAGTGAGAACTGGAGTAAGGCATGCCGTGTAAGTGTTAACATCAGGTAGCACAAGAACATAATGACTATGTGATGCTGTTCATTTTGTGGAATGATGGCTCTCCTCTGACATTTGGTCTCAGGAGTTAAGATCATAATTCAGGATATGCTGTGCAATGTAGGATAGAAATAGAGGGTGTGGACTTTTGATGCTTTCACCATTTAAATCCTAGTGCTGCCACTTGCCAGCTATATGGCCTTGGGCAAGCTCTAAACCTCAATGCCTCAGGTTCTTCATTTGTAAATTTGGGATAATAGTACCAATCACACAGAGTTTTGTGGGAATTGATACATAGCTAAATAAATGTTAACGTCTACTGTTGTTATTGCATTTAAATTACGCTTCCTTTTGATGAATTGAGATGAAATCTTGAATGAAACAAATGACCCTTAATTATCTTAGTTCAGGATCATAATTTGTGCAGCCTATGGGTTGTGACTGGAACATGTGCTTTCATTGGTTAGAAGACCTACTGTAAGAGCGAGCCAGGACTCCAAATTCAATGAGTCTGAGCAGCTATCTGATCATGCTTTTTCCTTATCAGTCGGGGCCTAATGGAGGAAGACGCTGAGCCCATCTTTGAAGATGTGATGATGTCCTCCCGGAGCCAGTTAGAAGATATGAATGAAGAATTTGAAGACACCATGGTTATTGATCTGGTAAGGAAATTGCAGTACATTTTCTTTTGTTAAAGTAAGTGAAAATGTTGGTGTAAGATGATGCTCTTGTTTTCAGAACCCCATGGGAAGGAGAGAGAGGTGTGGAGGTTGTAAACATAGCAGCAGGTAGGACCAGTGTAAGGCTTAGCACATTTGGATGAGCTTGTGTTTTTCAAGCCTGCTTTCCAAGCAGTCAGATTTTAAATTCTGCCAGTAACAGGAACTGGTTCCTTATTAACTTCTTGAGAAGGGGCTCACACTAGATCTGTCTCAGTATAGTGTGTGCATTTGGTCTCTTAAACTAACTTGGAATCTGATGATACATACAGTGTGTTCTGCACAGCAACCAAACATAGAATATGGACCATATTTGTTCAGTGTGAAAAAAAAATCTTTGAAGTAAGGAAACCTGAATATAGACTAGGTATAGGTGATATTAAGAAATTATTGACTTTCGGGCGCCTGGGTGGCTCAGTTGGTTAAGCGACTGCCTTCGGCTCAGGTCATGATCCTGGAGTCCCGGGATCGAGTCCCGCATCGGGCTCCCTGCTCAGCAGGGGGTCTGCTTCTCCCTCTGACCCTCCTCCCTCTCATGCGCTCTGTCTCTCATTCTCTCTTTCGCAAATAAATAAAATCTTAAAAAAAAAAAAAAAAAGAAAGAAATTATTGACTTTCAGGGCCCCTGGGTGGCTCAGTCGGTTAAGTGGCTGCCTTCGGCTCAGGTCATGATCCCAGGGTCCTGGGATCGAGCCCTGCATCGGGCTCTCTGCTCAGCGGGAAGCCTGCTTCTCCCTCTCCCACTCCCCCTGCTTGTGTTCCCTCTCTCGCTGTCTCTCTCTGTCAAATAAATAAAATCTTTAAAAAAAAAAAAATTACTGACTTTGTCAGGAATAGTAATGCATGGTGGTTATGTTGTTTTTTTTAAATTTCCATCAGAGATACATTTTGAAACAGTTATAGGTATAATGACATAGAAAAAAAGTGAGACGACTAAATGAAACAAGATTGGCTGAAGGTTTGACAGTTGATGAAGCTAAGTGATGGATACATGGGAGTTCAGCAAACTATGTATTTGCTAGGGCTGCTATACAAGTACCAGTGACTGGTGGCTTAAACAATAGAAACTTTCTCACATTTCTGGAGGCTAGAAGTCTGAGATCATGTTGTCAGGGAGATTGATTTCATTCTGAGGCTTTTCTCCTTGACTTGTAGATGGTCATCTTCTCCCTTTGTCTTCATATGATCTTTCCTGTGTGTCTCCTCTTTTTATAAGGATATGAATCAAAATAGAATCCACGCACATGACCTCACTTTACCTCAATTATTACCTCTTTGTAGGTCCTCTGTCCAAATAACAGTCACCTTCTGAGGTACTGGGGTTTAGGTCTTCAATATATGAATTTGGGGGGATGTAATTTAGCCCATAACATTCTGCTGTGTAGGTTTTAAATTTTCCATAATGAAAAACTCTTCTAAGAAATGTAAAGGAGATCATGTCACTGCAGTCTCTCCCCTCCCTTCAATAGCTTTCCATCTACAGGCTTTGGGGAATTTAGGGATGAATTTTAGTTTGTAGGCCCCAAAATTATTTATATGCATTTCCATATTCAGTTTATTCATTTTTTTTTAAAAAAGGATTTCAAATTACAATGTATGCTCCATGTAAAAGCCACATTCTTTTCCTTTCAAATTTTGATCCTCAACAGCTCTATTTTGTGATGCCATCAGAATATTAGCTGCTTACCATCTTAATGTATCTCAGGAAAACATTTTGGCTTCTCTTTCCAGCCCCCATCAAGAAATCGGCGAGAAAGAGCTGAGCTGAGGCCAGATTTCTTTGATTCCGCAGCTATCATAGAAGACGATTCAGTAAATGTTAAATTATTACTGCTTTTTACTTACGGTTTCTGGATCTTGTTTATGCATGAAGTTAATTGTGTCTCTCGTTTTTCTAGGGATTTGGAATGCCTATGTTCTGAAGTCTGAAGAAAATTTACAAATATGGAACTCTATTATTTAGAGCTAGAGGCCTATATACTGTGATAGCTTGTATGGGGGAAAAAACACTTTTGATGTGATCTGATTTGTTTTTTAATCAAATGATTGAGGTCAATCCCTTTTTGCAGTGACAGAAGAGGAGCATGTAAATTACCCAAGGGAATGTTGGTGAATGTCACCTCAGAAAGACTGACCTGAAAAATCATTTGTGTCCTAATATTGGACTTATCCCAATACAGATGTGTGTGTTTTTCTGGAGGGAGGAAAAAATTTTAAATTTTTAAAACAGCTGTCAAAATAAACACTGTTATACACCTGTTTTATGAAAACTCAGCATTGAGTAAAAAAAAAAAAATATTTTTAACTTTATTTTCCTGTTGTACAATTTAAAAACCGTTTTAACATTTTGCCTTTTTATGTTTTAAAAGCTAACCATTTTTATTAAAACTATGAGTAAGCAGCTCATCCTAATTGCCGAAGAGTGTTTTGGAGCTCACTGGATTTGGTTGACCTTGTGGAATACAGAAATACGGAGGAGCAGAATATTGACAAGCTAAGATGAAATTCTGACAGTGCATCTCTGCCAAAAACCACACACCCTCTGTGGATATGGATTCCCAGATTTTATATACTCTTGAATAAAAAGGTTTATTTTTATTTATAAGGGGGCATAAAATAAGAAATGTCCATGCAGCCATTTTCCAACAGATGCTGTACACCATTCATTTTATATAGAATAGGGAGATTCAAATACAGTACATTTTCTATTGGTATTTGTTCTGTGCATTTTTAGCAACTTCTACCAGCAAATAAAGTATTCTCAGAAAAACAAAAATGGTTCTCAAGTTATCGGTTTGCTGTTTTTACTACTTATTTCATGCCCTGCCAAATTCAAGTTACATAGACTTCCGTTTTCTTAAAAAGATAATCATGAAGAACTTCTTTGCCATTCAAAAGTAATTTTAAGTGTAACATAACTGTGTCTACTTCCCATGCACTTAATACCTTATGCGCTAATTTTGTGAATTAAGTTTACCAATTATAGAAGTATGTGCTGCATAGAAGTCTGTGCTTAGAGGGTGAAGTTCCTAAGCTTACCTTGAAATACAGCTACATTTCAGTGTTAAATGTGCATTTTAATTATTTTGGGGAAAGAAATTATGAATCTTCAGGACAGCCTTCAATGGTTTAGAGTTACATTCTGCTTAGACTTTTATGACTTGCTGCTATTCTTTTAAAAAGCCCACTTAGTTTCTACCTTTCTGATTTTTTTAAAGTAAGCCTCAATTCCAAACCAATCCATCCACAGCTGTTTGTGGGCTGGTTTTTAAAGTAGCTGTAACAGAATCATGAGGCTTTCCCTTCTTACCAAAAATGAAAAGCATTTTTTTACTAATCTGTGCACCCAATGATTATTTTTTGTTGGGAAAGCAAATGGATTATTCATTCTTTTAGTAAACACAAAACAGAATTTTCTCAATATTTGTACAGTTCTGAAAAAACCTGGTCACCAAAAATGTTATATCTGCTAATTTAGCAATTCCTGGGCTCCAGTTTGAGGGGCTGGGGTCTCACTTTCTTCCAGAAATGTGGGCCTCACTGGACATGAAGGGGCAGGAATAACTGGACTATCTACCACTGCCAGCCCTGCCTATGGTTCTGGCCAAGGAGGAAGCTGGGAGGTGCCCTGGCACATGCACAGAGTGATCCTTTGCTTGACAGTTTCATGTGGAAAACAGATGCTTAGAATTGTAGACTACCATGCAACAAAAAAAAAGGCTTAATATCTACTCCAGTGGGTTTGCAGTTCAGTTTGAAGTCAATCGAATTTTTGTATTTTCAGTGTCTCCTTGATTGGTTTTGCTAGTAATTCTGTAAATTGTACATTTGCAATATGAGGTTTTTTTCCTTTTGTACAATTTGAAATTGATGCTTCACCTTTCCTTTAATAAACTATTCAAAATCAGGCTTGTGGTAGTCATCCTATTCTTTCTTACTAGGTAAAGTTTTAAAAAGATGATTTTCTGCACTTGAGAGTTTGCTCAAAGTTTGCTCATTCAGGTAATTTGTTAACTGTATCAGTGAGTTTTGTTTTTGTTTAAGGAAAAAAATTAAGGACTAGTTCATTTTCTTTCATTCCCTGAATTTCCCTGGAGAGATTGTCTGTGGTTCAAGAGGAGGTCTCTTGCAGGCTGTTTTCAAGGAGGCATTCAGGGTTTGTAGCCTAGATCCTTCCCCTGCCTGAGATCTAGCCCCTAGGCATATCTTTAAAGATCACTTGGCTTCTACAGGGCTGTGTAAGAGTTTCTCTTGATATTGGTGCCAGATATCACTCTTAAAAACTCATGCACTACACTTTATGGTCCTGGCCTTGTTCTCTGGGCTGTGTTCATTACATGGCCTGAGATGTCTGTGCAGAAAAGACTGGGATGCAAGGGCTAAATCAGCAGGTGAATTCTCTAGGCAGCCAAGAAGGAAGGTAATAAGGAAGGTCTCTGTGGCAGCTCATCTTTGGAATTAAAAGCTGATGAGACTAGACCAGAGCTTTACCCAGTGTGACTCTACCCTGGGACAAGATTGAAACCTCCCAGATGTGACTTGACTGTGACTCTGTATTTGCCCTGCTTCCAGAAAAGAAACCATCAAACAAGGAACAGTGTCTTCATGGAAAATAAAGGCTTAGTGTCCCCCACCTCAGGCTTTTGATACCAAACCAAACTCAGGTAAGGTTCCATCCATGCCCTCCTAAATACCTTACTCGGGGTCTTTATTACACATCACCTTTTGAAGGACAGCTTTGTGCTCTCGAGGACACATAAAGGAGGCATTACTCACCATCCAGGAGAGTAGGTACATGGTCAGAACCTCCCTACTAAGGCTGCCACATCTACCCAGATGTGCAGCTGGACTCCACAGAGGCCCCAAACTGAGGCTTTGCCCAGTAAGTGGCCATAGCTCCTGTTTGGAATGGTGGAGATCCCATGCCCACAGACATGCAACAGCATGAGGACCAGTGGTTCTCCCTAAAAAAAAAATAAAGCCACAGTCTCTAGAAATCCTTTAGAATCAGAAGGACATAAAATACTCGTATCTGTCAAACAGGTAAAGTTTAGGCTGGTTCAACAACTCCATTAAAAGTGTTAACTCAGTGTATGGGTGAGTGTCCTTCACAGGCTTCTCTGACTGGGCAGACCATATCTAAAGCACCAGCAGCAGCCAAAGCATCGGTGCATCCAGAGGCAGAGAACTCACTGAGGAGACCAAGACATAGTGAGAAGAGGACCTGGAAGAACTTTTCGTCAACACAAGCAACTGGAAGGCTGCATTGTGAATGTGCTCCCCGCTATTCTAGCAATTCAAAAAGAGGACTGACAGGTCGTCATGCGTGAGGTAGGAAAGCTTTCCAAATTTAGTAGCTCTTTGGGTTGAGACAATCCCTACTCACTACAACCTTTCTCACTTCACCCGTAGGAGTTCATCCCACCTATTTCATCAGTTGAGAAGCAGTGCTCTGAATGGTTAGAAGACAGGCTTATAGTTCAGACAAACCTGCCTGGGTTCAAATCACCGTTCACCACTCTAGCTGTGTGGCTCAGGAAGAATTGGTTTACTTAAGGCAAGAGGAACAGGAGCAGGTCTAGTAGGTCACTCGCAGTACCTCTTAAACTTCACCTCAATTCTCACCACATTACCTGCTCTCAATCTAGAGACAGACACTTGCCACTGCTCTGCTCAGTAAACCCAAATTCTCTGGCTACGAGACTCCACGGTTTTCTTTCCCCCTTAAGGAGAGAATACCAGTTGGGAAAGGCATTCCTAAACAGATGCCACTGGAGAATACTCTGCCACCATTCTCAAGGCATTTTGTCATCCATAGATGCTGGTCTACTTGCAAGGTCTTGCAGCTTTGTGTTTCCTTAGCCACCAGGCTTGGTTTATTGGATGGGATTTTCCCCACCATCTCCACTTCGAGGCTTCCCAGAAGCCTCTTGCCCAAATGCTTTAGTAGGCTGCTGCTTCTACCTCTTAGAGCAGGCCCCAAACTAGCCCTTCTCAGTGTCCAGATTTCCAACACATCTTGGACACCCTTCCTCAAAAACGAAAAACACACAAGCTTGTATATGTATTATTTTCAAATGGACTATAGCAGTCATCCTCCAAATAGTCCAAATCCTAGGTTAGCTGACCCCAGAAATTGGGACTAGCTAATCAGTTTTAAGCTGTTGAGCCACATGCTAACCAACCTGCATGACTTAAGAGGCCTCTAAAAGCCCAGGAGTCAGCTGTCACTCCTTTCCCATGGTTTATAATCTTTCTGCTGTACCAAACAGGAGTATAAAGAACCTCGGGCCAAACAGTCTCTACCCACTAGAAACTCATCATCTACTTATGAAGACAAAAATACGTATACAGAAAAAAAAAATGCATGGTCAGATGCTTTAAAAACACCTGCAATAAGCAAAATCAGTTCAAGCTTGCAGGTCAAGATGAACCAAGTCAGTCAGGTCTTTCCTTGAGCATGAGCAAACTGGAGCTATTCAACAAGAGGGTGTTCCAAGGGGGAACTGATGGGGCTGTAGGCTTAAGCTCACTTGGCAAGCAAGGGAGGGACACAGAACCTTCTGTGTGGGCTAAAGACTGTAGAGCAGAGCACTATGCACGGGAAATGCTAGAGCAGATAAATGCAACAAAATTGACCTGGAATAAGTCTATTAGCTCAGAAGATTTCTGGCTTTGAGGGTAGGACACACACAAACACCAGTGGGGATACCTCCACTTAGAGCCTGCCTAGAATGGGAGATTCCCAATCACCTGGAAAGGGAAGAGAGACACTCAAGAAAAACTCCAGAGGCATAAGCCTGGCTACCTGGAATGATGGGGTGGCTGGTAGAAATGGGAAAAGTATATAAGACAGTCACATACTGATATAGCTCAAGTTGAGCTTGAAAATGACAGAACATTCAAGCTCCTTTGGAGCTAAGGATCTGGGACAAGGGAAAGTCATCAGTGGTGGGAAGACCCAGGGCTCTCACCACAGAGAAAAGCACACCCCATGGGGCACTCTGAAACAGCACTCCATAGTTGACCTTTATGCTGAAACCACTTAAAATCTCCCTTTCTAATATAATCGTTAATGCTTTACATCCTCAGCCAAATAAAGTCAACAAAGATGGGGGCAGGGACTAAAATGGTCCACAAACATAAAAAAGGACTCTCTTTCAAATGGGTAACATAAATACAAATAACTTGACCATGTACCTTCAGTTTAAAGACAAAAGAACTACAAGAGAGTCTTGAACTTTAGAAGTTCTCAAACTTCTGTATTTAGTGTAAGATTGAGCAAGTGAGTAAATTATATTGAAGATAATGGGACCCAGTTTTACCCCTGTGAGATAAATACGTAAATACAGAATAGGGGAAAGCAAAGAAGAACCTGTATGTTGGATTGGGATTTAAAGTTCCAGTATGAACTCATGATTTTAAACATATATATAATAAGTACATAATATACATACATGTTCCTCATATACTTTATATTTACAAATTTGTATAAATATTTCCTAGTCTGCTGAAAATACCTAGAAGCAATGACACCCCAGCATCAATGTGAACATCTGCCAATTTTAGCTTCTAAGTGACATCTACTAAAACCAGGACTCGGGAGAAATCACTGAATCCAGGGCGGGGCAAGGGAAATAAAAGATGAGCCTGGTACATTATTCTGTGTCAAAAAATAAGGAATTGTGCCAAAAATTATTGGGACATATCAAAAGGGTCAAAGAGCCAGCTTTAAAGAAGCTCCTGTTGAAATTTTAAGTGTCAAAATGAGTAACACGTTAAATTTTAAAGGAATCCATGAGTTTGTTCTTTGATACATTCATTCACTAAAACATTTATGAAACACCTACTATATACCAAACAGATTTCAACTATAATATATGCTTCCCAATCTCATCTTTTGGGGGTGGAGTAGGGATGGACAGGGAGAAAAAAAATGTAACGAACTAGTTAATGTGTGTCTGAAAATTTGACAGGGTGATAGCATACTAAGAAAAAGTTATTTTAGGAAAACATGTTTTTTAAAAAAGAATGAGTCTAAACAGATACTGAAAATTTTTAAACAGAAAAGAAAGCTCTTCCAGGAGTCTAACAACTAACAAATGCAGACAATGATAGGGTTAGAAATGCAAACATTTTAGAATCAACACAAGATAGCTGATTGAGGCAAGAATCATCAATGGATTACTAAAAGTACTGGATGAAAGTTTGTTGACAGGCTTAAAGAATGTCCCCAGATCAGTTATTAATTACAAAGAAAAAATGGTAACCTTCGCAGCCACCACTGTAACCAAGTGATGAGTCCATTTCATCAATAATGGAAAAAACTAGCATAATGTGCTTCCTAATGTGATACAGAGAAAGAACATTCTTGTGTATAACTCTTACCTAGATCTGAACATCTGGAAACAATCAAGACAAACCCAAATTGAGGGATATTCTACAAAATAATGGGCAACCACTCTTCCAACAAATGTCAATGTAATGAAAGACTGTAAGACAATGAGCCTTGGTTCCTGGGAAATAAACACTGATGTTTGGTGGTGCAGGGGGATAAAGTGTCATGATTCTGCAAATTACTCTCAAATGGGTCAATAAAAATAATAATTATATATTTATGAAAGAGATGTACCAAATGTAGACAATTAACTAGATAATCTAGGTGAAAGGTATACAAATACCACTCTTGCAACATTTCTACAGGTTTGAAAATTTCCAAAATAAGTTTTTTAAAATGTGAGAACACATTTCTAAAAAGCACCTAATATAGAGTACTACAGCTTACCTAGCATCCATTCTGCCAGACACAACTGCAAACATCTCATTTAATCCTCAACAATGCCTAGAGGAATTAAGGGCACATTATTAAATATTTAAAAGTAAGGAAACTGAAGCCTAAGCAGTTAAGTACTCTGCCCTAAAAGCTGCTTATTTCACCTACAGAGAAAAAAAAATCTGGGGAAAAAGGAAAAAAATACAAGAGGTGTCAAATAAGGATCAGCTCTAAGTGACAATACTCTACTGTTTTCTTGATTTTTCAGATTTCTACCATAAAAAATGAGATTTGCTCAAAAAATACCAGTTAAAACAAATTTTTAATAAAGCAAATAATTTTACAGTAAGGCATAAATGAAATCTTCCTAGAATTTAATAAACAGCCATTTCAAGTAATTACTGGTATTTATATTTCCAGGTATCGTGATTGCAAAAGGCAGGGATGGGTACGAATGGCCAGGCAATAATTGGCTCTTGGTTTATTATCCTTTGATTCGTTTACAATGGAATATTTGCATGTTTCCTCCAAGGGCGCTGTACCTTCTTGCTGGCCAAGACATCCAGGTCACAGCAGATTCGGGCTCGTGTAGAGGAAGGCTGGATGATGTCATCCACAAATCCTGGTGAAGCACAGAAAAGGAAGAAGATCATCTGCATCCCCAGATAATGCCACCCCCCAGTCTGTGTTCAGCCTGGGCACCATCTCTGGGGCCAACAGTGTGAGCAGGACCCAAGTTACTATAAGAGGGCAAGGACCCTGTGAACCTTCCCCTGCATCCTAGGAGCATCCCTGTTCCTCTGGCAGGGCCCCAACTTCTGGCCTAGGAGCACTTGGCAAGAAAATGAAATCTGATCCCCTCCCTGCCAAGATGAAGTCAACAGGAAATAAAAGTTAAGAAAATACATTTGTATTTTCAAAAATCACTACACTTCCTCCTATCCCTGTAACACAAGCCCCTCTGAGATGTGATTTCACAACAACTCCCATCAAGGATTCAATTTCCTCACTTGACCTTGTGATTTGCTTTGGCCAACAAAATGTGGCAGAAGTGATACTGTGCAATTTCGAAACCTAGGCCTCAAGGTGCCTTGCAGCTTCCCCTCCTACCCTCTTGCTGCCCTCAGGACACCACCAAGTGTGAAGTAACCTCCTTAAGAATAAGAAATCATGTGCAGAGTCTAGCAGACAGCC
This sequence comes from Mirounga angustirostris, assembly GCF_029215605.1. Classification (NCBI taxonomy): domain Eukaryota; kingdom Metazoa; phylum Chordata; class Mammalia; order Carnivora; family Phocidae; genus Mirounga; species Mirounga angustirostris. The sequence continues at coordinate 123,603,159 of NW_026991709.1, forward strand.
AACAGCAGCCATGTAAGTGAAGCCATCTTGGACTATCCAGCCCCAAACTACCAATTCGCTATCTTTGCATGATTGATCCCAGGCAAGACCAGCAGAAGAACCACCTAACTGAGCCCAGGCCAAACTGATGACCCTCAGAAACATGAGCAAAAAAAAGGGGAGGGGGTGCCTGGGTGGCTCAGTTGGGCATCTGCCTTTGGCTCAGGGTCCTGGGATCGAGCCCCATGTCAGCCTCCCTGCTCAAGGAGCCTGCTTCTCCCTCTCCCTCTACCTCGTGCTCTTTCTCACTATCTCTCTCAAATAAATAAATTCTTTAAAAAAAAAAAAGTTGGTTGTTTAAGCCACTTTGTTTTAGATTGGGTTTTTACACAATACTTAGGTAACTGGAACAACACTAAGAAATTTAGCCATTTCAGCAATGTTGTTTTGATCCTGGTTACCAAAGCAGCATATATACCGTCCTTAAGTGATGACTGCCCAGGGACAAGCCCACCCCTCACTCGTCTCCAGATTCAACTGTAAGAGCAAAGGACAGTTATGTGAGATTCTGGGAATCAAAGAATGACCAAGTGACCCAGCAAATGACCAATGCTGCCCTCCCCACCACAGTCCCTACCTCTCACTGCAGCAGGAAAGGGGTTGGCAAACTTCTCGATATACTCTGCCTGAGCAGCTTCCACATTCTCATGCCCTTTGAAGATGATCTCCACAGCACCCTGTCATGAGAGTAATGAATTTAACTGGCAGTCCCAACCTGGGTAGACCTCCCTCAACTCACTATCACAGTGTGTGGTTGTGAACTTCGTGGTAAATCAAAGTGCTCTGGAGAGAAGGGCCTAGAGGTAAGCACTGTTGGAGTCAACCATCATGATTCTAGGGGCTATGTGATGGGACGTTCAGCTGTGGCCCCAACGACAGGCAGCCAGGCAAAGCCAGTAGCCTGTGTACCCAATTCCATCCTACTCCGTCCACTTGAACCTATCCTTCTTTGAGGCCAAGATGTTTGGCCTGTTTTCCACCGTTAGATCCATGGTCCCCTGCATCAAGGGAAGTCAAATGCTGTTTTCCTTTTTTCTTATCCTGAGTACACAATTCAGTGGCCAAAGGCAGGCAGACTGGACTGCAAATATAGAAACAGAGAGGACTAAAAGATGAGCCCTGACCTCAGAACCCCTAAAAGTCAGCTATGGGGAGAGTCAAGGGAGTTATCTGGTACAATCCCAATAGCTGTTTCAAAGCAGGAAAGGAGTGGAGACCAGGCTACTACGCAACAGAAGTACAGTAGTCCCTGCTCATCTGCAATTTCAGTTACCCAGGATCAACCACACTCCAGAAGAGGACAGATAAACCTCCTGACATCAGTGCCTATGGTCTTCACCTCACTCCATCTTACCATCTCACATCACAACAGTGAGTACAAGATATTTTGAGAGAAAGACCACATTTCACACAACTTCTATTACAGCATATTGTTTTAATCATTCTATTTTATTATTGTTAATCTCTTACTGTGCCTAGTTTATAAATTAAACGTTATCATAAGTAAATATGTATATGAAAAAGCAACATATATAGGGTTCGGTATTATCCTGGTTTCAGGCCTCCACTGGGGGTGTTGGAGCGTGCCCTATATGGATAAGGTGGAGCACTGCTATACCTTGCCCACCAGGGCAAGTCACCAGGGGTCACCAGGGGTCAGAACTACGGTTCAGCTTCTATGGGCTAAAAGGAATGGCTCTAGCCACCCCACTCCCCTACCCCAAGAGAGAAGATGGAGTTACAGGCAATATCCAATCCTCCCAAAGGCTAGTTCAGCTTACTCAACCCTTTCCCCTTTACTGATAATCTCAAAACCCCCTCAGGGGCCTCTCACCCTGAGCATGAAGATACCAGCATGTGCCTGAAGTGCAAGTGCAGGACAGGAGCCAGAGCTGGCCCTGCGGCTCAAGATGGGAGACTTTTCAAGGTCTAGGCCCCAACTCCGTGGAATCCTGGCCCATCCGAGGGGTCCTAGCCTCTCTCCAACATTTCCCACCTATGAGCTCCTGCTGGGACAGTGCAGTACCCGGACCCAGGCAAAGGGAAAGCTAGAAGCCCTCACCTTTGCTCCCATGACTGCAATCTCTGCTGTAGGCCAGGCATAGTTGATATCACCACAAAGGTGCTTGGAACTCATGACATCATAGGCACCACCATATGCCTGGAACAGACCCAAATGCTGAATGTTAGAGCCTAAATCAAACAGATCATGCCCTGAAACATTCTAGGAAGCCAAGTGAAATGAGGACAAAAAGAGAAGAGCCTTCCTGGGCTACTGAAGGCCCAATGTCTCTGAGGCCAGGAAGCCAGAGCTGAGAATACCTGGACACACCCAGAGGCCTTTCACAGTTTATGTTCACTGTCTTTTCTGGCTTTTTCCCACTAATGCTTTCAGTTCCCAGACTGAGCAAGGTATACTCCTTTTCCCAGCCCTCCTGAAACTCTTGGCCAGACCTCCAAACATGGCCAAGCTGCCAGGAATGGCCTCCCAGCCTCTGACACAAGTTCCTCACCTTCCTGGTGATGACTGTAACTTTGGGTACAGTTGCCTCCGCAAATGCGTAGAGAAGCTTGGCACCGTGCCGGATGATGCCTCCGTATTCCTGGGCTGTGCCTAGATCATGAGGAAGAGTAACTAGATACAGAAGTCCTCACAAGGTGTGACTGCCACTCTCAGCTATGAGGTCTTCCCCTGCTCCCCAAAGGGCCGAGAGCCACCCCCACCCCACAGCCCATCTTCCAGACACCTAGAATACAGAGATGTCACAAATCCTTAGAGAATTTTCCAAGAAAACCTCCAAATAAAGTGGGTGCCTTACCAGGCAAAACCACCTCTCCTAGCCCCCAGTTCTGTCAATGACTTACCGGGCAGAAAGCCAGGGACATCAACAAAAGTGATGAGTGGAATATTGAATGCATCACAGAATCGGACAAAACGAGCCCCTTTCACAGATGAATTAATATCCAAACATCCTAGAATGAGAGGGATTATCCATGCTGAGCTTCTGGGCAATTTCCAGTTCCACCCACATGGGATTGTACCCTCAGCAAGCATCCAGAGCTGATTTTTATGGAGGCATCAAAGTTTCCTCATCAGGGAATGTAAAGGGGAACGCTTACACTCCAGGAAAAACAGGGAAGACAGGAGAACCCATCCAGGAGTGGCCTTGGCTCTGAGGGCACAGGCTCTCTTGCTGGGAGCACAGCCTATTGCAGGCAGCAAGACTCTGCCTCATAAGCTGAAGGACTGCTGCCACCTGGGGTACAGCCTGACTTCCCCACATGGAACCAATAGTGGGAGGTATCATTCAAGGGCTGTTCTTCTTAGAGACTCCCCGTAGCTTGGAATCAGATTCTGGCTTACCAGTTATACCTATGTGCCCTTGGGAATTTACTTTCCCTTTCTGAGCCTGAGGTTCCTCACCTGCAAAGTTGGGATGTTACTACCTCCTACCATAGTTGTAAGGATTAAAGGAGATGGTATCTGTAAAGTGGCACAGATTAAGAGCTCAGTTACTAGTGTATCTCCTCTCCTAGAATAGTTCCCAACATACTGTATAAAGCCACATTACCCTGATACCAAAACAAAATAAGGACATCTTAAGAATAGAGACCAAACTCCCTTATGAACACAGATGCAAAAATTCCTAAGATATTACCAAATCAAATCCAGCAATATATAAAAACACAAACACATCCTAATCAAATGGGGTTTATCCCAAGAAGTCAAAGTTGATCTAACACATGAAAACCAATGAAATTATACTAAATAAAGGAGAAAAACCATATAGTCTTCTCAATAGAAAGAAAGATCTGACAACATTCAATATTCAGTCATAACTCAAAACTAGCAGTGGGGCACCTGGGTGGCTCAGTCGATTACGCAACCAACTCTTGGTTTCAGCTGAGGTCATGATCTCCAGGTGATGAGATCAACCCTGGTGTTGGCTCCACACTGAGCACGGAACCTGCTTGAGAGTCTCTCTCTTTCTCTCCCACTGCCCCTCCCCCTGCTCACGCGCTTGCTCTCTAAAATAAATAAATCTTAAAAAAAAAAAAAAAAAAGCTAGCAGTAACCTAGGAGTACAGTGGAATTTTCATAATTTGAGTATCTACAAAAAAAAACAAAAAACAAAAAAACACTTATACACCCATGGATCAGAAGAATGGGTAAATTCCCAAAGTGATTTATACCAGTGCTGGTCAAAAGAACTTTCTAGGAATCTTCTCTGACTGTACTATTCAACATGATAGTCACTAGAGCTATTAAGCACTTGAAATACAGCTACTACAACCAAGAAACTAAATTTCTAATTGTCTTCAATTTTAATTATATACTATTAAATATTACTAATTATTAATGGATATTAATATATTATAAAATGATATATAATGAATAAAATATATATTGTTATATAATAATTGTATACTATTAAATATTATATACTATTTAATTATCTTAGATTTAAAGTTTACTAAGCTAGCATACTGAACAGACCTATATTTTCAAGCAATTACTATCAAAATCATAGGCATTCTCTTATAGAAATTGATAAGCAGATTCTAAAATTCAAATGGTAATACAAAGGAAACAATAGTTAAAACAGTTTTTTTTTTTTAATTGGAAGACTTACACTAGTTGACTTTCCAAGACTTACAAAGCACGGTTTCTCAACCTCAGCACTAACAACATTTTGGACTGGATAATTCTTTGTTGTCGGAGTTTGTCTTGTGTGTATAGGATGTTTAGCAGCATCTCTGACCTCCACCCACGAGATGCCAGTAGCACCCACTCCCCCCCCCAGAATCCACACCTGTGACAACCAAAAATGTTTCCAACACTGTCAGATGTCCCCAGGATCCTGATAGTACCCCAAGTTGAGAACCACTGAGAACTACAAAGCTGCAATAATCAAGGCAATATGGCAAAGGCATAAAGGCAGACAAAATGACAATGAAACAGGATACATTGTGAAGAAATAGAACCACACAACTGATTTTAGACCAGACACCAAAACAATTCAATGTGGAAAGGAAGTCTTCTTAACAAATGGTGATGAAACAATTATCTGTATCTTAAAACACACACACACACACACATACACACGAAATTAGACTGTTTCACACTATAAACTATATACAAAAATCCATTCAAAATAGATCACAGACCTTAATATAAAACCCAGAACTACAAAACTAGGCAATAATATTGGACTATCTTTGCACCCTTGTAGTAGGCAAAGATTTCTTGGAAAAGACACAAAAGCTCTAATCATAAATAAAATACACTGATAAATGGGGCTTCATCAGATGTTTAAAATAATGTGAGTCAATGGGGCGCCTGGGTGGCTCAGTCGTTAAGCATCTGCCTTCGGCTCAGGTCATGATCTCGGGGTCCTGGGGTCGAGCCTCGCATTGGGCTCCCTGCTCAGCAGAGAGCCTGCTTCTCCCTCTCCCACTCCCCCTGCTTGTGTTCCTGCTCTCGCTGTGTCTCTCTCTGTCAAATAAATAAATAAAATCTTTAAAAAAATAAAATAAAATAAAATAATGTGAGTCAAAAGACACCATTAATTTACTGAATAAATAAGTCACTAATCAGGAAAAAAATATTTGCAATACACATATCTGACAAAGGACTCACATTCAAAATATATAAAGAACGCTAGAAATCATGAAAAAGAAACAACTCAGAAAAGAAAAACAGGTAAAACTTCTCTCTTGCTAAATGCATTTCCTGAGATGACAGAAATGTTCTATATCTAGTTCTGGATGGTGATAACAAGGTTGTATACAATTGTCAAACTGTCAAAACCTATCAAAATGAGCATTTGAAAGCTGTATATTTTACTGTGTGTAAATTATAACTCAATAAAAGAAAAATGTTTTAAATCTCCTTTCTTTCCTTTCTATTCAAAATCTATGTTAATGATCTGAAATAAAGAATCTGAGTGATAAGTCCTAGAAAAAAAACAATTCTAAATTAAGAAACTGCAAAAAGTACCCAGAGGCTACACTCAAAATCAAACTGAAAAGAAAGATGAGCACTGACAAGCAAAACAATACGTAATCATTGGGAAAATGAACAGAAATGGAAAACCTGCAGCCCCAAGCTGCCACGGAATGGGCCCCATGTCCAGAGGCCTGGTCTTAGCATCTTAGGCCTAGTCCCAGGGCTGTACAGAGAGCCTGGCACCCAGAGAGTGTCCAAAGAGCCTTGGCTAATTCCTATAAGAAAAAATGAGAACCAGAACAGAAGCTCCCTATCTGAGCCTCTGAAGTGGGCTTTTAGTACAGGGAATGAAGAAGTCAATAAAACAAAGCTTTCTTCAAAAAAGCAGTAACCTACTGAACTTCCACATCTTGCCCTCCATAAACATCACAAAGAATTTTTAAGCCAAGAAAAAGAGAAGTCAAGGAACCACAATGGAATCAAGTGTTCAGGCTCCAGCCAGAGCTGGGGAGGGCCCCTGGGATAGATGTCCTGGCTATTTATAGAGAAAATTTCCAGGACAAGCAAAGCAGTTTCTTAAAAAGTGAGCCTATGAAAGTCAACCTATACCTGCAGAGGTAGTCACGGGTTGAGAAAGATCTTAAAGCAGACACAAGAAACCATGTGAAGTCTGTGCCAGGGACTGACAAAGCTAAAAGGAGAAACTAAAAGAATGTATGGACAGTTATGAACTTATTGGAGGAACAAAATACAATTTTCAACGGGTGTGAATTCCTGACTTTAAACACTTTTTTTAAACAAAATGGCGGAGTGGGCAGCTCCACCCTCCTATCCTCCAACAGAAACATAACAAAACAAGCAGAAACTCTGGAATAAGTGAAGGTTTACAACAATCAAAAGAAAATCAAGAAAAAAGGCAACTTAGAAATAGTAGTAAAGCCTTGTTGGTGTTCTTAATTACACTTGCCCCACACTCTCCCTAGTTCTAGAGAAGACCTCAGTCACAAATTATCACATAGGTCTGTTTTAACTTGTCTGAAAGACGGACTTTCATCTGTTTCACCTAACCTGGAATTCACCCAGGCCAGAAAAGTAGCAGACATTGTTCAAAAACAAAGGAACAATCTGCAGATATCTGAGGCAAAAGATTATGCTTCAATCACCTAAGGCCTAGGAGAAAAAAAAACAAAAACAAAACAGTTTCTTTGGGAAATTAGGGCACTCAAGAACATCTATGTATACAGGGGATTTCAGAAAGACACAGATATGCCCAGAACCAGATGCATGCTCAGAAAAGACCTGAGAAAAGGAAATACCTGAAGATGAATAAAAATGAAAACACATTACAAAACAAATAACCTACAAAGATCTTAAGAGTTAACCTTGGGCTGATCCCTAAGCTCAGTTTAAGTCCGGCTAAGTGTTGAAGAAGAGCCCCAGCACAGAGCCAGTTCTCAAAGACTAGAAGAGGTGTTTTGTTTGTCTGTTTTAGCACCTGGTGTTCAAGGATATCTCTGTCAAAACGCCAGCTGGATACAAGCTAAGGAAAAGAAACTTCAGTGACCACATACAGCAAGGAATATAGTCTGCAAAAATAATCAGGAAAAGTGACTAGACAAATGGACTACTACAGCATTCAATGATCAACCACAACAAAACCTAGGAAAGAAAATATGATTTCCAGAGTTACCACAATATTCAAATGTCTAGTTTTCAACAAAAAATAATAAAGCTTACAAAGAAACAGGAAAACAGCCACTCAAACAAATTGACAGAATCTGTCCCTGAAGAAGCCCAGACACTGAACTTACTAGACAAAGACTTTGTTTAAAATTTATTTATTTATTTGACAGAGAGAGAGAAAGAGCACGCGCACGCACAAGTAGGGGGAGTGGCAAGCAGAGGGAGAGGAAGAAGCAGGCTCCCCAGAGAGCAGGGAGCCTGACTTGGGGCTCAATCCAAGGACCCTGGGATCATGACCTGAGCCGAAGGCAGACACTTAACTGACTGAGCCACCCAGGCACCTCAAGACTTTATTTTTTTTTTAAGATTTTATTTGAGAGAAAGAGAGACAGAGAACACGAGAGAGCACACGCACAAGTTGGAGGGGAGGGCAGAGAGGGAGAAGCAGGCTCCCCGCAGAGCAGGGAGCCCAGCATAGGACTCGACCCCAGGACCCTGGGATCATGACCTGAGCCGAAGGCAGACACTTAACCAACTAAGCCACCCAGATGCCCCTAGACAAAGACTTTAAAATAACTGTCTTAAATATGACCAAAGATGCAAAGAAAAACATGAACAAAGACATTTAAAAATCAGAAAACAATGTATGAACAAAATGAGAATATCAAAAAGAAAGAAATCATAAAAAGAAACCAAACAAATTCTGGGGCTGAAAACTACCATAATTGGGGGAAAAAAAAATTACAGGGGTTCAATAGCAGATTTGAGAAAACAGAAGAAAGGATCAGGAAACCTGAAGATAATTTAAATTATCCAGTCTGAGCAAAAAGAAAAGAAAAAATGAAGTTAATAGAAACTAAGAGACCTATGAAATACCATCATTTGAATCAACATATGCAGCAAGGCAACACCAGAGGGAGAAGAGAAAAAAGGAACAGAGATTATTTGAAGAAATAATGTCCAGAAACTTCCCAAATTTTATGTAAAACATGAAGCGACAAATCCAAGAAACTAAGTAGAACACAAACAGACCCCCCACTGAGCCACATTATCATCAAATTACTAAAAGATAAAGACAGAATCTTGAAAGTAGCACCATATACAAGAGATCCTCAGTAAGATTATCAATTGATTTCTAAGTAGAAAAACCATGAAGGCCAAAAGACAATGGGATGACTTAGAGCATTGAAAGAATAAAACTGTCAACCAAGAACTCCATGTTTGGCAAACTGTCCTTGAAAAATGAGGGACAAAGTAAGACATTCCAAGATCAAAGCTGAAGAGTTCATCACCACTAGGCCTCCCCTACAAGAAATGGTAAAGGGAATCCTTCAGGTTGAAATGAAAAAAATACTAGACAGTACCACACAACTGTATGAAGAAATAAAGATCTCTAGTAAAGGTAACTACATGGGGAAATGTAAAAGCCAGTATTATATATATATTTTTTTTTTAAGATTTTATTTATTTATTTGACAAAGAGAGAGCGAAAACAAGCAGGGGTAGATGCAGGCAGAGGGAGAGGAAGCAGCAGGCTCCCCGGGGAGCAAGGAGCCCAACATAGGGCTCGATCCCAGGACCCTGACATCATGAGCCAAGCCGAAGACAGACACTTAACCAACTGAGCCAGTCAGGCACTCCACATTTTTGATTTGTAATACCATTTTTTTATTTCTTATGTGATTTAAAAAACAAATGCAGCCCAGAAAGTTTTACTGGTGAATTCTCCAAAACATTTAAGAAATTATACCAATTCTCTACAATCTCTCCCAGAAGACAGAATCAAGAGGGAATACTTCCTAAGTAATTCTATGAGGCCAGCATTACGCTATTACCAAAACCAAAGACATTACAAGAAAACTACAGACCAATGTCTCTCGTGAACACAGACATAAGAATCCTCAACAAAATATTAGCAAATCAAATCCAGCAATGTTATAAAAATAATTATATACCACTTCCAAGTGGGATTTATCACAGGTAGGCAGATTCAACGTTTGAAAATCAATTCATGTAAGCCACTGATCAACAGGCTAAAGAAGAAAAATCACACGAACATGTAAGTAAATAGAGAAAAAGCAATACTAGGACTATAAGGGCAACTTCTCAACTTGATAAAGATCATCTAACCAAAAATCTACAGCTAACATCATGCATAATGGTGAAAAACTAGAAGCTTTCCCACTAAGATCAGGTACAAGGCAAAAATGCCCCCTCTCCACTACTTTTCAAAACTGTACTGCAAGTCCTAGCTAATCCAATAAAACAAGAAAATATACAAAAGGTACACAGACTGGGAAGGAAGAAATCAAACTGTCTTTGTTCACAGATAACCTAATAATCTATGTAGAAAACCCTAAAGAATTGCAAAAACACTGCTGAAACTAATAAGCAATTATAACAAGGTTGCAGGATACAAAGTTAATAAACAAAAGTTAATCACTTTCCTATATACCAGTAGTGAATTTGAAACTAAGAACACAGTACCATTTACATTAGCACCCACTAACCAAAAAAGAAATACAGAGGCATAAATCTAATAAAACACATTATAAGATCTATATGAGGAAGACTATACAACTCTGATGAACAAAATGGAAGAATTAAATAAATGGAGACATATTCCATGTTTATGGATAGGAAGACTCAATATCATCAAGAGGTCAGGTATTTCCAACTTGATCTCTAGATGTAACACTATTCCAATCAAAATCCCAACAAGTTATTTAGTGGATGTTGACAGGCTGATTCTAAAGAGTATATTGAGGGGCAAAAACCCCAGAACAGCCAACACAATATTGAAGGACAAAATATAGTTGAAGGACTGACAATACCTAACTGCAAGACTTACTATAAAGCTAAGTAATCAAGACGTGTGGTACTGGTGAAGGAACAAACAAATAGATCAATGGAACAGAACAGAGAAACCAGAAGTAGACCCACATAAATGTAATCAACTGATCTTTGACCAAAAAAAATAAAAATAAAAAAACAAAGGCAATACAATGGAAGAAAGATCATTTTTCAACGAATAGTGCTGGAACAACTTGATGTCCACAAGCAAAAGAATTAATCTAGACACAGACCTTACACTTTTTATGAAAATTAACTCAAAATGGATCCAGAGACCTGAATATAAAACACAAAACTCTAAAACGCCTAGAAGATAACATAGGAGAAAAACAAATAACCTTGGGTATGGTGGTATCTTTCTACCAAAGGCATGATCTATGAAAAAAATAACTGATAAGTTGACCTCATTATAATTAAAAACTTCTGCTCTGCAAATGACACTTTCTAGAGAAATGAAAAGATAACCACAGTCTGGGAGAAAGTATTTGCAAAATATACATGTGATAAAGGAACTGCTATCTAATGTATACAGAAAGCTCTTAAAACTCAACAATAAGAAAACCTGATTAAGGGGCGCCCGGGTGGCTCCAATCGGTTAAGCGTCTGCCTTCGGCTCAGGTCGTGATCCCAGGGTCCTGGGATCGAGTCCTGCATCGGGCTCCCTGCTCGGCGGGAGGCCTGCTTCTCCCTCTCCCACTCCCCCTGCTTGTGTTCCCCACTCTCACTGTGTCTCTGTCAAATAAATAAAATCTTAAAAAAAAAAAAAAAAAGAAAGAAAGAAAAGAAAAAGAAAACCTGATTTTAAAAATGAGCTAAAGATAAAAAGGGGGGGGGAGGGACTAAAGATCTGAACAGACACCTCACCAAAGGAAACAAAAACATACAGATGGCAAATGAGCACATGATAAGATGCTCGACATCATGTCATCAGAGAAATGCAAATTAAAATGAGATACATCTATGAGATACATACATATATCTATGAGATACATACACATCTATGAGAATGGCCAAAATCCAGAACACTGACTGACAAGACCAAATCCTGGTGAGAATGCAGAACAAGAGAAACTCCTGGTGTGTCAATGTACATTCATCAGTTGTAACAAATGTACCCCTCTGGTTCCACATATTGATAGTGACGTAAGCTGTGCATGTGTGATAGCAGAGCATACTATATGGGAACTCTGTAGTCTTCACTTAATTTTTCTGTGAAACTAAAGAGCTCCAAAAAATAAAATTTATTTTATAAAAAGGATTATATACCATGACCAAGTCGGATATACTCCAGTAATGCAGAAGTGGTTCAACATACAAAATATCAATCAACATAACACACCACATTAATAGAATGAAGGACAAAAACTACACTATCATTTCAAATGTCACAGAAAAGGGATTTGACAAAATCTATCAACCTTTCAAGATTAAAAAAACAACACTCAGAAAACTAGGAAAGAAGGAAATTTTCTCACAACGAGGAAGGGCATTTATGAAAAACCCATAGTTAACATATTCAGTGGTGAAAGACAAAGTTCTCCCCCTAAGATCAGGAACAAAATAAGGATGCCTGCTTTCACCAATGCTATTCAACAGTGTGCTGGATATTCTAGTCAGAGTAACTAGACAAGAAAAAAATAGTCAAAGGTATCCAAATTGGAGAGTAAAAATACCTTTTTTGTAAAAAAATATGATCCTATATAATATCCCAGAGAATCCACAAGAAGGCTAGTAAAGCTAATAAGCTCTGCAAAGTTGCAGGTTGCATGATCAACAAAAAAAATCAGTTGTGTAGTTGTCTTTCTAATAACGAACAATCCAAAAAGGAAATCGAGAAAGCAATTCCATTTATAATAGTATTTAAGAGAATAAAACATGTAAGAGCAAATTTAACCAAGAGGTGAAAGACTTGTACACTAAAGACTACAAAACATTACTGAAAGAAATAAAAGACCAAAATAAATGGAAAGATACCCTATGCTCACAGGTCGAAACATCTTACTACCTAAAGTGATCTGCAGATTCAATGTAATCTCTATCAAAATTCCAACATCCTTTTTTTGCAGAAATCTAAAAGCCAATCTTCAAATTCATATGGAACTGCAAGGATCCCAAAAAGCCAAACCAATCTTTAAAAACAACTTGAGAAGGCTCACAGTTCTCAATATTAAAACCTACTACACGAAACTACAGTAATGAAAACCAGCATGTGGATAAACCTAAACAGACCAATTTAATAGTATTAAGAGTCCAGGAAAAAACCCACACATCTACAGCCCACTGATTTTCGACAAGGATACCAAGATATTCAGTAGGGAAGAACAATCTGTTCAACAAATGGGTGCTGGGATAACTGGATTTCTACATCAAAAGAATAAAGTTGGACCCTTAACTCACTTCATATGTAAAAATATACTCAAAATTGATCAAAACAAAATGTAAAAGCTAAAAGCATAAAATTCCTAAAAGAAAACATAGGGAGAAAGCTTCATGACACTGGACTTGTCAACAGGTACCCTGCCAAGCATAAACAACAACAAAGATATATTGGACTTCATCAAATTTTAAAATTTTTGTACACCAAATGACATTATCAAGAAAGTGAAAGACAAACTACAGAATGGGAGGAAATATTTGCAAATCATATAGCTGATAAGGCTTTAATATCCAAAATATAAAGCACTCCAACAATTCAGAAACAAATAATTAAAAATGCACAAAGGAGGGGCGCCTGGGTGGCTCAGTCGGTTAGGCGGCTGCCTTTGGCTCAGGTCATGATCCCAGAGTCCTGGGATCGAGCCATCAGGCTCCTTGCTCAGCAGGGAGCCTGCTTCTCCCTATCCCTCTGTCACTCCCCCTGCTTGTGCTCACTCTCATTCTCTCTCTCTGTCAAATAAAAAAAATTAAAAATGCACAAAGGAATCTAAGAGATATTTCTCCAAAGAAGACCTACAAATGGCAAATAAGCACATGAAAAGATGCTCAACATCACTAATTATTAGGGAAATTTAAATGAAAATCACCCATTAGGATAGCTATTTATCAAAACATAGCAGAAAATAAGTGCTGGAGACAGTGAGACGTAACTGGAACCCCATGCATTGCTAGTGAGAATGTAAAACAGCGCAGTCACTGTGGAAAACAGTATGGTGTTTCCTCAAAGTAAACATAAAATTACCATATGACTCAATAATTCCACTCCTAGGTGTATACCCAAAAGAACTGAAAAAGGAGATTCAGATAGATACTTGCATACCGATGTCACAACAGCCAAAAGCTGGAAACAAACCAAGTGTCCATCACAGATGAATGTGGTATACACGTACAATGGACTATTACTTAGCTGTGAAAAGTTAAAATGAAGTTCTGATACATGCTACCACATTGATGAACCTTGAAAACATTATGCTAAGTAAAATAAATTAGACACAAAAAGACAACTACAACATGATTCCACTTACACGGGATACCTAGAATAGGTAAATTCATAGAAAGGAGATTTACAACAACATCTATCGGAGTTTCTTCTCTGGCGATGGAGGGCTCCTCTGAGGAAAAGGCATTATCAAGGTGTGTCGGTAAGGTGGAAAGGGAGTCTTTTTCTACTTGAAAAATTTCTGGAAGATAGTGGTAATGGCTGCAAACAGTGTGAATGTAATTAATGCCACTACATTATACCCTTAAAATTGGTTAAAAAGGCAAACTTTGTTATTTATACACACACATATATTTTTTTTTACCGTGATAAAAAATATTGTTAAAAAAAAAATACACTTTTTTCTAAAGACAACGTAAAATTGCCATGACAGAAACAAAAGATGAAGCTGGGCCAATAAGGGAGGGTGTATTTCTCCTACACAGGGATTCAAAACAAACCTAAGAAGGAAAATAGGAGAAAAGCAGTGTCTACAGTCCCCATGCCACACTTCCAACTGTACCCAGAGCACAGCCATGGACGAGTCCCCATGACCTGGCTGGCCATAGCTCAGCTCTGGCCATCTCCCCAGAAGGCTGTGGGGCACAGACACGGGAAGATGCTGTTAACTCATCACCCACCAACTGTGTCCTGGACACCCCTGAAGACACTGGAGGTAAAATGATGGCTAGTACACCCTGCCCTCATGGAGCTTAGAGTTTAGTGGGTGAGACATAAATCTAACCAGCAGGAGACAGAAAGCAGACCTCTGAAAAAGTAAAGACCTTCTGAACTCGAAAAAAGAAAGTTATCTATAAGTCTTAAAAAAATTAAAGTATGAAAGAAGCATTTTGAGATATGAACATTAAAAGAGAAAAGAGCTTTTATAACAATATCTATCGGAGTTTCTTCTCTGGCCATGGAAGGCTCCTCTGAGGAAAAGGCAGAAGACAGACACTGTGAGCCCAGGCAGCCCCGGCCCCCAGCTGCCACCCGAGGTTGGTGAGAGCCTCTCCCGCCTACCTGAGGCCACCTTAGGTTGGTTGCCAACAATTCCAACGGTCCTCCCATTCATTCTTGCAAAACCAACAACGATGTTCTTGGCATAATTGGGCATGATCTCAAAAAATTCTCGCTCATCAACAACCTGCAGGGATAAATTTACACCTGAGCTCAAAATGATAAAGAACGAGATACAGCTACATTACAGAATGACAGAGGTGGAGAGCCCTCACCCACTGCGGGGTCTGCAAGGATGCAGGCATGGCAGTGCCTCCTCCCTGCTGGGGAGGAGAAACCAGTGCACCCTTTTTTAAAGGTTCTATTTGAATTTGGCATTATTTTATTCTTTTAACCTTATTTTGAAATCATTTCAAACTTACATAAAAATTTCCAGAACAGCAAAAAAAGTGTATCTCCATTTAACATTTTACCACATACGTTTTACCATTCCCTCTCTGTCCCCACCTACATCTCCTCTCTTTCCTATTTATATATATTTATATATATATATGTAAATTTATTTATATATACACATATATATTTTTCTCTCTCTACATATGTACGTCTATGCACACAATTTTTCTCCTGAACTATTTGAGAGTAAGTTACAGACAAGATGCCTCTTTACTTCTAAGTACCTCAGTATGTACCTCCTAAGAACAAGGACATCATAAAACTGCAGTGAGATTGTCAAAATCAGGAAACTAATACTACTAGCTACTATAAAACCTTGTTCAAATATTGCCAGTTATTCCAGTAACACTCTTTATAACAACAAAAATCTGGTTCTAGAATCTAACCCAAGAGCAGCAGTTGCTTCTAGTAGTCACGTCACTTAGCCTGCTATAATTCCCCCCTCAGTCCTTTTCTTCATGATCATGATGACATCTTTGAAGACCACAGCCTGGTCATTTGGTTATTTGCCTTCCATTTGGGTTTAATGTTTCTTCATATTTAATGTCAGGGTAATCGTTTTTGGCAGAGTATCACAAAAGTGACCCTCTCAGTAAATCACATCAAAAGGCACATAATGGGGGCACCTGGTTGGCTCAGTTTAGTGTCTGACTCTTGATCTCATCTCAGGTCTTGAACTCAGGATCATGGGTTCAAGCCCGGTGTTGGGCTCCATGCTGAGCATGGAGCCTACTTAAAAAAAGGGGAGAGGGTGCACATAATGTCAATTTGGCCATTAATGGTGGTGATATATGCAGGTTTCTCCCCTGTAAAATAAGTATACTGTGGGGAAATATTTAGAAATTATGTAAAAATCCTATTTTTCATCAAATTTTCACCCACTAGCTTTAGCATTCATGATTCTTACCTGACGCAATTATTGCCATGATAGCTGCTGAACGGGGATTTCCCTCACCCCATTTATTAGCTAGAATTCTACTATCAGAGAGCTCTCTTGTCTTTCCCATTTATTTACATCATCCACAAGTATGAACTTAGGAATTCTTGTTTTATTATGTGGATTGTAATCTTTGCCATCATTATTTTATGTTTAAATTGCCCCATATTTGCCAGAGAGAGCTCATTCAAGGAGGGTCCTGTGCCACTTGATGTTTCTCCATTGCTCTTTGAGCACTATGTTACATTCTGGAATTACCTTACTTGCAGGTTCATCTTGTAATTTTTCTTGGCCCAAGCCCAGAATCAGCCATTTCTCCAAAGGGCTCAGATTCCTTGGGGGAGGTGGGGGGGAGGTGCAGGTAAGCTTGCTTCTAAAAAGCTGTCCTAGAGGGCAGAGCTAGGAAATCCACACACACACACACACACCCATTTCTAAAAGTAGTATGAAAACACTGAGTTCATATTAATAACTCTAATTCTACTCCAATTCAACCATGGGTTTCATTCTAATTTGCCCCTTACCATATTCAGAACTCCTTTCTCCTACAGTAGATATTAGACTCCCATTATCCTCAAAATGAACTTACTTAATCCTTAAATACAGAGTAACTGGTTTCAGAAAACCCCCTATTACTGCAAACAAAACAAAAACTAAAATTCAGTACTGCTTTACAACTATTCGTCGCTGGACTAAAGGTATATAGTCAAAATACTGTCTTTAAAAGTTATTCATTTGAAACACAGGTTCATTTGTTTTTATTCCATCTTAAAGGTTTTCCCTCAATCTTTTCTTTAATATGTGAACATTAACATAGACTAATGTCACTCCCTTCCACCCTAATTCTACTCACCCTGTCATTAATCTCATTTTCTGATTTATCTCTCATGTGTATATTACAGAAATGAGTAGATACATGTGTATCTTTTTAATTCCCACTTCTGTCTAAGAAGGAAAGTAACCTACTACAAATACTCTTTAGCACTTCAGATTTCTTCACTTAACAATATATCCTGAGAATTGCTTCCCATCAGTTCATAGAGATCACGCTCGCTCTTTTTCCTGCCTAGGACTCTACTGTGTGGAGGTCCCAAAGTTTACTCAACTTATCTCCCATGTGTTGCCTACATTAAATTCAGGCTGCCTACATTATTTTGCAATTGCAAATAACACAACAGTAGTAACCTTGAACGTCTATAATTTTGAATGATGAGAAGTGTATCTTCAGTATAAATACCTGAAAGGTACACTGCTGGGTTTACATGTAAATAATACCCACTTAGTCTTAGAAATTACCATATGCCCTTCCCAGCAATTTATGAGACAGTCTGCTTTGCCAGACTTACCAATGGAAAATGTTTTCAAGTTGTTAATTTTTTGCCAATCTGCCAGATGAGAAATGATGACTCAGTGTAATTTTAATTTGCATTTCTAACATAATGAGTCAAGTGGAAAATCTTTCCATATCTTTAAGGTCCATTTTATATATATTTTTGTGAGCTATCCATGGTTCCTGCCTGTTTTTCTATCAATTTTGGTCTTCCTCAATTTTTAAGAGTTTTTTTTAACGTATGAAGGATATTAGTCTTTTTTTTTTTTTCCAGATTTATTTGAAAGGCAAGATGGTGGAAGAGTAGGAGACCTAAATTTCATCTGGTCCCAGGAATTCAGCTAGATAGGTATCAAACCATTCTGAACACCTACAAACTGAACAGGAGACCGAAGAATAGTAGCAACTCTCTGAACAGAAAAGTGATCACTTTGTAGAAGCAGGGACGCAACAAGCAGCAGATCTGGGGAGACTCCCCTTCCTCCCCCGGGAAGAGTGGCGCAGGAGCACACCGCAGGGATCTGCTGGGTTTTAAGACTCCACACGGGGTCGTGAGCCAGAGACAGAAACGCTGGGTCACAGGCCGGGTGAGCACAGAGTCACAGAAAGACAGGGGGGGCTGAGTACAGAGCTGCCAGATATCGGAGGGGGGAAGCTGGCTGCAAAGACAGAGCCGAGGAGTGGGCTCTCAGATCGGGGTTGCCATAATCCGTGATCTGCGGCACAGTCGGGCCACTGCTCTTCCAGCAGGGACCCAACCAGCGGCAGATCCAGGGAGACTCCCCTTCCTCCCCTGGGAGAAGTGGCGCGGGAACGCACCGCAGGGATCTGCTGGGTTTGAAGACTGTAAACGGGGTCGGGTGCCAGAGACAGAAACTCTTGGTCACAGGCCATGTGAGCACAGAGTGTGGCTGGAGACCAGGGAGACGGGAGTGACTGACTGCTTTTCTCTGGGGGCTCACTGAGGAGTGGGGCCCCCAGTTCTTGGCTCCTCCGGGGCGGAGACTGGGAGGCCGCTACTTTCACTCTTGTCCTCCAAAGCTGAATGGAAAGCTTGCAGGGAACAAAAAGCTCCCGAGAGCAAACCTGAGCAGATTACTTAGCCCGGCCCAGGCAAGAGCGGGGCAATTCTGCCTCGGACAAAGACATTTGAGAACCAGGGTAACAGGCCCCTCCCCCAGAAGATCAGCAAGAACAGCCAGCCAAGACCAAGTTTATTGATCAAAGAGAATGGCAGAACTCCAGAGCTAGGGGAATACAGCACATAGAATTCATGGCCATTTTTCCCATGATTCTGCAGTCTTTCAAAGTTAATTTTTTTAATTTTCTTTTTTTTTCTATTTTTTTTCCCTTTTTCAACCAACATCTTATCAATCCATTTTTTTAAAATCTTTTTTGTTTCATTTTTAGAGTCATATTCTATCCCTTCATAGTAGTTAACCTTATTTTTGGTATATATATATATATATGTTGTTCTCTCTTTAAAATTTTGGGATACAGTTTCTTCTAACAGACCAAATATACCTTAAATCTCTAGTGTACGGCTTTGTTCTAGTCTCCTGCCTGATCACATTCTCTCCCTTTTTTTTTTTTTAATTTCTCTTCCTTCTTTTTTCAACACCATCTTATCAATTCCTTCTATAAAATCTTTTTCAATATTCACGCTTATAATCATATTCTATCCCTTCATTGTATATACCCTTATTTTTGTACATAGAAGTTTTTCTTTAAAATTTTAGGGAGGCAGTTTCATCTAACAGACCAAAATACGCCCAAAATCTAGTGTGTGGCACTGATCTATTCACCGGCCTGATCATATTTGATCATATTCTTTTTTTTTTCTTTTTCTTTTTCCTTTTCTTCCCCTTTCTTTTCCTCTGTATTTCAGGTCTCTTCTGATTTGTTTAGTATGTATTTTTCTGGGGTTGTTGTTACCCTGTTAGCATTTTGTTCTCTCATTCATCTATTCTCCTCTGGACAAAATGAAGAGATGGAAAAACTCACCTCAAAAAAAAGAACAAGAGGCAGTACTGACTGCTAAGGACCTAATCAATACATTAGTAAGATGTCGGAACTAGAGTTCAGAATGACGATTATAAAGATACTAACTGGGCTTGAAAAAAGCATGGAAGATACCAGAGAATCACTTTCTGGAGAATAAAAGAACTAAAATCTAACCAAGTCGAAATCAAAAAGGCTATTAATGAGGTGCAATCAAAAATGGAGGCTCTGACTGCTAGGATAAATGAAGTAGAAGAGAGAATTAGTGATATAGAAGACCAAACGATGGAGAACAAAGCAGCTGAGAAAAAGAGAGATAAACACCTACTGGATCACGAGGACAGAATTCGAGAGATAAGTGATACCATAAGATGAAACATTAGAGTAACTGAGATCCCAGAAGAAGAAAGAAAGAAAGAGGGGGGCAGAAGGTATATTGGAGCAAATTATAGCAGAGAACTTCTCTAATTTGGGGAAGGAAACAGGCATCAAAATCCAGGAGGCACAGAGAACCCCCCTCAAAATCAATAAAAATAGGTCAACACCCCGACATCTATTAGTAAAACCAGTCTCAGAGACAAAGAGAAAATCCTGAAAGCAGCTCAGGACAAGAGGTCTGTAACCTACAATGGTAGAAACATTAGATTGACAGCAGACCTACCCACAGAGACCTGGCAGGCCAGAAAGGACTGGCATGATATATTCAGAGCACTAAATGAGAAAAATATGCAGCCAAGAATACTATATCCAGTTAGGCTGTCACTGAAAATAGAAGGAGAGATAAAAAGCTTCCAGGACAAACAAAAAGAATTTGCAAACATGAAACCAGCCCTACAAGAAACATTGAAAGGGGTCCTCTAAGCAAAGAGAGAGCCAAAAAGTAACAGACCAGAAAGGAACAGACACAACATACAGTAATAGTCACCTTACACTCAATACAATGGCACTAAACTCATATCTTTCAATAGTTACCCTGAATGTAAATGGGCTAAATGCCCCAATCAAAAGACACAGGCTATCAGATTGGATTAAAAAACAAGCCCCATTGATATGCTGTCTGCAAGAGACTCATTTTAGACCCAAAGACACCCCCAGATTGAAAGTGAGGGGATGGAAAACCATTTACCATGCTAATGGACATCAAAAGAAAGCTGGGGTGGCAATCCTTGTACCAGACAAATTAGATTTTAAACCAAAGACTGTAATGAGAGATGAGGAAGGACATTACATCATACTTAAACGGCCTATCCAACAAGAAGATCTAACAATTATAAATATCTATTCCCCTAATATGGGAGCAGCCAAGTATATAAGCCAATTAATAACAAGATCAAAAAAACACATCGACAACAATACTATAATAGTAGGGGACTTTAACACCCCCCTCACTGAAATGGACAGATCATCTAAGCAAAAGATCAACAAGGAAATAAAGGCTCTAAATGACACACTGGACCAAATGGACTTCACAGATATATTCAGAACATTCCATCCCAAAGCAACAGAATACACATTCTTCTCTAGTCCCCATGGAACAATCTCCAGAATAGATCACATCCTAGGTCACAAATCAGGTCTCAACCAGTACCAAAAGATTGGGATCATTCCCTCCATATTTTCAGACCACAGTGCTTTGAAACTAGAACTTAATCACAAGAGGAAAGTCGGAAAGAACTCAAATACATGGAGGCTAAAGAGCATCCTACTAAAGAACGAACGGGTCAACCAGGAAATTAAAAGAAGAATTAAAAAAAATTCATGGAAACCAATGAAAATGAAAACACAACTGTTCAAAATCTTTGGGATGCAGCAAAGGCAGTCCTAAGAGGAAAGTATATAGCAATACAAGCCTTTCTCAAGAAATAAGAAAGGTCTCAAATACACAACCTAACCCTACACCTAAAGAGCTGGAGAAAGAACAGCAAATAAAGTCTAAACCCAGCAGGAGAAGAGAATTAATAAAGATCAGAGAAGAAATCAATGAAATAGAAACCAAAAGAACAGTAGAACAGAACAACAAAACTAGGAGCTAGCTCTCTGAAAGAATTAATAAGATTGATAAACCCCTGGCCAGACTTATCAATAAGAAAAGATAAATGACCCAAACTAATAAAATCATGAATAAAAGAGGAGAGATCACAACCCACACCAAAAAAATACAAACAATTATAAGAACATATTATGAGCAACTATATATCAGCAAATCAGACCACCTGGAAGAAATGCACACATTCCTAGAGATGTATAAACTACCAAAACTGAACCAGGAAGAAATAGAAAACCTGAACAAAACTATAACCACTAAGGAAATTGAAGCAGTCATCAAAAATCTCCCAAAAAGAACCCAGGGCCAGATGGCTTCCCAGGGGAATTCTACCAAACATTTCAAGAAGAATTAATACCTATCGTTCTGAAACTGTTCCAAAAAACAGAAACGGAAGGAAAACTTCCAAACTCATCTTACAAGGCCAGCATTACTTGATCCCAAAACCAAAGACCCCATCAAAAAGGAGAATTACAGACCAATATCCCTGATGAACATGGATGCAAAAATTCTCACCAAAATACTAGCCAATAGGATCCAACAGTACATTAAAAGGATTATTGACCACGAACAAGTGGGACTTATTCCTGGGCTGCAAGATTGGTTCAACATCCGCAAATCAATCAATGTGATACAATACCTTAATAAAAGAAAGAAGAAGAACCATATGATCCTCTCAATAGATGCAGAAAAAGCATTTCACAAAGTACAGAACCCTTTCTTGATTAAAACTCTTCAGAGTGTATGGGCGCCTGGGTGGCTCAATTAAGCAACTGAGTCCTGGGATCGAGTCCCGCATCGGACAACCCACTCGGTGGGGAGTCTGCTTCTCCCTCTAACCCTCTCCCTTCTCATGCTCTTTCTCATTCTTTCTCTCTCAAATAAATAAATAAAATCTTAAAAAAAAAAAAAAACTCTTCAGAGTGTAGGGAGAGAGAGTACATACCTCAGTATCATAAAAGCCATCTATGAAAAACCCACAGCAAATATCTCAATGGGGAAAAACTGAGAGCTTTCCCCCTAAGGTCAGGAACATGGCAGGGATGTCCACTATCACCACTGCTATTCAACATAATACTAGAATTCCTAGCCTCAGCAATCAGACAACAAAAAGAAATAAAAGGCATCTGAATCAGCAAAGAAGAAGTCAAACTCTCACTCTTTGCAGATGATAGGATACTTTATGTGCAAAACCCAAAAGACTCCACTCCAAAACTGCTAGAACTCATACAGGAATTCAGTAAAGTGGCAGGATATAAAATCAATGCACAGAAATCAGTGGCATTTCTATACACCAACAACAAGACAGAAGAAAGAGAAATTAAGGAGTCAATCCCATTTACAACTGCACCCAAAACCGTAAGATACCTAGGAATAAACCTAACCAAAGAGGCAAAGAATCTGTACTCAAAAAACTATAGAATACTCATGAAAAAAGTTGAGGAAGACACAAAGAAATGGAAAAACGCTCCATGCTCATGGATTGGAAGAACAAATATTGCGAAGATGTCAATGCTACCTAGAGCAAGCTACACATTTAATCCAATCCCTATCAAAATACCATCAACTTTTTTCAAAGAAATGGAACAGATAATCCTAAAATTTGCATGGAACCAGAAAGGACCCTGAATAGCCACAGAAATGTTGAAAAAGAAGAGCAAAGCTGGTGGCATCACAATTCCAGACTTCAAGCTCTATTACAAAGCTGTAATCATCATAACAGTATGTGCTGGCACAGAAACAGACACACAGATCAGTGGAACATAACAGAGAGCCCAGAAATGGACCCTAAACTCTATGGTCAACTCATCTTCGACAAAGCAGGAAAGAACGTCCAATGGAAAAAAGACAGTCTCTTCAACAAATGGTGTTGGGAAAACTGGACAGCCACATGCAGAAGAAGGAAACTGGACCATTTCCTTACACCACACACAAAAATAGACTCAAAATGGATGAAAGACCTCAATGTGAGACAGGAGTCCATCAAAATCCTAGAGGAGAGCACAGGCAGCAACCTCTTCAACCTCAGCCACAGCAAATTCTTCCTAGAAACATCGCCAAAGGCAAGGGAAGCAAGGGCAAAAATGAACTATTGGGACTTCATCAAGATAAAAAGCTTTTGCAAAGCAAAGGAAACAGTCAACAAAACCAAAAGACAACCGACAGAATGGGAGAAGATATTTGCAAAGGACATATCAGATAAAGGGCCAGTATCCAAAATCTATAAAGAACTTCTCAAACTCAACACCCAAAGAACAAATAATCCAATCAAGAAATGGGCAGAAGACATGAACAGACATTTTTCCAAAGAAGACATCCAAATGACCAACAGACACATGAAAAAGTGCTCAATATCGCTCGGCATCAGGGAAATCCAAATCAAAACCTCAATGAGATACCACCTCACACCAGTCAGAATGGCTAAAATTAACAAGTCAGGAAACGACAGATGTTGGCGGGTTGCGGAGAAAGGGGAACCCTCCTACACTGTTGGTGGGAATGCAAGCTGGTGCAGCCACTCTGGAAAACAGTATGGAGGTTCTTCAAAAAGTTGAAAATAGAGCCACCCTACGATCCAGCAATTGCACTACTGGGTATTTACCCCAAATGTAGGGATCCGAAAGGGGTATGTGCACGCCAATGTTTATAGAAGCAATGTCCACAATAGCCAAACTATGTTAAGAGCCAAGATATCCATCAACAGATGAATGGATAAAGAAGATATGGTGTATATATATATAATGGAATACTATGCAGCCATCAAAAAAGGGGAAGAAAGAAAAACAAACGAAATCTTGCCTTCTAAAAGTTCCGATTTTGTGCTCCGCTGCTCTATCACTTGCCAGTAGCCAGCTGAGGAGGATCCCTTCCCCCAAGGTCTATCTTCCCGAATATCACCTCGGATTCACTTCTCCGCACATCCTACCTTCCAGAAAGTGTTCACTTTTCTGTTCAGAGAGTTGCTGCTATTCTTTTCTTTGATCTCGAGTCTGTAGGTATTCAGAATGGTTTGATACCTATCTGGCTGAATTCCTGCGACCAGACGAAATTTAGGTCTCCTACTCCTCCGCCATCTTGCCCACTTCAATAACCGTATTTTTTCATTTCAATCAAGAATAGATTTGCAAGTGAAACCATACTTTTGTTTCTGTCGCTATAAATTTATAGTTTTGATCAGTGTTTGTGGTATTTTTGCTTTATGGAATTTAACAATGCTCTCTTTCTGGCCTAATATGTAATCAACTTTTGTGAATGTTCCATGCATACTGGAAGTGATGATTTAATGCCTATTACAAGGCTGTAACATCTGAAATAGATCCTGGAGATCTACCTATTAGTGTGACTGAGATCTTGTATATCTTTTTTTTTTTTGGTCCATTTGACCTGCCTTGTATTAATTATGTGTTTAAGTCAAATATTTGTTTCTACCTATGGCTCCTTGGATTTCCCATAGTTTCTGCTTTATAAAGTTCATGGTTTTATCATTTGGGACATAGTTTTTTTTTTTTTTTATCATCAGTATGAATTGTGGCTTTTACCATGTGAAAATGTCTTTCCTTGCCATAATTAAAACTTCAATTTTATGTCATCCAATATTAGGATCACAAACACTGCTATGTTGTTTCCGTTCTCTGGTATACCTCTTGCCCATCCCTTATTTTTAACTTTTCTGAATCATTTTAAGTGTCTCCTATATATCACACATAGTTGGTCTTGCTTTATAAGACAAATTAAACCTCTTTTTCTTTTAATAAAGGAGATAAGTGAGTTTAATAAGCTAATCCATTCATATTTATTCACATAAAAGACATCTGGTTTTTACTCTTTATAATTACTCTCTATGAACCATGTTGTATTTGCTGTTGTGTGTTTATACTGTTATTTGTGAATTTATATTTTTGATCTAGTGGGTACTTTTGTAATCATACCTATTTAATAAACCTTCAGCTGTTTATTATTTCCTGTTTTATTAACTGGGTTGCCTATTTGTAATAGTATCTGTTGATTCAACAATCAGTGAACTTATGCTGCTATACTCTTTCTTCTTCCTTCTCCCATTTTTTCAGCTGCATTTTTTCTGCAACTATAACAGCATTTATACATTGTCCCCCATCCTCATTTCCAGCCCTGCTTTAGTCTTAGAATTATAATTAAATAAGCACCGCCAATTCTTTCATTGAAATTTCTCCTTGAAAACCTCTTACTTGGATGAAACTCATCTGCTAGAAGATTCCTCAAGAAAAGCCTGGGAACACAGTATTCCCTCAGTTCTTCCATAGTTAAAACTGGTTTTCTCTAGTCTTAATATATGAATATCAGGTTGGCCAGATATAAAATCCTTAGTCTCATAATCTCTCCTCCAGTCTCCTGAAAGTGCTTTTCCATTGTTGCTTGTTTTATGTATTGCTTTTAAGAAGTCCAATGCTACTCAGTCTCTCATCTTTATAAGGTACAGGAAATTTTTGCCTCCAAGTCCTGAAGATTTTTTACTTTAAAAATCTAATGGTCACTCGATATTTACTCAAGTTTGATCGCTCTAGGTTAATTTTTCCAGGTGCTCAGTGGGCTTTTTCATTAGGTAGCTCTAGGTCTTATTTTATATGTGCTTTCTTAGAACACAGTTTAAACATTAATTCAGGTCTTGATTTTTCTTCCTCAGACATTCCAATTACATCTATGTGCACTCTTTGCTTATCATCTACTTAAATCACTTTTTTACTTTTTTATCTTCAATTTCTTGGTTTTTCTACTTTTCTTCAGTGTTCCTTATTAAATTTCATTCAAGTGAATTCTCCCTAAAACACTTTCTAATTCTGTCTTCATGTCTGATAAACAATTTTGGGTCCCCCCCACCATTTTAATTCAATCAGCTTTACTTTACTTCTATTTCATATCAATTTTGTCATGAGTTTCTAAGTTTATAGTTTTCATAACCTCAAATACTAACTTGAAGCTACTGAACTCAGACTGCAGTATGATCATCTACTTCATGATTGACTTTATAGCAAAGGGTGTTTCTCAATTCAAGTTTTTTATTCTCATTTTTTATTTTAAAAAGCTTTATATAAACTACTTGTATCTGTGCATTTTGTTCACAGAGTTGGCAGTGGGATGGCAAACATGACCCCCAGTTCAAGAGCCCCCTTGTCTGTCAGTACAGCAAAATGCCATTTAGTTAATACACATCTTGATTTTAGGAAGGTGTATTGAAAGGGGCAATAGCTCCTTCAATATTTGTGGTTTTTATCTTGTAGACATAAATCTACCTTGCTTCATTTTTCCTTCACGTCACAATTTCCAAAAATGCCTCTCCCTTCCTTCTAATAGGTCTTCACCGGAATCAATGCCCTTCCATGACTGCCTTCTTTATACCTGTGTGCATGTTTAAGTTCCTCCCCTGAAGTCATTGCTGACCTAACAGGACTCTTTTCCAGTATTTTCACTCTTATAGTGAACTTCCTCTTCCTTAGAGTAATTTTACCTAAATTCCCTTCTCTTTCTTCTGTGCAATTTCTCAGCACTCCAACTCTCCACAGAGACCTGTAGTGGGAACTCAAGAAACAGACCAACTAGAAATTGGAGTTGTTCTTATTGTTAATTGAAGTTTGTAGTTTCCTGTCTCTGGGCTATATTAAAGCCATGAAAATGATAGTTTTAATTGTTGTTCTTATTAACCTATACAGTTCTTGAAGCATATGTAGAGTTCTCGACTTAGGAGACCACCACTAAGCTTGACTATCCAGAAAGCGCTCCTTTTTAAAATTTTAAATATTAATACTCACTGACCAAATTCCATTGCTGGGTTCCAATCCAATGAATATACTCATAAAAATATACTAATATACACACTGATGTTTATTGCAGTACTGCTTGTAAGAGCAAAACCTAGAGGACCTAAATGTCCATCAGCAGGGCAATGTTCCATCCACAAAATGGAATACTATACAGTCATTACAATAAATGAGGTAAATCTGTATGATAGGATACGGAAAGAAAGTGAAAAAGAGCAAAGTGTGTAAGTGTATAATACAATGTTTTTTGAGTTAGAAGTAAATATATGGATATATCGTTTGGCATGTAATAAATTTTTTTGGAAAAATAGACACAAAACTTAATAGTGCTTACCTCTCGGAAAGAAGACTGATATGAAGGAAGGAAGAAGGAAAAGATGTGCATTTCATTTTACATGTTTCTGTAATTAAAGTATCCCTATGTACATGTTACTTGCTTGATTTTTAAAGCATTAAGAGTGTAGCAGAGTCTGCTAAGTATTGATCTAAAATCCAACTTCCATTTCTACCACCGTAACAGAAATGATGGGCAAATGACTACATTTTTCCAGCCTCCCTTGCAATTAGATGTTACTATTTGTGTTCTCTACAATGGACTTAATTACAATATCACAAGTGCAAAAAACAAAATATATGTATTAAACTACTAGCTCAAAAGTTTGGGGGGGCGTAGGAGATAAACTGAAAGAAAGCAGAATATAAAAGCAGATAATAGGGCTTTAAAAAAGAAACAGAAAAATTAAAATGAAAAAGTTATTCTCTGAAATAGATTAACAGAATAGATAAACTACTAGGTAACCTATCAGGAAAACATAAAACAGGTTCCAGTCCAAATGGCAATGCAGGAAGACCCTGAACACAACTCCCCCATAAACACACATATCTACACCCACCTCTACAGCAATTCCTCTTGAAGAACTGAGGACTAACTGAACACCTTCTGCACAACAAAAGATAGATTACAGAGAGAAAGGCAAGAGAGAGACTTGGGAATAAAGGGAACCTCCACCCCCAAATGATGTGAACTGCAGTGGGGAGGGAAATGTGGAGGGACCCTGAGCAGATCTGTCTGCCCTGGGGCACAGAAAAAAAGCTAATAGTCTAAAAGGGCAACTAGAATATAAAGAAACCAGCCCTAGAACCCTGCCAAATGGCAGAGGAGCTCCTGGAACTCTCTCCAGATCAAAAGGGCTGGCATGTGTCACAACTGAAGTTCCCTTCCACTCTGATAGCACAAACCAGAGCAGGGTCCGGGCACCATAGCTGGCCTGCTGGCTCAGTGAGCCCTGGATGTCCTGGCACAGAAAAACAGCCACAGTTTAAAAGGAAAACTGGAATATAAAAGATCCAGCTCTAGAACTCTAGCAAACAGTGGGGGAACTGCTGGAACTCTCTCTGGGACAGAGGGGCAGGCAAGCACCATAGTTTATATTCCCCCTCCACCTTGACAGCATGGGCAAGAGCAGGATCCATGAGTCCTAATGGCAGCATGATCTGTCCCATCAAGACAGCCCCAGCACAGCATACACCAAAACACCCCAGGTCAGCAATCACTACAGCTCCAGCCATCTCACCAAGGTGACAAAGGTGTAAAGTACTGCAGAACACTCCCAAGCCCTCAACATGTTGGCTGCAGATTACTTGCTAGGGCACCTCCAATGCTGAGTACTCCAGGAACACCAACCAACACCCCATCTCGTCTGCAGGTGCCCTACCAGGATGCATTCCGGCACTGAACACCCCAGGACATCCCAGCTCACACCCACTTCAATGTCAGCTGTCCTGCCAGGGAACCCTCTGGGTAGAGAACCCCAGGACCACCCTGGCCCACATCCACTTCAGCTCCAGCCATCCCACCAGGGCAGCCCCAGAACAATGCCCTGGGACCCCCAGCCAATGCCAGCCACATCTCCAGAAAGTCAGCCAAAGGCAACAGGTACACACAGTCTATACATGGAATGACCATACACAAGACTATTCCTTCAAGTGTAGAAGTAGCTGTTACAGAGAATTCACAGAAACAAACACAAAAAGTCAAGCAAAATTAGGAGAGGAATGTCCCAAATGAAAGACCACCAACAAACCTCAGAAAAAGAGGTAAATGAAATACAGATAACCAGTCAACCTGATAAAGAATTCAAAATAATGGTTATAAAGATGCTCACCAGACTGGAGAGAAGAGTAGTTGAACTTGAGAACTTCAACAAAGAGAAAATTTTAAAAAGGACCAATCAGAGTTGAAGAATACAAAAACTGAAATGAAAACACACTAGAGGGAATCAATAGCAGATCAGAGGATGCAGAAGAATAGATCAGTGAAGTGTAAGACAGGGTACTGGAAAGCACTCAAGATGAACAGCAAAAAGTAAAGAATTTTTTAAAATGAGGACAGTTAAAGGGATCTCTTGGAAAACATCAAGCAAATATTCAGATTATAGGGATCCCAGAAGGAGAAGAAAGGGAGGGGCAGAAAACTTATTTGAAGAAATAATAGCTGAAAACTTCCCTAACCTGGGGAAGGACACAGACATCCAGATTCAGGAAGCACAGAGAGTTTCAAACAAGATAATCCCAAGGAGCTGTACACGACAACACATAATAATTAAAATGCCGAAGATTAAAAATAAAGAGAGAATTTTAAAAGCAGCAAGAGACAAGCAACTAGTAACATAAAAGGCAAACTCCATAAGGTTATCAGCGGATTTTTCAGTAGAAACTTTGAAGGCCAGAAGGGAGTGTCACGATATATTCAAAGTGCTAAAAGGAAAAACCCTACAACTAAGAATACTGTACCAGGCAAGATTATCACCCAGAATTGAAGGAGAGAGAAAGAGTTTCCCAAACAAAAGCAGCCTGACAAGAAATGTTAAAGGGACTTCAAGTGGAAAAGAAAAGGCCAAATTAGAAGAAATTTACAAAAGTAAAAAATTTCATGAGTAAAAGCAAACACACAGTAAAAGTAGTAGGGCAATCATTTATAATGAAGGTTAAAAGACAAAAGTAGTAACATCAATTATATCTAAAAAGTTAGTTCAGGGGATTCATAAAATAAAAAGATATAAAATATCATATATATAAAACATGGAGGGAGACAGTAAAAATGAAGCTCTTTTAGAATGTCTTCAGACAGACTACTATATACTTAGGATGTTATATATGAACCTCATGGTAACCACAAACCAAAAAACCTGTAATAGATACACAAAAAAAAAATAAAGAGAAAGAAAGTGAACCAAAACACTAAAGAAAGTCATTAATCACAATAAAAAAAAGAGAGAGAGAAGGAACAGAGAACTATAAACAGAAAACAGACAACAGGCAACAAGTACATACCTACCAATAATTTCTTTAAATGTAATGGTTTAGGGGTGCCTGGGTGGCTCAGATGGTTAAGCGTCTGCCTTCAGCTCAGGTCATGATCCCATGGTCTTGGGATCGAGCCCCACATTGGGCTCCTGGCTCAGCGAGGAGCCTGCTTCTCCCTCGCCCTCTGCTCTCTCCCTGCTCATGCTTTCTCGCTCTCTGTATCTCTGTGTCTCAAATGAATAAATTAAAAAATCTTAAAAATGTAATGGTTTAAATGTGCCAATCAAAAGACATAGGTGATGGAATGGATTAAAAAAAAACCAAAAAGCAAAAAACACAAGGCCCATCTATATTCTGTCTATAAGAAACTCATTTCATACCTAAAGACACAGACACTCTGAAAATGAAAGGATGGATGAAGATCATTCCATGGAACTGTTAGGAAAAAAATTAAAAAAAAAAAAAAAGCCAGGGTAGTAATACTTAGATAAAATAGACTTTAAAACAAAGACTATAACAAGAGACAAAAAAGACCATTACATAATGATAAGGGGACCAATCCAACTAGAAAATATAACATTTTAAATATCTATGCACCGAACACCAGAGCACCTAAATACATACAGCAAATATTAATGGACATCAAGAAATTGACAATTACAGTAATACTTTAACACTTCACTTATACCACTGGATAGATCATCCAGACAGAAAATCAATGAGCAAACAGTAGCCATAAAAAACACATACGAACAGACATATATAGAACATTCCACCCAAAAACAGGATACACGTTCTTTTCGAGAGCAGAGAACATTCTCAAGGAGAATGAAGAAGACTGAAATATCCTTCATCTTTTCCAACCACCACAGTATGAAACTAGCAATCAATTACCAGAAAAAGAAAATAAAAAACCCACAAACACATGGAGGCTAAACAACATGCTACTAAACAACCAATGGGTCAATAACAACAACAACAACAAAGGAGGGGCGCCTGGGTGGCTCAGTTGGTTAAGCGACTGCCTTCGGCTCAGGTCGTGATCCTGGAGTCCCGGGATCGAGTCCCGCATCGGGCTCCCTGCTCAGCAGGGGGTCTGCTTCTCCCTCTGCCCTCTTCCCTCTCGTGGTCTCTGTCTCTCATTCTCTCTCTCTCAAATAAATAAATAAAATCTTTAAAAAAAAACAACAACAACAACAACAAAGGAAACCCACACACAGAGAGAAAAATCAAAAAATACATTAAGAAAACTGAAAATACAATGATCCAAAAACCTTTGGAACACAGCAAAAGCAGTTCTAACAGGGAAATTTACAGGGATACAGTCCTAGCTCAGAAACAAGAAAAATGTCAAACTTTCTAACCTTACACAGAAAGGAGCTAAAAAAATTAAAAATAATAAAAAAAAATTAAAAAAGGAACAAAGCACAAAGTTCATAGAAGGAAAAAAAATGGCAAAGATCAGACAGAAATAAATGGAGACTTAAAAAAAAAATAGAAAAGATCAATAAGGGACGCCTGGGTGGCTCAGTTGGTTAAGCATCGGCCTTCAGCTCAGGTCAAGATCCTAGGGTCCTGGGATCAAGTCCCACATTGGGCTCCTTGCTCAGCAGGGAGCCTGCTTCTCTCTCTGCCTGCTGCTTCCCCTCCTCATGCATGCACACACGTGCTCACTCTCTCTCTCTCTGACAAATAAATATTTAAATAAAAAAAGTAAAAGATCAATGAAACCAAGAGCTGGTTCTTTGAATAAACAAAATAGGTAAACCTTAGCCAGAGTCATCAAGGAAAAAGAAAGAGGCCCCAAGAAATAAAATCAGAAATAAGTAACAACCCACACCACAGAAATACAAAGGATTTTAAGAGACTACTAGGAAAAATAATGTGCCAACAAATTGGACAACCTAGAAAAACATGGGTAAAAAAAACATACGATCTTTCAAAACTGAATCAGGAAGAAATTAAAAATCTGAACAGACCAATTAGTAATAACAAAACAACTGGTAATCAATAAACTCCCAATAAACAGAAGTCCAGGACCAAATGCATTGACAAGAGAATTCTACCAAACATTTAAAGAATTAATATGTACTCTCCACAAAATACTCAAAAAACAAACAAAAAAAAAAAAAAAGAGGAAAGCTTCTAAATACCTTCTACACACCCAGCATTATTCTCATATCAAAACCAAAGACTTCACCAAAAAAAGAAAACTACAGGCCAATAACCCTGATCAACATAGATGCAAAATCCTCAACAAAATATTAGGAAACTTCATTCAACAATACATTAACAGGATCTTCGCCACAATCAAGTGAGATTTGTTCTGGGCACACAAGAAGGGTTCATTATGCACAAAATCAATTAATGTGAAACACCATATTAACAAAATGAAAGATAAAAATCATATGACCATCTCAACAGATGGAGAACAGGCATTTGACAAAATTCAACATCTGTTCATGATACAAATGCTCAAGAAAATTAGTTTAGAGGAAACATACCTCAACATAATAAAAGCTATATATGAAAAACCTACAGCTAACATCATACTCAATGGTGAAGGACGGAGTTTTTCCTCTAAGATCAGGAACAAGTCAAAGATCTCTACTCACACTTTTATTCGATGTAATACTGAAAGTACTAGCTACAGCAATCAGACAAGAAACAAAAGACATCAAAATTGGCAGGGAAGAAGTGAAACGGTCATGATTTGTGGATGAAATGATACTACAGAGAATTTCCTAAAGACTCCATCAAAAAACTATTAGAATGAATTCAGTAAAGTTGCAGAATACAAAATTAATATTCAAAAATCTCTATTTCTATATACTAATAACAAAGCAGCTGAGAAATTAAGAAAACAATTCCATTTATAACTGCAACAAAAAGAATAAAATACACAGGAATAAACTTAGCAGGAGGTGAAAGACAAGTACCCCTGAAAACTAAAACACTGATAGAAAAATTAAAGAGGTGACAAACAATGTAAAGATATTCCATGCTCATGGATTGGAAGCATAAATATTGGTAAAATGACCATATTACCCAAAGCAACCTAAAATTTCACTGCAATCTTTATCAAAATACCAATAGTAGTTTTCACAATACTAGGACAAATTATCCTAAAATTCATATGTAATGGCAAAAGACCCACACCCAAAACAATCTTAAGAAGAACAAAGCTTGGGCGCCTGGGTGGCTCAGTTGGTTAAGCGACTGCCTTCAGCTCAGGTCATGATCCTGGAGTCCCGGGATCGAGTCCCGCATCGGGCTCCCTGCTCAGCAGGGAGTCTGCTTCTCCCTCTGACCCTCCTCCCTCTCATGCTCTCTGTCTCTCATTCTCTCTCTCACAAATAAATAAAATCTTTTTTTAAAAAAAAAAAAGAACAAAGCTTGGGAGTGGCACAAAAACAGATTTCAAACTACACTACAAAGCTATAATAATCTAACAATACAATACTGGCACAAAAATAATGGAAGAGAAATAATAATAGAGAAATAAATAATAAAATAATAAATAACCCAGAAATAAACTTTCACTTACATGGTCAATTAATCTATGATAAATAGGGAAAAGACAGTTTCTTCAATAAGTGGTACTGGGAAAACTGAACAGCTACATCCAAAAGAATGAGACTGGACCACTTTTTACATCATAGACGAAAATAAACATAAATAAAGACCTAAATGTGAGACCTGAAACTATATAGCTACTAGAGAAAACAGAGCCAGTAATTTCTTTGACATCAGGCTTAGCATTATTTGTCTAGATGTGTCTCCTGAGGCAAGGGAAACAAAGCAAAAATAAACTATTGGGACTACCAAAATAAAAAAGCTTTTGCAGAGCAAATGATCAACAAAACTAAAAGGCAACGGGAGAACACATTTGCAGGGGCGCCTGGGTGGCTCAGCTGTTGGGAGTCTGCCTTCGGCTCAGGTCATGATCCTGGGGTCCTGGGATCGAGCCCCGCATTGGGCTCCCTGCTCCGAGGGAGGCCCGCTTCTCCCTCTCCCACTCCCCTCTGCTTGTGTTCCCTCTCGCTGTGTCTCTGTCAAATAAATAAATAAAATCTTCAAAAAAAAAAAAGACATTTGCAAATTATATATCCGACAACGGGTTAATATGTAAAATATGAAAGAACTTACACAACACCAAGAAACCAAACAATCCAATTAAAAAAGGGCAGAGACCTGAATAGACATATTATGAAGCAACATACAGATAGTTAACAGACACATGAAAAGATGCTCAACATCACTAATCAGGGAAATGCTAATCAAAGCCAAGAAGAGATACCAATTCACATTTCTCAGAATGGACAGTATCAAAAAGACAAGAAATAACCAGTGTTGGCAAGAATGTAAAGAAAATGGAACCCTTGTGCATTGTTGATAAAAATGTAAATTGGTGCAGTCACTGTAGAAAACTGTATACAGGAGGAGGGAGGAAGATGGAGGTGGAGTAGGGGACCTTAGTTTTGTCTGGTTCCAGGAATTCAGCTAGATATCAAATCATTCTAAGCATCTGTGAACTCAACTGGAGATCTAAGAAAAGAATTGCTGCAATTCTACAAATACAAAAGCGACCACATTCTGTAAGGTAGGAGATGCAGAGAAGTGAATCTGAAGCGATATGTCAGAAGATAAACTGAGGGGCGAGGTAGCCTCCATAAGCTGGCTACCAGAAAGTGATAGAGCAGCAAAGTGCAAAATTAGAACTTTTAGAACTCCTTAGGTGAGGGACGACCCTGCCTGAAAGGCAAAGGGGTGCAGAATCCTAGGTGGGACAGCGTGGTCTCAGGATCCCTGGGGTCACAGGGAGACCAGGGGTGCCTGAGTACAGCAGTTCCCAGGTATCCGAGCAGCAAATTCGGCTGCAATCAGGGAGGCCAGGAGTGGGCTATCAGCTCAGAGATGCCATCAACTGTGAACTACGGCTTAGTTGGTAGACCGCCCTCCAAGCAGGGGCCCAGCAAGAGGCAGAACCTCAGCAAGACCCTCCACTCCTTCCCCCGGGAGGAGCAGCACAGGAGCATACCACAGGAGTCTGCTAAGTTTGGAGACTCGAAATGGGTCCCATACCAGCGATAAAAATGCTCAGTCACAGGCAGACAGGAGAGATTGACTGCTTTTCCCTGACGGTGCAGTGAAGAGTGGGGGGTGGGAGCTTTCGGCTGCAGGCTGGAGATTGAGAGGCTGCCATGTTCATTCTCATCCTCTAAAGCGACTCAGAAAGCCTTCAGGGAACAAAAGCAGCATAGAGCGATCTGGAGCCATTGACTTAACCTGGCCCCATGGCAAGAGCACTGGGACTCCCCTAGGACAAAGACACCTGAGAATCAGCACAACAGGCCCCTTCCCCTAGAAGATCAGCAAGAACATCTGGCTAAGACCAAGTTTACTGATCACACAAAACTGCAAAACTCCAGCACTAGGGGAAAACAGTATAGAGAATTCATGGTTTTCTCTCATGATTCTTTAGTCTATCTTTTTTTTTCTTTTTCCTTTTCAACCAATTTCTTATTTTATCAACTTTTTAAAGTCTTTTTTAATTGTCATTTTTACAGCTAGAATCTATTCTTTCATTTTATTTAATTTTATTTTTGTATATACATAACTTTTTATTTCCTTACAATTCTGGGGTCTGGTTTTCTAACAAACAGACCAAAATACACCAAGGATCTCATGTATTGCTGTTCTGTTCAACTGTCTGATAATATTCTGCCTCTCTTTTTTTTTTTTATTTTCTTTTCAGTTTCAGGGATCTTCTGATTTGTTTAGTGTATATTTCTCTGGGGTCATTGTTGCTATTTTAGTATTTGTTCTCTCGTTCATCTATTCTTCTCTGGAGAAAATGACAAGAAGGAAAAACTCAACTCAAAAAAGAAAACAAGAGGCAGCACTGACAGGCAGGGACCTAATCAGTATGGATATAAGATGTCGGAACTAGAGTTCAAAATAACGATTATAAAGATACTACCCTGGGCTTGAAAAATAGCATAGAAGACACTAGAGAATCCCTTTCTGGAGATATAAAAGAACTAAAATCTAATCAAGTTGAAATCAAAAAAGGCTATTAATGAGATGCAATAAAAAATGGAGGCTCTAACTGCTAAGTAAAATGAGGCAAAAGAGAGAATTAGTGATAAAGAAGACAAAATGGTGGAGAATAAGGAAGCTAAGAAAAAGGGACATAAACAACTACAGGAGATAAGTGATACCATGAAGTGAAACAATATTAGAATAATTGGCATCGCAGAAGAAGAGGAAAGAGAAGGGGGGCAGAAGGTATACTGGAGCAAATTATACCTGAGAACTTCCCTAATCTGGGGAAGGACACAGGCATTCAAGTCCAGGAGGCACAGAGAACTCCCCTCAAAATTAATAAAAATAGGTCAACACCTCGACATATAATAGTGAACCTTGCAAATCTCAGAGACAAAGAGAAAATCCTGAAAGCAGCTCAGGACAAGAAGTCCTTAACCTACAAGGGTAGAAACATTAGACGGGCAGCACACCTGTCCACAGAGATCTGGCAGACCAGAAAGGACTGTCATGATATATTCAGGGTGCTAAATGAGAAAAATATGCAGACAAGAATACTTTATCCCACAAGACTGTCATTCAAAATAGAAGGAGAGATAAAGAGCTTCCAGGACAAACAGAAACTAAAAGAATCTGTAATCACTAAACCAGCCCTGCAAGAAATATTACAGGGGATCTTTAAGTGAACAGGGAGACCAAAAGTAGCATAGACCAGAAAGGAACCGAGACAATCAACAATACAATGACATTAAATTCATATCCTTCAATAGTTACTCTGAATGAAAATGGGCTAAGTGCCCCAATCAAAAGACACAGGGTATTAGATTGGATAAAAAAGCAAGACCCATCGATATGTTGTCCGTGAGAGACTCATTTTAGACCCAAAGACACATCCAGATTGAACATGAGGGGGTGGAAAATCATTTATCATGCTAATGGACATCAAAAGAAAACTGGGGTGCCATCCTTATAACAGACAAATTAGATTTTAAACCAAAGACTGTAATAAGAGATGAGGAAGGACACTAGATCATAATTAAAGGGTCTATCCAACAAGCAGATCTAACAATTGTAAATATTTATGCCCCTAACTTGGGAGTAGCCATGTACATAAACCAATTAATGACAAAATTAAAGAAACACATCAATAATAATACAATAATAGTAGAGGACATTAACACCGCACTCACTGCAATGGACAGATCATCTAAGCAGAAGCTCAACAAGGAAACAAGGGCTTTGAATGACACACTGGACAAGATGGACTTCACATATATATTCAGAGCATTCCATCCCAAAGCAACAGAATACACATTCTTCTCAAGGGCACATGGAACATTCTCCTGAAGACATCACATACTTTGTCACAAATCAGGTCTCAACAGTTATCAAGACTGGGATCATTCCCTGCGTATTTTCAGACCACAATGCTTTGAAATTGGAACTGATTCACAAGAGGAAATTTGGGAACAACTCAAATACATGGAGGCTAAAGAGCATCCTTCTAAAGAATGAATGAGTCACCAGGAAATTAAAGAAAAATTAAACTGTTCAAAATCTGTGGGATGCAACAAAGGCAGTCCTAAGAGGAGTGTATAGCACTACAAGCCTTTCTCAAGAATCAAGAAAGGTCTCAAATACACACCCTAACCCTAAAGGAGCTGGAGAAAGAACAGCAAATAAAGCCTAAACCCAGCAGGAGAAGAGAATTAATAAAGATCAGAGCAGAAATCAATGAAATAGAAACCAAAAGAACAGTAGAACAGATCAACGAAACTAGGAGCTGGTTCTCTGAAAGAATTAATAAGATTGATAAGCCCCTGGCCAGACTTATGGCCTGCAAAGCCATAAGCAAAGCAAAGCAAAGCAAGGAGAAACAACCCAAATAAATAAAATCATGAATGAAAATACAAAAAATTATAAGAACATATTATGGACAACTATATGCCAACAAATTAGACAATCTGGAAGAAATGGATGCATTCCTAGAAACATATAAACTACCAAAACTGACACAGGAAGTAATAGAAAATCTGAAGAGACCCATAACCAGCAAGGAAATTGTAGCAGTAATCAAAAATCTCCCAACAAACAAGAGCCCAGGGCCAAATGGCTTCCCAGGGTAATTCTACCAAACATTTAAAGAGTACCTATTATTCTGAAGCTGTTTCAAAAAACAGAAATGGAAGGAAAATTTCCAAACTCATTTTACAAGGCCAGCATTACCTTGATCCCAAAACCAGGCAAAGAACCCATCAAAAAGGAGAATTACAGACCAATATCCCTAATGAACATGGATGCAAAAATTCTCATTACGATACTAGCCAATAGGTTCCAACAGTACATCAAAGGGTTTATTTACCAGGACCAAGTGAGATTTATTCCTGGGCTGCAAGGTTGGTACAACACCCACAAAATCAATGTGATACAGTACATTAATTAAAAAAAGGACAAGAACTATATGATCCTCTCAAAGGATGCAGAAAAAGCATCTGACAAAGTACAGCATCCTTTCTTAAAACTCTTCAGTGTAGGGATAGAGAGAACATACCTCAATATCATAACATACAAAAAGCCCACAGTAAATATCACTCTCAATGGGGAATTGATGTCAGGAACGTGTAAGGTCAGGAACACAGCAGGGATGAATACTATCACCACTGCTGTTCAACATAGTACTAGAAGTCCTAGCCTCAGCAATCAGACAACAAAAAGAGATAAAAAGCATCCAAATCAGCAAAGAGGTCAAACTCTCACTCATCGCAGATGACATGATACTCTATGTGGAAAACCCAAAAGACTCCACCCCAAAATTGCTAGAACATATACAGGAATTCAGCAAAATGGTAGGATGTAAAAATCAATGCACAGAAGTCAGTTGCATTTTTATACACTAACAATGAAACACAAGAAAGCGAAACTAAGGAGTTGATCCCATTTACAACTGCACCCAAAACCATGAGATACCTAGGAATAAATCTAACCAAAGAGGCAAAGGATCTGTACTCTGAAAACTGTAAAACACTCACGGAAGAAATTGAGGAAGACATAAAGAAATGGAAAAACTATCCATGCTCATGGATTGGAAGAACAAATATTGTTAAAATGTCTATGCTACCTAGAGCAATCTACACATTTAATGCAATCCCTATCAAAATACCATCCACTTTTTTCACAGAACTGGAACAAATAATCCTAAAATTTGTATGGAACCAGAAAAGACCCTGAATAGCCAGAGGAATGTTGAAAAAGAAAAGCAAAGCTGGTGGCATCACAATTTGGACTTCAAGCTCTATTACAAGGCTGTAATCATCAAGACAGTATGGTATGGGCACAAAAACAGACAAACAGATCAGTGGGACAGAAGAGAAAACCCAGAAATGGACCCTCAACTCTATGGTCAACTCATCTTCGACAAAGCAGGAAAGAACGTCCAATGGAAAAAAGACAGTCTCTTCAACAAATGGTGTTGGGAAAACTGGACAGCCACATGCAGAAGAAGGAAACTGGACCATTTCCTTACACCACACACAAAAATAGACTCAAAATGGATGAAAGACCTCAATGTGAGACAGGAGTCCATCAAAATCCTAGAGGAGAACACAGGCAGCAACCTCTTTGACCTCGGCCACAGCAACTTCTTGCTAGACACATCTCCAAAAGCAAAGGAAACAAAGGCAAAAACAAATTATTGGGACTTCATCAACATAAAAAGCTTCTGCACATTAAAAGAAACAGTCAACAAAACCAAAAGATGACCAAAAAAATGGGAGAAGATACTTCCAAATGACAGATCAGATAAAGGGCTAGTATCCAAAACCTATAAAGAATGTATCAAACTCAACACCTGAAAAACAAAAAATCCAGTCAAGAAATGGGCAAAAAATATGAACAGACATTTCTCCAAAGAAGACATCCAAATGGCCAACATACACATGAAAAAAATGCTCAACATCACTCAGCCTCAGGGAAATACATATCAAAACCACAATGAGATACCACCTCACACCACTCAGAATGGCTAAAATTAACAAGTCAGGAAACGACAGATGTTGGCAAGGATGCAGAGAAAGGGGAACCCTCTTACACTGTTGGTAGGAATGCAAGGTGGTGCAGCCACTCTGGAAAAGAGAATGGAGGTTCCTCAAAAAGTTGAAAATAGAGCTACCCTATGACTCAGCAATTGCACTACTAGGTATTTACTCCAAAGATATAAATGTAGTGATCTGAAGGGGCACCTGAACCCCAATGTTCATAGCAGCAATGTCCACAATACCCAAACTATGGAAAGAGCCAAGATGTCCATCGACAGATGAATGGATAAAGATGATATGGTGTACACACACACACACACACACAAAAGAATATTACTCAGCCATCAAAAAAATGAAATTTTGCCATTTGCAATGACATGGATGGAACTAGAGGATATTATGCTACGTAAAATAAGTCAATTGAGAAAGACAATTACATGATTTCACTCATATGTGGAATTTAAGAAACAAAACAGTGGAGCAGAGGGGAAGGGAGGGAAAAATAAAACAAGATGAAATCAGAGAGGGAGACAGACCATAAGAGATTCTGAATCATAGGAAACAAACTGAGGGCTGCTGGAGGGGAAGTGGGGGGATGGGGTAACTGGGTGATGGACATTAAGGAGGGCACGTGATATAATGAGCACCGGGTGTTGTAGAAGACTGATGAATTACTGAATTCTGCCTCTGAAACTAATAATACACTATATGTTAATTGAATTTAAATTAAAAAAGAAAAAGAAAACAGTATAGAGGTTCCTCAAAATATTAAAAATAGAAATGTCATATAATTCAGCAACTCCACCACTGGATATTTACCCAAGGTAAACAAAAACACTAATTCAAAAAGATACATCCAATTCTATGTTTACTGCACCATTGTTTACAATAGCCAAGATATGGAAGCAACCCAAGTGTCCACTGATAGGAAGAATGGATAAAGATGTTTACAATGATATGGATGGAACTAGAGGGTATTATGCTAAGCGAAATAAGTCAATCAGAGAAAGACAATTATCCTATGATCTCACTGTATGTGGAATTTAAGAAACAAAACAGAGGATCATAGGGAAAGAGAGCAAAA
The DNA here is from genome assembly GCF_029215605.1 of Mirounga angustirostris. Lineage (NCBI taxonomy): Eukaryota > Metazoa > Chordata > Mammalia > Carnivora > Phocidae > Mirounga > Mirounga angustirostris. Next base: position 123,645,091 of record NW_026991709.1, read on the forward strand.
AATAAAACAAGACAAAACCAGAGAGAGAGACAGACCATAAGAGACTCTTCATCACAGGAAACAAACTGAGGGCTGCTAGAGGGGAGAGGGGTGAGGGGATGGGGTAACTGGGGGATAGACATTAAGGAGGGCACGTGACGTAATGAGCACTGGGTATTATATAAGACTGATGAATCACAGACTTGTACCTCTGAAACCAATAATACATTTTTTGTTAATTAACTGAATTAAAATAAAAACGATAAATGAAAAAAACAAATTTAACCCCCCCAAAAAGAATGGATAAAGATGTGGTATATTATATACAATGGTATATTATTCAGCCATACAAAAGAATGAGATCTTGCTAGTTGTGATAATATGGATGGACCTAGGAGGTAAGTGAATTAAGTCAGAGAAAGTCAAATACCGTAGGATTTCACTTATACATGGAGTCTAAAAATTTTTTTTAAGAAGTCAGAAAACTATAAATACAGAGAAATGGTAGTTACCAGAGGGGAGGCATGTACAAAATGGGCCACATAGGTGAAAAGGAGTGGGAGGTACAGGCTTCCAGTTACAGAATGAATGAGTCACAAGGATGAAAGGTACAGCACAGGGAATATAGTCAAAAGTACTGGAATAGCGTTCTATAGTGACAGATGGTAGCTACACATGTGGTGAGCACAGCATAATGTACAGAGTTGTCCAATCACTGTTATACACTGAAACAAATGTAACATTGTGTGTCATCTATACCTGAATAAAAATGAATGAAAAATACCTAAACCAAGAAATGTCAGAGGAGAAAACCACTCTAATAGATTTCACTCATCTTGTGAGATTACTGTGCATAACCCTATGCAGATAAAATTGAAAACCTGGAAAAAATAGACAATTAAGAAAAAATTACCAAATCTGACCCCAAGATAAAGTTTAAAGAGCCAATAACATTAAAGAACAGAGGAAGCTATAAAAAGCCACTCCTCCCTGACAAAAAAAGCACTAGGTCCTGACAATTCAATTTCACAGGAGAATTTCTACCAAATCTCTGAGATCAAATAATTCTAACGCCATTCGAATTATTTCAGAGCATAGAAAAAGAAAACCTGCAAATTTTCTTTATGACACTTAACTGACTTGTGACCCATCACCCCAAATTCACAGGTTGAAGCCTAACCCCCAATGTGAATACATTTGGTAATAGTGCCCTTAAGGAGCTATTTAAAGTTATTTAAATGAAGTCATAAGGGTGGTGCTCTAATCTGTTTCTGTTCTTATGATGCCACCAGTTCTATCAGACACTAGAGAGTTCTTTCCTTGTACACACAGAAGAAAGGCCACATCAGGACACAGCAAGAAGATAGCCATCTGCACACCAGGAAGAAAAGCTTCACCAGAAAGGAAGCCTGCTGACACCCTGGTCTTGGATTTCTTGCCTCCAGAAATGTAAGAAAATGAGTATCTGTTATTTATGCAATCCAGTCTCTGGTACTTTCTTATGGCAGCCCCGACGGACTAATACATGAAACAAGCACACCATGGACACCAAAAACTGAGTTTAAAATATCTAAAAAAAAAAAAAAAAAAAAAAAGGCTAATATCACATGATATTGATGCAAATATCCAAAATAAAATAGCAACAAAATAGAATAGAGTTTACTTCAAGAATGTAAGTATAGTTTAATATTAGTAAATCTATTAAGATAGATTTATAAACAGATCCAGGGACAAAATCATTTCCATAAATGCTGAAAGGGCATTTAAAGATATTCAAAATGCAACCCTGATTTAAGAAAAAGCAAGTAAAAAAAACAAAAATTAAAATAGGAACCAGTTGAAGCTTTTTTAACATGAAAAAAAGATAAAATTAGAAAACACTAGTTGCAGGCTCTCTGAAGTTAGGAACAAGACAAATATGCCCACTATCATAACCATTCCTCATCACTGCATTTGATAAAATATGGAGCTATAGACAATACAGTTGGACAAGAGAAAGAAAGGGCAAAAGTAACTGCAAAGGAAAAGATAGAACTATTTTCATGTAATTATTATTTGGAGAAGACAGCAGTCAAAGGACCCTAAGCTCACCTCGTCCCATGGATACAACAAGTAACACATGAGTGTATGTAACCCAGAAAACAATCTGAGGACTGGCAGAACAAACTCCACAACTAAAGGTAAAGAGGAGGACACATCAAAGAAGGTAGGAAAGACAAAGACACAGTTGAGAGAGAAAGAGACCATGGCCATCCATGGTGGGGAAGACACTAGTGGCTGGGGAAGGGAGAAAAACAGACTTTCACGCTGAGGAACCCACAGGGAGGACGAATTCCCATAGTATTTGGCTTTGAAATTGAAAGGGGCTGAATTTTTTTGAGTTCTTACAACCGGCAGAACTTAGAGCCTGCAATTTTAAAAATTGGAGGGCTGAGCTCTATGAGAGCCCAGAGGGCCTTAGGAACCAGAGTCCCCACCCTTAACAAGACAGTATGACAAATAGCTGATGCATATACAGCTTGGAAGCAGCAGTTTGAAAAATAGTGGGAACAGACAAGAGGGAGAGTGATTTACTCATCTCAGAGCATGGCCCAGAGAGGTAGGGATTAAGGGGAGACCGCTCCAGGGACAAAGGAGCTATCACGAACCATTTCCCTCCCCCAACCCCCAGCATAAACACAAGGCCACCTGCAGGGACCAGCACAGTGTGGATGCTAACTTGCTTATACCAAGCCCTGTCCCCACCATGCTTCAATGGACTCGCCCATCCTAGTCAAACTTGCTTCAATCCCCAAGAAGACTGGCACAAACCCCACCAACTCATCTCCCCACCAGCACATTTTCCAGGACCTCAGTTCTGGCAACAACGGCAGGTCTCAGTTTGCAAGCAGACTAGCACACACCTGGTTAAAATACACCCCACCCACTGGGGATGAAACACCACCCACAACAGGCAAAGACAGCTTCTGCAGACATGTGGACTGAAAGAAAAAGATGTCAGGGCTCAACAGAAGAGCACACACAGCACACATAGGAGACACTCCTTGAAGCACCAGACCCTGGGGACAGGGGACACTACACTGCAGGGCACTATAGGACCTCTTCTTCATAAGGCCATTACCTTCAAGACCATGAGACAGAGCGGACTCCAAACACACAGAAACAGACAGAGTTAGACAAAATGAGGAGACAGAGGAGTACGTCCCAAATGAAAGAACAGGACAAAACCATAGCAAGAGACCTAAGTGAAACAGATATAACTAATATGCCTGATAGAAAATTCAAAGATTGTAAAGATACTCACTGGACTTAAGAGTGGAGGACATCAGTGAGACCCTTAACAAAGAGATAAAGACCCAATCAGAGATGATGAACATAATACATGAAAATAAAAATAAAGATGATGGAATAAATAGGCTAGATGAAGTAGAGAAATGAACTAATGACCTGGAAGACAGAGTAATGAAAAGTAACCAAGCTGAGCTAATGAGAGGGGAAAAAATTATGTAAACTGAGAACAGTCCTTGAGAACTCAGTGGTTCCATCAAGCATAATAACATTCACATTACAGAGACCCAGAAGAAAAGACAAAAGGGGGCAGAAAATTTATTTGAAGAAATAATAGCTAAAAACTTCCCTAATCTGGGGAAGGAAACAGATATCCAGATCCAGGAGGTACAGAGAACTGCCCCCCCCCCCCAAATCAACATAAGGCAGTCTACACCAAGACACACAGTAATTAAAATGGCAAAAATGGCAGTGACAAGAAAAAATTTTAAAAGCACCAAAAGAAAAGAAGACAGTTATATACAAAGGGAAACCCCATAAGGCTATCAGTGGATTTTTAAGGAGAAACTCTGCAGGCAAGAAGAAAGTGGCATAATATATTCAAAGTGCTGAATGGGAAAAATCTGCAGCCAAGAATACTCTATCATACAAGGCTATTACTCAGAACAGGAGGAGAGATAAAGAGTTTTTCAGACAAACAAAAACTAAAGGAGTTCATGACCACTAAACAAGTACTGCAAGAAATATTAAAGGGGACTCTCTGAGTGGAAAAGAGACCATAAGTGAGAGTATGAAAAGTAAAAAAGACAAAAGCAATAAAAATGAGTAGTTCTGTAAAAATCCATCAAGGGATTCACTAAATAAAAGGATGTAAAATTTGACACCATATACCTAAAACATGGGAGGCAGAGGAGTAAACAATGGGTTCAAACTTAAGTGACCATCAACTTAATATAGACTGCTATATGCAGAAGATGCTGTATACAAACCTAATGGTACCCATGAATCAGAAACCAGTAATACACAAAGAATGAAGAGAAAGGAGTCCAAATATATCATTAAAGAAAGCCAGCAAACAGTGACGGAAGAGAGTGAGAAAGGAAGAGAAGAATGACATAAACAACCACAAAACAAGTAACAAAATGATAATGAATATGTACCTATCAATAATTACTTTGTAAATGGACTAAATATTTTCATCAAAGATCAGGGGTGATGGAATAGGTAAAAAAGCAAGACCTATCTATGTGCTGCCTATTAGAGACTCATTTCAGACCTAAAGAGATCTGCAGATTCAAAGTAAGGGGATGGAGAAACATTTATCATGCAAATGGATGTCAAAAGCAAGCTGGGGTAGCAATATCTATAAGCAGATAAAACAGACTTTAAAAAAAGGACTGTAACAAGAGACAAAGAAGGACACCTCTATAATAATAAAGAAAACAATCCAACAAAAGGATATAACAATTGTAAATATTTACACACACAACATGGGAGCACCCAGATACATAAAACAGTTACTAACATAAAGGAAATAATCAACAGTAATACAATAATAGTAGGAGACTTTGACACCCCACTTACATCAATGGACACATCATCCAAACAGAAAATCAACAAGGAAACAGTGGCTTGGAATGAAACACTGGACCAGATGGATTAAATAGATATATTCAGAACATTCCATCCTAAAACAAAATACACATTCTTTTCAAGAGCACATGGAACATTCTCCAGAACAGATTTCATATTAGGCCACAAAAGAAGTCACAAATTCAAAGACTGAAGTCATAGCATGCATCTTTTACCACAATGTTATTAAACTAGAAATCAACCACAAGAAAAAACCTGGAAAGAACACAAATACATGAAGGTTAAATAATATGCTACTAAACAATAAATGGGTCAACCAAGAAATCAAAGAAGAAATAAAAAATTACATGAAAATGAAAACACAACAGTCCAAAATCTTTGGGATGCAGCAGTTCTAAGAGGGAAGTTGATAGCAATACCTCAAGAAGCAAGAAAATCTCAAATCAACAACCTAATATTACACGTGAAGGAGCTAGAAAAAGAAAAAACAAAACCCCAAACCAGCAGAAGGAAGGAAATAATCAAGATTAGAATAGAAATAAAGGATATAGAAACTAAAACAACAATAGAACGGATCAATGAAACTGGGAGCCAATTCTTTGAAAAGATCAACTACTAGCCAAATTCATTTAAAAAAAGGAGGGGGTCCCTGGGTGGCTCAGTCGGTTGAGTGTCCAAGTCTTGATTTTAGCTCAGGTCATCTTCTCAGGGTGGGGGATTAGCCCCATGTCAGGCTCCACACTCAGTGTGGAGTCTTCTTGTCCCTCTTCCTCTACTCCTCCCCCAACTCACGCACGCTCGGGCCCGCTCTCTCTCAAATAAATAAATGAAATCAATAAAAACAAAAAAAGAGAGGGATGCCTGGGTGACTCAGTTAAGCATCTGACTCTTGATTTCAGCTCAGATCATGATCTCAGGGTTGTGAGATTGAGCCCCACGTCAGGCTCCACGCTCAGCGAGTCTGAGATTGAGCCCCATATCAGGGAGTCAGCTTGAAATTCTCTCCCTCCCTCCTTCCCTCTGTCAAATAAATAAGTCTTAAAAAAAAAAAAAAAAAAAAACAACAGAGAGAGGTCTCAAACACGGTAACAAATGAAAGAGAAATAACACCCAACACCACAGAGATACAAACAATTGTAACATAGTATTATGAAAAATTATATGCCAACAAACTGGACAACACAGAAGAAATTGATAAATTCCTAGAAACTGATAAATTCCTAGAAACCTATAACCTACCAAAAGTGAAGCAGGAAGAAATAGAAAATTTGAACAGACTGATAACCAACAAAGAAATTAACTCAGTAATCCCAACACACAAAAGTCCAGGACCAGAGAGCTTCACAGGTGAATTCTACCAAACATTTAAAGAAGAGTTAAATACCTGTTCTCAAACTACTCCAAAAAACAGAGGAGGAAGGAAAACCCAAATTCATTCTATGAGACCAGTATAACCCCGATACCAAAACCAGATAAAGACACCACCAAAGGGGCGCCTTGGTGGCTCAGTCATTAAGTGTCTGCCTTCGGCTCAGGTCATGATCCCAGGGTCCTGGGATCGAGTCCCACATCGGTCTCCCTGCTCGGCGGGAGGCCTGCTTCTCCCTCTCCCATTCCCCCTGCTTGTGTTCCTGCTCTCGCTATCTCTCTGTCAAATAAATAAAATCTTAAAAAAAAAAAAAAAAGACACCACCAAAAAAGAGAACTACAGGCCAATATCCCTGATGAACATAGATGCAAAAAATCCTCAACAAAATATTAGCAATCCAAATCCAACAATACATTAAAAAAGAATCTAACACCACGATCAAGTGGGATTTATTCTCAAGATGCAAGGGTGGTTTAATATTAGTACAACAGTCAGTGTGATACATCACATCAATAAGAGAAAGGATAAAAACCACATGATCATTTCAACAGATGCAGAAAAAACATGTGACAAAGTACAACATCCATTCATGACAAAAGCCCTCAACCAAGTGGGTTCAGGGGCGCCTGGGTGGCTCAGTCGGTTAAGCATCCAACTCTTGATTTCAGCTCAGGTCATGATCTCAGGATCATGAGATCAAGTCCCACGTCTGCGTGGAGCCTGCTTAAGTTTCTCTCTCTCCCTCTGCCTCTGCCCCTCCCCACTCGCAAACATGCTCTCTCTAAAAGAAAAACAAACAACAATAACAAAGTAGGTTCAGAGGGAACATACTTCAACATAATAAAGGTCCTATATGAAAAACCCACAGTGAACATCATACTCAATGGGGAAATATTGAGAGCTTTTCCCCTAAGGTCAGGAACAAACAGGGATGTCCATTCTCACCACTTTTATTCAACATAGTACCGGAAGTGCTAGCCATAGCAATCAAACAACAAAAAGAAATAAAAGGCACCCAAATTGGTAAGGAAGAAGTAAATTCTATTTGTAGATGGCAAGATACTATATACAGAAAACCCTAAAGGCTCCACCAAAAACCTACTAGAATTGATAAACAATTTCAGTAAAGTCGCAGGATTCAAAATCAGTGTACAGAAATCTGATGCATTTCTATACACTAATAAGGAAGCAGCAGAAAGTGAATTGATAAGAGAACAATCCCACTTACCACTACACCAAAACCAATAAAATACCTAGGAATAAACTTAACCAAAGAGGTAAAAGACCTATACTCTGAAAACTATAAACCACTGATGAAAGAAATTGAAGAAAACACAAAGAAATGGAAAGACCTTCCATGCTCATGGATTGGAAGAAGAAATATTGTTAAAATGTCTATTAAGGAGGGCATGCAATGTACTGAGCACTGGGTATAAGACTGATGAATCACTGAACTCTAACTCTGAAATAATACACTATATGTTAATTAATTGAATTTAAATTAAAAAAAATTTATGTCTATATTACCCAAATCAATCTACAGATTTAATGCAATCCCTATTAAAATACCAATAGCATTTTCACAGAGCTAGAACAAACAATCCTAAAATTTGTATGGAACCAAAGAAGACCCCAAATCTCCAAAGCAATCTCAAAAAACAAACTGGAGATACCACAATTCCATACCAAGTTATATTACAAAGTTGTCATAATGCCACTAGTAGTATGGTACTGGCATAAAAATAAAACACAGAGATCGATGCAGAATAGAAAACCCAGAAATAAACCTACAATATGGTCAATCTTCGATATAGGAGGAATGAATATGCAATGGGAAAAAGTCTCTTCAACAAATGGCGTTGGGAAAAGTGGACAGCTACATGCAAAGCAATGACTACTTTCTTGAGGCACCTAGGTGGCTCAGTCGGTTAAGCATCCGACTCTTGATTTCAGCTGAGGTCTTGATTTCAGGGTCGTGATTTCAAGCCCCAGACTGGGCTCCCTGCTGGGTGTGGAGCCTACGTTAAAAAAAAAAAAAAAAAAAAAAGACTATTTCTTTCACCATACATAAAAATAAACTCAAATGGATTAAAGACCTAAATGTAAGAATGGAAACCATAAAAATTCCTAGAAGAGCACAGGCAATAATGTCTCTGACATTGGCCATAGCAACATTTTTCTAGATAGGTCTCCTGAGCAAAGGAAACAAAAGCAAAAATAAACTATTGGGACTTCATAAAAATAAAAAGCTTCAGCATAGCAAGGGAAACCACCAACAAAACTAAAGGCAACCTACAGAATGGGAGAAGATATTTGCTAATGACAAATCTGATAAAGGGTAAGTACCCAAATGATATACAGAACTTAGACAACTCAATACCCCCAAAACAAATAATCCAATCAAAAATGGGCACCCTCTCTCTCTCTCTCATTCTCTCTGTCTCAAATAAATAAATAAAATCTTTAAAAAAAAAAAAAAAAAAAGGGCGCCTGGGTGGCTCAGTTGGTTAAGCGGCTGCCTTCGGCTCAGGTCATGATCCTGGAGTCCCGGGATCGAGTCCCGCATCGGGCTCCCTGCACGGCAGGGAGTCTGCTTCTCCCTCTGACCCTCTCTCTGTCTCAAATAAATAAATAAAATCTTTAAAAAAAAAAAAAAAAAAAAATGGGCAGAAGACATGAAGAGACTTTCACCAAGAAGACATCCAGATGGAAAACAGACACATGAAAAGATGCCCAACATCAGTCATCATCGGGAAATACAAATCAAAACTACAATGAGATATCCTCTCACACCTGTCAAATGGCTAAAATCAACAACACAAGATACAGATGTAGTGAAAAGAAGGGGCATGTGCACCCCAATGTTCATAGCAGCAATGTCCACAATAGCCAAACTGTGGAAGGAGCCAAGATGCCCTTCAACAGATGAATGGATAAAGATGTGGTCCGTATATACAATGGAATATTACTCAGCCATCAGAAAAGATGAATACCCACCATTTGCATCAACATGGATGGAACTGGAGGGGATTATGCTAAGTGAAGTAAGTCAAGCAGATAAAGACAATTATCATATGGTTTCACTCATATGTGGAACATAAGCAATAGTCCAGAGAACCATAAGGGAAGGGAGGGAAATCTGAAGGGGGAGGAATCAGGGAGGTAGATGAACTAAGAGAGACTATGGACCCTGGGAAATGAACTGGGGGTCTCAGGTGGGGGGGGCGAGGGTAACAGGGTGATGGGTATTAAGGAGGGCACATGTTGTGATGAGCACTGGGTGTTATACATAACTGATGAATCACTGAACACTACATCAAAAACTAATGATGTATTATACAGCGGCTAACTGAACATAATTAAAACAACAACACAAGAAACTACAAGTGTTGGTGAGGATGTGGAGAAAAAGGAACCCTCCTGCACTACTGATAGGAATGCAAACTGGTGCAGCCACTGTGGAAAATGGTATAGAGGTTCCTCAAAAAGTTAAAAATAGAACTACCCTACAATCCAGTGATCACACTACTGGGTATTTACTCCCAAAATACAAAAACGCTAATTCAAAGAGATACATGCACCCCTATGTTTATAGCAGCACTATTTACAATAGCCAAGATATGGAAGCAGTCCAAGTGTCTGTCGATTGATGAATGGAATCTTGTCATTTGCAACAACAAGGATGGCTAGAGAGTATAACGATAAAAATAAGTCAGAGAAAGACAAATACCATATAATTTCACTCACATGTGGAATTTAAGAAACAAAACAAATGAGCAAAGGGAAAATGAGAGAGAGAGAGAGAAGCCAAGAAAAAGACTGTTAACTATAGAGAAGAAACTGATGGTTACTAGAGGAGAGGTGGGTGGGGAATGAGTGAAATAGGTGGTGGGGATTAAGAAGTGCACTTGTGATGAGTACCGGTGACATATGGAACTACTGAATGACTATATTGTATACCTGAAACTAATATAACACCATATGTTAACTCTATTGCAATTAAAATTAAAAACTTAATTTAAAAAACTATATTCAGGGGCGCCTGGGTGGCTCAGTCAATTAAGCATCTGCCTTCGACTCAGGTCATGGTCCCAGGGTCCTGGGATCACGCCCCAGATCAGGCTCCCTGCTCAGAGGGGAGTCTGCTGCTTCCTCTCCCACTCCCCCTGCTTGTGCTCTCCCTGTCAAATAAATAAATCTTAAAATAAAAAAATAAAAAACTATATTCATGTAGATAGTATACTATTACACTTCAAAACCCCCAAAAAATTAACAGTAAAAAACTTTTACAAATAATGAGAACTTAATAGGCAATAGGTTAGAAAACTGATAGCAGAATCAGTAACTTAAATACACCTTAAAAAATGTTTAGAAGATAGAAAACACTCCCTTTATAATAAAAAGATAAGATACTTAGGAATAAACTTAAAAAATATGAACAACCTATATAAGGAAATCTTGAAAAGAATCCTCAAGGGGGAACAAGTACAATTTTTTTTTTTTAAGATTTATTTATTTATTTGAGAGAGCGAGAATGAGAGAGAGAGAGAGTACATGAGAGGGGGGAGGGTTAGAGGGAGAAGCAGACTCCCCGCCGAGCAGGGAGCCCGAATGCGGGACTCGATCCAGGGACTCCAGGATCATGACCTGAGCCGAAGGAAGTCGCTTAACCAACTGAGCCACCCAGGCGCCCGGGAACAAGTACAATTTAACAAATAAAAATACAACCTATGTTTTTAGATTGTTCCAGATACATAAGGATGTCAATTATCCCAAATTAGTGCATGATTTTAACAGGACCTCAATAAAAACAACAGGATTCCCTATTTCCACCACCGCCGCCCACAAAACAAGACGAACAGATTCTAGAATTCATATGGAAAGGCAAATAAGCAAGACCAGGCAAGGAAACTCTGAAAAAATAGTCATCAAGGGAAACAAACTGAGGGTTACAGAAGGGAGGGGGATGGGAGTAACCGGGTGATGGGTATTAAGTAGGGCACGTGTTGTGATGAGCACGGGGTGTTATACACAACTAATGAATCATTGAACACTACAACAAAAACTTATGATGTACTATATGCTGGCTAACTGAACATTATGGGGGGGGGAAAAAAAGAACTATTCCTACCAGATGTAAAAGCATCCTGTAAACTCTCAATAATGAGGGCACCATGGTAGTGGCTGAGTGTTGAAGAGAATGTGAAGCAACTGGAACCCTTAGATGCTGCTGATGGGGGTGCCAATTGGCATAATCCCTTGGAAACCCCTCTGGCAATATCTAGTAAAGTAAACACATGCACACCCTATGATGTGGTACTTTCACTCCAAGGTATGGATCCAAGAGAAATGTGTAATTTACTTACCAAATTATACAACATATTCATAACAGTCCCAAACTAGAAACTACCCAAATGCCCACGAACAGTAGATCAACTGTGGTCTGTTCATATAAGAGACTAAAGAGACCAATGAGAACAACATGGACAAATCTCACAAACACAATGCTGAGTCAAAGAAGACACAGAACACCATAGGATTCCACTTATACAATGGATTAAAACAAACAAACAAACCTAATTTACACCGTCAAAAGTCAGGATGGTGGTTTCCCTCAGAGGCTTGCGTGGAAAGAGTGACTGGCCTGAGATCACCAGGGAGGCAGGCTTCTGTTTCTCTATGTGATGCACTGCATTTGATCCATTCAATACACTTTTTTTTGTTACTCAAGAAAAGTATTTCTTCATAATAATTACCTCTGTAACCATATTTAATACCTTAGTCCCCTGGACTTCGTAACTAGAGAAGTCATTAGCAGGTCTGTCATTCAAGAGGGAGAAAACCAGAGGCCAGATTCCAGTGAGGAGGAAAGAAGAGACAAGAGGGCTTTAAATGAAAAGGGAGAGAAGAATTCGGGCAGCAATTAAACTGGGTTAAGAGGGGTTTGGGTTAAGAGGGGTTTTGTTTTTCTTAAAAAGCAGACCAAAAAAAAAAAATCTATGCATGTTTATATATTTATTGCTAGAGGGAGGAGTTAAAAGGAGAAGAAATTAAGAGATTTACACAAACCGGTCAAGAAAGCAAGACACCAGATGGGGAAGGATGGCCAGAAGCCCAGGTGGAAGCATCTCATTCTTTGAGTCTGAGGAGACATGGAAGGATGGTGAGATGGAGAAATGGTCACCTACAGGGAGTAAGGAACCTTATACTCTCAATTTTCTCCATGAAGGAAATGCCCAACTCATCTGACCAGAGTGGAGAACAGAAATGGAAGGGATTAGATCTAGCCTTAGGAAGTAAAGAAAATAAGAACAGGTGCTGAGGGGAGGTCAGACAGGCACACTGAGGGCCCAGCCCAGCTAGAGTAGGGCTCTGGGGCTTTCCTCCAGTAGCCACAGGCCCCACAGACAGCTGGGGCTCCAAAGAGCAAGGAGAGAATTAGGGGAGCTGATGACAGAGACCCTACCCTATTTTTACCTTCTTTGGGCCAAAAACCTTTTTTTGGACCTAAAACTACCCATGCCACATGTACTTTTGCTCTCCATCTCTCTAGAGAAACAAATGCCCACTGAGCGTAAGGTTCCAAACAAAGGTACCTAACAAAAAGTCTCCCTGGCCTCAACTCCAGACTTTGGGGGCATGGACCCTTCTCTATGCACCTCTCAGTGCTGTCTGAAGACCCCTGAAATCTACTGGTCCAATTGGCTCCTCCTCCCTCCAGCCTTCAAGGACAGGAGAGCTGTATGATGGCTACCGCCACTAGCTCTTCCTAGAACACACTACTGAGTGGCCCCTGTCCTGCACCCACCGCATGCTCTGCCTGTGTTGCCCAATGTTAAAGTCTGTGGGTTTGGCACTTCCTCCCTACGCCAAACACAAGGACCACGGACGTGGCTGAGCTAGCACAGGCAAGACTGGCAGATGTGGCACTTACAGAGTGTATGATGTCCACCATGTTGTAGGCTTTGGTCGATTCCAAGGGGACAATTGTGTCAAGCTCTGGAACCATACGGCCACTTTGGATAGAAAAAGAAGGAAATACAATCAACACAGGAAGAGCCAGTGGCTGGGGGATGGGAGAGACATCATGGAGAGGGGAGGAGTGAGAGGATTCTGTCCCCGCTGGGCTTGCAAAGTATACTGAAAGATGTATTCCTTTCTTACCACCATGTCAAACTGAACCTGAGTTTGATAGTAACCCAAAAGAGCTTTGTTTTGACTTACAGGGGGGAAAATGAGCTTATTCTCCTGAATGTGGTTCCCTCATTTATCCTCTCTGAATACCTCCTATAGTGTGGGGCACTACACGACATTGCAGGGAAGACGACACTGTTTTAGCAAGTCCTGCTCTCACTTCCTGAGACATTAAAAATAAAAAAACAAGGACTTGGAAATGCAAAGTCAGAGTTCTGCTATTGAAAACTGTGGGTTCACATTCCCTATTGGAAAATAAACCTGCCAGAGCTCCTTTTAAAAAAAAAGAAAAAGAAAGAAAAACTGCAGGCCCTCTGGTGGGGAGAATCACTGAGGACTAACCAGTCACCTAGGCTCATGGCTCTCTGCTTCCTCATGCATCTACATGGCTGAGCAGGGAGCCCGCCAGGGCCCACTCCCACACCACAGGAGGACTCAGCAGCAATATGCCCCTCTCCCACATGCTCTCATCCCCTCCTGGCCCATGTGGGCAGACAGGGGTTGTTCTGGCCCTGAGGTGTACACCTGGGCTGAAGTTTGGCCTTGGTAAAGCCACATACCCCATCAAGCCCAACTTCCCAGAGAACTCTACACTAGGGTATCGGAGCATAGCCCCACTGGATTAAGTCCTCCCTTACTTTTTATTTGCTACTTATATATATAGCTACTCTGGGATCATATGGGAAGGAGATATGGCTGGGCCTAAGCAGGATATTTAGTCATTCCTAGGCCTCTGGGCCCTAATACCTTCAAATGATGTCCTAAACTTTTCAAGAACCCCAAATAGGATAGATTCTCAGAAAAGGAGGCTGTGCCCATCACTCTGGGCCTGTGACCACCCTCCATTTTGTGACTACACATAATATGCCACTGGTTAGGTCCTCTGAGAGGTGGGGCTGAGGCAGGTAAGAGCCCAGGTCCACCCCACAGAGCAGTGTCTAAAAATGTCTTCTTCCTATGAGCTAGAATTCTAAATTCCTTCCGCAAAACGAACTCCAGGCCAAGTGAGTTTGAACTAGTTTGAATCTGAAGTCTGCACCTCAGAGTGGAAACAAAATGGAGAGAAAGCAGCCAGAGATCTGGAGAATAGTTCCCCAGGTGAACCTCTGGCTTTCTCAGTGGTGCCCCCGTATCAGGCAGTGGCCCCAATAGCAAGAAGGAGAGAAAGTCTTCACTAGGTGGCCAGCAATTCACCCTTCCCCTGGACTGCCACAAGCAGACGTATACAGGCACGTTTCCTAAAGGGCATGCTGTCTACACCATTTCACATTTCATGTCAAAACAAAAAATACTTCCATATCCAATTCTGGACAAATCAAGACTCAGATGTCAACTGGGGTGGGAGGGGGGGCACTGTTTACTCCCAAGCTATTGATCAGATTTTTTTTTTTTTAAGATTTTATTTCTTTGACAGAGAGAGCGACAGCGAGAGAGGGAACACAAGCAGGGAGAGTGGGAGAGGGAGAAGCAGGCTTCCCACTGAGCAGGGAGCCCAATGCAGGGCTCGATCCCAGAACCCTGGGATCATGACCTGAGCTGAAGGCAGACGCTTAACGACTGAGCCACCCACGCGCCCCTATTGATCAGATATTACAGAGAGGAAAAAAGTGAATAGAAATAAAATTTTTCTTTGCTCCTGTATTCAGACATGCCACCACATGCCAACACCTGAGCACCTCGCTGGCTCCACTCCAGTCTACTCCAAGCTGCCCCATAGGGTGGGCCCTGGAGGTCCTGCCAGGGCAGAGGAGCCAGAAAAGGGCAAGCCAACCTGCAAAATGAGAGTTGGTGCTGCCTCCTGCAACTTACCTGGGATCATGGCATTCGCAGATGGGAGCTGGGTCCTGATTGCTGAGGGGCAGGTAGTTGAAGAACTCCCGGAGATTACACAAGGCATCAACATCATTTTCAAAAGCTCTGTGGGCAACACCTGAGAAAACAGAGAGGCTATAATGGGCCTGGCCACCTGTCAGCCCAAAGATGCTGCTCCACATCCACTTGTCCGTCCAAGGGCATGTGTGCAGAAGACTGTGCCAACAGCTCTGCAAGGATGGGACACCACAGACCCCCCACCTTCAGGATGACCTGCAGTTTGTGCAGCCTGTTCCCTCGGCTCTGCACCCACATCTCGGCAGGGTCACGTCTTTATTCCCCACGGCCCTCATGTGCCATCCCCATCCTGTGCAGGAGTTTTCTTCACACCCTTCCCTGCCACACCTGTCTGTCCATTTCCCTGTTTCCTGCATGACATCTCCCCTAGAGTGTCAGTCCTAACAGGGGAGAGCCCAGGCCCGTCTCAGCCACTGTAGTCCCACATCAAGAATTACACCTAGTTATAGGTCACTTAGCTTTCAATAAAGCTGAAAAATAAAAAAAGAAAAGACTAATGGCCGGCACATGTCATGGTATTCAGGAATGGTGGAGGGCAAGGAGGGGAACCACCTGGCCCTAGTGAGGAACGAAGCCATCATTCCTCAAGAACATTCTGAAATCACAGAACCACCAAACAACGCCCCAGACATGACAGAGAAAGTAGGGCCAGAAACTCTCTCCCAGACTCCCTACTCCCACCATTTCCCCTACCGCCTCTTTTCCACTCAGCAGCCAAACTGAGCTTTTTAAGCCAGATTTATGCCATGTCTCCAATCACCCTCCTTGCTGTTCACTGAATATGCCAGCCACCCTCCCTCCTCAGGGCCTTTGCATCGGCTACTCCCTCCGCCTACACTGTTTCTCCCCTAGATGTTCATGCCGTTAACACCAGATCTGCTCGACTGCTACCCTCACAGTGAGGCCTGCTCTTACCCTATTTCAAACCACAACAATCCCAGGCCCCCTTTACCCTGTTCTACTTTTTCAATAACACAGATTACCTTCTAACATACTGCACAATGTCCTTATTTATCAGGTTGTTTATGGTCCATCTCCTGTGCTAAAACATAAGCTCCACAGAGGCAGGGGTCTTTTTTCTTTCACAAAGGTATTCCCAGCACACAGAACAATGCTTGACACATAGGCACGCAATGAATATCCGCTGAATAAAATGTTTCGTGCTCAACACAGAATTCTTTTATTCAAGAAATACTTAAAAATTGGTGCAGCCGCCTTGAAGGACGGCATGGCAGTTCCTCAAAAAGTGAGTTACCATTTGACCCAGAAATTCCACTCCTAGGTATATACCCAAAGGAAACCAAAAAACCTGTCACACAAAACTTGCACAAGAATGTTTACAGCAGCATATTCATGACAGCCAAAAAGTGGAAATAATCCAAATGTTCAACTGATCAATGAATACATAAAATGTGGTACAGTTATATATGGAAATATTATCCATGCTGCAACATGGATTAACCTTAAAAATGGTATGCTAAGGACAAGAAACTACTCACAAAAGACCATATATGACAGGACTCCATTTATTTCCATTCCATATATATTCAGAATAGACAAATCCACAGAAACAGAAGGTAGATCAGTGACTGCCTAGAGGTAGACTGGGGGGAAATGGGGAGCAAATGCTAATGGATGCAAGGCTTTTTGAGGATGATGAAAAGGTTCTAAAATTATGGTGATAACTGAAAAACACTGAATACATAAAAATCATTGACTTGTATACTTTAAATGAGTATGTCACATGTATAATACATAAATTATATCTCAATAAAGCTGTTTTAAAAACAAGGAAAAATATGTATAGAGCACCATTTAGCCTTGCTCGGGAGATACAGCTAAATATATCAGATGTCACCAATATTCAACACTATTTTAGATCCCAGTACAAAGAAAAACTGCAGCCAATTAAACCCTGAGACAAGGGTGTGAGGACCAACTATGGGGCAGTCAGCAAGGAGGAGTTCTCCTTCTAGCTGTATGCTGGAGACAGAGCTGAGCAGAGCTGAGGGCAAGGAATGAGTCAAAGCTGATGCCAACCTGAGGTGGAAAAGGAGCAACTTTGGTGGGTAGGAGGAGTCAAGAGCTCTGACTTAAAAAAAAAAAAATAAAAAGTCAGGGTGCCTGGGTGGCTCAGTCAGTTAAACATCCAACTCTTGATTTCGGCTCAGGTCATGATCTCGTGGTCTTGAGATCAAGCCCTGGGTCGGGCTCTCCACTGTGCGCGGAGCCTGCTTAAGATTCCCTCTCTTCCACTCCCTCTGCCCCTCCCCGCCATCTCTTTAAAAAAAAAAAAAAATATATATATATATATATATGTATTTCATCAAATGGAAGACTTCACACATGTAAGAGAGATGTAACTTACTAAGAAAGAAATGCTGACATCTAAGTGATGATCCAATGCCTTAACCACAGTACACTGAAGTGTGTAAATTGGTCATAGCAGCTTCTCATAGCTTTGAAATCTTTCAAAGAAGCAATTTCTCCTGCCTTCACTTACACTGCTTATTTTGTCATAGACAATCCTTTCACAACCTGAGGTCTTTTTCCAAAAATATATGGAATTCCCATCACTACTCCAACAACAAAGTCTTCATTAATGTCAGATTCATGCGCCACTCCCAATTCTATGCCTCTGTATAATAGTAACCTTTGTTTCAGTCCAAAGAACAGAATAATCTTTATACATTTTGAACTCTGCACGTGTGGCACATAACCTCGAAAAGATGAAAAGCTATGACCAAGTTTGTAAAAATGTGGGCCATGACCATCACATTATGACTATACCTAGCCAAGGGCAATTGGTAATACTGCCATCTAAGACATACCTCAACTTTGGATTAAAAGAAAGTCACAATACAGCATTTTTTTTTTTAAAGGTTCAACAGTGTGTGTATTTATATATGTATATATATATGTATTTACATGTGTATATGTGTACTTACATGTGTTCATATATACATATATTTATATATCATATCTCTTGTAACCACCATTTCAGTTAGTTTTAAAAGCTTTAGTAGTAGCCTGTTTTTGTTTCATTTAACAAATTTGAGCTACTAAATCTATCTTTATTATTATATCTGTAGTAAATATACCACACTACAGTGATATTTATAAAAGATTGTCACTATTCTCTTAGGATGCCAACTGATATGAAGCAAATGGTAGAGCTGGTAAATACCAATTTTGTAAAAATTGGTATTTGTCATACAATGTTGAGTATGACGTCGAGAATGACGTCGAGAATGACGTCGAGAATGGCGTCCAGTATGGCGTCCAGTATGGCGTCCAGTATGGCGTCCAGTACATTACTACTCAATGGTTAAAAACAGTAAGGTGAGGGGCGCCTGGGTGGCTCAGTCGTTAAGCTTCTGCCTTCGGCTCAGGTCATGATCCCAGGGTCCTGGGATCGAGCCCCGCATCGGGCTCCCTGCTCTGCCGGAAGCCTGCTTCTACTTCTCCCACTCCCCCTGCTTGTGTTCCCTCTCTCACTGTGTCTCTCTCTGTCAAATAAATAAATAAATTAAATTAAATAAAAAAAAAAAAAAAAAAACAGTAAGGTGAGCCTCAAGGCCTCTAACCTGACATGGTGGTATGGGTCCTGGCACCACCAAGCTCCTCCTGAGTAACATCCTCATTGGTGACAGACTTCACAACATCCGGGCCAGTGATGAACAGGTAGGAGGTGTCCTGAAATTAGAATTACAGAAGGATCAATCTCAGGCACCTTAGAGTTGACATAGCCAAGACAAATGCAGAGAAGTTAGTGATGTAGTGACAGAACCAGGTTAGGATGCTGCTCAAAGATACCTATCCAAACTAAAGACCCAAGGTTTCCCTGCCTCACTGTCTACTAAGAAAATTTCCACCGTATGGTTCTGTCTCAGCAAAATGATTTGCAGCATGCCTAACATTTCAGGTCATTCATCTGTAAACACCTTAACTGGGAGCCCTTATTCAGAGCTTGCTGTGCACCAAGCATTTTTCTAAAGCACTTCATGGGATTGTGTAAGTAAGCCTCAGTACTATTTTCACCCCCATTTATAAACGGGGAAACTGAGTCACTGTGACAGTATATATAGTTTACCTAAAATTAACCAGCCACCTTAAGCCATTTGGAGAACATGACAATCAATGCTTTGGGGTTTTAAGAGGGTGACATTTAATTTTTAGTTTTTAAAGATAAAGGCATTTCATAAAACATTAAAAAAAGAATAGGAGATACAGTAGAATGTAGGTCTATATCCAAGCTCTTATTTCCAGGCCTCCAAATTCCCTCCCCAAAGGCAACCACTGTCAGTTTCTCTCCTTGAAAGACATCCATGCATATGTAAGCATTAATATTTATCATTAAATAGTAATATTTAATAATATTGTCCTCTTGGGGCACTTGAGTGGCTCAGTTGTTAAGCGTCTGCCTTCGGCTCAGGTCATGATCCCAGGGTCCTGGGATCGAGCCCCGCATCGGGCTCCCTGCTCCACGAGAAGCCTGCTTCTCCCTCTCCCACTCCCCCTGCTTGTGTTCCCTCTCTCGCTGTCTCTGTCAAATAAATAAAATCTTAAAAAATAATAATAATATTGTCCTCTTATTTTCTTTCCAGCACAGTGTCCTACAAAAATTGTTCTGAAACTTCTTGAGGACCATACTGTATCAGGACAGTAGGATATGTATAATAATTTAATAGTCACCTACTGGTGGTCCTTTAGGTTATTTCCAGTATTTTGCTATAACAAGCAATTCCACAGTCAATATCTTACTACAGTCATCTCTGGCAGCTCACTGTTCATCTTCTTTGTCCACTTTTCTATTGGATACTTATTTTTATGTACTGAGGAAATTAGTCCTTAGACTAATATGTGTTTTATTAGTCTATTTTATGGATCCTTGGCTTGGAACCCTGCTAGAAAGGTCTAGCTAGAAAGGTCTTTCTTTCCCCACTCCACACAGGCTCATAAACAAATGTTCACAATAGCTTTATCTGTAACAGTCAAAAACCAGGAAATAACCCAATGTCCAATCAACAGATGAAATCTCAAAATAATTATCCCAAGTGAAAGGATCCAGCACCCACCCATCCTACCACCCACCAAAAAAGAAAAGTATATACTTTTTGTATGTGTTTTACACATAGAAAATGTCATTTTGAATAATTCTCTTTATATAACATTCTAGAAAATGCAAATTAGTTTATTGTGATAGGAAGCAGATGAATAGTTACCTGAAGACAGGGTTGAGAGGGAGGGAAGGATGGATTACAAAGATATATGAGGAAACCTTCGGAGTGGGGGTGGCTATGTTCATTATCTTAATTGGGGTTATGGCTTCACAGTTGTATACATGTGTCAAACTCAAACTACACAACTTAAATATGTGCAGATCATAGAATTATATCTCAAAGGTGTAAAAAAAAAAAAAAAAAGTGGAACTGCAAAGAGCCAAGAATATCCCATACCACTTGAAGAAAAATAAAGAGGGACAACTTGCTGTACCAGCTCTCAGTATGTGTCATTCAGCCCCTGTCACGAAGACAGTGTGGAGCTGGTACAGGGATAAGCGAACAGAACCCAAAAGAGCTCAGTGAAACATTGATATATGGACGCTTGATTCATGATACAGGTGGCATTACACAGTAGGAAAGGATGCGCTTTTCAATAAAAGCCTCTCAGTCAACTAGGTAACTGTACTGAAAAAAATTAAACTAGCCTCTATTTCATATTATATGTAAACTTCAATTCCAACTAGATTGAAATGTAAATGTAAAAGGTAAAATAATAAAGCTTTTAGAAAAGAAAAATGATCTTCATGACTTTGGGGTAGAAAAAAGTTCAAGAATTAAGATACACTACCCATAAAGTACACATTTCACGGTGGTTCTCCTATCAAAAGAGCATAGAAGCCAGCCTGAAGGGACTCCCACTGGCTAAGTGAGGACAATTTGAGCATGAAAACAAATAATGCTAGTAATGGATTAGAAACACCTGAGTAGAACAGGAAATCCAGGAACCCACTTAATAACAAATCCGCAAAATAAACAAATGCCCAAGGAAGCAGGGCTCTTCCTTAGGGTAGGATGCCAACTGATATGAAGCAAATGGTAGAGCTGGTAAATACCAATTTTGTAAAAATTGGTATTTGTCATACAATGTTGAGTATAACATCAAGAATAATGTCGAGTATGACATCACGAATAATGAGTATGACGTCGAGTATGACGTCGAGTAGCCTCCTGGCATGGTCTCTATCTCCCAACAAGTATTAATCAGTTACAAAAGGAAAAACAATAACTACACAGCAGAGAAACCAGACAACACCTTGAACAGTGATCATATATCACCGGTGAAGGGCAGATGGACATCACTTGCCTCTAGATGTGATCATCTGAGCAGGATACATCACTTACATGGTAGACACACTGGGATACCTACTCTGAATCTAATCATGAGGAAACATGACGTAAACACAACTGAGGAACAATCTAATAATTTGTTTTGTAGCCTTCAAAAATGTCAGTATCATGACAAAGTCTGAAGAGCTGTTGCAGATTAAAGGAAGATTAATAGGATAGGACAACTAAATGTAGTATGTGATCCTTGAATGGATCCTTTAATGGAAGGAAAAAAATGCTATAAAGGACATTATTGGGACAACTGACCAAACAGAATCTGAATGGCAAAGAGACTAAAGTATTATACAGAATAGATTATATATTGGGCACACATAAAACAAGTCTTAATAAGTTTAAAAAGATGACAAAAACAGTTTGTATTTACAGTGGGATGAAACCAGAAACAGAAGGAGAACTGGAAAATTCAAGTATGTGGAAATTAAACATCACACTCTTTAAAAAAACCACTGTGTCAAAGACAAAAATCGGATGAAATTGGAAAATAACTTGAGACAAATGGAAGTGAAAACACAACATAAAAAAACTTATCTGATACAATAAAAGCAGTGCTAAGAGGGGAAGTCATAGCTGTAAACACACTAGGAAAGAAGAAAGATCCCAAATAACCTAACTTTGTACCTTAAGAAAAAAAGAACCAACTAAACTAAAGTTAGCAGAAAGAATAAAATAAAGATCAGAGCATGAAAAAAAGCTAGAAAAGCAAGATATAAATAGACACACACACATACACACACACACATCCCGCAATGGAACCAAAAGTTCATTCTTCAAAAAGATTAGCAAAATCGACATACCTTTTGCTAGATGGACTAAGAAAAAGAGACTCAAATTACTAAAATAAGGAATGAAAATGACATTACTACCAATTCTACAGAAATAAAAAGAGTACTATGAACAATTCTACATCAAATTGGATAACCTAGATGAAATGAACAATTCCTAGAAACAGTAACCTTTAAGACTAATCAGTAACAAATGGCTTCACCAGTGAATTCTACCAAACATTTCAAGAAGGATTAAACATCAATCCCTCTCAAACTCTTCCAAAAAAATTAAAGAGTATGAAACACTTCCTAAGTGTTGGAAGGTCCACCATTACCTTAATGCCGAAGCCAGACAAAGACAGAAAAGAAAGCTACAGATCAATATCCCATATAAATACTGATACAAAAATACGCAAAATACTGGCAAACCTAACTCAACATTTTAAAAGAATTATACAAGACCAATTGGAATTTTTTCCTGACATGTATGAATGGTCTAACACACAGACAGGAATGTAATACCTCAATAAATAAAGGGGAAAAAATTACATGCTTATCACAATTGACATAGAAAAAGCATCTGACAAAATTCAACACCCTAGCATGATAAAAATACTCAGAAAACTAGAAATAGAAAACATAATAAAGGCAATTTATGAAAAACCCACAGCTAGTATCATAGTCCGTGGTGAAAGACTGAAAGCTTTTCTTCTAAGTTCAGGTAACAAGGCAAGAATGCCTACTTTCATCACTTCTAATCAACACAGTACTAGAAGTCGAGCCAGAGCAATTAGACAAGAAAAAAGAAAAGACATACAAATCAGAAATGATGAAGTAAAATGATCTGTCTGCAGATGACATTATTTTATATGTAGAAAACTAAAGATCCCCCAGGGGGAAAAAAAACAAATGAACAAACAAATTAATCAAAGTTGCTCGATACAAAATTAGCTACACTGTAGACACCCTCTCAGTTGCCTGAATTGCTTGGACTGGAGGAGGGCTATTAGCTCTGGGTCCAGCACCCTTATTTCAGACTAAGATGAAAAAGGAGGCAATGACCACTGTCCTTTAATGCAGAGCTGAGAGTGGAGGTTTGGTTGCATCTAAATTCAAAAGCAAACTGAAAATTACATTCAACCACTTTTTTCTAGGAGAAAGAGGAGTCCAAGATGGTGGAGGAGTAGGAGACCTTAATTTCGTCTGATCCTAGGAATTCAGCTAGATAGCTATCAAATCATTCTGAACACCTGCAAATTCAATTGGAGATCAAAGAAAATAGCAGAAATTCTATGAACAGAAAAGCGACCAGTTTCTGCAAGGTAAGAGCGTGGAGAAATGAATCTAAGGCAATATATGAGAAGACACACCGCAGGGGATTGGGAGCCTCCATCAGCCGGCTACCGGCAAGTAAGAGAGCAGTGGAGCACAAAAATCGGAACTTTTAGAAGTCTGCTCCCACTTGAGACATTGCTCAGGCAGCTAAGCGGGGATAGAACCCTCTCTGGGACAGTGTGGTCTCGGGATCCTCAGGGTCACAGGAAGACTGGGGGTACCTGAGTGCGGCAGAGCTCCCAGGTATCGGAGCGGGGAAGCCGGCTGCAAACAGCGAGCCCAGAAGTGGGCTCTCAGCTCGGGGTTGCCATAAACCATGATCCGCAGCACAACTGGGCGACTAGTCTCCAAGCAGGGGCCCAACAAGCAGCAGAACAGGCGAGACCCCCCTTCTTCCCCCAGGAGGAGCGGCACAGGATCTGCAGGGTTTGGAGACTCAAAGCGGGGTCGCATGCCTGAGATAGAAACTCTCGGTCACAGGCTGGGTGAGCACCGAGTGTGGCCAAAGACCAGGGAGACAGGATTAACTGACTGCTTTCACTGAGGGCTCACTGAGGAATGGGGCCCCGAGCATTCAGCTCTGGGGCCAGAGATTGGGAGGCCACCATTTTCATTCTCGTCCTCTAAAGCTGTGCATAAAGCCTTCAGGGAACAAAAGCCTCATAGAGCAAATTTAAGAAAACAGAGGATCATAGGGAAAGAGAGGAAAAAATAAAATAAGAGGAAACCAGATAGGGAGGCAGACCATAAGAGACTCTTAATCATAGGAAATAAACTGAGGGTTGCTAGAGGAGATGGGGGTGGAGGGATGGGGTAACTGGGGGATGGACATTAAGGAGGGCACGTGATGTAATGAGCAGTGGGTTTTATATAAGACTGATGAATCACAGACCTGTACTCTGAAAGCAGTAATGCATTACATGTTAATTAATTGAATTTAAGTTTTAAAAAATATAAAAAAAACCTTTTATATATATATATATATATTTTTTTTTAGGCACTGAAGTGAGTTAAGTATTCTGTCATTGTTAGCTAGCAGTTTCCTTAGGTCTAATTCGGGTAACTAAAGGTGACCCAAAGTTCCTCTGGGCTTACAGTATCATGCTGTATCATGATATGGTAAGTGCCAAGGAGGCCGCCCCAAAATGGGCCACTTTGACATAAAGATTATTTTAAGCTAAAAAGCAATCAAAATCCAGCAGATTCGGGAAAAGCTCTTTACCTCCCCTACAACTGCCTGAAAAGAATTTAGATAGAGGATCTGCTCCAGAAAGAGCTATCACCATGGATAAATACATTATACCATGAACTAGGTATGGTAGACAGGGAGGAACTTAACAAGGCCTGTTTGATCAAAGGCTTCAATGTCCCATTGTTTCTGAGTGGCCCAGCAAACATTTGTTTACCAAACATTTACTCTTTTAAATCTTCCTGCTCCTTAGCTCAGGACTATATATATATACCTCATTCTGCCTGTCTTTGGAATTTCCATGTCTGTGTGGATTCCCTGTAGGTCTGAAATTAAATTTGATTTTCTCCAGCTTAAAAAAAAAAAAAAATTAGCTGCATTTTTATACAGCAACAATAAACAATCTGGAAAGGAAATTACAAAAACAATTTCATTTACAATAGCTTCTAAAAGAGTAAAGTACTTAGGAATGACTTAACAAAAAAGGCACAAGATTTGTACACTGAAAACTATAAAACATCACTGAAAGCAATTTAAAAACTCACAAATAGAAAGACATCTCCTATTCACGAGATTAAAGACTCAATACTGTTAAGACGTCAACACTACCAAAAACAATATACAGACTCAATGCCATCCCTCTCAAAACCACAATGACTTTTCTTGCAAAAATAGAAAAACCCATCCTAAAATTGATGAGGAATCTCAGAGGACTCTGTATAACCAAAACAATCTTGAAAAAGAACAAAGTTGGAGGTCTCACATTTCCTTGATTTCCTTGACTTCAAAACCTACCACAAAGCTACAGAAATCAAAACAGTGTGGTACAGGCGTGAAGACATATAGACCAGTCAAACAACATAGAGAGCCCAGAAATGAACCCTCATATATATGCTCAAATGGTTTGGCAATGATATCTATACCATTCAATGGAGAAAGGACAGTCTTTTCAACGAATGGTGATAGGAAAATAGCATATTCACACGCAAAAGAATGAAGTTGGACTTTATGTTATACCATATACAAAAATTAACTGAAATAGGATCAAAGGGCTACAAGTAAGAGCTAAAAGCATAACACTTAGGAAACAGGGGCAAAATCTCATGACACTGGATCTGGCAAGACTTCTTAGATATAGACAAAAACGCAGAGGCAACATAAGATAATAAACTACACTTAATCAAAATTACAAGTTTTTTTAAGATTTTATTTATTTATTTGACAGAGAAACAGCGAGAGAGGAAATACAGCAGGGAGAGTGGGAGAGGGAGAAGCAGACTTCCCAATGAGCAGGGAGCCTGATGTGGGGCTTGATCCCAGGACCCCGGGATCCTGACCTGAGCTGAAGGCAGACGCTTAACAACTGAGCCACCCAGGCTCCCCTCAAAATCACAATCGTGGGGGGCGGAGCAAGATGGCGGAGGAGTAGGAGACCTGGATTTCGTCTCCTCTCAGGAATTCAGCTGGATAGGGATCAAACCCTTCTGAACACCTACAAACCCAACAGGAGATAGAAGAAAGGAATAGCAACAACTCTCTGAACAGAAAAGCGACCACTTTCTGGAAGGTAGGACGTGCGGATCAGTGAATCCGAGGCGATATTCGGGAGGATAGATGGTGGGGGAGGGGCCTCCGTCCGCCGCTTCTGGCAAGTGATAGAGCCGCGGAGCACAAAATCGGAACTTTTAAAAGTCTGCTCCGCCGAGGGACATCACTCTGGTGGCTAAGCGGGGGGTGGAACCCTCCGGGACAGTGTGGTCTCAGGACCCTTGGGGTCACAGAAAGACCGGGGGTGCCTGAGTGTGGCAGAGCTCCCAGGTAACAGAGCAGGGAAACCGGCTGCAGAGGCAGAGCCCAGGCGCGGGCTCTCAGTTCAGGGTTGCCATAAACCGTGATCCGCAGGACAGTGGGGCCACTGCTCCTCCAGCAGGGACCCAACAAGCGGCAGATCCGGGGAGACTCACCTTCCTCCCCCGGGAGGAGCCGCGCGGGAGTGCACCGCAGGGATCTGCTGGGTTTGGAGACTCCACCCGGGGGTCGGGTGCCAGAGATAGAAACGCGCGATCACAGGCCGGGTGAGCACGGAGTGTGGCCGGAGACCGGGGAGACGGGAGTGACTGACGGCTTTTCTCTGGGGGCTCACTGAGGAGGGGGGCCCCGAGTTCTCGGCTCCTCCGGGGCGGAGATTGGGAGGCCGCCATTTTCACTCTCCGCCTCCAAAGCTGTACAGAAAGCTCACAGCGAACAAAAGCCCGGGAGAGCAAACCCGAGCAGATTCCTTAGCCGGGAGGGGGCAAGGGCGGGGCAATTCCGCCTCCGGCAGAGGCATTTGGAAACCACGGCAACAGGCCCCTCCCCAGAAGATCAGCGAGAACAGCCAGCCAAGACCAAGTTCACCGATCAATGAGAACGGCAGAACTCCAGCGCCAGGGGACTACTGCACATAGAATTCACGGCTTTTTTACCATGATTCTTTAGTCTTTTAAAGTTAATTTTTTTTTAACTCTTTGTCTTTTTATTTCTTTTTGAATTTTTCTTTTTCCCTTTTTCAACCAACATCTTATCAATCCCTTTTTTAAAAAAAAAAATTTTTATTTTTCATTTTTAGAGTCATATTCTATCCCTTCATAGTAGTTACCCGTATTTTTGGCTTATATATATAAGTTGTTCTCTCTTAAAAATTTTGAGATAGTTTCTTCTAACAGATTAAAATATACCCTAAATCTCTAGTATATGGTGTTTTCTATTCCCCTGCCTGATCACATCCTCTCCCTTTTTTTTTCTTTTTTCTTTTTTTAAATCCTCTTCTTTCTTTTTTCAAACAACTTCTTATCAATTCCTTTTATAAAATTTTTTATAATTTCCATCTTTACAGTCATATTCCATCCCTTCATCATATCAACCCTTATTTTTGTACATATATAAGTTTTTCTTTCTTTAAAATTTTGGGAGGCACTTTCTTCTAAAAGACCAAAATACACCCCAAATCTAGTGTGTGGCACTGATCTGTATACCAGCCTGATCATATTTGATCACATTCTGTTCTTTTTGTTGTTGTTGTTTTGTTTGTTTTTATCTTTATCTTTTTCTTTTTTTTCTTTCTCTTTTTTCTCTCTTTCCCTTTTCCCACTGTTTCAGGTCTTTTCTGATTTGTTTAGAGTATATTTTCTGGGGACATTGTTACTCTGCTAGCATTTTGTTCTCTCATTAATCTATTCTCCTCTGCACAAAATGACAAGACGGAAAAAATCACCTCAACAAAAAGAACAAGAGGTAGTACCGACTGCCAGGGACCTACTCAATACGGATATTAGTACGATGTCAGATCTAGAGTTCAGAATCATCACTTTAAAGATACTAGCTGGGCTTGAAAAAAATATGGAAGTTATTAGAGAAACCCTTTCTGGAGAAGTAAAAGAACTAAAATCCAACCAAGTAGAAATCAAAAAGGCTATTAATGAGGTGAAATCAAAAATGGGGGTGCAAACTGCTAGAATAAATGAGGCAGAAGAGAGAATCAGTAATATAGAAGATGAAATGATGGAAAATAAAGAAGCTGAGAAAAAGAGAGATAAACAACTACTGGATCACGAGGGCAGAATTCGAGAGATAAGCGATACCATAAGATGAAACAACATTAGAATAATTGGGATCCCAGAAGAAGAAGAAAGAGAGAGAGGGGCAGAAGGTATAATGGAGCAAATTATAGCAGAGAACTTCCCTAATTTGAGGAAGGAAACAGGCATGAAAATCCAGGAAGCACAGAAACCCCTCTCAAAATCAATAAAAATAGGTCAACACCCCGACATCTAATAGTAAAACTTACGAGTCTCATAGACAAAGAGAAAATCCTGAAAGCAGCTCGGGAGAAGAGATCTGTAACCTACAAGGGTAGAAACATTAGACTGGCAACAGACCTATCCACAGAGAACTGACAGGCCAGAAAGGACTGGCAGGATATATTCAGAGCACTAAATGAGAAAAATATGCAACCAAGAATACTATATCCAGCTAGGCTGTCATTGAAAATTGAAGGAGAGATAAAAAGCTTCCAGGACAAACAAAAACTAAAGGAATTTGCAAACACAAAACCAGCCCTACAGGAAATCTTGAAAGGGGTCCTCTAAGCAAAGAGAGCGCCTAAAAGCAACATAGACCAGAAAGGAACACAGACAATATACGGTAACAGTCACCTTACAGGCAATACAATGGCACTAAATTCCTATCTTTCAATAGTTACCCTGAATGTAAATGGGCTAAATGCCCCAATCAAAAGACACAGGCTATCAGACTGGATTAAAAAACAAGACCCATCAATATGCTGTCTGCAAGAGACTCATTTTAGACCCAAAGACACCCCCAGATTGAAAGTGAGGGGGTGGAAAACCATTTACCATGCTAATGGACACCAAAAGAAAGCTGGGGTGGCAATCCTTATATCAGACAAATTAGATTTTAAACCAAAGACTGTAATAAGAGATGAGGAAGGACATTATATCCTACTTAAAGGATCTATCCAACAAGAAGATCTAACAATTGTAAATATCTATGCCCCTAACATGGGAGCAGCCAATTATATAAGGCAATTAATAACAAAAGCAAAGAAACACATCGACAACAATACAGTAATAGTGGGGGACTTTAACACCCCCCTCACTGAAATGGACAGATCGTCTAAGCAAAAGATCAACAAGGAAATAAAGACTTTAAATGACACACTGGACCAAATGGACTTCACAGACATATTCAGAACATTCCACCCCAAAGCAACGGAATACACATTCTTCTCTAGTGCCCATGGAACATTCTCCAGAATAGATCACATCCTAGGTCATAAATCAGGTCTCAACTGGTACCAAAAGATTGGGATCATTCCCTGCCTATTTTCAGACCACAATGCTTTGAAACTAGAACTCAATCACAAGAGGAAAGTCGGAAAGAACGCAAATACATGGAGGCTAAAGAGCATCCTGCTAAAGAATGAATGGGTCAACCAGGAAATTAAAGAAGAATTAAAAATATACATGGAAACCAATGAAAATGAAAACACAACTGTTCAAAATCTTTGGGATGCAGCAAAGGCAGTCCTAAGAGGAAAGTATATAGCAATACAAGCCTTTCTCAAGAAACAAGAAAGGTCTCAAGTACACAACCTAACCCTACACCTAAAGGAGCTGGAGAAAGAACAGCAAATAAAGCCTAAACCCAGCAGGAGAAGAGAAATAATAAAGATCAGAACAGAAATCAATGAAATAGAAACTAAAAGAACAGTAGAACAGATCAACGAAACTAGGAGCTGGTTCTTTGAAAGAATTAACAAGATTGATAAACCCCTGGCCAGACTTATCAAAAAGAGAAGAGAAATGACCCAAATCAACAAAATCATGAATGAAAGAGGAGAGATCACAACCAACACCAAAGAAATACAAACAATTATAAGAACATATTATGAGCAACTCTATGCCAGAAAATTAGATAACCTGGAAGAAACGGAGGCATTCCTAGAGATGTATCAACTACCAAAACTGAACCAGGATGAAATAGAAAACCTGAACAGACCTATAACCACTAAGGAAATTGAAGCAGTCATCAAAAATCTCCCAAAAAACAAAAGCCCAGGGCCAGATGGCTTCCCAGGGGAATTCTACCAAACATTTAAAGAATTAATACCTATTCTTCTGAAACTGTTCCAAAAAATAGAAATGGAAGGAAAACTGCCAAACTCATTTTATGCGGCCAGCATTACCTTGATCCCAAAACCAGACAAAGACCCCATCAAAAAGGAGAATTACAGGCCAATATCCCTGATGAACATGGATGCAAAAATTCTCACCAAAATACTAGCCAATAGGATCCAACAGTACATTAAAAGGATTATTCACCTTGACCAAGTGGGATTTATCCCTGGGCTGCAAGGTTGGTTCAACATCCGCAAATCAATCAATGTGATACAATACATTAATAAAAGAAAGAACAAGAATCATATGATCTTCTCAATAGATGCAGAAAAAGCTTTTGACAAAGTACAGCATCCTTTCTTGATCAAAACTCTTCAGAATATAGGGATCGAGGGTACATACCTCAATATCATAAAAGCCATCTATGAAAAACCTACAGTGAATATCATTCTCAATGGGGAAAAACTGAGAGCTTTCCCCCTAAGGTCAGGAACGCGGCAGGGATGTCCACTATCACCACTGCTATTCAACATAGTATTGGAAGTCCTAGCCACAGCAATCAGACAACAAAAAGAAATCAAAGGCATCCAAATTGTCAAAGAAGAAGTCAAACTCTCACTCTTTGCAGATGATATGATACTTTATGTGGAAAACCCAAAAGACTCCACCCCAAAACTGCTAGAACTCATACAGGAATTCAGTAAAGTGGCAGGATATAAAATCAATGCACAGAAGTCAGTGGCATTCCTATACACCAACAACAAGACAGAAGAAAGAGAAATTAAGGAGTCGATCCCATTTACAATTACACCCAAAACCATAAGATACCTAGGAATAAATCTAACCAAAGAGACAAAGGATCTGTACTCAGAAAACTGTAAAATACTCATGAAAGAAATTGAGGAAGACACAAAGAAATGGAAAAACGTTCCATGCTCATGGATTGGAAGAACAAATATTGTGAAGATGTCAATGCTACCTAGAGCAATCTACACATTCAATGCAATCCCCATCAAAATACCATCCACTTTTTTCAAAGAAATGGAACAAATAATCCTAAAATTTGTATGGAACCAGAAAAGACCCCGCATAGCCAGAGGAATGTTGAAAAAGAAAAGCAAAGCCGGCGGCATCACAATTCCGGACTTCCAGCTCTATTACAAAGCTGTCATCATCAAGACAACATGGTACTGGCACAAAAACAGACACATAGATCAATGGAACAGAACAGAGAGCCCAGAAATGGACCCTCAACTCTATGGTCAACTCATCTTTGACAAAGCAGGAAAGAATGTCCAATGGAACAAAGACAGTCTCTTCATCAAATGGTGTTGGGAAAATTGGATAGCCACATGCAGAAGAATGAAACTGGACCATTTCCTTACACCACACACAAAAATAGACTCCAAATGGTTGAAAGACCTCAATGTGAGACAGGAGTCCATCAAAATCCTAAAGGAGAACACAGGCAGCAACCTCTTCAACCTCAGCCACAGCAAATTCTTCCTAGAAACATCGCCAAAGGCAAGGGAAGCAAGGGCAAAAATGAACTATTGGGACTTCATCAAGATAAAAAGCTTTTGCAAAGCAAAGGAAACAGTTAACAAAACCAAAAGACAACCGACAGAATGGGAGAAGATATTTGCAAATGACATATCAGATAAAGGGCTAGTATCCAAAATCTATAAAGAACTCATCAAACTCAACACCCAAAGAACAAAGAATCCAATTAAGAAATGGGCAGAAGACATGAACAGACATTTTTCCAAAGAAGACATCCAAATGGCCAACAGACACATGAAAAAGTGCTCAATATCGCTCGGCATCAGGGAAATCCAAATCAAAACCTCAATGAGATACCACCTCACACCAGTCAGAATGGCTAAAATTAACAAGTCAGGAAACGACAGATGTTGGCGGGGATGCGGAGAAAGGGGAACCCTCCTACACTGTTGGTGGGAATGCAAGCTAGTGCAGCCACTCTGGAAAACTGTATGGAGGTTCCTCAAAAAGTTGAAAATAGAGCTACCATATGATCCAGCAATTGCACTACTGGGTATTTACCCCAAAGATACAAAAGTAGGGATCCGAAGGGGTACGTGCACCCCGATGTTTATAGCAGCAATGTCCACAATAGCCAAACTGTGGAAAGAGCCAAGATGTCCATCGACAGATGAATGGATAAAGAAGATGTGGTATATATATACAATGGAATATTATGCAGCCATCAAAAGGAATGAGATCTTGCCATTTGCAACGACGTGGATGGAACTGGAGGGTATTATGTTGAGTGAAATAAGTCAAACAGAGAAAGATATGTATCATATGATCTCACTGATACGAGGAATTCTTAATTGTAGGAAACAAACTGAGTGTTGGAGTGGGGGGTGGGGTGGGAGGGATGGGGTGACTGGGTGATAGACACTGGGGAGGGTATGTGCTCTGGTAAGTGCGGTGAATTGTGCAAGACTGTTGAATCTCAGATCTGTACCTCTGAAACAAATAATGCAATATATGTTAAGAAAAAAAAAAAAGAAGAAGAAGAAGGTAGCGGAAGGGGAAGAATGAAGTGGGGGAAATTGGAGGGGTAGATGAACCATGAGAGACGATGGACTCTGAAAAACAAACAGGGTTCTGGAGGGGAGGGGGGTGGGAGGATGGGTTAGCCTGGTGGTGGGTATTGAGGAGGGCACATTCTGCATGGAGCACTGGGTGTTATGCACAAACAATGAATCATGGAACACTTCATCTAAAACTAATGATGTAATGTATGGGGATTAACATAAGAATAAAAATAAATAAGTAAATAAATAAAAGAGCGAAAAAAAAAAGAGTGCACTTATTTTGAAGAGCACTGAGTGATATATGGAATTGTTGAATCGCTATACTGTACACCTGAAACTAACACTGTATGTTAACTACATTAGAATTAAAAATTTTTTTCAAAGAAAATGAAATCAAGATCTCAGATATTTGTACTCCCATGTTCACTGCGCCGTATTTACAAAAGCCAAGATACAAAAACAACCTAAGTGTCCAGCAACGGATGAATGGATAAAGAAAATGCAATACAGACATTATTCAGTCACGACAAAGGAAATCCTGCCATTCGGAACAACATGGGCAGACTTTGAGAGCATTTTACTCATGGCTAATTACCCATGTATAAATGCATGTGCTAAGTGAAATAAAATCAGAAAGAGAACGACAGATAATGTATGATCTCACTTATGTGTGGAATATAAAAAGCCGAACTCATAAAAACAGTAGAATGGTGGTTACCAGGGGCTGGAGACTGGAGGAAATGAGGAGGTGCTGGTGAAAGGTGTAAACTTCCAGTTATAAGATGAATAAGTTCTGGGGATCTTATGTACAGCACAGTGATTCCTACTGGTAATGCTGTATTATATACTTGACAATTGCTAGGTGAGTAGATCTTAATATGTTCTCACCACAAAAAAGAAATGGTAATCATATGAGATGCCAGAGGTGCTGGCTAACTAACAGTAGGGTTAGCAAGGGACACCAAGAAGGCTGGAGAGGTGAGAAGAAGTGCCAGAGACGACAGAGTGGAAGCAAAGGAAAACGAATGTTGCTAATATTCTGAGGAAAATGCATGTTAAAGATCATTTACAGTGACACAGAAATCACTGATGACCTTAAAAAAAAAAAAGGTTTTAGTGGAGTGAGGGGGTAGAGCCAAATTGGAATATGTTAAGGAGAGGATGGGAAGATAGGAATAGGGCAATAGCCACAGGGAGACGCAGACTAGGGGAGGGCTTTTGCGGTTGTTTTGAAGATAGGAAATACCTGAATAGGGGATAGTTCTGATGGGAGGACCCAGTACCAAGGGAGAGGCTGAAGATGGTAGATAGAAGAGAATGGACAGGGGCGCCTGGGTGGCTCAGTTGGTTAAGCGACTGCCTTCGGCTCAGGTCATGATCCTGGAGTCCCGGGATCGAGTCCCTCATCGGGCTCCCTGCTCGGCAGGGAGTCTGCTTCTCCCTCTGACCTTCCTCCCTCTCATGCTCTCTGTCTCTCATTCTCTCTGTCTCAAATAAATAAATAAAATCTTTAAAAAAAAAAAAAAAGAGAATGGACAGAAGGCTGGCTACTGACAGGGTGTCAAGAGTCGCAGTACATGATAGGCACAAATGTAGGAAGAGGGGTAGAGAAGGGACTTAGCCAAAGGAATTGCCACCTCTGTTCCCGGCAGGAAGAAGAGGACTGGGTGAGCTCAGGGAGGTACTGTATATATCAATTTCGTAGGCAAGGTAGAGGGAGTTCTGCTTTGTTCAGGAAGAGATGTGGTCATCTGAATTCTTAAAGATTTTTTTTTTTTTAATTCATTTGAGACACAGAGATACTGAGAGAGAGAGTGCATGAACAGGGGGAGAGACAGGGGGAGAGGGAGAAGCAGGCTCCCCGCCGAGCCAGGAGCCGGATGTGGGGCTCGATCCCAGGACCCTAGGATCATGACCTGAGCCAGAAGCAGACGCTTAACCATCTGAGCCACCCAGGCGCCCCGATCATCTGAATTTTTTTTTTTTTTAAGATTTTTTTTTTATTTATTTATTTGACAGAGAGAGACACAGCGAGAGAGGGAACACAAGCAGGGGGAGTGGGAGAGGGAGAAGCAGGCTTCCTGCCGAGCAGGGAGCCCAATGCGGGACTCGATCCCAGGACCCTGGGATCATGACCTGAGCTGAAGGCAGTCGCTTAACCAACTGAGCCACCCAGGCGCCCCGATCATCTGAATTTTTAAAGCCCACCCCTGTTGAACATATAGGTTGCTTTCAGTCTGTCACTAAGAACAGAATATCTGGATCAAAGAGTAAGCACTTTTCAAAATTTCTCAATTCCTACTGCCAAACTACGCTCAAGAAAAAGGTGTTCCCTATTTACATTCCCTCTATTTACAGCATTCTCCTCATATTGGAGGACTACCTTTACCTCCCCCTCCCCAAATCTGTCTTGGCGTTTATTGCTCATTATTATTAAATATATTTTATGAGGAAAAGACTAATTTTTTAAAAAGGTATCAAGTTAAAGTAATTACCCATGTATAAATGCAAGTAGGCCTCATTTAAAATTAGAAATCTCATTCTATCAAAATTATGTACTAAAGATAAAGCACCTCTCAAAATGAAGTTAGAGATCAGATTTACCATTACAGACAATATGTAATGAAACGGCAAACAGCCGAAGAAATAAAGGCAGGACATAAGAAACAACTTCCCAATAAAGTAGATTACAGAAAAGAATCATTTGCAATCCAAATAAACAAGTAAAATCACCCACCAATGAAGTACACATTCTGCCACAGAAGTCCCACAAGCTACAAATTTCATGCCAAAACCTTCTCTCCATTAAGACTTTTATCATTACTATGCTGAGAGCACTGATAATGCAGATAACCCAGATCTAGGTCAGGAACTATTTTTATTGCATGTGAGTTACTACACAATTCTCAAAGGGCAGGAGAAACAGGCCCTTCTTTCTTACCTTTACCATGAACGTGAAATCAGTTAGAGCAGGGGAATACACAGCCCCACCAGCACACGGGCCCATGATCAGAGAAATCTGAGGGATGACTCCAGATGCCAGGACGTTCCTCTGCCAAAAGAGAAAGGCAAGGCATGTGGTTACAGAGGTGTTCAAGGCACTACCTACAGAAAGATAAAGGCAGTAATAAAACTACATTTGGCTTTTAGTCACAGAATTCTGTGCTGGAGGCAAGAGACCTAATCAGCACAGGTTCTCCCAAAATTATATACAGTTTCTCCCCATAACAGGTGGGATGGTTGGCTTATTACTTTCTGTGGCAAATACCCTCTTTCCACTCCTTGGCAGTAGTTTCCCAAAAGTTCCAACAGGACATAAGCTCAGAGAGACTCCGTTCACTCTTACCCCAGCTCCAAACACAACTCAGGCCCAGCACCCCTATCTGCACAAAGCTGGCTGAAAAAATGAATGACAATCTTAGGCGGAATATACAGGGCCAACACTTATCCTGGAGCCAGGACCTCTGTTTAGAGCCCTTCACACCCACCAGAGGGTACCCAGCAATTACAAGGCAAGGCAAAGAGGTGGGTGCTACTTTACTCTGAGTCCTCAATGTCTGCCCACCTCTAGGCAGGACATATGGGGAAAGGGAGGTAGCAGGAGCCAATGGGGACAGAGGTATGTGAAGGGCCAAGCCTCAGGCCACCTCCTGGGAAAGAAAATGGGGTCTGGAGGACCCAGGCAAGATGAAAAAGTCCAATGACTCCTTGCCCAACCCCCAACTTTTTTCCTTCCCCTGGGTTCCATCAGCATAAGAGAAGTATGTCCACTTTTAGCCATTTCTTGGTTCTGAGTCCAATTTCTATAAATCATAGGACATAGCTGAGGACAGTACAAAAAGCCAAAGCCATCTACAGAGGATTCTGGGAAGATGGCAGAGAGGGAAGCACCGGGAATCTGTCCTCAACAGATTGTCCTAGACAACAACTGCACTGACATAATCTGTCTGATAAAACTTTTTGAAACTCCTGGGCGCCTGGGTAGCTCAGTCGTTAAGCGTCTGCCTTCTGCTCAGGTCATGATCCCAGGATCCTGGGATCGAGCCCCGCGTCGGGCTCCCTGTTTGGCAGGAAGCCTGCTTCTCTCACCCCCGCTCCCCTGCTTATGTTCCCTCTCTCGCTGTGTCTCTCTGTCAAATAAATGAATAAAATCTTAAAAAAAAAAAAAAATCTTTTTGAAACTCTAGTCTATTGAAGGCTTCCAACTCCCAGCGGAAAATCTGGAGAATAAACTGTGGCTAATTTCAGTCCATTTTAGCTCTTAGCACAATAGCAGCTACTCATCCACTGCCCCCTAGCCACAAGGCAAGCAGCTGGACATATATTGCTGGAGCAGGCACACAGGGCTTTCAGGAGCCAGTGTAGGCGAAAAGCACTCCGTCCTCCAAATACGAGGGATCACCCACTGGTGATTCTGGTTACAGAGATGTAGTTAGAGAGGTAGGTGGCCATTGTTGTACCTCCTTAACCAACCGCTGCAAGCCCCTGCAAGCCCCTGCCCCTGCAGCCCAGTATCACTAACCATTAGGTAAATACAAATCATAACTAGAACGAGGTACCACAACACAAACAACTGGGATGGCTACTACCAAACAGAAAATAAGTAATATTGGCGAGGATGTGGAGAAATTGCAACTTTTGCACATTATTGGTGGGAATGTAAACTGGTACAGCCACTGTGACAAACAGCATAGAGGTTCCTCAAAAATTTAAAAATTATCATGTGATCTAGAAATTCCACTTCTGGCAATATACCAAAAAGAATGGAAACCAGGATCTCAAAGAGGTATCTGTACGCCCATATTCACAGCAACATTACTCACAATAACTGAAACACAGAAGCAACCCAAGTGCCCATCGATGGATGAATGAATAAGCAAAATGTGGTATACATACAGTGGAATATCAGCCTTAAAAAGGAAAAGCTTCCTGTCACGTGCTACAACATGGATAAACCTTAAGGACATTAAGTGAAGTGAAATAAGCCATTCACAAAAACACAAATTAATACAGTATGATTCCATGAAAGCTGGTATAGCCACTCTGGAAAACAGTATGGAGGTTCCTCAAAAAGTTGAAAATAGAACTACCCTATGACCCAGCAATCGCACTACTAGGTATATACCTCAAAGATACAAATGTAGTGGGGCGCCTGGATGGCTCAGTTGTTAAGCATCTGCCTTCAGCTCAGGTCATAATCCCAGGGTCCTGGGATCGAGCCCCGCATTGGGCTCCCTGCTCCATGGGGAGCCTGCTTCTCCCTCTCCTACTCCCCCTGCTTGTGTTCCCTCTCTCTTGCTGCGTCTCTGTCAAATAAATAAAATCTTAAAAAAAAAAAAAAGATACAAATGTAGTGATCTGAAGGGGCACCTGCACCCCAATGTTTACAGCAGCAATGTCCACAATAGCCAAACTACGGAAAGAGCCCAGATGTCCATCAACGGATGAATGCATAAAGAAGATGTGGTATATGTGTGTGTGTGTGTGCGCGCGTGCGCATGTGCGCGCACACACACACACACACACACAATGGAATACTACTCAGCCATCAAAAAGAATGAAATCTTGACATTTGCAACGACGTGGATGAAACTAGATGGTATTATGCTAAGGGAAAATAAGTCAATCAGAGAAAGACAACTATCATATGATTTCACTCATATGTGAAATTTAAGAAACAAAACAGAGGAGCATAGAGGAAGAGAGGGAAAAAAAAAACAAGATTTAATCAGAGAGGAAGGCAAACCTTAAGTGACTCTTAACTATAGGAAACAAACTGAGGGCTGCTGGAGGGGAGGTGGGTGGGGGGCTAGGGTAACAGGGTGATGGCCATGAAGAAGGGCACATGATGTAATGAGCACTGGGTGTTATATACAACTGATGAATCACTGAATGATACCTCTGAAACTAACAATACACTGTATGTTAATTAACTGAATTAAAAAATACAGTATGATTCCACTTATATAAGGTACTTAGTCAAAATCACACAGAACAAAGTAGAATGGTGATTGCCAGGAGGGATTAAGAGGGAGAAACTGTTTAATGGGTATAGAGTTCCAGTTTCTTTTTCTTTTCTTTTTTTAAATATTTTTCTAAGTTTATTTATTTTTTTTTTTTTTAGTAATCTCCACCCAATATGGAGCTTGAACTCACAACCACAAGATCAACAGTCGCATGCTCTTCCAACTGAGCCGGCAAGGTGCCCCTAGAGTTCCAGTTTTGCAAGATGAATAGAGTTACACAGATGAATACTGGTTATGGTTGCACATTATGGGTGCATTTAATACCACTAGATGTACACTTAAAAATAGTTAAATTGGTAAATTTCATGTGTATTTTACAACAATAAAAAATGCTGAGGGGTGCCTGGGTGGCTCAGTCGTTAAGCGTCTGCCTTCGGCTCAGGTCATCATGATCCCAGGGTCCTGGGATTGAGCCTCGCCAAAAAAAAAAGTTGAAAAAGTTATCTATATGTGCAAAAAATATCAAGGTGTGTGGGTGAACTTCCAGCTATGGCAGAGAGTTCAGGAAACTCTCCCCCCAAAGAAACAACTATAAAACTGGACAAAATTGTCAAAAACAAACATTTGGAGGCTTAGGAATCAGACCAAATATTAACAAATTGAGAAGTGCTTATCAATTAAAAAAAAACAAAACAAAACTGCTAAACTTGAGATAAGAACAGTGACATTCCTAACTAAGGCTGCTATCATTACCCACACCTCGGGATGTCCTTCACGGTGAAAGAAAATAACACCAGACAGTAATTAAAATCCACAGGAAGTAATATCACTAAAAATGTTAAATATGTGATTAAATATACAATAGTGTATATAGTTCTCTCTTAATACAAGATTGTATAAAGCAATTATTTTAATACTTTGTTGTTAGACTTATAAGGTATATAACAAGAACAGAACAAAGGAAGGGGAATAAAATGGAGCTATATGGGATCAAAGATCCTATATTTTAACAGAATTAAGTCAGTTTTAGAGTAGACAGTGATCAATTGACATACATATTGTAACCCTTAGAGCAACTACCAAATAACTCAATAAACACAGTTTTTTAGAAAAGTGAGAGGAGGGGCGCCTGGGTGGCTCAGTTGGTTAAGCGACTGTCTTTGGCTCAGGTCATGATCCTGGAGTCTCAGGATCGAGTCCTGCATCGGGCTCCCTGCTCAGCAAGGAGTCTGCTTCTCCCTCTGACCCTCCCCCCTCTCATGCTATCTCTCATTCTCTCTCAAATAAATAAAATCTTAAAAAAAAAAAAAAGAGGAATTAGAAAACTACACTAAAAACATGTGTTTAACATAAAAGAGTTGAGTGATATCATAGAAGATGCTGGAACAAGAAGCTCTAAGAATCCATGCCTCAAACTAAACATCTATTAAGTTCACAGGAACAGTCTAAAGCAACTATTTTGGAACTCTGAGTCTAGTGGAACCATCTGGCACCCTGCAACCCTGCAGCAGGCAGCCATGGGGACTGGCAGCTCATGTTTCTAGTGTGGCTAGCTGATGTCAGAGTAGGCAATAAGGACCCTGTCCTCCAAAAATCAGGGTTATGTGTACTGATTACTGATCATGGCTTTTGATCAATAAAGGACCAGTACAGAGGCTGGTAACTGTTTTAACCCTGACAGGTTCAAGTAGCTCTACAGCTGAGATGGGATTTAAAGAAACAGTTTCTTGGGACGCCTGGGTGGCTCAGTCAGTTAAGAATCTGCCAATGGCTCAGGTCATGACCCCAGGAGCCTGGGATCTAGCCCCGCATCGGGCTCCCTGCTCGGCGAGAAGCCTGCTTCTCCCTCCACCTGCAGCTCTCCCTGCTTATGCACTCTCTCGCTCTCTGACAAATAGATAAAATCTTTAAAAATAAAAAATAAAAATTAGACCCATCATGTTTTAATAAATAAATAAATAAAAATAAAGAGATAGTTTCTCTTCAAGGAGCCAGACGTTTAACGAAATCTTTGTCAGGTCACTGGTTGACTACCAGAAACTTCAGTGACCACACTCGACATGTAACATATTTTTGCAGAAACAGCTCAGAAAATCACAAATGAATAGATTTAGCCCCCAACAAGCAAAACTCCACAATCTCTGACAATGAGTGATTTAGATTTCCAACATTACCAGAAATACACATAACTCCCAGTACTCAACAAAAACAAGAATTTACTAAACACATAAGGAAACAGACTACTACAGACCATTTACAGGAATCAAAGAATTTTTTTTATTTATTTATTTTTAAAGATCTTATTTATTTATTTGAGAGAGAGAGAATGAGAGACAGAGAGCATGAGAGGGAGGAGGGTCAGAGGGAGAAGCAGACTCCCTGCCGAGCAGGGAGCCCGATGCGGGACTCAATCCTGAGACTCCAGGATCATGACCTGAGCCGAAGGCAGTCGCTTAACCAACTGAGCCACCCAGGTGCCCGGAATCAAAGAATTTGACAGAAACCATCACTGAGGAAGCTCAGACACTGGAACTGTCAAAGACATTATAGGAACAGTCTTTTTTTAAGATTCATTTATTTTAGAGAGAGAGAAAGAGAGTGTACCCACATGTGTGTGCGAGCTGCAGGAGAGGCAGAGGGAGAGAAGGAAGCCTGACACAGGGCTTGATCTCAGGACCCTGAGATCATGACCTGAGCCGAAACCAAGAGTCAGACACTCAACCGACTGAGCCACCCAGGTGCCCCAGCAATAGTCTTAAATATAGTCAATGAGCTAAAGGAAATCATGAGGGGGGGAAAAAAGGAAATCAGAAAAACAATGAACAAAATGAGTATGCCAATAAATAGAAATAGAAAGAAACGAAGTAGAAATTCTGGAGTTGAAAAGGACAATAACTGAAATGAAAAGCTTACTAGAGGGGTTCAACAGATTTCAAGCAAAAGAAAAATTCAGAGAACTTGAAGACAACTGAACTATTCAGTCTAAGGAACAGCTAAGAAAACAATAAAGAAAAATGAACACCCTGAGGAACCTGTAAGGAAGCAGACATGTACCAACATACACATCATAGTACTCTCAGAAGAAGAGGAAGAAGACCCTCAACTCTGTGGTCAACTAATCTTCAACAAAGTAGGAAAGAACATCCAATGGAAAAAAGACAGTCTCTTCAACAAATGGTGTTGGAAAAATTGGACAGTCATGTGCAGAAGAATGAAACTGGACTATTTCCTTACACCATACACAAAAACAGACTCAAAATGGATGAAAGACCTAAATGTGAGACAGGAATCCATCAAAATCCTTAAGGAGAACACAGACAGCAACCTCTTTGACCTTGGCCATAGCAACTTCCTGCCAGACACATCTTCAAAAGCAAGGGCAACAAAGGCAAAATGAACTACTGGGACTTCATCAAGATAAAAAGCTTTTGCACAGAAAAGGAAACAGCTGACAAAACCAAAAGATGACCAACGAAATGGGAGAAGATATTTGCAAATCACATATCTGATAAAGAGTTAGTATCTAAAATATATAAAGAACTGATAGAACTCAACATTCTAAAAAATAATCCAATTAAAAACTGGACAGAAGGGGTGCCTGGGTGGCTCAGTTGTTAAGCATCTACCTTCAGCTCAGGTCATGATCCCAGGGTCCTTGGATCAAGCCCCGCATCAGGCTCTCTGCTCAGCAGGAAGCCTGCTTCTCCCTCTCCCACTCCCCCTGCTTGTGTTCCCTCTCTCATGGTCTCTCTCTCTGTCAAATAAATAAATAAAATCTTTAAAAAAAAAAAAAAAAAACTGGGCAGAAGACATGAACAGACATTTCTCCAAAGAAGACATCCAGATGGCCAATAGACACATGAAAAGATGCTCAATATCATTCAGCAGGGAAATGCAAATCAAAACCACAATGAGGTATCACTTTACACCTGTCTAGTAGTGAAAATCAAAAACACAACAGGGGCACCTGGGTGGCGCAGTCAGTTGGGCATCCGACTCGATTTCAGCTTAGGTCATGATTTCCAGTTATGAGGCTGAGCCCCACATCGGGCTCCTCACTCAGCAGGGAGTCTGCTTGGGATTCTCTCTCCCTTTCCCTCTGCCCCTCCTGCTTATGCATGTGCACACACGCTCGCTCTCTCTCAAATCTTAAAAAAAAAATCAAAAACACAACAAGTGTTGGCAAGGATGTGGAGAAAAAAAGAACCCCTGTGCATCACTGGTGGGAAGACAAACTTGTGCAGCCACTGCAGACAGTATGGAGGTTCCTCAAAAAGATTAAAAATAGAACTACCTTACGATCCAATTATCACACTAGTGGGTATTTACCCAAAGAATACAAAAACACTAAATCCAAGGGATATATGCACCCATATGTTTATTACAGCACTATTTACAATAGCCAAGATATGGAAGCAATCCAAGTGTCCATCAATAGATGAACGGATAAAGATGTGATATATATGTATATACATAAACATATCAATCACACACACACACACACGCTGGAATATTACTTAGCCATAAAAAAGAATAAAATCTTGCCATTTGCAACAATATGGATGGAGCTAAAGTATAATGCTAAGTGAAATAAAAGACAAATACCATATGATTTCACTCATATGTGGAGCTTAAGAAACAAAACGAACAAAGAAAAAAGAGACAAAAAAACAGACTCTTAAATATATAGAACTGATGGTTACCAGAGGAAAGGTGAGAGCGGAGATGGGTGAAATAGGTGAAGAGGATTAAGAGTTCACTTACCATGAGAAGCACTGAATAACTTATAGAATTATTAAATCACTATATTGTATACCTAAAACTAACACTGTTGTTAATTTTATTGGAATTTTTAAAAAAGTCATTGAATTACATGCTTACAATGGATGGATTTTATGGTTTGTAA
Organism: Mirounga angustirostris; assembly: GCF_029215605.1. Classification (NCBI taxonomy): domain Eukaryota; kingdom Metazoa; phylum Chordata; class Mammalia; order Carnivora; family Phocidae; genus Mirounga; species Mirounga angustirostris. The sequence continues at coordinate 123,689,219 of NW_026991709.1, forward strand.
ATCATACCTCTTATAAAGCTGTTCCCAAAAATGTCAAGGTCATGGAGGACAAAGAAAAACTGAGAAACTGCTCCAAATTAAAGGAAATTAAGGGGATAAAACAATTACAGACAGTACTTAATCCTGAATTGGATGGGGCATAGGGGAGTAAGGGAATAGCTATAGAGGGCTTTATTTAGGATAGTTTGATGAAATCTGAGTAAGTACCATAGATAAGAATAATATCGATGAATCAATGTTAAATTTCTTGATTTCTATTATTGTTCTCACTTTATTACAGAATGTCCTTGTTCTTAGGAAACACACAATGAAGGATTTAAGAGCTATCGAAGGAACAATATCTAATTTATTCTCAAGTGTTTCAGATAAATATAACCTGCAAATATATACATATGGAGAAAAATGATAGAGCAAATGGGCAAAATGTAAACAAGTGACGAATCTGGGTAAAGGACATATGGGAGTTCCCTGTACTATTTTTGCAATTTTTATATGAAGTTTGAAATTCTATCAAAATAAAGTTACAAAAAAAATTTTTTTTAAATAACAATACAGGCAGAAGGAAGTGGCTGGAGGTGTAGAAGTAACAAGCAGCATTAATAATTTTTTTTTTAAGTAGGCTCCAGCCCAACACAAGGCTTGAACTCATGACCCTGAGATCAAGACCTGAACTGAGATCAAGAGTCGGACACTTAACTGACCGAGCCACCCAAGCACCCCAGTAAATAATTTATTAAAGTCACTAAAGCTTACTTCCTGAAAACAAACTAAAACCCAACTCCTGCAGCCTGTATTCCTAAAGACAGGTTAGAGTAGGAGATATTCTAAAACCCTGACAAGCTCTAAAATGTGGTGATTTACTGCCACTTCTCTTAGGGCCCTGCTTCCTTTCCTTCATTTCCAATACAGGCATGACTTCCAGGCTAAAGGCTAAAGGAGAACTTCCAGGCCTAAATCGTCTGACCACGCCATCCAAAGAGCTAATTCACCCCAGTAGGTTATTCCTGGAGCTCAAGGTTAAAGATTAAAAAGTAGGTTTAAGATCTACAAAGTGGCTTCTCAATGAACGTAAGTACTCCCACAACTAGCAGAGCATCTTACACAAATAAATACACATTGTTCTGATGGATCGTAAAGGGCAGCAGACAGGGACAGAACACTCATAAGCCTGCACCCCAGGGGATGACAACAACAGCTGGCCTGATTAGAAACAATGTCTGCCTGTTTCTTTCCTGCCTTCTCCCTTTTTCCTCCCCTCTCTAGAAATGTAGATCTGTCTCTTTTCTCAAGTTTCCATCTGGCAGTCTCTCTCTCCCTCACCCCAATCTCCCTTACTTTCTTAGAATATACTTCCTACTTCAAATGACACATTTAATTTATTTTTGTGTTTTTCATTTCTTTCTCTGTAATTTTAGTAAGTAAGCAGAAAGATATCTGAAATGATATTCATGGAATGTTTCTGAATGGTGGGATTTGGCTAATTTTTCTTCTTTGTACTACAACTTGAACTTCATATAATGACCTTGTGTTTTAACCAAAATAAGAAGCACTGCATTTTTTTAAATTCCTATTTCTAGCCAATCAATTCATTTTAACCTTTTATATTCCATGTCCTTTGCTTTTGAAAAAAATAATCAGGTGTATTTCCCTAATAAGTGATCTTTAATTTTCCCCTAGGAGTGGCCCTCTGTGAGAAAAAAAAAAGAAAACCCTCTCCACCTACTCTTCTTGCTTTTCATCCACCTTCCATGCCTTCCATGTGACACAGGAAGAAGCCACAGAACAGACATACAGCAGAGAACAGTAGGGATAGGGAAGCTCTGACCAAGACATAGCTTAGAAAACTAAGCCTTGTACTATTTTACTCTCTGTATTCTATTAACAGGTTTCTCACCAGAAAGATGTCTGCATAGCCAGCCAAAGACTCTACTCCCTCTTGGATCCGTGCTCCCCCGGAGTCATTCAGTCCAATCACTGGAGCCCCCACTGTCATGGCCTGGTCCATGATCTGAGACAGCAAAGAAACCTTTTATGAAACAACTGATCCTGTTAACAAAATCAGAATTTATAAAGCACCATGGTGTTTTCTGGAAAAATGTTCTAAGTGCACTTTTCAAAACAGGCGTCATTTACACCAGCTTCATTCCCCAGGATGACTGGGTACCTTCATGGAAGATAGAGAACCAAAATTTTAAGGGCAGATTAAAGCCCCTCAGGCATCCAAGAGCCAAAGCACTTCCCAGTAGCAGGTGGGAAGACTGCTCATGACAACCATTTCTAGAGCCACAGGTCTAGCTGTAATATTTTTCCAGTAGCCAGTTTTGTTCCCATTTTTTTTTTTAAAGTAGGCTCCATGCCCAACATAGGGCTTGAACTCATGGCCCTGAGATCAAGAATCACATGCTCTACTGACTGAGCCAGCCAGGCGCCCCCGCCGCAGCCACCACCACCACCCCCTCCCCGATCCCATTACTCTTTTGAAAGAAATGACAGTACATAATAGCAAAGTAGTATTTTCGTGAAAGTACTTGTAGACCCATCTGTTAACCAGAAGCCAGGCCCAAGCCTGCTTTTACTTGTAATGAGCCATATTTTCCTCATGGGTCAGTGGCTTGAGAGCCTAATAAGTAACATTCCTAATAGCTCTTGTCAGTTCACAAAGCCCTTTCACTTCCATATTATCCATTTAACCATGATAACAGAGGCAGTAAAAAGAAAAATTAGGAAGGTTTAAAAGTTAAGTGATTGGTCCAAGGTTTCAGAAATACATGACAAAACCGTGTCTAGAATACAGGTTTTCCATTTTACAGGGAAGCTCTCCCCAGCTACTAACAGTTAACCCTACCTTTAATTCCAAAGTTCTCCAAATATGATCTATACTTTTATTCATCTCCAGAGCATCTCATCACTAGCAGTGTTTTTAAAATACCATCATGTAATCAATCCTTGCACTGCTCTTTATCTTTTAGTACTTGGGACTCTTCACCTGGACCATGGGCTCTTTACCTGGAGTCTTCAGAACCCCAAGCAGTCGATAAATAGATTTCATCCATGCCTTGGATGGGAAAAAACTTACATCTTTATCTTTACTAACTTTAGCTGATATTTAGCCTTTCCTTTAATAATGAACACAGGCAAAAAAACCAAACACACACATTAGAAATACGTGTAACTTTGTCATTAATAGAAGCCACGGATATTTTTATATCACATTCAAGTTGTTGCAGATATCTTGAAATAGCATTTTTACTCACACCTACTGTGAAATTATAGTATTGGATCCACAACTAAATCTTGTTATTTGACAAATTAGAAAGCACATATATTACAAATGTGATTTTTTAAAATATTTTTAATCTTTGTAATCCTACATATTTTATGCATATAAATCATTACCAGCCTGCCAAAGGGATCCATGATACAAAAAAATGTTACAAACTCCTGCCTTGGACTGAAGGGACCTTTGGGTCAGCACCCACCCCACATACAGTCCTGCACCCCAATACTCAACATGTACCGCGTGACTGATGAAAATACTGGGTTTTCAATATTAAATACTCACTTTGCAGATCTTTTGGGCATGTGCCCCGGACAGACTACCTCCAAAAACTGTAAAATCCTAAAAAGAAAACAATTAAATCAACAAATAGAGTGATTAGCCAGGGACAAAGAGCCAGGAGGAGGAGGAGGAAATGAAAAACTCTTAGCCAAAAGTTTTTGAAGGATTTTTAGAAGTTCAAAAAATTAGGAATAGTCTTCTTTTATTCACTATTCTGTGAAATAATTTGTATCTTAAAGGGAGTTTATGTATTGTCAAGAGCAAAAGACTTAGTCTTTGCTCTACAAAAATGAGTCATAGCTCTAAGGAAAGGAAAACTTTTCATGCAGAATTAACCTAAAAAATCAGATTCTACAGATATCAAACAGTCAGGCATTTCTAGTACTAGAAAGTATCTGTGATTTTGACAAGGGAGGTGAAAAAAGTCAATCAGAGCCCTCACTGCTTCCTCTGGCTTATGGAGTTTCATTACCTTCTGATGTAAAGGGCTTCTTGTAGGAAGGACCTCCTTCCCAAGACCATCTCAAAAAGACAGCGGGGAATTAAAAAGAGATTCAGCCCAAGAGGACAAAAAAGGAAGAGGAAACACTGGCAGAGGAGAGACTGAACAAACTGGAGGGGATATGAAAGCACAAGAAGAATACCTAACTTAGAACAAATGGAAGCCTATATACTGCAGGGGGAGTAACCACAAGGAGGGGACAAGGCAGGAACCATGGAAAGTAGGGGGTGAGGAGGGGTGAAAAACAGACTGATACAAAGTCTCTGTTGGGAGCAGCTGGACTCACAGGACCTCTCCTTCACCTGGAGAAGGGGAAAGGTTTATTCTCTAAAGCAACTTCATCAGAGGGGCTCTGGATTCAATCACCAGCAGCAAAACAAAGCAAAAGTGAGGCTAAAAACAGACGAGATTAGGAACCTGTACACTAAATAATGAGCCAGCACTGGCCCCTCCTTTCCCCCTACTTCTCTCCCCCAGAACATACCTATGGCCAATTATCAGGCAAGAGACCGAGGCTGCTTCTCTGGAAAAGCAGAAGTTCCCCCAGAAAAAGCAACTGCAGATATTAACATTTGGGGGATCACTACAAAAAAGTGGCTCATCACTCCCCACCCTCAGTATCCTTCAAGGTCCATTTCAAATGCCCGATTTTCCCTAAAACATTCCTCAAGCCTGAATGTGATCATCCCTTGTCCTGAGCCCACAGCATTTGGCCAGAACCTCTCTCACCCTATCTGTATGGAAGACACTCCTGTCCTGCCCCATTCTATCTACAAAATGATTAGCGTCTTTGGGGCAGAAACTCTGGCTCAGTTTTTTCCCTTTCCCTTGCCCCCATCCCTATCCAACCCTACCCCATGGGGATAAAAGATGATAAAAAGTATCAATTCAATGAATTTTTGTATCTGCTCAGTAGTTAGAAGGTTGAGCCCAGAAAGCACAGTAACTTTCTTTGTTCTAGCTATCTTATTAATGCTTCAGTACAAGCTTTTGCCTAGCTCTCATAAATTACAAAAAGGAGAGATCATTTCTTCCAGTTAAGCATTTGGTAGACCCACTTATAACACAGTTTTAAAACATTTCAAAGGTAATTCATTAAGTAAATGAGTATTGTTTAAGTACAATACATTTTAAATTAGGCATAGTTACTTTAATATTAGACCCATACTTTATAACTTTAGATCTATAAAAGGAACTACACATTTAGAATTATATGCATATTTCTACCTGGGGGGGGGGAATCAAACCCCAAATAGTGTAGTGTTAGTTTACTATTACCTGCTCTAACAATTACCACAAATGCAATTTATTCTCTCACAGTTCTATAATTCAGAAGTCCTACATGGGCCTCACTGAGCTACACTCAAGGTTAGCATGGTTAGGCACCTTTCTGGAGGATCCAAGGGAGAATCTTTTTTCCTGCCTTTCCAGGTTCTGGAGACCATCTGCATTCCTTCATTCATGACCTCCTTCCTCCATCTTCTTAGGCAGCAATGGCAGGCCCCTCTCACAACACATCGTTTGGAACTCTACTTCTGCCTCTCCTTTTAAGGACCCTTGTGATTATATTGTGCCCACCTGGGTAACCCAGCCTTCTTTATTTTAAGGTTAGCTAATTAGCAACACTAATCCATCTGTAGCTTAATTCCCCTTTGCCATGTAAGTTAACATATTCATAAATATCAGGAATTAGGAGTTGGACATTTGGGGGGGCCATTATTCTGCCTCCTATACTATATTCTCCTATAGTCTCAGTGTGAAGAAACTATCTGTTTTTATGCAGCCTAACAAAACTTGTTCTAACACTTTCATTAAAGCCCAAAACCTACAGTTCCTAGAGTCTAGTCCCTTTCACCCAGGCTGCATTCACAGCACTCTCTCAGTCCACACATTGCCTAGAACATGGCTGTCCTCCAGGCACACACCCAACTTGCCAAGAGGAATCTCACTCGGAATAAACTCCTGGTTCCTGGGAGTTTTTACATGATTACTGCCCTGCAATCATCCCTCAAGACTAAGGATTCTTTCTCCCTAAGAAAAAACACATACTATAGTATAAAACTCTGGACATATGCCCCTCATCTGCCCCCACTACAAACAAGTTTTCATTCCCCAAAACTGCTTTCTTCTCATGTCTTTTGCTCCTGGCTCTTCCCTCCAGGAAAGCTCGGCCTATTGGAGTTATTAAATACCTGACTGAAGACATAAACCAATCTTCCATTGATTCGGCCCCGTCCAGTGACCACACTGTCTCCAGGAAACTACCAGAAAAATAGAAAAATGTAAGTTAAAAAACCCAAATACGTCTTTTAATGAATTTGACAATGAAAGACCAAAAAAACCCAGAACAACTGCCCACCCTAAATTTCTTAAAATTCAGTATGAATCAGGAACATGATGGAATCTCCCCTTCCCCTGCTCAGCTCTGCAACAGCAAGCACTAGGCTACTGCTTCATCAACAGAAGTGAAGGGCACTATAGTTAGATTTCATCTTCCTTCCTAAAAGCAAAATAATCAAGACTCCCTAGAGCTGCCACTACCAAATGCCACAGGAAGGAGAAGGGCATAGAATGACACATGGCAACTCTACAAAGCCACACACCCCACCCCCAAACCTTAAGGCAAACCCATCATTTTGCTTGAAATCCTGGAATACTGTGTGGCCCATAAGGACTGAAATGGGGCCAGCTGATTTGGTGCCAAGTTCACAAATCTTTGGTCACTAACAGCATATATGCAGACCTGAGGAAAACTGATCAAAAGTGAGTCCAAAGAATTCTGCATACCCGAGGAGAACATCCAATTAAAAAAGAAGTATTGGTAACTCTGACCTCAAAAACTCCATAAAGTGTCAAAACAGGCAAGTGGTCCTGCTTTAGGGGGTCTCTGGTGCCTAAACAAACCAGAACACAACTAAAAGACATTCTCATCTTCCCTTCCAAGTTCGTCAATGTGTATTTGTGAGAACTCCGAACCCACAACCAGAGCCCTGGAAACCGGGCCAGAGTCACACTGCAAAAGATATGAGCAGTCCCACTCACATTCCTTCATCTGCAGACAAAGGTAAGTAGGAAAAGCTGGAGGCCCAGTAATACTTCTCCCAAGGCACTCCTGCAACTTCAGGCCCCAAACCTGAAAACTATTAAATGTATACCTTGAGTTCCAAAAGGCCTTCATTAGTCTAGTGGGTAGGCCAGGAGGGCCACAGCTGGAAAGTGCAACTTAGAGGCTCATATCACCATGTGAAAAGATACCTTATTCTTCTCAGCAGCCATTCCAAAATCTGCACATCTGTGTTCCACAAACATGTCACTCTCAACAAAACTGCCAGGGTCCAGCAAAAGACTGATCCGCTCTCTGGTGGTTAGCTTTCCCTAAAATGCAACAAAAAACATTCAGTGAGGTCATCATAGGCAAAGTAAGCAAGGAGCGTTCATAAGAAGGCAAGACAGCGTTTGCCCCTTCACCCCTCATGAAAGCCTCTATTCCATCAACCTGCCCAAAACACAGGTATTATCAGTAGATTTCAGCCAGTAAGGAAATCAGGGCAGACAGGGTGCTCCAGGAGCCACCAACCAGGGAAGGCAAATAAGGAAATGGGAGGAGGAAAAGGTGAAGAGAAGTGGGGGTAAGGAGAGCCTGACTGTGGAACAAGATAACTAGTTCCACATTTACTGGAGACTTAATGAGCAATAAAAAGGAGAATGGAAAAGTAGGAGGTGGAAAACTAAAGTAGGTTTAGTGAAGAGTCTGAGGCCACATCTCCAGATTCACAAGCTTCTTCTAGGGAACCTCACACAAACTCACCTCACTAGGGTCCTACCAGACGGACACTTCCAGGACCACTTCCTGGTTCTTTCTCCTGCCTCCTCCATGGGCTTCTCCTACCATCCTACATTAGGGGCTTTGCTTAGGGACCCCACACCTAACAGTGACACTATGATACCAAGACAACCCCACAGCAGGTAGTGGCTAAGAAGAAAAGAAGTGGGACAGGGAGCAGTAAAGAGCTCACTTGAGAGGAGTAAAAAAAAAAAAAATTGCTTCTTGGAAGGGGTGAGGTTGGAACCTTCAACTTATCAAGAGCCTCTGATGCTTGGACTCTCAAGCCCTTAGACCAAATCAAACACCCAGGCCCACTGTCTTCCAACCTCCCTCCGCCCTGGGGAAAAAAAAAACACCTCAAACTGGCTTTTTTTTTTCCCCCATAAGAAAGTAGCCAAAGCCAGTGAGGTCTTTTTAAAACAAACAGGCAATCGTTTACACTGTTATGTAAAGTAGAATTAAGTTTTCCAGAAAGCAATTTGGCAACATATATTAGAGTGTTAAAAAGATTCCTATCTTTGACCCAGTAATTCCATTTCTGGGACTCTGTCCTATGGAAGGAGTCCAAAAAATTGTTTCAAAGGGGGTGGAGTGAGGGATTTAAATCAAGTCAGCCTCCTGACTAAGTCAGCTCTGGCAAAAGAAAAAGTGCTTCTTGAGCCTGCATCTAAACCCGCTGGGTCTACCCAGGAAGAAGTGGGGTGATGTTCCAGGGAGGAATTCAGCAATGGGCCCCAACACTTAAGAGTACACAGGAGCACTGAGAGGCCTTTCCAAAGGATGATGTAAAGGTTCCTTCAACCCAGACAGAGCCACCCCAGGGGAGGCAGGGAAAGCACTCCTGGCACCACATACTCAACCAAAATTTGTTTTAAGATTTGTTTATTTGAGAGAGAGAGCACACACAGGATGGGGGGGGAGGGGCAGAGGGAGAGGGAGAGAGAGCCCCAAGCAGACTCGCTGCTGAGTCTGGAGCCTGACTTGGGGCTTGATTCCACCACTGCAGATCACGACCTGAGCCAAAACCAAGAGTCTGAGGCTTAAGGACTGCACCACCCAGGCGGCCCCACACTCAACCACCAAATTTACATCTCACTCCCAAGGGTCAAAAATAACTATCTTCCCTTTAGAATAAACTGACTTCTAGGGATTAAGTAACTTGTCAAAAAGGAATGGTAACTTATCAAAAAGGAATGGTCACCTTCATGTTCCTGTCAAATCGGAATTTATAACATCTAAATCAACACTCAAGGGGTGTCTGGGTGGCTCAGTTGGTTAAGCAGCTGCCTTCAGCTCAGGTCATGATTCTGGAGTCCTGGGATGGAGCCCAGCACTGGGTTCTCTGCTCAGCGGGGAGTCTGCTTCTCCCTCTCCCTCTGCCTGCCGTTCCCCCTGCTTGTGTTCTCTCACTCTTTTTCTGTCAAATAAATAAAATCTTTTAAAAAAATAAAAATAAATAAATCAACACTCAATTTAGACTTCAATAAAGAGCTAGTTCAAATCTCACTGAAGATCCCAGCGTTCCACCCCTCAGCACCCCACTTGACAGTTGTGCCTCGATGCCCTTCACCTCTAAGAATTTCACTTCTGCATCTTCCAGATTGGTTATTTAACTCATCCAGCACATCAGTCCAGATTCACACACGTGTCAGTGATGCACTGCGTGAGTCTAGTTTCAAGTCCCAGGTCATTGATCTGAGCCTCAGTGTTTCCTGCTGCTAAATGGTCCACCCAGCTTATCTCTGAAGGCCAGTTGTCTCGCCTCAAAAACCTCCCTGCCTCTGACACGTACCTTTCCTACCCAGCATGTCGATGCACGCTAAGATCCTAAAGGCGTTCAGCCAGCATTGTGGGGTCAGAAGTTCCACAAGTTCCCCGTGCACCCCCCGCCCCAGATTAATGTGAGAATTTGCCCACGTTACTTCCCCTGCCATATCCTTCGACTTTCCTGCTTCCATAATGGAGCAAGAACTTACCACGGTTTCACGGGGCAGGAGAAGAATAAACATTTTTTTTTCCTAATTAAGTGCCTATCATCGCTTCCGTAGCTCTACCGATAAGATTGTGAGGGGAGAAGTACTACTATCTTCTTCTTAAAGTAAACTGACTCCCAGTGATTAAGTAACTAGTCCAAAAGTTTATAGCTGTTAAGCGGTGAGTCATCTGGGACCCGGCCAACTCCCTCTAAAAATCCAGAAGCAAAGTGGAGAGTAGTAAAGTACAAGGGTGCTTATCGTCGTTTTCCCCGCCTCTTGGTGCAAGGCAACAGGTACTCAAGGCGAACCTTCTCGCCCCCGCCCCCGCCCCCCGCCGCTCCCCGGCATGGCGCTGATTGGCTGAAAGGACTGGGGCGTCGCGAGCTGGGCACGCTGTGATAGGTCGCGAACGCCGAGGAGGTGCCCCGAACGCCGTGGGGATGGCCGGACCTCCGCAGGACTTACGCGCTTATGCTGCGCATCCACGCGGCGCTGGCCTCCTCCCGCCAAGGCGGCGCGGCGCTTGTTCTCGACGCGTTCGTTAACGGAGACGGGCTGGCTACACAGGTTGCGGACCGCGGAGCGGAGACCGCTCACCACAACGCTGAGTCTTGCTCCAGCCGCCACCGCGCGCATTGCCGCCGCCATTTTTGCTCTGCCGGCCAGCCCCCAACCAGTGCGCCTGAGCGCGCATATGCGTCAAGCGAGGGCACATCGGGTTCTGCGCCTGCGCAGCATCTGTGGGACGTAAGGAACCTGTGGGTTGGACCTCCGCGCGCTTTTGGAAGGGCCGGAGATTTCAAGACCCCAGACCCCAGTAGGGCGTTACTCTGAGAAGGATAGTACTGGTCCTCAGCTCTTGTGCCTTCCTTGCTGCACGGAAGAGAGACTTAGTTCTTGCTCTTCTCTGGCCACCTAGACCTCTAGTTTGGTCGTCCCACCACCCCCAGAAAATGAATAGATAAGAGAAGCTAACATTTGTTAAACACTGTGCCAGGTGTGGCTTCAAGCACTCGCTTGCAATCCCTTATCCTGATTTCACAGATGTGGCAAATGAAGTACAGAGAGGTAGAGGATTAGATCAAGAGCCAAGACTAAAGATGTGGTGGAGCCAGGATTCGGAGACCCGCTATGTGCTGCGTGTTGAGCACAGGGCTCCTAGCCTCTAGTGGGTAGTTCCCAAAGTGTGGGCCCAGCAGTTTCACTATCACCTGAGAGCAAGTGGGAAATGCAGACTTTCAAATTCTCATACTGCACCCAAGGCCTACTGAATTAAATTCTGGGGGTGTAGCCAGCAGTCTGTTTCACCAGATGACTTCTAGGTGATTTTTTGATGCTTGCTAGGGTTTGAGCACCACTGCTCTAGGAATTTTGAACTGAACTCTTGGGAGGTTGTCCATCTGTTTCCCCAGCTAATAAGCAGGTCTTCGAGGCAAAGAACAAGGTGTATATTTTGCATTCTTAGCCACAGAGAAAACTGCTAAAATTGATCATTAACCCCTCCAAGCTCCAGCTCACAGCCAGAGCCTTCATAAAGTCCAAATTCTGGCCTGAGACTTTAATGTTAATGCAATTAAATTCAGCAAATATTTTTGAGCACCTACTATGTGCCAAGAACTAATCACCAGTGTTTATTACATTTCCTTGAGTAGGAGTTGTTCACCTGGATATGCAGGGAAGTTGAGGGTCCAAAGCCTGAAGTCATGTGGCTGAACAAAGCCCACCTCACTCCATAGTAGATATTGTTGGCCCTGCATTTGGGTCCCTGCTTTATGAACCTCATCAACCGGGGCACCTGGGTGGCTCAGTCCGTTAAGCGGCTGCCTTCAGCTCAGGGCATGATCCGAGGGTCCTGGGATCAGGCCCCGCATCGAGCTCCCTGCTCAGCAGAGAGCCTGCTTCTCCCTCTCCCTCTGCCTGCTGCCCTGCCTACTTGTGCTCTCTATCTCTCTGTCAAATAAATAAATAAAATCTTAAAAACAAACAAACAAAACGCCTCATCAACCTAGAGAGATGGACAAAAGACTGGCCTGGTAGCACGGGAGAATTTGGGCAAGCTGGATGCGTCAAGGAGAGTATCTCTGAAAAAGTAACTGCATGCCAGGAGTAGTGGCATAGTCAGATTCACACACAGTTGTATCCCCAACTTTTGGGGAATGGTGGTAAATGAGACTGCAAAGCAGTAATGGAGTTAGAATGTGAAGAATTTTACCATGTTCAGAAATTGGGGCTTGAGATTTCTTTGTCCTAAAGTGCTTTGCAGATCCTCTCCTGTGGCACATCTCATACTGTGGTAAAATTGTTTTGCTCTGTTCTCAGCTAGATTCCCAAAAGCCAGAGGGCAGAGACTGTGGCCAGCTTGCTCACCACTGTAGCCCCTGCACCTGGAACAGGGCCCAATACATAGAAGCCTTCAGAATGTATTTGTGGAATTGAATTGAGCTAGCAGATAGGCAATTACATATGGTTCAGGAGGTTTTTCTCCTACACCTGTGCATCCTTCCAGGCTCTGCTCAGATATCATCTCCACCATCCTCCTGCCTAGGTTAGGGAAAGTATCAGTCCCTCAGGGAAGCAAGGAAGTTTTTCTTATTTAACTTTCAATAAACAGTGCTTAGCAGAAAGCCCAGAAAGGAAAGATCCATAAACAACTGTTAGACTGAACCTAAGTGCTCCCTCCAAGTAGTTCTCTTCCTCTACGTGCTCTTTCTTTCCCTTCCTCTCAATTCTTCCTCCTCACTGTTCTAGTGCCCTACCACAGGTATCGTATATATGGTCCTATAGATCTATACTGTTATTCTTTACCTTGGGTGCAAGTCCCAGCCTAGGATGGGTGGAGGTGGGGTATGAAGAGGGTTTAACTACCCAGTAACTGCCTTCTGGAATCCTAGCATGCTCCAGGCTGTTTTAGTCCTCCTTGCTGGATTGCTGTACTTGAGTTATTTCGCCATTTTGAGACAGGAGTCATCCCGATCTGGCCATTCTATCCCAGTCAGCGATCACCATCAGCAAAGCTGGGTGAAATGGAAGGAAGGAGTAAATTTGGAAGAGGTCACACATATTTGGGAGAATGTGTGATCTGAATCTTCTGAGTAGCAGCTGCCAAGAGAGGAATTAAATGTGCAAGGAATCAATTAGGGGAACAACCTGTGAGAGAAAATGGGGCAGCAGCTGGGAGAGGCTGGGAGAACTATCAGATTGCAATGCAAGTCTGAACCCCATTCAAGGAGAGAGAGAAGGAAGAAAGGTGACTGGGGGCTCCTTAGTCCACTGTGCACTTTTAAGGCAAGTTCAGCAAGGCTATCAAGGAGTCCTAGAGTCAAAATATTCCTGCCCCTGTTTGGTGGGGGGCAGCCCATGAGAGGTGTGGCCTCAGTACAAATTCAGCAATTAATTTCAGAACAGCTGGGGCCCTCAGTCAATTACCCTTAATGCAATCCAGCTGTCTTGTCACCTTAGCAAGTTTGGGGTGGTTGGAAGTAAGGGGTGTGAGAGAGGAAATTTTGCTGTCATCCACATGGGAAGAGAGGATTTTTAAGATGCTCCTTATGCATTATGGATGTACTTCTTTCCTTAATGTTTTATTTTTTTAATGAAAAAAATGAAGTACTTTAAATTTACTTTTTTTTTCTCTGGACCATGTCTCTTTGACTGCTAACATTGGGTCATAAGAACCCTGTCTTAAATTTCAGTTAAAACTGTTATTAAGAACTGGAACCTGGTTATCCCCACACCACACACATTTTCCAAGCCATCTTGGAAAATCCTTATCTTTTCTGACTCCTTGGACTCTGTGGTAAATGAGCAGAGCTCTTCTGTACCTTTTTCCAGAGGCACTTTCGGACCATTCTTCCACCCTTGCTGAGCTGCTCTTCTTTTGAAGTTTTGGCCATGTGTTGGTACCACCTTTCAGCATTCTCTGACCTCCACAACACACCCTCCTCTCCCTTCTCCTGTGATTTCCACATCAGGCTCACTTTCCTACTCTTCCCTGCTGTATTATTCAGGGTTCTCCAGAGAAAAACAACCATTAGGATATATGTAGATATATAAAGAGATTTATTACAAGAATTGGCTTATGTGGTTATGAAGGCTAAGAAGTCCCACAATCTGCTATCCTGCAAGATGGACCAGAACAAGTAGCCAAGAAAAAAATAAACATATAAGAGGCATCTAAATTGGGAATAAAAATAAAACTGTCACTATTTGCAGATGACATGGAAGTATATAGAGAAAACCCTAAAAACTACACTGAAAAACATTAGAACTAATAAACTCAGCAAAGTTGCAGGATAAAATCAATATACAAAAATCTGCTATGTTTCTATACACTAATAATGAACTATCAAAAGTTAATAAAACAAACCCATTTACAATTGCATCAAAAAGAATAAATTATCTGAGGGGCACCTGGGTGGCTAGGTTGGTTAAGCATCTGCCTTTGGCTCAGGGTCCTGGAATCGAGCCCCTCATGGGGTTCTCTGCTCAATGGGAGTCTCCTTCTCCCTCTCCCTCTTCTCCTCCCCCACATTTGTGTGCTCGCTCTCACTCTCTCTCTTCCTCCAATAAATAAATAAAATATTTAAATAAAATAAAATATCTGAAAATAATTTTTTTTCAAGTGCTCCACACCCAGTGTGGGGCTTGAATTCACAGCCCTGAGATTGAGAGTTGCGTGCTGTACCAACGGAGTCAGCCAGGCACCCCTGAAAATAAATTTAACCAAGAAAAAAGACCTGTACACTTTAAACATAAGACACTAATGTAAAATTGAAGAAGACGTAATAAGTGGACAGATATTCCAAGCTCAGAGGTTGGAAGAGTTAATATTTTTTAAAGATTTTTTAAAATTTGTTTAAATTTATTCATTTGAAAGAGCAGAGCAAGCAATATTATTAAAATTTCCATACTACTCAAAGCAATATACAGATTCAGTGCAATCCCTATCAAAATTCCAATGGCATTTTTCATAGAAATACAACAAACAATCCTAAATTGGTATAGAATCACCACCAAAAAAAAAAAAACAAAACCTAGCCAAAGCAATCTTGGCAAAAAAGAATAAAGCTAGAGACATCATACTCCTTGATTTCAAACTATATTACAGAGTTATAATTCTCAAAACAGTATGGTATTGGAATAAACACAGACACATAGCTCAATAAAACAGAATAAAGTACCCAGAAGTAAGCCCCCACACTTATGATCAATTAATTTATAACAAAGGAGCCAAGAATATACAATGGTAAAAGGACAATGTCTTCAACAAATGGTGTTGGGAAAATTAGACAGCCATGTGCAAAAGAATGAAACTGGACCACTATCAAATACCATACACAAAAATTAACTAAAAATTGTTTAAATACTTGAATGTAAGATCTAAAATCAGAGGGGGAGATGAACCATGAGAGACTATGGACTCTCTGAGAAACAAACTGAGGGTTCTAGAGGGGAGGGGGGTGGGGGGATGGGTTAGCCTGGTGATGGGTATTAAAGAGGGCACGTACTGAATGGATGTTATACACACACAAACAATGAATCATGGAACACTACATCAAAAACTAATGATGTAATGTATGGTGAATAACATAACATAATAAAAAAAATAAAGTAAAATAAAACCATAAAGCTCCTAGAAAAAAACATAAGCAGTAAGCTTTTTGACAGAGGTCTTGACAATTTTTTTAATTTGATGCCAAATGCAAAGGCAACAAAAGCAAAAATAAGTAGAACTACATCAAATTAAAAGGCTTCTGTGCAGCAAAGGACATGATCAACAAAATGAAAAGACAACCTACTACATGGGAGAAAATATTTGCAAATCATATATCTAATAAACAGCTAATATTCAGAATATATGAAGAACTCATACAACTCAATAGCCAAAAAAACCCCACCCTAATCTTGTTTAAAAATGAGCAGATTTTAATAGACATTTTTCTAAAGACATACAGATGACCAACAAGTACAAGAAAAGATGCTCAACATCACTCATCATCAGGAAAATGCAAATCAAAACCACAATGAGGTATCATCTTCCACCTGTTAGAATGGCTAATATCAAATAGATAAGAGATAACAAGTGCTGGTGAGGATGTGGAGAAAAGTACACTGTTGGTGGGAGTGTAAACTGGTGGAGCCAGTATGGAGATTCCTCAAAAAAAATTAAAAATAGAACCACCATATGAGGGCGCCTGGGTGGCTCAGTTGGTTGAGCGGCTGCCTTCGGCTCAGGTCATGATCCTGGAGTCCCTGGATCGAGTCCCGCATCGGGCTCCCTGCTCAGCAGGGAGTCTGCTTCTCCCTCTGACCCTCCTCCCTCTCATGCTCTCTCTATCTCATTCTCTCTCTCAAATAAATAAATAAAATCTTTAAAAAAAAAAAAAAAGAACCACCATATGATACAGCAATTCCATCTCTGGGTATTTAACCAAAGAAAATGAAAACACCAACTCAGGAAGGTATATGCACCCCCATGTTCATTGCAGCATTACTTATAATAGCCAAGACATGGAAACAACCTAAGTATCCATTGACAGATGAATGGATAAAGAAGTTGTGTAGAAATATTACTCAGCCATGACAAAGAATGAAATCTTGCCATTTGTGACAACATGGATGGATCATGAGGGCATTATACCAAGTGAAATAAGTTAAACAGAGAAAGTATGATCTGACTTATATGTGGAATCTAAAAAAAGAAAGAAAGAAAGAAAAATGAAAAGAAAGGAAAGAAACCAAGCTCATAGATACAGAGAATAGATTGGTGGTTTTCAGCGGTGGGGAGTGGGGAGCTGGGGAGTGGGTGGAATTGGCAAAGGGGGTCAAAAGGTAAAAATTTTCAGTTATAAAATAAGTAATTCATGGGGATGTAATGCATAGCATGATGACTATGGCTAATAAAACTGTATTGTATTACTGAAACTTGCCAGGAGAGTAAATCCTAAAAATTCTCATCACAAGAAAAAAAATTTTGTGACTATGTGTGGTGACTAGACTTGTTACAGTGATCATTTTGCAATATATACAAATATCAAATTAGTATGTTGTACACCTGAAACTAATGTCAATTTTACCTCAATAAAAAAGTGCTCTGTAATATTTATAGTTTATTGCATGTTTTTCATATGTATCAATGAATATTAAAGGTTATATGTTTTGTTTTGTTTTTTTAAAGATAGAGGACCATGAAAGCCTCTGGTGCAATTTAGTCAGAGTCCAAAGGCTGGAGAAAGGGCGGCTAGAGTGTTAATGGTGTAAGTCTGCATCTGAGTCCAAAAGAATTAGAACTAGGAGCATGGATGTCCTAGGGCAGGAAAAGATGGATGACCACCACCATTCCTAAAGCCATCATGCTGACATGTTCTGACTCCCTGGCCTCAGAATTCCTCAGCTTTCTCAACATGAAGGGCCTTCAACTCTGTTCCACTTCAGCCACCAACACACTGGGCCTTGTAATCACTAAGAATTATTCCACTTCTAGGAGCTGGAACCTGGCAGTCTTCTCTACTAATGTTCCTCCTACCATCCCCACACCTTTTCTTCACACTGCACCTAGTCCATCCCCTCAATATAACCCTTTAATTCCCTCAGTTTAAGTATTTAAACTCTGCCCACTCTAGCACTACTCCAGCCTCTCTCAACCCCTTGAATTTCCATCAAGATCACCATGCCAAGGCCCAACCCTTGTTTTGGATTACTCTGATTTTATTCAGAGACACCCACAGTTGCTGGCACAAGTCACAAAAGTCATACCGGTTATATCAGTTTCCTAGAGCTGCTGCAACAAATGACCACAAAATTGGTACTTTAAAACAACAGAAATTATTCTCACAGTTCTAGAGATCAGAAGTCCAACATCAAATGTTGGCAGGGCCACTCTCCCTTTAAAAGCTATAGACAATTTCTTTCTTTCGTTCTTTCTTTCTTTTTCCTTTCTTCCTTTCTTCCTTTCTTTCTTAAATTTCTTTATTTGACAGAGAGAGCGAGCGAGCACAAGCAGGGGGAGCGGCAGGCAGAGGGAGAAACAGGCTGCCCGCTGAACAAGGAGCCCACCGCAGGGCTCGATCCCAGGACCCTGGGATCATGACCTGAGCCAAAGGCCTACGCTTACCAACAGAACCACCCAGGTGCCCTAAAGAATACTTTCTTGCCTCTTCCAGCTTCTAGTGGTTCCTGGTGTCCCTTAGTGTGGGGCTGCAGAACTCCAATCTCTCTTCCATCTTTACACAGCCTTCTTCCCTGTGTCTCCATGTTGGTGATCTCCCTCTCCTTTTTCACCATTCATTGGATTTAGGCCCTGCCCTAAATCTGGGATGGCTTTATTTTGAGATCATTAACTTGATTACGTCTGCAGTACTATCCTATTAAGGTCACATTCACAGGGTACCAGGGGTTAGGGACTAAAACCTATCTTTTTTTGGTGGCGGCGGGGATGGGGGGGACACAATTCACTACACTATACTAGATCACTGCTGATTCTTGCCATTCCTTGCTGTTCCCCTCAACCCCATCTCTGTGTGTCCAAATCTAATGTTATCCAATTCTGAACATCACCTCTTCCATGAAGCATTTCCACAATTTCCCCTTAGAAGCAACTTCTCTTTTCTCTAAACTCCCATCTGCTCCCCCCCCAATTTATAACTTTTATCAAATTCTAACTTAGAACATACTTAAAAGCATCTTTTGTGGGTGCTATGTAAGAGAGGTTTATGCTTTCTCTGGTTACCTGGATTACAGAAAGTGCTGCCCTCGTGTCTTATCAGCAAACTTCGCTTTGGAATCTTTGGTCAGGCTGGAATCATTTATGTTGCTCCTGCCATCACTGAACATGCTGCCCACCCTGCCCCTCTACCTAAAGGTCCCTGTCTTTCTTAACCAACAGAGCTCTAGTGATTCTTCTTCCCTAATCAGTTCCCTATGTTCCTGCCTCTTAGCTTCTCCTTTTCCCCCATCTTCTGCTCAGCAAGCTGCCCCTTCTCTACCTCCACCTCTCAGTCTCCCACCTTGTTCAGATCTGTGAAGCACAATTCTGCCCCTCAGGTCACCAGGTACCTCCTTACTCTCTTCTCCACCAGTTCAGTACTTCCTTGGAGGCTTTCTCCAACCTTCTGTACCTAGCCAACTAGAAATCCTTCACTTTCTCCAAGAACACTCTTCACCTTCTTTGCTTTTCCTGAGGTATTAGTTCACTTCCTTCTTATACCCAACAGCTTTCAATCCCCCCAAAGTACTGCATTCTTCTCTTTTTTCCATAGTTTGTCCCTACTTCTATGAGTACCTGCTGGATATGTTGCATTAAAATTGCTTATTCAGGTTTTGCTGACCTCACCCTTCCCACTCACATTGCACTCAAATTCAGTTTGTAGTTATACCCGGTGATGGGGTTTGGATGTATGTGTTCAGAACTGTGATACACTGGGTACACCTAGCTGGCATGGTAGAAGATATGAAAAGGGATGGAGATTCAAAGAAACAGTCTTTGAGCTCACAAGAACAGTTCCAATATTGCCTTTTGAATATAGTGATTCTGCCACCCTTGAGGATGCCCTTTCCCTTTCCCATCTCAACCAAAAGAGTCTTAGTGATTTTCTTCATTTCTGGATACTGGATTTTGCATTCTGGATACTGTATATTGCATTTAAGCTAAAATGCAGCCATGATACTACAAGTACTCTTTCTTTTTCTCTCACCCTTCTCCTTCCTAGCCCTCTTTCAACTGCTTAGAAATTCTAAGAGTCATGGTACCAGATCAAGAAATGTTTCTTTTAGGGTGTGTATGTGGCTCACTCATTTGAGCGCCTGACTCCTGATTTTGGCTCAGGTCACAATCTCAAGGTCCTGAGATTGAGCCCCTTATTGGGCTCAGCGCTGGGTGTGGAGCCTGCTTAGGATTCTCTCTCTCCCACTCCCTTTGCCCCTCCCCCACTGCTCACATGCGCATGGGCTCTTTCACTCTCTCTAAAATAATAATGCTTGGGCGCCTGGGTGGCTCAGTCGTTAGGCATCTGCCTTCGGCTCAGGTCATGATCCCAGGGTCCTGGGATCGAGTCCCACATCGGGCTCCCTGCTCGGCAGGAAGCCTGCTTCTCCCTCTTCCACTCCCCCTGCTTGTGTTTCTGCTCTCGCTATATCTCTCTCTGTCAAATAAATAAATAAATAAAATCTTTAAAAAATAAAATAAAATAAAATAATAATGCTTCTTTTAATTAGTGACTTCTCCTCCTAACTTCTTTTTCTTTTATAATTCCTGTTACAATTCTAAAAGGCTCTATGGATTATGCTAATTTCACAATTATTTCTATTACAGTGGATGATTTTAATCATTTGCTATGAACTATGCTATTCTAAAGTAATTAAGATTAACATCTAGAAACTGGAAAAATTAACTATATATGACACTCTATTGGATTATAAGCTTGTGTAGAATAAGGATTTTATAATATATATTTCTATGTTTCTACTGCCCAGTGGGTCCTGATACATGAAAGATATTCGATCACTGAATGAATTTTGTTTCTCCCTACTCCAGTTTCTCTGGAAAAATGAAATTCTCTGACCCTCACCTCCATCACTAGAGGCAGCTTCTTTCTCATGGAGCTTAGGAAACCTAGTTTCCTGAAGGTATTGTGGACATTTGTGGCATACTTACTGGGGAACATCAAAAGTAATGAAGATCATCAAGGTATAGTTCATACCACCCCTCTCCCCCCAAATTCCAACCTTATAATCAATGCAAGTGTGACCCTGAGTAAATGAGAGAAAGAAGGAAAGAAGGTTGGGAAGAAGCATCTTAGATTGCAGTGCAGTCTGAGGAAAGTCAGCAAGAGAACTGATTGCCACCATGTACTCTGCTATCACACATGGTTTGTTATTTTGTCAAGAAGTTAGGAAAGAAGGAAGGACAGAGAGAAGGAGGGAAGAAAAGAGAGAGAAAAAAAGCAAGGAAGGAGGAAAGGGAAAGGACTAAGTATGTGTTGATGTAGTCTTCACTTACAGAATCAAATGGTCATAGGCTAAAAAAGCCCTACAAGGAAGCACTGCAGTAATTACAAGTTGGTGAAGCATTTCTCGTGCAATGTAAAAACATGCTTTGATGCCATCAAAACTGAATTCCAAGTGACACTTAAAAGAGCATAACTGGGAAAATCAGTTCATCTCTGAGCTACAATTGCCGTATTTATAAATGGCAATAGTAATACCAACCCTATAGAATACATGGAAGAATTAAATTAAGTATGATAGCAGATGTAAAGTGCCTATCACAGTACCAGGTGTGCATCAGGTGCTTAATAAATAGTAATTCTACTGACTTTAGTTTGGGAGGAGAGTCCAGTGCAGATGGGAAGGATAGTGTAGATGGAAATTGATTCTGGATATCTAAAGAAGAAAATTAACTATTGGAAGGAAGAAACTGTCAAGAAAGCTGGAAGAAAAATGTCGAAAAGCAAGCAAATCTAGAGGCAGGGAAACACAGCCAAGGTCATACCACAAGAACAGTCTGGTTAGGACATCGACCTAAAACAACAGTTGCTAGCCCTTGCTGCTACTACCCCTAGATTCTCAAGGCCATACCACCACTGTGAATGGTTTCTATATTGTCATGTATCTTTGCATTGCTCCCACATTCATAGTCTTGAGTGGGAATACATCAGATTCTTAGAGACAAAGTAACAGACTCCACAGTGTAGCCTGAGAAGGATCTAACCCATTTGGTATCACAAGTCCCATAATAGGAGACTTCCTCTAAATAAAAGGGAGTTAAGATGGGAGTAGCCAAAAAAAGGGACAATGATTTCTGTATTATTTAGGATAATGCTAGCAACTGTAACAAACGAACCCCCACATTTCTGTGACCTAACATAATAGAAGCTTACCATTCACTCATGAAACATTCCAGTGTAGGTGCTTCTTTGAATGGTGGGCAGCTTTCCTCCATGTGATGGTTCAGGGTCACAGGCTTTTCCATCTTGTGGCCTCATCATCCCTAGAGTCCTCTGTATTCAACTGGAGAATGTGAAGGAGACTGGTAGAGGAAGAGTTCTATTTCTTAAAGACCCCAGCTACCCCCTGGATATGGGGTCAAGTTTGGGAATGTAGTCCCTGGCTGACCAGCCACCTTCTAGCAACGACTTCACACTATAGAAGGTATGTGTGTGGGGGTGGGGGTGGGGGTGGAATCCACAAACTTTGGGTGGAGGGATAGCTGTCTATGCCACAGCCTTTGCTGGGTCAATATATGTGGTAAAATATATGGGGAGTGGGGCAGGGACCTGGGGATTAAAGGACCCTGAGAAGATGGGGAACCATTTTGAGTAGGTGACTGGGGAGTGGGAAATGAGATAGTACACTGAGAAGTTGAAGTAGGTGCGTAACATTAATTCTGGAGTTCAGGATTGTCTAAACAACTCAGCACCCTTGACAGCTCTTTTCCTATGATGACTGAGCTGAGCTCCTTCTATGTACAGGGCATTTGGTGAAGTGCAGAGGTTAGCAAAGGTGACATAATGGTAACTATCTCCAGGACACTTCTAAACTAATTGGGAAGATATATACATAGAAACATAAGTTTTGTTTTCTCGGTAGCATCTGGGAAATGTCAGGTAGGTGGGAAGTACTATAAGAGTTCAAAGTGAGAACTTATCACTGACAGCTGGGAGCTTAGGGCATGGTTTAGTCCAGGTTCTCCAAGAAGCTGATGCCAAGATAGGATTGAATGTGTAAGAAATTTATTAGGGTAAATGCCCGTGAAAGAAAATGGGGAGGGAGCCAGGGGAGAAAGGGAGACTTTAGACTGCAAACATAAGATAAATCTGACCCTGAGTGAAAGAGAGAGGAAAAAATGGAAGGCAGGCTGAGGGAAAGCATCTTACACTGTAGAGCAGGTTAAGGAAAGTGGAGCAAGACCATCAAGGACTCCTTGAGCAAAGTCACTCATCAGATGAGTCCCATATCTCTCAAGAAGGGCCCGCTGCAGTTTCCCTGCCACACTCAGGCATTGGCTCAGTGCAGCCTCCAAGATGTGTAGCCTCAGAGGGAACCAGCCATGAATTTCAGAGAACAGCAGCTGGGGCCCTTGGTCAATTACACTCCTTGCAGGTGGAGATCTGAGAGGTACATTCTCATGGCCATCATAGCCTACCCTTTGCCCCACACAGATCTACCTCTTCCCACAGGTTTGGGAAGCAGTTCCTCCATGCTTCCTGTGGGCCTTTCTTCCCAAGGGGAAATTCAGAAAAGAGCGTTTAGTGGAATGAACTATAGCTTCTCTTGCTGCAGTTGATTTCAGGGCCATAACTCATACTCATTCTCTCCTTCCCTCACTATCCATTCTCAAATCCCCTCACCTTGGCAGGTCTTGGTGACTTACCTGGTGATGTGACCCAAACTTTCACTCTGGAAGGGTCTGAGCCATTGGTAATCATGCCTACCTTAGGCCAGAGTTGCTTCCTATGTCCATTCATGGTTACAACAAAGCAAGAGAATACCAGGAGGCACCAAAGTGGAGTATCTGGCATATGTGTTCCTCCTTGTCCTCCTTGTGCAAAAGCAGTCCTCCTGCTGATCAGGGTCAATTACCCTTGCTAGATGGTAGTTCTTCTCGCCTGTTGGTTCCTGGACACATGGTGTTCAAAGTGTTCTGGCAGCAGCTGTGGCTTGTGATTCAATGGGATCTTTGCTATATCCCCTGGAAAAGGATGCTCTCTTTGAGCCTAGGACTTCTAATCCTGCAGAGTCAAGAGTTGTGGGGACAGGAAGCACAAAATTCCTCAGTGGGGCATCCGGTGTGATATAAGTAGGGTCACTCCTGCTTCTATCTCTTGGTTCCCAGGCTCATGTATTCTTACTATTGAGGACATAGCAATATATAGAGATCTGTGATTTAAAACATACACTGTGTCCTGTAGGGGCCTGCTCCTCCCTCCAGACTGCTGCCTCTGTGCTGTACTTCAGTGCTGTTAGGTCATTTTAGACCTGCCTTGACTGAACATTTTAATGTCTCTGGGGCTCTGCTGCTCTAACAATTAGGTCTTCATCCTGCCACTCAGCTGTGCATTCCCTTCCCCTGACAGAGATAAAGGTCTCTTTGTAAGCTATCCCAAAGGCCCTGTGGCTCTCTCACTTAACCAAAAACTGCTTATTAATGGCCCTCAGTCCCTCATGATTTCTCTGCAGGACATCAATACAACTTAGTAGTGATCACCCAATTTTACTATCTTTGTACGCATTGTCCCTCCCCCTGCTCCATGTTTTTCAAATGCCTACATCATCACATCTGCCACAGCATTCCTCTCCACTGGGACATTTTCCCAGGTTAACACTAGTGAAATCTTTAGCAGTTGAGCTACCACCTTGTGCCAGAAACTATCTATGTCTCATCTACTAACCAGGGTGACATTCTCTTTGCCTGATGGGCAGTAGACGAGGCAGTCCAAATTCCTATCTTACCACCTTTCTTCTTGGGCTACTCCCAGTACCACTTGTGTTTGTCTGGGTCCCTAAGAAATGGATGCCAGACAAGATTAACTATGCAAGAAATATATTAGAGGAAATGCCTATAAGAGAAAAGGGGGAGGCAAATAAAGGAGGCTGGGAGAGCCAAGAGACTGCAATGCAACTCTGACCCTGAGTGAAAGGAGGAAGGCAGGAAGGAAGGGAAGAGGGAAGGAAGGAAGTTTGGATGGAAGCATCTTATGCCCCCATGCAATTCTTTTTTTTAAGATTTTATTTATTTATTTGACAGAGAGAGACACAGCGAGAGAGGGAACACAAGCAGGGGGAGTGGGAGAGGGAGAAGCAGGCTTCCCGCCGAGCGGGGAGCCCGATGCGGGGCTTGATCCCAGGACCCTGGGATCATGACCTGAGCCCATGGCAGACGCTTAACGATTGAGCCACCCAGGCGCCCCGCCCCATGCAATTCTAAGGCAAGTTTGACAAGGCTGTTTGCGGTTTCTCAGTCACTTGTCAGAGGACTCTGGTTTCTCCCAGGAATGGGCCTGCCTTAGTATCTCTGCCATGCTCAGTCATTGGCTAGGAGCAGCCCATGGGAAGCAGAGTGCAAACACAGTGACGAATTTCAGAAGGTAGTAGCTAGGGTCTTCAGTCAATAATTCTCACTGCAATCAGAGATCTGAGAGGTGTATTCTCATAGCCACCACATTAATCTTCATGGAGGAGGCAAAATAGGATTAGGGCCTAGAAAATAGGTAGGATTTAGCTAAGTGGTGATGGGCAGAAGATACATCCAAAGATGATAGGTCAGCAGAGTGTACTATTGTGTTCTAGATAAAATAAATAGGGCATCTTATCTACATGGCACCTTATCTAAAAGGCTCATTTTAGCAGTGTCATGGGACAAAGTATTGGAAAAGTAGGTACTGATAGTATACCTTGAATATCAGGGTAAGAAATTTAGATTCTATCCTATAGGTATTGGGAAGCCATGGATATTAAATCTACATTCTACCTAATCTCTCCGTAGCATTGAATACTAATGATCATTCTGCTCTGTTTTACTTCCCCCTTCCAAAAAAATTTTACCGGTTTCTTTGATATAACACATTCCTAGTTTTCCTCCTATATCTTTAGCCACTCATTGTCAGTATCCTTTGTGCAGTCCTTCATGACTTGAAAGTGAGTGATTTGTCCAAGCAATATGAGTGGAGTAGAGCAAAAATCTACAGGTAGAATTAATTAGTTATTTAGTTAATTAATCCACCCAGGCACATATTTCATGATTATGCCACTCTCAAACCTGAACTCTTTAATGGCTTCTCAATGTTCATAAAATAAAGACAAACATTCTTAACATGGCCTATAAGACCCTGCACAACCTAGTCCCTACTGATCTCTCTGACTCACCTAGTACCATCCCCCAATCTCTGCTCCAACCACATTGGTCTTCTGTCAGCTCTTCAAAATGACCATGTTTCTCTTTCTGATGGGTCTTTGCCTTCACTGGGTGGAAGGTTCATCTCTCCCCTTTATAGTAGTTAATCTCTACTCATCCTCATATTTCAGTTTGACACTTGTTGGAGAAGCCTTCCCTGATTTCTTTATCTAAATTAAATCCTTCTTTAATATGTCTCCTAGCACCATGCTCCTTTTATTTGTAATTATCACCGTTGTCATTTTATATTTATTTGTGTGAATATTTGAATAATGTCAGTCTTGTCAATCTCTCCAACTATGCTGCAAAGGCACATGAAGGTAAGGGCTGTGTCTATACTTTTATTCTTTTTATATCACTTCAGACAACAACTAAAACATACCTAGCATAGTACCTTAAATAATGAATGCATGAATGAATAAACAGTAGTTCCTGAGCAGGGGAGAGTGGTGATGTTTGTGCAAAATACAGTTTCAGATAGCTTAATAAGAAAATACTGGTTAAGGGGCGCCTGGGTGGTTCAGTCGTTAAGCGTCTGCCTTCGGCTCAGGTCATGATCCCAGGGTCCTGGGATCGA
Organism: Mirounga angustirostris; assembly: GCF_029215605.1. NCBI lineage: Eukaryota > Metazoa > Chordata > Mammalia > Carnivora > Phocidae > Mirounga > Mirounga angustirostris. Next base: position 123,715,548 of record NW_026991709.1, read on the forward strand.
GCCCCGCGTCGGGCTCCCTGCTTAGTGGGAAGCCTGCTTCTCCCTCTCCGACTCCCCCTGCTTGTGTTCCCTCTCTCGCTGTGTCTCTCTCTGTCAAATAAATAAATAAATAAAATCTTTAAAAAATAAAAAAAATAAAAATAAAAAAAATAAAATACTGGTTAAGATGAATCATACATCTGAGAGACTTAGACTACGGAGTCTGGCTAGAAGTCAACTGTAAGTTAGAGGTAAAGATGGTATATTAGGGTATAAGCTAAGTTGCTGTATAAAAGAACTCCTAAATACAATGGCTTAAATGAAGTAAAGGTTTATTTCCCTCTCATGGATGTCTTCAAAATTTACCTGCAAGAATATGCACTAGAGTATTATTTAAATAGTGATAAATTAATAACCTCAATATCCAACAATAGCAGTGTACTTAAAAAGATTATGGCATTGCTATTCAATGGAATAGCATCACCCGTTAAAAGTCACAATTGTAAAACGGGGTCTCTCACACTTATGAGTATGTCAGAATTAAATTAAAACAACCTACTGAGCTTACCCCAGAGTTTCTGATTCAGTAGGTCTGGAACAGTGAGCAAGAATTTGCATTTACAAGTGCTTAGGTGATGCTGATTCTGCCAGGGACCACAATTTGAGAATCACTGTTGTAGGAAGAAATTTAACAACATGGAAAAATGCTTATGGCATACTGTCAACTGAAAAAAGCAGACTCCAAAATAGAATTATATTCGTGATCTCATTTTGGTGGAAAAATATATGTATTTATGTACACATCAAGAGAAGTCTCTTAAGACAAATTGTTAACAGGTTTTAGATGGTCTTTTTTGTGTTTGTAAGTTGTTGACAGTTAACATTTATAATAAAGTAGCTTGTGGTTTCACTTTTTTATTGTGGTAAAATACACATAACAGTTACCATCTTAACCATTTTTAAGTGTACAGTTCAGTGGTATTAAGTATACTCATACTGTTGTGCAACCACCACCACCACCTGTCCCTATAACTCTTTTTTATCTTGTAAAACTGAAACTCTATACCCATTAGACAATAACTCTCCGACATCCCTTCAACCACTATCATACTTTCAGTCTTTATGAGTTTGACTCTTCTAAATACCTCATATAAGTGGAATCATAATAATTGTGATAAGGTGACTTTTTTTTAAGTTTTTATTTTGTTTTTTAGAGAGGAAGGCGGGGGAGGGGCGGAGGGAGAGGGAGAGAAAGAATCTTTTTTTTTTAAAGATTTTATTTATTTATTTGACAGAGAGAGACACAGTGAGAGAGGAACACAAGCAGGGGGAGTGGGAGAGGGAGAAGCAGGCTCTCCGCTGAGCAGGGAGCCCGATGTGGGGCTCAATCCCAGGACCCTGGGATCATGACCTGAGCCAAAGGCAGATGCTTAACGACTGAGCCACCCAGGTGCCCCAGGAAAGAAAGAATCTTAAGCAGGTTCCATGCCCAGCGAGGAGCCCAACATGGCTTGATCTCATAACCCTGAGATCATGACCTGAGCCGAAATCAAGAGTTAGATGCTTAACTAACTGAGCCATCCAGGAGTTCCGGGTGATATGTTATTGTTTTAAGAAAAAAAATTGGTAAGACTTGAGGGGTCAAAGTGGTAACTCCAAGGTTATACGCTTTAGAGAAAGAGAGTGACAAAGGCATGGACAAGAGTAAAGTGAGATCTGGATATTGGAAAAATGATCATGAGTTTGGTTTTGGATATATAAATTTTAAGGTGACTGCAGGACATCTAGATGAAAATGGAAGCAAGAAGCTAGAGATGCAAACTGAAGCTCAGAAGAGATATCAAAGCAGAGATATTGATATAGTAGTTATTTAAGAAAAAGGGATAGCTTGAACCATTTGAGTGAATGAGTTTCCAGAAGGAGAGTATGAAATAAGAAGGGTTAATGCCTGTGTCCTGAATTCATTCATTCAACTACTCATTCATTCACTGAAAAATAAATGAACTAATACTTTAGGCTCTCAAAAAAACTTACAGTCTAATAAGTGAGACAGAGATGTAAATAGCTGATTTCAATTTAGGGGTATCTTAAATATCAAACTGAAATAGGAAGAAATAATCTGCAAATGAGAAAGAGAAAGAGAATACACAGAAATAGGAAAACTCAGTACAAATCACAGAACAAAAGAGAATGTTTTCAGAAGAGAGATGTAATAATGATAAATTTTTTTCAGACAGAGCAGTGAAGTAAGGATCAAGGTTTGGTAAATTAGGTTGATATTGTTGAATGCTACCTACCTCTCCTTTGTTCCAGGATTGGAGATAACAGCCCACAGCTAGGGACAATGAAGCTGAGGACCTCAATTTTTGCAACCATCTTCCTCAGGACCAAGAGCCAACAATACTAGCCCTGCCAGCACTAGCCACCACCCCAACCCTCTCTCTCTTCCTAGTTCACAGAAAAAGAGGGAGGAGATGGAGAGCCAGAGTCCAGCCTTGTGGCCATGTGTTCCTCTCACAGGGAAGCCGTGCTTTTTCTCCATTCTGAACATCAAGAAAGGCTGGAGGGGGGGTGGTGGTTGGGAAGGGAAGCTGATTTCCTGGTTGAATGTATTCTTGGGCAGGGGACTCAATCTGAGCAAAGGGAAAGAAACCGGAGAGAGATATCAAGCAGAGATTGGGGTTATGCTATGGAGTAGCCTAAAGTCCCACTATTTTTTCATAGCAGAGATGAGTATTTCCTGTTAGAAGGGCCCTGAAGAAAGTAACTGAGATTGAGCCATTTTGGCAATACCCCACTTAAGGGAGCTATCACCACCAAGAGGGGTCTAGCATCAAGAGACCATGGGATGGAGTGTTGAGAATGGGAACAGAAGAGGCCCTGGAAGTGGCCAAGCCAGAGGTGTTCCCCCATGTGAGGGCACATGTGAGTGAACACTCAGAAGTAGTCCTAGGAAAATGCAAATGCATACCCAAAGAGACACCCTGCACTTGGATGCCTGCCACTCAGAACTTCAGTTGCTAGTTAACGTTAACCAGAGAAGCAGTGACAGCCATTAGTGAGAGCTACAGTCCTTCTCATTTGAGCAGACAGTTATAATGTCCACGAGATCATTTGCAGGGCCCAGGGCAAGAGTACAAATGGCAGCCCGCAGACCCACATACCATATGTCTCCAAATCTGCAAGTTATAAATCAAACTAACAAAATTTTAAATAAAATATGTTTCAGCCTCTTACTCTAACAAATAAATTTGCAGAACAACATGAAAGATCAGCTTTGAATTTAGAATTTTTGAAATCCTCAGAATTTCACACCAGATTGTGGCAGAATTTGTCTTCCAACCATGAATCCTGGCTCACCTCCCCTCTCTTCCTACTGACTTTCTCATTTTTCCAGGATCCTGACTGGCTCAGCTCAACCCAAACATCTAATCTCTATTATCAATTGCTGTCTCTTGACCACTTCTCAGCTCTTGGGCAAATCTTCTTTGTTCTGTGGACCCCTCAACCTGACAGGAGGAGAGGCATTACCAGAGTTGCCCTTCTAGTCTGGGCCTAAGAGTGCTACTGCACTTGTCCCTTTTCCTCTCCTCTTTATACCAACAGGTCAGAGGAGTTATATCTTGAAGAGAAAAAAAGGAGGAAAAGATGAAATTTTAAAACATTTTGAGGGCGCCTGGGTGGCTCAGTTGGTTAAGCAACTGCCTTCGACTCAGGTCATGATCCTGGAGTCCCGGGATCGAGTCCCGCATCGGGCTCCCTGCTTGGCAGGGAGTCTGCTTCTCCCTCTGACCCTCCCCCTTCTCATGTGCTCTCTCTCATTCTCTCTCTCAAATAAATAAATAAAATCCTTAAAAAAATTTTTTTTCAAAAAAAAAAAAAACATTTTGAAATTGTAGTTTGTGGCCGAAATTTCAAGTGGCATCCAGATTCTATTCTCTCCTTCTTCCTTAATAATAGAACTTCTTCCATTTTACCTGGCATGTCCATGCACCTATGAAAGGACTATATTTCCAGACTCCCTTCCATCTGGGCATGGCAAAGTGCCTAAGTTATGGGCCAAAGAAATGCGTTACGTGGGATGCTAAAAATTGGAGGCTGCTTAAAAGGCATTGACTCAGCTGGGAGGTGGTCCCTTTTGTTCTCCCTTCCTCTTTCCTATTGTCTGAAGCGTTGAAGCTTCAGTAGCTGTCTTGGGCTATAATGAACTTGAAGGTAGATGTATTTGGATGGTGGGTCACAAAGACAGAAACTGGGTCCTTGATGACAGTGAAACTGTCATGCCAGCTGTGCCTGGCCTACCTCCAGACTTTTTTTTTTTTTTTAAACACGACAGAAGTAAATTTCTGTTTTGTTTCAGCAGTGTTACTTCAGGTTTTCTGTGATTTTAGCCAGACTTATGCCTGATTCAGTTTTAAATTAGACCAGACTTAATTAACCAGAAAGTGAAGGAATCTACCCAAAATGTAATACAAAGAAAGGAAAGGACATTTTATTTTATTTATTTTTATTTTTATTATTTTTTTAAGATTTTATTTATTTATTTGAGAGAGAGAATGAGAAAGAGAGAGAGCATGAGAGGGGGGAGGGTCAGAGGGAGAAGCAGACTCCCTGCCGAGCAGGGAGCCCGATGCGGGACTTGATCTCGGGACTCCAGGATCATGACCTGAGCCGAAGGCAGCCGCCTAACCAACTGAGCCACCCAGGCGCCCGGAAAGGACATTTTAATATAACATTATTGAAAGTAATGATTGGACAATAAGTCAAACAGTGGGGCCCTCTCAGGTTTTGAAGAATATAGTTTCAGCAGAGTGGTGGAGAAGGAAATCTTATTTCAAGAGGTCAAGAAATTAATGGTTAACTAAAAAAAGAAAAAAAAGAAATAAGGTTGAATTCTACCAAAAGTTTGACAGGTTAGAGAAAGAGAGAAAAGCTGTGAAAGATGGTTTTTGAAGCATATGGCATAGCTAGACAGAACTAGGGAATATAGCAAGAGGGGTGGCAGGCTGAAGAAGTAAAATTTGGGAAAACCATTGAGGAAAGTCCTGGAGGAAGCCAGAAATAGAAGGGAAGAATGAGAGATAGGGAATTATGGAATATTTTGATGTAGAGAAGAAGATCTTGATTTTCTCCTAAAAATAGAGATAAGGTCCTCTGCAAAGAATTGGAAGGCAAGGCGAGATGGGTGTTTAAAGACATGGGAATGTGGAAAAGATTTGGAATAGCCCCAAACCACAGCTAAGAAAGAGTTAGACCTTTCAAATAAGATTTTAATAGTAAAAGGAGCTACTGTTTATGATGCCAGTACTGCTTATTATGCTGGATACTTTACGCACATTACATCACTAAACATGAGAAATCGTCTCAGTTTGCTACCTACCTCTATGACTGCTCCTTCTCAGTCTCTTTTGTGCTGTTTATTAAATTTTGGTGGTCATCAGGGTTTCATTCTTAGTCTTCTCTTCTTATTCCCACTGGGTAACCTGTATCTCTCCCATGATTTCTATTGCCGTGTGTATGCTGCTGACTCTCAAGTCTATATCTCAAAGGTAGACTCCTCTCCCCTAAACACACAGCACCAGACTCAATGTCCAGAACTGCCTACTGGACATTCACTTGGACGTCCCAGACGACTTTTAACTATACATGTCCACAACTTGCTTTCATCATTTCCCTCCAAACCTATTTTTCCTGCTGAGTTCCCCCCCTCTGTGAATTTTTGGAATAGTTTTAAGAGTAGGGATTCTAGGGCGCCTGGGTGGCTCAGTTGGTTAAGCGACTGCCTTCGGCTCAGGTCATGATCCTGGAGTCCCTGGATCGAGTCCCGCATCGGGCTCCCTGCTCGGCAGGGAGCCTGCTTCTGCCTCTGACCCTCCCCGCTCTCATGTGCTGTCTCTCTCTCATTCTCTCTGTCTCAAATAAATAAAAAAATCTTAAAAAAAAAAAAAAAAAGAGTAGGGATTCTAGAACCAGACAGCGTGGATTCAATTCTCATTTCTATTAGATCTATGACTTTGAACAAACTACTAGACCTCTGTGATTCAGTTTCCTCACATGTGAAATGGGAATGGTAAGAATAGCATTTACTTCATAGGATTGTAGAGCAGAGTAATGAGTTAATATGTTAAAATACTTAGATCAGTGCCTGGCACATGGTAAGGCCATGGAAGTGTTCATTATCATTGTCACAGTTAGAGAACTTGGATATCATATCATCTTTGTCCCTCATTCTCACATCCCAACATGCCCGAAGTCCTATTGATTCAGTCTCGTTATCTCTCATCCCTCACTGCCACCACCTTAGTTTGATGCCCAAGATCAAGGGTCAGCAATTTTTTTTTAATGTAAAAGGCCAGAAAGTAAATATTTTAGGCTTTGCATGTCACAACTACTCAAATCTGTTGTAGTTATGCAAAAGATACCCTAGACAATTCATAAATGGTTGAGCATGGCTGTGTTCCAATAAATATTTATGGACACTGAAAATTAAATTTCATATAATTTTCATGTGTCATAAAGTGTTATTATTTTCATTTTTAAAAACCATTTTAAAATGGAAAAAAAGCATTCTTGTGCACCATGCAAAAATAGGCAAGGTGCCAGATTTGGCCTTTGGACTATAATTTGCCAACCTCTGGGCAAGATAAGATCATCTTTTGGTAAAATACTGCAGTAGCTTCTTAATTGGTCTCTCTGCTTCTAATCTTGCCCCTGCACACCAAGTCAATTTTTTATGATGCTCCATTAACCTCAGGATGACCCTGAGGTTCTTTGTAATCTGGTCTCTGTTTATTATTCCAACTCATTTCTCAACACTTTTCCTCTGTATTTACTGTATTTGCTACTCAACTACATGAAGTTTCCCAAATATGCAAACTTCTTACTCTAGGCCTTTTTATATGCTCTCCTTTCTGTTTAGAGACTCTTCCTAACCTTCTTCTGTTTCTCCCATTGGTCCCTCAGGTCCCATTTTATAAATCACTTCCTTCATATTTTCCTGAGCTTCCATATCTTGTTGTGTCCCTTCTCATGTTTATGTAGGACCATAACTGAAATACTGTCTCATTGCATTACAATTGTATATTCATTTCGGTCTTAACCTGTGGACTAGAACTGAGACTGTCTTTTTCACCTGTATATCCATACTGCCTGTGTTAGAAACACATTTTTTAAAAATATTTTATTTATTTATTTGACAGAGAGAGACAGCCAGAGAGAGAACACAAGCAGGGTAAGTGGGAGAGAGAGAAGCAGGCTTCCTGCCGAGCAGGGAGCCCGATGCGGGGCTCGATCCCAGGACCCTGGGATCATGACCTAAGCCGAAGGCAGACGCTTAACGACTGAGCCACCCAGGCACCCCTAGAAACACATTTGATGAAGATATGACTCCCCGTGGTAATCCTTCAAGGAAAGTATTATTGTCCCTATTTTATAGATGAGAAAACTAAAGCTCAGAGAACATGAATATTTTTTCCCAAGTCTACACAGTATGTATTGGAATAAAGATTTGTTCATGCTCATTCCACTACCCCATGCTATCTCCCAAAGTTCAGGAATAACAAGGAAGATAATTGCCTCATAAAGTCTAGTTTTCTCAGCATCAGATTAGAAATCTTCATTCCTAGTCCCTAGTCTGTCTGCGAGTTATAAAGACCATTTTGAAAATCTTATTGTCCAGGAGTGTATATTTAGATATTTTTAGGGATCCTATTCTACCCAAGTGATGTACCCTTTTTGACATTGTTCCTACAATCCCTTTCCCTGTCCCTAAGCAGCTCCCTTTCTCATTTTATATAGCAGCAATTCCAAACTCTCATCACTCACTTGATGAACTTTTCCTACTACCTTCCCTAATAGGAAAATGTTGAGCAAATTAAGGATTGAGGTTCCTTTAGTCCTACCTGCTTGACTCAACCTGCTTGACCAGAGGACTATCTCGGTTGTGTAGCGCTGAGCCCTGTAAAGTAAGTTGGTGACTAGCAACCCTCAGCTAGCACCATAGACCATATGGAACAGGTGGGAGTTGTAAAAAGATATACATTGTCCTAAGACAGATAGGGATCTCAGATAAAGGAGAAATAGACAGCCCCCAGGGACGAATGGGCTGTGTTCCAAAAATTCAATTTTAAATTGACTGTTTGGAATGCAGAACACATTTTCCCTTAGACACGATGCTATGAATAATTGCAGTTATTTTCCCAGGAAAGTCCACACAAGCTGTTTAACCCATAATGTTGCAGAAATATCTGCTAAGACATTTTGAATTTACATCGAGTGCATCCCTTAAATCCTTACGACTCTGAATTATAAATTAGCTACGTGCATAGCTGCCACTTCAACTAAACTGTGAACTCTTTGAGGGCTGGAAACTGTTGAATTATTCATTTTTGTATTCTGAATGCCTGGCATATAACTGACAATAAATGTTGGTTGCATAAATTACTGAACAAATTTAATAGGCATTTGAATAGATTTGAAAGTGTGTTAGGGAATAAAAATAGTAATATTTAGTGGCTACCTTCATATGTGTCTGGCACTGTACTAAGCAGATGACCAATAAAGTAAACTGCTTTGTTTGGGCTAGAGGTAGGGATAAAGAAGCTGAAGGCAATTTAATATTTGAGATATAAAATAAATGGGTGCTAGACTTGCTAAATAAATGTTTTGGATAATACAAATGGATAGATGTACTGATTTGAAAGAAGTCACAGAAAAAATATCACCAGGAGTTGATATCCACATGGAAGCATTTCTTTTTTTTTTTTTTTTAAAGATTTTATTTATTTATTTGAGAGAAAGAGTGAGAGAGAGAGAGAGCACAAGAGGGGGGAGCAGGAGAGGGAGAAGCAGACTCCCCGCTGAGCAACTAGCCCGATGCGGGACTCGATTCTGGGACTCCAGGATCATGACCTGAGCCGAAGGCAGTCGCTTAATCAACTGAGCCACCCAGGCGCCCTAAATGGAAGCATTTCTTTTTTGGGGGGCTCTAAGACTGAGTGAGAAGGGGTGAGGTAGGACCACAACTAAAGAGCAGAAGATGGAAGATAAGGTTTGATAACACTCAGAGAGCAATGGTCAGAGAAGAATGGAAGGATTGGTTTGGATTAGGCCCTGTTTTAATTTCACCTGGTTTATTGCTCCTTGTAAAGAGGTAATTGCTCTGGCCGGTCTCTGATTTGTTAGTTTAGATTAAATTATTATCACTCTCCCATAGATTGAGGTTAATCAGATTGATTTCTTTCCACAGTGACAGTCTGCGCTAGTTAAAATTTGGTAGGGATGGTGTCTTAGTTTGGGCTGCTGTAATACAATACTATAAACTGGGTGGCTTAAACAGCAAACAATTATTTCTCACAGCTGTGGATGCTGGAAATGTGAGATCAGGGTGCTGGCATGGTCACTTGGTGAGGGTTCTCTTCTGGGCTGAAGATGAGGCTGATTTCCCATTGTATCCTCACAGCAGAGAGAGTGAGGGAGGTCTCTGGAGTCTCTTTTGTAAGGGCACTAATCCCATTAAAGAGGGCTCTATTCTCACGACCTAATTATCTCCCAAAGGCCTCCACCTCCTGATACCAGCTTGTAGGGGTTGGGATTTCAGTACCTGAATTTGGGGAGCCGGTGAGGGCGCACAAACATTCCATAACAGATGAGTATAATGCTGAAGGCAGTGGAGTGGAGATACTAGGCGGTCAGGGAGATATGCAACCTGGGAAGGCGGGAGAGCATCTCTGTATAGTTTTTGGTGGAGAAAGAAAAAGTGGAGGGGTGGCAGAGAAAGGAGGGTGAAAGAGATGGGCAAAGGGAGGCAAACAACGATTTCATAATTTTATAAAGGGCCCAACCACTCAGAAACTCCCTCTCACTTAATGCCAGCCTGATCTTTGTTCTTTGAAAGTATAACTACAACTACTTACGCATTTTCTTTATTGTCCCCAAAGTGCTGGAGTATAATCAATAAATACTTGTTGATTGATTATTCTGAGTGTTTCAAATCAATCCACACATCTGGTTTTATTAAGGATCTTAGAATTGACATTGATTAAGCTGAGATAAGAACTGTCTTTAAGTTTATAAGACATTTTGTGTTTCTCCCCAAAGAAAAGCAAACACTTGTCCATGCCTATTTTGAACCATACACTGTACTGGGGAGTTTACTTATATAATTGCATTTCTAATAATCCATCATTGTTTTAACAATTACTGAGTACCCATTATAAGCCAAGCCTTGTGCTAGACAATGATGATAAAAGTCAAAGAGGGAGAAACTCTGACCTTCTAGCAGTTGCTAAACCAACAGTTGCCATGTAGTTTGAGAAGTGCAATGAAAGAGGCAAGCAGTTGCCAATCTTGGAAGACAGAAAAGGGGAGCTTTAACTCAAAATGGGTAGGAAATACAGACAATAAAAAGAAAACAAGTATTTGTTGTTTGTCTGAAATGAAAATTTAACTGGGTGCCAAGAGGAGCCTGAGGAGACATAACTAAATGTAATGTGATACTGGATCAGAAAAAGGACATTAGGAAAAAAAACCTGAAGAAATATGAATAAAATATGGATTTTACTTAATAATAATGTATTACTATTGTTAATTGCAACAAATGTACATACTAATGTAAGATGTTAATAATAGGGGAAATGGAATATATGAGAACTGTCAGTATTATCTGTGTAATAATTCTGAAAATTCAAAACTGTTCTCAAATAAAAAGCTTATTGGGGCGCCTGGGTAGCTCAGTCATTAAGCGTCTGCCTTTGGCTCAGGTCATGATCCCAGGGTCCTGGGATCCAGCCCCGCATCAGGCTCCCTGCTCAGCAGAAGCCTGCTTCTCCCTCTCCCACTCCCCCTGCTTGTGTTCCCTCTCTCACTGTGTCTCTCTCTCTCAAATAAATGAATAAAATCTTTAAGAAAAAAAGCTTATTAAAAATTTTTAACTGGCATCTTGTATTTTTGTTAGATCTGGCAACCCTAACACTTTTACTTCCAAATAATAATTAAATATAAAATATGAAAAAAATTACATTGATAGTTTGAGATTTGAGTTACATATGATTTCTCCTAAATATTTGATCCAAATACTTCATTTTCTATAAACAGTTCATTGTTTTCTTTTTAGGGAAGGCTCCAGCAACCAAATAGTTATTACAGACAATATACTTCAATGTGGAGATGCTTTGCTTCTAAATGCCATAAACTTATCACCAGTTGCAAGCAATCTCAGAGGCTAAAAAAAAAAAAACCAAAATGGTTTAAGTTTCTTTCTCTCTGTCTCACACACAGACTATCAATAAAATTAATCTTAATTTAGGTTGCAAACATCTCAAGTGGTTAAAAAAAATCCAGTTATGAGAAAATCAGCAAGGTTAAGGCCCTAAAGTAATCACTTGCCTAGGGTGACTGCTAATTTATGTTGCCTGAATGGAAAACAGTACTGATTATTTTACTCTCCGTGTTGCTCCTCTGGAGGAAAACAACCTGTGGTTTGTGGAACAAGAATTGAGTCTGGAACAAAAATAGAACTGTATAATACAACAGTTTTATTTGAAGGTGAGCTTAGAAAAGATCACTTATCAAACAAACGACCCAAGGAAGATGGGGCTTTTAAACAAGAGAATGAATTTGAGAATATTTGTTATTTTCCAGATACAAGACGACCAAATATACTTTGCACAACTTTAATTTCTGCTTTGCTGCCTAACAAAATTAGGAAGTTAGATTTCCATTGCTTAATACGTAAGTGCTAATAATATGCTAGCTTCTGAAATTATTTATCAGAAGTTATTGGGTTCCCCTATCTTATTTTCTACTCTAAATATAAAGTCCCTAAAACTAACTGTATTTGTGCCCCCAAAAGATATACATGTCATAAATTTCACTTTGCAAACACACGTAGATCATTTATTTTGTGCAAAAAACTATGCTGAAGAGCTTTGGTGTGTCCAGAGGTAAAAACGGTTCCTATGCTGTTTCTATTTGTGCTACTCAAAAAAAGTTTTGTACTTTTAGAGACGAGGGGAATCATATGTTGTTAGGCTTTTATTTATATCTCTGTCCCTGGTCTCCTGCAAAAACTAAGGTGAAAGCTTGTTTAAAAAAAAACCAGAGGAATACTTTCAAGGACTTGGGTCCGTTCTAAAGCAGGACCGTGGACTCCTCAAGAGCTCTGTTCACAAAAAAGGGTTTCGTTTTGCTTTTAAATTGGACAGTTTTCCCGTACGAGCTCGGCGAGGTCCCGGTCGGCGCCCCAGAAGGCGGGGCGGCTCGCGTAGGTCTGACTCCAAGGACAAGGGGCCGCAGAAAGCGCCCAGTTCTGATGGGCGGGAAAGGGGAGGTGGGTCCGAGCCCCAACGGTTACAGACCGCCTGCCAGGGTCTTAGTGACCTCAAGCTGCCGTCGACGCTGGCCGCGATCCTAATCTAGGAAACGTCGCCCGCACGCCGGCTGGGCGCGTGGCCACGCTGACTGCTGTCGACCTTCCCGGCTCGGGCTGTGCAAGCAGGCCCCGGTAGCGCCCTTTCGGGGCTTGGAAAGCGCCGTTCTAGGAGAAAGGCCGCGAGGGCGGGGCTTAGGGCCGCGCGGGACTATTTCCTCATACAGTGGTCAGTCAGGGCGAGGAGAGGCCGCCAGGGCGGAGCGCCAGCCACATGGCGCGACCCCGCCGGGCCTCAGCGTTGGCGCGCACGGAGGAAGCAGTGTAGTGCGAGAAGCTTAAAGCCCAAACTGTGGAAGGATGGGTCAGCTAACAAATGTCTCGCCACAGCCCACACGCCTGAGAGGGAATTTGAGACCGCATGGGGGAGGGGCGGAGAGAACGGCTTGCACAGAGCATGCTCTAAGAGCCGTAAGTGGAGAGCCAGGCATGCGCTGTGAAGCCGGGGTGGGTTGGCAGCAGGGAGGGGCTGGCGTGAGCGGGGTGCTGTGTTTATCCGGTTTTCTGGGTGGGCGGTCAAGGCGCACGCGTAAGGGCGAAAGGCGGTGGAGCTTGATATTGGAGTGCGCATGCGCAGAGCGTGCCGGTAGCTCTGGCAGGGTGTGGAGGGGGCTCTTAGAGGAGAAGCGGGGGAAAAGGGAAGCGAAGGGAAAGGAAAGGGGGGGAGGGGTGAGAGTGTGCTCTGCGCATGCGTGCGGGCGCTAGCGACGACGGCGGCGGGGGAGTCTCGGGGATGACAGTGGCTTTGCCCGTTGGGGTAACGGTCGTCGTCGCCGGCAGGGCCTGAGGCGCCGCACACTCCGCGGGATTTATTAAGGCCGCAGCAGCCCGGGCCCTACCGAGTTAGAGTGGCGCGTGGAGTCAGGGTGAGGGCGGCGAGGCACGGGGGGAGGGGCCTGCGGCGGGGCCTTGCTGTGTGCTCTGGGCGGCGGCGGCGGCGGGGCCTGGCGGTGTGAGTGCTCGCCTCAGCTGCGGCCGGGCGGGAGCCGTGGGCGGCAGCGGCCGTCGTTTTGGCTGAGGAGTCTCCGTGTGTGCGGCGCGGAGAAGATGGCCGGGTAGTGAGGGGGCGGCGCTTGCGCCTGGTGACCTCGCAGTGAGCGACTGAGCGAGGGGCGCCGCCGCGGCCCGATCGGGCCTGCTCCCCGCCCCCTCCCGCCGCCGCCGCCGCCGCCGCCGCCGCCGCCGCCGCCGCCGCCGCCTCCGGCCCGCGCACTTCCTCCCCGGCCCTCCCCTACCGGGTGGGGGACTCTCCTGCCCGCTTTGCCACCTCAGGGAACAGCGGGGTTGTAACTCCCGGGGCGGAGAGCCAGGCGCAGTCCGGGCCCCGCGTCCGATATGGAGAGAGCGGCGGCGGCCTCCGCCAGCCGCAACTGCAACATTCGCCGCCGCCGCGTCTTGGTGCACTAGATTGAGGAAGTCGACGCCCGAGCCGTCCTCCTCGCCGTCGCCGCTACCTCTGCGCCGGGCGCTGTGATGGAGTAAGGGCCCTGCAGCCCGTGAGAAGCGTGCCCGCCCCTCGGACCGGGCCGGGGCCTGCTCCCGCGCCCGCTCAGCTCGCCCTGAGGAGGTGCCTCCGCGTCCGGAGATGCAGCGAAGGCCGCCCGCCGAGCCGCGGGGCTAGACTGAGCGCCGAGTCCCGGCCCGCGTGCCGCAGCCCCCGCGTTCTTCGCTCCGAGGCTGCCTGGGACAAACCCGAACGCTGGTTTCTATCTCTTTCTCTCTCTCTTTTTTTGTGTGTGTGTCTGCAAGTCTCAGGGACGGAGGAGGGGCGCCAAGGCCCCATGTGTGGGAGGATTGCTTCAGCTCCACAAACTTGCACGGATTTTGGTTACTACTTTGGCCAGTGGTTCTTCTCTGGATTTCTCCGATTTGTTGCAAATTCGCCATTGTTCCCTGGCTGCTTACAAAGTTGGATCCGGAATTTCTTTTCAACCGGGAGCCAACGGTGTCGAAGTGTCTGCAATGAACCCCGTGAATGCTACTGCTCTCTACATTTCCGCGAGCCGCCTAGTGCTCAACTACGACCCCGGAGACCCCAAGGCGTTTACAGAGATTAACAGGCTCTTGCCTTACTTCCGACAGTCCCTCTCTTGCTGTGTTTGCGGTGAGACGCTTTTTATTGTTCCCTTTCAGTGCTTGTTTAAAAAAAAATCTGGGCATTGGTAACAGGAACGGTTTGGCGGCGTGGTAGTTTGTATTAAGCTTTTGTTATTTGTTCATTAGTATACGGTCATTAGTTTCGACACTCGTCAAAGGACTTTTGCCCGGCATTTCAGAAAGACAGCTCTTCTAAACCGTTTTGTACGGCGGCCTTAACGTTCAGAACTGTTAATTCGCCTCTCGTCAGTTCCTTGCCATTTCTGTTGATGGTTTTATAAATGAGTGAATTATGCTTGCATATTGCTGCTTCCCCCCCCCCCCCCCCCAATCTTTGCTACAAGAGCTGACAACACTTACTTTGGTTAAACGTGGTTAGGCCTGGTTTAAAAATGTACATGTGGCGTGTTTGCATTTCCCCAGACTGGTGTTATGTGTGGGTAGTGGTATAATCTGATGCACCCACAGCCTGTGAACTCGGTGCAGAACTTTCCTCCGTGTTCTTCAACAAATGCTTTGACAGTTTGACGGTGAACAGTGAGCCCGGGAAGACTGATGGTACTGTTTTTTAGCTGGTGGGATTTTTACAGGATTGTTCCTTATTTTGTGGTTTTAGTATGTTGTGGCCTGGTAGACGGTTATTTTAGATGGTTGGTTTTTTTCCCCCCAAAATATTTAGTGCAGGGTAGGCTACTTTCAAGTTATTTTTGAGAGGGGAAGATATGCTAAATTGTCTAATGGAAGTGTCTCAAAAGTGCTAATAATTTGGATTAATTTTGTACCCATTATTATTTTTTAACTTTGCACCTTTTTTCAGAAAACCTGGACTGAAAACATTAATATGAGGGAAATGGCAACTGTCAAAAAAAACCACAACAGTGCTATACTCCATTTCGTATTCTTATTTTGCCCCAAGTTTTGAGGTTTTGCTGATGCACTTGTTTAGTCAGAACTTGAGAAATTCAGGCATTTCAGGTTTTCACTTTAATCTTAAATAAAAGAAATTTTGTGGCTATAGTGGCTGAAGGAGGATACGATATTCATATGAGAGTCTTGCATCATTTTCTGAATAGCATTGGGGCAAGGCACTGAAGGGCATGCAAAGGAGGTGGAGATTGTTTTTTGCATACCAGGTACTTAATCTCATAAACATTTAAGTAACTGTTAGAATGTGATTAAGTGCTGTTGTGACTAGTAACAGACACTTAACACCTTTATAGGGAAGCATTTGCCCTGGGCAAATCACCACTGCCCCTGGGCCTCAGTTTCTTACTGTGTAAAATGAGAACTTTGGGCTAGATTCCAAATTTCCTTTCAGCTTAAATTTTACAAATATGAATTTGCTTGGCTTCAGTGTACTCCCTTACCCCACTTCCACTTTTTATGGAGTGCTTCTTTTTATGTCTTAACAGCTTTTGATATTTTTTGAACTGAGGAGATGAGCTGCTATAACTTTTCTTTTCTACAAACCTTTCTTTTGGGGGGGATTGCTACTCCTGTGATGTATGGGAAAGAGGGCAAAGGGCAGCCCATCCTAGCCTGCTAGAACAGCAATAGGGAGTGATGTCATTATCCAGGTAACACTCAAAGATCTGTTAAGTCTCCTTTTTACTAGGGGGATGGGACTTAACTGCCTAATTTAAGTGTGAAATGATAGTTTTGAATCGTGTAGATGCTTGGAATTTTAAGTTCTTATCAATAGCTTCAGGATAGTTGTGGTGTAATTGAACATTTTTCCAAATTCTAACCTGGGTTTTAAAAAATGAAATTAAAGATAAAGCTACATTTTAAAAAATCCAATTGTAGCTTTTTTTTTTTTTTTTAAAGCCAATCTTGGCAACACAAGGGGAATTTTTCTGACAGTGGGGCTTTGCCATTATTCCTTCTTGTTCAAGCTACTCCACCATCCTATGGAAAAGATGTGTGGGTTCTACTTTTACCCTAATTACAGTTGAGTAGCTGGCTTAAATTTTAGCAGTCTGGATGTAGGTTCAGGCCTACCGTCTCTGACCGACCTCAAACCCGACCCCCCCCCCCCGACTCTTTGTACATAAATCTGTGGTTATCAGGAGATAGGAAAAATCAGTTACTTGAATTCAGATCCAGCATTTAATCATCTTTGTATCAGGTGTTGTCCTAGACTTTTTTTTTCCTAGCCGAAAAGCATAAATACATTCAGGTTAATAGGGCATGTGCAATCTTTTTTTCATGAAGATAATAAATATGTAAAAGTTTAATTCTATCTTGGTGCTGTAAATAGGGAGTTTGTTTCATCAGGTCCTCTGAAGTCTAACCCAATCCTACCTTTTCAGCCTTACATTTAACTGCCCTCATATAATTTCTGTGCTTCAGCCAAGTTGATGTTTTTACCTTTTCAAACATACAGGCCCTGTGTCTACCTTCTTTTCCCCACCTTTATTCTCTGAAGTCTCTTCTGCCTAAAAATACTTCTTTTCTCTGTGGTGTAACTCATTGATTTCCTCCCTCCTCAGTGAATTCTTCCTTCCTCACTGCAGGAAAAAGTTCCATTTGTCCTTTGAACCTCTAACCCTTTGTCCCAGTCATAGGCACTTAGAGCTCTTTGGGTGTCGCTTTCATATCTAATTCTTCTGATATCTTAGGGAAAAATTTCTATTTTTTTTGTACATTTTTGTGTTCCTCCTGCCTCATCTACCCTCTCCTATCCAGTCACTTGCATGTTGGTGTTTGTGACAGACTCAGAAAGAAAATGAGACTCCTACAAACTTTGCAGTTAAGTGCAAATCTTGTTTTTTCTACTTTAACTTTTTGGCTCAGTTTCCTTTACCTACGAAAGGGGATAATTATACCTTCAAGTTTGTTTCTCCACATTTGTATTATATGTGGGTTTATTTTTTAAGTGGGGAAAAACCTGTTTAACCCACGAGATCAAGTCTATGGACTTGTCTGGCACATATTAGGATATGGTATCTGGCACATACTTTGTGCTTAATATCCCACCCTTGTACAGAAGTAGAGAAAGGTAGGAGGTGAGGGAAGAGACTGAACTACTGTCAGGTCAATTATTGTCAAACCTAGATTATTCACTGGAACTTCGGGTTTTGTATCATGATTCTTTGAAATGTTAATTTGCTGATTATCACTGTTTATCAGTTCTTTTGTATATTTAAACTGTCTGAAACTTCTAGTGCATGGGATAGCAGTGCTCCAGAGAATTACTGTACTTTCTAGGTCACAGAAACAGTGACCAAGACGATACTACTGTGGGTACTATTTTTGTGTCCGTCCTTTCCCCTTGTTCTAAATGTTGGACTTGCTTTATCATTTATCAGAAAGTAGAATTTCTTTTGCTGGCATGAGATTTGATAAATTCTGCCCTAGGGATTTTAAGTTTTTCATTAAATTTTTAAGTTCTCAAATGATAGAACAAGTTTGGTATATAGAATCAAATCCTGTTAGAACTGGAAGGACACATTAAGTGGAAAAATATTAGTCTTTTGACATATTTGGATTCTGTAAATTTATCATGTTTGAATCTCTAAGGCACATGGATATTTTCTTGGCGTTTTAATTAGAAACAAGGTGGTTCTGACTTGGGATTTATTGAATTGTTGTGAAACCTTTTGGACATACAGTTTCTCATAACATGGGAAGTTGGGGTACCTGGGTGACTCAGTCGGTTAAGCATCTGCCTTAGGCTCAGGTCATGATCCCGTAGTCCTGGGATTGAGCCCTGGGTCGTGGGGGAGCCTGCTTCTCCCTCTGCCTACTGTTTCCCCTGCTTGTGCACTCTCTCTCTTTCTCTTAAATAAATAAAATCTTTAAAAAAAATAAAACGGGAAGGAGCTGTAGATTAATGTTTCCTCCTGACCTGGGGTTAACGTAGACTGATCAGGTTTTTGTTTTAAATGTTAAGGACTTAACAAAACCCTATCATCTTTTCTTACTATTTGTATTCTTATTTTCCACTAGAGAGGAGGTAGTTTTTTGAGGGTAAGAGCCTTGCTGCTTCTCTTGTTCACTATTGTAGTCTTGTACCTGAGAGTTACTGGCTCAACAAGTATTTGTTGAATGGATGAAATTAGTATTAAAAAGAGAAAGTCTCAAGGTGCAGATGCATTCTCAGAATAAAGCATATACCTTAACTTTAAATAGATTAGCTCTATGAAAAATTACTTTTCATTTTCCTTTTTTTTCATTTGCCATTGTTTATGGATCCACATTGGAATTAGTGGGGTGTATGATCTCAAGAATCTTTTCTAGTTCTAGAATTCTGATTCTTCTCTTTTAGCAGAAATACTTTTTTTTTTTATTTTTAAAGATTTTATTTATTTATTTGACAGAGAGAGACACAGCAAGAGAGGGAATACAAGCAGTGGGAGTGGGAGAGGGAGAAGCAGGCTTCCTGCCGAGCAGGGAGCCCGATGCGGGGCTCGATCCCAGGACCTGGAATGATGACCTGAGCCGAAGGCAGACGCTTAACGACTGAGCCACCCAGGCGCCCCAGCAGAAATACGTTTTGACTGAGCAAACAATTTATAATTAACATGAATCTTCTACAATGAAATGTGAACATACAGTTTGGAGTGACTTATTTTAAACTATTTTTTAATTTTATTTTTTAAACTAATCTTTTAGATGGAAGCTAAATTAAAAGGCCATTTGAACTTTTTAAAGATTTTATTTATTTATTAGAACGCAAGAGAGTGAGCAGGAGCGGTGGAGGAGGTGGTCAGAGGGAGAAGCAGACTCCTGCTGGGCAGGGAGCCTGGAGCCTGAAGTGGGGCTGGATCCCAGGACCCCAAGATCATGACCTGAGCTGAAGGTAGACGCTTAACCGACTGAGCCACCCAGGCGCCCTTAAAAGGCCATTTGAATAATTGTACATAAATGTTATATTAATGTTTTATACCTACATTTTTCAAGTGTTTTTGATACTTAAGAATTTATTTTTTGTATTTAAAATCACTGTAATTAAAATTTTTCATTGCAGTGAACACATAAAATTTATCTTAACCGCTCTAAAGTGTATAGTTCTGTAATGTTAAATATATTTACATTGTTGTAAAACCGATTTTCACAACTTTTTCATCTTGCAAATCTGAAACTCTATATCCATCAGCCAACTACCCTCTGCAGCCCCTGGTAACCACCATTCTGCTTTCTGTCTGTCTGAATTTGACTATTCTAGATACTTCATATAAGTGGAATCATACAGTATATGTCTTTCTGTGATTGGTTTATTTAATTTAGCCTAACGTCCTGAAGGCTCATTCATGTTGTAGCATGTGTGAGGGTTTCCTTCCTTTTTAAGGCTGAATAATATTCCATTGTGTGTGTCTGCCATGGTTGTCCATTCATCAGTTAATGGACTTTTGTGTTGTTTCCACCTTTTGGCTCTTGTGAATATGCTGTTGTGAAGTGGGTGTACAGATAACTAAAGACCCTGCTTTCAGTTCTTTTCGGTATATACTCAGAAATGGGATTGCTGGAATTGTGTACAGTATTTCCATTTTTAATTTTTTGAGGAACTTCCCTACTGTTTTCCATAGTGGTTACACCATTTTACAATCCCACCAGTAGTACAAGGGTTCCAGTTTCTCCACATCCTTGCCAGCACTTTTTTTTTTTAATGATAGGCCATTCTAATGGGCATGAGGTGATGTTATTGTGGTTTTGATTTGCATTTCTCTATAATGATGTTGATTATTTTCATATGCTTGCTGGCCATGGTGTTATTTTTGGAGAATCACTATCATTTTTTATCTTGAGAACTTACTCATTACGTTCTTAATCTGTTTTAAATGCTGGACTAGAAAGATGAACAAGACACATGGTCACTACCCATATGTTCAGTGTTACAGAGAAGACCGATAAGTAGATCAGCAATTATTGGGGGAAGTGCTGTGTTAGAGGCATTTATATTATACCAAAATCTCAAGCATCATAATAGAACACTTGTAAGTTTATTGCATGTGTAAAAGTTTCGGAAATTAACCATAAATGAGTTTTTTTCTCCATATAACTTGCTTTTGAATAGCTCTTTGGATCAAAGTTTAAGCAAACCTGATTGGTGTTAAGCAGTTTGGTTTACCATGTTTTTTTCTTGGGACTTAAGTTCACCTGTTCTCTCTAGGAAGAATTCTTTGGGGAACATTTATTTGGTAGGCTGGTAAGGAAGAACAATATTTAGTAATTTGTTTTGGCAGATACACTTTCATTCCAGATATATTTATTTAACTGGTTTCTTTTCCTAATAAAAATCTCCTTTCTACAGTTTTCCCTTTTCATATTCTAAAAATTAGTTCATTATTCATTCCTACTTAGGTATGCTTATGCAAAGTGAAATTGCCTTAGGGAAAGGACTTCCAAAGTGTATTCTGGATGCTGAAAGAGTGAAAAGAGGTTTGATCCACAGTCAGTTGTCATATGATACAACCACCTGAAAAGTTAATAATACTAGTTTAAATAACGGTTCAAGGGGTGCCTGGTGGCTCAGTTCATTAAGCGTCCGACTCTTGATTTTTGGCCCAGGTCATAATCTCATGGTCCTGGAATTGAGCTCCATATGGGGCTCCGTGCTCAGTGGGGAGTCTGCTTGAAGACCCCCCCCCCCGCACTTGCGCTCTCTCGTGCTCTCTCTCTCAAAAAAAATAATGGTTCAAGACAAGCAGTACAGTGCTGTAGAATTTAGGCAGGAGAAATTGTTTCAGTCTGGTGAGATCTAGGAAGTATGGGGCTTGAAATGGGCCAAGAAGAATGTTGAAGTTAGTGGACATTTTAAGCAAGATTGGAGGGAGAGAACAGTTGGCTGCAGAAAATCAAGTTTATCTGTAGTGAAGAGTCCTTGTAGATCCCTTGCCCTGTAAGTTGAGTCTCAGGGGTCTTTTGTGTGGTGAGCCCTGATGCAGGGCTAAGGAATTTGGCATTTACCCTGTAGAACTCTTTTTTTCCCTCTGAAGTATGCTCTGTGGGCCACTTAAAATCACCTAAAGGGCTCATTCAAATTCAGATTCCCAGTTACCACAGCCAGTTGATTGGAGTATCTGTGAGCAGGTTCTTGTAATCTGCATTTTACCCGCCCCCCCTCCCCCATCTTGATAGGGCATGGGAGTTTGCAGATCGCTATTGCAAGCATTTGAGAAACAGCATTGTAAATAAGAGTGATGTGTTAAAATTCTGTTTTAGGAAAGATTAATTTGGGGGTAAAATATGGGATTATTATTAAAATATGGTGAAATTCAATTAGGAAGGATAACAGATGTATAAATGTTAGGAAGAAGCCTGAATAGTGGTGGGAGTGGAAAGGGAACAACATAAGATAATATGAAGGGAGAGTTTTGTCTTCCTTATGGTTATCATAACATTTTAATTCTTTGATATGTACTGTGTTATAGTTTGTTATGGTTAAGCATTTTTCACTATGAATAGATTAAATGAGGCATTTCCCACCCTTACATGTCTAGCACAGTGCTTTCACATATACCTGATAAAATGTACTGAATTTTATTGAAGAACTGACAAAACCTGGCAGTTTAATATAGATGCTTGGAAAAGATTGAAGGAGTCAAAGAACTTAGTTACATATCAGAAGTGAAGTCTGGAAGGACATTGATTTTGGAAGGACATGAAGTATTTAGGCGGGTTTAAAGTAATTTAAGGACAGTCCTATTAAAATACTCTTCAGGGATTTAGCAATTTAGTATTGGATTTTGGGAGAGGTCAGGTGCTTTGGGAGAGGTTGCAGGTAAGATTGGCATTAGAGGTGGATCAGGTGTGAGCCTGGGAAGAAAGACAATGTTGAATAATGTGATGGTCCCTGGGGATTGGGGTTATAAAGAAATATTGGGAATTAGAAAATTATGAAAATATAATCTATAATCTTTTTATTTTATGCCCTTCCCTGGAAACTTTGATTTTATGCGATCTGAAGAGAAACCAGAGTATGAAACTTTGATTTTATAATAATTTTATATACTATTTGATGTAGTAAAACAACATATCTTCTGCGCCTTGGGGTTGTGGTTTTCATTCTCAAATTCATTAGCCATCAGTAATTGGCTAACGTCTATTATATTGACTTCTCTCAGAGTCCACTTGGCTACTTTTGTATATGATTAATTTGAGTTTTTGTGAGTTTTGATGTACTTACTGTATCTTATCTTTTATTTTAAAAAGTGGTATTTCAAAATCTTATTCTGATTTCTCATATTTTTCCTCGTGTCCAACAGTGAACTTTGACTTCTTACCATTTAATTTCTGTTACTCTGACTTTTTTATTTATTTATTTATATATTTTTAAAGATTTATTTATTTATTTATTTGAGAGAGAGAGAATGAGAGAGAGCACATGAGAGGGGTTAGGGTCAGAGGGAGAAGCAGACTCCCCGCCGAGCAGGGAGCCCGATGTGGGACTCGATCCAGGGACTCCAGGATCATGACCTGAGCCGAAGGCAGTCGCTTAACCAACTGAGCCACCCAGGCGCCCCTACTCTGACTTTTTTAAAGATTAATATTTTTGTTCCCTTATCAGGAAATTAACTTAGATAAATTTTCACCTTAATTACTGTATATACATCTGGCCATTTTTCTTAATTTTTTTCTTGCTCTGACTCAGTCCATAATATTTTAGCAGAATTATTTTCATTCACTGCCTTTGTATTCCAGAAACTTCAAATCTTTGCAGAGTTAGAGTATCTCTTTTCTCAAGTTGTTTTAATCTAGTTTTCTAGCTAGTGTATTTTGTTTGCTGACTTCAGTTGTCATCATTTGTCCATTTTCTTTATTGTTATAACCCGTAGAAAATGTGCACTTAAAATGCTGTCTGGTCTCGAATTTGGAAATAACATTTTCTGGCAAAGTTGAGTAGTTTTGAAATTCTTTTTTTTTTTTTTTTAAAGATTTTATTTATTTGACAGAGAAAGACACAGCGAAAGAGGGAACACAAACGGGGAGTGGGAGAGGGAGAAGCAGACTCCCCGACGAGCAGGGAGCCCGATGCGGGACTCGATCCTGGGACTCCAGGATCATGACCTGAGCCGAAGGCAGTCGCTTAACCAACTGAGCCACCTAGGCGCCCAGTTTTGAAATTCTTTATGTAACAAAGGCATACCTAAAGTGGGGGTGGGTGGTCCAGTGTATAACCTAAGGGCATTTGAACTTCTGTCAATCCTGCTAAATGTCATTTCTTTGAAGCTTAAATATCTGATGTTCTGAAATTTGGGACTCTGGTCAGATTTTAATATAGAAATCCAGGATCAGAAGGGAGCATTCTAATTCAGGCATCTTTGTGATTTCTGAATACCCTCTACAGTTAATCAGTTGGCTATCCGGCCTGTCACTGAGCATATTCAGGATATGACATAGGATATCATATCCATCAGAAGCTGGGGCTGTCTCAGGTATCCCTTTATGGTGTCATTGAGCTTGCCAGCTCAATTTTTACATAGGTCTTACAACGAAGATGTTACTAAGTTACTCTTTATGATGAGAATTTATAAAGCTTTAGGCAGAAAGGACCATAAATCAAACAGCCATTTCTTCACATCAAATAATCTTTTCTGTAATATTCTTGAAAGTTAATCCGGCTTTTCTGGAATATCTCTAGGGTAGGGTGCTAAATTAAATTCTACTCTACAAAATAACCATATCATTGACAACTTTTTAAAAACTTTATTTTTAGAAAGTTCTTGCTTCCATTTTGCCCAAGTCTCCTTTGTAATTGTCTCCCACTGATTTTTTTTTTTGTTCTCTGGAACAATTCAGGAAGCCTTTGATAAAATTTTAACCTTCTACTATTGGAAGACAGTTTTCATGTTTTTCCTGAGAAGATAAGCATCACTAAGTTACCTGTCCTGGACGCATCCTGGTTTCAGTTTCTTCTAAAAGTGTGGACTTTTGTGTACATGCTCAATATGGTTGGATGGGATTATCTGCTTTCAAAATTGGGATAAATTACTTGATTTCTTTTTGTTTCGTTTGTAAGATGAAGGTGTTGGACTAGAGCAGATATTTGTGAATTTGGCTCCCAGACATTTTTTTTGCTTGGTTAAAAATTCACTGTGTTGGTGGTCAACGTTTTAAAATCTAGAGTTCATGTAAAAATCCAAATTTTAGGTCCCTCCTGGAAAATTGTAAGGTCTGGCAACAGTGGATCTATGTTCCCTTGTGGCATGGCATCTCTGGCTGTAGGTGAGAGGTTTGTCTTAGGGGTGGAGATATGCCCTCTCCAGATTACCCGTGGTCCTACCTAACTTTTGTCACATCTACTTATTTTTTAAACTTTGCATGCTTGCCCCTGTAGGCATTTGGATCTATAATCCTCAGGAATGGAAGATTTTGTGAGGTCTCTTGTTGTGTCCTAGACACTGTCTGAGCCATAGAATTCTATAATGTTGCTGGGATCTTGAATTATTTTGTAAAACCTTACCTGGATCAGAATCAAGATTGCTTTATTTTGTTATGCAGTCAGAGAACATTTCTTGGTTCACAGTATTTCTGGTCAGTTAAAACATTTTCACAAGTTGGTTGATAGTGTTGTCCAAGTCTATTCTTATGATTATCCATTTTGTCAATATTTGAGAGGTGTTGAAATATCTTAATTATAATTATGGATTTGTCAGTTTATCTCTGGAGATTTATCTGTTTTTGCTTCATGTGTTTTGAAGCTCTTTTGTTAGGTGCATACAACAATTTTGAATATGGAATATGGTCAAAATAAGTTTAATTTTTAATGTTCTGCTCTACTGATTCTGTCATCTGTTACTTCGGTGTTTGCCATTCCCTGATTTTTCTGCTCATTTTGGGTCATATTTGGGTCAAATGCTTTTTTGCATGCCTAGTTAATTTTGACTCAAAGCCAGATACTGTAAATTTTACCTTGTTAATATTTTACCTTGTTGATGGATATTTTTGTAATGTAAGTATTCCTTGTTCTTGGGATGAGGTTAAATTAGTTGGAAAGAGTTTGATCCTCTTGAGGCTTGTTTTTGAGCTTTTGTTAGGTGGAACCAGAGCTGCCTATAGGGACTATTTTTTTCATACTACTAAGGCAAGAACCTTCTGATTGATTACTCTATTTGATTAATCCCTTGTGAATTAGTTTTTTTCTTACTCTTAATGATGGGAATAGGTGCTGCCTCTGAGTTATAGGGATTGTTCTCTTTGCTCCTTTCTGGGGGTTCTTTCTCCAGCCTCAGGTAATTTCCTCATATACATGTGCTAATTACTACTCAAAGGACTTGAAAGAGACCTGGTATAACTCTTAACTATAGAGAATAAACTGTTGGTTACCAGCATGGAGGTGGGTGGGGGGATGGATGGGTTAAATAGGTGATGGGGATTAAGGAGTGCACTTGTGATGAGCACAGGGTAATGTATGGAAGTGTTGAATCACTGTATTATATACCTGAAACTAGTATTACACTGTATGTTAACTAACTGGAGTTAAAAAAAAAAAAAAAAGAGAGAGAGACCTATATATTTCTAGCTCTTTTCCTGTGCATCTATCTTATCTCTAGTACTCTGGAGAAGTCAAGCTGTCTTGGCCTCCCAGCTTTGTCTTCTCAACTCAAAAATACAAGAATTCCAAACTCTAAGTTACATTCTCAATTTTCTATTTTTTTATTTTATTTTTATTTTTATTTTTTTAAAGATTTTATTTATTTGACAGAGAGAGACACAGCGAGAGAGGGAACACAAGCAAGGGGAGTGGGAGAAGGAGAAGCAGGCTTCCTGCCTAGCGGGGAGCAGGATGCAGGGCTCGATCCCATGACCCTGGGATCATGACCTGAGCTGAGCCGAAGGCAGACCCTTAACCACTGAGCCACCCGGGCGCCCCTGCATTCTCAATTTTTTAATCTATGTTAGCATTAATGAGTTTGCTAACAAGATGCATCATTTTAGAATAGTCACCAAAATGCATTTTTAACATAATTTAAATAAAATAAGATACAGCCCTTGTTAGTTAGAAGTCCGAATTTGTAGGTTTTATTAAAATGAACTTTATAGTATAATCTTTAATAAAATGCTGATTACATTTTTTTTTCTTAAAATTATTTCATCACATTTCCCACTTAAATGATTAGAAAAAATACCCAGGAGTTCTCGTTACTGTAAAAGACGGCATCAAGGCAAAAAAGGTGAAAAGTATCTTTAGTGGTTCCTAATTCTAATTCTGTTTGTGCATAAGAATTACATGAGAAGGTTTTTAAAAATGTACATTCCTGGGCAGTTTCTCCAGAAATTCTGGAGGAGGCCACATAGGTGATTCAGTATTAACCCTGGGATGACAGTAGTGATGTCTTGGAGTACTCCTCGTGCCAGGTTAACAGGTGCACTTTAAAAAAAGAACACGTGCCAATAAATATAAGCAATGCTGTGTTAAGCAAGTTTCTTGACAGTGTTCAGTTTTAAGACACTGATGTATTTTGGGATGACTATCCAAGAGAATATGAAGACAAACCTATTTATGCCTTCTCGTTCAATGGAACACTAGTTTGGGAAATTTGGAACTGAATTTATATTGATTAATTTGATTAATGTTTGGTTGTTCAACTTAATTGTGACTAACTGACCAGCGTGTATTATCTTATTGGTAATAATTTAATATAAGACCAGTATTGCTTTGCTAAAATATGAAAATAATGGAATATTACAAAAGTGCTCTGTAACCACAAAACACTATAAAAGTCTCCCCTAAGTAATTATTAAGATAAGTGACATCTGACTTTTTCTTTTAATTCTTATTAGAATATGAAATGAGGTATGACTTGAGCTTGTGACTGTGTTGTGGTTTTGAGTGGTTGTACATCATCCATTTCATAATCTATGGTGTGTTTGGTTTTTTTAGTTTATAATAGTAGTTGACTGGTGAAGCTTACCTTTATAAACTATGACATCACCAAGAGCACCAGGAAGTATTTTTCATAGTTTTAGGTTAACCAAAGACAAAGTTAAACTGAAGTTTAACCACTCAGATGTTTGGTAAACAGCTTGGCTTGAGTAACATTCATACTTCTAAAAATGCAGTGTTTAACTGTTAATTTTCATTTCACAGCAAACTAGTTGTATTCCTTTTTCCAAACTGGAAACACAGAATTTGTGTTTTTTTTATCCCACCATATCCCTGGCATACATGTTTAGCTGTCACTGGTATCATTGTAGTAGTACTTTGTTACTTAAAATGATGTAATTGATATAATGAATTTTAAATCTTTTTTATTTTATTTTTATTTTATTTTTTTTTAAAGATTTTATTTATTTATTTGAGAGAGAGAATGAGAGAGAGAGAGAGAGCACATGAGAGGGGGGAGGGCCAGAGGGAGAAGCAGACTCCCTGCCGAGCAGGGAGCCCGATGCGGGACTCGATCCAGGGACTCCAGGATCATGACCTGAGCCGAAGGCAGTCGCTTAACCAACTGAGCCACCCAGGCGCCCCGATAATGAATTTTATAATAATTACTTGGTCAAGTGGCCAAGATACTTCGTTCTGTATCACCGTCTTTAGTGACTTCTGCATATCTATCATATTATTTCCTTATTTTTAATAAAAATGCATGTTTTTCTGTCATACTAGGGGGCTAATGGTGGGCTGGTGGTCTAGGGCGTAGCAGCTTAAATACTGAGAGAACTAAAAATTTCTTTGAAACCTTCGTTTGTCAGTTGAACCTGTTACTATTTTGAGGCATGTATTTGCTTTTTGGTTTACTACTAAAATAAATGTGTGGAAGTTTAAGGGAACATACTTAAGTGATGTTCAATCAAAAATTTAAAGACCTGGATTAGGAATCTGTACTAAGAGGAAAATGGTGCTGTCTTCTTAGGAGAGTTGTTCTCTGATCTCAGATTCATTTCTCTTTGACTTGAGCCCATTATTCTTTATAGTAGCACTCATGCTCATGAATTTTGCCTAATGAAAAGATTTTTAAGAGGTTTAGACTTCAACATATGGCACAGGGTTTTTGCAAGACTAAAAACAGGCTTTTTAAGAAGAACAGTTGTAGGGATGCCTGCGTGGCTTAGTCGGTTTGAGCATCTGCCTTCCTCTCAGGTCATGATCCCAGGATCCTGGGATCGAGTCCCACATTGGGCTCCTTGCTCAGCAGGGAGCCTGCTTCTCTCTGCCTGCCACTCCCACTGCTTGTGCT
Source organism: Mirounga angustirostris (assembly GCF_029215605.1). Lineage (NCBI taxonomy): Eukaryota > Metazoa > Chordata > Mammalia > Carnivora > Phocidae > Mirounga > Mirounga angustirostris. The sequence goes on from NW_026991709.1 coordinate 123,744,177, forward strand.
CTGTCTCTATTGAAAAATAAAATCTTTAAAAAAAAAACTCTAAAAAAAAAAAAAAAGAGTTGTAATTGTCCAAAACAGTTAATTCCCTGTGCTCATTGCAAAGTGATACATACGATCTTTTTGTGTTATTGTCAGTTTTGTTCTTAACGGAATTCAGAGATTATTTTCTTGTATATATCTAGGAGATATCTTCTTAGTTATTATTTGAAAACATATTTTACATCTTTAATTTTGGGTGTAATTTTGGTGCTGTAACTCAGAGATGTAAAAAAGGTCTGAGAATCCTTTTTTAAATGGGAGTGGTAGGCTCAAGCACAGTGCTTGGCATATAGCTGAGCCTCAGAAATTATTTGCTTAAATGAGGAAAGGGAAATGCTTTCTTAAGTGAAGATAGCCTAAAAAATTAACTCTTCATTTGGAAAAGGTGGAGAATGGAGATACTTAAGATATTTAAATCAGTGGGTTGAATTATGGAAGGATTATTGTTGAGGCCCTATGTCAGACTTTGACACTGGTAGAAGTATATTCTCCCGCTCTATGTGTGCCTTGATTCTGCTTTTGGAGACTGAATCTAGGCTAAACCATCTCATCCTTATTATAGGAATTTATTACATATTTACTTATGTTATACATATATGTTACATGTATTTACACGTTTAAAATATACACAGAATTGCCAATTAAGATTTCTAATGCTGCAAATTCTTAGACTGGTATGTAATAACCTGATTTTTTTTGTTGGAATCTCTTTACAGAGAAGATAGTACAATTTTATATAGCTTATGTGTTTGCTTGGAACATTTAAGGTTAACTTTAGAAATTGAAGTTGGTATATAGAGAATCCAGGTAGGACTCTTGCAGCTCCAGTTTCTGTGCAGTAAGGATTTCCTGACCCTCACAAAACTATTGTTGAACATCCATCCTCCCCTTTTGACTTTCCCTGGCTCCCCTCCCCTCACTATCCATTATTGCCAGTACCCATTCCTGTTTCTTCTTTTCTCCAAAAGGTTTTACATCCTATGGTTAATTATTGATTCTGCTATGGCCCAATTTCAGTGATCATTCTTTTTGATAAATGGAAGGAAACTAAAATTGTCTCTGTGGATGCTGTGGACTTAATAGCAGAAGTAGGGACGGTGCTGGTACAAAGAACTCTAGGTTGGGAATCAATAGATTCTGCTTCTATTCCTTACTGCCAGTAATGAGCTATTAATCTTATGAAAGTCTTTCTTGGTTAAAATGGAACAAGTTAATTTCCAAGGTCACTCCCAATTCTAATGTGCTTTTTATGATTCATTCATTGTACATTTATTAGGTGCTTGCTTATGTGCCAACACTGGTTTAAAGATAAAGAGATAAACAAGTTTCTGGCCTTGAATAAGCGAGACCCAGTGAAAGGTGACAATATAATGTTATAAGTGCTATAAGAGGAGAATGTGCTAAGTGCTTTTTTGAACAAACTGTGGGGTTAAGAAGGAAGGCTTCCTCTTGGAGGTCATATTTGAGTTGATTCTTAAAAAATAGTTTATTCTTCAAGGAAGGAAGAAGGACATTCTAGGAAGAGCAGTTCACAGAGGAATGAGTAAGCATTGCCTGTTTTGGAATGGTCTGGTAGGTGAGAGTGAGTATGAAGTTTGTATGGAATGGAATGGAGTATGGAGAAAGCTTAATAGTATGAAGTTTTGGGTGGGGGGGGGGTTGGGTGGAGGCCAGATTCTGAAAGGCCTTATATGTCATTCCAAAGACTTTAGATTTTAAAGGCTGCTTGAAGGTGGTGTGTGTGTGTCTGTGTGTGTTTGGCAGTTTTTATGCCTTTATGAGGGATTTTGAAAAGAAAGACGTAAGCAGACTTGTGTTTTAGAAACATTATTTGGTGATAGTGTGTGGAGGGTGGACTGATTGGAGCAGATGATGTTGAGGCAGGAAGATGTTAGAAAACTTGCAATATTTGGGGTGAGAAATGATGACGGTTCAACTAAGGTAGTAGTCATGAGAATAAAACTTGAAGGGTGACTTAGAGGCTATATATGCTGGGTGTGGAATTCTGGTGAAGAGTCTAGATAGTTGGTATCAAGCTTATCTAGTTTGATTTCTGGGTGAATAATGTCAGCATCCAAGAGAATAAGGGATGCAGGAGGAGGAGCAGGTTTTTAGGTGGGGGTTTAGGGGAGGTATGTTTATTTTTGCTCATTGAGTTGTCTGTGGGTGATCGAAGGAGACCTAAAATTCCTAGTGTAGGCAGTTAGGTGAGTGGGTCTGGGGTCAGCAGAGATTTGAGCTGGAGGTAAAGATTCAGAAGTCACCAGTTTATAAATGGTAATTGAACCAATTTATGTGCAAATAACTCTGGAAGTAATGTGTGGAGCAATTTTTAACTTGGGGTGTCTTATCTTTCCAAAAAGGTTCATGATCCCCATGAGATTCTATGCAACAGTTTGTGTCTTTGCATATGTGTATAATCAGATTCTCGAAGGGGTCTGTGACCCAAGATTACTGTGGAATACTGGAATGAGTAAGAAGGATAGATCTTAATACAGAAACATGGGGAATACTGAAATTAAGGAGAAAGCAGAAGAAGAGGATGTAAAAGAGGTGGAGGAGGCAAGTGTTAGGGGAGAAGGGAGGAGAGCATTTTAAGGAAGAATGATCAACCAGAAAAGCACATTGGTTTGGGATTAGCAATTTTAACCTTCTGTTAGAAGACTGAATCTAGGGAAATACTTTATGAATAACTGGAGGGTACATTGCTATCGGGAAGGAAGGTTGAAGGTGGAAGTAGAGGGTATGAATACAGTTAGGTGGGTAACTGAAGGGAGGATTGGAGCCAGAGGCAGTAGAGGAGGGAAGGTTTATCTTGGAGGAAAGAGGAAAAGGGTATAAATGTGTGTGTAAGTGTGTGTTTGTGTGTGTGTGTTGGAGGGGAGTGGGTGTGGGGAGAATGGGAGGTGGGGAAAGAGGGAGAATATTTAAATATGTAAAGCCTTTGGTAATTTGGAAACGTGAGAATATGAGGGGAAGTGGAAACATGCAAGTATTGGATTTTATTTTGTAACTTACATAGAAAATTTCAACATACAAAATAGAGCTCTATTATACCTATCACCTCAACAATTAATGATATCCAACCTTAAGACTTTTGATGCACTCTTTATAGATCTTGCTATAAAATCTTAGAATCGTCAAATTTTAGAGCTGGAAAGAACCTAGATACTTAGTCACTTTATAGCTTTAAGAAATAGAGGGCCAAGTCACTTTGAAAGGCACATAATTATTCATTACTTTTTTTTTTTACTCAAAATTGATGAGATTTGGACAGTTTCAGAATTAACTAGTTATAGTGGATGCCATGTATGCATTACGCAAATCCCCCCTTCAGGATTGAAGGACTTCATTCTGTTAATTACTGGGAATGTTGCTGGGGCTGTCAGACCTCCCTGGGAATTGCCCTTGGCTTGAAGAGAGCCAAGCCAAGCTCACATCCCCTTGGGAGTAGCCTGCGTCTAAAGACTAGTGCATTAAAGACCTGGCTCCCTTACCCCATCATGGGACATCTCTGAAGCGCCATTATAGTTCCTAGCTTCACTCACAGCTTCCAGTGGGGTCATCAGAGGCCTTTGTTGTGATTATATCCCAGTCTAACTTGTTCTTTCTCTGCTCCTTCCTTTCTCTGCTTGTGATAGTCCTGAGTGTGCCCCAGGTAAACTTCCAGGACACTAAGCTCTCTCCCGAGAGTTTGAGTGCTGTGGCACCTGACTTGCAATACTGAACTTTAACATTTCTTTTGAGGGTGCTGCATGGGTGACTCAGTTAAGCATCTGCCTTCAGCTCAGGTTATGATCCCAGGATCCTGGGATGGAGTCGTCCCGCATTAGGCTTCCTGCTCAGCAGGGAGTCTGCTTCTCCCTCTGCCCCTCCCCCCTGCTCTTGGGCTCATGCTCACTCCTCCTTTCTCTCTCTCAAAAATAAAATCTTCAAAAAAATAAAATTTCTTTTGATTTGTAATGGATCTGCTAAACTTTAAAGGATTAACATCTACCAGTTTTTCATGTTTCTGAGACATACCCAATTTCATGTAATAATATGATAAATTTTATAGTGCCAAACATACAGAAAAAAAATTGATCATTAGGACATGTTTTGGGAGGTAACAAAAAGGAATGAATACTTTCTTAAACATGTTGAACAGTCTTGGCATTTAATTAGCTTCTTTCCCCCTGCCCCCTATCATTCATTGTTAGTGTTTCTGCTATCTTTTTATTGCCTTTTGTAAATTAAAAGTTGACCTCCTCCATTCAAGGTCAGACTCATGTTTTCATTGATTTTTTCTTGAGAATATTTAAAATATGGCCACATTTTTTTTTTCTTTTTTGGTCATGCTGTAGAGAATGGAAATCTGTAAAGTATATTTAAAACAAATATAGTTAGATTGAGTCTTCATACAAAAGTCTTGCCCTCATGATTCAGGAAAAATGTGCCTAGCAGAATCCAAGACTGCATTCCTAAACAGAATATTTGATTTTCTGTCTGCAACATTTGAGAGTGCCTTTTCAAGATCAAATGTGCCACCTGTCATCAGTCAGATGTTTTGTCATTGCTGTAAGTTACCATCCTGTCTTGGATCCAAGAGCTTCAGAGCAATGTGATTTGGCTGGCAACAGAATTCTTACTGCTTTTATTTATTTAATTTTTTTTAAAAGATTTTATTTATTGGGATGCCTGGGTGGCTGAGTGGGTTAAGCATCTGCCTTCAGCTCAGGTCATGACCCCACGGTTCTGGGATCAAGCCCCACATCAGGCTCTCTGCTCCTCGGGGAGCCTGCTTCTCCCTCTCCCTCTGTTGCTCTCCCTGCTTATGTTCTCTTTCTCCCTCCCTCTCTATCTGACAAATAAATAAATATATTTTTTTTGTCGGAGAGCGAAAGAGCACAACTGGGGGGAGGGGCAGGCAGAGGGAGAAGCAGGCTCCCCACTGAGCAGGTAGCCTGATGTGGGACTCTATCCCAAGACCCTGGGATCATGACCCAAGCCGAAGGCAGATGCTTAACCGACTGAGCCACCCAGGCATCCCTCTTACTGCTTTTAATAAAGCTTCCGTAGTCAAAAGTGATTGAGGAAAGGCTTTAGAGTCAGTAACATAAGTGAACCTAGAAAATTCCTACTTAAGAACTTTTTTTTTTGAGTACTTTAACCAATACTTTAAGTACTATTTTCTTAAGTTTCTTTAGTAATGATTTTAAGAAACTCTCATGGAATATAATGATTCCATTTTATCAAGCAAAGTTTTGTCATTTATTCTTTTCCTCTCTTAGAACTTTAATACGATTTTCTGGTAGCTTTTTATTTTCTAATTAGTTTCGATATGGGTCCACTTGTTGGGAAGCACATTTAGGTTGTTGTGGAAACATATTTAATTAGTATATAGGAATGTATCTTTATGATATCCTTTCTATTTTATGTTGCTTGCATTATCAGCAAAAGCAGAAAACTGCTTCCTGTCTTTTGTAGGATGCCATATATTTTACATCTGATGGGTTCTGTACTATTTTTATTTTTCTCTTTCATTATTTTGGTAAAACTGGTTGAGAGATTATTATAAAGGTTAATCTCCTCCCCCCCCCCCAGATATTTTCCCATATATCTGTATATATTGTAACTATTTAAAAATGTATTGTAAGATTTATGTGTCCTTGTGGATTCCTTGAGTGTTTAATATTCTCATTTCCAAGAATGCTTCTTGGAGAACTGTTATGATGGTTTTATTTTATTTTATTTTTTAAAGATTTTATTTATTTATTAGAGAGAAAGAGGGAGAGTATGAGAGGGAGGAGGGTCAGAGGGAGAAGCAGACTCCCTGCTGAGCAGGGAGCCCGATGTGGGGCTCGATCCCAGGACTCCAGGATCATGACCTGAGCTGAAGGCAGTTGCTTAACCCACTGAGCCATCCAGGCGCCCCTGTTATGATGGTTTTAATCATTACCCATGGCCTGCCTTTGTGCATTTTTTATTTTCTGATAGTGGTATTTCAGGATGTTGTTCATGTGAGTCTTGGCTAATTTTTCCTGATCCTCAAGTGTCATCTCAGATACAAGTAAGATTTATGTGAAATTACTTGCATTATTTGAGGTTATTGATTAGGCAGTGTTTGCTGCTGTAATAGAAGCATTTCAGGGGCGCCTGGGTGGCTCAGTGGGTTAAGCGTCTGCCTTCGGCTCAGGTCATGATCCCAGGGTCCTGGGATGGAGCCCCTTCATCGGGCTCCCTGCTTAGGGGGAAGCCTGCTTCTTCCTCTCCCACTCCCCCTGCTTGTGTTCCCTCTCTCACTATGTCTCTCTCTGTCAAATAAATAAAATCTTTTTTTTTTTTTTTAAAGATTTTATTTATTCATGAGAGAGAGAGGCAGAGGGAGAAGCACGCTCTCAAGGAGCAGGGAGCCCGATGCGGAACTCGATCCCGGAACCCTGGGACCATGACCTGAGCCACCCAGGCGCCCAAATAAATAAAATCTTAAAAAAAAGCCTTTCCAGCAGTGGGAATTCTGGAGAGGGGATGGTGGTAAATACAGAATGTATTGGTTCTGATAAATGCTCTTTATCATTTTACTTAGAATTATAAGATACATTTTTTTTTTAAATTTATTTTTTTAAAGATTTTATTTATTTGAGAGAATGAGACAGAGAGCATGAGAGAGGGGAGGGTCAGAGGGAGAAGCAGATACATTTTTGTCAAAAGCCAAAATTAAGCCATTGAGATAGTTTAATTTCTTAAACCATTTTCCATTTTTTAATTGTTTTCATTTTACTGAAATTACTTTCATTGGGATCATTTCTTTTCCATATAAACTCTAAAATGAGGATTAATGATTCTTCAGTTCCTTTGTTGTTATTCGACTAATTTGTCTATGTTATATTTTAACCTTTTGTAGCTTTTGCCATTGTAGATTTTATTTTATGGTCATTATTACTGCCAGTTCCAGTATTCACAGGATGATTTTTTAGTCATTAACAAATTTTGCTAAACATTTGAGTCATTATCAGTTTTACTTTTTCTTGTGTCCCCTCTCCACACCCCCTATACTTAATTTCCTCCAATAATAAATGCTGTCACAGTTAAAATGGAGAAGCAAAAAGATCTTTCTTTGGACATGAGTAAGATCTGATTTACTTGGTAGTCTATCATGTCAACATAAGATTTATAGTATGGCTACTTTTACCATTGGTATTTTGAAGTGAATGGATGGCCAGTTGCTTTTTAAAAAATTGGGATCAGTTATGTATTTTAGAGTTTGCTAAGAGAGTAATGATATTCTTGTTTGCTTATGCTAGGGAGAAGTGCATTTTCCTTGAATGTAGAAGAGGCGACCTGATTTGAGACCTGGTTACAGTTGGTTTGCTTATTTATTTTGGCACTGTGGGTCTTTCTCTCAAGATTAAGCTGCTCTGTAAATCTTGATGCAGTCAGTGGTTCTTGTCAGTGGTAGGGGTAAAATGCATGGCAGCCAATCCAGGTGCTAGCTTTGGTATACTAATACTGTAATGATTTGAATGATCTGTATTAAATCCATTTAATAATGGGGAAGTTCTATGGCTAAAAAGCATGTTTATTCAGAAAAGTATAATTTATAAAATGTGGTTTTGATAGCTGAATTAAAGCCCTTTTCTAGTGCTTTAAAAGTTAAAGCTAAATATGGTTTAAAAATTATTTAAAAATTGTTGATTTAGGTGTGATAATGGCATTGTGGGTTGCAGAAGAAAATGTACTTTGTAATGATTTATACTGATGTATATATAGAGTTGAATTAATGATGTCTGGGGCTTGTTTGAAATATTTAATGAAAGGGTAGATGAAGCAAATGTAGCATAATCTTGATAGTTATTGAATCTGGGTGATATAATATGGAGGGTAATTATACTATTTTCTCATTTTGTCTGTTTGAAATTTTATTATAGTAAAAAGTTTTACAAAATTAACATTAAAAAATCTGATATTAAGTATCTTAGTAAATTAATTACCAGCAGCTACGTATTCCCAGAATTGCCATTGTGGTAAACTAAAACTAAGACTTGGTCTCAAATTATAATGGACTGATTGGGGATGGAAAAAGTTAGAGGGAAAACAGATAAGGAATTAGTAACTTTTTTTAGGTGAGGAGTAGAAATATTTATTTAGTCTTTAGTCTTTTTGGGTCAATATAGCATCATTTAATATTGTTTAAGGCACATAGTTTCAAATTCATTTAGTTACAAGACAACTTGTGTTATGTAAAGGAAGAAATTCCTGTGATACAGTGCAGGCTAAGGATTCAAGGCAATGCAGTGAGAAATTATTTTGTTATAAATATTACATTTTATTATTTATTTATTTATTTAAGATTAAAGCAGAGAGCCTGACACAGGGCTCGATCCCAGGACCCTGAGATGATGACTGAGCCACTCAGGCACCCCTCAAACTATATATTTGTAAAGTCTGAGATGTTTGGTTTTTTTTTTTTTTTTTATTAAGCGAGTCCGTGCGCTGGGGTGGGGGTAGAGGGGTGTTGTTGGGCAGAGGGAGAGAGAATCCCTAATAGGTTCCACACCCACTGGGGAGCCCATCGCAGGGCTTGATCCCAGAACCCTGAGGTCATGACCCCAGCAGAAATCAAGAGCTGTTTGCCCACTGACTCAGCCATACAGGTGCCCCAAGATGTGTTTTTTTGAACAGGTTTTTTTTTGTACTTGGATGTGAAAGTATATGGAAGATGATATAAGGTAAAATTAAACTTCTCCCCAAATACTCCCCAGTTTTTACAGTACAGTCTGCCAATGAATGACACATTTCCCCTTGACTCAGATTGCCCATCCATTTTATTTTCTAGGAGAAGATGTATTTTTACAATTCTAAAAGTGTTATGTAACATTTCTTAATTTTGCAGGGAGGAGTTTACTTAGGGACTGACATATAATAGATATGTGGCTGACACCCAGCTGTTAAGAAATCCCTGAATCTTTTACTTTCTCCCCCCTATCACTGGAGCTGCCTTTGTTATGAAGTGTAAAGAGAACCCTTTGGGAAGCCTTTGAGGGTTAAGATGGTTAGCTGAGTGCATAAAACAAGTTTGGTATAGGCATCTCTAATGGTGGGTTAAAGTTTCAAATATTTGTGTTGGGGAATGGTTTGGCAGTCCAATAGGTAATGAGGCCAGGTGTTTGAAATTCTTAAGAACTCAGTAGTGGTGGAATTATAAATCAATAAATGAGAGTTTTTGATGTGTTTTCTAGCCTCTTCAGTTCTCAGTATTAGGCATACTCTCCTAATACCTCACAGAGAGATACAAAGATGTGTACAGTGTAAATCCTTTAAGATGCTTGGTAGTTTAGGGTAAGTTTTGGTTGAAGTGACTGGTGAAAAATCAGTGACAGAATGAAGGCAATCCTTACTTACCACTTAGTTTGTACAATTTGCAAATCATTAGGGGTTATAAAATGATGACATTCAAATTATATTGTTTCATTTATTAGCTGCATTTTTTTTTCCCCAAGATTTTATTTATTTATTTGACAGAGAGACATAGCGAGAGAGGGAACACAAGCAGAGGGACTGGTAGAGGGAGAAGCAGGCTTCCTGCTGAGCAGGGAGCCCGATGCGGGGCTCGATCCCAGGACCCTGGGATCATGACTTGAGCCGAAGGCAGACGCTTAACGACTGAGCCACCCAGGTGCCCCTGCATTTTTTCTGTAAAGAGAAACTTTTCATCCATGATTGGGTTACTTGGTGGTATAGTTCATACATACTTAAATCAGAATAAACACTTGATGCTAGCTCTTTATTTACCACTTTTCAACTAATGAGCTGATTCACTGGCATCTTGAAACGGATTTTCCTTTTTTTCTTTCCTTCCTCCCTTACATCCATCCATGAACTCAGGGATTTGAACTTCTTAGATATGCTTCATTCCATTGCATTTATGCATGCTCAGATTTTCTTATGTTTGGCCAGCAGGAACCTCTTCTGGTTTGCTCCTAAGTCTCTTTAACACAGTCCTGATATTTGATAGTTTCCTTGCTTTCCGGTATAACAAGGTAATCAAAACTCATCTTGTCTAATTTATGTCACAGATCTGGAATCAGTTATTTGTCCAAGAATCTGTGATTCCTTTGAACAGGAAATTGTTTTTCCAGTACCATTATCTGAGTTCATTACTACTGGGGTGCTTCCAGGCTTTTTCTAGGAAATATGTTGTGCTAGGAAATACGCATATTTAAGATGAAAACATGAATTCATACTGACAAATCCAGTTGAAATTCAGAACTATAGGATTTTTTGCTTAATATTTTCTATCTTATGACTTCTTTCTTCCTACCAAAAAAAAAAAAATCCAGATTCTCGAGGACATCGTCATTTACTTTATCCGACAGTAGACATCAGCACCTTCATAGAAACTGACAGCATTACCATCACCAGTGTGATTACTGAAAAACAAAACTAGGATGCTAGGATCAGTCAATTTTCTGTGTTACAAAGTCATTTAAAATAGTTAATCTCGGGAAGCCTGGGTGGCTCAGTCGGTTAATCGTCTGCCTTTGGCTCAGGTCATGATCCCCGGGTTCTGGGATCAAGTCCTGCATCGGGCTCCCCACTTGGTGGGGAGCCTGCTTCTCCCTGTGCCTCCTGCTCCCCTTTCTTGTGTTCTATCTCTCTGACAAATAAATAAATAAAATCTTTAAAAAAAAAAAAGTTAATCTCTGAGTGGTTAAACCATCAATTTTATATAAAATTAAAGTTACTTTGCTTTTCATTTTTACGGGTTTCTTTTATTTATTTATTTTTTAAAAGATTTTATTTGAGAGAGAGCACTAGCAGGGGAAAGGGGCAGAGGGAGAAGGAGAAGGGGCTCAGGGAGTCCGACATGGGGCTTGATCCTAGGACCCTGAGACCAGGACCCGAGCCGAAGGCAGACCAACTGAGCCACCCAGGTGCCCCTAGGGGTTTCTTTTAAAATTTTAGTCAGTTAATAAAATTAGGTAAAATATTTATATGGTTTGAGAGTTAAAAGCTACAAAACAAGTTAAACCCAGAATAGTCAGCCTAGTCCTTTCCTTTTTTATTTTGTTCAGTCTCTCCTTCCCAATATGTATTTTTTTAACCTTAACGTTTTATTCCTTTAAGTTCATACATATGGGGGCTCCTGGGTGGCTTAGTTGTTAAGCGTCTGCCTTAGGCTCAGGTCAGGATCCCAGGGTCCTGGGATTGAGCCTTGCATCGGGCTCCCTGCTCAGTGGGGGGAGCCTGCTTCTCCCTCTGCCACTCCCCCTGCTTGTGTTCCCTCTCTCGCTGTGCGTCTCTCTGTCAAATAAATAAAATCTTAAAAACAAAACAAAACAAAAAAGTGCATACATATATATCTATATTTTCATATCCCCTACATCCTGCCTTAAATAAAGTCAAGGGTACTCTAAGAATTCCTGTATTAGGTAGAAGGTTGGATTTCATAACTATTGGTGCTTAAGTTTTTTTTTTTAAAGATTTTAGAGTTGTGCAACCATCACCTTGATACGATATTAGAACATTTTCATCGCTGCTGAAAGTTCCATTGTGCGCCCTTACAGTTAATCCCTGCTCCTGGTCCCAGCCCTGGACAACTACTAGTTCTGCTTTTCTGTCCTTTCTAGACATTTTATATAAATGAAATAATCCAATAATGTACTCTTTTGCATCTGTCGTCTTTTACTTGGCATGCTTTTGAAGTTAATCATATTGTAGCATTTACCAATAGTTATTTTAATTGATGAACAGTATTCCATTGTATGAATATACTACATTTTATCTTCTCATGGGTTGATGGACATTTGGATTGTTTCCAGTTTTTGTCTGTTGTGAATAATGCAGCTGTGCATATTTCACATACATTTATATGGACATATATTTTCATTTTTCTTTGAGAGATGAAAGCTCCTTTTCCTAGGAGCAGAATTGCTGGTTTGTATAGTAAATGTATGTTTAACTTTCAAACTGTTTTCCAATGTGATCTACACTTTTACATTCTCACCAGTAATACAGAAGGGTTCCAGTTTCTCCACATCTTTGCCAACTGTTGGTATACTGCCCATTTTGAATTTATCCATTCTAAGAGGTGTGTAAGCAGTGTGGTAAGGTTTTACTTTACTTAATGATATTGACCATATTTTCATATGCTTATTAGACACTCATATTTTTTTGATGCAGTGTTTATTCAGGTCTTTTGCCCACTTTTATTTATTTCTTTTCCTGAATCCTTTTATTATTTTTATTTTTATTTAGGTTTTTTTTTTTCCAATTAACATATAGTGTATTATTTGTTTCAGGGGTACCGGTCTATATCATCAGTCTTACACAATTCATAGCACTCACCATAGCACATACCCTCCCCAGTATCTATCACCCGGCCACCCCATCCCTCCCACCCCCCTGCACGCCAGCATTCCTCATTTGTTTCCTGAGATTGAGTCTCTTATGTTTGTCTCCCTCTCTGGTTTCATCTTGTTTCATTTTTCCCTCCGTTCCCCTATGATCCTCTGTCTTGTTTCTCAAATTCCTCATATCAGTGAGATCATATGATACTTGCTTTCTCTGATTGACTTATTTTGCTTAGCATAATACCCTCTAGTTCCATCCACGTTGTTGCAAATGGCAAGATTTCAATTTTTTGATGGCTGCATAATATTCCATTGTATATATATATACCACATCTTCTTTATCCATTCATCTGTTGATGAACATCTAGGCTCTGTCCATAGTTTGGCTGTTGTGGACATTGCTGCTATAAACATTGGGGTGCATGTGCCCCTTCGGATCACTACATTCGTATCTTTGGGGTAAATACCCAGTAGTTCTTTTGCCCACTTTTTAAAATGGAGTTGTCTTTTTATTGATTTGTAGGAAGTGTTTTTAATGTCATGTTATAAGCCCTTTATCAGATAAATGATTTGCAAATATTTTTTCCCATACTGTGGATTATCTTTTCATTTTCTTTTCTTTTTTTTTTTTTTTTAAAGATTTTATCTGATAGCGTGCACAAGCAGGCAGAGGGGCAGGCAGAGGGAGAAGTAGACTCCCCACTGAGCAGGGAGCCCTACACAGGGCTTGATCCCAGGACCCTGGGATCATGACTTGAGCCGAAGGCAGATGCTTAACTGACTGAGCCACCCAGGCACCCTTATCTTTTTGTTTTCTTAATGGTGTCTTTTGAAGCACACATTTTTAATTTTGTGGAATCCCGTTTTATAATTTTTTCCCTTTCACAGATTGTGCATTGATGTCACATATAACACTTTGCCCGGCCCAGAGTCATGACTTTTCTCCTGTGTTTTTCTTCTAGAATTTTAGGTCTTACATTTAGATGTCTGTGATCCATTTTGAGGTAATGTTTGTGCATGTTGTTAGGTAAGGATCTAAGTAGTTGTTGGTTTTTTGTTTTTTGGCATTTGGATATCAAATTGTTTGACATGATGTGTGGAAAATTCTCTCCTGTTGAATTATCTGGGCACTCGTGACACAGATCAGTAGACCATAAATGTAAGAATTTCTTTCTGGACTCTCTGTTCTGTTCCATTGATTTATATGTTTATCCTTTTGCCATTGTCACATTGTTTGGATTACTATAACTTTAAAGAAGATTTTGAAATTTGGTAGTGAAATTCCTCCAAATTTGCTCTTTTAAAAAATTGTTCTGGCTATACTAGGTCCTCTGATTTCGTAAGAATTTTAGAATCAGTCAGTTTCTTTAAAAAGACACCTGGGATTCTCAAAGATTACATTGAATTTATAGATCAACTTGGGGTAAATTGTCATCTTGTTTGTGGCCTGTTTAACCTGGGCTTTTGCAATCTCAGGCTAGTAAGAACTGAGCTGTTTGCCTTCTCCAGCCGGTTAGCCTCTGAGAAGTCACTTTTCAGTGATCATGTTTCTGGGGCTCTGCATCATCCTCTGCACTACTAAATGGAGTGAGCCCCCTTCCATCACAGCAGCTTCTGGTCTTCAGGGTAATACTGATGGAACAGATGGCAGGGGAGAACGGGGCAGCCCCAGACTAGAACACCACAGATTCTTACTGTTGTTACCTGAAATTGAGCAGTTTTTCAAACATATAAATGCTTCTCAAATGGTTTTATGTGTTTGGTTGTGAAAATGACTTGCTTTGTCAAAAATTTTCAGGTTTATAGTTGCTTTTAAGGGAGAGGGTTTGCTGATCTCACTTGGCTGTAGCCTGAAGTGTCTTCTTTCCCATGTCTGAGTCTTTTTTTTTTTTCCTTTTAGAGAGAGAGAGCAAGGGCAGGAACACAAGCAGGGGGAGTGGGAGAGGGAGAAGCAGGCTTCCCGCCAAGTGGGGAGCCCGATGGGGGGCTCGATCCCAGGACCCTGGGACCGTGACCTGAGCCGAAGGCAGACGCTTAACGATTGAGCCACCCAGGCGCCCCCCATGCCTGAGTCTTAATTACATAATTTTGTTTGAGAAACAGGTGCTACTTTGAGTTTATTACTGTTTGTCCTGAATTGGGAACCAAGAACAGTTGCTTCTTTGTGGAGTAGGGTGGAAATAGCGATTGGATCTAGTTGCTCTCTCTTTCCTGGTACATAATCTACATAGGTCATTTATAATTTGGGAGACCACTTTCACTTTTATATGATATTGCTGTACTTAGGATACTTGTGGTTTATGACTAGGGTCATTTTGTATTTTGTCAGAAGAATTTGAGTCTGGTAGTATGCCCTTTTTTCCTTTTGATACATTTATATATAATTTTTTTTTTTTAAGATTTTATTTATTTATTTATTTGAAAGAGAGAGAGAGACACAGCAAGAGAGGGAACACAAGCAGGGGGAGTGGGAGAAGCAGGCTTCCTGCTGAGCAGGGAGCCCGATGCGGGGCTTGATCCTAGGACCCTGGGATCACGACCTGAGCCGAAGGCAGACGCTTAACGCCTGAGCCACCCAGGCGCCCACATTTATATATAATTCTTTTTTGTCATTGCATTTTGATTTTTTTGTAGGCGAGTTTAAGTTTATTTTTTCTTTCAATAAATGAACATTGTTCTTTTTCATCATAACATTTCAATCTTTTCAGTTTTAGATTAGTATATATAATAAAATGGTTTTTGAAATTATACTTTTTTTGGTGAAGATGCCTTTGTACTGATTAATACCCTTAAACTATGTTTAATGAGGGTAGGGACTGAGTGTCTCTTGCTCCTATCTTTTTCCCAGTGTTTAATACAAAATAAACAGCATGATTTTGTTCAGTATATTGTAGCATTACCGTGTTGTGTTGTGTTAGGTTGAGGTTCCAAGGGTTTTAAGCCAAGTTTGTGCTTTTGGTGACTGATCTTCACCTCTTTATAGCTTTTGGAGAAGAGGATAAGAAAGTGGGGGCGCCTGGGTGGCTCAGTTGGTTAAGCGACTGCCTCCGGCTCAGGTCATGATCCTGGAGTCCCTGGATCGAGTCCCGCATCGGGCTTCCTGCTCGGCAGGGAGTCTGCTTCTCCCTCTCCCACTCCCCCTGCTTGTGTTCCCTCTCTCGCTGTGTCTTTCTCTGTCAAATAAATAAATAAAATCTTTAAAAAAAAAAAAAAAAAAAAAAAAGAAGAGGATAAGAAAGTGGACCAGAACATATGGTTTGGGAGAGAAATACAGAATCAAGGAAGATTCTGGTTTGAGATAAAGGAATGGGGAATATGGCATGGAAGTGAAGTGCACTATTGAGTACTTTTCCATTTCCTGTAAGATATATTTTTTGTTATCTGGTCTGGTGAGTTTAACCCACCTCAATTTTAATAGATTACTTATAATCTCATCTTAACTTCAATATATGAAATTGTATATTTATTTTACTAAAATCTTTGCTTTCCTCCTTTTTCCCTCTTAGGACATTTGCTACAAGATCCTATTGCACCCACCAACTCCACCTGCCAACATTATGTCTGCAAACCTTGTAAAGGCAAGAAAATGATGATGAAACCTTCATGTAGCTGGTGCAAAGACTATGAACAATTTGAGGAAAACAAGCAGTTAAGCATCCTAGTGAACTGCTACAAAAAACTATGTGAATATATCACACAGACTACATTGGCACGGGATATAATAGAAGCAGTCGACTGTTCTTCTGATATTTTGGCTTTGCTTAATGATGGATCATTGTTTTGTGAGGAGACGGAAAAACCCTCAGATTCATCCTTTACTTTGTGTTTAACACATTCCCCTTTACCTTCAACCTCAGAACCCACAACTGATCCTCAAGCTAGTTTATCTCCAATATCTGAAAGCACCCTCAGCATTGCTATTGGCAGTTCTGTTATCAATGGTTTGCCTACTTATAATGGGCTTTCAATAGATAGATTTGGTATAAATATTCCTTCACCTGAACATTCAAACACAATTGATGTATGTAACACTGTTGACATAAAGACTGAGGATCTGTCTGACAGCTTGCCACCTGTCTGTGACACAGTAGCCACTGACTTATGCTCCACAGGCATTGATATCTGCAGTTTCAGTGAAGATATAAAACCTGGTGACTCTCTGTTACTGAGTGTTGAGGAAGTGCTCCGCAGCTTAGAAACTGTTTCAAATACAGAGGTTTGTTGCCCTAATTTGCAGCCCAACTTGGAAGCCACTGTATCCAATGGACCTTTTCTGCAGCTTTCTTCCCAGTCTCTTAGCCATAATGTTTTTATGTCCACCAGTCCTGCACTTCATGGGTTATCATGTACAGCAGCAACTCCGAAAGTAGCAAAATTGAATAGAAAACGATCCAGATCAGAAAGTGACAGTGAGAAAGTTCAGCCACTTCCAATTTCTACCATTATCCGAGGCCCAACGTTGGGGGCATCTGCCCCTGTGACAGTGAAACGGGAGAGCAAAATTTCTCTTCAACCTATAGCAACTGTTCCTAATGGAGGCACAACACCCAAAATCAGCAAAACTGTACTTTTATCTACTAAAAGCATGAAAAAGAGTCATGAACATGGATCCAAGAAATCTCACTCTAAAACCAAGCCAGGTATTCTTAAAAAAGACAAAACCGTAAAGGAAAAGATTCCTAGTCACCATTTTATGCCAGGAAGTCCTACCAAGACTGTGTATAAAAAACCCCAGGAAAAGAAAGGTTGTAAATGTGGGCGTGCTACTCAAAATCCAAGTGTTCTTACATGCCGCGGCCAACGCTGCCCTTGCTACTCTAACCGCAAAGCCTGCTTAGATTGTATATGTCGTGGCTGCCAAAACTCCTATATGGCCAATGGGGAGAAGAAGCTGGAGGCATTTGCTGTGCCGGAAAAGGCCTTGGAGCAGACCAGGCTCACTTTGGGCATTAATGTGACTAGCATTGCTGTGCGCAATGCTAGTACCAGCACCAGTGTAATTAATGTCACAGGGTCCCCAGTAACAACGTTTTTAGCTGCCAGTACACATGATGATAAAAGTTTGGATGAAGCTATAGACATGAGATTCGACTGTTAAATCAGTGGGTCTTTAAACCTACCTCTGGTAGGGAAATAGCTACAGTTTTACGGCAGCTATGGTTTTGTTGGTTTAACTTGCCGGAGCTCCTGCATATAGATCACTTGTATCAAGTGTTTTCATTGCTAAGTTATATGTGTTAGTGTCGGGGAAATAGTTTGCAGATAATGGAGGAGTAACCCTACAACTATATGTCCTTAGTTCTTACAGAACCTCATAGTTTGAGAACAAATGCTGATGCAACTGATTTATACAAAATGAACTTTGGCAAGGAAAATAACATTAACCTCATTGTTTATGGTCATGCTTTGTGCATAATCAAAGTTTATGATTAAATGTAAGGAAGTGGTATCTAGTCAGTCCATAAAGATTGTGCTAATTTTTTGTGAAAAAGTAGCCATTAGTTCAGGGGACTCAGTGCTGCCTTCAGATGCCATTGATGCTTCTCCTGTTGAAAAGCTGATGTGTCTGGCTCAACCTTTGTGCTGACCTAATACCATTTCTGATCATGAAAATTGGCTACTGGTGTATGTAGCAGTTCTTAAATCAGCAGTATTATGAAAGAAAATTTGCCCCTCATTAGAATGTTGAAATCTGTCTTTTAAAAAGTGAACAAACTGAAATTCTGTCAAGATGCAGATGTTTAGCTGTTTATGACCATTCTGAGTTTGAATAACTTTTATAGTTAGTCTGACTCATTTCTAGGGAAAAAATTTTGAAATCCTTCACTTTTAGCAGTGTTCTAATTAGATAAATGAAGTGGAGAAGAGCAGTTTTATTCTGAAGGTAATTGAATTTAGACTATAGGATGTGACAGAATTTAAAAAAAATAATTTTTATTTAGAAATTGGGATTTATTTAAAATAATTTTGAAATAATGCCCCAAAACTTACCCAGGTTTATGCATTATATTTATTGCTATTGGCCACTTATTTGATTTTTTGTTGTTGTTGTTTGTTTCCTCTAATAGTTTCAGACTTTATTTTGAATATGCTCCTTTTCTCTTTTTTGGGGTGCTATTCATTATGAAGGCTTCTTTATAGAGGCCAAATAAAAAATGCATTTTTATGAAGCCTGTGCATTTAGGTAGGTTTGAAGCTAGGAGGATTTTCTTTAGAATGCTCTTTTGCATGTAAAGCACAAAGTATGTTTCAGTTTAAATGCATGTCTTCCCTTTAATTTTTATGGGGAAGACAAATGAGTCACAAACATTCTGTTGAAGGGAAATCTAGTCAGTTGCTTGAAAGAGCACAGCCCAAATAAAACAAGGACTGACTAGGTTGTAAAGAAATGACCTTATGATTTAAAAGAAGAATTGCTGCTTTGACAGTGCTTAAAGAAAAATACTGCTGGAAAATTTCTAATTTCTACTACGTTCACCATCTCTCATGAGATCTGACATATGTTGAAGTTTATGTTTTGATTTGGCACACAGCATGTTCAATGATGGTTATTCACTTAGTACAAGACATGGAGAAGAAACCTTTGGACACAGAGCAGATGACACCTCCTTCTGTTTTGTAGTGTATCCTGGTGTCATTTTCTGTGAATGTGGTCAGGTAGAATTGTTTTTGTTGTTGGGCTTTCTTTTTTTTTTTTTTTCCTTTTTCCTTTTTCCTTTTTTTTTTTTTTGGTCTCTTTCGGTGGGGTGGGGGTGGGCTAAAGCCATAGGAAGAAAAATGTGATGTATGTGTCCAGTATGTACTATTTTGTTTTTGTTTTGCAAGAAGAGTTGAACTATTTTTGATAACAAGAGTAAATGGTGGAAAATGCTTCTTAGTTGTCTTGTCTTTATTTGCTTTCCAAGTTTTGGACTTTTATTTAATTCCTCTAAGTGTTAGCAGTGTCTTATGAAACATGTATTTGCCTAAAGTTTGTAACAGTTTTGTGTTGAACCCAGATGCCCTGCTATATAAACTTGTAAATCTGTTCTTTATTCACTAATGATCACTGCAAAAATGACTAGAAATGAGATTGTACACATGGATGATTAGGATATATTTTGCAAATCTCCCAAACTTTCCTAATATTATGATCTTAAAATTCAGAGTACTTTATTTCTTCCCAAGTTTGATATTTTTAGTTTTGTGTTTTTTGATGCATGGGAGGTTGGCAATATAGACAAATCGGAAATCATTAGTATGTGAGGGCCTTGATTGTTATGTAATATTGCCAATGATTAATTCAGGTTGTTTTTAGCACAAGTTTCTCTTTTTTATGCTGGTATTCTCACTGCCACATTTTTGGAAACCTGTATTACACTTAAATCTATCAATAAATATTAGTTTTCTAATTCTATGTTGTAGAATACTGAGGAGTTTGGGATAGTATGCTCTGAATGGCCTATATTATATACATTTGGGGAAGAATAATACAGTGCCTTGATTTTTGCATTGTTTTTCTTTATACCATGAGTTATTTAGGAATGCTGACCAATGGCTAACTAGGGGTGATTGAGAAATTATTACTGCCGTAACTGGATTGACTTTATCAGGATTTGAAACCATCAAAACAATAACAACTTTTAATATGACACATTTTCATTTGTTCTTTCGAGTCTTTGTTATTAACATACATCAAATGATAGAAGTGTTAGAACTTGGTGATTTATCTTTTTGGTTAGCTTCAGTAAGTCTACATTTCTGTGCAGAGCTATAATATGCTCCTAGGATAAAGAATTCCTTTTATTTTACTGTGATCTTAGTATTCTTGAAACAACTATATGGTGACCTTGCTGAAGAAAAGTAAAAGTTTTACAACAGATGAAAAATAAAATTTCCTTTCCCATATCATAAGTAACAAATATAAAATGTTTTAGAAAATACTAAGTTGAATGTATAGAGTCAGAATCTAATACTTGGATGATAGTTTAACTTTTCTCCCTCCTTTCTAAAAAATTAGGTTTTAGGTACCTAAATAACAATCAATTATACATTCTTTTAAAAGAATACATTATATATAAGGCTAAAAGTACATAAGGCTAAAGTCCCTTTTGATCCCTGTGAACTTCTCATTCCCTGTATCTAGTCCTCTTCCTTATCCCCCCCTTATCCCCCCAAAGAAAATAACTTCTCAGTTATGAGGTTGTGTTATCATTTTAGAAATTCCTTTATGATTTTCCCAGGGGTTCAAAGAGTTATTCTTTGAAACTCAAGTTTGTTTACAATGTTACTCTTTCAAATATAAAAATGAGGTGCAAGTGTGAATAAAACCAAAAGTGTGTAGTGATTACCTTAGTGAATGTGGTTCATATTTGACAACTTGTCTCTTTATTTAGTTTTGCAAAAAGGGAAAAACAAAAACAAGTTAAATCATGCAGGTTTCTCCACCCAAACACACTTTCATGACATTTCCAAAAGTTGAGCAATGACTTACCTCATTTAATCAATCTAGAATTTTATAAACACTTTGAATCATACACAATGACAGATAAAATGCAGGGAAAATACACAGAATTTCATTAGTTTGAGTACATTGGCAATTAATGTTTTGCTGTGAAACTCATTTTTCATTGAACAACATTAACACCATGATAACCCTCAATTTAACTTTTATTAAGCAGCCTGGGATATTGTAAAAACTTGAAATTTCCAGTTGGGCAGTAATGATTTTATTCAGTGAGATCTTTACCGGGAAGTCAAATATATACTGTCCTAATTCCTTGGAATTCACATTTCTTGCATTCAACTCTTAAGAAAGGACTACAGTGAAACACTTGTGTCTGAAAATATGATAGTTTGGGTAACCTAAATTAAAATAGCTTTATCTTGAATGATATTGGTAGCTGTTACTTTTTATAGTAATTACAGACTTTTGAAACCAAATACAGACCAAAGTAAAAGCAAGAGGATTTCAGTAAGGAAATACAAGGTAAAAGCCAAGTAGTATTAAAAAAAAAATGTATATTAGAAAATTAAATTTTTTTACTTTTTGCTGATGAGTCTTAGAAATAGTTTAGATCATTATGAATAATAAAACCTTTAAACCATATCTGGCTTCTAAGAAAAATACTACCTTTTTAATATTTTAATCTGAAATTTAAGTAATTGCTTTCTCTCCCTGGTAAAGGGTGGATGGAATAGATGGTAAACTTCACGTATCATAAATACTTTTAATCCTAATTTACTGGTGTGTTTGGGTTATTACATGTAGTGTTTCCTAAAAATTTAGTCATTTTTAAGGTTTTAGTTTGTGAACTATTAGATGCCAAATTTTAATATTTATCACTTTCTGTAACCATTAAATGGAAGATTAATTCTGATATGAAAAGTAAAATAACAGGCAACAGAGGATACTAAAAAAAAAAAAAAACAAAAAACCTTACTGTACCAGTTGGTGGTACATTTCCTAAATTGCACTTATCTCTACTTTTTGCCTACCATAGCCCAAAGTTTATTTCATTTTTTGACTTTCACATCTGTAAGGGGGAACCAAAGCAGGTTGGCAGGGACACTATTCTGACATTTAGGACTTGGGGTTAAAGCAAAAAACCCAGGGGAAAGGGTGATGACTGACACAGATGGATGTTAAAGTTTCTTGCGAGTTTCTTTCACTTACACTATTAGAAATGTCCATCCATTTTCATAGTTTATTTTCAGTTATCTTTAAGGATATTGTAGGTTTTGGCTGCACTGTGGCTTGCTGAAAAAATGTAAAATTCTGTAATGAACACATCTACCACTATAGTACAGATGAAACAGGTTTCCTTTATGGGTGGCATCACTATTTTCTTCCATTTTTGTGATAATTATTGAAGTGATGGGATATTTGAAATAGTAGTTCCTTTTCAATATGAAGGGATAATATTTAGATTGAGGCCTTTACTGTTGGCTTAGTCTAATATTCAGTGATGAATACATCTGGTAAGAATTTTTGTATATCGCTAAGTCTTCAAGTAGGCCTTTTAATAGGAAGTACAGATGGGGTATCAACTAATTTGGAGATTAATAAGTCATTCAGTAATTCACAAATGTTAGATAAGTTAAAAGGAAACTTTTTTTTCAAGTATGAGTCAAATTCTGTACTTAGAAGTTTTTTCATCATATTTTATATAAGATCCACAGGATGGGGAGAGATTATTCAGAACTTGCCAGCAAGGTTGGAAGGCCCAGTGGTTACAATACCTGAGGATGTAAAGTGACTAGTAGTTTGGCAGGTCATTGTGAAATTACATTAAACAAGTAAGTTCAATATCTTTGAACTCCAGTACACATATTTAAAAAGTCTCTGAGATGTTTTGGCAGTGCTTTTATTACCAGGGGTAAGTCACTTCTGGAGGCCCTTAACTGCTTTTTTAAGTTCCAGAATGTTTTTGACTCAAGTTTTCTGCAAGTGAAGGTTTCTTCTGGGCTCCATAGGAGCCCTGAGGGGCCTCAGGGATGCTGGACAACAGAGGCAACTCCTGCTTTTGTGCAGAGAACTGTGCTTGGCACTGTCCCCGAGATATCCTTGGTACATTCAGGGGTGAAGAGTGCTGATTCACAGACTTTGGAAGGTGTATATCGCTGTATTTATTTGGAGGAAAAGCTCTGCAAGAGGTTTGAGGCAAATTGGAGGAGTCCCCCAAATTGAGTATGTGTATCCAAACCTTATTGCTTAAAAATGTTTCAAAGATCCTAGTGCAGATACACACTTGTAAAAATCAAAGCCTTTAAAAAGCAGTACGCAAACTGGAGCATCTCCACAAGAAAAAGACATTTAAAATACGTATCTCTTTCAAGACCTTGGCAGCTACTCTTCATCCACTGACTGAAGCTTTCCACATTTCTCTGAAAGGCTTGAGGTTACTATTTTACTTTTATTGCCTTTGTTTCCAATTTCAGAGGGAGAGACAGGTTCCTCTGTTTCATAATCTTCAAAGGAGCTGAAAGAACAAATAAAAGTGAGTTACTGATTTTTTTTTTTTTTTCAATGTCAATGTTTGGGTAGGAGTCAATATGGCAAACTAGGGACTGAAGACCGCCAGCTTGCAAAAAAGTACCCTCAGTTGCTAAATGACAGCTATTAACAACTAAGCCGCACTGGAGAAAATGCTTCATCTAGAACAGAAAACATATTCTCCCTGTTCCTTAAAGCTGAAGTTCATGTTAGAATTTGTTGAAAATGTGCTGTATCTAGCTTTCCCTAGGAGCATTGGTGGGAATGAGAACATAACTATGGATGGGGCTACATTGGAGAGGGTGTGAGGTCCATAAAGTACAAGCTTTATATGAATGCCTTCACTGAAGTGGCTTCCATGCAGAGTGGGGAACATTCTCACCCCACAAGTTGCTTTATAGCTTCCATGGTTTCCAAGAAGTACATTTTTTTTTTTTTTTTAAAGATTTTATTTGACACACGAGAGCGGGATCACAGGGGGAGTGGGAGAAGCAGGCTTCCCGCGGAGCAGGGAGCCTGATGTGGGGCTCCATCCCAGGACCCTGGGATCATGACCTGAGCCGAAGGCAGATGCTCAACGACTGAACCACCCAGGCACCCCAAGAAGTACATTTAGATGTGCAAGTATATACATAGAGCAGATTAAAGCCCATTCACGGATTTCCTTACATTCTTTACAGAACTTCACAGCATATTTCCTTTGCTTATTCCCCTTAGAAGTTATTGATATCCCCTGAGTTCCATTATCTTCTAGGCTATCCCTGAGAGTGGCCTTAGGCAGGGACAAAAAAGTATTTTATCTAGTGGGAATGATGGTTGCTTGAAATACTAAATTGATAAATATGCCGAGGCTACATCTGGGCCCAGAAAAATATACATGATAATTACCAAAGTCTGTTACAGTATTTGGTATCCTCAGCTTAATCTTCTCATCCTTTGCGAGGACTTTACACAGTATCTGCAGAAATTTCTGGACATATAGTCCCTTCATCAAAAAGATACCAAGGCTCTCTAATGAGGAAAAATATGTTGAGGCAGGTATGTCCAGTAGTAGAGGTAATACCTATTCAACTTTCTAAAACATTTTTGAATAGAGGGTAGAGAATGTTAAAAAAAGCCTGTCTGATGTTTGGAAAACTTATCCTTGAGTACCAGTTTTTGATCCTATCAAAAATTATTTACAACTTCATTTTGCAGAAATAGTCGATTCTATACTTAATTTCTGTTTCCACTCTTCCCCCACCTCCTTGAGGCCTCAATGTAACTGGCATCTGCTGCATAAGGAGGCACTAGGGAGGGTACTGCTTTAATGGAAGTGAGGCAGGGTTGATGGTTGAGCCTCCCATTTCTGGAACAAAATTCTCAAAAGTTAGTTCTAGCAATGCAGTATCAGTTACTGTGACTGCTTATTTCCTGTCAAGAGTGGAAGACATTTTCTTCCTCTTGGTGCCCAAACTTACTGAGCTCTCAGGATCTTCTCAGTGCAGATCTGTGAGTAAGTTAGGCCTGAACTGAGACTCACTCAATAAATATGTGAGCTTCTATTCCAAGCATGAGCCAAATGCTAGGAATACAATGGTGAAAAAGAAAGAACTAGCCCCTTCCTCACAGAACTTGTACCCTAATGGAGGCCATCTGGAATAATGGTAAAAGTGTTTAGCCTTAGAGCATGGGCTTTGGAAAAGTCAGGTTCCAATCTCAGTTTGATCACTTAATGTGATTTTGGGCATGTTACTTAACCCCCTCTGCATCAGTTTCTTCAACTAATGAGTTAATAGCAGTTCCTACCCCTCATGGAGATTAAATCATAAACTCTTGGAAAATGTTAGGTATTATTCTCATGATAGAGAAATGCTGGGGCTTACTGGAACAGGATGGTGACATCTAATCCTGTATTGGGGGGCAGTTTCACATATTTTGTGTGTCATTTGTGAATAAGATTTTTATAAAATATTTTTTCCCACTGTAGCCTCATACCAGAAATGGGGTTTCTAGTAATGGATTTGATCCAATCTAGTACATAAAGCTATTCCAACACCCTGTGGGTTGGTTATAGTGGAATGCGACCGTTATATCTTCTATACTTTAAGGGCACCAAGAGCAGTACTATGCACAGAGACTTTGGAGGAATCTTCTGGATTGAGGGAGTTCATTCAGAACCTTTTATCAGTGTCCTGGAGACTTCTACTCTATCTCAGTGTTTCTCAAATAGGGGTGATTTTTCCCTCCTGGGGCCATTAGGCAATGCCTGGATGCGTATTTGATTGTCACAACTGTGTAGGTCCTCTTGGCATCTAGTGGGTAGAGTTCAGGGATCCTACCTACATCCTACAATGTGCTAGACAACACCTCACAACAGAATTATCTAACTTAAAGCATCAGTGCTGTTGAGAAACCCTGCTCTAACTCTTGTCCCTTCAATGTCAGTGCATCCCAGCATTCTGGATTAAGGTGTTCTTGTTTTGTACTTTCCTGGACAGTCTTTCTTAAGGCTTTATTCATCACTTGTTTACCTGTGGTTTCTAAATGTTCATGTCCAGCCTCAGCCTGTTTCTAACCCGGAGACTGCCATGTATCCAACTGCCTACTCTATGGCTCTTCCATTATGGCAGTATATACAAAGCTGAACTCATCCTTCCCACACACCTGCCTCTACCATAATCTACCCACTTAAAGCCAGAAATCCAGTGATCCCAAGTTTCTCTTCCCTCCTCCTTTGCCCTCCCTTCTTCAAATCTAGCCAGTCTCTTCTACCATTTACAATAATACATGGACACAATCTTGCCTCTCCCTCCCTATTGCCACTGATTTAGTTCAGGGCACTATATTTTCATTGCTTGGATTATTGCAATAGTTTTCTAACAGCTGGTCTTCTTGCCTTCACTCTTGTCACATATTCTTTGCTGTTGCCATACCAGGCTATTTATCTTGTCAAAATGGATTATGGTCTTGGGACTGGATGCCACTGTACATGTTCCTTGGCCTGCAGTTCCCTTACCCTTTGGTTAACTTGTGTTCATCTTTTAATCTGAGATGGCATTTATTTTTTTTTTTTTAAGATTTTATTTATTTGACAGAGAGAGACGGAACACAAGCAGGGGGAGTGGGAGAGGGAGAAGCAGGCTCCCCGCTGAGCAGGGAGCCTAATGTGGGGCTTGGGACCCTGGGATCATGACCTGAGCCGAAGGCAAGACGCTTAATGACTGAGCCACTCGGGCACCCCCTGAGATGGCATTTAAAAGGTTCCTGATTCCCAGTGCCTGAGTAACCATCTTTTTTTTTTTTTTAATTCATTTACGTAATCTCTACATCTGATGTGGGGCTAAAACTCATGACCCTGAGATCCAAAGTCACATGCTCTTCTGACTGAGCCAGGCAGGTCCCACATCTATCCGTCTGTCTATGTATGTATATATGTATGTATGTATGTATGTATCTATCTACCTGTCATCTATCTAATTTTTAAGTAGGCTCCATGCCCAGCACGGAGCCCAAAGCAGTGCTTGAACTCATGACCCCGAGATCAAGACCTGAGCTGAGATCAAGAGTCAGACGCTTAATTGAGCCACCCAGGTGCCCCATTAAAAATGTTTTAAATTTAAATTCCAGTTAACATACAATGTAATATTAGTTTCAGGTGTATAATATAGTGAGATTCATCACTTTTATACAACACCCAGTGCTCATCACAACACATGGCACTCCTTAATCCCCACCACCATCTCTTACTTAGATGTCTGCAAGGATTTCCTTATTTTGTCTCCCTGCTTCTATTCTTGTACCACTACTGATCTGAAGATTACTATCTTCAAAAGATGTAAGTGGGATTGTATTACCTGCTTGTTTAGCTCTTTTTCAATAGCTTCCTGAGGCCCTGCATGATCTGGCCCCTATGAATCTTTCCAGCCACATTTTCCTCTGTTTCTCATATTCCAGCCATAGTAGTCTTTTAAAATGTCCTCAACACATTGTTTCCAGCCTCAGAGCCACTGCATATATTTCTCCCTCTACCTAGAACATTTTTGCTCCCTGGTTTTTTCATAACTATTTCCTTCTCTTAACCAACTGAGCCACCCAGGCGCCCATAACTATTTCCTTCTCAACCTTTAGGTTCTCAACACCTCAGGAAATTTCCTCAGCACCCTAAATTGCAAGTCCTCTCTCCATTATTCGTTCACTCTGTTTCCTTCACAATTATATAATTGTCTTCCCCACTTGACTCTAAAGTGTCCATTTTCCAACTCACTAATTTCCTTGGGCTATATATAGTATAGTGCCAGGCACTAGGTGCTCAAAATGATGAATAAAAACTGATGTCCTAATGCTCTTTGTGAAGTGATGTGTCTAGCTGTCAGGGAAGGCTGGAGTATGGTGAGGGTGCAGTAGTCCTCTTGAAGTCGCTGAAGTCAGAACTGTAAGAGTCTAAACTTTATCCTGTTCTCTAGGAATTCCTGAGGGCACAAATGAAGATTATTTTATGAAGTATTCTATTAATTAAACTGGCTATTTTTGAATGAATAGCAGGGTCAGAGGATTGAAGCAGAACTCCTAGGATTCACAGACAGTTCACTAGAAAGCCTAGGTATCAAATTGAGAACAAATTATTTAACCTAGTATTAACATAGTGTTGTTAGCATAAGGGAAAATAATGGGTATTTTTGCTAGCAATACTTTGCCTTTAGAAACCTGTTTCTCTAAGTAGTTTTTCCCTCTCAGATGAGCAATTTCTGGGCAAAAGTATTAAGGCTGGTTCTGCAGATTCCTTGAATGAACAGAAATAATGACTGGCACATATATGGTCTAAAAAAGGAATTGTGTGGTTTCAGGGTGTTTCTGGGAATTGTGGTTTGATTCCATTTTTGGGATTCTATTTGCAGGGGTAAAGGGATAGAGTATTGGATTCGGGGTTTGTGTCTGAGGAAATCTATGACATCTGGTGGCCATAAGCATAGAATAAAATGTTAAATAGTTCTTTAATTTGGAGTCTATAATGCTTTAGAAATAGGAGAGGATGAGTCTTACCTTTATACTTTTAAATCCTAACTTGCTTATATAAAATGGATTAACTGAAATACTTTAGAAGTTGGATATTTGGTTCAGTGCATTTCCTTGTTGACCCCATTCAGTAACTAGAAAATCTTTTGTTTCAACTCTTGTTAAAGTTTCTTAATATGTACCATCCACTTTCTTGCCTCAGAAAGTTTATCTCACTTCATTTTTGATCTCTTGCAGTTCCCTAGGGTCATGAGCCATCAGTTGTTTATTCTTACTTAGTTTGAATGTAGATAGTATAAAAATGTGGGTTAAATATATTCTAATTATGAACTTGAAGAGAGGGATAGGGTTTCATTCATTTTTATTACTAACCACAGTGCCTGGCACTGAGTAAGTACCAGTGAATCTCTACTGAAATAAATTAAAATTGGGCTTTTTGACTTGTTACATTGAATGCAGGAAAAATTAAAAACATATATTAAATTCAGGTCCACAGAAAGGTGCTGTTTACTGAGCACTATAAAACATGATTCAGAACTATTTTACTTGTAAGATTATAACATGCTTTGGAATATTAATTCCTGTCATTCCTTCTGTTTCTCTTCTCATGCCCCAATATACATACACATTACCTCCTTTTCCCCATTATCCCTGCTCCTCTGTTAAATTCTCCCACCTTGTTGAGAATAGTCAGACTCCACACAACCCCTTACTCCACACTTGACTCTACTAGCTGCATTCCTGGAAGATGATCTGGTGGGTTTTGGGCTGGCCTTCTTTGCCTGCAGCACCTTATTTTCCAGTGCTGATGGAAGTGTACAACTCTTACAAATAAGAGTAATTCATATAAGTTTATATTTAATATAAAGGAAAAAACTACTTTTAAAAACATTGAGTAAACAGTTTTAGATTTTCTAAATGTCCAATAATAGAGAAATGGATGTGAATTATTGCTTGAGAGAACACTTCTGAAGCATTAAAAGTCATGTGTTTTTTTTTTTTTTTAAGATTTTATTTATTTATTTGAGAGAGAGAGAATGAGAGACAGAGAGCACGAGAGGGAGGAGGGTCAGAGGGAGAAGCAGACTCCCTGACGAGCAGGGAGCCCGATGCGGGACTCGATCCTGGGACTCCAGGATCATGACCTGAGCCGAAGGCAGTCGCTTAACCAACTGAGCCACCCAGGTGCCCCAAAAATCATGTTTTTGAACATGCTAGTAACATTAAGCATCAAAAAGAAATATATTAAAGTGTAAATAATGGTTACTTCTGGATGACTGAACCAAGGGTGATTTTAGTCTCTTTATAATAAATTTCCCAATTTTTCTGCAGCAAGCCTCTATTTCTCTACTAATCAGATAAAGACTCTCAGAATAAAAAAAAATTGTTTTTAATCTAGATTAACAAATGTAAAGCTGTTGGTAAAATACCAGAAAATCCTTAAAAAAAAAAAAAAATTTAAAAAAGGGCGCCTGGGTGGCTCAGTTGGTTAAGCGACTGCCTTCGGCTCAGGTCATGATCCTGGAGTCCCAGGATCGAGTCCCGCGTCGGGCTCCCTGCTCAGCAGGGAGTCTGCTTCTCCCTCTGACCCTCCTCCCTCTCATGCTGTCTCTCATTGTCTCTCTCGCAAATAAATAAAATCTGAAAAAAAAAAAAATTAAAATACCAGAAAATCCTGTAAAAAATATTTTTAAGATACTGTATTCTTTTTTTTAAAAAAGATTTTATTCATTTATTTGAGAGAAAGAGCACGAGAGGAGGTAGGGTCAGAGGGCAAAGCAGACTCCCACTGAGCAGGGAGCCCCATTTGGGGCTCAGTCCTGGGACTCCGGGATCATGACCTGAGCCAAAGGCAGCCGCTTAACCAACTGAGCCACCCAGGCACCCCGATAATGTAAAATGTTCTTGACTAAAAATGTGAAGTACAGATATTTGTCAAATTGGCAGAAAGGTTTGTTTTTGCTTATTGTAGGTCTCAGTTTCCTAAGGTAGCAACATGGAGGACTCTTTAGCCTGCTTTACATAATTTTCTTATTGCAGAAATTTTAAGAATGTTAATTATAAATAAATTTAGCATCCTAACCTGTTATCTTCATATAGGTGGCAGCTGAACTGATTTATGTAACTGGCACCCTGTCTGTTTCCCCCAAGACCATTCATTACCTTGAATTTATACAAATGCTGTTGTATGCTGTGATCATGTTGTATGCTAGATGTGATAATTCACAGTGTTTGCAGCCTCAATGTTTGCAGTCTTTCTATCTGGAGTCATTGCTAGGTTACTATTGAAGGCTTTACTTAAGTACCAGCCTTGAATTCGGTGGTACAGGTGCCTGACACAAAGGCTGCCTATGATGTTTGTTAGATGGTAAAGTAGATAGAGAATTTTGAGTTGTTTTTGGAGGGTTAAGTTGTCTGGATTCCTGCAGTTATCCTTGTAGTGAGGGTGGCTGCTGGGACTGTTGCCTTTTGTGCCACTCAGTAAACATTTCCTAAGGATCTCCTACATCTCCTAACATTTTGCCAGGTGCTAGCATTAAAAGATGAATAAAACAGCATTCTTTGGGGGAGCCTGGGTGGCTCAGTCGGTTAAGCGTGCGACTCGATCTCAGTTCAGGTCTTGATCCAGGGTCATGAGTTCAAGCCCCATGTTGGGCTCCGTAATGGGCACTGGAGCCTACTTAAAACAAAAAAACAAACAAAAACAAAAACCAACCAAAAAACCAACCAAACAAAAAGCTAGTGTTTTTGCCCTGGAGAAGCCCAGGTTCTTGTGGAAACACAAACAGCTCCATTTTTCCCAGCATTTATATGCCAGACACCGTTGGATACATTATATATAATTCTCGGTATAGTTCTGTTGTTTGTGCATCACATTCACTGTGTGCCAGATGCATGCCATGTACTGTGCCCTGGGAATGAAGGGAACAAGGTAGGCAGTGGGATGATAATGTTGCAGCTGATTAAATTCCAGCTCAGAGAGGTTATCTAATGTGGCCAAGATCACAGAAGTGGTAGTAACAATAGCCAGTGTTTATTGATTACATAGGTACTATCCCTAAGGGCAAAGGATAAAGATACTATACACATCGTCTTAATTCTTTAAACAGCTCAGTGTGGCAGGTGGTACCCTCACTGTATAGGTAATGCTGAGGCTTGGATGCCTGGAACTACACAGCTAGTTATGTGATAGAGCAAGGATCTGAAATTATTAGGTTTGTCTAACTCCAAATTCCATGCTCTTAACATGATGTTATGTTGTATCTCTTCCCATATAGGGAGTAGTAATAATAGTAATAGCTACTATTTATCAGGTATCCACTATGTGCCAGGTGTTTAGATATATTATCTTAGATTGTCACAACCACCTTGGAATGTAGTTGCTGGAGTCTTCTGAAACTGAGCCTCAGGAGTCAGATAACCTGCCCAGCTGGTGAGTAGGAGGTAGAACCGGATCTGTCTGGCTCCTTCCTAAGCCTCTGCTCTTTCCATTGTACCACCGTTCTTCCTCCATTTCTGTTGTTGGTTTTTTTTTTTTTTTTAGATTTATTTATTTATTTATTTATTTATTTATTTATTTATTTATTTATTTATTTATATGACAGAGAGGGACAGCGAGAACAGGAACACAAGCAGTGGGAGAGGGAGAAGCAGGCTTCCCGCTGAGCAGGGAGCCCGATGTGGGACTCGATCCCAGAACCCTGGGATCATGACCTGAGCCGAAGGCAGACGGTTAACGACTGAGCCACCCAGGTGCCCCTCTTCCTCCATTTCTAATATCTGAGTCTTGTAATTTTTGTTTGACAGACTCACCCTGATGTATCTGTAATTACTCTTGAGATGAAGCCCTAGGTGGTATAACCTTGGGATTCTGGGTCTGGCCTTGCTTTTGAATGTATCAGTCAGCTATTAACAACTGTAAACAGGTCTTCCTTTTCCTTTGACATTCTAGTACTCTATAGGCTCTGGCTGTTGTAAGCCTCCTCTCCCCTCAGGACCTCATCACTCACACGTGCGTTATGGAGGCCTTATCTTATCTCCTACAACGTGAGCAGAGGAGTGTCCAGCAGAAGCTTCTCATATACACTGGTCGAATTTCATTACAGCTGGTCTCTGTGTTTCCTCTCATGACCCCTCCCCTTTTCTGCTGTCTGCACCCCTTTGCCTCTCCTCTCTCCCTCCGGGCACACCGCTGCCTTCTCCAAGGGCCACAACGGGAAGGAACTTCTGCTTGAGCCAGTTATTTATTCTCTTTAGCTGCCATCAGTTTTTCTTCTTTTTAGACTAACTTATAAGTGTTTACACCTGCTATCTCTATTTTCTCCTTCCTTTTATAGCAGGTTACAAAACAGTATGTAGTATAAATTCCATTTTTGTAAAACATGAAATGTCTAGAAGGGAAGACAGGCTGTCTCTGGATGGTGGATTTTAGATGAAGCTTTTTGTTTATCTGTGTTTTCTACCTCTTCTGCTCTAAATACATACCACCCATGTATTACCTATTTAAACATATTACCTATGTAAACAGATAAGGGAGAAAACCTTTTTCCTATTTATCAAAGTAATACATGCTTGTTTTATGAACCTTATAAATTATAGACCAGTATAAAAAAGCAAATTACTTGCAATCCCACAGCCCAGAGTTAATGGTCTGTAGCCTTATCTTTTAGCTTGTATATCATAGATGTACACATATGTCATAATGAAATATTACAATTTTCTAACCCTGTCATGTTTTTGTGTAAACACAAAATTTAAATGTTTGCAAAATATGACACACAGATACCATGACTTATTGAACCATTCTATTACTGTACATTTTTGTTACTTTGAATTTTTAAATTTTAGAATGACCAGTGACCAATGCCAATTGTTTGGATAGAACAATTCTATCCAAATTTCTGATGATTATTTACAAACTGGAATTGTGAGTCAAAGGGTATAAATTCAGGCTGTTGCTACATACTGTCAAGTTACGTTCCAGGCGGGCTGGGCCAATTTGTTTCTACCATCAGTATCTGAAAGTGTTTGTCTTACTGCGTAGTGAGCCTAGAGTGAGTTGTTACTGCAGTGTGCTTCCTCTATGAGAGCAGTTAAGATGGAATACTACTCAGCCATCAAAAAAATGAAATATTTTTGCCATTTGCAACGACGTGGATGTAACTAGAGGGTGTTACGCTAAGTGAAATAATCAGAGAAAGACAATATCATATGATCTCGCTGATATGTGGAATTTAAGAACCAAAACAGGATCATAGAGGAAGAGAGGGAAAAATAAAACAAGATGAAACCAGAGAGGGAGACAAACCATAAGAGACTCTTAAGCATAGGAAACAAACAGGGTTGCTGGAGGGGAGAGGGGTGAGGGATGGGGTAACTGGGGGATGGACATTGAGGGCATGCGATGTAATGAGCATTGGGTATTATATAAGACTGATGAATTACTGACCTCTACCTCTGAAATCAATAATACTTTATATGTTAATTGAATTTAAATAAAAATAAATAAATTAAAAAAATAAAGCCAAAAAAATATTTGTGTGTGTGTGTGGGGGGGGCTTGTTTCTCTTAAAACAGAAAGAAGCAAATCAAGTATTTCCAAGGATTTTTCTAGTGGATTCCAGGAGGCCAGATCTGCATACCTATTAAAGAGGCCGCATGAATGGTTCGAATTTGCCATATCAGTGTCATAGGGCAGTGATAATTCATGTCCTTAAATTTAAACATTGATTTTATCAATAACCCTTTGAACTCTTAAAAAAAAAAAAGGTAAGATACTTTAATTGCATCCATCTGTTTTCCCCGCTTAGTCAAGGGATCCTGTCTGCGTTCACCAATATCCAATAATGCTTAGTATATAGTAATAATACAAACATTTACTGAATTAATACTATCTTTTAACAAATTATCTTTTAAAAAATTGTTGCCAATTTCATAAGCTAAAAACTTTTTGACTTTTTTTTTTACAAGTTTTACTGAAATATAATTTACATGTAAATTCACTGATCTTAAGCGTTCAATGTGTTTTAGTAAATTTTTACAATTGTACAACCAACACCACAATCTAATTTTATAACATTTTCATCCCTCCATCTGCTCCTCCTCTCCTTTGTGCCTGTTTGTATTCACTCTCATTCCTGGAACTAGGCAACCACTGATCTGCTTTAAGGCTCTACAGTTTTGCCTTTTCTAGAAATTTCTTACAAATGAAATCATATAATATGTTAGTCTTTAGTGTTTGGCTTCTTTCACATAGAGTGATATTTTTGAGAGACTCATCCATGTTGTTGCATGTATTATTAGTTTTTTTTATTTACTGAGGTACAACTGACATACAATGAATTGCTCATACTTGTAAAATTTGACTTTTTGTATGTACCTGTAAAAGCATTACAACATTCAAGATCATGAAAATAACCATTCCCCTGCCTCCCAACCAAAGTCTACTCATGCCCCTTATAGAATCACTGCTCCCCTCCCTAGGTAACCACTATTTGCTGTCATGATAGATTAATTTGCATTTTCTAGAATTTTAAATAAATGGAATCAAAATGGGTTATACTTTTTTGTCTAGCTTCTTTCACTTAGTTTAAGATCCATCCATACTGTGTTTATCAATAGTTCATTCCTTTTATTGCTGAGTATCATTCCATCTTATGGATATACTATATTTTATCAATTCACCAGTTTGATGGATATTTGGATTATTTTCAGTTTTGGGCAACTATGAATAATGCTGCTGTAAACATTCATGTACAAGTCTTCAGGTGAACATTTTTCTTAGGCAGATTCCTAGGAATGGAACTGCTGATTCACATGATGAGTGCATGTTTACTTGTTAACAAATTGCCAAACTCTTCTAAAGAGGCTATATAATTTTACATCCCCATCAGTCCAATGTATGAGGTTCCAGCTTCTCCACATCATGGTCAACTAATGATTTTAGTTGGTCTAGTGGCTGTGTGGTTTATCTCACTGTGGTTTTAATTTGCATTTTCCTAATGTCTAACAATATAGAACATCTTTTCATATAACTATTTGCTGTTCGAATCTCTAATTTAGTTGTGTTTATTTAGATCTTTTGTCTCTGTAAAAGTTAGGTTATTAGTCTTTTTATTATTGAGCTGTAAGGATTCTTTACATATTTTGGACATAAGTCCTTTATCAGGATGTTTAGGGAATATCTTCTCTCAGTCTTTTCATTTTCTTAATGGTGCTTTTGAGGAACAATAGTTTTTAATTCTGAAGGAAGCCCAATTTATTTTTATTCCTTTTGCTTAACTCAAGGTCACAATGATTTTCTCCTGTTTTATTCTAGAAGTTTTAGAGTTTCTGCTCTCACATTTAGGTCTTTTTTCCATTTTGAGTTATTTTTGTATATGGTATGAGGTATGGATTGGGGGTCTTTTTTTTTTGGCATGTGGATATCCAATGATTTCAACATCATTTTTGAAGACTTCTCCAATGGTTGAAAATTAATTGGCCATCCATATTAGGGTCTATTTCTAGAGTGTTTAATCTATTTTTATTTTTTATTTTATTTTTTTCTTTTTTTTAAGATTTTATTTATTTGCGAGAGAGAGAATGAGAGACAGAGAGCATGAGAGGGAGGAGGGTCAGAGGGAGAAGCAGACTCCCTGCTGAGCAGGGAGCCCGATGTGGGACTCGATCCTGGGACTCCAGGATCATGACCTGAGCCGAAGGCAGTCGCTTAACCAACTGAGCCACCCAGGCGCCCTTTAATCTATTTTTATACATGCCAATGCTACAATGTCTCAATTGTTTGCTTTATAGTAAATTTTGAAATCAGGCAGCCTAAGTCCTTCAATTTTGTTCCTTTAAAAAAAAGTGTGGCTATTCTAGGTATTTTGCATTTCTACATAAATTTTAGGATCAGTTTGCTAATTACTACAACAAAAGCCTGCAGGGATTTTAATATGGAATTCGTTAAATCTGTAGATTTGTGGGAACTGACATTTCAACAGTTCTTAACTTTCTAATCCAATTTAGGTCAGCATTATTTTTGCAGTTTTCAGTGTGCAAGTATTATAGTTCTTTGGTTATATTTATTCCTAAATATTTTGTTCCTTTTGATGCTAATGTGAACAGAATTATTCTTTTTATTTGAATTTCCCTACTGGTGTTCACTGCTAGTATATGGAAATACAACTAATTTTTGTATATTGAACTTGTATTCTGAGATCTTGCTAACTACTAACTCATTAGTTCTGGTAGCTTTCAGGTAGATTCTGCTTCAGGTCCTTTATCTGAAGTATTTTCTGCTTCAAAGTTATGTAATTTATGAATAGACAGTTTCACTGCTTCCTTTACAATCTGAATACTTTCAAAGTCTTTTTCTTGGCTTACTGCAAAACATAGGACCCTCAGTTACAATGTTGAGTAGAAACATCCCTATTTTGTTCTTGATCTCAGGGGGAAGGCATTCAATTTTTCACTGTAAGTATGATGTTAACTCTAGATGCCTTTTATCTGGTTAAGGAAGTTCCCTTCTATCCTTACATGAGTAAAAGTTATTGTGAATGGATGTTGGAATTTGTCAAATGCTTTTTTGTGTGTCCATGGAGATGACTGTTTTTTGTCATTTATTAATATGGTGTATTAATAGATTTTTGGATATCAGCCAGCTAGCATTCTGTTCCTAGGATAAGCCCCATTTACAGTATATAATCTTTTTTATATGTTGCTGGATTTGATGTGCTAATATTTTGTAATAATTTTTATACTGATGTTCTTGAGGGATATTGGTTTGTAGTTTTCATTTCTTGTGTATCTTTGTCTGGCTTTGGTATCAGGGTAGTATTGGCTTTATAAAACAAGTTTGGAAGTACTCCCTCCTGTTATTGTCTGAAAGTATTTGTGAAAGGTTGGTATTATTTTTTTCCCCTTAACAACTATTTGACAGAATTTATCAGTGAAACCATCTGGACCTAGACTTTTCTTTTGGTGGAGACCTTTAATAACCAATGCATTATCTTTACTTGATATATAGTCTATTCTGATTTTCCGTTTCTTCTTGAATCAGTTTTGGTACTTTGAGTCTTTCTAGGATTTTGTCCCATTTCATCTAAGGTGTGAAATTTATTGGGGTAAAGTTGTTCATAATATTTCTTTATAATTATTTTAAGTTCTGTAGTGTGTATAGTGTTGCCTCTTCCATTCCTGATTTTGTTAATATATGCCTTTTTTTCTTGATCCAGATAAAGATTTATCTTTAAAAAAATCTTTACAAAGAGCCAACTTTAGGTTTCATGAATTCTTTCATATTGTTTTCCTATTTTCTATTTCATGGATTTCTACTCTGGTCTTTATTATTTCCTTATTTCTATTTATTTTGGGTCTGGTTTGCTCTTTTTCTAGCTTCTTAAAGTAGAAGCTTATATTATGATGTTAGACCTTTCTGAGGCTTCCTCTAAACACTGCTTTAACTGCACCTCATACATTTTCATATATTCTTTTATTTTCATTTATTTCAAGATAATTATTAAGTTCCCTGTGGTTTCTTTTTGACCCGTGTCTTTAGAAGTATTATTTAATTTCCAAATATTGTGGGATTCCCAGATTCCTGTTACTGATTCCTACTTTAATTCTATTATGGTCAAACGCTTTATTTACTGTAATCCATTTGAATTTATGGGATCTTATTCATTTATCGTATGGTCATGTGCACTTGAAAAAAATGCATATTTTACTGTTGTTTTGTGGAGGGTTCTCGATTAAAATATATTGTGTTGTTCAAGTCTTCTGTATCCTTATTGTCTCTAGTTCTATCAGTTACTGAAAGAGGAGTGTTGAAATCTCCAACTGTCATTGTTGAACTGTCTGGCAATTTTTGTTTCATATATTTTGGGGCTCTGTTAAATGTTTAAATACATTTAAAATTGTTAAAATTGGCTATTAACTATTTGCAAATATATATGCAAACTATAACTATTTGCATTTTCGCTATTGGTGAATTGGGAATTTTCATGTTTATTTCCTGGGTGAAATTTCTGTCTTTTGACTGTTTTAGAAGTGGTCATTATTTATGTTCTTATAATTGATTTTAAAGAATCTGATTTATAAAAGAACAGTACTGGTCATATGATGCAATCCAATTTGTTTGCCTTTTGGTTGTGATACATAATTTGTCACTTTTTAAATGTACTCAAATCTGTAAGTGATTTCCTCATAAATTTCTCCCATTTCCTTTAAGCTTTTAAAGTCTATTTATTTACATGCAGACATTAGTTTAATATGTACTTTTTTCAGTCACCACAGAGACACATTTTACTGACTGGTCTTTTCTTGACACATTTAAGATACTATCTTTATCATATACATATCCTGTATCTCACCATACCTTTCTTTCCCAAACTCACTGCTATTCTTGTATATATGTGAATTTTAGAATTAGCTTATCAAGTTCAATGATATATTCTGGAGGATTATATCAATTTAATACATTAATCTTAACATGGCAAATGGTCATTGTATCTTTTGGTTAAATTTTGTATTTTCTTCATATATATTTTCCAAGTCACCTTTTTTCTTGATATTAATGAATGGGATTTTTCCCTATTGTATTTTTAGCTGGTTATTTCTGGGGTGTGGGATTAATAACCTTTATCATTAACAAGTTACTCTTAAGTTTGCTTAGTTTTAAGATTTTTTTCCATACCAAAAAATGTACTAAATTTTATCATATGCCTTCAAAGAATCAGTTTATATTTTGTTGTTTTTTTTTCTTCT
The DNA here is from genome assembly GCF_029215605.1 of Mirounga angustirostris. Lineage (NCBI taxonomy): Eukaryota > Metazoa > Chordata > Mammalia > Carnivora > Phocidae > Mirounga > Mirounga angustirostris. The sequence goes on from NW_026991709.1 coordinate 123,783,267, forward strand.
TCAGTCTGTTAATGACAGATTTTACAAAGTTAAACCACTGAAGCAATCTTGGGATAAAACCCACTTACTTATGATGTATTCTTTAATATATTGGTAGTTTTGACAAGTTAACCTTCTGTGGTTCAGTTTTCCTATCTGTAAAATGGTGATAACAGCATCTATGAAAAAGGGTTTTTGTGAGCACCCAGTGAATTAAAATATTTAGAACAGTGCTTGGCACATAGAATGGTTTTTTTTTGTGTGTGTGTATGTGTGTTTATAAATTAATAGATCTATTTTTGTTTAAATAAAATGGTTTAATTCTTCTTTCTATGTACTTGGGTCTATTTTGTCATCCTTTTTCATGCATTTTGAGAGGATAGCCTAATCAATTTATTTTAGTCTTAAGAATTTTAGTCTTTAGAATTTCCCCTTGTCCAGATCCCATAGGTTTTAATAAATATAATGCATAGTTCTAGAAAGATTATAATTTGTATTTTGTATTTTGACTTCTGCTTTAACACTTACTTTGAAATATATTAAGAATATTTTTTTAGCTTTATTTTTAACTTTCTAGATATGTGCATTTTAGTTTTTAGTTGTTAATTTCAGTTTACATTTTTAAGTTGTTGCAATTTCCTTCATGCCTTAATTAATAGGCACTTCTGTGATGATTCCATGTGTATTTGTTGGGTACCAGGTATACTTTTGAGTACCTCTATGAAAGCCTACTAATTCTATATATTTTTTTGGCCTATTTGATTTGTTGGTTTTTACATGGCTGCGGATGCCAATTTTTCCTTGTATTTCTATCAGATTTATATACTGCATAAAGTTCATAACTTATTTTCATGGCCAACTGTTGAAATACTGAAAAGTCTCTTTTAAAGCTTTGAATTCTACTTGTCTCATTAATGTTACCATATCTGATATACCCCTGTTACTATTCATTTGACTCTTACCTCTGTGTTAGGGATGAATTGAAATAATAGTATACAGTTCAATTTTTAATCCAATGTGAATTTTGTGATTGATACTATATTTGGACTTATTCTGGCCATTTATTTTGTACTGTCTTTGTGTCTCTTCTTTCTTACTGTAGTGGACATCTGTTCCTTTATTGGCACAGCAGTCCCCTTTTTTAAGGCCATATTCTCTAATTTCCCTTGGGAAAACACATGGTTTGGATGGACCTGAATCATGTACAAGCTTAGTTCTAGGCCTCACTCCTTCAGGAATTGGTTCAGGGATTGGACCCAAACTAAGCCAATTAGAGTCAAAGAGACACAAATCCTAGGCTTTCGTTGGGACATAGGGGAAAGGGATTTTCTCTTTTATTTGAACTTGAAGCTATCAGGTGATCATCTTGCTGCCGCATATGAAAAACTTGCTAAGAGTGAAAAGATGAAAGCATTATGAAAGAGATGAAAGAGATAAAGCCCGAGTCTCTAAAGTCAGTACTACCCCTGGACTTTACAGTTCTGTAAGCCAATATTTCCTTTTTTTGTTTGTTTATGGCAATTTTGAGTCGAGGTTAGGTCACTTGCCACCAAAAGAATGCTGATTAACACATATATCTTTTAGTAGATTGAGTTTTCTTTACTAATTTTTTTCCCACTTGTCTTTTTCTAAAAATTGATTAGAAAATTTTCCATTTCACTTTTATTCTCTTAGTGATTGACCTTATATTTTTAACACACATACTTTAACTCTAGTCATTGTTAGAGAAATATAAATTTACCAGTATCATATTCTCCACTCTAATAAAGATTCATAGTATATTACCCTGACCTCCTTTTACTCTTAACAGTATAAATGTGATCAATATTTATTTATTTCTAAGAATAAACTTTACTATTGTTGCTCACGATTACTTCTTGCATCCCTGTTTCCTCTAGAATCCATTTACCTTCTTGCTGAAGAATATCGCTTAATATTTCTTTTAGACATAGTCTGTGGATGGTAAACTTTTTGCATCTTTGGATGTCTGAAAATGAATTTATTGGGCCTTCACATATAAATAGGGATAGAATTCTAGATTCAAAGTTATTTTTTTGCAGTATTTGAACGATATTGGTCCATTTCTTTTTCCATTCACTTTGTGGATAATCTGTTTTTTGTCTCTGGTAGATTTTCAGTTCTTCCTTATATCTTTTATAAAAGTTCTGAAATTTCACTCTAGTACAGGATTGGCAAACTACAGTCTGTGGGACAAATCTCTCTCTCCACCTTTTTTTGGGACAGCCCAGTGAACTAAGAATGGTTTTGCTTTTTTAAATTTGAAAAAAAAAATCAAAAGAATATTTCATGACATGTGCAAATGATAGGAAGTTTATTATCAGGGTGCATTAGTAAAATTTTATTGGAAAACAGCCACATTCATTTGCTTACATATTCTCTATGGCTACTGTCATACCACAATGCCAGAGCTAAACAGTTGTGACAGAAGTGTAAAACCTAAAATATTCACTATCTGGCCAGAAAAATTTGCTGATTCCTGTGTATATTTATATTTTTAAACAGAATTCTGGGAATTATCTGGCTATTATTTCTACTGGTTTCTGCAAGGATTTCTTACCCCAGTATCATAATCAATATCCCAAATCAAAACCTTTTTAGCTGTGCCTTTTATTATTCAGCCCAGTGATTGTGTTTTCATTTAAAATTTTTTCTTTTAATTTCCAAGAAACTGGTCGGTCTCGTTTCAGGAGTGCAGTATTCTCTTACCTCTCTAAAAATGGTAAATATACTCAACTTGAGGTCTTGTGATTGCTGTAGTCTCCTTCCAAGGGTTGGAAGTTCTTCCATTTGTTGAATATTTTACTGATATTTGCAACTGCTTGATATTTATCCACTTTTCTGTGTAGTTGGAAACAGACTTCTGCCTCTGTTTGCATTGGCTGCTTAGGAAAGGGCAATGTGAGGTTACTACTATTTTCAATGAGAATGAAGAGATGGATGGGCCATGCTGCTGGTGTGGTTATTTCGGTGGTCTTGCTTTCTTTCTCTCTGCTCCAAGATCCCACACTCTTGCTTTTTGTCTTTCCTTTAGGGGTAGGATGAGATATATAAAGGTTTGACCTACCTGGCTGCTGCTTCTGGTCTCCCTCTTGCTCTTGGTTTCAGTCAAACTCAGGTACGGATCCCCCTTCAGTGCTGCTTCCTTTATTTGTAGCAATTATCTTCTCCATCCTCCTGCATAGAACCTAAGCTCTGGTTCCCTCTTCAAACTGATCCCATCTGTTTTCCTTCTTTCGGTCCACTGAAAATTTCTCTTCCTAAGTGGTACTCTGTATTTCTTATTTTTAAATGGCGTGAGAGACTGAAACTACAGTATGCTTTCAGACTACCTCCTTAAATGAGAAGCTGGTCTGAATTGTAGTTACTATTTAGAAGTCCACTGTAGTTTTGTTTGTAGTCTAATAGGTATTTTGTACATGGTCTATGACAAAACCCACAAAGGTATTTTATCTATTTTCAGGAAATATTTTACTATGGCTGCAAATAATAGGCTCTAATTTCTTTTCTTTTTGGAGTTTTTGTTTCAAAAATCTGCTATCAGATGCATAGCTTTTTTTGAGTGTTCATTCTTTTTTAATTCAACCTTTGTTGTCATTCCAAAATGGAATCCTTTTCTTTTATTTTTTTTTAAAGATTTTATTTATTTATTTATTTGACAGAGAGAGACACAGCGAGAGAGGGAACACAAGCAGGGGGAGTGGGAGAGGGAGAAGCAGGCTCCCCGCAGAGCAGGGAGCCCAACGTGGGACTCGATCCCAGGACCCTGGGATCATGACCCGAGCCGAAGGCAGTCGCTCAACCGACTGAGCCACCCAGGCACCCGGAATCCTTTTCTTTTAATAAGTGAGTTTATTCCTTTTACATTCACTGATCTAAAAATACTTGCTTTAGTTCTGTCTTTATGCTTTGTGGTCTGTGTTTTTCTTTTGTGTGTATATGTTTTCTGATTGAATTAGAACACTTAGAGTCTGGCTTTGGTTTTTCAAGTGTTTATTTTAATTAGTATTCCTAAACCCTCAACTTGACTTACAGCTTTAAAGGATATCTACGGAGGCTTTGCCAGTGAAATTTACACACAAATTTTCTTTCTCCTCTTTACCTCCCATTTTTAGTTATTACTTCTAGGATGTTTTACATATATTTCTTCCTCTTCTCTACATTCCTCTAATACATATAAGTTAGATCCCTGTTGTTTTCCTTACATATACCTAATTTGCTTTCTTATTTATTTTGTTCTTTGTTATTCCATCTTTCTTGATCTTTTAAGGCTTTTCTCCACATCTCCACTTTTTCTTTATGATAGTCAAGAAATAATATATCCACAAAATGATTTTTAATGTTTACATGGAATTGCACTATATATATGTAGGATAATTTTATTAATCTTCCTATTAGTGAAAAATTGGAGCCAATCTATTTATTCTAAGCATCCACACATGCTCTTAACAGTAAGAGCTGCTTCGTAAGTAAATTTAGTCTAAATCCTACTATGGAAGCTCAATGCCAAAAAAATTTTAGATCATGCTTGTGAATCCACTTGCCTGTCTTCTCTTCTGATTCAGTGAGACTTAATCAATGAATGATGAATGATTTTTATGGGTTTCAGGGTCAATGACATAAAAATTCGACCCCAGTTTTGTGGCTAAGCATATTAAGGAAATCTTTAAAGAAAGTGGTTTGGCGATGGCTCTTCAGTACTCTCCAAAAAGATATTGAAGACTTAATGTTATGGGTGTGAAATGTATAATCTCTGTAGAGGGCTATTTGACATTATGTACTGAGCTGGATATTTTATTTGATGTTTATCCTTCTAGATCTACTCTCTGCCTAGCTCTGTGCCCCAGGAGGCTGATCCAAATGGACCACATCAATTAGTTGTCTTACCTTCTGGTTTCTTATTGGAAGTCAATGGAAGTGCCAGCAAGATACTAAGGGATATGAGGAAAGTGAAACTGGGTATTTATTCTAAGAGCCTAAAACAGCTCTTAGCTGATATGCCATAGTTCGACTAAATTACATTACTGAAGGTTACAAGTCCTGTTAGCTGACTCTCTCCATGTACTTACTCTCTTTGGGTTCTCATGATGGTTATCTCCTTGTCTTTTTAGGCCTAGGGGTGGAAATGGCTCCCAACTGTTTCTAGTTCTGGGTGTCTGCATTATTTCTTGTGGGTTTCTCTAAAATCCTATGTTTTTGCAAGTATGCTGTTTGCTATACTTCTGGAAATTTGTCCTATATATGTATAAAATGACATGTATATAAGATTATTCACTAGAACGTTATATTTCTAATAGTGGCATAACTATTCTAATAATGGTGTTACTATACAATAGAATATTGTGCAGCTGTAAACATGTAGAACATTCATTAGATACATGTATGGAATAATCTCCAGTTTATTGGTTTTTAAACTTTTCTTCATGCGCTCAAGGCCCCAAAATATTTGTGAAGCCTCATTTATACCTTAGTAATCATAAAATACAAGTGTTTTTGGTTTGATACTGTTTTTCCAATCTTTGTTATTGTTTTTATTTAGGTTTAATTGTTACACAAAAAATTGTATGCATTTAATGAATACATCTTGATCAGTTTGGACATATGCATACATCTTTGATACCACAACCAAGGTACTAAACATACCCATCACCTCCAAAAATTTCCTTGTATTCTTGTGTGTGTGTATTTTGTAGGAAGACTTAACATGAGCTTTATCCTCTTAAAATTTTAAAATGCATAATACCACATTTTTAACTATAGGTACAATGTTGTACAGCAGATCGCTAGAACTTATTCATCTTGTGTAACAGAAACTTTATACAAGTGTGGAAAAAGCTAGGTACCTAACAACGAATGTAATATGTTACGTATGTGTAAGGAAAAAAGAAATATAAGAATGTATATGTGTATTATTTTTTTTTTAAGGTAGGCTCCATGCCCAGCATGGAGCCCAATGCGGGGCTTGAACTCATGACCCTGAGATTGACACCTGAACTGAGATCAAGAGTTGAATGCTTAACTGACTGAGCCATCCAGGCGCCTCTGTATTTGCATGTATGTATGTATGTATGTATGTGTGTGTGTGTGTATGCATATATATGTACGTGTGTGTATATATACATATATATGAGATAGAGTGGGATAGAGAGGAGAGTCTTTGGAAGGGTACATAAGAAAATGACCACAGTGATTTGCTTCTGGGAAGGAAAACTGGGCAGCAAGAAACTTTACTATTTATCCTTTTGTTTCTTTGAATATTAAAACATACAAATGTATTACCTACTCAAAAAATGTATTACATTGATAATGATTAATTAAGAGCCTTAGAGGAACTGCTAAAGGAATTCTGAGAAGATGATGGAAAAAGCCAACAAATTATAAAGTTGCTGAAATGTTCTAAGCAGTGAAAGTCTTAGATAATTTCTTACCATGGTCCCTTTATGGAATTATACCCTATTATAAATTCCATGTAGAAGTAACTTCTTGTTCAGGGTTGAATGCACAAAACCATATATGGTAAAGATTTGTTTTAAACATGATCATCTTTATTATTTGAAAAAGCTTCAGTTCTTTTAGCCTCATCCTGTATTTACAGGGCTTATAGTATGACTCCACAATGATCTTAGCTTCCACTGAAAAGTACAACTCCATGAAAGGAAATGGGACATGGAAGAGTTTTCAGGAAATTAGTGAAGGGAAGAGAAGACTGCTGGGAAAAATTCTTTCAACTAAAGTTGGTTATAATCACTCATTTTTATGATATTCAAAAATAAGGATTACTAGTTTGATTTTTTAGGGTGGTTTTAATATTCCTGATACAGTTACCCCTGTTAAAAAAAGTTTTACAAGACCCAGGGAGACTCACTCACCCTTCCTGGAACTGTGCTTGGGCAGATTCCTCTGCAACAAGAGTCTCATATTCCTCAGCTGCAAACCTGTCCCAGTCAGAAGGCTCAGGCCCCTCATTCTCAACATCCTGATTGCAAAGAGGACAGGAAACAAAAATAATCAAAGACAAAGAATTGGAGATAGGTTTTCTTTAGTTATATACAACATTTGTGATGACCTACCCAAAAATGTTTCATCTTCACATGTAAAAAGAGGTGCTAAAGTAACACTCCTAAAGTGATTTCTGTGCCTCCAATCACAAAATTATAGTGAACCCCTGGGCAGCTAATTCTTGAGGTCTAGATTCTTTTGCCTTATAATCAGAGAACTTTCCCCAGGCCCTTCTCCCTGGCACTCTGCGTAGCAGCTATCTGGAGTGACTTGTGGTTTTTGCATATGCGTACCTGAAATATACCATCCCTTTCTCTGGCACATTTTTATTGCTCCTGTAAAAGCCAGCTCAGATACCATGTCATCTGTGCTATCTTCCTGGAAACAGCCCTTCTTCCCCAAATTGCTTGATTGCTACTTTTTGTTCTTTTTTTCTTTATTTGACCATATGTCTCTTTAACATAGTGTCTGGAATTTATTGGGCACTTTCTGACTAAAAATGTTCTTTGCAGATCAGAATAAATCTTGATATGTCACCTCTTATAAAGTAAAATTTATAACACAAATAGAAGAAATGAAAGGGGAAAAGGCTATACATTTTCTTTTTCTTCTACAATATGGACAGGATCTTGGATTATATATTCCAGGTAAAATAGTTTTTCCATGATTAAAATGAGTTAGCACTGCCCTCAGATGTAAGGTTAATTATGCCTAGAAGAATGCAAATACCTAAATATTGACCATACAATGTGTTATGATATTTAATCCATTTTAAGAACTCCTACCACATCCTTATAACATCTTTGAAACTGACACACATCTTAGATTTATAATGGCAATTTTTTTGTTTGCTTGTTTAAAAGTATATAAAATAATGGGCACCTTTGAGTCAATAAAACATAATTCTGACTTTAAGCTAGTGATAATGTGCGTGATATGCTCCAAGATCAGGTGCAGAGTATTTGTTTTTAGAAGGTGATATTTGTATTGTTACTACTATTTAGGTCAACATGTGGAAGAAAAAGGAAAGACTGTGCAAATTTCCTGCAATTATACTCCTGTAGGACCAATGGAAATAGTCCTTTTCTATCAACATAATTTTTACTTTATAAGGAATAGAAGGGAAGTGTTGATATTCTGCCCCCCCCCCCTTTTTGGACATAGACCATATGATGTTCAGGGTTTTTTGAGAGTCCACAGATTTTTGTGTATGGGGAAGGGTGCTCATCTCTATTCAGGTATAGAATGACTTCACAGTGATAGTCATGCACAACAATCATTAACACTTGAAAAAATGTGTATTATCTGAGGGTTGTCTATCATGGAGAATGTGTAGTTTTCATTATGATGGGGAAAGCTGTTTACCATGTCATCCTGGAAATGAATGGTATAGTTAACCCCAATATGCTTTCTAATACAGATATGCCTATTGATACATTGTTTTAAAATATGGCAGGACATTTTTTTTTAAACTTTTGTAACTAGTTTCTAATATATATGTAAGTACACAGGCCATACAGTTCACTCAATGATAGGCAGATGGAGGTTACCTAAACTTGAAGATTAGTTGTGGGGAGAGATGTGCTCTAGGTCCATTTTTCTCTTTTCAGTATCTGATGAAATGTTTTAAATGTTACCTCTTTAAACCAAGCTTCCTATAGGCAGAGATCATTTTTATCTGTAGCACACAACCCCTGATACAGCCCTCAAGTAGAAGTTAAAACCAGTACCTTCTGGACTGCAAAGGGATCTCTCTGTTCATGGTCTAAGTATTTCTCCAGATTAAAGAAAGTGTCATAAAAGATATGTGCCATTCTGCATCTCTTCAGATCTCGTAGCGTTATTTTGCCTATGTAAAAAAAAATCTAGTAAATTTCAAGAAGTGCTTTGGCAAATGAAAAAAATTTTTTACTGAAGTTTAAAAGTATATGTATATGTTAATTTTATTATACAATATCCCATTTTTTTGAGGTAAAGCTGACATAAAATTCACCATTTTAACCATTTTAGTGTATAATTTGTGGCTTTTAGTACTTTCACAATGTTGTGCAAGCATCACTACTACTGCATTCCATAACATTTCTTCACCTCAAAAGGAAACTCTGTACCCATCAAGCAGACCTTCCCCAACTCCCCTTACTCCAAGCCCTGGGCAATCACTAATCTACTTTCTGTTTCTAGGGACAGTTTTTTTTTTTTTTTTTTTAAAGATTTACTTATTTACTTGAGAGTGCAGTGGGCCAGGGCACAGGGAGGGGAGAGAGAATCTCAAGCAGACTCCCTGCTGAGCACGGAACCCCATGTAGGGCTCGCTCTCACGACCTTGAGATCATAACCTGAGCTGAAATCAAGAGCTGGATGCTTAACCAACTGAGCCACCCAGGCGCCCCTCTATGGAAAAATTTCTTTTTTTTTTTTTCTTTTTTTGTTGATTTCTATGGAAAAATTTATTTTTTATTTTTTTTAAGATTTTTTTTTTAAATTTATTTATTAGAGAGAGAGAGAGTGAGAGAGAGTGAGCACATGAGAGGGGGGAGGGTCCGAGGGAGAAGCAGACTCCCTGCCGAGCAGGGAGCCCGATGCGGGACTCGATCCCGGGACTCCAGGATCATGACCTGAGCCGAAGGCAGTCGCTTAACCAACTGAGCCACCCAGGCGCCCTATGGAAAAATTTCTTAAAGAGGATTTGCCATCGATTGTTGGTTCCACACTAATAGTAAAGGAGAAATCTAAATATTTCTGTATTTGGGAAGCCAGTATGGAAGACTCTGGAAGTTAAATAATTTAGGACAATCCAGGATTAAATGCCCCACTCTGTTACATAGGTGAAAAGTGCAAATGGCCTTTTACTCAATCTTACCATCGGTAGCTGGCTTCACCAGGTCAAGCATCTGGCACAGCAAATCATGGAATGGCAAGGGCTCAATGCCCATGGCTTCCATCCGTTCACACTGTTCTTCATAGAAGTATTCTAGCTCATACATGGAGAGTACACCATCCCCATCCACATCCATGCAGCGGAACCAATATTCAATGCTAGGAGATAAGGATACTCATTAGCAATGGCCTGGTAAAGGTCCTTTATCCACCCAGATTTATTACCGCCCATGTTTCTTTTAAAATAAGTTAGGTATGTATATATATACTTGAGACTTAGAGAAACATAGTTTTACAAAATTTGTTAGAAAAACTGGCAGATCCCTTCTTCCCTTCCCCAAAATCAGCTACTTTAACACCTGATTATTTTTTTAACTTTATATTTTCAGATAAGATGCCTATATTACTTCTTCCTTACATTTCAGTTTTAAGAACTGTATATTAATTTCATACTGTGAAAGATGAGGTTTTAGCATTTTTACCTCTCATTCCACTTTACCTACATGCCCTTCTGGACCTCTTAATATAAATTACTCAACATTCAGAGTATATAACTTTTTATTTTTCTTTTATCTCTTATTTGCTTAGATTTCTGTGTACGTTACTATTTAACGCCCATATCTGCCAATTTTCTACATCCACAATTAGTCTCATCAGGGTTCTATCAACTGGATTTTCTTGATGAAGTCTTTTTTGCTTCCTTCCAACCTACTCTAGCCTGGACTTCTTGCCCTCTAGGTTGGGTTCTCAGTTTCATCCCAGGGATTCCTTTCACCTTTCTCCCATTTCTTGTATTTCACACTTTCCTCATTCTTGGTTGACTTTCTTGTTTGGTGTAACACACCTTTCAGGAGCTTCCTGAAAAAGGGAGCATGGCAGGTAACTTTTTTGAGATCTTCGCTAGTTGAAAATATCTTTTATCTACCTCCTATCTTGGTTCCTAACTTGGTTCATATCTACCTTCTAACTTGGTTCATAGTTATAGAATGATACCTTAGTGGTGCTTTTCCTTCAGAACTTTAAAGGCAATGATTCACTGTCTCCTATCTAACCATTGTTTTTGAAGAGTCTAAAGCCATGCTGATATCTGATCCTTTGACTGTAATAACCTGTTTTTTTTTGTTTTTTGTTTTTTTCCTTTAAAGCCTATAGATGTTTCTCTGGGTCCTTGGTGTTTCAAAATATCATGAAGTATCCTGGTCTGGGTCTAATTTATCTAATTTATTGGGCTTTCTGAGACCCTACTCAATTTGGAAACTACTATCCCTTAGTTCTTGGAAATCTTAAATTTATCATTTCTTCCCTGCCTCTTTTTACCCTTATCCATTCTTTTTCTGGAACTCCTGTTATTTACATCTGCATGGTCAAATATGGTAGCCACTATCCACATATGGCTAGTCCAATTTTGTTTTTAAAGATTTTATTTATTTAAGACAGAGTGAGAAAGAGAGCATGAGCAGGGAGGATGGGCAAAGGAAGAGGGAGAAGCAGATTCTCCACTGAGCAGGGAGCCCTATGTGGGACTCAAACCCAGGATCCTGGGATCATGACCTGAGCTTCCGAAAGCAGAGGCTTAACCGACTGAGCCACCCAGGCACCCTGACTAGTCCAATTTGAGGTATCTTTGAGTGTAAATACATAATAGATTTTGAAGACTTAATATGAAAAAAGTAAAACATCAATATTTTTATATTGATTACATGTTCAAATAACATTTCACATATATTGGGTTAAATAAGATACATAATTGCAGTTAATGTTTCTCTACACTTTTACTGTGGCTAAATTTTTTTTATAATTTTTTAACGTTTTAAGTAAAAATTGTATTTAAGATGTACAATGAGATAATTTAATATATAGTGAAACAATTATGACAGTAAAACCACTTAACATACCATCTTCTCACTTAGTTAGCATTTTTTGGGGGAAGAGGAATGAGAAGATCTGAAATCTACTCTCTTAGCAAATTTCCAGTATTCAGTACAGTATTATTAACTATAGTCACCATGTTGTATGTTTCATCCTAATTGCAACTTTGTACCCTTTGACTAGCACTTCCCCATTTCCTTCTCCCCTCAGCCCCTGCTAATCAAAATTCTACTCTATGCCTGTTTGTGTTTGACTATTTTTAGATTCTACATATAAGTGAGATCATGCAATATTTGTCTCTCTGTGCTTGCCTTATTTCACTTAGCATGGTGTACTCCAGGTTCATGCACATCATTGCAAATGACAGGATTTCTTTCTTTTTAAAGGGTGAATAATATTCCATTGTGTGTGTGTGTATATATATGTATGTATACATATATATACATACCACTATATATTCCAGTGTGTGTGTGTGTACACACAGAACATACTTTCTCTATCCATTTATTCACTGAGGGACATTTAGGGTGATTCCATATCTTTGCTACTGTGAATAATGCTGCAATGAACATGGGAGTGCAGGTACCTCTTCATGATATTAATTTCAGAGCTCTGATTCAAGATGATGATGTAAGAAGATCCTGAGCTGACATCTTCCCACAGATACACCAAATCGACAACTATATATGGAGCAATTTCCTCTGAAAAGAACCCTTAAAACTAGCTGACTCTTATACACTGGGCAAACAAGAAAAACCCCACATCTATGTGGGTAGGACAGGCTGAGACACAATCTCACTATAACTCCCACCTCTGTCATGGTGACACGCAATCAGGAGGGAACTTAAAACCTGAACTTCTTCCAAGGAGTGAAGGGTTTGAATCTCACACTGAGCCCCATAACTTTTAAGTCCTGCAACTAAAAGATGACTCCCTAAAACATCTAGCTTTGGAAACCAACAGAACTTGTGTCCATGAGACCCACAAGGCTATAGTGAAGTGAGAAATGGCTCTTAAAGGGCTTGTGTGCTTGGATTCACCCACCCCAGGAACCAGTGCAGAAGCAGCCAAAGGGCACCCAGACTTTCTGTGAGACTCATTTCCTTATCTCAAAGCCTTGGCCTAGGGGCAGGCATCTAATTTAACACACATCTAGGGGCCTGCTGGGGTACTCTATGGGGACAAAGGCTAGTGGATACCATCTTCACTTTCCCCTCTTTGCTGCACTACAGAGTGCCAGTATCTCCTGGAGGGAGATTTTACACACATCTGATGCCCCTGTTTTTATGTCTGGAGCCCTTCTTGGTACGTGCAGTTGCCACCCAGAGGACACTCACTGATGAGCTGGCTCTCGTGGCCAGGAGGGCTTGTGTTCCTGGGCCCCATGGGACGGTAACAGTAGGAGACATAGTTTTTGGCAGGCTACTATACCCAGGGTACCGCACAGACAAGAAAGCCCCCAGGCTTTCTGTGAAAGAGACCTATATGCTTGTGTTGGAATTTTAGCCCAAAAGGCAGGTTTCAGGTTTGGCACACATCTAGAAGCTTATGGAGTTATTTTCATGGAATGGAGGCCAGTGGATGCCATCTTTGTGCTCTCCCTTTGTCTTGCTCCAGCTTGCTGGTATCTTTTAGAAGGACTGTATGCACTTGCATGGTGCCCCAATTTTTGGGACTGCTGCCCAGGAGACACTTCCAGATTGCTTAGCTCTGATGGTCAGTGGGGCTTATGTTTGTGGTTCCATAGGACTGTATGTATGTATGTGCATACTTTAAAAAGATGACAACAAGCCTACATTTAGGTGCTGAGATCCTCCCCTTTGGGACACTGATAGCTCTTGGCACAACCTCAACTACTGGGAGCTGTTTAAAATAAAACAGGATGCTTGGACAATTGAAAGGTTTAAGAGACAACAGCTAGGGCAGGGTTGAACAATAAGATTCACTACTATATGAGGCTGCTATTCAAGACTTGGAAAGGTGACCATTTTATCTAATGCACAGAAACCAACACTGAGTCAAGCAAAATGAAGAAACAGAAAAATATGTTCTGAACTAAAAACAAGATAAAACCTCAGAAAAAAATCCTTAATAAGAGTGATTTACCTAATAAAGAGTTCAAAATAATGGTCACAAAGATGCTCACTGAACTTGGGAGATGAATGGATGAACCCAGTGAGAACTCAAAGAGATGGAAAATATAAGAATGTACCAAACAGAAGTCAAAGAGCAGAAGAATACAATAACTGAAGTGAAAACACATGAGAGGATTTGATAGCAAGACTAGATAAAGCAGAAGAAAGGATCAGTAAACTTGAATACAGGGCAGTGGAACTCAAATAATCAGAATAGCAAAAGGAAAAAAGAATGTAAAAATGTGAAGATAGCTTACGGGACTTATGGGACAAAATTAAGTGAATCAGTATTCATATTTTGGGGTTTCCAAAAGGAGAAGAAAGAAAGAAAGGGGAAGAAAACTTATTTGAAGAAACAGTGGCTAAACATTTCCATAACATGGGGAAGGAAACAGACACCCAGATCCAGGAAACCCAAAGAGTTCTGAATACTAGGAATCCAACAAAGCCCACACCAAGAACATTATAATTAAAGTGTCAAAAGTTAAAGACAAGGAGAGAATTTTAAAAGCAGCAAGAGGAAAACAACTTGTTATGTACAGAGGAACCCCCATTAGACTACCACAGACTTCTCAGCAGAAGTGTGTGCTTGTGTGCTTGGATTCACCTTCTTTGCAGGCCAGAAGAGAGTGGCATAATATATTTAGGTGCTGACAGAAATTTCCATGAGTATTACTCTACTTGACAAAGTTGTCATTCAGAATTGAAGGAGAGATGGAGTTTTCCAAACAAGCAAAACTAAAGGAGTTCATCACAACTAAACCAGCCTTACAAGAAATGTTAAAGAGACTACTCTTAAGCTGAAAAGAAAGGATGCTAATTAGTAACAACAAAATAGAAGTCTCTCTGGTAAAGGTAAATATATAGTAAAAGTGATGGATTAAAAGACAAACGTAGTAAAAAGAACTATAAATTATTAGTCATGAGAAACACAAAATAAAAAGAAATAAAATGTGGTATCAAAAACATAAAATGTAGGGGGCCCAGTAAAAATGTAGAGCTTTAGAATTTGTTCAAACTTATTATAATTTAAAATAGACTGTTTTTAGTGTAAGTTGTTATATGTTAGCCACATGGTGACTACAGAGCAAAAACCCTTGGTAGATACATAAAAGAGAGGAATCTAAGCATATTGCTAAAGAAATTCATCAAACCACGCAGGAAGAGAGCATGAAAAGAAAAAAAGAGAAACTACAAAACAGCAAGAAAACACTTAAGATGGCAGTAACTATATATTGTCAGTAATTTAAATATAAATGGGATACATTCTCTAATGAAAAGATGAGTGGCAGAATGGATAAGAAAACAAGACCTATCCATATGCTGCCTAAAGAGAGACACTTTATTATTTTTGTTATTTTTTAAAGACTTTATTTGACAGAGAGAGAGAACAAGCAGGGGAAGCAACAGGCAGAGGCAGAGGGAGAAGCAGGCTCCTGCTGAGCAAGGAGCCCAATGCGGGGCTCAATCCCAGGACCCCGGGATTATGACCTGGGCTGAAGGTAGACGTTCAACCGACTGAGCCACCCAGGCACCCCTGAGAGACACTTCAGATGTAAGGACATGCACAGAATAAAAGTAAAGGGATGGAAAAAGATATTCCATGCAAATGGATACCAAAAGAAAGCTGGAGTAGCTATACTTACTTTAGACAAACTTTGTTTCCTTAAAACAAAGACTGTAGTAAGAGACAAAGGGCATTGCATAATGATATAAAAGGGTCAATACAACAAGAGGACATATTCCTAAGTATTTATGCACTCAAAATACAGCAACACCTAAATGCATGAAGCAAATATTACCAGACCTAAAATGGAGAAATAGCAATAAAATAAGAATAGGCGACTTTAGTATCCCACTTTCATCAGTGGATAGATCATCCAGAAAGAAAATCAATATGGAAACACTGACTTTAAATGACAAGTTAAATAAGATAGACTTAACAGATATATACAGAATATTTCATCCAAAAGCAACAGAATAAACATTCTTCTCAGGTGTACAGGGAACATCTTCCATCATGTTAGGTCACAAAACAAGTCCCAATAAACTTAAGAAGATTGAAATAATATCATCAAGCATTTAAAAAAAAAATTATTTTAGAGAGTGTGAGTGAGCAAGTGAGCAAGTAGGGGGAGGGGCAGAGGGACAGAATCTTCAAGCAGACTCCCTGCTGAGATCATGACCTGAGCCAAAACTAAGAATCAGATGCTCAGCTGACTGAGCTACCCAGGCACTCTTCAAGCATCTTTCCTGACCATAATTGTATGAAACTAGACCAACTATTAGAAAAACCAAGAAATTCACAAATGTGTGGAGATCAAATAATATGCTATTGAACAATCAATGGGTCAAAGAAGAAATCAAAAGAGCAAAAAATGTTTGAGACAAATATAAAAATGAAAAACAACACACCAAAAACTTATGGGATACAGCAAAAGCAGTTTTAAGAGGGAAATTCATAGTGATAAAATGCCTACATAAAGAAAAAAGAAAAATTTCAAATAAACTAACTTAACACCTCAAGGAATTAGAAAAAGAACAAATGAAGCCCAAAGTTAGTAGAACGAAGGAAATACCAAAGATTAGAGTGGAAAAAAATGAAACTGAGACTAAAAAGTTAGAAAACATAAATGAAACTAAGAGCTGGTTCTTTGCAAAAACAAAATTGACAAACCTTTAGCTAGAGTCACAAAGTAAGGACAAAGAGAGGACTCAAAATCAGAAATGAGAGAAAATCAGTAATAACATATAGTAGATAAGTAAAAGATAAAGAGAGAGGAATCTAAGCATACCCAAAAGTAAGTCACTGAACCACAGAGGGGAGCATGAGAAAAAGGAACAGAGAAACTACAAAAGAGCAAGAAAAAATTAACAACATGTCAATAGCTATACACTTATCAATAATTACTTTAAATGTAAATGAAATGCATTCTGTAATTAAAGACAGAATGGCAGAAAGTAAAAGCAAACAAGACCCATCTATATGCTGCCTAAAGTGAGACACATTAGATGTAATGATATGCACAGACTGAAAGTGATAATAGTTACAACCAATACCACAGAAATACAAACGATCATAAAAGGCTACTATGAACAATTATACATCAACAAATTTGACAACCAGAGGGGATAAATTCCTAGAAACATATAATATCCCAAGATTGAACCATGAAGAAATAGAAAATCTGAAGAGACTGAATACTTGTAAGGAGACTGAATCAGTATTCAAAACCTCCGACCAAACGAAAGTCCAGGACCAAATGGGTTCACTGGTGAATAATACCAAACATTCAAAAGAATTAATGCTGGGGCATCTGGGTGGCTCAGCTGGTTAAGCACCTACCATTGGCTCAGGTCATAGTCTTGTGGTCCTGGGATCAAGCCTCACATTGGGCTCCCTGCTCAGTGGGAAGCCTGCATCTCCCTTGCCTGCTCCCCCTGCTTGTACTCGCTTGCTCTCTCTCTCTCAAATAAATAAATAAATAAATAAAATCTTAAAAAAAAAAAGAATACTAATCCTTTTCAAACTCATTCATCCTTTGATGAATCCATTCAAACTCAAAAAATAGATTAGAGAATACTTCCAAACCCATTTTACAAGGCCAGTATTACCCTGATAATAAAACAAGGACATCACAAGAAAATTACAGGCCAATATTTCTGATGAACGTGGATTCAAAAATCCTCAACAAAATATTAGCAACTCAAACAACAATACATTAAAAGGATCATACACCATGATAAAGTGGGAATTATCCCAGGGATGCAAAGAAGGCTCAACATACTGCAAATCAGTCAATGCAATGCACCACATTAATGAAATGAAGGATAAAAATCACACAGTCCTATCAATAGATGTAGAAAAAGCATGGATAAAATTCAACATTCATGTATGATAAAAACTCTCAATAAAGTGGGTACAGAGGGGGGTGCCTGGGTGGCTCAGTCGTTAAGCATCTGCCTTTGACTCAGGTCATGATCCTAGGGTCCTGGGATCGAGTCCCACATTAGGCTCCCTGTTCGGTGGGAAGCCTGCTTCTCCCTCTCCCACTCCCCCTGCTTGTGTTCCTGCTCTCGCTATCTCTCTCTCTGTCAAATAAATAAATAAAATCTTAAAAAAAAAAAATAAAGTGGGTACAGAAGGATTATACACATAATAAAGGCCATATATGACAAGCCCAAAAACTTGTAAGATCTGAAACAAGACAAAAATACCCACTCTCACCATTTTTATTCAAGATAGTACTGGAAGTCCTAGCCAGAGCAATTAAGCAAGAAAAAAATAAATAAATAAAAGGCATCCAAATTGGAAGGGGAAGAAGTAAAACTGTTAACTCTGAGATGACGTATACAGAAAACCCTAAAGACTCCACCAAAAAAATGTTAGGATTAATAAACTCTGTATAGTTGCAGGATACAAAAATCAATAGGAAGTAGCAGAAAGGTAAATTAACAACCCCATTTACAGCTACATCCAGAAGAATATAATGCCTGGGAAGAAGACACACATAAATGCAAAGACAGTTCATGTTCATGGATTGGAAGAATTAACATTGTTAATATTACTCAAAGCAATCTACAGATTCAGTGCAATCCCTATAAAAATTCCAATAGCATTTTTTACAGAAAGAGAACAAACAGTTCCAAAATTTGTATGGAATGACAAAAGACCATGAATAGCCAAAACAATATTGAGCAACAAGAAAAAAGCTGGAGACATCACAATACTTGATTTCAAAATGTACTACAAAACTACAGTAATCAAACAGTGTGGTATTGGCATAATAACAGACACACAGATCAATGAAACAGAATAGAGAGCCCAGAAATAAATCCATGCATATATGGTTAACTGACGTAGGACAAAGGAGCCAAGGACATAAAATGGAGAAAGGATAGTCTCTTCAATACATGGTGTTGGAAAACTGACAGCCACATGCAAAAGAATGAAACTGGACCACTGTCTTACACAATACACAAAAATCAACTCAAAATGTATTAAAAACTTGAATATGGGGCACCTGGGTGGCTCACTTGGTTAAGTGCCTGCCTTTGGCTCAAGTCACGATCCCAGGGTCCTGAGATTGAGCCCTGTGTCGGGCTCCCTGCTCAGCGGGGAGTCTGCTTCTCCCTCTCCCTTTGCTCCTCCCCCTGTTCATGTTCTCTCTCTCTCTCAAATAAAAAATGAATAAAAAAATCTTTAAAAAACTTGAATGTAATAAAACTATAAAACTGCTAGAATAAAATATTGTCAGTAAGCTTCTTGATATCATCTTGGGAATGATTTTTTTGGATCTGACACCAAAAACAAAGTTAACAAAAGCAAAAATAAAGTGAGACTACATTAAACTAAAAAAGCTTCTGCACAGCAAAGGAAATCAACAAAATAAAAAGGCAACCTCCTGTATATCTGAAATATATAAAGAAATCCTACAACACAATAGCCCCCCCCAATCTGATTAAAAAATGGGCAGAGGATCTAAATAAACATTTTTCCAAAGACACACAGATGGCCAGTAGGTACATCAGAAGATGCATGCTCAACATGACTCAGGGATGCTCAACATTTCATCAGGGAAATGCAATTCAAAAATATAATGAGGTATTACCTCACACCTGTTAGAATGACAGTCATCAAAAAAGACTAGAAATGAAAAGTGTTAGTGAGGATGTGGGAAAAAAGGGAACCTATGTGTACTGTGGCGAGAAAGTAAATTGGTGCAGCTACAATGGAACACAATATTGAAGTTACTCAGAAAATTATAAACAGAATTACTGTATGATCCAGCAATTCTACCTTTGGTTATTTATCTGAAGAAAATGAAAATAGTAATTTGAAAAGATATATCCACTCCCATGTTCAATGCCATGTAGCATTATTTACAATAGCTAAAATATGGAAAAAACCTAAGTGTCCATTGATGGATTAATAAAGGAAATGTGGTATATACACAATGAAATATTACTCAGCCTAAAAAAGGATCTGATTTTAAAAATTACATTTGTTCATAAATCAGTCATAATTTGAGAAGATATTCTTTATGAGCCTCAGAAATTGTCCATTTGCTACCAGCATATTTTCCACTTTGGCACAGTAATAAAACCATATTCAGAAAGTGAAAAAAAAAAAAAAAAAAAAGACTGATTTCACTCTCTCTGAATACATATCCAGAAGTGGGATTATGGGATGATATGGTAGTTCTATTTTTAATTTTTTGAGGAACTGCCATATTGTTTACCATAATGGTTGTACCAACTTATATTCCCATCAACAATCTACCAGTTTCCCTTTTCTCCACATCCTTGCCAGTACTTATTTTATGACAGACATTGTAATAGGTGGGAGGTGATAATGTAGTTTTGATTGCATTTCCCTGATAGTGATGTTGAGCATCTTTTTAAAAAAAAAATATTTACTCACTTATTTGAGAGAGAGTGTGCATGAGGATGAGGGACAAAGGGAGAGGGAGAGAGAATCTCAAGCAGACTCCATGCTGAGTGTGGAGGCTGACATGGGGCTTGATCTCCCAACCCTGAGATCATGACCTGAGCTGAAACCAAGAGTCAGATGCTTAACCCAATGTGCCACCCAGGTGCCCTGATGTTGAGCATCTTCAATTTATCAGTTGGCTATTTTTTTTAATAGAATTTTAAATTTTTAAAAAACTTATTATTTTATTGAAATTTTTTTAAAATTTAAATTTAGTTAACGTATATGAATTATTAGTTCCAGGGGTAGAATTTAGTGATTCATCACTTGCATATAACACCAAGTGCTCATTATATAAAGTGCCCTGCTTAATGCCCATCACTCAATTACCCCATTGCCCCCACCCAACTCCCCTCCAGCAACCCTCAGTATATTTCCTATGGTTTGTATCCCTCTGTTTTTATCTTATTTTCTTTTTCCTTCCCTTTCCCTATGTTCATCTCTTTTGTTTCTTAAATTCTACATGAGTGAAATCATATGGGATTTGTCTTTCTCTGACTTTTGCTTAGCATAGTACCTTCTAGTTCCATCTACGTAATTACAAATAGCAAGATTTCATTCTTTTTGATGGCTACTCCATTGTGTGTGTATGCATGTGTGCATGTATGTATATAGTATATATACTACTTCTTTATCCATTCATCTGTCTATGGACATCTGGACTCTTTCCATACATATTTTGGCTACTGCGGACATTGCTGCTATAAACACTGGGGTGCATGTGCTCCTTCAAATCGCAACTTTTGTATCCTTTGGATAAATACCTAGTAGTGCAATTGCTGGACTATAGGGTAGTTCTATTTTTAATTTTTTGAGGAACCTCTATACTGTTTTCCAGAGTGGTTGCAACAGCTTGCATTCGCACCAACAGTGTAAGAGGGTTCCCCTTTCTACACATCCTCACCAACATCTATTGTTTCCTGAGTTGTTAGTTTTAGCCATTCTGACTAGTGGGAGATGGCAGGTATCTCATTATGGTTTTAATTTTTATTTCCCTGAGGCTGAGTGATGTTGAGCATTTTTTCATCTGTCTGTTAGCCATGTCTTTGGGGGAAATGTCTGTTCATGACTTCTACCCATTTCTTGACTGGATTTTTTGTTTTTTGGGTGTTGAGTTTGATATGTTCTTTATAGGTTTTGGATACTAGCCCTTTATCAGATAGGTCATTTGCAAATATCTTCTCCCATTCTATAGGTTGCCCTTTAGTTTTGTTGATTGTTTCCTTTGCTGTGCAAAAGCTTTTTATCCTGATGAAGTCCCAATAGTTCATTTTTGCTTTTGTTTCCCTTGTCCTTGGAGACATGTCTAGCAAGAAGTTGCTGTGGCCAAGGTCAAAGAGGTTACTGCCTGTGTTCTCCTCTAGGATTTTGATGGATTCCTGTCCCACATTTTGGTCTTTCATCCATTTTGAATTTATTTTTGTGTATGGTGTAAGAAAGTGGTCCAGTTTCATTCTTCTGCATGTTTGCTGTCCAGTTTTCCCAACATCATTTGTTGAAGAGACTGTCTTTTTTCCATTGGATATTCTTTCCTGCTGTGTCAAAGATTAGTTGACCATAGATTTGAGGGTCCATTCTTGGGTTCTCTAGTCTGTTCCATTGATCTATGTGTCTGTTTTTGTGCCAGTACCATATTGTCTTGATGACTGCAGCTTTGTAATACAGCTTAAGGTCTAGAACTGTGATGCCTCCAGCTTTGGCTTTCTTTTTAACATTACTTTGGCTATTCAAGGTCTTTTCTGATTCCATACAAATTTTAGGATTGTTTGTTCCAGCTCTGTGAAAGATGCTGATGTTATTTTGATAGGGATTGCAGTGAATGTGTAGATTGCTTTGGGTAGCACAGACATTTTAACAATATTTGTTCCTCCAATCCATGAGCATGGAGTGTTTTTCCATTTCTTTGTGTCTTCCTCAATTTTTTTCATAAGTGTTCTAGTTTTCGGAATACAGATCTTTTACCTCTTTGATTAGGTTTATTCCTAGGTATCTTACAGTTTTTGGCGCAATTGTAAATGGGATTACTTCCTTGATTTCTCTTTCTGCTGCTTCATTGTTAGTGTATAGAAATGCAACAGACTTCTGTGTATTGATTTTATATCCTGTAACTTTGCTGAATTCCTCTATCAGTTCTAGCAATTTTTTGGTGGAGTCTTTGGGTTTTCTACATAGAGTATCATGTCTGTGAAGAGTGAAATTTTGACTTCTTTGTCGATCTGGATGTCTTTGATTTTTGTTTGTTGTCTGATTGCTAAGCCTAGGACTTCCAGTACTATGTTGAACAACAGTGGTGAGACATCCCTGTTGTGTTCCTGATCTTAGGGGAAAAGCTCTCAGTTTTTCCCCACTGAGGATGATATTCCCTGTGGGTCTTTTGTATATGGCCTTTATGATGTTGAGGTATGTTCCCTCTATCCCTATATTGTGGAGGTTTTTATTAAGGAAGGATGCTGTATTTTGTCAAATGCTTTTTCTGCATCTATCGAGAAGATCATATAGTTATTGTCCTTTCTTTTACTAATGTGGTGTATCACGTTGATTGATTTGCAGATACTGAACCAACCCTGTAGCCCAGGAATAAATCCCACTTGGTCATAGTGAATAATCCTTTTAATGTACTGTTGGATCCTATTAGCCAGTATCTTGGTAAGAATTTTTGCATCCTTGTTCATCAGGGATATTGGTCTGTAATTCTTCTTTATAGTGGGGTCTTTGGTTTTTTGGATCGAGGTAATGTTGGCCTCACAGGATGAGTTTGAAGTTTTTCTTCCATTTCTATTTTTTGGAAAAGTTTCAGAAAAATAGGTATTAATTCTTCTTTAAATGTTTGGTAGAATTCCCCTGGGAAGCCATCTGGCCCTGGACTCTTGTTTGTTGGGAGATTTTTGATTACTGATTCAATTTCTTTGCTGGTTATGGGTCTGTTCAGGTTTTCCTATTTCTTCCTGTTTCAGTTTTGGTAGTTCATAATGTTTCTAGGAATTTATCCATTTATTTCAGATTGCCTAATTTGTTCGCATATAATTGCTCATAATACTCTTTAACTGTTTGTATTTCTTTGGTGTTGGTTGTGATTTCTCCTCTTTCATTCATGGTTTTATTTATTTGGGTCCTTTCTCTTTTCTTTAAGTCTAGCTAGGGATTTATCAATCTTGTTAACTCTTTCAAAGGACCAGCTCCCAGCTTCATTGATCTTCTCTGTTTTTTAAAATTTCTATATCATTGATTTCTGCTCTAATCTTTATTATTTCTCTTCTCCTGCTGGATTTAGGCTTTATTTGCTGTTCTTTTTCCAGTTCCTTTAGGTGTAAGGTTAGGTTGTGTATTTGAGACCTTTCTTGTTTCTTGAGGAAGGCTTGTATTGCTATATACTTCCCTCTTAGGACTGCCTTTGCTGCCTCCCAAAGGTTTTGAACTGTCGTGTTTTCATTTTCATTTGATTCCATGTAGTTTTAAAATTCTTTAATTTTCTTGTTGGCCCATTCATCTTTTAGTAAGATGTTTAACCTCTATGTATTTGTGGTCCTTCCAATTTTTTCTTGTAGTTGACTTCAAGTTTCATCACACTGTGGTCTGAAAATATGCATGGTATGATCTCAATCTTTTGTACTGGTTGAGACCTGATTTGTTACCCAATATTTGATCTATTCTGGAGAATGCTCCATGTGTACTCGAAAAGAATGTGTATTCTGCTGCTTCAGGATGAAATGCTCTGAATGTACCTGTTAAGTCCATCTGGTCCAGTGTGACATTCAAAGCTCTTGTTTCCTTGTTAATCTTCTGCTTAGATGATCTGTCCATTGCTGTACTGGGGTGTTAAAGTCCCCTACTATTATTGTATTATTTTCAATGAGTTTCCTTAATTTTATAATTAACTGATTCATATATTTGGGTACTCCCAAGTTAGGGGCATAAATATTTACAATTGCTAGAACTTCTTGTTGGATAGACCCCTTTATTATGGTATAGTGTCCTTCATCTCTTATTTCAGACTTCAGTTTAAAATCTAGTTTGTCTGATAAAGGGATGGCTACTCCAATTTTCTTTTGATGTCCATTAGCATGATAAATTATTCTCCAACCCCTCGCTTTCAATCTGGAGGTGTCTTTGGGTCTAAAATGAATCTTGTAAGCAGCATGTTGATGGGTCTTATTTTTTTTTAATCCATTCTTATTCCCTCTGTCTTTTGATTGGAGCATTTAGTCTATTTACATTCAGAGTAATTATTGAAAGATATGAATTTAGTGCCACTGTATTACCTGTAAAGCTGTTGTTTCTGTAGATTGTCTCTATTCCTTTATGGTCTTTGTTACTTTTGGGCTCTCTTTCCTCTCAAAGGGTCCCCTTTAATATTTATTTTAGGGCTGGTTTAGTGTTCACAAATTCTGTTAGTTTTTATTTGTCTTGGAAACTTTTTTTTTTTTTTAAAGATTTTATTTATTTATTTGACAGAGAAAGAGAGAGCACAAGTAGGCAGAGTGGCAGGCAGAGGGAGAAGCAGGCTCTCTGCTGAGCAGGGAGCTGGACGTGGGGCTCGATCCCAGGACCTCAGGATCATGACCTGAACCGAAGGCAGCTGCTTAACCAACTGAGCCACCAAGGCGCCCCTTGTCTTGGAAACTCTTAATCTCTCCTTCTATTCTGAATGACAGCCTTGCTGGATAAAGTATTCTTGGCGGCATATTTTTCCCATGTAGCACGTTGAATATATCATGAAGGTCCTTTCTGGCCTGCCAGGTCTCTATGGACAGGTCTGCTGCCAACCTTATGTGTCTACCCTTGTAGATTAAGGACCTCTTGTTCTGATCTGCTTTCAGGATTTTCTCTTTATCTTTTTAATTTGCAAGTTTCAGTATAATATGTCGAGGTGTTGACCTATTTTTACTGATTTTGAGGGGAGTTCTCTGTGCCTATTGTGCTTGAATGTATTTTCTTCCACAGATTAGGGAAGTTCTCAGCTATAATTTGTTCAAATAAACCTTCTGTCCCTTTTTACTGCTCTTTATCTTCTGGGACTCCTGTAATATAGATATTATTTCCTTTTATGAAATTGCTGAGTTCCCTAAGTCTACCCTCATGATCTAATAGTTTTCTCTCTTCTTTTCAGCTCTTTTTACATAATTTTATTTTCTATATCACTGATTCATTCTTCTGCTTGTTCATTTTCATTTTTATGGCCTCCACTTGAGACTGTATCTTGGTAACAGCATTTTAAGTTTCAGCCTGACTAGATTTTAGTTATCTATAGTAAGGGATTCTCTAGTGTCTTCTACGCTTTTTTCAAGTCCAGCTAGTATCCTTATAATCGTTTTAAATTCTAGTTCAGACATCTTACTTATATCCATATTGATTAAATCCCTGGCTGTGAATACTATCTCCTGTTTTTTCTTTTGGGGTGAATTTGTCTGTCTTGTCATTTTGTCCAGAAAAGAGAAGAAGAAAGAAAGAAAAAAAAATACAGAAAAACAAAAAACAAACAAAAAAACTAGATCCTGGGTGTGTTCTGGTCTGCTTGTTAAAAGAAACTAGTTCCCCAAATAAGAAAGAATAACATATATTGTGTGTGTGTGTGTGTATATAAAATAACATACAATGAAAGGAAACAAAAAATAAAAAATATATATGAAGTATATGTAAAAATAATTTAAAAATAAAAAAATTGAAAGAAAATTATAATTGGAAAAAGAATACTAAAAGGACTAAAGAATAAAAACACAAAGAATGTTATATACTGTTTTCCCCAAGAGCTGAAGTTTCGCAGCCCTCTACAATCAGTTAAGTTGGCTCAAGTGAATTGGTTTTGTTGGTGTTCTGGGGGAAGGGGCCTGTTGTTCTTATTCTCAGGTGGACTTGCCCTAGTGGAAATGTGCCTCCAAGTGTGCAGGGAGGCAGGGCTCAGTGTAAGTGGCTCTGGGCTCCAGTAGGTGGTGCTGCTTTGCTCCCCTCAGCACTGAGGGGGTGGGATGAGGATGGCAGCCCTGGGCTTTCTAGCCCCAGAGCTGAAAATCTGTACCCCCTAGTCTTCAGTGAGCCCTCACAGAAGAGCAACCAGTCTTGTGTCCCTGGTTTCCATCAGAATTTGTGTTCATCCAGCCTATGACCAAGCATTTTTATCTCAGGCATGCGACTAAGTTTCAAAACTCCAAATTTTAGGGACTGCTGTGGCTAGGACTGCACTGTCCTTCAGGGAGGGTCTCGTCTCACTTCTGCCTTTTGTTGGACCCATCCCAGGAAAAGTGATCATACAACTCTGCAGCGGTTCCCAGTTTATGGCAACACAGAGCAGAATGCCAGCACATAGACTCACTGTTCTCAGCCGGCTTCCCCACTCTTATACCTGAGAGTTCTGCTGCACTTAGGCACGACCTGTTTGTCTTCGACCTCAGGGATCCTCAGACCAGGCTGTCACACCTGGGATTCTGCCCCACTTCACCACCTGAGCACCTTTAAGCTAGGCATGTCCCCCACTGTAGCAGACTTCTAAAAGTTTCGATTTTGCGCTTTGCTGCTTATAATACTTTGAGGTAGGCTTCTTAAGTAGGCTCCCTCCCCTCTGTGGTATCCTTAGCTATATCACACTGATTCAAGTCTCCGTACCTCCTATATTCCAAATAGTAGTTGTTTTTCTACTTGTAGACTTGCAGCATTTGTTTTCTCAGATCTCTGGTTGATTTCTTGGGTGTTCAGAATGATTCAATATCTAGTTGTATTTGAGGGATGAAACAAAGTTAGGGTCCCCCTAGTCCTCCACCATCTTAACTTCTCTGTGGGCTATTTATATGTCTTTTGAGAAATGTCTATCCAGGTCATTTGCCCATTTTACTTTTATTTTTTATTATGTTTTTTTCCTTTTCACCCAAGTTTTTATGTCAATTCTAGCTAGTTAACATATACTGCAATATTAGTTTCAGGTGTAGAATTTAGTGATTCATCACTTACACATAGCACCTGGTGCTCATCACAAGTGCCCTCTTTGATACCCATCACCTATTTAACCCATCCCTTGCCCACCTCCCCTCCAGTAACCCTCAATTTGTTCTCTATAATTAAGAGTCTGTTTCTTGGTTTGCCTCTCCCCACCCCCCCATGTTTGTTTTGTTTTTTAAATTCCACTTAGGAGTAAAATCATGTGGTATTCATCTTTCTCTGACTTATTTTGCTTAGCATAATACTCTCTAGCTCCATCCAAGTCGTTGCAGATGGCAAGATTTCATTCTTTTTATGGCTGAATAACATTACATTGTATACCACATTTTCTTTATCTGTTCATCAGTCGATGCGCATTTGGGCTCTTTTCATAATTTGGCTATTGTTGATAATGCTGCTAAAAACAATGGGGTGCATGTGTCCCTTTGAATCAGTATTTTTGTATCCTGCCCATTTTTTTACTTGGGTTATTCGTTTTTCAGGTGTTGAATTTGATATGTGTAAGAGGGTTCCCCTTTCTCCACAGCCTCACCAGCACCTATTGTTTCTGCTGTTATTAATTTTAGTCATTCTGATTGGTGTGAAGTGATATCTCATTGTAGTTTTAATTTGTATTTCTCTGATGATGAGTGATGTTGAGCATCTTTTCATGTGTCTGTTAGCCATCTGTTTGGTCTTCTTTGGAAAAATGTCTATTCATTTCATTTAAAAAAAAAATTTTTTTTATTCTTATATTATCCCCATACATTGCATCATTAGTTTTAGATGTAGTGTTCCATGATTCATTGTTTGTGCATAACACCCAGTGCTCCATGCAGAATGTGCCCTCCTCAATACCGATCACCAGGCTAACCCATCCTCCCACCTCCCCCCCCTCTAGAACCCTCAGTTTGTTTTTCAGAGTCCATCGTCTCTCATGGTTCGTCTACCCCTCCGATTTAAATGTCTATTCATTTCTTCTGCCCATTTTTAAACTGGACTATTTGTTTTTTGGGTGTTTGATATGTTCTTTTTATATTTTGGATACTAACCCTTTGTCAGATATGTCATTTGCAAATATCTTCTCCCATTCTGTAGGTTGCCTTTTAGTTCTGTTGATTATTTCCTTCACTGTGCAGGTTTTTATTTTGATGAAGTCCCAATAGTTCATTTTTGCTTTCATTTCCCTTGCCTCAGCAGATGTATCTAGTAAGAAGTTGCTACAGCTGAGGTCAGAGAGGTTACTGCCTGTGTTCTCCTCTAGGATTTTGATGGTTTCCTGTCTCACATTTAGGTCTTTCATCCATTTTGAATTTATGTGTATGGTGTAAAAAACTGGTCTAGTTTCATTGTTCTGCATGTTGCTGTCCAGTTTTCCCAACACCATTTGTTGAAGAGACTGTCTCTTTTCCATTGGATATCCTTTCCTGCTTTGTTGAAGACTAATTGACTATATAGTTGTGGGTTCATTTCTGGATTTTCTATTATGTTCCACTGATCTATGAGCATGTTTTTGTGCCAGTACCATACTGCCTTGGTCACTACAGCTTTGTAATATAGCTTGAAGCCCGGAATTGTGATGCCTCCAGCTTTGCTTTTCTTTTTCAAGACTGCTTTGGCTATTTGGGGTTCTTTTGTGGTTCCATACAAATTTTAGGATTGTTTGTTTCTAGCTCTATGAAAAATGCTGGTGATATTTTGATAGGGATAGCATTAAGTGTGTAGATTGCTTTGGGTAGTATAGATATTTTAACAATATTTGTTATTGCAATCCATGAACATGGAATGTTTTTCCATTTCTTTGTGTCATCTTTAATTTCTTTCATCAGTGTTTCACAGTTTTAAGAGTACAGATCTTTTACCCTTTGGTTAGGTTTATTCCTAGATATCTTATGGTTTTTGGTACAATTACAAATGGGATTGATTTCTTGATTTCTCATTCTGTTGTTTCATTATTGCATACATAGAAATGCAACAGATTTCTGTACATTGATTTTGCCTTTCCTTATTTATTTATTTTTTTTAAGATTTTCTTTATTTGACAGAGAGAGACAGTGAGAGAGGGAACACAAGCAGGGGGAGTGGGAGAGGGAGAAGCAGGCTCCTCACTGAGCAGGGAGCCCGATGTGGGGCTCGATCCCAGGATCCTGGGATCATGACCTGAGCCAAAGGCAGACGCTTAACGACTGAGCCACCCGGTGCCCCACCTTTCCCTATTTTTAAAAAAAGATTTACTTATTTTAGAGAGAGAGAGAAAGAGAGTGTGAGGGGTGGGGGGAGAGCCAGAGGGAGATGGAGAGGTAGAGAGAGAATCTCCAGCCAACTCCCCCCTGAGCAGGAAGCCTGATGTGGGACTCGATCTCACAACCCTGAGCTGAGATCATGATCTGAGCCAAAATCAAGAGTTAGGTGCTTAACTGACTGAGACTCCCAAGTGTCCCTGCGTTTGGCCATTTTTAAATTGAGTTGCTTTCTTGTTACTGAATTGTTTGCATTCCTTATATATTTTGGATGCTGACTTCTTATCAGATGTATGGTTTGCAAATATTTCTCCCATTCTGTAGGTTGTTTTTACTCTTGATTCTTTCCTACTAGATGCTTTTCAGTTTGATACAATCCCATTGTCTATTTTTGCATTTTTTTTCACCTGTGCTTTTGGGTCATATAAATGAAATCAAATTGCACAGACCAATGTCAAGAAGATTGTTCTCTGTGTTCTAGTAGTTTTAGTTTCAGGCCTTACATATAACTTGTTAATCCATTTTGAGGGTTTTTTGTTGTTGTTGTTGTTGTTGTTTTAATGAAGTGAGATTAAGTGTCCAGCTTAATTCTTCTGCATGGAGATAACCAGTTTTCTCAGCACCCTTTATTGAAGAGACTTTCCATTCCCCATGTTTGTTCATGGCACTGTTGTCAAAGGTCAATTGACTATAAATGCACGGATTTTTTATAGGCTCTCTACCTGGCCTAATAGTCTATATTTTTGTTTTTATGTCAGTACCATGCTTTTTTGATTAGTGTAGCTTTATAGTATATTTTGAAATCACATAATGTGATGCCTCTAGCTTTGTTCTTGTTGCTCAAAATTGCTTTTGCACTTGGCAGTCTTTTGTGGTCCCAGATGAGCTTTAGGACTGTTTTGTCTACTTTTGTGAAAAATGTCATTGGAATTGTGAAAAGGACTGCACTGATCTACAGACAGCTTTGGGGAGTATTTTAATAATATTCTTCTAATCCATGAAGATGGGATATCTTTCCCTTTTTTTTTGGTGTCCTCTTCAAATTCTTTCATCAAGATTTTATAGATTTCAGGGCACAGATCTTTGACCTCTTTGGTTAAATGTATTCCTATTTTTTTAAAAAAAATTTTGATGCTATTGTACATGAGATTCTTTTACTTTTTTCCAGATACCTTATTAGCATGTACAAATGCAACTGATTTTTGTAGGCTGATTCTGTATCGTGCAACTTCACTAAATTAATTCATTAGTTCTCATAGTGTTTTGGTGGTCTTTAGGGTTTTATATATAAAACTGACCCTCGAACAACATGGGTTTGAACTGCATGGGTCCACTTATACATGGATTTTTCTCGGTAAGTACAGTATTGTAAATGTATATTCTCTTCCTTATAATTTTTTTTTAACTCTTTTCCCTCTAGCTTACTTCCTTCTAAGAATACAGTATATAATACATGTAACATACAAATGTGTGTTAATCAACTGTTTATGTTATCAGGAAGGCTTCTAGTCAACAGTAGGCTATTAGTAGTTAAGTTTTTGGGGAGTCAAAAGTTAAATGGGTATTCTGACTGTGTAGGAGAGGTCAGAGGTCAGAAACCTAACCCCTGTTTTGTCACAGGGTCAACTGTATAAGATTATCTCCGCAAACAGAAAAAAATTTACTTCTTCCTTTCTGATTTGGATGCCTTTTATCTTGCCTAAAAATTCTGGTTAGAACTTCCAGTTAAATAAGTGGCAAGAGTGGGCATCCTTGTCTTATTCCTGATCTTAATGTGCTGTTGAATTTGGTTTGCTAGCATTTTGTTGAGGATTTCTGCATTTATGTTAATCAGGAATATTGGTCTATAATTTTCTTGTAGTGTCTTTGGCTCTGGTATAGGGTATTGTTGGCCTTGTAAAATGAGTTTGCAAGTGTTCCCTCCTCTTCAATTTTTGGGAAGAGTTTGGGAAGCATTGGCGTTTATTCTTCTTTACCTATGAAACCATCAGGTCTTGGGCTTTTCTTTTTTGGAAGGTTTTTGATTGCCGATTCTATCTCCTTACTCATTGGTTTGTTCAGATATTCTATTTCTTCACAATTCAGTCTTGGTAGGTTGTATGTTTCTAGGAATTTTCCCATTCTTGTGTGTTATCCATTTTATTGGCATATAAATCTTCATTGTATCTGTGATCTGATTTCTGTGGAATCAGTTGTATTATCTTCTCTTTCACTTATAATTTCCAAGTCTTCTCTTTTTCTTAGTCTAAGACTTGTCAATTTTATCTTTTCAAAAAACAACTCAAGTTTCATTGATCTTTTCTACTGTATTTCTAGTCTGTATTTCATTTATTTCTGCTATGATTTTTACTATTTTCTTCCTTCTGCTAATTTTAGGTTTAGTGTGTTCTTTTTCTAGTTTCTTGAGGTATAAAGCTAGGTTATTTCAGATCTTTTTTTCTTACTATAGGCATTTATTAAACTTCCCTCTTAGAACTGCTTTTGTTGCATCCCATAAGTTTTGATATGTTTTGTTTCCATTTTCATTTGTCTCAAGATACTTTTTGATTTCACTTCTGATTTCTTCTTTGACTAATTGATCATGAGTGTTTTCACTTTCCACATATTTGCAATTTTCCTCCTGCTATTGATTTCTAGTTTTTTACCACTGTGGTTGGAAAAGATACTTGACATAATGCAATCTCCTTAAATTTATTGACTTGTTTTGTGGCCTAACATATGATCTATCTTGGAAAATTCTCTGTGCATGCTTGAAATGAATGTGTATCTTGTTGCTGTTGGATGGACATATGCTCTGCACATGTCTATTAGGTTGATTTGGTCTGTAGCGCTGTTCAAGTCTGCTGTTTCCTAATTTGTTGTTTAGATGATCTATCCATTGTTGCAAGTAGCCTACTGAGATCCCCTATTATTATATTGCTATTTCCCCCCGCAGTTCTGTTAATATTTACTTTATACACTTAGGTGCTCCAATGTTGGGTGCATATACATTCACAGTTGTATCCTCTTGATGAATCGACCCCTTTATTATTATATAATGACCTTCTTTGTCTCTTAAAGAGACAGAGTTTTTGACTTAAAGTCTATTTTGTCTGATATTAAGTAATGTCACCCTGCTCTCTTTTGGTTACCATTTGAATGGAAGATCTTTTCCCATCCCTTCACTTTTAGCTTATGTGTGTCCTTAGAAGTAAAATGAGTCCCTAGTAGGCAGCATATTATGGGATCTTGTTTTTTAATCCATTTAGCCACTGTGTCTTTTGATTGGCTATTTTGATCCATTTACATTTAAAGTAATTATATATATATAAGGACTTACTACTGCCATTTTGTTAATTGGTTTTGACTATTGTGTAGTTTTGTTATTCTTTTCTTGCTTTCATCCTTTGTCATTTGCTAATTTTTTTTGTAGTGGTGTACCTTGATTACTTTATCTTTTGTGTATCTACTCTAGGTTTCTTTTTGGTTAACATGATGCTTCCAATAAAACATAGTTATAACAATCTATTTTAAGTTGGTAATAACAACTTAAGTTCAATTGCATACAAAATCTGTATGGTTTAACGTCTCCTTCCCTAATATTTTGTTATTGGTGTCACAATTTATTTCTCTTCTATATTCTGTATCTAGCATCAAATTATCATAGATATAGTTATTTCTGATACTTTTGTCTTTTAGCTTATATACCAGAGTTAAAAGTGATTTATGCACTACCATTAGAGTATTAGAGTATTCAGAATTTGACTATAATCTTAGTTTTACAATGAGTTTTATACTTTCATATGTTTTCCTTTTAGTTGGCATTCTTTCAACTTGAAGAACTCTCTTTAGCATTTCTTGTAAAGCAGGTTTACTGTCAGGAACTCCCACAGATCTTGTTTGACTGAGAAAGTTTTTATCTCTTTTTTTCTGGAGGACAACCTTGCCAAGTATAGTGTTGGCAGTTTTGGCACTTTGAATATATCATCCCATTCTTTCCTGGTCTGCAAGGTAGTCTGCTAAGAAATCCACTGCTAGGGATTCCCATGTACATGATGAGTTGGTTTTCTCTTGCTGTTTTCAAAATTCTGTCTTTGACTTTTGAGACTTAGTTTATAATGTGTGTCTTGGTGAAGATCTCTTTATATTTTGTTTGGGGTTCCTTGGACATCATGATCTGGATGCTCATTTCCCTCTCCAGATTACAGATTAGTAAAGTTTTCTGTCATTATTTCTTTAAATAAGTTTCTCCCTTTTCTTTACCTGTTTCTTCTGGGACTCCCCTTAATGTGAACATTGTTTCTTTTACGTGTCCCATAACTCTTCTAGGCTTTTTGCCGTCTTTTTCATTTTTTTTTCTTTTCCTTTTCTTTCCTCTGACTGGGTAATTTCAGTTGACCTGTCTTCATGCTCACTGATTCTTTCTTTTGCTTGATAGAGTCTGCTGGTGAAGCTGTCTGTGGAATTTTTCAGTGCAGTCATTGTGTTCTTCAGCCCTAGAATTTCCTCTGGGCTTGTTTTTATGGTTTCTTTTTGTTGCACTTCTCATTTTCTTCATGTATTGTTTCCCTGAGTTTGCTTAGTTCTTTGTTTTCTCTTGTAGTTCACTGAGATTCTTTAAGACAATTATTTTGAATTCTTTGTCACACAGTTTGCAGATCTCAATTTCTTTAGGGTCAGTTACTGGTATTTTATTTTGTTTCTTTGGTGATGTCACATTCCCTTGCTTATTCATGATCCTTGTGACACTGCATTGGTGTCTCTGAATCTGAAAAAATAGGCATCTCTTTCAGTCTTTAAAGACTGACTTTGGCAGGGAAGGCCCTTTAGCAGTCTGTGTGTTCAGAAATTCTGGGCAAGCTGTCTCATGGGGTCTATGGGTGAGTTTGTGGCTAGAATCCTCAGGAGGCCCAGGTCAGCAAGTGGGCAGGCTTGTGCCTGGGTCCACTGGGGGTCGACCTGGCACTAACTGGGTCTTGAGCCAGAGTCTGTAAGGCGTGGCCTGCTGCTGCGATGGGTCTGTGATGCTAGAAGTATAGGTCTGTAGTGGTAGACCTGGATCCTAGGTCTCTTGGGGCTGGTCATGGTTGAGGTCTACTGGGTTTTGCTGGAGTCTGGGGATCTAGGGACTGATCTGGGACTAGGGCAAGCTTGGGGTTGCAGGGGCCAATCTGGTGCTGGACAATTATGGAGGATGGTCTATAGTAGCCTGCTTGGAGTCTGGTGTTGTGAGGTCTGGCTTGGTGCTGGAGTGAGTTTGGAGCCTGGGTCCATGGGGGCTGGCCTGGCATTGGGCTGGGCCTAGTGGCTGGGCCCACTGGTGCTAGCCTGGTATTGGTGTTCACCGGGGGCCTGTTGCTGGGGTCCACAGTCAAGTTGGGTGCTCACTTCACTCTCCTTCCCTTATGGAGGGTGTCTCTCCATAATGGGTTGCCTGGGCTTTAGAGATGGGGTGACACAGGTAATATGAGATTTTCCTTTCTACCTTCTTCATCTTTTCTTATTTCTGTGCTCCATCCAGGTGCTGCCATCTCTTAACTGGAATCCTTAGCTCTTGTGAAGGTATTTTTATGCACAGATAGTTGTTCAAATTGATGTTTCTGTGAAGGGACAAGCAATGGAAACTTCTATTCTGCCATCTTGCTGACATCAATCTCTTACAGCTAAATTTTAAAATTGCATACATGGCTTGCATATTTCAATTTCCAGTTACGTTTGGATTTTTTGGACTGGTTCTCTAATTTTCATAACTTTTCTCTATTTTCTATTGTTTCATCTTTTTTTGTGGTTTTTTCTGTGAGGTTTATTTAGCTTTATCTTCTAAACATTTTGTTTTTTATTTCTGTTATCATAGTTTTGATTTTCCAGGTTTCTTTTTTGGTTCCTTGAATGTTTCTTTTATAAAAAGTATCATTCTGTTCATGTTCTGTGAATGTAATTTCTTCTATTACAGTGTCTTGTTATTGCTGCTGTAGGTTTCTTTTCCCAGAAGTTGTCTGTTTCATCCATGTTACTTTCCCCCTCTTCTACTTGTTTGGTCTCTACCTTTTACATAAGAGGTTTTCCTGAGGTATTTAAAGACCTTTGTTCTCCACTCATATTTAAGAGTAGATGCTAAAAAACTGATTGGAAGTTCTGATCTATGGGTTTCTTTACTGTAAAATAATCCGGTTGGGTTCGTTCCTTGGAAGTGATCCAGTGTCAAACCTTCAAGGTCTTTATTTTTGGGCTGATCAGATTCTCCACAAAAGCATCTTTTATCACCTGCATAGAGGTTCAGAACAGGTTGCTTGGATTCTGTAGGTTAAGTGAGGAATGAAGACTGGGCATCTCAGCATTCAGTATGCATTCTATTTTCAGTATGGTACCCAGACCTTCAGTTGTGCTCCCCAGAGGCCCTCTATTTTATACTCTCCTGGGAATGAAGTACCAGTCTTCTGCCTGGGCAGAGATGATTTGGAGGTCAACTGTTTGTTCAAACAAACTTTCTATAAACTCTCCTGATTTTTGGTTTTACCTTTATTCCACCCACCCACTTCCATGGTTCCCCAAGTCTTGAATGTTTGCAGCTTTTTGCTGGGTATATCCAGTTGCTTCTTGGTCTTTATCTCTGTCAACTTGGGATTTAGGTAGTCTGCTAGGTTTACCTACTTTAAGTTTCCAAATATTTATCTCTTCTCTTTTTTCTTTTGTTAATAATGAATTTATTTTCTTTTCTTCTTAAAAATTTTAAAAGTAATTTCTACACCCAATGTGGAGCTCAAACTCATGGCTTTGAGATCAAGAGTTACATGCTCTACCAACTGAGCCAGCCAGGCACCCCATGAATTTATTCTTTACAAAAAATCTCTTCACTGTCACTTTAATGTAATTTCAAGAGGGAACAAAAGTACTAGAAGTAAATTGCTATCTTCACTCAGTAGGTTATTCACACTATATTATCCCCACTTTATCACTTAGCATTGTCACTTAGAGTAGCAAGCTTAGCCATGGCATCAATTAATCACAAAATATGAAGCCAATAGCATTAACTGGTGACAGGGACAAATATTTTCTAAAAAACCACTGATTCCTGGGGGCAAAATAAAACTTCTCACAATAAGGTTCTGGGAGACCCTTGGTTAAATTCTCATTTGTAGTCCTTGAGGCATATTAAGAACCTCCACATATTTAATGGTTTTAAAAAATATCTTTTGAGAAGAGAAAGGTGAAATTAAGTTGTGACTATTATTTTCAAGTAAGTCACATGAAAATCTATGTGTATCTTTATTCAGAGAGAGAAATTTTCTACTATTGCAACAAATTAAATATTAAATATACTTGCAAAGTTCTTTTGAGAAAACTATTTTTTTAATAAATTGTATCAGCTTGATGTTTAATGTTACCATTAAAGTACAGAAGAGGCATTGGATCCAATGAACATGCAGTAATAGTTTGGCTGTGGTGAGATCCAGTCATATCACACCTACTTTGAGTTTTATAAGTTTCAAAAGAATACTACCCCATTTTGAAATATTTCCTGATTGTGAGAAAAACCTTGTAGAGATCTCATGAGCAGAGGGTTATAATATATGTGGCAATAGTCTCTAAGGTCTCTTTAGCCTTCAAATTCCTTATTACTTATCTTAAGATAATAAAAATTAGGACAGTAGAAAGAAAGTAACTCTTGGTTTTGACAAGTACCTAACAGGACTGAAGTGAAAGGCAACTTATTTTACTGAGAAATATAAACTACTTTAGTCAGTTGCATTTTAAGTTAAGAACTAAGATAAAAGAGTCTATACAATAAACAAAGCTAAAGCATACACTTCAGTAAGTCTTTATAACCCGTAAGAGAGAAAGAAAGCTAGAAGGCAAAGAGACAGACATATTGCCTTGATATTTGCCAAAGCCCCATGATAGCTGTCTTTATTTTTTTAAAAGATTTTATTTACTTGTCAGAGAGATAGAGACAGAGGGAGAGAGCAAGCACAAGTAGGGGGAGTGGCAGGCAGAGGGAAAAGGAGGCTTCCTGTAGAGCAAGGAGCCTGATGTGGGACTTGATCCCAGAACCCTGGGATCATGTCCTGAGCCAAAGGCAGATGCTTAACTGACTGAGCCACCCAGGTGTCCTGATAGCTGTCTTTAAATATTTGAGAGTATCATGGGTAGATGAATCAGATATAATTCTGTATTAGAGAGCATAAAAAGGATCAATGTACAAAAGAAAGATGTTTTTAGGCCTAGAGCTAGAAAAATGAAACAATATACCTTTAGTAGACAGTTATTTGTCCCTGAAAGTTTAGAAGCAGGGGCTGGCTGGCTGGTTAAACACATACAGGAGGACATGTTCAGAGGGGACTTTCTTATTAGAAATACTAGATACTTTCTAAAATTTTTTCTTTTCCAGTAAAGATTTTTTCCCCTTACCAAAGGTGGTATTTTCTGAAAGTAATGACTATTTGTTGTCAGAAAACAGAAAAGCACACAAAAGGAATAATCATCTGCAGAGAACCAGTGTTAAATTTTTACTATATTTGCCACAAATTTTTGGTTTTAAAGCATAATTATATTCATGACAAACTGTACTTGTACAATTGTACACATAAACAATATTACTTCCTGCCCCTGTCCTTGGGCTGAATGAAATAAAGTTCTGGACCAAACATCTCTTATCCCTGATAATTCCTATAAGCTACCGAAGAAGAAAGTTATAGGAGACTCCATTATTGCTTAGGGATTAGTTAAATATATATTCCTTCGAATAATTAGTATAAATATTTTAGCACCTATAACTTCAAAGGCACTGACTGGCCTACTTCCCTCACAAATACAGGTGAATGAGATAGTTGCCACTGAGGACATCTAGTCAGAAGACCAAGGTAGAAGCAGAATGTGATTTAAAAACAAAACAAAACAAAACAAAACAACAACACAACTCCCTCCTCCCCTCAAAAAGAACAAAAAAACCAACCCAGGACAGAAGGTTGGTTAAAGTGTATACCAAAAGAGGGCTGCAAGAGCCTGGATACTTTCCATATCTAACCCTGACAGAACGAGGCATAGGAAGGACTCAAGATTCTAATTTTATAAACAGTATTTTACAAAGCACTCATCCTAGTTTAGTGAGTATAGTATTATTTCTTTCAAGAAACTAATTTTTTCTACCCATGTCTTTCATCAGGCACAAACCTGAACCCTGCAAAGTGTTGCCTGTTACATTTTGTTACCTAAGAGTTTGATTTTGATGTACAGACATTTCCCTTATTACTTTAAAACAGTAAGGTGTAACTGCCATCTGCTCACATTCTGCTGTAGTGAGGCAATGTGAGCACTGACAGTACACATGCCTGTGCCTCGTAAGCGCCAACAGGAGCCAAGGCACCTATCACCAAGTCAAAATTAGGAGTTACTTTCTTTCATGACTGGCCTAATTTTTAGTCTCTTATGCAATAAATAATTTTAGGAGACCAAGAGAATTAACTCTTTTTTAGGGATTCCATAGCCTAGTTGTTAAGAAGATAAACATGCAAACATGCTGTCTCATATAACAGACCACATGTTATAGTGATAAAGAGCCCAGGACTTGGAGTCATACGGACCTGGATTTGAATCCAAGCTAGGTCACTTACTGTGTGTGTAATCTCTCAGAGCTTCCGTTTCCTCATCTGCAAAATGGGACCACTAAATTGATAGCGGTATGAGGATTAAATAAGCCATTGCATATAAAACATTTGTCAGCTGGCAAAAAATAAAGCCTCAACAATATGCTAGCTTATTAAATAGGAGAAAGGCAGTATGCAAGGCAGAAAAGGAACACAAAAGAAAGCTTCTGACCCAAAAAATCTCTTTAGGTGATGTTCCTTTAAGTAGAGATCCATAACTGGGTCTCAAGATATGAAAAGTTGACCTGAGGAATTCTGCTTCTAGTAATGATGAACTAAATATTTTGGATTAACACTCCCACTGACAAAATCTGGAGGAAAAAATACTGTTTGAAGGCAGTGGACTAAATTAACAGGGCAGTGAAGAACTACGATGTCGAGATCTAATAGGAAATCCAGAGAGGAGGAGCCTAGCACTTGCTGATTCTGGAAGAGGGGGCCTGAGAAGTTGAGAAGCTGAGCATTGATTTGCTATTATTTTATTAATGATTTTTGGGTCTGTCTTCATGAGGGAAGTTGGGCTGTAGTTTTATTTATTTTTTGTGTTTGGTTTTGGTATAAAGGTAATAACTGGCGTCATAAAATGAGTTGGGAATTGTTCCCTCTTTTTCTGTTTTCTGGAAGAAGCAGTGTAGAACTTGGTATTTCATCTTCAAATGTTTGGAAAACTACAATAGTGAAATTATCTGAGCTGACAGATGTGTTTTTCAGAAGGTTGTTAACTTTCAACTCAATATTCTTTAATAGATATAAGATGATTATTCAGGTTATATATTTCTTCCTGGGTAAGTTCTATTAGGTTGAGACTTTATTTATTTTTTAAAGATTTATTTATTTGAGAGAGAGAGAGAGAGAGAGAGCGAGTGAGCATGTGCAGGGGGAGGGTCAGAGGGAGAGAAACTAAAGCAGACTCCCTACTGAGCATGGAGCCCAAAAGGGAGCTTGATCCCATGACCCTGAGACCACCACCTGAGCCGAAATCAAGAGTAGGATGCCTAACTGACTGAGCCACCCAGGCACCCCTAATTTGTGACTTTAAAGGAATCGGTCCAGTTCATTTAAGTCACCACCTTTATGTATAGTGTATATAATATTCATAGCACTCCTCTATCTTTTGATTATCTAATTCTCCTTGAGACATATTTTTGGACCCATGGGTTGTTTAGAAGTATGTTGTTTAACTTCCAAGTGTGTGGAGACTTTCCAGTCATCTTTCTCTTATTTTTACATCAATTCCATTATGGTCAGAGACTATATTTTGTATTATCTCAACTTTCTCTTTTAAACAGCTGTGTTGAGATATATTTCACATATCACATAAATAATCCATTTAAAATGTGTAATTCAATGGTTGTTAGTTTATCCACAGAGTTGCATAACCATCACCACAATTAGTTTTCATTGCCTCCAAAGAGAAACTCCATACCCATTAGTACTCATTCCTCATTTTCTCCTAGGTCCCTCATAGTCTAGGCAACCATTAACCTACTTTCTATATCTATAGATTTGCCTGTATTGGACAACTCATGTAAATGTATTTATACAATATGTTGTCTTTTGTGACTGGTGTCTTATAATTTGAATAATGTTTTCAAGATTCAACCGTATTTTAGTATGCATCAGTACTTCATTTTTTTAACTGACAAATAATATTTGATTATATGGATATATCACATTTGTTTATTATCCATCCATTAGTTGATGGATACTTGGGTTGTTCCTATCTTTTGGCTATTATAATATTGCTATAAACATGGGTTGTCCAAGTTTTTATGTGAATGTTTTCATTTCTCTTGGATATACTAGGAATAGTACTGCTGGTCATATGGTAGCTCTATGTTTAACTCTTTGAGGAGCTGTCAGAGTGTTTTCTGTAGTGGCTGCAGCATTTTATATTACCACTAGCAGCATATGAAAGTTCTGATTTTTCTATATCCTTGTCAACACTTGTTATCATCTGA
The DNA here is from genome assembly GCF_029215605.1 of Mirounga angustirostris. Taxonomy (NCBI): domain Eukaryota; kingdom Metazoa; phylum Chordata; class Mammalia; order Carnivora; family Phocidae; genus Mirounga; species Mirounga angustirostris. Next base: position 123,824,367 of record NW_026991709.1, read on the forward strand.
CTTTTTGATTATTAAAGCTACCCTAGTGGGTGTGAAGTGGTATCTCATTGTGGTTTAGATTTGTATTTCCCTGATGACTAACCATATCAAGAAATTTGTTATGGGCTTATTGGCCATGTATATATCTTCTTTGGACATATCTATTAGATATTTTAGATATCTATTTAGATATTTTGCTCATTTTTAATCTTTTTATTATTGAGTTGTATTACTTATATATTCTAGAGACAAGTCATTTGTCAGATAGATCACCTACAAATATTTTCTCCCATGCTATGGCTGTCTTGCTTTCTTGATGTTGTCTTTTGAAGCATGAAAGATTTTAATTTTTTTCCAGTCCAATTCACCCATTTCTTCTTTTGTTTCATATCATATCTAAAAAACCACAGCCATGAAAATTTACTCCTATATTTTCTTCTAAAAGTTTTGTAGTTTTAGTTCTTACATTTAGGTCTGTGATCTACTTTAGCTAATTTTTGTTTGTGATGTGAGGTAGGGGTCCAAATTCATTCTTTTGCAAGTGGATATCCAACTCTCAGAACCATTTCTTAAAAGACTATTTTTTCCCCATTAGAATTATCTTGGCATCCTTGTTGAAAATCAATTAGCCATAAATGTGAGGATTTATTTTTACTTCTAGACTCCTAATTCAACTCTGTTTATCTAAATGTCAATCTTTATGCCAGTATCACATTGTCTTGTTTACATTAGCTTTGTATATTTTGAAATGAGTAAGTGTGAATCCTATGGTTTTATTTTTTCTCAAGACTATTTTTGCTACTCTGATCCCTTTGTAGTTCCATATGAATTTGGATTCAGCTTTTTCATTTCCACAAAAACAACAACAAAAAATAGCTGGGATTTTCTTAGGAGTTGCTTTGAATCTACAAATCTATTTGTGGAGTACTGGCATTCTAACTATTTTTAAGCCTTCTGATCCATGAACATGGGATGCCTTCATTTCATTTAGATCTTCCTTAATTTCTTTCAACAATGTTTTGTAGTTCTCACAGTATAAGTTTTATACTTCTTTTGTTGAATTTATTCCTAGGTATTTTATTCTTTTTGCTTCTATTGTAACTGGAATTATTTCCTTATTTTTGGCTTTTCATTGTGCATAGAAATATAATTGATTTCTTATAAATTTGTATTATATCCTGCAACTTACTTAATCTTTACTGAGTTCTAATAGTTTTTCAGTTGATTTCTTGGGATTTCCTATATTCAAATAGATAGTTTTCCTTCTTCCTTTCCAATTTGGATCCTTTTTTTTTTTTCTTTAACTTGCTTAATAGTCCTGGCTAGAACCTTCAGTACAATGTTGAAAGAACAGACATCTTTGTTTTTTTCCTGATCATAGGAAATAGCTTTCAATCTTTCACTATTCACTAGTTGTTAGCTGTGGGTTTTTCATAGATATCCTTTATCAGGTCAAAGAAATTCCCTTCCATTTTTAGTTTAAGTGTTTTTTTAATCAAGAAGAGGCATTGGACTTTTTCAACTGCTTTTTCTGAGACTACTAGGATGATCATGTGGTTTCTATCCTTTGCTCTATTAATATAGTATATTATATTGATTTTTACATGGTAAACCAACTTTGCATTTTTGTCTGGTTTGGGTATCTGGGTAATACTGGCCTCGTAGAATGAATCTGGAAGTCTTCTTTACTCCTTTATTCTTTGGAAGTTTGTAAAGAATTACTATTTTTTCAGATATACAATTTAGTGATTCATCACTTACATACAACACCCGGTGCTCATCACAGTAAGTGCACTCCTTAACCCCCATCACATATTTGACCCATCCCCCCCCCCCTCCAGTAACCATTGTTTTGTTCTCTATAGTTAAGAATCTGTTTCTCAGCCTGCCTCTCCCCAGTGCCCCACCCCCCTGGTTCATTTGTTTTGTTTCTAAAAATGTTTGGTAGCATTTTCCAGTGAAGCCATATCAGCCTGGGATTATTTTTCCTATCCAGAGTTTTTATTTCATCTTGAACAAGTGTCCCTCTAGGAATTTGCTCATTTTGTCTAAGTTATCTAATTTGTTAGTATAAAGTATAAAGTTAGTGTGTGTGTATATATATATATATATATATATATAAACAATCCTTTTTATTCCTGTAAGGTCAGCATTCATGTTACCGCTGTTATTCTGACCTTAACAACTTGAATGTTATCTCTTCTTTTCTTGATCAGTGTAGCTAAGGCCTTATTAATCTTTTTAAAACAATCTGACTTTTGGTTCCATTGATTTTCTCTATTGTTTTTCTATTCTCTAATTTATTCACTTCAATCTTTCTTCTTTCCTTCTTTGTGTTTGCTATGCTTAATTTGCTCTTTTTTTCCCCAGTGTCTTAAAGTAGAAGGTTAGGTTATTGATTTGAGACATTTCTTGTTTTTTAGTATATGCATTTATAGCTATACATTTCTCTTAGCACTGCATGTAGCACTGCTACATCCCACGAGGTTTGGCATACTGTGTTTCCATTTTCATTCATCTTACAGTTTTGGTACTTTTCCCTTCATTTTCATTCATTTCAAATTATTTCCTTTGATGTATTCTTCTTTTATCCTTTGGTTATTTAAGCAGTGTGTTGTTTATACATGTTTGTAAATTCCCAAATTCCTATCTGTTATTGTTAATTTTATTCCATTATGGTCAGAGAATATGCTTTGTATGATTTTACTTCTTTTTATATTGAGGCCGTTTTATGGCCTGCCACATGTTCTATCCTGGAGAATATTTCATGTGTACTTGTGAGGAATATATATTCGACTGTTCTTAGGTTGAGTGTTCTGTAGATATCTGTTAGGCTATTTGGTTTATAGTTTTGTTTGTAGTGTTGTTTATGACTACTATTCCCTTGTTGATCTTCCTGGTTGTTCATCCATCACTGAAAGAGGGGTATGGAAGTCTTTAACTATTATTGTTGAATTGTTTATTTTAATTCTGTCAGTTTTGTTTCATGTATTTTAGGGTTTGATGTTGTGGGGTGCATATATATAATTGTAGTGTCTTCCTGTTGGACCTATTATCAGATAAAATGTCCTTCTTCATCTCTAGTAACTATTTTTGTATTAAAGTCTACATTCTCTGATATTTATAAAGCCACTCCAAGTTTCTTGTGGTTGTTGTTTGCATGACATATCCCTATACTTCCCTTTCATTTTTTTCTCCCTATTGTATCTTTAAATCTAATTTCCTCATGTAGATAGCATATAATTATAATTGGTTTTTTAAATCCAGTTTGAAAATCTCTGCCTTTTAAAGGAATGCTTAATCCATTCACATTTATAAATCGTTATTGACATAGTTAGACTTATGTCTGCCATTTACTTTTTGTTTTCTATCTGTCTTGGCATTTTTCTGTTTCTCCATTACTGCTTTCTTTTATATTAAGTGAATTACTTTCTAAGTGTAACATTCTAATTCTTTTAATGTTTTTTTTCACTATATATTTTCGAGTTAATTTTCTAGTGGTTGCTCTAGGGGCTTGCCATATACATTTTTATTTTTTAATTTTATTATTTATTTATTTACTTATTTGGTGCAAAAAGGCAGTTTTATTAAAGCACGGGGACAAGACAGTGTATATGGTGACCCCTCTTTCTGCTCACACACTTCTTAACTTCTTAGAATCTACTTCAGATTCTAGTGAGACACTGAAATGTTACTCCTATATAACTTTCTTCCTTCTTCCCTTTTTTTGTGCTATTATTGCTATACATATTACATCTATATATATTGCAAACCCAGAACTACATTGTTCTAATTATTACTTTACTATACATATTGTATCTACATATATTACAAACCCCAAACTACACTGTTCTATTACTTTATGTAATTTATTTTTTTTAAGACATTGAGAGAAGAGAATAAGTATATGTTCATAGAGTTTGTTATTAATCTTCTTCATTATCATTTCTAGTTCTCTTCATTTGTCCTATGGGATAATAGGGGTTCCAGAAAGAGGAAAACATGGATGAGAATTATTTGAGGAAAGCTTTTTCATAATTGAGGAAATAAGAGAGATAAAAGATTGAGATTGAGGGTTAACAGAACACTGAAAAGACAAGAATTGGAAAAACGCATAGTCTTCAAATCTTTGGAAATTCATGTGATCTAACTGAAACAACCTAAGCTTTCAAAATAGTGGACTAATGGTAAATTATAAAGATGCATACTTACTGGCATGGAAATATACTGTTATGTGAAAAAGTGTTTTACAAATCTATATAGTATGATACCATTTAGCATAGTATATCTTTTGGTGCAGGGAGAAAGAGTGAAGGAGGAGGGAAAGGAGAAGGAGAAGAAAGAGTGGGTAGAGAGGGAAAGAGAGGAGTGGAAGGATATATACCAATGTTAAATATGGGTCATGGAATTATGAATGAATTTTATATTAAGGCTTTGAATGTATATTTTTAAAATACTTAATGTGTATTTGTGATAAAACAATAAACTTAAAAAAACTAATCCAGCAGAAATGAGCAAAAGACTTAAAAAAGCAAGTTGACTAAAATGAAACAAAACTGACTGAATACATATGAAAAAAATTCAACCTCATTAGTAATCAAATGCAAAATAAAATATGACTGAATTTTTTTTTTTTAAGATTTTATTTATTTGAGAGAGAGAATGAGAGACAGAGAGCACGAGAGGGAAGAGGGTCAGAGGGAGAAGCAGACCCCCCGCTGAGCAGGGAGCCCGATGTGGGACTCAATCCTGGGACTCCAGGATCATGACCTGAGCCGAAGGCAGTCGCTTAACCAACTGAGCCACCCAGGTGCCCCATGACTGAATTTTTTATTTATCAAATTGGAAAATATTTTTAAGAGGAAAATACCCAGTGTTAGTAGGGGTTATAGGAAATATGCTCAGTACCTTGTTGATAAAGTATAAAATTATACAATTTTTCTAAAGAGCAAATTAATAATTTTTATAAATGCCCTTTAAAATGTCTATACTCTTTTAACCTAACAATTCCATTTTGGGGAATTTATGTTAATGAAAAAAGTAGTGGATGTTACAACCATTTAGCTGTAACTATTGTTTTGGAAAGCATTCCATAAAAATTTTGGAGTGTATGGTAATTAAGACTTAATCCAATGGAACTAATCTAAATATCCAAAAAGTACGTAAAAATATATGAAAGAGACTGTACAATATATACCAACTTTTAATAGTCTCTTATTCTGTATGTTAGAATTATTAGTATTAAAATTTGTTTTCTTCTGGTTATCCATGTTTTCTAAATTATCTATAATGGACAATAAATTATTCTTTGAAATGGAAAACAAAGTTATTTAAAAATAATCTAATGAGCTGCTCAAGAAATAGCTTAGTTTTATTTCTACTTCCTTGATTTCCAAACCATGTATCCAACATTTAGGTAACTTCTAGAACCAATATGCAGACAGCTGAATCAGTTCTACTAGCAAGCAGCACCAAGGACCGTAGCCTCTCTGTCCCTTGGTACTAAGCACAAACTATGTGCTAGGTACTGTGTTAACACAAGCTGGGAATAAAAAGAAGAGAGGGCCCTAGATTTTTGGCTTAAACAAGAGACAGACTAGTGGCAAGAAACAGATGTGTATGTTCACAACTAAAAATCAAGGTATGTTTGAGAGTGCCAAGGGAAAGGAGAGATGATTCTAATTTGTCTGTACCAATCATCCACAATTTGCTTCTTTCCCTCTCTAATTTCTACTGAACCATCAAGATCATAAAATAATGAAAACTCATAATATATATTCCCATATAAAGCTTACTAGTCCTACTTAACTCTCAGGGCCAGCTCACATGTCATTTCACCTTTATCTCTGGGGGTAAAAGCACTTGTCTTGATATGCTGTAACTATGGATTTAGTCTGAGAGGGCAGACACTAAGTCTAATTCTTCTTGGTGCCCCTAGGTCAAGATGGCATCCACTGTGTATACATCATGACTTTATCAAGCTTTGTTCAAGGGTTTAACATTCCTGGCAAAGGAAACTTAGAAGTCATACCTGGCTGAATCACTAAACTCTACCTCTGAAACTAATAATACACTATAAGTTAATTAATTGATTTAAAAAAAAAGAAGTCATACCTGGTTGGGTTCCTTTTGTCCTCCTCAGAGATCAAAAACCAAACAAAGTCTGCATAGCTCATTCTTCCCTCTTTCTGTACTGTTTTTCCCCTGAAGAAAACACACGGTTATGAAGTTTCCTGAGCAATTACTCAGATAAATTTAGTAGGATGACAGACTAAAAAATAAAGCAACATCTTTCTTTGGAAATTAAGTCAAAGAAAAATCAGAAGGCTGGAAACCTAACAAAGAGCATCCCTTCCATTTCCTATATTGTTTGCAAAGGCCTGGAGGGTGGAACCAGAAGACATTTGTAGGTATGAAGAAAGAAGTCTGGTTTCCAATTTGAATGCAAATAACCACCAGGATCAAATACTGTTACCTGTATTTAGGTAAAGGATTGATGCCCGTAAATTAAAGAATTACTACTGTCTTGTATGAAGCCATGGTGTGCAGGAAGCTGTGCTAAAATGAGACTGTTAAAGTGTTACCTGTAATTCATTCATTTTTCTTTAAAGATTTTATTTATTTGAGAAAGAGAGAGAGCAGGAGTGGGGGGAGGGGCAAAGGGAGAGGGAGAAGCAGACTCCCCACTGAGCAGGAAGCCCAACATGGGGCTGGATTCCAGGACCTGAGATCATGACCTGAGCCGAAGGTAGATGCTTAACCCACTGAGCCACCCAGGTTCCCCATCTGTAATTAATTTTTAAACTCAGATGCTTTTTCTTACCTTGTTACTGCCCCAGAGAATATCCTTTCAATAATTCTGTTTGATGAAGCTAAATGTAAACAAGAGGGCACAAAGCTAGTTAGAAACATGTTGCATAAAGGCAATACTTTTGGCAAATTTATTTAGCTACAAGCTAAAACATAATAGTCTTCCATAATGAGAAGTTATGAGTATTTAAATTTTTACCTATGTATAATTTATATTTCTGAAAGAATCTGAGATGGCATAATCAATTAATTAATCACAAAAAAAAAGAACAGGCAAATGATTACACCCGATAGCTGGGATGTATTAATGTAGCTGAGTGGCAAGTTAGTTCTGAACATCAGGACAACTAAGACAAAAATGTATAGAATTTGTATTGATCTTGTTATCCAGTAGGACAACTTTTCCTCTAAAACAAGACAAATTTTATCCTATCATGAAATTCAAGGGGAACTGATTGGCAGCTCCTAATATAAGGGACTTTGAGTAAAACAACAGAGAATGCTTTCAAGTAGAATTTTATAGAAGATACCTAAACATACCACATACTTTTCTAATACTCTTATTCTATAAGAGTCCAGAACATAACATATAATTTGAGAAATTCCATCCGTAAGTTTTATTCAGGGAGAGACACAATTATATCTCAAGACAGTATACTGCTTTTGATGATAGGTCCTAGAAAATCTATAGCAGTGTACCTCATTGTTGGTTCGAAATAACTAAAGGCTTTAGTTTTAACGATATGCCAGTACAGCTCAGACCTAGGGATCTGGTGAGGACAGGAATCTGTTCTTTTAAGAAGTGCCCCACGTAATGGCATGTACATTACAATTTCAAAACAAGTGATTAGTCACTAGGGAGTTAGTAGCTACCAGCATCTAATTCTTCTGCACAGAGTTAATAGGTAAAATTACTTTGGCTGAAGATGCTGGGAATATGGGGGTCAGTATAGCCATGCCTAGCCACAAAGCTTATATAAGGACCCTCTAATACTTTGTTGAACATTGGTTTACGGGGTTAATAATTTGTACTAGATAGACAAATAGAGGGCTATATAGGAAAGGCATGGAATTTAATTTCAAAGCTAAAGTCTTTAAATTTGGAAGGTTTAGCCTAAAATTGAAGATCATGCTATCCCATTTAGGACAGGTTGATGGACTGGCAATTACATGGTCTCAGTGACCCCTTCATCATGCAGGCCTAGCTGCCTACTTTTCTGGACTTCATTATTTTAACATGCCTCTACTGAGTTGCTATGTATATATATACAATATTTGGGGACTTAGTGAGAATTATGGTATATCAGTCAGCATGCTTTAGAGCCTGTAAGGTTTTGCATGACCTCATGTTACACAGATGATTTGGCCACTGGTGATTAGAAGGTGCAGCGCTAATAAAGCTGACCTGATACACTTGTGAATATTTCCATTTTTATGCTATTCTGGTGACAGGAAGATTGTGACTACTTGAAGAAGGGAGGTAAAGTACTAAACCAAGTGCTGCTTGTTTATCAATAAGTACATCTGAGTATTTTCCCTCGATACCTAGTTGGCACCTGAGAATTGAGAGGTAGAACTCTTTCTTATATATGGAAAGTTCTATGAAACTTGACATCATATAGAATGAACCTTTTCTTAAGATGTAAGTGGTTAATCACAGATATACCAAATAACAGAAGTGAAATTCAATGCATTTGTTTAAGATTTGTACTCTGCTACATCTAAAAGGCTAAAGGCTGATTAAAAAAAAAAAATCTGTAGTGCCTGAGAAGATATTTAATAATAGAACAGGGACGATCTTATTACTATTATTATTTTTTAAAGATTTTATTTATTTATTTGACAGAGAGAGACACGGTGAGAGAGGGAGCATAAGCAGGGGGAGTGGGAGAGGGAGAAGCAGGCTTCCTGCAGAGGAGGGAGCCCGATGCGGGGCTCGATCCCAGGACCCTGGGACCATGACCTGAGCTGAAGGCAGACGCTTAACGACTGAGCCACCCAGGCACTCCCAGGGACGATCTTATGAGAAAAAAATGAGTCAATGTACTTTGGTGTTTGGTGAAGAATATTAAATCATCAGGTAGTGGTTTCTAAGTTTACTACTGGTAAAAATGAAGCAAAAGGGGTAATATCATGTGATATGTGATATTTTTGCTTTCTGATAAAAGAAAGCACACAAAATTCATCTGCAGGGAAAATACTTACTCTGGAACTAAATTCCAAAAAGTAAGTTTTTATGATTCCTGGAAAACACTGGCAAGTTAGAAACATTTTCATCCTTGGCTGTTCATAAACACTGGTAAAATGGGAAATTTATAAGGGTGTATATACATTCTCTTTCAAATAAACTTTACTTAGGTATGGATCTTATTCAATTCATCATTAGAAAATAAACATCACTATAAAGACTCAGCAATTAATCAAAACAAAGACTCTAACTGCTTACTTAAAGTCCCTTCTATACTTGCCTTCTAAATAAAAAATTGATACCTTCACCCATTCCCACTTAAAAATTCTTGACTCTTTAAAGAGGACTTGATTAGATAAAGAATTTAAGAAATGGGAATTTCCCATTCATATAACAATTCATATAACTCTTGCCTTTTTCAAAATAGTTAAGTTTTAACATCTATAAAACACTTACCCTGTTCATTGTATCGAGATAAATCAGCCTGGCTGATGTAGAGGTCATGATCACTATCTAGTTCCCAAAATTTACAATAAATAACATAGAAATGTTCATAGGAGAAGTAATCTGTGATTTGGTTTATATCTTCCTCTTCTTCCAAAAGGGCTAAAGTCTGAAATAGTATGAAGAGAAAGATTAATTTATTTTAAAATTATGAAAACCAGCTTTGGCTGTTATACAGTCTAGTAAAGTTTAATTTTAAATGGAATTAAAATTTTTGGTTTGGGTACCAAACCAGGAACTTTTAATAGGCAACCTCTTCCAACCTTTAATCAAATGATCAATCTATAAGCATTTATGAGTTCTGTATTATGCTTAGCAAAGGGTTAGATGCAGTGGAGGATTTAAAAGCAAGGAAAGGGAAGGACTGTTACCAAGGAGATTGTAGCCCATCAGAGGTCCCCAGACCACCAAGCGAGAACAATTAGACAACAGGCTGAATTACATGGTCATAAACTGACACTGCTTGTAACTTTCCAAAATTATGAAGAGTGAGCATCTATTCTATTACGTAAAGTGGAAATCCACATATAGGGTTTGGTTTTGTAACGAGATCAAGTTTACCATGAAGGTGACTTATGTATAGCATTGTGCTGATGTGTGGTGGCCTGGCGTAGAAGCCATGGGGATGGAGCTGCAGGGCCCTGAGCTGGAATTTAACCTGGGGATCCCCTGACCCACTGTGTGTCCTTATGGAAAACACCAGAAACAATAATTTTGAACCCAGAATTCTTAAAATTCTTATAATTATCATATAAGTGGGCAGATAAATGAAGATGTTTTCAGAAATGAAAGATTCAGGAAGAAAGATTTAAGAAGCCATAAAAAAACCTTCAGAAATAGAAAAAACAAAATGAGATGGCAGAAATCAGATCAGATATATCAATAATCACAGCAGAGATAAATGAATTAAGTCTCCATATTAAAGTATTTTCAGATTGAGCATAAAAACAACCCCCCCAAAAACATATCTAGTATATGTTATCCATAAGAGATAAATCTAAAATAAAATTTAAAAGGAGGTTTAAAAAAAAAGGACAAATATGTGCTAGCTAAATCTTAACGAAAAGAAAACATGTCAATATTATTGGAAAATAAAATGGAATTCAAGGTGAAAAATATTATAAGGGACAGAGGTGACTATTTCATAAAGCAAATAAATTACTCTGATAAAAAATTATGTTCCAAAATGTAAATACTGGGAAACCAATATGCCTTGGCAAGCTGAGAACATAAATTATTATAGTAAAACTTCTTAACGGAAGATTCTGTTGCCAGTAAAAATTATAAAGACTACACAGAAACAAAAGAAAACCATGATGTGGTAAGTGCAAAATATGGGCTATAAGATTACATATACTAAGAACTCTGTAAAATCCTAAAATCTGCACATTTATATGAGACTAGAAGAACACATACAAAAATGCTATTAGTTGTATTAGGGTGATGAAATACGATTTTTCTCCTGTTTTCCAAACATGGCTGGTAACGTTTTGTTTTATAAAATGCTCTTTAACACGTATAACAGAGAATATGTGCAATAAAACAAATCTTGAGAAGGAGCTCTCATTCTCCCCTACTGGATTATCATAGCAAGAAAAAGACAGATAACTTGTGCTTTTGGTGAATGTAAGTATGAACTAGCACAGGTTTTTAGGAGGCTAGGTTGGCAGGATCTATCAAACTGAAAACCACACTCGGGACACCCGGCTGGCTCAGCTGGTGGAGTGTGCAACTCTTGACCTTGGGGTTGTGGGTTTGAGTTTCACGTTGGGTGTAGAGATTACTAAAAAATAAAACATCTTAAAAAGAAAACAACCCTGAAAATGCATATACCATTTGATCCAGGATTTCCCCTCCAGTAGTCTATTCTAGAAAAATTCTTACCTATATATACACAGGAGTAAAGTACAAGGATATTCACTGCATCATTGCAAATAGGAAAAACCTGAAAATGACTTAAACACCCTCTATAGGAGAATATGTAATTTAGTTATGGTGGAGCCATGCCATAGATTATGCAGCAGTTAAAAGAATGAGATAGATTTATATGCATGGAAATGAAAAGAATGTTAAGATATGCTATTAGTGAAAAAAAAAATTAACAGAATGATCTCATATATTTTAAAAAACCACCTCAAAAAAGCAGCCATACAAAATAAAACTGTTTACTCCATGTATACATATATAAGGGAATATAAGGGAATAAAACCATAGATAATATGGATGGGTTCCCTCTGGGAAAGGGAATGAAATGGTAGGGTGAAGGGATAAATAGTGACTTCTGCTGATTATTCCAGATATGTTCATATTATCTGAATGCTTTATGAGCATATAAATCATGAGCATACATTTATGAATAATGTACTAAATAGGAAGAGTAGGAGAGGGCTAAGGAAGAAGGGAAAGAATTAAATCATGCTCTAGGAAGAACACTTGAGTTCTGTTTCCAGTTCGGCCATTTACTCGCTGTGTGATCTTATCTAAGTCATTCAACCATACCTGCACCTCAAATTTTATCATCAATTAAAAAAATATGTATTATAATAATGCCACAAACTGTTACAAACTAAGTGCTTCAGGAATGTGAGGGATTACCATTCTTTTTTTTTAAAGATTTTATTTATTTATTTGAGAGAGAGAGAATGAGACAGAGCACATGAGAGGGGGAGGGTCAGAGGGAGAAGCAGACTCCCTGCCGAGCAGGGAGCCCGACTCGATCCAGGGACTCCAGCATCATGACCTGAGCCGAAGGCAGTCGCTTAACCAACTGAGCCACCCAGGCGCCCCAGGGATTACCATTCTTAAGGTATAAGGCCTCCTTATGGAATCACTGCCGTCTCAACCCATCCCATGTTACCTACTGAGAGAGGCAGGCACCAGGTGTTCCATAAATACGAACAATGATTGTGATGATTACTATTCATTTTAGAATAAAAAAGGTTTTATATGGATTATGGGCTGCTAATTTTGCCAAGTCTTCATTACTTTGTCCCAGATGAAGACAGGGAAAAATAAAGAGTACATAAGGTTGGTTATTAGCCTAAGCTTCATTTAGTATGATTCACTGAAAATAAAATATTTTCTTTCAAGTATGAACAATTCTTTCTTTAGGTTAATGGAAGCTTGAATAATCAGGCATGAAGATTACCTCGGTAAAAGGCTCCCACTAGTGGTCAATACTTTCTCTCTTATTTGGTAAAATAAATAAAATAATTGAATGGAATGTATGCTTTCTTAAAAGGACTTTTTAGTATTTTTCTCCACTCCAGGAGGAGCTGGATAAAGAGTCGTTGCTGAAAGGATCAAGTTGAAACCCCTCCATTCCTTTCGCGAGGCCTTTCCACACCCAGCTCATCTCACCCCTCAGGCTGTATCACTGGTCACTCTGCAGAGCCACTGGCCACTTTATTTTTATTTTTTTAAAAGATTTTATTTATTTATTTGACAGAGAGAGATAGCGAGAGCAGGAACACAAGCAGGGGGAGTGGGAGAGGGAGAAGCAGGCTTCCCACTGAGCAGGGAGCCCGATGTGGGGCTCGATCCCAGGACGCTGGGATCATGACCCGAGCCAAAGGCAGACGCTTAACGACTGAGCCACCCACGCTCCCCTACCACTGGCCACTTTAGACGGCGGTCTTAGACTGTAGACACTTTCATGCTTCTGGGCCTTTACGTATGCTGCTCCTGTTATCTGGAATCCCCTTCTAATTTTTTACTTTGATAAACTTCCGATACCCTCCAAGGTCAAGATCACATGTCAGTCTTTCTGTGAGGCCTTCTCTGCATATTTGTTATCCGTTTTTGTGGAAATTTTCGTCAGGTGTGACTGTGCACTTTTCTTTTAGTCCATGTGCCTTGATATAAAAATCCCTTGTTATTCTTCTTTGTTCTCCCCAACACATCCCAGGTATCTGGTAAATGCTTAATGACTGGAAGTAGTGAAAGTGCTTTGCATACAATAAGCACTCAAATATTTGTTAAATGAAATAAATTATTTTTTATTTATTTTTTTTTAATTTTTAAAAAAGATTTTATTTATTTATTTGTCATAGAGAGAGAGAGCACAAGCAGGGAGAGCTGCAGGCAGAGGGAGAAGCAGGCTCCCCGCTGAGCAAGGAGCCCGATGCAGGACTCGATCCCAGGACCCTGGGATCATGACCTGAACTGAAGGCAGAAGCTTAACCCACTGAGCCACCCAGGCGTCCCTAACTTGTTCTTATATATGAATTCCAATGAGAGACGTACTTGCAAAAAGTTGCTTTTTCTTATCTCTGTCGAAGTTATTTTTCCACTCCAAGATCTGTTGACTGTGTAGAATATTCTCTGAATAACCTGGTTACAAAAGGAAAACAAATCAAATAAAAATATTGAAGGTATTTATTACTTCACCAAAGGACGTCTTATGAATGTATCTTGAATCAAGCTACGTTTTGGTTTTCCGATTATGGCAAGTGTAATTTCTAATAAAAACTAACATCATATTTTAAAAATCTACACCCATGTCCCCTATAATTCCAAGAACAATAGAAAGATACTCTTTGCTCATAAGCCTGCATTTCCCAACTACCTACATGTCACTTTATTTACCTCTCATACAGTGATGCCTGATTCAAGCAGTGTTTATTGGGCTGGATGTTTTGGGAAGGCAAATGAGGTGGGAAATACACACTGGATTGGCTTAACAATTAGGTGGGTCATAAGAATGGCTGCCTGGTATGATTCAAGAGGGCATTATTCTGGTTATTACAGCCTTATTCATTGGAGTCTTAAAGACTTCTAGTCTTCCAGACTCTTTCTGGAAACTCAAATACATCTGGGATAACTCATATACTGAGTCCTTACTTGGGCATGAGCAATTTTATTATAAGCTAGTCTTTAAAGAGTTTAATTACAGATGTGAAACTCTGGAGAAGACCCTGGACAGGATGAGAGAGGAGGGAACAGGTAGCAAATGTGTCTGAGATTGATGACATGTGTGGTGGTGTAGTGGAGGGTTGGAGAAGGAAGACAAGGCTGCTATCCTGGAGGGAGGAGGCTGCAGTGTATTCTTAACAATTTTACCTGGGGTTATGCCTACGCATTTAATTTCTCTTTGACCCACTGGTTTTATTTTTTTCCTCCAAGAGGAAGCAGTAGTGAGAAGAGCAATTTAAGCAGCTTTCTTAAAAACTATTTTTTTTTTTTTGGTTTCAAGGTTTTATTTAAATTCTAGTTAGTTAACATATAGGGTAGTACTGGTTTCAGGAGCAGAATTTAGTGATTCATCACTTATATATAACACCCAGTGCTCATCACAAGCAACTTTTTTTGACACTTTGCCTTTGATTTTGACTATCTAAAAATCCTGTATCCTTGATGGTTTTATCATGGAAGAGGTTAGATCCTTTTTATTTATTTTTTTAAAGATTTTATTTATTTATTTGAGGGGGGTAGAGAGAGAGAGAGAGTGAGAAACAGCATGAGAGGGGGGAGGGTCAGAGGGAGAAGCAGGCTCCCCGCTGAGCTGGGAGCCTGATGTGGGACTCGATCCCAGGACCCCAGGATCAGGACCTGAGCTGAAGGCAGATGCTTAACCAACTGAGCCACCCAGGTGCTCAAGGTTAGATCCTTTTAAAAAGTTATTTTAGTACAAGAACAAAAAAGGGAAGACATTTGGACATCTATCCATAGAGTAGGCCTAATGAGGGACTAAACCACCATTCCCCTTCTGGATTCCTTAGCAAAGAGAGTGATTCTCAAACACAGCAGGGAAAAACCAGCCTCAGAGTGAAGGCCCAGATTTCTGCTGCCCAGCTTTCCTTATCCTATAGCAGTGCTAATTCCTGACCCTTCAGAATCTAGCTCAACTGCTAACTCCACAGGAAGCGTCAGAACAGGGACTGGGGTAGAGCTCTGTCTCATGTGCTCCAACTGTCAAGTGAGTCTCCTTCAGTTCACTGTACATTCTAGACACTGGTGCACCTGACCATCACCACCTCCAAACTCCAAGATACCAGGTCTTTCTTGACTTGCATCCCAGTGCTTGATATGGTGCTCTGCATATCAGGTGGTTAATAATTGCTTGGTAAATTTTTTATTTGAGGAATAACTGACATACATTATATCAGCTTCTGGTGTAAGACATGATTTGATATTTGTATATATTGCAAAACAATCACTGCAATAAGTCTCCTTAACATCTGCCACCATACATAGTTATGGACTGTTTTTCTTGTGATGAGAACTTTTAAGGTTTACTCTCTTAGCAACTTTCAAATATGCAATATATTTGTATTACTATATTATATATAGTATTATACATAGTATATACAGTAGTAACTACAATCACCATGTTCTACTTTACATCCCCATGACTTAACTTACTCTATAACTGTAAGTTTGTACCTTTTGACTCCCTCTTCATCCATTTTGCCTATACCCACCCCCTGCCTCTGGCAATCACCAATCTGTCTTCTTTATGTACGAGTTTTTTTTTTTTTAGATTCCACCTATGAGAGAGCTCATATAGTATTTGTCTCTGTCTGACTTACTTCATTTAGCATAATGTCTTCAAAGTCGATCAGTGTTGTTGCAAATGGCAAGATTTCATGGGCTAGAGGTACCAAACCCCAGCCATGTGTAGTTGAAAATCCACATATAACTTGACTACCCCCAAATTTAACTACTAATAGCTTACTGTTGACTGGAAACCTTACTAATTACATAAACAGTTGATTAACATATATTTTGTATGTTATATATGTACTATATACTGTATTCTCACAATAAAGCTAGAGAAAAAAAGTTAAGAAAATCATAAGAGAAAATTTATTTACAGTGCTATAAAAAAAATCTGCATAAGTGGCCCATGTAGTTCAAACCCATGTTGTACAAGGGTCAACTGTATGTATATACCACATCTTTATCTATTCATTCACTGATGGACACTTAGGTTGTTTTCATATTTTGGCTACTGCTAATAATGCTGCAATGAACACAGGATGCACTGATGTTTTTAAGCT
The DNA here is from genome assembly GCF_029215605.1 of Mirounga angustirostris. Lineage (NCBI taxonomy): Eukaryota > Metazoa > Chordata > Mammalia > Carnivora > Phocidae > Mirounga > Mirounga angustirostris. The sequence goes on from NW_026991709.1 coordinate 123,840,849, forward strand.
AATATTTTTGTTCTCTTTAGATAAATACCCCACAGTGGAATTGTTGGATCATATGGTGGTTGTACTTTTAATTTTTGAGGAACCTCATATTGTTTCCCATAGTGACTGCACCAATTTATATTCCCACCAATAGTGCACAAGAGTTCCTTTTTTTTCTACATCCTCCCAAAAACTTGTTATTTTCTTGTCTTTTTGTTATTAGCCATTCTGACTGGTGTGAGGTGATATCTCATTGCGGTTTTGATTTGCATTTTGCTGATGATGAATAATGTTGAGCAACATTTTATGTACCTGTTGGCCATCTGTATGTCTTCCTTAGAAAATTGCTTGATAAATTAAAGAGATTTGAGACTTGTGTAACAAAAACTTTCATGTTGTACCTGTGATAAGAGACATATGGGTTGGAGTCATAGCTAGTTGAATAACTCTCTTCAGAGTTGTAAATAGCAGATGGATACCAACCCAAGAAAGGTCTCTAATTAGTATTTCACATAAATCAGTACTATTCTCTATGATTTACAGATAGATAGCATATAAAATGTGCAGAAAACATAAAACAGAGAAGGCTAACTATATTCAAAATTAGTGTAAAAGATACTATGAATTTAGTAATTTTTACTCTTGAGGGAAAAATAAGATTAGAGTGTACATGTGACCATGATCTGAATGCTGACTATCTGGTGGAAGAAGTGGCTGACTTGTTCTGTGTTGCACCAGAAAGCAGAACTAAAATTATTGGATAGATAGTGCATTAGGTTTGAGCAGGGACTAGCTGGTGTCTAATTTCTCTATTGGCTCTAATCACTCAGACTCTGACTGAGGTGCTTCAGGGCAGAGAATGTGTCCTACTTGACAGTGTATTCTTTTTTTTTTAAATTTAAATTCCAATTAATTAACATATAATGTATTGTTGGTTTCAGATTTTTTTAAATTTTATTTTTAAAATTTAAAGCCAATTAATTAACATACGATGTATTATTGGTTTCAGAGGTAGAGGTCAGTGATTCATCACTCTTATATAATACCCAGTGCTCATCAGATCATGTGTCCTCCTTAATCAACAGTGTATTCTTTTTTTTTTTTTTTAAAGATTTTATATATTTATTTGAGAGAGCGAGAATGAGAGACAGAGAGCACGAGAGGGAGGAGGGTCAGAGGGAGAAGCAGACTCCCTGCCGAGCAGGGAGCCCGATGCGGGACTCGATCCCGGGACTCCAGGATCATGACCTGAGCCGAAGGCAGTCGCTTAACCGACTGAGCCACCCAGGCGCCCTCAACAGTGTATTCTTAACACTAGCTTTGCAGAAGTTCATATAAAAAGGATGGAGGATTTTAAGTACAGAAATTACATATATGAAAATAAACGGGAAGAATACCATTTATCATAGTTCCATGGCTCCTCAAGTAAAAGTCAATTTCAAAACATATTATTACGCCAAAATTTTCTATGTTGAACATGATTAGATTTTTATCCTTATTATTTGATTTTGAATATAAATTTATCTAAAGTTGAAGTTTCCTATTTTATTTTCCTATTTTATATTTATATACTCAAATATTTTATATTATTTATGAAGGCACTGTGTTACACTTAAAATGATAAAGCTTTAATCTGTATTTATTTTTGCTTATTTTGTTAATCATTTTTTGTGTTTTTTTTTTTGATAGAATTTTTAAAATTCACAAATGTTTTGACTGTTAAGCGTTTTCCACTTTTAGCCTCCGGTAACTTACTTATATAATAATATGAAAAAATGTACTTGTAGTCCGTTTTTCCATAGCCTAAATCTCTTTATTCAGTAGCCCCACTTCATCAGAACATTTATTGGTTTCCACATTACTGATTCAGCATTTTAGCTTGTTGAGGTACGGGCACCATCTAGTGGTGAGAACACGTAGCTGCTTGGTTCTACATCTACCCTTGTTTTTTTCCCCCAATTTTGTTCTACCACTTTTAGGTAAATAAAAAAGAAATCAATCACAGTTTTTAAAATAGTAAAAAAATTTTTAAGAATTAGTAATGGTAAGAATAATTGTTTACTACCAGTGAGTGGAACAAAATTTGACAATTTTTTACCGAGGGATCTCTGGTCAACTTGATAGCTTGAATTTTAAATCAGTTTCCTTTCTTTTTCCTTATATCTATTGAACTGGAAACCTCTAATTCACAAGTGTAGGTCACCAGAAATGTGAGCAAGTGTTCCGTAGCTCTGTCAGACAGGTTTTGACAAGTGGGTTGGATGTGGACACAAAAATAACAGATTGCTCATTGTAGGTAATTTATGCAGAGGAGTATTCCAAGGCTGGAAGCATGGTTCTTCTACCTGGCAGGGAATGGTGAAAAGATCCTTGATCCACTCTGGTTAATATGGCTCTGAAAAGTATTTCTCCATGGTCCTCTGCAGAATTTGGACTTAAAAAAAAAAAAATCGAATACAAATTTCCTCCTTTCTCTATCAAGAGGTTTGGAGGAAAAGTCAAGCTGTTAGTGATGAGCAGTCTCCACCACAGTTCAGTCATCTCAGGAAGTATCAGTACCTTGTCCTCAACGATTAAATTCCTGGCATTTCAGCCTAAAGTGATAGCTTTAGGCCAATCAAGACACTGAATCTATCACTAGGACACCATCTGAGCAAGCCAGAGAAATGTCTTTGCTGTCAGCACCAGTGTCATAAAGAAGTATTTTCAATCTCATTGTTTATTTTAAAAACTCACATGAGCACCTCTTTCCTCAAAAGTCAGCATATGCCAGCTAGGGTAAGCAGAGTCTTTTATTCACTGGCAACTTCTCTGCACGGCATGCAAAACTGCACACTCAAGGGCTATAATTTGCTAGTATTTCCAATTTTCATTTTCATTCAGTATCAAGAGACTTATTTCTTTTTTTATTTTATTTTTTTATTTTTATTTTTTAAAGATTTTTATTTATTTATTTGAGAGAGTGAGAATGAGAGAGAGAGAGAGAGCACATGAGAGGGGGGAGGGTCAGAGGGAGAAGCAGACTCCCTGTTGAGCAGGGAGCCCGATGTGGGACTCGATCCCGGGACTCCAGGATCATGACCTGAGCCAAAGGCAGTCGCTCAACCAACTGAGCCACCCAGGCGCCCTCAAGAGACTTATTTCTTAAAGGAGAATATGAAGTAACTTTAGATGCATTCTCTTATTTGGGTAGTGATATTCTTTTTGCTGTATGCATAGTTGGTGCTCTGTCTTTCCAGTCTGAAAATAGCTGACAAAATAATTAAATAAACAAATGAAAAGTCTTTTCCTATAGCATAGGCTTTTCAGTGATAAATAGAAAATAAAAGTCGCCCAACTTTTCACCATATGAGTGCCACACTAAAACTAATATTTGAGCCATACTTTGTGTCAGTTTTTTCCAACTAGACAGAGTGAAAATACTGAATAACTCTAGCATGCAAACAACAACAAAAAATATTGTTTTTTACTACATGCCACTGAGATTATATAACATTAAATAGGGTCAAATGACAAATTAATTTTGCTTTTTCTGAGATATTTATCTTTAATTCTGAGGCTGATCTAAGTTTCTAAGAAATAGTATGACCTTACCAGTTTTTGCTCTGAACAGGATACAGAATGATGCCTCTGTCATTCACTTTTATGCCATTAACAACATTCATTAATTTCACACTAGAAAACTTATTTTGATTTGTTCTAGAAAAACTCACTGTACTCTGATGTAATGCACAAGTTCCAATGACTTCATACCATTATTTGGCCAGATTTCACAATAGAAAAGGCATTAAGAAGAACAGATAACCAGTCCTTAAATAAAATTCTGTTTCCAGATATTCATGTGATACTTTCTATTTGCATTTTCCTTTTTCAGATGGTACTATGAGGTTATCACAATAGATACACTTATCTCAGTATACACATATTCACATTCTGTATTCTCAATGGGATCTTGTTTACTATTTATATTATGATGCTGTTTTGAGTTGCCCTATTATCATTATTTCATTGCAAGTATTTTACAATTTAGTAATTATTTGAGTAATGGATTTATTTTTGTGAATTGGGGATAAAGCAGCATAATAACAAGAGAGTGTAAATTTTAAAAATATAAATAATATGCAAATGCCATGAAAATGTATCAGCAGAGATAATTAATGATATCCTGTTAATTGACCAATTTAGTTCCTTTGTTTAATGATTAACATAACAGAATTTCGAGGGAAATGTGAATTACATGTCAACAAAACTGTTTCATGGCTTTTCACTCTGAAATTATAAATTCCTGGGGACCACTTGCTAGATGACACAGACCATCATGGGTCCATGGTACTTCAACAAATACCAAACTAGAAAGTGTAGAGAAAGAAAATTTATCTCTATTTTACAATTCTGTTTATTTAACATCTTTTCTAAGAATAAATTCCAATAAAAAGTTCCTCTATAGAGAGTATTTTCTGAATTGGTAGAAGGTTGGGCTGGATTATCTCTAAGATCTTTCTAGCTCTTAAGATTTTCAATTATGCTGTTAGCATGCCCTGAGTTTATAGAACAGTCAACAATCAGAACCCGATAATTCCCTATGGAATTGAAGCCACAGTTAATGTGTAGAATTCTTTTTTTTTTTTTTTTAAAGATTTTATTTATTTATTTGAGAGAGAGCACATGAGAGGGGGGAGGGTCAGAGGGAGAAGCAGACTCCCCACTGAGCAGGGAGCCCGATGCGGGACTCGATCCAGGGACTCTGGGATCATGACCTGAGCTGAAGGCAGTCACTTAACCAACTGAGCCACCCAGGCGCCCAATGTGTAGAATTCTTAAGCATGAATAATTTCATTTATTTATTCAATAAATACTGTATATCTAATATGTGCTAGGCACGATTCTAGGTATTGGAGATACTGCAGTGAAAAATATAGACAAATTCCCTGCTCCAATGGAGTTTCTATCATAGAGAAGGAGAATTTAAAATTTAAAATATTAGATGATATAAGAGCTGAGAAGAAAAATAAAGCAGAACAAATGAATAGAAAGTATAGGGGGAGGGGGCGGAGGGAGAAGAAGGGTGAAGAAGGCAAAGGGTGTTCAGGGAAGGTCTTATTAATAAGGAATATCTGAGTGCATAGTTGGATGAAGTAAATAAAGATGCAAGTCACGTGGAAATCTGTAGAAAGAGCATTTCAGGCAGAGGAAAGAAGAAATAAAAAGCACCTGAGGCAGAAGTGGAGTTGGTCTGTTCCAGGAACAGTGAGAATGCAGTTGTGATCAAAGCACAGTAAGTGAGGAGCAGGGTTAACAGGAGAGATGAGAGCAAAGAGGTTGTAAGGGGGTGTGTGTGTGCGGGGGGCGGATTATAGGGAGTCTTAGCAAGGACTTTGGCTTTTCCTCTGGTGAGATGGAAACCACTGGAGGGTTTGAACAGAGGAGTGACATGATCTGACTTACTCTGCTTTGTGGAGACTACACTGTAGGCAATGAAGGTGTAAGCTGGGAGACCAGTTGGAAGTAATCCAAGTGAGAAACCATGGTGTCCGCACCAGGGTGACTGTGGTGGCAGTAATTTAGTACAGTGGTGTGGTTAACAGGCAAAAATCACTTCTGAGATAGTCTTAGAAGACAGTGACACCTTCTAGCTCAAAGAAAGACTTACAAAGTTTTACAACAGCCAATGTAAAGCCAAGAATGAAGTTCTGAAAGGAGAAAAAGAATGGGAGTATTCTGTAACTTGACAGAACCTAATAAATTCATGGCCAACAAAAAGTACCCTAAGAATGAGAGGGTTTTCCTCAGAGGTGATTGCCCTGTAATCTTATTGGGGGATGTGAACCAGACGCAAGGGCTAACTGACTTGAGTGTGGCTGTGATGGAGGGGTTTGTCCTGGGCTCATCTTTGGAATTCCTCCAAAGATAATGTGGAAGCTAGGGCAAAGAATGCTGGACGTGGCTGCAATGTGCACTGCAGGCTGGTGTGGTGACTCATCATTCATGCCTTACCTGTGACTGGTCAAATGAGACCATGCATGAGAAAACAGGGAATGAGAGCACCTCACAAAATGGGAGATTGTGATTATGCTACGTTAAATTCTTATGTGATTTGTTTTCTGATTATATATAAGCTATTTCTCATTATCATTTCCAGTTCTAAAATTGAGACACATCTTTTTCTGGGAAAAACACATCTTTTTCTGGGAAAGGCTGTTGAAAATTCTTTTCAGTATTATTTGCAAATGCTCAATATCAACTGGGTATCAATACTAAAAACAAAGCAAAAAGTGTACCTCATAAGACCAAACAGAATGAAAACATTACTCTAATTCTGTATACACTGGTACTTATAAGAAGGAAAGTAGATATAAATAACTAATTCAATTTTATTGTACCTTCCTCCCACTTAAAATAATCATCACAGCCCAGGTTACCTTTTGCATAAAGATCTGAAAGCCTGGACAAAGGAGACTTACGGATCTGTATTAAGAAAAAAGAAGACTTGGCCTACCGTGGTGATGTAGCGGGAGTGGAATTCTGGAGCATCTTTCAGGAACGTGAGGCCAGGGTGTGTATCCACCACATCCTGAAGAAGATTAAAACCAAAACTAAATTAACAAACGTACCAAAGAGCAAAATAAAAAAACTAACACGCCAACAGAATTTTTCCTTCCTGTAGAATGCACTTAAAATTTAACACTTTATTACATTCAAATTTTATTACAAGCACACTTATGTGTGCTTTTTGATATGCTAGTATACTTTAATAAAGCATTAATTAAAATTTTAATTTAGCAGGCGCCTGGGTGGCTCAGTTGGTTAAGCATCTGCCTTAGGCTCAGGTCATGATCCCAGGGTCCTGGGATCAAGCCACATTGGGCTCCTGGCTCAGCAGGGAGCCTGCTTCTCCCTCTCCCTCTGCCTCTCCCCCTGCTCATGCTCTCTATCTCTGTGTATCAAATGAATAAATAAAATATTTTAAAAAATGCTTTAAACTCAATTTAGTTAACATATAGTGTATCATTAGTTTCAGGGGTAGAATTTAGTGATTCATCAGTTGCATATAACACCCAGTGCTCATTACATTAAGTGTCCTCCTTAATGCCCATCACCCAATTACCCCATCCTCCTATCGACCTCCCCTTGAGCAACTCTGTTTGTTTCCTATAGTTAAGAGTCTCTTATGGTTTGCCTCCCTGTTTTTATCTTCCCTTCCCTTCCCCTATGTTCATCTGTTTTGTTTCTTTTCTTTTCCTTTTTTTTTTTTTAAAGATTTTATTTATTTGACAGAGAGAGTGAGAGAGCACAAGCAGGGGGAGCAGTAGGAGAGGGAGAAGCAGGCTCTCCACCATGCAGGGAGCCCGATGTGGGGCTTGGTCCCAGGACCCTGGGATCATGACTTGAGCCGAATGCAGACGTTTAACCGTCTGAGCCACCCAGGCGCCCCATCTGTTTTGTTTCTTAAATTCCACATGTGAATGAAATCATATAGTATTTGTCTCTGATTGACTTACTTCACTTAGCATAATACCCTCTAATTCCATCCATGTCATTACAAATAGTAAGATTTCATTCTTTTTGATGGCTGAGTAGCATTCCATTGTGTGTGTGTATGTATATCTATACCACTTCTTTCTTATCTGTCAGTGGATATCTGAGCTCTTTCCATATTTTGGCTACTGTGGACGTTGCTGCTGTACACATCAGGGTGCATGTACCCCTTTGAATCAGTACTTTTGTATCCTTTGGATAAATACCTAGTAGTGTAATTGTTGGGTCGTAGGGTAGCTCTATTTTTAGCTTTTTAAGGAACCTTCATACTGTTTTCCAGAGTGGCTGCACCAGCTTGCACTCCCACTAACAGTGTAAGAGGATTCCCCTTTCTCTGTATCCTCACCAACATCTGTTGTTTCCTGAGTTGTTAGTTTTAGCCATTTTGATCAGTATGAGGTGGTATCTCATTGTGGTTTTGATTTGTATTTCTCTGATGAGGAGTGATATTGAGCATTTTTTTCATGTGTCTGTTGGCTATTTGTATGTCTTCTTTGGAGAAATGTCTGTTTATGTCTTCTGCCCCTTTCTTGACTGGATTTTCTGGTTTTTGGGTGTTGTGTTTGGTAAGTTTTTTATAGATTTTGGATACTAGCCCTTTATCTGATAAGTCATTTGCAAGTATCTTCTCCCATTCCATAGGTTGCCTTTTGTTGATGCATTTAGTTCTTGTGCCTCATTGGTCTCTCCCAATCTTCAATAGTTATTTAGTCTTGTATTTCATAATCATGAAATATGCCTTTTTTTTTTTTTTGAGAGAGAGAGCATTAGTGGGGAGAGGGAGAGAGAGAATCCCAAGCAGGCTTCATGCTCAGCATGGAGCCTGATGAGAGGCTTGATCTCATGGCTTTGACATCATGACCTGAGCCGAAATCAAGAGTCAGATAACTTAACCAACTGAGCCCACCTAGGCATGCCTCATGATTTTGACATTCTTAATGAGTTCTAGTCAATTATTCTGTAGACTGTCTCTCAACATGGTTTTGTCTGATATTTTCTCATGATTAGATTAAGATTATACATTTTTGGCAGGTGAAGGGCAGAGAAAGAGGGAGAAGCAGATGCCCCACTTAGCAGGGAGCCCGATGCAGGGCTCAATCCCAGAACCCTGGGATCGTGACCTGAACTGAAGGCAGACGCTTAACTGACTGAGCCACCCAGGTGCCCCTGATTTCAGCAGTCATTTGTGGAACCTGTGATATTTATACTGTGGTGCTTATCTAATAGTGATTTTGTATTTCTCTCATTCTTTCTACATTTAATAACTGGAATTCTTCTGTAAGGAAGAGCTATTCCTCCTCTCCCACATATTTATATGTTCAATTCGTATCAGTACAGACTCATGGGTATTTATTTTATTCTAAGGGTTATAATCCAACACTATCATTATTTATTTTGTTGCTCAAATTGATCTTGCTCTGGCCATTGGAACTCTATCAGGTTGGCCTCTGTGTCCTCTTGACATGCCCTATTCTTTTGTGAGCACTTTTATATTTTCTGGTATCACAAGATGGTATCATCTTATATTTTCATCGTTCCAGCCCTGGAATCTACCTCCCCCCCCCCCAAATAGCCCTGGTTCCTTTATTGGAAATGGTATTTAAAAACCATTTAGAAATCTGGGTGCTAGGTGTGCTCATCACCATTAGGGTGTCATTGCTCCTGGACCCTCTTGGCAGGAAGAACTAGGAATACTTGTACGTACAGCAGTCCCCCCTTATCTGCAGGGGATATGTTCCAAGACTCCCAGTGGACGCCTGAAATTGCAAATAGTTCTGAACCCTATATATATATATATATACATATATATATAATGTTTTTTCCTAAACATATGATAAAGTTTAATTTATAAATTAGGCACAGTAAGAGATTAACAATAACAATATTAAAATAGAGTAATTACAATATACTGTAATAAAAGTTATGTGAATGTGATTTCTCTCTCAAAATATTTTGTTGTACTGTACTCACGCTTTTACTTCTTGTGATGATATGAGATGAAAAATGTCTACATGATGAGATGAAGTGAGGTGAATGGAGTAGGCATTGTGAGGTAGCCTTAGGTTACTACTGACCTTCTAATGTTAATTCAGAAGGAGGATCATCTGCTTCTAGACTGCAGTTAACCATGAATACTGAAACTGCATACACAGGTGGGGGAAACTCCTTTATACTAATCCAAGCATACACATTTTTATTTCTTTCTTTTCTATATTTATCTGTATATACTAAAAACTATGTAATCATGTAGAGAATGGATTCTAATACTATACACAAGGTTCAGTCTAAACTTCTCCCTTTCCTTTGTAACTTTAACAGAATTGCCAACCTATATCCCATTGAGAAACAAATTTACTAAACAGAGTATAGCATTAGTGTATAGTTCTTTTGGTCTCTGGTCTTACAGTATCCAGTTAAAATAGTACTTTCCAAGGTTACTCAGGTTAGCTCTCTCCTGTTCTTCCTTTATTCTCCTTAATGCAGTTAGAATACAGTTCAGTTCATTTGTTATTGTTTATTATTTTATTCTGAGTTTCTTTCCCACAAGTCCAGGTTGATTTTAATTCATTACTTATTTCTTGGAGGGAGAGTATTTGCACATTATTACGGTTCTAAGAGTCAAAGCTAATGCAGAATTGACATCTTAACAATATCGAGTTCTCCTACCCATAAAGACCTCTCTCTCCATTTATATAAATCTTATTTTAAGTTCTCTCAGCAATGTTTTGCTGTATTTTGTGTGTGCAGGTCTTGCACATCTTTTAGCAGATTCATCCCTAAGTATTTAATATTTGGGGGTGGTATTATAAATGGTATTTTTAAAATTTCATTTTGAATTGTTTGTTGCTAGTATATAGGAAGAAAATTGATTTTTGTATACTAATCATGTTATCTGTAAACTTGCTAAGCTCACTTATTAAATACAGCTTTAGCAGCATCTCATTAATTTTGACATGCTGTGTTTTCACTTTCATTCAGTTCAAGATGTTTCTTAATTTTCCTTTTGACTTCTTCTCTGACTCATGGGTTATTTAAAAGTGTTATTTAGTTATCAAATATTTGAAAAATTTTCAGAGATCTTTTATTACTTCTAACTTAATTTCATTCAAGTCAAAGGAATACTTTAAGAGCTGCATTTTAAATTTTTATTGAGATTTTCTATGGCCCAGAATATTGTCTATCTTGGTAAATATTCTGTGTACATGTTAAAGGAATGTGTATTCTACTGTTGTTTGGTAAAGTGTAATATAAATGTCAATTATGTCAAGTTGGTTGATAGTGTTGTTCAAGTGTTCTATATCCTTATTGATCTTTTCTCAACTTGTTCATTATTGAAAACAGCACATGGAAATCTACAATTATGACTTGAATGTATCCTTGAAGTTCTATCAGATTTTGCTTCATGCATTTTGAAAGTCTGTGACAAGGTGCACAAACATTTAGAATTGTCATGTTATGGGCGCCTGGGTGGCTCAGTTGGTTAAGTGACTGCCTTTGGCTCAGGTCACGATCCTGGAGTCCCAGGATCGAGTCTGGCATTGGGCTCCCTGCTCAGCAGGGAGTCTGCTTCTCCCTCTGACCCTCCCCTGTCTTGTGCTCTCTCTTTCTCTCTCTCTCAAATAAATAAATAAAATCTTTAAAAAAAATTGTCATGTTATTATATTCTTTTTTTTTTAAGGCTTTATTTATTTGACAGACAGTGAGAGAGAGAACAGAAGCAGGGGGAGTCGGAGAGGGAGAAGCAGGCCTCCCGCCGAGCAGGGAGCCCGATGTGGGACTTGATCCCGGGACTCCAGGATCATGACCTTAGCCAAAGGCAGTCACTTAACCGACTGAACCACGCAGGCACCCCATGTTGTTATATTCTTTATGAATTGTTATATTCTTTTTTTTTTTTTAAAGATTTTATTTATTTATTTGAGAGAGAGAGAGAATGAGAGACAGAGAGCACTAGAGGGAAGAGGGCAGAGGGGGAAGCAGACCCCCCGCTGAGCAGGGAGCCCGATGCGGGACTCGATCCCGGGACTCCAGGATCATGACCTGAGCCGAAGGCAGTCGCTTAACCAACTGAGCCACCCAGGCGCCCGAATTGTTATATTCTTGATGAATTGATCCCTTTATCATTTTTGTTACATTCTTCATGAATTGTTATATATATATTTTTTAAAGATTTTATTTATTTATTTGACAGAGACAGAGACAGTGAGAGCAGGAACACAAGCAGGGGGAGTGGGAGAGGGAGAAGCAGGCTTCCTGCTGAGCCGGGAGCCCGATGCGGAACTCGATTCCAGGACCCTGGGATCATGACCTGAGCCGAAGGCAGACGCTTAACCAACTGAGCCACCCAGGCGCCCATGAATTGTTATATTCTTGATGAACTGATCTCTTTATCTTTACCTAGCAATATTATGTGCTTTAAAAACTACTTTGTCTGATATTAATATAGCCACCAGCTTTCTTTTCTTTTTGCAGCAAAAAACCCCATATAACATAAAATTCATCCAACAGTTTCTGAGTGTACAGTACAATACTGTCAACAACTTGCAGACTGTTGTACAACAGACCCTTCCCACCCCAATCCCGAATGATCGAAACTCCATACCCACCAAACAACAACTCCCCACACAACCTCCCCCCAGGCTCTGGCAACTACCTCTCTTCTTCCTAGGAGTTTGACTACCCTAGATACTTCATATAAGTGGAATAGTACAGTATCTGTCTTTTTGTGACTGGCTTATTTCACTTAGCATAATGTCCTCAAGGTTTATCCATGTTGTTGCATGTAACAGAATTTCCTTTTGTTTTAAAGGCAGAATAATATCCCATTATATGTATATACCACATTTTCTTTATCTGTCCACCTACTGATGGACATTTAGGTTGCTTTTACTTCTTGGCTATTGTGAATAATGCTCAATGAACATGGGAATGCAAATATCTCTTTGACATTGTTTTCCATTCTTTTGGATATATACCCCACAGTGGTATTGCTGGGTCATATGGTAGCTCTATTTTAAATTTTTTGAGGAACTTCCACACCATTTTCCATAGAAGTTATACCCTTTTACATTCCAACCATCAGTGTGTAAATGTTCCAATTTCTCCATATCCTCAGCAACGCTTTTTTTTTTTTTTAAACAGTATCCATTCTAACAGGTGTGAGGTGGTATTTCACTGTGATTTGATTTGCATTCCCCTGCTTATTAATTTTTTTTTTTTTTACTGATGTTGAACATCTCCTCATATGCTTGTTAGACATTTCATCTTTGGAGAAATGTCTCTTCAAGTCCCTGACCATTTAAAAATCCAGTTATTTTTATTGCTGTTCTTATTGAGTTGTAGGAGTTCTTTATATATTCTAGATATTGACACCTTATCAGGTGTGTTTGCAAGCATTTTTTTTCCATTCTATAGACTGCCTTTTACTATGCTCTTTCCTTTGCTGTCCAGAAGTTTTAAAGTTTGATGTAGTCCCATTTGTCTACTTTTGATTTTGCTGCCTCTGCTTTTTTGGTCGTATCCGTTGCCAAATCCAAGGGTCATGAAGGTTTCCCCCTCTATTTTCTTCTAGGAGTTTTATAGTTTCAGGTCTTTGGATTAGGTCTTTAATCCCTTTTGAGTTCATTTTTGTACGTGGTGTGTACAAAACATCCAATTTCCCCAACACCATTTGTTGAAGAGACCATCCTTTCCCTACTGTATAATCTTGGCACCTATGCTGCAAATCATTGGTGGATATATGCAAGAATCTGTAGCTTTGTAATATATTTGGAAGTTAGGATGTGTGAAGCTTCCAGCTTTCTGCTCCTTTCTCAGGATTGTTTTGGCTATTCCAGGTCCTTTGAAATTCCATATGAATTTTATAATTGTTTTTTATATTTCTGCAAAAAATGCCATTGGTATTTTTAAACTTTATTGGGGAATAAGCAATATACAAAAAATTGTATGTATATAATATATACAGATTGATGAATTTGGACATACATGTGTACCGAGGAAACCATCACCACGATTAAGGTAATAACATATTCACCACCTCCAAATTTCCTTGTGCTTTTTTTTCTTTAATCTGTTTGTTTGTTTTGGTAAGAATACTTAACATGAGATCTACCCTCTTAACACATTTTAAGTTGCACAATATAGCACTGTTAACTATATGCACTATGTTGTACAACAGATATCTAGAACTTGTCTTACATAACTAAAACTATATCCACTGAACAACATCTTCATGATTCAACTTATATGAGGTATCCAAAATAGACTCACAGAAGCAGAGAATAGAATGGGGTTGCCAGGGGATGGGAGAAGGGGACCATTTGGATTTTGACAGAACTTGAACTGATCTATATAGACTGTTCTGGGTTGATTGGGCATTTAACAATGTTAAGTCTTTCAATCCATGAACACAATATGTCTTTCCATTTATTTGTAAGAGCTTTCTTTTGATTAGTGTTACCATGCTGTATCTTTTTTCTTCCTTTACTTTTAATTTATTTGTGTCTTTATAATTAAAGTACATTTCTTTCAGGCAACATATATTTGGGTCTTGCTTTTTTGTCTAATTTTTGCCTTTTGACAGTATTCACATCACTTATATTTAATGTGTTATTGACATTGATATGGTTAGGTTTAGGTCTATCATCTTGTTTGTCCCACCCATTCTTTGTTCCCCTTTTTTCTTCCTTTCCTGCCTACTTTTGAGTTCACTGAGTATTCTTTATAACTTCTATTTTATTTAAACTTTTTTTGGCTTTTTAGCTATAACTGTTATTTCAGTGGTTGTGTCAGAGAGTACAGCATACATCTTTAACTTACTACAATCTATTTTCAAGTGGTATTATACCACTTCATAGATAATATGTGAACCATACAATAGTATACTTCCATTTTTCTTCTCCTGGCCTTTACGCTATTGTTGTCAAATTGTACTTAGGCATATGTTATAATCACCACAAAACACTGTTGATAGTTTTGTTTAAATAGTTATCTTCTAAAGAGATCTGAATAATAAAAAATTATCCATTTAGTTACCATTTCTGGAGCTTTCCTTTCCTTTATGTAAATTTGTATTTCCATCTGGCATTATTTTCTTCCTTGACTGAACAACTTTCCCCCCAACCCAAACACATTTCTTGTACTGCATTTCTGCTGGTGATAAATTCTTTCAGCTTTTCTATGTCCAAAAAAATCTTTAATTCACCTTCGTTTTTGAAAGATGTTTTCACTGGGTACGATGCTCTAAGTTGATAGCCTATTTTCTTTGAGTACTTTAAAGATGTTGCTTCAATGTTTCTGACTTGGACTGTTTCCAACATGAAATTTACTGTTATCTTCATCTTTGTTCCACTTTATGAAATGTGAGTATTTTCTCTGGCTGCTATTCAAATTTTCTCTTTATTACTGGTTTTGAACCAATTTATTGTGATGTGACTTGGTATAGTTTTGTGTTTCTTGTCCTTGGGCTTATTATCTTGGGTTTGAGCTTATGGTTTTTATCAAATATAGAAAATCTGGGGCTATTATCTCATCAAATAATTTTTCTGTCCCTGTGCAATGCAATTCCAGCACTAACTATCCAGAATTGGTACTGATTTTACAGGTTAGGGGCACGGTCCCTTCACAAGACTTCTCTAACTCCAGAAACCAGCCATTAACTCTGGGGTTCCTACGCCATCCACATTTCTGACCAACTGACTATAAATGTGGGGGCTTCCACCATCCCCTTAGGTTTAACAATTTGCCTGAGTGACCCACAGAAATGAGGCAAGTGCTACATTATGATTACTATTCTATTATAAAGGCTACAAGTCAGGACCAGCCAAACAAGAGATGCAGAGGGAAAAGTGGGAAGGTCTGAGACACAGAGCTTCTATTCTCAGGGCATGGCACCCTCCCAGCACATCATTGTGCTTCAGTGAGCTTCAGTGTCCAGAGATTTTATTGGGTTTCATTAGGTAGGCATGCTTGATTAAATCATTGTCCATATGACTGAATTCAATTTCCAGGCTCCATCTCCTCCTTGGAGGTCAGGTTGGTAACACCTGGCTGAAAAACCTAACCTCTAATCACATGGTTGGCCTTTTTGGCACAATAAGTCCCCACTCTGAAACTATCCAGGGACCCACCATTAATGAGTCATCTCGTTAGTAAAAACTCAGGCATGGTCCCAGGAGCCCGCTGTGAAAAACAAATATGTTCTTATCATTTGGGAAGTTCTAAGGGTTTAAAAGCTCTGTCCTAGGAACTTGGGACAAAGAGGTGACAAATTCTTTATTTTAAATCCCCCCACCTCTCCCATTTATAAGTATGTTAGTTTGCTTGAAGTTATGTCCCAAAGCTCATGGATGCTCTTTTCATTTTTCTTCCTTTCTTTGTGTCTCCATTTCTCATTTTGGATAGTTTCTATTCTGTCTTCAAATTCACTAATCATTTCACTTGCAATGTTTAATCTGCTGTTAATCCAATCTGGTGTATTTTGCACCCCAGACACCTTAGTTTTCACCTCTACAAGTTCAATTTGGGTTTTTTAAAATATATATCTTCCATGTCTTAACTTTTTGGGTAGACAGAATTCAGTTATGAAGGTTGTTTTAATGTACTTGTCTAATTCTAACATCTGGATCAGTTTCAACTGATCTTTTTTCCCGTATTATCTGTTGTATTTTTCTGCTTCTTTGCATGCCTGATGACATCAACTATTACAAATTTCACCTGGTTGAATGCTGGATATTTTTATGTTCTTATAAATATTCTCAAACTTTGTTCTGGAATGCTGTTAAGTCACTTTAAAACCCTTTTATCCTTGTAGGTCTTGCTTTCTAAACTGGTTAGGCAGGACCTAGAAATGCTTAATTTAGGGTTAATTATTCTCCATTACTGAAGCAAGACTCCCAAGAGTACTCTACCCAAAGTCCTGCAGTTTTCCAGTCTGGCTGGTAAGGACAAATACTATCCCTGGGCCTGTGTGACTGACAGGTACTGTACTGCTCCCTAATTATGGATAGCACTTCCTTTAGCTTTGGTTACTTTCCCCACATACATCTGTTGATCAGTATTCTGCTGAATACTCGTGGAGGAGTTCTAAAGATGTCTGGAGCTTTCTCGCTGGTACTCTGTCCCAAGTATTCTAGCCACCCTGGTCATCTAGCTCTTCACCTCTGCCTCCTAAAATTAGGGAGTCTGATGGACTCTGCCTGGAGTCCCCATTCCCACACTGTGGCTTGGGAACTCTCTCAAGGCAGTAACCTGAGACAATCATAAGGGTGACCTTGTTTGCTTTCTGTCTCTCAGCAATCACTATCTTTTGTTGCCAGATATCCAGCATCTTGAAAACCACTGTTTTGTATTTCTTGCCTCATTTTTTTTTTTAATTGAAGTATAGCTGACGTACACTGTTATATTAGTTTCAGGTGCACAGCAGTGATTCAACATTTATATACATTACAACTGACCACAGTAAATCTAGTTACCATCTGCCACCATACAAAGTTATTAAAACATTATTGACTATATTCCCTATGCTGTACTTTACATCCCTGTGACTTAACTTCTTTTGTAACTGGAAGTCTGTACGTCTTAATCCCGTTCACCTATTTTGCCAATCTCTCCAACCACCTGCCCTCTGGCAACCACCAGTTTGTTCACTATATTTATGAGTATGTTTGTTTTGTTTTTTAGATTCCACATATAAGTGAAATCATTTTCTTTGTCTGACATTTCACTCTCTAGGTCCATTTGTGTTGTTGTAAATGGCAAGATTCCATTCCTTTTTATGGCTGAGTAATATTCAATTGTTCATATATACCATATTTTGTTTACTCACTCATCTATTGATGGGCACTAGGTTGCTTCCATATGTTGGCTATTGTAAATAATGCTGCAGTGAACATAGGAATGCATATATCTTTGTGAATTAGAGTTTTCATTTTCTTTGAAAAAATACCCAGAAGTGGAATCGCTGGATCGTATGGTATTTCTATTTTTAATTTTTTAAGGAAACTCCATATTGTTTCCCATAATGGCTGCACCAATTTACATTTACTAATTTACCACCAATAGTGCCCAGGGTTCTGTTTTCTCCATATCCTTGTCAATTTCTCCAATCCTTGTTATTTCTTATCTTTTTGATACTAGCCATTCTGGCAGGTGTGAGGTGGTATCTCATTATGGTTTTGATTTGCATTTTCCTAATTAATGATGTTGAGCATCTTTTCATGTGTCTGTTGGCCATCTGTATGTACTTTTTGGAAAAGTGTCTTTTCAGGTCCTCTGCCCATTTTTTAAAAAAAGATTTTATTTATTTATTTGAGAGAGAGAGAGCAGGCACGAGAGAGAGAGAGAACATGAACGGGGTGAGGGGCATAGGGAGAAGCAGACTCCCCATTGAGCAGGGAGCCTGATGTGGGGCTCAATCCCAGGACTCTGGGATCATGACCTGAGCCAAAGGCAGATGCTTAACCAACTGAACCACCCTGGCACCCCCCTTTTTTTTTTATTAATTTATTTGATAGAGTGAGAGAGCACAAGCAGGGGAGCGGCAGAGGGAGGGAAAAGTAGGCTCCCTGTGGAGCAGGGAACCCAATGCGGGACTCGATCCCAGGACCCTGAGATCATGACCTGAGCCAAAGGCAGCCGCTTAACTGACTGAGCCACCCAAGTGCCCACCCCCCCCTTTTTTAAATGGGTGTTGAGTTGTAGGAGTTCTTTATATATTTTGAATATTAACCTTCTATTGGACATATCATTTGCAAATATCTTCTCCCATTCAGTAGGTCACCTTTTCATTTTGTTGATGGTTTCCTTCACAGTGTAAAGCTTTTTACTTTGATGTAGTCCCAACTATTTTTGCATTTGTTGCCCTTGCTTGAGGAGACAGATCCAAAAAAATATTGCTAAGATTTATGTCTAAGAGTTTACTGCTTAAGTTTTCTTTTAGGAGTTTTATAGTCTCATGACTTACATTTAGGTTTTTAATCCATTTGGGGTTTATTTTTGTATATGGTATAAGATAGTCTAATTTCATTCTTTTGCATGTAGCAAAACTTCTTATTTTCACTGGTTTTCTTTTATTTTTTGATCTCTTTTTCATTTATTTCCACTCTTATCTTTATTATTTCCTTCCTTCTACTAACTTTGTTTTTTTGTTCTTTTTCTAGTTTCTTTAGGTGTAAGGTTAGAATGTTCATTTGAAATTTTTCTTGTTTCTTAGGACAGGCCTATATCATAAACTTCCATCTTGGAACTGCTTTTGCCATGTCCAACATATTTCTGAATGTTGTGTTTCCATTTTCATTTGTCTCAAGGTATTTTTAAATTTCCTCTTTGATTTCCTCACTGACTCGTTGTTTAGTAGCATGTTGCTTAGCCTTCATGTGTTTGTTTTTTAAGTTTGTATGTGTCTTTAGATCTGAAGTGAGTCTCTTGTGGGCTGCATATAGATGGGTCTTATAATTTTTTCTTGTAATTGATTTCTAGTTTCATACCATTGTGGTTGGAAAAAATGCTTGATATGATTTCAATTTTCCTAAATTTACTGAGACTCGTTTTGTGGTCTAATGTGATCTATCCTGAAGAATGTTCCATGTGCACTTGAATAGAATGTGTATTCTGTTTTTTGATGGAATGTTCTGTGTATATCTGTTAAGTCCATCTGGTCTCATGTGTTGCTTAAGGTCACTGCTTACTTATTGATTTTCTGTCTGGATGATCTATCCATTGATGTAAGTGGGGTGTTAAAATCCCCTACTATTTTTAAGAGAAACTAGAGCAAGAAAGGAAGATGGCAGTGGCGTAGGAGGATCCTAGGCTTGTCTCATCCCACGAACACAACTAGGTAACTACTAAATCATCCTAAATACCCCAGAAAATGACCTGAAGATTGGCAGAACAAATTCCACAACTAAAGGGAGAGAAGAGGCGACATCGAAGATGGTAGGAAGTGCAGAGACATGGTTTAGGGGAGAAGCAGATTGCAGGTACTGTAGAGGGGAGGGAGCCGTGATTGCAGAGAAGGGTGAGAGAGAGAGGAGCACACCGAAGAATGCACAAGGAGAATGTTTCCTCAAAGCCATTGTTTTGGAAGACGAGAGGGGCTAAATTCTGTGAGTTCTTATAAGAGTGGGACTAAAACCCTGGAGTTTTAAAGGCCAGAGGGCTTGGCTAGAATAGAGGCCAATAGAGAATGTGCTCCTCCTGGAGAGAAAGCAGACAAACAACCTGCGAGTAGACAGCATGGAAACAGTGATCTGAAGAACACCTGGGCCACACATTGGGGAGATTATTCACTCTTCTCGGAGCATGTACTTGAGAGGCAGCATTCATGGAGACACCTTTTCAGGAACAAAGGAGCTGGCTGGCACCATTTTCCTCCCCTGCCCCTCAGCATAACACAGAGTCACCTGTGGGAAGCAGGAAAGTGCTAATACTGGCTGCCTAATTTGCTTACAGTAAGCCCCACTCCCCTTTGCTCTGGTGGGACTGTCCCCTCGGTCAACTTGCTTCAGTCCAGCACAGTGAGCCTCTCCCCCAGGAGACAGTACAAACCGCTGCCCAAACCATATCTCCTGACCAGAGAGTTCTACAGAGCCTCAGTTCTGGTGGAATTGGTGTCAGGTCTCATTGCAAAAGCAGACCAGAGCACACCTAGTTAAAACTCACCATATTCAGGCCTGGGACCAAACACTGCCCACAGCAGGCAAGGAGAGCCTCTGCAGGCGACTGACCTGAAGGACAGAGCAGCCAGAACACAACAGCAGAGCACACGCAGCACATACTGGAGACACTCCCTGAAGCACCATGCCTTGGACACTACATGACCTCTTCTTCATAAGGCCATTATTTTCAGGAGCAAGAGACATAACTGGCATCTGACTGTTGATCTTAGCTCCGGTCTTGATCTCAGGGTCGTGAGTTCAAGCCCCATGTGGAGCCCACTTAAAAGAAAATCTTAAAAGCAGTAACACAAAATAAGTCATTAACTTACCAGGGAAAACCCATAAGTTCACTGGAGATTTCTCAACAGAAACTTGGCAAGCCAGAAGGGAGTGTCAAGATATACTCAAGGTGCTGAATGGGAAAAGTCTGCATCCAAGAATATTCAGCAAGGCTACCATTCAGCAAGGCTACCATTCCGGATAGATGGAGAGATAGAGTCTCCCAGACAAACAAAAACTAAAGGAGCTTGTGACCACTAAACCAGCTCTGCAAGAAATATTAGAGGGGACTCTGAGTGGGGAAGAAAGGCCAAAAGTGACAAAGACTAGAAAGGAACAGAGAAAACCTCCAGAAACACTGACTTTACAGGAAATACAATGGCACTAAATTCTTACCTATCAATAATTACTCTGAATGTAATTGGACTAAATGCTCCAATCAAAAGACACAGGGTGTTAGAATGGATAAAAAAACAAGACCCATCTATATGCTGCCTACAAAAGACTCATTTTAGACTAAAACACCTCCAGATTGAAAGTGAGAGGGTGGAGAAATATTTATCATGCAAACGGACATCAAAAGAAAGCCAGAGTAGCCATATTTATATCAGACAGACTAGATTTTAAACCGAAGACTGTAACAAAAGATAAAGAAGGGCACTACACATAATAAAGGGGTCTACTGAACAAGAAGGTCTAACAAATGTAAATGTTTATGCCCCCAACATGGGAGCACCCAAACATAAAAGGAACTCATTCATAATAATCAATAATAGTAGGGGACTTTAACACCCCACTTATGTCAATGGACAGATCATCTAAGCAGAAAATCAACAAAGAAACAATAGCTTTGAATGACACACTGGACCAGATGGACTTAACAGATATATTCAGAACATTCCATCCTAAAGCAGCAGAATAAACACTCTTTTCAAGGGCAAATGGGACATTCTCCAGAACAACCACATACCAGGTTACAAATCAAGTGTCAACAAGGACAAAAAGATTGAGATCATACCATGCATATTTTCCAATCACAATGCTATGAAACTTGAAGTTAATCGCAAGAAAAAATTTGGAAAGACCGCAAATACATGGAGGTTAAAGAACATCTTATTAAAGAATGAATGGGTCAACCAGGAAATTAAAGAAGAAATAAAAAAATACATGAAAACAAATGAAAATGAAAACATGAAGGTCCAAAACCTTTGGGATGCAGCAAAAGGAGTAGTAAGAGGGAAGTATATAGCAATACAGGCCTACCTCAAAAAGCAAGAAAAATCTCAAATACAAAACCTAACCTTACACCTAAAGGAGCTAGGGAAACAACAATAAATGAAGCCTAGAGTCAAGAGAAGAAGGGAAAAATAAAGATTACAGACGAAATGAATGATACATGTGAAACAAACAAACAAAAAGCCCACTAGAATAGATCAGTGAAACCAGGAGCTGGTTCTTTGAAAAAGTTGATAAAGTTGATAATACCCTATCCAGACTTATCAAAAAGAAGAGAAAGGACCAAAATAAATAAAACCACCCATGAAAGAGGAGAAATAACAATCAACACTACAGAAATATAATTATAACTGTATGCCAACATATTGGGCAATCTGGCAGAAATAAATAAATTCCTAGGAACATACAAAGTTAATAATACCTATTCTTCTCAAACTATTAAAAAAAACAGAAATGGAAGGAAAACTTCCAAACTCATTCTACAGGGTCAGCATTACCCCGATTCCAAAACCAGGCAAATACCCCACTAAAAAAGAGAACAATATCCCTGATGAATATGGATGCAAAAATTCTCAACTAAATACTAGCAAATCAAATCCCACAGTACATTAAAAGTAATCATTCACCACGATCAAGTGGCATTTATTCCTGGGTTGCAAGGGTGATTCAATATTTGCAAATCAATCAATGTGATAGACCACATTAATAAAAGAAAGGACAAGAACCATATGATCCTCTCAATAAATGCAGAAAAGCATTTGACAAAGTACAGCATCCATTCTTGATAAAAAACCTCAACGAAGTAGGGGTAGAGGGAACATACCTCAACATAATAAAGGCCACATATGAAAAACCCACAGCTAGTGTCATCTTCAATGGGGAAAAACTGAGAGCTTTTCCTCTAGAGTCAGGAATAAGAAAGGGATGTCTACCCTCATCACTGTTATTTTAACACAGTACTAGAAGTCCTAGCCACAGCAATCAGACAACAAAAAGAAATAAAAGGCATCCAAATTGGCAAGGAAGAAGTCAAACTTTCACTATTTTCAGATGACATGATACTCTATGTGGAAAACCCAAAAGACTCCACCAAAAAATTGCTGGAATGGATACATGAATTCAGTAAAGCTGCAGGATACAAAATCAACACACAGAAATCTGCTGCATTTTTATATATTGTCAGAGAAATCAAGAAATCAATCCCATTTATAATTGCACCAAAAACCGTAAGATACCTAGGAATAAACCTAACTTAAGAGGTGAAAGATCTGTACCTTGAAAACTATAAAACATTGATGAAAGAAATTGAAGAGGAAACAAAGAAATGGAAAGATACTCCATGCTCATGGATTGCAAGAACAAATATTGTTCAAATGTCTACACTACCCAAAGCAATCTACACATTTAATGCAATCTGTATCAAAATACCACCAGCATTTTTCATAGGGCTAGAAACAATCCTAAAATTTGTATGGAATCACAAAAGACTCCAAATAGCCAAAGCAATCTAGCAAGAAAAGCAAAGCTGGAGGCGTCACAATTTCAGACTTCAAATCATATTAACAAAGCATAGTATGGTACTGGCACAAAAACAGGCACATAGATCAGTGGAACAGAACAGAAAATCCAGAAATAAACCCACAACTGTATGGTCAATTAATCTTCGACAAAGCAGGAAAGAATATCCAATGGAAAAAAGACAGTCTCTTCAACAAATGGTGTTGGGAAAACTGGACAGCAACATGCAGAAGAATGAAACTGGACCACTTTCTTACACCATACACAAAAATAAATTCAAAATGGATGAAAGACCTAAATGTGAGACAGGAAACCATCAAAGTACTAGAGAAGAACACAGGCAGTAACCTCTGTGACATCAGCTGTAGCAACTTCTTACTACATCTTACTACATACGTCTCCTGAGGCAAGGGAAACAAAAGCAAAAATGAACTGTTGGGTCTTCATAAAGGTTAAAAGCTTCTACACAGTGGGGGAAACAATAAACAAAACTAAAAGGCAACCTATGGAATGGAAGAAGATATTTGCAAATGACGTATCTGCTAAAGGGTTAGTATCCAAAATATATAAGGAACTTATAAAACTCAACACCCAAAAAAACAAATAACCCAATTAAAAAATGGGCAGGAGACATGAACAACATTTTTCCAAAGAAGACCAAACAGATGGCCAACAGACACATGGAAAGATGCTCAACATCACTTATCATCAAGGAAATACAAATCCAAACTACAGGGAGATATCACTTCACACTTGTCAGAATGGATAAAATTAACAACACAAGAAACAACAGGCATTGGCGAAGATGTGGAGAAACGGGAACCCTCTTGCTCTGTTGATGGGAATGCAAATTGGTGCAGGCACTCTGGAAAATAATATGGAGGTTCCTCAAAAAGTTAAGAATAGAGCTACCCTATGACCCTGCAATTGTATTACTAAGTATTTACCTAAAGGATACAAAAACAGTAATTCAAAGGGATACATGCACCCTAATGTTTATAGCAGAATTACCTACAATAGCTAAATTATGGAAACAGCCAAGTGTCCATCGACTGATGAATGGATAAAGAAAATGTGGTGTATATATACAATGGAATATTACTCAGCCACAGAAAGAATGAAATCTTTCCATTTGCAATGACATGGATGGAGCTAGATTGTATTATGCTAAGTGAAATAAGTGAGTCAGAGAAAGACAAATACCATATGATTTCACTCATATGCAGAATTTAAGAAACAAAACAAACGAGCAAAGAAAAAAAAAAGGGGGCAAACAAGAAACAGACTTTAAAAAAAAAAAAGATTTTATTTATTTATTTGAGAGAGAGAGAGCACAAGTGGGGGGAGAAGTAGAGGGAGAGGGAGAAGCAGACTTCCCGCTAAGCAGGGAGCCCGACAGGGGACTTGATCTGGGGACTCCAGAATCATGACCTGAGCCAAGGCAGACACTTAACCAACTGAGCCACCCAGGTGCCCCAGGAAACAGACTCTTAACTGTACAGAACAAACTGATGGTTACCAGAGGGGAGCTGGTTGGGTGAAATAGGTGATGGGGATTAAGGAGTGTACTTGCTGTGATGAGCACAGGGTGTTGTATGGAAGTGTTGAATCACTCTATTTTACACCTGAATATCATATTATACTGTATGTTAACTAATGGGAATTTATTTTTTAAATTTTTTAAAAAATATTTTATTTATTTGACAGAGAGAGACACAGCCAGAGAGGGAACACAAGCAGGGGGAGTGGGAGAGGCAGAAGCAGGCTTCCTGCTAAGCAGGGAACCCAGCGCGCAGCTCGATCCCAGGACCCTGGGATCATGACCTCAGCCGAAGGCAGACGCTTAACAACTGAGCCACCCAGGCGCCCCAACTAACGGGAATTTAAATAAAAGCTTAAAATAATAAACCCCCCTATTTTTATATTACTGTCAATTCTTCCCTCTATGTCTGTTAATATTTGCTTCATCTATTTATATATTATTCTATGTTATATGCATAGATATTTATAGTTGTTATATTCTTATTGGATTGATCCCTTTATCATGATGTAATGCCCCCCCCCTTTTTTTTTAGAGAAAGAGCATGTATGTGTGTGGTGGAGGGGGGACAGAGGGAGAGAGAGAATCTTAAGCAGTTTTGACACTCAGTGCAGAGCCTGACATGGGGCTCTACCTCATGACCCTGGGATCATGACCTGGGCCAAAGTCAAGAGTCAGATGCTTAACCAACTGAGTCACCCAGATGCCCCACAGTCTTTGTTTTAAAGTCTGTTTTGTCTGATGGTAAGTATGCTACTCCAGCTTTTTTTTTTTCCTCCAGCTTTTTGTTTCTATTTGCTTGGGATATCTTTTTCTATCCCTTCACTTACAAGTCAGTCTCTTGTAGGCAGCATATAAGTAGGTCTTGCTTTTTTATCCATTCAGTTACCATGTTTTCTGATTGGAGCATTTAGTCCATTTACATTTAAAGTAAGTATTGACAGGTATGTACTTCTGCCATTTTTTTTTTTTTAAGATTTTATTTATTTATTTGACAGAGAGAGAGTGTACAAGCAGGGGGAGTGGCAGGCAGAGGGAGAGGAAGAAGCAGGCTCTCTGCTGAGGAGGGAGCCCGATGCGGGGCTCTATCCCAGGACTCTGGGATCATGACCCGAGCTGAAAGCAGACGCTTAACCGACTGAGCCACCCTGGCATCCCTACTTACTGCCATTCTGTTAACTGTTTTCTGTTTTTTGTTTTTTGTGTGTGTGTAATTCTTTGTTCCTTTCTTCTTGTCTTGCTGTGTTCCCTTGTGATTGAATGACTTTCAAGTTTATGGTCACTTAAGTCCTAACACATTCTAAAAGCACTACATTATTAATCTACCCCCCACCCATGTTTTAAATGTATTTGATGTTTTATTTTATAACTTTTTGTGTATCCCTTAACTAATTATTGTATATGTAGTTGATTTTACTACTTGTCTTTTAACCTTCATACTAGCTTTACAAGCAGTTGAGCCACTACCTTTACTGTATGTTCGCTTTTACCAGTGAGATTTTTTTTTCTTTCATAATTTTCTTCTACTTATGGCCTCCCGCCCACACACACACTTAAAGAGGTCCTTTGAACAATTCTTATAAGGCTGGTTTAGTGGTGATTAACTTCTTTAACTTTTACTTGTCCAGGAAACTTTATCTCTCCTTCAATTCTGAAATATCCTTGCTAGGTAAAGTACTCTTGGTTGTGTTTTTTTTTTTTTTTTTCCTTGTAGCACTTCAAATATATCATGCCACTCCCTTCTGGCCTGCAAAGTTTTTGCTGAAAAAGCAGCTCACAGTCTTATGGGTGTTCCCTTGTAGGTAACTAGTAGCTTTTCCCTTGCTGCTTTTAAGATTCTCTTTACGTCTAATTTTTGACGTTTTAATTATGATGTGACTTGTGTGGACCTCTTTGGGGCTCTCTGTGGTTCCTGGACCCAGATGTCTGTTTTCTTCCCCAGGCTAGAGAAGTTTTCAGTTATTATTATTATTTATTTTTTTTAAAGATTTTATTTATTTATTTGACAGAGAAAGAGAGACAGCTAGAGAGGGAACACAAGCAGGGGGAATGGGAGAGGGAGAAGCAGGCTCCTGGCTAAGCAGGAAGCCCAATGCGGGGCTCGATCCCAGGACCTGGGATCATGACCTGAGCCGAAGGCAGACACCTAATGACTGAGCCACCCAGGTGCCCTTCAGTTATTATTTCTTCAAGTATGTTTTCTGCTACTTTCTCTTTCTTCTCCTTCTACGCCCCTCTAATGCAAATGTTGGTATGCCTGATGTTATCTAAGAGGTCCCTTAAACTATCCTCATTTTAAAATTTTTCATTCTGCTGTTCAGCTTGAATGATTTCTACTACTCTGTTCTGTAGATCACTGATCTATTCTTCTGCATCCTCTAACTGCTATTGATTCCCTCTAGTGTATTTTTCATTTCAGTTATTGTTCTTCAGCTGATTGGTTCTTTTTAACATTTTCTATCTCTTTTGAAGTTTTCACTGTGTTCATTCATTCTTCTCTATAGTTCAATGAACATTTTTAGGACCATTACTTTGAACTCCCTATTAGGTATATTATTTTAGTTCTTTTTCTGAGGTTTAGTTCTTTTTCTGAGGTTGTTTTCTGTCTCGTTCTTTCATTCCTATCTCCTCATTTTGTCTGACTCTATTTGTTTCTATGTTTTAGGTGAATCCGCTACATCTGGTCATGAAACAGTGGCCTTATGTAGAAAGCATCCTGTGGGGCCCAGAAGCAAAATCTACCCTAATCACCAGAACCAGGGTCTCCAGGGATGACTGTGTGTAGGCTGCATGTTCCCTCCTTTTGTGGCTGGGCCACAACTGCTGTGGGTAGGGCTGCCCCTGACCCTCTGGGTAGGAGTAGTTTTTGGAGAGTGTGGGTCCAGGCTAAGGCTACTCACTAGGTGTGGTGTAGTGGAAACTGCTTTGAAGGTGAGTACCAGTCCTAGCCCAGGATCCCTGCTGGGTGTGGCACAGTGGCAGTCACTTTGGAGGGGGCCTGCTGGGGCAGGTTTGCAAGGGAACACCAGAATGGGGTGAGTGGTGCTACCAAGGAAGATGGAGACTGTCAGAACTGGCATCCACCCACACTGGACCAGCTAGGCAGGAGGGCAAGAAAAATGGAGCCTGCCAGTGCTTCCATTCCTGGAGAAAGTTCCTACTTTCTTATTGGTCCAACATCATGTCCCTTGGGCATTCAGAGAAGAACTGAAGTTAAATGGACTTTCTTTTCTTATTCTCCATCAGTTGTTTGTAATCATGCCATATTTCAGTTTGCTTCAAGCTTAGATCATGACTGTCTTACACAGTTTTTTTTTTTTTTCGATTTTCTTGGGAGTTTTGAATTGCTTTTGAAAAACTTGTTCATATAGAATGCTGTGCTACAAGCATACTCTCCAGTTTCCTTGTTCTCAAATATAATAGTACTGCATGGAATAGCTCCACCCCTCCCTATTCCCCTTTATGGAGAACTTCTTCCCAGAGAAATCCCATCACCTCTTCTATTCTGGACTGGCTGTTCTTCAGTTGCCATCTAAGGTCTTCCCTTCACTGATTCTCTGGATTGAATCCACTGTTTCATGGATCTCATGTATTCCTCTTTCTTGGTTTACTTAATTTTTTTTGAAGATTTATTTATTTTAGAGAGAGAGAAAGAGCAAGAGAGAGAGCAGGTGCACGTGCATGTGTGTGTGGGAGGAAGGGGCAGAGGGAGACAGGAGAGAGAATCCCAAGTGGACTCCGCGCTGAGCGTCTAATCTGATTTGGGGCTCGATCGCACAACCCTGAGATCATGACCTGAGTCTAAACCAAGAGTCAGGCACTTAACCTACTGTGCCACCCACGTGCCCCCTGGTTTACTTAATTTGATACAGTATCTATTCAAGTAACTCTCTAGAAAATAGGGAGATAAACTTTCTGAGTTTTTATTTATTTATTTTTAAGATTTTATTTATTTATTTGATAGAGAGAGACACAGCGAGAGAGGGAACACAAGCAGGGGGAGCGGGAGAGGGAGAAGCAGGCTCCCCGCTGAGCAGGGAGCCCGATGAGGGACTAGATCCCAGGACACCGGAATCATGACCTGAGCCGAAGGCAGACGCTTAATGACTGAACCACCCAGGCGCCCCAACTTTCTGAGTTTTTAAATGTCTTTATTCTAATCTCATATCTGACTGATAGCTTGGCAGGATATTGGAAATCTGATTTCAAATCCATTTCCCTAGAATTACTAATGAGAGTCTAATATCACCCCAATTTTTGTTCTTATTAAAGGGACCTGGTTTTTTTAAAAAACAAAAAAGGGACCTGGTTTTTCTCTCTGGACGCTTTTAGTGTCTTGTTTTCATCTGCGTTTTTCTAAAATTTTGAGATGATATGTTTATGTATGTTTCTTTGTTTTACTCATTGTACTTGGTTTTTTCAATCAAAAGACTTGTATTTTGTATTATTTCTTTAATTCTGTGGGCAGGAATGGAAGGAGCATGAGAGGCTGCTGTGGGAGTGTCAAATTCGATTTTTTTAAAGTTTTTATTTACTTATTTATTTGAGAGAGAGAGAACATGAGCAGGGGCAGGGGAGAGGGAGAAGCAGACTCCCTGCTGAGCAGGGAGCCTGATGCAAGGCTTGATCCCAGGACCCCGAGATCATGACCTGAGCTGAAGGCAGATGCTTAACCAACTAAGCCACCCAGGCGCCCCTCAAATTATATTTTTTATTATATGCTGGTTACACAAGCATGTTCCCAAGGAGGGAAACAGGGATCCTAAGGAATCCTACCAGGTTCTAGCTCTTTGTACCCATCTTATCATCCCAGTCCCTTGAATTCTCTCCATTCTGCATTATTTCTGTGATGATTTCCTTCTCTCTCTTCTTTCCCTTCTTTCTTCTCCAGAATCCAGTTAGTTGTTGAAATTCTTGAATTAGTCCTCTATGTCTCCCCCTTCCCTCCTTCTCCCTCTCTCTGGCTTTCTTTCCCTTCCTGTGAGATATCCTAAACATTAGTTTCCAGGCCTTATGATGACATTTTAAATTTTGGTACTTACATTAAAAAAAATTTTTTTTAAGTAGGCTCCATGCTGGGTGTGGAGCCCAATGTGGGGCTTAAACTCACAACCCTGAGATCAAGAGTAGGATGCTTAACCGCCTGAGCCACCCAGGACTCCCCCACATTTTAAAATTGTAACAGCTCTTTCTGGTATTAGCTTTCTGTTTTCATAATATTCTAGTCTTATTTTATATACTCTATCTGAATATAGTAATTATTGTTTACAAAGACTTAATTTTTTAGAACAGTTTTAAAGAAAAATTGGTAAGACAGTATAAAGTTCCCATATACTCTGCATTACATTAGCATTTGTTATAGTTAATAAATCCATATTGATACATTATTATTACTGTTATGAGAGACCATACTTTATTTACTTAGTTTCTGCCTAATATCTTTTTTCTGTTCCAGGATCTCATATTCCATTTAGCTGTCACATCTCCTTAGGCTCCTTTTGGCTGTAACAATTTTGCAAACTTTCCTTGTTTCTGATGACCTCGATAGTTCTGAGGACTACTAGCCAGCTATATCTAGGATGTTTCTCTATTGGAATTCGTCTTAGCATGCTTTATTGTTTGTTATTTTGTTTATGCTTGAGAGTAAATGCTAGGATGCACTTTACTTTTGGGAACCAAGTAGGGAGTCAACTGTTCCATTGTTCTATATAACAACCTTCCATGAATCCTCATTTCTAATACTTCCCATTAGAACCGCCAACCCTGAGTTTACAGCTGCTCTGGTATCCTGCTGAGAGAATAGAGAAGAGTAGCTCATTTCTCTACTGTAGCCCATAAATAGCTCCTCATTCTGGGCTGTGGTTTCCTTAGCCTGCTTCTACTTTCTATTTTTAAGAAATTGGAAATCACTTGACATTACTTTTTTTTCCATTCTTTTCTACCATTCCATTTATTTTCATGTGTTTATTCCCTTTAAATTCCTACACTTTCACTTTAGAGGAGTTTGGGACAGAATGGGAGGAGAATGTATCTATTCATTCTGTCAACTTTTACTTGAGGACTCCACAAATCTACTTGTTAAAGAAAAATAGAATTTCTCCTATATAAATGAAATATAAATGTCTACTAACTCATAGTTTTGTTATTGTTTGTAATTCTTTTGATATGGATTTAATTTATATTCCTGTCAGTGGTTTTATTAAAGCTTCTAATAAAACTCAGTCAGGAATAGGGTGCCCAGAGGAAAAAGAATTTACCCATATGAACCTTTCCTGAAGGGACTACGTGTAAAGTCATAGGCAGGTAAAGGGAAAACACAGGGAACGGTGAGGCACCAGGAACACGTAACAGAAGGACACCCTTACAATCTCTAGAGCCGGAGGGACAAGGCAAGGAATAGAGTTACAGGAGTGAGGTAGGCACTCGAGCTATGGAGAAGAGGCCATCCAGCAGAAGCTGTAGTACACAGATACAGCTGCTGTGCTGAAGCACACTGGGGAAGAAATGCCCACTCCTGGCAGTACAATCCACTGGCCAGACCCAACCAGAAGCTAGCCTTTGGGAAGGGGACCCAAAGGACGCAGTTTGTTGGAGTCAGAGCAGGCCCAGAATAGATTGAGGGGCTAAAGGTAAGGGGTGGATAGAGAACTGCTATTAAAACCTAATGTTTTCAAACAGACCTTTCTCCAAAGAGACATGCACATGGCCAACAGACACAAGAAAAGACACTCAACATCATCAATCATCAGGGAAATGCAAAGTAAAACCTAAGTGAGATATCGTCTCACACCTGTCAGAATGGCTAAAATAAAAAAGATAAGCAATAACAAGTGTTGGTGGGGATGTAGAGAAAAAGGGAATCCTCGTGCACTGTTGGTGAGAATGCCAACTGGTGCAGCCACTGTGGAAAACAATATGGAGGTTCCTCAAAAAGTTAAAAATAGAACTATCATATGATCCAGTAATTCCACTACTGGGTATTTACCCAAAGAATATGAAAACACTAATTCAAAAAGATATATGCATCCCTATGTTTATTGCAGCATTATTTACAATAGCCAAATTATGGAAGCAGCCCAAGTGTCCATCAACAGATGAATGGATAAAAAAGAGGTGGTGTGTATGTATATATATATATGGCATATACACACACACACACACACACACAATGGAATATTATTCAGCCATAAAAAGAATGAAATCTTGCCATTTGGAACTACATGGATGGACCTAGAAGGTATACTGCTAAGTGAAATAAGTCAGTCACAGAAAGACAAATACCGTATGATTTCACTCATGTGGAATTTTTAAAAAAAGATTATTTTGAGAGAGAGAGAGTGTACGTGCATACTAGACAGCATGGGGTGGGGGATGCAGAGGGAAAGGGAGAGAGATTCCCAAACAGACTCTGTGCTGAATGCAGAGCCCAAGTCGGGGCTCGATCCTACAACCCAAGATCACAACCCAAGCTGAAACCAAGAGTTGGACACTTAACTAACTGTGCCACCCAGGCGCCCCTCATATGTGGAGTTTAAGAAACAAATGAACAAAGAAAAAAAGAGACTACCATAACATAATAAATTAAAATAAAATTAAACATATATATATAAAAGAGAAGAAAAAAAGAGACAAAAGAGACTTAACTACAGAGAACAAACTGGTGGTTGCCAGAGGGGAGATAGGTGGGGGATGGGTGAAACAGATAAAGAGACTTAAGTCTACACTTACTGTGATGAGCACTGAGTACACAACTGTTGAATCACTATATTATATACCTGAAACTAATATAACACTGTATGTTAACTATACTGGAATTAAAATGAAAAAAATAAATAAAAATAAATAAAATCACATAGCTTACAACAACAAAAAAACCCTAATGTTTTAGTAACAATATAGTTCAAATACTGAATATTTGTGATTTGACAAAACATAAGTAGGAATATGTAATGTTGGATATTATTATGTATTGTATTAGACATAGAATAGTGGTAACCATAGGGTGGCAGTGACTGGGAGGGAGCATGAAGAGCTTTGGGGGTACTGGTGAGGTTTGTTTCTTGATCTGGGTGCTAGTTACACAGATGTGCTCACATTGTGAAAATTCACTGATTGGTGGGTACATTTACGACTTGTGTTTTTTTGTGTGTATATGTTATATTTCAACAAGAAAATTACCAAAAAAAAAAAAAAAAAAAAAAAAGATGGTAGCCATGAATACAACTAAAACAAAACCAAAGCCAAAAAACTATGTCAATGTTATTTTTCTCTCTTTAGGCATCCTCACTAACAAGTCAACAAGGACTTATTAGAACAACTAAAACAATGATGAGCATTCAACAGACAGGAAAGGCAAACCTTAGCTTCAAGGAATTTGTGATCTGCTCAGGAAAAACAAATATTCAGACATGAAATTAAGAATATTAACAAGTAATATATCAGGCTATGAAGAATGCTATAGTAAAAACAGACCCACTATTGGCATGTAAGTGACTCTTACTGGAAGGCCTAGATATAAATACTCCTCAAGTGGGCTCCTTTTGTTGGAGATAGGTCATCTAGGCCAAGTAGACCAAACATCTGGTTTCAGAAGGTGTTTCAGTGTTTGCCATGATTGCGCAAGGGGGAGGCTGAGTGGTGCCCCTCCTCTGCTTCAGTGGGAGTAGCCCTGTCTTATCTGTTTTAAACTATGCATTCTGTGCTAATTTTCATTTAACAAAAGGATTTTGTTCCTAAAACGAGCTTGAAAATCACTCTTCTAGAAATCTGACTTCTAGATTTGTATATCTCAATTGACATATCTTACAGTGGAAAAATTTTTAAAAACCTCTGAAACTCTAAAAAATAAAACCCATTTTTAGAAGGAAATGAAAATTACCTGAAGTAAAGGGATAAAATCCTCCTGTTCTAGAGAGTTGCAGCTGGGCTTTGCTAGAAGACAGATAAACTTGGAGGCATCATCATGATGGTCATTCAGCAACCTATAAGAGACAACTGCTTAGGAAGACGGCTACTGTGAACAACGTCTACAATATCAACAGTTGGTAATTTCAGCCTGAACTGAAGGCCATTTAGATCCAGAATCAAGTTCTCTCTCTCTCTTTTTTTTTTTAAAGATTTATTTATTTATTTGAGAGAGAGAATGAGAGACAGAGAGCATGAGAGGGAGGAGGGTCAGAGGGAGAAGCAGACTCCCTGCTGAGCAGGGAGCCCGATGCGGGACTCGATTCCGGGACTCCAGGATCATGACCTGAGCCGAAGGCAGTCGCTTAACCAACTGAGCCACCCAGGCGCCCTCAAGTTCTCTCTTTTCAATGATATTTTAAAAAGGGCATTTTTCCATGCTCTTGATTTTGTCAAAAGGACACCTCCATAAAAGCTCAACAAAATAGCTTATTATTTTTGTAAAATGCTTCTGGGGCTGATACCACAGAGTCAACAGAACAATGAAGGTAAAAATACACTTGACGGAGAATGCCCATTCAGGTTTAGCACAGGACATCCAGACCCAGAACTCGAGAGCTACCTACCAGCTAGCCAGGAGAGAATCCATCAGTTGGACTACTATGCACCACATAAAATAAAAACAGCTGTTTGCCCAGGTTGGCAGACATATTCAGGGCCAACCAGATAGGGGGCTTTTGAAATTAGATTTTGAAGGACCAGGCTGAAAAAAAAGAATGACTGCCCTTTTAAGTCTTTAAGCTCTAAGAATTCCTCATGTCCAGCTAACTACTGGACATTTCCACTTAGTGACTGTACTCTGATAACAAAGTCAAAATATCAAAAACCAAATTTAAAATCTTCCTTTCACAGTCAGTCCTTTTCATGGACATCGATTTTTGTTAAAGGTGGTACCATCCTGAGTTATCTGGGCTTGAAATTTTGAAGTCATTTTAAACTTCTTTCTCTTCCTTATTTTCTCCACATCCAATTAGTCTCCACATTTTCTTGATTTTCTTCTTTAATCATGTGCAGAATGCTAGCTGTGTGCCATGTACTTTGTCTGCAGCTTACAGTCCAGTGAGAGTGCTACACCAATGATACTACTGTGGGACAGCCACGACTGAAATAAGCAGCACGGGTGTCACCGAAGGCCACAGGAGGGCAGTGAGACTCCCTAAAAAGGGGAAGTAGGAAAGAAGGGTGCTCTGGGTCAAGAGGGTTGCATGTACAAATGCCTGGTGTGAGAGTGCGTGGAAGACTTTGGCACTTACAAACACGGGGATGGTAAGAGAAGCGGACGTGAGCATGTAGGATTGGATCTTGGAGGTCCTTTTATGTTAGGTCAGGGAGCCTGGACGTTAGCCTACTCCACAGAAAAATTTTAAGTTGGACAGTGACAAGATCAGATGTGCTTTTCAGAAATATCAAGCAAAAATCCAACCAACCTGAGCACAGACAGTGACAGTGGGAGATGAAGAGAAAGGTATAAATCTGGTTGAAATGAAAAGGACATGGTAGTTGATGGGTGTGGAGGAGTGAAAGAAAGGGAAAAGTCCATGATGACTTCTAGGTTTCTAGCTTGGATCTCTAAGTGCTTGGAATACAAGATTGGAACACAGGAGTCCTCAGGAATATTTCCTCAAAATGTTTTATTGAACCATTCCCTCTATTTCTAGTGTACCTTTAAGTCTGGGGTCTTACTACTTCATGCTGAGACTGACGGAAGGGAAAAGGGTCAAAACAGAGTTCAGTATACATCCAACCTTAAAACATAGACAATTCATTATCAAACATCCTTTGATTATATAACTCCCCTTTTCAAAAATGTTCAGTAGCTCGCTCTACCACTTACATGAGTAAGTCTAAATGCCTAAGTTGAACATTTGAGGCCCTCTGTAACTAGGTGGGAGCCTGCCTACCTACCTATCTTACTACTTTGCTAAAGGAAACTTCCACTCCAGGCAGCTGGCCTGATCCACTATTCTCTAAGTGTGTCATGTGCATTCTTGCCTCTCTGACATTTCTCACGTGAGTCTACTCTCCTAGAATACCACCCCTCCCAACTTTGCTATCTGAATGCTGGCTATTCTTTAAGGTCCAGCTAATAAACCCACCTTTTCAAAAAGCTTTCTCTCAGAACTAAATTCTTTACTGATCTTTGTACTGTTTAATTTAATATACCATTGTACTGTTAGTTTTATTTTTCTGGCACTTAAAGGGCAGACACAGTTATAAATAGGTCTTTTCTTCCTTAGCACCCAGCACAGTGACTTTCACACAGAAGATTCTCAAAAAATGTTTGTGATTTAACAGATATATACTTAAACTGACTTCATTTGTGATTACTACAGCTATAGTATAATTTGTACATTAATTCACCTTATCATTCTTCAGCATACTCAAGGCCCCTAGAATTAAATACATATACATTTCAGAAAAAGATTAATACGTAATAAGTGCTAGAAGATGATTGGGATGATCAGAATAAAAAGGTGGTGAGATCTCTGGAAAGGAAAGGAGCACTTTTATAAAGAAAGGATGGCACAGATGAGAGATACTTTGAGAAGAAAAAGGCAAATCAAGAATAGCTCTTTCCTGACATGTATCATATGACCTCACTGATATGAGGAATTCTTAATCTCAGGAAACAAACTGAGGGTTGCTGGAGTGGTGGGGGGTGGGAGGGATGTGGTGGCTGGGTGATAGACATTGGGGAGGGTATGTGCTATGGTGAGCGCTGCGAATTGTGTAAGACTGTTGAATCACAGACCTGTACCTCTGAAACAAATAATACATTATATGTTAAAAAAAAAAAAAAAGAAGATAGTAGGAAGGGGAAAATGAAGGGGGACAAGTCAGAGGGGAGACGAACCATGAGACTATGGACTCTGAGAAACAAACTGAGGGTTCTAGAGGGGAGGGGGTTGGGGGATGGGTTAGCCTGGTGATGGGTATTAAAGAGGGCACGTATTGAATGGAGCACTGGGCGTTATACGCAAACAATGAATCATGGAACACTACATCAAAAACTAATGATGTGATGTATGGTGATTAACACAACATAAAAAAAAAGAAAGAATACTCTTTCCTATCAGAAGCATGAAAAAGAAAGAAAAGGTGAATTACGATTTTCAGCCAATGATAGTGGCTGGTGAACTCTATATGGAAGAGAAAAGGAGATAAATAAGAGTTGTGAAAGCTGAAGAAGGTAAACATAACTATTCTAAACTGGTATCTTCCAGAGCCCTTAAAACAAAATATTGTTTTGTTAATAGAGAAATGAAATGTTAACATTAAAATGTAAGAGAAAATAAAGCATAAAGAAGCTGGAAAAATATTACTGTTTGAGAGGAGCTCTGCCACAAAGCTGGTAATCTAGCAACTCAAAAAGTTGTGGACCAACATCTTTCCCCTAAAAATGTCCAGACTGCAAGAAAACAGATGTCAGAGTACAGATAGGAAACAGGCAATGTCCAGGGGAAGGAGGGAGAGCACAGGCAGGGGAACAAGAGCCTGTTAAGTTGTTCATCCTCAAACCATTAGGAGGAAGGCTAGGAAGCCTCCACCCCATGAGCACTGGGATAGCAAGGAAATTATTTCTTGTTATTCGGTGACTTCATCTGACTTTACTTTTCAAGATTATATAGAGCCCATTATTGGAGCAAGTCAGCTTGTGTATGTATATACCAATATGTTTTAATTCTGTGTTTATCTGCCAGTTATTTTTTGTATTTGAAAATTTAATGGACCATACTTGCGCCCAAGTCATTTTATGCAAAGGGTAAAATCTGTTAAAAAATTGCAAAAATAAACACATATCTTCTTCAAGGTCAGTATGATAACTCAAACCATCATGCTTAGCTGCTTAGTCTCCCCAAATAGCCATACTAGGGTATCCCTTAAAGCACCCTTGCTTTTATTTTATTTTTTATTTAGTATTTTTAAAAGATCTTATTTATTAATTTGACACACAGAGAGAGAGAGTGAGCACAAGCAGGGGGAGCACCAGGCAGAGGGAGAGGGAGAAGCAGACTCCTTGCCAAGCAGAGAGCCCAATGCAGGACTCCATCCCAGGACCCTGGGATCGTGACCTGAGCCGAAGGCGGACGCTTATCCAACTGAGCCACCCAGGCGCCCCATAAAGCTTATTAAAAGACATTTTAAAAACCAAGAAACAGATTCTTAACTATAGAGAACTGATGGTTACCAGGGGGGAGGCGGGTGGAGGATGGGTGAAATAGGTGGTGGGAATTAAGGAGTGCACTTGTTGTGATGAGCACCGGGCAACCTATGGAAGTGTTGAATCACTATATTGTACACCTGAAACTAATACTACAGCGTATGTTAACAAACTGGAATTTAAATAAAAACTAAACTAAACTAAAAGGCAGTTTAAGAGCACAGAAAGGAGCTCCCACTAGAGGGCGCTCCAACCATTTTAGTATGGGGCCGTAAGCTAAAGCTTCACTATAGAGACGTACACTTAACTACTCAGAAATTTTTTCAAATGAGGAAAGATAGGGACAGGTGCCCATGGTATATGACTTCATAAGCAGTTTCCTGTAGTTACCTAAAATGAAGACTTGTGCTTCATGTCTTTTTTCCCGTTTTGCCTTTTGTAGAAATATCTTTTCCCTAGAGATAAAATCAACAGGGTCCATCTCAGTAAGAGAACACGGCTGTGTGGCGGCCGTGCTGCTCCGCCCACCGACATAAATGTCCGCCCGATGTCAGTGACTTACAGTCTTAAGGAAAAAAGCACCCTGGCTGACTCTATTATTATGCCGTTAACTGCAGGTAAATCAAGCTGGTTTGCAGTTGTCCTTTGCTGTAGTCAGCCTCAGGCTCACAAACGTAGGGGCCTAGAATATTCAAAATAACTTAAAATATAAGTAGTTACAGCTCTTCTCTCTGGCTCTAATCTCCTCTAGAATAGACAACTTTCTTTTTTTCAATCTCCCAGCTTGTTCAAAGTTTTCTCTTAAACAATTGTTAAGAATTCTAACTCACTTCTTGCTGCTTTCACAGATGGTTAAATGACCAACAATGCTGATCTCAATGGCTAAAGACATCTCTGACAAGAGCTGTGCAGCATCTCTTCTGTTTCCTCCTCTGGTCCATACTCCAGCTAAGGCCTGACACTTACCGGGGTGAAAGAAGCTAGCTGAATGAAAGTTAGAACACGTACACATTTCAAGTTCTTGAATTCCACTACTGTTACATACTGATTTAAAATAATAATTAGTAATAGATAATTGGACCATCCAGCTGAAGTCTTGACTTTATGGGTGGGAAAAGGAGAGGGAATCCAAGCTGACTTCTCTACTGTTCAGGCCCTAGGCTCTATTTTCTTCCTGTAGGTTCTAGGCTGCCAGAAATACCAGTGATAAATACCCTAAGGGCAAATGCCAATTCTTTTGCTGGTTCATCCCTGTTAATTAGTGTTTATACTATTTCTAGCCTCTAAAGAATTCCATTACTCTTATGACTGCTTATTCACACACACATTTTTTTTTTTAAAGGCATTTCTTAGATTTTAACCAGTTTTCTACTTGCTATAGGAGAGGTGGGATGGTGATCACAGCACTTTGTTTTTTTTGTTTTTTGTTTTTACTTTTTTATTGTTATATTAATCACCATACATTACATCATTAGTTTTAGATGTAGTGTTCCATGATTCATTGTTTGTGCATAACACCCAGTGCTCCATGCAGAATGTGCCCTCCTCAATACCCATTACCAGGCTAACCCATCCTCCCACCCCCCTCCCCTCTAGAACCCTCAGTTTGTTTTTCAGAGTCCATCGTCTCTCATGGTTCGTCTACCCCTCCGATTTCCCCCGCTTCATTCTTCCCCTCCCGCTATCTTCTTCTTCTTCTTTTTTTTTTCTTAACATATATTGCATTATTTGTTTCAGAGGTACAGATCTGAGATTCAACAGTCTTGCACAATTCACAGCACTTACCAGAACACATACCCTCCCCAGTGTCTATCACCCAGTCACCCCATCCCTCCCACCCCACCCCCCACTCCAGCAACCCTCAGTTTGTTTCCTGAGATTAAGAATTCCTCATATCAGTGAGGTCATATGATACATGTCTTTCTCTGATTGACTTATTTCGCTCAACATAATACCCTCCAGTTCCATCCACGCCATTGCAAATGGCAAGATCTCATTCCTTTTGATGGCTGCATAATATTCCATTGTATATATATACCACAACTTCTTTATCCATTCATCTGTCGATGGACATCTTGGCTCCTTCCACAGTTTGGCTATTGTGCACATTGCTGCTATGAACAGCGGGGTGCACGTACCCTTTCGGATCCCTACTTTTGTATCTTTGGGGTAAATACCCAATAGTGCAATTACAGCACTGACTTTGAAGTGTCATCTAGATGGTGTAAGAAGAATGATTCTCCTAGGGTCCTTTCAGTTCTTGGTATTCAGACAACTTAGAACTATTCCTTGTAACAAAATCACTAAAATTTACCTGGAAAACGTGAAGCATTTTAACTTTTAGCTTTGGTGTGTTTCTTTAAAATAAG
Organism: Mirounga angustirostris; assembly: GCF_029215605.1. Classification (NCBI taxonomy): domain Eukaryota; kingdom Metazoa; phylum Chordata; class Mammalia; order Carnivora; family Phocidae; genus Mirounga; species Mirounga angustirostris. The sequence continues at coordinate 123,881,088 of NW_026991709.1, forward strand.
TTCATTAACTGGTAAAAGTTCTATATACTCTAATCACTGTAGTTCTAATAGAATGCAGGAAGAATTTGGTGAACTCAACTTGCTGCTAGATTTTTAAAAATAAGAACCAACTATGTTCTCAAGCATTATACTACTAAGGGCTTTTAGGTGGCATGAAGGGATTAGAAGAAATCTGTATGCTTAGTTCTGCTATTATATGTTGATTTTAAATGATAAAAGGTGAACAGCATTTCCCAACAGTTTACCAGGAAGGGTTAAAATTTAACCCAAAAAAGGTGAGCAGAACATATGTAAAAAAAAGGCTGGTCAGTTGAAAGAGGTAGGAGAAGCAAGCTGTGACATTCTCTTAAAATGTATAAATATATCAGGAAATTACTCATAAAGAAGAAAGGGAAAAGAAAGAAAAGAAAGAAGAAATTCAAAAAAACTCATCAGAGGTGAAATAGGTAAGGAGGATTAAGAGTACACTTATGGGGGCGCCTGGGTGGCTCAGTCATTTAAGCAGTTCAGCATCTGCCTTTGGCTCAGGTCATGATCCCAGGATCCTGGGATGGAGCCCTGAGTCAGTTCCCTGCTCATCTGGAAGTCTGTTTTTCCCTCTCCCTCTGCCCTGTGCCCCCATCCCTCCATCCCCCCCACTCACGCTCTCTCACTCTCAGAATAAATAAAAGTCTTTAAAAAAAAAAAAGTACACTTAGGATGAGCACTGAATAATGTATAGAATTGTTGAATCACTATATTATACACATGAAACTAATATAACATTGTAGGTTAATTATACTGGAATTTAAAAAAAGGGGGGTATGTCAGGATGTACACATTTGTTTCTTAACTGGAGCTTTCAAAGAATGATGATTAAAATCTACTAGAATTCAGTTATTTTTAATAAATCAACTAGATATAATTTTAATGTGGATCATGAGGATGGAAGCTGTATTCCTCAGATGACACACGTGGTTTGCTCCCCTTAAAGGAGAGTCTTTACTTTTATGTCACTGTTACCAGAGTCAAATCCTAAGACCCACATTTAACAAGCAAAACTAAGAAACTATCAAACAGTTACGAGAAAGGTATCTTTGAAGATCTCTTTTACTGATAAAAGACTTGTAAGGTAAAGACTATGGAAAAAATTTGTGTGTGGTTATGAATAGTTGTGAATCACTGAATTTTACTTGTTGAAATAAAGGGTAAAGTAAAATTAACAAATGAGTAAAATAGATGACCTTTATAAAGCACGTTGTGAGAACCAGACAATTCTTTGCCCAGCCCTGGAGTGACTGCTCGTATACTTACTTTCTCCACATGGCAATGAATGACTGTGCTGACACCAATCCTGTCCTCTCTCCCCCGGCAGCCCTGAACATGGGGGCTTTCCAATAGAGAGGACAGCCACAGAGCTGCAAATAAAACACAAATACAGTGTAAGCCAAGGGGTGGTAAAAAGATGACAGAGCCAAACAATGGGCCTTTGTGGCTTTTACCCTTCGTGCCGCAGTGGACAGAGGGTCCTTGAAGGAGCAAATCTGAGGCAGAGGCAAATATATAAGCTATGGGAGATTCAGAGAGAGACACAGGGGCAACAAGAGGATTACATGTTTAATGAAGGAAAGGGAAATCCAATTGTTTTGGATTTTTCTCCAAGTTCATTTACAGTGATGTGTCTTTCTCTTTTCTCCAAGTTCATTTCTCCAAGTTCATTTACAGTGACGTGTCTTTCCCTTTCCTGATAGTTAAAGCAACCAGTCTCCCTTCCTACCACTCTCACGTCATATATTTTCTGCCTTCTAAAGAGAATGACTGAATGTCTTGGTCGTATATGCCCTTCCTTCCTACTGCATAAAAATACAGCCACATTTATTACTTGGTCACTTGGTGTTAATACACTCTCCCACCCATCTCCTTTACTCTTCTTTGCCTACTATGTTATTAAGCCTCAGGGTCAGGAAGAACCAGAAAAGCCTAGATTCTTCAAGAAAATAGCTATCTACTTAAATGGTTACAACAGGTATAAGATTAAAGATAAAAATCAAAATGGTATCATTTATTTATACATTAGAAACTACCACAAATGGCTACATATTATAAAAGCCTTAGGAGGAACTGGGAATGAATATAAAACTATAATATACAACTACAATACTCTAAAAGGTGTTTTTTTTTCTTCAATAAAAAGCTCTTTCAATTAATTATGCTCTCACAAGAAAGAGTTAACAAATTTACCTGCTTCTTTCCTAGAGGGAAAATTCCTTTGAGTAATAATAGTTATCTAAATAATAGTAGAGAAATAGTCTCCAAATGTTCCCAATTTTGTACATGCATGTAAAACATATTCCCAAATTTGAAACCCTTCGAAGGAGTCATATCTTGTTATAAAGTAGGTAGTCTTATTATTTGTATTAGACACAGGATCTGTTGAGTCTTCATCATGCTACAAAGGGAAGCTTTTCCTTTGGAGGCTGACTAGAAGTGAATCTATATTAGGTTCTGGTGAAGCTGCTCCTGGTGTGAGGCCTCAGTGCATGGGGAATCTCCACAGAAGCGTGAGGAGTACCTGGTCTGAGGTTATGAGTCTGAGTTATGCTGAGAGAACACCCAAAGGTGTTCTGGATTCATGTCAGAGATGAGGATATGGAAGGTGAGATTTGAGCCAAGGGAGGTAAGTACAGGGCAGAAATAATAGTTGTTCCTGCCGGCCCTAAAGCATGTTCTGCAAACAGGGTGGAACTTAAGATTTCTTAAGTCCAGAGGTCAAATACCTCCACTGAGGTCAAGAATGAGGGAAAGGTGTTGCTTAGCAACCAAATAGACTTTGTTTATTGTGTAAATTATGATTGCCAAAGTACAAAGCTCACAATTAATATACTTTGGGTGGTAAACTATCAAATCCACTTTGCAATCCCAATCCTCCCTTTCATGCAGAATGGTAGTTTGCCAAGAAAATGCTCTTAGATGCGACAGGCAACTGGCAACTGCTAGGAAAGCTTGAAAGAATAGTCTGTATTGTAGAGGTGGGAGTACAGAGACCCAAACAGAGAAAGTAAGTACAAGGAGAGATTGGAACTGGCTTGCCAAAGTGCTTGAAACTCCCACCATTATAGTCACTCATGGATTTTTCAGAATTGGAAGGACTCAGGAATCTAGCTCAACTTGGGGAAGTGGTCACCAGCCTTAGCTGAAACACTACCAGGGACTGCATGCTTACCACATCCCGTGGGGCTACTTCCACTATTAAACAACTTTCATTCCTTTGGATTATAGTCTTTTCTCTAGAAGACTCCTGTTAAAATGCATACATATCGGCTCCTAAGGAGTAGTAAGTTGGTGAGAGACTGACACATACATTTATTATGACTCAAAGGCAAAATCCTAACAGATAAGGTATAGAATGGATAGGTTTTAAAATAGATTGGGGGGCGCCTCAGTGGCGCAGTCAGTTAAGCATCCAACTCTTGCTTTCAGCTCAGGTCATGATCTCAGGGCAATGAGATCAAGCCCTGCATCAGGCTCTGAGCTCAACGTGGAGTCTGCTTAAGACTGTCTCTCTCTCTCCCTCTGCCCCTCCCTGCCTACTCTCTCAAAACATAAATAACTCTTTAAAAAAATAAAATAGATAGGAAAGGGCTGGCCCATTTTTCTCAGAGTAGGGTACCCTAAATAACCACATGTTAGGCAGCATGAGGGTATTAGCCCTTGGAGAAAATGCCAAAGGAAAAAAATGCAATGCAGATATTCCATTTTGGCTATTTAAAAAAATGTATGGCTGGCTATATCTGCTTGAAACCAAAGAACTAAGATGAAGGGTGTCAGGAGATCAATAAGAACCTAAAAAAGTAAATGATATTAAGCTGAGGGCAACAGAATAGAGACTTCAATAACAGAGGAGAGAACAAGCCAGTGTCAAGACTTTTTACAAAGGAAAAGAATGGATGACAAGTCGGGATATGAGGGAGATACAGAAAATGGGTTTAGGAAACTCAGAGCGGGAGGCAAAAGTCAGTCTCTGGTAATCAAAGTTGCTGGAGCAAGGACAATCTAACACCTATAATTTGACCTAAGGAGGGCCCAACAACATAAAGAATTGAAAGCAAGGTTATCTAATGAGTCACACAGGAGGAGGAGATGATTATCCAGTATCTGCAACGTTCTTTAACATTTTAAAATGTCTTATGCCTGTTATTTCATTCGATCATTACATGATCCCCATGCAGAAGAGGGAAGGTATTTTCAGCCCATTCTACAGATGAAGAAATAAAGGTCCAGAGAAGCTGCCTTACAGGACACAGGCATGATAGGTCAAGGCAGTACTACCTCAGCCAGAAGAGAGAAGCGGATGGTCTCTGTACAGTTCAGAAGAGACTTTCACTCTTCTTCCTCAATTTTCTGATAGAGGCTAAAACTCTGTGGTGAGTCTTCTGGCTCTGAAGACAAATGCTTTTCTTACCGTTCCTCAGTGTATGTTCCTTCACTGCTTTTCTCTCTCTTAGATTCATTCTCTTTATTAATTTCTTCTCTGTCACCACTTAAAACTGTGGGAAAAAGTACACACTACACACTGAGAATTTAATCAGAAATGGGTATTAATCTCTCCAGGGCTGTTTGAGGTCAAAGAAGAATGAGCTAAACTTCAACAACAGATGCAGATTTCACAAACACAGCGTTTTCTTTGCACTTCAAAAAACAGACCCCAGTCTCTACAGCTACACTTAAGTGTCACTAAGAGTAGACTGCAAACTCAAGCTGGCCTTCTCAACAGCTTTATAGACTACAAGAATTCAGAGAAGTGTTCATTTATTGCTCCAACTACCTCTCCCTTCATTGTCCCTTAAAGGCTGTCTTTCTTCTCCTTTACCTACAACCAACTTGTCATGAGAAAACACATGCAGTGCAGATGCTACAGGCACAGAGTTCACTCTGTGGCAGAGAAGACCGACGTGCATAGTAAAAAATATCTGAAAATAGGGTTGTGCTTAGTGAGTGTTAATAGATAGCCATAGCCAAATAAAAGCTGGGTTAAATGGGGATTAGCTAAATGCCAGAAATGACGACATAAATCTGTCGAATGCTAGAGGACTACTGAACCATGGAGCAGGGCATGGCTACCATGAGACAAGGGCAGAAGGGCCACAGCAGGAGGGTGGAGATAAGGCTGTGGAAAGGCAGAAGAGAACAGGATCCTTAGTTAGAAGCTGGGAATATTCAGAGGAGGAAGGTTGACCTATAGGACTTGTATTCCAGACGGAACAAGCTGTAGGTCTCTGACAGGTACAAATCGCTTGGATTGGCTCTCCAGATGTGGTATGCACAGCACAGCACCAGGACTATTATGTCTCTTAATCTGGACAGTTTCTCCTTGTCTGCCTGCCTGAAGCAGTCCATGAAACTGCCTGTTTCTCTCACATGGACTGTTGGCATGTTAGAAATAACCCTGTTTGGCATTTATGCAGTTGACATGTTATCTCTAAATGCAGATTTCATTCAGCCTTACTAATTCTGTCTCCTGGATTTAGATTCATAGTTCCACCCCATTCAGATAATTTACCATCTTGGCTTATACAGTTGCCATCTCTCAAAGCTTTGGGTAAGAAAATGCCAATGCCCTGAAAGAACCTGTAATTTATTTGGGTGGATACTGATTGGAAGTTAGCTAATGGTATGTTAGCATATGTTCAGGGGAGATAACATATGGTATAAACAGCACAATGCCAGGAGTTAGAGGACCAGTCTCCTGATATGTACTAGTTCTCTGACTTCAGGTGACGTACTCACAGAACTTCAGTTTCCTTATGTCTAAAATAGAGAGTAAATAGGTGAGCTCTTATTTCTGCAATGAGTTTACTTTTCATTAGAAATATCTAAGGGATCAACAAGCAAGTTCTAAGATGGGGGGGGAGGGGTGAAGAAGGTGGGAATAAAAAAAGAACTCCTTTTCGTTTCTCCTAAAATCTAATTTACAAATGAACTATTGGGACTTCATCAAGATAAAAAGCTTTCGCACAGTGAAGGAAACAGTTGACAAAACCAGAAGAAACCAACAGAATGGGAGAAGATATTTGCAAATGACATATCAGATAAAGGGCTAGTATTCAAAATCTATAAAGAATTTACCAAACTCAACACCCAAAGAACAAATAATCCAATCAAGAAATGGGCAGAAGACATGAACAGACATTGCTCCAAAGAAGACATCCAAATGGCCAATAGACACATGAAGAAATGCTCAGCATCACTCAGCATCAGGGAAATGCAAATCAAAACACAAGGAGATACCACCTCACACCAGTGAGAATGGCTAAAATTAACAAATCAGGAAATGACAGATGTTGGCGAGGATGCGGAGAAAGGGGAACCCTCCTACACTGTCGGTGGAAATGCAAACTGGTACAGCCACTCTGGAAAACAGTATGGAGGTTCCTCAAAAAGTTGAAAATAGAGCTATCCTAGGACCCAACAATTGCACTACTGGGTATTTACCCCAAAGATACAAATGTAGTGATCTGAAGGGGCACTGACACCCCAATGTTTATAGCAGCAATGTCCACAGTAGCCAAACTATGGGAAGAGCCCAGATGTCCATCGACAGATGAATGGATAAAGAAGATGTGGCATATATATACAATGGAATACTACTCAGCCATCAAAAAAAAAAAATGAAATCTTGCCATTTGCAATGACATGGATGGAACTAGAGGGTATTATGCTATGTGAAATAAGTCAATCAGAGAAAGACAATTATCACATGATCTCACTATATGTGTAATTTAAGAAACAAAACAGGATCATAGGGGAAGAGAGGAAAAAAACCAAAAGACGAAATCAGAGAGGGAGACAAACCATAAGAGACTCTTAATCATAGGAAACAAACTGAGGGTTGCTGGAGGGGAGAGAGGTCGGGGGGGGATGGACATTAAGGAGGGCACGTGATGTAATGAGCAACTGGGTATTATATAAGACTGATGAATCACTGACCTCTACCTCAGAAACCAATAATGTATGTTCATTAATGGAACTTAAATTAAAAAAATGAAAAAAAAAGAAAATAGTGAATAATTATTCATTTTCATAGTGAATAAGAAGTAAAGAATCTATCTGCTTTACTTTTTCTAAGTGCAGTATTTTGCTTAACACAATGTGCTCAATAATTTGATTAAAGAGAAGAATGTAAAACAAAAAAACCAAAAACCCCCAGAAGCAACAAATGTTCTGAATGCAGATAGAGAAGAGGGCGGGGGATGACTGGAGTGGGGATTCAGGGACTTCTCCAAAGACACGATGGAAGGCAGGTCTTAACGGATGGGTGTAGTGGGGGTTGGCAGGAGTGGAAGCCCATTTTGGAGGGAAGAACTGGGAGAGCCCAAATGCAGAGGCAATCCTGTTGGAGGGCAAATAGGTCAGGCTTAGGCAGGGAACAGTAGTTTGGGTTTTATCCTCAAGATCAGTAGTGTCCAAACTTTAAAATATTATTCCTGAGGGACATCTGGGTGGCTCAGTCGGTTAAGCGTCTGCCTTCGGCTCAGGTCACGATCCCAGGGTCCTGGGATCGAGCCCCACATCGGGCTCCTTGCTCCTCGGGGAGCCTGCTTCTCCCTCTGCCTGCTCTACCTGCTGCGCCCTCTGCTTGTGCTCTCTCTCTCTGACAAATAAAATCTTTAAAAAAAATAAAATATTATTCCTGAAAGCAGGGGAACTATGCAAGTATGAACGGGGTCTCAGGAGCTTCCACTTGGTCTCCTACTTGCCCACACGCAACCCTTAGTCTACTAAATCCCCCTGCCTCTTGAAGCACAGCCTGAACCACTGCTAAATCTTGAGATATGATCTGACTCTTCAATTTACATGCATGATAAAAATAAAACCCAAACAAAACAGAGTGCTGCTATAGGTGGTGAGCTGGGGAATATTGCTGAGCTGGGGAATGGCATGATCAAATATAATCTGATGCTCATGCTTAGTATTAATTGTTCTAGGAGGAGACTGGAGATGTAGCATCCAGTTACTGAAGATGTTCAGTAGTCCTGGCAGGAAAGGCTAAGATCCTAAATTAGAAGCAGTTGAGTATATTGGAAAGTATCAAAGACTTGGTTTCTAGCGGCAAATCCATTTATTTCTGAGTAGAATTAGTGTTGAGCTGGCCCAATGGTTCCTTGTCTGGCTTCAGGGCAGAGTTATGATCAATGGGTGAGAACAAAAAAAGACATTCATATTCAATACAAGGGAAATTTTTCTAACAACTGAGGCTATTTCATTTTTTTTTAAGATTTTATTTATTTATTTGTCAGAGAGAGAGCGCACAAGCAGAGGGAGCAGCAGAGGGAGAGGGAGAAGCAGGCTCCCCGCTGAGCAAGGAGCCCGATGCAGGACTCGATCCCAGGACCCCGGGATCATGACCTGAGCCGAAGGCAGATGCCCAACTGACTGAGCCATCCAGGCGTCCCCAGTGAGGCTATTTCATAATGGAACAGGTTGCTTGGCAAGACAGTGAGCTTCTGGTCACTGAAAGCATTTAAGCAGAGAATGAATTTATGTGTTGATGATGTCATGGATGTAATTCCTATATTAAATGGGAGGATGGACTGGAAGAACACTAAGGTTTTATTCAAACTTACGAGTTCCATGAAATGGGACCATAGATGATGTATCAGGATCAAATAAGTTTTTTCTTTTTTTTTTTTTTAAAGATTTTATTTATTTATTTGAGACAGAGAGAATGAGAGACAGAGAGCATGAGAGGGAGGAGGGTCAGAGGGAGAAGCAGACTCCCCGCCGAGCAGGGAGCCCGATGTGGGACTCGATCCCGGGACTCCAGGATCATGACCTGAGCCGAAGGCAGTCGCTTAACCAACTGAGCCACCCAGGCGCCCCAAATAAGTTTTTTCAACAAGGGAAAAAACCTAGCCATGCTTAAAAAACAGAGAGCAAAGAGGCAGTGAAGAGAGAGAGACTGGGATTGTTAGAGAAAGAGAGATTATACATCATTTAGTAGTTATATTACCTTTGCAATTTTTCCCATTTCATAGATGTCTGCTTTCTGATCTTCAATATCCATGAAAGCAGTTTCAATTTTGCTTAGAGTCTGTTCATAGTTACTGCAGGCATCGGGGAGTCCTTCAGGAAAATAGAACTGTGGAATGTTTACAGACAATGGTGCATTCACAACATTATTCACATGAGGAACTGGAGAGAGAGGTCGGGGACTAGTTGGAAAAGTGGCTGTAGGTGGAAGAGGTGTCCCAGGTTTCTTTTCTGGTTTATTTTGAATCTGGAAGGAAAATGTGATTATGAGACACAAACATTCTAAACAGTATATATTTCTTGAAAGTCCTCACCAGTAATAAGTAATAAATAGAGACAGTAGAGATCAAGAGCTCATTCTACTCTACAGGGTGATCAGTTTGCTTCTAGGGAATGCCTATCCATAAAAAACAAATACGTTATCTGCCAATACCTGAGTTTACGCAGATTTATGCTTTAAAAATCCTATAGTACATCCTTCCATCAATTATGAGCCAGACATTTAAGAGCAATGTTAGCTGACATATTAAGATCTTCACGTGTATTCTTAGTCTGTTGGAATTGGATTAGTAAATTCTTTCCGAAGACTGTTCTTCATCTTTCTGCACATTTCTACCTCTACTTCAACAGGCACATAGAATAAGTTCTTTTAAAATGCATAAATCTAAAATATATTGGGGGGTGTTCTTTCACCTTCTCTCTAGTTTGACTTTGTCTAGGTAAAATCACTGTCAGTACCTGATGCAGAGAAAGTCTTTGTTAAGAAAATTAAAGCATTTTACTTTTGGTAAGTCTTCTACCAGGTTGATTTACTTGCCCCTGGGGGGATGCCATTTTTTTCTATAATACACATTTCTCTCATTTTTGGTACACTCCAATAATAGGCAAGGATCGTGGTTATTAATTTCATCACAGCCAAACTCCCTTCAGAGTTTAACTCATTTATAGTTTATATCATTCCTTTTTCCAAAAAGGATTTGATGTGGTATGCCATAAAGAGATAGAAGAAAGGACGGTATATGGGGGCAGGGGGGGCAGGCAATGAGGAGATTAAAATTATCCATGATTCAGGGAAAGGGGATGGGAGGTACACTAACATTCATGTAGAAGTCTACTTTACCAATGAAGACTAAATTTAGTTCTGAGATTCCTAGCAGAAAAAGCAAAAAGAGTTCCATGAAGATTTTCAGAGTTTTAATTTCTTCTCTTAATTTTGATCAAATTATCTATCAAGGCTCATGAGCATGGCACCGTGTTAGATACTACATAAAGTATGAAAGAGGGACAGGACTGTTGATCACTATGAACACAAAATATTACTCAAATTTTCATTTTCCTTAAATTATCCTAATACTATTCCTAAAGTTTGAACAGTGATTTATCTCTAAGTAATAGATCTATCATATTTCTGATATCTTATAGTAGATCTGAAATAGTAGATCTGACTATCATTTTGACATATGGGCTCATAACATATCTTTAAACTCAGGATAAAAATCTTGGCTACCCTTGAAAAGCATGAGTATTACAGGAAGATAAGCTTCATTCACATAAATATGTGATGAATAGGATTTAATCTTCTTTGTCACACATGGCCTATTTCTCAGGTTAATATCTGACACAATACAAACAGTAGAGTCTGCTCATATATTAATACTACTGGGGATATTAAGTCCAGTTGGTCATACCAAGAATTTGCTGCACTATCAGGATGTCACCCCTATAAAGTAATAGTCAAGCAAAACATGGCACAGAGAGAAGTGAGGCTAATGAAGTATGAAAAACGTAAAAGAAAACAGTGATGGCTTACTAGTTCTGTGACCTCAGGAATTCAGTAATAAAACAGATTATAACTCCTACTTCTTGGAAGGTTGTTGTAAAGATTAAAGGAAATTACAGGATGTAACTAACGTAGGTAAAATGTTCAGAACAGTGCTAGGCACAGATATGTCCTTATTTAAGAAAATGAGCCACAAGGCCAAAGGGTGAGGTTCTCAAAAAGGTTAAATGTAATTTGGCATGGTCCTTCAGATTCAACAAGAAATAGAATAATCATTTATATTTGTAAAACAATTTAAAGTTTACAAATCACTTTTGATTTAACAAACTGATAATCTGTACGTAAAGATTTCTTTCTGTTTTAATGTTAAGCTGTAAATATTATTACAGAGTCCCATGAGTCAATAACAGTAGAAATTGTTCCTAAACTTCTACAAGAAGGCATATAATTCTTCAGGGGCTTTATGTTTATATATAAATAGGTCATTTATATTAGTGTCATGCCCTTTCTATTATTCTATGTTGAAACAGGTCTGTGAGACTACAAGTATACAATCATAAAAATTCTTTTTTTGTTTCCCCAAAATGTTTTCCATGGTGTGACATCCAGGCAGTTATAACCATAGGATTAAGACCACTGGTGCCAGTGGGGATGAAACCCAATAGTCTAGTGAACACACACTAGTGGAAAAGGTTTAGAGCAAGACCTTCTATGTTAATTCTACACTTTTGCTTCGACAGAAATAAGTAACAATTGAGAACAAACCCTGGCTATCTGTCAAAGTTTTTATTTAAATGGGTATTCAACTATATAATCTACTTTGCTTTCCTTAGTGTACTTCTTAACATTAAGCAATTCACTGATAGGGAAGTATTTATCAATTCATTGGTTAATCCCATATTTAACAAAATTGATATATTTAAAAGGGAAAAAAAAGAATGCATTTATTTTGCACTTTTATGTGTTATCAATTTACTTTCCACTGAATTCAATAGAAGACACATAATTTAGTTTAATAAAATTGGCCCTTTATAAATACTATAGAATAACAGTTATATAAAATTTGGCAGATTTACCAGCAAGTTCAGCATCTGCTCATTTTGAATAAAACTATTTCGTTCAAATTTAGAAACAGCGTTAAAATAGAACTAGCTGGGGAAAGTGTCTCAATTCTCCATTTCAGTTTTAGTCTATAAACAAACATAGTATCATTTAGTATCCTTATACTATTATGTCACTGTAGCATTTCCAATATTTGACCATTTTTGACCTGTTTTTAAAAATAAGCAATTTCATATGGTTCACTCAATCTGAAATTACTCTGGGTCAGAATAACTAAGAAACTATGGTTTCTTGCTGGATTCTGGGTGGCCATCACTTGTATGACCCTTGATTTGTATTGTATTCAAGGTGAGGCAAATTGTTTGGTAAAACACTGGCCCTACATTATAAGCAAGTAAGCATGGATTCTGCAAAGTTGTCATCACAGGCAGAAATGACTCAATATCACAGCTTGCTGAGGGAGGACATTCTTTCACAACCCAGAAATTGTCATCCTTTGTTACCTACATACATTATACCACACCCACACAACTGCCTATATATAAAATTAGTTCTTCCCGCAAAAAAAGATTACCAGGACTGATACTTTAAAAACAATTCATTACAGATGTATGTATGTTAATACAAATATAGTCTATTGATTCAAAGTGCAAAGACAGCTTTTAGCACAGAAATTCTAGTTTCTCAAAGATACTTCTATTTAAAATTTGTGAACTGTACGGTATTTGTTGAGGTGTTTTTATTGTCTCTAAAACTGGATTCCCTCTCTACAAGAGAAAAATGTGAGTACTGTACTTCAGGTCCAGAAGGTCTATTTTTAAACCTGTTGGAATCTCTCTACAAATAGCTTTCTGCAAATAGCTGAATAGAGGACACAGATTAATTCCTTGATCTAATATCAAGTGAGCTGTAAAATTATTTGTAAGTTAGTTCACTGGGTGGTTTTATTAGTAATAAAAATATTTTAAAAGAAACACCCAAGTTCCAAACCTGTGTCTGCTGAAATGACTTCAGCCGCTTCTTAAACCGTGACGGGAGAACAAAATCACAGCCCCTTGCCAGGAAAGCTAACTCTCCCCTTAAATCCGGGTCCCTTCGTAGAGATGTTTCCTTGATCATCATCTTTTAAAAGTGGATGTTTACTTAGCCACTGTCCAGTACACTTCTGAAGATGGTCAGATTTAAAAAGTTGTCAATCTTGTCAGGTAGAGAGGTATTTTCTTCTTATCTCCAAAAGAAATTAAGTTCAGGCATTGTGCTTTCCCAGTCTCCAGGGACCACAATCCATGCTTGTACTGACATGCAACTGGTTCCCAAATATAGCCAGTGGCTCCCAATATCTGCTCATAATTTTCAAGTTAGAAACACGCCTGCAATGGGCCTGTTGCTCCCTGTAGAGAGCTTTATGTCAAATTGACCTGCACATGTTGAGAATACAGAGCCTTCTGGGAAAGGAAGCACCCACTACTCTAGCACCAAAGTTAGAAACATTACAGCTGGACCTAAAAATAGCAACTTCTCAGATAATGCTAACTTCTTAAACTCAGAGTATGTGAGGTGTCAATCCACATAAATCAGTTTCTCCTCAAACAATTAGAAAAAGAACATGTAGAGCATTTTTGGTTTTGCTATTTAGTATTTTATGAAAAAAGAACAAGCTACACTTTAAATTTGAATCTATCATTTTAAGAACAGTTTTTTTTTTATTTCTTATTTGAAGGGAAGCAAATATATAAAACCCCCTAGATATATCCAGCTAAAATACGGAGAAAAACTTTCATCCTCAAATGTAATATAGAAAGAGGTCTGTTGATCTTATATTTTAAAATCAAATCCTTTTTTTTTTTTGGCTTGTCTGCAGAAGACTATCTTAGTTATCCAACATACTTCGTTGAAGTGATTCTGGATCTAGACACATTTGAAAATTTATTGTCAAAGTGTGGGTTAAGAAAGTAGAACAACTGGGGGCACCTGGATGGTTCAGTTAGTTGGGTGTCGGACTCTTGATTTCAGCTCAGGTCATGATCTCGGGGTCATGGGGTCGAGGGCTCTTTACTCAGTGCAAGTCTGCTCAAGATTCTCTCTCCCCCTCTGTTTATGCCCCTCCCCCCACGCACATACTCTCTGTCTCTCTCTCAAAATAAACAAATCAATAAAATCTTAAAAAAAAAAAAGAAAGTGTAACAACTGAATGCCATAAGAAAGCAGCTTTTATATACATGTGAGTGAAATTTGGCGACAGTAAAGGTACAAAAGATGAGCAAATAGCAATGACATAATGCCTTGAATTTGTGAGCCTTTCTTCTTCAAGGAGCTTTTTTTTTTTTAAAAATATTTATTTATTTATTTATTAGAGAGCGAGCGAGAGAGAAACAGCATGAGAGGGGAGAGGGTCAGAGGGAGAAGCAGGCTCCCCGCTGAGCCGGGAGCCCGATGTGGGACTCGATCCCAGGACCCTGGGACCATGACCTGAGCCGAAGGCAGTCATCTAACCAACTGGGCCACCCAGGCGCCCTCTTCTTCAATGAGCTTTAAAGAAATCATCTCAGATTTAAAAAATACTCTATTATTTTATTATATATTAAACATCTGCCTCATATAGTCATTTACAAATAAAACTTCAAACATCCTCTTCAATCTTTATTTTCGATCACATTATTCAATATTTATTTTCTAGAAAATATAAACCAAACATAATTACCAAATAAACCCCCAAACCAAAAATAACTCACAACTCTCTTCTACTGAACTTTTGTTGAATTTAGTGGGAATTGCATTCTTTGGATTTCCATTGTTTCCTACAACTTATTTTTTTTTTTTTTTAAGATTTTATTTATTTGTCAGAGAGAGAGAGCACAAACAGCAGGGAGCGGCAGGCAGAGGGAGAAGCAGGCTCCCTGCTAAGCAAGGAGCCCGATGCAGGACTTGATCCCAGGACCCTGGGACCATGACCTGAGCAGAAGGCAGATGCTTAACTGACTAAGCCACCCAGGCGCCCTGATTTATCTTTTGTTTTTTTTTTAAAGATTTATTTATTTATTTGAGAGAGTGAGAATGAGAGAGAGTACATGAGAGGGGGGAGGGTCAGAGGGAGAAGCAGGCTCCTCTCTGAGCAGGGAGCCCGATGCGGGACTCGATCCCGGGACTCCAGGATCATGACCTGAGCTGAAGGCAGTCGTCCAACCAACTGAGCCACCCAGACGCCCTGATTTATCTTTTTTTTTATTGATTTCCTTTCAAGACATTCTGACAACACTTCATAATGTGTACATTGGGTTTATATGTCTAAACCTATGGTTTTCAAATTTTTTTCTTTTTAAGCTGTGGAATTCTCCACGCATACAAAATCTTACACGAAAGCTTTCAATATATAGTATGATTGACAGAAGATTATGATTGAAACTACTGGTCTAATTCTTTAACTTGGGCCCCTCTGTTTTCCCCAATTTCCTCTCACTGGGCTTACATGTTAACTCTGAGCTCTAGCTTTCCCTGATTTTTTTTCCTACACTCCGTGCCTAGAATGATCTTTTCCTCCTTCATTATTTACCTCCAAATTAAAACATCAAAAAAATCTGTTATGAATGGCATTAGGCCTTAGGTTTATGACCTAATGCTTTTTCAATTAAACTACATCTTAAATTTATTCCCCTTGTTCTTCCCAAGCAATGTGTGGCCTTAGGGGGGTGACTTTTGTTCCCTTTCTGAGAATGCTCCTTCTCAAATCATATACACTCTAACCATCCTTCAAAATCCAATTCAAATTTTACCTATTTCATGAAATTTTACCTTCCCTACGTAAGCCCCCTTTACTACAATTCTCTTAATGAAATACCATTACTCTTAAACTACCTCCACTTAACCTATTCTCTGGTTTAGCCAATGATCTCCATTTCTCTTGTAAAAGAGAGAACCTGACACCTGGAACACACTGATCCATGACTAACAATTTAGTTTCTGTTATGTTCTCATATTTCTTCTCACAGTAGTTGCTTGCTAAGAGTTGGCTGTGCCTGTATCCACTTGTTTATGTTGTACTTTTTACAGTAATTACTCATTTCAATTACATATTACATAAACTAATGAAATATGAATGTGGAAAAAAGTTGTTGTTTCTAAAATTCCTAAAATTGAAAATAAAACATCTAAGTTGAATTGTTTTATAAAGATTCAGTAAAAGGGGGTGGCTGGGTGGCTCAGTCAGTTGGGCAGCTGACTCTTGGTTTTGGCTCAGGTCACGATCTCCCAGTCCTAGGATCGAGCTATGAGGGGGCTGGCGCTCAGTGGAGTCTGCTTGAGATTCTCTCTCCCTCTCTTTCCCCCCTCTGGCCTCCCCGGTATGCGCACAGGCACAAGTGTGTGCATGCACTGGTGCACTCTCTCAAATAAATAAAATCTTTTAAAAAAAGATTCAGTAAAGTCAAGCTGTTATTAAAAGTTTTTTGCTGTAAAATTAGGTGTGGGTGAGATAAAGGACAAAATAATTAAAATCTAGGAGGAGTCTACATTCAAATTGCTTCACTACTGACTTAAGTTCCTTCTTCACTTTAAAGAAATTGAAACTGGAAATCAGTCAACAAATGTACTGAATGTGACTTATTAAAGAAAGCTGTTATGGAATTCCAATTTCCAGTGACACTCAAAGAAAAGGCTTTGGCCTTCTATCAAAAGATCCAAATAAATTAATAGTTTAAGATAAAAATTTTAATATATACATAGAGTTTATGATTCCCTACTAAATAACTATTAATCCCAATTGTGTTCAAGTAAAAGGGCTTCTACTGCAGTATTTTATAATCTGATAATTATTTTCCAAAGAGTCTAAACTCTTGAAGGTAAGGTCAATTTTATAGTCACTCAACAAGTATTTTTCTGGCCACTTATTATATACAGACACTTCACTGAGTGCTGAGGGTATGGAGATAATAAATAAATGGTCTCTTCTTTTCCTTACCATACCTAGCACAATGCTGATTTGGAGCAAAGGACAACAAATACTTTTACTACATTCACTTCCCGTAAGTCTCTGAAGTTTCCAAGTCAGAACAGTAGTTTAAAAAGAGCCTGCTCTGCTACACTCTTAAGAAGACATCTCTCCATTTCTTTTGATGATGAAGTGAGCTCTAAGTTTTTGTTTGTCTAACTGCTTTCCAAAGAAATCAGATGGAGAAAAGACCAGGCCCCCTTAAGGGGCTTAGGAAAGAACTGGTCTGTGGCAATAAGTTATTGACCAAAAAAGACTATCATGAGGTTGGTTTATTTGCTTTTTACTTATTTACTTGTGCTTCTCTGGAAGTAAATGTGCTTGGTTCTAGAAAGGATCTCAGAATGAGTTAGTTTCAAGAAGTATATAACTGGAACATAGTTGCAAAGAACAGGTTTTTTAGAGTGACCTCTTTTTTTACTAGGAAAAAATCAAGTATAAGGAATTTCACTACTGATGCAAACATGACCTATGATCTACTGTCTTATCTACTTTGATCATAGAGAAAGTACAATTCATGGGGCTGGGTGTTTCTGGGTGAGAGTTTTCCCCTGGAGGGGCTAACCAGCATGAAGAATAGAAAACTATTAACACATAGTTTATAAATTTAGTTTGAGACCATGGAAAGGCTGGAACTGTGGGCAGTTATAATGGAGTCAACTGTAAGGGTCTTCCCAATGTCCTTCTGGAATAAACCAGATCTTTTCTCCTGCCTTCTGCAGCATGTATGAAGTCCATCCAAATAAGATAACTAGCCAACAGTATGTGTTTCCTGCTCAATGACCTGCATCTCTTCTTGGCTTGCAGATCATTCATGAGCATACCCTGAAGACACACGTCTGTTCTGTCTGGAGAATGTGCTCAACCTGGGTCTTCAAGGCAACTGTGTTAAAATCCAGCTGCCTAGACTGGGGTTCCTTATATGTTCCATATATGCTCCCCTAGAGCAAACATGCTTGAGCAAGGATGATAATCTTTCTCAAAGAGAACCAGCTGTGGTGGGTTCCTGGGTAGAGAGTTTTACAAGTTCCTTGGCAGGATTAAATGGAAGAGAGGCTAGCCTCTGCTGTTACCTGAAAAAGTGAAGGATTTTTTAAAGAATAGCTTTCTAAGAAAAGCAAATAAAGGTGCTTCCTTACCGTGTCCTGAAAGGACCTAAAGAACTGAGGAGTGAGTCTAGAAAGAGCCTGTACCTCAAGGAAGGTGAGACTGGGAAGGATAAAGGAGAATAAAGCTGTGTGTGACACCCAACACATTCCATTTTTATAGAATTCATTCTTTGAGGCTTAGTTTGAAACTCAGGATTGATTCTCTAGAGCTTTCTGAATCCTCTTATAATTCCCTGCCATTGATCCTTTTAGTGAAGACAATGGTGATATACAATATTAATTCCTTTTAGTGAAGACAATGGTGATATACAATATTAATTCTTTCTCTTTCTGGAAAGAATCAGCACTATGGGATGTTTTGAGAAAAAAAAATGGGTTGATTACACAGGATAGAGAAAAATTTGAACAACTGCCTGAAGAAGTAAATCACTTATTTTGACTTGTAGAAAATTGCTCAACAGTTAATACTGTATAGGCAATGTGTTGGGCCAAAATAAGTCTAGCCTTTATTTTAAAAACCAACTTGTCAAGTCATTCACCAGCCTCAGCTGAACATGGCTATGAAGACTGAGATGATACCATCAACCAAGGCTTTAGAATGAAGAAGGCTTATGGGGTAAAACAGGCAGCAAAGCTGTAAAAATCTAAGTGACAGAAATACATAGCACAGCAACCCTGGGAAATGAGCTCAGAGTTGTGTTGAATGTTAGAATAAGGTCCAGAAAGACAGGAGAGTCACTGTGAAGTGACACCAAAGATTCTGCTCAAAAGATGCTATAGGGAAAAAAAAGTTACATATTTAAGAGGAAGCTCTGCTACATCAGGAGGGTACTTCTGATTAAAAAAAAGGAAGCTGGCTGTTTTGAAAAACTTAAAAATATTAAATCAAAAGCCTTTCTCTGTCCACACAAAAACTTGTACATGAATGTTCATAGCAGAGTTATTCATAATAGCCAAAAAAGTGGAAACCCAAATGTCCATCAGCTGATGAATGGATAAACAAAATATGGTATATTCATACAACTGAATATTATTTAACCATTCAAAGGAATGAAGCACTGATACATGCTACATGATGAACCTTGAAAACACTGTTAAGTGAAAGAAGCCAGATATAAAAAACTGCATATTGTATGATTCCATTTGCATGAAATGTCCAGAATAGACAAATCCATACAGACAGAAAGTAGATTAGGGGTTGCCAGGGACTGAGGGGAGGAGGGAATGGGGAGTGACTGCTAATGAATACAGGTTTTTGGGGGTGATGAAAATGTTCTGGAATTAGTGCTGATGGCTGCACAACCCTGTTGAATACACTAAAACCTACTGAATTATGCACTTCAAAGGGTGAATTTTACACTATGTGAATTACATCTCAAAAAAAAAAAAGCTTTTCTCAACTTGGCTCTAATTGGCATAGTTAAAAGAGCTAATAACTTGGAATCATAGACTTTGCTTAAAATACCATTGCAAACAAGCTTTAAGAGAAGAAATTGATTATAAGCTAATTAATTACTCTTAATCCTAAATTTTGATATCCTCCTTTAGGCTCTAACTTGGTGTTTTCACATTGTTTAATAGCTTGTTTTGTGTAATTAATGTTATTTTACTCTTAAAGAATGAACACTGAGGTGGAAGAAGAAGGTTGGGTGGTGGTGGTTATCTATGGCTTCTTTGCTCCTGGCCTGCTCCTTGAGCCTTAAGTTTATTGGTTGCAGCAAAATAGGAGCTCTAATAAGCATTTTGTGTCTTGCTTCAGTTGCCTCCAAATGACAGGAACACATTCCATGAGAATAACAGAAAGAACCTACAAATCAAATCTTTTTGCCCCTCAGTATTCCTAATACTTGGAGGTAGATGTTCTTTTAGGATGTGGGGCAAGAGGAGATAATTCAGAGTCTAAAATTATTAGGCATAATAATTCTTGGATCTCTCTGTCCTCCTTAGTCTGCTT
This sequence comes from Mirounga angustirostris, assembly GCF_029215605.1. Classification (NCBI taxonomy): domain Eukaryota; kingdom Metazoa; phylum Chordata; class Mammalia; order Carnivora; family Phocidae; genus Mirounga; species Mirounga angustirostris. The sequence continues at coordinate 123,900,986 of NW_026991709.1, forward strand.
TTCTTCTTCCCTCTCTCTTTCAGGAATTACTTCAATTAGAGATTGCCCATTATAGAGCACAAGAATTCAGTTTTAGCCTATGAATATGTCAGACAACTAAAGTTAGAAGGAATAGAGGGTTTCCAATCCATTGACATTACCACATTACATGTCAATGAACACACAGTAGTTCTATAAAATACCTTGCCCCAGTGTCTTCGTTGGGTGTGTGTGCGTGTGCATGTGTGTGTGTGTGACTTCTCAGTAATTTTGGGTGAGGGCTCAATTCACAGATGTCAAATGAGAAGGCTGGAATTGATGGTCAAAACTCTAGTGATAAGCATTATATTGCAAATATAACAGCTGATGGAACTGTGCTTCTTAGGTGCCAAGTGCCTTTTGGATGCCTTGTTTTAAAGCTGGGAGATGTAGCATGTTTATCTGCTAATGGAAAGACCTAGTAAAGGGGAAAAACTGATGCATGCGGGAGAAAAAAGGGCAATCAGGGAGGAAAGTCCCTGAGTTATTGGGAGAAGATGGGACATACAGCACCAGTACATGGGTTGGCCTTACATAGGTGCCCAGATCATTCACATATAGTAATCGAAAGAAAGGGAGAGAGTATATGGGTACTGGTATGTTTAGGTGGCTAGCTAAAGATCCCCCTTCTGATTGGATCACTTTTCTTAGTAAATAGGAAACAAGGTCATTAGCCGAGGGTGAGAATGGAAGAGATGTTAGAAAACAGAGAAGGTAGGAGTCATTTGCAGAGTCGGAAAGTGAGGGAATAGGGAGCTGTAATAGGACTGCCAGACAACTCTGAAGGCCCACTGGAGGTTGGTGGTCATGAATTTAGTGCAAAGACCACTCAGTATTATTGTGTGATTTTCTACAGCCAAGGTTAGTTGCACAAATAAAAGCTCAAAGCAGACAGAGAACACAATTTAATGTAAGCTGCGGTTTTTCCAGGTGAGTACTATGAAGTGAGGGTAAGGTAAAGAAGCTGAAAGTATATTCAGGAGGGTGATTTTAATAATGAACTATGGCAGCGGTTCTCAAACAAGAACATGCACCAGAATTACCTGAAGAGCTTGTTAAACCACTGATTGTTGGGTCCCATCCTTAGAGTTTCGATTTAATAGGTAAGGGCTGGGGCCTGAAAATATGTATTTCTATCAAGCTCCCAGGTGATGCTGATGCTGTTGGATGGAAATCATACTTTTAAAACCACTAACCTAAACACAGAACCAGAAAATAAGTAGCTGAAGAAGGACAGAGGACAAATTCATTGGAGAGATCAAGGAACTGAGAAGTTTGTATATTGGATGCTTCATCTACTGAAAACTCACAAGAATTGTAGCAAAAATAGTATTGGGAAGTGTCATAGAGTCAGAGAAAAAAATCTTCAAAAAATAAGGGAGGGGTACTTGGGTGGTTCAGCTGGTTAAGCGTCTGCCTTCGGCTCAGATCATGATCCCAGGGTCCTGGGGTTGAGCTCTGCATTGGGCTCCCTGCTCCCTCTGCCTGCCGCTCCCCCTGCTTGTGCGCTCATGCGCTCTCTCTGGCAAATAAATAAAATCTCAAAAAAAAGAAAAAAAGAAATAAGGGAAATGACCTGGAGGTAGTAGATGACTACAACCAGGAGGGGTACTGGGTGCTGAGTCTGATGACATTAGTTCAAAGTTGGAGGGGGTAGTTTCAGGGAGGTAGGAAAAAGAATAATTTGGACGTAGCAATAAAAAGCAAGAGCACTCACTGCCCCCTCTAGACCCAGCGGGTGAGGGGGTGAACTGGGAAAGAAAAAAACCCGACATTTTACATGGCTATCCTGAGGGAGAGATGGATTTCAGTTAGAACAAGGAGGTAAAGGGAATGTTTAGAAAGAGTCTGATGACCTAGAAGATTCTGCCAGTGAATGATGAGTTCAAGAGGGCATGGAGAAAAGATTTCAGGAGTTGGGAGGGTTGGATGTGGACTGAGAAGAGAGGATGTGTAAGAATAGAGTGAGGAGAAGAGTGATGATCTGGATTCCTGGACTTCTTATGGTGATTGGTGCAAACAGGGATGAAGAACCGATTAGATTAGTCCTGCTGGTTTTAAGGCAGAGATGGGTAAAGCTGTGAGTATGGGGCAGGCTGGTGAGGGAGGCCTGAGGGCATAACAGGAGCAAGTTCTGGAAGCTCCTTTTCACTCCTACCAAGGGTGCTGTGGAGGCTACAGAGGGACCACACTCATCAGGAGCATCTGGATATCTGGGACTCATATTTTACTAGTATTCTAGGGGAACATGCATAATTTGGAACATGTTTACCCCCCAATTTTTTTGTGTGCACACAAACATATTAAGAAAAAGGGATCACATTGGTACATCTGTTTTGCAATTTACATTTTTAATTACCCATTTTATCTTGACCATTTTTTCTACATCAGTATATACATATCTACAAATTCTTTTTGTAGAAATACAAGTGGGGACATATCTGAGACGGCTGATGCTGATTCATTAGAAAAAATGGAGATGCAAAAGGACCTGACCTCAGAAGCCACTAAAGGTAGAGGGAGAAACACAGGTTGAACTCATTCTGCAAATTCATATTTGCTACTGGCCAGGTCCCATTACTTTTATTCATTTACATTGTGGTTAAATGAAATAGGAGAAAGGATGGTTTCCAACTGTCTTGCTGAGTGTTTTCATTTCTATCCAAACATTCCCAGCACTGAACCAAAGAAGCCATCAGCACCTATAAAGCTAGGGGAGAATAAACATTTTCCCTCAATGATATGACTGTTTAATCTCAATGAAGACATGAATATCAACCCAGAAAGTAAAGACAGAGAAGCATTTACTTTAAACATTCCAGAACAAACTTAATAAGGTTCCTAAAGTGTGCTTTGCTATAATCTTAAATTTATTTTCATAATTATTATACATTTAAATACATATACAATTATATAATATCTAAACTTTGAGAAAACCAAAATGTTAGATCATTAACCTAGGAAGGCACTTTATTCCCCCCTGGAATGATATCTCAGACACAAATTCCTGATCAGGGTCAGAAGAAAGCAGAGTTCTAGTAACAGCACAAATCCTGCCTACCCCAAAAGATTTCTCTGACCCTCTTGGGCATCCCAAAACAACAACAACAAAAATAAAAAACAAAACAAAACAAAAAACCCAGTTGTATTGAAAAACTAAATGGCCAGAAAAATTCTTTTCCAACCTAAATTCATGGGGATGAAGATGGAACTTTTAAGAATGGAGAAAGGACAATGAGACAATGAGATGTATAGGTATTCCTGAGAGAAAAAGGACAAATTTTCAGAATTTAAACAGTATATGGAGGTTCTACAATAGGGCCTGGGGGTGCAATGGTGAAAAAGAGAGCACCCTCTCCTCAAAATGCCAGTAGTCTATAATCAAGAGATTTCCATCCTGCAATAAAGGGAAATGATCTATACTCTTAATAGGGTTCTCTCTTCTTATCAGGAAAGGTGACAGGACCTTCCCTAGAACACCACAGATATTTAGGTGTTAAAAGCTAGAGAAATTAAGAGGTCAGAGGCTGAATGAGATATTGAACCTTGCTGGGGCACCACCCTCATGTCCTAGAAGGGCACCCTGACCTCAGGTCCTCTTGTACCCATCCTTGAGAATCAAAGGACAGAGAAAGAGCTAGCTAGTGTTCAGGCAAGAGGGCAGTTTCCATTTGAGGAGGCAAAGCAGGCAAGCAATAATCCGTCATTTGATTATTCATTCACTTATTTGTTTATTCATTCAACAAACAGTTATTTAATGCTACTGTTTGCTAAATAAAGGCCAACAGAAGCTAGTGGCTAAAACACAGAAACCTGAGAGGGATTCACAAATCTCCCCTGAAATTCTTATTTTAAGTTTTATTAGGTGTACATTTGGGAGCTGGAGATCACATTTTTGGAGACTGAAGTGGAAAAAGAGAAGGTATGAATTAGGTTGTCAGATAGATTATCTGCTTAAATTCTGACTTTAAGACTCCAGAAAGCTGATGGGAAACAGGTAGAGTGGATTCTACTAACTTAGAATTCAGAATATAAGCAGAGCAACCTGATGTTTCCCTTCATACTCTCTAGGAAGGAAAGGTCTGATAAACCAATTTTGGTCACCCTTGATCATTAAGATTAGGCTACCAAAGAGCTTAGGTGTGAGGGAAATAATGGCTTCATGATATATCCATCTAGTCTCCCTTACTGGATTCCCCTGATACCAAATGCTTACATATGTTAAGATAGATGGATAGGATTAAGGTACATTTTTGATGTCTTGGAATGGAATGGAATGGAATGGAAAGGAATGGAATGGGATAGAGTGGAACTGGTCCAAGCCACTGTGAGAAATAAACCTCTCATCTTAGTATCATTGATACAGATAACACCAAGAGCTAGCACCTTAAGTAAATTAGTTGAATAAGAGTATCCATATCCAAATGCTATCTCCTCCAGAGAAACTTTCTTGAATTCCACAAGCTGGGACGTTATCTCTCCCTCCTCTGAGTTCCTGTAGGACTTCATCTGTCTTTCTCTTGAAGAATCTATTCTTTCTACTTTGAATCACAGTAAATAGCTCACCTCCCCTATTAGACTGTGGGCTCCACAAAGGCTTTTCATGTCTGATTCATTTTTATCTCCTCCTGTGTGCTGTACACACTTATACTATTTAGAAACTATCTATTTTATGCATTTAAAGCATTTTGGCAACTTCTATTTTGCATACCAATTATGTATTAACTATGTTGAAATACATTTCTGGCCCAAGAAAGAGCCACTTCTGCTTGAGTGCCATGTCAAGCAAACTGAAACTTAGATACCATGTCCCTGCAAAAGTTCTGCTTGACCAGAAACGCAGTATATTCAGGCAGCCAATTCTCAAATGCCAAGCCAACTCTGAGCCTTCTCACCCCAGACAAGGTTGACTATGTGGCCCCAGCCAATCAGATGTTTTCTATTTGCCTCTTTCTTGTTCTTTACTCTTTATTCTATAAAAGCTTTTTGCCTTATGTCCCATTTTGCAGTTCTCTGAAAGGAGACTGTCCACTTCATAAAGTGTTAAAGTTTGTTTGCATCACCTAAATTGTCTTCTTTAATCATTTTTAACAGTTTCTGGCAACAAGGGATGAGATCCAAGGCTGACTGCTAACTGGCTATGAGACAAGTCGTACAGGCAAGGCACCTGCTGAACCCTTTGAGTTCACTGTTCCTCTCATCGCTACTGAGAGCTGGGGTAAGTCACTCTCAGATCTGAGCTCCATTCCCCTGTGGGCAGTTCTCTGGTCCAAACAAACTTTATTTAAAAAGTATTTATGTATATATTGTTCCTGGAAAGGTTCAGGGATTGAAATTTCCAGGAGGGTTCTGGGACAGTTATATCAGGAGTTCACAATGGGTGGCAGCTGTTAGGGGACTCACAAAGTCTTGAGGCAAGTTCACAGTATAAACTGCTGGGGGACTTGGGAAAATAAATTAAGAGAAGAAATTTGAACTGTTTTGACTATCAAAATAAAAATTTAAGTAGGCACAAGTCAGACTATTAAAAGTCATCAGAGTGTCCACCACTATAAAGAAATCTTCTGGTGAAGGGAATACTAAATCTATTGCTAATGGGAACCTCAGAAACCAAAGGCACAAAATTGGTGGGCACAGGTCAAGCACTTAAAATCTGTTAGAGCACACATCGCCTAACTCTAAGACTCTTGTGCTAGGATAAGTTGGTCATGGAACAGGTTAGATTGACACTAGGTCACCTGCCAACCTCAAGAAAACTGTGCAACAAGGTTCAGTGTAAAACACCACAAAGTACCCAACCGAGCAGCACATCCCTCTTAGGTATTAATTTGGCGCCAAGAGATCCAGAATTAGCTAAATAAATGGGATCGTCATTTCGAAGAATTAAGCGTGCAACCTTTCAACACACCTGTCTATTTTCTGTCTAAGAACTGTGGTTCTGGAAGCTGTAGGTATCTACAAAAAGGGCAACATCTTATAAAGACAACTTAGAATTACAACGGTCAATTAGACAAGATCATTCATTTAAGAAGTTCACTTAAAAGCAAGGGTTCTCAAATCAAACAAACAGAATGGGATGCCTATTTTAATTGGCATGTGGGAGCCTCCAAAAGACTTCAAGATTCCAAAATAGCTCCATTGAAAGATTCATTGCAAAAGGTTAATGAAAAATTAAAGACTCAAGAAGTACCCAAAACAAAAGCAACTCCTACTGCTCCCCTCTATCTTCCTTTATTTGAATATTCTCTCTAGTAATCCTGTGTGGATTGTTTTTCCACTCTGAAGAGAATACAAGAGGGTAAACAAAAGTCTGCCAAGTTAGTGGCCTTAAAACTGCAACAGCTCCAAGGCCAGAGACCTAAAACACCTGGGCCTCCATTATACCATCATAGGGATCCATCATAAAAACACCAGCCCAGAAACTGGTGTCTCATTTGCAGTCAATGGGGATCAGAAAAAAGATTGTCTTCAGAGGTCTTGTCAAATTTCCTACACCAACTCAAATGCTCCTGTATCTACTGCTGAAGGAGAATCCCCATATGGGCCCCTCCCAGAGTTAATGGGACTCTGAGGGATCCTCTAGTAGACTGCTACCAGTTATTCCCTTAAGCATTCTAAGGAAAAACTAAAATTAAAGAAAAACCTTGCTAAATTCTGGTAGATACTAAAACTATACTCTACTTCAAATCCCATTTGCTCCTGAGCCTGCATGTAAGAAAGATCTTAGGAAAACTGGCAGAAGCCAGCAAAGGGTGAGAATTCTTACCACAGTCATTTCTGGATCTCTGTAGTGTTCAGTAGAGAAAGGAAGGTAAAATTTCACTCTGTCCCCTCCTCCTTTTTCTTTTTTTTTTTAAGATTTTATTTATTTATTTGTCAGAGAGAGAGAGAGAAAGACAGACAGACAGACAGACAGACAGGGCACAGGCAGGGGGAGTGGCAGGCAGAGGGAGAAACAGGCTCTCCGCTGAGCAAGGAGCCCCATGTGGGACTCGATCCCAGGACCCTGGGATCATGACTCGAACTGAATGCAGACACTTAACTGATTGAGCCACCCAGGCAACCGTCCCCTCCTTTCTAAATGCGTACTCTTGTGGATTTGGTTTTGGGGTACCCACTGGTTGTCAATCCTTTCTCTCCTTGTCTTCAGAACTTGGCTTAGCTTTCTGCCTGTCTTGCACACACAGGTTGTCTGTTACTGCGTATGCAGGCAGGTCAACCATCAGACTGGAAGCCCAATAAATGGCTGGAAAAAATATGGGTTGCACTCCATTTGTGGCTAGGGTTCTATCAACTGCCGCAAGCTCTTAGGGGGAGTTGTCTTTCTTTTTTTTTTTTTTAAAAGATTTTATTTATTTATTTGAGACGGAGAGAATGAGAGAGAGAGAGAGAGAGAGCACATGAGAGGGAGGAGGGTCAGAGGGAGAAGCAGGCTCCCTGCCGAGCAGAGAGCCCGATGTGGGACTCGATCCAGGGACTCCAGGATCATGACCTGAGCCGAAGGCAGTCGCTTAGCCAACTGAGCCACCCAGGCGCCCGGGAGTTGTCTTTCTTTTGGTTATCACTGGGAGTGGCTCTGGATCTTGGGAGGGTAGTATCTTTTGCACCCTCTTGGGGATGCCTCTTGCATCCAAGAGGTTGTTCAGTATTGCCAGGAATATTTACTGTTTGTCCCAGCTGAAACCTGACAAGATATTTGAAAAGATTTTTTAAGTAGCTCTAAGGTCAGAAGTTGGCCAAATTGGAAGCTGATATTCAGAGCCTGATAGAACTTTTTCTTTAGACCTTCTCCCCTAGGCTAAATGAAACTATATACCTAGAGGGAAAGGAAAACATTCCAAAGACAATCAGCTCTCAATCTAGAACACAGAAATCTTTTGACCTCTGGCTTAATTGAAGATCTCCCCGATACAAAGTAGCAAACTGAAGATAATGTAGTTGGACGGGTGGGTCAATACCTTAATATCATTCAGGTTACAACTTAATTCTTTGAGGAATTAAAAGCAAGTGTCCTACAAATGGAACCTTTACAAGAACAGAAAAAGCCCATCTATGCTTTTCACCAATTCTCAGAGCTCCCCTATTCATCTCAAAAGGCTTGTTCATATTGTAAAATTCTGGCCTTAGAAAACAAGTCCTTTTTGGAGGAACTTGCATTCTTTCTCTGTGCCTTTGAGATGTAGCTGTTCTATCTGGTCTTTTCTAGGAACCAAGGTAATTCTTATGAGAAGGAGAGGGGGAAAAAGGAAAGGCTATTTGGAAATTCAGTGAATGAAAAATCTTAAAAGTCTTCTCCACAAATATTAGCCGTCTGTGCAGGTAACCTTAAAATTTATCCCTTCTGCCAGAAACACAATTGGACCCAATTGTTTAAAAAACTAGTGAGTTTTGCATTATCATACCTGTCTCATGGCTGAATTTTTAAAACAAAACCTGTAAGATCCCTATTTGTGTCTATCTGTATGTTTATGTATGTCTACAGGTATATGTTATAGATGGTTGATATTTTTCTACCTCAGACAGTATTGCCAAAATTAATTTGTAAAGAAGCTCTATTGGTTTAAAAAAAACTTAAGTGTTTATATAAATCAAGAATATACTCTAAGAAATACAGAAACTAACCCAAATGTTTTTCAAGTTCACATGATCTAGGATAATCTCTGGGGGGAAAACTAGTTTAAGTTTGTTGGTTTAACTAAAACAGGCATGTCTTTAGAACTGTCAATATTAAATATAATGCAGACATACAACTTTTATTCTTCCTAGGTTTACTAAAAGTCAAAGAGCTCATGCTATCTCTGTTGCAAAATCTGTCAACAAGAAAGATAATTTAAAATGATGGCTGTTTAATGCCTCATGAAATTTTCATAATTGTTAAGAAGAAGTAAGTTAAATAGATGTAAGTGAAAGTTATAAATGGACTTTTCAATAATAATTATGCTTTACAGTATGTCTATTTAAAAATACTTTCCAAAATCTTTTTGGTAACTTGAAACCTTAAAATTATACTGAATTAAGTTAAGTTATAGATATTCATTGAATATCTAGATCATTTCCAAGTAAATTACTGAAACATTATTTACATTATAAACATTTTTTTACATTATTTATATCATAAACACAGGTTTATCTACTTTTGGCTTCCTTTTACAGAGTAACTAAAATAATTGGGTCTATTAGTAAACACATGTGCCACACTGAAAAATTTACTATAGGAAGAATATACTTCTAGAAATTATGAAGTGTGTTTATAAATTTGCTAGTTCACAGTCCACTATTGCTTATTTCTTAGTTTTTATCAGGAATTAAAGGTTCTAAGGGTTAGGAATTTTAATCAATATACATAATTAAAATTACTGAAATAATACGGGTAAAAGAAAACAACTATATATTAAAAATTGGTAAGGAAAGTAGAATGTGTCTTTTGGATAGGGTATGTAGGACATGAGGTTTTGTTGTTGTTTTTGCTTTTTTGGCAAAGGAAAAAAGAAAGTAATTTTGTTCAAAAGTAAAATAATTGTTCCAGAATAGGAAAAAAAAATTAGGACAAAATCTGAATGGATATAAAAGTTGTAGAAAGTGTATGGAAAAGGAATCCTGAAAAGGAACTTTATGTGTGGTCAATCTAGCTAAGATTGGAATGGATTTATTTAAGTTAAAAAAATGAGTTAAAAAGTTTTAATATCTTTGATGCACTGATGCAAAACTAGAATTTGGTTTTCTCTCTGTTAAAAGGACAAAGTGTTTTCTTAGATTATTGGTCTGCTCTTAATAAAAAAAAAAAATTTAAACGAAGGTTCTTCTTTCCCTTTAAGTAATCTGCCTGGTCAGCAAAAACTTTTTTTACCAAAATAATTTACTAAGTTTCACATTGTCTTTATCAGTCTTTGATTACTTAAGAAAACCCAGTCTTCTCAGTATTAAAAGGGCTAAGTTTTGTTCACAACCATGTAACCTTATGTATTCACCTTTAAAATCTTCTACTGTCACTTTGGTTAAATAGACAAATATTATTTCATAATGACCTGTGATCCTATTTAATGTTCAGACCTTCTGACATCTTGATAACTTCCCCAAATCAAATTCTAAATGGAGTCTTTTTTACCTCAAAGTGACTTTAAGATTTGCCAGAGTCCCTTGAAAATCTCAAAGGATTTGTCTCTCACCTTGTCAAAAAGAGATGTTAAACTAATTGGGTTTATTTGGTATGTTAAATCACATAGGAAACATTGTCAAATATGTAATAAACCTTCTTAGATTGTATTTGTATGGATGCATGCTATTAATATAAGTGTTCTAGAAATTTTACAAAATTCCTAAAAATCTGATATGTCCTGGTATAATATTACCAGTCATAATTCCAGTTATCTTAAAATGTTATATGTCACAGAAATAACCAAATTTCCCTGGTCAATTCTAATATAGTGAATTCTCATCAGATCTTTAACCATGGGCATTTTTAAGTCTTTTGTCATTTATGGATAGTTGTTGTTTTACTCTATTGCTTTTTTAAGGGTGGGATTCAGGGAAAGGACCCTAGCAGTACCCTGAACCACCAACAATGCTGCCAAATTACAAGGTATCAAACCTTGGGTGCCTATTTCACAACTGAAGAAGGCTCCACCAAACATCTGGTCCTATGCAAATGCCAGAGACCTCAAAATCCAATTGATTAGGAAAAAGTAGCTGACATTGGAGGCAGACTGCTTCCTCCCAAGACATCAGATCAAGAATGTTTCTTCCCTCTCTCTCCGACCATCTTTTCCCTAAATGTTATACCATGAAGGTATTTATGATTCTTTTGTCCAACTTTTTCCTTGTCTAAGGCTGAAAAGATAATGACATTGTTCACATATTTCAGGCCACTGCTAAAACAGGTAATCCAAACTCCAACTGCCTGCTGAATTTGCAAAGATGCTGATAATCCTGTAGTTCTTTCTGCCCATTACAAATTTTTCCCTGATTTCCAATGCCTCAAGTTTTTCTGAAACAAGCTCACTGGATAAACATTTCGGGGGACATGGAGACACAGTTACACAAAATATATAAACATGCCAACTGGCTTAAAGAAATATCTACCCTTTGGAGATAATTTCTTGACTTACTTGATTCTAGCTGGTTTGGGTTATGGGTACCCTGGCTCACTTGTACTGTCCAAACCACAGGATTGTTTCATTATTATATTATATTCATATGATATTTATATAAATATTATATATATTTTTAGATATTTTTTAAAAAGATTTTATTTATTATTTGAGAGAGGGAGAGAGAAACCGACTGAGCCACCCAGGTGCCCCAAATATTATATATTATAATAATTTTCTCCCTAATATACTGCATTCTCTCGAAAGTTTAAATGCATGTGGAGAGCCCCTGGCCAGCTGGCAGATGGTCTCTCTCAGACTGGAACGAAAAAAGAGAACAGAAGAACAAAACCAGCTCCTAGAATAGGAGCCTGATATCATCTCTTGTGAAAACTATACCAAGACCTGAAGAGGTGATGGTAACTGAAAGATTGGTATTTTTGATCAAATCTCTAGAATGGTAAAAAGGATGATCAAACAAGGGGACTGTGGAGATAAATGTTTAGGCCCAAGATAGAGCTGTTCCCGCCAGGGGTGCCACCCAGCAAAGCAAAACTTAGATAACTGTATCCCTACAATGCTCTGCTTGACCAGAAACACAGTATATTCACATAGCCAATTCTCGAATGCCAAGCCAACTCTGGGCCTTTTCATGCCAGACAAGGCTGACTATGTGGCCCCAGCCAATCAGATGTTTTCTATTTAACTTTCTTTGTTCTTATTCTTTAGCTTATAAAAGCTTTTTGCCTTATGTCCCATTTTGCAGTTCTCTGAAAAGAGACTGTCCACTTCATGAAGTGTTAAATAAAGTTTGTTTGTATCACCTAAATTGTCTTCTTTAATCACTTTTTGATGACTATAAATGATCTCTACTTCATTATTGAAATAGGCCTAGCTAAAGTTCACACTTGGCAATACTTTGTTGGTAGTTTTACTCTTTATTATTGAAATTAATAAAGCTATTTCTTAAAAACATTGAAATTTTAATTTGTACTTTTTAGTAATTCACACAGGTTTTTCCCATAATTAGTTGAAATTTTTAAGGTTTCACTAGACTTAAATATTATAGTAGAGCTTTAAAAAAAAAATCTTCCTCTTTATTTACCTTAAATTCTTCTTTCATTAAAGAATCCTGCCCCGTCAAAACAGGAGAGGGAAAAGATGGCAGAGGAGTAGGGGACCCTATTCTAACCGGTCCCGGAATTGAGCTGGATATCTAAGAGACCACTCTGAACACCCACAAAATCAGCCTGAGATGTAAGAAGATAGATCTGGATCTCTACAAACAGAATATTGCAGGCGTTTGGTTTCAAGGTATGAAGTGGGGAGCCGTGATTCCGTGGGCAGTTATCGGAGGATAAATGGAAAGGGAAGCCTGGCCATGGGGATCCTACAGCCCGGTGAGCGATAGCCTCCCCAGCAGACCGGTAGTGGCTGGGAAAGGACTTTAGGGAAGCCCCCCAGACTGAAACCCGGAGGGCGGGGCTGCGCGAGTGAAGTGGGGGCAGCTGGCGGTTTTAGAAGCACAAAGGGCAGAGAAGCACAAAGGGCCCCAACCTGGATGAGAGCACTGGGAGTGCTGCTGAGGGGTGCACAACCCAGGACGCTGCAGTTTATAGCAGCATGGACAGAAACAGAGATAGTGTGGCTTGGAGAGCTCACTGATGAACAGACTGTGATCTCTCTGCTCTGAGGCAGAGGGTTGGAAACAGTCTCTTCTGCTCTGACTTGTGGAAGAGATGCGGAAAGCCACCAGGGAAAGCCGCCAGAGAACAAAAGCCCAAAAAAACAGTTTTCACTGAGCCCATCCCCCACCACAGGGGGCAGGGCAACTCTGCCCAAACAGGGTTGCCTGAATAACAGCACGGCAGGTCCCTCCCACAAAAGACAGGCTGGGAAAACAAGAGGCCAGCAACCCTAAGGTCCCCATAAAATAGGTGCATCTTGCTTGGGTTGTGGTCAATAATTTGGACTCTATACATTCCCTCAACCACCCCTCAACAGAACTAGGAGGAGGAACCCCCCAAATAGGAAAGACTCAGAGACTATGACTTATGCCACAGATTTACAAATGGATTCAGATATAACCAAGATGTCGGAGATGGAATTCAGGCTAGCAACTGTGAAGACGATAGCTAGAATGGAGAAAGTGATTAATGGCAACATAGAGTCTCTAAGGGCAGAAATAAAAGCTGAATTGGCAGAACTTAAAAATGCTATCAATGAGATCCAATCCAATCTAGATAATCTAACAGCTAGGGTAAGCGACGCAGAAGAACGAATTAGTGATTTAAAAGACTAATTAATAGACAAGAAGGGAAAAGAAGAGGCCAGGGAAAAACAACTCAGAATCCATGAAAATAGAATCAGAAATAAGTGACACCATGAAACATTCCAATGTCAGAATTATTGGGATCCCTGAGGGGGTGGAGAGAGAGAGAGAGAGGACTAGAAGATATATTTGAGCAAATCATAGCTGAGAACTTCCCTAATCTGGGGAATGAAACAAACATTCACGTCCTAGAGGCAGAGAGGACCCCTCCCAAGATCAAGGAAAACAGGCCAACACCCTGGCATGTAATAGTAAAACACACAAATCTCAGAACCAAAGAAACCATCTTAAGGGCAGTTAGGGGATAGAGATTCCTTACGTACAGAGGGAAGAACATCAGAATAACGTCAGACCTATCCACAGAGACCTGGCAAGCCAGAAAGGCCTGGCAAGACATATTCAGGGTACTAAATGAAAAGAACATGCAGCCAAGAATACTTTATCCGGCAAGGCTTTCATTTAGAATGGATGGAGAGATGCAGAGTTTCCACGACCGGCAGAAGTTGAAAGAATATGTGACCACTAAGCCGGCCCTGCAAGAAATATTAAGGGGGGTTCTATAAAAGGAGAAAGACCCCAAGAGTGATCTACAACAGAAATTTACAGGGACAATCTATAAAAACAACATCTTCACAGGCAACATGATGACAATTAATTCCTATCTTTCAATAATCACTCTCAGTGTGAATGGCCTAAACGCTCCCATAAAACGGCACAGGGTTGCAGATTGGATAAAAAGACAGGACCCATCCATATGCTGTCTACAAGAGACTCATTTTGAACCTAAAGATACATCCAGACTGAAAGTGAAGGGATGGAGATCCATCTTCCATGCAAATGGACCTCAAAAGAAAGCTGGGGTAGCAATTCTTATATCAGACAACTTAGATTTTATTTATTTATTTATTTTTAAAGATTTTATTTATTTATTTGAGAGAGAGAGAATGAGAGAGAGCCAGTACATGAGAGGGGGGAGGGTCAGAGGGAGAAGCAGGCTCCCTGCCGAGCAGGGAGCCCGATGCGGGACTCGATCCCGGGACTCCAGGATCATGACCTGAGCCGAAGGCAGTCGCTTAACCAACTGAGCCACCCAGGCGCCCAGACAACTTAGATTTTAAACTAAAGACTGTAGTTAGAGACACAGAAGGACACTATATCATTCTTAAAGGGTTTATCCAACAAGAAGATCTAACAATTGTAAATATCTATGCCCCCAACATGGGAGCAGCCACCTACATAAGCCAACTGTTAACCAAAATAAAGAGTCATATTGATAACAATACGTTAATCCTAGAAGACCTCAATACTCCACTCTCAGCAACAGACAGATCATCTAAGCAGAAAATTAACAAAGAAACAAGAGCTTTGAATGACACACTGGACCAGATGGATCTCATAGATATATACAGAACATTCCACCCTAAAACAACAGAATACTCATTCTTCTCGAGCACACATGGAACCTTCTCCAGAAGAGACCACATACTGGGTCACAAATCAGGTCTCAACCGATACCAAAAGACGGAGATTATTCCCTGCATATTCTCAGACTATAATGCTTTAAAACTGGAACTCAATCACAAGAAAAAATTTGGCAGAAATTCAAACACTTGGAAGCTAAAGAGCACTCTGCTCAAGAATGTTTGAGTCAACCAGGAAATCAAAGAAGAACTTAAACAATTCATGGAAGACAAGAGAACGAAAACACATCAGTCCAAAACCTATGGGATACTGCAAAGGCGGTCCTAAGGGGGAAATACATAGCCATCCAAGCCTCACTCAAAAAAATAGAAAAATCCCGAATTCACCAACTAACTTTACACCTTAAAGAACTAGAGAAAAAGCAACAAATGATGTCTAAGCCATGCATCAGAAGAAAAATAATTAAGATTAGAGCAGAAATCAATGAATTAGAAACCAGAAACAGTACAGATCAACGAAACCAGAAGCTGGTTTTTTGAAAGAATTAATAAGATTGATACTCTGCTGGCCAGACTTATCCAAAAGAAAAGAGAAAGGACCCAAATTAATAAAATTATGAATGAAAGGGGAGAGATCACTGAAACAATTATTAGAAATTATTATCAACAACTATATGCCAATAAATTGAGCAACCTGGATGAAATGGAGGGCTTCCTGGAAACCTATAAACTCCCAAGACTGAAACAGGAAGAAATCGACAACCTGAATAGGCCAATAACCAGTAATGAAATTGAAGCGGTGATCAAAAACCTCCCAAAAAACAAGAGTCCAGGACCTGATGAATTCCCTGGGGAATTCTACCAAATTTTCAAAGAAGAAATAATACCTATTCTCCTGAAGCTGTTTCAAAAAATAGAAACAGAAGGAAAGCTTCCAGACTCATTCTATGAGGCCAGCATTACCTTAATCCCCAAACCAGGCAAAGACCCCATCAAAAAGGAGAATTCCAGACCGATATCCCTGATGAATATGGATTCCAAAATCCTCAACAAAATCCTAGCTAATAGGATCCAACAATACATTAAAAGGATCATCCACCACGACCAAGTGGGATTTATCCTCGGGATGCAAGGGTGGTTCAACATTCACAAATCAATCAATGTGATAGAACACATTAATAAGAGGAGAGAGAAGAACCATATGGTCCTCTCAATTGATGCAGAAAAAGCATTTGACAAAATACAGCATCCTTTCCTAATTAAAACTCTTCAGAGTATAGGGATAGAGGGAACATTCCTCAAGTTCACAAAATTCATCTATGAAAAACCCACAGCAAGTATCCTCAATGGGGAAAAGCTAAGAGCCTTTCCCTTAAGATCAGGAACACAACAAGGATGCCCACTCTGGCCACTATTGTTCAACATAGTACTAGAAGTCCTAGCAACAGCAATCAGACAACAAAAAGAAATAAAAGGTATTCAAGTTGGCAAAGAAGAAGTCAAACTCTCTCTCTTTGCAGATGTCAGGATACTTTATGTGGGAAATCCAAAAGACTCCATCCCCCAAATTACTAGAACTCATACAGCAATTCAGTAATGTGGCAGGATACAAAATCAATGCACAGAAATCAGCTGCTTTCTTATACACTAACAATGCAACTGTAGAAAGAGAAATTAGAGAAACGATTCCATTTACAATAGCACCAAAAACCATAAGATACCTCGGAATAAACCTAACCGAAGAGGTAAAGGATCTATACTCTAGGAACTACAGAACACTCATGAAAGAAACTGAAGACACAAAAAGATGGAAAAGCATTCCATGCTCATGGATCGGAAGAATAAACATTGTTAAAATGTCTATGCTACTCAGAGCAATCTATACCTTCAATGTCATCCCGATCAAAATTCCAATGACATTTTTTTTTTAAAGATTATTTATTTATTTATTTGACAGAGAGAGACACAGCGAGAGAGGGAACACAAGCAGGGTGAGTGGGAGAGGGAGAAGCAGGCTCCCCGCAGAGCAGGGAGCCCGATGCGGGACCCGATCCCAGGACCCCGGGATCATGACCTGAGCCGAAGGCAGTCGCTTAACCGACTGAGCCACCCAGGCGCCCTCCAATGACATTTTTCAAAGTGCTGGAACAAACAATCCTAAAATTTGTATGGAATCAGAAAAGACCCCGAATCGCCAAGGAAATGTTGAAAAAGAAAAACAAAGCTGGGGGCATCACGTTGCCCGATTTCAAGCTATATTACAAAGCAGTGATCACCAAGACAACATGGTACTGGCACAAAAACAGACATACAGACCAATGGAACAGAATAGAGAGCCCAGATATGGACCCTCAACTCTATGGTCAAATAATCTTTGACAAAGCAGAAAAAAACATGCAATGGAAAAAAGACAGTCTCTTCAATAAATGGTGCTGGGAAAATTGGACAGCTATATACAGAAGAATAAAACTCAACCATTCTCTAACACCATACACAAAGATAAACTCAAAATGGATGAAAGACCTCAATGTGAGATAGGAATCCATCAAAATCCTAGAGGAGAACATAGGTAGTAACCTCTTCGACATCGGCCACAGCAACTTCTTTCAAGATTCATTTCCAAAGGCTAGTGAAACAGAAGCAAAAATGAACTTTTGGGACTTCATCAAGATAAAAAGCTTCTGCACAGCAAAGGAAACAGTCAACAAAACAAGAGGCAACCCGCAGATTGGGAGAAGATATTTGCAAATGACAATACAGATAAAGGGCTGGTATCCAAGATCCATAAAGAAACTTCTCAAACTCAACACCCAAAAAACAAATAATCAAGTCAAAAAATGGGCAGAAGACATGAACAAACACTTCTCCAAAGAAGACATACGAATGGCTAACAGACACATGAAAAAATGTTCATCATCATTAGCCATCAGGGAAATTCAAATCAAAACCACACTGAGATACCACCTTACACCAGTTAGAATGGCAGAAATTGACAGGGAAAGAAACAACAAATGTTGGAGAGGTCGTGGAGAAAGGGGAACCCTCTTACACTGTTGGTGGGAATGCAAGTTGGTACAGTCACTTTGGAAAACAGTGTGGAGATTCCTCAAAAATTTAAAAATAGAGCTACCCTATGACCCAGCAATTGCACTCCTGGATATTTACCCCAAAGACACAGATGTAGTGAAAAGAAGGGCCATATGCACCCCAATGTTCATAGCAGCAATGTCCGCAATAGCCAAACTGTGGAAAGAGCCGAGATGCCCTTCAACAGATGAATGGATAAAGAAGATGTGGTCCATATATACAATGGAATATTACTCAGCCATCAGAAAAGATGAAACCCAACTTTTACATCAACATGGATGAGACTGGAGGAGATTATGCTAAGTGAAATAAGTCAAGTAGAGAAAGTCAATTATCATATGGTTTCACTTATTTGTGGAACATAAGGAATAACATGGAGGACATTAGGAGAAGGAAGGGAAAAATGGGGGGGTGGAATTGGAGGGAGAGATGAACCATGAGAGACTACGGACTCTGAGAAACAAACAGGGTTTTAGAGGGGAGGGGGGAGGGGGGATTGGTTAGCCTGGTGATGGGTATTAAGGAGGGCACGTACTGCATGGAGCACTGGGTGTTATACGAAAACAATGGATCGTGGATCACTTCATCAAAAACTAATGATGTATTGTATGGTGACTAACATAACATAATAAAATTAAAAAAAAACCATTTACATCTAATGTAAAAAAAAACTGATAATGATAATTAAAAAATACTAAATAAAGATCTGAAGCAAATATGATAAAATGTTAATATTTGACAAAGCTATGTGGTAGGTAATAAGGAGTGCTTTTTCTGTCATTCACTATACTTTTCTATTTAAAACAGGGATTGATAAAATAAACTCTGTGGGCCAAATGTGGACCACTGCCTTTTTTTTAAGACTTGGGGCTAAGAATAGTTTTATATTTTTTCTTTTTTTAAGATTTTATTTATTTATTTGAAAGAGAGAGAGAGAGCACAAACAGGGGGAGCAGCAGAGGGAAAGGGAGAAACAGGCTCCCCGCTGAGCAGGGAGCTTGATGTGGGGCTCGATCCCAGGACCCTGGGATCATGACCTGAGCCGAAGGCAGACGCTTAACCAACCAGGTGCCCCTAGTTTTACATTATTAAAGCATTGTTTAAAAAAAAAATACAAAGAAGACTATGTGACAGAGAACTCATGACCTTGCAAAGCCTTAGATATTGACATCTGGCCCTTGTAGAAAACATCTGCCAACTCCTGATTTAAAATATTTCATAAGAAGTAAAGAAAGATAAAAAAAAAAAAAAAAAAGAATAAGCAGGAAGGCAACTGAGTCAAGAAAAATGGTTTTATTTTCTTGCATTAAGTATCTTCAGGAATTAAACATTTTATATTACCTTTCTCTTTAAACTGGCTTTTCAGAAATTATTTTTTCAACTTTTATCAAGAAGAAATCTCATCAAATTTTCTTCTTTTCTGGGGCGCTGGGTAAAAAAATTTAAAAAATTTTGTTCTATTTAAAAAATTTTATTCTAGGGGCTCCTGGGTGGCTCAGTCATTAAGCATCTGCCTTCGGCTCAGGTCATGATCTCAGGGTCCTGGGATCAAGCCCTGCATTGGGCTCCCTGCTCCGCAGGAAGCCTGCTTATCCCTCTTCCACTCCCCTTGCTTGTGTTTCCTCTCTTGCTGTGCTCTCTCTGGTCAAATAAATAAATAAAATCTTTAAAAAAAAAAAGTTTTATTCTATTCTATGATATTAAAAAAATTTTATTCTATTCTATGATAAAGGGACTTATTTCAAAGAGTGATGGGAGAGTCTTTTTTTTAATTTTGTGTTTAAATTCAATTTAGTCGGGGCACCTGGGTGGCTCAGTTGGTTAAGTGTCTGCCTTTGGCTCAGGTCATGATCCCAGGGTCCTGGGATCGAGCCCCGCATCAGGCTCCCTGCTAAGCAGGGAGCCTGCTTCTCCCTCCCCTCCCCGCTCATGCTCTCTCTCCCTATCTCTGTTGCTCTCTCTCTCTCAAATAAATAAAAAAATTATTTAAAAAAATAAATTCAATTTAGTTAACATATACTATATTATTAGTTTCAGGAGTAGGATTTAATGGTTCATCAGTTGCATATAACACCCAGTGCTCATTACATCAAGTGCACTCTTTAATGCCCTTTACTCAGTTACCCCATCCTCCACCTACCTCCCCTCCAGCAACCCTCAGTTTGTTTCTTAGAGTTAAGAGTCTCTTATGGTTTGCCTCCTTCTCTGTTTTCATCTTACTTTATTTTTCCTTCCCTTCCCCTATGTTCATCTATTTTGTTTCTTAAATTCCACATGAGTGAAATCATACGGTATTTGTCTTTCTCTGACTTATTTTGCTTAGCATAATTCCCTCTAGTTCCATCCACGTCATTGCAAATGGCAAGATTTCATTCTTTTTGATGGCTGAATAGAATTCCATTACATATATATACCACTTCTTCTTTATCCATTCATCTGTCAATGGACATCTGGGCTCTTTCCATATTTCAGCTATTGTGGACATTGCTGCTATAAACGTTAGGGTGCATGTGCCCTTTTGAATCACTTGTTTTGTATCCTTTGGATAAATACTTGGTAGTGCAATTCCTGGGTAGTTCTGTTTTTAACTTTTTGAGGAATCTCCATATTGTTTTCCAGAGTGGCTGCATCAGTTTGCATTCCCACCAACAGTGTAAGAGGGTTCCCATCTCTATGGGCGAGTCTTTTAATAAGATTTTGATCTCAGTCCATACTTATCAAAAAATTGGAAAGCAATAGAGCCCAGTGTGGGATTTTTAGTTGGGCATACTTAGATTGGGAAGGTTAGAGGGGGGACATGCTCATAAGCTGTTAGCCAGGGACATAGGAGAGATGCTGCAAAGGATTTACTCTTGGCCTCAGGCTCACATTTTCTACTTTCTGTAGCTCATTTCCTTTAGAAGAATTTTCCCCCCTTTTTTCAGAGAAGATAATGGGGGAGGAGGGTCAAATAAAATTCAAAACACTGTATTACAGTAAGTTTCTGCTTATAATGGTTGTTAGACATTGGAATAGGTCAGCAGAAAAGGTGAACATTTTTTTTTGTAATGAGCAGACAGGTTATTGAGGGGAAAATAGTGAGATAATACATTTAATGTCTTAGCATGCCTTAGTTCACAAGAACAGTTAGTTCTTATGTTATTACATTTTGAGATTGCTGTATTGTATTTTCTTTATAAAATATTAAGCACATCAGTATTGCCTGTGTACATGAAAGCATTTTTTAAATTTTTGTAACTAATTTCCAGTTTCTTGCCCCCAGTATTGACCAAATTAACTAAAGTTATTACCAACTGTGAATCAATGAATGAGGAGACTCACAGAAATGCTCAGTGAATGTTTGAGAATATTTAGACCCAAATCATCATTTTGTAACCTGAAGTATGTATAGTTTTAAACCTAAGTACTTGTCACTGGTAACTAAAAATGTGCACAGCATAGCCACAAAATAAATACAATGTAAAAATTATTCATCTGATCACAATATACCTTTTTTTCTACTTAAATGAAAATATTAATGAGTATGTTAATATTAACACTAACTTACTTTTTAACTTGCCCACATATATGCCATTTTAATATCCAATTTTTAAAAAACTTACTATATTAAAGATACAAAAAGGCATAAAAATAATATGAAAAATACTTATGATCGACCACCAGATTATGAAATTACTAATGACTAACACTACTGAGGTCCCCTGTACATCCTTCCTCAGTTCTACCTCTCTTCTTTCCCTGGGGATTAATCATTGTTCTGGACATTATATTTGGTGTATCCATGTATTTCTTCATACTTTTTGCACAATGTACATATCTCTAAATAATTCATATCATTTTACAACTTGTTTTGTTAATTGGCTTTATGTTTGAATTCATACATGTTGACATATATGGTACATCATTCATGTGGTAGAGACAGTGCTCACCAAGTATATTCTATGTGCTTCCCTATGCTCCTTAGCTTTGGGGCTGGAATCACTGGACTGTGAGTGCGAAGAAGTGTGTCCCAGGTGGGAATAAGGCAGCATCTTATGGTGGGAAAAGCAACATCTCTTACTTTCCCTTCCTTGGTGAATTCATAAGCCATATTCCAGATGGAGCAATGGGGCAGTTGTAGAAACACGGAGCACTTATCACCCTGAGCCCCTGAGTGAGGTGGAGCAGAGCCTGTCGCCAACCCATGTTAGAGATATAAAATGAACAAGAAATAACTATCGTGCTAAGACATACACCCAAGTGGGAAGATAACTGCCTTTCTGGGATTAAGGCAAAACTATCAGTAGCAGGGCAGAGTCAAAGCCTTTTGAAAATACTACTATCCTATGACCCTAGATTGGTATTTATTCCCACTTGCGTGAAGAAGCAAATCTCATACACTCTAGTCTTTACCTTCTTTGAAGACCCTATTGTGCTAAAAATACTTTCATAGAAGGGCCTACACGTTCATGAACTGCTTCTGGTATGTTAGTTTTGTTTCCCCAACTAGATTTTAAGGTCTTTAAGAAATCATGTCCTCTCTTTTTTTGTACCCCACATTGCACCTTATAGTTTAAACATGCATGTATTAATGACTGGTCTACTGATTGACTGGGGACGATGAGGCTAATATTAAATGCCTAATTGTGTAAGGTACCTTGCTTGCATTTCACATAAGTTATCTTGATCCTTATTATTTCCATTATATAGATGAGGATATTAAGGCTAAGTAACTTTCCTCTGGTCACAGAACTAGCAAGAAGATAAAACATGTGAGGAGGGCAGTTGAAACCAGTCTGCCTGACTCTAAAGCCCTTGCTTTTTAGTTTTTTTCACTGAACTGAGTGAAAAAAAGTCTAAGGCAGGAACTTTAGTAGAACATAAAATGACCAACAGAAATAGCTCTTCATTATAAGTTTTGCACACATTAAAACATTTCTTTGGATACTTCTTAGGACTCAAGATTGTTGGGTCTTACCTTGATCACCTCTGGAGTCTGCTGAATCAAAACCACTGAAGTAGTATCTTTGGCTTTATCACCAATAGGACTTCTACAGACTGATAAATTGGCTTGGGAGGAAGTTGTCAAGGTTTCCTGTAGAATCTGCATCATTTCCTTTTCTTGTGATAGGCTCCCTCTGCCTGATTTGCATTCAACCAGTTCTTGAGCAAAGTCTTCAATGCTTTCTAGAATTCGCAGTAAGAGGACTCGATCCTCTTCCTCTATTTTGTGTCCATTGGTTTCAATAATCCTTGTTAGACAAGAAGGGGAGACTTTTTCGGTGGGTGAAGAGAGTTTAGACTTAGGCTCAAGATCTACAGGAAGCTGACCAGTCAACGGACTATGACTATTTACAGAGTTAGAGTTTTTACCTTTGGCAAGTGGCTCCCTTAGAGAGGTCTCCATTTTCTGTGAAAATGATTCCAAATCCATTAACAATTTATCTATCTCTTCCTGACTGTTAGAATTCATAAAATCTCTGTGGTCTCCCTCTTCAACTTTAGGAACTTTTGATTTAAGATCTTCCTCAGGTAGGTTAACAATTGGTTTCTCAAATATCTTACCACTTCCATTTTGTACTGAGGCAGGACATTTTTTAAGAGGAGTACCAGAGTCTGAAAATCCTGCTCTATCTTCATTTACCTTTAACAACTTCTGACCGGGTCCATTCTCTGTCATTTGTCCTTTATCTAATGCTTTCTTTCCATCTGACTCTTCTTCAATATAAAGGGTTTCCATTAGGTCACCAGAAGAAACATTTTCTAAAGAGTTCATGGCTAATGACTGTGATTGAAGCTGGGCATCTTTTAGAGTTCTGGGATCATTTATCTCAGGGTTATATAAGGGATTTGTAGAGTTGTTTGGAATGGATTTTACTGGGTCTGTTTTCCTAGAACTGTGTTTGTCATTTTGCAGTGCTATAGTTTGAAACTGTCCAGAGTCAGGGGCTGAGAGCTGGACAACATCTTCATATTTAGGCGGCTGTTCAGTGCCAAATACTGGGAGAAAGGGAGTCAGATGTAAACTGGGTATATTACTGACCAGTTCTGTTAAATCTATAGCCTCATTATTCCCAGGCTGCATGAATTCAAATGGTAGCTTTTTCAGATAGGATGCTAACCTGGTCATTACATTCACATAGACAGTATCAGAGCTAGAAATTGCATCATTGCCATTTCCTTCATTAATGCTACTCCCTGACTTTTTCTTTATGCATTGTTTTATGATATCTGTACATTTTTTCAAATCCTCAGAGCATTTCAGCAAGATGTCCAAGCACATTTTTATGTCTGTTCCAGAAGAAAAATTATCTATTTTATGTTTTTCCAAAATCTGAGTAACCAAGTCTTCTTCAGAGAAGTTGTGAAGAAGCACTGAAGTTAGGTTTGTATCAAGCGAGTTTCTATGGGACAAAGATTTTTCCTCAACTGAGGCACTCCGGAGTAAACCAAAGGATGGGGAGCTCCCATCATTGTTATAATGGCCACAGAGCAAGTCAAAATCAACTGACCTCCTATTAAATGAGTCAGACTTAACTTTTCTTCCCTTTTTGTAGGCTGCATGGTTAGAGTTTTTGAGCTTTTCAAAGGAAAATTCTTTTATTTTCCCGCTGGCAAAACTGATTGCTTCTCCTGCAATGTCCTTTAAGTTACAGGTGTTCTGAAAGGTAGACCCTTTCTTAACCCTGGGTATGCCTGTTAGGGCCTGCTGGTGATAGTCACCCTCAGCTGAGGAAAACCCATTTTCATGGGGTAGAAACATAGAGTCCAGATCCGCATCTTTGAACTGAGACACAGGGATGTGCAAGAGGTCTGCACAAACACTATGATGTACCACAATGCAGTCAACTCCATGTGTAAAGGTGTGGCAGGTTCCAGTGCAATAATGTATAGCTTGCTCAAAACGCCGGTCTATCACCACACTGCTGTAGTGGTTCACAGTACTGACCACAAGTCTGTAAGTTGCTGCCATAATATCAAATCCACTCAGTGATGTGAATTGGAATTTTCTAGAACTTATTTCAAGTAAATTCTCCTAACTTACACTCTGCTGAAAATATACTTGATGACAAAGTTCAGTGGTTTCTTGCAAATATAATGACCTTTCCCACAAAGAAAAACCATTTAAATTTGAGGTTTGGTGACTGTCAGGATACAGTAGCTATTGCACATGTGTGCTTGTATTAGAAAGTCTAATAATTTAATAATCGTGCTCTTTAGGTTTTATTTAGTAATATCATGATACTGTAGGATTTTTATAATATAAAATCCTCTCTTAGTTCTTCAGCAGTTCTTTGATGCAGAAATTTATTGTCATTAATTTACTGTCACAAATCTCAGTTGGCAGTATAGAAGTACTGTGATAACTGAGTCCTCCAAAGAATTAAATGATCCATTTTTTTGTGAATGAGAAACCTGTAATGAAAAAAGAAAACAATTTTAAAAATGATTTCTTAATCCTGAGAGAACCTTTTATTTCCTCTTTTGCATCCCATATGCAGTTAGTCACCAAGCCTTATTCTTTGCCACATTACTGCTTATCTTTGATTCATGTCTTTATATCATCACACCCTACACTTCTTACTACCTGGAGTATTATTACCTTAACTTTGCCTTGTTACAACTGCCTCCCAGTTGGTATTTCTTACTCTACCCTCCTTGCTACCTTACATAACACCAAGCTTAGATTCACAGTTTTTTTTTAAGCCCTCACAGTTCAAGAATTCACACCGCTGATCTCCATTAGATACCATGCATCCTACCTCCTTTGACTTATTTTCAAGACTTTCAACATCTGTTCCCATCCATCTACAACCTTATTTTGTGCTACTACCCTGCACCAAACTTTTGCTTCCATCAACCTAATCTCAAAAGTTGCTAACATATAGCGCTTGTTCTTGATTCTACAATTTCCTCTATACTTGGAAATTATTCTCCCATCATCTTCTCTTTTCTTACTATCTAAGAGAAACAACTGTCATTACTGCTCTTGATCCTATCCTCTCAGATACTACCACATGCAGAGCTCTCTCGTTACCAAGTGGATAGAATTTACTTAATCATCCTCTTACTTAAAAAAAAAAGGCTTTTAAACCATGCTGTAGTTGCTTTCTAAAAAGGTTCAATCTACTCACTCAAGAAATACTGAGTGCCTACTATGTGCCAGGCACTTGTTAAGTGCTAAGGATACAGCAGTGAATAAAATAAAGTCTCTGTTCTTATTGAGCTGATAATCTAGTTGGATTAAGAAAAACAACATGCATGTAAACATATAACTTAGATGGTGACATGTGCTATGGAGAAAAATCAAGCAGGGCAGGGGTTCAGAAAGAATGAGAGGGACTGTGTTACAAAGGGGGGTCGGGGGGGGCGTCTGGGTGGCTCAGTCGTTAAGCGTCTGCCTTTGGCTCAGGTCATGATCCCAGGCTCCTGGGATGGAGGCCTGCGTTGGGCTCCTTGCTCTGCGGGAAGCCTGCTTTTCCCTCTCCCACTCCCCCTGCTTGTGTTCCTTCTTTCACTATGTCTCTGTCAAATAAATAAAACCTTAAAAAAGGGGGGGGGGGTGTTGGGGAAGATCTCCCTGATATTTGAACACAGACCTGAAAGAATAAAGGGAACAGGCTGAGGAGGTATTTTGGGCTAAATCATCTCAGGCACAATAACCATAGGTGGAAAGGCCCTGAGGTGGGAGCATGCTTGATGTATTATAAGAAAGACAAGGAGGCTAAAGTGACTGGAACAGAGAAAGCAAGTGGGGCAGTGTGGGAGGTGAGGTCAGAAAGGAAAGGTGGGAGTTTAAATCATGCAGGATCTGTAGATTTACGATGAATTTGGCTTTATCCTGAGTGAGCTGGGAAATAACTGATGGCTACTGAGCAGAGGAATGACATGATCAGACTTACATTTTAAACTGGTAATTCCGGCTGCTGTGTTCAGAAGAGACTGTGAAGGATCAAGATAAAAAGCAGAGAAGCAAATTAGGGGCTACTGCAATAAATCGGGCAAGGCTTGGGGGCTCGGACCAGGATAGTAATAATGGAGAAGTTTAGATACTGTATATATGTCAAAGGTAGAGCCAGTAGGATTTGCTGAAGGATAGGTGTGCGATACTACTAAATCAAGAATGATGCAGTAATCAGTTCATGGGGAACCAGCGTAGGCCTCAGGCAATCTGAACAGGATAACATGGATAGCAGACCAAGTCATACAACTTACATCAACAATATGAATAACAAAATTAAAAAAGAAGAATTGAAGAGATCCCTGTTTTGCCCTGTTTTCTCAGTTTGGCCACGTTGTAGATCTGTAGTTTTAAAGACCATGAAGATGAGGGGGCAAGCCTTTGTTATTTTTAAGGAACTGGGCTCATCCACAAATGCCTTGAGACAGTTACAAGGATTTCCATTTTATGGTCAACCAATGTGAATCCAGTATGCAAAAACAGATTCTGATATAATATCTAAAATGCGTGGCACTTTTGCTGACAAAGAAAAGAAGGAAAAGAAAAAAGTGAAAACTGCGGAACAGGCTGCGACCACTGCAAACAAAAAGCCTGGTCAGGGAACACCAAATGCAGCAAATACCCAAGGAAATTCAACACCAAATCCTCAGGTCCCTGATTACCCTCCAAACTATATTTTATTCCTCAATAGTTTACCAGAAGAGACTAATGAGATGATGTTATCCATGCTGTTTAATCAGTTTCTTGGCTTCAAGGAAGTATGTTTGGTACCTGGGAGTCATGACATTGCTTTTGTTGAATTTGAAAATGACGGATAGGCTGGAGCTGCCAGGGATGCTTTACAGCGATTTAAAATCACACCGTCCCCATGCCATGAAGATCACCTATGCCAAGAAATAACATATGGGATAGTTGTCTTTAAAGGACTTGGTGTTATTTATAGTGTTTGTTTTGATAACATTTGGTCAGGCCATTTTTTAATAGTTGGGATGAGGGCTAGTGAAAGTGAAATTTTTGTGAATGATTTTAAAAAATACCTAGTCTTTCTTTAGCCTTAGTGAACTATGAAATATGAAGGCCTCAGTTTTGTATAATAAACTTTTATTTTTCTTTAAAAATAAAAGAATGATGCAGTAAAGCAATGAAAGGAAGGAGATTATGACTGAAAAGGAGAGCATCAGTTTCACTACACCATCAATAGCAATGGCATTTTAACAATAAAAATCTTTACCCCCCTTAATGAGAAACAGAACTTTATTGTTTTCATTTTTATTTCTTCAATCCTAGAAAACTGTTTTTTTTTCTTATTTGTTATATTTCTTTTCTGGTACATTGTCTCTTCATATCCTTTGCTCACTTAGGTATTAGAGACTTAATGACTACATATACAATTAATTCATGAAGAACCCTTTCTTTTTTTGAATTCTTATGCTAGAGTACATTTCCTGGCCCTCTGGATCCAATGATTACTCTGTTTTTATGCCAGTCCTCCACTATTGTAATTACTGTTGTCTTACTAAGTTTTACTATCTGGTTTTCCTTCCCATATCCCTAATTATGATTTTTTTTTTTATACTCCAAATGTTCTTTGATGGTCTTCCAGATGAGTTTTTGAATAGTCAAGTTTTAAGAAAAATGCTATTGGAATTTGATTCCAATTGCAATAAACTTATGAATTATTTTGAAAAAACATTGATATCATTATAGTATCAGATTTTTCTACCCAGGAAGATATAAATCTTAATTCCAATATTCCTTTATTTCTCTCTTTGTGATTTTCCTCAGTGGGTCACCCTCCCCCATTCTTCTTGTCCTTCAGTGTCTTAACTCTGTTGCTATATGAATGGATCTGGAGTTACTGTGTCATTCTCCACTTCCTCACCTTCAAATCTCAGATGGTGGCTTATATAAAACTCTAAAACTAGATCTCACGAAGGATGAAGCTGAAGCAGAAAGAAGTTCATACTAAAGGAAGTGCCCAGTAATTCTTAACTTAAAATGCAAAGAAGTCAAAGAGGAACTAGGTGTTATGGGACAAACTCCTAGAACGTGGCAATAGAAGGAATTACCTTTCCAAAAGATGCACAAAAGACAGGGAAGAAATAGCACCAAAAATGAAAAACTATACACCTTTTCAGAAATCCAAGATTTTGAAAGAACTTTTCAGTAAGGATAAAAGGAAAGAAAAACAAAGGATATTACTAAGAAAGTATATCAGGATAACTATGTGAGAGATACTAGGACTATATCCTAATACAGTTGATAATACAGAAGATAAAACTGGTGCAGAGGCAAAATACATGAGTGTTAGAAAATTTAAATATCCAGG
The DNA here is from genome assembly GCF_029215605.1 of Mirounga angustirostris. NCBI lineage: Eukaryota > Metazoa > Chordata > Mammalia > Carnivora > Phocidae > Mirounga > Mirounga angustirostris. The sequence continues at coordinate 123,930,201 of NW_026991709.1, forward strand.
GCGCCTGGGTGGCTCAGTTGGTTAAGTGACTGCCTTCGGCTCAGGTCATGATCCTGGAGTCCTGGGATCGAGTCCCGCATCGGGCTCCCTGCTCAGCAGGGGGTCTGCTTCTCCCTCTGCCCTTTTCCCTCTCGTGCTCTCTCTCTCTCATTCTCTCTCTCTCAAATAAATAAATAAAATCTTTAAAAAAAAAAAAAGAAAGAAAAAGAAAATTTAAATATCCAGACACCTATGAAAACATGTGATAAATTCCTAAATTAACATAAAGACTATTTTATTTCTCTGAAATTTGAGAAATTAAAGCAGTATTTCTCTAAGCTTGGATATAACCAAAACAGCCAGTTTATAAGGTAACATGACAGAAAATACAAGTATTAGTGTGATATTAGAATTTGAAATAGTCAAGGAAGAGAGAACACTGGCCAAAGACAGACATGTGCTTTTAGACCACAGCTGCCCTACAAAACATGCTGTGTTGATGGAAATATTCTCTGTCTCTTCTGATATGGTTGCCATTAGCCACATGAGGCTACTGAGCCCTTTAAATGTGGCTAGTGTAACTGAAGAGCTGAATTTTAATTTTATTACTAATATAACATAAAAAAATAAAGCCTGAATTTATTTCAGTAAAAACAATTTTTGAAATTTTGAAATTGTTTTAGACTCACACAGAAGTTGCAAAAGTAGTAGAGAGAGTTCCTGTGTACTCTTCCTCCAGTTTCCTCCAAAGATAACATCCTACATCACATCACCATAGTACAATGAGCAAAACCAGGAATTGACATTGGTACCATTAACTGAACTACAGACTTTATTCAGATTTCACCAGTTTTACTTGCACTCACTTCTTCCCTCCTCCCTTCCTTCTACAATAATTACCACCACAATCAGGATACAGAACTGTCCCAACAACCCCCAAAACCCCTCCTATTACCCTATGACTTTATATACACTGTGACTATAAAGTTACAGTCACCCCAATCCTAACCCTGACAATCATGGATCTATTTTCCATCATTATAGTTTTGTTATTTCAAAAATGTTTTATGTATGGAATCATAAAGTATATAAACTTTTGATATTTTCTTCTCTCACTTAACAGAATGATTTTGAGGCATTCGCTTCACCACATGTATCAACAGTTCATTCCTTTCAATTGCTGAGTTGTATTCTATTGTGTGGATATACCACAGTTTGTTCACCCATTCACTCGTTCAAGGATATTTATGCTGTCTCCATTTTCTGGCTATTACAAATAAAGCTGTTGTGAATCCTGGTGCACAGGTTTTTGTGTGAACATAGTTTTCATTTCTCTAGTGTAAATATAAGTCTGACTGTTGGGTTGTATGTTAAGTATATATATATATATATTTTAAGATTTTATTTTTTTAGAGAGACAGGGAGCATGAGTTGGGGGAGGGACAGAGGGAGAGAGTGAGGGACAAGCAGACTTCACTGAGCAGGAAGCCCCACACAGGGCTTAATCCCAGAACACCGAGATCATGACCTGAGCCAAAGTCAGACACTTAATCAAGTGAGTGACCCAGGCACCCCTTAAGTATATCTTTATAAGAAACTGCAAAACTGTTCACCTGAATAACTGTACCATTTTACATTCCCGCCAGAACAAGAGATATGGTTGGTTCCACATCCTTTTCAGCATTTGGCATTGTCAGTATTTTCTATTTTAGCCATTCTAATAGGTGTGTGCTGTTATCTCATTGTGGTTTTAACTTATATCTTCTTAATGTCTAATGATGTCGAACATCTTTTCTTGTGCTTACTGACCAGCCCCATATCTTCTTTGGAGAAGTGCTGTTTACATTTTTGCCCATTCTAATTAATTAATTAATTAATTATAACTTAAAAAGCCGCATGTGGCTAGTAGCCACTATATTAAACAATGTAGTTCCAGATAATAGGAATGTAGCTTTCAGAAATGTTAAGACTTTAAAAGAAAACATGAAGGAAAAAAAGAAGGTATGGCAAAAATGAAGATTGGTAGGTTTTAAAAATGCAATTTGATGAATTTGCCATAAGTAACCTTACTGAGAAAAAAAGTGGGAAGAAGAGTTAAAGAACTAATTGCAAATTTAGGTCTCTAAGTTAAAGTTTTGAAGGGATATAACTGGAAGAGGGAGGAAGCATATAACAAAGCCAAACCCCAAGGGGTGGCACCAATTTCAACGAGAAGCTTACAGTCTAAAATGATTTGAGCTTTTTATAAAAATGCCAAAGAGACCAAGATCACTTCCCCAGTATTTGGTTCAGATCTGTGAGTGTCAAATTCTGCTTTTTATTCAGACCATGATTAACTGATGCCCAACTGTCTAGCTGGAATCCTAGACATGGAAACTAATCCAAGTAGTCTCAATCAGAGATAGATCATAGGCTATCTAATTCAGAACCACCACTCTATCTTGTGTCTCTAAGTGAAAGCCAGGCTACATGGGTTGAATCCCCACCCTGCCACTTACAGCTGTGTGGCCTTACATAAGCTGGTTAACTTCTGTCAGCCTCTTTCACCTGTAAAACAGAGATAATAACACTACCCATCTCACGAGGATTAAGTGAACATGTCAAATGCTTAGAACAAGACTTACAACACAAGAAATGTTCAATCGCTGTTACTGGTATAAGTCACTCATCAAACATTTTCTAATGTGAGCCAGGCCCCAAATAATTCATTATGATGGCCCTGAGTGTACTTACTGTGTGAGGGCAATGAGAGAAGCAAGCACAGTGGGAATCAGGAGCACTAGGGTAGGGCTTCCGTCGTCCCCCATTTGCTCTCACAATTAATACACATTCTTTTCAGAAAAGTTAGAAAATGTTCATAAGTAAAAAACATTTTAATTACCCATTCAAAAATAACCAGTTAATGTTTTTATGGATATGTATCCTGACATTTTCTTATGAAAATTTATAAATGTATATTTTTTACAAAAGTGTGACCATACTGTGTATTTTAAAACTTACTTCAAACTAGCAATAGTCTCATGAATATACTTCCATGTCAGAACAGATCTAGATCATTTTTTTTTTTAGATTTATTTATTTCAGAGAGAGAGAGAAAACGCACGAGTGGGAGGGGCAGAGGGGAGAGGAAGACAGAATCTGAAGCAGACTCTGTGCTGAGCACGGAGCCCGACTGGGGCTTGATCTCACCACCATGAGTTCACAACCTGAGCCAAAACCAAGAGTTGGATGCTTAACTGACTGTGCCACCCAGGAGCCCCAGAGCGAAATCATTTTAATGGACATACAATATTTTACCATATGGATAAAATAATTCAGCCATCTACCACTGATATACAATTAGGTTACTTACTGTTTTTTTTTTTTTTTTTAAATAAACAGTGATAAACATTCTTATACATGCACTTTTCAGAGTTGTCTAGTTATCATCTTAGGATATATTCCACGTAGTAGAATGCTGAGTCAAAAGGGGTATGTGTATGTATGCATACACATTTTAAAGGTTCTTAGATATATAAGGTCAGTCTTTCCTCCAGGAAAATGACAAATTTCTACTTCCAATATCAGGATAGGATCAGATCCATTTCCCCATGTTCTCCTTGAATGATACCACTCTTTAAATCTTTGCTAATTTGATAGATGAAAAAAAGGAAGTGCATTATTTTAAATTGTGCCTAAACATTGTTTTATTTACCTCACAGACATTTTGTGTTCATTTGTGAAGCCTTTCCTTCACGCTGTTGGCCTATTTTGAAAGAAAGCATCCAAATTTGACTGAAGAGTCAGGAAAGATTTCCCCAAAGTAAGGAATGTACGCACCTAGTTTTGAAGGACCAATGAAAATTAAACAAAAAGGAAGGGAAGGGGGTGCCTGGGTGGCTCAGTCGGTTAAGTGTCTGCCTTTGGCTCAGGTCACGATCCCAGGGTCCTGAGATCAAGGCCCTGCTCCATGGGGAGCCTGCTTCTCTCTCTCCCTCTGCTGCTCCCCCTGCTTGTACTCTCTCTCTGTGTCAAATAAATAAATAAAATCTTAAAAAAAAAAAAAAGAAGGGAAGAATACTCTAGGCAGAGGGGAACATATGGGTGAAGGCTCAGAGGCCTAACATGGCACAGCTTTCAGAACTACAAGCAGTTCCAGTTGATTTCACTGGGGAGTAGAAAGCAAGAGGAGAAGAAACCAGGAGAGCAGCAGGAACTAGACCACAGACTGGCCTGTGTGCTAAATTAAGAGCCTGGACTTAATTCTGAAAACTACAGGTAAAACAAAGACCTTTTAGGCTGGGGAATAACAGGATGAAATTTATATTTTAGAAAGATCATTCTAGCAGCTGAGTGGAGGCATGGAAGTCAATTAGGAGACTACTGTAATAATCCATGCAAGAAGTGGTAAGAACCAAAACCAAGTAGGTGGCAGTAATTAACAAAGAGGAGGGCACTGATTAGATAGTCAAAGAGGAAGAATTCACAGAATAGGAGGAGAAAGTGAAAGGGAAGAATCCTGGGTTTCAGGCTTTGGTTTTGGGGGACTAGTGTTGCTACGCCCAACACAAACTTTTTGTTTTTGTTTTAAGGAAAGTGGCCATATAAAACAGAGAGTGTTATTCTGAATGTGTTGTTTGAAGAGGTTCCTGTGGAATATCCAAGTGGTGATGACTGGATGAAATGTGAATACAAACACCTGGAGGTCAGCAGAAAGAGCTGGGTTGGTGATGCAGCACTGAGGTTACTCAGGGTGAGTGCACAAAGTGAGAAGAGCTCTGGGCTGAGGGCATAGCTGGGCTCACTGGCATTTCTGGGTTAAACAGAGGAACAGAATTCTTAGAGGGAACCTAAGAAGGAAGAGCCAAAAAGGTAACATGGAAACCAGGAGAAAGCAGTTTCAAAGAGGCTGAAGGAGAGACTCAAAATGGAGGTCACTAGTGTTGGATACTGCAGAGAGGTGAAGGCAAAACAAAAATTACCCATTGGGTTTGCTAGTATGAAGGTCACTGGTAACCTTAGCAAGTGGAATTTCAAAGGAATCCGACTATGGAATAGTCCCAAAGACAGTGTATGAATAAGAGTGATATAGAATTAAAAATACCTGTCAACAATTAAGTCTAAAAGAACTCCTTCAATAAGTAAAAAAAGTTCTAAATGATAAAAAAGCATTGTATAATAGTTCGAACTTTTACTGTCTTAATGGCACATGAAATGAGTGTTTCACCATTTTTAAAAAAATTCCTTTGAGAGTGAGAGAGAGAGAGAGAATGAACACAAGCAGGGGGGAGGGTCAGAGGGAGAAGTAGAAGAAGACTCCCTGCTGAGCAGAGTGCCCGACGTGGGGTTCAATCCCAGGACCCCAGGATCATGACCTGAGCCAAAGGCAGATGCTTAACTAACGGAGACACCCAGGCGCCCCTCACCATCTTTGACTTGATGAAATATGCAGTACAGTTTTTCCGTCTAAACATCTGTTGTTTCAGAGGTAGAGAGCAAAATAGATTTCTCAGGAAATTACAGTTAATTATTCTGCATATTTACATTTATTCCACCTCAGGTCTTGTTATACACTGCTTGCCCACTTCCTAGGCCTTTTGTCTCTCCTTTCATCCCTACAAACTGCCTAAGTGGTTCATATACAATTTCAGAGTTCACTCAGCACTTACTATTTCTTCTACTTTAAGCAGTTTACAATTAGTCTAACAAGTATTTTCCAGTGGTTCCAGGTAGTCCTCCATAGAAAAGGGCTATATGGCCATTTCCGATGAAGTTGATTTGTTGTGAAACAAAGGTACAGAAGCAGCAGACAAGAAAAGTTAGGAGGGAGAGAACTGGATTTTGAAAGATAAGAGCCTTACCAAGTGAAGAAGGGATTAAGCTACACCTTACAAGCAAAAAGGAATTCTACAAAGGCACAGAGATATGAAAAGGGCTTGGGTGTGTTTGGAGAATTATAAGGAGCTTGATATTGCTGAAGTTAAAAATTGTACAGGATGGGTTTTACAGTTTTAACGTATCCTCCAAACAGTAAGAATAAAAATAGGAATTTAAACTCCATATTCAAAGAACCTAAGAGACACCTGTAGCCCCAAATCACTATATATGAAGATAGAAAGCAGAAGCAGGAATGATAAATAAATGACTTACTAGAGTAGAGGAGGAAGGCATACTAATGGCAAGCAAACCAATTCAGCCTGCATAACCTAATAAAGGCCTAGGTTTGTAAATGGGCTAGGATAGAAGAGTGAACATACGGGGATTGTTTGAAAGTCTGCAAAGGAATAGCCCTCCCTACTCACACTCCACAAACTCAGAACCAGAAAAGCACCAACCTCGGGGGCAGATAGAGAGGGTGGTAAAGACTGAAATTTGAGTAAAAGTCTATACTATACTTTCCCCAGCCCAGATCCAGGTCACTAAAAACCTCTAGCTCCCATTCCCCAATGTGGATTAAAGAATCCTTTACCGGAGATTAGAAATCCCATCTAACCACATGATCCCCTTAGAGTGAAACCCACTAACTGACAAATCCTACCCACAAACGGAGAGCTTCCTTTCAGCTTTTTAGAGCCTCACTTTTATTTTATTTTAAAGATGTTATTTATTTATGAGAGAGAGCGTGCACCAGCATGAACGAGGCGGGGTGGGGGGGAAGGTCAGGGGGTGTGGCAGGGCAGAGGGAGAGGGAGAAGCAAACTACCTGCAGGGGGGCTCCATCCCAGGACCCCGGGATCATGACCCCAGGGGAAGGCAGACGCTTAACCTACTGAGCCATCCAGGCACCCCCTCACTTTTATTTTAAGTCAATTTTATTTGGGCACTCGGGTGGCTCAGTCGGTTAAGTGACCATGACTCTTGATTTCAGCTCAGGTCCTGGGATGGAGTCCCGGGGTCAGGCTCACTGCTCAGTGGGGAGTCTGCTTCTCCCTCCCCCCCCACCCCACTTGTGCACGTGCATGCACAGGAGCATGCTCTCTCTGTCAAATACATAAATCTTAAGAAAAAAAGAGTTAAATCAACTTTATTGATGTGTAATTTACATATAATAAAATGTACATATTAAGTATAAAATTCAATGAGATTTAAGAACCATGTAACCACTGCCCTAAAAAATACAACATTTATGATACCCTAAAACTATCCCTGTGCCCTTTCCCAATCAACTCCCCTAACCTACAGTGTTTGACAACCACAGATCTGATTCCTATCACTATATATACATATATATGTATATATAGTTTTGCCTGTTGTAGATCTTCATATGAATGTAATCATACAATATATATATACTTTTGAGTTTGGTTTCTCTCACTTAGCACAATGGTTTTGATATTCATCCATGTTAATGCATGGATTAGTTGTATATTCCTTTTTACTGCTTAGTAGGTACTTTACTAAATGAATGTATCAAAATTTATTTTCTCTGTTCACCAGCTGATGAATATTTGAGTCATTTCTGGTTTGGGTTGTTAATGAATTAAAGCTGCTATGAACATTCAAGTAAAAGTCTTTGTGGGTATATATTCATTTTTTCTGGGTAATTAACAGTGGAATTGCTGAGTCATGGCAAGTGTATGTTTAATTTTATAAAAACATGTAGAACTGTTTCCCAAAGTGGTTCTACCATTTCATATTCTCATCAACAACACCTGAGAGCTGTAGTGGCTCTATATCCTTTTGGATATTTGTCAGTTACTTTACTTTTACCCATTTTAGTGGGTATGAAGTGGTATCTCACTGTGAGTTTAATTTGCATTTCCCTGATGACAATGATATTGAGAATTTTTTCATACGCTTTTTAACAATTGATACATATCTTCTTTTGTGAAGCATTTATTCAACTCTTTTAGGCTGTCTTTGATTATTGTTCTAAAAATTCATTTGTGTATTTTAGCTATAAATATTATCTCATGGTCTTTAGCTTTCCTTTCATTTTCTTGGCAGTAACTTTTGAAAAGTAGGAGGTCTTAATCTTACTACTTTAAAATTTTTAATAATCCTAAATTTTAATAATCCAATGAATCGATTTTTCTTCTGTAGTTAATAGGCTGAATTTGAAGATCACCCAGCACCATTTGTTCAAAAGACTATCCTGTCCCCATGTTGGAGCCTTTGTTGAAAAACAACCATATATAGAGGTTTATTTCTGGATTCCTTACTCTTTTATCTTTATATACACCAATACCATTCTGTCTTAATTATTGTATTTTACATAAGTCTTAAAATATCTTTGACCCTTGAACAACATGGGTTTGATCTATGTGGGTCCACTTAATATGCAGGTATTTTTTCTTTAAAGATTTTACTTTTATTTATTCAGAGAGAGAGAGAGAGCATTTGAGGGAGAGGGAAGGAGAGAGAATCTCCAGCAGACTCCCCACTGAGCACAGAGCTCAACACAGGGCTTGATCCCACAACCCTGAGATCCTGACCTGAGCCAAAATTTAGAGTCGGACGCTTAACCAACTGAGCCACCCAGGCGCCCCTGCAGATATTTTTCAAAAATATAGTGGAAAAAATGTTGATGATTTGTGACAATTTGAAAACCCTCACCAATGAACCACATAGTCTAGAAATACTGAAAAAACTAAGAAAAAGTTAGGTATGTCATGAATGCATAAAATAATATGTAGGTACTAGTCTACTTTATCATTTACTACCATAAAACATCCACAAATCAATTATAAAACATTAAAATTTATCAGAACTTACATATACAAACACAAACCATACATGGCGTTATTCCCAGTCAAGAGAAAAATAAACATAAATATGCAGTATTAAATCATAATTTCATAAAATTAACTATAGTACATACTGTACTACTGTAATAATTTTGTAGTCACCTCCGGTTGCTATTGCAGAGAGCTCAAGTGTTACAAGCATCCACTTAAAACGCCATGTGACACTAATAATATCCATGAGAGTAGTTCCTCTCTCCAGTAAATTGCATACTGCAGTAAAAAGGGATCTCTATTAGTTCTTGCTATTAGTAAAGTTTTTGGAAAACCAAAAGTTATACTCAGATTTTCAGCTGCATGGAGGGTTGGTGCCCCTAATCCCCATGCTATTCTAGGGCCAACTGTAATAATGTAAATCCTTTTTTTTTTTTTTTCAGAATTGTTTTGGCTATTCTAAGTCTTTTGTACTTCCATGTCAATTTTGGAATCAACTAGCCAATCTTCACAAAGAAAACCTGCTGGAATTCTGACTGAAATTTCATTGAATCTAAATCTCTATTTGTTAACTCAACACCCAAAGAACAAATAATCCAGTTAAGAAATGGGCAGAAGACATGAACAGACATTGCTCCAAAGAAGACATCCAAATGGCCAACAGACACATGAAAATATGCTCAACATCACTCGGCATCAGGGAAATACAAATCAAAACCACAAGGAGATAGCACCTCCCACCAGTCAGAATGGCTAAATTTAACAAGTCAGGAAATGACAGATGTTGGTGAGGATGCGGAGATAGGGAACCCTCTTACACTGTTGGTGGGAATGCAACCTGGTGCAGCCACTCTGGAAAACAGCATGTAGGTTCCTCAAAAAGTTGAAAACAGAGCTACCCTATGACCCAGCAATTGCACTACTAGGGATTTACCCCAAAGATACAAATGTAGTGATCTAAGGGGCACCTGCCCCCCAATGCTTCTAACAGCAATGTCCACAATAGCCAAACTTAGGAAAGAGCCCAGATGTCCATCGACAGATGAATGGATAAAGAAAATGTGGTATATATATACAAAGGAGTACTATTCAGCCATCAAAAAAAAGAAATCTTGCCATTTGCAACGATGTGGATGGAACTAGAGGGCATTATGCTAAGTGAAATAAATCAGTCAGAGAAAGACAATTATTATATGATCTCACTCATGTGAGGATCATAGGGGAAGAGAGGAAAAAATAAAACAAGACGAAATCAGAAAGGGAGACAAACCATAAGAGACTCTTAAGCACAGGAAGCAAACTGAGGGTTGCTAGAGGGAAGGAGGGTGGAGGGATGGGGTAACTGGGTGATGGACATTAAGGAGGACACGTGATGTAATGAGTGCTGGGTATTATATAAGACTGATGAATCACTGACCTCTACCTCTGAAACTAATAATACATTTTATATTAATGGAATTTAAATAAAAAATTAAAAGAATTAATAAATCTCCATTTGTTGACAACAATATCAAGTCTCTAATCCATGTAACCCATGAACATAATACAGCTCTCCGTCTATTTAGATGCTTTTTAATTTCCTTCAGCAACGTTTATGGGCCTTTCATTAAATTTATTCCCAAGTAATTCATGTTTTTTGATGCTAATGCAAATGATACTGTTGCTTTAATTTCATTTTCCATTTGTTTGTTGATTTATATATACTGATCTTGTCACTTGCCACTCCATTAAATCCACTTATTATGGTATTTTTTGGGTAAATTCCTTGGGATTTTCTACATAAACAATCATGCTGTCTGAGAATAGAGATTGTTTTAGTTTTTCCTTTCCAATATTTACTGCCTTACTGCCTACTACACTAGCTAGGATCTCCAGAACAATATTGAATAGAAGTGGTTGGTTCAGAAATCCTTGCCTTATACACAATCTTAGGGAAAAGTATTCTATCTTTCACCATTAAGTATGATTAAGCTGCAGGTTTTTTGATACTCTACTAGATTGAAAAGTTCTCTTCCATTATTAGTTTGTTAAGAGTTTTAAAAAATCTCACATGGTCGTTTAATTTGGTCATATACTTATTCTGCATTTATTGAGATGATCACATAATTTTTACCCTTCATTTTGTTAATGTGGTGAAAAGGGGGTGAAAGAACTGAAATTTATATTAGGAAGGTGAGACATAATGTTTAAAATAAATGAATGATGAATTTGCAATATATGCATTTATAAATATTGAGGCAAATAATGAAAGAAATAGTTAAGAAAAAATTCACATCTCCGAGGAGCAGGCCAACTTGGGAGTGGAAACTGGTATTTTTTAGAAGTCTCAAGCACTGACACTTTAAAATGAGAATTAATATGCAATATTTGATAACAAATTTTTTTAATTTAACAAAATTAAAAACAGGTTCTAGAGATGTGAAGATAAGGCTAGGGTGATTATTGTGTGCTATGGCCAGGGAGCAAGGGCATAGGGGAGATAAATGCAGCTTCAGGCATGGGTTCTTTCGGTGGAGTATCCAGAAGGTATTTCCCATGCAGATGGATATACTTGGCAGGGAAAAGATAGGAGTTGAAATAAAGATTTGGGAATAAGCACCAGATTTTGTGGTTTGTGCTCAAGACTGATCATGCACACGGTAAGAAAAGAGTCAAGGGCAAAACTCTGAGGAAGGCTGCCATGTATGGGGTAGGGAGGAGAAGGATGCAAAGAAGGAGACAGAGAATGAATTTTCAAAGGTCAGGAAGAAAACCAGCCCAGAAAACACAGAAGTCAAGGGAGAAAAATATTTCATTCTTTCAACAGGCTGAATTCCAAAGACTTTGTGTACCAACGAACAGAGTTATACTTTTTTTTTTTTTTTTAGATTTTATTTATTTATTTGACAGAGAGAGACACAGCGAGAGAGGGAACACAAGCAGGGGGAGTGGGAGAGGGAGAAGCAGGCTTCCTGTGGAGCAGGGAGCCCGATGCGGGGCTCGATCCCAGGACCCTGGGATCATGACCTGAGCTGAAGGCAGACGCTTAACGACTGAGCCATCCAGGCGCCCCAAGAGTTATACTTTTCTTTTACAGGTGTTTCTCCCTAATTTCATGGAGAAATTTGGGAAGTTAAAACTTTAAACAACATACATGTAACGATGGAAAACAGAGAATGGTGTTACACATATTTTTTATGTTGCTATTTATGTGTTCTGTTTCAGGAAACATCTGCAGCAGAGAGTATGAGGTACAGAACTTCCACAGCTTATCTTAACTGCTGAAAGGATTCAAGAAGAAAATGATCAACAGAAATCACAGACACAAAAGAAAATTGGCTAAATATCCATGTCACTTAGATGGGACATGTGAAGACACAGAAGAGGAAAAATTATAGAAAAATGCCTAAAAATTTATTTAACAGAGTACACAAGGTGTGATGATTCAGAAGTAATGAGTCATTTAGAAATAATAAAACTATCAGTTTGTCTGGAAAACCCAGGCAATCTTTGGTGGATGACTCAGTATGGAAACTGATCCCAAGAGAACAATTTAGAGGCATAAAAAACATATACCATTGAACTACTTTACTTGTAGGATAAAAAAGGAGACCTGGAATATTTTATTTGTTGTGTTCACTTCAAAAACAGGTGAGAAAATAAATTAAGAAATTTCTTAGAAGGGAAGATATTTCTGATGCTCAAAGAAACCGTATATGTGAATATGAAAGAACAAATTAATGCTTTAGGTTTAGGGCTAATGTCTTAATAATTAGACTAAAAGTAAGATAAGAACATCTCAGCAGCAGACCTAATTTGAGCACATGGGAATTAGAAAGAGCTTAAAAATCTACCTTTATTTTTACTCCAGTGGAGGAAAGGAAATGTGGCTGAGGGGAAAAGCACCAGGTGGGCAGTCAGGAGCTCCCCATCCCAGCTTTGCTTTGTACTGACCAGCTCAGTAAGTTGGTCAAGTTGCTTCCTTCACTGGTATTTGACCTTCTCTTCTAGAAAAACAGGACAAAAGCTGGCCCCGGGGTCTAGAAAACATGAGGAAAACCAAATTTTTTTCCTGTTTTGAATTAGGAAAGAGCTATATTTTACAAAAGCCATTTTGTATTATTTGATGCAGGAAGAAGCACAGTGAACTAGCTACTAATTTTTAATGCATGTAATTTTCAAAGCTACCGATTTCCCTGAGTAGTGGCTCTGAAAGGAAAATTTATAGGCTAAAGTTTTAACCTCTTTATAATTTTTAAAAATTCTCTATTATATATTCTAAAACATCAACAACAGTTCTCTCTGTTGGTAGTATTTTAAGTTCCTTTAATTCAACTATTTTCCTTTTCTAAGTCTTCTTATTTTGGAGGAGGTCATATAAAATTCAGATCACATCCTACACATAAAAATCATTTGACACTTTAGAAGAATATAAATTCAATACAATTTGAGAGCGAGGTATTCTTCAAGATGGGGGAACTAAGAATTCAGTGATTTTGCCTCAAACAGCTTATAACACGAGTAGGCAGAGAAAGAAGATACCTAACCTTTTATCAAGAAATACATCCCAGAGAGGAAGATTGCCAGGCACAGTCCTAGAGCAGAGCAGTAGTTGGCTACAGGAAGAAAGGGAAAAATGCCTTGCAGACAAAAGGGAGCAAGGCGCGGGAAGTGGCATGAGATGTCTGAGGAGCTACCAAGAGTTTGGTATTATTTCGGGGTCAAGTTTGAAGACAGCCTTTGAGGCACCACAGCTGAAGGGATGTAGCGGCAACAGAGAGCCCTTGAGAGGTTGAGGGAATGAAGGGACAAGGTCAGATTTACATTGTAGGCCTATCACTTGGTAAAGCACTGGGGAGGACAGACTTGGAGAAGCAAGACCAAAGTCAGGTAGATCAGGGAGAAGGCCTCTGCAGAGTCTGGAAGAGAAATCAGTGAGGCTATAAATGGAAGGCAGCTCAGAAGCTTAAATGACTAACCCATGATCACAAATCTATAAGCAGGATCTGAACATAAGTTTTTTATCTTTAAATCCTATGCTTTTCTACATCCCTGTCCAAGCACAAATTTCTAGTCAAAGTTGATGAGATATTAAATTCATTTTTCTTAAGTAAATTATGGATCTTAAGAGACTTTAATCATTAATGCATATTAAGTACCCCAAATGTTCAGGGCATTACAGAAAACAAACAAAGCTCTTGTCTTGTAGGAACTTATGGGATAAAAGAAATGAGACAAAAAGAATAGATCAATTTATTCAAGGGGTATTTATTGAGGCACTCCTGGGCCCTGATGAAGATCACATTCTAGTGATAGTTTCTTTTAGAACATAATTTTTACATCTCCCTTTCTTTCCCTGACAAGTTTATTTTGGTACAAGTTAGCAGAGAGGCGCTTCAGAGCCAAGTGGGCAATTCTAGAAGATGACCAGGAACATGGGGTAAAATAAATGGAAGCATGGGTTGGGGGAAACTTTGCTTGAATGGGATGATAAGAGAATAGGAAAAAATCCCAAAGGATGGAATGGCTGGAAGAAAGCTGGGGAGGGGCCTAAATTGCCTTCAATGCAATTTGGATTTGACAGATCAAAGTTGTTGCTTACTTTTTTAACAACAGTTTTAATCTTTATAAAAGTAATGACTATAGAAATAAAACATACCTGCTGCAAAAAGAGAGAGAGGGTGCACATGATTAACACAAAGAGGGGGAAAAAAAGGATCACACCTAGAGGGAGTATTAATGTGAACATTTTTGTAAATGTCCTTTTTTGGCTTTAGACATACATATACAAGTAAACAGACACGAGGATTTTTGTGAATTTTTTTGTTTTTCAGAAACAAAAGTGAGAATTATAGTTTATTACCTGTTTTTTCCACTTAATATAGGGAAACATCTTTTTATAAAAACAAAAAGCTACATCATACATCTTATATACATTGTCTGGATATACCAAATTTACTTATTCAATTCTCTATTAAGGCAGTTAGGATGTATGATAAGTAAGGTACAGAAAGGAAGCAAGCAAATGATAAAATAGACTTTAGCTGTAGCAGCATTTTGAATATTCCAAAGGTGGAAAGAGATAAGACATATGGGAGCTCATGAGATTTTAGTGGTCCAGACATAAGATGAATAATGTCTGAATCTGGAATTCTTTGTGGATGAAAAATTTCCAAAAGGGGAACAACAACAAAAAAAAGAGACTGCAACCCAACACACACTAAAAATGAAGTAATTTCAAATCTTCACATCTGCAGAACAGATAAAATGTCAAAGAAAGCACTCAGACAACTTAAAACAGCAGAGGGACTGCCAGGGAAAAACCAATTGCTGGTCTAGCGGTCATCTATAACCACAGCTTTCCAAGGAGGTGACAGAGCCCTCCAAATTGTGCTCTAATAGACAGTGCACTGAGCCTTTCTTGTGAGATGCTGGGGCCTTAAGACGTCATGTATCCTCTCTGGACCTCCATTTTCTCGTGTTCAGGCAGGCTCTGTAAGTTGCAAACTATACTTGTCAGAGTTCCCTCAAAAGCTGCCAATACTAGGCATTTCCCACTGCAACCAGAATAGCTCTGCTTTCATCTGTTTTATATATTGGATCTCCAAAAAATATTTTATTTGGGAAAAAAAAAAGAGTTCCACAGCTAAAAAATTCACTTAACATCACAGGATTAAAGAAACATAACATTCGGGGCACCTGGTTGCCACAGTTGGTTAGGTGTCCAACTCTTGGTCTCAGCTCAGGTCGTGAGATGGAGCTCTGCGTTGGGCTCCCCGCTCAGTGTGGAGTCTGCTTGGGTTTCTCTCTCCTTCTCCCTCCCTCTTGCACTCTCCCTAAAATAAATAAATATTTTTTTAAAAAGAAACATAATATTCACCCTTCGGATTATGTATTAATCACAAATGTAAAAATGTAAACTGATAATGGAGGGATGTGAAAGTCATCACCTTAACACCCTCATTAAACATAGCATCACTAACTGTGGGACAAAAAAATAGTATGTACCTCTCTCAATATGATGAATGTGAAGATCAAAGTATCACAGGGTTTTCTTGCCAGAAATATTTAGCTTTAACTAACCTTTTAGATCTAATGTCCAGGAAATACAGGCAGTAGAGAAATATGTTACTCCCATGAGGAAATGAGAAATTCAAGATATGGATCATTTTAAAGACAGTTGGCCTGGTCTCTTCAATAAATCAGTATCATGAGAGGAAACGTGTGGAGATGAGCTGGGGGAAAAGGAGCTGGAAGAAACACCAACTGCAAAGTAGGCTCTGAGGTGGGAGCACCTCAGAGTGCACAGTAAGAATGCCACTGTGACTAAGACTGACTTTTGCTAGGTGAGATGGAGAGCTACTGAAGAACTCTGAGCAGAAAAATGACATGATCTGACTTACTTTTTAACAAGATCATTCTAGTTGGTTACTCTGATAAGAATAGACTACCGTGGATAGGAGAGAAAGCAGGGACACCAAAAAGGAGGCAAATATTCCTGGAAAAATCCAGGCAAAACACAATGCTGGTTTGGGCCAGGTGGTAGCAGGGGAAGAGTGAGAAATAGATTCTGGATATAATCTGAAACAAGAGTCAGTGGAACAGATGTGTGGGTTTTGTGGAAAAGAGGGAGGTCAAGATGAGTTTATGAGTTGATTTTAAAAACTGTTGTTGTTTTGTCTTTGTTTTTGCTTGAACAACTAGAAGACTGACATTAACTGAGACTGGGAAGACTGCAGGAAGAATAGATTTGTTGGTAGGAGAGACAGTGGTGGTGGTACGGTCAGTTCAGTTTGGGATATTATTTTTGAGATGCCTGTTAGACACTAACCTAAAGATATGCAGAATGTTGTTGGAGAATCAAGTGTAAACTTTAGGGGAGAGATTGGGGCTGATGCAAATTTTGAGTCATATTTAAAGCCTTGAGCCTAGAGGAGATGATCAAGGGAGAGAATACAGAAAGAAAAGAGAAAGAAATATATAGAAATATTTATTTTATAATAAATCATATTCTGTAAGATTCTATACAATTCTATATTTTATATAGGGATATAGAAAAAAACATCCAAAGCCTGAGCCCTGGGGTATTCAAACATGCAGAGCAGGAGTATATAATGGAACTTTCTGTGATGATGAAATATCTATATATCTGTGCCATTCAACAGGTAGCCACTAATTTAAATAAGTACACGTAGCTAATGGCTACAGTACTGGATAGTATAGACCTAGAGTTTGGGGAAGTTACGAGGAATCAGCAGAGAAGACTGAAAAGAAGTGGCCAGAGAGGGAGGGTCCATGGGTCTCCCATGTTTCTGCATACATTGCAGGTGAGGCACTGACTATCTTGACAGTCAGTGATATGATATCAGAAGCCAAGTGAAGAGGGTGTTTCAAGAAGAGCATGATCAATTCTGCTCCTGAGTGTTAAGTCAATAACTGAGAAACGACAGATGTGGACATCATGAGTAACTGGTAAGAGCAGTTTTGATGGAATTGTGGGGGCAGAAATCTGTTTGGCTTGGGTATAAAAAAGAAATGCAAAGAGAAAAACTAGCAACGAAGTACAGACAACTCTTTCAAGTTTTGCCGTGAAGTTTAAATGAAAATAGACATAGGAGAAAGTGGTGTCCATGAAGATTATTTTATGTTTTTTTTTTTAAGATTTATTTATTTGAGAGAGAGAGAGAGAGTGAGAGAGCACAAGTGGGGTGAGGGACAGAGGGAGAAGCAGACTCCCCACTGAGCAGGGAGCCCGATGTGGGACTCGATCCCAGGACCCTGGGATCATGACCTGAGCCGGAGGCAGACGCTTAACCCACTGAGCCATCCAGGCACCCGACAAGGATTATTTTGAAGAGGGGAAAAATAAAAGCATATTTTCTCATGTATAAGACAGTGATTAAGAAGAGGGGAAAACTGATATGAAAGAAAGAATTATGAAGCACTTAGGCTGATTCTTTCACAGCAATGAGAAAGAAAGAGTATATGAATACCGCTGCAGATAGTGGACAGCTGGAGTGCTAAAAGCCTGTGAAAGCTCTTTTTTTCCTGTTTCTTTTCTGAAATAGAAAGCAAGGTCATCAGTTGAAAGTGACAAATGGGGAGGGGATGGTGAAGACATGAAGAGACTGAAGACATGCAACAGTCATTTAGGAGGAGATGAAATAGAAAATGACTGTGGAAATCTAGTATGATTGCCAAGCAACATTATGGGTCCACTTGAATGGTTATTAACTGAATGCAAGCTCAGCAGCATGGTTTTACAGGAATGGACTAGGCAAAGACCTGGATTTAATCAGTACTATAGTTTAGCCAGGCAAGGCTTGCTGAAGTGAGAGAAAGGCAAAGGAATTAAGGATGTATGCAAGGGACATATGATAACAACTGATGATGGAATCTAAGCCTCTACCCTATCTCCTGGAATCCTAACCTTTCCACTGAGCCCTATGGGACTCATAGGTGGATAGCAGCAAAAACCTCCTATCCCGGACCTCTTCTTGAAAGCCTTCCTTTTCCTTCTTATTCAAACTGAAACTGGGCTCTGGGCTTTCCCCTGAGGAAGCTGATTTCCCTGTAGCCCTCTCTTTTTCTCTTCCATACCCTTCAGACATGAGGCCTGGTAAGTGCCTTTCTGCTTCCTTATTGCAACTTCCAGTGCATTATCCCTCCACCCTCTCCCCAAATCCCCTGCTTTGAGTCATGTATCATTAGGCTCTACCACCCACTATCCTTTCTTATTGTGGTATTTAAGTCTCCCTTTTATTCCTTGATGAGTTTAGCCTTTTGGCTCACTGTCACTCCAATACTATTTCTGTTATATTCTAATTGATTTCTACATCAAATAGATAATCCATCTGCTATCCCGGCCTCTTAGTTTCTTGACCTTTTCTCCACAATGATAATTTTGTTGATATTGTTTTCCACCCTGATTCAGCCACTTTTTCCCATGGTCATACCTTAAGCCTTTAGAACATCTAAAAGTATATTTTAATAACCATATACCTGAAGGAGTATCTTTTACCAAAAATTTACTCTGAGTTCAGAGTAAGACCACCACTCTGCAGGCCCCCACTGACAGAGTCGAGGGAATGGTCATACATCAGGCACAAGACTACCTCTGTAGCAATTCATGCTACCATTAACAACAGGTAACAAGGAACACAAGAAAGGAAGAACTAGGTATGCTTCCTTTTTTTGGCCTCTTATCGTGGGCTTGTATTCCTTAGATGAGAGGGAGAGGAATGTGTGAAGGGCAGGGGTAGAGGCAGAGGCATGCTGCTATGGTGACTGACCCTTCTTATACTGGGTTAAAGGGAAGATTAATATTATTACATTATCATTTTTAAAGTATTTCTAGGCAAGGTATTGTGCTGAGCACTTAAATGCATTATCTAATTTAATTCTTATGCCAACATTGAGGTTAATGTTACCTCCATTCCACAGATGAAGAAACTGAGGCTAAGAGAAGTTAAAAAAAACGGATCTGGGCCCAGGTTTCTTCAACATTAAAACCCCTCTGTCCCATACCGTATCCATATCAAGACTGAAGGAGCTGGGCTGGTCAGTACCTGAGTCCCTGCCATAATCCCAGATTTCCCGATTTCTAGGCAAAGTATTATCTCGAAATCTTAGTAGGCATTAAGAAGAAGAAAGGAAGAACAGAAGGAAGGAAGGAAGGAAGGAAGGAAGGAAGGAAGGAAGGAAGGAAGGAAGGAAGGAAGGATACAGAACACCGAAGTTACTGTAGTAACCTGAATAGAAAAAACAAGGTTTTTTTTTTTAGCCCTGATAAATTGTTTTTAGGAAGCTTGAAAACCAAATAAATTTATTAGCGAGTGATGAAATTGTGACACATAAAATAGGCATATAAAAGAAAATCATAACAGATAAAGTTAATGGAGTAAAATTTAAAGTCAGACTCATAAAACCAATGAATAAAATTAATGCTACCTATCTGAACTTCAGACTATAAGTATATTACCAGACTATAAGTATATTACTGTAAGTATACTACCAAACTTTATAAGCATAATTAAGACAGCGAGCTTGTTCAACAATAACAATAAAACTGATTGAGACATAATTAAAAGCATATTCACAAAAGGCATCATATCCAGAAATAGAACTATATACAAGACATGCCATAGTGCCACAAATAAAGCATAATTTTTTTTTTCAGAACAAGTGACCTGTGAGATTAAATCAACAGGAGGGATATGGAAAATGCAGAAGATTCTAAATGTGGAAGAGCTGCAAATATAAGGGCAAGAAAAAAAAATTTAACTTAAAAACAGAAGAGTGAAATAGATTTGGAGAAAACACATAAATACAAAGACACAGTGCAAAGATTCTCTGAATAGAAGAAACGTGGAAATAATTTCCATTTATTCATAAAGTATTTATTAGGCATTTATAGCACTGCTATAGTTTCTCAGGAAGGAGATGATAGGATTTGGGTGGCAGTGTGATAAATCAGGGATGAAGCAGAGATGAGTCAGAAAGCCACTGCAATTTACTCATCCTCATCTCCGCCACATGTAGCCAGTATACAGCATAAAAGAGGATTCAACAATATATTTTTTTTATGAACTGCCAGATGCTGTGGAGTGCCCCCAAATTCAGCTGGGGCAGAGGAACAGGGCAAAACCCCAATGGAAATATCTCCAGGTAAAAAGGATACACAGATTCTTTTGAGCTGACAACTTTCAGTTTTTATGTGCGTTCCTTTGGGTCGCACATGTGTCCCTCACCAGAACCCACTGTTTCCCCATTTCTTAGTTTTTGTCCTGGATACACCTTGGGATCTTATTTCTTGGCTCCACTGATACCCTCTAAATAATCAACCTTGACATATCTTAGGTGTGGTCTTATCACAAATAAAATCATTAATTTATTTTTGCACTGATCCAATGAATCTCTGAGCTTGCCCTCTGAAAGAGCTCATAAATCACTGTCTGCCTACAAGTCAGTTTCAGGCAAAAGGTTGTAGTCCTATGGGCTCAAGAGTAGTACCTAAATAAAAAAAACCCTTGAGGCACAAGTCTGAATCACCACCTCTAGTGGGGTTCTATGGCTACGATTTCAGCAGAAAATTTTTCATTCAATGGAGTGTTGGGGCGGGGATGGGGGCAGCTGGGGAAGAGGATACTGAGTTCAGATGGGAAAGTAAAGCTGAAAGCAAGGTTCAACTGCAAGAAGCCAAAGAGAGACATAATAGGAGTCCAAACCAACAGTCCAACAGCAGGTATGGAGGTTGAGCAGAGAGTTAGAAATTTGAGAGGAGGGCTGAGGATAAACAGAGAGCTATCTGCTGTAATAGAGCAAGTGAGGTTATTCACAACTTGCTTTTTATTTGCTGGTCATACATCTGGTATGACAGACTGAGCTGACAAGTCCAAGTCTAGGGTCAGGGAAGCCACCAAGCCTACCTCATCAACTTGTCATTTGGCCTCAGGTACCCTAAGGAGTATGATAAGACCCCTGAGACATTCCCAAAATTCTTTACTCAGCTGACATTCTGCATTTAGTACTGAGGGATCCCTGTATCCTGCAGATGAGGCCAAGCAAGGGTTGCTATTAATTACTTATTGTATAGACAACCCAATAGCCCAGTATATACACAACCAGAATACATTATTGGGGCATTGTACAGGTATCTTGGTAGGTGTTTAGAAGTCCATAAAAGTGGAATGGCTATCTGCCATAAATGTAGGCCATATCTGGAATATAAACTCATTCAGTAAGGCCTGTCAACCCAATCTCCAATCTCTCTCAATTTTGACTTTCTCACTGCTAGAACCTGGTCCAAATGATTATCTCTCACCTGCAACTACTGTCATGACCTTTGCTTGGTCTCTGCTTCCACTCTTGCCTTTCCATACTCCAATCATTCTCCAAACAGCACAAGAATCATAAAAATCAGGGTGAATTGCTCTTCTGTTTAAAATGCTCCACTTTGAACAAAATCTGAACTCCTCGACCACAGCCTAAAATAGCTCCAGAATCTGCCTACCATTTCCTCAACTTCACCTTGTACTGCCTGGCCTTTTTTCAGTTCCTCCAACAGCCTGTTCCTCGCCTTTGACCAAGCTCATCTCATTCCTTTCTACTCCATTATCCAGTTTACTGTTTGTATAGCACCTGTCATTACCTGAAACTGTTACTGTTTACATATACTATATTATCCTTGCAATAGAATGAACACTCCACAAAAGCAAGGACCTTGTTGCCTTGTTCGCCATTGTCTCTCAACACCAGAACAGTGCCCGGCATAGAGAAAGCACTTAATGAGGAAGAGAAGGAAGAAGGGGGGAGGCAATTTGCTAATATGTTACCATTTCTGTTTCCTTGGCCAAGACTGGACTAGGAAAAAAGTCACCTTTTATAACCAGTTTAAGGAGGGACTGATTCAATTCATCCTATCTAGGATGAAGTAGCCCTCTTGGACATTTCTGATAACTGCTCAGTTTAATCTTGCATTTTACCTGATGAAAAGGTTTAGCATATGCCTTGAACCTAAGACCAGCACTCCTGGCCTCCATCACAAATGCCCTCGTACTGAGAGGCAAAGTACAAAAAACAATCCACCAGAAGTGCATGACCCAGCACTCCCTCCCAACACACACACTCAGAAAGACAGCAAACAAGAGGCTCAATTATGCTTGTACTAGAGCTAGGCAAGTTCTTTTAAAAAGTCTACACATCAAATAGATCTCTGGCTCACCAGTAAGGAGGGCCCTGGATCACCATGATCTCCAGACTTATAGCTAACCTACACCCAAATCCCTGGAGAATGCGTTCCTGCATTGGTATTTGCTTACTCAAGTATCTCAGAACATTTTGTCAACCAGGCCCTGGAAAAGCGACACATTCATACTGATACCTGGAGACCATTAAGAATTTCTGCTGGTAGCACTGTCACTCAGTACACCTACCCCTGGTGGTGCTTCTCCTATGAATGCCCTTGCTACTCTCTCCTGTGCTATGCATGAAGGGGTCAAGACAAACCAATTCCCACTATATGGGACTAGGACATTTGATTATCAGTGGTTAACAAGCTAGGTGATATGAATGGAAATTAAAAGGGATCCCCAGTTTTGTTTGTCATCCACCAAAATAGACTTCTATCATGACTGTAGCCAGGTAATGGGCTTTGGCCCAAGGTGTATCTTGACAGTCATTATAGTACAGGTATTATGGAGATGCTTGGTTATATTCCTCAAGTTAGTCATTTACTGCATCTCATCTCCTAGGGTTCCCATTCCTGTTGGGTAGGAATCATCTGCAAAGATTACTGGGGTAACAAAGCTGCCTAGGGCTACAGAATGGGCAGTTCATGTTGTAGACTGGCCTAATCTTCCCTTCCTATTATACTGCTGCCATTCTTTTCTTGGAGGGATAGATATTTTACACTTCCCTCCCCCCCCCCCCCCCCGAGCTCAGGGAACCAATTAATTCCTTTTAAAACAAGTCTTTTCTCTTATATAACTGAATAAGAGATGTCCCTACTTCTTAGAGACCTACCTTGTCTACAGGCTCAATGGGGCAACTCTATGCATCATACACTTTCCATTCCTGGTTAAATTGAGCTGGGACACTGACTTAAGGCAGGCCAATTACATTTTCTCTCCTGGGGATTTGTAACTGAAGCACGGAAACACTGTCATTAGCTAAGAGCTCTAGGTCTTAAAGGTCCTACAGATTTGATGACTAAGGCCACTGTTCTGGGGCATCCATGATAAGCAACATGGCAGGAGAAGCTGGTGTTAAGTAGAGCAGACATAATACAGAGAGAAAGAGAGACGTGCATGTTTCATTTCCATGATGCCTGGCTGTACTTAATAAAATTGGAGTGAACTGATACATTCCCTGTGTATTTTTGCTATAAACAACCTTTTACTTGGATATTTATTCCTTAAAACCAATTTCTCTGACATGCAAACATACATCTTCACTGATTCTATTCATACATCTTCATTCTCTATTTTTCTTTCAGCTCTTGTTTTCATAATGCTTTATTTCCTTCCATAACTTTTGGTTACTCTCTTCATTAAATCTGTAGTCAAAAAAACCTCCATCATATGTAAATGAACACTTACCATGGTTTTTAGGTGCTCAGAATCTTTTGAACATTCTAATCTTTGATTATAATGAAGGAAGGCAGCTGAGCAATACACATGCCCATCTGCCCACTCTTAAGACCAAAGCAACAACATGGATTGAAAGGGGGAAATTATTACCCTCTTGAAAGTGAGCAGCAATGCTATGCCCTTCAGTTAAAGGGCCTCATCATATGATACATCCTGTCCCTCTACACCCTTTTCCAGGCTGAACATTCTGAACCTAGGCCCAATCTGACATCAATCAGCATAATTTCAGTAATCAGGTCTACAGTGCAGATCAGTGCTTTTTTGACTAATGAACAAAAAGTAATACTGCTACCATCCTTAGTAATTTTTAAAAATCATTTAAAAAGTTTGTATGACATATGATAAAGCAAATTTAAGTAAAAATATTCTTAGATCAATATATTATTTATTTATTTTTAAAAATATTTTATTTATTTATTTGAGAGAGAGAGAATGAGAGAGAGAGCACATGAGAGGGGGGAGGGTCAGAAGGAGATGCAGACTCCCCGCCGAGCAGGGAGCCCGATGTGGGACTCGATCCCAGGACTCCAGGATCATGACCTGAGCCGAAGGCAGTCGCTTAACCAACTGAGCCACCCAGGTGCCCTAGATCAATATATTATTAAAGATTTGTTATAAAGTTCACATAGCAAAGTCTTTGTACTGACAATATCTAAGGACAAATTTTGATTTCTACTTACTGAGGAACTGTTTTATCATGTAAAGAAAATCATATGTTGTCCAACGAAATTATCAAGAAGTTAAAAGATGGATTTCCAACCAACCAAATGTATTAAATTAAAAGATGGGGACTTAGCACCAAATGTATGTTGAAATCTAGGCTGAAATTTAATTTGCATTATAGCATCCAAAATAAACAAACTGATTTTTTAAACCTGATACTTGGGATTCTTCCATAAGTTGGAGTTTAGTTTCTAAATGTCAAGGTAGGAGAAATGGTTTCATGCTACTCTTTGAGAGAAGTTCTCAGCAAACAGCACGCTGTAGATCTTTATTACCAATAAATGAAAAGCCAAATTGGATAGAATAACTCCATATTTTTTCTTTGTCATATTTTCAAGTGTTTAAATTTTTCCTTTTTAGAATTTTAAATACCTGAGGATGATCATAATAAAATAAACATCCAGCTGTCTACAATACCATCATATAGTAAGTTGAAAAATTTTAAAGCAAACCTCTTCCCTATTTAATACCACATGGAGTCTTTCAACTGACAATCTATCTTAATTTGATGAGGCCCCTTCTATATATTTCATGAGATTCAACAGCATATCTTTACCTTGCTATTTATATTTACTGAACCAATCTGGAATTACTTTCTCTAGAGTACCTTAAGAAAAGGAAATAGCAAACACCAATTATATGCATGTATGAATACAGGTATAACTTTAAACATAAGGTATGCCAGGCTAACGTTTCTAAATTTATAATAATTTTTTTTATTTATTTGAGAGAGCAAGAGAGAACATGAGCGGGGGGCGGAGGGAGGTGGGGGGAGGAGCATCAGGAGAGGAGAAGGGGACTATAATAATTTTTTTCAAAAAAACTTTTATTTTGAAATAGTTATAATTTCCAGAAGAACTGCAAAGATAAAACAGAAAATTCCCTTATTCCCTGTACCCAGCTTCCTTTAATCATGTAGTTTGTTTAGTATTAGAGACATCTTGATGTTTTATAAAAATTTTGATCAGATGAATACAGCTTATGTATTCCATAAGGGACATCTTGAAATAGTTCTTCAGAATTATTTTTCATGCTCCTCACTAATTTATG
Source organism: Mirounga angustirostris (assembly GCF_029215605.1). NCBI lineage: Eukaryota > Metazoa > Chordata > Mammalia > Carnivora > Phocidae > Mirounga > Mirounga angustirostris. The sequence continues at coordinate 123,955,738 of NW_026991709.1, forward strand.
ATGTTTTGACATGTGTTTCACACATGTTCCACTTTTAAGCAATAGCCAATTATGAGTACAAACTAAACTTGCGACTAAGAACAACAATTAAAAGCATAATGGTCCTCTGCAAAATCTTCCAAAAAAAATAGAAGAGGAGAAAATGCTTCCAAATTCATTTTACAGGACTATCATTATCTGGATACCAAATCTAGCCAAGGACATTACAAGAAAATTATAGGCCAATATCCCTGATAAACATAGATGCAAAAATCCTCAACAAAATATTAGCAAACCAAATTCAACAATACAACAAGAGGATCATATACCATGATTAAGTGGGATCTTTTCCAAGGATGCAAGGATGGTTCAACATCCATAAATCAATCAATGTAATACACCATATTAACAAAATGAAGGACAAAAATCTTATAATCATCTCAGTAGATGCATGAAAAGCATTTGACAAAATAAAACATCCATTCATGATAAAAACTCTCAACAAAGTGGGTGTAGAGAGAATGTACCTTAACAAAAGAAAGCCCATGTATAAGCCCACAGCTAACATCATACTCAACAAGAACAGGAACAAGACAAGCATGAGCACTCTTACCACTTTTATTCAGCATAGCATTAAAAGTCTTAAGGCAATTAGGCAAGAAAAATAATTTTTTTTTTAAAGATTTTATTTATTTATTTGAAAGAGAGAGAGAGATAGTGAGAGAGAGCACAAGTGAGATGGAGGAGCACAGGAAGAGGGAGAAGCAGACTCCCCCCTGAGCAAGGAGCCCAATGCGGGGCTCTATCCCAGGTCCCCACGATCATGACCTGAACTGAAGACAGACACTTAATTACTGAGCCACCCAGGTGCCCCTGGAATAAGAAATTTTATAAAAGCCATCCAAATCAGAAAGGAAGAGGTAAAACTGTCTCTATTCACAGATGATATATCACATATATAGAAAACTCTAAAAACTCCACTGAAAAACTGTTAGAATAAATGAACTCAGTAAAGTTGCAGGATACAAAAATCAATATACAAAACTCAGTTGTGTTTTTATACACTAATAATAAGCTATGAGAAAGAGAAATTAAGAAAACAATCCATTTACAACTGCATCAAAAAAGAATAAAATACCTAGGAATTAATTTAACTAAGGAGGTGAAAGACCTGTAGACTGTAAACTGTAAGACACCAATAAAAGAAATTGAAGACACAAATAAATGTAAAGATATTCTCTGCTCATATACTGGAAGACTTAATATTGTCAAAACGTCAATAACTACCAAAAGCAATCTACAGATGCAATGCAATCCCTATCAAAATTCCAATGGTGTTTTTCATAGAAATAGAAAAACAATTCCAAAATTTGTATGGAACCACAAAAGACTGTAAATAGCCAAAGCAATCTTGAGCAACAAGAACAAATCAGGAGGCATTACTCCCTGATTTCAAACTATATTATAAAGCTACAGTAATCAAAACAGTGTAGTATTAGAATAAAAACAGATATATAAATTAATGGAACACAGCCCAGAAATAAACCCATATATGGCCAATTAATTAAGGCAAAGAATAAGAGTCAAGAATAAACAGTGGGGGAAAGGACAGTCTCTTCAATAAATGGTGCTGGGAAAACTGAACAAGCCACATGCACAAGAGTAACTGTATCAATATCTTATACCACACACAAAAATCAACTCAAAATGGATTGAAGATTGAATGTAAAACCTGAAACCATAAAACTCCTAGAAGAAAACACAGGCAACAAGCTCTCTGACATTGGTTTTGGTGAGGATTTTTTAGATTTGACACCAAAAGCTAAGGCAATAAAAGCAAAAATAAGCAAGTGGGACTACATCAAACTAAAAACTTTTATTGTACAGCAAAGGAAACCATCAACAAAATGAAAGGGAAACCTAGAAAATATATGCAAATTATATATCTGATAATGGGCTAACATCCAAAATATATAAAGAACTCCTACAGCTCAATAGCAAAAAACGCTAATCAATTAAAAAATGGGCAGAAGATCTGAATAGACATTTTCCCAAAGACAACGTGCAGATGGCCAACAAGTACATGAAAAGGTGCTAAACATCACTAATCATCAGGAGAATGTAAGTCAAAATCACAATGAGTTATCACTTCACACCTGTTAGAGCGGCTATTATAAAAAGACAAGAAATAACAAGTGTAGGTGAGGATGTGGAGACAAGGGAACACTTGTGCACTGTTGGTGGGAAAGTAAATTGGTGCAGCCATTGTGAAAAAACTATGGAGGTTCTTCAAAAATTTACAAATATAACTACCATATGACCTAGCAATTCCACTTCTGGGTATTTATCTGAAGGAAACGAAAACACTAACTCAAAAAGATATCTATATCCCCATGTTCACTGCAGCATTATTTACAATAGCCAAGACATGGAAACAACCTATGTATGTGTGTCCATCAATGGATAAATGAATAGAGAAAATGTAGTGTGTACACACGTACACACACACACAATGAAGTATTATTCAACCATAAAAAGAAGGAAATCTTGCCATCTGCAACAATATGGATGGTCCTTGAGGGCATTATGCTGAATGCAGTAAGTTAGACAAAGACAAATACTGTGTGATCTCACTTATGTGAGATCTAAAAAAAACCTCACAAAAAGCAAAAACCCAAACTCATAGATGGGGAGAACAGACTGGTGGTTGACAGAGGTGGAGGGCAGGGAGTGGGGAAAAATGAGTGAAAGTAGTTAAAAGGTACAAACTTCTAGTCATAAAATAAGTAAGTCCTGGGGATGTAATGTACACCATGGTGACTACTGTTAATAACACTGTATATCTGAAAGGTGATGACACTGAATCTTAGAAGTTCTTATCTCAAGAAAAAAACTGTAACTATATGATAATGGATGTTAACTAGACACTGTGGTGATGATTTCACAATATATACGTATATAAGTCATTATGTTGTACACCTGAAATTAATATGGTGTTATATGTCAATTAAATCTCAATAAAAAAATAAAAACACTGTAATGGTCACAAGCCACCAAAACAGATGCTAAACTGATAACTACTGGAGATCATAATCACATTCAACTAGTATCTCCTAACCACTGTTCACATCACATCACTCAAATTGCTGTTTTTAAATGGGAAAAGCATTTAAATAATTAATTCATTTCCAAAAGCAGTTCTTAATACTGCCTTTATTAATTAGTATTATTTATTAATATTATAATTATTACTGTCTTTGATGATATGAATTAATTCTAAGATCAATTTATAAGCTAACTCTAAAATTTCACACAGAAGAGAAAATGTGCAAGAGTCAAGACAACTCTGCGTGGGGGGGTGTGGGGGGGGACAAAAACAAAAAAATAATGTTTCCCTTAAACTGAGCAGTGGGTAACAAATGTTCATTGTATTGTTATACTCTTCACCTTACACATTTTCCAAATATTGTGCTATAGCTATTTAACATTTAATTTCCAAAAAAGAAAGAAGACCTTGCCTCACCAAAAATCACATTATAAAGCTATACTAATTAAAAGTATATTATTGGCAAAGAACCAAAGACCAATGAAACTAAACAGAGTTCTAAAACCAATCTATGCATATATGGCAATTTATTAACTGATAATCTGACATGCCACTTGTTATAAAGATTATTCCAAATGAATGGCCAATTAAACAAGATTCCTCCCTTACACTATACATAAAAATAAACTCCAGATGAATTAGAGACCTAAATTTTGTATAAAAGTAGAAGAAAATGTAAGAGTCTATGTTTAGACTTTCAGGGCAGGAAAAAATGTTGATTTAAAAGTTAGTAAAAAAAAAAAAAGTCAGTAAAATGAAAAGCCATAAAGGCAAAGAAAGGTAAATTTGAGATCAAAATTACAGACTATTACAAACAAAGGGAGAGGACTTAGACTGGAGGAACATGTACCATTTTTATAATAAAGATGAGCATCTAGGGCACAAAGAACTCCTATAAATAAATATTTGTTATGCCACATATAACAGAAAAACCAAAAAGAAGAGTGCTTAAACAAGATAGACGTTAAATTTCTTGCTCAGGCAAAAGAAGTTGAGGGCTGGTGCAGCAGCTCCACCAACCACTCAGAGACCCAGGTTTTCTGGCTCACTGAGCTGCAATGACAGTCCTCATTTACTAGGATGGCTATTAGAGCTCTAGTCATTGTATCTGTGTTCCAATATAAGATGGGTAAGGAATGAAGAAGAGAGTGCCTTCTCCCTTTAAGGAGATTTCGGAAAGTTATACCAAACACTTCTGCTCATGTATCATCAGCTGAAACTCACATGGTTATACTTAGCTCTAAGGAGTCCAGGGAAAGTTGTCTTCCAGATGGGCAGCAATGGCCCTGGCTAAAAGCTGGGGTTCCCATTACTAAAGATGAAGGAAGAATGGATCATAGGTAATTAGCATTCTTTGTTGTGCAATCCAAAAAAACAGAAAAAGAAATACAAATGGTCAAAAACTCAAGAAAAGATAATTAGTCACAGGGAAATAAAAGCAAAAACAAGGAAACGTGAGGTGTTTGTTTTAAAGAAGACATGAGTTTTTTTTTTTTTTTTAAAGATTTTATTTATTTATTTGAGACAGAGAGAATGAGAGAGACAGAGAGCACATGAGAGGAGGGGAGGGTCAGAGGGAGAAGCAGACTCCCTGCCGAGCAGGGAGCCCGATGCGGGACTCGATCCTGGGACTCCAGGATCATGACCTGAGCCGAAGGCAGTCGCTTAACCAACTGAGCCACCCAGGTGCCCCAAGACATGAGTTTTTAAAACTTTTAAAAGAGGCGAAAGTTTGTAAATTGGTAGAAGGCATGAGGATTTTTAGCCTTATGTTAATTTTTTTACAAAGAGAATGTATTCAATATTACTAGTATAAGTAAAAAATGGAAATATTTTATTTATTGAAAAACTGGAACACATTACTGCTTTTAATATTATAGATAAAATTAGTATAGACACCTTGTGAACCAATTCACAGTACCTATTAAAATTTTGGTTATATGATCATATGATCCAGCAATTCCATCTTTCAGAATCTATGCAATACAAACATCATACATTTGCATAAGTACAAGGATGTTCATCACAGTAATGTTTAAAAGAGGGAAAAATCGGAAACAACCCAAGTGTTCATTATTATGGGACATTATTTTTCTTCATAGCACTATTACCACTATCTGAAATTACATTATTTATCTACTTGTTTGTCATCTAGGGAATTAGCTCATCTAGGAAAAGGGCCAAAGCAAGGAGAATATATAATACTTGTTGGTTAAAAATTCATTAGAAATAATGCACTGTCTTTTAAAACAGCAAATCAAAACAAACACCATTCCAGCCTTTAATAACAATAACTGGTGAGAAGGCCTGCAGGTTTGTAGATAGGCTGAGAAACAATGAGCCAGATGAAGCCTCTGAACTTGCTACCTAGGGAGACTATCACTGGATGTGATCTGTTTGCCCTTTTCTTTAGAGTCTGAAGCATCTCACAGTAGAATCAACACTCTATCGTATATAACTCTTAACTGCCTTTAATTCATGGTTCCCAATACTGCCACCAGCACACCAAATGAGCCTCCTCAGCTCACTGAGCAGGCCCTACCATGGGGAAGGCTTCTAACCCAACTGCCAGAATAACAAGACATCATGTTGAAGGAAGACAAATGCTGACACCTGAGCCACAGTGCTTGAGGGAAGGCTTGACACTAATAGGAGCACTGTGTTCATCAGTAGTCATAGCAGCAGTTATAGGGCTCCACCCCCAAGACTGTAAAATAAGGGCTGTGCCTATGATCCACAAAATGGAAAGGATAAGTGTGCCCTTGCTATGATTTCTAAGTCCTTAATGACCTCTCCATTCATAGCCGCTAATCTCTGCTTTTTATTTCTAACCTCGTAGACTAGCAGTTTTCAAACTGCTTTTTTAACTGAAGGGATTCTGTTCAAATATAAGCTTAAAGATAAGTAAATGGAGGGGGAGAGGGATAGCTTTAGCACTCAGTCTCAGGGGGTAGGGTAGCAGGAGCACCCAGACTACTGAGAAGCAGGGTTTGAAAGGGAAGGAGATAGGGAGTGCTTGAGAAAGTGAACTTCAGCAAAGACCTGACGGAAGTGAGGGAGGGGGCTTTGTAGATACTGGGGGAAAGCAGAGGCCCTAGGGCAGGAACTTAGCTGGTTTACTGGAGAAGGAACAAGGTGCCTTTTGTGACTTGGACAAAGTAAGCACAAGGGTGAACAACAGAAGATGAGGTCAGAGAGATAAGTGGGGGTTTAGATTATATAGGGCCTTGTTTACAAGGTAAGCATAAAGCTTCTGAGCTAAGAACTTACTTTTAACAGGGTCCCTCTAGCTGCTGCATTGAGAACAGGCTGTAGGAGAGCAAGGACAAAAGCAGGGAAAAAAGAATTAGGCTATGGCAATTATTCAGGTGAGATATGATGGTGGTTTGGAGAAGGCAGAAGCTGGAGAGATAGTGGCATTGTGACCAATTCTATTTTTTTTTTGTGTGTGTGACCAATTCTAGATACATTCTGAAAGTAAAGCCAACAGGGTTTGCTGACATACTGAATACGGGAAGAAAGATGACAGTCAAGGATGACTCCAAGGTTTTTGGCCTGGGCTACTAGAAGAAGGGAGCTGCTATTTACTGAGATGGGACAGGCCTCAAGAAGGGGTGGATTTTGGAGGGGAAAATGAATTCAGTTTTGAGATGTCTATTAGATATCAGAGTATGAGACTCAGAGAGGTCTAACTTGGAGATAAAATCTGGTAGTCATTGGTATGTGGTTGTTGGTGTATAGATGGTATTTAAAGTGATGAGACTGGGTGAAATGCAAGGAAATAGTGTTGATAAAGAAGAACTGAGGTTTGAGAAGTAAGCAGCATTCCAACTTTTAGTGATCAGGAAGATGAAGTACTAGCAAGAAGACTAAGACAGAATCCTCTAGTAAGGTGGGGGGAAATCCAGAGAAAGTAGTGTTCTGGAAGCTAAGTGAAGAAAGCATTTCAAAGAAAGAGGAACAATCGGCTGTGCAAAATACTGCCGAAAGGTCAAGTAAAAGAAAGACTGAGTACTGACTCACTTGATGGATTAGCAATGTGGAGGTCTTGGTTGGGGTGGGGAGGTAAAGGCCTGATTAGCAATGACTCAAGAGGGACTGGTGGAAAGGAACTGGACTCAGTGAGTTAGACAACTGTAGAAAGGAACAGATTTAGAAGGGGCTGCAGGGTCAAGAGTTTGTTCTTGTATGTTAGGGGATTATATCTCTAGTATTTAGTATAGTGGCTGGCACATAGTGGCAACTCAAGAAATATTTGTTGATTGAACTAAGCAAGATCACTAACCATTGAATCAGGAAAAGTCTTAGTTCTAGACATTTAAAAGCTGATAGAATGAAATGTGATGATTCTTAGTTCAATAAAAAGAACTGCCTTTATTTTCCTACTATGCCTGAAAACTCTTCAGTTTTAAAGACTAAAAAAATTAAATTAAATTAAACTAACTATGCCTTACAAACCTAGAACACCTAAATTTGAGAGGAATAGCAACAGAATTTGACAAACACATGCTCTACAAGAAAATATACTTTCAATTTTGGGAAAGTACAATCTCTCCAACTACCTCCTGCATCAGGGCTGTATGACTTTGTATTCAGGGGTACAACATGGTCCCCAATGCTCTATGTCATGACTCACTATGCACTAGATGGAAGACTTCTGGTGGTTGTTGAAGGACACTAACTTACAGGGGCCTTATACAAATGACGTATATATATATACACACACACACATATGGATACGTATATATATGGCAAAACAATAATCATTTGTTCAGTCATATTTACTATTCAACATACATCTTCTCTTTTTAATCTTACAACTTTGTGAAGCAAGTATTCACTTTCATTTCACAAATGAGAAAACACAGGGTCTCTTGCATAAGAACACACATCTAGGGACGCCTGGGTGGCTCAATCATTAAGCGTCTGCCTCCGGCTCAGGTCAGGATCCCAGGGTCCTGGGATCGAGCCTTACGTTGGGCTCCCTGCTTGGTGGGGAGCCTGCTTCTCCCTCTTCCACTCCCCTACTTGCGTTTCCTCTCTGTCTGTAAGATTAAATAAAATCTTAAAAAAAAAAAAAAAAAAAAGGAAAGAAAGAAACATCTCTTTCAACAAATGGTGCTGGGACAACTGGATATCCACATGCAAAAGAATGGAGTTGGACCCTATGTCACATACAAAAATTAACTCAAAATTGATCAAAGACCTAAATGTAAGAACTAAAATTAGAAACTCTTAGAAGAGAACACAGGGGTAAACTGACATGACCTAGGATTTGGCAATGGATTCTTAGATAGGACACCAAAAGTATAAGCAAAAAAGAAAAGAATAGAAATTCAACGTCATCAGAATTAAAACCTGTGCGGGGGCGGAGCAAGATAGCGGAGGAGTAGGAGACCTGGATTTCGTCTGGTCTCAGGAATTCAGCTGGATAGGGATCAAACCATTCTGAACACCTACAAACTCAACAGGAGATTGAAGAAAAGAACAGCAACAACTCTCTGAACAGAAAAGCCACCATTTTCTGGAAGGTAGGACGTGCGGAGAGGTGAATCCAAGGTGATATTCGGGAGGATAGACGGTGGGGGAGGGGCCTCCAATGGCCGCTTCTGGCAAGTGATAGAGCAGCGGAGCACAAAATCGGAACTTTTAGAAGTCTGCTCCGCTGAGGGACGTCGCTCCAGTGGATAAGCTGGGGTTGGAACCCTCGTGGGACAATGTGGTCTCAGGACCCTTGGGGTCACAGGAAGACTGGGGGTGCCTGAGTGCTGCAGAGCTCCCAGGTATCACAGCAGGGAAGCTGGCTGCAGAGACGGAGCCCAGGCATGGGCTCTCAGCCTGGGGTTGCCACAGACGGATATCTGGGGCACAGTCGGGCCACTGCTCCTCCAGCAGGGACCCAACAAACGGCAGATCCGGGGAGACTCCCCTTCCTCCCCTGGGAGGAGGGGCACGGGAGCGTACCGCAGGGATCTGCTGGGTTTGGAGACTCCACACTGAGTTGGGTGCCAGAGATAGAAACGATCGGTCACAGGCCGGGTGAGCACGGAGTGCGGCGGGAGACGGGGGAGACGGGAGTGACTGACGGCTTTTCTCTGGGGGCTCACTGAAGAGTGGGGCCTGAGTTCTAGGCTCCTCCGGGGCGGAGATTGGGAGGCCACCATTTTCACTCTCGGCCTCTAAAGCGGTAGGGAAAGCTTTCAGGGAACAAAGGCTCCCGAGAGCAAACCCGAGCAGATTACTTAGCTCGGACCAGGCAAGGGCGGGGCAATTCCGCCTTCCGCAAAGACATTTGGGAACCACGGCAAAAGGCCGCTCCCCCAGAAGATCAGTGAGAACAGCCAGCCAAGACCAAGTTTACCCATCAATGAGAACAGCAGAACTCCTGCGCTAGGGGAATACAGCACGTAGAATCCATGGCTTTTTTACCATGATTCTTTAGTCTTTCAAAGTTAGTTCTTTTTAACTGTTTTTTTTTTTTTGAATTTTTCTTTTTCCCTTTTTCAACCAACATCTTATCAATCCCTTTTTTAAAAAACATTTTTATTTTTCATTTTTAGAGTCATATTCTATCCCTTCATAGTAGTTACCCGTATTTTTGGCATATATATATAAGTTGTTCTCTCTTGAAAATTTTGAGATAGTTTCTTCTAACAGATCAAAATATACCCTAAATATCTAGTGTATGGTTTTTTTCTACTCTCCTGCCTGATCACACTCTCCCCCCCTTTTTTTTTTAGATCCTCTTTTCTTTTTTCAAACAACTTATCAATTCCTTTCATAAAATTTTTGATAATTTTCATCTTTACAGTCATATTCCATCCCTTCATCACATCAACCCTTATTTTTGTACATATATGTTTTTCTTTCTTTAAAATTTTGGGGGGCACTTTCTTCTAACAGACCAAAATACACCCAAAATCTAGTGTGTGGCACTGATCTATGTACCAGCCTGATCATATTTGATCATATTCTAGTTTTTTTTGTTTTGTTCTGTTTTTGTTTGTTTTTATCTTTTTCTTTTTCTTTTTCTTTTTTCTCTCTTTCCCTTTCTTTTCCCCCTGCTTCAGGTCTTTTCTGATTTGTTTAGAGTATATTTTCTGGGGACGTTGTTACCCTGTTAGCATTTTGTTCTCTCATTAATCTATTCTCCTCTGGACAAAATGACAAGACGGAAAAAATCACCTCAACAAAAAGAACAAGAGGTAGTACCGACTGCCAGGGACCTACTCAATACGGACATTAGTACGATGTCAGATCTAGAATTCAGAATCATCACTTTAAAGATACTAGCTGGGCTTGAAAAAAGCATGGAAGTTATTAGAGAAACCCTTTCTGGAGAAATAAAGGAACTAAAATCTAACCAAGTCGAAATCAAAAAGGCTATTAATGAGGTGCAATCAAATATGGGGGCACAAACTGCTAGGATAAATGAGGCCCAAGAAAGAATCAGCGATACAGAAGACCAAATGATGGAAAATAAAGAAGCTGAGAAAAAGAGAGATAAACAACTACTGGATCACGAGGGCAGAATTTGAGAGATAAGCGATACCATAAGACAAAACAACATTAGAATAATTGGGATCCCAGAAGAAGAAGAAAGAGAGAGTGGCAGAAGGTATATTGGAGCAAATTATAGCAGAGAACTTCCCTAATTTGGGGAAGGAAACAGGCATGAAAATCCAGGAAGCACAGAGAACCCCACTCAAAATCAATAAAAATAGGTCAACACCCCGACATCTAATAGTAAAACTTACGAGTCTCATAGACAAAGAGAAAATCCTGAAAGCAGTTCGGGAGAAGAGATCTGTAACCTACAAGGGTAGAAACATTAGATTGGCAACAGACCTATCCACAGAGACCTGGCAGGCCAGAAAGGACTGGCAGGATATATTCAGAGCACTAAATGAGAAAAATATGCAGCCAAGAATACTATATCCAGCTAGGCTGTCACTGAAAATAGAAGGAGAGATAAAAAGCTTCCAGGACAAACAAAAACTAAAGGAATTTGCAAACACAAAACCAGCCCTACAAGAAATATTGAAAGGGGTCCTCTAAGCAAAGAGAGAGGCTAAAAGCAACATAGACCAGAAAGGAACACAAACAATATACAGTAACAGTCACCTTACAGGCAACACAATGGCACTAAATTCCTATCTTTCAATAGTTACCCTGAATGTAAATGGGCTAAATGCCCCAATCAAAAGACACAGGCTATCAGATTGGATAAAAAGACAAGCCCCATTGATATGCTGTCTGCAAGAGACTCATTTTAGACCCAAAGACACCCCCAGATTGAAAGTGAAGGGGTGGAAAACCATTTACCATGCTAATGGACACCAAAAGAAAGCTGGGGTGGCAATCCTTATATCAGACTAATTAGATTTTAAACCAAAGACTGTAATAAGAGATGAGGAAGGACACTATATCCTACTTAAAGGGTCTAACCAACAAGAAGATCTAACAATTGTAAATATCGATGCCCCTAACATGGAAGCAGCCAATTATATAAGGCAATTAATAACAAAAGCAAAGAAACACATTGACAACAATACAATAATAGTGGGGGACTTTAACACCCCCTCACTGAAATGGACAGATCATCTAAGCAAAAGATCAACAAGGAAATAAAGACTTTAAATGACACACTGGACCAAATGGACTTCACAGATATATTCAGAACATTCCATCCCAAAGCAACGGAATACACATTCTTCTCTAGTGCCCATGGAACATTCTTCAGAATCGATCACATCCTAGGTCATATATCAGGTCTCAACCAGTACCAAAAGATTGGGATCATTCCCTGCCTATTTTCAGACCACAATGCTTTGAAACTAGAACTCAATCACAAGAGGAAAGTCGGAAAGAACTCAAATACATGGAGGCTGAACAGCATCCTACTAAAGAATGAATGGGTCAACCAGGAAATAAAGAAGAATTTAAAAAATTCATGGAAACCAATGAACATGAAAACACAACTATTCAAAATCTTTGGGATGCAGCAAAGGCAGTCCTAAGAGGAAAGTATATAGCAATACAAGCCTTCCTCAAGAAACAAGAAAGGTCTCAAGTACACAACCTAACCCTACACTTAAAGGAGCTGGAGAGAGAACAGCAAATAAAGCCTAAACCCAGCAGAAGAAGAGAAATAATAAAGATCAGAGCAGAAATCAATGAAATAGAAACTAAAAGAACAGTAGAACAGATCAACGAAACTAGGAGCTGGTTCTTTGAAAGAATTAACAAGATTGATAAACACCTGGCCAGACTTATCAAAAAGAAAAGAGAAATGACCCAAATAAATAAAATCATGAATGAAAGAGGAGAGATCACAACCAACACCAAAGAAATATAAACAATTATAAGAACATATTATGAGCAACTCTATGCCAGCAAATTAGATAACCTGGAAGAAATGGATGTATTCCTAGAGATGTATCAACTACCAAAACTGAACCAGGAAGAAATAGAAAACCTGAACAGACCTATAACCACTAAGGAAATTGAAGCAGTCATCAAAAATCTCCCAACAAAAGCCCAGGGCCAGATGGCTTCCCAGGGGAATTCTACCAAACATTTAAAGAAGAATTAATACCTATTCTTCTGAAACTGTCCCAAAAAATAGAAATGGAAGGAAAACTCCAAACTCGTTTTATGAGGCCACCATTACCTTGATCCCAAAACCAGACAAAGACCCCATCAAAAAGGAGAATTACAGACCAATATCCCTGATGAACATGGATGCAAAAATTCTCACCAAAATACTAGCCAATAGGATCCAACAGTACATTAAAAGGATTATTCACCACGACCAAGTGGGATTTATCCCTGGGCTGCAAGGTTGGTTCAACATCTGCAGATCAATCAACGTGATACAATACATTAACAAAAGAAAGACCAAGAATCATATGATCCTCTCAATAGATGCAGAAAAAGCATTTGACAAAGTATAGCATCCTTTCTTGATCAAAACTCTTCAGAGTATAGGGATAGAGGGTACATACCTAAATATCATAAAAGCCATCTATGAAAAACCTACAGAGAACATCATTCTCAATGGGGAAAACCTGAGAGCTTTCCCCCTAAGGTCAGGAACGCGGCAGGGATGTCCACTATCATCACTGCTATTCAACATAGTATTAGAAGTCCTAGCCACAGCAATCAGACAACAAAAAGAAATAAAAGGCATCCAAATCGGCAAAGAAGAAGTCAAACTCTCACTCTTTGCAGATGATATGATACTTTATGTGGAAAACCCAAAAGACTCCACCCCAAAACTGCCAGAACTCATACAGGAATTCAGTAAAGTGGCAGGATATAAAAATCAATGCACAGATATCAGTGGCATTCCTGTACATCAACAACAAGACAGAAGAAAGAGAAATTAAGGAGTCGATCCCATTTACAATTGCACCCAAAACCATAAGATACCTAGGAATAAATCTAACCAAAGAGGCAAAGGATCTGTAATCAGAAAACTATAAAATACTCATGAAAGAAATTGAGGAAGACACAAAGAAATGGAAAAACGTTCCAGGCTCATGGATTGGAAGAACAAATATCGTGAAAATGTCAATGCTACCCAGAGCAGTCTACACATTCAATGCAACCCCATCAAAATACCATCCACTTTTTTCAAAGAAATGGAACAAATAATCCTAAAATTTGGATGGAACCAGAAAAGACCCCGAACAGCCAGAGGAATGTTGAAAAAGAAAAGCAAAGCTGGCGGCATCACCATTCTGGACTTCCAGCTCTATTACAAAGCTGTCATCATCAAGACAGCATGGTACTGGCACAAAAACAGACACATAGATCAATGGAACAGAATAGAGAGCCCAGAAATGGACCCTCAACTCTATGGCCAACTAATCTTCGACAAAGCAGGAAAGAATGTCCAGTGGAAAAAAGACAGTCTCTTCAACAAATGGTGTTGGGAAAATTGGACAGCCACATGCAGAAGAATGAAACTGGACCATTTCCTTACACCACACACAAAAATAGACTCCAAATGGTTGAAAGACCTCAATGTGAGACAGGAGTCCATCAAAATCCTAAAGGAGAACACAGGCAGCAACCTCTTCGACCTCAGCCACAGCAACTTCTTCCTAGACACATCGCCAAAGGCAAGGGAAGCAAGGGCAAAAATGAACTATTGGGACTTCATCAAGATAAAAAGCTTTTGCACAGCAAAGGAAACAGTCGACAAAACCAAAAGACAATCGACAGAATGGGAGAAGATATTTGCAAATGACATATCAGATAAAGGGCTAGTATCCAAAATCTATAAAGAACTCATCAAACTCAACACCCAAAGAACAAAGAATCCAATCAAGAAATGGGCAGAAGACATGAACAGACATTTTTCCAAAGAAGACATCCAAATGGCCAACAGACACATGAAAAAGTGCTCAATATCGCTTGGCATCAGGGAAATCCAAATCAAAACCTCAATGAGATATCACCTCACACCAGTCAGAATTGCTAAAATTAGCAAGTCAGGAAATGACAGATGTTGGCGGGGATGCGGAGAAAGGGGAACTCTCCTACACTGTTGGTGGGAATGTAAGCTGGTGCAGCCACTCTGGAAAACAGTATGGAGGTTCCTCAAAAAGTTGAAAATAGAGCTACCATACGATTCAGCAATTGCACTACTGGGTATTTACCCCAAAGATACAAATGTAGGGATCCGAAGGGGTACGTGCACCCCGATGTTTATAGCAGCAATGTCCACAATAGCCAAACTGTGAAAAGAGCCAAGATGTCCATCGACAGATGAATGGATAAAGAAGATGTGGTATATACATACAATGGAATATTATGCAGCCATCAAAAGGAATGAAATCTTGCCATTTGCAACGACGTGGATGGAACTGGAGGGTATTATGCTGAGCTAAATAAGTCAAACAGAGAAAGACATGTATCATATGACCTCACTGATATGAGGAATTCTTAATCTCAGGAAACAAACTGAGGGTTGCTGGAATGGGGGGTAGGGTGGGAGGGATGGGGTGACTGGGTGATAGACACTGGGGAGGGTATGTGCTCTGGTAAGTGCAGTGAATTGTGCAAGACTGTTGAATCTCAGATCTGTACCTCTGAAACAAATAATGCAATATATGTTAAGAAAAAAAAAGGAAGAAGAAGATAGCAGGAGGGGATGAATGAAGGGGGGGTAATCGGAGGGGGAGACGAGCCATGAGAGATGATGGACTCTGAAAAACAAACTGAGGGTTCTATAGGGGAGGGGGGTGGGAGGATGTGTTAGCCTGGTGATGGGTATTAAAGAGGGCATGTTCTGCATGGAGCACTGGGTGTTATGCACAATGAATCATGGAACACTACATCTGAAACTAGTGATGTGATGTATGGTGATTAACAATAAAAAAATTAAAAAATAATCACAGGATACAGCAAAAAAAAAAAAAAAGAAGAATTAAAACCTGTGTGCCAAGGACACTATCAAGAAAGTGAAAAAGCAGCCTATAGTATTGCAAATAATATATCTGACAAGGGTCTAGTATCCAGAATATATAAAGAACCCTTAACAACTACTTGACAAAAAGACAAGCAATCCAATTAAAAAATGGACAAAGGACTTGAATAGACATCTTTCCAAAGAAGATATACAGATGACCAAAAAGGACATGAAAAGATGTTCAACATCTTTCATTAGTCATTAAGAAAATATGAATCAAAATCATGAGATATTACTTCACACTCACTAGGACAGTTACAACCAAAAAAACCCCCAGAGGGTGTGTGGGGGGGTTAAATAGGTGATGGGGGTTAAGGACTGTACTTGTGATGAGCACTGAGTAATGAATAGAACTGTTGAATCACTATATTGTACACCTGAAATATAACACTGTATATTTACTGACTGGAATTAAAATAAAAACTTAAAAAAAAAAAAACAACCAGTGGGGCACCTGGATGGCTCAGTTGGTAAAGTGTCCGACTCAATTTCTGCTTGGGTCATGATCTCAGGGTTGTGAGACTGAGCCCTGCATCAGGCTCGGTGCTGGACATGAAGCCTGGTTAAGATTCTCCCTCTCCCTCTCCTCCTCTTCCCCTCTCTTGCTCTCACTCACTCTTTAAAAAACAACAAACAGGAAATAACAAGTATTGACAAGGATGTTGAGAAACTAGAACTTCAGAACATTGCTAGTGGAAATGTACAATAGTGCAGATGCTATGGAAAACAGTTTGGTGGTTTCTCAAAAAGTTAAACACAGAATTATCTATGACCCAGCAATTCCACTCCTATGTATGTACACAAAAGAACTGAAACAAGTATTCAAGCAAAAAATTATACATGAATGCTCTTAGTAGCACTATTTACAATAGCCAAAAGGAATAAACAACCCAAATACCCATCAACTGATGAATGGATAAACGAAATATAGTATATTCATACAATTGAATTATTATTCAAAGAAAGGAATGATTATTATTCAAAGAAAGGAACACATGCTACAACATGAATGCACCTTGTACAAAATTATGCTAAGTGAAAAAAGCCAGTCACATAAATCACATTTGTGTGATTCCACTTATATGAAATGTCCAGAATAGGCAACTCCATAGAGACAGAAGTAGATTGGAGGTTTTCAGGGAATGGGGAGAGAGAAATGGGGAGTGACTGTTTAATGGGTACAGGGTTTCCTTTTGGGGTGACAAAAATGTTCTGTAATTAATGGTGATGGTTGCACAACACTGTGAATGTACTGAAAGTTCTGAATTGTATACTTTAAAATGGTTAAACTGATTAATTTAATGTTATGTGAACTTTAACTCAATTTAAAAAAAAATCACACACAAAAATCACACAGCTGACATTTGACAGATCAAGACTTGGCATCCAAGAACTGACTGCAAGTCTACTGCCCACTCAACCATCTATTTCTTCTGCAAACCAAAGAAGCTCTGGCCCACCTTGGCAATGAACTTTTCCCTCTATCTACCTCTATCTTACCTCTATCTACTTTATTTATGATGGTGGAATTCCTACAATTGCCCAAGCACATAGAAGTTTCTAGACAAAATATTTTCTTATCATAGACTCCCAGTATAAACCTTTGTAGACCAAGGGCTGTTACTTATATCATAAAGGCATCCTTTATACAGAAGTCAACCATCATCCACCTAACGGATGAACTAATAGTAGCTATGAAGACTAATCCCTCACAGGATGACACTCTTATTTGCAAAAAGAGTATAGCAATGGAGCTTATGCCTTCAACTAACAAACCCCATTCCTCAGTAATAAATCCTTGACATTTTCCAACCCCTATGGTTTCTGTTCTGCTGTAGATCACAACTCTTTAAACCTCCTATGCCAGGTTAAAGTCGCCAATGAGGCAGAAATGAGACAGATTGGTAGAGGCCATGTGCATGACAACCCACTCTGGACAGCCACTCTAATCCAAGGTCTTCAAGGTAACTACATTCCAGCATTCACACAACCTTTTGGAAACCAGTTTGTTCAGTGTTCTCTTTGAGCTCAGTGAGGGTCTCCTCCAACTTCTATCCATACCCTTTAATCAGCATCAATGATAAAGATTTCAAAGTATGAGAAATTTTACATATATGCAACTGGAAAACCAGCTATAATATCAAGTTAAATGGAAAAAAATACAGCTGCTAAAACTGCTCCTGAGAATCTGAAAGCTAGATACATATTCCCTGACATAACCAAGTATTCCATTTTCAACATGACAACAATTTGATCTTTGTTCATCAGTTCAATGGTAGGATGATGTCAGGGTCACTGGAACCCCGCTGGCCTTTAGGAGCCCTGTGGCTTTTCAGATAAGAAAGAGACTAAGGGCCTAATCACTAACATCTGAGTCTCAAAGGTCCTGGCAAAATCTCCTCAGTGGAAAGCACAAAGTTTCCAAAACAAATACAAGCAAGACCCCTCTGAAATGGGGGTGAAGGGTAATCAGTTACCAACGCAGACTGCACCTACCATACATAGAAGACACGTGACCTTCCCTCATCACTCCCCTTCTAAGGTAAACTCAAAAGATTTCCCCAACATTTATCCTTTACACTTCCTTACTTTCTACCCACTTCAATCTGGTTTCTGCCTCTTCCAATCTAAAATGGTTTTGCTGAGGTCAAAGACTCCATCTTGCTAAATTCAACTGATCATTTTCAATCTACATCTTTACTTGATAACTCTTCTCTTTTTTAAATATGCCTTTTATGATACAACTTAAACTGGAATTAGATTCTAAAGTAAACACCTAAGACAAAAGTCAAGCATAGATTAAATTACTCTTGAATCCTTTAAATGGCCCATTAAATAAAGCATAGCTGTTTTTTGTATACATAACTCTAGGCAGTTATGAACAGCATACACATATACAGGTATACACAAAACAAACAGTAAGTATACACGCAAAATAAATTTTGTTCTCTCTCATCTAATTAAAAACACCTTCAAGTGTATTGGGTTAAGTCTGCACATCTTAGCTGCAAGCAAGATCCCACTCCACTGTACCTCTCTGGCCACTTCTCATCCTTATCCTGGAGCTACCCTCCTTTACTCAAATTTGAAACACTGAGCCTGAGCTTTCTTCTCTTCTTAATCTCTGTCAATGGTCTCAACTCAACTTCCACTGCTCATTGGAACCACCTGAGGAGTTTTTAAAAATCCCAGGCTGCAATTTAGAACAAGTAAACAGCAATAGAAATTTTTGGTGTGGATATGAGCAACAGTATTTTTAAATTATCCAATATTTCCAATGTGCAGCCAAGATGAGAATCATAGTTCTATATTCTCTTCCTAGAGCAGGGATTCCACACTCAAATGCCTACAGGGTCAGAGAAGTAAATAAACAAAGCAGGCCAGGCATAAGTTTTAGGGAGTGGTGGACTCTGGTGAATTAGAAAGCAGCTGGGATCAGTGGTGACTTAGCTCCAACCAACTGCTGCCATACAGGAAAGCCAGCTTAGTAGTGCTACATCTTCTCACTTTTAAAGAAAAGGCCCAAATCTAGATTTTCATGGGAAATCTTCAGATTTTAAATTATTGGCAACTCAAAATTAAGCAACAAAAAACACTCCATGGGAAAAACAAAACACATCTGTAAGCCAGATCCAGCTGTGGGCTACAGATTCCCAACCTCTGCTCTGGGTAATTCCATCCACACCCTTCAATTCACACCTAAATATGGGTCCCCAGTTCAGCCCACTCCTCTGGGCTCTGGATTTGAATTATCAAAAGCTTAAGTGCAATCTCCACTCAGAGGTCTCACCAGTCCCAAAGTGAACTGTGATTTATACCCACTTCAAAACTATTTATTCTTCCAGTGTTCTCTACCTCAGATAACAACCCCACCATTCACCTGGTTGGGCAAGCCTGGGAGTCATCCTACTCACTTATTTCTCCCTCATTCATTAAGTCCTTTCAATTATGCCTCTTAAATATATCTCCTGTATTCATCTCCATCTCCTCTGCTACCACCATGGTCCCAGCTACCATCTTTTCTCTTCTACCTCTCCACTGTGTATTGGCTCAGGCTGCCATAATAAAATACCATAGCCTGGACTGCTTAAACAACATAAATGTATTTTCTCACAGTTCTGGAGGGCAGAAGTCCCAGATCAAGGTCTGGCAAGGTCAGTTTCTCTTCCTGGCTTGCAGATAGCCATCTTCTTACTGTGAGCTCACATGGCCTTTCCAACATCCTCTACTTATAAGGCCACCAATTCTATTGAGTTGGGGCCGCACCCTGTTGACCCTGTTTAACCCTAATTACCTACCAAAGATTCTATTTCCAAATTTAGTCACATAGGGGTAAGGGCTTCAAAATTCAATTGTGGGGGGACAAAATGCAGTCTACAGCACACAGTAACCTTAATTAGGGTCAGTTGTTTCCCACAAGCACTCATTTCTCTCCAAACCATTCTCTCCAATATGACCATACTGATCCTTTTACACACCAACATTTATGTGCATATGTACGTATTAGACCCAATAATTCCATTTCTAGGAATTTATCCTACAGATATATTCACACACATGAACTGGCATATGCCTTTACTATTCCTTATAGTAAATTATTAGAAACAATTTAAATGTCCACCAATAAAGGAATGGTTAAATAATCTGTGGTATATCCATACAATGGAATACTATATGGTCATTCAAAAGAATAAGAAAACTATATATTGAAATGCAAAGATTTCCAAGACATTGTTGCAAACACGAATAGTGTGTACAGGAGTGCCTGGATTGCTCAATTAAGCCGCTGCCTTTGGCTCAGGTCATGGTCCCAGATAGTCCTGCGATTGAGTCCCATGTTGGGCTTCCCGCTCAGCGGGGAACCTGTTTCTCCCTCTCCACCGCACCCCGCCCCCGCTCATGTGCTATCTCTTTCTCTGAAATAAATAAATAAAATCTTTAAAAAAGAATAGTGTGTACAGTATGCTACCATTAGGGTAAACAACAGGAGGAACTAAAAATATGCATTTGCTTGAATGCCGACAAAAAAATGTCTAGAACAATACACAAAACTAGTACTAGTGGTTATCCCTTTGGAAAATGTGGGGAAAATGGCAGCTGGGGAGGGAAGTAGGATCCACTGCAGACTGCAGACATTCTGATTTAATAGGCCAGGCACTAGTACTGTTTTAAGTTCCTCTTGTGATTCTGATGAATAGGCTGGACTGAGAACTGCTGCTCAAAGAAAGCCTTTACCAACTTTTCCAGATTTTTATTTTGTCTCACCCTGTTCCTATCACTCTCCATGTTCCAGCCACATTGGCCTCTGAGTTCCCAGAAAAGGTCCTATTCCTTCTGCCTGAAATATTGTCCCCCTATGCTTCACTTTAGAACTTCTATTTATCCTTCAATGTCCACCTCACTTTAAAGGTCATTTCCCAAGGAAACTTTTCCTAGTTCTCAAACTAGGTCAAGACCCTTGTTTTATGTACTCAGAGTACCCTGTATTTCTCCCAGAATTTATTACAAATGTAATGAAGTTTCTGTATCATTATACATGCGTGCATCTGTCACTCTCTCTAGACTATAATGTCCAGGAGTGCAAAGACCACACCAGCTGCTTTTACCACTATATCCCCAGACCTGAACTAGCATCTGGCTGGCAAAGTATGCCCTTCCTCAGATATTTGGTAAATAAATGAATGACTGTTCTGCCCTCAACCTTAGGACAGCGGAGAAAATCAACACATAAGCAAATGAAGACAATGCAGGATCACTGGTGTTAAGGCAACAGTCTATTTAGGACAATGGTTCTCAACTGGGGGTAATTTTGGCTCTCTCAGAGGATATCTGGCAATATCTGGAGGCATTTTGGATTGTCACAACTGTGTAGCTTGTGTGACTATTTGTTATAATTGTGTGTGGGGGGAGGTACTACTGGTACCTATTTAGTAGAGGTCAGGAACGCTGCTAAACATCCTGTAATGACCATGATAGCCCTACACAACAAAAAATTACCTGGTCCAAAATGTCAACAGTACCAGAGATGAAAACCCCTAATTTAAAGAACGGTAATACCCAAAAGGGATCAACTCTACCCCAGGTGGTGGGGTTTTTTGAGGGGTAAGGCATGCATGTGAGGGGAATATGTTAAGAACAGCTTTAGCTGTGTATTCAAAGGTGACAGGAACTAAATCAGGGGAGACTATGCTTGCCAAAGGTAATGAGCCTATGAAAAGTTTAAGAGCAAAGTTATGGTTTGAACAAGTGCCCCCCTCAAGTACTCCATACTCCAAAATTACTCAGCTCTTTTATTCCCTTCTTGCTGAAACAGAACTTTCACTCTCTTAGGGCAGCAGGTTTCAGCTAGACATTAAGGTAAAATTAATTTAGACTAAGATAAAGTCAGATAACCCCTTCACTGTCCAGAATGTCAACTACATTTTAAAATATGCAAATACTTAAAAATACAAATAGATCTTTAACTTACTAATATTCAGGTTGTTAGTGGATACAACTATTTTTGAACTAAACAGCCAGGCTGGTCCTGATAAAGACTTCTTCAAAGCTTTCTATTTTTAAAAAAACTTTACTTTGTTTCCCCTGTCCTCAATTTCTGAGCTCCCAGATTTATAAAAGATCCAAGTTTTCCCCACACCATCTCAAGTTCTTCTGTCAGAGAGGATAGGAGAGTCATTTGGATGCAAAAATATGAACAGATTTTATGTATAAATTAGGAGTGGTCTATAGATTTTTAAAAGGCTTTCACGAAAAGTCATGGATATTTCTGAAAGGAATGAAATTGAGATAATATTTAATGGTATCACCAAGAAAGAAAACAGTGCTGCTGCCTACTGAGCAGGATCCACATGCCCTGACCTAGTATGGCAATTCTTAGGGTCTCAGCACCGGGTGCTCTGTTTACAAGAAACTGAGGCCTGAGACTAATAAAGAACAAAGAAAAATGCCTGGCACCAAAGGTTGGGGGGATGCTTTGCACACATAAATGATTTGAGAAGGAACACGTCTTCAGATTTTGGAAGGCACTACAAATCACTCTTTTCTGCTTACGTGTTAAGAATTTTTATTTCGTGTTTTCAGACCATTTCCTAATAAGAAAATACATTATAATTTACAAACAGCCATTTATCCTCCCTTACATTTGCTGACCACTAAAACTGGGTAAAATTTCCTTAAGCTTTACCAGAGTTGGGGGGATTGGGAATAATGTGAGCACAACACAGTTCAGATGCAACATCAACTCCAAGCCCGGCCAGCTGGTTTCCATCGAGAGGTCCCCCGGGAGAAAGCCCCTCCGAGGCGGCGGCCCGGGTCGGCGCGGGGGAGACCCGCTGAGGCGGTCCGAGGGCGGCCGCACGGCAGGGCCGGGGTGTGCCCGGCCTCCGTTTACCTTTGTTTCAGGTACTCCTGCTTTCAGCCAGGCCGGGGATCCCGCCCGAGGCCCCGAGCTGGTGACACATCCTTCTTTGGCCAAGTCGGGCTGAGGCTGGGCAGGGGGCGGGGAAGGAAAATAAAGCCTCAGCGCCTAACGACGTGACTCTCAGTTCTTCCAAAACGTTGGCATTTGTTTTTCTGCCAAGCTTTCCTGTTAACAAGTTCCCGAGGGCTGTGCGGGCGAACTGGCCTGGGAGCCCCAAAAGTGGGAGGGACAAGGCCGTCCCCCGCCTTCCTTGCTCCGTGGGTGCCCCCCGGGGCAGGCGGTTTCCACACCTCCCGGGCTGCCACGGCCCGGGACCGAGCTGGGCGTGCACAGGAGCCCGCGCCGCCCCAAGCCCCGACTCCCACGGCTCTGCCCGCTGGCCCAGCGCCGCGCGGCCCCTCTGGCCCCGCCGGCCAGGCCGGTCCCCGCCCCCAGGCCCCGGCCCCGCCCGCTCGGGCCTCCGCGCGCCGCCCCCCCGGCCTCGCCACCACCCTCGGGCAGGGCCGGAGGCACCCGGGCTCCAGGCCGCGCGGCGGGCGTCCCCGCGCCTACCTCAGCGCCCGCGGCTCCTCCTCCAGCTGCTGCCTCGGCTCGCAGACGGCGCTCGCCACCAGGACTCCCGGGGGCGCGGGGTCTGGGCTGCGAGCGCGGCGTGCGAGGAGCTGAGGCCCGAGCGCGCCCCGCCCAGCCGCCCGTCCGTCACCTCCTCCCCCTTGTGCCCGCCCTCCGCCGCGGGCTCGGCGCCCCGCCCCGCCCCGCCCCGCCCCGCCCCGCCCGCCAGGCTCCGCCCACCCCGCCGGCCGGAGCCGGGAAGGGGGCCGCCAGGGGCGCCACGAGAGCCGCGGTGCCCGCTGCCCGTGGGGTCTTCGGTATGGCGGCCCAGTGGTGACGGGATTTGTGGTGCTTACAACCGTCTGTCGAATGTGAATCTCTCGCTCGGATTTGTTATTACTGGGGTTTTATTGCCATTGTCATTTTGTAATCGTTGTTATTGTTATCTTCATTAGCTCTTTTACCCTCGTGGAGCCGACCGCTTGATTCCGTTGACGGGGGGAGGTGGCAGACACGCAGCCCTGGCTACTGACCGACACTCCTGGTCACTCCGATGCTCCCTCCCAGTGGCCCGCCCTGTGCCACATTTCCTTGTGAAGTGAACAAGTTGCGTGAGTTTTGAAGGAAGAGAGATTTATTTTTAACTGTTGTCATGAAATTTAGGACAAATAGAGAAAGCCATACAAACCCAAAGCGCAGCTTAATGAATTATTCCGACACACACCTTTATAACCACACCCCAGATTTAACGCTATGTAAAGTGGGTAAAAACAAAAGCTCATCCATAGCAGGGAAGACAGAGGCTGGGAACGGCGTCCCAAAATTATCCTCCTGGTGACTACCACAGGAAGTCAAAGGCCACCTGCCCATTATCATGCCCTCCCCAAGAACAAATGGAAATTACCCCAGAATTAGGAACCTCCAATCAGGATGTATTTGTAAAATTCTTAATTAAAAATAGTAATCAATAAATACATAAGCAAATGGATAACTTAATAAATAAGTCAATCAGGAGATTGAACAGTATGAGTAAGGAGCACCGCGGAGCCAAGGATTAGGTTTTCTATGAGGAGAGGTCCTGGGCACCTGGGCTATCCTCGCTCTTGTCATCAGCACCTAGCACAACATGGAATAGGTGCTGTGTGTATATTTATATTGCAAGGAAACAGACTTTGCTTACTGAAAATTTCATCTAAGTTCAATTTTTCCAGTAGCTAAACTGATGTGCTCCATGAGATGCCTCAGTGCTTTGGAAGGAAGCCATAACGCTTTAAACTTTCCAGTTAAAAAAAAAAAAAAACCCTTTTAAATGCATTACAGTATCATTTAAGACTTAGAGCAGTACTATGAGAAAGGCAGGGCAGGACAGAAGGACTTTGCAAAGGTCACAGAGCAATGCATACCTGTAAGAAGAGGAAGTACATAGTGAACTATAAAACAGTTTCAGTACTGCTGACCCTGCCAATCCCTGCTGGATTCCTGGTTTGTCTTGACAGTTTTATTGCCTGAGTTTTTACATAAGGACTCCTTTGGTTCCTTTGCCATACATTTATATGCAATATGACTTGAATTTATAAAGGACAGAGCACCTAACTGGAAATCTGATTTAATAGGATAGAGTCAGCCTCTCTGTCATGGGCACCTTGGTGAACTGGGGCTAGAGAGCTGCCAATTTGCTACCATTTATTGAGCACCCTGGCTCTGTGGTTGGTGGTGGGAATACAAAGAATAGAAAATTAATAAGACAATTTTTGCTCTCAAGGGTTTATAGCCAATTAGGGAGAAAGGTTTGGAGATAAATGAGGGTTTAATTTATTTGGACGGTAGGGGAACAGTCCTGAGCACAAATGATTCTATTAGGAGTAGGGAGAGGATAGAGCAAGGCTTCTCAAACACAGAACATCTGATTTTTTAAAACTGTGAAAAAATGTCAAATATTACAAAAGTAAAGAGAATAATATAATGAACTACTGTGTATTCATTACTCAGTTTCAATAGTTACCATCCCTTGACCAATTTGTTCTATCTGAACCTCACCTTTTCATCCCTCCTTGGATTATTTTGAAGCAAATCATAAGCAGTATATTATTTTACCTGTAAGTACTTTACTATGTGTCTCTAAACAATACAGTCTATTTTTATAACAACCACAAAACCATTATAATATCTTTAAAAATTAACAATTTCTTAACATCTAGTCATTTTCAAATTTTCCCAATTTTCTTATAAATGTTTTATGTAGTTTATTTCTTCAAGTCAGGATACAAACAAGGTCCTCACATTGCATTTGGTTAAAATCTCTTAAACTTTTTTCTTTCCTTGCATTTTGTATGTTGACGGAATTGATTGCTTGTCCTGTGGTGTTTCCCCACATTCTGCACTTTACTGATTGTATCCCTGTGTGTTAACACGTTTCTCTACCCCTTTTCTTCTCATAAACTGATAATAGAACTAGAGATTTGGTCATATTTAATAAAATACAACCCATAATAAAAAGTTAATTGTTCAAAATCAGACCCAGAACTTTCACAGATGTTAGAATTGGCAGACAAGGACATGAAAACAGTTACTGTAACTGTATTCCAAATGTTCAAAAAGTTAAAGAGACATGAGAGATATAAAAAAAAGAGCCAAATTGTAACTCTAGAAATGAAGGCTACAATGTCCGATTAAAAATGCACTGGATACGGGACGCCTGGGTGGCTCAGTCAGTTAAGCGTCTGCCTTCGGCTCAGGTCATGATCCCAGGGTCCTGGGATCGAGTCCCGCATCAGGCTCCCTGCTCTGCGGGGAGCTTGCTTCTCCCTCTGCCTCTGTCTCTCATGAATAAATAAATTTTTTTAAAAATCTAAAAAAAAAAAAAAAATGCACTGGATAGGATTAATGGCAAATCAGACATTGCCAAAGAAAAGATTAGTGATCTTGAAGTCATACCAAAAGGCCAAAACTGGGTTAAAAAGACGACACAAGATGCTGCTTATGAGGAATGCACTTCAAATGCATAGACACAAATAGGTTAAAAGCAAAAGAATAGAAAGAGATTTACTATGCAAACAAAAGAATACTAGTCAAAAGAAAATATTTCAGATAAAGAATATTACAAGAAGTAAAGAAAATCATTTCATATTATAAAGGGGTCAATTCATCAAGAGGACATAATAATTGTCTTTATGCATTTAATAATTCATGAAGGAAAAATAGATACGAGTGAGGAGAAATAGACAAATCTACAATCAATAGTTGTAGATTTCAATACCTTCCTCCCAGTAATTGATAGGACAAATTGACAGAAAATCAGCAAAGATAGAGAAGACTTAAATAACACTATCTGGCAACTTCACCTAATTGACAATTGTATGACACTCCTTCCAATA
The DNA here is from genome assembly GCF_029215605.1 of Mirounga angustirostris. NCBI lineage: Eukaryota > Metazoa > Chordata > Mammalia > Carnivora > Phocidae > Mirounga > Mirounga angustirostris. Next base: position 123,982,650 of record NW_026991709.1, read on the forward strand.
ACAGAATTCACATACTTTCCAGTTGCACACAGAATATTTATCAAGATAGACCAGATTTTGTGCCCTGAAACAAATCTCAATAAATTTAAAAGAATTCAAGTCATATGAAGTATGGTCTCTGACCACAATGGAATTATATTAGAAACCAATAACATATAGAATTCAGTGTATTCTCTTCTCCTTCCCCTAATTCCCCAACCTGTTCCTCATCACTTGTTCCTTTCTTATCTTAGGTCAAGATCCTAATATCCACTCAGTTATTTAGGCCAGAAATCCTTAACACCTCTTGCTCCTCATCTCTCTTATGGAACAAATCTCCAAGTTTTGATTTTTCTTTCAAATTGTTTCTCAAATCTGGTTGCTCCTCTCTGCCTCTATTACTGCTTCCTCAGTTATTGGTAGTTCAGGTGATCACTATGTTCTCTTTGTGGGCATGTACTAGCTAGCCACCTAACTGGTTTCTCTGCCTCCCATCTTGTCCCCTTTAACTCACTCTCCACATGTGGCTGAACATAGTGAACAGTCTGTCACATTCTTATAGTTTCCCAGCACCTGTTGCATAGCTTTCCTTTATTTGGGGAATCTCTACTGTTAGGAGTCCTGACTCTCAAGGTGGAAGTCAGAACTCATTTTCCCCACATCCTTTGTAGCTAGGGGAGGGTATGTGACCTAGGCTCACTGGGATGTACCACACAAGATTTTAATAAGAGCACGATGTGAAGAAGCAGGACATCCACAACAGAATAAAGTTGTTGGATATCTGTGCAAGAGACTCCAGAGATACTGTTTCCCCATAGGGGTAATGTGGTTATTCTGGGAAATCTGAAAAGTCCGAAGTTTGTGTTTGATTTTCTTTCTTTTCTTTTTGTTTTCTCCTTCCCTCCTTCCTTCTGTCCTTCCTTCCTTCCCACGTTCCTTCCTGTAACAGCTTTTTCAAGGCCTATTTCACATAGCATATAATTCACCTATTTAAATTGTACAATTCAATGGTTTTTGTTATATTCACAGAGATGTATAATCATCATCAAAATCAATTTTAGAACATTTTCATCAACCCCAAAAGAAACTCCATACTGTTAAGCCACTCTCATTTCCACCCATCCTTCCTCCTGGCCATAGGCAACCAACTGATCTACTTTCTGTATTGATAAGTATTCTGGACATTTCGTATAAATAGAATCATATAACATGTGCCTTTTTTTTTTTTTTAAAGATTTTATTTATTTATTCATGAGAGAGAGAGAGAGAGAGGCAGAGGGAGAAGCAGACGTCCCGCAGAGCGGGGAGCCCAATGTGGGACTCGATCCCAGGACTCCGGGACCATGACCTGAGCCGAAGGCAGACGCTTAACCATCTGAGCCACCCAGGCGCCCAACATGTGCCTTTTGTATCTGGCTTCTTTCATATATGTGGCATAATATTTTCAGGGTTCATCCATGTACTGATTTGTGTATCAGTACTTTATTTCTTTTTATTGCTGAATAATATTCCATTGTATGGCCAGAGTATAGTTCATTTATTCATTTACCTCCTAATGGCCATCTGGGTTGCTTCTGGTTTTTGCTATCACAAATAAGGCTACTATGAACATCCATGTATAAGTCTTTGTATGGATATATGCCTTTATATCTCTTGGTTATATATTTAGCAGTGGAATTGCTGGGTCATATGGTAACTCTGTGTATAAAATGTTTGATTTTCTTTGCTTGAATGTTAATGAGCTGATTTTTGTGAGAACCAGAATGTGGGAGAAGTTGATTCTTTATTTCATCATTTAAATTTTTTAATGTACAAGGCAAGCGTTTGTATACTGAAAGAAAAAATACCCAAAAACATGTAGAGCTACTTTTGTTTAATAAATGTCAAATTTATCAAAGGTATCCAGTTTTAAAATCTAGTTTTTCTTAGACCTTTAATTTTAACTTTAAACTTTATGGTTTTATTTATAAATGTATCCAATTATAACTTAAAATTAGCTTATAAATATGGTAGATTAAGTTCCCTAAACATTTATTATTAACTCGATTAAATTCTTGGATTTTTCAAACTACAGCTACAAATGTAATATATTTGATTCTTTAAAGCACTTCAAACATTCAAAAAGCAAGCTTACAATTCTAATAAACCAATATTCCTAAGCACTTAAACTCTATTTACAAACCTAATAACTCAGAAGTTATAGATTTAGTACCTCAGATTCTCTGAAAAATTCAAACACAGCTTACAAACATAATCAATTCAACTTTTACATGTCTCAAATTGAAATCCCCAGTCTACTGTCAATTAAATGCCTTTAAACATTTAAAATTAAAATCACAAGTCTAAATTCAACATTTCAAGTATCCCCCTGTCAAATAAAATATATCCAAATTGCAAAGGGGATTAAAAAATAACTTATTCTAGTACTCAACACAGAAGGTGTTAAATCTTAGGTTTGAGTCACTTCTTCACTCTTATTTAGAGACTGTAAGATTGGCTGGTAAATTCAGCAAAAGTGAAGAATCATAAGTAATAGTTCATACACAGTTCAACATTTTCAGTTAAATGTTAAGAAGATATAAATGTTTAGTTTAGAACGTGTAAATATGCTTCATTTTCCATACTCTTTCTTTGAGTTTGAGTCTGTTAATTGGAGTTCCAAAACATCTTTGTTGCATTAACCACTCTCATTTAGTATCCTTCATGATTCTAGTTTGGATTATGTGAAAACGGAGCAAAAACTTTAAGCCACTTGCAAAACAATGTAAATGCGGACTGGTTTTTATATTTCCTTGCAATCTTTCATTAACTTAAACTTACAGTTTAAGAATATTTTTAGGGGCACCTGGGTGGCTAAGTGGGTTAAGCATCTGCCTTCAGTTCAGGTCATGATCCCAGGGTTCTGGGATCCAGTCCGCATCAGGCTCCCTGCTCAGCGGGGAGCCTGCTTCTCCCTCTCCCTCTGCCCCTCCCCCCTGCTCGTGTTCTCTCTCTCAAATAAATAAATAAATAATTTTTTTAAAGAACTTTTTTAGGAACACCTGGGTGGCTCAATCAGTTAAGCATCCCACTCGTGATTTTTGGCTCAAGTCATGATCTCATGGGTCGTGAGATGAAGCCCCACATCCGGCTCCGTGCTCAGCAAGGAGTCTGCTTGAGATTCTCTTTCTCCCCCTCCTCTCTAAAATAAATAAATATGTAAAAAAAAATTTTTTTTAGTAAGTTTCCATTAGCTAGTCTTTCTAAAGCATTCATCCTAATTTTCATAGAAACAATAACCTTTCCTTTCCACACTTAGATTTCATGGTCTTTTGTCATATTTAATTACATTAGGTAATTATAATAGCAAACACAACTAACATCTGTAGATTTGGAAACAAATGCAACTGATTCTTGGTATGTGTCATGCTCAACTAGTGGGAGCAGAAAATACCAGTATACTAGAGAGGGACTAGCTGTAAGTGCTCAGCTATAAGGGTCCTGGGTACCAACTGGTATATTTTACAGAGGGAATGGGAGATGTTGGTTAATCTAGTAATTGAACTAAGTGGAAGTTGGTTTTAAAAGCTTCTTCATTTTTCATGTTTTTAAAAATTAAGTTATAATTTACAGACAACAAAATATACCCTTTTTGAGTGTAGAGTGTACAGTCCTATGAGTTTTGACAAACACTTGCAGACATACAACCACCACTACCATGATCAAGATAGAGAATATTTCTATCACCCCTCGAAATTCCCTAGTGCTACTCCTTTGTACTCAATCCCTCCACATCTTTCCCCCAACCCCAGCTCCTGGAAGCCACTGATCTCTGTATAATTCTCTGGAGATTCATCCAAGTGTTATGTATCATTAGTTTGTTCCTTTGTATTGCTGAGTACTATCCCATGTTATGGATGTACCACAATTTATTTGACTATTCACCTGTTGAAGGATATCTAGATTATTTCCAGTTCAGGGCCATCATGGAAAAAAAAAAGTTACTAGAAACATTTGTATACAGGTTTTTGTGTGAACATATTTTTCATTTATCTGAAAGTGATATGTCATTATTTAAATTTTCATTTCTCTAATGGTTAATAACACTGAATATTTTTCATGTACTTATTTATCACCTGTATATTCTTTTTGGTGAAATGTCTGTTCATGTCTTTGGCTCATTTTCTAATTAGATTCTTTGTTTTTTCACTGCTGAGTTTGAGATTTCTTTGTATATTCTAGGTACTAGTTTTTTGTCAAAATGTGGTTTGCAAGTATTTTCTCCCACTCTCTAGTAGTTTCTGTTTTCATTCTCTTAATAGAGTTTTTGCAAAGCAAAAGTTCTACTTTTCATGAGGTCCAGTTTAGCAATTTTTCCTTTTATGGATCATGTTTTAGTGTTAAGTCAAAGAACTATTTGCCTAGTCCTAGATCTTGAAGAGTTTCTACTATTTTTTTTACAGAAGTTTTACAGTCTTCCATTTTACATTACATCCATGATTCATTTGAGTTAATTTTTTTACAAAAATACATTAGGTTTATGTTGATTTTCTTCCTTCCTTCTTTCCTTTCTTCCTTCCTTTCCTTTCCTTCTTCCCTTTTCTTTCTTTGCCTTTGGATGTCCAATTGCTATAGAACCATTTGTTGAAATGGTTATCCTTCCTGTATTGACTAGCTTTTGAATGTCAGAAATCAATTGGGCATCCAATAGCAAGCAGTACACCTGATCCCCAGATTGTGGTTTCTAATACCATTCTCTAGTAAGAAGAATAGGGCTCCTTAGAGAAACGGTTTATCCTAGAACTAGGGAAGAAAATATATAAGATGATCCAGGAGCATTTTGTAGTATCAGAAAGTAAGGAAGTGAATAAAGAAAAACCAAAAACACACGGATGGGGGTATGTCAAATGTGCACAGAACCCAACTAGAAGAGCTCCTAATGACCAAGGTTAGAACAATTTGAATAAAAAATAAAGTAGAATTAGATTATAATCCAGGGTACAAAATAAATATCCATGAACCCATACTGAGATAAATGATTGAATAATAAATAAATAGTAGAGAATAGATAAGTCTCCCACTTAGAATTCCAAATGATTGATGCAGATACTTTGTCCTCAAGGAGAGGAACATAAATCCCTAGTTAGGGGTGGGCTGTGCATAGTGACTTTCTTCCAAAGACTATAGTCTGAAAATAGGGGAAAAGTACCTTTATAGTAGAGAAATCTGACAAACACTACCTCAGCCCAACTCAACATCAAAATCATAAATCATGTTGATAAATATTGACTCTTCAAATGATGTGATAACAATGGCACTTACTTCTGTAATTTTCCTTCCAGTAACCCATCACTCCAGTCCTACCATAAGGAAAACATCAGACACATTCTAAAAGTGGGGCATCCTACAAAGCATACGACCAGTACTCCTCAAAGCTATCAAGGTCATGAAAAAAGGAAAGTCTGAGAAATTGTCATAGATAAGAGGAGCTTAAGGAGACATGAAAACTAAAAACAAAGGGAATCTGAATACACTATGACACTGAATACACTATTAATTATAATGTATCAATATTTATTGCTTAATTGTAATACATATACTATACTAATATAAGATGTTAATAATGAGGGATACTGGGTACAGTATATGAGAACTTTTTGTACTATCTGCTTAATTTTTCTATAAATCAAAACCGCTTAAAAATAAGTCTACTTTAAAAAATTATTTGGACATATTTGTATGGCTCCGATTCTGGGTTCTCTGTTCCATTAATCCATTTGGCTATTCCTCTGCCAATAACACACTGTTTTGATTACTGTATTGTCGAGAGATAGCTATCTAGTGGGCCTTAATAATTGGATGGGTTTAGGGGTGCCTGGGTGGCTCAGTTGGTGAAGCATCCAACTCTTGATCTTGGCTCAGACCTTGATCTCAGGGTCGTGAGTTCAAGCCCTATGTTTGCATCAAGACCAGTATGGAGCCCACATTAAGTAAATATATAAACAAAATAATTGGGTGGGTTTTGCCCTATTTTTAATTGAGTTATTTATTTTCTTATTATTGCATTTTGAGAATGTGCCAGTGTGCTAGAGAGAGGCCCACTGGCTGCAAGTGTTCAGTGTGCCTTAAGACCAGTTGGTAGGTTAGAAGGAATGGAGAAGGTTAGTTAATTTAATAATTTAAGTGAAAATTGGTTATAAGGGCTTCTATTATTTTTATTTCTAGGTTTCTTCCCAGAGTGGAAAGGATGCTTACCCAACTGAGTTACCATTAGTTACTTGGAGAAGATGAGACACTATTATGTATTTACAGATTTGAGTTATTTGTTAGTGGTTAGGCACTGGGCCCTAGATCTAGGTTCACCATATAGAATTAGTCCTCCTGAACTACACTCTGACAAGTTGGATCCCTTCTTATATAGTTGAGCTTTTTACCAAAAGAATCCCTAAATACATGCCTTTCAGCTGGAATTTAACTTGTTTCATTACTTAGTGAATTGCATAGTCCCTAGGCACTACCTAAGGTTATATCTTGACCCCTCTCCACCTTTTTTCCCCAAAACCTTTTTCAAACATTTTTGGATTTGGATTGATAGGATTCTGCACCACCCCCTATCCCCTCTAGTCTGCAACTGCTTAATGAAAGAGTTATTAATGTTTTTGCATCCATAGACCCCTTTGGCAGTTTGATAAAGCCTATGGATCTCTTCTTAGAATAATGTTCTAAAATCTATTTCATAAAATACATAGGATCACAAAGGAAACCAATTATTGGAATATGTAATCAAAATATTAAAACAAATGTGTAGAACAATTTATATATGCTTCTTTGTTAACAGATTAAATATCAAGATCTCATGACAAATTTAATTACTATCATAATTTCACAGTAATGGTGAACAAAAATGATAGTTCAAGATATTTGCAACAACCATAAAGATTATTAATTGAAAATACCCATAAATTCTACTAGTGACAAAGTCATCAGTACTACTAAGACTGCTGTGGTTTATTGCCTCCATTTATAATCGAAGGAAATGTTACATTGCAGGTTAGTGAAAATAAAGATGTGATTTTTTTTCTCCATCTGAGTTTATGGTGCAGTGGAGTTCCATTTCTGTACTGTGAGCTTCTTCACTCTTTTCGCATTTTTTAAAACTTGTCTCATCTACCACCATTTTCTGTTCATTTTTATTAATCCCTCTGGAACGAATATTAGAAGGAGACTGAAGGAAGTGCGGGAAATTGGTGAGTACAGACTTGACTCCTGCAACGGATGCCTGTCACTCGGCCCATCCCCCTTCTGTTACTCCCACTCTCAATGCTCTGCCTCCCAGGCCCAGCCAGCTGTTGCAAGCAACTCCCCAACTGTGAAAACCAGCCTTAGTCTTGAAGGGTGTGGAATCTGCATTGGTTTTGTGGATTTATCTACAATATCTGCCCACAGCTAGCTGTTTTCTCTCTTCCTTGTGATCCCGAAACTTGTCATGTTGGAAAAGTGTTTTGCTTCAGACATCCTGAATCTGGGCAGGCCCTTTGGAATGTGTGAGAATTCACATTGTTTCCCTGTTTCAACCTCTATAGATCCCTGAAGGCAAAGTAGAACTACACATTACCAATAAAGCAGAATATTGAAGACTTGGTATGGAAAATGAGTGCTCCAGGATATAAACAATATATCCCCAGCATTGTGAAGCTAAACAATGAAGGCAATTATTTTGCTAAAGTGGGGACAACTGGTTAGCCTCTGCAACATTCTTCTCGCTTCAGTTCCAATGCCTGGAGACAGGCAGTATAGTGGGACTCTCAGTGGTGAGTGTAAATGTTTTCTGCCTTTGGTGGCACTGCTGTTTTTACAGTGTCTTTCTTGCCCTGGGACTCTTGTTGATTTCTGCCTTAGAGGTCGAGGGCAGAGATGTTCTAGTTCTCTCGGCGAGTTCCCAGGGGACTGGGAGTGGACTGGATGCTAGCCAGGGCCATTTATTCTTGAAGAAACTAGAAACCAGTGGGAGATTGCTCTGTTTATTCAGAAGGAGTGAGAAATAAACTAGCATGTGACAGGGCAAAGAAGTTTATCTTCATCTAGACAAACTTTTATTTTTATAGGTCTATAGAGGTGATAAAAATGAAGGTCAGGAGAGCAGGAATGGCTGGTAGTAAAATGAGAGAGAGAGAAAGAGAGTGTGTGTGTGTGTGTGTGAGAGAGAGAGAGAGAGAGAGAGAGAGAGAGAGAAAGAGGGAGGGAGGGAAGGAGGGAGAGAGAAGAGAGAGGTTTCTATCCAGCAAAGGTTTTCATGTAGAGTTGGGATTCTCCCCCCTTATTTTCTCTCTCAGTTCTTTTTTTAAAAAAAGGAAAAAGAAAAAAGAAAATTTAGAATATATAAAGCATACAGAAAAGTAGAGTTAATGATATAATAAACATCCATGTACCCACCATCAAATGGGACAAACATTCCAGACACCTGGAGGTAGAAGGAAGCACTGATGAGCCAATGAAGATGCCCCAAGGAGAAGGGGTCCACGTTAACCATCTTCCTGGCCCAGAGAATGTGAAGCCACCCAGTCAGGTAAGAACTAATATATCTCCTTCCTCTCTTCACTAACAAGTCCTTACCAGGTTGGCGGCAGGGGGGTGGGAGGGGGGGAATAAAACAGCAGGTATTAAGTGGGTGAGGAAGAGAGATAGAGAGAGCAGACAGTAGAAGGCCCTACTTCCTTTGCCTCTTGCCAGCTGCCTGGGCTGGTGGAGGGAGAGATTTACCACTAAGTGAAATTGTGAGTTTTGATTATCTCAGGGGATTATGCATTGTAATTGCTAAACTGAGACTGTGTTTGTGACTTAAAATGACTGTGGGACTTGTCTATTATTTAAGAGTGAGCAGAAAAGCCATGAGACTCAGAGCATTCAGGAGCAGGGAAGGTGATTTCCACTGAATTCATGCTTGGAAACGGTGGGAGACAAAGCCAAGCTGAGTTTGACTGCCAGGAGTCATGCTTGTTCTACATACCACATGGAAAACATTTAACCAAACTTAAGATGCCCTTCATACTAAGGCAAACTATAATTTTAGGTGCTACCAGGAAAGAAAAAAAATTGCTATCTATGATGCATCAAAATTAAGGCAAAAATCCATGATGCCCAAAAAAGCAAATCTTAAGTAAAGACAAGATCAGTATTACTGATTTCTTCCTCTTGCCTCAGGCTTCAATATGTCCTGGCATGGCACTGCCACTGATTTTAGTTAAAATTTTGATATTTTGCTCATCATGGTTTTTTGGCATTAATTTTGTTTTTAAAAATGTTCATTAAAATATATTTATCCTGGGGTGCCTGGGTGGCTCAGTCAGTTAAGCATCCCATTCTTGGTTTCGGCTCAGGTCATGATCTCAGAGTCCTGGGATTGAGCCCTACTTCAGGCTCTGCACTCTGTGGGGAGTCTGCTTGGAGTTCTCTCTCTCTCTTCCCCTCTCTCTGCCCCTCCCCCTGCTCACACACATGCGCTCTCTTTTTCTCTCAAATGAATAAATACATCTTTTAAAAAAATGTATATGGGACGCCTGGGTGGCTCATTTGGTTAAGTGGTTAAGTGTCTGCCTTCAGCTTAGGTCATGATCTTGGGGTCCTTGGATCAAGCCCCAAGCCAGGCTCCCTGCTCAGCAGGGGAGTCTGCTTCTCTCTCCCTCTGCCCCTCCCCTCCGCCTCCCACCCCTGCTCATGCTCCATGCTCTCTCCCTTTCTCTCTCAAATAAATTAATAAAATCTTTAAAAAATAAAAAATAAAAAAATAAAAAAATGTATATATATTTATCTTGATTTTTGAGGTTTTTTTGGCGCCCAATTAAAATATCCATCCCAGGCAAGTGCTTCACTCACCTCACCCACATCACACAGTTCGGAAGATAGAAATGGGAGTAGAAAAAAAAAAAGGAAGAAAGAAGACGAGGAGAAAGACAATAGGAGGAGAAGGAGAAGAAGAAAACAAAGAAAGATACATCCTTTTGTTCATTTTCTTGTCCCTGTAATTGCAAATGGGAGAAATAGTTTGATAAATTTCCCTAACAGGGATCTCTTTAAAGTTCTTGCTGGAAAATATCAGAGATGGTCTGATGGATAGCCTCAGATAACACTGAGGAGGGGAGCTCTAATCTTCTTGAGAAGACTCCAATTTACTGCCTGGATGACAAAAGTCCACAATAACTGGCTAAATTGGTGCTTTCAACGCTGTTGATATTAAAGTATGAAGCAAAATTCTTGTTGTGTTTATTTCCTCATTCCTGCCATTTAAGGAAATTCCCTGTAGTACGAATGAAAGCATAAAAGGAGATTTATGATACTGTGTGTAATGGTAATACCTGGTACACAGCTCTCTGCCATTTTCATCACCTCGCTTAATTTTCATATTTCTCATTCAGTGCTCAAAACGACCACAGGGAGTGGGCAGGGAAGGTATTGCCCCATTTTATGGACAAGGCATCAGCCTCATTTTCCAGATGAGGCTGGCCTAAGTCACATGACAAATTGCTACAGACTGGAAACCAGATCCTTGATCTTTCTACTTCAAGGACAGTGTCTTTCCTGCACAGTGTTGTGTGCCACTGAAGACATGTGGAGACACTTCTAAGTGGCCGCATTTGAGGGATTGCAGCTATAATCTGAGCTGGTTAGCAGCTGATCTCCCTGAGGCTATATCCAGTCTCCTAATGCTGTTTCATATTAAACAGGTTTGAGAGTGAGTCACTTGGCTGGCACAAACCAGTAAAGTGATTGCTTCAGCCCTGCTTGGAAACTCTAAGTCCTCCCTTTGCCTGGGGGTAGCAAACTCAATGCAAACCTCAGCTATAATACTACAGCAGCTCTGGGGCTGACTTTGTGTTTCACATGTATAATTTCAGGCTTCATTTAGCATTCATCTGTTTTCCCCTTCCATGCTTACAAGATTTGGTACTGAGTTCTCTTATGCTAACACCTCAGTCTACACACGTTTTCCTTTGTTTAGGGGATACTGGAGTAGAAAAGAAGATATGTCCTGCCCAGGGAGCACTCAGTCGAAAAAGGAAGCCCTCAGTGAGCCCAAGTGGGCCACTGCCCAACACTCTGGTGAGCATGGGAGGTGATAGAATTCTGATCAGTTCGAGGAGGGAATTTGGATTTTTTTGCTTCTTCTTGTCCAGCACTGAGGCATAGGTTGCTCTTGGTCATTGATTTGGGAGCTAAAAAAAAAAAAATCCCCTCTAAGCTTCAGTGGAGAGAACATCTGGCTATCCTTGAGGTGGCCTCTCTCATTTGCCACCCCATGCCCTATATAGCTGTAGGACACAGCACTTGCAAGGTTTTATTGTTTTACTTTGTTAAATGACTGTTCTTCTGTTCGACTCTGAGCACCTGGAGGGCAGGGACCATGTCTTATTTTGTAATCTCCAAAAAGCTGGCTCATCTTGTAAGCAGTTTTATCATCATGTGGCATCCAAGAGTAAAACACAATTCCAATCACAAAAAAGTCTCCAAGAGACCATGGGCAGAAATTATAATCTTTCTCTCTCTTTCTCTCCCACCATGCTATTCTGGCCTTTAATGATCTGTCTCCCCAAATCCACAAGTCAATTCATTGACCCACCTTTTCCTAATTTTCTCACCACCTCAACTCCATCCTCACTCATGTGTTTTCTCTGTTTCTCCATTTCCCCTCCTCCAGATCTCTGCTCTCTACTCCTCCAGTCATCTGTGCCTCAATTCTTTATCATATGGTCTCCCTTGACGTCTTCCAGTTTTCTCTTCTACCCATTCTCCTGATCAGCACAACAAGGCTCCACAAGTTTAATATGTGAGCTCCTTAAAGGGGCTAGGAGTGTTGGTAGAAGGACAGGAGGTGGCTGTGAATACCTCTACATTAATACATTTGTCCTTGTCTCCTCAGCACCTAGCTCCGCATTTAGCACGTATCAGGTTTTCAGTAAATGATCCATGAATGAATGAAGATTAGCCTTTACCCAAATGTATCATCAGAGCTGTTTATGAGTGCCACACCTTTCAAAAGGAGACTGGCAGATCAATTGTTTGTTTGTTTGTTTTTTGTTTACAACATTTTGGCTCTTTTAAACCTGCAGGCAGAGGTGCCACACTCTCGGTAGCCATCTTCCATCAGGGAGGGGGTAATTCCTCCTAAGCTCTCTTGTGCCTGGGTACCCAGGTCACAGATGCCAGGTAGAAAGCCTTGTCCTTGTGTGTCTGCCGGGTGGATGGGGCCTGCTTCATACCTTGATCCTGCCAGTCTGGTTCCTGAGACTGGGCTTGTGCTCCTATCCTTCTTGTGCCTCAGTGAACAGAAGGCCTCAATGAGCCTCTTTTACCCAGAGCCCCAGTTCTTTTGAGTGGGCTCTTTCTCGTGACCCCGCAACCCCTGTCCTGTAACAGGGCTGAGCCTGTTACATTTGGCTCAGATTTTTATCTTTTGTTATTGATCCCCTACTGGGTCCCCCTTTTCCCTCATCTCTAGTATTTTTGCCCTCCATTCCTATTCTTCCTTACAATCTCCTAGCAACCATTTGCCTAAGTCTTTACTAGATGCAAGCTTTGACAGCTGTGTCATCATAACATTCTTGGAATCAGCTTTTGAGAGCCACAGCTCAAAGCGGAGACGGAAGAGGGAAAGATGCCCGCTATCCCAACAGCATGGCCTACCTGTTATGGTCAAGGCTTCCTGCAGAGATGTGATTTGAAGGTTAGCATTAATACATTTCGGCAAGAATATTGCATATAAATGGCTTTTTATAGTTGGATGTTAAGATACATTTCTACGTTATATGGTAAAAGAAGAAAAGTGATACAAGATGGATGGAGAGTTAAGTTGAAATGGAGATAATTCCCTGAAAACATTATGGCAATTCTTCTTTTTTTTTTTTTTAAAGATTTTATTTATTCATTTGAGAGAGAATGAGATAGAGAGAGCATGAGAGGGGGAGGGTCAGAGGGAGAAGCAGACTCCCTGCCGAGCAGGGAGCCCGATGTGGGACTCGATCCCGGGACTCCAGGATCATGACCTGAGCCGAAGGCAGTTGCTTAACCAAGTGAGCCACCCTGGCGCCCCATTATGGCAATTCTTTGAGAAGGCATTAGGATAGGGCTGATGGAAAACACATTCGTTGGATAATAAAGTTTTAAATTGTTCCCAGATAGGATCTTCTAAGTTCTACTGCTCCAACACTGCTCAAAATCCGACTGGGAGGTGATGTTAGCATCTCGGACTCTTATCAGAATCCAAGTAGAGTTTCCCTATAGGCTTCTGATGTGGTTTTGTTCAGACCTGTTAGTCATTAAATATTAGCCAGCACCTGGGAAAATCTTAAGATTATCTGGATAATGTGAGCACTAGTAGAAGTGTTATTTTATTAATATTTATTTTATACAGAGCGCTGTTCATTATTTTTAGTGTTCCTGAGTTTACAGATAAGCTTGCCTGTTCTCAGGTGTTGCCTTCTCTGGCTGGATCAGTGGAAGACAGTGGTGAAATGCTGGTTTAATGAGCAGCACCTAAGTAGGTGAGATAGTGAGAGCAGATGGGAGATAGATTAGAATAGAATCGGGGAACCCATGGCTTAGTACTCTAAATGAGGCCAAAGAGTAGTTGTTTTTGTTTGTTTTTCTTAAAAGAGAGAACTAGAAAGTGGTCTGGTAATGGTTTTTCATGGGGTATTAGAGTTTAAGTTGGCAGAGTTGAAACAGTTTTGGGTAATGATCACATTCAAGGCAAAGCCACAGGAGTGGCTGGTGAAAGGGAAAGGAGGTAGAGGTCACCAGCAATCTTGGCAGGACCGGGGAGGAGAGTTTCACTGAGCTCCAGTGAATGTGGAACGAGTGACCAAGAGAAGAACAGATGAAAACCAGGGGTACAGCAATGGGTGGAGAGTTTTTATAACTGAATGAAAAATAAGGGTTTGGATGTGGTAATGTGGAGCCAGAAGAGAAACCAGGCCCCTTTTCCCGTAGCTCTGGGGTGTGTGAAGAATGGAAGGATAAGCATCCTCAGCCCAGGGTGCTGCAGGAAAGGCAGGGTCCTTCAACAAGGGTCATGTTTCAGTTAAGACAGGAGGAGAGGGACGCCTGGGTGGCTCAGTTGGTTAAGCGTCTACCTTCGGCTCAGGTCATGATCCCAGGGGCTGGGATCGAGTCCCACATCAGGCTCCCAGCTCAGCAGGAAGTCTGCTTCTCTCTCTGTCTCTGCCTGCAGCTCTCCCTGCTTGTGCTCTCTCTCTCTCTGACAAATAAATAAAATCTTAAAAAAAAAAAAAAAAAAAAAAGACAGGAGGAGAGAGGAGCCCAGTGGGCTCTTACATTATAGGTAAGGGGGTTTATGAATGGATGAGGGCTCCAGAAGGCCAGCAGAAAGGGTTGGGTTATGGGAAGGAAAACATAAGAGGCTGAACCAAGGGGAAGATGGAGGTGATGGTACCAGGGAAAGACAGGCCATACAAGGGGCTGGCATTCAGGGTGGACGTAAACCATGCCAGTGGTGGAGAGGTCATAAGACACCATTAACTAGTCTAGAGAACCTGTCTGGGCCTCCAGCATAAGGGATTTCTAAGCTCCTGCAGAGAGGGTGCCAGGTGGTGTCCGAGGCTAGGTGCTGTCCACCCTCATGGTCTAGTCAGCAATGAGAGGCCTCTGCCTGGAGCTGGAAAGGGATACAACATGGCTGTAATGTTGTTTGGTGCTTCAGCAAGAGCCAGCCTCCAGTAAGGAAGGTAGAATTGGTAGACCTGGGGTAAGTACCAAGTAGACAGCTTTGAGCACTCCTGATGACCTCTCCACCCAGGCCTTGGTTCTTACACATTCTCAACATTGTGTTTCCCTGAGTGAATTCTCATGGGTTCTTTCCAGACCTGGGTTCTTACTCTTGGAAAATGCAGCAGCTTGTCCTTCATTTGCTCTCTTTCAGGTGACAGACTGGTCCTCCCTCAGCTCGCTCTCTCTCTCTCTCTCCCTAAACTCCTAGCTCAAAGATATCTTTCTCCCTTCTCTCCAGGAGGAGGACAAACACAAAGCAGCTCTTTGTTTTGGACTTGAAAACTCAGTGTTTCTTTTCACCTAATTAGAAGAAAGTATTTTTCCATTCACTTCATTTCTTACTGGAATTTGCTAACTGGAGCTGAGTAGCTTAGTTTGCATGTAAGGTTTGTTCATTAATTAACAGCCTCTACTTCTTATCAGGACTTAATATCTAACCGAGCACTGGCTAAACCAGAAAGAGGGCTCAAAATTGCTGGTAGGTTCTGCTGTGATGGGTCAGGACCTTCAAGGTGGTGTAGCAGCTCTGTTTTCTTTGCTGGAGGCTATTCTGAGACCCTCTAAGGCGTATACCCTGACATGTCTGGGGATCCTTGACAAAGATCAGGGATAGCTACCACTTGGCCCATTTCTCATAATGATGAAGTAAGACAAATGACTCAGGATTCTAAGAGAAAGAAAATATTCAAAAGAGGTTGTTTTTAAAAAATTTTTTCCCAGTAAGTCCTTTTTATTTTCTACTCTAGAAAACACTAAATAATTGCTAGCTATTGTCTCACTGGTTTCTCTGCTATTTGGTTGTGATAGGCAGATTTTTGGTTCCAAGGTTTTTGTTCCCTGATAATACTCTTGTGCTTATGCTGTATTAATTGGCAAAAGAGGTTTTGCAGATGTACTTCAGGTGACTAATCAATTGACCATAAATAGGGAGATGATGTGAGTGGATCCAATGTAATTATGTGAACCCTTCAAAGCTGAGGGCAGAAGAGGAAGGCAGAGAGATTCTGAGTATGAGAAGGATTTGATGTGCTGTTGCTGGATCTGAGCTAGGGGGAACATGTGCAAGGACCAGAGGGAGGCCTTTTGGAGCTAAGGGCAGCCCCTAGCTGATAATCAGCAAGCAAGCAGAGACCTCAGTTCTACAACAGCAAGGAAATGAATTTGGTTGACAACCTTAATAAACTTGGAAGCAGATTCTTCCCCAGAGCCTCCAGAAAGGAATGCAGCCCTGCCCACACTTAGACTTGGGCCTAGTGAGACCCTAAACAGAGAACCCCATTGACCTACGCTGGACTCTGACCTACAGAAACTGAGACAGTAAATGTGGGTTCTAACTTTCAAAGTTTACAGTAATTTGTGGCAGTAATAGAATATGGTTGTACACGGGCTTTCTGTTTTTTGTCCAGAAGGTATGAGCAGTGGAGACCCTCCTTTCTTAGGAGGAACTAATGAAGCAAGTGTCTTCATGGCAAGGTTCTATGGGCAAACTTGGTCACTGTGTTCAAAGGGGTGAAATGGCTTGGACTCTTGTTTTATAATCTAGATCTCTGCAGTTCAGTGTGGTAGTCACTAGCCACAGATGGCTTAAATTGAAATTTAAATAAATAGAAATTAAATAAAATTAAAAATTCCGTTCCTCAGTTTATTAGCTATATTTTAAGTGTTCAACATCCATATGTGACTAATGGCTACCGAATTGGAAAGCACAAACAGAATATTTCCTTTATTGCAGAAACTTCTATTGGATGGTTCTGGTTTAGATGAGTAACAGCAATGACATTTGATTGCAATTTTCTCATTTGGAACACTGAGAGGTAGGATTCTCTTACTCTCTAGTAGAACTATTATAAAGCAGAATGCATGCAAATTTCTCCCATCTGAAGCAAGAAAAGAACTTTGTGAAAACTTTCATGTCTCTGCTTTCTTCCCTTATCACTTGCATAAATAGCCTCCTGGGGATAGAAAACCCTAGACTTGCAGTAGAACACTCTGGGAATACCAGAGACAGGGTATCAGGCCTCACATTTTTCCAGATGAAGTACGGGTTACAATGTGGTAAATGGTATGGGGAGACTGGGTGGCTTAGTAGGTTAAGTGTCTGCCTGGGATCGAGTCCCACATCGGGGGTCCTTGCTCAGCAGGGGTCTGCTTCTCCCTCTCCCTCTCAAGTAAATAAATTAAAAAAAAAGAATCTTAAAAAAAAAAAGGCAAATGGCCAAGAAGTCCCCTGGCCTGTGCTACAGGATTCTCCAAGGGTATCCTGTTACCATAAGACAAAGGTAGCTGCTGGGGCAGGCCACTAAGTTTACCCCTGAAGTAAAAAAACCCAAATAGGCTATAACTGTCAGACTTGACTCTTCATGTTGGTTTTCAATGCCCCAAAGTGACACTAACCTATAAGAGTGAAAAGAGGCTTATTCTCTCATAAAACTGAAGCATTTAGGCGCTGGATCAGACTTCTGCTTCAGGCTCAAACAACAAAAGTTGAGCCATAAGACTTCCTGGTCCACCTCGTTCGTAACTTGTCGTGGACTAAAGCTTGCAGGTGAAGTAGTTGGAGAGGTATGGCACACACACAGGAAAGAGTCTGGCTCTGGGGTTAGAAGAGCCAAGTCTGAATCCTGCATCCATATTGTTGTATTATCCTGAGCTAGTTAACAAAACTTTATGAGCCTTTTTTCATTTGTGATTCTTCGGGTTGTTGCAGGGTTGTAGTGTGGATTAAAGGAGAGAGATGTACAGATTGTCCAGCAAACTCGAGTTGCTCAGGGAACAGTAGCTAATGTCACTTACACGTGTCAGCCCCAGGTTGTTTCGGGAAAAACCAGTCACATGTGTGGTCTTGTCGCCATTCTCACCTCAGTCAGTGCTCCTAGAGCCATATCCTCAAGCCAGTCATTTCAACAATTGCACTCCCCCCCCCACAAAAAAATTCAAATGTCCTACTCCCTCACCTCTACCCAATATATTCCTTTGAACATTAGATACCCTTTGATTCCTGCATGTTACCAACAGCTCCGACTGATTATTTCATTAAGATAGAAGCAACCAGAAAAAAATTTCCACAGGCTCCTACCACCACACCTGCAAACCTTCTGGCATAGACTCTGCCTTTCTTCCTGCTTATAGGTGAATTGTTTGTGCTTTTATGTAAGTCAGTCTCACCACCTCTGCACTGGATCCAGCCCCTCTTCCCTACTCTAGAACTTCATTCCTGCAATTGTTCATCTCTCCTCCATCATTAATTTTTCCCTTTTCACTGGATCTTTCCATTGCATCAGAAATACTATAATATTTCTCATACATAAAAAAATCCTTCCTTGGGGCTCCTGGGTGCCTCGGTTGGTTGAGCGACTGCCTTCAGCTCAGGTCATGATCCTGGAGTCCCGGGATTGAGTCCCTGCTCGGCGGGGAGTCTGCTTCTCCCTCTGACCCTACCCCCTCTCATCCTCTCTTTCTCTCATTCTCTCTCTCTCTCAAATAAATAAAATCTTAAAAAAAAAAGAATGCTTTAAAAAAAAATCCTTCCTAGACCCCTGTCCTTCTTCAACTTGTAACTTTTTTTCTCTGCTCCCCTTTATAGTGTCCTCCACTGCTATTTTCTCATCTCCCTGAATTCTAATGCTAGAGCGTCTCAGGGTTTAGTCCTCAGAACTCTACTCTTACCTGTCTATGCTTACCCCCAAGAGGATCAACAGATTTCCATGACTTTAAATACCTTCCGTATGCTGCAAATGTCTATGCTCTGCCTGGATCTCTCGCTTGAACTACAGACTCTTATATCTCACTGCCTAGTGAACATCTCCATTGGATGTCCAATAGGCATCCTAAACTTCATATGTTCAAAAATGTTGATTTTCAGGTCCCAGCTTCCAAATCTGCTCCTCCCTGACTCAGAAATGAAATTCCACTCTTCCATTTGCTCTTGCTAAAAATCTTGGTTTTATCTTGATCCCTCTTTTCCTATCACATACCTTACCTAGTCCATCAAAAAGCAAAAGGAGAGGCACCTGGATGGCTCAGTCAACTAGGCATCTGACACTTGATCTCAGTTCAGGTCTTGATTTCAGAGTCATGAGTTCAAGCCCCACGTTGGGCTCCATGCTGGGCGTGGAGCAAGCAACGGGAGAATGGAGGAGGGGAAGGTGGCAGCAGAGTAGGAGGACCCTAGACTCGCCTCCTCCCACGAATGCAACTAGGTAACTCTCAAATCATCCTAAATACCCCAAAAATTGAAGAAAAAAAACCACCTGAGGACTGGCAGAACAAACCCCACAACTAAAGATAGAGAAGAGGCCACATTGAAGAAGGTGGATTGAAGATTATTAGACAATAATCTAAGGCAATATCCCAGTTGTGTAAACTAAGGTATAAGATTGGTATGACTTGGGGGGGCGCCTGGGTGGCTCAGTTGGTTAAGCGACTGCCTTCAGCTCAGGTCATGATCCTGGAGTCCTGGGATCAAGTCCTGTATCGGGCTCCCTGCTCAGCGGGGAGTCTGCTTCTCCCTCTGACACTCTCCCCTCTCATGTGCTCTCTCTCATTCTCTCTCTCAAATAAATAAATAAAATCTTTAAAAAAAAAAAAAGATTGGTATGACTTATATATATGCTAGACATGTCAGCTGTGTTTTCTGATATGCCTATAGACCCTGCTGAATGGCTGCCCTACATTCACCTGTCACAACTCAACTGATGTAGAAGTGAGCAACTAAAAAAAAAATCAGATAATCATAAATATGCCAGTGACCTATTACATATTCTGATACATTAAGAAAAAGAGCTGAAAAAAAAAAAGCAAAGGTAGATCAAGAGTCCCAAAAAGCTATTTAATTGAGACCAGAGAAAAGTCCCAAAACACCAACCAATACTCCTCTCTAGTGACCAGAATTCTGACATAACCTACGTGTATTCACCCTTAAATCAGCAAATATATTTGGAGCATTTATCATGTTCCAGGCAATGTTCTAGGAACTAGAGATATAGCAATAAACAAAAACAGGTAAAATTCATGGAGCTTACCTTCTACTGGGGAAAGACAGAAAACTCGTCAGATGGATAAGGAAGAATTCTTCAGGGTAGGGGGACAGGAAGTGATTGAAGGATACTGTTTTAGATAGGGTGGTCATGGAAGCTTCCACAATAAGGGGACAGTTAAGCATAGACATTTAAGCATTGAGCACAGTGAGCCATGCAGATATCTGGGGATAAATTATTCAGGTAGGAGAGGTATGTGCAGAGGCCCTGAGGCAAAGGTGATCTTGGAGTGTCCCAGGAGATGGAAAGAAACATCTGTAATTAGAGTGGAATGAGTGAGGTGGGAAGTGGTGGGAAATAAGATCAGAGAGCTGGGGTGAGATCACATAGGCCTTGCAGCCCAAGAAAGGGATTTGGGGTTTTATTCCAACAGGTTGGAAGTCAGTGGAGGATTTTGAGCTGAGGTACATCATGATCTGACTCACATTTTAAAAGGAGCAGTCTGACAGGTGGATAAAGAATGGACTATATCAGGGAGAGGGTGGATACCGGGAGACTAGTTGGGGGGCTTGTTCCACTAACCCAGGTGTAGGAAGATGGAGCTTGACTTAGTTACTGTGGAGATGGCAGGAAGTACTGGATTTAGAATTCATTTTGAAAGTAGAGATGACAGGGTGTGCTGGTAACATGGTAGATGCATAATTTATATTTGTTGAGTGAAGAGATACACAGTGTATTCTGGCTTGAGGCAGGACTTTTCCCTGGTCTAGATGAAATATTCCTGTCATTGACAGCCCCCACCTCGCTTTGTTCTCTTTCCATGCTCATTTTCAACTGTCTGATGATTAACACTTTGTTCCACATGCCCTGACTCTAGGGAGGGGTGTCCTGAACATTGAACACTAAGGTCACTGGAAAATATCTACAACTCTAACTTAGTGAATTGGAATTCTGGATTATTTGTAATTCTCTTGTCAATTTTCCTCAATCTGACCATCTCTCTTTGTGCTGATAAAGTTGAGCTCCAAATTTGAAAACATGAGACCCAAACTCTGCAACATGGTGGTCCCACATGGTCCTTACACTCTGTTGGGCCCATTCTGAGCCATTAATTGGACTCTCTTTTTGAGAAGTTTTTCTCATCTTAGCAATTGCAGGTTTCTTATTACTCTTCAAATTCTTATTCATTTTTTAATATGTGGAATTAATATAATTGGGTAGGAACTCAGTTACCATTGTTGGAAGACTTACAGAGTTGTTCTTTACTCCCAGGTCCTTTTTTTTAATTCCAAGGGCAACAGTAATGCCCTACCAGGACCAGGACAGGGGTGGGGCAAGTGCAGTGCCTAGGGAACATTTAAGGAAGCAGTCACCTAAGGGCCATGTAAGTGCAGGGTGGCACCTGAGAATGGGGGCCTCCTGAAGGGCAGTTCTGGGCACCTCCATAGCCTCACCCTAGTTCTGGCCCTGATGTCTACAGAGAAACATTTTGGTTTATTAACCGGGCAACTGTAACATCAAGAGCAGGACCTATTTCCCACTGTTTGGCCATGACTGTGCAACAGAAAGCTGCTCTCTGAGAAAGCAAATGGCATGGAGAGAAGCCATGTTCTCTAGGAAGCTCTGCCAATTTAGAAATTAAAACCAGTAGGAAAATGGTGACAAACATTATCGAGGTTCGCTTCATAATCAACTCAACAAGCTACTGGCATTACTTTGCTGAGGGCTACCTGATCTGGTAATCATATCTATAGCATTTCTATCGTGTTTGCAATTCCTCAGATACAGCATTTAAAAAAACAGTTGTTCTTTACTATCTTCTGTGCCTTGTTTTTACATATTACAAAAATTAACAGAACAAATAATGGCTGCAGTGTGAATGCTTTGGACAATCAGGTAAGGGCTTATTTTTAAGGTTGGGTTAACAAATTCCATTTTCAAAAAGAGCCCAAATTGACTGAGTGATTCTAAATTAGCTCTTTAGTTTTTGCCCTTAACCACTGATAATGCCATTATTAATTTCAATTACTTAGAGGCAACATTAATACACGTGAAACAAGAATGGCGATAAAGGAATAAATTACTTGTTGCAAGGCAGAATGACATTTTGACTGGCACAGAGATTTTTTTTCTTTCACGCACTTTGTGCTTTGACATTTCACTGGCACAAACATTTCACAAATTCTTGACCTAATCTGATGTACTGTTGTTTAGCAATTGCTGACATGACATGTTTTAACCTCAAGCTCACTGGATTCCAAATGTTACCTTTTCCTGTCAATCAGGGTTGGATGACCCCCAAAAAACAATCCAAGAAAAAGTCTATGTACCTAGGAGGTTAAGGATATTTTCCCAGAATGGAGAAAGAGAAGGTTGAAGTAGGAAGAGGTATCATTCAGGGCAGTTGTGGGGTGGAAAGAGGGCAGAAGACAGAGCCCCAGGGGACCCCAACATCTTGAGAGAGACAACATCCTCAAACACAAAATATCTAGGAATAAACCTAACAAGACATAGGTGGGGCGCATATGACAAAAATGTAAAACTTAGGGATAGAAGAGATTTAAAAAATTGATAAATATATTATCTTTCTAAAATGGAAGGCTGTATTGTATAAAAATGTCATTTCTTCTCAAATTACTTTTTAGGTATACCTTGACTCACTGCCTGTGGGTATCGGGAAGAGGTCACATTCATATTAATACCCAGATTTTGCTAGCTCATATGCTTCTCTTGACATCTTCTGCCTCCCAGGTCTTTACTCAAGAACAAGCCAACTCACAATGCTCTGCTCTGTTCTCCTTTTTAAGGGTTGTAACAGAAATCCTGTCAGTTTCAAGTAATACAACAACTCCAACAGTGATTTAAATGATAAAGACATTTAATTGTTTCCCATCATCATTCCAGTGGTAGGCAGTTCCAGGAGTGATGCACACTGGCTTTCTCAAAATCATCAAGGACCTAGGCTCTGGTTCCACTTTTGCCAACCTGGGAAAATTTTTCTTATTCTTAGACTGTTGCCTTGTGGATGCAAGTCAGAAGAACCATAGCTTCAAGCATAATGTCCACACATAACCATGTTCAAGGCAGGAGGAAGGAGCAGGGACGAAAGGGGTATGTACTTTTTTTTTTTAATTCTGGCAAGACATATTTTTCTAGAACTTAGTCCCAGCAGACTTCCCCTTGCATCTCATTGTCCAGAGCTGGGTCATATTGCCCACCTCTAGACTAATCACTGTCCAAGGGGGACTGCAACTGCATGATGGATTTTGATCAAACATGATTCATCCATGGATAGGATGAATTCATTCATCCATGGCTGGGAACATGGCTGACAGAACAAAACTGTTGTTCTGTTAGCGATGGAGAAGGGGACATGGCTGTTGGGTAGGCAGCCAGCAGAATTTGCCCAAAGATGCAATACCCACAGGCATTTGAGAGAGGCCTCTCACAAGACCACTGCTCTGCTGGCTGCCCCAGACTTTTTTGATCTGTAAGGCACAGTTACTCTCCCTAGTGGCTGCTCCCCGTCCTCAGAGTATTGAAGCTGCTTGGCTGCCTGCAACAAATAGGGGCAGAGTGGCCTTCTCAGCAATGTGCATCATGTTGCCTGCATCTCACAGCATTAATCTTTGTGTCTGGTCTTGCCCAGGTGCTCATGGAAATATCTCCTGCCACAGTGTCCTCTTCCATTTGACTTTGTGTCAGATCCTGCTGGTGAGCTCACTCAACATCCATTCTCATCTCCCTTTTCCACCTGCATTCTAGAAGCTGGAGGCTAAATATCTTTTATAGCCTCCTTTGCTAAGAAAGGTAGTCATTTCTGTGACAGTTTTGGGTTCTGCTATGTGAGCAGAAACTTGCTAGGGGTTTCTGGGCAAACCTTCGTTTTGCTGATACAGGTCCTGGCTTCAGCTTTGATCATAGTGCTACAAGTTTGACATGATCCTAGTCAAAGTACTGATGATATTATTCAGGGGGATGATAACACAATTATTCTAGAGTTTACCTAGAAGTATACAGAAATGAGAATAGCTAGAATATTAGCTTTAATAGGGCAGGGATTATATAAAAGCAACTTACATTTTGTTTCTTCCAATGCTTTTATGCTTTGAAAAAGACTTCCTAATTCTGAAATCCTTTAAATATTTATCTTTTTTCTGTTTTTTTCTGGTGCCTGGGTGGTGTAGTCGGCTAAGCTTTGGACTCGTGGTTTCAGCTCAGGTCTTGATCTCAGGTGAGGTTGACCCCACGTGGGGCTCTGCACTCGGTCCCGAGTCTCCTTGACTTTCTCTCTCCCTCTCCTTCTGACCCTCCCCCACTCCCTGCATGTGCACTCTCTCTCTCTCTGAAATAAATAATCTTAAAAAAAACCCCAGAAAACTGTGTACCAGAAATCACTATATGCAAACGTATGAGGCAAGCAATAAACTGGGAAGTCTCCTGGTTTCATCTGGTGACACGGGAGCATGGTATCAAAGAGTAGGGGCAAGAGTCAGTGTTACTGGAGTATGGGGTCTCCTTAATACCACAGGCTGATGATATTATTATTCCCATTTATCATCATCATTATCATCATCATCATCATCATCATCATCTCCATTTTGTCAATGACTACATTAGGAAGTTATAGTTGCCCCAAATCAAGTGGGCACTGAAGTGCCCAAAATCAAGTGTACTGATTCATCCAGATGTCTCTGATGAAAAAAAGCCAGTTCCTCTTTCTACCACACCCCACTGCCAATGAAAAGTTATATCAGAAAAGTTAACTTTCCAACTGAATTAGACATAATCAGAGGAGTGGGGCAGAAGACAGTGATTTGAAAGACACGGAGAGCAAGAGGGATTTGTAATAAAGGGGAAAGATGGAAATGCTACTTAACCAAACACAATGTCCAAATTGGGTCTAGGATCACTGGGGGTGGGTAAGTAGGAAGAATGGACTCCAAATCCATGTTGCTTTGACCTGGACCAAATTCCTGGTGATACATAGCCAAGGCAACATATGGTGGAAAGTGCACAGAACTTTAACATTAGACGGATATTTGTTTATCTCCTTTCATCACTTACTAATCACATGTCAAAATAAGGATAAAACTGAATCCTTAAGTAATCCAACCACAGCCTCCATCAGATTGCAGTTTTTTCTTCTCCAAGGATATTGAGTTTGGGGCTCTTGCTCCCAGTATTTGGCATCCTCCTAAATTGCATTCCCAGACACCAATGGTATAGTCCCAGAACTATATTTAAAGGTGTAGGTGTAGCAGTGAAATTGGTTTGTTGCCAACAAGACCCCAGTAAACATAATTTTATTCAGGTTGGCAGGTATCCACCCAAACTCGATGCATTAAATACTCCACACTGTTTTTCCTAGATTGACATTGCATAAGGATTGCACAATTGCACCACAGCCATCCAGAGAATAGTATTTTTTATTATTATGTTATGTTAATCACCATACATTACATCATTAGTTTTTGTTGTAGTGT
Organism: Mirounga angustirostris; assembly: GCF_029215605.1. Lineage (NCBI taxonomy): Eukaryota > Metazoa > Chordata > Mammalia > Carnivora > Phocidae > Mirounga > Mirounga angustirostris. Next base: position 124,007,851 of record NW_026991709.1, read on the forward strand.
TCCATGATTCATTGTTTGTGCATAACACCCAGTGCTCCATGCAGAGCGTGCCCTCTTTAATACCCATCACCAGGCTAACCCATCCTCCCACCCCCCTTCCCCTCTAGAACCCTCAGTTTGTTTCTCAGAGTCCATCGTCTCTCATAGTTCACAGAGAATAGTATTTTTTATAGGTATATTTAAACAGGAGTGTGTATCAATAAACGTAAAACTCAATTAAATAAAAATGATTATGCTCACCATGGATAACTTCTATCAGTATTATTCATATGGCTAAATAATAAAATCCACAATGGAATAGTTCCATTTAAAACTAATGTTGTTCAATTTATGGCCAGCTTTTCAAAATCTTAACTTCAATCACTTTCTTACTTAACATAATTATAGCCATAAATAATTTGAATTGATTAAATTTGAAAATGAAAAATTCAATTTATGAAAGGTTATAAAGCACAGTAAAATATAGCAAATTTCTATTATAGGTATATATCAGATAGCACATGAAAATTAGCTTACATTGTTTGCAAAGGAATTCTTTTTTTTTCAGTTTTATTGAAAAATAATTGACATATATCACTGTAGAAGTTCAAGGCATACAGCATGATGGCTTGATTTACATATCTTGTGAAATGATTACCCCAATAAGTAGAGTTAACATCCATCTTCTCATATAGATACAATAAGAAGAAAAGGAAGAAAAAAATTTCTCCTTGTGGTGAGAACTCTTAGGATTTACTCTTTTAACTTTTCTAAACGTTGTACAGCAGTGTTAGCTATAGTCATCATGTACGTTACACCCCTAGTAATTATTTGTTTTACAATTGGAAGTTTGTATCTTTTGATAATCTTCCTCCATTCCCCCTCCATCCTCTGCCTCTGGTAACCACAAGTCTGATCTTTTACTCTATGAATTTGTTTTGCTTTGTTTTTAGATTCCACATATAAGTGAAATCATACAGTGTTTATCTTTCTCTGACTTATTTCACTTGGCACAATGCCCTCAAGTTTCATCCTTGTTACAAATGGTAGGATTTCCTTGTTTTTCTTTTTATGACTGAATAATATTCCATTGTATGTATATATATCACCACTTCTTTATCCATTCATCCATCAATGGACACTTAGATTGTTTTCATGTCTTGGCTATTGTAAATAATGCTGTTATGAACATGGGAGTGCATCTGTCTTTTTGAATTAGTGTTCTCATTTGCTTTGGATATTTCCCAGAAATGAAATTGCTGGCATAAAATCATATGGCAGTTTTCTTTTTAATTTTTTGAGGATCCTCCATACTGTTTTCATAGTGGCTGTACCTGTTTACAATTCCACCAACAGTGCGCAAGCGTTCCCTTTTTTCCATATCCTTGCCAACACTTGTTATTTCATATCTTTTTGATGATAACCATTCTAACAGGTATGAAGTGATATCTCACTGTCGTTTTAATTTGTATTTCCCTAGTGACTAGTGATATTGAGCATCATTTTTCTTTTTTTAAAAGATTTTATTTATTTGTTTGAGGGAGAGAGAGAGCGGGGGTGGGGCAGAGGGAGAGAATCTTTTAAGCAGACTTCCCGCTGAGTGTGGAGCCCAACATGGGGCTCCATCTCATGACCCTGAGATCATGACCTGAGCTGAAATCAAGAGTCAGATGCTTAACTGATTGAGCCACCCAGGTACCCCAATATTGAGCATCTTTTCATGTACCTGTTGACCTTTTGTAGATCTTCTTCAGAGGAATATCTACTCAGGTCCACAAAGAAATTCTTTGTACAAGTAATAAGATAATAAAACACCAACTTATCAAACAGATCAATAGAACTGAAGATTATCACAATAATTATTTTCATAAGTAAAAATGACTGATATGAGAGTGCCTGGGTAGCTTAGTTGGTTAAGCATCTGACTCTTGATTTCAGCTCAGGTCATGATCTCAGGGTCTTGAGATTGAGCCCTGTGTTAGGCTCCGTGGTGGGCATGGAGCTTAAGCTTAAGATTCTCCCACTCCCTCTGCTCCTCCTCACTCTCTCTCTCAAAAAAAATGACTGATATGAGAATTTATATTACTTATCCTTTTCTGATATTTAATAATGAACAAGAACACTCCATTAAAAATGGCCACATTCTTTTCCTAGTTTAGTATATTTGCTTATTATTTTACGATAGCTCTGACCTATAGCTTTGATGTCTGTAAAAGCTATAATTTTGCTACAAACCTTGAAATTAATCTAGAAACAATTTAATGTCCAATTTTTCGATGCACAATTAAAGAAACAAGCAGGTAAAACTAATTGAAATGCCTTGGTGTAGATATATTTAAAGAGTATGGAAAAAACATATTTTCACTTCAGATGGTTCTTAAACATTTATAATACCACATTTATATAAGAGACACACATATCAAGGCTGTTCCTAGTACATAGTAGGTGCTTAGAAAATATTTGTTGAATAAGTGATTAACACACTTTACCAAATAAGTAAGCGCACGTTACCATGTCATAGACACACTTTCTGAAAATTATAGATTTTTAAGCATTAAAAGGTATTCAAATGATGTGTGGCATATTTACTGGAGGGGGTCAGGTACAAAGTCCTCAGACAAATGTTCCTTCACATCTGTTTTGTTTGTTGCACAACATGTCGATTTTTAACTATCTTTCCCAGACCCCCTTCCATTTCTGCACCTGTGAACTTACACTCAAATATTATTAGAAAGGTTCCATCCTTCCCCTAGGGAAGCCACCCTTTTCACTTCTTATTTTAGAAAGAATCTCTGTTGGATTAGATGAGCTTGTACAATTTTCTCTGGCTTTTCAAAACTTCTTATAAAACTTCTTTCTGGGCTCCCAGACCTGAAAGAACACTAGATACTGAATTCTACTTTCATTTTAAGTTTATTCTACTGTTTTTTAGTGGGTTGTAACATTTGGGTTTCCTACATTCATTTTAAGTCTCCCCCAAATCCATGTAATTTTGTCTCATGCCTCATTCCACATGTTTAGTGACTATCTAATCAATCCAGTTGCATGTTTGAGGACATAGAAGGCATCAGTCCTGCAGGGAGTATCTTTGGGGAACACCAGGGATCCCTGAGCAAAACAGGCTCCGTGGTGGCTGGGGTAGGGATGGGGTACAATGAGCAGGGCTAGAGTGCCTAAGGATTCAGCCATGCAGAGCTCACACCAATTGCTTGAATAGAATTTACTCAGGACTTTTATTTTTGCGGGGGGGGAGGGATGGTGGGTAGGCATGGGAGGTGTCACAGAATGGAATACTTGGCTTCTTCTTCTTTTTTTTTAAAGATTTTATTTATTTATTTGACAAAGAGAGAGATAGCAAGAGCAGAAACACAAGCAGGGGGAGTGGGAGAGGGAGAAGCAGGCTTCCCTCCGAGCAGAGAGCCTGATGTGGGGCTCGACCCCAGGACTCTGGGATCATGACCTGAGCCGAAGGCAGATGCTTAACGACTGAGCCACCCAGGTGCCCCGAATACTTGGCTTCTGACTCTCAGCTTCTTGCCTCTTGAGGCTTTGGGAATACCCAAGTAAGTACCAGACAGTGCAGTTCCGCTCTGCTAGTCTGCAGCTTGCAGATGCTAGATTGCCTATCCATTTTCCCTGTCCTGTTCCCAACAGGCCCATTGTTGGGTAGGAACCCCTCTCTCCTCACCTACTCTCCCACAACCTACTGCTCAAGGGAAGCCTGATCCCTGTTCGGTTCCAAGTCTGGGCCTGATTGGCCTAATGGGACTCTCATCCCCTTTGTCAGAGATTGAGTAACAAATGGGCATGAGACGCAATTTGAGCCAATGAAATGTGAGGAGAGGTTTGCTGGGACTTCGAGGAGGGACTTCCTCAATTTCTAGGAGAGCTCCTAGCAGCAGCTGACTCTCTTCCAACAGCAGTTGTTACAGATGAGGTCAAACTGGGGGCAGCAATCTTACCTCCAGCTGCCCCCAGTTTGACCTCTATACCAAAGCATAGAGGAGGGCACTGCTAGAAGGCAGAGGAGGTGACTGCATCCCTACTTTTTAATCCATGATTTGGGGAGGCGGTGTTTGTCTTTTTTCCTACTTCCTTTCTCTCCATGAAGAGGGACTTCTAAAAATAATTGTAAAATATGTACAACATAAAATTTTGCCACTTTAATTGTTTTAAGTGTTCAGTTCAGTAGCATTAAGTGCATTTGCATTGTTGTGCAATCATTCCTACTATTCATCTCCAGAACTTTTTCATCATCCCAAACTAAACACTCAATACCTATTAAACATGAAGAGGAACTTCTAGTCTGGCTGGATTCCAGGCTATGGGCTCTTGCTTGCTAGAGGAGGTCACAGTGTGTTTGAATGTCAAACACATAGGGGTGGCTTTCTTTCTGGCTTTTCCTTCCACCTACATAGCAGGAGGGATGAGCTGTGTCAAGGCCTGCCTCCATAGGGGAGGCCTGGAAGTCTTGGTCCCTCCACTTCTTTTTATGAGAAAGTACTGAGAGAGGACTGGTGGCTGGTTAGACACCCCCCCCCCCAATCATTTGTTGTTTATCTGAACTTCAAATTTAACCTGTCTCCTATATTTTTATTTGCTAAATCTTGTATGCCTAGGTAAGGAGAATGCAGCCCATTGACTTGGGAGGCTTTGAAGGACCCCTGACAGCAGCAGTGGACACCAGTGCCTGGCCATAAGGATCAAGCAAGAGACTAGCAGAGACTAGCATGGAGACAGGACACTCTAGTGACACTCCATTTCCTCATTCCAGTTGCCAGGATGGAACCTAAACTGTACCTCACATCCCACCTGACCTTAGATTGTGTTGGATGTTGGAGGATGAGAACAGAGAGAGAATCCTGAACTGGTTGAGTATTAACCCAAAATGAGCCAAGAGAAAAAACCTGAAGGTGACTGAATTACCCTGCATTGCAAGATGAAGCAGAAATGAGCACTTAGCACCAAGGTCAGTTACAGTGTAATAATGTCACATTTTCCACATCTGAGTGGGTGAGTGACAATTCGTACCTGCTACAGATAAAAGATGGGACTGATGGGATTGTCTTGGAGGTCTCCTCTGTAGCAATAGTTTTGTAGCTGTAGAGTTGAGACTTGAGGCTCTTGAAGGATAAGTAGGACATAGATTAGGTGAGGATGGGAGCATTTCAGAAACCCCTGTTGAGTGCTGGTTCCAGGAGACCCAGCAAATGGGAATGGGTGGGAAGAGGTGTGAGGAAAATCATGACCATTTTGTGTGTGTTTTCAGTTTGCTGCTTCTTAAACATTTGAAGTTGAGAACTGGCTAGAGTTAATGATTATCAACAGTGAAAGGGAGGCAATTTGCTCTGATTAAGCTGATTTAAGAGCTGTTTCTTTTGTTTTTTAATTATTGAAGTATAGGTGACATACAGTAAGAACTGTTTTCTTTCCTTTTCTTTTCTTTTTTTTTTTTAAAGATTTATTTATTTATTTGAGAGAGAGAGAGTACATGAGATGGGGGGAGGGTCAGAGGGAGAAGCAGGCTCCTCGCCAAGCAGGGAGCCCGATGCGGGACTCGATCCAGGGACTCCAGGATCATGACCTGAGCCGAAGGCAGTCGCTCAACCAACTGAGCCACCCAGGCGCCCAGTTCCTTTTCTTTTTTTAAAGATTTTATTTACTTATTTGTCAGAAAGAGAGAGAGAGAGAGAGCACAAGCAGGGGGAGCAGCAGGTAGAAGGAGAAGCAGGTTCCCTGGTATCATGACCTGAGCCAAAGGCAGACGCCCATCTGACTGAGCCAACCAGGCGTCCCAATTAGAGCTGTTTTCTTAAGGGGACTATGAAAGGATTTTCTAGGGAATGAACTGGTGAACAAGCACATTTTAACAGGGAGAGCCATAAAGGATGCAGAAAGTCTGAAAGCCAAGGGAATTGTTGCAGGGTGCGCTACGCTTAGCTTCCTGCCTAAGCAAGCAGTACACGCCACAGGTACAGTGGGTTCTATCTGCTTGCAGAGCAGGTGGAAGGCTTGGTTGGGTCTCCCCCAACTCTGCAGAGGAGATCTGGGGCCAAGGGTGCAGCTTTGTGCTCTGCCTAGCAGCGCCACGCTCATCAACAGCGAGAGAGCACAGCAGTGGCGGGGTGCCGGCAGGAGCAGGAGCCCACAAGGCTGTTCCCGCCCAGTGAGGAGGAGGTGAGTCATGGCATTGGTGACCAGCTCCCTTCAGGGGAACCCCGTGGGCTGACACAGGGAGCAGGGGCGAATTGTCAGGCTGGAGCACACAGAATGTCAGCAAGCAGGATGTGGCTGTCACTCACCAGTATATATCAGTACTATTGATCAATAGTCACACCTATAGATTTATATATGAAGGAGTGAGCGCTGCTGGTAGAACCCTGCCACATATATATCTTTATTGGCTTTGAAGGCCCTTATAAAATACATGGAAGGCTAAGAGGAGAGGTGCGCAGAAGCTATAAACATGTCACCTTCCATTTTAAAGGTTGCCCCTTGTGAAGAATAATGAAGAATGAAAATTGAAGTATTGGCTACTCCCACTGTTAACTAGCAGGCTTTGGTTTTTAGATTGTGGCTTTTGATACCAGCCCTTCTGGCAGAGATTACCGAGTGCGCTGCATAAATCTGGGGAGACTTGTTTGACAGGAAACACCTACCTAATTGAGAGATTCCACCCCAAATTGGAAGGAGTGGGGGAGAAATAAAACCATGAAACCTGCTATCACACAGCACAAAAGGAATATGAAAACAGAGACATTTTTAGCATCCAGTAAATGGGTTCAAGATCTGTACACTATAGATCAGGTACAGAATCTGAGAAACAAAATATAGTCGACATTTTTAGACAATGAGGTGAACATAATCCCATGGAGATGGGGTGCAGTGAGAACTAATGTCTGGCCCAGGCCTGTCATACCCGTGAGAAGAGTGTCAGGAAGGCTAAAGCTCAGAACAAGCCAAAGCTTGTGGTTTAAAAAAAAAAAGGCCAAAGACAAGCAAAAGTTTTTTTAAAAAGCTATGTTTGGGGCAAGTAGAGCATGGAAGGTGTAGGCCTGCTGTTTGGGAAATTTAGTGCAATGTTTGCAGATGATAAAGACCCGGGAGAATGACACGGAGTGTAGCTTCTGTCTCCTCCAACAAAAGAATGTTTTTCAAAATCCATAGAGCCCAACTAATACACAGAGGAGAAGGAAAGATAGGGGAAGTGATCCAGCCTCCAAATACTTACTTGCTAGGGATGTGCTTGCTGAAAAATTGTTGTTAGCTAATTGGGTGCAAAAACAAAGAACTGTGAGGAGAAGAGATCTTTACACAAAGGGATTCAAGTACTTATTTTAGAAGATCCCCTTTATGTGAGCTATTCCCTCCCAGCACTCCAGGAGTATCTGCTAGGCTTAATGGGCTGGCCTTGCCCTGCCACCTGCAAACCCTCTTAATGCCAGGTTACAGAGAAAAGGCATAAGAAAGTTAAACCTGCAGATTACAGATCAAGGTCAAAAGCCCTGCCGACTTCCCATTCTCAAAGGTAGGTACATGGGGCAGAAAAGGTGGAAGGGCAATAGGAGGTCCTCTGGTGCTGGGGGTAGGGGAGGGAGCGACCATATCATTCTCTGCTAAGCTGTCACCTGTTCTCAGCAGGTGAGTTAATCACTAATCTCTTTAAATAGCAGCTTGTTCCCTAAGCATTTTGGGTTCCTAGTAAAAACAGCTCTTTAATGATTTCTTTTAAAGAGTCATAACTAGTCAGAGCATGAAATATTGAGAAAATATTTTGGATAGCACGAAGAATTTAAAAAGTCAACTTTAACCTCATTTTCTAGAGATAGCCTCTGTTAACATTTTCTTTTATAATGTCTGTAATTTTCCCTGATAATAGCAGGGCATACATAGGATAAAAACTTGGAATATAAAGAAAAGCTTAAATAACTAAATGAAAACTACTTGTAATGCCACCACTGCTGATATTTTGATAGTTTTCCTTCCAGTCTTTTTTCTTTGCATACACATATATACATAATATATAGATACATTTTTAATAAAATGAATCATGCCATACATACAGTTTTGTATCCTATTTTTTGCACTTGAAATTATATCCTGAGCATTTTCCTTATCATTAAGTGCTGTTTAAGAGCACGATTATAATTGTCATCTACTATTTTATTGTGCTGCAGTTCATCTAACCATTACTTGGCTTGTTTCCAGTTCCTCAGCATTTGAAAATAATGCCATTATAAACATTCTTGTATGAAAATCTTCACTTAGGATCCATTTCTAAAGGTTGAATTACTAGGTCAGAAACCAGGGACATTTTTGAGGCTTTCAATACATAATGCTGCCTTGTCCTCCAGGAAGGTTCTATCACTTCACTCTGTCCAACTCCCACCCCAAGGAGCAAGTGAGCCCCCATGTCTTGTCGACTTGTCTTAGACTTGCAGTTTCTGTCAGATGCTTCAAGGCCTCCCTGCTTTGTGCAATCCCATGGAACCACTGCCATCTTATGTTCTCCCTCTGTGGCTGTTCTAGGGAGAGAAGACATTCTGGTCTTTGGAATATTTGAAATGCTCTCTCTATAGTTCTCTAAAGACTTTTCCTGCTCTGTAGCTATTTTTAAAATTATTATTATGTTGTGTTAATCACCATACATTACATCATTAGCTTTGATGTAGTGTTCCATGATTCATTGTTTGCGTGTAACACCCAGTGCTCCATGCAGAACGTGCCCTCTTTAATACCCATCACCAGGCTAACCCATCACCCCACCCCCTTCCCCTCTAGAACCCTCAGTTTGTTTCTCAGAGTCCATAGTCTGCTCTGTAGCTATTTTTATGTTTGCTTTGAGGTGATATGTATTTCCCTCAGTTTGGCGAGCCTGGTAACTCCTCCACCTGTCCTTCTGGACCCAGCTCAGATCTTGTCTCCTCTGCAAAGCCTCCTTTGACATTCCAAGCTGGTTTAGGAGCCACTCGTCTATACTCCCCTCAGTCCTTCTCATGTCAAAGCACTTGTCGCAGTGTGCTGTGTGCTCAGCTGTCTCCCCTGCAGATGTGAGCTCCATGAGGGTAGGCCCATGTCTTTATTATTTAAATTCAATTAGCCAGCCTATAGAACATCATTAGTTTCAGATGTAGAGTTCAGTGATTCATCAGTTGCATATAACACCCAGTGCTCATCACATCAAGTGCCCTCCTTAATGTCCATCACCCAGTTACCCCATCCCCCCACCTCCCCTTCAGCAACCCTCAGTTTCTTTCCCATAGTTAAGAGTCTCTCATGGTTTGTCCCCCTCTCTGATTTCTTCCCATTCCGTTTTTCTCTCCTTTCCCCTATTATCCTCTGTGCTATTTCTTATATTCCTCATATAACTGAAACCATACGATAATTATTAATTCTCTGATTGACTTATTTTGCTCAGCATAATCCCCTCCAGTTCCATTCATGTCAATGTAAATGGTAAGATTTCATCCTTCCTGATGGCTGAGTAATACTCCATAGTATATATATGCCACATCTTCTTTATCCATTCATCTGTCAATGGACATCTGGGCTCTTCCCATAGTTTGGCTACTGTGGACATTGCTGCTATAAACATTGGGGTGCAGGTCCCCTTTCAGATCACTACATCTGTATCTTTGGGGCAAATACCTAGTAGGGCACATGTCTGTTTTCACTGTATCTTCAGTGCCTGACACTGCATCTGGCAGGTATGGATATTCAATAAATGCTGAATAAATGCTTACCTTATTTTAAAAATTCTTGAGGATTCATCTTTATTTCCAAACCCTGTATTCCATCCCATTCTCCCTAAATATTTACTAAGAGTTTTTCTGATTATATAAAGATGTAGTGTTTCTATTTATTTTATTTTATCTTATTTTTCCAGCTTTGAGATATAATTGATACATAACATTGTGTAAGTTTAAGGTGTATGACATGATGACTTGATATACATGTATATTGTGTAATAGTTACCACAATAAGGTTAGTTAACACATCTATCACTTCATATAGTTGTCTTCTGTGTGTGTGTGTGTGTGTGTGTGTGTGGTGAGAACGTTTAAGATCTACTCTCTTACCAACTTTCAAGTATATAGTACAGTACGGTTAATTATAGTTACTAAGCTGTACATGAGATCCTCAGGACTTATTCATCTTATAACTGGAAGTTTTTACCCTTTGACCAACATCTCCCCATTTCCTCTAACCTTCCCTCACTTCCCAGCACTGACAACCACCATTCTATTCTCTATTTCCATGAGTTCGACTTTTCTGGATTTCACATATAAGTGAGATCATACTGTATTTGACTTTCTCTGTCTGACTGATTTCACTTAGCACAAAGCCCTCAAGTTTCATCCACGCTGTTGCAAATGACAGGAATTTCTTTTTTATGGCTGAATAATATTCCATTGTATATACATACTATATTTTCTTTATTCATCCATCAATGGACCCTTAGGTTGTTTCCATATCTTGATTATTGTAAATAATGCTGCAATGAACATGAGAGTGCTGATACCTCTTTGAGATAGTGATTTCATTTCATACCCAGAAATGGGATTGCTGAATCATACGGTAGTTCTATTTACGGTTTTTTGAGGAACCTCCATACTGTTTTCCTTGTGGCTATACTAATTTATGTTCCACCAACAATGCATTCCCCTTTCTCCACATTTTTGCCAACACTTGTTGTTTCTTGTCTTTTTGATGATAGCCATTCTAATAGGTATGAAGTGATACCTCACTGTGGTTTTAATTTGCATTCCCTGATGATGACTGATGTTGAGCACTTTTTCATGTACCTGTTGGCCATCTGTATGTCTTCTTTGGAAAACTGTCTATTCTGGCCCTTTGCCCATTTTAAAGTTGGATTATTATTTTTGCCATCGAGTTGTAGGAGTTCTATATATATTCTGGATATTAACCCCCTTAGCGGATATATGATTTGCAATTATTTTCTCCCATTCTGTAGATTGACTTTTCATTATGTTGATCAACCATTTCTTCTGTTCTGCAGAAGCTTTTCAGTTTGATGTAGTCCCACTTGTTTAGTTTTGCTTTTATTGCTTGTGTTTTATGTGTCATATGCAAAAAAATATTGCTGAAACCAATGTCAGGTAATTTTTTTTTATATTTTCTTCTAGGAGTTTCATAGTCTCGGGTCTTACATTTAAGTCCTTAATCCATTTTGAGTTAATTTTAGTCAGTGGAGTAAATTATGGGTCTAGTTTCATTCCTTTGAATATGATTATCCAGTTTCCTAAGCACCATTTATTGAAGAGACTATCTTTTTTTTTTTTTTTAAGATTTTATTTATTTATTTGACAGAGAGATAGAGCTCACAAGCAGGCAGAGCGGCCGGCAGAGGGAGAGGGAGAAGCAGGTTCCCCGCCGAGCAAGGAGCCCGATGTGGGGCCCAATTGCAGGGCCCCGGGATCATGACCTGAGCCAAAGACAGACGCCCAACCGACTGTGCCCCAAAGAGACTATCTTTTCCACATTGGGTATTCTTGGCTCCCTGGTCAAATATTAGCTGATTGTATATACATGGGTTTATTTCTGGGCTCTCAATTCTGTTCCATTAGTCTATGTGTCTGATTTTATGCTAGAACCATATGATTTTGATGACTAACTATAGCTTTGAGGTATAGTTTGAAATCAGGAAGTGTGATACCTCCAGATTTATTCTTTCTCAAGATTGCTTTGGATGTTTAGGGTCTTTTGTGATTCCATACAAGTTTTAGAATCATTTTTTTCTGTTTCTTTAAAAAATGCAATTGAAATTTTGATAGGGATTGCATTGAATCTGTTACTGTATTGGTTTGGGTACCTTGCATTAAATCTATAGATGGTAATCCTTGCTTGAGAACCTAGAGTTGATTTGAGGCACCCCCCCCCCCCCCCACCAAAAGCAGCAAGAGAAGGAAAAGGAATGAGGAAATGAGACAGAGGAGAAATAGATCAGAATATAAATTATAATTTACATTTCCATATGATTTTATAGTTCACAGTGTTCTGTCATATACTTGTGGCAACTCTAAGCCCCCTCCTGAAAAAGATGAACCTTCATGCCAGATGCCGTGATGGCACTCTGTATCATCTTCCAGAGTACCTCTCACAGTTGCTGGCATATAATTATTAGTGATCACTAATATATCCCCAGTACCTAGCACAGTGCTCAGTGCATTGTAGCTCTTTAGTAATTGTTTACGAGCTCTGAGAAAAAAGCATTATTGTCTACATCTTATAGATATATCATTAGAGAGTTGATACTTCAATCTAGGGAGCTGGATTCCAACTTTGGTGCTCTTTCCAGTAGACATTAGCTAATGTAGTGCATTTTTTTTTTCCTCATGGGAAAAATATGAAAGTGGGAAAAAAATGGAAGGGGAGAATAACTGAGGGAAAGAAGAGAAGGAAGAGGGGAAGAAGAAATCATAGAGATGGAGAGAAGTGGTTTGAAACTGATACCTTGATGAGGAAGTGAGGATAAATACAGACTCACCAAAGATGGGCTTTTCTAAGCAGGACTGCCCGACACCCAGGAGTGGATGTATGATGAGGTGGGCCACAACTATAATTCCCATGCTGGATTCATACACATGCACAAATCATCAAGAAGTGTGTCCTGCCTGTGATCTTACTAGAATAAGTACTGCAGCAGGCAGTCTGCTAAGGAGCAGGAGAACCAAAGGCCAAGGTTTAGTCAGGTAACTGTATTGGAAGTCATCACTACCTTGAAAGCTCATTCCAATTCTCCTGTTGATAAGCAGGAGAAAGGGAGACCAGACTAGTAGATAACATGGAACAGGATTAGGTAACCAAGTACAGATTTAAGCTCCTAGGGCTGGATTTTGAAGCAGAAAGTGATATGGGTAAGGTTCATCCCTCTAATGTGCTTCTTATATGGCAGAATGGGCCACCAGAAGGACTCTGGCAGCTACTTAGGCTTCCACTTGCTGTGTTTCAGGGCCCCAGTATGGGTGAGACAGAACCCAATATTTGGGCATTAGGAGATGGTCTCAATTTGCTTCCTTTAAGGCAGACAGGGAAATCTTGTGACTGTCCTCCCCATAGCGGGGCTCCTCTGGGGGAGATCACTTTGTGTTTACTCATGTGCCTCCAAATCCTCTCATTTTCCTCATTAGCCATGATGTACAAGAGGTCATGAAACAGTGCCCTAGCCAAAACTCTTGTAGGGAGGGAGGATTAAGTGTGAATATGGACATGTCTCTGTCTGGGAAACTTCTCATTACCTAGTCCCAAGATTTATTAAAAGGGGCAGATGGATCTAGTCAAGTTCACTGGGCAGCACCTCTGCAGGTACAAGAGATTAATGGCTTTCAAATCTGCTAGGCCAGTGATTCTTCAAATTTAATGATTAGAGTCTCCTGGCAGGCACATTAAAACAGTTTCCCGGGCTCTTTCCCCCAATATTGGAATTCAGTAGTTTGGACTAGGGCTCACGCACACATTTTTGACGAGCTCCCAGGTGACACAATGCTTCTGGTCCGAGGTCCCTACTTTGAAGTTACTCCAGAAAAAGATGGGAGAAAAGCAGGGGGCGGAAAGGTGGAGATAGTGGACTACCAGACTCTCTAGGGTGTTCATTTGTGTATGGGATAACCGTGTGTGTGTGTGTGTGTGTGTGTGTGTGTGTGTGTGTGTAGGGGTTGTTTTGGCTTTGCATGCTTTGCTTCTTGCTCTCCCTTACACAATAAGGAAACTCATTCCTTGGAGTTTAGAGGGGCAGAAAATGGAGACCAGGGGATGGAGAGAGAGCGGAGTGCTGAGAAGAAAGAGAGAAGGTGGAAGCACAGGGAACTCAGGACCTAGTGATTGAAAAGTTTTCCAGGCAGTTTGGGGCAGGGGGTGGGGTGGGGTGGGGAGGGCACATGTGAGAGCAGCTGTGGGGGAATGAGTGAAGTAGATGGGAGGGGAAAGAGAAGTTCTTTGAGTGCCATGGCCCTCCAGGTGCCAGGGTATGAATGGAGGCCGTGCAAAGGTGTCTGAGAAATGCAAGAAAGAACTCAAGTTATCTTGAAATATATTTTTGATTGCTGGATGGCATGTGTCTTAGGGTATGAAGCTGCTCTGAGTCTTTGGCTTCATTATGGTTACAGTAGCATGATAGTTCTGAAATATCATATGCGGGAGACTGGGGAGCCCAGAGCCCAGCAGGTCCCTCATCCTGATTAAGTCCCTTCCCTGTTTCTCGCTGGACCAACTGTTGCAATGTTTCTCTGCTGATACTCTGTCTTGAGGCCTGGTCCCTGCAATCCCTCCACACGCAGCCATTAGGCTAATAAGCCTAAACTAGAACTCTGAGTGTAATAGCTACCCTTCAGTGACTTCTACCCAAAGCCCTAGTGTTAGAACAGGCTCCCATTTCCCCTCCTAGCCTCTGGAGAGATTATTACAGGTTCCACTGACTATTGATTTTAACCAAAATACCTTTCAAGGTAGTCAAGACCTCAGAATCCTTATTTCTATGGATGCTTCCATAATCCTTTCCAGCCACATGTACCTCACATTCCACACCTCTGTTCCTTAGACATTTACTTACAGTTTCCCACCTCCATGCCTTTGGACATGCTATTCCTGCCAGCTAGAATGCATTCCTTATCCTCTCTGCCTAGAAAGATAGGGATTTTTAGTACTTCCTTGGCTACATTCTTCAAGGTGTAGCTCAAATGCCTCATCTTCTAGGATTCTTCTCTGATCATCTCAACTCATCCTTTCCACCATGGATCTTTCTTTGTACTTTCCTGTACTATAAACTCTGCTTATATTGTGGTTGTCTGTGTAGTCTTGTCTGTCCACCTCAACCTGTGTCATCCAAAATGGTGGCCACTAGACACATATGGTATTTAAATTAATTAAAATGAAATGAAATACAAAGTTCTGTTTCTCAGTGTCACTAGCCACATTTCAAGTGCTCAGTAGCCCATGTAGGTAGTGATTACTGTATTGGATAGCACAGACAGAGAACCTTCTACCATCACAGAAAGTTCTAGTGGACAATGATGGGACCGTATATCATTCACTCCCTCTCATGTTTATTGAAAAAAAACCTCATTGCATTGAATCAATTAAAATTTTATTGGTTGTTTTGTATTGATTTTCCACCCAGCACTGGAGCTTCATTTTTTCAGCTTCTAAAAGGCTTGCTTTCTCTTTTGAGGATGGGCTATGTTCTGTTGAAATGAAGCCCCATCTCCCCTTTCTCTGGGTTGCCTTCATTTCAGAGCCTTTCTGAGAGTTGTTTGGTGCACCATCTTCCCCTGAGAGGTGGCCCGGGTCACTTCCCATGGCTTAACCCTTGAACAGCATTTGTTTGTAATGAGGCCTCTGCCTTGGAGGGAAGAGCAGAGTCTCAGGAGAGGCTGCCTATCCTAGACAGACCTCACGCCTGCAGGGGGCAAAAGACATGGACACAAGGACACCTATGACAATCAACAATGGCATTTTGAGTGATCCTTTCTCCTTAACTTCTTTCAAGACAATTGTCTGTGGAAGAGGCTTCCAGGAAACACCCACAAGGCCAGAGGGACCACAAGAGGGCACCAGTGCACCTTAAACAGCCTTTACCTCCCAAAACCTTGGGAACATTTCCTTGCAATGCAAGGGCAGGACACACATCAGATGAGAAGGGAACAGAAAAAAAGAAAAAAAAAATCATCACGTTGTTCTGTCTAACTGGAAGACCTGCTTACCATATATTTATGCATACAGGACCTCCTTAAATATAGGAATCATAAGAACGTTAGATAATAATAGGCAGACAAGAGATTAGATTGAAAATACTTCAAATAAGAACGTGAATAGGTCAGTAGACTTTAAAACAGAATAAACCTCACTTCGAAGCGAGGTAGCTATGGAAACATTACCGAAATCATTCTGTTACTTCATGGCTGCAGTGATTTCTGCAGCCAGAAAATGCTGTCAAGGGAGGACAGAATATTATTTTCTTTTTTTTCCCCTCCAGTTTTATTGAGAAATAATTGACATATAAGTTTAAGGCATACAGCATGATGGCTTCATTTACATATATTGTGAAAGGGTTCTTATAGTTTTCTTATAAATAATACAACACAGGATCCTATATGGGAAAGTTGCAAGATACTAGATCTCAGAGGTAGAGATGTTTCGATAAAAGCACCAACAGCTTTAATTTGGTTTCTGGTAACTTAGCTCTGGGTTTGCAGTTGTTAAATTTTTCTCTATTTTTGTTTTCTGTTGTAGAAAGAGAGCTGGTGAGAGATTTATTTCCACATCTCTGAATATATTATATATACACATATGTGTGCACATTAAGCATGGCTGATAGAAGTCACCTTCACCCCTGGTATGACCCATGTGAGGGCAACTGAACTATATGTAGCACTTAGACAAGCGGTTTACTTTTTTGTAGTGGGTAGGCCTGAAGCTATGCTGCCTAAAGCCACTGGGTTCTGCCACTGACTCTCCAAGACCCTAGAGCCTCTGTATATGCTCTCAAGCTTCTGGGCAAACCGCAGTGAGCACAGAAAAGTCATTATCATGGCTGTTCACTGACCATGCTCATCATGTAGGTGGAGGTGTGGGGAAACAAAGTAGGTTGATATAAGAGGGTTAGATGTTTGGTAAGCAGGGTAAATGTGGTAAGATTTGGTAAATGTCGGGCGCGTGGGTGGCTCAGTTGGTTAAGCAACTGCCTAAGGCTCAGGTCATGATCCTGGAGTCCCTGGATTGAGTCCTGCATCGGGCTCCCTGCTCGGCAGGGAGCCTGCTTCTCCCTCTGACCCTCCCCCCTCTCATGTGCTCTCTCTCTCATTCTCTCTATCTCAAATAAATTAAAAAAAAAAAAAAAGATTTGGTAAATGTCATGGTGGTGGGTACTTGGGACTAAGAGTGAAATTTTGGCATTATTATAAGGTCATTCAGCTGGGGGCCTAACATGCCTCTATCCTGGCCTGATGAGCACCTCTTCTCCCCAGAATTCCAAGGGAGCTGTATATAAAAGGAACACTAATAAATTGGAAACCAAATACCCAATATGACAATGTAGCATGCTCTAGTAGGAAACTGCATTTTCCATGTGCCTGAGGTCTCAAGACTAAGAAGTGGGATTTCCTAGCTTCACCAGAGCCTAAATATTGGAATATTACTTCTACCAGCCTGGCCACATAGAGAAAGGAAGTCAGAGAGGTGGGAGTGTGTAGCAATATACAGAGCAGGCCATGACTTAAATGGCTTGTGTGGAGAAAGAAGAAAGGAAAAGAGCGGAGGAGCCCTGCATAATTATTCAAAAAGATAGTGGTCAATATCCTGAGGGCGGGAGTGGTGTAGGAATTTTGTAGTCAGACTTGTCTTAGGGAAAGAGATCTTAGGTTCCTCCTAAGAAGTGGATTGAGTAACTTCAGTGAGCATCAGAATTACCTAGAGGCCTTATTGAAACACAAGTTGCTGGGCACCATCCCAGAGTTTCTGATTCGGTAGGTCTGGAGTAGGGCCGACGAATCTATTAACAAATTACTGGGGATCCTGATGTCTCTGTTTCAGGGACCATGCTTTGAAAACCATGGCTCTAGAGCATTGTAAGTGGTTTAGGTAATGTAACAACAACGTGGGTATGATACGGATTTAAGTCTGTCCCTGAAACAGAAACCTAACAAAGAGCTTATTACTTAAAAAAATTTATAATTCACACATCATACAATTCCCCCATTTCAGGTACATAATTCAATGGTTTTTAGTCTGTTTACAGTATGTGTACCTCTGTTAGATAACTTTCATCACCCCAAAAAGGAACCCATTACTTGTTAGCAATCACTCCCCATTCTTCCTCACTCCTCCAGCCATAAGCAACCACTGAACACTGTCTTTTTCTTTTTTTTTTTTTTTTTAAGATTTATTTATCTATTTTAGAGAGAGAGCACAAGTGTGGGGAGGGCCAGAGGGAGAGGGAGAGAGAGAGAAAGAGACACCCTGCTGAGCATGAAGCCCGATTTGGGGCTTGATCCCACGACCCGAGTCGAAATCAAGAGTCAGACGCCCAGGGACGCCTGGGTGGCTCAGTCAGTTAAGCTTGTGGCTTTGGCTCAGGTCATGACCCCGGGGTCCTGGGATCAATTCCCGCGTCAGGCTCCCTGCTCAGGGGGGAGCCGCAGGGAGCCTGCTTCTCCCTATGCCTGCAGCTCCCCCTGCTTGTGCTCTCTCTGACAAATAAATAAGTAAAATCTTAAAAAAAAAAAAAAAAAAAAGCAGATGCCCAATCAGCTGAGTCACCCAGTCTCCCCACTTTCTCCCTTTATAGATTTGCCTGTTTTGGACATTTCATGTAAATGGAATCACACAATATGTGTTTTTTTACGACGGGCTTCTTTCACTTAGTATAATGTTTTGAAAGTTCATCCATGTTGTAGCATACACCAGTACTTCATTCCTTTGTATTGCCTAGTAATATTTCACTGTATGTTTACAATTATGTATGTTTTATTTATCCATTCATTAGTTGACTGATGTTTGGGTTGTTTCTACTTTTTGGCTATTATGAATAGTGCTGCTATGAACATTCGTGTACAAGTTTTTGTGTGGATATATGATTTCATCTTTCTTAGGTCTGTACCTAGGAATGGATTTGCTGGGTTATAGGATAACTCTGTATTTAGCATTTTGAGGAATTTCCAAAGTGTTTTCCAAAGTGGCTAAAATTTTACACTTCACATGCCCATCAGCAGTGAAGGTCCAATTTCTCCATATCCTCACCAACCCTTGTCTTTTGATTATAGCTATTCTAGTGGGCCTTAAGTAGTATCTCATGTTGTTGTGATTTGTATTTCCCTGATGGCTAATAATGTTGAGCATCCTTTCATGTGCTTATTAGCTATTTGTATATCTTCTTTGGAGAAATGTCTATTCTTAGCCTTAGACCATTTTAAAATTGGGTTATTAGCCTTTTTATTATTGAGTTGTAGGAGTTCTTTATTTCTAGATATAAGTTCTTTATCACAGATATGACTTGAAAACATTTCTCTCATTATGTGTGGGTTGTCTTTTCACTTTTTTTAAATTTAAATTTTTTATTTTTTTAAAAGATTGTATTTATTTGACAGAGAGAGAGACAGCAAGAGAGAGAACACAAGCAGGGGAAACAAGAGAGGGAGAAGCAGGAGAGGGAGAAGCAAGCTACCTGTTGAGCAGGGAGCTGGATACAGGGCTTGATCCTAGGACCCTGAGATCATGACCTGAGCCGAAGGCAGACACTTAACAACTAAGCCACTGGGGCGCCCTGTCTTTTCACTTTCTTGATGGTGTCTTTTTTTTTTTAAGACTTTTTTTCATTTATTTGAGAGAGAGAGAGAGTGGGAGAGCGAGCACAAGAGAGAGAGCACGAGGCGGGGGGCAGAGAGAGAGGGAGAAGCAGGCTCCCTGCCGAGCAGGGAGCCCAATGTGGGGCTTGATCCCAGGACCCCAGGATCATGACCTGAGCTGAAGTCATGCACTTAACCAACTGAGCCACCCAGGTGCCCTGACAGTGTCCTTTGAAGAATGAAGTTTTTTAAATTTTGATGAAGTCTGATTTATCCATTTTTAATTTTAGCAATTTGCTTTTGGTGTCACATCTAAGAAACCAATGCTTAATCCAATGTCACAAATATTTACTTCTATGTTTTCTTCTAAGAGTTTTATAGTTTTAGCTTACATTTATGCCTATGATCAATTTGAAGTTAATTTTTGTGTATGGTGTGAGGAAGGGGTCCAACTTCATTCTTTGCTTGTGGATGTCCAGTCATCATTATTTAAAAAAAAATGGTAAATAAAAAAAATTAGAGCAACAAAAAAGCTTCCTTTTTTGTGGTAACTTTTAAAATATTAATGTGGTTTGAACAGTATTTATTTCTATGGCTTTGCTCATACCTGATCAAATATACTCATTCATGCAATAAATACTTAATAGAGCACGTGCTTTGTGCCAAGCATATCTAAGTTGCTGGTGATATAGCAATAAATAAAGCAAAGTCTTTGCCTATAAGCAGCTTACGTGCTAGTGAGGAAGATGGGTATAAATGAATAAATGCATAAATATATAATATACAGTGGTAGTGATAAGTATTATGAAGAAAATGCAGAGTAAGAGGGCAGAAGTTGGGGTGCCTGGGTGGCTCAGCCAGTTAAATGGCTGACTCTTGATTTTGGCTTGGGTCATGATCTCAGGATTGTGGGATCGAGTCCCACACTGGGCTCCCTGATCGGCGGGGAGTTTGTTTGAGATTCTCTCTCTCTCTCTCCCACTGCCCCTCCGCCCCCCAGCTCATGCTTGCTCTCTCTCTCTCAAATAAATAAATAAAATCTTTTTAAAAAAAAGAGGGAAGAAGTTATGTGGGAGTTGGGGAGAAAATGCTATTTTATATTGAGTAGGAAAGTTAGGGAATGCCTCTCTAAAGTGGCCACATTTATTCAGTGATCCTAAAGTAAGGGAGCAAGCCATGGAAATATCTGGAGGAAGTATACCAGGCAGAGGGAAGAGAAAATGCAAATGTCATGGAGCAAAAGTATTCTTGGAATCTTCTAAGCAAGGCAGTGAGGCTAGACTGTGATGTCTGAGGGGAAGATGTGTAGGAAATAATGTTGGAGAGGTAGTCAGGGACTAGACCCCTGGGAAAACCAGACTGCCCAAGAGCTTTCTGATCTTTTGCCTGGCAAAGCATTTTGACATACAATGTTTGCATTGGCCTTGAACAAAAGTTAATACCATTCTTTCTCTCTCTTTGAATCTAGTATCTACCTCAAAACTTTTAGTAAACAAGAATAAAGAATACAAATAATTATATGAACATAATTCTAAGGCACAGATTTCCTTGAAAATAAGCAAAAATCAAATTAATTCAAAGAAAAAAGTAATTCAAAAAAGAAACTTTCAGAGTCCTTATTTTGTTTTCCTATGTGATTTCCATTGCTCAAACCTTCTCCTCTTTCTTTGTTTAAGGTCTGTGGCCAGGTCTGCTGGCTGCCTACCAAAAATCTCTTTTTTCCAATTGAGCAATAGGAAGAGCTGCTCAGCCATGGACTACATTTTCTCAAATTCCCTTGCAGTAGCTGGGGCCATGTGACCAGTGTTCACCAATGGAAGAGGAGTGGAAGCAATGTGTACCATTCTAAGCTGTGGCCTTTAAGAGGCAGGTGGACCTTTTGTAGCTCTTTCCTTTTCACCAGCTGAATGCAGAGACTACAGGGGATGATGGGGTTCCAGAGGATAGTGTAGCCACAAATTGGAAGGAGACTGGGTCCCTGAATCAGTATATGATGAAGAGCTTCCTGCTGATTCAGAAATGCTTGCCTTGAATAATTATGTGGGCAAATTAATGTTTCTTTTTGTGTTTGAGCTATTACATTTGTAAATATGTTTGTGACAGCAACTTAGTTGTAACTAATGTAAACTCAACTTGGACAGAAAAGACAAAAAATAAACTACTTGGAAAGCTAGACCAAAGGGAACTAGGATTGAGAACAAGTTTAGATTGGGATCTGAGAAAGAGGCATCTGGACAGAGGAGGTTCGTGATCGAATAGCTTCTTCTCTCTGGCCATATGCACTGATATTGTGTGGGAAAAGAGCTTTTCATCTTTGTTGTGCCCTGGGCAGTGGAGGTGAAGGGGTGGTGTGGGTGGTGGTGAAAGTGTGGCAGTGGTAATGGGGCAGGGAATGACTCTTGAATGTGTCTTCAGGAGCACCAGGACAAGTTGGTAGAGATGACACCTGACCCGGGGAGGGTCACTGGGCCCTGAGTATATCTATCATCTCTGTTCTGCCAGTGAGCTGCAGACCTCTCCACAGACCATAAACAGGAACTTATTGATTCAATAGAAAACTGACTTCTTTTTTTTTAAAATTTATTTATTTTAAGGAGAGAGAGAGAGCATGAATCGGGGGAGGGGGAGAGGGAGAGGGTGAGAGAGAATATCAAGCAGACTCCCCGCTAACTTTGGAGCCTAACTTGGGGCTCAATCCAATGACCCTGATATCATGACCTGAGCTGACGTCAAGAGTTGGCCACTTAACTGACTGAGCCACCCAGGTGCCCCTGACTTCTTCTTTTTTTTTTTTTTTAAGATTTTTATTTATTTATTTGTCAGAGAGAGAGAGAGAGAGAGAGCACAAGCATGGGGAGAAGCAGCAGGCTCCCTGCAGAGCAGGGAGCCCAATGTGGGACTCAATCCCAGGACCCTGAGATCATGACCTGAGTGGAAGGCAGATGCTTAGCTGACAGAGCCACCCAGTCATCCCCTGACTTCTTTTTTTTTTTTAAACTAAAAGAATAAAGATCTTTATTAGGTGCTGTAAGTAGTGTTCAATAATCTTCAAATTCACCTCATGAAAATCTAGCCACAATCAATCAAACTTAACAGTTCATTCTTGCACAATTCATGGGTTAGGGTGAAACTCCCATCAACTTACATTATATTACATTAAGACATTGAGATACCTTCTGAGCTCTTGAGGACAGGGAATGAAGAGCTATACCTCATTTCTGATCACTAGTGAGCACTCCAGCTGTTTATGGAAGGAGAGGTTATTTGTATGAGGCAAGGAGAATTCTGGGCTGATGGCACTGGCCATAAGGTCACATGGTTACTAGTGAATCTCTTTGCTGAGAAAAGTAGATGAAGGCACATTAACTTTGGGTAAGCCGAGTAAGTAAGAGGTATGGTGAATTTAGATGAGTGCAGTAAATGGTGCAGGCCAAATTTTGTCAAGTGGTTTGGTAATTTAAGGATGAGAAATCTGCCTGTAACCTCATCTGGATTTACACTTGCATTTTCTGTTCCTTTTGTTTCTTTTTCCCTAAAATTTTTTAAAGTCAAAAATTGAAAAACTTTTTTCACTTTTACCTCAGCTGGACCAAGAGAAAAAATACTTATTAAAGTTTAAGCCAAGACAGGAAGAGCAAACTGCCACTGAAAGCAATTGTGGTGATCTCAGAGGCCATCTCTCTTAGAGAAGTGAGGGGCTGGGATAAATGAGGACAGCTGTCTTTCCTGGAGGGCATTAAGATGGAGATAGTTGGTCTTCCTTCCCTCCTGGAATTTTCCTTTACTAATTTCCATGTGTGTGTGTATGTGTGTGGGGTTGTCAACTTTTTATTTGGAAATAATTTTAAACCTATAACACAGTTGCAAGAACAAGAGTACAACATAGAACGTCCATGAACTCTTTCCCCATATTCACCTATTGTTAACATTTTGTTGGATTTGCTTTATCATTTGTGTGTGCTTGTGCACTAACACATACATACATGCACATAATTTTTTTCTGAACGATTTAAATGATGTTGTATACATCATTGCCTTTACCTCTAAATACCTCGGTGTATATTTCCTAAGACTAAAAATAGCTTCTTGACCACGATACAATTGATTTACATTATAATACAATTCATAACACAATTTAACATTATGCAGTACTTGGAGCTAATCTAGCTTTATATTCCAATTTTTTTCAGTTGACCCAATAATGTTCTTTATAGCATTTTTCCCCCTTTCAGTAATGGGTCCAGTCTAGGATCGGGCATTATATTTAGTTATTATTATGCCTTTTTAGTCACTTTTAACTTGGAACATTTCTATAGCCTTTCTTTGTCTTTGAAGACATTGGTATTTTTTTTCCAAAATTTATTTAAATTCAAGTTAGTTCACATAGAGTGTAGTATTAGTTTCAGTGGTAGAATTTAGTGATTCATCAGTTGCATTTAACACCTAGTGCTCATTACATCATGTGCCCTCCTTAATGCCCATCACCCAGTTACCCCATCCCCCCACCCAACTCCCCTCCAGCAGCCCTCAGTTTGTTTCCCAGAGTTAAGAGTCTCTTATGGCTTGCCTCCTTTTCTGTTGAAGACATTGGTATTTTTGAAGAATTCAGTACTTAAAAAAAAAAAAAAAAAAGGAATGTTTTTCATTTTGGGTTTGTCTGATGTTTCCTGACAGTTAGGTTCAGGTTATGCATTCCAGGCATAACCTTCAGCTAGTACTACATCTGGAGGCACATGTAGTCTGACTGCCACTTTTTGGTGATGCTAATTTTGTTCACCCACCTTTAAGGAGACCCTTTAAGACCATGCAGATATTGTGCTCGCCATCAATATTCCCCTCCAGATTTAGCAACCATTGATGATTCTTGCCTGAACCAATCTTTGCCCTGATGGTTACAAAATGATGATTTCCCAATTCCAATAATCCCCAAATTTACAAGTTGGCATTTGGCATTCCCTGTGATTTTGATTCTGTTAGAAGAGCAACTTCCCTCATAGAACTCAGAAAGAACTTATTCCCATAATGTACAAATTTGAATTCTATTTTTGTACATAGGAATAGGATGTTTTACCCTTATATCTGACAACCTACTAAAATAAGATATCGTAGAAAAACTTTTCTCAATCTGGCTTAAAAATATTATATTCTGTTGAAATATTGTGTAGGTAGAAGGAGGATTGTGAATGAGTTGGGAGGTCTTCAGCCCTTATTAAAGGGGCACCTGGGTGACTCACTTGGTTAAGTGTCTGCCTTTGGCTCAGGTGGTGATCTCGGAGTCCTGGGATGGAGCCCTGTGTTGGGCTCCCAGCTCAGTGGGGAGCCTGCTTCTCCCTCTTCCTCTGACACTCCGCCTGCTTGTGCACATGGTCTCTCTCTCAAATGAATGAATAAAATCTAAAAAACAAACAAACAAAAAAAAACAACCAAGTAAGAAAATAAACAGTTGACTACTATGGACAGAAAGGCTGGTTGAAGAAGGCCTTCCCCTTTGTGTCCAATCACCTCCTTCTTACGTGAAAAGGAGAAAAGCTACTGTGTGTGTGTGTATGTGTGTGTGTGTTCCGCACCATGTATACTCTGTGGCTTGACTCTAATTTCTCTTCTTGGCTGTTGGCAAATGGCACAGAGTGGAAGGTCAGCCTCTCATGAGAAGAACAGAGTGATTAGACAGCAAGACTGTTAATTAGAATGCTAAGACTGCAGTGGGGCACCGTCTTACTGATAAGCTGTGTGAAGGTAGCTAAAATTGGGAAAAGCTAGAGAGAAACCATGTGGAATATTTTTGGTGCCAAAATCTCTAATACCCTGAAGAAAAAAAAAAAGCCAAGTGTCAACCCCAAAAAGGATTTAAACTCTAAGGAAAGACACAGGGTGAATTCGAGTTTAAGCTGTGAGTGAGTGCCAAGATTAGATTAAGTGGTGAATGATGACTGCTAAAGGTAGTAACAAGGTATATGCATTTCTTTAGATCTTGCTCTAAATGCTGTAATCAATTTTTATCTATAATAATTTGAGATGAATTGTTATGCTTTGTTAACTTAATGAAGTATTCTATTTCTATAGAAAAAGTATGGAGGTGTGGAAAAGCATGTTAACTTCTTTCTCAATTGTGGGAAACGTTTTGTTCCAACCTAGTCACATCCAAGGCCGCGTCTGCCCTAGGAGCAGCCAGCAAAAATGGTAGTCATAGTTATGAGGGGGAAGATCCATATGTGCAAACTCCAAAACCCAAACCTACAGAAAGGTAGCAAGCAAGTTTTTTGGAGGAATGAGAGACAGTGAGAAGGGCCACAAAGGTGCCCAGAGCCCGCGGAGCCAGAAATCCTGCCCTGCATCTCTGATAGGTGGATGGAGCTCTGGAGACAGGGCGATGACTTTTGGCCTAGACATCAACTGAAAAGTTGGTGAGACCTTGAATATACCATCCTTTTTGTCTAGATGCTTCTTGTCCACACCACAGGGCCAAATGCTTTCATTTCCAA
Source organism: Mirounga angustirostris (assembly GCF_029215605.1). Classification (NCBI taxonomy): domain Eukaryota; kingdom Metazoa; phylum Chordata; class Mammalia; order Carnivora; family Phocidae; genus Mirounga; species Mirounga angustirostris. The sequence goes on from NW_026991709.1 coordinate 124,033,610, forward strand.
ACTCCTTCCGTCCTGTTCCTGCTCCTGCTGATGTCACATGGTCTAAACTATTAAGGACCAGGAAGGGGGCCCTGTTAAGAGAGTTTTCCCCTTAGTGTCAGAAGATGGTAAACTGATTTCCAGAAGAGATGCCTTGGAAACTTGACATACAGTGCAAAGGGTGAAGGCAAAACCCTTCCTAATCAAAAAGAAAGATGTTTGGAGGACAGGCAGGGGCATGCAAGTGTAGGGTGAAAGCACTCGAAACAACAGCATTGGGAGTGAATCACAGCCCCCCATTTCCAAGCTGCTTGTTCGTGGTATTAGTTACCTAAACTCCCTGAACATCAGTTTTGTCATTCTCATCATAGGAGTCCAAAGTACCTACTTCTTGTTGTTGCAAGGAGTAAATTTAATAATTTATATAAATCTCTTGGTATGAAGTTTGGAACACAGTGAGCATTAAGTAAATGGTAGCCACTGTTGGTAGCTATTATTGTCAGGCCTAACTTACGGTGCCAGATATGGAAATGCCTGTGCAATCTGCCTCCAGCCTACCTACATATCTTGTCTCCTGCCATTCACTCATTCCTTCATCCCTGTAGTACATATTCACCATGAACATGCACCAGATTCCAGCCAGGTCTATGCCTGTTTCTTCTCCTCATTCTCACCTTTCTTCTTACCATGCTTCAGAACGAATGCCCCTTCCCGTGCTTTCATCTCATCCGGAGGCTCAGTGTAAGTCCAATTTCCTCCCTGAAGCATTTTAGCTATTTCTGTTCACTTCAGGCTCTACCCTTCTCTGAATCATTACTGGAATTACTGTTTGTGTTATAGAGATTAGTGCTGGGTTATATAGAAAAGAACTTTCTGTGATGACTGAAATATCCTATACATGTGTTGTCCAATAACAGTAGCCACTAAGTTTATGTGACTATTGAGCATTTAAAATGTGGCTTGTGTGGTTGAAGAAGTTAACTTTTAATTTTATTTAATTTTAATTAATTAAACTTTACATTTGAATGGCCACCTTGGCCCAATGAGTCAACCATCTACTCTGACAAAAGCTCTTGTGAGAGGTGATATTTGTGTGTTCCACTGGTGTCCTTGGGTCTTCCCGAAGTGTCACCTTTTGCCCATAAAGAAATCAAAGGATGGATTTAGGGGAAGACAAAAGATAAGGGATAGAGGGGCAGTGCTCCGTCAGAGGGGGTTGGCGTGAGCTAGGCTGAAGTTGGGGTGAATGGGACCCAGTCTGATGCCTCCTATCTTTTACGAGTAATCCTGTAGAATTGGCTGCACTGTTCAGCAGGACATACAGGAGTCCCACCCTGGTGATATGGCAGGCCTTGCAGCTTTACATATGAGGGAGGATTCTTGTGGAGTCCCTGCAGTCAGTGCGGGGGCATCCCACTTGGCCTGGACCAGGCCTCTGCTTGACCCATCCTTCCTGACCTAACCCTTCCCTGAGAATCCTCACCCTGCCACTCAGCTCTGGCTCCTGATTTCAGACTCCTCAGAGCTGCTTCAGACTACTCTGTCTATCTTGAGTCTATTCTTTTGTTTCCCAACAGTCCATGAAATTTTAGAGATCACGGGCCATGTCGAGAAGATGATGAATGCTATGGACACTCTTAGAAAAATGCCCATGGCCACATTCATATGTAGTTTTGCATACTGTTTCAGCACTGTCACAGATGCCTTGAAACCCAGGCCTAGATCTGAGACCCTTGGTTAAGAACACTTTCTTTCATCTGACCTTAGAAGTTCCATATACTGTTCCTTCCTCTCTCAGCTCAGCTCTAACTAATTCTGTACTCACTGGGTAATGTTTTGATGACTGGTTCAAGGCTCTAGTTACCTTAATAACAGGAACAGTCACTCTAAATAGCTATGAAGAGTATTTCAGTCACTATAAATATCTATCCCCATTGGTAGATTAATAGATTGGCATTATGGCTTATAAATCCTCCCTCCCCCCTTGCCAAAGAGTTTTGAGAGCCTGATTGTATCTAGGTGAGACAGTAAAATTCATAAAACACCAGTGCTGAGCTTCAGACTCTAGACCGAGAGTGCCCTTGCTCCCCTTCCCCTCATCATTTCCAGTTAATTAGAGGTTTCCAGCTCTGAACCTGTCATGTAGTATCATTTCTACCCTCAGTTGAACTTTGAATTTGCACTTCTCTAACTCATCTGGGCTTGCTTTTGATCTGATCCCCTATCTCCTAGAACACAAAATTGTTGAGTTAGAGGACACCTTGAGACCCAAGGAGGGAAGTGGTTGGTCTAAGCTTCCATAGCTATAACCCAGCTGACTCCTATTACAGTTCAGTCCCTCAATTTCTCCATGATCTATGGGTGATTTGTCCTTGAGTTTTGGATAAAATGACTTAGGAAGTAGAGCCTGTATCATATGTGTAGGGAGACCTCATTGTGTGCCTTGGATATATTCTTGCAAATTTGATAATAAAGTGAATTTCACTAAATCATGCATTTTATCATGTCTTTCAAAGATTAGAGATGTATTCCTCCTGTAAAACCTTTCAAGTTTGGGTATACACTTGGATATAATGGAAAAAACTATGCACTTAGAGGGAAAAGAATTTTCTGATGAAATATTAAAATACTGTTCAGAATAAACCAACAAATATAAAGTGTGAGACAACAATCTTTTTGTTTAGAGGAAGATACTGCTTGTCTATTTCTTTAAATTTAATATGTATTTTTTTCTATCCACAGGTAAATATTCCTTTTGAAAAGCTCAAACTTCTATTTCTTCTTTTTGAAGGGCTTATCTTGCATGATCACTATTAATTGTTTATTTAAGCCTTGATTAACTTGCTGCAATGTTTGCTTAGTATCTTGTTTAAATTCTTTATCATTAAGAGTCAGTTTTCCTGATGGCATTATTAAGATTTATTATTTCTGAAAGTATGAATTTCTCTGTAGTGAGGTTTCTATAAATAGAATACACAAAGAAAGAAGCCGTCATTTTGGTTTTTACAAGCCATAGGATAGTTTTTTTTTCCTAATTTAATTAAAAAACTCAAAAAGGTTGTATGAGATAACATAAAGTCTTGGATTTGTTAGAAAGAAAGTCTAATGTCAGTTTTCTTTCCTCAGCCCCTTGCCATGATCATCTTCCCTCTGGCCGACTCGATCCCACTCCTGCGGCCAGTACATCCTGTACTATAGGTGATTCGGGAGGAAGAAGAGCTTAAACAAATGAGCTTCAGAGACACTCCTTAAACTTTATATCAATTAATCATTCCAGCCTGCTCCTCCACTAAACTTTTAACTAGAGCAGCTAATAGGAGGCAAACGGATGGGTTTGAATTTCATCTCCTCTTGTTTTCTCTGCTCACTCTCTGGAAAAGGGGCTAATGAGCAGTGAAATGGCCGGGCATGCTACGTCAGAGCAGGGGAGTGCCTGCCTGTGGAGTCGGCCTGCTGTGTAATCGGCTCCTGAATTATTGCAAGGTGCCCTGTGGTTTTATGAAGGTGTCTGAAATGGCCAGGATCCAATGTGGAGGGGAGTAAGGAGAAAAGATGGTGTTCCCATTGGCACGGTGTCCACTTTGTCCGTTGGACTAGAGCCGTACCCCTAAAAGAGCCTCCTTAGAGAAAAAAATAATAGAAGGCAAATGTTGGTTTACAAAAATGTAACAAACCTGTTCATGTTTACAATACAGATGCTTACACTGTTTAATCTAATAACAAGCTGTTGCCTAAGCATCTTTCAGAGGGTAATTAAAAGGCTCCTAGATGCACCGAAACCAATTATATTAAAATTTTATTTGTAGGGAGTCCAAGACTTAAGGTAAAAAAATCAGAATTCATAACCAAGCTGAAGAAGTCTTCCTACCATTGACAACAGAGATGCTGCTGAGGAGATCCCAATTAGAGACCAGGGCTCAGTTACAAAGGTGAGGACCTCAAATCAGCTTTCCTCTGAACCAACCCACCATTACTTTAATGAGGAAGTATGGAAGGAAAAAGTTCACTATTGCAACATTACTAAGTAGAAATTAGAAGAAAAGACTGGTTATTCTTTTGGGAAAAAAGGCCACAGAAATGGCATGGGCCTACCTGAAGAAGTTTCAGTACCAGCAAGGAAAGGAAAGCCAAAGTATAGAGGATTCTGAGAAGATGCATTTTTCTGGAGGGCTGTATTCTTCAGGCACCATGAATGAATCAGGTCATGTTTGCTCTTTGCCCCCAGATCCACCAGGTCAATCCGGTTGTCCCAGCTGAATTGCAGAAGAAGTGCATCAGGATATCCAGCTGCTCATTCTGAGACTGCCACCGACTGGCTGTGTGCGGTCACTTTCCTGCTCTGAGCATCAGTTTTCTAGGATCTGTAAAGAGAAAGGAACACTTTTAGGCCTAAAAAGGGTAAATCCTGGGTGCCTGGGTTGCTCAGTCAGTTAAGCATCTGCCTTTGACTAAGGTCTTGATCTCAGAGTCCTGGGATCGAGCCCCGCATCAGGCTCCTTGCTCAGCGGGGAGTCTGCTTCTCCCTCTTCCCCTGCCCCTCCCCCTCCCCATTGCTCCATGCTCTCTCTCAAATAAATAAATAAAAACTTAAAAAAAATTAAAAAGGGTAAATCCTGCTGTAAGAATACTTGGGATTCAGAAAATGCTTACTCCTCTAACTGCCAGGTGATCTGGAGAATGCTATCAGTCCTTGAAACCCTCTGTCATTCACAGGTACTAGTTTCTTCTTATTGTAGTTGGAGTTATGGAGGGTCAGGGGGGGTTAAGTGGCAGGCACAGGTGATCTTTTCACCTTTCAGAGGAGGATGCAGAACTGTGCTGCTGACTTTAGACCTGAGCTTAAGCCATTCAGGCCAGAATTGTATGGAAAATGAGTCTGAAGGAGTTAATTTTGGTGTTTTCCTTAATTAACTACATCAAATCAACTCAGGCATATGGGTCTTTTGCTTACCCAAACGACTCACTAGGTCTCTTGGCCTTTTGTTCTTTGACCAGAGTTCATCAGCAGTAGCTGTAGCCAAAGAAACCATGGTGGGAGAGATGATGCCATCCTTTGCTACATCTGTGGGGAGCAGGGTGTGTGAGGTGAAGGCCTGCGTATGTGGGGAAACTTCATGTGTCACAAACCTCCTTTCTGGGAGGACTTCTTGACACCCATTCTCCACAGTCCCAGCCGGGGCCATCTCTAATGTCTGTGTGAAAAGATGCACTGAGCTGAAAAACTGGGGCTCTTTGCCTAGATCGTCTTTGCCTGGTAGCCCTCCTCCATGTTTCTTGGCCCCACCTGTGGTGACGGCCACAAGTCAACATTCTCACTCTGGCTCTCTGCCTCACAAATGGCTCTGAAGGTCCCTGGGAGGGACCTCAGGTATGATGAGCACATAGGCATGGGTGCTTTCACTACAGTCTCTCTCCACCTCTGACTCATAGGATGCTGAATCTTATTATTGCACTAGATCTTGCTATAGGTTCCTCAACCTGGAATTGAGGACCATTGAGTGTGTCACCTCTGACTGCAATCTGTTACTCAAAGCCAAGCTTCTGTAGCTCCTTTCTCTCTTTTCTCAGCACAGGGCTTACTCTAGAGGGTCCTTAGTTCTCCACACGAATAGACCCCTCATGTTTGAGTCTTCAGGCTCACCCCCATGAATTCAAGATATGGAGTCAAAGCTAGACTACAAGCTCTTGATAGGGGGGTCCATGATACCCAATGACAGAAGGGAGAACCTTCAGTTACCTCGCTGCTCCTCACACTGTTAAGTTCTCCTATTATGGGAGAGTAGGGAAAGAGGTCCCCAATTCCGTGGCCTTGCTGCTCTCCCATAATACAACCTAGGCTCCCTTTGACCAAAGTGAAAGGTGGATAATGTGCGTTTTGTTATGAGGCTCTCATTTTTTTCTGCTTCTGCAATCCTTTAATGCCTGAGGGGTGATGTGTCCCTAATTTCCACCCATCTGCCAGGATTCTCAATGGTGCTGCCTGACCTGGCATGACTGCCATAGACAGGACCCTGTTCTGTGAGCCTCTCCTCTTCTTTTCTTTCCCATCAAATTTTACCCATGCAGGGTGCCATTCCATCAAGAGCTGACCTTTTCTGGAAAATGAGAAACCACTTTATGCTGAGATGTCCAATAATGATAATAACTTTGTCCTATCTCTTCAGTTGGCTGGTCCTGATGGAATATGGTCAGAGCTGACAGTTGATACCCACCTTTTGGGTTTCAGGATTGAAGACCAAGAGCCTTGCCATGAGCATGAAAAGGACAGCTCACCTGGGAATGGGTGGTGCCCCTCTCTGTTGAGACAACTGACAGGCAATCCTTCACATACCTCTTCACCATTCTCCAGGGATCCTTATAAACAAAACTTATGGTTGGATGACTGTTTAGACCCCAGACCATGCTGCCTCCCTGAAAAAGGCAATTTTTCCTGATGATATTTAAGATAATACACCATTGTCTGTCTGTCTTTTAGAGTAAAGAAGGCCGACAGAAGAAATCAAGTCTGGGATTCATTCAGTAGACAACAGAGGAGCTGAAGGTGGATATAAGAGAATTAAGATGGTGACCCATGAAGCCATGGAGGAAGGAGAAGTAGGTGAGGATGCAAGCAGACAGAGGAGAGCATTGGAAATATTTGACCCCAGTAATTTTAGGGATATCTGGGTTAGAGGCATAGAGAAGTTTAAGAAGTAAGGCAAGTGGGTGGAAGGAAAGGTACTGAGTGGGTTGGAATGAATGTTCTCCTTGAAGGAGCCAAGGTTAGGATCATTGTTGGGAGTAAGAACTAGGGCAATGGTATTCCTGTGGAAGCTCTGGATGCTTACACCCACAGTTGTCCGTGTTGAGCAGATGGAAGAAGGGATGACTGAAAGGATGAATGAATACTGCCAGGATATGCTCTGAGCTTACAAAGACTCGTTGGGTGAGTCAGAGTTATTAATATAAATAGTTACAGTGGCAACAATATGTCCCAGTGACAGTCCTATTTTAAAAATTAACTTTAAAATCTATTTTAAAATGTTGTTCTGAATTCTATGTATGTTCTCTTTTGCATTCCTTTGAGGACTTGAGTCTGTTATTTACAGTGTTTATTACTTTTAAGCATATGGGAATACATATGATGTCTGTCCACTTTTTTCTAGAGCTAGTAAACATACTGGGAACAGGACCAGTATGATCATATTCACTCTGCCATTGACCTTGTGCAGGCTCTCCAAGGTCAGTAAGGTGGTTGGATTTTTGTCAGAATTGACTTGTTTTCAGCAGGAGCTGGGTCTCCTGCCTACTAACATTTGTAATCTTTCTTTACTATCTAGCCTGCTGTAAAATTACTAGTACAGTTTCCCCAGGCAATGACTCTGTGATTTTCTACTTTTTTATTGATCAATAAACAGTTTTAAACCAAAAAATCCCATAGTGAGAATAAAAACTTATTTGGTACTTGTAACTACCTGCCTTGGAGACGAAAGAGGGATTGGAAAGATAAGAGCCTCAGGCTCCTGCTTCCTTTTTGATGCCAACACTGCTAGAAAAATGCAGCCACAGGTGAATAAAAGAACGGTTGTCTACACTATGCTAAATAACTGATTGTTCCCCCCCCCCCCACCGAAACTGACCCATTGTTTCCATGACCCCTGGATATATGCATCACCCTCTGTAAACATCAAGAAGGTTTTGACTGTGGCATTCACTGCTGTTTTCCTCTTGCCAAGCACAGTACCTGGCATAGAGTTAGTGTCCAGGAAACATTTGTAGAATAAATGAATAAATACTATAGCGATCAGGCTTGGGAATAAGAGGGTAAATTTATCCCTCTGTTGTATTGAGATTGTTTTCCAGTAACTTCCTTCCATAAGTCTGATCTCTCCAGGTTCACTTAAGGGGAGACCCTAAGCCCTATGTGTTTTCTATTCTTTGTGGCAACAAATGTAGTTTTATGATCATAGAACTACCTCTAGGTAGTCATGACTATGTCTCCAATGATTATCGCTTTTTGTCGTCCTGTTTGTCTCCTTTCGGTTTTGTTTCTGGATAAGCAGAATTTTGAAATAAATTTAGAAAGTAAAGCACTATTTTTTTTTTTAGTAAAACCAAATCAATAACCACTTAAGGATAACAGAAAATTTGTGATTTGAATTTGAAAACTGCCACATTTTGAAGCCTGGGAGAGGTTTCCTCTCACATTTGTTGATATCATTTGTTTTATCCAGGGAGTGTTAAGAGGTAGGATGAAGTGAAAGCGTGCTTTTTGGGGAAGCAGTGTTGTGTCATTTTGCTTCCCTGATGAGAAATGTTGAGAAACAGTCGACTTCTTGTTTTCCTGTTTTCCATGGTAACATCACCTGACCTGTTGTCTGTATAATGTTCATAACCCAGGGATGGCAAATTCAGTGATGACATGGAAAAGGTAACAGGAAAAAAGGAAGGACATAAGAGCTAGTTTGTAGTTCATCAAATGTTCCTCAAATAAAAATTCACCAAACAGGGAATCATGGACAGCGGGACCTACGAGGACCTTGGGAATCTCTATTTCAATCTGCTCATTTTACACACAAGGAAACATCCAGAGCAGCTCATGACTGTCTGAAGTCACATGGTGAGTGAGGGGCAGAGCCCTCTCACGCTGGACCCTGGCCATGATTTTGAATAAGGATCTCAACCCCTGATTGTCCTCTACAGTGACACCCACAGGAAACGAATATGTGTTCCAGTTACAGAGGGGAGTTCAAGTGGCGATATCCCTCTGTGCCTTTGCTGGTCACTTCTCTCCCACATGTCTTCTGCAGGTTGCCTGGTTCCTTGGACCCCGGTGGGGCCCTTTCCAGGGCATTGACAGGAAGCCTGGGGATGCAGCTGGGAGTGAGGTTCACTGCCATGAGGCACCCCAGGAAGGTTGTCCAGCTCTCCGTGTCATGGCTCCAGCCCAGCAGACCCAGTAGCAGTGAGGCATAAGGCCTTTTGCTCAGCCAACTGATGAAAACTCTGTCCTTTTCAAAATGTCCCAGAAAGCCAAAATAACTCCTATTTCCCACGCGACGTTAGAGCAGATTTATGCCCCTTTAAGAACACATGTGGTGTAAAAGATGAAGGGAGAGAGGGCCTAAAGTTTTACATATGGCACCAAGGTAATCCTAGCCGAGTTGGCTTCTCTAAGGAGAGCGCCTGCAGGGTATAATTAGAACAGAGATAGCCATCCCAACAGATCTATACTTGAGCAAATCGTGGCTAAGACAAAATTGGAACCAAGGCTAAATTTATCAATAACAGGGTTTAAAAAAAGGAAAAGAAGACAAATGAAGTTGAAATTTCTCCTTGTTTATTTTAATGTGCAGAACATTTTCTAGCTGATTTATGCCACAACTTCAGTGTATTTTTCATTTTTTATTTATTTTTCAGTTAATTGGATTTCCAGGCATTGCAGCCAGCCACGGCAATTGATCCCTGAAAAGATGGATTTATTGCTTAGACAGGCAGAATTCTGACAATCTTCAGAGGATGGAAAATAAAAGAAAACAGCCCATACACAGAGCACGGTGGGTCACCATCAGGTCAGACCAGGAAGATATGTTACAGCTGGCAGGTTTGTGCTAGAACTTCAGGACGAGTAATCTTCTCACTAAATGGGCAGCACCAGGACCCAATAGAATTTTTTGTAGGATATTGTCAGTGATCCATGCTTAGGAAGAAACATAGTCTAGGATGGAGACCCCAAGGTAGATGTTAGGTCCCAGACCGATTGGACCCATGGTTGGAAAATTGAGTAAATTTGAAATAGCTCACACCTTTGGTGGTTTTGTCTGGAATGAGACCTTATTTTGCCTGGTGGGTGACTCTGTTGGAATGCCATAATGGCTCATGGTGCAGAACTAATATGGAACTCATGCCTTAAGCTACTGTTTGCAGAGGGTCCTGGAAATTTGCCAGTTGAGAAGCACCAGAACACTGCTCTCAGCTCTGCAAAAGTCTGACATCCATCTGACCATTCACCCATCCATCCATATAATAATTTTTTATTGAGTCCTTACTATAGGCTAAGCACTTTGTTTGGTGGTAAACATAGAGGAATGGATAATAAAAAAACAGAGTTCCTATGCTTCTGAAACTTACAGCCTATTGGGCAAATAATTACAGGTTTGCTGAGAGTTAGCAAAGAGGGGTTTAGGGAGCTGCAGGAGTGTATTACTGATGGACCTACCCTGGTAGGGGCTGGGGAGGGCTTCCAGGAGAAAATGCTGTGAGCTGAGACCCGAGAGACTGGATATCCCAATGGACAATGGTCAGACCAAATGTAAAATAGAACTCTGACTCACAATCTGCAGCAACTAGCCAACCCATCATCTACAGCAACCAAGCTAGGCAGCCAGCCTGCTATCTGTAAGTCAAGCTATAGAAAAACCACCATCTCTAGCAACCAGCCCAGGAAAGCCAAACAATAACCCCAGTAACAATTGGCTGGGACTTGATTAATAAGTAACAGTTTCTCTAATTTCTATCCCTACTTCCAACTTAGGATCAACCAGAGAAAGCCAAATATGTACCCTTAACCAGTCACATAGGATGCTCCCACTTAAGGTTTCTCATACCAATAGCTTCTAGTCAGGGTACACCTGAAGCCTTCTCTTTGCATTATGAAACTTTCCCACTCCTCTGCCTGCCTTTGAGTCTGCCAAAACTCAAGTGATCGTGGCTGAGTCCCTTGATGTAGTAAGCTCTGAGTAAATACCCTTTGCTTGTTCTCATTTGGTTGGTCTTTGTTTATTCCACAAACCTGAATGAAGAATGAGTGTGTGTGGGCCGGGCAGTAGTGGGGAAAAGAGTATTCCAGGAGAGGGAACAGCACATGCAAAGACCCTCAGACAAGGATTAAGGTATATTCTTCAAACTGGACAGTCAAACATGACCAAAATGTGGAGGATGAGGGAGAGACTGGCATGAGCTGTAGCTGGGGATAAGGTTTGGGGTGAGAGGTTGAAATCATGTAGGGCCTTGTGAGCTGTGTTGATGATTTTGGCCTTTACCCTAAACAGAGCCTCATTTATAACCGATGCATGGGGTTTTCCTCTTAACTAGAACTGCTCTGTAGCCCCCATCTACTGCTCTTTATGTGAGCTCCTAGTTCTTATCTGAGGGCCTACCTGCTTTGAGACCTCCTTGTTTTCTGTTAGTCCTTTTTGTGAGGCAGATGTGCAGGCAAAGAGATATTGCTGTGTAAGTCCCTGCTAATTGTCAGGACCAGCTCCCTTGACCTTCTGGGCAGAGGTGAAGTAAGCCCTAGCTTGTCCAAGCTCCTTTCTGGGACTGTGCCCAGCAGAGTCTAGGGAGAAAGGTCAATGTAGCAGAGACTAAGAATTATCCCCATATCTGTTCTCACCTTCATCTACAGTGATAGAACATATGGCCAACGAGATTAGAGAGATTTCCCAGTCTTCTGTGCAGCTCATTAATAGGCTTTTTGTCCAAGGTCAGGTCAATGGGATGTGAGGAGAAGTGATATATGCATTCTGGGACATGCACTCAAAAGGAACAGGGCATGCCCTTCCCTCCCTGCTGGCTGGATTGTAGAGGTGGTACTGGGGAGCCATTTGAGACCATGTGTACCAAGGATGGCAGAGCAACCAGAAAGAGTGCCATGATTGATGGGGACTGCTTATATCTGGAAGTTTAGGCAAGATAGAAGTAAATGTTATCTTTTCTAAGTCGCTGTTATTTCATTCCCTGCAACCACAGGTGACCTATATCTTAATTCAGCAGTTTTCAATGTGTAGTCCCAGAACCCATGGGAGGGATCTCTGAGACTCTTTCATGAGGCTCACAAGGTCAGAACTACTTCATAACAATATTGAAACTTTATTTGCCTTTTTCACTTTCATTCTTTCACAAGAATATAGCTGACTTTTCCAGAGGCTACATGATGAGAAATATCATAACAGATTGAATGCAGAAGCTGATACACTAATATAAGCCAGATATTAAAGAGGTTTGCAAGAGTAAAAAAAAAAAAAAAAAAATCAGTGCCACTCTTCTCAATAAGTTTTTTTGAAAATATAGTTTTTTAAAAAAGTATGTTTACATGTTTTTTTTTAAACAAGTTAATGAAGAAACATTTAAAAACTTCTCCATTTTACTTTGTAATGGTAAATATGGAAAGATATAATCCACTTATACAAAAGCACTTTGGGGTTGTCAGTAACTTTTAAGAGTGTAAAGAAGTCCAAAATGTTGGAGAACCACTGCCCTAACTAATACAGGTAGCTTGACCTTTCCTGTTGATGAGCAGTTACCAGCTCTATGTCCCATGCACCTCTTATTTTGGGGATCATCTCAAGTAGTCATCCTCTTTCTTCTTTCTGCACCACTTCTGATCCCTTCTCTCTTGGTGTCCTTTGACTATCCAGGAACTGACTTCATTTTATATAGAATTGACTGGATATTTCATACACCCACTCAATAATGAAGCCCTTAATATGGGCTAGTGATTGCACTTGGTGTGGGGGTCAAGGACAACGAGAAGAACATGGTTGCTACTTTGGCTTGGCTCATAGTTTAGCCGTGGAAAGAGGCACTCATCGGCACAATGGTAGATTGTATAGGGCAGGGAGGTGACGCACGGAAGGGGATGATCAGCTCTTCCTAGGGGGAAGTGGGGACAGTGGATCAGGAAAGTTTTAGGGCAGAGATGACTTTGAGGGAACATGAAAAAAGAAATATGAAGTAGCGAATTTATATGCAGGGAGTGTAAGGAGGGGGAAGAACACCCAGGCAGAAGAAAGAGCAGGGGCAAAGGCACTGTGACTCCATGGGGCAGGGTGTTTTTAGAAAAGTCCAAGTGGTTTGTTATGGGATGAGAAGCTGGAAAGGAGCCAGAACCCATTAAGTAATCATAAACAGCTTGGCTTTTATTCTTAAGACAGTAGGAAATCATGGAATAATTTTAGGCATATTTACCTTTAGAACTGTAGCAAAGGTTCTTCAACTTGTTTGGGGGCTCTGTTCACTTCTTTCCAAGAGATGCTGCTATGCTTGGCATGGATGGTAGGTGAGGTCTCTCTAGAGAGAACCCTTTTTCAGACTCATAACAGTCCATTAACAACCCCTCCATTTTTGAGCGAGGTGGGACAAAGGATCCTGAGTATGGATGTCAAGTTATGTGTCCTTTTAATTGCTCCGTCCGTGTGGAGCCCCAGGCATCAGGGTCTATACTCTAGAGAGGGAGGGGCTATATAATAATTAGAGAGAGCTATTTTTACCTGTAATTATGACAACTTAGAAGTTATAACTCATTATAACTTTATGTTTGTAACTAATTATAATATTTTTGACACTTAATATAGGCACTCTTTATGCATGCAGCATGTATAAATGCATGTAATCCTCACAGCAACCCCTTCAGGTAGGTCCTTCAGGTATTATGCCCCTTTTTATGATAGGGTATTGAGGCACAGAGAGTTTATGGGATTAAGCACTGCAGCCTAGACCCTGAGGCTGCACTCTGGACTAGGACCCTGCAGTGCCTTCTGTCAGGAGCAGGGGACTCCATGTAACAGGCTGGGGGACCTGTAAGAGGCTGGAGGTCCTGCAGGTAAGTTCATTACTGAAAGAACTTTTACCTTCTCACCAAGGTCAGAGTGACTGGAGAACTTTTACCTTCTCACCAAGGTCAGAGTGACTGGAGAACTTTTACCTTCTCACCAAGGTCAGAGTGACTGGAGAATACATGGGTTAGAAGCCTGACCAGCCATTTCAGCATTACCTGGGAACTTGTTAGAAAGGCAAATTCTTGGGCCTTGCCCCAGACCTACTGAATCAGAAACTCTAAAGTTGGGGCCCAGCAGACTGTTTTTAGCAATCCCTCTGGGTGGTTCTGATGCATAGTAAAATTTGATAACTGCTGGATTAGAGATAAATCCCTGGGTGGGGCTGGCGAGGGTATGGAGGGAGGGGTGGAGAATAATTGAAAGGAAAGACTCGGAGCCAAAAGCTCTTTTCTGAAGCTGTTGCCATCACCAGAGTAAGAAATCAGAGCCTAAGACCAAATCCTCAACCTGGGCTGCACTTTAGAATCATCTGGGGAACTCTAAAAACATATCAGTGCACTGGCTTCACCCCAAGCCTATTAGATCAGAATCTCTGGGGGGATAGAACCCTGCCATCAGTTTTTAAGAAAAATTTCCCCAGGTGATACTAATGTGCAGCCAGGGTTAAGAATCAGTGGTTCTCAAACTTGAAGATGCATCAAAATCTCCTGGAGGGAGATTCTGTTAAACAGAAGCTATTGAACTCCACTCCCAGAGTTTTTGATTCAGTAGGTCTGGGCTGGAGCCGGAAGATCTATATCTCTCACAAGTTCCCAGATGATGCTGATACTGCTGGTCCAGGGACCATAGTTTGGGAATCACTGTCTTACATTTTCACCAGTAGCCCAAACAAGGTTAGGCAGAACAGAGGCTCTGGGAACCAAACCTAGAACAGGAGATGGAGGGTGCCCTCCTTCTGCAGTTAGCTGGGCCAAGCCAATGTGCCAATGTGATATGATTTATCTTGCTGAAGATGTGAAAAATTTTAGTTAATTTCCTAGATATTTTTGCCTGCTAGACATGTCTGTTACTTAAAGTTTTAGACCTAAAATTTGTTTTTCCCCAATTACAGTGGCTGCTTGAGATCTGATAAAGAAAGCCTAATTTTCAGACTCTCTTGGTTTTGCTCCTTAAAGGATTTCCCTTACATGTGAATTTGCAGAAAACAAGTGCTCTGAGGGAATGCTAAGGTTTGGGTTATCATTTGAGATCTGTAGTCAGAAATCAGGCTTTTAGAACGTTCATAGTTACGGGGTATTCAATATAATACTCATTGCTCAAACAACTTCTGAAAATAGTCCAAGGCAATTTAACTTTTATTCCCTCTATAGAGCTTGTCACCATTTATTAATCTTAATTTCCCTCAGCATCGCATATCAGATGAGAGACCGATTTTTCTCCTCTGTTTCCATAACATTAATATTTAAATGGCAGAGTGTGACACTCATAAACAGCTATGGAGGAGTGGGGTGATATTTCTAGGAAGGGAAACCTAGACTAAGTGCCACATGAAGGCCTTTTCCTTAAAAATGCCCAAAACAAAGCCAAAAAAACATGCAGGTGCACCTTGAAGTACAGAATAGAAAGATAAAGAGGCATTGCCTGTGGAATGAATAATATTATGTAAAATGAATAACACTCTTTCAGAGACTTCCATTATAAAACTGAAGCAGCACTGGGGAGGTAGAGGTGGAAGGCTGTGCAGGTGGAGATGTTGGCAGAAATCTTTGTACTTTGAACGCTAATGCAACGCACAGAAGAATCCAAAGCACGTTCTCTGCTTGGTTTGTGGCTCCAGGAGGGAATTCAGTTTTATTACTCTAGATATCTATTTGGCATCAGTTATGTGCTAGGCTCTGGGCTACAGGTGGTAGGGACACCAAGATGGATGAGGTACAATCTCAGCCTTCAAGCAGCTGGTCGAGAGGATCAGGCATAAGCCCAAGTCCCATGAGACATGTGCTAAGGAATGATGTAAACAAAGTGGTAGGCCACATCACCGGGGGCAGAAGGGGGATTAGGAAGGCATTGAACGGAGTTTTGAAAGACAGGATTCTTATCAGGGAGCAGTACTGATTCACTGTACATTTCCAAAGAGTTCATTGAGCCCCTACCTTATGTCAGGCACTACACTGGGTTCTGGGGATGTAAACGTGAATAAGATTTGTTCTTGCTCTCAAGGAGTGGAGAAAACAGGCAAGGTAAATTATAGTAGGGCAAAGGCTTCCTGGAGAAAGCGATGTCTAGGCTGAGTCCTAAAGGGTGTGTGGGGGTTAACCAGAAAAAGATGGAAGGAAGTAGGGAAGGGAAAGTGCACTATTCAGAGAGGGAACAACAGGTGTGAAACCTTGAAGAGAGAGCGTACCAAACATTTGTGGAACTGCAAGGCCCCGGGATGGCCAGAGCATAGAGTGTTAGAACACAGAGAACAGGAGATGAGGCTGACGTGGCATGGGGGCCAGATCAAAAAGGGCCTAGCTTTTAGACATTTGCCCATGCAAAGGGTTTAGGCTTTTTCTATAAATCATGGGGAACCATTAGAGGATTTTAATATGGGCACCGTCTGACCAGACTTAGAGTTTAGAGAGACTGGCATGGAAGAGGATTTGGTAGAAGGCAAGGCCAGATGCAGGTGATGGTTTAGGAACTTATGGCAGCAGGACAGGTGTGACATGATGGATGTTGGTAGAGTGGGTGGAAAGAAGGGTTAGGTTAACAAACTAGAGCCAATAGGACTTGTTGACTGAGAGGGGTGTGTGGTAGGAGAGAATAAAAAATGACTCCATGTTTTTTGGTATGGGCCAGCATGGTGGTAGCTCCATTAGAAAGTTGGAAAATAAAGGAAGAGCAGGCATCAGTTGAGAGATGAGACTAGATGAAGAGTTAAGGGCACATTGAGTTTGAGGTGCTTGTGGAACATTCAGATCAAGAGACCAAAATTCAGAGTTGAATACATGAATCAGGATAGAGATCTAGATAGTGACTGAGGCCGTGAGAGTAGAAGAGATCACCCAAGATGAGAATGCAGAATGAGAAGAAACAAGAAAAGATGTTCTCTGTTACCATTTCTTTTTAACACTATATTGATGATTCTAGACAGTTCAGTAAGGTAAGAAAAGGATATTAGAGGTATAGGGATTAGAAAGAAGGAAATAAAACAGTCGTTATTTATAGATCATATGATAATTTACATAGAAAACCGAAATTACTCTACAGACACATTATTAGAAAAAATAAGAGAGTTTAGTAAGGTGGCTGGGTATAAGATTAATATGAAAATCAGTTGCATTCCTCCAAACAAGTAAACACTATAAAACAAAATTAAAGAGAAAAAAACATCTACAAAATTATCATAAATTATCAAGTATCTGGGAGGAATCTAACATTAGATGTGAAAGATTTCTAGAGAGAAAATTACAAAACCTTATTAAGAAATGTTAAAGGAGAACCAGGGGTACCTGGGTGGCTCAGTTGGTTAAGCATCCCAGTGTCTGACTCTTGGTTTCAGCTCAGGTCATGATCTCAGGGTCGTGAGTTGAGCCCCAGGGCAGACTCTGCACTCAGCATAGAGTCTGCTTGAGATTCTCTCCCCCCACCCCCCGCCCCCCGGCTCCTCTCCTCACTCACACTAGCTTGTGCACTCTCTCACAAATAAACAAATAAATAAAATCCTTAAAAAAGGAAGGCCCAGATAAGAGAGAAAGGTACCTTGTTTATGGAAAAGACTTAATATCATAAAGGTTTCAATTATTATCTGTAGAGTGGCTTAGTTGTTAAGCGTCTGCCTTCAGCTCAGGTCATGATCCCAGGGTCCTGGGATCGAGCCCCGCATCGGGTTCCCTGCTCAGCGGGAAGCCTGCTTCTCCCTCTCCCACTCCCCCTGATTGAGTTCCCTCTCTCACTGTGTCTCTCTCTGTCAAATAAATGAATAAAATCTTAAAAAAAACCCCAACAACCCAGGGTTTTTCATGGTATTTGATAAAACGATTCCGAAATTCACAAGAAGGGGTAGAGGGCCTAGAGTAGTCAGATTATTTCTGAAAGGCAAGGGCAGGGAGGAAGGATAATCTGGATTGGTATAGGGATAGACGAATAGACCAGAGGAATAGATTAGAGAACCATAGATGAAACCTTGGGGGTGTGACAGATGTGACATATCAGAACAGTAAGAAAAAAAGAGTGATCAATAAATGGAGCTGGAAAAAAATAGTTATCCATTATTCATGGAAAAAGATGACATTGGATTCTTGCCTCATACTATATCAACTCCAAAAAGATTAAAAATTTAAAGATACCTTAAAGAAAATTGGGGGCGCCTGGGTGGCTCAGTCGTTAAGCGTCTGCCTTCGGCTCAGGTCATGATCCCAGGGTTCTGGGATCGAGCCCCACATCGGGCTCCCTGCTCAGCAGGAAGCCTGCTTCTCCCTCTCCCACTCCCCCTGCTTGTGTTCCCTCTCTCGATGTCTCTCTTTCTCTGCCTGTCAAATAAATAAAAAATTTTTTAAAAAGATACCTTAAAGAAAATTGAAAGATAAGTTATAAACTTAGGTAAAATACTCATAATATACAGAACTGCAAAGGAGTAACATTAAAAAATATAAAGAACTACAAATCAATAAGAAAAGTGCACACACACACACACACACACCCCCAGCAGAAAAATGAGAAAAATACATGAACAGAAAAAAATCACCATATGGCCAATAAACTTGTAAAGGCATGTTCAACATTATTAGTGAACAGAGTAATGCAAATCAGAACCATGATGAGATATCATTTTATAGCTCTTTAATTGGGTAAAAATTAAAATGTCTGACAATGCCAAGTAGGTTTGCAAGAACTTTGGAAAAGAGTTCGACATTATCTCCTGAAGTTGCACATGCAATCAATTCAGAAAAGAGTTTAACATTGTCTTCTAAAGTTGAATATTCATATTTCCTATAACCCATCAATTAATTTCCTAGGGGTATATCAAAGAGAAACTGTTGTACATGTACAACAAGATACAAGAATGATCATAGCAGCATTGTTTATAATAGCAAAAACCTGGAAATGACCTAAATGCTCAACATTAGGAGAGTGGGAGGACAAATGGTAACATATTCACATGATATGATATTATCTGCTTTATCCAAAAACAAATGAACCACAGTAAATTGCAACAATATGGATGACTCTAAATATCATGTTAAAGAAAAAAAATAGTTTTCCAAAGGTTACAGTATGATACCCCTTTTAAAAAATAAAGTTAAAACATATGTATATATGTATAAATTTTATACATGTACATCTACATATACATGTTTACATATACATTATATATATAATTTATATTATATATGTACAAATATAATACATATAAATGCAATAAAACTATATACAAAGGAAAGGAATGGAATGAAATTGGGATTCAAAAGGATGCTTATCTCAAGTGGGGAAAGGAAACAAGAAGATGGAATGAGGAGTGGGGAGAAGCATATGGTTAGATGTAGATCCCCATCAAGGTTCCAGTTTTATTTTTTGGATGGTACATTCATGAATGGTTCACACATTATTTGAAATAACTAAATAGAAGTGGCTTAGGCATGGACCAATGATGAGAGGATCATCAATCAAGGATTCTGATGAATCCAATTCTGTGCATCTGGGTCCAATTAGAGAAAAATAATTTTCTTGAACAAATGAATGAATGAATAGAAAATCATCAGTGACAGTGATCAGAGAGAAACCTGGTATAGGCAGATCTTTACTACAGTAGTGTATTCTATAACAGAATGTACTTACTTGATAGGGTATCTCTTTAGGGAATTATAAGTACTCACAGAAATTTTGGAAAAACAAGTTATTAGGGTAGGTTTTACCTTGCCGAAAAATGTTCCTGGGCCATTTGCCATCCCTTTATAACTTATTATTCCATTTGCCATCCCTTTATAACTTTAGGGATGCAGTCCTTTTATGCTTTCCTCTTACTTTTTTTCTGTGTGTGTTTTTTTTTAAAGATTTTATTTATTTATTCATAAGAGACAGAGATAGAGAAGCAGAGGGAGAAGCAGGCTCCCCGCTGAGCAGGGAGCCCGATGTGGGACTCGATCCCAGGACCCCGGGATCATGACCTGAGCCAAAGGCAGATGCTCAACCATCTGAGCCACCCAGGTGCCCTTTTTTTCTGTGTTTTAAAGTGAGCAGCTATTGGATGATTTGCAATTGAATGATATGATCTAAGTCACATGGACGAAAGGAGACCTATTTAAAGCACAAGATTTCTATTTGAAATTGCTTAAAATAGCTAGAGCATCCAGAGAATTAAAAAACCCCATATTACTAATATGATACTTTCAGAGTATCTTAAATTTTATACAAATTATTTTCCTCCTATTATTATCAAGGAAAATTTCATCCAACTTGAATTCTATCCCCAGAGTTTTATTAGAATCTTTCTCTCTCATCCTGAATCTTGTGATGTTGCAGTTAGACTGTTTAGTTTGAACCACCCACTGTGGCCTGCCCACTTCATGTGACCAGCAGAGACCCCAATAATGGGATTTTCCAGTTACCTGGAAGTACAGGTAACTGTGGTTGACTGTTGACCCAACTTTATGAGAACAATTCAGAAATGGTTTTCTTGTTACTCAGCAACATCTGCCCTTTACCTGCCCTAAAGGGTTGTTCAAAATGATGAGGGATAGAAATGAAAACTCTTCTGAGGGAAGCATCCTTGAACATCCATCATGTCATTTGTCCCCACAGCTTCCTTTCAAGTAGGAACTTTTCTTCTCACAAACTCTAATGAGTTTATTCACACACTCCTGCCTCTTAATTTTCCAATCTTGAGGCAGAAATGTGTTAGGAAGTGGGAACCATGCTGGGTGTGATGGGATCAGAACACCCTCCTGGGTCTGGACATTCTCATAGCTATATACTCCTTGGTTCTGAGCTCTTCTCTTCTTCCATTAAAAAAAACAAAAACAAAAACAAAACAGTCAATCACCAGCTGGTAGTTTCCATTTTTCTAGAATTGTGCCTGGACATTTTGGGCTTGAGGTAGAATTATATCCTTTAGTTAATTTCCTTCCTTTTACCAGTTAATAAAGTTTCTGAGGCAGAGCCATAAAACATAAGGATCTTAACAGAGCATAACACAGGTGCTCTGACCTCACTTTCGCAAATCCCCAAATTTCTGCTATGAAAATTTTTAAACCATACTTAAATTTCATTTCAAATGTTCTCTTGTAAAGGATAAAATTTCTTTCAGATGATGACAATGGAAACTTCATTTCCAAGGTAGATAAAATTCTCCACTAGATCGTAAGCCCCTGGAGGAAAAGTTGTGCTTCATATGACTGTCTCCTTGGAGCCTAGCACCTGGCATGGTATATAGTAAATTTTAGAGACTGGAGGTAAGATTTTGGGCTAATGTGATGATTGATAGCCTGGATATTCAAATCATGCCCTATCAATCTTCCCTGTCTTCCCAAAGTCTTCCTGGGAAGCTAATTAAACGTGCTCCTCAGGCAAGCAACCTAACTCCCAATTTAGTACTCTGTGATAAAACTGGGAAAGAGACATGACTTAGGTCTGAGGAGAAAGTGGGCCTCTCACCTCTCTATCAGCCCCTAACCGGAATGTTTGGGCCATGATGCTCAGGCATGCCTGTGAAGAGAAACAAAGAACAGAGAAATGTGGCTTGTTCCAAGAGGATCTCTGAGAACAGCTTCCAGTCAGCCCTCAGAGTAGAAGAGGAAGGCTTAATAATGGTGGCTGACCCACCTCTAGCACCAGGACCTACCTGGATCTGAGGCAGAAAGGCAAGCACTATACCTGGGTGCTGACTTTTAGAGCAAAGTAATCTTGTCTGCTGATAAAAAGTGGCCCCACTGACTGTCCTGATGAATCAAGATTAGCAATTCCTCCTCTTTAAGGGGAGAGCTAGTAAGAGGAGCAGTTGAATAGAAACAGAGGTGGTGGAGTCCCCTCTCCCATGATGAGCACTTAATACATGTTTGTTAAAAGAATGAATGAGGGCGCCTGGGTGGCTCAGACGGTTAAGCGTCTGCCTTCGGCTCAGGTCATGATCTCAGGGTCCTGGGATCGAGTCCCGCATCGGGCTCCCTGCTCCTTGTGAGCCTGCTTCTCCCTCTGCCTCTCTTTCTCTCATGAATAAATAAATAAAATCTTTAAAAATAAAATAAAAAAAATAAAAGAATGAATGAAGTCAGGCAGTGTTGCTAAGGAGTTGTTACTATGAGAAATACCATTTGCATGCAAATTTTACATTATTAGCAACTAGGAACCTCTAGCAAGGAGGCTGATGGAAAGGGCCAATGTGTTGCTTTTCTGAAGAGGATGTGGATGGAGAGGAACACCACTGGTATTCTGCAGAAGCCTGAAGGAGAAGCTTGGCTTTAGTTATGTTATGTTTAAGACTATGATGTCAGGTAGATAAGTTCTGCAGGACACCATAGAAACAGAAATGAATTTTCATGTGAAAGTTCAGAAATATTGGATTTCCTCTTCTCTTTCTCAGTCTAGTCCCCTTTTCCCCACAAATGGAAGAAAGAAAAATCCAGGCCCTAGTTTCTAGGAAATGCCAAACTGAGCCAGAGCTAGTTGTAATGTTTGGCTTCCACATTCCAAAAGCTAATAGAAACGGGAGACAAATTGGGAAATAATATGGACACTTGCATAAAAAATTTGCAAAGTACTTGGAATGGGAAGTTATACCATCCAAAGGAGAGGGTAGGTTAGCTTCATCTATTTGAGAAAGTCTTTATCTCAGTAAAAACACAGTAGAGGAAAAGGTCTGAAGTTGCATCAAGTTAAATTTAAGGTTGGAAGAACTTTCTGACGTAAGGATTATAAAAAACCAGAAAATCCGCTTGCATATCTCTGCTCCAAAGCATGGTGCCTATGAGATGATAAAAAATGTTTTCTCACTGAATGACCAGGTCATGGAATTGTCATTTTTTAAGACCTTTATGACCAGCACATGATGCCTTGCATTTTTGATGGAATAATGAAAATTGACCAGATGGATTTCTCACATCCCTTCTAGCTCCTTAATTCTACAAATGGCCCAAATTGGTTGATTGTTTACTCCAGGAGACCCTAAAGGGTATCTATAAGCCACAGGTAATCTCATCTTTGCAGCATGAATCCACACTCCCACCCTGGTTTTCCACCAGAAACATTTAGACTTCCATCTCTATTGGAAAATTGCTGTCATTGTTTCCTTTCTATAGTGCTGTTATTTATTCTAATCACTGAGGCTGTGTTACTCAGGTCCCTCTGATACACATCAATTCGAGTTATACACGTGCAGCTAGGAGGGGAGAATGAACCTCTAAGCTGTAGTCAAATTGGTTTCCTAAATGATGCTGCGCGTTTTAACTGGAGTTTGTATAGTATTCTAGAGGAAAAAAAAAAAAGGTGGGGGTGGAGGGAAGGGTTCCTTTGGTTTTCAGGCTGTTAACTGTAATTAGCCTGGTTTCTGAGATGTAATTATCTTGCAATCTCAAAGCAAACACCCTAGAGGAAACTGCACTGTTAAAGACAGCATGGCATTAAAAATAAATTATTACCCCGGTGCCTGCTATTGCTGCTTATGCTTTGTGATTTGTCAGGGTTTCCGTTAGCAAGAGCTTGTTTAGGGCTTGAGGTATGCAGCCATGTTGCCACTGTTTGTACTAGACGGGTGGGAGTTGTGGTTTGTTTAGTTATAAGATGGTGATTGTCCCACTCACCAAAATGGCACAGAGGTCAAGGAAAGAGGGCTCTGGGAATCCTCCTTAGCAGTGGACATTGATGAGTGAGTAGAATGGAGCACCATAATCCAAAGATTAGGTGATTCAAGTTATCCACAAAGAAATATTAACTTGTTAGGAGATAACTGAGAGGAAACAAGCAAAAATCCCAGCTATTTTAGGGACAAACATGAATCATCATCACTGACCAATCCCAGAGGAGAAGCTGGAAAGACCATACCATGGGGTTTGAAGTTAGAGATTTGTGGGTTTGAACATAGGATTGTGCAGGTGGTGTGCTCCACAAAAGCTCCCCACTGAGGGGACAAGAGGAGGCTGACATCCCACCAGTGTTCCCTGGCCAAGCTTCATGTCCAATGGGCTGCACCCACCTGGAGGAAGCACACATTTTCCCCATTTGTCTACTCCATGGGAATGCTTTACAAAATTTATCTGGCCAGAATAGTTTACAAGGATGCTATATAGTCCACTCTGCTCTGTGTGACCTTGATTGAATTACTTATTCTCTCTGAAATACAGCTTTCTCATGATTAAGAGGGATGATAACAACAACAACAACAAACAACAACAACAACAATAATACTATTCAGGATTATTTTGTGACTTAAAACTGAATCTGTAAAGCATGTGCTCAACAGATGGCAGGAGTTTTCATGATAATGATGATGACCAAGGTGATCATTATCATCAAGTGTTCACCCAAACTGGAACTTGTACCAAGTCCTGAGCCAGCCACAGGTACCTGTGAGAAGCATGAGAACTTGGACCCCTCTTTCACAGAGCTGAGGGTTTGGCTGGAGGGATAGGCCACAAACAGTGATAGGTAATTCATTGTACCATACTTTTGTGTGAGTTCTGTAGGGTAAAACTTCACAACCCCTGTAGCAATTTATCTTTGCTGTTAATTTAGTGCTGGGGATTTTTTTTTTTTTTTTTTTAATATATCAGAAGGAAAAAGGGGCATGGAATCCTACAGAATTTGGAGTTGAAGATATGATAGTATAGAAAGGGAAGATATAGCTATAGTGAGGCATAGTAGGATGAAAGTGTGGTGTGGGGGCTACCAATAATTCAAAGAAGGCTTGGTCTAACTGGAAAATTTTTCTTTTCTTCCAGTGGACCAAACTGATTTGTGTTAGAAATAATCTGGATAACAGAAATCCATAGATTTTTATTGCAAAAACTTCATTTTAGCCCACATTAATTTTCCCTTTTAAATTTCATTCATACCTCTGATGTTTTACTAAATGAATTATGAAATGGAAGGCAAATTAAGTCTACCCAGGTTTATGTTTTACCATCAGGAATATAAAGTTAAATTTGCTCAGAGCTATTAATTGTGGGTTATTAACAAAATATACAAAAAATACCCACCCTGGTTTTACAAGCTTTAACCAGAATGGAATGTATGCCCAAAGGTAATTTCCTAAGTTGCTATAACTCTGAGAGTGACTTCACCACATTGGTCCAATAGATGCCTTATTTGATTCTTAAAAACTAAGGGCAGAAGGAAAGTTCAAAATTTCCCTTTCAAAAAATTTTGTGTCAGTATTTAATAGTTTGGAAAATAATTTTTTGGTTTCAAGCCTAAAACTTTTTTTCTTCTTTTTTTGGTAGGTTCTTCAAAAAGGGAAACTCTTTGTAAACAAAAAAGTGAATTTACTCACATTTTAAACTAATATTAATAAGTAATGCTGCTTATCCAGTAATGCGAACAA
This sequence comes from Mirounga angustirostris, assembly GCF_029215605.1. Classification (NCBI taxonomy): domain Eukaryota; kingdom Metazoa; phylum Chordata; class Mammalia; order Carnivora; family Phocidae; genus Mirounga; species Mirounga angustirostris. The sequence continues at coordinate 124,058,645 of NW_026991709.1, forward strand.
CAGTCCAAATTATGAGCTATTCTTTTCAGAAGTTAGAGGGAATATATGTGGGGATTTCCATTTATGGCAAGTTGGTGAACTGATTACCCTGAAAAGCTTCTTCTGACAACAACAACAAAAAAACTAGAATATTGAATAAAACAGAATGAACTCCCTTTTAAATGCATAGCAGAACTTACAGGAGGTTAGGAAAGGAAAGACTCGGGGACTAAAACATGAAAGGAACTTGAAAATTAGAGTGGCAAGCAGGCATTCAGTTCAGCTGTCTTGGAATGTGTTGCCAGTCTCAAAAGCAGTGGCTTCAGTTTAAAGACCACAAAGAATTAAGGCCCTGGGCATTCTTGCAGCAGGATGTTTGAACTGAAACTCCCTCTCCCAAATAAAGCCCTCAGAGGGCTGCACTCTCAGTAAAATGGTGGCTGAAAACTTACTGGCAAAAAACAAAACAAAACAAAATTAAGAACCCTCTGAGGATACCCAGCTGGCTTTACTTATCAGGGAAAAATGTCTCATGAGAATTCATAAGGATCATCCTATTGTCCTTACTTGCATGATCCAGGAAATCCAAACAAAGAAATTAACATGAAATTGGTTCCAGACTAGTAGCACCTATGGGGCAACACTCTGGAAGGACATTGCTTAAATTCAGATTGCACAAGATTTCTGCAGCTAACGCCCTGCCAAACTCAAGATCATGACTCAAAATTACAACATATGCAAGGAACCAATCTACCACAGGTGGACAACCTACCACAAGGGACAAAAGAATTAAGTCCCTAAGGCTTCAGATGATGGAATTACTGAACATATTCTCTAAATTAGATTGTTTAAATTGATTAAAGACACAAAAGAAAATAAAAAATATAAAGAAATAGAGTATATGTAATTATCAGCCAGTTTCATAAAGAATAGAACTCCTAGAGGTTGAAACATAAAACTGAAACTAAAAACTCAAGACAGGGTAAGCAGCAGATTATGCAGAGATTAAGAGTGAACAAGTGAATTGGAAGGTCTTTGAAGAGAGATTAAAAAAGAAAAATATGAAAGCAGGATTAAGAGACATGGAGAATAGAATGAAAAAGACTGAGATACATGAAATAGGATTTTTCTGAGGACACAATAGAAAGAATGAGAGGTAATATTAGAAGAATTAATGCCTTGAGAATTTTCTAAAATGTTGAAATACATGAATTTCCAGATTCAGGAAATATAATAAATTTCAACACTTTTATTTTTTAGTAAAACTAATTCCCTATTCAGATACATATTAATGAAACTTGAAAACCTCAAAGACAAAGAGAAAATTGTAAAAACAACCATAAAGCAAATAAAACTTCTTACCAAGGAAGGAAATTAGACTGATAGCAGACTTCACCACAGAGACTATAGAAACCAAAAGACAGTGGAATAACATCTTTTACAAGCTAGAAGACAATAATTGTCAATTTAGAACTTTAAATTCAACTTCATTAAATTCCATATGAAAGAGAACGTCTTTACAAACATTTTCAGACAACACCAGAGACAATTTACTGCTAAGAGAACTTTGCTGAAGGATTTTCTAGAATGAAGGTGCTCAGTCAGGCTACACATTAGAATCACTGGAAGAGGGGGCTGGGGTGGCTCAGTTGGTTAAGCGTCAGACTCTTGATCTCAGCTCAAGTCTTTATCTCAGGGTGGTGAGTTCAAGCCTGGCATTGGGCTCTATGCTGGGTGTGGAGCCTACTTAAAAAAAAAAAAAAAAGAATTACCAGAAGACACTTACAAAATACTGATGCCTATGTTATACTCTAGAGTTTAGATTTAATCCTTCTGAGGTACATACTGAGAATTGGTACTTAAAAAATATCCCTAGGTGATTCTAGTGTGATGTCAAGTTTGCAAACCACTTGTATAAAAAAGATGCACTTCATGAAGAATGAAATTGAGCCCAAGAAATAATGAACAAATAGTTCGGGGGATTGGAAAAATAGACAAAGGGGATTAGAGGTACAAAATAAATAAGTCATGGAGAGGAAAAGTGCAGCATAGGGAATATAGTCAATAATATTGTAATAACATTGCATGGTGACACACGGTGACTACATTTATTGTGCTGAGCATTGAGTAAGGTATAGAATTGTTGAATCAGTATGTTGTATACCTGAAACTAATATAACATTGTATGTCAATTATACTTCAATTAAACCCCCCCCAAAAAACAAAACAAACCCAAATAGTTGTTAAACATATGGATAAATCTAAATATTCATTGGGTAAAGAAATAAACATATTGACTAAGAGAATATGAAAGCATTGTAGACTGGATTACTGGACAGAAATAACATATAAGAAGAAAGGGAGGGGATTGGAAGTTCAAGGCATTCAAGGTCCTCTTATTACCCAGAAGGAGGATAGATAAGTAACCATGTTAAAAATTTAAGGTTAATACTAAAAGAGTAGGGATGTAATATGTAATTTCTTAACTGAAAGAGGCATTAATTTGTCAGGGAGTGTGAGAAGAGGGTGTAGAATGTAGGGAGGTCTGTGACAAATTTAATGACATATATCAGGCATGTGGTGATAAGGGCTCTGGAAAGTAAGGCAATGCAAATAGGAGGGGGTGGAAAAGGAGATGTTACAAATTAAGAAGTGATGTGACCTGGTGACTAATTTGCTATGGGTACATTGGAGGAGCAGAGGGAAGACACCTTCACTCTCAACACAGCACACTGAGGTATTTAGTCAGGGTGAGAGACTAACTCTGGTTTATATAAAGGCGATTGTTTGTGTTGAAATCATATTTGAAGCAAATCTTTAAGATGGAGAAGACCTAAAACTTCCTTCCAAAGACTTAGTTTACATCCCTGCTTGCCTTTTTATTGTTTGGGTATAAGTGCCTAACATGTCATCACTTATACCACTCTAACTTTATTTTTTAAGTAAAAAAGGAGTTTAGAACTGTTTTGTTTTGTTTTGTTTTGTTTTTTTGAGGATTTTATTTATTTGACAGAGAGAGAGAGCACAAGCAGGGGGAGTGGCAGGCAGAGAGAGATGGAGAAGCAGCCTCCCCGCTGAGCAAGGAGACCAATGTGGAGCTCAATCCCAGGACCCTGGGATCATGACCTGAGCCGAAGGCAGAGCCACCCAGGTGCCCTATTTTCATCTACTTTAAATATCATATGACTTCATCCAGATTCATGGTGGACCTGCAGAGGATTACAAATGGCTGCAAATTCTTTGATACTCCTTTCATCAAGAGATGAGGTCCATTTTCTTGCCCTTGAATCTGGTCTGGCTTGTGACCACTGGAGTATGGGTGTAAGAGACATTGTGCAGTTCTAGATCTATAGTCTAGGAGACTTCTGCCTTGGTCTTTTGGAGCCCTGAGCCACCATGCAAGAAGCTTGACCATCCAGAGATCACTATGTTGTGGAGAACCTGGATGATAAAACTCCATGTGGAGAGAGAGGTCAAGGGACACAGAGGTGTCACACGTGAGTGAAGAAACTATCTTGCAAGTGGATCATCCTGTTCCAGAGGCCCAAGATGAATTAGCTGACAATATGTGGATCAGAAGGGAACCGCTCACGTGAGCTCTTCTTGCATTCCTCATATACGATACCAAATAACAGCAGAACAAGAAGGCTGTTTCAGGTCACTCAGTTTTGTGGTAACATGTTACCCAGCAATAGGGAATCAGAACAAGGCTGCTTCTTTCAAAGACTAACAATACAGGGACCCAGGATCCCACTGTTAGGACTGCCCATCACCACTTGCCTTCTTTTGTCTTTTCTACTATTTTTTATTCTCACTATCTTTGTTCTTCAAATTTTACCCTCATTACAAACACAGCTCAAAACATTTTCCCCGTGGTTTTGTTTTTGCCTCAGTCTACTGAAGTGTCTTCCATTCTCACCACTTGTACTTCAAGTCTTATTTATTGCAATCTTATTATATCATCCCAATGGAATGAATCAGAATTTGTGGAAAAAATTATAGATTTTTTTGCTTACAATATAGACGTTTTTATTTTTTTTTAAAGATTTTATTTATCTATTTGACAGAAAGAGAGCGAGAGAGGGAACACAAGCAGGGGGAGTGGGAGAGGGAGAAGCAGGCCTCGGGAGCCCGATGTGGGGCTCGATCCCAGGACCCTGGGATCATGACCTGAGCCGAAGGCAGACGCTTAACGACTGAGCCACCCAGGCGCCCAATATAGACCTTTTTAAAGGAATGTGGTTTTTGCTTGCAGATAACACAGCAATCCACACTGCTAAATGCTTTTAAGCTGACATTCGTCTAAGCCTGCTTTAATGAACAGATAACTCATTTATAATTAGCAGTGCCAATTAATTGGCATGCAAACAATTAAAGTGATTAAAGTGCTAAAGTTCTTAAGAACAGTTTTTCCTAAGTAGGTTATAGACAAACCCTCCCTGACCCTGCATCTTGTTTACATGATTAAATTGCTGAGGAAGCTTTCTGTACAGACAGCACATGAGGAAATTGTAACTCAGCCTTGGTCAGATAGCCCTGATCTGGAATAAGTGAGCCCCATCTATAAAGAATTTATTGTGCTCTGATTTTCAAATCAACACTGTTTAAAAAAGTTTAAATTATGTATGTTTGTCGGTCTCCTGCCCCCTCTTCAACCACTACCCAGGGCCTCAGTAAACTTCAAGCACTCAAAATCCCATCCAGGTCACTTTTCTGTTCTAGTTCTTATATCTTTCTTATACCCTAGAAAATGGATGGAAGGCTGTGAGGTTTTACTTTAAATGGCTGTGACTCGATTCTCATAGAATGGACCAGAAATGACATTGTGTGATTTCTGAGGCTAAACCAAAAAAAGACGTTGCTGTTCCTGCCTTGCCTGCTTGGACACCTGCTTTTGAGGCTCTGAGCTGCCATGTTAAACTGTCGGACCCCCTTGAGGGTGCCACTTCATAAGGAAACCCAGGTCACATGCAGGACCTGTAGAGGTGCTTTGGTTGACAGCTCCAGCTGGGATCCCAGGTAGCAGCCAGCATCAACACCCGACATGACTGAAAATGCCTGAGGATGGTTCCAGACCCCAGCCATTGAGTCACCTCCAACCTTCAAGTCTTCCCAGCCAAAGCCCCCGACGTGCTGGAGCAGAGACCAACTGTCTCTGCGGTGCTCTTTCCAAATTTCTGACTCACAAACACTGTGAGCATAATAAAATGGTCACTGTTTTATTCCACTAAATTTGATTTGGTTTATTAAGTAGCAGTAGTCATTGGAAGAAATACTTTTTCTTTCTTGACTTAAGGCTCTATACAGTGTCCACCTCCTATTTTTTCCCATTCACATGCTTTTTTGGTTTCCATTTTACCCTTAAATGTCTTACTCTACACTTTTTTTTTTTTTAAAGATTTTTACTTACTTATTGAGAGGGAGGAAGAATGATAGAGAGACAGCATGAGAGGGAGGAGGGTCAGAGGGAGAAGCAGACTCCCCGCTGAGCAGGGAGCCCAATGCGGACTCCAGGATCATGACCTGAGCCAAAGGCAGTCGCTTAACCAACTGAGCCACCCAGGTGCCCCTTACTCTACACTTTTTAATGAAACTTCCCTCGACTTCTGTTGGAAGTAACTGGAATTCAAATCTTCTCTGGCAAGTTATTAACCCCCTGAGTCTCACTTGCCTTGATGATGAGAGAATCACACATATCTTAGGGGTTTGTTGTGAAAATTAGAGATATTGTAGAAAGAACACCTGGTATACAGGAGGCATTGACTAGATAAATGGTACTTAGTGGGGCACGTGGGTGGCTGGTCATGGTCCCAGGTCCTGGGATTGAGCCCTGCATCGGGCTCCCTGCTCGGCAGGAAGCCTGCTTCTCCCTCTCGCACTCCCCCTGCTTGTGTTCCCTCTCTCGCTGTGTCTCGCTCTGTCAAATAAATAAAATCTTTAAAAATAAATACATAAAAAATAAATGGTACTTAGTATTATAAGTTTTCAGAGACAAGTTTGTAATCCCAAACCTCAGTTTCCCATTTTTCCAACTCACATTGTTCTAATTGAGAGCACATAGTGTTCTCAGAGGGACTTTGTGTGTGTGTGTGTGGGCCCACACAAGTTGTCTGTACTCTGTTGGACATGTATGACTCAATACTCTCATGGTCCATCCATCACTGCATGAGTCTGGAACACAACAGCAACAACCGAATCAAAGCAAACCAACCCCCAAACAACCCTGAACTCTCATCATGGCTATATATGTCTAAGGAAATATGCAAATCATAGAGATAAGATATTAAACAGAACTTGCTGAGTGGGATGGTCTGTGGCACAGCCTCGAATCTGTCCACCCTTTCCCTGGCTGGAGGTATCTTTGCTTTCTGGAAGGTACATTCTCTGTAGCAGAGACTCTGGGCATTTTGATGGTCCAGGACAATTTTAAAGGCTGTGGATGTTCTGTCCAGAAAAATGAACACACCCATACCCCCACAACACCTTGCATGCCATTTTAGAATGTCCATAGTTGCTGTAAATAATAGATACTGGAGCCTGCTGGAGAAGCCTGTGGGAACTAGAGTGCTTGGCTTTGTGATCCTGGGATAGACTATAATCCTAACTCAATCAGGGAGAGCTGTCTTAAGTGCTACCTTGTAAGGAAGGAAGCCCATCTGTTGAACATCTACTGTGGATCAGGGCTTTACATAACTTACCTAATCCTCAGGAGAAAGGGCATGTTAGGTATTTTAGCTCTATTGTATGACAAGGCTGAGAGAAGTTAAGTGACTTTTCCAAGATCTCAAAGCGAATAAGTTAGTGGGGCCCAGATTTGAGAGATGCCAGCATCCGATGGTTTTCTGTTATTTTCTGTTTGTCTCTTGGGGTGTGGAGATCTGCTTCTCCAGACAGGTCATGATTGGGGAACTTGCTAGACCTACGTTTGCTCTTTTAATTTCTATCCCCTACTCCCCCAACCCACCCCACCCCAATCCCTGCCTACCTGTGGCCCTTTTGGCTACCAGAGTATGGTGTGGGGTGGCATGCTTTGCTGCTGGCTAGGCTTAAGAGAAGAAATAAAAGAGAGTGGTATGAGCAGGGGCCCCAGAGTCAGTGTGCTTGAGCTGGAATCCATTGAACCCCCCCACCGAAAAGCCATAATTCCAACATTTACCTAACACCTTTGTTTTACAAAGAGCTTTTTCATTTGATAATAAGATAGGCATGCAAGGCCTTTCTATCTCCATTTACAACTGTGGATACAGGATCTTTTTCAAGGAAATTGTCTTAGGTCTTCTGATTCCGGTTCCTGGTCTTTTTCCATTATCTTCTATCTCCCTCCTTTGGAAAACAAAGTTAAGAAATACCATTCTGGGAAACTGAAGCTACAAGAATGAAAACACAATGGCTTGGGGCAGTAAGTCATAAGTCACCGTGATTGGGAGATGGCCTTCCCTGCTCATGTTCTGGGAAGCAGCCGTCACAAATGTAGCTAATGTAGAACAAATAGTAATCTGGGAAATTGTAACATTAGATCACATAATGGCAATGGCTTTTGAAAGATAAGGTAACTGATAAGGAATATTGAGAAAGGAACACAGGAGACTAAGACTTTGAAAGATTTCCTCTAATGTTGTCTGAAAAGAGTGTGATCTGACTTCAGATGATCTGTACCGGTTCCTCAGACTGAGGACTATCCCTCCAGTGGAGAAGGGCAATTCATCAAGCAACCAGAGCTGGAGAGTAATTCTCTGAAAGAACATCCAGCTGCCCTGGTTCATCTTCTCAGCTCACCCAGCAGAAAACTTGCAATTTGGCCTCCTGAGTGCTGATGACCAGCATGGGTTCTCTCAGTGATGACTCTCCTGCTGGAGCTAATATGGAATATTGGTCTATCAATCACTCTCTGGTGAGTTCAGCTCCTACGATTTAATCTCTCCTTTGATCACCTCTGCTGAAACTGATAAAGACCCTGATCCTGCTCAGATGCTGAGCGGATTATGGGCTTTGGTTCCCTCCTTTGGTGCAGTCATACATGGGAGACCCTGAAAAAGACAGAGTCTTTCTCACTATGTGGCCTTGATAGTTTATGGAGACCATAATCTTGTTTTGTCCAGGAACCCAGCATGTCCATCTAGTCCTAAAACTTCAAAGAACAGATGTTTCAAAGGATGTGTTTGAGCAAGAATCTTACAGAAGCATTTTTAAACACAGCTTATTGTGAGGATCTCAAACTTACTCAGGTTAGTGCCCCAAAACAGAGATGGAACAAGCTTTCCCACTCCTAGGCTAGATGAATGGGAGGCCCCTTTGGGCCTAGAGTGTCTTGAGGCTTTGAGGGAAGGGACTCACATCGGTCACCTGACAGGACACAGCAATATCTCAGGAGGCAGCATGGTAGTATATCTTTTGGGCAACAACTGGTCAGGCCCTGGGGCAGATGAAGAGGAATACAGCACAGTAGGAGGAGAGGGGTAAGTTCTCACTGGCCTGAAGGCTGGGAAGTTGGTTGGTGAGGATGCCAGGAGATTTGGCTTCTGGGTGCTCCTTGCAGAGATCCTTACCACCTTCATCTAGCTTTGGAAGTGCCCCTTCTCCATGGTGGACAATTCTGAGATGTTGGGTTGGAGGAGAAGGTCCCTATTCAGTGGATGTGGTGCTCTGAGATTCCATCATAAAGAGGTCACTAGGTGACCCAGTGAGCAGACTCAGGATTCTGTCTTGCTGGGACTCAGCAACCCAGACAGGTAAGAGAGTAGCAGAAGCTGAGTGGCCTGGCTCCTAAGGCAACACGTTACATGTTGTCCTGTTGGCATAGCAGTGTTTGATGAACCCTGGTGTAGTGAGGGTAGGAAGTATCTTACCTGGTGGCTGAAGTTGGGTAAAAGTAGGAGATACCTAAGTCAGATGGTATCTGTGTCAAGGCTCCATTCCTTTTATAGGGATTAAACAAGATAATATACAATACAGTCTCTATACTATGTCTGATAAGTACTTAACAGTGGCAACCACTACCATCATCATCACCATCTTGAATAGTACTTTGCACTTAATTTCATGTTGTGTTCAGTAAGTCGGATAATTGGCTATAAATTATAGAATTTACAATTGTACTCTGTCCCATGTTGGTCCACGGTAAAGGCTGGACTCTTAGTGGCATCTCAGAGTTGGAAGAGCCCATGAAAAACCAAGGGTCATATCCTCAAGGTCAGGGCCAGGCAGGTATCATGCATATGTTAATCAGGATGGTATAGGATAATAAGGAAGTTGGGGACTGTGGCAACCTGGAGAGCATATATCACATCTAAGGGCAGTGGCTTCTCAACTCTAGCTGGTTGTTGCCATGAAAAGATGTGGGCTCAGAAATTCTAGCTCTTCTGATTATTTATGAAAGACATGAATCCAGATCTAAGATGAAATTTTACAGTTTTTAAAATATGGTAAGCCAAACAAAATGTGTCTGTAGGCTGTATGGGATCTGTCAGCTGTCAGTCTGGGATACTCTTCTCTGAAGCAGGAATCCCATATATGGCCCTCCTGCCCCATGGTCATCCAGTGAAACCCCCATAGGATGGTCTGATTGTCTTTTTTAAGTCCTACCTCTCTGGCAGTGTGACAAGTCCCCAAAGTTGCAAATCTGGAACAGGGCTGAGCCAATAGGGCTGTAACTGCAGCCACCTGCTACTGCTTACCTGCTGTTTCATCAACAATTGGATTGGACAAAGACTCTTGCCCTCCATCCAACATCACCCACCCCAGGTCTGAACTCATCTTGAGAAATTGGGGGAGTTAGTGTTCCTCTTGTTTGCACCTTGCTGTGGATGCAAGCTGAGCCTTAACCTTGTAAAACCAATGGAAAAGAGGAGTCAACTTGGGCAAACCCTGGGCAATACTCAACTAAACATAAATGCAGGACTGGCTACACAGATCTGCAACTGGTGCCATGGCACAAGCCCCATACTCAGAAGGGCCTCACCCTTGATTTAATACTCTGCTTTTGCTATCTTGAAATCCTCAGAATTTTCCAATAAGGGGGCCTGTGTTTTCATTTTGCACTAAGCTCCACAAATTTTGTAGCTGTCCTGCATAAATGTGATCAGAATTGGAAGCATACCACGTAAGTGGATTTTTTTTTTTTTTTTGGAAGCTCCTACAACTTGATTAGTTTGCACTTTTATGTGAATTGAGGTAATGCCCATGGAAACCAGGGAGCAGGAAAATGCTTTCCTGACAATGATAAAAGATGAGGAGGATCTCTCCTGCCTTGTGGTAAGTGGAGCGGGTAGGGAAAGAGTCAATTTCCAGTGATGTGACCACCTCCCACGGCTTTTCTTCCTTATCTCAGGTGCTGGACCTGCATTAGCTGTTAGGCAGAGGAGATGCAGATGGGCATGGAATTAATTGTGGGAATAGCTGTTGGGTTAGCATTAGAGGAATCTGGAGAATAGACAACATCCAGTGGGTAGGAGAGCCAGGAGACTCAATTGTTTTTCCTGATCATTTGCAGGTCAGCAAAACTCTGGAGTTGCTGAGGAATGAGTGTGTGCTGGGCATTAGAACAGCTTTACTGATGTATTTGAGTTAACACCATGAGATCATAATACAGGGCACTGAAAAGTTACTAAACGGTTCTCACTGAACCTCTTGTAGAGATTCTTTGGTGCTGGAACTATAATTAATTCCATTTCTATCGCTACCTTACTCTTGTACATATGGTCTGCTGCAGAGATCTCAACTGCACTTTGGGTACAGTGGAAGAGTCCAATAGGGCAAACATTAAAAATGAGGGCTTCGTCTTCAGACTTTGGCATTACCCTTTTGGCAAAGGATTCAGAGGTTGCAGCTATGGAACTTGCTCTTAGCAAGGGAGTAAGCAGAATTTGAGGGGATCTATTGTATTAATGCCCTCCCTAAGTCACAGAGGGTTGCAGATCAAGAAATTTCTCTGTAAACTTGACAAACTAGATAGCATGGCCAACTAATGATGACTAGAACAACACACCAATCTAGGGCTCAACCAATAAAAGCAAATCTTTCCCCTGGATAATCACCCTTCCCTTCTGCAAACTCTAACGCCCAAATCTCTAGAATTACATTAACTGGATAGACGAATTGGGGGGAGAATTGACATCTTGATTATAGCAAATTCTCTTATCCAGGAACATAAGATGTTTCTCAACTGATTCTAATTTTTATGTCTTTTTTGTGAAAATTTATGGTCCTTTTTATTTAGTCCTGCATATTTCTTGTTAACTTTGTCTCTGGATATTTCATATTTTTCAATGCTATTTTGAATGTCATCTTTTTTTCATTATATTTTTCTAACTAGTTCACTAGTTCTTACTGGTATATTGGAAAGCTATGTTTGCATATTTATTTTATAATTACCCCTGATCTCTCTTATTAACTCTATGGCTTTATGTCTTTTTTTTTTGGTAACTAATCATGTAATATGCAATATGTAGCATTAATGCTGCAAGTGCATTCTTCAGTGTCAGTTGCAGAAATCACTAATTGACATCCCATCGAGGCTGGGTGAATAAATCCTTCACAATCTGCACTCTGTTGGGAGACAATTCTATGTGGGTTTGTACAGCAATCAGCCTTGGAAGATAGAGATAGTGTCTCTTGCCAAGCAAAGGAGGTAGAGATAGTATCTCCCTCATGAGCAAAGGGAAGGTATGTTGTGAAGGATCAAAGATTCAGATTATTTAAGTTCAGACTTCTTCTGTAACATATCTCATTGCATGTGCTGGTGTCCTCTGGTCCTCTTCACATCACCTGGTAGGAGTTGGGATTTAGGGAATGGTGTAAAATGCTGATACTCTTGTTACTATTACTGTGAGTAATAAGTAGTCCTTCATCTCCGACCCAAGAGTCTTGTGTTTTCTACCAGCATCTTACCATAAGAGTACCAAAGAGTGTAAAAAGGGCAGTGGGCATGTGATAGGTCAGAAAAGGCCTGGGCAAGCAGATCGACAAAATGGAGGAGGACAGAAGAACATGACCATGCCAGTAGGGTCTATGAAAGATCACTCTATCCCTAGGGGTACCACAGAGTTGTTTTTTTTTTTGTTTTTTTTTTTTTTAAATATGAAACAGGATTCAGCCCTGACTACTTCCTGCCTTTTTTAATAGAGTAGTTTTGTTGACTTGTCCTCAATCTTGCTAGGGGTCCCATGAGTACAGGCCCGGCTGCCATGAGGGGCTTTAGGAAAACTTATCTCCTTCCACTTCTTGTTTTGTTGTCCTTTTATAATTCTCATGGGCCCCTTTCCCTAATGAAAACTCGTTTGCTTGGGAGAACCCATTAATGGTCAGTTATACCCTAGTGTTGATTTACATTGTTGGAGTATTACCTCTCTTAGAGAACGTTCTTTGAACCACACCTGCATCTTGGGAAGGAATGACTCTTCCATGTGGCAGACATGCACAGCATTTTAGAACAGCAGTGATATTTGGAAGGATTTTTCTGATGTCCTTGACATTGTACCATGTCAGCAGCAACTCTGCTGCATCTCTCTGACTGGCAGGGGTGCTGATGGGTGGCTCCTTGGAGCCCCTCCCCACTATGAACAATCCTCACTATTATAAAATAAAGTTTCACTAACCTAAAACTGCAAAGAAAATAAATCTAGGTATATGTCACCTTTTAGAGTCTTTTGCAAATCTCCACCTGCTGGGAAACTTCAGATCTTAATTTTCATGCTAAGGGGCTCTTTTCAGAAACTTGTAGAACATCTGAAGGAAGAGAGAATTTTTAAGAGAACTTCATGCCAATTAACTTGGCCCATTTGTAAGAAATGGGAATGATTATCTCAGAGATTAATTAGGATTGCTAAAGGTGATGGTGGACTAGAACCTAAATGCGCCCGTAAATTCTTCTCCCTTGGTTTAGAATGAACATATCACGGGCAAAAGGGCAGAGGTTATTAAAGTGAATGAGGTCATTGTCTTTTACAGGGTGATGGCGCCCTTTCATTCTGCAGCAGATGGTAAGAGAGAGGAGGAGAAATTGTCATTGCCTTCACATTTGGATCATATAGTGCATTCCCTAATGTAATATGAAATATCATCCTAATGAATTAGTCTTAAACACAATGCTTATCAGAATAATGAAGAGAGTGCCCGCAAGTCCAGTACTGCTCCTGCCAATGACATCGGAAACTGTCCAGGGAGAGTAGTTATCATCCAGTGCCTCATCTCAAAGGATTTAATGGTCTGAAAGAAGTGGGGAAGAATGAGTTCATCCCTTAGTCAGAAATGCTTCTGAAACTAATGAATTTTTATTTTTGAATATGGAGAAAAAATATTGTTCACTGGTTCCTAAAAGCTCTCAGACTTTTTGGCTTGAAGTGAGGGATTCTGGAACAACCCAGGGACTGGGTCTTTCTAGCTGAATGAGCCCCTCAGATTGTATAGTACCTGGGACAGCATCTGAAGGATAGGCTTTTGAGGATTCAGTTCCCACTCCTGTCTCCTGCCCCAGGTAAACATTTCAGGAAGTGTTGTTTCTTTGCAGTGACTGTACAGAAGGAACCATCCTCCAAGGGGGGTACCGTCTTTCCCTAGCTTTCTTGACATGTTGGATTGCTTGCTACATGCATCTCTTGCCTACTAACAGAACTGATTTTGTTTGGGTTTCCAGCTGTCAGGCACTGGGTCTCTCCTCAACCCAAGGTCAATCTCCAATCTAATCTCTCTAATGAGAGATTAGAATTATGAGATATAATTCATAAAACATATGAATTATATTTTGCTTTCCAGTTATTGTTTTAGGAATAAGCATGTGATAGAATTCTGGCCAATGAGATAGATGTGAAATGTGTGTGTGGAGGCTGGGGGTTGCTTCTGGGAATGTTCCCTTACTCTTTAAAAGAGGCACAAGAAAAGGATGCTCTCCCTAGGCCTTTGGGCATTGTTGTGTGAGGACATGATGCTTGAGGCTGCTGGAGTCGTCTTGCCACCATGAGAATTCAAGCCTGAAGACAAAGGGCAATGTGCTGAGGATGGCAGAGCCAAAAGATAGAAAGAAACTGAGCTGCTGATAACATGATTGGGCCACTGAATGAAGCTGAATATGCTTCTGTTCCAAACTTCATGTTACGTGAGATAAGTGCTCTTACGTGATTTGCTCTCATTTATTCAAAAGTGTCTTCCAATTCATGGAGCTGGCACAGAGTCACCATCTTTGTCACCCTTTTCCCTATTTCCTCACCTCACCCTCTTTTATTAAGACTTATTTCTTAATAAATAGTTGACACTTGCAAGCTCAGGCATCCACATAGATCCCACAACCGCTGCCCCTCTGAGGACATGCATGTGACTGGGGTTCTCCAAAACTCGATGGCTCACAAAGGAATACCTTTAAAGGGGCCCCCTGATAAATGCCAGAGCCACTCTTCCTTTAGAGTGGAACAAGACATTTTTGAAACTGCAGAGTGCTCTTTGGTGGAGCAGATCAAGGTGGCCCATTTTCTCTTGTCTACCCATCTGGTCCTCTGACTGGCGGCATCTTGTCTCACGCTGCAGGATTCTGCTTGCCTGGGAGAGGGGCGTCAGATCCCTGTAAGGAGGGGAAGACCTCAAGAATTTTTATCTCCTAGAGCTCTTTGCCTTTTTTTTACCCAAACTGGAAAACCAGGGAAATAAATCCCCCACATATTTATGAATTTCTTTTCTTCCCTAGTCTTCACATCTCTAAATATATCAAACATGATAATTTTATGAGCAACCAAGTCATACATAATACATTTTATGTTCTTAAATGTATCAAGTGATTTTAGATCTGCACAGGATGCTAAAAAACAAGAACAGACAGTGCTCAATTTGTAAATTAATTTGGGAGTATAACTTTTTCTTTTTTTTTTAAAGTGGGTTGCTTGAATTCAGAATGCTTTTTCTTGTAGAAACAATGATGGTTAAGTTCCAAATCTGGACACAAAAGCCCACATATTCCACAATGTGCTGCAGCCTTGTCGTTTAATAACCATACTGACATAGTTAACGCTTACTGAGCCTCTCTTATGTGGCTGACTCTTTATTCCTTCTTTATATATTATCTTGGTGATTTAATTCTCACAGCTCTGTGTCAAAGGAAACCAAAGCTCAGACAGCTTAAGTAACTTGCCCAAGGGCACACAGCACATACATGGTAAAACCAGGACCCTGTGGTCTCTCTGGCCCCAGCACTGGTTGTTTTCACACTCTCCTTGCCCTCCTGATGGGTCTCAATCACCATCAGCAGCAATGTTTCTATGGGAAAATGTGTTCCAAATTCCAACTGCAATGCCAAGAGCACATAGTTCAGCTCTGGCAGCTAAAATCCCCCTTTGCCCTTTAATTTCCCTATTTTTCTCCTCAATAGCAGAGGGAGAGAGAGAGAGACAGAGAGACAGAGAGAGACAGAGAGACAGAGAGAATGAATCAGTATGAGAGGTTGGCCCAGAATGAAGGGCTCTTACTGTCATTTGCCAGACAGCCTGTGTCCATCTCAGGCCGTGCCCATCCACTGTCTCCCCCACCCCCATCAGGTAGCTGAGCTGGAGATAATGCAAACACTCCTCATTACATTTCTGTTGCTTTTACCACCTGTTTAGAGCCCAACTACTGACACAGGTTTGATAAAAGGGTTTGGGGGCTATTTAAATCCCAGCTTGGACCAGCACTTCACTTTGTAAGCATCCAGTAAAATGTGCCTTTAAAACAGTGAGATTTTTGCCCACCCCTCTCCTGCAGCTGGTATCTCACCTGGGGAGGACCATCATAACCTTCCTTACACCTCATCTCCTGTTTCTAGATCTGCCATACCTCCTCCCACCAGGTTAATCTCTTCTTTCCTGAATGCTTCTGAAAGTGTTGGGAATCTTGTAAAATCAGCCAAGCTGTCTCAATGCCTCCTGATGGCTTGCATTTCACCCAATATACTATCACCTTATTTATTTCTTATTTAAAAAAATCTTCCAGTCAAGTTTCATAGTTTCCTTTGATAGAAAGTTCCAGCCCACCCCTTATCTTTAAGAGCAAGTCCTAATTTATTCTGCTATCTTGTAATTATCTTCTCATGCATTCTTTACTGCTACGGGGAAGACCTTAAACTACCCTTCTTGCCTGTGGTTACTATTAATATTACATTAAGGATTCATAATTTAGTTTGTGGAATATTTTGGACCTCTGCTCTTTTGCCTTTCATTTCCTGGATTTGCCCTAATTTCACTGTTCTTCAGTGCTCCTACCCAAGGGGAAAGAGAAGTTGCCTCAACACTCATGGATACTCATTCTCCATGGACTCTCATTCTCCCATCTTCACAAATAAAGGGGAGTTGGCTTTGTAAAGTGGAAATGACATGAAAAACAAAATAGAAAAACATTATCAAAATAACCGACACTGAAAATATACACAATCCAATGAGTTCTTGGCTAAGAAATTATCCTGGATTTTTAAGAAATAAAGAATGATTTTAAATTATTGCCAATACGAGTGAAAAGTGTTCCTTTGGGGAGCTAAGCATCCATGGTCTCTGAAGACCTTCACTGCCATTAGTTGATTAATTAATTCATTAACACATCGTAGAGCACAGGATATTGACTCCATTTGGCACTGAGCAGGCAGTTTGATTTCCTTAGAAAAAATTTCTCTTATACGAAAGCACAGAAATAGTAAATAATTAAGCTCTAAGCTGCCTTGTTGTGATCTTTTATTGATCAAGGCAGAGATTTGAGAGGAGGCAAGCTTCAGGCATTCGCTCCAACCAGACTTTATTTGCCCCAAGATGACATGTTACCGCGAGACGCCTGTTCCTATTATAAAGCCCTTAAGGAAGAAAATAAGTCCACAACATGTTTATGGCTCGTGTTACTTCTGTCCGAGGTTAATCGCCCCAGTCTTGAAGACTGAAACATTTTCTGGTGGACTCCCAAGAGGCCAAAGGAGGTGATATGACGAGTGTGCTGCTTGCTGCCTTCTGAGTCCTGGCTTCATTAAGCTGGGTTTTAATACCTTTTTTTTTCTTTTAATAAAGCTATTAGGACAATGACTTACAATTGTGCAGTTCAGTGAGACCTCCAGGGAGTGAAGGTGGGGGCTTAGCTTGGATCAATGGCAGAGAAAGTGGTCTGAGCCATTCTGCTGGTGGGATTTTGCTGCTTCCCTCCCAAGGGCACTGGGCTGTCCCCTGTCCCTGCTCACCAGCCACCAGCCAGCCAACTGCCCCTTGACCCAAGGTGTGCAGGTGGATGCAGGTGGGAGGGAGAGCCATTGAGGTGGCATCAGCAGCTGCCTCAGCGTCGCAAACCTTTCCCCTCTTTCTGTTCGCTGCCTCCCATGTGTCCCTTCAGGTTCTACCTTCCTTCTCTCCTTCTGTCCTCAGCAGAGCTCCCTGAAGGAATTAACTGCCCCCACTGTCTGGACCTCCCTCAGCCCCCTCTCACTCCTGGCACCTCCCTTTCAGGGCTTTTCTGCCTCCCTTGTAGCTGCTCCTTGGTGACGAAGCTCATCTCACTACTGTGGGGTAAGTGATGTATCTTCCTGCTGGGAGGCTTTGGAAATGGTCTACAACTCTCTCCTAATAGCTCCACCTTTGGCTTTTGTGACAACTCTTGACGGTGTTTTCCCATTTATTCCTTGTGGCAGTCACGAAGATGCAGCACTCAGATTGCCTTTGAGAAAGGACTTACTGCCTACATCTCAGGATTCCCTACATCTTTGGGCCAAGGTCTCACTCTTCTTGGGTGGCCCCTGGCCAACGACTGACCAAGGTTGTGGTATAAGGGCCCAGACACTCCCCTCCAGCGTGGGGCTCTCCGGTATGAATCTTTGCTCCAGAACTCTCCACGGGGTGGCGGAGGCTTAGTAGGGTCTGCATCAGTCTGACCCCCTACCTACCCAATCCGGCTTCTTTCCTTTTCCTTTCACAGCTGTTGCTCCCAGCAAAACTTCTGCTCTCCCCTGTCTCCGTGTTTGTTTCCTTGGGGACCCAAGTGACATATTCCTTATACACTTTTGTTGCCATTGCTTTTTTACCAGCTTCTTAAATGATGGTGTTTCAAAGGCGTTGGTTTAGGCCCTTTTCTCCTCTCAGTTTACCCATTGTTTTTGGGTCATCATCTTATTCTCCTCCATGTCTTTCACTCTCCTCCCAACACTAGTAGAAAACTCTAAATCTCTCAGGTCATAGCTCTCCTCAATCTTTAAGTCTGTGTGTATCTGTTTTGCTGATATCTTGCAGGCATCTCAGACTTTTTTTTTTTTTAAAGATTTTATTTATTTATTTAACAGAGAGAGAGAGACAGCGAGAGCAGGAACACAAGCAGGGGGAGTAGGAGAGGGAGAAGCAGGTTTCCCGCCAATCAGGGAGCCCGATGTGGGGCTCGATCCCAGGACCCTGGGATCATGACCTGAGCTGGAGGCAAACGCTTAACGACTGAGCCACCCAGGCACCCCTGGCATCTCAAACTTAATATGTGCTAAGAAGAACTCATGAACCCCAAACCCTATCCCCTGGCCAAAAAAATAAATACATAAAATAAAAAATAAAAAATGAATAAAAATCCTCCCATATTTTCTGTCTTAGGAAGTAGCTCCTACGTGTTGCTGATGTCTCTGTGCCAAAAGCCTTGCTGCTGTTCTCCATTGCTCTGTTGCTTTGCCGCCCATGTCTAGATCCCCCATGACCTTCTGTACGACAACGGTCTCCATTCCTGCTGGAGCTGCCTTTGTGCTGGCTGGGATCATTGCAACTGCCTCCTGACGAGTCTTTCTGTCCCGATTCCTACCACATTCAATCCATCCTTGAACCTGTTGTCAGAGTGATCTTAAATTACAAATCTGGTATCCTTCCCCCTCTCAACCCCTTGTAATAGCTTTCCTCCCGCCCCTCCAGATAAATCTAAACATCTCAAAATGTTTTTGGGAAGAGGATCTCAAGGAGCAGACCTTGGAACATCAGCATCAGCATTACCTGGGAACTTACTAGAAATGCAAACTCTCAGACCCCAGCTCAGACCTACTGAATCAGAAATAAGCTCTTCAGGTGAAGCACACTACAGTGTGCATTATCAGTGGCTTAGGAAGTCATCCGCGTTTCTAGTTTCCTCATTTGTCCGCATATCTCCTCCCCTTCTGCTTTGATCACACTGAGCAACTTGTCCGCCTAATATGGGGCTCCCTCTGCTAACTCCTGATTCCCCTTCAGGCATCAGTGCATGTGTCACTTCCTCCAGGGAGCCTTCTCTGACACTTCTCCAGCTGAGTTAGGTACCCCTCCTCAGTCCCCTATGCTTTACTCTATCATAGTTCTTATATTATTGTGTTATGATTGCCTTTTTACCAGGCTGCATCTCCCACGAGACTGTGAGCTTGTTCAGAAGAGAGATTGTCTTTCATCTCTGACTCTCCGGGGCCTGGCTCACCGCCAGGCCCAGAGAAGGGGCACAGTAATGATGTCCTGATGGAGGAATATCAAGCTCCAGCTTTTGCTGGGGTTGCTGGGCTGGAGTGACACTGTCAGCTGCCTGCGGCAGGTGTATTCTGCATCCTCATGTGCCCGTGGACATCTGCCCTAAAATAGTGGGACTAGATTTTGATCTCGTCCTACTTGTTTCATTTTAGCCCTGGGGAGCTGGATGCTGGTGTGTACTAATTGGATGATGGCATTGGGTCTGACTGGCCTTGTAAATGTGTGCAGAGGCAGTGAGCAGAGCAGAGTTCAAATAGAATCATCCTGGAAATGCTTCGATTTTCCCAGCTAAGCAGTCTGACCCTGTACTCCCGGGAGCTTGCCATAACTCTGCCACGCCGTTGGTGAGGGCCTGCCTTGGGGCTTAGCTCTGCAGTGGAGGCCACTCTTGCTGCTGCACCATCTTCTCAGGCTGTTTGGCCCGGCAAGGACTTACTTTCTCCATCTTTGCTGCGGGCATCACCCAAATCACTCACTTGGTCACCGAGTGCTCCAGGCATAAGCCTTTCTGAATGAGTCACATCACTGGCGGTTCCAGTGTGAAAGCACAGAGCACGAGGCATGCAGCTTGAAGTGCATCACTCAGAGTAGGAGGCTGAGGGGAGCCCAAAGGAACAACTGTCCAGGTTGCGGATGCAGACAGAAAAACAGCGCAGAGAAAGGTTACGTCCCGCTCTGAAAAGAGCGATGCCTCTCCCCTCTCCTCCCTCCCATTGTGGCAGTTCCCTCCACTTCTAGCAGTAGGAAGAGGAGGTCCGGGAGACAGACTGGGAAGGGTTTGAGCTTGATGGAGCAGCTTTGCGGAGGCTGAACCCTTGTGAGCTGGATCCTCGTGCTGCATCTGTCAACAGGACAGCTTTCTCCCATCAGTCACCCCTCAGACCAGATGCATCACTTTGAGGGGGTGGTCTTTAATCTTTTTGGGGGGATCAGGGACCCTTTTGAGAATCCAAGAAAATGATGGCTATTCTTCCCAGAAAAAGGAAGAGTTCCCCATAGGTACATATTTGTTGGTCTCATTTCAGGTGATTTGTGAAATCTCTGAGGTTTATCCATTAACCTGTAGGAGTCTATGGACGACCCATAAGGAACCCCCGCTGTTCCTTGCTTCTGATCTTTTTATACCAAAATCCCATCCTCTGTAGGCCTTGCTCCTGAAGCCCCAGGCAGAACTACTCCCTCCTCAGTGCTCACATGGCCCATAGCCCTTGCTGCACAACGAAACACAATGTTATATGACCAAAATCTCCAGAGTCTGTCTGACCCAGTTGATACCCTGGGTTCTTATCCTGGCTTCCCCATTTACTTGCTTTGTGGCCTGGTAGACTGATGAAGGAGACATGCCAGGCCTCAGCTTCCTCGCTGGTGAAGTGAGCATGATCACAGGATCTGGCCCACAGGGTTGCTGAGAGTATTCAGTAAGAGCCTGCATGTCAGGGCCCTATGTGGAGACGGGCACTGAGGGTCAGTGCAGGGATGGAGCCCTTTGTTCTCTGTGTTGCTGGTGCCCAGCACGGGGGTCCACGTATAGTAGATATTCCCTTAACCTTGGTTAAAGAGGAGAAGGAATGACTAGGTTAAGATACAGATACCTCACACCTGTGGGAATTGGCTAACTGTGACCAGGCAGGCGGCAGTAAAGGGGAGTGGCTTTGCCTTCAGTGTTCCCATCCAGGCTCCTGGATTTCCCCCAAAGCTGGAGAGCTGGACACTCAACCTCAGACCTGGCAGGTGTGGGTTACATGAGATATGTGGAAAGTGAAGCACAGTCAGACGCTGGCCATGGAGTCAGAACTCGGTTCAAAACTAGCCTCTGACACTCATCGGACTTTCGGCAAACAATCTTTCCGGTTTTTCCAAGTGAAGTGGAGGACTATCGACACCGATCTCATAAGATTCTTGTGCAGATCAGATTAAGTCAGGTTTAGCACATAGAAGATGCTGAAGAAGTGGAAGCCGTAGTCATTGTAAACTAGAAGACTGAACAAATGTGACTTATGAAAATCGGTGTGTCATTGTTCATTTTGGGGTTAGGACCAGCCTGGCGCTAGGCACAGAGGCAAGGGGGAATGCCCCGATATCAGGCTCTAAGTTGAGACTACTTGAATTCAAATCCTAGCTTTACCACTTACTAGCTCCGTGGCCTTGGGTAAGTCAATGAACCTCCCTGAGCCCCAGTTTCTTCATCTGTGAAGTGCAAATAGTACTACCTACCACACAGAGTTGCTTTTATTGCGAAGATCAAGTGAGAGAATGTGTAAATTGCATTTAGGGTGGTGTGTGGCACATAACACGTGCTCAGTAAATGGTAGCTTTATTACCATTATTCTCTGAGGGAGGGCAAGAGGGGCATCCACACCCTGACCCCTACCTCAGCCTGGCAGAGATCTCACCAAGTGGCAGAGGCTAGCCTTAGCTTTTTGAAGAATTATTTTATTTTTGTTCTATAGCTATGTTTAGACAATGTAATGGCAGCCTGAAGGTGGCCCGGCCTGGCTTGGGCCGGGAGAAAGACTAAGGTCCCATACACTCCAGGGCCTATGGAGACCCCAGATAATTCCCAGCAGCATGCCGCTTAGAGCTTCCTCTGTTGGAGATGCTCTCCGCACATTTCCTGGACAACCAGTTTATCCCCTCCCCAGCCCCTGGAGTCCCCGTCAGCGGAGGTTTCCAGGAGTGTGTCCACACTGTCATAGGTAGGAGAAGGCCATCTCGGGCTACCTGAGGTGGAGGCCTTGCAGATCCAGCACTCTATGCAGCCCAGCTCCTCCAGGAAAGCCCCCCGGGCTTGGGGAGGCTGCCGAGCTTCGTTCATATTCATCATCACTTGGAGCTGCACCTTTTCTCCAGGCTGTGTGGGGATGTGCATCACCATGGAAACGCTAGAGGTGAAATCACTCAAGTGTTGGCAAGCGGAGTTTCTCTCTGGAGCTTGGAAAAATGGAGAGTAGACTCACCGTGTCACAGAAAGGAAGGATGTCCTTAAAACAACCCAAACATTCTCAATTCCATTTGGGGACTTTCCCTTTAAATAAAGACTGAACAATAAATGAAAGAGAAATGTTTTCAGTTTCTAGATCAGCTACCCCAGAGAGTCTACTTGCGATGGACATGCCAATCCTTTCTGGCTTTCCTAATCTGCTGTCTCTTGTAGAGTGGATAACACATTCTGTCTGGAAAGGAATGGGTGACATCTCGAAGTTGATATTTTAAACTGATGAAGCTGGAGCCTAGAAGTGTGGATCCCTGTGCCTGTTGGCCATTTCTGGTCCTTTGCCTGAGTTTTGGGCCCAGGACACATTTTCTTATTTTTTATTTTTTATTTTTTTTGTAGTTTTTAATTTTATTATGTTATGTTAATTATATTATGTTTTATTATGTTATGTTATGTTATTATATTATATTAGTTTTTTTTTTTTTAAAGATTTTATTTATTTATTCATGAGAGACAGAGAGAGAGAGAGAGAGAGAGAAGCAGGCTCCCAAGGAGCAGGGAGCCCGATGCGGGACTCGATCCCAGGACCCTGGGATCATGACCTGAGCCAAAGGCAGACGCTTAACCATCTGAGCCACCCAGGCGCCCACATCATTAGTTTTTGATGTAGTGATCTACGATCCATTGTTTTCATATAACACCCAGTGCTCCATGCAGTAGTGCCCTCCTTAATACCCATCACCGGGCTAACCAATCCCCCCTCCCCCCTCCCCTCTAAAACCCTGTTTGTTTCTCAGGTCCATAGTCTCTCATGGTTCATCTCTCCCTCCATTTCCCCCTGCCCATTTTTCCCTTCCTTCCCCTAATGTCCTCCATGTTATTCCTTATGTTCCACAAATAAGTGAAACCATATGATAATTGACTTTCTCTGCTTGACTTATTTCACTTAGCATAATCTCCTCCAGTCCCATCCATGTTGATGTAAAGTTGGGTATTCATCTTTTCTGATGGCTGAGTAATATTCCATTGTATATATGGACCACATCTTCTTTATCTATTCATCTGTTGAAGGGCATCTCGGCTCTTTCCACAGTTTGGCTATTGCGGACATTGCCGCTATGAACATTGGGGTGCATATGGCCCTTCTTTTCACTACATCTGTGTCTTTGGGGTAAATATCCAGGAGTGCAATTGCTGGGTCATAGGGTAGCTCTGTTTTTACATTTTTGAGGAAACTCCACATTGTTTTCCAAAGTGGCTGTACCAACTTGCATTCCTACCAACAGTGTAAGAGGGTTCCCCTTTCTCCACAACCTCTCC
Source organism: Mirounga angustirostris (assembly GCF_029215605.1). NCBI lineage: Eukaryota > Metazoa > Chordata > Mammalia > Carnivora > Phocidae > Mirounga > Mirounga angustirostris. The sequence continues at coordinate 124,082,318 of NW_026991709.1, forward strand.
AACATTTGTTGTTTCTTTCCCTGTCCATTTCTGCCATTCTAACTGGTGTAAGGTGGTATCTCAGTGTGGTTTTGATTTGAATTTCCCTGATGGCTAATGATGATGAACATTTTTTCATGTGTCTGTTAGCCATTTGTATGTCTTCTTCAGAGAAGTGTCTGTTCATCTCTTCTGCCCACTTTTTGACTTGATTATTTGTTTTTTGGGTGTTGAGTTTTTTTTTTTTTTTAAAGATTTTATTTATTTATTTGACAGAGAAAGACACAGCGAGAGAGGGAACACAAGCAGGGGGAGTGGGAGAGGGAGAAGCAGACTCCCTGCCGAGCAGGGAGCCCGATGTGGGACTCGATCCAGGGACTCCAGGATCATGACCTGAGCCGAAGGCAGTCGCTTAACCAACTGAGCCACCCAGGCGCCCATTGGGTGTTGAGTCTGAGAAGTTCTTTATAGATCTTGGATACCAGCCCTTTATCTGTAGTGTCATTTGCAAATATCTTCTCCCATTCTGTGGGTTGCCTCTTTGTTTTGTTGACTGTTTCCTTTGCTGTGCAGAAGCTTTTTATCTTGATGAAGTCCCAAAAGTTCATTTTTGCTTTTGTTTCACTAGCTTTTGGAGATGTATCTTAAAAGAAGTTGCTGTGGCCGATGTCAAAGAGGTTACTGCCTATGTTCTTCTCTAGGATTTTGATGGATTCCTGTCTCACATTGAGGTCTTTCATCCACTTTGAGTTTATCTTTGTGAATGGTGTTAGAGAATGGTCGAGTTTCATTCTTCTGCATGTGGCTGTCCAATTTTCCCAGTACCATTTATTGAAGAGACTGTCTTTTTTCCATTGCATGTTTTTTCCTGCTTTGTCAAAGATTATTTGACCATAGAGTTGAGGGTCCATATCTGGGTTCTCTATTCTGTTCTATTGGTCTATATGTCTGTTTTTGTGCCAGTACCATGCTGTCTTGGTGATCACTGCTTTGTAATATAGCTTGAAATCGGGCAATGTGATGACCCCAGCTTTATTTTTCTTTTTCAACATCTCCTTGGAGATTCAGGATCTTTTCTGATTCCATACAAATTTTAGGATTGTTTGTTCCAGCACTTTGAAAAATGTCATTGGAATTTTGATTGGGATGGCATTGAAGGTATAGATTGGTCTGGGTAGCATAGACATTTTAACAATGTTTATTTTTCTGATCCATGAGCATGGAATATTTTTCCATCTTTTTGTGTCTTCTTCAATTTCTTTCATGAGTGTTTTGTAGTTCCTAGAGTATAAATCCTTTACCTCTTCGGTTAGGTTTATTCTGAGGTATCTTATGGTTTTTGGTGCTATTGTAAATGGAATCATTTCTTTAATTTCTCTTTCTACAGGTGCGTTGTTAGTGTATAAGAAAGCAACTGATTTCTGTGCATTGATTTTGTATCCTGCCACATTACTGAATTGCTGGATGAATTCTAGTAATTTGGGGGGGGGAGTCTTTTGGGTTTTCCACATAAAGTATCATGTCGTCTGTGAAAAGAGAGAGTTTGACTTCTTCTTTGCCAATTTGAATACCTTTTATTTCTTTTTGTTGTCTGATTGCTGTTGCTAGGACTTCTAGTACTATGTTGAACAACAGTGGTGAGACTGGGCACCCTTGACGTGTTCCTGATCTTAAGGGAAAGGCTCTTAGCTTTTCCCCATTGAGGATGATATTCACTGTGGGTTTTTGCATAGATGGATTTTATGAGCTTGAGGAATGTTCCCTCTATCCCTATACTCTGGAGAGTTTTAATCAGGAAAGGATGTTGTATTTTGTCAAATGCTTTTTCTGCATCAATTGAGAGGACAATATGGTTCTTCTCCCTCCTCTTATTAATGTGTTCTATCACATTGATTGATTTGCGAATGTTGAACCACCCTTGCATCCCGGGGATAAATCCCACTTGGTCGTGGGGGATGATCCTTTTAATGTATTGTTGGATCCTATTAGCTAGGATTTTGTTGAGGATTTTGGAATCCATATTCATCAGGGATATCGGTCTGAAATTCTCCTTTTTGATGGGGTCTCTGCCTGGTTTGGGGATTAAGGTAATGCTGGCCTCATAGAATGAGTTTGGAAGTTTTCCTTCTGTTTCTATTTTTTGAAACAGATTCAGTAGAATAGGTATTATTTCTTCTTTGAATGGTTGGTAGAATTCCCCAGGGAATCCATCAGGCCCTGGACTCCTGTTTTTTGGGAGGTTTTTGATCACTGCTTCAATCTCGTTACTGGTTATTGGCCTATTCAGGTTGTCAATATCTTCCGGTTTCAATCTTGGCAGCTTATAGGTTTCCAGGAAGGCCTCCATTTCATCCAGATTGCTCAGTTTATTGGCATGTAGTTGTTGATAATAATTTCTAATAATTGTTTCTATTTCCTTGGTGTTAGTCGTAATCTCTCCCCTTTCATTCATAATTTTATTAATTTGGGTCCTTTCTCTCTTCTTTTGGATAAGTCTGGCCAGTGGTTTATCAATCTTATTAATTCTTTCAAAGAACCAACTTCTAGTTTCATTGATCTGATCTACTGTGTTTCTGGTTTCTAATTCATTGATTTCTGCTCTAATTTTAATTATTTCTCTTCTAATGCGTGGCTTAGGTGTCGTTTGTTGCTTTTTCTCTAGTTCTTTAAGGTATAGAGTTAGTTGGTGAATTCGGGATTTTTCTATTTTTTTGAGTGAGGCTTGGATGGCTATGTATTTCCCCCTTAGGACCGCCTTTGCAGTATCCCATAGGTTTTGGACTGATGTGTTTTCATTCTCTCCCTCTTTTTTTTAGATTTTTTATTTATTTGCAAGAGAGAGAATGAGAGACAGAGAGCATGAGAGGGAGGAGGGTCAGAGGGAGAAGCAGACTCCCTGCTGAGCAGGGAGCCTGATGTGGGACTCGATCCCGGAACTCCAGGATCATGACCTAAGCTGAAGGCAGTTGCTTAACCAACTGAGCCAGCCACCCAGGCGCCTCGGGTTCTCTTGTTTTCCATGAATTGTTTAAGTTCTTCTTTGATTTCCTGGTTGACCCAAACATTCTTGAGCAGAGTGGTCTTTAGCTTCCAAGTGTTTGAATTTCTGCCAAATTTTTTCTTGTGATTGAGTTCCAGTTTTAAAGCATTATAGTCTGAGAATATGCAGGGAATAATCTCAGTCTTTTGGTATCGGTTGAGACCTGATTTGTGACCCAGTATGTGGTCTCTTCTGGAGAAGGCTCCATGTGTGCTCGAGAAGAATGAGTATTCTGTTGTTTTAGGGTGGGATGTTCTGTATATATCTATGAGATCCATCTGGTCCAGTGTGTCATTCAAAGCTCTTGTTTCTTTGTTAATTTTCTGCTTAGATGATCTGTCTGTTGCTGAGAGTGGAGTATTGAGGTCTTCTAGGATTAACGTATTGTTATCAATATGACTCTTTATTTTGGTTAACAGTTGGCTTATGTAGGTGGCTGCTCCCATGTTGGGGGCATAGATATTTACAGTTGTTAGATCTTCTTGTTGGATAGACCCTTTAAGAATGATATAGTGTCCTTCTGTGTCTCTTATTACAGACTTTAGTTTAAAATCTAATTGTCTGGTATAAGAATTGCTACCCCAGCTTTCTTTTGAGGTTCGCTGGCATGGAAGATAGATCTCCATCCCTTCACTTTCAGTCTGGATGTATCTTTAGGTTCAAAATGAGTCTCTTGTAGACAGCATATGGATGGGTCCTGTCTTTTTATCCAATCTGCAACCCCGTGCCGTTTTATGGGAGCATTTAGGCCATTCACGTTGAGAGTGATTATTGAAAGATACGAATTAATTGTCATCATGTTGCCTGTGAAGATGTTTTTATAGATTGTCCCTGTAAATTTCTGTTGTAGATCACTCTTGGGGTCTTTCTCCTTTTATAGAACCCCCCCTTAATATTTCTTGCAGGGCCGGCTTAGTGGTCACATATTCTTTCAACTTCTGCCGGTCGTGGAAACTCTGCATCTCTCCATCCATTCTAAATGAAAGCCTTGCCAGATAAAGTATTCTTGGCTGCATGTTCTTCTCATTTAGTACCCTGAATATGTCTTGCCAGGCCTTTCTGGCTTGCCAGGTCTCTGTGGATAGGTCTGATGTTATTCTGATGTTCCTCCCTCTGTATGTAAGGAATCTCTTCCCCCTAACTGCCCTTAAGATGGTTTCCTTGGTTCTAAGATTTGCAAGTTTTACTATTACATGCCAGGGTGTTGGCCTGTTTTCCTTGATCTTAGGAGGGGTCCTCTCTGCCTCTAGGACTTGAATGTTTGTTTCATTCCCCAGATTAGGGAAGTTCTCAGCTACGATTTGCTCAAATACATCTTCTAGCCCTCTCTCTCTCTCCACTCCCTCCAGGATTCCAATTATTCTGACATTGGAACGCCTCAGGGTGTCACTTATTTCTCTGATTCTATTTTCATGGATTCTGAGTTGTTTTTCTCTGGCCTCCTCTTTTCCCTTTTTATCTATTATACTGTCTTCCAGATCGCTTATTCTCTCTTCTGTCTCAGTTACCCTAGCTGTTAGATTATCTAGATTGGATAGCATTTTTAAGTTCTGCCAATTCCCCTTTTATTTCTGCCCTTAGAGACTCTATGTTGCCATTAATTGATTTCTCCATTCTAGCCATTGTCTTCACAATTGCTAGCCTGAATTCCATCTCTGACATCTTGGTTATATCTGCATGCATTTGTAAATCTGCAGCATAAGTCATAATCTCTGAGTCTTTTCTGTTTTGGGGGCTCCTCCTCCTAATCATTCTGTTGATGGGTGTTTGAGGGAATGTATAGAGACCAAATTATTGACCAGAACCCAAGCAAGATGCACCCGTTTTCTTGGGACCTTACGGTTGCTGGCCTCTTGTTTTCCTGGCCTGTCTTCTGCGGGAGGGGCCTGCTGCACTGTTACTCAGGCAACCCTGTTTGGGCGGAGTTGCCCTGCGCCCCTGTGGCGGGGGATGGGCTCAGTGGGAATCAGTCTTTGGGGCTTTTGTTCTCTGGCGCCTTTCCCTGGTGGCTTTCCGCGTCTCTTCTGCGAGTCAGAGCAGAAGAGACCGTTTCCAACCCTCTGCCTCAGAACAGAGAGACCTCAGTCTGTTCTTCAGTGAGCTCTCCAGGCCACACTGTCTCCGTTTCTGTCTGTGCTGCTGTAAATTGCAGCGTCCTGGGTTGTGCGCCCCTCTGCAGCGCTCCCAGTCCTGCCTCCGGTCGGGGCACGTCTCTGCCCTCTGTGCTTCTAAAACCGCCAGCCACTCCCAGTTCACGCACTCGCGACTCCGCCGCTTGGGGTTCCATCCCAGGGACTGCAGTTCACGTGCGCGCGACCATTGCTCCAGTTTTTGTCCTGGGGGCTGCAGTTCGTGCGCGCAACCCTGCCAGTGTGGTTTCCCACCCCGGGGGCTGCCCTAAAGTCCTTTCCCGACGCTACCAGTCTGCGAGTCTGTGCCCCGTCCGCAGCGCCCGAGGCTGTCACTCACTGGCGGTGTAGGATCCCCACAGCCCGGCACCCTCCCGCTGCCGTTTATCCTCCGATATCAGCCCGCAGAATCACGGCTCTCCGCTTCGTACCTCAAAACCAACTGCCTGCGATATTGTGTTTGTAGAGATCCAGATCTTCTTACATCTCAGGCTGGTTTCGTGGGTGCTCAGAGTGGTCTGGTGGATATCCAGCTCAATTCCGGGGACCAGTTGAAATAGGGTCCCCTACTCCTCCACCATCTTCCCCCACCCCCGCCCAGGACACATTTTCTAAATGAGGATCTGATAGGCTCCTGGAAGCTAAGCTCACTGAGGGCGTTTGTTTGGGTGGGGGGTGGGGACAGTTTCCAAGATAGCTGTGCCCATCCCTGCTCCCAAACCGCCCTGCCCTCAGACTTTGGAGGGTCTGCACCAGTTCCTGGAAGCTACTGTGGGCAGTGAGAGACCACACAGCTCTGATTGCCCGGACTGACATAGGGGAGGAGAAGCAGGATATGGGCAAGTGCAGGTGGTGCTGGGGGGCCGCTGGGCACTGGGATAGCTCTGGGAGGTTTTGGCTAATCTGGGGGTCTAAGCATGTCCATGGCCTACAGGGGGCCATCAGTGAGAGCTGCTTGAATTCTAGCTCAGCCTCAGAGTTACATGATTCTTCTTCATTGATTCTCCTACTTTGGGTAAAAAGAGCACTGATAATACTTCCTCTCCCTCCAGCAAGGGCAGTTTTGAACACATTGTGTAAAAGCTTGGCTTCATTCATTCGTTAGACAAGTATTCGCTGAATGTCTGTCATGTGTCAGGCACTGTGCTGGGGCCTGAGGATATAGCCTGCTTGGAAATAGTTATGGACAAGTTATGGATGGCAGAATGAATATATGGTCATGCATAAAGCCTTTTTTTTTTTTAGCTTAAGACCAGTGCTTTCAGTAAATGACTCTATTGTAACAGTTCTAACTTTTCTGTTTTTTTTTTCTTTTTTTCTTTTTTCTTTTTTTTTTTTTTTTAAGATTTTATTTATTTGCGAGAGAGAGAATGAGAGACAGAGAGCATGAGAGGGGGGAGGGTCAGAGGGAGAAGCAGACTCCCCGCCGAGCAGGGAGCCCGACGTGGGACTCGATCCCGGGACTCTGGGATCATGACCTGAGCCGAAGGCAGTCGCTTAACCAACTGAGCCACCCAGGCGCCCCCTAACTTTTCTGTTTTTATCAGAGACTTTGATTTCTAGGTCAAAGGAGGTTAAGGCAGAGAGAGAGACAGACGGACAGACACATACACACAAACACACACAGACCCTAATTGGCCTCGAAACTAAGGTCCGTGTTTCACTTTGCCAGGTGAGAAGAGACAGGCCAATTGAAATGTAGTCTAATCTCTTCCATTCTGTGCTATTAAGATTACCCTTAACTTCTCTGTGCCTTAGTTACTCCGTAAATGTCAGTCGGAACAGAGTATCCTGTGTGTCAGAGGTCCTAATGTAGGCAGAGCCAAGGCTTAGAGCTTTTGGCCTGTGGGGTCAGGGGCACCTCTCCTGGTGTCTGATTCAGGGCTTCCTGTAGCACAGCTCCAGGAGGTATCACGTCACCTCGATTACATCATGGATGGTGCTTCTGGGGCTGTGCAACTAGACAGCCCTGGTGCAGGTGGCTCTGTGGGGTGGCTCTTGGAGGGAAGTGGGGACTAAACTCTAGGAGGCGGCAGGAGGAGGTGATGTGCTCCGAAGGGGCTTAGGAGGTCCCAAGGGAGTTGGTGCAGGTGTGGTGAGTGGTGTGTTGTTGACATGGCAGAATGGCATTGCCAGACATTAAAGTGACAAGCAGAGTGGTGATGGACAGTAGCCAACAGGGAGAATAAGCAAGACTCGTGGAGATAGAACCACTCCCTTTGGGAGGCTTCTAGAAAAGCCTCAAAAGAGAGAGGTCTGAGGTGCTACCATTTTGCAGGTGGGGGCTATTGGTCTACAGTCTTGGAGACAAACTTATAAAATGGCCATCTGTCTGATTCACTATTAGTGGGGCCCTGGGTCAAATGGGCTTCCCATGTGGTGTATAGTTCTCAGGAGGATTATTATTTTAGAAAAGGACACTTGTTTCCTTATTGAGGGCCTCAGGGAGGGAATTGCAAAAATATGAGAGGATCAGAAATAACATGTGAACCCTACCTCCACTGAGCCGCCTGGCTTCTCTCTGCTTCTAGCAGAGGCTGATAAAGACTCAGCTGCTCTCTTTCCTTTCTTCCCGGGCACACACCTCGATTACGTTTCCCAGCCTCCCTTGCAGCTGAGTGTAACTGTGGGACTGAGTTCCTGCAAATGGAATGTGAGCTGAAGTGTTGCGTACCATTTCCAGGCCTGGCAAAGAAACATCCCGAGGACAGTCTCCGTGATCTTTCCCTTTCTGCTGGCTAGATACAGATGAGCGTGGTGACCTTAGAAGCCATCTGTTGAAGGCAGAGGAGGCACAAGATGGAAATAGCTAGGGTCCCTAAATCACCACTCAGAGGAGAACTGCTTGTCAATTGGAATCATCCATTTAGGACTTTACCAAGTAAGAAATAGGTCTATCGGGTCCGAACCATCATACATATTTGGGCTTGTTTGTTGCAGTGGCAAGCTGTTAGCACTGGGTTTTTCCCACAGTTAGGTTTGACTATTCAGCATCAGGAGTCCACTTCTAGTCCAATCAGGTGTGGTAAAAGGATTCCGTAGAACAAACTCTGGTTATCTCTGCGTAAGAAATGGCCTAAGGCTTCTCTCAGCAGAGGCTACTGTGCGGAAATTTTTCTCGGAAGGGGACTGTGAGCACGGCAGCTACCTTGACTTGCTGCCTAATGCTGCTAGGAAAAGAACTGATGGAATACTAGGTAACCAAAATCTACCTTCTAGTAACTTCCCCTCTTTTTCTCAATAGTAGCTTATTCCATCCTCTGTTGTCATGTTTCCATGGGTTCTCTCTCTTTTTTTTTTTAAAGATTTTATTTATTTTTTAACAGAGTGAGAGACAGCGAGAGAGGGAACACAAGCAGGGGGAGTGGGAGAGGGAGAAGCAGGCTTCCCGCCGAGCAGGGAACCCGATGCGGGGCTCGATCCCAGGACCCTGGGATCATGACCTGAGCTGAAGGCAGAAGCTTAATGACTGAGCCACCCAGGAGCCCCTCCATGGGTTCTCTTTTGACTTTGCTCCTTTAATGGCATTGTTCCTAAAGCATGGGTTTTGGAGTTACACAGACATCAGCTCAAATCCAACAATATCCACATACTGGCCTTGGGATCATGAACACATTCTCCCTGAATCCTAACCTTGTCATCAGTAAAATGGAGATAGAGGCACTTCTAGGATTGTTGTGAGTACTGAATGAAATCCCGTGTCCAAAGCACCCACCACTGTGTCCCGCAGAGTAGACTCCTGCTCAGCAGCTGTGATTCTGTTGTGTTTGATATTGTGATTTCAGACCTTTCATTTTCCTGGTTAGTGGCTCTGAACATGTTGAGGTTGGTTCAAATCCCATGGAACTTGAATCTGAATACAGTTCTGCAGTTGGTATGGGACTGAGAGTAGTGCAGGAGGCCACTGCTTCTTGCGATGTGGGTACCATACTCACGCTCCTTCCCATTGGTTAGCAGGTCCAACAAGTCGTTGGTCATGGAGCTTGTTCTCAGTTCACCTTCAGACCATCAGGACAGTCGCATTGTATTAACACACTGAGATCCACTTAAGACATCACTCTCCAATGTGAGGGTGATCTGGCTGTGACATCTGTCACCCCATTGATCGCCAGAGTTGATTGGGCTGATGTGGCAGGCTAGGCAAGTGGCCTCTTCCTCCCTCACCACCCCATGTGCCTCCCTCCTGAAGCTGTGTGCTTGCCCGAAGAGGAAGGCCTTCCCTGATAGAGGAGGACTGTTTTTGGTCAAGGGTATATGAGTAGCTGTCCTCCCTTGCTAGAACCTCTGAACAAACTCTCAAGGTCCATTTTTGGAGAACATAGGATTTTATTTTTATATTAAAAAAAAGAAGACATCACTCTTTGTCTTGGGCTTTGATGTCTTAAGGCAGTTGCCATGACACTGCCAGCTGGGAGGTGTTTGGGGAGCCTGCCTGGCATATCTAAAGGATCCTTGAAAGGATTTCATAGAACAATATTCTTCACCTTTCTTGGATCATGAGTCTTCTGGAGAATTTGATGAAAGTCCTGGATCTTCTCTTTAGACATATATCCACATGCACATAGATACTGTTTTGCATGCTATTTGGGAGGCCTCCAAGGAGAGTCAGCTCTTGGCTGGCAAGCTTGGGTTGGGAACATGCCTGCCATTTTGTGGGAGCTGTGAACTCTTCCTGGAGAGGGAGCTCCAGGCAGCCTCCCCTCCAGTGACCTCAGCAAAGTGGGAACGACCCAAGCACTTTTCTCATCAAGCTCAAATCAGCTGTGTGAAACCTCAGAGGGACCCTCTCCAAGTCCTCCTTGGCATCTCTGTCTGAACAATCCTACTGGTTCTGAGCGTTAATCAGAGTCATCGGGAGTCTGCTGCTGTTATGTGGCACTTAATTGGTTCTTTGGAGGAAAGTGAGTCACCGTCTAGGAGAGTAGGCTGTGGGGCAGGAACGCACAGAGGGAAAGGAAAATGAAACTGCACATGGACAAGATCAAATGTGCCCTTACCGCTTCCCCAAGACTGCAACCTGAGAGGAGCCTGCTTTTGCTGATGGGATTTCAAGAAGTTTTCAGAAGCATGGAGACAAAGGAGGCCTCCTCCTCCTCCCTGTCTTTGTTTCTCTCCCTCCTTTTCTGCATGTGGAACCACATCTAGTGGAGGGGGAAGGGGACAGGTTATCCACTTGACTGTCAGAGCTGATCACTGCTGACCTTATCAAAACAGAATCAATGCACTCTCCTCCCAGCAACCCAGAAAAACCACAAGGAGTTTGAACCGAAGCAGTTTGAAGTGCAGAATCGTAGGAAGCAGAAGACAGCCTGTAAACTGTCAGGTCTCTGAATCCTCCCCTGCCCTTCCTCAGAGTCAGGCCAGAGCTGTCACCTCACTAGAATTCCGGTGCAGAATCGGCTCCCGATAAGGGAGAAATCCAGACCAGCCTTTGTGAACCAAGCCCCTTGGGGCTGGCTGGCTCTGTGTGCCCGAGAGGAGGTACAGAGTACCTCCGGAGAGCTCAGAGTACCGCCTGGCACGGGAAGGGAGGCCTGTGGGCTGCGGGGTAGAACCCAGGACAGTGACCTCTGCCCTCCTCAGGACCTTTCAGCAGGCTCTTGGGAAGGCCCTCTCCTGGCGGGGCCCTAGAGTAGAAATTCCAGGCTCCCCCTGGACCCTTGGAAAAGTCCTGCTGTGGCACTGATTTAGTGCCAAGTGACCTCCATGATGCCACCACCTCTCTCCTCCTCTTGTTTCTTTGTTCCTCTTTATTTTTAATCCAGACATGCTTTCTATTCCTTTTCTCTTTCTACTTTCCCTCCTTTTTTTTTTCAGGAGGGAGAAGACCAGAAAGAAGGAATGAAGGAGAGAACCACTGTGGGTGGAAAAGGAAAGGGGAGTTAGATGAGGTCATCTGGTGCCCAGCAGAAGTGTCTGCCTTCCCACAGAAGACACGGTCTCCCTCTGTGCCTGATTTTGGATTGGGGTTGGGGGGACCCAGATCCTTCACAACATCAGAGGCTATTCCCTGGTGTCAGTGGGACCTGAACTAGACGTCTTCCATCTGTTCTCTGGCCTTCTCGGCTCTTCTGAAAACAAACCAGTGTCTTAAGTATATTCCCTCAAGATGTCAACGCCCTAAACATGTCTCCATCTCCTTTCTTGGCCATTCCTCCATCTCAGAGCTCATAGCAGTGGGCGCCAGTGTGGCTCAGGTGCCCAGAATTGGCAGAGCCATCAGGCATCCTCATCACACTTTACTATAATTTCCCAACTAATCTTTCTCCCTCAGCAGAGAGGAACTTGAGTGCAGTGACTGGTCTGATTCATCCTTGTGTCCAGAGCCTATCCCAGAAGATGGGCAGAGTGGAGCTCAGGGACTGGCATTTCTGTGCTCATCATGAAGGCAGGCCTACCTCAACCAGAGTTTACACTGACCCCTGTGGATAGACATCATGGTCAGTCCTTGTGTGGCTTCGTAGCTTTGTTGTTGAGCAAGAACATGGCCAAAAGAGCTGACCACTTCACTGGACTCCCTATACTCATGCACTGTCATGCCTTTGCATGTCCGGTGCCCTCTGCCTGGAATGCATCCTTCCCCAGGCAGAATTAATTGACTTATTTTCTGAATTCCCAAAGGACTTTGTACTCAGTTTTTTGTTTTTTTTTTTTAATAGTGTTGATCACATTGTGGTTTATTGGTTGTTTGCATGGCTGTCTCCTCCTAGGCAGGCATTCATCTACCCCAAGATTACTTGTCAAGCATCTTTTTCAGGTTTGGGGACATGAGGGACAGTGGAAGCAGGACTCTGCCCCTTGTGGAACCAAATGGAAGGATGGATGGCCTAGACAATGCCAGGCACAGAGTCAGTTCATATCAAATGTTCATGGATTGGAATTGGAGATGTGGTATCCAGAGAGGCTGGGCAGGGAAGGGGCCAGAAACAGGAGATGGGGACACATAAGGAAATTGATTTCTTATTATCATTCAGAGAGTCTAGAACCCGGAGGGGAGAAAAGTGAGCAGAAACAAAGAAATCCTGTGGGCTGAGCATGGCTGGGGCAGAAAGGGCAGCCGATTAGGTGCTGCAAGGACAGCATTAATGAGCAGACTGCCGCCCGCGGTTCTCATCCCGAGGTGTGGTGGCAAGTGTTCTGCCAGCCGTTTGTTATCTGCCATCACTGCGGATGGACAGAGTCAGGAGATGCTGGGGGAGGGGCGCGTTCTCAGGAAAGTGTGCAAGGAAGCAGCAGCCGCAGGTGGGCCCCGATGCTGACGGTATTAATTGAGAAGTGTGTAATGCACCTGCTTTTTAAAAATCCCATGGGTAAATGGAGGGAAAGAGCAAGGATGAGCATCACAGGTTTGCGTTCTCCCATCTAGGGAAGGAGGAAGAACGTGGGGGGCAGAAGGGCGTGGCACCCTGGGCCCCTGGGGTCAGTACCAATGCGCAGAGCCCATGCCTACCGCGGGTGCCCGAGTGAGGCTTCCGGCTCCCCGTGCGGTTCACACGCCTCAGCGGCAGGCGACGCGGCCAGCGGGCCAGCTGTCAGGGTTTCCCCCACAGAGCAGCGGGGAGCAGAGGAGCACCAGGCCCGATCTTTCTTCCCGGCGAACCCCTTCCCACAGAAGGGGGCTTCCTCGGCCTGGGCATGGTGGGAAATTCCCCATCAACCCGCGGGCAGGGGAGCAGAAACCAACACACCAGCGCCAGCCACAGACGGTCGCAGCTTCTAAATAAGCATTTCATTAGCTTGGAACCCAGGGAAAACTCGGCGCGAGTTACAGGAAAAAATAAACGAGTAAGGAGAGCCTGATTTTAAATCCTGCTAGTTATGTTCAGCACGTCCATAAACATAAGCAGAGCTCTCTTTTTAAAGGGGCCACTGTTAATTAGCTACGGCGCCCGTTCGAGCATTTTGTCTAGTTCTAACGTGGTTATGCCGTGCTGGGGAAGAGGCTTACGGTTCCACATATCCTTTTTATGCCTCCTCCTGTCCTGCTGAAATTGGCTCCCTCACTCAGTAACTGTGCTTTATGTAGGAGCTGAACGGGAATAGCGTTACTCGTGTTTATACTTGCTGCCTGCCCCTGGAAGGCCAATTATGCCTCATTCCTCCTTCCTGAGGTTGGTGCTCCATTCCGATTGGAGTAGACACTCGATTCTATTTGCACAAGCTGTGTGTTCTATTTCTCCTTCCACCCCCCCCCCCCACTAAGGAATGCTTGGGAGTGCTTTTTGCGTCCTCTGTCTAACTCCTGATGGCGTGCACCCAGTTCTTCACCTTTCCATGGGATTAGCAGGAGGCCTGCTGCCCACTGCCCCGAGCCCAGGCATCCAGTGTCCCCTTATCTCCCCTGACAGGCTTGTTCTGCTCAAGCAGGGGTTTAGACTGTGATTCAGCAGACCTCCTGAATGCCACTGTGGAAAGAGATGTTGGCAGGTAACAGGGGATGTGTGGGGTGGGTTTGAGTCCCAGCTGCACCACCAGTAACCTTGCTGAACCCCATCTGCAGGATGGGGACAAAAGGCTTTGTTGTGGGGAGAAATGATGGCCACAGAGCTCCCAGGCATCTTCTGTCCTGCTTCCTTAGGTGCTCATCGTCTTGGGCTTACATTAGGTGTGAGACCAGGTGACATTAAAAAACTTCTAAAAAAGCTGAAGGGCCTCTTATTTCTAGCCTGATTCTGCGTGCAAAGATTCCTGGTTTCTGAGTAGGTCTGGTTTGTTTGGATCTTCTGAGATGCTCTTGGAAAGACCCAGGGATCCTCATTAGTATAATAGCTACTGCTGTTTGAGCACCTACTGAGTGTAAGCTCTGATACAGCGGTTTGCAATCTTGGCATCATTTAATCTTTGTCACGGCACTGTGAGATAGATATTATTCCCATCTGCTGGATAAGGAAACTGAGACTCAGCGAGGTTAATAATGAGTTCAAGATTTCACATTTGGTAAGTGTGAGAGTTGGGTTTCGGGTGGCCTGTTCACTTCCATTTCCATCTTTCCACCACGCATCACTGTCCCCCTAGAAAGAAATCTAAGAATCCAAGCTAAGCAATTCCCTAGAGTAGCACCATCTGTTAGAAAGCTTTCCATGATGACAGAAAAGTCCTATTCTGCTCTGTCCAATATGATAACCATTAGCCACTTGAAATGCGGCTAGTGTGACAGAACTGAGTTTTGAATTTTATTTATTTAAATTTATCTAAATTTAAATAGCTCACATGGGTAGTAACTACCATATTGAACAGTGCAGTGCTAGAGCTTGCATTTTGCTGGTGCAAGTGCTCAAGGATACCCCAGGAGCTCATAATGGATGGCCCCCGCTCAAGCTCCTCCTACCCTCCCCCACATATGGACACACACTTAGTGGCTACCTTCCCATATAGTTCTGTATAGTTCATAGAGCAGACCGGATGTGGGATGTCACCTTCTGCTCTTTGTGGTATGGCCGGGGCCCTGGGGGCTTTGGTTGGACAAAGGACTGGATGGTTCTCCATCTTGTAGTTTCTGTTCCCAGCTTCCCTTTAACTTCTGGTTTCTGAGCTTCAGTCTCAAGCTCTCCAGTTTCCTATTTGGTTCTGTCTGTAGCTAGGATTGGCCATCCTGTTAGCCCTCTGCATGTAGCTGGTGCTTGGGGACATAGGCTCTTTTCACATTCTTGGCAGTTTGGGCATCACGCTTTTACTTTCTCTTTAAAGTATCTTTTTCCCCCTGATTATAAGAGTAGTGCATGTTGATTATAGAAAATGTAGAAAATACAGGTGCCTGGGTGGCTCAGTCAGTTAAATGTCTGACTTTGGGGGTCCTGGGATCAAGCTCCACATCGGGCTCCTCCCTCAGCAGGGAGTCTGCTTCTCCCTCTTCCCCTGCTTTTCTCTTTCTCTCTCAAATAAATAATTAAAATCTTAAGAAAAAGAAAATGTAGAAAATAAAGAAAAAGAAAACCCTAGAAAGCCATACTAGTATTTAGACATAATCACTTTTATAACTTGAGATTTTTTGGGACGCCTGGGTGGCTCAGTCAGTTAAGAGTCTAACTTCAGCTCAGGTCAAGATTCCAGGGTCCTGGGATCAAGTGCTGCTTCAGGGTTCTTGCTCAGCAGGAAGCCTGCTTCTCCCTCTGCCTGCCCTTCCCCCCCTGCTTGTGCTCTCTCTCTCTTTTTCTCTCTGACAAATAAATAAATAAATAAAATCTTAAAAATATATGTATGTATAGAATTTGAGATTTTTCCTTCGAGTTATGTGTAGTTTTTATATAAGGAAAATACCATTTGTAATTTCAATTTTTATTTATTGTTAGATGGTGAAAATTTTGTCATGAAATATACTTCAGAAACTTGGTTTTAAACAGGTATAAAGCATTTTCTTGTGCAAATATATTATAGTTTATTTAACCATTCTCTCAGGGGAACATTTAGGTTATTTCCAATGTTCTGCTATTATAGATAACACTAATGAGCATCCTTAGAGCTGATTCAGGTAATTCTTTGTATATATCTACAATCAATTCACTAGAGCAGACTCCTAGAATTGCAATTGAGAGGTCAAAGGACGGGTGTTTTATAGCTCTGGGTGTTGCCACAATTGCTTCCAGGAAGGTTTACCAACTTTTATTCCCACCTATAGGGTATGAGAGTGCCTGACTGTGATAGATCAAGTGATCTGAGCAAATGCCTACCTCTCGTATTCATCACCGTATTTTTTAAATATTGGAATTAGAAAGGTGTTTCACTTACTTTTGCTGTGTAACAACTTATCCTAAACTTAAAACAACCACTTAATTTCATTCATAATTTTGTGGGGCAGGAATCTAGGAAGGGTTTGGCTGGGTGGTTCTTCCATGGGGTCTCTGACGTGGTTACTGTCAGAAGTTGGCTGGGGCTGGAATCATCTGAAGGCTTGATAAGTCTGGAGGTCCAAGATGGCTCATTCACATGGTTGCATTTGGTGCTTACTGCTGCCTAGGAGCTCGCCTGGGGCTGCCAGCTGGAGTGCCCACATGTGTTTTCTCTAGCATGATGATCTCAGGGTAGTAAAACTCCTTACATGGAGTTTTCCAAGTGAGTGTTCCAAGAGATCCAAGTAGAAGCTGTACGGCCTAGCTTGGAAGTCATATAGCATCACTTCTACCATCCTCTGCTAGTTGAAGCAGTCATAAGTTTGTGCAGATTCAAGTGGAGGGGATATAGACTCCACCTTTTAATGGGAGAAATGTCAAAGACTTGAGGCCATTTTTTAAACACTACCATACAAGATGTCTTGCATATAAGCATGCTTGCATGGTAGGCATGCTTGCATGACATATTTACCATTAATGGTACTCAAGTTTTCAAAGGACCTGTGTCCAAGAAGGTACTTAAAGGCCATGCTGGGTATGAATGATAGCTGTTAAGGGCCTTGTGTTGGGTTAATGTATATGAAAGTGTGAGCAAAGATGAGTAGACTAGGAGTTTAGTCAATGTGAACAATAGTCAAGGGTCCAGAGTTTGGGATTAAACTCTATCATTGAGCTGAAATTGGCTGACTGCTGAATCCCAGGCATCTCTGACATCAGGAAGGGGGTTCAGAGAGCCCAGTCAGGTAGGAAGACTCAGTTTTTGATGCTTCTGCTGGGGAGCAACCTGGGAACCCAGCAGTGAGCCTGGCATCTGTGACCAGCGGAGAAGCAGTTAATCCATTGCATTCACAAGCGGTTAATCCATTGCACTCATATGCATTCACATGGTGGAATCTCATCCCTAGCACTAGGATGGAAGAACAAAAGGTGGTGCATCTGGCTTCCTGTTCTGACCTCTGAATTTTAGTGAACGGACTTTTGTTTTAGGAGTCTGAATGTCAAGGCCCGATTTGATCAACTTTTGGCAAGGTAGTAAGAAAAGGAGAAATCTCAGAGAGCCCTGAGAGTTATATGCTTTTGTTGGTCACTAAGTGTAGCTTGGGGCATCCCTGCCATCCTCTCATAATAGATAGCACCCTTGACTCCATTGTCTTTACATGCCCTAATCCAGCTTTGTTCCCAACCAGACAGAGGGCCCAGCCTCCTCCTTGGGCTCATGGGGCAAGGATCCTTTTCTCAAGATGGATGACTGTTTGAGATTCTTTGAGTCCATAATTCCCTGAATATTTTCCTCCAGAGTCACCCAGACATTGGTTAGGAATGTGGTTCACATCCTATCAATCACCTCTCATATCCACAGAACATACAAGGGGTCAGTGTGGACCAGAATCTTCTAGGAGTCTTTTCAGAATACATATGGCCAGGTGCTACCCTGGATTTGGGGAATTCGATTTCTAGAGAGTGGGGAAGGGAGTTTGACATGTTTATTTTGAAACAAGTCTCTGACAATTAAGATGCCACCCTTCCCAAAGAGCCTTAGTTTACAAGGTGTTTTATTTTGCATCTGTTGTCTCTGTTGATTCGTGTCAGTACCCCTGTTTCACAGAAAAGGAAACTGAAGCACAGAGAGATTAAGTGATAATCTCAGAGCTACATTTGACCCAAGAATTTCTGACTCTTCTAGAAATAATTCAGCAAGTTCTTTTCTATGAAGACCTCATGGCCACTTCCTTAGCTGTGGCATTCCTGGGGTTACCGGTGGGGTGACTGGCAGATGTTTGATTGGTAGCTTTTTGGGCCATAAGGTCTGGAACAAGAAGCTTCTGAGCTTCAACTGAGCCACTTGCTGTGTACACAGGGACATCTCCTATCTGATTAGCTTGCAAGTTTAGGCTGAATTTGGGTTGTGAAGGTGAAACCTTTTCTAGTGGAAATGCTGAGGCCATCAAGGGTGCATCGGCACATCTCCAAAAGCAACAGCTAGGCTCCACTCCCCTGAATGTAGGTTGGTGGTGAAAAAACTACAAAACAAACCTTTACTTTACATTTCAAAGTGCAACTAGGGGAGGAAGCCTGGCCTGCTCCCTGGAAGTGAATCTGGGCAGGAGTCAGCTCTTAAAGACCAGGGTATATTGTTTTGATAGAAAGTACAAGGGGCTATCTGGAATAAAAGGCTTCATCCATTGCCAGCAGGAATGGGGGATGCTAAATAAATACCCCCCCAGTCCTGCAACTGTAATTTCTTCACTTGGGAGGAGACAAGTGAAGGTGAGAACCACATTGTGTAAGAGTTAAGAGACATCGGAGACCCCCAGTCAGCTTCTATGGTTTACAGCATGGAAGTCAGGCTCTGAGAGAAGAGCCCTGTCTAAAGTCACCCAGTGTGTAAGTGGCAATGATAGAATTGGATCCTAGGGCTCCTCCTGCCCAATTTGGGCTTGTCCCATCATGTACCTTGCAGCAATCTAGAGCTCCAAATACTTGAGACTGGGAGAGAGGATTACTCTTAATTCAATCATGTCTTCTCCAGTACATGGAGCCCAGAACTCAAAGCAGAGTCTGGCATTTTCTTACTTCTAATGTCATAAGTTTTCAGTTTTGAGCCTCTTTTTAGTGCCATCCCATCTCTCTTCCTTTGGTGGGAGGCTGAGCTGTAAGTTCAAATAGGATGTCTTACAATTGGCCTGTTGAGCTTTGAGTGCATGGAGAAGTACACAAACCACTTTTCTTGTCACATAGCTAAAATTACCTCTGTAAGGTCCCAGTGTTCTTAGTTAGAATGTAAAGCAATAGCTATTATTGGTCACACATATTTCCAGTTTTGTTTTCTTGATGAGTTTGAATAACCAAACAGATCTTCTGATAGGGACAGAGGACAGGTAAGTTTGATGGCTGCAGGTAGATTGTGAAAGATGTGAAAGACAATGAACATTGGAAAAGATACACTTACTGGGAATTTCATGAGCCCTCAGGGATAATATAAAGGCACCAAGAGCCTAAAGTGAAGGGAAGGAGGGAGAGAGAACCACGAAAGAATGGGAATGGCAGGGAGTAGCAGCACCAAAGACTTCCTTATCCTAGTTCAAAATTTGTTGGGATTCATTGCTGCTGCCATGGGGCTTCCCACCAGGCAACATGGCCATTAGGCTTTCAGGTCAGTGGTCAGAGAATCTGGTTCTCCTTTGGTTGAAGAGTACATCTACTATGTCTGTGTCCTATGAACCTAATATCAAGCCAAGTGACTCCGTGGAAGGATCTTCTGAGAATGTTTAGTGAAGTCCCTTCATTGGATAAGTGAGGTCCTGAGGGATTGTGTGATCTGCTCCAGGCAGCTATGGGGACATTGAGCCCAAGGTCCCTTTGCCTTCATTTTTGTCTCTCTTTCATAACAGACCCTAAAAGTTGCCACAGACTGCTGTTTGTAGTTAGTGATTGAGACTTGGGGCCTTGGTTTTGGCTTCTAATATCCCTGAATTGGCAGATGTTGGGGCAAGATAGAGACTTCTCACATCTTGCTTGGGTCAAACAATCAGGTGTGCTCAAAAGTATCTTCACTCCAAATGAGTATTTCCTGGACAGGTGCATTACCTGGTGAACAAAATGAGTGAGGAGAGGGAAAGAAGGAAGGGGAAAATGGCTGTATCTTACAAATTAGATGAGGATAGAATTTTTTTTTTTTTTTTTTTTTTTTTACAGCTCTCTTTCCCAGAGGGAGTTCTTGATGTGTGGGATATCCTGCTTAGAGGGAAAGCCCAACCTGTCCACTCGTCCTCATGCCGGATTATCTGACACCTTTGATAGAGGCCAACAATAATAATTTACATTTACTTATACACATTGCCAAGAAACTAAAAAACATATTATAAATGTCATGTGCTGTGACAGGCACTATTATCCTGAGAGAGAGATTGCAACAAATCATTCAATAATTAATTTACAAATACCAGAAAACTGGAGGGTATTAGATGAAAACCAATGTGACTGTGCAGGGAACCAATCACATCAGACCAATTTAATTTCCTCCAGTGTCAGAATGACAGGTCTGGAAGATAAGGCAAAAGCAATAGACGTAAAATATCCAGACTTCAGTAAGCCCTTTAGCTCTGTTCCAGAAGATGTCCTCATAAACATGCTATGAAAATATGGTGTAGCCTCTGCTATTGTTATTTAGTCTTTGATTTATCATGGTTCCCTTTCCCTAAAGAGTTTGAGTGGAGTGCTCTGCAGAAAAATAGCTGTTACCGGGGAGAGCACTGGGAGGGCCTCGCTCAGGACCCAGGTCTGGAATGAGTCTTGTTCAGTAATATGATTACAGAGATAATTCATGGTGACATATGTATGTACTTCAACATTTACAAAGTGCTCAGAGTTGGGTCTCAAACCCAAGTCTTTCGATTCCAAACTCAGGTTATTTCCCGCTCTCCCATAACTGCCTTGAAAGGAACTATTCACTCAACTACGCCAGAGGAACTATTTTCTTTCCAGGACAGTGATGAAAAGGCAGGACAGTAATATTTACAGTGGAGATTGGGGGCAGCTAATTTCCGGAGGATAGATAGCTCCCAGCCCTGTGGCCTCCAGATCCTTCCCATAGCGATTCCCTCCATGGACTAACAGAGTGGGGGATGGGTCTGCTGGTGAGCCCAAAGCACATGTGATGCTAGGAGTTTGGTTCAGGTGAGGGCAGAGTGACCAGGGTAGAGAAAGCTCTGCTTTCTCAGAGACTGGGTGGGCATGGGAGATAGAACTCCACAACACCCTGAGAGGCTCAGCTATTAACAGAGCCCAAAGACTCTTTAGAGAGCTGCTGACCAAATGCCAGATACATGTGGTCTCTGGAAGTGCTGCCTGACCTTGCTGACCAGTGGTGCAGGGTGGGAGAAGACTGCCCCTCTGTCTTGTAAGAGGGGACAGTTGGGGCAGAGCTGCTTCCTTCCCCCCCTGAAGAGAGGGGGGTGGTAATCATTTGACAGCTCATTTACTGCCTGCCTACTAGAAGGCAAAAATCCACCATCTTTTTGATGTCTTCTTGTTCGAGAAACCCTCCACAGCCCAAATTGTCTGAGTGCCCAGGGAACATACAATCATGAGTGGAAAAAGAAAACTCATCACCCACTTAAGGGAATTTAGTAAACAACTAGAACAGGTGGCTTTTACTTAGGTAGCACAAAATGATGAGGCAGAAGAAGGCTTTAGTAGAATAAAAGGAAGACCTCTCAAGGAAAACTAGAGGAAACACTGATTTTCTAAAACAACAAAAAGCAGTTTCTTAATTCAAAAAATTGGTAGGTAAACTGTACAGGGAGCTGGTTGGTGCTGGGAACCACATTAGCTTTCTGGATGATCATATGGGATAAACAGCTCAAAAGTAAAAACAAAGATATGGAGATCAGGGACAAAAAGCTAAGAAATACAACCAAGAAATATAATCTGGACAAACCCAAACAAACTAACAGTTCTAGAAGGGTGGATGGAGAAATAATAATTAAAGAAATCACAGAAGAAACATTTCCTGACTAAAGAAAGACATGGTCTTGACTATGGATGGGCTCACTGAGGATTCCAGGATAGTTGCAAACAGACATCAATCAGATGGCATCACTGAGCTCCAAAGGAAACGAGAAAATTTTGCAGGCTGTTGATGGAAAAAGTGGGTTGTTTCCAAAGGAAAGAACTTTAGACTCATTTGCAATACGGGAAGCCAGAAGTCTCTGGAAAAATATTTACCAACATTGAAAGAAAAGGATTATGATCTAAGAATCCTATTACCAGTCAGGGTGATGATCATCTTTTAGCGCATTCTGGACATATAAGGTACCAGTGAGAATTCCACCACATTCTACATGCAAGGTCAAAATTGGAAGAGACCTTAAATATTATTGTAGCTAGCCCCCATCAATCATATTTATTTTTCCTTTGTGAGTGTGTGTGTGTTCCTGATGTGATAAAGGCAGGGACTCATAAGGGCAGGGAGTGGAGAGAATGTCAGGAAGGCTGTTAAAACCATTATGTGGGTTTTAATGCTTATTTGCATTTAGATGTGTTTACTGAAGAATTGAGTTGGCCATAATAAGCATAATCCGAGGTCTATATGAGAGGGCTCCAGGGAAACCAATTTGGTTGCAATGGAATTTCCCAATGGGAGAAATGAGACAGTGCTGTATGGCTGGAGGTCCCTCAGAAGTTCCCACCTATGGTTGGCAAATAAAAACATAGGATGCCTTGTTAAATCTGAATTTCATGTTAGCAGAGTGATTTTTTTCAGTATGAGCATGTCCCAAATATTGCAAGAGCATCCTGTATTTTACCTGACGACTTGATTCCCACCTAAACTCTCGACCTGGAACCCCAGAGAGGTACATTTTTCAGGGACTTTGGTATGTCAGCCACAGATGGATGCTTAAAACTGGAGTTTCAGTGGGAGGAAACAAGGAGACCTTGAAGCAAAAGATGGGATTATTGTCAGTGTGGGCTCCGGCGGAGTGGTTTCTGAATGGCAGCTTGTCTCTCTCGAGGTTTGAAACATATTTGAATGGGTCCTTGCCTTTGTGACATTTAAAAATCTCATTATAAAGATTGTGTGTGTGTGTGCATGTGTGAGATCATATGATAATAAAGGCTAATTTTCACTGAGCATTTACCACGCCGGGCACTATGCTAAGCACTTTAGCTCGTTTATCCTTTAAAGCAATGATCCCCATTTTATAGATATAGAAAAAAAATGCTGAGTTTAAGTAGCTTGCTTAAGGTAATACAGATAGAGGGTGGAGTCAGGACTCGAACCCAGGTTTGCCTCTGCCTGGGAGCTGAGCTCGTGCCCTCTCATACTACCATACTACCTCATAGCCAGGAGCAGCAAGCAAAAGCAAAACAAAACAAAAGCCCAAAAGGCACAGTGCTGCCTCTGTCTGAGGCCTTGAGGCATTGGATGGAGTCGGGGTGGGGGAGGTCAGTGTGGGCCAGATTAGCCAGGGAAGGCTCTCTGGAAAAAGAAACTCAGAAACAGGGTTCTCACAGATGGGTCTGGATTTGGGATGGTGAACCGAGTGGTGAGAACATCAACCTGGGCCAGTGGAAGGAGGCCGCCTGGTGGGGTGGGTGGCCAGGGTAGGGGTGGGGTGGGTTGTGAGGGGGCATCCCAACAAGTCAGAGGAGACAGCAGGAGTTGAGTTGGTCCGTGAGGGAGAATGTTTGTGCCTGGTTTGGCACACAGAGTGACCACGGGAGAGGATCTCCCTAAGGATGAAGAGGAGGGCAGGGGTGTGTCATGGGTGAGGAGCAGGGTGAATCGCCATGGTGGAACTGAGGTGGGGTGGGTGACATATAGGCTGTTGTAAACTTAAGGTCAATGGGAAGCCAGGAAAGGGTTTTAAGATGAGGGGTGGTGGCGGTGGGGTTGGACGGGTAGGTTCCAGCAGTATTTAGGAGGCAACTGGATAGGAGTTAGTGGTAGAAATAGGTGCAGAGAGTGGGCAAAGGGAGCATGCCCAGCAGGGCCACCTGGCAGTGCCCCTGAGTGGAGGGAACCAGTAAGTGGAGCAGAATGATGTTGCAGGGAGGGAGCCTTGTTGCCTTCAGTTTTGGGGAAGCTGTTGCCCCCCAGTGAGGGGAGGTGAGTGATGCTGCATCCCCTCCTGCAGGGCACAGGCAGGTGCCCAGGTTAGAAATAGAGCTCCGCACGAACCTGGAAAGAATGCTCACAGTAGTGGCAGGCAGTGCCAGCATGGGTCTGTGCCTTGGGCTCTCCTGGTCAGCTCCAGGAGCCTGTGAGCAGATCACCCCGAGAAGCTTCTCCACCCCCTGGATGGTGCAGAGCCCATGCAGAGACATGGGAAAGGTAGGTTTCGGGCTGGCTGCCCTTGAGGGCAGCTCATTTGACATTATGCCTCTCAGGAAGTATGTGTTCCACATCCTGGTTTTACCTAAAACCCACATAGCCTTCCAGATCACCCAGCACCCCACAGGCCAGGCGCAGTCTTCAACCCTGACTGTGGGTAAGCCAAGTCATTGCCACACAAGGCGGCTGAAATAAAATGTGTAATTGTGCTCCAAGCCACCTTAATTGTTTATTAATTACTCCATAAATCATAGTGACACCTGTGTTTATGCTCCTGTTAATTCACTCTCGTGAGGTGAGGGTTGGAAGCACACGTCCAAAGAATAACTATCCCCATAACTGTGGGACACAGAGGAACCCCAAATGGGATAGGGACACCAGGGCTCTCAGTGCTTCGCCCTCCCTCTCAGCCTCAACTGCATTCCCAGCCACTTTTGGCCAAGCCTGTAGCCCTGAAAGGGCTGCTCCTAAGGAGTACTAATAATACCCATTAAAGGAGCCTTGGGCAGGGGAGGGGCTGAGCACTCCACTTGCTCCTCCAGAAGCCAGTGAAGAGCCAGGTCATTGTATTCATTGTACAGGTGAGAAGCTGAAACTCGGAGATTCTATGGAAGCCTCAGGGTCACACAGCCAGTTAAGTGACCATGTCCGAGTTTGAACCTGGCTTTGTCTGACTCCCAAGTGAGGTGGCCTTTGTGGGAGGGTCAGAGAACAGCCTTGGGAGGAGAAGGGAGCTTTCCGGTTAATTATCTCTGATACCTCATTCGTATCTTTCACACTTATCCAAGGAAAGGCAAGCTGTTTTCTAAACGGTAATACCCTAACGGTTTTCTTGAGGGTCTTATCTGAGATGGAAGCAGCATTCAGCCAGGTGTTTGGGCTGTAGTGTTCCGGTGCCCTGCCACTCAGACTGGTCATGGCTGGTGTGCCCCTCTAACTGACCTCCATCCCAGACAGGCACCAGCTCCGGTCCCTCAGAGCCCTTCTCTGTGCACATTTGTCTGCAACCATCAGCGACCGAGCGCCGGGCCCTGGAGTGTGCACCATTGCTCCAGATGGCTAATAGAACTTTATTGCCACAATCATTCTTAATGCGGCCATTCCACAGCCCCTGTCTGGAAGGAGGCTCCGCTCCTGCCGTGGTGCGGCATTCCCTGGCTGCTGGGGGCTGGGCCGCTGCTGGCTAGCCCCCTCTCCTGGGCGCAGATGCCGGGAGCTGGCTCTTTGGAAGACACGTAAAGCCATAAAACCCAGCTTGAGGGGTACCCTTTCCCCCTGTTTGAGATCAGGACTTTGAAGCGAGGAGGGAGTGCTCCACGCAGTGGCTGGGGGAGGCTCTCTGCCCTGGGCCCTGAACGTGCTGGAAGGTGGGGGATGAAGGCCGGTAGGGAGTGAGAGGTCACCTCAACCTGTCCCAGTCAGAGCTGACCCTCCCTCAGAACTCAGCTTTAAGAGACCTTCCCTGACCAGCCAATCCTGTATTCTCTCTGTTTTACAACCTGTTATTTTCCTTCCAAGCACTTTTCTCCATTTGTGATGATAAACTTATTCACAGGTCTATTTGTTTAATGTCTCTCTCAGACACTGGTCTTGCAGGGGTGATGTCTCTTTTGCTCAGCAGCATACCAGCTGTCCGCACGGTGCCTGATAGACAACAAGGACCCGGTAAGTATTCACTGAATGAATAACCAAATGAATATTATTACTGAGCCATGGTCACTCTGTCCTCAAGAACAATTCTCTCAGGTTCTACTGATAGGAGATGTCTCCTGATGCACTTGCTAGCAGGTGTTTTTTTAAGATTTTATTTATTTATTTGACAGAGAGAGACACAGCAAGAGAGGGAACACAAGCAAGGGGAATGGGAGAGGGAGAAGCAGGCCTCCCGCAGAGCAGGGAACCTGATGTGGGGCTCAATCCCAGGACCCTGGGATCATGACCTGAGCCGAAGGCAGACGCTTAACGACTTAGTCACCCAGGCACCACTAACAGGTGTTTTAAGATTGGAAGGGAGGAGGAAGAACACCAAGATGCTTTCGGGGGCAATAGAGTAGTTAGATCCGGGGCCCTGAAGTCTGAGGCTCAGATGCCCAACTCTGTGCCTTGCACACAGAAGGCACTGAACGCATTACACAATGAGTGAATGAACGAGAAAGATTAGGAAGGCTAGAAGCAATGTCCTTGTGGATAGCAAAGTAAGCGAGTCTATGGGAGAGAGAACTGCCAGTGCCTGCCAAAACGGGAGCAGGAACGTGTGAACGCTACCTCAGGTTATG
This sequence comes from Mirounga angustirostris, assembly GCF_029215605.1. Taxonomy (NCBI): domain Eukaryota; kingdom Metazoa; phylum Chordata; class Mammalia; order Carnivora; family Phocidae; genus Mirounga; species Mirounga angustirostris. The sequence goes on from NW_026991709.1 coordinate 124,108,405, forward strand.
AGTTAATTTCACCTCAGCAGGAAGGAGATCATTAAACTTCCCAACCCTCCTTCTCCCTCCTATGCTCCTGCTAATGGTTTAGTGTCTTTCAGCAGGGAGGCAGTTAGGGTGCCCGACCATCTCTCTGGGCTCTAGTGTGGTGGGACTGGAGGACATTACAGTCGGTGCTGAGGTACAAAGGAAGCCCTTGGTCTTGCAGTAGCCATCAGCCGAGCTACCCTCCCTCAAGAGAAGGAGCTTACAGGGAGTTTAGGGGGCAGAAAATGCCTCATCCCCTGGACCATTGTTCCACGGGGGCCAGCTGGACCCATGGGCTGCCTGGCCTCGGTGAGCAGGGCCTCAGACTGACGGGAGACTGCTGGGGGTCCAGGGAACACAGCCAGGATGGCAGAGAAACTACCCAGTAAAATGAAAGGCCTGCAGGGAAAGGCTTGGTCGAGTTTGCTGGACTATATCTATGGTATTCAAACACCACGGTTCTTATGGGGGCAAGAGAGGCCTCCCAAGCAGGGAGGGGGCTTGACCTGGGCTCCAAGATTAGCAGGGATGATCAGAGGGGCAGGGGGAGGAGGAGTGCAGACTGAGGACAGGACAGAGGAAGGGGATACAGGGGCTCAGGGTAGTGGAGGCACAGAGAAGATCCATCAAGAGGAGGCCTGTGTGTACCCCAGGAAGGGCTGTGGAGATGGACTGTCCAGGAGCCTGGAACTATGCTGTTCTCCCTGCAGGCTGGAAATGCACAACCCCGAAGATGAAGGCATGGAGATGGCAGGACTGAGAGGGGCAAGGAGGCAGTCAGAGCCTCCGGCCAGAGCAAACCACGCGCCCTGCTGAGAACTGGGGGATACAAACCAAGGCCACAGGCTGGGAAGCCAGAAAAACTCCTACACTGGAGAGTTAGTTTGGGTTGGTAGAACACAGGAAAGATGTGATAATTTGAAATGAACCATGGATTCACTGAGTTTTGTCAAATTAACCTCATATTTTGGTCAGAGCTAGTAATGCAATCTCCAGATAGATAGGTCAGTGGAAGTGGTATCCCTGTGTGACCCTGTCTTGAGCAAGTCAGAGACTTTGCAGTCTCATGTTATGTCTGTGATTAAGATGGTAAAATGTGTGCTGCATGTAAGTCTCTCTCTCTCTTTTTTTTTAAGATTTATTTATTTTAGAGAGAGTGCATGCACAAGTAGGGGGAGGGGCAGAGGAAGAGAGAGAAAGTCTCAAGCAGACTCCCTGCTGAGCATAGAGCCTGATGCAGAGCTTGATCTCATGACCCTGAGATGACCTGAGCCCATATCAAGAGTTGGACCCTCAACCTACTGAGCCACCCAGGGGCCCCTGCTGCATGTAATTCTATCACTGAGGGAGCCTTGATGGTGGACGTGGGGCAGGGACCAGGTTAAGTGTGAGCATATAATTTATCATCTAAATGAGTTCACTTTTTGAGAGCGAAAGGGGACTTGTATCAGCTGGGTCCTCCAGCAAGCACGCACTGAGGAAGAGTTAGGAGGGCAAATGTTTCAGTGGGGAGTAAGACCTATGAAAAGAAGAGGAAGGGGAAGTGGGATTGGATGGGGGAGCTGTGAAATTATAATGCAGGCCTGTTCAAGTCTCTGTCATTTCAATGGGGAACTCTGGGGAGAATAGTGACCATTAAAAGAGTCCCGTGTTGAGTGGAAAGAGCAGGGCTCTTGTACTACCACCTTGCTCAGTCATTGGCCAGAGTGTCTTTGGTTCAGAAGCTGAAGTGGTCCTGAAGGATGTAACCACTCTAGACTGCCGGGTAACTGCTCCTCGCAGGGGATCAGCAAGTCCTTCCTTGAGTGGGCATCTGAGATGTGCCTGGTACAGGGCACTGTTAACAATTATGCTGGGACAATAGGAGTAAACCAGGATCATGCCTGGAAAATCAGGACGTGTGGCCACTGTATTTCCAGAGAACATTTATAGGATTCACTCTTCGATTCTATCTTACTCTATCATGGTCTTGTCCTGTTAATTTTTTTCTAATTGCTTGTCTGGAATAAAATAGCTAACATTCACTGCGTGCTTATTTATATGCCAGGCATGAGCTGAGTGCCTTACGTGAATTCATTAATTTAATTCTCCTAACAATCTCATGAAGTAGATACTATTATTACTATGTACTTTATACTTATATATTTATTATAACCATAGTCCTATATATAATATGTAACATATATATGTATATAGTATAATTATATAATTATAAATACTGATACTGTAACATCATCCATTTTACAGGTGAGGAAACTGATGCACAGGGAGGTTATGTGGCTGGTTCAAGGTCATCCTATAAGTGATAGAGCTAGGCTTTAAACAAAGATATTTGCTTGCTTCCAGGGCTAGAAGTTTTAAATACTTCACTAGTTACAGAATTTTGAGCTAGCAGAGACTATAGAGGTCATCTTATTGGGATCCAGAGAAGTTACCGAACTTTCCTACAGTTATGTAGAAGGTTAAGACTAGTGTCTGGCTCTCTGACTCCAGAGTCCAGGGTTTTTTCCCTGCTGCACACCTCAGGCATGCTTACTGAATTTGTGATAATAGCAAGTTGGAAAGGAAAATTCTGCACTTGAAAATACAATAGCGATTCAAAGTGATTTTGACAGTCTAGAAGCAAGTTAAAACCAATAAGATGAAAGTTAATAGAGATATTTGTAAGCTTTTATATTTAGGTTCAAAAGCACCAATTGCACAAATGCCAGGTGGGGAAGACTTTGTTTGCACTCAGTTTATCAGTAATGAGATCAATCAGAGGTGAGAGGAGGTGAGAATGAAGGGACACGATTTCAGTCTGTATTAATAACATGGCATTCAGATCACAGGAAGTGAGGGTGTGTACCCCTTCACTCATATCTGGGAAGTTGAGTATTGAGCTTTCTTCTGGCCACCATGTTTTAACAGGGATGGACACTGTAGTGGCTTGAATCGTGTCCCTTCAAAAAGATATGCCCAAGTCCTAACCTCTAGTACCTATGACCTCACTTGGAAGTAGAGTCTTTGCAGATGTAAGTAAGCTAAGAATCTTGGGATAAGATCATCCTGGATTTAGGGTGAGCTCTAAATCCAATGACTGATGTCCTTGTAAGAGAAAGGTAAGGAAGATTTGAGAGGTGGAGAGACAAGGGAAGAAGGTCATGTGAAGACAGAGGCAGAATTGGAGTTATACTACCACATCCAGGGAATACCAGGAGCCACCAGAAGCTGGAAGAAGGAAGGAAAGAGTCTCCCTAGAGCCTTTGGAGGGAGTGTGGCCTGGCAGACTCCTTCATTTTGGACTTCTGGCTTCCACAACACTGAGACAAGAAATTTCTGTTGTTTCAAGTCCCCCAATCTGTGGTAATTTGTTAGAGCAGCCCTAGGAAACTAATACAGATGCTGAGAACCCCTAGAAAAGGGTGCCCTGAGGACAGGGCCTTGACACTGTGGTGCATGAAAAGTGGTTGGAGGCCCTGAGTGGAATTAGGGCCAAGTGGCCATGTAACTGCCAGGGCTGCACGCTCACATTTGCCAGGGCTGGGTGGGTGGGGCCACCTGCAGGCCGCCCTCAGAAATCCTACAGAGCCTGGGAGTCTGAGTTCAGGGCCCAGGAAGTATAATTAAGTTAAAGAAAGTTGTCATTGTCACCTTCCCCCAAAGTATCCTGGGACCCTTCCACCCTCCCATCCAAGGACCTTTTGTTTTGTCACATCCTGAGTAATGACAGATACCCCAAGGACTTGGCAGAGCACACTCAAGGGCTCTCTTGGGAACCCCACAAATCCCCACAAATACGGGGGAGGGTCCTTTGCAGGGGGCTGGCATTCCCAGGAAAGAGGGTGGGGCAAGTGTCTGGGGCTTTGGGGTTGCCCTTTTTGGGTAATACTTTCTTAACTTTGTCTTACTTTGGCTTCAGGGCGCCACCTTGCCTGGTTTAAGTGATGGGATTGACTCAATGAGATGGTGAACATACAGTGTAGGTAGAACTTTGGGGGAGGTGGACAGGATGAGGTCAGTTAGGAAAGGGTTGAGTTTGAGGCTGGGGGGTGGGTTCTTCAACCGGAAACCTTTCTTACAGGTTAGGAGCTCAAGACCGAGTGGGACTAGATGTAGTGAGTGTTACTAATATACAGGTGGTAGTTGAAGCTGATGGTCCAAGGAGACTGGGAAGTGAGGTCTGTAGACCAGCAGCACTAACATTTCCTTATTAGAAAAGCAGAATCTTGGGTCCCACCCCAGGCCTCTCAAATCAGTCTGCAGTTTAACAAGGCCCCCAGAGGATTCATTTGCACATTAAAGTCCACGAAGCACTGCTCTGGGCCAGTGGTTCTTTCCCTCACTCCAAAAACTCATTAGAATCCCCAGTCCCTGGGCTCTGACTCAGTTTGTCAGTGGTGTGACCCAGGCTTAAAAAAAAATTTTTTTTTAACAGCTTCACAGGTGATTATAATGTGCAGCCACGGTTGGGGTAAATCTGTTGTCCTAAAACTGGAGAGTACAGTAGAATCACTTGCAGAGCCTGTTAAAACCAGATTGTTGGGCTCCCCTTTCAGAATTTCTGATTCTGTAGGTCTGGGGTGGGGCCTAAGATTCTGCACTTCTAACAAATCTTCAGCTGGTGCTGATGCTGTCGGTCCCTGGCCCACAATTTGAGACCCACTCATAGGGTGAGGCAAAGCCATCAGGAAGCAAACCAGGAAAATGGGTTCTCCTTCTTATCTTTTCCACCGAACTCTTTATGCCTTGAGGATTTTCCTTATCTTGTTTCTGCCTTCCTATGTGGTATAGTCTAACAGCACTCCGGATTCCCAAAAAGCACTACTTGGAAATTTTATATGTGCTCACGTCCCGTCCTCTTTTCAGGGGCTGTCCCCTGCTTTCAGGAGAAAGCCCAAACTCCTTAGCTCAGTACAAGACTGACTGAGCTCCTTGCCTCCTCTCTCCCAGCGCCCCTTGCTACAGGAATCACAACCGACTTGGCAATCCTCAGTTAACTTTGCTCTTCCATACTTCCCTGCATCTGCCTGTGTCTTGAGCTCTCCTCCTCTTCTTCAACTCCCAGCTCCTACTCAGCAAGACTAGATTAGAATCCGCTCTGGGAGGGAGTCACTATCTCTTTGATATCTCTTTCCACTCCACCCTTTGCCACCTCCAACTTCTGACTCAGTTCCAACATCAGCTCCCTCCCTGAAGCCTGCCCTGAGTCCCCGAGGTGAGGGTCAGCCCCTCCCGTGTTCTACTTCCTGTCATAATAGTCGTCACCTCACTTCATAGTAGTCGATTTAATTATCTGCCTCCCTCACTATATGTGGGCTTCCTTTCAACAGAGAACTAGGTTTCATGTGATTTTTGCATCTCCAGCTCTGAGTACAATGTCTGGCACAGAGCAGGCACCCGATTCTTGTTTGTTGAATGAAAAAATTCAGGAAGCAGTGAGTGAATGGATATAAATGCAGACACATTTGCGAACCAAACCCTCCTTCCTCCAGCCCACAGTATCTATCAGCTGTGCCCGTCCTTAGGCTGTCTCCTCCTTCCTCAGGAGGAGACAAAAACTCCCCTCCAGTCACCGTCCCATGAAAGAGCACCAGTGGGCCACCTCCCCTACCGGCAATAGGTTGTTGGTCTTCATTTCCTTGGCCAGCCATGTGGCCACCTCTCTCCAGACCAAAGGCACGCAAACATGTTCTCTCTGTAGTTTGGCAATTTCTAGTTCAGCAACGGAGAGCCAGCAAGGTGAAGGGCAGAGGGTAGAAGGGTCTCTTTCAGCTCCAGTGTGTATTCCTGGCTCCAAGGGTCCAACCCAAACAGATTTTAAGAGGAAAGCTCAGCCTTTTAACACCACCAGGTGGCTGAGAGTCAGTAACTCCCTGGGCCCATAAGGCTCATAGCATGTGGTGGCTTGAGCTGGCTATGAACTGGGGCGCCAGCTGATGGGCTCTTCAATACCTCCAAGAGAGGAGAGCATCTGGAGAAAGGCAAGGCAAAGGGGTCAGGAGCGAGCCATCAGGAGGCTACAGTGCTGCCACACTGCCAAAAACATGCCCATCTTCACCACTGACATGGACACCTCTTTTCGGTTTAATGAGACCTCTCGTGCCTTTTCTTTCTCTGTCCTGCTGAGAAGCTCAAAGGGAAGTAGCATGGGTAGTGGTCAAATCCCCAGTCCACAGATGAGGGACCTGAGAGTCAAAGCATGGGTAGGACTTGCCCAAAGTCTCACTGTGTGTGAAGGTGTAGTTGGATTTGAACCCAGCCTGGTCCGGCTCCAGCCTCTTCACCACCCTCAATATGCTGCCTCTAAAATAATGTTAAAATATGTATAAACCATACAGGGTGAAGTGCAAATTATGCCTTCTGTGGAAGTGCAAAATAGCCAAGTGGTGACGGGAAGTTGGCAAGGTTGGAGTGGGATGAGTCAGGGACAGCTTTGTGAGGTAGGAGAGCTGTTCTGTGGGGCTGAGACAGGCGGAGGCATGGAGGCAGGGAGCAAGCGGGGAAGAATTCTAGTGGCAGAATCGTGGGCCTGGAGGGGGCTGGCACACCACGTGGCCCTCCTACAGTGGTGCGCAGTGGATGGAAGCAATGAGACAGGAAGCAGAACAGAGCTGGAAAGGCCTTGTCCTGATCTCCAAGGCCAGACGCACACGTCGGCCATTGTTACATGTGAGGATGTGGGGTGTGCCTGTGTAGGTATACGTGGGATGTGGGTATGTGTGATGTTCGTGTGTAGGGGGGTATGTAATGTGTTCACGTGGGGTACTAGGTATATCAGAAAATGACCAGTTGTAAGGTTTCTAATATTCTGTCTTTCCATACCTGTGGATAAGCTCTGTCTACTCTCCTTACCCCTCCCCCCCAACACACACCCTGCTCAGTATTAACCCTGTATTCCTTTTAGTCTTAGCTATGTAGGATTATGGAATTTATTTAACCGAGTTAAGTAAAAACGGACATTTTAGCACACACTTCACTGAGAGGCACGGTTGCATTTACGCACTCAGTGCTGTTGGGATGTGCCTTTTTGGCCTCTCGGCTCTGCCACCCTTGCTGTTGGATCACATGCAGGTTCTGTGCTTGCGACGGTGTGTGGTGGGTCTTGGGACGGTAGGCCCAGATTCATACCCTACCAGCTTCCAGCCCAGTGAAAAGAGAACTATTTACCTATAGTGTCAGCATAAAACCCCAAATGAATCTCACTGGCTGGATTTGGGTCATGTGTCCATCTCTGGACCAATCACTGTATCCTTGGGATAGAAAACTTTAATTGGCTGCCCAGGCCACATGCTCACCTCTGAGCCATGGGTGAGGTGAAGTGTTGGTGAGAACAGACCAATTCCCAAAGGACCATTGGGGTGCTGGTGCCAGAGGGGCCAGTGGATGTAGAAGCTGCCTCCTCCTGTTGAATGGAGCGCTTCCAGTTTGTGTGAAGTGGCCCTTACCTCAGAGAGGGAACTGAGCTGTGCGTGATTATTATCTCTATGTGTCAGTGCCTGGGCCAGGGGCTGTCTGATGCTATGTCTTTAATCTTCACAATCTCCTTGTGAATTGGGTACCAGTGCACGTATAACTTACAGATGAGGACATGGTATTCAGAGGAGTAGAGGGACCTGGTTGAGTCATGCATCTGGAAAGTGACAAGGCTGGGGCAGAACTGCACAGCCCTTGGGCCACTGCTTCTTGTAAGGCAATCATGGCCCAGTTGAGGACAAACCTTGGGGCATCTTGTGGCAATATCGCAAGCATCGGATTCAGACTGCATTTCTAGAACCAGTTCTTTTACTCACTGGTCGAGTCCCAGGTTCCTAAGCTGCAAAATGAGAATGATGAAGTCTGTCCTGCTGAGATTTCAAGAGTTGTCCCATCAATCAAATGAGATGGAGGGCTTTGGAAATGGTCAAGAGCTGAATACATGTAAATGTGCTGGTAACCAGGGCTGGTTGTTAAAATGGTGATGTATTTCTGTGTTGGGTAGTAATTAGCTTCTGCCCCTACCCATCTTATCACCATTCTGGATCCTCCCAGGGTCCTTGGGCTTGGAACTCTTGTCACCTCCCCATGATCCAGCAACCAAAGGAGCAACATTTGACTTTTGTCACAGAAGAGGAGGTCACCTAGAGAAATAATTGCAACTTCAACTGCTCCCATCTCCCGTTCCTTCTTATGGGCGCAGAATGGCTACGGTGGCCCTCTTTTCCCCCCTGGTGACCTGCCTTCTCCTTCCCTAACTCCAGTGTTCACCATGAAGCAGGAATGAAAGTAATGTCTCCCGCTGCTTTTATGGGTGCCTTGTGGGGTTTCTCACATCCTCAGCTTCCCCCAGGCTCTGTCGACTGGTTTTGGGTCACAGCTGAAGTGGCAAGGATGGGGGAAGGCTCCGAGAAGTCTCCCAGGATAGAAAACAGTTCAATTTTGTTTAACCTGGTGTTTCTGAACTGTGACTAGTGGATAAGCTGATGGTTAGGAGCACAGGGTTGGGAGCCAGACTGTCTGGAATAAACTTGTACTCCTCCACAGTGATCTTGGACAAGTTACTAATGTTACCTGTGCTTCAGTTTTCTCATCTGTGAGATGGGAATGTTAATGGCACCTACTCGAGGGGTTGAGGTTGTTGAGAGGATTAAATAAAAGGATGTTTGTGGATCACCTTAAAATAATTCCTGGCTTATAGTTAGCTACTATTAATTTTTAAAATTGGACATATATATCTCATATATGTAATATATGTACATACATACATAAATATATATGTACACACACACATATATATATATATATATATATGTAATACCTATTTTCATTCTCTGGAATGAGTATTATGAGTATTATGGTACTTTTGAAATGCTGGTGTGGAGGAATCCTGGACAGAGTGGGAAGTATGGGATGTGTTCACTGTATACTTCCCTGGTTTTAAATATTCCTTCTTGTGATTAGATTATGCAGTTTGGGTTTCAGCTTGGACACTGTAGTGGTCATCTGTTTAGGACAGGAATAGCTCTTAAATAATTTTCTTGCAGGTGATTTTTTTTTTTAAGGTTTTTATTTATTTATTTGACAGAGAGAGAGCACAATCAGGGGAAGCAGCAGCAGAGGCAGAGGAAGAAGCAGGCTCCCCACTGAGCAGGGAGCCCGATGTGGGGCTCCATCCCAGGACCCTGGGATCATGACCTGAGCCGAAGGCAGACGCTTAACTGACTGTGCCACCCAGGCGTGCCCTATAGGTGATTCTTATCAAGCTATTCCCTCTCTTAAGAACCTGCCATGGCTCTCCATTCCCTTTCCTATGGAGCCTAAACTCCTCAGCCCTGCACTGAATTGCCCCATCTGCCTCCTCCCAGGCCTGCGTTATCAGGATACTCGTGCATCCTCCTCCAGCACACTCTCAGGTACAGCCTAGAATAGGGCCTGGGTCTTGTTTCTCACTCCTGTTTCCACCTGTGATGTCCTTCCACCTATTCTCATCAAAACCAGGTTTGCACCTGCAAAACCCAACACGAAGCTCCACTGTAGAGCTGCACCCAGGTGTTCTAGGAAGGACAGATGGGGCTTTGGCCTCAGTCTTGTGCGTGCCACTGGGAATGGGTTCATGTGCAGCCATGTGACTTTTGCACTGTGTTTTGTGGATGTTCTTTTCTCAGTTAGACAGTAAGTCCCTGGCTACCCCTCCTCCCCACCAGAGCAGGGTCCAGGCTTCTCTTTTTTTTACAGCTAGCTAGCTCTTTGTACCCAGTAGGTGCTGCTCAAGGGAGGTCTGAGGGGCAGCTGCAGAGTTGAGGATGCAGGCCCAGGATCAGATGGACTTTCTATGGCCAGAACCCATTAGAAAGCATCACTTCTATTTCCTTGCTCTGTGGGGGCAGAAATTAGAGCCCAGAGAAATGGGCCTTGGCATCACACAGTGGGGACTCTAGGACTAGACTGACCCTCCACCTGGTGTCCCCTCCCTGACAGCATGCCTGGCCACAACCCATCTACTGCCTGGACTCTCAGCAGGGACATCTGTCTTCGGGTGCCCCCTGGCACACCCCATCATTCTTCAGTCTCTTTAGGGGCTGCCACTAGAGGATTAGGGTGACAGAGGGCAGTGGTTTCTGGTGAAGGCTGCCTTTAAATCCCAGCTCCATCACCCAGCTGTGTGCTCTTCCTTGGGCAAGTACTCAACCTCTTTAAGTCTCAAGTCTTCACCTGGAAAATAGAGACGATGGTAATGGTACCCACTTCAAAAGGATGTTGCATGAATTCATTTGGATCCTCTGTGTGAGGGGACTAGTACCATGCTTGGCAGAAAGACTTATCAGCATGGGCTCTTATTTCATGTATGACTTGACTCAAGGCCATGGGTTCTGGAAAGAGCTCATCTTAGAACTCCCTTCTCTCTGAGGTCTCCCAGACTTCTCGATATGGAGAATTTTCCAGGTTCTCCTCAGGGACTGCAGAGCACATTATACTCACATTTGTGGAGGTTTATCAGCATGTTCTGCAGTCACCTGTCCACGGGCCTGTTTCCTCCGTCGTCACGTCAGGGATAAATGCTTGCAGAAATAAATATATTGAAAACGGTCTCTCCTGCCCTACTCCTCTATTTTTAAATTTTAATTTAATTTATTCATTTTTAAAACGGGCAATTCCTTCCCATGGTTCAAAATCCACAGTAAATATACAGTAAAATTCCTCCCTTCTTTGCCTTTCTCTTCCCCAGTGGCAACCAACATTATAATTTTTAAATTGTGTATCCTTCCGGAGTTCCTATTTGTGTGTGTGTGTGTGTGTGTGTGTGCGTGCGCGCGTGCGCACAAAGATATGTAAATAGCCTGTCATTATTCTTTTTGCTTCTCCATTTCCGATGACAATTCTGTGTTACTAATGTGGCTATATAGCCCAGGTCCTGGAGCCAGATGGCCTGCTGCAAGCCCTGGTTCTACCACCGCCTGCCTGTGTGATCCTGGGCAGGCTACTTAATTCCTCTGTGCCTTGTTTCTTCATCTGTAAAATAGACGATGTAGCGGAGCTGTGCCACAGGAGTGTTATGAGAAGATGTGAGTAAAGCATTGGGAATGGTGCTTGCCCAGAGTAGGGGCTCAGTGATGTCAGCTCTTATTATGGGCTGCCTTTCATTCAGCGCTGACCACAAGCCAGGACCATGCTACCTCCTTTATGCCCATTATCTCCTTAATCACCTAACAACCCTGTGAGACAAGGACTGTTATCTCCGTCACGCGGACTCAGACTCAGATAGAGCTGGTATCTGGTATCTGGCCTGGCTGGGCGCCTCGGGCAATAAATGTCCGAGATGAGATCAGAGGCTGACCTGCAAGAGTCTGCGCTGTCTTTTGAAGCTTCTTGTTTATTTCCTCTTCCTAGGGCCACATTCTGTACACAGTAGGTGCTCAGTAAAAGCTTGGGTCCCTCTCCTTCCCAAGGATTTTGGTTTACGTTTTGAGGCCCTCGTTTCTGAGCAGGATCTTTGAAGCTCTTGGTATGTCCTCGTTTGACCTCTTAGTTCAGCCCAGGGCCTTATGTTTAGAATCTGCAGTTCCTGCCTGGCACATCTCTAAGGGAATCTGCCTCCCCAATTATCTTTTTCTTTTTTTCCCTTATATTTATATCAGGAGAAATGAAGGAGAGAAAAACCAGCCTTTAACTAGGATTTTATTACCCATTGACCTCAGCCATCTCCATCTATCTCTCCCGAGCTCTGCCCATTAGTTGTCAGGGCAACGTGGTGTAACTCCCAGGCTGCTGCAGTTGGCTGGGTTTTCTTCTCCCCAGCCGCCCCCGTTGGCTGGCCACGGCCGCCCTGAGGACTTGCTCCGGAAGCATTGTCAGGCACGGCCCTGGAAAAGTAAATCAGGAGAACGAGATGTGTTTGCAGGAAGAGAAGGATAACTGCCCAGCCCTTCATTCTCAGAGAGTAATTACAGCTTTAAGTATGGTTCATGGGTCATTGCTAGAAATCATGAAGTTGAACACGGTGCAGAACTGCACATGTGGGAATGGCTGAATTTGAAGTTGCTCAGCCTTATCTGGGCTGAAGGTTTGCTCTGGCCTGTCTTGAATCCCTATGGCTCTTCTGGACCCGATGTTTTGATCCCAGCCCCACCTTGTCTCCCCCTCCCTGTCTCTGACTTCCCTGGAAGAAGGGGAAACAATTTTCTGCATTTATCCCCTCCTCACTTTGGCACATTTCTTGGCCATGCCCAAGTGTCATCATTCCCTTCCAAATTGCCCATCCTGCCTCCTCCTACTCACTTCTCCTAACCTCTTTCCTTTTTCCAGAATTTTAAAATATTTCCCAATGTTTCCCTCTCCATTAGCAACAGCTCTGCCTTCACAGATGCACAGACCTCCTCTACTTTCACTCGGCTCCACTATCGCTAGAGCTACCTTCCTCAGCCCTTTAAGTGTTTACTGACACCTTGTCTAAGTCCAGCCCTGAGGAGACACAGGTCTCGTCATGGGGAAGCTCACAGTTGAGCACTGGGACAAAAATGTAACCAAGGCACAGTGTCTGTCCTGGGATAGCAGTATGCACAGACCTGCAGAAGCACCAGTGAGGTGGGCGGAAAGACAGATCAATTGAGGACAAGAAGGCTTGGTTGGGCTGATTCAGGAAATGACATCCTCAGAGACTTTTGCACTTAGTGTGTACTGTCAAGGTCAGGCAACTTCTTCTTCTTTTTTTTTTAAGATTTATTTATTTATTTGAGAGAGAGGGGGGTGGGAGGGGCAGAGGGAGAGAGAAAACCTCAAGCAGACTCCCCACTGAGCACAGAGCCCATGCAGGGCTCGATCTCACCACCCTGGGATCACAACCTGAGCCGAAATCAAGAGTCAGATACTTAACTGACTGAGCCATCCAGGTGCCCCAAGGTCAGGCAATTTCTTACAGCTGCCACCCTATATCTAATTCTGCCATCAGAATCGGGAGGTGTGATGGAGTTAACTCTGATTCTGTTTATCTTTTCTCAAGTCTGTGTTCAGTTATTTCACGTTTGTGGCTTGAAGTTGGCTATACTGGGAGCATTCCCATCATGGAAATCAGCAAACATTACAAAATGGGGCTTTTTGTTGTTGTTGTTGTTGAGAGCTGGTTTATCAGCACACTTCTGGGGCATCACAGAGAAGGTAACATTTTCCTAGGGACTCAAAAGATGGGCAGCAGATTTTCATGCTCCTCAGGACGATGCTGTACTTCTAGTTTTCCTGTCACCAGTCAGTCTACCATGATCTCTGGTGAGTACTTCCTTTCAGCACTCCCACTCTAGCACTCCAGCTCTCTAGCCCTCCACCTTACACTATACTATTTTTCTGGGCAGACACCTAGAAGATATTTACCTAATCTAATAATACAAAGATTTCTTTTTTTTTTCTTTTTATTTTTTAAAGATTTATTTATTTATTTATTTATCTGAGAGAGAGAATGGGAGACAGAGAGCATGAGAGGGGGAGGATCAGAGGGAGAAGCAGACTCCCCGCCGAGCAGGGAGTCCGATGCGGGACTCGATCCTGGGACTCCAGGATCATGACCTGAGCCGAAGGCAGTCGCTTAACCAACTGAGCCACCCAGGCGCCCCATAATACAAAGATTTCTATTTTAATTCCATTATGTTCAGACAATATACGTTGTATGATTTTAATAGTTTCAAATGTTTTGAAGCTTGTCTATGGCCTATAATATGATCTGTCTTGGTAACTTTTTTGTAGGTACTCAGAAAGTATGTACTCTGCTGTTGGTTGGAGAGATCTATAAATGTTAGTTAGGTCAAGTTTGTTGATAAGTTGTTCAAGTCTCTATTTCCTTGCTGATGTTTTATCTGCTTCTATCTGTTGTTGAGAGAAAGCTATGAAAATCTCTGACTCTCATTGTGGATTTGTCTATTTTCTTTTGTATTTCCAATATTTTTTGCTTTGTCTATTTTGAAGCTATGTTATCAGGCGAATAAATGTTTTGGCTTGTTATTTCTTCTTGATGAATTGACTTCTTTATCATTATAGAATGTACTCGTCTCTGGTTATATTATTTACTCTAAAATATACTCTATGAATATCACACCCCAACTTACTTTTTATTACAGTTAGTATGGTATATCCTTTTCCTTTTTAAAAAATTTTTAACTTGCCTTTATTTTTATTTTTTAAAGATTTATTTATTTATTTATTTATTTATTTTAGAGAGAGAGCAAGTGTGAGTGAGGGAAGGGGTAGAGGGAGACAGACAGGGAGAGAGAATCTCCAGCAGACTGCTCGTTGAGCACAGAGACTGATGCAAGTTTCGATCCCAGGACTCCAAGATCATGACCTGAGCTGAAACCAAGAGTCAGATGTTTAACTGACTGAACCACCCAGGCGCCCTAATTGTCTTTATTTTTAGAGTAGGTTTTTTTTTTGTAGGCTGTTACAGTTGGGTCTTGATATTTTTATCTGAACTGATTATCTTTGCCTTTGGGGTTTTCAGCCCATCCATATTAATATGATTAGTGATATAGTTTTCTCTCTGGGTTTCATTTTGGATAATTTCTATTTCTATATGTTCAAGTTCACTAATATTTACTTCTGCCACATCTAATCTGCTATTAATCCCATCCAGCATTATTATTTAAAAAAAATCTCAGACAGTGATGTTTTCATGTCCAGAAGTTTTATTTGGATCTTTTACCCCCTTTAACCTTTTCCTTAGCTTTTTGGATATGAAATACAATCATAACAACTCTGAAATATAGTTATATGAAATACAATTATAACAACTCTTTTAATGTCCATCTAAGTTAATTCTGCTTTAGTTCTGGGTCATTTCAATTGATTGTTTTTCTCATTATTATAAGTTATATTTTCTTGCTTCTTTGTATGTTTGGTTATTTTTTATTGGATTTTAGACATTGTAAATTTTACCTTGTTAGATGTTGATATTTTTATACTTAACGTAAATAGTCTTGCTTTATCTGAGATGTAGTTAAATTACTTGGAAACAGTTTGATTGTTCTTGCTTTTAAGATTTGTCAGACAAAACCAGAGCAACATTTAACCTACGGCTAATTTTTTCCCACTACTAAGGCAAGATTTCTGAGTACTTTACCAAACATTTCATAACTGTGAGGTTTTCCGGTCTGGCTGATCTGTTCAGGCACTCTTCCTGGCCCTGTGTGACTACCAAATACTGCCCCTCTAATCTTTTTCAAAGGCTCTTTCCCCAGCCTCAGGTTGTTTTCTCACATGCACTTGCTGATTAGTCCTCTGATGAACACTCATGGCCAACCTTGTGCATCTCCAGCATTCTCTTTTTGCTGCTCTCTTCTCTCTGGTACTGTAAACTCTGACTGCCTTAGTCTCCAGGACTTAAGCTCTGTGTCCTCAACTCAAGGAGTCTGGTGGACATCACTTGTGCTCTCTGTGCTGTAGCCTGGAAACTCTTAAAACGTAAGTTTGGGTACTCATGGGTCTTCTCTTTTTTTCTTTATGGTCTCACAGGGACCACTGACTTGCACGGTCTGATGTCCAAAGTCTTGAAAACTGTGATTTTATATATTTTGTCTAGTTTTTAGTTGTTTCAAGCTGGGGGGTAATCTGGTTCATTTCGCCTGGAAGCATAACTTCTTCATTATGTTTTTATTTTGATAGCTTTCCTTTTATAACCACTAGTTCTTGTTTCATTTGTATCTGCTCTTATTTCATAACATCCTGGTTCTTTTTCTAAATGCTATTTTAAAAATCACTTTAAGGACTTTAAATATAGGAGATACTTTATTATATTTTTTTTCTCAGGCAGAAGAGCTTAAATTCTTTGGTTTTCCCCCTTATATTTCATACTGTTGGTATTCCTCATATATGTAGTAAATTTAGATTGTAAGTTAGTCTCTGTGTGTGATTTCTCTTTCATATGTTTGGGGTTGTGACAGTCTCTGGGTGGGAAGGTGTGTTGTTTTCTTAATCCTGATAATTTTGGGAGGATTGATCTTGTGCAGAGCATGCAAGGGTCACTCTGGTGGATACTCGCCTGTGTGGATAATTCTGTTCTATTCCTTGATCATAGGGGTGACTTTTCAAGGCATGATTCTAGCCCTTTGTCATATGAGTCTCAGTGACTGGTTTCTGACTTCGTATAGGAGTCATGCCTATAATGGTCCCTCTCCAAACTTGTACTGTCATGGTGAGGTGGTTTTGGCCCCCATATATGCTATGGCTGCTATTTTATTACTTGGTTTAGAGATCCTCTTAATAGTTGGCATTGTCCCTAGGTTTCTATCATGGCATTGTGTTTATCAACTATATCTATATATCTACATATATATAATTTCTATCATTTCTGCACATTCAGATAATGAAGAGAGGTTTTCAGTGCTTGCTCAATCTGCCACCATAAATATAAGCCCTCTTTAGTGTTTGTGTCAGAAAGGATGACCATTCTTTAAATGGATTCAACTGTAGTGTTTGAAATTTGAATATTTCTGGTTGGCTTTTTAACTGCCAGATCATTTTTTCTCTTATATAAATTTCATTACCCTGAAAGTCCCCAATGTCTCCCTGCTTCTTTGACTCATCTGTGCTGCTTACAGTGCCCACCATTTTCTGTCCCTGCCCTTTCTACCTCACTTGGGTGACCAATAGGCAATTTGAAGTAATCATCTCCATATGGTTATCTATCCCTAGGCAGTGAAAGTCTTAATGTCCTCGTTGAGTCTTGGCTACTACATTTCAGATACGCTTATTCTTGTTAGAGCTACCATTTGCTTATATATGTAAATAAAAAAAAAGAAAGAAAGAAAAAGAAAAAGTGAAAAAACTATAAACAACAGTTATATCAGGCATAATTGGCATGAAATACCATGTTGGAATTAGACGGCATCAATTTCCGCACTTTCATCATGTCATTTACTGAATACTCTGGCTCTCTATTTGGACTTCAACCATGTTTGCCAACCTGAATTAAATTCTTCTCCTTCTGCCTGCCCCCAACCATAACACACTCATTCAAAAGTCAGGAGTCTTCAAGAACTTTCCTCATGCTTTTTTTGTCCTCTCTTTTGGTTCTTTTATTAGTGAGAAATGAAGCACACTGGTTCAATGTTCTTTAAAAACACTCCCCACTCTGTCTAGCTCATGGGGATGGCTCGCATCCTACACAGAGGGAGACAGAGCAAAACCTTTTCCTCCAGACTTTTCCTATGCTTGGCAACCCATCTTAAAAAAAAAAAAAAAAAAATCCTCTCTGGCAGCTCCGCAGTCCTGCTCTTCTACTACAACCCCCCTTACCCACCCATTCAGTGGAAGTGGGACTGAAGACAAGTGAATCTGACTGACTTTAGGGCTGTCTCCCGATGCAGGGCTACTCAGATAATGACAGCCTAATCCTCTGTTACCAGAGTCAGGTTCTACGAGGCCAGACTCAAAAGTCAGCGGCATAGGCAAAGTTTTCCTGGGGCTCCAGCTGAAGGGAAACACAGAACCAGCAGAGAATAGATTGGCCCCTGGGAACAGAGCGGAAGCCCTGCTTACGGAAAGGTTCCGCTCAGGTTTCCACTCCGACCAACAGGATAATTAAGAAAAAGGGGGGGAAGTGCTTCAATTTGCTAGGTTAGAAGGGCCTCATCCTGATTGGTTGGAAAAGCCTCATCCTGATTGGTCGATATTGGCAGGGAACTCAGCTCATTGGTGCTCTTTGGAGCTGCGGTCCTCTCTTTTCAGTCCGCTTGTATAGGGGTCCGCATTCCGGCTGCGCTGTGGTTCAGATCCGTGAGGTAGGCGGTTTGACAGGTGCGTCATGTTTTTCACTTGGGGCTTGTTCTCACGGTCCCTTGACTGTTTCACTTCGTCCTTTCTGAAATCCATGGCCAGAGGAGACAGCAGTAGTTCTCACAGCTTCACTTTCTATACTAGGTGGGTTCTAGAAGACTGTCTGCATAGAATGGTTGCTAATTCTTCCAGATCATGTGTTTAAAAAAATATAGGCAAGATAAAACATCATTAAAGCAAATTCGTAGTAGGCTCCAGTCAGCGACTCCTTCCAGCTAGCTGAGCATTATAGAATAGACCTCTGGTTTAGTTTGAAACTTGTCATTTATTTTCTCGCCCAAGGATTGTCTGCTCAGCTCCCAAGTAACGCTGAATCTCTCTTTGGTGTTTAAAATCATTCTTTTAGTGTTCTTTTTATTCATTGGAAAATGGATTCTTTTCCCTCCAAATTTTGAAGGTAAATGCTTGGGTGGGACAGTGATGTGGGGCCATCAGTTGAGAGGCTATAAGAATTCCAGAGAGGAGCATGAGTTGGATTCAATCATATATTGATTTTTAGCCCAGTAAATTGTGGCTGCTTGGTTGCAAGGTAACAAGTACGCTGTGCTTTTCAGAAAGAGATGTGATCAGCTTTTAAACAATAAAGAGGAGCACTGCTGGGCGGAGTGATTCGATTTAAATCCGCATGAAAGCCAGTGGTGAATTTAAAATAAACAAAGCAGCATTAAAAGCCATCGCCACACCCAGAGCCCAGTGTCAACCGTAAAACAGAGATGTGAATTTAAGCCATCCAAGGTGAATTTTAAAGAAATCTAATCCCTTTGAGGATAACAGACTAGATTTAGCCAAAATACCTCAGTGGCTATGCATTTAGTCATCCCTTTTCCAGGCACGCAGGAAGAATCCAGTATCAAAAAGGCCCTCTGATGGGCAGCCACTGAACACAGTGAACAGGAGGCATCATTTTCCTCTAGAAAGAGTGCTAGTCTTTGCAACCAAGAGGGTACAGATTTTCTGGCGGGGGTTCCTTCTCCTCGGACTCTGTGCCTTGTCTCATGTGTCCTAGTTGCTTCTCTTCAGACCCCTTTGGGTTTCCAAAGCTGTGTGTTTCAGCTAAAACCTCACCCTTTCTGAGCAGAGGAACTGCGTTCATACTTCTGAGATTTCTGTGTGGTGATGCTCCTTGGAGAATCTGACATTGTGCTCCTAGCTTTAAGCTTATGGGGTTGTGTTGTGTTTTCTGTGTTCTATTTCTTGATGATGGAGAGCCCTGAGCCTCCCAGTATTTGTGGGTTTAAGGTTTCCTGGGATCAGCATGCTGAAATGTGCCTCTGGCCACTGGTAGACAGAGCAGGCGTAGGGGCAGGCTTTCCTAAAGCCAAGCCCGTCCTGTGGGGCAGTGCCTCTCTTTTCCCAGCCCAGGAAAATGCTATTTGTGTGTGTCTAGATAAGATTTTGCGACTCTAATGCATGCCTTTGTTTTTCTTCTTGCGTTTCCCCTATTCCTTCTCCCTCCTCATACTTGCTCTGTGTTCATTGCCTCAAGGAATGCATGGGGCAGAGTAAAAGGCAAAACAGTTTCTTCTAGGACTTTGTTCTAGAAGCTTAATTCTTAAAGGGAGAGGATAGTTTAAAAGTTTCTTGAAAAACGTTCAGGGAGAGTTCCCACCTCAACTGCAATCTAGAACTTAGTTCCCCAGGCTGGAGAATGGGAGGGAAAGAGGTTCATGGAGTCCAGACAACAAAGAGGTGGACTCAGCTTCCTGGCCATCCTCTGGGGAGACTGTGAGGCTCAGCAAAAGCAGCTCTGTGGTATAGATTGGGCCACCGGCCGCATTTCAGAAAAAGGCTCATGTACCATGCATGAAACAGAAATAGAGAGCCGCAAGTGATGAAAGAGCCATGTGGACAGGGACAGTAACCATGTCACTAGTAATCTTATATACAGATGACCAAGGGTTAGGTGGGACTCTCCCTCTTCAGTTATCTTGGCCATGGGATAAGAGTTTAGAAATAAATTTTGTCACAACTTAGGGGAGTGGGAAATAGTTCTGGGGAGTGGGAAGTAGTTCCAGGGACTGAGGTTTACTTAGTGTTTGAGAAGCCAAATCCTATCTTTTTCCTCCTGAGCACATAGGAAGACCACATCTCCACGTCTCTTGTGTTTAAGGTTGGACAAATGACTAGTTGTGACCAATGAGCTGTGAATTGAAGTGACATGAATCACTTCTACACTGAAGGGGAGAAAAGCCTGTCTTTGACCCTCCAGCTTCTTCTTCTGCCACGTGTTGAGATGACAAGTGTCCCAAGACATACCTTCCACAGCCTGGGTCCCTGAGTGACTGTGGAGAGCACACTCTCCCTGCTAACCTGTGCTAGGCATGTAGCATAAATGAGAGGTGAGCCAGTGTAGGGTTAAGTCACTGAGATTTCAGGGTTAATTTGTTCCTTACAGCAAAATCCAAACTAATCTGACGAACCTGGTGGAAAAGCTAGAAATTAAGTTAAATTGCAGAAAATAGAGTACGATTTTCTATACCTGTGAATTTGTGGATTGAGATTCGTGCCTGCCAGCAGGGCCTTTGTTGTCCGTGCATCTAATCTGGTCATGTTGCAGGTTTTGACCTTCTCTAGGTCTGGAACTGTAGTGAAGTCATTGGTCACCAGTCCCAGGCCCCAACATGGAGCAAGAGAAGACGTGTGAAAGCATCTAGAAAGTACAGTGTCTCACCTGTGCTGAAGATGCATCACCAAAATATCAGGGCTCCTTCCTTTGATGTGATGAATGGGGAAGCCAATGGGAAGCAGCGCAAGCATAAGAAAGTGCTGTCCTTTACTTGCTGAGTCCATCTAGTGCCAGGCCCTGTGCTGGACCCAGGACACGGAGGAACCAGGGGCTGCCCTTAACGTCAAGTCTAAGGGCACGAGGAGACAGATGTTGTCACAGTGGTGGCACAGCACACAAGAAAATAGGACCAGGGTGCTGGAAAGAGCAGAGGAGGGAATTGGGGAAAGTGTGTCACGAGATCAAGATGGAAAGGAAATAATAAGATCATGTACAACGTGTGTTTGAAATGCTTTGCCTACAGTATCTCACTTAATTTTCATAAGGATTCTGTGAGGCAAGTGCCAGTGACCCCCTGATGAGGTGGGTGATGTGGGAAAAACATTATTAGGGTTCAAAGCTGATGGCCAAGAAAGAATTCTTGAGATGTCTTTGGTGCAAAAAGGTGTTTTTATTGAAGAACAGGGACAGGACCCGTGGGCAGGAAGAGCGGCACTGGGGTCATGAGGAGTGGCCCAGGATATACTTTCAAGGTGGGAGGGGGTTAGGGACAGCGTAAGTCTCCAAGGAATCTTGGAAGCAAGGTTCCCAGGACCTTGAGGGGGCTAGCTATTGTTGGGAAAAGGTCACTTATTACCATCTAATAAAACCTTAGTCATGAGACCCTTCAGATGTATATTGGTGGGCCATATGCTTGGGGGATGATTGCCAACACGTATCTTGGTGCGGTGGGGGGGGGGGGGGGGGGGGCGGGGCTGTTTAGAGATAAAGGAAGTTTCCAAAGGAATTTTTATACATTAAAGTAGACTTACAGGATGAGGGGGATTGTCAGATTAGAATTGCCTTTTGCCCTTAGCAAAGTATTAACATCGAGGCAGTTGAGTTCCTAGAGGAATATCACCCTGCCTGTTTCAAGGGCTTCTCAGTGGGCTCTAGGTAGTAAGGAAATTTAACAATTTTTCTTCTGCTTTTGTTTCCCACATCAGTGGGGGCCATACCCAAGGCAGATGGTGCTGGGGAGATGTGTCCCCTGGCAGGATGACTAAGGGAGGAGCCCATGGGGCTGAGCACAGGGCCCTGGGAAGAGGCTCCTTTGTCCAGAATTAAGAGAGAGGGTGGAGTTGCTGGGCTAAGGCCTGGAAGCTAGAGAAGGGACTCTGAATGAGACAAACAAGGAAGAAGGTTGCATGTAGTAGAGAGTCATGGCATCTGGGAGGCAGGCAGGAATGGGCAGGAAGCTGAGAGCCGGAGAGTGGGAGAGCCTTCCTGGACGACAGTCTGAGAACAGGGGTCATGCCCCCCACTGGCTTTTCTGTGCTGACTGCAGTGCAACCTGTGGGTCTCTGACCTTATTACAGGAGGAAGGATGGAAGGTGGGGCAGACAAGGATGACTCACACACGTTACGCTTCCATGGATGGGTCTGCAGGGCCCAGCCAGTTGGGGACAGAGTCTTAGTGAGACAGGCATCTCTGAACCAGTAAATCCCCCTTCTTCCATGTACCCTGCATCCCCCCACCAGTATGAGATAGCTACATTTGATTGTCATGTTTGACCTGCTATGGTGGTGCTGGCATGAAAGGATTATGTAGGGGTGGTGGGTGGTCCCTGTAATGCCGGCATTGACTTTTTTTAGAACTTACTAAGAATCTGTCTGGGCTCTTGCTTGGAGGATGATACACACTCTCAGTTGCCTCTCCTTTCATATAATTTTAGTGGGAGCTATGAAGGGTACAGTCCTGCCTGGTTTAGAGACAGCCTCTTTTGAGGTTTTATGGTACAGGCCAGGAAGCACCCCTCTTGCTGCCCAGCCCGGCAAGAGGGTCTAGGAGAGGGAGTGGGAGGATATTGAGACAGGGCCAAGGTTCCTTGCTTTCATAGGTCCCTTAGAAATTATGTCAGAGAAGAACTGGGCTTGGGTTCTTGCTAGGCCGTTGCCTAGCTGAGTGATGTTTTGGGACACTAATGAGCCCCTTTGAGTGCTAGGCTATCATTCATTCCTTCTTTCAGTGCTTAGAATGAAGTTCAAACTCCTTGCCACGTCCTGCACAGTCTTTCATGATTTGGCCTCTGCCCACTTCTTGGTGATGCTGTCA
The DNA here is from genome assembly GCF_029215605.1 of Mirounga angustirostris. NCBI lineage: Eukaryota > Metazoa > Chordata > Mammalia > Carnivora > Phocidae > Mirounga > Mirounga angustirostris. The sequence continues at coordinate 124,131,015 of NW_026991709.1, forward strand.
CTGGGGCATCTCCTTCATTGTTTTGGTCCTGGTGCCTTTGTTCTTGCTGTTTTCTTTCTCAGAAAATACCATCTCCTGATGTGTGCATGGCCTGTTTTCTCTCCTCCTGCAGGCATTGCTAGATGCCACCTCCTCAGAGAGGCTTCTCTGACCTCCTTCCTGAAGAAGCTGCCCTTTCCTCTGCCTGGTCATTTTCCACCCCATTCTACTAGTTTATTTTCTTCATCACACTTAACTATCATCTGAAACCTTCTTCATTCTTTTTTTGTGTACTTATTTTCTGTTTGCCTTACCTTCCTGCACATGGAACAATTTTGGGGACCTTTGTTTTGTTTATTGCCTGTCCCCAGTGATGGCACATGGTAGGTGTCCAGTAAATGCTTGTTGACTAAACTATCCTGCTTGCCTCACAGAGTGGCTGAGAGAATCCGCTAAAGTGGTACGTGATTGGATGTTCTGTGGTGCTGGCCCAAATGTGGGGAGTTGTATCTCTTGGTCTTGTGTTCCCCGAACATGCCTCATGACTCAGGAGACACCAGGCCAAGGAGAGGCAAGGTGACAGAGGGTGCAGCCCAGGGTGGAGAAGGAGGTGTGGAGGGCCTTGCGGGTGCTAATGTTAGTGTATGAGAAAATGACCAAAGCTGCTGATATTCCAGATCCATCTAGCGATTGTCTGAAAATACCAGGTTTGAGATCTCTTCTTCAGTTCCTGGGAAAATTCCCTCCTTCCTGTAGCAGAAGTTCCCAGTTTCCAAATTTCTAGAGAGGTAGGAGGGTTAGAGGAAAGGCCATTGCCTGGGTCTCAGAGGACCCTGGCTTTGTGGCCTTGAGCAAAAATTTCACTGATCTGGCCTCAGTTTCTCTTCTCCAAAATGTAGTGTGAAAAATGGATAAAGCGAAACACTAGAGTGGAGTCCAGAGGCTGGAAGGGGGAGTGGGTACCCCTCAATGTCAATTAGAAGAATTGTCAATTACAGACCCCAATGGAAGAATCAACAGGAAAGAATGACCAATGATCAAGGCCCAGACAGGAGAAGATATATATTAAATCTTCTATAAGAAATCAGCTACCCTTGCCCCTCAGCCAAGGAGAAACCTTCATCACCCTGAACTCTTGCTTTTTTCCAGTGGACTTTATCATTTGAAACAATTCCTCCCAACTTCCTCCTCCTTCTCTGTAAAATAATCTTCCTCTCCTTTGTTGGTCTCCTCTGGTTTTGTCACAGCTTGCGCGTCCTAAATTGCAACTCTATGTTATTCCCAAATAAACCCATCTTTTGCTGGCAAAGTAACTTTTATTTTGAAGGTTAACAGGGGATTGAGAGATGTATTAAGCTACTACTGTTCTTGCTAAAACAATGTGGCGACCTCAGGCAGCCTCTCTTTGGGCAAAGGTGTTCAAAAGAATTTTATTAAGTTCTAAGTCATGTGTAAAATAAGGAAGTGAGACAAACAGGTTCTAAGCCTCCGTCCACTTGAACTTCCTAGGATTGGGAGTTGACCTGAAGCTTGAGACATTCTGTTACCGTTTCCATCCACAAAGGGCCACTAGGCCACTAAGGCAGCCTGGCAGATCTCTGTGAAGTCACAAATCTGGGTGGCTGGATCTTCTAGGGAAGTAAGCATAGTGACAGCACTCACATTTGCATACAATCATCTGTTTGCATAGAGCTATTATATTCATTTTCTTGGAGTGTGAGAAGGCTTGTTTGAGACGAAGGCGTCCTGAGACCTAGCCTCCCCCACCTGCCTTTTTGTAGGGATGTGTGTCCACTCTCAGTGTGTCTGTGCCCTCCTTGAGCTCCCTCTGGCCCCTGCATTCATGCTGTCCATCAAGTCAGGAGCAGAAGTGAGGAGGGCATGACCTGTGGGTCTGGTGGGGGCAGGGGTGGGGTGCGGAGGGCCCAGAGGCAGGCTGCTCAAGGGGAAGTGCATCAGACCTGCACTAGGGAACCTCAGTAGGAAAGTGGCAACTCCAAGGGAGAGGGAGGCACTGTCTGCCAGGCAGAATTAAGTTCCTTGTCTGATACTAAATATTTCCTTCCCTTGGTTATTTGTCATGGAGAGAGCTCAGCAGGTGATTATCATGTTACTACTTAGCCATCAATTAACAGAAGTCTACCCCTTTGGGTCATTTCTCATAAATCAATTTTCCCATTCCCTTCATTATTTGCTTGTTTTCTTTTAACAGCCTCTCTTGCACTGTAATTTATGGAGCCCCATCATCCAAGGGCGAGCACCACTCTTGCTCTGAATCCAGGAAAAGCCTTCTGTGGAAATTTAAAGGACGGGTGAAGGAAAATTACACAAGTGAGGAATGCTTAGATTAAACGTTTCTGAGTCAGGGTTATATTCTTTTCCTCCCCAGCCCCATCCCACAAATGTGAGGGGCAAAGGGCTCTGGGGTGGGAGTGGGCGAGTCATTGCATGGGGCATGGTTTGTGTTTTCCCACTTGAATTTCATTGTGTTGTTTCCTCTTCATATTTATTACCACTGAAGGTTCATTTACATTCTCTCTCTGTCCACAATGATCAGAGCAACACCTTCCAAATTAGCATCATTTGCAAGTTTCATTAACATGCTGTTTACTCTCCCTCTTTCAGATCATTAATAAAGATGACCCCTGTGCACCCTACTCCCCCCCCCCACTCCATACATTTCCCTTTGTCATCACTCTTTGTTTGCAGACTTTGAGCCGGTTTTAAATTTATGTGGCAGTGCTCCTTACTAAGCCAATTTGAATTAATTTTGAGTGTAACACTTTATACCACTATATCAAATGCTTTTCTTATAGCTGCATGCATTCTATCAATAGTATTCCTACCACCTTTCTATTTGGTATTCACGTTGAAAGCTCCCAATTCTGCTTGGCATTTTAGTTCTTTAAAAGTCACTGTATCCTCTGTACTGACTAGGGACTTTCTCCTAATTTTTCGGTTATTTTGAAATGATTGATGTTACAAAAGAAAGGATTTTGAGAGCTATTTATGGCAATCGATAGCTTTCATCTTTCTTTCCCACATCTGCTATTGTGGTTGAGTAAGTAATTTTGGTGAAATCCCTTCACATTCTCAGATGCATGAGATCTGGACCTCCTATTTTGAAGGCTACAGATTTCCCAAATATTCTTTCCCTTTGTTTGAAACCATTTGAGTATCTTTTTTTTTTTTTAAAGCTGTACACAAATTTTGAAGATATTTTAAATGCCTGGCATATATGTCATCAATTCTCTAGAAATGTTTTTTGAGTTAATGAAATGAATATAATAACTAAATCTGTCAGTCATTCATGCTTCTCCCTAATCTGTACTGTTATTTCATTCTGTGAAATAGTGAACAGTTAAAAAAAAGATCAAGGCTGCTAGTGGAAGATAGGACTATTGTCATTAGTACTATGGTCCTTCATTTATTTATTTCACACATATTTATTGAGGCTTTACCTTGACTAGACATTGTTCTATGCTCTGAGGATATTGCAGTGAACAGAAAGAATCTTTTCTTATACAGTTTGATAGATCGACAGTGAGCGAACATACAGATATGTAATATATCATCAGATTGTGATAAGTGTTATGAAGAAAAATAAGGAGGGACAAAGAAAGATACAGAGAGAGATTTTGCAACATTCAGAGGCTAAATTTTATATTTGGAAAGATGTACAATTCCAGAAGCTCCATGGGTAGAAATAATGACTAACATAGAACTTACAGTTTCATTGTAACAGATAGGTAGCCAGGTCCTACTGGAGACCTGTGCAGACAGATGTGTCCGTGCTGGACCAGAACCTTGACTCTCATAGCTCCTGGGACCCTCTCAGTTCAGGTGTCTATGACAAGACAGATCGGAGGAGTGTTATCCTTCTGAACTCTATGAAGATGAGCTAAGACCTGGTGCAGAACACTTGAGTTTGCCCTATGGACTACACGAGGCACAGATTACCAAATGGTCAACCTGGTATGAAGGTACATGCAGGGGGCCATAGAGAGCATCCAGATCCAGCAAAGAAAATCTAGGCAGGAGTCTGCAAGTCTGCAGTGACCACAAGTAAGGCTGAGGATAAAAGTGTTGGGAGGACCTCAGCTTCTTCATGAGTTCTGGCTTGCAGAGCACCCCTACTGGCTGTTGGAGCCATTATTAACAGGGATCATTGTCCTTAAGTGAGGTCACTTATGTAGTAGATTTCATAATGACCTTCGTTGTTGTTGTTTTTTTTTTTTTCTCAAGTTCATGCATTTACCCCATTTTTTCATTTTTTTCTTCATAACATCTTTTCATGGAAAAATGATGTTCCAAAATGCCCAAATGACTAAGTTACTTTCATAGTGGAAACTTTAAAATGGTACTCTTCCTCCCACGGGATAGAGTTCACATGCTTAGCCCAGATCTCACAGCCTCCCAGCCTGGTCCCTTCCCAGCTATCAAGCCTCATCACCTGCTCCTCCCTGCAGTTCTGCCTTTGGGGTCTGAGAGGACCAAATTACCTATGCTCCTCGCTTGCTCTAGATTATGTCCCACCTGTCTGTTCGGCTCCTGACATTTCTTCTGAATGGAGTGTTCTCTTCTTCTCTTTACCTGCCAACTCCTGTTTAGCTCTTATTCTGGATGCCTTAATTCAGCACCCTGGATATCTCCCTACCCTCATTCTTAAAAATCACCTGCAGGTTTCTAGCACGATAGGGACAGTGTCTTACTCATTTTTCATCTACATGACCTGCAGGCACAGAACTGGCATTCAAGAAATGTTTGTTAAACTGAACTGAACTGAAGATGGGGGAGAAATGAGTGGTTATCAATTCCATTTTGCTGTTGAAGAGACTGGGGGAGGGTAAAAGAAGAGCCTACCTGGGAGGGTGAGTGGCATGACCAAAGTCATCCAGGGCAAGCTGAACGGGACCAACAGTGAGTGCAAGGCAGTGAACACCTAATCTACCTAATCTGGGCCGATTTCACAGGTGATTTCAAAGCACTGTGAACTTTCAGTGCTCAGCCAGTCTCTCAGCGCATCACTTTTGTTCAAAATATTTCTGATTTACAACTAATGATTTTTGGTGGTTATCACAGTTATCAGGTGGCCGATTTTTGTTGCTAGAGTTTATTCTTTTTGTGAAAGTTCTTATTCATTTTCAAGTTAAATAAGATCTAACTTTTATCCCCAAAGGAACTTATATTTCAAACCCCTGATTTGAGCAGGATTTTGGTTTGAATTTGGGTTTGACTCATCTCTTTGATTAAAGGCTTATCTTCTAAATAACTTGTCTTAATAGTTACTCTTTCCCTTTCCAGACCTTCTAAATTTAGATAAATGAGACCAATTATCGCTTCCAGAATGTTCAGTTTCTACTCCAGTCCTAGAATTTGTTCTCTAAGAGATGTTGATTTCCTTCCTGTGGGATCATTTAAATTCTGCGGTTTCTCCAGTGAGTGTCCTCACCCGAGGGGAGGAGGGCTGTAGGTGGGGCCGGCTGGCTGCTGGTTCACCAGGAGCCACAAGGGTGCGCATTTGGCCTCCTGGGAGCGTGGACGTGGCCCACGGGCCCTTGCGAGCTGTGGGCAGAGGGCTGTCTTGCGGCAAGGCAGCTGGTGCCTGAACAAGTCCACTAGCGCATCGTGTCTGTGCATACCCAGGTAAGGGAGAGGGACCTCTGAAAATGTGCTGTAGAGACATGAAACCTGCAGGGGGAGGAGATTTTTTTCAATTCCTTTTCTTTTTTGTCATTTCCAGAGATGATCTTGAATCAATGATGGGGAGATATGGAACATCATTCATATATCACTTTAGTATATATTTAGTAGCCACCTGCTGTGGGCCAGGCACCAAGCCACACTGCGCATATGGGGTGAGCAAGAAGAGGCCCCCTGCCCTGATCCTGCAGTCAAGGTGAGGAGGAGTTTGCTGCTCGCAGTCGGGGGTGGTGGTGGGGGGTGGTTACACTCAAAATTCTCTTCTGCTGCCGAGAGAGTTGTTTCCAGCAAGATTTTAGAGCTTGGGAGGTCAGCCCTGGAACTGCTTATGATATTGTAAGCCCTAGAGGTGGGAGAAGGAACCAGAGGGCTTCCTTCCTCAGATGCCTGCCTGCCTCTCTCACAGAGTTCCAGCCCCATCAACCTGACTGCTCACTCACCCTCACACCCAGACCCCCCCCTCACAATGTGCCTGTGACTCTGGATCCCCAAGGCCCCAGCAGACAGAATTCGTTTTGGGTGGACACAGTCAGCATAAGACTGACTCCAAGTCTTGTAGAATCTGAGATTGTTCCAGTGTGGTGGGGCTGAAGGTTTACTCTGCTTGATCCAAAGACACGAGGTTCACTAGCAGTAGGGTAAATAGATTTAGATGAAGAGTGACTGTTTACTTGCTTGAAAGTAGAATCATCAGAGTGGCCCAGAAGTCTGCATTTCTCTCCAAACAATGTGGGGTGACCACAGCATAAGCACAGACCAGCTTTGCTCAGAGAAGGAGCCCTTAGCTGGGATCCTGGGGCTGATCCCAGCTTTAGAGGGTTTCTGAGTGCCATCCAATCGTATATGAATTTTTGTGTGTGAGTGCGAGCATATGTGCATTTTTTTCTGAGATGAGGGTCTGTGGTTTTCATCAGATTTCTGACAGGGTGTGGAGTCTGGAGTGAAGGGGACTTGATTCCATTCCTTGGTTCCTTCCTCTTTTACCAGCTGGGTTGGGGGAGTCATTTGGACTCTATCTTGATCTATAATAAGGTGAAATAACAGCACTTCTTTCAGAGGGCTGTTCTAAGTCAAAAATGAGAAAACGTAGGTAAACTATGAGGTTTGCAAACCATAGACTACTATACAGATGCCTGGGATGACCAGGTGGTTCCCTCACTTTTCCCTCCCCTCATTTTTCCCTCCCCACAACCTGGCTAATGTCTAACTGTTCTTCAAGAACCAGTTCCAGGAGCACTTCCAAAAAGCCTTTCCTAGGTGTCCAGCTTGCTCCATCGGGGTGAGACGCTGCTTCTCTGTGCTCCCATCACCCCACCCCCTTAGCTGACCGCTAATAACACATTTTACTGTATTGCAGTCATTTGCTGACCTGGATACTGACCTTCTACCCAGATTGCACGCTCCTTGAAGACAGGGATGGTGACTTGGTTGTTCTCTCTGCATGGCACCGTTTTAATGTCATTTTGTTCAATCGATAAAATGTTAGTTATTTTTAAATTGTGCTTTAATGAGCTAACTACTAATCATTTTTATCTATTCACCAAAGGCAGACTTAGTTCTTTTTACTATGTGTAAATGAAAGTGATAAAATGGAATCCTTTAAGAGCATCTTACCACTGTCTATTAGGTTGGCCTTCTAGCAAATTCGTCTGAATTAATGAGGGTGCACCTTCCTCTGTCGAGGGAAGCAGGGCATAAGGCAGTTGCATGCTGCCGTGTCAGGTTAGCGTCGTTGTGCCCAGCCGCAGTGACGGTCCTCCTTGTTCGCAGAGCAGCCCTCGCCCCTCCAGCCTGTTACCTGTGGTGGTGCTGCCCATAGATAGAGATGGATAGGTCTGGGCTGGGAGCTAGCTACACAACACTGAGAAAGCACCCTTCCTGGCTTCATCTAGGCAGCACGTTGCAGGGGCAACAGGCCGCCGCCCCCCCACCTGTCTCATGGCCCCTTTCTCAGGTACTGCCACCCTCTTAATTACCCTCCACCCCTTTCCTTTGCTATTTGCCGGCAGCTTACTCCCAGTAGCCATGAAGATCTGTCTTCCCGGGCTCTTCTCGGCCTCTCCAGGGCTCTCCTGTATTTTGTCTCCTGCTCCCATTTTAGGAAGGACCCATGTTTTCCATCCTACCTGCTTTTACTTCTGTTACTGGAGGGGAAAAGGAATTATGTGCTTCCCACTGGCTTCAGCTCAGCTGGTACTAGACGTTGTGTAGACTGACGTAATGTTACTGAGGAGGAAATTATTAAAAGGATGAGGCTAATTTTCTAATTCACACCTGGAAAGCAAATTTGATGGTGCTTGCACAGATCTTTAATGAAATAACATTGTTTAAGAATTTTCCAGAGAAATTCATCACTAATTGATTTTTGAACTGTGGAAAAAGATAACACAGAGAGATGAGATATTAGTCCCCGTCTGGCCTGACTCCCCCGCAAGCTTTCTTTTTGCCTAGTTCTCTTTCTCATGGAAAATCAATAGCAGCTTCCTGAATTGTCCTTGTGGACAGTGGGGCCCACAGAAGGCCCCATGTTTGGATGTGATGTGTTTTCTTTCTGCTTTGGTTTTTCTTTGTTTGGGTCCTGCTGTGAGGTCTTGGTGAAAGCCATGGGTTTCCACAGTGGAGCTGGGACATTCATTTTGTGACTTGAGTAAAAAGCGGTGAGTCGGAGAGCAGCAGGTTGGGTGTCCTTGAAAGAGGCAGTTCTGTAGTGGGGACGGGGCACAGCCCTTCCTTCATCCCCAGGGGCTTCCCAGCCTCCCTCATCCCCAGGATGCATTATATATATGTGTATATATATATACACATATATATATAAATTCTTTGAGAGGGACCACTGACATTATCTCATTTTTATGTTAAATATAAACAAAAGCAATTTTTAAATTTTGTTTTAAAAATTGACCTGGATGTTTATAGCAGCATTATCAATAAAGCCAAATTATGGAAGGTGCCCAAATGTCCACTGACTGATAAATAGATAAAGAAGATGTGGGGTGTGTGCGCGCAGTGGAATATTACTCAGCCATCAAAAAGAATGAAATCTTGCCATTTGCAGTGACGTGGATGGAGCTATAAGTCAGAAATAAGTCAGAGAAAGACAAATACCATATGATCTCATTCATATGTGGAATTTAAGAAACAAAACAGCTGATCACAGGGGAAGGAAGAAAAGAAAAAAGAGAGGGAGGCAAACCATAAGAGACTTAACGATAGGGAATAAATTGAGGATGTTGGAGGGATGTGGGCAAGGGATGGGCTAGATGGGTGATGGGCATTAAGGAGGGCACTTGTGTTGAGCACTGGGTGTTATATATAAGTGATGAATCAGTAAATTCCTGAAATCAGTATTACACTCTGTGTTAACTAGAATTTAAATAAGAACTTGAAATTAAAAAAAAATTCAAAATTGACCTGAAACATGTAAGCCCATTAAAAACTTGAGTGCCAGCTTTGCAGAGCCAGCGCCATGATAAGTGGCCTAGCCACTCGCCTAGCTTGCCATATTTATCTGTCCTTCCTCTGTAGAGTTTCAGATGCTACTGCTCCTGAGTGCTGGCTTCTGGGCAAGCCAGAGAAGAGGGCTTCTCTTCTTATCTCCGAGTGGATGCACACATGAGTTGTCTCTGAATTTAAAGGAATTATGTACATTGGTAGGGCCCTAGATCTCAGAAGAAGGAGCCTTGACTTAAGGGGCCTTTCTCCAAGTGTGACTTGCAAATGAATCAAGGCAGGTTGACTCAACTTGAGGCACCATCCATAAATCCAGGCAGGGCCTCTGTTGGGGATGTAGCACGACCTCATTTTGCCCTCAAAGAGCTCACAGCTAGTGAGATGAAAGAGTCATGATGGCAGGGTGGGGCGGGGAGAGCTCAGAATGCTATGAGGTCCTTGAAGGCAGATGCTTTGCTCAATCCTGGAGGGCCCAGGAAGACTTCCTGGTGAGGGGCTGTCTGGGCTGAGCCTGGAAGGACAGACAGTTATGGGATGACACTCTTTAACCCTTTCCCCCAGGGAGCCTAATACATCCCCCAGTGGCCCCCACCTTAGCCTTTAATATGGGGAAATCTTATTTATTATATCGGGAGTATTCTTTGTATGAGTTTTCTACCTTTCTTGTCAACCTATATTTAACTCTACTCTGTACCCACTCCCCATACAAACTCTCATCTTTGCTTTTACTCAGGGATCTGCTGGACTAGTTCTCAGCAAAATAACAGTTCCAGAGTTCATTCTTGAATTGCTGTTTCCATTTTAACATTCCTAAAGAGGTTAATACAAGGGCAGGGGGATTTCAGACCCAAAGGCAGGTAGATGGAGGAGGCATTGTTAATGTGGACATTTCCTTGACTCTTCAAATTATGTTTCAGGGAACCAACTCTGGTTACTGGAAGGTTAGCTTTGGTTTGGGTGGTCTGGATATTGGATGCCTCTTGGAAATCTGGCTGGGTGTGTGAGTGGAGATGGGGAGCACTGTCTGGCCCACAAAGGTCAGTGTGGAAGCCTTGTTCTGCCAAGGTGATGTTGACTGAGCTAAGAACACTAGATTCAAGGACCATCTCTGCTACTGACCATTTTGGACAAGGTCTTGTCCCCTCAGTTCCTGCCTCTGTAAATCTCAAGGGTGGCTCCACCGTTCTGGGAATGTCTGTAATGGATATATAATCGCTGTATTAGAGTTCTCTAGAGAAACAGAACTAATGGGACATCTATGTATCTACATCTATATCTATATATCTATCTCACAGAAATTGGCTAATATGGTTATGGAGGTTGAGAAGTCCACATTCTGCTGTCTACAGAATGGAGAACCAGGGAAGGCCATGGTATAATTCAGTCTATGTCCAAAAGCCTGAGAACTAAAAACTCTAATGTCTGAGGGCAGGAAAAGATAGACATCCTAGCTCAAGAAGAGAGAGAATTCATGGTTCTCTTGCCTTTTTGTTCATTCAGCAGATTGGATGAAGCCCACCCACGTTGGTGAGGACTGCCCACATTCTTTACACAGTCTACTGAATCTAATGCTAATCTTTTCCAGAAGCACCTCACATACACACCCCCTTAATTTGCAATTAAGAACGTCGATTGGGGGGCGCCTGAGTAGCTCACTCGTTAAACATTACCCAGAAGTAATGTTTTACCAGGTATCTGGGTATCCCTTAAGCCATTAACCGTCACACTCATTCTTATTCTCAGGGCAATTTATGGAAACCCACTAGTGTCCTCCTAGGGAGTACATTTTATCAAGGTTGTACCCACAACCTTATACCACAACCTTTTTAGTTTGTGAAATAATATTGGTAACTATGATGTTAGTAATAACCTGAAATTGTATGGGATTTTTCTAGTTTTACACCCATGATCACTCTGGGTCTCCAGGTCATCCATATAAGGTGGCATATATTGAGCACTTACTCTATGTACATTAGATGTATCACCTTTTTCAACCCTTCAACAGTTCTGTGAGGCAAATATTATCTAAATATTTCAAATGAGGAATCTGAAGCTCAGAGAGGTAAGGTGTTTCACCTAAGGTCACACAGCTGGTAGAAGTCTTTGTGGGAGAGTTTCATTCCAGAGCAGCAGTGTGCCCACTTGCATCTCCTTTGAGCCCCTGTAATTCCAGTGACCTCTGAGCTGAGTATGCAGTGACAAGGGGGTGGAAGGGCTGTTGTGTTTTAGCTCCGAACACCCCATAAGAACAGGTCACTGCAAAGTTCCTATGTAGTTTGGGCACAGGGCAGCATGACCTAGCAGAGTTGAATGAGCCTAGGGGAGGGGTGCTATTCAGTGGAGCAGGGAGCTAAGGGTCTAAACTGGAGAGAAAGCATAAAGAGAGAAAATGAAAGCAGCTATGGTATCTGGTGGAGAGCAGTACAAGTAATGGAGCTTTTAGAGCAACTGAAGATAGGTCTGAATAGCTGAGAGAATGGCTTCAGAGGCGACGAAAGCTCCAACGAATCCTAAGTAAGAGAGAAGGAGAAAATAATTGTTACTTCTTAAACAGCATAAAAGGAAATCAAAAGGGGACTTAAGGTCAGTGTCAAATATTTGGAAGGCAGTGGTGAGCTCTTATAGCATTCCAGTGAAAGCAGCATACAGAGGACTCTGGTTACATCAGTGCTTTGTGGCAGGTGGGAGTTTGGTTAGCCTCTAGGAAGGATTTCTTGGATGCAAGGTGTTTTTAACACTGTAACAGACGTAGTCAAGCTACTGGTAGTCAAGAGGGTATCTGTCAAGCCACTTGGGTACCCAGAACTCTTGGACACTTTTCCTACGTTTGGAGAATTTCTTGCCTTCTGAGTCTGTGCCTTCCCAGGAGAGAAGCCAGAAATGGGCTTTCCCAGTTTCCCTTGAATTAAGGTCCTCCCAAGCAGATGCTCCTGTGCCAGGCTTCAGTTGGGAGGCCACTGAGGTTAGGAAGCTGGTGTCAGGAGGAGTCCCTTCTGACCAGGGACTGGGCAGAGACATTGAGCATCCAGGGGCAGCTGTGGCAGGCTTTCTGGTGGAAACACAGGGCGCAGTGTTGTTGCTGGAATCTGTGGTTTCTATGCCAGTGGGGGTGCTGGCAAGGACCCTACGGGAACAGTCTGGAGGGTGGCAAGGTTTGTCTATTGTTCCTGGTTTTAGGGCCTCTCAGAGATGCTGAATATCCTTTAATAAATTTCTTTTCCACTTAAATCAGCTACCGAGGGTTTTTTTATTTGCAATTAAGAACGTCGATTGGGGGGCGCCTGAGTAGCTCATTCGTTAAGCATCTGCCTTCGGCTCAGGCATGATCCCAGGGTCCTGGGATCGAGCCCCGCATCAGGCTCCCTGCTCTGCGGAAAGCCTGCTTCTCCCTCTCCCACTCCCCCTGCTTGTGTTCCCTCTCTCGCTGTGTCTCTCTCTTCAAATAAATAAATAAAATCTTAAAAAAAAAAAAAAAAAAAGAACGTCGACTGGTACAACAGGTAACTGAGAGAGCTTGTAGAGTCTCCGAGACTTTTAGGAATAGGAGAAGTGCTCAGCTGTCACTTCAGCATTATCAGAATTTGTATCAATCAGGGTTCTTGGTTGCAAACAACAAAACCAACTCTAGGTTTTTAAAGCAGAAAAGGAATATATCAGTGGTTCCGAGATTCAGTGGGTAGCCAGAGAACCAGCTTTAAATATGGGCAGAAACTAAGAGCTTGAGTCAGAACCCTGTTATAACAGGGCAACTGGGCCAGGGTACGGTCTTTGCTGCACCAGGATACCACTTGACCTTCCATTAGACACCAGGAATTAGATACTCCTAAAGCTGCTAGGGATAAACCTGACTGTCCCAGCATCTTCATACCACTCACCCTAGCTTCTGGGTTGAGAGTTCAATTGTCTGCACTTCCAGGGAGTTGAGACAGGCAGAGTCTCCCCTCTTTGGGCTTCTGAGGTGGGAGGCTGGTCACTATACTCCACCAGTATTATACACAAAGCAGCATTACCTCAAAGAGAAGGGGCATTAGATAGAACAACAGTAGATGTCATACTAGGGCACGATCCTTAGCTCCTGGTGCTATGAGGTATTGAACTACAAGACATAAATGGAGGACAAACTCTTAACAGATGAAGACATCTTCATGCTGCAAAAATCAACAAAGTGGCAAAACCCCATTTTTTCATCCCAATTTTATTGTTTATTACATATTCTATCTTTTTTTTTTTTTTTTAAACATTCTATTCCTTTGTCTTCATCCCAAAACAACTGCTGGGACAATGGAATCCAGTGCTCTAAGATCCATCCATCCATCCATCCATCCATCCATCTACTAAGCTCTGGGCATGCCCAAGACAGGTGCTGGTGATGCAGACATGAATGAATAAGGCAGTTTCTACTTTAAGTAGCTCAGTCAGTGGGGGAGCTGCTACAAAGCAGACAATTACATGATAAGGTATGTTAGATTTTTTTGTTGTTGCAACGTAACAAAGTACCCTAAATTTAGTGGTTTAAAGTTAACTCACAGTTTTGTAGGTCAGAGGTCCACAATATATCTGCTCAGGTTGAAATCCAGGTGTTGGCTGGACTAAGTTCCTGTCTGGAGAAACTGGAAAAAATCCACTTCCAAGCTTATATTTGTTGTTGGCAGAATACAGTTCCCTGAGGTTGTAGGACTGGAGTTCCCATTCCCATGTTGGCTGTCAGCTGGAGACTATTCTCAGTTCCTAGAGGCTGCTTCTAGATCTTTGCTGTAGGCCCCCTGATCCCCATCTCAGAAATGGAAAACCTCCTCTTTGGGTTGAATCCCTCTTGTGCTTTGAATCTCTGACTTCCTCTTTTTTGAGGAAACTGCTTTTAAAGGGCTCTTGTGTTCAGGTCAAGACTACCCAGTTAATTCCTCTATTTTAAAATCAACCATATAGCATATACAATATGGCATTATGGGAGTGAAATCCATCATAATCACGGTCCCAGAGGTTATGCAGGGTGTGTTCACAGGGGTTTGGCGGGGGGGTGGGGGTAAGGTAGGATGGGAAATCTTATAGGCCATCTTAGAATCCTGCCTGCCATACAAGGTGAGATATGCAAAGTGGAGGTATACACAAGGAATGCTGGGAATACAGGGAGGGGTGTTGATCCTAGTTTTGGGGGTGGGGAAATTTGGAAGGTCTTTTTGGAGGAGCGTCATCTGCACTGAATTAGAGTTTGGTAAGGACTTAGCCCTGCGAAGTGAGGATTGGCCATAAAGACCATCCCAGCTAGATGAAATGACTTTTGTGAGACCAGGGGTGTGACATAGTACAGTGTATTTGATAATAACAAGTTTGTGTTGCTAGACAGTAAATATTTTCCAAGGAAGGTAGTAGTTAGACAAGGCCCTGGAAAGGCCCAGAGGGATCAGGTCAAAGAGGACTTTACTATTGTGATCTGGGGGAGTCAGACATTTGGGCCCCAGCCTGGAATTTCTGATTTGGGATAGGGCCTGAGCGTTTGCATTTCTAACAAGTTCCCGGGTGCTGCTGCTGGTGCTGGTTCAAGACTGCACCCTGAGAATTGCTGCTCTGGAGAATGAATGGGAAGAGAGCAAGACTGGGGGCCCAGTAGGGGGTCACGGTGCCAGTCCAGCAGGAGATGTGAAGGCTCTGGCCGGGCTCAGGGCTAGGGAGGTGAGGGTGGAGATAGTGTGGAGGGAATGGGATTTGGGAAAAGCCTTAGGAAGCCATGCTGGGGTGTGGGTGTAAGAGGCAGGGTCACATTGGGGCTGGCCCCCATGACAGAGCTAGAAGGGATCGGAGCAGTTATCAGGTCTAGTCGTGCCCTTCCTCTGATGGCAGTGTGATGCCCAGAGAGAGCAAACAACCTCCTCAAGAGCACATGGAGTTGGTGTTGACACTGGCACATGGGACCCAGATACCCCAGCCTCCGTGATGCGGCCTTTGTGAGTTACTTTGGAAAAAGGAAAACAAAATACAAGGAAGGCAGCTCCCAGGCCTCCTGGCGTCTCCTCGTCAGCCTCATTCCTGTGGCTCCTGGCTTCCCTTGCCTGCTCCTTGGCCAACCAGGCTTCCTGTAAAGGTCACTGCCGCCTGTGTACAAGAGGAACAGCGTCCCTCCCCTGGACACCAACGTGTAAGGGATCCTGAAAGAGAGGTCAAACTTATCAAAGGTGTTTTAAGTCCTCTAACTGATTTCCTTTCAGCCCTGGGCTCTTGGTTGCAGGAGAATTTTCATGGCTGAGAGAACCTACTAGTGACAAATTTGCTGAAGCGTGGAGACAAGATTGGGAAATTACAGCACGCTCCTTGGATTT
Organism: Mirounga angustirostris; assembly: GCF_029215605.1. Taxonomy (NCBI): domain Eukaryota; kingdom Metazoa; phylum Chordata; class Mammalia; order Carnivora; family Phocidae; genus Mirounga; species Mirounga angustirostris. The sequence continues at coordinate 124,146,461 of NW_026991709.1, forward strand.
CCAAAGGGACAGATACCAAACGCGGACGTTCCTTTTCACACACAAAATGTTGGTGTGCACACGCATGCGGTGGAGATCAATTCTAACCCCCAAAGGTCTCACTGAAGCGCTTATTAAATGAATCTGTGTTTCCACTGGCAGCTCAGAGTCATCTAGAAAGAGAACACAATGCCATGTCAGTCAGTATTTGTTACTGTCAGAGCCTTCCTCGCAGTCGGCCCCACGTTTATTGTCTTTTTGAGGCTGTTTTATCCATTTTCTGTGGGCAAAGTCATTAATCTTCCTCCTGGCTCGGGTGCTGTGCATCCCTGACAACCAGGGTCCCGGCTTCCTGGGCTGCTGGGTAGGGGCACCTCCCAGCCTCCGCCTCGTGGTGCTGGCGCTTTGACTAGAGTGAGGAGTGAGCAGAGACATAAAGAGGATTGAGAGGAGGAGGGGTGCAGATGTCTGTGGCTCTCGAAGGCACCGGGGATCTGCGGCAAAGGTCATTCTGTTTTTGAATCATCTACAGTGCACCCTGACACCAAAATACACTTAGTTCTATGCAGAATCACTTGATAAAGAGGGTAATGAAGTGGAAAGATGTCAGCGGAGCTAAGTGGGCCAGGCTCTCGGGGATGCACCATGATTCAACCTTCTGTTTCCATGGAAACCAGAGAGGTTTGGCTTCTTTCTCCCTCTCCTTCATTTTGGAAGGTCTCTCCTTGGTAACCTTGACCCTTTCACATTGGCAGGCAGAGATAAGGAATTCCATTTTCTCTTATCTGGTCATGGTTGGCTGGTAGACACTGATGGGTCTGTGATGGGGGAGGGGTGCTGGCCAGGGGCTCTGGAGTGCCTTAATTCAAATGCATGAAGTGGAGGGTGGGAGGCGATAGAAGAACACAGTTAATTAAGGTTGATATTGCAGAGAAGGTTGTTTTCTGAATAATAAATTGTATGGGCTTCAAAAACAAGTCCAATTAAAGGAGTGCAAAAAGGAGAGACTTTGAAGGACAGAGGAGGACAGGTTTGGTCAGGGGCTGTTTTTGGGGGGTGGGATGAGGGATATTGGCTGCACCTAAGGGGACCCTTCGATGCTGGGATCTTGCTACTCGGAACAAATACTATTTGATGATAGCTTGTGACATTGCTGCCCGTACAAACGCCCTTTGCTTTGAGCATCGGGGTCATTTGTGGCCTCAGCTAATGCAGAAGGGCTTTGAAGTTGATCCAGTTGGGAGAGCTGGCTTTAGGTTGCTATCAAGGAGAGGGATTTTTTTTTTCAACTGAGGCTCAGAAATGTTTCTCCTGGGCAGGTGCCTTCTCCAGCCGTGCTGTACATCACTCTCAGTTCGAGTGCCCCCTATATTCTTATGCGCTCTGTGTCTTCTGGAATAAATTATTGATTGAGAAAAATCTATTTATCCCCGGCTGGTCAAAGCTTTGTGCTCCTTGGTGTTGGTCATCCATTCTTGGATCGGACAGAGGAAGGTATGGCCAAAGGCATGTGGTGCTAATATAGTAGCCCCCTGATCCATCCCCTCCCCTCAATAGCAACTATGGTATAAGTTCTTAGAGAAGGACTTAGAATCAGGTTCCCCAAAACATCTTTGCTATAAGACTCCTAACTTAACCTTCAACTTACAACCTCAGAGAACGAGTGTGTATTTTTAAAAATTATTATTGTAAAGGCAAAAATCTTAGCATGTCTTCTTCCTGTAGAGCAAGAACCTTATTTTACAACTGGGAATCAGGAAACATATCCACAGGTGTATGCAGGAGCTGAACGAGATCAAATTTGGCTTGGCTCCCCAGGAGGAAGCTCTCTACTATTAAAGGTGGGCTCTCAGCATTCTCCTAATCCACCCATTCTTATCACATTCTAATTGATGGTCCCACTTGGAGCTAGGGTAAACTGGGAAAAGGGCTGGGGGGAGTGACATTCCTTCTTCTCCAGCTAGTTGAAAAATGGCTTAGAGGAACGCTGAAAGCAGAAGGGCTTTTTCCTAGCTTCACCTAGACTGTGGGCAGACTTCCTGTGTATGATTCCTCAGTAATGGACTGGTCAAATAAATCATACTACGTCTATAATGGAATACAACACAGCTACACAAAACCATGAAGAAACTGGAAGGATATGGAAAGTTTTCCAGGGTTGATTATGAAGTGAAAAAAAGCCAGAGCAGAGCACTGTGTATGTTAGGTTTTGACTCCTATTAGAAGAAGGAGAAAAACAAAAATATATCTTTATATATGCTTGCATTTACATAAAGAAACCAGGTAGTACACGCAATAAATAACTACAAAATAAAAATAAAAATGAAATAAATGACTCATGGAAGAATGGGGTTGAGAAGTGGATGAATGGGTTAAAGGACTGAGAGAGTATATATATTAATTTTCAATTTAAATTTTTTTTTAAAGATTTTATTTATTTATTTGAGAGAGAGAATGAGAGAGAGAGAGAGAGCATGAGAGGGGGAGGGTCAGAGGGAGAAGCAGACTCCCCGCCGAGCAGGGAGCCCGATGCGGGACTCGATCCCGGGACTCCAGGATCATGACCTGACTGAAGGCAGTCGCTTAACCAACTGAGCCACCCAGGCGCCCTTCAATTTAATTTTTGAACCATGTAACATTTATTAGCTAGCTATTTGAAAATTGAATTATAGAAAACATATAGTTAAAATTACAAAATGGAAAATGAAAATATAGAAAAGGGCAGGAAAAACCATTGAAATCTCCTTTAAAATACTTTTGCTTATATTCTTACTTTGGGAATTCTTTCTCTCTTTCCTTTCTTGCTCCCTCTTGTTTGTTTCCTTCTTTTTTGCCTTGTTAGAGAAGGGATTTGAGATGACTTGGTGAAGAAAAAGAACATATAACACAAAACTGATTTTTAAAAGTTTTCTGATTCACCCCTAGCATGCCCATGTGAAAGGGGCAACAAAGATCCCCCCTCCCCACGGAGCAACTATAAAACTGGATAACACTAACAAAAAACAACCATTTAGCTTACTGGTAATAGAGCAAAGCATTTATTCATGAAAACAATTGAATTTTGGTTAAGAATGGTAGAAGTTTGTGGTATTCTTGCATGGGACTGCTCCCATCCCCCCTCCACCTCTACAAGTAGTTTACTAGTTGTAGGTAAGGAAGGCCATAAAAACCCGTTGTTTGCTGCCACTTCCAGAAGAGGCTTACCTGATTTGGACTGTTGTCAATTAAAGTGGTGATCTTGGCAGCAAGAAAACAGGGAAGGCTAGTGGCTTTGATAGTCAAAGTTTGTGGGTCTCTTTGGGGCATGCAATGAACTAACAGATTGGTTAGAAATTTAACAGGAAGTTTTGGGAGTGAGACAACCATAATAGGCTTGGTAGGTTCTCTGCATACCCTGGGTTAACTGAGGCTGTGCATCTGAACAGAAGAAACGGGAGTGAGCCTAAGCCATCTGTGCATCCTTGGCCAGTAGAGCCTGGGCTCATGTACTGAGGAGTATGTGAGACAACCTGAGAGGGCCTGGCAGAAAGTAAACTCCAGGAGAGACTTGAAAATGTCCTGAATTTTGAATGAGCTCCCTAGCTCACACACTGATCCATCAGCAGAGAATGGAAGCCTTTCTGGCTCAAGGTATTTGAGCACAACCTGTAACTGAACAGACATTAGAGTGAACTTTAGGAAGCTAAGCTTAAAAATGAAAATAAAAAAATCAGAACAAAACTGAACGGAAACATCAGAAACCAGACACCATGGAGAAGACAGACCTCACAGACCTAGTCTAGGCAAGTTACTCAACAGAGAAGCAGAAAATCAATGATAGCAACAGTATCTTTAGGGGTGGGTGGGTGGGGAGGAATCAGAATCCAGAATTGCTAGAATATATCATCTAAAATGTCCAAGATTCAATAAAAAATTATGACACATGCCAATAATCAAGAAAATCTGACTTATAGTATGGAAAAATAAAGCAGTCAATAGAAACCGAGTTTCTTCAGATGTTGTATTTGATGGATGAAGACTTCAAATTAGGTATTTTAAATACTTTAAAATAGCTAAAAGAAATCACACTCAAAGAATTAAAAGTAGAATAACAAGAATTTAGTGAAAAGTGAATCTCAAGAAAAATATGGCAGTTAAAAAAATTCTTATTTGAAAGGTAAAATAACTTAAGTAAAATTTCACTAGAGTGGCTAAATAGCAGAAGACTGAATCCTGCAAATTGGAGGTAAATTGACAGAAATTACCCAAACTGATTTAACAGGGAGAAAAAAGGTCAAAGAAGAATGAATACAACCTCTGTGACCTGTGAGCCAACATCAAGTGTACCAACATATATGTAATAGTTATCTCAAAAAGAGAGGAAATATCCAAAAAGAGAGGAAATAATGGTCAAAAACTTCCCAAATTTGATGAAATAAATTAATTTACTGTTTCAAGAAGCTTGGTAAAACCCAAGCATAACAAAAGCAAAGAAATACACAAATAGACAATATAATTGTGATACTGTTGAAAGCCAGAGAAAAGAGGAAATATCGAAAACAAAAACAGAAAAGCAATTTCTCATGTACGGAGAAGCAATAGGATCGCTAACTTTTCATTGGAAACAATGGAGTCTGAAGATAGTGGAATGACATATTTAAAATATTGAAAGAAAGAAAAAGTTTCTAAATCTAACAAAAGTATTCTTTAAAAATGAAGACGAAATAAAAACATTCCCAGATAAACAAATATTGAGAGAATTTGTTGCTAGCAAACCTGCCTTACAAAAAGTACTAAAAGAAATCCTTTGGGTTGAAAGGAAGTTAGCAGAGAGCAACTTGAATTCACAGAAAGGAAGAGCTCTGCAAAATGGCAAATGTTCGAAAATTAAAAGACATACTCCTAAATAACCCATTGGTCAAAAAAGCAATCGGAAAAGGACATTAGAAAGTATCTTGAACTGGATTAAAATAGAAAGACAATGTATCAAAGTTTGTAGGATGAAAATAAAGCAGCACTTACAGAGAAATATATAGCTCTAAATGCTTATATGAAAGGAGAAGAAAGGTCTTAAGTCAATAACCTAAGCTTCTCCATTAAGAAATTAGAAAAAAAGCTAGAGTAAAACTAAACCCAAAGCAAACGGAAGGGAGTAAATAATAAAGAGCAAAGTGGAAACCAATAGAATAGAAAATAAAAAGTAAATCAGGTTAAGTGTCTGCCTTTGGCTAATGGCATGATCCCAAGGTCCTGGGATGGAGTCCTGTGTCCAGCTCCCTGCTCTGCAGGGAGTCTGGTTCTCCCTTTGCCCCTCCTCCCACTCATTCTCTCAGTCTCTCTCTCTCTCTCAAGTAAATAAAATCTTAAAGAAAAAGAGAAGATAAAAAGTAAATGAAAAAAAATTGGTTCTTTGAAAAGATTAAAGAAGTTGAGAAAAATCTGTATTGGTTTTCTATTGCTGCTGTAACAAGTTTCCACAAGTCTAGTGGCTTAAAAAACATAATTTCATTTATCTTACAGTTTTGGAGATCAGAAGTCTGACATGGATCTCAAGTTGTTGGCAGGGTGAATCCCTTTCTGGAGACTCTAGGGAGAATCCATTTCCTTTCTTTTTTCAGCTCAAGAGGCCATAAACTTTCCTTGGCTCATGGCCCCCTTCCTGCATCTTTAAGGCCAACAACGTCAGGCCAGCTTCTTCTCACACTGCCATCTCTCTGTCTCTTCTTTTCTGCCTCCTACTACTTTTTAAGGACTCTTGTGATTACATTTGGTTTACTAGGATAATCCAGGATAATCTTCCTATCTTAAAGTCAGCTGATTAAAGACATCTGTAATTCCATTTGCAACCTTAATTCCTCTTTGCCCTGTAACATAATATATTAATGAGTTCCAGGGATTAAGATGTGGACATACTAGGAGGACCATTATTCTGCCTACTACAAGCCTTTAGGTTGACTGATCAAGAAAATAAGAGAGGAAACACAAAATCGTGAATAAAAGAAGTAAAATCACTATTGACCAAACAGAAACTAAAAGAACTGTAATTAAGGGGAATAGTATGAATGACTTAATGCCAGAAAATTCAACAACAAAGATGAAATTAAGAAACCCTGCGAAAGACACAAATTATGAAAACTGACTTAAATAGAAAATCTGAGTAGGCTGGTAATAAGTAAAGAAATAGAATTAGTAATTTAAAATCTTTCACAAAGAAAACCCTAAGTCCAGATGATTTCTTTGGTGAATTCAGTCCAATATTTGAAGAATTCAACCCTTTAAAAAAATAGAGAAGGTAGGACTAATTCCTAACTCACTATATGAGGCAAATATTACCGTAATACCAAAGCCAGAGAAAGACATAAAAAGAAAAGACTTCTATTTCCTGTGAACATAAATAAAAACTTGTAAACAAATATTAACAAACTGAATTCAGCAGTATATAAAAAGTATTATACACCATGACCAGATAGTATTTATCTAAGGTATGCAAAGTTTGTTTAACGGCTAAAAAATCCATTAATGTAATACATGATAGTAATAGAATATAAGACAAAAACTAGATGATTATCTCAATAGAGGTGGAAAATCATTTGACAAAAATTTGGCACCCTTTCATGATCAAAATACTAAACAAAATAAGGGAATTTCCTCCACATTATAATGGGAATCTATAAAATACTTATAGCTAACTCCATATTAAATGCTGAAAGACTGAATTCTTTCCCCATAAAATTGGGAATAAGGAAAGGATGTCCACTCTTGCTACATGTGTTCAATGTTGTACTGGAGGTTTTAACTAGTATAATAAGGCAAAAATGAATGAATAAATGAATGAGTGAGTGAGTGAATGAAGGCATTTAGATTGGAAAGGTAAAAGTAAAACTGTCTTTAGTCACAGATGGTATGATCTCATATATAGAAATTCCTAAGGAATCCACACAGAAACTACTAAAACTGTTAAACAGGTTTAGCAAGGTTGTAGGATATAAGATCAATGTATAAAAATTAGTTGTGTTTCTATATATCTTAGCAACAAACCAAAAAATGAAAATCTTCTTAATATCATTCACAGAAGAACCAAAAAAGATAAAGTACTTAGGAATACATTTAGCAAAGGAGTGTAATATTTGTTCAATGAAAATTACAAAGCATTTCTTAGAGAAATTAAAACATATCTAAATAAATGGAGAAAAATTCCATGTTTAGGAATTGGAAGACTCAAGATTGTTAACATCTTAATTCTCACCAAATTGACCTATGGATTTAATGCAGTCTCAATAACCTAGCAGAATTATGGGGAAATCGACTAGCAAATCCTAAAATTTACATGGAAATACAATTTTGAAAAAAAAAAAAAAAACAACAAGATTGGAGGGCTTACTTGATTTGTAAACTTAATATATAGGTACAATCATCAGAATACTGTGGTATTGATATAAGGATAGGCATATAGATCAATGGGACAGAATTGAGTCTCTTTACATCCTAGTCAATCGATTTTTCAAAAAAGGTGTCAAGATAATTTAATGGGAAGAAGAATAGTCTTTTTACCAAATGGTGCTGGGACAACTGAATATCCATCTGGAAAAATAAAAATGAGCCTAGACATTTACCTTACATCATACACAAAAATTAACTGAAATGATCAAAGACCTGAATATAAGAGATAAGCTGGAAAACTTCTGGAAGAAACATAGAATGTTTTTGTGATGTTAAGTTAGGCAAAGTGTCCTTAGATACGATATCAAAAGCTTAAGGCTAAAAAGAACAAAAATGAAAAATTGGATTTCATTAAAATTAAAAACTTTTCCATTTCAAAAGATACCATTAAGAAAATTCAAGGACAAGCTACAGACTTGGAGAAAGTATTTGCATATTATATATTTGATAAAGGGCTTCTATCTAGAATATGTAAAGAACTCCTAAAACTCGGTAATGAGCAGACAAGCCAATTAAAAAACGGACAAAACACTTTAATAGATACTTCACTAAATAGTACATACATATGGCTCTGAAATACAAGAAAAGGTTATCAACATTATTCATTAGGGAAGTGCAAATTAGAAATACAATGTGATATCTGTACACCATCACTAGAATAGCTAAAATTAAGAAAGCAGATGATATGAAGTGTTGGCCAGGATGTGGAGAACCTAGAACCCTCATACATTGCTGGTGGAAATTTTAAGTTGTATAGCTAGTTTGGAAAATGCTTCAGCATTTTCAAAGGTTAAAAAAGAAAAAAAAAAAAAAAACCAAAACTTACCCTGTGACTCATCATTTCTATTTCTAGGACTCTACCCAAGAGAATGAAAACATGTGTCTATACAAAGACTCATGAGAATGTTCATAGCAGTATTATTCGTAATAGCCTCAAACTGGAAACAATCCAAATGTCTATCAACTGGTTAGCAAGGAATGGTTAAACGGAAGTGGTATATTCCTACAATGGTATACTATTCAGCAATGAAAAGAAATGATGTACAATGTGGATGTTATGTTGTACGCTACAACATAGATAAACCTCCAGACTGTTAAGTGAAGGAAGCCAGTTGCCAAGGACTTCATGTTGTATGATTTCATTCATATGGAATGTCCAGTTAGGCAAATTTGTATAGGCAGAAGGCTGATCAGTGGTTAACTGGAGTTGAGGGTGGAATGGGGATTGACTACAAATGAATTTGAAGGAATTTCTTTGGGTAATGAAAATGTTCTAAAGCCAGATGGTGGTGATGGTTGCATAACTCTATAAAGTTATTAAATGTTATTGAATTGGGGGTGCCTGGGTGGCTCAGTCGTTAAGCATCTGCCTTCGGCTCAGGTCATGATCCCAGGGTCCTGGGATCGAGCCCCGCATCAGGCTCCCTGCTCGGCGGGAAGCCTGCTTCTCCCTCTCACACTCCTCCTGCTTGTGTTACCTCTCTTGCTGTGTTTCTCTCTGTCAAATAAATAAATAAAATCTTTAAAAAAAAAAAATGTTATTGAATTGTATGCTTACAGTGGGTTAGTTGTATGGTATGCAAATTATACCTATAAAGCTGTTTTCTTTAAAGAATTCCTGTCAAAGAAAAAATCAGGGTAGAGGAAATGAGGTAGTGCTATACAAAATGTGTTTTGTGAAAGCCTCTATCTCAGTTAGCCAAATGTGTTACAGTTTCTACTAGTCAGAGCATGATCAAAGATCTGTAAAATCAAAGCCATTGAGAAACAACTATTCTTGCTATTGAATCCTGAGATAAATTTCTTTGGCTGAATTAATTTATTCATTTATTCATAAATATTCATTGTGCCTGTGTTATGTGTGAAGCACTATGTTAGGTTCTGGTTGTATAGGAGTGAACAAAACAGTCATGGTTCTTACCTTCTTGGAGTTTTGAGTCTAGTGGTTCCTCCCAGGTATGGTTCCTTAAGCATTTTGAAAACATGAGTTGGATTTTACTGTATTTTTAACTTTGTATTTTGGGTTTTTTTTTACTTAATATTATATCAGAAGCATCTAATCTTATCTTTAAAAGCTCTTCATAAACCTTATTTTTATTTGCTGCAGCCTTTACTGCAACATGCCTTGATGTTGAACATTTAAATTGTTTCCAGTTTATTGTTATTATACATAATGCTCCAAAGAATTTCTTTGCAAATGAATCTTTGTTTTCCTTCTTTTTTTTTTTTCCCCCTCAACTAGAATCTCAAAAGAGATACTGGATCGATGTTAGAAATAAAGATCTTGATATATAAGGTCTTGATACTTATTGCCAAATTGTTTTCTGGAAAGGTGGTATCAGTTTGCAATTCCACTAGCAAGGTAGAGGGCTTGTTATTTTCTAAGACGCCGGGCTAAGTTGGAGGATGAACCACGGTCCATAGAAGTGAGCCATGCCCTTAGCTATGAGGAATGGGCCCTGGTCATAGGCATTTAGTGCTCTCAGAAGAAACCTCAGAACACAAATTCCTTACCAAAGGCTGAGTTAATTCCTGGCTGAGCTCTGTTCTCTCTCAGGCTGCAGAAAAGTGGCTAAACCAACAAGACCCAGGCCTCAAATGAAACTCAGAGTGGGGGAAGGCAAACCGGCCCCAATAAGAAGGGAAGAGCGTTATGGACAGAGCAGCCTACATCAAGCACAAGAAGATGAAAAGAAATAACAGAGCAACAAGGCAAACATACCACAGGAAAACCAGTTAGTCAGAAAGTCAGGTGTGGGTATGGAAAAGTCAGGTGAAATCTGGAAGAAACCTAAATATGGAGATAGGAGTAACTTCCACATGAATCTTTTCCTTTAGAGAATATATTAGTAGGAATATGACCTGAGCTGAAAGCAAGAGTCAGATGCTCACCTGACTGAGCCACCCAGGTGTCCCTAACCTTAGAGTAATTTTTAAGAAGTTAATATCTCTCAGGGGTGAAGAAACATTTGATGTACTGTAGATCTTTCAGATTTTCTCCAGTTTCTCTTTTGTTAAGTTCAAGAAAATAATTAAATTTACAAATTAAATCGCAAATTTTAATTTACATACAGTTATCTCATTTTTAGAACTCTCTGGCTGTCTCTCTCCCCATCTTTCCTTTTTTTCCTTTCCTAACATCTGTATAAATATAAATAAAAATGCAAGGAGGATCACAATGTATTAACACTGATTATTTCTGATTGGTGAGATTCCCAGTGATTTGTTGATTTATTTTTTGTACTTTTCTGTACATCTTGCATTTTAAAATAATAAGTATGAATCATTATATAACATTTATTATTGTTCCAAAATGTTATACATGTTCTTTGCAGAAAATTTGAAACATAGAGATAAGAAAAGGAAAAAATCTGCCATCCAAATATATCTAGATATGGTGGCCTGTTCTGTTGGTGGTTGCTAATGAGCATTGCTTCTGGGTATTCATGCCTTTGTGTAGACACTTCCCACATTGACTCTGGTCTTGGTCATGTGTGATCATTAATTTTGTCAACTTGGGTAGGCTGTGGTGCCTAGTTGTTTGATCAAACACAAGTCTTGGTGATGCTGTGGAGGTATTTTTTTTAAAGATATGATTAATGTTTAAATCATACCAGACTTTGAGTAAAGCAGATTACTCTTTTATATTGTGGGTGGGCCTCATCTAATCAGTTGCAGGCCTTCTTAAGAGAACAAAGACTAAGGTTTTCCAAAGAAGGACTTCTCCTCAAGATCTGCCCCAGTTTCTAGCCTGCTGCTTTGTGGAATTCAGACTCAAGACTCTAGCAGCCACTCTTACCTTAGTTTCCAGTCTGTCAGCCTACCGTAAGATTTCAGATGTGTGTGTGTGTGCGTGTGCACGCATGAGCATGCATGTACACACACATACCCTATTGGTTCCGTTTTTCTGGATAGCTGTAATACACCATGTGACTATCTTTGGCTAATGGGGTATTAGCAAATGTAACACAAGCATAGACTTAACAAATGCTTGCATGTTTGGGGTTATTCTTTTGGAACACTTCCTCTTGGAGTGCTGAACTACCATGTGAAGAAATCTGGATGCTCTGCTGGAGAGAGAGCAGAGAGAAACGGAGGTTCAGGCAACCCTGACTGTTCCAGCCATCCCATCTGGGGTACCAGACGGGTGTTGGAAGCGCTCTTAGATATCCAGTCTCAGTTGTGCCACCAGGTGATTTGCAGCTGCTCCACGAGAGACCTCAGGAGAGACCAGCAGAAAAACTCTCCAGACCAGAATCATGAACAAACAAATAAACAAATATTGTTTTAAGTCACTAATTTGGGGGGCAGTTTGTTATTTAGTAATGGATAACTTAATATAACTATAGTTACCATTTTGGCACATGGAATTTTGGTCTTTTAATATAATTTGAACATTTTAATAAAACTGGAATCATACTCTATAATTTCACATCATGCGTTTTTGGTGCCATTAAGAGTAGTTTCCCATGTTTCTAAAAGGTTTTTTTTTTTTAACCTCCGTTTTAGCAGATGCATAGTTTTTTGTTTTGTTTTGTTTTGTTTTTACTGTTTCCTGTTATTGCACAGTTTGATCATTTTTATTAACATAATATTTAAAATTTAATACAATAATATAACCATTTTGCTGTTGTAAACAATACTATGATCAATGTTCTTGTATATATTACCAGAACCACCCATCTAAGTGGCTTCTCTATTCCAGACTTGTGAAAACTGTGTGAGATAATAATGTTTATTATTTTAAGCCACTAAGTAATGGTATAATTTCTTCTGCAGCCACTGGTAGTTACTAATATAGGCCCCGTTGGGACTTCCGGGTTTTTCATCTTTAGTAGGAAAACCTGCCACATGTTTGCTTCCTTGTAACCCAGCTATTAACACTGACTGACTCTACCAGTATTTATGGAGGGAGAATTTGGACAAATATACCCATACACACTTCTTGGGCCTTTTCCTTCACAACAGGGTCTTCACTGACCGCCCATATCCTGACGACTCATTACTACTCCAGCCCTAGTTTTTAACCTGCACAGATATCAGGCTCTTATCTCCAACTGTCCACCTCCTGTCATCTCCTCTTGGATGTTCCTCATCTCCTGCTGTAATCTTTTCCTCTCTTATTTGTCTTGACTGAGAGGTGGGGCTAGGTTGGATGTGGAGTAGGGATATGACACTGTTTTAGTTATCTGTTGCTGTGTAACTGATACAGTTTGGGAATGTTGTTGAGGTCTAGAGCCAAAGAATTCTTGAGACATCTTTGGTCAAAAAGGTGATTTTAGGGCGCCTGGGTGGCTCAGATGGTTAAGCGTCTGCCTTCGGCTCAGGTCATGATCCCAGGGTCCTGGATCGAGTCCCGCATCGGGCTCCCTGCTAGGTGGGGAGCCTGCTTCTCCCTCTGCCTCTGCCTCTCTCTCTCTCTCTCTCTGATTCTCATGAATAAATAAATAAAACATTTTAATAAAAAAAAAAAGATGATTTTATTAAAGCATGGGGACAAGACCCATGGGCAGAAAGAGCTGCTGCACCGGGGTTGTAAGGAATGGCTGATTATATATTTGGGAGCTGGGGGAGGTAAGGAAAAGGGAGGTGTCCAAGAGGACCTTCATATGCTAAAGAAGACTCTCAGGATACTGGAGGCCTAGCTATTGTCAAGCTTAAGTTGTTTTTCCCTCTAGCAAACCATTAACATTAAGACAGTTGGGAGCTTCTTAGAGGAATGTTACATTCTTCCTATCACAAGTCCTTTTCAATGGGCTGCAGATCATAAAGAAATTTAATTTTGTTTACATTCCCTTCTGTCTCTGTTTCCCACATCACTCATGGAGGCGAGGGTGATGTTAGGGTTCCAGGAAATTGAATCTGTGGGTCTCTGGAAGTTAAACTATTGATAAGAATGCTTTTTTCTTGTAAATCACTAAGCCATCCGTAAACTGATGGAGACTCCTGTCCTGCCGAATGTGATCTCTATCAGTTAACCATTTGTTTTTCCCTTCCGTTAGCTTTAGGGCAGTCAGGAGTACCTGAGGAATGTCGCACATTTCCCACCAGGGAGTGGGGTGGGGGTTGCTGGGTGTCAGCTTGTGCTTTGCCCTTAGCTTGCCTTCTGCTCCTTCATCATAACAATTTACCCCAAAACTTAGTGGCTTAAAACAATAAGTGTTATTTGCCCAGGTTCTGAGACTCAGGAGTCTGGGAGTGGATTATCTGTGTTTCTAGCTCAGCATCTCTCTTGCCGTTACAGTCAAGATGTTGTCTGGGACTGAAGTACTCCAAAGACTTGCTTGGGCTGAATGGCCTGCTTCCAAGATATCTCATGCCCTTGGTTGTTGGCCAGAGGCTTCAGGTTTTTGCTACCTGTAGGAAGGAGTCCTCCATTCCTCACCACATGGACTTTAACAACGGGTTGCATAAGAGTCTTTGCAATGTGGTAGCTAGCTTCCGCTGGAGGAATTGATCCAGAAGCGAGGCAGAAACCACCATGTCTTTGATGATCTAGCCTTGAAAGTCACATGTTGTCACTTCGCCCATAGTTTCTTGATCATGCAGACCAACCCTGAAACAAAGTGGAGGGGAATTATGTAAAGCTGTGAATTTTGGGGTGGAATAGGGGTCTTTCGGAGCCATCTTGGAGATTGGTGATCACAGACACTATTGTTGGGCCAGTGGTTTTGAGATTGAGACAACTGGGGCTCCTACAGGGCTTCCAGTTCAGTTGTGCCAGGATGAAGTGTTTGAGGCCAGATCACTTAATTGAGATAGGATAAAATGAGAAGGAGGGGCAAGATGAGAGCCAGAGTGGCATAAGGGGCCGCCAAGTGAGTAACGTTGTATATTTAACCTAAATGTGTGTGTATGAGAGTTCCCTGTGGAAAGGCCCAAACTGAGAAAGACCTTAAGAGGGGGTCTGTGTAATCTTGGCCATCACCACTGCAGGGACTCGCCGCTCCCTCACCCACTTCTTGCTTCAACCCTGCCCAGCTAACTATTTGCAGTTCATAGCTATATCCTGCCTCTGTCTGAACTTTTCCCATGTTGTTCTCTGCATGGGAAGCACTGTCTTGGTTTGAGATGGCCCAGACACACACCTTGAGACAAGGATTTTTAGTGCAAATAGATGATTTAGACGATCCTGTGAGATACTGGTAGATGAGGGAAATACATTGGTAAGATGTAGGGAAGTAAAGGCAGTCAAGCAAGTTACCTCTAAGGGCGACTGGCTCAGTCCCTCTGGAGAACTCTGGGAAATAGTGTAGAGCAGTGAAGAACTGGCCTCTGAGTTATCTTACCTGAGAGATGAGATTCCACCACCATCCCTGTGTCATTGGTTGAGGGCTGCTCTCAGGAGGAGTTAATTTTCTGGCACTCTGGCCTGCCACTGGAGTAGCGGGGAGGAAGCCCTAGGTCCCAGAGTTGCAGGTGCTGACAGTAGGCAGTTGGCAGTTGGAAGCTGGACTTGCAGGGACGTGTTAAGTGCCAAGGAGATATGGGAGGGGAACTGCTAGCATTTTCTGTGAGTACCTTTAGAATTCAAGTTAGGTATCACCTCCTTTGAGAAGCACTCTATGGCCCCTCCTTTTCTCTCGCTCAGTGGGTTGGGTGCCTCTCTGCTTTGCTCCCATGCCACCCATCCCTCACTGCATTGTCACTGTCTGCATCTGTCCTGATAAAGTCTGAGCTCACTAGAGATAGGGGCCAGCTCTCCTATCTCAGTGTCTCTGTGATGCCTAGAAGACAACATGGCCCGGAATCTGGCACATGGTGCGTGCTCAGTAAGTCTTGAGTGAATGAACGAATGAGGAATTCTCTTCATCATCTGGAATAACGTTGGTTATGCTCTATGTATTCCTGCGTTTAAAAGCTTTAACATAAATTATTACCATTTCTATTCTAGTGGGCTTATTTTTAATGGGAATAATTTCCTACGGAGGGGTCTTCCAGGTGCAGGAAAAGCACTAACGTGTTTATGGTGTACCAGCTGGCACACCGGGCCCTGGCTGATTCACTGCTGAGCGTTCCCCTGGATTCCTGGAGCAAAGCTGGGGAAGGGGCACGAGTGGCTGCCAGGCAGCAGTTTTCCACCTAGAAAACCATCGTGCGGGATAAGGTTGAGGGAGGAGGAGTGGCAAGGTTTCTGCACGGACCAAGAGTGCCCCAGAGATCCCATCTAGTCTCATTTTAGGTGGTCATGATTTACTCATTGTCATAGTCACTTAGCACTCTGGGAAGGATGCATTGTCTCTGAGTAGAGCGCAGTAGTGATGATTTGGCTATCATTATGGATAATAATTGTGTTTGCTGTCTGTGCTGCCTGGGCTTATTCGGGAGCATTGTTACCACTGCTATAATTTTAAATATTTTAATTAATGATACTTCCCTGTGATCCTGCCTTGAGGCTCCTTAAGCAAAATGAGCAATTAAAAAAAACCCACAAAAAGCAAATGAATGAAAATAAAAGAAAGGGCATTTAAAAAATCATTCTGTTCTTATGATGTTTTGGGCTTGAAAAATGTATTCAGCTGTCTGCTGCAGGCAAGAGAAAATTTTCACTGCTTCCGCCTGTTATCTTTTGCTCGCATAGTCATCCGTCTCCTGTAGCTGCTGAGTGACATGGAATATACATAAAGTATCACCAAGAAGAACAGGAGAGGAGGAAAAGGGAAAAACCGCGCCCAGCAAACCCGGAGCCTCATGCTTTTAAAAGTATGTCATTATCCTTGATCATCACCATCCATCATTGTTATCGATTACTTTTACACTTCGCCAATACTGTAGATATCACTGGTAAGATACCAAAGAACTGGTGTCTCTATCTGAGCTCTTTCATTCCAATTTTGGTGTACGTGCTGAAGCACTCTGCATCTTTCAGTGTAGTAACTGGAAATGGTTCTGGCTGAGCAATCACAAGCCTCGGAATGTTCTGTGAGGCTGATGGGTGAATTCATGAGAGAGGCTGGTGGGGTAAGGTAATCTGAAATGTTAATGTGTTATTTGCACGATATAGGGGATATGAAGGACTAAGAGGTGAAATTTCCCTCTGCATCTCATCACCATATGAGCTCTCTGGCCAGGTCAGGATTCCAAACTCAGGATGCTCGCTTGGCCTGCACAGCTTTGACTTCCAGAGTGTTTTTAAGAGGTTTGAATTAGTAGCCAATATTTAGCAATGGAGGCATTAAACATGAAAATCTAGTTTCCAGTCTTTTTGAAAGTTCAGAAGATCTGCCAGCCCCAGCCCACGTGGCAGTCCTGGGCGGGTGCCCTCTCTTTGGTGTGCTGGCATCACCTCCTGCCAGCGTGTGAGAGAGAGAGAGAGAGAGAGAGAGCATGTGCACAGCCTCTCATCTCTGCGTTCGGTGACTTCACAGTGGTAGCTTGATATCACTGAGATCAGCCGTAGTGGGGATATTTATACCATGAACACTAGCGAATGCTACAAGTCAGTTTTGGTTTTTTTCCTCTTTCTCTCAGAGGGCCCATTGTTAAACGCTTACCAGCATGGCACTTGGCTACCTATTTAGATGGGAGTGGTGTGCAGTCTTCAAACCCACAGCTCCCCGTTGTCAACGGACAATGAGGCCAGATTGCCCGCCTCGTCCCCTGGGTTGGGATCCCAAGTCTAGGATCTTCTCACACTGCTTCTTTGTGTACCAGGGTCCTGTGAGGAAGACTTCCTATCCCGGGCCTTTGTTTGCGAGAATAGGCTCCTCAGAACAAGTGTCTGAAGGGGAGAAGGTGAGGGTTGGCTTCGAGCTGGGGGAGGCGGCGGCCTGATCTATGAGGGTGAAAGACTTCTGTGAGCCTGGAAAGGGAAGGGTTCATTCTGCGAGGGGGGAGATATGCCTTGTTTGTGGGGCAGACATCCAGTCCCCATTTACACTGTATCCCATTTGTATGCAGCCTGGGAGTGGCAGGAAAGTTAGTCAAG
The DNA here is from genome assembly GCF_029215605.1 of Mirounga angustirostris. NCBI lineage: Eukaryota > Metazoa > Chordata > Mammalia > Carnivora > Phocidae > Mirounga > Mirounga angustirostris. Next base: position 124,163,787 of record NW_026991709.1, read on the forward strand.
GAGGCAGGGAAGTCACAGACTACCGGACAGACCACTTGTGCTCTGGGGCTGGGAGCGTGGGAGAGATGTGCACTGGCTGGACTGCGCAGTTGCACTTGCTTTAATGCTCTGCTGGCACTGTCTTGAAATTCTTAATCATTGTTGAACCCTGGATCTGCATTTTTATTTTGCACTGACTGGGCTCTACAGTTAGGTAGGTCGCTCTGTCTCCTATGAACAGACAACAGGGGACCCAATTGCTCTGGACTGCATAACCTCTCACGGGACTTCCAGGGCAACCCCAAGAAGCTGGAGAGAGGTCCTTCACAAGTTCCCACTGACCCCCGAGGGTGGGGCTCAACCGGATTTATGTGGTTAGAAACACTAAGAAACATGGTGTTTGGATGGGTGCAGAGCTGTCTTACGGCACTATGTTGATTCCACCCCCCCCCCCCCCTTGGGTGAACTGGAGGCACAGTGCCAAATTCTGGTGAATATGACGAGGTCTTTCCCCAAAGGAAGAGTCTAGTGAGAGACATGCAGAGGTGACCTTTTTTTTTTTTGAAGATTTTATTTATTTATTTGACAGAGAGAGGCACAGCGAGAGAGCTAACACAAGCAGGGGGAGTGGGAGAGGGAGAAGCAGGCTTCCCGCGGAGCAGGGAACCCAATGCGGGGCTCGATCCCAGGACCCTGGGATCATGACCTGAGCCGAAGGCAGACGCTTAACGACTGAGCCACCTAGGCGCCCTGCAGAGGTGACCTCTTACCCCATGTAGCACATTAGGGCTGAAATCTGTAAAATGTGCCATGGGGGTACAGAAACAGGAGCAGTTGGTTCTGCCCAGATAGGATCAGGGGAATTTATGGCAAGGCCCTGAAGGTGAGTAAGAACTCTCTGGGTGGAGAGGTGGGAAGCTGGAAGCCAGATGCTTGACTAGAACCCTCTTGCTTAGGGGTCTGCTGTGTTTTGATGGTGCTGCAGCTTAGCAGTAGTGAGGTCCATCTAACAGCCTCTCTCCCACCTCCCCTGTCTTGTGCTGAGGCTGTGATGAGGTCAGAAAACCACTCTGGAGCCTGGCTCAAACGATCAGATCTTTCTTGATTATGTGGTGGGAGAACGTTTGGAAATACTAGCAGATTAAAATTAATACTAGCAGATGAATATACAGCTGCACCCCAGCCCCATCCTGGCACCCCTTTGCTAGGAAATGAGGGTAGTGGTGGTGGTGAATATATTTGCTGTATTGACAACAGAATGGGATTTAGAGGGAGAGAACCCTTCATTTGAATCTTGGCTTAGTTTTTCAGGTCGTTCACTTAACTTCTTTGGAACTCAGTTTCTTTATCTGTAGAATGGGTGTGAGAATCTGATGTGGTAACATATAGAGAGCTCTTTGTGATCTGTAAGGTCATGGTTGTTAATTATAGTCATCTCCCTAGTATATTCCTTGCCTGGTGACCCTTCCTCTGTCTGGGTAGCATCCTTGCCTCAGAGAAGGGAGGTGACAGCAGAAGCCTTGGCCGGGCTTGGGCTGAAAAAAACTGAGACTATGAAGGGCCCAGGGAATAGTGAACTCAGAGGGAGTCACAGACAGGTTTTCTGAACCCTGGGATTAGATGGGGTTTTCCTAGAGGAAGAAGGTGTCAGAAGGAGAGGAGAAGGGATGGGATGGTAGGGGTCCCAGGAACATGGGGCTCCGTGGCCACCCTTCCTCAAATTACCCTGGGAAGAGGAAGGAAAGTGATTGAAGTTGGAGGCAGTGATTCTCAGTCCTATTAAAACTTAACGACTCCTTTATGTAGTAAGTATCTTGTGAAGTCCTCTTTACTATCTTGAAGTAAAATGAAATTCATGGGTAATATAACTCCCATTATTGTGACAACCAATTAATACATCCACATATTTCCAAAATGCCCCATGGGGAATGGGACTCATCCTGGCTGAGAGCTACTAGTCTAGGGATTTTCTTTCCTGGCCAGGAACCAGGGAAAAGCAAAACCCCAGACCAGGAATAGCTGTGAGGTGGGTTGGGAAGGGCCTAGGGCAGCCGGCAGAGAGCATCCTTCCATGAGGGTCCTCAGAGCTGCGAAACAGATGTGGGGGTGGGACAGGGCCACACAGAGTGTCCTGGGCATCCCTGTGAAGTGGATGTGGCAGGGGTGCTGGGAGATCAAAGGAGCCTTGTGTTGGGAGTGAAGAATGGCCCAGTGATGACCTGCATGGTCATCTGAGCATTCAAACCTGAGCATTCAAACCTGAAGGAGCCCGGATGTGTCCACAAATGCCAGCATAGGTATCCAGCTGCACCCCAGCCCCATCCTGCTTAAGCTCATCATTGGAAACAGAATCATAATTTTCCACACATGGAGTTTGTGGATGGACATTCTTACTTGCTACAGTTCTGTTCAGAAGAATCCCTCACTTGATTGGGTTCAGCCTCCCCCACCTCCCCTACTGTGGAGGGGTAACCATAGCTTATGATCCGTTGCCTTAGCACAAATCTCTGCTGCTTAAAATCCAACTATGCCTGTCTCTTGGACGATGAAGAATCTGGTGCAGAATAAAGATAGTCTGTGGGTTTTATGAAACATGAAAAAGAAAAGAGATCTCAAGTGTAGATCCTTGGAAGGTAAAAACTGCCCCTTTGGGGGACAATAATCACATAATCTTACTTTCTGCCTTTGCTAGGAAATGAGGGTAGTGGTGGTGGTGAATATATTTGCTGTATTGACAACAGAATGGGATTTAGAGGGAGAGAACCCTTCATTTGAATCTTGGCTTAGTTTTTCAGGTCGTTCACTTAACTTCTTTGGAACTCAGTTTCTTTATCTGTAGAATGGGTGTGAGAATCCGATGTGGTAACATATAGAGAGCTCTTTGTGCTCTGTAAGGTCATGGTTGTTAATTATTGTCATGAAAATCACAGCAGGAGCAGCTAAGTTTTGCCATCCAGTGACCAGATAGGGGTAAGTCGATTGCCTTTGATCTCAGTGGTTTCTGCCTCAAATAATTACTACTTAAGAGTTCTTTGATTGGCACTTGCAGCTGGAAAAACGTCTTTGAAATCAATTTAATCATCTGTGAGTAAACTGAGAGATACATTTCATTCTACAGTTGAGTGAAATGTAAACTACCATTTGCATATAGACTATATCTGTAGAAGTTGAATTCCGATCATTAATTCCCTCACATTGACTCTTGGTTCGTTTTCAAGTTGGCTATGTATTTGTTAAAGGCTTGTTTGAAACCCATTCATCCTTCCAGCCAGTCAGGCTTCCAACCAGTAAAAGCACAGTTGTTGAAGTATTTAATTTGTCCAACTACCTGGGCGAGGTCCTGTGGGGATGCAGCCATGAATCAGGTATAACATTGTTGTGAAGGCTTTCAGCCTCCTGGATTCTTGACTACTTGCTGTCTCTATTTTTGATGCTTCCTCTTGCATCTTCATCAAAGACTGTATACTTTAGTGTATTTAGTTCAGTCGTTTTCTTTGTAATTCCTAACTTTTCTTTTTTTTCGAGGGATGGAAAGATCATTTGTTTGGTAGAGTGGTATCAGGAAGACTGTGTCTTCAAAAGTAAAGTAACTGATACCTGGCAAGGTATATCCTGTTTATTTGATAGATTTATCAAAGTAAAATTGAGAATTAAAAAAGAAAAAACAAAGTGTTAGAAAAATATACCCTTGGGGTGCAGAAGATCTTCTAAAATAAGCCAGGAAACCCATAATCCAAAGAAGAAAACATTGACATATTTGATGAGATAAATATTTAAAACTTTTATAAGTCAGACGGTACCATAAACAAAATCTAAAGACAACAAAACACTGGGGGGAGGGGATAAAACCCCCAACCCATATGATAGACAAAAGGTTAGTATTTCAAGGGCTGTACAGAATGTTAAGAAAAAGTCATATAGCCATTGGAAGGAAGGGCAAAGGCAAGTCATACCTGAGGAAGCAAACATGGTAAGTAAACATATGAAAAGATGCACAGCCCTACTGGAAATCTGGAGAGTGCAAATTAAAGGAATGGGATACCATCTTCACTCAATTGATCAGCAAAACATAAAATGATTGAGAATTGCCGAAGCTTGGGATGGTGTGGGGAAATGGGCTCTTTCATCCACTGTTTTTAGAATGTGAATAGTTATAACATTTTTGGGAAGTAATTTCAACATAATTTAAAAATAAAAAAGGACATATCCTTTGATCCAATAAGCCTACAATTTCAGAGAAATAAAAGTACTAGTACATCGGAAGAAATACACAAAGGTACCTATTGCAGCAGTGATTGTATAAAACAGGGACTGGGAGTTGGGGAACGTGGACATTCATCAGTTCAGGGACGATTGAATAACGTATAATATGGAATATTATAAAGCCACTAAAAAGCATGACTTGGATTTATATTTATTGCCTGAAAAGAATCCACATTATAGGGAAAAATTAGGTCAAACAGTAAATGCACATATATAATTAAGGCCTAGAAGGAGCTATGGAAACAAATACCTCAAACTACTGACACTGATTACTTCAGGGGGTGAATTTGAGGGCAAGAGGAAGCTAAGAATTGGCATTTTTGTATGTTTCTGTTTTGTTTGAATTGTTACACAATTAGTGCTTCCGTTGAGGTAGAAGTGAAATTAAAAAAAATAAAAAGGGAGAGAAGGAGGGTGGAAGGGAGAGAGGCGGGGGGGGGGTGGTGGAGAGATAGAACAGGTTAGACCATTAACATTTTAGACTGTAGTCTCATGGGGGAGAAAACAGTGATTTCCCCAACGACTAGCAAAAGCGGTCGTAAGTCAAAGGCAGTAAGAGCGAACAGAAATGCCGCTGTAGAGTTTGGCCCTTTAACCTGACGTCGTTATTCTTATAAATTAGAGATATGGGCTGTTTTTGGGTTAATGCTCGGTATTATAGTAGTGAGGCTCTTTCAGTCTCTCTTTTACAATGAAGAATTTGTGCCCTTATTTTTTGTTTTTGTTAACGTCTTAGCAGTTTTATTTGTTGAAGGCTTTTTTGAGATCCTGGTTGTTTAAAAAGAAAAGAAAATAAGAAAAGATAAATAAGCCCGAGAATAGGGGGAAATACTATTTGCGTCCCTCAGTAGTTTGACGGTTGCTGTAGTTCATCTTCAGATACCGAGAGTCATGAAAGATTTATTTAACCACATTTCTCTTAAGGTGGAAGGAGTTGAGATGATCACTCTCTCATCCAGGCTTCCTTTCTTCACCCAGGTCCTCTTATTTATTTCTTTCTTTTCCTGAGCCGAAATGTGAGCTGCTGTGAGAGATTTTTAGTCAGTTCCCCATATTTGAAACTGCTTTCAACAATGCCATCCATCTCCTCCCCCTGCAAGTGGCATTATCTCCATATCCTTGGAGATGAGCCGCCTCCTTCCCCTTTTATCACTCTGAGCTGTACACGTTTGGTTACAAATGCCCCGATAATGTTCTCGTTGGTCTCTCACAAGTGAAATAACAGATAACCATTCTCCCAGTGATGGCGATGCTGTCATCCTGCACCCAGATAACCAGGAAAGAAGGTATCCACTTCCATTGCGTGTTGTGATTAAGATCTCACTGGTGAAGATACAAGTGAGATTGCCTTTATAAAATAATATCTGTGCTCAGATCATTTTACTCAGCTCAGATAGCAGCTAACATCATTTCTTGGGGCCCTCCTCCTGTAATAATCTGCATTGGCTTTCAAACATGTATGCTTACCACCTGCCCTACTGGTGAGATAAGAATAAAAGTGTTAGATGGCACATTATATTGTGCTGTGTTTTTCAAATTACTCATACAAATGAGATAACAGCTGCAGGATAGTCTGTTTCGTTCTTGGTAGAACTCCCAGTCATTGTGCTGCAGAATCAAGGTTAGCCTTCCATCTCAGCAGTTTGGGCTCTGGTCTGTGGGTACTGCCCTCTCTTAAGTCCACCTTCCTAGATTGCCTGATGTGAATTAACAGGGGACAAATCCTTTCATCCTAAGCCAGATTTAGGCTAAATGTACAGTTATCTAAAGGAGGTAATCCACAGAGTGTTTTCTCAAATTTTAGTTATCAAGTCTCACTTTTTAATGATATTTGTTGTACTGGGGTATCACCAATAATATTACTTAATACTTTCCTTTAAATTATTTTAATTTTAACTGCTAGTCTCAGCCTTATCTTAACCAGTAAGAGTGATGAAATCACAAGTTTGCTATGCTGCTTTTATCATATCTAACTGATACGAAAATAGACATGTAAACCATGAATGTTGTTTTCTGTGCACCATCTAAAGTAATTCTGAGTGATACCCATGGATGTTTAAGAAACATCCTGTTTGAAAAACACCATTAGAATAGTTCTCACTAAAGTATACACTACACAGATCATTTGTTGGTGGCTGCTTTTGGTGAGCAATCTCATGCCTGGAAAAAGTAGACAGGAAAAGGTATAGATACAAGAAGGATTCAGAAGGGAGACATTGGAGGGAAGTGAAGTCCTGTCTAAGGCACCGTCTCATCCTGGTCAGACTTGGATGAGTAAGATGGAGCCAGGGCCACCTTGACTATCACCTTTCTAGGTTATTGGTACCCCCCTGTGCCATAACACATTTTCAGGCACCGCGACTCTGGGACGAGGCTTCTTCTGCCTCTTGCCCTTTCTATGCAGGCTCACATCATGGACTCCCTCAGAGAGAACTAACTTTCACGGGGGATTTCCCTGTCAATACCATGCACAGGTTTGTGCTCAATGCATTAGTGTTTGGACTGCGGTCAGGAGCACCGATCAACCGGCATCATGAAGAGGAGGCAAGGATGGTACAAGGTGGCAAGTGCCAAGTGTTGGAGGGTTAAGTGTTCTGTTAAGATTATCTTATTTATCCAAGGAAAATGGGTACATTATAAAGTCACTTTATATGTATTTATATATGCTGTTTTAAATACAAAAACAAAAAACAATATAAGAGGTTATGGCTGGAAAACATTAACTTAGAGGTAGCAGAGGCCTCTGACAGCTGTCAGAGAAACTTCTGTTCCAAGCTTTTCTAGGTACCCGTAATCCCTGGCTCGGGGAGCTCTGTTGTAGTAACCCCTTCTGTGACAGTCTTCAGCTCTACACTTCCCAGTTATTACCCTGAACAAGACTATCAGACTTCATGGTGATGATCGAAACTGCTCTGGCCAGTTTGTTAGAGTTCTGCCTTTTTATGGCCAGATGATGACCTCTGGCTGACTGTCCCAAATGTGGCCCTAAATGCCAACGTAGGGCTACTTTAGACATGTGGTCTCTTCTCTTGCAGAGCTTTCAGGAAGACTGCATGGATATGGAGCTGAATAGGACATACAGGTGTTTGATAGGCAGATGAGTAGGAAAGAGTTAATCTCCAAACCAACCAAGGTTTGGTTGTGGGCCTGCCAAGCATCCAGGCTGAGCTTGTGGGAGCACCACAAGGGAGCGGTTAATCAGACATCAGTTTCCAGGTGTGTGCATGACCCGACTGATGACCAAAGATTGAACTAAATGTCTGGGAACAGTTCATGTGTACAAGCCTGAGGCTCACAGGAGACAACAATCAATCCCTGCTTCATCCTTTAATCCATATTCATTGCCAACAACAATCTAGCAAAATTCAGTGGGGCTTTTTTGGTACTCTGGTTAAATAAAGCAGGAAGACATCTGTAGTGTTTTGTAAATAGCATTTTGCCCAGTTGTTCAGCACTGATTAGCCCATGTTTGCCCTTCACTTTCCCAAATTAACTTTTGCCATCATCTTGCATGCCCATGAAACTTGGTTCCCCCAGGCTGCTGATTGCTGCTTTTCCCTAAACTCACTGATTATACCTGTGTCCACTGATCACCTCCCTGAACAGTTTTGCTTCTGGTTCTCTCAGTGCCTGTTTCTCTCTAGCTTCCCTCTCTACCTTTGCTAATAGAAAAAGGAAAAAGAATTACTTCAAGGATTTACACGTTTAGTAAAAATAGAATATTCTTCTTTCTAATTTCTTGAACTCAAATTGTTCCTCTTTGCCCCATTAAAGAAAGAGAAAAGGAAGGAAGGAAGAAGAAAGGAAGGAAGTAAATAAAGGACTGAGTGAGGACAGAGGAACACTTAGGATTGAATCTTTTCCCAATTAAAAAAAAATTGAACATTTATGTGTAATGTAGATTATTACAAAGGTAATAGAAGCACGTTACAAAAATGTTGGAATAAAGGAAAAGAAAACTCCATAATACTAGTAATATTACAGAATTGCTGTTAGCAAGTTGGTATATTTCCTACTAGTCTCTCTGCTAAGCACCCACTTTTAAAATCTCATTGTAATCGTACTGAATATGCAAGATTTTTCTCTTCTTTTTTCACTTAACATTCAGCCATAAGAATTTTTCACTGAGCTGTGTGACCTTTATAACCATAGTTTTTAATGACTGCATGGTTTCCTTCAGTGAAAAAAAAATTACGTAACCATTCCTTGATTGTTTTGATATTTAGATTGTTCACAATTGAAAAATTTTCACTATTATCATTGAAATGATACTGTTCAAGGTTATGTTCCCCCCTACCCCCACTTTTGCATTATTTTATTAGGTTTTATTTCCAGAAGTCAGATAACCAGACAAAACCAATGGACATTTTAGGGGGCTGATTCATCATTTGAAGTTGGGTTCTTTTTTTTTTTAAGATTATTTATTTGAGAGTGTGTGTGCAAGTGGGGGGAGGGACAAAGGGGGAGAGAATCTTTTTTTTTTTTTTTAAAGATTTTATTTATTTATTTGACAGAGACACAGCAAGAGAGGGAACACAAGCAGGGAGAGCGGGAGAGGGAGAAGCAGGCTTCCTGTGGAGCAGGGAGCCAGATGTGGGACTCGATCCCAGGACCCCGGGATCATGACCTGAGCCGAAGGCAGACGCTTAACAACTGAACCACCCAGGCGCCCCTGGGGGAGAGAATCTTTAGGCAGACTCCCCGCTGAGCGCAGAGCCCAATGTGGGGCTCAATTTCATGACCCATGAGATCATGACCTGAACTGAAACCAAGAGTCAGATACCTAACCGCCTGAGCCACCCAGACACCCCTGAAGTTGGGTTCTAAAAGCCCATGTGCCCAGTGAGTCTTCACCACTCGTCTTAGAGGGCCCGTCATACACCCTCACTGGATTCTCCCACTTGTTTTTGCTCCTCCCACAAAGGTGGGTTTCTCGTTTCTCTTATAATGGAGAAGAGCCTCCGATCACAGATTTCTTACCGTTTGCCCCCAGTTTGAAGTCAAAGAAGCTTCATTTGTCTTGTGAATGGTCCCCATGATGTAGCAGATGCCTTTAAAAGGGCTGGTTGTCAGCCCTTCACCCTTGCTAAAGTTTGGCCGCTGTTGAAGATAGCTGGGTAATGATGAGAAGAAGGGTTGTGGGCCAACCAGGGTCCTAGGAGGGGGATTGAGAAAGTGGAACCCCGCAAGTGAATGACTATAATATATCCAAGAATAATTTATTGAGTACACAGTCCCCGACTTATGATGATTTGACCTGGGGTTTTTTGACTTTACCATGGTGTGAAAGTGATTCATTCATTCAGTACAAATTGTACTTCAAATTTGAATTTCGATCTTTCCTGGACTAGTGATACGTGGTAGGACACTCTTTTGTGATGTTTTGTGATGTTGGGCAACAGCAGCGAGCTGCTGCTCCCATGCAGTCATGAGGGTGAATAACCAATACACTTACAACCATTTGCACCCACATAACCATTCTGTTTCTCACTTTCAGAACAGTACTCAATAGACTACATGAGATATTCAACACTTTATTGTAAAATAGGCTTTGTGTTAGATGATTTTGCCCAGCTGTAAGCTAATGAAAGTGTTCTGAACACATTTAAGTTGGCTAGGCTGAGCTATGATGTTTGGTAGGTGAGATGTACTAAACGCACTTTTGACTTAAATTGTTTTCAGTGATGGGTTTACCAGGACGTAACCCATGGTAAGTCAAGGAAGATCTGTGTTTTTATGTGTATTAGCCACTGTGACAGGTATTGGGTATATAGATGTAAATGCTACCATGAAAGGGCTTACAGCTTGTTGGGGAAATGACAGGCCTGTGAATAACTGTTACAGAGACAGAAGGAGGGACAAGAAGGAATCAGGATAAGTTAGCAGTCAAAATCCTCACTGAAGAATCTTTGCACATCAGGCCCCGTGTTTCCAAGCTTTGTTTTTGTATGATCAGGGAGGCAGGGGAAGACAGAGCGGGGAGTCGCTTGTGGCAGCTTCACTGAACTAAGACGAATACTGTTTGCAGGAGAAGATAAGACCCTGTGTGGAGGAATTTGAATAAAGCATTTCCCTACTCACTGACCATTCCTGACAAGGTGTGCATATGTGTTCAGGTGGGGCAGATACCTTGAGCACAAGTTGATAGCTTTCACTCTGGAGTTCCAGAGATTGAACAGTCATGTTGTCCCACCCTGGGAAAATTTCTGACCTAAGAATGGGCTTATAATGAATGGCTGACTCTCAGAGTCAGATTAAGTGAGAGATGACAAGAGTGGAATACTAAGGAAAACTAGGCATTATTTATACCTGGGTATATATGGTTCTTTAGATCTTCCTACATAGCGTGTCTCTTCTTTTTCTTGTCTCTTATAGAATACTTAATTAAAATTGTAGAGTTTTAAAATAGAAAGTGACCTTAATCACCTCAGAGGACTGTCAGTAATATGACACACTAAGGTAATAGATGTGATCATTCCCCTTTAACTTCAAATACATAGAAATGCCGGATAAAAGGAAAAAGTCCAAAAGGACTTTTGGTGAAATTGCATTGCCAAACTTGAAAGAAAGAAGATCATCTCAGATGTAGGGGAAGGAGAGGGAAATGAATGCTCTTATAGTGGGTGGGTGAGGGAGAGCTGATGAAGGGGACTTGTGGGAGTTTAGTGTCCACATGAGACTTGAGCTGGGCCTATAGTGTCCCCATGAGGAGCAGTTATGTGGCCTCCAGATCATAGGAAATGGAGGCAGGAGGAATCCTATACACAGCCTGGAAAGTCACAGAGCTGCCTGCTCATAAAATGTGGACCAGAAAATCGCACCCATTTGCCAGGGAAAGCAAATGGAAGCTTGTCATTTGCCCAGAGATTTAGGCAGAAAGAAAAAAAAAAATCATTTAAGAAACCTAATCCCTGGGCCTGAACTATGTAGAGGTATGTGATCCAAATTTATGCTACCTGTCTGGTGTGGGACACCCAAGCTGAGAATTTATCATAAACCTGGTCAAGGACCATTGAAACCCTATAGGCTCCAGTAAAAGCAAATATAAAACTTCTCAGCAGGAATCCTTTCACAATCCAGGGCACACAGAATTCCATAGACCTAATACCCCTGATGAAGAGAGGCTCACAATAAAAAACAGACAAACCTCATGAATCAAATCATCACACATCGGGGTCAGGAGATACCACAAACAGGAATCCTTATTCACTACTGGCAAGAATGTCAAATGGTAAAACTACACCAGGGAGCAATTTAGCAAGATCTACTACATCTGAAGATGAGCAAACACTATATCCAGAAAGCTCATGTATAGGTATATGCTCTAGAAAATTGTCACATGTATATAAGATGTGCCCAAAGATCTTCACTGCCTCATTGCTTATAAAAGCAAATTATAATGATGACTGAAAAAAAACCCAAATACTGAATCAGAATGGGAATGGATAAGTAAAGGATGATTTATTCATATATTAGAATACTATCAACTCATTAAAATGAATGAACATATCCAAATGTATAAATCTTAAAAACATGATGTTGAGTGAGAAAGCCAAGTTTCTCAAGGATAAGTATAGCATACCATTTATGTAAATTTAAAAAATATAAATAAATATTATATATTATTTATGAACATGCGCAAAGGTAGTAAAAGTATAAAAACAGAAAAAAACATGTCAATCTAAGAAAAGTGGTTTCCTTTTGTGTGGGAGGGAAGGCAAAGGACTTGATTTAAATCTAGGTCTGACTCTTTAACCAGTAAAATACTAAAAGTATTCCATATGGACTCCCTGTAAACCAATACATTTAATTTTTTACTATGAAAAAAATCCTCCCCCCCCATTTTTTTTCCTACAGATCTTTTTTAAAAAAAGAAATAATGCATTACAGATCTCTTGTAGCCCCATTTATGTATCAGTCCTATCCCATCTCCTCCCTTGGTTGTGTCTGTGTGATGTGCTGCCTCTTCACATGCAAACCAAGGCCAAATCATACATTTAATCGCTCCCAACATACCAGGAAGGAAATGGTGGAGGCAAAAGAATATAGCCACAGTAAGATACTTCTTACAGGGACTAGGGAAAATAATGCTGTTGGCACTAGTGAATGTCATGTCCCATACCCTCCTGGGTGAGCATTCACAGGACGCTCTGATGTGGTAGTGGTGGGAGTTCCCTGTTGGGCGGAAATGGCTCTATCCTTGTCCTGTTTTGAAAGCATTCCCCATATCTGCTGTTCTCTACCACCACATAGGAGATGGGCAGTGGGATGTATTTTGTTTTTCTTCTAGGAGCTGTATTTATTGTCATAGCTCACTTCCTGTTGTAGGAAGTCCAGGGCGCTAGGGCTGACCTTAGGGCTTAGGCAATCAAGGCCTTTTTTTTCAGGACTTGGAAGTTGGACCAATTAGCCAGTCGGTTAGCTTTCCAGAACCTTCAAGGGATATTAAACAAAGCCAGAGATCTTATGGAGTCATGGTCCATGAATTTTGACCCTGTTTTTATAGTATCTTTCTCTTAGCAACAGGCTCAAGAGCTCTGTACAAGCTCCTAGCCCTGGGTTAAGTACTTCCTTCTTGTTCCCTCAAGCAATGGATTGAGGCAAGGCTGATGTGCCCTCACTCTGGAGCTCTTTACAATGGGGGTAATTTGTATTTTTTGAGCAGCAAGTGAACTATAGGAGGTGTTGGAAGGGGCCTAAGCCATTAGGCTCACTCCACTTTCCTGATTTCTTCTGGGTTTCAATCTTAATTGTGTTTGTGCTTCCCCCTAACTACCTTTTCTTACACTAACTTTAGCTTTGGGAAGATAATATCTGACTCTTAGCCCTCTTTGATTGCTGGCCACTGTCTCTTAGCAAGGCTCTATCACCTTCCCTTTCTGCTCTACTGAAATAAAAACTCATTCTAGCATCATGGTATTTTTTTCTTCTAAGCTGAATCCAAAAATATAACATGTGACAGTTTAACCAGCTCTTTTGCAATCCCATAGAAAGGATTACCAACTTGAATGTGGGGAGGAGGGATCCTCATTGCATCTTAGTCCACCTAAATCCAGGTGGTCTGTCACTCATTACATCCCATGTAGGTCTGTCACTCATTACATCCCGCTCCTAGTACTGACTTACATATCGGTTAGGACCATTTTGGTTGTAAATGAAAGAAAAATAATTCAAGGGAGCCTGGGTGGCTCAGCTGGTTAAGCATCTGCCTTCAACTCAGGTCATGGTCCCAGGGTCCTGGGATAGAGTCCCACATCAGGCTCCCTCCTCAGAGGGAGTCTGCTTCTCCCTCTGCCCCTCCCCCCTGCTTGTGCGTGCTCTCTTTCTCTCTCTCTCTCCCTCTCTTGCTCTCTCTCAAAATAAATAAATAAAATCTTAAAAAAAAAATTCAAAAGAGCTTTTACAAAAAGCCCAGGGAAGGTATTGGCCCATGTTTAGTAAGTACAAGGAGTATAGATAGTCTTTGGTGAGCCTGGATCCAGAGATTCAAATAGCATCATCAGGACTCTGTTTTCTCTACCTCTTGGCTCATTTTGTCCTCAGAGTTGGCCTCATTCTTTTTTTTTTTTTTTTAAGATTTTATTTATTTATTTATTTGAGAGAGAGAGAATGAGAGAGACAGATAGCACATGAGAGGGGGGAGGGTCAGAGGGAGAAGCAGACTCCCTGCCGAGCAGGGAGCCCGATGCGGGACTCGATCCAGGGACTCCAGGATCATGACCTGAGCCGAAGGCAGTCGCTTAACCAACTGAGCCACCCAGGCGCCCTGAGTTGGCCTCATTCTTAAGCAGACTCCCCATGTGGTGGAAAGATGGTCACCTATTGTTCTTGGCTTACATCGTTTTCATAGCTGGTATTACAGCAACAGAATGCCTCTTTTTTTTTTTTTTTTCAGATTTTATTAAGTTATTTGAGAGAGAGAGAAAGAGAGAGCATGAGCAGGGGGGCCAGATGGAGAAGGAGAAGCAGACTCCCCACTGAGCAGGGAGCCTGATGTGGGACTCGATCCCAGGACCCTGGGATCACAACCTGAGCCGAAGGCAGACGCTTAACTGACTGAGTGACCCAGGCACCCCAGCATGCCGCTTTCTAACAATTCCACCCAAAGTCCTGACTTGTGTCAGGTTGGCCCTGTGCCCATGACTGTGGCCAGGGTCTAGGATTCCCTGATTGACCCGGTGGGGGCTATGGGCAGGTGGTGTCAGTACCACTTGAAACACAAGGAACAGAATGAGTACAAGGATGGTTCCTCAAAGAGATCCTGGGGAGACAAAATAAGCGTCTTCTAACAGGAGTGTTCTGAATCATTTGCATGGTCTCTTTGTCAGAGACCTTTGGAAGATTTCTTTGTATTTACAATGGGTAATTTTTTAGTGCATTTTAGTGGAAGACATTGGTACTTATGTTTAAAATCAAATTGTCACCAAGTGATCTCCTTAAGCGAAAGTGTTTAACTTTTAGTGTAGTGGCTCTCAAACTAGATTTTTAGAGTATCCATTGACTTCGGGAATACACATACTCTTTAAAAAAAAAATTTAATGGGGATTAAGTCATATATTATTCACATTTGGGAAATGCTTCATACCCTCTCAATGATGTATGGTATAGTGCCATACGGAAATACATGGTTCTCAATTGTTTCCAAATAAGATCTCTTTCTGACAGCCCTACATTTTGTGGATCTCCCACAACATAGTAATTGTACTTATATTACCTTAAGAAAAATACATGTGACAACAATTGTTATGTAGTCAGCATTTTATTAAGCCCAGTGGCACTGGTAACACTTAAAAGGTAACTGTATACATAGGAGCTGGCCTGATAATTTAATCAGGCTTCAGAAAATGCTTGGGCATGTGTGAAGTTTTTTGGACTCCTCCTGGGATGGTACTAATGAGAACTTGGTCTGTAGGTTAGGGACTGCTGGAATAGTGAGTGCTTAAGAATATGGTTCAGTCCCAGCTTTACCACTTGTGAACTATTTGACTTTGGGTGGGTGAGTTATTTAATCTCTTTAAGATTTCAGTTTCCCCAAATGGGAACTGGCAGTAACCCCACCTGTTCTCCTAAGGTTGCTGTGAGGATTACAGATAATATAGGTAAAGCACTTGGCAGAGTCCTTGACATATGTTAGCACTCAATATGGGGTAGCAATTATTGTTACCGCTTTATATTACAATTATCTGTTTACTTAAGTCTCCTTGAAGATAGGCATTGTGTTTTTTGCCCCTTTATATTCCCAGCACCTAGCAGGGTCTTAACTGAGGCAGGATATGTTTATTGAGTGAATAAATAAATTATTGGAAAATTAAATACAATAATATATTTTTAAAGAATTTATTTATTTATTAGAGAGAGAACATGTGCAAGAGGGTGCTCGTGTGAATTGGGGGAGGGGAAGAGGGAGAGGGAGAGAATCTCAAGCAGACTCTGTGCTGAGCATGGAGCCTGATGCAGGGCTCGATCTCACGACATTGAGATCATGACCTGAGCCAAAATAAAGAATCAGATGCTTGGGGCGCCTGGGTGGCTCAGTTGTTAGGCGTCTGCCTTTGGCTCAGGTCGTGGTCCCAGGGTCCCGGGATCAGGCCCCGCGTCGGGCTCCCTGCTCGGCTGGGGGCCTGCTTCTCCCTCTCCCACTCCCCCTGCTTGTGTTCTCTCTCTCGCTGTGTCTCTCTCTCTGTCAAATAAATAAAACCTTTAAAAAAAAAAAAAAAGAATCAGATGTTTAACTGACTGAGCCACCCAGGCGCCCCTTAAATACAATAATATATCTAAAGAGTCTAGCCTAGTGGCCGCAACATGGTTAGTACTCCTTAAATGACCTTCTCGCATTGTCCAGGCTTGGACATATAATCCTCAAACTTCATTGTACTCAAGAATCTCCCCCAGGGCTTGGCTTATTAATACAGATTGGTAGCTCCATACCAGGTTTCTGATTTAGTAGGTCTGGGTGGGACTGGGAAGTAGTATTGAGTATTATTTTAAAGCCCCTCTTCACCAAGGCTCTCTAATATGAGGTGCAAATCATGGGCCCTACCACTGGGCTTACATGTCTGACTCAGGGCACTGTGGTCATCTGTGTGTTGTCAGCTGGTAGTGCTGTAGGAATCGTCTTCAATAGTAAATAACCAACATCACTAAGTCTGGTCTTCTATTTCTAAATTGATTATGCAGATGTCACACACCATTCAAATCAGTTAGTCAATTGAGGCTTTTCACAGACAGTATTATTTCTTCCAGACCGGTGAGTGCTTGCAAGTCTCTTGGACCGTCCTTTTGTTTTACTCACTCTGTGTGTGTGTGTATGTGTGCATGTGCACGTGTGCCCCCAAATGTAGTCAATTTGTCCTGAGTTTTTTCTTATAATCCATTATATAATCAAGGAATTAATTTACTGGAGTCATAAGGGTAGGGAGGGGAGAGTTTTTGCTTTTCATTTTTAGAAATCAACCACCTTGGGGCACCTCATGCTTGTGCTCTCTTCCCTCTCTCTCCCTCCCTCCCTCTCTCAAATAAACAAATCTTAAAAGAAAAAAAGAAATCAACTACCTTTTCTTAGTTATAAAATCCTTCTAAGACTTAAATCTGTAGTCACAAGCTCATTAAAAGCAAGTTGCAATTACAAGCATGTTTGTGTGTTTCCCTCCCTCTTGGTGCCTATGTCTGGTGCTCGTTTTTTCCTTGTGAACTTTAATACATGTTTAATATGAATCTTAATGATTTGATTACAATGGCATAATTACATAATTGAAATGTATTGTGCATGCTGGTGGAAGGAGTCTGGAAGGTGCTCAGTGAGTGACGTTACAGAAACAGAATAATAATGATGGTGAGGTTGGTAGTGAGACTAATGAGAAAATGATTAGAAAAACTTAGAAGGAATGGACACTTGTGGAATTGAGAGGGTAGCATTTCTTTTGCTTTAACGATTAGTATTTATTTCACCTTTGAGACTGAGGCTTCTGAGAATCAGTATTATTAGAATGAGGTGGGTTCTGATGGTGGGCTTTTTGGAGGCCGCTTTGGAGATGTGTTATGGGGATACCTGTCTGGGCATAAAGCAAGCCAGACTTGTCAGCAAGCTCTAATACACTGCTTCTTAAGATGATTCAGGCAGAAGCAAGCTCAAGTCTCTCTCTTACCACTGTCCTCGCTTTGGAATGCTTTATGTGGCACATTTGTGTATCATCAGAACATTGAAAGTGCCATTAATGTGGAATGGAACCATCTTCCCCTCCCTAGTGCAATTCCACCCTCTCTCGCTGGTAACATATTGCTGCTGAAGAGGACTGGCACTTAGCCAATCGTTTTGTGCTCCCAGTTAATGACCACCATTACTGTGTCATTTGGGCTAGAGAAACATGTCCACTGCCTAGAGCTCTTCCCATAGTAATTGGTCTGTGCAGTGTCATCCTTATTTGATGTTTACTGTGTGTTGCTATAATCACAATGATTATTTCCCCAACTTATTTTTACTATTAATACAAAATATATCTACTCATTGATTCAACAAACACCTGTATTTATTAAATACCTATATAAGTGCTAGTTGCTGTGTGTGATACAGAAAAATAGAAGACAGCATTTATGGTTTAGGAGCTGAAGCTTAGACAAGGCTTTCATGGAAAGTTAAATATTGTAAGTCTCTATAAGGTGCATAAGAGAAATGATTTGGAATATTTTCACTGAAGAATCCTGAGATGAATTAGACCTGCCCTTCTAGGGAATTTTGGAAGACAATCTGGCAATATCTAGTAAAGAAAAAAAATGGATACATTCTGATCCAGCTTTTTCATTTCTTGGTTTGTACCCCAGATGGACATTCATGTGAACAGAAAGGGCACATACAATTATGGTAATTGCAGTACTGTTTGTAATATCATAATACTACAGACAACCTAAATGTATAATAGGGGAGTATATACATAAACTGAGGTTAAAGCCGTACAATGAAAATTATACAGAGGTTAAGAAGAATGAGGTAGTTCTATCAATAGATCTTTAGGATACACTTTCAAGGGTCTGTTTCTTTTCATTTACTCATGGAATTAGTGTTGAATTTTTTCAGATGCTTTTCTATATCTGTTCAGATGATCATATTGATTTCTTTTATTCTGTTAGTGTGCTGATAATATTTATTTCACTTTTTTCTGTATTTTCTATTTATATTTCTCTCTGTGCTTCTGTCTGAATATTTTCAATGGATTCATCTTTTAGATTACTAATTCTTCTTTTGCCAAGATGGAAGACTGAAACTAAGCCCTCACACAGCTTAATCCCTGACTTGATTGAATCCTTGGATTTAGCCCTTCATGCATCTCAACTGAAAGGAGCTTCCTCTGTGTAGAGATCCTGGTACTTTATCTCCCTCCCTCTCTCTGCTTGATGAGCTTGCCCAAAGCTCTGCTTATCTTCTTAGCTTCTTTGGTGTCCCTTTCTGCCTGGTTTCCCTTCTTCAGGAAGCAGTGAATCCGTGAGTGGAAAAGTTGTGCCTGATGTTGGCTTCACTCTGCATTTCTTTTCTCTCTGGGTTTCTGGAATCGGATGTCCTGGTTGTCTTGGTATTCTTGAGCTCCAGTTTTATCCCCCCATGTCCATGACACCACATAAAGGTCTGTTCGGGTTCTCTGGTACTTGCTTTCTGTTTGACCTGCAGCATCACTTACGAAGTGGCAAGGGCTTTGAGGGGAAAAGCAGGGTAGAATATTAGAACTTACCTCAATGATTTTCCCTTCATTCTAAGATCTTGAGCCTTTAAGTCCTAGGGCATGATGGGTCTCTGGTGCTTAAAACAGATTTTTCTTTCCTTCTTCTTCTTTTTTTTTTTTTCAGTTGTTCTTGGCAGGAGGGTTGCTGTGCTACAACAGAAGCAGATGTCTCTTTAAGTATCAATCTAATGTGGGTTTAAGATAAAGCCTGGAATTCTGGGTGAGGCCCAGCTCAGGGACACACTCCTCATGATATAGGACCCAGCTATATTCTGTGGTAGCCACAGCTGCGTTGTTGGCTAGTCATGTTCCCTTCAAAGTAAGTGTTTCGAGGCTCTTCTCAGGCAGCAGGCCTTGGCTCGCGCCACTGAGGAAGCTGCCTCTCTGAGAAGAGACCGTGGTTCACGTGAGCTTGTACCTGAGCTTTGTGTTAGAGTCCTAGGGTCTGAGTCCTCTATTTGCTCAGCCTTCAGGGCTAAGCTTAGCAAAATGTCTACACATTTCACTGGGGGAATTCTGTGTTTCAAGGTGTATCTCTCTAGGAGTAACAATCTAGAATTTATTTATCAAGATTTTAAATTCATCAAGAGTTTATTCAGTCCTTGGACTCTAAGATCTTTTCTTTTAATTCAGGCTCACTGTGTTGGACCCTCAGAGAATCACAACTATGTAGAGGGGTGGGTGAATGTGAGCATGGCCAGAGGGGGGCCAGTATGGGTCATGGGCCTGCAAACAGTTGGCTGAGAAAGTGATGCTTGGTCTGTCCAGTAACAGAAGAGTGAAGTCCCTTCTAGTATATGGTGGTAGGACTAAGCGTGAGAGATGAAGGGGTAGATCTACACATTCTGTACAAGATGGGGAAATTCAGAGATATACTATCAGTTTGCAGCTTAGGACCTCAGTTTTAAGAGTGGTTTTCTTTAGAGTTGGAAGAGCAACTGTGGGCCTGGATGTGTCTGGGATCAGAGCTGCTGCAGGCTTATGCCAACTTCCATCCTTAGCTCTTGCACTTTATTATCATCTTAAAAACCAACCTTGGGGGCGCCTGGGTGGCTCAGTTGGTTAAGCGACTGCCTTCGGCTCAGGTCATGATCCTGGAATCCTTGGATCGAGTCCCGCATCGGGCTCCCTGCTCGGCAGGGACTCTGCTTCTCCCTCTGACCCTCCCCCCTCTCATGTGCTCTCTCTCATTCTCTCTCTCTCAAATAAATAAATAAATAAAAAAAATCTTAAAAAAAAAAGAAAACAACCTTGGATAAACTGTAGCCTATTCTCTGAGAAGGGTTACTTTTCTCCTAGTTGACATGTAGGACCAATGTGAGTCTGGATATGAGGGATTATTGGAGAGCTCTAGTATTGAGCATCACAAGGTGTTGAAGATGCACAAACAAGGAGGGTCTCCCCCAGAAAAATCTTTTTCCTGGAGTGGAAGTGGCAGTGATGAGCCCTGAGTTTCCCTGGTTGTGCTTGAAGGGGGTCTCAATTGAGAGAGGACTGACAAGTGTGGTTCCCAGGAAAGGGTGTTTCTATTTCCTATGTGAGCCTTATTTGTAATACCTGTTCTGGAGCTCAACTACGTACAACCAGTGCCTTGTCTTCTCTGTCAGCCAGATGAACACCATGATATTAGTAAGAGCTCCTATGATTCTAGAGGCCAGACATGCTTTTCTTTTTTAAAATTTATTCCAGAACCCCAAGGACTATGACTACTGAAAAGGGAGTGTTGGCATTAATAATAACTCAGGAAGACAAGGCACTGACTTTCATTGAATGCTGCCTATATGCCAAGTGTGTATTAGGCACTTTGTGTGAGTTGCCTTGTTAAACAAGCCTAGGTCTTTGACTTGTATGCTTTATGTCTGTACCATCTTGCTTCATGCTTGTCTTAAATATTGCCTTAAAAGAGCTCTGTGATGGGCGCCTGGGTGGCTCAGTTGGTTAAGCGACTGCCTTCGGCTCAGGTCATGATCCTGGAGTCCCGGGATCGAGTCCCGCATCGGGCTCCCTGCTCGGCAGGGAGTCTGCTTCTCCCTCTGACCTTCCTCCCTCTCATGCTCTATCTCATTCTCTCTCTCAAATAAATAAATTAAAAAAAAAAAAAAAAAGAAGAAGAAGCTGACCGGGGCGCCTGGGTGGCTCAGTTGGTAAGCGACTGCTTTCGGCTCAAGTCATGATCCTGGAGTCCCGGGATCGAGTCCCGCATCGGGCTCCCTGCTCGGCGGGGAGTCTGCTTCTCCCTCTGACCCTCCCCCCTCTCATGCTCTCTCTCAAATAAATAAATAAAATCTTTAAAAAATAAATAAATAAAAAAAAATAAAAGAGCTCTGTGTTCTGCTTTTTCAAAACTGTTTCAGATGCCTGTGTCTGCCAGAGCCGGCTTCAGCTGTATTCCTGTCCCCTACCGAGCCTCGCACGGACCGGGTACTCTGTAAGCCTTAAACGAGTGCTCTATGAATGAATAGATCTGCATGGAAACGGAGCTGGCCGTGACAGAGAACCCCATCCCTGTGCCTCCCGGCTCCCTGGCCCTTCTGATCCCAGTTAGGTTGCGTCTGCAAAGAGGAGCCTCCCGGGAGGATCTCGGCCAAGTGTTTCCCGGGCACATTCCACCTGTGTTAACGTTTGGAGCCACCACGGAAACGTTACCCTACTCGTGTGAAAATCACAAACACTTAAACCGGGAAGGTGGTTGGATGACAAAATCTAGACCTTGTCATTAACACTAAAGTGCCTTCCATCGCCTAAGGAAGGTACTCTCAAACTTGGTCATCAGGTTGGAGGACAAAAATGTGGCTTTTTAATAAAATAAGCTTCTGGATTAATCTGATTAATTGGGTCTGGGAGGGGGCCAAAGAATCTGTGTTTTAAAAAATGGTGCCTAACAGATTCTAG
Organism: Mirounga angustirostris; assembly: GCF_029215605.1. Taxonomy (NCBI): domain Eukaryota; kingdom Metazoa; phylum Chordata; class Mammalia; order Carnivora; family Phocidae; genus Mirounga; species Mirounga angustirostris. The sequence goes on from NW_026991709.1 coordinate 124,185,632, forward strand.
ACGATTCTTTTTTTTTTTTTTTAAAGATTTTATTTATTTATTTGAGACAGAGAGAATGAGAGAGAGAGAGCACATGAGAGGGGGGAGGGTCAGAGGGAGAAGCAGGCTCCCCGCCGAGCAGGGAGCCCGATGCGGGACTCAATCCAGGGACTCCAGGATCATGACCTGAGCCGAAGGCAGTCGCTTAACCGACTGAGCCACCCAGGCGCCCAGATTCTAGACGATTCTGATGCTCAACCTGATTTGGGCCATGGTGTAAGGTAAAGCTCCTCAGCATGGCAGGCAAAGACCTCTGTAAGGTGGTTCTACTTGCCACTCATCTTCTGTATCCCTCTTCTCTTCTACCAGCACACGCACACACACACACACCAACACACACCCCAACACGAACATTTAGTTCTGTTGCTTCCCTGCGCCTTTGCTTAGGATATACTTCCATTCCTCCAACTCAGCTTCCCTTCCTCAAACTTAATGGTTAGTTTTATGTGTCAGTTTGGCTAGGCGATAGTACCTAGTTATTTGATTGAACTAATCAAGGTTTTCCTGTGAAGGTATTCTGTAGATATGGTTAACATCTACGATCAGTTGACTTTAAGTAAAGGAGATTATCCTTGATGATCTGGGTGGGCCCCTTCCCATCAGTTGAAAGATCTAAGAGCAAAACAGGTTTCCTTGAGGAAGAAGAAATTCTGCTTGTGGACTTGAGTTTGTGTAATTACGTTGTCATCAAATTTTAAAAATCAAGTTGCCAATTTTATTAAATAAAGGATTTTGGAGAGTTAAAAAATTAAATATATATAGAAATAATTTATTCTAATAATTATATTCAACTGCCAATAATAATACCTAATAACTAATAGCTAGCGTTTATTGAGTATTTACCATATGCCAGGCTTTCTTCCAGTGGGCATTAACTCATTTAATCTTCCCACAGTGTTGTAGGTAGATACCCTTATTTCCATTTTATAGATGAAAAAAACTGAGGTATAGACACATGAACTAAGATCAGGATTTATACCCAAGCAACCTGACTCCAGAGCCCATAGTCTTAGCCACTCTAATTTTAAATAATATATTTATACCTTTATTTCTTATTGCAACTTCTTTCCTCAGTATCCTTGAGAATAATTTCAACTATACTCCTTTCTAGAATAATTTCAGATAGGGTAATTTACTTACTAGAAAATCCATTTGCTTTACTTCTTCAAAATTCTAAACTAAACATTAGTTAAAATGACAGAGATGTATGGTCCTAATGCTTCTGTTTTTGAAAATTGCTCTAAACTTTTGCCTAGCCCTGTACTTAGAAACTTGCACTTATTTGCTTTATTTCTATCTTCATAATTTATTGGAAAAAGCTTGTTATGTTTACTTTTTGCTCTCTTTTGTAGAAGCATTTGGCTGAAAGCAATACAATTCTGGTCTGACTGTGTTAATTTATATTTGGTGGCCCTGAGTAGGAGAGGCTCCAGTGGAACTCTTCAACCTACAGATCAACATGGCATCCAGCCCAGTCATTAGTTAATCCCCAAAGACCATGTGTGAGATCTATAGGCCAAGTGACTTGGCACCTCAAGACCCAGAAGAAGAAAACAACGAACACCCTAGATATCTGTGTATCAGTTTTGCCTGTAGGCTTGGAAGCCAATCGCACATGAACTCAGTGCCCAGGAAGTGGGACTTGCATGCAGGCAGCCCCTGTTCTCCTCCCCCCACCCCATTCAGGATGGGACAATGACCTGAGGTGCTCCCTGCATCAGTCCCCCAGCCTGTCTTTGTTCTAGCTGCTGTGACCTGTGCACTGGCCTTTGTAAGGTTGCCACCCCCACTTGGAGTGTTGGGGCATCATCCTGACTATGACCCAGATTTAGGGGGCAGACGTTAAAAAGGACGGCCTGGCACGCACACCAGGTTTGACTCCTAGCAGTGTTGGGTGGGTTCTTCATCTGTAAAAACAGAACTTATGTTCAGTTGTCTGGATGTTAGGTCTAAATCAGGTTAATGCTGTGGTATATCATGGGTTACCACTGAGCAACAGAGAGAAGTACAAAGGGTGGGTGTCTCATTCAGCCTGCGGAAGGGTATCAGAGAGGTCTTCCCGGAGGAAATTATACCTAAACAGAGTCTTAAGAATAACAAATACAATTGGCCTGGCTCCAAATGGGGGTGTGTGTGCGGGGAGGGGGGAAGGTAAGCTGTGTGGTCAGAAAGGGGATGGTGCAGCCTGAGTGAGACAGGGAGGGACCTGGATGTAAAAACTATAATGATGCTCACACAAGAAAGCTATGCCTGGGTTTGCGGGCTGGAGGGCAAAAGTGTGAGGCAAAGAATAACGAGGGTGGGATTGGAGAAGCACTCAGAGCTCTGAAAGACAAGGGCAAGTAGAGGGGCTGGAAACACTCTTAAATTCCTTTTTTAGTTCTGGTAGAGGTGAATTTACCATTTATTTAGGATCTTCGAATGTCAGCATTAGAGGGACCTGAGCAATGCTTTTCTCTGACAAATAGAAAAACCGAAGGCCCCAGAGGTCCCCTCGTGAAGGTGACGCTGTCATTAGCTGCAGATCACGATGCACAGATGCTTGCCTCCTCGTAGACCAGTCTCTCCTTGTCCATTTTCCCTGGTCCTTTCCCCACTCAGACATGGCCTCTGCCACTTTGCATGTGCCCAGTCTCTGTTGTGTCTGTGTAGTTTATTGACAGCTCATGTTTGGTATTCTTTTCTTTTTGTTTCTCTCCTTTTGTTTCATCAAAGTAATACTTGGTCTTGGTTTTAGGAGTCAGATAGTGTCATGATGCTTGTAATGAAACACAGCAGTGGAAGCCCCCGAAGGGGAGTCTTTCTGAGGCATAAATTGGCCGTTAGCCTAGTGATACGCCTTTCGCTCAGAAGGGGGGTGCCGGGAGGAAGCTGGTGAGTGGCACCTCAGATCTGAGTGGAAGATGGTTTTAGGGGCCAGTCTCTGGGGCTAGACTTCCTGGGTTCAAATCCTGACCTGCCACGCTGTCGTTATAGGACCTTGGGCAAGTTGCCGTTGACCTGTGCTCCTGGGGCTTGGTGCTGTGTGCACTGTGCAGGGGCTACAGGGGACACGACGAGGGCCCTCAGGGAGCTCTCAGGCTGCAAGCGGGAGGAATTAGGCGGCAGACATAGAGAAGGCCCTTGACAGATGGAGAGAATACTTGTACCACTACCGGGAGTTTCAGGAACCAGGGTCCCAGTGCCAGCACTACTATGTTCTAGCTGTGACCCCTTAGAGACGTCAGCCTGTCCAAGCTCAGTTTTACTTCTGAAAAATAAGGTAATAATAACTCCCTCCATCATTGAATCATTGTGAAGGTTAATAAGATATGCGGATGAAAGGAGGAGGAGGTAAAGGAATTCACCACAGCCCTGTGAAACAAGAAAGGGATCTATCCCTAGACAGATTCTGAAAAATTCCTGGGAGATAGAAAGCAGATGGGATCAGACTACAGAAACGTAAGGGCAGGAAAAAACCATAGCCCCCAACATGGACAATAGAAAACTACTGTGGAAGTAATACAAATTCCAGAAATATTTAAATAAAGCTCAGACTCAACAAATAGAGATCAGGAGGGGCTTTGGGGCAACTGTCAGCTTAATTAATAAAACAGTATTTGGAACAGCTGAGCCTACCAGGTCCCTTTCCCCACACCTACTGAGCAGAGAGCATGGGTGATGTTTAGATGCAGGATAAGACCTCCAAAAGGGGAGAGACAACCCAGAGAAGCAGAACAGAGCTGGAAGTTACCCCAGACATCTAAGGAGAAAAGAAAGAAAAAAAAGAGGGCGCCTGATTCATGCATTTGCTGCCAGAATAAACTCTGAACACAGCTGTCTTGAAGCTGAAGGAGTCCTGACCCAGGAAACTCAGATGGACAGTTGAGCCAGAGCAGGGGAGAAATGATGCCAGATGACTTACGTTCCTGGGGGATATGAATGAGCTACTAGCTTGCAATTCCTGCCCTCTTCATCCCTCTCCCCCTCCCCTCCAGTCTCACCAAGTCACCCAAGGCAGCTGGAATCGGTTCTTACATACTCAAGCAAACAGGAGTTTTAAATTCAAGTGCAAACAGTAGTTGAGAATGTCCAAACATTTAAGAAAATAGCGTCATTAAAAAGAAGAACCAAAGTCAACAAATAAAAGAACTAATGTCTTTGGGAAGGGAGAAATAACTTTAAGGAAAGTGTAGTTATGAAGATATGAGGGTCTGGTACTCCATCAATTAAGAACAAGTGGAATGAAAAAGAATTAATTAGGATTCCATGATCACCACCTATTTTTGAAAATTTAATAGATGTGCTGAAAAGCAGAATGGATACTGATAAAAAAAATGAATTCATGAATTAGAGAGTAAAAAAGAAAAGAAAAGAACAAGAAAAAGGGAGACCAGAGAGTGTGGAAGAGAAGAAGTAAAAAGACGACATGAGAACTGAAAAAATCATAAATATTGAGATTGAAAGGGTTCACAGAGAGACATGCAAAATTAATGACCAAAAACTCACAACTTGATACTGGCAAAATTGTAGGAGCTCAAGAATAAAAGAAAATGCTGGAAGCTTCTGGAGAGAAAAAAGAATAGTTTACCTATAAAGGAACAAGATTCAGGTGGGCATTACATTTCTTTGCTGATCTTAGAAGCTCAAAGTCAATGGTATCATCTTCTAGTTTCTAAGGGGAAATCATTTTGAAATCACAGCTCTATGCTATGCAGATGGCTCTGGTCACGTTGTCTCCTGGCCCACCTCTAATTTCCCCCTGAGGCCACAGTGGACATTTCTCTGTGAGCTCATGGACCTTCTGCTAACAGCCTCCCTCCTCAAGCTCAAGTTGTAATTTTTCTTCTTTTTGCCCCATGGCCACCCTGATGCTCTGCCTCACGAGAGAGGTGAGTTAATGCCCTTGGGGGCAAGCCTCTACCTCTCTATCAGTTGGTGATGGGAGCTGGTAGAAAACCACCCAGCCCAGTGTTCTGCAGGGTGATGATTCTAGAAGGTAATTCTACACAGTTTTCAAGGGGTCCTGGCAGAATGGAGCCTCTGACTTCAGGACTTTCCTGAGTAACACACCCTTTTACTGACTTTCCTCCCTTTCCTGAGATCATTCCACTCTCCTTCCTTCTGCCGGCGATCACCTGGCAAGTAAACTACCTACACCCAAATCCTGGAGGAACACACACATACAACTTAGCTACATCCACGTATAAGGGCAACGTGAAGACATGCTCAGATACGAAGGCCTGCAAGTTTTTCCACACATGTTCACGTAGATCGTCTCCTTTCCCCTACACCAACAGGTTGAGTCAGCCCTGCCCTCTCCATACTGGCACCATTTTGGAGATAGGAAGGGGAGGAAATATATATATATATTTTAAAGATTTTATTTATTCATTTGAGACAGAGAGATACAGAGAGAGAGATAGAGAGAGAGCATGAGCAGGGTTGAGGCAGAGGGAGGAGTAGGCTCCCAGCCGAGCCAGGAGCCAGACGTGGGGCTCGATCCCAGGACTCTGGGATCATGACCTGAGCTGAAGGCAGACGCTTAACCATCTGAGCCACCCAGGTGCCCCAAGGGGAAGGAATATTAATGTGGAACATGTCCTCCCCAAGCCCAGTCAACCACAAGCAGAACAGTGGAAAAACCTGTAAATTGGCTGATTTTCTCATCTCCCCCACAGCAACCCTGCTGCCCCACCTTAAGGAGAACTTTGTGGGAGATCAGAGGGTGCTTCTCTGAGGGAGTGTTGTCAGCCTTTCAGGCAAAGCAGCTCTTCCTTGCACAGGACTGCCCCAGGCATTGCAGGACAGTTAGCAACCCAGCCCTTCCCAAAATGCTGGTAGTGCCTCCAGTCATTGTGACAACCAGAACATTCCCCACCTCCATTTTCAAATTGTCTCTTGGGAGATGGGACCTATGTCCCAGGAATAGTAAATAATCATTTAAATAATTATTTAAATTATTAAGACAATACTAATTTGAATAATAATTCAAAAGCAATAGCTGGAGTAACTGAGGACTGCACCGTCTCCTGAGAGAGGGCTGGGAGTCAGATGCTCACGCTGTGTTTGTGTTTGCACTGTGCACACAATCGCAGAAGAGGCTCGGGCCCTGAGTGTACTACAGCTCTGCTTTACAAGGGAGATGTGTGACAGGGCGGGGGTGTGTCGGGATGATGCCAGGTACGACAGTCTTTCCTTCCCTCAAGGGACCAGGGGAAGGGGCAGAGGGGTTTCTTATCATGAAAGGCGCAGGCATCAGTGTCTCCAGCTAGTTCATTTCTTGTCTTCCAGATTATAATAAACATTTATCCATGCTTTCATTGAACAGATATTTTTGTTCTTACCTTGTACAATTACAGGTATTGTAAATTATCATGACACACTGTATTCCTGGCAGTGTTGGCAATTGAGGTGTTGTAAGAAATTACTCTAGTGGGCGCCTGGGTGGCTCAGTTGGTTAAGTGACTGCCTTCGGCTCAGGTCATGATCCTGGAGTCCCGGGATCGAGTCCCGCATCGGGCTCCCTGCTCGGCGGGGAGTCTGCTTCTCCCTCTGACCCTCCTCCCTCTCATGCTCTCTGTCTCTCATTCTCTCTCTCTCAAATAAATAAATAAAATCTTTAAAAAAAAAAAAAAAGAAAAAGAAAAAAAAAAAGAAATTACTCTAGCTAACTGTAAATTTAGCCTTGTGATTGGTCACAAATTGTTTGACCCTCTTCCCCTTGAAAGATGGGTTCCATGTTCCCTTCCTCTTTAGTCCAGTTGCTTCAACCTATGGAGTACAGTGGGAGACAAGTTGTGACTTCTGAGGCTAGCTCAGAAAGGGCCATGTAGTTTCTTCTCTGTTCACTGGAGTCCCGAGACACCACATAAGCTGTACTACTCTGGAGCATCCTGTGGGATTGGCCATGTGTAGACAGACCCTCAGGTCAATAGCCCTGACTGAGTCCAGCTTCCCATCCATCCACACCAAGGTGCCAGGGGATGTGAGTAAACCCTCTTGGACCCTCCAGGACCTTCTCCAGCTGACACCACCCAGTGACCTGTCAATGCTTTGCGCAACAGAAGGATTCACCCAACAAACCCTGCCCAGATCCCTAACCTTCAAAATCATTAAGTATAATAAAATACTGCTTGTTTCAAGCCACTGAATTTTGGGGTAATTTGTTATGTAGCAAGAGAAAGTTGGAAAAACTGTGGAAATAGGTTTTAGGTGTTTGCCTAGAGACTACTCTATATTGGCCTTTCTTTGTAGGTGGTGGTCATGGAGGTGTACCACTTGGATCTCCTTCAAGGGAACCCGCTGTGGGGAGTACAGATGAGTGATGAACTCTGACTCTGTGAATAGTTGAGCTCTGTCCCTGTGAATGCAGACTTAGTAGACTAGAGGGGGTGCCCTCCTTCAGGAGGCAGTGTTGGGGGCTATGGTTCATCCCATTAACCTTCCTCTTGTGAGTTTTGTCTTATAGAGAACCAGGAGGTCCATGGTATAAGTCATGAACAATGGTGGCCATGGGACATGCCATTCAGATTTCCTGCATGTGAACTTACTTTCGGGAATATAGCTGATTGACAGCTTCCAGCTGCTGCCTTGTAAATACTGAGTCCGTGCCTCTCCTGCACCAGTCCTAGCCAATGAATGAGCATGGCAGGCTCATTCCTATTAAATGTGGAATTGTGGAACAGGAATTATGGAATTGTGCCAGTCCATTCTTATCCAACATGGAGTTCCTCTGATGGGCAGCTTTGCATCATTTAAACTTTTCTTGATGATTTAATGACATTGTCATGAACATCAAACAAAGTCACAAACTTTTTCAGTCCATCAGAGGCTTCCCCTATTTCTGATGTCTTAAACCTTCCTCCATTCCAACCAGTAAGATTTTCTTTCTTAAGAGATTGGGGATTTGTTGGTGTTTGTTTCTGGAATTGAAAGGTCATGGTATAAAAGGGTCTGGAGAGGCTATTTGAGGGCATGTCATGACGGGTAGAAAGAATGGCTTTGAATTCAGACACAATACAATGGGGGATGAGGCAGTGAGGGGGATGAGGAGAGAGGGGCATAGAAATCTCTAAGACTCACGGTTATACACAGACATCAGCTTCCTTTTGTTAGTATGCTATCTGCTCATTTCTATCCTTTTAAAAACTTTCAAACTTCTTGTCCTAATGTTTTGTGTGCCACTTGAAAAAGCACAGAGCTCATTAAAAAATCCACTTTGGTAATTTTTGCCCTTTAACTGATAAATGTAATCTGATTACGTCTGTAGTCATTACTGATACATTAGGATTTATTTTTACATACCGTTTATCCCGTTTTTTTTTGGCATCAGTTTCCCCTTTTTTCCTTATTTAGTATTGAATTTTTTCATTCCTTCTCCCACCAAATTTAAATTGTTTATTACTGTACTTTTAGTGGTTACTTTTAAATTTTAACATGCATTCTTGCCTTAGCAAAGCCTTATAGTTCATCAGGAGTGCTACCTTCTTCCTTAATACAAGGCTCACAGAATGCTTGGCCTGATATTCCCCCTGATTTTACATATTGTTCAGTACTGTGGTTCAACCTTATTTATTTTTTAACCCTCCTATCACTTGTTATTATTGCTTCATACTGTTAATGTGAGTTTTGATTTATAGCCATGCTTACCAATTCCTTTGCTCACTATTTTCTTAAATCCCATTCCTTCTGGGTTCAATTTCCTACTTCCCGTAGTTATACCCTTTAGGAATTACCTTCAGTGAGGGACTGTGAGTGTCAAACTCTCTAATTCATCCTTATTTATTTCACCCTCATTTGTGAATGGAAGTTGAGAAAAAAAAAAAAAAAAAGAAAAGAAAAAAGCAGCTCCTGACATCTGGGACTGATCTAACTTCACAGTTAGGCCTCCATATTATTACAAACTGATCTGATGCTTACAGCTAAGCCTTGCTTTCTCTTGTTGGACATAAACAGTCTCACAGAACCTCCTTTCAGACAAGGTCACTGTATAACCCACTACACATCAAACATCCCCCTCTCTTGCTGAGGTAGTTATTGAGATACACAATCCTAGCATTGCTCCCACTTTCTGATAACACCCCATTCAGAATGAATCCTCTGGTTCCTTAGAACCTCACCAAAATTACCCAACCAAAGCCTAAATCCTATAATAGATTCTTTCTTTCTTTCTTTTTTTTTTTAAGATTTTATTTATTTATTTGACAGAGAGAGTCACAGTGAGAGAGAGAACACAAGCAGGGGGAGTGGGAGAGGGAGAAGCAGGCTTCCCGCTGAGCAGGGAGCCCGATGTGGGGCTCGATCCCAGGACCCTGGGATCATGACCTGACCCGAAGGCAGATGCTTAACGACTGAGCCACCCAGGCGCCCCAATTCTTTTTTTTTTAAAGATTTTATTTATTTATTCATGAGACACAGAGAGAGAGAGAGAGAGAGAAGCAGAGGGAGAAACAGGCTCCCAAGGAGCAGGGAGCCCGCTGCGGGACTCGATCCCAGGACCCTGGGATCATGACCTGAGCCGAAGGCAGACGCTTAACGACTGAGCCACCCAGGCGCCCTGTAATAGATTATTTCTAGCGCCCTCTTATTGAAACACACTATGGTTCCCGCTCACTGCAATAAGTAATAAACCCAGTATGTTCAACTGCCTATGTGCTCCCTGAGGTCTTTGGCTAAAGGGCGTTGACAAAGTTTAACATGGTCCAAAATGTTAGATTAATAGTTATTTTTCCTCTAGAACTTTGAAGATACTATTCTGTTGTCTCTGACTTCTAGTGTTGCTGTTGGGAAATGTCAGAGTATTTTTGCTTGCTTCTGTAAGATGACCTGTCTTCTCTTTCTGGTTGTCTTAAGATCTTTATTTCTTTTGTTCTACACTTTCACTTTGATGTGTCTGCCTGTAGATTCATTTTTTTAAATTTTGCTTGAGATAAATTATGCTTCCTGAATCTGAGGTTTAATGTACTTTATCAGTTCTAGAACTTTTAAAGCTATGATCTCCTTGAGCATTGCTTTTCCCCATTCTCTCTCTTTTCAGGCATGCTACTCTTCTTAGAGCTATATTAGGTCTTCTCATTTTATCTCCATTTCTCTTAACTTCTGATATTTCCACTTGTCAGTTCCTCTGTGCTGTTCTGGGTGATTTCTTTTTTTTTTTTTTTTTTTAAGATTTTATTTATTTATTTGACAGAGAGACACAGCCAGAGAGGGAACACAAGCAGGGGGAGCGGGAGAGAGAGAGCAGGCTTCCCGCCGAGCAGGGAGCCTGACGCGGGGCTCGATCCCAGGACCCTGGGACCATGACCTGAGCCGAAGGCAGACGCTTAAGGCCTGAGCCACCCAGGCGCCCCTGGGTGATTTCTTTAAGAGTCTCGTACTCTACCGATTGAGCTAGCCGGGCGCTGGTCTGGGTGATTTCTTTAGATTTGTCTTCCAGCTAACTAATTCTCTCTGTGTCTCATTTGTTGTTTAGCCCATTTAAAAATTGTTAGATTAAATAATGTTTTTCATTTCCAAAAGTTCCTTTTAATTCTTTTAAAAATTTAGTATCTTGTATTTATCCCTTCTTAAAAGTTCCATCTTTTATTGCTTTATTTTAGACATGTTTATTCTCTAAGTCTATAGCCACAGTTCTCTTATCTGTATTATTACTAGTTTGTCTAATTCTACTGTTTTTATTTCTTTTGTTTCTTACAAAAGGTGGCTTATTTCCTTGTGTGAGCTCATGTTTGGCAGGACTTGATATGTGGGACCCCAACATTGCTATCTGGGTTAACAGTGTGTTCTTTCAGAGAGGTTTATACTTTGCTTCTTGCTTCGGTTTAGGGTCATTTTCCCCCCTCTTCTAACTCCTGTAGAAGAAATCCCTTTACTATTTCATTTTAATCCAGGTTTCATAGCCATGGCTCTTCTCACTTTTGGCTTCATAGAACACTATTTCATATTAATTTTTGAAGGATATTTTCTCAAGGTTTAGAATTCTAGGTTGGCCTTTGTTCATTTGCTTTTCTTCTGGCATAATTGAAAATCAGTTCATTGTTCTTTGAGCTTTTATCATTTCTGTCACAAAAATCAGATGTCCCTCTCTTTGTTTCTTTGAGGGTAATGTGTTTTTCTTTTCAGGCCGTTCTTAAGATAACTCTTTTTCTTTCTCTCTGTTTTCAACCGTCTTACTAAGATGGGCCTCAGTGTATTTTTCTTTGGCTTTTTTCCTTTTAAGGGTTAATGGAGTGTTTAGAATCTGTGTGATTTGTCTTCCATCACTTTGGAAAATTTTTGGTCATTATTTCTTTTTCTCATATTGACTCTGTCCCATTCTCATCATTTCTCACATTTCTCTGATGGTCTTTTCTATATTCTCCTATTTTTTTCCTTTATGGACTTACAGATTTTCTATTGATCTGTATTTCATCTTCCTAAGCCTGTGTTCTCTTTTTCTCATCAAGCTTTAGTCTTATTTTCTACTGCTTTATTTTCTAGGTCAGTAATACTCTCTTCTGCTGTGTTTAATTTCTGGTAAATCTATCTAGTATGTTTCATTTCAAGATATTCTGTTTTCTGATTTTAGAATTCATTTATATTTAATTCTTTGTAATAGATTGCAATATTCTGATGAATGTATGTTGCTATTCTCTTTCTCCAGAGAGGACTTACTTTACCTTCTGAGAGGAAATAAAGTGGTGGCTTATCATGTTAAGAAAATCAAGGACTGTCCTTAGTTGTGACTGAATTGCAAGTATTTTTTTTTTTTATTAAAAGTGCACTGGGTAATAAAATCTTTTTTAAAAAAGTGCACTGGGTGTTATATGCAACTGATGAATTATTGAACACTACATCTGAAACTAATGATATACTATATGTTGGGTTAATTGAATTTAAATAAAAATAAATTAAAAAAAGTAATAAACTTAAATGAGTAAATTAACCACAAATTACTCACTTAAATTTTTAATTATTAGAGAAAATGCCATTGTAAGTAATATTAAAGAAATATGCTAAATATTTAGGTATATATTGATGTCTTTTTATCTAATCCTAAACACATTCACTGTCTAGATAATTTGAAGTTTTCTATAATGCTAAATAGTAATTGATTTATGTTCACTCAGAATAGTCATTTATTCACTAATTCAGTCAAGCATATATTGACCTCTAGTACCATACAATCCTCAAGACACTCAAAGTTTAGAGAAGGAAATGACATATACACAATTACATTTCAGGGTAAAATTCAGTTAGTGCCAAAAGGCAGGTTTTTCAACTTCTCTCCTTTCCTTTTTCCCACCATTGGCATTACCCAGACATATATAAGGTAGACTGTAGCATATGGGTAATTCTATGGTATGGCTATCAGTTCACCATTGCTTTTGCACTTAGGAGAATATAGTGGACCACAAATGGTGCAGAGACTATTTGGGGATGCTGCTTATCTCACAATCATTATCTCCCTTCTGGGAATGGCCTGATAAAATAAAGAGGGGCCTCCAGAGGCCACATGTGTACAATGTGGCTCTAGGTGTCCCCCTCTCTGCTCTCTGGATGAAGCCGGTCTGCAGGAAGAGAGAAGAAAGCCAAAGACTTCAGCATGCAAAAGGAAGAAGAGAGTCCCGGCAGTGTTTACTTCCCATAGTTAAATAGCCCAGTATAGTGTTTTAAAAACATGTCTGCAAATTATTTTGACACTCTTTCCACTGAGAAGTAGGGTATATTTCTCCTTTCCTTGAATTTGAGTGGCCTTGTGACTTGCTTATAACCAACAGAGTATAGTGGATGAAGCATTGTGTCTTGCAGCAGTAGGTCATGAAAGGTGATACAACTTCAAGCTCATTAGCTGGAACAATTGCACTAGAGCCTTGAGCCACCATGTGAGTTCCATTACCATGAGATGGCTATGTTGTGAGGAAGCTCAGGCCATATAGAAAGACCATATGCAGATGCTCTGGTTGACAGACTCAGCTGAAGTCCCAGATAACAGCTAACCTTAGCCACCCAGGCATGTGAGTGAATAAATCTCTAGTTAATTCTAGTCCCCAACCCTCCAGTCATCACCAGCCATTGAATCCCCCCCCCCCCACCCCGCTGCAGCTAATGCCTCAGACATCATGGAATAGAGCCATTCCCACATGCCCTGTCCAAATTCCTGACTCACCTACTTCGTGAGCATGATGAAATGGTTGTTTTAAGTCACTAAGTTTGGGGATAATATGTTACATGACAATAGCATATTCAATATTCAATAACTTTCCAATAAGTCTCCCTTTGGCCTAGTTTCGTGGGGCAGTGGAGTATGGCGAGAGTGATTAAATCCTGTGGGCCTGGTGGGAAGGGCTGTGTGTTTGTTGTCCAAGCAGTTAGAGTACCAAGTCCTTGCCACATGCCAGCTTGACTTTGTGTTCATGCTCTTGCTTTTGTCCTACCTTGCTGGTTCCAGCTCTACAAGGGGCCTAGTCTCCAGGGGGTTGGCCCAGCACACAGAACACTTTGGCCTCCTGCTACTGCTCTCTGGATTACCTGCTACCTGTATGTAGCTTCCATTCCTTAGATGGCTTCCAAATTGTTCTTTCACCTCTGATCCTTCCTTGTGCTGAAAAGAAGACCTGATGGAGAAAAAAGATCATGCTGTATCTCTTCTCCATACTGTGCAAACTTGTCTCCAATCTGCTGATGATCTCCTCCAATAAGGATAGTTTTCTTATGGGAGCGTGCATATAGGAGTACGAGGCACCTCTGAGTCCACTAGTAACTGTTTGCATGGACCACTCAGGGTGGCTAATGCAGTTAGCCATGGAGCAGCTTAGGTTTCCCCAAAGCCAGAGTCTTTGGCAGTGTTTTTGTTCTGATCTCGGTAAAAACATTTTCAGTCCCCATAGTCAGCCTTTAAACCCGACAGTGTGACAGTTGGTGTCCAGTCTTGAGTATGGCCCTGAGCTGCCCTGCAGGCTATGAGGGTATGCCAGCTTAGCTTCCCTTATTGAAACCCCCAACCCACTGTGCTCCTCTGGTTGGGGTTTCTTTCTCCATCTTTTTTTTTTTTTTTTGTAGCAGGTTTCTCCAATTCTCATTTCCACTGTTTGATCCATGTCGTATCGACCTATTTCTCCTCCCTTTTGTCCATTTGCTTTTTTAATTTTTCATTTCTAAAACTTTTTCTGGGTCCTTGTGTCTTTGGTTTAGAAAATGACCTCAGTGGCCTTGAATAGATTTCACTTGTCAAGGGGGTAAAGGCCTATAGAAGAGAGGCAGAGAAATGAATCTCCTCCTACCTGGAGGTTCCTCTAGGCTTGCAGACTCCCTCAGGCTCTGAACTATGGAAACAAATCACATCTTGGCACAGGCTCCCAGTTCCACACACAGGTGAGTGGTGATGGTAGCTTAGGGAACACACCAGCTTGCTGTGCCCCAAATTCTAAGAGCCAAAGGCTCCAATATATGGGCACTGGGTGGAGACTGAGCTCACACACCTGGGGACTCAAGAGGTAGGGCTGGAGATTTGGTTAGTTCTCTCTGAAGAACTCTGAGAATAACAGGACTGGCAGGAAAAGGCAGCAGGACTCTGGCAGTGAGGAGCACTCACTAGGGAGGAGGCTTATTGGAGGCTGTCAGCCACAGGAGTGGACCAAGGATGGGGAGGCAGAGAGAAGGGATCAGGCCATGGTGGGGAGAGAGGAGTCTGGGTCTAGAGCAGGAATTTGCTGAGGGCTGCTTAGTGGCTTTTCACTGGGAGTCAAAAGGATAGCTCTCTGGAATTCCTACTGCTCATAGAACTGTCCCTTATTTCTCACTGAGGGCCTGCATATTGCACCGGACATTCTCCCTACTCCTAACATAAGGCAAGGAGATAACCAGGGTGAAGGAGACAGCCATGGCTCAAGTTCATATGTCAAGGCATCTTGGATCATCACAAGCCTCTAGAAAGGAGGGAGGGTGCAGGCAATTATCCAGCTCACAGGAGAGGAAGCAGAGGGCCAGGCAAGTGAGCAGGTGTGCCCTGTTTACACCACTGTGGAAATAAGTTAGTGTATGTCCCCCAGATCCTTGATTCAGCTTTGATTAAAATTAAGTTTCTGCCTGTGGACAGAACTGTTTAATAGGAACTTTGAAAGAGTGAGAAGGTCTTGATATAAGTGTTTTTGAAAATGCTAATCAATGGATAAACTACAACTCTTTATTCAGAAAGAAAGAGAAGACGATTAGTGAATATTTATATACCACTTACCAAAAGTTTTAAGCTAATCTGTACTTACTCAGAATTTTGTCATAAAGTTGGGTTTCTAATAAGTATTTACTGAAAGAGGCAAAGACTAACTTTCCTAACGTATTAAAAGTTTTGTTCAATACTCTTAAGGCCTGCTGACTTGTAACTGGTAATCTTAAAAAGAAAATATTCATTTAGAATGTCAGAGCATTTACTGTAAAACACTGAATTTATTTCTTTAGAGTTGTAATTTATGATTGCTATAGGAAGTGGATTTTATTCACCACCCTTGTGATAATTAACTTGAGACCATGACCTTATTGATTGAATTATAATGAACTCAACCAGTATAAAAGGTTTTCTTAAAACCAGGAATGAGCCTAAGGGCTTTTCTTTTTGAAAACATCTTACAAGTTAAAAAATAAGAATGTCTGGGAAGTTAATTTTCAAACACACTCAGAATGTTGATTTTCTGTAAGGCCTTGATAGTCCCCACTTCTGGGCCTGGGTGTTTGGTGTCCCACCCTTCCTCTGGTTCATCGTTACAGGCCTTCAGGCTCACCCAGGGTTCCATTCCTCCAGGAAGTCATCCCTGACTTCCACTCAGGAGGCCTACTGCATTCCCACAGCACTCTGTGCTCACCTCTATTATTTAGCTTATGAGATCAGATTGAGATGGGCGGTTTACTTGAATATGTTTCCCACCTCACTGTGAGACCCCAGCAGACTGTGACAGTGTCCTGATCTGTCCTCTTTGTGCACAACATCCTGTGGCCAAAATATTTATTGAACTGCAGTGGGAGCAGTGTTGGGACTCTCTGGGACAGTGCTCTTCCTATCCCTGCCCCATGCTGTCTATTGAGTTTACAGTCCCTGGGGCAGAAGTGTGTGTGGTAGGGGAGTTGGGCAGGGGAGAACGGAGATGCGTGTGTGTGTGACCCAGCTCTGAATGCTCAGATTAGCAACTGAGCTGAACTGGGCCCCAAGTGGCCCTCGTACTGGGTACAATGGACTCTTCTGAGCTTGCTACTCCCTTAACTGCAGGCAAGTCTCAACACCACCACTGCTCACCATTTATTGAGTACCTACTGTGTTCTGGGCCACACACTAAGTGGTTTACATGTATGTATGTTAATTCCAAAGCTCTGCTAATTAGATGGACTGGGATAGTAGTCCCTGATAATTAGACGGACTGGGATAGCAGGTAGAGCTTAATAAATGAAATCCACCAGCTAATTCAAACTACATTCAAGGCATTCATTTTCACCTCCTCTCCCATCCAGCCTACTCCTAGTGACTAATATACCCTTCTTCTCCCTGCCCCAATTTGTCGTCTTGTGGAGCTACTAATGAGCAGGGAGAGGCCATAGGAGGTTCTTAAGGAGTCCTGGAAGAGGAAGAGGAGAAAATGGAGGAGGGGGAGGGGCAGGCAGCCAGGGGCATGGGTACTCTACAAACCAGGTCATTTATCTTGCATGTCCCTGAGTGGGTGTCCCAATTACTTAAGGTATTTTAGGTTCAAAGATCTGTCAAGACACCTTTTTCTAAAGGACCCGCCATATGCCCTATATCTGTCTTGTTTCTCAGCAGGAGATAATGATATATGGTGCATAAATCTTTGCAGAGTGCCAATTAATGCCTGGTCTGCTTCTTTGAAGTGATGTGAGGACTGATTCCTCAGGCTGGGTTCTGCTTGAAAGCTGGGGAGGGCCTGCTCTCTTGGTTAGGCGAGCTCCAGTCCGCTGAGAGAGATGGGGCTGGAAAAATGCTGTGTTTTCAGGGGGACTGGTGTGCAAGTGAACATGCACTGTCAGTAGCAGGGGAAGCCATGCTGGGTTTTAGTTATAGTCATGGGGAAGGGCCCTATTAATCAAGAGCCTAATCAGCTGGTTCTGGGATATGATGGTCAGGGTGGCCACATGATTTATTGTCCAATCTAGGACATTTTTGAGACCAAAATGAGAGTGCTATTAATAATTATGTTGAGAGAGCAAGTGTAAATCAAGTCTGTCCCAGGCAAACCGGGACATATGGTTACCCTAAGGTAATATATTAACTTTATCAATTAATTCTTAGAAGCCTGTGGAATAGGCTCACTGCACATATCATGTTCTTCAGAGGAAAGCAGGTCTCATTTTAGTGTCACTCTCTTACATGGTTCTGCTCTGTGTGTTGAACACATATACAGTATTTTGTGGGCTGGTGCTTTGAAAGAACAAAGGTTTGGAAGCAGAATAGGCCTGCGTTTGCATTCCACCTCTGCTACTTACTGTCTGACCTCACTGAGTAACCAACCATCGCCATTTGCCTGGGACTGTCTCAGTTTGAGCACTGGAAATCTTATGACCCCTTTGGGCTTAGGCAAACCAGGGCAGTTGGCCACCCTATCTGGCAAACTCACTGAGCATAGGGTGTGGGCATGGAGAGCTCCAAGCAGTCATAGCTGCGTTCCAGCCACTGTGGACCACCTGAATAGAACAGTGACATTAGACTGGTACTGGAGGTGTTAGGGTAGTGGGAAGCCAGGGGTGGGTGGAGAGGGGCCTCTGGGAGGCTGCAGTGAGAAGGAGAGATGGCCCGGGGCTTTATTGGTCCAGTGAAGCATTGACGGTGCAGTGGGCAAATGCAGGCAAAAATCAGAAAAAGAAGGGGGTGACCCCAGCAATAACCAAGAAGGAGAGATGGAGTAGCAGATGGAGCAGAAGGCAGGGAGATGCATAGACATCAGTATAAATTATATATGAGAATCCCCCATCCCCACTTTGAGGTCACCCTCAAAAGATGCAAGAGAGGAGAACTGAGTTTCTGTCATTGGCAAGGGGTCTAATGAGCAAGTGGATCAGGGACCAACTACTATTGTGACCACCAAGCAATGGTGTTTGGGACATATTTCAGGGTTCAGGATCTTCCTTACAGGAAGGAACAACTTCTGCTCAGAACTTCTTGTTGCATCCCCCTTTGACATCAAAGGTAGGAAAAAAAAAAGAGAAAGGAAAGACAGCTGGGAAACTTTGGTGAATCACAAGTCTTGGAGCTTGTTTTGGGGTCTTAGTTTTTGCATCTGTAAAATGAAGAGGCCTTATTAAATTGTTCATTCTTATCTCTTATTTTGCTATAAACTCCTCTGAAAATCCATTGAAAACTATGGACAGTTGCCCCAGAACAGTATACAACTGTATGTATGTGTGTGTGTGTAGGTAGTTTTTTCCATATGACTTTAGGAGACTCGTGAACTCTTGGAAGTCTATCCGTGGATCTTATGTTTGAAACCCCAGTATTAGGTGATTTGGAAATTCCTTCCAAATTTCAGCTTCTCTGCTTCTTCTATAGAGAAGGGCTGGGAAGGATGGAGAAGGGAGGGCAGGTAGCTGCTGACTGGTTGGGGTAGATCCACTTGCTGATGGAAGCCAGGTTTTGCAGCCAGAACCCCAAGTGCTTGGCTCTGGCAGCAACACCACCTTGAAATGAGCTACTGGAATGTAAGAATGCAGATTGATGAAAGCAGTAAACCATTTTCAGATTCTCTGGGCATGGGGACGGCAGGTGTGAGAGCAGGTGGTGTTCTCTGCCAGTTTTGAAGGAAGAACACCTTGGAGGCTGGGCATGCACCAGTATTGGCTGCATATAAGCCAGGGGTAGGTGGGAGACTGCCTACCTCCATTCAAAAATATCTGCTGCCAGCATCTGGGGGCCTGTGAGGTTCCTGCATGGTATGCTCCACCATGGGACTCCATGTGACCTTGCTTAGAACTACTGGGGTGGGACTAGGAAGATACCCAGAATGCACAGAGGACCATCATTATCAGGGTCATGTTCATATAGGGCACGGAGGGCTTGGTGGCTGAGCATGGGTGGAAGCAGTGAGGTTAACCCCTGGGAAGCTGAATATGTCCCAGAGGTGCTTCCTTAATGGCAGAATTTGTCATGTCCCTGGGATGTCCGTCTTGCCCAAAAAGTCAAAAAAAGATGGGTCAATTTAGAATGGAGCCATGTTGTTGTCAGCTGGTCTGGGAAAACTTCACAAGGCTGTGCCCCCAGATGGAATTCCCAGGGTGATACTCCAGATCCTCTTTTTCCTTCTTCCAGAAATGTAGACAAAGAGCATGTTCCAGTGCCTTCCCATGCAACGACAGCCTCTCTCAGGGCAGTGGTGTGGTGCTCTTCTGAGCAGCTCTACCTGGCTGACCCAGAGGCACCCATCTCTCTGAGGATCCAGACCAGGAGTGACAAGATTGTGGGGTAGAAGAGAAGTGCAGGGTAATGCTGATGCTGGGCCATAGGCCAGGGTGTGTGTGAGGGAGGAAGCAAGGGTCAATGTCAGACCATCAAGGGCAGACACGACATGGGGAACCAAAGACAGGGACTTGAGCCAGACTCCACTGGAAAACCCTGACACGGTTGCCACGAAAGGATAAGGCCTTGGGCAAGCTACTTAATTTCTCTGAACTTCAGTTTCCTCATATGCAAGATGGGACTAATAACTTCTATCTGGCCAAAGTAGTTGTCAGAATGGAAAATGAATGTAAATCACTCAACACCTCCATGGCACAAAGCAGCAGCTCTAATTGACAGTGGCTCATTTTCACTACGGGCTGGCTACCAAGCAAGGTCCTTGGATAAGTTGGGATGGGGTGGTTATGCAAATAAGTAAATAGACTCTAGGTTCTCAATTTGCTCACAACTTCACAATTATCATACAAGTCAGACTGTGATGAGCTCTATAATAAATGAAACCACTGTTGCTGAATTTCTCCCGTGACCCCATAATTGCTCACTTGAGAAAAACCTCTCAAGTGACCGAAACCCTCCCAGACAAAGATAGTACAGAATCATGCTTCCAATTAATGTCTACTAACTTGGATTACAAATGTGGGCTAGAATATCTCAGTGTCACTGCTGACTGTTTCTCAGGTAACTGGGACTAAAGACTATGCACAATGACGTTCTTTAAGGATGATTTTAAAGCTATAGGGATATGTGTGTAGGAGGAACCTTTCTACCGCGGGCTGTTGAACCACAACGGGAAAACACTGAGGACCACAGAGCTAAAGAGCAATTAGATTTTGTCTTTTTTTTTTTTTCCCAGAGAAATACAAAGCTCCTACTCACTCACTTTCATAATTAGAGTAGGTCCCTCAGTAAGTTCAACAAATGAGAAAACAATATGCCTTTGTTTATATATAACCAGTTATTAATGGAAACAGATAAGGCAGGGAGGGATAGAGGGAAGCTAACCCAGGGAGGGCCAGTGATGGAAAAGTAAGGACTGATAGGGACACACAGGAACTGGGAGATACACAGAGAGACCCAGACTAAAAACGAAGTTAAGTCAGGGCACAAAAATGGGAGGACAGATGTGTATGTGTGTGTGTGTCTGTGTGTCTGTGTGTGTAGATGGGTGGGAATGAGGGCAAGGGGGATATTCTAAGCCATGTTATCTAAGCCAGGGGTCAATAAACTTTTTCTGTAAAAGGCCAGATGGTAGATATTTTAGGCTTTGTGGACCATATAGTTTCTGTAGCACCTATTCAGCACTGCTATTCTAGGGCAAAAGCAGCCATAGACAATATGTAAAAGCAGACAATATGTAATATATACACTGTTCCAATAAAACTTTATTAAAAAAAACAAATGGCAGGCCAGATTTGGCCCAAAGGCCATAGTTTGTGACCCCTGCTCTAAGTAGTCCATAAACAGTGATGTCTCTTCTGAGTCTTCAAGGTGTGTTTCTCTTAGGTACCTCTAAGTAGCTCTGTAAGTCCTACAAGGATCATGGGTAGGTCATCATGGGTAGATGGCTGCTGTGAAGTCTATATGATTAGGTCCTTTCCTCTAGACAGCAAAATCTGGCACCACTTCTACCAGAAAGAAAGAGGAGCCAGGAGGGACTGTTTGGTCTTGGGTAGGTGGTGGGGTAAGGTGGGTGGTGCATGCACGCAGGCCAGCCAGACCCAGGTAGCCAGCAAAGTGCAGGGCTGTAGCCCATGTCCGGAACTCACTTGGACTTCCTAGTGCAAGGCTTCCCCTCCAGTCCCTGGCCCTGTCTTTTGTCACAACCAGCACATAATTGTTGTGACCTCTGGCATTTCAAGAGTCTGCTATTTAGAAATGTGGTACTCTAATCCATCTGTTGTTGAAATGCTGGAAAGAGAAATAAATAATTTGAGGCACATGGTGTATTCATCAAGTAAAGCCCTGAGAGAGAAGAGGCAGAAAGCAGGAGTGGAGAAGGGAAGAATGTTCGCAAGGAGTTATTTATCTCTTTGCTCTTCTTCCTGAGAGGGCTGGGGTGGGGGTGGGAGCCATGGGTAGCCTGCTCCTGAGGCTCTGAGACAGACCAGATGCGGGCTGACCTCATGGTTGTTTCTAGCTCCAGCTGTCTAGGATGTTTAACATTCCCGACATTTAGATTTATATAATGCTGTTCCCCTGCCGAGTTCAAGGCATTTGGTGTGTTACATTGGAAAATGCTACATTAATTGTTGGGGGATCTGGGACATCATTCTGGTTCTGCTGGGCATTGTGAATGTGCTCTGAGAATCCTGTAAGGGAGGTACTGTGTCCAGTGAGCTGGGGAAAACAGCGCTAAACCAAATGAAACAAGTTTCTTTACTGCAGAACTTTCCACACTCTTTAAGATGCAAATGTACTTGTGAACGACCAACAAGAAAGACGTAACCATAGCAGTGCGCCTGTGATGCCATATCCCATACCATCCTCGTGTACCAGTCTTCTTCCCAGTTCTGGTGACACCACAGCGTCCCATTTCCTCTCCTCTCAGACCATAGTTTACATCTTTTTCTTCCCTCACCCTCTGTCGCTGAGGTGACACCCTCCTCTGCTCTTTCCTGTATGTACTCTGTGCATTCATCGTTCTTGAGGCTTAAACCATGACTTCCACACAGTTTACTTTACATCTCTAGCCTTGCTGGGTCCTAGATTTCCAGGGGACGTTTCCCTGCATACATCCTTTTATCTTCAACAGTGAAATGCCCAAACCCGTCAACAACGAGATACCTAACCTGACTTACCTTCCGCCCCTCTTCCTCTGCATCCTCTCTCAGGACTCAGTCCCACGCTCTGACTGCTTCATACCACATGTCAGCCCCTCCCAAGGTGAGCCCCTTAGTTTTAGACTTCCTAACACATGGCTGCTACACTTCTCCTTATTGAAATCTCCTTTCTAGGGGAAGAATGAAGGGGGGGAAATCGGAGGGGGAGACGAACCATGAGAGACGATGAACTCTGAAAAACAAACTGAAGGTTCTGGAGAGGAGGGGGGTGGGAGGATGGGTTAGCCTGGTGATGGGTATTAAAGAGGGCACGTTCTGCATGGAGCACTGGGTGTTATGCACAAACAATGAATCATGGAACTACATCAAAAACTAATGATGTAATGTATGGTGATTAACATAACAATAAAAAAAAAGAAATCTCCTTTCTATCATTTCTTTAAAATATACCATGTCTTCCTTTTGCCCATAGAACCAAGGATAAATTTCATGCTTGGCTTCTCCTGGTCTAGGACTCACATCATCTAAATCTCCATGTGGCCTCCAGACTGAGATAAGATCCCTCATTTTAGGACTTCAGAGCGCATTGTAAATCCCTCTCTTTGAGGGGTTCATATGGGTGTTGCCCCTTCTCTGACAGACATCACCAACAGCATTCTGAGCACAAGAAAGAGCTGGGCAAAGTTACTGTCCTCTCCCCTTAGGAAGGGCACTGTATTAGTCAGGATATATATATATATGTAATATATATATATGAGAGATTTATTTTAAGGAATTGGCTTATGGGATTGTGGGGACTGGCAAGTCTGAAATCTGTAGGACAGGTTTGCAGACTAGAAATTCAGGCAAGAGTTGATGTTGCACTCTTGAGTTCAAATTCTGCAGGGCAGCAGGCTACAATTTCAGGCAGGGTTCCTATGTTGCAGTTAGAGGAAAGTTTCTTTTCTGGGAAACCTCAGTCTTTGCTCTTAAGGCCTTCAACTGATTGGACGAGGCCCACCCACATTATGGAGGGTCATCTGCCTTATCCACAGTCTACTGATTTAAATCTTAATCACATTTAAAAAACATCTTCACGGCAACACTTAGGCTGGTATTTGACCAAATAGAACCATGACCTAGCCAAGATGATGCATACAGTTAACCATTGCAGGTACTTTTGGGAGTCTGTGTGTACCTTGAAGCCATGTTGCATGGCTTTCTTTTGACTCAGTCAGAACTTCTGAACACTTGATGAGAGGGAGCAGACTGGGGTTCTAGGCCTGCTGCTTGTCACCCTTAGCAGTAAGGCACTGGCCTGGACTGGACCTCTGATGAATGATGTGCCCCAATTTCTTTGCTCATAAAGGATGATCATTAAGTGTCCTTTATCTCTAACATTCTACCCTGAGCACCAAGTCATCCCTATGTCTATAAAATGGGAGTCATAATACTAACACAGCAGAAGTTGACTGTGTACCAGGCACTGTTGAACCTGCTTTATATGAAGCAACTAATTTGATCATCCCAACAATCCTACCAGACAACAGCTGTTTCTCTTCCCATTTTACAGATGAGGAAACTAAATCATAGAGAGGTTAATGTTGCCCAAGGTCAGTGGCAGAGCCAGGCTTTGAGTCTGTGCAGTGTGGATCCACCACATGATTCTGTCTCTTCAGACCACCTTGCAGAGCTGTGGTACAGAATTAATGAGGTGATGGATTTGCACTAAGGATCTAAGGGATCATTACCATTAATGGTTTGTCCCTTGGGTATTTCCATGAACAAGCCCTCTAGGGTGGAGTCTCATAACCGAATTCTGTCTGGCAGCTCCCAGCATATTATCAAGTACACAGGAAATTCAGTTGATGTGCAATGAACACTGGGGCAGTGGAATGAGTCAAGGATGTGCAAACAAACCACTGCTTGATGAGATCTCAATTTTGAGTCCATTTCCTGGTGAGTATGGATGGAAGAAGTCAACCCTATGTCCCTCTTATCTCTGTGAAAAGAATCAGAAGAACATTTCCCAGCAGTTCATATTTACCTGTTATGCTCCTTTGTCAATTTTTTGAAAAATAAAGCACTGCTTGTGTTTTCTTTTCTCAATGCACAAATACTTAAGGTGGTTCAGGAGGCCCAAGTGCTGTCTGAGCCACTGGGCATGAGAATATGAGGCTGTATATTTGCTCCCACAGCGAGAGAGGAAATGAGAGATCTAGGGTCCTTGAGAAGACCTCACAGTGGCCCTTCCAACTCCAAGACTGCCATGAGAAGCCCTTTCCTGGACTGGCAGACCCTTGCTTCAGACCTTATTCTGGCCACATGAGTGCTTTTGGTGCAAGGGTCTGAGGAGGCTAAAGGGAGGTCGAGGAGAATTTGAAGATCTCTATTTAATGATTCTCTCTGCTTTGGTTTCTCTGTCATTTTACTGTCATTCATGTCTTCCAAGGTGATACCCTTCCAGACCTGAAGCCCATCCCCAAGGATACTGCCTAGGGAAAGAGGAAGTTCCTGGAGACACAGGCTATTGCCATGACATTCCAGCTCAGTCAGAATCTTCACCAGCTCTGCTTTCTTTCTTTCATTGGGTTGAGAAAGGCCTGTATGTGCTGATACAGCTGGGTGGGGGATACCATGTCCAGGATACAGTCTATGTTGCTTGTGGCCAGGGTGGATCTGTATGCTAAGATGTATAGGTCTAAGCTTCCAGAATGCAGAGTTCATATCATAGCCTTGGTTTCCTCATTGCTCACTCCTTGCTCCTCGTAGGCAACTCACTAGAAGGCTACCTATGCCTTGGCTGACACATTCTACTGTTTTTCTTACTTCTCACTTTTCTTGGCACTCATTTTTTTTCTTTTTCTTTTCCTCTTTCTTTAGTTTTTATTTTATCTTAATTTTTTTTAATTTTTTTTATTTTTTAGAGAGGGAAAGGCAGGGAAGGGCAGAGGGAGAGGGAAAGAGAGAATCTTAAGCAGGCTCCACACCCAGTGTGGAGCCTGATGCTGGACTTGATCTAACAACCCTGAGATCATGACCTGAGCTGAAATCAAGAGTTGGACACTTAATCGACTGAGCCACCTAGATAAATGTCCCTCTCTTGGCACTCTTGACTACCCACTCAGTGGCAGACATTGCTAGTCATCTGTTCAACATCCATCCTCTTGTTTTTCCTACTGACAGATCCTCAATTAGTGCAAGGCAGCAATGTGTCTAATTAGAACTACCCCTTGTAGTTCAAGGTGGCCATGGGACCCAGTTCTAGTTAATGGGATGTAAGCAGAGCCTACTGGCTGGGACTTTCAGGAAACCTATTTTATTCCTGATCAACGGGGAAAACAATTCACCTTTTCCCTTTGCCCTTCCCCTTCTTTCTGCCTGGAACACAGAGGCTGAGCAATTTCTTGTGACCATGAGGATGAAAATCACAAGCTGGAACTAGAGGAGTAGGGAGCTGGAAGGAGCCTGAGTCCTTGAAAGCGTCCTCAAGCTGTCACAGTAGCATTGGATTGCCTACTTTTGGACTCCTTATTGTGTGAGGGGAGGGTTTCCATTGCATGCAGCCAAATGTAATCCAGACTGATACACTTTCTTAAGAAAGAGAGTTTAAGAAAATCTCTCATCTTTCTTGTTCATAATGATGAATTCTTGCCTGTCTGTCCTTGGCTAGCTCCTTTCCTCCTGCTGCACTGTCTTCCCACTAGCATTGAATGGGCCAAGTTAAAGCATCCCTGATGCCCCAGCAGGCAGGCTGTCCCTTATTACCATAGTCACTCTTCCAAGCTTATATGTCTTGCCCTAATCTGGGAGGTGATTTGTGGTGGCTCAAGTATGTAGGAGAGGACTGCATTCTGTGAAGAGAAATAGTGTCTCAGTCACATGGATACCAGGAACCTCTGCACAGTCTCGCTACCTTGCTTTCTCCAGTAATGGAAAAACAGTCTTTTTTTAAATTCTCTAAACTTTGAATTTTGAAGACACTTGTTCCATGTCACTTTCCAGTGGTTTGTGTACTGGATTTGGTCATAAATCTCTGGCTGTCCTAGAACAAAAATGGCAAATACCTGGTTTTTTTGACACCATTCTTCCTTCTACCCCCCCTTGGTGGAAATTGTGGCTCGATTACATTATTCTTTTGTTTGTTCATTTATTTTGAGCCCAAAGCATTTCAGAATCTTGCTAGAAACCTTGCTTAAGAAAGCCATTCCTGTATCTCTTGATCTCATGCAAAAAAGACACTTGAATGCAGATTTTTGTGCTTCTTTGAAAGGGTCTTAGGGCTTCTTTAGGTCTGGAATGCAAGGATGCTAAGCCTTTGGGATACTTCTTTTGGGATAAGACCCAAAATTGCTAGGCAGACCAGAGGAAATGAGGGGATAATGATATTCTCTTTTCCAACTGTCCCTTTTAATCTTTATATCTAATTCTCTTGACTCCCCAAATTAAAGCATCTGTGTCCACTGTCCTGAGCTGGGGTAGGGAGATGAGCAGGACTAGAGCAGAGGGGGAGCTCATCAGAGACAGCACATTCTGAAGATTGGCAAAAAGGAAGTATGACAGCCAATTTCTTGGAAGGGGACCGCAGGACTGTAATTAAATTTTCTGATCTTGTTAGCCAATTTCTTCACTCACTGCCCCTGAACCAGAGAACGGGGAGGGAGGAAGGACACTGTTGCATCAGTGGCGGCGGGGAGGGAAATGAGCTTTTCACGGATTATTGGGTTAGTTCCACTTCTCCCACTTTTTAATTTATTTGTCTGCATGTTCTCTAGAGCTGAAAAGGCTCCAAGTCCTTTTCCATTTTCTTTTAATTAGATCTGATTTTGGAGTCTGAAAACTTGGGAGGGGCTCAGGTCACAATAGCAGGATGACAACAGTTGGAAGGCCCTCTTCTTCCCATTAGATCTTTCTGAACTCTTTTTTTTTTTTTTAATTTAAGACTCCTAGTGATAAGTTTCTTTTTTCTTTGCATTTCTTTCTTTCTTTTCTCCTTTAACAGGTATGGTACTGTTGGCATTGTGTAGCACCTTATCCCATTTTGCCATCTAATGGTTAAAATTCATGAACATTCCTCAGAAATTAAAAAAAAAAGAGTATGCATGTATTTTCACAGGCCATTCCTTCATATCCCTTTGCTGTGTGATGGAACACAGGCGAGGGAAGTCGTTTGTGGTCCCTCAGGGTTTCCAGGAGGAGTAATGCCAACTCTACATTCTCTCTTCTTTGAAGTACAGAGAAAGAAAGGGGGAAAAAAAAAAGTCTGGCCAGAAAAAAGAGCCAAATGAGGCCATGGTGGATGGCTTGGTTTATCACTTAAAATCACTCGTGATACATCCTGGGGTTATGAGCATCTAAGGCCTCAGATAGGAAAACTGAACATAGAATATTTGGTGGCCTGTGAAATAACAAGAACCCATTTCTTTGCTGCAGGCTGGACATGCTCTATGGCAGCAGGTTTTCTTTCAGGTGGATTGATGCCAAGATAATACGAATGCAATCCACAGAGGCCTTCCATGGGCCCTCTGCACTGGGGAGCACTCATTCACAATTCGCCCAGGGCAAGAGGCATGCTCTAAAGTTCTGCTTTGTGGCTTGGAATTTATGATGCTACAGGGCAGGTTTGGGATGATTCGACCTAACATATAGGCTACAGAATATATGCAAAGAGCTCTTTGTGAAGCCAGGTTTGGGCACTTCAAATCAATGGGTAGCCATCCTCCAGAGAAGCTGAAATTGAGGTTCCAAAGAGGCCCCTATGACTGCCGACTAGGAGAGAAAAGACATGTATTCAGCAATTGTGGACCAAGAGAAAGGATTCAAATATGCGGCCAAATTGAAAGCTACAAAGGCCAAAACTGAATTATAGGTTTTGATTTGAAGGCAAGGTGCTTTGTACATGGACAACACAAAGGACCCTGCTCTAAGATTAGTGGAGCAGAGATTTAAAATTTTTTTTTATGTTACAGATATTTCATGGGCTCCTGAGAACCCAGCTGGTATTCTTTGTAGCCTGTCATGCAAATGCCTACATGTCACATGTGAGGACAGCATGCAATTTAGCTCTGAATCCACCAACCCAGCATTGGCCTGACATGTACTGAAGGAAGAGTTTTTCCCAAGGAGTCTAGAGGAATCATAGGTGGTCTATGGAAGACAAAGGATTGACATGAGGGATGAACAAAGTTGATACTTGAGAAGATGGGGAAGGAGGAAGGGTGTTTTTAGTAGAAGAAACTCTGTAAGTAATAGCATGAGAATGAAAACATAATAGATACATGAGGGATAGGAAGAAAGAAAGTTAGCTTGAGAAACATAAGGGTACATGATGGGATGTAGTTGGGGAAAGGGCTGGAAAGGTGGGTCAGGACTGAATCACAGAGAACCCCAAATGTGTGACTTGCATTGTTACTTTATTGCATTTGTAGGAAATGTGGATGTGGAAGGCTGGTGAACAGAGAAGGATGGAAATAGTACTTAAGGAAGAATAAACTCTCTGAACCTCATTTCTTAAAATGAGGGTGCTGGTCAAATTTTTCTCTCAGATTCTTTTCTCCAAGCTTCACCTCAGCTGCTATAGAAAGAACAAATTCTGGCTACCTCTGTTTTAGACAACTCTCTATCTTTCTCACTTTCCTCAGAATGATGAGGTATTGGAGAGAGGGGAGCCATAGAAAGAAACAGAGGAAGAGAGCAAGTGCAAAACAAAGGGGATCTAGAATTCCTAGCCTCGTAGATTCATAGATAAAGGACAAAAAGGACATAAACCTTAAAAAAATTCTGTGGAAAACAAATCAGTAATTATTATTGTGAGTAGTTCAACTATTATTGTTGGGAGTTCACTTTTGTTCATAAAATGGATGCTGTTTCAGTGCTCTTGCTGAAAGAAAGCAGAAGGAATTCTGGTATGTCGGAGTAAACTTTTGGAGAGCTGTCAGAGTTAGAAAACAGATCTTTGGAAACCCCAATGCAGAGGAACATCTGCTGTGGTTTGGTTAAGAAGCACACAGAGTAACAGGGTAAAGCACACACTGAGTGTGGAGCCTCCTCCCTGCTCTTCCCCTCACTCCGGCAACCACTGCAGGCTCTCCGGGCTGCCTGGGCCCCAGCCTGCCCTCTCTTCCCTGATAGGGAGAAATGATAGAAAAACCTCTTCATCTCCCCTTAAATCAGAGAAGCACAGCATTTTAAGACTAAGGGGAGACTTAGAGAAAGCCTTCAGCAATTTTACAGATAACAAAATATTCATTCAAACTATGCTAGGAAAACTGGGACAGTGAGACCCATAGACATGGGTCATGTAACCAGTGTGTGAGGCAGAAGTGATGCCTGCATGTTAATAAGGATGGATAAACCTTCCCCAAAGTGTTTTTCCATGGGATGCTGACCCTAAGCCCCCCAACAACCTCCGCAGGTACAAGTGGGCTTTGGGACTTGGAAGCCGAGTGGATCTGAGACTCTGGCATGAAAATACTGAAGGGAGAGGTTACATGGTCTCTCAACTATACCCAGTTCCTCCCTTAGGTCTGGACTACTGTCAGGGCAGTGAGCTTGAAGAAGGGCTTCCCTCCTCCTTTCTCAGAGCCTTCTCTCAGAGTGCTGTCTTCCTCCAGGCAGGTGGCCTCATTGGCCTTGACCCACTTTGCTCTGCCTGCCCTCAGACCTTGGCTGCCACTAATAGACAAAGATCAGGGAGGAAAGAGAGTCTCCTGCTGGATTAGATGTGGCGATGGGGAGATGGCTGGACAAAGACCCATGGCCTCCTGCCTATGGCTACAACCCTTCCCAACACCAGCCGAAGAACAGTAGAGAAAAACCCACTGAAACAAATGTGTGGTATTGCCTGTTGTGGATATCAATCATTTATAATGGACATTGAGCTAAATGAAAGCACAAGTAAAGACAACAGTGATTTTTGAACAAATATTAAATATGTAGTTTCTGATTTCAGATTGATATATTACAAAAGCAGGGCTCAGACACTCCAGAGTTAATAAAGACATATCAGGCTTTCATTAGACCAGATATGAGAATAGAAGTACAGCTCCACCACATTTTTATACAGTGAAATATAGTATGAGCAGTTCTTTCATTAGGGATGGGGAAATCAAATTTTAAAACCAGTGTCTACTTAGAAGTTTTTCTACTGATCATCAGTTCAGCACTCATTTCCAATATTAATAACTCAGCTAAGCACCTGGCAAGAGGCTTTACTCTGCTGAGCTAATAAATTTTTCTCTGAGTCTTCATTTGATTGCTTACATCATATTAAGTGTGACCACATAAGAAATTGCCCTGGAAATATGATTCTCTGAAGCAACAGTTGAAGAACAAGGAATTATTGAGGATGAACAAATTGTATTTTAGAATTGTTTATGACAGTTCTAAGAAAAACAAAATCAAAGTAGATATAGGAAAAGTGGGGTTGTTGGCAATGTTTACCAAAAAATTGAAAGTTTTTGGGTGCAAATTACACATGTATTTGGGGGGAAATATTTGACCTTTAAAACTTCAATAGAATATTCTTTTTTTTTTTTTTTAAAGATCTTATTTACCTATCTGACAGAAAGAGAGTGAGAGAGAGAGAGAGAGCACAACAGGGGAGTGTCAGGCAGAGGGAGAGGGAGAAGTAGACTCCCCACCGAGCAGGGAGCCTGATGCGGGGCTGGATCCCAGGACCCTGGGATCATGACCTGAGCCGAAGGCAGATGCTTATCCGACTGAGCCACCCAGGTGCCCTGAGAGTATTCTTATCCAGAAGGGGAAATGATTGTAATAAGTATTAGCAGCAAAGTTGAAAGTAAGGTAGATTGAACTTCTTTGTTCTCCATTAGAACCTATGGGTTTAGGAGTCAGATGCTGAAAATGCCTTCAGGGTTCAATGCCTGAGGGAGGCAGGTGGTGCCTAGCTGAGGATGTCCCCTGGAGGATGCCTGTATTTGTTCTTAGGAAACCAGTGAGGGCAACAGATTCTTGGAATGCCCTTGTTGGGAGGAACCTTAGCATTTATTACTCCTTGTTCTCAACTTCCCCATATTATAATATAAACAGAGCAGCTATATAATTTACAAGACTCCCAGAACGAAAGTGCAGGGCAGGACTCTTTATTCAAAAATTATTATGAATTTCAAGAAGGCAACATAGCACATGAAACCAAGTGTGGGGCTTTCTGAGCACAGGGCTCTGCCAACGGCACTGGTCACAAGCCCACGAAGCCAGCCCTGACTATTAATGGAGATACAGGGACCACAGCGGCTCAAAGCTATCCTCCCATAGACCTCTGTACTCTTCTTACTGATTGTTATCAGCTCTTAGGCACAGGGGAAGGAAGAGAAAGCACATGCAGAAATCACATCATGCCTGTGGTCAGTAATGTCCTTCATCCTTCTGGGTTCTCCCCTAACTATTACACATGCAGGAATCTCTTGTGACCCCAGGCTCCTTTATTTATTCACACAATCTCAAACATTGAATATATACAGTGCCAGACACCGTACTGCGGACTGAAGACTCAGAAATGAGCCAGATGAGGTGTTTGTCTTTGGGAAGCTCCATTTGGTGATGAGAGAACTTGAGAAATGGCAGAGCTGCATCTCATGTGAGGAAGTTGGGGAATGTGAGTTGTCATTTCCAGATAGAAGAAAATACCAGCTCGGTTGGCATCAGTTTATCATTTTTCAGGGAGCAAGATCACATGGAAAGACACAAATTCTTTAGCAAATGAGCTGTCATTATCAGTGGTTTTGGATGGAAAGGAAGAGTGAATCGATTTTAACGGGTCAAGACTATAGGACCTTTAGAGGGAGGTGGAATCTGCTGGGGAATGGGCTCAGGGTGACTTCCAGAACTTACTGGGGTAGGTACCTTGACTCCTAGCATTTTTGCACGATGCTACTTGTTTTACAGTGCAAAGTGGACTCCTTGGTATGGCCTCTGCCTTAGGGCGGTTGTCCTGGCAAGGTGGGAAAGGGTGTGAGGAAGGTGGTTTTATGTCCACAGGGCTGTGGAGAGAAATAGCCCAGTAAACTTGATCTCACCATCCATGTCTTATCAGACACGTCTCAGAAGAGAACATTAGTCCATTTAATACCTTTTATCATGCCCTCAGTTCCTTTTATCACAAGAAAGCTTTCCTGAGGAAGGGATGTTTCTCCAAGTCCATGAGAAATGAACTCATGCTTGCTGGCTTCGGAACAGTGTGTTTTTTGCTTTGTATTTAATTGTGACAGACTTTATCTTTCCCCTTCTGTGAATCTTAACTAGAGCACAACAGATTTCTTTTGGGTACAGTTGAAAACATTCTGATTTTCATCTTTTCTGTAAATATTTTGAAGGTGAGTAAAGGCAATCTTTAAATGCTTCTCTTAGAAACACTGTTTCTCAAACTGTGTTTACAACATATTAAACAAAATAAACATTCTAAAGGCAAAGGTGTTGGTTTTTCTATTTGAATAATGTCAAAGAAACAGTCAAGTTGTAAGTTGTAAGTTGGTTGTATAAGGCTGGTTTGCTGCATGATCTGGACTCAGTGGGGATTCTAGAAGCAAACTCATCCTTCCACCTACAGGGCATCTCCACGTGACATACAGATGTGTTCTCCCCTGGTCTTAGATAGAATTTTGGGTAAATTCATAATCTTGTTTAGGTCACTCTTAGGCAACAAAATGTCTCCTGACCAGTTCCAGTTTCAAGAAAGTTCTCATTTCTGTAAAGTGTCCTGTTCAGTGCTGTAACTGTATCACTCCACACTTTTACCAAGTTTAAAGCATTTCCTCCCTGTGAGCATTCATAGGCTGCTATGGGCTGGGAAGCCTGGTGTGGCAGAGGGAATGTCAACTGCTGCTTCTGTCTTTGAATTATTGGATTGTTACTGTGATTATTTGGATTGGTTATTGATCACAATTCTTTACTCCCTTCCTGTGTCATGTGCTATTTCAGTGCATTACAATTGGTAGGGAGTACTTTGCTACCCCATTGACTTTGAACTTGGCCAATGGAAAGATAGTACTTATGGCACAAATAGAGCTTGATGAGTGCCTGAGTGGTTTGGCTCAGTCTCTTGTACTCCTGTGATCACAGGGAGGTCATGCCTCAGGTAGCCACTATCCCTTTCTCCAGAATGCTGGCAGACCCCACTTAATGATACCTTAGTACATCCTACAAAAGCACTGGATGCCATCCTTTGGAATGTGGGAATAGCTGGCATTAAATGTTTTTCTTTTTCATCTTTGGGACCTTAGGAAGAGTTGAGACAAAAATAGTTCCATATTTATATCCTGACACATAATATATATTTTCTAGTGTGAAATTGAAAAAAAAGCATAGAGCCACACTGTGTTATGATTTATGTGAAGCACTTTACATGCAGGCACTTGGCCTGGCATATGGTAAGCACTCAATGAATAGAAATTTATTGGTCATTAGTATTATTATTCAACATTTTTTTTTCTGTAGGAACTGAAGTACCCAAGCACTTCAAAATTACTGTTTGTGAGTAAAGAGGATGCCTAGGAGTTTCCTAGCTTTAGAAATCATTCTGGGCAACCCAAATGCTGCTAATTCCATTTCTCACTGGATATTAATCTAGGGCTTAGGATTGGAGAGATGGAAGGTGTACAGCCTACCCGTGATCAGTGCTACTATTCTAAGGGCTTATCTTCATGTATTCCCAAAACATTCATTAAGTGCCTGAGCTGGATATCTTCCATTTGCCCCTTTAAATTCACTCTGCATCCTTTTCACCCTTGCTCTGGGCCCAGGGAGGCTGACTGGCATGGGCTGCATCAACTAGGCTCCCTTGTCATTTGGCTGTCATTTGAGTTCAGCAAGGTGGATCACCAGTTGAGGATCAAAGGCAGGAGGAGAGAGGGATCTGAGTGTTTATTTCCCTTGCTTTCTCCCTATTGAACTTGAGTTTACTTCATCCTTCTACAAGAGACCACTGCCCCTGCCAGGCAGTTCTCTTTATAGAGCTACTCTCACTATGTCCCTATAATCACCTGCTGTTGCTGGTCACAGGCTACTGCATTATGTCTTATGAGTTCTCCAAACCAGTGCTTCTCATTTGGGTTGCACATTAGAATCGTCTGGGGAGTTGTTTAAAATTCCAATCTGATGCCAGGCTGTGCTCTGGACCAGTGCTGTCCATCAGAAATATGATTTGAGCCACGTATGTAATCTTAAATTTTCTAGTAGCCACATTATATTAAAAGTAAAAGAAAACCCAACCAGACTATAATATATTTTATCTACCCCAGTATTAAAATGTTACCATTTCAATAAGAAATCATTCTGAAATATGATGAATGAGATATTTTGCATTCTTGTTTTTGATACTAAGCCTTCAAAATGTGCTGTGTGTCTTGCACTTAAAACATTTTGATTTGGATCAGCCACATTGCAAATGCTCAGTAGCCACATGTGGTTACCTTACTGGGTAGTGCAACTCTAGACTAATTGCATCATCTTCTCTGGGGATGAGACCCAGGCAGCAGTGATTTCTAAGACTCTCCAGGACATTTAATGTGTAGCAAGGTAGAGAGTCACCATCCTAAACCTTGCCCACATCTTTGTAAATGGCCCTTTATTAAACTCTCTTCAGATTGCCTACTTTGAGAATGCCATCTGTTTGATGCTTGTGCTCAGCCCTGGCTGGGAGTATGGAGATGCTTTAGGCAGAATACCTGCCCTCGGGGAGCTTCCAGTGCTGAGCAGGAGACAAACAGGTCAGCAGGGCATTGCAGTGTGAGGAGCAGGGCTGGATGACCCAATAGGCAGATCAGGTACACCGTTAGAATAGCAGCAGATGGGGCCATCAACAAAGTGAGAAAGAGAAGATGTGAATTTTATTGGAATTCCTTACGTTTTGTTTTTTGGAATTGTATATTGTGTGTATATGTGTGCAGTGGGGAGTAGAGGGGTGGATGTCATAATCATTTCAGTGCCTGAATCCTCTGACAGCTGTCAGAACACTGAAGGAGAAGCTTGTGGGAACTAGAAGGAGGGAAGACACTTTATCTCCATCTTCTCATTCACACCAGTCATCAGCCAATTTTGGTTTATGGACTTCTTTCAGTCCCACTTGACCTCTGTGCCTCCGCTGTATCAAACACAGAAACTCTCTGTCCCTCCCCTCAATCTTGCTCTGTACTCTCTGGGCCTATCCATTTCTTAAAGATCAGTCTGAGTCCTCCCCATCTTTTAGGTCAATTGTTTTCAACCTGGCTTTCTAGATCACTTCTGGGTGTGGTTCTTGGTTACTGAGTACCAGGTATGTCTAGCTACAGTGGCTTGTGAGGGTGATCATCTCACCCTGGTTTGCCTGGGACTTCCTGATTTTAGCTCTGAAAGTCCTAGGTCCAGGGCATCAGTCCTAGGTGAACTGGGACAGTTGGTCACCCTATGTGAAACCCACTTCCTGACTGCAAGGTCCTGCTTCATCTGCTGTAGTCAGAGGGGCCTGAGGTCTTGGGATGCTGTGGAGACTGAGCAGAGAACAGAGGGCCTCTTCTGCAATAGGTCAGACTTGGATGAGGAAACATCCCAGGCTAAGAGCCATTGGGCCAGAGCTGCTGTAGACTGTGCTCAATGTTGACTCTGACCTCCTTGGCTGGGTCAGAGGCTCCTCCCACTGGGTCAGAGGCTCCTCCCGCAGCACTCCCTTACCTCATGCTTAGGCACAGTGGGCAATGCTGCAATAGCCTGTTTTCCTCTGTGGCCCACGGTGAGCGGCGAGTCCTGGGAGAAGACTGTGCAGTATCTCTCTCTCCTAGTTTTAAAGGATCCAGGACCAGGGAAGCTCCAGGGAATGTTCTCACCCCTGGCTGCTCATTTAAATTACTTGGGATTTTTTTAAAAAAGCTGTCAAAACAAGGGGGTGAAAGTTTGATAGACAGGATATTAACATAATCTTTAAGTATCTCTCCACAAGATATTTAGGATGATAAATGGAAAAACAGAAACGTTACAGTGGAGAAGCCTGACACACAGCACCTTAATGAGATGATCAAAGTTAACATCTTGGGTTGGGACAAATTGATGTCGTGGGTCTCTTGATATGACACAGAGCAGAACACACCATCACTTCTGTGGTATCTCTGCCCAATATGTGTAACTTGGACCTGATATTGAGGAATATCAGACCAGCCTTATTTGAGGGACATTCTGCAAAATAACTGGCCCATGAGCCTCAAAAATGTCAATGTCTTGACAGAAAAAAACAAGAAAAATTAAGGATTAAAGTGTCTCTGGCTTCATCTGTATGAAGAGGTGGTGAAACCAGGTGGTTGATCCACAGCTCCCTGTGCAGGGTTGGGAGGGTGTCTCTGAATGTATGGGAGCAAAGAGCCAATGAGACCATCCCACTCTGGCCGCAGGGACTTCATGCTGTCTCTTCTTTCTGTCCGGAATGCCCTTCGGTAGGCATCTGCACACCTTGCCCAGGCCCGTGTTTGATCTACACCCCTCAGTGATGTCTTCTTTGACCACCTTGTTTAAAATTAAGCCCCTACTCTGATATTTTCTATTCTCCTTCTCTGTTCTATTTTTTTCTATCTGACATACTGCACTTCTTATTTATCTTCTTTATTTGTCATTCCATCCTCATCAGGATAAGGAATATCACATTCTCTTCCCACAGTGACTGGCTTAGAGATAACTATGTGACCCACTCAGAGTCAGTAAGAAGAAACAAGATTTTGCTGGAATATTGAAAGACAAAACACATTCTCATTTTTGAATGATCTTGCGCCTGTGCTCAGTATTCTAATGGAGATTGAGAATGGGACCTATGCAGCAGAAGGCAGAAGCCAAAAGATGGAGAGGACTAGCCTAAAGGCATTATTTAAGCTCCTGGATCAAGATGGGCCTACAGACTTACACAAATGTGTAAACTTGCTCTTTTTTGCTTCAGTCACTTGAGCTTATTTTTCTATCAGTGGCGACTGAAAACATCCTCCCTGATACATAGAGCAAACTTCTGGTTCTGATTTGTCTTTCCATGTCTCTGCTTAGAGGAAAAGAATGCTGACCCAAATGTCCAGGCAGCTGGTTCTATGTAAATGAACCGACTGGCTCTCGGTTAGTAAGAACTGAGGCTTGGGCACCTGGGTGGCTCAGTCGGTTGAGCGACTGCCTTCGGCTCAGGTCATGATCCCAGGGTCCTGGGATCGAGTCCCACATTGGGCTCCCTGCTCTGCGGGGAGCCTGCTTCTCCCTCTCCCACTCCCCCTGCTTGTGTTCCCTCTCTCGCTGTGTCTCTCTCTGTCAAATAAATAAATAAAAGCTTAAAAAGAAAAAAAAAAGAACTGAGGCTTTTGTGAGTTGGGTGGGGTCAGCCAGGCCACTGGACAAGATTGAGGTTTTGGTCCCAGTAACAAGGTGCAGACTCGGGCTGTGAGAATTAATTAAGCCCCATGGATGAATGACACAATGGGAGGCCTTGAGTGGCTTTCTCTGTAGTCATCTTGAGAGGACACCATTTATCCCTGGAACACACAGATGGTCTGTAGATTGATGCCAGGCTGCCTGCATTAGGCTCACCAGGGGACATATGCAGCAGATTGATTGCAAAAATGTTCTCAATTTTCCCTTCTCCCAACACCCATGCTTCTTGCTGTGGGACTTTGCAGCTTCTCCCATGAAGAAGTAGATCGTG
Organism: Mirounga angustirostris; assembly: GCF_029215605.1. Classification (NCBI taxonomy): domain Eukaryota; kingdom Metazoa; phylum Chordata; class Mammalia; order Carnivora; family Phocidae; genus Mirounga; species Mirounga angustirostris. The sequence continues at coordinate 124,223,493 of NW_026991709.1, forward strand.
TTCCCTTTCCCTTATGAGTCTGGACTGGCCTTATGACTTGCTTTGGCCAGTGGAATATGGTGGAAGTGACGATGTGCCTGTTCCAAGCTTCGGCCTCCAGAAGTCTTGCTTGCTTTAATTCTCTCTCAGAACCCCTGTGAACAAGCCCAGGCTGGCCTCCCGGAAGAGGAGAGACCATGTGGTTGGGGGCCCAGCCAACCTCCTCATAGACTAGCCTTCAGCTAGCTGATTCCCCTCAAAGTGAAGGTGCCCAGCCTGGATCATAGAACTACCTCCCCACACTACACGTGTCCATAAACGCATGAACCAGCTGAGACCAGGAGAACTGCTTGGATGACTTGTAGATTCATGAGAAATAATACATGCTTACTGCTTTAAGCCATGGGTTTTGGGGTGGTTTGTTATGTAGTACTAGCTAACTAATAGTACTTGTTTAAAAACTCACATTCCCAGACCCTATCATCTGAGATTCTAATTCCATTAGCCTGGGGTGGGACTTCTGAATCTGTGTTTTCAAAAAGTTTTAATTTTGTTGCCCACCCAGGCTCTAGAAGCAATTATTAACGCAGCTCCTGCCCGGAAGTTCTGCAGATGTATTATCCATGCGGGCGCCCAGATTTTCAGACAGCCCTTCGATAACTCCTCTTGGGCACCGCTTTAGAACAATTGGGAAGCTGCAGGAGTGGCAGACTTCTCAGGTGAGGAGGTCCTGAGATGTGGGCAGGATGGGGGCCCAGGGAATCCCCTCAGCTGCTGCAGAAGGCACTGAAGAAATAAAAAAGCATCCAGGTTTCTGGACACTCAATTTGAACTCTATTAGAGGAAACACAGGCCCTTTGAGAGAGGTGTTTGTTCTGGATTCAACCGTGCTCCGCTCAGAGAATGGCCTGTGGGGACAGATCTGTCACAGGCACGCAGGTGTCTGGTTTGAGACCGAGGACTCCCTCCAGCCGGTTTGTGAGCCAGCCAATTCTGTAATTGAAGATGAGCCCGACCTGAGCACTTCTGGGCTCTGTGGAGAAGGCCGCTCAGCCTGGCCTCTGTGTGAGCTCATCAGTGACAGTCTGTCCAGCCTCCGGCACTCAGGCAGTGCTCCTTCCATTTTGGCCCCTTCCATTTGGCCCCATGGAGAGCCATGGGATGATGACAGGGTCCCCACATCATGTGCAGTGATAGACAAGGAACAAAGTAAAACGTAAGTTCACAGAAGCTCACTGCTTGTCTCTCCAAGTGGTCTGTTGCATCCTGAGACAGTTGCAACCGTGCAAAAGTTCTTCATACATTTAGGGGTAAAACACTGCAGAAGGTGAGCCACGAAAGGTTTGAGAAAAAAAGATGATCTCTGTTATTTTACCATTGATCTAGAGGCAACAGCCAATGTGATGATAAGAAAAAAGAAAGAAATTCAATATTAGAGAGGAGAAAACAAAATTATCATGATATACGGTCGATGCTTTCCTATACAAACCAAGAGTTTTGATAGAAAAATATTAGAAACAATAAAAGAATAAGGTGGCTAGTTATAAAATCAATACATAAAAATCAATAGCTTTTTTATCTTTAACTTTTTATTGTGAAATGTATCATATGCAAAAGTGTTTTTGTGTGTGAACATATAAGTAAAAAATACATATACAATTTAAAATTGAGGGGGTAACAAATACTCTCTGATCACATCCCCTTCCTCCCTCCAGAAATAATAATAATGTCCTTGCTTGTATCCCTAATTAATATAGTTCTAGTTTTGCTATTTTTGATTTGTTTCTTTCACTTATCATTATGTTCCTGAATCATGCATGCTGATTATGTAGTTATAGTTTATAGTTTATTCATTTTCTTTGCTCTGTAGTGTTTCTTTATGTAACATGTGTCATCTTTTCTTTGAAATTCTGAAAGTAAAAAAACTTGAACTGATGTTTACAGTATTTATTTATCCAATTTATTGTAAAAACTCATGTTTTTACTTCAGAAAATGTTACATGTTTGTTGCATCATATATATGTCATATACATATATATGTGTTTTTCTTTATCTTTCTAAAATTAAAAAAAATCCCACTGTGAATGTTTTGGATAAAAGATTATTGATGTGTACTGTAATTTATTCAGCCATTCCCAAGCTGATGGATGTTTGCATGGTATACCAGCTGCTAAGAATGTTCTTGCACACATCTTTCGGTGCACGTGTGCAAGACTTTCTCCAGGGTATAGATCTAGGAGTGGAAATGCTGGGTCATGAGGTATGCATGTGTTCAGCTTTACAAAAAAAACCCAGTTGTCAAAGATGGCTAAACAATTTTTATGTCTACTGACAATATAGGAGAGTTCCCTTTGTGTCATATCCTCACCAAACTTTAAACTTTAAAAGGTTGTCAGTATGTTGAATGGATATTTGTATATCCTTCTGGTTTAAAATTTTTTTTCTTGGGGCACCTGAGTGGCTCAGTCGGTTAAGCATCTGCCTTCTGTTCAGGTCATGATCCCGGACTCCTGGGATCAAGTCCCACGTCGGGCTCCCTGCTCAGTGGGGAGCCTGCTTCTCCCTCTGCCCCTGCCCCTTCCCCCACTCATGCTCTCTCTCTTTCAAATAAATAAATAAAATCTTTAAAAAATAAAATAAAATAAAATTTTGTTTCTTTTGTCACTAATGAGGTTGGGCATCTTTCCACATGTTCATGGACTGTTCAGATTTCATGCTTTGTGAAGTGACTGGTGCATCTTTTGCTCATTTTTCCATTAAGGTTTTTACTTTTTCTTATTTATTTGTAAGAGTATTTTATACAATGAATGTACAAATCCTTTATTGGTATATATACTGCAAATATCTTTTTCCATTTGTGGCTTATTGTTTTCTCTTTCTCAATGCTGTATCTTGACTAACAGAATTTATTTATTTTAATTCAGTTGCGTTTATTTCACTTTAAGTTTTTTTTTTCCTCTTCTTTCTTTTAATAAATCCATTCCTACCCTGAGGTCATGAGGAAATTTTTCTACTAAAGTTTTGTAGTTTTCACTTTTATTTATTTATTTATTTATTTTTAAAGATTTTATTTATTTGACAGAGAGAGAGAGCACAAGTAGGCAGAGCGGCAGGCAGAGGGAGAGGGAGAAGCAGACTCCCCACTCAGCAGGGAGCCTGACGCGGGACTCAATCCCAGGATCCTGGGATCGTGACCTGAGCCGAAGGCAGACACTTAACGACTGAGCCACCCAGGCGCCCTAGTTTTCACTTTTACAGTCAGCATTTTAATTTAGAAATAAGTTTTGTATATGGTGTGAACTAGGTGTTAAATTTCTTTTCTTTTTTTTCCCTATAAGGATAACCTATTGATCCAGCTCTATTTATTGAAAAATCTTTCCTTTCCCTATTGATTACAGCATCACCTCTGTCATAAAGTATTCACAGATGAATGGGTCTATTTCTAGGTATCTGTACTGTTTCATTAGTCTGTCTTTTCCTGTATCAGTGCCATATTGTTACATCATCATAGTTCCATAATAAGTCTTGGCATTTGATTCTTCTTTAAGTGTGTCTTAGATATTCTTGGTAATTTGTACTTTTGTATACACTTCAGAGTCATTTGTTAATTTGCCTACTACACACACACATCCTGTGGAGAACTGACATCTCTGCAATGAGTCTTCCAAACTATGAGCAAAATATCTGTCTTTATTTAAATCTTATTTACTATCTTTCAATAAAGTTTTATAACTTTTAACACAGGTCTTACCACATTTTGGTAGGTACCTGATTTTTTAAATGCTATTCTAAGTGGTTGGTATCGTTTAAAAAATTTAGATTCTGTTTGTTGCTGATGTATAGCAATGCAATTGAGTTTGTAAATTATTTTTAAAACAACACCGTTAACAAGTTTGATTTAATATAGGTGTATGTGGAAACCTTCACCAATTAATCACAGAATGCATATTTTTCTCAAGCACACATAGAGCATTTACAAATATTAACCATGAAAAACCACTCTGAAATACCAAAGAACCTGTGTCATCCACTCTACATTAATAGTTCAGGGGGTAGGGCACCTGGGTGGCTCAGTCGTTAGGCGTCTGCCTCTGGCTCGGGTCATGATCCCGGGGTCCTGTGATCGAGCCCCGCATCGGGCTCCCTGTTTGGCGGGAAGCCTGCTTCTCCCTCTCCCACTCCCCCTGCTTGTGTTCCTGCTCTCTCTGTCAAATAAATAAATAAAATCTTTAAAAAAAAAATAGTTCAGGAGGTAAAAACAAGGTGATAAGAGTAGTGCCCCCTTATTCACAATTTCTCCTTCCATGCTTTCAGTTACCTGTGGTCAGCCACAGTCTGGAGCAGATGCTCCTCCTTCTGAGCTATGGTCAGAGAGATCACAGTGTCTGCGACAGTCCCCTCCTGTCATCTCATCATGTGGGCATTTTATCATCTCACAGCATCACAAGAAGAAGGATAAGTACAATAAGATATTTAGAGAGAGACACCACATTCACATAACTGTTATTACAGTAGATTGTTATAATTGTTCTATTTTATTATTACTGTTAATCTCTTACTGTGCCCACTTTGTAAATTAAGCTTTATCTTAGGTATGTGTGTATAGGAGAAAACATAGACTATATAGGGTTCAGAACTATCCATGGTTTCAGGCCTCCACTGGGGGTCTTGGAATGTGTCCCCCACAGATAAGGGGGGGTGACTATTGTAGTCTCTAAAGATGCCGAAAAATCATTTGATAGAATTCAAAATCCGTTTATCATAAAAACTAGGTTAATTAGGAACAGAGGGATGGTTTTCCTAGATATTGCAACTTGCATCTTTAATTTACAAAAATCTAATATTAATTGGCACCCTTCCTTGTCCAAAATAGTGCAAGGACCTTAGCACACTTTAATTTTCATTTACTCTCTCTAACTTACACGCATATTTAAATTTAAATATACTTTAAGCCTCTTGAGACTTTAGGGTCTGGTTTTACACTCAACATTCATACAGATTTATTCCCATTTTTGTTGATCTTCATTCTCCACTACATTTTTAACCTTCTAGAGATCATTCTTCTGCCTCTAGAGTATCTTAGTATTTTCATTAGTGAGAGTCTGCTGGTGATGAATCAGACTTTTTTTCTGTAAGTCTTTCATTATTTTTTTTAACTTTTATTTTTGAAGGGCATTTTTACTGAAATTCTAGGTTGACAGTTTTTTTCCTTACAGCATTTTTAAGAGAGCATTCTGCTGAAATTTTTTGGCTTCCATTGTTTCTGTTGAGAAATTAACTTTCAGTTTTATTATTGCTCCTTAGAAGCTTATCTAACATTTTTCTCCAGCTGCTTTTAAGAGTTCTTATTGTTTTTGCTTTGAGGTAGTTTTATGACCATGCATCTAGTGTTTTCTTTTTGCTTCCTTTTGTTTGTGGTTCATAGGGCTTCTGGAACTTACTGATTGATGCCTTTCATATGTTTCACAAAGTTCTCAGCCATTTTGCCTCCAATATTATTATCTTTCATAGTCTGTCTTGCCTCCTTCTGAGAATCCATATTAACATAAATTAGGCTTCATTCCATCCTCAATATCTTTTATCTTCTCTTCTGGCTTTTTTCCCCATCCTTTTATCTCTCTATTCTTTATTCTGGTTATTTTCTCCTAACTTAACTTCCAACTCACAAATTCACTCTTTAGCTGTTTATAGTCTGCACTTAAATCCATCCAATAAGCAATTTATTATTTTTTGTTGTATTATATTTTTTGGTGTAGGATTTCCATCTGGTTCCTTTTTATAGTTTCTAGTCCTTTTCTGAAATTCTCAAATTTGTCTTTTATTTCCTTGAGTATAAGTACAGTTATTTCAAAGTCACTGTCTGATAACCCTATATTTGGATTCCTTATTTTTCTGTTGGGGAAAAATTAGTGCTTAGGACTGGGCTAGTCTCCCTGGTCCTCTGTTCTCCCCCCAGTTCTAACTTGGTAATTCTTTGCTATTTTGTTTGTTTTCTAATTCTTTTAAGCAGGTTTTATTATAAAAGAAAATGTGGTCCAATTCTTACAGTATCTTAGGAATGATTGATCTGACTACCATTTCAGAAAGTGAAAGTAAGCCAATTTTGACTATTCATTTTGTTTGTTTCTTTTACCATGTGCATTTACTACTTTTGTATTTTTATAAAAAGTTCACATTTTTATTATTTTTTAAGATTTTATTTTATTTATTTACTTGAGAGAGAGAGAGAGAGTCAGCACAAGAGGGGGTATAGTCAGAGGGAGAAGCAGACTCCCTGCCAAGCAGGGAACCCGATATGGGACTCGATCCCGGGACTCCAGGATCATGACCTGAGCTGAAGGCAGTCGCTTAACCAACTGAGCCACCGAGGCGCCCAAAAGTTCATATTTTTAAAATGAGGTAGACCTATATGCTCTGACATAGAAAGCTTTCTAAGACAGGAAGTGCAAACTAGGCCACAGAACAATATTCATACAATAATAATAATACCAATATCTAACATTTATTGAATGCTTATTATGTACCAGGAACTGTTCTAAGGGCTTTGCACATGTTGGTTATTCCTCAGTATTACTTCTCAGTAGATCCCTAAGGGCTATTAGCCCTGTTTTACAGATGAGGAAACTGAGAGGTTAATGAACTTGCTTAAGGTCACACATCTAATATGCTACAGACTCAGGATTTGAATTCAGGGTATCTGACTTCAGAGCCCATTCTGTAAACCACTGATGCATTTACATGACATATAGCATTGCCCACCCCCAAATTGTGTAAAGAATATACCAAACCATTAACAGTGGTTTCTTACGGGCTTTGAAGATGAATGTGATTTTACTTTTTTATTCAGTATCTGTGCTATCCAATATGGTAGCCACTAGCCACATGTGAGTATTCAGCCTCAAGTTAATTAAAATGTAATAAAAATGAAAATCAGTTCCTTAGTCTCAGTAACTGCATTTCTGGTGTGCTCAGCAGCCACAGGTGGCTAATGGCTACTTTATTGAACAGTGAAGTTATAGAACATTTCCATCATCACAGAAAGTTCTATTGGACAGTGTGCTCAGTAGAGTTCAATAGCGTTTGAATTTTTTATGATACATATGTATTCATGATTTACTTTTTTAATTAAATAAGAAGGATCAATGATAGAAAAAGAGAACTGTTTATCAAAGTGGGAATCACCCCCCCACCCCCGCATTATCTGACCATACTGTTCTTTCTTCTACCCTCTGGAGTTGCTCAGTTTACTTCTTGTAATGATTGTCTCTTTGGTTATTTAAAAGCAACACAATGCATAAATCAGTGAAAAGCTCATTAGAATAGAACCGTGATGGGTTTCCTGGAAATGTAGTGGCATCTACATAGGACTCCATTCCTCTCTGAGTATTTGGAAGCATTTAAAATGTGCATGGTTTTCAAACATGTTAACCAAATCATGTGCATTTTAAAAAGGCTTTCTTGGAAGCAAGTTGGCAAAATTTAATAATTTATTTTACTAAGGGTCAAGCTCATTGATTGTGTGTTTCTGTGAATTTTAAAGTTGTAAAATGGGAAAATTCTGTTTAAAAATGCCATTTCCATTTGTGGAATATACAAAGAGTCATGGTACTTTTGGACTTGAAAGATTATCTTCATTTGTTGTAAGGAGTCAGAATAGCTTTCGTCTCATCTTCTAAGACTTCCTACAAAGTAAGAATATTTAGCCTGGACATGACTAAACTTTTAATAACTCCAGTGCATTCCTGTGGAATCTAGAGTGGATTGATCTGGGTGGCTACAGGTGGCAGGAGTAGAACCAGTGGGGAAGAACCAACTGAAAACTATTTTAACAATTTGAATCCCAGCAATGAAATGAACTGACACACAATCTGATGAACTCCCTACCCTGGCACCAAAGGAATTCAGGCAAAATTTCAAAGGCCCAGGGTCCTGGGCAGAGGATTTCACTGTTGGAGAGGAGGCTAATAGGATGGTGTTCCAGCTGATGTATTCTCAAATCCTATGGCTTTTCTTGCATTGCATACCCACGGGACTGTCACCAACACAGCTGTACCTACCTGTATGTCTTTCACCTTAGGCTATGTTACTGCCCAATAATAAACAACCCTCTACTGGTGGTTTACAATAACACAGGTTTATTTCTCCATCCACATGTAGGTCAGTTCCACTGCAGACTAGCTATGGCTCTGCTCCACGTGGTCTTCTTTTCAGGAGACAGGAAGAAGAATCAGCTCCTATCTGGGACATCACTGATCCTGTGATAAAAAATAAATGAAAATATGGCTGAACCACACAACAGCTCTGAGGCCCCAGGTCTAAAGTGTCACCTGTCCCTTCCACTCACATTTAAATGGACAAGGCAAGTCACATGGCCAGATCTGATGTCAAGGGCGTGGGAACTATAAACCTCCTGTAAGGATGGGCAGCATACACTTGAGAGCAATTATAAAATTTACCACACAAGTTCATGGAAAGGAGAAGTCAAATGTTAGCAGAAATGAATTGTGATGAAGGTACAGAACAGATGAAACTGAATGCCGGGATTAATCCCTCCCATTCTTCCTACCTTCCTTCTTCTCTTTCTCTTTCTTTCTTCCCTTCTTGCATGCTTCCTCTCTCATTCTTTACTCCCAAGAAGAGTATCCAATTCTAGACTCTGAGGTTGGTCTTGAGGATACAGAGATAAATAAGATGAGTACTTGTCCTGGATGAATTCATAGTCTGGTGCGGAAAAAATATGTAAACATATGTTTGTAACAAACTGTGGCAAGTGCTGTAAAAGGCTAAATTCATAGTTCTCTGAGTATACAAAGGAAAGGCATCTGATCCAGAGTTTTGGAGAGGGATGAGCGCTTGATCAAAGGCCTCCCAGAAAAGACCTTCATTTCAAACGGAGAGCAAAGAAGCTCACATCCCAGACGGAGGGAAGAGCACATGTACAAATGCAGTTGTGTGAGCCGGCAGGGCTTTCCCAGGAGACGTAGCACCAGACACGCGTGGCTCGTGGGCTGCCACGGTGTGCCACCGCAGGATCCAGTTCAGTGTGAGTGGAGCCCGGACTGAGGAAAGGAAGACTGAAGAGAGGTGAGGACAGATGACGCTTTAAATGATGACATTGTGAGGAGACATCAGCCATTCCCCAAATGTTCCCCAAGTATTCATCTGGGGCCAGCCTGCTATTTACTGAGTAGCTGCTATGAGCATTGTGTACGGTCAGGTCTGGTAGGAGACACCAATGATGAAGACAAAGAGGGCTATTCATAAATTTTATGTTGAGAGACTTCTTTGAAAGATGGCACGTTAAACATAAGCATTTAGTTTTTATCTATAATGAAACATCAGTTAAAAGACACTAAGGGGGAGGCGCCTGGGTGGCGCAGTCAATTAAGCATCTGGTTCTCGGTTTCAGCTCAGGTCATGATCTCGGGCTTGCAAGGTGTTGAGCCCTGAGTCAGGCTCTGTGCTCAGTGGGGAGTCTGCTTAAGACTCTCTCTCTCCCTCTGCCCCTGCCCCCCAAATAAATAAATAAAATCTTAAAAAAAAGACACTGAAGGGATCCCCAAAAGGTGAAGACATTCTTATAAGAACAAAGAGAACAGGAGAACTGCCCACAACAATATGGCAGTTGGGAAGACCTATTAGTGATAAATGACTTAGGAGCTAAACCACAATAAAGCTAAATCCTAAGTCAGCAGTAGGGAAATTTAAGAAATAACTCAAATCTGTCCCAGAACCCTCAAAGTCTCTATAATGGGTGGTACCACGTACCCTTGGAAGTGGGGCTGAGGAAGAGTTAAAACAGAACTGGTTAAAAGTCTAGTTTAATAAGAGATTAGAAGCTGCACCCCTTGCCCTCCTCCATCCTCTTCACCATTGTACACAACCAGACAGTAGATGGGAGGGTTACAGATTTGCTCTCCGGAGAGACTAAAAACACAAGGTCTCTGGACTGGGTTAACACCTGGCAAAGTTGAATGTGGAGGAACCACAGTGAATGCAGGGTGATTAAGTGAATAGATATCGATTATTGAGCCCCAGCCTTCCCTCCTACTGGCAGCCAGATTCATCCCTGCCCTCTCTGTTGATTCTGTTCATTCCGAGAGGGAGGACCAAAAGATAGCGCCATCAGAGGTACCCCCAAGGAGTGGTCCAGCCACGCTGTCATGGCTGTCTGGGCCCACCCAGAACTTCCATTTGGTTTCTGAGTCTTCCACTTCTGTTGAAATTTTAGTTTTGTTATCATTGTGCTGCTATTGTGTTCTCCAAACGTCACTTTTTCACAGCTTCCTAGTCTTTTTTGTATCTCTGTGAGAATACTAATAATTTCCCCCAAGTTTTCATTTTCTCGAATATTCTGTTCACTTCTAGTAGTTTTAGGTTTATGTGCTTTGGTCCGAGTCTGTCATTTTAGCTGCTTCGTCAGCTGACTGATGTCTCTTAGCTGTTCATTCACATTCATTTCTCAGAACATAGAGCAGAAACACAACAAGGTGGAAAATAAGAAGGAAAAAATAAGGTTAGAGGATAGTTCATAAGCTATACCACCCAGACAACTGGAGTTTCAGAAAGGAAGAATAGAGAATTGGCAGGAAGTAAATCATCAAAAGAATAATTTTGAAAATTTCCCAGAATGGATGGAGGTGAGTTTCCAGACTGAAAGGGCCTGCTTAGTGCCTTGCCTACAGGATAGAAATTGATCCAAATCAAGGCACATTGTGAAATTTGAAAACACTAGGAAAATGGAGATCATTTATCCTGCTGGGAGAAAAACATACAAACCCCCCAAATGATCAGAAATCAAAGTGGCATCAGACTTTTCAACAGTAAGACTGATAGAAGACAGTGGAAACTGACCTCAGACTTACAAAGTAAAATAATTTCCTTCTATTAGCATTCCTAGTCTAACAATAAACTATTATCAGGAGAGAATAAAGCCATTTTCTGACAGGCAGGGTCTCAAAAATTGTACCACTTCTGTATTTTTTTTCTTGGGATGATAGTGGAGTACGTGCTCCTTTAAAATTAGAGTAAGTCAGGAAAGTCAATGACTTAGATCTTGGAAATAGGGGATCAAGTACAGGATAGAGGCAAAGGCCCCCTCTAGCAGCAGCGTGAGGGCCGTGCAGCAGGCCTAGAGAGTAACCTGTTCAGATTGGAGCAGGTCTGTAGGCTTAAAAAAAAAAAAAAAAAAAGATTGTATTTATTTATTTGTCAGAGAGAGAGAGAGCGAGAGAGTGCACAAGCAGGTGGAGAAGCAGGCTTCCCGCTGAGCAGGGAGCCTGATGCGGGGCTCGATCCCAGGACCCTGGGATCATGACCTGAGCCGAAGGCAGATGCTTAACCAACTGAGCCACCCAGGCGCCCCTGGTTGATAGGCTCTTAAAACAGTATCTCCAAGTGAATAAAATTAATACTTTAATATGTTCAAATAGATTTATTCTCCTGGTGAGTTGTTTGTTGAGTTTTAATACTAAGTACAAAAAAAAAAAAATGGAAACAAACAAGCAAAAAAGGCAATTACAAATGCAAGTGAAGACCAAATGTACAGGAAAGAAAAGTACTGCTGGTATATTGCGTGGCTTGGGTGAGCATGGCAATGGATCCCCTTGGTATTGATCTATAACCAAAATTCAGCACAACTGCATGGGTGGGATGTGAGGACAGACCCAAGTTGGCAAGCGTTTTTGAAAAGAGCCAGATAATGGATATTTTAGGCTTTGTGGGCTGTATGGTCTCTGTTGCAGCTGCTTTCCTGTGCTGTCCCAGCACTAAAATGGGCTCGGTCAATGCGTAAGCAAGTGGCCGTGGAGTATATTCCACTAATACTGTATTTACGAAAGCAGGTGGTGGCCAAGGGCCATTGTTTGCTACGTTTGGCCTAGAAGTATGTGTGGGTAGAGGAGGGGGTGAGGTGAAGGAGAACTAAGCCTTTATATTTTATACAGGGAAGCCAAGAGTTAATGCCTGAAATTGAAAATAAAAAACAAACCCCAAAGTCATAATCTAAGCATATTTTTTCAAGACAGGGCGGTAAATACTAAATGAAAATGGGGATGGTGAGTGGGGGACGGCTGTTTATTGTATGAATACAAGCTTTATAGCACTGTTTGTCTCTTTAACCCATGTGTTCGTGTAATGGGTAGAAATAGCCAAATTAAAAAATAAAAATAATTAAAATTCATGCGGGCAGCAAAACGTAATCCATGTTTGCTTAGGGGATAAAGATGAGGTCCTTGAGTATCCTGGGAGGAGGGGACTTAGGACAGTGAAGCTCAGGCAGAGGTTTTGCTTCTGCAGCTGCCCCGAGCACCCCCAGGTGGGCACCCTGAGGCACAGGTAGGCCAGTTGCACAGCGGGTTGGAGAGGTTCCTGCAGAGCAGAACTGGTCAACCCAGAGGCAGGATGTGGGGTCAGCACAAGGCATGGCTAGGTGGGAAGGCCGTGATGCAAGGTGATCTGGAGCTGCACGTTGGCCAGACTCAGGCAGGAGCAACAGAAATGCTGAGGAGATTTGTGGGTCTGAGGTACTCTTGAGGCTCTAAATCAAAACAGAGGGCTCACGGCAAATTAATGAAGCTAATTTCTGACTGAAATCATCGTTTGTGAATCATCATGTCTGTGCTCATTAAATAAATTATCAGTGTCTTCCCAGGCATTATGGATGCATTGTAAATGAGGGCTCTTCATAAATAATTTGTTTCTGCTTATGTTTAAAGGGATCTGGGATAGAGAGGAAAAGGAGGGTGACCAATGAGGAGAGGAGTGTGGAGGCCAGGGCTGAGGTGGGAGGGAGCAGGAGTGAGGGGTCAGACCTGAGAAAGTGGTCTGCCTCTGGCCAGGCCCCCAGGTGAGCAGCTCCCACTCCCCATACCCCAGTGCCTCTGCTACCAAATTCAGTACATGGGGTACATTAGGTCTTCTAGATCTGCCACGTGCCATCAAGCAGGCAAAGACCCCCCTCAAGCCTGGGCATAAGACCCCACACCCACCTCTTCCTGATCCCTCTTTCTCAGGCTTTTGCTTCAAGCCCATTGACATCTACAACCTATGAGGTAAGGATACCCCGGCTGACCTGACAATCCTAGGGGTCTTAGAGGGCCGAGGGAGGATGAGGAGGAAGGAAAGAAAAGTGAGTCAAAGCAAGGAGAGACAGAGGATGAAGAAGCAATATCTCCCAGATTGGTTCTGGTCACGTGAAGAAAACCCCTTCAGATGGGGCCAGGACTACCGGATCTGTAGTGACAGGTGGCCCTCAAGGTAGGGACACTCCCAAGCTGAGCACTGGGGCCCATAGGTGCAGGTGCAGGATGACATTCCTCACTTTGTTTTGTAACCTCATCTCCTGCAGCCTCCTCTTGCTTTTCTTACTCCAGACATTCCAGTGGATGGAGGTTAATCGTGGAAAGAGGAGGAAGAGGCAGGGGCGGGGCAGGTACTTCCTAAACTATTATGCTTCATAAGATAAGAGCTTGAAATGGAGGAGGGTATGTAGGAAGGAAAAGTGACTTGTTCACACTCCTTATGACAAAGACAAAATACGAAAATGAAGGATACTTAATGGGAAGGAAGGAGGAAAAAAGCCCCACAGGATTTCCTCCTTTGAGATGCGTTATTAACAGCAATGATGAGAATATAGCAGCCCCTCAGTTTGTCCTGTCAGTGGATTTTTATGAACCCAGAGGACTTGTTCCCATAAAAATAATGTGGTAAGTGGAGGATGGGTACCCACGGCAAGAGACCAGTGGTCGCACCATGGCCCAGGTAGCTGGTCTTCGGGAGCCACAGAAAGATGTCCCCACGGACCTAGATGTGGGGCCACTGAGGCTATCCTTGGAGAGATGTCTCAGGGCCACAGGGGAGACCTGTGTAGGAAGCAGAGTGGGCAAAGAAACTTCCTGGCCTTGATTGAACATACTGAACCTGTGTGTAGAAAATGGCCCACTAGTTAGGCTGGCTCCTGGTTAACGGTTCAATCCCAAATGAAGAGGTGTGACAGAGGCCTACCCGGCAGGGCCCGTCCAGCACTAAACAGTGCAGTGGGGGCTGGCACTCTGTCTCCCTGACAGTCATCCCCTCGGCCTCGTGTGTGCGGGTGCACGCGTGTAGAAGGCAGGCATCGCATCCATACAGCCTTCATATCTGACTTCCCACTTACCAAGCAAACTTTTAGTAGTGTGGCCTTCCACAGAAGGTTCTGCCCTGATCAGGGGTTCATGAGTATCTCATGGTTTAACAAATTGGCAACTGGCAACTCCATGAATCTCTGGAGGTGCGCTTGTTGTCTTCGAGTCAGACCCACCCTGGGACCTGCCCTTAGACCAGCTTGACTTCGTGGGCCCTCTGTAAACTTCTTCACACTTGAACACCCATAGAGCCAATGGCAAGGCTGTGTCCTGGAAGGGAGCAGGCCACAGGCCACAGAGTGTGGGGAGCAGGATAAGGGAGATGAACCAGTTCCTTTTCCTTTTCAAGGTACAGGGCTGGTCTTGGTGGTGGTGGTGGATAGTGGAGCACCCTGCCCCAGGGTCACCTTCACCGACACCTGCATCTGCCCCACAGTGTTTGCTGAGCACTTCCTCTGGCTGGTACTGCTCTAGGTGCTCACATCCTCCCTGTTCTCATGGAGTTTACATCTAGTGTGTGTCTGGAGGTGAGTGTGTGTGTGCGTATGTGTGTCTTGGGATATACGGAAAATAAATAAGCAAATGAGAAAGTCTGGCAAGTTCAAATAGTGATGCCTACAATGAAGGAAAGAAAGGCAATGGGATAGAGTGACAGCTGGGGTTTGGTCAGCGGTGGCCTCTCTGAAAGCTGGCGTTTAAGCATAGACTGAGCGAACCTGGCAGGGAAGACGGAGGGGCAGCGATTTCCAGGCAGAGAGACCAGCAAGTACAGCAGGCAGAGGGAGCCCGAGCGCCCAGAGAAGGAGGCAGGTCAGCGGAGCTGGGGCTCCGGACAACAGGAGTGGGGTTTGGCGTGGCTGAAGGAGATTTTCCGGGGTCTTCTGGTCCAGATCAGGAATCCAGATTTTATTCTAAATGCAGCGGGCCGGGAATTCCATGACTTGACCTGCATTTTTTTAAAAGCTCCTCTAAGGGCTGAGTGGAGACTAGACCGCAGGGGGCAAGGGAGGAGGCGAGAAGCAGAGTTAGAGGTTATTGTGGTGATCCTGGGGAGTCACCGAACTATCTCCCGCTTCGCTCTCTCCTGCCTTTTCCAAATAAAACCTCCATTCTGTAGGCACTGTGCGTCTCAGGTAAAGGTTCGAAGGGAGGGAAGCAATCTCCTTGAACAAATTCTCCTCAGGGCTGGGCCATTAACCCACTCAGAGGTATTTGCCTTTTTAAAGCCTTGTTAACCACAGTGGATTTCTAATTGGTAGAATTTCAGGCGGGGAAGGGAAAGCATTCTGGCTAACTGGGGAATATTTTGGCGGGGCTGACATTTACAGCAATGCTTCTCAAACTTTACTGTGTTAAAATGCGCATTCCTCGTCAGTAGGCCTGTGAAGGGGCCTAAGATTTTGCTTTTCTCACACATTCCCAGGTGATGTCAATGCTGCTGTCTGCGACCACACTCTGAGTCATAAGGGTTAAGAGAATTTTGTTTCACATGTTAAAGAACAGCGCTCTAAGTATTAAGGATAGCTTTCTGGATAGTGATTCGTTCATTTGTTCGTTCTAAAGGGCATCAGAATGTCACCCCAAAATATGCCCCTTGGCATAAGGATTATTTTGAGCTGGAGGCAACTGAAAAGATTCGGGAAGATTTCTCTGCCCTCCCTGTCTGCCTAAAAGCAGGGCACAAATTTCCCTTTGCGAAGGGGGCATGAGTTCTGCCTACCACTTCCTTTACCCAGATGACGAGAGCCACCCTGACCACTGGAGATCAAGGGTAGCCCCAAGAGGAGTCTGCGTAAACAAACCCCATCTACCTCTGGTTTCCCCTGTGTGTTTACGCCTCCAGCTCACCTCCCTAGAGAGCTCAAGCCCCTGTCCTTTGTCTCCTCACTCCTTCAGGGTTATCATCCTTTGTTCAACTGGTGCATAAACCCCAGAGGCTGTTTCTTTGGGCTTTTCTTTCTTCTTCTTCTTTTTTTTTTCTGTGAAGCCCATGTGCATGTAAAAATATTAACATCAAATAGAATGTGTACGCTCTTCTTCTGTTAATTTGTCCTTCGTCAATTTAATTTGTATTCTCCAGTTACAGAAATGAAGAGGGTTCGAGGAAAAGTGTTTCCACCCCGACAGTTCATTCAAATGCTTGCTGCTTACTAGGGACCATCATACGCAAAACGCAAGGAAATGAAAGTGTTTTCTGAGGAGGTTGCCAAAAACATATGTTTTTATTGAGCCTTTGGAAAGCCAGATTTCTGGATTCTGGGATTCCTGATCTCCAGCCAGTGGTGTGCTAGTGAAAGTTTAAATTCCATCTCTCTCAGTAAAAAAGGTCTGGATTTATAGCATGTATTGATTCCCGTGATGTAAATCTTTCACCAAGGCTGACTTTCAGCTAGCTACCAACATGACATCACTACACATAAATAATGGCAGACACAGTAGATAACCTCAAGAACATAGATTATAGTCAAATATGGTCGAATAATTAGGAGGTGTTGAGCTTTCAGTATCTTGTACTTTTGTTTTTAGTATGATTTATTTCACTGGAAGTTTTATAATTTAATTTTTAATAATGAAACATTAATCATTACGTCTGGCTCCAAAATTCCTGAAAATTTAACAGTTTCTCCCTCAGCCCATTCTTGTCCTCAAGTTCCAAATAAAACCTTGTGCTGTAAACACTGCATCTCAGGTAGGGGTTTCCAAGGTGAAGAAAGCAATCTTCTCGAACAAATTTTCCACCCCTGCCTCGGGCCCCACCCACACCAGCCCTTCCTCCCATTCTTCCTACCTGGTGAGTCTTTGCTCTCAGAACTCTGACCCCTTTTGCGTTCTTTGGCGGGTGCTGGTGAGAGCAGAGACGACAGAGGGTCGAGAAAATGAGGATGGTAACGACAAAGGGTTGGGAAAAGGAACTATCTGAACTGCTTCAAGCCTTGTGCTCATGGCCATCTTAAGTCTGTTGACTTCTGGAATGGATGAGCAATCCAGAGAGGAGATGGTATTTGGTTAAAGGCCACACAGCTAGAAAGTTTTAGGACTCGTACAAATCTAGGAATCTCTGATACCTAACCGGCCTGCTTAACAAAAATTTTAGAGATATAGGTCTATATCTACGTCCATATACAAATATACATGTAGACTGAGATACGTATCTATCTACACCTATAGTTTAAAAAGCACTTGGGTATATCCTAAAGGCATATAATGACAAAGAGCAGGACAGTGCTCCGTCCCTTCCCACCCCATAGCCAAGCGTGGGAAAGGGGACTTGAGCTCTGATTCAGCACATTCTGTCACTTAATTCCCTCTGTTTTTTTTTTGTGGCACCCCAGCCCTCAGCTCTTCTAGTCCCCTAGTTCAGAAGCTCTCAGGTGACCCTCCACAGAGAAGAAACAGCTCATATTTCTGCTGTGGTGGAGGTAGGGGTGTGGGAGTGCCAAAATGCTTCTTTTTTTTTTTTTTTTAAGATTTTATTTATTTATTTGACAGAGACAGAGATAGCGAGAGCAGGAACACAAGCAGCGGGAGTGGGAGAGGGAGAAGCAGGCCTCCCCCTGAGGAGGGAGCCCGATGTGGGACTCGATCCCAGGACCCTGGGATCATGACCTGAGCCGAAGGCAGACGCTTAACGACTGAGCCACCCAGGCGCCCCAAAATGCTTCTTATAAACCTATCTAGTACGTCTTACTTTTTTCTGTACCACCCGCACCCCCATTTTCAGAGGGAGCACCTGGTGCCTCCAATTCCTGAAGTTTTCTGTGCTTCTGCAGTGAAATCAGCCACTCCTTCACTTTCTTTGCCACTGGATACCTTCCAGCCTTCTCCATCACCACCCACCTGCCTCTTCACCTTCCCAGCTCTGAAAGAGCAAGTCCGGAACAAGTGCCTCTCTCCGGTTCCATCGCTCCTGAGGATCATCCTCCTCTCTGGGCTCCTGAGGCTTGGTTATTCTAGAAGTTCCCCCAGAATCATCCATAAATTCACCTTTTTTGGGGGTGTGTGTGTCTTAAGCTGGTTTAGAGTTACGTTTCTGTCACTACTGGAAAAAGCCCTAACCCAGGGCTAGTGGGACTGACCACTTGATTAACAGACAACCTAATACCACATTGATCTTTCCTTTAGAATGAATATCACAAGACTGCATTAGAAGCTGTCCCCAGAACTGCTCGTGGAGGGCTCTGGGCCGACCTCTGGCTTGGAGGACGTCAGCGCTTGCCTGACCAGTCCAGATGAAACCATCCCTGGGCTCAGTTCTCAGTCAGCCCTTCCTCTTCCCACTTCCTTGGCATTTAGCTGGCTCTGCGGTGCCATGCCATTGCCACAGTGTTAACCTCTTAATATGAGAGCATCTCATCTCCCCGACTCTGCCTCCCGAGCACAGCGCAGTGTTGCACTTGTACGTAGCTGGTTCAGGATAGAAGGGTGAATGAAGCCCTTTGTTTTGTTTGTGGTTTTCTACCCTGGATGTGGAAGAGTTCCTCTAAATTCTTGCTCTTACTATATATTTCTAGCATCTGAACCACTTTTATAGTTAAAAAATAATGATACTGCTGAATGAGTTAGTATATCAGATCCTTGTTCTTTTACCTAACCTCTCCAACAACAGTCTGAGGTGGGCAATATCATTCCCATTTTTTAGATGAGGATGGGGAAGCTCAGAGAGGTTGTCACATACCAAGGTCATGCCTGCAGTCAGTGTCAGAGTCAGGATTTGAGCCCAGGCTGGTCAGACTCTAAAGCCTGAGCCTTGCACCCCTACTTTATACTGTCTCAGGTTTTTGGTTTACCTTCTGCCTGCTGCAGTTTAACCCTTTGATTTCTGATTGCTTTCACCACAAAGCAAAACTTTATGAGACTGTATATATTTCATATATGTTTCGATCAAGCACTTAGCAAATTTCAAACCTATCAATTAGCCCCTCTCCAAAATAAGAAAGGATTACAAACTCCATGAAGACAAGGCTGCTACAGCCAAGTGCCTCACAGAGAGAACACAGCGAGACCTATTGGAGTCATTCTGGATGGTACAAGGAGCAGCTTATGAAATGGAGAAATTAGGATGGATCTTGGGTACACTTCCAAAGAAAGAGGCCCATTAGAATGGTTTCTCCTGGGGAGTTCTGTGATAGATAGCTCATTGCTGGAGTTATTTAAAAATGAACCATCAAAACTCTTCAGGGACCAATCCTGTGCTGACAGGGGGTGGACAAGACACCTTAATAGGTCGTTTTAGTCTCTGATTTTTGTAAAAACTACTGTTCTTATGGTACATTGAGATTTTCGATGAATTTCAATTTCTGCCTAAGTACCCAAGAAGTTTCCCAGGCTGAGCTGAAAGTTAATGATGTGCCAGGCTCTGGAACAACTGGGGGAAGCTTCTCCTTGTGGACGTGTTCTTGTGTGCTCTTCCTCAGGGTTCTGTCAGTCGTTGGCCTCAAGGAGCCTGAGTCCTGACCGTGGTACCTTCTGGGTGTGCAGTGCCAGGAAAGCAGCCTCAGCCCCACCTGACTCTGAATGCCAGCACTTGGGTACAGAAGCGTGTGGTCCCCAGCCAAGGCCCCAAGGCAGCCGGGAACAGTGACATATGCTAAATTGTCTGGTTCCCAAAGAGCTGGAGCAGGCCTGCTGAGAGGCCCATAAAATCCCCGCCTGCAATTCCTTGTCTCCATATGCTCCAAGAGGTGTTTGTTCAGCTTAGGGCTGGTGGGTGCAGAGGGAGCTCTGCTAATGGTATTGTTTGCTGAGTTAATTGTTCTGTTTGATCTGAGGCTCTTCTAGGATGCGGAGGGAAAGGAGGTGTTTGGTCAGGGTTTTCCTCAAGCAAAGTTTACCTCACAAGTTGGATGGGGGGGAAGAAAGGGAAAGGAGCTGGTAAAAGGGAAGAAAGCAAGTCAGCGAAAGCTTTGTGAGGCTCTGTGCAGGGCGATGGGCTCATGAGTTACAGACAAATTAGCAGAGGCAGTAGGGAGGGTGTGGAACCAAGTTAAAGCGCAGGTCTTCTCTGGCTGGAGAATATAGGAAAGATAAAGCATCATGTACCTCCATTTATTTATAATGTTTACATTATTTATTCCCCAAGAAGATTTTTTGTAGGTTATAACAAAGAGTACATATGAAATAAGACTACTGAAAACAAAAGATCAGACACAACACTGAGGATGGGGGAGAAAGAGTCATACCAAAACCCTAACCTAATTTGGCTACAAAAAACTAAGTGCTAAATTAGTCCTGGAGATTTGGAAACTAAGCTAAGGCATAAATGTAAATACCTAGGAGATCTGATTTTCACTGTCTAATAAAGGATGCATATCAGATCAGGAGGAGAGAGAAATGATTTCCCAATCCTAAATTCTGAGGGGACATATTAAGGGGATAATTTTCCTATTATCCCCACCTCATGGTGTTGGTGTAAAATAAAACTTCTCAGGAAAACAGATTTTCTAAAATATAGCACAATGGCTACATGTATGGTGATCTTGTTACTGTTGGTGGTAGTTCCTTCAACAGCAATTTGCTTTGGGACTGGTGTCCCCAGGTAAACGAGGCAGGTGAGCAATGCTTGGAGCATCCATACCGCCCACTGGATCCCATCAGGAGTCTGGTTTTGTTTGCTGGGGAGCTGAAGCTTTCTGTATAGATGCTAAGATCAAAGGACATGTCTCTGAAAGAACATACAGAGGGAATTCCAGGAAGAGAGGAGGAAGTGAAGATTGAGACAGGCAGCCCCTAACACCAACAACAAATGACTGTTCCAACCAAATGCTGTGCCTTCATTCGTAACTATCAAACTGTCATCACTTTTCTTTGCTTCTCATCCTTTGTCCAGAGTAAATGGGAGCCAATGAGTCACTTACGAATTTGCAAACATGATGTGTGCCTTGGTGCTCCTGTGTTTTACCTGTGTGTGTGTGCGCACGCACGTGTGCGCGCCTAAGCCCACCAGTGATTCTGACATATAGATAGGTTGAGGACCATTATGCTGGGCTCCATTGTGTGCATGCAACTCTAGAACTGAGGGACAAGGATGCTAACCAGGATGTTAGAGACTGGAGTTAAGTTGAGATATACTTACAGTCCGTGTCTTATGTGCCACTATATCCATATTCTCTTTCGGGACCATAGGAGAACCCAAAGCCAGTGTAACTTGCTACTTTACTACTCTAAATTGTGAGCCATTAACTATTGCCAAGGCCACCCGTTTGCACGAATTGTGTTCATAACGTCAAGCATGTTGAAGAAGATAGGAGGGAAAGATTCTTGTCCTGGACTTCATTGTTTGTGCCACCTACTATCTTAACTTCCTCCTGAGGATCCACTGTAAACTCCACCCTCCATCCATATGCAGTGGGGGGAGGTGAGTCCTCTCAGTTCTAGGAGTCAACTTTTGACTCATCTCGGGCACGCAAAGCGTCATATTCCTTGGTTCAGGGAGCATGTGGTTCAATCAGAGCCAATAATGTACACTAGTTGGGGCTGCTGGGGTAGAGGTATGTTTCTCGTTAGTTACTTCAGGCAGAAAGCATAATGTGAGCCTGTAGCTCACTTGAAAGCCCAGGATGAAGGTTCTGAAGCCACCATGGAAGGAAGAAGTGAGTAATGGAAAGAAACCAGGTCCTCACAATGTTAAGTCCCTGAATCAAGCCATTCCTGAAGCTACACCTTCCTCTAGATTTTTCTGTTTTGGGAATGCGAACCTTTCTGATACCTGGTTCTTCTGTGTGTAAATGGCAATGCTCATGGTCACTTTATCAGGTTACTGAGAGAGCAGAATGAGAAAAATCTAGCACACAGTACATGGTACGTAGTGGATGCTCAATAACTGGGAGTCATCCCTCTATCTCCTTCTACCTTGCCAACTGTTGAGATCTTTAAACGCATCATGATTTCATAGATACAGACCAATAACATTCAATTCCATTTACTCAAGCAGGTGTTCTCTGCACTGAGGCATGAGGTGCTTCCTCCCCTCTTTCCTGCTCCTCTGGCACCCTGATCACATCTCTATTGGTGCTCCTATCACATGATGTCCCATTTCTTTGCAGCTGATTGTCTATCTCCCCTGTGGGACTGTGCCCCACAGCAGGGGTGGTATCTTCTTCAGCTCTACTCCTGGGCTCAGGACAGCACCTGGTCCAGGATTTCTCAAGCACCTACCATGTGCCAGAGACCATGCTGGGTGTACATACAGGTCATTGCATTCCACTTTCACAGTGATGTGGAGTACCTTAGTTTGAGTTGAGGATGCTTGAGCTTTAAGCCCAAGATTACTCTCTTTCTGGGTATAAAGATCAGAATGCTTTTTGTGCAAGTGTCAGAAATGCTATCAACCTGTCTTAACCAAAGGGAGAATTTACTGGTTCATGTAACTAAAAATTTAATGGTAGAGTTGGTGTTAAGCATGGCCCAGTGCTGGTTCTCCCCAAATCAGAAATTTGCGTCTCTAACTCTTTTGACTTTGCTTTCCTCTTGGTTGGACTCCTAGCATGTGGAGGGACAAGCCACCAGCCACTCCAGGCTCTCTCACCCTGCTGCATAATCCCTGCAGAAAGGGAACTTCTGCCTAATTCCTCTGCAAGAGTCAGGCTTTGGTGCTCGTTGGTCTAGGATGGGCCATGTGCTCATTTCTGTGCTGGTCACTGTAGCCAGGGGTGTGAAACCCTTGACCTGGTTAATCCTGGGTCAGGGGCCAGCTTGTTACTGAAGGGCAGCACTATCCAAACCACACAGGTGGAGGTGAGAGGGTGCTGTAACAGGAGAGGGGGAGGAGCACTCATGTGCGTGCAGGACAGACACACTCTTCTCTGGCCACCCCTCCTCTCCCCTCCCCTCTGCCAGCTTGGAGTCTTCCCTGGACTCACTGCAGGCTGGTGGGCTCTACAGATGTCCACCTACTACCTCAGTACCTACAGCAGCTCCTGGGCCTGCCATTTAGCTTTCCATGGCAGTGCTTTATCTTCTCAACTTTGCAGGGGCTCTTGGTGGAGGGATTTGCACAATGACACCTTACAGGACACGTAGGGCAGCAGAAAACTTCTGATAGTTCATAGAAACACCAAGGCTGGGTCAGCCACTTACCCTTCTGGGCTCACTTTCCTCTTTGTACATGAAGCAGTTGGGGTGGCAAAAAGAGCTTCTGGGCTACTCCTCTTACCTGCGTTCCTGCTCAGAAGGGACAGCTCAGAATCCTTCTTCCCCAAGGGATCCAGGTAGCCATGCTACCAGCATAAGACTTGGTACTTAAGAATGACTCTTGCCACCATCCCTGAATCCCTTCCTAAGAATGTTATCTGTCTTAACATGATTTCTTTAGTAAAGAATCTGCTGTCCAGACACCTTATATAAGATGTTCTAGAAATCTCCAGTTTGCATGAAAACCAATTATTTCTTTATTCATAATGTCAAGTATCAAGTATCCATTTGAAGTATCAAGAATCCAGTTGGAAAACTCCACGGAGACAAGTTACAGAGCTTTGAGTACCCAGCAAATGAATCTGAATGCAAAGCTTGTTAGAACCCACCCCTCCCTCAGCCCCAGAGAAGGAGCCAGGGATCCCTACCAGCTCAGCGATTCAAAGTAATGTTATCTGTTGGGTCAATTCCAGCTCTTCCCCCAGGGATGCAAGCTGAAAGGCTTGGCAATGGAACTGCATCATGCTTGGGAAGCTTAGGCAAGTTTTCCTGCACCTGTTATCTGAAAGCTTTGACACAGGCCAAATCTGCAAAGAAGCGGGATTGTCTTTGCTCTCTGCAATCTTATCTATGTTTCTTTCTTTCCTAATAAGCGAAACTGGAACATATGGGTTATTATGGAGGACTGTGAGGCCAACCTGATGAGAACAAAGCTTCTGATGGAGCAATATCCCACCCACTGAGTGTAAGCAGGGGCCTGACATTTTTCATCGAGAGGCAAAGTCTCCACTTGTGTTTCAGGGTGGAAGGGATGGAGAATTCTATGGCTCTCTCTTGGCTGTCCTTGCAGTGCCAGTTAATCTTGGTGGTCTATGTAATGGAGGACAGAAGAAAGGCAGACAGGGGCAAGGGGCCCCCCCGTCCTAAGAGGAAACTACCCTTAAAAGGAAAAAGAACCCATCCTGTTATTCACACTGCTCCCGTCCTAAGAGGAAACTACCCTTAAAAGGAAAAAGACCCCATCCTGTTATTCACACTTTACTATGCCCCAGCTTTAAGTCTTCCTACTGGGAGGACTTACACCTTGCATGTGACAGAAAGGAAGGGAATGGCCTTGGGCGACCTAACCCAGGCCCAGGGGCCAGCTCAACAGCCAGTGGGATATTTAAACAAAGAGCTTAATCAGGTGGCAGGGGGCTGGCCAGCGTGCCTTAGGGCCATGGCAGCCGAGGCCCTCTTGATCCCTGAGGCTATGAAACACCACCCTGGAAGGAGCCCTCCACCCTTTCCCACATGAATAACCACCTGATAGGTAGATGAGTGTGTGGATAAAAACTTGATTGGGTGATAGGGGTATGCAGGGTTAATCAGATTAAAACAGCCAGCTGTCATTCTCATAAAAACCCCTAGATTTACAAACTCCAAGGGCAACCCTCCCAGGGCCCCTCCCTCCTCAGGAGCTTTGTACAATTGCTCAATACACTTTGTTGCCCACCTCTCTTCATCTGGTTTACCTCGTCATTCTTCAAGCGGTGTTTACCCAGAACCCGGGGCACTAAAGGAAAAGAAACCCTGAAACATAGGGTTGTTCAGAAAGCCTCTGATGTTATTTCTGTGGTGTCCTGGCCCCCATCAACGCCCACCTCACATGCACCCATGCCCCCCACCCCTGGCTGTCCCGCTGGTCCTGCCGCTCCTGCCTGAGCCAGTTCCGGGGCCTGAGTGAGCCGCGGATGTGGGAGACAATGCAGTCCCTCAAGCCTTTTGGTATGTGCCCTCATCTATCTGCAGTCACAGAGGCACACATGAGACCTGTGATCACAGGCAAGTGTCCGGCCACACGCCATCTGCTTCCCCCTGTTCTGTCCCCTGGCTGGGCCTTTATAGAAAATGTGCTCCGTAGGGCATAGGCATTTGGTGAGATGAGCCAGTGCCAGTGTCTGAGCTTAGTGATGACAGGAAACATTAATGCCAGGCCAGGGGTCCGTACCTCTGTGCACACATCCGTTTCCCTTGGGGGTGGAAGGCAGGCTGCTTGGGAGTGAGAACAAAGCCCCCAGGGGCCATGCTGTTGGTTCACGAGCTGACTAGGAAGTCAGGGGCCCCACCCTCACATTCCCTGCAGGGGTGTAGGCTGTCCCTGTGTTAGCACAGGCAGCCTCTGACACTGGAGTGCGCGCTTTCTGCCCGACAGTTTCCTGTACTAGGTTGGATTTTGTGGGGTTTTTGTTGTTGTTGTTGTTGTTGTTTTAAATGTTTTTCCGGTTATCACTGCAATGGCCTGTAGCATTTCATGCTATTGACCACCTTGTTCCCCATAACAGGGTTTTTGACTTTCACTCTGTTCCCTTTCTCCTAGGTGTCTGGGCTGCGTGATCCCAGGATCTGTCCTTGGACTCAATCTCTGCATCCTCATCACTGCTTTTGTGATCCCTTCCTTGAGGCAGTGTCTTCAATCCTCAGGCAAACTCTTGATCCCAACAGCCTGTGGACCATCTCTGTCCCCAGATATAGATGTCCAAAGCCAGACTGTCCCCTCTCACCTGGGATCTGCCCCTGACCCCCAGTGCTCATGTCTCAGGCTCAAGACCTGGGAGTCATAGCAGCCCTTCTCTCTCCTCTCCTTTCCCAGCTCACGGCTGCTCTGTCTTTTGGAGTTGACCTCAGCCATGTTGCTGGCAGTCACCTGCTGGCCCTACTTTAGGCTGCACTTCCCCGTCTAGGCTACCGATGGTTACAAACCCTCAGACTGATTTCTTTGTCTTCAGTCTCCTCCCTCTAATCCCTCCTTCATCTTGCCACCAGGCTTATTTTTCTAATACACAGCTTTGAGCATGTTTCACCCCAACATCCCAATGCCAACAGAATAAGTTTGAAGATTCTGTGGAGGGGCCTTGCCGATTCTCATGAGCCGACTGAATGACTTTGTCTCATGCTGGTTTTCATGCATCTTATGCGCTTGCCTGGGGTTCTAAGTGCGGTCCCAACCGCCAACATCCGCATCACCTGGGAACTTGCTGGAAACGTAAATTCCTAGGCCCTACCTGGACTTGCTGAGTTGGGAGTTCCAGGAATGGGGCCCAGTGATGGGTGGTGGTTTACCAAGCTCTCCAGGTGATTCTGATGCGGCTAAGTTTGGCTGGCCTGGAGATCTTTAAACCTAGCTGCACATTAATTTCACTTGGGGACTGTTAAAAATCATTAATGCCCAGGTTTCACCCAAGACCACTGATTCAGTACCTGTCAGAGTGGGACGTGGGTAGCTGTATTTTGATAAGCTCTCCTGGCATGCTGTTACACATTACAGATGGAGAACTCTGCTACTGCCCAACCCCACAGTGAGGGTTCCCAGCATGTGTCCTATAGGCAGGACCCCTCCGTGCCTCACTCACTTGGTCTCTCTGCCTTCCACCCATCAGTCCAAATCTTACTCCTTTTTCAGGGCACAGGGTGTCACCTTCTCCATTAATTTCCCTGGGTAGGAAGTGATCACTTGCTTTGGGGTCCCTTAGCACTTTCAGAAAATAAGCATGTGAATGCTCTGTAAACTCTCAAGTATTAGTTCCTGTACTCATATGTAGCATAACGGAAGGAAGACTGAAGAATATAATTATTATGGACTGAATGTTTGTGTTCTCCCAAATCTATATGTTGAAATCTTAACCCCCAATGTGATAATATTTGGAGGTGGGGCCACCAGGAGGTGATTGGGTCATAAGGGTAGAGCCCTCAGTAGTGGGACCAGTTATAAAAGAGACCCCAGAGAGCTCTCTGCTCTCTGCCATGGGAGGATAAAAGGAGAAAATGGCCATCTGCGGTGAGGGAGACAGCTCTCACCAGAACCCAGCCATGCTGGTACCCTGACCTTAGACTTCCAGCATCCAGAACTGAGAGAGAAATTTCCATTTATAAGCCACACAGTCTATGATACTCAGAGCAGCCCAAACTAAGACAATAATACACTGATCTTTTGAATCTTATAGTAGTTATAGCTGGCATTTATGGAATGTGGACTCTGTGCCTGGCACTAAATGTTTTTAGTGGATTAACTTACTTACTTTTCCCAAAACACTATGGATGAAGAAACTAAACTAAGGCACAGAGAAGTTCTTTAACTTGGCCAATGTTGCACAGCTAGTACGTGGCAAAGCTAGGATTTGAACCCTAGCCCACTTGGCTCTAGAACTCAGGTCTTTACCTTTGAGTTCTAATATCTCAATATATAATATTGCAGGTAATAATAATAGCTATGTGAATATCTCAAATACACACACAATGGCACTTTCTAGTTTACAAAGCGCTTTTCCCTTGTGGGCAGTATCTCACTCTTCCTCTCCACAACTTTAGAGCTATTATTGCTGCCTCCGTGTTCCGGATGACAAGGTCCAGGCTTAGAGAGATTCTGTAACTCGCCCAGAGCACTCACCAGTAAGGGTTGGAACTGGGGTTTGAGCCCAGGAAGCTGGTTCCAAGTCCAAGTAGGCTTGGCTGGGAACCTCTCTGCGGACTCCATGCATCCTTACTCTGGGCCTTTCTCACTCGGGCTTGGCCTTTCCCCAGCTGCACTGAGCAGCAAAGGAGGATGGTGGGGAGAACGGGGTCTTGGTCTGTAGCTGAACAAGGCTGCAGACAGATTGGATTGGGCAGGGTGCATGGTGGGTGGATCTCTGTTCAGAGCTAGTCCTAGCTGGGCCATCTGGGCAGTTAGTGAGATGCCGGGAGTGGGTTGCCGAGTGGTTCAGGTGGCAGAGGGGCCCCCAGGAGTGGGCAAGCACACAGATGGGGAGGAACAGAGAGTCTGGGCCCTGGTCACAGCCCGCCACGGGGTGCCATGGGGCTGTGTCCATGGCAGGCTGAGTCAGCCTGTGGTTGGCCCTTGGGGTCCTCGCAGTCCTGAGGGCATATCATAGTATTGTCTAGTCGGAGACTATTGTGCACAGTTCTGTTTCTTGGACCCATGTGTCACAGCATGGTGGAGTGTCCTTGTACCTTGCTTAGCCTAGGAACTGCTTGAAAAATATTCTCTGTTCTTAAGGAAATGAGGGAGGAAAGCAGAAAAGAGGAAGGAATAGAAGGAGAGAAGAAAGGAGGAAGGAAGGAAAAAAGGAGTCTGCTTGGGGACGAGCTAGGCAGTCAAAGAAGTGGACATTTGAGCGAGGTTTTGCAGCATGAAAAGGAGTTTGCTGCTGGATAAGGAGGAGAGGAATGGACTGGTGTTCCTGGTACATTACACATAAATGCTCTGTCAACTCTCCAGTATTCCTTACTGTGATCATTAGGTCAGAGCATGGAGGCCACCCTTTTCTACTTTATCGTGATGATTTGCCTACATGCCACGTCCTCTGCATTAGAGCGTAAGCCCCTCAAATGACATCCTGTCTTTTTCATCCCTGCCAGTTTGTCTAGTACCTTGCACATAGTAAATACTCAATAAATATTTGTTGAAGTAATAAATTACTTTCTTTGAAAGGTAACATCCTTGGCTGTGGGATGTGCTGCACATAAAATAGATTGTGTAAATGACTTCTCATCATAAATACTCTGTGGGGGCTCAGCTCTCTCCTGGAAAGATAGGAGACTGCCTCATTTGTAGTGACGCTGCTTCTTTACTATTTTCTGTAACCTGTTAGAGCCTGTCTGCTATTCCAAATCATAATGTGACTACCAAGGAAGTCTGAACCAAGCTGTGCCAAGTCCTACCACGGAAGGGCCCAGCTCTCACCTCCAGGATGTGGACTTTGAGTGATTTTTTTTTTTCCTGGTAATGATGATGGCTTGTAGCATTGAAATCAGAGGAGATGGGTTTGCATGCAGGCTTTCCATATCACCAGCTGCATTACCTAGCCTCTCTGGTCCCCCAGGTCTCCATTGATAAACTGAGGGAGTTGTCTTTCTCGGGTCTCTGAGAACTGTGACTCAATGCTCCTGTCTTCTGCTTGCTGGCATCTGTGTGTGGGGGTCAGTTCCTTTCACCCATGTTACTGCCCCTTTGTAAGTTTAGCTCTTGATAGTGACGCAGCTAACTATAGAGATTTGGCACTCCAACCCTGGGATCAGACAAACTACCTGGATGTGAATCTTGGTCCTGCCACTAAGTGGCTATATGACCTCAGGCAAGTTACTTGACCTCCCTGTGCTTTAGTCTCTTCATCTGTAAAATGGGGACAATGGTAGTATTTGTCTCATGGGGTTACTATAGGGCTTAAATAAGTCATAACAGTGCTTAGAATAGTGCCTGACATGTGGTAAGCACTATATAATCTTTAGCTCTTTCTCTTTTATTGATCACCTGAGGATGGGGCCAATGCTGGGAGGATAGAAGCTCCTGGAAGAACACCGCACCACCCACGCGGAGGTGGGAGAGAGCTTCATCTGTATCTCAGCTTGCCTGATAATCTGGGGGCCATATTGCTCCACAGCCAGGACATGGTTTGCCTGAGGCATTTGCTGAAATGGAGACAGAGTTACTTCCTTCATGGAGGGGAGGGAGGTGAGAAGTTAATTTCTGTAGTGGGTATGCAAATGCATTAAGAGGGGACATGTGGTGAGATGACATTTCAAAACTTAACTGGGGGTGTTCCCTGGCTCTCCCATGTGTCCCTTGTCCCCATGACCTCTTCCCAGTCAAGCTAGGCTATGCCAAGTTTATTTTCTAAGGAGAAAGGTTTCATAATGTAAAAAGAGGAAACAAGATCCATTTCTGGTTTTTAAGTTTCAAAAGTATAGTCCTCAGTTGGGCCCAGAAAGAACTCTAGGAGGCTAGAGATGTTGTAGCAAGCTTCTCCGACCCAAGGCAGAACTGAGATCCCCTGTCCTGGGTGAGGTGGGGGCTGAGGGAGAGCATGCAGGTGTGGGGTTCCCCTGTGGAGCCACAGAGGTGCACCATTGGGCTCTCCCTTCTGCCAAGAGTGTGCTGTTCAGCTGGGAGGAGCGCAGTCTGCTGGGAGCCCAGCTGCAGCGCCTTTAGGACTCCCCACAGCATTCAAACTGAGCCCGCACTCTTCCTGGGGGGCTTCAGTGAACCAGGACTGAGATGGGGAACCAGGGCTTGGTCATTCGTGCCCATTACGAGACCCCTCTGATGGGCGGTCTTTGCTTTGGAGCTCTGCTGGGCGGGGACCGTAGATCTTCATGGCAGTGGAGGCTCTCCTCCCCCATCCTGCTTCCTCCCCCTTTATCTTTCAGAGGTGTTCATACTCCACCCCCAACAAGCCTCTCAAACTCCTAACTTCACCTCAGGGTCTGCTTCCAGGGGACTAGCTGACATAGCCCCTGAGAAAGGTGTGGCTCAAAGAGGGAACAATAACCCCTCAGAGAGGTTTGGGGAATTCAAAGCAGAGGGAACTTGTCCCCCATGCCTTGTCGGAACCCTCCTGAGGCAGCCAGACCCCAGAGGAGAAATGGCTTCCTGGTGTTCCCTGGAGCTGGGAACTTAGCTTAATGGAACGTCTCTCAGCCTTGTGTGGTCTGGGATAGAAGGGGCATGACAATAGTTGAGATAGAGCTGGACCTGAGGAGGTCTCAGGGTCAGGAATGAGAGGTAACCTGGGCAACCTGCATGAACAAATGACCCAAGACCAGATGGCATGAGGACAGCTTAGCAGATGCCAGCAATGATACAGAAAGATTTCTCCCACCATTACCTTGGCATTGTGTAAGCAAGGTCCCACCACGACCCTGCTCAGGAGGCGCTCCATTATAACTAAGATTGTTTCTGTCCCCCAGGGGGCTGGGGGCTTGAAATAGTACTGAAATTCTGTTTTAGAAAGGTAAAGGAGATGAAGAGATTATATACGTATCTTGCCTACTTGAGCATGTGGCCTGAGACTCAGTCTTAGGAACAGCATCTGAGGGACAAGAGACAAAACCTGAAGAACCAGGAGGATTTTCAAGGCCAAGGATTTTCTCATCTCCCCTCCCTATCCCATTTAGGACCCATGGCCCCCCACAGGTCCTTCCCAAGCAGCACCCCCCTCCCGCCCAGCAGTTCTGGCCCTGGAGAGGTCCTCCCCTCTGCTGAACTGTGGGGCCCGCAGGGGCAGCGGCTGCTGCTGGGAGGCTGGTTTATGCCGCAGCAGATTGTGAGCAGGCAAGCCAAAACCCAGGTCGGTGGGAGGCTCAAGGACACAGCCACAGGACTGGAGTGGTATGACTTCATCCAGGAATCCGAGGGAGTGGCAGGCGGCCAAGAGCAGAGACAGGAGGGCAGAGTGTGGGTTGGGTGGGAAGCAGCTTCAGCAGGTCTTGTCTGTTGGCCAGACGACAGCCGAGATGAACCAGCCACCGGTGGGAAGGGTGTGAGGCCCTGGCTGGCTCCAGGCTTTCGTTGGCTCTTCTGTAACTCCTACCTCAGCAGGAAACATCTGGATACAGAAGGGATAGATATGTCCCTCTCCTATCCCCTGCCCCACAACAGCTTTGGCGCCCTCAGCTTCTCTGTGGAAGGAGGCAGGGTAAAAATATGATAGGTGTACGCATGAGCAATTTACCTTGCAGTTTATCCTTCTGGTTACCTCATGGGTAGTCTCCCTAAATCTCTCCTTCCATTGTGTCACACCCCTCTTTGAACAATTCCAATGCTGCCTTTTACTTCAAAGATAAGAGTCCAGGCTTCATCAGCCTGGCACTCAAGGACCTCCAGGATCTGGCCCCTTACTCCTTTCCCCCCACCACTATTCAACTCTTGTCAAAACTATCTATGAGTCAGTCCTTAGAGGGGCCTGGCCCATTCCCAATCCTGTGTTCTTGGTCAAGGCATTCTCCAACTGCTGTCTTCCTCCACCTCCACCAGCCCATTTGTCTCCAGGGTTCATGATCAGCCAGGGGTTTCCTCTCCTCCACGAAGCTCAGTGCCTCCAGCTGCCTTCCCATTCCCCTCCTCACACCACCTCCTCCCCTCCTCCAAATAGAAGTGAGCAAGCCACTCCTTTTCACTGACCCTGATGGGATATGAAAGTAATCGTCCTCCATACTTCACTGCACCGCCTTGGTTTTTGTCCCCAATTAATAACAGTGTAATAACCACCAAATAGTAATCTTTGACCACCACTGAAAAAATGTCGAATTTTGAATTTTAAGATTTTTTGAAAATGGAAGTTCTAACCATAGAGATAAAGAAAAGTCACCTTCATCAGTGTGCATTTGGCCATTTTTCCTGGTCTCATTTGCAAATACTCCCATGTGGGGAGAGGAGATGTTCTTTGCATTTATGCTGTCCTGGCCGGCCATCTGTAACATCTGCAAAGATACCTGGATAATTTCATTTTCATAAGCACTGAGATGTTTGTGGCTCTTTAGACACATCCAAGATGAGGGGGGAAAGTGTATCACCATGAGTTCATATAAAAACAGTTTGTATGAGTAGCAGGGGGATTGGTTTCGATGATGTTCTTTTGGGTCCCTGGGCCAGGGCTGGGCAGGGATGGCCAGGCTGAGTGGTGGGAAGGGTGCAGAGTCTGGGGCCTGGGGGTGTTCTGATTCGAGGGGCAAGGCATTTGTTCTGGACCCGTGGTGCTGGATGTAAGAAGCCTTGGCCGACGTGTTGTAGGTGTGGTACCGAGCTGGAAGGGCAGGGGTCTGCAGGAGACCTCTGCTCCTGACAGGGCAGTGACAGCACGCTGGGGCTTTTTGAACAGATCTGCATTCAAAATAGATTCTGCTCTGCCAGCGGTATGGTTTGGGGCACGTCACTTCATCTTTTGGAGTATCAGTGCAGTTTCCTTGACTCTAAACTGAGAGTAATGATGTTTCCCATGGCGCCTCACATGTATCTGACCCTTAGTGGAAACTCGGTGAAAGACCCGCCTTTGGCAGCGGGACTAGATCACCACATGGGTTTCTTCTGGGACCCCCTGCCCATGCCCAGCTCAGCTCATGGCACACAGACTGTTGAAGGAAAGGCTGACTTGAGAGGAGCTAGGAAACCATGAGAGTCCATCTAGGCAGGGGGACGTTGGGCCTCTGGCTCTGACCAAACTTTGTTATTTGGAAACCAGAACCTTCCTGCCATCTTGCCAAGAGACGTGCTGGGTTCCTAGATAGAGTCATCTAGTTCCTTGCCTATTAGTGTGTTGTTTGTCAGCATGGGGCTGAGGTAGCAGAATCCAGCGACAGCTTTCGCCTCCTGAGTGCCAGGAAAGCAGCCACTTCACCTGCATGTGCTCTGTCGCCAGAGCTGAGGCAACCTGCTCACATTCACCACAAGAGACATTGGAGTCTTTACCAAGAATCCACAGGCCAAGACATTTCCCAGTGTTGGTCACTAAGAGCTAGTTATATGTCATGCAGGTGAGAAGGAAACATTGCCATGCAACACATTCATAGACCAGTAGTCGAAGTCTCTAAGCCGGCACGTTCTTATGGTATAACTTTGATCTGGAAAAGTGAAATCTGAAAAATCTGTATTTTAAATTCAAAATGTTGATTCCTTTTTTAGTTATAAAACTGGAATAGTTCCTTTGGGGGAAGTGACCCCAAGGCATAATAAAGATACATTAAAAATGTAGTAAACCTAGTGAAATTAATCTGATTAAAATCACAGGTTTCAGTCTCCAACAAAATATCAGTGAAATTATTCAGTGTTGCTGGAATTAGTATTGCTAAATCTGGATTCTGGTGTATCAGATTGTTTAGTATGGGGTGCGAATGTCTGCCTTCTCTGGCCCTGAGCACAGCACGGCTCACTCACCCCACTCTCAACTAGGCCTGGAAACAGACTGTGGACTCACGCTGGTATGGCAGCCATTCCTTCCCCTTCCCCGCTCACCTCCCCAGGACCCTCCTCCTCTGGACCCCACACATTCTACATTTAGATTAAATCTCTTGTCAGTTATGAGCTTTGAGCTCCATGACTGATCCCTGCCCCAATTTTGGGGGGCCTTTGTTCCTCCAAATTTGGAGTTTGCCCTTCATATTTTCAGTGAGACATGGCTCATTGCTGGGCTTCCTGCTCACTTGGACAGGCACCAGAGAAGCTCCTGGCATCTGTACTGCCCTTTAGAACTCAGCCCTCACCCCGATGACGCACTTAAATATGTGCATTAAGACAAAACCACATCGAACAAATCAGGGCTTCTTGGTCACTATGTCTGGTATCAGTGGAAGGCAGGGGTCAAGGGTTAGGAAAAGGCTAGCAGATGCTAAGGGCCTAGGGAGGGACAGCGACTGGCAAGGGTGGATGGCTTCAGAGTAAAGAAGCTAGTACCATTACTGGGCAGACAAGCAGACAGCAGGATGCCAGCAGGCCTGTGAGTCTGGGAGAGCTGTGGCCCCAGTCTAAGGACAGTGGCCGGGGCCGGGCAGCCAGGATCCCTGGAGGTGATGGGAATAGCAGGGCCTAAGGAGATGAGCGTGGACTGCTGAGGTAGCCTTGAGCTCCTGCTTTTGGCCCTCCTAGGACTTCTCTGGGCAGAGAATAGTTCTAGCAGGCTAGTTTGGGAACAGCCTGCGTGGTCTGGGAAGGGGAACCTGGGCCACAGGTTAAGAGTTGCTTTTGGTGACACCTAAGGCTCCCTAGGAATTTAACAAAAGCAAATAGACAAGCTTTGAATGCTAATTAAATATGCATTACCACGTGGGCAGAAGATGGGAAAATCTGATTTTTCTAACACTTTCACGTCTAAAATACAATCCTAAAAGCCCATACTATGCCAAGCCCCTCAGAATCCCATATGAAAATATGCTTTTATTTTAAAAACAAATTTTATGAATTTATGCTGATATAATACATAGGGTATTTCTTATAGTCTGAAATAAATTACTAAAGAGGGGAAAGAACATGGGCTGGGTGTTAAGAAATGATCTCATTGTCTCAGGGCCGCATCTCATTCAGTTCTGAATCCTAAAATTCTCACATTTATTGTTCCTTGAAATGCTCTGAAGGTAAATACAAGTCAGATAAGCAAATGCATGTGGCAGGGTTTAGAGCAATATTTTTGTAGGTAATCATGGGCTTGACTTTCAGACACTGATAGAATTTCTTGAAAATCATTTTATTTCTATGAAAGGAAATAAAATTATTCTCAAATAGTCCCCAGGTAACCTATAAAAATCACCCTTGCTGTTCTGGTTTGGGGTCAAAAGCCACAAGGGGTGAACATTTTTAAGTCTATCCCTGCTCTGGAGCCGACCTCATGATGTCATAAAAATGCCCTGCACCGTTCCCTAATTCCTTCTGTTCTCACGTGGAGCCAGCCCTGGGAGGGGAGAGGTTGTGTAGCAGTACAAACCTTCCCCACAAATGGAAGGTTATCAAGGCAGTGGGGAGGTCGCTTTGCTCGCTGGTGCCTCGACATTGTTAGGAAGGAAGTGAGAAGCCATTAACTTTAAATGTGTCCAATTCCATTTTATTGTGTATCGGATATTTGGCCAGAAAAAGGCCCAGTCAGTTTAAGATTTAGCAGCATCTAATAAATTCTAGTGTTTAAAGTAACAGAAAGTAGAGAACGAAGCAAAATAGAATTGATGTGCATTAGCTATTTTGCCAATGTGGTTTCCAAAGGGAGAAGATTAAGCCTGAGAAGTGGCTCTGATGGGCACAAATACACTGCCTGGGAAGAAACCACTGGGGGGATTCCTGTGCTGGAGCCTCACGAAGTGTGCTTTATTTCCTCCTGCCAGCAGAAATGGAGTAAATGGATCACGGAAGAGAGTAAATGTAAAACCCTTCCCACGAAGAAGGCAGCTTGAATGGGAGGCTGGGGCTCCAACCGACCTTGTCTTTGGCTCGGTCGAGCCCCAGAGTTAGCTTCAGTTTGCTGAGGTGGTCGCCAGCTTCTGAACAGACAGTAGATTGTGCTCTTGAGGCAAAATGCAGAGGGCTGGGTAGGCTTTTAAATCACCAGAGGAAGGCGAGGGAGCTGCCTACACATCCGAAGCCATCCACCCTGCAAACCACCGCGGCTGGCCGCTGTAATGTGGCCTCTGGCTTCTACAGGTGGGCGGGAGTGTTTGCATCTGGAGTAGTCTTCTTTCTCCTCCCTTCATACTTCCTGTTTTTATCTCCCGCTTAAACCAGGGATGTCACTGCCCTTAACAGGAGGGCCTCACCCCGTGCTACCGGCGTGAGCCCAGGGGAGCAATTGGACGATTATATTTCCACTTGTTTCTTTGAGTTCATAATTTAAGGGAGATACTTTTGAATCTTAATTCTATAATCCAGTTATCATAAAGCCCTCTTAGCTTTGTATCATCCACAAATGTGGTCCATGTGCCTACTCCTGCTTCATAGGAATCCTCTGGTACCGAAGTGATACCAAACACACCGAAGATCCTCCTGGCAGCATCCAGGGAGGCCTTCCTGCAGATGAAATGGATCTGTCTTGGGGATGATTTCACCTGGCTGCTATTACCCAAGCTTCAGTTCTCCATTTTTTCAAGAGTCTTTTTCAGAGTTCTTGAAGGAAACAATGTATATTGAGCACGTTGTCTGTTGAACTTTGCCCAATTTTCGTGTGCCTGGGGAGCTGCGAGTGACCTCTGCCTTGGTCATTCTCACTAGGGATGATCAGGCTCTGTTTCTTCTTCCTTAGAGAATGGGGACCTTGCAGTTCCATAGGTTCTGGGTATTGCTTTCCGGTGGTTGTTTATTGAGCACTTGCTACATTGTAGCTGGTTTCTTTACTCCCTCCATCAGCTCTGAAAGAAAAATACTGCATCCCCCTCTTCGCCTACCTCTATCCCTACATCTAACTTTTTATTCTAGGAAATGAGACTCAACGTGCTGAAATGACTTTCCTCAAATCACACAGTTGACCAGTGGCTGTACCATGATTTGAACCTAGGACAGTCAGGTTCCAGATCTAACCATAGTGCCTTCCATTTTCCAAGTCCATAGAAACTGGAGGACAGCTTCATTATCTCATTTGCATGTTTTTTCAGGGACTTTGGGTATGATTCATCTGTTCCTGATCGTCTGAACTTATATGATAGAGCTGCTATCTGAGCAGTTCTTTTTCTCTTTGTGACTTTAAGCCCCTCTTGCCCAGTAAGCACACCCTCTGGTGCTCAGGGCAGGCCAGGACTGCCAAATGCATGCTGCTCTGGGGCAGGTGGTGCCCATGAGCCCAGTGTCCGCAGATCCTGGGGCTAGGACTGCAGTAGAGGCAGCAAGAAGGCTGTGGCCGCCCAGGAGCCTGCCCTACTCTACCCGGCTAAGCGTGGTGGGCTCCAGGGGCTTCCCATCCTTTCTTCCCCCGGCACATTCTTCTTTCTTCATCCACGGGGAAGGCTCATGTCAGGAGCCACTGCAGCTTGGTTGTAGCCTCATGAAGACTTTTCTTCTGAGTCAGTGGCTGAAATGATCACAGTTCTTCTCTAAGTGGGTGAAACCCAGTGTCAAATTTCTTAGCTGTTTCCAAAATCCTAGCATATTTTACTGCTGGGAGGACAGATGCCTGCTCAAGTGTCTGATGAAAACACTTAAGTTTTATTGTTATTTGACTTTCATTAGGGAACCATCTTCCGTAGGCAAAACACAAGACATTTCTTTAGACAGGAGACATAAAAGGACTAATGGTGGGTCATAGGCCAGATGGTATGGAAGCAAGATGAACTGAGCCCTCGAGCCACACCAGCTCAGGCCTGCACTGCCTTTGAGAACTGAGAGGGATGTGGAGAAGAAAGAAACAGATGATTCCAGGGTACCGGTGAAGATGCCATTGCACGAACACAGAGCCCCACCCATTGCGGGGATGGCAACCATATTACCCAATGTCCTTTCCCAGCCAAGATTCTGAAGAAGTTCTTATCGAATTAATGATGTTTACTAGAAACTAATTACATGTTGGGTTCTCCCAGTAAAACTGAAGATGAAGGCTGCTGGTTCCAGCTTACAGGGCAGGAAGGTGAGGCTGAGAGACTGAGAGGAATGAACTTTACTAAGGATACACGCTCGTTGATGGTATTGTCACGATTTGAACCCAGGTCTATCAGAGTCTCATGTCCACATTCACTCTCTTCACTTATAGAATCCTGAGTCCAAATACTCATTTTATCTCCAAACAAGGAGCAGAATGTGGAGAGAACAGGGAGGGAAAAGGAATCAAGCACGCATGGCTATAGGGTAGGGAAGACGACGTAAGTCATCCTCCCTTTAGTATAGGAATCCCAAGACTTCTCGCTTCTTGTTTCCTAACCGTCTCTTGAGGTGTTGGTGGGGGACAATTGAGAATTGAGAAGACAGAAAGAGGGACACAAGGTGCCTGCAAGCATCGGCTCAGCGTCCAGGGGAGCAGTGCCTCCTCCACAGCTGGCACTAAGATGAAGGCAAGAGGCAATGAGATCGACTCGCCACAGGGTGTTTTTACATTAGATATATGGACAGAGGGCTTTACAGCGAGGATTCCTTTTTGATTAAATGTCTCTGGTCTCTTTAATCACATCTCCTTGGAAAGTTTCTCTTGCTTCCCCAATTGAGACCACAGAATTTTGCAACAGGACAACACCTATTAATCAGCCTAATGTAACTTCAGGGCAGTTTGGCTTAAAGGTGGGACCTTCTTGGCAAGACTTCTCCAGACATGCCCCTGCAGAGATGCCAACTTTTTTTTTTTTTTGCACTGACCCGAGTATTTTCTAACCATTTCTGCTTAGTTGATACTGCCTACTTGTTCTTTATACCTGAGCCTTCTTTTCCTCTCCCAGTCCCAGTCCCCCGTACCGCTTCTTCCCTCTTTCTGTACTTCTGCTCTTTTGCAAAAGGAATCTCCTTCATGGTCAGAAATTCATTTCAAGTTGCTGGGGCCATGCTACTTCCTTCACTGGGAAGAAGTGGAGGAAAACACCCTCTCTGGTACCCTTCCAGAGAGGAGGTTGCTGTATTCTAAGACTCATTAAACTCCATCTGGTAGGTATGTCTTGATGAATTTTTCCTACAGGAGAGTTTTACCTTGATGCCTATTGACGGTTTCCCATGTTTTTGGGGCACAAGCCTCACATTATAAAATGTGGGGATCACCTGCTGCTCTCTGTCCACAAAACCATGCTGTCAAATTAAGGAAATAAGCCAAGCAGATGTGAGTGAACCCACAACCTCAGCGTGGTTTCATTTTAATGCTAACTGTCCTATTTGGAGCAAGAGTAATTAGAAAATCAGCAGCAAGTTAGGGGAAAAAAATTGCTGAGCTTTATAATTACTTGGGGTGGAGAGAGAATCTGGGATCCATTTACTGAAGGTCTCATTAACTTCCCCATTATGAGAGTCAAGCTGCAGCAGCCAGAGCTGTGAAAGAAGGGAAGGAGGCAGCTGTGAAGGAAAGAAGCCAGGGATGGGGCCCATGGTCACCTTCACTTTGTCACAGGAAGCCCGAGCCTCTTTGTGCTTTTCTTATGTCCTGCTAACATGGTCACTTCTGTGCTGTGCTTGGCCAGAGATTGAGGGGGAGTTTGCAGGTAGGTGTTCTCATCTAGCCTCTCCACATCTGTCCCTTGCCCTTCTTTCCTCATTGGTTCTCTCTCCACAGTCCCCACTAAAACACTCTTCCTCATTTCCCCCCTCCTCCACTCCTCCCGGGCTGTGGTGGGGGTTCATGTATATGTTTCCTGGATTTGGACACCTGTGTCTCCCCTATAGTCCTCAGGGACACAATGCCCTTCCCACATGCATCCTTGCAGGTTGACTTGTGTCCTCCAGAAAGGTATGTTGAAGTCCTAACCTCAGTACCTCAGAATGTGACCCTTTGGGAAATAGACTTGTTGCAGATATAATGTTAAGATGATATCATCCTCCATTAAGGTGACTGGTGTCCTTAGAAGCAGAGACGTAGAGGCACCAACACATGAGGGGAGAAGGCCACGTGATGACAGAGGCAGAGAGTGAAGTGCTGCAGCTGCAAGCCAAGGAACGCCGAGGACGGTCGGCCACCAGTGGAAGGCAGAGGCAAGGAAGGAGCTATCCAGCTCCCCAGGGGCAAGTTGAGCAGAATGTACCAGAAGATGAGCTCAGGATCTGTGCCTCTGTATCTCTACTTCCCCATCACTTGGCCCACTCCCAGAAAGGAAGACCCTCACCATTATCTGGAAGTTTCTCTGAACCCAGGTTCCCTCCCAAGGCTTGATTTCACACTGGGCGTGAGCGTAGGGCAGGAGTGACAGTGTTCTGCTATTGCTCTCTACTCAGGCACCACCCCATTCCTGTAGAGAGGCCTGGGTTCTTGCCTTTCTGATGAATCTTTCCTACCCTTCTAGCCCTCTCTTGTGCCTACTTTCTGGCTGACAACTATGCTGTGGTCTTGACTGTCCCACAGCTTCCTGTCACTTTGGAATTCCTTGTTGAGTAATCTCATCTCTCATTGCTCTGTAGCTGCCTTGCCGAGCTCTTTTGTCCGGAGGGCTATCCCATTCATCCTTAGCCCTTAGCCCTGGGTCCTGTGTTTCTCTTCAAAGGCCAGTCTAATGACTGTTGATTGATTCTATCATTCAATTTGATCACACTATGATATACTTACTATGACAAGTATGATATATTTAATGACAAATATACCATGTATATGTACCATTATAGAGAGGTAAACACAGCAGTGGTCCTGATCCAGTGTGGATACAGAAGAGTCAGTTGCCACCTTCATAATTAAGAATTGTGGTAAATGCTGAGAAGGGAAAGAACAGGCAACTGTGAGAGGGGATGATGAGAAAGGTCAACTTAGATTGGAGCCTTGGAGCAGAAAGTGAAGGATGGGAAGGAGCTCATCTTGCTAAGAGATATAGGAAGGATATTCCAAAAGAGGGAGTGACCTGCAAAGGCCTTAATAAGGGAAAGACTTTGTTAAGTTCAAGGAACTGAAACCTAATGAGTAGGATGGAGTATTATGTGAAGAAGCGGGTGGATGTAGGTAATGCAGATCTTTGGGCCTTAAAAAAATTAAGAATGTGTTCTCAGAACAACGGGAAGCCATTTAAAAGTTTTACATAACTGTATAGAGAATTGCCTGATGGGGTCAGAGGGGAAGCTAGGAACCAGTCAGGAAGGTAGGTCCGTAGCCCAGGCCAGGGGTGGGGAGGTGGCTGTAGAGATGGAGATAAGTGGGTGGGATGGAGGTGGGTTTTGGAGTTGGCGTCAATAGGACTTTCGTAGGAATTGGTGGGGCAAGGTGTGGATGGTGCGGAAGGAGGAACACAGGATTTTGCTTGAACAACAATTTAGAGACTACTATGGGAGGAATGGTTTTGGGGATGGAAATTTAGAGTTCAGTGTTGGGCATGGGGATTTTGAAATTCTTTTTTTTTTTTTTAAAGATTTTATTTATTTATTTGACAGAGAGAGACACAGCAAGAGAGGGAACACAGCAGGGGGAGTGGGAGAGGGAGAAGCAGGCTTCCCGCTGAGGAGGGAGCCTGATGCGGGGCTGGATCCCAAGACCCTGGGATCATGACCTGAGCTGAAGGCAGACGCTTAACGACTGAGCCATCCAGGCACCCCAGGGATTTTGAAATTCTTGAGAGATTTCTGAGTACAGATGTCAAGCATGAGGTTGAATTTATGAGTCTGGAGCTCTAAGGAGAGATCTGGGTTGATTTCAGATGGTGTGTAAAGTCAGGGGATGTACAAGATCCTCAGAGAGAGTTAGGATAGGGCAAAGAGAAAGTGGGGAATAGAGCCAGGCTCTGAGGATAGAAGAGGAGGAGTTGGCAAAGGAGATTGAGAAGCAGCTGCGAGAGAGGTAGAAGGTTAACCAGAAGTGTGTTGTGCTATGGAGT
Source organism: Mirounga angustirostris (assembly GCF_029215605.1). Classification (NCBI taxonomy): domain Eukaryota; kingdom Metazoa; phylum Chordata; class Mammalia; order Carnivora; family Phocidae; genus Mirounga; species Mirounga angustirostris. The sequence goes on from NW_026991709.1 coordinate 124,265,417, forward strand.
TAGAAGGAAGAGTTTGTTTCAAGAAGGAGGGAGCATCAGGAATGTCAAATATTGCTGAAAAGCCAAGTAAGATGAAGACTTCAAATGTCCATGGGGTCCGGCAATATGGTAACCTGGGTTGACTTTCACAAGAGCGGCCTCCTGTGCCATATGACCTCCCAAGTTCATAGCAGAACAGGGGCAAGAACCAGGCTCCCTGTTCCTGACCTCTCCAAGATAATAGACTGTCAAAGCCCCAACTCTATCTACATTTTAACACAAGCACCTTAGGGCCCCGTCTACGTCATTTCTTCAACAAGTGCAACCCCTTTGCATGTGGGAACATCACACACATAGACAGACCTTTAATTTTGTCTGGTTTGGACTGAATTTCCTGCTCCACCTTAGCTGACTGAGCCCTCAGATGCCCCATCCCACTGTTTTGGGTCTCATCTGTAAGTTGTAATCACTCCTCCCAGCTGGCCTGCCTCCCACCTCCCTCATTTTCTGACTTAGACTGTTCCTCATTATAGCTCATGTTTGCTTAAGATCATCCTTAAATTCTTTTTATCTCTGCTGTGAACTCCTTAAAAAAAATCTTCCTAGAACTTTGATTGGTTGTTGTTTGATGCTTTTTTTCAAAGGCAGCTTTACTAGGTCTTTTCTAAGCTTTTTTGGTCCCGTTCAATTAGAGCTAAGGATTCAGCCAGCCATCTCATTTCTGATTGGAGGTCATTCAATGTGTACATTTAGACTCTTAACTCATATATTTCTTTACTCTTGGCTTATTAAGTCTACTTGCCTCAGAAATGCAGCATTCACTTTTTTCAGCAGAAAAGTACATCTTTAATATCATTATGGGTGAGCATTTGAGACTCACAATGACAAATTCTAGGCAGCCCAGGTGCCTATGATATCTTGACTGTCTCCAAAGTCACCTGAGCCTCCTGGGGAGGTGAGGATGGGGTCAGGGTCCTGTGTGTGGGTAGCTTTTGTGACCTCACTCTTTGCCCCTCTCTTCCTTGATTTCTTCTGCTCTTTCTCTTACTCTTCTTTTGGGTTCTCACTCCCTTCCTGTTTGCCCCAAGGTTCAACCATACTCCTCTAGCACCCCCCTCCCCACCCTGATCCTTTCTACAGTCACCCAAATTAGGTGATGCAGTAGGGGTGGAGTGGGCTCAGTGTTAGTATAGCTGTTTCCCTGGTAGGGAGATTGGGGCTGGTGGTGGTAAGTACTGGAACTATGGGCTGGAACTAGTTCCTTCTTGTACCTTCCACTTCTATAACAAAGACAAAATGGATGCTGCCGGTGTGAGGATTCATTTCTTTCTGAAACCTCTCCCTGACCTTCTTGGGTCTATAAAAGAAATTCATATTCTGCATATTAGCCCAAATTTGATTCTACTTCTTGCCAACTAATACCATGACCTTCTTATGCTAATAATGTCTGCCCCTTCCTTACCTGGATTATGTCACAAAGAATTCTGCATTAACTTGACAAGAAACAGCTTAGGGTTCAAATTTGTTTCTCCCTAATTCTTTGATGGGGGTATGGGGAGTGCATAATAAAGTTGTATTTTATCATGCCATATAATCAAATGAAGTTGGCATAAATACAATGAAATCAATTTAAGTAACACATTGTGTGGGTGCCAGGCCTGTGCTAGATAGTGAGGACCTAGAGGGAAAAGAGATTCAGTCCTTGTGTCAAGAAGCTCAGAGTTGGGCGCCTGGGTGGCTCAGTTGGTTGAGCTACTGCCTTTGGCTCAGGTCATGATCCTGGAGTCCCGGGATCGAGTCCCACATCCGGCTCCCTGCTCAGCGGGGAGTCTGCTTCTCCCTCTGACCCTCCCCCCTCTCATGCTCTCTTTCTCTCTCATTCTCTCTCTCTCAAATAAGTAAATAAAATCTTAAAAAAAAAAAAAAGAAGAAGCTCAGAGTTTACTGAAAAACAAAACAAAACAAAGCAAAACAAAAATTGGAGTCCCAGCAGGATCAGGGCTGAGGTTCAGGTATGCCAGCCCTTGGGGCTAGGGGACTCTTCTATAATCAAGTCCTCTCCTCTGATTTACAGGTTACCCAAAAGCACAGAACTTGAATCTTGTTCACATTATGGTTCAGACACCTGCACACTTTTATTCAGGCCCCAGTGGATGCCAGGTATGGACAGCAAGCCCCCTGAGCTAAGGGAGTGAGCAGCACAGGTATTGGGCCCAGTAGCAGCGCCTGAGTATGGCAGGGGGCAAATTGTCTGGGTATATGTCAGGCTGTATCCCCATCCCCATCTACGTCCTAGGTGGGAAGGGAGGAATGGGCATCAAAATTGAAAACTGTGCTGTGCTCTCATCACAGAATTAAATAATGTTGTAAGTGATGTGACTCTTGCATAAACTAAAAATTAGGACACACACACACACCCAAGGGGCTTGGTGATCAGTAATTTTAACAAGGCAAGGGAGGTGAAATAGGTCAGTGTGAAAAAAAAAAAAAAAAAGGTGCTCCAGTGCCTAATTTGAGTGTCAGGTGGATATTGTTTCCAAAGAAACCTATGGGGGTTTCCATTTAGCATATGAAGCTAATGTAAAAGAGTTCACCAAAAAAACAAATCGTTTGATTGGCATGGACATTTAATTGGAGTATGTATATTTTTACCTCCTAAATTCAACACTACAGTTGACCAATTTGGTTCACAGGAAAAAAAAAAAATAGGCATGAGAGAATTACAGTCATGTGATTCTCAGCATGAGAGGGAGAGAGAGAAAAATATATTTGTCCAACACCACAGAATTATTGAAGGGATATGCGTATTTAAAAATGGGCAAATGACTGCATACTTTGTAGGTTCCTTCTTATCTATCGTGCAAGCATATTAAATTAATAAGAAAAGTCTCTTTAGAGAGGGGAAAAAAAGAAAAAAACTGGACTTAGAGGGCCCAAAGCAGGTTTTCCCCCTTGCCATGTACCCTCTGCCTTCAAAAGCAGTGCTTGGAACTCCAAAAGAGCATGCGCTTCCTCTAGCGGAAAAGTGTGAGGCCAGGAAATCATAAGACTAGTAATGGGGTAACAAAGGTAGAGCTGCTTGTGGCTCGGAGATCAAGGAGGGGTGTCCAAGTGGGTGGTGGGTAGACTGTGGCAGGCAACTTGGCCAGAGCAACAGGGAGCTAAGAAAGGGGAGACCACAGAGGAGGAGACAGCAGCCTGAACCATGCATGAGACACCTCCTTCCCATCCACCAGGGCCTTCTCCAGAGATACAGGAAAGAGGGAGGACTGAGGAAGCCTAACATTTAATGAGTGGGGGCCATCGATTTGGCAGATCAGGGCCATAGTGTTAAAGTGACCTTGGCCAGGATCAGTAAGGGTGGGCCCAGGGGACACTCAGGTTATATAAATATGTGAGAAAAGTAATAGGAAAAAAAATAATAGGTTAATAATAATCGCTTAAGACATGAAAGAGGTCTATGCCAGCTCATGAGTAAATGTCCAATGAGTAGACCATGAAATAAGGGTTGAGAGGAGGGACAAGTCCTGTGGGCTGGCCTGATAAGGTTCGACAGAGAGGATGGATGGTGCAGGGCTTGCAGGTTGGAAGATCGGTGAGGTGAGCAGATGAGGAAAGGCAGTCTCTTGATGACAAGAGAGAGAATTTCCCATTTCGGCCCTGACATTTAAAGAGCTTGGAAGTCACCAGTCCCATCCTCATAGAACAAGAAACAGCTAGGCAAACAGAAAATCAATTTTTCTTGGACTCACGAGGGCTGTGGATGCAAGGCAAACCCCAGCAGTCTAAAATCTAGAGAGACAGGAGCATCCACAGGAGAGCAAGCAACCACGGTTTTCTGATCAGAGAAGAAGCCACTGGAGCCACATATACTAGTAGGAACATTTTAAATGGTAATTTCGGTCGTTTGCTGGGGGCTGAGTGAATGCTAGTGTGACAGTGACCGACCCCTATGGACCACCGTTTTAGGTGGTCCTCCACATTTTTATAGACATTCACACCAATAACCCCAACCCATTTTCACAGTGAGAATGGTAGAAAGATCTCCTGTGGCTCTGGCAGGGGGGAGGAGCAATCATTGTGAAATCTGCCCAAACCTTCTCCATAGCAAAAAGCTACTCTGTGTGAGAAAGGGCTTGGCTGGAGCACAATACTGGAACCTTATCCCAGTTGAGGGAAAGCAATGTCCCTTCAGCCTTCCTGTCTCACCTGAGGAAGAGGAAGCCACAAAGTCAACAGAAGACAGGGCCTTAAGGAAATAGATTTGCAGTGCTTACCAGGGAAGGGTGTAGGGGAAAAGACGCTGACCTCAGTAACTTTGGAAATGACTTTAGTCGCTATGTAAGACTAAAGTCAAAGGATTCAAGGCTAAAAACAGAAGGAACCGTGCACAAACACAGTACTGTAGCTGGCAAAGGTGTTTCCCATGGGGGTGTAGGTTAGCAATTCTGAAGCCACTCAACACTCACTGATGGAGGGGTAGGTCATAAACAAGGGAGGAGCTGACCCATGTAGTGCTGGGTTAGAATAGAAGACATTGACCTATGATCTCGTTTAGCTTTACTACAGATACAAATGAATATACAGAGAAATATTTTTAGATACATATATGTAAATGTGTTATGTACACACATATATTTCCTTATTCTATCAGCTGAAGAGGGCCAAGACACAAGGACACTTCAGGAGCGATGAGCTTACTCAGAGTCTAACCTTGGTTTCTAATGCCGTTCTCTGATCAAAGGAACCAGGCTCTGGAGAAATGGTTTATTCTAGGGCTGCGGCAGGGAATACACAGGATGAGCCTGGAGAATCATGTAGTGCCAGAAAGAAAGAAAGTGTTCAAAAACACACAATGATGGGGTATGTCAGAGGGACACAGGAGCTGACTGAAAGAGCTCCCAGTGGCCAAAGCAGGAACAAATTGACCAAGAAAAGAAATAAATATTAGATGATAACCCAAAATATAAATATCCATGAGTCCATACTCACATAAATAATGATTGTGTAAATAAATAAATGGTGGAGAATAGATAAATCTTCTATGCAAAAGAATTCCAAATAATGCATGTGGAGACTCCACATTCAAGGAGGTGAAACATAACTCCCCACTCCTTAAGTGTGGGCTGTGCATAGTGACTTCCTTCCAAAGAACATAGTATGGAAAAAGGGAACAGAGTCACTTAACAGTGGAGAAATCTGACACTACCTCAGGGGGTCAAGGTCAGTATCAGCAGTGATCAGTCATGTTGATAGCTTGTACTCTTGATCTGATGTCACAAGAATGGCACTTTACTTCTGCAAAGATCTTCATTTCCCAAAGACCAGAACCCCAGTCTTATCACGAGAAAACTATCAGTCGAACCTAAACTGAAGGGCATTCTACGAAATATCTCAAGTTTTAAGATCATCAAAAACAATGAAAGTCTGAGAAATTGTCACCGTCTGGAGGAGCTTAAGGAGATGTGGCAACTAAATGTAAGGTTGTATCCTGGATGATATCCTGGAACAGAAAACTGGCATGAGATAAAAACTCAAGGTGTCTGAATCAAGTAGGGTCTTTAGGTAAAAACCATGCATTACTATTGGTTTGTTAGTTGTGACAAGTGTACCTTATTGATGTAAGAAGTGGATAATGGAAACTGAGTTCGAGAACTCTGTCCTATCTGTGCAACATTTTCTGTAAATCTAAAACTATTCTAAAATATAAAGTTAATGAAAAAGGGAAAAAAGGTTTTTTTTGAAGGACAAGGGAGGGAAAAGAAAGATTGAAGATTAAGGGAGGGTACTCAGCCCTAGAGGAGAAGCTGGCCAGAGACTGAAGCACAGAGAGGCACAGAGAGGCAGAGGTGTGGCTGTCAGGAGCAGGCCACTAGCACGGAATCTCCAACACAGCCTGTGTCTTCAGGCACCGTCCTGGGAAGCAGCTAGAAGGGGCTCAGCAGGATTTTTATGCTCCATTCATTGAGTGTCTACTTAGTACCAGCCACTTTACAAACATCTCATCTCCTCCCCCGACAACACCCTGAAGTAATTCTTCTTCTCTTCTCTGTGTGGACGGGGACACTGAGCTTCAGAGAGGCTGTGTGTCTTGATGGCTCGAGCAGACAGCGTGGCCAGAGTCTGATGCCAGCTCCATGTTAATACGCGCTCTTCGTCCGACCTAACTGCTTCCATTTACCAAGCACACAAACCACCAGCCAGGCCCTGTGACAAGTGCTTTAAATGCATCATCACCTAAACCTCTCAGTTTGGGAAGTAGGTTCCACCATTATCCCAGTTTTACAGATGAGGGAACAATCTTAGAGGGTTTAACAGGAAGATTTCTGAAGTCCCACAGCTAGGAAATGGTGGTGCAGATACTCCAACACAGGTCCTCGGGATTCTAGAGGACAGACGTTAAGCCACTAGGTCCTATCACTTTCCATGGTAAGGACTGGAGTAGTCTTCACTGCATGGCATAAGACCTAGCAGGCCTCTCCCGCCCTAGTTCCCCTAAGCGTGGGACTGGTTGGATCACCCAGTGAGCATGAAGGCTCTGTTCGCCATCCTCATCTCTCATTGCCCAGAGATCTACACTTCACACGGAAGGCCGGCTTGCTGAGGGTGCTGCTGCATTTGACACCAGCGCAGTTTCCTGCGTTAGCTCAGCAGACAAGGGGCAATTTCTTCTACTGCTGGCTGAAGACTCTGTAATGGATCCCATGATGAAACCTTCTAGCAGTTCCTCAACTCAATCAAACTGCATGCCTCGTTGTGGCTTCAGGGGCTCAGGCTGTGGCCTGCCGTGCAAGTAAGGTCTATGACACACAGGCCTAAAGCGACTAGCAGTGACCTCTGATCAGTAGGTGAGCCAGCTGCACAAACTGCAGGCCATTTATATATGTTAGCCGTCCTTGGGCTGCAGAGTCCATATAGCTTGCATTGCTTGGCACTGCAGGATGCGGGGAGCAGGTTTAGCAGCAGAAGGCACGAATCAAGAGAGCCAAAGACTCAAAGCCCGTGAGAATGATGTCAAAGATCTCCGGTGTCCACGTATGTTAGTAGGCTGCAGAAGACGAGTAGGGCTTGCATTCCAGATAGAGAGCCCAGGGAAGAGGTCTCTGGAAACACCATCATCCTCACCATGGCCAGAGCTTCAGGGAACAGTTCACTCTAACAATGGCCTGCCAGGATGCTTTCCACTGACTTTGTTCAGAGGCCACTTCCAGGATTGTGATGAGCAGAGTTTGTCCTGTGTCATGAACCTGCACTGTGGTAATGACAATATAAATCTAGGTTGTGACAGATGCGTTATTCCCTGGAGACATTATCACTCTTCCTTGAGAAATACTACTGCATAAGAGTTTTAGGGATTAAATTATGAGCTGTGGCAGTAACCACATCTAATATGGGGATTTTCTTGTATTTTCACCATTTTGTGAGGCAGAACTGGTGAAGTAGTATTCTTATGTATCCCCTGTTAATCTAGATTTTTTTTTCCAAGTTTTTATTTAAATTCCAGTTAACATACAGTTTAATATTAGTTTCAGGTGTAGAATTTAGTGATTCAGCACTTCCAGACAACACCCAGTGCTCATCACAAGTGCCCTCCTTAATCCCCATCACCTATTCAACCCATTTTCCCACCAGACATATGAAAAGAAGCTCAACATTGATCTCCTAGATTTTTGAGGAAATGGACCATGAGGGAGACTGAGTGGGAAGGTGAAGAAAGAAGTGTATCATCACTTGCAGAGGAAAGTGCAACAGATTACGGCTACTGAAGAAGGAACCCAAAGATGGTTCTGTCTGAGCATGACCCCTCTGGCTTGGGTGAGCCAAAAGGAAAGCAAGTGGTTGAAGGAAGGTTTTCGCATATATTTTAGAATTTTACCAATGGCAACAGTGGATAGGAAATTGATTTCTTTACAATTTGGATTTTTCTGCACCAACAAGAGATGGACTTGGAAGAAAGAGAAGGAAAACAATGTTAAATTTTATGGGCCAGTTTGGGGCATTTTATTTTGCAAGCATTGTGTTCTTTGGACTATGGAGTTATCATTTGCTGCATATTGTTTAACACTGTCTGGCAGGCTTGGTTGGATGACATAGCTGGACATTATTTAAGATGGGAAATAGGATAGCAGTGACTCCTTGGACTACTGCCTGATGGTGTAGTTGAGGTTCCTTGGCATGACTGGCAAATTGGAGGGGTTTTTCTGCCAGATAGCTGTGTGTGATGGAGACTGATGAGCCTCCTGTGTGAACTCACCCTGATGGGAGAAGAAGCCAGGCATAGTTCATGTATCCAGAACAAAAGCCTTAGTTGTTGGCAGAGTATTCATATTTTCTCCTAGCCCAGTTGCCACTGGAATCATCCATTCATCCAAAACACTTTTATTGAGGCATTAATATGTACTCGTCACTGTTTTATGTGTGGAACTGTAACAGTGAACGGTGCAGAGACAATGAGTGTGGACATTAGGGTGGCTGAGAGTAAATTTTGAAGGGACTGATGCTCTAAACCATCTGGCAGACATTGGAGCATAAGCAGTTCACTTTATAACCAGGTGTCAAATGGAGAATGGCCTCCCCATAATTTGGACCTGACCACTATGGCACTTTGACACCATGAGGTCTCGGGGGTATTGGTGGTACTTTCCAGGGAGGCAAGAGGGAGAGATTATATCCAACAAAGCAGAAATATCTGGTCCCAGAAGAGCAGGAATGAGCCCACAGTGCCTGCTGGGGCAGTGACGGAGACCATGATGCTCAGCAGAGATGCAGATGAAACTGTGAGCCCAACAGAGCAGCGATGGGGAAGATGCAGGGTCTGCGATGCCCTGAGGAGTAGTGATGAAGGACCAAGATGAATAGAGGAGGAATAGTGTTACTGGGAGAACTTTGTGAGTACAATCCTGAAATTCCCTGGAGCCACTCAGAGATACTGGAGAGTTCTTGTGGGACAAAAATCTGTTTTTTTGCTGCTAATATGACCTCATATGTACTCACCTGCTGTTGAGTTCTGAAGAAACTTTATTATAATAGTCATAATGAGGACATCAACACCATAACTCTCAACACCACCATTCTCTACTACCATCACCACCATAATTATGGCCACTAGTGAATGCTTACAAGAGGCCAGGAACTGGGCTATGAACCTCAAATATATTATTGCTAATTTTTAGAAGGATTACAAAGGACTTCCACTTTGGGCCAAGATGGAGTAACAGGGACCAGAATTACCCTGCTGTCTGAAATAACCAAAAAAAGAAATGGCCAAAATACATGAAAGAATGGTTTTTAAGACATGGATATCAGGCAACAGAGGACAATGATCCCTGAAAGATAAGTGAACAAGATGAGTCTATTACTGTCCCAGCTTGCTGACCATGGTATAGGGAAGGGGTACCGGGGCTGAGCCCAGCAGACTCCCTGAGTTAAGGAGGCTGAGATTCCGGAGAGACCAAGGCAACTAGAGTTTATAGGACATGGTACCAACAAGGAGAGAGCTGCACAGAGAAAGAAGTCTCGAGATCTGCAGAGTGTCTCTCTCAATTACTGATCAGTGCCTGAATAAGGAAAATAACCAAGGCTAGGAAAAGAATCAGTCAAAAGAATTAGAGTTAGTAGTGCCCAGTGCTCATACAGAGTGGGGAATATACCTGTTCCCAATGGTCAGAATGGAAAATATCATGGTGCATAGGGTATTGGATAGAGATTTCAGAAAGATCTTTCCTCAGTAGTAAGAATAATTAGTCCTAGATAGCTGTGTCGCACTTAACAAATCTTTAAGATAAGATGTGAAAGGATCGAACAATTAATAAGCAACCTAATTGATCCTAAAACAAATCTCAAGAATATTTACAAGAATACAAAATATCCAGCACCCAAAAGGTAATTGCAATGTCTGGGATCAAATAAAAAAATTACCAGATATACAAAGAAGCTGGAAAATATGAACCAAAATGAGAAGAAAAATTTATCAACTGAAACCAATTCAGAACTAACACAGTCAAGGACAAAAAGTTTAGCGGAGACACAGAAAATATTAAAAGGATTGAAACTGAACTAAAGATAAAAACTATAATGTGTGAGATGAAAAATTCACTGATGGAATTAAGGACAGATTGGACATTGCAGAAGAAAAGACCAGTGAACTTGAACACTAGAAATGATCTAAAATGGAACACAGAGACTACTGAAGCCTGACAGTATTGATACACACTACAACATGATAGAGCTCAAAATAATTACACTGAGCAGAAGAAATCACACAGACACACACACACACAAGTACATACTGTGTGATTCCATTTATATAAAATTTTGAGAATGCATAGTAATCTATAGAAAGCTGATTGCCAGCTGCCTGGGAATGGGGAGGGTAGGAAACGGTAGGAGGAAAAGGGGGAGAGGAAGGCTTTGGGAGGAAGGTATATGTTTATTACCCTGATCTTGGTGATAGCTTTATGGGTGTATATGTATGTCAGAACTCATTACATTGTAGAGGCGCCTGGGTGGCTCAGTCGTTAAGTGTCTGCCTTCGGCTCAGGTCATGATCCCAGGGTCCTGGGATCGAGCCCTGTATCGGGCTCCCTGCTTGGTGAGCCTGCTTCTTCCTCTCCCTCTGCTGCTCCCCCTGCTTGTGTTCTCTCTCTCTCTGTCAAATAAATAAATAAAATCTTTAAAAAAAACCCCAACTCATTACATTGTATATGTTAAATATTTGAAGTCTGTTGTATGATAATTATATCTCAATAAAGGTGTCAAAAAATGAGAGGGTATTACCACACCTATTTTAAAGATGAGAGAACTGATACCCAGGGAAGTTCGGTGACTTGCCTAAGATGTAAGAGAGCAACCCAGGTTTCTTAGTTGTGTGCCTTTTAGTGGCAACAGATGGTAACATATAATATTTTTTTCTTTCTTTCTTTCTTTCTTTCTTTCTTTCTTTCTTTCTTTCTTTCTTTCTTTCTTTCTTTCTTTCTTTCTTTCTTTCTTTCTTCTTTCTTTCAAGATTTTATTTATTTATTTGACAGAGAGAGACACAGTGAGAGAGGGAACACAAACAGGGGGAGTGGGAGAAGGAGAAGCAGGCCTCCCACAGAGCAGGGAGCCAGATGCGGGGCTCGATCCCAGGACCCTGGGATCATGACCTGAGCCGAAGGCAGACGCTTAACGACTGAGCCACCCAGGTGCCCCTTCTTCTTCTTCTTCTTTTTTTTTTTTTGACAGAGCAAGAGAGAGAGAGAGAGAAAGAGAGAGAGAACAAGCAGGGGAGTGGGAGAGGGAGAAGCAGGTTCCCCACTGAGCAGAGAGCCCTAAGCGGGACTCGATCCCAGGACTCCAGGAGCACGACCTGAGCTGAAGACAGATGCTCAACCGACTGAGCCATCCAGGTGCTCCTGAGCTAATATTTCTTAAACATGCTTTCTAAAGGGGGGCCCCTGTGTGGCTCAGTCGGTTAAGCATCTGACTCTTGATTTCAGCTCAGGTCATGATCTCAGGGTCATGGGATCGAGCCTTGCATCGGGCTCCGCACAGTCTGCCTGTCTGCCCCCCACCAAATAAAGAAATAAAGAAATAAAGAAATAAAGAAATAAAAACTTAAAAAACATGCTTTTTGAAGGGATTATATTTTTAAAAAATTCCTATAATAGTGAGCATTTATTGATGGACCCTCTCTAATATATATAGTACTTACTGCCACCTTACACATTATAAATATATTAATTCAGTTGTGAAATGTCAAGTCTTTCCACACCTTCCTGGCCAATATAAAGTAAGCTCTCGAGAGCAGGGATTTTGTTTGGTACACTATTTGTATTAAATATTTCATATATGGCTTCTTTGTCTCCTGTTCTAGTTGCCACTTTGGTAACCAGTATGTGTGAGCCCCACTGGATTTTACAGAGACGTAACCTGTCAGTGTCCTGTCTTCTGCCTGCGTCTGGTGCTTCATGCCCCAGGGTTTTACTTTTGGTGCTCCTGCAAGATCCCCACTCAAGTAGCAGATGCTCCTTGGAACTGCAGGTTTTCCTCCCGAGATGAACCTTCCCTTATAGGAGGTGGGATCCAATGGGTCAGTTCCGCCTCCTTTTGCCTCCCGGTGTGTGGCCCTCGCACTGCCTCTCAGGGACGGTTCTGCAGGAGCAAGCAGCCAGACGCACAAGTGCTGGCCAGTCTGATGCTCCTGGATGCACTCCTCCTCCTTCCCAGTTTTCCTTCCTTTGACCCTCGCTCCCACCTCCCCAGATCAAATGCCCCCATGAAGTAAAACGCGAAAGTCCCTTGCCTCAGGCTCTGTTTCCTGCTTTAAGATTTGGTACCAGCAGTGGTCCCAGAAAGCAGATGCCTGGCTGGCATTTTGGAGCTGTGCTGTTCACCAGTTGGATGGGAATAAGAACTTCTACGCCAGCAGTAAGTGGGGTAGAAATAATCTTGCGGAGACCACGGCGTTATAATGATGAATGTTTTCTCCTAGGTTTACTTGGGATGAAGCACAGGTAGAAAGTGAGGCACTGTGATATGTAGCGACCATGGCTATTGAGTAGTATAGGGGCAATGATGATTATAGGGGTTGTAGAGTGGGCTGGCTTTTTAAAACTTCATTAAAGCCTTACAAAATATTTGAGCTTGAAGTTGGTCCTAATGGTTTTCTGGGATGGCTATTTGAAGTTTGTGCATGACAGTGGATTACAGTTCGTTGTTTTTTTCAAAGTGTGGTTCCCCAAAATAACAGAATCAGCCTCCTGGAGATAATGCAAATTCTCTACTGAATTGGAAACTCTGGGGTAGACCCCAGTAATGTGTGTTTTAATAGGTTTGCCCAGTGATTCTGATGCCCACTAAAGTTTGAGAACCACTGGCCTACAGTAATGGGGTGGAGAAGCCAGAATTTCTTTGGCACAGTATTTAGGGAAGGGGTGAGGGGACTCAGAGCGATGGGCATGTTGGAATGGATTTATTATGTAGACATGAGTACCACTTAGAGTACGGTCCTTTGGAGGGCCCTGAGGGTACCCCTTCACAAGGCAGTAAAGAAGGCACAGATGATGGGAACGCTGGCATCTTTTTTTTTTTTTAAGGTTTTATTTATTTGTCAGAGAGAGAGAGAGAGAGAGCACATGCACAAGCAGTGGGAGCGGCAGGCAGAGGGAGAGGGAGAAGCAGGCTCCCTGCTGAGCAAGGAGCCCGATGCAGGACTCGATCCCAGGACCCTGGGATCATGACCTGAGCCAGAGGCAGACACTTAACCAACTGAGCCACCCAGGTGTCCCCAAGGGAACATTGATATCTTTAAGAAACTTGGTGGTGGCTACCCTCTGGAGGTTGGGGCTAACTATGGGAGATGACGCTATGAACTGAGCTCCCTAATATCAATAGGATAATGCAATTCTAGAATGATAGAGGCCAGGTGGTTGCACCTAGGGTCAGAAGTGAGTGGTGTCATTACTGTAATATGCAGTTAGGCTGAGGTGGCAATGGGGTGCACTGACTTACAGGAATGGCTAAAGAGATCAGCGCAGTGATGAGGGGTGGGGTTGCGATAGATTCATGACAGATTAGGATGTTCCTCAGCTTGTAAAATAACACAAAAGGCTCATCTCAGCTGCCACAATAGAAAACCACAGTTCCTGATCCAGCTGCAGCTCAGTCTGAGTCCACCCTTTGAACAGAATGCCACACTCCCTCCGGAAGTACCTTCTGGTGTAATTACATATGTATAGTAAATATTCCACAGACCTTTCCCCACAGTGACCTGGGCCATTTGCTGGGTTTACTCTGTTCTGGGGAAACAGGAATACCTGGTTAGCTCTGGGGGCTAATATACCATCATGGTCTTTGAACCTAGAAAACGTTTGCCACACCAGCCCCCACCCCTAATTTTTGACTTCCTTATAGTTAGATCTTCCCCCATTTCCTGGCTCATATTCCCAAGGCCCTTACAAAAAAAAAGAATGCACAATTATCTACTAGATTGTTTCTTCCTTGTACCTAGTCAAGAGAGGGTCTAAAATGATGAATGAGTCACCTGCTTTATCTTACTTGGAGGGAGAATTCAGTAATGTTAGAAATCACAGTCTCGGGGCACCTGGGTGGCTCAGTCGTTAAGCGTCTGCCTTCGGCTCAGGTCATGATCCCAGCATCCTGGGATCGAGCCCCGCATCGGGCTCCCTGCTTGGCGGGAAGCCTGCTTCTCCCTCTGCCACTCCCCCTGCTTGTGTTCCCTCTCTCGCTGTGTCTTTCTCTGTCAAATAAATAAATAAAATCTTTAAAAAAAAAAAAAAAGAAAGAAATCACAGTCTCCCTTTGACAAGGTTGGGCTGACCACCAGCACAAAGTTATCTTAATCTCAGTATTTAACTTCAGGTTGTCTTAATCTGAATATTTAACTTCAGTGTGACCTCAGATTCTCTTTCTCCAAATGTAGGAAATCATACTGCCTGCTCTCTGTTCTTCTTTCTCTCTGGGCTGGTTGCAGAGATTAGGGCAGGGAGAGTCATCCAAGCAACAGGCTGCCTGAGTGGTCTGGTCCTACTTCCACAGCCCTGGACATCAGGAGAGGGAGCTCTCATTTTTCGCCAGTCCATGGTTTCTCACGTGCAGCGATGTTGACTGGTTGGCAGAAAGTCAAGGGGCAAAGGCTATGCCCATGATTACTACCTACACTGAGCTCACCAGATCAGCAGGTGAACTGGCAGGTCTGGTCAACCCCACTGGCCTCCAGTTGTACAACATGAAACCCAAACCCTCCCCTCTAGGTGTCCCTCCTGGCCCTGCTCAGCTTCTCTGTCATCACTTGGGGATGGGTGCTTGCTGCTCTCCGTCTCCTGACATGCATATTCCTTCTGTGGTGATGAGCTGGGCTGGCTTTCTTGGAGTTGTGTGCAGACCGTGATGGGCTTCTGTGAATAGAAAGTCCCTCCTCATTGAGTTGATGTTAAACCAACCTGAGTTGTTTTCCACTATCTTTATACTGTTCCTTTTGTGGTAGGAGTCTGTTTTTCTTGGTTTATCTCTGCGTATAGCCACAGTTCTTTTAGACGTACTTTTATATTTCCTTTTCTTCTCCATTAATAAAAGTACTTGAAGGAAAAGCCCTAGATATAGACAAACCCTGCTATACTTCAAGTTTGCAAGTATTCTTTGTCTTCCAAGTTTGGATGACCACCAGTAGAATTCTAAGAGAGCTCCTATTTGCAGATGAAATGGAAGATTTATAAGCCACACAAAGGAACAGTGTAGACAACTGACTGCCAGAATTCTTTGACCAATGATCCTGGTTAAGTGCAGGAAAGCATTGATTGGGTATCATGGGCAGTGAGGCAAAGGGTATGAATCTAAACCTCAAGGATCCCACAGTCCAGTTATGGAGGGATTCAGGGATATAGAAAAATAGAAAAACAATAGCACCTGATGGGAGACAAATGGAGACCTTTCTGAAGACCTCACTGGGGCAGTGATGCTGAGGTAAAGTTTTGAAGATAGATGAAGTAGGAAAGCAAATTGCTAGCAAGATGAACGGGATGTGACAGCCACAGGAAACTGCATTCTATCTGCTGGGAAAAACAAGTAGATGTTTCTGCTGGAGTTTAAACTGTCAGTGGGGGAAAGATACAAATGTAGGGATCCAAACGGGTATATGCACCCCGATGTTTATAGCAGCAATGTACAATAGCCAAACTGTGGAAAGAGCCAAGATGTCCATCGACAGATGAATGGATAAAGAAGATGTGGTATATATATACCATGGAATATTATGCAGCCATCAAAAGGAATGAGATCTTGCCATTTGCAACGACGTGGATGGTACTGGAGGGTGTTATGCTGAGCGAAATAAGTCAATCAGAGAAAGACATGTATCCTATGACCTCACTGATATGAGGAATTCTTAATCTCAGGAAACAAACTGAGGGTTGCTGGAGTGGGGGGTGGGGTGGGAGGGATGGGGTGGCTGGGTGATAAGACACTGGGGAGGGTATGTGCTATGGTTAGCGCTGTGAATTGTGCAAGACTGTTGAATCACAGATCTGTACCTCTGAAACAAATAATGCAATATATGTTAAGAAAAAAAAAGAAGATAGCAGGAGGGGAAGAATGAAGGGAAATTGGAGGGGGAGACGAACCATGAGAGACGATGGACTCTGAAAAACAAACTGAGGGTTCTAGAGGGGTGAGGGGTGAGGGGATGGGTTAGCCTGGTGATGGGTATTAAAGAGGGCACGTTCTGCATGGAGCACTGGGTGTTTTGCACAAACAATGAATCATGGAGCACTACATCAAAAACTAATGATGTAATGCATGGTGATTAACATAACAATAAAAAACCCCAAAAAACCCCCCAAAAAACTGTCGGTGGGGGGAGTGAAAGGAACCGAAATTGGAGAAACAGGCCGGGCTGTGCACATTGTTTTGTAGTTCTAGAAGTGCAGACTCCATTCTCTAGGCTAGTGCTCTTCTAAGTATGGGCCTTGGACCAGCTGCCCCTGCACCACTAGAGGACTGGTTGGAAATGTAGATTCTCAAGCCTCACCCCGGCCACCAAATGAGGAACTGAGGGGGTGTGGCCGGCAATCTTAATTTTGACAAGCTCTCCAGGTGATTCTGATGCTCACACTCGTTAGAATTTCTGCTTTCAGGGATGAGGAACCAAAGCAGGTTTCTGGGCATTGAAAAGTTGGGACTTTGAGAAGATCCTCTTATAGCAGTGTGGAAGGAGCACTGGAAAGGACGAGCCTTGTGGCAGTCCCCAGATGAGAGGCTGTTCCAACTGTCCAGATGAGGAATGAAGGTGACAGTGAGGACCTAAGGGCTACAAAAATGGAGGAACTGTGGAGAAGAGACCCAGGAGAGAGGTGAAAAAGGTGGGCTTAGAGGCCAGCTGGATGTTAGGTGAGGGAAAGTATCTGTCTGGGCCCATGGACTTCTGCTGTTGTGACTAAGGTTGATGAGGATGGCCCAGGATGGGCATGCCAGCTAAACAAGGGGGACATATCCTCCAGCACACCCCAGCATCCACACAGGTGCTTATTAGCTGCTTCTTTCTGGACCTTCTTGGTGAAGAAGCAAGAGCTCTTTCTGAGCCATCAGAGCTATTAGCACGAATATGGCCAATTATCCTATATAGAAAAAAACCTTGAAAAACCAGGCTTGTTAATGAAAAGAATGTGTAAAGTATGTGTCCACACACACACTCACACACACACATTTTAGGGAATTCTATGGTACAATATTTCTCTTTTGACTTCTGATGATTTTGTATCTCCCGGGTGCCTGCATAGGAGATGGGATGAGGTGAGTTTCAAAGCTATTAGTACTTCATTACATCTATGTCGATATTGTCTCAGCTTCTGTGTATTTGGACTCCAGCAAACAGTACACATAGGAATGTCTAAGAATTTTTTGGGGGGAGAGGAGTGGGGGATCACTTCTGGACTTAAGTATCTCTTGTAGGAATGTTCTAAAATTCAGGCTATAAACCACAGAGTGTGATTGTGCTGCTTTATTGCCCCTGAACAGGGCACCCAAGAGTCACATTAACAGATTGTTTTATTTCCACCAAATGCCCCTTTACAGGTTGAATTGTGTCCCCCTAAAAGATATGTTCAGTCCTAGCCCCACTACCTATGAATATGACCTTACTTGGAAACAGGGTCTTTGCAGGTGTAATCGAGTTAAGATGAGGGCATACTTATTTAGGGTCAGCCCTAATGCAAGAGCTGTTGTCTTTATAAGAAGAGGGAAATTTGAACACAGACACAGGGAGAATGTCATGTGGCTTTGGAGGCAGAAATTGGAGTGGTGCACCTATATAAGTCAAGGAACGACAAGGATTCCAACCACCAGAAGCCAGGAAGAGGTAAGGAAGGATTTTCCCCTTAGAGACTTGAGAGGGAGCACCTTGATTTCCAGTGTCTGGACTCCAGAACTGGAGACAATAAATTTCTGTTGTTTTAAGCCATCTAAGGAGGATCGCTTGAGCCCAGGAGTTCTGGGCTGTAGCGCGCTGGGTTGATCGAGTGTCCGCACTAAGTTTGGCATCAGTATGGTGACTCCCTGGGAGCAGGGGACCATCAGGTTGCCTAAGGAGGGGTGAGCCAGCCCAGGTTGGAAATGGAACAGGTCAAGCCATCTAAGTTTGTGGCAATTTCTTATGGCAACCCAAGAAACTAATACATACTCCAAATTTTTAGCAGATATAAGTTCCACAATTCCAACGCAAAAATGGAAAATTAAAATTAAAACAATGACAACAAAACAAGCCAAACCAACAAAAAACAAATAGCCAGAAAAAATGTGAAACTTATGCAAGATAGACTTTGTAATCAGGGGAGTTAGGGACATGCAAGAGGAACCTCCTTTGTGAAGAATATGGATAGTGCACTTTTTATCCAACTGTCTGAAAGGGCAACAGAATACCTTCTATGAAGGAAAAATTCTCCATAACTTTCAGGTAAAATAAGGACAGCCAGATAACCTCCCTCCTCTGTGACAGCCTATCACCAAATGAGAGATGGAGAATAATAGGAAAGACAGAGATGATATAAAATGGGCTCTAACACAGAGCATTGCTGGATTAACTCCAGCAGCATTTGTGTACATTGTCATGTCAATAAAATTACTGAAATTAAAACTTGAAATTGAACAGAGTGTGAAAGAAAGAAGATATTACTCAAGGGACACAGGCAGTAAATATTCACATTAAGGGGAGGTGGTATGATGGAAAGTTTTTATGGTTTGTGATGCCACCAAAGTCCAAACAAAGGGGGTATAATTTCCTTGTTTCCCTCTGTGGCATTTCTGCAAATTTGAGCACTTGCTTATAATGCAATTTGGCTCCTGAGAAGTGAAATCAAAGTTTAGAGATGCGTCAGTAGGTTGGAGTGCATATTCATTTATTCGCACGCCTTGTGGGGTTGCTTTCTCTCAATTAGGAGCTGTGAGTTTGCTTTATTCACCAGCAAGGATTGGATAGGAGGAATAAGCTGTAGGTTTCCCATTCTTGGACAAGGGAGAAAGCTGAGACTGAATATGACTGAGGTCAGCATGGCGGTGTAGCTGGAAATTCACCTGCCCCCTCTTTCCTTGCTTAATTGTGGAATAAGTCCTTTTACCCCCTTCACAATCCATGGTTCCCTCCCTGCATGCTCCCTAGACACTTCTGCCGTCTCAGGCAAAGGTCAGGGTGCGCTATTCTCTTCGCTGAGTCTGAGAACTGCCATGGGTCAGTTTGCTCCCCTTCTTTACCAAGAAAGCCCTTCTGCTGGCTGTTTTCATCTCTTGCATTCTGAGCGCCCAACGTGAGGTCTGACATCCCCACACCCCATGTGGCAGGGCCTTGGGAATTCTGCTGATGATCTCTACACAGAGTGAGCTCCTGACTCAAAATATGCAGACAGGTTTTTCCTGACGCCCAAACAATTGTCAATATTTCCCCTTGGAGATTATTTTCTACTGAAAGCGTTTGTATCCTGCTTTAAGTTCTCAAGCTCTTATAAAAACGGATCAAAATGAAATAAGACACAGCACCTAATTCATCATTGGATACACCTAAAAAAAGTCCAAAGTTGTCAGACTGGGTGAGGAAGACTTGTTTTATCTTTCCTGGAGAAGTTATTAATATGCTGAGCTCAAGATAATTAGTTCAATTTTTACAAAGCAGTAGAACGTGGGTACCATTATCCTTATTTTAGAGATGAAAACTGAACCTTAGAGATGTTAGAACCCTTGGCCACATTTGCAGAGTTAGGATCGGGACCCGGGTGTACAACTCTCCCTAACCAGGCTCTTGACTACTGTGCCATGCTGCCACTCGGGGCCTGCAGCTTTCAGGGAAGCAAGGAAGAAAGTCAGAGCTGGGTGACCTTCACAGTCATCTAAACAACCCTTCAGCCTGTGCAGAAATCCCTTCAATAGCACTGTGGAAAAATGGGTGTCTAGGTGCTACCTGCACACCTTTGGTGTTGGAGGACTCGCTACCTCTCCAGATAGCCTCTACCATATTTTGGGTCAGATTTCAGGATTAAAAAACATTTTCAAGTTGCTGTGGTGATTTGAGGTTTTTCTGTGTGTAACCTCTACCCATTCATTCTAGCCCTTTCCTCTGGGACCACTCAAAATAATCCCAGTGCTTTGCCAACCTGTGGAACAGATAAGGACGGGTTTTGCCTCTCTCTAAATCTTTGCTTTTAATTCAGTCTTCTAAGAAGACCTCATCCATGATGGATTTTAGAAATTTTACTTTCCTTGGAACATGCTATCGTTTGTTGAAGTCCCTTTGTAATTGTGGGGAATAAAATTTGGACACAATGTTCCAGGTATGGTTTGGCCAGAAAATAGCAAGGTGAGACCTTTTTCATCTGTTCTTTTGCCATTTTGGGGTCCTGGGAAGCAGCCTAGTATTGGCTAAGTTTCATATAAGATTAATTGGACTCTGCTGTGAGTTACAATTTGAGATGACCCAGGTGTACGTTTACACTGTCAATAAGCAATTTTAGGAACACAGGCCATAGTGAAAATGCTCAGCGACTTGGATATTACATTGACCAACTTTGGTAAAGATATAAACATAGTTCTTGGTCCAAATTGAACTCATTAAATCCCACATCTCAAATGATATTATAAATGTTGCCATCTAGATACCTCTTCCACGGCTATTCACCAAAGACCTTCATATAAATCTGTAGATGAGACAATCTTATCAGTTCTAATACATTGGTTAGGGCAAACATTCTAGGTATAGTATATACATTTTGGACGCAGCCTGCCATTTTCTATACATCATCCAGTTTAGGAGCAAGAACAATCAAGAAGCCCAAATCCTTGCAAGAAACGTGTTACAGCTCTGTCTTAGTCTGCTTGGGCTGCTATAACAAAATACCACTTCCTAGAGAAAGCTGAGAAACTAAGGCTCAGTGAGTTGTAATGACTTGGCCAAGGCAAGGAACTGGCAGTCAGTCTTCGAACTCTTGTAAGCTCCTTTTAGGTTTAGCTCATCTGTTACCCCCACCCCCATTGCTTTACTGTTCCAAATTGTAGCCCTCCCAGGCAGTTTGAAAGCATGTCAATCACTTTCTCCTCAGAGGCAGGGTTTCCTCATAGAATGATCCTATTGTGATGTCAATGAATTAATTCCAGATTCATCTTAAAGTTAATCAAAGAGGATGAACACAAAGTTACTCATCCTACTGCAATTATTTTGTCTAAATAAGGGAGGCTACTTTGAATTGACTTTTCTCACCAGATCAAATCAATGATTTTTAAGAATCCAAATGTATTTTTGCTTAGAAAACAAGAAAAAGTAAAGCAAAGGTTTTATTGAGTTACAGGAAGAGATTTTCATCAGTCAATTCATATTACTACAAATCTTTTGGATTTAAGATTTAAAGGTAGAGACAGAGTGGGTAAAAGGGTGGGTACTGAATTTGCTCAAACTGCAAACTAGCAGCATCCAAAGACTTTGTGGTGGATGATGTTTTCAAATGCTACAGAATAAGGAAAAATCTCTAAGTCTTTGAGCCAGAATTGCCTTAGTATTGAAGATATGGGTCATGGGTTACCAGGCTCCCAGGGCCAGGCATGAAATGTCAGTGTATAGGTTTATAGAGGCTCATGGTACACACTTTGACCAAAGGCATTGAAAAAAAAAAAATTAAACACTCCACTAGCCAAACAAACAAGGCTTCAGACCAGAGGGGGTTCTAATTAATGATGCCTAGGCCATTAATGACCCACTCCTTTTGCCACTTTATGTGGTACAGAATCCAATTCCTCTTGTTGGTACTGGTTTCAGATTCTTTGGTCATCTCTGGAGGACTGAGAGGACTGCTCTGTGCATGGAAACATGCTAGAGGAGGGAATACATGTATCTAAGAAAGGAGAAGAGATCTGGTCACAATACAACCCATGGGGGAAGATGATAAAAGTTAAGAGAGACCCTTATTTTAGTCCTACAGCTTTTTTGGGGGGGCCCACGGATGACTTTTTTTTTAATGATTTTTTTTATTCTTATGTTAATCCTCATACATTACATCATTAGTTTTAGATGTAGTGTTCCGTGATTCATTGTTTGTGCATAACACCCAGTGCTCCATGCAGAACGTGCCCTCCTCAATACCCACCACCAGGACAACCCATCCCCCCCCCCACTGATGACTTTTTTAATGATTCAGGTATTTCTCTTATGTCCAATGGAACTAGCATCCTCTTTTCTTTCCTCTTTCTTTTCTTAAAAAATTTTATTGGGGGGAAATTTCAAAAAATACAAAAAGAGAGAGAGAACCCCTAGGTATCCATCACCCAGCTTCAACAATTGTAAGTTCATAGTCAGTTTTGTTTCCTCTGTATTCCCATTTACTGACCGTGTCCTCTCCAATCCTCCCTCCCCCTTTTTTTGAAGCATATTCCAACCATCATGTCATTTTATCAACAAATATTTCAGTATGTATCTTTAAAACTTAGGTATTTTTTTTAGAATCCCTAACCATAACCACAATACCATTCATTATTACAGAAAAAATACCTTAATATCACCAAATATTCAACCAGTGTTCACATTTCCTTGATTGTCTCATTATTTTTATATTTTACAGTTTGATTCAATCCAGATTCAAATAAGACCCACACATTGCAGTTGTTGATATCTATTACAAGTCTCTTTTAACCTAAATGTTCCTCTTCCATCTCATTTTCACTCTCTTTTTCTTTGTAATTTAGTTGTTGAAGAAACTGAATTGTCTGTCCTAAAGGGTTTTCCACTGTCTGGATTTTACTAATTGGATCCCATGTAGTCATGTAATGAGTTCCTCTGTTCATCTAAATTGCTAGTTAGATCTAGGGGCTTGATTAGATTCAAGTTTTGTTTTATTTATTTTTTTGGCAAGATCACTTAGTTGGTAGAATTCTGTACTTTCATGAGGAGATCCACAATGTCCAGATGTGTCTCATTGTGATATGAGCAGCACTGATAATCATTATCTCGGTCCATCAATTCCTTTGTAGTTACCAAATATTTATTTCCTAATTCCATCATTTCTTCTTCACTTGGTATGTGGAACGCCTCTTAAAAAGAAAGACTTCCCCTCATCATCAGTTAAGTTACTCTGAAGTACAGATCTTTATAGGAAAGGAAAGAGAATTGCTTGATATTTTCCTTGTATCCATTTTCAGAATAATGGTTTCCTAATTTTCCATCAGTTACTACTGAGTTTCCTTTTTTTTTTTTTTAAAGATTTTATTTATTTATTCATGAGAGACAGAGAGAGAGAGAGGCAGAGGGAGAAGCAGGCTCCCAAGGAGCAGAGAGCCTGATGCGGGACTCGATCCCAGGACCCTAGGATCATGACCTGAGCCGAAGGCAGACGCTTAACCATCTGAGCCACCCAGGCGCCCTGAGTTTCCTTTTTGCTGTTGTTATTTTTTTAGCACCATTTAGGCTTATGGACTCAAACATACTTGGTATTATATTAAAACATTGAAATTTATTCTTATCAGTGGACAAACTGTCCCAATTTTGGAGAGTGTGAGACTTTTCAATTTGGATCCTGAGTCCTTTTGATAGAACCCTAGTCGCCCTTAATTACCTCCTTGCTTTTTAGTATAATAAGATTTCAGGCTCATCTTGTTTCTTAAACCAGAGCTGGAACCAGCCATTTCTTCAAGGAGAGTCATTTTGGGGGAAATATTTAGAAACCATAGTGTAGATACTAGGAGTGCTCATTGCTGTTGGGTTGGTTATTGTTTCTAGACTTTTTCGCAGATAGAGCTGGGAAATACATTTTCAAAAGATAAAATTCATCATGACATTATTCTGGTACTTCCAATTCAAATTCAGGATTATGGGGTTTTTATTTAACTTCATTGTTTTTATGCCTGTAACCCCTTCTCCTATACCTGATAATCCCAGTTCTCAAAAATGTTAACATAAGCATTCATTAATTTTATCCCACAATACACATAAAACAGTCTGAGAATAATAAAGTCAACAAAGCAAATGATAATATGATAACTGGATACATACAGCTTGCAATATTTTTGCAGTTATTTTGTTTTAGGGCTTATCCTATTTAGGATGTAAAGTTAATTGATGTGTTCTAAAATATCTTGGAATAGTTTTTCTGTGTTTGGTTATGCCACCAACTTAGGTTCATTTGCTTCACTTTGCTTTAGAATTTTAGAGAATTCTTTTTTAAAATTTAGTTTTGGTTTATACCAGTATCTCTTTCTATTGAAGTTTATCTGGAAGCTGGTGTTTCCTCTACTTAAATTTTGATTTAAAATTTTGCTTTCCTGAATTATGGAGCTGTGCTCTGTGTCTTACGTCCTTTAACCACCATTAATTTTTTGTACATCTTTGCCTTAATCTTAAGACCTTCCCAGTTCCTTAAATTTACCTCAATGATCACTAACACACTTTATGTACACAGGAGACTTTTAGTTAAGGATTATTTGTGAGTAATGGGTAGGACTTACAGGCAGTCACTTAAAATTGAGTATAGGCATCATACTCTAAAATTAGTCACAATCCCCCATAAGCCCTGGCCTGATGCCATCTTTTATCCTTCTGAGTCTTCTCTTTCATTTTCTGCCTCAAACCATAAACTTACAGTTATTTGCATCTCCCCCCACCCGAGAAATAGCTTTTGAGGATTAGCATATAGAGAAAGAAAGTAGTAGTAGCTCATATATCATAACAGGTTGAAGAATGCAGATAAGGCAGATATAACATTGTTAGCAGACCCTGCAGTAAGTATAGGCAATACAAGCCTGCTGGGAAAATAGGTTCCCCACCCATAAAACACTCTACTAAGCCACCGTTTTAAAAATGGAACAATGTTCTTAATATGATTTTGTCACATCAACTACCAGCATTATAAATAAAAGGAAATATCACATTTTATTAATTTTAAATTTTTCTTCAACATATAGCTCAGAGGGCCACCATTTTGAAAAATTGCTGCTCTTCTGAACGTGGCAGCTACAAGGTCAACTGAGAAGTAAAAGGGTAATCTTACTGGCCAAGTGGTCTTTCTTCATTTTTTCTCATCACTTAGAGCCAGGGAATAGGGAATCTCAGGCTGGGGCAGTAGGGCAATAGGGCTATCTTTCCCAGCACAATAGCACAATAAAGCATTAGGGGCATGATGGTGAGCCACAAGGCTGGTAACATTTGTGGGCAGGAAAGCACAGGAAGAGAGATACTTGCTGAATTGGGCACCTTGGGTATCTATGAACTTTCTCCATTGTCGTCTTCATCTTTTCTTCCAGTCCTGGCCCTGTATTCCAGGGACCTAGGAATTCACAGATTTCTTGCCAGGGCAGCTGGTGGGTATGGAGGGGAATAGGGAGTAATGGGTGTCTAGGGCAGGAAATTAGTAGCCTGGATACTCTGGCTACAGTCCAGAGCCAGGGGGACACTTGGAAGAAAACAGGATTGCCATGGGGAGTGTGTGTCTAGTGGGGAGACAAATTGAAAGGATTGTGGCCTTCAGGGAATGCAGAGCTGGGGGAATATGGAGGACCCCTAAAGGGTGTGGCCCCAGCTCTCCTGCACTGGGATTCTAGTGCCTGAGTCCTCCTTGCTAAGTCTGTGCCTAGAGTCAGTCCATCCTTCTTCTCCTGTCAGCAAGGCAGTTCAGCTCCCATCTCCAACCCAAACTAAGTTCTTGACCCAGCTTCCTATATCCAAACACCCATGGTAGTGTTCTATAAGCATTGGGCCATCTTTCATGGTCTCCATACTTTCACAGTTGAAAACACCGACAGAAGCTTAGAGATCACATGTTTCCTGGTTACCTGACCACAGTCTAGTCTGTCTCCTTCCAGAGCTAGACGCCAGTGCTTATGGGATTTTTTCCTTCTCTTTTCTTCAAGTTATAGAAGCATCAGAAAAAGTAGAAAATGATGTGTAGTCCAGGAAGTGTGACTATATCCCATATGACAGAAGTTGGACTCAATAATTTTTTTCTTTCATTTCCTCTCTCAGTTCCTTTTCTGAAGAAGATGAGCTTTCTATATCTGCCTGAAATAGTGGGTCATATACTAGCTCACTCAGTCCTGCTACAGTGTTTTCTCCTGTTCTCAAGGTCTTGCTGCTTCCTATAAAACCAGCAAGAACAAAGAGATCTCAGACCCTTTAAAGATTGGTGGTTTTTCTCTCCGTTTATAATCAGAAGGACATCACCACTATCAATAAAAACACCCCTAAATTAAATACAATGAAAATGTGTAATTAAAGTGTGGAGAAACTACTTTAAATAGATAATTAAAAAATTCGTATTTGTTCTCCCCTACTAAGTGTCCATAGCTTCTTAAGTACCATGTGGCTAACCCCCTTCTCTGGTCCAGGACATGGATGTTCTCTGGTCTGCTCACTTCCTGCCCTGTGTACCATCTGAGTCTTCCTTGATGGAATCATTGCCTGACTGCAGGGGGAGTACTTTTGTCCACTTTACTTCATGCCTAACTCACTAGAGAACAGAAATCTTTGAGATGCAGATCCCTATCATGTCAGCATGTTTACTCTAACCACTCTTCCAGTTCCAGAAGGATGAGCTGGTTTTAAGAGGGCAGTGGTGACCCTGTTGGTTGGTGGGAGTGTGAGCCCATGGAGAAGCCATCACCTGCTCCATCTTCTTCACAGTCTGGCTGGTGATGGTCCACCCCCCATCTCGCACCCGTTGTTCGTCATGCTTTTTCCCCATCTCAGCCTTCATAACTGTTGAGAAATGCTACTTTTGGTGACTGTGCTCTGAGAGTGATTGTGACCCTTGTTTCTCCCAGTTGACTGGGGGGGGGGGCTCCCAGAAATGTCAGTTCCTGTGGCCTCTAGACTGATAATTATGGGTGCCAACTTGATCTTGAGTTTTTCTGTGGCGTTTTCTTCTTCTTCTTCCAGAGGAGCCACTGTCTTGAGGACCTCCAGGCCTGGGTTCACCATGGTCTGGATCTCAGTCCAGACAGAATTCTGGGCTCTGGGCTCTTGGGATTCCTGGCAAGACCTACTGTTTAACCTCTACAGGTTTTATGCAGTTCTAGTGACTGTATTTGGAAACCCAAATCAGAGTAAATATCTGACACATTTAAATAGACTTATGGGATCTGTATAATAGAATGTGTCCAGTGAGTTCTGACCAGGAGAATCTGTGCCATATGTGCCAAACCTGGTGGGTTACTGGCACCTAAACGATAGTCACGAACTCAGCAATGGGGTGCTCTGCTACCATAGCCGCTCCTGTACATTTCTCAGACACTTGCCATTTCTGGACTCTGCACAGTTATTCATAGGCCGTATATCCCCAGGCAGGCCTTATTCTTTCTGTGACCACATTTCTCACCTATAAAACAAAAGAGTTTTAGTAGAAAATCTCTAAGATTTTTTTCTAACTTTAACAGCTGTATGGTGTTATGATCTCTACTTTTGATTTATCTTTCCTTTCTCCCATATATCCTTGAGAAATCCCAAGAATGAGGAAACTGGACCCTAGGTGACCACTGCAACTTACCAGAATATAAAGTATTCTCTCTTCTCCAAAGCCAAATGTAAGAGATTTGCAAAAGCCCCATTGGGACAAACTGTATCTCTGAATCACTCACTCTAGTTATTTATTTGCATTAAAAATTAGTATTGCATTGCCTTTATAGAAACAGTGTTTACAGGTTTAGCATGGATGCTGACCATTAATGGAAAAATAAATTAAAATCCCTCCTCAACCTAAAGAATCTTGGCTCACTTACAGATAAGACTCCTGTTATTAAACAAGGCTTAGAGGAGATGCAGGAGACTGTGTCCTTGACATAACGGAGTATCTGTTATCTGATAATGTATCTTATGATGTGGTTCCCAGGGAATTGACTTGCAAATCAGAGCTCAGAAGCTCACAGGGTGGACAATAGAGCTGTCTGGTGAGCAGGGCTGGGGGATAAGAAGAGGGGGAGGACGAGAGCTCTCCAGACATTAGTCTCCCAGGAGCTTCCAAGAACCACTTCTCAGATGAGATGTTCTTGCACGGCTTCACTCGGGGGTATTCCTCTGAGAGTATACCCTAAACTGCCCACACTTCCTGCCCTTGCACCAGATTTTCTGCTCTGGGAGCACATGGGAGTGGGGGGGGGGGTAGTGGAGAGCAAGGACCAGAAAGCAATCAACACGCCTGCCAGTGTAAAAGCTCTCAAGATTTGGCCCCGATTAAATGTGGCACATGGCACACCTCCAGGCTGCTTCCTCTAACAAAGACAGGTGGGGTCCAACCATTGTTTCATCCCACACTTATTGAGCACCTACTCAGTACTGCCTGTCGCTGTGACAACCTAGCAGGGCTGCAGGCCCCTTGGCAAGGAATAATAATGCTGTGTGGTCAGGGTGCCGTGGGAACACAGGGTGGGGGCCCTGACCTTGCCTGGCCATTAGGGAAAATCGGAGCAGCATCTCTTAGGGCAACCACTAGCTCAGTCTCTACAGTGTCTGCTTGAGAGAGAAAGAGCAAGAGGGAGGGAGCAAAAGAGGTCATTTACAATTCTGCCATTCATAAATTTGTCCAAAGCTTTTTGGAAGGCTTTTTTGGTTCCTGCCAGCATTACCTCTTGGGGGTGATGAATTCCAATAAGTTCCAATCCATTTATTACTCACTGTGAGAGAAATTGCTCCATGCATCCTCAAGATTCTCGGTTCTGTGGATCCCAATCCGTTCCCTTCTGGCCTTCAGATTGAAGACCCTAACATTTCAGCCTGTCTGATATTCCCATTTTATTTCTCCTTCTCTGCATCTCCTTCTCCTTGTCATATCTTTTTAGATTGTGGTGGCCAGCACATCCTCAACCACCCTGTTTCACAAGAAAACACTAAAGCTGATTTGTATAGAGGAAGACTTGTTGCTTTCTGTTTTGGAGAGCACAGCATGGGAACACGAGTTAACTGACTGAGAAGCACTCTGGGGCGGGGCCCCCGGCTTCTGAAGCATCTTTATACTGCTATGGCCTCACTCACCGTCTGTGACATGATTGGAGCTCGCAGGATGGATGCCTGTAACCAAGTGAATGAAGATGCTGAGTGCTGGTGGGTCCCCGTCTTCCATCATTACTGAGAAGCCAGGGCCCTATACATTACACTTAGAGTTCTGATTTTTTAAATCTCTTTCTAACCTTCTTAACCTCTCACTAGAAGTGTTCAGTGTCACCACTTTTTACTGCCTGGTGGGTTTATCTTTTTATAATGCTTTCTTTACAAAAATATTGTGTTTTTATGATTATAAAATGGAAAATGTTGATTTCAGAGCATTTGGAAAAGGCTGAAAGAATAAAGCAAAAATGTAAAATCATCCAAAATTTAATTACACCTCAACATAGTTCTTCTCAGTCTTTTCCATGATACATATGTAAGTTTTCCTTTTACAAACTTGAAATCTTCCTGAGTATTGTGCATTCGTTTTTCTCATGTAATGCCACATCATGAACATTTTTACATGTCAGAGAATATTCTTTGAAAACATATCTTATTCTTTATTTTTGTTTTTATTTTTTAATTGAAGTATAGTTGACATACAAATGCGTATTAATTTCAGGTGTACAACATAGTGATTCAACAACTCTGTATGCTATGCTGTGCTCACCAAGGTGAAGCAACCATCTGTCACCATACAATGCTATTTCAGTACCATTGACTATATTCCGTATGCTGTACCTTTCATCCACATGACTTACTCATTCCATAACTGGAAGTCTGTATCTCCCACACTTCCCTTCACCCATTTTGCTCATCTCCCCACCTGCTTTCCCTTTTGGTGACCAACAATTTGTTCTCTATTGAGAATATCTCTCTATTTATGGGTTTGTTTCTGTTTTTTGTTTATTGGTTTGGTTGGTTGGCTGTTTTTTTTAGATTCCACAGGTAAGTGAAATCATACAGTGTTTGTCTTTCTCTGTCTGACTTATTTCACTTAGCAAATACCCTCTAGGTCCATCTATGTTGTCACAAATGTCAAGATCTCATTCTTTTTCATGACTGAATAATATTCTATTGTATATATATACTACATCTTCTTTATCCATTTAGTATCGATGAACATGTGGGGTGCTTCCATATCTTGGCTATTGTACATAAAGCTGCAATAAACATAGGGGTGTATCTATCTCTTTGAGGTACTATTTTTGTTTCCTTTGGGTGAATACCCAGTAGTCGAATTACTGGATCATATGATATTTCCATTTTTCATTTTTGGGGGAACCTCCATACTATTGAAGATATCATTTTAAAAGATTGTTTAATAGTTTGTCAAGTGGATATAAGTTTGACCAGTTATTCTTTCTTGGATAGTTCAGTTGTTTACAATGTTTTGTTATCATAGCTATTTCTATTTTTCTTAATATTGTCATAATCTATCAGGTCTGATTATTTCCTGTCTACTGGATATAACTAGAGTGCTTTATCTAATTCAGTGGTCTCCAAAGTGAGGGGTGGTCACTCAGTATGCAAGATGATTGGGAATGTGGAAAGAAAATACTATACCTCTGATTTTTGTTTTTATTTTATACTTTTACAGTTTCTACTTCCTAATGCCTGTTTGAAAACCAATATAGGATGCCAGTATAGGAGTACATGAATGTAATCTAATAGTAAGTGGCCATATTCAGAAGACCCATCTCCGATTTTTTTTCCCCCTAGAAGGGATTGCAATGAAGATCATTTGGAGACCTAAGTCATCCAGAAGATTTATAAAGCTTTCTTTCTCTTGGGAGTTTTCCTGAAGCTCTGGGATTTTAGGGCAAGCTGGATTATGAAGGCCTCCAGAATCTACTAAGCTCCGAGTAGCTTTTTTCTGTCACTGTCAACCATGGGGTCTCCTTAAGTTGTGGGAACCAGAGGCAGGGTTACCTTGGTGGATCGTCTTTCTTTTCTCTGGGCAGCCATCAGATACCACCCACGCCTTCTGACTTCTTATGCCATCTCTTGCCTTCAGATGAACTTGAGGAAGTTAGGTTTCACTACCTGAGCCTCATCTATCCCATTTCCTCTAATCCCTGCTTTTCTTTTACCTAGTTTTGAAGCACTTACTTGGTTTGCTTTTTTAACCACTCTGAAAATTCTTTCATGACTTCTTCATTCTTTTAAACAATATCTTTTAACAGTATACTTTGAAGAATAAAGTATTAATTTTGATGAAATAAAATGTATCATTTTTCTTTTATGTATTAGGCTTTTGATGTCATATTTAAAAAATCATTGATTAATTCAGAGTCACAAAGACTTTCTCCTATGTTTTATTCTAAAAATTTTATAGTTTTAGATTTTAAATTTAGGTCCATGATCTATTTTGAGTTCATTTTTGCATATTCTGTTTCCACTGAATTTCTCTTGCACCTTTGTTGAAAATCAGTTGTTCATATATGTGTGGGTCTGTTTTTAGACTATTATGTTCCATTGATATATTTGTTTATCTTGAAGCTGATACCACCTTGTCCTGATTACTGTAGCTTTATAAGTCTTGAACTGAGATAGTTTTAGTTCCCTGCATTGCTCTTTTTGAAAGTTGTTTTGGCCATTATTGGTTCTGTACATTTCCATATGATTTTCCCCTAGCTTTATTGAAGTATAGTTGACAAATAAAAATTATCTGTAATTAACGTGTTCAATGTGATGATTTAATGTACATACACACTGTGAAATGATCACCACAATCAAATTAATTATTGCATCCATCACTTCACATAATTACTTTTTTTGTGGTAAGAACATTTAAGATCTGTTCTCTTAGCAAAATCCAAGTATACAATACAGTATTATTAACTATAGTCTCCATGTTCTACATTAGATCCTGAGAACTTATTGATCTCATTAATGAAAGTTTGTATCCTTTGTATCCTTTGACCAACATCTCCATCCCTCCAGTGCCCCCCAGTGCCTGACAACCACTGTTCTATGAATTTTACTTTTAGTTTCCACATATATGTGAGATCACACAGTATTTGTCTTCCTGTGTCAGGCTTATTTCACATAGCATAATGTCCACTAGGTTCATCCATATTGTTGCAAATGGCAGGATTTCCTTCTTTTCCTTTTTTTTAGGATTTTATTTATTTATTTGAGAGAGGGAGAGTGAATGCACAAGTGGGGGGAGGGGCAGAGGAAGAGGGAGAAGCAGACTCCCCGCCGAGCAGGGAGCTGGATGTGGGGCTCCATCCCAGGACTGTGAGATCATGACCTGAGCTGAAGGCAGACACTTAAATGACTGAGTTACCCGGATGCCCTGGATGTCCTTCTTTTTTATAGCTGAATGATATTCCACATATGTAACAATATATTTTATTTTTACATTTTCTTTATCCATTCGTTTTCTGACCGACACCTAAGTTGTTTCCATATCTTGGCTATTGTGAATAATGTTGCAATGAACATGGGAGTGCAGGTATGATTATGTCCTTGAAATATTGATTTCATTTCCTTTGGGTATGTATCCAGAAGTAGAATTGCTGTATCATATGGTAGTTCTGTATTCTATGATAGATACATCAATTTACATTCCCACCAACAGTGTACAAAGGTTACCTTTTTTTCACACCCTTGCCAACATTTGTTATCACTTGTCTTTTTGATAACAGCCATCCTAACAGATGTGAAGTGACATCTCATTGTGGTTTTGATTTGAATTTCCCTGATGTTGAGCGTATTTTCATATACCTGTTGGCTATTTGTATATCTTCTTTTTTTAAATTATTTATTTGAGAGAGAGAGTGAGTGAGAGAGAGAGAGAAAACAAGTGGGGGAAAGAGCAGAGGGAGAGGGAGAAGCAGACTCCTGCTGAGCAGGGAGCTGGATGCGGGGCTCGATCCCAGGACTCCAGGATCATGACCTGAGCCAAAGGCAGATGCTTAACTGACTGAGCCACCTAGGCACCCCTATTTGTATATCTTCTTTAGAAAAATGTCTATTCTGATCCTTTGTCCATTTTTTAATCTTTTTTTTTCCTTTACTATCTTTCTTAGATATAGAAAAAAAATAGCCCTAAAATTCATGTGGAACCATGAAAACTCCTAAGAGCCAAAGCAATCTTGAGAAAGAAGAACAAAGCTAGAGGCATCATACTTCCTGATTTCAAACTCTATTACAAAGCTATAGTAATCAAAGCAGTATAGTGCTAGCATCTAAACAGACACAGACTAATAGAACAGAATCAAGAGCTCAGAAATAAATCCATGCATATACAGTCAACTAATCTTTGACAAGGGCACCAAGAACACACAGGGGGGGTTGGACTACAATCTCTTTAATAAGTGGGGCTGGGAAAACTGGATATCCATGTGTAAAAGAATAAAAATTAGGTTCTGATCTTACACCACACACAAAAATTGACTTGAAATGGATTAAAGACTTAAATGTAAGATCTGAAACCATTAAATCCCTGGGGGAGGAAAAGTAGGGGAAAAGCTCCTTAACATTGGTCTTGGCAATGATTTTTCAGATATGACAGCAAAAGCACAGGCCATAAAAGCAAAAATAAACAAGTGGGACTACATCAAACTAAAAAGATTCTGTAGATCAAAGGAAATAATCAACAAAATGAAAAGGCAACCAATGGAATGGGAGAAAATATCTACAAACCATGTATCTGATAACAGACTAATATCCGTAAGAATTTTTATAATCAGTTTGTCAATTTTTACCAAAAAGCCTGCTGCGATGTGATTGGGATTATACTGAATCCATAGATTAATTTGGGGGATTTAACATTTTAACAATATTTAACATCTTAAGAATCTTAGGATTTATGAACATAGAATCACTCTCTTTTGGTCATCTTTAATATCTATCAGCAATGTTTTTTAGTTTTAATAGTATAGGTCTTTCACATCTTTTGTGAGATTTACCCATAAGTAGTTAATTTTTTTATACTATTCTAAATGACATTGATTTTTTAATTTCAACTTCCAATTGTTTGTTGCTAGTTTATAGAAACACAATTGATTTTTGTATATTGATCTTATATCCTGAAACCTTTCTAAACTCACTCATTAGTTCTAATAGCATTTTTGTAGATTTCATTGAATTTTTCTACATAGATGATCATGTTATCTATGAATAAATACACTCTTAATTTTTCTTTTCCCATCCGAATGACTAATTTCTTCTTGCCTTATTGACCTGGCTAGAACCTATAGTAAAATGTTAAATAGAAATGGCGAGATTGGTATCTTTGTCTTATTCTCAATATTAGGCAAAAAATACTCAGGCTTTCACATTTACATATGATATTAGCTGTAGATTTTCCAGATCTGCCCTTAATCACATTGAGGAGGTTCTTTTTTATTCCTGGTTTGCTGAAAGTTTTTTTATCAGGAATGGTTATGTTGATGTTGTCAAATGCTTTCTCTGCACCAATTGAAATTGATAATACAGTTTTTCTTTTTTTAAGATTTTATTTATTTATTTAACAGAGAGAGAGCAGGAGAGCACAGGTAGTGGGAGCAGCAGAGGGAGAGGGAGAAGCAGGCTCCCCACTGAGCAGGGAACCCGACATGGGGCTCGATCCCAGGACTCTGGAATCATGATCCAAGCCGAAGGCAGACGCTTAACCGACTTAGCCACCCAGGGGCCCCAGTAGTACAGTTTCTCTTTTTGGTTTGTTAATATGGTGAATTACATTGATTTTTTTTGAATGTTAAACTAGCCTTGTCCTCCTGGGATTGACTCTACTTAGTAATGATGTATTATTCTTTTTGTGTGTTGTTGGATTTGATCTGCTAAAATTTTGTTAAGATGTTTGCATCTATATTCATGAGGTCTATTAGTCTGGAGTTTTATTGTAATATCTTTGTTTGCTTTTAGTATCAGGGTACTGTTGGCCTCATGGAATGAGTGGGGAAGTTTTTGTCCCTTTTCAATTTCTTCAAGGATTTGTGTAGAATTGATTTTATTTCCTCCTCAAATGTTTGGTAGAATTCATCAGGGAAGCCATCTGGACTTGGAGTTTTTTTTCTGGGAAAGTTTTTTTTTTTTTAAAGATGATTTATTTATTTATTTACTTGAGAGATAGAGCAAGAGGGAGAGAGCAAGTGAGAGCACAAGCAGGGTGAGGGGCAGGCAGAGGGAGAAGCAGGCTCCCACGGCGCAGGGAGCCCGATGTGGGACTCGATCCCAGGACCCTGGGATCATGACCTGAGCTACCCCAAGTGCCCCTCTGGGAAAGTTTTTAACTATAAATTAAATACTTTAATAATACATGGGACTATTCAGGTTATTTTTTCGTGAGTGAATTTTGGCAATTTCTGTCATGCAAGGAATTTGTCCACTTTATTTCACTTGTCAAATTTATTGTTATAAAGGTGTTCATAATATTCCCTATGATCTTTTTAATATCTCTAGAATGCATACTGATTTTTACCTCTCTCATTCCTGTTATTGCTGATTTGTATCTTCTCCCTCTCTCTCTATTGATTACTCTGGCTAGAGGTTTATAGGTCTCAAAAAACCAGCTTTCAGTTTCATTGATTTTTTTCTATGTTGTGTTTGGTTTCTTTTTCCATTGATATTTACTCTGATCATTATTATTTCTGTTCTTCTGCTTACATTGGGTTTTATGTCTTTATATTTTTGTAGCTTCCTAGGGTGGAGGTTGAGGTCACAGAGTTGAGACATTTCTTTTTTTCTAATATAGGCATTTGGTACTATAAATTTCCCCCTATGTACAACTTTAGCAGCATCCCACAAATTTTGCTATGCTGTGTTTTCACATGTTTCCAGTTCCAAATACTTTCTTTTTTTTTTTTTTTAAGATTTTATTTATTTGAGAGAGAGAATGAGAGAGAGAGAGAGAGAGAGAGAAAGCATGAGAAGGGGGGAGGGTCAGAGGGAGAAGCAGACTCCCTGCCAAGCAGGGAGCCCGATGCGGGACTCAATCCCAGAACTCCAGGATCATGACCTGAGCCGAAGGCAGTCGCTTAACTAACTGAGCCACCCAGGCACCCCTCCATTTCCAAATACTTTCTAATCACCCTTTTGATTTCTTCTTTGACCCATGGGTTATTTGGAAGTATGTTTTTTTATTTTTTAAATATTTGATAAATTTTTAGAGTTCTGCTGTTGATTTATAATTTAATTCCATTTTGGCCAGAAAATATACACTGTATAAATTCAATTCATTTAAATTTGAGACTATCTTATGCACCAGACATAATTTGAGAATTGTTTTATGTATGTTTCATGTACACTTGAAAAGAATGTGTATTCTGCTGTCTTTGAATGGAGAGTATTCTATAAATGTCATTGAGGTCCCCAGGCTCTCAGCTCTGGAAGCTCTAAACTCAAGAAGTTCACTGGGCTCTGCCTGGTTTCCCCCTTCTTTCTCCATGGTCTGGAAACCTTTTTAAGGCAATTGGCTGGGACAATCGTAACATTTGCTTCCCATTCCTCAGGCATCAGTGTCTGACATCCAATGTCTTGAAAACTCTTCTTTCATTTTTTTTGTCTTTAAAAATATCATTTATTAAAAAAAAATATATGATTTATTTCAGACAGGAGGTGAAACCCAGCCCCTGTTATCCCATCTTGGCCAGAAGTGAAAGAACTATAAATAGTTTTTTATTCAGCTTAATTTTATCAGTCTGTTTCCAGATGAAATCAGTTTTCTATACAAATTTAAATATTATAGTAAGATGATTCTCAACAGGTTTTATTTTTAAATCAACTTCGTTGGGGAATAAGTCACATACTATAAAATGCACACATTTTAAGTGATCATTTAAATTGACGGATGTACAAAGCTGTTTGACCCTGTTCAAGATATTGGACATTTTTATCACCCCATAAGCTTTCTTTCAACAAGGTTTTAATGTGCAATTTCGAGAAGTCAGTCGAAGTCTCTGCAATGACTTTTGAGCTAGGGAAAGGAGCCCATCAAGTGGATTGCCTCCCCTTCTTGCTTGCTCTAGATCCCACTCCACTGCATTATCTCCTTTGCCTGGGTCGACAGTCCCATATGTGACCCTCCACAAAATGAATTATTGGACCTTAGGACCTCGGTGATTTTTGCAAGCAGGCAGGGTTCAACAATCAACAAGATGAGGAACTGTTTTGGGAGCTCAGTGCTCCCTCTTGACAGTCATGGGATGCCTTAGGCTATAATACACTTGCCACCTTGGACCCCTGGGGACCTTCATTTCTGAGATTTTTGAGGTCATTTGTTACACAACGTTATTGCCACGATGACTAATTGGTACATGGTGCTTGATAAATACTGCTGGACTGCTTTCCAAAAATGCCATACTTATATTTCTACTGTACCAAGCTTGACACTGGATATTATTTTTATTTTTTCCAGTTTTATTGAGATAGAATTGACATACATCACTGTATAAGTTTAAGGTGTACTGCATAATGTATTTTTATTTTTAGCTTCTGAAAGTTTAATAGGTTAAATCATATTTTCGTTATTGTTTTGTTTTTCAGAAACATTTCTGAACTTCCCAGGCACCTGTGAGCCATGCCGGCATGAAGCATTAATGGGTCTCCTTTCCCTTCTGGTGGGTGCACCCGAGGGAACCCTGCATGGCAGCTGGTTGCGGAAGAAGCCAAACCAGAAGCTGACAGCAAATCATAAAGCCCCTGGGACTGTGTCCTATTTAAATAGATCACCTTGTTTCCAAACATTTATTTATTTCCCTTTTGATTCTTTCTTCTCCGTTTGCAAGCCTGTATTTCCAGCTTCACAGTTTTCTAGCGTTTACCATGTGTTAGGCACTGTGCTGGCCACCTTTGCCACTGTATCCTCTAATGAGCAAAGCTGCCTGTGAGCCATTCTACCCCTCTTCTTGCTGTTGCATGGCCTCCCTCCGCCCCATTGGCTGCCAGCTCAGCATTCACCTCTTGGCCTTGCTCACTGTGTTGCCCCCTGCATCTCTCCTAGCCTCCTAGGGACCTGAGGGCTCTTACTCAAACCTGCCTCACCTGGCACATCGAACCACAGCAGACACAGCAAGTTCAGTCCTGCGGTGAGGGAGGGAGGTTGGGCCAGGGGGGCGACTGACCTTTTCTCATCCTGCACTTGGGTCCTATACCTCCCAACTGTCTTAATTGACAAGGTTGGCTATGTTTCTGTACTTTTACTTACCAGTTAAGCCTCCCCTTATATGCATTTTCTGTTCATGTTCTTTGTCTACTTATCTACTGAGGTCTTGAATTTTAAAAAATCAATTTGTATGAATTCTTTATGTAGCAGAGATATTAAAGCATTTCCACTATGTTTGCTGCAAAATTCTTTCTCTGTCCAATATTTGTTTCCTTGGTTTTTGCTATAAAGAAGATATGTCTTCCGAGTGTAAAGTTTGCACCCATAAATAAGAAGGGCCATATTTAAATGTGTGTACCTTTCTCTTATCTTTACATAGCCTATAATATGTCTTCTCAGGCAGTTTAAGTCTCACTCTGGAATGCTCAGATTAGCAGCCAAGGATGTGTTCAGGAGGAGGGAGAAATTGGATCCCTC
The DNA here is from genome assembly GCF_029215605.1 of Mirounga angustirostris. NCBI lineage: Eukaryota > Metazoa > Chordata > Mammalia > Carnivora > Phocidae > Mirounga > Mirounga angustirostris. The sequence continues at coordinate 124,303,858 of NW_026991709.1, forward strand.
TGTGACAGGAATGGCTAATGACATTTTTTCCCCTGATGAGGCTCTATGGTCCACTCTTCATTTATACATTCTAAAATATTTATTGAGCATCTACTCTATGCCAGGCACCACTGCCTGGGACATTTTGGGCCCTGGTTTAATGGTCACTGAGATTTAATTGAGTTTTGATGAGATGGATGAACCATACACTATATCAATAAAGTTGAGTATTACCTTAATCGCCTTCTTAGAGTTATTAACTTTAGGGTCTATGGAGACAATTTTGAGGGAGCGAGAAAGATATAGTCCCTGACCTCCAGAGGTTCATAGAAGATTGGAGAAGGCATTCAAGTAAAACACAATTACAGGGGGCTGTGATGGAGAATGTGGGATGGGGGCTGCGAGCCTTGCAAACAGATAGCAGATTTGAGGGATCAGGAAAAGCTTCTTGGAGTGATGTCCAAACTGAGATCTGAAGAATGAATGAGAATGGCTAAGAGAAGAGGGTTGAAGGTCACAGTATTTTTGTGAAGGCAACATCTCAAAAAAGTCCTGGGGTAAGAGAAAAAACTTGTGCGTTTGAGAATCCAGGGTGCTAAAGAGTGTCTCCTAGAGGTAGTGTTTGAGAAATGGGTCAAATATTATGATCATTATTCCTTGAATTATTTGACCTCCTTTTTTAAAACTCCCCTACCCCTTTGTAAAATATGCCACCGTTATCATTTACCACAGAAAAGGGTGTTGGCTTAAAAATTAAGACACTTGGTTTTTACTTCTAGCTCTGCTATGAAAGAGCTGTGTGACTGGTGAGTTTAAGGTCCTACTCTGGGCCTCTGAGTCGTGTTCCAGGAAATCAGGGACCAGGCAGGATCATGTCCCAGAATGAAGTACTGGGGCTGCATCTACTGTCTTTGGGGTTTGGCTACTCAGTGGCATTCTGTCCTCTCTTCTTTCCATTCATCAGGTCTGTCTCTAAAGAACCAGGGAGGCTCCTGACCCTGAGAACACTCTCAAGCATCCAGCGTCCAAACCCAGGGAGCTGGATCCTCCAGCTAGAATCTGAACGAGACTCCATCTAGTCTTGCCCCGTGGGCTATTGATTCCCACAGACAGGAGTCAAGCCGATGAGTTAGAGCTCCTGGAGGGGGACAGGGACTGCTTGGGGGATTCTCCAGGCAGTGCCTAGTACATTATGGGTCCTCAGTTAATATTCATTGAAGTTTCATTGAGGTTTGATGAGATGGATGAACCATACAATATGTCAATAAAGTTAAGTATTACTCTAACCACATTCTTAAAGTTATTAAAAATGTCAAGAGCGGGGTGATTTATTTGCTCATTCTATGGAAATATTGCAAAGACAGTATGTATAAAAATGTGCAGGGCTTAAATGATAATGATTTATTTTTCTGGCTCCATCTCAAGCTTAGTGTCAGTGACTGTTTCTGATGTTGCCTGCCTCTTTGAGGTCTTTAGCCTTTTGACACCATTTGTAGTCCTTAAGAGCAATGGGAGATTGCAGTGCGGGCTGGAGGTTCAGGAGCTGATGCAAATTCATTCTCCAGCTGTCCCTGGTCTCTGGATGATGCCAAGTGGCCACCTGGGTGTGACCTTTCACATTTGACATCACTGCCCTAGAGTAATAGGTGCTTCAGCAAGGGGATGACAAAGCTCTGGCCCCGAGCTGAGATCTGAAAAATGTTCCTGCTCTGGGTCTCCCAGGAGAATTCTAAAGCACTAGCAAGTGGGGGCTCCGGAAAGAGTGGGAATTAGTGTTTTTTGCTCCGGGAATATGTGTTCACATTGGCAGCACAGCCTGACATGGAGTAAAGGCTCCCGGCAGGGCCGGCCTTGAGATTCTGTACCCTGGGCCTCAACCACAGCTTCTCCAGGGCACAGAGAGACTCTGAGCCTCAGGGTGCGTGCTTGTGTGTCTCAGACTGCACACTCCACGGGGCACGTCTGCACAAACAGCTCTGCCAGCCACAGCCAAGCACCCTGTACAGGGAAGCGCATGGTAAAAATGATCTTGATGCTTTGTAATAACTATGTGATTAAAACCGCGTGAAAAATGACAACAGTGAACACAAAAAAACAGCCCCGCAAGCTCATGCGCACCATCAGCAAAGCCTCTACCTTCGGCCCCCGCCCCAGCTGCTCATGGGTGCCCACGCTTTCTGGATATGCCCTCCAGACCCCTCGGCCAGGGGCTTTGTGTGGGAGAACCCTCCCTGCCCCTTCCTCCTGCTCTGCCTTCCCTACGACCAGCCCAGCGCGCTGTACCACTCTCAGCCTCTAGGGGGCACCAGAGCTTGCACATAACAAGGTGGAGGCTTCTTGAGACAAAAGAGGAGGATTTTGGCTGCCAATTTGTCTTAAGATTGTGTAAGGTCTGTCTTGAGGCAGTGGAGGCCATATACAGACCCGAATCGGGATGTGCATTGTTCTGGCTGGTCTGATGCTACTGGCTGGGCAGATGGTCGTCCACGCCCCAAGGTAATGGGGAGCCAGCTTCTGGTGCCTTTTGTATCTGCGATTCCAGCCCGTGGGGCCAGTGGTTGGGAGAAGGGGTCCCTGGCGTCAGCCTTTTTGAGACAGGAGGCTTCCTGTGCCCCTGCCCCACACTGCCTGCTTGCCCGGAGCCTCATGCATCGGAGAGACAGAAGGTGCCAGAGAAACAAGGCCAGTGAGGATGACAGGAGTTAAGGGAGGAAAGGCAAAAGGAAAGGGACAGCAAGAAAGAAAGAGAATTTCAGGATAGGGGCAAAATCAAGAATGAGATGGAGAAAAGCTAATGTATGGTGATTGTTCTAACCATTGTTATGGGTTTTGGAGCAAAACAATTTGTAGGAAGCAAACTTCCCCAAATGTGAGTACTTAATAAAGAAGAAAACAGAAGGATTGATAATGGGAATTAGGCTAATGAATAAACAAGCTGCTTAAAAAATGGGCTCCTTTCGCAGTCCGTTATTTTTAACTTAGTGGCAATTTGCATACTAGTTAATTTGCATATATTAAATACTGCTCCCCTTTTTCTCCTTCCTACCTCCTCCACTTCAGAATAACATTTCATTACGGTGCTGCTGGGCCCGAGGACTCGGAGGCTCTGGAGAGTTTATTAATTTATCCAACACATGCTGTGTACATTTTTATCACTTGCCGCACAGTGGACCCGGTATCTTTGAAGTCATTAACAACATGAGGGGTATTCTGCTCAAGGTATTCAAAAGAGAGCGAGCAAAGCCAGCCTACAAAAATGTTCCCCCAAACAGGGAAAGATCATGTTTGGTTTTTGTTCTTTCTAGGAAGACAAAAATGAGCAATGGATGACTCTCATCTGCATCAGAGAACCTCTGTTGTGTTTAACTCTTATTATTATTTTTTTGAATTTCAAATCGAAATGGAATGATTCTCAGTGGGGCACAGATTTCCGAAAGGAACTGGGCACCCATGACGTTCCTCCTGCTGCTGTCCACACCGGAAGGCGGAGGAGAGCTTGGGCCTTTGGGAGCCCCCACTACTGCTGATGGGAATAATGAACCAGGAGGTGAGGACCATGGGCCCTCCCCCACCCCGCCCCACCCTGGGTGCTCCCTGGACTGCACTTCCTCCCTATTGCCCTCTTCCAGGGAGTCCTCCCACCACTGCCCCTTTCCTTTCCCTTGCAGCTTCTGACTAAGTGGGAACTTCTAGCTCAAGCTTCTGGTTGCTTACTTAATTGCTCTGTAGTGCATCGTGGCACCTCCCATGGGACTAGAAGAAGGCCACCATGCCAACACGGGGACTTTTAAAAGGTGGCTAGGTCTGGCCCACTTGCCTTAATCCTATTGTTGTTTTCCCATGCCATCTTGTCAGTTTGCCTCTTAGCCCTTCTATTGTCCAGATGCTTAAGCTCAAGAGAAACCTGTGTATTTGCCAAAAGCTTATAGTTTTCCTCAGGTGCAAATGCAAACCAAAATATAATTAACTAACTAATTTATTCAATCATTCATTCATCAAATATTTATTGAATGCCTACTATGTGCCCCATATTCTAAGCAAAGGGGATACAAACATATAAATGATAAATGATACTAACCAAGAGTTATAAATGCTAAAGATTGATGGGATAGCAGGTGGCACAAGGGAGGGGGTGCCGCTTTAGCTAGGGTCATCAGGGACAGCCTCTCCAAAGAGGTGACAAAGGAGAACCCGAAGGAAACAGGATTTACTCAGGATATTAGTCTTGTGCACATCTCTGTGCTTGGCTTGGTCCTCCATGGGCTTGTGGCCTACTGACGTTATCCGTGGCTGGAATAACCTGCCAATCTCAATGTGTTTGCCATCACTTGACCCCGAGGTAGGGCCTGGTTTGGTGAAGCAGCAGCCCTTGGGACCCTCCCACCATTCAGGTGGCCTTCCATGTAGGTTCAGATCCTCTCTCCAGGAACAAACTCCTTGGGAAGAGGCAGTGGCCAAACGCATCAGGCAGCCTGGGTTTAAAGATGACTACGTTTGTGACTTTGGGTAAATTACATAATCTCCTTGTGCTTTAGTTTTCCAGTCTGCAAAGTGGGTACAATAAATGTAAAAGTCTGGCATATAATAGAGGCTCAATAAATGTTCCCGGGTTTTACTGACCAGAGTATAAGGAGCTAGATCATGCATGGGGAGTGTGGAGACATTTTATGTAGCATGCCAAACATGTACAGAATAGAAAATCTCCCTAGAGCAGTCTGTCAGTGCCTTATGCCTTGAGTTTCGGAACCAGACAGCCTTGGGTTTGAAACCCAGCTCCACTAACTCACTAACAATATTATCCTTGAGCAAGTTGCTTAATCTGATTATGACTCATTTTGCTCATTTATAATATGGGGATAATAATAATGTCTACCTTAAGGGCCTGTTATAAGCATTCATGAGACAGTATCCGTAAAGCATCTAACACATAAATGTTAGATGGTATATTTAATATTATTTCACTGTCCTGGTCTGTGGCAATAAACAGTTTGATTGTCTTGATGAACAAAAGAATGTTAAATTCTTCACATGTTGTATTGACTACCCACCCCAATTATTCTCAAACTAACTGCTACACTGCAGGTAATTTTCTCCACACCAATGCCTTTGCCCCAGTCTGAGCCACCATCTTTACTCCCAAGACAACTGTGGTGGCCCTCACTGGTCTCTCTGCTTCTACTCCTGCCCTGCTATAAGCCCTTCCTCACATAGCAGGCAGACAATCTATAGAATATATATTAGCTATCAGATGGTTTCCATTCACCCCTAAAATAAAATTCAAACTCCTTGCCTGGGCCTATAAGACTTTAATTGGCTTGTCCCTTGCTTATGTCTCCAACTTTAGCTGCCCTCACTTCCCTCCATGTCTGCTATAGTCCAGCCATACTGGTCTTCTTCTAATTTTTTAGGTCTTACCTTATCCATTTTCTCCTCAGAGAGGCTTTCTCTGAACACTTTGTCTAAGTATCAGCCCTCCCCTGTTATTCTCTGTCATAAGCCCTTCCTATTTCCCTCCTGACATTCTTTATGATGTACTTGTTTACTTGTTTGTCATGTATCTAGAGGCACCATAGGGCAAGGAGCATGTCTTCTTGTCTTGCCACTGAATCTCTAGAACCCAGCTGAGTGCTGGGCATGAAAGTTTTCTCAGGAAATTATTCATCAAATAAATGAGTCAGTCAGTTAATGAATGAAATGTAGGATACCTCTAGTTTGTTGGAAAAATTCTCTGTTCCTTTCTCAGGCTACCCCAATCAAGGGGTCCCCCTAAATGGAACTGCTAAATAGAAGTGAACACAGTCAGCTAATGTCAATACTGACTTTGTTAAACTAAGAAATGACAATGTCCAGAAAATGAATTGCTGGGTTCTTCTTCTCACACTTCATCACCCAACTCAGCTCTCATTGGTTGAGAATTTCAGTAATTGTGGGTGACTCAGGTGTGGCAAGTTGTAGAGATGTTCTGAATGATGGAGGGGATGTAGAGTCTGAGTTCAGAGCCATCCTTTGAGAGTGTTGGCTGTTATTCCCAACATTTGGGTTGGGAGCATGCTGCCCATAGACCATGTTTTCCCTTCTCCTTAAAAAACCAAACCAAGCCACAATATATCACTTAGTCTATATTACATGTATTAACTAATCAAATTCTCAAGACACTCCAAAGAAGGAAGCTGAGGCCCACGGAAGTTAGTGGTTAGGGAGTGGTCATGGAACCTGGGTTGGTGGGTGATGGAGTAGCCCGGGCTCCAGAGCCCTTACTCTCAGCCAACATTATGCTGTAGTGGTTACTATTAAAATTTAATGCAGCATTTCTTTAGGGAAAATTGATAATACCAAATGGAAGCCTGTATTGTGGTATATCTATGACTCTTTTATAAATGTCAGAATTTGGGCAAAAGTGAAGAAAAAAACTCTTTGGTGTATCACTGCAGAGACAAGTGCCTCAGCTGGGAGGAAGCTGCTCAGATACACTGGAAAACAGGGAGTGGGGATGGTTTTGTAGGAACCTGTACCAATCAGCCTCCATTCTCTTCCAGCCCTGGATCTGTAATAGTAGCATTAGCATCCTGAATTTAATTTCAGGGCCAGTGCTCTGCATTGCTCCTTTCTGTCTTTTCTAAAGACATTTTAATATTGCTAATCGATGCCCCGTGGAGTGACATTTTTCCCTGAGTGTTACTGCAAAGCAGACCTCTTGGAAGAATGAAATTCTACAACTAATTTTAAAATGGAAGTAGGATGAAGCCTGCTGGATTCTGATTTCTCAAATCAGAAAAGACCTGTAGCGGGGAGGGAACAGGCTGTAGCTGTGCAGACCTGAATTTAAATCCTGACTCTGCAACTTGCCAGCTATGTCGCCTTGAGCGGGGTACTTAACCCCGTGAGCCTCAGTTTCCTTCCATTTCCAAGGGACAAATTGACCTAACCAGGGGAGTATTGTGAGGATTGCATGTGATAATGTGTATCAAAAGCCCCAAGACAATGACATTCACAGAGTGGGGATTCCCCTCCCCTCTCAGATGTCATCTGGTTCACTTAGTTGCCCCCTTCTGATAAATCCTTACAAAGGAGACTCTTGTTTGGAGATAGCTTCAGGGAGGAGATTTGATGAACCCTCTTGGCCACCCATCCCACCATCATTAGCATCCCTAATTTTCTAGCCATCAGTAAAATACTGTGCTCAGTGGGGAGCCTCCTAGCTGAAAGGGACATGCAGGACTGGGGAGGGACTGGAGAGGGCCAGAGAGAAGACAAAAACTTTGGTTAAGAAAAAAAATGATAAAAAACCAAGAGGGGCACAAGAAGAAGAAGAAAGAGAAGGAGAAGAAGAAGGTGGGGGGAGAGGAAGAGGAAGAAGACCCCTGAGACAAACTGAAGATACCAAAACCATTCAGCCTGAACCTTTAAGCTTGACTTGAAGGATTTATTAACACTAGGGCACCAGTCAGGGGCCGGAAGGTGCAAGGAAGGGTGAACTAACTGTAAAGAGCTCTTGATGCAGGAGAGAGCTGGTCAACCCACTGCCACCTTGCTGATGGCCTACTCCCAGGCTAACTGCCTATGTTCTCATTGTGTCAGCTCAGAGCACTCATGTCCTGCCAGCCCACCCACATTACAGCTTCTCTTGATTGTGGGCCTGTTTCAGACTTGGTTCTGTGCCTCCTCCAGCCTTAGCTGGAAAATAGCAATTCTTAGGGTCCTCCTCCTAAAGTTGGACAAAAATCTGCTTCCTTTTAGCTTTTACCCACTAGCTCCAGCGCTGCCTCCAGGATTCGAATAATGAGAATACCCACTATCCCAAGTGAGAGTCTTTCAGATATTTAAAGACAGAGATAATCAGGCTAAACAGTTCCAGCACCTTCATTTGTGATTGATTGATTGATTGATTGATTTTTTTAAAGACTTTATTTATTTATTATTTGAGAGAGAGAGCATGAGAGAGAGCACATGAGAGGGGGGAGGGCCAGAGGGAGAAGCAGACTCCCTGCTGAGCAGGGAGCCCAATGCGGGACTGGATCCAGGAACTCCAGGATCATGACCTGAACCGAAGGCAGTCGCTTAACCAACTGAGCCACCCAGGCGCCCTTCATTTGTGATTTAATTAACATTGTGTCCAACATCTTTCCCCTGTTCTTCACCTCCCTGTGGCACTTTTTCAATTGGTCAGGGACCCTCTTAAGCACAGATCTTCAGGACCACTGGGAGAAGCAGACCAGAGCCAGTTCCCACCAAAACACTGCACTCTACATTCCTAGCAGTTTCCTTGGCCAGAGCCCCCACACTACTGTGAATATGAGCCTACATGCAAACTCAGACCCAAGGCCTTGTTCTTATGAGCTATTCCAAGGTATGTCTCCTCATCCTCTACTTGTGCACTTGAACCCTTGAATAGAACCCCAAGGTTTTAAAAATATCCATTGAAATTTTTCTTTTTTTGAGAGAGAGAGAGAGAGAGAGCTTGTTCATGCCCCTGCAAACGGGATAGGGTAGGGGTAGGGAAGGGAGCGGGGAGGGGCAGAGACAGAGAATCTTAAGTAGGCTCCACACCCATTGTGGATCCCGACTTTGCAACCCTGAGATCATGACCTGAACCAAAATCAAGAGTCAGAAGCTTAACCGACTGAGCCATCCAGGTGCCCCTTATTTTGTCAGGTTTGAACTGGTATGTCCATCTCTCCAGACTGCTTTTGGCTTCTGTGATTCCCTTCCTCAGCTTTTCCTCTCAGCCTTAAGCTGTGTAGATGGGATAGATTGGCTCTAGAGGCCAAAAATTTAATAATAGTTGATAAAAGTTTTGGATTGACTAAGACAGAGGTCAAAATTCTTCATCATATCATTCAGAGTATACTGTAGGATCACATCACACGTTAATCATCATCTCCGAATTTATTCAACCAGTTATAAATCCACTGAATGGTATTATCATGAGGTCCATATCTCTGTAATTTGTTCACAATGATATTATAGGAAACTCCATCAAAGACATCGTTAAAATCGATAGGCACTGTATCTACTGCATCCCTTTGATTCTTCCTTGTGGTCATCCCAACAACAAGCCTATCTCATGTGGCCTTAGTTTTAGTGAGTCTAAGTTGGTCCCAGGAAATGAATATGCTCCCCATCTTGGAGTTCACATTCCCTCTATTGCACAGTCTATCCTCCAAGTGTTTAATAGGGACAATCTTACTCCTTTAAAAATCAGAACTTGCCCTTCTTCCAAAGGCTATTAAAGAGATGAGAATGGGAGAAAGGAGACAGGGATTACACTTTGTAGAAATAATTTCGATTAGGCATTAAGAATAATTCCCTGGGAATTATTGGGAACTGATCAGCATATTGTTTTGTTAACAACTATCCGAGGTTCAAGAGATCTTCTGAGTGGTGCTACCTGAAATGCAACAGCTGGCTCGGGGGCAGTTTTGTGGGACACTCAAGTGGGATTTATGTGCTACAGGGATCCCCCCACTTTTCAAAAGTCCAGGTTATTCCACTTCGGGTTTTTTTTGTTTTTTTTTTTTTTTACTATTTTATTTATTTAAGAGAGAGAGCACAAGCAGGGAGGAGGGGCAGAGAGAGAGGGAGAAGCAGGCTCCCCTCTAAGGAGGGAGCCCGACACAGGGCTCGATCCCAGGACACTGGGATCATGACCTGAGCCGAAGGTAGATGTTGGGGACTATATCAGTGCCTCAGCATCAAGCCACCACAGCTTTGAACTGTGTCTGTGAGCATCTGTGCTTTAGCTCCATTTATTTTGTGCAACTGTGAACAAGATGTGTCTTAAGTATCAGGAAAACCTAAGAAAGGTTATTTTTTGGGTCTGGAAATGCTCAACAATTTTTCCATATAAATTAATGGTAATGACTTCTTCACTCTATGTATGCAATTTTGGTTTACTAGAGGTTTCGTAGGAGTGCTCTACTTTAGGATAGCACGGGAAACCTGTATTCCCTTTTTATGAGAAAATGTCGTACTATGTTTAAAAAGGGGAATCAGTGATTCCTCTATGCCTTCAGTACTGAGGAGGTAATTTTCATATTTTGGTACAGAAAATACATCTTTGGTTCTTTTTGGATCAGTCTGCCTCTTGTTGACAAACTAAGTAGGATGCAGAGACCCCAGGAAGAGAGTGAAGACAAGACTCTGCATCACTTCAACAGCAAGACATCTATACAGTTCTTGTCATTCTCCCATCTACACTCCTGTTTCACCCATCCATCCATCTGTCCATCCATCCATCCATCCATCCAACCAACATTCAGTAAATATTTACTATGCACAAGGCACTAATGAAACCAAAATTTTGCCCTTGAGGAGTATATGGTTTAGTATATGAGATAAACTGTATATAATTGATGATAAAAATGTTATTATAAGATCAGACAGAAATTGCTTCCAGTTAGATGGAACTGGGGAAGCATTCGAACCAAACTAAAAAAAGTTGGATAAGATTTAGATATATGGACATAGGAGATAAGGTTTTTCCGGGCAGAGGGAATAACCAAGGGCAAAGACATGAAGGAGGTGAACTGTGGAGACTGCGTGGGGCTTTGCAGGAGAATAGTTGGGGAGAAACTGGAAAGGAAGCCCGGGATAGTTGGTGGAGGGTAGAATTCCAGGTTAAGGAATCTGTACTTCTTCAGAAGGAAATGGGGAGCCATTGAGGATTTTGAGTATTGTAGTAAATGTAAATAGAACTGTGTTTCAGAAAATCACCTTATTTACCAGTGCCAAAAGTTGGAAGCAAGATGATAGAGCTCTGCCTCCAAGTCCTGCCCTCTGATTCTCCTGTGGTGGTCACTGCTAACACTGGTGGGAAGGAAGGTGGTGCCATTTAACCCTCAAGAAGAAAGGTAGGTGCAGTGGGTCTGTGAGTTCCAGTAAGATCCCCCTTTCAGGACTGCCATGTATCTGCTCATGCTGTGAGTGTGGGCAGCTGGTGGCTCACAGGTACATCCTTCTCTGAGAATTGACTTTGGCTGGAGAGAGCTGCCCCACCTCCAGGTTATTCTCTCTCCTTCCATGACTGATACAGAAAGTAACAAAATGCCTGGCCTCCTTGCCTCAATATGAAGGACAACTCTGAAGGAGTCTGCAGCTCCTGAGCCCCCTGCAGGATCACCCAAGGCCTCTCTGTTACCTACTGCACACTCTGACAAACCTCTTGCACACACATCTCCATCTCAGAGCGTTTTTCCAGGATCCAGACTGCGGGCAATGGGTCTTCCTCTTCCCAAGTTCCATCTGCTGTTGACCTATCCAGTGGATGGCTTGTTTCAGCAACATGTCATCTCTCTGGATAGGGACTGGGAGTGGGCAGTGCTGCTCCTATTCTGCAGAGATTCCTTCTATGAATACAGGGTTTTCTCTAGGTCTGGAAGGTCTCTGACCCTTCCCAGGCGGTGTTCCCCAAAATGTCTTCCATAGCATGTTTGTGGAGGTGCTTCTTATAAAAAGTGGTGGTCAAACAAGAACTCAGTATCCAGAGGTTAGAATTGTAGACAATGCCCAGATGTATTTGAGAATAAGGGCCTCTTTCTCAAAAACCATATCAGGGATTAAGGAATTGTTGCTCTGTGCCTTTGAGGGGCTCTGTGGGGCTTAAATACTCATTAGTGAAGGGCAAGACCAGTATTACTTGGGATGATGGTTTTGACACAGTGTTGAAAGCTCATGCAGCTCAGCATCCATGCAACATAAACGATGAGACAAGCTGGTGGAGATGGTGGAGACGTGGGAATCAGGCATATACCCATATAAAGGGGACTGCTGCTACGTGATTCCAGACAGACATTTCCATATGGGAGCGCCAGCCCCTGTGGTCAGATCTCAGTTTTTGCAAGAGGAACCAGACATATGTATTTTTTTTTTTAATTTAAGCTTCTTGAGTTTTAATTCAATTTTTAGAAAATACTGTGTTTGTGGAGCAAAACATATCTACAAGCTGGATGTGGCCTGAGGGCTGTGGTTGTCTGCCTGTTTTAAACCCCTGTACATGCTGGAAAGAGTGCCAGAGGCAAAAAAAAAAAAAAAAAGGTAAGCACATTTGTGTGTTCATTTTTAGAGGGGGCTCTGCCCAGTAGTGGTCGACGGTGGGGGCGGTGAGGGGGTGGTCAGGATGAGCTAGAGATAAGGGGGGCGGGCCACTGAGCCCATGCATGACTAGACAGCTGAAAACAAGCTTCCAATGTGTATTGGACTCTTGCCTTCGTGGGGATTGGGGGAAACTTCAGGTTTTAAAAAAGAAAAATCTTATTTGCAAATTTACTTATTCCTTAAATTCCTTCTTAAAACATTGCTTTATGTTATTTGATCTTCAAGAAATCCTTCAAGGATTCCCAGTTGTATGTGAGATAACAGTTGGCAGTTAAGTCCCTTCATATTAAGACTACACATGCGATTCATTCACTCATTCATTCAGGTGTGAATTCCTTTATTTGACACATACACAAATAATAATACAAATAATTATCAAATGCTGCATTGTGCAAGCCACGGTATGAGGTGCTTCCAGGAATAGTGCTATGGCTGCCTTACAAGAACTCCGTGGTCAGCTCAGCAGCATAGGCTGATTGCAATAGTTCACACGTACTGACCATCTACTAAGTGCCTGGTGCTATACTTAGTAGCTTTCTTGAACTATCTCTTTAATTCTCATGCCAACCTACTGAAGGGGCAACTGTTATTTCTGACTTCAGTTTAGGGCAAGAAATGGAAGCCGTTCTGTCTCTGTACTTGACCCAGGGTCAGAGAGTTCTAGGAGCTGGAGCTGGATTGGAGTTTAGTGGATACCTTCCCAACCATTACTCCATCTGGTGCCCTGTGGAGGGTCTTTGAGCACTACCCAGCCCTCCGGCACTCCTTACAGTTGCTCCCTGGGGTCCCACAGGGCCAGCTTCCATCGGGGCCCATCAGAGAAGAGGATCCTTAGACCTCAACAGGCCCTACAGAGGAAGAAACAGAAAGATGCAAAAAGGTTCATCCTCCTTATAGATGCAAAACTGTTCATCCTCTTTAGAGAGGAAAGGCAAAGGCAAATCACACTGAAATGCCACATTTTCCACATTTGATTAACAAAGATTCAAAAGCTTAATACTACTTAGTGTTGGCCAGGGTTCTCCTTTCGCACAGTATTGATGGGAAAGACAATGGGGAAAGCCGTTTTAAGTGCAGTTTGGCTATATGTGTGTAACTACATGTTTAAGTGCACATACCTTTTGATCCAGAAAAATCCCCTGAAGCTATGCACACACATACATCCCTACAAGTATATATACTATATAAATACCAGCACAAACGCATGTACACATGCATATAAGGGTGTGGCATTTTCAGAAACAGCAAATTATAATTGATCTTCGGCAGTGAAGAGTTAGGTAAATAAATAATGCAAACTAGGGAAACTGCTGCTTATCACTGGGAACTAAAACCCAAGCCCTCCCCAGGCCTGCAAGGGCTGCCATGATCTCGTCTCTACTTCCCTCATCAACCTCACTCACTGCCACTCTTTCCCTCCACTGCTCCAGCCACAGGGGGGCTCCTCCCTGCTCCTCATGCAGATCAAGGCCATGCCATCTTCGGGAACTTTGCTTTTGTTCTTGTTCTTCTTGGAAGGTTCTTTCCTCAGATATTCACATGACTCCCTCCCTCACTTCATTTGTGTCTCTGTCCAAATATCACCCCTTAGTAGGCAAAATCCAATACGGCTCCAATGACCCCTCCTCCTGGTGTTTGCACCCTGTGTGATCCCTTCGCTCGGAGTGTGCGCTGGACCTCGTGACTTGCTATTAAGGAATAGAACATAACAAAAATGAGGGATGCCCCTTCTGGATTGATTATAAAACACTGTGATTTCCATCTTGCTGACTCTGTCCCTCCCTCTCTGGCTCTTCTCTCTTGCTCACTGTGATGAAGCCAGCTGCCAATTTGTGAGCCGCCCTGCGGAGAGGCCCCTGTGACAAGGAACTCAGAGAAAGTCCAACAAGCAGCCCGTGAGGAACTGAGGCCTTAGAGGACGGCCTGTGGGACACTAATTCTTGCCAACAACCATGTGAGTTTGGAAGCAGATCCTTCCCTGTTTGAGCCGTCAGGTGACTGAAGCCCTGGCTCACACCTTGACTACAGCCTGTAAGAGACCCCGAGGCAGAGGATGCCGCTCAGCTGCTTCTGGACGCCTGTCCTGTTGAAACCCTGAGTTAATAAATATTGTGGCTAAACCCGCGAAGTTTTAGAATAATGTGTTACACAGCCATAGATAACTGATACAGAACCCCTCAGAAAAGTCTTCCATGACTATGCAGTCTAAACCAGCAACGTCCTTTGTTGTATGGTGTTCCCTTAACCTGAGTTGTTTTTCCTCACGGCATGTGTCTTTTGGACATCTTACATTTTATTTATTTATTTATTTATTTATTTATTTATTTATTTATTTATTAAAGAGTTTATTTATTTATTCATGAGAGACAGAGGGAGAGAGAGGCAGAGGGAGAAGCAGGCTCCCAAGGAGCAGAGAGCCCGATGCGGGACTCGATCCCAGGACCCTGGGATCATGACCTGAGCTGAAGGCAGACGCTTAACCATCTGAGCCACCCAGGCGCCCTGGACATCTTACATTTTATTGGTTTGTTTGTATATTTTTTTCTCTCTGCTAGGATACAGAGAAATCTCATGAGGACAAAACCTTTGTTCTGTCTACTGTTGTGTTCACGAGTGCCTAGAGCAGTGCTTGACCTTAGGTGGGTGTTCGCACTCAATGGGTATTTGTGAGTGCAGGAATAATGCAACTCATGAAGAGAATGAGCCATTCTTGCACATCCCAACATGGGAGAGTCTTCCAGGATACAACCTAATGGGGCGGGGGCAAATTGTGATTCAATCTACATAGAGCACGATTTCCTTTTCATATCTAAAAGTTTGTATATCCATCAAAAAAATTCAAAAGGATACATATCCAAATGTTAGTGTTTTTCTCTAAAAGATGAAATGATGAGGCTATACTGTCTTCTTAAACATTTCTATAATTTTTAAATAATTTACAATGATTATTCTGGGATCGTAAAAAACTGAAGACAGTTTGTACAATTTGTAAGGCCAACCATTTGCTTTTCAATGTCCTTGTGTAGCCTCTAGGTGAAGCTCAGGGGAGGCAGCCGGCCATGGCTCCGGATCCAGCAGTCGGACAGCTCCCCCTTCCAGTGGCCAGAAACCCCTCTCCCTGTGCCTTCCCCAGTCAGACTACTGTCTCTGGGCAGCACCCAGGAAGAGCTCATCTCTCTCCCACATGACAGACTGTCAGAAATCCAGCATGTTTTCTGTGAATATTTCTTGGCAATAATTACAGAATAGGAAATAAGAGGTTGAAAAGAAATAAAAAGATAGTACAGCAAAAATAACTCTTTTTGCAGTTCAGCCTTGAGGGGATAAAGCCTCTGAGGGGCTGATGGGTGGAGCAAGGGCTCTCATCCTCCGCTCCACTTGGGGGAGAAGTTCTCATGCGTGTGCTAAGGTTGGGTTTTGGCGAAGGCTCCGGTGAGAACTCTGGACACACAGACCCGTTTGTCCTTGTCTCTGCTGAGTGTGTCTGTGCAAGAAGGTGCCTGGAGCTGTTCCATCGAAAGCTTCAGGGTTCCCTATGGATTCAAAGCCAGCGTGGGAGAGGGAGGTGGACGGCAGCCTTGACAGCATTCCCTACACAACTTGGTTTGGGCGTAGTTTCTCATCAACCACCATGCAGTCAACTCTCTGGCCTCACCCTGCCCCCGCCTTATCCTCTGTGCTCTTATGGTTGCTGTGTGCATTGAATGGGATGGAAGCTAAGCCTCTGAGAGTAGGGCCTCTGGTTTTCTTTTCTTTTCTTTCTTTTTTTAAGGATTTTATTTATTTATTTGACAGAGAGAGATAGCAAGAGCAGGAACCCAAGCAGGGGGAGCGGGAGAGGGAGAAGCAGGCTTCCCACGGAGCAGGGAGCCCAATGTGGGGCTCGATCCCAGGACCCTGGGATCATGACCTGAGCCGAAGGCAGACGCTTAATGACTGAGCCACCCAGGCACCCTGGGCCTCTGGTTTTCTGTCCTCTGTGAAGTCTTCTGGGACAGCCAGGTAGGTGCTAACGTGGGGTGGCTGAGTGAACAAGCGGCCACACTCACATCGGTGTGTGTCCTTTCCAGAGTGTGCTCAAGTGTAGTCTGATCACTGCAGAGTACAGCAAGATTGTAGACACATTCTTTCTGCGTTCCATACTTCGGTGAATGTGACCTGAAATTACAGGAGACTGCTCTTAGGCAACCAACTTGAACAATGGAACCTGAGCAAGCCAGAAGGGCCCACAGTGATTCCCCCCACCCCCAGGCTGAATGCAAACAGGCCCATTAGGTGACCCACCTCAAAATATCCATAAGCTGACCAAGGGGTTACTTACACATGGACACAAGTACCAAAAAGAAAAATTCCACAAATTCCCATACTTCCTCACTCCACCCTATACCTATAGCCCTCACCACCGCCTCCTGGCAGACAGTCTCTCCTTTGCTGTCCTGCCCGCTGCCCTCTTGCGGCATATTCGATAAACTTCTATCTCCTTTGTTCTGCCTTGGGTGAATTCTTTCACTGCCTGGCCATTGCTTCCACCCAATCAGGTTGCCTCGCATTTGGTGGTCCCTTCCCACAAAAATTACATTTTTTAGGCAGTTAATCAGTTATATAACTTAGTCCTCTTGTTCCCCAACCTTTTCTCCTTTGTTTAAAGGAACTGTCAGATGTCTTTCTTTAAATGTTGCTTTCATTATGGAATATTTCAAAGGTACAGTATTTTGAATATATCAAACATAAATGCTCATGGACCTGTATCTCTCGAATACAACAAATATCTGTTTTGTCACAGTTATTTCACTTTTTTTGAGAAATAAAATGTATAAATAAATTCGAAGCCTCCTTTATTTTTCATTCTTTGCTCTTCATCTCTTTATCTCAAGAGATAAATAATATTGTTAAATTGGTGTGTATCTTTCCTATCCATGTTTTATGTTTTATTACGTATGTATATCTATAAAAGTAAAGTGTCCATATCTAATGTATCAGATCTTATTGTCTGATGATTCCATAACTCAGAAGGAGGTGTTCAATATTGATTCTGAGAAACTGAATCTATTCATTTTGATTGCTGTGTTCTCTGAGTGTCATGATATGTCCACTCCCCAGCAACTGTGTAGGGCATTGCTCATTTCTCCATTTTCATACCATCCCTGAGTTTTATCAGACTTTTAAAAATGATCAACCTGATAAATATGAAATGATATCTCATTTTAATTTGCATTTTTCTCATTACTAGTGAGGTTGGACAACTTGTGCATTTATTTGCCATTCAGATTTTCTCTTTTATCAATTGCCTCTTCTTACATTGTGGCAGACTGTAAAAAGTAACCACAATAATTTCCGTCTCTGAATCCACATCCCTGGGTAGTTCTCCTCATACTGACTGTGGGCTGAGACATGTGACTTGCTTTGGCCAATGACATGAGAAAACATGAGGCTTGGAAAGACCCGAGAGTGGTGCTTGCTTTTTCTCGCTGCTCTTGGGAACTCTACAACTACTGCCATGTGGAGGAGCCCAGGCTAGCTAGCCGGCCAGATGATGACACACTTGTAGCCCAGGAACTTCCGTTAGTCCTGCCAAATGCCAAACATGAGGCCACAGATCATTAGCTGACTGCAAACAAGGGCGAGCCCAGCTAACCCCCTGATGAAGAAGAGTCATTCCTTTTGAGCTCCGCCTGGACTGCCAACTGTGGCCAAGTAAAGAGCTGCTATTGTTTGAAATCAGTAAATATTGGGTGATGTGTTATGCAGATAAAGCTCCTTTACACACACATTTTGCCCATTTTCCCTTCTTGATTGCTTGACCTTTTTCTCATTGCAAAGCTCTTTCTTCACAGGACATTTCTCGTGTAACTCTATGAGTAAATTTATGAAGGAGACATAATTATTACCATCTCATAGATGAGGGAACTAGAATTAAAGAGGTTTAGTGACTTGTCACGGATCATGCAACTCGCAAGCAGGGCAGGTGGGATTCGAATCCATGACTGTCTGACTACACGCTCTTAAGGCATTTATTTCGCTGCCTGGCTTCACTCACGCATTGAATTCATTCAGTCAGTCAGTGGAAATACTTTAGGGTGGGGAACTGTGCCACATCACTTCTCAAAGGTTTTTTTTTTTTTTTTTTTTTTAATTCTGGTTTAGACATTTTTGTTTTCAGTGGTATACTGGAACCAGCTCATACTGGTCACAAGAGCCAGTGTGAGTATCTCTTCACGGTTTTGAGTTCAGCGACACCACTTCGGTGGCTTGGCATTGGCTGTGGTAGGAATATTCATACCATGGAAATCAGCAAAAGCTATAAAGCAGAGCTTTTTTTTTTCTTCTTCCACAGAGCTGATTATCAGCACGCTGAAAACTGGACTGGGTTTCCATCTATTCCGTATACTTTGTTTTATCTGTCCATTTCAGTTGCTTGTTAGCATCGTTTTGGGATATGAGGCCGTTATCCAAAATATTTGCTATTCCTCTTCACTTTATACTACCCGCAGATGAGATCAGTATAACTTCGATGCCTTCACTGGGCCATCAGCTGAGCTGGAGATGTTGAGGGTTCACTTGCTTCCTTAACCAACACTTTTATTGTTCTACTAATGGGCAGCATTCACTGAGTATTTACTATGTGCTAAGCAATGTTCTAAGCCTTTTAATTGTATTTTGATGTGTAATCTCTTCAACAACCCTACAAGGTATGAATTTGAGGCACAAGGAAAATGAATTCTGTTCTTTAGGGGTCTACATTAGCTAGCCAATGGCTGAACTGGGATTCAAACTCTGCTTGCTACCTTCCTTTATCCAACTATGTTTCAGTCCAACCCTTGAGACTCTAGCTGATCTTCAGGATACAGAGGCCAGGAGGGGAGTTGGATTCAGTGAGCTGCGGTAGGGTTTGCTTGGCAGTAGAGAGCCATTGAAAGTTTTTGAGTGAGAGAGTGATTTTTTTCACAGAGTACTTAGGATAGTTTGTCAAACTAGAGTATGACGGATTTCCCCAATTAGGAGAAAGACCAGGGGCAGGAGAAACATTTGGGGGCATTATAACCATCATTTAGAGCCTGATGGTGTCTATGGAAATAAAACCACTCATCTGCATGTGGCTTTCACTCCAACTGGGTCAGGCTCCTCGCTGGCTCAGTCCAGTTGCCAATAGCTATTTCCTCGGTCCAGGGCACAGCTTCTATCTGCTTTATTTCTTTACATATAAAAATAGTTAAAGCATAACCACCGATATATTACTATTATTGAGCTCCCCCCACGACATCATTCCCCTTAAGTACCTGTCACCTGATTCAGATGGTTTTGATGTAATCATTTCCCACATATTTATCATTCCTCACCAGTGATCCTTAGGTTCCTCAAGGGCAGGGACTGCACCGTGTATTTTGGCATGCTCCGCCATGCTGAGATCATCAGAGTTACCCCATAAGTGCTTGTGGAATATAAGAATGCATAAAAACTCTTCATTTTTTTTTTTTCCTACTGGTAAGCTCATTGACAATAGGTGCCTGGAGTAATATAATTAGGAAGCTCCAAAATAAAATTGTGTTAAGGAACTACTTAAATGCTGTAAAGGAAAGTAGAGAAGACAGCCAGTTAGTACCTACGAGCACCCATGATTTCTACATAATAGAAGTCATTTATTGGATTTAGTTGCCTTAGGTTCCTGGCTATGGGCTATCCCCCCAAGTCCTTAATTGCTTCATCCTGAGGAAGGAAAGGGCCCCATTCAGAACCAGGTGATAAAGTGTCCAGACTGAGAAACCCTAAACCCTGACAGATTTGAGATTGCAGCTCGGAACCAAGGAACCCATATGAGGGGGGCAGAACCAACAACTCCTGAGCATCTGGTGTATGTAGACGCTATACTGTAAACCTTTTCTTCTGGTCGCCCTCACAACCTGCTACGTATGTTTTGTTCACCCTTTGAAAGATGGTAGAACGGAGCTCTAAAAAGATGTGTAACTCATCTGAGAGTACACAGCTGGTAAGAAACAGAGAAGAGACTCAAATCCACTTCTATCTGGCTCTAAAAACAATGCTTTATTGTTTACACACAGGACTAGGCTGGTAATGTAAGTGGGTGAATTAGGCCGAGTATAAGAAAATTGGGAGAGGGATGCAAGCCCTGTTTCAAGACATTCAGAAGCAAACTTTTAAAAACTGCTAGCCAAACAATACCCCCTCCCTTCAATGTCTGCAGGCTGGACTTCACAACTTTTATTTTAATAAGGTAAGGAACTGCACCCAGTCAAGGATGGGAGACAGGGATCCCTCTGGCATTTTGTTTCTTCTTCTTCTTCTTTTTCTTTTAAAGATTTTAAAGATTTTAAAGAGAAAGAGAGAGAACCAGTGGTGGGGAAGGGTGGAGGGAGAGGGAAAGACAGACTCCCCGTGGAGCAGGGAGCCCAAAGCAAGGCTCCATCCCAGGACCCCGGGATCATGACCTAAGCCGAAGGCAGATGCCCAGCCAACTGAGCCACCCAGCTGACTGAGCCACTCAGGTGCCCCTGGAATTTTCTATGACAGGCTGCTGTTAGCTAGCAAAACTAGTCTGAAACTTGATCTCATCCATGAGGAGGAAATCCATGCCGTACAGAGGTTGTGAAAGCAAAGAGGTTGTTTGGGGATCCAGCTCAGATGGTACTCCTAAAGACAACCAGAGCTGGACTGTCAGCAAACAGGCCTCAGCAAAGAGAGTAGGTCCAGTAACAGACAGGCTGATGTGTGGCAAGAAATCTGGAGGCCCTGGCAAATGGAGTGTCAGGAGAGTCTAGGAACACACAGGTCAGCTGATTCCAGGGGAAAGTAAAGGTGGCTTCAGAGAGGTCAGCAGGTGATGGGAAGGCAGGTGGGGAGGTGGTCAGCAGCAGAGAGGTCAGGGGTCGGGATCCAAACAGTAGCTTCAAGGCAGAGTATTCAAGGCTGACCTTCTCTCTCTGAGGTGGGGAGAGAGGATGCAGCCTCCAGCTTGGGAGGCCAGGTGGGATTTAGATTTTAGGAGTTGTATTCTAGAACTTACCCTGAGCTAGAGAGGAACCTGTCCCGTGCATGTTAGAGGGATGTGTGTATCATAAGCACATACACACACAGTAAAATTTATGTAAGAACACACAAGGGCCTCTGTCACTTGAGATACAGCTATTAATGCCTGCACATCATGCCCTGCAAGCCTGAACATTCGCTTCCGTAGATAACACCATACAGGCCCCAAGTAAATGTTCCTCCATGTCTCTTGCTCTATGTCCATTGAAACACAAGTCAACTCATTCAGGTGTGTGGGTGTGTGGCTGAGGAAAAAGACTGAGGAGAACTGGAGCAGTGGAAGCACTTAGGTAAGAGAAAAGACAAATTAGCATGTCAAATCCTTTCTTTTAGGTAGCATGAAGGCAATAGGCTCTGGATAATAAAGTAATAAAGTATATGTTTTTTAGTAGTTCCACACATCCTCTTTTTTTCTTGGCCTCTTTTCTTGTTCCAGTTTGTGGTTCTGGAGGTATTCAGAATTATTACGGTGTTCACAACAGTTATGTATAGTGGATAAGTAATATTTTGCAATATTAAAAATTTAGACTACTCCTAAATTTGTATATACATAGGTCTAGATGTAACATCTGTGCATTATGACACTGATTACTGACATGGTCAACTGTATGGGCATTCAATGCTCAGATTACAAATAATCTTATTTTTATAAAACATTTAATAAGTTTTAACTAAATTTTCAAAAAGTTGAATTAAAAATTAAGATTGATTTAAATAATTGTTTAAAATTTTGATATTCATTAATTATAGTTTATGTTTTACCTTTTAAACTGAATATCTATTAAATTGAATATTTTACAAGGAAATATTAATAAGTATTTTAGAAATTAATTTTTATTTTTTGAAGATTTATTTATTTTAGAGGCAGGGGCAGGGGGAGAGGGAGAGAGAATCCCAAGAAGACTCTAAGCTGAGCACAGAGCTCGACACGGAGCTCCATCTCACGACCCTGAGATCACGATCTGAGCTGAAGACAAGAGTCGGACACTTAACCAACTATGTCACCCAGGTGCCCCTAATTTTATAAATTTTATACTCAATTTACATTTTAAATGAAAACTTTTCAAATTTTATACAATTTGAATACAATTTACATTTTACTTTTTGCAGACTAGACTCATTTCATTATCACAACAAACTTGTGAGGGGAGTGCTATTATCCTTACTGTACCAATTTAACACAAATTATGTGAAACTATTGAACATAGGAACATAAGATTTTATTGATCTGAAGACAAGAAAAATAAATTTCATGGAACCTATATAATAATTTGTGTATTATGTATGTATTAATTACTTAAATATCATCAGCCTACAAATGGGCACCTATATATAAGCAATGATGATTAAATTCAATCAACCTTGATATCTTAATTTTGGTCATATGAAACCACAGGTTTGTACATATTTTTAAATTTTGTTTTTATGATGGTATAAATGTCAAGGTAAGAAGATAGAATATAAGTTATTTACCAGTTTGTTAGCTTAATTTATAACTTTTAAATATTTAGACATATGTGGATTTAGTGGGTTGAATTATGGCCCCAAAAAGATATGTCCAGGTCTTAATTCCTGATTTCCTGGGAGAGTGAGTTTATTTGGAAAAAGTGTCTTTGCAGATGTAATTAAGTGAAGGACCTTGTGATGAGGTCATCCTGGCTTCAGCATGTGGGCCACAAGTCCAATGACAAATGTCCTTACAAAAGAGGAGAAGACATAGAGTCACAAGGGAGAAGGTCATGTGAAGGGAAAGGCAACCTCAAGCTCAGGAACACCTGGGAACCCCCAGAAGCTGGGAGATGCAAGGAAGGGTTGTCCCCTAAGGCCTTCAGTGGGAGCATGGCCCAGTTGACAACTTGACTTCTGACTTCTAGGCTCCAGAACTGTGAAGAGATAGATTCTTGCTGGGTTTTTTTGTTTTGTTTTGTTTTGTTTTTGTTTTTTTAAAGATTTTATTTATTTGAGAGAAAGGGAGAGATAGCACAAACGGGGGGAGGGGCAGAGGGAGAGGGAGAAGCAGACACCCCGCTGAGCAGGGAGCCCAGTGTGGGGCTCGATCCCAGGACCTTGAGATCATGACCTGAGCTGAAGGCAGACGCTTAACCGACTGAGCCACCCAGGCGCCCTGATTCTTGCTGTTTTAAAAGCCAAGTTTGTGATAGTTCGTTAGGACAGCCCTAAGAACCTAATACAGTGTGCTTCCATTTGTGCCCTTCTCCTGGGCCCTGCTAATATTAGGAGTGGGCCTGGCTGATCAGAGATAGTACTTTCAAGATTTCAAAGCTGCCCCCTGTTCCAGGCCCTAATGCGTTCGCTGAGAGACTATGAGCTTCTTGGAGATGGATATCTATCTTTGTCTTCTTTATAGCCCTAACTTCTAGTTGGGTGCTCAGTATGAGCTAATGAAGGAATGACTAAATGAATGACTGGATGGTGGTCATCAGAGAGAAGGCTCCAGAGCCAGTCTTGCCCAGATCAAAGTCCAGTTCCTGGCCATATGACTGGGGTAAAGTTATATAACTTACTTGACTCAACACCAAATTCTTAATTCATTCTCTGTAAACTGGGATAATAGCACTCACTTCACATGGTAGTTCTAAGAATCAAATGAGTCAGTCCATATAAAATAATCAGCATATAATAAACACTAAGTAAATGATGGTTGCTATCATCATCATCATCACCATCATCGTTCTTATATCATCCTGCCCCACCTCAAGGCCTTCATTCATGCTGTTCCCTTTGCCTGAGATACTCACTCTCTCCCCCACTTACTCCTACTCATGGTTCTGGTCTCAGCTTAAACCTCACTTCTTCAAGGGTGCCTTCCCTGAGCCCTGAGTTTAGATCAGTAGTATGCTCCAGTGTTTCTGTTCATGTTTTCTGCAAGTCTGTGGGCTCTGTGACAGCAGACAGTACCTTGAGCACTGATACAATGCTATACCTAGCAAAGGACCTGACTCATAGTAAACAAAGATATTGTAAATAAGTTATTGAATGAATGGTTCAATCCAGTTCAAGATCTGATGGGAAGGAAAGCCTCCATGGCAGAGAGATGCAATCTCTAGAAAGAAGATTAATTTGACTCCATTTCTTTGTAGGCTTTTTGGACCTCTCTCACCTCCATCAGTTTTGAAAACAATTTAGTTTCAATTCAGGCTCTCTCTGCTCTCATAGTTGCCCAGCAACCTGATTTTGGTTTGGGGGAGGTGTAAGACATGGGATCCAAGATGCTCAGGGTACAATAGGCTCCATATTGTCTATGAATGTCTGATGCTGGTCATGGATTCATTCTGACCTCCAAGGCATCTGTGTCAATGCCTGGCATGGTACCTGCTTGAGAACTGGTGCCCATCTGGACTGGAATTAAAAACCCCTGTATATGACTTTCAGGGTGGCTCATACCCATTAGCAGCACCTCTTGCCAGAAGCCAAAACAAATGAAAGACAGCATCAAGAGTTGGCTGGGGTCTTAGATCTAAGTTGGGACCCTTAGGGCCTTACCAAGGGACTAAGATGAGAGTGAGTATGGTACACTTATGATTAGATGATTGGTTGGTGTTTGTGAGACACAAAGTAGACCACCGTCTGCAGAGGTCTATTCTGTTACATTTTGGAAATTGGTGCCAAAGACATGGCCCTTTCCCTTCCTGACCTGCCTTCTTACCTAATCGGTGATTATGATCTTCCTTGCCTGCTCCAAGGGGCCCTGGACACCAGCCACTTGCTGCAGGACACCGATTCAGAGCTGGGCTGAGAGCCACTGCCCCTCTTTCCTTGCCACCAGGCTTGAGCTGGCAAAGGCAAGTTGCAGTGCATGCATCATCAGGTAGTAACTGGGGACTGGGGTGACTGGGCTGCAGGGCAGGTTTAAGAATCTAAGCTGAAAAGGAATCCAGATCCCCACAGCTTGAAACAATAATCTTTTGGATGCCTCCTTATCTTAACCAGTTTAGAACCATCTTCACAGAGATTTGAAGCTTTGTGCAAAGATGGAGTCGGGGGAGTGAGTCTTACCCAAGCTCTGCTCTACTAACCTGTTAACTTGGGCAAGTCCTTTCCTCCTCTTAGTCCTAGATTTCCTAGTCAGGGATAGATAATCTAGTCTTTAATATCTCATCTCATTTTAATATTCTGTTGTATCTTAACAGCAGAGTATCTGGCACATAGTAGGCCCTTAACAAGAACGTGTATTAAGGGGTGCCTGGGTGGCTCAGTCGCATCTGCCTTCGGCGCAGCTCATGATCTTGGGGTCCTGGAATGGAGCCCTGCATTGGGTTCCCTGCTCAGCAGGGAGCCTTCTTCTTCCTCTCCCCTGCCCCTCCCCCGACTTGTGCGCGTGCTCTCTCTCTCTCAAATAAATAAATAAAATCTTAAAAAAAGAATGTGTATTGAGTACTTTTTGCATATTATCTACTGTGCTAAGTACTTTACAAGCATTATCATTTCAGCAAATCCTCACAAACATGGGAAATGGGGCTTTGAAGAGATTAAATAAACTGTCTAAGGTTACCTAGCCAAAGGGATAGAATAGGAACTTGAAATCAGTGCTTTCTGGCTTCCAAATTCATGTTTTTTACCACCATACTGTGATGTCTCTCAATAAATAACCAGAATGAATGCATGAATGTTAGTTTCTTAGGCTAGCTCAGATTTTTGGTGAGCTAGATTGAGAAGAAAAATAGCCTTGATTGATTTCTTTGGGTTGTTGAGGGACTAGTCAACACAACAGCATTGAGAAGTAGGAAGCACATGTATACCAACTGTATTACAATGTGAAAGGCTCTTAAACTTCCCAACAGCATTGGTTACTAAAAATGTCCCTGCTGGCCCTGCTGGGAAACACCATCCCTTCGAGTCACTCTTTAGTCATGCAGCATTGACAGTTCTCTGTTCTTTAAATTTGGGAGCTTGGCATAGCATCAGGAGTCTGGATTTCTCTCCTTGTAATAGACTTGGGCCAAACCTGAGAGTGGTGGGCATTTGTAACATTTTCCTCTTTGCAGACTCCCCACGGAGCCAAGAGCCTGACTCAGGGCTCAATCCCAGAACCTTGGGATCATGACCTGAGCCAAAAGCAGATGCTTAACGAACCGAGCCACCCAGGCGCCCCTGGGACATCGTTTAAGCCCTGAATTGTGCCCCATCTAAAGGTGTTTCATTGATGTAAGCAAATAAATTCGCTTTTGCTTAAGACAATTAGAATGAAATTTTATGTGACCTTCATTTGAAAGAGAGCTGATTCACTGATCTTTAGTTGCTAGTCTACTTCTCTTTCCCATGCATCAAATTCTCCTAATGGGTGGGTTGGGACAACATAAAAACTGAGCTACTAATATGTGTTTGGGGCTGAACTATGACGGGTACTCACTTTAAGGGGAAAGGCCTATCTTGCCAGTTTTGCCCAAACTACTCTCCCCTTGAATTCCCTTGATAATATCTCTTAATAAAGGTTAACATTGCCTTCTGACATCCTACATTGCAGTATCTATGGTGGTGCCATTTAGTGACACCCTGCCTGGAATTTTATTTTATTTTATTTTATTATTATTATTATTATTTTTTTTTTTTTAAGATTTTTTATTTATTTATTTGACAGAGAGAATGAGAGAGAGAGCACATGAGAGGGGGGAGGGTCAGAGGGAGAAGCAGACTCCCCGCCGAGCAGGGAGCCCGATGCGGGACTCGATCCAGGGACTCCAGGATCATGACCTGAGCCGAAGGCAGTCGCTCAACCAACTGAGCCACCCAGGCGCCCTATTATTATTTTTTTAAAAGATTTTATTTATTTAATTGACAGAGAGAGACACAGTGAGAGAGGGAACACAAGTAGGGAGAGTGCGAGAGGGAGAAGCAGGCTTCCTGCGCAGCAGGGAGCCTGATGCGGGCTCGATCCCAGGACCCTGGGATCATGACCTGAGCCGAAGGCAGACGCTTAATGACTGAGCCACTCAGCCGCCCCTGGAATTTTATATTAAGATGTTTAATGCTTTTTTTTTTTATTGGGGATATAGGTAGATAGTTAAGATTGAGGTTATTCACCTTCCTCAAGTTTGTTTTGTAGGATGTCTGCATGCAGCCTGATGCCTCTGCTGCCCATGTGGGGAGAGGGCTAGGCACTGGGAGCCACGTCCCATCCTGAGCAGTAGCTCTGCTGGGAGTGTCCCACTCCAGGTGGCTCTTTTGAAACCTATAATATCTGGAACCCCTGAGATCAAAGGATCTCCCTTTGTATTGTCAGTGGTGAGATGTAAATAGTTATGTTGATGAGGGAGGGGTTGTTGGTGGTGTTGAAGTTGAAGGTCTTGTGAAAAGTGCTGCAATGTGAAGAATTTAGGGTATAAAGCCTGTTGTGAATGTTTACTCCCAAGTGCTGGGCTTCGGTAGGTGCCTGATTTGGCCCCACTGTAGAGATGCTTACCCTGGGGTTAGTAAACCTAACAGTTCTAGAAATCATACTGGCCTCTGGGATCAAACGTTACCCAGGAACCAAGAGAGGCCGTGATTACTGGGTGATTGGGTGGGGTGGTCTACATTCTTGCTACTCAGAGTGAGGTCCACAGACCAGCCCCATCATTGGCGTCATTTGGGAGCTTATTAGAAATGCAGGATCTCAGGTGTCACCCCAGACCTACTATAATGGAATCCCCAGGTGATTTGTGTGCACAGTACAGTTTGAGAAGTGCTGGTCTGTATCTTCTTCACTCAGTTCAACGTTTAATGGGCACCCACTGTGTTCCAGGCATTGTGCTGAGTATAACGGATATAAAGATGACTAATGCATAGTCTTTTTTAAAGGACTGCTCACAGCTTATTTACTTCTTAATTCTTTCTCTAGTCTCTCTCCAGCTGTCTGCATTTTGGCTTTTGCCCTATCTCTTCACAGAAATGCTTCCTTTGAAGACCACTAATGACCTGCTTGTTGTCAAATTCAATTTTCTCTTCTCCGTAGCATTTAATGCTTCTGACCAACACCTACCACTGAAATGCTGTCCTCTCTTGGTTTTGCTGACATTGTGCCATCTTTGATTTCCCTTTCTCTCCCTCCCTCTCGATCTCATTAACTGACTTGTCTCCCTTCCCAGGGTTCCCTCTCACCTCACTGCTAACCCTCTCACCAGGTTATCTCGTCTACTTCCGTGATATGAATCACGTTTATTTTAGAGTCCTTGGCCCTCTAGGGACCCCAGGACTGTTGATAATAAAAGGAGGGCCTCGGTCTCTCCTCCCTATAGATTCCTTTTTGAAAAGCTGTCAATTGCTTCCAGGAGGGAATTAAATTTGGAGAATGTCTCTGAAATGAAGATAGTAGGTTTTCATGGGTATTGCTGCTGTAACAAATTATCACAACCTTGGTGGCTTAAAACAAATTTATTATCATGTAGTTCTAAAGGTCAGAAATCTGATGTGGGTCTCACTGGGCTAAAATCAAGGCATCAGGAAGGCTATGTTCTCTTCTGGAAGCTCTAGGAGAGAATCTGTCCCCTTGCCTTTTCCAGCTTCTAGAAGTTATCTGCATCTTTTGGCCCCTCCACCATCTTCCAAGCCAGAAATGGCAGGTTAAGTCTTTCTCTTACTGCCATCACTCTGGTTCTCCACAGCCTGGGAGGTTCTCTTCTTTTAAGGGCTCATGTGATTGGGTTGCACTCACCTGGATGATCCAGAATAATCTCCCATCCTCAATGGTCTTAGTTGTAATCACATTGCAAAGTCCCTTTTGTTATGTAAGGTAACGCAAAGATTTGGACATCTTTGGGGGTCTATTATCTTGCCCATCACAAGTGAGATTGAAGAGAGTAGAGGTCAGAAGCAGGGGAATAGAAGAATGGCATGTTCTCTCCATGCCTACAATGGATCCAAGATGAGTTAACAAGGCATCTAGGCACCTAAATTGGAAAAGCAGGCTGGGAGTGAGAAGAAGGGGTAGAAGGGGCAGAGAATACAGGGAGGTAGAGAGCTCAGACCAGCCACCCATGTACTGATGGCTCCTGAATCTAGCCCCAGTCATATGGCAGAGCAGCACCTTACACCCACCAAGCTCAACACTGAACTCACTGTCTCCCTCATGGGAGTCTTCCCCTTTGTTTTCCCTGTGTCTGTGAATGAGACCACTATTTAACTTGTTATTCAAGGCATAAACTTCCAGTTACACTGACTTCTTCTTCCCTTGTCCACACACCAGCACATCATGGACTTCTGTCAAGTCTTCTTTGTCTATGTTTATTAAATACAGTTTACTGTTACAGACCCAGTGCGGGCCCCCCATTGCACCTCAGACCACCTTCCTTACCTCCACGACTCTCTGACTTCAGTTCACCATCCACTCTGATGTTGGGTGATCTTATACCAATCTTCTTCTTTGTCCCAGTTTAAATACTTCAAAGACTACCCCCCAACTGTCTTCAAGATCAAGTCCACACTTGGCATGATTTTCAAAGCCAATTTGGCAACAACCTCCATATCTTGCCTTATTTTACACAAATGTTGCTCCCTCCATCTGATTCTAGCCCCTGATCCCACAGGACTCAGCTCCGGTATTGCCTCTCTTCACCCCTTGTAGGTAGATTTGGCCATGCTCCCTCCCCAGAATTCCACAGTTTTTTGCACACATTACTATTGTAGCATCTAGCATAATGCCTCGTACTTGTTTGTGTGTATGTTAGTCTTCCCTTCTAGATTCATTAGACAGTGTTGGTAGAGTCCTTCTTTGTCAGCATGAAATTTTATTCAGGTATTTTAATTACTAACAAAGATTGTTGAGACATGTCTATTTTTTCACTCAGCCACATCATTCTTTTTTTGGGGGGTGGCATACCATTCTTCAGAATGATGACCTATTTATTCACCCACATAGTGCCATTACTTTGCACAGTGCCTGGCCTACTTTAGGTGCTCATGTTGAATAAATGAATGTTATTTCTTTATCCAAATGTGTGAGCTAAGAAATAAAGTACCTACCTACCCACTCAGGGGAGAAAGACACCTGCTCCACATTTCCCACCCTAAAGTTATATCTTCCTTGGGGATGGTTCTTTCTGTCTTGCTTCTGGCTATGCCAAGGAAGATATGGATTCTAGTCTTAAGGAAGGTTTGCGGGTAAGCCTAGAAAGTGGTAATCTTTGGGGTCTCTTTCAACTTGGAGTTTCTATAGAATTATGCTTCTAGGAAAAGCTGATACTCGTTTCTGGGTACTCCTGCTCAAAAAGAATCTAGGATGACTCCACCATATCCCCTGCAGCTTTCTATGTGAATGCATCCAACTTTTACTGCCTTTTGTTCATTTAGTCGATCAATGTTGTCTCCTGTGTGCCAAGACCCACGCCAGGCCATGTGGAGAAGAAAGGGGATCAGAGAGGCTTCTGTCCTCACAGAACCAGATAAGGGAAGACTGCACAGATCGTAGCTATGATGAAAAGTCATCAAGGTTAACAGTGTGCTAGAGATTAAACAGCATTATGGGGTTCAGGAGAGCTTGGACAGCATTGTGAAGGTAACAAAGAGACACTGGAGGATTTTAAACAGCATAGTGACATAATTAGGTCAGATAAAGATTGAGGAAAGCTTTGGGATGAGGTGGCATTTCACTTGGGCCGATAAGGAGGGAACAGAATTTTTATAGCTGGTGAGGGAGTAGGGGGAGGGCATTCCAGCAGGAAAGAATGCTGGAAGTGGAGACCCAAATGTGGGAAAGTGAGAGAGTAGGTATTTAGAGAACTGTCAATTTCTTATGAGAGATTTGGTAAGGCTCCGGCACAACTAGACTGGAAGCCATCCAGATGTGTTTAGGGAGCAACAGCGTAGGTTTTGCAGGTTGCGTGTGGAAGGGCTCTTCCCAGATGAGTCCAATGAAAGAGACCTTTACTGAGAGAAGTGAGAACTTACGGTCCTACGGCATGTGCTTTTTATGCCGCTCTGTCACTGTGGCATCCTGCTTCTCTGGGCCTGCTTTTCCTGGAGGTGGCCCCATAATGATGATGCATCAGTCTCGTGCTTAAGTCCTAGGCTCCAGCATCTGTTTAAAGGAGGGGTCCATTTTCAGGATCTTCCAGCTGCCCTATTTGGGAATCAATTCATAAAAGGAAAACTTCTCATGAAGATGCCTCATAGTAGGTATACATCTTCTGCTTTGCAACTGCTTTGGTAATAGTAAAGCCCATTCTTGGCCTCCATCTTCTTTTTCTTTTTGGAAATCTCATGATGTTTTCATTATCCACATAAATAGCACCTCTCTCTGCTTTGCTCCAGAAGCTATGGTGCTGGCTCAGGAGTGTATCCTGGACAAAACGCAGGCCTGCCTATTATCCTTGGCAAAGAGAGATGATGACCTTTCTGAAGGTTTTAACCAATGGTCTGGCTGGCTGGTGAACAGACTGTAGCCAGTGAACCCAGAGAAAGAAGGGAATCACAATTGTCTCAGCACAGTGTGACAGGCAATAGCCACCGTCTATTGTCAAGTTAGAACGTCCTTTCCCTTGACAACCGCCACTCCATACCACTCCCTATAAGGGAATTCCATTATAGGCTTATAGACTGAGATTTCAGAAAATCATAGCATCTGGAAGTTAGTCAAGATCTGAGAAAAGCTCTGGCCCCAAATTTCATCTTATGTTTGAACCCCAACCTTGCAATTTTATTTTTAAATTTTTTTAATTTAAAAAAAATTTTTAAAAGATTTTATTTATTTCTTTGAGAGAGAAAGTTAGAGAGATCACATAGGGAGAGGGAGAAGCAGACTCACCGCTCACTGAGAGGAGAGCCCAGTGAGGGGCTAGATCCCAGGACCCTGGGATCATGAACTGAGCCAAAGGCAGACGATTAACCGACTGAGCCACTCAGGCATTCCCCCAAACTTGCAATTTTAGTTGAAAAACCATGATTTTCCACACAGAGATCACAGTTATTTCTTTGTTATTAATCAAGGGACTAAATAGGAATGAGTCTGTTTCTAGCTTCTCTATTTTATGCTATCTCTCTAGAGTCTAGCTATCTGAATTTCACAGGATA
Source organism: Mirounga angustirostris (assembly GCF_029215605.1). NCBI lineage: Eukaryota > Metazoa > Chordata > Mammalia > Carnivora > Phocidae > Mirounga > Mirounga angustirostris. The sequence continues at coordinate 124,335,976 of NW_026991709.1, forward strand.
GTGATTTTTAGTTTTGTTCTGTTGCTTTTAACAGGTATAATGCTTAGGGTGCTAGTTCTTTCTTTCTAACTAAAACTGTTTTGAAGTATAACTTACAAAAGTAGGGCAAGGAAAAAGCACAAGTATACAGCTGATCAATTTTTACAAAGTGAATACATTCACGTATCCACCACCATGGTAAATATATTCATTACCAGCTTTCTAGAAGCTTCTCTTGTGCTCTCTCTCAGTCATTTATTGAATGTATGTAACCATTTCTGTTGGAGTCATTGAAGGGCAATTGCTGGGTTATGGGGCATGCATATATGCAGCTTTAGTAGATATTGACAACCATTTCTGCAAAGTGGTTGTATCAGTTTATACTTCCAACAGTAGTTTGTGAAAGTTCCAGTTGCTCTACCTCCTTGCCAACACTTTGTCAGTCCTTGTCATTTTAGCCATTCTGGTGGGTTGGTGGGTATGGAGTAGCAGTTTATTGTGATTCAACTTGTATTTTACTATCCACTATCATAAACTTTTTAATTGAAAAAACATTATAAGCTTTCCATGTTTGTTAGCCACTTGGATACTGACCATCCTGTTCAAGTTTGTTGCTTACTTTTTGCTGGGTGGTTTGTCTTTAAAAAAATTAATTTGTAAATATATATGTTTACAGATGTAAGACGTGATATTATTACATATATATATAGCACATATGTGATACATTTACACATATCAGATAAGCATATTGGAAATATTTTCTCTCACTCTGGCTTGCCTGTCGCACTATAAAGAATGCATTTAGATGAGCAGAAGTATTTAATTTTAATGAAGTCAAATTTATCAGCCTTCTTCTTTATGTTCAGTGCTTTTTGTGTATTGTTTAGGAAGCATTTACCTGTCTCGAGGTCATGAATATGTTCTCCTAAGTTATCGTTTCTAGAAGGGTTATTGTTTTACTTTTATTTTTTAAAGATTTATTTATTTATTTGAGAGACAGAGAGAAAGAGAGAGAGAAAATGAGTTGGGGGGAGGGGCAGAGGGAGAGACTCACTGCTGAGCAGAGAGCCCAATGCCGGGCTTGATCCCAAAACCAAGAGTTGGATGCTCAAACAACTGAGCCACCCAGGCATCCCTTGTTTTACTTTTAGATTTAGATCCATGATTCATCTGGAACTGATTATTTTTTTTTTTTGTAAATGGTGTGAATTAGGGTCAAGATTCTTTTTTCCACCTAAATGGATATTCAGTTGATCTGGCAATATTAAATTAAAAGACTGCAATTTCCCCATATAAACCACAGTTACACCTTTGTCATAAATCAGGTGACCAAATATAACCGAATCTGTTTATAGACTATTTTGTACTATTGATCCATTTATGCATATAGGTAGCATGCCACGCAGTCTTAAATGTATTCGCTTTATAAAAATCTTGCTATTTAGCAGTGGAAGTACTCTAACTTTTTTGTTTTGACTATTTCTGGCTCTTTGCATTTCCACATAAATGTTAGATTCAGCTTGTCAGTTTCCACAAAAATGCATTTTAATTCTACTTTTGCACTAAACCTGCCCAAGACTTATTATTTTTCAAGTCAGTATTCATTTTGTTTTACCTACATATTTATTCTTTTGGATCTTCTTTGGTCAACTCCACTTTACCTGTTTCTATATGAGGTCATTTTCCTTCTGCTGTAGAACTGCTTTTAGTATTTATTTCTTTTAACACGAGACTCCTAATGACAAATTTGTTCATTTTTGACAGTCTTAAATGTCTTTATTTTGTTTTATTTTTGAAGGTTATTATTTGTTGGGTATATAATTCTGGGTTGAAGCTTTTCTTTCATCAGGTTAAAGATGACATTTCATAGTCTTCCATCATCTCCATTAAGAGTTATCTGCCAGTTTGGGGTGCCTGGGTGGCTCAGTCGGTTGAACATCCAAGTCTTGATTTTGGCTCAGGTCATGATCTCAGAGTAGTGAGATTGGGTCCCATGTGGGGCTCTGCCTTCAGTGGGGAGTCTGCTTGAGATTCTCTCTCTCCTTCTCCCTTTACACCCCCCAACTCATGCTCTCTCTAAATGAATAAAAATCTTAAAAAAAAAAAAAAAAGAGTAATCTGCTAGTTTTATTGTATTGTTTTCTCCGACTGTTTTTCCAAATGTTCTTTTGACTTGCATTTATGACAGATTTCCCATTTTGTGTGTAGGCATGCTTTCACGTATATTTAACCTGCTTGGGAGATTCTTAAATCAATGGACTGATGTCTTTTAATCAGTCTTGGCCATTTTTTCTTCCAATATTGCTTTGGCCTCATTCTCTTCTTTTTCTTTTTGGATCTCAGTTAGACACGTTAGGCCTTTTTAACTTGTCCCATATACCATATATACTCTCTTCTGTATTTACCATTCTTCTTTCCCTCTGTTTCAGTTTGTATATTATTATTGTCCTGCTATTTACAGTTTGTTAATCCTTTGTCCTGCTGTGTCTGGACTGCTGTTAGAGACATACATTTAACTATTCATTTTAGTCATTGTATTTGTCAGTTTAAAATTTTCATTTAATTCCTTTCTATAGATTCTGATAAAATTCTCCATTCTCTATTTTCTCAAAAATAGTAACACTAATTGTTTTAAAACATGAATCTGATAATTTCAAAATGTTTATCTGTTGGTTTATTTCTCTTTTTCCCTCCCTCTCTTGGTTTTGGTAATTTCATCCTGACTCCTGTCATACTTGGTTATATTTTATGGAATACTGGACAACGTATGAAAAACTTTGTTTTTACTTACAAATGAGAAATTGTAGGGATTCTGTTTGATGTTATTTTCTTCCATAGAAAATTCAATTTTCTCCTGTCCAGTGTTAAGGGCAGGTAGCCTCAATCTTACAATGCATAAAAATGTTTCAAAACTTGGTTTCATGCTTTGGAGGGCTCATCTATTCTCGTTTGCTTTAATCCTGGGGCAGAGCATTTTGGAGGTCTCAACTGAAAACTTGCATTGTTTATCGGGACTTCTCTTTGGTGGGCCCAAAACTTTGACATAAACTAGCACCAGTACACAAAATAGCATTTAGTCACCATCCCTCAGCCTCTGTACTGGCTCCTCTGAGGATGGATAACCAATTCCCATCCATAGGAAACTCACTGCTAATGAACCTATGTCCACACACAAGAATTACATCCCACCTTCACTACTGTAGTCCATTCCATCCCATCTTAATTCCCACCTCTGTGGAACTATCCTATTCCCCGCTTCCAGGAATAGGATATTCTCCTTCTATCCCATCTCTCTTGTATACATATCTCTGACTTATACTCTATGGTTAATTGATGAATCTCACTTCATTTAGTCTCTCCCTGTGAGCCTTAGCTGCTTCAGGGAACTGGACCAGATCTTGGGGACCTGCCATTCTATATACCACTATGGGACGCACTTGGAATCACAGCAAAAACTGCTGTTATCTGCCCTCCTCCAAGAACCATCAGTAACATTCTTGCAAGTTCCACCATTCCACACATCTCTGGTTACAGCAGTCACTGGCAAAAATCAAACCTTCCAGGGCATCTATAATCTCCTATATTCTCATTGCTGAACTGTTTTGTATATCTCCTAATCAGACTCCACATCTCTGCCTCTCCCCCCATTCCTCCCTGTGCCTTCTTGAACACTCTGTGCAATTATGCTCTCCCATATCCTCAATTTGTCTCAGAACATTCCTTGCATTTAAGGAACCAGGTTGCCCATTTAGACATTGAGGAGCAGAGGCAAGCCATTCCTCCCGTGCTCTGCCTGAATTCTTGTCTCTCAGGATTCAGCATATAAAATAATTTTGTTTTACATTACTAAGTTGTGAGTGGTTTCTTATCTAGCAATAGGTAATCAGAATAGAGCTCAGTCAGTCCCTGGAATATAAATAACAGTTTTATGCTAAGGAGTCCCCCCTTTACACATTAAGCCTAAACTTCTTTTCTGAGCCACAGATTCAAATATCCAACTGCCCACTTGACATCTGCACTTGAATGTCTAATAAATATCACAAGTTAATATTGAATAATCATGAATTTCTGACTAAACCTACCCCTACCCCACTCTCAGGCTCCTCATTTTAGTGAATGGCAAAAATATCCACTTTGTCTTTTACCCCCACATCCAGCGCATTTGCAGGGTCTGTTGATCCTGCCCGCCTGTCTTCATCTCCATAGTCACTTCCTGAGTCCAGGAACCTGTCCTCCCGCACCCGTGTTTCCGCAAGGATCTCTAACTGCTCACTGTGCCACAGAACTCAGTCTTTCTTGCCTCTCCCCCTTGCTGTTCCCTGAGTGGTCATTCTAAGATGTAAGTCTTGAAGGCTCACTGCCCGGGTTAAAACACTTTGGTGGCTCTTCAGTGATTAATAGGATAAAACTCAAAGTCCTTGTATTCACATGTGGGAAACTTCATAATCTGGACCCTTCATGGTGTGACCCCAGCCTCCCTCTCTCCATCCTACTTTGCTCTAGCTGTGCAGGATAACTGGGTTCCCTGAACATGATGCTCTCTTTCATGAGCACCACTGTGCCCTTGTTCACATTATTCCCTTGGCCTGGCATTTCCCCTTTCTCTTCTCCTGCCATGTACCTGGAAAACTGCATCCTCCCTGACCCTGCTCAGATGCCACCTTTTTGTCATGCAGTCTCTGACCTCTACTACCTGAAATAGCTGGGAGCTACTCTCTCATTCCCATGTGAGTTGCATACTCATGTCATAGTACATTCAGAAAGCAGAGAGGGAAAAAACAAATCAGTTAATATATCCCCCTACTATGATATTTTCAATTTGTTTTGTTTCCTTCTGTTTTATCTCTATGTCTGTTTAATATATATGTATACATGTATATACATATATATTATACATGTATATACATATATATGTATATACATACATATGTATTTATTTGTAATTATAACCTTCATGCAGTTTTGTACCCCACTTCTTTCACTTAACACAGTATCAACTAAGCATTATTAAAAGAGTGAAAACCTGAAAACAGTACAAAGACTCAAGAGTAGAGAATGGTTAAGTAAGTTATATTATCATCTTGTTATGAAGCCATTACAAGTTATAATAATAATCATATTCATGGGCCAAAGCATGCAATATTAAGATGTCAATTATCCTCAAATTGACCAAGAGATTCAACACAATCCTAATCAAAATACCAACAGGCTTTTTGGTTGAAATTGGCAAGCTGTTTCTAAAATTTATATGGAAGGGCAAAGGACCTAGAATAATCAAAACATTTTGAAAGGGAACACAATTGGAGGCCTTATCATTACTTGATTTCAAGACTTGCTATAAAGCTACAGTGATTGACAGTGGGCTATTGATATAAGGATAGACATATAGATTGATGAAACAGAAGAGTCAAGAAAGAATTCTACACATATGTAGTCAAATGGTTGTCAACAAAGATGCCAAGGTAATTCAATGGAGACAGGATAGTCTTTTAACAAATAGTCCTGGATATCCATATGCAAAGCAATGAATTTTGAATCTCATAAATATATAAACATTAATTTGAGATGTACCAGAGACCTAACTGTAAGAGCTAAAACTACAAAACCTTTAGAAGAAAACTATCTGTAACCCACGGTTACATTAATGGTACAAAAAGCATGAATCATAAAGTTATATTGAACTTCATCAACATTAAAAATTTTTTTTTCTTAGAAACTTGATGTGAAGAAGATGAATAAGCAAGCCATGGACTAAAGTATTTGTGAAACTGATATTTGATATCTGATAAAAATGCTTTTATCAAGAATATATAAAGAACTCTTACCACTCAATAAGAAGAAGACAAATAACCTGACTTCAGAATGGACAGAATATTTGAACAGGTATTTTACCCAAGAAGCACATGAAAAATATGCTGAACATAATCAGTAACTGATCTGACCCCAGCCTCCCTCTCTCCATTCTTGTTGATGCCACAATAAGACATCACTACACACCTGTTAAAATGGCTAAAATGCAGAAGAATGAGCTACCAAGAGTTGGTGAGGGTACAGAGCAACCAGAGAGCTCCTCTTCATTGCTGGGGTTGCAAAATAGAGCAGCCACTTTGGAAAACAGTTTGGCAGTTTCTTATAAAATTAAACAAACACTCAAAACATGAACCAGCAATCCCACTGCTAGTTATTTATTCAAAAGAAATGGCATCATATATCCATACAAAGACTTTAAATGTGCATGTTTCTCTGTAATAGCTCTAAATTGGAAACAACCTGGTGAATGGATACTGCAGTGCATCCATATAATGGAATTCTACTCAGCAATAAAAAGAAACAAACTACTGATACACACAATAGCATGGATGAACCTTAAACACTGTGCTGTGTGAAAGAGGCCAGATACGAAAAGTATAAAATGGGTCATCCAACCTACAGAAAATTGTAGAAAAAGCAAAACTATAGTGACAGGAAACAGATTTGAGGTTGCCAGGATCAGGGAACTAGGGAAGAAGACTATGAAGGGGTCCAGGGATGTTCTGTATTGTGGTTGGGAAATGTTTACATGGCTGTGTACAATTGTTAGAATTGATTATGTCGTGCACTTAAAATCGGTGAATTTTATGAATCATAAAATCTACCTTAATAAAGCTGATAAAAATTTTGAAGTACATTAAATCTGTGATTACAAATGTGAATTAGTAACAAGGAAATCGTAGATTTTGGTGTTAGTCCCATTACCTCTTCTGCAATCAGTCCATGCACATTAGTTTTGCCTTTTTATGGGCAACTATTATTGGTTTGCACGCCTACTTCTGCTGACTGTGGCTTCTTCAAGGCTGTAGCTTTGTTTATTCATCTTTGTATCCCCCCAGGACCAAGCTAGGGCCTAACATAGAGTATGTGCTCTGTAAATGTTCCATCCATTTAATCAAAAAATATTTATTGCAACAAATGTTTAATGATCATCAGTTCAATAATTACTAAACCTAACTTACATTGCTGCTGACCTCTTTGAGTCTGGTGGGACCTGTTCCTTGCAGATGCTGTTCTTGGTAGAAAGCTGTAAGAATATAGGAATTCTATTTTACTTTGCAAAAACTTACATAGTGCTTATTCCAAAGGCTTTAAAAACATTAAACCCTCGCCAAAACCCTAGGGTATAGGGAATATTATCATCATTCCCAATTCACAGAAGAGGCAACTGAGGCACAGAGATGTTAAGAACTTGCCCCAGCAACTCCAGCAACCCTCAGTTTGTTTCCTGCGATTAAGACTCTCTTATGGTTTGTTTCCCAGGCTGGAGTGGAGGGGGGGCGGGAGGGATAGGGTGGCTGGGTGATGGACATTGGGGAGGGTATGTGCTATGGCGAGCGTTGTGAATTGTGTAAGACTGATGAATCACAGACTAAGAAAAATTTTGTTCTTTTCTTTTTTTTTTATTAACATATAATGTATTATTTGTTTCAGGGGTACAGGTCTGTGATTCATCAGTCTTATACAATTCACAGCACTCACCATAGCACATACCCTCTCCAAAGTCCCTCTAGAAGAATATTTCTAAGAATATTTTAAAATAAGATAAAAGCGATTTATCTCAAATTATTAGCCCTTCCTATTAAAGCAAAAATTCTCAGATATTATTTCTGAAGTCAATGCAAATCTTGAAAATATGATATAATATAAAATAATTTTTACTGTAATTTTTTATAGTTGACCTGACTTAGAGAATCAAATCAAAACATATTAGAACAAAGTGTTTTAATGTTTGTAATTTTAGTAGACTCCAAACCTGGGAACTTTATGATAGCCAATAACAACCAAGTGTAATGTAAAAATACAAAAGATCCCATTTATGATAGCAACAAAACTACAATATTTCTAGGGACAAAAATATCCTGAAGTGGGTAAGATCTGCACAAAGAGAACTGTACAGATTATGAAAGTCATAAAACTTGAATAAATGAAGTTGTGCCATGTTTCCATATGAGACCTTCCGAAACTTGTAAGGATGTCATAATTCCCCCGGTTTACTCGGCAGATGTAATGTAATCTTAATAAAAACCACAAATAGGTGGTTGGACTAGACGAAATGTTTCTAAAATTATTTTGTAAAAGAACATGTATAAGAATATTAGAGGAAAAAAGATAAAATAGAGTAATAAAGATGGTTGCCCTATAAAATTAAAAAAAAAAAAAAAAAAAAGAACTTGCCCCAATTTGCATGTTGAGCAAACGGTGAAGCCTGGATCTGAATCCAGCTATAAGGTCCAGGCTCTAACCCACTGCACTTGGGCAGGACACGAACCCACGTCGGTGATGTTTGTCCTAGAGAAGCCCCTCTGCAGACATATATCTGTGGCTGCTATGGTCAACCTCTTACCAGGTCCTGCTGCCTTCTCTTTTCCTGGGGTTTAAAGTTCGCACCCTCTGCTTTCTGACCTCTGGCCCTCTCTTCTGTGGTCCCATTCTTTGAGAGCTCACTCTTTCCATGAGAGGGTTAGAGAAGGAGAACCCTGTCTGGGCACTTGCTTCAGTGGATACCCCCGAGGGCACAGCCAACCTTCCGTAGACTGGTCATCTCCTTAATCTATTCCAGGAGTCTGGGATCAGACAGTTATTGTTGTCCACAGAAGGTCCAGGGACCTTATTACCTACAGTTAGTTAGACCTGCGCTGGCAGGGCTGGATGGATGCTGGGACTGTCTGGACAGTGACCAGAGCATTATACCCCCTTCTCCCCACCACCCACAACTCAGGGATGGTCGGGGCTGCTCACTTAGCGTCTTGTGGATTTGGGGAAGCAGTTAAGAGTTTGTTAGGAAGAATCTGAGGGAGGATAATGCAGTGTTCATGTTCTCCTCTTAGCCAAAGCTTTCACATTCGTGAAAAATGAAACCCAGCCCCCTTCTCTCATTGCGAGCATTTGCCACCTTCCCCCAGTCTGCTTCAGAGTGTGTGTGTGTTTGGGAGTGAGTGGGTGTTGGTAGGAGGCTGGGAGTGTGGAGTTGACAATCTCGCAGCAGAATAATGGAGCAGGCAGATTCAGTGACGCCCAGTTCAAATTCGTCACGAGGAAATGCATGATCGTCAGCATCCCAGCACTAGGGAATTCCTCCTGTTGCGCGAAGGAAGGTGTCACAAACAACAGCTAAAGAGAGAACAGTACTTAAAGTTGGGGGAGTGCTGATTTTTATTTTATTTTTTTCTCCCCAGAAAAGGATTATAAAAACATAAAAATATTCGACTTGAAAAATACTTTGTAATTATATGTCATAAAATAATTAGGTCATGGCAAATTAGCACAAATGTTTACAGCAAAATTGCCATGTAAAACATTATCGGTAATATTATGCTAATTGCTGCAGAAGCAAAAGCTGATTATGTTTCGGCAGGATTAAAATTTGCCGCGTTTGCATTTCTCTCCAGCTTCCCCAGTTTTCCAGGAGGGTACCATGCCTATGATTACCATAGGTGCTGAACTGCCCATCTTTGAGGCACTGCATCTGTAAAGGGAACTTTCTGAAGACCAGGCTAATTTATCAGTGAAAGAGAATTCCTGAAAGTGCTCTTATTGTCCAGTGGAAACTCTCCAAGCCTCCATGCACAGAATGGTCCCTTTTGGGGGTGGAGCACGGGGGGTGCCCAGTGTGCTCTGAGAAGCAGAGAAGACATGGGATTGGCTGCAAAGGATCTCAGAGGGGGCCCATGGACTACCCGGCGCTTCTCACACTTGAACGTTCGAACCATCTGTTAAAATAGAGGCTCTGTTTGAGCATGTCTGGAGTGGGGCCTGGGATTCTGCATTTCCAGCAAGCTCCCGGGGAATGCTGTTGCCGGTGGTCCACGGACTGCATTTTGAGTAGCAAGGTCCTGGAGGAAATCTTGTCCAGGGTTGCAAATCCAATGTATTCAGGGCCAGTTGGGCAGTGAGTGATGGTGATGGGAGCACGACAATTTGGGATGGCAGAGCCTGTGATGATTGGAGAGGGCAGGCTGGTGTCCAAGAGCCATGCAAGAAAGAGAGGGGAGAGGAAGAGGGAGGTGGAGGAAGCAGGGAGGGAGGCAGCGCCCAGCGAGCTGGGTCGATGAGTCTAAGACTTTGATTCGAACCCAAGCCATTCCTGAGTACACTTAGGTTTGGGGACCAGAAGCGACTTGTCCAACGCCTCCCAATTGCGAGGGCAGTCTGTGCTGGGGCCCACTTGACTGGGAGACAAAACGGCCATTTCTTGAGCACCTGTCTGTGCTCAGTGCTCTGTGTCCTCCAAGAGGGCCAGGCCTTCTACGTAATAGTGCCCTTACTGTGCCTGGGAGGCTCCTGCCACCTCCTGTTGTGACAAGTGTGTTCACATCCATCCCGTCAACAGGCAGATGTCTGTCTGATCTTGCTGCCTTGGCCTCCCTGAAAGGCCTTGGGCCAATTACTGTCCTCTGGGCCTCAGTTCTCCACCTGTGAACTAGACCGCCAAATACCAGGCACAGCAGTGTTGGGGAGAAGTATCTTTCTGACTCCCTGGGGCGGGGGCACCTGGTCAGAGGAGCCCCCTCCGTCTAGGTGGAGGCTCACAGAGGCTCACTTTCTGGGGTGCCCAGTGCTGCAGAGAAGCCTCATGCCTCCAGGGGCGGGGCTCTGGCTTCAACCTCAAGCTGGGGCTCCGTGGTCTTGTTTTAGCCACAATGTCTGGGATCCCATGTGACACCCTGCGCCCCCTCACTTTACCGCTGCTCAAGTCTCTGACTCTCATCCTCGGGCTCCAGTGGACTTGATGTTTTAGTTTGTGAGGCCTATTAACTCTTGTCATGGGGTTCCCATCTAATGAGTGTCCATTCGGTGCCAGGCCCTGGGCTCAGGTCTTTATAGGGATGATCTCTTTTCACCCTCCAAACAACAGGAGATCCCCTTACTATCCCCATCTGCGAGAGCAGGAAACTGAAGCCTAGAGAGGTTGAGCAATTTGTCCAAAGCCACAAAGACACAGCCAGGGCTGTGGTCTAGGGTCTGTAACTCTAGGTCCTCCTGTGTCACTGTTAGAGGCTGTTGTTCTTCGTCCTCACACCGCAGTCCACAAGGCCCGAGGGAGCAGGGGCTGACTGTTTGTCCCTGGCACCAAATGCCCGGCACCACGCATTTGTTAATGTGGCATGAACCTTCTTTTGTGCTGGCTTTCTTCCTTCTCCAAGCATGATTCCTGAATCTCGCCAAGGGCAGGGCTTTGTAAGAAAAGAGATTTATTTTCCCAAACGCAGTCCCCTCCACACATGCTGCTGCTTAGAGTTTCCAGAATGTCTGAGGGCTTGTAGATCTTGGTTCCTGCCCACCCTCTCCCCATGTTTTTGCATTTTGAACAGAAGATTCACAAAATACAGTCCAACTGCTTCACATTATTTCCTTCTGCTTAGAATCATAACCCTCTTGATTATGTTTTTCCTTTTTATTATTTATTGTGTGCCCTGGGGAATATTCATTTTAACCAAGACACTGGTTCAATTGCAAAATGGCAAAGAGTGGTTTGTAAGGAGATCGGTGTTGGGAGCTTATTAAAACATGTATTTAGGAGATGGTTTGGAAATAGGAAAGAGAACTCTCTTGGGAAAGGAAATGTTTTTCGGGAGTGGAGAGGAAATCATGGAACATGAGGGAGGGAAATGAAGGGAAGGTAAGACAGGTGGGGAAGGATATTTAAGAAATAAAATTGATAGGAAAATGAGATGCAAATAGAGGAAATAAGTGTGAAAAAGTCACAGGTAGGAAAACAAAGAAAGATCCTCAGAAATGAAACATGACAAATTTAACTTCATGTGGAACAGAACGAAGACTGTCTCCCCTGCATCCTGAAAGCTCCCAGATGGGTTTGGGCTGTCAGCTGGGTTATTTGGATGATTCCTCTGAAGCATTATTGGAATTCACACAGCCCAGGAGGGGGTCTCCCTCCTCTCTCTAGAAATGCCAGGTCAACCAGAAACCTCATGGACCCAGAGAAGCCTGCGACATCCCTTTCAGAGTGAGGGTCTGGGGACGCCATCTGCCCTGAAGCCCTTCCAGGCAGCTCTGGAGAAGCTGTGTCATGTGGGCTTCTCAGAGAGACCACTCCTATCCCTCCTCCTCGATGCCAGTGGTGCCTCTTGGACGCCTTCCCTTTCCAAGGGTGCTCCTGAGCCAAGAGGGTGCTCCCCATGCCCCTCCTACACGACAGTGTAGGAGCCTCCTCCCAGCCTCCCAGTGGCCTCCACGGAGCTGCCTCATTGGACCCCGGCATTTTCTGGCCACGTGCAGCCTGGCCCAGAGCACCTCTGCAGGGGCTTTCTCCCAGGTGTGCTCAAGCAGGGGCGTTGAGGAGAGAAGTTTCCACACTGGGAGCCGAAGAGCCGGTCTCGAAAAGCTCTGAGTGGTGCTGGGTCTCATCAGCAGATCCATACTGAGAGGCCCTGGTCAGGCTGCGCGACAGACCGCCGCCCCGGCCTCCCCAGCCAGCCACACGCAGGCAAGCAGGGGACAGCTGGAGGTATTTTGTTTTTTTCAGACCTCCATGCAATGAGAGTGTGAGAATTCTCGAACTCTTAGGCTTCCGTGGAGAAATGATTCGGCAATGAAGAAGAGTCTTGGGAATTTGAGATGCATGTTTTATGAGGCCCTTTGAAGAGAGAATGCCACCAGGCTCCTTTCCCTTGTTCTCTCTGGGGTTTGCCATTTCAGCCCTACTCTTTTCAGAGCCTCAGTTAGCCACTTCTCTGACACCCGTCTACACAGCACAGCACCCCACCATCCTCCGTGGCTGTCCCACTCACTTGACCCCCAGTCAGGAGCAGCCAGAGCTCCCCTCGGGCAAGAGGGCCTTCCCTCAGACTTCCGAGTGGGCAGAGGGGTGCCCAGTCATCCAAGTCTACGCCAGCGCAGGGACAGAAGGAACACAGGTGTGTGTTACTAACCTGTGGTAGACAACAAGATGGCCATGGCCTAATCCTCAGAATCTGTGCATATGTCACCTTACTCGGCTAAAACGACTTTGCAGGTGTGATTAAATTAAGGGCCTTGAGATGAGGAGGTTATTCTGGATTATCAGGGTGGGTCTGATGGAGCAATGCCAAGGGTCACTGTAAGAGGGAGGCAGGAGGGTCAGAGTGAGAGAAGATGTGACGGTGGAGGCAGAGTCTGAGCCGGATGGACCCACAAGCCAAGGACTGTAGGTGGCTTCTCAAGGCTGGAAGAGGCGAAGAATGGATTCTCCCCTCTCCAGCCTCCAGAAGGCATGCAGTGCTTGATTTTAGTCCAGTTAGACCCACCTCAGAGTTTTGACATCCAGAACAGTAAGATAATGAATTTGTATTGTTTTAAGCCATTAAGTTTGTGGGACTTTGTTACGGCAGCAATGACAATGAGTACAAACTAGTAGGCTTGGGGCACGGCTGCAGGACAGGTACAGGGGAAGACTCCTCTTCTGTCGTGAAACAGCACCTCTAGCATCTGGGCCTGGCCACTGTGTTTAGGAAGCAGGGGGGCAGTTAGGAATGGGGGGGCTCATTCCTGCATCGTGAGGTTCTAAGAGTTGGGGGAAGACTGGTTGTCAGGGTGTAGAACCGTAGCAGAAAGCTAGAGAGGTTTCAAATTTAAACCCTGCTGGATTCAGGATTCTGGGCAAGCCAATTATGAACAGCCCTGAAGCTTGAGGCTGAGCAGGCTGCCTGTATGGGAAGGACAGACGGGGAAAGAGCCAGCAGGACCACCCACCTGGCTAGAGGCAGGGCACCCAGCCCAGGCAGGTAGCCTGGGGACAGGCTACCAGGAGATTGGGACTCTTTCAGACTTCCATTTTTCTACCTCCACAATTCCCATGCCTGCCTGATGATCAGAATCATCTGGGTGTCTGATGGAAATACAGTTTTGGGGTCCTGTCCTGGGATCCTCGAGGAGCTCGACCATAGGCATTGTCTATTTGTTGCCCCCAGTGTGTTATCTTGTGCCCCCTGAGCCCCAGCCATGTGCACAGGGTCCCCATGACTGGTTCCTGACTCGGATTTCCACTCTACCCTCCTGTCATCTGCTCCTACCTCAGCCCAGAGTGCCTCATATGGTGGCGTTTTGACCTGTTCCGTGGTGGTCAGCAGGTCACTGTCCTGGGGTGGGCACCCAGTGCCCTCAGTTCTCCAGCCCCGTCCTGTCCAGCCTGGGCTTCACTCCTGTGTCAGTCAGCTGCCTGGACGAGGTGGCAGCACCATGTCAGTGAGCTCAGGGGTCTGGACCCCTCCTGTTTCTACAAATACACCACATATCTGACCGTGCAGGCTCAGAACCTCAGCCCTTTAATTCCTTCTGTTCCTTTCCTGCCCTTGCCAACTGGACCCAAGAACTGGGTCCAGCTGAACCATTCTACCCCCAACAGACATGGGCGACTCAGATTCTTGCACCATCCTCAGCCTCTACTATACTGCTAGAGACTCTTGTATTTACTACTGTTACCTGTGTATTATGTATGTATGAATATATCTGTATCTATCTAGAATCCATCCATCCATCCATCATTTCTCTAACTACTGATTTATTTTTAGGTCTTGATCTTTGAGCTCAGGGAAGCATGACATACGAGTTAAGATGGCTGGCTGGGTTGGAATCCAGTTCTTCAGTAGTTCTTAACTGTTTGACCTCAAGTAAATTTCATGGATCACGATGATACCTGGCACATGGTGTTCTTGCTAAGATAAAATGAACTAATGTATGTAAACGTCCTAGAATAGCTGGCACGTTGTAAGGGCTCAATAAATGTGAAGTGTTATTATTACTCGGGCTAGCCTCAAAGGGGTATTTATGTGAGAAAAGGAAATTTTTTAGATTCCCCAAGTTTGATTGACACTTTGTTGTAAAACTCTCCTCTTGCCAGCTTGCCTTAGGGCAGCCCTTCAAACAGGGAGCGAAGGAGTTTCAAACTCAGCCCCCCTTTCCGGCCCACATCCTTCTCATAGTTGAGCAAAGGAGCAGAGACAAGTTCCACAGGCGGCGAGCAGGGGGGCAGGAGAGGCAGGGGTTTCTCCAGCTCAGATGGCGGCGGGGCAGCGGAGGCCCCTGAGGGTGGCCTGTGCAGATTTAATCCCCACACTCTGCTCGCTGATGTTCCCCTCTGTGCCCCTCTTTCAGGAGCAAGACATTCTGAGCTGGTGGGATTGAGGGCCCTGCAGACAGGTGGCCTCAGCCCCTCATGCCAGAATTTTCAATTATGATGCCGGTCAATGGGAGAGAGAGGAGGGCTAAAATGAAAATGGACTATTTGGTTAGCGCTCTGACAAGCCATGAATCAAAACCAAGTGAAATTGCTCTGGGGTCTCCGGGCCTGTCAGCCTCCACCATCCATTCTGCTTGCCCCTTGGCAGTGTAATTCCGTGTGCAGCCCGCACCTTTGGCAGGAGAGCTGGGCCCTTCCCCTGCCGCCGTGCTGGGTGCACACGTTGGGCAGGCAGGGCTAGGGGGTCTCTAGGTGGAGCTGAGGAGGCAGGGCAGGGCGGCAGGTGGGGCTGTCTGCATGTGCACACGCATGACCCCCGTTGCAGGCCTGCAACACCTGCTCCCCTCCCGAGGCCCTTCCCTGGGCTCATCGATCCCTGCCAAGGGGCCATTCACTCTTACCTGAGGAGCTCTGGCAGGGGTGTGGCCCTGTCTGTGCCTGCCAGGGTCAAGGCCCAAGGGTGGCTCTGGGTCAGTAGGAGAAAGGGAAAAGTGGCAAAGGGGAGAGGGTCTCCTCCGTCAGGAATGAGGGGTCCCTCTCTGCCCCTCTTTCTCAGTAGCAGGCTTGACTGATGAAGGCCCACTAGGACAGAAGAAGGGAGCGCTGGACAGGGAGCCCATAAGTCACGGGTTTTGATTGAAGAGATGAGTGCTGGAGAGGCAGGGCTAAAATCAGTAAAGCAAAACCCTTCGCCCATTCAAGGTTCTGCCATCCTGGGTGTGGAGAGCTGCTTTCTCCTTTCTTCCTTCTTGTCACTCGTCTTTTGGGGAGGAGCTCAGGGAGTAATAGGACACGCTCCAGCTCTCAGGACCCCCAGGTCGGGGGCACTAATGACGGTGAATTGGACTACAGAAGGCAGCGGGGAGGTCCGCTCTGGGTCTGGCAGGTCCTGTGGAGAAAGCCTGTGGCCAGGGGCCCCTGTGTGGTCGGTGCCAGTCAGGGAGATGCCAGGCAGGGTTGCTGCTCACGGCTGGGTAAGTTGCTCATTGCCCAAAGACAAAGCACCTGGGGGGACTGGAGCCCCGCTCACTTTTCACTCACGAAGCCACATGTCCTGGCGTGGTTGTGTCTGTCCAGAAAAACGGGAGCCTGTGGATTCACACAAAGACATGAGGGGCCAGAGGAAGCCCCGTAGGCAGACCGCAGAGAAGTCGGTCCGTCCAGAAACTTGGGCAGAGAATGGTCAGGAGCCTCTATAGTTGTGAAGCAAGGCAGGATCAGGTCCAGTGATATCAGAACAGAGCCAACATCATGGATGTCGAGTTGGAAATCAGAGTAGAAGCAGCTTCCAAAGGGCCAGTCAAGATCCAAAGCACGAGCAGTGAATAAAAGGTGGGGAAAAGCCAAAGATCTCTTTTGGGTCACTCTCTGTGATCAGTCTTTCTAAAGGGCCCATGGCTGTCCACGGTCATAAAACCTGATGACAATCACAAGTGTCTGCTTGGCTGCCACTATTTATTTCTGTCCTGGCAGCACCAGCATTGGAGGTGGGTTGGGGAATGCTAGCACAAGGGAGTTCAGATCATGCTGGGGGCAAAAACAAGACTGAGGGGTGGATGTTTCTGGGCAGTAGATTGTGACTCAAAATAACCTGCTCAGCTAGGAAAGAGGTTGTTTTGTGTGGTAATGAGCTCTCTGTGGCTGGAGGTGTTCAAGCTCCCATCAGGGAGCCTGCTGAGAGGATGCCTTATGTGGGGTAGAAGGTTGGGTTGAAAGTCTTTA
This sequence comes from Mirounga angustirostris, assembly GCF_029215605.1. Taxonomy (NCBI): domain Eukaryota; kingdom Metazoa; phylum Chordata; class Mammalia; order Carnivora; family Phocidae; genus Mirounga; species Mirounga angustirostris. The sequence goes on from NW_026991709.1 coordinate 124,352,885, forward strand.
AGGCCCCCTCTCAGCCCCACATCATCTATGAGTCTGAGATTTCAGACAGCTGGCTTTCCTCCCTGTTGGAGAGAACTGATTGCAGAGGAAGTTGAAATTAATAACTAGCACAGGTTTTTAGGTTTTTGTGTATTTACTTTTCTCCTCTTTCTGGCCCCCTCCTATGTCTCTAGTGCCAAACTCATTCCAGGGACTTTGGCGAGTAAATTGTCCAGCCAGTGGCTGGAAGGAACCTTGTGGTCATTATGCAGACAGCTGCTGCCCACGTGCATCTCTAATGTTTCCTCAGTGCAGGACAGATGACCATCTTGGCAGGGAGAGACGTGACATGTCACACTGGACATGGTAGGAGAAGGGAGGGGTCCCAGTGCGAGCCTCTTCTACCGCCTCCATCAGGTCATAACAAGGGCTGAGTCCAGCGCCAGCCCCACAAGTTGTGTCAGCAAACGGTATCGTAGTTGGTTGTTTCTGTCAGTCCAGTATCCGTTGCCTCTCCTGAAGGTGAGTCTAGCTTTTCCTCTGGGGAGCCATTTCTCCCCACTACTGCCGGGCCAGGTAATTTGGGGAGAGTGATACACCTTCCCCAGCACATGCCAAAGACCTAGACAATCCAATATTCCATTCCTCTGGACACAGGGATTGGTTCAGGGTTGGGTATGTGATGCCCGCCAAGCCAATGAGGTGCAGATCCAGGACTGTATAAGACATATGGAATAGTAGAAGCTCTGTATTTATTAGTGGGGGTGGTTAAGATGGCAGATGTGTAAGCTTGGAGCTTCCAACTGGCAGTGCTAAGAAAGAGCATGTCTAGGAATGCAGCGGACACAGGGAGAGCCGTGGTGCGGGATGGCAAGGGAGCCAGGCCCTGGATTCAGCTTCTCTTGAAGCTAGAACCAGCCCTGGACTTTGCTGTTACACAAGCCAGTAAAGGCTTACTCTGCTTTTGGTCTTGAACCAGTTTGAGTAGAGGTTGTAGCCTTGTCACCTGAAAGTGTCCTAGCATTGGGAGTGTTCCTGGGAAGCCCTACCTCTGAGGTGGTGCAGGAGCAGAGCTGGGATCCCAGCTCTCGAGTAGCCAAGGCTTCCCCAGGGGCACACGGCTTTCTCTGGTGACTCATGACCTGGCCTGAAGGGCAGCCCCACCCGAGGTGGCCATCTAGCTCATCATTGTCAACCCCGTGAAACAAATGATCTCTGAGATTGGGGCACTGGGACTGGGGACCTAAAATGTGTTCTGCGGGCAGTAGTTCTGAGAGATGGTCCAGAGTAAGGGGGACCATATACTCAGGAATTTGGGAGCTGGTGTCCAAGGGCTTGCCTTTTCCTGGGTGGCTCAATTCAATGCCAGGTTGATGCAGGAGTATAAAGATTTGTGTATAGGGGAACTCTACTGGGTTAAACTTCAGGTCCCATGGTGTCGGTTGAGGTTGTCGCTGGGCCTGTGTCATTCTGTCATGACTTGGTTTCTCCCTCTGCGCAACCCACTTCTGTCCTGTCCTTTCCACAGATGTCAATCCCAGGGCACTCCTTAGTAAGCCCTGACCGCTGACTCAGCTCAGTGTGCTTTGTGAGCTGGAGGCCTGGGCAGTGTTCCAGCTGGGTTCGGTAGCCTTCACAGCCCCTAAACTTCCCTCTTCTTCTGGGCTGTGTCTCTCCCTACACTGTGAGCAGGTTGACTCAGGTGCTCTGCTTTGTCCATTTCTCCAATGCCCAGTGCCTAGCATAGTGCCTAACATAGTAGGTACTCACCAGGTGATGGCCGGGGGTACAAACGAATGTGCCAGGCTGACGGTTGTCACCATTCACTGGGAGGGTCAAAGAGCTTTCCAAGGCCTTTTGGCTTCTTTTTCAGCTTTCTCTTCCTCTTTGAGGCAGTGATTCTCTGAGCAAAACAGTCAGGGTGCTAGCAGGCTGCCGTGATCTGAGAAGGGTCAGGGAAAAGAGTCTGGGTTGGGAAAGCTAGAACTTCTTCTAAAGGGAGTGGCCTTGGTTTTCCTCAGGGTCCCAGCCCAGCTCACCACAGCCTGAGGGCAGAGGGGCCCTGAAGCAGGGGCCCCATGGGGGGTGGGGTAGCTGCACCTAATTGTGCCGCATGCCAGACAGCTCAAGCTCAGTGGTGGGAAGGAGTGGGCCTGGCTCTTGCAGGGGAGTCCCCACGCCCTTTTTTCTGAGGCTGGATCACAGAGTGTCACCTGTGGGGAGGCTCCTAGGGGCACCCCGTGGTTTAGCCATCCCACCTCCAATCTGGGGAGTCCTCTCAGTACCATCTCTTCCCTAAGAAGGTGGTGAAACCCTCTCAAGTGCCCGCAGGGCTGGCGCATTTTGACTTCTCAAACTTCTTCCTGTCTCAGGGTATGAATGCTATGGATGTGTTGGGTGTTTTTAAAGATTTTATTTATTTATTTGTCAGAGAGAGAGAGAGAGAGAGCACACAAGCAGGGGGACTGGCAGGCAGAGGGAGAAGCAGGCTCCCCGCTGAGCTGGGAGCCAGATGTGGGGCTCCATCTCAGGACCCTGGGATCATGACTTGAGCTGAAGGCAGATGCTTAACTGCCTGAGCCACCCAGGCACCCTATGGATGTGTTTTTAAGTTAGGAGCATTTGGATGTTTTTGTTTTACTGCTTTCAAACAGTCCACAGATAAGCAGTGAGGAATGCTGGCGGAGGTCAAATGTATATCGGTGATAAATGGCGTGCATGGCAGGGCCCTTCCTTTCCACTTGGAACACTCAGGCTGGATATATCCTTCAGGAGCAGTGTACTAGTCAAATACAAAATGACAAAACTTGGCAATACTGCAATCCATTACATAATCTTTTATATTTTTCTGTTTATTTACAATTCATTATTATTTTCTTGGACTCTTCTAAACACATTTGTCAAACAGACATAAAGCAAGATGCCTTATGTATTTGAATCGAACCGAACAGCTAAAACATAATGGTAATAAAAATAGAAATAATAAACATAATAATACCACCCCAGCTCTAAATGCTTTGCCCACATTACCACCTTAATTCCTACAACAACTCTGTGAGGTAGTTAACATTATTATTTTGCCAGATGAAGGAAGCGTTGCTTGAGAAGTTGAGTCATGTCCTCACAACTGGTAAGTGGCAGAGATGGAGTTAACCCAGCTCTCTGGCTCCACGCTTGCACCCTAGGTTCTCACCACTGTAGGTTAGCATCATGGCAGAGGGCTGGACACTGGTGTCCTGTCTTCGGGGTGGACCTCAGTGATGTACAGGCGAGGGACCAAACACCACCCCAGAGCATCCTACAGACATGGCGGTTACAGTTCAGGAGAATGGACACGCTGCAGAGTAGGGCTTATGTTTTCACATCTCAATTTCTTTTAGCAGTAGAATTCTCTCTTTCTCTCAAATGATAAAAGAAACTTGACTTATAAAACAGGTAAGGTTTGTTTGACAGGAATGAATTGATTTTATAAGTTCAAATATATAATATTTACTCATTATAAACCTGATAGTCAGAAAAGTGAGACTTTTTACATCAACACAGCTTTTGAAATCAGCTTTTTGGATAATATTTGCAATCTTAGGTCAGTCTCAGCGTTCCATTCATGTCTGCATTTTATTAGGTCGCATAATATTAAAAAAAAAAAAAAAAACCCTGATTCACACAGGTCTTAGTTGCACATACTAATTTCAGAAAGTGTGTCTTATGATCTCAGCATACTCTTAAATGCTACTCTGGCAGGTCCAGAGATTTGAAAGAGAAGTGACAAGATATTTTTGTTCCAAAGTTGAATTACTCTCTGTGGCTAAGAACGGCCTGTGTTCCTTAATCAGTAAATGTACAAGTTGGAGGGAGTTGATGGATGGGTTCTTCAGCTAGTTTAAAATCACAACTATATGGTAGAAAACAATTTTCAAATTTATGTTGTAACATTATGGGATGTTTAGCAATACCATTAAAAAACTCTCCTATATTTTAGTACCTGTCTCTGCCATAGGGTCACTCAAAATTTCAAAGCCACTTGAGGCTGACTTTTATTTATTCATTCATGCGTTTGTTCATCTTATCCACGCATTCACAAACTTTTTGCTGAGCACCTCCTATACATAGTGGGCAGTGGTCTAAGTGCTCTGGATGTAGCGATAAACAGAATAAAGTCCTTTCCTTCCTGGAGCTTCCATGTGGAGGGTGGGCGGGAGAGGAACATTGTGGAAATAGACAGTAAGCCCACAGAATAATGAGTACATCTGTCAGCAGTGATCTGTGATTGAAGTCAACGGGCAGTCCTGTTGAGGCTATGATGGAAAGATGTTGGAGGAAGCAGAGTAAAACATGCCCTTGAAACATAGGTGATGAGAACATGAAGCACATTGAAGGGAAGGAGTGCTTCTTTATTGTAGATGCAATTTCCCCCAACCCATGGAGCTGATGTCTCATTCAACTTACATTCCTGGAAAAAAATAAATAAAAACAACAACCAAAACTTAGGCACTGGCCATGATGTAATGACTTCGCTCTCCTTCTATTCATGTGCCCAGTTTTCTACACAAAAAGTAGAAATACATTCATGAAATGATGAGGGAACTTTACTGGAGAAATCTACATCTTCATAAGATAATAAGAAAACTTTAGCTTGAGGTCTATAAGCACAAAACCTGTCAGCACAAGTCACCCGTATTTGGTATAAAACACACTGACTTTGCATATTGCTTTAACTTGTATAGTTTTACGAAAATGGTTAAGACACTTTAAAACACAAAATTGGCATAAGATATTTGTAGTGACCTTAAGTCACCTTCTCTGGACTATTAGTTCCTAGGGAACAGTTTGAAAACCACGGAGTATGCCAGGGTAAGACACAGCATTACAGTTATGGAGACCCATCTTTGGCCTCACCAAATCTGGCTTGAAATTTGGCCCTGCCCTTATCAGTGTGCAGCCTTGGGATTGTGTCTAGGCCTCATCATCTTACCTGTAAGGCAGAAAGACTCCACTCCCTACATTGGCTGGATGTGTGAAACATGAGGGACCCTCAAGATGAGTTGGAGTCCTTTTCCTTCCCCAGACAGACCAGGCTGGATCAGCCTTGGGGATACCGGTCAGCAAGGAGCAAGGCTCCGCCCATAGGGATCAGTTTGTGCTGGGGCTCCAGTCTCCAGACAGAGGCTAGGGGCCAAGAGTCACTTGGCCAAGAGAAATCTGGGTACATAAAGCAAATCAGGGACATGGTAACCAGCAAGGCGCCCAATGTGGTTGCCGGCATTTAGCAACGAGTTCAAAGCCAGGAGGTTCTAGGTGTGAGAAAAGGACTTTGGAGACAGGAAATTGAACAAGGTTGCATGGGCAAAGGGAGAAGGGTATCTTTTGGACTTCAAAGATAAGTTTCCTCTCAAAAATAGTCTCCAGAAGGAGCCCCATGTCCAGCTGATTTTGGTTGCTTGGGCCTGGAAGTAAGTCATGGCGGCCACAGATGCTGACAGCGGGGGCTGGGGCTGCCTCCTGCTGGGTTAAGAGGGCAGACAATGCACATCACTTCCCAGTTCCACATTCAGTGATGGCACAGGGGTATCTTAAAATCAGATACGGGAACGTTTACACCAGGGAGGTTGACAAAGGCTACTGATCAGGATTTATTTTCTGCAGAGAACAGGTTGTTAAGCACTGGATGCTGGTTTTGGAACTATCTTCTGTGGATACACCCTTAGGATAAACGTTACACGTGAAGTTTTCCATTTACGAACTACCCAAACACAAAGATGAGTTTACCCCCAGACTTCCCTCTAACCTGTCCGGGTTCCCTTGTTGCTACCACCTCTAGGAGCTGGAGATAACCCACAGGCTCAGAAGGGGAGGAGAAGTAACGGAGAAAAGCCAGAGGATACCCAAAGGAGAACAGTTCTACCTTCTGGCTGGCCCTCCTGGTCATTTTTGCTTCCCTTAGCCAAGCAGCCTGAAATCCCAGTAACCTAAATTCATTTATCAACCATTTATATATCAGTGAGAATTTGTTCTCTGGGGGACTGGGAAAAGAAATTAGATAAGTAATTTTAAAGCCAGCAGCATAGGGGTGGAAGGTGTTGGAGTGGAGGGCAGACCTGGATATGATTCCACCATCAGGGGGTGACCCTAGGGTCCCAGGAACCTGGGAGAAGGGATTCTAAGGTACCAGAGGGCTGAAGACAAAGCGACACCTTCTTAAATTTCTTCTAGGGCTGGCCCTGCTCTTAGAGAATATGGTATTCATCTTTCTTTCTCTTCTTTAGCTCCTGACTCTGGCCCATGGATTAGATTAGTGTTATTAGGACTCATGCCTAGAAATTTTTGGAGAAGTATATGCTCAGTTACAAATCAGCATTCAGAGAACATAGAGTTGACAACTGTCTTCAGCTTTCTTTATTTAATCAGTGAAGATATTTTTGAAGTTTCCTGTAGAACAAGATAGATTTACTCACCAACTCACATGACAATTTCAGAAATGTCTTATTTTAATTTCTGCTTCCTCCTCTTGTTGCCGGATGAACTGGGGAGTCCCCAGGGCCCTGGGGCCTTGGCCCAACCAGACCCCAAGGAATCGTGAAGGTTCTTGGTCTTGTTACTGGAATGAATTCAAGGGCAGACATGCAGCACAGTGGATGAGTAACACAAGTGGGAAAGTTTATTAAAGGGAGAAGTACACTCTTGATATATGAAACCAGGCAAGAGGGAGGGAGAGAGAGAGAGCTGCAAGTCCTGGGGGTTGGATTTCTAGCTTTTATTGACAGTTGTTGACTAGGGGGTGGAACATTTTTTACTTGGGGTGGGAAGCAGGGTTTCACGCTTTTATCCTTAATTTGGTCAGGGGTTTCCCATCATGGCATCTGTCATGTTGGGTCTGTCTGGTTTGATCTGGCTTCTTGTGGAGTGATGTTAGGACAGGTCTCTGACTTTCCCAATAGCTGGCCAAGACTTCCTCGTTGCTGACCTCCAGGTATCCTGTTAGAACCTAACTAACTGCCTACTCTAACACTCTGTGGGTAGAAGCTTTTAATCTGTTAGCATCCTCTGTACTCCAAGGGTCCCTGTCAAATGGTTAATGATGTGAAAGCAAGTGTCTAAATGTACTAGGGTCACTTGGCATTTAAATAAACACTTTTAGAGAGAGGGAATCATCCCCGCATGGCTGGGGCCCAGACCATGTGGCGTCCCATAGAGATTCTGTGGAAAAGAACATGGCCGTGGTTTGTAGATGGGTCCGCTGAGGTTTTCCCGATGATATAGGTATAACATTTGCCTGCATGATCTGGTTATCTACTCTGCATAAAAAAACTACTGTAAAGTTAGTGGCTTAAAACAATGACCATTTTTATTACATTCCATTTGGTGGGTTTGACATTCAGGCAGGGTTTGGCTGAGTTATTTTTTTGGTCCATGTGGCATGGACTCAGGTCACTCAGTGCTTCTCAGCTGGTGGATTGTTATTCTGGAAAGTGTAAGACAGCATATACATCTGATATTTTGGTGCGATGGATATGATACTGGAATTTATAATAAAGAAATCTGTTTGGTCTCTGTCCCTGTTGCTGGCAGAAAGCTCCTAAAGCCATTGGAATTACCTAAGTGATGAGACCAATAAAGGTGTCTTTTTAATGTTAATAAGGTGACTTTGGGAAAACTTCTAGGTAACCTAAGGCTCTGGGCTAGTTGCCAAGGGAACCAACTCAGTCTTTAGAGGGTTGGAACTTTCAGGCCCACCCCTCCCCCAATCCTGGAGAGGAGAAAGGGGCTGGAGGTTAAATCAGTCACCAATGGTCAATTATGTAATCAGTCATGCCAAGATAATAAAACCTCCATAAAAACCCAGAAGGATGGGGTTCAGAGAACTTTCAGGTTGGTAAGCACGTACAGAGTGGCAAACTTAGAGAGGACGGAAGGTCCACACCCTGTGTAACTCTTCCATCTGGCTATTCCTGAGTTACATCCTTTTAATAATAAATCAGTACTCTAGTAAGTAAAATGTTTCTCTAAGTTTTGTGAGCCGCTCTAGCAAATTAATTGAATCCATGGTGGGGATCATTGGAATTTCTCATCTATAGCCTGTTGGTTAGAAACCCGTGTGACAACCTGGATTTGTGATTGGCATCTGAAGGGGGGGTGCAGTCTTGTAGGACCCAGCCTTAAGCTGTGGGGTCTGATGCTATCTCCAGGTAGACAGTGTCAGAATTGAGTTAAATTGTAGGATGTCTAGTTGGCGTTGGAGAATTACTTTGTAGTGTGGAAAAAATACCATCTGTTGGAATTGGGTGCAGTATCAGAATGGATGAAAGCTGAGCTCAGGTGGGACTATCTAAAGGAGCACCTACCTCTCTGTGGCCTTTTCCACATGGTGGTCTCAGAATAATTGGACTTCTTACATGGCAGATGGCTTCTCCCAGAGTGAATGTCACGTGAGAACCAGGCAGAAGTTTCAGGGCCTTTTCTGGCTTTGTCACAGAACTCAGCAGTATCATTCAATTCATTCAGTTGGTAACAAGGGGTCATCAGAATAGGACAGTCAGGGCAGGACAATTAGACTCCACCTCTTGATGGAAGAGCTTCCACCACTCTGGGAAGAGCACGTGGCACAGGGGACATGTTGTGGCCCTCCTCGGAAAAAACCATCTGCTACACTGCATATTCTAAAACTAGGCATCTTTGTCTGTTGGCTGCCGTATTATACCATACAGTAGCCAAAAGTCTTGACTGACAGCCCTTTCTGTTGAATTAATTAAATGATAGTGAGCTTTGTTCAGGGTCTGGCTTAATTTCAACCTGATCTTCATCCTCACCAAGACTCTGCATCATGAAATCCAAATCCTGGTTTTGCTGTACCCCCAGCATGTTGTCAATCATCTTGAGACTTGTCATAAATATCCTAAAATATTAACATTAATTAAGTGATAAATATTTACCATTTATGCCTTTGAGGATTTCAACATTGTTACAGCTGCAATCAGACAAGCTATGACAGGGTATCAGTCTCAACTCTTAAAGAAAAGAGTCTGAGAATCACAGATGTGTACCCTAAATACCATGAATGGATAGAATTCAGAGGAATAATTTTTTTCAGGGGTTGAGGTGAGCACATGAGGTAGATTTCTCTAAATGCAACTAGTTATGTTTTTTCGATTTTTTTTTTTTTACTAAGAATTTACCTTTTTTTTTTTCTTTTTCTTTTTTGCTAAATCATTTCTGTGCAGGCTGTTGCCATTCTATTGTTTCCCACAAGCAGAGATTAGGTTGTTCACATGTGTGTTGATAAGAGCAAACGCCACCATCACCGGCTGACACCATGCTGCTGCAGGCCCTGCTCCTGGGGGCGGTTAATAAATCGTCTTTGATGATTTGATGACATAACCTTTAGATCTGAAATTGCACTTGTGCTGGACTGTCAGGAAAAGCTCTTTTTGCCATACGTTGCCTGGATTTTTTTCAGAAAGCATATATTGCTCTTTGGATTTTAAAGTCTTTCTGATGTATTTAAATAATTCCTTGAGCAAATGTTTGAGGAATCCGTTGAATTGTTTCTATTGTCTTGACTAAGCTTTCTCTCTTTCAGAATTGACAGGAAGGTGCTTGATAGCTCAAAGAATAGATTGAACATTCAAATATCTGGTGAATTTAGATGATCGTTTGTCTTTTTTTTTTTTTTTTGTAAATATAAATCCTTTACAAATTTCATTCTAAAATCTGCCAAATATAGTACTTCTCTAAAAATACTCACAGATTTTTGTAATTAAATGACTGTGGCCTAGAGTATAAATTGGTAGTATTACGACATATCTTTGTTCTTACTTCCCTTATGTCTACCCACCTTTTTAAAATGCCACTTGTTCAGAACCAGGGTGGGTTTATATAGGAACCATCCTTAGGATGCTACTTGGATGTCAATTTCCTGATCAGTTCTGTCAATTTGGGAAGATGAGCTAGTGGAATATTCTGCAGGTCTGTACAGTTATGAAACTTTAATTAACGCTTGTCCCCCAAGAGAACACAGTGAACAGAGAGTCCCAAGGGAATAAGACATTCAGGTCAGATGGGAAGGGGCGGAGGGGGCTGATGCTCAAGAATATGCAGTGCTTCCTCAGTGACCCAGAACCCAGTGCATCTAAAGGAAGACCTTTCAGTTTGCTCCATCAGATGAAACTGAGGTTCTCTTAAAGGGCAACACCACACACTGCCATGAAGTTTGTTTGTTTCCTAACTCATGGATCCTGTGACTCTTCAGAGACGACCTCCTCCTTTTTTTGGTGAAGTACGAAAGGGGTTGAGGGCGAAGAGCTGGAAAGCTCATTTTCATCATTTCTGGCCCCTCTCAGTACAGTGTGTAGGACCTGTTGCATATGTTGGATTTTATACGTAAAATATCCTTTACCTGAAATTTTCCTTTGCTCTGATTTCATTATTTACTTTTTTCCTGGTGTATGTGTGTGTATGTGTGTGTGTGTAAGTATTCTCAAAACCACTTTGAAATTAGTAAGGTTATAGAGAAAGAAAGAAATCATGCGCTTTGTGAGTGTTTATGACTTTAATGTTGTTATGTAGGGGAGAAAAATGGGAGGCGTGAATTAGGAGGCATGGGGAGAGTGGGGTGAGCTACAGACCAGAGCGATTAATTCCCAGGTGGGTGCAGACCTGTAGAGTAATGAAATTTCAGGGCAAGTGAGGGCTACTTAATGTTAATCAATGTTGTGGATTGTTTCAAAGAATCAGCTTTTGGTTTCACTGTTCCTCTGTATTTTCTATTTTCTGTTTAATTTCTGCTTTAATCTTCATTATTTCTTCTGTTTGCTTTGGGTTTACTTGATTCCTTTTTTTCCTAGTTTCTTCAGGTAGAAAGCTGGGTTATTGACTTGATGTCTTTCTTCATTTTTAATATAGGCATTTGCAGCTACAAATTTCCTTCTGTGCACTGCTTTAGCTGTATCTCCTGAATTTTGGTACGGGGTGTTTTTGTTTTCACTTGCAACAAGGTATTTTCTAATTTCTCTTTTCATTTCTTCTTTGACCCATTGGTTATTTAGAAGTGTGTTTTTGATATCCACATATTTGTGAATTTCATACATTTCCTTCTGTAGTTATTTTCTAATTTCATTTGGTTATGGTTGGTGGGCATACTTTATGTTATTCCAATCCTTTCAAATCTATTGAAGCTTGTTTTATGGCATCCTATGGTTGAATCTGGAGAACGTTCCATGTGCACTTGAGAAGAATGTCTGTTTTACTGTTATTGGGTAGAGTATTCTATAGGTGTCAGTTAGGTCTAGCTGATTTGTAGTGTTGTTCAAATCTTCTGTTTCCACGTTGATCTTCTTTGTTCTATCCATTATTGACAGTGTGGCATTCAGATCTCCAACTATTGTTATGAATTGTCTATTTGTCCCTTCAGTTCTGTCAGTTTTTGTTTCCTATATTTGGGGTCTGTTGACAGGTACTATTTGGTTTCTCTTAGATCGTGGGTTATTGTTCCTGTTTATTTTTCATTATTTATTATGCTTTTGATCATATTAATCATACTTGGTATGTCAATCGTGTCCTATATTTGCATCATCTGGTGTTCTCAAACATCTAAACCTACTATCTGCACATGGTCGTGTCTGCTGATCTCATGAAACTAGTTTCCTCATATATTTTGTGATTTTTCACTGTGAGCTCATACTTAGAGGACTTAATTTGTAGGAAAGTTATGCAGCCTGATTGAAGGTATGTCTCCCCGAAGTGATTTTTCTTTTACATATGTCAGATGCTCTAAGGATATTACCAGCCATATGAAGCCATAAAACAAGCCATTATTTTATGTATATTTGTGAAGGGGTCCTGGAGAAAGCTTACATTCAATCTCTAAAACTGTGTAAGCATAAGCCCGTAAGACACTTTCTTCCCACTGAGAGGCTAAACCAGAACAAAAAAACTTTCTTTCCCTTATCCTTGTACTATTGGGTTGATATTTTCTAGTTGACTCTTTTATAGAATGTGGAGCTTTTCTAGGAACTTGGCTTTTACACAGAAGTCTTAGTTCTGTTGCTCACCATAAGCAGGATCAAGATCTCATTTCATTCCCCTCTGAGGTCATTAAAATCAAAATCCCTTAGTTACTGAGACCAAAAAACACCCTTAGGACTGCTACAGGATCAGCTCAGGTCCTTATCTCTTTGGTTTTTAGTTTTCTCTTTGTTTTTGACATCTGGGAATTTCCTTTCCTAGGATCATGGCTACACATATAATAGGATGTTTGTAATATTTGTAAAGAGTTTTCAGGTTATCTAGTTCAGACTACTGCCAGAAATAAAAGTCAAGTCACTTTCTATTTTTTGAGAATAAAATTGCTTTAACAAAGAAATTCATTTCAGAATGAGAAACAGAAAATCACCTAATCACTACACTAATAATGGCTGTGGGCAAGATCCATTGATGAATATTTACTGATGAATATCTACCTAGAGCCAGAGGGAGCCACCAATAACACATCCTTTTCTGACAAGTAGACATTGCACACTCTGTTCACTCATTTGTCCCTCTAAGAAGCCCTCACTGCAAAACTCAGGCCTCCTATGAGGTGGCCCACCCACACCTCTTCCTTCTTTGATAGAAAAGCAGAGTATTTATCCTTTCTCAAGACCAACAAGAATTGAGTGTGATTATAGAGACAGCCCAGGTTAATAACTTGTTCTTATCAGAGCAACATTCACGTCTAGCTTCTGTTAAGAGCCAGAATTCTTCTCCCACCTGTGAACAATGTATCTTTGATGACATTGGCAGAAGATGCTCCCTTGGTGGGCATGGAGGTGGACCTCGTGATTCAGGTGGTCCAGGTCCATGGGATAGAGACCAGGGCTATTTCCCAGGAACCTGAATATGACCTTTGCTGACAGCCATAAAACTGGTTTATGTCTGAAGAGACACAGGGGGACAGTCTGCTCCAACAGCCATTGACAGCATCCCCTAAGTTTTGATGTGTAATAGTTGTGGTATTGATTCAATAGTTGCTGAGAGATTTACTTTTAAATGTCCCCAAATTTTAGTGTTTTATTAATTTCTTTTACAATTTTCTCTCTCTCTCTCTTTTTTCCTCTATATATCTATTATTGTGTACTTAAGTAGTTTTATCTCTCTTATGAAGTAAAACTAATGGCTTCCCAGATGTCTTTCACCACTGAGTTGTACCAAGCATTTAGAGAACTGCTACCAATTCTTCACAAACTTTTCCGAAAAATGGAAGAAGAGGATAAACCTTTCTGTCCTTGTTTTATGACACCAATATTACCCTGATACTCAAAGCAAAGATATCACAAGAAAATCCAGATCAATATTTCTTATAAATATGGCTGCAAAAGTCTTCCATAAAATACTATCAAACTGAATCCAGCAATATAGAAAAGAATCATACACCATGACCAAGTGGGATTTATCCTACCAATGCAAGACTTGCTCAACATCTGAAAATCAATTAATAAAATACATTATATCAATATAATTTTTTAAATGACATGATCTTTCATTAGGTGCAAAAAAAAAAGCATTTGACAAAGTCTAACACCCTTTCGTGATAAAAACACTCAAAAAACTAGGAGTAAAAGAGGATTTCCTCAACCTGATAAAGGGCATCTCTGAAAAATCCACAGCTAATATCATATTTAATGGTGAAAGACTGGATGCTTTCTCCCTAAGACCAGAAACAAGACAAGGATGCACCATCTCACTACTTCTATTCAACATTGTATTGGACATTCTGACCAGGGTAATTAGGCAAGAAAAGTAGATAAAAAGAATTCATATTAGAAAGGAAGAAGTGAAACTATCTCTATTCACAACTATAGGACATCATACAGAATCCATTAAAAAACTATTAAATTAATAAACAAGTTCAGTATGGTTGGAAGATACAAGATTAATATACAAAAGTCAATTGTATATGTATACACATACAAGAACAATCCAAAAGTGAAACTAAAAGAACAACTGTGTTCACAATAACATCTAAAAGAATAAGTTACCTAGAAATAAATTTAACAAAAAAAGTGCAGACATATACCCTAAAAACTTAAAAAACAAGCAAATAACCAGCCAAACAAAACACTGTTGAAAGTAATTAAAGAAGATCTAAATAAATGGGGAAAAAATCTTGTGTTCATGGATCAGAAGACTTAACATTTTTAAAATGGCAATACTCCCAACCTGCTCCAAAGATTCAACACAATCCCTATTAGAATCCCAAGTGACTTCCTTGTAAAAATTGACAAGCTGATTCTAATACTCATATGAAATTGAAGGTGCCTCAGAATAACCAAAACAATTCTGGGAAGGAACAAAGTAGGAGGACTCTCATTTCCTGATTTTAAAACTTAACTGCAAAGCAATAGCAATCAAGCAGTGGAGTATTATCATGAGCATAGACATATAGATCAATGGCAAAAGTCAGAGGCCAGAAATAAACCCACACATCTGTGGATAATTGATTTTGACAAAGTTGTCAAATTTCCAATAGGGAAAGAATCCTCTTTTCAACAAATGGAGCTGGTATAACTGGATATCCACATGCAAATGAGTAAGTTGGGCCCTTACTTCATACCACATACAAAGATTAACTCAAAATGGATCAAAGACCTGAATGTAAGAGCTAAAACTATAAAACTCTTATAAAACTATAAAACTCTTAGAAGAAAATATCGAGGTAAATCTTCATGACCAAAGGCTTGATAAAAGATTCTTAGATATAACAGGAAAATCATGAGAAACAAAAGAAAAATAACTGCACATCAACAAAAGTATAAACTTTTGTGCTTCACAGAGCACCATTGAGAAAGTAAATCGACAACCCACAGAATGGGAGAAAATGCTTGAGAATCATATATCTGATACAGGACTTGTATCTAGACTACATAAAGAATTCCTGGAATTCCTACAACTCAACAACTAAAAAAAAAAAATCGCAATTCAAAAATGGGCAAAGAAGCTGAAGAGATAGTTCTCTAAAGAAGATATACAAATGGCCAATAGGCTCATGAAAAAAATGCTTGATGTCATTAGTCATCAGGGAAATGTAAATCAAAACTACAATGAGATAACACTTCATACCCACTAGGATGGCTAGAATAAAAACGTGAGATAACCACAAATAGTGATGAGGGTGTGGAGAAAATTGAAACCCTCATATGTCAGGTGAGAATATAAAATGGTGCAGCCACTCTGAGAAACAGTTTGACAGTTTCTCAAATGATTAAACATAAACGAACCACATGACTCAGCAATGACACTCCCAGCTATATACCCAGGAAGTGAAATGAGCATATGTTCACACAAAAAACTTGTACACTGATGTTTATAACAGCATTTTTTTTTAAGATTTTATTTATTTATTTGTGAGAGAGAGAATGAGAGAGAGCACATGAGAGGGGGGAGGGTCAGAGGGAGAAGCAGACTCCCTGCCAAGCAGGGAGCCCGATGCGGGACTCGATCCCGGGACTCCGGGATCATGACCTGAGCCGAAGGCAGTCGCTTAACCAACTGAGCCACCCAGGCGCCCTATAACAGCATTATTTATAGCCAAAAGATGGAAGCAACCCAAATGTCCATCAATGAGTGAAGGGATAAATGAAATGTATATTCAAACAATGGAATATTATTTGTCCACAAAAAGGAACAGAATACCAATACATGCTGCAACTTGAATGAATCTTGAAAACATGGTAAGCAAAAGAAGCTAATCACAAAAGTCTACATATTATACGATACCATTCATATAAAAGTCCAGAATAGCAAAATAATAGACAGAAAGTAGACTTTGGTTGCTTAAACCGGAGGAAGACTTAGGGGGCTGAGGGGTGACAGCTAAAGGGAATGGGGCTTCCTTTTGAGGTGATGAAAATCGTCTAAAATTATGGTGATGGTTGCACTTACCTGTGAATATACAAAAAGTCACTGAATTGTATATTTAAATGGCTGAATTGTATGATACGTGAATTGTATTTCAATAAAGCTGTTAAAAATAAACTGTAAAAATGCAATGGGCCTCATTATATCTTGAAATGTTTTTTTAAAACTTAATTCTGGGGGTACCTGGGTGGCTCAGGTGGTTAAACGTCTGACTCTTGGTTTCAGCTCATGATCTCAGGGAGGTGAGATCAAGACCCGCCTCAGGCTACACACTGGTCATGGAAACTGCTTAAGAAAAAAAAATATATATATATAATTCTGTCTGATAGTAATATATGTGTAATAGTGCTCTTTTGGCTTGAATTTTTCTGATTATCTTTTTACGTATTTGATTTTCAACCTCTCTGTTGTTCTTACAGCTTGTGTGTGTGTGTGTGTGTTTTAAAATGTGCTATTTTGTAAATCCAGTCTGACAATTTTTTTATTTAATTGGAAAAGTGATTGTGATTGTGTGTGTAAAATATTTTTTACCACCTTATTTTGAACTACTTGCCCTAGCTTTTGTTTCTCCCTGCTTCCTTTTCTTTCATTCTTCTAGATTTATTTGTCCCCCACCTCTATTCTGTTTTCTTCTTTTACTAATTTGACATACATTCTAATTCTATTCTTTTAGTAGTCACTTAGACATTTTAACATGTGTGTTTATGTTAACAAAATTATAACTAAATTATCAATTGTGTCCTTATCTGTATCTTGAACAATATGAAGAGGTTCAAATACTTAATGATCCACCCCCATCGATATCTATTGTTGTTCAGCATTTTAGGATTTTTTAAATTCTACACTTTAGACATTGTTCTTATTTTTAAAACAATATTTTATTATAGATAGCTCCATGTTTGCCATCTTTCTGTTCACCTTTTTTTTGGCATCTCAGACTTTTTCAGTGATCATTTTCTTCTTGAAGTGTGTACTAGTCAGTTACTAGTAAATGGGTTTTTGTTGTTAGCATTTGTCTCAAATACCTTTATTATCTTGTGTGTGAAAGATAATTCTACTGAGTATAATGATGCTCAGTTGGCACTTATTTTCTCCCAGAACTTTGAAAATATCATTTTATAGTCTCTTGGCTTCCCCACCACCCTCAAGAAATCAGCAGTTAATCTCTTGCAGGTAATCTATCTTTTTTGTCTGGCTGATTTTAACATCATCTCTTTGTCTTTGTTCTGCAATGGTACTAAATTTTTCTAGGTGTCTTTCTGTTCATCCTGTTGGGAATTGTTGGACTTCCTGAATCTGATATTGATGCCTTTCTTCAACTTAGGGAAAAATCTCAGCCATTCTTTGAATAATAATTTTCCTTTATTACCTTTATAAGTTCTATCATAAATTACAATTAAATGTATGTTGGAATTTTTCACTTTATAGCCTATATCCCTTAACTTCTGTGTCATATTTTTATTATCTTTGTGCAATATTTGGGAAACATCTCCTATGTGTTACCTAGTTCACAATGATCTCTTCTGCTGACATTCAACTTAGAATCCATGTAGTTCTAGTTTCATTTATATTTTTTATTTCTGGAGTATACTTGGTATTATTTCCAACCAGGTATTTTGGTGATCTTTTGTTCATTTATCATGCTTTCAATATCTTTTTTTTTCTTAAAATATTAAAATACATAAATGTTCTATTCAGTCTCTGATAATTCTAACATCTGCTGTCTTTGCAGGTATTATTACGTAGTTTGTTTTTTCCTGCAGATTTTAGCTCATGGAAGCATTCTTCTTCTTGTGCTTTATATATTTTTAATGTAAATGCATGTTCCTTGCCATACATTTAAAAGTTTTTTTCTGAAACAATATAGTATTCTACATTTTTTATATTTTGTATCAGGAGGGTTTCTTTAGCTATCTAGTCTTAAATATTGCCAGAAACAGAAGACCCAATCATCCTTTTATCTTAAATTTCTTGCATTATTTTGTTTCAAATATGTTTCTTATTAAATAGTAATTATTTGCATTTTGTTTACTAAACTGATTTGAGTTACCTTAGTAGATGCTTAGCCATGATACATTCAATATGTGTCTGACATATTTTGTTATACTTCTGTTATTTTAATTTCTGTTATTTTTATGTTTTCTTATGTTTCTTTGGCTGCTTTTTGCAATATTGCTGTGGCCTGTCTTGGTCTTTTTGGGAGCATGTTTTGTTTCACACTTATTTTTATTCTATTGGTGTTTAATGAAAAAACCCATGTTTTATTCTACTGGAGTTTAATAACAAACCCATATTTATTCTCTTCCTATATGAGGTAAGAATATATTTTCTCTGATTACCCTCTTGCATTACATCCTCACAGAATAATTTGGCCATTTAGATGTATCATTTTTAATTTTATTTTTGTATATTATGTATTACGTATTTTAAGAATTATCTTTTAAATATGCATTAAATTTATAATTACATTGTGTTTAGACACATTTGTTTAGGATGTATCTACTCACTACTGGGTGTTGTTCCCAAGAGCACTTTCCAAAGAACCACCTGCATGAAAATCTCCATCTCAGACCTACAACTTCAGGGCTATTTCTTGGTTGTGTAGGGTCCTGGGCAAATATTTTCTACATAACAATTTAATTAAAATTTATATTACAAATTTATGTGCCTACGTGAGGGATAGTGAATTGTCAATGAAGATTTAGAACAATGGATAGAGAGGAGGGACTTGTCTTACAGCTTATTACCCAGTCAGTGCATGTGAATACTCTCTGTAGTGGCCAAGCACCATATCTTCTCGAACATGTCTTGAACTCCTCTTGTCCTGTTCTTTATTAGTGCTCGATTTACTGTCAAATATAGAGTGCCTGGGGCGCCTGGGTGGCTCAGTTGGTTAAGCGACTGCCTTCGGCTCAGGTCATGATCCTGGAGTCCCTGCATCGAGTCCCGCATCGGGCTCCCTGCTCGGCAGGGAGTCTGCTTCTCTCTCTGACCCTAATCCCTCTCATGTGCTCTCTCATTCTCTGTCTTAAATAAATAAATAAAATCTTAAAAAAAAAAATATAGAGTGCCTGACTAATTTCCTGTGTCTCACAAGGAGAAAAAGCCAGTGATTATGTTATTATACACAATGCCATGCCTCTTCCAAACCTGTTTGTAGTAAAACAATGTATATTTTCTTGACTCTGAAGTTCCCTAATGCCTTTGTCTCATGCTGGTTATATTGTTATTCATGAAGCTGCATTACCCAGAGCTGCCTGTCAATACTGGTTTCCAAGGACTCTCAAAGGCTGTTTCTGTGCTTTGTTTTAGTTGCCCACAAACACCAAGTCTTCCTCGGAGTGTGAAGGAAATTGTGAATAATTTGTTTTCTGGTCATGTTAAATTTACACCTTGAAATTTTGTAGCATAAATGGAGAATGACACCTCTTCCAACCACATCTTCCCTTGAACTCTTTAGCTGTGTTCATTACATTCCCAGAATGTGATCTCTTTCAATGTTGACAGCACCCCTGCTGCAAACAGACAAGATAGTTGAGAGGCTGCAAGCGAAGCAAGAAGAGTGGTCTCATTCCCCCAAAGAACGTCTGTTTCTTATCCAGCACAGCTTAAGACTGATCCAGAAGAGCATAATGCCACCAATTCTATTAGGCAAGAGAGGACATTGGAAGGGCTCTTTGGCATTTTAGAACAAAATGCCCTTGGGAGAGACTGGCCTGGTCATCCCCAGATGATGGCCTGACACATGGTGCTGAACCTGATGAAGGGGTGACATGAACACCTTGGTGGTGGCCACACAAGGTGAAGGAGGCCTGCCTCCACCCCAGAGCCCTGGGGTGGCAGCAGCATGTGGTTGGAACCTAGATGGACGAACACCAAGGTATGGTCCCCTGTATCTAGCCTAAGCCCAAGGGTTGGTGGTAGTTCAGACACCTGAACTTAGTGTGTACCCAACATGAGTGAAATTCACCCAAAATCAGTGTGTCAGCACTATTCTGGTGGTTCAGTTTCACACCCTGCCATGGAAGAAATAATGCACCGGCCAATGGAAATAATCTGCTCATCAGGCCACTCTTTAAGAAACAGGGCCTGGCCCTGAGGTCCCAGGACAACACCATAGGTCTAAGTGCCAGGGGACGTCGCATAGACATTCTAGGAAGATTGTCTGGGGGCAAGCTCTGAATCCACTCTCAGTGATTCAAAAGAGTAGGCTTTCCTCCACCAACTGTTCTTGGCTCCCCTTCAGTTTTAGACTATTTCTATGAGCTTGGAGGTTTGGGGATGGGACATTCTGCTGGGAAATCTCACCTAACCTGGCTTTCCAGGGAGGTTTTTCCTTCATTTGTGGTGGAACAGAAATTGGTGTAGGATTCCTCCACCTGGATAATTAAAATTACCAAACATCCTCAAAGGTCTATTTTCTCTTGGGGTTTTTATTGTTTTTGTTTTTCCTTTGTCTTTTGACTACTGCAGTGGGAATTTGGGAGAAACAAGAGTTAAACTCATGGTCTTAAATGGTAATTAATTATTGCTATTTCTAATTTTATTAGAATTTTATCCTATCCATATCTCCGTCTCCCATTTTTGAGGGGTTCTGTAGTGTTTGCCATTTGGCACTGACCACTAGACTGGTCTTCAAACTTCAACAGAAAATCTGCAGAGATGGATTACTGTATCTAGCCAAATATGGGTGCCTTCTCAATGTAGAGATCCCCAGCCTAGCACCCGATCTGTGGATCTAAGAATTTTTGGGTAACTTATGGTGGTCACCACAATGGAACCCTCATATCATCCAGAACTCCAAGATGGTCTGGATTCTCATGCCCCAAATTACTGGGGGTGGGGGGTTGTCTTTGAATATACTTTGTTTAAATATACTTCTTTTCCTCATACAATTCAGGGACATCTTTGACAGCCCTCAAACCTCTGATACCGTACTCTGAGGTCAGATAATCCCCACAAGGTAAAATTGTTCATTGAATAAGAAGGACTGGCCATAGGAAAAATGCTTGGGGTTCAACCTCTGATCCATAGGAGAGCCTCATGTAATCTGCTCCCAGGCTCCCTTGGCCTTGGGGGACTGAGTCCTATCTGGGGAAGGATCTGCCTTTGCTTTCTGAGCCTGCATTAGGAGGCAAAGTCAATCTAATCAGACTCCGCTCTTCTCTCAGCCCTGCTTGGACCCCCAGGCCACCAGCCTCCTACAGAGCATCACAGCAAAGGGCCCAATTATGCCTGGGAGCCATTGTCACTGCCCCTGTCTTGTGGCTGTGCCTGATTCTCATTCTGGCATCCTTTCTACTTGCTCTTTCAAGTTTTCTGACATTTAAAAAAAATTGCCCGCCTGTCTTATCATTAATATGCTTTATTAGCATCTTGATTAAAAATTGAGTGGAACCTGCCTGGGTTCATCCGCTGCGCCTACCATGGGGACCAGGCAGGATAAAGGGAGGCTCTAAGGCTGTCCTGGCTGTGAGGCAAGGGTGGATCAGCTGGAGAAGCAGGCATGACATGGGCACCCGCAGCCACATCAGGTCACATGACTCCAGACTGTGCAGCTCATCAAGAGGAGTCCTTCTGTAATGTGCACACATTGACCCCCAAGGAGCCACTCCAATACCTTCCTTTTCTGTGGGCAAGTTTACTTAGTAGGGCACCTCCAGGCTGTCAAGTCTATTTATTCTCTGCTGAGCGCTCCTTAGGGGTTAAAGAAACAGTTTAGGAAAGGCCTAGTGCATTCAAGCTGAGGCCTTTTGCTAGCAACACCCACACATAAGCCATTTGGGTGTTTCTGCTCTCTGCCTTTGGGTTTCTTCCTTGGAGGTAAGGGAGGCAAACTCCAAAGACACCCACAACTCTTTCCACCTGCCTTCTTCTCACTAGTCTCCTTGTATGTGAGGCTATCTTGAACAGTTCCCCAGCATCTTGGGAATTTCCGGAAGATGATATCATTCTCTCCTTAAGTATTAAAAACAGGGTCCTTAATTTTTCTATCTTTCAAATATAGCAAATGTTTGTTGTAGAGAACTAGAAAATATTTAAAAAAACTAAGAAAATCACCTTAATTGCACTATTCAAAGATAATTATTGTGAATGCTTTAATATTGTTTCCTTCTAGTTGCTTTTCCATGTTTATATTTATTTTTTACCTATGTAATATTACTCTACAAACCATTTGTATCCCATGGTTTTTACTTAAAAATATGCCCTGGGTATTTTATCGTGTTATTACGTATTCCACTATAACTCCATTTTCTTTAAGATTTAATTTTAAGTAATCTCTACACCCAACATGGGGCTCGAACTCACAACCCAGAGATCAAGAGTCGAACACTCTACCGACTGAGCCAGTCAGGCATCCTTATAACTCCATTTTTAATGGCTGAGTCATATTCCACTTATGGAGGTACCATAAGATAATTTTCTAATTTCTGGTTGTTGAATATTTAGGTCTTCTTCCTTCTTTGATTTTATTATTATAAAAATGCATTCTGATGGCATAAGCCCCATTTTATATAAATCCTTGATTATGTCCTTAGTAGTATAAATTCACAGAAGTAAATGCTGGATCTTAGTGCATGGAAATTCTATGCTTTTTTAAAATACCAAATTGTCCTTCAGAAAGTCTACACTAACTTCATATCTCTGCTTGAAGTGTTTAGCTCACTGTGCTAAAGTTACATTATTAACTTTTATGTATAAAAGTTTATATATATATTATATATATACACACACAATATATATATTTTCTATAAAAACATTCAGGAACTCTATTGTTTTAATTTGTATAACAAAACATTGAACATTTTTAAATGATTTATTTCTCTTCTTTTGTGCCATGCTTATACATGTCCTTTGTTTTATTATCCCTATATTCATATTTTACATAATGATTGATTTAGAAGAGCTGCTATATATTCATGATATTACTTCTTTGCCTATTTCTATGATTTTCTTTACAGTTTTTTTTTTTTTTTGACATGTCCTAAACTAATTTTGAAAGCATTAAGTTCATTCCTAAATTCATTTAACAGAGACATTTTAGATCCTACTACATGCCAGGCACTGTCCCAGGCAACAGGAATATAGCAGAGACACATGAGACAATGCCCTCCCTCCTGGGTTTCGTTTTTCCTGGAGGGTGGAGTCGTCGCGCAATAGACAAATAAAATGCGCCAAAGGTCAGATAATAATAAACACCGAGAAGCAAAGCAAAGCAGTGCAAGGGCGAAGTGAATGACCCGAGTGTGACTCCAGCTGGAGTGGCCAGGGATGATGGAAGCTTCTGAGCAGAGAGTGGAGGTAAGGGGAGTCAGCTGTAGGGCCAGCTGGAGAAGTGTTTGAGGCTGAGGGAACAGCAAATGTGGACGTCCAGCGGTGGAAGAGTGCTGGACGTGAGGAAGGGGGCAAGGAGCCCAGGGCGGCGGGAGCAGAGCGAAGATGACGGAGAGGGGAAACCGGGTGGTGGTGTGCTGGGGGCTGTTCTCACCTGCTCAGCAGAGCCCGCTATCACATTTTCAGGACTTTCGCCAGCCCATTACTGAACACAGCCATTGCTAAAAATAAAATTAGGTAAACTTAGAACTAAGTACATTGCATTAAAAAGGAAGGAACGAGTACTCACATTTCATCACTTTGTAATTGTTTATCTACCTTTGACCATTCTCCCCGCGTTCGAGGCCAGCTGTGTCTACCGCACCGCGCGCTCTGTTACCGCTCTTCGCGGCTCCGCGCTCAGTGAGGTCATGTTGGCAGCTGCAAGTCCGCGGCGGTGAGAGTGTTTGCACTGTGGAAATCAGCAAATTCTACGAAGCTGGGCTTCCCTTGTTGTTCCGTTGGTGTGTAGACTGACTCACAGTGACGGGGAAAAAGTTAAGGATACAGATGAAACTTAAAAGCGTGTCCTGTCTGCATCTGCTGCGTTGGGAAGAACACAAAACCTTGAGGATATTTTCCTCCAGTATTTAAAAACTATTATCAGCAGAAAATTGTTTGCATCACTGATGAACAAGGAAAGTTCCACCTCATATTTTCACTCTTCCCCTTTTTCCTTACTCTTTAATGTAAAGATCTATATTAACCAAACATTAATTTCAGAACTATCTCCTTCAACGAATGCAGGCATAGGTTTGCTCAGGATGCAGGAGTTTGGCAAAAACAAAAACAAAAACAAAACCCAATGAAGCGTTGTGTGAGAATCAATTTGGTGTATGGAATTTACAATGGTGAAAACGAAAGGGTTTATTAGTATTTGTAAATTGTGTGCTATACATCCTTTTTATCAGTAAAATTTATAGGAAAACTTAGGAATGTTTGCACATACATTTTTTTTTTTTTTTTTGAGTACTGGTTGTCAATCGTTTACCAGTACACCGCTAGAACCAAGAGCAGAACACATGGGCCTTTGTAGACCAAGGTAAGGATATTTATTCTAAGTGTGACTGGAAGCTCTTTAGAGGATTCTGAATAGAGGAATGGTGTGGCCAGTCACTGGGTTGGCAAGACTCATTCTGGCTGCCATATTGAAAATTGGCTGAAGGAGGTAAGAGGGGGGGAGACAAGTGTGGAGGCTCTTGTGGTGATCCATGGGAGAGATGACAGGCCTTAGATTGGGGTCGCGACAAAGGTGATGAGAAGTGATTGTGTTCAAGATACACGTTGTAGGTATGTCCACAAGATTTCCTAACATGTTAGATATAGGGTTCGAGAGAAAGAGGGATTAAAAATCTATCTCTCTAGGGCTTTTGATGTGAGCAACAGAAAGGATGTTGGTGCCTGTTTCTGAGTTTGTGGAGCTGGGAAGGAAGGTGTTTGTTTTGTTTACGTGGCATCCAAGGAGGATGTTGAGCAGACACATACATGGGCTTGGGAATCTGGAGTTTTAGGAGAGATAGGTGCTAGAAATAAAAATTCATGGTTCAGATACTCAGAGAAGGTCTTTGAAACCCTGAAAAGAAATGAGACCACCCAGGGCTGAGTGTAACAGAGAGGAGAGAGTTTCAGGATGGAGCCCTGGAGCACCCCAGCTCTCAGAGATTGCAGAGGTGAAGGGGATGCGAAAAGAGCCAAGGAAGCATGACACTTTTCATTCTTGCAGGTAAATGATCTTTGATGTCTGACTCTTCCAGCTGTTTCTGCACCAATAATAAATAATTTTAATTCCTGTAGCTTTATGATAGATTTTAATATCAGGTGGAGTAAGCCCCTGTCTTCGGTTTTCATAATTTTCTTAGCTAGTCTTTGGCGTCCGTTTTTCTTTATGGTAACTTTTATGGCTAGTCTTGTATGTTTATTTTTGTAGACAATGGTGTTCCAGTTTTACACATTTGGCAGCTGAATTCTAAATCACTTATGGGTTAATTGGTACTTTATGTTATTAAGTCTTTCTTCCTAAGAAATGTTATTTCTCTCTACTTATTCAAATATACTTTTATGTGCCTTTGTAAAGTTTTAAGTTCTTTTTTATGAAGACCCTAAACAATTTTTGATAAGTTTATTCCTATACATCAATTTTTTCTATCGTAAATTGAATCCTTTCTCCCCATTGTTTTTCTGGCCAGTTATTGCTAGTATATAAGGAGTTATTTATTTTTATATATTCAATTTTTATTCAACCAACTTACTGAATGCTCTTACTCGTAGTGAAGGATTTTTAGTTAATTGGAATTTACCAATGATAGGCATGCAGATAATAATAATGTGAAATCTTATTTTCAAATGTTTATATCTGTTATTTCTTATTTTGTGTTTTTTATTTCAATAACCAAACTTTTTCAGAGATGAAAAAATTAAATTGGGCTGAAAGCAGATACCATTATCTTATTCCTGATTTTCATGTGGAAGGCTTCTATTACTGCAGTGTTAACTATGCCATTAGCTAGTTTGGTTTAGATTAGTAGTTCTCAAACTTTGGTGTGCATAAGAATTATGTGGGTTTTTATTAAAAATGCAGAATCTGGGAATTCATTGCCAGGATCTCGGTTTAGGATGAGGATCTGAATTCTACATTTTTGGCAAGTAACCTGTTATATTCCAGGTTGGACCACTCTAAGAGATACACTCACTTTTATTTCACTCTCTCCAATGCTTACTTGAATTTTATCAATGTTTTCTTATACCTTCATCAAGTATAAATTTTATTTTTTAATGAAATATGATATATTATAATATTGAAATAAATGTGTTATTAAAATAGTCCTTCTACTTGTACTTAAATTTTTTTTGTATCTATTTTCAAAAGGGAAATTAATTGGTTTACAGTTTGTACTGGAGGTCAACTTTGCGAGATGTTTTTAAAAATCAGGCTTATTCTAGCTTCCTAAAATGAATCAGAGATCATAAAATATTACATCTTATGTAACATAGGAAGTTTTCTTTCTCTTAAAAGTATGCAATACCTTAGCTTGTAAAACTCTCAAGGCTTGATGTTGTTATTGAAAGCAGTCAATTTTTTGAGAACACAGCTAACTTTATTTCTGGGTTATTTATCTCCTTAGGTTTTCCTCATTTTAAGTCAGTTTTGATTTATTTGAAATTTCCCTTTTTAATTCTGTAGTTAAAATGGGGGATATTTTCATTCATTTGTGTTTAATGATGAAAGCATTTGAGATTTATTAGTTTTTTCTTTAAGATTAGTTTTGGACTCATCCAGTATATATTAACCAGAAGGCTTCCTATTATTGTTCTTTTCAAGATTGTGTGCATATGAAAATTTTATTTCTGCTTTGACCTAAGAATTATTTAGGAGAGTTGGTTTTAAGATCATTTCAAAGTGGTTGAAGCCTTTCAATATAAACTGTGGAATTAAATTTGAGCATATTCATGTAGTTTGTACAATTTTTATTTTGTTCTTTTTCGTGGGCTTATACATGAGATAGGATCAGTATTTGTTAAGTATGGCATGGGCCACAGAAAGTAATTCTGTAATCTGATTTTGGGGTACAGAGTTCAGTTATGTAGATATCACACATATGCATAAATACACAGAAACAAAGAAATATATGAAATTAAAGTGTTCTTTTTATATATTATTCACATCACCAAATCCTTGTATGCTGCTTATTTGGTATGTCTGGTATTCACAAAGTATGGTGATGGTTAATTTTACGTGTCAACTTGGCTAGACCGTAGTACCTGGATGTTTGGCCAAACATTATTTTGGATGTCTATGTGAAGGTATTTTTTAGATGAGATTAACATTTAAATTAGTAGACTTTGAGTAAAGCAGGTTGCTCTCTAGAATATGTGTGGGCCTCATCCAATCAGTTGAAGGCCTTCATAGGAAAAGACTGACATCCCCACAGGAGAAGGGAATTCTGCCAACACACTGCCTTTGGATTCAAATTGCAACTCTTCCCAGGGTTCTACAGCCTGCTGACCTACCCTGAAGATTTTGGACTTCCCAGCCTCTATAACTGCACGAGCCAATTCCTAAAAATAAATCTCTTTAGCTATATAGCTCCATACTGTTGGTTCTGTTTCTCTGGAGAAAGCTGACTGATACAGATGTGTTCAAATTGCCCAACTCCGTTGTGCTCTTGTAAATTTTTCTTCTACAAAGTATATTTCTAACAACTTGTGCTTTACATATTGATGCAAGATTGATAATTACTATCTTTTCCCTGTAAAGTATCTGTTTATAAATATTAAATTCATATTTTTCTTCATATCGTTCAATATTAAATTCCTATCATTAATGTTAAATTTATGTCCTTTAATGCCTTTATTTGACCTATTTTGACCAATACTGATTTCTATTTTGTCAACTATTAATATCAAAACCCTTTTTTAATACTTGCATTTGCTTTAATATCTTTGTCCATTTTTTTGCTTTTCAACTTCCTGTATAACTTGTTTTAAGGGTGACACTCAAAAAACAAAGTATTTTGCTTGTTTCTTTTTTAACAGAATCCTAACGTCCCTTTCAAATAGTAAGAAATTTAATTTGTTTACATTTATTCTTATAATGTGGGAGGAGTTAAGATGGCATAGAAGTAGGGGGACCTGGGGCTTTCCTAGTCCCTTGAACACAGCTGTATTCTTTTTTTTTTTTTTAAAGATTTTATTTATTTATTTGAGAGAGAGAGAGAGAATGAGAGAGAGCACATGAGAGTGGGGAGGGTCAGAGGGAGAAGCAGACTCCCCGCCGAGCAGGGAGCCCGATGCGGGACTCGATCCCGGGACTCCGGGATCATGACCTGAGCCGAAGGCAGACGCTTAACGACTGAGCGACCCAGGCGCCCCGAACACAGCTGTATTCTTACAATGGGTACATTTATTCTTATTTATGCCATCCTTCTAAATGGTCTTGGTTAGCTCTGCATCTAAGCTTTGTTTTTTTTAATTTTCTTTTATTATAAGGACAATAGTGTCTTTTATTTTGTCTTGAGGGGTTGGAAGGTATGTACTCCATTTTTCTCAATTTAGTAATTACCATTAAATTTTTTTAAAAACATTCTTTAATCTCTTGTTTAAAGGATTTTCTTTTTTTTCTTTCTTCTTTTTTTAAAAGATTTTATTTATTTATTTGACAGAGAGAGAGAGAGACAGCAAGAGAGGGAACACAAGCGGGGGAGTGGGAGAGGGAGAAGCAGGCTTCCCGCTGAGCAGGGAGCCCAATGCGGGGCTCGATCCCAGGACCCTGGGATCATTACCTGAGCCGAAAGCAGACGCTTAATGACTGAGCCACCCAGGCACCCCTCTTTAATCTATTTTTAAGGATAAAATGGTATCTTTTGAATTCCTACTTTAAAATAATGAATTGAGTGTCTTCTTTGCTTCCCCTAACCAACCAAGCACTCTTTGGTCTGTGGTCAATATAATCTAGGGTGTTAAATATAATAAAATTTAATTATTATTCCATATGGTAGAAGTAGTTTCTCAAGAATGATTTTTGACATTGTTATTCAATTTTGTATATATTCACAATTATTAATTAGTCTTTTATCTATTATAACTCATTTCAGTACTAACCACCAGTCCACTCCTACCTTGATTTTATAATTTCTGAACTCTTTTTTTTTTTAAAGATTTTATTTATTTATTTGAGACAGAGAGAATGAGAGAGAGAGGGCACATGAGAGGGGGGAGGGTCAGAGGCAGAAGCAGGCTCCCTGCTGAGCAGGGAGCCCGATGTGGGACTCGATCCAGGGACTCCAGGATCATGACCTGAGCCGAAGGCAGTCGCTTAACCAACTGAGCCACCCAGGCGCCCAATTTCTGAACTCTTAACCTGCTTCTTCCCTTAGATGGTGAAAGTATAGCTGTGAGTAAATCTTTTAAGATTGGCACTTACACAGTGAAGGGTATCTTTCTTTTGCTTTTATGGCTGAAAAACAAATGGGCTAGGTATATTGGGGTAGAGGTTTCTTTTTATCAAAACTCTAGATATTGCTAACTGACTTTGGACTTTTGTGTTGCAAAGGAGATATCTGAGACCAGAGTGATCTTTTGTTTTGTAAGTGACCTGTGCATTTGTCTCTAGAAGTTATTTTACATGGATGTCAGAAGGACAGAATTGGGAGTAAGATACCAGGATTTGTAGTTGGGTAACTTCTGTGCTTCTGATTTCTTATCTGCAGAGTGGGGATAACAAGATTATTTTCTTTAATGGGTTAGGTGTGTGCATGCGCATATGGGTTTGTGCGTGTGCATGTGTGTATTCATGTATGTGTCACGCAATACATGTGTGTGCTCATGCATATGCGTGTGTTTCCACATATTCACGTGTGCTGATGCAATGGACATACATCCATGTCTGTGTACACATGTCTGTGTACTTCTAACTTATCAGCTGCGCATGTGCATGTACCTGTGTGTATGTTATGTTGCCCGAACGTTACCCACCGCGGGCCAGGAGGCCACATGAGGCCTTGCAAGGATGCCCCTAAGGGGACCAGTTTTAGGATGCTGAAGTCTGATATGGGCTATTTAGCTGGTGCCTTGCCCCCTGGTTATTCCTCTCTTTAATAGTTTTATTTTGGCTGCTTATCTTCCTTTTAGTAATTTAAAGGAAAGTTATCTCCTCCATCTCTACTATCACTTCCTTCTTCATCTCTTGCCTCCGTTCATGCAGAGGCTTATTGACTTGTCTTCCTTCCTCCACGTGTGATCGCCTCCAACCCTCTACAGTGTCAGGGGTGATTTTTTTTAAAGTGCACAACTCTCTCCACAGAACATGCTGAGTGCGAACTGCCCAGCGATTTCCTCTCACCTACACATGGTGTTCCGACTCCTCTTCTCTACCCGCCTGTTCACCCTTCCCCACCTCTCAGCTTCTCTTGCCACTCACCCACATTTCACGGACACTGTCTTGCTTCTCTTCCACATTCTGGTTCATTTTTTAAAAACTAAGTCTGGCATTGCTCTTTTAGGGAGCCTCTCCAACCCTCCCACCTGATGAATGAGGTAGCCCCCCTCTCTGCGCACGCACGGAACGCCACCCTCAACTTCGTGCCCAGGAGTATACACGATTGGCTAAATTCCACAGAAATAATAAGTGGCGGAAGGAAGCTTGAACACTGGCCCTTAGCCTGGAGCTCCATCATGGTTAATTGAAAGCTTGGTGCTGCCCTTGATGTTTAAAGCTGGGTTTTGAGGCCCTGGTGCTCAGGTGCAGAGCGCGCCTTGGTTCACTGAATGCTCTGCCAGGTCTGGCAGGAGAAGGAGACTTGTGCACACTCATGGGAGGAGGCGGGTGGAGGGGACAGAGGTCTCCACTTGTAATGAGCAGTGGGCTGGGTGGAGCACGGGGGAGGGTTAAAGGTGATGTCCCAGACGGTTCCACTGAAAATTCCAATTCACCCACTTAATTCAGGTAGCTCAGCAGGCCGAGTCAGACAGGAGCAATTACATCCCCTGGCGTCCCTTAGGAGAGCGTTAACAATGCAACTCAGCAAAGATTACTCCGGGAGCTCTTTATTAGGCCACCTCTGAGCCTTGGGGAGGGACGGTCTTTGTGTCTTGGGCTCAAGAAATAGTTTGCTCCCTCTGTCTCTGAGCCAGAAATAGTTTTTGGCTTGGGTTTAATAATAACAATGATGGTAATCATAATAATAGTGAATTAAAACAGATTAACTCGATCAGAAGCCGTAATTGGCTTCATTCCTGTCTTAAATTCAGCTTCTATTTAACAGCTACTTTTTTTTTTTTAAAGATTTTATTTATTTATCTGAGAGAGAGAATGGGAGACAGAGAGCATGAGAAGGGGAGTGTCAGAGGGAGAAGCAGACTCCCCGCTGAGCAGGGAGCCTGATGTGGGACTCGATCCCGGGACTCCAGAATCATGACCCGAGCCGAAGGCAGTTGCTTAACCAACTGAGCCACCCAGGCGCCCCATTAACAGCTACTTTTAAGCTACTAAAGATGTCGAGATGGTTAGCTTTTGGGGGGTCGGAAGGAGAGCCGGTCAATGAATGACTTAATATATAATGAGGACTGGCATTTGTGATGCATTTCTCTGTAATACACATTCACTTGTTTCCATCCTCACTGCAGCCCCACGGAGGCAGCCTGGCAGGGATTGCTGGGGGCAAGGACACGGGGGCCTCAGGGCAGAGCAGGACATTAGCTCACGTATGAGTCTTAGCTCTGCCCCTTTAGAGCCGTGATTTTATGCAAGTTACTTAACAGGGGGGCCACTAGCCCCTCCTCTTTAATGGAGATGACAATGATTTATGATCGGGCTTGCAGGAGACAGCACCCAATGTGTGACACGCATGCAGTGAATGATATTGTTATTACCAGTGGCTTGTCCCAGGTCACATAACAGTAAGCGGCAGGACTGGGATTTGAATGAGTTTTTGGATTCCAAATTTATTACCTATCTAATATACCTCATCAGAATTCTTTAACCTCAGTTTTTCCCCTAACCTCTCATTTTTCTAAATCTTCATTTGTTTATCAAACATTTACCGACTGCCACTACACTGGCCAAGTTCTGTGGGATAAAGAAGTGAAGTAAACACAGGTCTGTTTTTAGAAAGGTTGATGTCTAGTGAGAGACAGGGAAATAAACACCCCAATGCGTGGTAATCTCGCAGGATCTGTGATGGAGGCCTGTCTGGGGTGGAGTGGGTATAGGGGGCATATGGAGACTGAGTCCATGAATTGTAGCTATTGGTGCAGGCACAGAGGGGGTGAAGCTGGAACTGGGTTTTGAGGGCTGAGTTGGAAGGAATGAGGAGTCGTGCTGGTAGATTGGGTGGAGGGGCTTTCTGGCAGCCGGGTTGATGTGGGGTAGGTGTGTGTCTGGGGCAAGCAGATAGCAAGGGGCATGGAAGGCGTGAGGGACGGAGATCAGTCCATGAAGGTTTTCCTAAGTCCTGCTGCATTAGTGTTTGGCTCTATAAGGAATGGGGAACCATTGGATGAATTTTAATAGAGCAGTGCCAGGGTCAGATGAAAGGTTTATTTATTTATTTATTTATTTATTTATTTAAAGATTTTATTTATCTATTTGAAAGAGAGAGAGAGTATGAGTCAGGGGGAGGGGTAGAAAGAGAGGGAGAAGCAGGCTCCCTGCTGAGCAGGGAGCCCGACATGAGGCTCGATCCCAGGACCCCAGGATCATGACCTGAGCCAAAGACAGATGCTTGACTGAGCCCCCCAGGCACCCCGAAAGTTTTAGATTTTAAAAGGTGGCAAGGTGGAAGATGAATCAGGGTGGGGAGACAAGGCCAGGAAAATGAGCAAGGGGCCAGATTCCAAGGGGCCAGGATATGCTGGACCTCTGCCCTGGTTACCTTTCTCAGGGGAGCCAAGGCAATGAGGGAGAGGGGGGCTATGAATCCAGGGCTGAGAGTGAAGGAGGCCATAAATGGGAGAGTTCTCAGGAATTATAAAATCCAGGGTGGGGCCCTAAAATAGGCTGCAGGAGTGGAACGTGAAAGATGTTATAACCAAGAGGAAAGGACTTTGAGGCTGATGCTAGATGGTTGGTTAACAGAGACTGAAATCACTAAGACAATGGTGGGCTTGACATGGAAGTGTAAGATGGAGGTCAGGTGTCCCACTGCCCACTACTTGCCACAGCAGCGAGCTGTTGTAAAGTTAGAAGAGGAAAGAAATCCCCAAGCCTGGATCTGGACCCCGAGAGAGTCAGTTAGGATGTGGGAGAATGAGCTGCCTCCCCTAGAGAAACTTCCCAGCAGCTCTATTCCTGTAAGAAGCTGGAGGTGAAGGCATACACCCAGATTTTGGTTGTGGCAGGAAATGGATGGTGGGATGGGGAGGAGGTTAAGGCCATGGGGAAATCTGCTTATAATAAACTGGGGATTCCACAGGGCCTCCCCATGAAAAGCTGAAGGGAAGCCAGTAGTTAGCTAGAGCTAGAAAAAAAGGTGTGCCCTTATTTTTTTTCCCGAGGCTCTTGGCATACTTGATGGATATCACCTTCCTTTCTGAAACCTTCCTTTTGTTGTCTTCCTAGTGCCCCTCTCTCCTGGCTCGTGTCCATCTCTCAGGCCAAGTCTCATTTATTTACACCCACTAAACATTTATTGGAACATTTCCTTGTACTTGCTGACCCCTTCTGTACTCCTCTCATTAAAACCAAGGGAGCTTCAACTCTTTCCACTTCTCACCCCACTTCTCGTGGGTACTGCAAATGTTCTCACAGCTTCAGTTCCCACCTGTACATGTGAATTCTACATCCCGCCCACATCTCTCTCCGAGCTCCAGATTGCATTTCACGCTTCCTCACCAACCTCTCCACCTGAACATCAGGTGCCCAAGCACCCTCCAGAGTGGTAGGCTCCTACCCTGCACATGGAGGCTGCTTCTCCTCAGGTGCCCCCTCTCTTCACGTGTAGCACCCTACTCGTCACCCTAAAGCACAGGAAAGACACGAATTCCAAGAGGTCAGGGATTTTATCTCCTGTTTACTGCTACATTCACAGTTGCTCAGCCCATGATGTTCTCAATAAATACTTGTTGAATGAATAAGTGATCAGATTCTTGGTGTCCCTCCCCTTCACTGCTCACACGCAAAGACATATAAGTTCTCTCAGCTCTGCCCTGAACCCACACGCCCTTCTCCAGCAGACTGCAGACTGTGTGGTCTTCCTACCGCAGCGTCTGCCTTCCTGGACCCCCTGCCAGGCCGCTCTGCTGCAGCCTGCACTCGGCCCTGCCGCCTGATGGAGTTGTAAAAATAACGGTCGGTTCTCAAAGTTGCAAAGCACCTGGAAGTAAGTACTTGATTCTCCGCAGAATACTGTGAAATATCGTTCTCCTTTAAAACATCAGGCAACATTGGATCCCCCCTTTTTAAAGATTTTATTTATTTATTTATTTATTTGAGAGAGAGAGCATGAGCAGGGGGGAGGGGCAGAGGCAGAGGGAGAAGCAGGCTTCCCGCCAAGTGGGGACCCCAAGGTGGGGTTTGATCCCAGGACCCCTGGATCATGACCTGAGCTGAATGCAGACACTTAACCGACTGAGCCACCCAGGCACCCTGGATCCCTTTTGTTAGATTTTATTGGCATTTCTCACAGAGGGCTTTGCAGAATAGAAGCTCCTGAAGGTCCTCTGGAAGAGAAGTTTCCATGATCCGATATGTCTAGAAAAAAGAAATACCTGATCTTTGTCTTGAGGAATCACACTGCACATGATAGTATTAAAGGATTGAATAATTCTTCAAGTAAAATGAAAAATAAAAACTTTTAATTCAATATTTCCCCCTCCAGAATTTTTTGAAAGCAAAAACTCTTTTTTCTAGGTAATTCCAATGAGCACTCAATGGAATCAACCTTCTGTGAAAAATTATTTAGAAAATGAGGAACTGCACTACTATATATTAAAGCAGCCTTGCCTTTACCAAAAATACAGGAGACATTTTTAGACATCACATTGGGGTAGAATAACAGTAACAGATATAAGTCCGTGGACCTCAGTTAACAGAAAGACAATGAAGTGAGCAAAAGCTGAAGGCACATGCCTGCTCATCCCTGGTCTGTCAGAAAGTATAGAGGTCATCAGTTGCAGCCAGGAGTAAGTTAGTTCATTAGCTATTGGATAGTAGAACTGAGGGGCTCCATGTAAGATGGGAGGCCAGGAATAGCCTACTGCCGGGGGCCAGGCCCTGGGAAAGGACATCTTAGATCAAGAAAAATCTGGAAGAAAAAAGAGCCAAGGATACACTGCCTGGAGTGGTGGCCCCAGCACCCTTGAGCTTGAGGGGCGATGGTTCAAACACAGACTCAGCCTTGTGGCCAGAAATGGACCAGGCCATCCATCACCCTTGTGACTGGATCTTCTCTACCCCCAACCTCCTTCTGGAGCAGGGACTCTGCCCGCCAATGTTAGACCAGGACTTCTGTACTGAGGTCAGCCCAGTGGGAGCACTGAAGAGAATCAGCCATAAAACTACCAGGTAGTGTGAGCTCACAGAGGGAAGAGAGAAAGGGAAAAAAAAAAAATCCTGCCTTTTTACAGTGAACTTAAAATCCAAAATTCAAACCAATTGAAGAAACCTCAAGCCAATGAAGATTACTAACCACATCTGTCAGAACAGAAAATTTATTCCTGGTGAAATGCCTTTAAGAATCTGAAAAAAATGATTTGAAAAATAGGTTTAAATATCTGAATAATGAAGGAGATAATGTTCATTAAAATAAAAAAATTTTTTTTGAAACAAAGCCAGTAAAATGAAACAAGAACAGATGCTCACAATAAAAATTAAGCAAAAATATTAGAAATAAAAAGTGTAGTCTCTGACATAAAAACTCAATGGGTGCAATAAAATTCTAACCTGGATATAGCTGAAGAGAAATGGGAGGAACTGGAAATGGCACTGAGGAACATATTCAGGATCCAGGACAGAAGGGAGAAAAGACATAAAAATTAAAAAAAAAAACATAATTAAAAGACACGGAGGATAGTTTATGATTATTCCACAAGAATTTCCTAGGGATTTTAAGAGAAAATAAAAATTACAGTAGAGAAAAAATCACCAAAGAGAAAATAGCTAAGACTTGCTCAGCATCAAAGAAAGACTGCAGCCTCAGAAGCTAACTTAGCTTTGGAGTACTTAAAAATAATTCCATTTGAGTCTACACCGAGATGCATCCCACGAAACTGTGGAACATAAAGGGTAAGAAGACAATCTCAGAAGTTACTAGAGAGAAAAGATAGAGCTCAAAGTAAACAACAATTGATTGACTGCAGATTCCTCCTCAGAAACAAATAGAATAGAGAAGACTATAATGTATTTAAAGTCCTGAAATGCCAAATTTTTATTGTATACCTAGGCAAATTTTCACTTGAGAAAAGGCAAAATAAAGGCATTTCGAGATATAAAAAAATGAAGACAGTTTGCCAAGCACATATCTCTACTAGCACAAAACAGACGAACAAACAAAAATCTTAAGAGGGACTCTTGGAATAAAGTAGGAGAAGAAACCAAGAAGGAAAGCATGGGATGGGAGAGACAACGGGGAACACAGAGACTATTGATCTGCGTAGGGAAACAAGAAACTAATCACTATAGACAACAATATGGCAGAGGTAAACAAAGTAAACTCAAAAAAACGATTTTTTTAAAGAAGCGAGCAATATTGAATCATTTTATATTTTATTATAATACTTACAAATTATGGATGTTAAATAGTTTGTTGGTTCCATTTTACCTCTGTTGGCTTCATAGTTTTCTTTTTGCTTTCTGTTTTTTTTTTTTTTTCTTAAGTGGCTGCTCTAAGGGGTATAGTATAAATCTTTAACGTATCAAAGTCTGTCTTCAAATAATATTATATCATCCAGGTATAGCATAAAAATCACCTCTCCAAGAGTAATTCTCCACTCCCCCTCTCCTGTTCTTTGCGCTATTGTTACTCCTGCATATGTTATAAACCCTCTAGTTCATTGTTAACACTTTGGCTTTAAACAGTCAATTATCTTTTAAAGAGAATTTTTAAAGTAAGAAAAAAAGAATCTCTTATATTTACCCACTGTATTAGTTTCCTGTGGCAGCTGTAACAAATTCCCACAAACTTGGTGACTTAAAAGAAAAGAAATGTACTCTTTCACAGTTCTGGAGGTCGGAAGCCTGAAATCAAGGTGTTGGCAGGGCCAGGCTCCCACCAGGGTTCGGGGGGAGAATCCACTCCACGGGTTCACCGGCTGGCTCTCTTTAGCTTCTGGTGGCTTTCAGCAATCCTTGGTGTTCCTTGGCTTGTGGCCACATCTCTTCCACGTCTGCTTCTTTCCTTCACGTCACTTTCTTTGTATGTGTCTTCTCATTTCCCTCTGCCTCAGTTCAACAATGGACTTAGGGCTCACCCACATTATTTAAGATGCTCTCGTCTTGAAACCCTTGACTTAATTCCACCTTTTTCCAAGTAAGGAATCACTCACAGGTTCCAGGAACTAGAATGTGGACATATATTTCTGGAGACCATGATTCAGCCCACCAATGTTAGGAAGATGCGAAGAAATGGCAACTATCACAAATTGCTGGTGAGAACAATTTGGCAATATCTAGTTTATAGATGATAGATAGATAGATAGATAAGAAGAAATGGCAACTATCACAAATTGCTGGTGAGAACAATTTGGCAATATCTAGTTTATAGATGATAGATAGATAGATAGATAGATAGATAGATAGATGATAGATAGATAGATAGATAGATAGATAGATAGATAGATAGATAGATTCCTTTCTTGAGCCAGAAAGCAAATATATAGAAGACAGCCGTGCTTTCCAAAGCTAGGAGACTCCCTCCAAGTAACAGGCCAGATGCTTTTTCCAGTCCTCTTCCTGCTGACCGGGGGGGAGCCCTGGAAAGTTTTGCCCTGATGCTGACGTCTCTCTCCACTCTTCTGTCCAGTGTCAGCTATGCTTCCATTGCCACTGGTTTTGAAAGGCAGGGACCTTTAATAATTTGGTGTTTATATTTTTCTACCCTTTGCTCCTTCCGCCCGTGTTGCAGTGCTCTCCAAATGGGCTCCCTGGTGGTGACCTGTGGCTGCCGGGGTTTACAGGGATCCCCTGGGCAGGGGCTGGTGAGACAGTCTTGCCTTCCTTTAGCTGATTTGTTCAGGAGGATTTCTGTAAATGGAGTTTCCTTAAAGCAGGGTTCACCTTGCCATTTTTAGCCAGAGCAGAGCTGTCAGAGGCATCAGTGTTCAGGCAGAACACTGAACTGGATGAATGAGGAAGTGTAATTGGGCACTGATCCAGCCTTGAATCCCACAGCAGGAAAGGGGGGCCTTTCATCCTCCTACAGCCCTGCCTCCCTCCTCTTGCTTGCTGGGAGACACCAGAGTGCTGTCAAGGGAGCCCAGCCCAGAGAAGAGAGCTCACAAATGAGATCTGAGGCCCTTTAAAGATCTTGCATCTAACAGAGGAGGATTTCCTCTAACAGGCAGGAGACAGATGCACGGCAGGCCTGGAGAGAGACATCAGAGAAGGGGGCTGTCCCCTGTGCCGAGGGCATTCAGGGATGAAGCAAGTGGGGAACAGGGCCGGAAGCACTGTGGCTTGCTCTGTGTTACCCAGGCCAGGCTGACAGCCTGGTCCTAGAATCTCAGGGTCCCAGAAGGCAGAGCCAGGAGGGGCCCTCACTCTGCACTTGGCTCCGGAGGGAAAGGGATTGGCATGGTTCACACGGTAGGTGAGAGGTCAGGCTGGGCAGGGCCTTCTAAATCATGAAGACACAGGCCGAGTTTCTATGTAGGACACATGTCTTGTTCCTCTCTCAGATCTTAGTCTCCAGCTGCACAGGGCTGAGGAGCGTGCCCAGCTCCGTACCACGGCTAACCCAGCGACAGACACCCTCTCGCCCACTGTGAAATCCCCGGCTCCTCTCGCCTCTCTCCTTTTTGCAAACATCCTACTCCGGACTTTTTGTCAGGCGTGCTCTGATCCCAGGAGCCTGTTGCTCATTCTGCTCGGAGTCCCCGGATGCCTCAAGGTGATGCACACTGGGTGGACGGCGGCACCGTTGGGCTTTGTCCTGGGGGTTTCTGCTAAATCGCCTGAATGAAGGCACTTCAAGGTCAGCTCCACCACAGCACTGTTACAGACCTTTCCCCATGCGCTTGGGCCTGAGCTGGTACGGGCCCACACACACCCTCACAGCCTCCACACCTGCACCCACTTCCGTTCTCACTCGGAACAAAGCCCGGGCTCAGTGAG
The DNA here is from genome assembly GCF_029215605.1 of Mirounga angustirostris. Taxonomy (NCBI): domain Eukaryota; kingdom Metazoa; phylum Chordata; class Mammalia; order Carnivora; family Phocidae; genus Mirounga; species Mirounga angustirostris. The sequence continues at coordinate 124,391,889 of NW_026991709.1, forward strand.
GCTCGCCAGGCCCTTGGCGCTCGGGGCTACTCACCTCTCCAGCTTCGGCCTGCACACAGTGTCCTCACCTCTTGGATCTGGTCAAAGTCAACGCGGAGCCCAGGGTGCAAATGCCTCCGCACTGCATCCGTGCCGACCCCGCCAGGACCTCTCTTCCCGCATCTCCCTCTTCACACGGCTCGCTGCACCCCTGCCGGCCTCCTCACCCCGAGCACACTGGGGGACCCTCCTGGTCAACATGCTTACTCTGAATGAGAACACCTCGGTGTGGAGGGCAGCGCCAGGACCCCAGACTCTGATCTCCTGACCTCAGAATCTGAATGTCGCCCTCGGCGCCAAGCCACCGCCCCTCGTGGGCAGGAAAACTGCTGTCCCCCCCGCTTAAGCAACTCTTCCAGACCTGTCACATCACTGTGAAGGGGCTTTTGAGGCTTTCTGAGCCGCCCTGGCTCCTGTTTTCTCACTGCCCGGGGCACTCGGTGGGAAAGGTTGTCCATGCACTTCAGGTTTCTTTCCTTTTTAAAAAACTTTTCTCCTATCAATATTTGATGAGGGTAATTTCAAAGACTTGTTTAGTATGATCTGCACATAAGGAGCCCTTCCGAGTATTTATCACGCTCGGGGTATAATTACATTCAAATCCTGAGACACTGTTGCTAGGTTACTGTTGCTCGAGGTTCCTCTGACTTCCATGCTCGAGGTGCTCCGCCTCCCCCTGGTGATATTAGGGGCAGGGGACTGGCAGGGTAGGGTTTACCAATCCCCTAATGAAGGCGAGACTCTGGGGTCTCTCTCATATATATATATATATGAAAGAGAGTGAGAGAGTGCCTGGAGAGAGAGAGAGAAAGAGAGAGAGAGAGGGAGGATGTGCATGGTATGCATGGTATGCAGGGGCACTCTGCATACCTCCCCAGGTGGGGCTGGATGTGCAGATCACGTGGTTCGTGCAAGCAAGATTAAAGAGGCAGGGAGGGGATAAAGAGGGCAGTCGCTGCCTTGAGAGACTCCCCGGGAAGGAATCATCTCTGAGCCTTCCCTTCCGCCCTGCGCTCTTCCTGAGAACCTAGCACGCATCCTGCATCCTTCGAGGGCCCCAGGAGGAGTTCCGTTCTGATGGCAGGAGGCTGCCCTTGTCCAAGGACACAGGCTGCTTCTGAGGGGAAAAGCACCTGCCTTCTGGGCTGAACAGCAATCCAAGGCGAAAATCAGGATGAAGAGCCCAAGGCCAGCCCTCCTCTCGTGAGACTCTGTCCCAGCACAGCTACACAGTGGCTTCTATAAACTGGGGCAGGGGTGGCTGGAGTCTTGAACCTGAGCTTCTTGTCTCAGTGCCTCAAGGGTGTGGGGGCCAGAGCAGAGGCCCTTCTTTCAGGCCTCACATTCCCCAAAAGTCTCAAATGTAGACTTTGATGTTATTTCCAAATGAGACTAAATCACAACCATTGCTCCTCTTTACATTTTTCTTTTCTTTTTCTCTTTCTTTCTTTTTTTTTTTTTTTTTTGTTTGCCACTGTTAAAGGAGTCAACTTGCTAAATGTAAGTCTTTAAAATATACCGCACATTTATAACTCTGTTTTGGCATTTACGTCTCTTTTCAATGAACTGGGACCTCTCAGCGTAAGTGGCCTACGCCCCCGTCTACCTCCGGAAAGCCTGGTTTCATTTCTCCCTGCACGCGCCTGGCACCTTGCAGTAGATTGCTGATCCATGGATGCTGCCTTTGTGGCTGCACATTGATTAATGGCTGGTCAGGGCCGAACCCACACATTTGTGTTTAATGCACTAATGAGTCAGCACCACTGGCCTTGGGGAAGAAAAAAGGCAAATAAAATCCAGGCAGATGGGTTCAGGACCAAGTTTAGCATTGGATTTGCATTTCCTGACTCTGCTGCCCAATCTATTTCCCATTGGCCTTTAGAAATGCACTAGATTGAATTGTGTTTCCTATTGCAAATTTTAAATAAGGTGGATGATACAGTAGGCATTGCTCTCCACAATCCCCTGGGTATAGCTGCAAATACGCTTTTAAACCTCAGAGCAATTTCCCCAGTCATCACAGAGCAATAATTGCTATTTAAAAAGAATATATACCTAAGCACGCACGCGCACACACACACAGTGTTGGTAGCTCATTGGTGGGTAATATCGATTGTTGTCAATTTTTAATGCAAAAAATAATTAAAGACGTAGCATCTGTTCAAAATATTTACAAACAGATTAACTATTAGTGTTAATCTTCAAAACCACAAGCAAGATCTGGAGATAATTCTTTGAGACATCAGGTGGGTAAAACACATTTTGTTTCAATGTGATGCTGAGGGTAGATTTTCCCAGTTCTTGAGAAGATTAGCTAGGCTGGTGAGGGCTGATTCTGTACAAGATGGCAAAGGATTCCTGGATTCTTCTAAATGATACTGGAGAGTGAGAAGGTGAGGTCACATTGGTTAACAGTGAGATTCTTTGTTTTAAAGAATCATGCATCTGATCCTTGTATTTGCCAGTTGGCTTGTTACCAATAAGAATAGTCATTTCTGGTTTTGCTGACCACAGGGCCTTGACTCAGTCTCTGCTCTGGAGATCTTCCCAGTCTGAGAGAGGGTAAGGAAATACAAAAATAGCCATCTTTATCATCCAGGAAAACAGAACCCAGAATAGATAGTTCAATTGAGGGAGTTTGCTATGGACGAATAGTGAGAGCAGGGTTGGAAGAACTGAAAACAGGGGATGGTGGGGCAACCCAGGGATTAACAAGAGGCCAACAAGAGAACTGCCATCACCCAGGCTGATGAGGCAAAGGGTGAAGACGGAGGGACTTAGAGCCCAGGAACTGCGGCTGCCTGCTGGGAGTTGAGGTCAGGTGAGCATATCTCTTGCCTGTGATGTCCCTCCCCAAGGTGGAAAGAGGGAGAAATTCCCTGGATTCTCCCCCTCATCTGTCTTCCATACTCTTGTGCTTGCCTCCCACTGGCAGAGCCTACCCACAAGCCGGTGAGTGTGTGCACCTGGGAAAAGTAATTGGCGGCGTCAGGCCTCTGAGGATCGATGCAGTGAGGGGGATAAGGACGGATCTGAGGGTCATTGGCAATTAACTGGCACACCAACTCAGGCCCAGTGCCAGATGAGGAGAGGGAGAGAAGGCAGTGAAAGAACCCAGAGGAGGGACCGGATATTTTTTTTTATGGGGAAATCAAGGAAGACTTTCTAGAAGAGGCACTACCTGCAGAGGGCCTCAAAGTAAAAAGAGGATCTCATCAATAAGGCTAGGGGTGGGTGATGGAAAGACGGACAACACTCATCTGTAACCGAAGGTAACATCCAATATGAAGGAGAGATTGTTTTGAGATGATGGGAGATGGAACCAGACTTTGATGGGACCAGGTTCCCTGAGGTATATAGTCGAAGAAGCTAGGCCTGATTGAAGAAGAGCCAAAGACAAGGGCTGTCATGGGTTGGGTTTGCTCAGGAAGCTGACTCAGACAGAGATTGGTGTGCACGGAGTTTATGAGAGGGTGCTCTCGGAGTCAGCACAGATCAGGAAAAGGAAACAGGTCAAGATTAGGCAGAGGGAGGAGTTGGACTGTGAGGCGGCCACTACAAGGCCTCAGCCAACCCTCCCCCTGGCGTGCTCCAGAGCTGGGATGACCCTTCAGAATTGTCCTGAGTTGGGGCAAGGGAAATGGGCCTTTCTCCCTTTGCATCGGCCAGTCACTGGGTGCAGGCTGCCCCACGAAGAGGTGTGACTCTGGGTGAGGCAACCCGCTTCAGTCCAGGAGAATTCCCAGCAAGGGTGGGCAGCCCCAGTAGCACTTCCATTTGCTGGGGGTGGGGGGGTGAAGTCCTTCAGTTCCCATGTAGACAACATACCGCGCTGTCCCCAGGCCCAGCTCAGGTAAGGAAAATTCAGGGTACCTACTCTGCCCCAGACACTATACCTGCACTTCACACCTGCACTTCACCTCCAGATCACTCCCAGCAGCATCAGCATCTCCAGCCTCATTTCACAGGCAAGGAGGCTGAGGCCCAGAGAAAGTAACTCGCCCAGTGTCCCCAGTCAGTAAGTGAGGGAGTCAGAATTTGAACCCAGGTGAGCCTGACCTTATGCCCATGGGACCAGGTGGTACTCTCACGGAGGGGAGCCTCTTTTCTCTGTAGAAGGACGTCAGGACATGACCGCAAGGGAGGTGTCAGTGGTGAGATGGAGGATGGTTTCTAGAAAGCTGAAAAAAATCAGAAACAACTACGGAGCTGAATGGGATAACAGAATAAAAGGATTGATTACGGAGAAATAGAGAGAGCCAGGCAAGATCGTGAGATCGCACGGATGTTTTCTGGCGCTTAATGGCGTTTTTCATTCTTTTTGGCCCCTCTGTAAACTAAACCCTCCTACTTATGTTGAAGAATTCTCCATCTTATGCGCCCAGGAGGGAGAAGCTGAAAACGGCATATTGTCACTTTGCCAGGCTCCCCTGCAGCCCGGTGGCGCCCAGGACATGGGCTCCCCTACTCACCCCCCCCCCCCAGCTTTGGCACACACCGGTGGTAGGGAAGCGGGGGCCTTGAGGAAGCTGCTCTGCGGGCCACAGGGCTGGGGTGGGGGTGCGGCCGCCCAAGGGTTTGGGGATGGCACTGGGACCTTGGAGGACTGTTTGGCAGCACGATTTTGAGCACATTTTGAACATTGCTCTAGCTGGCCTCTCCTAAGTCTGGCTCCTTAGCTCTCCTGCCAATTCTGTGAGTGACCCAGTAGTCTTTAAAAAACATTATCTTGAAATTATTTCACACTTGTAAAATACTGCAAAAATGATAAACCCATAAACACCTTACCCAGATTCCCAAAATGCTAACATTTTACCACACTTGTGTTTTCTCTCTCTCTCATTTCTTTATCTATCCTACTATAGTAATAATTGTTTCGGCTAAGATTCATCAGTGGATGCCAAATTAATGGCTGAAAGAATGATAAGAAATAAGATATTTACATAGTCTCAAATACCTTAATTATAGGGAGGAAAGAGTAGCTTTACAGTAAAGAAATCTAGTAGATGATGCCCCCTTTACCCAGAGATCAAACTTAACATCATGAGCAAGGGGACAAATCAATACTGTGTGCATCTTGATAGGACTTGCCAGATGGACACACCGTCACTCTGGTGACATTCCTGTAAAGATGCACAACCTGAACTTACTACTGAGGAAACATTAGAAGAAACCAAGCCAAGGTTCATTCTACAAAATAACTGGCCTCTTTTCCCTAATATGTTAGTATTTAAGGCAATACTCTATGCAAGGGTTTTGTAAACTGCATAGCATCAAACCAATGTAAGATCATTCTCATAGTTTTTTCCATGATGAAGTCTATGATGGTGACGAAATGCCCGACTGGGGCACCATTCCAAGGTGCCACCATATTGCCAGGGACCCCGGGGGAGGGGAAGCAGAGGCAGGTGAGGACTGCTGGGGGACAGGGTGTTGAATACAACGCTCAATGTCCAGCCGATGCTTTTGTGTCTCAGTTTCCCCCCCACCCCTGTGCTCCATGGCTGCACAATTATGACATCTTTACTCCTTGTTCTGTCAAGCGGTGAGAGTGATGTATGGCAGAGGCATAGGCTGGGGGCTAACGCTTTCCGAGCACTAACTGTGCTCAGCAGTGTACCTATGCGGCAGGCTGCATTCTCACTATTATGAGCCGCTATGTGGCTGTGGTTAGTTGCCAAGGCTCTTGAACGAGTTTCTTCATCTGTAAAATGGGGAAGATGATAATGCCTAGTTCATAGGCATGAGGTGAGGATTAAATGGGATACAGAGTGTAAGGTGTTTAGCACCGTGTACGGCCACCATGAACACATGAACGTTGGCTGTAAGTATAACCAGAAGGGTATTGGATTAGATGATGCGCTTGAGGTCACTCAGTCCTGAGAAACGAAACAGGTATGGAGCCCAGACTTGCACTTTCCATACCAACATTCTTCTCTGCGTGAAGCCCAGAGATGAGGACTAATAGAGGGGGCTTGGACTGGAGATCAAACGTCCATTTCACAGACAAGGAAACCAAGGGCGAATGGAGAGCTCTGGTCTCCCCTGGATCAGTGCTCCCCCTGCCCCTTTGCCAGCTTCCTCTCTCACCTCCACTCCTGCTAACCTTGGTGCCCAGGGAGATGGGCAGAGAGCTCATAACTCTGTAATTGCCTTGTGGATTTTATGAGCCCATATAACTGTGTGCTGTGCAAACTTTTATGAGTATTTATTTTACAATGTCTACTGAAATCATTAACATTTCATTAGCCAGAATCAAGGGCCGTGAGAGGCTCGGCTTCCCCACTAAGATCCCTTTTGTCTGTAGATTTTAAATAAAAGTTTATGAAAACATTTCATGCTCATCCCAAGGCAAGGAGGTGTTCTCAGTGTCTCGCAGATCAGCGGATGGAATTAGAAATCCAGGATCAACTACTTATCCTTTTCAGTTCTGTGCTGGCTGGAAGGGGACAAGTGGAGATTACTAGACCAGTCAGTCCACAATATTTATTACTTCTCCTTGAAACTTGAATTTTGCCGGCAAAGCTGATTTCAAAGTGACCTCATGTCTTCTGAGACTGCATTTTCATTTTGGATTCCATAATTTCTGGCAAGGTAGGAGCTTGAGCACTGGGCACCAAAAAAGGATAAAAATATAATTCTTACTTCTTTTGAAATATGTGACTATACGTTATGGGTGACTCTGTCTGATAAAATTAGGATACTGCCTCTAATGTACTTAAAATCTATGGTAAAGACTCAGAGTTGTTTATCAGATTTTTTTAAGTGATGCCTTAAGCTCATGTTGCTAAGAGAATTACTGTGCTTGTGTGGAGTGATCATTAGCAAGAAGTGATCGGGCAGAGAAGCCATTACCTGGAAATCTACCTCTGGTCAGGTAAGATTAGAACAGGGGTGGTTTATTTTCTCAGTGCTGAGGCCTGTCCGGGAGCTCACCTGATAAAAATAAATGCGCATTTTGCACATTGTTTGACAGCCCCAACTATATGCAAGGGAATGTCCTAAGAACTATGAAGAGAGGGACACCTTGGTGGCTCAGTGGGTTAAGCGGCTGCCTTTGGCTCAGGTCATGATCCCAGGGTCCTGAGATCGAGCCCCACAATCAGGCTCCCTGCTCAGCGGAGAAGCTGCTTCTCCCTCTCCCTCTGCCTGCCACTCTGCCTATTTGTGCTCTCTCTCTCTCTCAAATAAATACAATAAATTTAAAAAAAAAATTTAAAAATTATTAAGAAAAAAAGAACTATGAAGAAAGATGCAATTGAATTGAATTGAACTGAATCCTACTTGTCTGGGATACAACTTGTTTTGTTGTTGTTGTGTTTTTGCTCCTTGAGGATGTTGTTTGCAGTGGGTGGAGTTTTTCCTCCTCAATTCATGGCCCACTTACCATTACTGGTGCATGCCCAGCCTTCTCTTCCTTTACTTACTTTCTGGGGCATCTGGGTTAAGCGTCTGCCTTGGGCTCAGGTCATGATCCTGGGTCCTGGGATCCAGAGGGGCTCCCTGCTCAGCAGGGAGTCTGCTTCTCCCTCTGCCTCTGTGCCCCCCCACTCGCGCTCGTGCTGTCTCTCATAAATAAATTAAAAAATATATATTTACTTTCTCCCTTTTGTCCCCCCCACCACATTCCCATTTCCTTCCTCCCTGGAGACAATTGCATTTGTGAATTTGATGTCTGTCTTTTTTGCTTCTATATGTTTTCATAAAATGTTTACTGTTTGCTGCATGTATTTTTAATGTATGTAAGTGGTATTGTGTTATATAATCTCCCTCCATTTCTTACTCTTCTCACTAAATACTATGTTTTTAAGATTCACTCATGCTGCTGTGTTTAAATCTAATCTGTTTCTTCTAATTGCTGCATAATGCTCCATTCAGATTGCATTGTGTGAAAGAGTAAACTGTTTTGAGGATGAGGTCTATCTGAACTTCAGGAAAAGTAATTCTGCAGATTCTGGGAAGAATAGGCTGGAGTCACTGGGGGAGGGGGCAGCTAGGAAGCAACTCCAATCATCCAAATGAGAGGTCACCTGGGTCAAGTACTGGGCGTGGAAAAGAGTTATATTTATTTAGAGGTAGACGATGTATCTTGCCTACATACTGGACAGAAAAAGTGTGGAGGGGAAGGAGTCAGAGATAACATTAGAACTTGAGGCTGAGGGGCAGGCTGGTTTCAAGTACCAGCGACTGAGGGAGGAAACAATAGAAGGCAAGGACATGGTGGGGAGAGGAGAGGAGAATAGGACGACCTGAAACTTAGACACACGTTTATTCATTCAGTCAACATTTATTGAGTACTTATTATGTGCCCAGCACTGAACTAGCCTGCTAGGAAAACAGGCAGGGATGGGGTATACAGCGATCTCTACCCTCATGCAGAGGAAGACCGACATTAATAAAACATCATTGCAAGCTCTCACAAGGGGATATGGGAATATGAAGAGCCCTGATTTAGGTAGGAAATCGGGACAGTGTTCTCTGGGGATATCACCCTTCAGCTGAATCCTGGATGGCTAGGAGCTACCCAGGTGACAAGTAAAAGGAAAGGCATGCCACACTAAGGAACAGCACCAGCAGAAATCTGGAAGTGGGAAGGAAGCTGGCACACGTGAGGTGCTAGAAGCAGGCCAGGGTGGTTCAGGCACAGGAAACAGGGGATGCCTGGCATGGGCTGGATTCTGCAGCATCTCCTGGGTCGTGCTTGACTTTCTGAACCTCATCTGAAGAGGAATGGGAAATATTAAATGTTAATCATGGCCTGTCATGCTCTGGGGAGCAGTTCAAAACCAGGCTATGTGGAGAAGGTTCTAGAAAGAGAGTGTGGAAGGAAGGGGTGATTTTTGGGGGTGGAGGCAGTGTTCAGGCAGAGGTGTGGCATGTAGGAAGTCCTGGATGGGGGAACTAGCTTAGCTTGTGGGAGGAATGAAAGAAGCGAGCGTGACTCATGCGTAGAGAATGAGGGGCAAACTAGCTGAGTGGTGACAGAACTCAGACCCCCTCAGAACTCAGACCTTGTAAGCCATTCTATGGAGTATATAAAAGGAAGCCATCGGAGGGCCTGAGGCAGGAGGGACCCTGTGTGATGTGAGGGGGTTAAAATCTCATTTAGGCTGCTCCGTGGAGTACGGATTGGATAGTGAGTAGGAAACATTCAGGAGCGATACAGTTCTCCAGATGAAGGGTGGGGGTGGCTTGGACTGGGGTTAGCAGAGGAGATGGGGAGAAGGAGATTGATTTGAGAGGTCTGAGGTCAAGTTGACTGGACTTGATGATGGATTAGGATGGGGGGGCGGGGGCTCTGTCAGTGTGGCGGTGGCAGGTTGAGCTAGAGCTGCCTGTCGGATATGCAAATGCAGATGTCCCCGGATCACTTGGATATGACATTCTGACATGTAGGAGATGGTTTAGAGGCCATGAGATCAATTTCAGAATCACTTGTGCTGTGGGTAAAAGGGAATAGGTGAGATGTCCAAAGAAGATTGTGTAGGGACATAATTTGGGAAATGCCTATTTGGAAAATAAATTTTTATTGGGGATTTTAAATTTTGTTATTCATTTTGAGACATTAAAAATGCAGTTGCAAGCAAAAAAAATGTAACATAATCTCATATTTCCATCATCATGAATATATTTGATCCTATCTGTTACACTGAGAAAAAAAAAGAAAGAAAATATTACAACCCTAACCCCTAAGCTCCCAGCAAGCATACCCATGAGTTTGGTGGCAGGATGATTTTTTGAGATACCAATTCATCTTTTCCTCTTGTTTTTCCTTCCCTGACCCAGGTAGGTCACAGACTGTGCTTATGAGGCAGGGCTCCGGATGTTTATGCAGTCAAGGCTATCTGAAGAAGATGGGCAGGGTAGAGAAAGGAGGATTTCCCCGGTGATTGAACAGAGTTCCCTGAGCAAGTACTGTGGTCCTGGAGTGGAACAGCGGTGTCCTTTTCCCTGCCCTGGCCAGTACTCCGGGCAGAGTGGCCTGCCAGCCCTGCCAAAGCCTCCCCTGGGCAAGCATGGTGGGGAAGTCACAGAGCCACACAGGGCCTAAGGAGCTCAGCCGGTGGAGTTCGCAGTGGTAATCCAGAAAATAACCAATATCCTATTAGCAGACTGTCCTCCTCTATGTTCTAGCCCTGTGTCCTGCCTGAGGACCATGGCACAACACCTTAGGGGTAGGCTAGGAAGCTCCGAGAATATCTGAGGCTGAATTTCCCACCAACCCAGCAGGATGAGAGCTCAGGCTTAAAAGCTAGTTAATTAACAGGAAATAAAGAAATGAAGTATTTCTTGAACAGTTGCATCTCTAGACCGAAATTCATACCCAATATGAGTCTACTAAATGAGAGGAGAACATGAGGCAGACAGAGTAGGAGGAGAACAAGAACCACCAGCTTCTGGGGAGGAGACAGCTCGAAAGAAGAGAGTGACGAGTTGTGTGATGAAGGGCAGGAAGGCCGTGGATGGGGCAGCGATCCACTTGGGAAGCTTTTGAGAGCACAGAGGGCATAAGACGAGGGTCTGAGAAAAGAATGGGAAGGGAAACTTGAGTAGACGTCAGTCAAGAAGCTTGTGGAGCACTGGCTGTTATACGCAAATAACGAATCATGGAACACTACATCAAAAACCAACGATGTAGGATAAAGAAGATGTATATATACACAATGGAATATTATGCAGCCATCAAAAGGAATGAGATCTTGCCATTTGCAACAATGTGGATGGAACTGGAGGGTGTTATGCTAAGAGAAATAAGTCAATCAGAGAAAGACATGTATCATATGACCTCACTGATATGAGGAATTCTTAATCTCAGGAAACAAACTGAGGGTTGCTGGAGTGGGGGGTGGGGTGGGAGGGATGGGGTGGCTGGGTGATGGATAGTGGGGAGGGTGTGTGCTATGGTGAGCACTGCGAATTGTGTAAGACTGTTGAATCTCGGATCTGTATCTCTGAAACAAATAATGCAATATATGTTAAGAAAAAAAAAAGAAGAAGAAGAAGATAGCAGGAGGGGGAGAATGAAGGGGGGGAAATTGGAGGGGGAGACGAACCATGAGAGACGATGGACGCTGAAAAACAAACTGAGGGTTCTAGAGGGGAGGGGGGTGGGAGGATGGGTTAGCCTGGTGGTGGGTATTGAGGAGGGCACATTCTGCATGGAGCACTGGGTGTTATGCACAAACAATGAATCATGGAACACTACATCTAAAACTAATGATGCAATGTATGGTGATTAACGTAACAATAAAAAATTTTAAAAAAGCTAATGATGTAATGTGTGGTGATTAACATAACATAACATAACGTAGTAAAGTAAAATTAAAAAAAAAAAAAAGAAGCTTGTTAGTACCCAGAAGAGAAGATTTAAATTTGTTTTGTTTTGTTTTGCTTTGGGCTAGGAGACACTTGAGGCCATTTCAGTCCTGAGATAGAGGGAGAAGGAAGAGAGTCTGAATAAGATAGATAGAGTGGACCGCTGGTGGAGGGAGGCCCCTGAGCTTATGGCAGCCAGGATATCCTGCAGAAGAGGGGGCTGCCCCTGTCAGGAGATGGGGTACAGCCTCTGGGCCCGCAGGAAGAAGGACTACATGGCTCCATATGGAGTGACCTTTGAAGTATGGAGAGGTTACTGAGGAAGCACGTGGTAGATGGCCTTGATCTTCATAACAAACATATAGAGAGATGAATGTCTGCCCATCAAAGACTTGGGAATAATAGAAACATTTAGGATCTGTGCAGAGAACACAATAAAGAATCATTAAGGCTGGATATAAATAGAATCATAAAAGATTACCTTTATGATTGCATACTCTATGGCAGACACTGTAATATGCCTACTACATGATAATCAATTAGTATAATTCTTGTAATTCTTACTATCCTTATTCCCACTTTTTGATGAGGAAATTGAGGATTAGAGAGGTTAAATAATAAAACCTCATTAAATAACATAACCTTGTGGGCGTTGACTAAGGAAATAACAGAACTAGGGTTTTAGTCAGTGTACTGGACACCAAAGTCAGCCTTAATACTTTGAAACACAGCAGTGCAAAGCCCTGAGTTGAAGCGAATGAGCCATGTCACAGGATGCTTCCCAGCAGCTTGGAGTCAGGAGGATTGCTGGATGCCATGGGGGGAACTGGTTTAAGAATTCCCTTAAACTGGGGCACCTGGGTGGCTCAGTTGTTAAGCGTCTGCCTTCAGCTCAGGTCATGGTCCCAAGGTCCTGGGATCGAGTCCCACATCGGGCTCCCTGCTCTGTGGGAAGCCTGCTTCTCCCTCCCACTCCCCCTGCTTGTGTTCCTTCTCTTGCTGTCTCTCTCTGTCAAATAAATAAATAAAATCTTTAAAAAAAATACGAATTCCCTTAAACCAGCTGGATGAAGATATGAGTGTGGTGGATGTGGAATCCCTGCCCAGGCTGTTCAAAGAGGGACGTGATAGTCTGGCAGAATAAAAATGTGAAAGCACTGGAGACCAGGGCCAGAGGCAGATTCCAGAGTTTGTGGGTATGGAAGTAGCATCTGAAGCCATGAGGCAGATAAGCTCACCCTGGGGCAGAGTTCAGAGTGTGGAGAAGGGGGGCCTGGGAGCATGTCAGGAGGAATCCCAGTATGAAGGAGTCAACAAAGGAGGGGAGACTTGCAAAGGAGACAGAACAAATGTTGGCAGGAAATCAGGGAGTGGGTCAGTGGTGTGTCACCAGAGCAAAGGGAAGGGAGTGGGTATCAGGAAGTAGGGAGCGTCCAACAGGGTCAGTGAGAACCTGGCAGATGAGTGAGACGAGGACCCAAACATGCCCATTGGATGTGGGGCGTGGAGGTCTCTGGTAGCCTAAGCAAGAGCTGTTCCAGTGGAATGATGGGGTCTAAAGCCAGCTGGGAGTAGGTTGAAGAAGATTGAGAAGTGTAAGTAGGAAGCATGAATCCACCTTTCCAGGACATTTGGTATCAAGGGTAAAGAGGGATGAGGCAATAGCTGGAGGGGTATGCAAGGTTGAGAGAAGGCAGTGTTTGAGTGGAAAAGACTGTGGGTATTTAAAGTGGGTGTTCCTCTTTGGGAGAAATCCATTTGAGAGGGAACTTGAGAAAGGAGGAATTGTGGATAAGGTACCTCTCCTGACAAGGCAGGAGAAGATGGATCTTAAGCCATGTGGACAAACCAGCCTTTGTTGGTGGGAGGGAGAAAAGGCCAGGGAACAGGAGGGAGGGGGTGGGCTTGCGTGTTTGGTGGTGGGTGGGCGAGAGAGTTCTGGGGAACAGACTCAGTGTTCCCCGGGAAATAGGAGGCAGGGTTGTAAGCCAAGAGTGAGGCAAGAAGTGAGGGCGTCAGAGGTTTGAGGAGGGCATCTCCCTCCCTCAGAGCTGATGAGAGGAAAGTAGCGTGCTTGCTGGGTGCTGTTGGGAGTCTATCTGAGAATAGTTACCGTGAATACGTAGTGAAATTGATCTGCCCGGTGGTACTTTCTCAATAAAACTCAGCAGTTTGCACTCTGCCTCAGGACACCAGGAGCGCTGGGTCCTTTCAGAGCTGGTTTTTTGCCAGATGGGTGTGATATAAAGTCAGAAAGGCAGAGGAGTAGAGAGTTCTGACGAAAAGTGTTAGGGAGTGAGAGGCCACGAAATCGAAGTTTGATAAAGAGGAGAATGAAGAGAGAAGCTAGCTGTCGGGTCGGCACAGAGTAAAGGGGGGTTAATTGTCTGGTGGCTCCAGTGAGATTCTAAAACCACTGGGGAGAAGTTGACCAAGCTAACTGGAGAGGAAATGGAGACCTGTGCATAAAGGGAATCACGATGACAAGATTTAGGTGGTTTGAGGAATAAGTGACCAATGTGGAATAGGGAAGAATGGCACTGGGGAGGAGGAGGTCAAGAGACTGAGAGGTCAGAGTATTGGATGGTCATCCATGTGGACCCTGAAGTCACATGACTTCTGGCCCAGAGTCATCTATGAATGAGAATGGCAGGAAGATAGCAGCATTGAGCAGGGGAAGAAGGTAGTACGGCCAATAGCCCTGGAAAGGGTACACTTACGCCTGAAATGCCACAATCTGAGATTCCTTTTTTTTTTTTTTTTAAGAGAGAGAGAGAGAGCGCGCACGTGAGTGGGGGAGGGGAAAGGGGAGGGCAGAGGGAGAGGAAGAGAATCTTAAGCAGGCTCTGCCACAACATCGCGGAGCCCCGCGCAGGGCTCCATCTCACAACCCTGAGATCATGACCTGAGCTGAAATCAAGAGTCGGATGCTGAACAGACGGAGCCACCCAGGCGGCCCTGACATTCCTTTTCTGACTTAAGATGTCATCCCCTTGAAGTTGCAAAGATTCTGGGGAGGAATAATACACCAAGCCTTGTGAATCATTTACTCTTTGGTATAAATGAGTTTCTCAGTAGTTCACAGAGAACACTTTTTGGCCAGGAGAACTAAAAAGGCATATGGAGTGAGAGGAAATGGCTAAGCCTAGAAAATGTCATCACAGTCAATCCCAGGAAGCAACACAGGGCAATTGGCTCAGTGTAGCAGGGAAGTTGTAGTCAGGCAGGTGGAGCTCCCCTGGCTCGAGACAGCCCTGTGAGCAAGCAGGGGGCACCGTGAGACTTATTTCGGGCTTCCAGCTCCTTGGAGTTGTGTGCAGTCTGAGCGGGGATCACAATCCTGGACAACTAAGACAAACCACAATTTGCCCCAATAAAGATCATTTCTAGGCTGCTGGCTGCTGACCCAGCTGCTACCGCTACATAGCGGTGAATTTTCTAATTGGAGCAGTAGGGCTGTACCGACTTAGCTAGGAAATTACGGGCCCCGTCTCGTTACGGGAAGCAGATCACATCCGTATAGTTTGAGAAACAGGTCACATTGTACTTGTATGTCCATGCATCATCCATCAATCCGTCCATCCCAAACCAAACATTTATTGATCCATTTCTATATGCAGGCCTTTTGGTGAGGAGTATGCAGAGATATGAATAAGACCTGATTCCATTCTTCAAAGAGATCATCACCTGGGCAAGGGACAGAAAGACAGGTTAGATAAATAAAAAAATAAAATGCTGTTTGGTAAATTCCGTAACAGTGAATTATACAAAATAGCCAGGGAACATAGTAGAAGAAGTAACTACTTTTGCATACAATTTTTTTTCTAAATCAGAATACAGACTAATTAAACTAAAACATCGATCAGAAATGTCCTAAAAGAGTCAGTGCTTGTTTGGGTAGGGAATAAGACAGATGCGCCTTCTCAAAATTGCGAAAAATAAAGAAGTTTTCAGAAGGTCCTAGCACCTGGACAACTGTCCTGGTGTTGGTATGAGTGGGATGTATCTTGCTGTGGTTCTGAGATGAAGAATATTCTAAATGAACAGCAGAAGCATTTTGTGAGTGAGCATACCTATATAATGAAGAGAATCCAAGCGAAATCATATAACTGTGGTTTTCCTCCTGCTTGGGAAGGTGTCAGAGCATCCTCGAGACAGGTAGGAAAGGGATCCCAGAGATATCCTTGTACTCTATCTTTGGGACATAGAGCCCGAGATCTCAACAGCACCTGGAGACCTAGAAGCTCTCTCCCTTGCACTACTTTCCCTTTCATGTGTCTAAAACCTTGGTTTTCAGCTGGAGGTCACAGCACAAGGATATGTGGCCACACCTGTAATAACTAAAGATGATTCATGTGCCCACCTCTCAACAATAGATTCAGAGTTATTTTTATCATGATACGACACTCCCTCACATTTGAATCTCTTTCCAGTGGCATAGAAAGGGATGGAATTTACAGCTCGGAAGGCAATTCTGCATGACCTGCCACCTATCTTATTTCTAACACATCTTTCCTACTGTGAGGGCCATTACCGTCGACACATGTCAAGGGTGACACAGGAAAGGTTCTGCTGGGGAACTGAGGGGTACTGTGGTGTCTCTTCTGCGGGTATAAATAGTTGATATCACAGTGAAGTGCCTATGATCCAGTCATTCATGATTCTTCTATAAAAAGAAGTTTAAAAAAAATGATATGCACTAATTAACTTTCCTCTGTAGGAGGTGAATAAGTTCAAGGTTTCAATGGGGTCTAGAAGGAAATAGAACGGTGAGGAACAGATTGGTGCTTCTGAGTGGGAGCTGTCATTAATTGCTGCTTGACCTGAGGTTTCCTCTTATCCTCCAGAAATCCTTTTAACACTCTTTCCTGCTCCTGCCTGTCCATGAACTTCTGGCCTCCAGATCCTTTTGGCTTAGCTTTTGCTTGGGGTCCCTGCTTCCTTATCTCTCTCCACGTCCCTTTAAGAGACAATTGACTTTTTGTTTCCTTTCCTTTTGTGGTCAGAGCACAAAGAAAATGAAAAGCCCCTGTGGTTCACAGTCTGGTTCCCTTCCAATCAGGTTGTGGTTACCTGATGACTGAGTCACTGACACAGGAAGTCTCTGCTCACTGCCCCCTGCCTGGCTCCCTCCTCTCCCCTGCCCTGCCTTTTCTGATGAATAGCCCCCTCAGACACACTACAGACTCTCTGCTCCCTGGAGCCTGCAGTGAACGGGATCATACTGCCTTCCTTCCTCTGACAGCCCTTTTCTTGAAGAAGCCAAACTCTTTTGGCCTTTCCAAAATTTAAAAAATAGCTTAAATATGCCAGAGCATGTGTTCAGCGGAGCTTCGTAGTACTTTTCATATATCCAAGTTACTAATTTTTGGGGACCTGCCAACATTTCCATTTTAAACTTGTAAGATTAGAAAGAATAATTTGAAAATATGTCAAAACTTTACATTTTCCATATAGGCCCTGGGTGCGGATCATCTCGGGGTGGGCTTTGTCGTTCCTTGGCTACTTTTCTTTTTTTTCCCAACGGGGTTGCCACCCTTTGTCCATTCACTGGAGTGTCCGGGGTGGTGTCTAGCACAAGCTCAGAGCAGTCTGCATTATTTTAGTGAAGTAGTAGAGGCAGAGAGAATGGAAGATGAGAAGACTGTGAAACCATGGAGTAAAATCTGATGTTACCTCCAGTTACATTGCATGCGAGAAGCTTCGATAGGTGATACTGGGCATTGCAAGAGGAGTCAGATAGTGCCTCTGTGGTGCGGTCCACGGAAGAAGACATGAGCCCCTGGGCTCAGTTTCCCCTTGGGCTCCCCCATTCATCACGCTTTCCCCACAACACACATACTCACACCCCCTTACACACTCAAGACGCACCCTCATCTCCAATCACCTCCTCACACACAACACACACACACACTAATACACATACACGCCTTCTCAGAAGTGTGCTCCACCTTGAGCAGCATGCAGTGGAGAGGACCCTACACTGGGAATGAGAAGACTTGGTTGAGGGGCGCCTGGGTGGCTCAGTTGGTTAAGCGACTGCCTTCGGCTCAGGTCGTGATCCTGGAGTCCCTGGATCGAGTCCCGCATCGGGCTCCCTGCTCGGCAGGGAGTCTGCTTCTCCCTCTGACCCTCCTCCCTCTCATGCTCTCTGTCTCTCATTCTCTCTCTCGCAAATAAATAAATAAAATCTTTAAAAAAAAAAAGAAGAAGACTTGGTTGACTGTGGGACCTTGGGCAGACCCTCCCTCCCAACAGGGCCTCAATGTCTCCACCTGGAAAACTGGGGACTTGAACCATGGAATGCTAAAGCTGGCTCCCGGTCCCTGTGCCAGCAGGAAGAGCGTCTCTTTTCCACACGATGCGCGCCTGCCCCTCCTGCCCTGAGGGCTTCTCGGAAACCAAAGAAGAAGCTGGAATGATTAATGAGGGAACAGAGATGAATCCATTTCAGTCTTTCCAGTTAATGATTTTGTAACCTGCTGAGCTGGTCTGGCACCTTCAGACCTGTTATTTTGGGTGGTTTTTGGTTGGTCTTTTCCAGGCTTCCAAATGACTCCCCTTGACATGGCGCCCGTCCGGACTCTCACTCCCTGGCCGGCTGGGGGTGGCACGGAGGCCATTCGGAGCTGGCAAGGCTGCCACTCTGGCTGCAAACACCAGCAAAGCGAGTCAGTTTGGGGCACTGACCTTAAAGGGAGAGACATCGGTGATTGCTTCTCAGCAGCGTCTCTAATGGCCCAAGATGCACACAGTTGCTCCTCCTTTTACATCACTTTGCCACAGGCAGTGCACGTTCACACCTATTAATTACTTCATTTGGTTCTTACAAGAGCTCTAAAAAGAAGAGAGTTCAAAAATTCTTACTGCAATTTTTGATAAAAGGTTAAGTGACTTGCCTTATGGTCACAGCTAATGAGGAGCAGAGATGTGGTTGCACATGGTTTTCCTGATTGATAGACCGGGGCCTTTCCTGGGCTTTTTATCATCTCTCAAGAATATGGATGTCTGAGACTCACCCCAGGAGTGAAGGGGCTCATGGTGTCAGGATGGGGGATGGGAATCTAGCTGGTTAGCTGGATCCCCAGGGGGATTCTGCTACACCCCAGATTCAGATGTATGTCATCCAGAGGATGGGCCAGGCTTGGTGTGGTAAGGGAGCTAGGATGTATGGCAGGGACCCTGCATTTATAATGCTGAGGACTGGCTTGGAATTCTGTGTGACTCTAGACTCCCTCTAGTTGCTCTCAGTCTCAGTCCCTTCACTTGATCATGAAGAAAATGAAGCCTGGACTAGCCCCTCACCCACCCCAAACACCCCCCCCCCCCCACACACACACAGGTACCCAAGTATTAGCTCAGGAAGATGGTATTTGGGAAAGCCCTCATTAGGCACATGAGAGTTTGTATTAGTTAGCAGTTGTTATGGTAACAAAGAACCCCAATTTGTCAGGGTCCTAGAACCATCAACCACCTATTTCTTACTGACTTTACATGAGGACTGCAGATTGGTGTAGTTTGGCTGGCCTCTGCCGGGCTGGACTGAGCTGGGCTCCACATTCAGCCTAAAGAGGTAACTACTCTCAAGCTGGTTCTCAGGGTGGAGGGTAGGAACAAAACGAGCAGAGCCAAATCCTCCAAGAATATTTAAGCTTCTTCTCAGACGGGACCTATATTACCTCCACACTCTCATTTCAGTAGCCAAGCAAGTCTCTTGGCCAAACCTAAAATCAGTGTGGTAGGGAATTATATATGCTGCCTACAGGGAACCATGGCCTGGGTGGAGAGGGAGTAAGTGATCATCAACACATAATACAGCTTAGCATAGGGTGTTATTATACTGCTTACACTTACCGAATCATGAGCGTCAACTCCAATGGTTGAATTAAGCTCTCCATTGTCTGGTTGGGTGGTTATCTTCCAGTCTGAGTGGCTTTAATGCATGCAGCAGACCTTACATCCCAGCAGAGGCCCATCAGAGATGCATGAGCCTTGTCCAGGGTGGTGCAGACAAGAAACTCACTGCTCCTCCGCCTTGCCTCCTTTTCCATAATGATAACAACAACCAGCATATCAGGAACACTTTAGTCTCTTTATTTCATTTTCTCCATGGAAGCAGCCCAGTGCTAACATACTGGGTAGTGGAGCAGCATGAGAGCTAAAACGGTCCTGGAATTCTAATCCTGGCTCTGCTACTTATTAGCTATGTGACCCCACATGAGTTATTTAACTTCGCTGAGCCTTTCTTCATCGATGGTAAAAGTGGGATGATAATATCTTCTTTGGGGGACTCTTGTGAGGAATAGAGCCAAAATGTTCACATTGCCTAGAACAGTCTTTGGGCAGTCTTCAAATAGCGTCTACTTTCAAAATTACCTGTATTCTAAATCTGATCACTTTTCATCAACCTCACTGTGGCATCCTTTGCTAGTTAGATGAATACTAACTGCTGCAACAAATAAACCTCTTGATTTCAGTGGTTTCACCCAATAAAAGCTATTTCCTCCACATATAAGAGTTTAACACAGGTGTTTATGATTGGCAAGAGGCTTTCCTCTCTGGAGGCTTCAGGAACTCAGGTCACTTCCATGTCACCTCCCCACCATCCCCTAAGTCTTCAGGTACCACACTTGGAACAGAGGGCCAAAGAGAAGGAGGAGACAACGTACTGCTTCCTAACCACCTGGGCCCAGAAGTGA
The DNA here is from genome assembly GCF_029215605.1 of Mirounga angustirostris. Classification (NCBI taxonomy): domain Eukaryota; kingdom Metazoa; phylum Chordata; class Mammalia; order Carnivora; family Phocidae; genus Mirounga; species Mirounga angustirostris. The sequence goes on from NW_026991709.1 coordinate 124,411,943, forward strand.
AGCACATCACTTTATGTATATTTCATTGGCAAGAAAAAAGAAAAAGAAGAAAATGGCCACTCTCAACAGCAAAACAGACTGAGAAATATAGCCTCCTTGTGAACCAAGGAAGGAAAAGTTCCAGGAGGCCTGTGGCACACCCCATCTCTCTCCCAGATCACTGCAAATGGTCCCTGAACCCACTCTCACCCAGGATAGGCTCTCTTCACACTGGAGCCAAGAGGGGTCTTGTGAAGTGTGCATTACTTAGTGTTGCATTCCTGTGCAAAACCCTTCACATCTTCCTATGCTCCTAGGGTGAGATCTAGACTCCAGTCATGGCCAGCAAGGACTTGCAGGAACTGGCCCTTCCCTATCTGGTTTCATCTGTCATTCTGCCTTTCACTCACTCCACTGCAGCCCTAGAGATCATCTTTCTATTTTGGAACATGCTGGACTTATTAGTGAGTTTAATCCTTTGTACTTGCTGTCCCCTTGGCCCGTGACAATCTTCCTACCTTTCATTTCATTCAGTTCTCTGTTAAAATACTGCCTCCCTGGAGAGAGCTTGTTTGACCACTTGATGATGATCAAGGGTCAAAAATATTTGACCCTCATCTTCTAAAAAATCTTTATTGGGAAATATTAAAAATAGGAAATAATAAGATGAACATCTGAACTACCATCCAGCTTTATCAAGGCTTAACGTATATGAGTTTATTAAAATGAGGATCTTTTTAACTCAGTTTTGACTGGGATCCAGTAAAAATGTGGTAAGTGCCAAGTAGCCCCATCTTCCAAAGCAAGGTGATAGCATTATCTGATCACTCACCTGCAGCTTTATTTTTTTTATTTTTAAAAATTTTTTACCCACCTGCTGCTTTAAAACAGGATAAATTTGGAGAGGTTGGAAGAGGGAATTTCTTTGGTAAGAGTGGTTGGAGTAGTGTGGCATGTCCCCTTGCCTGTCTATGGGAGAAAGAGGAGAGTGTTTCTCTCTCCCCTTTACCTAAGAGATGGAGGCATTAGAAGAACCACTAAGAGCTCCTGTCCTGTGTCTCCTGGAGTGGGGGGACACACTGGGATGGAGAAGTCTGAAGAGAAAGCCTGGCTCAGAGCTGAGGACTGTATAGTGGGGAGAGGTCTTCTCTAGAGTAAGCCACTGGACAGCAGGGTAAAAGTGAAATTCTCCCTATCAGGGGATGATCTGAGGAAGGAAGCAAGTGTGTGCTCTGCTCAAGGTCCTCTCTCTTCCCATGTACACATGGGCACATAAGGAGAAGGCAACTGTCTTACAAGACAGGAAGCAAGTTCTCATCAGGAACCAAATCTGCTGACACCTTGGACTTCTCTGCCTCCAGACTGTGAGAAATAAATGTCTGTTTTTTAAGCATCCCCCCTCCCAAGTCTGTAGCTTTTTGTTATAACAGCTCAGTTGTTATGAAACTAATTAAAACAATAAGTGATCGTGAGAATTGAGGGGCTGCTCTAACAAACACCTAGAAATGCAGCTTGGGAATTGGGTGATGGGTAGAAGCTGAGAAAGTTTTTTTTTTTTTTTTAAGATTTTATTTATTTATTTATTTGAGAGAGAGAGAATGAGAGAGAGCACATGAGAAGGGGGAAGGTCAGAGGGAGAAGCAGACTCCCTGCCGAGCAGGGAGCCCGATGCGGGACTCGATCCTGGGACTCCAGGATCGTGACCTGAGCCGAAGGCAGTCGCTTAACCAACTGAGCCACCCAGGCACCCAGAAGCTGAGAAAGTTTTGAGGTGCATACTGGTGAGAGTTCAGAAAGAAAAGAGGAAAGCTGTAGAGAAAGCTTCTATCTTCTTAAAGAATACCTAAATAATCATGTACAGAATGTTGGTAGAAATATGGGCAATGAAGGCCATCCTGATGAGGGCTCAGATGGAGATGAATAATATGTTATTGGACAATAGAGCAAAGGCTATCCTTGTAGAGTGGCAAAGAACTCATGTGGATTCTGTTTGTGTTCTTGTGTTTTGTGGCAGGTAGAACTTATGAGCAATAAAATTGGATATTTAGCTGAGGAAGTTTTTTTTTTTTTAATTTTTATTTTTTAGGTAGGCTCCACCCCCAACATGGAGCCCAATTCAGGGCTTGAACTCATGACCCCAAGATCAAGACATGAGCTGAAATCAAGAGTCAGACACTTAACCGACTAAGCCACCCAGGTGCCCTTAGCTGAGGAGATTTCTAAACAAAGTGTTGAAGGAGATGCTTGGTCCTTTCTGACTGGTTATAATAAAGTACAAGAGGACAGAAATAAATTCCAGGAGGAATGTTTTGTGAAATAAAACCACAAGGAGTCTGGATAACTAGATCTTGATTAAAGAATTTAAGAAACAAGATTTAAAAATAAAGGAACCAGAACTTAAATATTTGGAAAATTCTCAGTCTATCCATACTGAGGAAAAAAAAAAAAAAAAAAGGTGAGAAAGCGTGTTTGGAAGAGAACACCAAGCATGTGGCTAACCAATAAGGAGATTAGTGTGAGTGTGAACGAAGGACCTAATCAGTCATCTCAACAGAAGCCAGGAGTAGAGATAGGATTTTACCTGCAGAAATACTGCAAGCTAGAACTAAAAGAAATGGAAAATAAAATGAAATGAAGGCAGGCTGCAAACATGTGCTGTTTCTCAAAGAAAGGGAAGAATAATACCAAAGGTGATTGAGAGATCATCAGAGCTGCCATTCCTACCATAGGCCCAGGGGACAGGTCTAGTTTCTACTGGGTTTCAAAGGGTGGGGCCACCCCTCTGGTTTGGAGTGTAGTACCTCAGGGGCAGAGCCATCACAGAGAACTCTGTGAATAGCAGCCCATGGAGCTGAAGGGATGGGGCCACTTTGCTAAGCTGTAGGGGGGCGCTGCTGTCACCCCTGGGCCTGGAGGGCAAACAGCAAACCTAAGAGAATTATTCTCAAGCCTTAAGATCTCATGGAATTTGCCTTGCTAACTTTAGGACTTGCTTGGGACCTGTCACCCCTTTTCTCCTTCCTATTTCTCCCTTTTGGAAAGAGAATGCCTATCATATACCTGATCCATCATTGCATTTTGGAAATACATAACTCGTTCAGTTTTGTAGGTTCACAGATGGAAAAGAATTTGCCTCAGGATGGATTTTACCTCAAGCGTCACCCATGTCTGACTTAGATGACATTTAATAAGACCTTAGATTTTAGAGTTGATGCTGGAATGAGTTATGACTTTGGGGCTGTTGGGATGGGATGTATGTATTTTGCATGAAAGGACATGAATTTGGGGGGACCAGGAGCAGAATGTTATGTTCTGAATGTTTGTGTGCTCCCCAGATTCATACGTTAAAGCCCTAACTTAAATGTGATTGTTTTAGGAGATGATGCCTTTGGGAGATAATTAGGTTTACGTGAGGTCATGAGGGTGGAATTCTCATGATGGGATTAGTCCTCTTATGAAAGGAAAACAGAGTTCTCTCTGTCTCTCCCTCTACCATACGAGGACACAACAATAGGACAGCTGTCTGGCATCCAGACTGTGGGGATTCCCAGCCTCCAGAACTGTGTTGTTTAAGCTGGCCAGCCTATGGTATTTTGTTATAGCAGCCTGAACAAATTAAGACAGAACCAATTGGCCAGAATGAGGAAGCACATGTTTGTTAGAGTTTTGCCATAAATACCCTTTATCAAGTTGAAGAATTTCCTTTCATTTTGAATTTTGTTGTAAGTCTTTGTTATAAATAGGAGAATGAATAAACAAACTGTGGCATATTCATATAGAACACTACTCAGCAACAAAAAAGAATAAGCTACTTATAAGTACAAAAACATGGATGAATCCCAAAAACATTGAGGAAAACAAGACAGACTCGAAAGAGTACCTACCACACAATCTCATTTTTATGTAGCTTAAGACTCGGCAAAGCTAAGCTATGGTAATGGAAATTGAATAGTGGTTACCGTATCTGGATGGGGGAGAGGGAGCAGTTACTAGAAAGAGGCATGAAGAAACTTTCAGAAGTAATAGAAATGTCCTCCATTTTGTTTCTTCTTCTGAAACCACAATTATATACATATGAAGGTAGAGAAAGCCAAAGGGGGACTCCTTCAGGCTAAACTGTTTTGGTGCCTTTTCACCCAGTTCCACCTGTGCCTTTGAGGAGCCCACATACCTTCAGGTCTCCATCCCAGGGATGCAGGGTCTCATTTCTAGATCAACAAAGAGTTACCTCTCAGAATTTGTTACAGGGGTAAAGACTCAAAATGTGAACATCCATTCGCCTCTCTGCCCCATGGAGAAAATGCATTATAATAAAAAGTCCTTATGCCACAAAGGTATCCTGACACTGAGAGGGTCAGATGCATTGGCAAACTTTTCAGATGCCCTAACCCAGCAAAGGGAGCCATTAGGCAGGGGAGGTTACAGGTTCTGTCCCCTTGGGCAACCACCTTGCTTTCCTCTTTCAAAATCTAATCTTATCTAGGTCAATAAAAACGTGTTTGTACATAATTTTATAGTTTAAAAAGTAGCTTCCCATATGGTTTAAATAAGCTAATGTTGATAGCATAAGCATAAATATCTTTAATTTTACAGATGAGGAAGGTGAGGCTCAGATTGCATCTTGTGTGCTAGGCACCTTAGAAACATTATCTCACTGACTTATCATAAGGCCCGTGGGACGTGAACATGAAGCTTCCCCAGCCTGCTCAGTGGTGGTGGGCTGGTTCCCTCTTGAGTCTAACACAAAAATCTGTCACTTTTCATCATACCACAGCTCCTTGGAGTCATAGGATTGGTAAATGATTCTAACCAAAGCTAAGAGTAAGATCTTTCTAATTCAAATATTCTTTTCCTCTTTGTTTTTCTTCCCACTTTCCCCAGTCTTATATTTATTAAGCAAATAACAATATAAGAATAAAGAAAAGGAAGAAAGAAAGAGAGAAAGAAAGAAAAATGAAGTAAATTTATGTATCATTCAATCACTCTAAATCAACTATTTTAATTTTCCTAAGTCTCCTTTGAGTCTTTATCCAAATACCTTCATATTTTATGTTTCTTTGATCATACCCCAGGTATCACCCTTGATTCTGCATTCTTCTCCTGATGTCACATCATGGGCATTTTCCCACGTTGTTGTGGGGTCCTTGATATAACCAAGCTTTCCTGCCCCTCCACCACTCTGCCTCCCCACAGCCTCCCGCAGCTGAACTGTAGACTTCAAGATGAGGGCTCCATATCCCTCTGCATGTTTAGGAAGGAATGCTATGCTGAGAGGTCTCTTTTCTTAAAAACTCAAACTTGAGCATCTAGTAAGAACTATTATGCATGCTGTTCCAGCAGTGATTTTTAAGGACTGCTCATCAACAGGTGCATCTAGGTAAATCCCTACTTGAAACTGCTGTATTGAAGTCCAGGAAGAAATGGAAGGAAACAACTCTCTAATGCCTTCATTTGCCCAGACATTCAGCAGGAATGGCAATTTCGTTCAAGGGAAATTTTTAGCAGGAATCAATTTTTCTAAATCAAATTCAGGGGTCACTGATTGTTAAAGCAACCATGGGTACACTAATGATGCTATTTATAGTTTGCTTAATATGTACGCATAATAAGAGAAAATTATTTACAGAGATGATGAATTTAATGCTGGGAGTGAAGCAGATTTACAGCCTGGAAAATGTAATTGCTTTTTGATATCAATTAAAGGACTGTTTCCAAAATCAATAAGAATTTTAAAGAATAGCATGAGCCTGAATGAATGATAAGTAACTTGGAAGCAATTTTAAAATCTTAACAGTGAACAATTCTCTTGAGTCCCATGAAGGGCTTTATGGGCCTTTGAGGAATAAGGTAAGATTTTTTAATACTTCCATTGATTCAGAATGAAAGCAAAACTTGCACACACCACTGAACTGCCACTTGTATTGCTACATAAAGCCGTGTTGGACATGGAGCTCTGGGAGTGATGAATCAGAGCGAATGAGAGAGCTTGGGAGTGGGTGCCTCATAAGCTGGAGCCAGACAAAGAAACACCTGCCAAGCCTGGAGTGGGTAGCCCCTCAGCTCCAGATCTGAGCAGTGGAGGAGGGGGAATCTAATGAGAGATGCCAAAGGATGAAAGGCATACAAATTCTTCACTCCACAGACATCTATCATGCATCTACTGGGTGGAGGCACCTTGATAGTCTCTGAAGAGACACAGATGAATAAGAAAGGGTCATGTTCTTGAGGGGTTTGTGGACCAGAGGAAAAAGCAAATGTGCAAACAGCAACAAGGCAATATAACATTTGTTCCCATTTATGCAGAACTTACTATGGGACAGGCAATGCACCAAGCCCTTGGCATGCACTATCTTATTTGGTTCTCACCTGGAAGCCCCATTTTATAGATTTTTAAAAATGAGGTCAAAGATTTATATAACCTGCCCAAGGTCATCTAGCTAGCTAGTGCAAGAACTGGAAATCAAATCCAAGCATTGCACAAACATGTTTCCAGTTTGAGTCATGGAGTTTGAGCCATGGACCTTTGCCATGTGGTGCCACGGTAATGGCCACAACACCAAGGAACAGCCCATAGAGGTAAATGCCCAGTGCTGTGCAGCTGGCCAGGAGGAAGACTCACTTTACCTCGGGAAGGTAGGGAGTCTCAGCCAGCTAGGTTTCCCAGAGGTAATGACCAACTACGCAAGGGCACATGGGCTTGAAAAGAAATGTAGGGAAGGATGTTTTATGAAAACAGAATTGTAGCATATGCAAGAAGGCAAACATGGGCTACAACATAGTCCTACTATTTGCAGAAAAACCTCCTTAGGTCATCTCAAACACTAGGTGTCATCGCTGTTTTTAATGATTCCTATGGTGTTTGTCTGTGACAAAATCTGTTGGCAAGTGATCACTGACTGTGTGTCTGAAGAGTGCTTGCTTCTCAACTGAGCTCTAGCTCAGGAATCTGATGATTCCGGAGTATGAGTTCTGTCACTTCCTCACCGTTTAACAGTGGGAAAGTTGCTCAACTTTGTTGAATCTCAGTTTCCCTATTTGTAAAATAAGAATCTGATACCGATTTCTAAAGTTTGTTGTGAGGTAGTATATGCAATCCTGAATCCAAAGTGAATGATATAAGGCCTGGCACAGAATAAAGCCAAATAATTCTAAGTATCTGTATCTATATTAATATCTGTGTCCATATGTATATTTATCTTTTAATACTTGTCCCCAGAGAACATGAATCCTAGTTGCCATGACAAAATCAAATACCATATTATCTGTTGAGGTAGAAAATCACCAGATTGTACGGACTTGGAACAGAGGGACCCATAAGAGAAATTTTCTTGAAAGAATGGTTCAGGCTTCTGAATGTTGTCTGATTCTCAGCTGAGCAGGCTTTCTAGCACACCACATTTTAGTGTATTGCATCACACCCAGTGTGTATAGCATCACACCCAGTTCCAGTGAAAAAATTTAAACAATAAGCAGAAGGTAGACACATGACCCAATTAGGTTCTAGCACATGGGATCTGCATGTCAAGACTTGAATCTTTGGTCTACTACCTGTGGAAGCTTGTACAACTTAGTAAACTTTGCTGTGCCTTAGTCACTTCAATTTTGAAATGGAAATAATAATTACACCTACCTCTTGCAACAGGTGGCTTACTTCTTTTTTTTTTTTTTTAAGATTTTCTTATTTATTTGAGAGAGAGACACAGAGATAGCGAGAGAGCATGAGCAGGGAGGAGAAGGAGAAGCAGACTCCTGCTGAGCAGGGAGCCTGATTCAGAGCTTGATCCTAGGACTCTGGGATCATCACCTGAGCCCAAAGCAGACACTTAAACAACTGACCCACCCAGGTGCCCCTGGGCGGCTTACTTCTTCCAGTGGGTCATCAAAACTATTAGTATGGCCTGACCAGCACAGCCAAAAAGTATATGGGCAATGGTCTGGAATTTTCAGCAAAGGGTTTGATCTATATTCTGTTTTCCTCATGGGCTTGCAGAACAGGACTTCCATTGATCCAGAACAAATTTAGATAAGTTCTATTGGTTCAGAAATTGATCTTATGGAGTGCTGGCTTGTCTTGCAATGTTGCCAGGAAGAAATCTGCATCATCTTGGGTTGGGGGAGGTACAGAAGGATCAATACTAAAATATCTGAAAAGAAAACCCAAGAAGCAAGCTCTTCTGGAGAGAGCCTCACTCGTCTGAGAGTTGACAAAGCAAAGGGTTAAGTGATTGGATTCTGGAAGCACTGTGGGCAAGTCATCTTGCTTTGTTCTGCCTCTGATATTTCATTTGTGAAATGGGGATAATTATATTACATGATTCACAAGTTTGTTGTAGATTAAATACATGCACATGTAAGATTTTAGAAGCTAATAAATGCTGAATACTCATCAGATATTATTGTAATACACAGATCAAGTGCAGTAGGCTTAAAAGTAGCTTCATGGGAGGGTGGGGTGGGAGAAGAGAGGATGGGAGTTCTCACTTCTTCATTTCTGATTTATCTCACTATTCCAATAAAATCATTTTTTATTAGTTCAGTTCCTTTCAGAAGGCATTTCCTGAGGGCCATCTGTGGGCCCAGCAGGGTGCACGGTTCTGTAGGGGACCCACAAGGAGGAACAAGAATTAGAGGCATCATTTTCACCTCCAAGGAATGGTCCATCTGAAAGGAAGACACTTCCATGCAGTGTGTACTTGTCCAGTGTAGATACTCGGTATCACACTAGCTCAAGCAAAGAGAAAGCAGAAGTTAGATAGACACTCTGCTCTAAGCAACCATCCAGGATGGCAGGAGGGTGTTCCAGGTAAGAGGACATCAGATGCAAAGTCAGAGAGTCTTGGCCTAGTGTGTTAAGTTGGGGGGTACAGTAAGGAGACCAAGCTGGCTGGAACAAGGGCTGAACTGGGGGGCTGCTATAGATAATATCATGAGCTGGGCAGATTCATCCAGTGCCTATGGTAGGGCCACACTTGTTGTTAAAGTACTGAAATCTGCCCACGTACTGTCATCAACCTTGGACAACCAGCCCCATCCCCACCCCCACAGAAGTCCCCCCAACCCAGAACTAAAGATTAATGTCCAGTTAATCTCCAGGGGGCCTCCAGGACCACCTGGCTTTAGCACTATGGCCAGTGATCAATTTTGATTGGCCCGTGGAAGATCACCCTGATTATCAGTGCACAGAAGACCTCGAGGTCTAGATTGGGGAGATAGTGCTTTATGCTGGAGACCACAGAGACCCACTGGTAGTCTACTGTACTAAAAAACTCCCTTTGTCGTGCAAGGGCACAATGGAACAAGACTCCTGCTGCAAGGGCATTTATCTTATCCAGATTCAATGGCAGGCATTTGCTCTTTCCCATGGGTTTTCCCACAGGTTATCTGATGTCCACACTGAGGTCCCCACACCAACACAGGACAACAGAGCTGCTCACCTGTCCTGCCCCTGATCTCAGTTTTGCCATTGTGATGGTTGAGCAGTCATTTCTCCCATACTTTAGGAAGGATATTGGTCATCACTTTGGATCTGCCTCTGTCTTTTGTTTTCCCTGTACAGATAGTTGGCTTGTCCTGCTAATTCTTTTTCAACAATTTCTCATCTCCCCAATCTCAGGGCCACCCATCTCCCTGACTGGTCCCCTACAAACCTCTTGATCAGTTAGCACACCACCTGTGGCTGAATCTCCTCTTAGCATCTGCCACTTTGATCTTGTCTTCCAAGGCAGAGAAAGAGTGTCTTGGGGAGGGGCATGGGCGTGCGCTTAGGGAGGGAACGCCGATGCTGGTTAGTCCTAAGTTGACCCATCGGTTGATGAAGAGGACCGTTCTGAGGAAACACTGATGCACTAGAGGATGCCATGGGCCAAGTGGGAAAGTTTCCTTGAGTACAAATTGGAAATTGATTCCTGATACTCTTAAATTGAAAGAGGGAAATTCTTCTTTTCTTTAAATAAGTCTGGGTAATTTTATCAAGGAGGTTGATTATATAGGAATTTTTGATTCATTCAGAAACATAATTATTTCATTTCAGAAATATAAAAAATTACATTGGATAAAACAATCATTTTCCTATCTTGTATTTAAACAGATTACAGGATTCTTTGTCCACTTCTCTGTAGATGGTTATTGAGCAAAATCTGGATCTCCCAGCTGCTTGATTTGCTTCTTTTTCAGACTCAGGACACACAAATGGTGCTTTTTCTTTTCTCTCCAGCACTTCAGGGCCAAAGAATTTGAGGAAGTCCAAGGTAGAGTTTTCTGGCAAATCCTCTGAAGAACCACTGAAAGGATAACCAGAAACCATCTCCCAGATAAAGAGAGAACCCAGGAGAAAGATGAGAATGAGTCACAGGTTTGTCTTTTTATTTATCATACCTAAAGTTTTCTGACTGTATCATTTTCTCCTTGTTGGCTCAGTCACCCCCCAGCCCAGTCCCCATAACCTGAATTCTGTCTCAGCCTCTACCAGTATTTTCAGCTACTCTTTCCATATTGGTTCTCATTTTTTCCTATATGTTACCCCATCCATATTACCCCAGCCCATTTACAAACTCCTTGAGGTCTTGGAAGCTCTATCCTACCAAGGGACCCAAAGAAGTGGTCCACAGGCCCTCCATGACAATTTGTTCATTGACATTTACATTGATGGGAAATAGTCCTTGTTGAAGGGAATTCAGTCCAAGGAGATTGGTTCTATACATTGAACCACCACGGACAGTGAAAGATAAGCTTGTCCTTTCTGCTGCAATTGTGTTGTTACTTTCTTTGTATAAATGGATGACTGAGGGTACAGTTCTACACATCTATTGCCTTGGAAAGCCACCATCGGTGATCTGGACAGGTGCCAATGAGACAGAACAGTGCTCCAGGGGACAGTCTGCCCTGGCAGAGGAAGGGAGGCAGGGTAGCATCACCCGGGAGCACTGGAGCCCTAAGGTCAGCCTGCCTGCGTTTGAATCCTGATTCTGCCGTCAATTTTCTGAGTGAAACCGGCAATGTTTTTAGATGTTCCTTCACTTCACGATAAGCATTTGTTGCCGAATAGTATTTCAGAGAATGCTAACTAACCAACTGTTGTTATCCTTTTCATGTATGGAGGATCAGTGGTGATAAGCCCTTTTCATTACTAAATTGGTGATATGTGTTCTTTCTAGTTTTGGCTTGATCTCTGTAGTTAGAGTTTGTCAATTCTGTTGAACTTTTCAAAGAACCAGCTTTTCACTCAGTTAATTTTCTTTACTCTCTCTACTTTGGGTCTACTTTGCTCTTTTTCTAGTTTTTTAAGTTGAGACTCTGGGTAATTGATTTTGAGTTTTCCTTTCCAAGTACAGCTTTACCCACATGGAACAAATTTTGATGTGTTGTATTTCTGTTGTGAATGTTGTGGATCTCCTATCTCCTTAAGACCACTTCTTAAAAACTGAAATCTGAAACAGGGAGATTGCTGCACCCCAAAGTGATTTTGGAATGGGACCAGTCCCTGAACTTAAAAAAAAATTCAGAGGACTGAATTCAGTGACTATTATTTCCTTGACCCTTGAATTATCTTTTTCCTTGAAAAGATAATTGTGTCTTTTTTGAGAGAAAGAATTCTGTAATTGTTTGAAGTATGCTCCAGCTATTGACCCTCTAGCCCAAGTTGGGTGAAAATCCCATCTTGAATAGTCTGTTACCTCCCTTCTAACTAAAAAGAATGGTAAGAATCAGCTTTACTAGGGTCTCCTCAATGCATGTTTCCAGCTCAGCTGATACTGATTTTGTTTTTCATGGTGCCTATTTGGCTACTTCCTGGGCTACTTTGTTGTACTGAATAGGGTGTACATGGACTCCAAGAGTCAGTATGTGCTAGCAGAGAATGATGCAAAGTGGAGTCCATAGGGGGCACAACTTTCTGAGTTGATAAGATATAAAGTAGGGGAAAGCATGTGGGGCCAAAAGTCAGCATCTGGGTTTTATCACTCTGCCTAGTACAGAGATGTGAGAGCAAGTCCTTTCTTCCCTCCAAGTCTGTCCTGCCAAGAGCATGGGCTGTGTGGCCCTCAGAGCAGAGTGTGGCTGTGGAAGCCCCTTATAAGTGCTAGGGTGACTACTGTCTGGCATGGTTCTGCTTTAACCTCCTTATGTCTTGGTCCCTATTTGTCCAGCAGATCTTGCTTTTTCCAGGTGCACACGGGCCCCATATTCAGAATAGCCTGCACTTGGTTTCATGCTCTGTTGTTGCTGTCTTGAAATTCTTGATAACTTTTAGTAAGGGGCTCTATGTTTTCATTTTGTGCAGTGTCCCACAAATTCTGCAGCTGATCCTGTTTACCTGGAAGGCCCTTGAAGACAAGGTAGTGGCTTGACGAGTAACAGGGACACAGCGAGGCTCCAGGGGCAAATTTCATAAGTGGTCACAGACAAGCCAGGTCCAATTTGGGATTACATGTCACGTTTCTACGCCTCCCTAAAACTTCCAGCAGCACCTCCTCTGCCCTCAAACCTCCTTGTAAGGAGAATTTTTGGAAGGCTAAATCATATTTTGCCGGATATTCTTCACCATACACCTGCCCCAACAACTCCCCCAGTGCTCATTCACATCCAGCAACCCAAGAATCAACAGCATCCATATGGTGCATCCTCTATAAATGAAAGCTCTTTTAATTAGTGATGGGACACCTCAAATAATTTCAGCAGATGCTTCCATTTCATGCAAACAGGCACATGTCTGCAATTGGGCAATATTGTTCTAATTATATCATAGCCTGCAGCCCAACTGGGTATGTCTCTTAAACAGTCTTTCTGAGGGAGAGTACGTGGGTTGGAGGAGATCTATTTTATTCACTGTCCCACCCCCCACCACACACACTATATCTCCTTTCAATATTTAATGTTTGTTAACTGTTTGTTTTGTTTTGTTTTGTTTTTTTACTATTTTGATTTGCAAGTGCTTTCAACAGTCCAGAAAGGAGAAATGGGAAGGACATAATTATTTGGCACAAGAATGGGTGGAGAGAGAAGGCTCTAGGATTTTCCTTCTTTTTATAATTTCCTTAAAAAGAACAGGTCTATTTCTTCAAGGAGGCTGCAGAGCAGACTGTGTGATGCAGAGATTCCTTTCACTCTCCCCAATATCCTGGGATTCTATGGCAGAGATGACAGGGCTGTTTGCTATAATTAAAGCTCCCCTAGGAGGGGTGGGAGAGAGTGTGGTCTCTGAACAGACTGGGTTTGTATCTGGAGGTGTCAGCATGGTTCTCTGTAGTTCTTGGCAAACTGTGAGAGGGACCTGAGGGCTTGTCATGCTTGGGAAAGTGTGTTGTCTGGGTCCACGAGATGCTGGTTATGGTTGTTCACTAGATATTTCTAGCTCATTCTCCACCTTCTGAGCACATAGTAGAATCATGCTTCTGCCCTTCTTTGAGGGCTTCTATATGGGGCTCCATGTGCTTCTATATATCCCTCCATATGGGGCTGTGTGATTTACTTTGGCCAATGAACTATGAGTGAGCATGAACTGTGCCCCTTCCAGGTAGAAGACGTCAAGAGCCTGACATCCTTCCCACTGCTGTGATGATCATGGAAGCACATGTCAAGATGAAGCTTCTATCACCATGGGTCACAGAGTGTCTAATCTGAGTAGAACCCTCCTGTGGGCCTAAGACAGTTTTGTTGTGTTACACCACAGAGATTTTGAAGTTGCTTGTTGGTGCAGCAAAACCTGGCCTATCCTGACTCATAGACTCATACAATAGTGGCTGGAACTAGCCTAGGTTCACTCTCTGGAGGGTTCTCCCAGGTCACTCTGAGCTGAGGAAAAGAGGGGTTCCCGGAAGAGCAATCTGGGGATTGGCAATACCAAAATAAGCAAGAGATGCCCTGTTGGTAAACACCCATTTTAGGAACACTTCTCTTCCATTCTGGTACATAGGAATAGCCGACCATGAGGCTTTCGGGCTATTCTAGGCAAGAAAGAACAGCTAGACTCTGGAGCAGGGAGACATAAATAGGATGACTCATGCCACGTGGAGGAACAGGCTGAATGAAGCTGCGGTTGAAGCTACTTCAGGAGAACCCAAAGTCTCCTGGCAGACCTGCCCACCTTGTCCTCCCTGCTGACCAAGAGCAGGTCCTATCCCTTGCACTGTGGCCTGGCACTCAGGCAGCCTGTGTTGAGGCTCTGCACAAGATAGCTGGAGGGTCTACCCAGATGTCCCATCGGGTAGGGGTGTCCTGAGGGGGTCCTTGCTGGTTTCCCCTCCCTCTTGGCTGTGTAGGTCCATGATTTCCTGGTGAACAGTCTTACCAATCTGCTAGACTCATTTGTTTCCCCGGTCATCCTCTGATGACCCCACGGCCTAGAGCAGACTCAAGGTTAAACGTTCCCACTCCTGCCTCACCTTACCTGACATTGCTCTGGGAACCACCATTAATGAAGCCTCTACTTGTGGAAAACATGGTCTGGGCTTCCAATGACCAATGGAAGTGTTTGAGCATTTCTCCATCTGTAAGTTGGGGAGTTTGTGAAGATCTATAATATTCACTGAGTGCCTCAGGTTTTTTCACCAAAGCAGGATATAAACAAAAAGGAAAGAAAATAAGAAGGAAAGCAAGCTTTTTATTTCAAACCTCTTCCACGAGACACTTCAATCTGCTCTATTACAAAGATAGTAAAAGTAATGGGGTTAAATTTAGATAAAAGCAAGGAGACATGGTAACTTTTATTTTAAGTGGCACAAAGCATATTTAAAAAGGTCTCTCTGGGTAAATGCTCTAGGCTGAGTCGCACCAAGCCTGAGGGTTTCTCATTCTGCCCACTGACAAAGGAAAGCTGAGAGAATGTGTCTTGCTCTGTGGGCAGCACCTCCAGCATCTGATCATACCTTCTTCAAGCTGACTGAAGTGTACAGACCACCTGTTGTAGAAGGGAGCCCAGAAGCCTCCTTCAGTCTTGCTTAGAGGCAGGGGCTGGGTGGGATCACCTCTCAAGGGATCTTCCAGGCTGGAAGGATAATGCATAATTAGGATAAAAAAAAAAAAAAACATGACACTATAGGAATTTAAACTTCCCTGCATTTCTACCTGAGGTGGTACTCAAAGGAGAGAAGTTGGGGCAGGACCCAAGCTATTCAAAATATCTGGCATATGTACCGTCTGGATGTATGTAAATGCTAGTGGTTTCGGGACAGCATCACCCGTCAGGCTACTTTGCACTTGGTCTCTCACTGTCTGGTGGGGGTGACAAACAAGTGTATTTCAGATTCGAGGTTAGGGCTGCATTAGAGATAGGCACAGCTTCTGGGGGCTGCTGCTGGGGAGGGGGTTCTGACTCTTTGGAGGAGAAGACCTCAGTCTGGATCTTGAAAGAAGTGGAAATTAAGTGGCAGGGCTGTTGAGGGCAGCATTGCTGGTGGGCAAAAGCCCTGGCAGGGAGGCCGGAGAGGGCCAGGCGTCAGCCTCAGAGGACAGTATATGCCAGCGAGGGAGTGTAGATTTCCTCCTGAAGCTGAGGGAAGCTGGGGAAAGATTTTCAACATGGTCAGATGGAGGTCTCTCTCTCCAGCCTTGGATGGAGGGTCTAGAGGCCAGTGACGTTGGATGAGGCAATGAGCAGGGGAGAGATGGCCAGACCGGAGAGGGCAGGGAAGCAGAAACAGAATCTGGGGCGTCCAGAATGAAGATGAGCACACCCTCTGCTTTTCCCTTTCTCGGGGAAGAGGCATACCCGAGAAGCAAGCTTGCCTCTGTCTGGCCTGGACGTGCTTCCCCATAACAAATGCATCTGAGGGTTCGTCTGGGACTCAGCTCAGCAGCAACCACACTGCTGGGACTTGGGATGCCCTTGGCCCACTCACTCTGAGCAATCCGTGGCTTACCCTCAGCTGAGAGGCGGCTCTCCCCTGTGTCCCCAACAGGGCCTCCCAGCTCTGGGCTCTGGGCTCTGGGCTTCAGCTCTGTGTCTCAGCAGCCACTCTGTAGTCGGGAGGTCTCCCCACTCAACTCCAGCATGCCCGGTCAGCTGCCCAGGGGGAGCAGCAAAGGGTGGTATGGAAGGGGGGCCAAGAAACTGGGTTCCCATCCTGATAGACCGCAACTCTCCTTGGGCTTGACTTTCCATTTCCAGGAAATGAGGAGCTCAGCCTGATGATCTCTGGAGGTTCTTTCAGTACAACAGTTCTCGAACTGTAACACGCATGAGGATCTCCTTGGGCTTGTTATAACACAGATGCCTGGGCCCCACCCCAGAAACTCTGATCCAGTAGGTGTGGGGTGGGGCCTGAGAATTTGCCTTTCTAACCAGTCCCCTGGGGCGGGGCGGGGGGGTGGGGAGACTTGGAGAAGCATATTTTCCGCCTCACATTCTCTGAGACCAGTGTTTAGTCATGCCATCTGGGTCGTTCAGCCCTTTAAAACAGAGAAGAACTGCCCTATTTCAGTTGGTGAATGCGGGGTCCAGGTTGATTCTCACAGACCGATGCTAAGCAGCGTTCTCTGGGCTTCTGGCCCCGGGAATGCTCAAGGGGAATGGGCACTGCTGGCGGCAGCTGGGAAGTCGGGGTGAAGTCGGGGCAGGCCTGAGATCTCCTGATCCCATCTGCAGAGCGGTGTGGTCACTTTGCCTTTGCCTGCTTCTCCATTCCCTATTCAGCCTCCTCTCTCCTGATCTGTGGGAAAATCAATGCCTGCAAGGTATTAGAAAAGCCATTGAATTGCCCTTACCTGCCACCAGGTGACACCTGATATTGATTTAGCCTATGAAAGTGATTCACAGGTTTGCTGAAGCCTGGAAAAGATCAAATGTTATGAGCCTCATGATCCCATCTTCCTTCTCTGCTCTCAGCTAACACTAGAGGAGGTAATTGGGAAATAATAGACCAAAGAAGCTTTTTTGATGTGCTCACAAGGAGAACAAAATACAGGAGAATCACTTCATTGGGAGAGAAGGGATTTTAGTATCATTCGTTTTTATTTAAGGCAATTTTCTCTTTAAGTGCAACATCCTCCAGACTTGACCATTATAGAACAACAATTTTAACACAACCAGTAAATCAAAGAAAAAATTACCATGGAGGGAAGCTTTTTACAGATGTTCCAGTGGTTATGTACCAGGCAGGTGGCTTAGAGCTGGGAAGGGCTGGAGTCTTCCAGAGAGTCTGTGCTGAGGCTCCCCAGCCCCTTGGAGGATACACTCTCTCTTTTAGGAGGGAAAGTACTGGTAATAAGACAAATATTTACTAGCTTGTGACTTCAGGCAATTACAAAGTCCCCGAGTCTTGATTTATAATAATAAATTATAAACTTCTTTGGTAGGGTTGTTGTGTAAATTGAAATAATGGAAAGTGGCCAGTGCCAGATAGGAAGTGTTAGGCGTTGCTCTCATCATTGTTCGAACATTAGCAGTAATAGCCGTGGAATGGCGGGCTTCGCAGGAGGGCGGGGTCCCCGCTGACTGAGTGCTGTGGCACCACAGTGACTTGTGTCCTCCATACTGTTTTCTCCACACAGGAGGACCACACACCCCAGCCTCCTTTGCAGTTACGTTAGAAACACGTGACAGAACACTGCCCAGTGGGATGTAGGTGCAGTGACGTGATGAGCTGGTTCCAGGCTTGCACTTACATTTTATCAAATCCTCCAAACCTTTCTTTCCTAGCTGCATTGACCTTGAGATCTCATATTCCATGTGTTTTAGCTACAAGATGGAGGAGGACTATCAGACCTGCATTATAATTTATCTGAGTAATAAATAAACATTTTCATGTCAAGACCCTGAGACTTGGGAGTTTATTTGTTACTGCAGCATTGCTTATACTATTCTGAGAAATACAAATGTCTACTGCCTGTTAAATAGTAAATTAGACACTTGAATAAATAATATGACCTCATTTGATCTTCACAAAAACACTGCAAGTCTGCTGGTCTCCTTCACCGCCTGGCTTACTGCCCCAACTGCCCTCTGCAAACATGATTTGTGTTGGTATATACTATACTGCAGAGAGCTTCTTCAGTTGAGAAGGAAGGATTTCTAAAGCTGGTTACTGTTGTGCTTAGAATTTCTTTTTCTTATTAGTAGAGGACAGATCTCCCTTCCTTTGACAATGAAGGAATTTCATGTTCTTAGTCATGCAAGTTCCATAATGGGATCTCTCTTGAAAATTTGTAATTGTTGTATCTTACTTCTAGACTATTCTTTTTATCATTTTGTGCAATCATAATTTACTCTTATTAATTATTTTGCCATATATGATATCTTGAGTTTAATGAATATCATAACATTAGCTTTCTTTTGTTTGCAATTCAATTCAATGCTGGCCTTCACTAACTACCTCTACTCTATACTTTTAAGTAATATTTCCATTAACTATAGTTCCCATATCTTGCTTTTACATTTTATATATGTGTCTGTTCATTGTTCATTATCACTCATTTATTGTCCACATTGTCTCACCACTAGAATGTATATATCCCAATATCTACAATTGAGATTTTCATAGATTCATATGCAATTTTAAATAATACAGAGAGATCTCTTGTCACTTTGCCCTGTTTTCCCCAACACTTTGCAGAATTATAGTATGATTTCATACCCAAGACACTGACATTTTACACAATCCACCAATTTTATTCTGATGTCCCTGGTTTTCCTTGCACTCGTGTGTGTGTGTATGTGTGTGTGAAATAGGTTCAATGCAATTTTATCCTTTGTGTGGGCTTGTGTTTCTACCACCACAACTGAGATACAAAGCAGTCATAATGCCACAAGGATTCCTTCTGTAGCCCTAAGGTGAGAAAAACAGGTAGAGAGAAAATAGGTAGTTAATCCTTTTAAATGTTGTCTCAATAACTCTAAGAATCCAAATGAAAAGTACCATTTTTAAATTGTTTTCTTTTCCTTGGTAGATTTGTTGTCGTTTTGGTTCTTCATTCTTGGTTTCTTCTTCCATGTTGTTGATTTTTCTCAAAGGCTTTGTGACCCTTGGCTGATTTTCACATTCATGAGTGGAAGACAAGGCTGTTTGGTATGGAGGACACACAAGGACGGTTTTGCACTGTGCAAGACCTTGCAGGGAGTGCTGATGTTGAACTTGGGCAGACAAGCAGGTTCACCACTTGTGGTGATTCCCACCACTGCCTAAATACATTGGCCTTGACCCTCGTCACAGCACTTTCCTATGTTTTACTCTTGAGTGGTGCAGTCTCCATCTCTGTTTGCTGGTCCACTGAGGAATTTGGGAGATGCTCAGTCTCTCCTGCCCATTGTCTCTGACACCCACACTGTGGGCCTCAGGGCCAGCCAGGTACAGAAGCTGCAGCCCACTCCTCTGTGCCTCAGGGAGGCACTGGGCCACCGAGCCCAGAGGATAACACCCCAGTGGACACTAGGGGTGCTGTCCCGGAGAGTTATGTGAGATCAATCCATTAAGTGAGCAAAGAAGAGCTTAGCACTTTTACTGACATGAATTTATCTAAAATATGAAAGGCAGTAAGGCTTCCTAACTTTAGCATATGGATTGTCATTCTTGAAGTGAGAATAGGAGTTCCTTAATCCACTTGTGTGCTTGTTTGATGGTCTTGTGCTGAACTGCAGTTTGTATCTTCCTGGTTAAGGAGATTTATGGATAATACATTCCATTAAAAAAATGTAATCCTTGCAAAATGGTTAAGTGATTAAAAATTCTGGCATAAAAAATGTGAATCAAAGAGAATTTAAAAATGTCAACACTAGTAAACTGGAGAATCGCAAAGCCGTTACTTCTTTCATTCACTGCATTATGTGATGAAAATAATGATGACTTCATGAGATCTGCTGAGGATGTGGTCCCTAAAATTCAGAACTATCATGAAGACTATTTGGAATATTACGTTTTACTCATGATCATTAATGATTAATCTCACTTAAATATAAATTATGTTGAAGTATTTGCTAATGAGTGTAGTATATGTATATAATTTGTAAATAAATTTATATAAATTGTGGATGTGTGCTTATTATTATTATTTTTTATGACAAGAGTATGTGACTCAAAACAATTTGGAAACCATGGCTGTAGATAGTCTTCCAACTAATGATTCTGATTATCACTCCACAGCCAAACTCAAGCTGGGAGACCCTCTGGGGCTCCCCTGGGAAGCAGCACGATTACGGCTGCTAGAGCCTTCTCCCTCATGGTTTCGAGTACAATGATTCAGTCACATCTGTATTCTATTGTCCATAAATTTTTTATCATTTCTGTTCATTGATGACACTCTTCCTTATATTTAAGGGGCTGCCATGGATTTATTCGTTTTGCCAAATGTCACTGACACTTCTGTGTGATCCTGCAGGGGGAGAGGACAATGCATATGCATAGGCCACCATTCCAAATCGAAAGCCAAAAGGTTGCTATTGAACTTGGAGAACAAGAAATTCCTTACTGAATGTTTCCTCTGCAAACCATATTTTCTGTTGGTCTTTATTAAAACAAAAGTCAGAACAAACAAAACCAGGCTGACTCAGGAATCTGAGGATGGAGCAGGCAAGCTGAGATTTTGTAATGCAGTGGAGGACTTCTGGGGCCTGATGTGGCTTTGGCAGGTTGTCCAAGGGGATGGTAGGACTGGCGGAGGGAAGGGCAAGTTGCTATTGTCACTGGGTGGTGTTATTTAAAGGGAAATTTAGGAAGGACTATTTATTTCCACCTAGAAAAATCTCCCCACCAGTGTGGAGCTACCATCAGAATTAGAATCAAGCATCCCCCCACCCAACCCCGCTGCAACCACAATGAGGCCCCTCCTGGAACCCTTCTCTGCTTAGGTCCTTGGAGAGTCCTGGGTTTGCTTTTAATGAAAGAGGGTGTTTCTTTACAACAAGGCCCTCCCATGGCCTCACTTTACGATGCACACACTCCCTCCTAAATATGTCATGTAGCACATTCAACACAAAAATGAACTTAAATTAATTGGGTTTGAGATTCCTTTTTTTGGAGAATTTCACGAGGCCCTTTGAAATAACAAAAATGTCACAAACACGGGTTGGGAAGCAGATATCAGGTACAAAGAGTATGCTGGAGGAAGATACAGTTGTCAAAAAGGTATTTTTTTTCCCCCTGCAGTGACAGGTAGCTCTGACAGCTCTGGTTTGTCAGCAGGCAGACACATGAGGATGAGGGGAGCAGAAATGAAAGATGCCAGTGAAAATAATTCCTTCCATGGCTGTGAAGTGATCATGACATTGCTGTATCATAACACAGCACTGAAGACAGGATCAAAATGAAATCTCTCAACCTGCAGAAGAAGTTTTTAGCTGGTAATGCCCTCTCTCCAGCCCTTTCTGTATTTTTATATTCCCCTGAGGGTGAACGGGAAGGGACAGGACTGAGGAGATGACCTGTCCATGTTGGTGGATTTCTGGAGGCTGGAGGCTGCTTCAGGCAGTGTGTGGTTTTCAGGCTTATGTTCCTGAGAGAATTGGTCCCAGGGAGGCGGGGTGCAGAAAGCCCCTGGGAGGGTGAGGTGGGTTGTAGTGCTCAGAGTCCAGCACCAGGGGGAGACCTACCTTCGGAACCAAGAGGCACAGACACCTCTGTGTGATGGTCCATTTGTACTGAGGCCCTTTTCCATCTTCTGAGTGTTGCAGATCATGGGAAGGGTGTTTGCTTTCTTATTAAAGGAGGTCTTAGAGAAATACTGTCTCCTCAAAGATTTTGGAAATAGCTGATGACTATTATAGTTACTTTCCCGAATGAACAGAGGCTGAGGGCTATAGCTAAGATCATTGCTAGCCACAGAGTTCAGTTTACCTAGACATTGGGATGCTTCTTCTATCAACCAGCCAAAACAATGGAAAAGCAACTTTCTGCTGGGTGGGTCTGAGTTATGTGGCTGTGGCCAGGAGCCAGAGAAAGGCTATTGGGGTATTAGGCTCAAAATGTGAATGAGTGCTGGAGCCAAGGGCTGTAGTGGAGAAAGATGGTTGCCTGATGGGTCTGAAATACCTGCTCCTTTATGTGATCTTCTATGGCTCTGCTTTCCTAGGTTTTTCTGAACATTTGAAAAAACAACTGTATGTAAATAAATACTCTGTACCAGTTCTTGTGACAATGAGTTTCCTAAGCTCACCATCTATAGTGGGGAGAAGTTCTTCTTTTTACACCTGTAAATTTAAGGCCTACCCTCTTAGCCTACTGCTTTGGAGATTGGGGAAAAGGTTTATATTCATCCTAGCACTGCATATTTTGGAAAACCTGGCAAGTCTGCATGTTTGCTGCCCATTGGTAACTGTGAGCTACCAGTTTTACCCGTAAGTATCAAACCATCATTTTATCTGTCCTGAAATTGAAAAAATATAGGGGTCTTCTCCAAAACCCTACTAAAATGATATTAAAAAAATAAAAGGCATAAACCTTCAAGGACAAAGAGACTGTGAGAAGAGCAACGACAACAATATTTTTGAAAGCTGGATTGCAGATGTACAAGTCATATGTGAGTTAGCACAAAGCCAGCTGAATCTAAAGACCACAGTCAGGACAGCTGAAAAGCGAGCCAGTTTCCAAAAGGAAAAGGCTCAGGACATGCTTCTTCCAGTACCCTTAAAGTGGGAATGAAAACAGACCTAAAATCAGGATAAATGTGGTTCTCTAGATCCCTCCCACTCCAAGAAGGTGGACAACTGCTCCTTCTTTACACTTCCGGAATACTGGAGGCTTCTGTCCTGGAGAGAGGAGAAGAGAAGGTCTCTGCCCGAGTGCCTCAGGCCCATGTGAGGCAAGTCACCATAAGAGAAAGAGAGGAATTACATGCAAGCTTATGTACTGGATGTTGAGGCTGCCAGTCCCCTTTTTACTACTAGCTCCTAGGACTTTGGTAGCCAGACTTGACCTTCTAGGAAGGAGGACAGAAGAATCTTCTCTGAGGAACCTGACCAGCCTAGGATAACAGGCCTGAAGTTAATGAAATTGAAGTTTTCCAAAGAAAAGTTCAGCCAGCACTTCACAATGTGACATTCACAGTAGAGACGTTCTAGCCACTTACACAGAGCTCTCAATCAGGCTTTCAGTTTCTTAATCTTAAACGTAAGTGGACAATCAAACATAACCAGAAAACAGAAGAAGACCTCTAATTTAAAACATAGAGATCGAAACAAATGGGAGAAAAAGCAACTTGGGGGAAATGCAAGAATAAAACAGTAACAACAGCAGCAACAACAAAACCCTATTGATAATGTTTTCTGATAGCTAGTAGAAGAGATCTCCATGAAACAAAAGAAGAGGAAACTATCAACATTAACATTTAGGGAGCAAAGATACAATCTTGAAAATTAAAAATATGATTATAAAAATGTGATGATTGATAGAAAGCTCAATGGAAGGATTGGAAGATAAAATTAAAGATAACTCCTAGAAAGTAGAAATAAGAAGAAAACAAAAAGAAAAAGGAAAGATATGTAGTCTAGGAGAAACCAAAGAACATTTTAAGAAAGCCCCAGAGATCCAGAATCTAAATAATAGGAATTCCCAAAAGCAATAACAGAAAAAATGGAAAGGAGGCATTCATCCACAAAGAAATTAAGGAAACTTCTCTGAATCGAAGGGCACATCTTTCCAGGTTAAAAAGACCAACTGAGTTCCCAGTAAAAAAAACTTCCCTCCCCCTCCTCCTCCCCTTCCTTCTCCTCCTCCTCCTCATCCATGAATGTGAACACATACTTGTGATTATTTACAGCAATGGACAATAGGCAGAGCAGAACTGTAATCTTGGGAGAAGGGAAACTCAACATGAGCTGAACCCAAGTTTACTTGACTTTCTGTCTGGGGACACTTTTCCTATCCTAGCGCAGAGAGGTGGAGCATCATCTCACTGAGCTGAGGAGGTGGGTACTGGGGTTTGAAGTTGCCATGGCTTGGAGGGATGGCTGGAACACACAGAGGAAGGACCTGTAATGTCCTCAGGGAGCAGATTCTGCAGGACCAAAGCTGAACAGAGGTCCCTGTTGGCTCACAGTGTTGGGAGACAGTAGAATTTGGACCCAGTCAGTGAGAAGAGTCCTTATGAACTTCTGAAATATTCTAGGGATCCCGAGAGCACCACATCTTAGCTATAAAGATTGTCTGCTTTATAAGAAAGAAAAAAAATGGACATTAACATAGGCAGAAACATCCTTAACAAAATATTGGTAAATTGGATCCAGCACTATATAAAAACAACCACTTTGGCTAAGTGAAATTTATCCCAGGAATACAAGTTGGCTTAATATTTCAAAAATAATGTAATTTACTGCATTAACAAGATAAATGGAAATGTGATTATTTTAATATAGAAAAGTGTTTGACAAAATTCAACAACTATTCATGATAAAAATTCTCAGAAACTAGGAATAGAACGAAATTGCCTCAAACTGATAAAGAGCATCTACCAAAAAATCTTCTAGCTAAATATTGTACTTAATGATGAAGTATTCATCACTTTTCAGCTAAGATTAGTATCAAGGCAAAGATAGTTACTCTCATCACTTCAGTTCAACTTTGCATTGGAGGTTCTAGCCATTGTAATAAGGCAAGATGTAGAAAAAGTCACAAAGACGTGGACAAAGAAGTAAAATTGCCTCTATTCACAGACAACATTATTGTGTATGTAGAAAGCTTAAGGAATCTACTACACACCAAAACCCTACAAAATCTAACTTATGAAATTGGTGAAGTACAAAATATATGGTCAATACAGAATACGAATGAATATCTGTAAAATAGCAGCAAACAATAGGAAAATGAAATCACAACACAGTACACACACTTTAATCCAAATTTCAAGATATGATAAATGATGGATAGATAGATCGATAGATTGATCGATTGATAGATAATAGATTACATATATCGATAAAAGGTATTACAGGATAGGGAAAAAATAGATCACAAGAACATTTAAGAACATTTCCTCCATGAACAGAACAATATTTGTTCCACTCTAGTTTTTGTCATCATAATAAATGGCACTTCTCTCTACCCAGTTGTTCAAGCCAGAAACCTGGAAGTCATTCCTGACCATACCTCTCTCTCAAGCACCACAGCCAAACAATCACCAAATTCTGGTAATTCTTCCTTCAAAGACAGCTTTAATCTGCCCACTTCTCTCCATCTGACTTGCAATCACCCTAGTCCAAGCCATTATCATTTCTCACTGGGACAGCCTCCTAAATCCTTTTCCCAAATCTAACACATTTTCTCCAAAACAATTATTGTGATCTTTTAAAAAAGTAAACTGATGGTGTCCCTGCCCTGTTTAACATGTTTCAAAGGCTTTCTATTGCCATGAAATCTATCCAGACTACAAGAGATGCTAAGTGAGCAGAGAGAAAGGTGGAAAAGCCCCTGGCACTTCCCTTCCTCCTGCTCTGTAACATGCTGTCAGTGCCTCCCATTGGCTGAGCCAGACCAGATGCAGTGGATAAGGGGCTATGGGAAACACTACCTGTGGGGGTCTGTCTCCCTCTGCCCCCACCTCTAAGACACAAAATATCAGAGGAAGGATAAAGAATGGATCTGAAGATACACAGGTGCTGGGTCTACTTTATCTGGAGAGGTCCGGGAGTCCTCTCAGGAGGTGACTTCAAACTGGGCCTTGAAGGATGAGAAAGAGCAGCTATTTGAAGAATGGGGGAACACAGGCTCCAGGCACAGGTAAATGCTTACAGGTGGAATAGAGAAATTGTACTGTGTTTGAGGAACTGAGAGAAAGGCAGGATGTCTGGGGTTTGGTGAGTGAGGGGCAGGGAGACTTGAGATGAGCTGGAGGGAAGGATCTGGGTCTGAGGATGCAGGGCCCTGAAGACTGTGGTGCAGCATCTGGACTTGGTTTTAGGTGGCATAGTCTGGGGAACATCCATTTCGAGAAGATTCTTTCTGGCTGCTGTGTGAAGAATGGATTGGCCCAGGTCGTGTGAGGAGGCAGGGAGCCCAGGGAGAGGCGGTTGTGGCCATGCAGATCAAGAGTTGGTAGTGGGGGTGAAGAGCCCTGGGCAGAGTCTGGGTGTATTTCCTTTACCTGTTGGCTTAGTGAGAGCAGGAGGAAACCCAATGCTCCCAGGGCTTCCTCTCAGTCTGAAGACAACTTCTCTCAGGGCCATGTTCCTTGATTACTGAGGCTCTTTCCTCCTCATCCTGAGAGCTGCTGGGCTGGAGCTGGGGTAACTTATGATCCAAAAACCTTGCTGATTCAGTCCTTCTTCCTTGGAGCTTCCTGATTGTCTGGATCTCTTCCTCCAGACACTGGGGCACAATTTTCCTGGGTCACAGGCCACTCACACTGACTGTGTATGAAATCAGTGAATTTAGGGGAGGGAAAGAGAATGTGTCTGAGGAGGGCTGGGACTCTCCCACCCTGGGCTTTGATTTACTCATTTCCTTAAATTCCTTTCTAAACTGCCTGTTTTCCAGCCCATTTCTTCTTCTGTCTGAAGAACTGGTTAGAGGTAATGGCCTCCTTCCAGCCCAACTCCATGTGTGTGTAACTCACATACCAAGGGCAACGTCTGTGATGACAGTCCTTCTGCCTCCTGTGTCTGTGGATGGAGCATCCACCTCCAAGCAGGAAGCTTTTCATCCACTCAGGATTCATAGCCCCCAAATGACCATGAACAATCTACTTACCAATCCACTAACCCATTTCTTGGGCCCAGTCCTACATCTGCTCTGTTTCTAGCCCTAGGCTCCTTCTCTGGGTTTGAAGAGCTTTCACTGGGTTTTAAGGAAAGTGACTTCCATAGTCAGGAGGATGCTCTAAGCACATCAAGGAGGATTTGGGACAGAGCTGGGCTATAGCTGAGGCATTAGGCCAAGGTGGAGCTCACAGCTGGCTTTTGACCAATCACTTTTCAACTCATTTGCATACTATGGACATTTATTGGGCATTATCTTTGCGCCCATCCCTGTTCTTAGTACTCTAGTGAATAAAAATTAATCTCAAGGTAGGTTCTCACCTTTACACATTACCTGGTGGAATAAACCTCTTATTCATTTAGCCAACAGTAGTCTTTCCTG
The DNA here is from genome assembly GCF_029215605.1 of Mirounga angustirostris. Lineage (NCBI taxonomy): Eukaryota > Metazoa > Chordata > Mammalia > Carnivora > Phocidae > Mirounga > Mirounga angustirostris. The sequence goes on from NW_026991709.1 coordinate 124,438,915, forward strand.
CCTAGAAATGCATCCTGCCCCTTCTCCACCCCAGTGAAATCTCACTTTTTGGTGGCTCTATAGCAGTAAGGATTCAAGGAGCCACACCGGGCTGCCAGGATAAGGCTGTCTTGGAGTGGTGAGTGAAGAGGCAAATCTTTCAACCCCAAATTTAAATCCTGCCCTAATTGGATAGAATTCCCCCATAGGACTCTTCTTACAACATTCCCAAGAAATGGTTGGCCGTGTACCCTCAGCTCTCCCACCTGCAACATCAGGTTTGCTGTATGCCAGTGTTACTCACTTTCTGCCTGGGCAGCTCCTTTATGAAGTTCTGTCCTATACTGATCATCAACCTGCCTTCTTGTACTGTGATTGTTCTGTCTTTCCAATGACTCAGAACAAGGCATCCTCACTTTTACATGAAGTCCCGAAGTGAAGGTTGCTCTCATGTGCCTTCTGAATGTTTTCTGAGCTCAACCACCCATTTTTCCCATCCCCCCTCCTAAGGCTTAGTTTTTCTTTCCCTCATCATCCTGGGGGCTTCCTATGGACATACTCCCTATGATGAGGTCTGAGCCGAGAACCAAACCTAGCACTCAGGGTTGGAGAAAGGTTTTTACCTGAGTTTACTGGGGTTATCAACTCATCCATCCATAGGGCACTTGGCTTCTCTTATTTCACCTCTCTGTATCTCACTTTCCTGATCCATCAAAGGGGGATAAAAATAGTACTTGCCTCACAGGGTTGCCTCCAGGTTAAAGCAGTTAATGTATGTAAAGCACTTAACAAATGACTAAACATAGTTAATCAACTTAGAGTGGGTCACCTCTGGAACTGAGACAAAGATTTGTGGACAAGAAATTTATTTTGGCAAGAGAGGGCAGGGAATGGAAATGGGGGCTGGGAGGTCCATATACCAGTCCTAGGAAGAGGGGAAACAAGAAGGAGAGAAGACCAATACATGGTATGTTCTTGAGCTGATCACCACGGATGTCAGCTGGGGCTCAGTCTGCTGGGATCCTCTGCAAAGCGGTGTATCTTAGAATTGGCCACCTGAGGATGGAAGGGGAGCTCATTTATTGTTGCCTGTTGGCCAAAGATGGCCTTATTTTGTGTTAACTTCCTCACACTTTCTGGTTGTATATTGAAGTTCCAGCAGGTTCTCCAAATGTCTCATAACTGAGGAATCTGAATCTCAAAAGTAAAAGTGACAAGGTGCAGCTGAAGCAAGGCACCATCAAGCTATACTTGCATAAAAGTGGTTGTCCCAGCAAAAGCTAGAGTAAAACATGGGCTAAAAAGATGTGAAAGATGGCACAAGAGGTGCCCAATACATAGTGCTTGACCAATTTTTGTTATTTCTCTTCTTTTTATCATCAAAATTAATGCAAGCTCAAGGTCACATTCACTCTTTGTCAAGCACATGCTGGTCCTGGTTGGTTGGCATAGAACTAGGTTCCCCCATAACCTCAGAGCCATACATAGTGACCTCTACTGTCTATCAGCACTAACTTCATATGAACTCCACACTCACCAAAGCATTCTGGTCCCCCTCTGCTGTAGACTCTTTGTGACCCTAAGGAATCCTAGGCTTACTGAACTGGAATTTCCCAATCTACAAAATGAGTGGCCAGGGGTAGGAGGAGGGTGGCATCACAGAGCCTTTCTTCAAGTTGGAGGGAAGGGCTTTTCAAAGGCACCTACAAGCAGGAACTGTGGAGTAGTCTGCTCAAAAAGAAGATGGGGCACCCTCCATTTGCCGGTGGTCCTCCGCGGATGCAGAAGTGGCCCTGGATAGTCTCTGTGGAGCATGGAGAAAATGAATAAGAGGCATCAGCTCTGTAGCTGCACAGGTGGGCACCAAGGCAGAGGGTAACAATCTCAGGAAGGGTGTTGGGCACACTAACTGCTGGCTGACATACCCAACAGGCAGGTTACACTGTCCTCAATGCAGGAGAAGTATGGAGGTAACGAGACAGACCAGACCCTTTCCTCCCTACTTCAAGTCCCCTTGGCCAAAACCTGGCCTATGACGAGAGAGGCTAAGTTGCAATCTAGACTAGAAGTGACTGGAAATGCCTGGAATTTTCCAAGCTATACTTGAAAGATGGGAAGAGATTTGACAAAGCACAACCGAAGGCAGAGACTGGAGGAAAACCTCTTCATGTGTGTGCCCTGCAGGGTTCAGACAGTTCAATTAACCAGTTACATTCGTGGAGCTGAATGCCAGAGTGGACCACTGCGGGGCCGATTCACAGCGTGCCTCCATCTCTTGACTTACTTTCCTGCAAAGCAGTCCAGAGTAGAAAGGTTCCGGGCAGCCTTCCTGCCCAAATCAGGACATCATGCTTGATTGTCTTCATTCCTTCCCTGAAAACGATGCTGAATAAGAATCAGATGGAGCTGCTGTCTCCTACTTTTCTGTAATTTCACCCGGGAGGCGACTGGCCAGGGTGGGGTAATTACCCCTGGCCTTCCCATCTGTGCTGGAGATGAAGCCTGGCACTCAGCCACGGGTGCTCTGATCTGTGCTCCAGGCAGAGGAGCTCCTGACAAGCAAACTGACACTTCCATTGCTCTCATGCCAGTGCCAGGCACCACTTTAATTAAATGGAGTTGCTTAAAACTGCGGCTGAAGAGCTAGTGCTCAGACAGCCTCTTCTCCTATGACATCACCCCGCTCGCGGGTGTTCTTTCTCCTTTCCTGTGGACTAATCTTCCCTTGGCAGCTGCCATTCTCTGACTTCAGACCACTGAGATTTCTTTAACTTCTGCCTTCAAAGCTCTTTGCAAAAATAAACTCGGAGGCAGATCTGGGGCGGGTTGGGGGGGCGTGGGGGCCCAAAGAGCTTCCTCTCTATGGGTTGCCCCTTTGGAAAGAGTGAATTCTTTTCTGTACTTTCTCCTGCTCACCCTCTAGCCCTGTCTAGTTGTGTATGTTTAATAAAAGTAGAAAATGTGACCACCCAATTGAGCATTGCATGTTGTCTCAGAAGTATCTGATTTGATTATATTCTCAGGCGTGGGTACACGCTGCGGGGAACATAAGCCATGTCTCCCAGTAACCACATTGCTGTGGTGTCCACAGGGGCTCAGAGAGTCCCTCCAGGGCAGAATTGAGAGGAATGCTTGATTCCTCAGGACCTTGAGGACCTCAGTCCCAGGCCACTTCCTCAGCACAACACTGGGAGCAGAAGGGGACAGGGGACTGGGAGGAGGGCACGGTCACATTTCCATATAGGTCTGGCCAAGTTCCAATTGGCTGACCTCCCAGCCATCATGGCCAGCCACTCCTTTCTCTGGCGAGGACCATGACCAAGACAGGGGCTTCATTTATTTTTGTGTGTAGTTGTTTGAAAAGGGGTTCTCTCTTTGCTCGGAGGTGGCGATATCTTTTCCCTTTAAGTAGGATATTGTCATTCTGCTCTGGCTTCTTGAAGTTGATCTTTCATAGGCTGCCATATTTAAAGGAAGGAGAAAGAAAAACCAAATAAATAATCTCACTGTGCTTGATAGCTAGGTGTCAGAGATGGATAGGGGAAGATAAGGGCCCATTCCTGGTGACTTATTCTTGGTATGAAATTTGTCAGGACAGGGAGGAAAGTCTTGGAGAGAATATTTAATCAGAGGAAGCAGTGGACGATGGACAGACTCATTACAGCCACCTTCTGCAGCGTGATCCTAAGGAACAGGCAAAACAGTGCCTTTGTCTGCCCCCTCTTAACGGTTTTTAATTTTTAAATGCATTAAAATTCTTTTTGAATAAGTGAAGGGTTCTGAAGGTTTTTTAATAACTCTGACTTGACTAAAAGTTGGATTGAGAACGTCATTTTTTTTTTTTCTGGATATTTTCCCCAGCCTTTGAAGTACTCCCAACTATATTCTCCCTTCAGAGAGAAAATGGTTGTTTTGAAAGTTGCCTTTTAAGCAGCAACGCTGTTTTTTCTCTGCTGAGAGCTGTTCTTGTGCACTTCAAAAGCAGAGCGCGTCAGCCTTCTCCACCCTGTTTCTCCCCTTTGAAGTAAGTGTGGGGGCAGCGCTGTCTCTTAATCACACTCTCTGGCATTTCCACGGCACTTCACAGTTTTCAAAGCTCTCCCACAGCCATTATCTTATTTGATCCTCACGACGACCTCGGAGGTAGGCAAGACAGGTATCTTTATCCCCATTTTCCAGATGAGAAATCTGGGTCTCAGAGTGATGGAGCTTTGTCCCAAGATGACAGGCCCCCCAAAACCAAAAGAGACTGGAGCGGTATCAAGCCTCTGATGGCTGTCTCAGGGCTCTTCCCACCAAAGTGCATCACCTTGCCCAAGTGGCATTTGGGGGACCAGGACTACAAAGCTGGTGCAACTGAGATACTTAGTGCTGGCTCTGTCCAGTGTCTGTGACGTGTGTGCCCTCTGAGGCTTTCTGTGTGCACTTCTAGGAACTTCTAGGGATAGACCCCCATTAACAACGCCCTTGCTACAACAAACAAGCTAAAGTGAGAAATAAAGCTCGGCATCAATAGGTTTTATCTCCTGCTCCCCTGCTCTATACGTTCCAGCAGCTGGGGTTACTTCTCCTACCTCTGGACTCTCCCAGGCCCGGCCCCTGGAGCAGGGACATCCGATGCTCTGTCGCCTAGGCCCTTGGCTCAGAGCCACCGGTCCAACTAGCCCATGGTGATATTGTCTTCCAGGGCCTCAACTTCAGCTCATTTGGAACTGACACCAGTATATCATTAATTTCCGTCCACAGCTTCATCCCTATGCCTGGGGCAGAATTTAACTCAGAATTCAAGTGTCCACAACCAGCATCATCTCTTTTACCTGGACATCCAAATACTTCATGCTCAAGACACTTCATTTAGTCATCTCATCGGTAGCAAGCACCTTCCACCCAGTGACTGCCCCAGGGGTTTGGCAGAGAAACGAGTGAGTCCAATGTAAAATCAGGCAAGGACGCTTTGGTGTGGGAGCACTGGGATGGGGAGGAGGGCTGGTGCTGCGGCCATCTCAGCCCAGAAGTGGGAGTCAGAGAAGGCGTCATGGGGAAGGCAAGGCCCAATCTGGCTCCCAAAATGTGAATGGCTGCAAGCCAGGCAAAGATGGCCTGAGAAGGGCCCAGGGAGGGGGCAGTGAGAGAGGGTACATTCTTGGAGGAAGAAGCAGCACAGAGAAATGCCAGGAGGTGAGGGGAGGGTGCAACGGGGCCTAAAAGTAGCTCAGTGTGATGAGAGCCCAGAGTTTGGGGAAGAGAGGGGTGATACATGAGTCCGGAGTGTGAGGGCTTAGTCATAAAGGAACACATTAAGAGTCTTGGACTTTATCCAGGCCATGTGCAGCTTTAATAAGGGTTTTTTAAGCAGGATAATGTCATGCCCAGATTTGCATTTTAGAAAGATCATTCTAGTTGCAGTCTAGAGAACCCAGCAGAGATATGCAGAAACCCAGCCCTTCCCACAGGCCTGCTCAAGACATAGGCAATTTGAAAAAGAGTCAGAACAGCAGGCTGGTTCCCTACGTCCCCAGATCCTCCAAGCTCCATACTCTTATTTAGTAAAGTCGTCAGAAACCAAAAGCCTGGCCTGGGCTGTTTTAGGTCCCCCACAGACAGGCCATTGCAGGACTAGAATTTAATGTTATTTCATTTATATAAGAACTATCTCTCTGGAAAGATGCTCTGTGTTTTTGTCAAACTGAAGTGAGATGTTGTCCATCTAATAACCGACATCCCTGATTTGAGGACTTCCTTTTTTCAGCACCAAGAAACACGTTCAACATGGCTTTCCCACGTGTTATGTGGGGGTCATATGATGACCTTTCTGGGCTGTTGGGAAGGTCAAATGTGAGGATTCTTGCATTCTCTTGGGTACTAAATGAGCATCTGCTAACTTCTCGTGGATCACACAGAGCTTTAGTGTTAGGAGGTGGTAGATGGGTCCGGGCGTGACTCCACCATGTGCTGTAGCTGACACTGTGGGCTAGATGTTTAATTTCTATGAATCTCTGCCTTATTATTCCTAAGTCTTGGAGGCAAACACTCCACCGACTTACTCAGAGGAGTTAATGAAATACATGGAAAGTGCTTGCCACATAGTAGGCACTGAATGAATATCGATGGCTTCTTCCTTCTGCAGACAAACCTGTGGGTTTCATCTCATCAGTGTGCTAGGATTATAGAAATCAGCTGGTTTCTTTTCCTCATTGCTGTCAGGCAACTCCGAGCTAACTCAGGGCTCAACTGCAGATCCTCCAGCGTCTATTCTGTGTTCATTTTTCATAGTTCTATTTGTTTTCATTTTGTCTCATTCTACATTGCATGTGTTTCTGTTTTATAACCGCCTCAAATATGCTTTTGAGGCTGGCAGATTTAAGTCCATAATAGATTTACCATAAATTTATTTGGTTATCAGCACCACATTAGTAAGGTCTAGCTCTTAGATTTGAGCCTTCTGTGGAGAACTGACTATACATGTAATGGTAGGAGAAATCGTGGATGGTCTCTTATAGAAAAGGCCATTCATCTTGTACCAGATCCTACTGTTCAGTGCTAGTTCTCTGGAGCAGTGTGTTGAGTAGATACCAAAAGCAATGGTGCACACTGGCCTAGCAAAAGGGAGCATAGTATGGACATGGAAATGTTCTGGGATAATGATGCTGTTTTTAAGCAAAGATTGATTGGAACTCATACATTGTCACTGGGACCTGGATTGTCTCTGTCTCAGCTCTGCTCTCTTTCATCTATTGACTTTATGCTTAGATTCAAGTTCCACCAAGATAGTGGTAGTAGCTACAGTCTACAGATTTTCAGGATCAACCTTTAGCTTCTTCTGCCCTTATCCCAGAATTCTTAGGAAAGTCTTTATGCATCTCATTCATTCTGATTGGTGCGTGTTATATTGCCTCTTCATTCTTTCTGACCAGTGTGATGTGATGCTCTGGTTGATTTAAACCCATCTAAGACTCACCTCTGGAGCCACGGGTGTGACATTTTATCTAATTTTCATGGACTGAGAATGAGAAAATGGTGGTTTCCAAAAAAATTCAATAGTATTCCTTTTTCCCAGAGAAGGTGAATGGATGCTGTGTGGCAAAATAAATAAATAAATGAAACAATGCAGGGCGCCTGGGTGGCTCAGTCCTTAAGCGTCTGCCTTTGGCTCAGGTCATTATCCCAGGGTCCTGGGATTGAGCCCTGCATTGGGCTCCCTGCTCAGTGGGAAGCCTGCTTCTCCCTCTCCCACCCTCCCTGCTTGTGCTCCCTCTCTCACTGTGTCTCTCTCTGTCAAATAAATAAATAAAATCTTAAAAAAAAAAAAGAAGAAACAATGCTAGGGCCATACCAGGATCAGTTACTCACCCACTGCATCTCACCTTCCAGACTGCTCTTTTACTTTGTTCTGTGATGCTGGGGCTGAGACTCTGCAAATGTGACTTCCCAGTCTCCCTTGTCAGCTGGCTTCCTGTTAAGCTGTGCCAATGACTCAAGGAAGACTAGAGAAATGAAGAGGGGAAAGGAGCAATTTCTTTTGGTTTTCCAGTTTCCTTCATTTTCTCTCCAATAACAGCAGAAGGTTGGCTCCAGCCCCAGCTTCTTTTGGTCCTTCCAATATCATCCCTGCCTGAGCCATCACCTCTAGTTCTTCACCCTTACTATTTCTGCACATATATCTAGCGTTAGTTTACATGTTCCAGAAGACAGGTGCAAAGTCTATCCCAGAAGGAAATAACTGATACGTAAAAAAAAACCTGCAAGATTTTCTAATTTACATAAGCAGAGACCTGGAGAATAGTCTGGGGATGATTTATAAGGTAATAGAGCAATAAGGGTCATCTATAGCAGTGGATCAGGCTGAATTTATCTATATAATTCTTGGTTAGTTGAATGAATCCTGAGCTCAGTAATGCTGAGATGCTCAAACTTCCCTCACATAATACAGAGGAAAGAACCAAAATGCTTAAGAACATAAGAATGTTGGGATAGATTTAGCTCATTCAGCCCTCACACTTACTAAACAGCCCCACTAAATCCACAGAAAGGGTCCAGGTTGCACTTCCCTGATTAAGATATTGAGAAGAGCATTAGCGAGGGAACACCAAAAAGTCTAGAATAGCTCGGTTGTGGCCATGTGTAGGCTGGAAGGTGATGCTGCTGAGATGGCTTCCAGATTTTGCTGAGGTTGATAAATTCTGAAGTAGCAGAAACCATGTGATAACACCAAAATGCCAGAGACAAGGTGGACAAAATTACCATAATGAGCAGCAAGGATGAGATCATAACCATCATCTGCACAGTTTTAACCTGCAGAGATTTTTGGCAGTGCCTAGCTGATCACAATGTCCCTAGGAATGAAATATGTGGGCAGCCTACTAAAATGTTACTTAATTTATATAACAGGAACAACTACAAAGTGTTGGTCAGAAACCTAGAGAGAGATGCCACAATGGAGAATCCTGGTAGCCCCACCCAGTTTCAGAGCCTAAGTCGGTTCACGGACCCAAAGCTCCTGGGTTTCAGGGAAGCCTGAGTTCTCTTGAGATAAGCCCCTACAATACTACCTGCATGTATGCCTCCACAAATTCTCCAAAGGGATATGAAGCCATTTACTTGGATGATTGTACACAGACTAATGGGTAATATCAAGATCTTTCAGGAATTACCTAGACACTGGCTTGGATTTAATGTTAATCCTTAAGGATCTAAAATGCCGCAGTTGTCCACTGGCAGAGTGGAGCTTATGGAGGGCTTATGATAAATCAGGTCCAACTCTGTCTCATAGTAAGCAATCTGATGGTCTATAGATCCTCCTTATGTTTATTTTCCCGTTTTTAAACATATAATTAGAATAGACCCACTCAACCACTAGTAGAACACCCACATTGGCTCTCTGATCCAAGAAATCAGGACTCTTATGGTCAGAAAGGCCAAGCAGAAGCCTCTGGAAATTGCCCTCCCATGACTAGGATAGTAACCCAAAAGTAAAACCACATTGCAGGGTAAATTTACCATTAAAGACTTAAAAGATGAAGGGGTGGTAATTCTGCTCAGATCCCACTGAATTTGGTCTGCTGGTTTGTGCAGAAGGTACGTGGATCTTGGAGAATGATTGGAACAGTGTAAACTGAATGATGTGCTAACAGCAGTTGTTCCAGATGTGGAATCTCTCCGGGAACAGGTCGAAACAACCCCTGGAACCCATTACATAGCTATTTATATAGCAAATGCTTTTAGCACTGTATCAATTTACAAGGAGTACAAGAAGGTTCTCTTTCACCTGGCAAGGGGCACAGTACACCTTCATTGTTTCCCACAGTCTATGCCAACTCTCCTAATCTTTGCTATAATCTAACCCAGAGATATTAATCATTTTGACAATCCACAAAATACCACACTGGTCACTGCTGGTTTTGAAAATCGGAAAGTATCAAGTACCTTAGAAGTTTTAGTAAGATACATTAGTGCCAGAGGATTGGAGATAAATCCCATGATTTCGAGGGCCTACAACTTCAGTGACATGTCTGGAATCCCTATGATCTAGATCATATGGGATGTGCCTTTCAATGTGAAAGATAAGTGCCTGTACCTTGTATCATCTACCACTAAAGATAATGGAACACCATTTTTTTGGGGGGGGTGGGGGGGAGGTGGGCTTCTTTAGATTTTGGAGGCAACATATATCACATGGGAGTATGATGTTCAGACCCATTTATCAAGTAAACTGAAATTTTGAGTGGGTCTCAGAGAAAGAGAAGGGTCTGCAGAAGGTCCAGGCTTCAGGGCAAGCTTCTCTGCTGCTTGGTCCCTATGACCTAGCAGATCTCACATTGCACAAAGGTTTTGAAGTTTTATGTGTCTTCTGGCAAGAATCACTGTGGAGAGCCTTTGGATTTTGGAGAAAAGTCATCTCTCTTCTATAGACATTTATTCCCCTGACAAATAGCTTCTTGCTTGCTATGTGGCCCTGGTACCTCCTGAATGTCAGACCTAGGTCCTCCATGTGATCTGAGCTGCTCATCATGAATTGAGTGTCATTGGACCCTTCAAGTCATAAGGTTAGACATGCATAGACACAATTCATTATCAAGTGAAAATATACAGGATACAAACCAAATGATCAATTTCAAGCAAGTCCTATAGGAGGCCCAAGTAAGTTGAATTTGCAGGTGACTCAGATTCCTACAGCACAGAGTTCAGCTGCATTGCCCTCTCTCCCTCCAGACACATCTATGGCATCATGGGAATTTCCCTATGAACAATTGACCCCCTCACCTGACCAAAAATGAGGGTCTAGTTTACAGATAGTTCTGCATGATATGCTGGCACCCACAGGAAGTGGACTACTAAAATTTTACTCTCTGGAGAGTTTATGTTCCTGTTCTACTAAATATGCTGGCTCATATCTCCACCATGTCCCTCACATGAGGAGGCAGACAGTGTGTGCCATTTCTGTTTTCCCTCCTCCCCATCCTTAGCAGGTTGACTTATGGCATCCAGAGGTACTCTTCCACACATCATTCATAGTCAATGCAGGAAGAAATACTAAATGAGATGCCAGATAGTTTTCCCACTAATCAACAGAACAACCTTCTAGAAAACTTCTGGTAAAGTTCCCTTGGCCATAACTGTGTAGGATGGCCACTTCTAGCTGTGGCAGAGGATGGGAAAGTATTTAACTCTTCATATTCTCATAGTGAAAATTGGCAAGGGAGAAGGGGGTTGGGAATGGCTGCTGGGTCAGCCACGGGCATAACTAGTCATTAGCTGTTCTTAGTGACAGAAACTGCTTAATGAGGCCCCCTCTTGGGAATGCTATGTCATCTTTAGGCAACAGATGCTGACCATCTTCTTCTGCTTCAGCAGACAAAAATAAATTGAAATCATCTAAAAACTATCAGAATGGGAGTAGGGCACAGGTATTTTTCATGTCATTGGTAATTTTGTGAGAAATAAGGGCATGTTTTACAGTCTGAGTCTTAACACTAAAGTCTTTGAAAGAGAGTTAAATAGGCTTGGGTCAATAATGAGACTGTACGACTTGGGCCAGGTTTGATTTCTGTCGGTGGTATAAACTGTTGATGACAAGATCAATACATGATTCCAGGCCTTAGGTTATCTTTACTTGCATTTCCAATTAGGGGAAATGAACCTCAGAGAGTATTTCAGATTGAGGGGCCCAGGCCTGTAGTTTATCTAAAGCCAAGCTGACATCAACTCTCAGTGGGCTGATGTATCTAAAATTTGGGGGAGACAGGGATTATTTTCTTTAAATTCATTAAGTAGACCTGAAACCAAACCTGCCCAATCATGTGGAATAAAGTGTTTTACCAGAGTCAGAGCCCATAATCCAGAGCAGGTGTAAGAGAATCCTGGAATCAGAATTCATCCCAAAGCCTTCTTCTTTGGCTCCAGCCAGTTAATTAGATAGTGCGTCATCACTGGGAAAATGCTGCATTCATTTGGCATGGCAGGGGAATCGTATTGTCACAGATCTAGGAACTGTGTTTCACCTGGGCATCCTACATGACTTCTCTATCAGAGGCCTTGCCATAAGCCATCTTTGTGTGTGTGTGCATGCATATGTGTGTCTATGTGTGTGTGGGGGGCAACAGTCTAGTAATTTTTTACATTTGGAGTATAACATACATATAGAAAAAAAATCACAAAAATAATGTCTGGTTTGGTAAGGTTTCATTATTTGGACACATGCATGTAACCTGCACCAGATCAAGAAGCAAAACATTACTAGCACCCCAGAAGATAATGGTCTTACTATCAATATTCCCCCTTCCAAGGATGACTATTCTCTTGACCTTTTTTCCAGGTTTATTGAGATATAATTGGCTTATATAACATTATCTAAATTTAACATATAAACATAATGATTTGATATATGTATATATTATAAAAGGATCACTACAATAAGTCCAGGTAATACCCATCACCTTGCATAGTTACAAGTTTCTTCTCCTTATGAGAACTTTAAAGATCTACTCTCAGCAACTTTCAAACATGCCATATAGTATTGTTAACTATAGTTCCCATGCTGTACAATACATCCCAGGACTTACTTTATAACTGGAGTTTGTACCTTTGGACTACGCTCACCAAATTCCTCTACTGACCCCATCCCCTGACTCTGGTAACCAGAAATCTGATCTGTTTATATGAATTTGGTTTTTGTTTTTGTTTTTTTAGATTTCACTTGTGAGACCACATTGTATTTGTCTTTCTTTGTCTGACTTATTTCACTTAGCATAATCCCCTCTAGGTCCATACATGTTGTTGCAAATAGTAGAACTTCCTTCTTTTGAATGGCCGAATCCTATTCCTGTGTGTGTGTGTGTGTGTGTATCATTTTTTCTTGATCCATTATACGCTCATGACTTTTAACAGCATCTATGTGATTCACTTGCTTTTGAAATTTATGTAAATAGAAGCATAGAGCATGTAGTCATTTGTGCCTGGCTTCTTTCACTCAATATTATGATGGTGGGATTCATCCACATTGACACATGTAGTTGTAGTTCATTCATTCTCACTGATGTGCAGTTTTCCATTGAATGAATACACCACTATTACTTTCCCATCCTTTCGTTAATGGTCATTTGGATACATTCAAGTGTTAGGCTCTCATGTACAGTGTTGCTATGAATAATCTCGTACATGGTTTTTGATAAATTTATGAATGTGTTGGATGAAATTGCTGTCTCATGAAGTATGCATGTATGTGCAGCTTTATTTGACACAAGATGCTTCTTCCCCAGAATCAACAGTCACTGTTGCCCCCGGGGCTCTGGGCTGGGCCTTCCTGGGAAAGCAGTAGGATCTCTGGCCTTTGCAGGGGAGAAAGAGCTTCTGATAGCAAAGTGTAATGAGCTCATGGCATCTTCTCACAAGTTCCTCTTAAGATTCCATGTTGCTGATTTTCCTAGGTTTTATGGATGTTCTCATTAGCCAGCCTCTTGACTGCTTACATTTGGGACAGTCACCTGCTTCTTAAGTGCCAGGAACTACTAGGTACTTAACCTATTTTACTCCATTCAACTTCCTAGCAAGGCTTTGAGGAAGGTTTGTTTCTTGTACAGTTGGAAAAACCCGCGATCAGGAAGGGGAGCAGCGGAGCCAGCACAGAGACACAGGCCAGTCTGCTCGTCTCTCTCTGTCATCCCCCACTGCTTCCCAGCTTCCTCTGCTACCTGGCTTTCCCAAACTTGGAATTTACTAAAAACAGAAAGATGCATTTCATAACTCTCCTCCCAACCCGCTGTTCTCTGTCACCAGAGACAGTGTGAGGAGACTGCTGGTAGAAAGCTAAAGCTTCTAAATGATTTGAAAATCCACAAAGTGGCAGCAAGGGAAGGGAGAAGAGGAAGATATGTAAAGCCAGGGATGTGGGCCCAGTTGGACTGAGGACGGGGCCCCTGCGCTGGGTCCTGCCTCACAGAGTTGTCCGGGGAACACAGGGTATGGGCTGCTCCACCCAGGCACCCCTTTGCGAAATAAATGCTTTGAGTGACTTTTATGTCAAGCACTGGGCTGGGCCCTCGGGATAGAGAGATGTTTAGCATCTACCCTGGAGGGGCACTCAGTGTACTGGAGAAGGTAGGCACTTAAGTGACTCCTTGCCAAAAATGCTAAGGTGCTTTTAGAAATAGGGGATAGCTGGGGCACCGAAAAGTAGCCACTTCCCCTGGGGAGAGGAGCTGAGGATGTCATGAGGAGGGAAGGGGAGGGGATGACCTGGAAAGATAAATAGTGGAGGGCATGGGATCCAAGTGTAAAGGGGAGAAGGAAGCTCAGGTGTAGACAGGGAACAGGCACAGAGGCAGGGGGAACCGGTACGGGCTTTAGCAAGGAGGGGCAGCTCAGATATCTAGTCAGCCCACGCCGTGAAGGAGATGCTTCACTGCGATTCCTAGAGAGGCTGTTTCCTGTCAGCATTACTTCTAGAAGGTCATGGTAGCACTGGCCCATGGGGCTGGATTGCTGTGAGGACCAGGCTCTGGCCTGTGGGGAGACGGGCATTTGGTCGTGATGGGACAGAGCCGCTGGTCACACAAACAAATCTCCAGAAACACACAGGACTGTTGGCCATAGACTGTTGCCAAAACTCTGTCAGGCTGGGATATGGAGCTTTATGGGTGTTTCTCTTCCAAAGTATAGTGCTCCCTGGAGCCCCGTCTTCCCTGTGCTTTGTCTGAGGGGATGCATATTGTCAGTGAAGTGAGCTTTCACACTTCCAGTGAGGAAATTTGTTGTTGTCAGTGAACTCAGATGAGTTCAGTCCTCCCAAGAGAGGCTGTTGCTGGCTAAGTGTTGAGTTTCCTGAGTCAAACCCGCCCTCTTGCCAAGTGTGTTAAAGGGGTTCATTTACCTGTTAGTCCCACCCAGTGGAAATAGAGACTGTTATCTTTCCTGACTATGAGCTACTAGTAGGGTTGGAAATGAGAGAGCCCAGATCTCAGCCCTGCATCTAGGGGAAGAATCCCTTCTGGTCTGTCACTCTTCTCCAGGCTCCAGAAATGCTTGGGAAACCTGTTCTGTAAGTGAAGGCAGGAGAATCTGGGGGCTGGTGGAGAAAGGCTCAGAGGAATTCCTTGTGGGCAGGGTCAGGACGAGTGACCCAGGGGTCCCCTTTTCTAGGGTCTCAGAGATGCAAACCTCTCCTTTAGACAAAGGGCCAGCTTACTGCCCAGCATCCTGGCCCCCCACCCACATGTCACCAGCTGGGTGGGAAGAAGAATGCTCAGGAGAGGGAGGCTGTGTGGCCTGGGGCCAGGTGAAGAGGTTGAGGCTTTCCTACATGGCCACCCATCTCTTCCCCTTCGACTGGCAACAGATTCTGACTCTTCCCAGGACTGAACACGTCCAGGCTGGACCAATCTCATATCCCGTTCTGGGAAGTGTAACTGTAGGGCAAAGGAAGAAGAAGGGTTGGTGTATGTCTGAGAAGGCCTCCTGGTTCCCGCTGCTGCTGAGATGCATAGAACAGCCCTGTCCCTGAGATCCGAGATCCAAGGCCGGCTTTTCATTCCTCAATTCTGTGAGCTGCCTCAGGATCCTTCCAATTAATCACACAGACACACACTCCCCTCTTTCCTTATGGTTGTTTTTTTTTTACCCCTGCTCAGTCAGTCAGAATGGGTTTCTGTTGTTGCAGCAGAATCTTGGCTGACAGAGAAATTGTTTCCAGAAATTAGTTGTAGGGAGCAGGCCCTTGGGGTGTGTGGAATTGGTCTTAGGCCCAAACAGAATGTGTAAGTACAGAGGGAGGGAGCAGCTCCTTGATTACCTGTTGTGCTCACCTGAGGTGACCACAAGTCCAGTGACGGCGCAGCTCTGGGGACCTGTAGCCCCTGCCGTGGAATAGGGAAGGGGGCTAGACATGGGGATGGTGGGTTCTCGAGAGAGCATCTGATAGCCTAGGCAAGAGTCCGAACCTGAGCTCAAACATCAAAAATCTCTCCTTAAAGTAAATAATCTCTCCTTCCTTGTGGCTGTTGGGCTGATACACCTTTAAAAATTTCAGGGAGTGAGGCTTCTGGCTTCCGAATGACAACACTAGTTAATTCACAACCTCACAAACCAGGGGTGCTGGTGGGTGGGATGCGTGATCCTGGGATGGAGACATCTGTGAGCTGGAGGACTTGGGGACCCCTCTGTAGTAGTCCCCCTGTGCCTATCTTGCCTACAGAAGTGGCTGACACTCTGACCCCACCTCGTGTTGCTCTCTGAATAAGCAAGAGCTGGACTCAACATGGTCTGGAAGGGGAAACGAATGAGCAGGATACAAAAGAAAAAGTTGTGCCTGGAAGTAATTGCAGGTCCATCATCTGGGGTAATTGGGGTAACACATTTTGAAAGTGCTTAACTAATGAGAGTGAAACATCATTTTAAATGAGGCAGACTCTATTGTCATAGGTGAGCCCATCAGACACTGTACCCGCTGTGTGCCTGCTTGGACAGTCAGCTGGATTCCAACAATTGGATGCTTTTATTAATAAAAACTTCTACTGAAGACTGGTCCATGCTGGGTGAAACCAAAAGGTCAGAAAGCTCTGCAGTAATGCAGAGAAGGGAATTCAAAGACCCACCCTCTTGCTATATCCCTTGACAGGGCTCAAAAGACTCTTGTCTCTCCCTTGCTTTGAGGAATAGATGGTAAGAAAAATGCCAGAACCTTTTTTACATACTCTACTGATACCACCCTCTGGGCTAAGAATGCTGTAAATGGGGCTCACTCAAAATGGGCCCTGGCATCCTTGGGGACAGAAGAATATTAGAGTGACATGGCCCTGGGCACAGCTAGAAGCAAAGCAGTTTTGGTTTTCATCATAGGTGGTTTCGTAAGCATGGTGGTTGGGACTCAGTGAAGGGTCTTACATGCAGCTCTTGTAACTAGGCATGATCAATCGATTGCGTGACCTCAGAGACTGTGACCATCTCAGCAACTCTATCTGTCAGGTCATGCTAGGTTATGCTGCAGTAACAAACAACTCCTGTGATCAGTGGCTTAAAATAAAAAGATCTAAATCTCGATTACTCACTGCCATCCTCCACTGAGGGTTAGTCAGGGGAGGGTTCCAGGAGGCTCTGTGATCGTCATAGTTATGTAGGGGCCCAAGTTGATGAAGTAGTCACCATGTCAAATGATGCCAGTCATACCCAGAGGGAAAGGGTGACCTGGAAGGTCTCACACCAGCAATTAAATCCTCAGCCTCCAAGGAGGGATGCATGATTTCTCACTGGGTAGAACAAGTCACAGAGTCCTACCCAACCAACAAGAGGCCAGGAAACAACTGTGTATTTAAAAGTGGAGATAATATTTGGGAAACAAAACTAATTCCTGGCTAGCAGAATATCTTGTTGAATATCACATAGTACCTCTGACCCTATGGGGAAGTTCTCTGCTGCCTTTTAAGTAACAATGGGAAAACTTAGAGTTTAGCTTTCAGATGGTTCCAGCAGCATCTGTCAGTACCACCAACAGGCAAATGCTGGGGAGTTACACATCTCCACTCAGAGGTGGCCTGAAATACCACTGGGCAGGGGAAGTCCTCCTAGTCAGCCAATTCTGCCTGGAAGGAGAGTGGAGCTGAGGTGTGTATCCACACATTCCCAATCCCAATGGATGGGATGCGTGGTTAAAATCTTGGAAGGAGCAGGACTGGAAGGTTGTGGACACAGGGAGGGATATACTCTTCAGATGGGTCCAGAGCCTGAAGATACCCACGCCCTTAGTATCACACACCAGAAGGCCCTGGATTATGTCCTCCAGCCATAAACCAGAAGCAAGAAAGAGAGCAGGAAGACTCCATTCCAGGCACCAGCTGGGACATGACACCCTGCAAGAAGTGGGCACTATCCTGCAATATGTGGTCCATATGCTATTTCTCTTAGATTTCAGATACACAGGCCCAGGAAGCAAAAGGGTGGCACTGCTTACAATCCCCCTAGTTTTGCCTCTCATCCTTATGATTCAAGGCTGTTATATTTTTAATTTTTTTTTGCATACTGTAAAATTCACTCTTTGAGATTTAGCATTCTATGGGTTTTGACTAACGCATAGGGTCATTTATCCACTACCATGGTCATTGTACAGAATAGTCTCATCCCCTCCTCAAACTGCCCTCCTGCTGCCCCTTTGTTCTGCTCAAAGTTTTATTGTCCAAAGGAAGGGCACTTACCCTAGAGCTGGGAGTTGGGTGTGGGATGAGGATTCTCCCAGTGGCTCATCCACAATTCTCCTCTCTCAGGGGCTGATGTAAAGGGCCTTGACAATGGAAAGCAACCTAGGAGTGGGCTCCATGTATCTGGGGTGGGAATGGAGGAAAGTCAAAGGAACTGCCTGTGTCTCCAGAGATAACCAAGGGCAGGACAGGCCTGGAACTCATAACTGAACCTGATCTTCCTTTGAGGGGCCAGCAGAGCTTTGGGCCAGGACGCAAGTCTGCAGGCTACTGAGCTCAGACTCGTTTTGCTCACACCTAGTCAAGACTGGGCTGTGGGGAAGGGTTTGGCCTCCTTTCCAGACTGCTGAGTGCTGGCCCACCCTGGTTGGCCTATGGGATCTGTGACCACCAGTGTCTCAATGGTACTGCCTTCCCTGAGCTATACTCAGAGCTAGAGTTGCCAGGGCCCACAGATTGTCCCCCCAACTCTGCCCAAAAGAGGCCCCATCACTTTAGCACCTCCACAGCCTGTTGTGTCATTGTGTGGTCTACAGAGTTGGGGAACAACAAATAGCAAAATGAATGGGTTTCAGGATGAACAATTAACCTTGTCTGCCAGCCACAAGCCACCACCGAGCCTGGCCCAAATGATAATGAAGAGCCTCATTCTAGTGGCATCTGAAGACACAAAAATGACAGAGGAGAGAAGAGGGAGGCCTAATGCTGGGTGGGTGGAATTAAGGATGTTGTGAAGGGCTCTGTGTGTGTGTGTGTGTGTGTGTTTAGTGCATTGAGGCGTTTGGGAGGAAGGAGGAGGAGGAGCAGGAGGAACCAAGCAACCTTCTCACACTGACCTCTGGAAGGAGAAAAGAGACTTCAAGTCCTGCCAGAGAGTTCTCTCGTTGGGTGATCAGAGAGTGGGACATAAATCCCTGATTGATTAATGACTTGGTAATAGTGGCTTATAGATCCCTGCCTTTCTCTCATCAGGGCACACTCACATTCTATGAAAGTCTGGGTACTGGCAGCAAAAAAAAAAAAAAAAAAAAATACTCTCTTGCTCTGGACACATCTTCTCAGCAAAACCTTTCATGGATAAGGATAACTTCCATTCATCTGTTTCTTCATTCCTTTACTCAGTCATTACTTCATCCCTCAGCCTGTGGGGCCCCTCCCCAGTGCCAGGCCCATACTCTACTTAGATAACTATGGGAGGCCTTGCCTTCCAGAACCCCACCGTCTCCTTGGGTTGTAGTGGCAGGGCCCAGCTCCTGGGGAAGGGACTAACCATGTCCAGGCCAAGGTTCCCAACCCTTGGTAGAGAAGGGGGCTTCTCTGTCTCTTGGATGACGAGGTTGGGATTAGCCCAGAGCAAAGCAGGGTGGAAGAGAGCAGCCTTAGGACCAGTGCTGGGGGTTCAGCCTCTAGTTTCCTGGCAAGGGGATGGGGAGCCTTTAGAGACCCTTGAGGAAGGAGCAGAAATTTCTGGATTGCTGGCTTGACCCCTAATGGCCAAGGGCTGGGTTGCTTGCTCTTGGTAGTGAAATAACTGTCTTCTGAGCCTGCTGAAGACACTGGCATGACATGGCATGGTTTCTGACCTAAAGGTTTCCTTGGTAGGGCTCAGACTGCTTTCAGACCACACACACTCCTGAAACCATTCTGGCCCCAGGGAGAAGAGCCTGGCACAGTAAATATGAAGCCCCAGGCATCTGTGGGAAGGTCATGACATTGTGATGTGTGCTGTCAACCAGCTCCTGAGTGGCACCCGCTTAGGATGAGAAGCAGAAACGGCTGGTCCAGGTCAACTGGAGATTGATTTACTTGACATGTCCATGTTATATGTCTATTGGATTTCCACAGCTGGCTGATCGTCAGCTGATACCGCACTGGACAGAAGAAGAGTGACAAGATGGGCTTCCTGCTCAGATCCTGGCTCCTACAGCCCTCCCCTATAACTGGGCTATTTAACCCTTACAGGTAAGCTCAGCCCTCCCAGGATCAGGGATCATGTCTCACTTTAGGCAGGTGCTCTCTGTAAGGAGTCCCAGATCTGTGTGACTCGTTGGCTTGGGATTCCATCAATCTTGCAGTCCCATCTCAAGCGTCCTGTATTATGAACCAGGACATTCACCCCCTTTCTTAAATCAGTGTCTCCCATTACTTTCATTTGACCTAGTAGACACCTGCCTCATCTTCTTTGGTGAAATCCCATTTCTGGGTTTCAGCTCCTCCTGACATGTGGCAGGCCCTTGTTGACCTCAAGCCTTCCAGAGATTTGTTTTAACCCTGAGCCTGTGTCTGGGATCCTGACATCTTTGAGATTTTGTCTTGTTCTCAGCCTTTGTTCTCCTCTGTCCCTGACCTGTGGGTTCTATCTCATCACTGAACCTATCCATTGTTACACCTGAATGCTGTGTACACCTAACAGGGTCCCTTATTGTTCCCAACTTGAACACCTATCCCCATCCTCATGTTAAACGTCTTCCCAGACTACATTTTGGAATGCTGTGCTCACTGGTCATGTGCTTATCTCCCTGCCCTGGTCTAAGCTCCCAACTCCTAGCTGGTGGGTTTATGGCTACCTCCTGCTTTCTTCCCACTGTCCTGTGTGCCAGGAGATATTTGCAAGACTTCCTCCCATCCACTGCTGCCTGCACTGACCCCATGATCTACTGTCTGTGGGTTGGTCCTGAAGGGGGAAGCTATCCCTCTGGACAGTCCCATAGATGCCAGCTTTATATTGGCCATCTGGGGACATAACACCACTTGCTTCTCTGGAAGTATCAGAGGGACGATATTTTATACTAAGAGAGCTACACATATGCTCCTGGGTTGTAAGGGGTGCTTTGATGCTCTCCACCAGAAGGGTGCAGACTAGTCAGTAGGAAGGGCTTGAACAATGAAGTCTCAAAATTGTTTTGTAATTGATTACCTAATGCCATGCTATAAACATTTATAGAGCACCTACTACATTAAAAGCAAATAAGACCACCCTGACTTCAGGGAGGATGTGGTGGAAACCTGAACAGCAGGTGAAGTCTTATTTCAACGTTATGGTCTGGTTTTAGCTATAAGAGGTAGGGTTCAGGGTTTCCACTTGGGCTGAAATGTGAAAGGAAGTCAGATTACCTGAAACCACTAGGCAGAGGCTGTTTTGGCCATAAGTGAGCTCCCAAGGGGAAGCAGAGCCTTGGGGGTGAGAGGCTGGGAGGACTGGTTCTACCACCCCTCTTGCTTGGAGGCTGTCAGTGGTGGAGTGGCCAAAAGCATGGGCTTTGAATGCAGATGGACCCGGGTCACAGACTTGCCTCCATCATATACTAGGTTTATGATCTCGGACAGTTTACCTAATCTCTCTACTCCTTAGTTTTTTCACTTATAAAGTAAAAACCCTAATACTTATATCACAGAATTATTATAGCACTTAATTGAGATAATGTATACAAAACAGCACAGTGCCTGGAACATAGTCAATTCTCAATAAGTGGTATCTGTTAAATTTAATCTATTTCCAAACTTGGGTGACTGGGGTTTCTTTTTATTCAGGAAGTAGGCAATCTCCTTTTACTCTTCTGTTTGGTCAATCTTCTGTTACCTGATGCTTGGACCTGCACCTTTCTTAGGCTCTGAGGACTGGTCCAATCTCTGGGTTCTGCCAACCCACTGTTTGGCCCTCCCCTGACCCTACTGGCCCCAGCTCTGGAAGATGCCACAGACCAAACCATACACAGAGCTTTGTGAACTTCCCATTCAGGACAGCAAAAATATAATGTGACAGTGTGGGGGGACCATAAAGCAAAGTCCCTGGCAAACAGTGGGAAGGTCAGCCTGCTACCCATCACCCTCCCCGTTTCAAGGAAGAGCGTGATTCTCCAGCTGTAGCTTTCTTCTCTTTATGCATCTGAGCTGGGCCTTCTGCAATCTGTCCCACTCAATACTAATCAGATACTAATCGCTTTCACACCCTCTCTTCTTTTACCAAATTAAGCATTTAATTGTCTAAAAAGTGTGTTTGTAAGAGACTCAAGGGGAAGGAGATCCGTGTGAGGCCAGGGAGGGTGGGAGGAGGCATGGAACCTAACAATAAGTGGGGACATGCAGTGGGGTGCTGGTGAGACCCTCCACCCCATCAGTGTGTGTCCACCACCAAGAGTCAAGCTAGAGTTCTGCCTGGCCAGAAGCTCAGCATGCAAGCTCAGCTCTGAACTCCTTCAGGCTGAATTAGGTATTAGCTGGGGATCCCTCCTTTCTTCTCTCTTTTCTCCTCACATCTTTTTTTCCCCTGTTGGAAATACACTGAATAGAAGGCTTTATGCTAAGTCCCGTTATTATTCATGCTTCACATTCATTCATTAAATGAAGATTCATCAGAAGCCTACGCCATCCCAAGGCTATTGGTCATGTCAAAATGAGTCATTCTGAGCTGAGGGCTATGTATACTTTCACCATATTGAGCACAGGGAAGAATACAATGTGTGCTCAAGAAGTACCTTCAGCTGATTTACTTACTGTTCCTATGCTTTGGCCTTGAAAGAAATGATGAACATTTCTCAGATGGTAATGGAAAAGAAGGGCCACCTAATGATGTAGTCCACTGTTATGAGGGGTGGGCACTTACCATGTGCCAGACCCTGTGCTGGAGTGCTCCACACTGCTATTCTCCTATCTCCTTCTTGGCCCTTTCTGGCCCTTCCCTTTGGTTCAGAGATCTAGTCACTCAGCAAGGTTTTATTGAGAACCAGCTCTGTGTGGGGCTCAGAACCATGCACGGGGGATACAAGACAAACAGAGGATAACTTCTGCTCTCAGAGATTTACCACCAGAAGATACACATATCTGGCCACCTGACCCAACCGTGGGACAAGACAGAATGGTGTGTGTGTGTGTGTGTGTGTGTGTGTGTGTGTGTGTGTTTGTCTGCTTCCTCCTCTCCCGATGTCTCTCACGGCAGTGTCTGTGAACACCAATAGGGTGGCCTTCTGCTTTCCTGACCCTGTCTTCTCATTTTAGTGCCTTACACAGCACAAAGAAGGACAGGAGTCTTGAGTTTTAATTCTGCAAATGTCTCTCTAACCTTGTATCCAGTTTGTCTCATTGCAAAAATGACCAGCAGGAGAGGAAAAGTTTCTGCTTGGTAGGTTTTGTGCTGGGTTGAGAAGGAGAGGGATTGTTGTGAAACTAGAGAGAGCTGTCTCTCAGGACAAAAGTGGTCCTGCTGTTGGATATTACTGAGAGGGTCTCTCCTGTGACAACCCCCTCCGCCCAGGCCAGACTCTATGAGGCTTCGTAGGTACTGCTCCATTCAGAGAGTATGCTGTCCTTGAAGGCCCCCAACTCACTCCCTGCACGCTTCCCCTCTTCCCCTGGTTCTTCAAAAGCTGCCTCAGGACCCTAATGATGATCAGCTTCCAAGCAGACTGGGGACAGGGAGCTGTGTTCTTCCTTTCCCACAGATGCACAGCTGCTCCCGCCTGGTGCACGGAGAGCCAGACCTGCCACTTGAGGATGGAAGTTAGGAGCCACTGACTTCTGCCAGCAGGAGGACGAGGTGTCTACATCCCACTGAAGGACATGCCCAGATCCTCCCTGGCCATGTGGTGAGCAAAAATCTGTCACTGAAGTCTGCTGCCTTGGCAGTCTGCAGGCTGCAAGTTCATGGGGACCAGGAGCCAGAAAATGAATTAGAAAGCAGCACGGCTGCAGGCAGACTGGCGAGTCTGGCCCGGGAAGAACTCAGGGGCAGAAGGATCCAGCCGCAAGACAGGGTCTCACCACACTCGCTCCGGGCGATAGAAGGCCCAGTGAGACCGCAGAGGGGCGTGAAGGATACAGTGGGGACTCCAGGGCTCCTCCTTGACGACACCCAGAAGCTTGTTTCCTCTGGATGTGCTCTCTTGGAAGGTGCCCTTCAGGTTGCCACTGCTCTGGGGACCTATATCCCTGCACCCCCCCTTGCTTTGCGGAAGGGTATCAGCTTTGTTGCTGTGGTAACCGGCCGAGCCAATGATGTTAGTGCACAGACCCTTAAGCTGTGGAGGTACCCGGGACCTGTGAGAAAGTCCTCCCTTGTACTGACGGAAACCTTTCTTCCCTGCACTTCCAGCCCGTTAGTCGGAATTCTACAGCTCCAAAAACCGGGCTTCTCTGTGTGACAGTCTTCCAAGTCTTTGGAGGCATTCAAGAGTCACAATATCCATATTATCTGGGCAAATCACGCTTTGTTTCTCCAATGACTGTTTCTAATTCTTTATCCTCCTATTCTCACTAGATGTTTATAGCAGTCAGGCACAGAGGCTCTGGAATTAAACTCCAGCTGTGTGATCTCGGGCAAGTTACTCACCCTCTCTGGGCCTTTTAAAATGGGAATGACAGTGTTATCTACCTGTAAGATTATGGTGATGATTCAGGGAGGTAATCATTAATGCTTTGAATAGAGTCTGAGGTGTTGTCAGTACTCTTTCAATGTTGGGTATTAGCATTAGCAAGCACTTCCTCAGGTTTCTTAGCTTCTCCAAGTGCAGCCTACAGACCAAAACTTGAGCATCCCCTGAGGGCTTGCTAGAAAAGCAGAATCTCAGGTCCCATCACAGAGTTAGAAACTGTATTTTCACAGGCTCCCTACACGCTTTAGAAACACATTAAGGTTTGAGAATTACTGGTCTGTGGCATCTTCATAGCAACACACGCCCCTGTTTACATGTAACCTCTATACCAAACAATGGGATGATTTATTAATTATGACATATTAAGGCTATGACATATTATGCGTTACGCATAGAAACTACTAGAAACCTGAGGAAGTGCTAATGCTAATAACACTGAAAGAGAGTACTGACTATACCCCAGGCTCTATTTAAAGCATATTAGTGATTACCGCCTTGGCTCATCCCGATAGCCCCACAAGGTAGATAACATGGTTATTCCCATTTTTAAAGTGGTAAAAAGGCCCAGAGAGGGTGCGTCATTTGCCCGTGATCACACAGCTGGAGCCCAGGCAATTTAATTCCAGAGCCTCTGTGCCTGGCCCCTGCTAAAGTCAAATGATAAAGCCACAGTTACAGAATTGTGTATAAACCATGACTGCAGTTATGACGAGACGTAGTGAGTATTCTCTAATGCTGCCACGTTGTGTTACTGAAATAAAAATAACAGGAAATAGCTCATCTCAAACTGAGCACAGCTTTGGCCAGCCCCAGTAGTATTTCTATCACCTCTCGTAGATTTTCTTTCAATTTAAATCATGTTTATAATGCAAAAATAATATAGTCGTGGTAAAAAAAATTCATCCACACACACGGCTGTAAAATGAAAAGTAAAGAACTCCCTCCCCGATAGCCGTCTTCCACCTTGAGATAACCACTGTCAGCAGTCTCTCGTAGATCTTTCAGAAAGTGTGTCTGCCTTTAAAATCACGAACACACATGCACACACAGAGGTACAGATATAATGCACACACGCCCCACTCTTAGCTTGGAGACATCTTTTAAGGCAGCTTTGTAATTGGCTGTTGTATTTATGACAAATTGGAACACCCAGATTTTTCGCACAGGAAGTGTTATTAAGTTTTCATCTTTCCATCTTGTACAGCTTTTTTTTTTCTCACCTAAATGTAGGATATTTCATGTCTTCCTACTGAGTTTCATGTAGCTGGTTCTGGCATTCCAGGGAGTTAAATCTTTTTCACTTCTGACGCTGAAGCTCTCTCCTCTGTGAGTCTAGTAAGTGCACCCCGATTTGCAGGCCTAAGCAAACAACTGTAGGGCTGGGGGGACCAGGAGGACAGGTGGTTAATGAGGGTCACTATTAACAAATAGTGAAACAAAAAATGTGCCAAATTGTGAGCAGCGGTGGTTTTATTTTTGCTTTTTACTTTTCTGTATTTTCAAAATGTTGACCCATGAGCATGGGTTCATTGTGTCATTAATAAAAAAGAAATAAAAGCCAGAGTGTTATAGGTTGGATATTGTTTTTGCCTCTTCCTGAAAGAGATAACACAGCCACTCCCTTTGCTGGGAGACTCTGAAGTGGCCCCCAGTAGAGCACGCCCTGTACACGTGCCTGACCCATTGATGCTGGATTTGACCATGTGACTTGCTATGACAACATGGTGTTAACTGATACGATATGAGCAGGGGCTCGAACTTGCGTGTGTGGTTTGGTTTGGTCACTTGTGTTTCTGCAGCCCACCACCCACCATGAGGAGAGCATGCTCTAGGTAACCCTTGGTCCCAGAACTGAGAGCCCTTGGAGCAGGTGTGAACCAGATCCATAGCCCGAGGTGGTGATCCCCATCCCCCCATTACCCCTCAGAGTCCTTAGTGAGAAAAATCAATGTAATTTAGGAAGTTTTGTTTTATTTTGTTTTGACAGTGCATTACAGTAATGACTGCCTGGAAGGGAGAGTTGGCCCTGCCCGTGCTGACTGGTATGTTCTGACAGTGCCGTGCTCCCTCTTCTCCAAGTCCTGCTTGCTTTGGTTTCCGTGATCCCCCCTCAATCGCTGTCAGAAACCAGATGATCCTCCTCTTGATGTACCGTCCGGAGGTCATTGGTAGCCCAACACCGTGTCGCAGTGCCTGCGACATTTCCCTCATCACATAGACATTTTATCATCTCACATCATTACAAGAAGGGTGAGTGCTGCACAGTAAGATATTGTGAGATCGAGAAACCACATTCACATAACTTTTATTACAATATATTGCTGTAATTGTTCTATTTTATTATCAGTTATTGTTGCTAATCTCTTATGGAGACTAATTTATAAGTTAAACTTTACCATAGGTATGTATATATAGGAAAAAAACATAATATGTGTAGGATTCGGCACTATTTGTGAGTCTTGGGACGCATCCTCCATGGATAAGGGGGAGATGTACATATTCTCCTCCAGCTATTGCAGTGCCCTCCCCTGGCTTTGCGCTTCACCCACCAGCCACTCCAGCCATGTTCCACCATTCCTGCCCTTCAGTCACCTGCCTCTTACCATCGCCTGCGTCACAGGTAATGAAGTGGAAGCCAGGCTTCCTGGCTGGTCCTAACACTCTTTTTTTGAAAAGTTCCTGTGTTGTAGAATAGGAAGTGCTCTGGCCTCCACCTCAATTGTGAATTCTTATGAGCTGAATTATGTCCTTCCAAAAATCATATATTGAAGTCCTAACCGCCAGGACCTCAGAATGTGCCCTTATTCAGAACGAGGGTCATGACAGATGTAATTAGTTAAAATGAGGTCATAGGAGAGTAGGGTGGGCCCCTGTCTGATGACTGGTGTCCTTCTAGAAAGGGGAAATTTAGACACAGACAGACTTGCACACAAGGAGGACGCCACAAGAACATGAAGGCAGAGATCGGGGTGATGTTTCTAAAAGCTAAGGAATGCCAACCATGCTCAGCAAAACACCAGAAGCCCAGTGAGGAGCCCCGAACAGATTCTTCCTCACAGCCTCAGAAGGAAGCAACCCTCCTGACCCGAGTCTTGATCTCAGACTTCCAGCCTCCAGGAGTTGGAGACAATACATTTCCATTATCGAAGCCACCCAGTTTGAGGTACTTTCTTATGGCAGTTCCAGCACCCAGATACCTGAGCCCACCTCAGATTCTGCACCCGATTACCCCCACACCAAGCCATTCCCTGACACCAGCTGGGTATCCTACAATTCAACTCAACTCTGACACGATCTACCCAGAGATAGTGCCCAGTTCCACGGGTAAGGGTTCAGTTCCAAGAGACCGTCCCCATTCCACCTCCCCAAACTTCAAACTTTAATTGTAAATTCAGGTTATCACCAGTGCTTCTGAACAACAGAGCTTCCAATGACCCCCTCCTTGGGTTCGATTAATTTTCTAGAGCAGCTCACAGAACTCAGAGAAACATTTTACCTACTACATTGCCAGTTTATGACAAAAGGACATGTCTCAGGAACAGCCAGATGGAAGGGCGAGGTGTAGGGAAACAGAGGGGATCTTCCGTGCCTCCCCCAGATCTCCATGTGCTCCCCGACCTGGAAGCTCTCCAAACCCCACCCTTTTAGGTTTCCATGGAGGTTTCATTACTTAGGTGTGAATGAATAAAACATTGGCCATTGGTGACTGAGTCAACCTTCAGACCCTCTCTGCTCTCCACAGGGCAGGGAGATGGGACTGAAAAGTTCTAACTCTCTAATCAGCAGCTGGCTCTCCCCATCCTAGGGGTTTTCAAAAGTCACCTCATTAGCATAACAAAAGACACCTTTATCGACCTCATCATAAGAGATTCCAAGAGTTTTAGGAGCTCTGTGCCAGGAATGGGGATGAAGACCAAATATATGTTTCTTACTATAAATCACAATATTACGGCATGGCCAAGCCTCTGTTCTTCTCAGTGCCCCTGGAGATGACAGACTCTGTCACTACGACCCCCTGCCCCCAGCAGCTGGGTCCAGTTGACCTTGAGGGTGAGTGAGCAGGTGAAATTTTCTCTGTCCTTTCCTTCTCCTCCTTCAGACTCAGTCCTTTCCCTATACAGGTTGCTGAGCCGAAGTCACCCTCACCCCCACCCCACGCCTCCCCTTCAGGAACTCAATTCTGGATTCTGGGGTCTATTCCCCGAAAACTCCTTCATCATGCTTCTGGTGACTTCAGAAAGAAAATGAATCTTAAGTACTTCTCTGCAGGTCCCATGTGGATGCATTAACAACCGTGTCGATAAAGATGGAGCTCAGTACTTTCCATGGGAGCTCTCTACTTTCCATGTTGCCAGAAGCCCGTGATCCTACCCACTGGAAGTGCCCACCTTCCAGCCCAGTGTTCCACCTTGCCACGTGGGGAAATATCAAAGACCAGCTGAATATAAATGCCCTCCCAGCACAAAAATACAAGTATCTGTGGGAGACCCTTAACCTGCCAAGATAGTGGTTTTATCAAATGCGAAATAAATGAAGTTCGAATTAGAATATTAGAAAGTTAGAGCTGAAAAGAACCTAAAGATTGTCAAGCTCAAGCCCTCCATTTTATTGATAAGGAACCTGAGGCCCCAGAGAGGAAATGACTTGGCCCAAGTAAGTTCTTGGCAAAGCGAGGACTAGGATATAGGCTTTCCACTTTGGTTTCCTCAGATCGCATTAGGAGGTTTTTTTTTTTTTAATTGCAATGGCTGTAACTGATCACTGCTTTATTTTCATTCCCTCATCATTGGCTTAATAATCTATGTGACCTTATTTTATTTTATTATAAAAGCAAACATGCACACTGCTAAATAATTTCGAACTGTACAGTAGAGCCTCCTATAGAAAGTAATAACCCCAGGGCAACTGGGTGGCTCAGTCAGTTAAGTGCCCGACTCTTGATTTTTGGCTCCGGTCAGGGAACTCAGGGAACTGGAATGGAGCCCCGTATTGGGCTCCATGCTCAGTGGGGAATCTGCTTGAGGATTCTCTCTCCCTCTCCCTCTGCCTCTACCCCCACTCATGCGCCCATTCTCTCTCTCTCTCTCAAATAAAAAAGTAAATCTTTAAAAAAAGAAATTGATAACCTTAGTTGTCCCCCTTCACCCCAAACACACAATCCCCCTCTCTGGATTAGACACATAAAACCTCTCTTGCCTTTAGCATTTTTGATGGTTATTACTGTATCACTAAATAACATGCTTATCCCCTTTAAATTGTTCAAACTTAACATACTGTGAATCAGTTTCTAAAATTGCTACCTTTATTAATAACATAATAAAACCTCTATTTTTAAATTCTCAACTTTATACATTATCTACTGCCCACAATGTATGGAGAAGAAATTAACATTCATCTCTCTCCTGTGCCTTTGACATGGTCAAAGTTTGTAATGGTTGTTTTCATTTTAAATATTATTTAGTTCTCTTGTCACTTATCCATAAATAAATAAATATCATTCAAAATATTATGAATATGGAAATAGTGTTCATTGCCAACCAGTACTGTGCTTTCCCCTCAAAAATATATCAAAAAAATATCCCTCATCATTAAGGAAGATGGCTCAGAAAGTAAAAGCCGAATGCTTCATCTTTACTTACATCCCTTTCAGCTCAAATCATGCCTCATTCTAATTTGATTTTGAAGACAGGACCGTGTTTTTCGTGGGCAGCCTTTCATTTTTCCTGGTATCCTAATAGATTCCTTTCACATTTGATGATCTTTAAAGTATCCTCCTAGTCATGCTGTTGATTGAACGAAATCCCCTTTTCTTCCTCCACAACATTCTTTGTGGAAATCCTCATGCTCCTGTTTTTGGGTGGCTGGTTAGGTTCTGGGATGGCTAGACAGCAGTTACTTCATTTGGGGAGTCCATGTGTCTCTCTTTCCTGTGTTGCCTTTTGGGTATCTGGAATACATCCCTGAGCATTTTTTAAAAAGATTTATTTATTTATTTATTTGACAGAGAGAGAGAGAGAGAGCATAAATAGGGGGAGCAGCAGAGGAAGAGGGAGAAGCAGGCTCCCCGCTGAGCTGGGAGCCCGATGTGGGACTCAATCCCAGGACCCTGGGATCATGACCTGAGCCACAGGCAGACGCTTAACTGACTGAGCCACCCAGGCATCCCCATCCTTGAACATTTTTGTTTCAGAAAATATATATGAATGGAATTTAAACTTTATGAATTCTTGAATGCCTGAAATGTCTTTATTTCACTCTCATACTTGGCTGATCATTTAGATTGGCAGGGAATTCTGGATTCAAACCATTTCCCTCAGAATTTTGAAGGCATTTCTCCTTTGTCTTCTAGAATCTGTTGTTGAGAAATCTGGGTCAGATTGATTTTTCTTCTTTTGAGGTAATCTCTTTTTTGCTTTCAAGGAAGTTTTAGGATTTTCTGTTACTGTTTGGAATTTAGGAACGTCACTAAGATTTCTCTCAATGTGAGCTTTTTGCATTAACCCCTATTGGGGTTTGGTTGGGCTCTTTCAAAATTAGAAAAATCCCTTCTGTCTTTAGTTCCAGAACATTTTCTTCTAATATTTCCTTGATAATTTCCTATTATTTCTCCCCACCCACTGCCAGTTTTCCCTTTTAAACCTCTTCTGTATAAATGTTACAGTGCTTTAACTTTCAATTAAATTTTTCATTTTACTCTATGTTTTGAGACATTACCATAAGTTTATTTGCCAGAGGACCAACTTTGTCTTTAGCTGTGTGCTTATTATTCAGAATGCAATTTAATTTTCTATTTTTGCAATCATATTTGATTACTGAGAACACTTTTTGTTTTCTGATTACACTTTTTAAATGATCTAGTTTTTCTTCTAGGGGTATAATTTCTCTTAAACTGTTGTTATGTATACTAATAAGACTTATTTTTAGATATAAAATATTCTGAATTTTGTTCTTCTTCACCTGACACTTTATCTTGGCATTTATTGGATGTCAGTACCCATAGGGTTAATTAAGTTCTTTTTAATAGCTACATTGTATTTCATTTTATTTTTTACATTATGTGTAACTCTTCAACAAGTTCCTTAATGGTGATCTGGCTTTTTTTTAAAAAAAGAATTGATATCACACAAACAATTTTACAATTATTCTTGTATGAATATCTTTGTGCATATAGGTTATTACTTCAGTAGAATAAATTCCTGATTGTAAAAAGTGCTGATGTTTAGCATGTTCACATGGTGACTATACTTAATAGTACTATGTTACATATTTGAAAGTAGCTAGGAGAAGAGGTCTTTGAAAGTTCTTATCCCAAGAAAAAAATTTGTAACAATGTATGGTGATGGATGTTAACTGGACTTAATTGTGGTGACCATTTTGGAATACATACAAATAGCAAATCATACATTGTACACCTGAAACTAATATAATGTTATGTCAATTATATCTCATTTGAAAAAAATAACACCTTGACAATTAAGGAGAAAAATAATGAACACCTAAACAGTATACTAAGCAATTGCCAAATCTCCACTCATTGAGTTTCTATTAACAATTCCCACAAATAGTGGAGAGAGTTCTGTGAACTCCCTCCTCCTCAACAAAATACACTATCAGTCTTGACCCACCTCATCAGTGAAAAATGGTATCTCAGTGTCATTTAATTTACATTTTCTTATTATGAGTGATCCTTACATTATTGTATGTTCAAAAATCTTTCGTGATTCCATTTCTGTTAACTATTTTGCTAAACTGGGGCCACATTTCTATTAAGTTACTGATATTTTAAAAGTTTTATAGGAATTCTTTTTTTTTTAAGATTTTATTTATTTATTTGAGAGAGAGAATGAGAGAGAGAGAGAGCACAAGAGGAGGGAAGTGGGAGAGGGAGAAGCAGACTCCCCACTGAGCAGGGAGCCCGACGTGGAACTCGATCCCGGGACTCCAGGATCATGACCTGAGCTAAAGGCAGTCACTTAACCAACTGAGCCATCCATGTGCCCCTATAGGAATTCTTTATGTGTTAAAGAAATTAGTACTTTGCTGGGATGCCTGGATGGCTCAGTCAGCTAAGCATCTGCCTTCCGCTCAGGTCATGATCCCAGGGTTCTGGGATCGAGCCCCACAACAGGCTCCTTGCTCAGCGGGGAGCCTGCTTCTCCCTCTGCCTCCTGCTTTCCCTGCTTGCATGCTCTCTCTCTCTCTCTGACAAATAAATAAATAAAATCTTTAAAAACGTAGTCCTTTGCTATCATGTGAGTTAAAAACATTTTTTTAGATACTATTAATGGAGTTTTTGCCATCCTAAATTTCCAATGAACTTTTCAAATTTGGGATAGTTTTGGATTTTTTAAAAAATTGTGGAGACAGTAGAGTTTCTATCCACCCTACCCTAGCCACCCCTATTATTAACATCTTAGATGAATATGGCTCAATTGTAATAATTAATGAATCAATATTAACACATCCTTATTAACTAAAGTCCATACTTTATTATTCAGATTTCCTTAGCTTTTGTCTAATGTCCTTTTTCTGGTTCAGGATCCTATTATATTCAGCCACCACATGTCTTCAGACTTCTCCTGGCTGTGATGTTTTCTTAGACTTTCTTAGTTTCTGATAACCTTGACAGTTTTGAGGAATACTGGTCAGGTATTTTGTTGAATGTCCCTCAGTTAGGATTTGTGTGATGTTTTTCTCATGGTTAGACTGGGAGGAAGACCACGAAGGTAAAATATCGTTCTCATCACTTCCTGTAAAGTGAACATACTATAACCATGACTTACCGCCCTTGATGTTAATCTTGATCACCTGGCCCAGGTGGTCAGGTTTCCCCACTGTGAAGTCCCTCTTTCCATACATGACTCTGGCAGGAAGTCACTATGTGCAGCTCACACCTAAGGAGTGGGGACTTAGACTCCACCTTCTCGAAACAGAGTATCTTCATAAAGTATTGGGAATTCTACATGGCAGATTTGTCTATTCTCCCCTCATTTATGATTTATGTAGCTATGTACATATTTGTTTATTTATTTATTCAATGATTTATTTATGTCAGTATGGACTCATGAATATTTATTATATACTTTGGTTTATAATCCGATACTACTTTATTTACTTTGTGGCTCACTCTGTTCTGCTTTGACCACTGAGGTAGTCCTTTCAGCCTGCTCCTATGTCCCTTTGACATGCCCTTGTCATTGTGTGCTGTGTTTTTCAGCACTCCTTACTGCAAGATGCCCCAGGCTCATCTTATACATATCCTTTCCCAGCGCTAGAATCAATCATTTCTCCTATTCCTTTCACTGAAGAATGTTATCAAAACTAAGGTTCTAGGGGCGCCTGGGTGGCTCAGTCGTTGGGCGTCTGCCTTCGGCTCAGGTCATGATGCCAGGGTCTTGGGATCGAGCCCCGCATCAGGCTCCCTGCTCAGCGGAAAGCCTGCTTCTACCTCTCCCACTCACCCCTGCTTGTGTTCCCTCTCGCTGTGTCTCTCTCTGTCAAATAAATAAATAAAATCTTTAAAAAACAAAAAACAAACAAACAAACAAAAAACAAAAAAAAACTAAGGTTCTAGGTATGCTCATTTTTATTGGAGTGTCCTTGCTTGTAAGCCTTAGCTGACAGAGCAAGGAAATGTATGTGTATACACTAACCCACATATAAGCACATATCTATAAATATTTCTGTATGTAACATCTGAATCTATATTAAGCCTAACATGAGTTCATATTGATGCCTTCAAACTATAATCCGGTACCACATGGCACTTCCTAGCTTCCTCCTTTGCCTACCTGTAAAATCCTACTCTAACAGTGAGAAATCTGGCTCCTACCCTCTGTCATCCATTTACTTAATTGTCTAATTATATGGGTATCTGTGTACAGTGTTTTCAGCATTAACCTGTACCCCCATGGGAAAAACTTTATCAGCCAGAGTACAGTGTTTAAGTACAGGTCCTCTTCCTTTTAGTCTTATAAATTCTACTCATTTCCAAATTTGCTTAGATCAGCACCTTTCCCTTCACCTTCTTCAGTGAGATTGTTCCATGCATTCCTAATACAGTTAGATTCTTCTGTCACATTCTACTTTCCAACTTAGCACCCCCAATATCTTAGATAAGTTTTTAAAATTTGCACATATTAAGGTTTACTCTTTGTGCTGAAAAGTCTATGGGTTAAGGTTTACTCTTTGTGCTGTAAAGTTCTATGGGTTTTGACAAATGTAATGTCATCCATCCACCATTACCATAGCATACAGAACAATTTCACCACCCTGCAAATCTCTGTGCCTCCCCTATTCAGCCCTCTCTCCCTGAGCTGAACCATTAGCAGTCACTGATCAATTTAGCATCTCTATAGTTTTTGCCCTTTCCAGAATGTCATGTAAATGGCAAATGCAGTATGTAGTGCAGTATGCAGATTTCACACTGGCTTCTTTCACTTAGCATTATGCATTTAAGATTCATCCATGTTTTTGTGTGGCATGATAGCTCATTCCTTTTCATCACTGAAGAGTATGCCATTATATGGATGTACCACAGTTGATTTACCTATTCATCTATCAGAGGACATCTTGGTCACTTCTAGTGTTGAATAATTATGAATAAAATTGCTATAAATATTCATGTGCTGGGTTTTTTTTTGTGTGTGTGTATCTATGTGTGGATATAAGTTTTTAGATCAGGTGGGCAAATACCTAGGAATGTGATGGCTGGATCATATAATAAGCACATTTAGCTTTGTGAGAAAAAGCTGAACTGTCCTCCGTTTTAAATTCCACCAGCGATCAATGAGAGTTCCTGTTCCTCTACATCCTTGTCAAAAATTAGTATTGTCATTTTTTTTGGGATTTCAGTCATTCTAATAGGTATGTAGCGTATCTAATTCACACTTCCCTAGTGACAAAGGATGGTGAACATCTTTTCGCTTGTGTATTTGTCATCTGAATGTCTTCTTTGGTGAGGTGTCTCTTCAGATATTTGGCCCATTTTAAATTGGGTTGGATGTTTTCTTATCGTTGGGTTTTAAGAGTTCTTTAAATATTTTGGACTCTAGGTTTTATGAAATATGTCTTTGGAAATATTTTCTCCCAGTCTATGACTTACCTTTTTTATTCTCTTAGCAGTGCCTTTAACAGAGTAGACATTTTTAATTTTAATAAAGTCCAATGTGTCAATTTTTCTTTCACAGAATATGCTTTTGATATTGTATCTAAAAACTCATCACAAAGCCCAAGGTCATATAGATTTTATCCTATATTTTCTTTTCTTTTTTTTTTTTTAGATTTTATTTATTTATTTGAGAGAGAGAGAGCACAAGCAGGGGGAGCAGCAGAGGGAGAGGGAGAAGCAGGTTCCCCACTAAGCAGTGAGCCACACTAGGGGCTTGATCCCAGGACTCTGGGATTATGACCTGAACTGAAGGCAGACGTTTAACCAACTGAGCCACCCAGGCGCCCCGATTTTATGCTATATTTTCTTTTAGAACTTTATAATTTTGTATTTTATATTAGGTCTAGGATCCACTTTGAGTTATTTTTTGTGAAAGACATAAGGTTTGTGTCTATTTTTTTCTTTTTATTTGCTTTTTTTGCATATGGAAGTCTATTTCCTCCATCCCTGTTTGTTGCAAAGAATATACTCCCTCCACTGAATTGCCTGTGTGCTTTGTCAAAGATCAGTTGACTGTATTTTTGTCCTACAATTTTTATGTTTTTAGAATTATCAAATTTTTTTAAACCTTCTGGTTTTATGTTGTGCATATAAAGGCCTTAACTTTCCAAGATTATTTAAAAAATTCTCTATATCTTTGCTCAGTATGGTTAGTATTTTGTGTTTTAAATTTTTGATTCAAATGTAATTTACATAAATGTAAAGTGTGAAGAAGAGATTCACATTTATTTTCTTCTGAAGCTTCTGAGTTGTCTGAACACCATGCATTGAAGAATCCTTCTTTTCCACACTGATATACTTTTCTTATATACAAAATTGTTGCATGAATATTCAATGAATATCTATTTCTCCATTCCCCCTTCTGCTCCTTTCAGAGATTTTCCAGTCATTTCAATAGCACACTATTTAATTACCATACATTTATAAAATATTTTTATATTTGTAAGACCAATTTTTCCTCATTATTTTTATTTTTCAAAATTTTCTTAGAGATTCTTACATGTTTATTTTTCCTTATCAATATATGATTC
The DNA here is from genome assembly GCF_029215605.1 of Mirounga angustirostris. Taxonomy (NCBI): domain Eukaryota; kingdom Metazoa; phylum Chordata; class Mammalia; order Carnivora; family Phocidae; genus Mirounga; species Mirounga angustirostris. The sequence continues at coordinate 124,475,144 of NW_026991709.1, forward strand.
AACTTATCCACCTAAAAAACAATCTGTTGCTTTCACAAGGATCAAATTAAGTCTAGATATTAAGTTAAGAATAACTAAAGTCTGATAATACTGATTTTTTGTTATCCAATAATACAGTAGCCTTTCAATTATTTAAAACTTATTTTGTGTCTTTCAATAGTATTTTAAAGTTACCTTCCTAACAATGTTATTCAATAAGCACATTATATACAAAAGTCTAATCACCTTAATTATTAAACAGAATTATCAGTTGGACAAAAAATAAAATCCAACTATTGCTGCCTATAAAAAATTCACTTTAAGTATAAAGTCATATTTACAAATGAAAGGATGGAAAACGATACAGCATGCTACGTTAATCAAAGTAAAGACTATTACTAGAGATAAAGAAGGTCATTTCATGATAATAAAGCCATCAATGTATCAAGGAAACAAAACAACTCTAAATGTTTATGTGCCATATAACAGAACTTCAAAGTACACAAGCAAAAACTGACAAACTGAAAAAAGAAATAGATTAATCAAACAATTATTGTTGGAGATTCCAGCACTCGTGTCTTAATAGTTGACAGAACAAGTAGACAGAACACTAGTGAGGAAATGGAACACTTGTACAACGCTATCAGCCAACTTGGCCTATTTGACATTTTTAGAACACTCCCCCATCAGCAGTGTAATACATTTTTTTTTTCAAGTGTGCATGGAATATTTGCCAAGACAGACCATATTATGGGCCATAAAATAAGTATCAATACATTTAAATAGATTGAAATGATAAAATGTTTATTCTTTGACCTAAATGGAATTGCGCCAGAAATCAATAAAAGAACAATATCTTAAAAATTCCCAAATGTTTGTAAGTAAATAGCACACTTTCAAAAAACTCGTGGATCAAAGAAAAAAATCAGAAGGGAAATTAGAAAATATTTGGAACTAAAAACATGTAAAAAAGCAGTAATTAGGGGAAATTTATAGCACTAAACACCTAGAAAAGAAAAGAAAGAAGAAAGAAAGATCAATCAATTATCTCAGCTTCAAGGAAAGAAGAGGAAATTAAATTCAGGTAAGTAGAAGAAAGAAAATAATAAAGACCAAGGAGGAAATCAATGAAAGAGAAAACAGAAGAACAGATAAAATCAATGGAAACAAAAGCTGTTTTTTTGAGAAGATCAAAAAAATGGATGGACCTTTAACCAGATTATGAAAAAGAGAGAGAAGACACTAATCAACAATATCAGGTATGAAATATGCACCCATACAGATACTATAGCTATCAAAAAGTTTTTAAGAAAATATTATAGACAATTTCATTCCAATAAATTTTTAAAAGCTTAGATGAAATGGTAAATTTTCTTGAAATACGCAAACAGCAAACTTTTACAAGAAGTAGATAACCTGAATAGCCCTATGTTACTTAAGAAATTGAGTCTGTAGTTAAAACACTTCCTACAAAGAACCCTGGCCTGGTTCATATCAGTGGGGTTTTCCACCAAACACTTAAGGAAGAGAAATATCAACTCTGCACAGACTTTTTTTTTTTTTTTAATTTAAGAAGAAATAACATTTTCTAATGTTGGCCACAATTCTGTGTGGCCAAGATTTAACTAATACCAAAACCAGAAGAAGAGGATACAAGAAAAGCAAACAGTAGGTTAATATCCCTCATGAACACGGATGCAAAAATTCTTAACAAAACTTTAGCCACCTGAATATATTATAAAGGATAATACATCATAACTAAACTGGATTTATGTCAGGAATGTGAGGCTGCTTTAACATTAGGATATCAATTGATACAATTTGCTATATTACAACCTAAAAAGAGAAAAAATGTGATCATCTCAACAGATGCAGAAAAAAACATTTGACAAAATTCAATATCCATTCATAATAAAAAAAAAACAACAACACCTCTCATCAAAACTAGGAAAAGAAGTGAACTCCCTCAATCTAATAAAAGGCATCAAAAGAAACCCTACAGCTAACACCATACTTAGTGTGAAAGACTGAATTCTTCTCCCCTAAGATCAGGAATAAGGCAAGGATGTCTATTCTCATCTCATCACATTTTCTGTAGGGTCTGGGTCTAGCCAGGGCAATAAGGAAAAAGAAAGAAAGAAAAATCGAAGAAGAAAGAAAGAAAAGAAAGGAAAGAAGGGAGGGAGGAAGGAAGGCAGGAAAAAAGAAAAGGCATCCAGATTGAAAAGGAAGGAATAAAACTCTTTATTTGCAGAAACATGAGTCTCTATGTGGATGTCCTAGAGGGTTTCTTTTTTTTCTTTTTTCTTTTTTTTTTTTTTTTACAAAAAAGCTCCTAGAATTAATAAGTGAATTTAGCAATGTCAGTATAAAAAAATTAATTGTATTTCTGTGTACTAGAGATGACCACTAGGAAATACAGATTTAAAAGATACACTTACAATAACATCATAAATGCAAAATATTAACAAAATATATCTCAATATTTGTATTCTGAAACTATAAAACATTAATGAAAGCTATCAAAGACGAACTAAATAAATAGAAAGTTATACCTATAAATCTATAAATTCAGTGCAACCCCATTAAAACACCAGCAGGTCACTTTGTAGAAATCAGAAAGCTGACTCTAAAATCTGTATGGCAAAGTAAATGAATTGTAATAGCCAAAACAATTTTGAGAAGGGCAAAAGGACACCTACTACCTCATTTCAACCCTTACTATAAAGCTACAATAATTAAGACAGTGTAATAATCATGAGAGGTAAGATATAGAGGTAAATAGAACAGAATAGAGAAAACAGAGATAGATTCAAGCATATATGTTCAATTGATTTTAAGTGAAGTTCCCCCTGTAATTTAATAGATCAAAGATCTATTCTTTTCAGCAAATATTGATGGAATGGTTGAATATCCACATGCAAAAAAACAAAAAATCAAATAGCAACCAAAAAATACCCCTCAACCAATCTCAACCTGTACCTTGTATCATATACGGAAACAACTCAAAAAGGATTATAAACCTAAATATAGAATATAAAACTGTGAAACATAACAAAGAAAACATAAAAGAGAATTTTTAAAAAGACTTTATTTACTTATTTTGAGAGAGAGCAGGGGCAAGTGCAGAGGGAGAGAAACTCAAGCAGACTCCCCGCTGAGCATAGAGTCCAATGTGGGGCTCCATCTAATGACTCTGAGATCATGACCTGAGCCGAAATCAAGAGTCAGGCGCTCAACTGGCTGAGCCCCCCAGGCGCCCCAAAAGAAAATATTTTTTACTTCTGGTTGGGTGAAAATCTATTAGATAGGACACGAAAGCACAAACCATAAAATTAAAAAAAAAAAGATAAATTAAGTTTCATTAAAATTTAAAACTTAGTCTCTTTGAATGTTAAGAAAATAAAACAACAAGCCATAAACTGGAAGAAAATGTCTGGGGGAAAAAAAAAGAAAGTCTGATAAAAGAAGTCTATTTGAATATGTAAAGAATTCTCAAAACTCAATAAGAAAAAGACAACCCATTAAAAAGCAGTGACTTGCACAGATGCTTCAACAAATGAGACATTTGAAATGATAAATAAGCACATGAAAAGATGCTTGACATCATTCAACATCAGAGAAATGCAATGAAAAACATGATGGGATATCACTGAACACCTATTAGAATGGCCAGAATTTAAAACAAAATGAAAACAATTCCACATCGTATCAAGTGTGGGGATAGGACATTTTTTCATCCACTGCTACTAGGAAAGAAAAATGGTACAATCACTTAGGAAAACAATAATCAGGTTTTTTTGGTAAAGTTAAACATGTACTTATACTGTGGCCCAAGAATCTACTCCAAACTACTCAGAAGACATAAAAACATATGTTCCTACAAAGACCTGTACCTGGATGTTTATAGCATGTTTATTTATAAGAGTAAAAACACCATAAACAATCCAAATGTCCATCAGCTGATGAATAGATAAAGAAATCATGTATACATACAACATAATACTATACAGCAATAAAAATAAGGGAACTACTGATACATGTAACACCAAGGATTCATCTCAAAAGCTTTGTGCTAAGTGAAAAGAAGCCAGACACAAATGAGTATGTTTTGATTATTTCATTTATATAACACTTTGGAAAAGGCAAAACTATAGAGGCCAAAGTCTGATCAGCAGCTTAAGGATCACATGAACTTTTTGGGTTGATTAACAAATTTCTATATTGCTTGGGGTAATGATTATATGACTGATTTTCGAAACTCATAGGAATGTACCGCTCAAAAGGGTGAACCTTATGTAAATTATACTTGTTGAGAGACATTTCTCCATGGAGTTCTTGTGTGTCTTATGAGGAGACAATGATTGTCCTTTGTTCTGGCCTATCTTCTCAGGAATATTTGCATAGTGAATAGCCTTGGTAGACAGAGATGGTGTCACTCTCTGGAGTAAAATGCAGGCGTGCTTACTGTCCACTATAATAAAGATAATGTCTTCCTCTGGAGAAAAAGGCAAACTTACTGCTGAGTAAGTTCAGGGTTCCTCTTCTGAAATGCAACACACTGTTATGTGTCGGTCCACCTGGCCCATGTCATGTCACCCTATGGGAACTGGGGCTCAGGAACTAGTCCAAAAGTTATGGTACTCTGGTTACCCCTTCTGGTACAACAGCACCCATGAAACAGTGTTGGGGTGACTTATTAGTTTGCAAATAGAATAAAATATTTGACCCTCCACAGTTTCAACACTTTTAGCAAACATAACCAAATATATGTTCAACCAGGCAATAAATTGTCCCCTGCTTTGTTGCCTGTTAATGAGAAGGAATTGGGGAGGCGTTACAGGGCGAGTACTGGGGAATAGATTTAAAAACAGCTCTGTGGACTGGGTCTTGGATTAGGCAACTCCCCTCTAGTGGAGGGACTTCTTTGCCTATCTGGTGGTCAGCTTCAAGTTCACTCTATTGTAATGACTAATAGCAAGATTTCTCCTGGAGACAGGAGGCTGAAAGGAGGGAGGTTTGTGATCACTATGTACAGAAACGGGGAGTCTATAGATCTTTGACTGTTCACTCGAGAGATGAGTGGGGTGGGATATATAATGTTTTGTTTTTGTTTTTTTAAAGATATTATTTATTTATTTGAGATAGAGTATGTGTGCTCATGTAGGTGGGGGGGAGGGGGAGGGGAAGGGTGGAGGGGGAGCAGCAGAAGGGGAGGGAGGGACAAGCAGACTCCACACTGAGTGTGGAGCCCCACCCAGGGCTCTATCTCACAATCCCAAGATCACAACCCCAAGATCACAACCTGAGGAGAAACCAAGAGTCAAACACTTAACTGACTGAGCCACCCAGGCCCCTTGCATAATGCTTTGTTAAGAAAGAATGGGAATAGCTGGATCATCTTATGGCTCAGACCCTCCTGCAGTCTATCATGTCAACCGTGGAACCGTTTGAATATGAGAGTAAAAGTTTCGGAGATTTTTTTTTTGCAGTGGGTTCTGGATGCTTTAAGAGTTTTTTCCTAAAATGGACAGACTCCCCTGGGAAACCATAAATGAGTCATTAACTAGTATTCAGGGTCTCACTGCCCTGAATTGGGTTTATAATAATGATGGAAGTGACCCCCTGCAGAATGAGAAACTGACCCAAAGAAATTTAGATAAATGCTCGCTGTCAGTCCTGCCACCCCGGAAAATTTCCCTAGCCCTTGCATGGAAATCAGAGAACTTAGGAGATGTTATTTTAGTAATGGGAAATGATGCCCCAGATTAATGTGGACTCCTCAAACAAGTTGCCACTACTGTGTGAGCTAAGCCCAAGCCAGCCAGGGGGCACAAACCCTATGGCCCCAGGTGGAAGTCACTGAGGCTGTGGCTGTTGAGTCGAGTTCTCAAGAATGAAACACAGGGCATCAGCCATGAGGACCTCACCATTCCCTATAGAATTGGGTAGGCTGAAAACAATGGGAGTTCCTTTGGTTGAGCTGAGAGTAGCAGCTGCACTGCTCAAAATGGAAAGTGGCTATGCACTGCTTACTGGTGTGGAGCCCCTCTCTGTCCAGTCCCCTCAATTCATCTACCCCCCTCTATCTCAGCTACTTTAGGGAGAAAGATGATTAGTCATGTGGCCAAGATCTCCTCTTGCCCCCAGGAGTACTGAAGGCAATATGCACCTATCTGAGTTCACTAGGGAATTTCTGGGAGGGGAGACATTCAAATTTTTATGGCTCTGTTGAGCACAGGTGCCCAATTCACCATCATACCCTTTGCCAGGATTTAGCTAATGAGGTTTGGGCAAGGTTCAGAGTGGGGAAAGGGAGTTAACATGATTTTGTGGGTGGGACCTTTTGGGCCAATTAAATGTACTATTGTGGTTTCTACTGATGAATATATAATTGTTACTTATATTTTACTTGCATGTATTTTGAATGTTCATAAAGTCCAGAGGAGAGTCTTTTGATCAGAAGGAAGATGCTCAAGAAACCTTTAGTATTTTTCCACGGGTGCTTAAACTGTGCTGTGATTTGCCACCAGTGAATGAGGTTTCAACATGACTGTCTCTACTCCCTGATATCCAAAGCCTTCACTGCATAAATGATACCCTGTTGGTTGGCAAATCAGAAGTCTGGGTCCCGATGGTTCTGTGGTGTAATCACACCTCTGCCAGCAGGGTGGTTCAAAACCCTGACAAAATTCAAGCCCTGCTCTTTGTGTAAAGTTTCTTGGGACTATGTGGGTCTATTCACAATGCTCAAGTACACCCCTTTTGAAAAACATCTATTAGCTTTGCCTTTGTGGAAAGTAAGCAACGGATTCATAAAGTCCTTGTGACTCAGACAAGGATGAACAAGTTTGGAAGTCCCCAATAAGCCGACTTGTCAAATGGAATTAGCATATTCAAGTACTCAACCAGGCTGGCCCAGCAGCATCTTGGATTTACATGAAAAGGTGACAGCTATGGAGACACTTAGGAAAACTATTTGAGGGCATCTGTTAAAGCAGGACACACAGATATCCTTTGGCCCAGCAATTTCACTTCTATGTATATATTAACAGAAATGCATAAATGTCTATACTGAAGGACATGTACACCAAAAGACATGTGAGAATATTCATAATACAATTATAATAATAAAAAACTGGAAATGGCTCAAATGTATAACGATAGAGTAAATAAACAAATTGTGGTTATATTCATACAAAGGAATATTATATAGTTACTAAAATGAATGAATTAAAATTATAAGAACATGAAGAATTTCACAAATATGATTTGAGCAAAACAAATCAGGTAATAAATAATAACGTTCTATATTATTCCATTTATATAAAGTTTATAAGAAAGCAAAAACGATTTATGGTTTAGAGCTCAGGAGAGTAGTTACCTGTTTACTTTTATAACCTGGGGCATAGTGACTGAAAAGGAACTTGATGCTAGTAGTTTTCTTATTTCCTGATCTGGATGGTGGTTATATGGGTGAATTTGCTTTTGAAAATTTATCAAGCTGTTGACTAATAATTTGGATAATTTTTCCTCTATATTATACTTTAATAAATGTGATTATTAAATAATCAGGGCCATTGATAATAAAATGTTGAAAAGGCTAGCACAAATACACAAATAAGAACACTACATACTAATCACATTTATTAATACAGAAGCAAGAACCCCAAGTAAAATTGTAATATGTCAGGTCCACCAGTAAATTAGAAGTAAAACATGCCATGATGAAGTAAAGTTTATTTCAAGAATTCATGTCTGATTCAATATATCATCTCCTCTGTAGATGCTAAAATGCATTTGAAAAAATAAAATATTCATTTAAAAAAATAATTCTTAGTACAACAAAGATAGAAACTCCCTTATTTGAATATCTATACAGAGCAGCAACCAATATCACACTTGATTATGAAACAACAACAATGATCTTTCCATTAAATAAGCAAAAAGATAAATATGTGTGCCACCACTATTATTGAATATTATTCTAGAAGTCCCAGACAATGCAATAAGGCAGGAAAACAAATTAAATGAAAAATATTGCCAACTTGGAATTAACACTATTTTTTATTGTAGACTATATTATGTGCCTGAATAAAAAACAAATGAAATAACAAATTCCACTGAATAAATATTTAATAATATTAATGCTTAACAGGTTTGATAATTATAAAATATACATTAAAAATTAGGAAGTATAGTGAAAAAAAGATTCTCTTGACTACAAGAAAACATAAATTATAGGAATTTTTTGGAAGAAATATATAGCATCTGTAAGAAAAGTACAAAACTTTGCTGAGGATTATAAAAGATTAATTGCTGAAATACAGAGAAATGCCATATTTGTAAAAAGAAGATATATCTAGTAAAGATTGCTACTTTCCCGTATTAACATAATATTTAGAGCTATTCTAATAAAAATACCACTATTTTGGAAATTTACAAAACCATCTCAAAATTCAATTAGAAAATATGCAGGTGAAAATAGTTATGAGAATTATGAAAGTGAATAAGGATGGATGACTCATGTTACACAACATTAAAATGTGTAATGAGGCTGCAATAATTAAGATAGTGCTGTCCTGGAATAAGAGTTGGCAGGCTAATGAAGGATCTCAGGTGTCCAGAAACAGGTATATATAGACATGTATGAATCTAGTTATAAAGCCGCAAGTGAAATAAATGGGAAATGGGTAGATTATCCCCACTATGTCCAACCATAGGCAACCATTCTATTGTGTTCAATGCAGATACTCTGGTGATACACGTTCTTGTAAAATAGGTATTGTCATATTATACATCCTTCCTAGTTCTTGCTTTGCCCACTCATCCCTCTGATCTTAAAATCCATGCAGGTTGCTATGTGAAAATCTAGTCGTCTCTTCTCTGAGACACAAGCACTCCACGGTGTGTGTCTACCACACTCTGGCTATCAGTTTTCTCAGCAATGGACACCCAGATTGCCTCAACTCCTTGCCATCAGACAACTTCAGTACAGTCCTGTAACACTGATCATCTGGGCTGGAAGACTGGAAATCACTTAGAATGTCCAGCCTTCTTGACTATTTTGTTACTGTTTAAGACTTGCATTTTCTCTTGGCCATGAGTTTTACCTTTTCTAGTGTGAGACCATTCCCCTTGGCAGGGAAGCATTCACCCTTTCTGAAAGTTGGATTATAGTTGTTGGGGATGACCTTGCTGTGAAGAGTGTGCCTCCTGGCTGTGGTGTCTCCCTTTGTCTGCATGGCTGGGCTCTGTGTCCCCTTTGTTATGAGCACCCCAACATCCACCTTGACACACTTGGAGGTAAGGTAGGTTTTAGAAAAACAATGTGTATTTTAGGATCAGTCCATTAAGGACTGGAATCCCAGCTCTGCAACCCACTATCTGAACAGCCTTAAGCAAACCATAAGCCTTCCTAAGCCTCAGTTTTTACATCAGTGAAATGCTACTAATAATACCTGATGCATTTAGGGCATAGTGAGGCTTAAATTAGATACCATATGGAAAATCTACTTGCTGTTATTTTAGTGTACCAGACTGTTTTTAAAACATACCTGGCCATAGTTACAATGGTGTTTTCTTGCAAAGACTCTTCTATCCTGGCTCATTTCCTTACTTCCTTCAAATATTTGCTCAAATCCCACCTTCTCAATGAGTTCTGTCCTGATTGCCCTAACTAAAATTGCAAACTACTCTTCTCCTGCTCTCCAATTTTCTTTTGGCCATAGCACTTTTGCATGCAAAGATGTTAGATAATTTATTTATGTTTATTGTTAGTTGTCTGTCTCCCCTTGCTAGCTCCTATTGAAGACCCAGATCTGTGCTTTGTTTACTGATGTATTCTAAGCACTTGGAAATAATGCCTGTTTCCAGGTGGCTTAGAATTCCTACTAAATAAACATTTCTTAAATGAATAGTTATATTTATCATTGCTAAAATCAGAATAGTCCTGGGAGCCTAAAATGTTTTGATGGTGCCAGAATGGCTGCTTGAGGAAGTCAGTCTTTGGAGAAGGTAAACACCAGGCTGAGGTCTGCATGGGGTTGAGGTCTCCCAGAAGGAGTCCTTATTTTCAGTCACAGCCTAGGAGATCAGAGGCCCCTGGGTGGGTGGGTGATAATGGGGTATCAACCAGGCTGAGTCACCTCCGCATGGGGCAGACACTTAATAAAAGTCTATTGGCTGGATTGGAGACAAATTGGCATGTGTTTGTTAACTTTAAATGTAGAGGCAGCTATGCCTTAGTCACCAAGAACTCCATGATCAACGGGAAATATCCTTGCTTTTTGTCTATCAGCCTGACAGTTTGGAAAAGAGCTCAACTTTTATCTAAAATTCAACCTGGAGGCTGATCCTTCTGGTAGCTGAAGTAAAAAATGGAGTGCCCATTGGAAAGGGCTGCTCAGGAGCCCATATGAACAAAGGAGGAGCACGATCCTCATTTTTCAGGCCAGCAAAATGACATTGCATCCTCTCCTGAGGTCAGAAGAAGCCTGATACAGCTGTGGGTCACTGGTGACTTGGGGGTCAGTTCCACGCAGAAAGTCACTGGTAAAGGCTGGGTGCTGGTGTCAATGGGGCTGTTGGAACAGTAGCCTGTTAGCTGGCTATTTGAGAACAACGTGGAGCATGTGAGTGGAGCGGTGGAGGTCCGGGGTCCTTCAGACTCACTTCCCCATTTCTTGTCCCTCGTGTGCCTCCTTCTCCTCCTCCTTTGCCACCGTCTCTTCCTCCTTCTCACTCCCTTCACCAAGCTCCCCTTTTTCTTCCTCTGCTCTAGGTCAGTGCTCCTCACACCTTGGTGAGCATCAGAATCCCTTGGAGGGCTTATGAAAACACAGACCGTGGGGACCACCCCTTAGACTCTCTGATCTGGCACTTCTGGGCTGAGGCCTGAGAAGTTACATTTCTAGCAAGTTCCCAGGTGATGCTGCTGTTTCTGGCCTGGAGTCCACACTTGGAGAAGCACTGCTCTATTGCTTGCTTGCTATTTACTCCTCGACTTCTCACTGTGTTTCTCCATCTACCTCTGCCTGTCTATGTCCTCTCATTGTCTTGTGTCTCCTTTATGTCCTCGCTAATGTCCCCATCTCTCCATCTGCTACCCCAACATCTCCAATTTCTCTTTTTTAGGACTTAAAATCAGGAGCAGGATGGACAAGGAAGCCCTAAGTCCTGTTACCCAGCACCCTGCATCTTGGGATGGCATATTCTTCTCTCTGACGCTCTTGGATGCTCTTCGCAAGCCCCTCTGCTGAAGCCTCCCTGCCAGTGATTGTGACACCCCGAGAGCCAAGGTGGGGACTAAAGCCCAGGTCCTTCCATATGGCAGGCCTTGTTCCTCTGCTCCTCTCTCCCACAGAGAATGCCTGGGAAACTTCAAAGGCCACAGAAGTGGGGGGAGAGATGAGAGAAAGTGAATCCATTAAAAGGCGTAAAAGCTGACAGTTTCCAAAATAATGATCTGGGTTTCCTCTTATTTAAAAACTACCCAGCTGCCCTGCTGCTTTCATTGCTGTTGCAACTGACACTCAGCTACGTTTGGAATTAAAAATACATAAGCGCTTTCTGAAAGAGCTGCTAATTTGAAGGTCATTAGCAGCCAAAAACATGTTTCTTTTATTTATAAAAAAGGCACGTAATAAAGCTATTAATATTTACTCTCCTCCCTGAGCTCTGGCAGGCTTCCTTGCTGCAACCTGAGCTGCTGTCTTGCCTTGGCCCCCACTGATGTGCCCTCCTGTGGCCTTCACTTCCTTACACCTGCCCTATCCCTGACACCTGTCTGGGGCCTCCAGCGCCCACAGGAACTCGCTGTGCCCCAGGACTCTGTGTGCGCACCACTCTCAGTTTCTCTGTGCCCTCGTGGAGTCCCCGAGCTGGCCCCACTACACAGCCCCGCCTCTCCACTCCCTCTCCTCAGCTGTTTGTTTTATGAGGGAAATTACTAGAAGACCAGTCTGTCAACAGCTTCCCTGCAAATCCTACTTGCAAAAGGAAGGGGGTGGGGGGTGGGGAGGAGAGAAAAGGCAATGAGGCTGGGGGTTGCGGTTGCCATAGAAATATAGAAATGGAGCTGACAACTGAGAAGCATTCTGCGAGCACAGGGGACAGAGAGTGAGAGGTGCGTGAGAGGGGCTGCTGATCAGGAGGCAGTTACGTCAAATATGTCTGGAGGAGTCCATGTGGAGATACGGTCCCGGCCTTGGAGCGTAGATCCTGCCGGAGGGCAGGGCTGAGATGATGCAATCGCAGGGTGCGAACCGCCCAAGCAAGTAGCCAAGACTCTCCAGAAATGCAGCAAAGAGCGTGGAGACCCTCCAGGTCCCCGTCCACCTTCACCCCGAGCAGTGGCATCCCCAACTTTCTGGTCTGGGGCCGGCAGAGCCCTTGGTTGGCCACGTGACCTCAGGATTCCTCCTGAAAATCTGATGTGTGGCAGAAGAAAACATCGTGGTGCACTCTGGCTTAACGTAGCTTCTTGTCCCTGAGATTTATTCCTTCATTATAAAAAAAAAGTCATTTTGGGTTTACTTACCCAATTTTCTCTCACTGCTCTTACTTCTTTTTTTTTTTTTTTTAAGATTTTATTTATTTATTTGTTAGAAAGAGAGAGCGTGGGCGAGAGAGAGTGAGCGAGAGTACAAGCAGGGGTAGCTGCAGGCAGAGGGAGAAGCAGGCTCCCCGCCGAGCAAGGAGCCCGATGTGGGACTCGATCCCAGAGCACTGGGATCATGACCTGAGCTGAAGGCAGCCACTTAACTGACTGAGCCACCCAGGCGTCACGCTCTTACTTCTTCTAAGTACACATGTGAGGCAGCCCATTCTGCTTGCTGCTCATCTCGTGCTGGAGAAGGGACGGCTTCCTCACGGTAGGTGAAGTGCAATAAATCTTACCAAGCTCTCAGGACAACTTGGGGGGCTTGGAGGCCACAGAGGTGGGCGGATGGCTCTGAGGGCCAGGGCAAGGGGGGCAGGCAGTGTCTGGGTCAGCAGGGTCATTTCATCAAGGCCAGTGACAGAGGTCCCCTATGAGGGGGGCCCCGCTTCTCAAGCTAGCCTCTCCCTAGGCAGGGTGTGCACAGTGGGGGGCTGTCTAGAAATGACCACCTGATTCCTGCCAGATCCCTCACCCAGGATACCGACCCTTCACACACCAGCCTCCTCGGCCCCCCTCGGGACTCCTGCCTCCAGGGCAGCACTTCTCACCTCGTTTTGTCTCTCCTCCCCTGTGAGACTGTGGTGCCATTAGAGCAAAGACTGTGCCTGGCATTTCCAGGTTTCAGTAGAGATCCATGAATGATTAATGCATGGGTAAATAAATAGATATTTGTGACCTCTTAGAGACTCTCTTTGAGTCTTTCACTGCCACCACCTTCTCCTAAGTCACCTGCTTGCATGTATCTCCTTTCCCATGACCCCATCGGTTCCCTGGAGAAAGTCATCATTTGCCCTAATCAGCCAAGGAGACAGAGTCCCATGGTGGCTGACTGTTCACTTTCCGGGTGCTTTAGTCCAGGACCACGATCATTTTAACACTGACTGTGAGCTATCACCTACTTTTCACTTCACAGTTATACCCTGAGGAACTTGCTTTGTTTCTACCTTTCCATAATATCGGTGTTAACACTCTGGTTATAGTACAATCTGATTCTCGTGAAACTGCTTTCAAGAATGAAGAAACCACTGGTAAGGACTGCCTGACAAGGCTGATGAAAGACAGTCCCAGGATCGGCATTTAGTTGGTAAGGCTTCTGCAAATATTTTGGGCTCCTGAACTTTGCCACAGCCTCCCTGACTCCAGACACTGTCTCTCTAGTCTCCCTGAGGCAAGTTGTGTTCAGGTTGACCTGACTCAAGAGCAGGAGCTTTTAACCACTAGTTGGACCAGGCTTGGCACACTAAGGCCCATGTACCATATGCAGCCTGCCACCTGTCTTTGTAAATAAAGTTTTATTGGAACATAGCTACATCCATTCATCTAAATATCATCTACGACTGCTTTCAGACTACAATGGTGGAGTTGAAGAGTTGTGACACACACGATATGGCCCGCAAGTCTAAAATATTTACTCTCTGGCCCTTTATAGAAGTTTTACCATCCCCTGGATTAGATCTGCTGCATATGAGTCTAGAAGAGATGCTCTGGACTTTTTTGCTCTCTGGCTAGCCATAGGACTCAGAACCACAAACAGTTAACTGACTCCCATCACCATGTGACAGTTTGCAAATAAGACCAAAGGAATGATGTTCACTCCGATGAAATCAGCAGTACAGTTATGCCCCCTGGGCCAGACAAGTTAAAGCTTGGCAAACTGCCCTCTCTATGAAACATCCCAGCAGATGAACCCCATGGTTGGAAAAAAGCAATAAAAAATGGTTAATTGTTAAATTGGATGTCAGAGAGAATATCTTTCAAAGTTGCAGGAGGCCCTTTGCATTTGGAAAATATCAGATTGTGAGTAAGACAAGAGGTCACCACTAAGCAAAGGAGCCCTTCCCCCACTGGACAAAGTGGATGCAAGTCTTGGTGCCATCTGCTCTGTTCTGCAGGGAGACCCGTCACCAGGTGCCCTGCTCAGCTGCTGCATTTTCCTTGAGCGAGAGCACAAATAAAACCATGTGAGCAGGTGGTGTAAACATGATTCCAAAGAGTTGTAGAAGTGGCCCAACCTTGAGCCTGGGGTGAGGTAAATTCAAGAAGAAACCTTGTAATCAATTCGTATTTTTGGTCCTTTGCTTTCCCTGTCAGAGGCGACTGATGGCAAAGGGGCATGGACTCAATTATTAGTTCATTTATTTAACAGATTGACTATGTGATGGCTGAGCACCAGGCCTGCAGATTCAGCCATGAGTAAGGCATGCTCCCTGGCTTGGAGAAGCTCCCAGTCTGGGACGGTGGATAACAGACGCATCAGCAGAGCATCATAATACTGACAAGAGGATACCATGATGGTGAGAAGCACAGGGCACTCAGGGCCTTGAGGACAAGCAGCAGACCCACGTGGGAGGACCTCGGGATGCCTTTGAATGGAGCTGAGGCTTGAAGGGGGGCCAGGAGGCCACCAGGTGAGAAAGGAGGCGGGTCAGGTGTTGCTCCCGCTAAAACTCTAGGACAATCGATAGGGCAGTGGGTGTTGTGGGAGGTGTGCGGGGGTTGGTAGGAAATTCAAAGAAAAGTGAGAAGGATTCATAGGTTCCCTAGCCTCTGCTTTTCAATCCCCTCCTTCATGATTTTTTTTGGCCATATCCACATATTAATTGTATTATCATTTAATTGCTATTTTTTCTTAAAACCAAGACACTGTTTTGCTTGCATAAATTTATCTTAAAAGGAAACTTCATAATATCTGTGAAAAATGCATGTATTTTATGTGATAGATATATTTTTCTCTAGTGTACATTAAAAGAAATGTATAACTATTATGATTTTGAAGAATTTGGACATGTATGTCCTAAAACCCACTTGCCTACCAATGGTACACTCAGTACTCTTTCGGAAACCCAGCAGGTTGGCCTCCAAAAATGGCTTTCTGGTCACCAAAAAATTTCTGAAAAGTTATTAGTGGAAGAAAACTCCTCCTATTGACTGATAGGCCCAGATATTGGGCTTTAATCCAAAGAAGAGATTAGGTTTAGTATCAGGAAGACAGGCCCCTAGCCTGTGAGAATAAGCAAGTAAGTGCCTATGCAACATATTGAAGAAGCTTCCAGAAAGCAGCTTGGAAACCCACCCAGGAACAAGGCAAAGCTCGATTTCAATCTCTGTAAACATGCAAGGTGAAGGGCAGAAATGATTAAGATGACAGATACACGCAACTTTGAAGTTCAAAAAAAAAAACCAAAAACCAAAAAACAACCCCCAAATCCACAGAGGTTAAGGATTGACCTTTACCAGAAAGCAAGAAGACTTTTTACAACAAACCTCAGGCACTAATTTGCTTTCTATTTTTAGGTCATGTTCCCAAATCCCTAGAAGTAAAATAAACTGATAGCTACTATTTATTGAGTATTCCGTAAGAACCAGGAACTAGAGCAAGTGATTTATATGTGGCCCCTCATTTCACCCTTGCAAAAGCCTTGGGGAGTAGATAATATCACCCCCGGTTTACAGACACGAAACCTCAGAGTATAAACAAGTTTCCTATGCTATGTGCCAGGACTGGGGTGGCCGGTAGAAATTCCCAGATGTCTCAGGTGGCAGAATGATTGAAAGAATACGCTCCAGGTAAATCACCTGGGTTCAAGTCCTGGCTCTTCAGTGTGATCTACAACAAGCGGCTGGAACTTCTCTGAGCTGTATTAGTTAACTAATTTTCAAATGGGCGTAATAATACCAGTTGTATAAATACTGAGTGTTCCTGTCTCGTAGCAAACACTCAAAAAAAGTAGCAGTTTCTATTACCAATTACACAATTGAATTTGTGATTATTATTTTTGAGAACTTCTCAAGTGGCCATAATTCTGCCCCCCACCCCAGGAGCACCTCCTTTAATTAGCTGATAAAAAGATTCACTTTAAATTCGAAATGTACAACACTCCCAGCTCTCACCCCTAGACTGAAATCTGGTATGGGAGCCGTAATCAGCTTATCTGCTTCTGAAAAATCTCCTCATTGTGGTCAGAGATCCCTGAGATGTCTGCGATCAAACAGTGGAAGCCCAGTTGACATGCCAAAGCCCACAGACCTTGAATGCCAGGCACCTGCATGCTCTGCCTCCTGGGTCCAGATCCTTCCTAGTGTGTGCTGGGGGAGCGGGGCTCAGCTCTCATCAAGCCTATTGTGTCAACATGCGGTCGGGGGTAGAGTTAACATGGAACCACAGCAATCTAGCAAAAGGTGGGCTGAATGCTCAGATTTGGAAGCAGTGTGTTTTGTTTGTACAGCTTAGATGTGGGACACTTTCTGAAGTCTTCATTTCCTGCCCATGCTCCTGGTGAGAGCAGTTAGAGTTCCCAGCTCACGGGTAGCTGCTCACCTGCTCATTCAATGCGTGTCACAGCATCTGAACAGGTCAAGATTGCTGTGTACACTCAGGACTGTGTCCTACAGCAGTGAAGATCCTCCAAGAACAACCCCCATCTCCACCTAGTTTAGCTGGGTCTGTCCCATGTGAGTGCTGGGGAAGCAGTGGCTAAAGAGGCTGGTGACCTGCGCGAGCAGACACCAAGCTTGAGTGAAAAAGCTGAGGGTCCTCCCTGAATTATCTGACCTGTCTTCCTGGCCAGGTAGCAGTCTCACACATGTTGAGTTAATGAATGTGTGGAGTTCTGCTTTGCTATTACCAATCTCTGCTCTCCATCCCACTACTATATTTGTTGGGAGTCTGGGATCCTGACCCTGGGCTCTGCCCCATAGCTCAGACCTAACCTTGAAACACAACTATCCCAATCCCACTGTCTGCCTGGTTGGTCCTGTTGTTGGGCTCTTCCACGTACTAGAATGTCCATGAACTTGCCCTGGTTCCCATCCCATGGTGACCAACTGTGGCCTCTCACTACCATCCTAGCCCAGCCTCCCCCCTCCGGGTACACCTTCCATTCTCTATGGCTGAGGCTCTCTTAGCCTATTTCCAGAGCTCACCTATTTCTTTACCCCAGCTCTTCCAGAATGCTCCTTCCTTTTGGGTTTAGTCTCCCTGGGCCTGGTCATTCCTTCTCTCCCACAAATATTTATTACGTGTGGGCCCTATGTTGGGTGCTGGAGATATACAGACAGATATGGTCCAAGGAGCTCATGGACTAGAAGGTTGAATGTGATGGACATAAGGACAATTGTTGAGGAGATAGAGATGGAGGGCCCTGAGTCTGCAGACTCAGCCACCCTCAGCAGACCCATGATATCTGAGCTGCGACCTGATGGGCTCGAAGGCTTGGTGGGGAGGGGGCATGGGGTTGGAGGAGTCCCCAGCACAGGGATAGCCATGAGTACTGAAACTAAGTGGAAAGGCTCTGGACAGGCAGCAGGTGTTAGCTGGTGGGCAATCTGGCTGGAGAGGTGGGCATAGGGCTCCCTTCCATGATCAGGACTTTGAACTTTGTCCCATTGGTGGGGGGTCAAAATCCCATTGGTGGCGGGTAGCCCCAGAGGGATTCTGAGTGAGAAAGGGGCCTGGGATACTTCCCATTCATTTCTCAGACGACCCTGACACTGTCTGCCCATCCCCTTCATCAGAAACGGGCATGCCTGTCGTCATGCTAGGTTGTGATAGCAAGGTCCATGGGTCCAATCACGGCTCTTCCACTGTCTGCACAAGAGGATGTGGGAACTAAGTGACCAGGAGACTGTGAGGAGGCTGGACAGTGAGCCTGAGTTCTGCTAGGAGCTCATGCCATCCTCCTTTCGTTCATCCTCCAAATCTAACTGGACCACTGCGCGTTCTAAGCTGCTCCTCCCTCTGGCTGTGCTCCCTGCCCTCCCAGGCCCACTCTCTCGGTGACCCTCCTCTCTCTCTCTCTCTCCATGGATTCTGTTTCAGTAGCTTTCAAACGTACTCAAGTCTTTCCCGCTAAAAAACAACAAAATAACAACCACCAAAAGGGGAAGAAATCTAGCTACCTCCTGATTTTCTTCTCCCCTTTGAAGTCAAGCTTCTTGAAAGGTTGTGATGTCCTCTCTTTCCTCAATCCAGCTAGTATCTTCTGTTGCAGTGCTGCCCCTACCAAGGGCACCCACGACTTCCTGTGCCTAAACCCAGGGACAGTTTTCAAACTCTACCTTGTATTGGCCCTCCATGGCAGCGCTGGGCCCTGGGGCTGCTGTCTCCCCCTAAAAGGTTTTCCTTTGGCTCCACAGACCCTGCACACTCCTGGCTTTCCCTCACTCTCTGCAGTGGCTCTATCCTGATGCCTCCGTGAGCCTCCCTTTGCCTGGACATCTTTTAAATCAGGCTGCTTCTCAGGGTTCCATGGGGGCCCACTTCTCTCCTTGCTCTTATATTCTCATGCAGTAAAAACTTCCACTCCCACAGCTTTAATGGCCATCTGGATAAAGGATGACTCCCAAATCTGTGTCATCAGCCCAGATCGCTCTGCTGAATTATAGACCCCTATATCCAATGGCCCATGGGCAATTCAAATTCATATTGTTCTCCCTCACCCTCAGTTTCTTCCTCCTTTGTATCCCTTAGTGAATGGTATACAAAGCCACTCAGTGGCCCAAACCAGAAACTTGGGATGTCATCGTTGACTCTGCCCTACCTCTCCACTGACAGACAATCCACCTCCATCTTCTATTGATCTTACCTTCTTCATGTTTCTTTTTTTTTTTTTTTTACCTTCTTCATGTTTCTTGAATCAGTCCATCCCCACTGCTACTTCATGCCTTCACCCAGGCTACCATCATCCTTTGCCTACATTATTGCATCAGCCTCCTAACTAGTCTCCTAGAACTGAGTCTTGTACCCCCGACTCCATTTTCCATTTTGTGGCCAGAGTGATTTATATAAGATATACTTCCCTTGCTTCAACCCACTTTCCAGATTCCTTACTCCATATAAGATCCTGCATGATCTAGCCCCTGCCTACCCCTCCAGACACCCACATACAGCACTCTATTCTCCAGCCTTGTTGAACAGCCTGTCGTCCCACAAACATGCTACTTCCTCTGTGGCTTTGGAACTTTTGTCCATGCTGTTCCCTCCACCTACAAGACCAGTTCCACCACTCACATCTCCTTTTCCCAGTTGCTAAGTGCTTTCACTCCTCAGGTTCCAGTTTAGCAGACGCCTTTCAGGGATGCCTTCTTTGACCCCCTAAGACAATGGCAGTGCGGTTTTCTGTGCTGCCATAGCCCTGTCTATTTCCCTGTTGAAGTTATGTACAAAGTTGAGTTCTCCTATAAAGATCGTAGCTAGAACCTGTCATCCACTCTGTGTCAGAAAGCCATTTCCAGAGCTGCCGTCGTTCCTAATGTATATGTATATATGAATTTAAATAGCAGGAAAGAAAACTAAAGAGAAGAGAATCTCTATATTTTAAAAGAAAAAAATAGCATGGGCTCAGTATCTCAGTACCTTGGAAGTGGTTTATCTGTTCATAATTTTGTTTTCTTAATTCAACTTTTTTTCCTCTCTGGGGAATGAGTGGCTACAGGAATCTTGGAGGAAGGGTGGATTTTGGAAGGCAAAACAACGCTTGGAAGAAAGTCCCAGTGTACAGGGAGTGGTAAAAGACACAAACAAAGTTTTCCATGGCAAGGGAAGTCCCACCATCCTTTCTGCCCAGCTGGATATCAACCTGGCAAGACAGGAGCCCTGGTTCTACTTTCAGACGGATGGGCTACTCACTGCCCTTCACTGACCTTCTTATTTGCCTCTGTTGTACCAAGGACAGGGCTGCATGCATTGCTGTGTCCCTGGTGGGGACTGTGCACAGTGACTGACACTCGGTGGGATGCTGCTTTTCCTGGCCAGTCCTCTGGGGAAGACTGTGACATCGTGTGAAAGATGCAGACAGGGTTGAAGAGGAGTATGTTAAACTTCACAAAACTAAAATTAGAATAGCCTACGATTGATAGCAGTTAAGAATAAGTGAGAAAGATTGCAACTAAATACCTAGGGATTAATTTCTTTAAAAGCATACTGTTTAAGGTCATGGACTTCTGTAGGTAAAATAATGATATGTGAAACTTTCTCAACTCAAACTTATTTAAACCACCAACTATGTATTGAGCACCTGCCATGTGTTAGGCAGCATGTTGGGTGCTGGGTATAGAGGTGACTAGGACATGACCTGAGTCTACTCTCACTCTGGGGATCGCCAGGGGTTTCTGGCAGAGAATGAACGCTGTGTGCCACGTCATGACTCCTAGCAACACGGGAACCCATCAAGGGCCTGTAATAACAAGGTCAGCCCAGGAGGGATGCAGGGGTGGGGGTAAAGGAGCAGAGGGCTCTCCTTTTCTCCCAGGCGTATCATGGAGGTCCATCCACCACTGCCCAAAGTTGTCCATCCCACCTACCCTTCAACGGGATCTGCAGAACACATCATGCCCCACCTGCCCACCACCAGGGCCAGCATTTTCTCAGAGGGACTGAGAGTTGGTTCTCAGACCCCTGTGAACATATTCTCATTTGAAAATCACTAGTCTTAAGAGATTCCCTAGTGGTGAACATAGTTGCCATTTGACCTCGATCAACTTGAATGACCTTTCGGTGTGATCCAGCCACCCCCCTCCCCCTTGGGATGACCTTTCTGAGGCTTCAGTGATTCCCCTCTCCCACCGCCAACCCCCAGCCCTATTGATATCTTAGACAATACAAAAACGTCTGGCTACTTTTGAAAATGACCCTGAAACTTCCATATGAACTGCAAGGCATCTCAATGAATGCAAAACTCCCTGTGACATGGATCTTAAGTGTGCTTTGAGCCTTCTTGGTGGCAGAGAACTCTGGATGCTACCTGTTTGCTGCTTACACTCCATCATGGCTGGGCTTCTCCCTTGCTTCACTTGCCAGGGACCTAATCATACCCTTACTCAGTTGGGGCCAAAGCCATTATTATTCTGAAATGATAATGAGGTTCCCAGGCTAGCTCACAAAGGCCTTCTTAGAACAAAATCTAGCTGTTAGAATCTTGCACTTTTAACTGGCACATTGTAGATTCTCACCCTCCTGCCTGATGTCTCACTCCTGCCCCCAGTATTCCTGCCATTCTATTCATCAGTCCTCACTGGTTTCTGTTCTTTTCACAAAGGCATGGCCAAGGGTAACTTCTGTCCTTACTTAATTTCCATTATATTCGGGGACCTCAGCAATTTCAGTGATCCTAGGGGACCTCACTGACCCAGCTCTACACATAACTTTGTGGGGGGCGGGGGCATGGGGAGGCGGTAGGAGAGAGCAGGCAAGTGGTTTTAGTAACATAGGTACCTGTTGGACAGGTCTGAGCTCCGGTGGTCTCCAGATGCTACAGTGAACACCTGCTCTGCACATGGATCTACTCGCTTCATCCGTCTCCCTTTATTAGGGGAGGGCAGGGAGAGAGCACAGACAGCTGGGTCATAGTCCCTAAGGCTTTCCCACAAATCACCTCCATTGCCATAACCCCTGAGCCAGGAGCACTAATGAAACATCGCCCACCTGTTCCCTGGGCAGTGCTCACCCACATGACCCTCGGCGGCTGCAGGCGCGCCTGGCAGAGAACCCCTCTCTGGAAGCCATAACCTGGGCTGCGCAGCACGGCCTTAGATTCCATCTCTTTAGCCTGGCTCGGAGGGCCACAGGCCACCGCCCACTGTGCAGAGTGGGTTTTTAAGGAACCATCCGAATTGGAATTCATCCTCTGCCAGATGCTAAAGTAGCACGTCTAACTGAAATTCAGAGGCCTGGGGCCTCACTGCCAGGGAGCATTCTCCCCAGGGAGCTCTGCTGAGAGTGTGAGTAAAGTCTCCTGGAGCCACGCCGTCAACGGACAAAGATAGCTCCACACAGGAGACCAGCTTCTCGCACTGCTTGGTGCCCAAGAAGAGGCTGGGGGTTCATTCCTCTCTTTCTGGGTGGCTCAAGAGCTTTAATAACTATCACTCCCGGAGTCAAGAACTTTACATCGATTACTAATTCCGGTTAGTGAAGTGCCGCGGTTCCCAAAGTGTGGTCCCTGGACCAGCAGCATCAGCACCACCTGGCAATTTGTGAGAAGGGCACGTTCTTGGACTCCACTCCGGATCTACTGAGTCAGAAAACTCACTGGTGGGGCCGGCCCAGTGCTTTGTGTTTCAACACATCCTCCTGGTGATGCTAATGCACGCTCAAGTGCGAGACCCACTGGGATCGTGGATAAGAACACGGAATCAGGTTGCCTGAGTCAAAATCCTGACTCCACCATTGTGTGGTGCCGGGAAGGTCTCGTCTCTGTCTCTTCATCTGAAAACTGGGGGTGGTAAAGCATCTGCTACTACTTTATAAGATGCTTGTGAGGAAGAGAGTTAATAGATGCGAAGTACTTACACTGCGCTTGGCAGAGAGACCTCGCTCAGGAGTGTTAGGCCTCATCAAAGGTTGTTACTACTATCGGATTAGACACAAGAGGCAACAGAGGCCCAGAAAGGTTAAGGATTGACCCCGTGCTACAGGATTCTCTCCCTCTCACACTCTGTCGCCTTTGTAGGATCTTCCGGTGAAACAAAACCCAAGGGCGTAACACGACCTTCACCTTGACCTTGCTTTCTTGACAGTCAGAAGGTGGGCGGGCATTAGTGAAGGAACAGTGAGGATTTCAGGTTAAGGATGCTGCCTGAGAAATCTGGTGACAAGTTAAAATTCATTCCTGTGGAAAATTAAGAGTAGATTAGCCGAACTGCCTAGACTTGTAAGACACTTCATGGATTGAGGTCTTTGGGGTAATTAGCAAATTGTGCATGGAATTGGCAAGCCATTAATAAGGGGAAGTTTTCTCTTCTACCTGCTACACGGCTGGGTGGGGGCCCTTTGCAACCATATGCAAATCTGCTGAGACAGTTCTGTCCATCTCCTCTTGTCCCCCAGGGGTTAAGCACAAGAGTGATGCATTAAGATGGGGCTCTCCTGCATCAGAGCTGTACCCCTAGGCCCATGAGCCTCTCTGAAGGGGCTTCAGAAGGTAAGACCTCCCCCAGTACCATGTGTTACCTAGGACTAGGGGAAAAGGCTCATCTCACCTTAAATTTGCATTCAGTAAGCTACACGGGGACTGTGGCTTCTTTTCCTGCCTCACACTCTCCCATCCAACTGCGTGTTCACAAACATACCACAAGCCAGCAGTCTAAAATAGGCTGTCGTGGCTTTTACAAAACTGGCCTGGATATGAACTTCTCAAATGCAGTATGCAAACTGAAATCAGGGCTGATAGTCTATTATTGGTGACTGTTTATATTTATCTGCCAGTGACTTCGTAAGCTGCACATCTGAGGCTTCAGAGCCTCATATTTATTCAGTTCTTCCTTTGGGTCACATCAGTGAGAGCGATTCTAATATATTCTGCTCCTTGGGAGTCACAAGGTCTGGGATGTATTCCTTCCCTCCCATATGAGGGGAAGAAGGACAACTGTTAAGGATTCTCCTGTAACTCGGGGATGGACCCACTAGGGTCTGAGAACACACACTCTGACACCATTCTATGTAAACCCAGACATGCTTCTGCTCATTTTAATTAGACAGATAAAATTAGCAAGGAGATTAAGAGAAAAGGAGAAATTAAAAATATTTAAATGTTAAGTGGAATTTACAAAAGCAAATGGAACAATGAGGTACAAGAAGGAATGCAGAGAAACACAGACACATTTGAAACATTCCTCGGATGCCACACGGCTTAAGCCAGTCCACAGATCAGGTAAGAAGAATTCTCCCTTGCCATCTCTTGAATTGCAGATTCCAGGGATGTGGAAGAACATTTTCCAAGAAACACTTTCCTTCTCCTTCTCTTCAGATGTTACCAAGAATAATTAATCAGTCAGTATCATTCTAGAATGGCCCACACTGCCTCCAATTCAAACCACTCACCTGTTTCCTGTCTGAATTTGCAAGCTCCTGAGAGTTTTTTCCCCCTTTCATTTTATTTTTCTCCCTGCCCTCTCTCCCCATTGAGCCCATAGGCCAACTGGGCCAACCAGAACACCAAACCAACAACACGTTCCAGCCCCTTTGGATTTTCCGGGGGCAGAGACTTCCCGGTTCTTCTTTCTTGTTTGCATCTGTTACGAACAAGCACAGTCATTTTAGAACACAGACATACATGTGTGTGCTCCTGCACACGGAAACAGGTTTTTCTTTTTTTTTTTTCCAATTTGTGGTTTCTTTTTCCTTTTTGCAGAAAATGCAAACAAAAGAAAAACAAGGTTTTCAATTGAAGGTACATCTCTTCTTCAATATGAAGACATTAATTGAATTGGTTGGATCCCCCATGCAGTGGTCAGCAAAGTCCTTTGGCAACTGACAGAACGACATCTGGAGACTCAGGAGCTGGGGTTTGTTTGAAGGAACTTCCCTACACGAGTCATGAGCAAAGGGAAATGGATGTGGGAGAGGGAGAGGGCTCGTGGGGAGGAGTACAAAAGGAGAAAAGAAAAGAATGTCATTGGTGAGGAAGAAAATGGAAAACTGCCTGTTTCTTCCCTCTACCTCCTTCCCTTTCTTCCTGTGGATGGGTGACTCCAGTGCCCCGAGGGTGGGAGCCGAGCTTACTCTTCGTTCCCCCGATGCATACCGTTTTGTCTTCACTTCTGTTGAACATCACCTTTTCGTATTTTTATGATCATAGATTTGGTTTCCCACAGCATCTGAAACATGCTCTGTCACTGAGAAATGAAGGTTGCCTATTAAGAACAGGTCCAGTTTCTTCTTCACTGATGTAATGCATTTCTCAGCCGAGAAGCCAATCTTTCCAGAACGTTCCACAGTGGTCAACCTCTGATTCCCTCTTGAGACTGGTCCTTTTCCTTCCTCTCCTCCCCCCAGAAAATGAGAGTTCTCACGCCACTGCCGTTGGTGACTGACTCATCTGGACCCTCATAGAATGAATGCTGTTCAGGATCTTCTTCTGATGACCTGCCAAGGTGACCCCTATTCTCAGGAGGTCTCTAGGGGGGAGAAAGCCACACAAAAAAAAGGCACTTTAGTGTTAGGGCAGCTTTTCACGGATCAAAACTCATCACAGAAGGCAAGCTCTTGATATAGCTGGGTAGACAAATAAAAGTGTTTAAAATCCAAGACTCAAGTTTATCCGTCTTTGGCAAGCGCCTACCTAGATATTTTTTTGCTCAATCTCACTTGCTTCATGCAGTGGCCTTAGTCCCCAATGGCCCCTCCAACTTAGACAGTCCTGGAAGTGTTGTGTCTTGTTCTTCACCTATGGGTTCTGAAGCAGCCCCTTCCTTGTGTCCCTGACCCTAGGTGGACTGGAACTTTCCTCTGTGTTGTTTTTTTATACACTCCAAGCACACACTATATGGGGCTTTAGTTATGCTGTGGAGCTTTCTGCCTAAATTAGTGATCACCCACTGAGATTGAAAAGATGTGGGGTTTGCTGGGTTTTCTGATGTTTTTCCCCTGAGTTTCCATTTTCTGCCTCTGTTTGAATTTTAATGTCATGAATTTTTAAGAAGGGTGATCTCAAAATAACTTTCAAGTATCTGCCCAAGCAGGAATTCAAGTAATATGTTTAGAATAAGGGTTTGAGTTGGGTTCATCTTTAAGCTGTGAGTCTTAATGATCAAGTTCATGGCTTATATGCATCTTTTCCTAGTTAATAATAATAATATATAGCATTGCTTGAGTACTTCTCATGTGCCATATACTATCTCATTTATACCTAATGAAGCATTTCATGAATTTTGACAAACCACTCAAAGTAAATAATAATAATTTAACAGTAATTGTTTCTTGTGTGCATCCTGTAGGCAGGTAATAGGCTAAGTGCTTTGCTTGCACTATTCCATTAACCTCTCACCACAAACCAATGAGATGGGTACTATTATTATTTGCTCATTTATGGACAAAGCAAGTAGGGCTCAGAGAAGTTAAGTAACATGCTCAAGATCACAAAACAGATAACTGGTGGTGGAGCTGGGTTCGAATTCAAGACTACCTGGTTCTTAGCCACCCTTGTAGGGCTGCTCTCAGACCTCTTCTAAGGTCCTGACTCTATCCCCCTTCAAATGCCCCTGTCCCTAGCATAGCAGATGACTCCCCACGAGGAGGCTCCTGTGCTCCCCTCAACCCTTCTTTTCAGCTGGTGGCCAACCCCCTCAGGGCTGCAGCTGGCTCAGATTGTCAAATTGTCCGTGTCTTTTCAGCCAACACTTCTGAGAGGCATGCTTGAATTTCAAATTCACAAATTGTCCTGCAATCTATTTTATTTCGTTGCTCATGTTCTTTTTCCATCTTTTATCTCTCAAGAAACAAACTAAATTGTTCCAATAGTGTGTGGACATTTTTTTACTTTGAACTAAATCCCTTAATTTTTCCTTTTCCAGACTGAGGAAATCACTCCATTTGATTCCTTCAGTCGTGGGGGATTGGGGGGGGGGGGTGACGGCCATATCACAGCGGGGAAGCAGGAGCAGCCCCACCAGCATGAGCACCCACTTCGGCCCCTGAATCCAGGCTCTCCAATCGTCTAGGGCATTCACGTCAGCGCTGCAAGATGGGGAACCTGATTTTCTTTTCTTTTTTTTTTTTTAAAGATTTTATTTATTTATTTGACAGAGAGAGACATAGTGAGAGCAGGAACACAAGCAGGGGGAGTGGGAGAGGGAGAAGCAGGTTTCCCGCGGAGCAGGGAGCCCGATGTGGGACTCGATCCCAGGACCCTGGGATCATGACCTGAGCCGAAGGCAGACGCTTAACGACTGAGCCACCCAGGCGCCCGGAACCTGATTTTCCACTGGTAGGTGCTGTGCTTCTTTTTGTGTGTGTGTTTGTTTTTGGTGATGCCTGACAATAATTCATAGTGGCAGGGACTGCCTTTTTTAGGCATCAACAGAAAAATGAAGCCACATTTAAAAAATGAATTCTGATGTTTCACGGATCCTAGGCTAGATGCACATTCAAGCCATCTCCCTGGAGAAAGTGGAGGTTCCATCATTTCTGGCAAGAATCAACCTCAGAGAGGTAGAGCGGGACTCCGGGAAGACTGACTGCAAAGCAGTAGTCTGGGACAGAAGCTGTTTCTCTGGGGTTCAGATGCTGGGTCTGGATGGGACCACCCCTCTCCCCAGGGACCCAGCAACTGGCCCACCGCAGGAGGAAATCCCAGCACCTAGCATGGTGACTGAGACATAACAGGTGATCTGTAAGTGTTTGCCTGGAGGACTGACCGATCCTCTAACCTGGGAAACGTGTGTCACAGGCCACCAACCCCCATATTGTCCATACACGTTGTGGGCCAGGTGGCCGGTGAGGTCCTCTCTAGCTGGGTGTGTGTACTCAAAATTCGACCCTTGCCAACTTCAGTCCAGTGGTTCCCAACCTTGGCTGCACCTGAGAATCACCTGGGGAGTTTTAAACATCCCGATGCCCAGGTCTCAGCTCCTACCAATTAAACCAGAAGATCTAGGAGTGGAAGTCAGTCATCGGTATTTTTTTAAAGATTCCTAGATCACACCAGGGTGTCACAAAGTATGGGCATGCTGTGCCCCCAGGGCGGACTGGTAGGAGGAGATGGAAGTGGCCTTCAGGAAAGAAGGCTTTAGCCCCCACTTTACCACTCATGAGCACTGAAGCTTCCGGCACTAACTCACCTCCTTTTTGAATCTGCTGAATGGAAGGGACAAAACTAGATAATTATTTCCCAAACTACCGTGCAGCAAAACCCTACCCCTCCAAAATACGGATCCACGCATTTAAGAATTTTCAGTGGGTTTCTTTCTTTCAGGATTTCTCGTGGCCTTTACAATGCTAATATGTGTAGCAAATCTCCAAAAGGGTGATAAAGTGTGCAGTATTTCCCAAATTTATTTGACCGGGGGACACGTTTTCCAAGGAGAACCTATTAACATTTCCCAGAACAGGTGCTGCTCAGAACATTCTTGGGGAAATGATGGACTAATGGATGTTTAAGACCCTTTCTGGCTCTCATCGTATTTGAATAATTTTAGTTTTCATATTCCTCCATCCTCCTGTGGGAGTTGCAGACTGGTAAATAATTGGTGGGGGATGGAAAAGTCTGCTTACTCACCAGCACTAAGTACGGACCCAAGCCCCCCCCACGTCTGGGATTGTTGCTCAATCAGTGCAGCACCTCTGCTATGTTGCTTAAAGTGCTGGCTGCCTGTGTTCTTTCCATCGGGATGCTCTTTTTGATGGGTTAAGTTTAAAAACTTACATGGAGGAGAGACTCATGATGATTAGGCAAATGACATATGGCTGCAACTTGGAAGAGCGCTCATTTGGGGCCAGGATGAATCTCAGCCTTGCCACCCGACCCTTCCATCTTTCCATGGCACTTCCCCACCAGGCCTGGTTCTATACAGAAGTAGAGCTCTGGGGATGAGGCCAGAGATCAAGACTGGTACCATGAGCCACAGCAGGGAAGGACCCTGATCCTTCCCACCCACAGGCGGCAAGGAGGCTGTTCCCCTCACTTACTCTGATGTCATCTGGGTGACCAGCTGGAGGGAGGTGAAGCCGGCGGTGAGGAAGCTGTCCCTATACTGGACCATTTTGATGGCACTGAGCCAGTCATCCACGGTGGTAAAGGCCGTGAAGTCTGGAATGGAGCGGTCTAGCAGGGGCTGGGAAGGCCTGTGAGAGAGAGAGAGAGAGAAAGAGAGAGAGAGGGAGGAGCAGGTGAGCCCACAGCTGCTGAGGTGTGTGGACAGAGCCACACTCTGGGTGGACAGCAGACTTCATGCAGGATGAGGATTCCTTCCTGATAGGATGCGGATTACACGGGAGCCCTGCCCTGACCCTCCTTTCCATAAAGAATTCTGGAGGCGAGGTGGCCAGTACCCCTGCCTATGGGCTCTGTCACACATCACCCGGCCCAGACAGGGAGACTGATGCAGCATGCAGTCTGGAGGGAAGAGAAGGCCCGTATCTCCTTTGTAAACTGGAATCGAAGAGCTTCACCATCCAAAGATACGGTTCTTTTAAAAATATATAAAGTTCACTATAACCTTCCCAAATCTATTGGTAACATTTTATTTTTCCTGGTTCTATCCTCAGCTAATTGAAATAAATGAAATAGATCAGCCCTCCACTGACCTTCTCTGGCACATTCTCAAAGCAGACACCTTGCTACCCAACCCACAAAGTGGGGTGCCACCTTGACGTATCCCTCAACCCTCAACACTCATGCCCAGTCTTTCACTAAGAATTAAAGATTTGACCTCCAAAATCTCTTAAATTCATCCACCTCTTTCTGCACCATTACTCTGACTTAAGACCCTATCTTCTCTGTCATTATTGCTGCAATATTCTCCTGCCTGTCTTCTTCAAGCATGTTCCTTCCCCTCGACATAAGGTCCACACTCTACCCTGGTGTTCTTTGAAAAATGCAGGTGTATCATGTGCATAAAACCCCAATTCATGTCAAACCCTTCAATGGGTGCTCGCTGCTCTGAAAATCAAGCCCAGAAGTCTTAGCTGGGCCTATAGGCTCTGAGCATCTGGCCCTTGCCCACCTTGCCTGCCTCACCCCTGACCCAGTCCCCTCACAGACTGGACTCTGAACACACTGGCCCTGTCCTTCCCACCCTCGAGGCTCTGCATATGCTGTTCCTAGGCCTGGAACACCTGTCCTTCTCCTCCTATCTTCCTTTCCTTCAGTTCATGCATTCTCTCCCTTCAGCGCTCAACTGGAAAGAACACTCATCAGGGAAGCATCCCTGATACCAGGTAAGGTATGTATCCATGTTCTCCAGCACCACACACCTCCCTGCCATAATAGCAATCAAGGTCTCAAGTTTGCATTTCTTTGGGTGATCATCTGGGCTTGCCCCTCCTAAATGATTCTAAGCTCCATGAAGGCCAGAATCATGTCTATCTCGTTCATTCTATACTGTCAGCAATGGGCACAGTGCTTAGCATAAGTACCCAATAAACTTTGGTTGAAAAGATCAATTAGTCAGTCAGCTAATACTGCAATGTAGAGAGTAATGTACAGCTGACAGTTGCTGACAGGAGCCCAAAGTTGTTCTGTGCATTTGCTCATAACAAATCCAATGGCTTTGTATGTCTGTGTCCCACAGCAATCAGGGCTTTTACCTGCTAATAGGTGGGTCAAGGTTCCAAGTCTGCAGCTCTACCTGGTGTGGTTAACATAAAGGGTGCCTTCTGGAAACAAGATCTCCCAGAGGTGGGGCTCATTACCACGCCCATCACATACACTCAATTATTACAGAGCCCAGCGTCCAGCCTATCTGAAGCCAGCAGAAGGTGGAGACCCAGACGGGTATCTTGGTATCTGTCCATAGCCCATGCTGGAAGTGGGGAATATTTTAGAGAGGTGGAAAAGAAAAAGGAAGGGAGAAATCTTGGCGTTTCTTCCATCAGTGGATAAGCTTAGCCACCTCACTCTTGCTGTCAATAGATCAAAAGGCTAGCAGCCTTGCTATTGGGCCTGCCCATGGCTATGAGACCACCCACACCTAGGAAGCACCGTGTTCCACAAGACTCACACGGCGGTGATGGTTGCCACAGTCTTGAGACTTGCCGGGTTCCGGATCATCTTGTCCAGGGTGTTGACAATCTCTGCAAAGCGGGGCCGGCTGTTACGGTCCTTCTGCCAACAGTCCAGCATGAGCTGGTGTAGGGAAGCTGGACAGTCCATGGGCGGGGGTAGCCGGTAGTCCTGCTCAATGGCATTGATGACCTGCAGTGACGCACATGGGAACAGTTATGATGGGGTGAAGGGACACCGGCCAGTCATTCACAGATTAGCCCCTGAGGATGGAGCCTCCCTGACTCAGGCGCTCTAGGTCTGTGCTCATATACGTCTCACCATAATGGGTTGTATATGTCCTTGGCCTTTTTCCCTTAGACTTTGGGCTCCTCGAAAGTAGGGACCATGTCTCACTGTCCCTTCGTGTCCCCAGCACCTGCAGCAAGGCCTGACACATCCTGAATCTCTGTCAGTGTTTACTGAAGGGTGAGCTGGGAAATGGCTTGAGCTTCTCCTCTCTTTAAGAGGACATTGGGCCCCCTTCTGCCTTGTTGGCAGCTGGTGGCACTGGGGTCTATGGAGCAAAGGCATGCGGGAAACCAAGTGAGTTTGTTAGTTCTAAAGGATACCCACCAAAGCCTGTGGTGGCCTAATCCTTATGCTGCTAAGAGAGGGAAGGAATCAGCATTTAATAGAGAGCCTATTGCGTGTCAAGGCCCCTCTAGATGTTTCCCGTGCACTGTTTGCCTTCATCTTCATCCTGCAGCAACATGAACTGTGTTGTAGATAATCTGGCTACACAAACTGGTTAAGTACAATGACAATGGTCAAAATAACAAGGTGAGCTAAAATGAATCTATCCAATCAGGTTTTGGGAATTTGCGCATACTCCAGGGGAGAATTTTGTTAAGATTTCCGGATCTTTAAGTACTTTTGCCTGCTTTTCATATGTTGTAAGAGTTTTTTTTTTTTTTACTCTTTACTTCTTAATTTCCAATTCATTTAAATCAATTATGCCTCCTCTGTGCTTTTCGTCATCACGAAAATAATTGTAAACGACCCAGTGCTAAACATGTGAATTTATTGTGGTACCCTCCTACCACAATGGAAGGCCTGGAATACAATGAGCCCCTTGAAGTGATGTTGCAAAAATGTACCTATTGAAATGGAAATGTACTCACATTGTAATATTAGGTAAAAGAGCAAGCTTCATAACTGCAGGTATAGTATAATCTTGCTTTTGTATAAAACAAAAATCAAAACAAAACAAATAACAGTAATTATACCCATGCATACAATAGACCTTGGAAAGATATATACCATGGTGTTAATGATGGTTGCCTCTGGGCAGGTAGACACATGAGTGCACTTTATGTTTCTCTTTTTGCTTGTTTGTGTTTTTATTTTCTATAATAATTATACATTGATTTTATATTAAAATAAACAGCTCAAGCACCTTAAACAACAAAGGAAATAATTTGGAGTTCAGGGATTTTCAGGTGTTTTTGCTTCTACTTTAAAAAATGTCAGATTCATTTCAACTGATTATTCTTTTTTTTTTTTTTTTACCTTGTAGATCTGTCAGAAATTGAATCTTTTCAATCAGTCTATATTTTTACAAATTCTATGCCCATTATATAGGACATGAAGTGGGGCATGAAATAATATGACCTGAAGTCATTAGAGATAATCAAGGTGTATTATCCCTTGTATTCTAGGTGGTGGAAAAACAAACAAGCATACAAACCATACCAATATTAGAACTCTACACAAACCGGTGACTGGGAACTTTTGAATAATATGTTGCACCACTGACAAATTTTTACCTCTGCCAAACTCTTGTCAATCAAATTATCTGCTCTTCTCTTAAGAGGGCATTACAGCCCATCTTCCCCAAGAGGAAGCAGAAGCACACAGTGGAGTAACCTGCCTGAGGACCCACATCTAGGAAACTGGGATTGAGAAGACAGTGCAGGTGTGTCTGATTTTAAGTTTGGAATACCCTGAAGCCCACTTTCCCTAGGCCCCTGTGGGGCTGCATTGTAATCTCAGCCTGGACAACAGTCCTGGGAGCTGTTTGATGTCTTCGTGGCAGCAAACAGGGGTATGGAGCTAAACCAAGTCATCCATGAAGAAGAGTGGCCGGGCATCCTTCCCATCAACCTGGCTCATAAATTGGCACCCTTTTCCAGCTCCTTCTAGGCAGCCAGACTGAGGGGCCCTGTCACAGAGTCCCTACTCATTGTGGAAGCAAGTGGGATTATCCACTGAATGGCTCTTTTTGGGTTCCTTAAGGACAAGCTAGGTAGGACTGGCAGGAGGGGCTGGTGTCGGTACTCAACTTCTAATGGGGTTACGGGCCCCCAAAGTCTTCCAGTGCAGGGCAGCTCATGTTCCCCTAAACTGCTGGCATCTCCACTCAAATTATTTGATGCCAGAGCCCAAAATAGTACATACTCCTACTGGCAGGTTTCTCTCCCCTCTGCCTATAACAGGAAGGAGCAATGGAGTCAGGGCCCTTCAGCAGGGGCACAGCTCCACGGTGTGGCTCAGTGACCCACGCACTCCCGGGCAGAGTACCACGAGCCTGGGGGACGCGCACATGCACTGATCTTCTGTCCGTGAGCTCTGGATCAAATGCAACTTAGCTACACTTCCCTTGTCTCCTCTGTATGCCACCTCATTGGACATGTTGAAGACTGTCCTGGCATTTGCTTTTGTATTTCCTCTGTTTGTTTGGTAGACTGTCTTTCTTTTTAAGAGGACATCAGAACCACTGATCCCTCCTCCCTGCAGGTCAGCCAGGAGGCAGACCCACATACGGTGCTGGTGACAGTATGGAACTGTAGCTAGGGGCAAAGACACTGGAGGCCCGGGTTCAAATCCAAGTTTCGCTTCTTATTTGCTCCAGAACCTTGGGAGAGTCACTTGACTTCTGGAAATTGCACAGATGGGGTTATTAAAAAGATTACATGACACAGTGAGGTGATGTTGAGCACCACACACATGAACAGTAGAAGGCATCTCTTCATCATATGGAGGCTGTCGTTCCTACCACATCTACTACAGTAGATGTCTCTGCAAAGGGGGTGTCTATTCTACTGCTGGTCACTTGGAGGCCTAGAAAGACAGTGTTTGAGAAGCACCAAGCACATAGTGGGGGGTTAATTAATGTCAGATCCCTATCTCTCAAAACCTTCCAGGATAGAGGATAGCCATGCTTGTGTTTACAAAATGGGACTTTATGCCATTTGCTATTTCTTCTAGATAATTTTGTTGTTATTACTTGGGTTGCTATTCTGGAAGCATTGAGGCCTCTTGCACACTGAAAAAAAAAAAGCCTTTACCCTCCACTCCAAAGAAAAAATTACCTAAGTCATTAATTGATTTATCTGCTTAAATCTTTCACTGAAGTGCTGTGCCTTTGGAGAACTTTACTCTTTTTAAGGATCTGGGTGTTTTCCAAATTTTCTGAGTATATAACTTACAATCAAATTAAAACATTATTATTTCAAAAAAAATAACTGTGGTCCTCTAGTGGGGTTTGGGGATCATTCTCCATCACGCCTGCCTTGCTAGCAGGTGTGGAAAACAGGGAGGAGACACGGAGAAGCACCTTCATCTGGCCATCCGATGGCTCTAAACACCAGTGACAACCACGTTTGAATTGTATGGAAAGATACGGCCCAAGCTTGGGCCTTCTGAGCAGACTTGAAAATCGGAGTGAGTCCTGGGTCCCTTTCCTTGGTAACAGGATGGGATAAATGGCTGTTGAAAACACTGGCGATTAGAACGAGATCAGATGGTATCTCCAGAGAGAAGCGAGAGCCAGGTTGTGACCACGTGAGGCGACTGTCACCCAAGCAGAGCAGGCTGCTGGGTCACTTGGAATGGTCTGCAGCAACTCTCTTGGCCTCTGAAGGCCAGCACAGGCCAGTGCCCTGGGTCCTAGGGGACCAGGGCAGGGAGGGGGAGGGGCCGCCTTTGTTCCCTTGGACCCGGAGAAGGCTGGGGTTGGCTGGGGCACGGGGCAGGTGGTCTGACCCCAGTGCCTCGGAGGAAGTGACTGGAGCTTCTCTGGAGACGAGCGGGGCCCCGCCCCAGGCCCTCCAGTCCTCAGTGGGCTGCCGGTGGCCCCCAGACACATCTTTCCCAATAGTGAGTCTGGCAGCACCTGCCGTACCTTCCACAGGGGAGAGTGAAGTGGAGAAGCTCAGAGTCGTGGAGGAACCAGGGCAAGAGGGGGTTAAGTTGAGCTCTGATGTTTCAGTAAAACCGCAGCTCCTCTCCACAGACACTGCCACTCTCATTATCTCTGTCAATCAGATCCAAGCAGCAGAACTTCCCAGTTCTCTCTCTGGCTGACAAACTCTCTGTACATGTTCAAAGACCTTCCTGGGCTCCAGAAGCCCAATTACCAGCACTCCGACTTGCCTCTGCAATTCCCTTTCTTAAAGCTTTTCAATTGTCATCTGTAGAATCCGTTACTGCCACCACCTCCGTGGTTTCTGACGAGTGGGGCTGCAGCCTGGACCGCCCCAACCCCTCCTGGCTCTCTCCCAGGCCGGGCCTTTTCCCAGGGGGCGGAAGCCACCCCCACCTTCCACCGGGAGCAGAACTGCACTCGGGGCAATGCTTAGGGGCTTCGTGTGGGAGAAATAAGACAAAATTGGAATAAACTGCTGCTTTGCACATGTTCTGCTTCCCTTTGAGACCCAGCTCAAGCGTTGAATATCTGGAAAGCCTTCCTTACCTCCCCCTCCCAAATGGTCCCACGGCCGGGTGTATGCGCCGCTGGACAGTGGACACCCCGGAACAGAAGCAGCTGTTTGCTGCTTGGAATGATTTGGGAATTCTGGAAGTCTGGTATTGGAAATTCCATTTGTTTTCAGCCTAGGTGAATTCCTTCACAGATCTTGAATGTCAAATCTCTCCTGTCAGACAGTTTCATAATCCATTCTATGTGTGCTGAATTGTTCTTAATAGGATTAAAGTCTCAGGAAAGGGCCTCCATGTTTCTGGATCCCATTTATGACTCCTCTAGTTGACAGTCTGGATGCAACCCAGGGCGGGGGGTGGGAGGGGGGAGTTGATTTCGTGAACGCAGCCTCGGCATCCATTCTGACACTTTTGGCTTTGACATGCTCCAGGGGTGGAAGCAAGGCGTGGGTAATCATAGATGAGAGGGGACCCAGACGCCTCACATGACTATGGGACCTGGTTAATGGTGCAGACATTTCACCTGCCCTGGGCTGACGCCGCTGTGCCCATGGGAGCAGGGTGCATTACCACAGCGGGAGCCTGGCCCCTCCCCACACTCCCATTGGGAAAGCTTTCCTGAGCTCCAGACCACCACCTTTCCTAATCTTCTGGGCACCTGCCTTGGCTCTAGACCTCGGGCTGGATAGAGGGCTTACTGAGGCCAGATTTCTCAAGTTAACCGTAGCTTAGAGCCACCCAAGCATGGAGGTGGGTATGGTGCAGCTGGTTGCCCAGTGGAGCAGATCTGGACTGGGGATGGCCCTGCTTCTTCTTGCCACTAGGTTGGGAAATGTAATAACTGCCCCCAAGGAGATGGGCAGAGTAAGCAGAACAGAGGAATGCGGGCTTTGCAATCCTCTCAGCTCCAGGGGGAGGGCATGTATTGAAAATACAAAAGTAGAATGGTCCAGGGGAACAGCCCAGGATCAAAGGCGATCAAACGACTTTCATTTGGGGCCTTAACAAAGCAAATCATCCTCAAAAGTCTCCCTCACCTTTTAGTGGTTATGAAGCAAAGGGTCCCATCTGGAACACCTCTGCTTAAAGCATCTCAGACAGCCCTTCTCCTTCCTTGCCCGCCTCTGTCCTTGGAGGGCAGCCTGGAGGGGTGCTGATCACCTCCACTCAGACAGGGTCCCACTCCTGTGGGCCATCTGAATCTGACCAGCTTTGGGAAGCCTGCTCAGCTCCTTTGCTGATAGGTGACAGAGGCCCCCAAAGAGTAGATTCTCAGGAAAGAAGGGCCCTTTACGATTCCTCTCTTTAAAGCTGAGAGGTGTGAGCTACATAGAAGCCGCAATGGGCTCAAGGCAGGATATCTGTCAGGGCAGACAACACCGCTCCGCACTCTGTCCTGCACAGCGGGACAACACACAGGCTGTGCGCTCTGAAGCAGGGCTGAATCTCCTGCTTTATTCGGGTCTGCTCTAGTTCATGGCCCACAGCCATTCAGCACCAGCCCGGGGGCTCCTGGGTTGGCCCAGGCACTTTTACGGGCTCTCAGGAGTATTGGGATTATCGCATTTCCATGCTGGACTCTTTGACTAGCTCAAACACTGGTGCCAAGGGGGTCCTTGTACCCCCTGCCCAGACACCCCAAGTTCAGGTTGTAAGGCCCTGAGCTGACACCAGACAGGAGGGGCTGGCCTGCCACTGCCTGTGGGAACACTTGGCTGGGGTTTACGGTGACCAGGTACTGCGGACACTCACGTCTTGGTTGGACATATCCCAGTAGGGTCTCTCTCCAAATGACATGACTTCCCACATGACAATCCCGTAGCTCCAGACATCGCTGGCAGACGTGAACTTGCGGTAGGCAATGGCCTCTGGAGCTGTCCATCTCACGGGGATCTTCCCTCCCTGGAAGACAGAGAAGCTGGTCAGCCCGACTGTCAGGTTTCTAGGTGAAGGCAGGAGAAAATGAACTCGGCATGCACGTCCCTTCCACTCCTCCGCCCTCAAGGCTCGTGAACGAGGGCAGCCAGGATAGCCCTTGCTGCACGGTAAGCCTCCATTACGCACCCGCGGACAGGGGATCGAGGAGGATCTGTGTGGTCCGTGCTGCCCTCACACCATATGTGGGCACACCACCCATGAGGCAACGGCTGTACGAAGCTTCATTGGTCCCCAGGTCCCTGCATGCTGATCCTAATGTTGCTTTGGGGGGGTGGGGGTGGTTCTTCATTGGTCCCCAGGTCCCTGCACGCTGATCCTAATGTTGCTGTGGGGGGGTGGGGGTGGGGCTTCATTGGTCCCCAGGTCCCTGCACGCTGATCCTAATGTTGCTGTGGGGGGGGTGGGGGTGGGGCTTCATTGGTCCCCAGGTCCCTGCACGCTGATCCTAATGTTGCTGTGGGGGGGGGGCGGGAAGGGAGTGGAAATGTCCTACATGCTCCCCAACATGCAACTCCGTACTACCCAAGATTGGCCATGTGAGCCATGAGATGTGAGTTACAGCCATCTTTGCTCCGCAACGTCGTAACGCTCACAACATTGAGTCGGGGGAAGCAAAGCAAATAGAAGGAAGAAACTGATAGGTAGTCCTTCCTGGGGGCCTCCTACTACAAGATCACACTGTGCTGCCCCCTGTCCCATTTTCCTCGTGTCCCACCTGTAGGGGGGAAGGATTTTCCTCACCCTGCAGCTTGTGGACAGCCCTGGGCTGCACTGGGTTGAATAGCCCAGTGCTCAGGTCTCTGTAGGCCCTGGCTACCTTCCTGCCTTTCAGTGGAGGTTGATATTCGGAGGTTGGAGATACGCTTTTCGCTCCTACGTCTGCTTCTCCTTCTTGCCCTCCAACCGCACACTGGATGTTTGCAACTTGCCTCTCTGCTTGGCCCTCAGCTTGTCTGCCAGACCTCGGCCTGTTTGGAGTACCTAAGGGATTGATATTCATCCATTCGCTCCGTCAACATTACGCAGTGAGCACTGCTTCGTGCCAGGCCCTTTTGGAAGAGCTGGTGTTCCAGAGATGAGCCAGCCATGGTCCCTGCCCTCAGGCTGCACAGGGAGTGGGGAGGCAGACAAGACTACAGAGACTGAAAATGTGTTGTTTACAAGATGGAAAGTGAGGAGTGTGAGGCCAGGGCGGATACAGGGTTTCTGAGAACCAGAGTAGACTCCCTAACATAGATAGTGGGTGGGGGAGGTGGCCAGCAGCAGCCAGAGGGCCAGTGTCCTGCGGGATTAAGAGCACCTGGAGCCTCTGGTTGGGTCTGGATGCCAGTTCTGCCCCTTTCAACCTATGTGACCTCCGGCAAGTTACCTAACCTCTCTGTGCCACTCTTTCTCATCAGCAAAATGGGTGGGTGGGGGGGGGGATGATTACACCTATGTAGTCTGATTGTTGGGAGGATTCTGTGGGTTCCTATCCATACAGTGCTTGGGACAGGGCCTGGCGTGCTGCACACGTGTGAACTGTTACTCCATTCTATGCTCAGTCCCAGGGCACAAGCAGAAGTTAACCAGGCAAAGGGGGGTAGGAGGAGGGAAGCCCAGGCAGGGAGGAGCGTGTGCAGGGGCTGGGGCGAGAGCAGGGATGATAACTAACTGCAAGGGGGAGCCCAGCATGGCTGCAACTCAGCAGTCCCGGGGGTGTGAGGTGTGGGGCAGAGAGCAAGGCCCCGATGCCACCCCACTCCTCAAGGTGAAGCGGGGGCACTCGCCAATGCTGCCCTCCACAGCTCATCAGTCTCCAGAACAAATACGATCCTCATGTTCATGTCTTCCTACCAAGTAGCAGGCTTTCCCTCCCCAGCCTTTCTCTCTGCCTGGGCTCTGCCTGCACAATACACGAGGCTCCCTCCCTCCCCTCTGCATCTGCCTCATGCCTCCGCCTGAAAGAGGCTATTTTTACACTGACCGCTCTCACGATCTGTTCCAACCACCAGAGATGCATGTAGGACTTTGGCAAAAATACCTTTAAAATGTGTAAGTGGTTAATCTGAGTGCGAGTGACAGAAAAAGGAGCAAGCAGCAAAGTGTATTTGTATCTGGTTTCCGGACCAGGGTCTGGGAGGAGTAACGGCTGCCCTGCCGGGCCATGACCTCCCCAGGTGCACATCCAGCTTCCCGCAAGGAAGCCAGTCCTGATTTCCCCCCAGCACGACAGCAGGCTTTTGTGGTGGGACACATCTTCCGCTCAAAGGCCAGCAACGTGACAAATGCCTGGAGGGCAGGCCTGGGCTTCTGCTGCACCCAGGTGCTTTGTTCTCACCATCCCCCAGAACAGCAGTGAGTTCACTGGCTTTATCTACAAGATGCCCATGGCTGGGAAGAGAGGTGGAAAATTCAGCCAGTGAACCAGGAGTCATCAAACTCCTGGGGGCCAGTGCCCGCCATTGGGGTGGACGCCGCACCCGGAGAGGGCCTGGGCCCAGGGGAGGCGTTTCTGCTCTCTCAGAATACCTGGGTTAAGTGAGGCAGGAGAGAGCAGGAGTTTAATTAATGTGACTCTGTGTGTGTGTGTGTGTGTGTGAATGTGACTGTGTGTGTGAGAGAGACAGAATGTGACTGTGTGTGTGTATGTGAGAGAGAATGTGACTGTGTGTGTGTGAGAGAGAGAGAGAGGGAATGTGACTATATGTGTGTGTGTGAGAGAGAGAGACAGAGTGGGGCTCTGTGAGTGAGGACTTATCAGTATGTGTGAGAGCAGAGTGGGAGACAGAGAGAAAGCTTGGCCGAGTAGGTCTGTGGGTAAGAGAGTTCGGGCTTATCTCCTGTGTGTATGTTTGTGTCAGAGAGGGGAGGGGACGTGAAGTGGCTCTTCTGAATTTCAAAGAGGTGGTTTGGGAGTCTGAAGGTGTCCTCTCTACCAAGTCTGGAGCGGACCCCAGGGGCTGCTGGTGACAGCTGTGGAGTTGCTCCCTCTTGCATGTAAAGTGGTGGAGCTGGGCCTGCTGGCAAAGCGCCTCAGCCCTCCTGCCACCTTGTGCTGCTGGGCCTCACTGAACACTGAGTTTGGCCTGTCACGCCACCTCCTCCCCCGCCCCCAATCCCAGCAGGGAGCGGAGCCTTTCAGAAGAGCCGCCCTGGACAGACAGGTGACAGCTTGTCACACCAGCTCTCCCACTTAGCCAAGAGAGCAGACGATGCTGACCTCCGGGGCGAACAAGAGGAAGGGAAAGCAAGGGGCGCATAGGGATGGGTGCTTTCCTTCCTGGGAATTTTAAACTGTTCCTCTCAGCTTTTCAAACGTCATGTCATCAGTGTCGCCTTCTGATGCTCAGAGGTAATTATGGTGATGTTTATTTAACTTGTCTTTGGTCATGGGAAAGGACAACTATTAAGTTAGAGTGTAGTGACTAGCCTCATGGAGGGGGACCGGAAGAACATTTAGCGGAATGGTGTTACAGCAGGCAGGGGTTTGCTGGTGAGGACAGTCCTCCTGCTGGAAGAGAAGTCCGGACCGGAAGGCCCAAGGCCAGGGCATTCATTTAGTTGCAAAGTGTGCTAGGAGTCACTGGCTCTCACCAAAGCAGGCATGAGGAAGGAGCACAGAGCACTGATTTGCCCTGTTGGATGGGAAGGAGCATGAGGGAAGAATTCTCAGGGGTTGAGGAACGATGAGGCTCCCTGGGAAGGAAATTGCCTCCACGTGGGCAAAGAGAGGCTGGCACTGGTCTTCAAGAGAGCACTGTCCCCAGCACAGGGATTCTCCAAGACACCAGATGACTGCTACCACCAGGGACGTGAAGGCAGTCTGCATTCTGCATTCTGCAGGGACCCAGTTTCCCCAGAGCGGCCGTGGGGTCACTGCTGGGATGTGGGGGAGGGATAAGAGAGCAGGGAGGAGCATCTCGCCACCATCAGGGCCCTAGTCTCCCCCACAGGACTTCATATATTGACCTTCCACATAAAGCTTTGTACTGAATGGTTGTGCTGCTGAGTTCTTCAAAAGTTGGAAATCCACTGCTTCAGAATAATCATGCCTTCACTCTGGTATAAGGTAAACTATGAAGTGTGTGTGTGTGTGTGTGTGTGTGTTTGGGTGTCTCTGTGTAATTTGATGAACTAAGAGAAGATATTCAGAAGTGGATTAATTTGGCAGTGGTCCCACACTTGGGTGGGACCACCAGGTAGAAGGTCTCAGTGTAGAGGTACTTCAGTCCCTCAGCTGCAACCAGCTTGCCACAAGCATTGAGGGGGGGCACGCATGCTGCCCAGCATCCTGGTGGAGAGGTGGCAGTCAGTGGTGAGACTCAGCTCCACTGTCAAGGATCAATGGATAGACCCAGTGCCCCCCCTTGTCTTGTCACTGTCTTGTCACAGTGAGATTAAACCACTCACAGTATTGGTTGTAAGACCCAGTTAGTTGTGGAGTTTTACAGGCCAAAGTCTGAGCATAGCACCCATTCCCCTTGCTGATGACTTATCCTAGTGATGCCCATAAAAGTAACACTTCTGTGGGCGAGAGGCATTGCTACAGTACTTTTCTCTGCCATCTTGTGTGAGATAGTCTCAGTGGGGATATAGCAGGAATCCAGACACTCATTACTGAGTATGGTGATAAAAGACTTGTTCATCAAATATTGGGATTATGCTGCATGAGGAATCCCCCTGAAGTCTGGAAGTGATAGGTTTATGACCAAGAGCATCATGCAATATTCTCTGAATTTCACAATAAACAACTCTCCAAAAAGTTTACAACATATAAAACATATCGGGGTTGTTGTGAAGATCCAACATGATGTATGTGTAAACTACTCAGTGTATTATTGTTACCATTAAACAAGATTTATTGGGTTGTGTTTGTTGGATTTTATCCCGCACCCCCCCCCCCCCGCCCAAAGAAATATGTTTAAGTTCTAACCTTCTGTACCAGTGAATGTGACCTTATTTGGAAATTGGGTATTTCAAAGTATAACCAAGTAAGATCAGGTCATACTGGATTGGGGGTTGGACCCAATATCCAACAACTGGTATCCAAAAAAGACACAGAGACAGGAGGGGATAAGGTATGAAGATGGAGGCAGAGATTGGAATGATGTACCTGCGAGCCAAGGAATGCCGAGGATTGACAGCAATAGCTAGAAACTAAGAGAAAGGCATGGAACAGATTGTTCCCTAGAGCCTTGGGAGGGAGCACGATCCAGCCAGGCCCTTGGTTTTAGACTTCTGGCTTCCAGAACAGCAAGAGAATAAATTCCTGTTATTTAGAGCCACCCAGTTTGTGATACTTTGTAACAGCAGTCACGGGAAACTAATACATTGAGTCTATAAATGTTTATCAGGCCCTAGCTTAAAAACGCGGCCGCTGAATTCCCAGGTGGCAGAGCTACCATGCCTGCCCATAGGAAGCAGTGGGATTTGGGAGTGAGAGACACTGCTACCATTTAGACTAAAGCCCAGCAGATAAGCCTCTCTGTGGCATGGCCTCAGTGCTGTTGATCAGACCCAGGCCGGTGTCCACGTTGAAGGACTGACTGCCCTTTGTTCGGCAACGTGAGCGCTGCGAGATGAGGGCTTCAGGAGGCAGCTCCATGGCACTTTGCCTGCTGTGGTAATGAGGACAACAGTCAGAAGGCAGCCCTGACCATGATGCTCCTCCTACTCGCTGGAGAGGCATGGCCTGCCTCCGGGAGAATCCACCTGCACTTTACCAGAGTGTCCGCAGACCCAGCTTGGCCACTCCAGGCCTAGGGAGCCGCCTCAGAGTTGTGTAGCAAGAGCTCAAGGCAGCGTCAGTACCCTTATTCTTGGCAGACCCAGAAAACCTAGGCTGGTGGTTCGCCAGCTTGGCTGCTCACCGGAATCACCCTGGAGCAGGTTGTTTTGTTTTGTTTTGTTTTTTCCTTTCCTTTGTTCTTTTTTTTTTTTTAAAGATTTTATTTATGTATTTGAGAGAGAGAGAATGAGAGACAGAGAGCACGAGAGGGAAGAGGGTCAGAGGGAGAAGCAGGCTCCCCGCCGAGCAGGGAGCCCGACGCGGGACTCAATCCCGGGACTCCAGGATCATGACCTGAGCCGAAGGCAATCGCTTAACCAACTGAGCCACCCAGGCGCCCCCCTTTTTTTTTTTTTAAATGCCATTGGGTATTCTAATTTATTTAAGAGTCTCTGGTTGTGGTGGAGCCTAAGCACTGGTAGGTTTTAACATTTTAACATGCTTCAGGTGATTCTAATGTGCCGTCATTAGTCACAACCACTGGCCTGGAACAGTGGTTCTTAAATTTGAGTGTACATAAGAATCTGGAAGTCTTGTTAAAACACACATCACAGAACCCTAATCCAGACTTTGGAATTTACCAGTTCTGGGGGAGGGGTTGAGAATTTACACTTCTAACAAATTCTCAGTGTGATTCCCACACTTTGAGAACCACTGGCATCGACCAGCCAAGCATAAATCATGGATTGAGTGAGGTCTCATCTTGATTGCCAACTCTGGGCATTGTTAATGGCTGGGCTGA
Organism: Mirounga angustirostris; assembly: GCF_029215605.1. Lineage (NCBI taxonomy): Eukaryota > Metazoa > Chordata > Mammalia > Carnivora > Phocidae > Mirounga > Mirounga angustirostris. The sequence goes on from NW_026991709.1 coordinate 124,519,375, forward strand.
GGATTTGAGACTTCATCTGGGCTCAGCAAGGAAGAGGGCCATGACTGATGAGCCATGTCTGCCACGGGAGAGGGAATGAATGGCTATATACGTGGCAAGTGTTTGCCAACACTGCACTAAGCCTCAAAAGACCTCAAAATGATGGGGGAGAAAAAGACAGCAAGCTGGTTTCACCAAAGTTTCCATCGAGTATAGCTGGGGCCTAAGGGAAATGCAGGGCGAATTGAAGTGAAGTTTCCATTGCACAGAAAGTGGCCCTCCGGAGTGGCCTTTGGACACTCCCTGTGGAGCGGTGACCCTCCTGACCGGTGCAGCTGGCCAGCCTGGGTGAGGCATCTGTCCATGAGAGGGACTCTGTGCAGCCCTCTGGCCACACTTCAGACACAGGTGGCCCTGTCCTCAGGGTACATCCACGGGACACGCCCTCCTCCTGTTCCCCAGTCACTGTCCACTGCCCCGGACCAAGAGGTCTAATGTGGCTCTAACCATTAAATTAAGAAGGTATATTAGAATGAGCATCTCTATTTAAAATCACTCTGAAAGTACACTGACCCATTTCCCCCAACCTAATCAGCAAAGTGATTTTTCCAGATAAGACCGGTATCAGCCAGGAAGGAAAAGCAGGTTCTGCCTAAAAGGTTATCTTTCTCGAGTGTTACCAGCTTCTAACAGCCAGTGGAAATGGCTTCTGGCTGCAGAATTGCAATAGAGTCTATATAATAAAGAGGCTGCTCCTAGTTCCCCAGGATGCCAGGAATTTGCATGAAAACAGTCTCTCTATCTTCTGAGAGAGTTCATCTGGCCCTGCTGCTTATTTCTTTCCAGACGCCACAGTCTTGATGGTGAAACTGTAATTTATTACCATGCTAAGGATTATGATGCAACATACAGAGAATTAGAACTTTAGGTGGGAAACAGGCTGCAGGAACAGGTGAGCTTTTGGAGAGGATGGTCTTATTTGTCATGCAAATGACACAGATAACAGAGAAAAGGGCTGGGAGAAAAGACAACCCAAAAAGACACACTGCGTTGGCTGCAGACAAAATTGTTTCTAAATAGAATGTTTTTCAAAGCTTTCCTTGAAGCATTAGTTGCTCCTCCAAAATGAATGACACAATATATTTCGTACTAGTAATAAAATATGTGATTTGAATAACTACAAATGGAGAGATTTACAGTCAGTGGGGTCCTTGCTACCTGTCCCCTGAGCTTTGTGAGCACCGAAACCCTTCTGTGAGATGCTGCGAAAGGTAATTGCAGCCCAAACATCATTTTCCAGCAGCTAGAGAAAGGCCTATTTGGACATAAATTAACTAAAAATATGCAGATGATAGTGTGTGTTTCATGTGTGAAGAACAGAAAGGCCACTCGGTGATGTTTCCCAGGAAAAAAAAGTCCTGGTCAACCAAACAGACGCTGTCTCTCTGTTCTACAGCAGCAGGGCAAACCGCTGTCTTTTACTACTCACCCTCAAAATAGCCCCTGATGGCTGGGATGTGGGCAGGCATTCTTCTTCTTATTATTATTTTTGTCACACAGCACTTCTTGAGTTTGCAATTAAAAAGAAAGGGTGGAGAGACACGGCTAAATAATTCACCAGCTGCCTTCATTCACTTGACCAGGGGTACCCTCTCTGGGCCAAGCCAGGGAACAATACCACTTCTGCCCTGGAGAGGGCACTGTCCAGGGAATCCTGAAGTGGTAATCTGCTCCTCGATGGTGCAGGCTTGGTTGGTCTCTCCTGGTGCAATCCCAGAAGACTGGGCCTTGCTATCTATGCTCCTGAAAAGGCGGCCTCTGGAGTGAGTGTTGGACTAAGTGACCCAGTGGGCTGTAGATTCTCCGCACTTGGCCTTCCCAGAGGGTGGACTGGGGGTATTCCAGGGAGGGAGCTAGTGCTCATCACGGACCTGGTGAGCAAGAACTAATCTGCATGCTGCTGAAAGGAAAACAGCCCAGCTCCCAAGGTGGGGTAGGGATGGTGGGCCTCTGGGCCCTTTGGCTGACAAGGTTGTGGGGAGGATCAGGGAACAGGGGAGGGGCAGGGTTGAGGACGGGGCTAGGCAGTCACCTTGCTGTCTGCCTTTCACTTTCCTGTGCCATGTCCAGTACGTATCCATGGCTTCCCTGAAAAAGGCAAGAACTGTGCTTTTTCTTGGAACCCCACTCCCACCCCCACTGCTTCACTGCTGCCCACTCCCAGCCCCAGGCTCACCCTAAGAGGCTACAGTTCTCTCCTTTTCCAGGTGCTGGAAAGACCCCTGGGCTTTCCCACTTGTCCCCATGTCTCTGTGGCTCCTGTCTCTTGTCAATAACCCGTGAGGGCCATCCCACCTTTGCCCCTGTGTCTCCCCCATGAGCTCGGGCACCACACTCTTCTTGCATTGCGTTCGTCCCCTATGCACGACGGCACTCAGGCTTCCTGGGCCAGGCCTGCGCCTCCCATGGCAACGTGGCCTCTGCACGAACATCTCAGAGACCTCTGTCCAGCCATGTGGGAAGCCTCTGGGGTTTATTCCATTGTCCTCACTGAGTTGACTACTGCCTTTAATTTTTTCCCTCCTCTTCACATGATGTAAGCGTCTAACAGACTGGCCACGGCAACCCCTTTTAATAGATATGCTGAGTATATTCCTTATTCACAGTGTAGTTTTCGGTGCCTTACCAATGTCCACTAGCTACACTCTAGTCTCTCTTCCTGTCCCCACCCTCCAACAGCTATTTTAAAATAATCAGTCACATTAAATAGCTTAAGCTCTTCTGGCCTTCTGAACCACACTCCCTTCTTGGCACGGCTTGTCTCTCACACAATCCCAGCAGTTATAACCAAGTCGCTTAACCACTCTGTCTTACTGTCTCCACCTGCCAATAGGGATAATAATGCTTAATTATCTCAGAGGGGCGTATGAGAAGCCGCTAGCTGATGCTGGCAGGGTGTGAGATGTGCAGCGAGGCTGCTCTGCCTTCCTGCAGGCGTGAGCCCTGTTCTCTGGGCCACACGTCCTCCTCTGGTGGGTGTGAGGGGTGGCCAGGGAGGGCAGAGCCAGCTCCAAAGACCCTTCAGGGAGGCCAGCTCCTTCCCGTGTACCTTGCACATCAGTTATGTGAACCAGGTATTCTGAAGTTCATTTTACAAGCACTGGGAGCTGGCGAGAAGAGGAGGGCAGCCTGGGTCCATGCCTGATCAAAGGTGGGGAGGGCACCTGAATCTGGGCCCTCCCATTCCAAATCCTGCGCTGCCTTATGCTCAGAGCGGTAATGGTATAAATGGGGGAGTGTGTCCCGTATATGCAGGGCAGGTGGCATCTTTTCCTCTCCCAAATGGGGGGAAAAAAGAATTGGCTTCTGTTCTCCTTTCGCAGAGCGTGGATCCCTGGACTCTCAGCCAGGGGTCCCAATCCACCTGCACTGTTCCCACCCCAGACTGCTCAAGTCCAGGCAATCACTGGAACACAAAAGCCCATGTGAGTGCACTGCACTTTTGGTGTTTGGGGATCATTTGCTGAGAGATAAGAATATTAAAGTGTATCTCAGAGTGAAATGGGAAAAAACATTTATTGCTTTCTTTTTAAAATAAAGCATTCATAAGCAGAGGGAGTATACAGGTCAGGAATAAGTTAAGAAGACTGATGGACTCAGTGTGAGGGAGGGAATAGGGACATGGGAGAACTCTCACCAACTGTGGCTGGAGTTAAATTGGCAAAATGTCTTGGGAAATCAACTTTTTCTACCAAAATTTAAAATCTGCAATTCTTAACATCACCATGAGGGGCAGATGTACAACAAGGACACACCACCAGTTATGTAATGGATGATGCATAACCTGGGTCTAATCAGACAAACTTAGAATGGGGGAAGTTTGGTTTTGTTTTTTTTTTAAAGGATGGTATTATTTAAAAATGTCAATATCATAAAAAGCAAAGGAAGGCTGTGAAAATACCCCAGGTTAAACAACTCTAAATGAACATGACACCAAAATGCAGTATCTGATCTGAGACCGGAGGCTGTACTAGGAGGAAAAGGTGCTACAAAGGACATTTTGGGGTCAGCTAACAAAATCAGAATACAGACAGTAAAGTATTCTATCCATATCAAATGACTGAAGTTGACAGGTATACTGTAGTTATGTAAGAGGACATCCCTATTCTCAGGAAATGCAGAAGGTCGCACTCAAGTATATGGAGATACAGAACCATGAGGTAGCCAACGTTTCTTCCAAGAATTTAGAAAAAAAGAACTTTAATTTTTTTGGGGGGGGATCACGCAAATAATAAAGAAATGGAGGTGAAGCGATAATAATAGGTAAAGAATCTGGAAAAAAAGGTATGAGTGTATTATTCTTATTCTTGGAATTTTTATTTAAGCTTGAAAGTATTTAAAATATGTGAAATGTGCAAATTTCTTAGCCCAGGGATTTCTGTTCTTGAAATTTATTGTACAGGGATATCCATACGGGTATGCAGAGACCTCTGTGTAAGAACATTCACTGAAGCTCTGTTTGAAATGATAAAACATCAGAAGCTACCAAGATGGCCATCCAAAGAGAGCTAGTCAGTTTCCACGGTTCCTTCATACAAAGGATGCCCAAGACACTGACAAGGGCAGCAGTGAAAAGTCTCCAAAGGCATGAAGTAAAGTACTAAGAGAGGAAAAGGTCATGTTCATGATGTGTTCTCTCTTTTTTAAGATTTTATTTATTTATTTTTGCAAGGGAGAGAGAGGGGGCACGAGCTGGGGGTGGGGGTGGCAGAGGGAGAAGCAGACTCCCCGCTGAGCAGGACCCTGGGATCATGACCTAAGCTGAAGGCAGATGCTTAACTGACTGAGCCACCCAGGCGCCCTCATGACGTGTTCTTAAGTAACAGAGCCAGTCCATGAAGAGGTGGTCTGTATAGGATGAGACCATTTTGAGGACCACAAAAGATACACACACCCACACCAAACTATTACTGACAGTGACTTCTAGGAATTGGGAAGGGAAAGTCTGTTTCACTTTGTGCTTTAAACACACTTTTATTTTTTGATGTTTTTAAGCATTGCCTTTATACATAAAACCATAATAACATTAAAAAAAATAAGGCATTCTAGAAACTTCTTTCTTCAGATGGGCTGACCTTCCAAGTTGGACTATAAGCTCCTTTCTCTCTGGCTGCTCTGGGATCAGTCCTCCCCCAGGTGTGGGTGGAAGGAGCAGGGTTATGATAGCCGAAAGTCTGGTGAGTGGGGCTGGTGATAACAGCCACTAAGAGCCAGAGAGAAAGGCTCAAGTCCAGGGTTGGAGGAGCAGAGACCGAGGGGTCTCTTCCCACTGTGAAGAACCCAGCTGCCGTGGACAGCCATATTGCTCCCTGGGTACACCATTTTCCTACTTGGTATCTCAGATCACCAGAGACATATTGTCACTCATTAATTAATTTCTTAATTCACTTCACAAACAGTTACTGAGCGGCACACACAAGCTTGGGGATGCTGTGATAAAGGAGGAAAGCAGGCCAGTGGCGGGGAGAGAAGAATGCAGGGCTGGGTAGAACCTGAGGAGTGTGGCAGAGGCCTAGGGAGTAACTGAGCAGTCCTGGTGTGTGTGTGGGGGGGAGGGACTGACATGCAACCAGGTGCAGGTTGGGAGAGCCGTGTTGAGGGCACAGCAGTGGCTGGACCTTGGGCCCAGGTGTCCATGGTTGTTCCCAATCTCTCATCCTTTGGCCTCGGATGCCGTTGGCATGCATGCTGTTGGCTGCTCGACAGAACCCTTGCTTGGGGTGTGCTGGGGTCTCCAGCTTGATTTAGACGTTGGCCAATGCTGCCGGCCTCTCATCTGTCCTTTGACTGGTGACTGATCTATTTTCTGATATGCTTTAGGATGTACACTACATTTCCCCATTCCTTAGAAAACCAACTCCTGGAGTTATTCCCACATTCCCAGACCTAATTTCCCCCAACCTGATGGGTCTAGACCCCTTGTCTTTGCCTCCCTGCCCATGAGTAAATTTACCATATGACTGTCCCAAAGGCAGCTGGGGTCTTCACAGTGGGAAAAGAGACTCCTCAGTTTCTCCTCCTCCAACCCTGCACTTGAGCCTTTCCCTGTGGCTCTTAGTAGCTGTTACCACCAGCCCCACTCACTGGACTTGGGGCCTTCCTAATCTTGCCACAACCTTGAAGCTCTGCCTAGGACTACAGGGTCTCTGTTCCAGAATTCTCTGTAATGGTGAGAGTCATGGCAGCACCTCCTGCTGAAGTCCCAAACACCCCCTTCTTAGAGGGTTCAGAATCCGTTTTATCTGGGGACTGGTAAACTGTGAACCCCCCCAAAAAAAGCCCACAGTTACTAGTTCCACTAGATTCATGGTCTCCCAAGGCCTGGAGCCCATACTTACCATTTTGTGGGAGCCCAAAAGTTTCAGGAGATAATCCTCAACCACAAGTCAAGAGAAGTCCTGGAAGACTCCCAAGATCTATGTCCTGTGCACGTGATAAAGAGAAGCCTTCTCATCTGGTCTTATTGGAGAACCTCCTGGAGGTTCTACATCCTGTAGGAACATTTCAGTATTTCCCAAGGCCTTTAAGACTTTCACATTTCTGGGCCCTTCAGGGCTGTGTTTTCCTGCCTGTGGCAAAGGATGGGTGCGATTAGGACAGGTAAAGGGCAGGACATCCTACTTCTGGAGCCAGGCAGGGATGAAGGCAGAGATGTAGGAATCAACAAACCAGCATATTTGTGGACAGAGAGGAGCTTGTCTGTTTCCCCCTTCTTCTGCCCCCCTCAAATAAATCAGACTGTTTACATCGAAGGTGCGGGCAGAGTGGATAGTGATGGAATAAGACCAGGTCTGCAAGGCAACAGTCTAAAACAGGAATTGGGAACAGATGAGAACCTTAATGTTTTTAGCCAAAGGTCATTCCAAAACTTTCCCAGGCAAAAATCAAAGAGAACGTGATCTTCAGAATGTTATTGGGCTGACTTTCCAAGTAGAATAAAGGACCATTTAATAAGATTATAGAACTACCATCCAAAATGTCAGTGACAAGTGTGACATGGTGGCTGGAGTTGGAAAACATTCTGCAGCTATAATAACAAAGATTAGTTCAGATCAGAATCATCAATGGGTGCTAAAACTAGAGGGGAACTTTCCACAAAGAGCAGGATATTTGCACAACCTGTCTTCCCACAGAGTTTATCAGTTACCAAAGGAAAAAATGTAATATATACTGTATGCAAATATACAGTGGAGAAGTTGGACAAAACCTTGACCAGGTGGTCAAAATTCATGCCACCAATGAAGGGCACATGGACCTCATTCCTATGTCTTGAGGTATGATAACCTAGGAAGTATACAACATCACTTATGTAGGATTATAGTCAAGAATGTAGAACCCGAAGCTAATTATGAAGAATACCAGAAAAGCCCCAAAGGAAGATTGTTCTATTAATGAAAAAAAAAAGTGACTGTGTTCCTAAAAGAGAAAAGTCAATGTCATGAAAGACAAAGAAAGACAGTGGAATTCTTCAGATTGAAGGAGACTGAACAGATACAACAACTGATTGCGAGACCTGACCATAGGCTGTGGGACCTGGAGGGTATTCACTTCTAGGAGAGATTGGTTTTGCCAAATTGAAATCATATCCATTTTTTGAAAATTTTATCCAAATAAAAAAGTTTGAAAAAAATCTCCTTCTCAGTTGATTGGGTTTTCTAAAAGAGTTCTCTGACCAAACTGGCATTTCCTTTGAAGCTGTTCTTACAGAGAAGCCAGAGAAGAGCCCCCAGACATTTCTATCATGGTTTCAGGGCAGATGGTAAAAAAAAAAAGTAATATGGATGGCATCCTAGCTTGGAAGCTCCTAAAATGTAATACAATTTCCCTGGGATCTTCTTTAAAGACCAATATTCTGCATGGTCTGTAGACTCTCTTGTAAGGTCTGGAACAAGTATGATTAGGGACAGAAATATCGACCACATAAAATAACCTATTATCGTCACAACTGATGGCCTGTAGTTTCCAAATACTACATTTGTAGTGGCAGAACCCTTGTTTGAAAGGAAAGCTCGGTAAAAGCTCAATATCTAAAATTGATAAAACCGAAGCTGCTGTGGTTGAAGCAGAGCGGTGGTCTGGAATCCAGCTATGTCTCCCCATCATCCTGCGGTGCCCCTGACCACCCTTCAGAATCACCTCCTGTGAAGTCCTATGCACTGAATTGTCTGTCAATGGACCTTTAGACTGAGTAATGCTACATGAATTGAAATGTGATGAAAATATTGAAAAATTCCTATTAATGTCGGACTTGGAGAGAAGAGCACTGGCCACATGGACAGAGAGGCATTCTGGAAACTCATATGCAAGAGATGACACCACATTTTTTCCTTTCCTTTAATTCACAGATACCTACCAACGTAACTGCTTTCATTTTGATCTATTAAAGACCCTAAACATTTTCCATGTCTCAAATGGCTAGGCCTGCTGATGGTTCAAGTATTGATTATACCTAAATGGAGTGCATGCTTCCTGAAAGTGACTGAATGGACTCTAATTTCCTAAGCCAGGCTTTTCTGCTACAATGTCATATATGCATTTTGAAAAAACCTCATATTCTGCCAAATGGCACAATAAAATAACAGAGCCTATGAGAAAAAATTACATTTGGAGAAGACCATTCAAAATGTAACAAAAACACGACACTCCTAATAAAAATGGCAGCATGGGTAAATTACAACCTGCATCTGCACCAGCCTATCTGTCCTTGCTTCTGCAGCCTAAGCCCTGGATTTTGTGTTTCCTTGTAAGAGATATAGGTCCTGGGGGTGTGTGGGGGGGTGGGGGAGCAGGGAGGGGCAGTCACAGCTCATAGAGATCAGTTTTATCAAAAGTACGAATCTGATCCAGAGGGTAGACTTTTTTGCCCAGAAATTAAAATTTAAGACAAAGAAAAACGTTTCCACAGCTTCCACATCTTCGGATTCACCAGGTCACAGAGTGGAAAATACAGCAGTTCTGGAAACCACTAAACTAACTCGTATTTGCATAAAAGAAAAGTCTCTCAGTCAATGTTCAACGTTTTTCTTAAGGTCTTATTATTATGCTAAGCTTTTCTTTTTCATTGTAAGAAATCTTGTCCCTGATTGCTTCAAGATGGAAATACCCTGGGGTACCTGGGTGGCTCAGGTCCCGATCTCAGGGTCCTGAGATCAAGCTCCACGTGGGGCTCTGCACATAGCGTGGAGTCTGCTTAAGATTCTCTCCCTCTCCCTGTGCCCCTCCCCCTGCTTGCTCGCTAGCTTGTGCTCTGTTTGTTTCTCTCTCTCTCTCTCTCTCTCAAATAAATAAATAAATAAATAAATAAAATCTTAAAAAAAAAAAAAGAAGTAAATATCCCGTGGAAAGATCATATGAAACCATAGGACTTCCACATGATGCTGACACCAACCCCCCATTTACCAAAATCACTGAGTGAGTGAGTTTGCATTGAGGGACAAGGCACTATAACAGAAAAGGCTATGTCTCCACTCCCTTTTTTTTTTTTTTTGAGAGAGAGAAAGAAAGAGAGAAAGAGAGAGAGAGCACAAGCAGGGGGAGGGGCAGAGGGAGAAGCAGACTCCCCTATATGGGGCTCCATCCCAAGACCCTGGGATCATGACCTGAGCCGAAGGCAGACACACGCTTAACCGACTGAGCCCCCCAGGTGCCCCTCTCCACTCCCATTTTTATGAGGCACCTCAGGGTTGGTGAAAGCAGATGGACATTTGTCAAGTATCCACTGGGCACCAACTGCTCTGCTGGGCACTTTACGTATTTAATACTATCCAACTTTCACAATCATACTGAGAGGTAGGTTTTTATCCCCATTTTACAGGTTAGAAAGCTGAGGCTCCTGAAGTAAATACTTCACACAGGTCACATAGTGTGTTAGTAGCAGAGCCAGAGGGTTTCAGTCCCATTGCTATCCAAGTTTCTGTTCTTTATATTACACTGGTTAGATTTTAGATTAAGATCATGCCACTTGCGTTATTAACTGCATGGAACTAGTTCATGCACTGCTAATTATATTTGGCATGTCATGTGTTGTTGGAACAGATTCCTGCCCCACCCCCCCGGCCCCAAATCAGGGAAAAAATGTGTTTTACTGAGATCGAGAATAATTTATTCTATTTCATCAGCTTTTATGTTAACTTTTATTTTGTTACATTTTTATAGGACTTCAGAAATTTATTAAATGACCTTCAACACAATATTTTTCCTTTGATCTTTACAATAATGTGATATAGACCAAGTATAATATACTATTCCCATTCAACAGATAATGGAACAGAGCCTCAAAGAGGCTTACCCCAAGTTAATAATTGGCAGAGCCGGGACCCAAGCCATGTTTTCTGGCTCAAAATTCATCCTTGTCCTTATAAGTGCTGAGGGGACCACCCTTCAGAATTACCTCCTGTGAAATCCTGTGCATTGAAATTGTCATTAGAGCTACTGGACCGAGTTATGCTATGTGGTTTGAAATTGGATGAAAACATTGAAAAATAAAACAAGGAAAGGATGACTTTAGTGTGTTTGTATTGAAGAGAATGATTACCAGTAGGATAATGGGTATCAAAAGCCAATACAAATAAACAACCAAAAAACCCCTGAATAATGGATTTTAAATGATAGTGTCTTACTTACTTACTAAAATAATTTTCTAATACTGAGAATTACTTAGGATACTAATCATCATTTTAAGATAAAACCATATTGTATAATAGGAAAAAGTAATTTAGGAGGCACACTGAGCCCTCCCCCTGTCAGGGCCACTCCCCCTCCCCCTGCATCTACTCCCCCTACCTTTTCTACCCGAGCATTTCCTGGCCAGACCTTTGCCCTTTTAATTGCTCCGGGTCAAATATCTAACTACAAAGCCATTTAATACCATTTTATTGGTGAGGCTGTTTTAAAAGCATATGAACTCACATTGCTTGGCAATTTGGGGTGGAGTCCCCCTGGATTTCCTGCCATCTGCTAGGATCCCTGGGATAGGCCAAATTTCTTTCTAAAGAAGAAGTTTCAGAAAATTCTGGAGCCTCAAGTTAGGGCGCCATGGCCACTCCTGTGAAGCTGCGGGGTCAGCCCTAGGCACAACTGGGTTGAGGCTTTGCATTTTCCTGGAAAATTCTCACATGATAAATGACTAGAAGGTCGGCCTTGCTCTGGTCACCTGGGTCTCCTCACCTCCCCTCTCCCCACTGCTCAGCTCCTTGGCCAGAGAGAATAAAGGAATGAAGCCCCGACAGGTCACTCTGAAAAGGTAGCCAATGTGGACCAAGAAAAGAACTATCTTTCTTTGGAGGAGAGGTGAGCAGCTTGCAACTCACCAGCCGAATCCACGGCTTTGGACTCTTCTTTTTCTTTTTATCAAACACCCAGATGGCATGTATTCTCTAAGTGAGCAATATTAGTGGAGGTCTGCATGCATCTTTTCACAGAGAATCTTCTTTTCCTTTTTCTTACTCTCTCACTTTCTCCCAGGGAAAGGGTTTACTTGAATGCTTTTGTGGGAGGATTAAAATGAAATCTTCACGTCTACAATCCTCCCCGCCTGCTCCCCTGCAGCTAGACTATGTTCGGGGTGAGTTAGTGAGTGGCCTTTGATCAGAAGTCCTCCTAGTCTTCCCTCTTCACTCTGCTCTCTCTTCTTTCTCTCTTCCTTATACTCCCACTCTCACTCTTTCTTTTACCTCTGGACCTATAAACTGTAACCGATGAGTGTCTTGGCTGCCTTTAGGTTTCAAATTTGGCCTTCCCAGAGGAAGTGTAATATGCTCACCCTTGATAGTGCTGGTTTTGAGCCACTGGGGTCTTTAGAAAATCACTCTGGCTTTTGTGTGATCTCGAAGGCCTGGTCTCCCTTTCCAGGATAAACACCTCGCCTTAGAGAGATTTACTAGACCCACAGGCCTCTTTTTGTGAGGCGGCTCTGTCCCGCGACGAGCTCATAGGCCAAGCCCTATTAGAAGGCCCTATTAGGCTGGGGACACAGGATGGGCACCTCCACCCTCCGAATTAACTTTTCTAACAATGGTAGGATCCTAAAGAACAAGAGGGAGGTTTGCAAAGACTCCCAGAATCTCAGGGCTGGTCAGCGCCTTTGAAACTTGAGCAGTCCTTGGTACTTAACCCTTAGGGCCACAGGTCTTTGAAAGCAGTGCTCCTGCAGAGATGCACCACCACGCAGTGAACTCAGCAAGCAAGGAGTCTAATGTGCTTATTTATTTATTTATTTATTTATTTATTTATTACCTTTTTCTTTTTTTTTTTAAAGATTTCATCTATTTATTTGAGAGAGAGAGAATGAGAGACAGAGAGCATGAGAGGGAGGAGGGTCAGAGGGAGAAGCAGACTCCCCGCCGAGCAGGGAGCCCAATGTGGGACTCGATCCCGGGACTCCAGGATCATGACCTGAGCCGAAGGCAGTCGCCTAACCAACTGAGCCACCCAGGCGCCCCTATTACCTTTTTCTTAATTGTCAGGCAGTAAGGTTCTCCTGAATCTGGGTAAATTCCAGGTGTACATCCAAGACCCTTCGATGTCCTGTCCTACATTCCATCCTTTCTAGTCTGACTGCCCACCTGTCCAGTGACAGGGGTACAGTCGGTTTCTTAGGACTCGCAGGAGCTTGCTAGGGCTGCCGTAGCACAGTACCATAAACTGGGTGGCTTAAAACAATAGAAATTTATCGTCTCACAGTTCTGCCGGCTGGAAGTCTGAAATCAAGGCACGGGCTGGGCCAATCTCCCTCTGAAATCGGTATGGGAGAATCTTCCTTGCCTTTTCTAGCTTGTGGTGTCTGCTGGCAATCCTTGCCCTTCCTGGGCTTGGAGATTCATCCCTCCAATCTCCGCCTCAGTCATTATTACATGGCCATCTCTTTCCTGTGTGCCTCTGTCTAAATTTCCCCCATCTTATAAGGTCACTGGTGATTGGTTTTAAGGTCCACCCTCATCCGGTATGACCTCATCTTAACTGGATTACATCTGCAAAGACCCTATTTCCAAATAAAGTCACCTTCACCAGTATGGGGGAGGTTAGCGCTCCAGTGTATCTTTTTGGGGGGTTTACAGTTCATCTGATAACAGGGCCCTTTTAGAACTAACATAGCATGATTTCACTGGCCAGCACACCCCCTTCCCAACACCAGCCAAATCAGCCTGTTCAGTGAGCACACCAGCTACTTTTTTACCTCTTCAGTTCTGATCAGGCTATTACTTCTTTCTGGAAAACCCTCAGCCTTTGAGCCCTCATAATAACCTTATCCATTTATCCATCCATCCATCCATCCAACCACCCATCCATCCATCCTATAAACAGTCACCAAGTACCTTTTATGTGCCCAGTTTCACTGCTTAGTTCCTATCTAACTCATCTGGGAGTCCACTCCATCCCCCTCTCATCTCAGCTGAAAGCCAGCTCTGTCCCCTAAACTTATTGCTCCACACTTTTATTTACTAAGCACTGAATGGGGAAAATAAGCCTACATCTTAGTGAATGATTTACAGACACTACTGCCAATCAACATATTAAAAATAAGTAAAGTTTATTTCCTTCTCTAGGAGAGGTCCTTGCCTCTTGCCAGAAATCAATGATCCCTGATGGATTGGCTCATTGACTTCTTGACTGACTCTCACTGAAACCTCTGTCAAGAAGGTGAAACCTGGCTCGCTACCCTCTGCTGGGAGTGCTTCTCACCAGGCACCCTCACAGTTCAATCCTGCAGTCCCTGAAGACTGGTGTCTGGGGTCTTGTTTCTGGCTCTTCCTCTTTTCCTAGAACCCCAGAGTTCACAGGTTGGATCAAAGCTACTGTGGGCCCACCTGGGCGGCCCGGCTTGCCATTTCCCCCAACACCCCGTGGCTATTCCTACAGGAGAGCTGCTTCTCCCGGCTCTGTGCTTGAGCACAATCTCAGCCGACAGCCTCCTCTCCACACTCTGTCCTTGCTGTGTCCAGCTTGGGGACAGTCCCCATGAGACAGTCCCTATGAGGCACTGGCCATACTGTTCGCCAAATTCTCTCCTCTTTATTCTTGGGTTTCAGCCCAGGGGTTACTTCCTCGGGGTCCAGTGATACATACTTGATATATTCTTCCCCACAGTATGTAATTATAATTACAAAGCTAATTGCTTAATTAATTGTTTCATGCCCATCTTTTTTTCTTTTTTGCCAGAAAGGAAATGCAAGGAGCTCAGGAACCGTCTGAGTGGCTAGCTGTGTGCTTTGCACATACTAAGTGCTTCACAAAAATGTGGTGGCTGGGAGAACAGCTAGTAGACGCATTGCATGGGCCCACACCCAGGTGGCCGGCCCTTCCTCTGTGAGGACAGGCATGATGACAGGCACAGAGGGAGGAGGGCTCGGCCTGCCTGGTCCAGCACACTGGGCCCAAAGCAGAGAGATGCGCTTTGCTTTGACTCATGCAAACCTGACTCATGCCTCATTCCAGCCCCCAGGGGCTCTGAAATCCCATCCCGAGCTCACTGGTGCTAATAATATACTGGTCTTACTAATAATAATTATGCTGAGTCTTTTTCAAAAGGGCATTTCAGTCAGGGCCTGATATCCCTAACTGAGCATCTGGTGACAAAGTGACCCGGGAGAGTTATCAGAGGAAGGAGGAGGCAGGACTGCCGGAAGAAGAATGATCGGAGCTGCAGAGCATGGGGTAGAGTGTGGCATTTGAATGATTCCTCCTTCAGCATAATTAATGCTACAGAAGAATTTCCAGGGGACCAGGACTCGGTTTTATTCTGGCTGCAATTAAAGGGTCTCCCCTCCTCTCCTTGCTCATCTTCAGTCCTCTCCACTTTCCATCCACCCAAGAGATAGCCTGTTACCCAAGCTCGATGATTGAAAGAAGAGCGAGGAATCATAATTTGAAAATGGCCTCGTGAGGGAGCCTTGAATCAGACAGGAAGGAGAAGCATGATTTAAATGTAAAAACCGCCAGGAACTGTGGGGGAAAGCAGAGCTGGATCTGGGGTCACCGGACGGAGAGCCAACAAACCTGCCTCTTTCAGAAGGTCAAAGCTCCCAGCCTGTGCCAAAACCTGTCAGACAGACGGACACCTACTTAGTAGCACCTTCTTCAAGTTGGTGCTGCCAAGTGCAGACAAAGGGACTTTCTCCAGAAGCCCTGCAGGAAGGATTATCTTCAAGACAATTTTCTGCTTTCTTTGCATCTTTTAAGTATTAGGTACATTGTAAGAAAAAACCAATCTAGAACAGTACTATAGCATTGAACCCACTCCTCAGCGGTAACGAAAGGAACACGCCCAGCTATCTATCACCCTGCACCAGCGTAGGTTTGGGTCTGCAGGTGTCTGCCTCTGGGGAGTCCAGGGTTTGTGTGTATGTGTGCATTTCTCTGTGTGTCTCTGGCTGTGTTTTTGCGCATCTCTATGTGTATACTGTACTACCTACGTGTGAGTGGATGCGTGTGTGTGCGCATGCGCATGCACGTGTGCCTTCCCTGGGTGTTTCTGATGAGAGCTGCTCATCACAGGCTTTAGGAAAATTCAGAGAGTCTTCCTACCCTCACCACAGAGTCACCTAGCCAGTCTGCCCCCCAGGAGGGCTGTGAATGGCATTGCTGGCCCCTGGTGGAGCAGCAAGTCTCGGCAGCCTGGACAGGGAGATGTCTGTGCTCCCAGCTCTGCCCTCTGTCCCCTGCTGTTTCAGGGAAGTGAGGCGGGCCCGCCACTCCTCTGGCCTATGTTAAAGAGAAGGGGGCTCAGACTGTTCACGGCACCACTTCTGAGCACGTCGGGCTCAGAGCCTGGCATGAGGCCAAGGCTTTGATCCTCTCCATCTTTTCTCTGTGGATTTCCCCTTTGAAAGACTCCCAAGCCAGTTCCCTAGAGAGATAAGAACGCTCCATCCCAGACTTGGGTGATCCCTCAGGCACCCTGAACTATCTTCCTTCCTTAAGCACTATTTACTTATAAAAGATAGGGGCCAAACAAACACAATGCAAGAAAACCCTCTCTGGGTTCAACCCCACTTTGTGGGCAGCCATGTCACTGATGACCGTGACAATGAGTATGACTGAGCTGGTAATTTATATGATTTTTAGTCTATGGAACGGAAGACTCTCCAGACTGAGCGTAATCATAGATCTGACTCCAATGCTTTAATACCAACTGCAGGATCTCCAGGGCTGATTTAATATCTTTTGTTTTGTTTTGTGTTTCTTCCAAAGCAGTGGACAGATGGGAGAGGAGTTCAGGCTCTGGGAATTGGGTTATTAGGGGAGCCAAGTGGCAGGATCGGAGCGAGGGTCTCGAGCCCTGGAAGCAGGTGTTGGTGTGGGGCTCTGTGGTGGGGACCTCTGCCGGGACTGTGCCTTCCCTGCCTCCTCAGACAAAGGTGAAACTGGGCCAGAGAAACAGGGGCTCCAGACTATGCAGAGACACGGTGTCTATATGTGGCCCCAGGGCCTTCACATTCCCCTGGGGTTGGGGAGGGAGGAAGAGTTCCAAGATGATGGAAAATACATACCCTTTTCCAGTCTGACAAGATGAGGACTCTGTCAGACTTGCTTTGCTTTTTGAAAAATAATTGACATTTTTTGCAATGCAAGTATGTGAAGTAAATGTATGCTCCCTAAAATAGCCTCAGTGCAGTGGTTCTCCAAGCTCAGTACCAGAGTAGTGGTATCAGCATTATCTGGGTTTGTGTGCATGCACTTCTTGGGTCCTACCTCAGACCTACAGATCCAAAACCCTGGAGGTGGGGTCCGGAAATCCGTGCTTTCACAAGCCCTCCGAGGGTTCTGGTGCACAGTGAGGTGTGGACACCGCCATGGCAAGGAACGGAGTAACTCAGCTGCCTTTCCTCCTGCTCTCTCCTGAGAAGTTTTCTTCAAAATCCTTCCATGGTGATCCTATCCCAAGGGCCCTTAATTGTCTTTTGTGAATATCATCTTTTCCTGGGATTCTGGAGGCTCTTTGCTTTATTGTTTTCTGTTTTGGAGTGACTAAGAATAGGGACAGTTAGAGGACTTTTTTTTTTTACCAGTTATCCTTGAGAATGTCCCTCTGTGTGTGTCTTCCATGGGGTCTGTGTGCTGAGAGCATGGAAAGCACTCATGGCAGCACCCACAAGGGTCACATAAGCTGTGATCAAGGCAGGACCTGAACTGGGGGTTGTTTCCGGTTTACCACATGGGTTCTTACAAATCTCACAAATTCTCACACGTCCCATTTGATGCATGAGGAGACCCAAGGCCAAATTTACAGAGCACAGTTTGAATGCAGGTCCTGCATTCTTCTTATCATGTCCAAGAACTATTCTGCCATGCCAGAGAGCAAGAAATTTCTAGAGAGTGTCTTTTTGCCCCTTTCCCAGCTGACATTGCTAAAAGTAGGGCTCAAATGGGCAGCATAAAATCATGGAATAAAGGTAAAATTTTCTGTGAAAGCAAAGGCCCTACAGATTTCAGCACAGAACCAATTGTGGTTGGTACAGATGTTGTCCCCCAGAAACACAGGGAGGATGGAGGCTGCAGCCTAGAGAGTAATTCATGGGAATAATGGGGGAGGAGGAGACAAGGTCCTGTCTCCATCATGACCTGGGATAATCGAAATTCATCACAAGGGACCAGGGGCCTCTGCAGAGCACATGAGGGGCAGGACTGATCTTCCCCAACAGGTTCAGGATGAGCTGTGGGGCCGGGTGCTCACAGGGATTGCCCTCTAGGAGAGGTTGTGCCTTGTCCCATGGCAAGGATGGGCCCTCCAAGCCCAGTGCCCAGAGCAGTGCTGGAGATTCTAGAGGAAATGCAACCACCCGGTTGTCCCTGAGCCAGTCCAGGCAGTCAATGTGGGAAAGGAGGGGCACAACAGACAGCACAGCAGGTTAGAAAGATCTGGTAAGGGGACAACCATCATGGAAGGACAAAGGTGCAGCTGCCAAATCATCTGGGAAGATGGATTCTGCCTCCTGCCAGGAGGGGCAGATGCCCAAGGAAGAGCTCTGTTTGAGGTTCACAGAGGAGGCAGAGGGGGCAGAGAATGCCAGCAGACATTAGAAGAGAGAAAACAAGGAGAAGGGGGTACTGGCGGGCTTGGAAGGCAGAAAGCATCAGAAGCTGCAGAAACACAGGGTGTGGGAGGAGCCCGGGCCTGAGACAAGAGGAAGGAGCTTCAGGAGGAGCAAAGGGGAAGGGGCTGAGGGAGATCAGAGGCACCTTGAAGACAGAGCGCAGTTTATGATGAAACAGGGAGGCCTGCAGGGAGCGGGACCAAGGGAAGGCACAGTGCAAGGCTGGAGACTTCTCAGAGAGACAGCCTGGGGCTCTGAAGGATGGGAGAGTTGACACTACTTTGGCAGAAGGAACCTGGCTGAATACCAAGAAGGGAAGATTTTGCTCACAATGGGACTGGATGGGGCCTCTTCCTCCTGATGAGAAGAGAAAGTGAGCCCTGCTGGAGTATAGCTTTTGACTTAACCAAAAAGCCACCATGCAGAGAAGATCTGTGGGATCCTGTTGGGACTCTGTCCACCAACGTGAGAGAAAGGGTGAAGATCGAGTTTGTGAGTGTGCACGGGAGCCCCCAATGCAAAGAGTTAATCAAAGATGTGGCACCTTTCCTGGTATGTGTGTACTTTTTTTCCTTTTGGTAACAGAGGACAGGACCAGTAATCTGACCTCGGAAGTCAAACCTTGAGAACTAGTCTGTAACTCAAGCATGGTGTTCTGGACTGCAGGTTCGTGTCCTCCCAAAATGTATGTGCTGAAGCCCTACCCCCGCCCCCGATGTGATGGTATTTGGAGGTAGGGCCTTGGAGATGTTATTAGGTTTATTTATTTATTTTTAAAAAAGATTTTATTTATTTATTTGACAGAGAGAGACACAGTGAGAGAGGGAACACAAGCAAGGGGAGCGGGAGAGGGAGAAGCAGGCTCCCCGCAGAGCAGGGAGCCCGATGTGGGACTCAACCCCAGGACCCTGGGACCATGACCTGAGCTGAAGGCAGACGCTTAACGACTGAGCCACCCAGGCACCCAGGTTATTAGGTTTAGATGAGGTCACAGGGGCAGGATTCCTATGATGAAATCAGTGTCCTCAGGGGAAGAAGAGGAGACCAGAGTTCTTGCTCTTTCTGCCATACAGGGAGAAAGTGACCATCTGCAAGCCAGTAAGAGGACTCTCACCAGGAACCAAATCTGCCAGAGCCTTGATTTTGGACTGTCCAGGCTCCAGAAGAACTATGAGAAATAAGGGTCTGTGGTTCAAGTCCCCTAGACCACGGTACTTGGTTATGGCTACCCGGGAAAACCAAGACACATGAGGATGTGAATGTGAACACCCATTCCAGGATTCAGAAATGTTCTGTAAGCCATGCAAGTATTAGAGCCCAGCCCAGCTCACGTATCTCTTCCTCTTAAAGGGTGGGAATGTTACCAGCAGTAACTCAGAACTCCTTAGTTTAGTGGGTTTATTCCAACTGTAAGAAAGCACAAAGGAACAAATTCTATCTGTTCATTATTCTAGGAGCCTGGTGGGAAGGAAATGATCCTGGGGCTAGAAATAGCAATTTAGAGAAGGAAGACCTGGGGAAAAGTATGGTGGAGAATTAAGACAGAATGAGAGATGAAAGCTGAGGGCCATGTAGGGAAAACTAGAAAACTTTAATAGCTATTAATGAGGTCTTCACTTACAGAGTAAAACAAGATGTATTAGAAGATGATGATGTTAAAAAGGTCTTGAAAGAACTGCATGAAATAGGGGAATTAAGATGGAATACAGAGGTCTTAAGGACTATTTTACAGTATTGCTGATTCAGAGTAACAAGCAGAAGGTTCCACTCTTGGTGTGGGGGGTTTATACTTCCAACAACCAGACTCTCCAGCGAGTAACAACAAAATAGAAGAGACAAGAAAGGGAAGTAAGAGGAAAAATATAAAGGAAAACTATCTGGGCATTCCAGCAGCTGAACAGCAAAAGACGAGTTTCACCTTTTGCAATTTTGCTATGAGGACTGTCTGCCCTGTGGCTAAAACTCCAGTTGAAAATCCCACCTCCTTTTTGACTGGAGGAACCAAGGGAAGGAGCCCAGGATAATCAGGGTGGTTGGAGAGTTGGGGGCTGTGGGGGACTCCCTGGAAATAAGAAAGCCAGGAAGAGAGAATCCCAAATTCTGGATATGAACTTTTCCTGACTCTCTGGCTGACCCCTGAATCATGCCTGTATGAGACAGACTGAAAACCACAGGAACTGAAATCTGAGCTGTTTCCCGCTGCAGACATGATAGTTTGCAGGTCGAGTCTCACTGAGTTAACTTCCTCTTAAATCAGAAGCATCAATACCCTTTGGATCAATATAACAGCACCTAGAGGCTTTACGTCATAACATTCATAATGTACTTAATCCAAAACCACTAGACATACAGAAAGCCAGGGAAATGTGACCCATTTTCATGGGAAAGAAACATGCCAACCTAAGGATGACCTCAGCTTTAAAGCAGCTATTATAGCTATGCTCAGTGAGGTAAAGAAAAATATGCTTATGATGCATAAAAAGATAAAACACCTCAATTGAGACCTGGAAATTATAAAAGAAAGATTAATAAGAAATCGTAAGGCTAAAAAAGGCAATACCAGAAAAAAATCACTAGAGGAACTTTCTTTTAGCAAAATGGAGATGGCAAAGGAAAGAATCAATGAACTTAAAGATAGTTATAAGGAATAGAGAGGAAAGATTGGGGAAAATAATGAATAGAGCCTCAGGAACCTGTGCAACAATTTTGCAAGTTCTACATATAGGTAATGGTATTGTACGTGGTGTCATTGCTTTGAGGCACTCTCAGCCTGCATTTTTTTCTCTTCCTCTTTATATATTAAAAACCCCAAGTTCACACCAATGCCCTCAATTCCAATTCCACACCACATGATTCATTCTAGTTTTGATGTTTTCCACATTTGTACCTCCTTTTCCAATAGCTCCCATTATCTCCAATTTATTTCTCAACCTCTCTGTAAATAGCTAATTTCCCAACCTTGCTGGGCTGCTGGCTCCCTTGCAGGTGGGTCTAGGTACCTGCTAGGAATGCCTCCCTTGTTCAAGACATCTACCTTCATTGGGCCGGACACGTGGCTTTTTGTTGAAAGATTAAAAGAAGAAAGCCAACAAAGCATTTTGTTTTATTTTGTTTTGAAAGAAGAGAAGAGAAGAGACTGGAAAGGAAAGGCAAGAGAAAAGCCAGGTTATTTTTTTTTAAATGCAAATTCATCACCTTTGGGTCATGTGTATCCATCTATGTATACACACACATATACACACACAGCCCTGGAATGACTTCCCATTGCTCTAAGGCCCTAAATTCCATCACAAGTGTCCAAGAGGCTGCTGCTGACCTCCTTGCCCACTCTCTTCCTCTTTTTCCAAATTCCAGGCATAGGGGTCCTCTAATGTTCCATTTTCTCTCTTGCCACAGGGTCTTTGTATGTGTTATTTGTATCTCTCAGTGTTCTAAACTACTCCTTTCATTTGGATGACTTACGCTTCAAATCTCTGCTGGAGCACCATCTCCTCTTCTGGAAGCCCTCCTTAATTCCGCTAGATATGGTCAGATTATATTGTTATTTATTGTTTTATTCATGTTCTCCCAGAACTTAATAGCTCTTATCTCAACTGATAATTATGCACTTATTTGTGTATGTGTCTGACTAAAGTCTCCTTTCCTCATTAACCTGTGAGTGATGTGAGAGTAGTAACAATGTCTCTTTTTGATCATGATTGTGTCCCTAGCCTGTGAGCAGTATTAGCACATAGTAGATGCTGAATGCTTTTCATGTGAATAAATTCTTTGTACTTCTAGAAACACAAATTGTTTGATCAGCAAACATGTTATTTGTTTCTATTTTGGATAAAAAGCAAAGCCTAGAGAAATAATGATATATAGAGAGAGGCAGATGAACATAATGACTGTGAAGAATCCTGAGAGCTCTTAGCTCTTGGAGTTGGTAAGCTTCATCATTTAGAAGAAAAACAAAAACCACAACAAATGATCTAACTAATGTATACAAGAAAATCAGATGGGGAATCCTTTACCTAAAACACTTTTAATATAAGGCATATACAAATGTTTGATTCACATTATTTAGGTGATTCACAGTCATTAAAATGTCAGTCCTTTCAAAAGTAGAATAAAGTTTCATTCAAACTCCAAATGTGAGTGTACGTGTATGTGTGCATGTTTTAGAATTGGGAAAAGTGATTTTAAATTACACATGAAAGAAAATATATTTGAGAACAGCCAACAAAGATTTTTTTTAAGGAAGAATGAAGGATAACTTACTTTATTCAAACAGTAAAACTTTTGCTGAAGTTATTATAATCAGAACAATACGGATAGTAAAACTTGCACTAAAGTTATCACAATCAGAATAATATGGTTGGGCATAGAATAAAGAAATAGATCGATGGAGCAGAATTGAGAATCAAAACATAGTTCACCCAGTGCTCGTGTAACTGATGAATAACTGAACTCTACATCTGAAACTAATGATGTACTATATGTTGGCTAATTGAATTTAAATAAAAAAAACATAGTTCATATATGCAACTTAACATATGACAAGGATGATAAGCGATTCAATAAAATATGGACAATATATTTCATACGTGGTATTGACATAATTATCTATTCACCTGTATGAAAACAGGGTAAAAATATATATCTTAGTACATATTCAAAAACAAGTTTGAGACTAGCCCTTGTGTCTGTCAACAAAAGACTAGACATGTAAATAATGAACTACTACAATGAATAGAAACAAACTGTTGCTGCACACAACAATGCGAATGAATCTCACAGATTGCAGCCAGACACAAAGGGCATGTGCTGTCTGATGCCACTTATGTGAAGTTCTAGAACAGGCAACACAAACCTATGGTTGAAAAAAGAATCAGAACAGTGGTTGCCTGTGGGTGTGGGTAGGGGTGAGAACAGAATGGGGAGGGTTACGAGGGAACTTCCCAGTGTGATGGCAATGTTTTGTATCTTGACAGGAGTTTGGGTTACACAGTTGTATGCATTCGTTAAAACTCTATAGATGTATACTTAAGACTTATTCATTTCTTACCAAAATCTCTGAGATGCAGCAGAAGTGGTTCTAAGAGGGAAGTTCAGAGCAATGCAGGCCTAAGTTAAGAAACAAGAGAAATCTCAAATAACAATTTAACATTACACCTAGAGGAAATAGAAAAAGAAGAACCAATGAAACCCATAGCTAGCAGAAGGAAGGAAATAATAAAGATCAGAGCATAAAGAAATGAAAGAGAGATTGAAAAGATGATAGAAAATATCAATGAAACTAAGAGCTGATTCTTTGAAAAAATAAGTAAAATTGACAAATCTTTTGCTAGACTCACCAAGAAAAAAAGAGATTTATTAAATCATAAATAGAAGAGGAGAAGTTATAATTCATACCTCAGAAAACAAAAAGTCATAAGAAGGTGCTATGAATAATTATACACCAACAAATTGGATAACCTAGAAAAAATAAATACTCTACCATCTTCTAAGACTGAATCATAAAGAAACAGAAAATCTGAATAGACTGATCACTAATAAGGAGATTGTAACAGAAATCGAAAAACTTCCTAACAAATATAAGTGCTGGACTAGATGGTTTCACTGGTGAATTCTACCAACCATTCAAAGAAGATGTAATACCTATCCTTCTCAAACTCTTTCAAAAAATTGCAGGGAACACTTCTGAGCTCATTTTATGAGGCTGGCATTACACTTGTACAAAAATCAGACAACAATACCATAAAAAAAAAAAAAAGAAAATTACAAGCCAATATTCCTGATGATTTTTTTATTAAATATTTTGTTTATTTGACAGATATAGAGGAAGAACAAGTAGGCAGAGTGGCAGGCAGAGGGAGAGGTCCCACTGAACAGAAAGCCTGATGTGGGGTTTGATCCCAGGACCCTGGGATCATGACCTGAGCTGAAGGCAGATGCTTAACCAACTGAGCTACCCAGGCACCCCTTCCCAATGAATTTTGATGCAAAAATCCTCAACAAGATATTAGCAAACTAAATTCAGTAATACATTGAAAGAATCATACAATATGATCAAGTGGGATTTATTCCAGAGATGCAAGGATGGTTCAACATCTACAGGTCAATCAACGTCATACAAAGCATTAACAAAATGAAAGATAAAATCATATGATCATCTCAGTAGATACAGAGAAAGCATTTGACAAAAGTCAATATCCATTTATGATGAAAACTCTCAATAAAGTGGGTATAGAGGAAATGTACCTCATCATAATAAAGGCCATATATGACAAGCATATGGCTAATATCATACCCAGTGGTGAAAAGCTGAAAGCTTTTCTTCTATGATCAGGAATAAGACAAGGATGCCCACTCTCTTCATTTTTATTCAACATAGTATTGGAAGTCCTAGCCAGGGGAATTAGGCAAGAAAAAGAAATAAGAGGCATCCAAATTGGAAAGGAAGAAGTAAAACTGTATTTGCAGATGACATGATACTTTATATAGAAAACCCTAAATGTTCCACCCAAAAGCTGTTAGAACTAATAAATGAATTCAGTAAAGTTGTAAGATACAAAATTAATGTACAAAAATATGTTGCATTTTTATACACTAATAACAAACTATCAATCCCTTTTGCAATCACATCAAAAAGAATAAAATACTTAGGAATAAATTTAACCAAGGAGGTGAAAGACCTGTACACTGAAAACTATAAGAGATTGATGAAAAAATGGAAGAAGACAGAAATAAATGGGAAGTTATTCCATGCTCATAGATCAAAAGAATTAATATTGTTAAAATGCCCACACAACCCAAAACAATCTGCAGATTCAGTGTAGTCCTTATCAAAATTCCAATGGCATTTTTTACAGAACTAGAACAAACTATTCTAAAATTTACATAGAACCACACACACACACACACACAAAATCTCAAATAGCTAAAACAATCTTGAGGAAAAAAGAACAAAACCTGAAATATCATAGTCTTTGATTTCCAACTACACTGCAAAGCTAGAGTAATCAAAACAGTGTGGTACTGGCATAAAAAGCATAAAAACAGGACCAGAAGAGACAGCCCAGAAATAAACCCATGCCTATCTGGTAAGTAATTTATAACAAAGGAGCAAAGAATATACAGTGAGGAAAGGACAGTCTCTTCAATAAAGCGTGTTGGGAAAACTGGACAGCTATATGCAAAAGAATGAAGTTGAACCATTATCTTATACCATATATAAAAATCCACTCAAAATGGATTAAAGACTTGAATGTAAGACCTAGAACTATAGAACTCCTAGAAGAAAACCGGCAGTAAGCTCCTTAACATTAATCTTAAGAATGTTTTGTATTGCACCTGGCATCAAAGGCAAGGGACACAAAAACGGATATAAACAAATGGGACCACATCAAACTAAAAAGCCTCTACACAGCAAAAGACACCAACAACACAGGTTACTGAATGGGAGAAGATATTTGCAAATCATATATCCAATAAGGGGTTAATAGCTAAAATATATAAAGAACTCATGTAACTCAATAACAACAACAAACAACCTAATTTAAAAAATGGGCAAAGGATCTGAATAGACATTTTTCCAAAGAAGACAGACATAAAGATGGCCAAAAGGAGCATGAAATCTGGAAATGCATCAACAAAACAGGATGGAGTGAAGAATGGGCAGAGGGAAAGATCAGGTGAATAGTTCTATAATAAATCAGACATAGCAAGATATTAATTCTAAAAACCTAGATGGTGGGTCGATGGCTATCCTCTGTAAATTCTATCAAGCTCTCTGTATGCTTGAAATTTTTCCAAAATAAAATCTTGGGAAAAATAAATAAATTTCAGGTGTACTTAACATTTAAATAATAGAACAAAACCCCCAGTAAGAGAGTACAGAAAACTTTAAAAAGCACTTTATAAGCTTGGAGTGAAGAGAAAATTTTAAATAAACGAGAAAACCCAAGAAGACATAGAGAGAAAAGATGCATATTATTGACTATATGAATATTAACCACTTTTGGAAGCCAAAAGATATCATCAACAATAGCAAAAGAACAACAGATGGGAGGAAGGATAACTAATTGAATCATATGCGGAGACAAAGGGTTAACATACCTAATATAAAAAGACTTCCTATAAATTTCTTTTTTTTTTAAAGATTTTATTTATTAATTTGAGACAGAGAGAATGAGAGAGAGAGAGCACATGAGAGGGGGGAGGGTCAGAGGCAGAAGCAGGCTCCCTGCCAAGCAGGGAGCCCGATGCGGGACTTGATCCAGGGACTCCAGGATCATGACCTGAGCCAAAGGCAGTCGCTTAACCAACTGAGCCACCCAGGCGCCCAAAGACTTCCTATAAATTTCTAAGAAACCAGCAAACGACCCAATAGAAAAATAGGTAAAGACATGTACAGATAATTAACAGAAGAGAAAACACGCATCCCAGTAACTGTGTGAAAAGACTGTAAGGTAGTATCTCTAGCACTCAGTTGAAAACTCAGACTTAAACACAATGAAGTATCATTTTTCATCTTTGGATTGGCAAATTTTTAAAGATCGATCACCTTCACTGATGGTAAGGATGTCAGAAGATGGGCACCATACATTCCTGGTGGAGTGTAAATGTTCACAAACTTTTAGAAAAGCGGCTGGGCAGGAAGAATGCCCATCACACACGCAGGACAGTATAATGAGCTTAGTATGATCCCATTTTTACAAAATAAAAGTTTTCACATTTTGAACAATGAGAAAAGTATGATAAGAGACACACCTAATTATTAAAATTGGTGCTTCAGGACAGGGGTTGGTAAACTATGGCCTGGTCACCTGGATTTTTGTAGCCCATGAGCTAAGAATGGTATTTATACCTTTTTAAAAGATTACAGTTTAAATGGTTACATATTTATCTACATAATATCCTTTGTCTTACCTCTTGGCCAACAAAGCCTAAAACACTATCTGGCCTTTAAGGAAAAGCTTACTGACCCCTGTTTCAGGGCAGTTGTGGTTTCTTGGTTACCTTTTCTCTCTTCACTTCTCTGTATTGTTTATATTTTTAAAAAAATATACTGGGAGTGGACATAAAGAGACAAGAGGAAACCAGGGAGACCAGTTAGGAAGCTACTAGAAGGGATCAGGTAAAAGAGAACGGTGCTTTGGAATAGGGTGGGGACTGTAGAGAAGGAAAGAAAGGGGCAGATTTTATTTGAACCTATGGGAGTTGCTGAGGGATTAGGCATGGATGGTGAGGTGAGAGCAATCAAGGCTGATTCTCAGATTTTAGTCATGAGTTGAGTTGGTGCAACCAGGGAGATGCAGAGATTGGGGAGGAAAATGGAGTAAACCAGGAGCTCGGCTTTGGACCTGTTATAGTTCTGACTGGAACTGTGTGAACTAGGTGCTGGCCATAGGTGATTGGAGCTGCTTGGACTGTGGAGGCAGAAGCTGGGCAGTAAACGCAAATGTAAGAGGACTCATCATGTAGATGTCTGTCTTCAAACTGTCAGGAAGCACTAGGGTGGGAGAAGGGCACCAAGGGTCTGCCCGGTGACACAGAACCTAACCCCCCAGTGCCTACTTCTGCTGATGGACGTCTCTGATGCCACCATCCAACTACCTGGATTCCCCCAGATCACCTGTTCCAGAATGTTCTCTTCTCATTGACCAAGGAACACCAGGGCTTCAGAGCAGACACCCTGACTCTTCCTTACAGCCTATGCCCAAATGCTTGCCTCACAACCAGCTGCTGTTATTTCTCCATCTGGCAGCCTCTTCCCCCAGTGGAGAGATAAGTTCAGGTCCCAGCCCTTCCCAGTGTGTCCTGCCTGCCATGGGTCCCTAGCCCAGCCATGTGCAGCCACTTCTTATTCATGCCACACTTTTACCTGAGAATACCAGGAAGGACTCACCAAGGAGCTGGTGTAAGTCGGGTCTGAGGTGTCATCCTGGAGGTAGCGGGAAAGGCCAAAGTCAGACACCTTGCACACCAGGTTACTGTTGACCAGGATGTTCCTAGCAGCCAGGTCCCGATGCACATAGTTCATCTCGGCCAGGTACTTCATGCCCGCGGCAATACCCCTGAGCATCCCCACCAGCTGGATCACCGTGAACTGTCCGTCATTTTGCTGTAACAAGACACAAAGGGCATTGGGATCAAGATGGGCTTCAGTGGTTAAGCAGAAGCCGAGGTGCCGTGGCCCTGCCGCTTGTCAGCGTCTGTCAGTGACCGGCCATGCTGCTCACTGTGCCCTTCTCCTTCCCTCACTCCCTCCCACTCCCACCCTCATCCCTCTCCTTGAACACTCTGCTCTCTCCTCCTTGCCAAGCCCTGTCAATTCCATCTCCAAATTACATCTCAAAGCCATCCACGCCTCTCCATCCTCACTGCCTCCATTCTAACCAAGTCACCGTCATCCATCACCTGTAACAGCCTCCCCACACCTGCCCCTGCCATCCATTCTCTACACAGTAGCTAGAGCCATCTTTGGAAAACAAAAATCAGGCCATGCCACTCCCAGGCTTTGAGCTCTATAACAGCTTCCCATTGCATTAAGGAAAAGCTCCAAACTCCTTAGCATGGCCCATGGGACCCCGGGAGATGAGCCCCTGCCTCACCTGCCAGCCATAGTGACCGCTCAGTCAGTTCCTAAGCCAAGCTCTTCCTGCCTTAGGGCCCCTACACATGCCATCCCTGCTGCTCTTCCCCACAATCAACACCTACCTGCCCTCAGATCTCCCTGTAAGTGTCCCTTCTTCGGAGACAGTGTCTCCACAACTACTCTCCTGCTCCAAATATAACTAGCATACACTTTCTATCTTACTGTCTTTAGTGTATGCTCTTATTTTTTTTTTAAGATTTATCTCTTTGAGGGGCAGAGGGGCAGAGGGAGAAGGGAGAGAGAGAAAATCTCAAGCAGACTCCCTGCTGAGCACAGAGCCAGACACGGGGCTCGATCTCACGACTCTGAGATCATGACCTGAGCCAAAATCAAGAGTTGGACGCTTAACCGACTGAGCCACCCAGGTGCCCCAGTGCATGTTCTTATTTTTCTTCTCAGCATACATCACAAGTTTTAGGGGTGTGTGTGTGTGTGTGTGTATGTGCGCGCGTGTGCCCACATGCACACACCTGTCCATCTGTCTCCGCCGCTTGACTCTAAGCTCTTTGAAGACAAGACCCTCTTTCTTGTGGGCACCACAGTACTCCTAGGGCTAAGAACTTTAATGTAAATAGAAAAAGCACAATAAATATATGCTCAACTTATGACTGCTACATCTCTCCCTGTTTCCAGAATTAAATGCTTCAGGTGTCTTCCTTGGGTCCTCCCAGGCCTGTTAACCTTGACATTGGGATAACCACACCCAGCTCAAAGGGGTCAGTGGCAGGAGAAGCACAGACACAGTGTCTGGCATGTGGACCCTCTTAGAGAATGGGAGCTGGGGCTTCTCCTCCTCAGGCCCACCTGCACTGCTGC
This sequence comes from Mirounga angustirostris, assembly GCF_029215605.1. Taxonomy (NCBI): domain Eukaryota; kingdom Metazoa; phylum Chordata; class Mammalia; order Carnivora; family Phocidae; genus Mirounga; species Mirounga angustirostris. The sequence goes on from NW_026991709.1 coordinate 124,548,904, forward strand.
CCCTCTCCCATCATCGGTAGGCTCACCATTTCCTGGGGGAATGCTCTGCTTCGTGGTTCGATGACACACCTTGGTGAATGAATCAGCCTTCCTCTTGCCTCCCCAGAGCCCCTGACTCTTGGTTTCTGCACCCATTGGTTAAATCAGTGGACCATGTGCTACATTGCCAACAACACATTTTCTCTTCTAGTACAGCCCCAGTTGCTCTCCCAAAGGGCTGTAAGTTGTATTCTGTAAGTAGAGCATGGCCCAGGCACTGAGATGCTTTGACTGGGGGAGAGGTGGGAGGAGGCAGAACACCCTGGGTCAGGTCCAGTTACTGCTGGACACTGGGCAAGGCAGCCACTCCCCAGTGCCCTCAGGCAAAACACAGAAACCATAAACAGTGGGCACAGCTCCCATTTATTGAGTGCCTGTGAGGTGATACACAATGCGCTCATATGCACTACCTCACTTAAATAAGTGTGAGGCACATCATTTATGCATGTGCTTCTACAAAAGCATTTTCTATGCAACAATCAATAAGGAAAAATGAAACAGCTATTGCAAAGATACCCTGTTTATTGGAGAAAACCCCACCAATCAAAAAGTCTAACCATGATAGTATGAACGTTGAAGACTTCCTCATGCAAGATTGCAAGCCTGGGTCTGTGTCCCAGGGTTCTGCCCCTTGATCAATTAGAGTGAGCCAAGTGACCTCCCTCCACTCCTTCCTGAGACACCCGCCAGAGGAGAAGCCCCAAACACACTGGGATCGACACACTCCAGGTTCCAGACTGTTTCTAACTCAAACCTTAACCCCCTCCCAGCCTGCCTGGAATGCTTTCTCTGCAATATTTTCTTCTAACCAACTCCAAAAGGAAGTACAGATCTGCTTTTTTGGAAACTCTGGTGTTCAGCACATGGTGCCCATCTGCGAGAGCTGGATGTGCCGTGAGTGATGCGAATCCTCCTTCTCACTAATGAACTTCAATCAACACCTCCTCAAGAAGTTAGCCAGGCTTTTGCTAGCACCATTCATTTTCTCTAAGCAGGTCTCTGGGGACCTGCCTCCCCAGAAAGTTGTCGTGCAACTTCTGTATATTAGAAAATGTATCTCAGCTGCAAGTCACAAGGGTCATATTTTTCCAAGTCAGTTTGTTACTTCCTCTCTGTAAGTGTAGACAACAATGTGGTTAAAAATGAATGTCTCCCAAAAGAAGCCGGCTTGTAGATAGATTTTTGGGAGGGAACTTGTGGTGACTGTAAACAACTCTGGGAAAAGAAATGCTGAAGGAGTGTGCAGCAATATGTCTGTTTCTACTTTAAATCCTTTAAGCCTACATGGGAACAGCTTTACTATCTTATTTGCTTTAATATTTAGATCAGTCACCCTTAGAGTTTCTGGGCTCAGCAAAGGCCAAGAAGTGGTGAAAAGTCCAGGCTTTCGAGACAGACAGACCCAGACTGGGGTCCAGGCTCTGCCACGCATTGACTGTGTGCACTTGGGCAAGTCATTTAACTTCCAGAGCTGTCATTCCCACATCTGTAACACAAGAACACGCTGTCCATTCTTCATAGGATTTTGGCGAGGTTAAGTGAGACAATACATGTGAAAGGGCTTGTCTCTGTGCCCATGAATACTAAGACAGCAGCAAGGACTGCTGGTATTATCAGCCAGGCCATAATGTCTCACAAACCAGCTTGCCCATGTATTCAGATACCTGGTGAGAGGAATGGAGGACACCTGGGGCCAGGACTGTAGGTTCCTGCAGCTTCCTGGTGTGTTCGGGAGACATCCTAGGATCATTACCATAGGAGAACCTAGTCCTCAGTGCATTCTGAGCTCAACGGGTTGGCATCTGTAGTAGACTTCCCAACAGTCCACACGCCAACTGTAGTAGTGGACGATTGGGGCCTAATGATGCAGGCTGGACATTTAGGTCAGTTAATGAACAAACATGATTTCTTCCATTTCTTGACTTTTGAATGGCAAGTCACACTTACAGAATACTTTTTGATCCTCCTTTGTGCAAGGCAGGGGATAGTTTATTGCTTTTCAGAGGAGATAAAGGAAGTCCAGAAAGTTTAAGTGATTAGCCTTAAATCACTCCGTGTGGCTTTGACTTATAACAAGAATCTAAGTCCAGAATAGCAAATTACTTCTCCACTGACGTTCCATCTCTGATGGTAACGGCTTCCTCAAATGTGTGGAGGAGAAGGCTGCGTATAAGCTTTGCAGCAAAAAGTGACATGATTGATTAATGATGTCTGCCATGGTCCGAGAAAAAGAAAGTAGGGGCATGAGTACCTCAAATATGCTACTCTGATTTGAATCTTTTAACTCCTGTCTGGGGTCTTTTCCACAGAATATGCTGACTTTGCAATGGCAACACATTTTCTTTAGAACCTGCAGAGGAATCACGTATCACAATAAGACAGGATCGTGCCTGTTGAGTTCATAATTTTGGTGAATCTTAAAGATATAAACATATGAAGATCCCCTGCCATGTTCAACTGTTCTATGTTCAGTTCATTGGTTTAACTTCCCAAGAAGAACTTCCAAAGATAGGAACACCAGCATCCAAAGATAAACAAGGCAGAAAAAGCCCAGGTTTCCTAGTGACTTTGGAAAAGGGTCAGGCTCCACGCTGATCACATGGTAAAAACACCGTATAGAGAAAAAATACAGGCCTGGGTGAAGTGATTTAAATTTTCTTTCCTTCCTGAAGTGCTTTCTGCTGAAATTGCTTTTCAGCAAATTCACTGAAGCCACTTGCTGGTCCTTTTATTAGGCAGGAAGGATTTAGGTATTTCAACTTTCATTGACAAATCCACTTCAGGAAATGAAACCCTTATTTGATTTGTTTGAAGAGAATGAATCATAGATTTTTTTTTTTTTTAACTGTAAGAGACCTAACTTTCAAGATCCTCCAGCTCAAAGCCTTTAGTTTATAGATTGGAAAATTGAGTTAACAGATTTGCTCAAGGCCACCGGGTGACTCACAGTGGAGCCTTAAGCAGAACCGAGGTCTCGGGGCATCCAGTCTGATATTCTCTTCCTGACCTCTGGGTTATGGTCATCTAGCTCCAGCCCATGAATGAGCCTCCCTGATAAGAAATGTCCACATTTGACATTGCTCAGTAACTTCGAAGAGTCTTACAGCTATGACCATCTGTGGATGAACCAGCAGTGACTGCAAGGCCAAGCTAGGCAGGAAGGCCTTCCAGAGCATGTTGACCTTCTTGGCTCTGGCACGGGAGGGACACTGATGAGGGCTATAGGGGGTGTTCTTAAGACTATACAAGAGCCACCAGATTGAATCCCCTAAGTTTGAGTGCCAACAAGCAATCTTTAATTATGGATTTTCATGCTACATAATCCATGGTGCAGATATTTTCAAAAATGGACAATAATGAACCTACCAAACATGCTGTTAAAAAATAATGGTGCTTCTAATCCTTCCAGAAGGTGAAGGATTCTACATCCTGCAATGGGAGAGGAGCAGTACGTGGGCTGTGAGAAGCCATGTCCAATGTGCTCACTGGATCCCCGATGCCCACAGCCTCTCAGACTCATTGTAAACCATCATGACCAGTTTGGTAGTGGTGGGGGGAGGGGGGCAGTTGCACAAATTGAGGACTAACTCTTTTCCTTTCTTCTCTGAATGGTGATCCTAAAATTATACTACTTCCCAGAAGATGAGCCCTGCAGAACTGCACTGATGACCTACTTTTCAATTTTACCCAGCAGCAGATACATCAATTAATGTTGCTCTGCTCCAGGGTTTGGTAGTAAGGCTGAAATTAGATTTATAGATTACCTGCCTCCATGCTGTGCGAGGAGTCAGAAACGCTTCATTTCCCCTCTCCTCCTGGTGCTGCCTGCTCTGGCCGTTCCTTCCTTGCCATCCCTTATCCTCTGTTGCCCTGTGTTCCTCACTTGCCCCTGGCTCTTCTCCCACCACTTGGGCCTCATCATCATGAAAAATACTGGTGCCCAGCATGCCCCCATGTCCTGGGCCCCATGCGGAAAGAGCCCTGTGTGGAGCATCCGTGTGGGGTTTTGATTTTCTACAGGCTCCCGAGAATGAATCTCCTCGTTCGCTTGTATGTTCCAGGGGAGAAAGTCTGATCACAGTCCTCAAATCATGTTGTGACTCTGTGAAGTACAATCAGGTGACTCGTAGGAAATAAATGGCTCCTAAAAAGGTCTGGAGGCTGGTTCCAGAAAATGCTTTTTCTCCTAACATTGTCTTCTATTCACTTTTATTTGGCTGTCTTCATGAGATCTCTGATCACGAATGAATGCCCCCAGGAAAGCACAGCCTTTATCCCACTCTGACGTGAGGGGTCTGGCTATAAGAAGGGGAGACCACGTACACTCAGGATGACTATTTCTCCCGCCATTCCCAAACACTTTGGTGCCAGAAATGGCTTTTTATGTTTTTCACTCAACCAGCACTTACCAGGTGCTCCCTGTGTTAGGTACCGGGGGTTTTATTTTTTTAAAGATTTTATTTATTATTTGACAGAGAGAGAATGAGAGAGAGAGAGAGCACATGAGAGGGGGGAGGGTCAGAGGGAGAAGCAGACCCCCCGCCGAGCAGGGAGCCCGATGCGGGACTCGATTCCGGGACTCCAGGATCGTGACCTGAGCCGAAGGCAGTCGCTTAACCGACTGAGCCACCCAGGCGCCCCTCTATAGATATTTCTATCTTTATATCTACATAAAATTTTTTAAAAAGATTTTGTTTATTTGTCAGAGAGAGAGAGAGAGTGAGCAGGGGGAGCTGCAGGCAGAGGGAGAGGGAGAAGCAGACTCCCCGCTGAGCAGGGAGCCCGATGCGGGACTCGATTCCGGGACTCCAGGATCGTGACCTGAGCCGAAGGCAGTCGCTTAACCGACTGAGCCACCCAGGCGCCCCTCTATAGATATTTCTATCTTTATATCTACATAAAATTTTTTAAAAAGATTTTGTTTATTTGTCAGAGAGAGAGAGAGAGTGAGCAGGGGGAGCTGCAGGCAGAGGGAGAGGGAGAAGCAGACTCCCCGCTGAGCAGGGAGCCCGATGCGGGACTCGATTCCGGGACTCCAGGATAGTGACCTGAGCCGAAGGCAGTCGCTTAACCGACTGAGCCACCCAGGCGCCCCCCGGGGGTTTTAAAATAAAGGGCATAAGCCGTACCTTCAAAGAGGCCGAACCAGGCTACGTAAGTCAGTCCCATCCGTTGTCATCCCATGCCCCCACCAAAAATTAGCCGCTACTGCCTAAAACGCAGAGGAGGTAAAAGCGTGTGCTTGCCCTGCCAAAGTAGCCAGTCTGTGCAAATGCCGCTTCTAGACAAGCGCCCGAGCTACCCTTCCACACGGCAGCCCCTCGGCCCCGAGTCTGAGCTCTGGAGCCACCACACGGCTGCTGCAAGATTACCAGATAGGCCACGCTGGCTCTAGCCTTTGAACACACTGCTCAATTGTTTCGTCGGACCTGCCTTCTCCCCGGCCTGCCTGGTGAGTGCCTCATTCTCCAGTACCAGATAATTTTCCCTCCTCTTTAAAGCCTTCCCTGGCTCCCCCAGGAAGATTTCAGTTCTTCTTGGCTCACCATACATCTTCACACCACACGTGGAAACATAAGGAATCTGGGCAGATGATTGCTGGACGCTTTGGGCACTCAGGTCCTCGGAGAAGGGACCACTCTGGCAGGTTGTAGTCTCTAAGATGGGCACAACAGGACCTCCTATCGCTTATGCATAAGACGATGTAATTGCCCCCCATCAAAATGGGGGGCCCATTTCCCCCCCTTGAATCTGGGCAGCCCCTTGCAGTGGTCAAAGGGTACTGTGGGACTTGAAGCTAAGTTACAAGAGTGGTCCAGCTTCTGCCTTTTTCTCGTGAGACATTTGTTCTTGGGACCCAGCTTGCTGTGAGGAAGCCCATGCAGGCCACCTGGAGACAGGCCAGCTGATACCCAGCATCAGCTGCCAGACTGATGAGTGAGTGAGTCTTTGGATGATTCCAGGCCCCAGATCTTGAAATGCCCCAGCTGACACCACATGGAACAGAGATGTCCCCAACGAGCGCAGATTGCAGATTCATGAACAAAATAAATTGTGGTGAGCCACTGAAATCTTGGGTGATTTCTTACTTAACATTAGAACAATGTCGCTTTCATGTCTATAGGCCCAGAACCCAGTAGAAGGCGTGACCACAGCAGTGGCCCCATGAATATTTCAAGACCAAGTATCTGAATGATCCTTTGATCTGCAGCCACAGCTACTGTTTGGTAGCTTTGGTGACAAGCATAGCCTGCCACTTGGTATTACCCTGAAGTCCTTGCTAAGGAGACCCTGCCCCATTGTGATGCTGCCCGCACACCCTCTGCTCTCAGGCCCCCCACCTCCCCCCAGTTCCCATCTGAGGCTTGGGTCCAAGGCAGGACTTGCTCACCCACCCCCACTCTGAGTCACTCTGTGATGTCCCACAGAGAGGCAAGCTGTCCCGGCGTGGTTCCGCGGGAGCATGTTTGACAATGACCATTTACAGATCTCCCAGCCATAGGCCTCGAGGCACCCCCCCCCCCCGCCACCTCTGCCGCAGGTTGGTTTGGAGTCACAGAAAAGACCTGTGAATGCTTGTGACACTGTCTCTTCCTCTCCTGCCCAGGAGCACCTCCTCCGAGGGTGGGGGAGCCGGGTATCAGAAAGGGTGGCCTGTTTTATCTCTGAGCTGCAAATGCAGGGAGCAGGCTGGGCGGGCTGTGCTGGGGAAAGACAGAGATGGCCACTGGCGTCTGCAGGAATCACACGGGCCAGTGTAGCTGCTGAGAGTCTCCTCAATCTCCGTGATTCGTGCAGATGCCGATGGCTATTCGTCACCCGCCTCTATTCATTCGTATTCATCCAACGAGCATTTATCCAGGCCCCACTCCACGCTATCCTCCTACCGAGGGGTCCACAGGCTCCTCTTTGTTCTATCCTTTCAGAAACAGATCTGTCAACCTCGCTACCATTCCTAAGTGGCAGGTTAGCCTCATGCAGACACTCCTCCCCAGCATCCATCCCACACTGCTAACGTCACCCACGCCCCCGAGCCGCTCTTACCCTGAGGAAAGAATCCAAAGCGCCGTTCTCCATGAACTCCGTGATGATCATGACGGGCCGACTCTTGGTGACCACGCCTTCCAGGCGGATGATGTTGGGATGGTCAAACTGGCCCATGATGCTGGCCTCGCTCAGGAAGTCCCGACGCTGCTTCTCGGAGTACCCGGCCTTCAGCGTCTTGATGGCCACATAGATTTCCCTCTTGCCCGGAAGTTTCAGACGCCCCTTGTACACCTCTCCAAACTCCCCTGCAACAAGAATGCAATCGTTACCCATTTCTTTCTCAGTCTGCGGAACCACCAGGGCACAACAGTGGCGGGCACAACAGTGCTCAGAGTGGAATTGTGGTGAAAGTGGCAGAGATGGAGACAGTGTTCTCTCATTGAAACTACGGTGTCCCGGCCCCGATCAGTTCACGGCAAACACAGAGGTTATATTAAAATACGTCCCTTGCCTCAGTTCTTCGAAATCGTTGGGGTAACTAAAGTGGAATTTCAGAGTCTATATAAGTTTGTTTTTCCTCACGTTTGGTTTTTCATTTGTGTCCCAGCTGAATAATTAAAATGAAACGGTCAGTTTCACTTTGGCAGACCATAATTCATTTTTAGCAGAGCCTGGCGCAAGAACATCCAGGGGCTAGGGGATATGTTCAGGTTCTTCAGTGCTCTGAATGAGATGGATAATGTTCATGTTCCTACACTGCCCCGAAAGTTTCTGCGTCTACTGGGTTGCCCAGAAAGCAGTCAGGAAGGGAAGTTAGTGGACACCGTGCAGGATACAAGGAGGGGAAGCAGGATTGGCCAGAGTCCCAGATCACGACGCAGACCTGACCTTATGAAAAGAAAGGAGGAAGCAGGCATGGATAAGGAGAGCTCCAGATCGCCACGCAGCCCTGGCTGAAGCAGCCCTGCCATTTTCTCCACCCCTGGGCCGCTTCGGAGTACCGAGCACCCATGCCAGGAAGGCCCAGGCTCCAGCCTCCCGCCACGCTCAGTCACGGCCGGGGCTGCCGGGAAACGGAGGCAGGTCCTGAAGGCAGGGCAGCTGGAGGCTGGCGGCGCCCTGCACACCCGGCAGCTGAACAGGAGGTGGTTTCTCGGAGCGAACGCGAGCGGTACACCTCCGTGGGTGCCACCGCATTTCAACATTTGTGCGGGAACATCACCCAGAGTAAAAACAATTCTGGTGGCACTATTTCAAGCTGCTTTACAAAATCTGTTGAATCCTGTTAAGTATGCTTTCAAGAGTTGTTCTACGATTTTGTTTGGCTTCGTAACTGCCAGTTCTTTCACGTGAGGCAGTTTAGGGTCTACTTGTAAGTGCATCACTGACGTGTGGCGAAGGCCTGATGGGAGACGGGGCCTGGGTGGCTTTCTGCTGGGGGGACCTTCGCTTTCACCTTCAGCTTCTGGAAGAAAATGATGGAGCAAACTGTGAGCAGATCAACGACTGGCCGAATTAGAAAAGCAAGTTAACATCGCCTCTGTGACTTGGCTGGGAGTTCCCTTTGTTTTCTGCGGCAGAAGTCATTGGAAGGAAGCTGCAGGAAAGGGCTCTTCACGCAAAATTGCTCCAGAGTCCATGAGATTTGTCGGAAGCTAGGGCCAGGGTAGAGGTTGGCACAGGCACCATTAGGATGATCTCAACGTGGATCTGAGGACATAGATCACGTGTGACTCCAGTTTTGACATGAACCAATGCTGCTTTGCTGAACTGCTTGAAGTCAGATGGAGTTTCGTTCATGTTCTTATCTTGTAGGGCCCACTGTGGTGCCTGGTATGGGGCAGGCATGCCCGTCAAAGGGGTGGGGGAGCGTATTTATTGTTACCTGTTTGGCTTCCGCTTTGTCTGCTCTTGGGTTGTAACCTGCTGGACACTCTATCCCTGCTCTATCCGAAAAAAGTAGAAGTACTAGTATTTAAATGTTTTTAAAAGACTTACCGCACCATCTTCTTCTATAGCAAAACACTGTATGCCCAAAGCCAGGGGGATGGCTGGAAAATGACCATCCATCCTGGGGAACGCCATGAGCTACTGAAAACTAGTCATGTGTCCAGACTTCAAAAGATGTCCGCATTGTATTGTTCAATGAAGAAGAAAAGGAAAGAAAGCTACGGAATGTGAACACAGTATGTACCCAAGTGGAGAGTGTGTGTGCGTGGATGCAAAAGAAAAACAATGGGAAAAATCCACGTAAAATTTATTTATAACTTCAAATTCTTTTTAAAAATGGTTGCTTTACAAGGGTGGGAATAGGAGTGGGGAAGTAAAGTCAGTCAACTTAATCTAATTTCTTTTATACTGTTTGAATTGTTATAATAAGCATTACTTTCGTTGTTCGACTGCGTAAATTTTTTTTAAAAGTACTGCACAACAGGGACCTGTCACATATGCGTGTGTATGTATATGTATATATGCTTGTGTATAGTATGTGTGTATATGCATGTGTATATATTTGTATACATGCATACATGCGTCTATATGTATGCATATATATGTGTATGTATATGTATGCTCTGTAATCTGTGTGTGTGTATATAAAATCCATCCTTCTGACACCTTGACCTAGCAAGTATTCAGGAACCATGAGCTGAACGAATATAGATTGCATATTTGATAAGTATACTAATTGAAGAATATTGGTTAGCATTTCTTCCTTGTTGCTATAATAATGAGTTATATTTTCTTTAGTAAAAAGACAGTGGTTGAAGGGAAAGGTGCAGTAATATTTCTTCTGGGAGGAGATAGGACACCAATATCTATTGACCACCTACTAGGTGCCAGGCAATGTGCCAGGCTCTTTGCATATCTTATCTCATTTAATCCTCACAGCACCCTTGCGAGTTGGGTGTTGTTATGTTCATTTTACTAGTAAGGAAACTGGGGCACAAAGAAAACACGCCCCAACCCCTCCAGCTGCGAGTCAGAGCCAGGACTGCTGTTGGTGGTCCACACTTTGCCCCCTGCCATACTGCTCAGCAGGGTGGCTATGAAGTCACAATCCAGGGACCACCATGCCCCAGCTGTGCAGGTCCTAACAGTTCATGGGCTGTCACTGTCACTGCAACTCACATGTAGGGAACTGCAAACACAGTGGGCCTAGCTCATAGATCTCACAGTCATTGAAACTTCCTGCCTGGCAGGCGGGGGGGTCAGAATATTTAGGAATCAGAATCTTCATCAATTTCTACATCAGTGTGTGGATTTGGGGAAAGTGTCCCAGGTGAATCTGATGTCCCCTACAACACACACAGGAACGCCCCAGTTAAAGACTTCTCTTCTGTGCCAGTGGTTCCCAAAGTTGGCCACCCCCTGCAGAACCCTGGGGAGCAGGTGTACTTTGTACAAAGTACAGAGGCCTGGGTCTCACCTCTAGGAATTCTGATTCGCTTGTCTGGGTGCACCCTGAGTAGAAGCAGGATCAGCGACGTAATTTGTGGGTCAGACCAGGTACAAAATGAAACTGCAGGACTTCTTGTTAAAAAATTTTGCAGGATTTCAAGACTGCGACAGCAGGGTGTTAAACCAAGTGTGGGCCCCTCTCAACCTGGGGTCTGGGGTGATGACACTGGTCACAGGCCTGTGAACCCAGGCCTGGCTGCCCAGGTGGTTCTGATGCGCAGCCAGGTTGAGCACCATGGGTCTAAAGCACCCAAGCCTATCTCAGATGGATTAGGGAACCTGGAATTCTTTTTTTTTTTTTTTTAAAGATTTTATTAGAGAGAGTGAGAGAGAGAAAGAGAGAGCACTTGTGGGGGGGAGGGGCAGAGGGAGAGAGAGAATCTCAGGCAGACTCCCTGCTGAGTGTGGAGCCCTATGTGGGGCTTGATCCCAGGACCCTGAAATCATGACCTGAGCTGAAATCAAGAGTTGGATGCTTAACCAACTGAGCCATCCAGGTGCCCCCGAAGGCCCGGGGATACCTGGGCTTTATCATTACACCTTTGAATCCCTTGGAAAGCAGGGCTTGTGTATGGGCTGCCTCTGAGTGTGGGCTATATAGACGTGAGTGGAAAGAAAGAACACAAGAGGGAAGAGACCAGCAAAGGTGTGGCTTTGGCAAGTTCTATCTACCTAGAGCGGTGTGGCTCACACTACTTTCCGAACTGACAAATGTTATTACACTGTTTAACCTTTGTGGTTGACTGGTTTCCAAGTGCAGTGCTTCTACTCCTTGAGCTTAAAGCTGTATCGTCTGTGGGGGGTTGCATCATGTAGGTTTTAAAAATGATAAACTAAAAATGGGCTCTCTGGAGAGGATTTTCAGGGCAGTGGAACCACTCTGTCTGCAACTGTCAAGGTGCCACATGTCATTATACATTTGTCCCAGTCCATACAGTATATGACCCCAAGAGTGAACCCTCCTGTAAAGCATGGACTGGGGGTGATAATGATGAATCAAGGTAGGTTTATCCACCAAGGTACCTCTCTGGTGGGGCTGCTGTTGGTGGGGGGGGGGGGGACGCTGTGTATGTGTAGAGCAAGGGGTCTATGGGAAATCTCTGTCCCTTCCCCTCGATTTTACTGAGAACCTAAAACTGCTCTAAAAAAAATACAGACTGTAAAAACACGTGCTCTCCTTGGGTAGGGAGCTGGGCTTTGTAGTCAGTCGCTATGGCGTTACTGCTCTCAGGGATCTGCTCTGCAAGCTTCATACTGATTCTGTAAAAATAGCTCCTTTCCTGTCTGGCAAAGAAATGACTTCATATTCTCCAAACCCAGAGGTTTTCCAAGTACCCACTGCCAAGGGAGCCACTTAGTCCTCACTCGGAGGCTGTGCTCCACCCTGTCACTACGTGGCCCCAGCGCTGGGAGAGGGACTGGGGCAGGGAGCGGAGGAAGCAGCTCATGTGGACACCAGCCCGGTCACCGGACTCGGGGCACGTCACTTCCCCTAGGCTCAGCTTTCTCAGCTTTACACAATAAAAAGAAAGGATGGGCCACGGGGTGCTGAGTCTTGGAGAAGGTGTTTTGTAAACTACACACTGTGGTTTAGATTTAAGACAAGCTGGGGGTAGGGGCGTGAGGGGGGTTGGTCCGTGTGGGAGGTGGGCTCTGGAAGAGAAAAAGGAGGAAGAGCAGGTTTCTGCAAACTAGTGGGACCCAAGACAAAGTAGGGCTTTATGCCAGGGGTGGTGGGGAAGGCCGGCTGCCAGGTATCTGGGCGTGGAAGGTGTCCCCAGGTCAGCCTCGGGTGCTGAAGTGTGGGGGCTCTGGCCCTCTGGCACCACCAAGGTTCGTAGGGAGTGGGAGTCGGTGGGCATCCTGCCACTGTTAGTAACAGAAAACCAAGGCTTTGGGTGGCTTACAGTCTGAGAGACTCTGTCCCCTTGACCTTTGACTTCAGGTTCATGTACCATTCTCAAGACACTATTTTTGCTTCTTGACACCTTGCCTGTCATTAGGGCTAGAGCTCGCTGTCTGTGATGCTTTGATTTCCCATGATCTGAGCTCTAGAGAGCTTCCTTTTACAAGAGCTCCCAACCATGGCCATACATTTTGCAGTTTTTGATAAAAATTCATAATACCTAAAAATATTCTCCACAAATCAAGCATTAACATTATATTTAAAATAGATGCTTGTAGGAAATGACTGGGTAGTGGTTATGGTTGATTCTTGCTATGTGGATCCTTCACTGACAGTGATTATAACCAGCCTAATTTTGGTCTGGCTGGACTTTGATTGGCATGCATCCTCGCAGCTGACCTTGGAGCCTCTCCTACCCTTTGGCTGGGACTTCCCTCCGGCTTCAGGCCAGTCTGGGGGCCGGGCTTGGTTCTCAAGGTGTGCTTTCCGTCCAACAGCATCAGCATCACCAGGGAACTTGTTAGAAAATGCAGATTCGCCAGCTCCAGCTGGATCTTCTGGGTCAGAAGCTCAGTAGGTGGGGTCCTGTGACATGAGTTTTAATATGCCTCCAAGAGGATTCTGACACCTGGCTCAAGTTTGAGAACCACGGCCCTCCAGGCTGTCCGCTGAGGGTAATGCAGCCAGTTCCCGCGACTGTCCTCCAGACAGCTCCTGAAATTATCCCCTACAAGTTTTCAGCTCCTCGCCAGTTCCTCTTTCCTCCTTTCCTTGACATAATGAGGAAGAGAGAAGAAGTGGTTTGGCAGCATTAAATGCCTCAGCTATTATATAGAAAATCAGAAGGAAAGAATTTTCAATTTTTGAAAATGAAACATCCAACCTGCCAGCAGGTATTTTGAGCGGTGACTGTTGGCTATGTGCAGTGAGAAGCTACACACAATTGCACTCTCTCTCTTTCTCTCTTTTTTTTAGCAACAGCATTTTGAAGTCCCAAACTGCCTTGGGGGAAAAAAAGGAAAGCAGAGCTTCTAGTTACTAATTCAAGCTTCCACCAGAAAAGGAACTTTTAAAGAATAAATTTAAACTAGGTTTTAAAGTATGATTACCAGCCAGTTTTATCACAGTGGCCTGGGCAAGGTAAGTAGGTTATAGCTAAACCAGGGATAGTAAAACCATGGCAGGCAGTCCGCTACCTCCTAACCCCGCACCCAGGACAGACATTCCTTATTGATCACAGTGCTATTCTTCCTTTTCAGCAGAGCTCCCCAGGTCCCCATTACCGGGCTACTGGAGTTAGCAGATGAAATGGAACCTGCTCAATAGCCATGGTGTCCACAATACTTAATACCTACACGGTGAGAGTGAACAGATTTTCTCTTTTCTTATGGCTGTTTGTGGTCATTCGACAACTGCCCACCTGTCGATGACATTGTTTTCATAATGTAAACAAGCACATACTGAAAATGCTTCATATCTTGGTCCTCATCATTATCCTTAAGGTAGATAGCTAATCATACTAGAAGAGGAGGACTGGCGGACGGAAGAACTTGCACTCCCCAGGAAATGTGGGGCGCCTGCCCACTCCCCATGGACATACTGAATTCTAGGACAGTTTCATCATTGCCAGCAAGGAAGTTTGCATATTCCAAACTCCCAGACAGAGTTTACCGTCAGAAGTAACATTCCTGTATACTTAACTGTTCTTTTCCAGAACAGTACCCAAAGTGGTAGCTGTGTGGGGGTTATATTCACCAGACCTAGATCAGCCGTGTCTACGTTTCAGTTCTTGCTCTATCATTCACTCAGCTGACAGCACCATCTTTGGCAAGCCATCCTCTGAATGTTTATTTCCTCACCAGTTTAAACACACACACACACACACACACACACACCCTACCTCACATTAAGGGAGTGAAGTGAGACAATGCTTGTAAAGTATGTCCATGGTGAGCGTTCAATATATGCCAGTTATTTTAATCATAATTACTCAAGACATCTATTTGATTTCCTCTTCTGGAAACCCTTCCTGTTGTGACTCTTGTCCAGTATTGAGGCCACCCTCATGCTCCCACCCTCACTTTGAATAAGCCCGGGAGAGTCAGGTTGGCAGGTGACCTTTCTACCAAAACACTCCCAAGAAACCCGTCTTCTTCAAAGAAGAGAACTGGTGGGCCTTGCTGGCCCCATTCATTCCCAATCTGTGCACATCACAGATCCCCCTCCCCAGCTCACCTAGCCCTCTCTCCATAAGCCTGCCTCTCTCTCACAAAAAGTTATCTGTGGAGATGCTGAATTGGCAGCTGCTGGAGTCAGAGGAGGAGATTTATTAATAAAATACAATTGCCGTATCTTCCTCTGGAAGCTTCTAGTGTCACCTCTACCTACATTTTCATGCACTTGACACTCATGATCAGGGCTGCCGCATACAGCTACATAGGTTACACACTGCACAAGGCAGACCGCCATGCATGCCATAGGGCCCAGTTATAGATGGCAGCCTGCTTGATGCTCTAGGTGAATCTATGGATCGAACTGATCAGAATTAACCCATGTATTGGAGTTGACCTGTGAGATGGCTCCTGTGAGTCAGATTCATGGTCACAAAGAGCTGATACTTTTCCAAAGCTCCAGAGGGCCTGTGGCCCTCTTTGAAGAGTCCAGTGGTGTCCATTATCTGCAGCAGTCAATGGCCCACCATCCTCCTGTGGACAGGCATGGTGTGTGTGTTAGACCATCACCCCTACAGGGCAGGGGGTGTTAGGCATCTTGCATTTCCCAGCACCCACCACAGTCCCAGGCACAGGATCAGTGTTTAATGAACGAGGATCTTCTTGAACTCTAAACGGAACCCCTCCTGCAACAATCACAGCCCACTTCTCTTGAAACACCTTGCACAGTCTGGAAGGCTGGGGTGTGCTAGTAAGTGTTCAACTACCAGCTCTCCAGGAAGCAAAGAAACAGAGAAACAGATACCTCCCATTTGTAGTATTTGCCAATTCCCACTGTGTAAATACTCTTCCTGGGGCTCATGTGGCCCTACCAACATGTATCACTGAACATGGGGCTGGAAAGAGATGTACACAGTCGGCTCTTGTGAGCTGGTACCAGCTGGTTCCAGCAGCCTGCTGCTAGAAGGTCACATTCATTTCTCTCCTTAAATCATGCAATTTTCCTCTTCTGTCATTGTCTCATTCTCTAATGAGTTTCGCAAAAAAAAACTTGCTCTTCCAACTAGTTTTCATCCTTGAAAGCTCAGGCCAAAAGTTATCTCCTTTGTGAAGCCTTCCTGATGCCCCTGCCCATTCCCAGAACAAGGAACTGAGCTCTGCTCCGTGTTGGCCCAACATTGCACACGCCTGTTGCAGATGGTGTGAAGCAGTGAACACATGACTGGCCTATTTCTCATTAAGATTGTCAGACCTCTGGGGATGGGAGAGGACTGCTGTTTGTCCATCTCCGGAACCCCACATCCAGCATGCAAGAAGTATTCAATAAGAGCTTGTTGAGGGGTGAGGGGGAAGGAAGGAATACATAAGCAAAAAAAGGACGACTGACTTCTGAGTCTTCTTTTCATGTGTTGTTACCTTCTGCAACCCTAAGTTTCTGCCCCCTGCTCCCAATCAGCCAGGAAGCTAAGAGCAGGATTGCCAGTAACACTGTATAAACATTACCTTACAAAATTCTTTTCTTTTTAACTTGACCTTCACACCAGCTCTTTTAGCACAAAGTGAAGTCAGTCTCAGTGAGGCGGGGTGTGGGAGAAGCAAGAGTGGAGAGA
Source organism: Mirounga angustirostris (assembly GCF_029215605.1). Lineage (NCBI taxonomy): Eukaryota > Metazoa > Chordata > Mammalia > Carnivora > Phocidae > Mirounga > Mirounga angustirostris. The sequence goes on from NW_026991709.1 coordinate 124,565,076, forward strand.
GAGGAGAAAAAGTGGGGACTGATTCCAGCTAGGAGTGTCTTCTGTTAAAACTGCATCCAGTTGCACATAGTGAATTAACATCCACAGGGATTAGCCCTGGAATTTCTGAATCGTGAGGAGATGAGCGTCTGGTAGAGGGTGATTGGCAGCGACCAGGCACGGGTCTTTACCTGGTGCTGCTGGACGTCTCATGAACTGCTAAATGTATCGATCCCTCCCCACTACCACGTGAGCCTCGGAGAGGACTGACCTTCTCTGAGCAAGATGCACCAACATGGCAGCGGAGGCCCAGGCTACACAAAAAGGGAAAGTGAAGGATGGAGCAGCGCCATCGATTGTCCCTTTATAGGCATCCGGCTGTTGGTGAGCTCACCCCCAGTCGTCACTCCCTGGCAGGGTCATAAAGTGAGAAGGCTCTTTACTCTTCCCCTGACAAAGGCGGGAGGGGGCTGATGGGGGCTCTCTGGGGTGAAATGCAGTCCAGAACACATTGCTCGAAGCACATGACATAAATAAAAACATTAAAATCACTAGCACCATTACCACATGACATAACAACAATTAATAATGTGGGGAAACAGGGTGCAGGACTGAAAGCAAGCCTTCCCAACACTCTTTCAAGTTCATTGGAGAAATCTGAGCCCCTAGGAGTAATCCAATTTATCTGGTATCCAGCCTTCCAAGGCATGATCCTTAAATATGTCAGCATCTAAGGAGGAAGAAAAAATTATCTGCACAGAAGTGAAAGTCGTGGTTCAGTAACATATTTAATGAAAGTCAATGGGAAATACGTATAGACTCATGTGGATCAGATTACAGCCAGCTGGCTGGAACTCCTGAGGGGTTGGTGAGGGGGAGAGGTGTGTCCTGACAGGGGCAGTCCCAGCAGCCCCCACAAAGATGTCATGAGGGTGGAGCTCTTTAAGAGAGAAACCAGAGCATGAAAATGGTGGCCTAATGGGTAAGCTGTCAAATGTGACTTCCAATTTCACAGATGGCTTTGTGACCCCTCAGTGCATTAAGAGATGCAGTGAATGGAAGGATAGTGACTTTCCCCCTAAAGATAATATACGAAGTGGCTGTCTGTAAGACTTTAAGCATATTTTATCGAGTTAAAACGTTACAGGAAGAGGCAACTCCATGGCTCTCCAAATATTGCTATGAATAAAGCACTTCTAAACGTAGAAACTAAAAAGAAGACAACAGCATATGCGTGAAGAGAGCTTGAACAATGGCTAACAAGAATTGGAGAAGAAGGAAAGACAAAGAATTTTGTAGAAGAAAATAAAAGGAAAGAGGACACAAAGCAAACACAGTTTTAAGAAGATTCAAAACAGGCAGTAGAGGAGGCATAAAGAGATTGCTTATAAAGTGAAGATATTTCGGGATATTTTACTCGTTCACATTAAAAAGGCTGGGTCCATTGCCAAACTCACTCAACTACTGATCCATTAAGGAAAGATGAAAATTCTACGTCAGTCTTTAGGTAGGAGCTCCTGAGAGCATCTCAGGCAGCTAGTCCTCTGCTGGGCTGAGTTTCTATTCCAATGCAATAAGGTGGATGAGAGCATGCATGTTTCTCGGAAGTGAAATCTGTCTTGGGTTACGGTCCATATCATAGATCTTTTGTAGGAAATACAGTTAGGGGTGGGTTTTCTTCTGGGAACAGTGGTCCCTCTTCAATTCATCATGATCTGTCTCCAAATGCATGTATATAGAAAAAGGAGAACTGAAAGTTTGGGAAGAAATCTTGATCCAGAGCCATGGAAATATCAGTGAGTGAGACATTACGTCCAGCTTCTAAAAATTTCTGTTTCTTTCAGTCTTCTCAACTGTGTACCTTAGATCTCTCTCTTCATCTGCATTTGGTAGTCCATTTCCAGAGCTATGTCTGAATCTTCCAAAACTACAGCTGACTTCTCTCCAACACCGGTCAAGCTTGGCCACCATGATCAAGGTCCCCAAAAGATCCCTAGACACACATTGTAGATGATTCAGACTCATCTTCTGGGGAGAAAGATGTTAGAAGCTCTTTTCTCAATGGGATGACTTTTTATGCTGAAAGAGAACACCTTGGACGGTGGGAAGAAGATGTTTGGACACCAAGAGAACAGAAACGAGGGGAGGGGAGAGCCATACCTGCTCCGATGACCTCTTCGATTTTCACAAAAGATACATCAATCTCCTTGGCAAACTCCCGGACAGCTTCGTTGGGGTCCTCATAAGTGAAGGGGTCAATGTAGATCTTCATCCCTGGGGAGCCTTATTAGAGGAGACAAGCAGGGTTAACATCCCAAAGAGGACACGGAGGTCGGTAAGTCCTGGCTGTTGTCCCCAGCTCCCCTACACACCAGATTGCCTCTCTGTGCCTGGCTGGGCCTTCCCATCTCCCTTCCCTCTGAGCCACACTAGCTTGGTTCTCTGTCCTCTACTTCTCCTCCATATTTTCTTCTCTTTTTGAGCTCTTGATGAAATGTGGAGCAGATTACTTATAAGTGACAGATCGGGACCAGTTCCCACACTGAGCACTCACAGAAGGCAAAGAAACTGATTGATGCCAACCAAATGCATTAGCAGAAAAGCGGTGGTAAAATGGTAGGGTAGATATCAATATTTATCAACTTGACAACTTTTCTGAGTGGAGGCCACCATTAAGGTTATAACTGACGGCTGTGGCCAAGGCTGCAAGAGGGATGAGGATGGATTAAAAAAAAAAGGAGAGAGAGAAAGAGAGAAGGAGAAATTGCTCTTACAAAAACCCCAAATTAGAAGTGTCAAGACAGAATACCAGAAGAAAAAACGTCAAGAGAAAAGCTTAGAAAATACTGATAAAGAACAAAGTCTACAGAGAAAAAAAATGAGGTGGAATGAAAGAAAAATGGTAGTGAACGTCCATGCCCTCAGACACACAAAAGTATGAAAAACAAATAAAAGGGTGAATGAGAAATACAAAAAGGAATATAGACTTTGTCACTGATGTTTAGAGTGGCAAGATAAATAGGTGTGCATGGGGACAAAATAGAGAATTGTCACTGCAAAAAACATACATTCAAAAAGTGGAGGAGAGGGGACAAAAAAGGAAATGGAACCAAAGAAACAAATGGATTCACTCACAATGTAATTTTCAACATGTCAGATGTGTCACTAGGCAAAGTCTAGACACTGTTTCCTCAGTGGTGGTGTGGTGAGCAGGAGAGGACTTTGAAAGCAACACCACATGGTCCAGCATGGCATCCTTGTGAGGGGGAGGCAGTTTGCCTGCCTGCTGCTGCTGTCTGGTCGGTGGAAGAGTCAGGTCAGCAGGGCAGGCAGGTCTGGAAAGGCACAGGTGCCGAGCGCCCACGGTCAGGACCCAAGTCTGAGGTTGGGACCTCCCGTCCCCACTGCACCTCATCTCGCTGACTCGCAGCCCTATATGCAAAGGCTAGTTCTGACATTTATCATCCAAAAAACTCTGAGGACTCTACAGCTCCCCCAAGTTCATGTTGCTTTGGTCATAATTCAGGCAAGGATTCAAAGTGCTGGAATCCAATCCAGAGGGAGAAGGAAGATACAGCAAAGAAGTGAAGGGTTTTTTTTGTTTGTTTGTTTGTTTTAAGTCAGAGAGAGCCAGGTGCTATGCCCAGAAGATCAACTCTTTCTGAAAAATAGTTCATTCCCAGTCACTAAATAAAATCACTCCTAGCATGCTAGGCTGTTTGCTTTAGGTTAGTCAACACCATGCTAGAATGCTCCTTGGAAACTTGGGAAGAACAACATTGACTTTGGCATCTGCCGACTGAGATTTGGACAAAGCAAACAGAGATCCTCACCTTTATGTACAGTGTTCTAATCCCTGGGGAATGTGGGGGGAGGGGAGAGAAAGAGAGAGAGAGAGGCAGGTGTTCTACTTTGCTAACAGTGGACTAAAAGGAAAGTAGGGATGGGGTTCATCTCTTTCTCAGTTGGTATGAAGAACAAGTGAAGAGCAAGAACCATTGAAACCAGACTGAAAGTGTCTAACGAAGCCAGATCAGCATCTCCAGGCAGCCAAACTTTGGGTTCCACCAGAAGCAACCCTTGGGACAAGGTTCTGAGAAACAAGTAGCTTATCTGAAAGATGATCCCACAGCAGTAGGGACAGGTGAGTGGGGAAGTAAGATCGAGGCAAGGCAGTCAGCCTAGAAAAAGTGTGTTCTCAAGCCACTTCCCAACGCGGGTAACCGAAGCAGGCTTAAGCCCCCCCAGGGAAGCTGTGGGAGTTGGTGTGCATGAGCACATGCTTCACAGTTGGCCCACCCTGGATGGAGGGAGCTGTGTTATTATCATCCAGGTTCCCATCAAGCCTTTGGTGGGGGCTGATCAGCCTGCTGCGCAGGTGAGCAGGGAGCCTCCGTGGCCAGAGAGAGCTTTTTAGGGAAGAAACACAGATGGGGTAGGTGGAAGTTGGCAGCATGAGCTGAAGGGGTGAGCGCAGGAGGTGAGGCAACCACAGACCCACTCAAAATGCCAAACGGACAGCAGGTCAGTGTCACAACCTGTGAACTTTCCCGAATTCCATGCTGTGCGGAGATGAGAGGAGGCTGAGACCCAGAAGCTGGGGTTGAAAGGCGAGGATAGAATCCCAAAGCCTCCTACTAGCCTGGGCGTAATGCAGCAAAGCCACATCCATCTCTTAGAACAGGCCTCTCCTCTGCCAGTGGCGAAGCTAGCAGCTCCTTCCCATAGTGACTGTGATATTACAGAACATATTGCAAGTGACATACCCAGCACAGCGCCTGATGTACACAGGGAGGGCTCGCACACTGACGCACTCGTGATGATTATCAGTAAATGGTTCTAGGAAGTGTTTGGGGAGGTAGGAAGAGGAAGCTAGGTGGGGTGGCCAGTGGGGCATGTCAGCCACTTAGAGTTATATTAGTTACTTTAAAAATAACTACCTTGTTATTTTAGATCAAGGGCTTTTAAACAATGTATGCTAAGCTGTCCTACAGGAACTCTTCCACAAAGACTAATTAAACAATCTAGAATGTGCAGTAATGAATGGTTTGTAAGTACAGACACATATAAGGATGAAGGAGAAAGGATTCTGAGTTAATGAGCTTTACAGATATTAGCCCCCATCCATTCTGGGAAGGACCTACTCCCAGAGGGCAATGGCTCATCTCCTGATGGGGCTGGCATTCTTCCAGGCCAGCAACAGGCAACCAAATGCACCAAGGTGGGAGCAAGTTCACAATTCAATGATGGGTGCAGTTTACTCTCCCGGAGAGGTTTGCTACCTTGCTGGCTTGTAGGAATGGGGGCAGGGAGGCACATGAGTGATGTCACAGCTGATCTGGGGCCAGGGGTCCTGACTGTTAGTAAAGCCCTTCACGAGCAGCTGAGGGGGCTGCATGGAGGAGCCCAGGAGAGGAGATGCAGTGTGCCTGTGAAGTTCTGCTTCTGTGCAGTAGTAGGAATTAGGACTTGTTTTCCCTGAAACTGAAGATACCATTGTCACATCGAGGAAGGGAAACTGAAATCAAAAGTCTACCAAACGGCTCAGACATGGTGCTTTTCCCCTGATGAGGATCTAAGAGGGCTGCCCTAGCAGAGGGTCCTGGCCTAACTCCTCCGGCTGGGGGCAGGGATCCAGCGGTCGAAATCGGGAGAGTGATTTGACCGAGCACGTGCCCATCACAGCTCCCCGGCATCTACCTCATACTGGAATAACACCACTCTCCAGACCTCTTTCCTGCATTACTGCTAGGCTTTCTCAAGTCCCAGAAGATGACGAGAAAAAAAAAATGCCTTTAGCTAGGCAGAACAGGTCATTTGTCTTTTGGCTCATTTTGTGTTTCTGCATAAATCCTGCATCAGCCTGTTCCTGCTCCCACTTGCCAGTGAGCAGTTTTTAATTATCAGGAAAATGGTATTTAGTGCAATGAATCACTAGACAGTGAACAAGGAATTCAAGTCAGCTGTGGAGTCAGGCAAACATTTGGAGATGGGGCTCAGAAATTGTTCTCAGATTATGAGTGTTGGGGAAATATTATCAGTGGTAGTAATAATAATATCAGATGCAATATAGCTCATAATATAAAGCATTTTATAATGCTCTGTACGGTGTTTTACATTATTATTGTTGTTAATATTATATATTTATACTATTTTTACAGTTAACTGATTTTTTTTTTCTTATTTTTAACATACGTTACGTACCTTTGACACAAAAGTAATGTGTACGGATCTAAACTTCTGATTGCTAGTGCCTTGAGAGAGAGAGAAAAAATCTTCAATTTTATGATCTTCTAATTCACTAATTTCTATTAACTAATTTGCAGGTATGTTTGTTCTTTGATTTCAAAACCCATTTACGCTACAGCTAGGGGGTGCAGCCTGGGCTGCCTCCAACTTTAAAAGACCATAGTCCCAGGAAATTAGCCAAATCTTACCCATCAACCCATGCTTTAGGCATAGAAGTCTGGGACAAATGACTTAGCCACTATCCAGAGCCTTCTTGTGTGGCACAGAGCACTCCTGGAAGGAGAAGAAACTCTTGGCCATTGTTAGAGACCCTACATCACTCCATCACGGGGCTCTCAAAAGTGAAGCAGCTGGGACAAATTCTGGGGATGCTGGCAGATGTGTGGGGTGTATCTAAAAAGTCAGTTAGACTTACTTGCAAGTGCCAGGGTCTCAGGGCTGAGCAGAAGCAGGCTGGGAAAGGGCCAGTTCTAAATGATGGGTGACATAAGAGGATTAAGAGCTAAAGGAGAAGATGGAGTGCTCCTCTTCAGCCCTCTTGTGTACTCAGAAAGTACAAAATCAGTGCCATGGACATCTTGGGGGTCCATGGAGAGCAGACAGGCTGAGAAGCTTCAGGGGTGCCAGGAAGAGCCTGATGCCCTCCTGCTGGCTGAGGATTCCTAGAATCCCACAGTATGGCTCCAGAGAGGTAGTGACTTAGCTTGTTCTCAGTCACTGATACCTTGTGTCCCGGCAGGTTTGACAGAGCCATGGGAAAGAGCTAAGTGTGCTTCCTCGGGCCCCATTCTGGATCCAAGGCAGACTTTGTCATCTTTGTGACTCACCTAAATTTGGTCCAGATATTTAAGCACAGGAGGGAAGCAGTTTAGGGATCAGCACATAAAATCCAGTCCCCGGGAGGGACTTCATCCAATGCTCTGCCTCAGTACATTGATCATCCCTCATTTGTCTCAACGTTGACAGGACACTGTTCTAGGGACTATGGGAGCTATAGGAAAAGCAAAGCTCATGAGGTTCTTCTTCTGATGAAGACCTGAAATACCTGGGGAACAGTGCTGGAGAGTCTGGAATCGGGAGCCCACACCTGGAAATGAGCTATAGATGCGGCAGAAACCAGAGAAGGCAGAGGGCTATGGATGCCAGCATTCCAGGTCACAATCCAAGAAGGACAGGTCCCGTGGTCATGCACTGGGGAGAGAGAAGCCTGGAGTATCTAAAACAAAGCTCAGATGGGGTGCTTGGGTGGCTCAGTCATTAACTGTCTGCCTTCAGCTAGGGTCATGATCCCAGGGTCCTGGGATTGAGCCCCGTATCGGGCTCCCTGCTTGGTGAGCCTGCTTCTCCCTCTCCCTCTGCTGCTCCCCCTACTTGTACTCTCTCTCTGTCAAATAAATAAATAAAATCTTAAAAAAAATAAAATAAAACAAAGCTCAGAGAGAAGCCCACCATGGCATGAATAAGCAAAGTGTGACCAGCTTCAGTGTGGCGGGAAGAGAGGACCAGCTTGGCAGAACACTGATGTGCTAGCACGGGAGGGCCTTGACTGTGAAACCAAAGGCATTAAGATCAGTGCCGTCGGACACACAGAGCTGACAACTGTTCCGTCTGCATGGAAGGGACGCACTAAGAGCAAGGCCCTGGGGAATTCCTTTTGCTGGTGGGCTGCCATGTTCACATGGATGTTGTGGGGAAGGGGCTGGAGGCGGACAAAACAGCTATGGGGTTGTTGCAGTAATTAAAGCGCAAGGTAGAGTCTTCAACCAGCGTGCTGCAATAAGAACAATAGAAGAGGCGAGAGAAATTTCAAAGGGAGGATTGATAGCACTTGGTGAGCATTTAAAGATGGGGAATTAAAGAGGAATGAGAAGAATCCAAATCAATGCCAAGACGTGTGGAATAAAGCAGTACTGTTAACCAGGTAACGGACTTTGGGCAAGAAACCCCATTATTAGGGAAGTCTGCACACGTGCTTTTACACTTTGAATGCACAGATGAAGTATGCAAGTGCCTAGAAGTCAACCATAAAACTCAGAATGGAAACAGAGCCGGACGTCTAAATCTGGAGTTATGGATTGAAGAGGCGCACGGGTGGTGGTTGAAGCTGTTGGCGTGATGGGCAGTTTCTTGGAGTAAACCTACCAGGAAAGCTTGGTAGAAACTAGACACAGTCTGTTCTACCTGCTTCTGAGGGCCAAGATCAGGGCAATAGGGAGTTGGTTTTTTCCAGGAAGAAGCAGAGGTCATGGGTGCCCAGGCAGGGTGGGAGGAAGAATCTAAGAGGGGAGCCCCAAGGGAGGCAATGAGCCTCAGTGGAAAAGCAGGGGATCTGAGGAGGATCTTCCTCCTTTCTTGTATTTGGAAGTTTCATCATATTTTTAAAGTTTTTTCTTAAAACCACAGTAATTGCCTCGTATGTATCTCCAGGAGAAGGAAAGTAGGCCACAGGCTACTTGCTATTGAGGAAGGTACTTTAGGAAACAGAATGTAACATCTGCCTGCTCCTTGGTTTCAATGACCAGCACAGGAACGGCTTTCCAGGCAAGGCCCACTGGTTCTGGGCCATCAAAGCCTTGTTGGCAACCCAAAGGCAACAGCCACGGAGTTGCTCATTAAATTTCCTTGACATTTAATAAGCACCCACTGAAAACTCTGCCACCTTTTGCCCTTGGGGCCCTTCGCTCCGTGGCTCATAGGCCCTCATTTACTCATGACCAGTTACTAATGCTCCTGTTACCCCAGAAGAGGCAGCCAAAGTATCCAGTCTGTCTCTTCCTCCAATGGGTCCACCTGACCTTCACCCTGGTGCCCAAGGTCATTTCCAGTGGGCTGGCTGCTGGTCCTCTACAGTTCTGAAATACATTTCCCACCCAGAGCTAGGAAGGCTGGGCGTGGAGTCTTGGAGTGAGATGTGTTTCTGGTCCAATCTCCCACTTAGAGCAGCAGTTGGCTCCACAACATCCTTTACCGATCGCTATCTAGCCTGTGCTTGAATGCTTCCAGGAACAGAGAGCTTACCTCCCCACAAAGCCACCTGGCTCTGTGTTGGGCAGTTCCAGTTGGGCGGGGGTGTTCTCTCCTGAATCAAATGTCTGCCTACTCTGATCTTTCCTTCGATGGTTCCATTTAACTTCATGAAGCACGACAACATCTCCTTTCCTTTGCCCTAAAGGTGTCATGCTTGATCCCTGCCCGTGTTTCTCCAACACTGAACGGGTGTTTCCAAATTTCTAAGGTAAGAGATCAGGACTTGCCACTCTCCACAGGCAGGCTGCTTTGCCAAAAATGTTCTTCTCGAAACGGGGTCCTCAGAATCAAGAACATCACTGTAGATGTGTTCTTACTAGCACAGAGGACAGCATGTCTGTGTATCACCTCCTCTGATCTGGGGACCACAGAGTCAGATAGACCTGAGTTTAAAACCTTGTTTTGCAAATCACTAACTCCAAGATTCCGGACAGGTTACCTGTCCTCTCTGAGGCTGGTTTTTTCACATGCAAAATCTACCTCCTGGGACAGTTATGAGGCTTAAATGAATTAACAGAGGTAAAGTGTTTAACACAGTGAGTACTCGAAACTGGACATTATTTTTATTATTGTTTTACATCAATAACAGTGCTTGGCTTTTTACTCTGCTATGTATCACTCATATTAAGCATGTGGTAAACTAAATACCTACACATTTTCACACAAACGAATAGCAAGTCAGGTCTCCTCCTTTCTGTGTTGCTTTATTTTTGTTTTAGCCTAAACACTAGATTCTAGATTTATCCCTCTAACATTTCATCTTGCAGATTTCAAATTAGCATTCAAAGCTGTTGGATAGTTCTGAATTTTGATTGTTTTATATGGTGTTAGTTATGCTCTCCAACTGTTACCTCCAAACTTGATAAGCATCCCTAGGCTTGCTTGCACCTGACTCGTGAATTTAAAAAACAATCAAACGAACAGAGATTGAATTGGACAAAGATTAGAATAAAGCTAGTGACTTCCTTCCTGGCTGACAGAGCCACTAACCCACTTTCTTTGCGTATGAAGACAAGTTCTGTACTCACTTTACATGCTTTCCCCTAGGAGATCATCAAATATTTTTGCCAAAATAAAAACTCACTACATCTGCAATTCCTCTTGAAATTACTAAATGTATAACTCTAGTAAGTGAGATGAGGTCCTCATTTTGTTTTCTTAATAATCCTCTGTGTTTCCCGATGATCACTGAATTTGGTTGTAAATGCCCAGGACCCACGTGCTTTGGTCTCTACAAGCATTTGGCAGGGATCAAGCTCACAGTCCTGTTCTGTCATCTCAGTGCCCTGTCCTCTTGCCCTAGGTGGAAATTATAGCTTTTGCCAGTCCCTGGGCACATACCCTATTTGGTTTTGCTTTTCTCGAGGCTTAAGAATAGCTCTACGACTGTATCTGCAGTTGCCTGCAACACGGAGATGGTTATGTTAGAGTTGTTTCCTGAAAGCCCTTGACCCCTTACCAAACTCTTTTCTTCCTCTCTCCCCACCCCTCCCCACTTCACCCAACTCAGAAATCAGTGAGACATCAGCCACTATCAGGTGTGTAATTAGATAAGCCCCATAAATACCCAGTAGCATTTCCCAAATGCAGAATTGACTGGAACTTTTCTAAGATAGATTGCCAAGCCTACCCTGCCCTACCTGGATCATCCTGTCCAGGCAATTTTTAGTCAGCCAGCAAGCACCTTCTGAGATCTGGCTCACAGAAATCATGAGAACACGCCATCTGTCTGCCTGTCTTTGGACACGGGAGAACCACAGTCCCACCCACCCATCTTTGAATATGAACCACAAGCTTCTAGGCTCTTCATCCAAGCATCCAGCACCACATCCGGCAGCTTCTCTCTCCAACTTGCCTTCCCTCTAATCTCTCTCACCCAAATCCAACCTCCCCTTGACATGCTTATTCACGTGCTCCAGGCTCAGAGGAGGGACATAAACAAGTGCCCCAGTGTTCTCAGAGTGAACAGCTCTGCCATTCTGGATGGGCTAGAGAAGGTATTCCATCTGCAGAGATTTCTGTTATTTCTCCTTCAGCCTTTGTGTCAGCTTGATAGGAGGGCCTGGGAGGGCAGAGACCACCAGCCTCTCTATGGTACCCTCTGCCCTGCCCGTGGTGAAGAGAAGTGGGGCTCTGATGAATGCAGTTGGGAGCTGCTGTACGCTTCCTGTCTCTCCCTGGGCAGGAAGTCTTCAGAGCTGCAGTTGCTGGCCACATCCCACCATCAGGGGCATGCATGTGGGCGGTCCAGGTAGAGTTATGTGCACACACTCGGATTAGACATAATTGACCTTTCTGCCTCCTACAGTGGGACCAGGGGTGGGGCAACCAATAAACTACCAACCAGAACACCTAAGATTAGTCTGCATCCCATCCTCACCTCCTCCTGATCACCAGGCACCTTAAGCCTCTGCAATGTGGTGAGAGCAGGGGCTCTGGAGCCAGACTTAGAGAGCGTGCCATCCACCTCTGCCACCTAGGAGCTGTGTGACCAGGGTAAGTCACTTAACCTTCCATTAATGCCTGCCCCCCAAGTGGTTGTCAGGGTTGGATGAGTTGAAGTGAGCTACCAAAATAAAATTCCCAATTCATGGCACAGAGTAGGCTTTCCAAGACTAAATATTCCTAATCCTTCCTCCATCAGAGCCCGGAGTTTTCTCTTCTGTTACAAGTGTGCCGAACCTTGCCCCAGCTCTATAGCATTTCAGCTGTGATTCTTCAACACTAATAGCTTTGGTCAGAGTGATACGGATGTGCACGGCAGAAAAAGCACGAATGCAGCTCAATGCACGAGACTACAAGTTTAGGGAACCAGGTTGCCAAGGGAGCCAGGTTTCGGGGACCAGATAAAAAGAATGATTATGAACAGGAGCAAGGACCCTTATAAAAGGTGAGCCGAATGAAAAAGAAGACAGCCTTCTAAAGCAGCCAAGGGAGTGAACTCTGGTTCTGCGTCCGCCCTGAGTGCCAGCGGTGGTGACCGCACAGCTCATCGCGGGTGGCACCGTGTGCTCGGCTGCCCTTACTGGCTGCAGCCGGGCACTGTTACTGCTGTGCGACCTAACGACTAGGGAGGCCTCCTTCTGTCGGCCTCAGAGGTGACAGAGTCCCCCCGAAGGGGCTCCGGGGGTCGTGGAAGCATACCTCTGTGCACGTGGGTGCCATGTGGTGGGCCAGCATAGCCCGCCCCGCCAGAGCAGGAGGATGGCCAGATCTCAGGTTGATGTGGCCCAACGGGCACCAAGCCACACCTGGACTCAATGCCTGGGGACCCTCTGTACCCTGCCCAAAGAGTGACAAGGCTTAGCTTGCCTGCCTTTTAAAAAGGGGAGCACCTTCTTAGGGCACCCTATTCTCACCCTAGGGCATCTCTAGTCTCCAAAATGGCATTCCTCCTCTTGAACCCGATTTTGCATCCTCTGCATTCAGGCAGAAATGGCCATCTCTAAATATTTCATCAAAAGAGCTCACAGGATGCCAAATCTGAAATGGATTTCACAGTGGCCCTTAATATGGCCGGGAGTCAGCCCAGAGCAGGGGGTGGGTGGGGGCAATGTCAGAATCCTGAGGCAGAAGCGGGGAAGCAGGGGGGTGGAGAAAGCCCTTCAGGTAATTCTGATGCTCGGTTTGGGGGGTGGGGACCTTCACTTGAGAATCAGAGATAAATCCAAGTCTTTGTTTATCAGCTGGGGAAGCTAAGAGCCTGCCTGGAAGGGCAAATGCACAGGTTAAAATAGGTAAGCATATCTGTAGGTTTTGCAGTGAGGCACAGAGTCAGAGAATGCAGTAAGGTTTCCCCCTGTGAAACCAGTTCCAACTGGTTAAAATGGAGGACAGCGTGGCCGGGACAGGGAAAGGAAGGATGGTAAATAGGATTCTGAGTGTTGCAGGAACTTTGCCCATAGTCTTAGAAGGGGACCACTCTCCCAATCCCCCACCATGTTTGTGCTGCCCTGGACCCCTGTGGGAGAGTCTCGGCGCCTCGCAGCCCACACCGAGCTCCCACCTCCCTCCCAGTAATAACAGCCTGGGCACAGCAACCAGCCGCCTGGGGCTCCGTCCTCTACAAACCCTTGGCCATTTCTTGGTCTTTGGTTGAAACACCCCCACCCCTCCCCCACCCCGAGAGCAAAGCCATTTCTATAGAGTGGCCTGCATACAGTCCCAGCCTGCACTGGCTTCTCTGAGGTGGACCTGCTGGGTGAAGCTCCTGGCCTCACTTTCCTGTCTTGGGGAACCTTGGAGAAGGAAAGAGTTTCCATAAGAAATTTTGCCTTTGAGCCAATGTTCGTTCTAGGAACTGCCAACCGAAGGCATGCTGTGGGGGGGGGGGGGTGTCCACGAGGTCTGTCTTCCATGCCCACTGTTGAGTGAACAGGAAGAAAGGGGTTGGCATTGTACCAGGGGGTTTAGGTGAGATGAGGCTTCCAGAAGGAGCCTGCGACAGAGCACAGTGCAAAAGTGCTGCCATGCATTTCTGGGGGCATCTGCGGAATGCAAAAGGAGTTATTTAGAAAGAGAACATGGCCCGAGGATCTAAGTTTTCTGGAAGTGGGGAAGTGGCCCAACTGACCTAGAGGGGACCTTGTTCAGATCCCACAATGTTGTAAGGACACAGATAAAAGAATCATTTCAACATAGGACTTTACACTGTATGTGGGTGAGGAGAAATTTTAGTTAGAAAAATATATATAGGTTTTAAAAAAAGAGATGGGTAGGATAATGAGTGAGAAAAACTTTTAAAGGTACTGCTTAAAAGAAAACACTTGGGAGATATCCCAACACGCTGGCCTCTTGGGCTCTGCTATCTTTTTAATTCCCTACATTCATGTTCTCTAGCTTATCTGTGAATTTGGTTAACACATTCCCCAGCCGCTCAATTGGATAAGATAAGACAGAAGATGTTAATAGAGAACCCTCCATCTTTTCCCACTGAGTCTGATTTCAGGATTCGTTGGCTTGCTAAACCCAATCTTTTCCCCAGCTTTCTGTGTCCTATATGGGCTTATCAATGGGGAATCCTACCCGCCGGGCACCCAATGAGTGCCCACTATGGGCAGACAGCAGAGCGGGCAGGCAGCCTGAGGCCCGTGGGAACCTGCAGAGAGAGGCCACTGCTGGAGCACTTAGGGCTGGAAGAAGTCCTGTGGTTGGGACCGGCCAGTCTGGCTATAGGGAGCCCTCCAAGCACTCACCTCATCTACCAGGAAGGGGCTGTGTGCTTTCTACTCACCTCGGCCGGTGCTGTAATGCTGGAGCTTATCACTGTACACAGCCTCTTTGCTGTAAGCCCGCTTCCTGTGGAGGCAAGCAAGAGGAGCTCTTTCAGCTGGGGCTCACGCTCGCTGCTCCGCTCCAGCGATGTCTGCCCAGCTCCCCTGTCCCGATGGGCGCTCACTCAGGCATCTCCCGGGGGCTGGGAACCGGGCAGCTCTCACTCTAACATTTAGCTCCTGTCCTGCTTCCTGGCCTAACCACCACTGTGGCAGCCGGATCTGCTTTCAAGTCAAGGTCTTTCAGAGGCCAGGCGGGGCCGTGGGTCCCCCATCAGAGTTGGGGGCAGAGCCGCTGAGGACAGCCATCAGCACGCTGGCTATACCGCGGAACAGCTCAGGAGAAGCCAACTCCTCTGCTTCACGCGGCAGAATCTGGGCTAAGCCCCCAAAGGCGGTAGCAACCATATTAAAAATTCACAAGGCCTCAGTGCCCGCCCTTCTGCAGAACTTGGAGTTCCTGTTTTCCTCCGTGGCTCCCCTCCTGCCCGCCTGCCTTGTGCCCTCTGCTGGGGGCTTTGGCTCTCTAACCAGAGGATGGGCCACGCCGGTATGGGGGGTGATGCTCCAGTGGGTCAAATGCAATTTGGGAACTGTCAGTCTGACAGTGAGGGGGAATAAAAGGAGGTTGGAAGACAAATGCTGTTTACTCACAGCCTCGCCCAGCTCTCAGGGAGGATTTTATCCCAGGCACAGAGCAAACACATAATCTGGCAAATTCTAAGCTGCCCGTGGATTGAGATGGAGGGATGACCATGAGCTTCACAGCATGTCTGTGAATGTTAGGTCCTGTCGAGGGGCCTGCACGTGGAGAGGGGCCTCCTGGGCCCAAGGCGAGCAGGGGGGAGCCGAAGTGGAAAGCCTACCTGCTGCAGACGATGGAGATGGCCACCAACGACACCACGAACACCACCCCGGCGGCCGCCGAGCCAGCAATCAGGGGCAGCTGCTCCCTCAGCTCGGACTTGTAGTCATCTAGGGGACAAAGTGCCATTAGAGTCCTTCCTGTGTGCCCTTTGCATACCGCCGGGACTCAGTGCATGACATCAAAGACATTATAAATATATATAGATATATATCTGTACATGTGGAGTATGGCTTCTCTGCTTCAGAGCCCAACTGAAGCAAAGAGTGATCTTCAAGTCACAAATAGACAAAGACGACTAAAACCAAATGACAGCCACAATAAAAACGGAACAGCGGTGACAGAAGCTCGGAACCAAATGCTGATGACATCCGTCCCCCCAGCAGAGGTGATTCCAATCTACATCCCCTCATTTGGAAGGTCTCTCACAGGCCGGTCAGTGACGCTAAGGATAACTCTAAGGGGAAGACTGAAAACCACTGCGGGAGTATCTCCTAAAACACAAAGGTGTTGAAATGCAGCAGGGCGCACGGATTCACGGAGCAGGTATTTCCAGAATATCTGCGGCCAGGCAGCCCTGCGCCAGATGCTGTGGGGGATAAAGAAACGGCGGGAAATGGCCCAGCTCTCCACAGTTCCCACTGAAGGAGAACAGGGTCAAGGCCTCTTTCAAGGTCAGAACTGTGCTGTGTGACGCAGATGGATGGGAAGTCCCTGAGTCACAGAGGCCAACAGAGCTCGCCCAAAGCCTGGCTTTCCCCTGTGCCAGCCCTGTGCTCTTGGACAAAGTCTTTAGTCCCTCCGACCCGCAGACTCCTTTCTGCTAAAAAAAAAAAAAAAAAAAAAAAAAGGCACTAATAAAATGATCAGATTATGTGAGGCACATTTCACAATGTCTGCACTATCACACGGTGCCCCAAATATTAATACTCTTTGCCTTAATCTGTAGAAACCACTTGGCCCAGCTGACACAGTGGTTATTCTTTCCCCTGGTGCTCAGGATGGAGGCATATAGAGATCAAGCTTTATATGTTCTACTACAGTGAGGGTTGCCAGATATAGTAAATAAAAATACGGGCCCACCAGTTACATTTGAATTTCAGATACACAATGAGTAATGCTTTAGTCTAAGTGTGCCCTGAACATTGCACAGGAGATACTTGGACTTAAATACTGTTGGTTCTTTGTCTGAAATTCGAATTTATTTGGCCGTCCTGTATTTTACCTGGCAACCCTAACAGCGATAGCTCTTGAAGTGAAGTTCCCCATGCCCTGCGTCAGAATCACCCAAGCCCGATGATTAAACATGACTATTTCTGGGCCCCTCCTCAGATCTACTGAATCAGAACCTCTGAGCGGAGAGCAGGACATCTGCATGTTTACCAAATACTCCAGGTGATTCCCATGCTTCTCAAAGTTTAAGAACCGCTCTTCAACTCGGTGGGTGGGGAAAGAGACTTCCAAAGACAAGGATGTTGTTCTTGAAGGCAACCATTCCATAGATATCAGTTTTAAAGACTGAGGGTAGAGTTTCAGTTTCCCTCAGCTGAGAGCTTTCTGTAACACGCATGTTTTAAAAAAAAAATAATTTGGGGGGAAAAAAAGGAAATTCAAGGAACCACAGTGAAGAGTCCATAAAAACACCTTTATAACTTAAAAACTGCATAAAGCAATGTGACCTTCAGTCTTTAAAATTGATTTCTAAAGAGTGAGAACCTTCAAGAATCAACACCCTTATCTGTAGAAGTGTCTTCTTTGGCTCACAGAGTTGAAGGATAATTCTCAAACACCAGGGAGCCTAAGAATCACCTGGACTGTTTGATAAACATGCAAATACCATGCTTTATGAATGGGTTACAAAAAAAAAGCAAGTAAGTCAAAAGTAGGCACACTGTGGCTCTGCCACCATGTGGTGGTTCCCTGCCTGGTCTTTGACCCTGGGCAGAATCCCACAAGTCCCCTTGCTCCAATGACCCTATACTGATCACCCTTCAGACTCATCTTTGTGCTGAAGACAGGGCCCGATGCTTCAGTGAACTTAATTACTACCGAGGTGTGAACCTCAGTCATTAAGATAAATACTCTTGAATTTGGCCACTTACCAAAACTCTCTTACATCTAGCCTCTCTTGGGTTTATAAAACTTAACTGCCAAATGTAAAAGGAATAGTCTTCTTGGGAGAAATTTGTTACCTCTTGGTTTGTCTAGCAGAATTGCCAGGAGACCAGGGCTCAGAGAATTCTGAGTTTTGGGTTTTTAATCCTGTACTTCCTGATGCAAAGTGCCCATAAATCGAGATGGTAAGTGAGATGCAAAGAGGGGACAGAGTCCTTCAGGAACAGGAGACAGCCTGCATTCTTTTCATACGGGCAGCATTATTCATCTGAATAAACTGGCTTGCCTTTCCACCCCATCTCACCATCCTCAAAATATGAGTGAAGATTCACCTAAAAAAAACCCCTCAAAATGGGTTGCAAACGCCAATCCTACAGGAGCCAGACAGTACGTGAAAGTATCTGGGTACAAATCACTGGAAAGGTGCAGACCCTCCATGGGGGCAGCCCCCTCCCAGCTCAGGGGCAGAGCCCTCACTCTAGAATGCCCACCAGCATCAGCTTCTTTGCAATGTTTCCCAAGAAAAAGCACATTATGGTTTTCATATGAAATTATCTGATTTTTAAAATGTTTCTGGTGAATTTTTAAATTGTTAAAAATTGTAATGGGAGTCAATATAAGTCCTATCATGTGCCTAGTCAGAGAGTGTTGGCCTAAAATAAAATGTCTGGAAGGGCAAACTATTTTGTATATAATGTAAATAATAAGTGAAAAAGTAAAGGCTTTCAGTTGAGGAGGGTGAGAATATACTGATATTTGGAAAACTATCAGGCAACAGCTCATGAATGAATAAATAAAACAGATAGATAGTAAGTAGATAAACAAAAGCATGCACCATGGTAAATGGCTGACAAAGGGAGTGAGTGAGCACAGGCAGGTACCCCATGCTCGATGCTCAGGCTCCAGGGAAATCAGATTTTTCACAACCATTCAAAAGGGTGGTCTCGAGGACTGAGAGAGATCGTTATAATAGGGAACTAACAAAGCCCAAAGGTGGAAGTACTTTGGGTGACAGACTTTCTGGCCTTGGGGACGGTTTGGAAGACAGTGTCTTTTATCTCTGGTGACACATGAACAGAACCTACTGCAGTCCCATGAGAAGTTGCTTCAAATAAGCTGAGATGCTGGGTACGAGGGACAGCTGCACCCCCAGTGTTGCCCCTCTGTTTCCTTCCTGGAGACCTTGGCTCATGCAATTAGGCTCAGCTCCCAGTCCCCCAGAATAGGGGGTGAAGTGGGAGTGAGGGTAAAGTAGCGGAGGCACTGGGCCTAATCCAGAGGCAGGAGGGCACATGGCCCTCGAGATACGTGTGGGTCTCACGGCCGTGACCTCCCTGCATGTGGTGCAGAGACCCTTCGAAGGCAAACCCCTGAGATGCTAGGACAGAAACAGGCCAGACTTCAGACAGATGCCCTGCCTTGTGAATCACGCAAATGCGCACAGCCCTTTTTAGGCAAGGGAACGGCACCGGACTCCCTCGAGAGGTTGGCTTTGGGGCTCTGAGGGCAGCCTCCTGGGTCTCCTTTCCCTCCCCCAAGCACTGGCCCTGTAGCAGTTCACTGGCCCGCCTCTTACCATCCGTCAGCGTCTGGAAGCACATCTTGCCGCTGAACTTGCCGTAGCCGGCCACCGTGCGGGCACGCACTTGCACCACGTACACCATGCCGGGCCGTAGGCCATCAATCCGTGCTGTGTTGGTCTGGCTCCTGGCCATGGAGGAGTTGAACTCATTGTGCTCCTGAAAAAGAGCAAGAACAGTCTGCAGCCTGCTCCTGAGTGCCTCATCCACACCTGCTCCACCCTGGAGCACCCAGGCCCCATCTGCTGGAAGCCATCACTGGCCCCGGGCCCCCCCTCTGAATGGGGGACAGTCTGGCCTGGACCAAGGGAATGAAGAATCAGCTCTGTGTCACGAGGTGGCGGTGCTCTAAAAAAGAAGGCTCTGAGCGAACGGCTGGGCTCTCAGAGCCTGGCTGGTAGGCTCATTGTCATTCTCTGCCCCTTCCCGCTCCAGGGTTCATTGATAGAATAACAAAGCATGTGCAGGTTTGCAAAATCCTGTGGTGTCTCTGAAGTCAGTGGAAGCAAACTGGACAACATTTGCCCTTTGTCTTGCTCCTACTGAGGCCTCGTCTTTTCTCTCCTCACTCAAGATCTCCTGGTCACGCCTCACCATGGCTGTTCTAGATCACACCTTAAGCTCCCTCAAGTCCTAATCCTTAGCTGAGTGGCTTAGTGTCCACTCTGCTACAGAGCCTGAGGCCATTCTGGACTATCTCCCTTACCTGCTCTGCCTTCACTTTGGCCTGTGTCTCTGTCTGGCTGGCTTGCAACCTTCAGTTCCCCCCCTCCACCAGCATCAGGAGGGCATGTCCCTTCTCCCTGGAGAGCAGGCCCTGCCCCTTCTCACCTATTCGAGGGGTCAGCCCCCTGCCCCCATCACTCTCTCCAGCACCTTCCACCCTGTCTTCTACAGTCCCTGTTGTCCGCACATGACTGTCCTCTGGTGTGCACAGATTTTGCTCCTGTTTCTCGTCCCTCTGACTCCTCTGCCCGTGGTGGGTGCTCTTCAAGGGTGCTTCCTCTTTGCTGTTGATCTTATGAAGCCTTTGGTTTGTGCCTACACTTTTGTAGCCTCCCATTTTTTCTGCTACTCCCACCCCACCAAGTCCCAACTTCTTTTCTAAAAAAGATCTTTGACCTTCCCTAAAGCTATTACCAGATAAAAACAGAACTCTTAAATCTAGGTTGGCAGGTCCTTCATAATGAAGCAATTCTAATCTCACATCCCGAATTTGCCACCTCGCTGTCCCTCTAGTAACACCTCCAGCCCCAGGGCCTTTGCTTAGGCTGTTTTCCCAGTCTGAAATACCTCTCTCCAGTGCTCCTCTGTACCCTGCAGGTTCCCTATGCCCACACCTCTAAGGCCTCCTCTTCCAGGAAGGCTTTCCATGGACTCTCTTCATTGCTGTTCTTTATCATTATACCTTACCCTCAGCTCCCTCGTATACACCAGCCTGCCCTCTGGTCATTTCCATGTGCACATGTTAGAGATTATGCATTATCTCCAAACAAAAGTTTCAAGTCTGGGCCTGCCCCTGTCTCTACCATAAATCTTAGAGCAAAATGGGGACATCGGTGAAAATGAAGAGCTTGGGTCACTGAGAGGGAAGCTCCCAAGTCCAATGTGCACGTCTGGGGCTCTGTGATGAGTTCTAGGCACAGTGGTTCGAGAGGCATGGTGACAGATGAGGGGAAAGTTGATGGCAAGAGGTGTGTAAGCCACATCCTCAGACAAGCCACAGAAGTTTGGGGAGTTGAGCCAGGACCAAAGAATACAGTGCAATGATAAAAAAAAAAAAATGCCATTGTTTTAAAATATGTAAACGTCTACTTTCCAAAGGGGAGGGTGTGTATCCACTCAATCATTGGGCCAGGCAGCTGCATTTATGACACACTAGCATGTACTGGGAGCTATACGTGGGCTGCAGGGACCAAGGCATGGCCCCTTTCCTTGAGGACACAAAATCTTGTGGGACAGACCAGCAAATGAGCAGACGCCGACAGTAGTGTTGACTGAGTGACTTGGCAGAAGGCAGCTTGGGGGAGCTGTGGGGGAACAGCAGAAGGTCACCCAGCTCAGGCTGATAAGGAGATTGGGAGGGTGACATTGGTTGAGTCATGACAGGTGAAAGAAATTGGCCACATGGAGAAATGTGGAGAGCGAGAACTGAACAGAACGTGGAAACCAAGATCTAAAGAGATTCAGGAGCCTGCAAGCCACTGGGCCTATCTGGAGTGTGGTGACACATGGGTGGTGACAAAGGCTTCAGAAGCAGGTTAAAGGGACCACAGGCTAGAGGCCAGCTTGAAGGGACAGTTGAAGGTTACATGTTCGTCCTCATGGAGGGGCTATCCATCGGCCTCTGGGAAAGACTCCTGGGGAGGAACTGCCCATCCATCATTTGATCTATTTAAAAAGAAGGAAGATCCCCCCTCGCCCACTCCCAATCAAGGATCCAGCAGAAAGAAGGCTGTCCACTACAGAAGGAATATCATCCAGAGCTTTGGTCATTACTATCTTAACGCACTGGAGATCTGAGACCTGAAGCTATAAAAATCACCTCATCACCTTGCAAATTAGGACAAAATCCCATCACTACAAAATCCTGGTAGCGGGTATCTGTCTGGATTCTCTGGTTTTACTGGAATCTGTGGAATTAGGTGCTGCTTGAAAGAAGCAAAACACTGACCAGGCAGCTCTTTTACTGCAAACTGTCTTTTGGTGTATTGGTTATTTGGATTGTGGGGACAAAACATTACCCCATAATCACTTTATAGCCCACACATTCTTCAAGAAGTTCAGTGATTAAAATGAGTATTCATCCTTGCTCCCTTCAAAACCATTAATCAACTTTAGACAAATGAGTGAGAGCGAAGAGCACAGTTGCTTGCTTTTTCTTTCTTTCTTTCTTTCTTTTTTTTGCCCTCATGATTGATTTTATAAGCATGTGAGAGGTAGACACTGTAGCTATTGAGGGCAGAGACCATGGCTCCCATCCCTGACATGCAGCACAGGGCTGGCACCAAACCGCCTGGGTGCTCAACAATTCAGTGCTAAATGAATGAATAAACACCACACTTCAGACCAGTTATTTGAACCAATCGATCGAGCACAAGATACTGCCAAGGTCTGAAAGAGTTTCTAGGAGAAAATGATCCTAAAATTTGAAGGGTAGAAATTCCCAAGGCCTAACCCAGCCCATTCTGGCCCAGACAGTTATTATGAAGAGCAAGTAAACGTCTGAACGCTTAATCATGAAGACAGCTGAGAGCAGATGTAGATGCTCCTCCCATGGTTTGCCTATAAGCGCTGACACCAGGAGTGAAAAGTGCTACAAGACAGTAAACAAGAGAGAATGATGAATGGAAGCATATTAAAATGGGAAGGAGATGAACATGGAGAGGCTCTGGGAGTGTCATCAGCTCGATGGCATCTGAGCTCTCTATTAATGAGCTGTTGGAGGAGACGAAAGTCTCATTGATTCTATTCATAGAGCTGAAATGAAAAGGTGTTCCAAGTGCAGATTGAGAGGGGGATGCCAGGGAGGGTTTTCAGGTGTTGGAAAACTATGGTCCATGGCCAGCTCCTGGTTTTGTAAATAAAGTTTTATTGGAAACTTTATTTGGGCTGGTATCAACACCAAGGATGAAAAAGAAAAAAAAGAGGTTCTTAATTTTTACTTAAAACAATCAATGATACCCCTGGCCAGATGCTATCAGTACATCATCTATATGTCCTTTTAGAATAAAGATTATGTATCATCCCTTTGGGGAAAGTTGTTAGGTGTAAAAAGAAGAGATCACAATAAAACCTTTTTAAAAGAAAAAAAAAAACACCTCAAGTTGAGTAGTTGGGACAGACACTGTATGGCCACAGACTTAAATATTTCCTATCTGATCCTTTATGCAAAAACTCTGCTGATTCCTGGCTTAGAGGAAGCGGCACAGAATGGAGGAATTGTGGTTTTGTTTCTTTGGATTGAATCCAGGATGTCTACCAGGCTGAGTTCTCCCGTGTTTGCATTTCCTTTTTTTTTTTTAAAGATTTTATTTATTTGTCAGAGAGAGAGAGAGTGCACAAGCAGGGGGAGCTGCAGGCTTCCTCAATGAGCAAGGAATCCAACGTGGACTCGATCCCAGGACTCTGGGATCATGACCTGAGCTGAAGGCAGACGCTTAACCGACTGAGCCACCCAGATGTCCCCATGTTTGCATCTTCTAAAGACAGGATTCACTGGCCTCGTGGAGCAGGGAAGCAGATCATTCTGCTTAGAAGCATTTGGATTTAAAATGAAGATGCACTCTCTTATTTCAGAGGCCATATTCATTTTGAGATCCTCAGCATCAGCATGATTGTTATCTAGTTCCACACTGAGCTCAGAAGTTTACACCACTGGAATATAGTAACAACGTCTGTAGTTCTGATTCTTCATGGTCATGGGTAAGCCATTGGATCTTCCTGAGACTTAGTGCCATCGTCTATAAATTGATTATACTTGGCTTGCAAACATCTTTCTTTTATTTATTATAAGGATCAGAGCTAATGTATCTGTTAATATCTGGCACATAATCCATCAATATACGATGGATTATGATCACCGTGGTTATTGCAAAATACCCTCACAGGGTAATGTCTTTTTCTTTATTTGCATTAGAAATGGCCCAGGCAATGTAACAGATCTTAAGTGAAGTCTAGAGTTCCATAGTAACATACTGAAAGGTAACCAATGCTTTGGCAAAGAATCTTCCATGTTCCCAAGGAAAGCATTCTATCCTCTGGAGTGAGGACAATAATATGCTTCACTGAGGTGTGGAAGCTGCCTCAGGCATTGAGCTGCTGGTGCATGTGTGTTTGTTAATAATTAGTATAAATTACTGAGAAGTAGGGATGTGGTCTGAAATGGGAGAATAAGCTTCCTTCATAGTATCAGAAGTTGAAGTTAATTACAGTGTTTCAAAGGAGGAGGTCTGCATGTAAAGGGAAAAATAGCCGAGGAGCTGGGGAGCTAGGGTCCTGCTTCCCAAGGCAGTCATGTTCCACTATTCAACACAACCTCCATGCAGGAGGGCTGTGGGTCTCCATCCCTGATCCTCTTCCTATTTCCCATGCCCCACTGGATAATTCCGCCAGCCTCGGGGCTTTCATACCATTTATATACGGACAACTGCCAGATGGACTTGTCCCAAGATGGTCCTCTCTCCTGAACTGCAGACATGGACATCTAGCTGCCTGCTCTCCTTGGCGATCTCAAAGGTGTTTTAGACATGGAGCTGAGCTTCTGTCCCTTCCCTTACCCCAAGCAAGCTCTACCACAGCAAGCCCCCTTCTAAGTCAATGATGGTTAGGGACTTCTTATTGGGCCAGGCACAAACCTTCCCACATCCAAAGTCCAACCTGCTAGAAATCCTGCTGCTCTGTCTTCGGTTTCCGTATCTGGAATTTACTATTTCCCTGGCCATCTCCTCCCATCCCAATTAAGCCACCATCATCCTTGTTCTAGCTGATTGCAATCTAGCAGGCTGGTTTTTAATGGGACAGCTGAATGATCCCCTTAAAATGGAAGTCAGATTTTTTCTCTCCTCTGCTGCTAACCCTGCTATGGATCCTCATCTCACTCAGTGGGAAAGCTGAAGTTCTAAGGTCCAGCATGATCACCTCCCCTGGTTACCTCTCTCACCTGCCTGCTACTTTCCCATTGCTTGTACCACTCCAGTCATGCTGGTCTTCTTCCTGCTCCTAGAGTCTCTAGTCATGACCTTGCCTCAGGGCCTTTGCATAGGCAGTTGCCTCTCTCTCCCCTGCTTCACAATAACCTCACCTCTTTCTTTTTTTTTAAAATTAATTAATTATTTATTTTATTATTATGTTATGTTAATCACCATACATTACATCATTAGTTTTTGATGTAGTGTTCCATGATTCATTGTTTGCGTATAACACCCAGTGCTCCATGCAGTACGTGCCCTCTTTAATACCCATCACCAGACTAACCCAACTCCCCACCCCACCCCCAGAACCCTCAGTTTGTTTTTCAGAGTCCATAGTCTCTCATGGTTCGTCTCCCCTTCCGATTTCCCCCCTTCATCCTTCCCCTCCTGCTATCTTCTTCTGCTTCTTCTTTTTTTTTTTTAACATATAATGTATTATTTGTTTCAAAGGTACAGGTCTGTGATTCAACAGTCTTACACAATTCACAGCGCTCGCCATAGCACATACCCTCCCCAATGTCTATTACCCAGCCACCCCATCCCTCCCACCCCCCACCACTCCAGCAACCCTCAGTTTGTTTCCTGAGATTAAGAATTCCTCATATCAGTGAGGTCATATGATAAATGTCTTTCTCTGATTTACTTATTTCGCTTAGCATAATACCCTCCAGTTCCATCCACGTCATTACAAATGGCAAGATTTCATTCCTTTTGATGGCTGCCTAATATTCCATTGTATATATATACCACATCTTCTTTATCCATTCATCTGTCGATGGACATCTTGACTCTTTCCACAGTTTGGCTATTGTGGACATTGCTGCTATAAGCATTGGGGTGCATGTACCCCTTCGATCCCTACGTTTGTATCTTTGGGGTAAATACCCAGTAGTGCAATTGCTGGATTGTATTGTAGCTCTATTTTCAACTTTTTGAGGAACCTCCATACTATTTTCCAGAGTGGCTGCACAAGCTTGCATTCCCACCAACAGTGTAGAAGGGTTCCCCTTTCTCTGCATCCCAGCCAACATCTGTCGTTTCCTGACTTGTTAATTTTAGCCATTCTGACTGGTGTGAGGTGATATCTCATTGAGGTTTTGATTTGGATTTCCCTGATGCCGAGCGATGTTGAGCACTTTTTCATGTGTCTGTTGGCCATTTGGATGTCTTCTTTGGAAAAATGTCTGTTCATGTCTTCTGCCCATTTCTTGATGGGATTATTTGTTCTTTGGGTGTTGAGTTTGATAAGTTCTTTATAGATTTTAGATACTAGCCCTTTATCTGATATGTCATTTGCAAATATCTTCTCCCATTCTGTCGTCTTTTGGTTTTGTTGACTGTTTCTTTTGCTAGGCAAAAGCTTTTTATCTTGATGAAGTCCCAATAGTTCATTTTTGCCCTTGCTTCCTTTGCCTTTGGCGATGTTTCTAGGAAGAAGTTGCTGTGGCTGAGGTCGAAGAGGTTGCTGCCTGTGTTCTCCTTTAGGATTCTGATGGACTCCTGTCTCATATTGAGGTCTTTTAACCATTTTGAGTCTACTTTTGTGTGTGGTGTAAGGAAATGGTCCAGTTTCATTCTTCTGCATGTGGCTGTCCAATTTTCCCAACACCATTTGTTGAAGAGACTGTCTTTTTTCCATTGGACATCCTTTCCTGCTTTGTCGAAGATGAGTTGACCATAGAGTTGAGGGTCCATTTCTGGGCTCTCTATTTGGTTCCATTGATCTATGTGTCTGTTTTTGTGCCAATACCATACTGTCTTGATAATGACAGCTTTGTAATAGAGCCTGAAGTCTGGAATTGTGATGCCGCCAGCTTTGCTTTTCTTTTTCAACATTCCTCTGGCTATTCGGGGTCTTTTCTGGTTCCATACAAATTTTAGGATTATTTGTTCCATTTCTTTGAAAAAAGTGGATGGTATTTTGATAGGGATTGCATTGAATGTGTAGATTGCTCTAGGTAGCATTGACATCTTCACAATATTTGTTCTTCCAATCCATGAGCATGGAACGTTTTTCCATTTCTTTGTGTCTTCCTCAATTTTTTTCATGAGTATTTTATAGTTTTCTGAGTACAGATTCTTTGCCTCTTTGGTTAGATTTATTTCTAGGTATCTTATGGTTTTGGGTGCAATGGTAAATGGGATTGACTCCTTAATTTCTCTTTCTTCTGTCTTGTTATTGGTGTATAAGAATGCCACTGATTTCTGTGCATTGATTTTATATCCTGCCACTTGACTGAATTCCTGTATGAGTTCTAGCAGTTTGGGGGTGGAGTCTTTTGGGTTTTCCACATAAAGTATCATATCATCTGCAAAGAGTGAGAGTTTGACTTCTTCTTTGCCAATTTGGATGCCTTTTATTTCTTTTTGTTGTCTGATTGCTGTGGCTAGGACTTGTAATACTATGTTGAATAGCAGTGGTGATAGTGGACATCCCTGCCGTGTTCCTGACCTTAGTTAACCCCACCTCTTTCAAGTCTTTACTTGGAACCTATCTGCTCCAAGAGGCCTACCTTTACTGTTCTATTTAATTCTGCAACCTGCTCCTCCCCCAATCCTGACCCTCTTGATCCCATTTACCATTCTCTGCCTTTTCTATTTTCCTTTGCATGATTCATTTTCTAACATACTATGTGATCTCTTTATTTATTGTGTTCATTTTCTGTCTCCTTCCATCAGAAAGTCAGCCCCATGAGGGCAGGAATCTTTGTTTATTTAGATCGTTAATAGATCCTAGAGTAGTACTTGCCAAATAGCAAGTACTCACAGAACAAGTAAATGAATCTGGTGTTTTTACAAAAAATGTGTTGGGTTGGTATTTTCTTCAGATTTTGCAAATGCTACAGTTTAACATGGTGCTCCCCACCCCCCCACCCAGAGACCAAGGGGACCAGCTCTACAGGGCACCATCTCCCTTCTCTTGGCAGCATGTGCCCAGCGGCAGGCCCCAGGAACAGCTGCTAAAGAAAGTCAGTAGATAAAACACAAAGTTCTATTTCTAATAATTTTGACCTCATCTTTCAAATTTCCATTTACATGTTTTTATTTTTTTTATTTTTATTTTTTAAAGATTTTATTTATTTATTTGAGAGAGAGAGAATGAGAGACAGAGAGCATGAGAGGGAGGAGGGTCAGAGGGAGAAGCAGGCTCCCCGCCGAGCAGGGAGCCCGATGCGGGACTCGATCCCGGGACTCCAGGATCATGACCTGAGCCGAAGGCAGTCGCTTAACCAACTGAGCCACCCAGGCGCCCCGCATTTACATGTTTTTAATCTCTACAAATATACTAGCACGGTAGTACAAGCATATGATTTATAAATAAACAAATTTATATTGGAAGAACACGATCAAATACTTTGGAAAACACTGGTCTACAAAACCACAAAATCTTTGGGAAGCTCAGGGGACACCTGGCAGTTTTGTGGCATCTACACTGGTATAGCAAACACATGACTGGGAAAATGGGATTGGGCCTGCCCATACCAGCTCACCGAGCCGTTCAGACAGCAGGGTGGTAGGCTGGTAGATTCTCTCTTCAGTTGGTACAGAAAGTGTCCGGACTTTGGAAAGTTTTGTCAAGGGAGACCCAACAAACTCTCCCAAGGAGCCTCTGGCCTCCCTCCCTCAGGACTTCCTCCAGCCCGCCCACTTGTGCCCTCAGTGGGCCACCCTCCACTGAACAGTAGCTGGCCCTGTGTCTTGCAAGCCTGTGGGCAGAGCTGGCTCACCTTCTCATAGTACCGGATCTCATAGTCCAGGATAATGCCGTTGGGCTGCTCTGGCTGTGGCCATGACAAGGTGATGCTCCTCATGGTGGCACTGACCTGGTGCATGATGGGAACAGTGGAAGGGGCTGTGGAGAGAGGAAAAGACAGGGCAGGTGAACAGACCCCCAATTACATGACAAGTGTCATCTTTCAGAGGTAAATGAAGAGAGAAGTGTCTCTGGGCTTGAACCTACC
Organism: Mirounga angustirostris; assembly: GCF_029215605.1. Taxonomy (NCBI): domain Eukaryota; kingdom Metazoa; phylum Chordata; class Mammalia; order Carnivora; family Phocidae; genus Mirounga; species Mirounga angustirostris. The sequence continues at coordinate 124,593,819 of NW_026991709.1, forward strand.
CTTTCTTTCTCACAAGCAGAGCTGATGTGCAGAACTTCCTGTGGGTTTTGCATAATGAATGGAGTACGGATAACAAAGGGGAGAAAAGGTGATACTTTAGGACAGGGGGACATATATGAGGGCAGGGCTGGAATGGACACGGTGTTTTTTGCATGGGGAAGAGAAAGGCTTGACCAAAAAGAGATGGCTGGAGGAATCCCATGAAAACAGTGTGGCCTGGGGAAGCTGGAGCCATTTAGGGAGGGGGTGACAACCAGGACAAGTCTAGGCTTCCAACAGTGGGACAAGAGGGACAAGGGAATGTTTTTGAACAGAAGGTGGTGAAGGAATCTCAGTCTCGCATTAATTGGCAGAGCTACTATAGAGAAGAGATCACCTGGAGAGAAGGATGCTAATGAGAGAGTAGAACTGGTCAGTGCAGAATTACTGCAATAGAAAGGAACGTTCTAGCAAACATCTCTTTCTGAAACTGCATGCAGGATTTTGCTGCACTTCAAAAGAAAGGGAGGAGGCATCTCTCAAAAAGACATGAACACAGACCAACAACCGAGTTCATTCAGACTTTTGTCAGAGTTTTCCAAATGAGGACATTTGCAATAAAGAGCCCACAAGTATAAATGAAGAAATGATACACAAACCAAACATTTGGAAAACAGGACAATAATTCCAAAATCTGTGAAGCGATTCCAAAATCTCGGTTTGGAAATAATATTATTTATTTCCCAATTCGACGCTTTTCATACTGTGTAAGTAAAATGAAAACAGTCTGGAAATAACAAATGAGGGTTATCTTTCTAGGGGAAGAGGCAGGTAATGGATGAGGCTTCAGTCTGCGCTCTGCTCAGGGGCTGTTCCATTTAGTCCTGGCACTTCTGTAGCTATGAAGGGCATTTCCTCACGTGAACCCCACTTCACACGGGTTTCTTGGGGGACTGTGGTGGAGTGGCATTTACTAGCCTCACTTTAAGTTAACGGATCCCCCTCCAGAGCACGGCTGCGGGCCTGGATGCGGGGGTTGCTGCGCTCTGCGCTCTCTGCTCGCTGGGCTCTCAGGGAGCACTGAGGACATGTTGGCCGGGGATGGGGCTGCAGAGCACTTGTCGTGAAGATGTCCACAGTCCCGGGAGCCACAAGAGAGCACAGTGTGAGACACGGTGTTAGGAGGGCTTAAAATCAGAGAGTCCACCCAGGACCCTGCTCAGTTCCCCTTAGGGGACCTTGAGGTGGCCCCGAAAACGCACTTGTCAGAGCTCCCACCCCTGGGAGCGTGGCTGACTCATGGCCCCCCCTGCTGCACTCCAAAAACACTTACCGCATCCACACAGCACCCCGTCTCCCACAGGCTGCTTCCAGTCACTGACTGAGAGCAGTGAGGATGCTTCGAAAGACCCATTCCTGACTCTTCTGCTGGGCAGCTTTCGCCCGAGGACTCCCCATTGGACTCCCCAATGCTTCTTTGTACAGTATGGCAGTCTAAGAGTCTTCCCATCTAATTCTCCTTCCTGCCCTCTCCTTCATTGTGATCTGATGGCTCTCCCGGCTTCCTCTGGCCTCCCCTCCCATTTCTCCGATCTCTGGCACCTATAAGCCTACCTTGGCATCTGCTTCATGGAGGACCTGATTTTATGCAGTCCTGAATCCCCCTGTCAAGGATTCTCTGCTGGGCCCTGCTGTGTCCCCAGGGACGAGATGCTCACTGCCTCTGGGAGCTGTGGCTTCATTCTTGGGTAGCTCTCACCAATTTGCATGTCTTCCTATCCTTATCTGAAATTTGTCTTCTTCTCGATGGTCTCAGTTCCACTGACTAAAGTAATATAGAATGTTCCTTCTTCCACAGAATGGCTTGTCAAATAGCTAAAGAAACTAGTTAGGTCTTCCCTGAGTTTTTCCTACTGACAAGAATGGCCAGATACCATGAACATTTCTCCCATGACATGATGTCACCTGAGGTGGCTCCTTTCCAAATGGGGCTCATGTTGTCTTTTTAGGCATGTGGCCCAGAAGTAAATCCAATTCTCCCATTGCTGGTTAAGCAGCAAAGATTAGGGTAAAACTAATATCTTCCATGATCTGTGTACCATGCATCTGTTAATGTGACCATCAGCCTTTTTTGCATCAAAAACACGTCCCTGCCATTCGATTGTGAAATCACTGTCAAATATAACCTTTAGGTTTTCTCATGGTGTGCTCCTCCTTTTTTGTTTGTAGAGTTTGCTTTTGGCTTTGACTACGGGGATTTACGTGTATGTTTTTACCTTTATGGTATAACATTTGGCCTATGAATCTGGTAAACTGAAATAATTTTTGATCCTGATTCAACCATCAAATGCACCTTCTCTTTCTCCTAACTTAGCAGCATGGCCCAGGTCCATTAATGAACTAATTAAACAAATGTTCACGGAGCATCTGCCCTGTGCCAGTCACCGTTCTGGGTTCTAGAGATTCCATAGCAAATGAAAGGAAATTTCCTGCCCTCATGGAGTTTATTTGCTAGTGGAGGGATTCAGAGACCAGATGTAATCAATCAATCACAAGGGATGTTAAAATATTAAGTAACAATAGGAAGAAATGGAGCAGAGGAGAAGGGACAGAGAATGCCGAAGTGTAGGAGGCCGGCTGGGAGAAGGCTGTAGTTTGAAATCACCGCGTCAGCAAGGCCTTGCCTGAGAAGTAGGTGCAGAAGCATGGGGTTGAAGCAGGGGACGGAGCCACGCGGACACCTGGGAGAAGAGCATTTGAGAGGGAAGGGCCAGGGCAACGGTTTAAACCTGGGAGCAGCCTGGCGTTCCAGATGAGCAGTGAAGAGCCAGTGGGACCGGAGCAGAGACAAGGCCACAGACGATGGCTTCTACCCTGAGTGAGAGGGAGAGCCACAGGACAGTGGTGACCAGAGGAGGGACATAATCTGACTTGCGCGTTAACAGCATCACCCTCTGCTGCGTCGCAAATAGAATGCAGGGGCTGTGCCAAAGCTGAAAGCTCTAGCTTCACACTATTGCAGTGATCCAGCTGCGAGACTGTGGCTACTCGGACCAGGTTCAGAGCGGTGGAGGTGGTGAGAATGGGGGTGGTCAGATTCTGAATAGATTTAGGACATCTCACTGGATGTGGGATGGGGAAGAAACAGAAGAGCCCAGATGCCTCCAAGGTTTTTGTCCTGGGCATTTGGAAGAATGGGGCTGCCATGAACTGAGACACGGCAAGACAAAGTAGAAGCTGTCTGAGTAGGCAAATGCACGGATAGGAGGTCCAGACTGGAGATATCGGTGGAGAGCCATCAGTATTCAGAGATACCGAAAGCTGCAGAACAGATAGAGATCCTCGCGGGAATGAGAAGAGAATATATGGTCTAAGATTCAGGAGAGGAGGAGAAACTGCCAAGGGGCTGGAGAAGCAAGGCTAATGAGATGGCAAGATGCAGGGGAGTGTGATTACCTAGAAGTCAAGTGGCAGTGAGTGTCCGCAGGAGGACAGAACGTGTGAAGCGCTGCTAAGTTATGTAAAAGGAAACCAGGAACTGAGCTCGGAGTTAGCCACAGGCTGGATGCTTAAGTGGGGATGGCTCATGGGCGGCATTCCTGACCTTGAGTGCACTGGGCAGAGTCAGGGAAAGGAGGAAGGCGGGGCAGTTTCTGGATTCAGGCCAGATCACGGGGGGATCACAGTGGGCCCATCAACACAGGCGGTCCGGGGAAGCCTGCTTCCCCCACCCCCGCTATACACTCGTTGCCCAGCTCCATGCTGCCCTCCAGCCTGCATGGAAACATCATTTACATGTCGCCAACCACGTCAGTGCCATGTAGGTTTTCAGGATCCTCCTCTCCCTGGAGAGCTAAAGCACCATGGATTAAAAATGGAAAGATTAACCCTAACGGCCTGAGGATTTTGATGGATTTGGTTCTTTTCTTTGCCTTTAATCCCTGGAAAACCATCATTCAGGACTCAACATATTTGCCAGCCATTGTGCCAGGCCCTTGCTCTAATCAATGGGGATGGAAGGATGTGTAAAAAAAGTCACAGCACTGCCCTGAAGATCCCTGGCATCTAGCTGGGGTTAGGTGGTAGAGAGGCAATCATAGGGCAGGGTGATCCAGAAGCAATCCAGAGCCAAATCTGAGAAGAACACCCCTGTTACACAGATGGCAAAGCCCTCCGAGCAGCCAATCAGCACGCGGATCCGGGAGAAGCTGCCAGAGGGTAAGGGTCACCACTGCCTACACTGCTCAGATTTATGGTGATGACAGATATTCATAGGCCCCCTTGCAGGCTGTTCATCCTCACTCAGGTCACTCTAAATGTCTTATGTTTTAATTGAGATGGGATTTAGCACATGGAAGAGTAAAAGAGTATTACTCTTCCTCCCTGAAAATCAAGGGCAGCTTACATTTGGTGCTCTGACATTGGTGATCACCAATTTGGTTTTTGTGGGTGACAAATTTGTTTTTTTTTCCTTCTTCAAGTGCAAATGCCACCTCTAAATCTGGTTTTTACATGTTATGAAACCTTCCAACAAAACAGAAAATAAAAAATGAGCTCAGATATCCACGCAAACACCACCTTCTCCTAGCAAAACTAAGGCAGATTAAAGAGGGATGGGAAGACTAATTCAAAGCAGCAGCCCCCATAAACCCCGAATATGCTGGTTTCAACAGTAAGTCCTGGCTCGTTGTCTTTTCTTCATAAACTTGCTTCCTCAGATGAAGGAACAGTTTGACTGAATTCTTAAAGAGTGTCTCCCTCACAAGATCTCTTTTGACTAAATTAAACATTCTATGGAGAGAAGAAAATGAAAATACAGAGTTCAAAAAACTATTAAAATTTAGCAAAGAAATAAATACGGACCTTCTTTTAGAAAGAGTAAGAATAAAGAATTAGCTTAGGGGCTATTTGGGGAAAAAAGGCACTGAGGGCTCAAGAAGGATGTGTTTGTCCTAAAGAGAAGATACTCCAAAGCCCCAAATAGGATCAAGATTGCCCTGTACTCCTTAGCACAATAGAGGCTGGACCTGATAAGAAGTCAGGATGCAAAGAAAAGAGTGGGGAGGCAATGCAAAGTGTCCTGTCAAGCACTGAGGTTAAATCAGCTGGGTTCAAAAAGAACCAGCACCAGGAGTGTCTGATAAGAGAGGCCACTGCCAATAATAAGAGGCCCTTTAAATGTGTCCGAAGTAGCCAGAGACTTAACCTCCACTGGTCGGTCAAGGGGCTCAGGGATGGAGAAAACGCAAAGACGGACTGAGTCAGTGAGTCACTGTCTCCTTTTCGCCAAGGAAGGCTTTGGGGGGAGATCATACTCCCAAATTGCTTTTGAAACAGACAGACCTAAGATAGTATATCACGTATAGCAGAGAAAGTGTACAGAATGTTCTCGCCTGAGCTGACAAACGAGATGTGGATAAATTGCTGGGACAGGATGGCCCCGGCTACAAGTTATGAAAGAATTCACAGGTGACACGAGGCAAACGTGGGCCCAAACTGGTCACAGGTTACCACTGCCCATGGCCTTGGGGCTAGCCCTGGCCAGACACCACCCAGCCCTCCATTTGTAAGGAGGCCTCCAAAGGAGATCATAGGGTTGCTTGTGGTCTGGGAGGGTGGTGTGAATCTCAGGAGTTAACCCAAAATCCAGAACCTCAAGTTTTCATGTACGGAAACCTTGCCGTCATATCTCAGGTTCACCTGGACCATATATTTTATGTTTATGACATTCTTTGACCCTTTAATTTAGTTACTGACTCAGTCATATTCGAAGTTTTCCTCTTACTCATTTATTCCTTATTTAATAAGAGCATTTCCATCCCCCCCCCAACAATTAAGCATCTCAAATCCCAAAATATGAGAATAGGTTGATGCTTTTTTTCTAGGACAATTACTGAGTTCTAATGCATTATCTTTGCTTATTAAAAATTGCCTTCTAATGTGTTAACTGGTTTTTGTGTCAAAATAATTCTTTCAACAGCTTCAACCGTAATCCATTTGGGGATATAATAAATAATATAACAGTTTACTGTATTAAAATATTTTATTTAAGACATCAAAAGTACTTAAAGTAGTCTTAAAGAAAAATAGTAGCAACACATACACACATTCAAAATTAAGTTGATCTATTAGAGTAAAATGCCTGAAGAGTTTATAAAAAATATGAAACTTGGATTTCAAATTTTGGCAGATTCCATCTAAAGGGAAAACAGTGCTGCTTCTGCAGGTAGAAACTGTACCAGGGACAGCCTTGTTCTGAGGCCACTTCTCATCCACCTTAGGAGCTGGGGTGCAGGTCACAGCTGAGTCCCCTTCACCTTGGCTCAGGTGACAGCCCTCGTAAGTCTCCTAGAAGATAAATGACCTCTCCACTTATGGGGACTTTCCTATGTGAACTTTCCAAGGAGGCCCATAGAAAGAACCCATCTGCTTGGCCCATGATAACTCATGCTGGGCAGGTGTGGGGAGTACTCCCTGGCCCTTCCGTGTGGTGTGTGGCAGAGGGAAGGTCCTCACAGCGACCCCTCAGAGAGATGTTGCTGCACCACACTGAACAGTCTGCCCCAAGGCTTAGGAAACTCTTCCACCTTCCTGGGCATTGCTTTTTCTAGGAGAAATATCCATCAGCCAATGGACATTTGGGTTGTTTATACATTTGGGCTGTTGTGAATAATGTTGCTAGGAACATTCATGTACAAGTTTCTGTGCGGACCTATGTTTGCATTTTTCTTGGGTGTATATCTCATTGTAAAATTGCTGGATTACATAGTAATGCTAACCTCTTCTATTCTTTCTAGAATAGCATTTCCCAGCCAAAATATTCTTGGGCTAACCACCCGCAATCTGTATACCACAGATCCCAGCTATGAGGAAAACAAGGCAGGGTGAGGAATAGTCAGGATCCTAGGGCCCAGCCCAGGGCAGTAGGAATTGGCAAAAAGAGAGAAGAACTATGGACCCTACAGATGCTGTAGGGAGATATGGATTCCTATTCTGCCATCTGCTTACTGTGTGGTCTTGGACTAAGGTCACTTAACTTCTTTGGGCCTCAAATTCATCAACTGTAAAACAGGAGTATTAATCCTTATGTTATGGATTTTTCGAATTTTCTGTGGACGTGCCCTCTACAGCTTATTGCTCCTTCTACCTAGATCTAGTCTGCTAAGCTAGGGGTCTCAGCAACCACCTCACAGTCTCCTTCTGGGTCCACTCCTCTTTATGTATGCAAAGCAATGCCTGGACATAGCTCCTGACATAAATGTGAAAAGTGCGACCCAGTGACAGTCATGAGTATTTATCTGATAAATATCTTTGTAGGGATAAATGAACATGTCTACCCAGTCAAGATGGAAGTGATGGAGAAGAATGAGCTTGAAGAAGAGGAAGGTTAACAGCAGGTTCCCTAGAGGTTGGTGTGATGGATGCTCCAGAAGACAGATGGTTTCCTGTGACATCTCACGATGACCTAAAGGTTTTCTGGGAAGTAATCTAGGATGTAAACTGTAGGTTCCTTGTCCTTGAGGACAAGGAGACCTTGTGACTCTGAGGAAGGGATGAGCCATGGCCCACCCATCTGATAGTGTGACTCAGGCCCAGGTGTCATGGATGCTTTCTTCACTCTGTCCCTGCCTTTCTCCTGATCTTGTCACCTGTATCTCCTTACGCCTAGTATCCTGTCCCACCTCCCTTGTACACTTCTAGGCCTCTTCACTTCAAATTACACTGCAGCCAGATTAGTCTTTCCAAAGCTTGATTCACACATGTTCCTCTGATGTTCAAAAATCTTCAATGGGGGGTGCCTGGGTGACTCAGTCAGTTAAATCTCTGACCCATGATTTTGGCTCAGGTCATGATCTTAGGGTCCTGAGATCGGGCCCGAGTCAGGCTCCGTGCTCAGCAGGGAGTCTGCTTAAGATTCTCCTCTCCTCTACCCACCCTCCTCCCTCCCCCACTCGTGATCACTCTCCCTCTAAAATAAATAAATCTTTTAAAAAATATCTTCAATGGCTTCCCATTGGAAAAAGTCCCCTTTCACATTTAAAAACATGGCAGCCACTGGCCTGTCCAGGTGCCCTCCATTGTCCCCTAGGGGAGCCCATTGCTTTCTTCTAAGTGCTCCCCACACCGTGTCCCAGCATAACCCAGCTTTAGGGATCTCTGACACATCTCTTCATAACCCAGTAGCCTTCAGAGGCACAGATCAGGCCACACACTGCCCTGCCTTAGTCCCGCTTGACCACGCTCACCAGAGCACCCTGTCCCCCCTCCTCCCAACTCAGAGCCCTTATTTTAGTAACTCTTATCAACTGTAATTGCCACCTTGGGACAGTGCACTGTGATCTAACTTTCCAGGTGTTCATCTGTCCTCTCCATCACTGGAATAAACTCTTTAGGGCATAAGTCATGTCTTCAGCCTCTTCCCACCGTGTCAGCACATAATAGATGTTCCATAAAAGTTTGCCCTTACTGGAATGATTGCAGGCTCTTCTCTAAAGACACTGGAAGTAAAAGGGTCAGAAAATCATGTACTGGTACCTAACACGGATAGTGGCCCTTCAGGGAGGAAGGTGCAGTGAGGAGGGGAGGCAAGGGTGTGAACTGCCCTCTATGGAGCAGGTCAAGTGCAGTATTGAGGAGCCTGCACCCAGGGAGAAATACAGAGGGGGGTCTGAATATAGCAGTTCTGGGGGCCTGGGGACAGGAGTGCCTTTACATGGCATAGAGGCAGAAGGCGGGAGGCTGGGGCCATTGCCACCTCACTGAGAGGTTTCAGCTGAAATGCTACCCTAACGTTAGTAGCTTTCTAATTTTCCTTCTGTTTTAAGAGCTGTGGAATCCTTTCTCCCAACAAAATTTTCCTTGAAGCATTAAAGGAGAAACTGAACAATTCAGAGCTGCTCTGGGTGAATCAGAAGCAAGAGTCCCAGAGCCCCAAAGACAGTCTATTTCCTATTTCCCCAGCCCAGACTCTGAAGGGCTCACAGAGAAATCCAAAAATTCTGGGCAGCCTCCAGAAGTCCCCTTGAGGCCTCAGATTAAATTATGGGCACTCCTAAAAGGCATGGCTGATGAGATTGGGAGTGAGGAGTTGGGGGCAGTGGGTTATCTTGTTCCTTATATGAAACACATTCTTAAGAAAAAACTAAAATCTTTTTTTTTTTTTTTTAAAGATTTTATTTATTTATTTGACAGAGAGAGAGATAGCGAGAGCAGGAACACAAGCAGGGGGAGCGGGAGAGGGACAAGCAGGCTTCCCGCGGAGCAGGGAGCCCGACGCGGGGCTCAATCCCAGGACTCCGGGATCATGACCTGAGCCAAAGGCAGACGCTTAACCGACTGAGCCACCGAGGCGCCCCGAAAAAACTAAAATCTTGATTTAAATGTCAGCTAAAGACTTCAGGCCCACCAGTACTGAAGACAAAGAACAGTTTGCACACAGATGAATTGTGCAAATGATGAATTGTGTTTCCTCTGACATTTCTATTCTGGGAGATAACTTTGTTGAGAAGGTATTGCTTAGATAACGGTTCTCCCTCTGATGATGAAAACTCATTTCATTGCACAAATATGCTTGAATTTTACATTAGGAAGCCTGACTCATTAAATATTTTTGGTGCAGTAACACTTCTGGCCAAAGTAGATTAAACAAATAAGCAATTAGTTTGGAGACTGGATATGAATACAAAGCAGAATTAATTATTTTTCTAATTGTTTTCTCCTACTGTGGACATTGGCTTCTTGACTTTTGCTCTGGGCTTGCCTTGAGATGACCCTGACACCCTCTTCCAATCTCCCTCTTTACCTTGGAGTCAACTAAGGACAGAGGACTGCTTTGTGGGGGTGGCATCATTTTGATTCTGTTGTAGAATATTGGCTGAGTCTCACCACGGGCTCAATGAAGCAGGACTGGGAGAGGAAGTGGGGGCTTTAGGCCTGGGTGGCTGAGTCAGCCCTATACCCAGGCAGGTGCTTCCTTCCTGGGTCCATCCACGAAGGCCCTGGCTCCAAACCAAGGGCAGGAGTATGACAGCTGCGTGTGGGAGATTGGGGGCTGCTCTGGGGATGTAGGTTTATAGCAGAAGCTCTCATTTGTGATATTAACTCTGATGTGGGGGGGGGTCTTTATTGGGATCATCCAACTGACCCTGCTAGTTCTCAAAATGTGATCCCAGATCAGCATTGCCTGGGAACTGGTAAGAAATGCAGAATCTTGAGCCCCACTCCAGACTTTACTGGATCAGAAACTGGGGTTAGGGCTCAGCAATCCGTGTTTTAACAAGCCCTTCAGGGGATTCTGATGCACACTTAAATTTGAGAGCCATTTGTCTAGAAATCTAGAAATCAGAATATAAAATTTTGAAAGGACATCTGAGGTCATTCAGTTTTCTGCCAATGCTTCCAATTTATGGATTTGAACACTGAAGACGAGAGAGGAAGTGACTTCCCTAAGTCCTCAGCAGGTGAGAGCAGCACCAGAAATGATGGTGCCAGCCATCTCTCCCCTCCCCCTACACTCAGGCACCCAGCCCCGGGGATGCCCACACAGCACGGGGGAGGGCAGTTCCTCAGGGAGATCAGGGGGCTCCAGACAGAGGAAGGAAGCACCCTGCTCATGGGGTCCTGGTGGCCCTCCTCGTCACCATGCCTGGCTCCTCCTCCCTGCTGGGGTAAGCAGAAGGCGCACCGGGAAATGGCCCCGCACTGTGGAAAGGAAGGCAAACCTGAGTGCCGTGGCCTTGTGGCAGGTGGGACGCTCTGAAGGGATATGTGAGTGAACGAGGGGCACCTGTCAGGTGGTGCCTAGTCCCAGGGCAGGGAGGCCGAGGACAGACCCATCGCTCCACCTCCTGAAGGCGTGGGACAAGCACGATGGCAGCTCCGCTTTGTTGAATGTTTGATCACAGAAGGCGACTCACAGAAACCCTGGTCCTGGCGAGGCCACGGGAGAGAGCAAAGGATACCCTGCAGCAGATTGTGTGCCTCTTCCTACCTGGCTCTCACCCACACATGTTCAGTAGGGAGCCCCCACATCGGGGGAACCTACCACCACCGACACCAGGCAGGGTTGCTGTGTCTGCAGTCTCTGGGACTCTCCTCCCTGATCCTGGAGATGGAAGGCTCCCGGCCGTAGGACCCAGAGCCCCAGAGCCCCTCGTCCTGTCCTGCAGGCAGGTTTCCATCCTGCAATGCCCAGTGGCGAGCCCCTCTCTGTGTATCACCATCCCCACAACCATATGGGTCTCCCTACCCTTGGCTCTGACTCCTGGGGACACCTCTGCCCTGCACCCCTCTGAAATGTGGCCGTGTACAGTTTCATGTCCGGCACACCTCAGGGTCGGGAAGTGGGCTGTGTCCTCCTTGTTCCCAGCCACCACCTCCACGCCGTTGCTCACCATCTCCAGCACCCTCTGTTAAAATGTCACTCGGTGGTGCTGTGGCTCTCCAAGCTTGCGAGCACTGTGTACTCCCTCCTGCCACCAGTCCCGACTCACTGAAGACTCGGGCTTCTGTCTGCTCCATCCCAGGACTTGCCCTTCAGTGGATGACTTCCACGTTCCCTGACCCCACCACTCTTCCACGTCTGCCCATTCTCATGGCACACTTGGATTCAGCCTCACCTGAAGTGGCTCCATTTTCCAAGCCACAAACTCAAGTCTTCTCCTTCCTCTCGGCAACCTCTGACGAGCCACTGCAACTTTGGTTGGGTCACCCAGCCCTCTCGGACCTGACTTCCACCCCACGCGTCAGCCCTCTTCCTTATGTGCATTCCTCATTAGCCAGCCCAGTTCCGTCTTTGCAATAACATAATTGACAGTACTCCCTTAGCCTTCAGGTGTGAGTCACCTTTATCTTTTCTGAGGACACAACCAGCAAAACTCATCCCGAGAGAGATCCATAATTAACTTCATGTAGGGTCAGCCATGCACTGCTGAGAAAGTCACATACCAGGGCAGATGGACAGCTTTGTAAACTCATGATCACCTGCTTCCAAGGAACCCTCAACACTTTCCGGAAATGGATTTCTCTGCTCAGTCCCATCTCCCATTCTCTGCAATGGCACTGCATGCTCCTCAAACCTTTGACCCCAATACTTCTCCATTCACCCTCAGCAACCCAGCTTATCTCCCACATTGTGGAGAAAATACCCAACTGCATAACTAATTCCTGGACTTGGGAACTCAAGATGTCCACAAATCACACATGTGCAGAACTGAACCCCGTCCCCCGCTTGCCGCTGTCCCTGAACACTTCCGGGAGCCCCTGGCATGTCTCCTATGTATTTGCAAAACATCCGCTCAGTCTCCTGCTTTGTTTTCTCTGTTCTCGATGTCAGCTGTCTGCGACACACCCCCTAGGAAAGCTGCTCACTAAGCCACATTTCCAGTTCCTCCGCCCCCAGGGCCCACGGTCACATTCAGCACAACCCCCACAACCCCCGACAGCCCTCCCTCCCTGCCGAACTGTGGCACCTCATCACCAAGCCTCTAGGCTACCTGTTGTGCTCCAACTCCACGCTGTTCCTGCTGCACAGCTGCTTCCCTTGCCCTTCCAGGCCTTGTCCTGGGCCCTCACTCTCTTCCAGGGCATCTGATAAGCCAACAGGCACCAGGAGGTCCTGTCCCCACCCAGCCCCCTGCACACCCACCTCCTCACAAGCTTCCCTCCCCACATGCAAACTCGTGCCTGCAAACAAAAGACGGCCAGCTGGTTTATGAGGCACCACAATGAATGTTATGTAAGGCCAGAACAGAGGACACTGTGCTGACGTACAGGGGTTAGTGGAGGAGTGAGACCTGGTCTTTTCCCTTGGGAGCCATAGAGTCTATCAGCAGAAATACGGCCTATGAGCATGAAAAACTACTGCACGTTCAAGAACTCATGGTATCATCCTTATAACTAGTACAGTTCAGAGATGGACAATACACACATCAGGATTTTCTACGGGGCAGATGTGCTCACAGGGGGCCCTTGTGCCCTTGAGCTCTTCTGGACAGATAAAGCATTTGCTCTGTTCTGAAAGCAAAGCAAAGCAAAGCAAAAAAGAGAAAAGAAAAGAAAAGAAAAGAAAAAAGAAAAGGGAAGGGAAGAGAGGAGGGGAGAGGAGGGGAGGGGCAGGGCGGGGAGGGGAGAGAGGATAGAAGAGAAGAGAGGAGAGGGGAAGAGACGAGACGAGAAGAGGAGAAGGAAAGAAAGTCACATGCATTTTAAAATCCTAGGGCTCCATTCTTTCACTGATGTCCTGCAGCTCCTGTCTCAGAAGGAAACTGATCCCAAGGCCTGAGGGTTGGCAGAGTCTCCCTTGAACCAGAAAATATTTGTGGTCTGGTGTTGCCTTTATTTACCCAGAACATTTAATGTGCCTTTTTTCTCCATCTTTCACATCCGCTCTGAGAAGATGTTAATTTTCTGAAATTAAACACTTAGCTTGATTACTGTTTTGTTAATTGCGGCATTCAAAAACCCCTGGTGCTCCTGCCTGTTTAACATGGCTGGTGCTGTGAAAATGATAGGCACGGAGTTGGCATGCTGGTGGACAGACAGCACGTCGGAATGCCGGCCCAACCACCCCAGCTATGCTTGCTCCGGCAGCTGGGGCTTGCCCGCGGGTGAGGGGCAGCCTGGGCCACTGCACAGTGTCTCTCCCAGGGCCGTGTTTTAGGAGGACAGTGCCCCCAGGAAGTTCCACGTCTCAGCAACATCTGGAAGAATGTAGGGGCTTGACTCCAATCACAGCATCCGCTCAAAGATGCGTGAGGAAGGAGAGACCACAGAGAGAGCTCAAGCTGCACCATTTGCTGAGGTCTGAGCTGAGTCTAAGAAAGATTGAGGCATTCATTCATACATTTGCTTGATAATTTATTAATCCATTCAATAAACATTTATTGACTTCTATTATTTCAGGCATCTAGCTAGACACTGGGGAGCAAGAGCCAAGAAGATGGATACGGGCACGCTGTCCCGAAGATTATAGTTGTGGCTCACGGAGCTGACATTTGCTGGAGGAGCGCAGGGCAGACACATCACCAGGACTCCTCCTCCCTCCCAGCTCCTTTGCCAAGGCCACAGGGCGAACAGCAACTAGCTCATAATCCAACTAGAAGTTCCCTCCATGAGGTTCCTCTACGAGAAGGGCTACTGCAATCTCATTTGGACTTGGAACGGGGTAAGGAACCTACTACAATCTCACTGCCAGTAGTCTGTTCCAATTGCCCTTAACAAACCACGGACTGGGAGTGCCTGGCCCAAGCTAGAGTGCAATGAGCAAATGAGCCCCAGGCCCCACGGGGCCCTCCAGTCATCCCGGCAGGGATGCAGGGCGGGGCGTTCTCAGCTGCTCCCCACCTGTGGGCAGCATCACCACGCGCTGCCCAGGACCGGAAAGACAGAGAACACCCACACTCGAGCACTGTGCGGTCCAGCAGGTGATATCTGTTCACAAGAAGTCCAACTTGGTCAGTGAAATAGGCCACCCAACACGGTCAGTGTTCAGCCTAGCCACCACAGACCGAGATGCTCTCTCTATTACATGTGGCCTCCTCCTAACTTTGGGACAGTGAAAGTTGGCACCACAGCAGGCTGTGGGACCAAGAACCCAGCTGACCGGTCCCTAGTGCTGCTTCCCAGCTAGTCGTCTGCTCCCTTGTGACTTGTCTGGGCCCGTGACCCCAGTCCCAGTGAGTGCTGTGGACTAGAATGTGAGCTCCGCAAGGCACCGATTTTTGTCTGTGCTGTTTGCTCCTGTGTTCCTGGTGTTTAGAGCAGTGCATGACGCACAGAGAGCCTCAGTAACTATTTGTTGAGAAAGCGAATGAACGGGAGCCCCTAGAAGCAGGAACCCACGAGTCAGCCTGTGGAAAGAGGTCACAAAGGCTGTGTTGAATGAATGAATACATTCCCAAAGTTAGAGCGCTTAAATAAATAAATAACCCCCTTCGAGTGAGGCTGAATCTCACTGTGCTCCTTCGAGTGGATTGGGGCTGCTGGCGTCATCCTAAGATCGTTCCCTTCAGCTTTCCTTTCAGGAGCCACAGAGTGGGGACATACCTGGTCAGCCAGCTAGCACCACGCCCCAGGTAAACATTTATGTACTAACTCCTATGGAGGGACTAAAGGAACCTGGTAAGTACTTATCAAGGTTCCCTGTGCCTAACACGGTGTGGTCCCTCCCTCCTGAAGCTGGCGTAGGTGAGAAAGGCTGATTTCGCGTAGAGCTCATCATCTCGTGGAGAGCCCCAAGGCTGCAGGGGGTGGGGGGGGTGCGCCATGACTTTGATCAAGAGCAGTGCTACCTGCTGACCTACTCAGCTCAACAGACAACACACCACTGTTGGCAAATATGGCCCGGACCTTCCTGAGACCACTTAGAATTTCCTTCTCAGTGTCAGGGCTTAAGAAACAATAAAAACAACCTTTTTGGAATTAACAATGGGAAGAAAGCAATGAAGTGAACTATGAAATTGAATTAAGAACAGTGAAAATTTCATTTACTTAAGGTTTTTAAACTTTTCTTTATTAATTTGAATGAAAGTTTTCTTTAAAGTCATTCCAGTCTTTTTAAAGTTCTGACTCAATCTTTTCTCTACTTGGGAGCAAATTTCGCCTACTAATTTCCAATGAGACCAGCCCCTAAAAATGAACTGGTTTCAGCATATGGATCTTAACGCTCTAAATTTTTACAGGCAGCACTGTAATATTGTTTTAATATTTAATTTTGAGATTTACATAATATCTTTCCTCCAAAGAGCTTGATATATTGCAATATCATAAAATTCCTTTTCATATTCAAAGATTATTCTTTATGCATGCAAATACTATATTTAACCAAGGAATAATGCAAATTAGGTGATATGTTCAGAGGAATTGGCGGGCTAGGTAATTCTTTTGTAGGAAAAGTAGCATCTCTGAGTGCCTTTAATTGTCTAGGAGCTTCAAAAACACCTTAAAAAATGGACAAACTATAGGGGCTTATGACCATTAATGGAAGTAAAGCAGTATCTTTTAAACAAAATTAAGTAATGGGTTGTGTCTGTGGGCACAGTGACTATGTTAATATCCCACACGCAGTAGGCACAGTGGGCCACACGTGGACAGTGGGTAATATAAACGTCAGATATAAATACTGCTGATAGCGTCATAGAAGTAAGAGGGCAAGTGCTGCTTCTCTAAACACACGAGGAGGAAAGATGGACAGGCTCCTCTGGACGGCAGGATCCGCCTGGCTCAGGTACACAGTTTGGGCTCCACTGCCCTCATCAAACTCCCTGGGACTTCACCACTCGCCTTGCTGGTGCCCACTCCTCCCTCGAAGAATGGACAAACTGATACCTGTCATTTATCTGATGGGGACCACATCAGTCCCAAACAAAGAGATGAAGGGGCCTCAGAAGGAAACAGCCTGGGAAGAGAGTCCAGCAAACTGCCGCCTGGCTCAGAAATGAGGCTCATCCCCCAGTCCCGTAGCCTGGTTCACAAAGTGACTTCCCGTCCCATTTCATTTACTTGTCATAACAGCTCTAGAAAGCAGGGCTCATTACTCCCATTTTACAGTTGAGAAAGAAGGGGTCGTGGTAGTTCAGTGAACTTGCTTGAGTCATGTGAAGAGCAGAGAGAGGGCCCAACTGCAGGATCCCTCACTGTACCTCTGCTGCACTGAGCCCAAGAGGTGAAAAAGGTGGGGGCGCCTGGGTGGCTCAGTCGGTGAAGCATTTGCCTTCAGCTCAGGTCATGATCCCAGGGTCCTGGGATTGAGCCCCGCATCGGGCTCCCTGCTCAGCGGGGAGCCTGCTTCTCCCTCTGCCTGCCGCTCCTCCTGCTTGTTCCCTCTCTCTCTTTCTGACAAATAAATAAATAAATAAAATCTTTAAAGAATAAATAAATAAAAAGTCAGCAATTTAAATCTAGGTTTTCAGCTTCTAAGTTCTGGTAGTGCTGGGTAGGGCACCACTTGCTGGAGCTGAGCCTGTTCTCTACGGTTCTCTGCGGCCCTCACCACTCCCTACGGCCTGACACTTGGCCCTGCTTTGCTCCTTTCCACTACTGGCGTGGCCCCCTAGGCCCTTGCATGTGTTCTCTCTGGCTTAGATGGTCCCAAATTCACTGACTCTATTTTATTTTGCAGCAAGTTGATTTTTGAGATGTGCCGGTCTAATTTGTCTTATTTTTTCCAAGATGTCCTTGGAGGTCCCCTTCCCCAACCCTGACATTCTGAATCTAGTTGGCAGAAAAAAGAAGTAAAGTTTGTCATTCACTTTAATTCTCTCTGACAGCCGGATGATCCGGCCATCAGTCTGAATCTGGGGCCAGGCGCCAGAGAGTGGCTGCAGGAGTTAGCAGTGATAACAACCTCTCTGCAGATCGCTTGGCCACTGGAACAGAGAGAGTTCCACCTGATCTGGTCTATTTTAAACTCAAGGCAGCTGTATTCAGTGCAAGGCTGCATCCCTGAAGACCTCACGTAAATCTGAGCTTGCATAATTCATGACCAACCCTGACCAAAGATGATGGACATTTTTTTTGACAGCTGAAGTGGCCCAGCTATGTGGCAATAGCTTAGAGAGAGCTTACAACTTACCCGGCTCATCATAATGTGATTTTTGATCAGTCGGAGAATAAAATGGCCACAAATCTGAGTTTGAAACCTAGAAACATCATTGCGGGCTGTGAGATGCTGAGCAGATTCTGAAAGCACTCTGACCCCGGGTTTCTTCATCTGATCCACCTCAACTCGGCATGGACTTGGCACACTGGAGGTGCTCAAAATGGTAGTTCTCTGCCACTAGCTGTGGGCTGGGTGAGGGTCTGATCCTGCTACTCTCCAAGTGATACAAGATCCTTGAGTAGTCATGACTATAGACATGACTGGGACAGTCACAGAAGGAGATGGAAGCCCTCTGCATCTCAGGACCCAAGAGATCCTTCAGTGTCCCCCCAGTGATGCTTGTCTCTGTGTGCCCTATGGACCAAAAGATGATTATAAAACCTGCTATGGTCTCTTCTTAGATCACAGCCCTTAGGGCCAAGAAAAGCTTCTTGGTAACTCTCTCTGGTGGACTGATGCCAACCGTAACCCTTTTTATTGGATACCTCAATCAGAACGATGAGCTGCCTGCTTCCACTGGGCAGGGCTCACGACAGCAGCGGGATGCAGCATCAGTATGGTATGTCGGGGCAGCCCGGAGAAAGAAGAGCATGACAGTCCTGTGTCTGCTGAATAGTAAGAGCTGCATGCCTAGCCATGGACATGGTCTGTAGCTTCTGACCAAAGGAAGAACCAGCCCAGAGCAGCAAGTAGCGTCCCAGGATAGAATCTGATATTCATGAGCATCAGGCTTCCGATCAAGTCCAAGACCACTTAGCAGCCAACTTATCCAAACCCTTCTCTTATGTGACCCTTACTGACACCCATAGTCAAGCTCTAATTTACCTTGGGGACACCTCAGGTCCCTTAACAAACACACATTCATCTCCATCTCGATCCAGAGGCAGGGAAAAGTCTTTTAGGGTTCCCTGGGACAGAGACGTGGCATGACTTATGGATTTACATGGGTCCACCTACCTCAGCCCTTAATGGATCTGAGTGATATGGCTTTTATGATGCCTGCTGCTTAGTCTCTCTTTCATCTCTTATAGAATGTGTCACTTAGGGGGGCCTGGGTGGCTCAGTTGGTTAAACATCTCACTCTTGATTTTGGCTCAGATCATGATCTCAGGGTCATGGGATCGAGCCTGGCATCCAGCTCTGCGATGGGCATGGAGCCTACTTAAGATTCTCCTTCTCTCCCTCTCCTCCCTCCCTCCCCTGCCGCCCAAAAGTGTCACTTCCATTCATGTTTCTAAACCTTTCTTGGAGAGGTACAGGCCCAAGTGTTTATTTTGAAGGATCTCATCTTTTAAAAGAACGATCTGTTGGTTAAAAAGAGTTTGCATTCACACACGGCTCTGTCAAAGCAGTGTGATAGCTCCATGTTCCTCAGAGCCCCGTAGCCCACAGATTAGGACTTGTGGGTCACCTTGTCATTTGTTTCATAATAACCACACGCCACCAAGAAGCATCCTTCTCTCATTGACTGTAAACTTTCTGACACCCAAATTCCAGATTCCCAAAAAGAAATCCCAGATTGGAAGAAGTTGATGGGGCTGAGACTCCAAAATCAGGGAAGGTTAAGAGAAAAGGGCCTGTCAGAGGGGGAACAAAGGGCATGAGAAATCCACTTCTGGAGGAAGCAAGTGAGTGAGGATGACAACAAATATTTTGAATGCTGGCGATGCCGGGGCCCTGGCAGGAGCCCCGGTCCCTCAGTGCCTCTGCAGCCTGGGAAGGTGCAGATGGCAAGACAAGCAGATGGGCAGGTTCGGGAATAGCAGGGTAAGGAAAGGGAGGGGCAAGAATCAAAGCAAACCGCTCTAAGTGGCAGGTTTGTTCGCACATTCTTAGAGAGAGAGAGCAGACAGCCAAGCCCAGCATGACATGACAGCCTGGCAGGATTATTAGTCCCAGAAGCTGGGACACTAAAATATTTCAGCCAGTTTTCTGCCTTAAACTCTCCAAGGGAAACACTGCTAACAAAGGCTGCCCGTGTTCCGTGCTCAACGTGATCCAGAAATTACCATCCCCTTTTCTTTGGGGAAGACAGACTGTCACAACCTTTGTCTCCGTGGTGCTGGGGCTGTGGTCACCAGCTGGAGGCTTCCACACTTCCACGCCTGTTTTCTCACTGCACACGCATGAGTGCAAACACGTGACCATACACATACATACAAACACGCACACACGAACACACACATGCTCACGGCAACAACGCAGCCATCTGGACAGCCATGCTCTCCCACAACACCTTTTTTTCTCCTGAGTTCTGACAGCTTAAACCCAAGAGTCATCTGCCATCAAAGATGCCTGGTATTGAAAGAGGCAGAAGGAGCCCGCGGATGGGGAGGTGAGGAGCAGACGAGGACAGAGTAGGGAAGAGGAGGTTAAGAAGGGGGAGTGACACGGAGGGAGAGAGAGAGAGAGAGAGTAAAGGGACGTGCTTGGCTCCAGCTATTCCACTAACAAGCTGTCCTTCTAGAATCTGTTGATTGAGAAAAATCCATAATTCCAAATAAGATCACAGTCCATTGCCCACGACCCCCACTGCCTATAGACTCTCCCTCTGCAGTCTTGCGCCATCACCCCAGGGGAGAGATTGCTCATTTCTCTCTAGCTCCCTCGGTATTTACCGCATATGCACGGTACACACGCCTCGGACGCACCATGCTGCAGATTTGGATTGTGCATCTATATACTGCAAATTCTGCAGTTAATGAGTTTTCTGGGAGGAACAGTGGTGTCCAGGTCTCACTGTATCCCTACAGCTTGGCACACATCAGAGCCTAACTAGCCCTCTCTTAATAATGAGTGGGTAAATAAGTAAGTGAGTGAGTGTATGAATGGACTGGTTAAATGGATATAAAAAGAAATGGATTGTTGCAAGAGGTGTAAAAAGTAATAAAGAGAAAAGGTCAGAAGAGTAAGGGATACAGAAATAAAGAGGAGAGAAGCAAATGTGTTCTGAGCTGTGCATGCCACAGGGATGTATGGGCTATCAGGAATGATTTATTGCCGACGATCTGAGGTCTCTATCACAGCATAGCATTCATTTAAGCAAGCTATACAGGAGAATGCACTCTTGAATTACATGGTTTAATTGAAAAATAATCTATGAAGGCAATACTCACTCTATCACATGATTCCTGGGAAGTTTCTTTCATCGAGTTTTCTGATAAAGCAGCACTGGTGTTCTTAACATCGTGCAGGGCTTCCACCCATCCACCTACCCATCCCCCCATCCATCCGTCTGTCCATTACCACCCATCTGTCTATCTATCTTTCCAAAGGCACTTGTTGAGCCCCAGCTGGATGCAGAGTACTGGGTTCTACTTGGATATACCTCTTTGCTTTTGTGCTGAGCGCGAGACTATCCCACAGAATCCAGCTCACCCTCAGAGGTGAAACACTACACCTGTTTCCTCCATGGCCGCAAATGCCCATCGCCTAATGCCTTCGCTCCTGGGAGGAGGCCTGCAAGCAGAATGGGCGTGGCTACAGCTTCGCCCCTTCATAGAGACGGACAGGGAGCCAGGCACGCAGATAGGCAGAAGGCGCACAGATGCCTCCCGACTTACCAGCTTGGTTCGTGGTGATGTTGACAGAGACATGCTGTGGGGGAAAGGGGCTCTTGCTGGAGACTCCGTTGACGGCCTGGATGTCGAAGGTGTAAGGGGTGTGGGCCCACAGGCTGCTGATGGAGACTCGGCCCTCGGTCAGGCCCAGCTGCCGGGGCACAAACTCCACGTTGTCGTCACAGCGGGAGCAGCTCCGACGGTCTGCGCGGCACTTTCTACAGATGATGTTGTAGGTCACATCGTCCCGCCCGCCTGTCTCCCTGGGCGGGTGCCACTCCAGAATGATGGACGTCTCATTGACGATGGAGATGACGTTGCGGGGGCCTGATGGGACACCTGGAAGGAGACAAAGAAGGGCCTGGTGAGGCTGGGTGGAGGCTTCCTCCCCAGCCTCTCTCCATCTGTCTTTGGTGGGTTCCCACCCTTGTCACATGCACGCATCATTTTCTGTCCCTCAATCCCAAATCTCCACGCTCCAATCCATTCCGAGAAAATGTGGTGGATGGAGATGACAACTAGCCGCAAACTCCCCTCTCAGTCGTCCCCGCTGGGAAGACTTCTTTCAGCCACGTGTGCCAAAGGAGGGGAGGTTGTGAGGACCCAGCTTCAGGCCCTTTTGTTCTCAGGACTACGCCGCTTCCCCTGGTCAATGCAAGTGTAGACTATGTATGTATATTAGACACTTACGAGATTCCTGTCTTTTCTTAATTAGTGTAGAACTCAAGGGTTGAGGGACACGAGTGGCCCATCAAAAGTCCCAACAGATCCTGGCATCCTGCACAAAACCTCACACAACTTGGGATCTGTGTGGTGTGTACACGCTGGGGGTGTTTCTCTGCAGGACAGGCTGCTAGATCACGTGCACAGATGAATATTCACAGTGCCCAAACTCTGGTGCATGAAGACAAGAAGCAAAGTTGGGTGGGAGGTTCAGACAAGCCACCATTTTTGACCCCATGACATAAGAAGAGCATAAAGGTTTGTTCCAGACACTCTGCTATAGTTGCTTTACACGCATTTACGTGGGAAGATACAGTGATTAATTCAATTTTATAGAGAGGGAAACTAAAGCTGGGCATGCAGACTGGCTGTAGATCATGTGGTCTATAAGAACTGAAGCCAGTACAGGGACCCATGTCTGCCTGATTCCATAGCTCATGCTCTTAACGACAGCCCTCTGCTGCCTGCTAGTGAAACCGGCTATCTTTCCCTACTAAGGAAAAAGCCGTCTCCCACTCTGGCCTTACACTGGTACAGTACTGCAAAGGTTGACGGTCTGGTCTGTTCACAGATAACAGGAGACCTGAACAGCCTCTCTCTCCTACAAACCAGCCAGGCTCACTGGGAGTCAAGGACAGCAGCCTTTCCCTCTGGACAGCTCTGCCTATAGCTGCTCTTCATCCCGTGGCAAAGGTGGAAATGTCTTGTTAAGTACTAAATTCTAGAAAGCCTGGTCCTTTGTAGAAAGGCAAGCTGTTTCTGAATTACCGGCCACAGTGCTCGACATTTGATGAAGTCGGAGAATCTCCTGCCCAAGAGCAGATCATAACCTCAGGTTCCCCAGCTGAGCACTGTGTATCCTTGATGTTGAACGCTGAAAATGAATCCTACCCAGAAGCCCCCCTTCCGAACGGTGGGTCCACTGGAGCAGCCACTCCAGATAGTAATGCATTCAGAATTTATGCACGTGACTGTCGCCAGCTGAACGAAGACATGTGTAAAGTGGTTCATGCTGAAGACAGGAATCAAATGCCAACAAATAAAATGAGGGAATAACAACAAGGTCGGGGGGCACCAGGGAAGGATTCTGTGTTGAATCAGTCAACAGCAAGCAGCTAGAGCAGAAAGCAAATATTAAATCGGATTCTATTAAAATGTGAAAGAAAATCAGTACTGTACTATATAAAGCCCATTAGGCCTGAGCTAAAGCAGAACTTTCATGCATGCTTGTGACAGGGCAGGATTCATGAAGCATTTTTACTGAAGTCTTGCAAATAGCGTTCGAAAATTCCCCACCCATCTGCCCAGGGATAAATATCCATCTCTTCTCGAATCAGCACACAGCCAGGGCGGGGAGGGTAGCAGGCACGGCCGTCGGCGGGCTCTTACTGCGCCAGGCCAACTTCACCTCACATTGCACTAATTCATTAATGCGCATATTGGCCAGTGCCTGGTTTGGACACATCTGTTTGCTCAGACTGATGAGATTCGGACCACAAGCTCCCAGTGGTCAGCGCCACTGTTCCCTGTCTCCGCAGACAGCCCAGCCTCTGCCACAAGCCACCGTTTCTCATCCTCCTAATAAATATGTTCATCGAGGGCTCCTTCTCTGCAAGGTGTGGGGCAAATCCTCTAACGGTGTTCTCTTACTGCATCCTTGGGACATCGTGAGGCTCTTACTGGAAAGCAGCCTTGGGCGATGGGACAGGTACAGGTACTGCCTGGGAGAGTGACCATCCATCCTTCCCACCCTTTGGAGGCTTCCCCATTGTAAGTATCTCCTTTCTCCCCGACCTTCAATGTCACCCTCTCCCCTGACTCTACCTTCTCCATTTAAACACCCATAAATTTTTGCCATTTTAAAACCAAAGCACCATCACTGGCATCTTTCTACATCGAACATCCTCTCTTCTTTGCCCTCCAGCCGAGCTCTTCAAAATGGAGGTTCTCCTCTCCCCTCGCTCGGCCCAACGCAGCCCGGTTACTTCCCCACTCTCCCACCACGTCTGCTTTTCCTCTGGTCTCCTACCTGACAAATGCAGGGAACATCCTTCCGTATTCCCTTCCTTGACACCCCAAGTCCTTACCAGCCAGACCCTGACAGTCACATCTTCTGTGTCCCCCATGGATGGACTGTCACCACAGTGAGGGCCCATCTCTTTTTCCTCAGAATATTCCCTTCCTCAGGATCTCCACCACCTCAGAACCCCACACCCTGTGGACTTTTCTGCCCTATAGCCACAGCTTGCCCGTGAATCCGCCAACATTGCTTCACGTCCCTCCTATCCATTCTAGACTGCTAGAGTGTGAGTTCCGAAATGTACGTGAGATATGGTGTTCCCCTGCTCAAACCCCAATTGCCCAAAAGTCTACTTTCCGTCCACATCCTTCATGTCCCCTTGTAGTTGTGTCGCTTGGGATCTCATCCTTGGCCACTGGATGCTCGCCCTTACATTGTGACCAATAGGAAGATTCCTGTGATTTCCTGTGCACACTCAACTCTCTTCATGCCCCTGAGCTTCTGCACAGTGTTCTCTGCTGTCTGGAATTCTTTTCGTCCTTATCTGCTTGATGAACTCCTGGACACCCTCCAAGATCTACCATTCATTCCACCAGGAGGCTTCTCTGAGGCCTGCAGTCATGTGCCCCCCACCCCTGGGTTTCCATAAGTCCATTTTTAAATGCTAACACAGATCCCATCACTGCATTGTGATGATCTCTTCCTCTGTGTGGCCTCCTGGTGGGCAGAAGCTTGTGGTTGGCTTGTCCCCGGGGTTCCCGTGCCCCAGCTCCTTGCCCAGGGAGAGGCAAATTCCTTGCACCTGGTTTGACCTCTGCTCAAGGTGCATGGCCTAAGATCACATGTGTGCCCCCTACTCCAGTATGAGAGGCCCTGCTGTGGGTCAGAGGGAGGATACAGATGCGGTAGCACTCAGGACCACTGCTTGTGCCCCGAGTGGTAGAGGCTTTAGTGAAATAAAGGTAGCAAGTGAGGAGCTGGTTTAGAGAGGCCTTCCCTGTCCCTTAATCCAACGGTGTCCATAGCAGCTGGGAAGACCCCAGTCGATGCCGCCCCATGTCTGCTCCCCCACTTAGGAAGAAGAGTGGTGTGTTTCCAGGAAGACTTTTTTTTCACGTTTATTTAGAAATAGACTTCATATAAAGCAACTACTGTCCCCATCTCGTTCATGGCTGCATTCCAGAGAAATACATCTGTGGGGGCATGAATGGGGGCCTATAGGACCCATGGTTATTGAGTCCAGAACTGCATATAGCAAATCTTCTCCTTTCAAAGAGAGCTGGGAGAACTTAAATATGTATGTCCTCAAAGGTAGGGATGTGTCTTGTTATCTCAGAGCCCAGCACAGTGCCTGGGCTCCCAGTGCACACCTGTGCAGGTGGCCTAACACTGGGCCACAAACACTGACTGGGATCCTGATCCTTACTTACTCATTCACTCATTCGTTCCTTTAACAAATACGCCTGCGCTGTTCTAGGCACTCAGGGGTTAGGAAAAAGCCAGACAGATAAGCCTCTGCTCGCTCGGAGCTTACATTCTGGTGAGAGAAAACAGATAAGAAAGAAGGAAACCTCTAGATCAATGAGATGACTCAGATAAGAGTAAGTGCTCTGAGATAAAATAGCCCCCAGGTTAAGATTGCCTCCCAACAATGCTTAGCTCCTGCTCCCCTTCCCAGGAAGTTGGCTCTGGGCAGGGCAAGCCAGGGCCCAGGGCCTGGGTGGCTAAAACATCAATGGTCCCTGGTCTCTGCTCCACTGGCCTAATGGTAAGAGCCAGGTCCCTGTCAGCAGGCTGCTCCACCTCTCCTATTCTTGGAGAGTCTGACCAGAGCAGGTTCAGGCCCCAGATGAACCACCCTTACCTATCCAAGCTGCACTCCCTGGGTTTGAGGCCTTACCCCTGCAGGGAGCATCCGTGCAGAACCAGAGCTCCCAGCCACATCCCCAGGAACGAGGCCAATTGAGACAACCACACAAAAATGTTAAAATGGGGAGTGCAGAGGGAAGTCAGAGGGAGAAGAAAATCTGTCATCTCCGTCAGCAAAAGCCCTCAGTGCGTGCAGTGACAGGGCTCCAAGCCACAGTCTCCTTGTCTAAGCTCCCTGCTTTTGCGTCCATGTCCTCATTTTTCTTAATTACATACAGACAGGCTTTTTGAAGCTTCTCTGATCTGTTGCCACGGTTACTACTGATGAAAGCTTCCTGTGAAAAGGGCTAAAGAGACTCAGTCCTTTTAAAAGATGGGAAAACCATTGAGCTGGTTTAGTGGGAGGGGCATGGTAGGTCCTAGGTTATGAGGATGGGGCTCCATGTCTTCCAGAATGTGCCCAAGAGGTTGGCTCAGCCTGCATGAGTATAGTTGGTATTGGGACCCCAAAGAGTTAAACAGAAAAGATCCTTCTAGAGGCAGGATTGGCCCAAGTGTTACCATATTGAGATAGAATCTCCTGCTTCTTAATGTGATTTAGGCCAGATGATTTTTTTTTTTTTAGAAGAATGGAAAGACAGGGTGGGTGGGAGAGAGTGGGTGAGTGTATTTGTAGGCATTAAGCTGGAAATAAGAGCACTCCTGAGTAATCAAAGGGAAAATCTGCTGAAGATAGGTAAGCCCTGAAAGCCAATTCTTTTATCAGGAATCTTAATAAGGCCAAATTTCTGGTCCAAGGTGCCAACCAGGCAGGGTCCAGCTAACTCTATATTGCCGCAGCCAGGGTCTACATACAGCCTTGCATCCCTCCCCATGGGGAGCTGGTGGGTGACAACGGTGATGAGGTAAAGCTTTCCAGGGAGACCCCATGTGCAGATTGTGATCATGCTGCTTTGTGTCAAATCAGAGGTGGGCTTCTCCACATTGTGTGCACAACCCCTTGAAGAATCTGATGAAAGCAATGAAGATTTTCCCCAGAAAAATGGACAAATGCTTGAACACACATGATTTTTTAGAGACTCCCAGGGATTCATAGTTCCTTGTAACTAATAAGTGAACCCCCTAGGGGTTCACAGCAACCAAGTTCAAAAATATTCTCTTGTTGGTGAACCTTGAGAAGACGAACTTCTAAGCCTTAATACTCTCATCTGAAAAAAGTGTTAATTTTGAGGATTTAATGAGATAATATACCCAAAGAGTTTAGCTGTGTGGCTGGCACACAGAGGAACTCCATAAATATCAGCTGCTATTAGTAGTATTGTCATTATTAGATGATCTGGAACCCCGAACTGCTCATCCAATTAAGACTGATCTTGTGCAGCCCCTCATTCCTTAAACAGAGACCCCATGCCCAGAACTGTGTTGGGCACTGTGAAAGCCACGAAGATATGGAGGTTACAGCCCATGAAGCTGGGGAACCAAGATGCTTTCTAGTAAGGTAAGTCCCCCTACCCATGAAGTATGGGAACTGTGGACACATACAGGTAAGGATCAAAGTAAGTAATACAGACACAAAGAGTTACAGATGTCTGGGAAAAGGTAAGATCAATGCAGAACAAAATACTCAGGGATGGTGTCTGGGGGCCTTGTCTATAGGTTGGAGCTATACAGGAGAACACCTTGGAGACTCTGTGCTCCAGCCTATACACTTTAGGTCCCCTTACCCCTGCAAGCACATCCAGGAAGGGGGAGAACCCTAATCTTGGGCACGGGGCTATATCTCAAGAATGGGTCCTGCTCTTTTTAACCTCTTTGTGCACCTGTATATCTGCTCCCTAATCTCCCAAGAGGTGGTCTGGCTTTGACATGATATCTGGGCTTCCTTGTTCTCTCTTTCCCTGTGGGCAGGGAAGACCCTCCTTTACTCCCACAGCAAACTATGTCCTCTATTCAATCTTCCTTTAGGAGAAAGGGTTGAGATAGGTTCTGGGAATGAGCCAAGAAGGACACTTTATACTCAGGACTCTTAAATATTGTAAGTCAAAAGAATACAGAGATAATGTTCTTGTGACTGAGGAGAGTCAAGACAGTAGTTTGGAAAACTGACTGCATACTTTAATGTGGGCTAAGGGTCAAGAGAGGATAGAGAGGGAGATCAGAAAATGACATCAGAGGTAGGGATGGTGCAAAAAGCACGGTGGGGGCCCAGGAAGACATGGGTGGGGTGGCCCAGGATTGGTTATCAAAAATGACAGTACTATTGGGACAACTCTTTACTTATTGCTCACTATGACACAGCTACTTAAAGAACCATGTCTAAATAATTGGGAGGCTTCC
Organism: Mirounga angustirostris; assembly: GCF_029215605.1. Taxonomy (NCBI): domain Eukaryota; kingdom Metazoa; phylum Chordata; class Mammalia; order Carnivora; family Phocidae; genus Mirounga; species Mirounga angustirostris. The sequence continues at coordinate 124,621,906 of NW_026991709.1, forward strand.
TGGAGAAAGGGGAAAGTCCTTTGAGATTTTATGGAGAGATAGATAGGAGTCAAGGAACATAGGCAGACCTGGAAATGCGGCTGTAGGTGTATGATGAGGTCCTCTATGGTCGCAAAATATGCAGAAAACCAGGTCAGGCTGGTTGTTATACCTTTGCCCTCAATACAGCTACAGGGCTGAGAGCAGGATGAGTTGAAAGGTAATATAAGCCGAAAGAGGGAAATTTTGCAATTATCATAAAGGTGGTAGAGTTATCAAATAAACATGAAGTTAGTTTCATGTTCAGTTGTGGTTTTTTCTTTGGTAACTGGTTATTTGAAAACAATGCCAAACAAAAACAAAAACAAAAAACCTCTATTCTTTTAGGTGCCATGTGTAGCTATGACACTTCTCAGCCTAAGTTCAGCTCTCTTTCTCCCTCTCTTTCCCTCCTGAGACACCAATTCCTCCTCCATCATTCCTGCACTAGGTGTAGAATTCCTGGGAGAGACTGGACAAGAATGAGCACTGTCCTAGAGGAAAGAGCTGTAATGGTGTGCGCCATGCTGGTTCAGAACCTTGGAGAGGGGCATGTGCCTGCATGCTCCCCGTCCCCTTCACAGAGGCACTCTGGATGGCAGTGGGGCAGTTCCTAAGATTCTATGTCAGGCACCACAGTGGTGTCAGGAGTCAGTGGCAGAGGAGTTGTCAGCTCTTCTCATTGGGGGATGTAGGGTGGCTGTTCGAGGCCATATCAGGAAACCACAAGTAATTTATCAGAGACCTGCTGCAAAGTGGAGGCATCAGAATGGACTAGTGAGGCATCCTCCACTCAATAATAAAAACTAAGAGAGACTTGGGATCCTTACAAAAAGACAGACCAAGGACTGTCTACAGGTTGTGAATGATGAGCACCAGACAACTGGAACACCGTTTGCTTAATGTGAAGATGGTAGTGTGTAAAGTTCTGAGGTGTCCCTTCCAAAGAGGCAGTCGTGCTGGAGGCCTGAGGCAGCAGGCTAGAAAGGTGAGTGGTGCCTCTCCCATTGCAAGCGAGGCACCCTGGTCGCTCCCCTCAAAATGCAGGCTGTCCTTCTGGGGCAAGGAGGAGAGGTTGTTGAAACCTGGAGAAATCATTGCTTTACTTTTCCTAACAGCTCTGGATCCTGATATTCCCAGAGACAATTTTATGCCACCTTTGGAACTGGTTTAAAATGAACCCAGGGACATAGGCTTCCTGTGGACAGACATCTGTGCCATCTGCATGGACATCAGAACGACAAGACATTGATTTGGTGGAACTCACTTGCTTCATGCCGCTAAGTGAGTGATTAATGCCGGCTGGTTTCCTAGAGTAGATATCTACAAGGACCATCTGAAAGAGCAGAGCTTTGGTTTCCATTTAGTGGTGCTCTGTCTGGAATTCCAAGTTTTGTTTTAATAACAAACCCTGTATGCAAAGTATGATCTTAGGTATTTTGATATGTTATTTAATAAAATCCCATCTTCCCAACATTCAATGAGGTAGAAACTATTACCCCCATTTTACACTGAGGAAACTGCCTCTCAGAGATATTAAGGAGCTTCCCCAAGTCACTTGGCTGGTGAGTGGTGGAATCAAGACTTGAAGACAGGCCTGGCCAGTCCCAGAGCTCATCCTTAGCAACTCTTCCACCCACGGCGGAGGCACCTAAGGGCATAAGGTGCAGGAGTGATGCACATGCAGCCGGGTGCTGGGGGTGGAGGGTGGGTCTCTCAGGGTGGCAGGAAGCTCTCCTTCCTGAACCGTTCCAGTGGCTTCCCTGGAGAGACAGAACAACGGTGGTTCCAGCACTGTGCTGAGCAAGTCTGCACGTGTTGCTCATTAGGGTCTTGGAAACACTGGGCCTGTACTCAGGCAATTCTTCTAATCATAACAGTTAGTAATAAGAAGAAATGATTAGTCAAAACAAGGAGGGACCCTGCTGAGAGGGATTTCAGGAGCATCGGAGAACCTAGTGTTATACATTTCACCAAACACCAATGTTGGTAGAAAGTACTCCTGTTTCTCCAGCTTCAATGGAGCTAATTGTCTGGGAGAGAGGGGGTGGATTTCACTTTCTGGGAAACAAGACAGCCCCTCCACCTGGTCTGAGCTAGAGCCTGAGTGTCTGGTTGCTACGAGGCTGCAGAAGCCCTGGGAGGATGGCTGAGCCGCCTGGACCTGGGGAGGCAGCTTATTTCAGTAGGAATATCTCCCACCACTGCCTATGTGGGGGAGGTATACGAGGCTGCAATTCTACTCATGGTCAGAGGGAGGCTGGAGACAAGGGAAGCCTTGACATGACTCCCTCCTACAGAGTCCTTGGGAATACTTCAAGTCAAGGAAAGCTAGGGGTCATGCCATCCTAAAGACATGGTCTTTGAGGCCTCTTTCCTAGCCCTGAAATGAGGCTCAGAGGCCTTGTGGAGTCGTGAAAGATGCACTGGACTCACAAAGAGAAGATCAAGGCTGAGGGCCAAGATTGCCACAGTGTGACGTTAGGCAGGTCACTTATACCCTCTGAGCCTAATCTTTCATTGATTTGTGACTGATTGATCTAGACTTGTTTACGGAGGCTCCACTGTGTGCTGTGCCCTGTGTATAAGATTATGCTATTCATAAATTCACTGACATCTGCCCTGAGGAATGCAAAATCTGTAGGGGATGCGGGCACCTGTACAAAGCCATACTGACTGACAAGGCTGGTGGAGATGCACCCCCCAGATTCATGGACTATTCGTTCAATTTTCCTTGGGAATGCAAAGAAGAATCTTCCAGCCATTGTCCCTTTCAGTTCTAAAAGAAACTTGTGCTGCCTCTCTCCAGGTGTACAGGAAAGATCCAGGTTCCAAAGAAAACAATTCAAGGTCAAGGTGCAGAGCTTTGGTTTGGTTACAAATACTTCTTATTTGTAAGATGACAAAAGTCATAATCAAAATAATCTTGACTTGAAAGAGCCCTATGCATAGGTCCACAAGACAAAATTTCTGAAGTCACATTCATCAGCACAGAAAAAAAAAAAAAAAAAGCCAGAGCCAGAGAGAGACAGCGAGAGAGGGAAAGAGAAACTGAGAAAGTAGATATTCCTCCCAGAAACTTATAGGTCATCCCAAATCAAGTCCTCATTCTGACACTTCATAGACACACTTATTCTTAGAACAGGAAGAAACCTTGCACATCATGGTGTGTCCCTGGTGGTGAATGCCCTCTACACTCCCTATGTGGTTGGCCAGCCTCTGTTTGAGGCCCCCAGTGATGGGAAGCTCACTACTCCCACCACTAGGGAGTCATCTCTTAATGATAACCATAACCTATTTAAAAATATAATGGAAGAAGGTACCTACTCACAGTAGCCACAAAACCCATAAAATACATAGGATTAAATCTCACGAGGCCTGTAGAATAATATCCGCATGAAGACAACTATAAAACTTTACTCAAGGGCACAAAATTAGACCTGAATACCATGCTCCTGGAGGGAGAGGGATATCATAAAAAGGATGGACCTTCCCAAAGCAATCCATATATTCAATGCAATCCCAATCTCAATTTAATAGGATTGCTTAATGAAATGCACCAAGCTGATTTCAAAGTTCATCTTGAAGAAAAAAATGTTTGAGAATGGGCAAGACATTTTTGACCAAATCAGTAATATGTAGGCGTTTGATTTACAAGTTATTGAAACGTTTATAAAGCTACCAACAGTTTAGAAATGATGCCAGAACAGAACATTCTTTCGATGGGAAAAAAATAAAGATAAGTATATACAGGCATTTAGTAGATAATAAAAGAGGCATCTCACTAACATGTGGACAATTCAGGTGGAGTTGATGGGATGTTATTTTTAATAAGATACAAGAACACCAGTATCCCATCCTATACAAAAATAAATTCCAGATGGAGGAAGGAGCTAAACATAAATACTATATAAAGAATTGAAAGAAAATATAAGAGATTGTTTTTATACCCTAGAGTGGAAGGACATACACAAAACCCAGGCAAAAAGTCAATACACAAATCCCCAAAACCAGAAAGAAAAAGATGGTCAGGTCTGAGTTTAAACATTAAAAACATCAATATGACCAAAAAAACAAAACAAAAACACTATACCCATAAATAGAGTTAAAAAACAGTGGAGGGCTGGGGGACATATAATTAATGAGCATCTAGAAATCAATTTTTTAAAACATTTTATTTATTTATTTGACAGAGAGAGAGACAGCGAGAGAGGGAACATAAGCAAGGGGAGGGGGTGAGGGAGAAGCAGGCTTCCCGCGGAGCAGGAACCCTGATGTGGGACTCGATCCCAGGACTCTGGGATCATGACCTGAGCTGAAGGCAGACGCTTAATGGCTGAGCCACCCAGGCACCCCTAGAAATCAATTTTTTTTAATAGAAAAAGGACAAGAGTTATAAACAGTTAATTCCCAGAAGACAAAATAAATTGGTCAAGAAATGTATGAAAAATACACACTAATTTATAATTAGGGAAATACTAGTCAAAATTACTAGGAGATCAGTCAGATCAGCAAAAAACAAAAGCTGGCCCATGTGTGGAGAAGCAAGATGGATACCCTTGCTAGGGGTGTAAATGGCTTGAGTCTTCCAGGAGAGCGCTTGGGTAATACTGAATGGCTTTCTGAGTGTATGTGCCCACCAACCCAGCAATTCTATTTCTAGGTGAATTTCCTCCACAAATACCAGTGTATGTGCCCCCCGAGGTATGTCTGAGCATTTTTGCGGCAGGATTGTTTCTATTAGGGAACCAATGGAGTCAGTCCGAACGCTCACCCAGGGGGTCCTTATAAGAAAGCAGAGGGCATTGGTGCGCCCCCGCCCTAGTCTCTCCGCCCCAGCCTCACAGAAGACAGGATCCGCAGACACCAGCATGCAGATCACGTGATGAGTCCCAGCCGATGAAATGCCATCCCGCACTGTCTCAAGTGGGGTGTCATTAGCTCGGTGCCACCTCCCAGGCAGAGGTCCTCCTTCCTGAGGGAAGCAGCCTCGCACTGAGGAGAGAGAGCCCTGAACCCAGGCAGTCAGGCCTGGGTGGAAATCGGGCCCGGCCACTCACTCACTTACGTGCAAGCCCTTCTGGGCCTCAGCTCTCTCACCTATAAATGGGGATAACAGTAGCACGTAGCTTATATTCTGTGAGACTGACTGAGGAGATCCAGTCAGGGGCTCAGCACAGTGCCTCACGCGTGGAGAGACCTCGATCAGCGCCGGCTATTATCTCCGTCTTGTTAGGCACCCACGTTCCCGACCTGATCCGTCAGAGTGGAGCGCCAGGGCACACGGCACGTGAGGTCCACTCAGGAGAGGCCTTGGCCCCAGCGCCGGAGCAGGGGCTACGGGCACGGACACGGCTACCCTCATCAGAGCAGACGTTGTCCCTGAGCACGGGCTCGGACACCGGCCTTCACTGGCAAGGAGGGCGAGTTCTCACCTCACACACTGTTCCCCCTTTGCTGGCCAGCAGACTGCGTGCTCTTTGCAGGCACTGAGCGGCCTTCCATCTGTGCTCACTGAGCACTGTCAGGGCTTGGCGGCGACCACAGTGTCCCACTGCCCACGGCCCACCTGCCCCGCCAAACCGCCCACCTTCTGCGCACGTCAGGCCCAGCACAGCCAGCCTGTACCGAGCTTCCTCTCACTATGCAGATGCCATGGCCTCACTCCAGACGGCACAGTCGAACATCCCTCATCCCCATTTCCAAGGTGAACAGAGCTCAGAGTTGACCCAGAGTAGCTGCTCAAAAGGCCGCCTTGGGCGTCTCTTGCAAGCCTGAGCCCACGGCCATGCAGAGTGCAGCACACAACTACCACCATGGCCCTGAGCTTCTCCCTACAGAATGGGGCGGGGGGGCAGAGGGTCCTTTGTGTCCAGGCAGCCTCTGGCCCTCCGCCCCTTAGCCTCTGAGACAAGCCACGCTTCTTGATATGACTTTAGAGTCAGAGCACTCTTGATTGAGGGCCACAGAGGTGGCCTCTGGCACTGGCCCTTCCGAGGCTGACTTCAGACTGCAGCCTGCTCTTTCCATGCAGAGTCACTTGTGATCATTTATCCACTGGGGAGTCCAGCCTTTAAGCCCCCAGCCAACCCCATGTCATAATAGTTCTCAGGTATCTGGCTCTGATGGGGCACTTCCCAGCCAATTGTGTGGTAAGTTTCTCAGAAGAGGAGACACACAGTTTCAAAAGAAATCACTCCAAAATGCTGGCATCCCAGTCCTATGCCACATACAATTCAGAGAGCACGAACATACCCAAACTGACTATGAGGCCCATTTTTGTTCATTTCACCCACCGTCCCACACAATTCGGAAGCCCTCTTGGCAGGCATCACGAGCATCACTTTCGTACACTTGCAGTTAAGGGGAGAGCTCTAATTACTCAGGCGGCTTTTGTTCTCTGGACGATGTTCGTATACCTCCACATTAAGTTGAAAGTGACTTCCTTCTAAATCTTTGATGACAGGTAAAGACACCTGGTGTCCTGGTCTTTGTCACACACAAGTGATGCCACGGTGATGTATGTGGGTCTCTGGTTCTGGCTTCCTTGTCACATTCACATGTATTACTAAACCAGGAAATCTGGAAGGTCACAGTTCCAGTTTGGGGAAGGACTGGCTGATACCAGGTTTCTAACATGGCAACTGGAGGGTCAGGGAATGAAAGGGCAGGGGGGCTAGAGCCACGGACTGCACTTCCCCCTCGCCCATTATGGAGTTGAGGGTAGATTCCGAACCCGACTCTCAGACAGGGTCAGTGGTCAGTAGCAAGGGGGTAAGGTGGGGCGATATGGGTTCCAGGGCTGACAGTGGTGACCTTGAAAGGTGACCCTAGAGACAACAGTGGCCAGAAGTCTAGGAGTGAGATACATCCCAGGCCCCACTTATGAGACTCAGGCTTGGCTCTGACTTGGTGTCAGAAGTGGATCAGGGTCTGATACTGAGTTACATGGATGAAAGAGGGGAGACTAGAGGAAATTGGGAGGCCATCTGGGGAGCCCCTGTGAGGAGTTGGGGACCAGGGTGGTCTGCACAAATGATATACAGGTTTGTGATCACATTATGATGGGGTGGAGACAGAGGGTGATGGTATCATAATTCAGCCCATCTAGGATGGCCCTCCAGGAGTATTTGCTCTAAAATGCCCATTTCCCCCACACTTTTATTCTGTTCTTATTTTGGACTATGCAATTTAGACATGACCCAGACTCCCCTCTTGTCCTTGTTCACAGCAACCAAAACAAGGACAATCATTTACTGAGCACCTACTACATGTCTGACACTGAGTTAGGTATTTTACATACATTATCACAGTGGGGACAATAACAAACAATATCTTCATTTGATGGAAAAGAAATGGAGGTTCAGAGAGTTTCGGTAATCTACCCAAGGCCACACTGCAAGGGAAGGGTGGAGCCAAGGGTCTACCCTGGTCTATCTGCTTCCAATAGTGGGGCTCTTACCACCTGACTGTGTTGGGCACCTACTGTGTCGGAGAGGGTAAAAAAATCAGATCAGCATGTCAAAGAGCTTCCCGTCCAGTAGACAGAGAGAACCCTATACATGAATAGCTCTAAGCAGTGTAGAATATTCAAGAGTGTGCAAAGCAAGGCATCTTCCTTCCTTCAAGGGGATGAGGTGAGATGGTGGTAGAAGACCAAGGATGAAGAGCCACCTATTTCTGATTGTCTTCTCCCCTAAGGCGGAAGACTGGATCTGAGAAGATTTAAGAACCAGGAGCTGAAGCTCCCATCAAGTTCCAGCATGCATCCCAGACCAGCCCTGCCTGGACCAGAGCTTGCAAATTTGGCATCACAGTCATTGCTCTAAGACCGCCAAGGAGCATCCATTGACACCACAGGGTCCTAGAGCCACAGGGCATGCAACTTTGTTCCACATTTTCAAAAAAAGAGAAGAGAGCAGATTAAATGAATACATTTTACCACAATCCCCTCCTCCTTCTTAAATGAATACATTTTACCACAATCCCCTCCTCCTTCTGAAACTGCACGGTTAAAGCAGTGCTTTGTGAGCCTCACGCAAAGAGTGACAAGAACCATCATGTATCTCTAAGTATAAGTCAGGCCAAATGACATTGTTTCTTTTTCCAAATGTTTATGAGCCTGCAGAGAACAAGAGTACAGAGAGCATGCCTAGGTTTCCACAACGGTAACTGAAAAAAGTACACAAATCTTTGTGTACCAAAGGAGGAAATGTTAGCTAAATGATAATGCCACTGCTTGGGTTTTAGCTGCTTTGAAAATAGCATCAAAGTAGGGTCAGCGACTCTTAATAATAGTCATAAAATAAAATAGCTTATTTTCATTGGATGTTTCCTGTATGCCAAACTGCATTCTAAACAGTATTATGACATGTAACATACCTCTGACAACACAGTGAGGCAGACACCAATACTCTACCCATTTTATGGATGAGAAAATGAAGACACGGAGATGCCATGTCACTTGCTCCACATCACACAGCTGGCAAATAACAAAGTTGGACTTGAACCCAGGCACAGACTCCAGAGCCCACACTCCTAACAATTATGCTAATACTTCTTATTTGTAAGATGACAAAAGTCATAATCAAAATAATCTTGACTTGAAAGAGCCCTATGCATAGGTCCACAAGACAAAATTTCTGAAGTCACATTCATCAGCACAGAAAAAAAAAAAAAAAGACCTAAATGGGGAGCATTTCCTGAAGGCACAAATGAAACCACTGGATGTGTGGTGGCTGAACGTCTGGTGGGAGCTAGGGCATGAGGACCGCACCCCGGGAAACAGTCAACAGTATCCCAGGTACAGGAGAAGATCCATCACATTTCCACCGAAATGTGCTCTCAGGTGAGAGTTCCATGGTTCGTTCTGGCTACCACACCACATCTTAAGAGCTTTCTGGATAAACGTGAGAGATTCAGAAAAGGCCAGCTAGGACGGTGCAGTTCGGGACATCATGTGTTGTTGGGAACAGAGAACGTAACAGGTGTTTAGCCTAAAGTAGGTGATTCAGGAAAGATGAGGAAGTTGTCCTTAAATACTGCAGCTGCTGCCTGCGGAAGCTTGGTCCTCAGTGGTGGACCCACGGTGAGGAGGCGAGGAAGGCAGGCCCCAACCCAGGGGCCAGAAGGCCCTTCAGTGATGGATGATGGCTGCCTGGCAGTGGAGCAGAACTGTCTTGCAAAATCTATCAGCTGTCTGTCATCACAATATTCAGGTTGTTGGAGAGAGGGGTTGACACTGAGGCCGGCTTTGGGTGGCAGGACCTTGAAGGTGGCTCCGAATGTTAACAATCTGTGACTCCAAACGCCCTCATGATGAAAAGCCCACAACAGAAACGTACCGTGTCCCTGGCTGTCAGCTTAAAACTTTGAGCTTTCTGATGCCTCCTGAGGGTTAGACCCACTGGGGTCAACAACTGTGAAAGGCAATTGTAGATGATAGAAGTGTGGAAGTGTGTTTACACAGGCAGTGCTGACCCTTCTGGAAACAGCAGCGACAGTTATAAATAGCTTTCAGCTGCTGTCAGTCCCTCAAATTTGTACCCAGGTGGATGAACCAGCCAAATCCAGGCACCTGGCAGGGCAGGTTGCCCTACGACTCTTGTTCATCTATGACCCTTGTCGGAATTTTATCTCAAGGAAAACACAGTCTACCTCTCTCACAAAAACACAAATGATGTATCTTCATGGGCCACATGGATCATGGATCAGAGTAAAATCAAGCAGCGCTTTACCTCCAGAATGGGATACACGGTGTATCTCTTCCTAAAGCCCTGGTCAGCAATGGGTAAAGCAGTCCTCTTTCAATACATTGCAACTCCTAGATTTGTAGAGGTTGACACTTTTATTTTTTTTAACTTTTTTTTTTTTTAAGATTTTTTATTTATTTGCGAGAGAGACAATGAGAGACAGAGAGCATGAGAGGGAGGAGGGTCAGAGGGAGAAGCAGACTCCCCGCTGAGCAGGGAGCCCGATGTGGGACTCGATCCTGGGACTCCAGGATCATGACCTGAGCCGAAGGCAGTCGCTTAACCAACTGAGCCACCCAGGCGCCCCGAGGTTGACACTTTTAAAGATCATCCCCAAAGTGGGCATGCAAACAAGCAAGCAGTCCCCAGTTGATGAGCCTGGATCCCTGTCTCAGGAGGTGTGTCTGTGATCCGGGCGGGGGTGGGGGGCGGGGCAGGGAGCCTCCCTGCCCTGTTGGCCTGCAGTGGCAGCCCCAACAGTTTCTTCGTGGCCTAGCTCCTGCCGGGTGGGGTGGAAGGCCAGATGAGTAATGAGCCCATCACCCATTTATATTCTCTCCCTGCCCAACACTCTGAGCTCAGGTGAATGATCCCCACCATTCACTTTCCTTTTGCCTCAGTTTCTCTCTCAGCCCTCCCTGAGCCCACTCTAATCAGGCCATGCTCCCTGACCTCCACCGTCTTCCGGTTTCCCATCATTGCCCGCAGCCCCAGCTAATGTTGTGCCTGGGAGGTCTCTACAAAGTTCTAACCACCCAAGAGTGAGAATGATGCAGGCACGGGTGGGAGGGTTCTGAGAACTAGTGAGACCCTCCCTTGAAACACACGGCACTGAGGCACACTCACACACTCACACTCATCTCCCACCCTACCCCTGCTCTTCCACACGCAGGTATTTGCAGTCTCTGTCTCTTTCTCCAGCCTGATACACAGGGCACTAACGGGGAGGGGAAGGCATTGTGGTTCCAGGCTGCAGAAATTCACTTGATGGCCTTTCTCCCCCAGGAGCCATAAAGCAGAGGACAGAGAAACTCAACCTAATTCTAAACCAATGTTCTCAAAATTTAGCGTGCTTCGGAATCACCTAGAGGTCTTGTTAAAACTAAGATCACCACCTTCCCCCACCCAACTCCCTGAGTTTCTCATTCAGTAGGTCTAGGGAGGGGCTGAGAAATTGTATCTCCAGCCAGGTCCCAGGTGATGTTGAGGCTGCTTGCCCAAGGACTGCATTTAAACACCACGGCAGTAAAGAAAAAACCAGCACAGGAGATCTTGGGGACCGTGGCCCCGCAGGACTCATGACTGGTGGGAGAAGGTTTATGAGCCTCTGTCCTTACAGACTTTTCATGATGCCCTGAAGGCCATCAAGCCTGGCTGCAGAGGACTTCCTTCTTTTCCTGTCATCCCAAGGCTGTTCCCACTCTCCGGGGCCTGGCACCCTCCTCCAATCCATCCAGCCTCCCGGGGAAGACCAGGGTCTGGGCAATGCCACACTCCTGGGCAGTCCATCCGAGAAGTATAAGCTCTGTGTCACAGGGACCACCCTGCTGCCCTGGGATGGTTGGGATGAAAGAGAGGAGTACCTTAAAGGATAAAGCAGGAGCATAAGAAAGGGAAAGTGGAGTGTGCAGAGATTGGGGAGGGAAGAATGGATTCCTATCCTTCTCTGGGGGTGGTCAGTTCAAGAGTGAAAGCAAATCACCACCATTACCGTGGCCATCGGCAGCAACCGCCTAAAAGCTACCAAATTTGAGCTCTCACCTCGTGTGAGTTCACGGCGTTGGAGGCAGACCTGAGCTCTCAACCTGGGGCTTCCCTGACATCCGTCATGTAATTCTCACAAGCTCCTGATGTGAGTTCCATCCTGCCCGGTTCTGCCCATGAGAAGCTCCTGCTCACCCTGGCTGGTCACCGGGGCAAACCGCCAGGATCCACACCCAGAGCCCCTGATTCACCACTCAGCTTCCAGCCTCTGCGTGAGTCAGGAGCGGGGCAGGGGTGGGGGGCCAGGGGGGCCCCCAGGGGACCCCAGAGGGCTCACGTGAGGGGATGGCAGAAGGTTCCAGAGGACAAGACAATGATCTCTGAAGCTCCTTCATTACATTTCAATTGATCAAAACTGCCGCAGGAAACCCACTGCATTTGAAGAAGAAATAAAGAAACAAGACAAGCACTAGCTTGTCTCTGTGATCCATCAAAGTTTCTTCCATGTGGGTGACAGAAAAAGGGTTTTGTGGTCAGAAATGTAACAAGGAAATTAGTTTTACACCAGTCCTTCTGCATAGTTTTTCACAGACAGTAATTTTATAAGGCATAATTATCTATTTTCACCTGCCTCATAAATTTCTCCTTTCCATTTCGTCCCCCAGTAAACTAGAAATTATTTAAAACGGAAGATGTGCATTTTGGTGCTTGGCTTCACACTGCCGTGCAGTTTGTGCCGCGCTCCTGGCGGCCCCCTCTCTCTACCAACCCTGTCACACGGGCCGAGCCATCAGACCCTCCTGTGAAAAGAAGCATGTCTGACCCTGAGGAGGGGAACAAGCTCCTGCTCCCTGAGGACTGAAAGCCAGTCTTGCTGGCCACCGCTGCTGCCCAGCTTCCCGGCCCCTGGGGAGCAGCTGGAGTCTGGGATGCTCGGGCTGCACCTCCCTCCTCCTTCCACAGTGCATCCGGTCCCAGTGGCTAATTGCCTCTTTGTCTGTTTCTTTTTTTTTTTTTTTTAAGATTTTATTTATTCACTTGAGACACAAAGATACAGAGAGAGAGAGAGCATGAGCAGGAGGAGAGGCAGAGGGAACGGGAAAAACAGACTCCCGCTGAGCCAGGAGCTCGATGTGGGGCTTGATTCCAGGACCCTGGGATCATGACCTGAGCCGAAGGCAGACGCTTAACCATCTGAGCCATCCAGGTGCCCCGCGCCTCTTTGTTTCCATCAGGCCAGGGTGCCTGTGTGGTCTGGGGCCACACCGTGGATTCTGCTGGGATGCCTAAGGGAGGTGTCCACCTGGACTCTCCATGAGAATGTCACTTTTATTTTTAGAGCTCCAACATCCTCTCATGCTGGAAGCTTCCATATCTGCTGTAATCTTCACGCTTTCCAGGGATGTAACCAAAGCAAGTTCTAACATCGATTGAGAGTTTACTATGAACCAGGCATTGGGCCAAAGACTCTATAAAACTATTTTGCTTAATCCTGGCAGAGGTGTGAGGATGATGGAGAAGGAAGAAGGGAGGTATGTGCCCCGAAAGCAGTATCAGGAACATCATCACGCTGAGGCACAGGGCCCATTACTCAGAGTTCATACCAGTCCCTGTGACACTGCTTTGGGGTTCACCCAAATCCCTTCTGAGTCCATGAAGCTCATCAAGGACAATGTTGGACACACAGGGCTGCTGCCAAGGACTCTCATTGGTCAAGGGGGTCCTGGGCTTTCCCAGGAAAATAAGAAGAAAATGAAGAAATGCCCACACATGGCTACATAAGCCATCAGGCACTCTAAATGTTTAGATTAATTGAGAATAAATTAACACTATAAAACTACTATGAATATATATGTGCTGGTCCCAGGAGACTAACAGGATTCATTAAAAATACTAATTTTACTGCACTATAGCTATTTTAGCTTTGTCAAAGAACACATTTTAAATCATGGGATTCCTTATAAAATCTTCAATATTGTCAGGGAATGAGTATGACTGATGATATAATCTCCTTTAAAGATGATGGCAATGGGCCAAGCCTGAGGCCCTTCCAGACTTCAAGGCCTGGGCTCTTAGACATTCCTAACACCCACCTAGACATTGCAGAAGCCCACTGAAGGAGGGAGCTCCCCCCTACCTGGGTCTTCTCTGTGCCCCACTGGGCCACAATGGCTTCCTGGTTGGATGGATGGAGAACCTCACTTGCAAAGTAAACAGGTAACTGTGCCCTCCCCACCCCAAACACCATCTCCCAGGCTTGGCCGGGCCCACGCCTGGCTGCCTTGCTCCACCTGAGGAAGTAGTCGGGGACACCAAGGCTATAGTGCAAGGCCATGCCTGGCCTCAAAAGCTCCAGATATGCTCCTTGTATCTGAAAAATTATTTACTGTGGTGATGTGCGATGTCTTTTTAAGAGAACAGATGGCACCTCCAATTAGAATGCTTTAAAAGGAAACCCTAATGAGATTATAAAAGCCAACAAATTGACTTTTTCATACAGTACTTCCCTGGCACACAATAAATCAAATATATAATGACGCTCAATAAAATAATAGGTTTATTTACACTCGTTTTGCCTACTATTTTGTTGCAGCCCAGCCTGGCCTCTGGGTCCCTCATCAAGGGCTTGCCCCTGCAGACCAGGACCAGGGGCTGGAAAATCCATCCACGAGCTGTTCTGGGGCCTGACCACACAGACAAGTGTGGCTTTGATTTGGCAATTTCTGGTCTGCCCCTAGTGTTCTATATCTGGGGGCATAAGAGCACAGAACCATGGAAAGGGTGTGGGGACACATTCAGGCAAGTCTAGCACTCATCCCCACTTCAGTGAGGCCACACGGGGCAAGGAAGGTGTGCTTACCCCTACAGGTAAGTGGACCATAGATGGGAGAGAAAAGCCTGTGAGGTGTGATTTTCATGAGGTGAACTTGGGATATGGGCAGGCGGAGCAGAATGAGGGTCTGCAATGTGCAGACTGAAAGCTTTGGGACATTGCTATTTATTCCAGGAATTGGTCCTATTGGTTCAAGTGCATCAGGTTAGATGACTGGAAGATAAAACTTGAGAGATGGATGGGAGAGGTGCTGTATAGCCAGGAAGACAGCTCACATCGGCATTCTGAGTATTTGGTTATTGGCCTACCATCCGTGTAGGTGACCTTAGGCAGGACTGGATGGATTGACAGGGTGTGTCTGCTGAAGTGGGAATCTGGGGGCCCAGACTTCTATCTGCATGATTAATCTTGCAGAGGCAGCCCGGGCAGCGAGACAGAGTTCATGGCATAAGCGAACAGGAATGATTTTAGGAGGGAAGCTGTGAGACCCTGGGTATATGCTTTGGCACTCGTGGAGACTAGTCTTTCATATGAACATCCAGACAGCAGTGATTCAGCTTCGGAAGAAGCACATTAAACAATGCTTCACATGCTCACAGAGACCCACAGGGGAACCTCAGAAATCAGTGGGGATGATACCGCCACAGGAAGACAGGGACTCCAGTCAGGAGAAATGGAATAATTTCTGTTCATATCAAGCACCAGAGAGGAAGGTCTGGGGAAAATCATTTACAAGAGGATGAGCTTTTCCTCGGTTCAAATCTATAAACATTGATCGATTTCAGAACCTTGACCTAGAAGACACTCATTCCTCTTCTTTCCCCAGCAAAGGTTACATACACTGCAAGGCCAGAATTAAGAAATTCTTCTATTCAGAGCTGAGTCATTTTTTCTGTCCATCAAACTGCAAGTGTGTATGAAACATTCCCTCTGTGTCCTTCTATCCTGGGGGTGGGAGGAAGGGATTTGGTTCAAAGAGGTGAAGGGAAGTCTAGGGAGTCAGGCAACAGCATCTAATGCAGAAGAAAGTTGTAGCATAACTAGAGGCTGACCTGGAACACTGACTTCCAAATATGATGAGAATACTTAAAAAAAAAAAAATCATCCATGTTTCAGGGCTACAACACTTAGGAGAGTGGGAACAAGTTCTCTAAAGCACTGTGCAGGAAGAGTTAGTGCTTTTTATCTCCCCATGATTGTGGGGAAGAAGAGTGGGACAAAATTCTCCCCTCTTCTCTCCCTGACTCCTGCCCAAACTCCACAGCCCAGAGTCCTTACTAGACACTTACTAGTGCATGCCACTTCTGGGGAGTCCACTTTTGGCAAGATGACTGCCCTTCCCTCCACAACAGAGAATGGGAGAGTGGTGAAGCTGGTGCATTAGCTCCAGACCCTAGAATTTCTGCCTCAGATATTCATGCTGTGGCCAGAACTCTGGTCTTATCATTTGGCAGGGGCAAAGGTGCTGCACTCTACTGGGCACTGGAAGGGCACTGGAATTATTACAAAATAATTGAGCAATTAATAAAATTACTGGACTTTGAGAAGAGCCTGGACACTGAGATACAGGAAGTGCAGTGAAGATAGAGAATACTGTCAGCTGTCAGGACCAAAGGGGCTTCTTGGAGGAGGTGATTAGGAATTGTTGCAATAGCCTAGTGGATCTTGATTTTGCATTCAAGACCTCTCGAGGCTGTCATTTTTAACATCTGGTGGGCAGAAGTTGTCTTGTTTCAGTGGGAGGAACACTCTCCCATTTTTTAAAAGATTTTATTTATTTATTTGACAGAGAGAGCACAAGCTGGGGGAGGAGCAGAGGGAGAGGGGAAAGCAAGCTCCCCAGTGAGCAGGGAGCCCGATGCGGGGCTCGATCCCAGGACCCTGGGATCACGACCTGAGCCGAAGGCAGATGCCCAGTCAACTGAGCCACCCAGGCACCCCAACAGTTTCCCATTTGAGAGGAGGAGGTAAGAAAGAACATAGTAATCTTGACCTCGTGCTATTAAGCAGAAGGGCTCTGCGTACCCTGCCCAGGAGCTGTCCGCTTCAGCACCACAATCAGCATTTCTGCTTTGTACTATAATCTCGTGTTTTAGTCTCCCCTGCCCCACAACTTGCACTCTCAGGGAACCAAACTCCACAGCCCAGAGTCCTTACTAGACACTTACTAGTGCATGCCACTTCTGGGGGGTCAAAATCCGCTCGGTAATAGCCGGTCCGACAGGTACAGATGGGAGATGCCTCTGAAGGGGATCTGCTGTTGGAGGGGCAGTGGGAGCACCCCTCAGCTTCCTGGCTGGCCTTGAACATCCCGGCGGGGCAGGCTGGAACACAAAGAGACCATCTGAGAATTAATGGAAGAGTGGCAATCAGAATCCCTTCCTTGGATATAGAAAATGAAAGATCCTGCCCCCTTGAAAAGGACATTGAGATACCTCCTTGCACAAAGTGAGCATTTCAGATTGAGGAAACCCCTATTTAATACTTCCAATTCTTTAAACATCCTTAGTGAAATATACCTTCCATGGTACCAGTGGCCTCTCTCACTTGAACAATATGAATAATGATTCTTCCCTTTCAGGTGTGTCGAGAGATTAAATTGAGAAAATGAATCTAATGTGTGGCTCAGTGTCTGGGACATAAGTGCTTTATAAATGGTTATTCCCTCCCTATTCCACCTGGTTAACAGCCAGGGCCTTACCCTGAACCACTCATTGAAAAAAAAATCTCTCCTAATATCCTCGGATGGGGAGGGTTCCTGGCTTATAATATGGACGGGATGCATGGTTCTTAAATGTCATGTTGCAACGCACATGAGGGTCACCGTAAGCTGTGTTAACAAGCACTTGTTATGAATGATGGTAAAGAACTGAAATTCATGAGTGATTCTTTAAAAAGAAATTAAAGTGATTTCAAGGTTACTGGCTTAACATCATTCTCCCTTAATTGCATTTTGAAATGCTTCGGGGGGTGTGGCCAAAAAAAAAAAGAAAGAAAGAAAGAAAAGAAAGGATGGCTTTGCAGGTAGCACCAGGGAATGTGTCATGCACTTGGTGTTGTCTATCATGTATATGGCAGTGGAGAAGGTTGGGAATGCCTTGGACAGCCCAATGCCCACTAGAGGTAGCCTCAGACATGAGGCATATTTTCTTAGTTCTCTGTGTGGTCAGCTTATGAGGAGCCATGCCCCAAAAAGTCTAGCTTCAGGTCATCCCTCAGGCTTTCACCATGCTTCATCTACAGAGACCTTCTACTCCAGACATCTGGTGTCCTCCTTGCAGATTCCTCAAAAGACTGCTCCTGCCCGTCTTACTTCTCTGAGGTCCTTCCTCACCATCACAGCTCCGGACTCTTTTTGTCCCTGGGAAATCTGCTCTGACTCAGCCTCCTTGGAGACAGAGTAAAACTTACTGCATGGTTAACTTATTTGACTTTTCATTAATTCATTCAACAAACATTTATTGTGACTCTTCTGAGAATCTGACCCAGAGAATTTAGAGAACAGAGCCTGCCCTCAAGGAGCTCTTGATCCACTGTAGTCATACAAGTATAATACAATGTGATTGTTGCTGTAACAGAAGTACCATTATAATGGCTTCTACTTACACAAAGCTCATCTTGTCAAATATATTGTTCCCTCTGGAAAGTATAGAATATTCTTTAATAATAGCGGTAGCCACCATCTGTTAAACATTCTTGTTAAGTGCCTTGCATGCATTACTCTATGGGGTAGCTGTTATTATATCTATTTTGCTAATGAACAAATTGGGACACCAAAAGGTTAAAAAAGATGCCCAGAATCACACAGTGGGAGAAATGATAGTGATGATATACATATAAACTATTTGAAAAATATCCACAGCTTTTCTACTGAGACAAGGAAGGACTATTTCCTGTGCTGGGAAAGTTTTCTCAGCCCTTTGCTCACTTGAAGTGAAGTACAGGGTTTCAGTTACTCTGGAAATGCCCTGGGGCAGGAGCTCATCTCTGATGCGAGGTAATTTCTGAAATGGAATGCTCTGGGATGGCATAACCCAAGAGTGTTCCAGGGAGTCCATGTTCTTTGGGTTGTTAATGCCTGTCACTTACAAAATTGTTCTGTGGCCAGATATTTTGAAAATGTGTATTGAAAAAGTTAATCAAAATTTTTATTACAGAATTTCTCAGAACTTCCAAAAAATGGAATATAGAATGCTGTTTTCTCACCAAGATGCCCAATTTTGTAGAGCATCCCCTGAGATTCAAGTTCCATGAACACACTAACATAAATGCTGTCTAGATGATCCAATAAGGTTCTTAAAGATCTCTGGTTGTAACCCACGTAAAAAGGGGCCACTTGCTGACCCACCTCAGCACATTCAAAAGAAACTTCTCAGCAGAAAGAAAAAAAATCACATTTTTACTAAAGACTCAACAAATAAAATATCATCGGTGTCCCTGAGTGGCAAACCCAAAGTAGTCTAGAATCTGGCTTACTGATCTGTCTTTCCAAGCCCACTCAGTAAAGTCTCTCCCTTTCTTTCTCCTCTTCCCTTTCTTCTTTCCACATCTCTTCCTTGTCTCCCATGAGAAGCATTGGACCTTTTCCATTACAAACCACCCAGCGATGCTGGGCCATTCAGTTCTGGAGCTAAAGAACACAGAGAAATCCCAGACCCGTGCTGCCCAAACACAGCAGAAGCCCTTTCCCTGGAGAGTGGGGGAGGAGAGAGTGGTGAATCACATGCATTCATTGAGTCCTCTGTCACACTGTAATTTCCTTAATGTATCAGTCCAAGAGGAACAAGGTGTTTCACTTTCTTTCCAGCATTTAAAAGCCTACTTGCTTTACACTTAATAAGTTAACAGCATAAACAATCATCCTGATATCCACAAGTAGTAGAGGATTTAGGAAGTGACTTCCTTTGAGATTTCTGATGGGGGAAGTTTAGAACTGTGTCCCCTGAAGTCTCTAGATGCTACAGAGTCCCCAAGGAGAGGAAATGAAGGAAAAAGCAGGTCCACGCTGAACTTCAGGGAAAGAAGGTCAAAGGTTGGGGAGAGAGGTCCCAGGAGGGGTTGTGACTCCATGCTTTCCAGGACAGTGAACACTGGACAGTGATCAGACAGTCCTGGGTCCCATTCCTGGCTCTGCTGGTTCCTAGCTGAGTGATCATTGGAAAGTTATGTAATGCCTCAGAGCCTCAACCTGCTCATCTGTAAAAAGGGTCTATAGAAAAGAAACACACACTTCTCACAATTCCCACAGGCCATTAGAATTTAATAAACTCAAATATGAAAATGTACCTAGCATTAATAAATGTTAAATAATGCTAATTTCTCTCTACTTCTGCTTACCCACTCCCTGTTGAAAAGCAAGTTTTCTTTGCAGGAACTTTCAGAATTCAGGGTCAGAATAGAAGTTTAGAGTCCCAAAGCAGGCTTATCAATCTTGGAACCAAGTGAAGAATGTGTTTCTGCAAGGATTATTTCTGTTTTGTATAACGGTGAATAATTGTATCTGTAAAATATATTTTACATGTAATTATAAAATGAATGAATCTCCTTAATAATCAGATGCCATAAGTTAACATTTTAATAAAACCTGTGTCTAGGCATCCCCTAATTTATAAAGAAGCAACATTTCTAGGTTCAGTTATTAAACTTTTAGATTGTAACTTGTAAGCACACTTGAGCTATATTTTCTCATAGAATTAATGCTTTAAATAATGGTTAAAGTGCCAGGCTAGCCCACAAAGCCTTTTTAACTCATCTTGTATCAGACACCACTAGTAAGAAATAGAAGTTAACAACATTGTTATTTTACTAGAAATTTAACATAGACAAATAAATAAGAAAATTATGCTGCCCCTTGAGAAAATGCAGCTTTAATTAGAGGTGATGCATGGAGCTTCTGGGGAGACTGTAACAAAGAGTATTTAGGCCAAGGGAAGCAAAAGCAAGCCCAGATAAGTCACGGGAGTAGGTAAAGCCGTTGGGAGTAACAGAGTGAAGAATGGCAGGCACTCTGACAGCCTGTAGCCAGCATATTTGCCTAAAAGCTCTACAGTTTCACAAAAGTAATAATACTGTGATCGACTAACCAAGCACATCACCACACTTTCAAGTCATTTTGAGGTAGATAGCACAGTTCTTAGCTTTAGTATCGTTAAAGCAAAACTCAGGGTTTTTATATCTCTTGATAGAAAAGTATGGTCAGCACTCTCACTACAGCTATGAATGAGCCCCTCATTCAACAAACGTTTACCGAAGAAGATCTGCCTGGAGCCAGGCACCTTGCTTAGGAGGCCAGAGCAGAGGGCAGGAGGTGGGGGGTGGGCGTTGGGAAGCACCCTTACAGGTGGGGGAGGCAGACAATGGAAATGAAAGCGGATTCCCTCAGGGCATGATCTGTGTGATCCTTGTGTATACACAGGCTGGGGGCGGGGCGGGGGGGGCGGTGATCAGCTGGTCAGGCGGGATGTGCATCATGACAAGGATCCGGAATTATGAGATGAGGACCATGAGCAGCACTTTCTTGTGGCAACTAGGAGGCAAGTCTCAGGAGAGGCAAAGACAAAGCAAGAAGGGAAGAGGCGGAAGGACAGGAGAGGCAGGAAGGGAAATGAGGTCAGAGAGTGCCCAGCCCAGCCCGGATGTCAGGATCTCAGCTGGAAGTGTCTCATTTCTACTCCAGGAGGCGGGTGGGAAGAGAAGAGCTGCCTGCGCCTGGCTGTGTATTGGCACAAGACCTTTGTCAGTGAGAAACCTGTAAGCAGGAGGGCCGTACAGTTCTGTCCCCCACAGAGCCCAGAGCGCTTTGTTTCTGTAAGAAAAGGGGGTTTGCTTCCCTCCATTGCAAGTGATCACAGTTCAGACAGGTGACAAATGGAGGTTTTGGGTGGCACCTCCCCACACAGGCCTCTTTCCCCACCCCCAACCCTGGCAGAGAGGAAGAGACAGGACCCGAGTTCCAGGTCCCCAATCATGCGCATATTTGCCATTGCCCAGGCAAAACACACAGCCTTTATCTCCCCTTTCAAGTGACAAGAGACCGGTACATGTGACCTCTAGCTGATATCTGAAGGTCACCTTGAAACGCCCACCCAACTTCTCAGAGCCTCAACCATGTAACAAATGACCTGGTGCTTACAATGCTCTGGAGAAACCCCCTCCCCTCCCGCCCCTGCACGCAGGCTTCCAGGGACACTAAATCCATCACCTACAGTACTATTACTTTATAAAGAAGCAGATTAAGTGTCTCATAAACAGTGCAGTGATTGAGATAATGGAAAACGCCTCTCGTCCCCATCTGCAGCATCAGGTTATGAAGCATTTCCAAGCAGCCAGGAAAAGGAAATTAATAGAAGCAAGAGGGAATAACCACTTTTATGCAATTTCCTCAGGAGATAGTGGACCATCTAATCTTTATTGGGGCCCTTTAACCTGTCACTCAGCACCCACCGGAGCCTCTTTAGCTCTCATGATTTTTCCCCGATATCCAAGGAAGATAAAATGAAAACCTCCAAACATTATTTTATAATTTTCGTACATGGAGGGCGCTCATTGCCTCTGCCCCTCCCCCATCCAGTGAAGCCTCAAAAAACATTTTTATGCAGCAGAAATGTGGGAGAGCTTAACTATTCCCGGTGTCTGGTCCAAGGGGTCACAGCTACTCTGCAGGAAGGAAATTTCTCCTTGCATTTTAAATGGGATTCTTCCCTCCACCGCCGCCTTCTGTCCTTGCTTTCTTTTTAATAATCTGATTACTTCTCCTGATCTAATTTTTTTCCCTGAATGAGTTTGCAAAGGTTCATGCCAATGAATATTCATCCCCTGCTTAAGAACCCGGTGCCTTTTTTCTCAAAGGCAGGTGCAGCTCAGCAGCTGGCTCAGGAGGTCTGCCCGCCTCGAGGGGCGACAGTGAGCTGGGCCAGGCACTCACTCCTGGTCAGGAAGAGAGGCTCAGAGCCCTTAGCTGAGCTCTCTGCTCCCAAAACTTCCCCTTCATCTCCACACTCTGCTCCCGCTCTGTAAGAAAAGCAGAAGAGCCCTCCCCTCTCCCCGTGGGCAGCTGCTGAGCACTACGGGATGGGCGTGGTGGTGGCAGGTGGGGAGGGACACAGTGGTTCCTGTAGTACATTGCATAGCTCTGCACACAGCTCTTCCCAGAGGTCTTGTGGCCCCACGTGGAGCCTGGTATTTGGACTCATCCCTGCGGCCGACTGTCTCCAACACCTTCACGTTATTGGTGGCCGACACCATGGGTGACTGACTTTGGAACTCCAGGCATGAAGCTCCATGGAAGGAAGGTGGCCCTGGAGCCCTGTGCTGAGACTCCCCTGTCCACTCTTAACCAGCAGTCTTTGCTTCTCCCAGAAATGGATCTCCCTGAACAACCCCAGGACATCCCAGTGGGAGCTCAGCTGAGCAGGGCAGGTCAGAGTGGGCTGTTTACTGAGAAAACCCCTACAGCAGCAGTGGAGGTGCCCCGGGCCAGAGGTCTCAAGGAGAGTGAAGGGGAGCTAGGAAGGCTGCCTGCAGAAGGTAGACATGCAGAGGCCTTGAAGGATAGGTAACAGCTGATGCAGAAATGGGAGGGTGGGGCAAAGGGAAAAGAATGTGCCAAGACAGAAAGAGCAGGGCTCTGGCTTGCCTAGGGAAACTTTGGGTGATCCTTTGGGTGGTTTAGGAACGCAAAGCATTTAAAGGGGCCATGCAGGAGGCGGGCTGGGGGCACTTTCACTTCTCTGCCGACCTGCACAAATGACGCCAAATGGGTCTGCAGTTTCTGCCTCCCTGGGCCAGATGCCAGCTGTAATGGCCTGTGCAGAGGGGATACTTAGCTGTGTCACACACTTGTATCACTCTTGGTGACACTTGCTGAAATTGATGAATGCTACGGGCACCACGACACAGACAAGACTGTAACTTCCCATGCTATTAAGCTGCTCAGACGGCAGCAGCAGCAGCGAGCCTAGAATGCATCAATCAGCATGGAAGTTGGTAAAAAGGCGGGGTGGGGACGGAGGCCTTTGCCTTGGTGGAATGGGAATGGGAAGATCACAGAACAAGACTGAAGGATGACAAACAGAAGAGCAGCGTCCCAAGGGTGAGGGGCCGGCACTTAGGTCCTTATCAGTGATGGCAGCCAGGCACAGCGCAGCCAAGGCCAGGACCAGATGTGGGAGGCTATTTGGGCCTCAGAACTTCATCCTACAGTCTCAGCGCAAGGTCAGTGTGGCTAGAGAGTGGGGTAGCCACAGGGCAAACCCAGGTGTTTCCTGATGATCTAGCCCAGTGATTCTCCACCTGTGGTCTCCAGGCCAACGGCAGCAGCATCCCCTGGGAACTTGCAGAAATGCAGAGTCTCAGACCCCAGTCCGGACCTACTGAACCAGAAAGTCTAGGGTGGGGCTCAGCGATGTGAGCATTAGCAAGCCCTCCAGGAGACTCTGATGCAGTTCCATGCTGAGACCCACCACTCTAGACCACCCGGTAGAGTAAAAACATCATGGCCTTGAGGTGTGAGAAAATGGCCACTTAACTGGTTGTGTGATCTTAAGCAAGTTATTTAACCCTCTGAATCTCAGCCCCCTCCTCTGTAAAACAGGATCCTAGGGTAACTTCCTTCTCACGGCTTTGTCAAGATCCGTGTAATGTCCACAAATTTTCTGGAATGTAGCATCTCCTCAGTAAATAGCAGATGGATGTTTTCTGTGAGAAGCCACGCTGAATTCAAAGTATTTAAGTCGACCACTTACCATGGAGCTGTGCTGGGCACCAGGCTACACCAAGAGATAAAACACACCAAGGTCCCTCCCTGATGGAGTTGACATCCAGATGGAGGAAGGCAGACTCTAAACTAGAAATTCCAATGGTGGGTGTCAGTGTGGGGAGGCCAGAGCAGGAACCTAACCCCATCTGGGACGGTCTCAGGCAAGTAGCATCCAAGACACGAAGAAGAAATTAGAGCCATACAGATTGGCAGAGGTAAAATAGGTTAGTGAGGGGAGACAGAGAACCCTCCACATGGAGAGAGCAGCATGTACAAAGACCCAGGAGCAGGAATGTGGCTCAATCCAGAACCTGAGAGCAGTGTTTCCGTGGCCAGGCAGAGAACACACGTGGGATGGGCAGGGGTCAGGTGGCAAGGAAGAGGCTGTCTGGAGAGGGAACCTGAGTTCATGCCATCAAGCCTCTGGGCCTTATTATCATTATTAGGTCCATGGAAGACACTGATGGATCTAAAACTGGGGAGAAAGACAATTAGGTTTTTGTTTCTGAAAGATCACACTGGCTGCTGGGAAGAGAAAGGACGGGAGGGGTGGGGACAGTTAGGGGGAGACACAGGAACCCAGAAAGAGTGATAATTATCAGGGTAGTGGGAACAGAGAAGAGCAGAGGGATTCAAGAGTCTTTTAGAAGAGGAGGACCTGGTGACTCACTGGGATCACTCATTCATTCAGCAGATACGCACTGAATCCCTACTGGTGCCAGAAAGCCCACCCTCCACATTTCATTCACTTGAGTGGGACATTTTCCTCTTTCTAGAGTTCTCTTTTAAACATCCAGTGCCCTGGCCATGTAGCTCCTGTCTATGACTTTGAGGTGGTTGGGAATGACATTAGGGAGGAGCCCAGAGCAGGTAAGGCAGGGTGAGGGCTCACTCCAAAACCAGAACTGGTTTGGCTCCTCTGGGAGCTGGTTGTGACTCCTCCCCAAGTATGTGACTGCTCCCCAAGTCTGTCTGTCCTCTAACTGCCAGCCTGCAAACAGGGTTCAAGCAGCCCCTGCACTGCAGAGGGGATGCATCAGTCAGTCTTCAGACTCATGAATCCTCAGCCAGAAGAGCCTCCGGGACTTGGTGATGGGACAGGGAGGGGCTGCTAGCTGGAGACCCAGCCCTGCATCTACTTCATTTCTCTGGACCCTGAAGGTGCAGCACTACCTGAGCCCCTCCTCTACAGGCCACCTGGACAGCCAGTAGCTGCTCAAAGCACCTGGTTGCTTCCTAAAGCCTTAGCCCAACAGAGCCTTTTCCTTTGATATGTGAGTCTCATTCATTCCACACAATGCATTTGGGGACACTTTCCTTGTGCCCTTAGTTAGAGATGGGAGTCAACAGGGTTATTGTTGAGGAGTGGGGGCAGATGTGCAGGGGATTAGAGGTGGGAGGCAGCCTGGAGGAATCCCCAGTCCAGAGGCAGCAAATGTCCAAATGGGGATGGAATTCTCAAAGTGTTGGGCTCCAAGGGCAGGAGGAGAGTCAATGTCATAGCCAGGTGGTGAAAGAGGTGGGTGAGCCAGTGCTGGGGGCCGAGGCGGGGTGGGAAGTGGGGGGGTCCGTCCTTTAGAAAAGAGCAGAAGCACCCTGCCAGCGGCCAGGATAGATTTCTTTAAGGGAATATAGCCTCCCCATTTCCTTCTCTATCCCCAGGGAGACACTTCACAGGGCCCATGGGACCCAATGAACAGGAAGGTGAGGGTCAACTCACTTCGGCCACTCCAAGGGGCCCCAAGGTCGTCTCTCCTGATTGGGCCCATTGGGCCACCAGGGCTGCCAGGCCTAGGTTTCCACTTTTACACCAGGGGGGTGAGCAGGGAATCCCCAGATGTCCCCTCCCCAGGCCCTGTCTCCATCCGCGTCAGAGCTTGGCTGCCAAAGTTCTAAAAACACCATCAATCTGGTAGCTCTGGGCAGCAGGCTAGGGGGACATATGCCTGCAGTCAGGCGGCTTCCCACATTTTCCGACTGAAGTGTTTACCCTTTGAGAAAAACCTATTTTTAAGTACTTCCCCTGACACAGACCTTGATGGATTCCCTTAAAAAAATAATTTATAACCAAGTTCTTAAGATAAACGAAGGTGACTCCTCACTGTGTTTCTCTAGGCTGGACAATGATGAGAAGCCATGCAGGGCTCCTCACTCTTCCTGTGGGCCAGGGGCATGGGCTGGCCACCTGCACACACACAGATGGCTGGGGCTGGTGAGTCATCACACCCAGAAAAATAGCACTGCTTTCCTCTGTTCTCTCTGCTTTTCACAGAGCGAATACAGAAAAAAAAAAAAAAGAAAAGAAAAGAAAAGAAAAGAAAAGAAAAGAAAAAAGAGAGAAAGAAAAAAAAAAAACCCAACCGTGTTCAGATGCATCACACAAATATCATTTCCCCTCCAAAACCTGACAAAGCAAATAGTACTCTTCTTTCAGGGAAAGCTTGTTATTGTTTTTCCCTTTCCAAGTCTCCTCACCCCGGGGCTTCGGTGAGTCCACAAATCACAGGCAGCCGGAGCGGGGAAAGACCTTGGAAATACCCTATAACACGTTTAGCCAGCACGGCCACAGTCACCACCTCCCGGCCACCCGTGGCCGACTTTGCTAACCAATCGCGCTCTCACGCCCACTCCACCCAGACCAGAGCTCCGAATCTTTAACACAATGCCCCAGGCAGCTGCTCCCCATGGATCAAAGATGGCACATCCCATACCTATGATGGGGAAACTAAGGCCCAGGGAAGGCAGTGAATGACTTGGCTAAAGGTGCACGGTCAGCCGGGGAGGCAGATCAAGCCACAGCATCTGCTCCGCCTGCCCACGTGGCCCACTCATCAGAATGAGCTTGCTGCCACTCTGCGGGGCTCACCCCTATCCCTGCCCCCACCGCCCTCGACTCCTTCTCCTTCTCATCTGTGAGGTCAGCCCCACAGCACAGCCTCCTCTCCGGCTGGGATGCCAGGGCACCTCATTATTCTCTCTGTGTGCATCCGGGGAAGAGCGGCATTATGTTTAAGTAAGTGTAGCTAAGAGGTGCCGCATCTCAAGAGAAGGTCAAGTGTTGCATATGTATAATATAAGATTAAGATTTTCCCCTTCTGTGGTGTACTTGATAAAATAATTTTGCCGTGACCTTTATAGAAACCCAGGAGTAGAAATGGGCGCAGCGGAATTTCCAGCTTCTCCCCAGGTCACAAAGTCATAAACACATAAATCTGTAACGATATTACACACCATTCAAGTGGGACAAGTGAGCCAAAGAAATGATTTTTATTTTACGGTAATGATGGAGCAAAAAAACTTTGAGGCTGAAATGCTCAAGCTGTATTACCTGAGCTGTTTGACAGATAAAAGGCAGGGGTCCTTCTTCCACACAGCCTTGGCCTTGCCTGTCAGCCAGAGAGTGGGGCCTGGGCCTCCCGGCAGAAGGTCAGAGAAAGGTGGCCTGTCCAAGGTCACAGAGGAATCACAGATGGGTCTAACCGGCCCAGCCACACCCCTGCCAGGAAGGCTTGTTCCGCCCCATCTCAGCACCTCAATTGAGGGACGGTGGAAGGAGCCCTTTGCGAGTCCCAGAGGCAACTCTGGAAAAGTGAAACGACCATACGTAATATAATCAATATGAAATAATAAGGTTATGCTCACCCCCGAAGATTCTCCAAGTAGGAGTGAAGGTGACAAGGCACAACAGCTGCATGACATTTATCCAAAGGGCTGAAGGCAGACAAATTTGGCAGAATCTATTTTGTCTGTCTCATGGCTTTTGCTCCGGAACCTCACCAAATCTGCAGGAGCTTCTGAACGGAGAAACGGGGTTCACGGGTTCTAGAACAGGGATGATGCCCTCCTCCTGAGCAGCTGAGCAGGGCCCGCACCAGGAGACTGGGAGCAGCCCCGTGGCTGCCGCAATCGCAGTGGCTGGGAGAGGGCCCCCGCTGCAGGGGGGAGGCAGGAGAGCATGGGATAGTTGTGTTCTCCAGAGTGGCCATTTATTCCCAGGTGCTGAGAGGTAATTTCCAGAATGCTCTGTGTCCTCCCTATTTGCAGTTCTTGGATGAACATTAGCATTACGAACTGCCTTCAGGTCTGTCAGTTAAACATGATTAAGGGAGAAGCTTGCAGCAAAGATCAGAGGGGTGTTAAGGGTGCACTTAGCACTTAGATCTCAATGTGCACTTATGGGAAGAGCCATTCAACTGAAGGCCCCCCATCAGGGAGGGTCGAGGGAAGGAGCAGCAGGTGTGGACCCAAAGGGGGTCGGGGGGAGGAGTGGGGGCAAATGGGGGCAGGTCCTGCTGAACATCTTGGTAAAGGCCTTCCCCAAAGGGAGCAAGCCAAAGGGATGACAAGAGCCTAGCTGGACAGGAGCCCACTACCCTGGTTGCCTCCACTGTAACGAAAGGGGCCTGCTCTTCCCTTGCCCACCCTCCACCCCCAGGCCTCTGGGTCAGGCCAGTAAAGTTCTTTTATTAAATGAGAGGCTAGCATGTCCTGCAGAGCACAGGATAGGGTGGGTTGTTGGGCCAGGTCACTCCCACCCTCTGCACCTTCCGAAGGTGAGGTCTGTGGGCTGGCAAGCTGACTACCACCCTGCTGAAATTGGTTATAAAGTTGTGTTGATTTTAATAACAATAATGTTGTTAATAATAATAATAACCAGTACTTATTTGTCTATTTATTTATTTTTAGAGAGAGAGAGAGCTTGCATGAGTACACGTGAGCAGGGGGGAGGGGCAGAGGGTGAGGGACAGAGAGAATCTTAAGCAGATACCACAGCGAGTGCGGAGCCCGACACAGGGCTCGATCCCATGACCCTGAGATCATGACCTGAGCCGAAATCAAGAGTCGGATGCTCGACTGATTGAGCCACCCAGATGCCCCAATAACCATTATTTAAATAAGCACTTTTTGTGGGCCAGGTGCTCAGCATGACCTCATTTTATACTCATAACAGCCCTAAGAGACACATGCTACAACTATTCCCATTTTGCACATTCAGAAACTGAGGCTCAAAGTAAGGTCCACAGCTTGTCTGAGGTCCCTCAGTCAGTGGTGAAGCCAGGAATCGAACCCAGGCTGCCTGACTGACTCCAGAGACTTGAGAGCTCATTGGTTGGAGTGTTTCACAATCCAGTAAATTTCCTTGGAACCAGAAAAAGCTAGTGTGTATCACGTTAAATCTAAATTTCAACATCACTCATGGAGACGAGAGTACCAGCTTCGGAGTTACGGGCAGCACTACTTATAGCCATAGGAACTGAGTTCTGTCAGCTTTTTGAGTTCTGGTTTCCTCATCTATAAAACGCAGTAACAATAGTCCTAGTCTCCCTGTTTCACTAGCAATGACATGGCTCCGAGAGGTAAAACAGCTCGTGATTTTCACGGCTACTCCATGGCACAGGCAGGATTCAAAAGCAGGTCTGCCCCGCTTCAAAGCTGATGTCCTTTGCAGTTATTTACTAAGGTGGGTTATTCACAGGGCAGGGGGGGGCGGGGGGGAGGCA
The DNA here is from genome assembly GCF_029215605.1 of Mirounga angustirostris. Classification (NCBI taxonomy): domain Eukaryota; kingdom Metazoa; phylum Chordata; class Mammalia; order Carnivora; family Phocidae; genus Mirounga; species Mirounga angustirostris. The sequence continues at coordinate 124,651,471 of NW_026991709.1, forward strand.
CCCTGTATTTATGGCCATGTGCGCTGAGGTCCCAGAACACATTCAAGTGCACACAAGTCCAGATGAGAAGCTTGGGAAAGGAACAAGGGGATTTCGTTTCTGCTTACTGAAGGCACCTTGCCCTCCTTTCCCTACTTCCAAAGGGAGGGGAGAAAAAAAGCACAAAAAACTACGGTCTATGTCATATGCTGGCTCTGAGACCTCTGAGTCCCTGCCTGCCTGCATTCCTGACCAGGTGTAAAAAGGTGATGTATGGATGTGGTCACTGGGTATTCTACAGAGGCCAGCTCTGAAAGGCAGATTCATCTTCCCAGTGGCTTCCGGTGAGCAGAGGGAAATGAAAAGGCTGTAAATGGTGGGTTGGCTGCTTTTTCTGGAGGATGCTTGGGCAGCTCAGCAGCAGCTTGTGGGTAAGTGGTCACTGACCCTAACTGCTCCTACCTCGAGTGCGTGCCAGTTTCTGAGTCGATAAGGTGTTGACGTGCCATATGGGCACCTCTAATTATTATTATATTGCAAATATGCTAAAGGAGCCTATCGCCTTTATGCTCACTTCCCAGATAACTTCAGGGTGGGGTATGGGGACAGAAGTAGCCCGCCTGCTGTCCATCAGCATTAGGGGCCATGGAACAGTGAGTGCCAAGGAAACGCCATGCAATATAACCTGGATTTCCTCATCATCAGGCTAATAATCATTATAATCCTATGAAACTTCATTACTGAATTCCCCCTTTACCATTTCCACACGTAACGCTCATTTGTTAATAACCAGGATAAAGGTCCATAAAACAATATTGCTCCCATGTAACACGTCTTTCTCCTCGCTTTCAATAAGAATCCAGAATTTCATCAGAGGAATGTAAGCGCTTCACCAAGATGTGTCAATTATTTCAAGATGACAGGTATTCGATTCCCAAATTCATCAGTGGGGGCTGGAAATGTATTGGTTCATCAAGCAAAGCACATTTCTGGAAGCGCTCTCACCATTTGGGAATCAAATAATAATTGCAATACCAACACCTTGACTTTCTAATGGAATTCTTCAAGGAGCTAAAGCATTTTGACACATTACCCCACCAACCCACTCTCAGATTCATCTTCTTTGTAGGCTTCTGAAATAGCCAAAGTACTGGTTTTATTTCTCCCATTTTGCAGAGGAAGAAACTCAGAATCTCAACCCTGAAACTGAGTGACTGCCATAAACAAAGCATGTTGGGGGCAAAGAAAATATGTGCAGCAGCTCTTTCACCCTGGGACCCCAATTGCTTCACTACACGGCTTTGTAACATCGCTCCCTGGATCCAGGCCCTGGCCTGGCCATTACAGATACAGAGCAGAGTATGCTCGAGTCCCCATTCTCAAGGAACGCAAAGTCTGATGGAGGAACCAAATGCTAACTATAATGATAAAACAGCATGAGTAAAGTGAAAAGAGAAGCATGTATAGAAGTGGGGAGAAAAGAGGCAGTCCCCTCTCTATGTTAGTTGGGAGAGAGGGAAGGCCCCTTGGAGGAGAGATTGGCTGACCTGGTTTGTGAAGCATGAATAGGAGTTTACTAGGTAGATAAAATGAAGGGAGACATTCCAGTTAAAGGAAATGGCATGTGCAAAGGCATGGTGGTAGGAAAGAGTCAAGGATGTTAAGAAGTTTGGTAGCATCCTTACTGCATGCCCATTACCCACCTAGTGAAGCAGAAGACTTTGTTTTCATGGGGAGAGATAGCGCATGTTCCAAATAGGCTGAAATTAGTCTTAGAAGGGGCCATAATGTTAACCTGAGTCTCGAAGTAAGTAGGAATCACAGGCATCTCTCAGGAACACGACACTCAACCCCCCCCCAGTGCGTCTCTCTTGATGAGTGCCCACCACTTCCTCACTTTCCCACATAATCCTGCTTGCCCTCTTCCTTCTGGCCTCTCAGAGGTAAGCGGAAAACTTCTTGGGCCTGGCTGATTCTGGATGGTGGGCTATGGATAGCTCAGCCTTGGCTGGGGCTGCCCAGACCTCTTAGCCCTGAGATGGATGGATACCCTCCTAATGCCTGGAGTGTGCCTGTCTGCATTCTCTGGGACCTCTTTTGTCGAGAGCAAGACAACAGAAGTGCAAAGGGACCCTTCTGTGAAAGGGGAGTTATTAACAGGTGTGAGGGACCAAATGTTTGTGTTCCCTTCCCCAAATTCATATTGAAGCCCTAATCCCCAAATCCCCAACGTGCTGGTATTTGGAGGTGGCACCTTTGCAGGTCATAAGGGTAGAGCCCCCATGATGGGATTAATGCCTTATAAAAAAAAGAAAGATATAGGATAGATGTCCCCTCACCCCCCACCCCGAGTGCAAGCACCAAAGAAAGGGCACATGAGGATTTCAGAAGACACCCATCTGCAAACCTGGACTCGGCCTCTCATCAGACACCGAATCAGACACCAGCACCTCGACCTTGGACCTCCCAGCCTTGAGAACTGTGAGAAATCCATGTCTCTTGTTTAAGCCCCCCAGTCTGTGGTAGTCCGTTATAGCAGCCCGAGCTCTTCTTTCTTCTCTCCAAGGCCCCGGCCTTTCCTCCAGGTGCATGCTGATTTCCTTCCCCCATGGAGGCCTCCTCTCTGCTCTGAATCAGAGCTGCACTTCAGTCCTTCCTGGGCAGGGCCCTGTGTGGATTTATGATTTAATTTGTGTGTATGGCACTAAGAAATGATTTCTGGGCTGGTCACTTAAGAAATGATTAAAGACCATCATTTCAAACCCACAGCACTCCCTGGGGGAAGGCAAGCAGTTCGAGACAGAAGGAGGTGTCGGTAATAACGCTGAGATGGACACGTGGTGGGGGACGCCAGCCACGGCAAGGGGGAGGGGTGGCGGCAGAGACAGGCAGGGAGGGACAGCCTGGATGCCTCGCAGCTGCAGCTGAAGGATGAGTGTGTGCTCAGGGTACTGGATGACACCCCCAGGACAAGGTGAGCCACCCCCATCAGACATGTGTGATGCTATCTCTGTCCAGGCAAGCAGATGCCATCCAAGGCAGCCACAGGAAAAGCCCGGCCCGGTGTCCCTTCCTCAGCATCTTTACAATCTCAGAGCAGTAAACCTGGGCTGGAAGGTGGCTGGGTATGAAGAGAGAAAACAACTCATAAAGGCCTCCATCCTCCACCAGCTTCCTGTACGCTGACACAGACCGGAAACCCTCATGCAGGAGCTCTAAATCATCCCTGACGTCTCTTCCGAGCAAACAGCCAAATGTCACACAGTAGCAGTTTATGAGGTATGGCTATAAAGTTCTGAGACCAGGTAATGAGCTTGGGAAGACACACTCAGCTCCCCTCCAGGAACTCTTCAAAGTCAGAGATGTTCTCGGTACCTTGTGTGTTAATCCACTGACTCGGGCACCAGAAGACACAGCTCTGAGCCCCGGACCCACCTGCTCAAGGCTGCATATTCCACCCGTGGCCCCAGAATGTCACAGGAGGTGGCAACCAAGCAGCAAAACTCACTCTGAGTGTTGACTCCTCATCTGGGTTCCAGAATCAGTTCCTAAAGCCTTGCTCCCTGTGAAGTCCTGGGCAAGTACTGCTGTAGCTTTTCTGAGCCGCACTGGGCTTGTCTGGGAAAGGGGGACGTGGGGAGCTCCCCGCCTTTGCCTTTGCTGTTGATTGGTGAACACATACGAGGTTTGATTTTACTGTGAATTATAGCTTCCAAAGCTGCTAACCTGAGCCTCTCGAACATCCATCATGATAAATGATACTTTGATTTTTATAAGCTCCTTTTATTCTGAATAGAAAAATAACTGCAAGAGCACATTCTCATTTATGTTTTACAACATCTCTCAGCAGAAGGGACAGAGACAGCAAGGCCCCTGGGAAGGAAGAGCTGAACCTCAGGCGGACTCCGCAGCTAATGGGTGTGAGGCCCCTCTCTGGACCACACTGACCCTTCGGAGAAATGAATGGTTCAACCGGATTCATTGATCCGCCTATCCCTTTAATACACGCTCACTCTCACGCCATCCATCCATCACTCAGCTGCACCACACACACCTTTAGTAAGCAAGGGCCTGTATTATCCAAAGGCAAGCAAGGAACAGTCCATGCCACAGGCAGCTCACACCCTGATCTGGAAGACCTCCCCCAGGTCTGAGAGGTTGATCCAGCCATGAGGACCTTCCTTTCTGGGCTGAGCCCATGGGTCAGAGGGGGCACCTAGAAATTAAAGGCCGTGCTCACCCAGCATGTTGAAGGCAAGGTGGAGACTCAGCTCATCTGGATTCAGGCCTCCTAGAGAGATTTTCCCATTAGTCTGCGGGGCTTCTCCATCAATAATGATACCAACCGTAATGAAGATAAATATTTTGCAATGAACTGTCGCTTTTTCACATGGGGAAAAGCTATTCAAATTAAAGGCATTTTGTCCGCTCTCTCTTGCTCACTCGCTCTCTCTCCCCCTCTCTTTCCCCTTTACTTTTATTTCATTTTCTTGGCATATCTCTGAGCTAAGAAAAAAATCTATTCCTGAAAAGGGAGAGGGAGGAACCATATCCAGCAAACATTTTACTCTCTGCGTAGATTAACTATTTCACAGTTCTGCCACCACAAACACGACTCTGTGTGAGGGCCATTGTTACCTGCTCCTGGGAAGTGAGGGGGCCTTAGGATGGGACTGGAGACCCATGGACACCAGGGCCTCAAGGACTGCCTCAGGCTTCCTGGAAAGCCAGGGGATGGGGCAAGAGGCACCAATAATGTGAGCGATTCATTTGGCCTTTATTATCATTATTTCTAATAGACATTAGAAATGTCTATTAGAAATTAGGCTTTTATTAACTTGACCCACGTAGCACTCACTCTCGCCTACCACACACAGTTAAAAGCTCCGGTTAGAGAAACGGGAGGCTCACCACCTCCCATCTGCCACCCCCTCCCAAACCCGCCACCATGAACTCAGGAGAAGCTTCTCCTGTGACAGAGAGGAACCCCACCCCACCCCGCTCCCTCTCACTCCCAGCCCCATTTCACGCCTCTTCTGCTGAGATCCAAGCCTTGCCCTACTTATTTCATCCCCTCTTCTGTGTTTTCAATCTCTGTGGACAGCCCACAAGCCAGTGTCCCATAACTTGTTGCTTCCCTAACCCTCCCTCCCCTCCCCCGCATCCAACAGTCACCACATCCTGCTGTCTCTACATTCCGAGCTATCTGTTGTCAAATCTCCTCATGTCTGTCCCCACCTCAGCGCAGGCCCTTGTCTTGTCACCACCTGCCTGATTTCCTCAACTTCTGCTGGCCTCCTCTGCATACCTGCCAGAGAAATCTTCCAGAAACAGGGATCTGATGGTGCCACCCTCCTGTCTAACACCTCCCCTGCTTTGGCAAAGAAGCCCTGTGCCTGAGCGTGGCTTTTCCACAGCCCCTCAGGATCGATGGCCCCGCTCCCTTGCAGCCTCTCGCTGCCCCTGCCCACCATGGCTGGCAGCTGCCTGAGAACCTCCCACCCACGTGTCAGAACTGCCCTCCTCTGCACCAGTCCCAGACTCCCAGATGCCTTCACGGCAGAACTGCCCCCCCGCCCCCGGCTACGGCTGGCTATCTACCTGCCTGCCTCCCCCACCACGCTGCTCCCAGGTCCCTGTGTACCTTTGCCTGCCCGTACATAAACAGCACTCACATACTGATGGAAAATGAGCAAAAAAGTGGGTATAGGCCAGACAAACTTTTAAGAGCTCAGATTTTTTTTTTTTTTAACTTTTCCCTACTATATGACTATGGATGACCTTCTAAGATGTTGCTAACAAGGATCCCATGCTCTGGATGCCTTTCTCACCTATCTCTGCCCCTGAAATGTGCCCATCCCCTACGCCTGACCTCACATTCCACCCTAGCCAGGACTGTGTCTTTCACTTCCTGATTGGCATGAGTGTCTCCTCCCAGAATGCCCCTCTGAGCACCATTTGCATCCTGTCTTCCACACCAGCTCTGCCTGTCTTGTATTATAGCAACAGGATATGGAGTCACGGAGTCCACAGATAGATCTGGCTCCACCTCCTACCAGCTGTGACCACAAGCGAATCACCAACCTCTCCAAGCCTCAGGCTCCCCATCTGTATATTAGGAATAATCATAGCTCCTGTTGCCATAATAATAGCATATAATGCTAGTACATAATAATAAGAGTACTAACCTGCACTGTTGGAGATTAACCATGATAACCTATGTAACATTATTTGTAGACTAAGCAGCCAAAAGATTGAGCTCGTTTCCTCCTCACCACCAGCGCCACTACCATCATCGTCCTTTCTCACTAAACCATATGTTTCTGAGAGCACAGGCTCTCTCCAGGTCATGTTTGTACCCTTCTGTGTCCGAGGTCCTGCCCAACAATCATAAGATTGTCCTATATCCCCGTTGGCTCTATGACTCTCCTGTCTGTCCATGGTGGCCTGTAGTCATCCCTCTGAGGCCCTGGCTTCCCCAGGCTCTTCTCGTGGCCCTGATCCAGTTTCAGGGGCAGCACAGGATTTCCTGTAACTCTGAGTCCCACCTACCCTACCAATCACCCATGCCGGGGAGGAACTGCATTTAATGCCTCCCAGCCTGGATCTCCTGCTGAGATCTTCCCATTCCTGCCACTGCTCCATCTGCCTCACAGAGAGGTACCCAGGCCTCAGCTTCTCCTTTCCCTTCCTCCCCCATGAGCCATGCAGCTCTGAGCTCTCTGCCCACAAGAAAATGGTGGTGTCGTCCTGATGCGGTTCCTGCCTCTGCACTCATGAGCACGGTCTTTAGGATCTTAAAAGGGTCAGATCCCCACCTCCACGGATTATCTGTTGGAAAATCAGCCCCCACCACCTTTTATCCTTCGTTCAGGCTCACAGGGGCTGGCAGCAGGGGAAGGACATTTCCCAGAATGCTGGCCTGTGGGTCTGGATTAGAGCTCGCCAACGAGAGGGAAAAGCGACAGCAGCTGGGATGTGGCTCTCTGGAAGGGTGGGGAGCACCCTGTGGGTTTGGGCGCATGTGACGTTTTGCAGCGACCTGCAGCTGTTTCCTCTGCTCCTGCCTCAGTGCTAGAAGCAGCTGTGACCATGGTCAACAGCATCTTCTGGTTACGGACTCCCTGAAGTTGGTGGCCAACCTGAGAGGACTCGGTGGCCTAGTCTGACCTCTGTCTCCCCCGCTCTTTCAAGAGTTTTTCATTCCTCTATCAAATCTGATTCTACTTGAAATCACCTGCCATATTTCATTGTCAGCTCCTTTTCTCCTCTCAGCGCACAGCTTTTTACTAAAATAGGTTAAAATTAATGCTTCCCAAAGACCTCCTTTTATGCCACACATTCTAAGAACGTGTGAGGAGCATACTCAAAGGTACAGGAATTTGAAATTCCTCAAAGACTTTGTGAGCTTCGCTGATGGCAGAGAGAGGGTAAGATGGAACCGTAGGCTGGACAGCTCCTTTTCCCCACCTGATTCTCCTCACTTCTCTAGTGGGAGATGGGATGGAAATTTGGAATGGAAGATGTCTGTCTGAACCAGAAGAGGTTGGGTGTGAAAGCAATCGACACTGAATACATAGTGGTTACATGCCAGGGGCTGCGCTAGAGCTTAACAAATTATATAACTATATCACTGACTTCTTAAAACAACACAATAACTATCCGCAGTGATAACGGCAAATTGCCACTGTGGACGAGGACTTGCTCTGGGTGAATATTGTGCTAAGGACTTAGCTATGTTGTCGTGTTCAATTCTCCCACCAGCCTACGAAGTCAGTGCTGTCACTACACCTTTAAGTAAATGTGGAAACCAAGGTACAGCGGGGTTAAGTGGCTCATCCCAAGCCCTACAGCTGGCTGTATGTGAAAGCATCACACTCCAACCCAGGTCTACATTGCTCCGGAGCCTGATGGAAGCTGAGACCAGGTAGGGGCTGAAGCCTCTGATCATGACCTCCAGCCACCTCACTGGCACTCAAATCCTAAAGATGCCAAGTTGTCCTGCTGCCAGCAAGTGCTTTGGTGTCCTTCTCACATGTGCTGCCCTCTCCCCGCCCCAGGATCACACTCTCCTCGTGCTGTCCCGATGTGGCCCTCCGAAGGTTCTGCCTTTGCCCCACCCCGAGTGTCCCCAGGGGTAATTCCATTAAAGCAATTTACCCCTTCTTGAAAAGAAAGCTTCGCTTTCTCCCTAAACCATTTCCTTTAGAAAGAATCTGACTAATCTGGCTTTGGGGCAGGTCGTTCCCGTTCCTGTCTCCCCCTGCCCTGTCTGCCTTCTGCCCCTTCTGAATGGCATCTGGCTCAGAGCCACTCCACCCACTCTGGGAACCTCCCCCTGAAGACAAGACGTCCCCCCACTCAGAGCATCATGCCTGGACCAGGATTAGCAGTAATAACACCTCTCCCCCCAGCCACCTCTCCCCCCACCCTCCCTTTCCCAACCTTGCAAGTAAACCCCCCACCCAGGAGGATGGGGTAAGCCAGGGATGTGGAGATGCCACAGTGACTGTGCCAAGGGGGCACTGTGCCTATCTCCACCAGCCCCCCCAAAACCACCCCAAATAAACAGGCTTTCTGCTAAAACAGTGTGTGTGCTTCACAGATAGAGATCCGCATCTCCTCTTCCAGCCAAGAAACATCTCGGAGGCCTGGGCCCCTCTGGACATGTGTAGGTGGGCCGGGGTGGTCATTTCTGGTCAGATACTCCATGCCATCCCCATGCCCTGGGGAAGGGAGATGGCCACGGTGACAAGCGACAAAGGGAGGGAGGGGAGGGAGGCAAGGCTGCGGCAGGGAGGGAGACAAGGCTGCGGCAGAGAGTAAGCCTCGTCCAGATCCTTCTGCAGCCCCTTTGAGAGAGGGTACATGGATGACAATTAGCGTGCACACAGCCACACATGCACAAATTGCAGAACCATTATTTTGTAATTTCCATAACGAGGCCTTTGGAATAATAATCAAGCTGAAGGGAAAGGGAAGGAGAACAGCCCTGAGGGAGCTCAGGACTGCTCTTCAAGGGCCTCCGTGCCCAGCTCTCCACCAGCACAATCTTAAATAAAAGGCTGGTCCCCGGGAGGCGGGAAGCAGATTGAGGCCTCCCCTCACATGGGATCTGGAGGCAGAGCCTTTCAGAGCACTTGTGTCAATGGGGTCAAGGAATTTGTGGTGACAATAGCAGGCAGAAGTGTCCTTACAAGGCACAACTAGATAGAGACATCGGTGCCCCTTTGAATAGAGGCATGGGCCTTTAGATGAAAGTATGGGTCCAGACTGGATGGAAGAATGGGACCCATTTGGATGGAGACACAGCCCATAAGCAAGTTACCATCATTCTGCAGGCTCAGAGCTCTATGATCGACTCATTCTAGCCCTCTGGGTCATCACTGTCAAGCCCAAGAGAAGCACAATTCTCTAAGTATATGTTATGGTGAGTAACCCTTCAGTGGGTGGTTGGATTTTTAAACTCATGTCCACAACTCCCCAGGACACTGTTTTGGGCTCAGCATTGTGCTGTTAGACATTAGGTGCTGGAGGTAACTTCTTCACAAGTACTCCTATCCTGAGGTCCTTCTCTGGAGGATACTGTGATTGTAGAAATCAAAGAAAAGAAAAAAGGATCAGAGAAGAGAGGGAGCCTGGCAAGATCCATGAGAAAGCTTCTGCCCAGGAAGCTAAGCATACAGCAAGTGCTCAAAAAGTACAGTTTGAATCTGAAGCCACACTAGGAGAAGGTAAAACTTCTCTTGAATTTCAAGACTCTTCTGTCACTGGATTCTTGTAGGCCCAACCCCCTGCCGCTGTGAGCCCCAATCCTTCCTAAGAAAAAATGCATGATCAGGTTTTTCTGGGCAGAGCACAAAGCAGCTCCAACCTCCCTCTGCTTCAACCCACCTCCTTCTTACACAAGTGGTGCCTTCTCCTTGGTCCTTGGTCATCAGCACACTGACCTTACAGACTGTTCTTTAGGAAGACACCCCTACCCCAACCCACAAGCTGGCTGTGGCCAAAGAAGGTGCTGGCTTTGCATTGCCCATGCCAAAGTGTGCAAAAGGATGGACGGAGCTGCTGGCCCAGGCTTCCGTCTATGTGCACACTACAGATAGAGCAGGTGGGGCCAGGGAGGTAGGCTCGGTCACCTTGCCCATCCAGCTCCCCTCGCTCCAGCAGACAGGCTCTCGGGACGTCCCTAGAAGGACCCATGCCTCTCCTCTGTCCAGAGCACTCCTTTCCCTCCTCTTCCCCAGGCTGGGCCCAGTGGATGAGCTTGTCGTGAAGACCTCCAGCCTTCTCATAGTGGATCTTTAAGAGTCTGGCTTCTTACCCCATCAAACCCACACTAGGCAGAGTATGCAGGAACTAGACTGACTGCTTGGGCTCCAATTCCAGGCTCTGCTGCTGATTCCAAACCTTGGATAACTTGCTTTACCCTCTGGACTTCAGTTCCATCATTTGCAAAACGAAGTGATAACACAGCACCTACTTCAAAGGATTTTGTAAGGATTAAGTGAATTGATGCCTATTACACGCTTTCTATATGTAGGTTCTGCCACATTATAAGGGCTCCAAAACTGGCCTCAGAGTTCTGAGGGGCTGGTTAATACTCAGAAGTAAAGGACAATAAGCCAACAGTAAATGTGAACCTTCCAGTGGGGGTTCAATTCTTGAATTTTGGCAAAGTCAACCCAAAAGGCCTTAGCTGCTCCTGAATGTCCTACTTCCAGTTGCTGGCTTATGGCCCCAAGAGGTACTCCATGGGCTTCTCCAGTTCTTCCTGTGTGTGCAAGGACATGCTGTGCATCCCACGTCCCACATGCTGCTCCTTCAGCTCCCCTGACTCCACACCCTCTCCACCCAGTCAGCTCCTTCTACCACGTCTTCTTCTTCCCCACGTTTGAGACCCTTTCACAACAAGGCCAAGCCCAGCCATCTCATGGCCCAGTGATGTACTCCAGAAAGCAACATGAGCCCATCAGAGGCCAGAGCACCTGCTTTTAGGACAATGGAGAGAGTGGGAGGGATGACTGACACCAGAGCTGGGGACAGGAGCTATGACAGCAAGTCATAGTGGCCAAGGGGATGCAGAGAGCAGGAGAACATCCATGCTATGTAGGACAGAGGGAGAGAAGGAGCTGCGGTGGGAGGAGACTGAAAGGAGCTTAGGCCTAAGGTTTGAACTGCAAGCTGCCTGGGACTGCCACTTCTGCAGGGGGAAGTGGAAGGTGCTCAAGACTCAGCTCATTGGGCTGGACCAGGCAGGCTCTGCATCCTCCCTGGAGGCTGAGATGTGCATGTTGCATGTTCCAAGGGGTCCTTAGCCCAGTCTCCCCTTTTCTCCCTCTCCTCCATGGTACCTTTGGCAAAGCACATGTTGGAATCTACTTCTATCCCTTCTTTTTTATTCCTTAAATAGCTTTATGGAGGTATAATGAATATACTATAAAATTAATTGTAAGTATACAGTTTGAAAATTTTTCATAAATTTACAGAGTTGTGCAACCATCACTACAATCTAATTTTAGAACACTTCTATCACCTCCCCCAAAGTTCCCTCATGCCCATTTGCTTACAATAACTGCTCCCACCCCCACCCCCAGGCAACCACCCATCTGTTTTCTGTTTCTACCAATTAGCTTTTTCTGGATATTTCATGGATTCAATCTATATTTTCTTTGCATCTGGCTTCTTTCATTTAACTTAATATTTTTAAGGTTCATCCATATTGTAGCATACATCAGCATTCCATTCCTTTTCATTGATGAATAATATTCCATTGTATGGACATACCACATTTTATTTATCCATTTGCCAGTTAATAGACATTTGTATTATTTCCACTTTTTGGCTAGTATGAATAATGCTGCTGTGAACATCTGCATGCAAGTTGTTGTGTGGACACATGTTTTCATTCTCTTGGGTGGAAACTCATGAGTGGAATTACTGGATTGTATGGTAAATTTAGGTTTAACTTAAGAAACTGCCACATTCCTTTCCAAAGTGGCTGTGCAATTTTATGTTCCCACTGGTGTACAAGGGTTCCATTCTTCTTAAAATTTAAATTTATAGCCATCCTAGTAGGTGTGAAGTGGTACCTCACTGTGTTTTTGATTTGGGTTTACTTGCTGATGGATGATGTTGAGCATCTTTTCATGTGCATATCAACAATTTACATATCTTCTTGGCCAGACTGCCTCTTCAAAACTTTTGCTCATTTTAAAAATAGAGTTGTTTGACTTCTTCTTTTTTTAAGATTTATTTATTTATTTGAGAGAGAGAAAAAGAGAGCATGAGCAGGAGGAGCAGAGGAAGAGGAAGAGAGAATCTGAAGTGGACTCCACGCTAAACTTGGAGCCCGATGCAGGACTTGATCTCATGACCCTGAGATCATGACCTGAGCTGAAACCAAGAGTCAGATGCTCAACCAACTTCACCAACCTGGTGCTCCTGTTTTGACTTCTTACTAATTGAGTTTTAAGGATTCTATATATTCTGAATATGAGTCCCTTATCAGATTTATGAGGTACAAGTATTTTTTTCTCTGTCTGTGCCACGTCTCCTAATTTTCTTAATGGTATCTTCTGAAGAGCAAGAGTTTTAATTTTGATGAAGTCCAATTTATCAATTTTCTCTCTTTTTGATTGTGCTTTTGGAGTCATGTCTAAGAAATCTTTGCCCTAAAGTCGCAGTTTATTTTCTGACAAGTTTTATAGTTCTAGTTTTCGCATTTAGGTCTATGATCCATTTTGATTTAATATTTGCATGTGGTTTGAGGAAAGGGTTTGAGTTTGCTTGTCTTCCATATGGATCTTCAATTGTCTCACCACTCTCTCTTCTTTCTAAATGGATGCCAGGAACCACCTTGTGGGATGGTTTTCTGCCACCAATGGGACTCTGACCATCCATTCATCCCCAGGTGCCTCAAATGGAAGAACAGTCTGACAGTACTCACAAGGTACTGAGGAGAAAGGTGTGGGGCTCCTCACCATGCCAGCCCCGTTGCAGGGTCCAGAGCATACCTCCTCCCTCTTAGAGTCTACTGCCCACTGTTGCACATCCAGGAAGAGAACAGTGATGAAGAACTATGAGGGTGGTGGGATAGAGGCAGGATAGCAGCCTCCCTTCCTCCCACAGAGGGGTGAGAGGAGCTGAAGACAATACCATGTAAGCCATCACACCCCCTTATTAGCCGAGGTCCTATCTTTGACTAATAGAAAGCCCGTCATCCTCCAGCTATTGGCAGCTAGTGTTGGGAAGCAGGGAAAAGAGACATTCCATCACCTCTGGGTACCTCATCAGGTCCGTGTGACCATCAAATAAGCTGATTTTCTCTGGGGAACTTGGGTCACATGCTGACAGAGATAGGAAAGTGGGGGCCCTGCAACTGGAGGGCAGGATGCAGACAACAGCTCAGCAGCAGGCCTGCTCATCAGAAAGCTCTTGGAATTCAGGCTATCGATTCTCAGGCAATCTAACCCCGCGCAGACAAAAGGAAAATGCCCAGAGGACTCTCTGGCACTCTGAATGTCTGAATTCCCAGACAGGCCGTGCTGCCTAGGGGTGGGCCAGGCTGCCTCTGCCTCCCGGGGTGGGGGGGTGCAGGGACAGGTGGGGGCACACTGAAGGTGTGGGAGCAGCCCTGTCAGGAAGTGCGGGGTCCGGAGTGGGATGGCTCAGGCACTAGAGCACCAGGCTCCGGCACCCAGCCAGCACCCAGTATTCCTTCCTTCAGAGAGCACCGAACACACCCAGAAATCTTTCCTAACCTGGTGAGCACCCACCGCTCCCACTAAACTCTAGAAAGCTTTCAAAGAAAACAGCACACAGAATGACAAATATATTCCAGTCATGGCTCCTTTTGAGCAGCTGGTTGAATTATGTCCTGGTGGGCTCTTCCTCCGGGCTCTCCATCCTAACTCCCCACCACTGCACTGCTGCTTTGCTTGCCCCTTCTGACATGTTCACATGGCCTTTACCTAGAGGTCACATGTAGCAGGGAGAAGGGAGAAATTCTCATCATATAAGAATTATTTATTTTTAAAAAGATTTTATTTATTCATTTATTTATTTATTTGAGAGAGAGAGCATGTGAGTGGGGAGGAACAGGGGGCAGGGAGAGTGAGGGGGAAAGAATCTCAAGCAGACCCCATGCTGAGCATGGGGCCCATGCAGGGCTCAATCTCATGACCTTGAGATCATGACCTGAGCTGAAACCAAGAGTCAGGCACTCAACAGACTGAGCCACCCAGGTGCCCCGCATCATATAAGAATTAGAAAGGACCCTGGTAATGACCTGGTGTAATCCCTACCTGTGCAAGTGGGGAAACTGAGGCACAGAGGGAAAGTAACTGGCCCAATCCCACAGTATAGGAGCCTGAAACAGACCCAGGTCAGTGCCGCTGCTTCTGGGCTAGTGACCAGCACCTTCTCAGGTGGGAAACACATCAGTAGGTTTCAAGATCTAATTAAAACTGTTTTGTTCAGTAGCAGATGGATAGGAATATTCCTAAAAGCCGGGCTTGCTTTTTACTTATTCAATTAAACCCCAGAGTACTAAGTAAAAATTCAAGGAATAGAATTAACTCAAGAAAAAAATCATGCAATGGTTTTGCATATGTAATCTGGGACTATAAAGTCTGGAAAGAAAAAACTAAAAGCCTATAGAAAGTTCTAAATTTATATTTGTTCAATTATTCACTCATTAATTCAACATATTTCTATTGATTGAAATGCATCAAGTATATTTAAATCTATGAGTTCATGATGATACTTAAAACAAAAATCCTCATTGGTCAACTTTGGAGGATGTAGGGACCAAATTGTTTTCTTGAAATCTGATAAAAGAAAGAATCAAGCCTTTCTCTGCCTTTCCTATACAAACTATATCTCAGGGTAACCAAACAACTAATGACAGTAAGCTTCTTCTAAAAGTATTCCAGCTAATATATGCAGAAGGAATGACAGAATTAGAATGTTAATGTTTTGTAAACTCAAATAAAATATTGGATCTGGACAATAAGAATCAATACCTCTAATGTCACAAAGGGATGACCGATACACCATGCCTCCTGATGGAGGAATATGAGACTACAGTAGTATTATTTCCAAAGGAACAAACCTGAATCTATTCAAGCCTCTTACTTCCAATCTGCAGGAAATGCAGGGGACAGAGGAACATGTCAAGCAACACCATTGGAATGCAGTTAGCGAACCTAGACTAGTGGGTACCCTGCTGGGCCTAGTTTCTTCAACAAATAGATTTTAAGAAAAAATCAAGAGGGTTGCAGAGAGAGCTATAGATTAAGACTGAGAAGGCACCGTAAATCAATTGTAATTTAAAGACCTTCTTTAGAGCCTACTTCAAACAAACTTTAAAAAAAAAAAAAAGCAAGACATTCAGGGAATTCTGAAAACTCACTGGATATTCGATATTAAGGGATTCCTGTGAATTATGTGATAAAGGTGTTGTAGTTATTTTTTTCTAAAGAAAACTTATCTTTAAGAGATATATACTGAAATATTTACAGATAAAGTGATATGATAACCAGGATTTGCTTCAACACAGGTGGATAGATGAAAACAGATTGGCCTCAGGTTGAGAAATTGTTGAAGCTGAGTGATAAGCAGAAGTGGGTTCATTATACTATGCTCTCTACTTCTATATGTGTTTGACATTTTGCATTATAAATATGTTAGAAAATATATTTTTGAGCTCCTACGAGGTGGCAGGTGCAGAGGATGCAACAGTGAGCCAGGCAAAGAATAAAATTACTCTCCTTGGGCTCATGGGGCTTCCATTCTAGTGAGGACAGAAGGGGAGGAGAAGATAGACAATAAATTAATGCACAAAAAAATTCTCATATATTGACAAATGCTTTGGAGACAATAGGGGAAATGAGGGGACAGGAATGAGGAGTGGAGGGTGCTTTAGACTTTAAGGTTACAGCCAGCCACACAGAAGATCGGGGGAAATAATTTTCTAGACCGAGGGGGTAGTAAGTGCAAAGGCTTCAGGCAGGAATGACCTCAGGGTAGTAGGGAACAGCAGGAAAGTGTGGCTGCACCTTTGTGGGCCTGGACAGAGAGGAAGGAAACACATCAGAGAGCATAGTGGAGTCTGGTCAAGGAGGGCTGGTAAGGAATTGATTTTGTTAAGAAGAGGCGAGGCCATGGCAGACTGGGCTGGGCCCTAGGGTAGAGATGGAACAAAGCAGAGACAGGAACATATTTGGTGGAGTGGAAGCAGGGCTGGGGAGGATAAGGAAAGGGATCAAGAATGACCTAACTTTCAAAAAAAAAAAAGAATGACCTAACTTTCTTGATTCAACACCTGGATCTGTGATGATGCCATTTACTGAGATGCTAAAGAGTGGGGAGCAATCGATGTGAAGGAGAAAACCAAGAGTTCCAAGTGGGATGCATTGAGTTTGAAAAGCTTATTAGTCATCCTGGGGGAGATGTCAAGTCAGCAGGTGAATATATGATTCTTGAGCTCAGGTCTTGGCTGGAGATGTAAATTCTGCAGTCATTAGCATATAGATGGTATTTAGAGCTATAAGCTTTTTCACTCAATACCAAAATAAAGCACTAAGAGGAGCACCCCCCCTTTCTGAAGCCATCCCTGAACCTCAAATGAAATGGTGTTGGAACAGAAAGAGGTGTCAAACTGCTTTAAATTGTCAACCCCCAGAGCCCAGTATATAAGACTGCACACATTCTGGTCCAGTGCATTATCTTGTCATATAACTGCAGCTCCCCTTCATGGATTTTTGGAAGAAGCCACATGAGTCCTTCCCCCATCTCAGTGTATTCAAGTCCTACCATCTTTAAAGACTCTTTTAAAAAGTCATTCTATATGCAAACAATGAATCATGGAACACTACATCAAAAACTAATGATGTAATGTATGGTGATTAACATAGCATAATAAAATAAAAATTTTTTAAAAAGTCATTCTATTCTCGTGAAGGTTTCCTGTCCTTCAGACTAGCTGGAAACAATCTTCCACTCCTCTCTATATCTGCCTTCCTTGGAGATCTTACTGCTCTCAGCCTTGTGCTGTGGTTATGTGGGCACAGTCTCCCTTGGTGAGACTTTGATGTCCCCAGGAGCAAGCCTGTGTTAGCCTCATCTTTGTCCCAGCACAAATGGGTTGGATATTTGGAATCTGGATCTCCTTAGCAGTTCTACCAGCGAAACATACTCAATTGGTGAAGAAGGTTTACAAGCCTTGTGCCAAAGCAGAGCCAGATTAGATCAGCAAAGGAAGGTGGGCAGAGGTCAGGTCTCCTTAGCCTTTGAGGAAGATCCTATGCAAGGAAGTGACCTTGCTGACCCAAAAAAGCCTCCAGGTTTGCGGGGAGAGAGAAACTGGCCCAACTGGCCACACTTATGCTGTAATATAATGAACACTTGTCCACGGGCACCATTTTTGACTATGTGCAGAATAAAGCTACAGTCTAACATTCTTTTTCACCTACCTGTCTCTGGTACAGAACTCCATCTTCCGTGCCCCAGGCTCACCTCCAACCCATCATGCAACTCTCAACTTGCACTTTAAGAATGTAAAATAATGCAAACATTTGTCTAACACTGCAAAATCAGGGAAATAAATCGAATATAAAAAGAATATATTATAAAATTATTATTGAATAAATTGTTTTTGTGTATAAGTTCTTCCTTCATCACTATCTCTACCCATCCCATCCCAAACTCCTCACAATAATAAGCAACTGACCTGGGCTGATAAAATGAGAAAGGTCACCTTACAGTGGCCTTGCCAGTCCTTTCCTTACCTCCCTGTGCCTGGGACTCTTTCCAGAACCCTAGGGCTCAGTCTCCCAGTGGCCTGGCCTGTTCTACTGTCAGTAATCCTGGTGGGTGAGCCCAGAGACACCTGGCTTTCTACCTCGGACATGCTCAAAGATCAAAGCCCCACTGATCTGGGACAGGTCAGGTAGAATCTGGGGTTCGTGGCATAGTGGCCCTTCAGTGATGCCCAAGAGAGGAATGTGGGCAGTCCTGAATGGCAGATTAGCCAGAAGTGAAATTCAGAAAACCCCAGAGGCTGACCAGAGTCTCCTTTCATAATGCAGACCAGACTGGTGGACTTCTATAGGCACACCAACATGCGAAGTTTCCTCTGGAAGGCATATTTCCCTGTACCAGGTTGGCTACTGTGGTCCCTGACCCACACGGCGTCACACACACAAATCCCGTTCCATGACTGTGGTTTCATTCACATTGTGTGAAATTGGCAGCATTCCCAATTGACAATATTTCTTTCATAGTTAAACTAATTTAGGAAATGTTGCAAAGCCCAACCCCCTCCAACAGATCTAGGCTACATGTTCTCAGAAAGGCTCTGGAAAATCCCGTAACAAAGAAACCTATGTTTGATTTAGTATTTCTGTCATTCAACCACACAACCACTGTGTCTCACATTTGCATGGTAGTAAGACACTCGGGGAAACACTGGTCAACACTTCCATGATTTAATCAGCTGAACTTCTGGAAGCATCTCATGTCCGTGAGTCTCAAGCAATTATCAAAACCCTTAATATAAGGTCACCCATGTCCTGTTTCAGGGCAAGAGCTGGAGGCTCAGAGTGACTCAGTGAGTGACCTAGGATCACACAGCTGGTTATAGGAGAAATAACAACAGGACCCAGACCTCCAGAAACCAGGCCAGTGCTTGGGCTCTGGGAGGACATGTATGAGCGAGCACGCCAGGCCTGAGCCCATAGAACCTACAGTCAGGCTCAGTCTAAACTGGTAAGGCCTTACCCAGTTCTGAGGCCTGCTCACAAGCATATCCATGGCCATTTGGCTTTCCCCTTCAGAAGATCTAGCACACTTCCCTGCCCCAGGACAGCCCCCATCGGCCTGTCCTACTGCTGGAGGTCCTGCTCCAAACACTTGTCCCCTAGGTTCTAGGTGATTCTCCACTAACTCACAAAAAGCAGGCAGCCTGACAGAGAAGAAGCAAAGAGCCCTTAGAGAACCCCTGGTCAAAACTTGCACCTGGCAACCCGCGGGAAGGTTTGGCTTGGCCCAACTCAGAGGCTTTGTTTTGTTTTTAATTGAGGTAAATATCTTAAGAGAATACACTATAAAAATTAATACAGATGGATGAAATTTCTAAATGTAAGAGCTAAAACTATTAAACACGTAGGAGAAAACACAGATATAAATATTTATGGTCTTGGATTTAAGTAATGGTTTCTTAGATATGACACTAAAAGCACAATCAACAAAAAGAAATAATACAAAAATTGGATTTCATCAAAATTCAAAGTTTTGAGCTTTAAACGATGCTAGGAACAAAGTGAAAAGACAACCCATAGAGTCAGATAAAATAGTTGCAAATCATATACCTGATAGGGGACTTGTATCTAGAATATATATATATAAAGAGCTCTTAGGAGCGCTTGGGTGGCTCAGCTGGTTAAATGTCTGGCTCATGATTTCAGCTCAGGTCATGATCTCAGGTTCCTGAGATGGAGCCCCACCTCAAGCCTGCGCTCAGCAGGGAGTCTGCTTAAGATTCTCTCTCACCTTTTCCCTCTGCTGATCCCCCTGCGTGCACGGATGCTCTCTCTCTCAAATAAATAAATAAAATCTTTAAAAGAAAAAAGAGCTCTTACAACTCAATAATAAAAAGACAACCTAATTAAAAATGGGCAAAAAATTGAATAGAAATTTCTCTGAAAATGTGTCAATAGCCTCAATAAGCACATGAAAAGATGCTCAATCACATTAATCATTAGCGAAATGCAATTTAAAACTACAATGAGATACCACTTCACACCCACTAGGACAGATATAATAAAAAAGATGGACAGTAACAAGTATTAGAGAGGATGTGGGGACATTGGAACCCTCATACATTGCTGGTGGGAATAAAAAATGATTCCCCACTTTGGAAAACAGTTTTGCAATTCTTGAAAAAGTTAAGCATAAAGTTGGCATATGACCCAGAAATTCTAGTTCCAAACCTAAGAGAATTGACAACGTATGTCCACATGTAAACATATACACAGCTTATCATTATTTATAAGGACTAAAAAGTAGAAACAGCCCAACTTCCACTTTATGAACAGATAAAAAAATGTGGCATATTCATTCAATGGAATACTATTCAGTTATAAAAAGTAATATAATATCGATACATGCTGTAGTGTGGATGGACCTTGAAAACATGATGCAAAGTGAAAGAAGTTAATTACAAAAGATCACATATTATAAGACTCCATTTCTATGAAATGTCCATAGTGGGTAAATCCATAGAGACAGAAAGCAGATTAGTGGTGCCAGGGGCTACGGGGAGGAGGAAATGGTTGAGAGCCTCCTAATGGGTATGAATTTCTTCTTGGGATGATGAAAATATTCTGGAATAAGATAGTGCTGATGATTGCACAAATTTGTGAATATACTAAAAGCACTTCCATCCATCCCTATTGCCTTGCTCCTGGCTCAGCCCTCATAAGCACTACATCTAGAACTGTGGCTGGGACTGAGTTTCACCTTATTCATGAGTGCAGTGGAGCCCAAACAGGCCAAGGCACTTGACCAAGGTCACCCATTTAGCAGTGATGCAGCTGGAACCAGAGCCCATATCCCCACACCTCAGGGCCTTTAAGAGCCTATGCAACTTCCCTAGGAATTTAAGGCCTTGGAATGCTATTTGGAAAAAAACACATACTGGCTTCTTTGTCTACATTATCACCACCCTCATCTACTCCCATGAAGAAGCAAAACGCCACCATACCTAAAACAGGTAAAAGCCCCGTGCCCACGCAACAGACACTGATAGTGAAGCTGGGAGGCTTGGCAACTTTTGCTCCCCAAAGTCCCCACGGGGTGCAAGGCATTGCCTGTGCCTCACTTTCTCCTCCCTGGTTACCTTCGTCCTTTCCTCCTCACTCTGTCCTCCTCCTCTTTCTTCTCTCCCCCTTTTGAGTTGTTTCAATCAGGTGGGGGTTCACTCCTCAAGTAATGGCAAATCAGGAGACCTCCCTGTAATGGGGTGAGCTGCCAGGGATCAGCCCTACAGGAGGAAAGTGACCCATGTCATAATATCACAGGTAACGTGGTACTTCAGGCACTCTTGGTGACACATGAATTCTAAATGTCAGCTTAGTAGCTGTGAAGCAGTAAATGATTGGGTTCACTTGGAACGGACTCTTTCTGTAATAAAATTATTCCTACCTCGGAAGCAAACCTTGCAGAGAAGCTGAACCTAAGTTGCCTGGTTTTATCACAGAACAGAATTTGGACAGAAGAATCTGCTACACCACAGGGACCGAGCAGAGACACTGCACATAGAGGGTTCATGAAAAGATATTTGCTAATGTGATGTGTTTGGTAAGATCCACAAGGATCATTTTTAAGAGTATGAGCAAGGAGCCAAGTTTGAAAACAAAGAGCTTCTCCCACACCACTTCTCCAAACTGTATTCTGTGAGGTGTCATTAGATGTTCTGAGGAGAAAAGCTTCCTGTGGCCAAAAGAGTTTAGGAAGAGGTTAGCACTAGATACCCCTACAGGAGCCTCAAGAAGCACGCTGGAAGCCAAAAAGGTTTGTGGGGTCCTGCAGAAGAGCCCCACTCACACACACCTCCTTGTTCTGAACACAGACCCCTTTCCACAGAACCCCTGTGTCAGCTGAAGGCACAAGAGCTCCATGGCGTGTCAGTGGGAAATGCCATGGCTGAGCCAAGGCACCCGGTGGGGTGGCAGGGGGGGGCGGCCAGGGGTGAAGGAGCAGGTTGAGCTTCTGATGCTGGGGATGGTTGAACAGCAGTAGCAAGGAAGGGGTTTTGTAGACTCTGGGCTGACATACAAAGGTGGGATAAGGAGAAGGTGGGAGGACGCTCAGGGTTGTGGACTGCCATGTGCCCCACCCCCCAGGGGGTTTATGTGGGAAGAGGGCTGGAGATGCTGCTCAGACTGGTTTTACAGCGGCAAGAGACCCACGCCGAGAGATGTGCGCTGGTGGGAAGAGCAAGCTAGCAAGGAAGCCCCTATCGTGGGCAGGCCCTCCCTCTCCCCAGGGCCTGCAGTGGCTCACTGGCAGCAGAGGAAGGAGAAGGGAGGAGAGGAGCTCAGTGCCCTGCCAGGCAGGCTACCATTCCCATTCATAGCATGCCCCCAGCCAGCCGCGGGGCTGGACACCGGTGCTGAGACGGGGCACTTCATTCACCTATGCCACGTTCGTCAGGAGAGAGGAAGAGCAGAGGCATGAGGGAGACGGTGAGGCAGACAGTGCACCAGCCCACACCCGGAAGCCCAGGGCTCCAGCACTCAGCTCAGGACGGCTTTTTCCAGCCCTGGATGCAGCTGCTTCATCGCCCCCTCCCCCGCCTTGCCCCAGCTGTGCCTGTCCACCATCTGCCTGACCCACTGCTCCCGGGGCTTGGGTGTGCCCCTCCATGAGTCCCATCTCGCCCCGAAGAACAGGTACCAACTTCGGAGGAGCTGCCTCCCGGGTGAAATCCCAATGTTTCAGTATCTGATTGCTCTCTACAGCTGATCAAATGTGATTTTGGTTGAGAGAGAAAAATAAACTCACTAAAAGAAGGCAGCTCAAATGAAGCCAACGTCAAAGACAAAGCCGGGGCACAATGCCTGAGTGGGTGGGGGCTCAGCCCTGCAGCCTAGGTTGTCTGGGGCTTTCAGTAAAGGTGACAAAGGACAGGATTTTGTTTATTCCTACTGACATATACATGCTTATACATACAGTATATGTGTACATACAGACATGCATACATATGACATGTGCACATATATCAGGGAATCGGATGCTGAGATTGGAAAATGGGGTCACCATGCTCAGATAACCTGCAAGGAAGAAACAGTGACTAAACATGGGAGTTGGGGGGACAGAACCCCTCCGAAGAGCTGAATGGGGGAGCCAGTCCTGTGGAAAGGAGGGGGGGGCAGGAGGGCACCTGCAAGCATCACAGATGGAAGGCACTGCAGAGATGGGTCCCTCCGTAGGCCCAGGAGGGTGGTTTAAAAACTGCATGGGGCTGGGGGTTCAGGGATATGGGGTCTGGGGGACATGATAACCCCACTGGTAGGGCACATCAGAAACCCTTCAGAGGAGAAAATAATAACAGAGAGGGAAGAAAGAGAGAAAGGAGAAAGGAGAGGGGAGAGACAAGTGGTGTTGTCCCCAGAGTGGGCTGCAGAATGAACCCAGTGGTCTCCGCACTGGACACCAAAGGCTCGTGAGCTATTCCCATGAAGCCTGCTCTCTGTCCCTTTCACCTGCCACCAGGCCCCTCAGGCCTGTGATCTCTTGCTTGTTGGCCCCCTCTCCTGTATGCCTTCCTTGTCCAGGGACTTCTCATGAAAAAGACTCTCTCCAAAGATACCCTGGGCACCAAGTGGCACCTGGGGCCCATCTGTGTAACCAGAACGCCTCCCAGCCAGCATTGGCTCCTTCCCGGGTCCCCACCTCACCGGCTCCCGGGATCCAAGGCAGCAGGAAGGATGTAGCCAAGCTGTACGTGGGGTCTGATGGTTTCTCCAAGATACCCGGTAACCACTTTGTCAGGAATCACTGAGCAGGCCCCGAGGAGATTCTCCGTCTCGTCCCTCTACTTAAGTGGATGTCCTTCTCCCAGCATATCTGGGTGGGTAGTGAGCAGAGCTGAGGAGGGGCAGGTTGCTCTGGGTCTGCACTTGGGCGGGAATGCACTCAGCTGGGCACCCCTTGGGGTTCATGTCCTCCCTCCCCTCCCCTACTCCTCAGGCTCCCTGCTTGCAAATAGCCCTGCGTCCAGAGCCAAGCCCGGGCCACACAGCCACCGCCCCCTCCCCACCATCTGTCTTTCAGGGCTCCAAGAAACCCAAGCAGCTCTGTGTGGCAAATGCATTTGGAAGCATGAAGTCTGTTGGAAATCTAATGAGACCAGAGTCGAACAGAAAGGCAAAATTTAACTTCTTTCTCCCAGCCCTGGATTTAATGTTGCCATCCCATGTCTGCCTTGTTGTAGTCCTGCCTTTGCTCGGGAGGGCCCCAGGGCACAGTCAGCACACCTGAGTTAGTCTCCACACCAGCTCCGACCCTTATGGGCCAATCTGCTACCTCCAGGGTAAAACACAGAGCATCGCCTCAGCTCTGCCTATGACAGGTCCTTCCAGAGGCTCTAGAGAGTTCCCGTGCCTGCCGAGGAGGACGCATTCTGGGAAGAGCCTAGCAGAGCCGCTCTGTCTAAAGGAATGACAGGCGTGTTAAGAGTCTGCCGAGCTCCTTCAGCCTGGGAGGCAGAGGTGGCCCAGGGGCTAAGCAGGCCTACAAAGTGCACTAGCGCTGCCCGAGGGAGCCTCCCCCCTCCTGCATGCAGTGGTGGGCACCCACCCTGTGGGGGCTTCGGAGGCCGAAGGACGCAGCTCTGCGAGCAGCCTGATGCTCTATACTGATATACAAGTTCCCTGGTACTACGATTACTTGGTATGGTGGCCTGGGCTCCTTCTCTGGGGGGGGGGGGGGGGTAGTGTCTGATCAGTGGGCTATTGGTGCTAAAATGGGGGAGATGGAAGAGATGGGCCAGGCCATAGGGGGTGTGAGGGCAAACCCCAAGTGGACGAGCACCTACGGAAGCACCGTGTGTTTCCTGCTTCCCGATCCTCCGGGCCACAAGACAGGGGCACAAATGGGGATAGAGAGAGACTCCCTATAGGCGGGGGGGGGGGGGGGGGGGGAATGAGGCCCGCTTTCACACCTGGGCTGTGGAGGCCTCACCACAGAAATGACAGCAGCCATCTCTGATGGCACCTCCCAAGTGTCAGGCTGGTGCCAGGCCTTGATTGCATGGACCCGTTCATCCTCAGAGTTGGGCTCTGCCACTTGTTAACTGAAAGGTCATCATGGACAAGTCCCAGCCGCCTAATCTCCTCGAACATTCTCATCTTTAAAAAATAGGAGGCATCGTATCAATTCCATATGGCTGCTTCAGAAACAACCAGGCAGCACTCAGCACAGGGCCTGGCCCATGGGACTGCTCACTAGACGTGAGCCAGTATTATGATCGAGTCTTTCCGAAATATGCACCCCAAAAGGCAGACGAGATGTAGGTGCAATATGTTCTTTGAAGCGTTATGCATAGTCATTTTAGGAAAAGCAGATTCAAACCAAATGTCCAACATTATGGAAATTGTTTTGTATAGGATATTATACCCAAAGGTAGACAGCCAAATGGACAGCCATTAAAAATAAGGTTCATGATTTTTTATATCAAAATGCTTAGGCTAGACTGTTAGGCACAAAAGGATAATAATAAACGACAAAGAGAGGCTACAAGTTAAAGTAAATACACCAAAATATTAACAGAATTATGGGTATTATTTTGCCTACTCCTTTATTATGTTTAGCTTCTTAAATTTTTGACAGTAGGCATCTGTTAATTACATATTTAAAAAATCTTAATTTACTTGAGTAAAAATAAAAATTGAGAGCCAGGAAAATATTATGTAGAATGTAAGGCATAAGGAGCTATATGGCAATGGGGAACATAAGGACAAATGGACGCCTTTGGAAGGAAGCATCTCTAAAATCAGGAAAATACCCAGAAAGGAAAAGATAAACCCATGCAGAGAAAAAGAAAATTGGATCTATAATAAATTTGAGTTTATAAGGAATAAATATGCAGTGTTTGTGGAAATTGTGTTGATCTGGAAAAAAGAACGATAAATATGTATACGATGTAAATCTTTTATGATAAATCTGTGAAGACCCGATGAGCTAACATCCATGCTAGCTGGTGCTGTGTGAAATCCACGACTCCCTGCAGATGATCAGGGTGCTCGCTGCAACAATGGCAAGTTCAGCTGGCCATGCTCTGAGGTGCTTGTCCTCCTTCACCTGTGTGTGAAGGCACGATGCCCTCCGGGGCAGAAGGAAGCAGACGCTCAGCTCATAGCACTCCCACCCTGAGCCCTCCTATGATCTGCCCAGAGCTCCCTGAATTTTCCTCTCCAGCCCTGGCTTTCCACGTCTTCAAGAAAGACCACCCTGCTTCAGTTCTAAGTCAAGCCCCCCCGCCCCCTCCTCTGGAAATGATCCAGGATTTAAGAGCTCAAGATGGAAAAGAAATGATCATTTACTGGAAACAACTTTTGTGCTAGGTGCTGTGCAGAGAACTGGAGGCCCAACAGGGAATGGGACAGGTGTAGTCTCCCTGAGGTTAAATTAATACCAAGGTACCAGGTGCCAGGCCAGACCCAGAGCAGGTGCCTCAGGCCTTGAATGAATAAGCGGGATAACTTAAAAATTATTTTATCCACTGTATTAGTCAGGGTTCTCCAAAGAAACAGAACCAAGGTTCTGTAGGGTGTGTGTGTGTGTGTGTGTGTGTAGCGATAGAGATTTTAAGGAATTGACTCATACAATTATAGAGTCTGGCAAATCCAAAATCTGGAAGACAGGTCACAGGCTAAAGACCTAGGAAAGAGTTGCACCTCGAGTACAGAAACAGTCTACTAGCATTAATTCCCTCTTCCTTGGGAGATGTCAGTCTTTTTTTTTTAATTAAGCTCTTCAACTGATTGGATGAGGTCCACCCACACAATGGAGGGTAACCTGCATTACTCAAAGTCTACTGATTTAAATGATAATTTCATCTAAAAAAATACTTTCACAGAAACATTTAGAATAATGTTTGACCAAACACCCAGATCCTGTGGCCTAACCAAGCTGATGTAATAAACTAACCATCACACCAACCTGACTCTTTCACCGATGAGAAAAAAAAGAAAGAAAGAAAAGAAACAGGTCCTTGGAGACCACAGGACTTGCCTATACAGAACTGACAGAGCCTAAACTTGAATTCAACCGTATGCCTAAGCAATTTCTCTTTTCCACCCTTCTTAAATAAAAGCAAATTTTCTGCCTTTTTCTTTCTTTAACCAGCCTTTCCCTCATAAAAACAAATTTTCTGCCTTTTTCTTTCTTTAACCAGCCTTTCCCTCCATAGAAGCCTGATTTCCAGAGTTTATTCAAACTTAGAGACCATCTATCATTCTGACACATTTTCCAGAATCTCTAAAAATATTCAATCAACACACAGCAGAAAAGCGTGCACTGCTCATCAGCCCCATCCCGTGAGTCTGGTTCAGCCTCTGACCTATGGTCTTTTTACATCTCCCCAGTCTGATGTCTGCTGTGACCAGGGCTGAATATTGACCGGCTTTCTCTGCAAGGATCTGGAATTTTTTTTTCCTAAAGCCTCCAACAGGACCAATTCCTGCCTGCCTCAGACAGATTAACTCTGTTCTGGCAAGGGGTTGTGCTAAACTATTAGGTTGATCTGTATGAAACTGCTGATATTTGACATACAGAAATAGCATTTTCATATAGTTCAAGAAAAAAATGAGCTCATCTTTTCCTGGTCAGACCTCACCTTCTTCAGTGTCCTGTTTTCTGTGGAAAGAGAATCTCCACTCCCTCGGTGGACAGGAATGAAAGATGCTGTTATTAAAAACAATCTAAAGTGATCTGAGAAGTGACAGCATCTCTTAGAGCAATGAGGTAATGCATCCAGCCTGCCTTCTCTGCCGTTTAACTTCCTGACAGGAGGCACAGAACGTGAACAAATTGATTGTCCTGTACAAAGTCAAGTAAATAAATAGCAATGCTTAATGCAATCATTTTCCATATTGCCTCATCAAAACCCACGCAGCCAAAGCCATTTATGAATTACGTAGGCCCCTCCCGTTGTCGTCTTTCAGCATGTTGCTCTCAAAGATGCCTGCGGGTGGGGAAAACAGGAGAGCAGGTGCTAATCAATCTTGAGGCTACGATCAGAAATGATTTAGAAAGATGACAGCCAGCTTGAGCCATTCCTAAATTTCCAAGAGAAAACCTCCAAGGGACTAAGTCATTAATACAGAGATAGGAAGGAGGTTGGGGGGAGGGGGTTATTATTAGAGAATAACTACCTTGGTGCCTTTGTCCTGCTTTAGGTTTGCAAAGAAAAAATAAACTCTGGGGAAGAAGTGAAGATGATTAAGGACCCAGACCAAGAGTAAGGGTAGGCTAGAATGAAATGATCCTTGCAATCTTGCATCTAGCTTGTTGAATTTCTTACTTCCCTTCCCTCTGGCCATTCTCAAAAGGAGGATAATAGAGCCCAGAAAATCAGGGATAGAAGGATTCTTACATACGGTGGTGGACACTTGACTTATTCCATCAGCAGCTAGGATGGATCAGAGGCTCTGAGGAGATATTCTTGAAGGAGGTGAGGCCCACAGCAGCAAGGAGCAGAAACCATGTCCTAGTAATTAAAGGCCACTTACCCTCCCATGTGGAAAGGATGCACCCCCGGAAGATCGTGCCCACAATGTTATTAGGCTGTGGTATGATGACACAAATATGAAAATGCCAGTATGTTTCAATGAAGATAAATTCGTTTTCATCAAAAGGATTGTCCTTTATTGTTCTATCCTTGCCACTTTGGGAGGTGGGGATTAAGGTGTCTTCTCTTTTACAGAATCAACAATGGCTGTAGATGGTCATTATAGTTCAGTGGCTTCATAAGGGGGTCATAGCTAACTCCAAGTTTAGGCTATAAAGTCAACACCTAAGGCAAAAGCCCCTTGTAGCAGCCAGCATGACAGCCATGCATACATGATAGCTTGTCTGCATTCCTGTATCCTTCCCTCTAATTTCTTCTGTCAGTTTGAATGCAGAACACCCACTGCACTTGAGCTCACACTCACATTGGTCTGTGACTATTAAAAGGTAAGGGGGAGGCAGGCTTCACTCCCAGGGTGAGGCGCCTCAGGCTGCTTATCCGAGGGTACCATTAGAAGCTCACAGCAGAACAACACTGTGGACTCGGGCCCATCCAGCTTTTGTTCCATTTCAGGTTTCCAACCAGGAGGAAGACTTGGAACACAGAGTTCAAAGGTCTGGAATTTAGTCCATGAGCCCTGAATTTCTCACAGGCAGGAGGCATGGCTTAGTCACTTCTGTCCCCACATAGAACCATGCACAAAGTTGGTGTGCAGGACTGTTTGATCAATGAATGAATGAATGAACAGCCACATGCTTACTCCTCTCTGATCACATGCTGTGGGTTTAGTAACCAAGCCCAGGGGGAAGGAAGTAGGAGTGACCTGACTTTGTGCCTCTTCACAAAGCTGGAAGAAGCAGAAGCCACAGGAGTCCCATAATCAAGGGCCCCTCAGCCTTGCTGTGGAGGCTGTGGGCCCCTGGACAACAGGACTAGCTCCCAGTATGAGTGTGCCCATGGTGGAGTTGTGGGCATGAAGCCTTGGCTACCATACCTCCTTATTCCCTACGGCACCTGCTTCAAACCTAAATTCATGGGCCCTTAGTGAGAGGAGAGACTTTCTAAGACTTGACAAAGGACAGACTAAGGAAGGCATCCCTCCCCTCTTCCCCTGAGACTTCAGTCTGCAGTCATACCTGCCCTCCCTAGCACCCTTGCCCTTGCCCTCCACCGACCCCTAGAGAGAACAATCTTAAGTTTCCCCATGCTCCCTCTTAAAGCCATCATCCCTCTGTGTAGCTCTTCCCTTTGCTGTTACAGTCTGGTATCTGCCATCTCCATGTATTAACTCCCTCCATAATCCTCAAATACCCATCTCCCATCTAGAGCAGCGTTCTCGACTGATGCTTGGGGCCAAATAATTCTTTGTTTTGGGGGGCTGTCCCGTGCCTTGAAGAATGTTCGGCAGCGTCATCTTTACCACTATCTGCCTGTACACCCTCCAGTTTTGACAATCAAAAGCCAAACACCCCCCTAGGGGGAAAAGGGGGAAAAATTGCCCCTGTTTGAGAACCATGGGTCTAGAGTAAGAAGAGACTGCCATGGGGTGTGAATAAATGTTTGTTAAGGGAAGGAACAAATGAACAGAGAATGACTAAATGAATGAATCAATTGATCAATCAATGCACGGGAGAAGAAGCATACTGCCCCCCGGGGAGCTCTGGGTCCATAAACTGAGAGCTACAGGCAGAGAAGCAGTTAATAGGTCAGCCAATCCTACTGAGACCCTGAATCCTCAACGGGCTTTTGCTGACTGTGCAGTTTGATGCATTTCCAATTAACAAGACTTGCAGATGCCAATGGACCTTCAATAGGGTCACAGGAATGGGGCCTCTGATAAGCCGGGCTGCAGAGTGTGACACAGGGAAGCTCAGGCACCTGTCTGCCAAGGTGCTGATTCATTTTCTTTGTCAAGTTTGCAATTTGGAATGACAGTTTCTCACCTTCTGTTTCCGCAGCTGCCATTTGCAAAGGTTACTTGCTCGAATTTGCTCGGCATTTCTCCTCCTTTGACCTCTCTCTAAGCTCTCACTTCTCTTCCTCTCTCTCTGTCTCCCTCCATCAGGGTCTTTTTTTGGAGTTGACTAGACTGTTGGAGGAGATCCCTCACTGAGGTAGGACCAGTGAACCTGTGTCATTAAAGGTCAGCAGACTTCCATCAAGAAGGGAGAAGGAAATAGAAGGCTGAGGGGCCTGGCCACACACTGTCCCTCCTTGGCTCTCTCCAATTCAAACACACTCCTCATCCCAGGCTCAGGGCCACAGAATGTGAGCAAAGGCTGGGGCTGTGGACAATGAAATAGTTCGGTAAGATGTAAAATAGTCTAGGCTTTCTTGTCCTTTAAGCTACGAATAGGTCCTGCTTGGTGAGTGTCTAAGCATTGCCAAGCATTTTAAGATTATGATCTCATGTAATCTGTCAGCAACCTTATGAAGTAAGGGTTCTATCCTTCATTTTACAGGAGAACAAAAGGGATTTAAAAGTTCTCAAATTTAAGAGTGCATCAGAATCACCTGGAGGACTTGTTAAAACACAGATCGCTGGGCCCCACCTCCAGAGTTTCTGATCCAGTAGGTCTGGGCTAGGGCCTAAGAATTTGTATTTCTCAATTGGATGATTCATGCCTTAGACTAGAAATCTAGTAACTTACTTAAATCATACATTTGCCAAGGGCAGATATGTATGGGAACCAAGTCTCTTGGATTGTGGAGGCTGAGGTCATAACCTGGCATCATTTCAGGTAGCCCTGTGGGCCAACAGACCCCATTTTTATAGATGGAGAGACAATCTAACACTCATTATGCTGTTCATTAAATATTTACCAAACTTCTATCACATGCTCTGCCATGTGTGAGCTGCTGGGATGCACACAAAAATAGGAAGCTGTCCTCCATGAGCTTACACGTCCAAAGAGGGAGAGGGGCACACACCCCCATAATTATAATAAAGTGTAGGCAGAGATATTGCTCAGAAAGAACAAAGCATTTGTTAGAGTAGTGATTCTCATTTTTTTTTTTTTTGGTCCCAGGGCCCCTTTATATTCTTAAAAATTATTGAGAACCCCAATAATAAATTCATAGCATGTTCACACAAATAACAGATTTTTATCAAAAAAAAAAAAACAACATTTTCAGAAAAGGTAAAAAGGCTGGCCTTGCTTTATGGTTTTTTGCAAATCTCTTTGTATTTGGCTCAACAGAAGATAGCTGGATCCTCACTTCTGCTTCTGCATTCAGTATGATATAATATGTCATTTTGATTGACGTATATGAAGAAAATTGATAAAAGAGAAAAAGGGAAAAAAAGGGAAAAAGGCAAAGAGAAAATCATTGTTGTAGCCTTTTCAGATAATTGGGGATATTCTTCTGTGATACTACACTACAACTCAATAAGTTTAGCTACAATGTGTAATCTTAAACCTGATAAATGAAAATTTTGCATTCACACTGCATTAAAATACATGCATCTATTTTGAATTTTCAAAGGAAATTTTACCTATGCTTGATTTAGTCACATCCCATATTGGTCATTTGGCAAATTTCAGTATAATGAGTTATGAAGATCTTCCAAATGTTGACGCATTACATCATACAGTATCAAAAAACTATCATCATTAATATCCCTCTTTAAAAATGGGAAGCTCTCAAATTCTCTAAAACTCTAATTTACTTAAAAGCTCAAATTTTATCATGAGCAATCCATACCTTCAGTGGTTTTCATTGGAATGGTAAGCTCACTCCTCTTAATTTTCAGTGCAATATCTGCCAAATATCCAAGTCTAAAAAGCTGATAATTTGTGTGTCTGACGTTCTTGCAACTGAAAATGATGTTCCTTGAAAAAAGTGGCTAGTTCGGGGTGTCTGGGTGGCTCAGTAGGTTTCAGCTCAGGTTGTGGTCTCAGGCTCGTGGGATCGAGCCCTGCATTGAGCCCTGCATCATGCTCTGCGGTCAGTGGGGAGTCTGCTTGAAGATTCTCTCTCTCTGTCCCTCCCCCGACTCATTAGCTCACGTGTGTACATGTTCTTTCTCTCGTAAATAAATCGTAAAAAAAAAAAAGAAAAAGACAAAAGTGGCTAGTTCAGCTTACAACTCAAATAACCACATGAGTGCTTTTCTTTGAGACAATGATAATACTTCAGGGTGCAGCAGAAGTATTTTATTTGAACTTAACCATTTTGTCCCACAGAATGTTAAAAAGACATGTACTCAAGATCCAGATGTAAATAAATTACCAATATTTTTACTGCTTCATCAAGGACATTCTTAAGTGAAATGGGCATCGTTTTTTTCTGGGGGAGGGTGTTCTGGCTTGTTTTTCTGAGTGCTTGTTGGTAAAGGACAGAATGACCACTAGTACACTTTGGTGCCACTGTTTTAATTCTTGGGCAAGAATTAAAAATATCAGCTTCAGTCAGGTAGACCCAGTTTTTACAAATATCAACACAATGCAAATATCAACACAGTGAAATAAGCAAGTGGCGTGTAAATTTCATTATGAAGATAGCTCTGGCCTTGAAGACCTTCCAAAAGGACCCTCTACAGGGGTCCATGGAACACACTTTGAGAACCTCGGTACCACAGGAGCATCAAATTCCTCAGCATTTCTCAAACATCTCCTAAACACCCACCTATCTTGCTCATACTCAGCCTTGCCTCTGAGATGCCTCAAAAGATGAAGCACATCAAGGAAGGAACACACGAAGGTGAAAATGTAGGGGAAAACATTTCAGGAAAGACACAGTCCATACTGCAATGGAGGCAGTAAGCATATAGTTGAATTAAGCCGGCAGCTTAATTTAGCTCAAAAGGCATCACTTTAAAAACAACCAAATGTGTTAAGACATTACAGACCCAATTAATATGTTTTCTAATAATAATCAGTACCATTTGTTAAACATTTACTAAGGGAAGACACTGTGTTAAGACCTTTGCCTATGTTATCCTGTCTGATCTTTCCAACAATCCTATGAAACAAATATAATTACCTCCATTTATAGGCCAGGAAGCTGAGATTCAGGGAGGTGAAGTGATGCGCCCCATATTGAACAGCAGTAAGTAAGAAAGCCGAACTGCGATTATGAAGTCGGGCTCTGTCTGACCAGGAAGCCGG
Organism: Mirounga angustirostris; assembly: GCF_029215605.1. Lineage (NCBI taxonomy): Eukaryota > Metazoa > Chordata > Mammalia > Carnivora > Phocidae > Mirounga > Mirounga angustirostris. The sequence continues at coordinate 124,684,861 of NW_026991709.1, forward strand.
TGTTCTTAGCCCCTCAGCTCTGCAGTCGCTTGGGCACGGCTGAGCACAGGGCTGAGCTGAAGTTACTCTGTTGCTTGCCGGGGGCAAGATGCTGGCCTGCACCCACGGGGACTGTCCCTCAGGGCAGATGCAGGCACAGCCCAGCTCGGCCACCAAGAAGACTCCCGTTCCCTTTACATGGTACCGCGGTAATGACAGTGGCCAGCTTGCCACCAAACACAGGGCTCCCCACCACACTTGTATACAATGTATGCATACACAGAAACGTCTGCCCCTTGACATCCTGGGGAACTACAGCTAATTAGGCAACAAATATAGCAGACCTCTTTTTCTAAAATTAGGGGTTTGAAAGTGAGATGAATTCAGTTTTAATTTCCTGATAAATTCACTACTCAGGACATATATTACACAAAATCTACCTCGCCAATCTGTGACTGTCCTACTCACTCTCAGGTGGGTCTTCACCCTCCACCCCGAGCCAAAGGCTACCTGGGAAAAGTGGAGTCCTGGCGAGACCCCATGGGCAGGCTGGCATGGGCTCATGGGGAAGCCGACATGTCTTGTCCTCAGTGCTCCCCACTTCACTGGACTCCTCCTGCCCTGGGCTTTGGTTAATGTGCAGGTCAGCCTCTCTCCTGCTTCTTCCTCCATTGGTACTAACTCAGGAAAGGACCTGTGGAGCACAGTCTGAGGTACAGGGACCAACCAGCCTCAAGGCATCATGCATACTGGGGCAAAAGGCTTCCACTAAAGGAATGCATCTTGGGAATTTCCGGTGTGGAGATGGAGCAGGAATGGATGGAGCATGGTAGAGAACAGGGAGTCCTCAGGGCGTCCCAAACCAGGCAAACAGCCTGGAGACAGATGTCCCCCCAGACAGGGAGGTCAAGGGAGAAGGTGTGGAGGGGCAGAGGGAGGAAAGGAGGAGAGCTGACGCCAGGAGCGTCTCCATCCCAGATCTTGGCCCCGGGGAGGCCCAGGTGCATAAGCATGCCTCGAGGGTTTCATGTTCTGAGAGAGAGATTTGTGCCTGACCCAGAGCCCCGTTCTAGCCTTGATTAAACTTGAGCCTGGTTCACTAACAGTTAACACATAAGAGAGAAAAGTACCTAACTGTATTTAGGGGCTCAGATATTCTATATTCCTTTTGAACTGAGAGTAGGATATAAACAAGAAAATAAAATGGGAGAAGTCAACTTCTTTATCTCCAATTCAATAGTCTAGCATTTGCTGTTTGGCATGGAGAGCTATTAATACGCTTAAAGACAGGGAATGAGTCATGAGGCTTCTCTAGATCAGCTGAAGAATGCCCTTGCTGTTTGGACAGACCAGATAATAAGGCACACCTTGCCTACCTGGGGCCACTGACCTTGGTGCAAGTGAATTTCTTGAGAGCAAACAGTCAGCCCAGTGAAGGCTGCCTTGCAGACTCAGCAAACCTCAGGTCAGTGTGCAAGACCTGACCACCACTGTGGGCAGTGTAGTCCTCAGGAAGGACTGATTCTATTGGATTTACCAATAGAATACAGGATGCCTACCCAGTTGAATCTGAATTTCGGTAATTTTTATTTTTGGTGTAAGTACATCCCAAATATTGCATAGGACATGCACTAAAAAATCATTCTTTGTGAGAAGTCCATTTGGGACATACTTATACTAAAAAGCTAATCATTGCTTATTTGAAATTTGAATCTAGGTGGGTGTTCTGTATTTTGTCTGGCCACCCTATCCTCATGGTCTCAAATCTTAGGCTGCAAATTTTCACCTTCTTGCTCATGATGCCTGGTGGTCTGGAGCTTCCTCTCCATTTTCAGAAGGGTGGCCTTGTTCAAGGCTGGGAGGGGAGGCTAGGACCATGGGGTTCTTCATGAAAGACTAGTTGGAAGACTTGCATTTGAAAAACTCCGTTTGAGGAAGTGGCTCTACACGAAGGCAAAGAACCCAGCAACACAGCGCACATTTCCATGGGCCACAGAAGGCTCCCCCAACCCCTCGCGCTTCTCAACATCCCAGCAGTTCCAGGCCACGCAAGTAAACTCCAGGAATATCCAGGGGAGGGATGGGAATGAGAGGGCTGGGAGCTATTCTTTTCAGGGCAGAGACAAGAAGGGAGGAAATTGTAATTGTGGCTCCAGAGTTTTAAGTAATTCAACCAACACACCCACCACGAGATGTTGAAGAGTGAATGCAACCTTCCCCTCCTGGTTGACAGAAACCCAGGGAAGGGGCCCTAGGCAGTGGAATACATCCCTTACCAGCAAGGAACTTTTTGCCACAAAAGAAAATCCCTTCTGAGGGGATTCATTAAATAAAGTCCAGGCTGAGCCTTTCCTAAGGGGCTCCGGGCCTTCTGCAGCTGGATGCTCCCTAATCCCCATAAAATTCCAATGCGGTAAGAAGGGGAAGGAATTATAGATGTAAAATTGTTATCAGGAGGATTCAGGCGGATTTCTCCTCGTCCACTTCCTCTATCTCTTCCTCCTCCTTTTCAAACTGTTAAGAATAATGCCTGGCGCACAGAGTGCTTTACAGTTTAGAAAAAGCTTTCTGGGCATTACCTTTAAGGTTGGACAGAGCAGTGACCAGCTTGGGCTCTTCATAGCTCCTTCTTCAGTGCTCCTTACAGCCACGTTCACTGGCCTGAACACCCTCACCTCTGCCACCCCCATGTATGTGCGTGTGCGTGTGTGTGTGTGCACGTGTGTGCATAGCACATGGGCATGCCCATAGATGCAGATGTGTCTCATCCATATACCCTGCGCAGTTCCCATGCTCCTTGCAGGTTGGCACATGGACCTCCAGCTCACCAAATATCCCCACCCCCCAGGACTCAGTGTCTTTGAGTAGCCCTTCCCCACTAGCACGGGCAGGTCCCGAAAAGGGCAAGCCAGGTGGCTCTCAGGACATCACAGTGCATGTGGGGGAGCCATTCCTCAGGCACCCCTGCCTGAGAGAATTCTGGTTTACTGAAAAAAGTTGAAAGGATAGCTTGGATTTATGGCACACGTACTACACACCAGGCCCCTTTCACCTTACTATGGCGAATGCTTCACAATTCTGCGAGGAAAGGAGTGTTGTCCCAGCTTTAGAGGTGTTGGAACTAGGATTCAGAGATGATCAGCATTTGCCCAAGGGCACACAGCCGGAAAGTGGCAGGGCTGGGATTCGAACCCAGAAAGATGGACTCCAAGCTCATACTTTTCTTATGTGTGAAGTTTTTGTGGGTCAGGAATTCAGGGAGTGGTGGGGTGATTCTTGAGCTCCATGCGACACTGAGCAGCATCCCTCAGTGGTATCCAGCAGGTGGCTGGACCGAGCTGGAGGCTCCAAGATGGCTTCACCCACCTGCTGGCAGCTTGGTGGGGCCGGCTGGTGGGCTGCACTCAGCTGGGCCCATCTCCCTCAGCCTGCGGTGTCAGGGCTTCTCCACGTACTCTCGCTAGCAGGGGAGCTAGACTGTTATATGGCAGCTCAGGGCACCAAGAGACCAAGAAGGAAGCAGCACATGCTCTTAAAAGCAAGGTCTGGAAGTGGCCAAGTGTAGCTCTTGCCACACTCTATTGGCCAAAGTAGCCACGGGGCAGCCCAGATTCAAGGGGAGGGTAAATAGTTCCCATCTCTACATGGGACAAGTGTCTAAGGATTGGCTGCCATTTCTATTCCACCGCAGGTGACAAGTAAACCCACAGATGTTACGTAAGCTGGGGCCTGGCTAGGCTACCACACTGGAGCTACCAATGGCCAACACGCCCCTCACATCTATCCTGGTAATGGTGATGGGAGGAGCATGCTTTCACAAAGGGGTCACACCAGAGCTCTATGATAGGACCAGATGTTCCTGGGGCTCAGGCTGGGGGATCTGGTGAGTGTAGACAATGGTGATGACAATAAAGGAGTGGGGCCTGGTAAGGGGACACCAGGAAAGTATTCCAACACTAACTGCAGAATTCCTGTCACTTTTCTGCAGAAATCATCTGACCAGTCAAAGGCTAAGGAAACAGAGCAAATGTGGCCTGATGAAATCCACCATTCACCCAACACAGATTAATCAGTACCCACTCCATGCTGACATGAAAATGCACATTTCAACCTTGTATCTCTTGGCTCGCTCAGTAATGAGACTGTTGTCCAAAGTGAAGATGAGATACAATGCCAAACTGTAGCTGGTTCATTCCCTCCTCTTCAAGCAAGGAGTGCAAAATACCCACTCTACACAAGTCAGCACTGATGACGGCTGAGCAATGGATGAGATGCAGACGCTCTCCCTGGCCATATGCAAGGCACCTAAACGCTCTGAATGTCAGTCTCCCCTTACATAAAATGGACTTGGGCTACATGATTTCTAAATCCTTTCCAACATTTTGACATTAGGAACTAGTGCCAATGACCTTTAAAAGCCAGATTCATGCAAAACCACCATTTTCTCCCTTACGTACTAACGAGCGCTTCTCGGCATATTCATCTTCAAGGGATATCACCTCAAGGGGCTGAACCCTCTCTAGTTTTTAAGGCCAAGACTATGAAGAATTCTACCAAATGTTCCCAGAGGCCAGAGTCTTATCTCACTATTCATCCCATTTCATGGAGATTTGAAACAAAGAGCCAACTTTTATTCTTTAGTGTGCATCTGGGGTAAGGAGATTGAGTTTCAGAATGATTCCCTGCACTGAAAATCCTCTCTTTTGCTTCCAGGCCAGAGCCTGGAGCGGATACTCCAGATCCTTGGTAACATGCTAATTCTCTCATTCAGGGGCCTGGTGTGAGGTTGGTGGCATCCCAGGTCAGGATGCAACCCCATGCCTTGAGAATGTCTGATTATAGAATAACCACCCATTCATCTTCTGGGAGTCCAGTTACCATCCCAGGGCTCCAGTCCTGCCCATTTGGCATGGCATTCCACTGTCTGAATCAACCAAGGGAGCAGAAGGCTATGTTTATGGCTACATCATGATTGCTCATCAAGCCCGGTGCCCACTTTTGTAAACCTCTGCAGCTTCGGATCCCAGCCACTTCAGTCCATTGCTATACCCTCCTCCAGATCCCAACTGTGGAGTCCACTTTTGGATTTCTTGAACTGGCTGCCTGTCATCAGCAAAACCTCTGATTCTAGAATTTCCTAAATAGGCCCAAGTTCCCCACTGACCAGAGAGGTTAAGGCACCCCTAACAGTGACACTGTCATAGTTGCTGAGTTAGGAGGACCCCCTCCATCTAAGGGTGGGGGCTAATATTGGGTAAAGATAGCTACACCTAAGATGTTCAAGCCTATAGGGGACACATCTCTCCCAATCTATGGGCACAATATTCTGTACACTGCAGGGTACCCACATGGTAGACGTGGCACAGAATAAGAAAATGGCGAGGAGCTCCTGACCTCACAGGCATTGAGCTTTTCCCCCAACTCCATTGTAGCCAGTTTGGACAGGTGACAGGTGTGTGCCAATTCCCACTTCCTTGATTAATTCCTTCCCTATCCAATTCAAGCAAGCTGTAGCAGCTTGGTTGGACTGGTCCCAGCCTTTCTTGGCACTCCCCACCCTCCACCCCCTTTATGTATAACATGGACCTGAGGCTCTGATCCTCCAGAGGCAGTCTCCATCAGCCTCCCCATACTATTCATGCCAATGGCTTGGCCTGCCTTCCCCAGCCAACAGTGGGCTCCTGGGGGTTAGGAGTAGCTTCTTGTCTGTGGCCTCAGCATTTAGTCCAGAGCCTGGTAGCCACTGGAGGGTACTCAGTGGATATATGTGGAATTAGTGAGAGGATGGAGATGGGTGGCCAGACGGAGAGATAAACGAATGTTAGTTCTTAATGGGATTTCCATGCACCCATGCCCCTCCTTTCCTCAAATCCATGGACCCGACCAGACCAAATACTTTGACAAATCCCATGCACCAACTTCCCTAGGGACCAATTTTCTCTTCTTTGTGTCACAGCAGAGTTCTGGCATGTTACCCAGTCCTCCACCTGGGCCAGTCATCTGACCTTTGCCACAAGCAAATATGTTTTAGAATGACCAATGACTCATGCAAAATGCAAGGATGTCTGTGGACACAGGAGATGCTGAGATAGTACTTCAGGGCCGATGGACATCAGGCCTCTAGCTGATCCAGCTTTTCCCAGCAACAGGAACCAGGCCCATGAGATACATATGAGAGCAGATGTGGGGTTAGCAGGACAGTCCCGAGTGGGAGACCATGCTCAAATGCAGAACCTGCTGGATTTCAACCACCTTCTTGAATTACCCAAGGATGTGCTCCCTAGAATCTACTTTAAGAATAAAGGACCCTCCAATTGAAGGCAATTCCCTTTCCCAGGCCCATTTACCATTGCATGTAATTACTGTAAATACTGGCTTGGAATAAGAGACTTTTCTTTTTTCCCCAAGCAGTTCTAGCATTCCCTTCCGCGGAACTAGGCAGCAATATCCCAGCTCCGTGGGTAATAAACCAGTCCCCCTCAGTAGAAAGGGGCAGTAGACAAAGATTTAAGCATAAAAGAAACCACAGAATCCTAACAAGGGTGACTGCAGGCTTCTCTGCAGCCTCCCCAAGGGGAGATAGATGTGGGAGGGAGGGACAGGGAAAAGGGTTGTTTGGCACAATTCATGCCCACTCTGTGAGCAGCAAACCCTAGAGCGCAGGCCATGTGGCTCTAAACCCCAGTGGGGTTAAAAGAATGAGCTCAGAATGTGGGCATAGAGGAAGGAAGTCCAGAGCTGGCCTAGAAATGCCGCTGAGCTCTCAGCAGGAAGGGGGTGTGCCCATGGCAAGATCCCTCCAGCCTGGATAGCATGTGAGCACTGGGCCTCCATCTCAGCCTGTGATATCCAGATTCTGTCCTTCTTCAGCTGCACTGGCATCCTCCCTGTCAGTTGTCCTCCTTCTTTCTGGCTGTAAGTCTTACACAGGTCCTGCAAGCAGGGTCCATCCCATAGGGTCTCCTCCAGGAGCAATTTCAAAAGGTGCCCATGTGATAAAACACTACATTTACAAGCTAGCTATAGGGCCGAGGCCCCCCATCTGCTTCCATATTCACAAGCCCCACTCTAGCAACCTTAGAAAGCACACTGCCCAAAGCCACGATGGCTGCCTTGACAGAGTCACCTGAGTTCACATGCAGGGCCTCCCTGGGCAAAGCCACCTGGCAGGACCTGGCCAGGGTCCCTGTGGCTGTGGCTCAGAGCTGAGCCTTGTCGAGGCCCTAAAGCTATCACTTCCCCACAATCCACTAGCCTGGTTTCCCGCTTGGGGTTCCAGCCTCCAAGGCCTCCCATAGCCTTGTGAACCTGGCTACAGATGCCCAGTTGGGACCCCGTGCCCTCACACAGGATTCCCGGACTCCCGGGCTCAGAAGCCTCCCCGTGAGATCCTTCCCGGTAGACTTGGCTGTACATCCCAGCCCGCCTGCCCCTTGCCCTCCCCAAAAGGGGGTGCATATTTTATCTCCAGTGGACCGTGAAGGTCTGAAGGAAGCAGGCTGATTTATCAGAGGCATAACCATACAGTTGAGATTGTGTCAATATATCTTTGCATAGTGGATTCTGAAGGAATCCCCCTATTTCTCTGGTAAATCATATACATTTAAAGTCCCCAAATGCTTAAATAGATATTTATCCAGTAAATCAGCTCAGCTTTGAAGTGGCTCATTTATTCCCTGCAGAAATACAGAAGACAGTTGCTAACCTTATTTTTCTTTCCTTCTCCAAGTGAGAAAAAAAAGAAGAGAAGCAGAGAAATGAAATTCTGAATAATGAATGTTTAAATATTGACGAAAGTTTGAGTCTAATGGTGTGAGGGAGAATGTGCCACACAATAGCCCCTCCGCGGCAGGATCTACAAAGGGAGGCGTTTTGCTAGAACCTTTCAGGCCCCTTCCAGCAACTAAATTCTCGGAATCTGTGACACGTTATTGAGTGCTTCAGGGCCAGGGCTGGAGCACGCAGGAATCAGATGGAACCTTCCTGATGCAACCAGGAAAGCTCTAGTGATTTATTAGTCTTCATTTCCGGATTCTCTCTCTTAACCTATTTGCAAACAATTTATTCAGAAACAGCAGTTTCTCCTTTTTAAAAGATATTACTCTGGGTTGAGCTATTTCCCATCTTCCTAGGAAGATACTAAAATCCGTTGTGAATGAAGATTTACGTGTATGGGTTGTCGGTGCCAGGCCTGCTCAAAGTTCTCAGTCAATGGTCAGAGGCTCTTGCAGAGCCTCCCAACCCTCGTGCAGGTTGTGTTTTTCACAGGCACATTCCCCAGAAGGCTGAAAACAATCTCCCCACTTCATAGCCAGAAGGGTTGAGGCCTAGCGACTCAGCATAGCAGAGAGAGCAGCTGTCCTGCGTGTTCCCTGCGAGGTTGGGGTGACAGTTGATTCTGGGGACTCTAGCAGCTGTAACAGTGGAAGGTCCCAGGGGGAGCTGACCTTTCCCAGGAGACACTGCTGCCCTGTCTTCAAGGTGAACTTTGGTCTTGAGTTTTCTGAGCCTTTCCGTCTGCCTTTCAGCCAAACTGCAGTAAATGATTCCAGATTCTACCCTGATTGTCACCTTGCGGGAAAGGAATCTCCTACAATACCCTATCCCAACATAAAATGAATCCTTCTTGAAGCTCGAAGCCCAGAGGCTCTTCATCCTTCTTTGGCGATGGCCTCAGATTCCTCTTCCCTGCCCCACGTGACGGTGTTAGTCACGGTCTTCAGACACATGGATTTTTGCCACCAAAGCCATCTATGTTCAAATCTCTGACTCAAACACATGTCTCTCTTGGCCACCTCATGGAACCCCAGTAAATGACAATGAACAACAGAAAAGGTGTGAGTCCTCACAAACAAGGAGCACTGGGAAGGAGACTCAGCACACAAAGGTCTGTATACATTTTTGGTGGGAGGAGTGAACACTGAGAAAAAGGGCATGACGTCCACGCCTCTAAAGGGGCCGTGTGAGTGGCTCGGTCGCTGGGTCACCCAGAGGCACGGTTCTCAGAGGGGGGAGGTGAGGCGTGCAGCCACAGACGCCTCTGCTCCAACACATACGCAGATAAATAAAACACCGGGTGCACACATATCACATCAGCAATGCATGAAAGTAGCAAAGACGAGACCTAACCCGCTAACGGCAGTAGGACCAGAGAGCGAGCGGGATGTAAGCAGAGCACACTTTAGGGATGGAGTCAGGAGACACTCTGAACCTTCTGAGCATTTGGGAAATGATCTTGGCTATAACGGGACAGATTTGGTTGAGTCTGTGGAAAAAACATAGGTAGTATGCAGAAAATCAAATAAATGAAAAAACGAGGAAACCATTAATCCCAAATTTTACAAAAAGTGCATGAAAAAGAAAGGCACCGTATGCCACTCTATTCAGCTCGGCACTGAAAAATAGTTGCATAAATATAATCATGTGAGCATGATATGGATCTCACCAAAAAGTTATAAATAGAGATTGACAAACTAGATAAACATATATTCTCTACTGCACACATATCACATCCCAGAGTCACGTACATAAAGCCAGCACATTACAGACAAGTAACAGAGAGAGCAATAGAGAGATGTGCACAAAATAAAAGAAGAGGAATAATGTGGAGAAGGGCAAAATACAGAGCCATATCCTCAGCAACCAAAACAGAAGGTCTAAATTGGTATCAATAAACAACATGATAAGCATATAATTCAAAAAAATGGAAGTCAATATACGAAGCAGAGCGAAGTGTCAGGGAGCAGGATGGGGTGGGGGGAGGTGGGCGGGAGACTGGTGTTCTTTCATTTCGGTACAAATTGAATTTTTAAATCCATTACTTTAGTAAAAATAAAATTAATTCAAAAAATGAAAAGCTGCCACTCCCCCAAGGGGGCCCACCACAACGTGGAAGGAGAAGGTGCTAGTCCACCCCCTGGGGTGTGACGGAGGGAGGCCAAACGCGAAAGGAGCCCCCAAACACATGTTCTGCTCTCTCTGGGAACGGACATATGTCCTAAATTCCGGCGACATCAATCCTTGTTTCTAAACCATGCTGTTGAAAGGTTTCAAAGAAGGTGGCTTTAGCAGATAATTTGGAACTTTCCCTCTCCGGGATTAAAATAGAAGAAGTAAAATCACATTTCACAACCGGAGCCACACTCGGGCCCTGTTTTCATTCCACCGCACAGTTTGTGACATGAAAATAAACAATACTGGAAAGGAGGTGTTTCTGTGTTTTTCCCGAGTCTCTTGAGATGAAGTTGGGCAAAGGGTATGCAGCCAAACTGTTTTTCACACCATGCCTCGACTGAGTCTCACACTTCTTTGCATTTAGAGGGGATTTTCATCACTGCCTGGTTTCAGAATTGACTAGGTGTAGACTGCAAGCTGCGAGCTCAGCTCAATCGTCATTAGCGCATGTGGCCTGAGAGAAGTGTCTTCGGGTCTGGAGCAGTTGACCGTGTATTTAAGGTCGCAGAGGGGCCATTTTTCAGTGTGGCCCAGAATAAACTACTTCACTGGGCATCCCAAATTACCGTCTGAACCAGTGATATATTCATCCAAACACCAGCATTTATAGTAAAAACAATTCCCCTAAGAAACAAAAAAAATTTTTTTTTAAAGAGTTTGAGTATCAAAATGCACAGAGTGAGACAATCCACAGCAAAGGAGAGTGGTGTAAAAGAGTGGCTGGCCAGCAATGCCTGCCCCAGGTTCTCCCAGGTTCCCACCAAAGACCAGTAAACACCAGGCAAGTAAAAACTCAAATGCTACTACGTTAACTACAATTTGATATGGTGCTAAACCTTGAGGGATGTCCACCAATTACAAAGCTGTGGGAGTGGAAGAGAAAAACACAAACCAAGGCCCATATAGACATGTTTGCTTGAGCTGGAGCCCAACTGAAATAAGATAAGGGAGGATGTTCAGTTCCCACATCTGAGTTCAGAACACAAGTTCATGTCACCCTCTGTTGCGGAGAGATAAACGAATGTTAGTTCTTAATGGGATTTCCATGCACCCATGCCCCTCCTTTCCTCAAATCCATGGACCCGACCAGACCAAATACTTTGACAAATCCCATGCACCAACTTCCCTAGGGACCAATTTTCTCTTCTTTGTGTCACAGCAGAGTTCTGGCATGTTACCCAGTCCTCCACCTGGGCCAGTCATCTGACCTTTGCCACAAGCAAATATGTTTTAGAATGACCAATGACTCATGCAAAATGCAAGGATGTCTGTGGACACAGGAGATGCTGAGATAGTACTTCAGGGCCGATGGACATCAGGCCTCTAGCTGATCCAGCTTTTCCCAGCAACAGGAACCAGGCCCATGAGATACATATGAGAGCAGATGTGGGGTTAGCAGGACAGTCCCGAGTGGGAGACCATGCTCAAATGCAGAACCTGCTGGATTTCAACCACCTTCTTGAATTACCCAAGGATGTGCTCCCTAGAATCTACTTTAAGAATAAAGGACCCTCCAATTGAAGGCAATTCCCTTTCCCAGGCCCATTTACCATTGCATGTAATTACTGTAAATACTGGCTTGGAATAAGAGACTTTTCTTTTTTCCCCAAGCAGTTCTAGCATTCCCTTCCGCGGAACTAGGCAGCAATATCCCAGCTCCGTGGGTAATAAACCAGTCCCCCTCAGTAGAAAGGGGCAGTAGACAAAGATTTAAGCATAAAAGAAACCACAGAATCCTAACAAGGGTGACTGCAGGCTTCTCTGCAGCCTCCCCAAGGGGAGATAGATGTGGGAGGGAGGGACAGGGAAAAGGGTTGTTTGGCACAATTCATGCCCACTCTGTGAGCAGCAAACCCTAGAGCGCAGGCCATGTGGCTCTAAACCCCAGTGGGGTTAAAAGAATGAGCTCAGAATGTGGGCATAGAGGAAGGAAGTCCAGAGCTGGCCTAGAAATGCCGCTGAGCTCTCAGCAGGAAGGGGGTGTGCCCATGGCAAGATCCCTCCAGCCTGGATAGCATGTGAGCACTGGGCCTCCATCTCAGCCTGTGATATCCAGATTCTGTCCTTCTTCAGCTGCACTGGCATCCTCCCTGTCAGTTGTCCTCCTTCTTTCTGGCTGTAAGTCTTACACAGGTCCTGCAAGCAGGGTCCATCCCATAGGGTCTCCTCCAGGAGCAATTTCAAAAGGTGCCCATGTGATAAAACACTACATTTACAAGCTAGCTATAGGGCCGAGGCCCCCCATCTGCTTCCATATTCACAAGCCCCACTCTAGCAACCTTAGAAAGCACACTGCCCAAAGCCACGATGGCTGCCTTGACAGAGTCACCTGAGTTCACATGCAGGGCCTCCCTGGGCAAAGCCACCTGGCAGGACCTGGCCAGGGTCCCTGTGGCTGTGGCTCAGAGCTGAGCCTTGTCGAGGCCCTAAAGCTATCACTTCCCCACAATCCACTAGCCTGGTTTCCCGCTTGGGGTTCCAGCCTCCAAGGCCTCCCATAGCCTTGTGAACCTGGCTACAGATGCCCAGTTGGGACCCCGTGCCCTCACACAGGATTCCCGGACTCCCGGGCTCAGAAGCCTCCCCGTGAGATCCTTCCCGGTAGACTTGGCTGTACATCCCAGCCCGCCTGCCCCTTGCCCTCCCCAAAAGGGGGTGCATATTTTATCTCCAGTGGACCGTGAAGGTCTGAAGGAAGCAGGCTGATTTATCAGAGGCATAACCATACAGTTGAGATTGTGTCAATATATCTTTGCATAGTGGATTCTGAAGGAATCCCCCTATTTCTCTGGTAAATCATATACATTTAAAGTCCCCAAATGCTTAAATAGATATTTATCCAGTAAATCAGCTCAGCTTTGAAGTGGCTCATTTATTCCCTGCAGAAATACAGAAGACAGTTGCTAACCTTATTTTTCTTTCCTTCTCCAAGTGAGAAAAAAAAGAAGAGAAGCAGAGAAATGAAATTCTGAATAATGAATGTTTAAATATTGACGAAAGTTTGAGTCTAATGGTGTGAGGGAGAATGTGCCACACAATAGCCCCTCCGCGGCAGGATCTACAAAGGGAGGCGTTTTGCTAGAACCTTTCAGGCCCCTTCCAGCAACTAAATTCTCGGAATCTGTGACACGTTATTGAGTGCTTCAGGGCCAGGGCTGGAGCACGCAGGAATCAGATGGAACCTTCCTGATGCAACCAGGAAAGCTCTAGTGATTTATTAGTCTTCATTTCCGGATTCTCTCTCTTAACCTATTTGCAAACAATTTATTCAGAAACAGCAGTTTCTCCTTTTTAAAAGATATTACTCTGGGTTGAGCTATTTCCCATCTTCCTAGGAAGATACTAAAATCCGTTGTGAATGAAGATTTACGTGTATGGGTTGTCGGTGCCAGGCCTGCTCAAAGTTCTCAGTCAATGGTCAGAGGCTCTTGCAGAGCCTCCCAACCCTCGTGCAGGTTGTGTTTTTCACAGGCACATTCCCCAGAAGGCTGAAAACAATCTCCCCACTTCATAGCCAGAAGGGTTGAGGCCTAGCGACTCAGCATAGCAGAGAGAGCAGCTGTCCTGCGTGTTCCCTGCGAGGTTGGGGTGACAGTTGATTCTGGGGACTCTAGCAGCTGTAACAGTGGAAGGTCCCAGGGGGAGCTGACCTTTCCCAGGAGACACTGCTGCCCTGTCTTCAAGGTGAACTTTGGTCTTGAGTTTTCTGAGCCTTTCCGTCTGCCTTTCAGCCAAACTGCAGTAAATGATTCCAGATTCTACCCTGATTGTCACCTTGCGGGAAAGGAATCTCCTACAATACCCTATCCCAACATAAAATGAATCCTTCTTGAAGCTCGAAGCCCAGAGGCTCTTCATCCTTCTTTGGCGATGGCCTCAGATTCCTCTTCCCTGCCCCACGTGACGGTGTTAGTCACGGTCTTCAGACACATGGATTTTTGCCACCAAAGCCATCTATGTTCAAATCTCTGACTCAAACACATGTCTCTCTTGGCCACCTCATGGAACCCCAGTAAATGACAATGAACAACAGAAAAGGTGTGAGTCCTCACAAACAAGGAGCACTGGGAAGGAGACTCAGCACACAAAGGTCTGTATACATTTTTGGTGGGAGGAGTGAACACTGAGAAAAAGGGCATGACGTCCACGCCTCTAAAGGGGCCGTGTGAGTGGCTCGGTCGCTGGGTCACCCAGAGGCACGGTTCTCAGAGGGGGGAGGTGAGGCGTGCAGCCACAGACGCCTCTGCTCCAACACATACGCAGATAAATAAAACACCGGGTGCACACATATCACATCAGCAATGCATGAAAGTAGCAAAGACGAGACCTAACCCGCTAACGGCAGTAGGACCAGAGAGCGAGCGGGATGTAAGCAGAGCACACTTTAGGGATGGAGTCAGGAGACACTCTGAACCTTCTGAGCATTTGGGAAATGATCTTGGCTATAACGGGACAGATTTGGTTGAGTCTGTGGAAAAAACATAGGTAGTATGCAGAAAATCAAATAAATGAAAAAACGAGGAAACCATTAATCCCAAATTTTACAAAAAGTGCATGAAAAAGAAAGGCACCGTATGCCACTCTATTCAGCTCGGCACTGAAAAATAGTTGCATAAATATAATCATGTGAGCATGATATGGATCTCACCAAAAAGTTATAAATAGAGATTGACAAACTAGATAAACATATATTCTCTACTGCACACATATCACATCCCAGAGTCACGTACATAAAGCCAGCACATTACAGACAAGTAACAGAGAGAGCAATAGAGAGATGTGCACAAAATAAAAGAAGAGGAATAATGTGGAGAAGGGCAAAATACAGAGCCATATCCTCAGCAACCAAAACAGAAGGTCTAAATTGGTATCAATAAACAACATGATAAGCATATAATTCAAAAAAATGGAAGTCAATATACGAAGCAGAGCGAAGTGTCAGGGAGCAGGATGGGGTGGGGGGAGGTGGGCGGGAGACTGGTGTTCTTTCATTTCGGTACAAATTGAATTTTTAAATCCATTACTTTAGTAAAAATAAAATTAATTCAAAAAATGAAAAGCTGCCACTCCCCCAAGGGGGCCCACCACAACGTGGAAGGAGAAGGTGCTAGTCCACCCCCTGGGGTGTGACGGAGGGAGGCCAAACGCGAAAGGAGCCCCCAAACACATGTTCTGCTCTCTCTGGGAACGGACATATGTCCTAAATTCCGGCGACATCAATCCTTGTTTCTAAACCATGCTGTTGAAAGGTTTCAAAGAAGGTGGCTTTAGCAGATAATTTGGAACTTTCCCTCTCCGGGATTAAAATAGAAGAAGTAAAATCACATTTCACAACCGGAGCCACACTCGGGCCCTGTTTTCATTCCACCGCACAGTTTGTGACATGAAAATAAACAATACTGGAAAGGAGGTGTTTCTGTGTTTTTCCCGAGTCTCTTGAGATGAAGTTGGGCAAAGGGTATGCAGCCAAACTGTTTTTCACACCATGCCTCGACTGAGTCTCACACTTCTTTGCATTTAGAGGGGATTTTCATCACTGCCTGGTTTCAGAATTGACTAGGTGTAGACTGCAAGCTGCGAGCTCAGCTCAATCGTCATTAGCGCATGTGGCCTGAGAGAAGTGTCTTCGGGTCTGGAGCAGTTGACCGTGTATTTAAGGTCGCAGAGGGGCCATTTTTCAGTGTGGCCCAGAATAAACTACTTCACTGGGCATCCCAAATTACCGTCTGAACCAGTGATATATTCATCCAAACACCAGCATTTATAGTAAAAACAATTCCCCTAAGAAACAAAAAAAATTTTTTTTTAAAGAGTTTGAGTATCAAAATGCACAGAGTGAGACAATCCACAGCAAAGGAGAGTGGTGTAAAAGAGTGGCTGGCCAGCAATGCCTGCCCCAGGTTCTCCCAGGTTCCCACCAAAGACCAGTAAACACCAGGCAAGTAAAAACTCAAATGCTACTACGTTAACTACAATTTGATATGGTGCTAAACCTTGAGGGATGTCCACCAATTACAAAGCTGTGGGAGTGGAAGAGAAAAACACAAACCAAGGCCCATATAGACATGTTTGCTTGAGCTGGAGCCCAACTGAAATAAGATAAGGGAGGATGTTCAGTTCCCACATCTGAGTTCAGAACACAAGTTCATGTCACCCTCTGTTGCGGAGAGATAAACGAATGTTAGTTCTTAATGGGATTTCCATGCACCCATGCCCCTCCTTTCCTCAAATCCATGGACCCGACCAGACCAAATACTTTGACAAATCCCATGCACCAACTTCCCTAGGGACCAATTTTCTCTTCTTTGTGTCACAGCAGAGTTCTGGCATGTTACCCAGTCCTCCACCTGGGCCAGTCATCTGACCTTTGCCACAAGCAAATATGTTTTAGAATGACCAATGACTCATGCAAAATGCAAGGATGTCTGTGGACACAGGAGATGCTGAGATAGTACTTCAGGGCCGATGGACATCAGGCCTCTAGCTGATCCAGCTTTTCCCAGCAACAGGAACCAGGCCCATGAGATACATATGAGAGCAGATGTGGGGTTAGCAGGACAGTCCCGAGTGGGAGACCATGCTCAAATGCAGAACCTGCTGGATTTCAACCACCTTCTTGAATTACCCAAGGATGTGCTCCCTAGAATCTACTTTAAGAATAAAGGACCCTCCAATTGAAGGCAATTCCCTTTCCCAGGCCCATTTACCATTGCATGTAATTACTGTAAATACTGGCTTGGAATAAGAGACTTTTCTTTTTTCCCCAAGCAGTTCTAGCATTCCCTTCCGCGGAACTAGGCAGCAATATCCCAACTCCGTGGGTAATAAACCAGTCCCCCTCAGTAGAAAGGGGCAGTAGACAAAGATTTAAGCATAAAAGAAACCACAGAATCCTAACAAGGGTGACTGCAGGCTTCTCTGCAACCTCCCCAAGGGGAGATAGATGTGGGAGGGAGGGACAGGGAAAAGGGTCCATTTTGGCCCCTAGGACACAATGTCTGGGGGCATCTGGGGCTCTCACGACTTCAAGGGAGAGGATGCTCCGGCATCTACCGGGTAGAGAACCACGGATGCCGCGAACCACCCTAGGGTGCACGGGATGGCTCTCCAAAGAAGTGTGTGGACTTCCGGGATGTCAGCAGTGCCAAGGATGAGCAAATTGCTGTAGTGCATGAGGGATGGATTTGAAGGCAACGAGAATGCCTGTTTCCCCAGCACGCTGCGTCTCTCTCTCTCCATCTCTCTGTCTCACACAGATACACACACACACACATACACACACTTCATACACCTTAATGCATTAGGTTTGAAGGCCCTAATAATGCTATCTGAAGGAACTATTAAAAATCTACAACCAGGGGCGCCTGGGTGGCTCAGTCATTAGGCATCTGCCTTCGGCTCAGGTCATGATCCCAGGGTCCTGGGATCGAGCCCCGCATCGGGCTCCCTGCTCTGCGGGAAGCCTGCTTCTCCCTCTCCTGCTCCCCCTGTTTGGGTTCCCTCTCTCGCTGTCTCTCTCTCTGTCAAGTAAGTAAATAAAATCTTAAAAAAAAAAAATCTACAAGCATTCAGGCAGGAAAAAAAGCAAAACCAAAGCAAAACAAAAAGTGAGCTAACCAGTGGAGAACAAGCCTCAGACCACCTCTGCAACAACACAAAGGCAAGAACAGGAGACATGAGCCAACAACACCCGCCGAGTTTTGTAGAAAATGGTTGTGGCTAGAAATGTCCTCTTCAACCAGTGCAGTGCATCGTCTAAATGCGGAGCCACAGAGGCATTTCAAGATGTGCGTGAACTCTAACGTTCTAACAAGTATTTTTTTAGAAGAGAAAGTATTACTTGAAAAAATACTCCACTGAGTGAGTGATGAATCAAAATGAAGCATTCCAGAATGGGAAGCTGGAGGTGAGCGGTAAAACCCATTTACATGTAAAGTTCTCTATAATATTATTGCAAATAATGAGAATGAGAGAAAACAAATTAACGTAAGTAATAAGAAAGGGGACACAACCACAGGCAGTGTTCTCTTCTTGTCCAAAAAAAATCCCTCTGTATGGTACTTGCTGATGAATTGAAAAATCTCAACAAAATGGATAGTTTTTCTGGAAAGTGTAAATTATCAGAGCGTGACACAGGATAAAACAAAAACCTTAAGAAATCAGTTGTGAGGGCAGAATAAAAAAAAACTACCAAAGTTTATATCTGAAAAAGATTCCAAGACTAAATACTTCTACAGGGGGAGTCTTTTGAACTTTTAAAAAAACAGGTAGCTCTGTGTTTTATTAACACTATATTTTGTAATATATTATAGTTAATATTATATATTATTTAATATTAGATATTAATATATATAATATAGATATTAAAATATATATAAAACTCTAGTCTGTTTTATGAAGTTAGTAAAACCTTATACCCAAATGTGCTGATATAATTAAAAAACTAAAATAGGAGTGCCTGGGTGGCTCAGTCATTAAGCATCTGCCTTCGGCTCAGGTCGTGATCCCAGGGTTCTGGGATCGAGCCCCGCATCGGGCTCCCTGCTCAGTGGGAAACCTGCTTCCCCCTCTCCCTCTCCCCCTGCTTGTATTCCCTCTCTCGCTGTGTCTCTGTCAAAGAAATAAATAAAATCTTAAAAAAACTAAAAAACTAAAATAAAAATGTTACACAAATACAGATGTGAGCATCTCAGTAAAAGCACCATGTGCCAAATACATCATTCACCATGGCCAACTAAGGTTTATTCTCGAAATCGAAAATAGGTTTTATTATTTTTATTAACATTAATCAAAACAACATGTCAATTGAGCAACAAGGAAAAACAATATGCTTTTCTCAAAACATACTGAATATATTCTTTTTTACTATTCTTTCAAGTAAATATACACTACTTTTCTTCCTAGTTTTCTATTTCTTAAACTTATGCTGTCCTTGATAATGAAAGAACTAAAGTCAGTTCCATTAAAATTAGAAAGAAAATGAGCTTGTTCCCTTCCACTAATGCTATACTCTTCTCTGGAAGATCAGACTAAGGCTATAAGAAATGAAACAGAAATTAGAGATGTAACTATTAGAAAGGAAGAAATAATCATGGTTTCAGACAGTATGATCAGACACAGAAATTGCAAAGGAAACAACTGGAAAATATCTTATAATTAGAAAGAGGGTTCAGGAATGTAGACCATTACAAGGGGGGGGTGGGAAAGAGCCTTCTTTAATACTAGAAATAGCCACTTTAAAAAAAATCTGCTCACAACAGAAATAAAAAATAGCAAAAACAATCAAAGACATAAGAATAGCCCTAAATTGTGGCACCAAAATGAAGAAAATTAAAAACATTACTAAAATATATAAGATCTGACAAAATGGGAAGATGTGCACCTGGATGGAAGACTGAATGTAATTAATTCCTAAAATAACATATGACTTTAAAATAAAAGCAGTGAAATTACGAGCAGCTGTTTGTTTTGGGAAGGGGAAGGCACTGTTAAAAAGAAGAGAAGGAACTTTGAAGGAAACAAGTCTAAGATCTTCTGTTGGTATGAGTAAGGCAAAGGAATTAAAGTCTGTAGAAAGAAGAATAAAGAGAGGTAACTTGTCTCATAACCAGACTGTCCGCTGTTTTACAACTGTTAGAATTAAAATGCACAGCACTGGCGCAATCATCGATAAACAGAGCACTGCAACAGAAGAGTCTTGAAATAGATCCAAATACATTTAAGAACTTAATAAATTACAAAGGAAGCAGTACAAGTAAATAGGGTAGAAATGCACCGGGACAACTGGCTATTGGAAAAAAAATTAAACCAGACTCTCACCTTATTACTATTTACTAAAATACATGCCAGGTGGATTGAAGAGTTGGTATAAAAACTAAAGCCATTTAAAACAGGACCATATCCATATATTACTTTGAGATTTAATTATTCTAATGTTTTAATGAAGCATTAAAAAAAATTGGAAGAAAATATAGTTGTAAATTTAACTGGAGGACATTCTAAGCATAAATGCCCTGTGGAGAGAGGGGGTAGACCATAAAAGGCAAGCTCAAAACATTTAGTACATAAAAATTTTAAACTTCTACTATTAAAAATCATAAGCAAAACTGAATGGCGAATTGAGGTGCTAAGACCTGCTACAACCTTGAAAACATTCTGCTACGTGAAAGAAGCCAGCTACAAAAGACCACATATTGTATGATTCCATTTATATGAAATGTCCAGAATAAGCAAATCCACAGAGACAGAAAGTACATTAGTGGTTGCCAGGGGCTGGGGGGAGGGGGGAGTTGAGATGAAATGGGGAGTGACTGCTGATGGGTATGAGGTTTCTTTTTAGGATGATGAAAATGTTCTAAAATTGATAGTGGTGATGGCTGCACAAGTCTATGAATATTCTAAAAACCACTGAATTGTACACTTTAATGGGGTGAATTGTATATGAATTGTATCTCGGTAAAGCTATTATAAAAAATTTAATGGCAAATAACCAACTGGGAGAAATATTTGTAACATATTTGGGAAATATTAATAATCTTGACAGAGAAGAAGAATCAAGAATAATCTTGAATAAGAATAGTAAGTAAAATGATGAGACCTTATTGGAAAATTGGGCAAAATCAATGAACAGACAATAAATGACCAAAAAAGCTCACAAACAGTGTGTATTCTATCACATTAGCAGTGATTTAAGACACAGTAATGCTCAATGCAGAAGAAGATGCCATAACAAGGACATTCTCTTTTACTGGGGCAAAGCCTTCATCTGGAGACCATGCTGGAAAGCAACTTGGGAATAAGCATCCAGATCTACTCCCAAACACACACCCCCTTTCTTCCACATCTAGGAATCTATCCATAAGAAAGAAGTACAAAGTGCCCAAAGGATTTATGTACAAGGGTGTTCACAGCATCATTATTTGTGGATATTTATAATATCTACAAATTAGAATGAGCATCAGTGCCCAAAAGGGGAGAAATGGTTAAATAAATTATGGATCAGCCACAAGGCTGAATATTATGCAGCCATTACAAATGATGTTTTCAAATAAATTTAATGACAGGAAAAGTGATCACAATGTAATATTCAATGGATGAAGGATATAAAATTGCTTACAATATGATCCCATACACACACGATGCTAAAATGAAATACACCAAAGGGCTGGCAGAAAAGATCTCTAGGCGGTGGCATTCTGGGTGATTTTCATTTTTTCTTTGTATTTCCTGTATCATCCTTCTTGTTTTCTACAATAGGCACACTTTATTTCTGTAATTTGAAAACAAAAAATGATATTTTCTGGAATATTTATCTGCAGATATGTCTTTGGCCAGAAGAGATGAATATCAACTATGCAAGTCCTTTAAAAGCTGGTATCTGCTTGGTACATACCCCTCCCCTGCTTCCCTTGCCCCAGAGAACTACAGGGGAAGCAGTTTTAAAGGGCCACCCGCCCTCCCAGAGGCAGCCCCACCCTTGCTGACCAGGCTGACTGTTAGTCCGTGTGACCCGCTACAACCAGACCCTACAGCCTGTGTAGCTTACCAACAACAGAAATGTATTTCCTATAGTTCTGGAGGCTGGCAGTCTGAGATCATGGTACCGGCATGATCAGGGGAGGGCCCTCTTTCTGCCTGCAGACTTCTCACCTCGTCCTCATGGAGCTGAAGGGACGAGAGAGCTCTCTGGGGCCTCTTTTATAAGGACACTAATCCCATTTGTGAGGGTTCCACATTCATGACTAATTGCCTCCCAAAGGCCCTACCTCTTAATACCATCACCTTAAGGTTAGCGTTTCGACATATGAATTGGGGGGGCATGAATATTCAGACCACAGCACTGACTAAGAGCCCCCCATTCATATGCTCCAGCTCATCTAGGCTTCTTGCCTCTGTGGGGCTGAGTCCACAGAGAATAATAAAGCTAGTATCACTGCTAAGCCTGAAGGTCTTTTAGTCCAAAGTGGTGTTTATTCTAACAGGGATCACATTAAAGGCTCTAAAGAACCTTTAGAACCCAGTGAAAAGAATGTTGCATGATTAGAGAAAATGTGAGATATATATGTATTTATTATAAAGGAATATATATATTCTATTGTATATACTGTGATACAACATCCTACGATGGAATATTATTCAGCCTTAAAAAAGACTGGAAATCCTGCCACTGGTGATAATATGGATGAATGAACCTGGAAAACATTATGCTCAGTGAAATAAAGCAGACACAGAAATACATATAGTGCATAGTCTCACTTATCTGTAGAATGAATATATATATATATTCATATATACACACGCACATACACGCCAAACTCACAGTGACAGAGTACAATGGTAGTTACCAGAGGCTGGAGGATGGGGGAGATGGGGAGAGAAAAGAAGAATGGTGGTTGGTGGGTGCCAAGGGCTGTGGCGAGGGGGGCATGGGGAGTTAGTGTGTAACGGAAACAGAGTTTCGATTTTGCAAGATGAAAAGAGTTCCAGACAGGGTGAGAATGCACTTAGTACCACTGAACTGGACACTTCAAAAATGGTTAAGAAAGTAAGTTTTATGTTATGTGTATTTTACCACAATAAAATAATAATACTATCTCACAGTGGAATTTTAGGGCTCTGGAAGAGGTGCGGAGGAATCTCCGCTCAGTCCTCAAGCCTGCTGCTGGGAGGTAGCCACCCCCCAACCCCAGGCTAGGGCCACAGACTGGGGCAGGAGAATGCGGTATGCAGCCCCCGGGTACTGCACTGCAGGCAGAGCTGGGCTGGGCCGCCTGAGAGGGCTAAGCCTTGGTAGAAAGGCAAGATCACTCTGAATACACAGGTTCTCAGGCTGACTTACCCAAGGCCGCCGCAGTCTCTCTGGCCCCCTCCGCCTCAACCTCTCCAAGGCACAGCCTCAGCCCAGAATTTTCTATCCTCCAGTCCCCATCAGCTGGCAAGACTCACTCCTGTCCAGCATTGAGGAGGAAATAAGATCACCACGCAAAGCCCATGTACCATCCCCTGTCACACAGTGCCACTCAAAAAGCATCAGGAAATGGGTCTATAAAGGAAATCAGCTTTGTATTTCTTCAGCAGCCGCTAGCTGAATGAGATGCTATTCAGGTCCTGTGCAGCTCATGGATGGGTGCGTCATAGGAAAAGGTGGATCAGGCGCAACCATGAGACAGGGTGGATAGTGGCCACAGCATACCCGGAAGTTTCAAGAATCTGCCAAGGGGTGGAAGGGGATATCTGAGCTGGTCATTGTAGAGGGGGAGGGAGGCTACTGCAGAAGGAACTCACAGCATCAGAGTGTTCCAGAGGCTGGAAGATAGGAAGATGGACTGTGTAGACTATGGCCCCAGAAAGCTTCCCGAGGAGGTCGGTTCTTGCTCAGCATGCCCATCACAGCAGCTTTTGAAAGCCTTGCTGGCCACTCTCCAGCACTGTCTCTCAGAGGACCAACGCCTTCGTGGGTCTAAGCTGGGCAGAGTGTGGGGAAGACGGGGTTGACAGTTGCTTGCTTGAAGTGCAAGGGGCTTCACAAAAACTGTCACTCTGTGGAGGCCCAGTTCAAGCAGCACCTCTACCTCCCTGCTTCTCCTCCGCTCCCTGTCCTTCCCGGAGCTCCCATCACACCCCACCTCAGAGCGAAGGCGCAGGAGATGCACCTGTCAAACATGGCAGTGAGATGACCTTAATGTGACTGACCTTAATGAATGAGGGTCCCTCCTAGGCTCATTTGTTCATTCATTCACTTATTCATTCCACAAACACATATTGGGTGACCACAGTAGGCCAGGCGCTGTGGTAGACACTTGGGAATGCCACAATAAAAGATACAGTCCTTGGGGCGCCTGGGGGGCTCAGTCGGTTAAGCGGCTGCCTTCGGCTCAGGTCATGATCCCAGGATCCCAGGATCCAGCCCTGAGTAGGGCTCCCTGCTCAGTGAGGAGTTGCCTTCTCCCTCTGCCCTGCCCCCTGCTCGTGCTCTCTCTCTCAAATAAATAAATAAAATCTTTTTAAAAAAGAAAAAAATACATACAGCCCTTGACTGCAATGTATTCAGCTTCTAGAGGACAAGAAAGACAAAAGAAAAGTCCAGTGCGGAGGGCCCTGAGCACGGACAGTTCCACGGGGACGGGGGAACAGAAGGCTGCATGTAAAGGGAGTGGACGGTAGTTCCCCCACCATGGCAGGGAGGGGCTCCCTCAGTGATCCCCCCACCCATCCGGGACCGGCAGGGGCTCCGTGGGGAGGCACGGGAAGCTGACAGCGTTTGTGCGGCTGTCCGGGACCCCTGAGCATTCAGCTGCAGCCACACAAAGCCCACATCTGGCTTCTCCTGCCAATTCCACCTTGTAGGCACCTGAATTTAAGATTCATCAGAGGGCTCTGGCTGCCTGGGAAATAATGATTTATTTTCTCTCTCACTACATACACACACTATTTGCAATCCTTTGTTCTCATTTCCCTACACATTTAATTACCTCAGGATAAATCTGATTTCCCCTCTTGGAAAAGCTCTCATTTTCTTTTAATTTCCCTTTCTTCCACGTTACATTTGACAAAGTTGGGAGAGGCAACCAAGACAGATGAGCACAGAGGGTGGGAGAAGCTGAGAAGCCAGTGTGGCCTATGGAGGAGGGTGCCCGGATGACGCAGGCCGCCTCAGCTCCTGGACCGGAGCTATAAATTAGGAGAAGTGCCCTGTACTTATATTTAATTCAATAACTAACACTTACTCACATAAAAATAACTTATTTTCATTCTGGGAGGGTAAGGCCTAAATTTAAACAATCTTTCCCAGCCTGCCTGCGGAAAAAGTCTGCCAATTCTGCCTCCTCCTCCCCCTCAAGCTCAAGGCCTTCATCCGCTCCTTGGAGAGAAGGGAAGGGAGCCATTCCCTAGTGAAAGCCCCAGGCCTAAGGCGAGAACTGCCTGGGAATCTCTGAAGGAAGAAAATACCCCTGGCCAGGGTCCTGAGAAATAAGCCTAACAGACATTTTTAAAGGAAAGACATCATCAAATGGATGGGATGGAGGCCATGCATGTCTCATGAAGTTCCTATTCTGATCTTGAAAGAAGGAGGGAAAGGCTACTGATTTCCTGGCAAGTGGGAGGAGCCTGAGTCCTTTGGGGGGAGGACGCTGCCAGTCAGGATTTGGGCCCTGGGCTGGAACAGGGACAGCAGTGCCCCCGCCGGGCTTGCCAGGCCAGATTCCGTCTGTCGCTCCCGTGCTGGGTGGCCACGGGAGGGCAGTGCCCTGCTCAGCCTCAGTCCCCTCGCCTTCCATTCTGACTTCCGCTGCAAGCGGCTCTCCCCACACACTGGCCAGAGTGCTGGTGCTTGTGGTTATTAGTATTATTATTTCACTTCAGTCAGATCATTGTTCCCCTCCTCCAAACTCTCCAGGGGCTTCCTTCACACTCACAGGGGAAATACACTTCAGCCCAAGCTTGTGTCTCTGGAAAGGTTGTTTTATTGGCAAATGGTGAATGAGAAAAAAGGCTGAAACTACCAAACCCACTGACCCAACTCCTTGGGTGAAAATCAGAGGCACCCATCATTTCACATGCAATTATTTGCATATCTGTGTTTTATTGGAAAACAGGGAATGTTGGCTGGAAGTACTTCAGGGTGGGCCAAGCCTCCATTCCTCAGTATAGTTTCAAGCCACGACAACATGGCACCCAACCACTTCGGAGTGGTAGCTCTTCAATTTCCAAATCTCTACCTTTACCTATTTAGGATGGGGCATGACAATGCTGAAGAGGAGGAGGGTTATTTCTACCTGTTAGAAAGGTAAGTTGAGGACAACTTATGAGCCCCATACCACCTGACCCATACCTACTTCTCAGCTCTCATCTCAACCTTGCCAAGATCTTCCTACCTCAGGGCCTTTGCATTTGCTGAGTTTGCCTGGAATGCCCTCAGCTCAGAGAGGACTTCTTGGACCACTCTTCTAAAGCAGCCCCAGTCCCAGGCACTCTCTTTCCATTTTCCTTCCCAGCCCTTGTCTTAAGCTGAAATCCTTGTTCCTCTGTTGTTCAGCCCCTTTCCCTCCCACCAGAGAAGGGGTGAGCTATGAGAGGACAGGACTAAGATTAAAAGGGTGTGCCTCCCTCTTCTTTTCTCCAGGGTCATGGCCAAAGAGAAGATCCATTAAACACAAACAGATAAGAAACAACTACGTGCCTTTTGCTAGAGAGATGTATCAAGATTGTGGCTATATTTGGGCAGAGCCTGACAGTCCAGTCTTCACTCCTACGCTCTCTACTCAGCCCTAATAGCCAGGCCCACCACTTTTTCCTCTGACCTGACCCTTCCTTTTCCTAACCTCTTCTTGGTTCCTCTTTGAAGGGTTATCTTAGGAAAAAAATAAAGACCTCAAATAGTGCTTCTTAACCCTAGCAGCTCATGGGAACCACCTGGAAAGATTTAAAAAATACCCTGCCCACACCCTATAAGGACCAGTTCAGTCAGAATGACAGGGGAGGAGTGGGGGCTAGCATCAGTATGTGTTTAAAAGCTCCCCCAGGCTTCTCAAGTTTCGCCAGGATCAACACTTTAGGGATGTTTGCTACCTTCCTATTGGAGGATGACCCCTGCCTGCTCTCTGGGACATGCCAAAGGCCACTGGGCCAGTGCTGACCAGCCAGGGAGTCTGAGGCTCCGGCTGATGGGCATTGAGAGGTCCAGTACCTTTAGGGATGGAGAAGCAGGCCAGAACTGTGCAGAAACTGGAAAGTGGGAACCGTGGCCCAGCCTACAGGAGATCACGGTCAGCCTCCAAGCCCAAATGGGACTGCCTTGCAAAGGAGGAGTCAGGATTGGAGCCTGTGCACTGTGTGGGAGCCTGGGGTGCTGCCTGGGGGTTCCTAACACCCCAAATGCATACAACCCTGGCAGCCCTAAAGACAGACAGTAAATCTATGATTGGCCATGACCAGCAATTCCCTCCCGCTTGAGGTCTATTAAATAAGAAGAAAGGAAAATAAAATGAGAAAGCAAAAACTAGACGAAATAGCTACAATAACCCATAAAAGAGTGGGCGATTTGTGCCCACATGAAAGCCGGTCTCTAGATGAGTTGCCACTATTGAAATGCCAGAACCTTACTTGACACTTCACAAAGGCCTGCTGGGCACCTGCTTCGTGGACACACATGCTCCTACCAGGCAGGCAGCCTTCTAAATGGGACCCATGTGGAGAGGTGATCTGGAAACTGGACAGGCATGTCTCCTCCACCAGGGCCTAAGCTCCATGAGGGCACACGTTCCCTAGTGTTTAGCACAGTGCCTGCCCCCAGCATACACTCGATACCCATTTACTGAATTACAAATGGGCATTTCTTGATCCACTCAATAGGTACGGTCTTTCTGCTATAAGTAGCCTTCCCCTAAGCGGCTGACTCAAACTCGGCACCACTCTTGTATCAGTGAGGATTCCTAGCTATAGTAATAGAAATTGACTGTGGTTAAATGAAGGAAACAGAAAAGGAAAGCAGCCTTTTGGAAGGCCGTGGCACAGTGCTCTGAGTCATCAGAAAGGTTGGGTGGGAGACTAGGCAGGCTGGGCCCCAAAGCCCGGGCCGCACCTCAGGGAGGGTCTGGGCCGGGTTACATGCTCCCATAGCCCCTCTGCCCCGCCCACCCTCCAAACGATGCAGATGCATCTGCCAGGACTTAATGTTGTGGCAAATGTCCCAGCTCTCCTGAATCTTCCGTCTGCTCCCTCAGAAGTCAAAGCTTTAGTCAGGAGCATCCAGGTAGCTGAGCTACCTGGTCAGGTACGTGGGCTCTAGCTCCCCAGAGGTGGAGAGGAGGGACCGCTGGGCACTCTCCAGGAAGACAATCCTCCCCACCTCCAAGCAGGAAGGGGTGTTCCGACTCCGGGTGCTGCCCCTACCCACCCAGACATATGTCCACCACAACATGGAATCCCATCTTCAACCTCCACAGCGACTTTATTCCATCTGACTTTTTTTAAAAGTAACAGAAGTGAAGCAGGAATAAGCTCTCTTGCTTGGTGTGTAATTGAGTCAGTTTTACAATCTAGTGTTTACAATGTGTTAAATCCACAGCCAAGAGGAAACGGCTGCAGCTGTGTCTTCAGCCTGTGGTTATTAAGGGAGGCTGGGGATACCGTCTAGGGGAGGTGTTTGGATAGAAGGTTAGCACCTTTAGAGAACGAGCTTGTTTCCCACCCGTGGCCTGGGTGTGTGTGGGGGGGGGGGAGGGCAGCAGTTGCAGTCTTGGCTGAAGGCAGGGGTCTGGACCAAATGACTTTTCTTTCCTAGTGGAGTTTAGCGCCGGGGCGTCTCAGCCCAGTGGCTGACCCCTCCTCCATTGCTCTGTCTGCAGTCACACTAAGAGTGTCTGTCTACATCTGCAGCCGGCTCTCCCAGATGTGTCCTCTGACACCTGGGAGCCACGTCAGCACGCTGAGGTGTTACAGGAGCCAGGCTGCGGCCTCCCAGGGCTTGCAATCTGCTCACCTCCCACCCTCCCCGACAGGCACGCACCGATCCCACAGCCATCCCGTGAGGAAGGCAAGCAGAGCGTGCCTGGGTAGGCACCACAGGGAGAGAGCACCCTCTGCACCTTCCTGGATCCCCCGGAAGTGGTTACGAGGCTCCTGAGATGATGGGGTTACCGTCATCTGTTTCATGTTTTTTCATACAAACAACGTGGGTCAGTGACTCCCACTTCCATGCTCTCAACTTTCCTATCTCACAAGTGGGGAGGACACCCCTCCTGTTTGGCCCTATCCTACTAAATGGGTTAAAGGTGGGGGTGATTCTGGAGACTGAAAGGCCTTCACTCTGGAGTAGTCAGGTGCCACGTCTATTATGATGTCATGGCGTGAAATTAACTGAAGAAGGGAGGTTTGGCCCACTTCGAAGTACTTCCAGCCAACACCCCCTGTTTTCCAAGAAAGCACAGATATACAAATAATTGCACGTGAAATGGAGGGTGGCTGTGGTTTTCACCCAAGGAGCTGGGTCAGTGGGTTTGGCAGTTTCAGCCTTTTGTCTTATTCACCATTTGCCAATAAAACAGCCTTTCCAGAGACACAAACTGAGGAGCTTGGGCTGAAGGTGAGTCCCCCTCTGAAGGAGTTGGCCTGGGGAAGCCTCAGGCTGAGCTGCTACAGCTATAGGAACCGGGGCCGTGGGGACAGAGTGCCAGGCCCTTGTGGGTCATGTGTCCCCCTGCCCCCCACTAGCCTTGTTGATCTGGGAAAAGAGGGGAAAATAGGTCAATTCGATGTGGACCAAATTAAACCACATCCTGGACTTGGCTAAGACAGAAAGGTAGAGGAAAGCAAAGTTGTTCCTGAGGCCTTCTACCTCCTCCCACATATCTCTAGCTAAATGCACAAAGGAAAAGGGATTTTTCTTCTAGGAAGAGAAGAAATATCAGCCCTTATTTAAATAAAGAAACAGCCATCACTATAAATCGCATATAGAAAATGCAGGGGAATTTGGAAGAATACTGAGCGCTGGCAAACTCCTCAGACTTTGGGCAAGATTTGGATTTCTCTAAAGGCAAATGTCACATCCGGAAAGGCCTCCCAGCATATGAGAGTTGCAAGGCGCAGAGGAAAGGGTGGGAGCCTGTGGTGCAGCCCAGAGGGTGTTCTTCTGTCTCCGTGTCGGCCTCCTGCTGCCCCCATCTCCAGTGCTCCTGGGCAGAAAGCCCCTGGCCCAGAGAAACTTCCAGAAGAGAGTGTGGAGGAGGCAGGAAAATAGCCTCAGTGGGTCACAGTCCACAGCACCTGTGACAAAAAACATGCACTCCTGGGCCTCCACCCACATATGCATCATTGTTGCTCTGCAGAAGAGACACCAAAAGTAGAGCAAAAACCATTCAAAGGCCTATGGGAGAAAGGTTTCCGGAATTAAGAGCTTGAAACTGCCATTTGAAAAAGCCAGAATACATCCCAAGATCAAATCAGGACACATCCTGGCGAGTCAGTAAACCTCAAGGGTAAAGAAGGACTCCTCTGGACATCCAGGTGGAGAAAGGCAAATCACCTTTAAATAAACAAACAAACAAACAAACAAATAACACTCAAGCTTGCCCTCAACTGACCACAGCAATGTTCAATGCCAGAAGACACTGAAGCAACATCCACAAGTCTGGGCAAAACAACTTTAGGTCACCTCTGAGTTTTAAACCCAGGCAGGTTGCTCCCCACCCCATGCTCACCAATAGGCTAGGAGATACAGGCATTGTCAAGAATGCCACGAATCGGGGAACACAGTGCCAGAGAGCTGTGAGGGCAAGGTGGGGCATGGGGGAGGATGGAATCTGGCTGACACTGAAGTAAACAAAAGATGTGAGAACCTGTCTATCAAAGCTTGGTTCTTGGGGCAACACCACTGACATCGTAAGGGAGCTTGTCAGAAATAAAGACCCTCGGGCCCCACCTCAGACCTGCTGCACCGGAATCTGCAATTTAACCAAATCCTCAAGCACTTCCTATGCACTTGAAGGCCTGGGACTCACTAGGTTGGAATAAAGAGTCCGCAGTGAAAAGGGAGGGAACAGAGCTGAAGGGGGTGGGGGGCATGGCAAAGCCTCTGGGCAGGGCACAGAGCACAGATGCCACAAACCTCATCGTGGAAAAACCAGTGGCATGGACATCCAGGGCCTGGCGTGCAGGGAGCGGGAGATACTATGACATTTTAGAACTGGGGTAAGAAAACCCATATCTTTCCCTCCCGAATAAACAAACAACTTCACAGAAATTCTTTCAGAAATGGAAAACTTGCCATGAAGAAAAATATTTCTGAACTTCAGCACTTTCTGAAGTTCCATTGGAATTTTTTTATCTATTAAATTCAAATCAAATTAAACATATTGCTTTTAATTTAAAAATGTGTACAGTAAGGGCGCCTGGGTGGCTCAGTTGGTTAAGCGACTGCCTTCAGTCAGGTCATGATCCTGGAGTCCCGGGATCGAGTCCCGCATCGGGCTCCCTGCTTGGCGGGGAGTCTGCTTCTCCCTCTGACCCTCCCCCCTCTCATGCTCTCTGTCTCTCATTCTCTCTCTCTCTCAAATAAATAAATAAAATCTTTTAAAAAAATGTGTACAGTAACATTCTATTTTTGTAAAAGTGTTTCAATTTACCTAATTAGCTATCATTCTATCAGAGAAAGAGTGTGGTGATGATGTTCACCAAATGTTAATTTCTTCTTCGTAGTGGAATTTGAAGTAAGTTTTTCTTTCTCTTTCTCTTTTTCTTTTTTTGGGCACGTTTGTATACTACCTAATTGAAAAAACAAATAATGGTTGTATCCGCTTCACAAGAAAAGTTCTTAAAAAGCATAATCAGAAAAGTCTTTGTTTAGAATAACGGATTTCGATGATGTTCTAATTAGTACTTAAATTGTATCAATCTTAAGGAAAAAATAATTAAAATGAGGTTAAAAGAAGTCAAATTGGGAGATAAGCTGGCTAAAAACCGAACTACTCTAGGTCCAACAAATAGCATTTTCCAGTAATAGGATGTTAGGACAACCTTGCAATGCTCTGCATTAAGAAGTTTCTCTGGCAGTCTGCAAACCCTCTGGTCCTCTCCAGAGCTCTGGCGCCCTGGGCAGGTGTCTACAGCCTTAGACTGCGGCAGCCCATCCTCAAAGTGGCCCATCCCGGGTGGGCTGACTAAGGCCTGCCTTTGCTTCCCTCTCCCCTGCTACCCTCTGCACCCCAACACGGAGATACAGGAGAGCCTGCAGATTGTACTACCTCAGGCTCACACTAAAACGCTCGGAGCTCTAAGAAATGACTCGGAGCCACACCCCAGACCACTGGTTCTCAAACGCTGACGGTTATCAGAATCACACCAGGAAGCAGCTCCCAGGTGGTTCTGACCCCACCCCCCGCAGCCGCCTTCCCTCTCCCACTTTGCGGAGAGAAAATTCCATAGGCACTGCTGGCCCTGGAGAGATTACCCTGAGATCTGGAATCCCTGGGATTTGCCAAGTCCTCTTTCTAGAAGCTGAACATGCCAGTGCAGTCTTTGAAATTCACTCAATAGTACGATGGAAGGCTGAGCTTCCCGAGGTCACAGAAGTGAAGCACTTGGGAGTATACGCTCTGGGGCCAGCCTGCTTGGGTTTAAGCCCCTGAGGTATGACTCAGGGTAAATGCTTTAACCATTCCCTGTGCCTCAGCGTCCTCATTGGTAAAGTGGGGATAATAATTCCTCCTGCCTCACAGGATGTGTGAGAATTAAATGAGTTCATCATATACGTAAGTGTGCATAGGACCGCGTCTGGCATCTGGCAGGTGGTAAGCACCATGCATATGTTCATTATTTCTGCTTTCATATTGTACCTACATGTCTGAAGGCAGCAATCCTCTCTCTCTCTTGGTTCCACATACCAAGCCATGCTTTTTCCTGAGACCCCCCGCTTTCACTTGAACAATCTACTTCTTCCATGGCAGTCAGAACTCAGACACTAATAGTAGCTGTCCCCTTTTGGCCCCCCCCGCCCAAGTCTTTTCCCACAGTCTCGGTCATCCTGATTTCAGCAGAGTCTGAGCCCCGTGTGATTTCACCACGGACATGATAGTTGGCCGAGACTTCAGCCATCCCATTAGTAATAATTCTGTTAAGTAACTGTATCCTGTCAGCCTTGAGAAATGGGATGTCATCACCTGACATTGCCCTTGGTCCTGACCTAATCAACATTTTAATCCATAAAGTGGAGGAAAAATATTTAACAGAATGTATATCAAATCAGGAAGTGACAGAAATCTGGAAGAAATGAATAAAGTGCTGGTGAGTGAGCTAAGATTCACTCAGATTGATCGTGGGGGTTTGGAATTCTGGACTGAAGCCAAGAGAAGGTGCTCTC
This sequence comes from Mirounga angustirostris, assembly GCF_029215605.1. Lineage (NCBI taxonomy): Eukaryota > Metazoa > Chordata > Mammalia > Carnivora > Phocidae > Mirounga > Mirounga angustirostris. The sequence continues at coordinate 124,717,649 of NW_026991709.1, forward strand.
TCGACAGGACAAATGCACATAAATCAAGGAGCCATGGCTCCACGGCACACTATGTGAAGGAGACCAAGGCATGCCAGGTGACTGCGTGCTTCCTACACTGATCCCGGATAGAGTCACATCCCAGAAAGGGCCAGCCACCATCTTCTCGATTGAAGACGTTCCTTCCAAAGAATTCTGTGCTGTTCTGGGAACCATAGGATAATAAGAACCTGAGTGACTGGAGTGTGGAGAGAATTCATTTATTCATGGATCCATCCAACACCATCATGTTCCAGGCTTTATCTTTGCAAGTCACTGGCCCAAGAGCTGCTAAAAGGAGGACGACACTTGTCCTGGTTCCTCAGAATGTCTAAGATTATGGGTTGGAAACCAGGAGGTGCATTTAATGGGAGCATAGTCTCCTTAAGTATCAGGAAGGAGTGAGCCTGCTGTCACTAGCTGTGTACAGAGGCTTTCAAGGCTGACAAGGGAGCATATCGGGGACTTTTGCTGTGTTAGGTAGCTGGGCACCTCAGGCTCTCTTCCAAGGTGCCATTCCATGGGTCCATGAATCACATGATAAGGTTGAGGCAGCAGGCCAACCTTACCAGAGGGAGGTTGGGGAAGGAGTAAACTGAGTCAGAAATCCTTCTTGGGGCGCCTGGGTGGCTCAGTTGGTTAAGCGACTGCCTTCGGCTCAGGTCATGATCCTGGAGTCCCGGGATCGAGTCCCACATTGGGCTCCCTGCTTGGCGGGGAGTCTGCTTCTCCCTCTGACCCTCCCCCTTCTCATGCTCTCTGTCTCTCATTCTCTCTCTCTCAAATAAATAAATAAAATCTTTAAAAAAAAAAAAAAAAGAGAGAAATCCTTCTTGCACATCCCAGCCAGCCAGCCCTCCCTTATGTCTCCAGCCTGCTCTTGACCTGGGACTAGAGTGACTCCTGCTCTGTGGAGTCTCTGGCATTCCCCACACATACGGTATAAGACCCTTAGAGAAAGACAGATTAAATCCACAAAGGGCACCATGTTTCCACTGTCAGGGTAGCAAAGATCAAAATGCTGGCTATCAGACTGTGGTTGGCATCAAACCAACCTCATATCTCATGGGTCAGAGCATTACCTAGCACAATCTTTTAGAAGAAAATTTGGCATCATATATTAACATTTTAAATGCACACACTCTCCCATTCCATAACCCCATTTCTGGAAATGTATCATACAGATACACCTGCATTCCTACAGAGCGCTCTATTGTACGAAGATGTTCACGGCAGCATCCTTTTTTTTTAAGGCTTCAGCAGCATATTCCTGTCTTTCTACTGTCATTTCTTTGTATTGTGGTGAAACCTATATTATATGATAATTATCAATTTAATTATTTGCAAGTATCTAATTCAGTGTCATTAAATACATTCACAATAGCCATCACCACTACCTACACCCAAAGCATTTTCATTATCCCTAACATAAAACTCTGTGCGCATCAGACAATAACTCCCCATTCCCTTTTCCCCTGTCCCCCATAACTTCTATGTTTCGTCCCTAGAAATTTGCCTATTCTAGGTACCTCATACAAGTAGAATCATAAATATTTGTCCTTCTGTGTCTACCTTCTTTCACTTAGCATCCTATTTTCAAGGTCCAGCTATGTTGTATCTATCAATACTTCATTCTTTTTTATGGCTGAATAATATTCCATTGTACAGATATACCACCTCTTGTTTCTCCATTCATCTCCTGATGGACACTTGGGATATTTCTGCCTTTTGGCTACTGTGAACAGTGCTGCTGTAAACATTTTTGTACAATATCTGTTTGAGTTCCTGCTTTCAATTCTTCTGGGCAGTATTCTTTTTAATGGCAAAAAGACTGGAAACAAACCAAAGAGCGATTAATAGGGGATTCGTTAAGTAAGTTATTGTATATCCACATAATAGAACACCATGCAACCCTTTAGAATGAGGCAGGCTTATGAGTTCTAGTATAGAATCATCTACAAGATATTACATAAAAAGAGAAGAGGAGGAAGAGGAAGAGGAGGAGGGGAGGGAGAAAGGGGGAGGAGGGGAGGAGAAGGAGCAGCGTGGACAGTGGCAGTAGCAGGAGGAGCTGAGTGCATGCCTGATTCATAGACTGTCTCTGGAAGGCTCCACAGGATCCGGTGAGAGCAGTGTTCAGGAGGCCCCCTAGGCCAGGGTCAGCAGTGAGAAAAGACTTACTCTTCACCGTATGCCCTTTGTACTGTTAGAAATATTTTAATGAACTGAATGTGTTGCCTTCAGAAACTTGATCAATATGATTTTTAATTGGCATGTGATCACTTCAGATCTTGAATTTGGTCCCGGGTCCAGCAGAAGGAGGGCTATGTGACAACCAGGGAGGCCACAGAGCGGCCAAGGAAAGTGGAAACAAATGACCATCTGACACTGACCGCTTCAAGTCCTGGAAACATCACTGCTTCCCCATCTTCAAACACTGAGCTCACTGTCAAAAAGCCTCCCCAGTGCCTTGTCGTCTCTCAATTCCAATCCCCGTGTTTCTTCTTTTCTTCCACCTCTCCCTAGAAAAGTCATTTTGGGAGCAGCAAGGTGAAGGGTGTGGGCTCACCCTGCTGGAAAGGGGGGCCGCAGAGTGAGGCTTCAACGTTGGCAGAGCTACCCTGCCCCGGGGAAGGTCACGCTCCATCGGGAGAGACCCCTGGAGATGTCCAAAAGGTTTCTGCACAGAGCCAGGGGAACGGACCTCACAGGATGATAATCAAATCGTATTTGAAAATGGGATGAGGGGAGGGGGTCGGAACAGAAGCCAGTGAAAAGAAAAGGAAGTTGGAAGTCGCAGAAATTGGTGCTCTGTATTCTAAGGACTTCCTGGCTCCTAGCGGGGTTTGAGATTAGTGTTGATAATAGCTTCACCATAGGACCACAAAAAAATCAATGGAATTGGGACTGAGGCAGGATCCATTTATCTTCTTGGGGTGAAATAGAAGGTGTGATTTTAAAAAGACAAATTATACCGAATGCGTGTAATTGATGTGCATACACAGAACCATGCAAGGAAGGCCAACTGCACACAATTGCACAACATCAGGCATTCTTCTCATCAAGAGTTTCTTGTAGCAAAGCCAACCCCATGGCACGGTTCAAGTACTCCAGAGAGTAGTACTAGGAATTGAGTTCTAGAATATGCTGCATGATTTTTGCATGGTTAATTATTTGTTTGAAAGGGCAATGAAGAATACTGAAAGGAAAAGCCAATTTGCAGGTCCTGCTTTATAATGAAACTGCTTGGTTGGGACAGGACTCCAGGGATTACTTAATCCATCCCTCTGCCTCTCGTTTAAATGGACTGTCTACACCTCACATGAATTTTCCCCTAGCTTAAAGGCCTTTATGTAAGTGAGTTTCCCTCAATGAACTAGATATATACTCTTAAGGGCAGGGATGATGGCCTCATCACCTCTATGGCATCGGTACCTGACACGCAGAAAGTTCTCAAAGATGTTTTATCTATTAATTGATTAATGAGGTAATTAAGTAAGATCTTGTTTTTCAACCCAAGAAGGCTGTCATAAGCCTATGTTCAGAGCTGGCTATTTCACGACCAGCTTTCTTGTCCAGCTGACTGTGCTAAGCCAGTCTAGTCGGGTTCAAGTCAGTCCTCAGAGAGGCAGATGACCAGAGAGGGGGTGGTCGGAGACACAGAGGGGAGGGAGGACAACCATGGCCCGGTGTCTGGGGGGGGTCAGGGGGCCTGGGACAAGGACCATCTCCACAGGGGCTTACTGTGCGCCCACAGCCAATGTACTTCACATCTCTGGAGACAGAATGTGGAGCAATACCCCACAATACCTGAAAGATGAGGAAAAAAGGGTTTGGGTCCAGGAAAAGTCCCTCTCCTGTCTAAATCAAAGCTACTTCCTAAAAGCCTTCCTCAAGTCTTCCAGAAAAGCAATCAATGTTAGCACATGGCAGAAGCCTCCCCCCACCCCCCCAGGCAAGAGGCTTTCTAGACTCCCTTGCCCTGCCACCCAGCATCCTGGGGAGAGGCTTCTTCTGCCCCTAGGCTAGGCCTAGGACTGCCAGGAAGCCTTTTCATTCTTCTCCTTTGTTCTACCCCAGGTCTGGCTGTCCCCTGCCCCCTCCTTCGCAAGGAGGCAGAAAGGGGAGCACCTTCCCCATCTCTCCTGCCACCTTACAGTGAATTCACCACAGCCCATGGCCCTCCTGTCCCCACTGACAGGTGCCATGCATGCCCTGCTGGGCGCCGGCCGGACCCAGTGGGAGGCAGCCCTTTCCCTCAGGAGCTCTCAGACCAAGCTTTCTCTCCACAAGGCTGACTTCATCCTCTGCAGATCAGAGTCAAACTGGCTTTTCCAAATACTCCTTCTCAGTCTACGAATTGTTCTTTCTAGTCACGACCTCCATCCCTTAGGATATAAAGCTGATCAAATCTTCCCCATTCCAACAACAGCAGCATCAGTAACCAAAACAAAAACCTTCTGGCATGCTGATTTCCCCTCAAGCCCTCTTTTTTCTCTTCTTTTTATTTTTAAATCTGCACTGCACTGCTTCCTCTTCCTCAACCCACTCAGGCTTCCCACTCGCGCAAGGACTGTCTCCATCTTCTGAACCGACAGGTCGCCAGGGACGGCCCAGACAGGCCATCACCTCCCTCGCTGCCCTTCTCAGCCAGCTGCCTAAGCCCGCCATCGCTGCCCTGGGCTGGCTTGGCCTCCACCCGGTCCCTTGTGCTTCCTCAGACCTGCTCGGCTCCCCGGGCTTCTCCGCCTGCTACCTCTGTGCCCCCCTCGCTGCTGTGCTCCCCCTCCTGCTGCCGCCATGTCCCCCCAAAGTCCCTCTGTCCACTCTCCTTTTCTTCCTCTCTGTGTGTTCTCTTTCTTGGCAATCCTATCCCAGTTTAATTTAAAAAATATCTGTTAAACACTATGTACAAAGCCCTGTGTTAATCACTATTGATGTCGTGGTGAGTTATAATTCTTTCAAAAGAGCTGACAGACAAATGTGTGTGTGCGTAGGGGCGATAAATGAATGATTTAACACACTATATGAAGAAGACTTTTGGGCTCAAAATGGGGATAGCAGCCCCCAAGACCCTCACAATCTTTCAGTACAAGTATTATGATGCCAGACAAACAGTGAAAGCTCATGACAACCTTTCTTCAAACTAATACTGAAAGATAGTCCAGTGTCAGAGTTGGCGAGAGGTGGACCTGTGCTAGGGATGGATTCCAGGCTTAGAACCCCCTCACCCTGACTCGACTACCTGAGACAGACTGCCTGAGAGAAAAAGCAGTAAGTACCACCCTCTATCCCTATCTCGGAGGCCCAGTGAGGAGCTGGGCCAAGGAAGTTTCCACTTCACCCCTTATGCCCTCTTCCCTTTCCAGAACATGCCTGCACAGATCACAGCCACCCAAGGCCTCTAAGGGGCATCGAGCATCTGAGAGTTGCCGGCCAAAGGGGGAAGCAGTAGTGGGAAGGGGTGAGGATAGAAACGTCCAGAAGTGATGCCGGCAGGCAACTGTCCTTTTCACATACTGCATCAGACTAGGAGAACCAAAGAACCAGATGCTGCAGGCCAAAGGAATATGCTCCCCCACCCCACCCCGAGCAGAGCAGAGACACATCGAGGGAGACATTCTAGATATGAGCAAGTGGCAGGGACCTGCATGCATCAATCTCCACAGCTAGCACAGAAATGAGAAGGGAACGAAATCACCCCGAAAGGGGGCAGAAAGAGAGCCCCAGGACAAGCCACTCACCCTGTCTGTGGAACCTCAGCAAGTCCCGCCAAAGTCCATTATGCTCGACTTCAAAGAGGAAAACCTCAAAGACACCAGAACGGGGACATCATTCCGTAGACTCAGAGGAAGAGCACGCCTCTAGAAAGGAGATACCCCAGAATGCAGAAGAAAAGTTCAGGAAGCTGTACACTTCCTCAGTAGTGTGTTAAGAAAGCATGGCTTCTAAGCCAGAGGAGCAGGAAGCCACAAGAAGGGCCAGTCAGCAGGAGGGGATGGAAAGGAAGATGCATTCCAAATGGAGAGACAGCAAGGGAATGAAAACTGCAGTCACAGAAGCAAAGCCACTTTGCAGGCAGGGAAGACTAGCAGCGGAGATTCAGAATATCAAGTCAGTAACACAGAAAACAAATGGGAAAGAAATTACAATATGGCAGAAGGTGAAAGCTGGAAAAGAGAGAATGAAGAGCCACATGTAGATAATGAGGGTTCCTAAAATAGAATCCACAAATGAAGCAGAAGAGAAATGAAAGATATCGTGTAATAAAATGTTGCCGAGCTGAAGATAAAGGCCTGTGTCTACAGACAGATGGGCTCACCAGGCAAAGTCAGCGAAAGAGACCCTAGGCACATCATGGAAAATAATAAAGATAATGATGGAGAGAGAGGGCAGGCTGCTCACAGGCAGAGGGAGGTGGCTTCAGACACCTCTGACATGGAACAGACCCGAAGGCAGAGGAGAACACAAGCAGTGACACAGGGGACCCTTCCAGTCTGGGGAAATCGTGAATGACTCAGAGACACAGGTCAGCCACTGGAAAACAAGTTAAACCCCTACTTTATACCAAATCCCCAAAATGAATCTCTACTACGTTAACTACCTAAATGAAAAATGGAGCCATGAAAGTAAATATGGTAAAACACAGATGAATATTTATGTAAGTTTAGGGTGAGAAAGAACTTTCAAGGAAGGAACCAGAGGGAAAAGCACGCAAGGAGAAAGACGGATTTACTACATAAGAACTTTAAGATCTGCTGCAAAAATACAGTTCTAAATCAAATTACAAAACTAGGAAAAAATGAAATATATATTTTGAAGGTTTGTATCATTCAAATCAGTAGGAAAATGGGTAAAGAATAAAAAGAGGCAGTTAACAATAGATGAAAATACAAATAAGTATTTAGTCCAACTGGTAATCAAATTTAAAAATAGAAATTCAAATAGCTAAAATTTAGCATTTTTCAGCCATCAGACTAACATAGAATCAAAAGAATTATAATGGCCACTGTTGGAAACAGTCGGGGGTCACTTGTGGGCATCCAGGATATGAAGGATACATCATTAATACAGCATCTCTGAATGGCAACTGGAAGGTTTTTTTCAAAGCCCTAAAAATGGGGAAAACTTTAATTCAAGAATTCTACTTGGGGGATGCCTGGGTGGCTCAGCCGGTTAAGCGTCTGCCTTCGGCTCAGGCCATGATCCCAGGGTCCTGGGATCGAGTCCCGCATCGGGCTCCCTGCTCCGCGGGGAGCCTGCTTCTCCCTCTGCCTCTGTCTCTCTCTCTCTCTGTCTCTCATGAATAAATAAATAAAATCTTTAAAAAAAAAAAAGAATTCTACTTGGAATTTACCTTTAGAATATCATCCATTTAAGTTATCAAAATATGTGAACAAGGAACTTCATCGGGTGTTGTTATAACAGCAGGAGAAAAAAGTGAAATGATCTCGATGTCTCAGTTTAGTGAAATAAATCACTGAATTTAACATTAAGAGGATAACAGAGGTACCCATTGACACAGAAGGGGAAACAATATATTGGGAAAAAAAAGAAAACTCAAGTCATGAAAATATATGACCCATTTTTTATAAAAAAAAACACACATACAGTATGCCAAAACATTACTAATAGTTATATCTAGAAAGCAAGGTGACAGAAGATTTTTTCCTTTATGTTTACTTGTATTTTTATTTTTCTACCATGAATATGAATTATGTATGAATTATTTCAAACTTATTTTAAAATACAATTAAAATGCCCTAGAATGCAATTGCTGGGTCATGTAATAAGCACATGCTTGGTTTTGTAAGAAACCATGGCATCGTTTTCTAGAATGGCACTGGAAATATATGAGGGATAGAGTTTCTCCACATCCTTGCCAGCATTTGGTGTTATCACTATCTTTAATTTTAGCCATTCTGATAGGTATGCAGTGGTATCTCACTGTGGTTTAACTGGTATGTCCTCAATGGCTAAGGATGTTGAACACCATTTCATGTGCTTATTGTCCATCTGTATAAAAATGAAAACTTATGTTCACACAAAAACCTGTAAATGAATGTTTATAGCAGCTTTATTCATAATTACCAAAAACTAGAAACAACGCAAATGTCTCTCAATAGGTGAATGGTGAAACAAACTACAGTACATCCATACCTTAGAATACTACTCAGTAATAAAAAGGACCACACTATTAATACACACAACAACTTCGATGATCTCAGATGAATTATGCTGAAAAAAAAAAAGCCAATCCCTAAAGGTTACAAACTGTATAATTTCATTTATACAGCATTCTTAAAAAGACAAAATTATAAAGATGGAGAGTAGTTTGGTTAGCAGGGATGAGGGGGAAGAAGGAAGGAGTCAGCTACGGCTATAAAAGGGTATCACTCAGGATGCTTATGATAAACTGCTCTGAATCTTGACTGTGGTGATGGTCCTCTGATTCTACCCATGTGATAAAATGGAATAGATCTAAATACACACACACACACACACATACACACACACGTGAATGCATAGAAAACTGGTGAAATTTGCATAAGAACAGCGGATGGTATCAATGTTAATTTCCTCATCCTGATATTGCACTACACTTACACAAGATGTTATCACTGGGGAGAACTGGATGAAGGGCCCATAGGTCTCTCTGTATCATTTCTTACAACTGCATAAGAATCTGTAATTATCTCAAAATAAAAAGTTAAACAAACAATGGGACATAAAAATGTACAAAGAAAATGCAACAAAGTATGTGTCAAGCCAGAGTTATAGAAGAAGCCCCTGTGAATACTGGAAGTTGGAGAGGCACAGTGGGGATCTTGTGCCACAAGGGATTCAGGGATTCAGGGAGGCCTTCCTAGGTTGCAGTTTGCAGGGATTGCAATTAGCCAGAGCATTCCCGGGCACAGAGCAACAGAGGATGGGAATGCAACCTGAGACCCTGTGATGATTGTATCTCCAGGAGGGATGAGAAGCAGGGCAGACAGGGAGAGAGGATGCCCTGGGAGGGCCCACCTCCCCCCCCCACTTTGTTGTGTTATTTTACTTATCTATCATATCATTTATTCATTCATTCGTTCATTCTTCAACAAATATCCTCCATGTGACAGACACTGCACCATGCCCTAGGGATAAAATAATAAGTAAAAGACCAACCTTGCCCACCCCACTCCAGCCAAGATCTTGATGTGGAGCTAAGCCAACAGAAATGGCAAGTACATGGGGCACCTGGGTGGCTCAGTCGTTAAGCGTCTGCCTTCGGCTCAGGTCATGATCCCAGGGTCCTGGGATCGAGCCCCGCATCGGGCTCCTTGCTCAGCTGGGAGTCTGCTTCTCCCTCCCCCTCTCCCCCTGCTTGTGTTCCCTCTTTCGCTGTGTCTCTCTCTGTCAAATAAATAAATAAAAATTAAAAAAAAAAAAAAAGAAATGGCAAGTACATGATTGCGTGATAAATGCTATGACAGGGGATGCACATGGAAGAGGCATCCAAATCTGGAAGGCTTACTGGAAGAGGTGGAATCTGGGCTAAAGCCAGAAGCATGGGGGACAGAAAGCCAAATGAGTAGAAAGTGGGGAAGGATGGCTTTTGAGGTAAAAGGAATCAATGGTTTGTACAGAGCCCCAGAGGTAAGAAAGTGTGTCACAACTGGGGAAACCCAAGACATTAAATGTAGCTGGAAAGCTCAACAAACTCCAGATCCCACAGCACCCCAAATGCCACGCTAAGGAGTCTGGCCTGACTCTTAGGGGGATGGGGGGAGCCGCTGAAATATTTTCTACAGGAGAGGCTCGTGATCAGAACTGGGTTATAAGAAGAGCATTCCGAGAGTAGTGAGGGAAATAAACTGAGGTGGTGCAGAGAATCCCAGCTCCAACCCCCATCTGTGCTCCAGGTCTACACTGCACGGCTTCCGGAGCTCCCACACAGCTTCCTGGGCATCCTGTGCTGCGGTCAGCACATGTCCCCTCAGGAAGCACGGAGTTCCGATGGTTTATGGAGTTCTGAGCTCCTGGGCCAAGCTCTCTCCAGTCCCCGATCAATTGCTCCCTGTCACAAGCAGATCTTGCTCCAGTTCTTTACTTTCTGGATCATAAAGTTGTCCTCTGTGTGACTTAGGAGGCTCTCTGGTGCCGGGCATTTATAACCCAGAGATACCGTGCAGTCAGCAGCCCCCATTACTGTGCTACTTGACAATTTAGCTGTCCCCTCGGAGGCCAGGAGTAGATCTATCTGTTTCCCCGGGTCTTGCTCGCCTGGCACGGGGATGAGACTGGATGGCTTCCCGGGCTGTGCTTTGGCAAGAAAGGCAGCCGGCAGCCCGTGCTACTGTGCTTCGAAAAAGACAGGGCAAGTGCTGTGGACAGGCCACCTGGCAGTTCGGGCACGCAGGGCCAGGGGGGTGGGCACAGCACCCCTTCTGGCCAGGCAGGCATCGTTCCGGGCCTCGAGATGCCTGCCGGCAACACGTGCAATCTGGAGAAGGGCTTTCAGAAGAGGACGTGGGGCCAGGGGCTGCTGGAATGGGGGAGCGGGGAGACCACCGGTCAGCCCCAAACCCTGGTGAGAAACAAGAGGCAGAAACCCACAGATAGGCTACTCTCATTCGTGGTATCCAGGGGCCCTAAGAGCAGGACCAGCGTGGTTGAGGGAAGAAGAGGGCCTGCACGATTCTGTGCCATGTCCTGTCTCACCGCAGGTGGACAGATGAATGAGACAGGTTTTGCCCTCAGGGAGCTCCCAGCATGGAGGGGGGTGTGACAAGACCCCTCCCTGCCACCATCTGACTCTAGACACTCTGTTTTCTGTAGGAAGCCACTGCTGAGGCTATGGGCCCAAGCGATATTGAGGGCATTACCTGGGCAGCCCAAGCGCTAGTAAAGATGCCTTTCATTAGGGCAGGATCATTTTTTGCTGGCGTTCAAAGGCTTACGGCAGTGCCTGGCACATTGTAGATGCTAAGTCAATACTGGTGGGATGTCTCAGGAAAGCTGAGACACACTGCATTCACCACACTGACCGGAAGCTTGGCAACGTCGTCCCAGGATGAGAGGGAAGTTTGGAGCATGCATCTTTGGCTACCTGCTTGGAGATGCTATCCCAGAGGCATCACCAAGTTCTCATAAGCTTGCAGCCTGAAGTGAGAGAGTCCTACGGCGCCCGGTGAGAGCAGATCTCAGGCCTTCATTTTCCTCCCAGGGCAGCCCTCTTGCTCCCTGGACAGCCCCTTCACGTGCTGGGCTGGTGTCTTGGCCCAATAAATCATAGGCTTCTACAGCCATGGTGTCTCATTCTGGGTCCCAACACTGAGCTCATTCAAAATATGACCTTTAAAAAAAAATTAAAAGAAAAAGTCAGTTTTTCCTCACAGGGCACCTGGGATTAAAGTTTCTACAATGCAGCTGGAAAAAGTGGAGGCTGAGAGTCACGGGGAGAAACGGGTAACTGAATCAACAGCCATGGAAACGGGCCTGCTTCCAGACTCAGCCATCCAGGGAAAGTCCCAAGAATGTAACTGCACACTGCAACTTGGAGAAGGAGAGAAATTTCACCGCAGAGAGAGGCCTCCTGTGAGGAGTCTGTGAGGGCTCCTTGAGGCTGCGACATTTGAGTTGAGATGTGACTTAGGGAATGAGGGGGAAGACAGGGAGGCGTGAGCCAGGCAGAGGGATCAACACTGGAAAGGCCTCAAGTTGGAAGAGAACATGGGGCAGGCAAGGGACAGGAAGCAGGCCCGCAGGAGGGGCGGCCGGCAAGGGGGGCAGTGATGCGCACTGGGGTTAGGTGTGAGGCAGGCAGTCCACATGGGTCCGCAGGGCCCCTTCTGGTACAAGCGGTGAGTTAAGGTTCCGAGAAATCCCTCCAGAATCCCTCATTTGGAGGGTTGCAAAGGAGCAAGTTGAAAGGGTCTTTTTAAAAATCTTTTTCTTTTTCGGGGCTAATGGCCTTACAGAAAGACAAGCTGCAGGGTTCTACTCTGAAGCAGGGAAAGAATTCAAATACCAAGACTTTAACCCTACTCCCACCCCAAACTTGAGGAAGACCAGCCCTGGCTGGAAGTATTTTAAAAAGTCCCAGACAAAGAGTAGACATCGTGTCTCTTTCCAAGACTGTGCACAGACCCAGAGGAGCTTCCCTCTTCCCCTGGGGTCTGGAAAGGGGAGCAGAGGGCTGACCCAGCACTCCAACTGTGGCTCAGGCAGAGTGGGCAGAGAGTGCAGGAGGAACCTCCCCTTGCACGTTAGGAAATACGAGATCTGCAAGTTGCTGCCCTTGCTAAGAGCGTCCATGATGGAAAGAAAGGAGCTGTGGGCCAAATATGCAAACTCACAACCAACTGTATGAAAAACAAGAAGGAAATCCAGAAACAGAGCATGAAAAGAAACAGAAAAAGAATTCAGTGGGGAAGAAAATACAGCCCAAGGAAGAGAAGAAGAGTATCCATAAGGATTAATTCTTGGGAGAATTCAAAAATACAAAAGCTCAAGACCAGATGACAAAACAACAGAATAAAATTAGAAAGGGAGATTGCAGAGTTAAAGAAACGAGGTATGGATCAAGAGAACAATATCAGGGGTGTCTGGGTGGCTCAGTCGTTAAGCATCTGCCTTCGGCTCAGGTCATGATCTCAGGGTCCTAGGATCGAGCCCCGCATTGGGCTTCCTGCTCAGCGGGAAGCCTGCTTCTCCCTCTCCCACTCCCCCTGCTTGTGTTCCCTCTCTCGCTCTCTCTCTCTGTCAAATAAATAAATAAAATCTTAAAAAAAGAGAGAGAACAATATTATAAAACTAATCAAGTAGAAATGGCTACAGAATTAATAGAGTTTAAGATCACACAGAGTAAACACAGAAAAAATAGATGATAGCAAAGAAGAGACTCCAAATAATCTATGGAGGACAACTGGTATTCCTAAACTAGAGGCCCCAGCCAGGTAAAGGGAGAGGAAGAAGGTATTCAAAGAGCTAACGGGAAAAAATTTTTCTGAAAATGAAGGAATAATCAGCAGAGTCAAAGGCACAGCTTGGTGGAGTTGCCGAATTCAAAGATAAAGAAGCGATCAGCCAGGAGAGGAGTGAGCAAGTCACTCAAAGGGGAAGCGTAGGCGAGCGACAGCCTTGTCTATAGTGACATTTGCAGGCAGGTGTTCTCATGGATGTAGCACCATCAGGTAACGAAGAGTCCTGCCACAGGGAACAATTACTTGATAATGAAATTCACTCAACCAAGAGATAAATCCAAATCATTAATTCAGCATAGAGAAATCGTGAGGGAGTGACTGGGAGCCATTATGGTCTTTTAAATATAGAAATACAATGCAAACATTCTGTCGTTATAAATCTCATTGTGAAAAAATAATTTTTTAAAAAGTTAACGGAACCGAGGAGGCAGGGACAGGGAAAGAAACAGAAGAAAGAGACGTATGCGGATTTCCTCGTCTTGCAGAGAAAGGGGTTAACTGGTGGCTACTCAAAATTGAAATACGAAGTTTAGAACAACGATTCGAATCTCATCTTTTTTTTTTTTTAAAGATTTTATTTATTTATTCATGAGAGACAGAGAGAGAGAGAGAGAGGCAGAGGGAGAAGCAGGCTCCCCACGGAGCAGGGAGCCCGATGCGGGACTCGATCCCAGGACCCTGGGATCATGACCTGAGCCGAAGGCAGACGCTTAACCATCTGAGCCACCCAGGCGCCCAAATCTCATCGTTTTTATAATATTCTTTCTTAATCTTAAGAGAATCTCTCAGGAAATAATATATCTTGTGCTGAAGAAACTCTTATCAAATGGAGCGATTTCCTCCATTTTGTATTCGTTTCTTTTTCTTCAGATACATTTAAACAAAATTAAATTAATGTTTTCAAGATTACCATTATCACAACTTTCTAAAATCAGTCTTGATTCTCCATCTATCTTTCCAGTCATAGCGAAGATAGATGATACAGACATATATAAAGTGGTGTTGGGCGCCTGGGTGGCTCAGTCCTTAAGCGTCTGCCTTCCGCTCAGGTCATGATCCCAGGGTCCTGGGATCAAGCCCCGCATCGGGCTCCCTACTTATTGGGAATCCTGCTCCTCCCTCTCCCACTCCCCCTGCTTGTGTTCCCTCTCTAGCTATGTCTCTATCTGTCAAATAAATAAATAAAATCTTAAAATAAATAAATAAATAAAGTGGTGTTGACCTCAATTTAACAATGGTGGTTTATCGATTTTGTAAGTCAGTTTTTACTTTCCTCACTATACTTTTTCTCTTCTTCTCTTCTCTGAAATGTTAATAAAAATGTCACTTTAATAAAAACAAAGTCACTTTTCTAAAAATATAAATGTCACACAAAAAAGAGATCCATAACATGATGCATAAGTTAAAAGTAATAATTAGGATTTCCATGTTAGTAATTCTCATTTACTAGCCTCTATTTGCTAAGGCATTTTCAGAATCTCCCTCTCCACAGTTTTTAAAAGGCATTTGTAATTCGGCTCTGGTGCAGTAATGCACATACTAATTCACTTTTTTTTTTTTTTTTTGCCCCTTCTTGTCTTCCAATCAACTATTCAGAGACTTTCTGATTTATGTCACCTACTACCTGGGCCCTGACTCTGCTTCCACTGGGATGCTGGAGACACACAGTAATTGGGAAGTTTGAAGCATTTTCAGGAATCTTTACATAATCTGCTCAGAGGAGTTCCACAGGTATCTAATTCCTCAGCCTGCTGAGGCTGAGGCTAATTTCTCTCTGTGGCTTCGCATGGCAGGGGAGACATCAGAGCTCTGCTCCTGGCCTAGAACTCTGGTCCCAGGTCACGCACATCTCGGTCCCCTTCTCAGGACACACTCAGAACAGGAAGGCATCCCGGGTCCTCCTCCAAGACGGTGTTGTGAAGTGTCTGGTATTGCGCCGCCTTCCACTCACTCCCTTTTCTCCTACCACCCACCAGTTCCTCTATTTCTAAATTATCTCCAGAAGCAGTGACTCCAAACCCGAGGATCCTGGAACAGAAATTCTCCAAGTATACAGAAATAAATCCAAGGATACCAGAATTTCATAAAAAGAGAATCTGTGTTTGGGGAGGGATTACCGTACACACAAAGCCCTGTAAGTAATACAAGTAAAAACCACATGGAGATGGCCACCTGACTGCTTGCACCCTGTGTTGGTCATAGTCCGTCCAGCTAGCATCCATTAGCAATATGCAGGAGGGTGAGGGGGCAGGCGTCTTCTGGTATCGACGGTCCTATTTTCAGTGTAATGTGTATTCATTTACTGTGGTTGCTCTTATTAGGGCACTTAGCACTTCAAGACACAATTTATAGAACCTGACAGTGATTCGTTCTGCTCATGTTTACCCATTTCATTAGGCCAACTGCTCCTCTTTGAGAAAAATACCGTTAGGCTATTCTATGACTATGGTCACACACATTAAGCTGAAGACATAGGGGTGTCAGCATACCATTCATTTATTCGTTCCTCACATCCCATTAGCATCTCTTGAGCTCCTGCCCACGTTATGCCCAGCTCGGCACCCAGGACTTTGTATTCATTTTCTTTCTACCATAACAGCCCCCCTGGGCTGACAGGCATTTCAAAACACAGAGCCTTGTACGGTGGCGCCGAGAGACGGGGCTACTGGCTTAGAAGAGTGAGGACCGCCCCCCTGCTCCAGTCTAGCGTAAGGCAGCTCCTTCCTGGCTACCAGCTCAGACTCTGGAACGAGGCCAAGCTCCATAATTCCTGTCCAACCTTGGACCCGCTAGTCACAATGCCAGGATTCAAGGCCCTCCTCAGCAAAATGGAGCTGACAGAAGTACCTATTCCAAAGGGTTGTTGTCTTCGTCTGCTCAGGCTGCCCTAACAAAACACCACAAACTGATAGCCTACACAACAGACATTTATTTTCTCACAGCTCTTGGGGCTGCAAGTCTCAGATCAAGGTGCCAGCAGGTGGGAGCTCTCTCCCAAGCTTTGCAGATGGCACCTTCTCACTGTGTCCTCACATGGCCTTTTTTCTGGGCATTTTCTCTCTCTCTGAGAGAGCGCTCTGGTTTCTCTTCCTCTTCTTATAAGGACATCGATCCTATCGGATTAGGGGCCTGTTCTTATAACTTCATTTAACCTTCATCACCTTCTTAAAGGCCCTCTCTCCAAACACAGTCCCACTGAAGGTTAGGGCTGCAACATGTGAATTTTGTGGGGACACAATTCAGTGAATTTTGTGATGATTAAATGAGCTAATGTACGTACCGTACTTAGGAAGGACAGTGCTTATACATACTACATGCTTAACAAATGTTAGCAATTATTACTAGTGATATTATTGTTTTCAGAATATTGGGTCATCAAGCTAATGTTTGAAGAACAGTGAGTGTCTAATACTTCATGGTTTAAATTCCCTCTAGGTGGGTATTCGGATGAGGTGTATAAAGTAAGAAAGAAAATGTCATTCATCTTAAGATCAGATGGAACAGCTATTCCCACCCTTGGATCTGCCAGAAGTGACAAAGCTGGATGAACACAAGGGCTAAATGTAATGTAGTTAGATTTTCACAAAGATTACATTTTCACAAAGTTTTTCATAAAGATTAAATTCTCAAGTGTTTAAGTTCTGAGATTGTATTTTTTTTTCCCCTTTTTATTTTGGAAACATGTAATTAGGCTTTCCTAGACAGAAGACAAAGGGATCCCCTGCTTTGTCCTTGTTTTGGTATTAAACTAACCTCCCTTTAAGAAATGATGCACCGACAATGGACAACAGCTCTCATGTTATCATTTGGGCTGTGTGTGTGTGTGTGTGTGTGTGTGTTTTAATATCCTTAATGGAAAGCTTTTATTAGTAACCTGGTATTTTTTACCTCATTTTTGGTCCAAAAGTCTGGAGCCCATGGGCTGGACTCCGGTCTAATATGAACTGAAAAAGCAGAGGTCTCTGTCCCAGGCCTCCATTTTCTAGATAAATAAGTTGGACCACAACCCACTTGGGTGTTTCCAAGCGATCTGGCTGATGCTGAACCTCAGCCAGTCCCTCAGGCTAACATCCGGAATCAGATGCATGTTGGCTGGGATGCCTAATGCCATACACACAGACACATATTGATGCATATGCTTATTTGTGAGGATTGGCAATTAAGAAAGCCTCTTTTAAAGCTGCATTGCGTTTGACAGGAATGACTATAAAAGAACCAGCTAAGAGATAAAGCACCCTGAGTAGGCTGAACTCTGGCTAAATTCTCTGAACACTCTGTCACCACTTTTCCCAAGTGAAAAAGATGGTTTCAGGGAATAATCATGAGGGATTCTCCCAGCACCCATATTCTTTAATTATCTGGAAAACGGTCACTCCCCATGATCATGGGATGAAGCTGAGGAGTTGGCATTTGAATGACCACATCCAGACCTGTTATGTTAAGCCTGAATTTTTCATCTAAAGCAATGGTCAAAATGCAAACTTCCTTATTTGTGTCTCATTCCCGAGTTGTTACCTATGAAATCTGTGTCTGATGGCCACTATCTGGGGCAAGCACATTTTCTGCTTGGCTGGAACTGTGTGTGACTCCTGACCAGAGGCTTCCCAACAGTCTCCAAAGCCATCTGCTGTCATGAGTAAGCCAAGGATTCAGGTTCAAATCACACTGGTCTCAGAATTATGGGGTGCTGGCATCCAAAGCCAACAGACAACACTGACCCTAAGCCATCCTGGGGAGGGAGGGGCAGGCATTCTTGGAAGGAAGGAGCCTCAGTAAAATAAAACTAAGAACGACAACAATAACACAAGTAACTTGAGTACTAATATTTCGCAAGGGTTTGCTCCATGCTAGCTAACATGATGAGCATTTTACTCATCTCATTTAACCTTCCCTACAACCCTAGCAAGGAAGCTCCATTATTATCCCATTTTATAGATGAGAAATCTGAGGCACAACTAGCAAATGGTGAAGTAGGTATAGAAAAGTTCTCGTTCCTGTTTTCAAAGAGTTTTCGAAACTCTGGAGAAATAAGGCATAAAGGGCCAGCTCAAATCAATCCCATCGGAAAGCCACCTTCAGTTGCACTCCAATGAACCCCACCGAGAGGCAGGCCAAGGGTCCCAGGGTCAAGGTAAGTTTTACAGGGTACTCTACTGAAAGTTGCCCAGAGTAGGCAGCCAAGTGTCAGGACCAGGAAGCCAAGTTCAGCCATACAACACAAAGGACTTAACTGAAAATGTGGCGCCAGAGTGGTGGTTCCCCAGGACCAGCTCCCCCTTGGAGTAAACTCTGGGGTTCACAAACTCTATGAGGTCCTGACTAGGCTTCGCATCCTTCCATGGAGCTCCACTGAGGCCACCTGAGCTCCCTAGCCCTGACCACGAGGGGGCGTATGACATGACTGTTTCCCCTGCCACCTTACCTCTCTCTCCGCCTCAGGCTTCAACCTCACTCCCTCCTCACTGGGCCTCTTCTAACACACCCCACCAGGCAGTATACCAACCTGTTGCCTCTGGAGGCTTTCTCCCCATGACTCCCCTGTCCCCCCACCCCCACCCCAGGAAATGCATGTCTAGAGCTACAGTGAGACCTAGTCTAATGTGGCAAGGCCGTTGGCTGGGAGCTCCAAACCCTTTAGAGCTCTGGGACAGGACCTTTCCCTGTCTGGGGCCTGGAAGTAGCTTCTCCCACCAGCCTTTCCAGAGAAGCCTCTCGGAGAGCTTGATATTCCATTTGGTTGCCTGCTCACCATCTGACATCGTCCCAGCTACTTCCTGGCCTTCTCTCTTGCTTCGGACCCTGCTTTTTCCCATTCTCCTTTCCCAGAAGCCCCCTCCTATTGAGGCCTCAAGCTGTGGAGAGTGGCTATCTGCAGGCTGCTGTCGGGGCACTGTCCACAAGGAGGGTGCGCCTCAGTGGGAGGGGAAGAAAGCCTGGCAGCAGGGAGTTCACAGCTGGGGGCCCCTGGGAAGATGGGTCCTTGCCCAGAAGAGGGCTTGTTCTCAGGCCTTCCCTTGCAACTAGTAGCGAGCGAGAGAGAGAGAGAGGCCCGGGGAGTGAAGCTCAGAGTCAGGAGTTCTGTCCTTGCTCCTACTTCTTCATCCCCTTGTCACCCCCGTGGAGATTTTTACCATGAACACATTACAGGTAAGACGCTCCCCAGGGCCATCCAAGAGTCACCTGCACCCCTCAAAATATATTCTTTACCAGGTAAGTCCAAAACTGAAGTCATATCCATCTAACCCTCAGAACACCCCGGGGACCCACCAGGAACGTAGGGCAGAGTGTCACTCCCACTTTGCAGATCAACTGCTGAGAGGAGGGTACAGTCAGCACACAGGGTGGTGACAATTCTGCAGAGGGATCCAAGCTTCCTGAATACTTGTCCAAACTTCCACCAACCAGCTCTATGACGATATGCATCATTGCCTGGGCAAAAGGTCCTAGGAGAGGGAAACCCTTCAGAAAACCAACTCCCTCCACAGAGGGCTTCCCTTGAGGAGATGCCAGGCCCCCGATGGGGAGGTTCTGCAGCCCAAGGACCCAGCTAGCCCCCTTGCTTTGCATGGGCAGCATGGTGGGGAGGAAACTCACTAGCTAAGCTTCTGAGTCTCTGCCAAGTCTCCCAACTCCACCCTGCTCCCCTTCACCTCCATGTCCCTTCTTGCTCGGAAACAGCTTTCCCACCTCCCCCATGGGCCCCTCTCCTGCGGAGATGCTCTGGCCAGAGGATGAGGCTGAACCCAGATGGTGAGGGAGAATTAGCATTGAGCCCCACTGAGCCATGAAGGGAACTGAAGAGGTGAATATTTTACACCTGCAATTAGTCACACATGCAGAACTGTGCTTACAACTAGTTGCACCTGCAAGTGGTTAATTGCTAAATAGCAAATGCAATTAGGCACTTACACATTATCTCCGGGGTGAAAGTTGCCAACACAGTAGTCACTAGCATATGCATGGTCACACGCACACACACACACACACACACAAGGGCAGGCATGCATATTATCTAGAGAGGCACACGCATATGCAGGGACACACATACACTCGCGGCACACACACATCCATGAGCACGAACACATATTCAGGCACACACACATGCATACAGGAACACACACATACAGGGGCACACACACATGCACACACATATACAGGAGCGTGTGCACACACACTCCCTGATGAAGGAGTGAACGCAGAAGAAAGCGATTTGGCTCCCAATGTTGGAGACTAAAAGACGCTACGGAGGGAGGGCCTTTTTATTAAAATGTCAAGAAGCTGCATTAGAAGAATCTAGGTTAACCCAAGCCTTATATTGATGTGAGAGACCCGGTCTAAGAAGGATCCAGCACCAGATAAGAACAGCATGGGACTGCAGATTGTTCTTTTGATAAAGACTGAGCAACCGTGGAAAACAAATTGGGCCAGGCACACAGGGCCACAGAAAAGGCCGGCTCTCTCAGGCTTCACCACTGTTGACCCCCCCCCCCATGGAAACTATTATCTAACTGCATAGGGCGGAGGCTAGCCGTAATTGTTACATTCACGGGTTGTTGTGGTTGTTGTTTTTAATCTCAAAATACTGCTTTGAAAAGTAATACACAAAATCAGAAAGTGACCTTTAAAAATTCTGTTTAATGCTTCCTTTGTAGCCCTTTCTTCCTTCCTCCAGTTTCTCTGAGCTGTGATACCGAGTTGTCATAGTTTTCAAAAATATTTCCTTTTGAGCAGCCGAGTGAGGAGGAATACATCTGTGTATTTAATTGTAGTTGGTTCAGACGTGGTAGACTGAAGAACCTCTTCAGCGGTAACGAGCCGCGCTGAGGCTGCGAGCCTGTCTACTCGGAGACGCCAGAGACGTCGGAGACTTCGGAGATGGTGGGGTTAGGAGAGCAGCACCGCCTCCGAGACTTTGCTGATGGTCGGGTTAAAAGCGCAGCACCCCCAATTTACAGAACACCTTTCCGCAATCAGAGCAGGAGCCGCCTGCGCCTCGCTGGCCAGACTCACACTCCGTGTTCAGAACATCAGCTCCTCTCCCTTCCCTCCTTCTTTGCTCCTTTCTTCCTCTTTTCTCCTTCCCTTCCTTTCTTCTCTCCCTCCCTTCCTCTCTCCCTCCTTCTTTCATTCATCAAAAAGGAATCGAATAATCCGAAATCACTGGAAATGATCTCTGCCTTCTAAGTGCTCATAGTACGACTGCAGGGAATAATCTTTGTTGTACCCAGGTCTCTGATACAGAGAAAAAACTGCATGAGCTTTAGAGGTAAGCGTAGGGGAGCCTGGGTGGCTCAGTCGGTTAACTGTTTGACTTCAGCTCAGGTCATGATCTCAGGGTCCTGGGATGGAGTCCCCAGTCAGGCTTTCTGCTCGGCGGGGAGCCTGCTTCTCCCTCTCCCTCTGCCCCTTCCCCCACTTGTGCTCTCTCTCTCTCAGTAAATAAATAAAATCTTTTTTTAAAAAAGATAACTATAGTGCAGCCATTGAAGAGTAAAGACATGGACTTGGGACAAATTTAAGCCTCAACGCTGCCACTTAGTAGCTGCGTGATCTTGGACAAGTGACTTAACCCCCCTCATTTGGAAATGGGCATAATACAGCCAACTGCTTAAAATTGTAGTGAGAGTTAAACTGAACTCTTAGCAAAGCATGTGGCTTTAATGTAAGGGCTTGATAATAATTCGATAATATTTGTTACGCCTAACTAACCACCAATAACATAAAGGAAGGACCCATTAACACTGGCTGTCTTCATGGGGAGTCTAGTTTGTTACTGCAGTATAACTTAGCCTATGCTGACTGGGACAAGCACAATGGCTCATGAAAATCTAATGACAAAATCTGGTGTGGCTAGAGTGCAGGTGAGAAGAACAGGTGTGGGGAACTAGGTAAGAAAGGTCATTTGGGGCCACCATTGACTACCAAGAATGAAGAAATTGGTCAACATGTGTCCCAGGAGACCCTAGTGTGTCAGCACTGGCTTGGCACAACAAGGATGACCCTGCAGGCTCGGATCCCCTGCTTGTCCTGGCTCACCTCCCTGATCCAGCCTTGAAGAAGGGAAAGCCTTGGAGCTCACGGATACAGCCCTCTGAATTTCCAGGAAGCTGTCTCACAGCCTCTCTCTTTCAGAGAAGTTCTCAATCCCTTTATTCCCAAGGATTATGCCAGATGAAGTATCCTCCCTCCAAGGTTATGCAGTGTTATGGCAATGGGCAGAGAATCCCCAAACCAAATACTACTCAAGCCCCTGGCCTAGCATGGCACCCAATAATGCACCCCGCGTGCACTGAGTGTTTATTCCCAGTAGAGGGTGGCAGGGGCCACTTTTTCGCTGACCTGGTACTGCCAGGGAGACCTAAATGAGACAATCTGGAAGGCCTGTCTTCTCCTGTGGATGGAGCAAGCTACCGTATCACCAGAGCCCACTGCTAGTCAATCTCTCCAGAGGTTATCCTGTTCATTCACTTTCTTCCAGACAGCACTGAAGCCAGTTCGATCTAGTCGGAAGAGAAGTACTCTGCCGCGGTTTTAAAAACATGTCTGCAAATTCTTGATACCCCTCCCAATGTGGGGTGGCCGTCTGTGTCCCTTTTTCTTGAATTTGAGTGGGTTTGTGACCTCTTTGACCAGGAGGGTATGGCAGAAATGGTGACATGTGGCTCCTAAGACTATGTCACAAAAATCATGTAGCTTTTTCCTTCTTCACTCAAACATTCTCTCCTGGAGCCTTGAGGCACCATGAAAAAAGCCTAATTGCTCTGAGGCCACTATGAGCAAGCTCAAGCCACACGGACAGGACACCTGTAAGGGTTCCAGGCCGGTTCTAGAACTCTTAGCTGAGTTCTGCCTTCTAGTTATCCCAGCCCAGGGACCACACATGTAAGTGAAGAAGGCTTCAGATGATTCCATCGCCCAGCGGAGGCCCCAGCCGCCCTGAAGCAGAGGCAGCCCATCCCTGTTGTGCCCTGTCCAAATTCCCGATCCAGACAATCTATGAGCATAATAAAAATGGTTGGCATTGAAAGAAGGAATTCACTCAGAGGAATAAAATGGTGGTAACGAAGCGACTCTCCTAGTTAAGGTCCCAGCAATGTCCTGTGGGGACAGCCCCAGTACCTTTTACTTTCAGGTCTCAGAGTAATAGCGAAAAACCTATGATTTAGGGCGGGAGGATCTGGACTCAAACACCATCTATAACCATGCCCTGACTGGGATGGTCTTGGGCTGGTCATCAGCCATTCTTGTTTCCATTTCTTTTCCTTCCACAAAGTGGGAATAATAATGATCACAGTAATAACTTCCTCACAGGAGTGTTAAAAAAGTAAATGAGAAAGGGCAGCCCGCCAAGCCCTGTACAAATGTTTGTTGTTGCTGTTAATAGAGTGAATGAGGCCCTTTGTAAAATGGTTTTTTTTAGGCAAAGAATGTGATCTTAAGCTATTTATGGAGAAGGGAGTGAGTTACACACACGCACGCACACACATCCACGCGTGTGCACGCACACACACACCCTTGGCTGCCCCTTTCTGAAGACAATGGATTCCTTCAGAACAAAAGTCTGAAGTTACAGAGGGAACTGAAACACATCAATCTGGTTGGGTTTTTTTTTTCTTTCTTTCTTTCAACATGCCCCTTTACCAGTTTTAAAATTACACAATAGCTTCCAAATATCTGCACTAGATTTCTTCCTCCTCAGATTCCAGGTTAAAAATAGCTTAAATACACTTCTTCCATCAGTCAAATCATAAGGTAGAAGATACTGTACCATTCTAAATATATAAGTTGAGAATATTTCTTTTCCTCGAAGAAAAATCCTCCAGCATCTCTTGACTTTGTTTCCCTGGGGGCTTTGACAACTTGTATCATGGGGCTAGAAAACCTGAGTGTTTAGCTTCCAGATGCCGGACCGAGTCCCCTGCCTGGCTCCACCTTCCTTGGGGACAGCATGCTGGGGGGGGGTTACCCAAGAAGGTGAGTTCTGTTTTACTCCCCTGAAGCCAGATGGCAAGCAGTGCCCACCACCTCTCACATTCTGTGGAGCTCCCACACTCCTCTCCTGTTCATTCACTCACCCAACAGGTAAGAGTGCTTGTAATACCTGCACAGGGCCAGGTGAGGAGCTGCAGAAGTGACCTGGAGGCTGCCTGTCCTCAGGGAGCACGCGAGCACTGTGAGGCACCAGGAGAGGCCACTCTGCTGCGCAGCGTGAATACTGCCACTTGAGCTCATGCTCACAAAGCACTGGGGACACAGAAGTAAGGGCTGCTAATATGCCTCTGCGGGGGGAAGACAGGGAGGGCTTAGGACGGAAGAAGCCGCAGGAGCAGACCTGGAGCTGAACCAGTCAAAGAGAAAAAGAAGGGAGATCCAGGAAGAGGAGAGAGTGTGTCAACAGCATGGATGACCAGACTCAGTTCTGGGAACCCCTGAGCCCTATCTGGCCAGAAGCATGAAGTGGGGGCTCAGGAGATGGGTCTGGAGATGTAGTCAGGGGCCAGATTACTAAATGCCCTGGTGCTAAGGGGTGGGGAGGGGAAATGTGTCAGACTTTATTCTGGAAGCAGTGGAGAGAGGAAGGGACAAGAGGGTGTCCTGGTCACTGAAAAAGAGTCTGCCAGAAACATTCTGAGCCTTGCTATTATTCTTGAGAAGAAATTTGAAAATGAAGGAAGAGGATTTGGGGGAAGTCACCGTGGGGTGGGCCCCAGAGGTGCCATTAAAGAGATGCAGTGGGGTACCTGGCTGGCTCAGTTGGTTAAGCATCTGCCTTTAGCTCAGGTCATGATCCCGGACTCCCAGGATCAAGCCCCATGTCAGGCTCCCTGCTCAGCAGGGAGTCCGCTTCTCCCACTGTCCCTCACCCCACCCATGCTCACTCTCTCTCTCTCTCTTTCTCTCTCTCTCTCAAGTAAATACATCTTTTAAAAATCTTTAAAAAAATAAAGAGATGCAGCAGGATGTGGGAGTCCATTCTGCCTGGGATGACTCCTGTAGGCCATCCTGCCCCTCCCCAGAGCACATCTTTGCTGAAAGAAAATAGGCCAGGAGCTGGGGCTGTTCTGAGGCATTCTCCTCCACATTTCAGGCCACTCACTGTGACTGCACCTGTGACAATGCGAAGCTCAAGCTGAAAGTCTACCCAGTGCTTCCTTTAGTGTAAACTATGGTGTCCGCAGCTTCAAGCACCTCCAGTCCTCCACTCTGTTAAGCCATGAAGGTGGGAATGCAGATGAAGAAGCTACAAAGACACTTCTGCCTGTGTTACAACATCCACAAAGAAGTTCTAGATTCGTAATTTTGATACACTGGGTCTCAACTAGAAGCAAATGCCCTCTAGGACTGACATTTCAAAGGAAGAGGAGGTGCCCCCGGGTTCAAAGCTCCAAAGCCTCCACCTACTGTGAGGCTGGGTGCAAACACTGGAAGAGATGTGTCTGGGCTACTGTTTTTATTAGGATTGTGTTTTTCTTAGGGCTTTGGCTACAAAGCTCTGCAGGTGTTAAATGACAAGCCCTAGCCTTTCTTTCCCCAGAAGCACTGTTGTCATGGACTGCAATTTTACAGAAAAGATTGTTTAGGGAAGTATATGTGGCATTACAGAAGAAATTCCTTGGTCATTGAGAGTATCATAGGCACGCAGAGGAGGAGAGAGGGTGACTTCTGGAGAAAGTGACCCCCTAAGCTAAAATCTGAAAATGAGGAGGAGCAGTTAGCCAGGTGAAAAAGGAAGCAAAATTGTTCTGCAACAAAATCTAGACAATATTAGGGTCGGCAAGCAGGTCCCATAGCATCCCAGGATGGTTTGATCACCTTTCAACGGGCCTGTGAACTGGCCCTGTCCAATGTGGTCTTTTTTTTTTTTTTTATATTATGTTAATCACCATACATAATAAAATGCTGTCTTTACTGAGCCAAGTGAGTAAGCTGTTCTGCATTTGCCAGAGGGCTTCCAGTCTTCGGTGCCCAGGGGGGCTGCTGCATCAACCCAGGAATGCCCTCGACCCCTGCTCCTTGCCCCTACTCAGAAGCCTGGGTGGGATGAGATGTGGTGAGTCTCTTGTTCTCCTGGCTGCTTCCATGGAGCTATGTGGGCAAGGGGTAGTCACAGTTCACGGCTGCAGCACCCAAGGAGGGGAAGTAGGTCAAACCTGGTGATGACCAACCAGTCCATCCAGAAGATCCACCCCGACCATGGGAGTCAGGACCTCTGGCTACAGATCATCTTACTTCCCTGCCTTTATTTTCTCTTCATCCAATATCCTCAACTATTCCATTTATTCTGTTGGTTTATTTATATGTATCCAGCCTCATTCCCAAAAAAGACTTAATGCAGCCTACTTCTGTGAGCACACGTGCATATACAAACATCCCTGTAGGCAACGTGATGCCTTTCTTCCCACTCATTCTGCTCTCTTAGATCTTTCTGTTATTCCATCTTTACAGATAGTTTTTTTAGACCACTGCCCTTCGTTGACTTTTTTAAAAAAGATATTTATTTATTTGAGAGGGAAGAGAGAGAGCATGGGTGGCGGGGAGAGCAGAGGCAGAGGGAGAGGCAGACTCCCTGCCGAGCAGGGAGCCTGATGTGGGGCTCCATCCCAGGACTCCGGGATCATGACCTGAGCTGAAGGCAGACACTCAACGACTGAGCCACCCGGGTGCCCCTGCCCTTCACTAACTTTAATTTATTGCTATAATGTTGTGTTACCCATAAATCAAGGTTTAAATAAAAGAGTTGGATCCTGAAGTTATTGAGGTTGAATGAGATGATGCAGGCAAAGCCCTCAGCACAGGACCGGGCACACAGCACAGCTGTCGGACCAGTAGGGCTGCATGTGGGACTGAATGAGATGGTCCCCAGAACCCATCTCTGATGGCAGAGCAGCAGAAACGGTGGCCCCACCAGCAAATTCCCCCCACTGTTCTCCTGCAGCCTGCCCCTTACTCCATAAGGCCTACAGTATGTCTGCTTTGTCTGTGCTCGCTCTCTGGACATGCTCTTTAGCCACATCTTCCAACCCAGGCCAGTGTGCAAGGCCTCCCCCTGCCAGGGTCCTCTGCCCCCAGACTCGGGCCTGCAGAAGGGATGGCAGCCCTGACCCATGGCTCATTAGATATGGCATCAGAGGTCCCTGAGCTCGCTGAGCCTCAGGAAAAGAATTTCCAACATCGGCTCCTGACTCAATAGAACAAAGTCAACAGCTCTGGAAACGGCTTTCTTCCTACATTTAAAAATAAGTTCATGAAATAAGTCAAACAGAGAAAGACATGTATCATATGATCTCACTGATATGAGGAATTCTTAATCGCAGGAAACAAACTGAGTGTTGTTGGAGTGGGGGGTGGGGTGGGAGGGATGGGGTGACTGGGTGATAGACACTGGGGAGTGTATGTGCTCTGGTAAGCGCTGTGAATTGTGCAAGACTGTTGAATCTCAGATCTCTACCTCTGAAACAAATAATGCAATATATGTTAAGAAAAAAAAAAAAGAAGAAGAAGAAGAAGAAGGTAGCAGGAGGGGAAGAATGAAGCGGGGGAAATCGGAGGGGTAGACGAACCATGAGAGACGATGGACTCTGAAAAACAAACAGGGTTCTAGAGGGGAGGGGGGTGGGAGGATGGGTTAGCCTGGTGGTGGGTATTTAGGAGGGCACATTCTGCATGGAGCACTGGGTGTTGTGCACAAACAATGAATCATGGAACACTTCATCTAAAACTAATGTTGTAATGTAAGGGGATTAACATAAGAATAAAAAAATTAAAAAAAAAAAAAAGAAAATGAAAATTTTATTAAATATTAAAAAAATAAACCATATATAACTGAAAAAAAAAAAAATAAGTTCATGAAAAGTCCCCCAGAAAAATCAATTCTGGCTTTTAAAACTCCAAATCAATATGATGTGTGAAAGTTCTCATTTCGAGAGAGGTAGGGGAGGTCAGAGAAGCAAGGAGAATCAGAAAGGAAGAGAAGGAGTGCAGGAAAGACAAGAGAAAGAGGGAGGCTGGGTGGTGGCCGGGAGAAGAGTGCAAACGGGAAGAAGGACAGGGACGTGCAGGTGGGACACGGAAGCAGCTCCAACAGCAAGGAACAGGCCACACAGAGGAATGGGGCTGCTGACTCTCCAGGGGCCCACAGGCGGCCTTGGGCACTTGGGGGCCAGGGGGCAGAGAGGATGGGGAACAGATAGGCAAAGTGCCGTGAGGCAGGTGGGAGCAAAAATGGATGTCCCGCTGTCAACTGAAGAGGAAATCCAAAGCTCTTGAGAGAAGAGGCAGGAGTTCAGGTAGGACTTGAAGGGCTGCTGAGACTTGAAGTTGGAACTGCTGAGTTGAAGGGTGGGGGGCTCCCCATGCCCCATGATGGGGCTGGGAAACAGCCCCGGTCAATACATGCCCACAGCTCCCTGAGACGCAGCAGGGGCCTAAGCACTTGACAAGCGTCCATTCACTCAGTTCTCACAACCACCTTAGGAAGCAGGTTACTGTAATGCCCATTTTACAGCTGAGGAAACTGAGGCACAGAGAGGTAAGATAACCCACCCAACGTCATACAGCTATAGGGGGTGGCAACAGCATTCAAACCCAGAGTCCACACTCTTAACCACGCTGGGCTTGGGGCCTGTGGTATTTGTGTGTATGTGTGCACTCCTGACTTCTTGTCTGGGAACGTGCTCATAATTATATTAATGGGGAGCTGTAAGAGCTCACAAGCACAGGGAATGATTGGGCCAGTCGGGGTTTAGGAAGATGTGTCTGGAGACAGGAGGTGAAGGCAGAGCACTGGGGCAGGGTTTGGGTGGAGACCATTGCTACTGGCAGGGTCTCCAAAATCAAGATCAAGGCAGAGACACAACAGGCCCTCCAGCCCAGATGCAGCTCTAAGTCATTCTCTAGCACTCTCTGAAGACCGTCCCCTCAGCCAAAGCACCAACTTTCCACTGGCCTTTGGATCATCCCTTCTGCAGAAGTGCTTCTCTGTGTTTTTCCAGGTCAGACAGTGCTTCCTAGGGTTTCCCTGAAAGGATAAGGCCTTGGAGCCTGGAGTTGCAGGATTTTCCTCTAGGAGTCAGTATTCCAGAATTGTTTTCTCCTGCAAATTCTTTGGCAACCCCCACACCAACCCACCCCTCGCACTCCTGGGCATTCTAAATCTGCCCAGATGATTCCTTTTGAAGAGCAGAATACAGGCAAAGAAAGCTTTGCTCGGCTCCCCTATGACTGCCAGACCAGCAGTTGGCTCTCCCATAATAAAGGAGAGGGAGCTGAGCTGGGTCTTGCATGGTGCTTTGAACATTGGTCAAGCCTGCCTGTCACCATCTAGTTGCCCCCTGCCCTGCACCCTGGGGAAGGCAAGGGAGCCAGCCAACGCAGCCAGAGAAAGCAGTCGTGTGCCTGGCCTTAGAGCAGGCTGCAGGCCTGGGGGTCGGGGCACACAGAGGCCCACGAGCATCTGAGCCCACAGAGGGTGCCATGAGGTGGGCTTCCTCATACCCGAGGAAGGACAGTAACTGCATTAGCAGCCCCAGCCCAATCCAGCATCAGATTATTTGTCCTCTGAATCTGACTCCAAAAGTCTCTGTTGATGGAGTACCCACCCCGGCTCTAGATGGAGCAAGAAGAGGAGTCAGACCAGGCTCCCCTGCGATGAGAGTATGTGGCTGACCCAGGATGAGCAAGTGCACAAGGGACCGACCCTCCCAGATTCACAGGCCCAGCAGGGCTGTCACAGACAAGGTAAGGAGACCATCTGGCCTCACTCCTGTTCAAGAAAGGCCTCAAATTCACACTCAGTGAGATCTACTCACAGAACTGAAAGGAGAAGTTCATACAACTTAAAACTGTATCCCATTATCCAACCAGCCTGCCTCTAGGGCCCTGGACATGAATACATTGTATGAATCCTGCGAGTATCATCTCGTAGCATTACACAGAGTATTGCAATTTTTGTGTTAAAAGCATTTATTTGTTGAAGGCAAACATTTAAATCATGCCACAATTTTTTGTAACCTTGTTTTGACTTTACCTCTTTAAATACACACACACACACACACACACACACACGAGAAAGACTCAAAGACCTAGGCACTCTCTGTCCAGCCAGGAAGCCCTCACACAGCATTGGCTTACAGCAAGGATGCTCTGAAGGGGGAGGGAGGGATGGGCAACGGGGAGAGTCAGCGTCTCCTGGGGCAGGTCTTCTGGAAGGAGCCAGAGGGGGAAGGTGTGGCCAAGGACTGATGCACACAGGTGAAAGGAAATTCCCAGACACTGTTAGCTTCTGTTTCTGTTCTATAATTAAGACCTCTATTTAAGCTGGTAACACTTAAGGAAAAAAAGACAAAGGAAGACATTTCAACCAGCTCTGCTTGGGCTTCTTTTCTGTGAATTATTACAAGTGTTAATGGGTGTCTTCATTAAAGTATAATTTAAGAAATACTACAAGCTGGGTTCCCCCACCCTCATAGGTCTGATGGACTCAAAATCAGCAGCTCCTCCCACTGAACTAAAGCAAATTTATCAAAAGGGAAAATTAGCCAACTCGGTCTGTCCAGTGGTAGAAATGAGACAGAAATTGGAGACAACATGGGTTTACTTTTCTGGGAACAAACATGGTATGTGACCAGATTCCAAACAGACCAGGAACCTTAGCTGTTCTGAGAACATCAAAGAGCAGGACTAGCTGAACAGACGGCTGTCTGCCAGGACCCACTGGACCTGTAGGGGACCAGTTCAGGGCAGGAGGTGGGGTGGTATTTAGGGGGCTGGTTCCTCTGCAGCAGGGAAGGGAAAGGACCAGCTCCTTCTGTAAATGTTTCTCGCCAACCCTCACCAGCCAGATCTTGCCAGACACAGTGGCAGCCCTCCCAAACCCTTCCCTCTAGTGCCCTCCCCATTCTCAACCCCCTCAACTCCAAATTAACATTCACTTTAAGAACAGTGTGCTTGCTGTGGAAATGCAGGCTTCGAGTGCCCAGCAGGCCCCTCCCCACCCTGCCAACCACACTGTTGCCCCCAGGCTACCCGGTAAAGATATTCTAGAGCAGACCCCAGGGAGACACAAGGGCATGCACCCACTCCACCTGCTACTGGAGAAGCCTGGGGCAGAGTGATGCTGGAACTCGGGGTAGGGACAGAATAAAGACGAGGGCTCCACTGAGAGGGACGGGAAGCCACTCAACTCTGCACCCCAGTTTCTTTCATCTGCTCTCCTTTCTTTGGGTCTCTCCACATCTTGGCGCTGTTTGCTTCTCGGATTCCCTGGGCCTCCCACTTGATAAGTTAAGCCTCCTTGCTGGAACTGAAGCACTATTAGCCAGTTGAAAGCCTCCATTCTAGCTGACTTTGTCACCTAAACAGCTTTCCCTGCGTGCCCCCTGCCTTGCCAACCACCTCATCTCTGAGTCGCTCCTAACACCCAGGAGTGAGGGCTGATTAGAATTTAAGATAATTTTCCCAGGGCATTGGCGCACTTTCTTTCTTTCAAGGAGTATCAGGGTGAAAAAGGGATAAAGCTTAAGTTTCGAGGGACAAATACTTTAAGACTGAGAGGGAAAATGGTTTAATTGCTTAAGTTCTTATTTGTCTCAAACAATATGGTGGGTGGGTGGATGAGAGAAGAGCTCAGAGCTGAGTGTTAACTTTGACAAACCTGTTTGGCCTGATGAACATGTGAGACGGGGAGGCCTTCGCCTTCTCCCTCTGCAGCCATGTGTCCTAGGCGGCCCTAGCCTCCTCGTGCACCTTGCACTTACTAACTCAGGATGCATCCGTTCACAAGGAACGCTCCCCCCACCCCCACCCCGCCACATACACACGCTCAAATATCCCTCCCCTCATGCAGCCTGCATTCTGGTGGGGAGAGGCAGATCGTGCACAAAATCAATAAGTATGCTGAACACTATGTCAGAGGTGATAGGTGCTATGGAGAAAAATAATGCAAGGTAAAGGAGGTGGGAGGGCTGTTAGGTAGCCCACACCGTGAGTAGGGTGGTCAGGTCAGGGATCACTGAGACAGTAATATTCAAGTAGAGGCTTGGAGGAGGTGAAAGAGACATCCCTACAGCTCTCTGGTGTTAGAACAATTGGACACCAAAGGCAAAATTATAAAAAATGAACCTCAATCTGAACCTCATACCTTAAACAAAAGCTGAGTCAAAATGGATCACAGGCATGCATGTAAAACATAGAAGTATAAAACTTTTAGAAGATTAACATTAGGAGAAAACCTCTGCGACCTGAGGTTAGACAAGGAATTACTTTACTGGACATGACACCAAAAGTATGATCCCTAAACCTGGATCAATGGAAGAAATAATTGGTTGGAAACACTGAAAAAAAAAAAGAATAAATTCTCTAGACAATGGAGTATTATTCAGCTTTTAAAAGAAATGAGCTGTCAAGCCACAAAGAGACATGAGGGAACCTTAAATGCATATTACTAAGTGAAAGAAACCAATCCAAAAAGGCTACATACTGTATATACCTGTATAACATTCTGGAGAAGCCAAAACTATGGAGACAGTAAAAAGATGAGTGGTTGCCAGGGGTTAAGGGAGAGGGAGGGATGCATGGGTGGAGCACAGAGGATTTTTAGGGCAGTGAAACTACTCTACATGATACCACAATGGTGGATACATGTCATTATACACTCGTCCAAATTCACAGAAGAAAGTACCACACCAAGAGTGAACCCTAATGTGAACTATGGACTCGGGGGGATTATGAAACAGCAGTGTAGGTTCACTGATGGTGATCGGTGTCCCCCTCTGGTGGGGATGTTGAAATGGGGAAGGCCATGCATGTGTGTGGGCAGGGACAACGTGGGAAATCTTGGTACCCTCCCCTCCATCTTACTATGAATCTAAAACTGCTCTAGGAAAACAAAGCCTTCAATAAAAAAACATTTAATGGATAAATTGGATTTCATCAAAACTGAAAATGTTCGCTTTGTGAAAGACACTGATAAGAGAAAGAAGAGACAAGTTACAGAATGGAAGAAAATATTTGCAAACTATATATTTGCACAGTCAACAAAAAGACATATCCAAAATATATAAAGAAATCTCGACCACCAATAGTTAAGAAAACAAGCAACCTAATTAAAACTTGGACAAACGTCTTGAATAGACACTTCACCAAGGAGGATAAACAAATGGCAAATAAGTGCATGAAAGATATTTAACATCATTATTCACTAGAGAAACACAAATAAAAACCATCCTGAGATACCAAGACACACCTAACAGAATGGCTAAAATAATAAATACTGATCATACCAAGTGCTGCAAAAGATGCAAAAAACTGTGGTAATGCAAAATGGAACAGCCACTCTGAAGATCCATCTGGCAATTAAGCACACAATTTCTGCATGACCCAGCCATCCCTCTCTTGGGTATCTGACCTAGAGAAATGAAAATGTATGTCTACACAAACCCCGTCCACGAATGTTTATAGCAACTCTATTCATGATTACCAAAAAATTGGAAACAATCCAAATGATTTTTGACAGGTGCATGGATAAACAAACTACGGTGCCTCCATAGGATGGAATACTACTCAACAATAAAAAGCAACAAACTAGTGATATAAACAACGGCTTACATGAATCTCACAGGCATTACGCTAAGTGAAAGAAGCCAATCTCAAAGGTTTACTATATCGTTCCATGTACAAAGATGATAGATACAAGGGGATGGAGACTAGACCACTGGTAGCAGGGCTGGGGATAGGAGGAGACAGTGACTAGAAAGCAACATCACAAGGCAGCTCCTCTGTATTCTGATTTTTAGGGTGGTTACACACATCTGTGCATGCATTAAAGTTCATAAAACTTTCTCCCAAAATAAGTCAAATTTTCCGTATGACAATTTTTTTAAAGATTTATTCATTATTATTTATTTAAGAGAGAGGGAGAGAGTGGGTGAGGGGCCAAGGGAGAGAATCTTCAAGCAGACTCCCCACTGAGCACAGAGCCCAACTCAGGGCTCGATCTCACGACCCTGAGATCATGACCTGAGCCAAAACCAAGAGTCGGACACTTAACCGACGGAGCCATCCAGGTGCCCCTCTGTGAGACAATTTTTTAAATGAAATTTAAAGTAAAAAAATTAAAAAAAAAGAATCTTAATAAAGAATTTAACCTTTCAATGACAAACTGAACAAACTCACATCCATTTATGACCAAATGGGTGGCTTTCACTATCGTCAATGACTCCACGTTAAAATATTTTATGGACCCATGAGCCAGATCATGTTATCTAAACCTTCTTAATATTTACTGGATCTCTGTTCATTTACCACATTCTTCCCACAGTTCTTCTATGTCTCAAGGGAACCAGCACCAAACAGAAAATTATCCTCTGGCTTATTTAGTAACAAAAATGCTAGCAATATCAACATCCATTTTTGAATCCTTGCAATGTGTCAAGGTCTTTGCTGAGCTCCACACAGGCAGATTCTCATGGAGGCCTCACAGCGAGCTTGAGCCCAGTGTTAAACAACCAGTTAATGCAGAGCAATACTGAGGCCCAGACCAGCCACCCTGCTAACAAACACAAAGCCAGGATGGAACAACCCAAGCTTTCCTGCTACAGACTCTGAACAACGCCCCATCCATGGCTGTCTTCTCAACAGCTTGGCCAGCCCACCTTCACTGCAGTGCATAGACTCGTGCCCTTGTTTCCCTGCGGGGGCGGGGAGGAGGGGGGTCCTTGGGCAGGGCTGAGGCAGGCTGCACTGAGCTTCCTGGGAAGTACCCTGTGTGCCAGAGACAGGTGCCCTGAATATGGACCCCCGAAAAGTTAATTTGGGGCCTCATCCCAGAGTCAGGGGATTTTCCCAGCAGTTCCAGAGAGGTCGCTCTGTGTTCTCACGGGTAGTCATCACCTTAAACAGCCCATTGAGGAGAATGAACTAATGATAATCCTTTTTTCCAGGAGTATGTCCTTTTCTTTCCTCCTTCCTGGTGAGTTAATAGCAATGCATATCATGATGAGGCTTCTATGTTCTCGTTTGCATTTGTTCACCTTCACAAGAAATCCGAAAATCACCTCATTCTTTCAATGCGTGGGGTACTGACATCAAAATCTTTCCTTATCTGTGTCATCCATCCCTTGAGCTTCTGCCTGGAATAACTGCATCTCTATAGAGGCCTAGTCACCCGGTCACCTGGCTCTCCAGAGGCAGTCCTCCCAGGGACCTCCAGACCTTCAGAGTGAGCCTGGCTGAAAGAAGATGGGAAGGGTCCTTTCTAAGCCATGGCACAACTGCTAGGCAGATGGCCCTGGCCCTGGCTGCTGTGGTATCCAGAACCTTCCATGAGCGTGGGGTGGATTCGCACAAGTCAGGGCTGGGGCATCCCTCAGCCGCACACTTCAGCACACACACATCGGGGCTGCTCCTGGCCAATTTAACAACACGGGGCTGGGCAAAGAAATCACCTGGTGAACCAAGAATAGGAAAGAGTAGAGGGGGAAAAAGCCCTGACAGAAAGTCTTGATTTGTCAGGGTCTATTGCCCAGCTCAGGCTTCCTGATGACTCAGCTGCTCCTGCCTGGGGAAGGTCCCCCTCAGCCAGCTCTGCCTGGGAAGCCAAGCCAGTGATTTCCCATAGCTATCAGCCAGAACAAAAATTACCCATAAAAGGACAGACTTAAATGTCCCCCTGATAACGACTATTGTTTACAGGGCTATTGAGGGAGTGAAAATATAAGAGCAAATGTCGGTGGACACCAGCAGTGAGAGTTTACAAGAAACTCTGTCATTTCTTATTTCCTCCCCTTCTACGATGAGAAGTTAAGACAACGCCCCTCTGCCATTCCAAAGAAGCAGCTTTGTTGCTTATTCTGTCAAAATATCCCTCCGAAGGCCCCCTCAGCACCCCCCACCCTTCCCCGGCTGGCTCTTACCAGCAGGCTGATTTGCACAGGGGATGCCTCTCTGCTGCACCCCCTTCCAGGCTCACTCTCCTTCTCTTGCTCTAATTAGCAACTGCTTTTTTTATTTTTGTATGCACATTCAAAGACAGAGAGCGAGGGGAGTGAAAGGGAGAAAGCAAAGGTCTGTGTGAAAGGAGAGAGCAGATGGCTTCTCCCTCGCCCCCTCTGTGTCCCTGGGCCCCCGTGTTGGCAAACAGCGCACAATGTCTGTCTACAGAGCTCTTTGTGGCCTAGAAGGAGGGGCCGGCACACAGCTCTGGGCAGGAAAGGAGTCTGTGGGGAAAGGCCTGAAAAGGCCCTGCCCCTGGGGGAAGCCAGGGTAGGGAGGGGATGGAGGCCCTCAACCCACTGGATGTTCAGGGGCAGGGACCTCTGCCTCCTCCTCCTGGCTCCTTAGGAAGTGGGTATATGGCTGCCTAGTTGGCTTGTGTACTGATGGGCTACCTTCTCTGGGTAGCGAAGCCATTGCCCCCAGGGCTGCAGAAAGTCCTAGAGGGAAGGGGGATTTGCTGCTCACTTTGGGGCTGTCAGGCCCAAATTCCTCACTTGAGTTTCCATTAGAGGAAATTCTTAGGTGAGTGGGCAGAGGTACCCACAAAGGGGGAGGCACATCATCAACCCCAAAGACTGAATCACTCACCCTGACTGGGAAAGTTAAATTCAACAATCAACAGCTCTGGATGCTGGTTTTTAACTGGTAGCTGGATTAAAAGATTTAAAAGATGTTAGGGGAAAAAAAGGGAGCTTGAGAGAATTCTCAAAAGGGGAAAATAATCAAGAATGGGGTTGAAGAAGCTGAAAAAAAAAAAAGCAGAATATGTTCTAGAAAAGTAAAGAAAGGAGTAC
The DNA here is from genome assembly GCF_029215605.1 of Mirounga angustirostris. Taxonomy (NCBI): domain Eukaryota; kingdom Metazoa; phylum Chordata; class Mammalia; order Carnivora; family Phocidae; genus Mirounga; species Mirounga angustirostris. The sequence goes on from NW_026991709.1 coordinate 124,754,418, forward strand.
AGAGAAGCAGGGCATTCTACAAAGACATCTTTAAAAAAAAAAGTTATTGTTCTTTTTAATGAATGATCTCATTATCAACATGTGTGATTATATATTAATAATTTTGGTGATAAAAATCACTCTTGTAATATCTGCAATTGATTTCAATGATAAGCATTGATTTCCTGTATTTTACTAAATGAAAGAACTCATTTTTATTGCAATTTGCATCTAAACAGTTTCCTAGGGAAAAAATAAAAACAGTGAATGGAAATAACTATCCATTCATTAAACTTCTACCAATGAAATGTGTTCTCTTTTCTTCCCTTTTGAATCAAGTCCAGAGAGAAGACAGACAAGAGAATAGAATAAATGAAGGAAAAGAAAATAGGGAGACCAACTTGGCCAAAGATGCAGAGGAGTAGACAAACAGAACGAGCAGGGAAAGAAAAGTCCCATGTCCCAAGGACCTTCACATTCAGGTCAATGCAGGCATGTGTGGGACAGACCCAAAAACCAAACAGAAACCCTCAAATCGCCTAATTCCCAGAACAGGCAAAATTTTGCCAAGTTCATGATTTGGCAGGGTTGTTGCATATTCCATACAATTTCAATGAGAAGCTCTATCCATCTTGTGCAAAGAGCAGATTGTCATTTTCCACTTGAAATACACACGTTGCACTGACCTTATGTCCTCTGTCAAACTGCGGCATTATCACCAACTTTTAGTGAAAGGGTTTCACGATGTATGGGCTTGCTGCCATTCTGTTGATTTTGTTCTGGGCGTGTGTGTGCACAGCGTGTCACTATATTGGACAACAGACAGACAAGGCCTCTGCCATCACTGGTTACTTCCTCCATCTGGCTCTGCCATCATCACTTCTACAAGCTCATGCCGCCTGGCTCCTGCCTGGTTTCTTCGGAGCTTCCGCTACTCAGTGCTGCTGGATGTTTCCTTACACATCCTCATGCAAAGCTTCTCTCCCTCCTCGGCTCTCACCCTGCTTCCACAAATTTTGTTTTCAATGCATTTTGTTTTGTTCTCATTTAACAGATGGCACAGAGCAGGCATTTGGGATGCAGAGACACAGCAGGTACAGCCCTGCCCGTGAGGAGCTTGGGGAGAAGGAGACTGAGATTGAAGACAGAGGCAGAGGGGTTCCCACTCCAAGCACAGTCCCTCCGTGGACCTCCTGGCTCATCCCTAGCCAACAGGAAACACACATCAAACCAATGACTTTTCCTTGGGTCCCTCAGTAAAGGATTATATCTCAGTCCAAATGGGATACTGAAGCCCCAAACCTTACCACAAATCACAGGTCTGCCCCTAAGGACTCTTGCTCTTCTCCAGCTTGGGGGGTGGTGTGTAGAGGGGGAGTAGAGACCAGCAGTTATCAACCGGCCCCAGAGTCCTTACGCTGTATGACCTTGGCAAAGTTACTTAGCTTCTTTGTGCCTCGGTATCTTCAATTGAAAAATGAGGTTGATAATCATATGTATCTCATAGGGCTATTGTAAGGATTTAAGAGAGAATGCAGGAAAAGAATGAGGCAGAGCATCTGGTACATAGTGAGTGCTCTGCAAAAGATAGCCACGCTGTATGAGCAGTTCAGTGCAAGCTGGAAGCCAATCCAGAAAGGCTTGCTCCGTACCCATGTTATAGCCCTCACCATGGTGAACTGAGGGACTGCCCTGAAGAGTGTGTAAGCTGCTTCCTTAGCCCAAGTGCCCAGGGCAAGTTAGCATTCTTTTCAAACATCAGTCATTTGGATATCATCCTTACTGGTTTGGGCCATATCTATGCACCAGATTTTTTAACGTATTCTTCTTCTTTAGGTTAACTTTTTTTTTTAACCCGAATATATTTATTTTAACAGAAAAGTAGTGAGGAAGGAAGTGGGGTAGGGAAAAGGAAGGGGTGGGGAGGGGACAGGAGCACAGAGGAAGGGAGGGGAGCAAGGAAGAGGGGAGAGAGGGACTGAAACAAGGAAGGGAGGAAGGAAGTCCGTGGCCTCAGAGAGAAAGAAAACCCACAGAGCTGGAAGACAAAAGTCACAGAGACAAGAGGCAGTAAGCAGCTGCCCAGGGCTAAGACCAGGCCCTCTGGCAGAAGCAGGGCTGGGGGAGGGCTGAGCTATGGCCTGAAGCACAGGTGCCTGGTCAGGGGCCAGACTGAAGCTGCTGGGAAGCTCTGTTGAGGGCAGGGTGGTGCAGGAGAAATGAAGAGGAGGCTGAGGCAGGTGAGGGCTGCGTGCTGGTGATTTAGGAATGGGCAGCTGAGGGGGAGCCACCAGGGTGTGAAGAAGCTCGAGGCCCCAGAGGTAAGCTGGAAGAATGGAAGGGAAGGATGTGGGGTAGGGGATCTGGGTCAAAGGATGAGAGGTGAGAGATGTGTGGGGCAGAGCAGGACTGTAAAGGGTAAGCAGGGAGCCCAGAACTGGCTCCAGGCAGGAGAAGAAGGATGGGAAAAGCAAGGTGCATTTCCCATCAAACCAGGCTGGCTGGCTTTCGTGGGACTGGGCCGGAAGAAGGGGCTGGCCCTTGAGCACCAGCATCTGCACCTGCCCTGTCTCATCTGCAGACCGGTCATCTGCCAGCAACTGAGAAACGCCAACATGGATGAGTGGCATGCACCGAAATGGCCTGATGCTATAGGTGGGCAAAGAGCAGATAAAAGGCAGGATGCCCTGCAGGAGGGAATGGGACAGAGGAAAGTGAAGTGTAGACCATGTCATGCATGGAAGAAGCAAACTCCAAATGGTCTGCAACAAGCAAACTCACCCGATTTAATGATGCGTTAAATGGGCACACTTGTCAAGTCCTGAACGGGGCAACGCATGGAACTTTGCCATGGTCAATGCCCCTCATAGCAAGACAAATGTAAATTGAAACCACAGTGGGAGGTCAGTTTTCATCTATCAGATTGGCAAAGATAAAAATGGCAGACATTTTATTCTCTTGGCGAAAGTGTGGAGAATAGGAGCTCCCTTACACCACTGGCGGTAGCAAAATTGGTAGAAAACATATTTTTTTGGAGGACAATTTGGGAATATCTATCAAAATTAAAAATTTATATACTCTGATTCAGCAATTTTTCTTCTAAGAATTTCCTGCATCCTTAGTTCTTAGAAAAGTGCTTGGCACATAGAAAGTCCTCAATAAACATTCATTGAATAAATTAATTAATGAATTTGACTCACAGAGAGGCTTGCACACAAGTACAAAGATAAATGCAAAGATGTTTGTTGAAACATTGTTTAGAAATAAATAACAAAAAAAAAATAGGAAGCAACCTAAATGTATATAAGTGAAGGACCAAAAAGGCCCACCCATTCAATAAAATACTACAGAATCATTTTTTAAAAAGAGGCAAATTTCTATGTAACACAGCCAAGCTACTATTAACCTTCATTGTTAAGTAAGAAAGGCATGGGGAGACTAAGGGGAAAGCCCTGTGTAATTTGGCCCTATGCAAGTGGGAAAAAGACAGATCCATATTCTGGGTGTGCAAATGCACACATCTTCTCTGCAAGAGAATATCAGAAACTGGAACAGCAAGGGACCCTAGTGAGGACCAGAGTGGGAGGGAAACTTTCTTTTCATAAGTACCACCTGTTCAAAACACTTTTTTTTTGAGATAGAGGGAGAGACAGAGAGAGAAAGCATGAGCAAGGAGGGGTAGAGGGAGAGGGAGAATCTTAAGCAGACTCCCCCCTGAGTGGGGAGCCCTGGGTTCCTTTGACCTGGGTTCGATCCTAGGACCCTGAGATCATGACCTGAGCTGAAATCAAGAGTCGGATGCTTAACCGACTGGGCCACCCAAGTGCCCCCAAAACATTTTAAAATAACAACAAAGGGTAACTTGGTGGAAGAGAGATTGGCACAAAAGTTCCACCCCAGGGACTGGATCAGTGGGCCCCTGATTCAATGCTAGGAAGAAGGGTTCCGATGAACCAGGCTGCCTCAGGAAGTCCAAGTGTCCCATCACTGGAGGTGTTGAAAAGCAGGCTGGGGGACCACTGTGGGAAAGCAAAGTGTAACCTGGTGGGCTGGACTCACTGTCCTTAGAGGTCTTACCTAGCTGGGAGGGGCTATCCTCCACTGGGTCCCACCAGGGCCACAGAGCACCTTATGGCTCCCTTGCCCTCTGGATATTGCAAGCACTTTCCAAGAACTAAGAATGTAGCAAATTCTTAGAAGTAAAACTGCTCAATCTGAGTATAGAAGCATAAAGGGCCTGGCATCAGTAGCTGCCCAGTAAGTACCTAAAGAAAGAATGAGCATAGGTACCACTCAAGCCACATGAACTCACACGTGGAATCCAGCTTGACTGAGGAATGGAAGGCCAGAACTGCCCAGGCCTGCAAGGATGTGAGCAGAGCAGGTCCCCAAGGGTCATATCCAAAGACCAGGTAAGTCCAGCTCCCACTAAGAGTGTGTGCCCTTAGGGTTGGTGTGCTCTTCCAGACAGAGGCCAAGGACAAGCCAGAAACCAAAGGACTTCTTTCCTTGTCCAGCTCTTCCTTTAACCTGGGCCCTACCCTCAATGAAAACCTGTTAGGGATGGGTTTGACCCTCCCTGGCCCTGAATGTCTGTCCTGTGATTCCAAAAAGCCTCCTGAGACTCCCCACAGTGCCTCCTTACCCTCACCAACCTCTCCAGGGACTGATGTGGCCGAGATGATTTCCTCCTGAGCCCCTGGCCATGAGCACTTGGCACGCACATGCATGACCGTGCACACGCATGGTGAGTCCAGCACGTCTGCAGCTGCACAGACTCATTCTGTAGCAGGCTGGGAGGGCACGCAGGAAGCCGGATGCTCTCTGTTATGGAGACCAGAGCCAACCCAGACATATTCCTCTATACGAAGCCACATCTCCCCAGGATTTGCCTGCCTTGCCCTCATTAGCTGGCTCTTGAAACAAAAGGCTCAGTTGCCCCCTAAGGTAACTAATAATCAAGCTCTTAGTTCAGCCAGCAAGGAGAGTGCAGATAGGACCTCTACAGGAAGAGACCCCCTCCCCTAGGAAAAGGCCAAGAGTGCCCCTCTCTCACTGGTCCTGTCAAACTGCTCTTGGCAAACTAAGGTTTGCTTCTGGTGGTTTACCTGTATCTGGGATGCATCCCTTCTCTGTTGGCAACTGCCCTGAGCTGACTCTTCTCAGTCTTCTTCCCCCAGTGCCTTCAGGGAGAAATGAGACCCAGGAGCATTAGGGCACTGACAACACAGCTTATCAATGGCCAAAGGCCAGTGGAAAAAGAATTTAGACCATCAGAGCTCCTTGGCGCCCAGAACTGGAGGACCCCACTCAAATTCAGTATGATTTTCATCTTCATGCTTCAAAATCAAATGTAGTGATTCCTCACCCAGGCAAGGGAGTTTGTGTGGATGTCTGTGCTCAGGCAGGGACTGTTCAGCTCCAGAGAGAGATAGGGACAGGAAGTAAAGGGGTTAAGTCTGACCACCGCCCTTCCTAAACTGGGATTCAGCGCTGGGGGGCCATGCTGGTCCTTGATGCCCATTAGAGAGCCACAACCGGGCCTCTAGTTTCCAGACCCGCCACCTGCCCTCTGCCTTTTTCCATAAGCACAAAGCCTTAGACCTCATCCTTCCCCAGGAGTTTGGGGTTGCCCCCCACCCTGAGAACCTGTGCACCCTCTGGGTGGCCTCACAAGCAGACCAACATGTCACAGCATCTGGAGAGACAGTACCACACCCAGAGAGGTTAAAAGGAAGATAGTGATAGTCAATGTGGAGCTCTGTGCTATACACAGTGCAGAAATGTATAGCCACAGAACATGGCGCCAAGAGCCCAACCCAAGAAAAAACAAGGGACAGCACAGACACAAGGGAGAGAATCCATGAGAGAATAGCTGAGAAGTCTGACAGTCCTGAAGATACATGTTGTGTGTGGAAGGATGGTTAATTTCAACAAAATCCAGTCTGGGATGCAGAGGTAGATAGTGGCGTCCCCGGACCAGGAGTTCTGATCCCTGCTCTGACATTAACTAGACTGGTACCCACAAATGCTCCCTGGCCACCCTCTCTCTATGGATAATGTAGTAGTCAGAATAGATGGTCTCTCAGCATCCCACAAGCCCACCCAGCCTGGGTAGTTTCAGACTCTCTAGTTCTTCCTGGGCCAATGAAGGTGCTGTAAGTAGCCCTAACAGGACTGCTAGCCCAGTGACATTTCCACTACCCACAGCCTTCGAGTAAGGACCACATGGTGTCTCTGTCGACATCTTTGATAACACACATTTATTAAGTCATGGACTCCCACCTAGGGCAGCTCGCAGGCGCAGAACCCTGCCAAATCAATCTCAGTCACTCCAGCACCGACCTGGGAGAATCACAATTGTTTGGTCAACACTAGTGGAATTGGGGTGCTTCTACGCCTGTCTTTCAAAGGCAGAGGGGCAGTGCAGAGCACAACGGGGCTTGGAACCCAACGCTCCGCCTCTTTTCCCCCCTTGCCACGCTCTACTGCCACCAGGGTCGGGGACCGAGTGCTCACACCCCAGACACTGGAGTCGGTGAGGCCGTGGAGCATCCTTCCCGCTCTGTTTGCTGTTGCTCATGCCGGTCTCACAGCCCATTACATCCAGCCAATTACACGGGATTCCCCTTTGGAGGGCGCTGGGCAGGGCCACCGTAGGGAGCAGAGGAAGCAGAAGAGAGACTTCTAAATGAAGTAGCCTGTTGGGAAATCCTATTACGAAGCTCATCTTACAAGGCTCCAGTGTTAATGACCCTGGCCTCCCGAGCCCTGAGCAGAGCTGGTCTCCCTGGGGCTTGAGAGGAAGCTGTCTAGTGCAGGCTTCCTTTCACTCCCAGCCAACAGCTGATGAGCTGAGCGAGCGGACGGGTTTCCACAGTGCCCTGGATGCAGCCGTCAGCTCAGTGAACACATGCACATGCACGCGCACACATGCACGCACACACACACACACGCACGCACACACACAACGTCCCCTTGGGACCCCACCTTCTCTTTCAGCACCCAGGATGAGGATGCAGTGGCAACCGAAAGCTGGGATGAGCAACCCCAAGGGAGACGGAATTGGCCCCAGCAACTTTTTTCCAAGGGGAGCTAAATTAGACACATTTTTCTCCACCTTCAAATCCTGCAGATTTTTCATCTCAACTCCCCCAGGCTTATAAATTGGCTCATCTCAGCCGCTCAAGTTGACAAAGGCGCCGAAACTGTTGAAAGGTTCAAAATGTCCCTTGGGTTTCCAGGCATGAAGGAATTTACATGCAGGTGGAAAATTACCAAGGAAAAAAGTCTCTATTTGGAGACAGGGGAGTGCAGAAGCTGGGGGGGGGGGGAGAGGAGGCCTCTGGGGCGGTGGCAGGGAAGTGGCTGGCCTGAGGATCGCCTGGAAGGGCCGCACACGACAGTGCCAACGAGGTTTCAGGCCCTATCTCAGGGCTTTGACACGAACTGGGGGGGGGGGGGGGGGGGGAGGCGGGGAGAGTAGGAGAGACATGGATGCACCAAGAACTGCTCTGGTCTCCCCTAGAGGTTGTCAAGGCCCCACTAACATCCGGAGTTGGAATGGTCTCAGCTGACCTCTGAGCCCCCTGGAAAAGCCATGTGGATTCCTGGTTCTGGAACATGGATCCTCAGCCCCAACCCTGACCAGCAGGCCCTGAGCGGGGCATAGGAGTCCTGTGGGTTTGACCATGCCCTTGACGACAGCAGTGGCACCCCTGATGTTTGCTCCCAGGACAGTCTTGAGTGACCCAGCTGGTCCTGGCCAGCTGCAGGGAAAGCTGTTCCTTTCTGTAACCCCTAGACAGTCATCCCTCAGCTTTCTGTCCCTCTCTCCTCTGCAGGCTTCCTAGCAGCTCAGGGTGTCAGGGCCCTACACAGCCTTCCCAGCCCCTACTCCAGGTGCAATGATGCTCTACTCCCTGCTGGCCTTGTGCTCAGTCTGCCCCGCCTCCAGCCCACTCCTGCCGTCCCTCTTCCCAGATGCCTTCTACATCCCTTCAGGTGCGCCCTTTCCGCAAATCCCGCAGGCCCAAGATGCCTTCAGGGACCTCTCCCAAACCCCCTTCTCTATTCCAGCAATACAGATGGTTCTGGTCTAGAGCTTATATCTGGGGTTCTTGGCCTGGCCTCCACTTACATCTCAGAAGGGGTCATCTGGGGATGCCATTTTATAAAGCCTTTCCTGTGGGTTCTCATGCTCACCCTGGGATCAAGAATCACTGCTTCAGATGACCATCATCCTCTTTCAGGCTACGGGAGTCTTCTCAGACCTTCAGCTCACAAAGACCACCTGCCTACCCCACCTGCTTCAAGGCAGGTTGCATGAGCCACACCTTCCAAATGTGTGTTGCCTGACCCACTGACTTGTTGAGGCACAGTGGATCACACATATGTGCTGATCCCTGGTCACTGCCGGACAGTCATGGAGCTGGGCCTGCAGAGGTGCAGGCAGGGGATGACTGAATGTTCAGGTGTCCTGCTGACCTGTGTCTCTGAGTGGGGATTCCACATGCCACCTTCCTTCCAGAATCTTATTCTCTTAGAAGCCAGAGTCAGATGGTGTGTTTTTGGGCTTAAGGGCAATGACATGGCATCACGTGGGCTTCCAGAGCATTCTCATATCCATTGCCCACTTGATTTTCACACACCCTGAGAAGCAGGCAAAAAAGACGAGGCTATCATGGGAAAGGACTTACCTAAAAGCCACCAGAAGCTCACAGCAGAGCCAGGCCTAAAACCAGCTCCTGTCTCTAGTTTAGGCCTCTTCCACCTGGATGCACCCCCTTCCCCTTTCATCTCCCTGCACCCTCCTCAAGTGACAGCGCTAACAACGAAGGCCTGGGCCCCATGGGTCAGCGTGTGCCCTCAACAGTGGTGAGCCCGGTGGCCTATTCCTCCTGGAGCAGGAATAAGGAAGGATGACAGGGAAGGTCATGGAAGGCACTGTTGTTCCCTGAGTCCTGAATGTGGCTGGAAGGGCAGGCTAATGAGGCAGCTCCTTTTGGAAGCTCCAGGGACTATGCCTGGGAGGGAAAGCCAGGCCCTCAAGGAGCACTCAGGGGCAGAAACAGAATCAAGCCCCATGCTCCAGCTAGGATCTGGCTGCCAGAGGCTGTCTTAGCACCTGAGACCCATCCCTGGGCAACTAAATGGGACACTGTAACCCTGAAGCTTCTAACAGACAGCTAAGATGCCTTCCCATGCCAGGTTCCCCCTAGCAACTGTCAGTCTCAGCCCAGCCATCCTCCCCAACACTTGCTTCAACTGGTGCGGTATTTCAGGCTCCACAGCACGGAGAGAGCTTGCCGAGCACTGGCTCTCAGTGTCCCTGGCCCCAGGGAGGGACAGACTGCAGGGACCCACACAGAAAATCAACATAGCCATCAACCTGAGTAGGGAGGGTATGGGGCAGGTGGAAGCCATGATTGCTCATTAATCCACTAGACTATGAGCATAAGGCTTGAAGTTGGGGCAGATGGGCCATTTTCCTAGTAATTAACAATTTCATAGATGGGGTCAGAGTCACTGGCTGGGTCAGCAGGTTACTCCAATTCTGCCTGATCGGCCCAACCTGTGTGAGCAGAAAGGATGAGTCTGGCAGAGGCCTAGGGTCGTGGAACCCTCTAGAAAGTGCATCTGCCACTTGCTGCACATCCTAATGTGTAAGCTCCCCCCCACAGCTTTCTCTGCCTGCCCCCCCTCTCGCCGCTACCCTCTTCAGAACAGGAGCAGCTCTAGGCCAGGACCACTCTTCACTGGCTGGGCTGCCTAATTGGTCTCCAGGTGTTTCCGCACAACTGAGCGACTGGTCCCCATGACTCTGACAGGAGAGGCTTTAGCAGATGCAAAGTGAAAGTCAGAAAAAGTTCCTGTCCATGTTGAAAATCTGTCTTGCCAAAAAATAATAGAAAGAATATTCTATAGATCTGACACAGGCGAAAAGGCCCAATTCAAATTTCCGGAAAAGAAAAATCTATTAGGTCAACATAATTGTGTGAAGCCCAGGACCATCCAGGCTTTGCCCAGCCAGATTCCAGGGCATTCATTCTCGGGGCTGTGTTGGGGGAGAGGAGCTTGCCTTCCTTCTCCAGTCCTACCAGGACCACTGACGGAGGCTCACCCACAATTCTCTGGCATCCCCCATTCTCCACACTGCTGGCCTCATGAAAACTGGCAATACTAAGCAAGCCACCCCACAACGCCTGTGAAGGGCTACATGGTGCCCACCTGACAGCATAGCGTGAGCCCCCAAAATGGGTGGGGTCCCCTTGCTTGGAGACACACCACAGGGACCAGTCACAAATCCTTCCACCTGCACTGCCCATCTCCCTCCAAAGGCTGCAGAGTCCTCCCAAGATCACCGTCAATGGCCAAGGCCTCTTCACCTCCCTGGGGCAGCCTGCTAAGGCCTGGGAAGGAAGCTCTGGCTCAGCCATCAAAGCCAGATTGCCAGCAGAGCCAATGGCCAAGACTTGGAGGATGCATCTTAAAGTTCTTGAGACAGAAAAACAAAAGTGCTTCTCTGCCCTTCTAGGGCACTAAGCTCAGCCAGGCTGCTGGGCTGTAAGACCCATGATGCCACCAGCCTTGCCACTCTCCACTCTCGGAGTTGCCACCAAAATGTGGCCTGTCTGTGCCTCTAAAATGGCAAAGTGACTGTGTGGTCTCCTCATTTCCTCCAGCCTCCAATGTGTTTGCAATAAGCAATCAGTGAAATCAAGCCAGGTTCATAATAACTCTAGATGAGGAACGTCCACCAACAGTCAGAAGGGGGTTGGAGCTGGGTGTGGAGAATGGAAAAAAACCATTTGGATTTACATATTTGTCTCCATAGGCCCTCCCACAACAACCACAGGAGGTGACTGACAAGCAGCATGGACAGCAGAACCCCCCAAAAGAGAAAAGTTCCAATTCGCCCAAAGAAATGAGAGCCTGTTCCCGGAGTCGCAGTTAAATCAGAACCAATCAGTGCTTGCTCTGGATCCTGCCCTTCTGCTCAGGAAATAATGAGAACACGGAGAGGGCCGCAGCCAGCAAGTGCAGCATGGCAGACCTCTGAAGCCCAGAGAAATCACCAGTGCCATTGCAAGCGCGCTCGGCAGCTGCAGCACCTGCACCTTTAAGAACTCAGCCTAGTGCCCAGGTCCCCACTCAGACACTGACAAATGCCCAAGAGGGCACCTCCTGCCCCACCCCCAACCAAGGGGACAAAGAGGAGCACTTTGGGGCCAGGCAAGGCTGGTTTTAAAACTGTCTGCCTTGATTCATCACTTGATCTGGCACTCTCTCCCCTCTGTTTCCACACCATCCATCACGGGTACCATAACCAAGAAATCCAATAAAAACACAAAGGCCTAGCTCTCCACTCTCAGCAGGCTTCAGAAAGGCTGTATTAGTGCCCCAGCCCAGGCAATTAGCTGAGTCTAAAGGACTGTGGAGCTGATGGGCATTAGCAATCCGGTGCCTGGTGCCTGGCTGCAGGCATTTGGGGAGCAGAGGAAGTGGGAAAGGAGACAGGCAAGGACTGATACAGCTCCAGCTACAACTTGTCCTCCAAAGGTCTGGAGCAACCTAAATGATGAGCAAGGGTCAAGGTGGTCATTTCTGGGTCTATGTGACTCTGAAGGTTTGACTGCCATGGGCAAAATTTCATAAAAGAAAGCATTCTTCTTTTCCCCAACTCTGGACACCCCCTACCTGTGTTCAGCTTCCATGAACTTACTAAAGAAATGAACCGTGGGCTCTCTAGACCCTCCTATTCACTCTCGGAGAAGAATCTCCAGCCAGTTCAGCTCATTTATTACCATGTATTGGACATGTGCTCTCCTGGACCGAGGGGAGCCCATGTGAGCACATAGCTCCCTGACACTTCCCAACCGCACCACTCTGTATCATTCAAGCAAAGGTCATACAATAGCTTGTACCTCCTTCCCCCATTTCTGGTAGTGCATCTCCTGCCAGGACACGTGAAAGCTAGGCCCCATCCCTGCCCCAGGACTTGGTATTGAGCCCCGGGAGCAAGATAGGTAAGCATAGAACTTCGAGTTTACAAGCTCCATGGGTCCAGGACCAAGTTGGGTAGTGGGGGAGCTGAACTGAAATGACCTAAAATATTTTCCAAATCCAGTCACTTCTCAACTACCCTTGAGTGAACTGTCCATGACAACCCCAATCCTGCATGCCTCAGTGCATGGGATTTAACGCGACACAGGTGTGTGTGTGTGTGTGTGTGTCTAGGGGAGGGAGGGCAGGAGGAAGGGGGAGAGAGCTCACGTACACATGTGAGAGAGAATATGAATGTCTGTGGCCCATAACTAAATATAACTGAGTGGTTATTAAGTTCTTATCTACCATTTGGAATTCTCCCTATCTCTTCCCTCACCATGAACACTGGCATTCTGGTTGGACACAACTGAAAAATCATCATGCCTTGCACTGGGGATGGAGGTTCCCTGGACCTTTATAATAAGCCATCAGGTGCTTCTGTTTCTTTGTGACCCAGAGCTGGAGATGGGGAAAATTCGCAGATCAGGCCCTGCCCCAGGAAGGGGAGGCCTTATGAGGCCATAGGACTTACCCTTGCAGACCACACTGTTCTCAGCCTCATAGCCAGGCTTGCAGGTGCAGCGCCCAATGGGCACCATCCACTCTCCATCCCCGTTGCAGTAGAGTTTGATGGGCACGTCTACTTCCTCTGCGTTGGGGATGCATGTCCCCCGAGCAATCACCAGAGATGTACTCTCTGCCCCCGTCATGGTCTCTGGAAACACTGCAAAATTCTGCACAATGCTGGGACACTTCTTGAAGAAGACACGAACAGAAAGGAGAGACATACAGGCTCCATAATCCTGGAAAGCAAGGTAAAAACCATTCCGAGTCAGAGGCCCAAAGCTCCTGACTTCTGTATTGACCTTCATCAGCCTTCCCCCGAAGTCCACCTGGGAGAAGCTCTCATCTGCAGCAATGGTGTCTACTTTGAGGTAGGGGGCCTCAGACCAGAAGGCCGACTTCTTGGTGGCAATAACTGAGTCAGTCTCATAGTAGTACAAGTTGAAGGTCTCCTTACAGGAGCCTGGGACGTTGGGGAGGCTGCTGCAGTCTCTCACAGTGAAGCGCATCTCCGTGTAGATGCGGTGAGCCCCCCGCCGGTTGATGAAGGTGGTGAGGAGCCAGTTGTTTTGGTTGGGCTCGAAGACATTGCACACCTGATAGGTGCGGATGGTGTTCAGGTTTTCATCGTAGCCACTGACTTCCTCCCACTGAATCAGGCAGACCACGGGTGCACACATGCAAAAACACGAAAGAGAGAGTAAGAAGACCAAGAAGAGAGGCAGAGCAGAGAAGCCTGGTGCTGGAGGGGGCCTTACGAGCTCACCAGCCCCGCTGCTTGACCTAAGACAGGAACACCCCAACCCTAACTTGCTTTTAAAGACCTCCTCATAAGCAGACTTCAAAAATTTCTCTGCTGGCCCCCCTGAAATATAATAGATTTCCCTCTAGAAAGCCTTCTTTCATCCAACCAACAGCACTCCTGCTGTGACTATGGCTCATTACGTCCACAGGGACAACCAGCATCTTCCCGCCCTAGGCGACAGCAGGGACTTGAGACCTCAGTGCCATGGCCTCTCCTCCCCACAGCCACCCCCGTGGATTAGGGGTCTGACTACAGGACACCCCTCACCCTGGAAATCTTCAGTTCAGAACCTCATTGCCTTTACTGTGGTGAAGCTCATTTAGAGTCATGAAAAGCATAAGAATATAAGGCTTTTCAGAATTTCTCAACAAACTGAGATTCTCATAAACTTTTGTTTTATAACATCAATCCCTTTGAAAGAGCTAGACCAGAAAACTTGTAGGAGTAGGGGCTACTAAGTGAGATCCTTAAGGAAGCAAATCAAGCTTCATTGTGTGCAAACTGCTAGCAGGGACCCAATGGAAGGAAATGCTGGAGGATATCACACAGGGAGGAAGGAGGGCTTCTTAGCAGGGGAGAGACAGCATGCTTCGCATTGGAAAAGAAAACTCATTTTTAGCAGCCCTCTAGGCAGGAAGGAGAAGAGAAACATTGCGTTTATTAAATGCTGTCTCTCCAGCTTCCCTATAACATTGAAAACTGGATACTGTCACCCCCAATTTACAGATGAAAAGATATGCAATTCGCCCATGGTCACATGACCATAAGAGAAGACAGGATAGAGAGGAGATAGGAAGAAGTGCTTTGAATGGCCAAAGAAATGCTCCTACTAACTTATTTCAGTAACAGGTAATAAGGGGCAGGAGGTCCTTAAAGGCACGGCTTCCTTAACCAAGCCACTCAGCGGCAGGAGCCGGAGAAGAGTGACTGAGTCATTCTTTCTTCCTTGGGCTGGCAGAGGAAGCAGCTGCCCATCCTGGGGAGCTCTCAGGACCCTGACCTCAAGAACTGGGAGTATTCCCAGGAAGTTTCAATACGTTTGTTAAATTCTGTTCTGCTTGCCCGAAACAAATAAGGGACAGAAGAAATTGAGCTTCCTAAAATGAAAAGAAAAAATAAATTGAGATCCTTGATCTTAATATCTAGCAGTGGCAAAAAAAAAAAAAAAAAATTATAGAAAATAGTACCCATTTCTCTAAATACTGTGCTAATTGCTTATTGTTCACAGTGTGGAGCTGAAATAGACAAACTAGAATTCTTCATTTAAAAAGTTGAAGTCAATCTTGTGTGCGTGGAAAATAGACACAGTTGCTTCTTGCACAGAATTAAGCCCCCTGTAGGAGCAGGAGGGCTAGGCTGTCTTTCAAGCTTATGCCAGAGCATCTGAAGACCAGGCATGGTGTGGAGGAAAAAATGGGCACACGGAGAGCTGTCCCTGCCCACCCAGCCCTGTAGAGTGACCTCACGGCCACTCCTGCTGCCCGGGCCCTGCCCCCGAAGCACCTGAGTAGCAGTCCATCCAAGGCCCTTCTCCCCCCACCGCTGCCAGCCCCCCAGGAAGGTCCCTTCCCCAGCCTGGAGTCCTGGGTGAGTTCCTTCCAGATCCTTGCACACTGCCAAACCTCACCTGGACTTTGCTTAATTTCTTATTGATTCTCTAGATGTCAACGAATCACTTTTTATTCCTTCTTAAAGATTGTGTTTTGTTCTATTTAAATGTGTTTGTTAAAGTTACCTTCTGCTTGCCTGGGTTTTTGGAACCAGAAGCAAATATATTAGGGAGAAGTTGCTGACAGTGGTTTTAGTTCAAATTTTCAGACCTTTCTCCCTTCCGTGGCCACTTTGAAATAACATTTTTCTGGTGGACCCTACGTGACTTTGGAGGGAAGGATGGGTTTCTTCTGCTGTTCTGCAAGTGTTTAAACAGCAGACTCCCCGTCCATTACTTCAGCCGGGCTGTGTAAAGTCTCAGCATGAACACGGGGCGCCTTTGTCAAGGCACAGGTGAAGCCCGTGGCCCTATTTAGGACAGGAACCCACCCCAGCCAGAGTCCCTGACCCCCACTCAAGACTACCACAGCTTCACTGTGTGGGAGCAGGACAGGAAGCCTGCCTTTTGGGGCTCACCTTAGCACTGAGACTGTCACCACCAGCAGGTCTTAAGTAGACAGAATGAGGCATTTCTACTCTTGTGGAGCTAGGATATTGAGAACATTTATCTTAGAAAATGATGCTGATTGGTGTTATAAGACCCAACGGAGGTAATCGTTTCAAACATTAACCTCTCTGGGCCTCAGTTTTCTCATCTGTAAAATGAGGACTCATACTGGGTGACCCTGAGTTATAAAAATTCTGCACAGATTTAATTGATTCCATGACAGCTCCTAAGGGAGCGATCAAAGCAAATTAGAAGGAATACAGCTGTATATTCAAAGGAAAAGGGTGGAGAGAAATTGAGAGAAAGGAAAATAACTCCCTGATGTTTGGGGAAAGGCCGTGATAGAGTCTCACATTCATTTCTTTCTCTCTCTCATTCCCCTGCCAGCAGGTAAGACAGGGATTGGAAAAATAAACATGATCAGAGCGGGCTCAAGGAGGTATGAACGCCTTCCAGGCAAGTGGCAATTAGGGGTAGGGGCCTTGAAGAAAGAGAGTATTTTGGCAAACAGAGTTGAGGGTGCAATGGCATTCCCAGCAGGGAGGGACAAACACTGCTATTTGTTTGTGATATTTGGAATCAACCTCCTTGCTTTGGAGTTATACCTCATTCACTCATCAATGAAAAAAATATTTACCGAATGCCAACTTTATGCCAGGTGTTCTATTAGCCACTGGGGATACAACAATATGAAGCTTATAGTCTAGTGAGAGAAACAGAAATTAGACAAATGGTTATTAAAATAACTAAATAATGACAATTGGGCTAACTGCTGTGAGGGAATACTACAGGGTGCCAAGAGAGGGGGTGTACCTGATACACAGAGGAACGTCAAGGAAGACCCTCCAAACTGAGAGGGGATGGACGGACAGGAGTTAAGTCAGAAGTATGTGTCTGGAGGGGGCCAAGAGGAACAGAGAAGGAGTGCAGCATCGAGGCCCAGGAACAGCAAGTGCAAAGGCCCTGTGGTGGGACAATGTGTCCTGGTGCCACTGAGTAATGTCGTCTGTGTGGCACAAGAGTCATAAAAAGCTGCAGGTGCAGGAATAAGACTGAGGAGAGGATGAGTCTGGTCTAGAACTCTGAATTTCATACTGAGGGTAACTGGAAGTTACTAAAACTCATCAGTTTTAGTGAGGAGAAGTACAGGTGATCAGAACTGGGTTTTTAGATTTCTCTGATGTAGAAACTGGGTTGGAGGGCCACCCCAATGCATGGTCAGGACAACTGGATGTGCGTAGAGCAGTACCAACCACCCATGACAGTAGGTTGGATGAGACCTGTGGAAACCGGAAGGACATCCTGGGGTAGAATCCCAAAGTTCTCATGGGCTGAGTGGGGGGGAGGGGCCAGAGAGAGACTTGACCAGACCACGGGTCATGCATCCCCACAACAGTCTTCAACGCATCAGTCCTACCTCCCCAACCACTTTGAGCTACTCTGTGTCCCCAGGCACGCTGCTTCCCAGCTCCCTACAAAAGAGGAGCCTTACCAGCGCCGGATATCCTACCCCCCCAGATGTGTAGCACCCAGATTCTTTCAGCCAAGGCCCGTGCTAGCCCTGGTCCCCAGGACGTACTCTCACTGCCTGTCCCAAAGCTGATTTCCTAAAGGTCTCTGTTCAGTGGCAGCTTCTCAGCCTCTCCTTCCAGGCATCTGACCTACACCTCCTGTGTTCCTTTCTGTAATTGTTTCTTCCCATTAAAATGACAGCAAAGCACCATGATTTGCTTATCAGCTTGGCCAAAAATTGGAAAGATAAAATATCAAGTCTTGGTAAGAATCTAGAGCAAAGGGTATTCTCAAGCCTACCGGTGACGGTGTGACTGGTGAAATCTTTGAGAAGTCATATCAATAGTTTCTCTCAACATTTAAAATGTTGGCCACAACTCAGATCAGTAGGGAAAAGGTACATCATTTTAAGGGACGCCTGGGTGGCTCAGTCGTTGAGCGTCTGCCTTCAGCTCAGGTCATGATCCCAGGGTCCTGGGATCGAGTCCCGCATCGGGCTCCCTGCTCGGCGGGAAGCCTGCTTCTCCCTCCGTCTCCACCCCTCCCTCTGCTTGTGCTCACGCTCTCTCTCAAATAAATAAGCAAAATCTTTAAAAAAAAAAAAAAAGAAATCATTATGATAACTGAGTAGCCATCTGGGAAAAAACAACTTTGCCTCCATACCTCATTCCTTACTTCAGGATAAATTCTTAGTGAATCAAAGCTTTAAACATTAAAAATTAAACCATAAAAATACTAAAAGAAACCATGGAGACAATTTATGTACAGTAATTATGACATGAAACTCAGAAGCCACAAATGAACAGATTGATCAATTCAACTCCATACAATTTTTTTAAGTGGCATAACAAAAATGGCCAGAAGTAAAATCAAAAGGAAAAAAAAAAAAAACAACGGAAATATGCTGGGAAGGAACTATTTATAAACTTATCATGGATAAAGTATTAATTTCCCCTAATAATATAAAGATAATCTATATATCAATAATAAGATACAAAAATAGGCAAGGGATATTAACAAACTGCTCACTAAAAAAGAGATAGATTTGGCTTATAAACATATGAAAAGATATTGAACATTATTCAATATAACCAAAATGGTAATTAACTACATTGTGATACTTCCTTTTTTTTTTTGGTCGGACAGAAGTTTGATAATACACTGTGTTGGAGAAGGTGTAGAAAATAAGCACTCTGATACATAGCTAGATGAAGGGCAAATTGATACAGCTTCTATAAAAATTTTGGTTTTTATTTATCAAAATTATAACTGCACACACCCTTTGAGTCAGCCATTCACTTCTAAGATCAAGTCTCAGATATTCTTTTATATATGTAAAGATAGGTATGAACAATTATTACCTTCTGCCACCACCACCTCCAGAATTTTATGCATGCTCAGGACATCTGGAGGTGGGTGGGCCTCAGAGGATCATGGGCCTATGGACAATGTAGCAGCCTTCTCCAATTTGCTCTGAGTTGGACCTCTGGGAGCTTTGCACAAGCATGGTGGAAAGAACTATTACTCGAGACTGAAATTCTCATCAACTCGTGGGACAGGGAGTGCTCAGTCTGAAATAATTTGACTACAAGAAAATAAGGTCCAGAATTTTTCTTGTGCATGTTTATTTGTGGACTAAGATTCATAATGCACACCAATCTGACTTTAGTCCTCCGTTCTTGGAACTCTCAACCAGACTCCAATATGGCACCTAAGAGCCTTGTTAATGTCCATCAACCAGTAAACACCTAAATAAAATGTGATGTGGCCAGACAATGGAATACTATTCAGAAATAAAAAAGAATGAAGTACTGATACATGCAACAATATGGATAAACCTCTAAAACACTATGCTATATTATACCATATATTGCATGATTCCATATACATGAACTGTCCAGAAAAGGCAAATCTATAGCTAGAAAAGTATTAGTACTTCCCTGGCACTGGAGATGGGAATGGGCAGTAACTGCAAATGGGCATGAAGAATCTTTTTTGGAGGTGATGGAAATGTTCTAAAATGGGATTGTGGGGATAACTACACAATTCTGTAAACTTACTAAAAATTATTGAACTGTACAACGCAAATGAATAAATTTTATGACATGTAACTAATACTTCAATCTAGCTTTTTAAAAAAAACCTCTTTGGGGTGCCTGGGTGGCTCAATTGGTTAAGTATCTGACTCTTGATTTCAGATCAGGTCCTGATCTCAGGGTGAGATCAGGCCCTGAGTCAGGCTCTGTGCTCAGCGGGGATCTGCTGGAGATTTTCTCTCTCTCTCCCTCTCCCTTTGCCCTTCCCCCCATGCACTCTCTCTTTCTCTCTCTCTCTCTAAAATGAATAAATACATCTTTTAAAAAAACCTCTTTGTTTTCTGGTCCAGCCTACACCTCAACACCCAACAATGCCAGCTTGGTCTCTATTATCCACAAAAGGCATGCCCATTGCAACTTTAGGCCCTTGTTTGACCTATCCACTGAGTCGGGGATGCCCTTCTCATTCCTTTATCCCTATATCCCAAGTGACCAGTATTTGCTTGACCAAGTTTATTTGTGGATGAACAAGTGATGCCTAAGTTGAGGCAAAGATGGCAATGAGAGAGGGGACAGGTGGCCAAGGAAGTGGAATCCTATCACTGATGCTGGGAGCCTGAGTAAAATCACCAGGGTCGTCCAAAGATGGGATCAGAACTTTGGGCCCAGGAGCCCACTGAAGGACCACCTGATTTTCCAGCCCGGAATCAGGCAGGTATCAGGCCAAAAGCGCCCTCCGTGTCTAACACACCCACTTTGTCACCATAATTTACCATTTCTTCCAGAACAATGTTCCTCTTATTTGGCTTCTCTCTTGCATCCCCAGGACCATACGCTAGGGCTGGCATGACTTATTGCCTGGACTTATGCCCTGGGTTGCTGTTTGTCAGAAAGTAATGACAACAGACCAGGCAAGAGATGGCAAGTGTTCAAACCAGGGCCACATCCTCTCACATCTGCACCCTGAGACAGTGCCCATCCCCGCCTCTTGCTGCTGCTGTTGATGTTCTGACCGGCGTGACACCTTTCTTCTACCCCACCCTCATGCCATCTCAATCCCTCCGAGAACCAGAGAAGAACAGATCTGGCTGGAAACCACTGTAGGTCATGTAGACCAAAACCTTTTGTTGACAAATGGGCACACTGAGGCCCAGAGACATTCAATAGTTGGCCTGAAGCCAGGCAGCTGATAGGTGGTCGAGCCAAGCTCTCGGTGTGGCTCCCTCCTGTGAGGGGGCTCAGGTATCCTGTTTTCCGTGACGCCGTCCTAGCTTGTATTCACCTACCGTTTTTCCGAATGCTTAAAGCATGATTGAGCTTATTCCACACAATTTCGCATTTCATAATACGCTGCTTTGAACTATTTGTTAGTTGCTCCGTGTATGACTTTCGAGCTACCAGGCTGTGAGCTCCTTGAGGACAGGGAATTAGGTTTTGACTAATTTATTAGTTGATTTTGACAAGCAAAATAACCCCATGCATTCAGCTTTGCAGCATTTTTATTCAGTAACGTCTGGGACCAGTGAAATCCACTGTTTTCTCCGGAATCCCTTCTCCTTTCCCTTTTTACCCTGGGAGATGCCGTCCGCACACAAGGCTGCAGCCACCTCAGGGTAAGTCACCAACCTCCAGGTCTCCCCGGTGCGCCAGACTCTTTGCCCCAGCTGGCTGCTGGACGCCTCCTGATGAACATCTGGCGCGCCCCCATGTTCTCTGCAGTCCTCCTGCCCCTGGATGGAACCTGCACCAGCCAGTCCCCATGTCAGCGATCCAAGAAGCACTCTAGACTCCACCCTCCCCATTTCTGTTCCCCATCCGGCAGTGACGGTGCCAAACCCATGTCTCCAGGCTCCTCCATAGCTCATCCACGCAGTCTGCCCCTTTCCCTGCTGAAGTCCCTCCCCCTCCTAGTCACTCTGCCAGTCTTTCTCTTTAACTCCCCTGCCCCGCTGAGTTTTCTAAAACACAAATCCATCTTCCGCACGGGCTTGTCCTTAGCGGGCTGCACTGTGTTGGGGACCCCTGCACAATCCCAGCGACTAGCCCTTAATAAATACTGGAAGATTGAGGGAATGAGCAAGGCCGTGGGTCTGTTCCTTAAGTTCTCCGCCTCCTTAGCCCCTGGTACTCTGCTGGGGACTTACTGCAGGTGACACCCAGCTAACTCCTGCCTGGGAAAAGAAACAAAGCAGTTTTGCACAACCAGCAGAATATTAACAGCCTTTGAACGGGCACTATTATTGATGCAAATGGACCACCCGTCCTTGAGTCCTTGAGATAAGCGTAGGATAAGCGATAAGAAAACAATGACATCCATTAGAAAGTACTTGTTCAGGCTTTGAGACCATGACTTTGATGTATGAGAAAGACAGCTCTAGGTTCCCCCAAGATCTGGGTTTGTTAAACTTCCTTGTTGGAAGTCAGATCTCGCAGGTCTGTTGCTCAAGAGTGGCCAGTATATTCAGTCTGGCTATGTGTGTGTGTGTGTGTGTGTGGTGTATGAGTGTGTGTGTGTGTGTGTGTGTAAAACATGCTGTTCCCCTTCAAAACCACTGCCGTGAATTCTCTCTACCTGCCCATCCACACGGACTTCTAGAACAACCTTCAGAAACTCTAACACATTCTTTATCCTCCAAGAGTGGATCTGGATTTTAGAAAAGGGGAAAAGTCATCTGGAGCCAAATCTGATGAGTCAGATGGAGGAACAAGCTAAGAAATAATATTCTTTGCTCAAAAATGAAGAGCTGCTATAAAATGAAGTTAAGAGAAGCAAGCGGATTCCACTGTATGTCTCTGAAGACAGTTCCAAGCACGGAGTTCTGGAAAGACTTGTGATAGTTACCAGCTCCCTGGACTGCTGCAACATACCCGCATAGACCCTGCCCCTCCCGAATGCCCAATTCTAAGAATTGGGAAACAATGAGTATGTTTTTCATATTCTAATCATTTCCATATCTAACTGTGTCCCTTCCCGCACTTCCCCGTTCTCTTCTGCATCGCAGAGAGTAAGTAGTTGAGGGAATGGGTGGCCTTGTACCACTGCAGGAGGAAAGCCCATTCAAGCAGTCCCTGGTAGCCGGTCCAGTTCTTGGGCACACCACATGCCACTGCATCCTAAGAATTGCCCTGAATAAGCCATTTCCCTGGGGCCTGGCCAGGGAGGACATCTCCTCTGGACACTGCTACTGAGGAGGAAGACATCACTGAAATCGGCTTTGTGGCCTCTATTAGCCCAGCAAGATCCTAGCTATTCTGATTTGTATGAAGCCCAGCGCATTTAACTCACTTTTTAAATAAAGGATTGCACATCTATGACATCCCCAAACAGTGTTCTGGGTGCCGGTGATCCAGCAGTGAGCAAGAGACAAAGTCCCTGCCCTCGTGGGCCTCATGTTCTAATAGAGCGAACCAAAGGATGAACAAGCAAACAAATGAATAATATCAAGTCAGACTGTTCAACACTCTTGAGGTACAGGTAAGGGGACAGAGTGACAGCCGGCAGTGGGGTCAGCAGGGAAGGTCCTCTTTGAAGCAAAGATCTAAATGACACGCCAGAGCCACCGGCCTGAAAGGCACACATGAGAGGGGCATTCCAGGCTCAGAGAACAAGAATGAGCTCTCTGGGAGCAGGAGTGTGCCTAACACATTGCCAAGAAAGCCTGGAAGCCAAGGTGGCCGCCGGATCGCACAGGGCAAGGGGAAGAGGAAGGAGATGAGGCAGGAGAGGTTGCCAGAGGCCAGGCGGGCCCCCCTCTGCCATTACGGCTCTGTAACCATGAATGATTTTCTGAGTGTTAGTTTCCTCATCTGCAAAAGGCTATTTACCTTGGTGGGTGCCTGGAGGACTGAGATCATGTAAGTAACTCATCTTGCACCCGTGCCTGCACATAACTTCCATTCAGTAAGTACCAGTTATCATTTCCATTATCATCAGCAACACCCCCATTGTTATGTTAACCGCAGGATCCACCTCTGGCTGACACATCAGGATGTGGAAATCATCCCCTCCATCTTGAATAAATAATCCTGCCTCTGGTCAACAGAAGGGCAGGACGAAAGGGCCGAAATCCACCTCCCCACAGACCCCGAGGGACAGCCAGGGGCCTCCTTCCCTGCCCCTCCTGGAATCTCCAGGGCTTCCTCTGGGCAGGGTTCAGCATGGATTCCCTTCTCTCAACTAGGCAATCTCTGGAGCACTGTCAGCCACCAGCTCGAACTACAAGGAGAGGAAATTGGACACTGCGCCCAGGCTTTGGTCCCATTCGGCAGTCTGTATTTGGGCACAAACTTCTGTTGGAGGGAACCTGTTATTCCGCAAACCGTCACTGCCAACATGCCCCGTGGAACCATATGGAACACCCCTGGCGCTGCCCCATCAGAGGAAACCCAAAGACCCACTTTCAGACCCCAGTTAGAGATGGCTGCGTCTCTGAACCAGAAGCCCACTGAGGCCAGGACAGCACACAACTTCACAGAGCCCACAGGAGGCCCCCGATTCTTTGGGGCAGCAGATTGCTCGGGCCGGGCTGGAGCTGCTACCCAATCAGCCTGGACCCCAAGGACGTGGCTCCGGTGTAGACAGTACACTAGGCTTGAAAGAGCTGGGATATTAGACAAGCTAGAAGGCTAATTAAAATGTAAAATGTGGTCCATGGGGCATAAATTCCTACAAGCCCTGAGGGATCTACCATTTAGTACACCAACCAACCAAGGCGGCCATTTACGAGATGGCCCCCTGAGGGCTGCGAGCACTAGCTCAACCTCCCAATAGCCTTAATTTTCCTCCCAGATGTGCTGGGCTGGGAGGACAGGAACGGCCCCCCACTCATTACCACGGCTCCATGTGGTGTGCCCAAGAACTGGGCCGGCTACCAGGGACTGCTTGAATGGGCTTTCCTCCTGCAGTGGTACAAGGCCACCCATTCCCTCAACTACTTACTCTCTGCGATGCAGAAGAGAACGGGGAAGTGCGGGAAGGGACACAGTTAGATATGGAAATGATTAGAATATGGAAAACATACTCATTGTTTCCCAATGCAGTCTCTAAGAGTCTCTACAAAATTCTCTTAAAAATGATTGGATGGAAAAATGCAAGAAATATTGTCTTGAGATGGAAGCAGGAGAAACGGCCCTGAGCAGAACACATCCGTTTGGCTGGGAAGGAGATTTTTGTGCTTACCAGAAAAGGGTTGGGATTAAGTAGCACTGTTGTCACCATGCCTAACGTTGAACTCCAGAAGTCACAGTGACCCCTGGTTTGGCCCAAGAGTTTGATTCACAGACTCTGGAGTCAGCCAGACGCAGCTGTGTGACCAGGGACAAGTCCTTAAACCTCTCTTAGCCTCGGATGCTTCTCTGTCACAGGGACACTAATAGG
This sequence comes from Mirounga angustirostris, assembly GCF_029215605.1. Classification (NCBI taxonomy): domain Eukaryota; kingdom Metazoa; phylum Chordata; class Mammalia; order Carnivora; family Phocidae; genus Mirounga; species Mirounga angustirostris. Next base: position 124,778,897 of record NW_026991709.1, read on the forward strand.
ACCTACCTCAGGAGATGGTCATGAGGATTAAATACGACAATTCATGTAAAGTACTCACATCTGAGTAAGGGACCTCTGCAAGTCAGTTATTATGGATATCAGCCCTCCAGAGACACATGCTTAGCCTCTCTCTGAGCACAGGTCTGTTATTTTTCCTTAAAAGTCTTGGCTCTCCTTCTATGGTGTGTATGACCTATGACTCTTCCCTGGTTGTCTGGTTGTTTGCACCTGGGTATCATCTTTGGCGCATGCACGGGTGCGTACGTGTGTGTGTGTGTGTGTGTGTGCCCGTGTGTGGTTGGGGGTGCTGGCTGTGGCCCAGGTAGGGCCTGTGTGCCCTCCCTTGGGTATGCCCACCCACCAATTGTCTTATGAGCACTGGTCGGCTCTGCCCATTCCCAGCCAGGCTGAGCACCTCTCCCTGCTCAGAGATCCCGGGGCTCTGGGAGCCCCATGCAGGGAGAGCGAGGCTGGCTGGGCCCAAGGTCCAGATGGCACGCATCTCTTTGCATCCTGGCACATCTCACAGCCCAGTCTCTGCCAGCACGCCAGGAGAAACACTGCAGGCTTGTGCCTCGGGAGGGGGCTCCTTGTCCACAGCCCCCGGGGCCACGGTAACCTCCACCAGGCAGCAGCAGCTCGTACCAGGCCCTGCCTGGAGTGGGGTCCTCAGCCATTAGGACAGCTGCCGCCGCTGTTGACATTGCAACAGTGACAAATTCATCCTTCTGACAAGATCCCTTTAAATAATTCCCAGGGAGCTAGGGATTAAGACACTGTTTCTCTCTGTCTCTGTTGGGATTTAAAACACCTCCAGCTGGGGTATTTAAAGAGAGTATAATGGGCTGCCCCTCTTGGGTCTCCCCCTCCCCCTTCCCTCCTCTTTCCCATTTCCCAAACTCAGCCCCCACCCCACCAGCCAGCCCCATAACAAGGAGGCCCAGAAAACAAGAAAGAAAAAAAAGGGAGGGAACCAGTGCTTGGCTGGTCACTATGGCAACCGTGGCAGGGTATTCAGCTGTCATTATCCCAGTGCCTCACACATGTGATTATCTTAAGCTGTCGACTGAATGTGGTCCTCACTGCTGTCCAACAAGGCCTTGTCGAACAAGGCAGGGGCGGGAGCTGCAGGCCCCCAGGCCCCAGCTGCCTCATTCTGCTATGCCCGGATCTGGGTTACACTGATGAGGAGCAGAGTTACCACTGGGAGAAGCTGAGGACTTGTCCCTGCAGCTCGGAGGGATCTCTGCTCCGTAGTGGAGGCCGGCCCTGAAGCCGGGCCACCACACTGGGTCAGAGGCTAGGGACATGGGCTCCTCATTTCTTGGGTGCAGAGAGTGTTGACTGCAGGAGGGCCAGGCTGGCTGTGGCCAGCTGGAGCCATCCTGGAGACAAGAGAGGAGGCCATGGTGGGGGAGGAAGAGGCTGGCCTCCCTGAAGTTCTTGGCTGCCTGCCATTCTCAGAGTGGGGGAGAATTTCCATTCTCAGGGTGCAAGAAAATCAAATCTGGCCTGGGGAGAGGACACACTGTCCTCCATCCTGTCGACTCCCTCCTGATGGTGAGGATGTGGCCACTGTATGTGCCCCACTCCAGGGCATTTTTTCCTGGGACTGGGGAGGCTAGCGTGTGGTCTGTCTGGGAAGCTTGGGGAGGACTCTGATCTCACTCCTTTGCCTCCTTGACTTTGCTAGTTTGTCTTTGGGCTGAGGTTCCCAGGTCCACAAACATTCTCTGAATAACACGATCCCTGGTGACCCCCTACTAGGCACATGCAAGTCCCTGCCCCCTGAGGCACTGCGCACCTGAGTCATCCCTGGCTTGTCGCCATTGACATGTACATGTAAATGCAGCCCATTACCACTGACCATTTCGTTTGAAGGCAGAGCTCTCCTTCCCCGTCAGCAAGGTAAGTTTAAATCTTGACTCCAACATCTTTCATGTTGGCTGTCCTTTGTGACACTGGGAAATGGGAAATGTGTCGGGCATGCCTGTCACCACCAGAGTGGTGAGTGGGACAGTGTCCATGGAGAAGAGGATGTGCCATGACCAGACCCCCCTCTATTCCATCAGCAGAAGAGCACCTCCAATGGAGCAGGGGCCGGTTCTGCAGAACTGCCAATGAGGCCACTGGATGGGACAAAGCAACTCAACAGGACCCATCCCTTCACCTATCTCCCTTCCTAGGAGTCCTCACTTCCTGAACATTCGCCGAGGTCCAGGGGTGGAAGCTGACCCACAGGCTCCTCCATCGCCGTCTGGAGCCAGCCATCCCCTGGTCCCCCTCCAGGTCCTCCTGGACCTGTTGCTCCCTGCCCCCAGATCCACCCATCACCAATCTGCTCCAATTCCTCCCATACAGCTTGCTCTAAAAAACAATTCATGGGAAGCTTGAAATGCACGCTACTCACTAGCACACGGCTTTCAGACCTATCCTTTCCCTTTGTAGAAAACAGGGAAACTTTTGCCTCTCCTCGCCCCTCTTCTCTAGCTTCTCAATGATGCATGACTCTGAGATCCATTCCTCACACGTCCTCGGGGACAGAGGTACAAGAGTAAGCTTTGTGTCCAGACAGGACTGCAGTCTCAGCGACACCCCTAAGCAGTCCTGTGACTCTGGGTAATTGCCCTGAGTCTCAGTGTCTGCTCTGTAAAATGGGAAGAAATATCACCTCACTTGCACGGTCGTGGTGAAAGTTCAGGGAGGTCATACATGCAATTTTCAGTGCCTGGGACACAGCTGGTACTTAATTAAGGGTGACAAGTAACAGCACTATTATGAACAATAACCTGGTTATTAATAACACAGTGCACCCTCAGACGGTATCCATGCAAGAGCAATTTCCCATCAGAAATGCTGGAATGCTGATCTCATTTCTCAGGGGCCCCCTCAACCAGTTCACACCCTCATCCCAGGCCAGTTCCATCCCTCCACCAAGAGTCACTGCACCCACTAGTACTAGCCAGGGCAAGCGGTCCTGACTGAGCTTCAGAGTTTACAAAGAAGGCAAACACTATCGAATCTTGCCAACCACTGTATAAATAAGATCTTACATTACCCATGCGATAGGGCAGAAAATGGGCTCAGAGACATTAAAGAACTTAAAGGAAAATGGATATAAACCCAGAACATTAGATTCCAAATGCTGGGCTTGCTCCTTTATACTACTGGAAGTACAGGAGGCCCCCCTCATCCGTGGGGGACCTATTCTAACACACCCAAGACGAGGCCTGAAACTGAGAGTAGTCCCAAACCCTATATGTTTTTCCTGTGCATCCATACCTGTGATGACATTTCATTTATAAATCAGGCATAGTAAGAGATTTACAACCAGAACTCATAATAAAATAGAACTATTATAACAATCTACTGTAACGAAAGTTATGTGAATGTGGTGTCTCTCTCTTAAAATATCTTATTGCACGGTACTCACCCATGATATGAGATGCTAACATGTCTAAATGATGAGATGGAATGAGGGGCATGATGCAGGTATTGTGACCTAGCATTCAGCTACCACTGACCTTCTGTCGATACATCAGAAGGAGGATCGTCTGCTTCTGGACCACAGCTGACCGTGAGTAAATAAAACCGCGGAAGTAAAACTGCGGGTAAGGGGAGATTCCCATACAGGGGGATTTGGGCCTAATTATTCTAGTACTTCTGGCCGTAAGGGGAGGGAAATCCAAAGGCATTATCGGAGGGCTGCTCTGTTCCCACAGAGGCCAAGCTCCAGCTTCCAGAGCCAGACTCAGTGTCCTCATCTGTCTCTGCCCACTATGACCCTCCCTCTTCTTCCATTTTCTTCCTACCCATCCTTGCTAGACCTCTAAACTCTGCCTCACCTTCCTTCTAAAGGTTTGTCTTCCCCCATTTCTTTCCTTTGCCAAGACAGGCCATGTGAGGGAGCTGTGAGTTCAGGCTCTCAGGGCACTGAGCCCCTGCTGCCCCACCTCAGCCCTGGGACCTGAGTCAGGAGCCCTGTTTCCTTCCATAGTCATGAGAGCCACTCCTGCCTTCAACTTGAGGAGATCTGTCATCAGGCAGTTGGTCCTCAGGCTCACCTATCAATGGCAGGAGGCTTTTAGCATTGGAACAAGGGATGTGGTGGGGCAACTGCCTTTCTAGGGAAGGTTTTAGAGAAGAGGAAAGACACCTGTCTGTCTGGCAAACGAAGGTTAAGCCTGCCTCCAAAACAGGGAAGGGGGGCTGGGTGACCTCTGGGGTTCCCTCTCAGAGTCTGCAGACAGAAACATCTCCTGCTCTGCTGATGAACAAGTCTGTGAGCCCTTTCCAAGAGCAAGAAGATAAATCTGCCAGACAGTAAGGTTCTGGTGACCCACCACAACTCCCTAAGTTCTTTCATACAGCAAGCTAGGGAAACATCTCTCCCTTAATTTCTCTCCCTCCTCCCCTCCTACCTCATCCTCACACACACATACACAGTCATACCCCACGTATTTCTGCAAGCAATATCATAATTAGTCTGCTACTCAAGGACACTGGTCATCTGTAACATTCTATTCACCTCTCTGTTAGAGGCCCACACATGCCCACGAAAAAGATCTCATATAAAAGCCCCATGAGAGAGCAATCACACTTGATGAAGCCAGGCAGAACGGTGCCCTTGATGCTCATTTGACCCACCTCTCCTCCCCTGGGGAACCACTGGGCCTCGGCCAACCCAGCCTCAGCCTCGGAGATCACACTCTTCCCAGGGTAGCCTGGGGCACCTCAGTACCTCTCGGCCTCCCTTTCTCTCCCCAGGGCCCCACCTCCCAGGCTCCCGTGCCTTTGTCTATCACTGTCTCTGTCAGGCAGGTGATTTTAAACTTCCATTCCTAAAAGATGCATATTATATAAAAAAATGTTTTAAGTGCCTCGGGGTGTTTTGTTCCTCATTGCTTCATAAAAGTGACATTAATAGCCAGGGAAGAGCACTGCTGGGTGCAATTACAGAGGATGTTTCAGGTATGAAAGCTGTTTGGAGCCTGCTAATGTTTCCTAATTACAGGCCTTTTGGTAGCGAGAGAAAAAGATAAAGAGTGGGTGGGAGGCCCAGGGTGGGGAGCTCTGACTTATCTCAGTGGTTTACCTGAGGAGGCCAGGGGAGGAGAGGAACGGAGGGAGAGAGCAGGGAGGGCAGAGGCCCACTCCCCAGGAGGCAAGGCGTCTCTCAGTGGAGAAAGAAATATTCATCCTGGTAACAGCTCGGGAAAAGGATACCATCCATCTCTCATTTATATACTGAGCCTGAATTCAAGGAGCCCACAGCAACACAACCTGGGAGTTCCTCCTGGAGCCAGCCTCAGAAGCCTCCGTGGTGGGCAGCATTTCATTGGGAAAGATGGTCCTGCGTGGTTGTCAGCAGGAGAACAGACTGCAGGAGGTTAGACGTCAGCTCTGGTACTTTCCAGCCATGTGACTAGAAGTAATTTCACAGCTGATTCTGTGCCTTAGTTTCCTCATCTGTAAAATGGGACTGTTGTGAGGATTAACGTGTGCGTGGCCCACACAAGAAACCACATCAGCCTCTATACCATTCAGTTACACGAGCCAGGGCACCTCCTTTAAGACTCAGGTGGGCTTTTCTGTCACTGGCCACTGGAGAACCCTGACTGATACAAGAGTGTGGCTTCCAGCAATCAGCAACCGGGCCAAAGGCTCCCAAGTCCCAGGCGGTGGTACCTGTCTGAGGAAGGATAACCAAGGCAAGGCCTGAAATTCAAACACCATAAAACTCCATTCACAAAATCATTTTGCCCAGAGCGAAATTTCCCTAGGATTTGCCTAATTTAGCTCAGGCTTTTCTGTCTTCATTAACATGCTTGAGTCATCAAATAAAGAAAAGAGAAAATCCAGCCCTTCACGGGGTTAGTACTGTGCTAACACTTCTTGAGTGTTTACCGGGGAAAATGTTTTACTGACTTGTTTCATCTATGGAAAGAGGTGCCGTGCTTGCCCCACTGAGGAGAGGGGAACCTGGAGCTGAGAGAGTCTCAACGCCCAGTCCAAGATCGCACAGCTGGGAGCTGCAGTTTATTTGATGCCAGGACCTGGAGCCTTCAGGGCTCCTCCAGAACTTCTCATCCATCAGACAGACAAATTTCAATTGACTTTGCATGGTCTTGGAACGAGTGGGGTGTTATTAGAGTGGATTTCTCTCCTGAGCATGCCTTCCTCATTCCCATGATAAGGGCAGCCGGCGGGGGTGCCTGGAAGACTGACAGACAGGGAGTGCGAGGCAGCCAGGGACAGCCGAGGGTCCACGAGTGTCCACAGGTGGCCAGCAAGGAGTGGCTGTGCAGTAAGGCCCTCTTGTTCCTGCTCTCGCAAACGTGTCTCTTGTTGTCGGGACTTACTGACTTGGTTTACCAGACACATGCATTCAAATGCACGTTGTTCCCTTCACAGTGGCCTCCTCTGGAAGCTCTGCCACTAAGTCCAATAACCCTCCCATCATTTAAGGTATTTTCAGAACTCTAGGAACTGCCTGCAGGGGCATGAAATGAATCAACTCATTTAGCTTCACACATACACACACACACATATACACACACATGACCATATATACACACATATACATATATACAGACACATACACACATACACACATATAAACATACACACCTACATGCACACGTACACACAAAGACACACATATACACACATATATACAGATGCACATATACTCACATATACACATATATATACACATGTGCACACACACATACACACATACACACATAAACATACACACACATACATATATACAGACACATGTGCACACATATATACACATGCACACATATACATATATATACACACATACATACACATATATGTACACAGACATACATATATATAAAGGCACACACAGCCAGCTAGCTCATCCTGAAGGCTCATCAGGGTTGGCTCTGCACTCCTTTTTCCATTTTTCCTCCATCAAATTCCACTTCCCATGATAAAGAGTTGCCAATATTAAAGTAGTGAAGAGAGTATGTCACAGGCCACGAAGGTGGTTCCCGAGGGCAGTGCAGATGGAGTTGGAGTCTGGAAGCCCATGGAGTGCACTTTGAAGATAACTCTGGTAGATGTTCACACTCAGGCCGCATGTCCCATAAACACAGAGGCCACCGGTGGCCCAGGTGCACAGAACCAGGGAGCCCTGGCAAAACTCTTGGAAAGTAAAAGAACTCTAGGGCTGGATTCCCAATAAGCAAGTGGAATAAGCCTTCCTTTCAGAGGGACCTGGCCTTGCTTTTCTAGCCTACCTCCCAGCATCTGAGAACAACTGGCCCCTTCTGGTAGATATCCTGGTCTCCTTTATCATCACCTAAGGAAACCTGGCACCATTTCCATCACCAGGTAAGCTCTTTAAAAAGATTAAAAGGGGCGTCTGGGTGGCTCAGTCAGTTAAGCGTCTGCCTTCGGCTCAGGTCATGATCTCAGGGTCCTAGGACTGAGCCCTGCGTTGGGCTCCCTGCTCCGCGGGGGAGCCTGCTTCTCCCTCTGCCTCTCCCCCTGGCTTGTGCTCTCTCTCTCAAATAAATAAATAAAATCTTTTAAAAATTTTTTTAAAAAATAAAAAGATACTGACAACCAATCGGGTGTTGAGAGGCCTAAAACAAACACTTTATTGGGCTACAATAAACCTAAATTGAACATCTTCTAAGTTCAGAACCCTGGGTTGGAGATGCAAGAAGTATTAAGAATGGTCCTCATTACTGGGCCAACAAACACTTATTGGAGTCTATGTCCTGGAGCCTACCATCTGGTCCCTGGGATACCCTTTGCTGGGAGCTGAGCTCCTCCCTGGCATTTGTGACTTTATAAGTGTTACTTTCTCCCTCTGCTCACCAGGTGGCCTCTGATTAAGGTTAAACCTAAAGGCTTTGAATTAAAGGTGCAATTAGATCAGAAAGAAACATTTTGCATTTGGGCACAAATACTTTCTGTTTCTGACATGGAATAGTACAATCCACTTGCCAGCAATATAAGCTGAAAACAACGTGTGGGCTCTGTGTTCCGGTAGCCTGGGCATTCCCCAGGGAACTGAGTTGGCCTTGACCGGAAGAAGCATCATTCTGCCAGGGGGCCCAACTGACATTACAATGAACCCTATCCACTGTGCATGGCCTATGAGGGAGGCTCCCCAGGGAGAGCCCATGGGACCCTTCCTTTTATGGAGCTCGCTGGGTGCCTTCACGGCTGTGCTTGAGAACTGCAAGTTGTGGGAAGGAATTGGACTGCCCACCCACACAGAGCCCACATGATATAAGACGCCAACCTCCTCTGGCCGATGTCCTCAGCTCCTTACTCATCCAGCCCACTGTTCTTGCACCCCCATACCTCAGGATGATCCCACCAGCACACTACCTCTTGTACGGTCAGCAGCTGAAGGGGGCCTGTTGACTGGGGCGTCACAAACGCACGGCCTGCCACCATGGCCTGGCCACACTCCTTCTAAACACGCCAGCCTCCCCTCAGCTCTCCGACAGCAGCGGTTCCCTCAAACCTCCCCCACCCTCCTCAAACCTGCTGCCCAAGGCCCCCCACCCTCTCTGTCTGAACCCGGCCTCCAACCCCAGTGAGAAGATAGAACATTGAAAGAATTTTCTGTTTTATGGCTTCTGTCACCAAACCCGCATCTCTCTGTAAGGTCTTTCATCTCTGTCCTGCCATTTCCACGGAAAAGGAGTCCCTTTCCCTGAAAGGCCAATGTGCCCACAGCCCCATTCCTCTCATCCCCACGTTTGGTCTTCCTTCCCCTTCACAAAGCACTGTCTCCATTGACTTACTGCCCCACTGACCTTCAACCCTTGCCTTCTGGCTTCGACTCCTGTCCCCTGAGAAACCCTCCACCCAGGTCACCAGTAGGGGCCTTGTAACTGAGCCCATGCCACCCTCAGGAGCACTTGCCACTTCTGGCCCCCCTTCCTCCTTGACACACTGTTGGCTTCTGTAGAAGGACCAGCTCTTGGTGTTCTGTCTCCTGAGCTAGACCTTCTCAGTCCCCTTTCCAGGCTCCTCTTTCTGTATTCAGCATTTCAAGGCAGGTTACCCATCCAGATCTGTCACCTCTCCTCCCTCCAGACACTCCCTGGGAGACTGCAGCCATGCCCCGGGCTCCCCTCCATTGACGTGAGGCTGCCTGCCTTCTGATTCCACTGCCCACAAGTCAAGTGCCGGCACAGCCTGACCCGTGGGTGCCCTTCAAACTCCCCAGGTCCCATGCTGAACTCAGCCTCTTCCTGCCCAAGCTTGCTGCCCCTCCTGTGTCCCCCATCGCCGAGACTGGCACCATCATCCACCCACTAGCCCAGGTCAGAAGCTTTCAACAAGTAGCCGAGTCAGGTGGTGAACTAGGTGTCAGTTTCCAGTGGTGAACAAAGAGGCAGAATCCCAGCTACCTTGGAGGTTACGGTATGACCAAAGGGGTGACAGAAATGGGGAGGGGGGGTAGACATTAATCCAACACCAACATATAAAGATGCAAAATTTGCAACTGTGCACAGTGCTATTGAGGAAAGCTCCCTGGCCCTCGGTAGAGCTGGGATGGGGACCTAGCATGGTAGGGGATGCAGTGAAGGTGTCCCTGCAGATGGGCCTGGAAATGACAAAGAAGAATCGCTCCAGTGTTTGGCCTTTAGAACGTGGTGGGAGAAGGACAGGGGGATGAATTCTGCTCAGGCCAGGCTTAGATCGACATGCCCATGAGCATCCAATGCAAGATGGGCTAGGGACACACAGTTGGGAGCCACTAGGGTGTTCAGAGAATTGGGAGCAACTGTCTAGGATGAGAACAGAGGGAGATGGGGAGAGGATGTGAGATGGAAGCATAGTCCTTGTTCCTCCCACTTGACCCCGGCTGAGGGCCAGGCTGACACTCCCACCACTCACTAGAAACCAGCCAGGCTCTGAAACTGCTCAGGGCACCAAGAGAAGAGCTACCTGGCTATATGTTCTCGAGAGAAAAGCACGGGGAAAGACAGCTGAGCTTGGCTGCTGACCAGCGGGAGGGCAAGCACAGAGCAGCCCAGCCAGCTGCTGTCTCTAAAGGGCACCACTTGACTTTGGGTGTTTTCCTAAAGGACAGTCTTCCTTGGGAAAGGAGAGCAGAAGTTTAAAGAAGACAGGTGGTGTATACAAAAATCAAGGGGAAAATTAACCATAAATCATGTCGATGCCTTGTGAAAACATGGGCCTTCAAACAATAATGTAATTTGTAAAAAGAGTGGCAAGTTCTTAATATCCAGCAGCCTGAAAAGTGGCTGCCTCATTGGCTTTGCATGAAGTCCCTCGTAGAAGTAGGAAAGGCTCCCTAGCAGCCCATGGTGCTCCCAGCAGGACGGGGTCTTCGGCAGTGTGGACAGGATTGGCCCTTGCCCTGAGCCCTGCTTTGGAAAATGCCAACCCATCCTAATCCTTGCCTTCTTGCCCCAAGACAGGACGCTAGTTCCTGGCGGTGGGGGCATTCTGTAAGTGTTGTGGGCGGAAGGGGGGTACGGTGAGAGCCGGGATGTATGCACAGCCTGTTGGGACCCTAGTGGCCCATTGAGAACTGTCCCTACAGCACAAGTGGGCAACAGTCCTTGTGCCTTGTGATGGGCACCACAGGGTGTAGACAGGCTCTGGGCTAGAGGCCACCAAAGGCAGGGAAGGAGAGAGGAGGCGTGGGCCGCCCCACCCCAGCTTACGCAGCCCCCTCGCTGGGATGAAGAGTCTACTCACTCCCCTGCCTGCTCCCTTGGTGATTAAGCCCTGCAGTGAGCCAGTCACCCAGGCCAGGCTTCTGAACGTCATCTCCCCTCCTCCATCTCCCGCTCCGTCCCCCTGCAGTCCATCCGTTGCCAAATGCTGTCAATGCTTTCGCTTTTGCTTTGTTCCAATGGCCCTGCTTTCATCCCACTCTTCCGACCCACCCAAGACAGCTGAAAGAGGCTCCTAAATGCTTTCTCTCAACTGTTCCCTGCAATCCTATCAGCAAGTGTGGCCATGTTATTCTCCGCCTGGGATCTGTCCATTACCTACAGGATAGAATTGACAAGGCTGCCTCAGCATGGCAGGCACAGTCCTCTACCACCATGCCCCATTCCAACCCACACCCCAGCCCCACCACAGCACCGTCCATACCCTGCCACATTCCAGAAACACAGGTTCCTCTCTCTCATGTCTTTTCATGACCGTATCCCTCCAATTGACTATGGCTCCTACTTGGAATATCTTTGTAGACTCCCCATTCACCACCTGTCAAACCCCTACACATTCTGTAAACCCCAATTAGCATGCACCTTCTCTGCAAAGGCTCATGTGTCCCTCCTAAGTTCCTCACTCCCAGCTCTGGGCCATACTTGCCTGTTGATCTCTCCACTGCCACAGAGAAGAGATGTACTTTAGCCTATTCATGAATATGGTGGTCCCCACACCCATGGGAAGCCATGAGATCCTCGGAGCTGGTCCATTCTTACAGCTAACAGGGTCTGGCCAAGGGCACGACTACTGAACAAATGAATCAAGAATATGTCTCTAAGGCAAGCTCCAGGTGAAAGGAAGCCTCAGCCCTTCTGACCTCCAGCTCCTTCTGAAGTCCTTGTGTCTTGGCAGCCCTGTGGGCATCACAGATTTCTGACCTGGGCCAGTACCACTGGCCTGAGTGCCCAGCTCTTGGCAGCCACTGCCCCTGTCCCCACACAGGTACAGCCCTCGTCACCTGGGGGCCAGCTCCCTGAAGGACTGTGTCAGGAGATGGCCTGCATCACCACACCAGGGAGCAGCTCAGGTCTGAGACCCCTGATGCTACCTCTCTGTGGATGGGCAGGGGACACAGCCATTCCCACCTACATTCCACCTCCCAAAAGGTCCTGCTCCAGGCAGGCTCTGCTCCCCCAGCCATCCTACAGGCCCGGGGCTGCACAGCAGGATTGAAGGATGGATGGTTGACACTCACCCCTGATGCAGGATTGGCTGTCCAGCCCAGCTCTGCGGTAGCTGTCCTGGTGTCCATTAAAGTTTCTGTGGGTCAAAAGAGAAAATCTGGTGAGTCAGAAGGAATGCTAGACAGTGGTCCTTATGCTTACGAGGTCACTCATGACTATAAATGTCAGTGTTAGGAGCCTTGGGCCCCTTTGTGAATGAAGACTGAGGCTCAGAGAGAGGAAGAGGTTCATCAGGATGCCACGGCTCAGAACTCAGGCGTCCTGATGCTGCAGCCATTGTTCTCTCCCTGAAAGCCTGAAAGCCGCCTGCATGGGATGAGATCACCTGCCCATGCACTTTACCCCCAGACACGGCTTCTTCCCAGTGTACTCTTCGACGGGCTCTTCCAGGGCCATGCCAACCCAGGACCAAATTTAATTCATTCCTTGGTCTTCCTGGGCCACGTCTTTCTGCCCTCCTCCTGCCCGCTGGGGTCCCTCTCCAGCCTCATCTGACTGCCGCTACTTCTCCCCACCCCAGTCCCCTGCCTCCCTTTCAGGCATCCACGCTGACACCTATGGGTGGTGTCCCATCAACTCCCCTGGCCCCAACCACTCTCCCAAGACTCAGCCTCCCTACAGGTCCCTTTGCCACTGGGCCCAGATCCATGCCATCCCTTCCTCCAAGACTCAGCTGGGGCTCACACAAATGCACAAAATCCCAGGTCCCTGTGGCCTGCTTCCTGCTTGTTGATCCCCCAGGCCAGTAAGGGAAAGAGCACCCTGAGTCAGCAGTGAGCTCCTGGGGGCCGTGACAGTAGCTACAGTTCATACACCAAGATCACCAGGCACGTAGTGACCACGGACTTGCTCTTCATGAGAACAGCTTTCTGGTAGATAGCTGTAAAGCATCCTGAGCATGAGGCACCTCATTCTTTTTTCTTTTTTTTCTCTTCAGTCTACTACTGACCACTGTCAGCCCCCACCTCTCAATGGAAACTGCTCCCCAAGAGCTGCTCATGAGCTCCTGATCAGCAAAGCCAAAAGTCTCTTTGGTTTTTTTTTTTTTTTTCCCCAGCAGTTTTATTGAGGTAGAAGTGACATACAGTTAACTGCACACTTAAGGCATACAGTCTGATTAAGTTCAGACATATGTTTATACGTGAAACCATCACCACAATCAAGATAATAAATATATCCATCATTCCCAGAGGTGTCCTTGTCCCTTTGTAAACCCTCCTTTCTTCCTGCTCCTGCCCCAGGTTGATTAACTGGGATTTTCTACAATTTTACATAAATTTTATATAAATACAATATATACTATATTTTATCTGGCTTTTTTCACTTAACATAATTTTTTTAGGATTGATCATGTTGTAGGCGCCTGGGTGGCTCATTCAGGTAAGCGTCAGACTCTTGGCTTCATTCGGCTCAGGTCATGATCTTAGGGTCGTGGGATCGAGCCCCCCACATCAGGCTCCATGCTCAGCAGGGAGTCTGCTGGAGATTCTCTCTCTCCCTCTTCCTCTGTCCCTCCCCTCCCCCTGCGCACACGTGCACTCTCTGTCCCTCAAATAAATCAATAAATCTTATTTTTAAAAAAGATTGATCAGGGATGCCTGGGTGGCTCAGTTGGTTAAGCGTCTGACTTCGGCTCAGGTCATGATCCCACAGTCCTGGGATCGAGCCCCACATTGGGCTCCCTGCTCAGCGGGGAGCCTGCTTCTCCCTCTGCCTGCCGCTCCCCCTGCGTGTGCTCATGCTCTCTCTCTCTGACAAATAAATAAAATCTTTAAAAAAGCTGATCATGTGTGCATCAGCAGTTCATCTTGTTTTATTGCTGAGTAGAATTCCATTGTATGGACACACTACAGTGTGTCCCCGCATTCATCTGTGGCTCCCAGTTTGGGGCTATCCACGAGAGTGCATGAACACTCCAGGCCCTCCACATCCTCACCAACTTCGTGTGCTCGGTCACTTCTCATTTAGGCCATCTTCACAGGTATGTGGTAGTATCTCATTGTGGTTTTTCATTTCCTTACTGATGAGTGATGTTAAACATCTTTTCCCATGCTTACTTGCCATCTGCATGTCCTATGTGGTGCAGTGTGTTCAAGATTTTACAAGTTTCGGGCGCCTGGGTGGCTCAGTTGGTTAAGCGTCTGCCTTCAGCTCAGGTCATGGTCCTGGAGTCCCGGGATCGAGTCCCGCATCGGGCTCCCTGCTCCGCAGGAAGACTGCTTCTCCCTCTCCCACTCCCCCGCTTGTGTTCCCTCTCTCGCTGTGTCTTTCTCTGTCAAATAAATAAATAAAATCTTTAAAAAAAAAAAAAAGATTTTACAAGTTTCAAATTTCTTATTATTGAGTTTGGAGAGTTCTTTATGTATTCTGGATGCTAGTCCTTTATCAGATATATGCTTTGCAAATATTTTTTCCCACTCTGCAGCTTGTTTTTCTTTTATTGTTAACAGGGTGTTTCAAAAAGCAGAAATTTTAAATTTTGATGAAGTCCACTTTATCAATTTCTTCTTTTATGGTCTGGTGTCATACTGAGAAATCTTTGCCTAACCCAAGGTCACGAAGATTTTTCTCCCACGTAGGTCTGGGATCTATTTTGAGTTCATTTTTGCGTAAGGTGGGAGGTACGAATCAAATGTACAATTGTTTTTGTCACATGGATATCCAGTTGTTCCAGAGGGGCACCTTTTTAAATTCGCACAATGGTGCTGTTTAGGCTGGCAGAGGTGTCTTATCCAGCTGGATCTCCCAGGGCATGTATCAAAGGAACCAGGTGCTCAACAAACACAGGAGGGGGAAATATACATACGTCGTTTTGGCTTTTCCCTCCTGTTTCCGTGTTCTCCTGAACACCCCTATTCTGTGTTCACTGCTTCAGGCAGGAGACAGGAGACGTGAATGCAGAATGCACAGTTATAAAACTGTGGGACCCTTAGGAAACAGGACTCCTGGCATAAACCAAAGGTTTGGGAAGAAAGCCACGCTAAGGGCAGGGCAGAGGGAATGAAAATCGAAGTGATAAATGAGGAGCCGTGTTGATAAAACAGGTTCGCTATGCTCTCGTCTCCTAGTGCCCCACCCCAGAGAAGGGATAGTGGGAGTCTGTCGAGGTGACAGGGCCTTGCACATCCAGCATGCCAGCATGGGACACGGCAGCGAGCCACCCCACCAGGCTGACATGGCTTGGACGGAGCAGAGGGAGCCTTAGGTCCCATCGGGGCTAATGAAGGGGACCCAGAACCACCCAGAGGTGCCCTGCATGGGCTATAAGCAAGGGTTGGACGGGGTGTGGGGTGTCTCAATGGGTGCCAGTGTGGACAGAAGCTAACAGGGCCAGGGAGGCAGCTTCCTCCACAAGTTGGCACGACACAGCCTGCCTATAACCTCGGTGACATTTCTGCCACTCCCGGGGGGGCACCGGGGCTCTAAAAGGCAAATTGAGGGGAGTAAAGAAAATACAGCAAGCTGTATTTTCTTGCCCGTTCGAGTTTGGGTTTGGGCTGAGAGTCCTACCCTGCGCCTACCTGAAGGCAGGCAGGCACTGGAACAGACTTCTCCAGTTTGTTTTCTCCTCTGATTCTTCTGACAGCTGGAGAGGCCGGGCCCTTCCTGGAGCAACCCTCCCTCTCCCCCTCATCTCCACTCCACCGCACTAGTAATGATCATAATGACACACCGAATTTACATAACACGCTTCTCTGAAGACACTCCTTGAGGCTCTATAGAAATTCATATCCATGATTAAAATGCCTCAGCCAGGTGGGTCGGGAACAGGAGCCAGCAAACCCATTTGACAGAGTCAGGGACCAGGGCACAGAAAGGTGCAGTGCTTTCTGCAAAGTCACACAGCCTTCCACCCTGACGCCACAACTCCAAACCCCAGGGTGCCACCCACCAGGCACATCTGGACTTCCAGGGGCTCTCCTGGAGCCCTGGGGTCAGGGTGGGGGCCTTGCTCATAAATCCAAGAAGCCACAAAAGCCCCCAGAATAATGCATCACGCCGCCTTAACCTCGGGACCAAGTTGATGTAGTGGTGAAGAGACAGAGGAAGCAGGTAGCAAGCGAAATAGAGTCCAGAATCAAAAATAAGAATTCGCCTTCATTTCTAAACCTTCCAAGGACTAGTTCGTCCTGTTAACCCCATTAATATAATCTAAGACTTCATTATATTCACAGTCACCTGCTCCAGGGCTATAATTGAAACTGTTTCTAAATAATGTTTTCCATCCACCCTACTGGACAGAAGCTGCAGCAAGCGGAATCCATTTCTCTGCGTCCTGCCTGCTGTGGAGACAGAAGACCACAAAACCATAAACCGTCCACTCGATATGATTAAGGGGAGTTTCTTTTCTGGCACAGAGAGCTCCTGATTATAGCATTACATTCTGGTGGGGGCTGAATAAAAGTGATTTGAGGAGGTTTACATCTCCCTGGAGAGGAAAAGAGCACTCATTTGCATTTATAAAGCATATTGAGAGCCCTGGCAGAAAGTTATGGTGGAAGCACAATTAAATATTTACCATCACTTCTGCTCTCAAACAGTGGCGTGGGGACCAACCAGCTGGAGGTGCATGTGTTGCTGTCAGATCTGATGCCTACAGGGGATGCAACTCTGGAACCTCCTCCCACCGCCTGGCCTCTGCCCTCTGGGAGCCAGTCCTCACCGCCCATGGGAGGGAGGAATGCTGCTGGGAAGGCCACGCACAGAGGGGGAAAGAGGGTGCTGCAGACTGGGTCCGGGTCCTACTTCCACCACTCGCTTTCTCTCTGTCCCATTCTCTCCCTCCTTTCTCTCTCTCTCTCTCCCTCCCTCCATTTCCCTGCACCCCCTCATCTCTCCCTCCCTTTTTCCTCATCTGCAGAATGGAGCTAGTACACAGGACTGGGGGAGGAGGAGATAAAGCACTGCAAATATGCTATTATCATCATCATCATCATCATCATCATCATCATCATCATCACTTAATCACTCCAAGCTTCAGTTTCCTCAGCTATGCAAAAACCCTAATGGTGCTATCTGTAAGATGCCCATAAGATATCTGTAAGACTCAACAGTATTATAGATCTAATGATATCTCCTCTACCTTCTTCCTTGCCTTGTTGTAAAGACCAAGGAGTAACACGCTGAGGATACAATAGCCAATCAGAGGAGTCTAGTCCAGGGAGGGACAAGAAGCAAAGTCACACTTGGCACCCTATCCTGGCCGAGCCCATAAGAAGGAGACAGAAATTCAAGGGAATGCAGGTGGTTCTTCTGCATGTGGGGAATGGAGTGGGCCCATCCCGACAGGGAGCATAGGAGATGCAGGCTGCCTGGAGATGCAAAGGAAGATGCTGTGGTGGCCGGGGTGGTGGTGAGCAGTGGGGAGGAGGGAAGGATGGAGAGCTCCGCCAGGCTCTTGGGACAGAGATATCAGAGCGACTCCCCAGGGCAACAAGGGTGGTGGCAGAAACAGGCTGATGGGAATGAAGTGGGAGCCACCCCAAACATAGGAGACGGTAAGAAAGACTGAGCAGGAGTGGAGGGGAGGCCATGAGGGGAGACAGAAGGGGGCCTCTGGCGAGAGCTGGCTAGACTGGCAAGAACCCAAGGACCAAGGCACAAGAGAAGCCTGGCAGAGAGACCCCATGCTCCCAGGGAACAATTTCCTTGCAGTGGCTTTGATATGGGAACCCTCAGAGTGCCCCCTCCAACTCTGGGGGCCGGCGCCTGGAGGGCCGGATAGGGGGCCGGGTTGGAGCCCTCTGTGTGGAGGAAGAGGTAGCCGCTACCTGGCCCTGCAGGCCGTTCCCCTCTCTGTCTGGATTGGCACCTTGGGATGTATTGACATTGGGGATGAATTAGATACCTTTCATGGTGAAAGAGAGATAGATAAACCCTCTCCTTACAGCTCTGCCATTCTTTTTGGAGAGACATTAATCAGACATTCAGCTGAAAATATTTACAACGTCCTTCCGTGGTGGTAACACTACACAACATCATATACAGGTGGGATCGGGGCTGCAGGGCCTTCTCGGAGCAGGGCCTCGCGTGTGTTTGATGCGGGAGACCGTGGAAGAGCCAGCACAGCCATGCGTCATTGCCCTGTGTTACCCTCTGGAGCCATGGAACTCATACAGCCCAACACCAGGGTGCAGCTGCAAGAAGCAAGCTGTGGTTGTGCACATGCAAGGAGCTGAGGGGCACCTCACTGCAGCCCCAACTTCCTCCCAGAGCCTTCGCAAGGGCTTAGGCCACTTGGAAGAGGTCTGAAACGTGATGATATAAAGTGGCTCTGGGATCCACTCAGCAAAGGCTGTCTGAGCAACTCCCGAGGGCAGAGGGAGCTCCATGCAGGCATCAGAGACGGAACAGAGGGTAGACAGACATCCCACCCTCAGGGAGCTTGCAGGCAAGCAGGGGGACAGAAATTAATCAAATCACCGTGCAGATAAATCTGCATTTACAGCCTCAGTGAATGGCAGGAAAGGGGGAATCCCAGGGACAGTTGTGAGCACTGAATAAAACGACAGGGGTATTGGAGGCTGGCACATGGCTGGCACTCCCTCCTTCCTTTCCCATCCCCTGGCTGAGGACAGCACAGGGATCACCACCCCCTACACACACACACACACACACACACACACACACACACACACTTGTCCTAAGACTGAGTTCGTACTGGCAGGATAGGCTATGTGTTAAACAGTCTCCCCCACTCCCACATCCAGAGTGTGCCGGGGACCAGAATGTGCTGGGCATGCCTGACCACAGTGAGGCTCTCTGCCTTTCCGGGGGTGCCTGTGCTGCCCTGGAGACCTGGACTCAGCAGGGCAGCCTGAGCCCCACCTGGAGCCCACACGCTCCAGCCACCACCCCAGCTCCCGCCGTGCTCCCCCCCCCCCACCAGCCCTGTTCCATCCATCACAGCAGCCTGCCTGCCCAGGACTCAGCCCAGCCTCCCTGCAGAGCTCTCGTGCAGCTCTTTTCCTTGACCTTCCTCAGGGCTGTGTCCTGTCTCCACAGGCCACACTGAATGATGCCCACGTGGCTCCCCTCCGGATCCTCGGTCCCTGAGACAGGTTCCCAGAACCAGCAGCTTCTAACCCCCAACTTCCCACCACACCCTTACTTCTTGCTGCCAGTGCAGGCCAGCCTCCCTGGAATCTGCTCCCCACCCCTCTGAATCGGCCTGACGCTGCCTCCTCGGACCAGGAGAGAGAGGCTTTGCCAGCTCTGGGTTTGGGATGAACTGGTTGAATGTGAACTGTTGAGAGCACCACCCAGCCTCAAGGGCCCCAGTGCTGGCAGGACCGGCCTGAGCCCAGCACAGCTACAAAAGGCTAAAACAAGAAAGTATTCCAAGGAAACCTTGCACATCCCATGCCATGTGCCCAGCCCATGTAAATCTCTCTACGCCACATCTCGTCTTGTGCACACTGCTCCACCCAAACTTCCCTGTCCCCTTGCCTGGAGCCCAGGAGGGAAGCCTCAGAGGCACTTAGCTGTGATCCCCTGGTCCCCCTCAGTCTCAACACATCATTTGCCATGCCCCACGGACTCCTCCTCTGCAGTGCCTTCTGCAGTTGTGCATTCCTTTCCAATCTCGGCCACCTATCTGTGGTCCGCACACGGGGACCACAGCGACCACCTCCTTCCTTACTGATGTCTCCGAAGAAGCCCCCATCTCAGCCATCGGGTGCCAACATAAATGGTTCAAAAGCAATACGGCCACACTAAGCAAAAGGGCCAACCAACTCTGGAGTCCTGTCATGCCAAGCAAGTCACATCTGAGCATCAAAGCCTGATCTTCACGGGTCGAGGCATCCCCGCCCGCATCCATGAGCCAGCCAGACCATGCCCAGAGAGATGCTCCGCGTATTCTTAACAACACGCATTGGGCTAACACTCATTTACTATCTTTGCCAAGTGTAAACTGCTAGGTAAGAGAAGCTATTATTAGAGAAGTCTCCACTGATGGATGTGTTGTAATGGCCAGTAAGGAAGAGAAACAAGCCCGAGTAAACAGATAAGCCACTCCAAGCCATCTGCTGACTGACGGACTGAGTCAGAACAGGCGTTTAAATGATAAATACAAACTGTGAAATTTGCTCTTTTAAGGAATGCACAGATCAGTGCAGTAGCCCCCAAAGTGCAATTAATTACCGTAAACAGAAGGAAGCCACGGAGTAGGTGGGTCACAGCACAGCAATGTGCCTCAAGGAGTTGGGACAGCATCCCCCCCATCTGAACTCAGTCGACACAGGGTACAGCCAGAGAACATGTGCGAGGTCCAGAGGCCTGGTCAAGATTTCCCTCCCTCGGAGGGCTCTGCCAAGGGGGTCACAAGGCAGCAGACCAGAGCATGGGAACAGGACAAGGGCTGTTCAGCTGGGCCGGCTGCCAGTCTCCCACCCTAAGGCCCCTCTGAAGGATGGGCTTTGGCTCTACCCTGCCCTGGCAGCCCCTGCTGATGGAGAAACCACACTTCAACCTCCAGCCACACCAGCTTCTCTTCAGCCACCCCCTGCCCAACCACAGACAGGCCACTTGCTGCAGCCTCCTTCTCCCCACATACACTATGCATGGAGGGATCTGAGGTGTGGCCACAGCCTCTGCAAGAGCTCACTAAATACTTATCCTGCGGGCTCCTCCTGAGGACCAACCAGACCCTGTGTGGCCCTGTCAGGTCTGAAGCAATGGGGAAGGCCAACGAGAAGGAGCCCAAATAGCTGGGTGGGTCCCCCCACCTCATCCCCAGACACAAGCTGAGGCCCAGAAAGCAGCTCTGGGCTTTTCTGGATGC
Organism: Mirounga angustirostris; assembly: GCF_029215605.1. NCBI lineage: Eukaryota > Metazoa > Chordata > Mammalia > Carnivora > Phocidae > Mirounga > Mirounga angustirostris. The sequence goes on from NW_026991709.1 coordinate 124,799,621, forward strand.
GGTGTTCCTCTCAGTTCCCTGGAGCTCAACCAGAGCACATGAGGCTGGCATTTAAGGGACTCGTCACTAGCTCATCAACCACACCCCAAACCCAGTGCTCCCAGTATTGCCTTCCTCTGCACCCTGCTCTCCTCCCCATGATGGTGCTAAGCAGTGGGTTCTTCTCCCATCTACTGTCTCATGTCCCCTCTGGGGAGGCCACCAAGAACTTAGGACAAGAGTCTCTCTTTGCATCCACACCCTTGGGAGAGGGTCAGCAAGCAACTCCACTATTCTTGGAATTTTCCCAAGGGGGCGAGGTCAGGGGTAGGATGAGCAACAGCATCTGTCCCGAGACCCTCTCAGACAACATGCTACCAATCTTCCCAATGTCTGAGGCCTGCTGGGCTCATATTTACATGGGAAGGGTTTCAACAGTATTCTTGTCTAACTGGAGAGGGAAGCTCTGTGCGGGGCCCTGCCCACGGGAGACTGTTCTCGTGAAGGGCTGGGCACCCAGGACCCTGCATGTACCCCCACACCACCCCTGGGCCCCTGCACAGCCTCCCCTCATTCTGTGTGCTCCCCACCTTGGCCTCCCCACCGGAGCACAAATTCTTGTCTCCATGTGGCTCAGTGACGGGCGGGGGACTTGGGCGTGCAAGGACTGACAGCCATTCTCCAACAAGGAAGAAACCCTGCACAAGTGAGACTAATACAGGAACAAGGAAAGGGGGGAAACTGAAAGCCTTCCATTTGGGCTACAAAATTCCCAAACACTCACGGTCTTTCTTTTGCCAAATTCCTTCTTCTGCTTTCTTTGCCTTCTATCTCAGTTCTCTTCCCCATTCTGATATCTGTATTCCCTCATCCTTTAAGATGGCCCAAAACCCTCTCAGATCCACGTGTACCCTCCGCTGCCTGAAAATATGCCACAGCCAGAGAACCAAGAAGAAAACTGGGGGTCGCCACCCCTGGCCAGGGATCTCCAGATCTCTCTGGTATCAGACATCTGTAGGCACCAGCCACACTGCCCAGATAATGTGAGCGGGCAAAGGCAAAGCAGGCTTTTGAGCTGCCTCTGGCCCAGGCCTGCCGGCTGGCTGCCCCATCCACTCCCGGGCCACCAGGCATCCTGGGGGGCCTTTAACCAGACCTGCAGCTGAGCTGCTTCTCCGGCCCTCACCTCCCCCTGACCCTGATTCCTCCCTGACAACAACATGGGGCACACCCTTCTGCCTAATCCAGCAGCAAATCACACACACACACACACACACACACATGCGTGCGCGCGCACGCACACACACACACCAGGCACGGGGAGAGAAAAGGGAACAAGACAGGGATGCGGTGGTCCAAGGACATCATTTAAATCAGCACCCACCACTGACGGTGCAGGCCTGGCCAAGAGCCCAATGCCGCTCAGCGCTTCAGCGATTTGCATTTGTGTGAGGAGAGTCAAAGAACGATAAAAACTGAGGAGCCGGGCATCTTCCAGCCCTTTGGCACCACAGTTTGGATGGAGGTGAAATCTGTCGGCCCCGTGAGTTGGTGCCAGTGGCAGACGGGAAAGAATGGTGCATAATAAGCCTGCTGCCCCCTGCCTCTACCGGGCGCAAGGCAAGCGGGCCTCTCACTGCTTGGGGGATGTGGGCACCCAGGGGCATCAATCCCTTGGGAGAAGAGCAGGGAGGAGAGCCCGCACACCCATGCAGAATGACTCTCTGCAGTCCTAATGAAGGCGAGCGATGGATGGTGGCCCGAGCTCGTTCATCAGAAGGCACGCGCTGCCATCTGCCTCCCCTTCCAGGCCCTCGTGGGCCCTCATCCTGGATTGATCTGGGGCACAGTAGCGCTCTGAAGTCACTGGCACCACCGTGCTCCTGGGGCCCCTGCATACACTGATAGCAGTCACAGAAACCCGGGGCCCCTAGCTAGGGGGATGGCTGCGGCCCGGGGCTCAGGGGATGTGCCAGGTGAGGGGCCACCCACAAGGACGGGGCGGGGCTGGCCAGGCAGGCTCTCACGTTCTCCTGGGCACATCCTGGACCAGACTGGGGCTGCTGAGTGCCCCGGGACCGCCAGAGCACCCTCCGGGGCTGCTCCAAAGCACACCTGCCACCAGGTGCTAACCTTCTTTCCTGACATCCTCTTCCAGGTGTCCCTTGTCCTCAGCACCAGCGTGCTGGGTCTGCTGTGCGCCACGCAGCTGTGCCTCGTGCTTCCTCACTGCCCACCCCCCCCACACACAGGCCTCCCCCTCCCTCTCCGGAGAGCCAGCCTGGCCTACTGCAGCCCCCAGACTCACCACCCAGGGCCCCCGGATTGAAACTGTCCTCATCCCACCCTAACTATCCCCCCACCAAACTCCTCCAGCCATGGTCCCTCTCACCCCTTCCGGGAAGCCTGCCTGACTTTGCTTTCCTTCTGCCCCTGAAGATGTAGCCCGCCCCCACCCTTATACCTCAGCTTTGTGGGGCCTGTGTTCTGTGTCATCTTTTCTGTGGTTTCCTGGCCCAGTGTCCTGTAGCCTCTGTGACATCACTCTCCTCCAGGGACACCTTGCAGGGTGCCTGGCAGTGGCGATACACAGCCATTGGAAGGCTGGCCAGTGGGCCCAGCTGTGTGGATCAGGCCTGGGTTCAAGGGCTGTAGGCAGCAAGGCAGAGGCTCAGTCCCTCTTCCTCCGGAAGGCCTCCCTGATGACTCAAGCCACCGAGTCTGTCCCACACAGAGCCGCCACTCAGTGCAGGCCTCGATCATGGTCTGCTTTCATCGTTTCACCCTGTCCTGGAGGACTGATTCGGAACTGCTCAAAACATGCCATCTGTCCAGGTCTAGCCCTGTCTTGTTGCACCACGTGACCGCTGTTAACTACACATAGGATCAAAGGGAGGCATGGAGTGATGGAAGCAATGCACTGCCAAGAGCGGACCCCAAGAGGAACCTGCCAGGCAACGGCCCACTCTTAGCTGCCAGATCACGGTTCTGGCTTCCCCGAGCTGTGCAGCTGCGGGGGGTCAATGGGGTGATGCCCAAGGCCCCTCCAGCACTGCCCCTTGAACTCCACGAATGTCTCTTGCCCCCAGGAATGGACCTCTTGCCACTCCATTTCTCCTTGTCAAGGAAAGCCCGTCCAGCCCTGCCTGTCACTCGTGCCCCTAAGGCCTCTCTCTCCCCACCAAGGTGTCTGGAGAGGGCCCTGGGAAAATTTCTATTTGTGTTTCCCAATAGCATGGACGAGCTCCTGGCATCCAGAACTTCCCGAGATCCCAAATAGTTTCGATGCCACAAATGTCCTCCCCGAGTCTTGTAAAACTCTTGCAATGTGTGTCTTTGTGCAGAAATGTCTCCAGAGGGATTTGAAGCTCCAGGCAAAGCTCCCTTGCTGGCCTGCAAGGGATGCTGCTGGGTTTTCTCACCTGGAGGCCAGCAGGTCTGGTGGCCACAGAGTGCTGTTCCTGCTCTCCCTCTGGGCACCTGATGCACCCTCCGAGGTAGGAAGGGAGGGCAGGGGCAAGTCTGGGGCCTAAAACCTCCCCGGGCGGGAGCTGTCACACTCCCGCAGCTACCAGGGCTTTGGCCTTGTAGGAACCGGACAAATTCGACAGCATAACCTGGAGGTCCCAGGCGTAGGACGGCACTCTCAAATACAGAGGAGACCTGGGGTCTAGGCCTGGCTCTGCCATCAGCATGCGGTGTCAGCCTGGATATCTCTTTGCCCAGTGTCCTTGGTGGACGACGGATGAGGTGGCTGATCACTCTGGGCCTTTCTGGACTGAGGCTCTTCCCTGAGTGGATGCTGAAGTGCAGCTCCTAATCTAACAATTGGCAATGGCGGGGAGGGGGGGCACCTGGAAGTCACCTCCTCTTCAATGCCGAAGCTCAAGGGGAGAGTCCTTCATCAACTTGGCCTGGCATTTCCCTGCTAGGTAGGGGCAGAGGTTTCCTTGAGAGGCTGGTACCTCTCAACTCTCAATCTTAGATTTCTGGCCAAAAGAACAGGCTTCACCTGCAGTTCTCTTCCTTCTGAACTGAGAAAAGATCAAGTCCAGTGGCATCAGGATCTGGAGCTCTGTTCTGTGTCTTCCAGCTTAGACATGATAACTTGTCCAGATTTCATCTGCCTATTCATATCACTTCTTATCCAAATACATTGGGGATTGGGCCCTAAATCTGGACATCACTCTCAATTCAGAACCTCTCAAGGTTTAAAAAGCTCCAGAAGTTTGGTACCATCCTCCGCCCTAAGCTTGAGCCTCTGATACAGCACCCTCATCCATTGATCATTCAGTGTCTGCTTACATACCACTGAAGATGAGCCACTCACTACCTTTCCAGGCTGGCTGTTTTCTTGTCAGATTGTTCCAACTGTCAGAAAGCTGGCTCCTTGGGATTTCCTTTCTTGGGCCGTTGTTGTGCCCCTGAAAAGGCCCCCACAGAACTGACTGCTTCTCTTTCTCCACGGCAGCCCTTTGGATGATGAGGGGACACAACCTTCTGAGTTTTCTCTCTCCCCGACACTCTGGGTTTCCCTCAGCTCTTCTTTCAGCCCCACCACCTCATTTGCACTGTCCTGATGGGACAGCACCCACCATGTATCTCGAATGCTTTACATGGTCTGAGCAGCACAGAGGAGGGAAGGGGGCTGTCACCTCCCTGGTGGGCACACCCTCCTCTTCATCTCCCTATCAATTCCCTTACGAATCCCACTAAGCATGCCAGGGTCTCCTTAGGAGAAACGTGGTTCCTTGGAGCTCTGAATCCTTCCCCAAGCCCCCAAGGACATGAGGAGCAGCCCCTCTTCCTTGTGCGGGTGCTCTCCCTCTTACGTTGCCCCCTCCTCCTGGCCCTCTTCGCTCCCTCCCCCTCCTTCACCTCTCCTGCCTTCTCCCTCTGCCTGCTCCCTCCCCCTCTTTGTGCCATTGTTGCTGCTTAATAGGGTGTTTCTGGGATGAATAGTGTTTTCAACCCTGGCTGGGAATACATCCGGCCTTTCCCAGCCCCGCCCTGTCCTCGTGGGCGCTGGTAGAGTTCTGTGGAGGCTGACCCAGACAATGGGCCAGCGGATTCACTTAGAACTCACAAAAGCCCCATTTCCCTCCATGCAGTGCAGAGTGACAGGCACAGGGAACAAATCCCTTTCCCTGCATGTTGCCTGCATGGGATACAGTGGGGGCATGGGGCCCTGTGCAAGCAAAGTTAGAACCCTAGGTCCTGGACCCCGGGAAGCTCAGACAAGGGCCAGCCCTTCTCTAGCCAGAGCTCCCAGAGGCTTGGCAAGACCCCCACTCCATGCATTTATTGGGGATATTAACACCTCCGTGCCTGACACATGGAAGTCCCTAGATGCAATCACAGAAGGCCCCACATCTTGTGTTTAGAATATAAGGGGTGAGAGCTTGCAAAAAGGAAGATGGGATACACAGCACAGGGCACTGTGGGCTCTCTGAGGGCAGGAATGCGTCCAAGAGGGGGTAAGAGCACCATCAGCCCATTCGTGTTTGGGTGAATGGGCCAGTGACTGAATCAGTGTGGGAACAAGACCCTAGCGAGGCCACCAGCCTACAGTTTCTCAGGGGAGGAAGCTTATCTGCAATGTACTGGTCACTAACTCTGTGCCAAGAGACCCTGAATTTAAGGGCAGCGATGTGTTAGAGACCCAGAGAGGGAAGGCCCAGTTGAGGCATGTGGGAGGGGAGAGCATATATGAAGTAACCAGGGGCCTGGATGATTATTCCTCATCTCCCAAGGACACTCAACTGGCAATATCTAATGCGGGCATGTTCTAAGACTTCTATTAATTTTTAAATTGAGTAATACAATCAAGTGTACGCTTGTACAATGTCCAGTCTCTTTAACCTCCTCCTGATTTCCATCACCAGCACCACTAGCTGGCTTTCTCAGGAAGGAAGGGGTCATCATTTCTCCACATCACAAGAGTTGCTCTAACGTATGTAACAAATGGAACGATGACAAATGGCAAACAGCAACCTGTGTCCCTCCTGGAAGGCCCCTCGGTGCTTCGTATCTTGGGTTCACATCTCAGCAAAATGACATGGAACTTCACTCTATAACAGTCAAAAGTCAGGGTTAAATCTAGGAATGGCCAGAGACAACTGCGCTGTGTTTTCTTCATGCTTCCCATGTTCCTCAGGCCCACCTGCCCTTCCTTTTAAAAAATGATGCAAAGCTTTACTTATCAGCAGAGGAAAATACACACCTGCCTCCTTTAGAGGACCCCTCCCCAGCCAGCTATGGTGCAGCTAAGAGAGCAATGAAGTTGAAGTCAGAAGACACGGGTTCAAATCCAGGTGGATATATAATAGCAGTGTGACCCTGGGCAACCCACACAACCTCTCTGAGCCCCAGATTTCTCACTGGTGACATGGATAAATTATACCTGTTTCTCAAGGTAGTATGAAGATCTAATGATGCTGCTGGGAAGTGTTTATTATTATACTTGGCTCATAATGATCACCCACTAATATTATCTATTATTACTTTCAAACAGTTGAATAAAAAATTAAGACATATGCTTTTTATGAAGAGTGTAAGGTCTGTGTCTAGAAGCGGCCCCATGCCCCTTCATTTTTTGCTTGTGGATGTCCAGTTGTTCCAGCACCATTTGTTGAAGAGACTGTCTTCGTTCCAGCTTATTGCCTTTGTTCCTTTGTGAAAGATCAGTTGACTGTATTTGTGGGGGCGTTCTTTCTGGGCTCACTGTTCTGTTCCACTGATCTGTTTGTATATTCTATTGCCAATACTGCACTCTCTTGATGATTACAACTTTACAGTAAGTCTTGAAGCTCTCCAGCTTTGCTCTTCAATATTGTTTTGGCTGTTCGAGGTCTTTTGTCTCTCCATAGAGACTTTAGAATCATTTTTTTTTTTCTGTCCATAAAATAACTTGCTGGGATTTTCATTAGGATTGCGTTATGTCTATAGCTCAAGTTGGGAAGAACTGACGTCTTGACAATATTGAATCTTCCTATCCATGAACACAGAACATCTCTCTAGTTAGTTCTTCTTTAATTTTGTTCATCAGAGTTTTGGCCCATTTTCTTCATAAAGAGCTCATCCACATCTCATTAGATTTATATGTAAGTATTTCATTTTTGAGGGGATGCTAACATATACTTTTAATAAATAGCCCTTAGAGTTTATAAATAATGTTTTCACAGATATTATCACATCTTCAAAAGACTATTGAGAGATAGGCATATGCCTTACTACTTGAGATCTTATTACACAGACTAGCCACAGTACCATCAATTGAATGGCTCTTGGCTTGCATTCCCTAGACCTCTGCAGGTGATACACCATCTTGGCTGGGAAAGAACACAACTCTAAGGGACGTCCTCCAGGCTGCTCAGGAGCACACCCTCCCAGGTGGCCTTAGTTTACCACCCAGGAGCTGGGCTGAATGATGTCCACTACAATGGTCTGTGCTGGCAGCTGGCAAACATTTTGTCAAGGGACAAAGAGTAAATATTTTAGGCTTTGTGAGCCATAAGGTTTCTGTTGCACCTACAGCATGAAAACAGGCTATAGGCTCGATTGGGCCCATGGCCTACCGTTTGCCCTACTCATCGTCTAGACAGGCAAGAGCTCTGGCCTGGACAAATGTGCTGACAGAATTTGTTCAGTGAGAATTAATTTTTTTCTTGTAATTTTTGATCAACTAATTCATTATTTTAGCATACAATAATAAAATAGGCTTTGAGCTATCAGCACACCTATAAACTTCTGCAGAAGTCTGTGTGACCCTTCAGAACACCAGAAAGACACCAGCTGTAACCTGGGTATATTTACTAAACAAAAACAAAATTAAATAGTTTATATTTACAGGTATTCTAAGCAAAGTATACCCATGGAAGATGCCTAACTCTGATCTATGATGCTGTCCTCATGGGCTAACTGGTTTCTACCAGATTCAGGAGAGAGTTTAAGTCCTTCTTAGAAGGTCTGAAGGGAAATAGGAGAAACGCGGGGAGCCCAAGTCTCACTCACCGTGACTAAATTTTCAGAGAAACATGGGTAATTAGTTTGTCTGTCAGCTGGGGGTCTGTAGACTTGGCACATCGATGGAGACATGTTGCCATAGGAACAGTCAGGAGGGCCATAGGCCCTGGGCCTAGAGAAGAGTCCCCTTTGATCTGATGGGGCCATCATCAGAGGCACAATAAAGGCGATCAGTTGAGAGAAAATGCAACATAGCAAAACCAGGTGGCAAAAGGAGAGAAGCCAGGGGATGGGCAAAGGGGGCTTTGGATGGGAAGCCAAGAGCAAGATGCTCAATTAAAACAGGCCAAGGCCTGCCCAGGAATCATGGGGAAATGGCAAGGCTCTGCACACTTTCCACAGCCTAGAGGGCAGCTGGGAGGTAATGGACACAGTAAGGCCCCTGTCACCACCAAGATTGAATTTATTCAGCTACAACCCAAGAGTACCAAGGAGTGCCAGCAACCACCAAAAGCTAGGAGAGCATCATGGAATGGATTATCCCTCAGAGCTTCCAGAAGGAACCAACGTGGCCCACACCTTGATTTCAGACTTCTGGCCCCCAAGAGGCTGAGAGAATAAACCTCTATTGTTCTAAGCCCCCAGCTTATGGTGATTTTGTACGGTAGCCTTAGGAAGCTAATCCAGCCAGGAATGGTATATTCCCCCCATGATCCCAGGGGCACGGTCTGTCTTGTCCACACCTACATCCTCAGGCCCAGGCACACTGTAAATACTCAACACCTGCTCAGTGCACAGATGGCCACGGCTGCTACAGGCCCTGAGCTGGCTGATGGGTGGTCACTGGGCCTGAAGGTGGGACCACAGGTGGAGATGAGCTGGCCAAGGCACTGGCCTGGCAGGCTGTGGAATTCTCTGACTTGGGTGGGAGGTCCTGAGTTCAGGGGCATTGGGGCAGTGGAGTAAGGAATTATGGCAAGGGATAGCAGAGGTTGGAAGGCCAGTTAGAAGTAGTGATTGGGTTCTTAGAAAGCCATGACCCTGCGGCTTGTGACTGTTCTGAAAAATGCCCTTATCACCTCAGCCTCCAAAAGAATCCCTGGAGCTTACTGGTACAGACTACCAGGGCCCTGGGGAGGACAGAGGAACAGGTGAGCCTGGAGTGGTCAGGGAAAATTTCCTGCAAAAAAATCCAGGCACAGCTTGGATTATGCAAAGGATTTGGATAGGAGAGGAAATAAGAGAATGGAGGGTGTGGAGCCATTCCAAAGGGTAATCTGTGGCACTGGGAAAAGAGAAGATATATTCCTGGGGAAAAAAAGTTGTCTGGTCAAATTAGAAAAGTTAGTTAAACTGGTGTCCTTACCACAAGACTCTTTAGAGTAAGGATGAAGGGGTGGGTTGCAAAGTGGGGCTCCAGGAACAGACCATCCTCAGTAGCTGCCACTGGACAAGTACTCTGGCTGCCAAGGAGAAGGATGGTAAATGGGGAGCAGAGAGTGGCCGTGGCAAGGCCAGCTTGGTGTGGGCCGATAGAACAGGGGGCCGGTCCTCACCATTCTCAGCCTTCCATCCACATGGCTCGGGAGCTGGGTGTGAAGCAAGAGGCAAGAAGGGCCCACATTGTGACAGAGACACACCTGGTAAGACGCATGAGCATGAGTGTCACTATGTCTTCTCTGGTGCGGGAGAAAACCCCCTAATTAACAAAAGAAGGCAAGACGACAGGGCACACACTATGTTTATCTTCATTTTATGTCCATAAGATGAGCTTAATAACAATGCTCCACTTTTGTTTTAAGATTTTATTTATTTATTTGAGAGAGAGAGCGCACACATTCGAGTGGTGGGGAGGACCAGAGGAAGAGGGACAAGCTGACTCTGCGCTAAACATGGAGCCCCTCTGGGGTGTTTGATCTCATGACTTGAGATCATGACCTGAGCTGAAACCAAGAGTCAGACACTTAACTCACTGAGCCTCCCGGATGCCTGGACAATGCTCCAATTTGGTACAACTATAATGCTCCTGAACAGCACAATGATCCTGATTTGGTCCTTTCTCAGCTTACTCCTTGGTGGGATTCCCTGCCCCAGTTCCCCAGGCTGTGTTCATTTCAAGAGCGTGCAGTGGGAAAGAACCCCATGTCTGGGGTGGGGTCCTTCACCACGCCCTGAGCACAACCCAGCCCAGCTCACCCCCTTAACTCATCCTCAGAGCCGCATCTGCTCCAAAGATCCCTGCTTCCCAGCATCCTGGGACTCTGGAATTCCCTCCCTGCTCCTAGCCAGGCAGTACCACAGGCCGGACAGTGTGGTAAACCCCACAGGCCATACTGGCTGGCCCCTGTGAATCTACCCACCACAGGCTACCTCTGCTCTTCTCCCTTTCCTTTGCACCCACCTGAGCATTTTTCCCTGGCAGGTGGTCTCTACAGATGTGCTGAACTGATGGATAAAGCACGTCGGTTTCCCAAAGCAGAACTCTGCCCTCCTATCTAGGTTGGCAATGGCTGGAAATCAAGAATGCCCAGGTCACCGGAGGAATGCTCGACAACCTCCGGGAGGTTCCTGGCCTCCCTTAACCAGCACTTTTGGTAGCTCCAGGGAGGAAAGTTGAGGGTAGCTGATCCCTGGTGGTTTCTCAGCCAACTCCATCTGCAACTTACAAAAGCATTCAAAAGGGCACCCTCCCCAAGCGATGGGGTCTTCCTGTGGTTATTGGAGAATGAGGCAGACCTTTATGATGGATCAACCTCACCCACCCACCACTCAGCTGCCTCAGCCTCCACGTGGCCTGAGGGACTGCCCGGTGACCAGCAACAAAGCTGCAGTTCCACTCATTACTTTTGCTTGGCCGATTCGGCTCCTGTGTAGATCATTCGTCACTCAGAATGCAGCCCTGCTACTGGGGACTGGATACCTGTCACCAGGTGCAAAGCTCTCTTCCCCCAAGGTCCCCTGGTTAAAGCAGAGGGGTGGAAGAGCTAGGCGTGGTTGACCAAAACAAGCAACTTGTGTCAAAATTAGGTCTCCTGGGGCGCCTGGGTGGCTCAGTCGTTAAGCATCTGCCTTTAGCTCAGGTTATGATCCCAGGGTCCTGGGATGGAGCCCCGCATCGGGCTCCCTACTCAGCGGGAAGTCTACTTCTCCCTTCTCTCTCTGCCTGCTCTGCCCCGCCCCCCGACTTGTGCTCTCTCTCTCTCTCTGTCAAATAAATAAACTCTTTTTAAAAAAATTGATCTCTTTCAGACTAGCTAAGCTTGAGCATATGGCATCAAACTATACTCAGATGCTTTAAAGCAATTTTTAAAGTTCGTCTCTCTAAATTACATCAGATGCCTCTCCTGACCACCTCTCCACTGTGATCAGCTACAGAATTCATTTCCTCATGCCTACATGTGGGATCCACAGAGGCCAGCTTGGCTGTGCACCCTCGAATCCCTCTGCCACAGCTCCCCCCCGGGAAGGACTTCTCCCAATCATGAACTCGTCCCCACGACAAACTGACCCCTAGCTCCACAGTGTAAAGGCTGCACCACCATGGACCCTCCTCCCAAACAGGCTGTGGGAGATGTCCCTCTCTACGGTGCTCACCTGCTCCCCGAAGAGCTGTGCCTCTCTCCCACGCCCCCCCCCACCGCCCTCACCACCTCCTCCGCCACCCCAACAGGTGCCTTATTTCCAGAACCACCGCAGAAAGATGAAAAGGACTATGTCCCTTAAACACAAGAGAATATTTTGAACAGAGAATTAACAGCAAATTAAACTGGTTTCATTGTACTCATTCATGCACAAAATGAGTGTGGGAGTTAAGCGGAGAAAAACCAAACAGGCAACGCGTTGCGATAATCAGAGGGTAGAACTCAGCCTCAGAAGGAAATGGTCACTCAGGGGAGGAATGCACCATGCGGCATGGGCTCCTAATTGGTCAGGAGCGCTGCCTCCCCTCACACCCGGCCTCCTTTCCAGGGCCAGGAACTCCACAGGGCCTGGACATGCAGTGAGCTCCATTGGGCGGGGCAGCGGCCGGTCCCACGAAGGCGGACGCGCTCTCCTGCCCGTGCCCAGGCACCTGCCCCTGTCCGGAGAGTGGCAGGAGCTCCCGGGGCCGGAGCAGCTGCTCACACTGCCTCTGCACCCACTCAAGCAGCAATGTTACAGCAACAACCAATTAGGGCCCCCATTCCTCCAGTCTGTCTCTGTCTGAGGCACACTGGGCGGTAGTGGGGTCATGGTAGAACTGCTAGGCCTCGGAAAGACATGCGAGCCCAGCAGTCTCCTGCGGGTTCATCAGGATCCAGGATGAGCAGCAACAGCATGATAACCAGCCTGTAGAACACTGAACGGTTTTAAACAGCCTCACAAGTCTCTTTTCTGCCAACCCTGCATAGTTCATCCATTCTCCGATTCCCCTCTCCAGTGGGTACCCGGGCCCCTCCCTTTGCAAAAGCCTCGACTCGGGCCATCCCTAAAAATGCACACCACTCTGCTCGGCTGGGAGGGAAGTGAGGGAGAGGACCCTGGACCTCCAGCCCCCAGGACCTGCGGAGAAGGTGATTCTCAGAAAGGGCAGCAATGATCCTAGGCAAATTCATTTTGAATGGCAAATCATGCTATTAAATGTGCCGGTCTCCCTGTACATGCCCACACAGCAGGCCTTGGGGCAAGCGGGGGCTTCTCTCCTGGGCAGACTGCCGAAGAGGCCGGACAGGGGAGCCGTGAAGCTCTGCCGCTCCTCCCTGCCCCTCCCCTCCTCTCACACCCACCCCGGCTTTTCCAGCACAAATAGGACCAACCGCCACAGCCAGACGCCATGAGCTGCAGGGGTACACGAGCAGGTTGCTCAGGACCTCACCCGCCTTAACCACCTCGCACAAGACCCTCTGCCATCCTTGGCTTGTCACAGAGCAACCCAGGGCTCCAAGTGGGGTTCTTGCACTTCCATTTCTATTTCTTCTCAAAATATAAAAGAAAAGGAAAGGAAGAAGTTGAGCTTAGTCACAGAGTGTACCGATGGCCCCTGGTGCCCTTACTGGGGCTACAGTAGGGGTCATGTATCAGGTGGAGCTTCTGAGGGGTCCTGGAAGAAGCCCAGGAGGGCACCATGCAGAAGGGTGGCCAGAGGGCCCGAGCTCTGTGTTCATTTGCAACGTGACATTACAGTTTATAGATGCCCGGTGAAGAGCACTGACAGATTACATCATCGGGCTTAGACCACACTAACCCTTACAAAAATGAAATAGGACTTTTAAAAGCTTCCTGCAAAGAACTCACAAGTTGAACCATCCCCATACTGCAAGTGTAAACAAGGCCCATGAGCCTGAGGTTGCTGACACTTGCCTTACACCTAGTAATTGCTCTTCATCAGCCACACCAGGAGCTAAGAGCCATGCTATCTAATCAGATCTGAAAAGAAATTGGCCAAAAACATCAAATAATCAGGAAGACTATTTGAAATATGGATATATACCTGCTACTGCTAATGATGAACCTTTCCCTGAGTGTATGTTTTGCCTTGCTGTACCGGCTAATGAGATTAAGAAGGCATGTTAATCATGGCAAGATATTTTAAAATATTGTTTATTTCATCTTTATCTGATTTTTAAATAATTTTTATTTCATTGCATATATTAAAATGCATAGAATATATTAGTACAGTAGCATGCACACATGTCCACACAATAAATGAATGTGCAAGTATTGGAGGGCATGCTTGACCCAGGCTCCCTGAGGCTTACCACCATCCTCCTGCCAGAGACTAAGCCAAAGCCCTCTACCCTCTCCTGGATTCCCTGCTCCCTCCTCTTACCCGTTTTTTTCTATCACCTCTTCTCTGTGTTTACTCTCTGAATACTTTCCAATAAGTCCATTTGCCTCCACTCCCACTGCGGTCACCCACCCATGCCAGACCCCTCTCTTCTGGACAGCAGCATCAACTTAACTTCGGTCTCACCTGCTCTCTTGCCCCTCCCAAACCCACCCTCCATCTTACAGACAGGTCAGTCTCCCTAAAATGCAAACGGGATCACAACTCTCTGACCCAACAGCTTTCAACAGCTTCCATGGACCCGGGGGAAAAGTCCCAGCTCCCTTCCCCTCCTCCTCCACATCATCGTCATCACCAATCACATGCACTGTTCCCTTTCTGTTGCCAGGCACTGTAGCTACACGTCCTACCACCTCTCTGAATGTCCACCACCCTTTCCGAGGTGATACAGGTACTCTGCAGACGAGCCTGAAAGAGGCTAAAAGACCTCACAGGTTCCCGCAGCTCAGCACTGTCTCTGCGCCTTGCCCCGGCCCTCTTTCACCCCAGGGACAGGCTTACCACTCTTCAGAGCTGTTCTCAGTGTTGCCATGTCCTCTCTTACGCCCAAGCCTTGATCCACGCCCCCCTCCCTCGCCTTCCCTTTCCCGGGGTGACTCCTCTCCCCACCTGGCTTTAGCTTGGATGCTAGGTCATAGCCATCAATGGCTGCTGAGCCAGCAGGTGCAAAATCTGTGGGGAAACCAAGTCAAGCCAAACCCGTTCAGGCCTCTGGGTCTAACTTTCAGTTTACAGGGTGTTCAGGAGCCCCAGCAGCAAACTGACACCATGGGGGTGCAACCCGCAAAACCCGGACCCCACAAAACTCTCCGGGACACACAACCGGGTCATTCAACAACTAAATTACGTGAGAAAACAGGACGTGCAGGGGAACCTATGGATTAGAAGAGACAAGTCAACCAAATGTAATGGGCGGACCTTGTCTGGATCCCGATTTAAATAAGCCAACTATAAAAACCTTTATGAGACACAGGGAAACTTCAATGCTGACTGGATATTTGATAACACTAAGATATTAGTGTTAACTTTTTTAGATATGATAATGGTATCGTGGTTATGTTAAAGAAAATATGAACATATTTATCCATGTAAAAATTACTAAATTCCGCTTATTATGATAAATAAGACCAAAAGATAAAAGCTTTTTTTGAAAACAAGTTGCCTTCCACAAGCCCCCAAGTATGAATTAGGTATTTGTATAAAATCTCAAAGAATCCTTCAATTTTCCTATCAGACCACTCAACACACTTTCAAGTATTGATTTCATTAATGCCATTCTTCCCCATGCAACTGTAAGCCACATGAGGGTAGAATGTGTCTTTTGGTTAGCGTGGGGTCCTCTGGAAACATATGCATGCACACAAACACACACACGCACACATTCCTCCCCCTCCCCTGACACACACACACCCATAAGCACCTCCACCCATACACACACCTCTCTGCCCAAGGCCACCTCCCCACTAGGCCCCACGAGCCCAAGCGGGAAGAAGAGTCTTCATGTCACTCCAAGGGCCCCTCCAGGCCACTTTGGAGTGTGCTTGATATATCCTCACCTCTCTTCCTCTCCCTTGCAACACCCTTACTTATCTCTCACCCCCTCTACACACACACCATTGCCAGAGCCTTCTTCCTTAACCACCACGTTCACCTGGCCTCCTCCTGGCTCAAAATTCTACTTAGGGTAGAACCTCTACTCAACCAATTACAAAAAATGAGCAGCCAGTAAGCACATGCATCAAGCTAGTCCCACTGGCAGATCTAAAGTTGTATATAGTAAGATCCCTGCTCCCAAAGGCCTCGGCTTCTCAGAGTCACAGCACCCCATCTGAGCATCTCCTGTGTGCTTTACCTGCATCATTCCACATGCTTCCCACAGCAGCCTAAGGGACAGGCGTGTTATCACATTTCTATAGACAGAGAAACTGGGCTCAGAGATGAGGCCTCAGAACATAGTGCAACCAGAGCCTGATTCCAAGGAAGGTCTTGTCTAACCCTAAAGGCCATTTTCCTAGGATGGTTTCATCAGCTTAGATACCAGTGACATCCACGACCCACCTGGCCTATGTCCCTCCACTCCTGGCCTGGAAAGAAGCTCTGGGTCCATCAGTTTCCCCATCACCTCCCAAACTCACCAGGTGTCATTATGACTCCCCGCCACTGCTTCTGCTCTGCCCCTCCCTAGAAAGCCCATCCCCTCAATAAACCCAAGGGTGTGTGTGTGTGTGTGTGTGTGTGTGTGTGTGTGTGTGTTGGATACTTGGAAACAAGGAAGAGATCAACTTTAGAATATGATCAACACTACCCTTAGAAATATATTTATTCTGTCGGACACGAAGGGGGACTTGAACTGGGGCTGAGCACCTGAGTAGAAGTATGCTGGCCAAAGAAGAATGGAAAGGGCAAAGGCAGCGAGGCATGCAAGAACTGGGTGTTTGGGGGGATCAGCAAGCTGCTCAGTGTAGGATCTCAGATGCACTGACAAGAGCAAATGAACACTCAGGCCAACCTCAGTTAGGAACTGTCTCTAGAACATCCAGCAAAAATGGTCCATAACCGCCAGGACCCCATGGCTGGGGATGATGATAAAGACAGTGATGAGGACGACAATGATGAGCTTCATGCATCAGGAGTCCAAAGTGTCTTTTCTACTCCTAACCCCTGAGAAATGCCTATGGTATGAAGACCCATGGCCCTCCTCTCGCCCTCTGCCCCACGGATCAGCGCACTGGGAAATTAAGAAAATCGGAACTGCTAGGGTGTCTGGGTGGCTCAGTTGGTTAAGCAACTGCCTTTGGCTCAGGTCATGATCCTGGAGTCCCGGGATCGAGTCCCACATCGGGCTCCCGGCTCAGCAGTGGGTCTGCTTCTCCCTCTGTCCTCTTCCCTCTCGTGCTCTCTGTCTCTCATTCTCTCTCTCTCAAATAAATAAATAAATAATCTTAAAAAAAAAAAAAGAAAGAAAGAAAGAAAGAAAATCAGAACTGCTAAAGAGGGGCGCCTACCTCAACTTCTGGGATCCCACTAAGAACCAGCACCGGACATCCTCCAGATCATGCTGCCCCACACACTGCCCCCCACCTGCACTCACTCAGGGGACTGGCCAGAATCAGAATTTGGGGCCCACTAGACCTGAGCTCCCTGCCATCATGCTGCAGGCCCGGCACTGCGTATGTCTCATTCCGACAGGGAAGGGAGACATCGGGGTGCTCCCAGGGCCTGGGGGCAGAGCTTCTGAAGGCTGCATCCACCTCCTGAAAAGCCCTGGAGCTTCTCAGCTTGGAAATGAAATGACACACGTGAGAGGGCAGACATTTCCACTCCTGAGCATCAGCTGTTTCCTCGGCGAGCAGACAGACCCGCGCAGACACTGCTCTCCTCCACAGATGGGCGCCTAGAAAACACAACATTGCTTCCAAACTACAGACTGTGCGAAAGGCCCATATCACCTGCTAGCATGCTGACTGCTGATACTTGCCTGGGATCTCCTGGGAGTTCGGAGCACCAGGGCTGGCCTGCCACCAGCGACAGAGAGAAGCCAAATCTGTGCCTCTAAGCAACACCATGGGGTCAGCCGGAAGGAGGAACCAGTAGAGACTGGGCTGGAAATCCTACGGACCTGGCTTCGCCTCCCAGTCTTGCCTTCAGCACTCAGTGCCACTGTGATCAAGTCAGTTTTCCCATCTGAAAATGGGGCTGCTCACGAAGCCCCTTTACAGGATGACCCTTGGAGGTGATGACTATAGAAGCGTAACTTATACGACGCTGGGCATGAAGTGGCTAGCTGGGATGGCGAAACACTTGGCCTTGTGCAGCCACACCTCTCCCCGCAGCCATGACAGACACTGCAGCAGACCCGGGCACGCGGACCCACCAACGCGCAGTCCTTCTCGTGGCAGCCCACTCAGCTGACATGCCAACCACTGCCACTGGCACAAGAAATAGCACCCATGTGCCCTCTCAGGATTCATCAGGCCCCCAGCCATGAATCCTTGAGGGATGTTTAATGGTGAAACACAGTGGGCATCACCGTCCTGGGCCATGGTCCGCATGCAGTGTGGGCTCCGAGAGAAGATTAGGGAGGCTGCCTACAGAAGGGGCTCTAAAGCCCCTCCCTTCATCACAGCACTGAGGCCCAGATGCCCACCAGAAAGATGTCTCCCCCTGTGGAGGGAGGGCACACAGACACAACCCACTCAGGCTGGTGCCCCAGAGCAGCCCCCATCTTTCACAGCTAGTCCCGGGATTGGGGGAGTCCCAAGATGGAGGAGTGTCTGGGGTAGGTAATAAAGGTCCCAAAGTGAGAAGTGACCATCCATCCATCATCCCTTCCATGCTTCAGTTACAGTGCAAAGGAAGGATGGGGGCTGGCTACTTCAGAGCCAGGAGCTAGGGGAGGCAGGCAGAGGAAATGCCCTCTGAGTTCTAGATGAGTCATGACCCAAAAGAGACTGGCGGGGAAGGCATTCTGGACAGAGGAACCATGATGCCCGAGGATTGGACACACCTGTGGGGGAGGGCCACTTTGAGGGACTTGCACGTGACCCCACCGCCCTGCTTTGCTGGCTTGCAGTCTCATTCTCCTGCGGGGCTGCTACTGCCTGGGCACTTGGCCTGAGTCCGGGGAGGGAGGGTCAGGGAACGTCTGAATTGTGGCATCCTTCCCTTAAAGAAGCTGTAGCTCCTCAAGGTTCCCCCAGACAGAGGAAGATGGAATCTTCCAGACTCCTAAGAGTGAGGAGCAGACCAAGAAGAAAACTGCTCTTTAGGAATGAATATGGTGAGGGGGCTGGGGTGTGCCCTAGACCTCCTGACCAAAACCTGGCTGTGAGAAAGAATCAGGGAACAACTCTGCCCTCACCTTTTCAGGAAAACTCTCCAGGGCACAGTCATTTCACCAAAGCGCCCCCCCGCCCGTACACACACCCCGTGTGGGTCCATGCCCCCACTCTCACACAGCCCTGCTGGTGACAAGACAGGTACCACGTGAGGAGAGTGACATTCACCAGGAGGGAATTCCCCACTGAGCCTCTGCCACGTGCCATCAAGAAGCCGAACCACCAGGGCAGACCCTTCACCACCCTCTGCCCCTCTGAATCAGAGGGCTCCTGTGGGGTCCCAGGACCGGGGTCTACAGCTGCCAGCTCTGCACCTAGATGGCCACCTCCGTCAACACCAAACCCACGGTGCCCTCTAGCAAGTCTGCCCAAGTAGGGCCACCCTCTGAGCCTGACGCCGCAGGGAACTCCTGATAAGCGAAGCATCCAAGAGGCTCCAGGGCAGAGGACATGGGCTGGAGGGGGTCGACTACGGGAAGGTTTACAGTGGAGTCCAGCCCGTTCGGGAGCAGGCCATGGACAGGAGGAAACCATCAAGTCACTCAGCTAGAAGAAAGGTGAGCAGCAGCTTGCCAATGGGGGCGGAGATAATGACTGTCAGGGTAATAGCAATATCCACCGTCACAACGTCAACTCTTATCGGATGCTCGTGGCATGGTCTCCGTGCCTTTACAGTCCTCAATGACCCCGTGTGGCAGGTTCTGTGATCGTGCCCCTTTACCAATGGGATAACTTGCATCCAATGTGCCAGATGATGAGAAGGAGGGAGCCAAGACTGAAGAAAACTGGTCAAAGAAGCAGCTCAACAACATCCAGCAGATGCACATGAAACACAGACTGGATGTCTCTGAGGTGACTTCTGCAGGGAGGACTCGGAGGACCTTCTGGGATTGTGAGCAGCCTGGAGCTCTGGGCGGTCTGGCTGGTGTCTCAGAACTTCTCCCCCTGGCCTTGAAATGCCATATACCTGACCTGGCGAGCCATTAACATGCTTCTATTTCCACATCTCCCACCTGCTGCAACTCCCTGCTACCGGCTACATGGAAGAAAGTTGGAGGAGTCCAAGAGAAGATTCCAGTGCCTTGCTTCTCCCCAACCCCTACCTCATCCTCAAGCCTTGTTTGCCCATTCCAGAAGGCTGGCAAAGGCTGAGAAATTGGAACTGAAAAAGAAAGGTAAAGGGTGACCTTATGGAAGGACCCGTGCACCTTTCATTTTGGATTTGAATTGTACCCACTTCCCCTCCCCCTCCCCATCCATTTCAAAATGCAGAAGAAAAACCTGGCATGCTTTTCCCTATTATCAGCCCACCTTCTCAAGCAGTATAAACCTGAATAGAAGCTTAAGCTGCCCTTCTTTTTTTTTTTTTTTTTAAGATTTTATTTATTTTTTTGACAGAGAGAGAGACAGCGAGAGAGGGAACACAAGCAGGGGGAGTGGGAGAGGGAGAAGCAGGCTTCCCGCTGAGCAAGGAGCCCGATGTGGGGCTCAATCCCAGGACCCTGGGATCATGACCTGAGCCGAAGGCAGACGCTTAATGACTGAGCCACCCAGGCGCCCCTTAAGCTGCCCTTCTTAACATTCGGGTGGCTTTCCCTCTTAGAGCTTATCAACGGCAAATTCACTTCTGCTTACGTGAGTACTAGAAGGATATCTGAGCATGTTTAATGCAGAAAGTCCATGTTTTCAGATTCTGTATCTGCACACAAAAGGTCCCTAGCACCATATTTTACTTTCCAGCCTCTTCGGAGCCTAGAAAATTTCCACTTCAAAGCTGTGGCTTTCTTATTTTCTTTGTGGGAAAAATGCATTGGTAACAGTTAGAGATGATTCTCTCGGAGCTCACCCACCCCTTGTGCGCCACGACGGAAGGACAGACAGTCACTCTCCAACACCCCCCTTCCGCACTGGCCACCGAGACCATTCCTGTGTCCATCTGGACCCTGATTCTCTGTCACTGGGCGAGATGTTTAATTCACTGGGCATCCAGAGAGCCAGCAAATGCAGAGTGAGAAGACAAGATAGAGTCGGCTTTGATATCTGTGGGAGTCAACTTCTGGGGGCGAGGCTTGGCCAGAAAAAGCAAGGCAGCCCACAGGGCCACAGGGAGAGCAGGGGCAAGCGGAGGGCATAGGGCTCTCCCGATCCAGACTCCTATTTTGCATTAATTTCTTTTAAATAACACCTTTTAAACTGCAAATCTCCAGAAGAGAGGGGGCTGATTATTAAAGCAGAAGCTTTGGCTATGCATTAGGCAGCCTGTTTCCGCACGGAAGCCCAAGGCTGGAGGCTGTCACTCCTTTCAGATGCTAGAGATTTACCGAACTCAAACAAGAAAAGGAGAGGCCCTAGCATAACAGCCACAGCTCCTCGTTCCCCGAGACAAAGAGAAAATGAGAAACTACAGCGAAAAATACCAGTTAGGGGAATCAAACCATCAGAAGGGGATGTTTTCCAGGAACAAAGCGTTTGGCTCTTCAACATAGCTATGCGGATCAGAGGTGACCAGAGGAGGAGGCAGGGGAAATGTACTTTCTCTGACTGATGTATTCACAAAACGCTGAACTAAGGAGCGCATCTCGAAAAGCCCATGGCAGACAGTCTGGGGAGAGAGGCTGGTTGGTATGCTACATTGGAGCCCTTGGTCCAAACAAAACTCCCCATCCTTCCTCCAGAAACCTTATTTCATTTGCCAGAACCCAAACAAAGAACCAAACCAACTCCAACAACTCTGGGCTTCATGAACACCACTAGACAGGGAGAAGGACAACAGAGAGTACAGACATCAGAGAAGGGACAGACGTACCAGGTGCCACCTTTCCTGGAGGCAAGGGGTGGCTGAGATGACTTTTTGGAAGGCTTGTTGGCTGAGAAGATTCAGTCTGCACATGTCTGCTTTAGAGAATTCAAATCACATCATTAGAAGGGGCCTCAGAAGAGGAAGCTGCCCCCAGGAGTGGGGGGGGGTCAAGGTAGCACAGTGAGTTGGGTCCACCCAGAGCCAAGGCCTGGCCACCACTCTGCACCAGCTTCCACAAGCTTCCACACCATACCAAGCTCGGGTGTGGTGACAAGGGGAGACCCCCAGCTGGATGAAGTCACCAACCCAGTTCCGTGAATGCAAACTGAGCCCATGCACACTGGGCAGCAGGATCCCGAGCTGGGAAAGGCTCAGCCCGTGTTCCTCAGGGGAGAAACCAGCATGGGCTCACCTCAGAAAGAATGCGCCATGCACAGGGATAAAGGTGGGTAAGAGAGGACGGAAAACAGAGGGAGCTAAGAAAAGAGACATTTCACACTTCCATGCAAACCTCTTCTAACAACTTAGTGAAGAAAGACAAAACCGCTGCGGCTCTTGGCATTCCTTCCTTCTTTCACTCGGTCCTGCTCACAGGTACTTAGGGAGCACCTGCTCTGTAGATAAAGCCCAGAATGAAACAGACAGGAGCCCAAAGCCCAGGCAGTGTGTGGGCTGGAGGGACAGAGAGATCATCCTCAAGGAGGGGCCCAAATACTCATGTCATGACCACTGTGCTAAGTGACATGGAGGAGGATGACAGCAGGGGGTGAAGATAACAGGACCTAGCTCACATAGAGGATGACATGTTTCCTGGACAGAACAGCTTTGAGGCTGAGCCTAGAGGGATGAGCAGAAGGGTCTGATGAAGGAGGGGAGCTGGTACCTGGCAGGACTCTCAGGCAGAGGCAAGGTGAGGCCAAAGTCCTCATGGGGTCTGGCATGTGTGGGGGGGTATGGGGCATGTGTGTGTGTGTGTGTGCACACGCATGTGTAGGATTGGGAGTACGCACTTGCACTGGACTGAATGGGAGGATGGACACAGGCAGGCTGGGCCTCATAGGCCACATCAAGATGCTCTTTGGATTTATGGCTTGTTTGCTTGTTTTTCTACTTTATTCTCAGCGCAAAGGAAAACCATTAAGAATGTGAAGCAGAACGGCCCATGAATGGATTTGTTTATTCCTCATTTCAGTTAACAGAGTTCAGGTTTACATTCTTTATTTGTATTTTGGATGCAAACAAGAAAAGTTTTATAAGCCTACCTTTGCTAATTGTACAACTAATTAAGTCTGTAATCAGGACAATCTCTAGGCCCAAGAGCATCAGCACCTAGGACTGCACTATGGGGAGGTAGACTGTCCTGAGGACATCTCTTCCCACGTTACTGTAACTTAATTGGTTCTCAGATGGATGACTTGTGATTTTTCATTATATTTGGCTAGAAAACGATGCAGAGGCCTGATATCATGTGTGTGCGAATGTGCGCCTCTGTGCAGGTTGGACACATCGTCTGTTTGCAAGGGGCTTGACCCAAGCTGAGCAAATGGTGTTGAACTAGCTGGGGCTCAGCAAAGGAATCCATTTATTATAATTCTGCTGAGAAGAGGCCCGGTAAATCAAAGAGACAACCTGACTGCAAACAAATTACACACCAAGAGATAGGATGGAGGGAGGGAGGGAGGGGGGAGCAGAGTGGTAGCCAATTGGGGAAAGCGAGAATAAAGAGGAAGAGGATGGGGAAAGCCAGAGAATAGAGACCTACAGAGATGCCTGGAGTCAGAAAGAAATACAAATTGAGCCAATTTGTCCATCAAGAAGAAAAAGAAAAAGAAAAGCATCCTACCAAGAGACAACCCATTTGCTGGTAACCCTTAACTTACAAACCCTTGACTTAAAAAACCAACTGCCCTTTGTTCTCCTGAGGGGTCACCTAGGGAGTGATTGATGGGCAGTTGCTTTCTCCTGTGCAAATGCACAGAATTCTCTTTTCTCATGCAAATAGAGAAGGGGACCTCTGCTTAAATACAGAGTTAACCTGCTCCTGGGGCAAGTAGGCAGCCCAGTCTAAAGAATCCCCCAGAAGCAACTGCCCTTTTGAAAGTAAAGTTGCTCTGGCTGGGCCAAGGTCAGAAAGGAATGGGCTTCTGGGGAGGATTCCAGCTTGGAACTCAGGTCAGGCTCTTGTCACAAGACCACGACAACAGGTGACAAGGTGTGGTAGGGACTGCCACAAGCACACCCCTTAGTAGGGATATTAAGCAGTAAATGGGCTTCAAGGCCAGGATAAGGAAGTAGTTCAACTACTACTTTCTCTGGAAAAACACACTTCTGGATCCAAATATCTCCCTTATAAATTCAACTCTGAAAAATGAACCTGCTTACTAGTGAAGCGGGAAACAGAGCAGGAAGGGGGTTGGGAGAGGGTCCACTCAGACAATGAGTTATGCCGCAGTTCTCCAAAACTCACTTATATGGAAGAAAGCCTAACTAGAGAGAGAATAAGATGAGCTGTAACAGGAGGCTATGGTCCAAGGCCATTCCCAAGGAATCTGAACAGACCCCCTCCTATCTGACATGCCATCCTACTGTGTGACAAGATGATGGAGAAAATCATCTCTAGAAGGCTGAAGGTCTTTGGGGACCCAAATAATCATGAGAACTGGCTCTCAGTGTAAGTGTGGAAGCTGTTGAGGACTCCAACACCCAGATCCTACCAGAGTGCCTCATACATAGCTCCCCAACATCCACACAGGCCTTTGAAATCAAGCTTGCTTATGAGCATTAATGCAAAAGTCCTAAATAAATTACTGACAGAGAATCCAACAACACACTGAAAGACCAAATGGGGATGATTATAAAGCAAGGGTGGTTCAATATTAGAGAATCTACAATACAATTTAACCATACTACTGCATCCAAAGCATTATCTAAACATCTCAATGGACACTGAAGAGGTAGTAAGTAATACTCAACATGCATTCTTGATTTTTAAAATCTAATAATAAAATATGAATAGATGGGTATTTTCTGCCATGATGATAAACATCTTCCTCAACACAAAATGCTTAATGGAACAACACCAGAATTTTTCCCATAGAAATTAGGAACAAAGCAAAATGTCCACATTTACCACCATTATTTAGCAGTGTTGTGGGACAGTAGGCAAAACAGTGAGTCTAGGAAATTAGATGTATAAATTTGAAAGGAGACAAACACGGTCAACATCAGTAGATAATATGATTGTACACGTGGCAAACCCAAGACAATCAACTTGCAATGTGCTCTGAAGAGTAAAGAGGCAATTTATAAAGGTAATATACCAAAAGCAATGGTTTTTATTATTACAAACAACAACCAATCATAAGATAGAATGGAAGAGAAAAATTTCATTTATAATAGTAACAAAAAAGACAACACACCTGGAGATACACTCAATAAGAAAAAAGATAAGTCCCATATCTCGGATAAGAATTCTAAACATCATAAAAAATTAATTTTTCCTAAATCAACCTCTAAATTTAATCCAATAAAACTGTTATTTATTTATATGTTCATTTGGAAACCGTAAAGCTAATTATGAAGTTAAAACAGAAAAACAAACAGGTGCACCCACTGCAAAGAGCAGTTTGACTCTATCTAGGAGGGCTGAACAGTGGATATTCTATGAACAAGATATTCCATTCTTAGGTATAGATCCAAAAGATCCAAGGGAAATTCTTAGAAATGGACAAGCATGTCAGTAGAAGTACTGTTTATAATGGCAGAAAATCGTATGCAAGCTGAATGCCCGTCAACAGGAAAATGAACAAACTGTGGTATTTTTGTACAATAAAATACCACACAGCCGTGGCAATAATGGACTAGAGCAAGTTGTCTGAACATGGATGACTCTCTCAAACATAACGTAGTGTTGAGGAGACAAAGGGCAGAGATTCAGAAGAACACATAAAGGACAACACCATTTACATAACATTTAGATACATCTAGATTACTGTTTTGTTTAGGCCCATATATACAGGCACTATACGTGAACAAAATGCTCAGAAATAAAAAGCATGGAATTCAGTGGCCACCTGATGGGAGGAGGGCAGTGGCTGAGGGGAGCTGGAGGGGGCTTCCCCTGCATTTGCAGACGAAACTGGAGACATTCCAGAAGCTGGGTGGTAGGTAGGTCAGTGTCTCTAACACATTTTCTCTTTCTTTTTTTTTAAAGGTTGCATTATTCTCTATACTCTTTATAGATCTGTAACATTCTAGTGTAAGATAAATAATCAAGAATAGCCAGGAAAGCTTTCATAAAAGAACAATAAGAGGCAACTAGTCCAGATATTCAAACATAGAATCACGCCATAGCCACTGGATCCAAAGCATTATCTAAACATCTCAATGGACACTGAAGAGGTAGTAAGTAATACTCAACATGCATTCTTGATTTTTAGTGCTGGCATTGAAAGATGTCAATTAATAGAATAAAATAGAACATTAGAAATTTCCTCAACTTTCTTTTTCCAGAGGGCTACTTATTTGTTCTAACACAGCACTTTCTGTATGAGAATGCTCCTCAGTTTTTCATCCAAGTACCTCTCCCGACAAATGGTGGTGAACAGAGATCTGCTGGTCTGGGACCACAGCCCAAAGTGGCCCACCATGGGGACAAAACTTCTTTGAAGACTCAAGCTTTATTGTTGTAACGAATGCAGAATATGCAATCTACTCAAAAATACGTTCTTGTTCATGATTACCCCAGCCCAGGCCATCATCTATCTGATCAGGCCTGGCCTCCTGCACCTGCTCCTCGCAGGTCCCCTCCCCCAATTTCCTCTCTCACTCCCCTACTCAACCGCTAGAGGGATCTTTTAAACATGTAGATCATATCCATTCACCCTCCTGCTTAACACTATTCAACAGCATCCCATGGTACTCAATAGAAAATCTAAATTCTGCACCAGGACCCTATGACTGGCTCCTAAGGGGTCTACCTCAACCAACCGCTGAGCCCTCAGGCCCTTATATTCAGTGCCTAGCAACTAACCTTCTCTCTACCACTAGAATCTGCCAAACCCCAACCCTCTCAGAATTTTTTCACTATCCTCCTTCCCCTTCTAGAACATTCTTCAAAGCTCCAGGAGAGCAGATTATCTGCCTTGTTCCCTGCTGTATCTCCATTCCTTATATGTGCCTGGTGTGTACCACTCAATATATCTAATGAATAAGCAAATCCCATGTGGCTAAGACTGACGTTCCAGGAAAATATGCTTTATTTCCAGAAAAGAGGGGGTCCCTTTTCCTAGAGGGTCTAGGGATATAGGCCACAACAGACCACAGAATGTTTTTACTGCAGGTCCTTAGATGCCCCAAAGAATCCCCTCCCTAATGACACTGAGCTCACTGTGGAGACCTTCCAGGCTGGTGTGGAACCAAGACTATCCTAGTGTGAACTGTGCATCAGGCCAGATCAGGCTAGGCATGGGAAGACCCCCAGTGTTCCAGCGGGTTGCCCCTGGGTGAAACCACAGATGCTGCCTGTCCAGGGATATTTCTTCCCTGCCCCCGGAAAGGACTCCCTCCACGCAGTATGCCCCAGCTACCTCTGGTGGGTGCCTCAAGGGAAGGGGGCAAATGCCTGAGAGATGGAACCTTCCACACGGCCCCTCACGCAGCACTCCCAGCAAGAGGAGCACAAGTTTTCACTACCACCTTTGTCAAGAGGAATGGGGGAAGACAGTCAACACAAATCCAGGCTGCCCCCGAAAATCAGAAGCAAATCCTTCCAGGTAGAAAATATGACCTGTCCTCATTTAAATGGCATTTTGAGAGGGATGGGGTGACCGGGTGATAGACACTGGGGAAGGTATGTGCTCTGGTAAGCGCTGTGAATTGTGCAAGACTGTTGAATCTCAGATCTGTACCTCTGAAACAAATAATGCAATATATGTTAAGAAAAAAAAAAGAAGAAGAAGAAGGTAGCAGGAGGGGAAGAATGAAGCAGGGGAAATCGGAGGGGTAGACGAACCATGAGAGACGATGGACTCTGAAAAACAAACTGAGGGTTCTAGAGGGGAGGGGGGTGAGAGGATGGGTTAGCCTGGTGGTGGGTATTGAGGAGGGCACATTCTGCATGGAGCACTGAGTGTTATGCACAAACAATGAATCATGGAACACTTCATCTAAAATTAATGATGTAATGTATGGGGATTAACATAAGAATAAAAATAAATAAATAAATAAAATGGCATTTTGATAGCTGTGTGAAACCTAATACTGACATAGTTCTCTCTGCTTACAAGGACCTCTAAATACTTCATGGATGTAGTCTCATTAATCTTCAGCTTTTTTATTAACTTACAAAATGGATCATCCTGCCGAGTTAAAACAACAAAAACTTGATTTCTTTTATCATCACTCCCCAAACAACTTCTTGGCATTATGCAGATTTATAAGGAGTTGTTTTCGTAGCCTTTGCTTTCACATCAAAGGACATAAATGAAAATAAATACTTGTTATTCTTTCCTATGCAAATGTCATTCTCTTTCTGGCTGCCCTGTGTCCCAAACCCGGTGTGGTAGGTGGTTATGGTAATGGCCCCCAGTGAGTCTTGCCACCCTGTGTCTGTGCCTCTTATAATGTGACTTGCCACTCCTTCCCTCAATAGATAGGATCTGTTTCTCCCCCCTCTTGAGGCCAGGTTGTCCCTGTGGCTTGCCTTGGCCAGTCCTATAGGTGGGAGTGATGTGTGAATTCAGGAACTCAGAAGGCCTGACAGTTTCCACTCTTGTCCTCCAACGCTGTGCCCACCGTGCCATGAAGAAGCCCAGTGGACCCACTGGAGATGAGAGGCCACACAGAGGAGAACAAGGCCCCCAGCCAACAGCCAGCACCAATTGCCAGATACAAGAACAAGACCACCTTAGAACCCCCAACCCTTCAGCTAAAGGCAGCTACACGGGTGAGCCCAGGTGAAGCCAGAAGAGAAAGTGTTTTAAACCATTACATTTGGGGGTAGTTTGCTAGGCAACAATGGATAACGGTTGCTCACTGTCTGTTGCGCCATGATTCTGCATCTCTAATTTCTGTTTTCCGATTTCCCAGTTTTCTTCCAGGTGAACACACTGTTTGGAAAGGAGCACCACTCTGATGTATATCACTCCGTAACAGCCTCTGGTCTTGGACAGGAGTCATGACGCCTCCTCAGACCCCACAAACCACTGACTGTGTGACTTACAGTTAGTTACTTAACCTCGCTCTCTGCCTCAGCTCCCTCACCTACAAAATAGGGATAACCATAGTACCAACCCAGGGTTGTTGGGGGCATAAGAGAAAACATGCAAGAGGTTTGCACAGTTCCCAGCACGTTATGAGTGCTCAAGAAATATTAGCTGCTGTTGTGACTATAGAATATTTGCTTGAACATTCTACCACACTGTTAATTGCAGGAAGAAAAGAATCTAACATTTTATGGAGCACTTTCTCTGTGCCATGGATCCTTATTTCTTTTTGTGGGCAGCATAGAAAACAGTACCTGAGTTTGATGCTCATCTCTGTCACTTACAAGCTGTGTGACCTGGGATAAGTGACTTAACTTGTCTCTGCCTCAGTTCTCTCTCCCCTGCGAAGCCTGGAGATTAAAAATCGCACTTCCCTTCCGGAGGTTGTTGTGAGAAGTGAATCCGTTATTTCCTGTCAAGCGTGCAGAGAGGAGCCGGCCCCAGGAAGTGTTCAATAAGGAGCAGCCACCCGTTATAATCCCCCTGGTTCCGTTGACGGTGTTGGGGCTCAGAAAGCTTGAGTAAGGTGAACAGGGCCCCCAGGTCGGGAGCAGAAGATCTATCTGACTCCATGTGCCTCTGTCATGCTTGTGAAAATGGGCCCCCAGACCCTCCTGCTCCTGCTGAACTCCAGCAGCAGAGTCGGCTTCTTAACACTTCAATACTTTTTCTGCCACTAAATTCACCTGCTGAATCACGTGCTTCTCCCAGGAAAGGTTTTTTTTGTTTTGTTTTGTTTTTTAACCAACTCTTTAACCAACCCTCGGCTCCCTGTGGCACTTTTTCTGTGCGTTCGGTCAGCTTCCAATCCCGCCCCATCTGGGTCCTTGCTCAGCTGCCCTGGCTACGAGCTCTCTCATGCTGCCCATCTTCAGGCTCACACACCATGGCCCCTGTCACTCCGGCTCAGTTTCCAGTCGAAACATCCTCTCTTGTGTGTTAACAAAGCAGTGTCCCCCAAAGAACACACCAGTCGAGGGAGTGACAGGACACACCTCTCCTTGAAGGAGTCCCTTAATCAGAGAAGCCTGGGGAATACTGCTCACTCTCTCCTCCACTGGGAGTCAGATGCGCTGCTGAGTGAGCAACAATTAAGCCCACTCCTCTGACTTTGTTGTCACCAAGGTTTCCCAAACTTTCTAGGCTGTGGAACCCTTCTTCCTCACAGTATCAGTTATGCTCCACGAAATTCTTGGGAGGCCAGGTAAGAAAATTTGGTGAAGTAGTCCCAGAGTCACAGAAGTTGGGAAGACGGTCTGTTGCCTCCTGGTTAACTGGGATCACCTCTCAGATATGTAAATACAAACAGGTGGATGTGGGCATCTTTATTTTTAGGAAAAGAAGCCCGAGATACTGTGCCCAGTGATTATCGCTGGGGAAAGAAACAAGTAAGCAGACTGGGGAAAGAGGCCACTGATTTTCATTCCACACTCTGTCTGCTGCTTGAATTGTGAAACATTATGCACATATATTCCATTGTCGTTTTTCTAAGGCCCACAGTTCACAAATGTTCTGGGCATTATTCTTCCATCTTCTATCCTCCTGTGTTTTGTTTCAGATCATTCCTATGAGCGTGTCTTCAAATGCACTAATCTTTTCTGCAGTGCCTCATCTTCCTTCAGTCCCACCTGGTGTATTTCTCATCTCAGGTGTTCATCTCCAGATGTTCCATGTGGACCCCTTTCTATCTTCTATGTCTCTCTTTACCATGTTCATGCATTCCTCCATCTTCTCAGAGCTCTCTACTCTCTTAGAATCTAACACTTCTTACTTCAAAGCCAGTATGGAAATCACTGTATCCACTCCTTGTGTTTCCTCCAAGGATTGACGTCAGTTTCCAGCAGGCCTTTCTTTAGGTAAGTGTTCAATAAATGTTTGCCGATTGACTGACTGCTTTTCTAAGAGCACCTCTAAAGAGGTGGATTGCTCAATTTCTATGCACTGGTCCAGCACGTCCCTTGTGCTCACACGTGTCAGATGTGGGTATAGCACTGCTCACCCCACACAGCGGAGTAAACCGAGAGGCCTGCTTGCCAATATTCTAATACTCCGGTACCTTGGCTTCTTAAAATGCAAAGAGTCAAATTAGCCAAGGGAAATATGGTCCGGGTCATCCAAGTCTTTTGAAAGGAAATGGTATTATTAACTCGTATCCTGTTGCTTGTTTATGCTGATTTTCGATATTTTGTTTAACTAAGAGAACTATGTGTGGTGGTCGCTCAGACTTTGAACCCCAACTAATTAGGAGCCACCATATTCTCCAGCAAGAAAAGACCGCCTTCTGATCAAATGAGCTTTTGAATCCCCAGGAAGGGCATCTGAGAAGCTTTGGCTTCAAGCATATATTTTCAAAGAGTTAAAAGAAAGCTCACACTCATTGATTTATAATAAGCATATGCATATAAAAAGGCTTCTTTGAGGCTTCATGAAGTGATAGAATTGTGATTGCTCGTGGACTCAGAATTCTTCTAGCTGTGCACTACCCAACAAGGAACATTCAAATGCCCACTTCCCCACACTGTCACTGCTCTTTGACATGCTGCAGCAGGGACCACAGCCTCTGACATGTGGGACTCGGCCAATGGCACCTCACACCGGAACACTGCGTGGGCATTTGGATGTCTTTGGCCCAGCAGTCCGGTCACAGCCACAGGGCCTGATGCCTAGATAGCAGAATAGGAGGCAGCACGGGGCAGTGCTCCCAGCTCCAAATGTTGGACGGGGGTCCAAATCCCATCCCTCCACCACCTACCATGTGTGTGCTTTGCCCAGATCACTTAAATTCAAGGTGGCTACATTTCTTCACCTCTTAAACTCAGGAAAATTGTTTGTGACTCACAGAGTTGTCGTGAGATGTATGAAATGCGTTAGTCCCAGTGCCAGGAAGGTACCCAAGGGCTACTCTCCCTGACCACTCTCTCCCCTAACCAAGGCAGGGCACCTCCTGCCCTCGGAGCATCTTGACCCTGCTGGGAGCTATTACAGAGGCTCCAGGGTAACCACAGATAACTCAGGAAGGTCCAGTCTCAGAACAGGCAGCCAGCCCCTTGTCCAGACGCCCTCCTCGATTCCTCTTCATGAGTGAAGCAATGTCCTTTATTTTCACGGCCAGTTGTTAAAAGCCAGCCATGTTACCCTGTCCTCCTCCAGAAATCTTAAATATATCACTTGACCTTTCTAAGAGGGTTTAAAGTTGGACCGGCTTGCAATCTCAAAATTATGAAACACAAGGATTAAGCAGGACCCTTTCAAATTCAGTACTGGAATCCCCCTCGACATTTCTGCCAGGAAGTTATACAACCCCTGTTGTGGTGGAGCACTCACCATCCCTCATGGCAGGACATTTCTTCATAAGACAGCCAGGACCTAGACCAGAGAGTTGGGGTACACTCTGCTTTTGGGAGCGCTCTCCCTTGCAGTGACTCTCATGTCTGCCTCTGAGATTTCTCCTCTCCAGCCTGCCCTCGTTTCCTCTATGGGGCTTCTTGGGACAGGCTTCCAGGGCTGCTTCTCGGAACAGACTATGGCTTGCTTCTCTTCCTTCAAAGTAGAGTGTCAACACGTCAGGATGAGCAAATTAGGAATATGGGTGAGCAAATCAGGAATACGTGAGCTTGTATATTCCTTCCCACTCCTAAGATACTGCAAGCAGAAAGAAGTGTTCTCACAGGACATCCTTCCGCAGGTCTCTGGCTCCATCAGTTTAGAGATGTTCTCCCCCCCCAACACACACACACACACACACGCGCGCGCGCGCGTGTGCAAGTTGATTCTTCACGGTGAATCTGTGGTATAGCCATCTGGACTCTGACGCTTTGTAATTGGGAATTTTTTTATAGCTTTAATTATTTCCTCTGTTCTCTTTTCTTTTTTATATACAATGAATCATTCTGTTCCTGAGAGAGGAAAAATAAAAAGATTTTTGAAAGTTATGGCTGTAATTTCAATAGAAGGAGATTGGGCTTTGAGGAATATGAGCATTTGTTGTATTTCCTGAGTCCATTTATCATCCCCACTGGTTAATGAAGATGTTATTTCTCTCTCGCATTTCGGTTGTTAATTTCTGACAAGTGTTTTTGTTTTGTTTTGCTTTTTTAGTTATGGCTGGTCATATGCTCCTCAGTTCATCCTTCTTTTGTATACTTTATGAAATATTCAGTTCTTCTTGATAAGATGAGGTTTGATTCACCCCTGGCTATGATTAATTGTGTTAGTATTTTGGGACCTAATTTATGTTTATATGATTCCTCTAGTGTTTCCATTTTCTTTCCTAATTATCCATTTTTTCCCCATCTTTTTTCCTGAAATTAGTACTGAATTAGCTTGCCTCTGATTACAGTCTTGGATGTATCCCAAAGAATACTGTTGGACAGCTCCCCGTTACCATTTCGTTCCATGAATTCTTTGTTGGGTTTTTGCAATAAAGCTTTATTAACCCTCCGTGAACCCTTATTTTCATTTGCTCAGTCATCTTTGATAGGAAGCTGTGCCAACCCATGGTCAGACGTAACAGTCACTCCCACATTTTCTTCTACTGCCTGCCAAGTCAAGCTCTTTTTAAAAAGTCAGAATTCCGGGGATTAAAAATAAGATCTATGCCTGTGTTAAGGGGCTGACTTGTCTAAGAGGCTCTTCCTCACTCTCAATTATTCATCTATTTGCCATTCTGGTGTGGACGTCTGTTGAGGCAGCTCCGCGGATGGACATAAACCAATTAGCGTTGCTTGTCAGGCCCCCTTCTCCTGTGGATCCTGCCTGGTTTATAAAAGAGGTCCCTTCAGGAGAGCATCCCTTCTGAACTGGCTCTGCAGATGGCCAGCACTCAGTCTCGGCTAGTGGTCTCTCCAGTGGCTCCATCAGTCTGCAGCAGGTGGGACCCCAGAGGAAGCAGCTCTGGAATGGCAGTTCATCTCAACCATTATCAACCAAGGCACCTTGGTTTCAAGTCAGCCTGGGGTCTGCATTTTGCTTCTTGGTGGGCTTTCCTTTCAGAGAATCCCCTGCTCCTATCTGCCGGCACCCACTTACATGTCCTGTCCCACTACACACACATCTACATACAACATGCTACTAGGTACATGCCACACACCTGCCACCCATCCACATGGGAAACACACCCACTCGCCTCTTCCCATGAGCCTTTGGGGCCACTGCCTCCTAGGAGGTGCCATTTCCTATTTTAGTATATGTGCTGCCGAAGCGAGCACTAGGAGGTGCCATTTCCTACATTAAGGGTGTTGGTAGGAAGGCTCTAGCCATTGCTAACAAAGGGTCTTCCCACAACCAGCAAAGGTTCAGCTACCCAGAATCCCCCACGAGGGCGGAGTACTCAAACTGTTTGGACCAGGGCCCGTGTGCTACCCTACCCTTGATCTGCCCAGGCAGGGTGGAACTGGTGTTATTCCAGTGATGAACAGTGTTATTCCTCCTAACTGCTTCCCAAGTTCCAGAACCCTTGGCCATGTAATTCTCACACCACCCTTTCCTCTTACAGATAAAGCAATAACAGCTCTCCCCTCTTGAAAGAAGGACCCAGAATCACCATTCCAAGCTGCCTAACCTTCCTGTGAGGACACACCTGGGATTCTCATCCGTGCTGAGTGCACCTGGGAGGCCTGCAGGCCGCCAGCCTCACAGCACGGCTCTACAGCGCAAATGCTCATGCACTGTGGCCTCACTCTGCCAAGCACGGGCGTGGTGTGCTGATGGTGGCCCTGGAAGACGAATCTTGGCTGAGCCGTGGTAGGGGCCTGGCTGTCTGGCCCTGTGGTGCCCGTGATGGGCCCTCAATGCCATGCCCTCTGAAGTAGCTGGGGCCATGTCTTGGCGGCGTGGAGGGCTACTGCAGTCTCCAAGGAGAGCTCCTGGTTGTGGGGACATGTGGCCCCCACTAGCAGACCTGCACCAAGAACCTTTTAGGCCAGTGACAAGAGGGGTGGACAAAGGAGAAGAAATGGAACCAGCCTTTACCTCCAATGGGCAGCGCCCAGGAGGTGCCTGATAAACCAGCCCTTGAAGGCATCCTCACCAAAGCACCTTTGGTGGCCTAAGAGACTGGTATAAACCCAGAGTGTTAGCCACTGCTAACAATGAAGAAACTCACTTCCACAGAAGCCCGGGAGCAAAGCAGCCCGGTCTGCCAGCACGGCACCCTCTCATTTTCCAGTCAGTCCTTCAACCGCTGGAGAACAGCAACATCCTCGTCACCTTTGGTTCTGGGTCTACTGTTCGGCCACATGGGCCAGTTCAGACCAGAGCAGAGTGTCCCCCCGCCCCGGCTCCCCAACAAGACCGCTTCTAACCCTGGAACAAGAGGCACAGCTGCAACAGCTGGGACAAGGGGGTGAAGTGTGGTGTCGCGGAAGGCCCACCCAACTCCAGCATTTGGGGTAGACATAAAGGAAGAGGAATCCAGGATTCTCAAGTCTCTTATTATTCGTGCTTCAAATCTAAGATGCCCTCTGGGGCACGCTGATTTTTTCAAGCCTCCGTTTATAGTATTCTCTGACTTTCTTTATCTTGGAAATTTCTTCAAGGATGGACCCTACCAATGTCCTTTGGGGATCTGATTTTGCCTGTTATCATGGCATCAGGCTAGGTTTCAATATAAATCATTCTATAACAACTCTGCAGACCTGCCTTATCTCTTCTAGAACTTTGTCCAAACCAGATTCCCTTCCTCCAAAGTTCAGAAAATGGGGCCAGTTTCCCCCTTGAATCTCTACCCAGTGCATTTCTTATTGGACCCTCTGCTTAGTAAATGTTTTTGGCTTGGAACTGGGATCAGATGTTGGTTCTCCAGGCTGAGCTGTGACCCAGTGATTCCAGTTCCTTAGACAGTCTTCAGACCTGGACTTCACTCTGCACTGCCTCTGGCCAGGTCTGGGCACCTTGGACATACTGCTCTATCTATGAGCCTCAGGCACACCTTCTGCAAAATGGGAGTGGAGAGTTGGGAGGAGTAGGGTTTCCTGGGTGAGCACTAATGGTGACACACAAAGCAATTTTAGGGTGATGCCAAACGCCACACTAAATCATACTGAGTGGGCGAGGGAGAAACACATGCTCTCTTTCAGTCCTTCTGATTACCTTCAGGAAGAAAGTCTTAGTTTGGGGGTGGTATTTCTTTAATACCTCTTGAACACATGATATTCAAATGTAAGAAAACAGGCTTTAGATTTTAGCTAAAGCTGAATATCCTTTTTCTCATTTGATTCATCTTGACAGTTGTCCTCTATTTATTTCATATGTCCGATTTTCCACAGACTAGAGTGATTTAAACTTGCTTTTACAAATGAACACACTTAAATTTTTAAAACGTGAATCAACAGTGGTACAGGTAGTACACCCCTATGTCCAAACTTCAACAAGGTGGTTGCGGTATGAACAACAGAAGTTGAGGACATGCTGGGCTCCGTGGCACTGGAGGTCCTTTGCACCCTCAGCATGGGTCTCCTGACCGAGAAAACCACTATCCCTATATATAGGCACAGTTGTCACCAAGGGGCCAAACCCACCTTCCTGCTGGCTATCTGGAGGCCAGAGGAAGTCACAGTCAAGAGGTCCCTGTCCCCAGGGGCTCGGCCCTCCAGCCTGGTGGGCTTGCCAGGTGCTCGGCAAGGAGCTCTCCACTCCAGCGGTGGACGGTGATGCCAACCCCTGAGTCACCTCTCTCCATGGCAGTTACAGGACTCGAGCCTCCCTCTGTCCTTTAGTTACTTTAATATGAGCTGTCAACTATCCCTGCCTCACATCTGGCTGCTTCTCCACTAAGAGAAGAGCAAATTTAAGTTTGAAGAAGAAAAATGAATTATTCAGAATAGCTAATTTCACCTGAGCCACTTCCTTAAGTAACTGCTTTAAGAACAGCCTGAAACTTGTTCTTAAGTCACAAACATCTCTCAGAAAGATCAACGGATTTGGGACCAGAACACTGCTCAGAAGTCCCAGCCTTCCCACGGCCATCCTCAGCTGGGCTATGAAGAACGGACTCCCTCAGGCTCACCAGCACCATCACTGGGAGGACTTCAGGTGATAATCTCCACGCGGAGACAGGAGGGAGCTGGCCTTCTCTCAGCCACTCTTCCGGGGACTGCATGTGATTCATCCCAACTTCACTTGGCAGCTCTAGGTGCTCAGGGGCAAGTACTCCTGTTGCTAAAGGGAAGGAGGAAGGCCTAGGACAGCGAGTCTTGCCTGACTGCCTGACTCCCTGCCTCGGCGGGTGACACTGTCAGGCCTGGCACAGCCTCCCTAGAAACACCAGATAATGGTGTTGCACCACAGGCATGAGAGGCTGAGGGTAACATGCAGTCTCCAGCACCCTACAGGGGAGCCACCCAGGAAAGCACACGTGAGCGAGGGAGAAGTTATAGGGAGTAACCCTGTACCCCTATATTTCACAAACCTGGGTTCTTTGTCATTAGGAACAATTTTCTTGTGGCATATGTCCCAACTGATGGTGATCGTGTTTCTGTAGTTAGTGCCTTTGGGAAGGTTGGTGTTAAGTATGCTCAGCTAACTGCCCAAGGGAACTGGCTGAAGGTGGAGGCCTGAGGGTCAGAGAAGGATAAGAGAGGTGCTCTAAAAGGAAGAACACAGCTTCAGGGCTGGCCCTGCCCCTGGGGGTTCATGGTGCTGGCCACTGGGTTGATTTCCGCCCCCAGGAGAAGGACCAGCTCCTGTGACCATGGGCTATGCACCACTACCCTCGCTGGGTAGCACTGTCATCCTGTCCGTGACACAACATTCTCAGCTCACAAAGGAGTGGATCTAAATGGAGGATCTCAGCAGACCACAGGACCCGCAGGATCTGGGCCAATGTGCCCAGCAAGGGTCCATGCCTGTTGCCAGGATCATGACCCCCAGGTCTGCCAGCTGACTCCAGACTCTTCTCAGTGTGGCTCCATTTGGGCAGGAGCCTGAAGTTGGGCCTCATTCAGTGGGTTCACAGGCACTGAGCCCCATGGGGTGCAGGCCCAGGGTCAGATGATGAGTCAGAGTTAAGTGGGACACGGTCTCAGGGAGCTGAATCAATACATTCACTTTTCCTTTAAGTTATTTTGAGTTAAATTTCTATCACTTGCAAGCCGACAAAGGCTGAGTCGTGAAGGCTGGGCAGGAACCTGGCAAATGAAGCAAGGAACGGAGGAAGAAGAAAGGGCATGCGGGAGATGAGCGGGCAAAGCCTGGAAGCCCCACACTGGCCCGGCCGTAGTCTGAGACCGGCACTGGCCAGTCAGCTCTGGGAGTTTAACCAGGAGGCTGGTGAGAAAGGGGCAGAGGAGACGGGCGGGAGACATGCACAGGGGACAGCCCCAGAGAACTTGGGAGCCATGACTCTTGTCCTGAGGGGACTGAGGATCCCCAGCCCACAAGCCAGGGGCACAGCTGAGCCCCCTCCATCTCCTCATTCCAGCCCCCTGCCCAGCACATGGCTTATGTGCATCTCCCATGTGAAAGCAGAATGACAAGCTAGGGGTTGTGAAGCAGGAAGGCGAGAGCAGTTTTCGGAAGCTCCCTCTGGAGGCCATGTGGACCAAGGAGTAGAGGAGGCCAGGCTGGGTGCCGGGAGGCCAATTAGGGGTGGGAGCAACAGTCTCGGTGCCAGCAGGCCATGGCAAAGGCTCAAAAGAGGCCCTGTGGCCACTTCGCTGACCTGGTCCACTCAGGGGCTTTGAAGAGCTGGGGGAAAAGTAAGTACTTGAGAACTGGAATAAAAAAATAGGTAAACATTATAATCCTCTCACTTAGGTACGGTGATCTCCGGCGTCTCAAGCCTGCTCACAAACATTAGCTCATCACCGCGGTGGGAGGTGGTTACTACGGGCATTTTCTCGATGCGGCAGGGAGAGCTTGGAGGTGCCCGTGACTGTGGCAGCAGCAGTGTGCAGGCTCGGAGCGGAACAGGCCCGCAGGGCCGTCCCCTGAAGGCCACGGCCTCTACTCCCTGCAGCTCCGCACGAGCCCCTGCCTTCCACAGGCTCGTCTCCCTACTGCCCACACGCGCCCGTCTCCACCGCCGGCGGTGCCTCCATCTGCCCAAACTCTGCCTCCCAGCTGGCCTTCTGCTCCCCTCTGCCCGCCAACACACAGTCCTGGGGAGATGGCAGGCGGACGGCTCAGCTGCTCCTGGCTGATTCACCTGGAAAGGGATCAGAGACAACACTCGGCTTCTCCCCGGGAGCCAGCAGAGCCTCAGACGGGAGTCTAAGCACAGCTGCCCTGCTTCCTTGCCTTGCATAGCCCACGACTCCATCCGGGTGCCAGCAAGCACCAGGGGAGCCCGATCCCTTGGGAAGATGAGTTCCTAAGAATTCCAGGAGCCAAGCTCTGGGCGGCATCCCAGAAGTGATGACAAAGCCCAAAGCACTGGTTCTTGGAGCCAGACGACTATGAGGAAGCGGGAGGTGCGGACTATGTCCCGCAGACCAGCTCGCGGACCCTAAGCATGGGGAATGGCCCAGCCACATGGGCTCAGTCCGCTACACTGGCACGCAGAGGAAGGGCCTCACCACGACGGCAGAGCGAGAGCCCGCGCTGTGTAAACTGGCCATCGGGTGACTACAATAATGATCATGGCCCACACGTCAGGCTTACTCCTCCTGAAAATTCTCCAGCAAAAAAAGAGGGACCTGTCTCCACATCAGGACTGATTTCTCTGCTCTCAGACGAGAACTGGAGAATCACTGTGGGCCCACAAGGAATTCAACCTCAAAGTCTCCCCAGGTCCTCCAGGCCACCCTGCTGCCTCTGGAGTGCAAAGAGCCAGGATTCCATATTATGCAGCCATCAAAAGGAATGAGATCTTGCCATTTGCAACGACATGGATGGAACTGGAGGGTATTATGTTGAGCGAAATAAGTCAAACAGAGAAAGACATGTATCATATGACCTCACTGATATGAGGAATTCTTAATTGCAGGAAACAAACTGAGGGTTGCTGGAGTGGGGGGTGGGGTGGGAGGGATGGGGTGACTGGGTGATAGACACTGGGGAGGGTATGTGCTCTGGTAAGCGCTGTGAATTGTGTAAGACTGTTGAATCTCAGATCTGTACCTCTGAAACAAATAATGCAATATATGTTAAGAAAAAAAAAAGAAGAAGAAGAAGGTAGCAGGAGGGGAAGAATGAAGCAGGGGAAATCGGAGGGGTAGACGAACCATGAGAGACGATGGACTCTGAAAAACAAACTGAGGGTTCTAGAGGGGAGGGGGGTGGGAGGATGGGTTAGCCTGGTGGTGGGTATTGAAGAGGGCACATTCTGCATGGAGCACTGGGTGTTATGCACAAACAATGAATCATGGAACACTACATCTAAAACTAATGATGTAAAGTATGGGGATTAACATAAGAATAAATAAATAAATAAATAAATAAATAAATAAATAAATGAGCCAGGATTCCAATGTTACCCACAGACTTTTGTGTGGGGGGCGGGGGGGAAGCAGCGTATGATGTTTTAGAAATCTGTTGCTAATGTTAAAGCAAAGATTTCACGTTAAAAAAAAAATTCGAATTTCCAGATTGTGTTAAAGGACATCTGAAAATTTGGTCCAACTTGCTCCTGCTGGAGGTGAGTGGCAGGGCCACGGGAGTCACCCTGTGGCCATGGGCCAGCCCAGCCTCCCTGTGGTACCACCATGCCGGTCCTGCTGCTCCAGGACCTCAGCGGGCAGGGGTAGGGGCTCCAACAAATTAAGGGGCAGGATATCCCTGGTTGCATGACAGGTAGCTCCATGCAGAACCTCGTGAATTGACAAGAGCATGTGATGAGCCCCCACTACCATATGTCTTCCATGAATATAAACACTATTATTGCTGAGATGCAGATTAGATAAAAAGACAATTACTGGGACCAGCTATTAGAATACAGATAAATTCAGTATATATCCCCAAACCATCTGGGTCACTTAGATGTGGCAAATATACCCCCAGAAAAGTTTTCCCTTACTTGAGGTAAGGGTGGGGTGAATTAGGTGTTAAGGCCAGTCTACAAATCCTTTATCACACTCAGAGCAGCAACATGTCTGGTCACAAGGAACACAAGAGAACCAGAACAGAAGAGACATCATCACCTCTCCCTTCATACTCCTTCTCTCTCTCTCTCTCCCCCTCCCTCTCTCCCTCCCTCTCTTCTCCTTCCCTCTTCCAGTCCCATCTCTCCACCCCCATTCCTCCCTCCTTTTTTCTCTCTTGGGTATGAGTTTGCTCATGTTCTCTCGATCTCTGTTACAGCACAAGCAGTTAAGTTGGCATAATTCTAATTGAGCAATTCAAGTTTAAGGGTCTACACTGAGATAGAAAGTTCCAGGGGATGTGTCAAATATCTAGAAATGTCACTGTGAACTGGGGCTAGAACGTGAGCCATGTCAGGTCCATGAAGTGTTCCCTGATCCATCCCTGGTCCATCCCTGCCCCTGTCCACAGTATCTTGAGTTAATCATTCAGTTGTTTATCCACTCAGCAAACTGTGGAAACCACTCAGAACCCCGAGAGGGTTCTCTTGGGACACCAGGCTTTCACTAGTCAAGGGATACTAAGAAAAATCGTGTGGTCCCTGCCTCATGGGACACCCAGCCTAGTGGGGGAGGCACAAGGGAAGATCCCCCTCCAGTGCTCTATGGGAAGTGCCATGATGGAGGGAAGCACTAAGGTATTCACCCGTCATTCTAATTTACGGAAAGACATTGTAGGAGCTTAATCAGGGAGTGACATGATCACTCATGTAATTGAGTAAATTAGATGTCAAGAAACCACTGTTCTGTCCATGATATTGTTAGTTGGATTGTTAGAAAATTGGCAGCCCCCACTCCAGCTCTCCTTTATTTATTGGAAATCTGTGGTGTGTAATGTGATAGGTCGGCCATAAAAACGTCTAATCACTGCACGTGAAATAGCCATGTCTTTCAACTTTGCATGAAAACGGCAAATTCTGCTTACTGTTCCTGGACTCTCTCACAATCTGATCAATTGCGCTAGATCCAAATTATAAGGAATAGAAGAGGCAATGGGAGAGAGAACTAAGACACTATTAGCAAAAGGCCTCTCCCTTGAACAGGAGCCGTATTTCAGATGTGCATATAAGGGCCCAGGTAAACCATGCCAAGGCTACTTTGTGAGGTATTCTGGAGCCCCCTGAGAGGATGGGATCATCAGTTCTCTCCTAGAGAGGCAAAGCCTTTACCCTGAATCCAGAAATCCTTTGTCAATTTGTTGTGAGAGGTCACCTTTATTCTCAGGTGTCAGGTGAGGCTCAGAGCAAACAGAATGTACCCAAGGCAAAATGAAGATTGGGGGCACAACCAGAAAGTCAAGGATTTTACAGAAGGAGGGGTCCCCTCCACATGGGGGGGGGGGAAGAGCAGGTGCTGGTGGATAGAAAGGCAACTTGGTAGCACCTGTGTGACCACATGGAAACACAGCATCCAATGATTGCTATCAATCAGCTACCGCAGTGGTTCCATTCTAGTGTCTGGACTTTTCTCAGACACTGCCCCTGGTTGCTTTGGTAGCTTGGTGCAATTAACTGTATTAACTCGCCTAAGCAGGCTGGCTGCAGGTGACCACAGGGCCACACTGGTGTGGTCCCTGTGAGGATAACCCAGAGCTGCAGAACAGCCACCAACTACCCCACCCGCCCTCCACACACTCCACGTGCTCCTTCATCTGCAGCTACTGGGATGATGATGATGGTAACTGCAAAGACCTCAGGTCAGGAAGAGTAACCCCTCTACAGGGGTAACCATGAGCCAGCTAAGTAATATTTTCCCAGGGGACCCTCCCCAAACTCTCTGTTTTGAGAGGAGCGCCCAAGGCAAAGTGGCATGGCCTTAGAGAAGAGCGTTGGAGCAAGATGAAACTGGTTTTGAAGTTCATCTCTGCCACCTACCAGCTTGGATGACCTAAGGCAAGATACCTGACATCTTTGAACTTGAACTTACTGTAACATTGAGCAAACGAAACCTACTTTGATAGGTTATTATTGAAATTAGAAAAACACTTGTTCATGAATTCACAGAATAAATATGTACTGAGAGCCCACTATGTCCCAGGCACCGTGCTAGGCTTTGCTCAGAGCAGAACCCACCCACAAATGCTTCCTGCTCCAGTGAGGTCTAGACTCTAGTGCGTGTAAACAATTAAGATAATTTCAGATCATTATAAATGCTGTATGCATGATACAGCAAGACGATAGGCTAAGGAGAAGTGGAGGGTGTTATTTAACTAAGGTGGGCTGAGAAGACCTCTCTGAGAAGCTGGCATGTAGTAGACCCTGAGTCATGAGGAGTCAGTCCTGCGGGAGCCCTGCAGGAAACCATTCCAGGCAGAGGGGCTCAGAGGGGAACAAACATGGACTGTTAATTGGCCAGAAAGGTCTGTGTAGCCTGGAGGGTCCTGAGGAGTGGGAGGCAAGGGTCAGAGCCCACAGGGACCCGAGGGCCATGGCACAAAGTTGGGGTTTTATGTCAAATGTAATGGGAAGACACTGGGAGGTTCTGCATTGGAGAGAGAGATTACCTGCCTTAGAATGGGTGAGAAGGAACCCAGAAGC
The DNA here is from genome assembly GCF_029215605.1 of Mirounga angustirostris. Lineage (NCBI taxonomy): Eukaryota > Metazoa > Chordata > Mammalia > Carnivora > Phocidae > Mirounga > Mirounga angustirostris. Next base: position 124,842,849 of record NW_026991709.1, read on the forward strand.
CGTGATGCCTGTTGGTAGGGAGGCCAAAGATGGCTACGGCTAGCACCGGGTGGTACAGGGGGAGGGAAGTGGACAGATCCAGGAGGCCCTCTGGAAGGAGAGCCAGCAGGGTCTGTGGGTGGACTGGATAAGGGCCATGAGGGCAAGGGAGGAATTAAAGGTGACCTGTGCTCTGGGGCTATGACCACCAGGTAGATCATAACATCATCTACTGTGGTGTAAAGAGTCCACAGCTCCACTGTGGACCTGCTATGGCTGAGGAGCCTGTCAGATATCCCCATGGAGGGACCCGGGGACAAAGGGGAAGTACGGGTTTGCAGTGAGTGGACAGTCTGGGCTGGAAAGAAGTTTGGGAGTCATCAGTGTTTCGATAGTATTTAAAAGTCCAGATAGTGGTTGAGATGCCCTAAGGAGCCCCAGAATATAAAGTCCAGTGCAATCAATAAAAGCTGTAATAATAATGACCGTACACAATAAATAATGAATTCGGCGAGGTGGTGGCCCAACCGCCCGGCATCCTCTCGATTCGTTCCTGGGGTGGGGGGGGTGGGGGGGGAGAGGAGGGTAATGAATCCAAATCGAACAAAAGACTCTGAGGACTCCAGAGCTTCCCACCCGTCCCCTCGCCCTGGTGCCCGTGTCTGGGGACCTCACCTGCTGAATTCTTCCCTCCTTCAGTGCACCAGTCCCCCAGCCCAGAGAATTGGCCAATTTGACTCATTTGTTGCTCGGACTGTAAAAGGAGCCCACGTGCCTGGCCCCAGGGCACATGTGCAGTAACAGGAAGAGGCAGTGTTATAAAGAAGTGAGGGCCTCCTCTGCAGGCCCGGAGCTGTAGACATGACCCCGCACCGCTCCATCCCCTGAGCTGCAGCTGGTTTAAAAGGCCGCTGTCTGATATTGTTTTAGTAACTAGGTATTTCTATGGCCTCCCTCTGGCCTCCACTTTTCTGATCTCTGCTACACTATTAAGCAGAGGCCTTCCTCCCTGTGCAGTAACCTACCATGAAGGGCCATGGCCGTCACAGCGGCCAGAGCAGGGGGCTGAGCTCTTACAGAAGCAGCCACCTGCCTGGTGTAAGGACCAAACTTGGGCTGGGAGGAAAAGAAGGAGCTCTGGGATCCTGCTCTACCACTCCTGTGCCATGTAAACAAGTTGCTGAACTTCTGGGAGCCTTGGTTTCCACACTGAAAACCAGGAAGACATGGCTAGGAGGATGCTGATACTTACTACTTTATACTGGGAACATGGTGGTTCTCATTTCATTTAATTCTAGCACACTGTGGCTGAGGTCAGGCCGTCCCAGGCAGCATTAGGTGATACCAGCCTCTGCCTGAGATTTTGAATCCAGTGGGATCCGAACATCTTGTGGCTGCCTGGGTCCCTCTACAAAGGGGTCAATGCCATCCTGGCCTTCCTGGGTGGGCAACTCCTTCTGAATACTCCTCAGGTGACCTGAGGGGTGCACTCCCTTTTGTGAGCCAGAGCTAACCCCTGCTTTGCTCTGCCAAGGGATGACATCCTCTTCTCTGCCCCATGCCCTAATGGAATACACTTAGAGTGGGCGGGCTGGGGCTGTTTTCCTAACCTCCCTTGCTCTCTCCACCCCTGTGAACTCTGCCCTGGGCACCTTCCTTGCTCCAACCAGATATCCACAGACCCTGGACAGTAGGTCTGGAGATGGACTAATATCGTTATGTCTCTCTCTAGACTGTTGGCTCTCCTCGGGGAGGCCAGAGCTCACCCTCTCAACATCCACTGCAACTGGCCCATCTGTGCCAGTCCCTGGGGAACAAACTTGAGCAGTGAAAACTCTCTTTATCTGATTCACCCACTTTACCTATTCTTTCTATTCACTCTGTCAGATGCAAGGACCCAACACCCAAGGAGCTCAAGGAGACTCTTACACTTGTGTCCCATAAGCGAGGTAAAGTAATTACCCGCAGTATGCTGTGTGTGTCCCCACAACTATTTGCCAGTTGTATTCGTTATTATAAATACTTAATTTAACTAGCTATGAATAAACTTACTAAGTATAGTTGTGGAAAAGAGCTGTTGCTTCTATGACACTGAGCTGAATGCTTTGGAAAGAAAACAGATGCAAGTTGCTAAGAAATGGCTCACGTTTTGGACGGGGTAAGACAAGGCTAAAAGATCAGAAACAGCAGCATTAAAATCTAGCGGATTTTGCACCCAAAATGCTTGAGGGTCTTCAAGTCCTTGTTCCATTAAAAGAAGCCAGAAGTGACCACTGTCGAGTGTGTGGTTTAGGTGGCCAGAGTAGAGTGACTCCTGAGCACGCACCTTCTTTTCCATCATCAAAGCTAACACTGTGGAACACATCTCATCCTTCCAACAGCCCTGTGAAGTAAGTACCACTGTGAGGAAACTGAGGCATGGAGACATTCAGTGACTTTCTCAAGGCTACACAACTTGTAAGAGGCAGAGGCAAGATCTGAACCCACTTAATCATCCCTCTGGTTAGAACTCATCAAACCCTGGAGGCTCATGGCCTCAAATGCACCATGTGGCTGCTCAGTGGCCCATGATAGCTATGGGCATGGCACAGCAGACCTGCTCTGTGGATTCATTATTTTCCTATGAAGACACCTGATTCTGTGCCTTATACAAATGTCCATTATTAAAAAGGCCACAGGTATGTATCCCACTGTTCACTAGTCCATTTCCCCCACCATATGATAAGCAACTTGAAGCCAAGAATGTGTCTTATTCCTATTTGTATCCCCAGAACCTGACACATAGTAGGTGCTTAATAAATGTCTGGTGAACTGAACTGTGCAAGTCAGGCCCCTACTCTGCATATTTCACTTCCCCAACCCTCCACCATACCAGCTCCCTTCAACGACCAGCTTCTCCAAGGACTCTCCGTGATGTGTCTAGACTACCCCCTGCCCCAGCGTCAGCACTGTACTTCTCTCCCCCATCCCACCGTCTACATCTGTTTCCCTTCTCTGTGGAGCACAGAACCTTTTTATTCCCTGTAACCTTCCCCACACATTACAGCTGCAGTACCCACAGGCAGTTTCTTTCCTCCAAAGTACCCTGCTCAGAATGAGGGTAAATTACCACCCAGGGGTGCCTTTGCATGTGGCCTTGGGGTCCAAACAGCTGAGCTTCATGCCTCGTGATTAATTGATGAAAAACGATAAGAGTTTCCTCTCAGTTATGCTCTTTAAGTTAAAATATAACTCTTTGTTAAAACAGCCAAGGCAGAGATCCTAAGTAGCATTAATCATGTCCACATTTTAAAATCTGATACATAATTTAAGATCAAGAGGCAAAGAAAGATAAGCACTTAAGTACGATTTGGTATCTTTTTGTTAAACCTTGACTCATCAATCAACACCTCACCTAACCCTCATCTTTTCCCCTGGGTGCAGCAGAACCCCTCCTTCAAATCTCCCTGAATTTTACCTTTAGAGATGAGGTCTTTGTCAGTGGTTGTCAGGGTACACATTCTCCTGGTTCCAATTCTCCCCCAGTGGCCGCCAGATCCGTTTCCACTACAGGCAGAAGGGACTGTTGGTCCAGAGCCCCTGAGAAGGGGACTCCAGCAAGTGGTGCCCACAGCATTTCCCTCAGATGCTCCAGGAGACCAGCCTACTGTCCCCTCAGCCTTCTCTCCTCACTGCCAGCACAGGGCCCAATAAGAAGTGACATGGCACAGCAGTCCCCAACCAAGCATTTCCCCAGATTTGGTCCTTGGCCATCTACTTCCTCTGTGGTCCCTCTTAAAAGAGTTCACCCATTCCTTCATCTGAGTGAGTCACCATCTTTTGCTTCTGTGAACTTTTTTTTTAATTAATTTAATTTTATTATGTTATGTTCGTCACCATACATTACATCATTAGTTTTTGATGTAGTGTTCCATGATTCACCCAGTGCTCCATGCTGTACTGCTTCTGTGAACTTTTGACCAAAATCCTGAACCCAGTTCCAAGCTTGAAATTAACTACCAGCATCAGAAATCGGGGCCAAGGGAGGTAGAGGGTGGAACTCTCCATTCCCATCACCAAATCAAATCTGAATGCCCAACTCTGAACTAATTAAGCACCTTCTCCCCAAGGCTCTTCTCCGTGACACTTCCCAACTCCAGGCTTGGAGCCAGTCATGCGGTGTCTGCCTTCTTACCTCTGAAACTGAGTCTGCTTCTGAAGCTTGTTTCCTCTTCCTTCTCAAGGCCACTGGCACCTCTCACTCCCTTTCGCCTACCTGCTCCCCCCAGCCTTGGACATTGGGATGCTCCTGGAGCTTCTGCGGCAGCTTCCTACCTGGCCTCTGCCCAGCTCCCACTCGCCCCGCTCCGTCTGCCCAGCACTTCCTGATTAATTTCACAGAGCCCCACTGTGGTCACACCAATCTCTTTTCTAACCACTGTCCAGTGCTGCTTCTGTGATCTGAGCCTTGGGGTGCTGGGTAAAATGTAGGCAGAAAATGAGAGGGGGCATAATATATCTTCCCCTGACAAAATACATACATACATGCATATACATACAAAGTAGAAAGACGTCAATATTCCAACATGGTATTTTCAGAGGGAGATTAAAGATCTCTGTCCAGCTAGAGTCAACTATAACCAAATTAAAGGCATTCATAAAGCTAATGAAAGGATATGCCCCATCAGGGAGAATGGTCACACCCAGAGAATAAGAAGAAGATTCTCAGAGAATTAAGCCGGGGCCTTCCCAGCACTGCCCCACCCCCTACACATGCACCCACGCATTTCCCATTCTCGGTGGAAGGGGTAAGTCCCCAGGTATTCAGTGATACTTCGGCGCCGGTGTTCCATAGCCCCAGATAGCCCTGCAGAGCTCAGAATCCTGCCGGCCAAAGGGAGGTTTTCTGCCCCTTTGGAGTTGCCTAAGGGACAGGGTGTCCTTGCCAGAGAGCTTGGGTATCTGCTCCCCTTGGAAGTTCTGCTCCCAGGGTAACAAACACACAGGGCTGGGTCCACATATGAGCCTCTGGGAGCCTCAAGGGTGTGACTCTGCCCTGACCAGATGGAGCTGTCCTCCACATGCTGATGAAAACGAATTTCCAAGTCTGCAGCCCTAAGATCCAGCTCCCCATGGTAGTGAGGTGCCCTATTAAGACCTAGTAGAATACACTGCCAGCTACCCAGGGATCCTCCTCAGCCCTGGAAACCTGAAAAAAAAATCAGCACAAGCTTTGGAATGAACAGACCAAGCTCCACTTCTATCCACTCTCACCTCAGCAATAGCTAACTCCTCAAGACACCTGCCCAGATGACCCTAGGATGTAGGAACCTCCCAGAGCTTGACCATCAGGCTGGGGAGAAGGCAGCAGGTACTGGCCATAAGAGAAGCAGTTCTTCCCTGTGGGCAGCTCTCCTGAGTCTTAGGCCCTCTCCAGCCCAGGCCTGAGAAGGAAAAAGCCCACTGGGTCTAGCCTCCAGTGACTGACACTCCTTGGGTGATGCTTTTGTTAAAATCAAACACAAATGGAGGCCTGCCTTGACAGGTTTTGAGCAGACAAAACCAGTTTAGTCATAGAAGCAAAGCCTGATTTAGCTTATTTTGCAAGACAAGTCAACCTGGGTCACTTTTTGCTAATGTGTCTGAAAATCTAAGTGAAACTTAAATTGTTCCCCCAAGCTGATATGAGATAACCACTAAACAATTCACTTTCATTTAAGAAAATTCTAATATTCTAACCAATCACCATGAAGAACAGCCAGCTGCCTTCACGCTACTTTATAACAATATTATATCCGAGCCTCATTTCCTGTTTTGGTTTGAGTGCTCCCCATTTGCAAATTGTCTTTTTCATGTGTGTACAATAAACTTTTACTAATTAGTACTTCAGTGATTCACTAGTTTTACTTCTGTTTTTTTCCTGAACTTTGACACTTTCTTTGCCACATGCAATTGCATTCAAAATTTAAAATTTTGAAAAAGTTAAATTTCTAACTTGTTCTCACCATATCATCCATACACAATATCTAGAAAGGGAACAATCAAGGAGAGAGACAGGCATTTTTGGCAGCTGGTCCACCCTGTCCCAGCCTTCTGCCCACTCTCTGGGGCTGGTGTTTCCTGGGACTCAGGTGTGAGGACAGGGGCAGGAGGCCTCTGCTCACCCTCCGCTTGGACATGGGGCTGCCCCTGGCTCTGTCCTAGCTCAGAGTGATCCCCGTTCCTTTCCCATTAACCACCTCAAAGATTCCTTATTTTAACAAGCCCCAGTGAGGAAGTCCCACCCTTCTCCAGATAACTCAGTTTCTTAGCTTATCCTTCTTGTATGCATGTTACATTGAACCATGTGAAATTGCCAACACTCAATCATTTCGACCTTTAAAAATGTGATTTCATATGGTTTAATCCAATACAAGCAGGTGTGAATATAGAGTCTAATTAATCCCTTTTTTATTCAAAAGGTAACATATTAAATACTCTGTTTTGCATCTTGCTTATTTGACTTAATAAATCTTGGCAATCTTTCCAACTCAGGTCATTGAGAGAATCTTTTTTGTTTTTTGGGGTTTTTTTTTAACAGCTTCAGAGTATTATTCCATTGTGTGGATGTTCCATTAGTTATTCAACCAGTCCCCTATGATGGACACTTGGGTTGTTTCCAATCTTTTGCTATTATAAACAATAGAGCAAAGAATTATCTCGAACATCATTTTGCACAAGTATATCTGCAAGATAAATTCCTAGAAATGGAGCATCAAGGTCAATGGGTGTATGTATTTGTAAATTTGATAGATTTTGCCAAAAGGCCCTCATTAAGAATGTGCTAATTTACATTCCCACTAGTGATGTTTGAGAGTTCCCAGATCAGTGATTCTTAACATTTTTCCTTTAGATCAGTGTTTTCCAAAGTGCAGGTTGTGACTCATTACTGAGTCATGAAATCAATTCCGTGGGTTGCAATCAGTATTTCTTAATGAAATAAAATAGGATAGCATATAATAGAATCAAGAAGAATAAAACAGAAAATATTACATTGCGGGGTCCCAGCACAAAAGTGGCAGTTTGAAAAGCACCCAGACTATATGTGAAAGAGATTCATCTGCTAATTTGGAGGGATTGGTTGGAGGGGCAGGGGACAGCTGGGACTCTCTATGGAGACAGAGGTGCTGGCGGATACCACTGTTGCACTCTCCACAGACCTTGTTAACACAGATAGGCACACGTGGACATGGCACCCTCTTGCTACCTTGCTAAGGCTGGCGGGAGCGAGGAGTTGTGGTTGCCCCCCAGCCCCTGGCTGAGGCCAGTGAGCGTGAGCCGTACAGCATTCTCGCACTCCCTTACGAAAGCCCACAGACCTGTGCAGACAAGGCACTCTTCTCCCTTGCTAAAGCCAGTGGGTGCACAGACACAGCAGTTTCCCAACTGCCTTGCTGAAGTTGGCAAGTGTGCTCCACCCCATACGTTAGCAGCTGCCTCAGTAAACACAGGGGGCACATGCAATCCCATGGGAGATGTTCTTTGATCACTTGGCCCTGGTGGCCAAAGGGGCTTGCATTCCTGGGCTCCACAGGACTGTAACAATTGGAAAGACAGTTCTTGGCAGGCCACCACCCTCAGGACACTGCACAGAGAGCAGATCGAAACACACTACCAGTCTTCCTGTGGAAAAGGCCCATTTAACGTGTCCTGGAGCTTCAGTCTGAGGGACAGGCTTTGGCTTTGCCACACATCTATGGGATACAGAAGCACTCTCAGGGAATGTAAGCAAGGAGATACTGTCCTTGCACACTCCTGTGGCCTTGCTGCAGCTCAAGAGTATCCCCCCAGAAAGATTATACCCTTGTCTGGAGCCCCAATTTTTTTAACTCTCATCTGGGGGTCACCTCCAGATCTCCTGATCTAGAGGCCCACAGGGATTATGGTTACAGCCCTACAGAACTATATATATTTGCATAATTTGAAAGCTGCTTCCTGAGGGTCTCACTGCCAATCCACCTGAAACTAGGTGCTAAATGAGATCCCTCCCTTTGGAACATGGACATGTCTTGGCACACCCTCAACAACGGGGGTATATTAAGAATAAATCAGGCTGTTTAAACAATCACAAAGGTTCAGGAGACAACCAAGATGTAGGGGAAAGTTAACAATAAGGTTCATCACCTACACAAGGCCACTCCTTCAAGACTGGGAGAGTACCTATTTTGCCTAACACACAGAAATAAACACAGAGAGTCAAGAAAAACAAAGAAACAGAGGAATATGCTCCAAACAGAAGAAAAAGATAAAACCTCACAAATGGACTTAATGATATAGAGATAAGTAATCTACCTCAAAAGAATTCAAAGTAATGCTCATGAAGATGCTAGCTGAACTCGGGAGAAGAATGAATAAACACAATGAGAACTTCAACAAAGAGATGGAAAATATAAGAAAGCACCAAACAGAAGTCACAGAGCTGAAGAATACAAGAACCAAACTGAAAAATACACTAGAGGGGTTCAACAGCAGACTGTATGAAGCAGGAGAACTGATCAACAAGCTGGAAGACAGGGTAAGGGAACTCACCAAAACAGAGCAGAAAAAAAAAAAATTTTTTTAAGTGAAGATAGCTTAAGGAACCTATGGACAACATCAAGCAGAATACTGTTCACATTATAGAGGTCCCAGAAGGAGAAGAGAGATGGAAGCAGAAAACTTATTTGAAAAAGTAATGGCAGAAAACTTACCTAACCAGGGGAAGAAAACAGACATCCAGGTCCAGGAACTTTCCAAATAATATAAACCCAAAGAGATCCATACCAAGGCCCATTATAATTAAAATGTCAAAAGTTCAAGATAATAAGAGAATCTTAAAAGTAGCAATAGAAAATCAACCTATTATGTACAAGGGAAACTCCATAAGTCTATCAGATTTTTCAGCAGAAACTTTGCAAGCCAGAAGAGAGGGGCATGATATATTCAAGGTGATGAAAGGAAAAAACGTCCAGCCAAGAATACTTTACTTGGCAAGGTTATTATTCATAATTAAAGAGATAAAGAGTTTTCCAGAGAGGCAAAAGTTGAAGGAGTTCATGACCACCAAACTGGCTTTAAAAGAAATGTTTAAGTGATTTCTCTAAGCTGAAAAGAAATGGCACTAATTAATAACAAAAACTTATGAAAGTAAAAATGTCACTGGAAAAGGTAAATATATAATAAAAGTAGTGGGTTAATCACTTCTAAAGCTAGTATGAAGGTTAAAAAACAAAAGTAATTAAATTAAAACTGAAATAACTAGTTAAGGAATACATAAAATAAAAAGATGTAAAATGTGACATCAAAAACATAAAATGTGGAAAGGGGAGGTAAAAATGTAGAATTTTGGAATGAGTTCAAATTTCAGTTGTTACCAACTAAAAATAGACTGTTATATACATAGGATGTTATATCTGAACCTCACAGTAACCACAAAGCAAAAACCTGTAGTAGATACACAAAGAAAATGAAAAAGGAATCTAAATATAACACTAAAGAAAGTCATCAAACCACAAGAGAAGAAAAAAGGAACAAAGAGAAACTGCAAAACATCTAGGAAACAATTAACAAAATGGCAACGGCAATAAGTACCTACTTATCAATAGTTACTTTAAATGTAAATGGACTAAATTCTCCAGTCAAAACACATAGAATGGCTGAATGGATAAAAAAACAAGACCTAGCCATATGCTGCCTATAAGAGACTCACTTCAGATGTAAAGACACACAGACTTAAAGTGAAGGGTAGAAAAATAAGTTTTATGCAAATGGAAACTAAAAGAAAACTGGTATAGCTATACTTACATCAGACAAATAGACCTTAAAACAAAGATTATAATAAAAGACAAATATGAGCTTGCATAATAATAAAGGGGTCAATTCAACAAGAAGATAAAACATTTATAAATATTTATGCACCCAACATAAGAATACCTAAATATACACAGCTAATATTAACAGACCTAAAGGGAGAAACTAACAGCACTACAATAATTGTAGGGGACATTAACACCCCACTTACACCAATGGATAGATCATCCAGACAGAAAATCAATAAACTTTAAACAACACATTAGACCAGAGGGACCTAATAGATATGTACAGAACAGTCCCTCTAAAAGCAGCAGAATACAAGTTCTTCTCAAGTGCACATGGGACATTCTCCAGGATAGATCACATGTCAGGCCACAAAACAAGTCTCAATAAATTTAAGAAGATTGAAATCATATCAAGAATCTTTTCCAGCTGCTTAAAATCAATTACAAGAAGAAAACTGGAAAAATCACAGATATGTGGAAATTAAACTACGTGCTACTACACAACCACTGGGTCAAAGGGAAATTAAAAAATACCCACAGACATATGAGAATGGAAATACAATATATCAAAATCTATGGAACACAGCAAAAGCAGTTCTAAGAGGGAATTTTCTAGCAATACAGGACTACCTCAAGAAACAAGAAAAATCTCAAAAACAATCTAACTTTAAACCTAAAGGAAATAGAAAAAGAACAAAGTTAGTAGAAGAAAGGAAATAATAAAGATCAGAACAAAAATAAATGAAATAAATATTAAAACGATGATAGAAAAGATTAATGAATCTAAGAGCTGGTTCTTTGAAAAGATAAACAAAATTGACAAACCTTTAGCAAGACTCACCAAGAAAAAAGAGATAAGCCTTAAGTAAATAGAATTAAAAATGAAAGAGAAACTAATACCATAGAAAAACAAAGGATCATTAAGAGACTATTGTGAACAATTATATGCTAACAAATTGGACAACCTAGAAGAAATGGATAAATTCTTAGAATCATACAATCTCCCCAGACTGAATCATGAATAGAAAATCTAAATAGAGCATTAACCACCAAGTAGATTGAATCTTTTAGTCAAAAACCTCCCAACAAACAAAAGTCCAGAAACGGCTTCACTGGTGAATTTTACCAAACATTCAAAAATGTAATATCTATCCTTCTCAAACTCTTCCAAAATATCAAAGAGGAGGGAATGCTTCCAAACGCATTTTATGAGGCCACATAACCCTAATACCAAGACAAGGGCATCACAAAAGAGAAAATTAACAGCCAATACCCCTGATGAACACAGACGCAAAAATTGTCAACAAATACAAAGCAAACCAAATACAACAATACATTAAAAGGATCATACACCATGATCAAGTGGGATTTACTTGTGGATGCAAGGATGGTTCAACATCTGCAAATCAGTCAATGTCATACATCATATTAACAAAATGAAGGATAAAAACTGTATGATCATCTCAACTGATGCAGAAAAAGCATTCTGCGAAAAGGAACATCCATTTATAATAAAAACTCTTAACAAAGTAGATATAGAGGGAACATGCCTCAACATAATAAAGGTCATATATGACTATCCCGCAGCTTATAACATCATATTAAGTGGTGAAAAGCTAGAAGCTTTTCCTCTAAGTTCAGGAACAAGACAAGGATTCACACTCTCACCACTTCTATTCAATGGTATATCGTATTTGAAGTCCTTACCAGTGCAATTAGGAAAGGAAAGAGAAAAAAGGCATCCAATTGGAAATGAAGAAGTAAGACTGTCACTATTTGCAGATGATATGATTTTATATACTGAAAGCCCTAAAGACTCCCCCCAAAAATATTAGAACTAATAAATAAATTCAGTAAAATGGCAGAGTACAAAATCAATATACAAAAATTGGTTGTGTTTCTATACACTAACAATGAACTATCAGAAAGAGAAATTAAGAAAATACCCCATTTACAATTGTACCAAAAATAATAAAATACCTATGAATAACCTTAACCAAGGAGGTGAAAGACCTGTACACTAAAAACTATAAGTCACTGATAAAAGAAATTTGAAGAAGACACAAATAAATGGAAAGATATCTCATGCTCATGGATTAGAACTGATATTGTTAAAATGTCCATATCACCCAAAACAATCTACAGATTCAATGCAACCCTTATCAAAATTCCAACAATATTTTCCACAGAAAAAGAATACACATCCTATAATGTGTATGGCACCACAAAAGCCAAAACAATCTTGAAATAGAAGAACGAATCTGGAGGCATCATGCTTCCTCATTTCAAATTATATCACAAAGTGAAAGTAGTCAAAACAGTATGGTATTGGCATAAAAACAGACACTGATCAATAGAACAGAATAGAGAATCCAGAAATAAACCCATGCATATATGGTCAATTAATTTACAAAAAAGGAGGCAAAAATATACAGTGGGGAAATGACAGTCTTTTCAGTAAATGTGGTTGAGAAAACTGGACAGCCAGATGCAAGAGAATGAAACTAGACCACAGCAAAGGAAACCATCAACAAATGAAAACACAACCAAAATACATAAAGAACTCATAAAACAATAGCAGAAAAACAAACAATCCAATTAAAAATGGGCAGAAGACATGAACCGACATTTCTCCAAAGAATACATACAGATGGCCAACAGACACATGAAGAGATGCTCAACAACACTAATCATCAGGGAAATGTGAATCAAAACCACAATGAGATAACACCTCACACCTGTCAGAATGGCTAAAATCAAAAACACAAGAAACAACAAGTGTTGGCAAGGATGTGGAGAAAAGAAACTTTCATGTACTGTTGGTGGGAATGTAAGCTGGTGCAGCCATTGTGGAAAACAGTATAAAAGTTCCTCAAAAAGTTAAAAATAGAACAACCGTATGATCCAGCAATTTTACTTCTGTGTATTTATCTGCAGAAAATGAAAATAGTAATTTGAAAAAGTATATGCACCCCTATGTTCATCACAGAATGATTTACAATAGCCAAGATATGGAAACAATTTCTGTCTGTTGAATGAGTAAAGAAGATATGGTGCACACACGCACATATAGACACACAAATACTACTCAGCCATAAAAATGAATAAAATCTTGCCATTTGCAACAACATGGATGGACTTTGATGGAATCAGACTAAGCAAAATAAATCTGAGAAAGACAAATACCATATGATTTCACTTATATGTGGAATTTAAGAGACAAAATAAATGAACAAAGGAAACAAAACAAAAATCAAAGATACAGAGAGCAGAATGGTGGTTGCCAGAGGGGAAGGGGGTGGAGGAGTGGGAGAAAGGAATGCAGGGGGTCAAGAGGCACAAATTTCCATTTAGAACATAAATAAGTCATGGGGATATAATGTACAGCATGGTGACGAGAGTCAATAACCATTGTAGAGAATACTTAAATGGTACCAAGAAAATAAACCCTAAAAGATAACTGTGAATGATGACAGATAGTAACTCTGGTGACCATTGATGACAAATAGACTTACTGTGGTGACTATTTCACAATGTATACAAATATCGAATCATTATGTTGCACACCTGAAACCAATGTGATGTTATATGTCAATTATACCTCAATAAAAGAAATTTTTTAAAAAAGAAAATGCCATATTGACTTGCATGTAGACGGGGTAAGCACTGTTTGGAGAACTTTTGTTTCAGAGATGAGATATAGATGTAGATAGAGATATACCCAGAAAACTGACGCACACGCGCACACACACACGTACACATTCACGCATGCATACATGCACACAGACACACAGACACAGAGGGGTGAGACAGAGTCAAGATAGCAATTTTTTTACCATACACCATGGTCAAAAAAATTTAAATCTTAGATCTTGAACCTCTTCAAGAATCTGAGGAAAACTGTAGAAACTCTTCTGAGAAAATGTGTCAAAAGTCTCTGACCTCTGGGAGGCCCGTCAGCGCCTCCCCCCACCCCCGCCCCCTCCATTGCCCTGGGCAATGACTGGGAGCCAAGCAAGGACAGGCCGGTGGGTTTTTTGTCCTCACGTCCACCACAGCCAGCCCAGCTGGCAGTGAATGGGCATTCCGAAAACACCTGCAACACTGAAGAAATGAACAGCCGCTTTCTCCCCATGTGTCACCTCCGTGTGCCTTCTACTGCTCCCTCGCTTTCTTGGCCATCATGAGACGGTCCCCCACGTGCTGCCTTGGTTCTTAGGAAAAGTAAGGAGAAAGAGCAGGTGTCAGTCCTGCTGAAAAATCAGTCCACTGATTTTTTTTTTCCTCTGAGCCTATGGCTCTGTAGAGAAATACAGCCACTAGAGAAGGACTGGGCGGGGAAGCGGAGGGAGGCAGGGGGAGCGAACTAGAATGAGAGGAACCGGCAGTGTGTGTGCAAAGGTGTCCCCAACAAACGGAGGAAAGGCCAGCCAGCGAGCTCAGGGAAGAAAACAGCCAGCCCATTTCTGAAGTCAAGAAGCCCTTCCTGACAGCTGGGAACAGGGCCCCAGGTCTTCCGGAGCCTTCTCCTGACACAGGGACTGCCCAGCACGGTTCAGAAGCTGCAGAACAGGGAATTAAAGGAAAGGAGGTGAACAGAACCTCACACAAAAGCAACTAACAGCAGCGGGGCTCAGAAGAGGGACAGAGGAGGCGCATAAACGTAAAAAGGCCCAGTGCTGGGGCAGGGGGTTGCCTGAGCCACCGTCTCCGCTGTTCGTAGCAGAACAGAGGACAAGAAGGCGCCAAGTTCCCTAAAGCGTTTTCCCAATGAGACAGCCTTCATCCTGACAGGAGCCGAGGCACTGTGATCTCCCACGGCACTGCCCCTGGGCCCCACCTGCCCACCACCTTCCTCCCAAATGAACGCTAACTCCAGGCTGTGAAAAGGAACCCAACCGTGTTGCCCACTGTGATTCTCCATTTTATGCGGGAGATGGTTGGGACAAGGGACACAGTCTGGGCAGAGGACGACTGACACGCAGCAGGCCTGCTTTTCCCGGTCTCCACATTAAATACGAAGCTGGGTAAGAAGATAACGACGTTAGAAAGAAGGAACAATGCTTTGCAGGGCGTGCCACACCTGTTCTATTTCCAGGCTCCGAGGTGAAAGAGGAAATTCAAAATGCTGAGTTTCTTTCCCAAGGCTGGTTCCAGGAGCTCTGGAATAATAGCCACTACTCCCCGGAACCAAGTACAGTAAGAGACTGTTAAGTCTTTAAAAACCCAACACAAATATTGATTCTCCTTTTACCTAATTTCTTCCTTCTTTTGTTCCTGGTGGAGCTAGCTGCCACTTAAGAGCCCTGGGTTTAAAAGACGAGCGCACATGAGGTCATATTGATTTTCACCTAAGAACTCGCCTGCTCTTGAAGTGAGCTCACCTCAGGTAAGCGGGGGTCCAGGTTATGGCCCGGTGGTCCCAGCCTCCGCAGGCAGGGAGTGCTGGACAGAGACAGAAGGGGCTCTTTCACACACCGACACTTTGTTCCTGTCAAAACAGAACTCTTCCTTAGAAGAGTGAAAAATAAAATTCTTCAAGTTTAAAAGTTGATGAGTAATTATAAAAAATCATGGATAAAAAGATAAGTAAAGGTCAACCGCTACCCTTAAGAAAAAAACAAAAAAAAACAGTCAACTGCACAAGAAAGATGCAACTTCAGGCTATTTTTAACTGACACCCTGACTTCTACAAAGGAATTGAGATGGCCGTGTATATCGCATGGGATGGGAAACAGGCCCATTGAGGCCATCAGACAGACTTAGAGGAGTGGCAAGAACACATGTCTAAGTGGGTCTTGGGGACTGGGTGGCCAGGGACAGCTTTAGAGAAACATCTTATTACTTCCAGCAATTTACCAGTTAGCTGGGAGACTGGAGGGGCGGAATAGAGGGCCCTTTACACACAGGCATGGTGAGAGATGCGGGAAACCCGGTAGGAGGGCCCAGGTGACATGAAGCCATGAATGCCAGGTCTGCCAGGCCAGGGGAGCCTAGTACCCACCCCAGCGGATGTCCAGGGTCCCCTGGAGTGAGGCCACACACACATGCAGCGGTTCTCACAGCCATACCACCAAGGACAGCCCCAAGTTCCATCCTAAGTAGAAGGAACACAGCACCCACAAATGTCCATGTGATTTTGAGTCCAAGTGACTCTGTCAGGTATGATGCATGCAAAGTCCTATAGTGTGTCCTGTAGCCCGTTCTACTCTGGGCCCCAGGAAGACAGCCTCTACTAGCTAGTACCTGCTGGGAGCCCCTTTGCCTCGAGGAGGAGCAAGAGGGTCACCGACTGTGCCACGGAACGGAGCAACTCAGCAAGAGAGATGTTCCTGCTCCCAGGGCCCAAAGCCAGCTTTCAGTTTCTTGATCCCCAAACCCCAAGATCTGCAGCACCTTGTCCAGCAGGCCCTCCAGCCACTCTGTGACCAAGGTTGGTGCTGCCAGGCCACCAGGCCATATTGGTTGCTGTGGCTGGGAGCACTTTAATTAGTGTTCTATTTTAATTGATGATATGTTTTAATTGGTGTTTCAATTTAATTAAAGTTTTATTCTAATTGGGTATCTATTTTTTTTTTGAACTTACAAGATTTAAACCAAAGGAAGAATAACAGCCTGTCCGGAAAAACAAATCCGTGACCAAACAAGCCAGTATCCCTGGGGGGAAACTGTGGTTAAGACAGGCATAAGTCTATTTTAGGGCTCCAGGGAGACAGACTAAGGAAATCCATGGGATACACACCTCTGATCTCTTTGGGCCCAACTCAAACTGCTCCTTCTCCCTCTCTGCTGACCCCAACTCCAGACCTGCCCAACCACTCTTTCCCCAGAGAGCCAGCTGCTTCTCCTGGATATCTACCCCTGTGCTAGACACCCAGCTGGTGTTGCCACTGAGCCCCACCACCCTTTGTGCTGGACCCCATGCTCCTGGCAGGTGGGGAAGGCCCTGGGCAAGCACTATGCTTTCTTGCTTCCCAGAGCATCCCTCCCTCACCCAAGACGGTCAGCAGTATCTGAGACTCAGAATTGATCGTGTGAGGGGTAGCAGTGAGACCAACATGGACGTTCTAAGGAATCCCTGTAGAGCAGAGCCCCCATCCTAGCCCTGGCTGGGAGGCTGCTAAGTATTTCTGAGGGCTCTTCTTCACCCCTCCAAAATGAATACCCTAGGTAGATATTGGGCAGAAGGCCAGAGACCACCACCATATCACGCATGAGCCATTCTTTTAACCCAACAGTGCTGGACACATCTTTCCCACCTCCGGGGGGTGTTCTCTTCCTGTCTCTCCTTGTCCCCACCCCCATCCCCCATCCATTCTCTAACTCTTCCACACACCTTCTTTCCAGGACAGCTTCCTTTTCTGGAACCTGGCATGGCTCTCCTTATTCTGCGATCTGTTTGCCTCCTCTAGCTGGCACTGGAAATTCTCTCATTTGGATTGCTGAAACTCAGGTGAATGTTCTATACATAGAGGTGCACTGCCTCCTTGTCTCCGCAGATGTAGATTCCATCCCACCAGGCCAGGAAGCAAGCTTGCCAAAGTCACTCTTTCCACCCCCTTTGCTGCTGATCTCAGCCACATCCCATGCACTTGACTGCTTTCTTCTTAAGCGCCCTGGCCCCCGCCAACTCTACAATGACACGATCATCTTTCTACTTCATCACCTTCTTTTCCCTGGTCCAGGGTCACCTCCTGCTCCTCCAGACCCCAGTGTGGCTCTGCATGTATATATTCCCCCCAACCCCATTTCCCACTACACTCACTCACGATTCCCACACCCACAAATCCAGCCCAGTCCACCGTTTTCCTCCCATGTGCCCCGTTCTTTATGCTGCTCCTCCTCACCGCCTCTGGCAAACCCAGGCAATCACCAAGCACTTCTTGGGGAAACACAAAAAGTAAAACAAAACAGGCAGCAAACGCATGCATGCAGATTAAGCAGTGAGCCCTGAAGTACTACTTTTCATCCTATTAAATCTGGGGTGAGCCGGGGTGCATGGTGGGTGTGATGACTGGTGACAGGCTCTAGTGTCACTCACAGCGACAGCACGAGTAACCGTTTTGGAATGCATTAAGGGGAGCTGTTTCTTATGCCAGGGTCAGGTTTGAAGGTCCTTATGGTCAAAACTGTCCTTGAGAGCCCCCCAGGAAGGCACCATGCTGGAGACCACCATGTCATCTTTCCACATCTCCAAGCAGCCCAGAAACAGATGGCCCCTTTCTTTGGCAGGGTGCCAGATGAAGCAGTTGGTATACACTTAGGTGCCAGAGAACACAAAAAACCACGCATCTTTAACACCAGAATCTTTAATGAGGATGTAGGGAGAGATTTCCAGAATGGGAAACTTACAGGAGGGAGGTGGGCTGAGGGGTCAGCAGAGCCTGTGCCCTTTACCCTGTGTGTGTGTATTTCTGCCCTTTCTCTTTTGTTAGAGCTGAATTATGGTCACTTAAATGTGCATGTGATGCAACTCTGTACTTTGAGCAGCTATTAAGGTATTCGGAAATAATCCACTCCTCAGAGTTTACCAGAAGAAAGAAAAAGCCCTATGAAGGAAAGCTAAACACAGATATTCTTATGCCAACTTCAGGAAACAGGGGAGTGGTTAAGTATTATAGAGCCACTTGATGGACAATGACAAAGCGATCAAAAATGAAAATTACAAAGATTATGTAGGGTAAGGAAAATAAGAACATTTCATTTGTATGCATCTGGACAGACTGAAAGAGGAATCACCAAAAAATGAACTCGGGGATTTTATGACATAAATCATTATTGTAAAAAAGGAGAAAATCTGGGGCACCTGGGTGGCTCAGTCAGTTAAGGGTCTGCCTTCGGCTCAGGTCATGATCCCAGAGTCCTGGGATCGAGCCCCACATCGGGCTCCCTGCTCAGCAGAGTCTGTTTCTCTCTCTCTCCCTCTGCCTGCCTCTCTGCCTACTTGTGCTCTCTATCAAAAAAATAAAAAAATAATTTTAAAAAAAAGGAGAAAATTTGCAAATAAATGCCTGTTAATTGAATGAGGGATTGCTCTTGCGCAGGGAAATTCGAAGTCCTAATGGTGCAGCTGGTAGGCTCCACGGGGACAGAAGACAGGGTCTTGAGGCTCAGAAGGAAGATGTTAATGAATCCTATTACTGGCTGCTGCAGGCTCCAGCAGAAGGCGGGGGGGATCTCAGCCAGCGGGGTGGGGGCATCAGGCTTCACGGAGCAGCACCCTGGGATGGGCCCTCTAGAGATCTCAAGCCTGGGCCCACTGGACCCAGATCAGGGCGCAGACCTGCCACACATCTTGATCCAAATGAGCTAGAACACGCTGGAAGCTCCTACTACTCCCCAGGTTAACTCCGAGCAGGATAAATGGGGTGGAAGGTGCTGCCCAAATGAGTTTCATTTATGCCTTCTGATAACCACCACCCCAAGGCTGTGTTGGAGAAGAATTTTCTCTATTTGGCAACCATCATTTGACGGTCACCCAGTGAGGCCTAAGGAGGAGCAATAACTGGAGAGGGAGGGAGGAAAGAAGATACTATACCACATGACCCTGGGTCAGCACCTAAAACAGTTAACTAAGAGATGCTGACAAGAGGCAAGGCACAAGAAATCAGGAGACGCTCCGGGTATTTTTCTGCCCCAAAGGAGTGGACCTGAGGAAGACAAAGCCCTCTAAATCAGAGGTAGAACCTCCCTGAATTCCTCCTCCCCTTCCTCCATGGGTCTCAGCTCCTGTAACTGTGCAGGTGGGGAGGACTTGGATTCCCAAGTGGGGACAGCCCAGTGCTTCCGAGGGGTCTGCAGGCTGGTCTTTGGGGACCAGCTGGGGGTTTTGGCTGGAGACGGGCTGGCTGGTCCTGGCTCCAGCACCGTGGCTGACTCTTCGGTCACCCGCCCTCCCTGTGCCATGTCGTTGCCTCAACTGTCAGATGAGTGGACTGGACCAGCTCTCAAGGGTCCTTTCTTGTGCTTCTGTCTGTCATTTCCTGCTGTTAATTCTAGCAGCCTTTCCAGAGTAGAGAAGCTTTCCCATGGCCTTTCCTAGAAGTGGTTTGGGGTCAGGTTACATAAGCTCCAGGCTCCTTATGTTGGGGCTGCTCTATGGGCTGTTGATGGAAACAGATTTTAAATCATCCCTTGCCATGTTGAGTGCAAACACACCATCACTTCGGTGCCTAACAACACCAGCCATCAGTGAAACTTCATAGTTAGCAGATGTTCAGCAGTAATTACCTGCACATCAGATACATTCTCCCTGTTTAATTACTCAACTGTGGTAACCCCAAATGCCCTCCCATGTGCCACTTTGAGTGCTCACATAAACACACTCGAAGCATTGCCCTTGATTCTGACCAATTAGAGAACCAAGTGAGCACTGGGGATGATAGCAGGACAGGCTTCTGGGCCCCAAGCAAGGAGTGCATATCACCCCAACCTACAGTGATATCCTGGAGTTGACAATAACGAGGATGATAAAGTTGATGGGACCATAATGCTTGCGAGAGAAAGTTGTCAGCCCGAAGCGGTTCTGGAAGAGTTAGGTGGGGGGATGGAACAAGCTAAGGCCCCCTGGATGGCTTCCAGAAAGCCTGCCAGATTGGTATCATCTTTCATGAAGTCATCCCAGACCAGGTCAGACCCACAACTGTGGGAATGTTTGCTAATAACTTTCACAAAGAGTGATGAATAACCAGGATGCCGACGTGTTGCTTTCGAATGAAATGAGTACCGTACCATCCAGGTAACCAGAAAACCTATATCGGCTCACCAGCACACTCTCTCCCTATAGACAAGCTGCATGCAGAGTCACAGTATCCAACAAGTACAGGGCAATTGATGATCGAAGTAAATATTTAGAGCATCTGGGTGGCTCAGTCAGTGGGGCACCCAACTCTTGATTTCAGCTCGGGTCACAATCTTGGGGTCCTGGGATCTAGCCAGGCCCCCTCCCCCCACACCTCCCCACCCCTGTATCAGGCTCCATGCTTAGTGGGGAGTCTGCTGGAGGATTCTCTCCCTCCCTTTCCCCCACCTCTCGCCCCGCTTGTGTATACGCACGAGTGTGTGCACACGCTCTCTCTCTCCCTCAAATAAATAAATAAATAAATCTTAAAAAAAAAAGAAAGAAAGAAAGAATTAAACACTTAGCAGCATCAGGCTCCAGCAGGCTCTGCCTTCACCTCCACCCTAGGGATTACTGGGCATCACTTCTAAACAGGTGCTTGGGATGAACACCGCCCCCCAGCACGGTGCTGGGATGGACACTGCCAGTTTTATTTCTGTTTGCAGGATTAACCACCCCACCCCACCCTTATCTAGTGCCATCAGGCCCAATTTCCTTGCTCTCTGCTCAGGGGCACACGCCAAGCTGGCATCCAAACAGAGGAAGCCATTGAGTGGATCAGAGGCCAGCACCATGCCTGGGGCTGACATCCTCAGCCGCTCAGTGGCCATGACATGGCCAGCTGGGAAAAGTGACTCGCCAAGCAGAACACCTGTATCAGGACTATGAAGTAAGACCTGCCAGGCTGAGGCAGCTAGGAGGAGCCTAGGCCAAGTGGAAGCCAAGCTGGAAGGAAGCAGAAACTCGGAGGGAGGGAGCACACACTGAGAGAAGAGGGAGATCACATGCCTGGGGGACCAGAAAGAGAGAGGACAGGCACGAGGAAACTCTGAGGCTCAGGCTGGGCAAGGAGCAGCCCAGGCTCCCCCGGGAGCCTTGCCGCAGTGGAGCTCACCAGGCATGCCCTTCTGGGGCTGGCACACCCAGCTTCCCCTGCCTTCCTGGCATCAGGCCCTTACCAAAACACCCTGCCCAGTCACTTGGGAGGGTCTCAATTCCCACACTTCCTTCTTGAGATTCATTTTATGCAACAGAAATTCACATCCTTCAGTGAGATGTGCAAAAAGTAAAACCTTCCTTTTTTTAACCTTCCTTCTTGTCTAAACCAGTGTTGTCCAACAGAAATATAATGCAAATCATATATATAATCTCAAGTTTTTCAGTAATCATATTATGAACAATAACAGAGCAAAATTAATGATAATAATTTATTTATCCCAATATGACCAAAATATTACCAGTTAAGCATGTAATCAATATAAAAATTATTAAGATATTTTATTCCTTTTCTTCATTCCAAGTGTTCAAAACCTATGGTATATTTAACTTACAGCACCTCTCAGTTAGGACTGAGATGGAGTGGGGTTCAGGGAAGCTGAGCTATCCTCATGGGGTGTGGCCATCTGCTCCTGTCCCCACCCACACTGAGTGCCAGGCCTGCCCTCCGAGGGGAGGCTGAGGCACCTGACTCGTCATGCTCATGTGTGCCTCCCACTCCTGATGCAGCCCCACTGCAGGCCTGGTCCCAGCTGCTGGCTGGCTCCACACATCCACTCCCCCAAACCTGTCCATGGGTCCCCAAGCCCATGGCAACCCCTCTCCTTCCCCAATCCCAAAGTGGGGCTCCGGGGCAATGGCACTCAGTTCCACCCTTGCCTTCCTCTCTTTTTGTCTTCCTCCAGGAACCAGAAGGGTTTTCTTATTTGTATTCCTGAGTGGGTTCTAGACCCTCATAAATTAAGTTTGTTGTCTGTAGTCAGGTCACTTGACTTTGGATCTTAGCTCCACCCATTAGTAGCTATATGACCTAGAATAAGTTACTGGACTCCTCTCTCCCTCTCTTTCCTCAACTATAAAATGGGCATAATCCCAATACTACAATCTCACAGAGCTGCTTTGTGGACTGGATGGCAAATGCCCATAAAACACCCAGAAGAGTGCCTGCTACTGGGTCAGGGCTTAATAACATAAGTTATGACGATGGAGCAGAAAACTTCTCTAGCTCCTAGCTTCCTTCTTCCCTACTGTACAATATGTTTCCCCCCTCCCTCAGACAGCATTATTGGTAGAAGGATTGCAGAGAAATTAACAAGCCTATAGATACAGAAAAATATATCAAGAGATACTTCTTTAAGATTTATTTATTTATTTGTTTTAGAAGGAGAGGGAGAGAAAATCCCAAGCAGGCTCCACGCCCAGCATGGAGACCAAGTAGGGGCTCAATCTCACAACCATGAGATCATGACCTGAGCCAAAACCAAGAATCAGACGCTTAACTGACTGTACCACCGAGGAGTCCCTATTAGGAGATATTTCTAAAATATCATTCCCATTACAGTTAATATATCTCAATCAGGTCACAGCTCAATCTGTAACTAGGAGCCAGCTGATTGCTTTAAGGTGACTTCTGATATCTCTGCTCAGATGACTAGTAGGTTGTCATTCAGAGGATACACATTCCCCCCATTTCTAACACCTTCTAGTTGCCCCCATGTTCTGTCTACAGGTAAGTTTCTTCCCATCTGACTGCGGGATCCAATGGGCACCTTTGAACTTCTTCCAGGGTGTTCAAAACCCCCTCAAGGATCTGAGGCAAGCCTGCAAGGCAACTCCACCCCACAGGCACATGTCGTCCCTCATCCCAGTCCAGAGCCTCTAGCTTCTGGGGAGACCCTCTGGGCCCTTCTCTAAGTTTTGGCTGCAGGCCTTGCCTCACTCTGGATTCCAAAGCATACTGGAAGTCGCTGCCTGAAATCTTACATTTTATTTTATTTATAACCCACTCTGTTCTAGAAGATGTAAGGTAGGTCTTATAAAAATTATGTAAAATATTATAAGATATCTAAGCAACCACATAAAAACTATATATTGTTATTTTGTAAGTTACCATACACTGTATATAATGTGGTGAAATTATCTGAATATTGCACACGTGTGCACACATCTATGTGTTGTATGCTCATGCATGTCTAGGAAAGTCACAGGTAAGCTAAACACAACATTTAACAGATTGCCACAAGGAGGGGTAAAGATTATAAATGACTTCATTTTCTCCTTACACTTTTCTGTATTTTCTTAACTTTTTGTAGAACATCTATTATTTGTTTTATAAGAAGAAAAGCAGTAAGAAGCCTTTAAAGAAACACAGGTAGGAAAGAAGAAGCCAAACCAAAAATAAAGGCATAATCTGGAGCCCACAGTGAGGCTAAAACAACTCATTTTGTATGGCCAAGCCACACATTCCGAGCTGGCTTTTCTAACAGTCAACGGATGAGGAAACCCTAATCATTTACCCGAGCCACGGGGTGCACAGGACATAAACTGAGTGATTGTTCAGAAAAGCCCAGCCATTCCTGATATGGAAGCCTGAAGCAAATGCCTCCCACGGGTCCTCACAGAGGACACCGTGAAATGCAATGAACGCTGCCAATGACACACTCACAGTAAACACCACCAAGAGTTTCCCGGGGCTGTTCCTCTAAAACCCCTCCGTGCGGGCTGATGACAACTCGCCAAAGTGGAGTGCAGTAAAAGCAATTCCTTGCCGAGTGGAAACCATGAGGCAAGGGGCACGGTGGATCAGACTTAATCCAGAGGGCAACATTAGAGGATCACAGATCACCTTTCAAGGAGCCTCCTCCTTAGCTTGGCTCTTCTTTCCCAGGCTTGGCTCAGCTCAGCTTAGTCCCCTAGGTCAGCGGGCAGGATCCTACACCTCTGCCCCAAAGAGGCTGCAGATGCCGACTCCTCTAGACATTTGTTCGTTCTACACACATTCACTGAGCACCTCCTGGGCACTCCTATCATACAATTACTCCCAATAATCCCAGACCCATCATACACCCAGGGCCCCAGCCAGTCCCCCTACCCGCCCCCCCAACCCGCCCCGACATCATCTTGGAGCTTGCAGGAAGACAAACACTTTTTTTTTTTTTTTTTTTTGCACAGAAGCCTTGGGTTAATCTCCAGGGCAGGAGAGGAACATGTGTGCCTGCCTGCACACCAACAGTATGGGCTCACGGGAAGGACTCTGTGATGGATGGGCTCTGGTCCTGGTTGAGCAGAACGCACTTGACAGAGGCGTGATGTCGCTCCTGCATGGAACCATGACTCGTATTTACCACCTCAGCTTTAGTTCTGGGTGGTGGAGCCCAGAGCCTTCTCTTCCTCCCTAGAGCCTTCTCTTTTCCCTATCCCCGTGAAAAGAGGCCAGGAACACTGCTGGGCCATGGTGCTTCTGATGGGGGCCCCCCATCTGGATGCCACGTCTACCAACTTTCCAACTCCACTCCAACCACAGACCCCTCCTCTGAGCCCCAGATCTACACATCCATGTCAAGTCCCCCAAACACGGCGGTCCTCCATCCTTTCCCATTTCAGCAAGTAGCACCACCATCAACTGGCTGTAAAAGCCAGAAACCTGGATGCCATTTCTGACAACTCCCTCTCCCCTCCCTCCCACAGCCTTCACTAAAATATGTTGATTTTTAAAAAAATTTTTAAAGATTTTATTTATTTATTTGACAGAGAGAGAGACAGTGAGAGAGGAAACACAAGCAGGGGGAGTGGGAGAGGCAGAAGCAGGCTTCCCGCGGAGCAGGTAGTCCGACACAGGGCTCAATCTCAGGACACTGGGGTCATGACCTGAGCCAAAGGCAGATGCTTAATGACTAAGCCACCCAGGCGCCCCTAAAATCTGTTGTTTTTTTCCCCAAAACGTGTCTGACATTTCTTTTCCTTTCCAGATACACTGTGAGAGGCTGCCCACAGGCACCACACGAACTGGGACATCCTCAGGGGCACCCGCAGTCTCGGCCAGCTCTCCTCCTCGGGCTGACCCAGGCAGGGCAGGGGCCGCACGTCACAGAGGAGTCCAAGCTCACTGTGGCTCCTCAAGCCTACCACCTGCCGCCCTCCTCTCTCTCCCTCTGACAACACCAGCTCCCAGGGTAGGCCCACCTTGCTCTCTCCTCGATTTGCTTTCACGTCTTCCCCCACTTCTGTTTTCCCCTCCTATTCTGCTCCTTTCTCTCCCACTCCTTGGCCTTGTCTCCTCTCTCTCTCTCCCCGACTCCACTCCCTTCCTGGTCTTCAGATGTGACAGTCACAGAAAGTCAGAGTTGCCAGTGACAACAGTCAGTAGATGCTTTTACCTGTCCGACTTTATGGATGGGAACGTGAGGCTCAGGGTGGGAAAGTGTCTCCCCATGCTCGCCGCGGTTGGCAGGCAGCAAGGTCGACGGTAGGGTTATCCTGAGCGCAGCCAACCCTGATTTTCCTGTCCCTTACTCCATGTCTGTGACCCACTGCTGAAGACAGGGCCAGTCATTCTTCCTACAACACAGTCAATAATCAGGGTGCTTGGGTATGTCTGCGTGTCTGTCTGTCTATCTGTCTCCCCCCCCAACATTTACTGCGCACATGGACACCCACACCCAACATCTCAGAGGAGAGCAGTTTCACCCTCTCTAAATGTTACTTTTGTGGCTTTTCAGGACTTCAGTGCTCCTCCTGGTGAGGCTGATGCATTCTGCTGCAGTTGGATGTGCCTACAAAAATCCTCTTCAAAATCCCATCACTTCGCCACAAAAGATCTAATAAAATACCACAAAACGGGTGCCCAAAGGAAATACGGGGCGGAGGTGGAGGTGGGGGGTGGGTAAGAGCCTGACCCTCTGCCCTTCTCTCCTTGTAGCCCCATACGGTCTTGGCACAAGAGGGCTGCAGAAATCAAATAACATCTTCGGAACCCATCCAAATTTAACAGAGCCATCTGTGAGAATGCTGCTTGCCAGGGTGGGAGTGTCAGGGGGTGTTGTGGCTGCAGATTTAGGGCTCAGGCAGACTGCCAGAGTGGTGGCAGTCGAAAGGAGGGGACCATTGAGGAGGGCAGTGGTGAGAGGTGGGGCAGGCGGATGACAGCAGATGGCAGTGCACGGTCCTGCGGTGACCGCTTAAAACAGGTAAGAAGACACCCTCGAGGTGAGTTAAGTGCACAGCCCCCTGCACAGGATGAGGGCCGGGCACATAATCTGAACTTGGACAGACCCTGACAGTCCTGGGGTTCTACTGAAAATCCACCTTGGGCCAGAGTTTCAAAACAGACAGCGAGCAAAGAAGGATGCATTAAGATCCCGGGTTCATCCTCAGGTCCATGGACGCATGTCAGGTGTCCAGAGCCTGGCAAAGGACGATGGCTTGGCTCTGAGCACAGACATAGCTACAAGATGCTAAACAAGGTTACAGGTTGTTGTTTTTTTTTTCAAGATTTTGCACCATTATAGGATTTTCAGCCAACATAATTCATGAAATGTGTAACAAGGGGGATTTCGTATTTATACCTTCTTTTATAAGACAGCAGGTGAACAAACCTCAGATCTGAAACAAACTATCCCTTGTCAGGCCCTGAAGAGTGGCCACAGGGCCCATGGGGCAGAGCACCGAGGACAATGAGCATGAACCCTCAACGAACTCTCAGTAGCCCAAGGAACAAGAGTGCAGAAGCGAAGACAGCCCATGTGAACCCTGCCATACACATATACATCGAATTCAAGGCGGACATCCACCAGGAAGGGGGGCCTGCTGTCGGACGAGCGGGACTCCAGAAGCGAGGTTACAGGAGGAGGAGGTGGGGGGGATGGAAGGGAGTGGACAGTGAGGGAGCAGAATGAAAGGGAAGAAAGCAGGGTGGTGGGGAGAGGAAGCAGGGGGGATGCCAAGAGGAGCTGTAATGCACAGGACTGGGGCCCCATGGGGCAAAGGCTGTGAAGACTGGACAGTGGGAGAGACCCCAAGGAGGGCCCTGAAAGGAGTCTCTCCAGAGACCTAACTGCCCTCGGAAACCCGTCACTGAGAAGGTGGATTTGCATGAAGAAGCCATGTGGGCAACTGCTCAGCAGGCTCCCTGCAGCCAGGCTTCTTCCCTCCACACAAGGCCTGTCCAGCCTTGGGGGCCCCAGTCTCCCTTTTTCTCTTGGCTGGACCCAGCCAGACCCCGGAGGGACACAGAACCAGCACCTTGCCTCCCAAACACACTCAGACTTTCAGCCCAGGAGGAAACAGGGCAATGATCCAACAGGGAAGAGAGGAGAAAGGCAGTTCCTGATGGGGTGGAGGTCAAGGTCCATGCTTCTATTGTGATGCAATTTCCCTTCCAGCTGCTTCTGCAGGGCTGTCCACGAGGGGAAGGGGGCAATCACCCTCCTGGCCCTGGACACACCAGCCCGGAGTGTGTGATGCAGCTGATCCTGCTCCATGGGGAGACTGTCTGGCCTTCCCTATGCCCACAGAGCAGCCACAGGTGCTCCCCAGGGGAGGGGGAGTGGGGTGGATTAAGACCCGCCAGCCCCATTAGACAGCAAATCAGGAAGCCCCGCAGGTCATGTGGGCATATAATGCAGCCTGCCTCAGACACAATCCCCAAAGCCCTCTGGGGCCAACATGAGTGGCTGGCACCAAGACCCCTCTCCATCAGCCCCCAGGCCCCATGACTTCTCCTCACCTGCATGCCTGGGACATGCTCCTCTTCCTGCCCCGTGCTCCCCCGTTTCCCAGCCCTGGCTGAGAGCAGTCTGTGAGGGCAAGCCCAGAGGATACTCAAGAAGACGGAGGGGTCCGCATCCCTCTAGGCCCCCAACCTCTTTTCTCTCAAGCCCCAGACCAGGAGGGCAGTCTCCCCAGGGGCCAATGTGGAGGACAGAGAAGGTCAGAGAAGGTCTCAGCCCTGTACTGGAGAGGACTGAGGCTGGGCCAAGCTCTCTCTCCTCCGCAGGGAGCTCCGTGCTGCTTTGCTGTGGAGCAGCGATGACGTGGTCGCAACTGGTGGGAAGGAGATTTAATGCTGCTATTTTAAATGACAGCCATTGTTCCTTGGCAATTTTATGATCAAGGAAAAGAAAGAGGACTTTTAAGAAGCAATGTAGCACATTTACGAAGCCCTAGAGGATGGGGGAAGGTGAAAGAATGAAATGGCTCCAAAGAGAAGGCAGAGCCATGCAGGCACCAGTGACCTCGTCCCCTCCCCAGCGCCCCAGAGCACCCTCAGGGGCAGCCTCCCAGCCCAGTCAAGGGACACCTGATGCTGGGTGACCCCCCCAGAGTTGGGCCCAGAAGACTTAGCATGAGGCAGGGGCGATCCTCTTCCCAAGATGGTCCTTCTCCCCACAGCAGGGGGCTTGTGGAGCAGAGCTCGAGGACACACACCCATGTCCATCCCCTTCCCCTCCCCAGCCCAGCAAAGACAGCAGTGTAGGGAAACACAATTAACCCGAAGTGTAGGCAAGGGCGATGGGCCCTGCCACACAGGTGCTTGTGATGTGGACTGGGCTGTACGTCCGGAGACAGCCAGCCAGCTGGTGTGAATGGCTTCGTAGCCCTGATCTCCTCACTCTGCCCTCGGGGTCCCGGGGTCCCTCCTGCATCCTCACGGTGGCAACAACAGCTCCCCCTGTGCACTCACCCCACTCCAGAGACAGACGGAGCTCCCTGTCTAACTCCCAGGTCCACCTGCTGGCTCCCCACCGTGCCAGCTACAGGGACTCTGAAGCCGGACATCTACCCTGGGCCAGCTGCCTTCCAAACCTCCTCCTTTGGACCCCGGCCACTTCACCTTCCAGGGTGTCTCTACGTGGGGAGGCTCTACTTCTCCCACAAAAGCTAAAAGACCCTTCTCCATCCAGTCTTCCTGGTCACCTTCTTAACAGTTCCTCACGAGTCTAAATCCATGGTTCTCAAAGCGTGCTCATCAGTATCATCTGGTTCAAGAAGCAATTTTTTGGATTCCACCCAAAAGCTACTCCAGTCAGAAGCTCAAGGTAGGGGAGCACCATAGGTTTGGACAAGCACCACTCCCCCTGCCCCCAGATGATTCTTTTGAAGTCAAAGAACCGCTGGTCAGGAGCGTGGACCTCTCCCACTGGTGTGCACATTGACGCTGGTGGCCTGGGCACCCCACTTTAAGAATCTCCACTTAAATCTCTGGGATGCAGCTGTCCAAGTTGTTCATCTGAAACTCGGGCCTCCCACCTAAGATGCAGGTGTGGCCTCCGCAGGGCAGGGCTGGGCCACCTCTGTGGGCTCTCCACGGGACCTGGCCGGTACTCAATGGGTATCTCTCGCACTGGCCACAATCCTTCCACTCCCCCTTCCCCGGGGAGCACCTGTGGCTGCTCTGTGGGTACAGGGAAACAGAGACTATGACTTCTGGGCCGCACACTTCCACCATGAAGAGACAACCTCAAGCTACCAGAGGTCTTCTTCTTCTCAGAGAAGAACACAGGAGCACTAGTGGGCTGCATGTCATGGAGGAGCTTGCTGGCAGGAGAAGCCCTCGCTGCTGGGCGGCAGGTGCCTTGAGGCTCAGCTCGGAGAGTGGCAGCCGGGGAGGGAAGCGACTCCCTCAAAGTCTCTGGCACCATTATCAAATCAGCACCATAATGGCAAGAAAAAGTTATTTCTATTTTAAATTGTCAATATTAATCTAATGCTCACGATGAATGGAGTGGTGATGATAAATGGGGTGTTTAATAAAGACAAAAGCTCCAGCAGCCTGGGAGAAAACCCCCTTTGACTTCAAGTTATCATCTTGATTAAAATTTCCATTTTATTATCCTAATCAGCAATTGTTGTTCAATGTGCTACAATTTCTATTTTCTCCACTTAGAGAGATAATTAACAACACTATAAACATATTAAAAGTAAAATGTTTATTAAAATTGCGGTTATCCATATTTAACGTATTTTTAGTAATGCTTCATCAAGATAACCCTCGCCTCCAGGAAGACTACCCTAAACCCCACCTCTGCTGAGAACTTCACCCTGTTCCTGAGGTCCCCCAGGGAACAGCCCTTGTCCTGGTCACACAGCCCTGTATTCAACAGCTCTTTCAGTTTAACTCAGTTTCATTTCATGATATCCAATCTGACATCTCTTCGTGCAAAGCATAAGAAACTCATTACTCTCCATTAGGAATGTGTGGCTGGGACGGAGAGGAAACACAGATGGGAAACTGAGGCCTACAGAAATACAAATATTTCCCCAAATAAATCACCTTGCATCTCTATGGAATTAAAGATATGATGAGCGAATAGCCATTAAGCACCAGTTATGAGCAGGCTCAGTGGGAGGAAGCTGCAGTGTTTCACAAGCCAGGGCCTGACTCCAGGCAGGGCACTGGGGCACACCATGTCTAAAGCCACAGTGGGAAAATTGCCGAAGCC
The DNA here is from genome assembly GCF_029215605.1 of Mirounga angustirostris. Classification (NCBI taxonomy): domain Eukaryota; kingdom Metazoa; phylum Chordata; class Mammalia; order Carnivora; family Phocidae; genus Mirounga; species Mirounga angustirostris. The sequence goes on from NW_026991709.1 coordinate 124,873,700, forward strand.
TGATTTTTTTTTAAAACAACACGGATCCTCATCCAGATGCGGACTGTGATTCCTCATATAGGACATCTGCTCCATGCTCTATGAAACACCTGAGCCAGCTGGAAATGGCCACCTCCGTTCACCCGCTGAGACTCCCAGGAGGGGCACCCTGACCAAGAGCCTTCTGGGTTCCTCCTCCTGCCTTCTTCTTGAGCTCCTCATGCAGGGAAGACCCAGCGGGCTCGATCTACCCACCTTCTCCCACCCACCTTCTCATGTCCTTTAAACAAGGCTGATTCAACACCAGACATGTCCTCCTGCAGCCTCCAGGAGTCGGGAAGGGCCGTGAGCGGCCACCATTCCTGGACAGGACCTGGGTTTGAAAGCGCTTTGGCACAGATGTCATTTAATCCTCTCCACGGCCTGGGAAAGCAGGTGTCCATCTGCGCATTTACCGACGAGGAGACTGAGGTTCAGTGAGGTTAAGTACCTTGTTCCAAGTCGCCCAGTGACTGGGCCGGTGGCAGTGCCTTCCGAGCACAAGCGGTCTCCTGGGGAGTCGGTGCTCTAACACACGTCTCGGGCGACAGGTTGAGCAGTCAGCTCTGCAGCAGGAGGGGCACCAAGCCTCGCCCTGCTTGTGTTGGAAACTCTTGGGGGGCTCCTGTGAACAGCCTCTCTGTCTGGGATGTGTTTTTCCATGATGCGTGTGTTTGAACTTGGGTCACCTCCGGGTATCCTGGAGCCTTCCACGGGGAAGGGCACGTTCTGTTAATCAGCGTGAACCGGCACCTGCCCTCTGACCCCACGGGAAGGCAGGCATGCCGGAGTTGACAACACTTAGGGAAATGAAGGAAACGGCAGTCCACACAGGCCCAGAGGTAAGGGCCATTAATCTCCCTTCACTGAAGGAAATGAAATCATTATGTCTGCAGCTACAGAATCCAAAAGAACAAATTTCCTGCCAGGATAATAAATGGATTCTTTTGTGTTCGCCTCGACTCCCGTCACATGACCCTCCTGAACCATTCCTCAGCCAGGTGACTTTGCCGGGTAAATACCCAGAAATTCCAGTTTCAACTTCTAAAATGGACCAACGAGTGGCCCTGGCTGCCCTCAGCCTTTCCTTCCCACACCACCGCCTGCAAAGGTGAGTGAGGCCTCCGTGTCTTTCCATCCTCCACAAAGGCTTTCCTAAAGAGGACTGTCCCCCTCCCTCAGCCAGAAGCAGTACTCCATGAAGTAACTCCATGCAGAAAAGGGGGAAAGTCATTTTCCCGCTGAACAGGCATCACACAAGATGTACTCTGGCAACAATAATGAATAGTAAATATGGGCTATAAAGTTCCCAGGGCCAGCAGAGGAGCACCCAGGCGATGCTCTTGGTGATGTGCAATGGAGGGAACAACGGAGGGCTTGGGAGGTCTCATGAAGGCAGCGTTATGGAAAACCTGGGCTGCACTGGGCTGCACTAACATCTCTCCAAATGGGACCCCAGAGCCTTGCCCTGGCAGGTTGCAATGTGCAAGCAGTGAACCACCTCATAATGGGCTTCTATTCACGCACAACGCTGAGTACTCGCCTTCTAAAATGGGTCTGTGTTTGCAGAGAAAAACTATTACCAGCTTAATAGACGCAGGGAAAACCTATGTGCTGACCTTTGCCTTCCTGCCCCTGAGCCCCTGAGAAGAGGCAACAGAGGCAGAGAAGGAAATGCAACTCTGGGGTGCAGGTTGGCAGCCCCACTCCCCCAGGGGTGTGGCCCACTGCAACAGACCTTCTGCAGATGTGGAGAGAAATGACCACACGCCTTCTTCTCTTGGGCCTGGACAAGGAAACCTCCAAGTCCTAAGTGTGTGTGTGTGTGTGTGTGTGTGTGTGTGTGTGTGTGTTGTGGGGCGAATGGTCCCAGTCACCTTACAAAGGTGAGGATGCCTCCTCCATGAAAAAAAAAAAAAAGCAAGAGCTTCCTTGGCTCACCTGGACTCCCCTGAAAAACTATGACATGTGAGTGCTTTGGGGTAAAACAATGGATATAAATGATCAGTGTCTGGGCAAGAAAAATACATTGGCAGTATGAGCACACAGATGACTACCCCTGTGTGACATCAGCTAGGTCACCTCCCCAGATGAGACCAGACCTTGAGTTTCTGTAGGATGAAGGAAGTGGCTAGGCAGTCTTATTTCTATTTAACCCTGACTCCCTGCCCTTGATCAGACAGCCTCAAAGCAAAGAGCTGTGGACACCAGATCCTCCCACCCAATGTCACTCTTCTGGCTTCTATACCTGCAGCTCTTCACTGATGCCTGCCATAGCTCTTGCCTACAGGATTACAAATTGTCTATTTATATAGCTGTCTACTCTACTAGATGTGTATGCATCATGTTTCATTTATCTCTGCATCTGTATAAAGATGGATGGATGGATGGATGGATGGATGGATGGATGGATGGTTGGATAAACCAGATTACCCAAGGCATATTATCTTCATCAATCCTATATCTTATGGAGATAAATGAAATTAATAGTTACAAAGCACTACTCCAGGCGGGGTATTGTTGTAGGTGACTTCTATGCCTTACCTTATTTAATTCACACAAATATCCCAAGAAGTGATTTTTATTTTGACATTTTTTTTAGATGAAAAACCAAGAATCAAGAAGAAGCACCGTACTTGAACCCCAAAGCTAGATCTGCATGAGTCCCCATCCAGTGTTTAAATGGATCATGCCATCTGTCAGCCATCTTTCAGATCGTAAGTGCAACAAACATTTGTTGGGCACGTGCTGTGCACCAGGCTTGATGCCACACATGGAAGATTCAAAGACAAATCCAAAGCGGCTTTGGATGGAGCTCTTGGGTAAGTAGGGGAGGAAACTCAAGCTCTCCACAGACTCCACAGCCAAGAAAAAGCTGATCACATCAAAAAATTCACAACCAGGTAGAGATGCACGGCTAGAGCAGAGGGAAAAGATTACTAACCTCTTTTTTAAAAATCAACTACAAAGTTGGGCAAAAGTGGCAAAACAACACTTTCAGCACTCTGGAAATTTATCAGAGACCATCTGAGACATGTTTATGTTTCAAAGGCTGAACATTGGATAAAAACAGTGGGAATCTGTGTCACTCTTGCATAGGGCTGCTTCCTCCTCCCCACCCATCCCCCAGTTCAGCTGACATGGAGATTCTGCCAGGAAAGGAAATGACATGAGAATAGCAGAGGTGTGGGGTCACCTGATGTCTACCTGATGTGGTCCCGACCACATCCAGGAGCACTTTCAGTAGAAGTGAAGATCTCAGCAGGCATGGCTGCGGTCACAGTTGGGACAAACATATTCCTGGCTGACTGAGGCTATGCATATATCCAATGAAACCAGAAGAAGACCCAAGATATTCAGATATTACTGGCCAGCCCCAGTGCTATGCTTGCTCATAGGAGAAGCAAAGTCAAATCCAGAGTATGTTTCAGGATGGCATGAATTTTGAATGTGCTTTTTTATCCACACACAGATGCATGAGCAGAGAATGGAAGACTTACTGACACCAAATATTTGAGCACAAACTCTTTTTGACCACTAGAAGATCCCTCAGCTACCCAGGTAGGGGGGCCACCCCCAGAAAGTAAGCTTACACATAAAAGCAAAAATTAAAAAACAAAAACCGAGTCAACACATCAGTGGCCACACACTTCAGGGGAGACAAATTTCACAGATTTAGCCCAGGCAAGTTACTAAACAAATAAACAAAACAGTAACTGTCTTCAGGGGGAAAAACAGAACCCAGGGTTGCTAAATACATTATTTAAAATATCCAGTTTCAAATTTAAAAATTATGATACATCTAAAAAAATAGGAAAGTGTGAACAATAATCAAGAAAAAAGCAGTCAATAGAAATTGCCTCTGAGTCCCCAGATATTGGATTCAGGAAAGATTTCAGATCAACCATTATAAATATGTCCAAAAACCAAAGGAAACCATCTACTGAAGTAGGAAAATGTGACAACAATGAATCAACAAAGATTTTCACTAAGGAGACAGAAATTATAAAGAAAGAACCAAATGGAAGTGGAGTTAAAGAGTATAAGAACTGCAGTGAAAAACTTACCAGAGAAACTCAGCCAAAAACTCAAGATGGAAAAAGGAAAAATCAGTGAACTTGAAGACAGATCAATGGACATTACCATATCTGAAGAACACAGAAAGAAGATTAAAGTGAAAAGCACCAGAACCTGGGGAGCCTGCTGGATAACATTCAGATACCAATATACGTGTGATGAGAGTTACACAAGGTGAAGAAGAGAAAAAGACACACAAAAAGTTCTGAAAAACATCTTAAAACTTTTCAAATTTAATGAAAAACATTGATCTATACACATTTTGGAAGCTCAATGAACCCAAAGTTAAGGAGACTCCCACATAGATAAACCATAGTCAAACTTCTAGAAGACAAAAGAGAACATGTGAATGCAGCAAGATAAAAATGATTTATCACATACAGAGGAAATCTGTATTAATACTGACTCCTTTCCTGAAATAGAGTCCCAAAGACAGTAGACTGATATTCAAAGTGCTCAAAGAAAAAAAACCTGCCAACCAAAAATTCTATATCCAGCAAAACTATCCTACAAAAAAAGAAGGCAAAATAATACAGTCCCAGATAAACAAAGACAGAGAGAATTCATTGCTAGCAAACCTGTCTTACAAAAAAATAGTAAAGGATATTACTCAGGATGGAAGGAAATGAACCAGAAGGTAATGTGAAAACATAGGAAGACAGGTAATGGAAAGAACTGGTATTGGAAAGCATGTAAGTTAATATATGTAAGTATGTCAATCTTCTCTTATTGTCTTTTAAAAGCATAAGATTATAAAGTAATAATTATGACCCTGTATGATTGAGTTTATGGCATCTATAAATGCAACACATACAACAAGAATGGCATAAAGGAGAGGAGGACACCACTTCAACCAGGCCATTAAGGATTAGGGGGTTATTAAGAGGTGGTGACAGTGGGAAAGGGACTCCAGGCAGACAGAAATCAAGCAGTCAAGAGTGTGGAGACAGTTAAGTCATGTTTGGGAAAGAGCAAGTTGTCTGATTTGAGGGCCAGGTTGGATAAGGCTGGAAGAGCCCTTGGAGGTAACTTAAGGAGACCTGAGGAAAGCCAGACTAAAGAAACAAGACTGATTTTTCCCCATTCAAAGGGAAACTGGAGGGCTTTTTGTTTTGTTTTTTGTTTTTTAATTAGGGAAATAAATCTTTCTAATCAGTGCCTCAGGAAGTGTCTTCTGGCTCCAGGCACTGAAATGGCTCAGGTCCCAGACGGAATGAGTGCCGTGATGGTATTGGCTCCAGATGGCACAGGCATGCAAGAGCGAGGCTTGTTATAAGGGAGGTTTTCAGGAGCCCACTGGAATTATATGTCTATGACGTCCTCTTACTTTTATTCTCTCCCCAGTTCTCAAAGTCACTGCCAATAAGCTCATCAAGGCATAAAGCAATGAGGGACACCCTAAAGAGTGGAAACTCAAATGAGTAAGGGAATAAGAGGATTTAAAAAAAAATTTTTTTAGTAGACTCCATGCCCAGCATGGAGCCCAACATGGGGCTTGAACTCACCACCCTGAGATCAAGACCCGAACTGAGATCAAGAGTTCGATGCCTAACCAACTGAGCCACCCAGGTGCCCCTTGAAAGAATTTAAATAAATCGATACACAATGCCAGACACACTGATAAGCACCTCAAATTCCCTCATTTAAGCCTGAAAGGGAAATTTTATTAAATGCATTTTACAAAGGAGGAGACTGAGGACATATTGGCGTAAAGTTCACACTCGTACAAAGCAAAAGTAGATTCAGATGCATGTGTGCCTGATTCACTGCTCACACTTTTCCCACAGTTTCAGCCAGCTCCTCAGGTGAGAAGCCCCCACTCCCAGAATCAGCTCTTGCAATCAAATCAATGGTGAAATGAGTAGAGAACTGTTTAAGCTAGACTCACTCCTGCCTCCTTTCAGGAATCTTTCATCTCTGTCTGTGTTCCCTAGAAAGCAAAACACCCAGGCTCAGCATTGCTCAGTGATGAGCAGCCTCAGTACCTCCCACCTACCCGCCCCCACCCCCCACACACTGACATATGCCTTTTCAGGAAAGAGAGTGCCACCAAAAGGCCACCCCAGGCCAAAAGCACAAATAGCCAGAGGAGCAAGGCTGCTGGGACAGGGAGCCCCACTCCTCCAAGGCTCCCAGGCTAAGTCTGAACATGGGGCAGGCAGAGCACCTAATGGGGTTCTGGAGACATCCTAGCCACTGTTTGCTGTTCCCATCAGAGCTCTTCACAGAAGTCATGAAAATGCCCCTGGAGGAACAGGGGTTTCCTGTCATACTGCAGTGCCAGTGAGTTCTGCCTCTTGGCACACACATCCTCTCCTAGTGGGGTTTGGGGAGATGCATCCAGAGAGGGGGGCTCTGAAAGTGTGGGAGTCCAGGGAGGGAGCCCATCTCCTAGAAGGAGCCCTGAGATGAGGCCGCACATCACATGCAGTTGAAAACCCACCCTTCCTAATAATACCTGCCAATGACAGTGCAGAATGAGCCACACTGGAAGTGAGCTGGAGGGCCGTGAGTGGCCAGAGCCACTAATGTCCACCACTGTGCCGGAAGCTTCTCCAGGGACTCTTGAAGGGAGGGGGCCTCACATTTGCCACCAAAGGAGAGGCCAAGGCGGGCAGTCAGGGAGCTGGCACTTACAACATGTACCAGTTCTGCACACTGTAAAGCGGTATCCACATTACAACTTTCTCACCAACTTCATAAAACACATTTTATTGGTATTGTTACAGTTCTGACTCAGACAGCTTCATAAAATTTTTCCTTCTTAGGAAGAGGGTGCTGTTACACACTCACTCATTTGAAAGACAGAAGTCCAATTGCCAAGGCCCCTTTAATTACACATGCACGCTAAGATATTATTTTTTTAAGGATTAGGGTATACACAGACTATTTGTAGTGCTTTAATTTAGAGGTTTTTAATGCATCCAAGAGCCAGATTGATTTTATTTGCCCTGCACAGAGATGTAAAAAGAAAGAAAGAAAACATGTTTTTGTCAACATTGAAAAATTGGGTATTATCCCCTTGAAAATCCAGAAGCTTAGGCAATGCCCACATAACTAGATGGGGCATGGGCTCTTCTGTCAACATGGCCCCTACCGGGCCACCTCACCTGGTTACAAAGCCCGTAGTGCCTGGCAGGCATGGGGCCCCACTCTAGATGAACCACACACCCCAACACAGGAGTCTCCTACAGGCCCAGCCCTGTGCCAGGCACCATGGGGAAATAATCAGGTAAGACCTGGTCTCTGTGCCCTAGTGATTCATTCTGCTTGTGGAGACAGACAGACAGACATACAGAAATAACTGACCAAAAGAGGAATGAGAATAAGACAATAATGGAGGGGCCAAGTGGAGATAAGGAGATTTTGTGGGGAGAGACAGAGGAGCAATGTGATCCTACCAAGAAATGTGACTCCCTGCCCCAGCCCCAAGACCTCCTAGGGGGATGTCCCAGGGTCCCTAATGAGGTGTCAGTCCTAGCCCATTCTAAGCTAATCCTCAACAAAGCAGAAGCACATTCTACCTTTCACTTGTTTATCCCAAAAAGTGCCCCAGGGCACACAGTAGAATCACCTGGAAGCTTTTTCATCCCCCACAAAAACAGGTCCCACCATCTAAGGAGTTGGGCTCCTTCTTTGTGGGGGTGAGGGAGGTCTGCTCATGGGGACATAGAAAACTCTCTTTGACTGGCTCTGAGGCCCATCTCCCATTACTCACCTTTGCCCGGCCCTATGCCAGACCCCATCCAGGCCACAACCTCTCCAGCAGGGAGCTGTCCACTGTACTGCTCATCTTACACAGGGACAGCCTGGCCTGAGGCTATGACCCCGTCAGGAGGCCAGGATTAAGCATCCTTGGTCTTGTGCCTGAGGCGTGGCACAGCGGGGCTTCCAAGGGGTCCAAGGGCAGAGGTATTTTGAAGACATGCCAGAACCCTCTCCTTGCAACCTAAAATCTCTGCCTTAGCTCCTGTCACATTCTCTTCCCCAGGACTCACTCTCCTCCGCTCCTGTCTCATGACAGGCAGTGACTGGCGACACAGCCAGAACAGCCAACAACAAAGGAACAGACTCTAGGAGTCCAGGTGAAGGTCAGATCACTCATTCTATCAATGCATGGGAATTGTGACCAGCCAATAGCAAGCATGGTAAGGGCAGGGCTGAGCCTGCTATGCACTGATGCTAGGAGAGCACAGGACCCTGCAGAAGCAGCAGCATTGGGACAAGAAAGACAATTACTTGGGCCTGCAAGTAACTCGAACAATCGAGTTCACATCCTAACCCTGAGAGTTCCAGATTATGTGTCTTGGCCTGTTAACCTCTACATCTGCAGAAGAGGGATCATATTTGGGGGTTGTACACTGAGAATCAAACGAGATGACGACTGTAAAGCACTTATTAATACAGTGCCTGGGACAGAGGAGGCACCATGTAAATATTAGTTCTCTTCCGTCTGAACATTATCTGATGAATTAATGGATGAATATACAGTAGAAAAAAAGAATTTACTTGGACATGTGCCAGACCACATCTAATCATTCCATTCTTGTTGTTTTTATTAGAATCTCCCTGGGAGTAGAGTGCTCACCTTTATTTTCTAGCTTCAAAGTTACATGCAAAAAAATCTGTCTTCTTATGTACTTCTCTTGTAATTAGGGTACACTGCCACCAGGTGGTGGTGGCTGCTTTGGGCTCATCATCAAGCTGGAAGCTCAGGATTTGTCTTAGATTCAGCTACAACCATGAATTTTCCAGATATTAAAGAGCAAGAAAGGCTATGTATGATTGATTAGAAGATTCTATTAAGTGAAGGATTTTTTTAAAAGGAAGTGCTAAGCAATTATTCTCCCATGACTTTCAAGCATAGCATGAGAGGATAAGGCTTTAAATTTGGGCAAAACAGATGACATAGTAGAAAAAACTGATTGACCAACGGGATAATAACATTTTAGCATAAACTGCTAGGAGACTCTGTAGAGAAGACACCCAGGAGATGTCCCCAAGAGACAAAAATAAGCTCAGGAAAGCTGTGAGGGGACAAAAAGGCTAGGACAGAAAATCAGGAAACCAAGATTTCCATTGGGTTCTGCTTCCGACACACTGTGAGACTCAGGCCAGATCAGCAAACTTTTCTGTGCCTCGGTTTCCTCACTATAAAAGGAAATGAGGGTGTAAATGATCTCTTGTGGCTCCCGTGACCTCAGCTGACATGAATCTTCTACCTTTCTGTGCTGCATTTCTCTGATCCTCCCCCTCTGTCTTCCCTGGCGATGACAAATCTCACCTGCAGGCAGACCCCAGACCAGTTGCATGAAATCTTATTTTGGGGCCTAAGGATGCTAAGGGGCAAGAGCAGGGCACCAGCACAGTCTAGGACCAATGAGTCCCTAAAACCTCCCAAATGGTCCTGAAGCTCAATCCCACTCAAAGCACACCACCCCTGTTCTGTGCTCCCCATACTCCTGTCCCCACTGCTTGCCTATTCTTGGGGTCCACACAGGTGCCATCTCCTCTTTGTACATGGCCGTGTCCATGGCTGGGTAATGTCCAGTGCCTGTTCTGTGGGGCAATTATCACTGCTTTTCTTATCTAGAGAGTACCCCCAAAGGAGAAACATCATCAATGAGGCTAATCATGTTCCCCACTTTCCTTTTAAATTTCCCTTGTATGGACAGGGTGAAAAATTCCATCAAATAGCCCCTAACACCTCGCTCCTTCATATTGGCTAATTCTCAATCTTCGGCAGCCAGGGGAGAACTTTCTATGAGATTCTGTTCCTCCGAAAAAAACATGCTTGTATAAATATGAGCAAGCAAGTCCTAAGGAAGCCCCAGGCCAAGAACGCCTCTCCCTTCCCCGCTAAGGTTCAGCCCTGCAGGCATCCTTCTCCACAGCCGCACCCCTCCCCTGCTCCGGCAAAATCTGCAGGGCAAGATTGGTTGCCCCCCTCCCCTGCTATCGTCCTGGGCAGCCGGGGCATCTGGCACAGCCGCCCGAACCCTATGGGAACCCTCTGGTGGTCGTTCTCAAGTTTATAGCCACAACACCTGTACCCACATGAACCAAGAGAAATGATAATCAGGGATTCTTTAGGAGTAACCCAGGCTATCAAACACCTATTTTAAAAGTTAACCTCAATCTAAAAAACATTAATTTGCCTTTTTGTAGCCAAAAAGATACACTACAGCTCAAAGACAGAATCATGAAACAGGAAATATCCTCTTTAGTTATAAGGTACTTGAGAGACACGGTTATTTTAATCTTTTAAAGGAAAGTTTTACAAATAGTTCCCAATATGCTCCTGACACATTGGACTGCTGGTAGTCTCCATACAGAACGGACTGAAGCATGATCAACTAGGGCCCATCCTTTTTCTTTTTTCTTTTTTTTTTTTTTTAAAGATTTTATTTATTTATTTGACAGAGAGATAGTGAGAGCAGGAACACAAGCAGGGGGAGTGGGAGAGAGAAAAGCAGGCTTCCTGCCGAGCAGGGAGCCCGATGTGGGACTCGATCCCAGGACCCTGGGATCATGACCTGAGCCGAAGGCAGATGCCCAACGACTGAACCACCCAGGCGCCCAGGGCCCATCCTTTTTCAATATCAACTCTGAAAGTCAAACCCCAGGGTGAACGCATGAAGAGGTAGGTATTTGCTGATGACTGATTTCAACAAGTTAAAGTCATTTATCTAAGCTCATCAGAATATTAAAATGATAAAACAAGCTTTTATTAACAATAGCCTCCTCTGTAAGTATAGAAAAAATGTCTTCTTTCTTTAGACAAATTTATTCGAGATTTGTCACTTGGGAATTGGAAAGGCAGGAGAGCTCCTATTTCTTTTCCGGTCAATGAATTAGCAGGAAGGGGAAGGTAAATGCTGAAGTCGCCGCATAATAAAAGACATTAAGTTTCTTATCTTGATTAAACTTAAGTTTATTCATATTTACTGTTATTTTTTTAAGCCCGCATTTCATATTCATAACTGAAATACTAACAACGTGTGTGCATGTTTTTGTTAAAATGTGCTTTTGTGGAATGTAGATATTCATAATGTATAAATACATGGTTTTAACCAAACAAAATAATTTGAATGTCTGTTATTCTGTTATACTTTATATGCCTAGTAAAGCATAGTTTTAAAAACTTCACCAAATATATATCATTTCCCTGCTAGATTGGAGATGGTTTCGCTCTTAATTTACAAATATCTGCTTCAATTTGTGTGAAGAGAGAAAATTCCTAAAAGATTACTGCATTTTCAGATGCAAAATTAAAAATAGACAAATGAAGTTAATTCTTTAAATGCACCTTTAGGGCGCCTGGGTGGCTCAGTTGGTTAAGCGACTGCCTTCGGCTCAGGTCATGATCCTGGAGTCCCGGGATCGAGTCCCGCATCGGGCTCCCTGCTCAGCAGGGAGTCTGCTTCTCCCTCTGACCCTTCCCCCTCTCATGCTCTCTCTATCTCATTCTCTCTCTCTCAAATAAATAAAATCTTAAAAAAATAAATAAATAAAATAAAATAAATGCACCTTTAAAAAAAACCTGCATCTGATTTATGAAAAACTAAAAGCTTAAATCCATTATTAAAAATTTACTTTTTTTTTTTAAAGATTTTATTTGTTTGACAGAGAGAGACACAGCGAGAGAGGGAACACAAGCAGGGAGAGTGGGAGAGGGAGAAGCAGGCCTCCCACGGAGCAGGGAGCCCGATACGGGGCTCGATCCCAGGACCCTGGGATCATGACCTGAGCTGAAGGCAGATGCTTAATGACTGAGCCACCCAGGTGCCCCTAAAAATTTACTTTTGAATTGAAAAAGCTGAGTATAGTAGGTGTTGAAATCATGCCTTGCCTTGACTCTTGCTGTCAAATCACCCTGGGAACAATTAGGGATGGATCATGCCTCAGGGGGTGCTCAAGGGACCGGGATGGCTGTGCCCACTGGGTGGACAGCTCTCCCAGAGGGAGGACTCATCCCTTCCCCATCTCCAGACACCCTCTGCATCAACTCCTGCCTTCAAACGAAATGTGCACGGAATATACGACCTGTTGACTGTGACATAACCTTTCTCTAAAACCGTATTTATGAAGAAGCTTGCTGACTTCTTGGTGGAGAACCAGTCATTTCTGTATTTGGACCAAAACAGCTCCCACACCTTCCTCGCCCTTCCTCTCTCACCGCAAACAATGACATGGCTAAGGCATCAGGAGTGATACACCTGCTCACCTGCTCAGATGTTAGCACAACTTCTCCCTTGGTCACCTGACCTCTAACAGCATCAAGAACCTGAATCCCAAACACCTTGTGGAGGCCAAGAGAGGCTGCCAACCCATTACACACGTGTCCAGCCAACCGTGAGAGAGCACCTCTAAATTACCCCCTGTTCACTTGACTGGGGAAGTAGCATTTGTTTTTATTTTCCAGGACAGACAGTCAATCATTTGTATGTGGCAGAAATAAAGATAAATACCACCCATTGAACTTTAAATCAAAATGCTAATCCCAGGCTGACTTCTCTGTCAAGGTCTGACACTGAAGTAATTCCGCAGGCTTTGATTATACCCAAAATTAATGCTCTGGTGGAAATTATGTCTATTAATCACAGATGTTGATGGTATGGCTGTTCATGTTCCTCCACTGGGTGACATCCGAAACTGCCCTAATGGCCAGGAGACTTTTGCCTGGGTGTCCTCGACTCACAGATTATAAGACAACCTCCAACTGGGAATATTTGAAAAGACCACTTGATGCTAACTAGTAAAAAGGCTCAAAGGGTAGGGCCATCCCTAAGAAGCATCTAGAAGGTGACATGTTCTGAGCATTCAAAAAAAAAAAAGGCAGAGCCCCGTTCTGTCTTTACTAAGGACCAAGCAAGAGAGACTGGGACTGGCCAATCTGAATCCAGCAGAAAAGATGTAAGAGTGGACCCCAGGGATGACCACACCAAAGACAGTCCCAGACAACCTGCCCTCACATCCCAAAAGACCACCCATGAGCCAGTTTGGTTTGTGTGGGGACAAAAAAAAAAAAAAAAAAGAAGAAGAAAAGAAAAAAATCTTGACTCTAGAGGTCTAAAGGGGGCAGTTAGGAATCCAGATTGGAACACCAAATGCCCATTTCATCTCCACAGAACTGGAGCCCCTAAATTTCCCCTCAGTTCGAGCCTCTCACTCAATACATACTGATTTTTCATTTACCATTTACCAGGCTCTATTCTAGGCACTGAGGATATGTCTGAACAAAACAGAGTTAAGATCACTGTTGTCATGGGGTTGGCATTCTAGGGAGCCTAGCGATTCGTCTGGTCCAGCCTTCCATTCCCTGTCCAAAAAGTCACAGAAGCTGGTCTGTTCCCTCTGTCTGAGCAACCGTCTGGCCATCAACCACACAACTGCCGGGGCAACTTTCTTAAAGGTAAGTGGTTCCCTGCCTAAAATGGCAAATCTGTGCTTCTTGGCAGGTTCTGGTCAGCCTCCATAATCCTTTCTGCTTAACCCTCCAGGCTCAAGTCACTTGAGAAATACACACAGTGCTGGTCAGCCCCGTGCCCCGCTGTTGGCCATTCGCTCTGCGAGCATGCCCCACATCCCTGCTCTTTGCGGGTCAAACACCTATTCATCCTTCAAGAGTCAGCTTCAGAACAGCTCCTCCAGATGCCCTCGGGCTCAGCCAGGCCCCTCTGCTGGACCCCACAGCGCCCTTGGCTTCTTTCGGTACCAGCACCCATCATGCTGAGTTGCCACTGCCTACTCATTTGCCCTTTCTCCCTCAAGACTGAACTCCATTTAGCCTGAAACGGTACTTTAAACGTTCTATAGTCCCAGCACAGTGTCTGGAATATATTAGGTGCTCAATTAAAGTTTACTATCCTGAACCAACCATACCATAAAACCTAACCACCCTTTAGTATATTTTTTCCATGGGAAAATTGTGCTCCAAGTTCTGCCTGGCCTGTTGGGGACACGGCTTGCCCATTCACAATGCCAGTGACAAAAAATATTGGTCCATGTGGCTGGCATATTCTATCCTGTGCTGGGCCTCCCAACATACCAGAAGCCCTGGCAGAGTCACAGGGTCAGTGTGGGGCTACCAGCAGATCAAAGCTGAAGAGTCTAGTTGGGTTGCCCCTGTAGCCTCACTCATGGAGGAATGAGAGTCTCAAGGGACCCCAAGATGGTTTTTGCCACATGTTGGCTTATGGCCCCAGGACATTATCCCTGAGATTGAGCACAAAGGATTTGGGTTAGATCACGGTTTCTGCAGAAACTCAGACTCCTGACTGTAAACATTCAAATCTCTTCTTCTCCACAGAGAAAAGAAATTCTTTTGTAAAGGATATTTTTAAAGATTTTATTTTTATTTATTTGACAGAGAGAGAGAGAGCACAAGCAGGGAGAGGGAGAAGCAGACTCCCCGCTGAGCAAGGAGCTGGACGCAGGGCTCAATCCCAGGACCCCGGGATCATGACCTGAGCCGAAGGCAGTTGCTTAACCAACTGAACCACCCAGGCGCTCTATAAAGGATTTTTAAATTAACTAATTAATAATAAATTAATAAATAAATAATTAACCAGCATTACTGGCCACTGTTGAACCATACCCAATACCAGCACTCCTTAGAAGTATGAGCCGCATCGACCATGAATGCATGGCCACAGCATTAAATATGCGGACTTGCTGGGTTAGAAAATGGTGTCCTCTGCAATTCTTCTCTGGTTCTTCTGATTATGTCAAGAAGAGAGCTTCAGCTGGGGACTAGGGTGTCATTAGTTCCTCTCTACCACTTACTCATTTCACTTTTCAAGGAATCAAGAGCAGGTTTCAGACTCAGAGTCTAAAGTTAGATTTCATTTTTTTTGTAAGATTTTATTTATTCATTTGAGAGAGAGAGAGAGAGAGAGCAAAAACAGGGGGAGAGGGAGAAGCAGACTCCCTGCTGAGCTGGGAGCCTGACATGGGGCTCAATCCCAGGATCTGGAGATCATGAGCTGAGCTGAAGACCTGAGCGGACACCTAACCATCTGAGCCACCCAGGAGCCCTAAAAGTTAGATTTCAATACCATCAATTTCCATGTCCTTATGTTTACAGTCACCAGCAATTTGTGAAAAGTGAGATTGTTTTTTGCCTGACAGTGGTGAAACCAAGTTTTCTTTTTGAAATATATTTATTCAAGATTTAAGTGAACTGACTTAAGGACAGCGATCGGGTATATGCTAGCACGGTAATGGGGATAAGGGGGAAGCATGGTGGTGACGCTCAGATGGCAGAAGCTAGGGGGCAGAAGAGTGTCCCTGGGTAATACGGCAAATTTTCCGGGAGGGATGATGACTCAGACACTTCATTTGAAGATCCGGAAGTTCAGCTGTCTCATGACTTGTCCCAGATTTCTTTTCAGCTCTGTTCTGTCACTGGATATGGAATATCCACATTGGAAAAATGGGAAAGCTCAGAAGCACATATCTCCTTTCAGGGAGCATATATCCCCCTAACGGAGGACGGGGGAGCCAATAAATCCTATAAAATGGGAGAAAAAAAAGGCCGGGGCCAAGCCACAGTGGCCTGAAGGCAGAGAAGGAGGAAGGTAATTTTCCATTTGTATAGAGGCAACCTTTAGGAAAGCAAGGGGATAAAGAGTCAAATCAGCCCCAACCATAGGAATAAATGTCCTCAAGGAAGCAGAGGCAGCTTGCGGGAAGAAGCTGGAAAAGAAGGGAGAAACATCAGAGGGGAAGGACAGGCCAGAAACAAACATGTGTTGCTTGTTTTGGAGCCAGTCTGTAAACCTGGGGAAAGCAAGCTGGAGAAAGTGAGGTCAGGAAAGGATGGGGGGGGCGGGGGGGCACACCTAAATCTGCCCAGCTATGGGCTCAGTGAGCCAGTCTAGGCTTGTGGGATCAGGGCTCCAGCTCAACAAGCCATAGCTCCCTTGTTACATTCTAGAACTCTGTGGGTCCACACCTGGTCTCCTAGCTGCTCTCCCAAGCTCTGGAGCAGATTGGAGGCCATGCCTACAAGTGTTTTCAGAGCCCTGGGAAGCAATTTGCCTGGAGAGGACACTGGATCTCAATTATGCCAATGAGGCACCCTCTGAATGATTCATCTCCTCCCTGGAGACCACTCTGAAATTTCTTTATTCTAGAAGGGTTTAGGAGCAATTCTCTTGTTGGACGAGGGATGCCATGACAGTTTACATGAGAGTAGGAAATCACTGTCCACTTCAAAATTGGAGAGAGTTTTAGAGGGGCCCTCTATTCCTAGGGCTGCTTATGGATGACATGAGAGCCAATGCAAAGTACCCAAACCCCGAGTCCTGAGGCCTCAGGATGGGAAAGGCCTCCTGTGAAGAAGGCAGCTTCTCTACCATGTTCTCCATGCTTCCCCAGCCCATCTGCACCAACCCCACTGCGCAAAAAGGATCCCTTCCCACTGAGGAGTAGGACCAACGACAGCTAGTGAGTCTGCATGTTTAACAGACTGCAGCCTTAAGAAACCACAGCCTTCAGAAAACAGCAGGCTGAACACACAGGATCTTCTTCTCCTCCTTTAGGTAGAGGGGGGCAGAAACCCAGAGCCACAGAGAGAATGAAGTAAAGACTTCATTAAATTCCGTGATGAAAGCCCGTGGACAAGCGGTTCCTTTTGAAGCAGGATGGAAAAAGTCATCGGCAAGAACACAGAGAGGGAGTTACAGTTAAGAAACAATCTAGAAAAGGACTCTGCTCTTCTCTCCTCGATTCTTAAATGTGGACTAGATCTCTGAGAAGCCCGGCAACAGAAAAGACAAACAAACAGGAAAAATGGTTCATTCAAGAAATAGTTTCTGTCAGCCCTTCTTCACCTCCCGCTCCACTCCCATTTAAAAATTCTCTAATTGGTACCTTTGGATAGAAACAAGGCATTGGATCCAAGCAGCAAGAACTGGACACCATACGAAAAATAGAGCAAATACAGACGAAAGTGATCTTATAAAGCTTAGAAAATTATTGTCAAAACATATGTATCTTTCAAATGATGGTTGTTGGATGAAGCCAAGGAACCCTCCCCACACAGAGCAAGAAAGCAAAAGCAGAGTCATGGGGACTCACTCCAGCATCCAGCTCCCATTTTCAGGCTGCTAATGCCACGTTTACTTTCCACGCCCACTGTCTTAGCGGTTATTTGAGGTTGTATCGCAGTCGAACAAGGGTAGCAATCACGAAAGAGAAAGACAAAGGGCCAGGACACAGAGAGTGAGTGGATCAACCCATGAGATCAGAGCTGAGAAGTCCTGGGGGCGAGGGGGCGTCGCTGGGCAGCAGCCCAACAGAAAAACCAGCCCAGAGTGCAGCTGGTTGAGGGTGAAGAACTCCAGGAGGGAAGTCTCTGAAAAATGAGGGGGTGCAAGCTCAGTTACATACTGTCATACAGTGTTTGGAAACACTTTGGGGGAAACTTACTATGGAGCGAACCTGAGAATATGATATTGGCATATATTACAAAAAGGAAGGAAAGGAGGGAAGGGGTAACCCAAAACTCCAGGAGGGAAAAAGGACAAGGATGGCATCATCCACACATGTAATAGACCAAACGAAGGCATTATTTTGAGCAACTGGCAGCATTTGAAAAAAAAAATGCTAGAAATTCTTCATTTTAAATGGCTCAGGAGTGAGGGCATTAGAAACTTGGACAAGAAAGTCAAGTCACAGCATGTTGCTGGCCTTGCAGAGAAGGACACTTTCAGATTATGATGTCATAAATGCTATGTGACGGGTTTGGGTTTCTAAAATCAACCCACTGTCAAATTATGGCAAGTTCCACTATGGTTAAAGAATTGAATACAAGCATCGACCTTCACAATGTAAAAGTGAAGGCACAGCTAATAAGACCTGGGATGAGCTGCTGGGAAGGGGGGCAGTCCCCAAAGTCCTCATCTTACAAACAAAGCAGAATCAGGAGATGCCGTCTGGTGGACTGAACAAGAACTAGAGATTTGGGTATTCAGAGGAGTGAGGTGAGGAGAAGGGGAAAGATGAATGGTTAAAGCTCCAATCTATTATTTCAGGGAAGTCAACAGATGGCGTATTCAAAAGTCCACTGAATTTGATATACACGTGTTACATACATACCTAGGCATGATCACCTGAAGAAGAAAAAAATAAATACAATAAAAATGGTCACTTCTGAGAAGCAAGGTTGAGAAGAGGAAGAGGTGGAGCACAGGTATGTCACTTTTCATTATTCAAATCTTTAGAGGTTTTTTAAGTTGCATTTACATTGGTAAAAACTAAAGATTTTAATTAATAATATTTTTATGGGTGCTCGGCTGGCTCAGTTGGTAGAGCGTGCAACTCTTAATCTCAGGGTCATGAGTTCAAGCCCCCCACAGTGGGCGGGGAGCCTACTTAAAATTAATTGATTGGAAAAAAATATTTTTAAAGGATAAAATGGATCAAAATAACTATTTTTTTCTTTGCCATTAACAGAAAAATTAGCAAAATATGAAGGTCTCTACATCTGAAACAGCGCTGTAATAGTACCATATCAGTGCTAATTCCAAGGTTTTGATCCTTGTAACTATGGTTCCGTAAGAGAATTTCCTTGCTTTTAGGAAACAAGGAATGAACAGGCATTGTACAGGCAACTTTCAAACAGTTCAGAAAACAACTCTGTGTGTGTACATGCCTGTGTGTGTACAAGGGAGGAAGAGCTAGAACATTCCTGGCTAAGGAATCTGAGCGAAGGGGTGTATTAGTTTGCTGGGGCTGCTGTAACAAAGTACCACACGCTGGGGGGCTTTCACAATGGAAATGTATTTTTCAACAGTTCTGAAGACTGGGAGTCCAAGGTCTCGTGGGGCTGGGAAGGCTCTGTTCCAGGCCTCTCCTCCAGCTTCTTCTGGTTTGCTGGCAGTCTTTGGCATCCCTCAGCTTGTTGGTACATCACCCTGATCTCCACCTTCATTTTTTTATGGCATTCTCCCTGTGTGTGTAAATTGTCCAAATGCTCCCTTTTTATATGGAAAATAGCCATATTGAATTAGGGGTCTACCCTACTCCAGTATGACCTCATCTTAGTTTAGTAAATCTGCAGTGACGCTATTTCCAAATAACGTCACATTCTGAGGTATGGGGGTAGGGGAAGGACTTCAACATATCTTTTTTGGCAAGGGATACAATTCAACCTGTAAAGGGTATAATGGAGTTCTTTGTACTATTCTTAAAACTTTTCGTAGGTCTGAAATTATTTCAAAATTAAAAGTTTTTTTTTTTTAAAGATAAATGGAAAGGAGCTGTAACAAGGACTGAAGGGGAGGGTGTGCAGGGGAGGACAGCATTATCGGGGGACCCTCTCAGAGCCACGAGGTTCTAAAATAAAAGCCCACCAGGGAGGCAGCTGCTGAGAGGCACCTAGGGGAGGTGACAAAGTCCCCATGCCCCCAGAACAAAGAGAGCCCCCTACCCTGCAGTGATGGACTCAGGTCCTTGACGGGGAGGCTCACTTAGGATTTGGGTCAAGAACACGAACTAATTTTTTTTTCCCCTTTGAAACAAGCATATAGCAGGAAGTACTTGCCCAGCATCTCAATAGACACTAGTGGTGGTTAATTAGAAGAATGTTGCTAAACAAAGACGCTAAATAATTGTGTGTTTCACAGAATTTTATTCCTTAACTAGTATCTCTTAAAAATAGCACACTCCATATGAGAGTTTTCCGTTTATTCAAATCATGTCTGAGAAACAGCACATTTGTACAGCAATACTTCATTGACGGGAAGGAGGATGGGGACGGTAGGTACTTCCCAGAGTACGAGCCGGGTGAGGGAGAGCCCCTACCTGCCAGCCTCAGGCAGCTCCCATCTGAGCCACCCAGACCTCCTCCTCTAATGCCGGGGACCCAGCGGCCACCGTGCGTGGCCCACCCCAGCCTCTATCACCCTGACAGTCCCATTCTCCTACAGTGCAGAAAGCAGTGGGGTGGCATCTTCCTCACTAGAAACTTCCAAACTTGAGAAGCATCATCAAGCCAATCCAGGTGTCCTCACACTAGTTCAGTGTCCACATGTGCCTGGACTGTGCTGACCAGTCTCCAAGACAGCACCATCAGACCCTTTTTGGGACCCTCAGCCTCCTGGCTGGGGACAGCCCAGAGTCCCCAGGCCAGCCTGACAGAGTCATTCTCCAGCCTTAAGTGTCTTGCTGGGCCCCCTGGACAACCACAGAGATTGGGAGGGGCACCAAATAGGATTTCCACTTCTGGGTGTGCCACTAACCCCTGCCTGATTCCTGGGGAATTAATTCAATCTCAGATTCCTAATCTGGAAAATAATTAGGTTGAGTCCAATGCTGGGAATTAACACACGTTTTCACATATAGTGGCCCAACTGGGGACTAGTCTCTAAGAAGATTCTAACTGACCAGGAATAGAGCAAGGGGACAACTTTCCAGCCTGAAATGCATTTGCTTTAATCCCTCTTGGGGAGCTGGGAGGTAGACTTCTCATGATAGCACTATATTCAGTCATAGTCATCCCTGGTCTATTAAGACCCCATGATCTTTTTTGTTGCCACTCATACATAGTTGTTTTTGCCTCCATCCTTTCCTGCAGTGATTTTCACTAACTATTCACCAAAAGCCCAAATAGCACTGAGATGTGAATTTTGCACATTTATTCCAACTTGAACATAATCTCTTTTCTTGAAAACTGTCCAAGGTACCAAACAGATGTCTTTCCTCAATGGGGTGCCAAATAAGGGAAAATGGAGAAGCAAATCACAGGACCTCAAGAGAAGAAGCCACTGGAGCCTGGTAGCTAGGAAGCTTTTCTCAGTCCAAGGAGGTGTGAAATAGGCCAAAGGGTATGGGGGATTCGGATGGGAAGGGCGAAACGCAGGAGCAGGAAAAAAGCATAAGCAAAGAGATGCTGGTGGGGCAGGGGAATGCCCATCTGAGGAGCAGCCCAGCCAGAACGTGAAGACTCAGGGTGGGGTGCCAAGAGAGGGCCATTGTCGTACTTTTCATAACTGCCCCCTGTACTCGTTGTAATTTCATCTCCACCCCCATCCACCGCCCCCAGCTCCCTAGGGGAAGGAGTAATCTGGGAGTAATCACTGATTACTACCCCCATCCACCGCCCCCAGCTCCCTAGGGGAAGGAGTAATCTGGGAGTAATCACTAATTAGGAGTAATCAGTGAACTCCAGCCTCTTGGCATGGTGACTGGTTCGGGGATGAGCATGTGACCTAGGTTGGGATCAATCAGAATGACCCTCAAGATGGGAACCAAGAAGTCAATCTCCCTGTTGCTGTTGTAGTGAGAACAATGGACCTGCTGCCCATGAAGGGAGATCACGAGGCCAATCCCCAGGAAGAGGGGTAGAGGCTGAGTCTGGCTAGCATATTGACTCCAGCCATGCCTGAAACCAGCACCACACTGTTCTTACAATTACACGGGCCACTAAGGGATGCGTATATGTGTGCATATGCATTGGTTCTGCTTACTGTCACTCAGAACCAAAAGAATCGTCATGGATGCAGCCATAAGCTCAGGTTAGAGAGAAGAGAAAGTGCTAGACTAGGGTGTTAGATAAACCTGGCCTCAGATCCTGGCACCACCACAGGGCAGCTGTGTGAGTCTGAATAAGCCACTTAGGTTCCACAAGCCCCAGCTTCCTCACCTGCAAAACAGGCATAATTCATGAGCTGATGTATGTGGAAATGGAGGCTCCGTGGATATTGGTAGAATCTATGGCGCTTACACTCGATGCTGTGGGAGACGCTGCAGCACTCTGGGCAGGGAGCTCGCTCTAAGGAAAATGTGCATTATGTTCATCAGCCTGGGCACAGTACAGGCTGGAGAGAGGGAATGATGCCCGCCCGGGGAGCCCATCGCATACTGCTCTCCAGGTGGAGAAGCGACAACACACCCCATGGGTGTGGTGTCAGATGTCGAGGAGAGAGTTGAGGTCTCTTTCACACCATGGACCGCACCTGCCAGGGGGTTGCTGAAAAGGAAGTTATCTGCACCTCTGCTGCCCTTCCCCGAGTAAAACAGATAAATGACCCCTTCCCTTTTTCTCTGGGACTGGTTGGCGAATTAACTCTGAGCTCTACAAACTACTTTGTACTCCCCATGGAAAAACTGTGCTGTAGCTATAAGGGGTGATTAATTTTATGTCTCTAAATGTCTCAGTATCATTTGCCAAAATGATGATTTATTATTTAGACAACCTTTATATTTCTAAGGGGCTTTAAAATCTCTTATAGTGGTGAATGAAATAAAACTGACTAGGGCCCTGAAAAACAGGAGTGGTGAAGAAATGCACAAGGAGCTGGGGGTTATTTATCCAGAACCAGAGAAGGCAGATGAAGGACACAGCAAGCATCATCAATTACATGCAAAGCAGTGCAGCTGAGGAGAGGCCCACGTCTTGCCCCTATGTGATGAGGGGAAAAGAAATGAGGAAAAAAGATGGCAATGCATCCAGACTGATTTAGGCTAGGCATCAAAACAGTAACAGGAAGAACTTCCTAAACGTATACTGCTTCTAAGCTAGGCATCTGAAAACGTTTTCCAGCACATTTTATGGCATAATCCTACCTGGGAGAAAATACAATAGAGAAATACAATATAGAAAGCCAATGCAGATCTGATCAAAGAATGACCATATTCTTTGAGGAATGGCAGAGGATGAAAAACATGGTAGAAAACTGGGAGGCAAGCATATTATTTCTTTAAGGAAGAAAAAGCCACCACTGTGTGCCATGAGCCAAACCATGGTGGAAGGTGGAGACCGGGGTATATATAAACATACAGAGGAAATGTGGAGATGACCTGGAGGCACCATGTGTTGAGTAAGAACCACCGAATCCACCTCCTTTCCTTCTTGAAAGTCTTCCTAGGCCACTAGATGATGGTGTATGTGGATCTCAGTAAAGCACTTCATGAAATGGCGGATCAGCTGGAGAGCTTCGGGCAGAGACAAGTACAAATTGATGGATTCACAGCTGACAGAATGGTAGCCAAAGAGGGCCCAGTGGAAGCAGCATCTCCTGCAAGATTTCATAGGCTCTGCCCTCTTTGGCATTTTCATCAACCACTTGGATGAAACCCTACAAGGGACACTCATCCAATCTCAATTGCTGGGATGCTCAGCCAAAACCAACCAGATGAAATGAACAGTCCTGCACGCTTAGGTTCAAAACGATCCCATCAGAGCTAGAATAGATCTGGCTTGATGGGCATCGATGTTGCCGAACTGCAGACCAACCACCAAGCTTGTGGAGTTGACTGACAGACAGATGATCCCCCACCTCCAGCGTGCCCTCCTTGGAGCAGGATTCCCCAACAGACAGGCCCCTGACCGTGTCCTTTGGTTTTGAAGGTGTAAAGCCTCGAACCCTAGGGCTCACTACAGGAATGGTCGCATGCCCCTTCAGTCACTGACCTAGGGCCTGCCTGGGTTCTGTCTCATGAGAACGTCAAGTGATTGCTTGTGTTCCTGTTACCTACTGTGTGTAACAAATCACCCTGGAGATTCAGTGGCTTGAGACAATAATGTGTTATTCTGCCTCACGGTTCTGCACGTTGACCAGGTTTCCACTGGGTAGTCCTTACCCGGGGTTGCTCAGAATGCCTCAGCCAATGTTGGTAGAAGCTACAGCCATGGAAGCTCTTCCCAGTTTGATGCCCAAGTGGCCCACTCACATGGCTGGCAGCTGGTGCTGGCTGGCATTTGGGAGCTCACCCGGGGCTGTCAACTGGAGTCCCTCCATGGGGCCTCTCCATGTGGCTTGGGCATCTTAAAACATGGCAACCGGGTGCCCGGAGTGAGCGTTCAAAGAGCGGAGTTCCCAGAGCCCCAGGTGGAAGCTGTGAGGCTGCATATGACCTAGCTTCAGAAGTCCCAGAACCTCACTTCTGCTGCATTGTATGGGTGGAATGAGTCACCAAGACCAGTCCAGATTCAAGGGGAGGAGCATGAGATGCTAGGCTGGAACAGGCCCACCGCTGAAGAGCAGGTGGGCTGGCAGATAGTGTTGTAGCCATCTTTGAACAGTATAATGGGCCACAGGTTTGAAAACATGAAGCACCACAACGAAAAGGATTGCAACTGGCAAGGGTACAGTGCCACTGTGGGTCACACCATGCTAACCCCAGACCTAGACCCTTCAAGTCTGATGTACACCAACTGGCACTCGGCCCCAGCGTGTTCAACATCTGGTCTCCACCTTCCCATCTCCTTCCAGAAACCCACTTGCTTCCCAACACTTGACCCCCAGCCGGTCCTATCTCACTGCCATCTCCACCCTGGCATGCCACGTCAACAGGAATTAACAGCCTCACCATGCTGGACACACAGAGAACCAACCACCACTCCGCTGAATGCAAGAACACAGTATTACAACAACAACAAAGTATGGTTCTTTTTGCAAATATTCAAAGAAAACATTCAGGGAAATCAGATTTGTTTTGGATTATTGTGTGAGTTTGCAAGCTGAAGAATTCAATGGTCATAAAGCTCCTGTACTTGTTCCAAGTGTCAGTGCATCTGCCTTTTAAAAAGCAGGAGCAGATGCTGAGGGAAGGGTGGACGGAAGGCCTTCAGCATCTGTGCTAACAGATCATGTCTGACCTCCTCTCTACCATGGCTCCCTGCTACCCTACCGGCTGTCCCTCTGCCGTTGAAGGCACCTGTTTGTGACATCATAGCCTGTTGCCTTGGAAACTGATGCTGTCACCGACTCTGACTTCAGGTAATAGAATTTCTTTGTATTTACAATTTCCTGAGAGGACATCAGTGTGGATCTTCCCATGTATGATGTTCAGTGCGACACTCAGCAGTTCCCTGAGTAGTCATTAGGTTCCATGTCCCGGATTGCCTCGCGGGAATAGTAGAAAGAACCTGCCTTTACTTTGGCCAAGCCGGGTCTTAGTTTTCCCGTCTGTAAAATGGAAATGAGAAGGCTTAGCCCTTCAGGTTACTATGACACATACTTGAGGGTCAGGTGTTGCAGAGTCTGGGGCGAGGCAGGGGCTCAGCAGGCAGGCCTTCTCTTCTCCGAGCCCCCCAGAGCTGTCTTAAAGAGCATGCTTGGCCCCTTTTGGCAGGAGCCCTGGCAGGTACTGGGGAGCTGGGACGGCAGCTGGAAATTCTGAGCTCCTGAGAGAGCCATGCTGATATCAACTCTGCTGCGCCCTGGTCCCCTCCCTCTCTTTCTCTCTTCTTTCTCTGTCCTCACTCTCCAATTCATTCTGCCAAGTGCTTCTAGCCAGAAAGGGCCACGTGAAGCAGGCAAAGGACATCCTCAGCCCCACTCCACCTCCCCATCTTCCTCTGTAACTTTCCGCCCTCCTTTTCTTCCTTCCCTCTCTCCCTCCATACCTCCCTCTCTCCTTCCTTCCCTTCTTCCAGCACCCCACTGTCCAGAACCTGACCCTCCTTTAGTCCAGAAAGATCTCTCTCCCACCATCTTGGGCACTCACCTTCTAGCCCCAGGGGCCCCATCCAAGAAGACTCCAGAAGCCCTGGATGCTCAAGGCAGGCTCTGAGGATTGCATAGGGGCTTCCCTCCAGCCTCTTGGATGGGTCCCCACCCCAGACTGCTAGAGAAATGTGCTGGTTTTCTCTGGAAACATCTTGCTCCTTCCAGTTCTCAAGTCTAGAATGACCTCCTCCACCCTCTCCCTTCTGTGCAAGCTTGGCCCACTCCACTCCCCACACGAATTACTCACAGAAGACACTTCCCTTCTGGGAGACCCTGGCCTGTCCTTGTTTTCTGGACACTTCTCTCTGAATTTGCTTCCTCCATTAAGGAGGCAGGTGAGTCATCTACACCAGTTCACACCTTCTCCTGAGAGATTTAATAGCTTTTAAAAGCAAAAGCAATCATCTGAGAGGCCACAGGCCGAGGGGCAAGCTACTCAAGCCTTTCAACCCAATGTCTGGAAGCTTGCAGGGTGAAGGGTACTAGGAAACCAGGTGGTCCCAGGGGCGTGAGAGGTGGACCAGTCCACCCACCGAGGGCGCTTCTGCTTCCCTCTTGGCCGAATCTGAGGCAAGGGTGCAAGTCCTGCTGAGAAATCAGCCCAGTATGATCCTTGGGTAGACCATCTGGGTTCATTTATCCCAAGTCAAAGCCACAATCTGCCACCCCAGTTCCCACGAATCATCCCAGCACTTCTGAGAAGGATACAAATCTCTTCCAAGGTGACTGGGGGGAAAAAATTTAACAGCAAAATGTATGCTATTTAAAAACAGAAGGGTCCCTGATGTAATTTAGATCTGTCGTCTGTGCAAAATGAGGCAAAATAAAAAAGGAACGTGTTTTGGTGCTGGATGGCTCATCAGAACAAGGAGGGAGAGGCTGGAGGGGTCTTGTTCACAAATGGTATGGAATAATATCCTACACCTTAAAATAAGAATCATGGGCATTCCTGAAGGGTCAGGGCAAGGTCCTGACTTTAGAGAGTAAATCCTTTCACAATGGGAATGAGAAAGGAATCCTACAGGTTGGTTAGTGCCCCCACCATCCTGCACACACCATCAGCCTGTCACAGCTCAGCTCACCTAAAGCCAAGGTCTCAGTGACAGGTGGTCAGTGTCAGAGGGGAGAGATGCCAGGGGCCCAGGAGCCTAGGCTACAGGGTGTCTCTGGAGTATGCCCATGCCTGGGGGACAGCCCTGAAGCCTCCAGTGTGGTGACATGGCCGGTGGGGACCAGGAGACCAGGTTCCAGGCAGGAGGGCAGTAGGAGCCTGCCAGCCGAAGCACCCCTTTGGACCTGGCATACATTCCCCAATTCCAGAAGTGGAGCAGGGAAACCTCCCAGACAGCACAAGGCCTTTGGCGACACCTCTTCCTCCCACCTGCCCCATTTTAACACTGTCTCACTTCCTGTGTGACCAATATTCTCCTGGATACAGGGTCTGGGAGGGGCTCCTCTGCTCTTAGTGGCCCCAAATTCTGACCCCCCCCAACCTCTGTGCTCCACACAACTGCCCCAAAAGCAGGGAGAAAGGGGGACACCCAGAGGGCTGGACCCCAAGGACACGACAAATAGCGCAAGCTGCCCCGCCTCCCAGTTTCCCCAGTTTCACGGTGCCCACCTGGAGCCTCTGCCTCCTATAGAGGAACAGGTTTCTGTTTGCAGCGAAAGAGACCAGGAGTTCTCCGGAACAATCACAGAGCCAGGCCTCTCCCCTCCTCACCTATGGCTCAGGGATGGTTGTTCGCTTCTGAATTTTGTCTTCTTGCGTTACTACGTTTTCCTTAATTTTTAAAATCGTTCTGCCTTTCAAAGCTTATCGATTTTTGTTCCCTTTATCCAGCCACGGAACAGCAGGTGCAAATGTTGGGAGGCAGGAGGAAGCACGTGGGGAGTGCCAGGAAGAGAGGAGGCAGCCAGGGTGGGGGGTGCCCCGCAGGTGGCCCAGGCAAACAGAAGTAAATAAAAAACAGCACCAAGAACTTGCTGTTGAAGAAGCACTTCAGCCCTAATTATTCTATCCGCCTGTCTCTGTGTAGAAGAATGTGGACAATTTTTGACCACTTCATAAAGGCAGCCAGTTTCTGGTCCAAGGAGCCACTCTCTAAATGCTGGAAGGAAGGAGGGAAGGACAGGAAGGTAGAGAGAGAAGAAGGAGGATTTTCTGAGCTTTCGCCCCTGTCCCTGGCCTGCGGAGGGGTTGTGATGGTGCAGCAGGGACACCGCCACCTGCTCTCCAAACCAGCATGCTCTTCCTCACTCCACTTCTCAGCAGGTGTCTGGGTGGGACCACTGGAGAGAGGAAGGGACGCATCACCCCGGGGCTGAGGGAGATAGGAATGGGGGTGCTGTCTCTTTCATCGGCATGGGTCCCCAAGTGATGAGAGGGGACAGAGTTCCCGATGGCTTCATTGGCCTGCGATATGAGGAAGAAATAAACTCTATCTTGTTGGATGACACATTTGGGATCAGTTGTTACAGCAATTAGCTGACACTGGCCAGATCAGAAATTGGCACCAGGGGTGTCCATCTGTCCTGTGAGCTGGGCCCATCCCAGCAAGACACAGAGCAGGAGGTGGGGGTGACAAGACCAGGGTAGGGAAGGAGGCCACCGTCCTCCGGGCTGCCTGTCACAGGGAAGCACCACACAAGGGCAGAGATGAGAGGCACAGGGCTGCGGGAAAACTGTGGGCAGCCACCTTGCCCACAACGAGAAGCTGTAAGGGCAGTGTCTCTGCAGCTTCCCGTGGGTGCAAAGTGGAGACCCGGCTTCTCCAAGCAGGCCCCCCACACTCTAGCCTTGAAGGAGAAGGGAAAGAAGAGGCACAGGGAAGAAAGGAAGCATTGATTGAGTGCCTACTACATACCCAGCACTGTAGTGGGCGCCAGACATATGTCATCTTATACTGAAATCCCGATAAGGAGGTATTACTCATTCCATTTTGCGGAGGTCGACATGACTGCCCAAGGCCCACACCTCAGGAAAGGCCCAGTGAAGATGGGCACCTGCTCTCTGAGACCACCCAAGGAAGACCATTCTACGTCCCTCATGGTGTTGCGGGGGGGGAGGTCAGTGAGAGGGCATGACCACTGGCTGACACACGAGCTGGCCTTGGGCAGTGGAGTCCCCTCACCCCTCCTCCCCTGTCCTTGGAACGTACACTCTGCCCATGTCCCCACAGTGGGAGCCATTTTCAAGGACACAGCCTTGAGAGAGCAATGTGGTGTTGAGGCCATCTGGAGGGTATACACGACTGAACCCTGTTAAGGCCTCTGCATTGACTTTTAAGATTCTGGTAGAGATCTATGTGTCTTGTGACACCTAGTGTGTCTTCCGTATGAGACAAGCCTCATACAGAAGTTCCCTTATTAAACCTACCATCTACTGATCTGGAGTGGTCTGCCTCTTTCTTTGGTCTCTCTTTGCCCTCCAAAGGGGGCGCAGTTTGCGAACCAGCACTTGGGAAATGGGGAGTCACCAGTGGGGTGCACACCCTGCCTACCCCTGCCAGCTTGTACAAAGCACTAATGCACAAACAGGAGGCTCCAGCCCTGAGGCACAGAGAGAACAGACAGGCACCAAATGGAAAACCCCGATGTATTGCCCAAAAGTAAGAGAGATGTGTTGATGCTTACCCAACTCCCATTTCTCTGTATTCAGTGAGGAGCTCATCCCTACATCTAGCAAAACTCCCACCTGGCAAAGCATTCTCCTGTCTGGTACCCCATGTGCAGATCATTTCTATCCTGCTCAGATGACCACTTCTACTCATAAACTGACCACTAGCTATCTCATGGTAGTCTGAAGATTGAATCTGCCCCCACTTCTCACCTCTACCCCGTTTCCAGCCAGGATGCCTGCTCCCCTTTGCCCCTCAGCCTCTGATCAGCTCCCTGCTCACCCTAAAACACAGTCCTGCCGGAAGGGAGGCCAGATGCCCGAGGGCTCTCAGGGAACCATAGCACTGTGCTCAGCAGCATGGTCACGCCATGCTCAGGTCACCTATCACAAGCCAAGGGAACCCCCCCACCCCACCTGGCTGTCTGCCTGTCAGGTTCTTAAACATAGCACCAGGGACTTCCAACCTCATTACCCGGGAGCCAGCCACAGGTTTCATTTCCTGTGGAGTGACAAGTCAAAGGAAGGCGAAAGCGAAATCTATAGCCATGGCCTTGTAATCACCCAGGCGTGTGAGATAACCACCCGCAGGCATATCCTGGTACCTGGTTATGTCTTCCCTCTCTATGCCCTTCCTCATGGCTCTTAGAAGAGTCGGGGAATGGATAACCCCGTATTCTTGGGTGAGCCAGGAATGGGGCAGGGAGGGGAAACACTGGAGAGCTACCTGTTTGAGAAGTAGGTGGTTGGGAGCCCAGGCACAAGATCTTGAGAGGTGTCTGTGAACCTGGCTAGGCATGGAGGAGCTCCTCCACCTGTCACTGCACCTTCTTGCTCTGGGCCAGGTCGGGGGTTGGACTTGATCCCCCTCTATAGGGATAATCACTCAGCCAGCCTTGGGCCAAGGAACTGACACGATCCACTAGAATCAATCACGTCCGCTGTGACTGGAGGGGCAGCTTGCATTCCCACAGCATGTCCCAGGTCCAGAGCTAAGCATTTCATACACACTGGCTCCAGTTCCTACTCCACAACCTCTTACTGAAGAACCCAGAGGGGAGGAGGCCGAAGCCTGCACCCCCACCGGACTAGGGATGAAGATGAGTGGCTTTCCACGCTCACCACAGGGAAATGTGAGCCAGTTCTCTGACCCCCAGCACCACATCTCTCCCACAGAGGCAACCTTTCAGTGTAAGGCCAGAGAGGGACTCTGCGCAGCCCCTCCACCGTGACAGAGAAACAGGGCCACCCAGCACCAGCCGAAGCCACCACACTACATACCTCCTTCCCAGCCACGCCGGCCACAGGCCTGGGGAGCCAGGTGCTAAGAGCATCAGGGCGGCTGGCCCTTTAAGGGATGAAGGAGCTGCATTAACTCTAGAATTGGAGATTTATTGATATTGCTGTATCGAGAACAAGTACCAATTTCTAGGGCCACAAAGCAGGCGTATCGGCAGACGGAGTGAGGCCTTCAAACATTATTTTTAAACTTTATTTTTTATTTACAAAAACAGGCAAGCCAGGAACAGGCCAGAGTTGAAAGACTTTATTTTGGGGACGCCTGGGTGGCTCAGTCGGTTAAGCGTCTGCCTTCAGCTCAGGTCATGATCCCAGAGTCCTGGGGTCGAGCCCCGAGTCAGGCTCTCTGCTCAGTGGGGAGTCTGCTTCTCCCTCTCCCTCTGTAATCTCTCTCTCTCTTGCTCTTGCTCAAATAAATAAATAAAATCTTTAAAAAAAAAAAAAAAAGACTTTATTTTTTAAAAATATTTATCCTGGTTACTGAGGGTTTTGGTGCTCCCTTAAATTGTGCACCCAAGGTGAGTGCCTCACTCTCCCCACCCTAGCCCTATCCCTGTGCGTCCCCTTCCCCACAACCTGAACTCTGGTCCAATGAGAAGTCCTGGAGACGTGGAGGGAAGGGAACAATGGGCCACACGCCTTTTCCTTGCTAGTCCAGGGCTGCTGGGACTTCGTCCAGACCTGCTCGCCTGGGGGTTCATGACCTGGGAGGCCCTGCTGCCCAGGCCAGAGATTCTGGGTCAGTGACGTGTGATGGCAGGCTGCTGAACATCACCCCCGCACTCGTGCCTGTGTACGTGTACAACTTTTCAGAGACTTGGAGCCCTGGCCCTCCATCTACTGGAGTAGATGAGACGGAGCCACACACCAGTAATCCACGGGCCAGACAAGGCACTGGCAGGCGGGGTAAAGGCAGGGACCTGGAGAAGGTGGCCAGGAGATCTGTTTAGATGAAAAGAAGGACACGGGAGAAATAATGATGATAATGACCATTACATGCTTTCAGTGGGCTCTCATTGATGCCGCTCAACAATCTTACAGGTACGTGGTGCCGTCCCCACTGATCAGACAAATAAACTGAGGCAAGGAGAGGGTGAGGAGTTTGCGCAAGGCCAGAGATGGAGTTCAAATTCAGATCTAACTCAAATGCTCTATCAAACTGCTTCAGGAAAAAAAGATCAGCTCTACCTGACCCAGAAACAGTTCTGGAAAATCTGGGTGGCAGGAGATGAAGAACCAGGTGCAGAGGATATGGTGTCCGACTCCTTCACTTACCTTTGGCAAGTACTTAATTCTGCTGAGTCTCCATTTCCAAAACCCTATACTGATAAATAAATATGGTAAAATATTAACAATTGTTAAATCTGGGTGGTGGGCGATAGACGCTCATTGCACTATGACTTCTCTGTACTTTTAGAAGTATTCATAATAAATTGGGGGAAAAAAATGTCCCCAGGTCAAAAGTGATATATGACCCCATCAGAAAAAGTCCCTGGAATCAAAACAGCTGACTAAAAATAGCTCCATCAAACAGCTGCACCAACCCTCTCATGGCATTGTGAGAATATAAATTGGTTCAGCCTTTTCGGAGGGTAACCTGCAATAGCCATCAAACTTTTAAACAAGCCATATATTTTAAAAAACTTTTTTTCACACAGGAAAGTTGCTTGAATAGAACAAAGAACCCCCCCATATACCTTTTATCCTGATTCACCAATTTTTAACATTTTGCCAAATTTTTTTTCATTCTTTCTACATATATTTGTAGTATAATAGGATATAACGTATTGCATACACGTTATTGTGTTATATGTACCTTTATTATAGTATATACATACACGTTGATTATTTTGCTTATTTATTTTCCTCCATGAACCCTCTGAGAGTAGGGTACATACATCAAGACAGCAAGGGTATTCTCTTATTTGGCCACAATATGGTTATCAAACTTGGAATATTTAACTTTGTTATAATACTTTCATCTAATGAAACCCTCTCCCCTAATGCTGGGAGCCCACTGTCAATTGTCAATTATCCAAATACTGTCCTTTAGAACAACTTTTTTTTTCAGTACAGGATCTAGTAAAGGATCACGTGTTGTATCACTTGTTCTATCTCCTTAGTTTTGTTTAAATCTGGAATGGTTCCTTTAAAAAAATGCTCAAACAAAGGTTTGTTGGGGCACCTGAGTGGCTCAGTAGGTTAAGCATCTGCCTTCGGCTCAGGTCATGATCTCAGGGTCCTGGGATCGAGCTCCGAATCTGGCTCCCTGCTCAGTGGAGACTCCGCTTCTCTGCCCCTCACCCCGCTCATGCTCTCTCTCTCAAATAAATAAAAATCTTAAAAAAAAAAAAAAAAAAAAAAAAAGAGGCTTCTTCCCTGACTCAGAAGTTGAGAGCCTGGGACTCTTGACCAAGGTAGATCTGAATTTGGTCGCTATGATGCAGGGCCTGGAGATACTGCATTTCCAAGGAGCTCGCAAGTGAAGCCCACAGACCACGCATAGAGCATGAGACCAAAGAAAACAGCTGGTGAAAAGCTGGTCCAGAGCACTGCAAGAAGCATCTTGCTTTCCTCATCAGCAATGTCAACTGGGCCCCAGGACTCAGGAACCATGTCGGCAATATCAACTGGGCCCCAGGACTCAGGAACCATGTCGGCAATATCAACTGGACCCCAGGACTCAGGACGAAAGAGTGATGCTGAACCCTCCCTCACAGGAACAGATCCTGGGCTTTCTGGAGCCAGGAGGTCCAAGACAGAGAGGCATACATTACAGAAACAGACCTCTCTGCCAGGTCCCCACACCAGATGATGCTGGCTTTGGGCAGGGCAAGTCTGGATGGAAGCAAGACCTGTGCCCTGCCTCCTCTACCACTGCAAACTCTTTTTCCTTCAAAAGTTACCCCCTCCTTCAGGAAGCCACCCTGGTTACCCTAGAGTACTCCAAACTCTCTGTCCTCTGACTTCCCACAGCACTGACTTCCTGGCTGTACCCCTGAGCACTCACCTGACCTTAACTGCTATTCCAGGCACCTGCCTTCCCTTCTAGGTACCTGCCTTTCCTCTCCCATCACCACAGTTCTGCTTCTGCTGCTTCTCCCATGATGTACTCCCCACCACTCTCCATCTCCATATAGTCAAGGCCCAGTGTACCCCTAAGATTCCCCTAGAAACAGGCCTTACAATGGCAGCTCCTCATCTGAGCTGTCCTCGGGTCTCTCCACCCAGCACTGGGCGCCCCAGTCTTGTCTCCACAACCAGATCTTCAGGGCCTCCTCTGCTGTCATTGCTTTTGTTTGACCTGAGTCCCTGGCTTTATGCTGTGGGGACACCAGCATCAGCCTCTCCCTGAGTGAACTATGAAGTGTGCCAGAGACCCAGTCCGTCCATTCGTCCATCTATCCCTCCACATTTCCCAAGTGCCTACTCTGTGCCAGGCCCTGGGCTGGATTCTGAGGGACGCTCGGGCAGCCTGCAGCCAGATGGACACAGCACTGACTGCAGCTTTGCTCGTGGGCACAAGAGGGGCTTGGGAGAAGTGATGTGAGGTCCAGCCGAGCACATCAATCCTTGATGACACCACGGCAGGCTTCTGCATCCTTGTCACGTGTCACCTCCCCCACGATTACTGTGATCACTGATCATCACGCAGATCACAGCAAGCATGGCTGAAGCACGCATATCATCCCCAGTGTTGCAAAGCCTGTGGAATCCTGAGTCTGTCATCGAAAGTTCAGAAATGAACCTAAGGCATCTTCCTCAGCGTGAATGCAGCACAAACCAGAAGGGTTGTGAAATCCCTGAGGAGCTGGAGTGGCAGGAGCGAGGTGAGGAGCAGCCCGGGTTGCCCAGCCCTGAGAGTCTGGCCTGAGCCTGTGTGTGCTTCCCTGTGTGGGTTCAGACCACCCTTCCTAGGAGAATCACACCTTTCTTCATGAAAAGAAAACTCGAGGGGCACCTGGGTGGCTCAGTCGTTAAGCGTCTGCCTTCGGCTCAGGTCATGGTCCCAGCGTCCTGGGATCGAGCCCCGCATCGGGCTCCCTGCTTGGCAGGAAGCCTGCTTCTCCCTCCCCCACTCCCCCTGCTTGTGCTCCCTTTCTCGCTGTGTTTCTCTCTGTTAAATAAATAAAATCTTAAAAAAAAAGAAAAGAAAACTCGAAACCAAAAGATACCTATAATAAGAACACGCTGGGGAAGCAGAACCCTTGGGGATGTCTACCTGATTTCTGCTGTCACCACGGAGATGCAACTCCCCCTGCCATGCTGAGCAGGGGTGGGGGCACAAGTCCTTCCTTCACACATACACAGGAGTGTGGTGGAGACGAGGTTACAACTTGGGGATGATGCATGGGAAATAAACACTGGGAACACAATCCGAGATCATCCAAAGTATGGTTTCCTATGGAGGCTCACACAGGCGCATAGCAACAGCCTACTTTCCAAGGTCCTGGCCCTTGTCTGGGCATGTACTTCATCCCTGATAACTGATAACCATCCTTGTGGAGAAGATCATGACCCATCCCTACCCCCACCCCAGGAGTAAGACCCAGCAGGTAACAACCTATGGTCTTCTCAGCACAACACTGCAACCCAGTCAGGCAGAGGTGGGGGCGGCATTCCTCTGTTACCTCCAAACAACCACCCAAGTCAAAAATGGACCCAGAACAGACAACCCAACAACAAAAATGGACAAAAGATCTGAACATCCATTTCATCAAAGAATATATATGAACAGCTAAGAAGCACGTCATTAGTCATTAGAGAAATGTACACGGAAACCAAAATGAGACGCCGTTATACTGCCACCAGAATGGTTAAAATTTAGAAGACTGACAATATCAGCTGTCGGTAAGGACGTGGAGTACCTGGGACTCTCATACATTGCTGGTAGGAATGCAAGGTGGTGCAGCCACTCTAGAAAACAAATTGGCAGTCCCATAAAGTCAGACCTACACTTACCGTATTCTCCCGCAAATCCACTCTTGGGTACTTACCCAAGGGAAATACAAACCTATGTTTCATTTTGTGTCCACAGGAAGACATGTACTCACAGTAGCTTTATTTATAAAAGCCCAAAATGAGAAACTAGGAAAAAACGCCCATCAACTGTTGGATGGATGAACCGACCGTGATGTACCTGTGATGGAATACTACCCAGCAATAAAAAAGAGGGAACCAGTGACACAGGCAACAACATGGATGAATCTCAAATGCACGACCCTAAGTGAAAGAAGGCAAACAGATGCTATGATTCCATTTATACGAACTTCTACAAAAGGCATAACTAGAGATCCAGAAATCAGCTCAGTGGTTGCCAGAGGCCAGGGGCAGAGGGCGGGGAATGACAGTGAAGGGATGTGAGGGTATTGAAAATGTTCCGTATCGTGTTGGTACGGTGGCTACACAACCATATTCATTTGTCAAGTCTCGAGGGATTTATACAATTAAAACTGGAGAATTTTATTATACATAAATTATATCTCAAGAAAATTTATTTCTTTAAAAAAAAATGGACACAGATGGGGGTTAAGGCGTGCACTTGTTGTGATGAGCACCGGGTGATGCATGAAGTGTTGAATCACTATATTGTACACCTGAAGCTAATATTACACTGTATGTTAACTGACTGGAATTTAAATAAAATTTTTTTTTAATTAAAATTAAAATTAAAAAATGGGCCAACAGACTCCAGAAACGATATTCATATCTAGTACCCTCAGCGCTGACATCCAGAAAGCCCAAGCTGACACAGCCATGCTCTTTCAGGTAGTGAAATACTTCACGCCTCCTGGTAAATCACCACTGCCTGAGGCTTCTGGTTACCCTTGTGCCCCAGGACCCAACAACTAAAGGTTAATCCCAGCCAGCGGGGGTCCTCCTGGATCAGCCAAGGTGGACACCCTTCCCAACGGGTCAGTGCCACACTAGGTAAAAATGAGACGGAGAGACAGATGGTGCAAAGCAGCGCTCTGACTCAGCTGAGAGCTGGCTACTTTGCTGCAGGCTTAGTGCGCTTCGGTCATGTATTCTGAACAGGGGCAAAAACTGATTCTTGGGGGACACAGGGGAACAAAAACACTTAGCTATTACAACGGTTTGGGGTCCTTCCAAAAGCCCCAGTATATAAACACATACACAGTATGTCTGTAGTATTAACATTTCACAGGGTCTGGGGTGCTTAAGAAGATAATGTCTGCAAAGACTCCTTAGAGCAGCAGGAACGAGAATCAGGCTGAGAGACAGTGGTCTAGATGCAGATCTCCACGGGAGAAAGTGACACCCCAGAGCAGCGCCTCAGCCCAGGTGTGGAACTGCCACCTGCTAAGATGACCTGTGCGGTGGGCCCCAGTCATCGTCATAGACAGGTGGCATACTTGGGTGTATATGGGGGTGGATGCGCACACTTAGGGTGTGCAGGAGGGAGTGGCCACAGGAGCACCTGTGATCCTTTTCTCTACGGGACACCTCTTCATGGGAAAGCCAGTCAGTCACTCACTGGCCTCCTGTGAAAGCCCTGAAGCCAGCTCAACTCAGCAAACTCTCCCCGGGACCCCCGGGGCCAGCACCCGGCTCAGCCCAGGCCATCGAGATGGCTGCAGTCAAGACTCCACACTGCGGTCCACAGGGACTCGGGTAGAAATCCAAGCCCCCCACCCCTTTCCTCCCTGATGTCTGAGCTTTCTGGAGCCCACGATGGCAGAACCGCGCGAGGCACGTTCAGGGTTTTCTGCTGTGTTAAATAATAAAGACAACTTCCAGAGGAGAAGAAAATCAGCCCTGTAGCTGAGTGCCCCACTACTGTCAAGCTCAGCCGAGCCCAAGCCTCCTTGGGAATGGCTTCCTTTGTACGCTTATACATTATGACAATGCTATAATTGTTCTTTCAGTCTCTTCCCGATATTTAATAACAACATGAAGTGGGAGTCGCAAAGGTCAGCCCTACCGTAGAATAAGCTCTGTTCTCATTGTCCTTTTCTGAATAGTGTCTTCCATTTGCCAGGCTGTTCCAGGCCCGTGAGCCCTGGTGGCGGAGGCCTGGAGCTGTTACAGAAACAGCACCACCTCCTCAGGGTGGAATACTCTAATTTGCTAAATGGTCCAGTGTCCCTGTCTGTCTATATCATCCGCATACGTACACACACAGACACACACACGCACAGACACACGCACTCTGGGCTTTCCTGCACTCCGCCCATGCTGCCCTCGGCTACAAGCCCAAGAACAGAAAGAATATCAACTGCCAGGAGTAGAGAAATTAGGGGATACACACACACTTGGCATATTCACGTGGGCACTTACTCTCTCGTTAAGTGAGTACTGTAATGTCCTAGGACCGCAGATGAATAGAGTCGTGTAAGTGTGCTAAAAAGAACTTTCTTTAAATTGATTCTGAAAGCTCACCCCCAGGTAGCAAACGGGGGTCACTCTTTGCAGGACACAGCACGTGATGGTGGACCAGGAAGCCACTGTGCCCTGAGCCCTGGTCTGGCCCTGGCACGTTCCAGGTGGCGGAGCCTCCTTGGGGTGGTCATTTTACTTCTCTGAGCCTCAGCTGCCAGATCTGTAAAATGGACCTAATTCACAGCCTGTCTGAAGAAGACAGGACTCCCTCCGATGCTGAGATCTGGGATTCTCTCTCTGAAGACAGGTATCAGAGGAGAGTTTTCAGGGGCCAACCGGTTATTGGGGGCATTTCAGCGCAAGGGTCGCCTAGAAGGTCGAGTGCTCAGATAAGGCGAGGAGGAAGTGCATTGTAATTCCGAACCTGCGTGCTGTTGTGAGTAAATGTGTTTCATGTCTGGGCAGGGTTCGATTTGGTAACTCACACCATAAAAGAGGGCGATGTAACCCTGGCGGTCCTGTAGGAGAGCAGCTTTGTACCCAATCCCGAGGGTATGATAGTTGCTAAGGAACCACTGAGATGCAAATGAATTGGCAAATACTTAGCAGCAAGATACCAGAAAAGGGTGGGGAGGGGACGCTTTGAACAAGTTAGTCAGGTGAGTGAAAGGAAAATTACTTTCCTCTGATTGGAAAAAGAAAACCACGGGTTTTCATGTCGAGCAGCGGCATTGTGCTCCTGTGTAAAAAAAAAATTTAAACTGTTCTTTTTCTGCTTGGCTGGGAGTAGAGGAAAGTTGGAGCCAAGAGCAGGGAACTTGGAAGGGCAAATGGAGTCCTCCTCTGATGTATTCTAAGCAGATTCCTCAAGAGAGGAAGAGACATCTAACGTATGAAGGAAGACACGTACAAAGGACTCTGAAGACCAGCCATCTTTATACAAGTCTCAGAGCCTTGACAAAAAGTACACAGAACACAGTGGATAAATATTCTACTGATGTAAAACAGAAATGCCAGGTGAGACTAAGCCAGGATTGATAATGTCGAGAAATGAAGGGAAATGAGCCATCCCGTTGCTCCTAGGAGTTTGCATTTCTTTCATTCTTGCTCTCCACTGGGTATCGAATTTAAATGCAACTATTATGTTAAGATGTTCTGATATCTATGTCGCAACCCAGAGAGCCACAGTGAGAGGCAGGGCCCCTCGCACAGTGTTTTTTCATCTTGCCCCAAATAGGAGCCCTTCTCCTTCAGAGCCTGGTTGAGATAACTTTGCCTTAAAATCACTTTGCCTTTAGCCAAACACCCCTGCTATTTGTCTGCTCAGGAGTTTGAGTTTGATCGTGATGCTCAGGAATAGAGGTAACATCCTCATCAAGAAAGAAGCTATTTGCCCAGCCATCCTGGGTTGTTACTTTTCTCCATGACCTTCGGTTTCCCCAGCTTTTCCCAGATCTTCCATGGGGACCACCACAGACACAGCAGCCCCCATCTACAGCCCCTCTCTGACCCGCAGTCCCCGTCCTTTCCTTTACTGCTCTCCATTATGTTCCATGATTCAGTTATGTGGGAAGGTTAAC
Source organism: Mirounga angustirostris (assembly GCF_029215605.1). Classification (NCBI taxonomy): domain Eukaryota; kingdom Metazoa; phylum Chordata; class Mammalia; order Carnivora; family Phocidae; genus Mirounga; species Mirounga angustirostris. The sequence continues at coordinate 124,913,101 of NW_026991709.1, forward strand.
TGGGTGTGGCCTATACTAGCACCCACTCCTGCTTCTTGTAATGGCACCCTGACTTTTTGTGGGGAGCTGGCCCTCATTTCAGGCCAGGTGCTTTCAGGTGGATCTGGGCTAACCCTCTCTCTCCAGCTCCAGAGATGGGTCGTGCGTGCCTCGAGCCTGGCCAATAAGTGCATTCCATCATCCCGGTGACAGCCTGATTCACAAGAGGGGCTTAGGACCCAAGGAACGCCAAGGAGACCAAAGTTCCAGGGCTTTTGCTAGGAGGAGCACTTCTGGGAGGGAGTATTTCTCTTTCTGCGGAAGTTTCCAGAGAATGTGAGTTTGAGCTGCCAGTGGCCACATGATGGTCTTGCAGAAGGCCTGTCTGAGGATGAAGTCAACATAAATGACTCTGTTCACTGTCCCTTCAGATCCATTCTCTACCTTTCTTTGCCTTCTCCTGAGCCTCAGGAGACTGACCTTTCTGAACCAGGCTTCCATGACCCCTGCCTTCTTGCTGAGTTCATCCCAAGCGCTGGCAGGAAGAGAGAACAAGGAGGTAAAGGAGTTCAGGGAATACAATGCCCCTTCTCTGGCCCTGCATGGTTTGGGCAGCGGCTGCCTTCCTCTATCTATGTCTACAGCTCCTGTCAAGGAGCCCTCTTCCACGCTACAGCTCTTGCCCAGGTACCAGTAGCTTCACTCCCTTCCCTCACCCTGTGGGCCATGGGGAGTCATGGCTTCCCACTGTTGCCAGCTCCTGGCTGCATCCCCATCCTCAGAGAGTCCCTTAACCCTATTCATAACTGCAGAGTCTCTTCACTAAACTCCCCTCAATCAACCCTTGGAGAGTGCAGTCTGTTTTCTGCCAAGACCCTGGCTGACACAGACACAGAGTTAAGGAATGAGAAAAGGGAGACTGAGTCCTTAGACAACACTGGTGGCCCTAGATATCCTCATAGCCAAAGTCCACTGTCCAGTAATAACAAGTGCCAGTCATCACCCCCTACCCTTTGCTTTCCTGCAGCTTGAGCTGAACATCTGCCTCTGCAACCAAAGATATGGCTAATAAAATAGGCCAAGCTCTTGATGGAGAGCTCCAGATGTCCACCTTCATGAGACAGAGAGGAAGAAAAATTCAGTCTTGCTTTCTCATTCCTACCCACTCCCATCTCTATCTGACACACTTCTATCCATCCTCCAAGGAGCTTCACCCTGGATCTCTCTATTGTCTCTCTCTCTCTCTCATATACACATGCACACACAAGCACATACACACACTCCTCCCCAGTGGAAGTATGATCTCAACTGGTCTCTCCTAGCAGCTGACATGTAACCGTTATACCACATCAATCAGACTCATCACATGTCCTGTTACAGTCTGTAGGCTGCATGGCTCTCCCTCCCCCACCAGTCCGTTAATAGGTGGCTCCTTGAAGGAATGACTATGTCTTCTTTACCTTCATGTTTTCAGCTTCAAGTACAATGCTTCCGGTGTAGATGTTCAATAAATGTGTTCCATCTGAGTATTCATGAAACTGATGGCTCCTAAGCAAAGCTGTCAGTTCTGTCTCTTTGCTCCCACTCCTCATTTCCCTCTTATAGAATCTGGCCTCTCAGGTCTGGGAGTGGTTCAGCCTTCACTTGGAGACCTGGGATGGGGCTGATCATCCCTCAAGGCAGCCTCTTCCATCTTGGTTCAGCTTGGCTGGAAAGAACTTCGTAATCAAGCCAAAATCTGTCTCTCATGCAGAGTAAAGCTAAGCCTGTTTGGCAAGACCAGCCTTCACATGCTCACAGAGACAAGCTTTCCCTTCCCCATCCTCTCCCTCATTTCAAGTTGTCCAAACCTGCACACATCACCTTGTTTATCCCTTCATAGCACTTTCTAAAATTATATTCTATGTCATCTGTCGTCTTCATGACTGTCCCCCCAAGAGCTGGGACACTTTCTGTTCTGGGCATATAGCCTAGCACACAGTAGGAGGCTAAGAAATATGTGTTAGATGTTGAATGAATGACATACCATTTCTCCTCCCCCTCCCCAGCTTCTCCCTAAGTCCTCTCCGGTCTTCTCTAAACCATTCTTTCTACTACTTCTGCCAGGATATTTTGGTTTTCAATTGTTGTATAACAGACCAACCCCAAACTTGATGGTTTTAAACAGTGACAACATCTATTTTGTTTACAAATCTGTGATTTGGACAGGGCTCGGGGAAGAAAGTGGGACTAGGAGTCAGCAGGGATGGCTGAAAGGATGGGGGCTATAACTATCTGAAACCCCCTCACTCCGATGCCTGGCATTCGATGCTGGCAGTGGGCTGGGATCTGAGCTGGGGCGGTGGCACCAGAACATCTACACATGGCCTCTCCAGGCCACTTGGGCTTCCTCACAATATGGCGGCTGGGTCACAAAGGCAAGCCTGCCAGGAGAGAGAGCCAGGCAGAAGCTGGGATCCTCTATGATCTCACGTCCAATGTCATGTTATGCAGGATCACTTCTGCCATATTCTATTCATTAGAGTGAGTAAGAAGGCCCACCCATATTTAAGGGGAGAGGACCTGGACTTCATATTTGACAAGGAGGGCATCAAAAAATCTGCAGAGATGTTTTAAACTACTACACAAGACATGACCTCAGGTTTTCACCTAACACACACACTTACTGATGCTACCTATGTGCCACATGCTAGGGATATCATGACCATTAAGATAGAGCCCCAGCCTTCAAAGGCTCACAGCACTGTGGGCTGTCCAGCGAAAGCAACACGCACTTATAGACCAGTGGGGAATGAGCTCCCACAGAGGGAGGCAGAGGCAGCTGTGGTAGGGACCAGGAGGCCACCTAATCCAGCCTGGGGCTGGAAGGAAGGCTTCCAGGGGAAGGTGACCACTCTGGTGAATTCTAAAAACGAGATAGGGTTCGCCAAGAAAAGATCAGTGAGAAATGCAACAAAAGCGGAGCAGGCAGGTGCAGACCCAAAGGCACACCGTGGCAGAAGCTCAGCTGGCGTCTGCACAGATGGGGACAAAAAGAAAAAGAGATGGTGCCCAGGTGTGCGTACCTGTGTAGTGTGTGTGCATGTGTTCCCATGTGGAGCAGGGGAAAATGAAGCAGCAGGCGATGCTGCCGGCCAGAGGGACAGGAGGAAAGGAGGACCTGGACTGTGAAGGGTCTTGCACTGGTCGGGACGATGCTGGAAGAGATTCACACACATAGTAGCCAGGATGAACCAAAATACCAATCTGTGGTCTGACACCCAAAGTTTGGTCTGACCACTGCCCAACATGGGCCCCTGGGCATCTGTCAAAACTCAGTGGATTTTCCGATGAGACTGAGGCCCTCTTCCTTGCCCTGAAAGTTAGAGTCTGTGCTCCTCCTTCCAGCCCCTTTGGATGCATTGCCAAAGGGGCTGAAAGGGTCCCTGGATGGCTCCCCTTCCACCTTCCCCAGTGATGCTCCTCCTCTCCCTCTCCCCTGCTCCGAGCTTGCCACCCAGTTCCAGGCTCGGCATCAATGAGAAAGCCAAGGGCAAAGGTCCTACCTTGATGTGTTAGAAAAACAGCAAGAGAAAAACAAGAGAATAATTAACTGCAGGGCCCAGCTGCCTCTCACAGATAAGGCATTTTCTCTGCTGCCACTGTAGACGGAGCTGCCTGCAATTTTCCTAGTCCTCCTGCTCAGCCCTTTCCACAGTCACGGCCCCAAGGGGCACCAGCCACTGTCCAATGAGACTAGGACACTGAGGGGTTGCTCTCCTCCCCATCCTCCCACACATCCTTCCATGCTCAAAGCTGCTGCTAAATCCCAGTGTCCTTCTCTCATGTCATGGTGTCTGCACCTGACCAGGTGGGTGGGAGCAGCCAGGACTCAAGCAACACAGCCCTGGGCAGGACAGGACCCACAGGACAGAAGCCAGGGAGGTCCCCAAAGGTGAGCACCTGCAGCTCTCCCTTCTCCTGGAGCTCCAGGAGACCCCCAGTGACCCACAGTGACCTTGCTCCCCACACCCCCCCCAACTCCCACCACTAAAAGCCAGGCACAGATGCCAAACTGCAACCACCTAAGCAAAACAGTTCATCTGAGACAAGCGCCAGATGGACATACAGCAAACAGGAAACCAATAATGACCACAGTGGGGGGGTGATTGCTGGGGAGCACACGGGAAAGGCAAAGTGCATGCAGGAAAAGGTAAACTGGAAGGAAAAAGGTTTTCTTCCACCTGGGGGCACAGGTGGGGCAGTTCCAGAGAGATAAGGAGAGCCTGGCCACAGGAACCTGAATGTGGAGACCCGTAGCACTGTCTGGGACCTTTGACAGTACTTGGCAGGACAGTAAACAGCTGGTGCATAAGAGATGCTCCCTGAATTAATTCCTGAATAAGCGACATTAATGGGAAAGGTGCTGAACTGGGAGGCAGAGGCCTGGGGAGTTGTCCCACTTGTCAAAACATCAGTTTGAATCTTAGCTCTTTTTTTAAAAGATTTTATTTATTTATTTGACAGAGAGAGAGAGACAGCGAGAGAGGGAACACAAGCAGGGGGAGTGAGAGAGGGAGAAGCAGGCTTCCCGCTGAGCAGGGAGCCGGATGCAGGGCTTGATCCCAGGACCCTGGGATCATGACCTGAGCTGAAGGCAGACGCTTAACGACTGAGCCACCCAGGCGCCCCTGAATCTTAGCTCTTAACTTAACCTCTCAGAGCCTCGGCTTCCTCACCTGTAAAATGGGACAATGAGTGCTTGGATATTAAGGGTATACACAGGGACCAGCATGTGGCAAAGACTCAATGGACAGATGGAGCTTAGTTCAGTCCTGGTTCTAGTGCCACCAGGCTATAGGATTTCTGGAAAGTGTCTTCCCTTCAAGTCTGACCCTTTGTCTCAGCTCCCTAGAGCTCCCGAGAGCCCCCAAAGGCTAGTGCTAGGCTACAGCCTGGGGTTCCTGCCCCCCTCACTTGCCCCCTCCCCTCCTGGCCACCTGCCTCTGCCCATTTCTCTGCTCATTATCACCTCCACTGGGGGATGGAGAAGCAGAGCAAGGAGGTTAAATTCAAATCAGTCACTTTGTCACTTGCTGTCAGGAAGCGGGAGGGGAGAGAGGAGAGACTCAGGGCCTCAGGTGCAATCTGCAGGCAGAAATGAGTCCTGGTAATTCTCGAGAAATTTCCTGTACGTGTCCACATTGGCCCAGTTCTGCTACAGAGAACTCCAGGGGAACCTTCCATGAGGGGACAGTGCAGCCTCCTGAAGCAGCTGCTAATGGTGTGTCTGGGCTGCTGGGATTTCACCTGACCTAGAGGAATATTTCTATAGGTGATGCAAGGGGAAACAGGTCCTTCTTCCTCTCATCCTTTTTCCCCTTTAGCAAATGGCTTGTCTGGAAGCCTTCATCATCAGCAGGGTCTTAGAGTATGGTGAAGGGCTCCCAGATCTTCAGCTCTAGGCACTCTCTCACAGAGCTGAGCAACATTCCATGCTGGCTGGGCAGTGAGGGAGCGAGATGCCTTTTCTCGGCTGTGGAAATGAAGTCTTCTCGTTCACTAAGTTAGAGGCAAACTGACAAGCCAGGTACACTGAGAGACACCTGGCAGATGACACTACGTGGGACCAGCAGGGCCTGGGGTTCCAGCACTGCCTGCGCCACCCACGCGGGCCTGGGCCTGCTGCTGGCCACTGGGAGGTCCCTAGAACAGGGCCTGCCTCGTGGAGGGCATGAGGCTGAGGCCCTTCTTGATGCTAGCCAAGCTTGCCCTCGCTCATCTCTGATGGCCAAAAACAGGGTCCTGAGCTGCCCCTGCAGAAACCCCACCAGCCTATGAGGAGTCACACCCACCCACAATTAGCCAGGGGGTCACCACGCCCCACCATGTGCCAGACAGTTCTATAATGGTTTACCCCCTTTCTTCTCGCACTGCTTCTACCCCGGGGTTTGCCCCCACCCCAAGCCCCTGCTACCCTCTCCCCCATAATGACCCCTCCTCTAGTCTTAGTCAACAGCAAGAAGACTGAGGCACAAAGAGAGAGAGAGAAAGCTAACACTGGTGTGTTTGGTTGCTCGCTGTGGCTTAGGTCAGGTGGAAAGCAGTTTTCCATTAGCAAAGAACCAACCCTCGCCCCATCCTCCAGGCCTCCCTGGCAAGTGTGTTCCCATTTCTCTAATCCCCAGAGGAGTGATCGACAAAAGCCAGTGAGGTAGCTCAGACATCAGGTGTCAGGGGTCTTTGACGGAGCAGGTGGCTCTGACGGGGCCAGGCAATGCCCCCTCTCCCCGCACAGTCAAACACACTCTGACCAAGAGCCCCAACTGTTGCTGAAATTGAAGTGGAAGCCACAGAAGGAGCTGAGGAATTTCTCATGTACTATTTTGCTTTTAAATATGAAATCTCTCCCAGGGTGTAACTTTATTACTACAGTAATTTCCTCAGAAGGGCAGGCATCCAATGCTCTGTTTCCCCACCACCTTTGGAGACATGGAAATCTGACAGAAATATTCAGGTTGCTTAAGTGGCTAGTGCAGAAGAGGGAGACATAAAGGGAGCTCTTCCAAGGAATGCACACTCCTGAAATCCAGGTGGAGGGATGTGCTCTAGACTGTCAGGTGGAGGCAGGTAAGGGCCCCGTGTGCCCTCTCCACCACCCCAGGATGCATGGGGTGCCCAGGCCCATCTCCTTTGGGGACACTTGCCTGTAATCATCTCTTACTTGGGAGAGCTGGCCAGGGCAGGGAGAGGAGGAAAGATACTCCAGTCCTTCTACTAGATTCTTGATCACAAGTCATGCTGTGGTGCAGGTCTCCAACAGTGTGTATGTGCGTGTGTGTGTGTGTGTGTGTGTGTGTGTGTGTGTAGGGTGGGAGTAAGGGTAGGAGGTGGGAAAAAGGGCAGGAAGGGAGCTACGTGGAGACTGGTGTTTGAGCTGAAGCACTGAGATGATCTGAACACTTCACTCATCTCTTCTCCCATGACCATGCAAACACAGGGTGCTCAGTAATCAATGAGGTATCCAATGGCCAGTGGCTGATGAGCATCTGGAATTCTTCCTGCCCATGGATTCAGGCTGATCTGAACCTTTCTTCATGCGAAACACCCAGAAGTGGTGTAGGAAGGTGGATGGTTATGAACACAGACTCCGGAACCTGACCACCCAGGTTCAAATGCACTGCCACTTAACTATCTACATGACCTTAGCAAATAACTTATCTACTCTGTACCTCAGTCTTCTCACCTGAAAAATGGGAGTAGGGTTGATAACAACACCTGAGTGATACAGTTGTTGTACCAATTAAGTGAATTAACTTACGTAAAGCACCTAGAACAACACCTTGTGTAAAGTGTTGGCTATTATCGGCCGTTCCCAAATATACTGGTGTCAGGCTGCCTGCATCGGAATCACTGGAGCCCTTTGTTAGAAATGCAGATGTCCAGGCCATTCTGACTCAGCAAGTGCAAAAGAGAGCAAGACTACCCAGGATTTCTGACCACAGCTTAGCTGAGAACCTCCCCCTGAGCAGTGCTGCCAAGAAGCACCTACACCAGGATCTTTAGGGAGACCAGAAACAGATTCTCCGGGTCCATCCAGACCTGCTAAACCTTTGGGGTGAGCACTCAGGAGTCTATAACAAATTGCCTAGGTGCCACGAGGCTTCCTGAAACCTGAGAACCACTGCCCAAGTTGATACTCCCCTCTTCTGGCTTTTAAAATTGTTTCCACCCTTTGCTCACATTGGCACCTGCTATGCTCCTGAATCTGGGTGTTATTAGGAACTCTTAGAGACTAGCTATACATGATACAGTTGATTGTTTTGATTCAATAATAAAAAAGTATCTTTGACTTTAACGGCACCTTAATTTTTAAACTAGTAGAGGTATATCCTAGTAACATACATAACTTGTCCAACTTCTGAGGTTGAAACAGGTGAGCCTCACAACCCAGAGAAAGACACTCAGCCAGGGGGACTAGGTGATTTCCCCAAACCACAGGATGGGGAGATGAAAAATCCAGGTGGAGGACTCTGGCTTCACAATCCAGCCATCTGTCTTCACCTTATGTGGACCTCAGCCCCATCCTCATGGTCAGACCCCATTCCCGACCCTGCACCTCCTTCCACTACCCCAAGTTCACTAAATTCAGTCAACCAACTAGAGAATAGGTAGTTTCTGGTAAATAGGGTGAGGGTGGGTGCACACACTAGATCCAGAGGAAGGGGTCGTGGTGCTGTCATGCACTCCCTGGCACCACCCTTCCTCTCCGGTCCAATCTGTTTTATCAAAGATTACTTGTAGATGGGTAAAATTGTAAAGGATGCCATATCATGTCTCTGCCTCACGGGCTTTTCCCAAAGCACATCTTGGTAATTAGGATCCATACTGGTGAGGGGCCAGGGCAGGGGCTCTGAGATCTAGGTCTGCATCTGCACAGGTCAACAAAAGGTAGGAGGGACTGGGGCAAGATACTCTGTGGCCCAGCAGGCCTTCCTCATGCTCCGGGGCACCGCTGGTGGTGACTCTGCTCTGTCAACCCAGAAGGTTCAAGCTGGGGCTGGGTCCAACCTCCGCAGCTATTTACCCTGCCAAGAATTTTCTCAAGTGATTACCCAGAGCTGCGTTGCCCTATTTCACCAGCATTCCCTTTGCTGGCTTGAAGGGGGTCCCTCCACAAAGACTGAGTAATAGCCACCTTTCCACAATGCACAGAAGAGAAAATCACCTAACAGAATTTCCTCAAATTTACTTTTCTCTCCCAGACATTTTTTTTAAATCTTTGGCGCCTGCTACTGCTGGTAGGCTCATGCACACTCACGGATGCCCAAAACAGATGCACACACAGCAAAGAAATATTAACATAAAATGCAGAAACAGCCAATCAGTGCCTAGCCTGGCCGCCTGTGGTAGACACAGGGCCTGAGGTTGGGGGTTTTTCACCATGAACTTCTAAGGAGATTTAAGTGTGTACCATGTAGCTCAGTGCCCTTGCATTTTAAGGTGCGGTATGCCCCAAAGGGGCACAGTAACTCAGGCGTGTATCCATGCATCAGCAGCCCCTCCTGAGAACCCACTATTTGTCAAGTCCCAAGAAATCTACCACCGAATCAAACACATGAGCATGTTCGAGGACAGCAAACCCAGCACTTCGCTCTAGGCCACACCTAAGAGCAGGTCTCCTGGGCGTGCTCTGGTCAACCAGTGTCCAGACACTGAGGTCCAGACCTGCAGTTATATGGTCATTCGTGGATGCCGGGGTGGGGATGGGAGGATGCTATGAGCTTTCAGTGATGCCAGATGGCTGCCGCCCAGAAAGGCCAATACACTTAGTCCGCTCTGAGGGCAGGGTGTCTGCTGCCAGCCCAACATGTCCCACTGCTGCAGAAATGCCTCGAAAGAAGCCCAGGCCTCCAGACCCTGTTTTGAAGAGCACAGGCCAAAGGGCAGCTCAGAGAATGCAGATGGTGGCCTTCCCTCATAGACCCCAGCAGCCTGTTCTCAACAAGCTCCCAGACCCGGTGTGAAAAGACATGGGCTTTAAGAGGCTGGTGTTTATCTGGACTAAGAGGTCTGGTTGTGTGTCCAGAAGGCCAGAGGATATCAGCATCCCTCCCTCCCAGCCTGCCCTGTTCTCCTCTGAAAATAGACTTTAAAAGCCCCAGAGATTCTTTTCCCTGCAATGGCATCTCTCTCCCCACAAAGCCGAACCACTGGCTGGAAACCGGGAAGGGGAGGGAAAAGGAGGGAAGGGGGGCTCTCTTTCAGTGTGGGTTTTACAACACCCCATGTCAACCAGCCCCTTCCTTTCTCCCACCTAGGCAGAGGGTCTCATAGGGGTCTGCCTGTCTGGCCAAGGGTCCCCAACTGGCCCATGGCTTCCACTGTCCCTTTGTTCCTGCCCTGGTGGGGGCCGAGAACTACCTGATCTTCAAGCTGCTGGCCCTGGGCCACAAGGCCCCAGTGCAATTCCACCAGAGCTCCCCCCGCCCCACCTCCTCGCCAAGGGAAAGAAGACAGACACGGTAAGTGGCCAAAGGCGTACAGAGGGGCACCCCTAGCCAGAGCAGAGTTTGGGAGGGATCTGCTGTCTGTGTAAGCAGCTCATTGATCCACTTTTCTGATAATTATTCCTCACTCATCACAAACCGAATGATGCTGGCCCCAGCCCAGCCAGCCAGGCGGGAAGGCGGCTCCCTGTGTGAAGAGGAGAAAATGAACCTGCCTGCGCTCGTTGGAGGAGAGATGGGAGTGAATGGTGTGTACTATCCCTGCGCACTGAGCAGGGACGATGGGGCTGCTTTAATATTCTGCTGAATGTGGCGTTTCTTTTAACCCTTGCTGGAGAGATTACCAGCTGAGACTCAGGCTCCTCTTGCCAAGCTACTGGCAAAGTTTCTGGGGCTGTGCGGAGAGAAGGAACCAAGTCCCACAACGTGAGCCCACTCCAGGCGACCTAGTGACAGGGCCCGTTATACAGGCTGGGTGCCGGCACAAGGGCACCCTCCCTCGGGCAGCTCCAGCCCAGCAGACGGGGAGAGCTCACCAAGAAGAGGTCAGGAAGGAAACTGCCGGCATCCAGACGCCTGGTGTGTTCCCACGCGCTTGCTCTCCAAACAATTTTGCTCGCATGCACGTGCCCTCCGTCATCGATGGAGACCCAGTGCCAAGACCAGGCTCCCAAAGTGGGCACCCATCTGCTCTCTGGGGCCCAGCCCCTGGCCCTCTGGCGCGCGCGCGAAGAGCGGCGGGTAAACGCGCCGCCCCAACGCTGCCAAGTCCAGCCTCGCCTAGCCCGTTGCTAGTGCTCGCTCACCCAGGATGTCCTGCCTGGTTTGGAAGGGTACAGCGCCGTGCTCGTCCTAGCTCAACTGCTCCCGCCCTTGCCCCTCTGTAAGTCAAACCCGACCGACCAGCTCTGCTCCCGGGTGGGTGTCTGTCGCCGCGCTCCCCACCGCTCTCGTCCCCGCACGTCCCAAAATGCAACCCCTCGGCACAAAGACCAGCAGCCAGGAAGGGCAGCGGGAGGCAGACAAAAAACCTATCTTCAGAAAAGCAAGTGAGAGCTTTCTAGGCATTGATCGTGCCACCCCCGCGCCGCCACCAGAACAGACGCGGGACAGAGCGCTCTTCCCTACACCGGGAAGGAATCAGCCCCGCCCCGGGGGCCCCGACTGCCCCAGCTCCGCTGGAGAAAGGCAGCGCTTTTCGGAGGGGTCAGGGGCGCTGGACCACGGTGTCCGGGGTGGGGGCGTTTCTCCCCGGGCAACCGGTAACAGCCTGGCGAGGGACGGGGCAGCCCGGCCGAAAGAGCCTCCAGTTCGGAAAGCGGCGCGGGCGTCAGGGGTCGCGTCCCTCCCGCGCGGAGTCCCTCCCCGGAGTTTCAGCGCTCCCGCCACGGGGAAGCGCGGCTGCGAGCCCGGCCGCGGCGGCGCACCCCCCACCCCCACCCCGCCACAGTTGCTGCCACCCCGGCAACTCCGCTCGGCTCCCGGGCCCAGCCGCGTTCCCAAGAGGGGTGGCAGCCCGCGCTCGGCGGCCGGGGGCGGGGGCGGGGGCGGGGGCGGGGGAGGGGAGCGGGGCGGGGAGCGGGCAGGGATTTCCCACAGGGATTCGCGGGCGCCGCCGAGCGCGGGTGCTCCCCACTGCGCCAGGCGCGGTGCCCGCGGGCCGCGCTTGCCCGGCCACGGCCCGGGGCTCAGCCAAGGCTAAGTAGCAGGGGGAGCGTCGCTGCCCGTCGCCTCCCGCCCGGCGAGTCTCCCTTCCCGAGCGAAGGCGATGCTGGGCGAGTTTCTGCCGGACCGACCACCTAGCCACCGCATCCCGGTTCCCAGGCTCAAGAGGCGATAAAGGTGTCCGCCTCGCCCCGACTTGACTCGGGAAAGATGCAGCTCCACAGGCTCCGGGACCACCGAGAGTACGGCAATGAACTCAGTCCCTCTCCGGCGGCCACTTTCGGGGCACCGGGGCAGAGCTCCTCCGGGCCCCGCGCTCGGCGCTAGCCCGCCGAGCCCAGAGTCCCGGAGCCCGCCGAGCCCGCCGAGCCCGAGCTGAGATAAAGGAGAGGTGGCGCACGGCCACCTAAGCGCATCCGTGGCCAGGACAGGAGGGGAGCCGATAGGCACCCGCACTCCAGGGGCCGGAGAGCCCGAGCCGTCCCTTCGTCCCCAGCGCCCGGCGCCCCCGGAGCTAAGGAGCCTGCACCGCAATGCAGCGGGCTCCGCGCTTCCGGAGCCGCGCCGAGGCTGCGGGAGACCCGAGCTGCCCGGGAGCGCCGGGGCGCGGGGGCCAGGGGCTCCGCGAACCGCCTGCGGGCTCTGAGAGCCAGCCGGGGGCGCGCCAGGGGTGCCGCCCCAGCCTCGCGCTCGGCCGCGGCCGGGGCTCCCCCACAGCCGTGCCCTCCGGTCGCGGGAGGCTGGCGGCGCGAAGCAGCCCGAGCAGCCCCCGGGGATAGAGCCGCCAGCCGCCAACTTGCTCGGCGGAGGCTACGTTACCTTCCATAGCGGCCACTGCGGATGCCAGGAGGAGCAGCAGCAGGCAATCCGGGGCCATCGCCGGCCGGCGGCCCCCAGGCCGAGCCCAAGCCGAGGCGGCCGCGCGGGGAGGGCGCCGCGTCCCGGGGCGCCGCTGCACTCCCCGCCGGTGGCTTTTCCGTATCCTTTCGCGCTCTCGCTGGGACCGGACTCCCCGGAGCGCGGCGTGGGCGTGGGCGGGAGTGTGCGCGCGTGGGGCGGTGCGGGCGCGCGTGGGTGTGGGTGTGCATGTGTGTGTGTGTGTTTATGGGAGAGGTGGGTGTGTGCGTGCGCGTGTATGTGAGAGAGAGGGCGAGGGAGTGTGAGCTGGGGAGAGCGCGCGAGCGCGTGTGCGTCCTGGTGTCACATTGCGAGCTACAGCGGAGCCTACGAGAGGACGGAGCCGGCCAGACTGACGGGGGAGGGAGCGGGATCCCCCACCATCAGCTCTCTCTCCACCCCTAACACCTCCTGTCCAATCAAGGAATCAAACCTGCAAAATTCCCCCGTCCAATCAGGCGCGAGCACCTCCTTACACTGGCATTGTTAGTTTAAGAAAAACTTTTGCTTGCAAGGCTGTGCGGGAGGGCTTGGAAGGCGCTAGGAGGGGTCCGGGCTCCCCCTCGTGGTGCTCTCGGAGAAGCGCAGCGGCCCGCCCAGCTCCCCATGCCCTGGAACCTAGGGGGCCTAGAGAAGGAGCCAGTTCAGGCCCATACCCTTCCTTATAGCCCACCAGGATTGGGTGAGCTTTAAATAATCATTTTTTCTTTCTTATTTCATCTTAGCGACACGCACTCTGACAACCCATTATAGTACAACGCGAAGGCACACCCTATCCCTCCTATCCATAACACTTCGCCTTCTCATACGGTATGCCTTTTACTAATCACTTATGTTTATTGTGGGTCTCCCCTTATTAGAACAAAGAGGGTTTCCATTCTTGGGATTCGTGTGTGTTTTGTTCACTACAGAAATCCCAGTGCCTAGAACAATGCCAGGCCCGTAGAAGGGGATGGCATATATCTGTCGAATGAATGAATGAATGAATGAATGAATGAATGAATGAATGAATGAATGAGGTTCAGAGAATGTGTGGAGGGCTGCTCCAGTGTGTGCAGGGCACTGGATATGCTTCGTGTCCAACTCCCTGCTGCTTTAATCCTTTACAAGTCTCTGGCTGTCTTTAGTTTTCACTTCTGAATGCATTCTGTGAGCATCCACAGAGAGCTTGACCCCAAAAGTCAGGTCCAGTGGGAGACACCGGTGGCCCCACAGGACTGGAAGGAGGAACAGCATAGGGTTTTGCAAGGTGAGGCACACAGAAAGGCCCCCTAATTGTGGGTGAGATCTTGAGCATGGGTTGGAAGGACTTGAATAGACAGCAACGAGGGGATAGGGCCTTGGAGGTAGGAGTGATTCTCCCAGGTCCCAGCTCCCACAGCTCTGTGGGACCTCTTTCTCTTCCTGTCTCTGGACATAGCCAGCATTCTAGATCAAGGACCTGCCTTGAGGCTGTAATGTTGTGCTGGAGAGGCATCCTCACTGCATCACTCCCACCCCAGACCTGAGGATGGCCAGGTCCTACAGGGTCAGGGAGGACCTGTTAGATGCCCCTTCTAACAGCCACAAAGTCGACTCTCTCTACCCCACCAAGCCCTCCCCAGAGTTCTCGATGAGTTAGCCATGGGCAGATGTGGTGACCTCTTGCGCACTCTCTGTCCTCCTCCTCAAGCTCTGCTAAATCCGTTTCCCACCTGTGTGTGTGGTCTCTCCTTTGCTTGGGCTGCACCCCCACAGTCACAGCCAGACTCATCTCCCTGTTGGGACATTGCTTTGCTTTCCCCGCCCTCATGCTCTCACTCACACTGCTTCCCTCTCCCTCCACCCTCCATCCCACCCTGCCTCTGCCCCTGAAAGGGGGTACCCCCATCCGTCTCCATTCCCTCATCATCCACCCCAATGCCATGCAAGCTGCCCTCTGCCCTGCCACGCACCACCAACATCGCTGGAGTAGTCACCGTGGGAATGACCCAGCCCCGGTTACCCATCACCCCCTGGATCTCCAGCACCCTCCCGCATCAGTGACCAGCCTCCCTTTCCGTGGTCCCCTTGTTCCTCCTATCTTACCACTTCTTACTGTTCCCTCTTCAACCCTCAGAAGAAGCCCCCTCACCAGCTCTGTCCTTGCAACTTCTGCTCTCTAGGTCCATGGACAACTCCTTGGCAACCTCACCTGCTCTATTACCAGCCCTCCCCTCACTCAGGATGGATGGATGAGTCTGACTCTTCTCTCCTTCACTCTGTCACAGACTTCTGAGAAGCGCATCTGGCAGAGTCTACCTCTGCCCCATCTTCCTCCCAGTGTCCTTGTCCCAAACCCATGAGCCTGTCCCAGTTCCTGCCATGCTCCTTCCCCTGGACAACTGGAGAGTCTGAACAGCGGCCTGGCTTCTATCCCCTCCCCCTCTAATCTTTCTGCACTCTGCTGCCGAACTAATCTTTCTCAAGCCAAACTTGATCTTATCTCTTCCCAGCACAGAAAACTAGTGGCTCCTCACTGTCTGCTAAGGAAAGACCAACCCCTCTGGCATGGCACCCAGACTTTTCTGTGGGCTCCCTGAAACCTGCCTTTTGGGCCTGGGCTGCTCAGCCAGCCGGATCCCCTCACCACCATCCCCACCCCCGGCCTCCCCTTTCCCTGCACCTGCCGAGTCACACACTCACCCACTTACTCAACAAATATTTATTGAGTGCCCACGATGAGCCAGGCAGGCCCTCGCCACAATGTGGGGCCGCAGCAGCCATGGGCTCTACTCTGAGGAAGCTTACAGTGCAGCGGGGGAGGGTGACAAAGACGCCGTAGCATGTCAGAGGGAGACTAAAGCAAGGCAACAGTTAAAGGGTGACAGTGCAGCTAGACATGAGGGGAATGGCTTCTATTTATGCGCTTTCTGCGTACACGCACTGCGCTGGACATTTACATGCAACCCTGAAATGAAGTGAGGTGAGCTTCCTGCCCTCTGCTTCTTCCCAAACCCCACCTCTGCCTGGAAGTCTTGATGTCCCTCAGCTGGTCACTCCCACCCACGGTCTCATGCTACATCTCTTTGGATGGTACTGAGTGGCTCTTCCTGACCTGGTTGAAGACAGAACTGACCAATGTCCAAATGCAAAACGTCACTCCTCGGAAGACCCCGGCAGACCATGAGTGCGGGAATCCCAAAGAGAACTCTGCCAGGGTCTTTCACCTGTACCAGGCAAATTACACAAGAATCTCTGACTTAATGTCTTCTAATCCCCCCAAGCTTCACCCTTAAGGATTTTAAGTCAGTAGGGATGCCCACAAATATGATTTTATGGCCCCCACCCCCCACAATGAGGCTTTAGAGTCCCTGTTCTTGTCCAGGTGTTTAAAACTGTACTCTCGGTCATCTCAGGGGACAGCCAAGTGGGGAAGTACCCAGTGATCAGGGGATGGGGCCCCAGACCTCACCTCTGTTGTGGCAGCTTTTTGTTTTAGGGGCATCAAAACCAGGTTTTGTTGGAAGAAAGTGTTCTGTGGCAAGAAGAGGAGGAGGTAAGGGGGAAGGAAGAGGGGTTAAAGGAGAGGGTGGGGTTGGGGTGGGGTTGGGGCACATCAGATCATAAGGGGCAAGGAAAACAACATTGATGACTTTGAGAGCGTGCTAATGGCTCAGATAAGAATAGCATCAGTTTAGGGCTTTTGTTAATTTCTCTAATAACCCAGGGGATTGACTTTTCTTGAGCAAGTTAAATATTAATTTAGCTGTGCAGCAAATTGATCTTTCTCTTGCAATGGGTTGTGATTTGCAAATATCCCTGAAAGCACCGTTGGTTGGGCAATCCAAGACTGGCTGCCTTTTTCCCCCAAAGCATCTCCTTGGCTACTGTGTTTTTCTCTGTGATGTCAAATGCTCACTTGTTTTCTTGATTAATCACCCAGCTATTTGATATCACTAAATCACTCCTTCAAAGCTACAGATACTCGCCTCTGAGCCAGCAGCTAAGGGGTCCCAGGAACCCAAGGGTGATTTGACCCTTCTTCTAGTGCTCAGAAGCCCTTCTGCTTAGAAGGTTTGGGCCAGCCACGCAATTCACCCCCACCTCTAAAGAGTCTGTCTAAAAGGTTGAAAAACATTTCTAGTGAATGCAATTGTACAACTTCTCCTGATAATCCTATATGTTATAAAGCTGTCCTATAGAAAGGACCTGCTAACCATTAACCTACATCCCCTTTGTTGTAGTTTGAGCCTGTTTTCCTCATTCTACCTAGTTGTGGAGAGTGCAGACAAATAGTAGCCATCCTGAGGATGATGATACAGCTATCTTGTACGTGAGAAGACATTAAGTTGCTCCCTTATCCTACCTTTTTCTTTTTAAATATTACTTAACTGCAGGGGGTGCCTGGGTGGCTCAATCGTTGAGCGTCTGCCTTCGGCTCAGGTCATGATCCCAGGGTCCTGGGATCGAGCCCCGCATTGGGCTCCCTGCTCCGCGGGAAGCCTGCTTCTCCCTCCCCCACTCCCCCTGCTTGTGTTCCCTCTCTCGCTGTGTCTCTCTCTGTCAAATAAATAAATAAAATCTTTAAAAAAAAATATTACTTAACTGCATAAATGAAAGGTTTAGTTATATGCTCCATGACCCAAGCTACCTTTAATTTGATTCTTAAGCTGCAAGATACATTGTCCTCAATTCTTTTTGGAGAAGCAGGTGAACCACTTACGAGTCATTTAAAACATTTTAACAATGGGTAATAGACAAATAATAAAAAGCTCCCTCTCTCTTTTGTTCTTTCAACATGTATTATGCAGCAGTTCTGTGTTGGTAGCCTGCAAGGTGCTGGGGACCTGGTGATGTATGTGACCCAGCCTCTCCCTTTAAGGATCTCACGGTCTCCCTGGGAAGACAGACATTGAAATGTATTGTGGGACTTTCTGTACAAAATGGCCTCTGGCTAGAGGCTTCCAACAAGCCTTTCCTTGCTTCTCAGGAACATATCCCAGCAAACACAGACAAATATGAAGACTCACACTAACGAAGTAAATGAACACTGACAGACAACCTAATTGCCAGGATGTGGAAGCAACTGACAATACTTATAAGGCGGATGAAGCCGGATGGAGAACAACCTATCAAGCACATGTATGACATATGCCAAGTTCTCCTCTATAAAGAGAACCTGCTTTAAAGAAATAGATAAGAAGATATGTCGTAATTCCCTCTCTTTCAATACCTGACTCAGATACCCAAGGTCTCTACTAACCAGGGAATGGAGTAAATATTCTTTATTTTGTTGTTTCAGCTTCACACTAAACGAAGAACAGTTTTCCCTGGCCAACTTCCTCCCTTCCCTAAGGTCTTCTTATACCCAGAAATGAGCATGGCAACTGGGCAGACAGATGGGCTGGTGAAAACACAATGTATTCAGGATAGGAAGAATGGTCAAAAGGCTGGAGCAGGCGTAGTAATAACTATGGAAGCTGTGCGGCTCTCTGAGCATTGTTTTTCCTATGACACATCAGAGCACCAGAGAATCAGGATGGTGGTTAGGGAAAGATGCCACCTAGTAGAGCAGACATACATTCGATGAAGCCTGTTGGCAACTGGCAATTAAACACTGGTTGGTTGTAGACCAGTGTAAGTCTAAACAGATGATTCAACCATCAAGCAAGAGAGAGATGGAGGGCCCAAGGCCAATCTACTCATCCTGCCTAGCAAAAAACAGCAAGAACTAATGAGTCTCAAGGAGGAGTAGAGAAGAGTCAAGACGTCTGTGGTCTGTTAGAATACTTCAGAATAAAGAGCAGGAACAGCCCCTCTAAGACCCAGAGAGGAGCATACCTTTGAAAATGATACTCTGTACAGTCAAGAGACATTTTCAGGAAGCTTCTTGGCATGCTTGAAGACAACTCCTTGTAAAAGGAACAAGCTTACAAGAAAACAGGTTAAGCAGAAAAGACAACGGAATGAGAGAAGGGAAGGGAAAGAGATAGAGAAGCGTTTTCAGGAAACAAAATCACACAGTGTCAGGATCTACCTTCACATTGGTGTAGCAGTAAAGAGCAGATGTGTTGCTGTTGAGCAATGAATGAATGATGTAGAAAACAGACTGGAGAATTTTTCCAAGAATGAATACAAAATGGACAGAAAAAGGAAAAACATCGAGAGAGAATACAGAGCACATGGAAGACAGAAAATAGAGAACCAACACATATAAAATTGTGTCCATACTTGCAAAGGGCTGAGGACTTGAAAGAGTCCCTGGGTGCATTCCTAAAAGAGATACCAGTGCAAATGCCATGAAAGTCTTGGCAGGCTATGAAGAAATAAAACTCCGTGGATGGAACTGGAGGGTATTATGTTGAGTGAAATAAGTCAAACAGAGAAAGACATGTATCATATGACCTCACTGATATGAGGAATTCTTAATCGCAGGAAACAAACTGAGGGTTGCTGGAGTGGGGGGTGGGGTGGGAGGGATGGGGTGACTGGTGATAGACACTGGGGAGGGTATGTGCTCTGGTAAGCGCTGTGAATTGTGCAAGACTGTTGAATTACAGATCTGTACCTCTGAAACAAATAATGCAATATATGTTAAGAAAAAAAAAAGAAGAAGAAGAAGATAGCAGGAGGAGAAGAATGAAGGGGGGGAAATTGGAGGGGGAGACGAACCATGAGAGACGATGGACGCTGAAAAACAAACTGAGGGTTCTAGAGGGGAGGGGGGTGGGAGGATGGGTTAGCCTGGTGGTGGGTATTGAGGAGGGCACATTCTGCATGGAGCACTGGGTGTTATGCACAAACAATGAATCATGGAACACTTCATCTAAAACTAATGATGTAATGTATGGGGATTAACATAAGAATTAAATAAGTAAATAAATAAATAAAACTCATCTTAGCTCAATAAAAACCAGATACTATATGGATGTTTTGAAGAAATCTTACATCTATGTATGGACACACATGGACAAATAGATTACCTACAGTAGAATAAAGATTGTTAATTTCATGACACTAAGTTCTAAAAGAAAATGGAACCAGAGCTATAGAGTTTTATGAGGGAAAATTTGTGACACACAAAAAATATATTTCCAGCAGACTGAAAGCAATAAATGTTTTTGGTTACATTTTCAGGTCCCAGAAGACTTGCAACCATTCAGAAAAAAATTACTTGAAAATATATTCAAATAACAGATGAGGTTTGGTGATAAGCAATAAAATCAATTAAAATCGAAGTCTAAATGTTTGCAAACTGCTTATAAATTGAATTGAAATGTCAAAAAGAGTCTCAATAAAGAACATACATGTTGTTAAAATTCTAATTACAAAAAGCTAAATGTAATAACTCAAGCTATATTAATTAAGAACAAAGAGAAGAGCCATTTAAGGAGAGGTAGCACAGCTATGTGAAATTCCTTGTTCACGTGGGTGGGATTCAGAAGAGGGTTTTGTTGTTTTTTTTAAATGCTCAAATCTTACAAATACTGAAACTGCTTTAAAATAATTAAAGTTGGGGGGCACCTGGGTGGCTCAGTCATTAAGCGTCTGCCTTCAGCTCAGGTCATGATCCCAGGGTCCTGGGATCGAGCCCCACATCGGGCTCCCTGCTCCGCAGGAAGCCTGCTTCTCTCTCTCCCACTCCCCCTGCTTGTGTTCCCTCTCTTGCTGTGTCTCTCTCTGTCAAATAAATAAATAAAAATCTTTAAAAAAAAATAAAATAATTAAAGTTGGGGGCACCTGTGTGGCTCAGTCAGTTAAGCATCTGCCTTTGGCTCAGGTCATGATCCCAGCATCCTGGGATTGAGCCCCATGTCGGGCTCCCTGCTTGGTGGGGAGTCTACTTCTCCCTCTCCCTCTGCCTTGCCATTCCCCCTGCTGGTTCTCTCTCTCCAGTAAATGAATAAATTCTTTAAAAAAAAATAAAGTTGTTTTAAAAACAATTTAAATAGTTAAAAGTTTTCACAAATACACGTTAAAGAAATATATATCCTTTTGAAAATACTGGAAAGGACAAAAACAAAATACACCCCTATGTTTTTTAAATAACAAATTGAAAAATATTAAATAAATACAAGGGAAGTTATTGTTTAAACAATAAGAATTTAGAAGAAAGTACATAATCACTTCCAATAACAAATATGAATGAACTGACTCTTGATTTAAAAGACTCAGGTTGGCAAAAAATAATAATAATAATAATAATAATACCTAAAACAAAGGGAAAAATAAGTAGTAAAAGAATAATTTTCATTTATGGTAATATTATAAGTTAACCTGCAAAACATTCTGCTAAACACGGCTAGAAGAACTCAATAATATGTAAAATAGCTTCTTCTCAATACATTGCCAAGTTCAGAAGTATTCCCAAGGGCCTAGAAACAAAGAAGCACTAAAATCCTGAATGGTAAATGTGGGAGCTTACTCTGCAGTGTGGGTGGGGATTAGTTCCTGTTCTGGGAAATCTAATAGCTTGAATTTTAATGTACATCAATTGGAAACTAGGCTTTGAATGAATGCAAGGCAGAAAGTTGGAACAGCCATCACTGCAGAAACCTGAGGCCTCAAGTTGCAACACCTCCACTGAAAGAATGGTCTGAAAGAAACTTTTCCCCACGTTTACTCACAGAAGAGAGGAAGGAAGCTTGCCCCTCAGCCAGGGCAGTTCCCCTCAGAATTCCTATCATAGGCCTTCACTTACCTCAGTTTCAGTTCAAATTTATACTACTTGATCTCGGATCTCCCCAGGCAAGAACTCAATTGAAAAAAAATTAGTTGTAAATGGATTGGCAGGAGGAAATGCAAAAAGGACACACTTTCCACAAGATTTCCACAGATAAAGCCCTGCCAGACATGAACTCACAATCCAAAATCACAGAACACAAGAATAAATCTACCATGAACAAAACACAGCAGGCAAAACAAACAGGATTAGAGTCTTATGAGTATAGAACTCTCAGAGAAAGTCTTTTAAATATCAATATTTAAAAGAATAAGACATTATAAAAAAAAAAAACCTATACATTCGAGAGAACCACATAGAAAAGGAAACTAAAAACTAACTGGATAGGTTTAAGAGGTTCTGTATACATGACGGGTTCACTGAACTTCAAATGAAATCTGAGAAAATTAACTATAATGCAAGGGAGAAAAGTAAAGAGATGTAAAACATTAAAAAGAGGTTGAAAATATGAGTGAAGCATAGGGAAGGCTATCATTTTTCAAATACTTAGAGAATAATAGAAGGAATGGTTGGGGGGTGGGGGATAAGGAATATTAAGAGAAAGCAGATAAATTTCCAGAACTGATGAAAGAAATGAATTATTCAGATTGAGGAAACACAGATTTTGGAAGTCCTGAGCAGAATAAACAAAACATATCCATGACTAGGGGCGCCTGGGTGGCTCAATCATTAAGCGTCTGCCTTGGGCTCGGGCTCCCTGCTCGGCAGTAAGCCTGCTTCTCCCTCTCCCATTCCCTCTGCTTATGTTCCCCCTCTTGCTGTGTCTCTCTCTGTCAAATAAATAAATAAAATCTTTAAAACACAACAAAAACAAACAAACAACAACAACAACAACAACAAAAATATCCATGACTAGGCAAACTGTAATGCCCTGCAGGACACCAAAGACAAAAAAACATCTTAAAAGCCATCAGAGCGAAGTGACAAGTTACTTGTCTTCCAAGCAGCAAAATGTTTGGTACAGAAAGAAAAGAACTATCAACTTAAAATGTTATGTAACCTAAAATACCATATCCAGCTAAATATTTTTCAAGACTGAAAGCAAGACTAAGGGAGTTTACCAGCCAGGTGCTATCTTTGAGACCTACTTAAGAAAACAGTTCAGGAATAAGGGAAATGAACTCAGAAAAGCAAAGTAAGATGAATGAAGCAATGAGTAAAGGAACAGATCAATGTAGGTCAATCCTTGGGGTTTATAAAAGCAAGATAATACTGAAATACTGAATAAGAGCAGCATCTAAGTTAGGAGTTTAAGAACTAAAAGTGTTCTAAAACCCAGATACCATTCTGGAAGCAGGCAGAGATATTGGATAGTTTTAGATGTTGTCAAGTCAACCATGCTTTAAAATTGTTAAAGGTAGGGGTGCCTGGGTGGCTCAGTTGGATAAGCATCCAACTCATGATTTTGGCTCAAGACATGATCTCAGGTAGTGAGCTTCTCTCTCTCCCATTGCCCTTTCCCCACTCACTCTCTCTCAAAAAAGGAAAAAAGAAAGAAAGAAAAGAGAAAAAAAATGTTAAGGGTAACCACTTCCAGATAAGCACTGGGGTCGGGGGGATTAATCGATATAACGGAAAGTAGGAGAGGAAAAAAATAAGTAAAGAAAAGCATAGTGTAAATAAAGCAAAAAATAAGATAATGGAAATAAATTCAAAATATACCAGCACTCCCAATAAGTATATCATCAACACAGTAAATATAACTAAATAAAAGAACAGTCTAATTTTAGAGAATCTATTTACTCATTAACTGATTAAAGGACAAAAGCTATATAATCTTCTCAACAGACACAGATAAAACATTTGATAAAGGGCACCTGGGTGGCTCAGTTGGTTAAGCTTCTGCCTTCAGCTCAGGTCATGATCTCGGGGTCCTGGAATCGAGCCCCTGCTCAGCAGAAAGCCTGCTTCTCCCTCTCCCGCTGCCTGCCACTCCCCCTGCTTATGCTCTCTCCCTCTATCAAATAAATAAATAAAATATTTCTAAAAGTTAAAAAAAATTGATAAAAATTCAGAACTTTTCACAATTTAAAAAGTATTTAATAGGGGAAATAGGATCCTTCTTGTCTTGAGACATGGTATCTACCAAAACCCCAGAGCAAATAATGCATTTAATGATGAAACATCAGAAGTATTCCCTTTACAGTTGAAGAAAAAGGAAGGATGCCTGCTCTCCTTGTTGCTATTCAACTTTTTCCTGCAGGTCCTAGCCACCACCCTAAGACATGAAAAGGAAATGAAAGCCATAAGGAAGAAAGAGAACCAACAAGATTATCACAAATAGTCTATCTGGAAAACCCAAGAGACTGTACAGACAGACCAGTAGACCAAACATGAGAGATGAGCAAGTTTGCTGGTTACAAAGTCAATATGTAAAAATATATTGCTTCCCTAAACATCTACAGAAAAATAATAATGTAATTTTTAATGATATGGCATTTTAATAACAACAAAAACTCTAAAGTATCTTAGAACACATTTAAAGAAACCTTTAAATGGCCTTATGGAAAAAAATAATAGGACTTTATTAGGCGTGCCTGGGAGGCTCAGTCGGTTAAGCATCCAACTCTTGATTTCGGCTCAGGTCATGATCTCAGGGTTGTGAGATGGAGCCCAGTGTCAGGCTCCACGCTCAGTGCAGAGTCTGCTCGAGATTCTCTCCTTCTTCCTCTGCCCCTCCCTCTGTGCTCTCTCTCTCTCAAATAAATAAATAAATAAATAAATAAATAAATAAATAAATAAATAAATAAATAAATAAAATGTTTAAAGACCATGTAAGTAATGGGGGAGATACACTATGTTCAGGAGTACGAAAACTGATGGTAATTCTCTACAACTTTAAGTATAAACTTAATGCAAATACAAGAAAAGCATCCATAATATTTTTGAAGAATTTGACTATTTGACCCAAAATTCAAAGGCAAAAGGCAAGAACAACCAAGACTATTTTGAAGACAAACAGAATGGGGGGCATAATTAAAACAATATGGGTTGATGTAGGGATTTAGGACCAATGTGTATATGGAAAATCCACGTCAAGGAAAGCATTACAAAGTACTAGAGAAAGAATCAACCATTCAATAAATATTGCTGAGACAATTTGAAAAAATAAAATTAGGCTCCTCTCACACCAAACACAATCAATCCCAGTGGATCAGAAACAAATATGAAAGGCAAAAGTTTGAAAATGATTTTGAAGAAAATATAGGATAATATTTTAATGATGTGGGGTGGGTGGAGGAGAATTTCATAAACAGGACACAGAAAGCCCAAATCACAAAGGAAAATACAGACACATTTGCGTAAAATGAAGAACTTTGGTACGAAAAGACACCATAAACATAGTTAAGCCACACACTGGGAAAATGTTTGCCACCCATTTAATTTAAAAAGTATTAACATCCAGATCATATAAAGAACTTCTATGAACCAAAAAGAAATAAACATTTGTAAAAGTGCCCAAGTGCTTGCTTGGGAGGCACACATACTAAAATTGAAACGATCAATTTCAAGGTAAAAAATGTATTATTCTCTATCTAGAGATCAGAGTGGCACCTGCACAAAGATGACACACAAATTCATAAAGTGTTCCTGATTTTTAAACCAGACAGAAAGGACAAATATTGTATGATTCCATTCATATGAGATACCTCAAGTAGGCAAATTCATAAAGACAGCAAGTAGATTAGAGTTTCCCCGGAAGGAGGTATGAGGAGTTACCGCTCAATGGGTAGAGTTTTTGGTGGTTTTGGAAATAGATGGCGGTGACGGTTTGCATACTATTGTGAGCATAATTAACGCCACTGAACTGTACGCTTCAAATGGTTATAATACAAATTTCATGTGCTATATATTTAACCATAATTTTAGAAGCACCCAATATTAAAGAGGGGAAAATATCTGAACAGACATTTCAGACAACAGCTGGGGTTAGTAGAAGACAGAGCAATGGAAGCTTTCATACATTGCTAGTGGGAGTATCAGTGGGTTCAAACATTCTGAATAGGAGTGTGGCATCACTCAGGGAAGTTGAACATGTGCTTTCTTAAGTACAGTCAATCATAATGCAGATACTAACGATAAAAGGGCTTCAAGGTAAAAAAATGCCTTACTCTCTCACATATCAGTCCCAAAGTTTACCATCCTGATCAGTGGGACCACTTTGATCCTCATGGTCATTCAGGTAGCTGGTTCTTTCTAAGTCATTGTGTTGCCAACATCTAGGACTCTGTTGTTTTCTGCAAAGTTGAAGTTGGGTCACCACCACGTTTGGGTTTGGGGCTGTAGGAAGACAGAAGAGAGCACGGAGGAGGTACACTCATTACCTGAAAGCTCTGATCCCAAAGTAGCAGAATGGGAACTGCTGAGATTCCCTTGGTGAGAACTCGGTCGCATAGCCACCTGCAACTCAAAGGACGGCAGGAGAGATGTCTGGCTGGACAGCATGTGGGCAGATGGAAAGAACGGACTTGGGTGCACAGCTGGGGATCTCCACTACACCCTAGGACTGAGCAATTTCACAGCGGGGTACATCTCAGCAGCACTTAATGCACATGCACACTGGGAGATATACACAAGGAAGTTCATAGATGCACAATTCTTAATAGGAAAAAACCAGGAAACAGCTCAAATGTCCATCGTTGTGAAACAAAAAGTAAATAAATTTGGGTATATTCTTATACAGGAGCAAAAATGAATGAATTACTGTCACACTATTGGGAAGATGCTCCTAAAGCAACATCAATATTCAACTGAGTGGTAGGTATTAATAATTAAATTGTATGTCTATACATGCATATATACATATATATGTGCTTCTATTCATTATTTTGTATATATCTGCCATAGTAAAGTTACCTCCTCAAAATGAACTAGATATAATTTTTCACCCAACAGGCTGGTAAAAACAAATGTTTGTTAATATTAAATGCAGGCAAGGATGTGGGCAGATGGACAGTAAAAGTATAAATTGCAGTTTTATTCTGTAGGGCATTTTGGCAGTATCTAAGAAAACCTAAATTGGGCACCTCTATGAATTTTGCTGTTCTGCTGCTTAGCACTAACCTAGAGAAAAAACCACGGAGGCGCATAAGGAGGACGTGCGCAGAGATGTTCAGTGCAGCAAATTTTAAAATAGCACAACATTGAGAATAACCTAGGTGCCATTAATTAAGGAAAAGACTAAACCCTGATCCAGCCATACGACTAAAGATTATACAAGTGTAAAAAGAGTGATGTGCAACTATTGGGGCTTAATGTGAGTAGGTCCTCCAGACCCCGTGTCCCGTGAAAAGGCAAGTTGCAGAAGAAATGAGAGAAAACAGTATTAGATTTCCCATAGGGTGTGTGTGTGTGTGTGTGCATGCGCACACGTGCGTGTGAGCACACGCACGCACACGTGCACGCGCCAGTGAGTGTATCTCACTTCGTCTGATTGTATGTGTACATGTTTTGTTTGTGTTGAGTTGTTTCCAAAAAGAATTCGCTGTTTAGAAAAACCTACATGAGGAACTATTGCTTTAAAAGAGTAACCTTAGAAATGTTTTTAAACCAGTAAGAGACTTCACCAACTAAAACTAAATGAAGAGATGGTACAAGTCATCCATTCATTAAAAATTATTTATTGAAGGCATACAATGTGTCAGAATCTGGGGTACAGTGGTGAATTACAAAGTCCCTTCTTTACAAAATTCAGTCATTTGAAGGATTGAATTTTGCCAAAAGTGAGAGTTAGAAACCACAATACTAACCTTTTCTATGTAGTTCTACAAAGGAAACTCTGGGTTTTACCATTTTTTTAAAAAGTATATATTCTGCTCAAAAGTCAGTGGGCACTTGAGTGCACAATCTGATCATCCTCTTCATGAAGTGCTATGTGTAGTTGATCAAGGAGAAGAAATGAAGGCAATTTATCTTGCTCTTCACAGAGAGTCCAAGGTATGAAATGCTAATCATTATAACAAGAAATACAGTCCAGATCAAAATACTGTTAGATGATCACACAACTAATTGGAGGGAGAACCAAAGGGCACTTATTAATGGTAAAATCCACAAGTGCTTTTTGAGGAGGTCAACATAAAACGTGGGCCTTTTTTAACAGCTACACCATGGACTTGATAATGCAATGGGAAGCATGCTACTTAAATTTGTGTTTGTCACTTTTTGCCTTTTGAAATCTTAGGAAAAAAATAGAACTGAGGATGGTTGGTTTTTCTAATGATTAATTGACAAGCCACAGACCGGCAAGTTTGGCTCTGATCTCACCCCGTCTAAACGCAGTCCTGGTTCCCCAAATAGCATCGGCATGGGTGCCCTGGCTTGTCTGTCTGCGCCTCTTCCTGCCAGCATCATGGATGGTTTCACGGGCCTTCAAAACACTGGCCTGGAAGCTTCTTCACCACCCGAGGCACCTGGTCCTTATCTCCACCCCGTCCTGAGAGTCGCCGGCACCAGACATAGCCCCACCTCCATGATTTCCTCCTCTGGTAATTCCCCTCTTGGCCCAGGACCTGCGAGGCTTGCAGCACCCCCCACACCCACTCCTCACCACCACCCTCCAGCTTCAACCCCAACCCAGCTGCCCCACACCATCAAGAACATCAGGTGCTCTTTTCTTCGCTTGTCTCCTCATCCAGCCTAGACCCTGTGGTCAGGCCATTTCACCGAAGCCAGGTTTCCTACCAGAGCCTCTAGAATTGAGCTTCCCACTATGGTTCTCACTAGTCACATGTGGTTACTGAGCACTTGATATGGGGCCAGTCCAAACTGAAATGTACTTTCAGTATAAAATATACTGAAATTTATACCAGCCTTTAAGGATTTAGTATGAAAAAATGTGAAGTATCTCATTGATAGTTTTTCTATTGATTTCATGTTAAGTTCATAATATGACACAATATATTAAACTATTAAAATGAATTTCACCTGTTTTCTTTACCTTTTTAGTGTGTCTGCTAGAAAATATATAGCCCGCATTATATTTCTTCCCCAACCAGCTGCTGATTGGAACTATGGGAAACAGAATCTGGCTCTTTAGGGCCAGGAGTTAGTGAGGATTAGGCGGGTATCAAGGCCCCAGAGAGGTGGTTGTGGAGCAGGGCATCCCAGAGGGGCTAGGCTACTTGTAGGGAGGTGAGTCAGAGACCCAGTCCTCCAATGCCACAGATATCTCTGCCCCCAGATGAATGCGTGGAGAAGTGCTTGCTGAAGAAGCAGCTGGCCGTGTTGGTAATAACTGGCATTTATGCCATTTCAGCCATCAGTGCTCCCTACATAGACCTGATGCAGGGAAGAGGGGCTTGGGCAGGCGGAGAGCCCCACATCTATAGCTGACTGTGAAGAATGAAAAAGAGAGGTTGGGTCACTCCAGGAGGAGACGTACCATTTCACACAGAAATAATGATGGAGAGAGAAGGGCTCGCTGTATGAATGACTCCACCGATTATCCAGAATGACCTCCAGGACCAAATGGACAAATGGGAACTTGAATATACTATCAAGGGATTTGAGGTCTCCCTTCCCCTGGAGATCTAGATTAATTTCTCTTATTCCACACCCCAGAATCAGATCCTGAGACAAAGATTAGAATAAGAGCCCACATGGAGGTACACTGGATGCTCCCCTTTACTGACTGGTGCACTCATTCTCCAGCTATGAATGCTGGCTGCCAACAGCTCAGCTGAGCCCTTTTCTGGAGCATTGCCATGGCCAAATGGGCACTGCCTCAGTTGGGAGGACCTGCCTGCTCTCTCTCACCCTTCAGGGCAATCCACAGGAAATGTCTAACTGAAATGGGGATTCATGGCCAGCTCCCTTGACTCCAACTCTGGGGGGACCAACTCTGTGGTACTATTTGTACTCCAGAGGTCCCCAAGGGATCAGCCTGAAGCCAGTCTCCAACCGACACCACAGCTTTGCTCAGCCCCTTCCTCTGCCCTATCCTATAGGCCTCTCTCCTCTTCCCGCTAAGTCAGTTGAGTAATACCCTCTTTTAGGCTCTGCTCCCAAGGACCTTACTAAGGCAGGACAAGAAGGAAACATGGATCAGTGAGGGGGGAAGCCAGACAACCAAGGTGAGGCAGCCAATCACAGTGTACTATCGAGCAGTCACTACCATGGATGACTAGAGATTAATCCTGTAGGGAAACACTGGAAGCCAGAGTAGAACACACACTTAAGAGCTATCTCCCCCAAAGGAAGCAAGGAAGCTGGGGTGTTTATACACCAATTCTCCCCAGACATTGGCTCAGACCGCTGGGGTGGGGAGCATCAACTCTATAGCACTTCCAGCTCCAGGATCCCAGAGAAAGCCCTTGGGCCCCAAGCTGGCAGTTGGGAGTCAAGCCACTGATGGAAGTGCTAGAGCTGAGGAAGCATGGGCGGGACGTACAAGCTTTCAGTGCTGACACGTCCACTTCTGCTTCATGAGTTCAATGCATGGACGTCCACAACATCACTATGAAGCACCAAACTGGCCCATAGAGACTTGGCCCTCCCTCTGTTCACATACACACACGTTCCCTCACTCACCATTCTCACACAGCATTTGTGTGTGAGGGAGACTTCCCAAGGGTTCAGCAATGATGAAGGAGGCAATTACTTTGCAGAAATAGGAACGGCCTTGGAGATAACATTCTATGTTCTTGTTCCAAGCTACCCATGTGGACAAGAGCCCATCAAGGATTCAGTAGGGCACAAGGGTCTCTCAGTTTACAGGATTCACTCTCCTTAGAAGGTGTTTATGGATTAATAAAGCAATTTTCCTCTCTGTTACATTAGTATCATGGTATGTCATTATACTGCCTTGAGTTAAGGATTCAGTTTTAAGTTTGTATGCTAAATTGGAGCGTAAACTCTTTGTGTCGTTTCTTAGCTTCATGACTTAGCACAAGGGAAGGAGCCAGAATGCAGATGCCAGCAGCACCCAGAGCCTGTGGAAGAAGGGGAGGAAGTTGACATCAGCCTGTTGCAGGAGGTCACTGAGGACGTGACTGCTGGTTGAGGCAAACCCGGGCAACAAAGGCCCGTCGTGCCCTCCCCTGTCCTTGGAATACAAGTCTGCCCACTCTTCCCACAGTGGGAGCTGTTTTCAAGGATTGTTGAGACTGTGTGGATGGCACGCGTGACTGAACCCCATTAAGTCCTCTACAAAGTTTTCAGATTCCGGCAGGAAGATGCGGAAATCTCACTTTGGGGCCAAGACAAGCCTCATATATAAGTTCTGTTGCTTATTAAACCTGCCACCTACCCATCTAGAGTGCCTGCCTCTTTCTTCAGCCTCTTCTTGGCCTCCGTGTATGGGGGCCAATTTGTGAACCAACACAGCCACATGGGAGAGAGGTGTCAGATAGGAAATGGTGCCCTGGGGCATGCCAATGGGAGCTGTCTCCTTGCCTCTGGCACCCAGAGGATAGGGCTTACCACCGCTCCCCACCCCCGCCCAGTCTCTACAGTAGTGAGGAGAGGTGAGGTGAGGCATTAGTAAATGATTTCTTCAGCATGTATTTTGTGAACTCCTGCAGCATGCTGGGCACCGAGGCTGGGTAATAGAGAAACATTGAGAAAATAAAGCCCCTGTTCTCATAGATGTCAAATTGTAGAAGAGACAGACTGTCCCCTTGAGAAACTAAACACTACAAGTAGGATCATCTCAGAGATGCCAACTAAGACCCATGTAGAAAGTAAAACACTGCATGATAGAGGGGCGCCTTTGGTGGGATGAGGAGCACGACTGCAGCCAGGGCCATTTGGGAGGGCATCTATGAGGACATAACACTAATCAAGTAAACAGAAATATCAGAGGCCAGGGGAGGGCAGTGGGGCTGAAGCCAAGTGAGGAGCAAAAGGCTGAGAGAGTAGGACATGAGGTTGGAAAGATGGGCAGGGTTCATTTGTGTGGGGCCCGCTTTGTTCTGGGCTATGCTCTAAAATGGTATTTATGGAGATGTCTGGGGGGGATACACTTGGGACTGGGGTTAACATGGCAGGTGCACTTGACTTTTCCCCCACCCCTACCCACGATAACAGCAGTCCCCGGAACTTAGTGCTCAAAATAGACTTGGCCTCTATGGATGCTGTTTTTCCTGGGCTAAGAGAGTGGCCTGAGTGGCCTCCAAAAGTCCCTCCCAGCCAGACCACGTAGAGAGGGCTTTGCCTGCTCCAAAAGAGACTGGCCCCTGCAGGGAAGGGAGCCACCACCTTGCCCGCCTGGAAGTGATGACTGGGTCTCCTGTCTTTTCTGAGGCCTGGCCCCATTTCTGAGTGCTGGTGGCAGCAAAGGGGGGCAGGATCCTGCAGCCTGGCTGTGGGGACGAGCGTGAGGAAGCAGCTGCACGTGCCCTCCACCTGGGACGCCCTGCAGCCCTGCCGTCTCAAAGCATGCGGGCCCCGGTGGGAGGCTGGGGCTGGCAAGCACGCTCCAGAGGGGTCTGGGCACCTCTGGGCACAGCCTGGGGTATGTGAAAGAAGAGGCCACAGCTGCCGCCCATGCTTTGGAATCTAGACAGCCCTGCCCAAGAGAGGTTCACTGACCACAGTGCCTGGGTAGCACTAGTCCGGTCAGCTATCTCCACCTACCAGAAAGCCAAATTCCCTTCTCCTCGTCCCAAAAGGCTGCAAGGGGCATAGACTGAGTCACGGTCAAGCCAATTTCCTGGGAACGACCCTTCAGCTTCTGAGATGACCAAGGTCTCTGCTCCCTCTTGGGAACAAACTCCACAAGGAAATGCTTGCACTCTGCAGATGAGCCCGAGGGCCATCTTGGAATGTCCTGGAGAAGTGGTGAGAGCCCCCCCATTGTGGTGCTGCAGAGACCCAGGCCCCGTGTTTGAGCTTGGCAGCGGCACAATGAGAAAAACCTAGGCGAGAGAGCACCCTGCATCCAAAGCCAAGAGCAGCTTTGAATCCTTTCTTCATGGAACATTTCCTAACCACGAGGGAGATAATGGGGGATGGAAAGGGAGAAGCAAATGGAGGACAGGAGAGAAGCAGGAAAAAGAAGGGGAGGAGAGAAGAAAAAACAGAAAAGTGCGAAGTTAAAGAGAAGCCTCGCCTGGCTATCTGTCAAGGGGTGTCCACCAAAGCGACGGGCACCCATACAAGGTGTCCACAAGCCAAGTGTCTCCCTCACAGCCATTACAGTCTCCCGTTATGGCTGGCTAACAGAAATCAATCTTCTTAATGCTGCCTCGAACAGAGAGGGAGGCCAGCCAAGTCTGGCAAAAGGATCCAGCCGTGCATCAGCTGCACCAGGTGTCTGGCATGAAAGGGTCAGGTTTCTCCCATCCACCTCCTCCCCTGGCACTGAAACAGCACAATGCCCACAGTGCCTGCAGGGGAGAAGGCAACAGGGTGGCCAAGACTGATGTTTCAGACAGGCCTGGCCGGGACGTCTCTGTTCAGCGTGCCTACGTCTGTTTCTACCCCGCCCACCCTGGATGGCTGCATCCACTTTCCTGCACAAAGATGTCTGAAACTTGATCTCACTAGCACACTTGCAAACATCCCTGTAACTCTCCCCTGCCCCAAGTCAGGGATCCAGAATGCATATGGATTTAAGAATACCCTTTAAGAATATTCTGGGTATTTCTCAAGAGTCAGTGGACAGCAATTAGTAGATGAAGTCTTCTGGATCTGATGCCTTGTGAAGGTGGATATGGACATGGATCCTTCTTCACTAGCCTCTCAGGCTGTCCACCTCCACTCAGCCTGGAGGAAAGACAGAGAGGATTCTCTTGGCTGGATTCGGGAATCCAGAAGAGTTAATGGTGTGGAAGCAGCAAGCTGGATTTCCCTGCCTTGAGAACCTTAGCCTGCTGTGAGTCTCAGCGCCCAGGAATGGAAGTGAGGATGTTGACTCCCCTTGTTAGCAT
Organism: Mirounga angustirostris; assembly: GCF_029215605.1. Lineage (NCBI taxonomy): Eukaryota > Metazoa > Chordata > Mammalia > Carnivora > Phocidae > Mirounga > Mirounga angustirostris. The sequence continues at coordinate 124,946,205 of NW_026991709.1, forward strand.
CTGTCCAAATATATTCTTAAAATTGCTTCCTGGCCAACACCGATTGATAATTTTGTATCCGATTTGGGGATGGTTACTAAGGGAATGGAGAGAAAAGTGTTTGGTATGTCAATCTTATCATTGTTTTCCAAATTAGCATCAACACAAGCTGTAACTTTGAAAGACTCTGAAGCTAATTAGCCCATGTACTAGTAAGACAAAACAGACACAAGAGGAGAATTCTGGAGTGGGTGACAATACTATTATTCAACTATTTATAGTTTTCCTTTGCCATTTGACAAGAAGAAGGTGGGTGCTAAGTGGGAGAATGGCAAAGACCCTGTGGGTAGGAAGATCAGTTCCATCACCTCCCATCCACTATGCTACACCTAAGCAGGGATTGCATCTGGAAGGGGAAAAAGTAGAAGCATCTCAAATGGTGCTTGATGACAAACTAGTGTAATGCCCCAAAATCACAAGGAGAGGAGAATTAAATTCTGAAATCAGAGATGAGGATGAGAAGTACCACCATGTCCTGAGAATAGCATCAGGTTAGTGGAAAAGAAACGGAAGATGAGTAGAAAGGATTGCAACTCTTCTGAACTATTTGCAATTCTTTAAATAATGCAGCTTTGATGATGCAATCATTTTGCTAAAGCCAGTTTATATTTAACAACTTTAAGACCTATTTTCACTTTCTAGAAAAAGAGCGTAACTTTGTGAAAAGAGTATGTTAGGATGCAGTGACCCCCAAACTCCCATGCACTGGGGACATCGGTCTCTGGGGGTTCTATTAAAAGATCGAGAGTGCCACTATTGAACATCCTGATTGAATGGGTCTGGAGGGGGACTGGTAGTGTGAATTGTTACTCGTCTTTCCAGGAGGTTTCGATGGGCAGCCAGCTTTGCGAACTGTAGTTTGGGTCTCTCTGTTATCCATTCACCAGGGAAGCCTGGCTATTTGGACTACAAAGACAAGGACCTACCACACACTTGCTGACAGCTTACCTTACTGGAGATAGCCTCCCCATGAGAAGAAGAGTAGCCAGCACAGGGAGCTGTGTTCCCTACTGGGGACTCTGGGGGACAATCTCTCCCAAGTGCAGTCAGGTTGTTACCAGAATCCAGTTCCTTGAACTTAGAGGACTGGGGTCCCCATTTCTTTGCTTGGCTATTTGCCAGGGCTCCTCTGAATTGGTGCCCAGCAACCAGTCTTGTCCTTGCACGTGGCCCCTCTTAAAGCCAGCAATAGCATATCGGATCCTTCTCATGCCTGGAATCTTCCTGCGCCCTCCTCTGCTTTTAAGGGCTCGTGGATTACACAGGGACCCACCTGGACAGCCCAGGATAACCACCCTGCCTTAAATCCAGCTGATTGGCAACCGTAATGCATCTTCAAGTCCCTACACAGCAGTACCCAAGATTAGGGTTTGACTGAATAACCAGGAGGCAAGAGTTTGGAAATGCATCTTTAGAATGGTGCCTTCCCCAGGATTCTACCTGTTTGTCCTGCTTCCCCATGAGCAAGGACTCAGAGAAGCTTTTTTTTCCTAGTGTCGTACCTACAGGCAGTCAGTACCTGGACACACAGCTGGGGATTCCAGCACCCAGGCCCGCCCAGAATTAGGGAGGGATGACAATGCCAACTGAGAAGAGAGAAGGGTTCTCAGAGCCTTCTGGCACCATGAAGAGGAAGAGAGGAAAACGCCTCTGGTCACTGTTAAAGCCTTTCATTGCCTTAATTAAAGCTCCAGTAACTGTGAAGCAAGGCTTGCAAAATTAAGATCTGTAGACAAAGTCTGCAGCAAGACAAACGCAGTCCTTGTTCCTGGGAAATTTGGGTCTGACTAGCTAAAGATAATCCTCAATAATGGGGTAGCATGTTACAGACACCCTTCTGACTCATGGCCTTTAGCCCACTGGCCACACCCCAGACAACAAAGGATTATCCAACATGCAAATCTGCTCATGTTCCTGCCTGTTTCTCATCCTCCTGTGGCTCCTCACTTGAGGCCAAAGATTCCAAGTTCCTTGAGTATGTCAAAGTCCCCCTGACCTGGCCCCTGTTGGTCCCTGAAGCTTCGTCAATTTTAGCCTCACACTATGTCCTGCCTAAGGGTTCCAAGCCCCTAGGGCACGTGACACTCCCTATCTCCACATCTTTGCTCTGGCTGACTCTGCCTGGGATATCTTTTCCCTTAGTCTTTGGAGGACCTTTAACCACCCAACACTCAACTCAGATGCCTACTCCTTCAAGAAGGATCTTCTGTCTCCATGGCTAGGCCAGACCAGGCACCCTTGAATGTTGATTACCCAGTTATGCATCTATCTCCTCCCCTAGACGAAGAGCCCCCTGAACTAGCACGCTGCCTGGCACATCATGGACACTCAAAGATGTTTGCTTCCAAGCAACAAGAATAATGCCTGTGGCAAGAACTTAGAGTACTCACACCCAGATCAGTGCACCTGAAGTTGCACTTTAATGATCGGTGTGGGTGTCAGGGAAGAGCAAGATCAGCGCTCAGTCTGCGGGCCTTGTTTCTTCACCTGCAGGGCCCATTGCAAAATGAAAAGGCAGGGCCCCTTGGTGGTTTGTTTTTTTTTAAGATTTTATTTATCTATTTGACAGAGAGAGACACAGCGAGAGAGGGAACACAAGCAGGGGGATTGGGAGAGAGAGAAGCAGGCTTCCTACCGAGCAGGGAGCCCGATGTGGGCCTTGATCCCAGGACCCTGGGATCATGACCTGAGCCGAAGGCAGACGCTTAAAGACTGAGCCACCCAGGTGCCCCAGCAGGGCCCCTTGTTAAGATGTATCAAAAATTTCAAGCCAGCAGCACATGAGAGCAAGCAGGCTGTTTGTGAATGTGGAGCCCCATGTGACTCCGTAGGTCCCGTGCTCATGAAGGCCGGCCTGCCAGCCTGCAATCTTGACATGGGCTGAAGGGGAGAGCCAGGCAGGCCAGAACACTCACCTTCCATCTCCCCAAAACCCTCAAGCCTGATTTTAAATGCCTATCAAGTTAACCTTTTGATACAGTCTTTTAGTTGAAGGGGGAATGTAATCCAGCCTCCTCTTTGGCTAAGAGGAAAATACCCCAGCCACGTGGTCTTGCACGTCTATGCCAATAGGTGGGGACCGGACGGCTGAGACACAGTGGTGGGAAAGGCCATGTCACACCAACGTGCACAGGTCCACAGCCAGCCTCTCCCCACAGCTGGGCCCACAGGCCCCAGGCAGCAAGACAGAGCCAGACGGCAGGGCTGGGATGCCAACCGGATGGGGCCCCAGAGCACAGCACAGTCTGTGGGGGGGGACAGGCATCCAGGGGGCGGGGCAGGCTCTGGACAGAAGCAATGGTCCCAGGCACCCAACCAGCGATGGGACTCCCACTGAGGGGCAAAGAGCTACAAAGAACAGAGATGTATAAGCCAGTTTTTTTAAATGCTGTTGGGTGGGGTTGGAGAGGCTCTTGCTGGCTACCATAGAGTGAAACCGGGGGGCTCCAGATCATGGGAAACCTGGAACTGACGGCAGCCAGAGAGCAAGGAAACTGAGCACAGGTTTCTCCCTCAGTGCCTCTGTGCCGTCCTCCCACGTCTTCCCTCTGCCCAGCACCTTCTGCTGCATGCAGTTTCTGTCCCCAAACGACTGGGACAGCGCAACCCCCCCTGGCTGTGCTGGGCTTGCTGTCCAGGCATTCTGGCTCTGCTCCCTCAGCCGCTGTGCTCAGGCCCCATCCTCTGTGTGTCCCGCATTCTCCAGGGAGGAGTCTGAACTGGCCTGACATGAGCCCAGGCACAGAGGCCCGCGTGGCTGGCCAGACAGCGACAGAAGGCCATCCTTGGTCCGGCTAGCCATGCTCAGGCAACAGGTTATAGGGTACAGCCCCCAGCCAGGTCCACGCAGCCTCCCCTGGGGGTGTGAGCAGGGCAGGCAGGAAGGACCCTTTCTAGTACCAGACAGAGCAGCCCCTTGCAGGGTTGCCCTGGTGGTAAAAGGTGCAGACAGACAGAAAGGCAGTGCGACAGGGGCACTGGGACAGTCTTCATGCTGCAGGGGGCAGGCTCCCAAGAATGGGAGGAAAGGCTTCCAATCCAGAAGCATGTGCCAGAATTGGGTGCAGGAAAAGTCAGAGTAAGACTGGACTCACAGTCACAGAGACTCTGCTGCATCTCAGACCCTCTCCCATCAGAGCTGTCAGCAGAGGAAACCCGTGGGAGAGGTAGATCCTAATACTGAAAGAGAGAAAGAAAGAGGGAGCCCAGCACCCTGATCCCAAGTCCTTTTATAGTATGAGCATGTTCAACCCAGAACATTTCCTGAACCAGAACACCCTTTCTTTCCACACAAGTTGGTCAAGTTGATTCTATTGTAGGTGTATTTTAATAAATATATTTGAAAGTCATGGGGAGCCAGTCTCGGTCAATACCTTCACCTTCTGACCTCTGTGAATATGACCCCAAGGCCTTACTTCAGTGAAAAGACAATTAACCCTGAGAATAAAGATACGCACAGAAATGTTAAAGGCATCCTTCACACTGGCCAAAGCGATTTCTTGGAAATGCAAGTAGGTCACATTATCACTTTGTTTAAATTCTTTCACTTGTTTGCTTACTCAATAAATATGTGTTTACTGAGAAATGATTCTGTGATGTGGGTGCTGTAGGATCAAATCCAGATGCCTTGTGCAACTTACATAGCTTCTATCTAGCCTCTGCCTGCTTCTCAAACTTGAGCGGCATTGGATTACCTGGAGGGCTTGTTAAAACCAAGATGGCTGGACCTCATCCCCAAAGTTTCTGACCCGAAAGGTCTATGATGGGGCCTGAGAAGTTGTGTTTCCAACAAGTTCCCAAGTGATGCTGATGCTGCTCGTCCAAGGACTACTTGGGGATCTGCTACCCTAGCTTCACCGTGTTACCATGGCCAACTCCAGCCTCCAGTCTCTCTCCCTACTTGGCATCCTCCTCTCACACACAGACGCCTTCCCCATAACTATTGAACTTCTTCCAGTTTCCATGTCACCCATGCCATAACTCTCACAGATCTTTATACATGCTCTCTCCTTTACCTAGAACATGATCCCTCCCCAGATTCCTCTGTCTCACTCCTATCTCCTTTGGAAGATCCGGCAGAGATGTCACTTCCTCCAGGAAGCCTTACATGACTACTCTCCTCTCCCTTATTCGCTACTCACACATCAGACTGGGATGGGCCTCCTGCTCTGAGCTTCAGGAGGAGCCTGTGCTACCACCCTTCACACCCCCCACCCACCCATAGCCCTGAGTCCACTGAATCATCAGACCTGGTCTGGCTCAGCCTCTGTGAGGACAGGAGTCAGATCCATTCTAGTCACCCTTTCATCCCCAAGGCCTGGCTAGTGAGGAAACAGGTGGTCAGCAAGTATTTGTGGAATGAATGAACAACATGAACTTGATCATTGTCTTATGGAGTTATTAGCCTATATTCATATTAGACGGGATTTTAATACCTTACACCTACACTACCTCAGTGGTTCTCAAGATTTGATACTCCCCAGTAACATCCACATTGCCGGGGAACCTCTTAGAAATGCAAATTCTCGGGCCCCACTGCAGACCCACTGAGTCAGGAGCTCTGGGGTGGTGCCCAGGAATCTGGTTGTAATAAGACTCCAGTGGTTCCGGTGCATGCTCAAGTTTGAGAACCCCTGCACTGTCATATAATGAGTCCTCAAAGGAGTGAAAATACATAAGTATTCTAAAGGTCAAAGGACTCACAGGTATTGGTGAAGGGCTCCAACATGTGAACGCTACTTCACAGAGGTCTTGGGGACTGTCTACACTCGTGAGGAGCTGTAACCTCAAGGTAGTCCAGCGGGGGTCCATAATTATCCAAATTATTAATATTTATAAAAGAGTTACTTCAAGGATGGAGGAGTCACTGCAGACGAAGAGAGCTTGAAGAGGAGATGATCGCTCTGTTAGGTGAACAATTTGGAGATCAAATTGAAAAGCAACAACCAGGAAACCCAGGTGAGCTAAAGGTTAGTTTCGTGGCAGGAATAAGAAGCACTAGTGTGGGGAGGTAATAGGTTCACTGGCGGGTTTGGGAGAGCAAGCCTTTCCAAATTCTGTGAGCCCCTCCTCGGGAGAAGTAAGCACAGTAGGCATGAGGGGTGAGAGCTAAAGAAATGACCCGCAGGTGGCCGCCAGCGCCTCGGGGATTGTGAGGAGCCTCCAGGCCCAGAGTGGGGCCACAAGAGGGGTTAGGAATGACAAAAGCATCAGATGGGGACAAATAAAGCAGGTTAGTACTGCAGGAGGAGGCAAAGACTGTCCCACACTCTTCCAAAGTCAGGGTAAAAGAAGCCAGGCGCTGTGATCTAGGAGAGATCAGAACACACAGGTGGCCTCAGAAGGCTTTAGAAAGAGGAACCCCAACCTGAGTGTGGGGGGCTTATCCCCGAAGTCCCACCAGCAAGTGCTCACTTTCCTTTAAAGACTCGGCATCTGCAAACATGTGCCAGTTGGCACTGAAGCAAAATGGAAGTAAGAGGCTAGACTTGCTTGTTGAACCGTGACAAGCGGCAGCCTATAGATCTACCGTATGCTTCTCAATTGTCCACCTCTGCGCTCTCAGATATTCTTCAAATGCCAACAGAACATATCCTACACAGTGAACGAAGCTAGCCTTGGGCTGCCTTTCTGACCCAGGAACTGGATAGAGGAGGCATGGATCTGCAGTCCTTGTCACCCTACCTATGTGGTGGTACCCCCAAGAAAGGAGCAGGGAGGGGTGGAATCCCCCCACTAAAAGCAAATTGGCCACACGGAGCCAGAAAAGCACTCACTGGGTCACTGAGAACGGGACCTTATTTAAAATGATCACTTATCCTAAATTAGGCCAAAGGTCGGGATGAGGAATGCCAATATTATCTCAGGTCTCTGGTGCAGACACTTGATTCACGGGAAACCAATTGTTGGGAAAAGAATGCGTGTTTTTGAGGTAGATATTCCTCCAATACACAGCTCAGGGTGTGAGTCCAGGCAAGTGACAGACCTTCTGATTTTGAAACAACACTGAAATAAAAATATCTCCTAAGCAGGGTTGTTTCAGAATTAAACAAGGTGTCACAGTATCTCTCATAGATACCTAATAAATACGAGAGATACTGACCTCACACCTCTCGACTATGGAGACCCGCTTGTCTGAATCCTGTTTCATACAAGGAAGGCAAAATGGAATGTCACAACATCGCCCTGAACTATAGGAAAGCCACAGTTTGTAATGAGCCTTGTAAATTACTTTTAAAAAATTAATGATGAAAGCGTTCTTGCCCTTCGATTGGGCTTGGCGAACTGCCTTTGTCTTCTTCACCGTTAGAAATGTCGTAAGTACACGCCCAGAAGTTGCCTGGTGAGCTTTCTGGGACCAGTTCCCCCCCCCCCCCACACACACACACACCCCAGGAGGAACTTCTCATGCCCACTTATTCACTAAGTCCTAAAATTTTTGCTAGAGGTATTTTTTGTTTAATTTTGTTCTGTTTTGTTTGGGCTGATGACATTCCCTGTATTACTTTGCCTGTAATGAAGTATCACAAATCGGGTGGCTTATTCAACAGAAACATACTGTTTCACACTTCTGGAGGCTCCACCTCCAAAAGCAAGGTGTTGACAAGGTCTCACACACCGCTGGGGGCTGTGAGGGAAGGATCTCTCTGTGGTGGCTGGTAGATGGCTCTCTTCTCCCTGTGTCTGTCCACGGCATCTCCTTTCTGTGCAAATTGCCCCTTCTCACAAGGACACCAGTCATCTGAAAGTAGAAACCACCCTTCATTTTAGCTTGGTTACTTCTATAATTACCCCATCTCCCCCTTCAGAGGTCCTGGGGGTCATAGCTTCAACATGAATTCTGGGGGGACACAGTTCAACCCCTAACATCCAGCAACCTCACTCATGAGCACTTGTGCCGAATGGGGGATGAGAGGGTCATGTTAGCTGGCCTAGCTCCTCCAGAGAAGGGCTCATCTCCACAGTGGAGGGGAGAAATTTGCACTCCTGATACAAACCTCACCCTCAAGAACACCCCCCACCCCCGCGGCAGCTAACTAGGAAGGCTTGCACTTGGTCTCTCTCAGACTGATTCCCTTTGGGCCCACAGATATGTAGAGACTGGACCTGTACGCTAGGCCCATGTTCACGGTTGTATTAACCATCCTGTAGGCAAGGACCTTCACCATAGTGGTATCAATGGGTCTGCTGGTCCCACACATCGTAATATAACCAAGGGATTGATATCAAGGTTTCTCACTTCTCATTCTGCCCCACTGGCTACAGGTACGGCAACTCTGTTAAATCTCGGGGTAAGAACTACTGGAATGCTTTGCTCCAGCAGGAAAAATAAGGAGCAGGCAGAGAATTAAAGGAAGTGAGTGTCGTAGGTAAGATGTGGAGAGAAGATCCCACAAGGTTCCACTTACTTTTCGGGTTTCAGAGAAACTCCCAGAAGCATCTCTACCTCAGGGATAAAGGAGGGGGCAAGGGAGGGGCTCAGGCACATACCAGGTTTTACACAGAGAGAAAAAAAAATGGTAGAGACAAAGAGGTACGTCTTGGGAAATTGTGTGCTGCATCTCTCAGACGCATCTGAAGCATTCACATTGGGCCAGGTGGACCGTGCCTGGCGGCTGTCAGACCCCTGCCCTGAGCGTCTCACCCCCTCGCTGCCCAGAGTGCAGGCGGTTCCCTCGCTGACAACCTTCTCAGCCAAAGCTCGGGCTCCCCCTTGCCCTTTCAGACAAAATGAATGTTTCTCCGTTCAGCTTTAAGGTGAATCCAGGAGACACCTCCTCAGAGCCATCCTCTCTGAAGGCTGCACAATGCCAAGGGAGCCTCCTGGAAGGAGTCCAAGTCCTGACCTTGCCCTTCCAGCTGCAGCAGGCCTTTCCACACCGGGTCCTCTCCCGGCCTCGCTCGTGTTCCATATTCATGTCTATGAAAATTAAAAGCCCTGAGATTTAATTAGGGGGACGTACTGGGAGAACGAATGGGCAGAGCGTGGTGGTCCGCCAAGGGAAGATTGCAGGCCCAGGGGTGGGAATGTCTGAACTTTGAAATGGAGGAGGACAGTGCCTGCGCAGACCCATCACCCCAGTGACAATGGCAGCTGGTTCCGGTCCTTCCTCAGACACAAAGCTGAAGCATTTTCGTCTGAGAAGGTTATCATTTAAAAGAAAAAGACCCCCCCCCCCCCCCGCCTTTTTTTAACAACAGTCTTTCAGGCAACGAGTTTAGTCATTCCGAAGAACTAAAACTCCAAACGCGGGGAAGGGTCCTGGCGTGTGAATCTGGTGGAGGGTGCTGGGAAAGCAGGCCGCGGGCTCTGAGGCACGAAGCAAGTGTGAGCCTGTCACCTTGCAGCAACCGAGAGGGGCCCCAGGATAGCAGCGCCCCTTCTAAGTCTGCAAGTACGCACGAGGAAGCTACTTGTGCTGAATGCTGAGCTCTTCTCAAGCCAAGAGCCCAAGAGCGTTTCTAGCTCTGGCTTGGCCACTGACTGTGTGACCTCAAACAAGTTCCTTAGCCTCTCTGGTCTCCCCCTCAGGGCATTGTTGTGAAAATAGAATGAACCCATGATAATGTCTGAACACCATCCCTAGAAGGCACATATAAATGCTAACTACCCCTTTCAATGATAGTATTTCCTCTCCCGTAACACTAGGTTAGGGCCATGCTCTGCAGATACACCAGATGGACATTGAACAGGGATGGAAGTGGTGACTTTTCCTGGGGCCAGTCTCTCAACCTGGTTCCTCATCGGAAGAATGCAGGCAAGGATTACAGCCTGATGCTCTGGGCACCAAAATGACACCAGGAAGAGGAAAGTGCTTTGGGATCTGTGATGATGCAGGTGTATATTTTTATACTTGATTCAAGAGTGCGTTCCCTAGAGTCAGGCTCCTCATGCATTTTAATTGTCTTCTGAGCAATTGCTTAACCTCTCTGTGCCAGTTTTTCATCTGCAAAAGAGGAAAAATAAAAGCAAACGTTGTGTAGGTTACTGCAAAGATGATAAAGTAGATGCTGCAAGTTTGTTTCTTGGGATGAGAACTTTTAAGCTCAACTCTCTTAGCAACTTTCAAATACACAATGCAGTATTATTAACTGCAGTCACCATGCTGGGCATTACACCCTCAGGACTTATTTTACTCTGTCACTGGAAGTTTGTACCTTTTGACCACCTTCACTTTTTTCAAAGAGAAATCCGTAATTATGTGTGGTCATCGACTTATTGTGGTGATCATTTTAAAAGATGCACAAATTTGGAATTATTACATTGTATACCTAAAACTAATATAATGTTATATGTGAATTACATGTCAATAGAAAAATCATATGTGGACAGCACAAAGGATAAAAAGAAAAGGTATGTGCTAAATGCTTAGAAGAGTGCCTGGCACATTGTAAACCCTTGTTAGTCTTATTATATTGCGGGTTTTGTCCTTATTGTTACCAATAGTAGCACATGCAATAATTGTGGCTGTATTTCCTCCTTTAGGGTTCATGCTTACCCAGCGTGGCCAGAGGCCTGGCCCCCTATATAAAAATCGGAACATTGGGAAAGTGATTTGGTTTCCCCTCTTCCCCCGGTAGCCACCCCTGGAACTAGGGGCTCTCTCCACCCCACAGTCCTACGAGGCAGGCTTTACTGGTTTCATGTTTTAAAATCCAGGTGCTACAAGTCAGCGACGGGCCTGCATGTTTCCTGTTCATTCGGATGCATTTCATGTTGTTGGGAGCGGAATGGGCTCATGTAACAGCACGAGAGGGGAATGAGGTTTCCCTTGCCAGGAAAATCCAGGGGGCGATGATGCCGGAGGGAACAGTACGTCCTCTGTGCAGGGCCAGCTCGTGCAGAAACACAGAGGAGCTGACAAGGTGAGGCTCTGATGCCTAAGAAGCCATGGGCCCCGGGCAAAGAGGGCCGCTCTCCTAACGCGCAAGGCAGACCCATTTGGTCAGAGACTCTATTTCCTGATGCTGCTGTAGAAAATTACTGACTGCAAACTTAGTGGCTTAAAATAACACACATTTCCTACCCCGTGGTCTGGAGATCAGAAGTCTCAAATCGCGGTGTCTACAGGGCACGTTCCTTCTGTAAGTCCCAGGGGAACTGCTTTCTTGCCTCTTCCAGTTGCTGGGGGCTCCGGGTGTTCCCTGGTTCATGGCCGCCCGCATCATTCCCATCTCTGACTCCACCTTCACAGGGCCTTCCTCCCTTCTCTCGGTGTCTTTTCCTCTTCTGCCTTTTATAAGGACACTTGTCATTAGATTTAGGGCCCAGCTGGTTAATTTAGGATACTCTCACTTCAAGATCCTTAACTTAATTACATCTCCAAAAACTCTTTTTCCAAATAAGGTCACATTCATAGGTACTGGGGCTTAGGACTTGGATATCATGTTTTGGGGGTTACCATTCAACTCATTACAGAAGGAATTGTTGGATACATGAGTTAATGAACATGGTATGTACCTGCTCCTTAATAACTAGAACTCCATCCCGTGGGGAGGTACACATAGGGATGGTCGGTGGGCCAGAAGGACCCCAAGGCATCCCCAGCTTGGCCCTAAAGCTAAAGCTGAGTCCCCAGAGAAGTGGGTTTGAGTGTGGGTGATACATCAGGGGAACAGGGCTGCCATGGACCGGAGCAGCCGGAGGTTTGGGTGACAAAGAGCAAGGAAGGAAAGAGTGCCCAGAGAGTGGGCCCAGGCTGGCTCAAGGAGCTGCAGTCGCACCCAGCAGGGCCATGTCTAGGGGTCTACGGTGCGTGGCTGCATTGGAACAAGCAGGGCCAGAGCCAGGCTGAGATGGGCCCAGCAAGTGGGGGCTGCAGAGGGGCAGACACCTGGCAACCCGCCGCCAGACTCTTCCAGCTGAAGTAGCCCGTCAGGGCGACAGGTGCGGCCTCAACTTAGAGATGAGGGAACGGAGGCCCGGGGAGAGACAAGACCCGCTCCCCCCTCGAGCTGGTCAGTGATGCAGCAGCAGCTAAAGCCCTTTGCTCCTGGTCCAGGCTCTTCCCTCTGCATAGACAGTGTCACTGTCTCCTGTGTCCTGGGGAGCCACAATCGTGTGACCACATTACCCAGAGAGTCATCAGGCCCTATGAGTGGTAGAGGACATGACGGACGTGATCAGAGTTGAGTGTGGAGTTCAGGGGCTCCCTAAAATAAAGCTAACCAGAAATGTGAATAAGAAGTGGGTGGGGAAAAATTGATTGAATGCAGTCTTCTGATGGAACCCAGTGTTCCTTTTGGCAAGAATCTCTTGCTGTATGTCTGTTGGAGCCAAGGCTTGGAGGTAGGGGCTTCCTTCCCCCGGGGAAGAGTCTAAAAGACAAGGGAGAGAAAAATAGGAAGAAGGGACAAGCCGGGGAGTGGACAGAGATGCCGCGGGGCTGGAGTCTCTGCAGAGCCAAGGCCAGGCTGACTTTGTGGGGTGGTCAAACAACACATGCAGCACTGGGGGCAGAGAAGGCCATGAAGAGCCGGCGTCCAGATACCTGCAGACAGGGGGCAGAGCCTGGGGACCCCCACGGACCGTGCAGTGAGGGTGGGCTGGGGCCCATCTCACCCAGCTCTTCGAGGGGCAAGCAGGCCCCAGCTAACAGTCAGATCATGGCTTTGCCCCAGGAGCAGCCCATAAATGGTCAATAATCGGTAACAGCTGCAATCAAGGGAGACTTTGTCAGACAAGTTGTGTCTGTAAATGTTTTTGCTGTCTCATCTCTACACACAGCACTGAGATGGACACTTTCCCTGGCTCCCATCCCAACTTAGGCTTAGGTGCTCAGTAGCACGAACCTACAGGTTTGCTCCTCGCCCCCCCGCCAGGCACTCACCACCTCCCTGCTCTGCTCGCCCCTCACCTGAGTGCAGGGCTGAAGCCCCCACATCAACCCCTTCTCTCACCCAGTGCCAGGGCCCCTTCTGCCCCCTTCCTTCCCTCCTCAGTCCATCCTCTCACTTCTGCACCCCCCACCCCCCTTTTCTCTGACTCCTCCACCAAAGCCTTCACCTCTATCATGGTCCCCTTCGTCTTGCAACCCGATCCTTTCCTGAACCTCTACCCCCTTTCACTGCCAGGGGGTCTTCACATCCTCAGCACCCAGACTGCCTTCAGCTCCCCTCCAGTGGGACCCTGCATTCTTCTTTTGAGGACTCAAAATTTTGGAGTAATTCTTAATTCCTCTTTTCCTACACCTGCCCTTAATATTCTGCCAGTCACCAAATCCTGTGCATATTTCATAAATATCATTGAATTGAAGTGTTGATAAAACCACCTTGTGGTGGGAGCACAGAGTTCTGAGTTCTAGAACAAAGTCTCACACTGACTACAGAACTCTTTATGGATCTCCATGTGCTTATCTGTGAAGTGGGGGTTTGGACTAGAAGAGCCTTATGGACTCTGGCAAACACTGCTGCTTACCTGCTCATTATCCAGTCTCTTTGTGCTCCTTGGCAAAACCGTGATTCTGTCCTGGGTAATAATAGGCTCCCTAGGTGGCCAGTCCTGGACTAAGGATGACACATGCTGCATCCTGCAGGTCCTCCTGGGCCCAGAGTCATCACCAGCCCTGGGTAAGCAGCCAGGACTCCTTGCAAAAGTCGCAAAAGGAAAGGCATCTGCTTGCTTGATGTCTCCATGGGAAGAGAGTGGCCTGTTTAGAGGCTCAGAACCTGGGAGCCGGACAGACAGTGAGGTCCACAGGGTCCCAATTCCTGTTTCACTCAGAGGCCCAGATAGTTCTATGAGAGTCTCTTTGCTGTTGGGTGTCATCTGGGCCCATATAGAAGTTTCTCCAACCAGTCTCTCTGGAACTGGAAGGACAGGTGCAGGACAAGTCTTCAGATGTGTCAGATGCCCCCTTCTCCTGTGTTTCCTTTTTTTCCTGGTTTAGCTGGAACTTCAGCTGTCAGGACAGGACTGGTTTCCAAACCCTGCGTGATGCTGGTGCTTGAAATGTGCCAAACATTGTAGCCTTCCATCCCTGCACATAGTAGGACTTGACTTCCCACACCAGGCTCTTGAAAAAGATACTCCTCTTAACTAAGTAGGGGCCTCCCTGACACTTTGCACAGTGTTCAGTGCTAGGAGGAGAATTTCCCAGCCGTCCATGGACGATCCCTTTGGAAATGCTCACGACACAGAGACACAGGTCCTCTTCTCCTCTGATCTTAACCTGAATTCAGGAAGGCTGGAATGCAGAAAGCCATATGGACCAGGAACACTCACACTAGTCTTTGGGGTGCTGAGTGGAGACCTTCCCCTCTGCTGGGCAAATGCCCCAGCCCAAAGGGCTCAGGGACCAACAGGAACTCCTCTGTCCATCCCTGCCTTCCGCCCCGCTGACTCCAGCTTCCCAGCAGGACCACAGGCTCCTCCTGCCCCCCGCATGGGACTTGGCCTCACCACGTACCACATGTGCAGGCCTTTCTCCAAACCAGGAACAACTCCCCCCCTCTCCACCCCTCAGAGGCAAAGTATGAATACCATTTTGTGCGGTTTCATCAGCGACTGTTTATGGGCACTTTGCATTTGGGGGCGTACGATGTCCTAGCACAGTTCTCACAGATCATTCTGGCATCAGACACTGAGAGAGAGCCAGGTGAACACTCAACTTCCAACTACTTAGCAGCAGTACCCCAGCTGTGCAGGGAAGTGACCAAAGCTGGGGTTCCTCTCAGGGATCTTCTCCCCAGCGGGAGCCAGGCTGACAAAGGGAAGGGAAGGAAACTGAGATTTGGTCACAGCCACAGAAGAAACACCTTGGGCATGGCCGGGGGAAGCTCTGCCCTGTGTAGAGACCCCAGCCCCAAGCAGCCGGCACGGGAGAGGAAGAAGGAAGGAGTGATGATCTCTCCCCACTTAGAGGCCAATCAGCCTTGGAGTAGCCCTGCCACGGCCACACTGCTCTGTACAGACAATATGGGGGACCCCACTCCTTGTCTCCAGCAGAGCCCCCTGGAGATGCGCTCTAGTTGAGAGGAGGGCTCAGTCGCCATTTGCAGACTCTCCACTAGAGGGCAGCTCTGGGTGGGGCTTTGCTGCTCCTCGGGGAGCTCTGGGAGCCTCCAAGGCTCAGGGCTCAGGGCTCTGGAAGGAGATCCCAGATGGTGGAGGGTGAGGCATCCCCTCCACTGTAGTACATTCTGGGTCCTCCATAAATCAGCTCTTGGAAGCCACATGGCTCAGCGCCCTCCGTCTGAGGTCGGAACAAGCTGGCCTCACACTCCAGATGTCCTGGCCTCTTCTGTGGTGAAGAGGGAGCCCAGGGTGCAGCTGAGATCTGAGAGGCATGTCAGAGCTGCCCATGCGGCCCCTGAATGTCCCTCCCAGACCTCTCGAGAGGTTTGCTTCTCTCAGAACCACAGGGGAAGGACGGAGGGTTTTGCTGGGCTGACATCTTGCTTATCCCTAGCTAAGAGTCATGGGGTAGGACCTGGAGCCCTTTTTAAGAAGACAAATAAAAATGTGGCACGAGTCTGGGTGCTAGCTTAGTGAAGCCCTTAGAAGAAAGCCCGATTTGTAGAACACACAAAATCAGGGCTGCCCTGGTCAGAGGAGGATAAACAGAATCCCATCCTCTGAGTAGCCCGGCGCTACCCACCCTCTCCACCCCTGGCTTTGAGTGCCTCTTGGAGAGCCTGAGAGTCTTAAGGATACAGTTTGAAAATCACCAGGCAAGGTATCCTGAGGCCTTGGGCACGGTCATAAGCCCAGGCAGCCCCAGGCCAATGCATATGGGCGAGTAAAGGGAAATGGGTTAGGAAGTAGGAGTAGACCCTCCTCACATTGAGGCAGCCCTTCTGTTGACAAGATGAGATGTGTCATCCACAAAAACCCTGGGAAAAATCTCTGGCCTTCAGAGTAGGTTCCTGATAGGCAAAAGGGACAGCCCAGGGTCTCTGAACATGAACCCTGCTGCTCCTATGGCTGTCACAGGCTCAGCCAGAGACAGCCTCAGATACAAGGACTCCTTGAGGCCAAGACACAACCTCGCCTACCTGCCCAGCCCCGAGCACCATGCATGCAGGTGCAGGATGCCAAGGCCGGCAGGAGTATGCTTCAGCCTGGGAGGCAGAGACCCTGTGCCTGGCAAGTCCTTTGGGCTCAGAGACACTGTTTTGTCACATTTGCAGGGAAGACTGGAAGAAGCATTTTATATTGTCCTAAGGGGCTTCCTAAAAAGGAAGCAGATCTTAAAATATGCATAGCAGCAAATATACAAACAATCCCCACGCATGTGCACATATAAACCTCACAGATACAATATGAGCACCCACACCAGCGTGTGACTTGCATACATTTTTGGCCCACATTACAGTGCCCCGAGGCAGTATTGCAAAGATCAGTGGGCCCTGGGCCAAGAGCACTCTGTTGCTGTATAGCTCTGTGTCCTCAGGGAAGTCACTCCACCTCTCTGAGCCTTTGCTTTCTCATTTGTAGAAGTGCATATGTCAGAGCCATCTACCTCCATGGCTTATTATGACAGCTGAATGGGAAGCTGGTCTACAGAGCCCTAGCCTAAGATCCGTGCCTGACCATGTGCACGGACACCCAGCCTGACAGTGCTGAGTGAGAGGCTCTGGAAACCAGGAGGCACTCGCTCACTAAGTGATGGACCGTGGCCTGGGCAGCTTTTAGGCCAGTTTTCCAATCCAGCAGGCCCTGGGAAATAAGGGCCCTCAGCCAGTGTCAGAGCGCCTACAGCATGGGGACTGTCAGAGGTGATGTAGGAAAGAACGTTAAGGTTCAAAGCCAGCCAAGAAAGAATTCTGGAGACGTCTTCGGTGCAAAAAGGTGATTTTATGAAAGCACGGAGACAGGACCCATGGGCAGGAAGAGCCGCACTGGGGTCATGAGGAGTGGCCCACGATATACTTTCAAGGTGGGAGGGGGTTAGGGACAGCGTAAGTCTCTAAGGAATTTGGAAGCAAGGTTTCCAGGACCTTGAGCAGGCTAGCTATTATTGGGAAAAGGTCGTTTATTACCATCCAATAAAACCTGAGTCATGAGACCCTTCAGATGTATATCGGTGGGCCATAGGCTTGGGGGATGATGGCCAACACGTATCTTGGTGCGGGGGCGTTTAGAGATAAAGGAAGTTTCCAAAGGAATTTTTATACGTTAAAGTAGACTTACAGGATCCTGGGCCGGGGCGGGGGCGGGGCGGGGGGGGGGTTGGCCTAGGATTGCTTTTTGCCCTTAGCGAAGTATTAACATCACGGCAGTTGAGTCCCCAGAGGAATGTCACTCTGCCTGTTTCAAGGACTTGTCAGTGGGCTCTAAGTAGTAAGGAAATTTCATCATTTCTTTCCTGCCTCTGTTTCCCACATCAAGAGGCTGGAACTGGGCAGCTTCAGCCTGCGTGCTGCTTGCCCAGAAGACCCAGGACTGCTCTCCGATGCCCCGCGGAGGGAGGCGCTGACTGCAGGGACACAATGTGGGGAAAGAGCGGGGATAAATATAGAGAAAGAGAAACTGTAAATAGAGCAGTGACAGAGGCAAAGGGAATGAGCGGAGATGGCCTGTGTAGAGAGCCGCTTGGGAAGGCCGTGCAGAGACAGACAGCGCTGACAGACAGACAGAGAGAGAGAAGGACGGCCGTCCAGGACCACGGGGCTTGAGTCACCACACAGGCGCAGGCGCCCACATGAGGACGGGAACAAAGGATGGAAACACAGAGTCCCGGCCACCCAGGACCTCTGGGCCCACTTCCCGCCTGGACACCCCAAGGACCTTTCTCTCCCGACACTAAGCTCCTGCCAGGCCGCTGGCCACCAGACCCGCTTCGTGCCCGGGCAGTGGCAGAGGGTGGCGGGGGCAGCGCAGGTCACCGGCAGCCCAGGCAGGAGGAGCTGGAAGACTCGGTGCTTCAGAGGGCTCGGTCCCCCAGCGGCCACGGGCAGCCCCCGAGGACCTGCCCTTGTCAGCCCTGCATGTTAATGGCTTTAATGAGACCTGGTGCAATTTTCTCCTCGGAGGAGGTGTTTTTCTTCTGTGATTCCTGGCCCTGGGAGACTGTGCCTCTTCCCTGTCCTGGCTTCACCTACTCTGGGGGGCGGGGGGGTGGAAATTCTTTCTGTTTTCTTTTTATGATTGTAATTAATTCCTTCCAAGGGGGATAAACAAACGTGCTGTCCATGTACCTAATCATCTGCCATCCCTCTGGTAATTCACCCAGAAGTGGAGGTGGCTGCTGTCTACCACTGTGTAATGGGGAGGGGAGGGGGGAGGAAGGGGGGGAGGGGAGGGCGGCCTCCCGCTCCTTGATGGGGGAACGGTGGTCCCGTTGCAGGCTCACACATGTGTTGAATGCTTACCTGCGGCCCTGGGCTCGTGGCAGTGATGGTCACATTGAGTAAGGGACAGGTGGGGCTAGGTAGGGAGAGATAGGCAGGTGGCTGCGAGAGCAGGCTCACAGCAATCCCAGATGTGGAGAAATGCGGAGGTGGACAAAACCAGAGAGAACGGAACATAACCAGACCACCTTGTTTGTCTTAGATGTTATGGACGAGATATTTTCATGATAGTGACAAATTGACCGCTGAGAGTTACCAAGCTTCAAAGGAGAGGTAGACACGGTGCTACCAGGGGTGACCTCAAGAAGATTTCAGTTCCCTGGTCAGTTTTCTATAAAAGACCGACCATAAAAGCCCCCTGTGGCAACCCAGTCGGGACCCCTCTCATTCTAGAGCTATTTCCCCTTCCTTTCTGTCCTCACCTTCACTTAATAAACTTTCACTTCACTTCACCCTTTTGTGTCCGCAAGATTCGTTCTTCGACTCGGTGAGACGAGAACCCCGCAAGCCTGCAACAATATCTGATATGGCCTCTGCTCTGGGGACTTGTGCCCCATGCCACGTGCAAGGTGTTATTGGGACGAGTTGACTTACCTTAAACTCTGTCCCCTCGAGGTTCTCCTGTTCCCTTCTACCTTTCTGAGCATGTTTCTTGGTCTCTTTTACTGATTACTGTTTTTCCACTTGCCCTTAAATGTCAGGGTTCCCCAGGGGCCCCCTGGCCTTCTCTTGTCACTCTGAAACCCTAACTCAGGAAATCCATTCACCCTCAGGACCCATTGCCCAAGAACCCCAGCCCCTAAACCAGGCCCAGGGGGGCAGAGAGGAAAGACCAGTCCCTGCCTTCAAGGAGCTCAGTCTTCCAGGGGAGCAACTAGAAACAAAGTAACAATAAAATCGATGAGCTCTGTGCTCGTGGGATATAAGAAGGGCAGAAGGAGCCCAGCACTTTTGCCCTTATGTGGAAAAATGAAGATTTTCATAGAACCTCATAGGAGTGTTGGGGTGGTTAAGTAGTGGAAAGCTTTCACAACGATGCCTGGGAAAATGGTCAGAGTTTAGTGAGTGAAGACACATATGTGACCTGAGCCATCGCTGAGACCCATGTGTCCAGCTCACACTTTTCCCTATGGTTGCAGGCGAGCACATCTATCCCTCCCCATAGGCCAGACCATGTGGCCATCCAACAGGCACTGCAAATCTAACAGATCCCAATGGAACACATCGCCCATCCCCAACTGCGCTCCCCTTAGTGACGAGACCACCATTCACCCATTGGTCCAGTTGCCTGAGCTACAACCTGGGTGCCATCTGCCCTAGTCACGGTGTCCTGGAAATTCCAGTGGGGTCAGGCTGGGGCATGAAAACTCCTGAACTAAAAGTTAAAGATAAAAAGATAAACAGTGAATTTTCATATAACCCATTCCCATATATGCCATTCCAACTCATAGGTAAATACCCAAAATAATTGAAAACCGATACTCAAACAAATCTTTGTATACAAGTATTTGTAGCAGCACTATTTATGATAGCCAAAAGGTGGTAACAACCCAAATGTTCCTCAGAGGACGACTGGAGAAATGAAATGGGGGGGATCCAGCAGTGGCTGGTAGAATTCCATTCTATGCAATGGAATACTAGCCAGCCACAAGGAATGGACTGCCAGTGCATGCTACAACGTGGATAGACCTGGAAATTCTGCTAAGTGAAAGAAGCCAGGCACAGAAGGTTACATATTATATGATGCCATTTACATGAAATGTCCGGAGTAGGCAAATCCACAGAGATAGAAAACACATTCGTGGTCACCAAGGGTTGGAAAGAAGGGGAAGTGAGACGTAATTGCTTAATGGGTACAGGGTTTTCTTTTGGAGTGATGGAAACATTCTGGAATCAGAGGTTGTGGTTGCACAACACTGTGAGTGTACTAGATGTCACTGAATTGTTCACTTTTAAATGGTTAATTTTACATTATGTGAATTTTACCTCAATATTTTTAAAGGAGCCTGTAAGGTTTTCCCTGGAGAATCTGCTGATCTCGGACATAGCCCCTTTTCTGTTGTCAGATTAGGAATGCCGGGACTTCCAAGCAAGAAAGGCTAGCCATGTGGACACTCAGTAGAGAAGATAGAGCCGAAGGATCAAGAAATGGCTTCCAGAAAGCCCCCTGCTCCTCTAGAACCCTCCTCAGATGAGCTGGCCTCCCCGCAGCTGCCCCCATGGGGAGGCTGCATTCTGTAGGGCTGCTCCTCCAGAAGTTGCCTATAGGGCCAGGACATTTATTAGCCGGGAGGGAGGGGCTCTGGCCAAAGCCACAGGCCAGAGGCCAACGGGAGGCCCCTCCCCACCAAGCCTTACAGCCTAGGTCAATGACTGGCCTGGTCTTGGGTAAAAATGCTCATGCTGGAAGGAGCCCCGAAGGGCTTACACTGGGACTGCTGGCCAGGTGAAGCTAATGCTGATCAGTCCCTAGAGCATTGCAGGCTGCAGGATTCGGGGAAAGCAGCAACCCAGGTAAAGCAGATGAGACGGTAAAGTGTTGTTTGGCTGCGTGGGGTACTTGCTTCCAAGTGCCTCTCTCCAAAGCCAAACTGCGATCCAGCAGTGGCTGGTAGCAAGAGCTGAACTGACCCATTAATGGCTTGGGGAACCCACCCCTCCACCAGCAAGGCCCAGAGCTGGAAGTTCAAATCTGTCTGTCTGTCCTCTTGACTTTACTCCTGTCTGCCTAGCTTCCTGGTCTGGATTCCAACTGGAGATCAATTTTCTGCTTGTCTCTCATTTTGTTTTATCATCCCACTTTATCTTTCCTGTGTATTTTTCCTTTCTCTGAACAATTCCTGTTGCTCTTCTAACTAGGAGGGGAAAGAGATAGAAGGAACAAAGGGAAGGAGGGTCTTTCGGCCTCTCCGTACAGTTCCCCAGGTTGGACACACAGACTCCAGTTCTGGAGATTCTGAGATGGTGATAAGATCCACTTGGATTTTTATATTATTTTTTTCCCCAAATGCCTGAAGTCCTGTTGAGTCTCCAGTTCTCCTCCCCATCTCCACACAACTGCTTCAGGTCCCTCCCACTCTCCCTGAATCACTGCAGCAGCCAACAGCCTTCTGACCCACCTGCCTCTCTGTCCCAGCTCGTCCCTCTCCCGTCCATCCCAGCAAACATCTGAGCACTTCCCTTCCCTACTTCAAAGTGTGGTTTTGGACCACCAGCCTCAGCATCCCCTGGGAACTGGTAAAAAAGCAAATTTGTAGGACACATCTCAGACCTATCGATTCAGCAACTCCGGGGCAGGGCCCAACAATTTGTGTTTTAACAAGCTTTCCGAGTGTTTGTGATACCTGCTGAAGTTGAAGACCACTGACCTACTTAAAAGTTTCAGTGGTTCCCACTGCCAGGCCCAAATTCCTTGGCATGGCACCCAGAGCCTCTGGGACCAACTCCCTGCCATCTTCTGGATCCTGCCTCCTCCTCCCCACCCTTTCCTACTGCCCCTCCCCCAAGCATACCTTGCTTCAACTCCTCCCACCTGGCAATGACTCCTGGCCAGGGGCTGTTGCCCACCTCTGTGCCATGTCCTCATGCTAGGATGCCCTTCTCCCCTCCCCTCCGAGCACACCGGCCACTCCATCTCTGGGTGTCCCCTCCAGCCTTGCCTACAACCCTACTACTTAATATCAGCCTGTCCCTCTCTCTCTTCCTAGACTGTGAGCTCTTTGAGGGCATGGCCACAAGTTTGCACTTTGGAGCCCCAGCATCCTGCGTATATATGGCCCCTGATTCAAAGCCATGACTCCAGCACTGTTCCCTGGGCTGTCACCACTTCCCTGGACACACCCTGCCACACAGGCATGATGGTTTCCCTTTACTACTGGGTTTACTATTTCTACCGAGATGTTGCTGGGCCCCCGGAGGATGCACAGCAAGCTCCTTGCAGCTCTTCCAGACCCATGCTCCTATTAACATGGCTTCTGCGGGCATCTGGAGTATGTGGAAAGAAGTAGGGAGTTGGAGTCCAACCACCTGTGTTTGTACCCTGGCTCTGCCACTTTCTAGTCCTGGGACCTCAGGAAAAGCTCCATGACTCCACTTTCTCACCTGTAAAATGGAACTATAGAACTAAATTTAGATAAGTATACATCTTTTTTTTTTAAGATTTTATTTATTTAGGGGCGCCTGGGTGGCTCAGTTGGTTAAGCGACTGCCTTCGGCTCAGGTCATGATCCTGGAGTCCCTGGATCGAGTCCCGCGTCGGGCTCCCTGCTCTGCGGGGAGTCTGCTTCTCCCCCTGACCCTCCCCCCTCTCATGTGCTCTCTCTCATTCTCTCTCTCTCAAATAAATAAATAAATAAGATTTTATTTATTTAATAAAGATTTTATTTATTTATTTGAGAGAGAGAATGAGAGAGATTGAGCACTAGAGCCGGGAGGGTCCGAGGGAGAAGCAGACTCCCCGCAGAGCAGGGAGCCCAATGCGGGACTCGATCCCAGGACCCTGGGATCATGACCTGAGCTGAAGGCAGTCGCTTAACCAACTGAGCCACCCAGGTACCCCAGGATAAGTGTGTATCTTAATTTGAGTCCACCCTGAAAGCAGAGCCTGAGACAAGGACTTGGATGCGGGCAATTTACTTAGGAAGTTAGCCCAGAGAGTGGGAGAAAAGATTTGGGGAGAGCAAGTCAGGAGAGAGAGAACACCAATACAACTATTGCAGTAGCTAATCAGGCCTCCATCCCACTGGAACCCCTGAGAAGCATCTGAGAAGCATACAGAATGCCCCACTAAGACTATCCATCCAAAGGACAGGAAGCAGATCTCCCATCTCCCACTGGTTAAGGACTGACATGCCCACGAACTCCCCATTCCCTCCTCCAGACGATACTTCTGGGGTGCTCTTGTTTGCAGATGTGTGGGCTTCTGAAGGTTCCAGGAACGCCTGACGCAGAGAAGCAGAGACGTGCAAGAGGCGCTTGCGGTGGGACTTGAGCTCATGTGGAACTTTCCACCATGGCTGCAGCTGAAATCAGAGGTGGGCCGGGGCGATGTGAAATGGGGCCTGAAAAGCCTCTGCTCCAGTCTGTGAGCCCACACTCTCATAGAAGGCCACGACCACCTCTCCCCTCGTGTGGCCCTGTTCCTCTGAGCTGAGATTGCGTAGTTGTCTGTGTCGCCACCTGACAGGGCCGGAACAATGTCTGTCTTGCCCATCCCTGTACCCCCAGTGGAGAGAGATCTCTGCACACGAACATTCTCGAAACCACTTAGTTGTTGCATGACTGCATGAATGAGAGTACCTCTTACCAATGGATACCCAAGACAACTGCAGCACTACTCCGACTTTCTGAATCGAAGGAGAGAATGCCCTGGTTTCTTATCAAGTTGCAGAGAATCACTCAAGATGAGGGGTTGGAATTCCTTTTCCATCCAAGCTGGAGTAACAGAGACCAAAGTTGTCCTCTGACCCTGAACAACTACAAGCCCACACAAAATATACAAAACAATGGTGGTCGAGGCATCGGGCCTTGGGCAGCCGAGAAGGGTTATCCCTGAGAAGCAGGAAACAAATGAGGTGAGCCCTCGGATTGCCCCAGTTTCCTGCTCATGGAAAGTCTCCAGGCAGCAGTGGGAAACAGGGCTGGGGGATACAGGACTGATGGACACATCACAAAGGGACATGAGGAAACATTTGAGGGTGACTCCAAAGTCACTACTTTGACTATGGAGATGAATTCACAGACATATCTGTATGTCATAACTTAACAAATTATTTCCTTTAAACTATGTCATTTTATTGTACATACTTACACTTTGATAAAGCTTTTTTTTTAATATTTGAGGGGACTGGTATTTCTGCTCATGTAATGAAGAATAATCTGCATTAGAAAAACACATGCAGAATCTCATTAAAGAATGTATAAGTAATCAATATCTTTCTGGTAAGATCCTTATCTCTCTGCTTTTTGACAAGCAATCTTTGTCCAAAATTTGTATCCAGTTTCCAGGGAGGGTTCAGGATTTTGCCGGCAGGCCCAGAGAAACAGAAACACATTTATAAATTCCACATCAGTCTCTCTCCCATCCAGACCAGAGAGAGTTGCCATAAGAGGGACACATCCAGCTCACTAGGCCACCTGCCAGACTATTTTCCTGTGGAGCTTTAACCTTGTTCCCCACATTCCACGGCCTCCGACAGAAAAGCCCCAGGTGGCTCCTTCCCGCAGCTCCTTCCCACAGCTCCCTGCCACACCTGGATCCTTACCACCACCTTTCTAAGATCTCTCTCCTTGGATGCTCTCTGCACCCACCCATCACTGTGCTCAGGGACCACTAAGGCTCCCACTCAAAGGCTGGATTCTCTGGTTCCTCCACTGGTCACTCAGCCCCTTCCTTCCCGCTGCTCTGCTCTGGGCAAGGAGAAGGAGGAGGGCCCCAGCAGAGCTGCTTGGTCCCCTGGTCAAATGTCGCCTCCCAATTTACCACCCATTTCCCTAGAAGAGTAGTTTAAGTTCTCAAAGAAACAATTCTTTCCATTTGCTCTTATAACCACCTCCTCCTAAGAATCCAAAGGTGTCCCTAAGGGACTATGCTGGGGTGTATTCAAGCTTAGTCTAGTGCCCCCTTCTCTGCAGGACCTGAAGCTACTAAGTCTGGCCACTTGCACCAAATCCCTTCTGTATTAATGTGATCTTTCTTTTTCCCCCCAGGGCCCTGATGTCCTTCTTGACAATCTGGCATCAGGCTGCACAATACAGTCTCTCCTCACCCCGCACCCTCCCACCCCCCCAAATCTACCCTCAAGCTACAAATAAGTGAATCTTGGTTGTGGCCAGGGCTCTTGTTCTTTCCCAGTGGGATTCTGAGCCCAGCGAAAGTCAGCACAGGTGTGTGTTTGGGGCTCGGTGGGGTGAACATCACACTCCACGAGGACCCCCCCCGGGCTCAGATTAATAGTTCAGGGAGGCCCACACAAAGCACTACAAAGATGACCATGGCTTCCAGGCTCTGCCTCCTACCCCAACACTTTTGGGAGGGGGGGCGGGAGGGCGGGGGGAGAAGGGGTGCTATGGGAGACAAGGTTGTACATTATAGGGGATTATGTTAGAAAGTCCTGGGCCCTGGATAAGGGGAACTTGTGCTCTGGCTGGAAAGTTGACGGAGGTATGTCAGGAGGGAGAGTCTGGGAGAGGAACCGGGGAAGCAGCCTTCACCAGGTTAGGCTCAGCGTTTGAGCTGGGTGTCAGGACTGAGTGAAGAAAGACAGCTGGTCTGACGTCATGCAAACTGTCGCATCCTGTTACATTCCAGGTGGGACGAGAAGACTCAGGTCCAGTCCAGTGGCTCCTACAATACCCAGGTTTGAGTACCGGGTGCTCACAATGTGGAAGAAGCCTAACCCAAACAGTTCCAGGAGCTCTGACACCCCCCTTACCTCTGTTCCCATGGCCTGGCCCGAATTCCCACCTCTCCCGTGGGTTCCCACCCCAACATCTCTGCCTCCAGCCCTGGGCTCTTCCGGCCAGCCTTGCCCATTCCTGCTACCCGGGAGAGTTTCCTAAGACAACTGTGCCCACGATGCGTGCTGCCCACTGAGGAAACACGTGGTGCTGGCCCCCAGCTGCTCTTAGTCACACACCTCCTGGCGTCTCCCACCCACCCAGTCCCGTGTTTCTGCCACTCGGGACTTGTCACCATCCACCCCACGCCAGACCCTCTCAACCTCTGTGTTTTGCGGGGACAGAGCCGGAGGAGAGGGAGACCGCGGAGATGCAGGAGAGAGGAGGAATGGCAGAGGGGAGGAGGAATGGCAGAGGGAAGGAGGCCCAGGGGTCAAGGACAGCTGAGGCAGGGAAGACAGAGTGCAGCTGAGGGCCCATGGGCGGGAAGGGAGAGGATGAAAGTTGAAGGACATCATGTCCTGCGCCCCCATTATCTAAATTAAGTAGGAAACAGGATCAACTAAAAACTGCAACCCAGTGGGCCACGTCCCTCAGAACACGCACGCACGCGCACGTGCACACTCACACACGTGAATGGACACTCACACATGCGTGCACACACACACACACGCTCCACGCGGCCTGCTCCCGGTCCCCACCTGTCCTCAGAGTACTGCTTGTCTCCCTGTGGTCAGGTGTGAGCCTCCGGGGGCAGAAACGCAAATTTCCTGAGAATCCCTTCGGGGGCAAGTCTGAGGACCCTCTCGGGGTCTAGGAAGAGCCACAGAAGGGCGCAAACAATACCAGAAACACACAAACATCCCTAAGTATTTAGTTTATGATAAAGTTCTCATTCCCAAACTGTAGAGGAAATAATGGGCCACTTGATAATTTGCCCTGAGACCGAAGAAATTCCTATCACACACCAAAACATACTCAGATGGGTTTAATGGAAACAGAAACTATGATATAACTGGGGAAAAAAAATAAGTAAATGTCTTTTCTAAAAATCATTTGGTGGTGAAGGCTTTCTAAGCATGGAGCAAAGGCAGAAACCATAAAGAAAATGATCAGATTTGACTAAGTGAAAAATTATTATAATCCTCATTTTGCAGATAAAGAAGCTGAGGCCTAAAAAGGTCAGAGAGCCAGCCAGTGTGGATGCTGACTGCCAACATGCACCTGAGACATGCTTCCCTTAGAGATGAAAGTCTTCCAAGGCCATTGGATCAGCGTCTCAACTCCAGTGACCCCTGGGGCCCAGCAATGGGGAGGGAAGAAAGGGCTATGCGTAGTTGTGTGAGGGAGAGACCCTGCAGAGAGGGAGAGCACACACCCCAGCTAAAGGAAAAATATGTGATCCCCCTACCCCTGAAGAACCGTGAACCCGGGCCAGGAGGTTTGAGGGACATCCTTGCGACATCTCCCGAGGCTCAACAATTGAGTATTAAACCTCCTGCTTTACGTTTACAGAGGGGAGAAAACAAAGTGAAGGCCAAAAACTCCCGTCTCCAGGCAGAGTGTGGAGGCAGGCAGGAAGGGGCAGAGGTGGAAGCCACTGAGACTGAGGGAGACGCTTGGGTACCACACTCTGTTGAGAGGGGTTTCATGTTACAGGGCGAAACTGGGAGCTGCCCTCAGATTACACCCACCAGCCCCCCACCATCATTCTTCCTCGGAGACGCTTGATGAGCAACATCCAAATAGGAACCAGCCCTGGACCTCTGCCTCTGCCCTCCAGAAAATAAGGTGAAAGGAACAAAATGTGCTGGAAGATTTTGTCAAATATTAACTTACAGGGGCAGCCCTCCCGACTGCGGTATACTATTTGAGTCTCTTCCTTAAGGTCAGTCCTCATTGCTCGAGGGGAGTTAGCTTGGAAGGACCAGAGGGCGTCGGAGTCAGTCTTAGTTTTGAGTTCTAAATCAGTGTTCCTCAACTTTCACATGCAAGGGAATCACCTAGGGACCTTGTTAAAGGGAAGATTCTGGTTTCGTAGCTCTGGGGTAGAGTTCTCACAAGCTCCCAGGCTGCTAGTCGGCAGACCACATTTTGAGTAGTAGGGATCTGAGGTCTAGATGTTAAGACAGGAGAAAAGGGGAAAAATATGTGATCTACCCTGACCTCCGAGACAATCGGTAAAAGGGAGAGAGGAGAGCAAGATAAACGTTCCTGGGATAAAACTAACTTGATCATGATACATTTTTCCTACTTGCTGTTGGATTCAGATTTCTAGTATTTTGTTCAAATTTTTAATCTGTTTTCTTGAGTGCTATTGTTTCATCAATTGCCTATTGAAGGACATTTTGGTGGTGTCCAGTTTGGGCTTATTACAGATAAAGGTGCTATAAACATCCATCTGTTTGTGTGAACATAAGTTTTCATTTCTCCGGGATCAATGTCCAGGAGGAAGATTTCTGGGTCTCATGGCAAGTATAGATAGAGATAGCTCCTTTTCCAATTCTCATACCTGTATGTTCACTCTTAGCCAATTCCATCGGCTAATACTTCAAGGACAATGCTAAATCATACTGAAGACAGTGGCCGTCTTTTGGGAATACCTCCAGCGTTTCCCCATCGAGTACTACTCTGACTTTAGGATTTGAGGCTTATATTATTTTTTCATGCTAGGGAAATAATTGGTTTCCTAGGGCTGCCATAACAAAGTGTCACAAACTGGGTGGATTCAAGCAACAGAATTTGTTCCGGAGGCTAGAAGCCTGAAATCAGGGCTGGCATGGCCACGCTCCCTCTCAAACCTGTCAGGGGGATTCCTTTCTTGCCTCTTCATAGATTCTGGTGCTTTGCCAACAATCCTTGGTGTTCCTTGGCTTACTGCACCTGCAGCACTTCACTTTCTGCCTCCATTGTCACGTGCTGTTCTTCCCTCCTTGTCTGTGTCTCTGTGTCCCCTCTGATAAGGACAATGGTCATATAGGATTAAGGACCCACCCTACTCCAGTATGACCTCGTCTTAGCTAATTAAACTGGCAAGGACCCTCTGCCTTCCTTTGTATGTTTTTCTTGAGAAGACAGACAGAAACTTTAATTTTCCTATGCACTTAAGAAATTTCATAGTTTTGCCTGGAAGCCCTAAGGATTTTTCTTTGTCTATACAGTCTAATAGTTTATGTCTCAGATTTGAGATTTGATCATTCTGGGACAGTCTTCCAAGTAAATGTGTTGGGAGACAGTTCTCAATGAGTCACTCATGTTTCTGTATACATTTTGAGTGAGGCACTGACTGCCTTCAAGAGGATCTTATCTTTTCTTTTTTCTTTTTCTTTTTTTGATGTAGTGTTCCATGATTCATTATTTGCGTATAAACACCCAGTGCTCCATTCAATACGTGTCCTCCTTAATACCCATCACCGGGCTAGCCCATCCCCCCACCCCCCTCTCTCTAAAACCCTCAGTTTGTTTCTCAGAGTCCGTAGTCTCTCATGGTTCTTCCCCCCCTCCGAATTCCCCCCTTCATTTTTCCCTTCCTACTATCCTCTTTTTTTTAATATAATGTATTGTTTGTTTCAGAGGTACAGGTCTGTGATTCAACAGTCTTACACAATTCACAGCACTCACTATAGCACATACCCTCCCCAATGTCCCTCACCCAGCCACCCCATCCCTCCCACCCCCCACTACTCCAGCAACCCTCAGTTTGTTTCCTGAGATTAAGAATTCATCATATCAGTGAGATCATATGATACTTGCCTCTCTCTGAATGACTTATTTCGCTTAGCATAATACCCTCTAGTTCCATCCACGTCCTTGCAAATGGCAAGATTTTGTGGTTTTTTGATGGCTGCATAATATTCCATTGTGTATGTGTGTGTACATATATATACCACATCTTATTTATGCATTCGTCTGTTGATGGACATCTTGGCTTTTTCCATGGTTTGGCTATTGTGGACATTGTTGCTATAAACATTGAGGTGCACGTACCCCTCTGGATCAAGAAATGGGCAGAAGACATGAACAGACATTTCTCCAAAGAAGACATCCAAATAGCCAACAGACACATGAAAAAGTGTTCAACATCACTCGGCATCAGGGAAATCCACATCAAAACCACAATGAGATACCACCTCACACCAGTCAGAATGGCTAAAATTAACAAGTCAGGAAACGACAGATGTTGGCGGGTTGCGGAGAAAGGGGAACCCTCCTACACTGTTGGTGGGAATGCAAGCTGGTGCAGCCACTCTGGAAAACAGTATGGAGGCTCCTCAAAAAGTTGAAAATAGAGCTACCCTACGACCCAGCAACTGCACTACTGGGTATTTACCCCAAAGATCCAAAGGATATTTTCAAGGAGGTTTGTATAGCAAACAGCCTCAGAAGATAGAGACAATATCGCCCTCCAGGACAAAGAGAAGATATGCTTATAGTCAGTATAATGAAGCAAAGGGAAAATGCAGGTTCCCTAAGCTCAGAATTTCTCTCCTACAACATTGTATGTACAGATAGCACCCAGCCCTCTGCATGTCACCCTTGAACACTAGGGCTTAGGGAACCAATATAGAAATGACAATACACTGGGTGCTGCCATTGCTGTGAGCAATATCTTATCTTTAGTCTCTGGTCTAGGGGGCTCGTGTTTTCTACCGACATCCATAAAACTGGCAAGCTAACTTATTAGCTTACAGGTTGGATAAAATTTAAGACTCTTCACAGTGCTTGACAACATAATGGGCCATTTTAATATGGTTATTTAATTTTCTCTTATTTTTGAAAAGCTTCCTTGAATACTGTTTTAAATATTTGCTTTGTTCTTGGGCTTTGGTCTTTTCTTCCAGGGACTCCAAATATATGTAGACTGAACCTTCTTTGCCCTTCTTCCGTTTCAGTCACTTTCTCCCAGAAGCATTTTACTTCTTTCATTATTTCATTTTTGTTGTTTTATTGTTTTTTCCTGCATTTCTTCAGTGTTCTTTAAAATTTTTCACTTCAATGTATTCCTTCTCACATGTCTTCTCATTTATTCTTTATTTATGAAATTTTGTTGCCTTTTTCTTCAATTGCCTTCCCAGGTTTGGTCGATTCTTATTGCATTTCTTTATATGGTTTGTTCATTTCTGTTTTTAGTTTTTTAATTTTGGTTCTAATTTGTTAAGCCTCCAAGTGCTTTTTTAATGTATTTAATTCAGATTGAAACACATGTTATCAGTTTCTTCCATTTTGTGGGTGTTTGTTAGGGATGAATTTTAATCAGCTAGTAGTCTTATATGGACTTAGTTTGACTTATTTTTTATTTATTTTTTTATTCCTGAGCATAGTGTGGACCGAGTTCATAGTTTGAGTATCTCTTCCCTCGGTTTGATAAAGTGTAAGTTTCCTTATAGATTATGATGGGAGAGGAATGAAAAAGGTTGGCATTTCCTGTTCCTTTTTCATTTCTGCAAGATGAGTATTTCTCCTCTCTTACTATATCACTGTGATGCACTATGATACACTCAGATATGATTACTATGTCAGTCTATAAAGGGCATAATTCATCCCTATTTTTTTGATTATCTCCTCGGAGCTATGCTTCTCTGCAGCTGCCATTTCCAGCCCAGCTCACTTCCAAGCCATTTTCCCTTCAGCTAATGCTGTGAACTACCATGTCCTAGACCTGCACTCAGTATTTTGACACGTACTGTTGCCTTTATTTTTCTGGGAGTGATTTTGTATGTGGTTTGTCTATGGCTTCTTCTCCTTATTTTTCTTTTCACACATTCTTCTAAGCCTCTTCTCCCCTACTCTCCTCCCCTCAGATCTGCAGCAGCAGCAGAAGCTCTGTGGGAACGTGGTGTTTATTTCTCAGTTTACAGTTAGTTGAAAGTTTGTGGTGGTCTCCATCTCCCAGTGATGTAAAGGTGTGGATCAGCGATGATTTTACTTGTCCTTCCTCTGGACTTAATTGATTTTGCATGTGATGTATAGAACTAAACAGATCAGGAAGCTGCCATGACTTTTCAGGCCTGGAAGCTCTCCCTTATTCTAAGTATTTTAAATATCCATTTTGAGTACTTTTTTGATACACAGTTATTTAGAAGTGTGTTTTTAAATTTAAAATGTATGGGGTTTTTAAATTATTTTTACCAATTTTTTTCTCCCTAATTGCCCTGAGGTAAGATATGTGGTCTCTAAGCTATTGATTCTTTGAAATATACAGAGACCTAATTAATGGCAGTATTTTGGTTCATTTTTATACATGATTCTTGTGTGCTTGAGAACAATGTATAAGCTCCAGTTTCCTGCTGCGTGGCTCTCTATATATGTTCACTGGATGAAGTTTGCTAATTATATTGTTCAAATGTTATGAAAGATGTGTTGTCTTGCTGATCTATTAATTACTCAGAGAGGTATAACAAAAATTTCTCAGTATGAAATATATTTGTCTGTTGGTCTGTCAAATTTTGCTTTATATATTTCTTTGAGACTATGTTATTAAGTATATTTGAGTTTATTGGTTATCTCTTCCTAATTAACTGAAGATTTCATGATTATATGTTGCCCCTCTTCATCTTTAAAAAAAAAAATCTGATATTCCAACCCATGAACATGGAATGTCTTTCCATTTCTTTGCATCATCTTGAATTTCTGTCATCAATAGTTCATGGTTTTCAGAATACAGGTCTTTCACCTCTTTGATTAAGCTTATTCCTAGAAATCTTACTGGTTTTGGTGCAGTTGTAAATGAGATTGCTTTCTTAATTTCACTTTCTGCTGCTTCATTATTGGTATATAAAAATGCAACAGATGTCTGTACATTGATTTTTTTATCCTGTGACTTTACTGAATTCATTTATCAGTTCCAGCAGTTTTTTGGCGGACATTTTAGGGTTTTCTAAATATGGTATCATGACATCTGCAAGTAGTGAAAATTTTACTTCTTCCTTACCAATTTGAATGCCTTCTATTTCTTTTTGTTGTCTAATTGCTGAGGCTAGGACTTCCAGTACTATGTTGAATAAAAGTGGTGAGGATAGACATCCTTGTCTTGTTCCTGACCTTAAGTGGAAAGCTCTCAGTTTTTCACCATTGAGTATGATGTTTGCTGTGGGTTTTCCATTTAAGGACTTTATTTTGTTGAGGTATGTTCCCTCTAGACTTACTTTGTTGAGGGTTTTTATCACAAATGGATGTTATAATTTGTCAAATGCTTTTCCTGCATCTATTGAAATGATTATGTGGTTTTTGTCCTTTCTCTTATTGATGTGACATATCACATTAATTTTTTTATGAATATTGCCCTTGCATCCCTGGAATAACTCCCTCTTGATTGTGGTGTATGACTTTTTTAATGTATTGTTAAATTCGATTTGTTAGTATTTTATTAAGGATTTTTGCACCTCTGTTCATCAGAGATATTAGCCTGTAGTTCTGGTTTTTTTGTGGTGTCTTTATCTGGTTTTGGTATCAGGGTGATACTGGCCTCATTGAATGAATCTGGAAGTTTTCCTTCTTCTAGTTTTTGGAGTAGTTTGAGAAGAACATGTGTTAATTCTTCTTTAAATGTTTGGTAGTATTCACCTACAAAGCCATCTGGTCCTGAACTTTGGTTTGTTGGGAGTTTTTGATTACTGACTCAATTTCATCGCTGCTAATCAGTTTGTTCAAATTTTCTATTTCTGCTTCAGTTTTGGTAGGTTAGATGTTTCTAAGAATTTGTCCATTTCTTCTAGGTTGAGCTTCCATGCTCATGAGTTGGAAGAACAGTACCTGTTAAAATGTCTATACTACCCAAAGCAATCAATAGATTCAATGCAATCCCTATCAAAATACCAGCGGCATTTTTCACTGAGCTAGAACAAACTATCCTAAAATTTGTATGGAGCCACAAAAGACCCTGAATAGCCAAAGCAATTTTGAAAAAGAAAAACACAACTGGAGGTATCACAATCCCAGACTTCAAGTTATATTACAAAGTGGTAGTAATCAAAACAGTATGGTACTGGTACAAAAATAGACACCTAGATCAATAGAACAGGATAGAAAACCCAGGAAAAAAAGCCTCACAATTATATAGTCATTTAATCTTTGACAAAAAGGAATGAATATACAATGGGAAAAAGTCTCTTCAACATATGGTGCTGGGAAAACTGGACAGCTACATACAGAAGAATGAAAATGGACCACTTTCTTTTTTTTTTTTTATTCTTATGTTAATCCCCATACATTACATCATTAGTTTTAGATGTAGTGT
Source organism: Mirounga angustirostris (assembly GCF_029215605.1). NCBI lineage: Eukaryota > Metazoa > Chordata > Mammalia > Carnivora > Phocidae > Mirounga > Mirounga angustirostris. Next base: position 124,980,172 of record NW_026991709.1, read on the forward strand.
TCCATGATTCATTGTTTGTGCATAACACCCAGTGCTCCATGCAGAATGTGCCCTCCTCAATACCCATTACCAGGCTAACCCATCCTCCCACCCCCCTCCCCTCTAGAACCCTCAGTTTGTTTTTCAGAGTCCATCGTCTCTCATGGTTCATCTACCCCTCCGATTTCCCCTGCTTCATTCTTCCCCTCCTGCTACCTTCTTCTTCTTATTTTTTTTTTCTTAACATATATTGCATTATTTGTTTCAGAGGTAGAGATCTGAGATTCAACAGTCTTGCACAATTCACAGCGCTTACCAGAGCACATACCCTCCCCAGTGTCTATCACCCAGTCACCCCATCCCTGCCACCCCACCCCCCACTCGAGCAACCCTCAGTTTGTTTCCTGCGATTAAGAATTCCTCATATCAGTGAGGAAGATGGACCACTTTCTTACACCACACACAAAAATAAACTCCAAATGGATTAAAGACCTAAATGTGAGACCTGAAACCATAAAAATCCTAGAAGAGGGCATAGGCAGTAATTTTTCTGACATTGGCTATAGCAACATTTTTCTAGATATGTCCCCTAACACAAAGGGAAATAAAATCAAAAATAAACTATTGGGATTACATCAAAATAAAAAACTCCTGCACAGTGAAGGAAACAATCAACAAAACTAAAAGGCAACTTATGGAATGGGAGAAGATATTTGCAAAGGGCATATTTGATAAAGGGTTAGCATCCAAAATATATAAAGAACTTACATATTTCAACACCTCAAAAATAAAGAATCCAATTAAAATGGGCAGAGGACATGAGCAGACATTTCTCCAAAGAAGACATACAGATGGTCAACAGACATGAAAAGATGCTCAATATCCCTCATCATCAGGGAAATACAAATCAAAACTATAATGAGATATCACTTCACACCAGTCAGAATGGGTGAATCAAAAACAAGAAATAACAAGTGTTGGCGAGGATGTGGAGAAGAAAGGAATCCTCGTGTACTGATGGTGGGAATGCAAACTGGTGCAACCACTATGGAAAACAGAATGGAGGTTCCCCAAAAAAGTTAAAAATAGAACTACTCTATGATCCAGTAATCATTCTGTGGGGTATTTACCCCAAAAATACAAAAACATTAATTCAAAGAGATACATGCATCCCTATGTTTATTGTAGCTTTATTTACAATAGCCAAATTATGGAAGCAGTCCAAGTGTCTATCGATAGATGTATGGATAAAAAAGATGTGCCATATATATAAAATGGAATATTATTCAACCATAGGGAAGAATGAAATCTTGCCATTTGCAACAACATGGGTGGAGCCAGAGAGTATAATGCCAAGCAAAAAAGTCAGAGAAAGACAAATACCATATGATCTCACTCATATGTGGAATTTAAGAAACAAAACAAACAAAGGATATATATAGAGAGAGATAAACCAAGAAACAGACTCTTAACTATAGAGAACAAACTGATGGTTCCCAGAGAGGAGAAGGGTAGAGGGATGGGTGAAGGAGGTAAAGGAGATTAAGAGTTCACTTATCACAATGAGCACTAAGTAATGTATAGAATTGTTGAATCACTATATTGTACACCTGAAACTAATATAACACTGTATGTTAACTATACTGGAATTAAAATTTGAAACTTAATAAAAAATATGATATTAATATAGGTATACCAGGTTTGTTTGGGTTATTTTACCTGGCAAATATATATTTTCCAAATTTTGATTTTCAGCTTTTTCATGCCCTTTTGCTTTACTGTGGCTCTTGCAAACAGAATATGTATAGATTTTTTAACTGAATCTGATAATTCTATATTTTAGCTATAGAGTTTGGTACATTTCTATTGTGATTATAGATATATTTATATAGAATAATTTTTCTGTGTTATTTTATTTCTTATATTTACCTCGACTTAACTATTTATTAATTTACAGATTTTTTTAAGCAAATGATTTCTCTTGCTATGAAAAAAACCCTGGAGTTTAGCAATTCTATTAGTTACACTTTAATATTTTCTCTGTCAAATCCAAGTACAATTAAATGTATTGTTACATACTTGTGTATATATATAGGCACACACATTATCTACTTATATCTATTTTTCCTACAATGAACACATATGACCTCAATAATATAAAAATTATTTAGAGACAGTTTAATCTATAAATGGATAAATAAATGAATAAATATAAGTTATATGAAAATGATGTTGTTACAACCAGATAGACTTACCAAAAGCCATAAGATGGGGCGCCTGGGTGGCTCGGTCATTACGCATCTGCCTTTGGCTCAGGTCATGACCCCAGGATCCTCGGATCAAGCCCCGCATCGGGCTCCCTGCTCAGCGGGAAGCCTGCTTCTCCCTCTGCCAGTCCCCCTGCTTGTGTTCCCTCTCTCGCTGTGTCTCTCTCTTCAAATAAATAATAAGAAAAAAAAAAAAGAGGGAAGTGGTCTGAAAGCAGAAACTCCTCAATTCCTCCTCCCCTAAATGTTTTCACTGTGCATAGTAAACAGGGGCCTGAAAAGAATGGGTGCTAGCAGGAGTGCCTGAGCTGAGCCCCTATGGTAGAGTTTCAGACTTCACAAATAAAAACATGACATGGGATATCCTAACGCTAAGATTTACATGCTGTTTATCTGAGATTCAGACACAGCCATGTGTCCTATATTTCATGTGGCTTCACCCACACATTACGCTGGGGAGTAGAAGGGGAGCAAGAGGGCTCTTCCTTGTAAACGTCTGGCCTCTCCCTGCTGAATGGAGCTGAAATGTGTGCCCTCTATTTAGACACCCAGAACTCATCATCTCTTACTTGCTAACACTCTCTCGGGGGCCCTTTAGCACTTAATCGGGGGAATGAGAACACTACTGCCATTGCTCTTCAGCCTAAGAGAGTCAGGTCCTACAGCTCCAATCTGGCCCCTTGCGAACGACTCTTCCGCCACCACCCCCACCAGCCACACACCTAGACCTTCTGCGCAGTCAGATCTCAGAAGCTGGAACTGACCAGGAAAACCCCACACTGAGGGATCATGGCCAGGCACTGCCTTCTCCCCGAGCTCAACTGCCCCAGCAAGACATCGCTTACTCAAAAACGACAAATGGATTAATTCCAACGAGTATGAGTCCCTCCGAATCACTGCAAAGTCCTCCGGGATCTTTTGGTCACCCCACCCCCTCCAAATCCTTACTCATGAGTTGTCCTGCTCACAATTATTCAGAGGTCTCCATTGTTTCCTCTCCTTCCTAAAATAATTATAATAAGCTAATAATTGACCATTTTGTACGAAACTCTAAGTTTCTGGTATATTCTTCCATTATATCTGTGATGATTATCTGTCAGTCCAGCTCTGAGAAAACATGGGCTCTGACTCTAACAGGCTTAAGTGAGAGGCCTCGATCAATCATTTACTAGCTTGTGATTTGGGCCAACTCACCGACCTTCTCTGAGATGGTCTATTCCCCATCTATAAAATGGGACAAGTACAAATGACTCCTTTGGGCCACACCCTACCCTATTGGAAACCATTCAGACTAATGGGGGAAAATTTTGCAAACTTCACATTTGAATGAGATCTTGACCTTTTAGAAGCCATATGATTACTAGAAAAAAAAAACTGCAAGCTTCATTTGCAGCAGAACTAGGAACCGATTAGCTGATTATAAGATATCCACACAGTGGAACATTTTGTAGGCTTTACAAATCAGGAAGTTCTTTAATCTTCACAAAAATAAGAGGTAGACCTTATTTTAATGAGAAAAGCAAGATAAGAACCAGCATGTATAGCATGCAACATTTTGTATAAGAAAGGAAAAATATAAAAATATATTTCATTTTCTTAGTTTATATAAGCAATACACAGAACTTAATAAATGGTGGTTAAATCTGGTGTGAAGATGGGGGATGGTGATGGAAAACTCAGTGGTTCAGGGAAGGGGTGGGAATGAGATTTTTACACTATATATCATTTTACACTGTTTTGATTTTGGAACCACTTATGTAACTTCTTCAAAATATATATATAACTTATTCAAAAATAAAAATTGAAAGTTGAACAGAGGGGAGGTGGGTGGGAATGGGTTCAATGGGCGATGGGTATTAAGGAGGGCACTTGTGATGAGCACCGGGTATTGTAAGTCAATGTTGAATCACTAAATTCTACACCTGAAACTAATATTACACTATATGTTAAGTAACTGGAATTTAAATAAAAACTTGAATAAATAAGTAAATAAATAAATATTTAACATAAAGTCTACCTCTAAAAGTTGTGAGTTAAGTAAGAGTATGTACATGGTATGTGTGTTTATGTATTGTGTGTGTGTGCGTGTGTGTGAATGGTGTTTAGAAACCTACATGGCATATAATGGTCATACGCTAAATGTAGCACCCTTCCCTTTTTCATGGTTATTTTTCTAATTATAAAATTATACAGTTCGGAGAAAAATTTGCAAATTAGAGGAAAGTCTAAGGAAAAATAATCACCCATTATCTCAGCACTCAGAAGTAAATCTGTTAACATTTTGCATATTGTTTATCGATCTTTAAATTTTATTTAAATATTTTTACATAGGGCAGTATACCTTAAAGCAAAGATATCCTTTCCAACTTCTGTTTTAGTATCTGTGGTATGCTCCATTCTAGAAATGGCCTTTATCTTCTGTCCACCTGCCTATGTTCCCGTGGCCCTATCAAATCCCTGAAGATAGCGGCTTTGTCTTCTCCATCGTTGTATCTCCGGTGTGTGGCTTGTAGGGGGATCTTGATAAATATCTGTTGGAGAAATGCACAAATTAATTACCCCAAAATCATCTAAGTAGTTGCTTATTGTTGGGTGTTGGGTCATTTTCAGTTGTTTACTCTCCTAAATAATGCTAGCACAGCCATCCATATACACAGATCACAAATCATGACACGTGTCTTCACTTGTTTCCTTAGGCAAAATTCCTAGAAGTGGAATTATTGTCCGAATGGATAGGAAAAAATTGAAGGTTGTTGAAATCACATTGCTAATTTGCCTTCCAAAAAGTTGCCCCGGTATGCACTCTTAGCAGCTGCTTAGGGGAGGCCTGGTACCAATGCTCACTGAAATTAGGAGCTCCCACCCCTTAAATCTTTGCTCAGTGCATAGGAAGACATCCTACCAGTTTCATTTAAATGTCCTTAATTGTTTCAGTGAGGTTAAACAGGCTCTCCAATCTTATGAAACATGATATGTTTAACCAGTTGTCTGCTCACACACTGTGCTCGTCTATCTACTTGGACCTTCATGTTTTTCTTCTATATCTTCTCTTTTTAAAATTTTGAATCTCCCTGCTTATCTCTCCCCTCACTGTTTACCTAATTATCTCCAGGGAATTTTTTGGAGGTTATGGAAGATTTATACTATGGAAGATTTCCAGGAGGCACAAGAAGAGAAAATAGTATAATGGGCCCCCACGTTCCCATCACCCAACTTCAATGATTCCAAACACTTTGGCAGTTTCATCTGTTTATCTCTTTCTTCCCCAACACACACATATAGATGTTTAAAAAAAATTTTTTTTTCTGGAGTATTTTAGGCAAATCCTAGACATCATAGCATTTTACCCACAAATATCTAAAGACTTTTTAAGCTGCCATATGAGTATTTCTATTTAAGTGCACGGGTTGACTCCACAATTAGGAATTTATTTATAACCTTTCAGAATGCTGCCCTCTATCATTTCTCCACATTTAGTTGATTCTTTACATCAAATGTGGCCTTTGTCCTTCTTCAGCCCCTCTGCATGTACGCCACGGGGTATTGGTGAAATATCGTAGCCATGCACTTAGGACAAATGCATGGCCAAGGCCTTGCCAAAGTCACCCAGATAGGCAGGACAGGAGAATCACCAATTTTGCATTCGCTGAGCACATAAACCACTCGTCCCCAGGCTTGTGTTTTACTAACTGCTTGCCCACCTTAACCAAGCTCATACTTCAGCAGCATTAACACTGTCAAATCTTAGCTCGTCTTCATTAAACAGTGGCTCATGTTAAGAGGGGTTTACTCCCTTTCCCTCTCTGTTAAATGGAGCTTTTTCCGCCATGCGGGAAGCAACGGATCCCACCGCCCTCCCCTTTGCAGACTGGGCTTCAGGTAGTAAGCAGATCTCCAAGATGGTGACAGTATCTTTATATCCTCTGTTGAAACCATTTTTACCCAACTTCAAGTCTCTGTAGAAATCAGAATCCAAGCAAGCGGCCCCAAATGTGAGGACTACAGGTGTGCAGGGTGGAAAAGGACAGAGAGGGAGAGAGATCGTGAGTAAGACATGTCGGCAAGACAGCAAAAGTCGTTTTTTAAAAATAAGTGCTTGCAAAGACATAACTGCAGCCAGGCTGGAAGAGGAGAAGGCCACGCCACCCCCTGAGCCCCAGCCGGCCGTTCCCTGTGCTAATCCCAGTGAGAGCAACAGGAGACCCTGGATGGAATTTGAGCCGCCCGCCTGACTTCAGCATCTGGCGCTGCCGGCTGGGGCTGTAGATCCAGGGGAGTTATGGCGTGCAAGCGAAGAAATACCAGCTTGTCAAGCCGCGGCCTGGGTCCCGGACCAGCTCCAGAAAAGTCCAACTGCCCTTTATTGACCAGCGCTCGCATTCAGGTCAAGCTTTCACCCTGGGCCAGCCCTTTAGCATCTCCTGGCCTGATGTGCTGCAGGGAGAGCCCCTGGCAGCTCAGCCTGCCCCTAATAACAGTAACATTGCGGGGGGTGTGTGTGTGTGTGTGTGTGCGTGCGCATCGCTGTGTCCCGCTTTGGGACCTGGAAGCTGCAAAGCACCTCGTTCCAAAAGAAGCCTGCTGTCAAGTGGTAAACAAGGTGGATTCTGGGAATTAAAATGTCAAACCCTACCCAAAGTCAGGCCTTTGCTAACATGCATGGTGGCCAGGTGGCACCCAGAAAGGTTTTTAAAGACTCTAGGCCGGCACGAGGTGTGTGAAACCAGAGCTTTGCCTTTCCGTGGAAAAAGCTAAGGGAGAACAGGAGAAGACAGGCTCTTTCACCATGAAACGTGTTTGTAGGAGAATCTTGGGAATTAAAATAGATGCACTCCCGAAATAATCTTGTTTTGAAACATCAGAAATCTTAGGAAGAGGAAAAGGCTATCAATACACTTACCCTTTGAATCTGTTACGGCCCTTGCTATTTATAATGTTATTTTTCCTCCACATGGCTTAAAATAATCAACAGACATTATCACATTAATCTTGCAATCCCCCCCTGTCCTTCCACCGACGCCTCACCTTCAGGGCCGCAGAGGACACTGCCCCAGCTCTGCGGGGGCAGCCTCTGCTGCCCCTGCTCCTCTGAGCCCCCAGGCCCGCCCCGGCCCCGCCCCGGCCCATGACAATGTCCTGGCCGCCGCCGTTCAGTCTTTCCTCACCTGCACTGCTGCCAGGTGGAAGGGAGCCTGCTGGAGAGAAACCTTGGAGCATCAGAGCCTCAGGACCCTAGAGACTCCGTAGGCCCCAGTGCCTGCTGCAGTGTCCTGACCTGCCGGTGTCACCGGGAGGCCCATGGCAAGTCCCTGTCGTCAACACTAAAGCTCGGGCACTGACAAATTCTGTACCTTTTAAAAAGTAAATTAGAGCAGGGTCAAGTTATCGCAACTTATCTCAAGTTACCTCAACAAAATGGCAGCCCACACGGTATGTGCATGCTAACTTTTAAGACTCAGGATTATTCGTATAACAATTTGTATTTTCAGCTTCTCTTGGAAAACCTGGGGCTGGTGGTCCCAAGCCTCAGCCCCCAATGGGAGCTGAGGGGCTCTGCCCTTTCAGCAGGAAGCAGGGCTCCCTCCGAGGGACCCTGGGAGTCCCTGAGTGGGCCACACTGCTTCCCTGGCCACACCATTTTCTGGCTCCTCACAGGCAATTGGGATATGACCTCTGGCAGGCGAGGGCAGGAGCAGACTTCCCAGGGGCCAAAACCTACACAATTTGGGGGGGTGCATTTTAAGAAAAAAATATATATTTATATACATACGAAGTTAAATGCAAAATGAATATTTATTTAGAATGAGAAAAGATATGACAGCAAATTACAGTTTTTATGGCAAATATCAATGGTGACAATTAGAAATCACCAAGTGATGACCATACACACACAATACGCACAAAATCTAGAAAGATAATATAACTTTTGAAAAACAATACTTCACTGCATGGCATGCCGCTATACTTCCTTTTTCCTCTAGTTTTTGGCTGTATACTCTGATTACATCTCCATACAAAATGATTTTATAATATTTTCTCGAGAGAGAATAGATAGGCATTCATTCTTTCCTCTAGATCAGCTGGTTGAAATTTGGTTTAAATTATTGATAGTTTAGAGAAGTTTCTTCTAGCTTTGCCCCTCATTATCGGTAATGTTATGTGCATTTTTATGATCGTTGTCAAATTTAGAAAAACTTCTGTCAAGTTTCTTTCATCGATGAGCTGCTACAGTTGTACTTGCAGTCTGATGTATCTCCACAGCCACAGGCCTGTGGCATAGGAATTCTAATCAATTCTATTTTACATAATTCTCATCAAAAAAAAGTGGGGGAAGGATATATAGTACAATTGTAATTGTATGCTCTGCCTTATTGAGTATATTCTTGCATAAGTGAACTTCTGTTTTGACTAGGCATTGATGAGAATTGAATCCATTGCTTACAATTTCATGTGCCTAATAATCAGAAGATGATCCTGCCATAGTCCCTGTACATTGCAAGCCCTGTTCCTCCTGTATTCCCTAAATGCTTCAGGAGCTGTGTGCATGTCGTGGTGCTGAGAGAGGTCACAGAATGGGCAGGAAGAGCATTCTTGGAAGCCATTCCTAGACCAGCAGAGCCAGCAATGACTTATCCTTGAGAGTGATGCAAACCCCAGAAATATATCCCACTAAACCCAAACTAAATGCATCCCGACTTCAACCCCCTTTACAGATGCTAGCAAAGCCCTTGGCCACTCCAATTCCACCTGACACAAAGAAGTCTGGCCGAGAAGAAGAGAGAATGGACAGGGACAGTGGTTGTACTATTATAATTCAAACCCCTCACGTTTGCAAATTTTACGAAAGTGTAGAACTATATGCACATACTGTGAAGGTCCTTCCCAGGACTCCTGAAAGTGGCCTAGCAAGTGAGGGGCCTGAGGTTGAAGCGTCAGTTGCTTCCAGGTGAATTGGCCTCTGGTGGGTAATAACAATCTCACTCCCCTGCTTTCTTAAATGGAAAAGAAAGAGGTAAAATAACCTGTAGACACGCACTCAGGATCTAAGCCATAACCCTGTGTGAGTGCCTTGTACAGCAGTACCACTAGTTGGGGTGTTTGTCAATTACTGAAGTGACTTCCTTCCCTGAAATTATCTTCCTGAGTTTCGTCAAAATCTGGATCTTGCGGAGGAAATGCATCTTACGTATGGCCATGGTCCACCAGCTATGCCCCGCCTGCAGAAAAATGGCAGAGGACCGCTGTGCTGGGGGGGGGGGGGGGGGGGCCTGATGCTACAGATGGAGAGAAGAGAGAACGGCCCACAGTTGTTGGGGCCAGGATTAGACTCCCCCTAAACCATCCTTAGCCCAGAGCTATTTCTACTAGTGAAGAGCAGAGTCTCGGCTTTAAGGTGACTCCACCATCTCTTCTCAAGTGCACAGGCACAGCCTTCTAATGGGTCTCGCTTAGTCTATCGATCAGGTATTGCCCAATGTTGTGTAACCATCCACCCCAAACCCTTTGGCTTGAAATTACCATCATTTATTCTCAGGAATCTATGGGTTGGCTAGAGAGGCTCTGCCTCCTGCTACAGGACTGTAGGTCTAGGTTTGTTCCACACATTTCTTATCCTCCTTGGACCAGAGGACTAGCTCAGGCATGTTCTTCTTGGGGTCATGGCAGAGGTACAAGATGATGAGACAAACACGTGAGGCCTCCTAAGACTTCGGCTTGGAATTGACATACTATGGCTTTCATCCCCATGCCATTGGCCGAAGCAAATCATACAGCCAAAATCAAAGTAAAGGATGTAAAGGGTACTCCACTCATAAGCCTATGGCAAGGGTGTAAATGCAGAGAGGCGTGAAAAATTGAGGACAATTATTCAATCTACCACACCTAGGAAGGAGCACAGATGACAGATGGACAAGGCGAGCAGCCCACTGTAAGGATGAGAGAATTGGGGAGTGCCACAGACAACACAGCTTTAGCAGGGCATTTGGCAGGGGCAAATGTGGACAGCTGGGTAGATTTACTGCTGAACCACAGTGCCCAAAGAGCATTGACTAACGGATTGATGTCCATCTGGAAGAGGTTTGCAATGGCATACCATCGGCTTCTACTCTGCTCCATGGTTTTCATCCACATCTTGGATGTAACCATTCGAATCATGTTTTATCAGATTTGCAGCTGATACACAGCTGAGTAGCATGACTAATGTGCCCTTTGATGATGAAATCAAAATTCAAATTGCTATCAACAGGCTGGGTCTATGGGCCTAAAATAACAAAGATGAATAAATAAAAAAGGAAACTAACATTTACTGAACACCTACTATGTGCCAGGCACACATTTTTTTTTAAGACTTTATTTATTTATTTGAGAGAGACAGCATGAGAGAGAGAGCACATGAGACGGGGGAGGGTCAGAGGGAGAAGCAGACTCCCTGCCGAGCAGGGAACCCGATGCGGGACTCAATCCAGACACTCCAGGATCATGACCTGAGCCAAAGGGCAGTCGCTCAACCAACTGAGCCACCCAGGAGCCCCAGGCACACATTTTATTTAATCCTCACAACACACTTGGAAGGAAATATTATGCTCTTCTTTCAGATTAAAAAACCATACCCTAGAAAAAGAAGTACAAATTACATCCAAATCAAGCAGAAGGATGGAAATAAAGAATCAGCATGGAAATTAATTATTCATATCTTACATGAAACAATAGGAGAAAATCAACAAAACCAAAAGTGGTTCTTTAAAAAGATCCACCAAACTGACAAACCTTTAGCTATGCTGATCAACAACAACAAAAAACAGAGAGAGAGAGAGAGAAAAAAACTCAAATAATTAAAATCAGGAAGGAGAAGACATCATTACTGCCCTTACAGAAACAAAAAGGATTATAAGGGAATCCTAAAAACAATTGTACATCAACAAATTGGATGACTCAGGTGAAATGGACAAATTCCGAACAAGACACAAATTACTGTGACTGACTCAAGAAAAAATAACAAATCTGAATAAGCCTATAACAAGTAAAGAGATCAAATTGGTTATCTAAAATTTTCCTGTAAAGATAAGTGGCCCAGGCTCAGAGGCATTCACTGATAAATTCTACCAAACACTCAATAAAGGGTTAATACCAATTCTTCACAAAACTTTAGGAAAATTAGAAGAAGAGGAAATACTTTTTAATCCATTCTATGAGGCCAGTATTGCCCTGATATCAAAACTAAAGATGTCACAAGAAAAATAAATCTTACAGAACAATATTCTTTGTAACATTAGGTGCAAAAATCCTCAACAAAATACTAGCAAACCCAAACCCACAACATATAAAAAGAATTATGTGCCGTGAGCAAATGTTATTTGTCCAGAGAATGCAAAGTTGGTTTAATCTTCAAAAATCAATTGATTTTTAACAGCATGTTAATGGACTAAAGGACAGAAAACATACGATCATTTCAATAAATGCAGAAAAAATATTTAACAAAAATCAATATCCTTTTATGATAAAAACACTCAATAAACTAGGAACACAAGGGAACATCTCAATCTGGTAAAGGACATCTATGAAAAATCCATAGCTAGCAGTCTACCAAGTGGTGAAAAACCGAACACTTTCCCCCTAAGACTAGGAACAATATAAGGATATCTAGTCTCTCCACTTCTATTTAATGTGTATTGGAGGTTCTAGTCAGGGCAGTGGGGTATGTGAAAGAAATAAAAGGCATCACAACTGGAAAGGAAAAGTAAAACTCTATTTTCAGATGACATAATCTTATTTATAGAAATGCTAAGGAATCTACTTAAACACTATTAGAACTAATAAATGTATTTTTATACACTAGCGATTCAAATTCAGTTGTTCGAGTTGAACAATTAATTTAAGTAACTAAAATTAGAATTAGGAAAACAACTCCATTTACAATAGCCTCAAAAATAATAAGTACTCAGGTATAAATTTAACAAAAGAAATGCAAGACTTGTTGAGAGAAATAAAGGAAGATATAAATAGATGGAAAGGCACACCAATGTTTAATGTTGGGACAATCAACACTGTTAAGATGACAATACTCCCCAAATTAATCTCCAGATTCAATACAATCCTTATCAAAATCCCAGCTTCCAGGTTTTTCTTTTTTTTTTTGCAGAAATTGAAAAGCTAATCCTAAAATTCATGTAGAAATTGAAGAGATCCAGAATAGTCCAAACAATTTTGAAAACAAAGAACAAAGGTGGAAGATTCCCTTTTCCCAATTTCAAAACTTGTGACAATGCTAGAGTAATCAATCAGCATAAGGACAGACATATAGATCAATGGAATCGAATTGAGAATTCAGAAATAAACTGACACATTTATAGTCAATTGATTTCTAACAAGGGTGCCAACTCCAATCGATGGGGGAAAGAATAGTCTCCTTAACAAATGGTGCTGGGACAACTGAAATGCAAGAGTGAAGTTGGACCCCTACCTCATTCCATAGACAGAAATTAATTCAAAATGGGTCACCGACTTAAATGTGTGAGCTAAAATTGTAAAACTCTTAAAATAATGCATAAGAGTAAATCTTCATGACCTAAGATTTAGCAATAGATTCTTAGGAACAACACCAAAAGCATGAGTAACAAAAGAGAAAATAGATAAATCGGACTTCAGCCAAATTAAAAACTCCTGTGCTTGAAAGGACATTATCAAAAAGTAAAAAGACAACCCACAGAATGAGAGAAATATTTTCAAATCCTTTATCTGATATGAAACTTGTATCTATAGTAAATAATTCTTATAAATCAATAGTAAAAAAACAACCCAATTTAAACAGGGGCAAAGGATTTGAAGACATTGCTCCACAGAAGATATGGAATGGCTGACAGGTACATGAAGAGATGCTCAAAATCACTAGTCTTTAGGGAAATGTTAACTCAAAACTACAGTAAAATACCACGTCATACCCACTAGGAAGGTATAATAAGACAGACAATTTGTGTTTGTGAGGCACTGAAGAAAGTAGAACTCTCACGCATTGCTGATGGGAATTTAAATGGTGCAGCCATTTGGGAAAACAGTTTGGCACTTCCTCAAAAGGTAAATGTGCAGTTACCATATGACCCAGCAGTTCTCCACTAGGTATATGGCCAAGAGAAATGAAAACATGCATCCACACAAAGACCTGTACACAAATGTTCATAGCAGCATTGGTCATAATAGCTAAAAAGTGGGAACAACCCAAATGTTTGTCAACTGATGAATGGGTACCCAAAAGATGGTACATCCATACAATGGAATATTATTTGGCAATAAAAAGGAATGAAGTACTGATATGCTAAAACATAACAAACCTTGAAAACATTATACTAAGTGAAAGAAGCAAGACACAAAAGATCACATGTTGTATAATTCCATGTATACTAAATGTCCAGAATGAACAAATCCATAGACAGAAGGTAGATTAGTAGTTACTTATGGCTGGGGAATGGGGTAGGAGGGGTGTGGAAATTGACAGTTAATAGGTATGGGGTTTTTTCCTTAAGGGGGACAAAAATTCTCTAAAATTAGAATGTGGTAATGGCTGCACAGCCCTGCGAATACACTAAAAAAAGCCATTAAATTGTATACTTAAATAGATGAATCATGTGGTATGTGACGTATCTCAATAAAATTCTTTTTTAAAAATTTGACTGCACAGGTGCAAAAAAGCACTCTATCCTAGGAAAGTGCTTCTCATACTTTAATGTGCATGCAGTTCACCGGGGGATTTGTTAAGATGCAGATTCAGCTGCATAGGTCTGGGATGGAGCGGAAGACTTGGCATTTCTGCCTAAGCTGCCTCTACCACATCTAGAAGAGCAGGGCCCTGAGGTGATTAAACAGCTCTCTCCAGGTCAGACAGCTAGCAGACTCGGGAAGCCTGAGTTCCATTTGTGTGACAGGAGAGTTGCTGACTGGTGGTGAAGTGAACAGTGGATGAGGCCTGGCCTCTCCTCAAGTGTGAGAACAGCTCTCTATAACCATGACCTCAATGAGTTCACCCCAGGCACTGAGACTCTGGAGGCCAAAACTGAATTACCAGAAGTAGAGAGTCCATCCCAGGAAGGAAGGCCTGTCTCCAGTCAGATTCCAGTCTGATCTGACGGCCTCTGGAGCCCCAGGTTCAGATGTGGGAGCCACATTGAAGAGAAACCCGGGAAGTGATAGTTGGCCTAGAAGAAGGTAACCTGCGTGGTGAGAAGATTGGAAACCTTGTCACCAGAGGAACTAGTAAAATGCCTGGTGAGGTTTATAATCCAGAAGTAAAGATGCAGGCAAACGATGCTGGCTTTAAGTGAGGGCTAGCCTAGGAAAGAGGAGATGAAGGCTTTCTCTGTGACCCAGAGGGCAGAACAAAGATTTAAGAAGAAAGGTTGTAGGGAAGTCATGCCAATAAATAAAAAGGTAATATAATTTTAATAATTAAATCTTCCTAGATCATTCTGGGACTCAGAAACCAAACACAAATTGGCTTAAGCCAAACGAGAGGTTTGTTTTTCACGTAACACGAAAACCCAGAGATAGGTTTCAGGCACTGCATCTTTGCACACTGTCCTTCTCTATGTTAACTCCATCTCCAGGCATGTCCTCCTTCGGGGGTGCCAACATGGTCACTAACAGCACCAGGCCTAGGTCCTATCAGTTTAACAACCAAAAGAGTGAACGTCTCTTGCCTGAGGGTTCCATCAAAACTCCCAGGGCGGGCACCTGGGTGGCTCAGATGGTTAAGCGTCTGCCTTCGGCTCAGGTCATGATCCTAGGGTCCTGGGATCGAGTCCCACATCAGGCTCCCTGCTAGGCGGGGAGCCTGCTTCTCCCTCTGCCTCTGCCTCTCTCTCTCTCTCTTTCTCTCTGACTCTCATGAATAAATAAATAAAACATTTAAACAAACAAACAAACAAACAAAACTCCCAGGGCTGACTTTTGCTGCACAGCCTGAGTCACATGCCCATGCTGGGTCACATGACCAATCACTGTGGCCATAGTGCGAAACATGACAATTTACCAGGCTGGGATCACATGCCCGCCACTAAAGCTGAGAGGTGGGGTCTGCCCTGCCCAAACCACAAGGACTGAGACTGGAGGACAGGTGACTCTTCAAAGAAGAAAAAAAAAAAGCCTGGCTGTTTTTTACTGAAGGGAAGATAGAAGTTTGTCAGGAACACCAACAGATTTCCATAAACTGCAAATTAAAGAGCCTCCTTTGGGAAGGGAGGAGGGAGAGAGATCCCCATTTCCAGAGACATCCCAGCAGAGGCTGAATGATCACCAGCGCCCTACCCAGCAGGGAGCAGTGGATGGGAGTCAAATCCTACATGATCACTTCTAAGGACAGCGATTCTCTGTGGTCTTTCTCCTCACTCTTGGGCACTTGCTTCTGCCTCAAAATACCTTGCATCATAAAAAAGCTTCCTAACTCATACTGCATGGAATTTTTCAAGCCCTTTCAGAAACAGACACAGTTCCTTTTGTCTTCCCTCTTAAGCCACTTTTCATGGCCTGGATGTACACTCACTCGCCGTGACTGGCCTTGGCCTTTTGTCTTTGCCATAATTAAAGACGCTCTCTCCAAGGACATGTGGAGTGAGGCTTCAGCAGAGCATTATCATCTCTTGTATGTTGTTCTTTGGCAATTCACCCCTTATCCAAGGTGAGGTGCTTTGTTTTGCAAGAAAATAAGATCATTCAAGCTAACTGAAGAAAGGAGTGTGTGTGCGTGCGTGTGTGTGCATGTGTGTGCATGTGTGTGTGTGTGTGTGCGCGCTCTTGCTCTGCCCCAGACAATAAGCCAATCCTGATCTAAAACTCAACCTTCTCCAAGTATCTGTGGCCAGGAGAGGAGACACAGATTTGACAGCCCAGGCTGTTCTTCAGTAAGTCTGTGGGTAACATCTCTGGAACTTGGTGCTCACCTAATGCACACCCCAAATTTGTCAAGTGCATCCCTCCTCTTGCACCTGAGTATTGCGGAGAAGATTTGGGTGTGCAGCCTCATGTTCTCCCTGTAAGTAACCAACCAACTGAAAGGGTGCAAACTGATCAGACCATCAGGCAACACAGAGTAAATGTCTTTCCAAATACGAGGGCAAAGGAGGCTGGGAGGCTGTTGCGCATGGCCCTGAAGACAGTGCCAGGAGAGGGGTTCAGCTTAAGGAAAAGGAAGAAATTCATCAAAGCTCGGGGGTTTCTGCACCTCCAGCCTATGTGAGAGGGAGGCTCACGCCTGTGTGTCCAGGCTCTATCCAGAGAAGGGGGCTGCCTGTGTGGCTGACTGGACCAATCCTAGGAAATCCCAGCCATGCACCAAAGGAATGGCACGTGAGTCCCCCAGTGCCCCTGCTCAGAGACTGACCCCCCGCCAAGCCTCGCATCTGCCCCCTGCAGGGTTTTCAGGGGATTCACCAGGGAAGGGGCCAGATTGAGAGGACTAAGGTATGAGGTAGAATCAGGCCACCTGCGACTCAGCCATCTGCTCCTTGCTGTGAATAAGGCTGAAAATACCTGCTAATGTAAGCATCTAAGGGCCCCCCAGCCCTAACTCGAAGACACCATTCCAGTGAAAATATGCAGCCAGAGAGACTAGAGGGAATTCTAGGGGATTAAAGGGATGCACTGGTTCCAGGCACTGCAAGAGAATTGGACACAGTAATTAATGGAATCTTATAAAACAAATTCAAATTGATCAGTCAGTAAATGAGAGTATTGCCACCCAGACTGAAACCGATTTAAAGGAACATAAATTGAGTCAATAATAAATGTGGAAGGAGACAGGAGTCGGGGGAAAGCAACAAGTGTAGCATTATTGGAGTTGATGTTATTTATTATAGGGGATTAATAGTAATAAAATATAAAAAAGCTCCCATGACAAAGCCTTTGTAAAAACCTGCAATGTAAAACTTAGATCTATAAGTAAGATCTGGTTTTAGGAGCTTAATTGAAAATACTAAATGGGGAACAGCAATTTAATTAAATATAAAGATGATGATAAAACGCTGGGTTGGATTTAGTCATGGGAAGAGAGATCTGGAACAAGGGCTCCTGTGTAATAAGAACGCTGGGAAACACAGACATTTTTCTAAAGAGGACATTCGCAAAGCATCGATTGAGAGCTGCCTGCAGGACCCCTTGATGTGGTCAAGGCCCTTTGGGGTCTGTCTCCCACCTGGCCCCAGAGAGAAAAACCCCTTCCCTGGCTGCACAGCCCTCCCCGCATCAACCCCGGCCCTGAAGGTGCGGAAGTGCAGGCCCCGCCCCACGCCCATCATGCACGGAGCAGGCAGTGCCAGGACCCCCCGCAAGCCAGAAGAAGAGGGAACCCCGGGAGCTGGGAGGAGCGCAGTTCACCCCCGGATTCATCGCTCCGATGAGTAAGTGAGGAAACTCCGTAGTTAGCTTAACTCCAGAGCAGCTGACCTCCAAGCCTCGCGCCTAAGTGTTCGGCACGTGCCCCCAACCCTCAACAGTGCCACCCCGCATGCCTCACCCACACCGTCTCTCACAAGAGGGGCGGCAGCCGGCCACAGGCTCCGTGTGGAGGGGAAGGACAGTGGTGCCCTGGCCACCGGACAAGGGGAATGCACACAGATTACAGGAAAGAACCATGAGCTAAGAAGAGGCGGGATGACTCTCACAGCAAGAGACACATGGCCCATGAAGGAGGGAGGCGGGACCTTCTCCTCCTAGGCCCTGAAGACTTGCGCCAGCATCAGCAAGTCAGGTAGGCTTCCCTAGATCTCCCGCCTCCCGCCAGCTGGGGCCGGGGCATCCTCCTCTGGGCTCCCATTGACCCTTTCTGCAGAAGCTTCTACCCAGGCACTCAGCCTGCTGTCTCATGGTCACCAGTTTATGGACCAAGTCTCCCAGCTGGACGGGGTCTTGTCCTTTGCGGTCTCCCCAGCAGAACCGGGCACGCTGCGGTTGATTGAATGATGGAGTGGCAGGGGCTCAGGTTGTTTGGAGGAGAACTAGTCTTCAGAGCCTGAGACTGGTGGTGACAGCTAGCTGAGCCCGTAGCCATCCAGCTGTGTAGCTGGCCAGGGAGAGCCCGCCTCCGCCTCAGCTGCCTACCTATGGTGGGGGGGGGGGGATGTGAGGGGGTGACAGAGGACTGTCAACAG
This sequence comes from Mirounga angustirostris, assembly GCF_029215605.1. Classification (NCBI taxonomy): domain Eukaryota; kingdom Metazoa; phylum Chordata; class Mammalia; order Carnivora; family Phocidae; genus Mirounga; species Mirounga angustirostris. The sequence continues at coordinate 124,998,548 of NW_026991709.1, forward strand.
ATGCCTGTGCCAACTCTTCAAAAACAGCCTGACTTGGTCATCTCTCCATGCTGCTGGACCCCAAAGAGGTGGCCCCTTTCTGAGCGCTGGGAGCAAGCCAGAGACGGGGCTGGGGTCTGTGCTCTTGGCTGTGGGGAGGGAGGAGGTGCATTCAGAGGGCATCCAGTGACACAAGACGGGACATGAGCCGGTATATGTTGAAGCCGAGTAGTAGGGACATGAGGGCTCATTATACAGCTCTCTATTTTCGTGTATGTTTGTGTTTTTCCATAATAACATCATTCTAATAAAATAAAATTTAAAATTTAAAAAGACAGTAACCGCAAATGATTTTCCCTAATGGTCTTACTCTCTCTCCACTTCCCCTAATACCGTGGTTCTCAAACTCTGTGACCCAGACCAGCAGTATTGGAATCACCTAGGAACTTCCGAGAAATGCAAATTCACAAGCTCTCTGGGACCTACTGAATCAGAGACTCTGGGGCAGGACAGAGCAAGCTGTGCTTCACAAGTCACCTAGATGATCCCGCTGCATGTATACGTTGAGAGAGAACTACTGGTCTAATGTATTTTCTTTAAACCTTCAAACTTGTAACTTCCATGGATTGGAGATATTTCAAATTGTCGCAAGTCCCCTCCCCACTGCCTTGGGGAGAATAGGTTCTCCCCACAGCTGACATCCCAGTCTCACCTACAGCCCGGCTGGGACACTCAGCACCCCTTATGCAGAGGACGTGAAGAGGCCGTGATTCAGTATTCAGTGGGTCCGGCCCCTGGCAGTCATGAGCACTCACTCTGCACAGGAAAGGTCCTGAGCTCTCACATGTTATCTCATTTGATAATCTCAACACCAGATACTGTGATTACATTCATCATACAGATGAGGAAGCCAGGCTTAGATGCACAGTGAAGTAGCTCACCAAGTTCACCAAGTGAGCAAGTATCAAAGCCGGGATTCCAGAGCATGAAGCCCTGACCACGAGACACCCCCACCTCACATCTGTGTCCCTTGTCTGGCTCTGATTGACATCTCACTCCCAGGACCAAACCAGCACCTGGCTTGGACCCCTGTGCCTAACTCCATGATTTAAGTATATATCCAGGCCCTGGAGGCTGGGACTACAATTTATTCATGCCAACATCACTCACCTTGTCAGTTAGGAAGCTTCCAGGTGCAAGGAATAAATTAACGGACCTAGACAACAGGGAGAAGCTATCGCCTCATCTAACAAGGGGCTCCCAGGTAGGGTGGCTGTGACAGATTAATGCAGTGGTTCCATGGTGCCCTGAAGGACACAGGTCCTCCCCTTCTTTCCTCCCTGCCATCTCAGCTTGTACCTCTCTCCTCAAAGATCAACCCCCATCCCCCTGTGGTCACAAGATGGCAGCTGACATCATGATCAGACAGGAAGAAGAAGGGCTGTTTCTTCCAGACATCTCCTAATTCAGAGTGAGGGGCCCTTTCCCAGCCGACCTCCCCTCATGCCACACTGGCTAGAAGTGGTGACATGCCCATCCCTGAACCAATTGCTGCCAAGGGGAAACAAGGACTTGATGAGATTAGCCAACTCAGACTGACCCCTGAGCTCCCTGGTAGAGGTGTGGACAATCCAATGCAACTGGGACTTGGCCAAAAGGGAAGAGGAAGGAATGGCTGTTCTGGATCCTTCCCCAGCACCCCATGTAGGACTGTGGGATAGGAAATACTGTCCTAGTGTACAGCCCCAGAGAGTGAAAAGCAAAGGTTGTTGAGTCATGTAATCATGACGTTTCAGAACACTGGGGCAAAAGTTTCCAGAGAGAAACAAATAAAAAGTCACCTACAAAGGATCAGGAATGAGAATGGCATCGGACCTCCAGCCAGAAACTTCTCAGAATGAGTTAGAAGACAGCACCACAGGGCCTTCGAAAGGATGAGGAAAAATGATGTCAAATAGTCATGTTACAAATCAGTCAATTATTAATAGTCAAATTATTAATCAGTACCAATAAAGACATTTTCAGACATTCAACAAACATTCAAGGTCTCAGAATCATGCACCTTTCTCGGGGAGCCACCGGAGATCGTGACTCGCCAAACAAGGGAAAACACTAAGGAAGAGGAGGAAATCAGACCTGGGACACAAGTGAATTCCTGAGATTGCATGAAGGAAGGCCGTCGGATGACATCCGCAGGTGTGCAGAAGGCCTGGAGAGAAACCGGAAGGCATGGAAGAGTCTGGGGTAGATGTCCCCAAGAAGACATGCACCTGGCACTTCCCGGCTGTGTTGGGAAGAGAATGGGGAGATTTAGTGATAGAGACAGGAAGTTAAAGCAAATAAAAAATGAGGCAATTATCACCCTTCCCCACCCTCCCAGAAAACAATAAATAACACGTTGTTAAAGAATGGAAATGTAATCATGGAACAATAGGCTGCTTAATTGTGAATTATACTTATAGCCGTACTATAGTAAACCCTGGATACTTATTTAATCAAATCTTGTGATCTAAGCAGATTGAGAGAAGGGAGGGGTAGAAGTGTGTGTGTGTGTGTGTAGAGGGACTAATCCTAATCCTGAAATAACTAATCCGTAGATAATGTTGAAGCTGGAAAATCAAGAAACTGAAGTACAGTTGTGTCTTTTTGAGAGAGATGAACAGAAGGAGCCAGTGCAAGGGCTCTCTTGAGAACAGCACGTCAGGGTGAAGAAGCGAAGGAGGTCCACCATCGGCCAACCTGTGCCATTTGAATTATTCAGCTATGTTCCTGTTATCTTATATTTTATTTTTACTTTATTTTGTTTTATTTTACTTTACTTTATTTGTCAGAAAGAGAGAGAGGGAACAAGCAGGAGGAATGGCAGGCAGAGGGAGAAGCAGGCTTCCTGCCGAGCAGGGAGCCCGATGCGGGGCTCGATCCCGGGATCCCGGGATCATGACCTGAGCTGAAGGCAGACATTGATGGGGGGCCCCCATTGCCTGCCTGCAGAATCTTCATTTGGAACAGCTGATGCGACTGAAGCTTTTGAAAACTCCCGGGGAGAAACCAAGCCACCACTTCCGGGGGGGCCTCCCACCTCCAGTGTGACCTGTTTCCCCGAGACCCACAGTGGCAGGCGCATCGTGCAAGGTTCGAGGGGCTGTGAGCCCATCCCGGGGGGCTCCAGACAGCCTGGGGTCTCGAGGCCGGTGCAGGGCTACAGCACTTCGGCCGGGACCAGGCCCCAGCCAGGCAGAGACTGAGCACGGGTGCCCCCAGCCCGGCCAGCCCCAGAACTCCTCACCCCACGCACCACGCTTGTTTTCTCCTCTGGCTGCTTCTGCCAACCCGCCTTCCCACTCAGGGTCCCAGGGAAGCCAGTGCCGTGGGGGGAGTGAAACTGAACCCTGACCGAAAAGACCCCGTGTTCCAATCCATGCCCAGGCCCAACCTGCTGTATCTGGGCTTTCTTTCTCTGCCATCAACCGCAGTCCGGGAGTACCAGGAACGGGCTGCACACTTTGCCCTTCTTACTCAAGGAGGCTGAGTGACCCGCCCCATCCACACGGGTGGTAACTGCCGGCTCAGCTCTATTGGCTCCAAAATCTGAATTCTTCCCTTTTCTTCCAGACTGTCTCTAGAAGTGGGCACGGGGTACATTTTATTCCCCGGAGGAATGCAAAGTTTCCCGGGGAGAATATTTATAAACATTACTATATATACTCCACAGTGTTCATTTGTTGATTCAAGAATAGTTTATGCAAGGTCCGATGCTGAGTGCAGTCCCTAGACTCAAAGAGGGCACAGTCCAGTGTGGGAGGAAGACACTAGGACAAATCAGCACGGCTCCGTGATAAGCTGATCTCCAGGAGTCCTCAGCCACCTCGCCCGTGCTGCGGACGTGTCCCCTGACTTGCCATTTAGCACAGGCCCTCTGCTCCCCTTCATGCCCTCTTGTCCAGGGCCACGCTGCGGCCACCACAGCAAGAAAGCTCGGGAGTCCTGAGGCCCCCAGAATGGGGCTATAGCGTCTGGAGCCTGAGGGCTGAGGCCACAGGGCCTTCTGTGCCTGAAGGGAAGCTCTGTCACCTGGGGCCATAGCGAGGCTGCTCCTGCACCCAATGTCTTTCAAGGTCTCCGCTGAAAGGTCTCCTTTCGTCTGAACCTGGAGTTTTACATGTGTCCATAGGACACTGAGCTGGGGACAAATCCAAGTGACAGCCCCTCTAAAGACAAAGGTTTTGCTCCTCAGCCTAACTCCTGCCTGCCCAAGAAGCTCCTCAGTCCTTCTTAAAAACAGTCCATTCCCTCCTCAACAAACCTTCCAGACATGCACCGACATGGCTGAGGGCCAATGGTGGGCCGACGCCCCAGGACACACACATGTCGCAGACGCTCATGCACATGCATGGCTGTCCCTCTGCCCACCCTGACCCATCCTGCCTGGTCATCCTTCCACAGTCAAGGCCCAACACTCTTAGACCTTATCATTTGGGGTCAGAAGGCTGTGGGAGGACACATGTCCTCCCCACAGCTCAGGACAGTGCCCCGAAATCCAAAAGCTACAAATCTCTAGTAACTGATGGCCATGGAATAGAACATAAAACCTGACAGTCTGAGAATAAGATGTACCAAATGGGAGATATTGCCAGAACCGTGTTTGTACTGTGATGGGGTTAAAGGCACACCCTTTGCAAGCAGCCAGACACGGCAGAACAAGGAAAAAGTGAGGGCCATGCCAAGCCTGGAGGGCCGTCACTGACGGGGCTCTCAACGACCACTTCAGTCACTCTGAGCCTCTAAGTTTCCAGCCTTCTTGACCGTTCCCTCAATGTCCCATCAAGATAATGAAAACCCTCCCTATTCCCTCGGGGCCCCAGCCTCTGCTAGGCAAAGCTTTATTGTGGGAAATCCCTAACCGATCAGACAAATTAATCTCTGATAAAAGATTAATGTAAGGATGGCAAATGGATTTCATTTCTGCCGCCAACCGTGATTGATTGGGAGGGCTACCTGGAGTGCTCATTTGCGGACTGTGGCCAGAGCTTAGCGCAGCACGCAAGAGTGCCGGGATCGATTCAGGATGTCTGCCCCGAGCCCTCCAGGGACAATGCCATCACAGGGGCTGCTTGTCTGCCATCCTAGGGTTAGTGGCTGCCCTGGGTTAACCTGTCCCTCCCTCTCTGGCATGGCCTTTGGGGGAAAGAAGTCTTATTCCAGGTAGTAAAAGAACTTGAGCCCATGAGGAGGTATGTGGAGTAAGGAGGACCCTACCAGCCCTCTTGGGATGGCCCTTTCCATGCTCCAGGAAAACCTGACCTCAACCAGCAGTATCTTAGAGGGTCCTCAGCCCAGGGTGAGAGAAGGGCTAAGCGGCCATTGATTCCAGTTAACCTCAATGAACATCATTAACTTGCCTCCTCCAGGGTAGTGACAACCATCCACGTGTGGCTAATGCAAATTGCCCGTTGGTGGTTCGGCCCAGGTACAGGTGAGCAACCACCACCTGCTCTGGGACTCAGGTCCCAGGAAGGAGGTTTGGAATCTGGGAGGGCACTTACCAATGTGAAGAGAATGTGGATCAATCCTGTGAATAAGCCCTGGGTACACTGAGGTCTCACAGTGGGATTCCAGGAGGGTTTTTTTGTTTCATTTTGTTGCCTTTCCAGGGCTGCTTATGCACCTGCTAAAGTATTAAATATAAAGGGCTCTGAAAAGCTAGGCAGAGCCTGGGGACATTGTGTGGGCCCCGTAATTCCTGGAGCCTGGGTATGAGGTCTAAGAAGTTAGAGGAGAACAAAGCCCATTCTGTCTGCTTCTGTGGGCCTGGTAGACCCTGGGCTATCTCCCTCCAAAAACAGCTTACAAACTCCTGCCAGGCCCCACCTCTCCAGCAAGCCATGGCCCTTCCATTCTGGGATCCACACACTATTTGCAGAAGTTTCCAGCCCATGGACAAGTCCCAGCTTGCCCAGTCGGTCCAAATAAAGCACATAGAGACCATAATGGCAGCTTGGCTCATCGGAGAGGTGTGCTGGGAATAGACTCCTGCAAATAGCAGGCGTGAGCTAGCCCCATCTCCTGAGGAGAGAGGCCTGTGGTACAAGCATCTTCCTGGGGCCGGCTGGGGGTTGGAATGACTCTAATCATGGTGATTTCTGGATTCAGTTGGAATGCCCTTCTAAGATGGGCTTCCATCATTTTCTCTATTTGTCTTTTCTGTTCTTTACCTAGTTCTGTTTTCTTTTCTTCCTTCCCTCCTGCTTTCATCCTCTCCGTGTACAAGTGTAGATGTCTACTGGATGTCAGGAGCGGCCCGGGGTGCTGGGGACACAGAGATGAACAAGGCCCAATCCCTCTTCCATGAGCTCTCAGCTGGAAGTGGAGATCATAAACCTACATGCACACAAGTACACGGCAGTAGAGAGCACAGGGAAAGGGGCACCCAAGCCTGCTACAGAGAATTTGGCATTTCAGCTGGAATTTGAAGGATTAATTGATGTTTGTTAAGTGGGAAATCAGGTAAGGACATTTTGGGCAGACACTGTAATGGGTAAAAGCACCGAGGCTCGAGAGAATATGCAGTGTGTGGGAAAGTGTAAGTCCGGGTGGTGAGACTGAATAAGTAAGTAGAGAGCATGGAGAGCCACGTGTGATGAGACAGGATTTTCTCCTGAGGCCAATGGGAAGAAAGTTCAATCAAAGCAGGAAGCAGCCCTAATGAATTGACCTGAGAGAGACTTCTGCATTCAGGCAGGCTAGGGAAGGTTGCTGCAGGCCAATGTTCCTGCTGCAATGACTAGGGAAAAAAGGAAAAATTGGAAAAAATTAAAGTTCTTTTATTAAATCTTTCTTTTTTTTTTTTTTTTTTTTTTTAGAATCTAAGAGTACGATGGAGGCAATGAAGTCTAGGGAAGGAAAAGCCTTTCCTAGGTGAGCTGATGAATGTTGGCTCTCCTCTTCCTTGGAGACTCTTGCCAGTTCAGGGCACAGGCTGGTGATGGCACTTGGCCCAGCCAGGGGAATCTTACCAAGGAAAGAGGAACAAGGAAAGTCTTCAAGGTCGTCCGGGCTGGCTGGTGGACTGGAAATAAGAGGAGCCCGCAGGCAAACCTGGTTTTGACCTAGGACAACACTAGAGGCTGGGCACCAGGACTGGAAAAAGGAATGAAGTCTCTCCCCCCTCCCCCACAATCAGAGGGAGGGGGGCTATGACAAACATGCCAGTCTCTTTTAGGATACTTGCCAGATTTTGAACACACCCAGAGTGGAAAGATAAAGATCTAAGCTCAAAATATCAGTGGTGCTAACTGTGTTAGCTTAGCTAAATTGGAAGTGCCTTTCCCAGAATTCTTTTCCTTGTTTGGTACCAGATTATGGGTGGTCACAAGATAAATTTGAGATTTGGGAAGTGGATTGAGACAACAGTACTCTGCTGATCTATAGCAACTTCTGGCCCACCACTAAACACAGATGCAGCAGGTTTCCATAGACTCCCCTACCAGCTCCCACAACTGCATAAGGTCTAATCCATATAATCATTATTCCATGTCATTCTTATTGGCTCTGCTGCTCTGATCAAACTCTAACTGATACACCAGAGGTTAGCAAACTTCTTATGTAAACATTTTATTTAATAATAATTATTATTATTACTTATTAGATATAATATATATTTATTTTATTGTTTATTTATTTACTTACTTACTTTAGAGAAGGGGTGAAGGGCAGAGGGAGAGGGAGAGAGAGAACACCAACAGACTCCCCACTGAGCACAGAGCCCAATACGGGCCTCGATCCTATGACCCTGAGTTCATGACCTGAGCCAAAATCAAGAGTCAGATACCTAACCAACTGAGCCACCCAGATGCTCCAATATATATTTATTTTATAGTAAATATTTATATACATGCCTTGCAGACCAAGAGGCAAAAGTGAGGCTATTATAAAGGTATTTACATAACAAAAGAGGAAACAGATTTTCACAAATTTTTTGACTAAATTCAAATTGCAATAAAAATGATAGAAGATGAATTTTTTTGTAATACAGGTCTACTTATAAGAAGAACCGAATTCTTTTGGATAAGATAGAATTTCACTTAGTAGGGATTCAGACTTAATGCTCCCCATCACCAAACAGATTGCAAATTTTCATCTGTAAAAACGATTCTTGTTTGTGGGCCATACAAAACCAGGCAGAGGACAAGATGTGACCTAAGCCATTAGTTTGCTGGCCCAGTGATACATCCTTTAAAGGGGAAGGAACTTTCATGGCTGAGAAGAGAGTGCCAGCAGGTTGTAAATCAAAACTTCAGAAAGATTTCACTCAAGGAACAAGGACAAACTACAGATTAGCTGAGTCTTACTAAAACTGCAATCCATTTCCAACCCAGCTCAGTCTCTGGTAGGACTGAGGTGTTAGTCTTTTTACCCTACCCACCTAACAAAGAAGGAATCCTTGCTGGTTGAGAATATCATTCAAAGCCTCTATGATTCTATTATACATGATGACCAATGTGTAATAAAAAATTACTAGATATGCAAAGAGACAAGAAGATGTGATTGATGATAAGGAGGGAAAAATGAATAATAGAAATAAGTTAGAACATTTTTAAATAGCTATGATTAATATGTTAAAGAAAGTGGGCACAGTTGAACAGAGGATTAGTGAACCTAGAGAAAAGGCAATAGAAAATATCTAAAGTAAAGCACAGAAAGATTTATCTGAGAGAAAGATCATTCTGGCTACAGGGTATAGGATGGATTGCTGGGGACAAAAATTGAAGTCAAAATACCTTGAGGGGATGAGTAGAGATTTGCTTTCTCAGGTCATCTAAAAGCAGCAGGATGAGGAACAAACAGCACCCAAATCCTTCTTCTCTCCCTCCTTAAGGAAAAAGGACCTTATTCAGCCCCTTCCCCATCCCATAGCCTTATTCAACTGAAAGCAACTAAAATCAGAGGTCTCTTGGAGAAGCATCCCCATCTTAGGGTCAACCAAGGTCTCTTCATTTCCTTCTGATAATGGTATTTCTAGCTTGGCTGAGACTGAAGGAAGAGAAGATTCTCCAGATTCCTGGCACTTCCCTGAGCAGGGAGGGAGACATTTCAGGCTCCAACCCAGCCTGCTGACTATCTGCTCTCTTACTGATTCCCAGAATGTTAGCAGAGATTCTGCACCACCAACAACCCTCTTGGGAAACCAGAAACTTCTAGCTGATCAGAAGTTGTAAAGTGCAGCCCATCTAGGTCCTGGCAGAAAACCACTCCACATTAAAACCAAAGAGTGATCTGGGGGTAGAGGTCAGGGAGTGGGCAGGAAAATTCCCTTCAGAGGGAAAGCTCTATGTGATGCTCATTCGTTCAGCAATGTGAAACCTCTACTATGTGCCAGGTATAGGTCTAGGCCTGGGAACACAGCAGGAAACAAGACAGGCAAGGCTACTTGCATTCTAATGTATCTCAGGCAGGTTAATAAGTTTGTATAGTAAATAAACACACAAGCAAGAAAATACCAGTTTTTGGAACATGTTATGATGAAATTAAAATGGTATGATATAATCTAAAGTAGTAAATTGGGTGGCCAGGGAAGGCTTCTCTGGGTTGGTGACATTGACTAAGATTTGGATGATAAGAAGGAGAAACCTGGATTAGGAGCATTTCAGACTCCCTGCCCCACGGAGGGGAAAAAAAAATTAAAAAGAGCATTTCAAGCAGAGGAGCTAAGGCAAATATCCTGAAGGCTGCTGTAGCTGGAGGGCAGTGGGTGCTGGGGAGAGGGATAAAGAGTCAGGTGGGAAAGGTGGGAGGAAGCCAGTTCTGTAAGTTCTCAATCATCTTGACACAAAGCTTGATTTTGTGTGCAACAGAAAGTCATCAGGGATCTAAACTACATAGAAGAGTTCTCTGTGTTATTTCCTACCACCCTTTGGCTTGATTTCATGGCTCTGATTCTCTGGCTATTTATGAATCTCCTCCACCCCCCAAATTCCTCTACCCCTCAGCCTTTGCCAAAAGGCTCAGGCCAAAATTCTTGGAGTCATCCCTTGACTCTATTTCCTTGAAACCCTAAGAAAATTTTATGGGGTTTACCTTTCATGTATGTCCAGTATCCAATGCATCTCATCAACCCCTCTGCTGCCACCCCCACCTAAGCCACTGTCATTCCACACCTGGGTGATTAAAACTGGCTTTTTCTTCTCTTGCCCCTACAATCTATTTGCCACACAGAGAGAGCCTCTTGAGTTGCCAAGCAGACCAGTTTACAACACTCCCATGCTCAGAGAGCCCCCTTGGTTCCCATCTTACTGGGGGCAGAAATCCGAAGTCCTTACAAGCATTTACAAGGTCTCTATGGTATCTGCTCTTCATGACTTCTCTCCCCTCACCACCTCCCACTGCCCTTCGCTCATGCCATCCCTGGGACCCTGGCCTCTCTGCCACTATAATGCCTCTGCTCTGGGGCCTTTGTGGTTCCCTCTGTCCTGAACACTCTTTCTCCAGATAGCCCACAATGTATCCCCTTCCTCCAGCACATCTAGGCTCAAAAGCCACCCCTCAGCAGAGCCCTGCCTGTCTACACTGTTGCATCATGCAAACTGTCCCTATCCTGGCAGTCTGTATCCTCCTTACCCAGCTTTACTGCTCATTTTTTCTGCAGGTCTCACCACCTTCTAAAACACTCTACAATTTGCCCTGGTTGCTCCTTCTCTGTCTACCCTTTCCTTCTTTATCCTCATTGTTACAGCCTGCAGTGTCTCCCATCTGCTCCCTCCTGTTCTCTTCATACACACTCTCTCTGGGTTATCCAGTCTTGGCCCATGACTTTAAGGATAATCTCTATGCTGAGACATTCGAATTTATTGTGGTAATTGACTATTATCTGGCCTGTCCCCCAGTGTGGATGAATGTCTGTGAGGCTGGGCAACATGTCTATTTTGTTCTCTTTATGCCAAACCCCTGAAGAGGTGTTGAGCATATAGTCAATGCTCAATTAGTACTTTTGAATGAATATTGTTGAATGTATTGATAATTTTAACATTTTTATTCTATGCCCTAGATCAGCATAGGTCATGACAATGTTATACATGACAACATTTATATCTATAGTATGTCCCTTGATCATTCAAGAAAGAATTTTTTGAGGGGCACATGGGTGGCTCAGTTGGTTTCGGCTCAGGTCGTGATCTCAGGGTCGTGAGATCGAGCCCTATGTCGAGCTCCACACTGGGTGTGTAGCCTGCCTAAGATTCTTTCTCTCTCTCTCTCTCTCCCTCTGCTCTTCCCCTCGCTTGTGCTTTCTCTCTCTCAAATAAATAAATAAATCTCTCTCTCAAAAAAAAAAAAAAGCAAAGACTTTTTGAAAAGAAAAAAGTTTGAGCAATGTATGCTGAACACAATGGTACTACCCTGACTTCCAAGTTGAACATGATGGATTGACTACATGTGTCCTCCCAAAATCCCAACAAAATGACGAAGACGAGGTAAAAGCAGAATGAACCCATAAAGACAAAAAGAATAAGAGGGAGATGACAGTGGACAAGACATATGAACGAGGTGCAATATGGAAAGCAGATGGACAAGGGTGGCCACATTGTCAGACTGACCTGACCAAGGGAGAACCATGTTTGTCTGAAGGGAGGGGAGCCAGGAAGGAAGCTGGTTCCTGCCTCAGCATCTAGAACTGGAAGTAGGGAGACGGCTCTGAAGGCTGTCACAAGAGGGGCTGAACACAAAAGAATGGGTTGAAGATCCGCGGGAGAGACAGTGGGACTCCCACATACCTCCCACCCCGCCCAGACAGCAACTGCACATGGACGGCTGACTTCCTCCTACTTTAAATTAGAAAGATGTTATCGCCACATATCTGCGTGATGGGGGTGGGGGATAAGAGAGGTAAGTCTTATTCCACGTTTGGAATTCAGTAGAAAATAAGTAAAACGTACAAGTCAAATGTTAGCAGTGTCAGGATGGCAGCAGCTGCTGAGGGCTGCAAAAGCTCACCTCTGGGAAGCGTGACATGTGACCGAAGAGGGCTGGGACAGCAGTGTGCTCTTCTCCATTAGAAGCCTTATAGAACGAGTCATCTTTTAACACTGGGTCCGTATATTACTTTTGTAAAAATGGAAATTGCCTTTCTGGCTGCTGTGTGGAAAATAGATTGGGAGAAGGCAAGAATGGAACCAAGGGAACCCCATAAGTGGTCCAGGGGAGGGATGACAAGGACGGGGCTGGGGCGCTAGGAATGGAACTAGAGAGAACTGGCTGCATTTGCTAAGCTCACAGCAGAGTCAACACGGCCTCCTGAAGGACTGAATACAGGTGTTAAAAAGTAAGAGGAATCAGGGGAACCCTCCTACACTGTTGGTGGGAATGCAAACTGGTGCAGCCACTCTGGAAAACTGTATGGAGGTTCCTCAAAAAGTTGAAAATAGAGCTACCATATGATCCAGCAATTGTACTACTGGGTATTTACCCCAAAGATACAAAAGTAGGGATCCGAAGGGGTACGTGCACCCTGATGTTTATAGCAGCAATGTCCACAATAGCCAAACTGTGGAAAGAGCCAAGATGTCCATCGACAGATGAATGGATAAAGAAGATGTGGTATATATATACAATGGAATATTATGCAGCCATCAAAAGGAATGAGATCTTGCCATTTGCAACGACGTGGATGGAACTGGAGGGTATTATGTTGAGTGAAATAAGTCAAAAAGAGAAAGACATGTATCATATGATCTCACTGATATGAGGAATTCTTAATCGCAGGAAACAAACTGAGTGTTGTTGGAGTGGGGGGTGGGGTGGGAGGGATGGGGGGACTGGGTGATGGACACTGGGGATGGTATGTGCTCTGGTAAGCGCTGTGAATTGTGCAAGACTGTTGAATCTCAGATCTCTACCTCTGAAACAAATAATGCAATATATGTTAAGAAAAAAAAAAAAGAAGAAGAAGAAGAAGGTAGCGGGAGGGGAAGAATGAAGCGGGGGAAATCGGAGGGGTAGACGAACCATGAGAGACGATGGACTCTGAAAAACAAACAGGGTTTTAGAGGGGAGGGGGGTGGGAAGATGGGTTAGCCTGGTGGCGGGTATTGAGGAGGGCACATTCTGCATGGAGCACTGGGTGTTGTGCACAAACAATGAATCATGGAACACTTCATCTAAAACTAATGTTGTAATGTATGGGGATTAGCATAAGAATAAAAAAAATTAAAAAAAAAAAAGTAAGAGGAATCAAGTGTGATTTCTAGGCATTTGGCTGGAGCCGCTTGGTATAGTCAGGGTGGAGAGGAAACGAGTACCAAGGGCACAATATTCAAGGAGGCTCTTGCTCTCAGGGCCATGCAGGTGCAGGTGGGCCCCTGAGGGTGAGGGCCTCCTGAACTGGTGTGCTCACCTCACTCTCGTCCCAGCCTTGACTTGGAAGGTTCTAATGCTATTTATTGAGATGGGCAAATGAGTGGCAAAGGCATAGAAGTCACAAGGGAGGACAGAGAGTGAAAAAAGTGTTAGTTTGGACAAGTCGTGAGTTGTCAAGCAGTACAAATCCACAGCTCAGGGGAGCAGTCATGTCAGAGATGGAAATTCGAATGTCTCAGCATAGAGATTATCCTTTAAGTCATGGGCCAAGACTGGATAGCCCAGAGAGAGTGCGTATGAAGAGAACAGGAGGGACCAGATGGGAGACACTGCAGGCTGTAACAATGAGGATAAAGAAGGAAAGGGTAGACAGAGAAGGAGCAACCAGGGAGGTAGGAAGGAAGCCAGGAGAGGCTGGTGTTCCAAAGCCAGGAAGAAAGCCTTTGTAGAGGAGACCATCCTGAATGCTTCATTCCCCAACCCTTTACAGAGATTGTCCTGTGAAGAGGACAAAATGCTTGTGTCCTCTGTCTTACCCAAGGCCAGTCTCCATGTGTCCACCTGGGACCCTGGATAACTCCAGCTTCTCTCCACCTTTGGTGTTGCCTCACTATCAGTCCTGCTCCCTCCCAGCTTCCGGGTCACTGCCTTTCCCTGCAGTCTGGGGCCTATCCATTCCCCAGGACCTCACGCACCTCCTGTCTTGACCCTTGCTTTCTAAGGATGGGACTTGGGTCATTCATCCAACAACCGTTTATGAAGCACCTAATGTGCCAACAATGGTTCCAGGCACAGGGAGTAGGACAAGGTAGTTACCCCGAAGGACTCGCTGCCTGCCATGACACTCCTGCCCTGTGCCCCTTCAGCTAAAAGTCCTCACTGCCCAAGTCTGTATTCTGGCTCCAAGCCCCCTGGCCAGACTTACAGGAAGGCCCAGTGGACCTCCATGGGGAGATAAGGAGCCCAAACATTTCCCCTTCCATGACGTGAGGGCTCACTGAAACGTAGAACCATCAACTTTGGAGAAAGGCATGCCCGGGATGAGCCGAAGTATGTGCCCATTCAGCCCAGATCCTAGTACAGTACCTGGCATGTGGTGGTGCATGGGATGGTGGATGAATGAATGAAGTGCCCACCCTGAGTTGAAATACAAATGATTTTTGGCAACAACAAAAACAAATACATAAGGAATCTTTTCACGAGAGACGATGAAGGTTGAAGGCGGGAGGGGTGTGCGAGGTCAGTCTGCCTAAAGACAAGGTATGGACAAAGGAAACCCAGAGATCTGGCCCCATGGGGAGGCTGAGGCCACAAACCTGCTCCCTGTTGCGTCTGCTCCCTGGTGCCCAGGCTGGGTCCTGGAGCTAGCCCAGCACCCCATTCTCCAGAGCATGTGGCTTTAGCGGCAGTTTGGAGCTTAGAGCAGCCTCTCAACAATCTCGGCCTGACAGGCAGCAGCTGCAAACTCCCAGCAAGAGATTGCAAGTTTGCATTCCTGGGGCGGGAGGCGTATTGGCCTCCGGATCTCATCCCTATTGAGGGATTGGCCCTGGAGGTGGAGGGTGGGAGGGCAGCCCCAGCCTTTGCAGCCCCTCAACCCCCTTCACTTGGAAGCCAGAGAAGCTAGCAGATGGAAAGAAGCCATTTACTGATCCATGGCTCAGCTAAGGGACTGCTCAGCTCTTCAGCTAGCCTTGTAGAACTTTCCAGAGTCAACGAGTCAACTGTCCAGGCACCCATAAGGTTATCCCAGCCTCGAGCTGCCTCAGGAATCTCTACACATGGCCCCATAGATATACAGCCTGCTGGTTTTAAAGCAAATTCTGTTCAGGGCTCCCTCCTGAAGGTAAGTTGGAAAGTGTGCCACCCAGGCCCTGCCACAGGGGTCCGGCTGTAGCTTTGCATCATACCCCTGGTGCAGGACAGCCCGTGCCCATGGTCCTCTGCATCTGGACCGCCTGCACAGCCGTGCTGTACACACAGCATCTCTGTCTGAACCTGGGGACACGCCTGCGTCAGGCGACAACCTCCCCCCACCTCCCGCTCCACGGCCCCGCCTGGCAGCTAGCTGGCGCTTCTCTCCCAGCCCCATCAGCTTCATCTGTGTTGCTTTTCCCAATAGCCGACTAGTTTAGTGCTAATATTGATTAGAACAGGTCTGAGAAGCTTAATGCCGTTGACATGAAGGTGGGAACCTGCGGGCCTTACTGAAAGTACCAAACCCTAGCCCTGAGCGGAGGCTCATCAGATGGTCAGCAGTCTGTGTGTGTGTGATTAGAAGCAAGAACAAATTAAAGAACATAAGGTGCTGGAAAATACACTTTGAAAGACTGTATCTTGTAGGAATGGTACGAATGTTTAGCCCCTCTCCTCTCCCCCACCCCTCCTTTTTTTAAGATTTATTTATTTATTTATTTGAAGGGTGAGGAGAGGGAGAGGGAGAATCTTAAGCAGATTCCTCACTGAGCGGGGAGCCCAAGGTGGGGCTCGATCTCAAGACGCCGAGATGACGAGCTGAGCCAAAACCAAGAGCTGGACGCTTAACCGACTGCGCCACTCAGGTGCCCCCGAACCCCAGGCCCTTTTATAACAAGGCATTTTACCATTTGGCCTGTCTACACCCCACCTCTGTGAACGCTTCCAGGAAGGTGCACACCCACAGCCGGGCAGCCTCTGTCTCAGCAGGCACTGTGTGCCTCACCACCCCACACACCCCATAACGAGTTCCGTCCTGCAGTGTGAGGCAAAGCCTCCAGCCAACACTGGGCTTTTCTTTTCTTGCAAATCTTCCTATGTTAAGCCAAGATGCTACTCCATGGTGCTAGTTTTCATCTAATGGAGTCACCGTAAGAGTTCCCTCCCCTTCTCACAAGATGTCCCCTTAAATATTTCAAGGCAGCTAGCTGTTCTGTTCGCACCACCTCCTTTCAAAGTGAAAGGGTTCTCCTCTTCTCAATCACCCTTCAAGGGAGCAGATAGCCACATCAGACCAATCACTTGGCCCTGGACATGTTCTCTTGTGTCAAAGCCCCTTAAAGTTGGGCTGGTGCTTTGCAGTGGATATCAAGGCCCTTGACAATGTTCCTAGCTTTTATTTCCATAATCTGACTTCCAGAAATCCATCCTAAAGAAATGATCTACATATGTAACCAAGTGTTGCTCTTACAGCTCTTCCCTTGAAGTGTTGGCCTTTATTACAGAGGAATATCCGGTAAGGTGGGCAAATCAATTGCCATGTCCACATATACAGCCATCAAACACCATCTTTGTGAGGAATATGGAGAAAAGCAATATGCATAGTTATGTACTCAGTATTACGCAGCTGCACACCCACATTGCACACTCACACATACATATGGACACAGGTGCATGCCCAGACCCACACACAAAACAGGAAGGAACACCCTTAAATGTGAGCAGTGGGAATACATATCGGTGGCATTCTGGGTGATGATTTTCTATTTTGTATTTCTCAAATATTCTACAATGAGCATAAACTGCTTCTCATTTGCAATTGGAAAAGTTACTGTTTAAAATGGAACTGGACACAGAGCCCTCATATTGTCTGACTGGCCCAGGGCGTTGGTCACTCTCCCTGTGCCGTGTCCTGGCCTCCCTTGTCCTGAAGCCTGATAGGCACAGACCCGCCTGCAGCCAACTGCCCTGAGGTGTTTTGGAGGAGCTGCCCTTACCCAGTACCCCCTGCTGGTGACACCATGGGGCATGTTTTTGCCCTGGGCAGGTCTTGTCCCAGACAGAGAATGCACATGCAGCAGAAGACAGGAGGTCGTGATTCAAGAGTAAGTCATACTTGTGGAGTAAATAAAATACTGCCCACAGCAACAGGCCTGCCTTTCACATATTCCCCTTGGGGCCAGATTTTGCTAGGCCATTACCATACATGAAGGGTGGCCATGTGGGCCGATTTCACTGTGTGGGAAGTCCCCGTGAATATGTAAAAGAACCCATCCAGGAGGTTGTCTCCTCCACATGGACACGGAGGACAGCAATGCCAGGAGGACAAGGGAGGGGTCCAGTGAAGTGGTGAAAAGCCAAGAAGCTCTTCCTGGCTGTGTGACCTGAGGCAAGTTACTTAACCTCTCTGAACTTCAGCTTCTCTTAGTATAAAATGGAGACCACAGTAGGACTGTATACCCTGGTGGCTGTGAGGATTCACTGAGTGCAGTTCTTCTAAGCACTTAAAGCAGAAACTATCAGCCATCAGTGTTCACAGTTTACATGTGGCAGACCAGGGAGAGGACCTTGGCTGTCTGACCCTGTGTCAACTGCTCAGGCCATGGGGCCTATCACCTTCTTTCTTTCTCTGTCCTTTAATAAATGCCCTGTGTGTGGATGAACTGCAAAAGCAGAAGGGTGTGCACACTGAGCTCTGCGCTTTTCTCTGGGAGCGGTACAGAGCCCCTTCTTCCCCTCGGGGGCTCCACTGGGCCTTAATGTGGCACCTCTGCTGTGCAGTGCCTCCTGCCCAGCTTCCCCACCTGCCAGGACCCACATCCATCTGTTCACGAAGACCAGATGGGCCCCAGTCTCCTCCTGTGAGTTGAGTATCTGGTCCAAGGAAGCCAGAAAGGTCACTGCCATGTGTGGGCAAGCCCCCTCTCTCTGTAAACTCGCCTCTCAATAAATGATGAGTGTTGTCACATCTCACTCGAGAAGCCAGAACAATATATGCTCAAGCCTTTCCAGTCAGGATTGTTCCCACAAGCCTTTGGCTTCTGTGGGGAACATTTGGTTTAAAAGGAAATGGAATTTCCCCTTCAATATTCTTCTTGGATGACAGGTCTGTGATTGGAATCAGGGCATGAAAAATCATGCCCCGGTGGTTATTTCCATTAGTGGCTTTTGACTTTGCAGGGACACCTGGAGCACAGAGCACCCAGCCTCTCCCACCTCCCACTTCCCACCCCCACAGCTCAGGCAGGCATGGCTGTCTGACCTGGGGCTGTTTGTTATTTCAGAGCCCTGTGCTGTCTGGTCGGGAGCTTGGTGAACTCAACTTGGCAAGAACCTGCTACCTGGTCTCTCCTCACATCATTGTCCCCCAAGCCCACACTCTGGTCCGGGCCTCTTCCTCTGCAGACGTGATGGAACTCCTGAAACTCACACATACACACACGTGCACACACACACACACACAGTGAATGCTTGCTTCTCTGCCTGCGACAATCCCAGGGAAGGACTCATTGTCATATAAGACAGAAGAAATTGTTCATTGTCTAGGTTGCAGGATAGCAGAACCCAGTGAAGGAAATGGACATGGGGCCTGGAGACTCAGAAGAGGAGTAAGATGAGCCCACACTCAAGAATGAGTCCTCGAAGAAGGCTCAGTGAGAAATAGCACTGTGGCAGCATCATAGCTGGCTTGTGCATCTGGCTCCTGTCGTAGCCTGGGAGCCCTGGAGGGTAGCCACACATCTCCGTCCCTCACCCCCAGCACAGGTCCAGGCACAGACCAGTGCTCAGGAAATGTTTGTTGGTGATGGAAAGAAGGAAGAAGCAAGAGGAGCAGGGTAGCTGGCTTCTGCTCGGAGATCCGAGTGCTGTTTTCCTTAACTTCAGGCAGGGTTTGGAGGACAACGATGTGTGTTTGCTGAGCAGGATATAAGCCAAGAGGAGCGGGGTCCTCTGCGGCCAGATGAGGAGGAGCCTGGTCTGATGACTTGGAGCAGGAGGCACCAGCTACACGGGGCTCACACGCTGCTCCTGGACCGGGAGGGCCAGTGTGCAGATGCTGCATAGCACCTGCCTGCCATCAGCATGGAGCCCACGCCAACCCCCTGTCCTTCACAGAAAATGATGGCTATGCTCAGGAGCCAGAGGATTTGCCTCCTGGGGTGGGGGCCAGAGGCCAGAGGACCGATGGAAAAGGTTAGCGTCTGGGCCTGGGCGAGGAGTGCCGCCCACATGCCCACAGTATGGCTGCCAACACTCCTCAGGATGCCATCGCCTTCCTCCAGCGCCCAGAGCCCTGAGCATCCCCCATTCCCCAGTACCTGTGCAGCCAGTGGCAGTCAGCGGGGGCTGCTTCTGACCCACCGCCAGGAGGGGGAGGACTGTGAACTCACCGCCGGTCCCCAGGAAATCAGGCCATGTCCGTGCAGGCGAAGCAAAAGCACCCACAGATCGCTGCCCGAAGACAGCCCTCTCCCTGGTTCCCCTATGCTCCGGTTCTCTCAGATCTTCAGAGAAGAGTCTGTGGGCAGTGACTGTGGGCAGAGAGGAAGAATCATTTCTCTACAGAGGCTCTTGCCTCCTGGCAATGTCTGAGCCCCAAGTGCAGCTCTAAACCAGCTGGAAATGAACCCATTTCTTTCTGTTCCCTGACATTTTACATAAAGAGTCTTTCTAGCCAATAAAGAAAACAAACAACACCTGCATTGTTTAGGAACTGTGTTTGGCAACAGAAATCTGAAGACCAGTGACTTACACACAGGCACGTGATCCCCGAGGAAGCTGCTCCCCATCCTGCTGCAGCACCCAGGCAGCCTGGATTTCTGTCTGTTTTGAGGCCTGATATCCTACTCTCTTGGGAGTCTGTGTAATAACCCCCACTTGCTTCCAATCAACGGGCTTTTAAAAAGTCAGGTGAGGTTGAGGGGGGTCCTGTCTCCTGCAACAGCTTCCATTTGAACCACCTACTTCCCACAGCCTCCCATTCTTGACCCCAGTTGCAACCAAAATGCCAAAGGTTTGCCTGAAGCTGGCAGGCCTCATGGGGACAGGATTTACTGCTAAGGGAGACAAACACTAGGGGGATCCCCTAAGCAATAAGGAAGATGGTGCCATCGCCCAGCTTTCTGAGCACCCGGGGTGACAAGCAGCACATTCGTCCAGGATAGCACTTCCTTTGGGAACCTGCTGCAGGCTCAGCTGAGCTAAGTCAGAGTTTCTCCCAAAGAAACACACTGAGCGGTAAGAAGAGCCGGCAGCCCTTGAGAAATCTGATGAAGATGGAGGTACACTTGGTGGGTATCCGAAGATGTGTGTCCTGGTGCACTTTGAGAACCTCTCCACGGTACATTTTTCCCGAGTGACCGAAGTTGGTTCTATGAAAGCAGAAAGAGCTGTGTGACCTAGGGTGGGTCACCTGACCTCTCTGAGCTGTAGATCGCAGGACGGTTGCGAGGCTTGGTGATGAGGAGAGCACCCACACGGCGTCTGGCACACAGATGACACTTTTCTCAGCTTTGTCATCATGCCAAAGTTTACCGAAAGGAAGTAAAATAAAATGACCCCGCTCCAATCCTTTGCGCTGGGAGAGATGCTAAGGCTTTGCAATTAAGAAAATGAGCTTCCACGCTGGATGCACCTGTGCCCGCTGCATGCAGTGGGGCCAGTTACCCCATCTCGTTAGCCTGTTTCTCCAGCCCTGCAGTGATGCCCGTGAGAGCACCCCGCTCGGTAGGGGTGCTGGAAGACTCCCAGGAGACGGTGAACAGAGCTGATGATACCTACATCGTGTGGCTTTTGAGCTTTCCATACTAAGCAGCACTTGCTAGCATTGGCTGGTCGTATAGCTGCTATTTGCCTTTTTCTGACCTTTCCCTCGGTCAGGAGCTGCCCTTAGCATTGCTGACGTGGGGCCGCTCCGGGAGGAGCCTTTGCTATGTCCGGGGTGAACAGTGGGGTAGCAGGATGACAGGAGGGAAGACCTGAGGGCCTCTGGCTATGGGAGCCCGCTGCAGGCCTGCCAAGGACACTGCTGACCCCAGCCCAGGTCAGATGCGTGCTTGGTCGCCTGAGCTCCCCAACCCCTCCCAGCCCAGGACAACAGGTGTATGTGCTCGGTAACTCGAGCCTACCTTCTGAGGGCCTGAGCAATTGAGAGAGGACAGACAACTCTTTCTTCAGACAACCACAAGGCCAATAAACAAGTTTTCAGGGAGGCCATGGCCAGCTCGAGATTCTGCAGGGCCGGCTGTCAGTTTGGGGATTATCCAGGACCTTTGCTTTTCATAACAGTGGCAGCAATCAACCATTTGCTGAGCCACCGGTGGGGTGCTTAGCGCTGCCCGGGCTTCTCCCTATGCTGTTTCCCAGTTCTTCCTCTCTGCAGCCCTGTGCAGGGAGCGACGGATAGAAGCAGAGACACCAGAGTCACGCAAAGCAGGCTTGAACCTCAGCTCTGCCACAGGCAGTCAGTTCACCTCCTGGAGCCTCAGTTTCCTTGTCTGTAAAACACAGCTGATGATACCTACATCGTGTGGCTTTTGAGAATGGGATGAAGTGATGTCGAGAAGACTGGTAGCCCAGAGCCTGGTACAGAGTAAGCCCTCAATATACGGCAGCCAAATACATCACTGGCACAGCATCCGCACTTTAAGTGGGAGGACACTGAAGCGCGTTCAGCCAGAACCGGACGTGGTCTGACAAGCTCATGTCTTACCCACTGTGTCCTCTGCAGCACGTCTGGGTTGTTTCCCCCAGCCCTGGTAACTCTGCTGGTGGACAGACGGGAGAGAAGGAAATCACTGGATTCAGGATTCCAGCCAGAAAGAGACAAAAAGCACCAGCTAAGACAGGGGGTGGTATCGATGGCTTCTTATTGCCCAGATCGTCTTCCTGCCCCTAAATCCAGAACGTTCTTCAGAAAGGGCTAAAGATGAGTACACAGAGACGAAATCCCAAGTTATCTTCTTCCAAACACAGACTCATCAATACACAGAAAGCCACAGAACACATTTCCCTGCCCAGACTCTGGGACGAAGAGCGAAGGATAAAAGCAGATGAGATTCTTCATTCAAGGCATATGGCGACTGTCCCCAGAGAGGAGCCCTCAGGGTAT
Organism: Mirounga angustirostris; assembly: GCF_029215605.1. Taxonomy (NCBI): domain Eukaryota; kingdom Metazoa; phylum Chordata; class Mammalia; order Carnivora; family Phocidae; genus Mirounga; species Mirounga angustirostris. The sequence goes on from NW_026991709.1 coordinate 125,020,680, forward strand.
GTCCGTGTATGTGTGCTCACTCAGATGCCATGAGTCAAACGAAGTGCTGCCCAAAGCTCTGTAAGGGGTCCAAGTGACCATAGTTTCCCAAACATAGTCTTAATTATTCTAATCATTGCTTCAACTTAGCATAGCTTAAATTGGTATAAATGCATTTATAAATAAGATGTTTTGTCATGAGGTTATGCATTTTCTCCATGCAAACAATTTTATACATGACATTGAGGATATAAGTTTAAATCCATAAAGGTCTGTTTAGACCCTACTATGTCAGCAATACCATGCCTTTTAGTGAAAATACCTTTACGTTAGAACTTATCTCTTGAGATAGCAAGGCAAAGGAGGAGGTCATGGAAGAAGGTAAAGGATTCATGAAGGAGCCTGGGCTTAAGTTATAAAGACATTTCCCTACGTGGAATTATTTGGTCACAAACCAGCTTATCACTTTATGTTCCCAGGATGTGGGCACCTTTCTAGGATCTGTGAGCAAGTCTGAAACGACAGTCCTCATAGGCAACTTTGTACCATCTGCCAGGGGCTTCCTCCCAGGCCCTGATACACATGAGTGAGATCTTTTTCCTTTTCTCCCAGTCCAAGAGAAGATGTTCTTAACTGTTCTCGAGGCCTCAGTCAACACAACGTTTCCTTCCACGGCAAAAGCCAAATGAGAATGAAAACCGTCTTACGGGGGCACCTGGGTGGCTCAGTCGGTTAAAAGTCTGCCTTCAGCTCAGGTCATGATCTCAGGGGCCTGGGATCGAGTCCCACATCGGGCTCTCTGCTCAGTGGCGAGGCTGCTTCTCCCTCTGCCTCTATGATCTCTCTCTCTCTCAAATAAATAAATAAAATCTTTAAAAAAAAAAAAAAGTCTTACAGCAACTTGCTCTCATGAAACCTTCGAGTGCCCATCTGTTGTTGTGCCTGCCTCACATCTACTTCTCCCAGGTCTGTTAACAGCACGCCATCTTGCCCTGAGGCAATGTGGTTTGCAGTGGGTGTGACCCCACCCCAGGTCCAAGGCTGGGCATGCGGCTCAGGTCCAGCCGACCAGAGCACTACATCTCCCGGCTGACGGTAATTGCTTCCCGTGTGAGCAGGTGACCCAACCCGGTCAGTCTAAGCTAACGAGATGGAGCCGGTGGTGGTGGGAAGTGGGGAAGAGGGTTCTTCATCTGCTAAGCATATAAAGGTGCTAGCCACCTCACAGCTGCTCAGGGAGCTCGTGAGAAGAATCTGCCTGAAAATGAAGTGAATGTGGAAAGAGGGAAGCAGAGGAAGAGACAGACTGAGTCCTAATTACATCATTTGAGCACCATGTCTAAAGCCAGTGACCGGGCCTTTTCACTGACACACGCAAATGATACATTCTCTAAAGGTGTGTCATCCCTTCAGCTGGTTTTTCTAGTGCTTGTAAGGGATGGAGTTTGGGCTGATAACAAATTTCAACCTTAGAAGAGAGTGATTTTCCTTCTCTCTTATTATTTAATTCTCAGTCCTGTATAAAAGCCTTAGGTTATTCCTAATGTCATTAACTGTTTGCTGCCTGACCTTGAACAGGGTCATATCCAAGTGCCCTCATCAGGAAAATGAAGGCATTGGGCCCTATCTCACAAGTTCCTTCCAGCTCTGAAATTGTGGACTTCTATGAATAGTCTCTTAGCAACCTTCACACTCAGAATTAGATACAAAACTATTTTCTTCACGAGAGTGGATTCAAAACATTAAAATAAAACTGGAAAAAGTTTAAATCAAATGTCAGATGATGAAAACCACGCAAGGCCTCTTTCCTTTCGCAAAGCATAGAACCACGTGGTGTGGATGCGGCACCTGCTGGTTTCTGGTGCCTGAAAACTTCTACCACCCCCACCCCCTCCCACGCCCCTTCTACTGAGGAATTCCCAGGTGTGGCTACAGCTCATCTATCCCATTTGGCCTTTCAGAGATGGCGTACGTTACAGTTTAATAATCCTCAGACAGGTTTAAAAACAAAACTGTGGTTGCTTTGTCCATAGAATCTAAGGTCCCTTCCCAAAGCCCTTCAGCGATTCTCTGTCACCCTGGTGCCAAGTCAGATGCCTGCCCACAGGCTCCTATCCCTTCTCCTGCTCCTGCCTACTTGTGCATCCTTGGTGCATCACTTCATCTCGTGGGGCCTCAGTTTCCTCATCTGTAAGATAAGATGGTAATAGTACCTTCTTCCAAGAGTCACTGTGAGTCCTGAATGAGTAACATCCCCAGGACAGCCCCCGGCATATAGTAAGCACTGTATGAGTGTTCGCTCTCATCTTCACCACCAGTATCCTGGAGGGACTTCTCAGTGCCAACGGATGGTTGCTTGGATGGGAGAAGGAACAAACAGGTTAAAATCATGAAGTACTCAGAAATATTTCACGTCCTGTAGGTTATCAGTAAATACTTAGTAACAATGGTGTTCTAGAGACATAAAAGCAAGAATTCAGAAGGAACAAAGCACATGGTCTGCTCCCCTTCCTGCCATTTCTGCCCCCTCCCAAGTCCCTAACAAATCTCTTCTGCTTAGAACTTTTGCTACTGGCTTGCAGGGCCTAGGATGTCCAGTTAATGATGATTTGCAGCTCTTGGTGTAAATTTGCTCCTCTTGGTACCTGATATGAACTGCTCCCAAGACAATTGCAGACTCATTTCTCAATTATGTCTATTTAGGCTGAAAGATACCCAGAGTGACCAGCTGACCCCAGACTTCAGTTCCCTGGGGCACCCAGAAGTAACAGGATTTGGGAACCAATTCTCCTAACCTGCTCTCAAATGAAACAATTGATGACTCAGAAAGACCATTTACTGAGGGTAATAGGAAACAGATTAGCCCAGAGCCCCAGTCCCTGGTATCACATAGAGAATTATCTCCCAGAAGGCTCACCCTCTGAGCACCCAAAAGGCTGCTTATTGGCTTCAGAATAAAGTGGGTGTAAACCCTCCAAGTAGCACGCAGAGCAAAATGAGAACAGGCCAAGGGCCTGCAGAACTGGATTGTTACTCTTGCAAGATTTGTTAGCTGGGTGCCTTTGGGCAAATTTCTAACTTCTCTGAGCCCCAGTTTCTCCCAGTGCAAAGTGGGGCCATGATACTCACACCCCACGGAGTAGCTGTGAGAACTGAGATGGTACACGTAAAGTGCCTGCTACACCAATAAATGGTACATCTCCGTGGTTTTGAATATCCTTCCTCCTCTTGGCAAATACTTCTGTGCCAACAGCCAGCATCAGCCCGTGGATCCACTCGCTCCGCCCCCGACAGAGATGGAAAGACTCCAAACGGTTTCCATGCTGATCCCCTTTTCCCGGTTTCCGCCATCTCCTGCCATAACTTCATGGCAGTGCTCCCTGGCAAAATAACCACCCGTTGGCTCGTGATTTCCACAGGCTCATAGCCTCCATGAAGCCTCTCTCCATGCCCTCTAGGGCCATGTACACCCCAAGATTAAGATCCTCTGCCTTAATTGACCTTCCGTGGCTTCAGGCCCTCCTGTCTGTGCTTGGCTGGGACTCCTGTTACCCATGATTTCTTAGCTGGTCCCCCAAAGTAGCAGCGTAAGGGTCTCTCGCTCCACAGTTCACAAAGTACCACAGAACAAAGTGACACGTTCTCCCTCGAATGGTCACGGAAGGCTAATTCCGCACCTCCTCAGCCTCCTCTGTGTGGGTCTGCCTCGAAAGACCTGCTTTCCCAACTCTCACCTCAAAATCAAAGGGCCTTCCCAGGAATGGGGCCTGCAGAGTGTCCAACTGCCCCCTCCGTCCAGCAATCCCCATCCCGAGCCTCATCCCACTCCGAGGCCCGCCCCTGCGTGTTCCCGGGCTCCCGTCCTGCGAGCCACCTGTCCCCGGGCTTCACTGACAAGTGCCGCTGGCCTGCAAAGCTCCTCTGGGCTCTGCCACCAGGGCAGGGGAACGAATTAAGAGACCGGGGTTAAAAGATAGCAGGCTTCAGAAGCAGACTCTAAACAGACTTGAATAGCAGAAAGTTTCAAAGGCTCGCGCTGAAGTCCTCATAAAACTCCCGCCGCCTCCTCTGTGAGCTGGCAGTCCCAGGCTCTTTCAGATCTCTGAGCCGCCCCCTTGCCCAGCCACCAGCTCCAGTCCTGCCAAGAAACCAAAGGGCCTTTTGTGTTGAAGCCTTTCAGTGGGAAGAGACTGGCGGGGGGCTCTGGACCCTCCCAATCTGAAACACGAATGTCTCATAACCCCGCTAAGCCAGAAATTCTCTACCCTCTCCTGCCAGGGAATGATGACAGTCTTGAGCTGGAGGGGGACTTAGTCCTATGTCTCCACATGCTCATCTAGCGGGTGAGGAAACGGGCTCAGTCTCTTCAGTACAATGGAGCTAATCTTCTTGTTGGCCCAGAGCTCTCAGGAGGGAGCGGCCCAGCGGGACATGCTCGTGGGTGTCCAGAAGCCTCGCCTCATCCGTGTGCTATTCCACGCACAGTCTCCTCACTCGGTGGCTGCGCAGGACTCACGGAGCCTGTTCCTCCATGGCCCGAGTTTCAGGAAACTTCACAGTGTTGGCAAGACTATCGAAAACTGAACACGAATAAATGGTCACACAGAGCTTTAAAATGTATATACGTCTTCATCTACTCTGGCTGCCATAACAGAAGCCACAGGCCGCGTGGCTTACACAACACACATTCATCGTGTGTGAAATCGCGGTGTCCACGGGGTGGGTTTCTCCTGAGTTTCTGGCTGGGGGGACACACCTTTCAGCTGTGTCCCTCCCACGGCCCTTTGTCTGTGCGTGCACCAGCTCGTGTCTCTTCCTCTTATTATAAGGCCACCAGTCCTGCTGGATTGGGGCCACCATTATGGCCTCATTTTACCTTAATTACCTCTTTTAAAGGCCCTATCTCCAAATACAGTCACATTCTGAGGCACTAGAGGTCAGGACTTCAATACTTGCTGAACAGTACTGCCCTCCTGTCAGGGCTCACAGCTGGGCTCTTATTTCACCAAGGTAGTTATGTTTTTCTCTTTTAAGAACATACACATTGCTGTGGGCTGAATTGTGCCCCCCCACACACACACACACATTCATATAGTGCGGTCCTAATCCACAGGGACAGGCCCCTGGCCGTGCTGAGACACCTGCATGCAGGACTTCCTCCACCACCTGCTGGCTGAGCCGTGGTCTACTGTGGGTCGGCGTGCGGCCAGAGAGCGGTTGGAAACTTCCATCAGGCAAGGAGTAAGTGCAAGCCTAGAACCAACAACCTGGGTCCTAATGAGCCTTGGACAAGTGACTCAGTGTTGCTGACATTCAGTTGTCTCTTCAGTACAATGGAGCTAATCTGTCCTGAGCACTTCACAGGAAAGTAGGGGAGAGCAAATAAGATAAAGCGAATACAGGGCAGCCTACTGTGAACTGTAGTTACACAAATAAGAGAAAGTTATTAAAACTCATGTTTCTTTTTCCTTTCGAGTAAACTAACATGTCCCCCACAAAAAGATGACTTCTCCAAAAGCATGGTTATCATCGATGGTGTTTCTTAAGAGCCAGTGTCTCATGGGCCCATATGTCACCAGCTGTACTTGTCCTGGGACCTGAATGAGCTCGGGGGGTGGGGTGGTTTGCTTTGTCCCAATGAATGGTATGTGTAAAGGGTCTATCCCTGCTGTGTCAGGGAACTGCTCATGCAGAGGGAGAGGTGGGCCTGAGCTGAGTCCCCAGCGATGTGGTGGACATGACCAGGCACTGGCATTCCCAGTGGAGGGGATGCAAGGCAAAAATTCACAATGGAGGTGGGAAGATCTGTAGAAGCAGCACAGGGTGGTGGGTACCAGCCAGTCCCTAGAGCTGGGTTTGAATCCAGCCCCACATCTTTGGGCAAGGTTCTTAGGCTCACTGTGACTCAGTGTCCTCATCTGTAAAATGGAAACTATTAGGGCACCCACTGCATAAGTTGTTGTGGGCTTTAAATAAGTCATATATCAAGAGGTCTTAGAGTGGTAGCTGGGACATGGTGAGTGGCCAGGGAGTGTTAGCTGTCAGTTCACCCTGTTCTTTCATTAAGCACTGGCTGAGCAGCTGGTATGTGCCCAGCACTATGCTAGGGACACAGCCTTGCCCTCCAGAAGCACACAGTATGCATAGATGTGAAACCACTTAAACAACTTTTCAACAGTCTCTCAGAGATAAGCCCAACACTTATGGAAACCAGGAAGAGCACATGACCCAGCCTGAGTGGAAGTGGAGGGAGGACAGACATGGGATGGGGAATCCAGAAAATCATCCCCAAGAAGGTATCACCTGGTCCAGTCTTAAGGAGTAGGAATATCCTCGGAGGGGGCTGAAGGTAGGAGGGCACCACATGCAGAGAGATGTGGGGCAGCGTGGTCCCCATGGCAACCAACCAGCAGTTCTGGGTTGGAGGAGCTTATGACTAAGTAGGGATGACAAAGGACACAGCTGAGTGCCTGGCTTGATCCCATGTGGTTTTGAGCAGGGAATAGCATACTTGGATTTGTGGTTTAAGCCTGAGCACAGCAAGAGGTAGAAGTGGAGGGGAGAACATTAGAGGGGATAACAGAAAGTGAGCCATGAGCAGACAGGCCCAGGGGCCATAGTGATGGGGATGCAAAGAGAGCAAGGACACCAGGAATACTTACAAAGGACATGGCATGATGTGACCGGGTAACTATATGAAGAGGGGGAGAAGGTGCTGGATCCATGAGAGTACTTCAGAAAGAGAAAGGGGGTTCAGAGGAGGACAAGTCTGCCATGCAGGTAGGGGGTCCAGTTCTTAGTCCCGAGCATGGAGCATGGAGGCAGCAGCCCAGGGAGAGGGAGGGGAAGATCAGAGCAGAGGCCTAGCCCAGAGTCAGGGGAGGCGCAAGCATCCAGGGATGAGGAGACAGTGAAGGGACCTACAGGAAGCCGAGGGGCAGAGGTCTGAGCCCACCCTGGTGGAGGGAGGACAGGCCCTGGCAAGGCTTGGCCACAGGAGGGCAGTAGAGTGCCCAGGGAAGGTGGGCAGTGACCCAGGCAGAGCATCAAGAGGGAAAGGGGTGGCCAGGAAGCAGACTAGCACATCTGGACCTTCCTTTGGGAGATGTGAGTGAAATGGGGAAGAGAAAAAGGTATGAAGTAGAATCGGGGGGGAAGCTAATTTTTAAATGGGAGAAGTATGAACTAGGACCAACAGGGGCAAAGGTGGAGGACGGAAGGGAAAAGTGCTTCCTGAAAGGCCCAGCCCCCAGGAGGTCAGAAGGCATGATACCAGCCTGGGATCCTCTGGGGGTAAGTGACAGAAAACCTGATTTACCTGGACCTAAGAAACGGAGAATCTGTTGGCTCATGTAACTGAAACATTCCAAGGTAGTCTGACTTCGGCGCAGCCAGATCTAGGGGCTCAAGTGGGATCACAGGATCAGGCTTCTCTCCCTCTGTCTCCTGTCTCTGATTCTTCTCTGTTGACCCCATTCTCAAACAGATGCACCTTTTTTCATTCTTCTTTTTAAAAACGGATATAATTCACTTATAAAACTCACCCTTTTAAATGTACAATTGTACTTTACAATTATTTTAACTATATTGACAAGGTTGTGCAACTCTCACCTCTATCCGATTCCAGAACATTTCCATCACCTCCCACCAAAAACCTGTATCCATTAGCAGTCACTCCCCATTTCCCCCTACTCCTGGCCCCTGGCGAGAGGCTATGTGTGGCTTTGGGAGGAGTGTGTTCATATCGGAGGCAAATAACTTGCAAAATTGTTTATGAAAATAGCTCAGAGAGTCTCAAAAATGATATCCGGTTTGGTTTATCTAGTTGGTAATAGATAAAAGCCTTTTCTTGTGTTCGGAAATTATTTTCCAGTCCCCAAATTCCATCTTTTTAACATGCACTGGCACTATTTCTACTTAAGATCTTTGACCCAATTACCCAGGCATTTCAGTCCTCCAGAAACGATGGAACAATGACTAAAGAGTTTTACCATGACTGAAATCATCATCAGCCTCATCTATAGGTAACAAGAACTGAGGCACAGTTAGCCTGGGGCAGCACTGGTGTTATACAAAATGCTTAATGATCCACACCACACAGGAGCTGATCAATCAGGGCAGATAGCAGCTGTCAACAGCCTGGTGCATCCATACCATGCACACCAGCCAGAGAGTGGGGCCCAAGAGCCACTGGTCATTACTGCACTGCTAGACCCTTGTGTTATGTGGGCAACAAGCATCAGGGCTGGAGGAGTGGGTAGAGGGAGAAGCCAGGACATTACCCCAGCACAGGGTCTGACCACAACCTCCAAGAACAGGCTCATGAAGAGGAGGAAAAGGGCTGTTGCTCTGAATCCATGGTCTGTCTCCTCTGGCTACTGCATAGTCTGCCTCTTCCATTACCTGCAACTTCGAAGATGGAGGGTCTCTGAGATGTAAGACGAATTCTTTTGGGTGTGAGGGTGAGAGTGAAGGTGGTGGAGGTGGTGTTGGTGGTAGAGGTGAAGGTAGTATTGGTGATGGTGGTAGACGAGGTGATGGTGGGAGGAGATGGTGATGGTGGTGGGGGGGGGTGATGGGGTAGAGATGAGGTAGAAGTGGAGGTGGAGATGGTGATGGTGATGGTGAGGGAAATGGTGATGGTGGTGGAGATGGTGATGGTGAGGGAGATGGTGATGGTGGTGGAGATGGTGATGGTGAGGGAGATGGTGATGGTGATGGAGATGGTGATGGCGATGGAGATGGTGATGGTGATGGTGGGAAGAGATGGTGATGGTGGTGGAGGGGGTGCTGGGGTAGAGATGAGGTAGAAGTGGTGGTGGAGATGGTGATGGTGATGGTGAGGGAGATGGTGATGGTGGTGGAGATGGTGATGGTGAGGGAGATGGTGATGGTGGTGGAGATGGTGATGGTGAGGGAGATGGTGATGGCGGTGGAGATGGTGATGGTGAGGGAGATGGTGATGGTGAGGGAGATGGTGATGGTGGTGGAGATGGTGATGGTGAGGGAGATGGTGATGGCGGTGGAGATGGTGATGGTGAAGGAGATGGTGATGGTGGTGGAGATGGTGATGGTGATGGTAAGGGAGATGGTGATGGCGATGGAGATGGTGATGGTGATGGTGAGAGGAGATGGTGATGGTGATGGTGGTGGAGATGGTGATGGTGATGGTGAGGGAGATGGTGATGGTGGTGGAGATGGTGAGGGAGATGGTGATGGTGGTGGAGATGGTGAGGGAGATGGTGATGGTGGTGGAGATGGTGATGGTGATGGTGAGGGAGATGGTGATGGTGATGGTGGTGGAGGGGGTGATGGTGGTGGAGATGGTGATATTAGTGGATATGGTGATGGTGGCAGATGTGGCAGCCTCTTAATAGAAATATAGCAATAAGATGTGCTTAATTAAGAAGGAACCAGTCCAAGGGAAAAGTAGAGTGTGCACTCACCTCTGTGGAAATCTATAAGATGTCAGTGCTTGGAAGTCTACTTGAAGAGCAGTTGAGTTCAGTGAAAAGAAGAAACAGAAATGATTTTATCACGGGACTTAACTGGATACCACTCAGACAGAAAGCCATTCAGAAGTTGGGAAGGCCTGCTTTGTTAAAAGCAGCTCCAGAATGTGTTCTTGCCTTGTCTTGAAGGTCAAGGCAGAACTCATAATGCCACCTCCTACTTGTCCTCCCTGCTCTGGGTGGACCCAGCTCCTGGGGGTCAAGGGCCATCTGGCAGCCCCCCTCCTCTTTGGCTCACACCAGGACAGCCTTTCTCAGTCCTCACCTTCCTCCTCACACCGAGGTGGACAGCTGTGTAGACGGGGAGGCCCATGGTCATGATCTTCATGGCTTCCTCCATCCATGACCTGGCCAGGGTCACATGAGAAGCAGCATATCAGAGCACCCCAGGAGTTTGCAAAGTGCAGACTTAGATTTATAGATTTTATAGGCCCCAAGCTCCTCCTTCGAGGGCAGCCCCACAATGCAGCCCCTGAGCACACACTGGAGCTCCACATTTCCAGTTCTTGGCACTTCCATTGGGAGGGTCTGAGCAGAGGCCTGGGATCTGATGTGTGGCGGCTCCGTGCAAGTCCTTCCTCAGTAGCTGGAGTACAGGGATTGCCAGCCACCTCATCTGGAGCCAAGGAGCCCCTTCCAGGATGTGTCACCAGGCAGATATGCCAGTGAAGCAGACCCATGGGTGTCTCACTAGGTTTTTCATACTGCTGAGTTGTGAAATACTAAAATATATATATTAATCTCCACCTCCCAGTGCCTGCTAATATTTGGTCTTTGAGCCCAGTTCCCAACAGAAAGCTCCTAAAACCCTTGTAATTTCCTGGGTGACAGGAGGCTAGGAGGAGGTACTCTTGGAGGGTTCCTGGATGGGAGCTGGTCACTAGAAAATCCAAGCCATGATTACAAGCTTAAGCCCCAACTACCATCCTCCATAGAGGGGACTGGAGCAAGGAAATGGGTTAATAATTCGTCATGACTATGTGATGAAGCCTCCATAAAAAGCCCAGAAGCGTGGAGCTCGGAGAGCTTCCAGGTCGGTGAGCACATCTATGTGCCGGGAGGGTGGTGCACCCCAACGCGACAGAGACAGAAGCTCCTGCACTCAGGACCCTTCCAGTCCTCACCCTATAGATCTCTTCACCTGGCTGTTCATTCCTAGCCTTTAAAATATCCTTTGTAATAAATCAGCACGAGTAAGTAAACTGTTTCCTGGGTTCTGTGAGCTGCTGAAATATACCATTTGAAGGGATGACATCCCGCTAATTTTTTCTGGAAACAGCCCGTGTGCCTGAAGAAAAGGGCTCTGCTTCCTGAGACCGTGGCCAGCTGAGTAGCACAGCTTCCTGAATCTTCCTTCCCCTTCTTGCTGCCTCGAAGCCATCCCCCCTGCCTCCTGCTGCCTTGGGATTGCAGCCCAGCCCACCCCTTCTCAGAAAGTGTTAGCACAAGATTCTGCCCCAGGCTCTGTTTTCTATAGTGCCTGGAAAGACAGCTATCCAAAATCTTCCTCCTCGGGCGCCTGGGTGGCTCAGTTGGTTAAGCGACTGCCTTCAGCTCAGGTCATGATCCCAGGGCCCTGGGATCGAGTCCCGCATCGGGCTCCCTGCTCTGAGGGGAGCCTGCTTCTCCCTCTCCCACTCCCCCTGCTTGTGTTCCCTCTCTCGCTGTGTCTCTCTCTGTCAAATAAATAAATAAAATCTTAAAAAAAAAAAATCTTCCTCCTCACTTCCAGGGGTGTAGGTAACGAGTCTGGGGGTGGTGGGGATGAGTTGGAGGAGTACTGCCCAGGTCTGCACTAGAGATATGAAGGAAGGCTGACCTGGGAATGAGCTATTACAGTGGGAAACTGGTGTCTGCCTCGCCTGCCAGGAGCTGGCCCGGGTGGGCCTGGGACACTGATGGGATGAGGCCAGGGGAGGAACCAAGAGAGCTGCACTGGGGATCTTCTCAGCCTGAGAGCCAGTAGGGCCATTAATAGAAATAGGGGAGAAGCTGGGAATTGAGCATGGATGTTAGGGTAAGACACACATGGACTCTGGTCCAGGCTCTGCCACTTACTAGCTGTGTGCCCTAGGGAAGGTCACTCGTCATCTCTGGCCCTCATTTCTTCAACTCTAAGGTAGAGGCAGTGACGACCTTTCCCCTGTTTAAGCGACGAATTGAAATAATAGTCAGCACAGAGCCCAGGCCATAGCAGGAAATGGATAAATTAACGTGTCGTCTTGTCTTTGTGGCCTTGGCCCAGCTGCTGCGTTTCCTCAACTGCACAGTGGTTGGGACTGAATCGTGACCGCCAAGGTGCCTCCCTGTCTGCCCATCCAGGGATAGACAGAGGGCCCCAACCCTTCCTGGGGCACTGGCTGGTGAACCAAGGAATGTGGGAAACCTTCAAGTCTGTGGAGAAAGTTCCCTCAGAGCCTTGGCCCCTGCCGATCCAGGACCCACAGGGTGGGGAGGCAGCGAGGACAGGACAGGGGTACCCACTCCCGGCTCCTCCTGACGCAGTGTCTCTGACTGTAATTGGTGTGACCCCACACTAGAATTTCCTGGGGAGCCTGATGGAAATGCATATTCCTGGCCTCCTTTTGACCAGCCAGTCAGACTCTGGGGATGGGCCTGGTCCCTGAACTTGAATGTACCCCCCAGTGATTCTGCTGTACACTAACACCTAAGAAACACCGTCAGGACCCCAGACCCAGGAGCCCAGGGTCAGGTGTGACTTCTTCCCTCTCGATGTGCTGAGGCTGAAAGGGCCTTGGCTTATGAGGGCTCTCCTTCCGCCAAGAGCCTGACCAGAGGAAGCACTCTTGTCTATCTCTCCCTCTTACCACAGCTACCCCAGCACGCACCCCCTCTTTATCTGCCTCCAGGAATTGGTCTCTCTCTGTCTCTCTCCCTGACTGTGTCTCTCTCCGTGTCCATCTTCCTCTGTCTCTCTACTTCCGTGTCTCCCCGCCCCCCACCGCTCATCTCTCTCTTTCGATTGCCCTCTTAGCTCCTCTGTTCCTATCGTTCTCTTTTTCTGCCTCTTTGTCTGTCTCTGTCTCTCAGTCCTGCTATTTCTCTGTGTGCCTCTTTCTCTCTCTCTTTCCTCCTCTCTCTGTCCCTCTGTCTCTTTGTCTCTCTCTGTCTCTGTGTCTCTCTGTCCCCTGTTTCTCTTTCTGTTTCTTTCCCCGTCTTCTCCATCCCTTGAGGCCTCCAGGCTGCTGGCTGGGAACAGATGGTTGTCAGGCCTTGGCCAGAGGCACATGTCATCACAGGCTCCTCCCTCAGTGGCAGCTTTTCAGCCACCACCTGGGGAGTGCAAATTGTCCTGCCACCAACAGGTCCCTGTCATCACTGTGCTCCAGGGCCTGACCCAGCCCCACGCCCAGCCTGCCCCAGGTAACCCTGTGACAGGCAACCTCCCCAGTTTGCTTGCGCAACAGGAACTCCAGGGGCCAGAGGCCTCAAGGGGAGGGCTGGGGGAGGGGAGGGAGCCTTGCACCCACCCAAGAAGCTTATCCCAGTTGCAGAACTGGGAGCTGGGGGTCTCCCTGAGAGGCATGGTCAAGGCCAGCCCTGCCCCGCCTCAGTCTGCAGAGAGCACCAGTGTCTGGTGAGAAGCCAGGGCTCCCCTCTCCCATGGCCCATCCTGTGTTCTGGCCCTCCCTCTCCCTTCTTCCCTGGAGCAGACCCCAAGGCAACCTGGGGGCAAACCTCTGCACTGGATGGGGGAAAGGGGACGGATGTCGCAGGATCCCTCACTTACCGTGTGCCGTGCAGGAGGCCAGCTGCCGAATCCAGAACAGCAGTGCCAGGCAGGAATCAACACAGCCCGTGTTCACATGAGAAACCAAGACCCAGAGAAGTGACGTGACCCTGGGAGCCTGGGTGGCTCAGTTGGTTGAGCGACTGCCTTCGGCTCAGGTCGTGATCCTGGAGTCCCGGGATCGAGTCCCGCATCGGGCTCCCTGCTCGGCGGGGAGTCTGCTTCTCCCTCTGACCCTCCCCCCTCTCATGCTCTCTCTCTCTCATTCTCTCTCTCAAATAAGTAAAATCTTTAAAAAAAAAAAAAAAAAAAAGAGGTGACGTGACCCTTCCAAGGTCCCATAGCACCAGTGGGGGACCCCAAGCGGTTTCGTTACACACCTGCACACACCCCTGGAATGGCTTGAAAGGAACCCTTGCTGCAGGCGGGAGGTCGACTGCTCGGGGAGAGCGCAGATGGACGGCCGTGTGCCCGTGCACGAACACACAGTATACAACGCCCTACCCCCCTCCGATGTTCCTGAGACCCCACAGTGAGGTGCACGCAAGGAGGCTCTTTCTGTCCTTGCTCCTCCCATCTGGCGTCCCAAAGGTGCCCTGACAATGAGGGGAGTGGCAGCCTGTCTGTGGTCGTGTCCCAGGTTCAGGGACGGGACTGGCCCTGTTTCAGAACAGGCACCGCCCAGTGCCAGCCACGTGCTGGGCCACGCCCTGCACCACCTCACTTTGTCTTCTACATTGGGCAGTGGGCATGACTGCAGCCAGGTTACAGATCAGAAGACTGAGGCTCCCACTTGCCTGGCAATGCTGGGACTGGTCCTCCCTCTTTCATAAGTGACCTTTTCAGGATGAAAATAAAAACAGCCAGCAGGGCCCCCCACCCTAGACCCAGGGAAGCAAAGGGGAAGGCAGAGCCCAGGGGAGGCAGGAGAGGCTCTGCTGGATGGAACTGGCCTAGTGGGTGTCCAGATGCTAGAGGAGCCAAGAGCAGCCCCCGCCTTGTGGGCTCAGAGGGAAGGCCTCAATTTTGTGGTTTTCATGCATCTAGGAGGCCACTGAGCTGGGGAGCTTTCTCTGGAGCCTGCCTTTCCCTGTCCCCAGCCTCCTCCCTTCATCCCTCCTGGCTGGAGGGAGAACAGGACGGCAGGATGCAGTGGGAGAAGGCTGGCTCATGTTTCCCCCCTCTCTCCCTGGCAGGGATTACATGGTGAGCAAGGAGGACAGCTGAGCTGGCAGGTGGGTGGCCTGGTCATGCTGAGGGAGAAAGCTGGGGAGGAAGGACGGCTGAGGGAACTGGGACCTCGAGCAGCCACTCTCCTCACACATCCCCTCTTCCCAGCCACTCCGGGGCCACGGGACCCAGCTCCACTACCTGAGCGCCTGCATTCCATTCCCCCCAAACTCTGCTCTGCAGGGTAGGCAAAGCCAAAGCCAAATAGTATCTCGAAAGACAGACAGATTGACTTCAGAGAATAGAAGACCCACAAGTTTGGAGGAGACTGGGGCTCATGTGAAGGAGACCTGTGTAATTCTAGAATCTCTCATGTGCATGCCCCTCACCCGGCTGCCATCATATCCCCCACTGCATAAGCTCCGCAGCTGTTTCTAGAGAGCCTCAGTCTGGTCAACTGCAGAGCCACTTCACCCCACTCAAAGCCCTCTCCCTGAGTTGTCCGTAGAGCCTATGGTTGCTTGGGCCACCTACCTAACCATCTGGAAGTACTCCAGCCTTGGGGTGGTGATTGTCAACACTTAGTTCATCAGGTGGTCAGGGAACAATTTGGTGACATCAAACAACGAGAACTGGGTATGGATCCAGAAAGTGCCAGGAGTGATACGTCAGTGGGAAACTGCACATCCTGGGTGCCAGAAGGGCCTGGAGTTGGGGCTCGTGGACCCCTGGCTGAAGCCCTAACAGATGGAGGTGAAGCTGAGCTCTGCTCCCTGGAGCTATGCTGGGTCTCCAGAACCCCCCCACCCCGCAGGAGGAGAGCTTGGACCCAGACAGGCAAAGCAAAGCTGGATATTGGACTGGTGTGTGAATGCCTGTAGATCTGCCTAAGGTGCTTGGTTCATCCTGGCAGAGAGACTCCAGGGCCAGGAATCTTCCAGAAGGATGCTGGATCTAGTGCGCATCCCCCTCCCCGCAACCTCCTTCTAGCTAGTCACCGTAGGAGTGACTGTGTGTTCCCATCCAAACACACTTCAGGCAATGCAGCCCGGAAGTTAACTGTCAGACAGCATGCTTTTCACTTGTCCTGGACCTGTTTGCTTCAGGCTCTCATTCTGATGCTCTGTGTTAGCAAGCATGTTCAATCTAGCCCTGCTCTTCATGTTTTATTCATGTGGAACACGTGCCCTGAGTCCCATGTCCTCATCTATAAAATGCAGGGAACTACCTCGAAAGGTTGTTAGGATGAGTAAGACTAGTGAAAGCTCCTAGCACAGGGTCCAGCACAGAATATGTACCCAACACATATTTTTTTCCTTCCTTCCCTCCCTCCCTTCTTTTTTTCTTTCCTGCCTTCCTTGTCCCCACTCACCCTCTCTCTCTCTCTCTTTCCATTATTATCTTCCCAAACTGCAGGGTCTAAGTATCTTGGTTGATCCTCCTGCAGCCCCATCTTCTCCTTCAGCTCCCCAGGACTCTCTTCAATTCCACTGCTCCCTTCAATTCCACTGATCCACACTGTTTTCTAGGTCGACCACAAGAGAGACTCATTCATCTCTGTGTCCCCACAACACCAGACACAAGGCCTGGAGAACAGCGTCTGGTTCCAGCTGGGATGAAGGAAATGGTAATGGATGGGGTGAGGCGCAAGTGGGCAAACCGCTGAATGAGTGGATGGGTGGGACAAGTTAGATGGGAGGGATAGGAGAGTGGGGTTGGCAGAGAGATTGAGGGTTGATGTTTGGGTAGAGAGGGTGGCATGGGTGAACGAATGGCTAAGCGAGAGATGGATGGATGAGAGGGGGACTGGATGGGTGGGTAGATGGCCTGGATGGATCGACAGGAGAGAGTGTGTGAAAGCATGGATTGTTGGATGGATAAATGGATGGACAGAAACACATGCCATGGCTGGCTTTGCGCTGAGGCAGGGAGGTGCAAAGAGCTCACGTGGATGCTTTTCATCCCAAATCAATGTTTTCACTGTCTCCTTCTGCTCTCACACCGTAAGGATGTGGCGGGGAAGGAAGGGAGTGGCTGACGGCAGCTGGAGCCGGGTACTATCTTTGTTGCAGATTTGCCAAGCACTGGCTTGCTGAGTCCTGCCCCCAGGCTGCCAGCATCCCGGTGCTCAGAGCCACAGGACTGGAGAAAGGCTGAGGGCACCCCGGCCCCTCCCTGGCCACTTCCACCAGTCTCATCCTTGGACGATGCGGCACAGAAGGGAACTGACTGTACGAGCCGAGCTTTGAGTGTCCTCGCGCTCAGCACCAAAGGCGGGAAACTTGCCGATTTCAATTTCACCTCCCGGTCTGCGTCTGCCACAGGGCAAGCTTGCACGCGGGCTGTGCCGAGGTTAGGCTGCAAGTGGCCTCTACATCGCCCTCGCTAAGCCCAGAGCTCTTGAGAACCACTGTATCGTCCTCACTGCCTCATCCCAGGGATGGAGTTCCTGACACAGAGTTGGCATAGAAAAAAATGTTTGTGGTTAAATAAAATGGATAATGAGTCTTAGACACTACTGACTGTCATTTTGGGGAAAGAGGGATGTATTGGAAAAGAATGGTAGACCTTGATCTAGGACACCGAGCTTGAATCCCAGCTCCACCATTTCCCAGCTGTGTGGCCTCGCACAAGGGTCTGCACCTCTCTGAACCTCCATTCCCTCATCTGTGAAATCAGGATAACAGTTGATACTGCTCAACTATCTTCTGAGGCTGCGAGGGTCTCATTGGGAATCGGCTTCTCGTCTGGTCATTTTGAGTCACCCCCACCCGGGAAGCCTTGATAGCCAAGCCCCAAAGCTGAACATACCTTCTGCTCTGCCTTGTCACCCAGAGGGCAGAACAGGGCCTGTTGGGAGGGGACCTGCAGGCCGCAGGAGGTGAGCACGTTCCACTTTCAGGTTTCTCTAACTTGGGCTATGCATAATCACCCTGACCTCAATCTTTCTCGGTGAATTATGGAAAAAGAGTTCTCTGAAAATGAGGCATGTGCAAAAGTTCCACTGGGTTCCCTGTCCTCCCCTCATTTCACCCTTCCCAACTTAATAAGGACCATGGCTTATTAGCTGTTCCCGTCCAGCTCTCCTTGTCCTGTGCCTGCACACGTGAGACTAAAAATACCCGTGGCTCCTATTAGAAGCTGTGCCCCGGGGACAGGCAAGCCTGGAGTCTGCACTGACACGGGAAACTGGCTCCTGGTGACCCCTGGGACCCAGGCCACAGCGCCCAACCCGTGTGGGGCCGATGGGCACCGCACTTCATGCCGACAGTCACCAGGGGTCTTCAGGAATGATCAAAAGGCTGTTCTGAGTTGACTTGTGTCTTCATGCAAGACACCCCAGAGCGGTCTCCTGTGACTCTCCTCACCACCTTGTTGGACACCGTCCCACCACGCAGCTGTGAGTGCTCTCCCCCGGGGACTCCCGTCACTCAGAGCACTGCCCTGGGCCCTGCAAGAGAGGCTGGCCTAAACCTTCAGCCCACCGGTGGAAAAGACCTCTGTGCCCTTTTTCACTAAAGCATGCAGAATGGGCAAGTGTGTCAGGCTTGGCGGGAGTCCTGGGCCCATCTAGAAGCCCGTGCTGACTCCCTGGGAAAACTTTGCGATCCCATTTCTTGATCCTGTTTCAGTGTCAATAAAATGGGTATAAAGGCATCAGCCCAGCCTTGGGCTACCGCAAGGACTCCGTGAGTTTGTGGAAGTCAAAATGCAGACTTCTGTATAGGAATCACTGACCACCAAGGAACGAACTCTGAAGTGGGAAGTCCGCATGAGGACCTCTTGTTTCCGTCAGAGAGGCGGATCGAGGAATATGCAAGGGGCATTTCAATAGCTCAGCAATAAACCCTTGGCGAAGCTGAAGAGGTAATCTCTCCATGGGCTTTCATGTGCCACTGGATACCTCTCTTGGCATGGCTGGAGATATTTTGGAAGTGGTGGTGAGAGACAAATTGATTCTCATCGTCTCCATCCACAGGAAAAGGCCAAGAATGCCATAGTGTATAAAGACTTCAAAATTCAAACTACCCGGAATGTGGGATGTAGTGTTTCCCACATTTGCACATCGTGATGTACAAGAAGATGGGATTGTACTAAGCTATGGAGAGGAAAAATAGGGAAAATCAATGAAAGCGTCGTGGATAGAAATACTGAAACGGGCTGACGGGCCGACCAGGGAAAGACCTGCCAGAAAGGCTGAGAAAGGGAACTGTGTTTAACAGAAAAGTCACAGCTTATGGCTCCTGCTTGGGGAAGGGTGGAGGCGGCTGCATGGGACTGAGCAGTGCTGTTGGAACGAAGCACTCGCCCAAATTCATGCTCCAGATGGTTCTGTCAGCAGTGGGAGAAGGTGCGTTTAGAGCTGCTTGTCCTCAGTTAACCTCTTCTTCCATTCCCTGACGGTCTGAGAGAAAGGAGCAAATACTATAAATCTCAGGAAGGCTGCTACGCCTCCGGGCTACAGGGAGAAGTCTTGGCTGGCTGGGAGCGTTCATTCTGCCCAATTTGACTCTAACATTTATTGAGCACCTCCTGTGTGCAATACACATAGAAGGCCCAGCATGTGTGGGGGGAGGAGGATGGGAGGGGACTCAGGAATGAGGAAGACCATGTCCTGGCCCTCTAAGAGCTTAATGTGGTCTGAGGCCAGGCAAGGACTTCACCATACACTTTGCTATGAAATAGAAGAGACCTGAGGTAGTTTACAAGAATATTTTTTTTTTCAAACTAACATTTACTTTTTTTTTAAGATTTTATTTATTTAGTTAACAGAGAGAGCACAAGTAGGCAGAGTGGCAAACAGAGGGAGAGGGAGAAGACTCTCCGCTGAGCAGGGAGCCCGATGTGGGGCTCTATCCCAGGACCCTGGGATCATGACCTGAGCCGAAGGCAGACGCTTAACCAACTGAGTCACCCAGGCACCCTTCAAACTAACATTTAAATGTCCATGCCATTCCAGTGGAAAAAAGGAGAACTGAGGATGGTTAAAAAGAGAGGCACCACAGAGAGCTGGCATCCTCCAGGAGCTCCAAGAACCAGGGTGACTAGGAAGGCTTCAGGGTGGAGGTGAGGGCCAGAATCAGACGTCAAAGGATGACCAGATTGTACTTGCCAGAAATGTCTAAACGCGCATTTCCGGAAAAAGTGACAGCAATAACAAATTCAGAAGTGGGAGCAAGCCAAGCCAGGCCGGTCAAGGCACCACAGGAAGCGAGTACCAGCTTCCAAAAAGGTTTCTGGGAAAGGTCTCTGGTTCCCCATGTAAGTTTGTCTATATCAGCAGAAGCGAGGGTGTGAAGAGTCTGGGCCGTGGTCTGTGCTCTTTACCGAGGTGCCCCACTTTCTGTGTACCATTCCCTCACTGCACCAATGTAGAACACCATACATGTCTACAAATTGCCTGAAAGCCTTTCATGTATTGGCTTTGTCTATCACATCTCTCTAGAGAAGACAGAAACCTGCCTCCTGGGATCTCTAGAGGGCTGAAAGAGTTAGGACTGGTGGTCCCCGAAGAACCACTATTTCTTAGGAAAAACAAAAATGTGAGTCAGGACACACCCCTTCTGGTGAAAACCTCATCTGCCAGAAGCAAGCCTCCCCTTGTCAACCACTCTCCATCTCCAAGACAGCTCAGGGCTCAGAACCATAGGGACAACAGATGCATCCCATCTTCAAGTAAAAGGCTAGAAGCAGTGTAGATGACAGCAGAACTTGCCTGAGTATTAATGTAATGGAGGATAAAGGCAACAATACAACCATTTTGACTGTTCTTTGTCTTTTGGTGTCCTGAAATTTCCAACTCATTGTGATTAAAATAATTAAAGGTCTGCCCAAGAATAGAGATAGCCCCTGGTTTGTCAGATCCTAAGACAAAAGGATGTGGATGAATTTGTTAGGTCAGATTGTGGAAGCCCTTGAGCTCCATGTTGTTCAAGACGGTGGCAGGGTGGTGGGGCTAGTATGTTGAGGAAAGCCTAGAAGGCGAAAGACCAGCTAGATGTGTTTGGGGAGTAACGGACATGGCTGTGGCTGCAGCATGTGTGAGTTGGCAGGGCAAGAGGAAGAGGTGAGTCTACAGAAGGAGGATGGACCCAGGGTGTAAATCACAGGCTGAGGGTGTGTTCTCAGTTCCATTGGTTGGGGAGGCCCTCCAAGGACATACACGCTCTGAATGATACCTCATAGCCTCAGTCTCTCCTGCTCCCCCTCCCCTTTCCAGATACATCCCAATGCTTTCCTGTGGTGTGGTGTCTCCCTCTCAGCCAAAACAGGTAGTGTGGATGACAGGAGGGGTCAACAGAGGCCAGAGTGGGTGCATGAAGAATGAGGAGAGCATCTCACCTTTCTGCCCACGCTGCCGGCACGGAGCAGCTGTACAGACCCAGGAAGCCAGATACTGGACTGAGAGCCATGGGTGGGAAGCTCTGAGGAGTGGGTCCAGGTTCTGGACAACATCAGGACCCAGGAGCAGCAGCATTTTCCAGAACAGCCAAAGTGACACAGCCCCTATTTCATGGGTTTGTTCCAAAGCAGGAAACATATGTCAACACCTGGACACATTCCAGCTTGTCACAACTGGGAAGTGGGATGCTACTGGCATCCAGTAGGTAGGTCCCAGGGATGCTGCTAAATATCCTACAATGCACAGGACACCCCCCACAACAAGGAATTCTCTGGCCCCAAATGTCTGTAGCGCCACAGGCAAGAAGCCCCTCTCCAAAGGGTCTGTTTCCAGGCATCCTGGAGAGGCAGGAGGCCCCTCGACCAGCTTCCTGGACCTCTGGTTGTTACATCCCCAGGTCATCATCACCTCCTTCAGGGGTAGCTCTGGAAAGGGATGCCACGTGAGCAATCTCCTAACAGTGACACTCTCCAGCAGGGAACAAGGGAGAAGGATGGGAATGCAAATTCAGGCAAAGGGGCTTCAGCTTCCCTGCCCTTCCCACTCAGCCCCATTCAGTAATGAGAGGTGCTATACAGAAGCTTCTCTTGGGACCTACACCCTTCAAAGAGCTAGGACACCCTGTCCCAGGTCAGATGAGGGGATGCTGCCTGGGCAATCTCCAAGACCCCAGGGACTTTGCATAACCCATAGTCCTTACTTTCCTAGCCATCTAGAGAGCAGCAGGGCTCAGCCAGCCTCCCAGCCGTATGTGTGTGTGTGTGTGTGTGTGTGTGTGCGCGCGCGCACGTAAACATGACAGTAAAGGACAGGACTCGCTACATGAGGAAACCTGCCTTGGGAGTCACCCACCTACATCAGTCCCAGCTCAGCTCTCTAGGGACTCCAACACTATCAGAAACCAGTGACATCTCCTTTCATCAGATGCCCAGTGAGCAAGGGGTTGGTGGTGACGCAACAAGGTGGTGGCCTTCACTGGCAGACAAACCCTGAGTCACAGTCAGTGGAGAAAGACCTTCAGAGTCTGAGGGTATTATCTGTGTGGCCCCTGCCTCCATCACTGACTTGTCACTTCCCCTATCCTTTTCCTCACCCTTAAAATGAGGTATGAATGACAGCTACCATTTGGAGACCGCTTACTCTGCACCAAGCAGCTCAAGTGCACGTCATTCTCACAACAGCTCTGTGAGAACCTGGTTTATGCCCACAAGAGGGCTGGGGAAATGGGGGGAAATGGCTTGTCCACGGTCACAAGGACAGCTAGTGGCAGAGCTAGGACTGGAACCTAGCACATTATAGTCTGCCTCCAAGGGAGAGGTAGGAGCGCTCAGGGACCACCCTGCAACCTAGCGTCATTACACTCCTATGGGAAGGGTCCCAGAGCAAAGACTTCCATGTGCACAGCATTTATTAATGGTGGAAACTTAAGTTAGGGGCCTGGCCCAGGTTGGGTGGGCCCACCGTGCCAAGGGCTACCAGGCAGATGCGGCTGTAAACACTCCTGAGACCCGGAGCCAAAGGCCCTGCCTCTGCTGGCTGGCCTGGTTAGGCCCCACTAAAAATAGATGGGCTCTCAGGTCCAGCTCCCTGAGCACAGCGGGCAGGCTGCTCTGGCACAGACCTCCTCCTCTGCCCCTCCCCCCTTCCCCACCAAGCATGAGCCAGGCTTCTAGAAGGAACAGAGAGATGTTAAGACTTCCACCACAAGCCAGAAAGAATTGTTAAGTGGATGCCCAAAGGTCATGTTCCAAGGCCTGGTGCAGCCGTAATCGCAGAGATCCTGACCCCAACACCCTGCCCATCTCCCTCTTCTAGAGGAGGCTATCAACTTCCAAAACCCACCCGGGGAAGGAGTGGGGCCACCCTGTGCTCCTTCTTCCTTTTCCAGAACTGACTCTCACTGTGGACAGCGCTGTGTGGTTTCTTTGCTGCAGCTTCCCGAGGAGGTCTGCTGCGGGCCCTCGCGGGAACCCCGGAGAGGGCGGGAGACGAGGCGGCGACCGGCCAGCCGGAGAACAGCGCTGGAGCCCGGGAGGAGCGCTCCAAGCGCACGGGGCAGGAGGCTCTCTGGAGCCGGCGGCTGGGCAGCCCGCGGCCTGGGTGCAGATCAGGGCTCGGCTGGTGATTTCCTTTCAAAGGTGACTTAGAGCGGCTTCGTTAGGGTAGCGCCCTCCCGGGCGGGCCCTAATGGCGTGTTTGGCAGAGTCAGCGAAACGCGGCGCCCAGCGGCTCGGCGGCGGGGGAGCGCCCTCTCCCGCGCCCTCGCCGTCTCCCGCGCCCGCCAGCGGCGCGCACGGGGCCATTTGCAGCGCAGGCAGCCTCGAGAGCGGCCGCGGCGCCACGGCGGGGAGCGAGGCGGCACCATGGAGCTGAAGAAGGACAGCAACGCCGTGTCCATCGACATGCTGCTGATCGTGCACTCGGAGAAGCGGCGCGCCGCGCAGGGCACGCGCTCGGACCGGCAGGCGGACCCCGGCGCGCTGCCGCAGCGCAGAGGAGGTAACGCGCGCCGGGCCGGGACCCCGACCCCCGCACCTCGGCCTCCTCGCCCCCACCCCGGGGCCTGCCCGCCGCCCGGGGCGCCCCCGAACGAGGCCAGCGAGACCGACCCTCTCCCCACCGCTGCCTGCGCCTCTGCGCGGTGGCACTGGCGTCCCGTGGCAACGCGCAGCCCGGTGATTCCCCCGAGTTGACTCCCCGCGCAGGCTAGTCGGTGCTTCCGTCACCCCCCGGGGAGCCGGCTTCCTCCCATCCACTCTTTGAAGGGTGCACAACAGGGTTGGAAGATGCCTTGGACGAAGGGGGCCAGAGCCTCAGGCCTGACCCCTGTGTGGCCGAGGCCTGCTCCTCACATGGCACATTGCAGAGCGCAGGGGACCCAGGGGAATGTGCGTGCTGAATCAGACTTTGAGACGGGGAACTCCCTTGGTGTCCTTGCACAAGTCCTGGCCTCAGTTTCCCCTATCTGAAGCCTCTCCCAGCCTCCTACAGTAGAAGGCATAAAGGGTGGTGTAAAAGGCACACAGCCTTGGGTAGGGTCAGCTTAAAATCTGCTCTCTGCACTCTCACGGATCTTTTAATTTTACTCTTCCTACAGACTTTCTGAGGAAGGGTAGACTGGAAAAATGAAGTGACTGTTTATGGAGCAATTATGGAAAGCATCACTCAGGCCTCTGTAATCTCCAGAGAGGACACACTGAAGAGAATACAGATGGAGAATAACAGATGTTAGATAAGCCCCTCAGAAGTTGGGGAACAGGTCGTAGGTCTGTGAGGAAGCCCTCCCGAGCCTTCTTGGGGGCTGCCGTGAGGTTTGTGCTAGGCTGTTCGTGGGCCAGTGCTTTGGGAGTGACGCTTAACAGCCCATGCGGTAAAATGACTTCTGCCTCCTGCCTGCCCTCCAGCTCCAGAGCTCCTCAGAGTCTGCCTCTGGCTCTTCTGTCCACGGAGGTCCTATGCATTGAACCCCCACCTTCCACCTGCCACGTGGAAGCAGTGGTGCCAAGACTGGCTTTGCCCCCACCAGTCACACAGGCTGGAACTGTCCCATGGTTCCTGGTGACCTCTTGGGGAGGCAGGCAGGGGAAAGAAATAGATTCTGGAGAACTGCGCATGTTGTCAGGTACTCCCCGTCTCCAGAGGGATTTGGGGCCAGGAATTGTTTGGGTTAGTTGGTTCTTTCGTTCTCAGAGCTTCTCCCAGGAGAGGTGGAAATGGCCCACCCGGGTATTCGTACTGAGGAAATTGGCAGAGGCCACCTGCTCCTTGATTGAAAAGAAGCTGCCTCTCCTCCAGACACTGCAGTCCAGAAGGCCTCCCCCAGCATGTGGCAAGGCCAGAGGGCCCCCACGAGGCCCAGCTCCGGGTCAGCCTATGAATCCCCACCTCCCTTCCCCACTCTGATTGTATCTCTCCTAAAGGCTCCAACACTAGAAAGAGGAAGAAGAACAGAGAGAAGCCCCAGAAATTCCAGGGATCAGGACTGTTCCCAGAGGTGTCCCACCCCTAGCACACACCCTACACAACTCCAGACCGATGCATTTCACACTCATGACCATGACACAAGGAAAGAAGACCCTGCTTGCCAAGCCCCTTTCTGCTATTTGTCTCCAAATCTTTCCTGAAGGAGGTTTCCCCAGACACCAGGCCAGTGGAGAGACCAGTGTCACTTACTTACAGACAGTTCTATACCAAAGCAGAGGGAGAGCGACCAGCATCCAAGCCTGCTGGGCAGTGTTGATGTCCAAGGGACCCCTGGCTAAGCCCACACAGCCTAAGGCAGGGAAACACCGAATTAAACTAGCTTGTTCCAAGGCCTCCTGTTGGGGCACAAGATCCAAAATGCCCCACACCTCTTCCAGGCCTCTCCTCCTGTCTCCCCTCTAGCCCAGGTCCTTGGCTCTGCAAAGGAGGGCCTGACCTCCATTACTGTCACAATGCAGAGGACCAAGTGAAGATCGGGTGGCTTTCTGCTGTGTCCTTGTGGCAGAAAAGAGTCAGAGGGACAAGGAGGCAAAGATAGTGTGTGCCAGGGATCTGGGCTGCCAACAGAAGCTCTCTGCTCTTTCCTCTACAGCCCTTCCAGTCTCCTTTGGGCAGTGCTTCTCAAAAGCATGCCTGGACACCCTCACCTCCTATCCTGTGCCATGGAGGAGGTGGCCTAAAGCTGCCTGCACCCAGTCTAAAAGAGCTCCAAAGTCAGGTTTCATCCCCCAAGTCAGTGTCATGTGCATTTTGGTCCACATGTGGGTCCGCAAGGGTTCCAGGTGGTAAGCCCAGATCCTGGCTGCAGAGAGCGCTGCAGAAAGAAGAGCATAGGGAAGGGACTGGGGGACTTGCAGCTGCAAGAGCTGGAAACCCAGGCTAGAGGCCGAGCTTCCAGGAACAGCGTCAGCAGCTGCCCAGCAGAGCTGGTCTGGCGAGGACACCTCTGTTGCCACGAAGGGGCCCTAGGTACTCCTTCCTCGTCAGGAGCTTGATCTTACTGCAGCTACTCACACTGCCAGAACGTACGTACACCAGTTCTGGGCCAGGAACTCGACCTTGCAGCCACCACTTCCAGCCATGACCAGAGAGAGAGAACTAGAGAGCCCTTCTCTCTTGCATCACCAGGTCCCGAGACGGAAGCAGACACAGATGCATCAGACTGGTTGTGCCGAGGCCACATATGTCCATGCTCTACCTGCAAGGGAGGCTGGGAGACTATCATCCAGGGAGAATTTTCACAATTTGCCAACTATCACTTGCGTTTCCCATATGGATAGACCATCTTTGCCCACCCTCCACCTTACGTCATGACTCTAAAAGTGGGAGATTCCCCACATACGGAAATAGGCAGGCAAAATGAATGGCGAGCATCTTCCACAGTTATGGTTCCATGTTTATGCGGCCGAGATGTGGAGTGAAAAACGGGCATCTGTATTGTGAAAATTCTCCCTGGATGATCCCGATAACCCACCTCACCACCTTTGAAAACTACTGTTTTAATATTTTCCTTTAATGTTTTAAAGTGCGTCTCATTTGCGGGCAGCCTCTCTTGGATCCTGACAGAGCCAGCTTCCACCAGCCCCACCTCAACCCAGATACGTTAGCAGCTGGCCCATCACTTGCTGGCCTGGGTCTTCCCATCATGGAGACCCTCATGCGAGACCCTGTTATTTCATAGGACTCCAGGGCGTCGGAAACGGAATCCGGAGATGGCAGAAATTCGAAGGAAGTGACGTGCATGGTAAATTCTCTCTTTTCATTTTCTTTTCTTTTCAGTCTCTGTAATTCAACACATTGAAAAATGACGGGAAGCATTCGATTTCACGTGTTTGAAAACTGGCTGTAGACATCTAACCGCTCAGAAAGTGGCTGCTCGTGATTCAGCCATGCCTCTAGGGCCACTGTGACCCCAGCAAGTTTTCCCTGGCATCGCATCCCCCAATTTCCTGGAGGCTGTGGGATGGGAGGGGAGGAGTGCCCTAAGTTTGAGCACCCACTTGTTCACTGGCTACATATAAGGAAGGACTTGGCATCATCACTCGGCATGGCGAGGTTTGAGTATGTTCCCCCTGGAGGTGGGGCTGCTCATGTCAGGCAGGGCATCCATTCTTTGAAAATTTTTCCAAACAGAGAGGACTGTGGCCTCTTTGGGGACATTATTACTCCAAGCCTAGCGAGATGGGTGCTGTGGTTCCCAGCTGGCTGGGGACCCAGAATATAGTAAGATCTGAGAGAAGTCTGTTTCCAAAGCTTCCTTTCTCTGGTGCCGGGTGTCTGTCACCCTGCAGGCCCAGGACAGCTCAGGGAATGCCATGCATGGACGGACTCTACTAGGCCTTATTCTATACACTTCAGAGACTCATTAGCCAAGCTTCCAAGAAAAAACATCAGTGAAGCTTCACTGTGGGCACGTTAGAATTCTAGTAAGAATCAGACCTCCACTCCCAGAACCCCAGTAGGGGACTCATTCAGATCTGGGCTCATCAAATGCTAGTGTGAAGAAACCACCTGCATGACCCTCTGCAGATGGGTAATCAGGACCCCAATTGAATGAGACCAAACATTTATGCTCTGCCATCCTGACAGTAACAAAAGGGAAGGATGAAGTTCTGAAAGAAAATTCATTCATTCATTCCCTCAATAAAGGTCTACAGTGTTTCCTTTGTGCCGGGTGGGGTTCTAGGTGTTGGGATAAAGACAGTCAAGAACCCCTGCCCTCATGGGACCATGTTAATGATTATAATCATAATGCTTTTCACTGCAATAGAATCTCAACACCCTGGACATAAAGAGCTTTCCTGTGTCCCCTGCCCTATGCATAAGGACAGATCAGACCCAACACAGGCTCCTGCCCCGGAAACCATCCCCTGGGGTCCTGGCTAATGGGCACGCATGG
Source organism: Mirounga angustirostris (assembly GCF_029215605.1). Taxonomy (NCBI): domain Eukaryota; kingdom Metazoa; phylum Chordata; class Mammalia; order Carnivora; family Phocidae; genus Mirounga; species Mirounga angustirostris. Next base: position 125,048,378 of record NW_026991709.1, read on the forward strand.
TGAGATGGCTTCCTTAACCTTGCTTTAGGGTCATAAGATGGTAGATGTGCCGGCTCTGGCCGGACCGAAGCACATGCCAAAGTTAGCGAAACTAGGCTACAGGCTCATGAGAATTGTAAGAGTCAGACCACCAGAAACCCGTCAGCTGCAAAAATACACAGCAGCTGATGCAGATATGCACGCTTGGCCAGTGTATGTGCGGGTGAGTGGAAAAGTGGGTTGAGGTGGGAGAGAAGAGACTCAGCATCTTCATTTGTTACAGCTCGCTTATCTTGAGTTGTCTGAAATGTATCTTATGGCTTCTCAGCCATGTTATTACATTAGGAGAAGATTGAAATATAGTGAATTTATCCTATCCTACTTTCACCATCTTTAGGGCCTCTGATTTGAGGGAAGGTTAGTGGACAAATACAACAAAATAAAGAGGATCATGGGGCGCCTGGCTGGCTCAGTCATGGAGCGTGCGGCTCTTGATCTCATGGTTGTGGGTTTGAGCCCCACGTTGTGTGTAGAGATTACTTTAAAAAAAATAAAAATCTTTTAAAAAATAATAAAAAACTAAGGAGGAGGGTGAAAATAGTTCTTGAAAAACCACCTGAGAGAACTGAGAGTTTCAGGTAAGTGGAGGCCTGGAGAGAGGGTTGCACCGCTCCGCCAATATAGGTAATTTATAATAAAATTTTATTTATTTTTTCAAATTGCACGTTTGCGTGCCGGCAGAAACTAAAATTACAGCTTCTGATGGTGAGACTCTGGGTACATACTTCCCTCGCTGGTGTCCAAGGCACCCAGCCCTGGAAACTGGATGCCTCTCATCTGCGGAGGAGGCAGCTGATGGCTTGTGCTGGTGGCGTGTGCACAAATGTGACTGAACTTGGGGCAGATCCAAAAAGGCACATGTTCCCCTTCTTGCTGCCCTGTGTGCTCCTTGGGCTGGGGCGTTGGCAGGGTGGGGGGAGCCTGGACTGCTCCAAACTTTTCCGAGCAGCAGGTGCTTGGGCCGAGCCAACGCCACTAGCTTGCCCGGCAACGGGCTTCCCCTGCTGTGATTGGCTGCTTTCCTTGGTCCTGGCCGAAGTCTGCCTAGCAGCACCGGGACTGACACCCCATAGCCACAGGGAAACCAGTTGTGCGGCCCTGACTATAAATAGCCGCAGCAGCTATGCCAGCCAATCGTCCTCCTTGAGGATTCCCTCCCCGGATCCTGTTTCCTTCATCCGCCAGCCCAGCAGAGATGTAGCCAGCTGTGCCTGAAGGAGCCAGCCGCCCTGTCCTCGCTTGAGTCTGGCCTAGAGCTGCAGACCAGCATCACCCTGGATTGGCACACACAGTGCTTCTAGCCCTTGGCCAACCCACCGACCTCAGGCCACGGGGTGAGGGTCCTGGCTGGGCCTGCTCATAGGAGAAGGCTGGAGCAGGCAGGTTCTCCAGGGCAGGACCCTGCCAGGTGGATCACAAGTCCAGCCCAGCTCAGTGACCTGCCTATCCACCTTGACTGGCTTCTGCCTGGGCTCAGGCATGGGAAGCCCTGGGTGGCAGATCTGGTTGGGTGCACAAGGGAAGATATCTGAGTGGAACCTGTGGAGGTCAGCGCCCCAAAGGCATGCTTATTTCCAGGCCCAGGCACTGGTCCCAGTGGCCACTTCCAGTGGCAGGCCCGACAGCCTTTCTGCAGACCAGTGGAAGGCCGGGGAGAAGGTGGCAGGCCAGGGTGGTAACCGTGGGGGAACGCCCTGCTGCCACAACCCTGCCCCTTCCCCTGCCCCTTCCCCTGCCCTACCCCCCTGAAGCAGCTTCAGCAAGACCAGGCCGCCGCAGCAGCGGGTGAGGGAGAGATATAGGAAAAGGTGTTGCTTCCCATTGGAGGGGCAGGTAAGCCTGTGGGTTCCCCTTCATGGCCTGTGGCAGGAACTGGGCCTTTCTCACCGCAGCCTGACCCCACTAGGCTCTGAGGACAGCTCTGTGTTCCAAGGACATAAAGATCCCTAGTGTGTGGAGAGAGTTTTCACATAGTGGGGGCCCTGAAAATATCTGTGGACCTGAACAGTACGGCAAGTCACCCCAACTCCTAAGCTGGAGTAGAAGGCAGGCTGCCCCCATTTTGCTCAGAGGGAGGCAAGATGTTGACCTAGGAATCAGGAGACTTGGGGTTCAAGTCCCTGGGGACGAGGTCTTTAGCCAAAATTAAGTGTCCAGGCTGCAGGCCTATTGGCTATAAAATGGGCATAGGAGCCTCCCAGCCCATTCCACAGAAAGTGTGATGATCAGCAAGGCAGCCATTTGCTCTGTGGCAGCTGAGCCTGGCCACACTGAAGTTGGGACCCATGAGGTGTCCCCACCTTCTCAAGAAGAAACCCAGCCTCTGCTGGCACCTGCTGAGAGGTGTGAGGGTGTGTGCACACGGCTTCATAGTCACTTGCTTCTGCATCCAGGTGTGTAAAGGTGCTGATTCACGTGCGTGTGCACCGTGCAGATGTGCACATGGGTGTGCACACGTTTAGGCCAGGCCTGGGATGAGCTCACCCCCCACCAGCCTGCCTTTCTTGCAGACACACACAGCTCCCTGCTCTGCCTGGGGCAAATGCCACCACGGTCCCAGTGGTCACCGCAGGTCTGTCTTGCTTCAACAGGAAGCCTGGCGGAGAAAGAGCATCCTCAGCAGACCCAGGTCATCACTTCCTACGACAACCAAGGTAAGGGATTCACCACTCCCCTTGGCCTCTCCTCCAGCTCCTGTGTGTCTGTCTGGATCTGCTGTCCAGGCCAGAGACACACCAAGGGCAGAGCACAAACTGTCTTTTCTGCCCCATGGATGTTGGAGCACCCTCTCCCTCTCCTTCTCCCCACATCCTACGGGAAACCATGAAAGGCTGCTTGGTGACATGGGAGAGAGCTATCAAGTCCCACGGCTGTCCTCATCGCCCTCGCCGTCATCACCAGAGCTAACATTCATGAGTGCTAACCATGTGCCAGGCACCCTGCTGGTCCATTTACATAATTATTCTCCTGTAAATGAACCTTCACAGCACTCCTATTTGATACATACTCTCAACTGCCCTCAATTTACAGATGAGTAAACTGAGGCTTGGAAAGATTGTCATATGTCCAAGAGCACAGGGCCAGTAAGCGTCAGAGCAGGGGCGACCTGAGCCCCCCACCCCCACAGCCTTCCCAAGTCCTCTGCTGTTAACCCTCACACAGCAATGCTTCCACAGCACCTCTGGAAAGCGGCCTCACCCCCCACCCCCTAAGTCCAAGCCTTCCCTCCTCAGGGGTCACAGTGGTTCCCTGGCCTCTCCTTCCAAGACTGAGCCTTTCAGGGCCTTCCACCCAGGGATGAATTTAACTCAGCAAGGGGAAGTACGAGGACCCTTTCTTGAGAATCCTCACCTTGATGGGTTCTGGGGCGTTCTGGGAGGGCAGGCAAGGGCATCACCATGCTGACTCTGCAGTTGACCAGATCTGAGAACACAGGGTGTTTGTGTTGGGGGGGGTGGGGGGGTGAGGCCGCAGGGGTAGAGACAGGAGGACTCTACAGCTACAGCTGGAGGGGAGACCAGGTTAAATAGAGACCCCCCCCCCACTAATCCCCACTCCACCCCTACACACACACTAACCTCCCACCTTGGTTTCCTGCTCTGTGTTAAAGACTCAGGGCCTGGTACCTGAGAGCTCTCATAGACTCAGCCCTAAGATGGCAACCACTATTGTTCTCAGTGCTGATGTCCTGACTTGTGAGGAGATGATCTGATTATGTCCAGGGGGCAGTGGCAAAGTAGGAGTCCCGGGAGGACTCAGAGCCTCTCAGGGAATTGCTCTCAAAAACACAGACTAACCCAGCATCCCCACAGAAAGGCACTGGCAGGCGGTGAGGAAAGGCCTGTCAAGATGTGTTAGCCGCACGAGGCCAGCCTTCCTTGCAAACAGGGCCGGTGTACCTTTGGGCAGAATTCCTGGGCATATGGCTTCAGAATAGGCCCCACTCAGCTGGCCCACTGCAGCCTGCCCCCTGCCCTGAGCACACCGCAAAGACAAACCTATGCCCCCCTGCTTCCCGGAAATGGACAAGCAGCACACAGCTCACCACAAAACAAAAATAAGCAATACCTCAGAAAAATGAAAGTGGATTAGCCACTATGTCACTAATCTTGCTTAGTTCTGGCCACACGCCCTGCTGGGGTCATGGTGTTATCCCTATTTGTGCACAAGAAAGCTGAGACAGGGGATGCTGTGGTCCCCGAGCCAGGCGCACCTGCCAGACCTCCACAGTGCACTGCCCCAGCCGTGTCCCAGGCAGATGGGGGTGGGATGGGGCCCGCCAGTCACAAGGGCCTCACCTGGCACGCCACACCCTCGCTCTCATGGGCCACTCACATTCCACCTACCAGCACTCAAGGCTTCCAGAGGAGAGAAAGGAGGGTGGCCTTGGTAGCCTATGTGCAGAACAGAGCCTTGTAGGTTGGGATGAGATGGGCCCAGTGGGGTCCTACGAGAGCCTGGGCCCCAGTGAGAGAAAGGCTGCCCCTCTCTGGGCAGGAATGGAGTCCACAACAAAACAGACAAGGGCTCCTGACCCTGCAGGGCCGACCCCCTGGTAAGGGAGACAGACAGCCCTCAGATGTAAAATACAGGGTGTCAAATAAGGCTGAAGGAGGCCAGAGCCGGGAGGGGGATGAGGGTAGGGTGGGTGCACAGGGGTGTGTGTTAGTTTCCTACGACTGTGGTAACAAATTATCACAAGCTTGGTGGCTGAACACAAATGTAATTCTCTTCAAGGGTTCTGGAAACCACACGTCCCAAGTGAGTCTCACTGGGCTAAGTCGAAGTGTCGGCAGGGCAGGTGCCTTTTGGAGGCTCCAGGGGAGAATCTGTTCCTTGACTCCTCCAGCTTCTAGAAGCTGCTAGCACTTCTTGACTCGTAGCTGCATCACTCCATTGTCTGTGACCATTGTCACATTGCTGGTCCCCCGCATAAGTAGTTAAATCTCCTGACTCTGTTTTATGAGAATCCTTGTGATTACACTGAGCCCACCAGATAATCCAGGATGATCTTCCTATCTCCAGATCCTTAACTTAATCACATCTGCAAAGTCCCCTTTAGTATATAAGGTAACATTCACAGGTCCCTAGAACGAAGGCCTGGATATCTTTAAGGGCTATTACACAGCCTACCACGTGGGGACAAAGGAAAACAGAGTCACTGAGAAAGTGACTGAGAAGGTGACATTTGAGTAAGGGAGGAGGTGAGGAAGCAAGCCTTGTGGACATCTGGGGAAGAGCCTCCAGCAGAGGGAGCACCAGGTATGACAAACTTGATGCAGGGGGTGACAGATCCTTGGAATCAGATCTTCATGTGGAGGGGTGCCTCAGAAGATCAATCTATAATGGGTGGGTGGGTGAAATGACAGGAGAGTGACCCCCGGAACCCCTGTGATTTCAGGCCCCAAAAGTGACTCCTGAGTTTTCTTTTAAGGCTTCCGTCCTTCCGGGTCCTGCACCCTTGTCCACACGCAGACACTGTGCCTTCTTTGACCATGCATGCACTAGGGTCACACTGCCGCGTTTCCAGAGCTCTGCAGAAGGAATCGTGAAGGGCCCTGGGTTTTCAAGAGCCCAGTGAACGCCAGGGCGGGTTAGGGCCACGAAAGAGCCGCCCTTCATCACCCACCCCCTCCTCAGGCTGGTGTCCCAGTGGTCTCAGCCCACTCTGTTGTCAGGTGGTCATCTGGTGACCAGAGCTGCTGGGCGGGCCTTTCACGCCGCGGCGGGCAGAGCCTGGCGAGGGCTCTACAGAGCTGGACTGCCCCTGCCGCGCTCCGACGTACGGCCTCCCCCCCGGGTGTCAGCGTGCCCGGCTTCCTATGTGCGGACTGCCGCTCCCCGGGCAGAAACCACAGCGCGGCTCTGCCTAACACCTACCCTGGAGCTCGTTCAGGGCATCTTTTAGTGACCGATGCTTTAGCTGAGGCTTCCTGACTCTCAGCTCCTGCGGGGGGAGATTTCCAGGCAAAGAACCCGGTTATTAACCCGCGTTCCAGTTACAGAAAGCGTGAGTGAGCACCTTAAACGAGGGTGGCAAGTATCCGACATGAATCCCTCGCCCCCCCCCCACACGCACACCCACACGTGTGTGCACACTCACATACACACTCACATTCATTCGCACACACGTGCCCACGGTCTTCGCTAATTGATCAACGCTCCAGGCAGCCACTTCCAGTCAGTCAGAGTTAAATGAACAACGGGCAATCTGTTTGCCATCTCCGCATTAGCTATTCTGAGCAAATTAGGCCTTGAGACAAATCCTCATTCAAACCGGCAGAGACCTGGGGAGAAGCTGCCAGGGAGGGGAGAAGTCTCCTGCCCAGGTACAAGGCAGACCCCAGGTGGTCGGCCATGGCCGTGCAGGGCCTGCTACGTTTCCATATCTGAGGGAAGAAGGAAAAGGAAGCAGAGCTGGTGGGATCTGGGAAAGGGCCGCATGAACCACTTGTCAGGGGGAGCAGGAAATACCCGCGAATCTGCTGTTCCTAAGACAGCCAGGGCTGCAGCTTTGGAAATGTAGTTTGGGTGACAACCAGCAGAACCGGGGACGGGCGCCGTGAGAGAGCCAGCCAGGTGACCTGACGCCCCAGGAAGGGCCTCCTGTAGGTTTGGTATGACTTTTAAGATTGGTGTCATGATATCTGACTGTACTTAGGTTTTAGATCTTACTTGAAATTTTGCTCCAAATGATGTTCCTATCTTTATCATTGGAGATTGGTCAAATTAATTTTTGTCTTAAATTAAGAGTTTTAAGTGATACAGGAATGTAGTAGTCTGCAAAATCTTACCATTTCACGCCTTTAGGAAGCACAGAGCTCTCCAGTGACTGTTGCTCACCTGAGACAGCACATCCAGGCCCAGTTTCTGGGGCAGAGGAGCACCCCCCCCACCTCGGCAAGGGTCCTCACGCACCTGTGTGTAGTAAGAGTGGGTATCACACTCCCACAGATCAGGGAGGCCAAGGAGCTTCGCTGCTTTCCTCAAAGGGGGCTGATTAGCAGCGCCGCTTTGGGGGAGAGTCAGGGAGTGGAGCTCAGGAGAATATTGGAAGTTGGGCCCCTGTCCAAGAGCGGGGAGAGAAGAGGAAGTGCAGGAAAGAGAGAAGGGATTGGAAATGGCTGGGTGGAGCTTGCCGGCCAGGACCACGTCAGTGTATGAGACTATCTCAGCACCCACGCTTTGCCAGGGCTTTAACAGTACCTCGTTCAGCTCACTTTTTTGACAAAGAAGCACAGCTGAGTTGGGGGTGGTCGGAAGTGCCTGGATGTTAGATGTGAGAAGTTTGGGGAAGAGGTTTGTTGTTGAGCCCTAAACCAAGTTCAGTTTTGCAGCTTCTTTAAGCTTCTGGGTGTTGTTGTTCCTGTCCAGCATTTTCCAAATTGTGTCTCACAAAATAGTACTGGGTCAAACTGACTTCTTCACTGCAGGACTTCTCAGAGCATTACACACTGCAGCCTACAAAAAGGGAGAGAGGGGGCAGGTTTTTAGATCTGTTTCTTGTAAGGCATCTTGCAGCTAAGTACAGCTTGGCACTCATTTTGGAAAACACCTGAAAGTGTTTCAGATGGAAAAAGTGAAAAGGCGAAGAACAGGCCCATGCAGCATAAGACACACAGGAAGTGTTTGCTCTTGGCAATGCCACCTGTTCCTATGACCAGAACTGAATTATGCTTTGAACTCTGAAATGCTTAAAGTCTTAATTTTAAAGTCACACACTGATTTTCTTTGACAGCGAATGTGCTAGAAACTACACTCAAAGTGATGTTAACCTCTTCAAAGTAATGCTTTGGAAGGCCACATTGTATCTTATAAAATTGTTTCGGAATTACCCTCTTTGGCATATAGAGCAAGTTTATGAGCTACACAATAAAGTCAGTATTGTTACTCTGTGAAAAATAATTGCAATACATTTAGCAGGGAAAGTGTTAGTAAAAAGAACTTATAAAATTAATAAGGAAAAAATAATACATGAGTAGGAAAATAGACAATTCACAAAATAAGAATTTTTTTTTTTTTTTAAGATTTTATTTATTTGCGAGAGAGAGAATGAGAGACAGAGAGCATGAGAGGGAGGAGGGTTAGAGAGAGAAGCAGGCTCTCCACTGAGCAGGGAGCCCGATGCGGGACTCGATCCTGGGACTCCAGGATCATGACCTGAGCCGAAGGCAGTCGCTTAACCGACTGAGCCACCCAGGCGCCCACAAAATAAGAATTTTAAATGGCAAATAAATATATGAAAAATACATTAAAAATTAAATACACAAAAGTGAGATGTCATTATTCATTAATAAAAATTTCAGAGATTAATAAAAATCAAATGTTAGTGAATATATCAATGATCTACTTTTATATTACAAACCACCCCAAAACTCAGTGGCTTAAAACAATAAGCATTTACCAGCTCACAAGGGCACAGGTTGGCCAGGCATTCTTGCCCGAGACACACCCAGTTATCACAGGTCTTGGCTGGGCTTGCTCGTGTATTTGTGGTCAGCTGGTAAGTTGGCTAGAGACAAGGTAGGGTAGGGTGGCCTCACCTGAGATGCCTCTATTCTGTTCCACGTGGTCTCTCCTCCTCCAGCAGGCTAGCCTGGGCTCATTCACATGGTATTTGTGGCTGGAATCCCAAGAATGAGGACGGAAGCTGCAAAGTTTCTTGAGACCTAGGCTCAGAGCTTGCCCAGCATCACTACTATTAACATCACATGCTAACTAGCCAAACCACGTCGTAAGGATAGCTCACATTCAAGGGACAGAACAAAAGACCTCTCAGAAGTACAAAGTTTTGTGACCAATTTTGCAATCAAACACAGCAAGAATGAGCAAAATGGATATCCTCTTGTGCTGTTGGTGTGGTCATCAACAGATAAAATCATTCATGGGAAGTTTGCTAATATAGAACAAAAGCCTTAAAAATTTCCATAACTTTTGATCCATATTTAAGAATTTATTTAAAGAAACTGATTTGAAAAGTGCATAAAGAGATGTGCATCAGAATGTTCATACATCACGGATTATAATAACAAAACATTTGGGAAAAGTTAACTATTCTACCAAAAGGGATTGCTTATATGGGTTATAAACCATGTATAGAATAGAGTTCTATGCAGCCCACTTAAAATGATGACATAGGATTATATTCACTGACATGTGAAGAGTCAAGAAAAGAAAGCAGGTTACAAAGAATATGTTTACTATAATCCTGCTTTGGACTTTCACTTTCTATTTTATATCTTTCTGTATCATCCAAATTCTTGTTTTAATTTTGCTCAGGCTTTTTTGCTCAGTTGGTACTTATTTTTATTTGTTTTTATTTTAAATTACTAAAACAGAATTATCTGATATATAGTTCTGTGGGTTTTAATGCACGCATAACACATGCTCATGTAACCACTCCTACATTCAGAATACATTGCAGTTCTGTCACCCCAAAATACCCTTGTGCAGAATCTCTGTAGTTATATCCTTTTGCCTCTCCTAAGAGTTTCTTTGTATTGTTGAGAAGTATTCCTTTATATGGATGTACCACAGGGTGTTTATCCATTCACCCACTGAAGGATATTTAGGTTGTTTCCAGTTTGGGGTCATTGTGAATGGAGTTTCTATAAACATTTCTATATAGGTTTTCATGTGAACGTAAGTTCTGAGACCACTTGGAACAGAATATGGGATACTCTGGGATAAACGTTCAAGAGTACAGTTGTTGGGTCTTATATGTTTGGTGTATATTTTGTTTTATACAAAACTGCCGAACTATTTTCCAGAGTTGCTATACTACTTTACAGTCCCACCAGCAATGTATGAGAGATCTGATTTCTCCACAACTTTGTCAATATATAGTATTATCGCTATTTTTTATTACTGCTCTTCTAATAGGTATGATACCTCATTGTGGTTTTAATTTGCATTTTCCTAATGGCTAATCGTGTTGAACATAGTTTCTTGTGCTTATTTGCCATCTGTAATCTCTTCTTTGGTGAATATCTTTTCTTTTACCCATTTTCTAATTGGAATGTCTTTGCACGTCTGTAAAAAATCAATTTGCCATATATGTATGGCTCTATTTCTTAACAGTGCTCCATTTATCTATGTATCTATCCCTGTGCCAATATCACACTGATGACTGTAGCTTTATAACACATCTTAAAATCAGCTGGCTGGAGTCCTCCAACTTTTTTTTTTTTTTTTTTCAAGAAAAACCTCAAGTTGCTGTGTCTTTCCATCTATATTTTAGAATCATCTTGCCTAAATCTAAAATATATAAAATTCTCCAAGGAATTTGAATCGAGTTGCATTAAATCTACATAGATCAATTTAGGGAGACTTGCCAATTTAAAAATATTGAGTTTTCAATTCATGAACATGGTATGTCTTCCCACTTATTTAAGTCTTCTTTAATTTGTTTAATCATATTTTGTAGTTTTCAACATATAGCTCCTGAACTTTTTTTAGATTTATACTAGGTATTTCAATTTTTTGGAGCTATGGTAAATAGTAATTTTTAAATTCAATTTCCAATCATTTGTTATGAATATAAATATAATTGATTTTTGGGTGCTGACCTTGTATCCTGTGACCATGCTAAATTTTCTTATTAGTTCTAGGAACTTCTTTCTAGATTACTTGACAGTTCCTATGTAGAGAGATGTGTCATATGTGAAAGAGGAGAGTTTTGTTTTTTTTTCCTTTCCAATCTATAAGACTTTTATTTATTTTTCTTGTTTTATTTTACTGGGTTGAAATTACAGTGCAATGTTTATTAGGAGCAGTGAGTATGGACATCCATGCCTGTTCCCAATCTTAGGGGGAAAGCATTCCATTTTTGACTATTAAATATGCTCTTAGCTATAGATTTTTGGTAAATACCCTTTTTCAGATTAAGGAAGCTCCCTCCTATTCCTAGTTTATTGAGAGGTTTTGTCATGAATAGATGTTAAATTTTGTCAAATGCGTTCCCTGCATCAATTGATATGATCATGTGTTCTTTTCTTCTTCGGCCTGCTAATATTATTAGGTGAATTACATTCATTGGTTTTCAAATATTGAACCAGCCTTGAATTGCCTAAATAAACCACACTTGATCGTGCTATATTGGTCCTTTACTATATTGCTGGATTTAATTTTCTAATATTTTTTGAGAATTTTTGTGTTCATAGGAAATATCGGTCTGAAAACAAAAGAAAAAGAAGAGAAATATCAGTCTGTAGTGTTTCTTTCTTATGCTGTCTTTGTCTGGTTTGGGTATCAGATGAATGATGGCCTCATGAAATGGGTAATGAAATATTTGCTACTCTTCTGTTTTCTGAAAGATCTTATTTAAAAAATGGTCTTATTTCTTTTTAAATATGTCTTAGAATTTGTCAATGAAGTCATCTGGACCTGGCATTTGTTTGTTTTTGGAAGATTTTGACTACAGTTAGTTTTTAAAATAGATACAGGGATATTGAGGTGTTATCTACTCATTGGATGAGTTTTGGTAGTTTGTAACTTTCAAGGAATTGGCCCATTTCATCTAAGTTGTAGAATTTATGTGCATAGGGCTGTTTGTAGTATTCCCTTATTATTCTTTTAATATATATGAGATCAGTAGTGGTCTTACCTATTTCATTCCTGATATTGGTGTCTTGATTCCTGATTCATGTCTTACCTCCCTTTCTCTTTGGTCAATCTGGTTATCAATTTTGCTGATCTTTCCAAAGAACCAGCTTCTGGTTTCATTGATTATTTTCTCATTATTTCTTCTTCTTTTTTTTTTTTTTTTCTGCACCACACTATTTCTCCTCTCCTTCTGGGAATTCAATAACATGAATGTTAGATCTTTAAGTATTATCCCACAGGTCTCTGAAGTTTTGTTCACTTTTTCTCACTGTTGTTCATATTGGATAATTTCTATTGATCTTTCTTCAAATTCATTGACTCTTTCCTCTGTCATTGCCATTCTACTATTTAGCATATCCAGATAATTTTTCAAACTGTTATATTTAAGCTCTAAAATTTCTATTTGTTTTATCTTTATAGCCTCTGATGTTTTGCTGATTCTTGGTATCTTTCCATTTATTTCAAGACTATTTGCCCTCACTTTTTAGGACAGGGTTACTATAGCTATTTGAAAGTCTGTCAGATAATTCCGAAATCTATGTCATCCTGGAGTTAACATCTGTTGATTATCTTTTCCTTTCCAGTATAGATATTCCTGGTTCTTGCTGTGCTGGGTGATTTTGGATCGTAGCCTTTGCAGTGCTATACAGATCTGCCTTGCACATACACCTCCCAGTGGCCAGTCGAGGCATTGGTCTACCCCATCAGTTTAGTTCTCAAAGACTGGGGTATGATGCTTAGGATGAGATCCATGTATGCTCAACATAGAGGTGACCACAAGAGTTCATCCATACCTGTATGGATTTGCTTTCTTGAGCTCCCTCCCCTTCATAATCCACTTCCCATTCTCCAGCACAAAAGCTGGACTTTAGTTTCCCCACTCTGCCAGGCACTTCTCATAACTCTGCACCTAGACACAATCAGTATGGGACAGAGAGAGAGAGAAAAAAAAAACAACAATGAGTATTTGCCCCCACACTCTAGGGAATCATAGCTTCTCTGGTGCCCTCCCTCAAAGACTTAGGTGCTTAAGGTTTTGGCTGACCAACAAAATCACTGCTACACTGCTACCAACAGACTTTCCTAGAGGCTGAGTGGAGAGATAACAGAAAAAAGACGGGGGTACAACAGGGGATTTCCCCCACACCCTCTGACTCTTAAAGGTTTCCTTTCTTACTCCACAGAAAGGACTTCTCTTGGAACACTATTTCTCTGTACCCTTTGTGCACTTCTGGGTTTGGGACTGCCTTTGAGTCCAGTCTAAGTAATAACCACAGGGGGAGGGGAATGGTAAGCTCACTTAAATTCTAATCTTATTCCCCAGCTTGCCTTCTCTGATTTACCTTACAGAATCCTCAAATAGTTGCTCCATACATTCTTCCCAACATTTATAGTCACATTCAGTGGGAAAGACAAGGTAAAATGTTCTTATTCCATCTTGCCTGGACTGTCTGTTTCTATTTTGTTTTTTCATTTTTTTTAAACAAGAATTATTTATATATTCAGAAGAAAGCTTAAAACCAATTGTGTTTTGTTGTTCAAACATCTGTCACGGGACATTGCACTCTTTCCTAGCAGCATCTGGCTGAGAATGTCACCTCCCATTCCTTTGCAGGGACACAGCTGACTGTGGAGGTCCACCCCCGAGATGCCATGCCCCAGCTGCTCAAGAAGTTCTCCTTGGCTAAACGTACGTACGTACAGGGCTGCTTGTGTGTGGAGGGCTGGCAGGGAGGAATCAAAGTCACTTAATGGGCCAGAGCCCAACCTAGGCCTCTTCTGGGGAAGGAGAGGGATAACCTAGGCCTACACACTGAAAAGAAGCCTCATTCTGGGACCTCTTTTCTCCATAACTAACGCCCATTGTTCTTGAGTCTGTGCAATTAGGTGTGGGTAACACAAGGCATTTAGCTAAAGATGAATTTCATCACAAGAGTGTTGTTTTTAGATACCATTTATTGTCTGCCTAAAAAGTGGCATACACAGTGGTAAAGATTTTATATTCGTTAACTTTTTAACCCTTAGGTATAAACCAGCATCATCCCCACCTTATAAGTCAGCAAAGTGAGGTCCCGAGCGATAAAATAACTGCCCAAGGGACCAGCTAGGAAGTGGGTCAGAACCAGGTCTGCCTGAGACCTGTGCTCTCAGCCACCACGCTTGGCTGTCTTCGGTGCAAGGTGCATAGACTCAGGCCCACCATGTCTCTTCCACTCCCTTCTTGGTCCTCTCCGGGCATCTGTCTACCTTATGGCTAAAGGGATCTGGGGAAACGCTGGCCAAGGAATGAAGGCTCCAGAGCAGCCAGGGCTCGGGTTATCTCCATGTCCATGTATGGGCAAGGCAGACCCTCCTGGATGCCTGGTCCTGCAGCCCTCAGTGGTTAGGGTCTCAAAAGGGCAGTCGGGTGTAGAGCAGACAGGCCCTGGAGTCAACTGGCTAGGCTCAGATCTCAGCTATCACCTTAGGCAAGTAGCTTAACCTCCCTTTTGCAATCAAATTCCTCATTTATGAAAGAAGGAAAATAATTCACCTTCCTTCATAAGACTGTTGTGAAGTTAAATGAGACAGTCAATCTAAAGCACAAGGTAGGCAGGCATAGTAAGTGCATAAGAAATGCTAGCTCGATGTTGAATCCTCATTACTCTACCAAAGAATGAACTTGGAAGTAAAATATGGATGCAAGAAACAAACAGCCCACTGTTTCTCTGTGCCTCTATACATTAGCAACCTTCCATTGTTGTATTGACAACCTTCGGTGGGCTTCAAGGGCATAGAACAGCCCGCCTTGACACTCTACTCCCCAGCTCCTCCTGGTTCCATCAGACGCCCACATCTTCCTGACCTCGTTTCAAATCAGCAGCTCCTCTCCTGTTTCCACGGAGTCGAATAACTGTTGGCAACCATTCTACGTTAACAGCCCTGGACTGATAGGATTTGGTTGCCCTTGAACCTTCCTGAAGAACAATTTAATAATTGCTTGACCTTTTTGCGTCTCAACTCCATAGACACTGCCTTTCCCTTGTCCCACATTCATTTCTTCCCATGGTCAGTTCTTAACTGACAATGAATACACTGCTGCTCTTAAAGCATCCCCAGATGTATTCCAAGATGGCGGGGGCAATCCAGAGCAGGGCAGGAGCTCCAGGCTCCAGGTAGACCCGCTGAGGAACACAAAGTGTTGCTGTTGGAGTAAATTCCACCTTTGGTCACAGACTGCAATGATCTCTCTTGTCATTCCCTCCCTGGTTCCCAGTCCTTCCTCAACCTCAGGAGGAAGTCCAGAGCAATTCCAGCAGTAATAGATGGTGGGTGGTATGGGAGCAAGAAGGCTGGGGAAAGACAGTGAAGAGGAGGAGTCAGAAGCCAGCACTACCACATAGACAATCATCTGTGCTTGCATTTTGATTTCTTCTGAAGCGTCTCTACCTCTGACCTTTGGGATATTGCAGGTTTACAAGGTGAGAAAAATGGAAACACAAGACCCCGGCAGCCTGGAGCAAAAGATGCCCATGGTGAGTTGCAGGGCCTTCTCCAGGGCTGTTCTGTGAGGTGGTGAATTGGTTTAGCCTCATGGGCCAATCTGTTTGAGAGTCTGGGGTTACCTCTGCACTCAAGGTGGAGATGCGTATCATGATTGATTAGCAATGTCTGCCATGGACACAGGCAGGGTAATGAGAAGCTCACACACCATGTGACCCCAAAGCTAAAGCATAAACCCCAAAAACAAGGCAGCCCATTACAGAAAACATATTAAAAACAGAATTCAGAACTGTGTTAACTTTAAATGGAATGCCAAGCATCTGTAAGGTAGGAGGCATGTGAATACCAGAATGGGACAGAGGGTAAAACCCTGAATGGGGTGATAGATGGCCTGGCTTTGAATCCTATTTTTGTCCCTCACTCACCTTCCTCGGGCCTCAGTTTTCCTCTCAGTAGACCAGGTGGTATCTCAGGTTTGGTAGAGTCTGGCACTTCTTCCCATTGTTTTGCTTTAAAATTAGAATAATTCTGTTAATGCCACTGGTATTTTAAATGTAATTATGCAAAATCATATTTAGATCTTATGTAATCTCTTCAGAAGGTAAATTTAATGAGGCATAAATCATTGTGGGTATTTTTAATGTTCAGATATTGTAAAATGGAACCAAGAAAGGGTAAAATTAGTAATAAGGTTTTCAGTCCCATTTTAGAAATGTCATCCTTGTTCTCAGTGGGGGTGGGGGAGACCTCATTTGCAGAGTTGTGCTGAGCGGAAATTTGTTAAATGTAAGTCCACTTCATATCCACTTAGGTGAGCCTGCTAGCCCTTGTCAGAGAATGGCAGGATCCAGATTCCATGGAGGGAGAAGGCACTGAGAGCCTGCTGCGGGTCCCCACCGCCTCCCTAGGGGCTGGCTGGACAAGGGCTGAGCTCACGCCACACAGAATAGGGACTGACAGTGATCTAAGTAATGAGAGACAAGAGATCCCAGCTCCAGCAACAGAGGAGTGAGCCACAATGGTGCTAGGCTTCCAGGGAGCCCCAGGGTAAGACTGTACAGAACAGAAGGTTTTGGGAGGATCCAGGAAACGTCTTGGTCCCTTGTAGAAGGAGCAGAAAATGCTAGGTTGGTGAGTGACAACCACGGCCTCAAGGTCGGGTTTACATAGCCTGCCCGCCCCCAGCACTCTCTGCCCCCTCTTGGGTGAGGAACAGCCCTCAGATCCTGGATGTGTCCGAGCACATGACATGGTGAGGACCCAGTCAGCGGCTTGGAGTCAGAGAGACCAAACCCCTCCAGGGCCTGCTGCAGAGTGTCAGCAAGAAGCAAGAACGCAGCGCAGAGTGGCCTTGGGGAATGTGCCAGATCCAGTTCGTTTGTGAAGAAAGAAGGCCCGGTTCCTAACAGGAAGGGACCTTCCTGGGGTGGGGAAATGCGGGCGGACCCACATGGGCTGCTCGGACAGCTGACCAAGGTTGGGGGCACCTCTGTGGCCGGAAATTGGCCAGCTCCCTAACCAGCTGCCACTGCCTCTCAGCCAGAACTGGCCAGGGAGGGTCGTGCAGGAGCTCCTCCCCTCTCTCTCACCCCAGGTCTTGGGCCTGCAGCACCAAGGTGAGGAATGTGCGGGCAGATGAAGCTGCAGCCCCCACAGCGGGCACAGAGGCTTTATACCTCTCTTCTTATGCTTGCCCACAGAGGACCCCCACATTGCACCTTCCCAGGGAGCAGAGTGGTGCTGACCTTACAACATGATCCGCCGTCTCCTTCACTCTCCCAGGTGCCCTATAGATGTGCACCTGAGTCCAGCAGCCCCCAGGGAGGTGGAGGTCGTGAAGGTCAGGCCCCCACGAGAACCTAGGCTTCATGGAGCCCCCATCAAGTGTTTTCCCATATTGCTCTGCGGTTTCCAGGCTGGCTGCCATACGCTGGGGCCCCACCAGCACCCCTCTCAGGGGAGTTGGGTTATCAGCGAGTTCAGGGATCAGCATCCCTTTGGCCCCACCCTCCTTGCCCATTCCCTGGCCTCCCACCCAGCTTGCCTGATTTGGTCGGCCTTGAATAAGGGACCTTGAATAAGAGGGACCCAGCCAGACGAGATCGGGCGCGTTCAGGGTAGCCATCAAAAGGAGTGAGATCTTGCCGTTTGCAACAACGTGGATGGAACTGGAGGCTATTATGCTGAGCAAAATAAGTCAATCAGAGAAAGACATGTATCATATGACCTCACTGATACGAGGAATTCTTAATCTCAGCAAACAAACTGAGGGTTGCTGGAGTGGTGGGGGGTGGGAGGGATGGGGTGGCTGGGTGATGGACATTGGGGAGCGTATGTGCTATGGTGAGTGCTGTGAATTATGTAAGACTGTTGAATCACAGATCTGTACCTGAAACAAATAATACATTATATGTTTAAAAAAAAAAAAAGAAGATAGCAGGAGGGGAAGAATGAAGGGGGGGAAATCAGAAGGGGAGAAGAACCATGAGAGACTAGGACTCTGAGAAACAAACTGAGGGTTTTAGAGGGGAGGGGGGTGGGGGGATGGGCTAGCCCAGTGATGGGTATTAAAGAGGGCACGTTCTGCATGGAGCACTGGGTGTTATATGCAAACAGTGAATCATGGAACACGACATCAAAAACTAATGATGTAATGTATTTAGGTGATTAACATAACATAATAAAAAAAAAAAGAGGGACCCTGCCAGAGCCCAGGCTCTCTTTCAGGCTGAGACAGGGGTTTGCTGCCCATCCATGGCTGGTCTGACCACTGGTCAGTTAGCCCTGCAGCAGCTGACTGGGGCTGTCCTGTGTCCCGGCTTCCTATGAGAAAGGCGAGCACAGATGAGTGATTCTGGGGCACAGCGTCCCTCAGAGGCCTCCCCACAGAACTTGGGGTGCCTGTTGCTAGAACACACGTAGCTTTTGGGGTGCTCCAGTCTCCAGCTGACTGTGGGCACAGGAGGAAGCCTGTCTGGGTGCCAAACCCACTTTACCCTACAGAAGCCTGCATGGCCTGGTCTAGCACACCCTCCTTCGATACCCAGGGTGCCCTCCACCCTGGGCACTGTGGCTATGGCACAGACCTTCCTTTCTTTTTTTTTTAAAGATTTTATTTATTTATTTGACAGAGAGAGAGCACGAGTAGGCAGAGTGGCAGGCAGAGGGAGAGGGAGAAGCAGGCTCTCCGCTGAGCAGGGAACCGGACGTGGGGCTCGATCCCAGGACCCCAGCTGCCTAACCAACTGAGCCACCCAGGCACCCCACAGACCTTCCTTTCTTGAGCCCACCGGGGACTGGCAGCATTCCTGGGCACTTCCCACAGAGCACTCATTCCTGAAACAGTTCGCAGGAAATCTGCAGAAAACTATAAGATGGGGAGAAGGAGGCTCCATCATTAATCTGTCTGGGCACTGCTGAGTTAATTGAGGGGAAATTAGTTTCTTTACTGCTGACTTCCTGGGGTCTGCAAATAGGCTTAGATCCCCTGTGAGTCTCCAAAAGAACTAGAGGAGTTGCCATCGTTCACAAGCCAATTTGACCAAGGAACCCTTCTAGGAGATCTAGCTCTTGGGAGCAGTTTTTCAGGCTCTGGGAAGCATGTTGAAGGTCAGGCAATCCCAGCTCCTCAAAAAGACAGAGAGGCCCCTTGTCAGCAGCCCTCAGTAGCTGACTGAGCCTCCCTGTGTTTCCAGCCTACCCCTGGGATCGGTCCAGCCTGAAATCCATGCCCCTGGACCTGCGGCAGTTTGAGAAACTGGACACCTATGCCTCACAGGTAAGAGAAGGTGGCTTGGAGTTTCCCGAGTCAGGGTAATGAAGCCTCTCCTCAGGCCCCTCCTGAAGGCATCTGCAGTCCCTTGGACAGACGGCCCAGAGTGCCTCTTCACATCGTATGGATGGGGGAAAGAAGGCCAAGGCACCAGACTCCTGCCCAGGACAGGAGGCCATTCCATCCCCCCAGTGCCACCCACGGGGTCCTGATGCGTCCACCCCAAGGGTACCCACCCTGCAGGTGCCCCACTGGCAGGCCCCTCTGACCAACCCTATCCTGCCCCCCCTGCCATTGTCCCCTGGGGCATTGCTGCTGCTGCTGAGCCAGGCCACCCCTGGCCCATGAAGGAAGGGAGCAAGAGGATGAGGGAGGGCCATGGATGCAACTGGCCAGCACCCACTGTGACCAGAACCATGCTCACCCCTGGAGCACGTGGGCTGCCAAGCTCTCACCTCTGGGTCTGGCCTCATCTGGGGCGGGGTTGGGGAGAAGCAACTACAGAAGCTGAAGCACTAGAGACACACTGGGGTCCTGGGAACCAGGCAGGAGCCCTACGACAAAGAGTCTGATTAGAAGGGCCACGGAGCTGGACCCATTGCTGAAGTCGAGCCATCGGAGGCTGGTAAGCAGGGAGGTCATCTATAGTCTAAAAAGACCATCGTGTGGCTGGCACATAGTAGGTGCTCAGGAACCTTGTTTGTTGAATTGATGAGTGGATGGATAGGGGCCTGGATCCAGAGTCAGATTAGAGGCAGGGCCGTCAGTAGGGAGCCGTTTGCTGTCCCGGCAGGAGCCGGTGTGACGTGGATTAAATGGGAACAATGAGAGCAGAGAGGAGTGGAAAGGTCAGCACTGAGCTGGAGGCAGAGGGAGGACTCCATCCCGGTGTGTGTGAGGGAGGTGGAAGGCAGGAGGCTCACAGGCGGCTGGACTGAGCGACGGAGCAAGGGTGGGACAGCTCCTCGCTACCAGGAGCAAGTCTCAGGGGATGACAAGTTTGTTTAGGGGCAGTGGGCTCTAGTACCTGTGGAACAGCCACGGGAAATGACCACTGGGCAGCCAGGTCTCCAAGCCTGGAGCCCTATCCAGCCTGGAGATATGTGGGCAGGAAACACTGATCCGGGAACCATCACATTTAGCTGAAGCTGAAGCCATAGGGTGGGTGTCATCTTGGGGAGGACAGGGCAGGAGGTCCAAACGGGCCCTGAGCCACCTGAGACCAGGGCAAGACAAGGAAGGATCAGTGTTCTCGGAGGTGCAAGGAGAGCTCCCTGAGGTCGAGGATGGCCAATAGCATGCGCCATTCAGTCTGGTCAAGTGAGGTTAGGAGAGACTCATTTCCACCACTTGTGCGCTGAAGTGCTTCCTACTGCCAGAGGGGCAGGTCAGAGGGGCGTCGTGGGAGCCTCAGCCAGACTTGGCAGGCTGAGATGCAAAGCGGGGATGAAGGAGGAGGGAGTGGGGAGAAGACCCCACAGGAGCCTGGCAGAGAAGAGGAAGCGAGATGTAGGCAGCCCTAAGAAAGAGATCTGGGGAGGGGATAGGGCAGCCAGGCCTAGAAGGGAGGAGGTGAGGACACAGGTGAGCAGGGGTGCTGCCTGAGGAAGAGCAAGGCCTGCAAAGACAGGAGGCCCGGACTGGAGGCTGACAGAGAGGCTGGCTGTGCAGGAGGGAGGGCTCGTTAAGGGGAAGTCCTGACTGAGCCATGTTGAGTCTTAGGCCAGGTTGTCTCTGAGAGGGAGGGAAGGGAGGCGGTGTCAGGGTCTGAGGAGGGTGAGTATGTTGTAATGGCCACCAGAAGGGACAGGCGAGGCTTGGAGAGCAGTGCCAGGAGCCCAGCTGAGGCCAGAGACCCAGCTGCAAAGCAGTGGGTGTCCAGAGCCAGCCAGGCCCAGGTAGAGCCGGGAGGTGGGGACCCAAAGGCCCAGAAGCCAGGAGGTTAAGTCAGGAGTCAGCCAGGCTGAGTGAGGGCCCTGCAATGTGTCAGGCACTGTCCTTGGCTCTGGGAGAGGGACGAAGACAAGAACTGTGGAGTTGGAGCTGGACATTGAACAGAAGGAGCTAGGCAGGTAGGAGGCAGAAGCGGGCTCCAGAGGTCTCCTTGTGGTCAGACAGTGCATCCGGGGGGGTTCTGATGTGAGTGGTGGAAAGGATCCAGGAGCTCAGGGAGTACCTTAGGGTGCGGGCTGGCCAAGGCGTGGGCAACTTTCGCAGAATTAAGCACACAGTTGCCCCAGCTTCTCTAGAAAGATTAAACATGGTCACAGCAGCCTTTCCTAGAATCCCAACCGTGTTTCCTCCCGAGGGCCCCTGCGAGAAAACCTAATTTGTTCTTTTTTTTTTAATTGTGGTAAAATACATATAATATAAAATTTGCCATATTAATCATGTTTAAGGGTACAACTCGGTGGCATTGAATGCATTCATGATATTGTACAACCATCTCCCCAAACAAAAAGGCCGTACCCATGAAGCAGTCACTCCCTGTTCTCCCTGCTAACCTCTACGTTACTTACTGTCTCTCTGAACTTGTTTACTCTCAATATTCCACATAAGTGGACTCATCCAGTACGTGTCCTTTTGTGTCTGGCTTATCGAGCATTATGTTTTCAAGGTTCATCCATGTTGTGGCATGTGTCAGAACTTCATTGCTTTTCGTGGATGAATAATATTTCATCGTAGAGATATACGACATGTGTTTACCTGTTTGTCTGTGATGGACGCTTTCGTTGTTTCTACCGTTTGTGTATTGTGAATAATGTTGCAGTGAACATAGGTGAACAAGTATCTGCCAGAGCATCTGTCTTCAGTTCTCTTGGGTATATACCTAGGAGTGGAATTACTGGATCATACGATAATCCTGTTTAGGAACCACCAAACTGTTTTTCCACAGCAGCTGCGCCATTTTACATTTCCACTAACGATGCACAACGGTTCTCATTTCTCCACACCCTTGCTATCTTTTTTACTACAGCCCTCCTACGGGGTGTGAAGTGGCGTCCCGTGGTTTCGGTTTGCATTTCCCTAGGGACTAATGATGTGGCACAGCTTTTCATCGGCCATTTATATATATCTCTGAAGAAGTGTATATTCAGGGCCTTCACCCATTTTAAAATTGGGTTGTTTGTCTCTTTGTTGTTGAGTTGTAGGAGTTCTTTACATATTCTGGATATTCATCCCTTATCAGATATGTAATTTGTGAATATTTTCTCCCATTCTGTAAGTTGTCTTTTCACTTTCTTAATAATGTCCTTTGATGCCCAGAAGTTTTTTTATTGTTATGAAGCCCAGTTAATCTATTTTTTCTTTTGTACCTCGTGCTTTTGGTATCATATCGAAGAATCCGTTGCCAAATCCAAGGTCATGATGATTTACTCCTGTGTTTACTTCAAAGAATTTTATCATTTAAGCTCTTTTATTTAAGCCATTGATCCTTTTTGAATTGATTTTTTAAAAGATTTATTTATTTATTTTGAGAGAGAAAGAGAGAGAGAGAGAGAATCTCAAGCAGACTCCCTGCCCAGCACAGAGCCCAACACGGGGCTCAATCCCACAACCCTGAGATCATAACCTGAGCCAAAACCAAGAGTCGGATGCTTAACCAGCTGAGCCACCCAGGAGCCCCGAGTTAATTTTTGTATATGAAGTAGGGATCCAACTTCATTCTTTAGTATGTGGATATCCAGTTGTCCAGCACAGACTGGACTTTGTTAAACAGACTATTCTTTCCCCACTGAACAGACTTGTAATCCTTGTCAAAAAAGTCAGTTAGCCATAGGTGTATAAGTTAATTTCTAGACTCTCAGTTCTATTCCACCCGCCTATATGATCCGTATGTCAGTACCACACTATTTTGATTACTATAGTTTTGTAGTTAAGTTTTGAAATTCAGAAATGTGAGTCCTCCAATGTTGTTCTTCTTTTTTCAGAATTGTTTTGGCTATTCTGGGCCCCTTGCAATTTCATATGAAGTTGAGGATTGGCTTTTCCATTTCTGCAAAAAAGGCTGTTGGAATTTTATAGGGATTGTGTTAAGTCCATAGATCGCTTTGGGTAGTACTGACCATGAGTAGGGGCTGCGGTAGCCGCTCAGATGCCCACCCACCTGGCTGGCCCCAGGTCTGCCGAGAAAAGATATGTGGCTCTAGGGCCAGTGACTCAGCTGGTCAGCACTACCTGATATGTCCGGCCCCCCACCAAGGGCCGCGCTCAGCCTAGCCCTTGTGCCTCTGGCCCTCTCCTCCTCTTCCTCCTCTGCCTGGAGGAAAAGCAGCACCAGCTCCTGGCGGCAGGGCACTGGGCTCCCACCGCCCTCATCCAGGCCCTGACATAGCACACCCCTCCCACTCCCCAGGTGACAGTCAACAGTGGCCTGGATGAGCTGGTGAGCGACCTGCTCCAGGAGGCCCACAGTGACCTGGAGAGGGTCCGCGTGATCTGGATCTGGATCTGCCACCACATAGGTAGGCCCACCTGTGGTGCCACTGGCCCTAGGACTCCCCTGATGCCACTCCCTGCAGGACCCTGTTTCTAGGGGAGACTCTCTGGGATTCACTTGACCACCAGTGTGTATGGAGTGAGACAGACAGTGGAGGAGAAGGGTTCCCAGATGGCTAGGTTGAATAACCAAAGACTAACCAAGGAGAGTAAAACTCACCATGTACTAACAGTCTCCATAAAGGGTCGTTGGGTGAGGGATCCCCTGTGGCCATCTGCCCACAGTCAGTGACCAGAGCTTAGGCCCTTTACCCAGCGGCAGCATTCCCTCAGTGCTGGCTTCCTGGTAAACCTGCTGCACAGACCTGAGAACCCAGGACAGAAGGTCATCTCCAAGAAGAATGGGGAAGGTTCATAGCTGTTGGAAAGTTATTGCAACACCAGAGGTTTCTTAAAGCACCAGTGCCAGGAAGAGTGGGCTCGCCTCCCTCTCTCCCTGTTCCCACACCCGCGATCTCAGCCCCGTCACCAGGCACTCAGAGCAACCTCAGGGGGCCTGGGCCTGTGCACCTGTCCCTAACTCTGCACAGGACAGCCTTGAGGATCTGGCCAGGTCAAGCCAGGCCCCATGGGGGTGGCTAGGGGGAGGCTGGATGCTGCCCCTTGCAGTCAATGGAAGAGCCAGGTGGTGGGGTGGACTTTTAGCGCTTTCCCTGTGACCTGACAACCAGCGGGGGGCTCTCCTGATCTGCTGCCACTGGGCTTTTCCTTTGTCCTCCCAGAGCAGCAGTGAGGGATGCAGCTTAGAGGAGGAACTCACCTGACACAGGTAGGGTATCTGACCACAGGGTCTGAGAGGCCATTTCCTCCCTCCCCAAAACCAGCAGCTCCGTTTAGCCCGGGGCCTTAAAGGAGCAGAGTCAGAAACAGAGCATTAGGTAGGACTTCACTTACTGTCTGCCACCTTCACAGGTGCTCCCTTCGTGCCCTCAGTGCCCACAGGGATTCCTGCCTCAGGGCCTCCCTCCAGGCCTTCACTAACGGACAGCCTGTTTAGCGGTAGCTCAGGGCACCCCCTGGGGGTCAGTGTGAGGCCTTGGGGGTGGCCGCAGCAGGGATGGGGGAGCAGCCTCACGGGAACGGCCTGCCGAGCTGTGTGGTGGGGAGGGCAAGGGCAGAGCCCCCACGGCCTGGTGCTGTCTTGGCCCCCTTCCCTTTCAGCCTCTCCTCAAAGGCCTGACAAGCCAGGCAGCCTGCTCTGCCGATGCTTCGCTCTTCCTCTTGCCACCTGCCCAAGGAGGCGACATTTCCCCAAGTTTGCCCTGGCTGGGGGCCCTGGTTCCCTTCAGCCTACAGCGGTTTCTCCGGGACTTGAGAGAGGCCAGCCCAAATGGTGCTGAAAGCACAGCGGAGGGCGGGGACGGCGCCGCAGGCCACGGACCCCTCTGCTCTGCACCAGCCTTGGTTGCCTCCCAAGACCTGTTGGCTCACAGTCTCCTCTGCCCTCCAGAGTACGACATCGAGGCTGCCCAGGAGAAGGACTGCCAGGCCTTCAAGCCCACCGACATCCTACGGACCCGGAAGACCAACTGTGACGGCTACGCTGGACTCTTTGAGAAAATGTGCAGGTACAAGAAGGGGTCCCATGGAAGGCAGGCAGTCCTGGGCTGACTGCTGTGACCCCTCCCTTCGCCCCTTCCAAAGCGCCGTGCGCCTTCACGCACATGCCAGGCCTGAAACCGGAGTTTGCAAACTCTGCTCTGGAATCCGAGTGAGTCCTGAAAAGGTCAATTTCTCCCTTTTTAACACCAGCATAATTGACTTTGTACCATCTGCCTGCCTTCGCGATGCATTAACATAATGGCAGATGAATGCGCAGAGATAATTTGGTTATAAAAGGCCCCTTTTCCACCTTCTCTGATCTCTGCACAGCTGAAGGTTAGAAGAATGGCAGGTCTGGGAACAGTAGGACAGTGGCTGCTGACGCCAAGGGGACTGTGAAAGCCTGTCCTCGGGGCTGGCACCGGAGCCCTCTCTCGGGGGAAACGGATGATCTCCTACCCGAAAAGATTTGTCAGTTGGAGAGGCTGAATAACCAGGAAGCAGCTTTTCTCTTGGAGACTTTGGGCTCCATTTTCATTGCTCGAATGTGCTCCTGGCCAGGTTGCCCGGGTGGGTGACAGCAGGTAAGGAGACCACTTGTGCGCGGAGGCACCTTTGCTGGTTCTGGGTGACCTCGAGACAGACTCCAGGCTGGGGGAGCCCCGCCGACCCCACAGCTTCCTGTGCCCACTCTCCGAGGTCTGCTGGGTTCCCCGGGAGACAATCAGGCAGCCGGGGAGGCCGCTGAAGAGCCTTGTCCCCAGGGAGATGGACAGGCTCTGCCCACCGTCTCTGCAGGCCTCTGGGAGTGGGTCTTCCCAGGCACCCATGTCAGCCCACCAGGACTCAGATTCATCAAACCAAGTGCAGCAACAGACACTCAGGAGTCCGCAGGTGGGCAGTTGTGGTGTGTCGGGGACGTGTGTACGTGTCGACACACAGGCAGCCCAAGATGTCCTGCTCCTGCAGACACGCAGCCCATTCCTGGCCTAACCCCCCGTTGTTGGACCCTCCCACCCCCCAACACCACCGGCAAGCAGCCACATGTGCCTGCTCCCAGCCTCCTGCTCGCTCCCTGCTCTTCACGGTGGCCCCCTCCACGCCCCACCCCTGAGGCCAGTGTCCCAGAGGCAACCAGGGCAGGGCAGGCTGCAGCGGATGCCAGCCCCTCTGCAGCCCATCCACTCCACCAGAGCAGTGCTTCGCTCCCACCCCTCACGTGCCTGCCCCCGCTCCAGGCCCGGGCACCCCAACATGCCTGGGGGCCTCTCCAGGAACCGGGATCCTCACTGGCCCTCTGCCCAGACTCCACAGGCCCTGGGTTCCTGAACAGGACCCACAGGCTCACACTGTCCTGTGACGTCCTCCATAATCTGACCTCCAGCACCCTTCCGGCCGTGCACCCTGCGGCACTCTCCGCACTTCTGGGTCCTCAAGCTCACTCTGCTCCCCCCTCTCTAATGCTCCTTCCTGCCCCACTCCTGGACGCCCCCTTCACCCCAGCCCATCTCCTCCCTTGATGTCGTCTGCACACCGTCCGTATACACGGACTCCTGGCTTGCCTTATGCTTTTATTTAATAACTTCTCCAAATTAAACAAAAAATACTTGTTAATTATAGATGATTTATAAAATGCACAGAAGCAAAAAGAAGAAAATTAGGTCACTCTGACGACTTAGAGGTAACACTTAACATTTTGTCCCATTCCCTCCCAGACTTTGTTCTATCATATACATGTTAACCTGTGTTACCTGTGCTCATTTTTCCTCCAGTGTCTTGTGGGGCTAGTATGTCTTTTATGTGTCTTCAGCCCCTCTCTCTCTGTTTCTGCTTCCCCTGTGAATGCCCAGCTCAGAATCCTACACGCCATAGGCCCACGATGACTGGAAATGACAAGATATTCCTAGCAGATTTGTATGAAATGGGCCTTCCTCTCTTTTTAAATCATGGACTAACCCTCAGTCTGTTTTCGGCTCTATTTTTGCCTGGCACCTTTCAGAGCATAATTTTCATCTTAGTTGGCCAACTTGATTTTTCAGTCCTAGGATTTCTCAGTCATAGGATGTACCCTTCTTTATCCAGTATAAGCCTTCCAAGCATGGTGCAGGAGGGTGCCAGACTGAAAGCCAGAAAGACGTTTGCAGCCCTCAGCTCCCCCGTCCTTAGTTTCCAGTCCTTGATTTACCACTTGTTAATTGTGTTCCTTTGGAAAGGCACTGAATTTCTCAGAGCCTCAGTTTTCCCATCTGTACATGGGGACCGTAGTGCCTGCTGGCAGTGCTAGGGTTAAGTGAGAACATGCAGTTTGGAATTTGCTCACCTGACTTTGGGGTTGTTGGGTTGTTTTTTAACCTTGCCTGTCTTTCTTGAGTATGGGAATGCTCTTGCACAGTGGAACTTTCCCGCAGACACACATAGACTCAGAAAATTGACACTTGCCTTGAGTGAACCTGTCAGCTTTCTGGCCTGATCCAGATGCTTAACAATGGCCCTCTTCTGGCCTGCAGCTGATCATTAAAACACATCCCAACATTCTGCATCATTTAAAGCTAGGTCCTAACCTGGCAGTTAGCATGTGAAAAACTCTATACACTGCTCAGATGGTTAACGTTAGCTCACGGTTCCCTGGGTCCCTTTAACTTTGGCTTTAAAGATCAGCAACCTCACCCATGCATCACTTTCCTAATTCCCTTACCTTCCAAATAATTGCCGAAGGTTTGGTAAATTCATTAGCTGAGTCCTTAATAACAGAAGACATGTAATCCACACTTGCTGATTTATCCCGGCTCAGTTGTCAGGGCGGCCTCTTAGCAAGAGCAGTACCCACACGGCCATCATTACTTCTGCCCATCCATTCTGCTTCCTTGCAATGGCCTCATTAAAGACTGATTGAATAAAGTAATTCGGTGGGGAACTCAGATATTTTTGCAACATCCTTCATTTCCTCATCGTCTTTCCCAAGTAATCGATGTGAGGGGTTTTTTTGGTTTTTTGTTTGTTTTTGCTTTTTAGTCCTATTGCTTGTAACTGCTGGTCTGGTTTCTTTCTGACCTCCCATCATCCAACATTAACGTCCCTGCTTTTGCCTCAATTCCCCTCTGCCTTCATGAATTCTGCTTAACCTCCTTGCGGGGGCCAAGCTTCATTTCCCAGATTCCTGCCACCAAGTCAGCTCCAGTACAACCCCTCCCCCTGTTATCACGACTGCAGCACCACCAGCCAGCAGAGTTTCCAGAGAGTTTGGGGAAAGCCAGGAGCTTAGTATAGGTTTGAGGCTTTGATGCCGGGGAGACTGGTTGTCACCGATCGGACGTCAGCCTGTTCTCCATCCGTCCTCCCTCTGTCACAGAGACCAAGAGCAGCATCCGGCTTCTGCTCAGCATGATGTCCCAGATGATCCCAGCACATCAGTGGGCTTCAGAGGCCCCAAAGGCTGGGGAGCAACCATCTCACCACCCTCCTGGGAGAGGCAGACACCCTGGATTACCTGAAGTTATGCCCAGATCTGACTTTGTCATATAAAATTCCTGAAAGGGACATCTGAATTCCCCCGCCCTTGTAGATACACCAAAGGCTAGTGCTCGCAGAGATGAAGGATGTGACTAGAACAAACCATCCCTTAATTTTGCCACACCCATACATTTATAAATTAAATCTTGGCATACTGAGGGGCTGGTGTCATACGAAGCCTCCTGAACTGAGTCCTGAGGCTGCTCTGGCCACTGGTTGGCTGTGTGTCCCCAGGCGAGTCAGCCTCGCTCTTTGTTCTGCTGACTCCTCACTTGTCAGACAGGAGGGCTCTGAGGTCACAGCCCAGAAGGCCCGACACAGGGCCTCCGAGTGAGAATAATTACTGTGGTTACAGTTACTGACCTCACCACTAAGGGTGGTGCGAGACCAGGGAAAGGGGACCGTACAGCAGAAATAGAGGTACCATCAGAGTTACAAGAAATCAGCCACATAATCTGTGGAACGTATGCCATGCTTATGCTTGTCCTGCTACAGTACAGAAATCACAAAATTAGGGGGGCACCAGGGTGGCTCAGTCGGTTGAGCGGCCAACTCTTGGTTTCGGCTCAGGTCATGATCTCAGGGTTGTGAGATCAAGCCCCGCATCAGGCTCCACACTCAGCGAGGAGCCTGCTTGAGATTCTCTCTTCCCCTCTCCCTCTGCCCCTCCCCTCCCCCAGCTCATGTGCTGTAAACAAACAAACAAACAAATAAATAAAATCTTTTTTAAAAAATCACAATATTTTCATCAAGGTACAAAAAAAAAAGAGCATGCTTCATTGCATCTCCCATTGGCTACATCCCTCCCTCCTTCTCTTATTTTCCACGTGGCCCACACACCCTGGAGAGGTGATGAGAGTACACTATGGTCAGATCCTGACGCCTGCAGGGCACATTGCCCACCCCAGACAATGCGGCCACCCTGCTGGGGCCTGGCAGTGGTGTGGCTAATGCGGTATTACACGGTTCCCACGGCAGGACCCGGACCCTATCTGTATACAGTAATAGTCACGGACCGGATCCACCCCCTCCTCAACTGATACCCCTGGTGTTGGCAATTGAAAACTATCAAAAGTAAAAACCAAGACACTGCAGCCTGAGGTTATTAGATAGATGTCCTGGGATGATATTTGGGGCTCTAGAATGGCTGGTGAGATCTCATTAGGAGGTGGAAACATTTCTCATCTTCTGTCCCTTCTTCAGTGCTCTCCTAGATCTTTCCAGCAAATTCCTCTTCCTTTGGGTACCCTAAAAGGGCTGTGTGCATCAATAGCATTTTAGTAATGGTCTACCTGTCTGCCCCCTTGAGACAATGAGCACATCTAGGGCAGCCAATGAACTCTCCTTTCAGAATATTTTATTAGGCTATAGTAGTTATTATATGATAGGATAGGATATATGATATTATTCCCTGGTGCCTGGTACAGTACTTTGCACAAAAGTCAGTGATCTTTCGATAGCATGAAATGGTTGTGGGTCATCAAAAAACTAACTAGCAACCGGCAGCTAGAATCACTAGCCCCCCAGTTTTGCGTGAGAATTATGGATTATTAACAATAATGCTTTACATCATGACTTCTTTGTCCAATTCATCTTGCACGTTGCTGCCGGGTAATAAAATATCTTCATATCATAGTCAAGCATGGCATAAGCTCACAGCTAAGTTTCTTTTTTTCATCTTTATTCTGCCCCAGGCATTCCCCATGGCCTTCCCAGCTTCCCTCCAGCCTGTCATAGACAGCACCCCCCAGAGATCATTTAATGTCAACCTGTCTTTTTGCCCATGATGGGCCTGGCAAGGTCACCCTGGAGGCAACTGTAGAGCTGAGACTGAGCCCAGATCGCCTGACTGGGCCCAGTGACGGCCCACCCAGCCACCCACTTCTGCCTCCTCCCGCCCTTCCCAGGCTTGGGGTCGGGCTCTCACTGCCGCTCCCCAACCTGGTTCTCAAAGCCTACCTCCACTCCACCGCTCGGGGGGACGGTGCCCCCAGGCCCACTGCCTGGGCACACGGCCAGCCCCGCTGCCCACAGCGGCGCCTGCTCCGTTTCACTGGGGCACCCGGGGGCCGTGTGGACATGCAGCGCTCCCCTTCCTTCCTGGACCACAGGAAGCTGTGAGCGGAGGCCAGGCCTCTGGGGGGAGCTGCGTCCAGAGGGCCGCAGCTCCCCTCCGTCAACCCAGCTTACCGCAGGACTCCTCCCAGGACTCCACACCCCTCCACACATGCCTGGAAATGGGTGATGCACACAGACGTTTCTGGGCAAGAAAGGAAAGTAACTCACCGAAGAATGTAATTTCAAGTAGTATTTATGGCTTTTTTCCAATTCTGAAAGTAACACATAATCATTACTGAAAATTTAGAAGATCTAAAGGAGTTTAAAGAAGAAAATCACAATCGCCCGTAATCGCATCACTAGGAGCCCAGGTGCAGCTGGCCTGTCTCACTCTGCCCTCCTCCTCTGCCTCTCGCCCTGCACAAGCACACCCCCCCACACACACGCACGCACACGCACACACACACTCGGGCCTTGTGCTGACGGCGGGGTTCCATAGGCTTCTGTCAGTTCATATTGTGTCAGGAGCGTGTCTTACCTCACACTTCTCACTCACTCTGAGTAGGTGGAGCCCCACCTCCCAGGGAAGCCCCCCAATCTGCCTTCTATCCCACCCTTCTGGCCTGGCTCTCGCCCCTCCCCCTCTGCTGCCTGTTTTCTCTGAGACTGTAAACACATTCAGTTCCGACCCCCAGAAGCACCCCTTCACCGCATCTGCAGCTAATGAGGCAGGGGACCCTCCAGGCATGCACGCTGCACTTCTGGGGCTCCTCCTCGGCCTGCTGCCTCCTGTGTCTCCTGCCTCTGGAAGGCCCTTCTGCTCCAGGAGTAGATTTTGGCCCTTCAGCAGCAGGAAAACCTGACATCAGGATCCCGTCCCTCTTGCTCTCTGCCCCGTTCCCCAAGTGCTCCTGAAATCCTTCCTGGAGCGCCTCGCTGCTCTGTTCTCGCAGCATGTCTCAGACAGCCTGGGAGGCCTGGCCCCCCTTCTGTGAAGCCTCAGGCGGAAGGGCAGGCCTGCACCCCACGGAGGAGGGAAGCTCAGGCAGACGTGGGAACAGGACACTGTTCGGCTGAAGCAGGGTGGAACGTGGAAACGTGCAGGCTCCCCATTTTGCTTCACTGCTTCTCTCAACAAATGATAAGTAATATTTAATCCAGTATTCTAATGGGCAATTAAACATACTTTTTAGGGGCGCCTGGGTGGCTCAGTCGGTTGAGCGTCTGACTGGATTTCGGCTCAGGTCTCGCTCTCGCTCCCCCTCTGCCCCTCCACCCCCACCACCCCCCACGCGCTTGCTCACATGCACATGTTCTCTCATTCTTTCTCTCAAAAAAAACCAAAAAGATTTAGAAACATGTGTTTTTATAGGGAAAATGTCCCCTGTTCCTATAATGAACGGGGAGCCGTTTTCCCCCTTCCCCGGAGAGGCTCCATGGCCCTCTTGTTGAGAGCACTGGGGTCCGCAGCGCTGATCCACAGAAGGCCCCCGGCCACCAGAGGCCCCCAGGCCTGACTAACACCCAGAGCAGGAACCGGTTCGTGTGAGGCGAGGGCAGAGCGTGCAGGGCAGCCTGTGCGATACTCAGGGAGCCCCGTGGAAGGAGCCGCCGCGAACATCCTGGACAGCACCGAGTGTGTGTGTTATACCAAGCCGCCAGATGTGAAAGGAAAGTGTCTTAAAGAAGGAATACCTTTTTCTAATTCACACAAAGACCCCCAAGAAAACTCGCACAGGGCGTCCCCTGGGTCAGAAGAGCAGCCCACCCTGGTCCCTGCCATGGCTGAAGAGGAAGGCCAGCTGGTCATGGAAGGACTCTCGGGGCTCTTGCTTTGGCCTTGGGGTGGGCCTCAGGGTTTCAGCTTCAACGCCCACATTGTAGCTTGCCCATGATTTCTGTAGTCCCCACAGGTGACCATCATCCATCCCCCACTGCCCAGGCCACCAAAAGTGGTGCCGGAGTGCTTGTAAGCACTGGGGGAGCATACTCTCGAGAGGGCCGAAGAACTCAGGCTGACTGGTCAACATTTCCACCCCTCAAAGGATGTCTACAGGGGACGCTGAAACTGTGGCCAGGGCAGTCAGTCAGCACATGACTGGAGAGAGTAGGGCTCAGCTTTCTTCTGTACCCTCACGTCCAGCACCCCTCCATGACACCCCACCCGTGTCACCTAGACCCAGCTCCTCAGCCACGTGTTTCGAGCTGCTCTGATTCTTCAAGAACATCATCCTTTCCTGGTTTCCATGTTCTTGGGGTGATCCTCGCCATTGCACCCATTGTCCTCCTGAAGAGCGGCAGGCAGAGCACTCAGGCGGGCTCTGCCTGGGGAAAGGTGTCTCAGAGGTGATTTGCTCGGTCTCCATGGAGGAGCAGGTGGTGATGATTTGCAGCCCCCGCAGGAGCCACCTCTCAGACCCCCTGTCCTGCCCCCAGGATCGCCGGCGTGCAGTGCATGACTGTGCCTGGCTACTCCAAGGGCTTTGGCTACCAGACGGGGCAGAGCTTCTCGGGGGACTTTGACCACGCCTGGAATGCCGTGTACCTGGAGGGGAGATGGCACCTGGTGGACAGCACCTGGGGCAGTGGCCTGGTGGATTCTACCACCTCCAAATTCACCTTCCTGTAAGTAGAAATCTCGGTGCTGTTGCGTGTCTGGCTGGTGGAAATGGGGGAGGCACGAGGTTGAAGGTAGCAGCAGGTGGAGAAGGCCAGGTGGGAGGGCAGGGAGGGCCAGGGTGGCCTCTCCTCGCTGCTAGCCCCTCCCACCGTTCCTCCAGCTCTGAAATGATTCAGCTCCAAGCCAATAGGAAGGGCCCGGACCCTTTTGTCACCTCACCCTCTGCTGACTAAATCCCTCCTCTGGCTCCCCATCGCTCCCTCTGCCCAAGTGCTGAAA
The DNA here is from genome assembly GCF_029215605.1 of Mirounga angustirostris. Taxonomy (NCBI): domain Eukaryota; kingdom Metazoa; phylum Chordata; class Mammalia; order Carnivora; family Phocidae; genus Mirounga; species Mirounga angustirostris. Next base: position 125,081,785 of record NW_026991709.1, read on the forward strand.
GCCCAGCATTTGCCCACAGGCCCTACAAGAGAGGAAGGCAGAGCTGAGAAGCTACCTTAACATCTGTAGATCCCCTTCAGGCCTTTGACCCACTGGCTGTATTACAATGCAGGGATGCCAGAATTCTCTTCCCCCAGATGCCAGGGCTCCTCCCCCACGTCTCTGGGCCAAATGCAGCCACATCACATCTCTGAGGAAGAGGTTATAGTCTGTGGGTACAGAGTCACTGTGACCACGGTGGGGCAGGGTGCTGGGGTGCAGGGCGCTGGAGCATGTCTGTTCTCCAAGGCTCTGGCCAACTATGGTCTTAACCTAAAGCCGTGATATTCACCCGGGATCATAAGACCTCTCAGCAACTCAAGATTCTTTTTTATCCAGAAAAATGAGAGCATTGTCCGATTTTTGCAGTTTAAATCTCGACAGGCCTGCACACAGGCCAAATACAAGCTAAGAGAGAAGCTTTAGCTCAGATGAGTCTCCCTGTTCTTCTCTTGATCCCCATCACTAACCGCTAGAGAGCCCCAGGGCTCTCATTGGCCCCAGGGACCACAGGAGAGCTGCTCATCCACGACTCTCCCTACCTGCCCTCCCTCCACCCTGCTGGTTGGCACCTGGTCCCTGGGTTATGCCTTTGCTCCCTCAAATCTCTGTCGGGCTTTGAGAGAAGGGGGAGCCCAATCCCCACCTGGACACAGCTCCACATGGACTATGGCCTTCACTTAAAGGGGGCCGTAGATCCTGCCATGGCCCCTATTTCTGGAAGCAGCCACTGAGAGGCCATCTGCAGCGCCCATGTTAAGACCGGACACAGTGCCTCTCCCCATCGGGTTGTTGGCAGGACCCCTCCTGTGGAAGCGCTAGACAAAAGAAGGCCCCAAAGATCCCCCTGCGAGCCCCACCTCCTTCTCTACAGAGCTGAGGCCTACTCACAGCACATGGCCACTGACCAGCTCCCCCCACCCCACCTCTAGCTACAATGAATTCTACTTCCTCACCCATCCCGCACTGTTCATCGAGGACCATTTCCCAGACAACAAGAACTGGCAACTGCTAAAACCTCCTCAATCTCTGAAGCAGTTTGAGAACAACATGTATCACAAGAGTGAATTCTACAACAAGGGAATGCTGAGTGCCCACCCAGAGACTTCTGTGATCAAAACAGGTAAGCCCGGAGCAGGTGGCCAGCATCTCGCGGCAGGGACAGAGCAGGTGGCCGGCATCTCGCGGCAGAGATGGAGCAGCATGCTCTGCGCCTCGAGGCCTCTGGACCCCAGGGGACTGCCCTGTCAGGGCCCAGCCAGGGCCCGTGGGCTTCGTGTAAGCTGTATGTATATGCAGACGCTATTAAGGCAGCCAAGTCCATCGGGCCATCGGCGCAGGACACAGCCACAGGTCACATTTGCAGGGACAGACACCGGCTCACAGCAGCATAAGCCAAAAAGGGGATGCATAGGAAGTCCTTGAGTTTCCCTAGGCCCTGAGGACCCCATTTACAGCCCAACCTGTCAGTGAGCCAGGGCTGGAGGGTCCCCGTTGGGTGAGTCTCTCCCAGTTCCCGCAGCAGGTGAAGGACCACCACAGGCCTGGCTGTCCCCACCTCCCGGTTCAGGTCCCCGACAGAAGCTCACTAGCCTGCTGCATTCTCCCAAACTCCTGGCAAAGAGGACGTGTTGGCCCAGCCACACGGGGCTCTGTGTGTCAGTGGTCTGAGCAGCTCGTGGGAGAGCAGTGGGGGTCTCCCAGGACAGAGGACCGGGGGAGGCTTTATTAGGGAGTGGCTGCTGAGCTGGGTCTTAAGAGCTGGAAGAGAACAGGCATCCCCAAACACAGGGACGGACATGCTCTGGAAGGACACAGCAAGCCCTCCAACGCCTGAACTCAAGCACCCCTAGACCAGGGCTGGCTCCAGAAGTGCAGCCTGCCTTCCTCTGTGCCCTTCCCTCACAAGCTTCCCTCCTGGAGGCAAAGTCCAGCCTTTTCCAGCCAACTTTCCTGGGAGTAGGAGGGTCAGGACACCTAGCTGAGCTGTCCCCACAGCTGGCCTGGACTGACCTTTGTTCCCTACGTCCCCACAGGGGCCACAGGTACCCAGCCAGGTGTGTTTATGCACTCTGAGGTTTATGGGGGGGCCAGCTGTGTGGGAGAGGGTACAGAACTGTGGTCACAAGCCTCGCAGGGCTGACTGCAGAGGACTTTGTCTTATGTCTGTCCAAGGCCCTGGTGCCTGGTCTAGGGCTGGACACATAACCTGGACACACCACAGGGCTCAGCACAGCCTAGTCAGTGCACCTACCCCCCCACCCCCACCCACACCCACACACCCACGCTTACGCAAAGGCCTGCCTGTTGGCACCATCTCTGCTACCAGGGGACCCGTATACTCCCAGGAGGGAAGGGTCTGAGCTCACACTGGCTGTTAGCACAAAGAGGTCTCCGGGTGGGTCTGAAGGGGAGCCCCATCCCACACTGTAGAGGGATAGGGGCACAGGGAGCACAGGTGTCCCCAAGTTACTGCCAGCTGATTCATCCCTTCCACCTCACACTGCTTTCCCTAACCAGTTTGCTGAACTCCTGAATACTTTTTTAAAACTACAAATACCTGGAGGCTCCTGCTGCTAAAATAACAGCGCGAGGTTGCTGTCTTTGAGAACGCGTTTCCTGTGCTCATATCAGATGGGGAGCCTGTTCTGACTGGTGTGGGCCATGGAACCACAGAGGAATGGTCCAGGCCACACCAACATCCAATTAATGCCACGGAGTAGAACTTGCCTTTGCAAGAGACACAGAAATGTAAACACTGGGATTCTTAATATACAGTAATCTCAAATTTGATTCCATATTCGTGATGCATATTTCAAGACTTTTTCTTTGTTGGAGCTAGTTGTGTTAAGAGTGAGGATGGGAAGAAAGCAGAAGAGGGAAACAGGTGGGTGAAAGCAGGGAAGGAAGAGGACAGGGGGAGGGTGTGAGGGGTGTGGGGGGTGGGATACCACTGATGGGGGAGAGGGGGGTTGGAGGGAGAGGAGACGCAGGGGAGGTCACAGGCTCCCCCAGAATCCCCAGAGTCCTTCTTTCAAGTCTTCCAGCCATTCAGCTCACCTTTGCAGAGAATCTGCTGGGCCAGGCGCCCTGGGCAACCCTGGGACACGCGTGAAAGGAGGCAGGAGGGCAGTTTCCCACAGTGCTCACCCCTGCAGGGAAGACAGACATTACAGAGAACTAATTCAGTACAATGGTGCTAAGTTTCCTGAAGGAGATGTGGAGCTACAAGAGAGGCTTCCAGGGGAGCTGGACCTCACCTGAGGGCATGGAAAAAGGCTTCTCTGCAGTCAGACGTCATGCTAAGGTCTTATCAGGTTTGGGGAAAAGCGGTGGAGGGGAGGACAGGTGTGAGAGCTCTGGGATATGTGGGAGAATGCCCTGTGGTCCGGAAAAGGAGGGTCCTGACTCAGGCCAGGCAGGAGGGGATAGGACTCTCGCTCGTCTCCAGTTGGATGGTGACCCACACAAGTGAACCCAGGAATGACCAGGTAGACAATTTCCCAGGGGCCCTTGGGCGGCCCTATGGAAGTGCTGGATGGCACTCCTCATCAAAGGTGAATTCCATGGGATCTCACAGCCAACTCGGAAGCAAGACAGAACAAGACGGGGTCATGAGCAGTTGAAGGCTGAGACAACTTCTGCCCACTGAGTTGGCTTATAAGAGGAAGCCAGGGGAGAGGAGAGATTCAACCAAGAGAGACTGATAACAAGTCTGTTGTTCTTGGACACTTTCCTTTTGGAGGTTACCATGGGACAGATGTCCCATCGTGGCTGGAGGCAGTGGAGAAAGAAGGTAGACAAAGAAGATAACACCAAAGCACCAAGCACCGCATAAGAAGTATAGCAGAGAGGGAAGGAATGGCAGCAGAGGGAACGGGGTGGTGGTGGGTGGGCTGGGCTGGAGCCCACGAAGAAGCAGAGGGGAGCCAGCCAGGAAGCTCCCAGCCTTTCCTGCTGCCGCTGGGGGATTCTCACTGGCTGGTTGGGAGTTAGCACTGAATGTAGGAGCAGAGCAGCCTGGAGTCGGGGCCTTGGGGCAGATTAGAGGGGAGGTCTTGGGGGTACTTGTCCTAGAACCCAGACATGACCTCCCCATCAAGAGCGTGGTACCTCAGACCGAAAAAGGTTACTAGTGAGTGTGGTTCTGGCGGTAGTCTGTCTCCTTCCTTTGCGCTCATCTGTGAACCCCAACGGGGTGGGGAGGTTGCTGGGACAAGGCGCAGGTGTGAGGCTTCCAAGAGGAAGGGGATTGAGGCTCTGCAAGGAGCCACTGCCCCTCCCTGTGGTCCTGTGAGGCAGGGAGGATGAGGTAGGGGAGTGCTCATGGGCTGTAGAACCAGAGAACTCACCCTGAAAAACAGTGACTGGGACAGAGGAAGACAAAACTGGAGGGCATGGGGAGAGATAGAGGGAGAGTGGATGCAAAGGGCCCTCCAGAGACGGGCCAAGCCTCGCCCAAGTGAGAGTCCTGGGTTGGGGCAGGGGGAGGCGAGGAGGCAGCCCCGCCCCTGGAGCACCGCCTCCAGTGGTCCAGCCGGGTTTTCAGGTCCAATGTTCACCTGACAGGGCTGACACTATAATGAACAGGGGCTGGAGGGAGCGGTGTGAAGCAAGACTTAAGACTGGAAGGAGACAAAGGGCGGCCCTCCAACCAGTCATGGGCCCTCCTTGCCCCCGGGCCCTCTCCCCTTCTCTGGAATCAGGCTAAGCCTCCGGACCACCTTTGTCTTGCGAGAATCACTTGGGTGAGGCAAGCACACACAGCTGGGGCAGATTTTCTCTTGAGACCCTCAGCTTTCAGCGCACCCTAAGAGAACCACCTAGAGAGGGGAGGGGAGCCCCCCCAGTGGTGTGCCTCAGCTGGCTTACATCCTGTTCGGTGACATCACCTCGACTGCTTAAAATCCAGGGTGCTGAAAGTAGTTACGCCGTGGAAATGGGCAGATGCTAGAGTCAGGGCTTCTTCCCGCGGAGAGCCGGTTGTTAAACACTTAGCAGCACGTCGGCACACCCTGGACCCATCCCACCTGACCCCGGCTCGCTCTCTCCACAGTGAACGGGAAAGCCACCATCACCATCGAGAGCTGTGCCCCAACGCTCTTCATGTTTATGCTCAATGGCAAGCAGGAGCATGGGCTGCTGAGCCTCAGGAAGAACGGGATGAAGCTGGACATATACCCTCCGACGGTGGGCACGCACAAGCTGCAGATCTTTGCCAAAGGCAGCTCCGACGTCTACAGCTCCGTGCTCGAGTACACGCTCAAGTGCAACTACGTGGACATCAGTGTCCGGCTGCCGGCCGAGCTGCACCAGCCCGTGGGCCCCAGCTGGTTCTCGGAGCAGATGGGCATCGTGAAGCCCTCCCACCCCGACCCCATCATCCACACCGGCGACGGGCGCTGCTCGGTCAGCTTCGGCGTGGAGGAGGGCATCAGCGTCCTGGCTTCCCTGCATGGGGACGAGGGCCCCGTCACCGAGGAGACGCAGCGGCGCTACATCTTCCAGGTGCAGCGGCAGAAGCGGGCAGAGCTGAAGGTCCAGCTGCCCCGGGCCGGCAAGTTCGCCCTCAAGATCTTTGTCAAGAAGAGGCTGGAGCCGGGCAACTACGTCTTCGTCTTCAATTATCTGCTGTGTTGCACCAACACCAAGGTGAACTGGCCCATGTTCCCCGAGAGCTTTGGCAACTGGGGGCAGGACAATGAGTTGCTGGAGCCTCTGTCGGGCGTGCTTCCTGCCAACCGGAACGTCCCGTTCAAACTGAAGCTCCACGGCGTCGCCAAAGCCCTGGTGAAGGGGCAGGACACGTGGCCCCTGACCCTGACTAGGGAGGGCTACTGGGAGGGCAGCTGCAGCACGGCTGGCTGCCGCGAGATCTACGTCATGGTGCTGGAGAACGCCAACCACAGCTTCTACTCCTACATCCTGAAGTACAAAGTGAACGCCCAGTGAGGCCCGGCGGCCCCCGGCCACCCCCGCCCAGAGGGCCGAGGCCAGACTTGCCCAGGGAGGGCCCTGGACACCACCAAGTCTGCACGCAGTCTCTTGGAGGCCTCTGCCTCGCTCTCTGCTCGCCACGGAGGCGAGGGTGTCGGCGTTCCCATGGCTTCACCCGGTTGTGGCCGTGGCCCAGGGGACTGAGGCAGAGGCCCTGTAGAAGACAAAGGTGCTATGTAAATCCAAGGTATTGTAAAGGGTACACCACTGCCCAGACGCCCCCTTCGCGTAGGAATGCTCTTGTTGTCTTTATAGGGCTGATGCGGGAAAGCAGGGAGGTTGCCCAGACAGAAAGCTTTTGCACGTGATGATGAGAGAATTCTCCTCCGTGCCCAGGAGGGACCTGATCTGCAAGGCTGAGTCATCCTGAATCACAGAGCCCGTTTCGGATAGCCTCAGTGTTTCTCACCAATTCCTGGACCCCAGGGACGGTCGGCCTACCATTATTTCCCCCAGACCTGACCATCTGCATTCCTGCTGCCCCTCGCTCTTCAAGAGCCCTAAAAAAGAGAAGGTGTGACGAGGAAGCTGACCAGCCCGCACCCGGCCCGAGGCCCCACGGTCCCCGGACACAATGGCCATGTGGCAATAGGAAGGTCACGAGGAGGCTCCCAGGGCCCGCTCTTGGGTGCCCTGGGGGGAGGGCCAGAGGGCGGGGGACAACACAGCAGCCCTGCCACCTGAGTCTGAGGCTGTGAGGCCTCCGACTCCGTGCTCCCGACGGGCCCACAGGCCAGTTCAGTCTAGGGAGTCGCTGGCCCTCCAGGCCCTCTCAGAGCCCGGGCTTCAGGCCCCAGCCTGCACTTTCACGGGGAGCTTCAGGAGGCTGCTAGGCCCTGGGGCGGCGGGGGGGGGGGCCTTGGTGATAGCCCTAAAGACCCAGGCAGGGAGGCCGGGCAGGGAGGAGTGCAAACACCGTAGTGCCGAGAAGACTCATGAAATAACAGGGCTCTGCCAGCCCCCAAGGCTCCCTACCAGCAAAGCCCACACAGGGGAACCTCCACCCGCTCCGGGAGCCGCTTCTGTGCTTGTCCACATCCCATCTCCCTTCCTGCCTGTCTCTGACATGAGAGACCCCTGGGGTCCTGCCGTCCACGCCAGCTCCAGCCCTAGGAGCCTTAGCAGCACCTCAGGCCCGTGTTGCCATGGCAACAGCAGCAAGCCTGGCTCCTTCCTACAAGGGCAGCCCAGAGGGAAGGAGGGAGAGGCCCTGCGTGGCCACTGCAGCCCCGTCCCAGCACAAGGAACCCCTGTAGGGGCTCCCCGCCTCCTGGCTGCTCCACTCTGGGGCCCCTCCCGTCTCCGCGCCCTCACCCCGAGAGCGGGCAGTGGCCCAGCACCCCCCCCAACTACTGTTCTAAATGTCCTCAGGTTCAGCGACAGCCAGGCCAGCTGGATGCTCACGCCTCCTCTGCCTTCATCCTCACATTTGTGTATTCGGCAAATGTTCACGGGGCACTTACTTAGCACAGGGCTCCGTGCTCGATGCCGGGGTTATGGAGGGAACCAGGGGGTCCCGCCCCTGCCATCTCAGAGCTCAGGGTGGGCAGCAGCAGCCGCCCTCAAACAGGCCTGCCTAAAGTTCCAGGCTCCCAACACTTCAGTCCCGCATCTCCCCAAAGGTCCCTGGTGCCCCCCAGCTTGGACCTGGCCCAGAGCCATGTGACAGGGGTGCCCAGGCTGGGGGCCTGGAACACCAGGGCAGAACATCATGGGGGGTCTGGGCTCTCGCCTGGACTGTGTCTTGTGCCCTCTGGCAGGCTCTGCCCCCCAAGCCTTTGGCACAGTTGACACGCATGCCTGGAAAATGCACGAAGCCCCCAGAGGCGGAACCGCTGTGCACTAACTACGACAGGAAAACAAGGGGAGTTCTTACACCCCGAAAACAGCCTTTTTTCATACCTTTGATTTTATGGGCTGAAAGAAAGGTGCTGTGTTTTATCCAAATAGTAAGTGCCTTCTATGACTCACGTCACTCCCTGGACCCAGAGCCATGGCTAGCCCCGATGAGAACGTGTATCTTTTTAAAAATAATATAACTAATCAGTACATTCTGGAGCAGGCAGAGGATGCCACCCCCCCCAGTCCCCCCCCACCCCCGGCACAGTAGGAGTTGCCCAGGAACCAAGCCCAGGCCCCAGCTGCAGAGCAACCGCGCGCCCCTCCCTCTGCGTTAACCAGACCCCCGCTTCGTAAAGACAGCTGTAGGCACAGTCAGAAATCACCTGTATTTCTTTCCACTGAAGTAAAAATACATGAAATGAAATCCAATCTTCATGAATTTTTACACGCATGCTGCTCAGGGTAGAATTCAGGGTTGCATTCCGAAGCCTTTTATTCAAATCCCCATCTTTGTTTCCTGGTGCTGGAGTCCCCGCGACCGGTGGAATGGCTCGGGCGCCCCCTGGTGCCCAGAACGCGGAGCTGCCGGCGAGCAGCACTGCGCGGCCAAGTCGCTCGCCAGGGTTTTTTACGCAGAATCTGAAATATCTGCTGAGATGTTTATGTTCAGTTCCCTGGGTGCTTCCTCGTGCGCACACGGAGCACGTCTCTGCCACGCGCAAGCTGTGAGGCGAGCTTGGGGACTGCCTGGCCGGGCGAGAAGACACGGCATGTAATACTGGGGAGTCTTTTGCCGGGAAATCGCGCCTTGAAACGGAAACACTGGATATGGGACTGGAAGGGACAGCTCTGACCGCACTCGTCACTACGCCGGTGAAGGACCGAGACTGATCACACTCAGGGCTTTGGCTGGCAAGTCCTGGGGTGGCAGCCCTCAGGCCACAGGCAGAAGGGTGCAGAAGGTCGGGGAGGGTGCCGGAGTGGGGGGCAAATGGGCTACAACCACAACTGCGATGAACTCCTTTCAGCTTGTTTCCGACGCGCCAGCCGCACAGCTGGACTCCGTTTCAATCTGATTATGATCATTGTGAGTTCCCCATATGCTGCATTGTCCCACCAGGACAGACTCCTCATGGCCTGCTGAGATTAAAAGGACATAAATAGATTAACTGAAGCATGAAGGAATTAGGCTAGACATAAAGAACTATTTCCTGTTTTTAAGCAGGAGGGGCAAGGTGCCAAGAAAGTTTGTGAAATCCTCTTCTCAAAGGACTTGAAATGTAGAAACGTTTCCCCGGTGGTCTGGGTTTGAGATGCTATGCTAACTGGAAGGATAAATTCTCTCTAAACCAGTTCATCCTTGAAGTACACTAGATCGCCCCCAGCAAACATGAGGTGAACAGTGTTGCCACATCCTTTGCTGTTAACAGTGTATTCAGAGGTGATGTGCATCTGTGTCCCGCATCAGTTTTATCTGGGGTCTATCATTTCTTTTCATTTGGAACAAGTAGCTGGAAATCTTAAGAGGTGATTACTTTTCATAACGTGTGTGTTGAGTTGTGTGGGCCAGTGGCTGTTGAGTATGCTTTCCGCACATTGTTGCTGGTGTTGTTTTTCAATAAAATTTATATTCATTTTTATCCAACAATGTAATTATCAATCTGTTCTTATCACTGCTCTCACAAGGGATTAAAAAAATAGGGAAAAAACACTTTCATGTTCAAAGGGAGCCCTAGGAGAACAAAAAAAAAATCAATGTCCCAGCCATTTGAATGTGATGGGGAGATGCAAATGGAATGTCAGGCAAATAGCTATTTCACATTAAAGAAAACATAATTAGGTTAGCTCCAGCCCCTCTCTGGCTCACATGCCTTTGAAGAACATGAAGGCAGTGTTTCTTTCATTGAATCTTGTTTAACTTGAAATTTTTCAAGTCAATCTTAATTTCTGTTATTCGTAGAAGAAAAGAATATATCCAAAATGCCTATCAGCCTACTTTTTTTGTTGTTTTGAATATCTATTTCTTGATTTTCATATACATACAGAAACTTTCCAGCAAGTTACCTAAACAGATTATTCATAAATTAGACATTTAGGGAAATAGAGAAAATGAACATCCAGGCACCTCTGAGAAGCTGCCGTAACCATGGAGACCATTCTCGTAGCTGTAGTGTGAAGGACAGAAAGAACTGTGTTCTCCAATCTGGACTTGTAGCATCATCCCTCCCTGCTGGACCCACAAACGTGAGCTCCCCCGCCCACCCCCCCACCCCACCCCCCGCTGCCGGCACACGTCTCCGGAGGAAGGAAGCGCATGGGTGGACCATGTCTTGAACAGCATATTAAGGAGAAGTCAGAAGAAAGCCTCCCGCATTCATAGGAGGAGGAACTCTTAAATTATTAGAACAGTCTGAGAATGCCAACCCCGAGGCTGGAATGGATGACCTCTAACGTCCCTTCCAGTCCGGAGAGTTTGTGATGCTGTGTCTCTGGGAACAGATGCTGGCAGGTGGTAGACCTGGGATTGTCAGTTTCGGAACATCTGAAGGGCCCTGCTGTGTTAAGAGCCTGCCCTGCAGCCCCCAGCAGACTGCGCTGCTGTTTCCTCTCTTGCCTGAGGGCAAGGGGCTGGAGAAAACCCAGCAGAGGGACCAAAGGGAAAGCAACAGCCCCTGACAGGATGCTGCTTCTCTCTGATTTTGCAAGCAGAACGAAAGAAAACTAAAAGTCAGGCAGCGATCGGGATGCCTTCCCTTAGATATCCCACAGGCATCCCCAAATCAAAAGATACTGAACCGAAGTCACTTTTCTCCCCCACATTACCTCCAACTCCTCCTGGATCCCCAACGAAGTGAATACATCTCCATCCCCCAGGTACCTCAGTCAGACTCGTGATGGTCACTAGTAACTCCTTCATTCCCCGCAGTGATGAAATCTGGTCCATTCTGACCCACTCTCCCAGCCCCACATCCACCCTACTCCCACAGCCCTTGCCATAATTCAAGCCTTCCTCATCTCTCAGCTCCACTGTGGGGATTGCTTTCCACGATGATATGAGGACCCACCACCACCACCTGCTCCGTGACTCCCCATGTTTCTTCTTATAAGAACACCAGGACTATTGTTGTGTTACGACAAGGTTTCCACAAAAGCATTCCAGAAGAAGTTCACCATCTCTGGAGAAAGCATCATTTGTGTCAGGTGCTGATGGAAAAGGTGGGTCTTCAAGCAAAAACTGATTTTAACAGAGAGGCAGAAACTCCTCCTTTTTCTGGACTCTGAAGAGGCCAGGTGCTGAGGTCTTCACTCCCACCTGGTGCTTGTAGGGTGGCTCATAGCAGCACAGCCAAAGGGGGACCTGTGACAGGATGAGTGGTGGAGCCCAGCCTGAAGGTTAGCAAGCTACACCTTGTAAATCAGATTATCCACATCCGTGGCTCATAGATTTCCCTGTTCTCCTCCTGGAAACAACAGTATTGATCAAATGTACCAGGTGGACTCCCTGGCAAGCAGATGCTGAGACAGAGTTAGGAACATAAACAGGGTACTAGAGGGTAATACCTGTGAAAGATAAAGGAGGAGGAAGCAGGATCAGGTAGCGAGAACTTCGGACAGTGGTCCAAGTCTCAGACAATGCAACAGAAGAGTCCCTTGTGTAGAAATGGCCAGGCCCTAAAGACCCCAGTCTGCTCAGTCATTGGCTACAGGCTAAGAAGAGCTTGGCCTCTGTTCAAAAGCTAAGATAAGCCACATATCTGGTTTTTGATCCAGCATGTAAAAAGCCTAGAAGCCATCACTTCCTCCAACAGGTAAAAAGCTGACAAACTGAAAAATCAACAACTCTTCTTATATCTGTAGGAGAAGTGAAGTCACAAGGTAAACCTCTACCCCCCTCCCCAAACTGGAGAGACTGACAGGTGATACCAAGATTCACAACCCACCAGAGCAGAAACCTCCATGGAAACCATGGCCTGGGTGAGATAACCTGAATTGTAATTGACAAATGTCTGGGGCTCAATGTGGACAGCTTTGAGAGTTGAAAACTCTCCAGGGGGTCCCAGTCATCAGGACCCCCACATTTTTGTGAGTTTTATCTCCTGGATCTCTACCAGGTCTCACAGTGAATATCAGGGAAAAATCCCCTCATGCTTCTGGGGTGAGGGGCATGGGTCCATCTACAAGCAGAAAATTAGTAAGGACATAGTTGAACTCAACACCACCCCCAAACTACTAGATATAATTGGCATCTATAGACTACTTCATCCAACAACAGCAGATTACATATTCTTTCCAAACTTCACCAAGATAGACCACATTCTGGTCCATAAAGCACACCACCAACCAATTGAAAGAATAGAAGTCACACATGTCTGCTCTCAGAGCACAGTGGAATTAAACTAGACATCAGTAACAGAAAGATAACTGCAAAATATTTGCAGATTAAAGAACACACTTCCAAATAGCTAATGCGTCAAAAAAGAAATCTCAAGAAAAATTTTAAAATATTTTGAACTACCTGAAAATGAAAACACAACTTATCAAAATTTGAGAGATGCAGCAAAAGCTCTCTTTAGAAGGAAATTTAGAGCATTAAAGGCATATACTAGAAAAGAAGAAGGCTCTAAAATCAATAATCTAAGCTTCCACATTAAGAAACTAGAAAGAAGAGCAAAGTAAGCAAAAGAAAAATAATTTAAAAAGAGCGGAAATCAATAAACTGAAAACAAGAACTCAATAGAGAAAATCAGCAAAATCAAAAGCTTGGTTCTCTGAAAAGATCAATAACATCTATGATCTTCTAGCCAGGTTAGCTAAGAGAAAAGAAAGGACACAATTACCAATATCAGAAGTGAAAGAGGGGTTGTCACTGCAGATCCCATGCACATTAAAAGGATAATAAAGGAATACTATGAGTAACTCTGTGCCCCCAAATTTGATAACCTAGGTTATTCACACAAGAAGAAATAGGTGATCTGAGTAGGCGTATTATCTTTTAAAGAAATCGAGTCAATAATCAATAACCCTCACAAAGAAAGCACCAGGCCCAGATAGGTTCACTGGTGAATTCCACCCAACGCTTAAGGAAGAAATTACACCAATTTTCTACAACCTCTTTCAGAATATAGAAGCAGAGGGCTTACTTCCTAACTCATCTGGGGCTAGCATTATCCTAATACCAAAACCAAACACATTATAAGAAAAGAAAACAACAGACTAATATCTCTCATGAACGTAGATATAAAAATCCTCCCAAAACTCGCAAATTGAATCCAACAATGCATAAAAGCTAAGGCAGACCCTGAAGGCACTGCTAGCTGAAAGCTCTCAGCTACCTGATGTACTCCTTGCGGATAATCAAGTTCTCTCATAAAGGGAAAGCTGAGTAGCACACCTCTGTGTCTGCCACAAAGGATTCAGAAAAGATTGGGTGCAGGCTCTAGGGGTGGGGCAGCAGATCCAAAAGCCATCTGGGATCCAGTGATCACTGGTGAGAGCACCAAATTGTTTGTCAAAGGGACAGGGGTGGGCTCCATATCTAGCTGCCTCTGTGCAAGAGGAATGCATCCTCCAAGGGCCGCCTTTAAGGTGCTGGGGACTAATTTGACAGAGGCAGCTTTTTCCTTCCCTCTCCGCCTTGGCCTCCTGGTTCCTGTCACCCAGGGCAGCCTCAACACTAAAGCCAGAAGGATCTGCTCATGTTACACTCTTACTTAAAACCTGCCCAAAACTCCCCCATTGCCCAAGAGATAAGACTTAGTTCCCCACTGTCTTAGTCTCTTCTGGCTGTTGTAACAGAATACCATAGATGGGGTGGCTAATAAACAGCAGAAACTCATTGCTTATGGTTCTGGAGGCTGGGAAGCTGACATCAAGTCATTTGCTGATTCCGTGTTTGATGAGAACCCACTTCCTGATTCATAGATGGTTGCCTTCTCCTCGTGTCCTCACATGGTGGAAGGGACAAGCTTACTCTCTGGAGTCTCTTTATAAGGACACTAATCCCATCCATGAGAGCTCCACCCTCATGACCCAATCACCTTCCAAAGGCCCTGCCTCCAAACACCATCATATGGGGGATTCAGTCTCAACCCATGAATTTTGGCGGGGGATACAAACATTCAATCTATCATCCCCCCTCTGGCTTCACACTGCTTTCTCTGCTTTGTCTCTCATGACTCTCCATGAGATCCCTTTTGCAAAAATCAGCCACATGACACCAGAAGGGCCACGGACCCTCACACTACCGTGCTTTTCACACATGCTGTTCCTTCTCATTAGGAAGTCCTTCCCTCCATCTCTGTCTGGAGAAGTGCTGCTTGGTCTTCAGGGATCTGGACCAGCCCCTATCTGCCCACCCTCCACGCTCACATAGCACTTTGTTAGCTCATCTGTTAACCAGGTACTTTCTGCATGATTCATGTGATTGAGAGGGTACTTGGAGGTTCGCGCACTTGGTTACGAATTGTTTGAACACAGTTAGTTTGATTTTTCTCCATGGCACAAAATAGGGGTTTGGTAAATGTTTGGCAAGTGTTTCATTAGGAAAACAGAGAGGAAAGATGAAGACAGGACCAGCGAAGTAACGTAACTCAGCAGCCCAATAACCATTCACTGACATTTGTTGAAATATGTTTCCAGTTCACCAAGACTGGCCCCTGTGCCTTTTGCCCAGCTCTGGACACCATGGCCTGAACTGCGAGTAGAAGCTAAGATGCTCTCCGGGAGGCCCACACCCCAGGAAGGGCTGGGAAACTGGGGCAGGGGGAGATACTGGAATGACCACCCTTTCTGTGACTGCAGGTGGCAGGGGGTAGTCAGGACTCCTTGGCCATGAATAGCTTGATGAAATTGCCTTTTCCCTACCTAATTGTGGTTCCTGCCCCAGATCTCCCCTCCAGGACTCTGTTTGAAGGAGCTTCTATGACCTAAGCTGGGGGTGCTTCTGTTTCACAGCTCACAAATGTAGCTAAAGGCATTCGCCAGTCCTACCCACACCCGTCCAAATAGTCAGCTGCCAGACCATAGGGCTAAGGATGGTCTGGAGGCCTCCCGACACCTCTGGGCTCCAGGGGGACGCCACCCAACATACCCACTCTGAGCACACAAACGCACGCAAGCATATGGCTTCAGGAAGAAGGAGCCCAGGTGGGATTTGCTCACGGTTTCATCTCCGTGATTACATGACGCCTGCATTTAGAATAAATGATGAATACATTTTTGAAGTGAACATCAATTTGTCATTTCAAAAGTGAATTCATAGGTCACTGGATTTATTTACATGGCTGTTGACCAAACAGGCTGTTGAGTTAACAACATCCTAAAGAGTCATTTCCCTCTTTCCCTCAACTAACTACAAAAGCATAAGTCCGGGAGTGAGTTTCTCTGCCCCCGTGGGGAATGTCTGTTTACAGGAAGACAGAAACGGCCACCCGCTGGGAGTGTTCGTGCTGTTTGCCTGAGGAAGCCCATCAGGGCCCTGACTGATCAGAGGAGAGCCCTTCTTCCCCAGGAACCCCCCGCCCCAGGCCTGTGCCGAGACTGCTTTGTTTCCATCAGGAGGGACGGCTGACTGCCTCTCTGACACAAGGAATCAGCCATCACTTCACCCGGGCTGAGCAGGGAGCGAGGCGGTGGCGCCTGCCCCAGGGTGGCAGGGATGGCTGCGGAGAAGCCTGTGGGCTCAGGGCACGGCGGCAGCCACAGTCACGAACGGCTAGAACAGTCGGGCCGTGGATGAATGAAGTACGGATGTTAGGAGTGAGGGCCCTGGCAGCTCCCACACGGACAAAACAGGGGGACGGGGGCTGGGGGGGTTGGTACGAGGAGACGTTTATTTAAAACAAAATCACCGCAGGATAACAAATTACTCCCTGAACACTTGGCTGATGTATTTGTACGTATGTGAACACGAAGAGGATCGGAAAAATTAACATTTTATTATATTCTAAAAAATTAGATGTGGCCAAGACACCAGAGGCATTTGGAGGCCGTCCCCTCCCCTGCCCATATCCTTTGTGATGGCTCCGCCCTTGGGAACTGCAGGCGAGCGTGGGCACCATGAACCCTTTGGCATCCATTTCTTTAGCATCCGATCTCCTTCCCCACCTCCCAGGAGAGACACAGTGAAGAGAACACGTTAACCTGATTGCGGGAGGAAATCCACTCTATCAGTAAAAGCTTCACTTGACATTTTTAAAGCTCCACGAGAGTGTTAAAAGTCCATTTTAAAAAGAAGAGAATGGGCATCTTTCTGGAAAGATGGCCTCTTAGCTGCTGGTCCCCTGTTTGATGGAAAGCTGTCTTGCACCATCAGGAGCCATTAATGTATGACTGAAGCCTCGGGTCCCTTCTGTAAACACTGCTTTGACTGCGGAAGCCCTGCAGCTAGCTGGAGACCCCTCCTCACTGAGCTCTGGCCGACCCCATCTGCCGACACCAGGCTGTCATAGCCGCAGCACAAACCCTCAGTCAGCCCCAAGTCACTGATCCTCCCAGTCCTGGGGTCCTCAGCAATGAGCTGGGGATCATCATCGCACCCACCATGCAAGTTTCCTATGGGCACTGAGTGAGCTAACATGAATACAGTGAGCAGTACCTGCCGGATGGATGTCAGCTGTCCCCACGGCCACACCATCGGTGTCCTCAGTGTTAGGAGGATGAGACTGAAGGGCCATGTGTTGTGCCATGGCTTGAATCCGAAGGTCACAGGCCCCTCCTGAAATCATAGCCGTCACTGATGCCAGCCTCTAAAAGAAGACATCCTGTCTCCAACACTCGGCCACCTGCCTCTTCTAGAATCTTCCAGAGACCAGGAGTGCATCGCTCCGTGAAACAGCTATGCCATTAATGGACACCTCTGTTAAAAGACCCTCCCTATGTGTAACTGCCTTAAATTCAAGCAGTTGCGCCACTCCACCCACTGGTCCATGAATATTACCCACTGTAATATTCCAAGGTGACCACACGGCAGGCGTCCTGAGCCACCAGTACAAAACCCAGCTCATCTGGGGGTCCTGGGAGCTGGCTGGGAACAGCCGTCAACTACCTAGATAAGGAAGGAGAGCCCAAAGAGAGGGAAAGAAAAAGAAAATCTCCCACTCAAGAGAGCCTGCAAATCAGCATCTGAAACCATAAGATGTTAGAGAGAAAAGATATGCAATCTGCATACTGTATGGTGAGACCACCCCAAGCCCTCATCCCACATAATGTCCTGCATCCGGCCACCTGGCTTATATCCTCCGAGCATTTCTTCTCTGAGAAAACTGAACAATCCAAGAAAAACACCCACAGGTACAATCTGTGGGCAGCACTCCAGTGACAGGACCAGAACCCTATCTGACCACCTCTAGGAATCCCTCCCCATACACACACACATACACACACACACACAGAGTTTGCGAGTGCATCTTGGTGGTTTTAAAATGCATCCACAGATTCTTTGGTACTCCTCCCTTCCTAAGGTGGAGCCTAGCTATACTTAGTGGCTCTCTTCTAACAAATAGAATATGACAGAAATCACAGTGTGTGGCGTTCAAGATTAGGATCTATAAGGCATTACCGCTTCCTCCTGTAAACCAAGAATGGAGTGCACTGGGACCAGGAAGCTCCTACAGAAAGGAGGGCAAGGGGATAGCAAGGAGGATGGTAATGGAACAAATCTGGAGAAGAGCTGTACAGCAAGGAGGATGGACCAGCCTAGAAAGGAGGCATGTCATAGGAAAAAACAAAATGGGACCAATGACAAGTGACTTCACTGGGGCTATTTTAATGACATGGAGGAGTTTGCGGGACTATTTGGTGAAAGCTATGTTGAAAACAAAGCAAATGCTGATTGCATGAAGAAAGATTGTACCCAAAAAATCATATTAATCGTAGTATACTATGTGTGGATATTTACAGGGTCATAACAATGTAAATGTCAAGTACTGATGATGCATGAGATGCCGTGTTTGGACATCTCATGCCATTCCAGCCCCAGCCCCCTTTCCTGTCTCCCAGTTTTGAGGATGAGGTAGCAAATTCTTCCTTTCTCTCAGTAGTGTTTAGTAGATTTTTGTGGAGGCTTGCATATCCTTTACTAGGTACATTTCTAGGTATTTACAGGTGTATTTTCATGATGTGGTAATAATATCAATTTTAAAGTGCATTTTCTTTTTCTTTTTTTTAATTGTTTCTTCTAATTGTTTCTAGCATATAGACATATGAGTATATTACATGAAATCATGCTGTGTGTTCTTTGTGGATATGTACAAATCCAAAAATATAGCTGTGAGGTGTTAACACCATCTCCAGGATAGCAATTGCTTCTGGAAACAGAAGAAAGGCATGGAATTAGACCAAAACAAAGACGTTTTCAGTAATCTTTTATCCTATGTAAGGTTTGAGGAATATATGATGAAATGTTGGCTTTTGTTAAATTCGGGGGAAAGAAATCATCCATGTCACTATTTTTAAAAAGGGGGTGTGCCTGGGGGGAGCAGTCGGTTGAGCATCCAACTCTTAGTTTCGGCCTGGGCTGTGATCTCGGGGTTGTGAGAACAAGCCCCACATTGGGCTCCATGCTCAGTGCAGAGTCTGCTTGAGATTCTCTCTCTCCCTCTCCCTCTGCCCCTCTCTCTTGCGTTCTCTCTCTCTCAAATCAACAAATAAATCTTTAAAAAAAAAAAAAGAATCTTTGCCTAACCCAGGATCTCAAAGATTTTCTCCTGTTTTCTTCTAGAAGTTTTATGGTTTTAGCTCTTAACAGAAGTCACTATTGCAAAATGAACCCCATTCTCCATGGAGGATGGAACGAACACATGGTGGGTGACCAGCCTCTGTGACATCAGTTTCCCCTGGAGCCCTGCAGACAAGGAAGATGGCTCCTCCCCCTACTGTGCCTTCCCTACCCTCTTTCCCAGGGGCCTTGCCTGTGGTAGGGACCCTGGCCCCCCCATCACCCTTATCACCCCAACACTGGTGTGGGCAGAGGTTGCAAACTTTACTGCTCAACGTACACAGTGTTAAAAAAAAAAAAAAAAGTTTATCAGTGCCAACATTTAAAAATCAGGAAAATCACATCAAAATCTGGCCAGCTTTTCTCAAATAGCCCGTGAACATTACAGGGGCCTGAGTTGCAGTGCCCTCTTTGGACTAGCTGGCCGTCCAGGTCACCCCACACCTGCCCCTCCGACTGCCTCCCAGAGCCTGAGCGCTTGCTTTCCTACAGCTGCCTTCTTCGAGGCTGCCCGCAAGGCTCCACCTACAGCTTTGCCACCCTCTTCCCTTTGCAGCAGCTCACCTGGCCTCCTGACAGCCTTGCTGAGCCAGGATCAGAGTCCACACTCTGCACACAAGGAAACTGCCCAAGGGCGTACAGCTGCTAAGTGGCCCGCTGGCTTTGAGGCCCTCCCCCTCCGCTCTCAGACTCATTTCACGGGGCCCCATCGCCCTGAGCACTGGCGCTGTCTTAAAGCGTTGGTGATGCCAATCACTAAGGGCGCAGGTGCGTTGCGAGGCTGCCGTGCGCACCTGTCAGAGGTTCTGGGAGCATGAAGGGAGCTGGGGTCTGTGTCACCTGCGCTGGGATCTGCCGGGAGTCCAGGAGCTCAGGCTTCTGAGATGAGGGGTTTGCTTGATTAAATGTTTGATGAATGAACTAATAAATGGATAAGCTGTCATCTGAGTGGGCCACATATGTTTAACCATTAATCAAAACAGATTTTAACTGCAGAAATATTTCAGCTGAGGCATATCAAGGAAGAGGAAGAAGGGCAAGCCTACGACGTGCCAGAATCCGTGCCAGGCCCCACCACGGGGTCTCATCTCATGGCTGAACATTTCGGAGAGGACTTCGCATGAAAAGCGTCGACGGTAATACCTGCACAACCCTCTGGGGTAAAAAGGAGAGGATTTAAAGGTGTCTGTATGGGACAAAATTCATTACATCTTCTCTGCAATCTGTAATTATGATGATAAAAATAAAATGCTAGTAGTCGAAGAGACATTGAATTTATATAAAACGTCCAATATGATCTTTTTTAAAAAAAATTTTAATGAAAACCTTGAGCTTTCTTTTGTGACTTTAACTTTTTATATGAGGATTTACGCTTTGAAATTGTTAAACACAATTCCTGATCAAGGTGTTTTTAATTAACAATGTCTTTAAATTCTTCATTGTTCACCTTGATGAGAAATTTTGCAAAGTAGTGATAACGTTCTTTACAACATTAATTTGAAAATTATAATACAGATCGTATTTAAAGACTCTAATTGTAATTTCTCTTCTTTCATTGACAAATTTATTGTTGAAGTTTCTAGTAATATTATGGATAGACTTTTAACCCAATCAAACATTTTTAAATCTAGTGTTAATGTGAGGCACTAATTTGGACAACTTCTGAATCTTGGAGTGGTCAGCCTGTAGGTAGCTTGGGGTAAGGGGTGCCAGGGTATACCAGCAGAGAGCTATGACTATCTGACCTGTGCTGGACAATAATTTTTGCTTGTTTGCAGTATTTAAGTATTAATTTCTTGAGATTCCAGAAAGATTGAGACTGTTGGATTGTTTTGTGAAGACAGAGATTCGGGTCTGCCGTCTACAGCTGCACCCAGAAGAACATCATCTGGCCCCTCCTACATCAACCACCCCCAACCTGTCCCTTGCCCCACAGTCTCCAGATGGCTGCACTTGGGCTGCGAATTCTCCTTGGGTACACAGAGCACCAGATTCTCCAGTGTGCCACTGGGCCCTTGTCCACAGTGGACAATGGCACCCTCGGCAGCTCTGTCGATGATGTCCGAGTGGTCCAGCTTCTCCGTGGTCACATGCTCATCCCAGGCTTAACCTGGCTGCCCCAAATGCTGACGGCTTCCAAGACCCCAGGGACCCCAATAACCCAGGTGGAATGCTCTGGCCTGCCAATGCACACTAGTTCTCCAAGATGCCCGAAAGTATGCCATGAATAAAAAAAATTAAAAAAATAAAAAATGTTCCCTTGTGTAAGTTGGTGATACTAAGCACAAATACTGTCCCCTCAGGTGCCTGGGTGGCTCAGTTAGTTAAGCGTCTGCCTTCAGCTCAGGTCATGATCCCAGAGTCCTGGGATCGAGCCCCGTATCAGGCTCCCTGCTCCGCAGGGAGCCTGCTTCTCCCTCCCCTCCCTGCTTGTGCTCTCTCTTGCTATCTCTGTCACTATCTCTGTCTCTCTCTCAAATAAATAAATAAAATCTAAACAAAAAAATAAAATAAAAACAAATAAAAAACAAATACTACCCCCTCTATAGCAGTGAATGTTCGCAGAGAACCAGACTGACCAGGTATGACATAAATGATAAGCAAGCTCTAAGCCTCTAAAATTCTTAACCTGGAGTTCACAGACCCCCTACCAACAGGTCCAAGACCAGAATTTAGGGCTCCATGAACTTGGATGGGAAAAACTGACATCCTAATTCTCAACAAGATCTAAATGAAATTTGGTTTTTATTCTATTAGGAATATAAGCCATAAATCACAGCAACTATGAGTACCTGGGGCTTTATTCCAATAGAAATCAGTTATTTTCTTATCTCACTACACTTGTTGTAGACATCTCAAAATATTTTCATGCACCACTGCTTTAAAAGCATAGTCGGCGACAGACCTGCCACTTGGGTTTTGTTATTTAATGAGTTAATAAAGAAGTATATATAATACCATATCACAAATTTGTTTTTTCTTAGCTTTTGATAACAGAACGTCAAAATAATTAGTTTTCCTTTTAACACTACATATTTTATTTTATGCATTTAGTCATTATTTTGAGGGGTCCATAGGTTTCACCACTCTGCCACAGAAGTGCCTGGCACACAAAAGGTTAAGAACGCTAAGTGTCAGGGCATCTGGGTGGCTCAGTCGTTAAGCGTCTGCCTTCGGCTCAGGTCATGATCCCAGGGTCCTGGGATCGAGCCCCGCATCGGGCTCCCTGCTCCGCGGGAAGCCTGCTTCTCCCTCTCCCACTCCCCCTGCTTGTATTCCCTCGCTCACTGTGCCTCTTTCTGTCAAATTAAAAAAAAAAGAAGAAGAAGAAGAAGAACTCTTAAGTGTCTAAGGCCACCAGCTCCCAGTGATCTGGAAAGCAACAGGGGAGGCAGGGGGAGGGTGGAGGGATCTTGGCCAGTGAAAGGAAGAGAGGCAGTTCTCCCACTTCTATCCTGGCCCTAGGGGATATGATATGCAGCATTTCCCATTCTGCTTTGGCATATTTCTAAGGAACATGTATTAACGCTGAAAAATTTCAGATCTCTGGAAGACAGTTTGAAAAATATGGATTTAGGAAATGACTTAGCCTAAGAAGATTGGAATTGCCTCGTGTTGTTTAAAAATGTTTTCATATTAAGACTTTTTGGAGCAAAATAAAAATATCAGGTGATGCCTTCTTAGTCTACAAATGGTAGCTCATGCAGGAGGTAGCAGGCTGAATGTACCAGCCGTCTAGAAACGTTCCTATCCTTTGCTCATGGTCCAGGATTTGTTAATATGAATAGGTTAGGATTCCATGCTGGGCTGAGGGCCTGTCAGCCAGGAGGGAGATCACTGGGGAAACCACTGGGTTCCTGCCCAGCCACCGCTCTGTTGGGTTATCGCGTGACTTGCACATATGGAGTATATGCTCCTGCTGGGAGCAGGCCGTATACTCCACCATGGTTGAAGAAACTAATTGGGGGGCGCCTGGAGGGCTCAGTTGGTTAAGCATCGGACTCTTGATTTCTGCTCAGGTCATGATCTCAGGATGGTGGGATCGAGCCCTGTGTTGGGCTCTACGCTCAGCAGGGAGAATGCTTAGGATTCTCTCTCCCTCTCCCTCTGCCCCTCCCTCTCGCTCTCTCTCAAATAAATAAATAAATCTTTTTTAAAAATAAATTCATTAATTGAAAAACAAAGAAATTAATTGGTAGAAAACACTTCTTGTCTTGTTTGTGGCATGGAATTTGAGGCTGAGGACCCATGCGTTCTAGATTGCAGAAAGATTCAGGGACTGGTGAGCTATTTTAGTTCATGCTATCCATCAGGGGCAAGGCAAATCCAAGAGATGGCCTACCGAAAGGCCCTCCTTGCTTCCCCAAGCCAGTGCCATGGGAACTAGGACAGCTCTGGGAACTGACAACTAGCTCAGCTGCACTAGATGCCTCCAAAGGAGTGGTTGTTCCATGAAAGCACTGGGCAAACGTGTCAAATGGTCTTAGCTGATCTGTGTTCCATAGCTGAAGAAATGAGCGGGTTTATGTAATGGGTCTGGCTTTTCTTTCTCTATTTTTCCCAGTCATGCTTGCAGAGATATTGGAGGATTTGCCAAGCAGTGTTAGGGCATGAGTCCCATAGTCACACACTTCCCTATCATTGGTCTGTAATGCTCTCTTAAAATGTTCTGTACACAGTCCTCCCCACCACCTTAGTGCCAAGCATTCCTGCAGCCCCTCCGTACAAGATACTTAGCCAAGAAACTCTGCCTGGCTGATTACCATGGACTTGGCTGCCAGGGCCCTCAGGAATCCTGGAAACTGCTCCCCTCGCAGGCAGCCCAAGACCACGCTCTGCTGAGGAAGAGCAGGAGGCTCGCAATGTGCCCAGCTCCTGGCAAAGCCCTTACCCACTTTATCTTGCAGTGCGGAACTGCTCCACTCACAAGCAATTACGCAGACAGAGCTCGGTCACTCGTTCTCTAAAGAGGACCACCACTGTTACTCCCGAGTGTGAGTGCAGAGTGGAAACTATGAGACTCTGGCATGCATGTGCTCTATGTGCTGTGATGTTTTCTGAATATAAACTTGAATTTTTTAGGCGTTGCTACGCGTCAGGGAGCCTTTTTTGGTAAGAGCTTTATGAAGATATAATTCACATACCATATAATTCACCCATTTAAAGTGTATATTTCAATAGATTTGGGTGGTGTTACATTCAGAGTCGGGCAACTATCACACAGCCTATTGTGGAACATTTTCCGAACCCTCCAGAAGAAACCCCTTACCCTTTAGTCTTCCCCCCCAAACCCTCCCTCTCCCTGCCCCTAGCAACCACCAATCTACTGTCTGTCTGCAGATTTGCCCATCCTAGCCGCTTCATATAAATGGAATCATACATATGTGGTCTTTCGTGACTGGCTTCTGTCATATAGCAGAAGGTTCTCAAGGTCGTTTGGTGTTGGGGCAGCAGTACCTCATCCCTTTTTACTACCAAAACATATTCCATTGTCTGGATACACCACGTTTTGTTGATGGGCTCATGGGTTGACGGACATTTAGGTTGTTTCTCCTTGTGGCTACCAGGAGTAACGCTGCTATGAACATTCACGTGCCCTCTTTGTCTGGACATGTGTTTTCATTGAGCTCGGGCATACACCTAAGTTTGGTCCTGCTGGGTAAACGGTCAGCTCTAAGTTTAACTTTTTGAGGAACTGTCCAGTTGTTTTCCAGAGTGGCTGCACCATTTTACATTGCCATCAGCAACGTATAAGGGTTCCAATTTCTCTGAGTAAGGAAAGGGTTCAGGTATAGGCAGGGAGAGATAGGGGGGCCTTGACTAGGCTCTGAAAGAGTGAATAAGAGATAAGGGAATAGACCAGACCACCTGGCCTTGGATGTTAGGGAGTATTTTTCTTTGGCAGCTACAGTGTAATCACAGAAAATGACCAAATCTCAAAGTCAGTCAGTCATTAAGGGGTTATCAATAGTCCTTGCTCAGACCAAGATGGCACAAGAATCTCAAGGCCACAAGCTCCCTGGTCTAGTTTTCAATAAAGACTGGCTTAAAAACCCTCAGTGGCAAGCCATTCGGAACCCCTCTCACTCTAGAGAGCTTTCTCTTTCCTTTCTGTTCTCAGCTTCACTTAATGAACTTTCGCTTCACTTCACCCTTTTGCATCTGCGAGATTCATTCTTCGACTCGGTGAGACAAGAACACCGCAAGCCTGCAATAACTTCACATCCTTATTGACATTTGTTATTGTCTATCTTTTGTATTATGGTGGCTGTGAAGTAGTAGCTCACATGGTTTTGAGTTGCATTTTCCTGAAGACAGTGATGTAGAGCATCTTTTCATGTGCTTTTGGCCATTTGTACATCTTCTTTAGAGAAATGTCTGTTCAGATCCTTCACCCACTTTAAAATTGGATTATTTGCCTTTTTATTATTGAACAGCTTGAGGTTCTAATGACTATTCAACTGCGTTTTAAAACTTAGCCCTGGGGCGCCTGGGTGGCTCAGTCATTGGCGTCTGCCTTCGGCTCAGGTCATGATCCCAGGGTCCTGGGATCGAGCCCCACATCGGGCTCCCTGCTCAGCGGGAAGCCTGCTTCTCCCTCTGCCGCTCCCCCTGCTTGTGTTCCTGCTCTCGCTATCTCTCTGTCAAATAAATAAATAAAATCTTTAAAAAAATAAAAAATAAAATAAAAATAAAACTTAGCCCTAATAGGAATTGGTTAGACTCCTACAATTTTGCATCTCTCCCCAGAAAACAGAACACAATTCTGGGAAAATTTCAGTCCCTAAAGTTGTGGTTCTTCATATTTTTTTGGCTCACAGATATCCTTGAGAATCTGATGGACACCCTCCAACAGAAAAACAGACATATGCAAATTTATCTATGTTGCATTTAATATCAGGGAGTCCCTGGACCTTCCACCATTCAAGCATTGCCTTGATAAGGCTCTTTCTTTTCTTAGGAAGAATATCTACTTACTTCTGATTGTACTGTCCAATCATTTGAACCTGGCCTTAACGGGCAACATAAAATGCCCAAATTCTCGGTTCCCACAGAGGAAAAAAGAGTGAACTGGTCGTCAGATTACTGAAATCACACTGTGGAGAAATAGCTTTTAAAGAAGATTGCTTTGAAGGCCTGCAGTCCATCATTTCTCTAAATCTTCCCCTGTGGTCAGGTCACATCTGGGACCACCTTAGAACTGATTGCTCTTTCAGCCTTTGCCATCAGCCCACACTGAGGCACGCTGTAAGGAAGCCCTACAGATTCTCTTATTCTTATCAGTTACAAGAGGGCTGTAGGACCTCTCCTAATGCTCAGACACCCAGCCAAATGCTCATATACACACTCAGAGAAGATGTGCTTCTCTTGAACCCATGGTCTGTTTTGATCTTGTGGGCACCATCAACCTTTTAAGTAATGTTTCCTTCTCTGCTTTTGCCCTTAAGCAGCTCAGAGGTACCGTTGCTGCCTGCCCCTAGCAACTGAACTAGATGTTAGTTTGTGGATGGACGATTACGGCCTTCATTTTCCCTTTGCTCTGATTCCACTCTTGGTTTCTTTTTAATACATTTTGTATCCTATCTCAAACTATCTCTAGAACAAGTCAACAAATCTCTTCCTAACCTTGCCTTTCTGCCCTTGACTGCCATTCATGACAACTGTTTGCTTATGTATGTTCTTAATGACAGAACTTATAGTTATTGTTCTCACACGTAACTTTTAGTTTCCAGACTCAGGGGTGTTTTGCAAACAGATTACCACCACCCATAGTTTACTAGGTGTCATGTGTCTGTGTCTGAGAGAGAAGGTAGAATTTTTTTAAGTTGAGTAGACATAATACTGTATTTTTGGGGTGCCTGGGGAGCTCAGTCAGTTAAGCGTCTGCCTTTGGCTCAGGTCATGATCCCGGGGTCCTGGGATCAAGCCCCACGTTGGGCTCCCTGCTCAGTGAGGAGCCTGCTTCTCCCTCTCTCTGTGCTCCCCACCCCCAACTCGTGCTCTCTCTCTCTCAAATAAAATCTTAAAAGAAACAGTGTATTTCTTTGTCTATTCAAAAAGATATTTTCATAGTGCTACTAGGCTAGGTACCATTCTATGTACTTTACAAATACTCATCTTCACAAAAACCCTCTGAGGAAGGTATGATTTTTATTTCCCGTTTTACAGATGAGAAAGCTGAGGTATGGAGCCCAAGGTCACACAGCCAGTAAGTGGTAGAGCTAGGATTAGGAACTGGGTTGCCTGCCTGCAGAGTCCACACTCTCTACCCCTACCTAGGCTCAGCTAAGGAGAGCCAGGGCTTTCGGGTCCTGGGCAAGCCA
Organism: Mirounga angustirostris; assembly: GCF_029215605.1. Classification (NCBI taxonomy): domain Eukaryota; kingdom Metazoa; phylum Chordata; class Mammalia; order Carnivora; family Phocidae; genus Mirounga; species Mirounga angustirostris. The sequence continues at coordinate 125,108,704 of NW_026991709.1, forward strand.
CTTAAATCCTCCCTGTGGCTTTGGAACAGTGACACCCACTCCCTCCTAGGCTTATTGAGATCAAAGGAGGCTCCATGGAAAGGCAGCATCCCACTCACAGTGAGAACTCAACTTTGCCTCGTCAGCTAAAATCTGCATAGAAATCCAGACCAAACCTCACTGGGAATGCTGGCCAAGAGGAATGAGGCAACTCACCCAACACATCATCTGTAAACACTGAAAGTAGATGAGCACACCCTTACCTTTCCATCTCATGTGAGTATCCTGAGCACAGATTTTGTAAAATGTGTATTAAGAAACTAGCTCAAATTGAGTTTGACACATTTTAATATTTGGCATATCTTTTTGAAAAACAAAGTTGGGAGATTAAATTATAGTCGAACATTCTGACAAATTTAGACTGTTTACCTCAACTTTAACAACGTGGTGGAAGTTTAAGAAGTACATCATACCTCATGATTCCTTAAGTATCTCCAGCGACTAGAGTCTGTCCTTGTTCCTCCTAGTTGGCATGTGCCGTGGAAATTTAGGGTTGTACCCTACATATTTTAAGTGGAAGCTTGGGACAGTCTGAAACTCAGAAATCCCTGCATACCGATCCAGATGGGTACAATATTTTTAGAGTCTGCAAAGCCCTTTCAGAAATGTATTTTCGGGGTGCCTGGGTGGCTCAGTCACTGAGCGTCTGCCTTTGGCTCAGGTCATGGTCTCAGGATCCTGGGATCGAGTCCCACATTGGGCTCTCTGCTCAGCGGGAAGCCTGCTTCTCCTTCTCCCGCTCCCCCTGCTTGTGTTCCCTCTCTCACTGTGTCTCTCTCTGCCAAATAAATAAATAAAATCTTTAAAAAAAAAAAAAAAAAAGAAATATATTTTCAACAAATCCTCTCAACCCCATGAGGTATCATCCCCATTTTACAGGTAAGTGCAATGAAGCCCAGAATGGTAGCGATTTTTATGTACTGAGTAGTCATTTAGGATTTACTATGTGTGAGACAGCACTCTGGATGTAGACAGGACCTTGCCCCTGCTTTTAAGGAGTTTTTGGGAGAGACAGAAATTGGACAGCATGATGTGGTCAGTGCTTTGAAAGGGGCACACACAGGGTGTGCTAAGAAATGAGAAGCTCTCTTAATCTGGTCAGGGGCTGTGGGAAGGCTTTGCCGAGCAAGACAGTAGGGGCATGTGAAAGTATGGGAAGAGGAGGCTGACCCAAGGGACAGCACGTACATAGGCATGAAGGGAAAACGTGGTGCATCTGAGGAAGGATATTTATCCACTGGTTCAAACCATCTGAGCACTTGCCCAGGGCCAGGCTTGTGCTGGGTCATGAGGACCCCACCACCAACCAGACAGGCAACGTCCCTTGCCCTCAAGGAGCTTACGGGTAGAAACAGAAAATAAAAACATATAGAGCCCCTGGGTGGCTCAGTCAGTTAAGCGTCTGACTCTTGATCTCAGCTCAGGTCTCAATCTCAAGGTCGTGAGTTCAAGGCCCATGTTGGGGTCCACAGTGGCCATGGAGCCTACTTAAAACAAATCAAAATAAACAAACAAAAAACGTAAATCAAGTAGCAGAATGATTTCAGAGTGGGCAGTACTATAAAGGGAATAACTCAAGGCAGTGAGCTAGAGAACCTGGGAGAAGCCAGTCAGAGATCTCCTCAAGGGGAGACATTAGAGTATACACCTGATGGCAAGAAACCCCAATCATGGGTGAGGTGAGAGAGGGAGTCCAGGCAAAAAGCAAGGACAAGGACCCTAACAGGTTGAAGCTGGCTGCACCAGAAGCAGAAAGGAGGCCAGTGTGGCTCAAGCACCGTGGACGAAGGACGACGCAGGGGGCGATGCAGGCAGGCCCTGTTACCCAAGGCTCTGTAGGCTCTGGTAAGCAATTCGGAGTTCTTCTGAGTGTAGCAAGAAGCCTCTGAAGGGTTTCAAGAGAGGTGGCGGTGCCTCTGTTTCACTTCCTGGCATCATGAGTGGAAGGGATGCCAGGTAGGAGGCTACTGGCAGCATCTAGGTGAGAGATGGCTTAGTCTAGACAGGGTGGGGGCACTGGAGGAGAAATGGCTGCATCTGAGACAGATTTTGGAAGCAGAACCGACACGACCTCCCGCTGGTTTGGACATGGAGCTGTGGGGTCTAGCTCCTCCACTGATCCATTTCCTGGGACCTTCATATGCTGGCGTCCTTCAGCGCCCCTGGCCCTGCGTTCTGCTCTTCTCTCCCTACACACTCGCCTTGGGAAACTTTACCAGGTGGATCTTATCGGCTCTCCATGGTTTCTACCACCTTCTACACACAGATCTTTGTCTCCCCTTTAAACGTCTCAGTAATGCAGAGGCCGAGCATTTCCATCTGACATTCCATAGGCACTCCACGCCTAAAACCAGCCCCTGTCCCCTCCCTCTACCTCTCTCTAATACTTGTGTTCGGAGCAAGAGAGGGCTTCCTGTCAAAGTTCTTTTGCCCCTGGACACGCTAGCAACCCAACTGGCTAGTAAACAGCAATGCCAGCGCATCGACCTGGATCTGGGTCAGTTGACTCTGAAATCCGTACTCCTACTACATACTTCTGTAGTTACTTTATCTTCAACTTGTATCATAAAATCTTTATTTTAATTAGTCTCTAGCTATTCACATTTAAGTCAAGAGAAAATATCACTTTATAATAAATATTAATGTAAGGGAAAAAAAAGGCTAGCAAAGTGGTTTATTCTTACAAGTTATTGCTGGGAAAAGTTCTTCAAACAAACCAGTGCAGTGAAAATGCCTTAGAGAAGTATCCGTTTTTCAGATTTCTTCACAACAGTGTTAGGATGTCTCATCTTGGCATTTTTTGCATCTTCGTGTTCTAAAGAGCCACCACTTCCAGGTGACAGGAACTCTTCAGGGTCTATTTTCATTTCCAAGTTTGTGATTTTTTTTTTCAAGAGGCTACTTTAGGGTCGTGAATTGTTTCACTGTCTTTTCACTCTCTCTTTTGAGTTCTTCAATATGGGCATCCAGGCGCTCTAGAATATGATGAGACCTCAGCTCCTCCTCTTCCAAAAATCTGGTAGCTATGGAACCAAGAGGAGATACCGGCAAGGGACACTGGAGGAGAAACAAATTTTGACATACGTAAGTTGAATAGTGTACTTCTCACATACATTTTCATGCTATTTTCTAACCAGAAATATTAAAAGGTGACTTTTAAAAAACTACTTTTTCTTCTGAAGAGAGATTTGTTTTTATCCTAATAATAAGACTAGTAAAGAAAAAAAAAAGAAACAAAGAAGCCGTTCTGGAAAAATTAACACGGACCTCCTCCTTTCTGACCCAAATTGTATAAATGTAAAGTGTCACATAAATATATTAGTTATGGGTCTGAAGAATGTCTGTCTAGACTTTGTATAAAGTATACATATAGCCTTTAATAGCCTTTAATACCCCAGAAGAGAGTATGCTTAATGTCTGTTACTGCAAATTCACTTTTAAAATCTGAATATGTTACTTTGATTTTAAAGCACAGCAAATCTACTGATAACATATTAGATCCCAAGTGAAATCAGCACTTTCTCTCCTCCAGAACCTCAGTCAATAATCCCTCATCTGGAACTCCTGGGGCCATGGTCTATCAGAATCCAGACCTCAGAAAGGTAATATAGGACATGTACCACACACAGTCCCTCCTCACATGCAGTAGTTATTTCTAGAGTCATCTCAAACACTGAGTTAGTGAATAAAGCATCACTGCTCCTTGGGGAAATACACACACACACACACACACACAAAATCATCCTAAAACGATTCATCCTGGTAGAGTCCATTTTCTTTATTTGATAAAAGAGAAAACGAGGTTCAGAAGTTGAAGTGACTTGCCTGAGGCCGTTCGGCTAATGGGTGCTAGAACTGGGATTCCAACCCTGTTCACCAGCCCCAGAGCCCACACTCCTGATGCTACACCACGCTGTCCCCACCTCCTCCCCTCTCTGGTCACCTCTGTGTGACAGCTGGACAGAAGGGCAGAGTGCCACCTCGGCCAACCTCAGCTGGGAATGTGCAAGTCTAGGGATTCAAATTTTTCACAGCTCTGCACACGACCACAAATGACTGTAGGAGTCCCTCAAGTATTCACAGAGGGTTACAAATAGTTTAGCGAGTAGGCAATTCACAAACACAGAATCCATGATTAATGAGGATCAACCATATTACCTTACTGGAGTCTGAGGTAATGTCTCATAATCAAACATATTGATATTTCTGAAGTAAAATGCTAAGTAAAATTAAATAAAATCTATACATATTATCACATCAGTTCAGGTCAGGTCAGGTTTTAGTGCCAAGGAAGTTTTGCTGCCAAATGTAGGAAGACAGTTTGCAGGACACTTTTGGATTTCAGAATTACATGTAAGTGAAGTGGAGACTTATTTTAAAAATGAAAAGAAAACCTTCCCACGGACTTGTTGGTACATTCAAAGGTCACAAATACTGAGCTTTCACAGCTGTGGGACCCCTAACTGGTGATGGCAATGAATGGCCAGAGGCGAGTGCTTCAAGTCTGCACGGCAGCTGCAGGAACATGGGCCAGTGCAGGGTCACCCTGCGTGGTACTGAATCCATGCTCTGGATGCGTCAGATACACTTCCTTCCTCTGCCTCCACCCATCCTCTTTCTCCCTTTCCCACAGTTCCTTCCTTCCTTCTTCACTGTCTAGACCTCAGGACTATCTTGGCATCCAGAGATATTCCTTGAACCAACCATTCTAATACAAAATTGACCCTCTCTGAAAAAGGCAGGAAAGGAATTTCCAGTTAGGGTTAAAAACAGGCATGGCTATTAACTTTCAGAACTAAGATGCATTTTGAAAAGTAATCATGGCTGAATGTGTCTTCACAAGCAAAATCCTAAGACAGAAAAACATGAGAATAATACAGAGTACTCAAGATAGAGAACTGGTAAGAAACAAACCAACACACCCCATCACCCACCTTTATCCTTCAAATAAAAAATAAAACCAAACTAAATAGACTTAATAAACTAGTAAGGTGAGAAAGCTTCCATACCGAAGACATAAACTCTTCTTGATCATTTATACTCTCAGAGACAGTGTCCGAAGAATTGGCTTCATTTATATCTAGCACTGAAGGCAAAGAGTTAGTTTTGCACAGAAAGTTAGAAGGCAGAGAGACGGAACTGCAAGGGGTGATCTGAGAACTCGGGGGGCTGAGGACCCTGGACATGGGCTCTATACTATCCAACGCTTGTCGTCTCAGAGAATGAAGACCTGTTTTGTCGTGCTCAGTCTTTATTCCATCATGTCTGTACGGGCCATGGGTTGGCCTGGATAGCAGATTAGAAAACAAAACAAATATAAATTGTAATGACTTTTCTCTTTTAACACAAAACTGTTACAGGAAGTTAAAGGACCTTAAAAATAAAGGAACAGGCTAACCAGTTAAGGCTGTAATTTATAAAATGAGCAGCCCACTCAGACCCCTTTTTCTATCCATTCAGGCCCCATACCCAATCCCCACTGCCAGGCCCCGGCCCTCACACCCGGACAGTATAGCCAGGAAGACGAGCTACCAGAGAAATGGAGTGTGTCTGGTGCTAGGACAGAGGGAAGTACTGTGCACATGAGATCTGGTGTCAAGGTGGTAGTGGAGGTGAGGTGTCAGCACGGGCTTCGGTGGGTAGGTAGGAAAACACATAAGCCATATAGTAAGAGCTGAAGCCAGGTGGGTTTTCATGGAATGCTGACTTCTTATGGTAACAGCTCATAATTAATTGACCAAAAATACAAAGGAAGCTTTCTTCATATAAAAAAGCCAATTTCTACTTCTTATGGTATCAGTGGGGGGTTCGAGAGGTGGGAGGCAGCATGGAAAGGCTCGGGGGAGGAAGGACATTGTTTACACATACATCCAGAGTGTGTGAAACTAAAACCTGAATAAAAGTGCTTTATAACCCCCACCACTTCGTAACCTCATAGTAGCTTTACTCGTATACACTGTACTTCAGAGTCAAACACAGGGCTGTTTGAGGAAGATTTAATTTCTGTAAGCCTGAAATTATTCTCAAAGAAATGAGAATTATAATGGTACACATTTTAAGTAAACTGTGAAGAAATTTTACTTGAATTCTGTATTCTTGAACTCAGGTGCTCTGCCGTGTATCGGTTTAAAGAGCCTGTCATGGTTTTTTTTGCACATCTGAGTAGAAATTTCCAGCTTAGATTTAGTATCCATCAAATCTTTCTGTAGTTGTTGATTTTCAGACACTAATTTATTTAATGCCTCAATATAATTCTCCTGGAGGTCTGCTAGTGAAATCTCTTTTGCCTAATAAAAAAGAATACTAGAGTTACTTAATTGGTATAAGAATACTTTTGATCTGTGATACCACTGGTGGGAAATTACATTTTTTTTTTTTTTTTTTTTAGTTGTAACTAGTTCATCTATGGCTTTACTTTGGAAAAAGTGACTATTTGTGGTTGGCCCCTCCCCTATGAGAAAACAAGTGTTGTTTCTTACAGTGAATGGGGGTGGAAAATGAGGAGCACGATGGGCTTCCCTGATGTGCCAAGGAAGATCTAAGGAGCCAGAGGAAGGCTGGAACTCAGATGGAGGAGAGCTACAAGAGAGAATCAGAAACAGAAAAAAGAAAGAGAATAGCATCCATGGGTTCTTCCAGAGTATCTATGGAAGAAAACTGAGAGACCTAGTTCAAAGAAAGACATTTGAACGGAAGGTTCTGAAAAGGAATTCCAGCTGGCAGGGACAACTTTTAAATAAGTACTCTCTGATCTTAAGGACTTTTCCATAACATTGGCACCTGTTCTGGTATGTGAAATCAATTTGAAATACATGTAAAACAGCATTCAGGTATAAGGTAGGAATTCCTACTCTGATCTGGTCTGGGTCCTGTGATCATGAATTTTACTTCTCAATTCTAGGTGCTTCCTGGTAATACTACCTGAAAAAACAGTAGTCTGGACCATTTTTTTTTTTCTAATGACAAAATATTTTGTTAGCATTCTGAAAAATTATGGTAATTTTCTTTGGAATTTAATATGATGTTTAGCTTCGTCTTTTCTGTAAAGAATTTTCTGAAAATAAGCTGGTCAAGGTGGTTTAACAAACAGAATTAAAACATACACTTTAAAACGTAGCCTTCAACTATTGGTGTGCTGGTAGTGACAATAAGTTACAAAATTTTTCAGTAAGTTGTCAATGCCAGTTAAAATCTCAAAAAAAAAAAATTGCAGGACATAGGAGTTAAATTACAAACTACTGTTGATTTTTTAAAGGTGGCAAATAATTTTATCAGAGCTACTGCTTTCATTATTAAGATAATTAGATAATTTCATTAAAATTGTTACTTAATCCAAAAACATTCATTTGTAAAAGTAATTCCACCTTCCTAGGTGGTAAAATGCAAAAAGGAACTTTCTAAAAATTATACTTAATACATACAACATGTTGGGGCACCTGGGTGGCGCAGATGGTTAAGCATCTGCCTTCAGCTCAGGTCATGATCCCAGGGTCCTGGGATCGAGCCCCGCATCGGGCTACTGACTCAGCGGGAAGCCTGCTTCTCGCCCCCGCTCTGCCTCTCGGCACCCCACCACCACCTCTCCCCCCGCTCATGCTCTCTCTCTGTATCTCAAATGAATAAAATCTTAAAAAAAAAAAATACATACAACATGTTCACACTGTGTGTAATTTCAAAACCAAAGGAAGTTTAAAATGCTTGATGGGATTTTGACCAGCCAGAGTCTGATATTTGATGTCATTAAATATATATTTTTAAAAAGACAGTGCTTTGCTTTTGCCAGGCATCTTTTAAAGTTTTCTCAAATTTATTATTTGATTAACAATTAAAGAAAAATTAATGTGAGAGGTAATATAAAAATTATGTGCCAAGCACACGCTGGGCTGTGTGAAAAAAGGACAGGATTATCACTGTTAGATGGGATTTCAGGAGAAATTAAGCTCAACAGAATCTCTGGTCATATTCTGGTTTAAGCACCCCTAGGAGTTCCCAACTCTTAAATATGAACAGATAATCACTGCATAAGATTCTCTCGATCAGGTATTGCCAGCCAAATCCTGAGCCTTTTGAAGATTCTGTGGTGTAAATCAGGTGGTTCTTGGCTTTCTCCATACTAGCTTCATATTGGCTTTATAGGGGCAAATAAAATTATCTTTCTTCCTTCCTTCCTTCCCCCGACTTCCCCCTTATAAAGGGTTTAGCTGCTTTCTCCTCTCCTCTTGTTCCCATCCCTTGTGGGTTTGCACTTAAAAAAATCCTGTCACTATATTTTTAGAGGGATTTGGGAAGGAGCAAGATTAGATGCATATTTTCACCTGCCACCTTAAATGACAACATAATAAATCCTTAGTATAGATAGCCACAGAGTAACCATCCCTCTAGAGGCTAACATTTAGTTTACTTCAAAATTTTGTACATTGCAAATAACACAAAATGACCATTTCAGCACATTTGCTCCTATAGGATGGGTTCTTTGGGAATGCAAACTGATTTGACCTTTCTGGAGAACTACTCTGCAATAATTATCAAAATCAGAAATGCACATGACCCAGAAGTTTATACGCTATATATATTTACAAGTTTAATGGATATTGCTAAATTGTCCTCTAGAAAGGCTATACCAATTCACTTTCTCATTAACAGAGCATAAGAGCCTGTTGCCCTATATCCTTGCCAATATTAGCTATATTCATTTTTAAAAATCATTGTCAAGCCAGTTAGCAAAAAAGTACTTACTTAGTTTTGATTATTAGGGATGCTGAACAGCTTTTCTTGTTCACTGGACTTTTGCATTACTTCTATGAATTATCTCTGTTCTTTGTCCATTTTTCTACTGGATTCCAGTCTTTTTATTATCTTTCCAGGAAATCCTTATATTAATATGTTAACTTTTGTCTATTTATAGATTGTTTCCCCCAGTCTATTAGTCTTTTTTATAGGGTATTTTGCCATCCACAAATTTTACATTTTTATTTCGTAAAATTGTTTATGTTGTAAAATTCTTTATGGTTTCATAAGGCTAAGAGAATCTTATTGTCCCAAAAGATTATAAAAATAGTCCCCGATACTGTATTCATTTAACGTTTTGCACTGTCTCCCTCCCCAGCCTCCAAAATCCATGACTGTGAATATAAAACTACTTAGTAGTGAATAGGGCTGCTGTGTAGCCTACGTCTCTGGTGGCACAGAGTCTCTGGAAATGCAGAAGGAAAAAACTTCTACAATCTTTGGGCATTACACCTAAAAAATGTACGTACTTTAATTTAAAATAGGTCAGAATAGATGGGTCATTTTGCAAATTATAAGAATTTTATAACAAAATAGCTAAAAGGCCATCCATACCATTTATGAACTCACTGTTAACTGACCATGTTCTCCCCGTTTCACCGGAGCTGGCACACCTCTTACCCCTCCAACTAGTTTACTCTCAATCTCTTAAAGGCAAGCATTCTATCTTACTCGTCCTTGCATACAGTACATTGCCTGTGAAAATACTTTGAACACAAAAGATTCTAGAATATTTGACTAAACGAATTATATCTTATAGAAATATAATTAAAACCAAATTATGTAAAAGATGATATACTTTGTAAGAAAAAGGTATTATGAACATAATAATTCTAACAATAATAATAGCACCTAACATTTATTGTGCACTTACTAAATGCCAGGCACTATGCTAAGCACTTTATATACATGCTCCCTACTAAGAACATAGACTGTACATGTATTTTGTCATATACATAATATAAAAAAATCTCCCAGTTGCTGAAGTGGAGAGTGATATTTTGCTCCCTGCCATCATTGTCTTGACTTCTTTTTATTTGAGCAAGTTTCTGCAGAAGGATCATTCCATAGTTTGATCTTAACTCTCTCTTTACAACATCAATATTTACAAAGTGGTTTCTTTAAAAGGCCTGGATAATAGAAAAACTTAAGTTTCTATTATGTACCTCGTGTAAACCCAATTCCAATTTCATCACCATTTCAGAGAGATGACGATTTTCTAACTTGAGTGACTCCATCTGATCCAAAATCTCCTGAGAAGGGAAAAGCAGAAAAAACAAATAAATGCACCTACAAAATTTTTCCATGTATAATTTTCCTTATCTTCATTCACATAAATATATATATTTAATTATATTAATATATTAATAAATATATAACATATTTATATATAAATACCTTTCTAAAAAGATTTTTTAGGGGTGCCTGGATGGCTCAGTCAGTTAAGGTCCTGGGATCGAGCCCTGAGTCAAGCTCCCTGCTCAGCAGGGAGTCTGCTTCTCCCTCTGTCCCTCCCTGCCACTCATGCACGTGCGTTCTTTCTCTCAAAGAAATAAAATCTTCAAAAAATAAAAAGTAAAAAGATTTTTTAAAAAAGGGTGTCAAGATGTATTAACACACATGAGTTTAAAATATTCTAAGAAGATGAATGAGTTCAGGGCTCCTGGGTGGCTCAGTCTGTTAAGCAGCTGACTCTTGATTTTGGCTAAGGTCACGATCTCAAGGTCCTGAGATGACTGTGCTCAGTGGGACGTCTGCTTGAGATTCTCTCCCTCTGCCCCTCTCCCTGTTCATGCTCTCTTCAAATAAATAAATAAATAAATCTTTAAAAAAAAAAAAAGAATGAGTTCCCTGATCAATCCCTCCCACTCTCCAGCGTTAGCCTCCTCTCATGTGGTTTCCACCTCCAACATCATATGGACTGCACTCCTTTCACAAGAGAATACAGACATACCTCAGAGATGTTGCGGGTTCAATCCCAGAGCACCGAAATAAAGCAAGTATCACAATAAAATGAGTCAAATACTTTGGTATCCCAGTGCATATAAAAGTTATGTTTACACTATACTGTAGTCTATTAAGTGTGCAATAGCATTACGTCTAAAAAAAGGCATGCACTTTAATTTAAAAATACTTTTTTGCTAAAAAATGCTAACCATCACCTGAGCTTTCAGTGAGCTGTAATTACTGATCACAGATTACCATACAAATATAATAATGAAAACGTTTGAAATATTGTGAGAATTACCAAAATGTGATACAGAGACATGAAGTGAGCAAATGCTGTTGGAAAAATGGTGCTGACTGACTTGCTCATCACAGGGTTGTCACAAACCTTCAATTTGTGAAAAATGTAACACCTGCAATGTGCAATAAAGCAAAGTGCAGTAAGACCAGGTGTGCCTGTAACTTACTCTCCCTCCTCATTCTCCTCAGCTGTATGCTCCACCATTCCTACTTGAAAAAGACTCCTGCCTTCTTTGGTTTCCTGCTTCCTTTGTGAAAACTATCTAGTTTTCTTCCTTACTGCTACTTTTTTTTAGCTCTATTCCAACACCCTTTTACCCTAAATAAGTAGTTTCCTAAGTGTGGTTCAATCTCTGTCTTCATCTCTATGCTTTCTCACCACATTTTCTAAGTCTCTCAGGGTGTTTCAAATGCCCACTCCATGCAGAGATGCCCACAGCCAGATGTCTCACCCGATTTTAATCTTGAACTCCAGGTCTTCTGTGGAATTGACTATTAGATATTTCCATACAAATGTCCAGCCTTAATCTCAAACCAGTGTCTGCTCCACCAGCTTCCCTATTTTGTGTTACTTTCTTTCTTTTTTTTTTTTTTTTTAAGATTTTATTTATTTATTTGACAGAGAAAGACACAGCGAGAGAGGGAACACAAACGGGGAGTGGGAGAGGGAGAAGCGGACTCCCTGCCGAGCAGGGAGCCCGATGCGGGACTCGATCCAGGGACTCCAGGATCATGACCTGAGCCGAAGGCAGTCGCTTAACCAACTGAGCCACCCAGGCGCCCTATTTTGTGTTACTTTCAAACAAATTCCGTATCTGCCCTAACCTGCTCCCTATCTTTTTCTCTATTTCACTAAAGGGCATCACTCTCTACTCAGTTGCCCACATTGCAATCCTGAGTGACATCTTCCCCTAACTCTGTCTAACTCGCCCTCCCTGTCCAATCAAATGCAAAGCCCAGTCGATTTTACCAGCCACATCTCAGAATTCCTGCATTTCCCTCTACCTCCCCTGCCCACTGCTCAGGCCACCATCTTACTGCTGTAAGAGTATCTGAGTGGTCTCTCTGCCTCCTTGCTCATTCTCCATATCACCACCATAGAGACCCTTGATGCCTGCTTACAGCCATTCCCTACTGGCCTCAAGAGAACACTAAGCCCTTCCCACCCCGGCAGGGTCCCAGGAGCCAGTCCCTGCTTCTCAGTTCCACCCTTTGCTGCACTCACCCCGTGAGGACTCTAGTCTGTCCCAGCGAACACATCACACTCCCACCGTGCACGACAGACACGCCTCTCTACTCTGTACTCACTCTCACCTCCCCACCAATCCTCACAGAATGCTTGTGAACCAGCACACCTCAGCCCACCGCAGGAGTCTAATAAAAATCTGCTGAATTAAAGACTTTGGAAATTATATCTGTACTGAATCCCATGTTCAAAAACACTTCAGATGAAGAGTTTTTGTTCAAGCTTCACCTTATGTTCTACGGCTTTTTCTTCTGCCTTTTGTATCTCTGCCTTGAGTCGCTTTTCCATGTCAGAGGACGAGCTTTTGGTGGAAGCAATAGTGATGTCTCGCTGGTGTAACTCCCGAGTTAGCTGTGAGATTTCCATCTTCATTCCTTCTAATGCAGAACTGTAACTTTGTTCAGCCTGTAAAATCTGTTCTTTCAACTACAAAGAAACAGAAAGGAAAGCGTAAAGAACAAAGAGAAAGCATGTAGACAGATAAATATGTTTAATAGTTAAAAATAATAACGCAATTTTTACCTTACCCCAAGACATGAATTTTTTCCTTGATTAAGTTCTATAGAAAATTAGCAATTTACCAAGTTGTATGTCTACATGGAAGGTCAGATGGTTAACCCCACAATAATTTATTAATCTCAAAACAGGGAGAGATGGGTTAATTGAATGCTGAGAACCTGTGTCAAAGTCCATGTACACATTATTTAGAGGACAGCAACTGTGACCTTCATTCTTTCTTTTTTAGTTGCAAAGCTAACAATTTTGAGTATATGGCTTCCTTGTCCACAGAAGACAAGAGAAAGGTAAGAGGAAGAAAGAAGCCAGAGTACTCTCAAGTAATAAAAATTATGAGTCAACAAACACAGCAGCCAGGGCCCATTAATGTAGAGTAGAGACAAACAGCTCCACATACCTCAACAGCCAATGAGGATATTAACTAGACCAAGGCACAGAATACATATCCATGACCACCTTCAGTCAATAAGAAAATACTAAATGCTAGTTCATAGAATATCTTTTTGAAAGCAAAAGAGTGTAAATCTTTTAGAACGTTTAAAATAAAGCTTAGAGTTCAAAGAGGATAGGCTTCAATTCCCTTGAAAACATTTATATGGCATCCCTGAGGATGACAAAGACTTTCCCTAAGCACATTCCGGGTGCATGTCTACTCCTGAATATCAAGTGGCTCCTTGGCCCACATTTTTCTCTCATTAAATATAACTCCTATGACCTCCCAACCCACAGCTCAGTCCATATATATATACAACTTGGCGACTGCACGTAGGAAGATTTTTACCTTCTTAATCTCTGCCCTGTACTCATTGTTATGTACTTCCATCTTCTTCAATTCTTCATATTTTTCCATTAGTTCTTGGCTCAGTTGTTTACATGTTGCACTCACAGACTCCAGGCTGTATATATGACAAAAATATGATCACATACTTCAAACAAAAACCCTGAAGCACACAGATTCAATTATCTAACTTATCTTTTGGTGTCCAAGAATTATCTTAAACATCACCTCCCACCCCAAATTAAAACTCATCTCCAATTTCCTCATCACCAGAGGCAACTAAATCCAATTCCAACTTTTGGGGATACTTTTGATTTCTGTGTTTACCTATAATCTTTCCCTCTGCTTAAAAAATTTAACTGGTTATAAAATTCTAAAGATTACAGTAACTTCACTACTTTTCTCTCTCAAATTGTGTTAAGAGTTACCATCATAATTTTAATCTTCACCATACTTAATTACAATTCCACCCTACACAGCTTTCACCTTGTCACCCTTACTTAAGAATCAATCCCTCATCAGATATGAGAACCTCAGGAAACCATAACTCTTTTTTTTAAAGATTTTATTTATTTATTTGAGAGAGAGCGAGAGGGAATGCATGAGCATGAGCAGGGGAAGGGGGAAAGGGAGAGGGAAAAGCAGGCTCCCTGAGCAGGGAGCCCCAAGTGGGGCTCCATCCCAGGAACCTGGGATCATGACCTGAGCCGAAGGTAGACGCTTAACCGACTGAGCCACCCAGGCACCCCAAACCATAACTCTCTTATCTCACCACTCATTTCTGTTAATAAAATTATTTTGCTCCTTTCTCAGGGAATATTTTGTCAAACTAAACAACACAAACTGTCTAAAATGGGTTCCTTTTTCTATTTGCCTTTTGATAGAAAAAATATTTTTAAAGACATTGTTTATTACTGAACACTGGTGTATGTTTCCATTTATTTCAATTTTACCTATTTCTAAATATCCTAGAATGCTCTTTTATTTGGTACTTAGTATGTCAGTACAGTGTGTCAAACACTGAGGCAGAGAGAGAAGAAGAATTATAGATACTCCTGTCCTAGCTACAGATGGAAAAATTGGGGCTTAAAGAGGCTAAGGATCTAAGGTCACACTGCAAGTCAGAAAGAAGAAGTAGTAGGTCTTTAAAGCCTGAAGGGAGCACAGTAAAACATACCTATGTGTCAGATACTAAAAAGTCAATCAATGGAAAATCTATGATAGAAAATGTAAATTTTAGTTCCAATGTCAAAAAGAATAATAAGCTTTGCGGAGCTTGGGTGCCTCAGTCAGTTAATCAAGACTCTTGATTTTGGCTCAGGTCATTATCTCAGGGTTGTGAGATCAAGCCCCACATCAGGCTCCACACTGAGCATGAACCCTGCTTAAGATTCTCTCTCTCCCTCTCCCTCTGCTCCTCCCTGTTGACACTCATGCTCTCTTGCTCTCTCTCTGAAGGAAGGAAGGAAGGAAGGAAGGAGGGAAGGAAAGGAGGGAGGGAAGAAAGAAGGACGAGCTTTATTTTATTCAGTTTGAAGTGTATACATCTTGGGGCACCTGGATGGTTCAGTTGGTCAAGCATCTACCTTCATCTCAGGTCATGACCCCAAGGTCCTGGGATCAAGCCAGGCGTCAGGCTCCCTGCAGAGTGGGGAGTCTGCTTCTCCTTCTCCCTCTGCCTCTCTCCCCAACTTGTGCTCTCTCTCACTCACTCTTTCTCTCTCCCTCTCTCAAATAAACAAAATCTTTAAAAATAAATTTAAAAAATGTACACATCCACCTCAATAATGATAACGAAGAATATCTTAAGTATTCCAAGGTGCAAAACAAATAAAGCAAAAAACTGTATGTGCATGGTATTTAGTATGTAAAAAAAAATACCTGGTGGTTTCCAAAAACAGAAATAAAAAGTAAAAAATGTATTACTTAAAGATAAACTTAAAAGGGTAAAATAGCAATATTTTTATTCTTTGTTTGCCTAAAGGCTAATAGTTCATATATTTTAAAATCTTTTACATACAGAAAATGTTAGTGTACAAATGACATTTCATGTTTAAAACAAAATATCAACCTCTTCCCAGTCACAAAGTTTAGAAGTATGACAAACAAAAGTTCCCAAGTATGATGATGAAGCAAGTGAACTGGGTATGCTCTAGCACAGATCAGGATTTCACTAGCACCCACGGAAATAATCAGCAGTGCTTCGGGACAGAAGAAAGGAGCGCCATGTGCCCAGTGTGCCCTCGCTGAGAGCAGCCCCAGCCTAACTGAAGACGTTCTACACAGGCAAAATGTAAAATTAAAATTAGTACAGTCAGTACAGACAACTCTTTTGAAGAACTTGATTTTGAAGGACAGCAGAGAAATATGGAAATAACTTGACAGGGATATAGGATTCAAGGAGGGTTTTAATCTTTTCCCAATATGGGAAATATTAAAGCCTACTTTATACCAGTGGGAATGATTCAGCAGAAAGGAAGAACTTGAACAAACAAAAAGTAAAAAAAAAAAGAAAAGAAAAGAAAGGAAGAACCTGATGATGTAAAAAGAAAATAAAAAACTGTGCAAACAGGGCACAAGTGAAGTCTTAGGGGAACAGACATGTCATCCATCAACTCCTGCATTCTAAACAGACTATAGGCACAGACGCACACAGAATGGGAGATTTGGGGGTAGAAAAATTAGGAAGCTCTCCTTTCACTGCTTTTGTTTTCCCAGTGAAATAAGAAGTTAGGCTACCTGTGGATGCTAGAGAAAAAACCTTATTTTTCCACTAAGACTATTTTTTTTTAAAGATTTTATTTATTTATTTGAGAGACAGCGAGCACAAGAAGGGAGAGGAGCAGAGGGAGAGGGAGCCCCCGCTGAGCGTAGAGCCAGATGCAGGGTTCCATCTCATGACCCTGAGATCATGACCTGAGCCGAACTCAAGAGTCGGTTGCTTAACCAACTGAACCATGCAGGCGCCCCCTTCACTATGATTATTACGTTAGTTTACTTTATCAATATGACGATCAAAAATCATTTTTAACAACTTGAACACTCTTGAAATGTGTATGTAATTATCTACCTGCCTTCCAAACGAGTCACCTCTGCCTGCAGAAGTTCTTCACTACTGTGGGTGAAATCCAGCTGGGATAGCATGTTGCCTAAGTCCTCCTGCTCTTGCGAGGTGTACCTCCTTCCTGCCTGTGACTCCTCCAGTGACCTAAAGACAGAGGAGAACTGTTAAAGGCCTCCGATCTTTGTAAATAAAACAATGCATAATCAGTTTGTATCGCCCAATTGTTTTTGGTAATGAAACGCTTTGGAACTCTTCAGCTTGTCTCCTGCTTCATGAAAAGAACACTTGGGAGAGTAAAGAGGCATGAGATGATGCTTCTCAAAAAAGTCAGCAGCAGTTTACTCCTTTCTCAACTGGGATTTGGCCTGTTTTTCAAGGGAAAAAGACAAAACAACAAAACTTTTGTTTCCACTTGATACCTTGAGCCAAAGAAACTGAAAAGTTACAGGAAAGTTCTGCCAAGAATAGAAATGTGTATCAGACTTAAATCAAGCAAAAGGAGCATAGCTCCTTCTATTACTTTCCACTACAAGCCTCACGAAAATAATTCATATTTAGAAATATAATGAGTTTTAGGATTTTTTTTTAAATGAGCTATCTCAATAGCTGGCTTATTAATGATGTTGATGATAAGCAGCTACTTATCATGACCTATTCTACCAAGAAAGGGAGGCCTTCCAGGAAACATGGACTACAATTCCTTTCACATTTGGAGTTTCACCAACAATACAGATTGACCAAGTGGTTTCTACTTTCTAAACATTACAGTCTTTTGGTTAGGGACCCAAACTGGATGCAGAAAAAAAACTAACCACACAAAATCTTCTAACACTATAAAAATTTAACTCAGAAATTAAAAGAAAACCCATAATGTGATCAAACACAAAATTATGAATACATAATATTAACACTGGTGCTCAATGGCAAACCACCAAGTGGATATAATTAATACTTAAGATTAAATAAAAAAAAAATAATAATGAGACTAAATATACCTTAGGGCCTCTATTGTGTGTTGAGTGTCAGTTGGCTTTAACTTTGCTTGTAGCTTCTCCTTTTGCATTCTTTCCTCATGCATGAAATTTTCTTGAGACTGAAGAGCTGCTTTCAATTCTCTCTTTTCTTCCTGGAGAATCTGCAAAATACTCAGAAAAAAAGTCAGATGTTATCACAATTTTTCTATTTCATAAGAAAAGGAAGCCAGGGAGTCAGACTATAATAGGTACAATATTAATAAGGCTATCACATGTCTGATCCATTAGCTACAGAGTAGGGAAGAAACCACGGATTCTTGAACATAGTTCAAGGTTAATTTTTTTTAAGTTCTTATTTAAATTCTAGTTAGTTAACAAATGGTGTTGGGAAAACTGGACAGCCACATGCAGAAGCATGAAACTGACTACTTTCTTATACCATCTATGAAAATAAACACAAAATGGATGAAAGACCTAAATGTGAGACAGGAATCCATCAAAATCCTAGAGGAGAACACAGGCAGCGACCTCTTCAACCTTGGCTGCAGCAACTTCTTGCTAGACATGTTTCCAAAGGAAAGAGAAACAAAAGCAAATATGAACTATTGGGACTTTTAGCTTTTGCAAAGCTTTTGCACAGCAAAGGAAACAGTGAACAAAACCAAAAGACAACTGACAGAATGGGAGAAGATACTTGCAAATGATGTATCAGATAAAAGGGCTAGTATCCAAAATCTATAAAGAACTTATCAAACTCAACACCCAAAAAACAAAATATCCAGCCAAGAAATGGGCAGAAGACATGAACAGACATTTCTCCAAAGAAGACATACAAATGGCCAACAGACACGTGAAAAAATGTTCAACATCACTCGGCATCAGGGAAATACAAATCAAAACCTCAATGAGATACTACTGTACACCAATAAGAAGAGCTAAAATTAACAAGTCAGGCATCAACAGATGTTGGAGAGGATGTGGAGAAAGGGGAACCCTCTTACACTGTTGGTGGGAATGCAAACTGGTGTAGCCACTTTGGAAAACAGTATGGAGGTTCCTCAAAAAGTTAAAAATAGAGCTACCCTATGACCCAATAATTGCATTACTAGGTATTTATCCAAAGGATACAAACAGTGATTCGAAGGAGCACATGCATCCCAGTGTTTATAGCAGCAATGTCCACAAGAGCCAAAATATGGGAAGAGCCCAGATGTCCACTGACAGATGAATGGATAAGTTAGAAGATGTAGTGTGTACACACACACACACACAGACACACACAGACACACACACCAGAATATTACTCAGCCATCAAAAAGAATGAAATCTTGCCATTTGCAACAATGTGGATGGAACTAGAGGGTATTATGCTAAGCAAAATAAGTCAGTCAAAGAAAGACAAATACCATACGATTTCACTCATATGTGGAATTTAAGAAACAAAACAGATGAACATAGGGGAAAGGAAAGAAAAATAAAATAAGATGAAAATACAGAGGGAGGCAAACCATAAGAGACACTGAACTCTAGGAAACAAACTGAGGGTTGCTGGAGGGGAGGGAGATGGAGGGATAGGGTAACTGGGTGATGGGCATTAAGGAAGGCACGTGATGTAATGAGCATTGGGTGTTATATCCAACTGATGAAGCACTAAATTCTACCTCTGAAACTAATAAAAAATAAATTTAAAAAATTCTAGCTAGTTAACACATAATTTAATATTGGTTTCAGGAGCAGAATTCAGTGATTCATCACTTACATATAACACCCAGTGCTCATCACAAGTGCCCTTCTTAATGCCCATCACCCAATTATCCCTTCCCCCCGCCCACCTCCCCTCCAGCAACCCTTAGTTTGTTCTCTATCTTTTAAGAGTTTATGGTTTGCCTCCCTCTCTTTTTTTCCCCCTTCCCCTATGTTCATCTGTTTTGTTTCTTAAATTCCACGTATGAGTGAAATCATGGTATTTGTCTTTCTCTGACTTATTTCGCTTAGCATAATACACTCTAGTTCCATCCATGTCATTGCAAATGGCAAGATTTCATTTTTTTGATGGCTGGGTAATATTCCACTGTCTATATATACACCACATCATCTTTATCCATTCAGTTGATGGACTTTTGGGCTAATTAGTTTCTCTTAAAAACATGCATACACATATTTCCCCAACTGTAGTAATTTTAAAACAAACCTCTAATAGTCTTTCAGATTCCCTCAATTTTTCTTCTTTTTGCCGCTGCTCTTGCATAACAGACATATTGGTTCCAACCAAGTCATTGACCCTCATGGTGAGGCGCTCTATTTCCAATTCATTGGCACAGATAGTGTCATTGGCCCGCTCCAGCTTACTGCTCAGGTGCTGAATTTCCGACTGGCTGGACAGCTCCACAGACTCTAATTTCTGTTTCCGATTGACAAGCTGAGCCTAGAAACACAGATTACCAATAGACAGAAGTGAAATAATAAAAGAACAATTGATGAATAAGGAAGACCAAAATAAAACTGAGTTTTACTTCCATAAAAATGTAAAGCATTAGCTCATTTATAATAACCCACTAATGACCCAAAAAAACAAAAAACCTCTCATGATAAAAACTGGGAATAGAAGGGAACTTTCTTAACTTGCTAAAGATGATCTAAAAAAACTGTACAGCTAAAATCATACTTAATAATGAGAAACTCAAAGCTTTCTCACTAAGATCAGGTACAAGTCAAGGATATCCCCTCTCACTACTCCTTTTTAATATCAACTGGATGTCCTTGCTAATGCAATAAGGCAAGAAAAGGAAATAAAAGGTATACAGATTGGGAAGGAAGACATAAAGCTGCCTTTGCTCAAGGATAACATGATCGTCTATGTAGAAAATTTGAAAGAATCAACAACAAAAAACGCTCCTGGAAGATTCCTCAAAAATTAAAAATAGAACCCTACCATCTATCAATCCCACTACTGGGTATTTATCCAACAAATACAAAAACACTAATTCAAAGGGACACATGCACCCCTATGTTTATAGCAGCATTATTTACAATAGCCAAGATATGGAAGCAGCCCAAGTGTCCATCAATTGATGAATGGATAAAGAAGAGGTGGTATACATACACAATGGAATATTACCTATAAAAAGGAATGAAATCATGCCATTTGCAATGACATGGATGGAGCTAGAAAGTATAATGCTAAGAGAAATAAGTCAGAGAAAGATTAATACTATATGATTTCATTCATAAGTGGAATTTAAGAAACAAAACAAAGGAGCAAAGGGAAAAAGAGAGAGGAAGAAACAGACTCTTAACTATAGAGAACAAACTGATGGTTACCAGAGGGGAGGTAGGTGGGTGGATGGGGATTAAGGAGTACTCTTGTTGTGATGAACACTGGATGTATGGAATTGTTGAATCACTATATTGTACACCTGAAACTAATATAACACTATATGTTAACTAACTGAAATTAAAATAAAAACTTAAAAAGAGAGAGAAGAAAAAAAATCCCTCCTAGAATTAATAAGCAATTACAGCAAAGTTGCAGAATGAAGGTTAATACACAAAGCTCACTTTTCTATATACCAATAATGAACATGTAGAATTTAAAACATGGCATAATTTACATTAACACCTGAAAAAATTAAATATCTAAGTATCAATATAACTACATAAGTACAAGATTTATTTAAGGGAAACTATAAAACTCTGATGAATTAAATCAAGGAACTAAATAAATGGGGAGATATTCCATGTTCATGGATAGGAGAACTCAATACTGTCAAGATGTCAGTTCTTCCCAATGTGATCTATGGATTCAACACAATCCCAATCAAGATCCCAGTAAATTATTTTATGGATATTGACAAACTGATTCTAAAGTTTATATGGAAAGGCAAAAGACTCAGATTAGCCAACACAATATTGAAGAAGAAGAAAAAAGTTGGAGGATGATGCTACCTGACTTCAAGATTTACTATAAAGCAATGATTATCTAGACAGCATAATACTGGTGAAAGAAAAGACAAACAATTCAATAGAACAGAATAGAGAGCCCAGAAATGGACCCCCATAAATAGAGTCAACCGATCTTTGACAAAGAAGGAAAGGCAATACAATGGAACAAAGACAGTCTCTTCAACAAACTGTCCTGGCAACTGGACATCCACAAGCAAAAAAATAAATCTAGACAAAAACCTTCTGCCCTTCATAAAAATTAATTCAAAATGGATCATAGGCCTAAATGTAAAATGCAAAACTATAAAACTCCTAGGAGATAGCACAGAAGAAAACCTAGATAACTTTGGGTATAGGAACGCCTTTTTAGATACAACACCAAAGACATGAGCCCTGAAAGAAATAACTGATCCTGAACTTGATTAAAATTAAAAACTTCCACTCTTTGAAAGACAATATCAAGAGAATGAGAAGACAAGCCAGGGGCTGGGAGAAAAATATTTGCAAAAGACAGACCTGATAAAGGACCATTAATAATAAGAATCTTAAAACCCAAGAATAAGGAAACAAACAATTCCATTAAAAAATGGGCCAAAGACCTGAAAAGGCATCTCACCAAAAAAGATACACAGATGACAAATAAACATATGAAAAGATGATCTACATCATATGTCATCGGGAAATGCATATTAATACAATAATTACACATCTATTAGAATGACCAAAATCTGGAACAGTGATAATACCAATTGCTGGTGAGGATGTGGAGCATCAAGAGCTTTCATACACTGCTGGTATGAATACAAAATGTTATAGACATTTTGGAAGACAACATGGTGTTCTCTTACAAAATTTAATATATTCTTAACATACGATCCAGCAATTGTGCTTCTTGCCAATTACCCAAAGGAGTTGAAAACATTATGTTCTCACAAAAACCTGCACATGTATGTTCACAGCAGTTTTATTCATAATTGCCAAAACTTGGAAGCAACCAAGATGTCCTCCAGTAAGTGAGTGGATAAATAAACTGTGGTACATCCAAACAATGGTATATCATTCAGTGCTAAAAACATGAGCTATCAAGACATGAAAAGACATGAAGGAACTTTAAATGCACATTAATAAGGGAAAGAAGCCTGTCTGAAAAGACTACCTACTGTATGATTCCAAGTATATGGCTTCCTGGAAAAGGCAAAACTATAGAGACAATAAAAATATCAGTGATTATGGGGATGCAGGGCAGGAGATGAAATGGCCGAGTACAGAGGAATTTTATGGCAGTGAAAATACTTGGTATGCTATTACAATGATGGATATATGTCATTATACATTTGTACAAACCCATATAGACCACACAATACCAAGAGTAATCCTAAACTAAACTATCATGTGTCAATGTAGGTTCATCCCTAGTAACAAACGTAGCATTCTGGTGAGCAATACTGAGAACGGAGGAGGCTGGGAGCACAAAGGAAATCTCTGTACCTCCCTCTCAATGTTGTTGCAAACATAAACTGTTCTTAAAAAATGAAATCTTAAAAAATTATATAATAAATATCTTGAGAAGAAGGGATAAGAAAGAATTGAGAAAGTAAAGGGATTCCTCAGGAGAAGAGATGGTGCCCACCCACTGCAAGAACAGCTGCATTATTCTACCCACTAGTGCAGAAGTTTAACTGCATCTGAGTCATCACATAGGAAAACTGGATTTCTCTCCTCTTTACCACATAGGAAATATAGGAACTATAATGCATTATTTTATTTATTATGGAAGCTCATAAATTAGGGTTTTTTCTTAATCACTAAACGTCTTAAATTTCCAGGTCAAATTTTCCTCTCTCCCCACCCCAGAATACGTTGCATGTAGTTAATTATTCTGTATTTTCAGATACATTACAAACATGCATATGCAGATGATTCAAACTGACCACAAAATGTTTAAATTTGGGGTGGAGGGAACTGGAGAATTTTGCTCCTTGAGGAAAAAGGTGCTTGGAGAAGAGGAAAGATTAGTTCTGTCATCAATATTTAGATACTCCTTGAGCTAAAAGACTTAACCAAATACAGTGCATCTCAAATTAGGGTCTTTCAATGATTTATCTACTGAGGTACATACGAATAAAACTGGTTAGTGGACTGTCTCACAGACCTATAGTATAAAGTTCCAGCAGACTTAGATAATTCCTAGGCTGTGTATCCCAGCAATCCTGGTTTTTAGTTCCCAACTTTCTAGTGTTCACAAATTTTAATCCTGTATCCAGATAGGTACTTCATCTAAATACCAAAGATAGACATGAATCATCTAAGTAAAACTTGCCTTATTATAAATATTTTTAAAAGGTAAAGGTATCCAATTTTATTTTTAGATATTTAAATGGAAATGTCTCTGGGAAATCAATCTGCCATGGATTAAAGATTTTATTGTATACTGTACAGAACCCAAATCCTATACTATGGTCATATAAAGTAGATGCTCAATAATGCCCATAAGCCAGAAGAATGCTGGAAGGAGAAAGGCAAAGAAACAGACAAATAGTGTTTGTATAAATTACAGATCAAGATTCCAGTGTAAAGAACCAAAATCTTTTTACCAGATTCCTATCATAGTCTGAAAAAAAAATATCAGATAGGTTTAGATCCGCAAGAATAACTGCCAAGCATGCAACTGTCTCCAAACTTTTAAAATATAATATATACTTTTTTTGTCCCAAGGGAAACTCATACAGAACCTTGTACAGAAAAAATAACTGAAGAGACTGGGTGAGGGTGAGGAGTAAAGGGCTGGAGCCCAACTTGCTGAACCTTTCTGACCCCACCTTAAACTGCACAGAAGCCCTGGGCCTTGGCAGAACACAGCTAGAAAGCCTCTGCCCAAATGGACACTCAGGCTGAAAGACAATACATAATGGCAAAACACTAGCATTATGTTTTTAACACTGCAGTAGCAGGTGCCTCGCCTTGGTGGCTCAGTTGGTTAAGCATCTGCCTTCAGCTCAGGTCATGATTTCAGGGTTCTGGGATCGAACCCCACGTCAGGCTCCCCGATGAGCAGGGAATCTACTTCTCTCTCTCCCTCTGCACCTAACACCGCTCTTGCTATCTCTCTCAAATAAATAAAATCTTTTAAAAAAACAAAAACACTGCAATAGCTATTTAATACTACTTAGTTCAAATCTGTAATCTTAAAGTAAACTCACCACTGAAGTTATAGTTTAACTAAGTTCAAGTTTAACCAGTGAGTCTAGATTTGATACTTAAAAACTAACCCAACTTCTTAGTTGTGAAGAATCAGGAACATAGCCTTCTTTTATTGACTCACTCTTTCAGTCACATACACATACAGTGTTTAAGCACAGTAGGAAGTACATAATCATTCCAGTACAAATTCTCTATTTTCATTGGCTGGAATTAATACACTCGGCCGGTGCGATCCAATAGGGCAGTCACTAGTGACGGGTGGCCACCGAGCACCTGAACTGCGGCTGGTCTGCACTGAGATGTACGCAAACTGTAAAATACACCCTGGATTTCAAATGCTCAGTTAAAAAAAAAGAAAGAATGTAAGTGCTGTAATGATATTTTTGGTATACTGAGTTAAATCTATGAATTTCACCTCTTTCTTTTTACCTTTTAAATGTGACTGCTAGAAATTTTTAAGTTACATATAACTCTCATTTTATTTCTATTGAACAGAACTACACCAGAATATTTCAAGAATACCTCTTCCAAGACTAACAGAAACAATCATATAACTACTTATAAAGTAACGATTATTTCTCTTAAATATCTGGCAATAGACGTATCTTAAGGCTAATATATTTTTGAACGCCCCCCCTTTATTTTTTGCAATAACCACTGCCATTAATTTTTTGAACTCAAAACCAGAACTTCCTCTTATTTTTTCTTAGGTTTTAAAAAATGTATTTTTTAAAAGTTAACATGTGCATAAGAGGAAACTGAAAAACACAAGAAGCAAAGAACAAAGTCATCCATAATCACAAGCAGTTTACAGTTTGACTTTTAGGTCCCATGTGTGTATCTACACAAGTAAGCATTTTAATGTAATTAAGATCATACAGTTATGTATCATGCTTTTTTACACACCATGAATATTTACCATTTCAAAATCCTCAAACTATGAGTATTTTGATAACCAAGAATACACTACACCAACTCCATCTGAAAGAAAAAAAAAAATGTAATCCTGCCTTTCTTGGCAACAAAAATTCCATAAAAGACAAAAATGGCAACGGCCTCTAGATAAAGATATTGGCAGAGTTACAATTACAATACTGCATTCTCTTAATGTTCAATTAAAACTGAGACATAAAGCAAAAAGAGTACACAATGTATATTGCTTCTAAAAGAATTCATTATCCAATTTATACTATTCAAATATTAGCAGGGAGGTATGTTTCCATTGAAACACTTAAAGTATTACTATAATACAACCAAAGAGACGCACACACATTAACAGTTATCATTAAAATGTAAATATGAACACATCCGCATACATCTCTCCCTCTATACTTCCTCCTGCCTCTCTGCAGAACTTCCTCTTATTAATCTAACATGTGACATTCTAACTATTCTGTTGGGATGGGTGGAATTATCTCAACAACACGACTCACAGTAGAGGTATTAAAAGTAAAGAAATAATTTAAAAGGCAATTTATGTCAGGGAGATGGGAATAAAAGCCGAGGTGGGCAACGGAAGTGTGAGAGTAGGGAAAGGGCTAGGGGCTGGGGTTGCGGTCAAATCGTTCTCTGGCTTTACAGTCCCTAATCCTAGTGCTTCAAGGGAACGGCTTTCCCAGATAGCGAGATTCCTGAGAACAATGTGATATGAAGCAACAAAGGCTTTTTATTTTCCAAAGGATCCCAGAATGAAGCTATGACCCTGGCAGGATCCATCTTTATCAACCTCCCCATCAGTGTCAACTCCAAATGAGTCAGTGCAGGCCACAGCCTTACAGCATTTCCACCAGGTAGCAGCCTGAAGAGCCCATTAAGAGACTGGCTCCCAGTGACACCCTCTTAACACTGTCATGTCTATGTCACCATAAACTTTAAACAGTCTGAGCCAGTTCAATTAACTCTGATAATTCTACCAAGACACAGATTAACATTTGAGTTAGGATCATCTTTTCTTCATAGGTTGTAACATGGAAAGGATGCTTTAAAAATATTATATTTATACTTATAAATATGTATATATAATTGAAAAGTGGATTTAAAACTAACTTGAATGATATCATATAGCTCATCTAAATATTTCAAAAGGAAAACATATATATTTAATGCAACCTCTATTTTTCTCACATCACATTTATCAACTAAATATTTTATACTCTGTGCTGGCTTAATATTTTAATTTTTTTAATGTTTTAATGTTCTCTAAGAATTCCCTTAATATCTCCTTTCAACACTTGTATATGGGCAAGAGGGAAAGTAGCAGGTGGATTCCTTGCCTTCTAAACAGAAAAAACCTTATGTTTTAGTGACTAAACCGATCCTTTTCTATGCATATATAACCATCATTCTATCATTGCATCTAATAATGTCACGTTGTTTAACAACTGTACTTCTTAATATAATACACTTTAATATTCGATAGAACATCACCCTCACTCTTTTAGAAAATGTTGCTTAGTACCATTCATTTATTCTTTCATAAAAATTTTAGAATCGCTCTGTCAAGTTCTCAAAATCTAACAGTCAATAAATTATGAGGATAACCATTCAGGAAAAAAACAAGTTTAGCCTATCAAATACCATATAATAATAATTTTCAGATCAAATATATAAAAAAGAAATTATAAAGCAGAAAAAATCTTGGCTTAGGTAAAGCTTTATAGTATGACACCAAAGATAGAAACCCTACAGAAAAAATTAAGAGAATTAAGCAATTCTAAATAATTGTTTATAAAACAATTGTGTTTCCATTAAAACTATTAGGCAAAAATTAAGGTAAACTAGGAAACACCCAGAACTGCAACAAAACAGCAAAGGGTTAATAATATAGTTAATATAGGAAGAGCTATTTCAAAAGTAAAATATAAATATCCTAGAAGAAAAGTGAGCAAAAGACACAAACAATTTATAAAAAAAGGAAATGTCTGCAAGTAGATGAAAAAATGACACAACCTAATTCATAATTAAAGAAATGTACATGAAAACAAATAATTATAACCACATTTTTCACCTTCCAGATCAACAAAGACAAGCTTAAAAGTAGGGGAAATTAAAAAAATAATAGTGCCCATAATTGGCAAAGTGTGAGGAAACGGACAATCCCAAATACTGCTGGTGAAAGTCTAGATCAACATAACTTTGGAGAGTACTTTGCAATATATATTAAAATCTTTAAGAATGTTCAACTACACTGGTACAGCAATTTCACTTCTAGGGCCACTTCCTAAGAATATAAATGGACACATATTCCTAGATGTTTATATAAAGACATTCACCCAAGCACTATTTGCAAGAGTAAAAAAGTAAAAAATTAAATGTTCTATAATAAGGGATTCAATACGTAAATTATGGTACATTTAATGGTAGACTGGACTTCTATGCAATCATTATGACTACACATTGGTTGACTTGTCATATTTAAAAAGGAAAATCTTAATCATGAAACTCAAAATATTGTATTATATAGTGCTTAGTGCATCTAAATAATAAGAAAATACTAAATGGCATAAAGAGAGAAATTGACAGTAATATATTTAATAGTAGGGGACTTTAACACCCTATTTACATCAATGAATAGATCATCCAGACAGAAAATCAATAAGGAAACACTGGCCTTAAATGACACATTAGACCAGATGGATTTAACAGATATAAACAAAACATGTCATCCAAAAACTGCAAAATACACACTCTTCTCAAGTGCACATGGAACATTCTCCAGGACAGATCACATGTTAGGCCACAAAACAAACCACAATAAATTCAGCAAGACTGAAATCATATCAAGCATCTTTTCTGACCACAACAATATGAAAAGAGAAATTGATTACAAGAAGAAAACTGGAAAAAACACAAACACATGGAAACTAAACAACATGTTACAAACAACTAAGAGGTCAACAAAAAAAATGAAAAAGGAAAAAAATACCTTGAGACAAATGAAAATGGAAACACAATGCAGCAAAAGTAGGTCTAAGAGGGAAGCTCATAAAGATAGAGGCCTACATCAAGAAACAAGAAAAATCTCAAATGAACAATCTAACTTTACACATAAAGGAAATAGGAAAAGAAGAACAAAGCCTAAAGTTAGTAGAAGGAAGAAAAAATAAATAAATAAATAAATAAATAAATAAATAAAGGAAATAAATGAAAGAGAGACTTAAAAAATAGAAAAAAAATTAAAAAATGAAACTAAAAACTGGTCCTTTGAAAAGATAGAGAAAACTGATAAATCTCTAGCCAGATAGATAAGAAAAAAAAGAGAGAACAAATAAATAAGAGAAGTTACAACTGACACCACAGAAATACAAAGGATCATAAAAGGCTACCACAAATAATTACATGCCAACAAACTGGAAAACCTTTAATGGATAAATTCCTAGAAACACACAACTTTCCAAGATTAAATCACACAGAAATAGAAAATCTGAATCAACTAATAACAAGTAATGAAACTGAATCAGTAATTTTAAAACTCCCAAAATATAAAAGTCCAGAACCAGACAGCTTTACAGGTAAATTCTATAAAACATTTAAAGAAGAGTTAGTACTGGGGCGCCTGGGTGGCTCAGTCAGTTAAGCATCTGACTTTGGCTCAGGTCGTGATCCTGGGGTCCTGGGATGGAGCCCCAAGTCAGGCTCTGCACACAGCAGGGAGTCTGCTTGTCCCTCTCCATCTCCCTCTGCCCTTCCCCCCCGCTCATGCTCTCTCTCAAATAAATAAAATCTTTAAAAAGGGGGAGGGGAGCGCCTGGGTGGCTCACTTGGTTAAGCATCTGCCTTCAGCTCAGGTCACGATCCCAGAGTCCTGGCAGATCAAGCCCCGCGTCGGGCTTCCTGCTCAGTGGAGACTGCTTCTCCCTCTCCCACTCCCCCTGCTTGTGTTCCCTCTCTCGCTGTGTCTCTCCCTGTCAAACAAATAAATAAAATCTTAAAAAAAAAAAAAAGGTACCTATCCTTCTCAAATTATTCTAAAATACTGAAGAGTAAGGAAAGCTTCCAAACTCATGAGGCCAGCATTACCCTAATATCAAAACCAAAGACACCACAAAAAAGAAAACTATAAACTAATATCCCTGATGAACACAGCTATGAAAAATCCTCAAAAGAATATTAGCAAACTGAATTCAACAATACATTAAAAGGATCATGATCAAGTAGGATTTATTCCAGGAATATAAGGATGGTTCAACATCTGCAAATCAATGTGATACACCACAAAATGAAAGATAAAAATCATATGATCACCTCCATACTTGCAGAAAAAGCATCTGACAATTCATCATCCATTATGATAAAAACTCTTAACAAACTGGATATAGAGGGAATATACTTCAACATAATAAATGACAAATCCACACCTAACTTCACACTCAACAAGCTGATAGCTTTTCCTCAAGATCAAGATCAAGAATAAGAGAAGGATGCCCACACTCACCACTTTTCTTCAACAAAGTATTGGAAGTCCTGGCCACAGCAATTAGGCAAGAAAAAGAAATAAAAGGATATCAATATTGGAAAGGAAAAAGTAAAACCATCAAAATTTGCAGATGGCATACCATATAGAAAGCCCTAAGACTACAGAAAAAAACTGTTAGAACTAATAAATGAATTCAGTGAAGCAGCAGCATACAAAATTAACATACTAACATATTAGTGTATTTCTGTACACTAATAATGAGCTATCAGAAAATTGCAATTACAAAATGATTGCAATTACATTTGCATCAAAAAGAAAAAAACACCTAGGAATAAATTTAACCAAGGAGGTGAAAGATTTGTCCACTGAAAACCATAAGACATTGACGAAGGAAATTGAAAACAACACAAATAAATAAGATATTCCATGCTTATGAACTGGTTAGCTCACTCAGTTAAGCATCTGCCTTCAGCTCAGGTCATGATCCCATTAGAGGGGATCATGGGAAGATTAATTAGAAGAATTAATAGTTAAAATGCCTATACTACCCAAAGCAATCTACAAATTCAGTGCAATCCCCATCAAAATATAAGTGGCATTTTCCATAGAACTATAACAAAGAATCCTAATGTTTGAATGGAACTACAAAAGATCCCAAGTTGCCAAAGCAATACTGAGAAAGAACAAAGCTGGAGGTATTGTGCCTCCTAATTTCAAACTATACCACAAAGTTATAGTAATTAACACAGTGTGGTACCAGTATGAAAACAGACATATATTAATGGACTAGAATAAAGACCAGAAATAAGCCCACACTTATATCGTCAATTAATCTATAACAAAGAGACAGAATAAACAATGGGGAAAAAGAGTCTCTTCAGTAAATGATGGGGAAACTAGCTACATGCAAAAGAGTATTAGGTCACTACCTTACACTATATACAAAATTCAAAATGGATTAACTACTTGAACATAAGAACTGAAACCACAAGGCTCCTAGAAGAAAACACAGGCAGTAAGCTCTTTGACATCAGTCATAGCAGTATTTTTTTGGACCAGTATCCTGTGGCAAGGGCAACAAAAGTTAAAATAAACAAACGGAATTACATCAAACTGAAAAGGTTTTGCATGATAAAAGAAACTGTAAACAAAACAAAAAGGCAATCTACTGAATGGGAAAAGATTCCTGCAAGTCATACATCTGATAAGGGGTTAAAATCCCAAACATATAAAGAACATACACAAATTAATATCAAAAAAACTAAACCTGATTTAAAAATGGGTAGAAGACATGAACAGACATTTTTCCAAAGACATACAGATGGCCAACAGACACATGAAAAGATGCTCAGCATCACTCATCATCAGGGAGATGCAAATCAGAACCACAATGACATATCACCTCACACCAGTCAAAATGGCCAGTATCAAAAAGACAAAATAGCGAAAGTATTGGTGAGGATGGGAGAAAAGGGAGATCTTATACAATGTTGATGGGATTGTAAATTGGTGCAGCCACCATAGAAAACAGTCTGGAGGCTCCTCAAAAAATTAAAAATAGAACTATCATATGATGCAGTAATCCCACTTCTGGGTATTTATCTGAAGAAAAAAATACCAACTCAGAGAGATACCCACACCCCTATGTTCACTGCCTCACTGTTTTAAATAGTCAAAATATAGAAACAACCCAAGTGTCCATTAATAAATAAATGGATAAAGAAGATGTGGGTATGGGTGCCAGTGTGTGTTTGTATTCGATTATAATGGAATATTACTCTGTCATAAAAAAAAAGAATGAAATCTTGCCACTTGTGACAACATGGATGGACCTAGAAGGCATTACACCTAGTGAAATAGGTCAGACAGAGAAAGACAAATACTGTATGATTTCACCTATATGTGGAATCTAGAAACCGAACATATTCCCCCCCAACACACAACAGTGTTTTTCTAGTAAATGTACATGACTGCAATGTACACTGCATAGAAGCATAGAAAAAGTTGGAAGAAATTTACACCAAAACGTTAATCATGATAGATCTCTAAGCTATGGAATTATGGGTGATTTTATTTAATTCTTGTCTCATTGACATTTTCTCATTTTTCTAAAATGAACATGTATTCTGTAACTTTAATAGCTGATGAAAAGAACTTGGACAAACATAGGACTCAAAGATTGAGAAGTTATTGTGAAGTCCACTTGCAGATGTTAAAAAATATATAAGAAAAAAGTTGATATCAAGTTTTTAAAAACTGGGGGAAGTGTGGATGTTGATCTCCATTTATCTAATCTCCCAGATTTTCTCCCTTGACTGTTCAGTGGTGACTCACAGATCACCAAAATGTAACATGTCAACCTTGACTGGATTCCAATTTGAACATCCAACTGTACAAAGACATAATTTCAGACAACTGGGGAAGTCTGAACAGACTGAATATTAAATTATGTTAATAAATTATTTATTCTGTTATAATTTGTTGAAGTCCTTATCTGTTGGGAAACATGACAATTTCTGTGATTTGCTTTGTAATATTCCAGCCAAAGGTAAAAAGTGGGGAAGGATGAAACAAGACTGGCAAAATGAGTTTGTTCGGTACAGCCTTAGCTTTGCAAGTAGAACAAGTTCTAGAGCTCTGTTATGCAACAACATGCACAGAGTTAACATTAATATACTCTTTAAAATGGTTAAGATGGTAAATTTTAATGTGTTTTCTACCACAAAAAAAAAAAAAAGGCGTAGCAAAATGATGGTAGCTGTTAATGCTGGGTAACAGCTATCCAAAAATTTATTTAAAAGTTGTTTTTTTTAATGATGAGCATACAGCACTGCCACATACTGAATCATAGAAAGATTTAATTTTGTTTAGTTTGCTAAGGGGGAAAGAGAAATATAGTATCGGTAATATTTTTTGAGTTAAGCAGGGAAAACAAATGTTGGCTTTTTAAAGGCTTCTTATTCTGGCCTATTTCAATCATGGTAAACAAAAATCTCACTTTTACTAGCAATGAAGTTTAATTATGCAAAGCAATCACAACAGTAATTTGAAAAAAGGATTTGCATCAATAATAAGCACACTCCACAGATGAGTAATTGAGAACTAAAAAGTAGGACTTGATTTTCTTTTTTTTCCAATCTGAAGGCTACAATTAGAGTATAACAATATCTTATAGCTATTTATGTTTGCACAGTGCTTTAGCATTCAGGTCAAAAAAACCGTGGTCTAGACATCCAGGATTTTATTGGCCCACTCTGACTGCATAGCTTGCTGTAGCCTAGTAAATAATTTTCTTCCTTGAGGTCGCTGTGGGCCCCCCTGCCATCCTGAGTGGAGTCACTCACAGCAGAGCCATTCACGGTACTTTACTGGCCAGCTGATATTTCAGGAGAATGATTACAAGCCAAAACATTACTGAGAGTTAAAGCAGCAAATAATGCAGATTGTTTTTGTTTTTTTTAATTTTTAAAGCTTCCCTTCAGCTCTTTCAACTTATCGAGTAATTCCCTCATTCTATAAAACTGAGATAACTACTAACCTTGACAGATTATCATGATATTAAACAGACAACATAGAACCACATATTCTAGATAACTGCCATCTAGAAGAAGCATTGAGACTGTGTCTAGCACACAACAGATGGTCACAAATATTTATTCCCCTCTATGTTCATTTCCTTTTATGTTCTTGGTTTTTAATTGAAAAAGCAAACATAGGGGTGCCTGGGTGGCTCAGTTGGTTAAAGCAACTGCCTTCGGCTCAGGTCATGATCCTGGAGTCCCTGGATGGAGTCCCGCATCAGGCTCCCTGCTCGGCGGGGAGTCTGCTTCTCCCTCTGACCCTCCCCCCTCTCATGTGCTCTCTCTCATTCTCTCTCTCTCAAATAAAATAAAATCTTAAAAAAAAAAAAAAAGCAAACATAGTATGTTCTAAGAAGAAATATCCCTAAATTGATATTTTTTGGTTCTGCTTAAGTCACCAGTTCTTCATTTAAAAAAAGATTTTTTTTAATTTTATTATGTTATGTCACCATACAATACATCATTAGTTTTTGATGTAGTGATCCACAATTCATTGTTTCCGTATAACACCCAGTGCTCCATGCAGTACGTGCCCTCCTTAATACCCATCACTGGGCTAACCCATCACCGCACCACCCACCCCTCTAAAACCCTCAGATTATTTCTCAGAGTCCATAGTCTCTCATGGCTCATCTCTCACTCAGATTTCCGCCCCCCCCCTTCATTTTTCCCTTCCTTCTCCTAATGTCCTCCATGCTATTCCTTATGTTCCACAAATAAGTGAAATCATATGATAATTGACTTTCTCTGCTTGACTTATTTCACTTAAGCATAATCTCCTCCAGTCCCATGTTGATGTAAAAGTTGGGTATTCATCCTAGTAAGGTAGTATCTCAATGTGGTTTTGATTTGAATTTCCCCGATGGCTAATGATGATGAACATTTTTTCATGTGTCTATTAGCCATTTGTATGTCTTCTTCGGAAAAGTGTCTGTTCATGTCTTCTGTCCATTTTTTGAACTGATTATTTGTTTTTTGGGTGTTGAGTTTGAGAAGTTCTTTATAAATCTTGGATACCAGCTCTTTATCAGTAGTGTCATTTGCAAGTATCTTCTCCCATTCTTTAACTAGAGTTCTAAAAAGTGTTTCTGTTACCACAGAGATAATTGCTTTTAGTCAGTACACTTATCAATGCAATGTGAATCTCTTGGTACCTGTAGGCCAACAGGCAGCCAGGCTGAAGCTCCCTGGCTGAGGCATCTCGGCCAAGGTACCCCAGTTACTAGAAATGGAGCAAGACACAGAAGTGGAGCCAAGGCAAAAGCCAGAAACAGCCAGACTAGTAAGCCAGAGACCCAAAGAAATGGAAAGGGAGACAGAAAAAACCAAAGTAGAAAGAGAGAGAAAGGGAGGGACAGAAGGGCAGAAAAAGGGAAGACCAAGATCAGGAGAGTGACATGAGTGTGAGGGTGGAGTGAGCAAGACAGAGAGGGCAAGAGAGAGCACGAGAGAGGAGCGAGCAAGCAAACGAGCGCGTGGCACGAAGACATGCGTGGACGCGACTGTGGACATGAGTGAGCAAACGGGGACTACATTAAGCTAGTGCCAATGCCATCAAGACTTCTCCGCCTCTCATTATTTTAAATGGCTTAAACCAACCTGAATTATCTCTGATTGTTCAGCCAAAGCCTTCCTCTGTGCCTCCAGAGAAGACACCTGTTGCTGATAAATCAAGCGTTGCTTCTCCCAGTCCAGTGATTTCTGACGAAATTCCTGAAGAGGCAATTAAGGTACTTAACTTGTAAGTGCTTCCCCCTTGTAGTCCCTGCTTCCCAGATTCACTTTTAATTTTTTCCCCTCCTCCCTGGGTACACACACACCTTTCTCCCCAGCAGGAGCCCCATTACTCACTTAGCTGATAGAATTGTAGAGCAATACTAAATTCCTGACATACTGTGCCTCTGGATATCTGTCTTCCTAAATTTAACACACTAATGGTGAAGAGTATGAAACACAGATGCTAAATCCTAGGTTCGTGATGATTTTCATAGATTTGCTGCCACCTAAAGGTTGTTATCATTGTTAGTGATTTTTCAGAAAACTGATCTTAAGAGAACTAAAATCTCAAAATATGATTATGGGGAGATCCCACTACCCAAATTCTTGATATCCAAACCCAGAAATTGAACAGATCAAATAAATTTTCAGATGAGTCCCTGGGTAGCCCAATTCTTACTTCTAGTATCTGAAATTCAGGAACAAAATAAATTCAGATAATGTAATACCCTTTGATATCCAAATTTTTACTATCTCAACAGAACTGCAAAGACTTGAATACAAGGGGATATCTGTACTAAATTCTAACAGATATTTCTAACCCAAAGCCAAGCAGTCAAATTTAATGATGGTTCACTTCCAGTTGATAAGAAAATGAGCCCAATATTTATGAAAATGGGGCAAATCAAAGGGATTTCTATCGCTGTCCTCCAGGATCCTCAACTCCAGCAGTCTCAAACTAGTTTGGGATAATCACTGTTAACCAGCTTTCTGAAAGTCACTCACTCATTCATTCTCCAAAAATGCCAGGAACTGTTCTAAGTGGTGAGGCTACAATAGTTAACAAAACAAAAAGTCAAGCCCAACTCAACTGGCAATAGGCAACATATTCATTGTATAATACATTAGATGATCATACCTGTTTTGCAGAAAATGGAGCAGAGTGCTCAGAGATGGGGGTTGCAATTTTAAAAAGGGATGGCATTTAAGTAAACTCCCAGGGAAATGGGGATGAAGTTATACTATTCTGGGAAGGGAAAGGCAAGTACAAAGGCTTGAAGTGGAAGCATCCTGGTACATTTAAGGGTAAGCAAGAAGGCTGGTGTGGCTCAAATGGAATAAAGGGAAAAGCAGGTAAAGAAAGGTCAGTTAACAAGGAGTGAGACTATGTAGGTCATCAGGATAACTTTGGCTTTTAAGAGAAGGTACTGGAAGGTTTCTGTAAAGGAGAGGACATGCTTTGACTTAACAGAATCATTCTGGCTGCTGTGTGGAAAAAAGAGAAGTCGAGGGTCACGCTAAGGCTTTCAGCTTGAAAAGTTGAGGAATGGGGTTGCCATTAAACAGGAATGGTGTTGGGAGATGGGGAAGAGGAAACCAGGAAGTTTATTTTGGACATGTCAAGTTTGACACGGGTTTAGACATTAAGGTGGAGCTGTGAAACAGCTGAAACAGGCAGTTGGAAATTATTCTGTAGTAAAAAGGACAAATCAAGACTGGATATATATATATATGTGGGAATTATCAACATATATACAGTGCTAAAAACTATGAGACTGAATGATATCACTAAGGGAGTGAGCATAGATACAAAAAAGAAGAGGTCCAATGATACAACACCTAGGGTATTCCAATGTTAAAAGGTTGGGGAGCAAAAGAGACTGTGAAGGAGTAGCTAACAAGGTAGGAGAAAGCCCAGGAAAGCGTGGTTGTTCTCTAAGTCAAATCAAGAAAATGTTTTAAGGTGGAACTCATTGGTGACCTACATGTAAATAGCTTCCAGAGAGTGACGGGGCAAAATCTTTACTGAGTGGATGCAAGAAAATGGACAAAAAGGAACTGGAGACAGGTACAGATGCCTAAAGCAGTTTAGTTATAAAATGAAGGAAAAAAATGGGGCAGCATCCAGAGGAAGAGAGAGGTCAAGAGAGGATATTTAAGAGGGGAGAAATCTGGGTGGAAAACATCCAGTAGGGAGGAAGGGAGGAAGCAGAAAAGAGAATGGCTGGAGCCATGTCTTAGGTAGGGGCTGGGAAGAGTATGGACAGTTCCACCAGCAGGAAGGCAGAGTATATGGACACAGATGCAAATAGTTGGGCAGACCTAGTGTTGGAAGTCTGTGAAAATTCTCTTCTTATTGCTTCCATTTGCTCAATGAAATGGAAAGCAAGATCATCACCCAATGGCGAGAATGTGGGGGAAAGTGTTGAAAGTTTGAGAAAAGAGAAAGTATAAAACAGACACTATGGCAAGTAGCAAAGTGAGGGGAAATGTAGTATGATTCTAGAAAGCATGAGAAACTCTTTGAGGTTAGTGACCATGAATTTAAAATGAGGCCAATCAGCATGATTATGTTTTTCTCCAGTCATGTTCTGTTAAACATGGCAAGTAGAGAGCGGGCAGAAAGCTGGATTTAACTAGAGTTATGGTTTTGCCAAGCAAATATGATGAAGGAAGAAAGGGACACAAGAGTTGAAGGGGAATGTAAGGAATGTAACCACGGTATTTAAGCTGTGTAAGGACTGATGCGTGAGGACATGAGGTAGCTATCCAGCAGTGAAAAGGTGTCAGAATTCAATCACTTGGGGATGGGGTCAAGTGATTACTGACAGTCAAGAGATTAGTGAGACTAAAGGGAATGAGCTGAAAAGAGAAGGATGGTAGTTACAGAATGAGATGATTAAAAATGTGATTCCAGGAAGGTTGTAAGTTTGGTAATGATGACACCCAAGGAATGGCAGTGGGAATGGGTAGATGAGACAAGGAGATCAGGATGTCCGTGGAGGACACCTAGGAATTCAAAGAGCAGGGTATTATAAGCATCATCCCTGTGGATACTGAAGTCCTCACGAATTATGACAAGTGTAACACTGGAGAGAGTGACAATGCCCTGGGAGCTGAAACCTCTGGGCCAGGAAGTAACTCGGGGATCAGAAGATGGCTACTTTGGTT
This sequence comes from Mirounga angustirostris, assembly GCF_029215605.1. Lineage (NCBI taxonomy): Eukaryota > Metazoa > Chordata > Mammalia > Carnivora > Phocidae > Mirounga > Mirounga angustirostris. The sequence goes on from NW_026991709.1 coordinate 125,147,163, forward strand.
GTATGTATACTGGTTGGGGGGTACAGGCTGATGACACGAAAATCAAAGATGAGGTTCTGAGGTAGAAATAAAAGAGAATGATAATGAGTGGCAAGAGGAAGATGAGGGGTTTGGGAGAAAAAAGCGCAGATGTCACAGAAGATGGCTGGAGAGAAAGCGGTAGCATAGCCCTCGGAGTCTAAGCTCTTCAGATGGATCAAAACAATAAGATGTAAAAGAACATTAAATACAGAAATTACAATGCTAAGTTGTAATAATGGCATTTTTGTGGGTGAAAGGTCACCCTGACAAATTGTAAGCAATCATAGAGATGTTGAACGGTGTTTCTCAAATTGCAATCAGCCAGGGGAGGTGGATAAAATGCATATTCCTAGGTCCCATGTCATACTACTGGAGCAGAATCTCTGACAGCCTAAACAGGACCTCAGGGAGTCTTAGGTACACTGGAGAACCAATGGCATGGACAGAGGAGGGGAGGGGCAGATGCAAGGGAAAAGAGTGACAGCCCTGCACTGTTGCTTCAGCCACCTTGGGCAGTGTTAACTCGCCGCCTCTGGTAAGTCATGTGGGAATCAACATACACAATAACCACAGAGTTATTCAGCCTTAATAAAAACAAAGTCAGCAAAGAGGGGGGTAAATGGCTTACTACATCTAAATGGGAACTGAGGATAAACAACCTGATATGCACAGTACTCTGTACAAAAAGCCATGTACTTTCAACATTTACTAAGCCCCAACTCTGTTAGGTGATAAATAAGACAAGGACACTGCCCATGGAGGACTGCTAGGAACTGGTGGTCAATATTTCTCAATATTGGCATTCTGGGTACAATAATTCTTCCTGTGTGGAATGGTCCTGGGCATGTTTAGTGTCCCTAGTTCCTATCCCCTCAACACCAGTTTCACTCCCAGTCATTTGAACAACCAAAGCAATGTCTCCATATATTTCCAGATGCCCTCAAAGGGTGGTACTGCCCTACTGAGAACTACTGAGAACGAGTAACCCCATCAACCCCAGGAGACCAGGTGATGACAGGATGTACCTCTGAAATAGCTCCAGGGCAGTCCTGGAGATGGCAGAAAATTGGTTTCAGAACTAGTACTATTAGAAATAGCACCTTCCTACAGTGAGGTTGACAACCACTATGAAGAAATTATTACTATGAACATACCTCTATTTTTCCAGTTAACCTCTCAATTTCAGACCGATCTTCCCTGTGATTTTTGGCATTTCCTCTGAAGTCCCTTATATGCTTTTTCTGTAGTTTTTCATAGCTTCTCTTCAGTCTGCCTAACTGTAGACACAGTTATTTCTAGACTTAAAATTTAAGAATTTGTAAACAGTGGTGGTGGAACAAATTGGTATCATGAAAGCAAGAGCAGTGCTAAACAGTACTATCGAAAATAGACTGAGCATGTTAGATTTGCAAATTAAAACAATTCAAACCTGCATATAAAAAATAAACACTAGAAGAGAAAGATACTGCATTGAAGAAAAAAATTGAGGGAAAGATACTCTTTAAACAAAACTTTATTATTACAGTGGCCTTGCACTTAAGGATCCCATAAACTAACCCATGATAAAAGCAGCAAATACAAACTCCTTTCCTCTGTGGTTCTTGAGCCATTCTCCTGTGGAACACTGATATTCAATAAGCAGGAGAGGAGTTTTTTGGAATAAAGTAAAAAAAAAAAAAGCAGTTTTTTTTCCCAATCTGAAGAATAATATTGAGTTGCTAGAATTCTTACTTTTCTTATTTATCCCAAAATGCCTCTGAATATATTGGATTCTCCATTATTTAAAATCTAGTAACTGATTTAACTCAAAATTAAGATATTTAATATAGGTTCCTGGTATCAATATTTCATAGTATTATACAAAAACAGCTTATTTCTTTCAGGTACTCAACTGAGAAACACATTTTAGAATCCCTGTTTGGATAGTACCAAACGTATAATTCGACAAGTCTCTTTTGCCTGAATTTAAAGAACAGAGAAATAGATTTCTACTCCTGTATCTCCCATGGATTATATACTTCCCACTTTATCAAGCAGAAACAGGCACATTAACAAAATTCTAATGGTTAAAGAGACAGAATTATACAACACATAATAGAATTAAAATCTCACTTCTTCATGTAGTTTCTTTAACTCCTGCTTATAGTCCATGGCCATCTCTTGTTTGACTTTTTCATGTTCGTCTACCTGTTGATGCAACATTACAACCTAGAAGCAAAAAGGTGGTAGTATTTTTCATTATTGGCATTGAAACAATATCCCTGAAACATAAAAATAGGAAATAATCTTTGTGCTTTTCCATAAAAACAAGTTCTCAACTATATATTGTAATACCCCACTTCTTAGGAAGTCAAACATCTAATTATTTAATAACCTTTCTAAAATTTCTAGGTTTAGATGAAAACTTGCTCTGTTGGATTTATTCTCCCCAACATTTTTTATTAAAAAAAAACTCATAAAAAAATTAAGATATACAACATTATAACAACCTTGGAAACGAAGATACTGAACAAAAAATCAGTGAAGCTTCAAGAAAAAAATTATATAAATTAAAGTACAAAATAGTAATGTCAGATGGAAAGACCACAAGAGACTTGAAACTGCTTAACCATTTACCTCACTTCAGAGAAATCAGTTCCACCAACCAGAGTAAGGACATTATCCTAACCCATTTTTCAATGGTTTGATACCAGCCACAGCTGGTTCATGACCAGCCCTCACCTCCATCAATATCCATTAGTCTTTCTCTACGTCTCTCCATAACTGGTTAGAATTTCATCTATTAATAAGTGAGGAGGGAGAGGGAGAATGGGGAACACTAGGTAATAATCACAATACAGAATGGCAATTTCAAAAACAAAACAAATGAGAAACAGATCTTAAAACTTCTCATCATTCACCTATATGTGGAATCTAAAAAACAAAACAAACAAACAAAACAAAACAGAAACAGATTCATAAATACAGAGAACTGGTAGTTGCCAGAAGTGAGGAAGGCAGGGGGATGGGCAAAATAGATGAAGGGAATTAAGAGCTACAAACTTTCAATTATAAAATAAGTAACTCTCAAGGATAAAAAGTACAACATAGAGAATATAGTCAATAATACTATAATAACTTTGTATGGTGACAGATGGTAACTATACTTATGGTGAGCATTTCGTAATGTATATAAATAACAAATCACTACGTTGTATACCTGAAACTAATATAATATTGTATGTATTAATTTAAAATAAATTAAAAACTATCAATCACCAAATACCTTAGCACTCATATTCTAATAAGTAATATCAATAAAGGAGAAAATAGAGGCATCTAAATCTTTGGGGCAATAAAAGTTCTCATCACACACACAAAAGTTTTGTAAGTACATATGGTGACAGATGGTAACTAGACTTACTGTGGTGATCACTTCACAATAAATACAAAAGCTGAATCATTACATTGTACACCTGAAACTAATATGGTTTACCTCAATTAAAAAAAAAAAAACAAACAAAAAACAGAAGTGGCGCCTGGGTGGCTCAGTCGTTAAGCACCTGCCTTCGGCTCAGGTCATCCCAGGGTCCTGGGATTTAGCCCCACATCGGGCTCCTTGCTCAGCAGGAAGCCTGCTTCTCCCTCTCCCACTCCCCCTGCTTATGTTCCCTCTCTCGCTGTGTCTCTGTCAAATACATAAATAAAATCTTTTAAAAAAAGAAAAAAGACTTCTAAAAAAAAAAAAAAACAAAATTCTTATAAGAACAATTCAATTTTGCTGTATCTTTATAAACACCAAATAATTGAGTTTAATTATTTTTACCCAATTGGACAATCTTCATCTTTTAATTAGGCTATTGTATGCAATTACATTTAATAGACCTACAAGGTACCCCCCATTATCTGAAAGTAGAGTGTTCCTATGAAACCTTTTGCAAGTCAAAATGGCTACAGCAAAGAAGCAATGATCATTTCATAAAAGTAAAAATCTTCTTCAGATTTCTTTCAGCTAGCGAAAACAAGTACTGATAAGTCTTTCGTAAAAGCAAAGTGGTGTAAGGCGACCTTTCAGATAGCAGGAGAACCTCCATCTGGATTTAAATCTCTCATCTTATTAAGTGCAATGTGTACTTAATAAGCTATATGATCCATTTTTCTCACTTTTCTTGCCTTCTTTGGAAATGATAACTTCTTATCATTTCATTTTTCTCCTGGATTGTAAAATATATACTCCAATAATATATCAATATATACTTTTAACAGTTCTCTCGAGATTAAAACATGGGTTTGCAACTTAACAAATGTATTGTTAATTAGTCATTTTACCCATTCCCAGGCAACCCAAGGACTTCAGAAATACTTTAATTCCATTTATCCCCCAGCCAGACTTAAATGCCATTATAATTCTACATTTGTTAAACTGAAAAGGCCTACTGTTGTTATATACAGTCAATATTCACTTAGATTTACCCAAGTCTTTACTGTTGCCTTTCATTTCTTCCTTTATCTCTTGACCTTCCATCTGAGATCATTTTCCTTCTGCCTGAAGAATATGTAGTATTTCCTTGGTGTGGGTCTGCCAATGACAAATTCTCTGAATTTTTATTGATCTGAAAATGTCTTTATTTCATCTTTACTCTGGGTATAGATTTTTGGTTTGGCAGGGGGGAAAAAGTCATTTCTTTGTAAGGATCATTCTATTGTCTTCTGGCTTTCACTGTTTTAGCAGACAGCTGTTTGGAGCTGTTTGTAGATAATCTTTTTTTCTTGTTAATCTTTTTTTTCCTTGATTGTTTTTCAGACTTCCTTTCTTTTTAGCTTTCAACCTAGGTAAATATTTCTTTTTATTTATCTTGCTTGAGATTCTCAGACTCCTTAAATACATGGCCTTCTTCACTTTTGGCAAAATCTTAAGTTAATTTATCTTCAAATATTGCTTCTGCCCATTCGCACTTTTTTCTCCTTCAGGGATTCTAAGTTGCATCACTGCATTTTCTTTCTCTTATCTTTCCTTTGTATTTTCCATCATTTGTCCATGTTTTATTCTAAACATTTTCTTTTGACCTATCTTCAAGTTCATTAATTATATTTTAATCTTTAAGGCCTTAATTTCAGTTACTTTACTTTTCAATTTATAATTTCCATTCATTTCACTTTTTTTATGGTTTTCCACTCTTTCTTAAAGTTCTCAATCTTATCTTTTATCCCCTTGACCACAATGAACATAGCTATTGCAAAGTAGGAGCATGGTAATGCCAGTATCTAGATTTGCCATGGGTCTGTTTCTATCTTCTGTTGCTTCTGCCTTTTTGCATTTTTGTTGTTTGTCCTTCTGTGTCAGGGGTTACTTTCTGAGTGGGTATCAAGCATTGTATTTGCAAAATTATTTGAAGAAATAATTTAAGCCCCAGAATGGTGTTTTTTTCCTCCCTGTGGAGAAAATTTAAGCTTGCTTTTTCCAGGTTCCTGGAAGCCTTTGCACTTTGGAGATGCCTAGGGACAGTGGCACTCTAAGATCACCTTATGCTGATTTCAGAAATTTCAATGTCTGTGGCTGAGTGGCAATTTCAAGAGGGCCTGTTCTATATCCAGCCCATCCTTCCTCAAGGGTGCTGCCTTTCGAGGTCCCAATCCAAAGTGAGAAGGGGTTCAGAGCTGCCTGGGACACCAAATCTTTTATTCTCTTAGCACTCTGAAGTTATAAAAAACCCCATTTAGTCTCTATCCTCTGAGCTACCTTCTCTAGTTTCTACCTAATAACTGCCCCAAACCCCAGGCTCCTCCCTCAATCTCGAGGCAGCAGAGATCCTGGCCTGGTAAATTCTTCACTAGCTTGTTTAACACTCTACTTCAAGCAGACTTTTTTTTTTTTTTTTTAATTTAGCTTACCTAGTTGGTCTCAGTGGGTGGGCTGGTCCAAAATAACTAGTCCGTCCTTACCAGATGTTAAAGTCTGAAAGATTCATATTTAACTAAAAACATACTGAGTAAAATTTACTCTGAAAGCAGAATTCTACAGCCAATCAAACTTGCAATCAGATGTAAAAAGAGAATAATGAGATTTTATACATATAAGATCTCAAAAGTATGTTCTATCAAAAATGGAGAAATAAAGATGACAGAATACAAAGAGACAAAAAGGAGAAAAGCATAGAAAACTCCAGAATAATAGTGAAGGGAGCTGCCAAAATGACAGCTATCCAGCTAACCTAGAGAATAGTTTATCCTTATTTGAGAATGGCAAGCTCCACAAAAGAGAAAAAAAAAAAGGAGAAGAAATGGATAGATTACCTGATATATCTGAAGATACAGAGAAGACTTACACTTGTGTCAGAGAGTTTGGGAAGAATCAGTGGTAGGTACATTTTTAAAAAGCATCTGAGGGCGCCTGGGTGGCTCCGTTGGTTAAGCAACTGCCTTTGGCTCAGGTCCTGATCCTGGAGTCTCAGGATTGAGTCCTGCCTCAGGCTCCCTACTCAGCAGGAAGTCTGCTTCTCCCTCTGACCCTCCCCCCCCTCATGCTCTCTCTCTCTTTCAAATAAATAAAATCTTTAAAAAAAAAAAAAAAGCAAATGAAAATGAGACAATTATTAATTCCCAGGAAAACAAAAAATTGTATAAGAAGTTCATCATTATACTATCTGACTCAATGTGAATAATATTTACCATCTTAATGATGTAAATACTAAATATTGATCTAACCAAAAATTAAGATCTATAATCCTGGCAGGATAAGGGGATGAAAATTGTATGTAAAAGAGCAAAACTCTTATCTCTCATAGTAGCAAGTCATTAGATAAACAGCTAAAACTGAAAATTAAGAAAAATCAGTATTGAATGCCACTTAGAAACATGGGGAAAATACCAAAAGAAAGAATTAAAGGCATTGAAATGACCTCTTCAGAGAAGCCAGAATCCCAGCTTCGGGAGGGTGGGCAGGTGATTACTGTTTTTTCTTACCAGCCTTACAGAATCATTTTTCTTTTTACTTACTACACATGGCAAGCATAAATATTAAATGTAAAGATAAGACTGCTTAACTTTATTTCTGTTCCAAGGTCTGGTTCATAATGTGCACTCACCAATACTGAAATTTCTTGGAGAAAAAAAGAGGCTAAATGCTGAGAGTGAGGAATGGCATTGGGCAGAGAAATGGGAGCCAAGGTTTGAAACTGTCAGTATGGGTGATAGAAGAAAGAGCTGAAATAACAGATCGTTTGAGATACAATTGAGTTTTCAAAGAACTTTCTTAAATAGTAACTCACTCTTCATAACAACCCTGGGACATAGACATTATATCCCAATTTCACACATGATGAAACAGGCTCAGAGAGGTTAGACTATTTGTCCAAGGCCAGTCAGCAGAAAAGAGGTAGAGCCAGGACTCCAAATTCCTTACTCATTTCATCAGGTCAACCTGCTCTACATGGCATTACGAGTTATCACCAGCAGAAATGGCCATGAAAACCAACCCAAGCCCAACAATGTAATCAGAAAACACCTAAAGTATTCAATTACAAAATGAATTGTTTATGCTAGTACTCCTGCAAGCATGATCGGCACACAGGCTGGAGCTGGTCACTACAGCAGATACAGCACAAGGTAAGGAGCTTGAGGCAGAATGTGAAACAATGACCTCACCAAACACACTGTTCCGTGCAGCTGGCATTTTTTATGTAGCAAAACTTTCTAGGATGCAATATACTGATTTACATTCTGCTGAAAGCTTTCCATCTCACCACGGACTGTCATTTGAGTGGCACTGGTTCATACCACAGAGCTGCTTCTAGGCCTGTAACTTTCAAACAAATAAGAATGACAAAAATTTAAAGCTCTATTTTCTAACTCTTACATAAAAGGAGATTATGAACGTGTTAATACCAACACAATTTCACAGAAGAGCTCTGTGGGATAGATTCCCATTACTAGCGTTTGGTAAAAGCACTTCACTTCTAGAAACTTAATCAACTTTCAGCAACCCAATCAATGAAGCAGTAAATTGACCAGACAGCTACAATTCTAAATTTCTTTTATGTCCCCAGGCCAAAATTGTAATCTTCAGATCCTTACCATGGAACCTATCCATTCAATCCCTTTAATTTCTTTTTAAGGTATTAAGTAATGGCAGTAATGACCTTGACATCAAAACTAAGCTACAGGAATAAGTTTAAACAGCCCCAGAGTGACTCAATATTCTCATAATCACACATATGGGAATTTCTTTAATGGGTTTCTAACAAAATAAACAACTTAGATATCTATATATACATACAGTGTTTTTCTTAGCTAGGAAACCACAATCACTTTAACTTACTAAACAAAACTACTTTTGTTTTGCCCCAGGAAAAATAAAGAAGGGTAGCTATAGTAGCTTACCAGACAAGGAGCATTGACCTTCCCTAAATTACAATGTTTAAAAAATCAAATATGGGGGTGCCTGGGTGGCTCAGTTGGTTAAGCCACTGCCTTCAGCTCAGGTCATGATCCTGGAGTCCTGGGATCGAGTCCCGCATCGGGCTCCCTGCTCAGCGGGCAGCCTGCTTCGCCCTCTGACCCTCCCCCCTCTCATGCTCTCTCTCTCTATCTCATTCTCTCTCTCAAATAAATAAATAAAATCTTTAAAAAAAAAATCAAATATGATTATCATTCCATGTACTTTTTTACCACCTTCTACATCTGCGCATGAGGTATAATTTTAAAATACATTCTTTTCTTTTTTTAAGATTTTATTTATTCATTTGAGACAGAGAGATACAGAGAGTGAGAACATGAGCAGGGGGAGAGGCAGAAGCAGGCTCCTTGCTGAGCCAGGAGCCCGATGTAGGGCTCGATCCCAGGACCCTGGGATCATGACCTGAGCTGAAGGCAGATGCTTAACTATCTGAGCCACCCAGGTGCCTCTTAAAATACATTCTTAAAGGTCTATTCAAATTTTAAAATAAATTCCACTTTAGCAAATGGCATTCACAGAAAACTGAATTTGACGTGGCCAATTTTACTCTGTACTGCTTTGACCCAAAGTGCAAATGGCCAGCCACTGAGAGATTCCCTTGACAAGCATAAAACACTTTTTATCAAGCCTAATTCTTTCCTTGTTACATGAAACATTTCTAAAATGACACTCTTGCTAAGTGTCATCAAAAGAATCACAATGTCAGTGTATATATTCGTGAAAGTGTTCCCAAGTAAGCTAAGTAACAGCACTAATATGTGGTGATCCTACTGGTAGGAAAGTCCAGCAGAGTGGGGCATGGGACCAGGGCTTCCCTACTTTTCCAGTCCTCACATGGACATTCATACCAGACATTTAGAAGCAATTCTTGGGCTTAGAAGTGCTTTGTGCTTCCCTTCCAATATTCCATGTTCTTCTTTTTACTGTACCAGCTAAACTGTGAAAAATCAATTAGCATATTAGTCAATTTTTCCCCCAAATCACCAATAACTAGTGGTGGTGGGATTCCAAGTAATTTTTATTTTTCTCTTTTCTTTCTTTTCCCCTAATTTTCAACAAGGGCAAATAAAAAATTTTTAAAGGGTTTTCTGAATTTTGTTTTTAAATAGAACCCAAAGAAGCAAATTACTGAATTTTGGGCTTAACTTTTTTACCCTAGCCATACAATGAGGCCAAAAACAACATACACTAAATTCAGTCAATGTTAATACAAGCATGTAATAGGATGACGGCTAGACAAAGTTCGTGTAACACCCTTTACATTTTCTTAAAGAAGTTATGTATTATATGTGACCAAGGTAATATGATCCTTGAAATAAATATTAATATTCTTATGTGTTTTCACAACGAATTCTTCTCCTAAAAGAAACCACGAGAATTAAAAGATAATACAGAAACTAACTTGACACACAAATGCTTTCTTCAACAAATATTTAAGAAACATACTTAGAAATGCAAACTGGTGTAGCCACTCTGGAAAAGTATGGAGGTTCCCCGAAAAGTTAAAAATAAAGCTACCCTATGACCCAGCAATTGCCCTAGTAGCTATTTATCCAAAGAATACAAACATAGTGATTCAAAGGGGCACATGCACTCCAACGTTTAGAGCAGCAACGTCCACAAGAGCCAAAATAGGGAAAGAGCCCAGATGTCCACTGACAGATGAATGGATAAAGAAGATGCGGTATACACACACACACACACACACACACACACTCACTCACTCAATGGAGTATTACTCAGCCATCAAAAAGAATGAAATCTTGCCATTTGCAACAATGTGGATGGAGCTAGAGGGTATTATGCTAAGCAAAATAAGTCAGTCAGAGAAAGGCAAATACCACATGATTTCACTCATATGTGGAATTTAAGAAACAAAACAGATAAAAATAGGGGAAGGGAAGAAAAAAAAATAAGATGAAAATTGAGAGGGAGGCAAACCATGAGAGACTCTTAACTCTAAGAAACAAACTGAGGGTTGCTGGAGGGGAGGGGGAGTGGCTGATAGGATAATTGGATGATGGGCTTTAAGGCAGGCATGTGATGTAATGAGCACTGGGTGTTATATGCAACTGATGAATCACTAAATTCTACCCCTGAAACTAGTAATACAGTACATGTTAACAAAATTGATTTTAAATAAAGAATTTTTTTAAAAAGAAACATATTTAATATAAAAGCCAAGATCAAAATATCAAAAAGAGGAGTGAATCAACAGCTTTACCTCTTTGTGTTTCATATCCAACTGACCCCTAAGGGCCTTAAGTTCTTGTTCACGGATGTCCAGGCAAGTTTCGAGAGCATGTGTCTGCCCTTCCCATTCAGATTTTTTATGAGCCACCATTATGTCAATCTGTTTCATGAGCTCTTGTAGTTCTGCTTCACAGGATGTCAAAAATCCCCTGTAAATAAGAACATATGCCCATGACTTTTTCTCTTTCACATGTAAAAATATAGCAGATGTAAACCCAGCTGTGGTGGAACAATGTCAGTAAAGAAATTATTAGAGACAAAGAAAAGGATTTCTGCACTTTTCCCTTTAACATTCATATTAAGGTGATTATTTATTCCACTGCATACTTGACCTTCCTCTAATAGCCAACCCTGAAGCCTAAGTCATTTGGTCAAACACAAGACTGATGTTTAAGTCCAGCTTGTGAGCGAGGCTTCCACAACCAACAACTAGCTCTTTTGTAATGTTTTAGGAATACTCTCAGGAAAAATCCAGGCAAGCCTGTCACATTTTTATTTATTTATTTTTTTTTTTTTTTAAAGATTTTATTTATTCATTTGAGACACAGAGATACAGAGAGAGAGCATGAGCAGGGGAGAGGCAGAGGGAGAGGGAGAAGCAGGCTCCCCGCTGAGCCAGGAGCCTGATGTGGGACTCGATCCCAGGACCCTGGGATCATGACCTGAGCTGAAGGCAGATGCTTAACCATCTGAGCCACCCAGGTGCCCCAAGCCTGTCACATTTTTAGCTAACCAAAATAAAAAGCCTTTGAAGTGAGAGGCTTATTGGGGAAAATGACAATACAATTTTAAGAGCTGTTTCAAGAGCCAGATTTATTTCAACTATTTCTTCCCACCTTATTGTTAGAAACTTACTACAACGGACCTTATTGTAAACTGACTGAGGTCCTTCACAGTTACAGGAGATGCCAGATATCTCAGAGGCAGGAAAAGAAGCAAACATAGATGTACTGGATTCAAATAGGCTTCCAGAAATGGCCACACAAAGCTGTAGCTAGGAAGGCTTAAATACTTTTTTATAAAAGCATCTGTTCTTAGTGTACAAAACTTCTGAACTTCTACTTTTGCTTTTGAAGAGGAGAAAATTGAGAGTGGGATGAAAGCAAGCAGCAAGCCGTTGCTGAGATGAGGCAAACACCCCAAAGAGAGATGCTGTCCACAGACATGACATGGATCAGCTGAGCTTCCACTTAGCACTTTTGCTTCTATACCCAAAGCATAAAATGGTCAGAGGCATAACTTGGATATGCTTTTTAAACTCAGTGAGAAGCTTAAGGTCAAAAGCTAACTTACCCTTCATGTCCCCGATTTTGTATTCCTTCCAACAAAGTCTCCATCATCAAATCCCCTTTGTTTTGGCAACTGGGAAAGCAAAAAAAAAAAAAAATCAGTCAGGAGAAAATACATTGTAAGTCCTAACATTCCAACTTACAAACCTAAGAATGTGAAAGCATACAATAACAAATAACAATGAGAAAATGCAGCACTTCTTAGCTGCCAAACACCATCAGTTCGCATGTGCCCCTTAGGAAGCAGTCAAGGAACATCACTTTAAGAAATATTCAAACCAAATACATTTCAGGCTAAAAGAAAATAACTTTTAATGATCTGAATTGCTGCTGATACTCTCCCCACATGATAGAGATCATACCTCATTGTTGTACCCCTGTGAACCAAGAGGGCTAGAAGCAGAGGGACACTGACAGAAAGCCTTCACAAAATGAGGGGAAGTAATTAGGGGTCACACATGTCAGAGGAAAAGTAGATCTTTTTTTTTTTTTTTTAAGAGACATTATAAAAAGGTTAAATGCCCTGAGCTTGAACTCTTTGGTCCATCATGGGAGATCTTACCCACACCCTTCAGATGACAGGCCTGTGAAGCTTCCTAGAACACTCTCCCTTCCCTCAAAGGCAACTATATGGGCCCTCCCTCCTCTACTTCCCCACTGCTAGTCTTTAACAGGTTCTTTCACAGGAGTTACACCACCCTGGGAATGAGGTTTTTGCACACCCTTTTTCCTTACTATTCTAAATCTAATTTTATTCACCTCCGCAGCTCGAGACAGCGTAGTGTAGCGTTTCAGTATGGTACATGTTAGATGTTTTTGTCTGAACTTATCACAATTCCCCTCCCTTTTCTCTCTCCTTTTGTGCAAGCTGGTCACAGAGAAGCATCTAGTAGAGAAAGAAGGGAAGGAGACAGAAAAGATGCCATAGAAAGGGAAAGACACATCATAAAGAAAGGAAGGTGAGGAGGAGAGGTAAAAGATTACCCTTCAATTCAGAAGTGCCAATGAGAAGTACCTGTTGGTGGTTTCTCACCTCTACAAAATGTTAACCAATGTCAAACTACTTCTCACTCCTGAGACACTGTTTTTTCCTTAAGCCTTCAAAGGCTCAGCCCTGAATTAGTCTTTAGGTAATTCTGAAAAGCTGTGGTGGGAGGTTCTACCCCTTTGTCCTAATGCCTCGTGTAAAAATTACAATGCTCTGGAAGGGGATTCCTTCTTTAACAGAGAATTCAGTGTCGTACTAACCACCAGATACATAGTGATGAAAGACATGCTCCTTTTCAAGGAATTAATAATCCAGTATGGGAAAGAAAAAATTAACCCAAAATGTTCCCCCAAGTGGGGCACTTGGGTGGCTCAGTCATTAAGCGTCTGCCTTCGGCTCAGGTCATGGTCCCAGGGTCCTGGGATCGAGCCTTGCATCGGGCTCCCTGCTCTGTGGGAAGCCTGCTTCTCCCTCTCCCACTCCCCCTGCTTGTGTTCCCTCTTTCGCTGTGTCTCTCTCTCTGTCAAATAAATAAATAAAATCTTTAAAAAAAAAAAAAAATGTTCCCCCAAGTATAATAAATGTAGTGACAGAGGTGAGGACAGGGTGTCCTGGAGACACAGAGGAGAATGGAAGACTGGAAAATACAACTACTGCATGCTATTTGCATCCATTTCTGAAGTTACTAACAGAAGTATTTAACTATTTATGCACAAATATGGCAGAGAGGCTTTTTCTCCAGTTGGCCTACCCTTCACATTACACCAACATTAAATAAATTAAAACCTAAAGAAAGAGGTTTTCATGTTCTAATCCACTTTCTTTCAAACTATATGGTCAATTACAGCACAGTCTAGATTTCATGTCTTATTCCACTCTGGGGACCTGCCAGGCAGGGCCCAGTTCACACAGTACCATGTGGATAAAAACCCAGGAGAGAGTCCTACTCTGCAACTAAGTAGCTTTGTGTCCTTGGACTTCAGTTTTTGCATCTGTAAAATGAGCAGTATGAACGATAATCCCCAAGGTTTCTTGGCATTCTAGTAGCCAATTAAATGTCCACTGCAAGTAGCATGCTCTTGCCTACTGTCACGGATATTTATTAAATCTGTAAGAAAGTGCTATTCCTAAGGACAGTGCCACTGAAGTTATTCAAAACTAAGAAAATAATCTTACTATTGTGTAATGTATTTCTTTACCAAAACTTCACTATCTGTTTGAATAGCTGCCAAACACCTATATCATCAGTAAAATTATACTTCTTTAGGTCGTTTCCTTCTTAAACATTAATCTATTTAGCAATATAAATTTGTAACACATTTAGTAATATATTAATATATTTTCTAGATGACATTATTAATAATTAGCAATGTTTATGACAGAAGGTAACAGTCACTGAGTGTGCAACTGTTCTGCCTCCTATACACTGTCTGATTCATTCTTCACAACACTCATAAAAGATAGACACTATTACTTGGAGGAAACTGAGGCTTGGAGGGTTAAATAGGTTGACTACAGTAAACTACACATTATAGTCATAGGATCAAACCTAAGCAGTGACTCCCAAGTCCCAACCAATGTGCAATCTTTATAAATTTTACAGGATTCCAGACCTTAAAATACCTTCCTATTTTCTTTTGCTTTAATAGTGTCTTCTTGGCAATAAATGAAACCAAACCAAAAGGTCTGGGTACAGGAAAAAAACGCAAACTCACCACCATGGACACCAGATGGCAGTAACACGATAGTGAAAATAGTCCCCATCTTGGGAAATTGCCATTTCAGAAGTAAAAATAATGGTCTAAGACTAAAACAAAGAGATCTCTGTTTTTAAGAAATGGGGGTGGGGGACCAGCAACATTCTCTGTAGAAAATAATCTTACTATTGTGTAATGTATTTCTTTACCAACACCTTCACCATCTGTTTGAATAGCTGCCAAACACCATCAGTTCTCATTCCTTAGAATCAGGGAAATAGCAAGGGCTCAGATTTTCTGTGGACTTTCCTGAGTTTCTCACAGCTACATCACCAATTCCTTCCTAACCACACTGAACCTCATTTAACTCTACGTACTATGTCATTCTGCTTTCTTCTTTTACCTGGGCCATGTAATAATGATGTAAAGTTAGATATTCTTTGTTCATTATAATAAATGCAAATTTACTCACTGTTTGATAATCTACTACTCCTTGCCACTAACGTAAAATGCTAATGTGGTTACATAAAAACTATGTAGCTCTATAACTGTCATTTCTGCAGTTAAACCAAGACATCAAAAAATATGTTATTAATTATAATTCTCCTTTTAAGTTATTTATTATAACTCTCCTTTGGAATGAAGGCTGTTTTAAATCAGTGAAATCTAGAATAGGAGGCTTAAAGGGAATACAGGGTGGGAAGCAGGGAAAACACACTTTAAATCTTAGGGGGAAAAAAAGTCCAGATAGGATATCTAATAAAAGGCAAAGCTTTGAAATTCATTAGCATATTGGAATTTAAGAGCTAGAAAGGATCTGAAGGTCTCCTCTTTAACCTCTTTATTTTACAGATCAGGAAAAATATTCTGAGTATAGCAATAATCGCGCCTCAGATAAACCTCTGAGTATAATCCCATGATCAAATTACTCACAAAATGGGACACAGGAAGAAAATAAAAACTCTGGATAGAATTATGAATTAATGTGTACTAATAAAGGGATATCCCTACCCATCAAGTCTCATTTAAAGGAGGGTAATGATACTATGTTACTATATTACATATATATATATACATATGTATACATATATGTATACATATACATACATACTATGATTATAAAGATCTATGGCTCTGTCAGATTTACTATGGCTGATAAACTGGCTGCTCCAATAAACAATAATTTACCATTGCCCAGAAAGGTTCCTACTTAAACTTAAGGGGAAAAAAAATCACAGATAAAGTATCAAAGAAATTTTCCAAAATAAAAGTGGAATTTTAAAACATTGATCAAACTAGGACTCAAAATCCAGAAAGAATGAGGAGAAAGACTGAGAAACCAGAGTAGATAAAAATAGACTTTTACATGGGAAAAATGCCATAAGCAAAGTCTAAAGACAAAAGTATTTGGAAGTTTTATCAGAGAAGGTTATTTATCCAAATATATAAAAAGCTTCTAAAAATTGAGAAGGGAGGGGTGCCTGGGTGGCACAGTTGGTTAAGCACCCAGCTCTTGGTTTCAGCTCAGATCATGATCTCATGGGTCATGAGATCAAGGCCTGTGTCTGGCTCTGCGCTCAGTCCAGAGTCTGCTTGAGTTTCTCTCTCCCTTGCCCTCTGCTCCTCCCCCCAGCTCTCTCTTTCTCTAAAATAAATAAATAAATCCTAAAAAAATAATAATAATAAAATAAAAATAAAATCTGAGGAGGGAAAAAAGGAATCTATAGAAAAATGGGCAGAAGATATGAACAAGTAGTTCACAGAAAAAGAAATGCAAATGACCTTAAACATATGAGAAGATCAGCATTATTTACAATAGCCAAGATATGGAAGCAGCTCAAGTGTCCAATGACTGATGAATGGATAAAGAAGAGGTGAGATGGATATAGAGATAGGTATAGATATAATGGGTTAATATATACATATATATATCCATGGATATATACATATGATGGAATATTACTCAGCCATAAAAAGAGAATGATATCTTGCCACTTGCAATGACAAGGATGGAGCTAGAGAGTATAATGAGTATAATGCTAAGTAAAATAAGTCAGAGAAAGACAAATACCATATGATTTTACTCATATATTTAAGAAACAAATGAACAAAGGGAAAAAAGAGACAGAGAGAGAGACACAAACCAAGAAACAGACTCTTAACTACAGAGAACAAACTGATGGTTACCAGAGGGGAGGTAGGTGGAGGGATGGGTGAAATAGGTGATGGGGATTAACGGGTGCACTCGTCTCGATGAACACTGGGTAACATATGGAATTGTTGAATCACTATATTGTACACCTGAAACTAATAAAACACTGTATGTTAACTAACTGGAATTAAAATAAAAACTTTAATTAAGTTAAAACACACACAACAAAACATATGAAAAGATGCTCTATCTTGCTTACAAGAAGAGAAATACAAATTTAAAATACACCAAGTTACCCTTCCTTCTATATTTAGATTAACCAAAACTCAAAAGTTTGACAATACACTCTTATGACAGATATATTTATAGGAAAATGGGCCCTCATATACACTGTAGGCAGGAATGGAAAATGGTACAATTTCTATAGAGATTTTGGCAATACCTAGCAACTAAGAAATATGACTTCACCCTTTGATCCAACAATGCCACTTCTAGGAAGCTATCCCAAAGTCACACTGGCAAAAATACAAAATCACATATGCACAAGGACACACAGTGCAGCGCTATATGCAACAGTAGGACACAGCACAAAGGCCTGTCAACAGGGACTAGTTGAATATTCATCCACCAGTGGAATATTATGAAGCTGTAAAAATGGATAACATATTTCTTCTAAGGAGGATCTACAAGGCATATATTACCAGGGGGGAGAAGCAAGTAGATAATGCATTTGTTTTTATGGAAGGATAAACCCAAAGCTAGTAAATATGATACCTATAAGAAAGGGAACTAGGGGGTGCCTAGGTGGCTCAGTTTGTTAAGCATCTGACTTCAGCTCAGGTCATGATCCCAGGGTCCTGGGATCAAGTCCCACATCAGGCTCCCTGCTCAGTGGGGAGTCTGCTTCTCCTTCTGCCCCTCCCCTCTGCTTGTCCTCTCTTACTCTCTCTCTCTCTCAAAATAAATGAATATTTAAAAAAAAAGAAAGAAAGGGAACTATGGTGGAGAAAAGAGGAATGAACGCTAAACTTGTCTGGATATCTGTAGTTTTATGCTAATGTTTTACATATAATAAAACAAATCCAAATGGGAAAAAAAAAGCAGTATGAAAAAATTGGAAACAAAATGAAACAGATCAACTATCAATTAGATATCAAGGTGGAAAACTAAACATATAACAAAATGTTACACATGCCTTTAAAATGCAATAATTCTACTGTACATATCCCAAGTAGGATATAACTAAAGATAAAAAGAGAACTGCAAAGAAATCCTAAACACTATTCAGGAATCATATTGTTAATAATAAAATTGGTATAATTAATTTGAAATTAATATATATAATATAGGATTTTAAAAAAGTAATTACATTAATGACATTAGGTTCCAAGATTTTCAGCAAGACAAAAAGACCCAAATATAAGAACAAATACAAAAAATTAAATTAAAATGTAAATATCAGTGTGAATTCTGTATATTTGTTTAAAAATATATATATTTCCTAACTCTGGCCACTGTAAACCCTAGAACCATTGACCAACCTGGCACTATAAGCACCTCTAGCACCCAGACTGTGGTCTCTAAATACCATCTCCCACCCAAAGGAACCAGGGCTTTTTGGTGGCCATTAATGGATAAATGAGGGAGGAACATGTTTTACCAAAAAATAGGGAAATTGATTATCAAAGACTACTGGTCATATCAAAATGGACAGGAGCCAACTTAAAGGGGATGCCGCTGACCAAAGGAAGAGCAATTTGAGTATTAAAAAAAAAAAAAGACTGCAATAAGTTGAAAAGGTTTAAATATATTCAAGTCCATGATGATTTAAAAAAAAAAAAAAAAGGCAGAAACCCTCATGGTTACTTTTGGAAGTTGCTAGGCCACCATCTCATTACTGTAGTCCAAAAATAGAGGGAAAGAATTAAGCATTTTTCTTGCCTTTCCTGTACAAACTATATTTCAAATAGCTGATGGCAGTCAAATAGCTGGCAGGGTAGAGTTCTTCTTCATAAAAGATTTCCAGCTAATAAATACTGAAGGAATGACAGGATTGGAAAATCACCATTCTGCAACCCCTAATGCAATAATGGATACAGGCGATGCTAAATCCATAAAAAGATTTCACCATTAAGTGAAAAGCTCATGGGGAATTTGAGGATAGATGGATTGGGCTAACAATACCTGAACCCATTACACTGCTCAATCTTAACACAAGAGAGACAACTCAGACATTTCATACCTCTCTGATAATTAATGCAATAGATTATCTACGCACTACCTAGGAAATCTTATTGACCCCCACAAAAAAAAAAAAAAAATTAAGGTTAAATCCGATCTTCTAGATCAGTGCTATTCAACAGAACTTTCTGCAATTATTGAAATATTTTATGTCTGCACCATTTAGAGGGTAGCCACCGGGCACCTGTAACTACTGAGCAATTGAAACGTAGCTAATGAAACTAGGGACCAGAATTTTTAGTTTTATTTCATTTTAATTAATTTAAATAGCCAGAGCTGGTTGGTGGCTACTATAGTGAACAGTGCAATTCTAGATCTAACCACAGGTTTAAAGAGAAAAGATGGGGGCGCCTGGGTGGCTCAGTTGGTTAAGCAACTGCCTTCGGCTCAGGTCATGATCCTGGAGTCCCGGGATTGAGTCCCACAACGGGCTCCCTGCTCAGCAGGGAGTCTGCTTCTCCCTCTGACCCTCCCCCCTCTCATGCTCTATCTCATTCTCTCTCTCAAATAAATAAATAAAATCTTAAAAAAAAAAAAAAGGGAAAAGATGTGCATGTTAAAAGGATGTCATGCGGATGCAATCAGCTAAACCTAGAATACTGAGGGGGAAAAGGGACATATGGGAACTGCTCTATTAAAAAAGATTTAAACAATGTATCAACCAAATACAACATGTGGATCTCTATGGGATTTTGACCTAAACGAGCTAATTGTAAAAAGTCATTTAAGGGACAGTTGGGGAAATCTGAACCCAGACTGAATACTGACATGTAATTTTTATAAGTTTTCGTAGGTGTGATGACAGAAATGCAGCTTTGTAAAACCGAAAAAGCAAATTTAGTTTTTAGAGAGAAAAAAACAAAACAAAACATAAATTCAATCCCTGCAACCACTGTTCATGTTAGCTTCAGATGAATTTCAAATCAAGTTGGGACTTTTTTTTTTTAAGTAGGTAACTCTGGGGGCGCCTGGGTGGCTCAGAAGGTTAGATAAGTGGATTACTGATGCTGTCACAGCTGGCTACCACTACTACATAAATGAGAAAGGGAAGGACAAAGCAAAGGTCTTCTACCTTCTAACGGGAGTAAAATGGCACAGTACAATTAACATACACATTTATTAGAAATAATCTTTAAAACCTGAATCTACATACATTGTTAAGGGCAGTGTGACTGTCTAAATGTTTAGGAATCTCTAACCCGTTTTCATTTCATTTTTACTATACTGATCACTGATAGTGATATAGTCGAAGGGCAAGAAGTTGTACAAATCTAAAGGCGGCACTGCATTTCAACTAAGAAAATACATACACTTTATTGTATCATTAAGCTACAGCAATGATTAAGTATCTGAAAGTAACATGTAGTTGATGATCCTTATGACTTCGTCTTCACATCTATAAAATAAAATGGAATGCAAGCATGTGGGGGACTCTGTAACAGCAGTGTACCTACCCTACAATTCTGCTTTACTAAAGGAATGAAATAATTTAAGGAAGCGGATGTAAGGCTTAATGAAAACTACTTCGTGCAAATAAGGGTACTCTAAATATAAATGAAGACTAGTCACTGACAGCAGATTCGTTTTTACTCTGATGTTGTAAGGAACCAAGAAAAACATCGGGCCTAGATTTACTGTCCTCAAATATCTTCACGATTAAAGTGCTCCTAAGGAACTGTCCCTTTTAAACCCTCAGTCTATCATTTATCTCCCACCCCGATTTGTATGGAGCAATCCGTAAACTCGGGGTTTCCCAACTTCTTCAGTCCTTCACGACTTCTGCCACACTTTCGTACTTCTTGTACTAACATTAACTCACTTTTTAAGAATTGCTAAATTCCCCCCATAAGTGAACTGGCACCACGTGCCGTCAATGGCCTAAGTCACAACAATGCTGGGAAGCTAACCAGATATGGCAGCCTAGGCGGGAGGGCTGTGCCGGGGGTCCCTCTGCAAAGGAAGAGCGGCCCGCAGCTGGCTCCGCCGCGGAAGACGAGGACTCGGCGGCAGCTGCTCGCACCCCCCGCCGCCCTCCCGCCGGCCCGGCCTCTGGGGAGGGGCTGACCACCTGGCTGGCCCGGACGGCGCGCCGGGCAAGGCCATATCCGCCTTCGCGGGTCCGCAGGGCGTACGCGGGGAGGCCGACGGGCGGGGCGCCGCAGCGGACCCGGGCCGGCGAGGGCGGGCCTGGTGGCCGGCGGGCTGCGGCGGAGGCCGGCCCCGGGCCATACGGCCGCACAGCCCGCGGCGCCACCGCAGCCAGGGCTGCCTCCGGACCGGGACACGCCCGCCCCTCGCCTGTCCCCCGGGCGCCCATGCGGTTACTGGGCCGCCGCGAGCGCGCCCCCGAGCCTTCCCGCCGTTACCTCCGGCGGGGGCGCGCACGCGCGTCCCCGCCGACCCGCCGTCCAGCCTCCGTCGTCGCCACGTTCGTTCCGCCCACTGCCCCCTCACCTTTCATTGAAGTAGCGTCCCCCCAGACCGCCCCTCCGCCCAAGCAAATGGGCTCACCCACATCCGGGGATCGGTGAGAATGGCGCGCGGGTCACGTGACGCTGAGAGGGAGCCTTGTGGAAGCGGGTGCGGCGCTGGGTCCGGCGCGGGTAAGGCTTTCCCGCGCCCCTACTCTTGGTTTTGGAGGGACGGGGACGCGTTGGTTCCTCAGCGACGGCCTTTCCCAGCTCCCGTCAGTGGAGGTCCTTGTCTTCACTTCATCTTCACAATCACTTTCCGCACGCCGTGGAGGGTGGAAAGGCAATTGCGTGGCGGTTCTGGACCTCCCCCGCGTCCACATTTGGTATATGCAGCCGGAAGCCGGGACTGGGGTGGTCCCACGCCTGTGCACGGATGGTGGTGGCCTGCGAGGGTCAATTTTAGCGAGGGAGGAGGCCGTCCCGTTTAGTTCACGGAACTACAGGTTTGCGGAACTGCAAAGCTCAGGAATGGGGTGAGACGTGCCGCTGCTCCGGGGAGCACACGCACCGCGGGTCTGGGAAAACCATGTAATGGGCTGTGTGACAAGCTCCCACTTGGGACCATGCGCTGCGCCCAGGGAACTAAGGGACCCCAGGAAGGATGGGTACCGAGCTCCCCCTGGGTCTAGGAGCACACAGCCAGCGGGAGACGACCGGGGAACCAAGTTTTTTAGACTGGAGGGTAGCTGGAAACAAAGGAATTGTCAAGAGCGTTCTGGGCATCGAAACTGTTACTGTGTAAGAAAAGTTTGCTCGGGAAGGTGGTAGTGTTTCATTCTGTCGCGTGTGCCAAGGGCTTGGGACAGTGGCCGTGTCCTGGACGTTGCCTGTCTTGATGCTTTCCACGCTTCCAGCCCCTGAAAAGTGAAGGCACCTTAACGCCTGACTCTGGAAATGAGATGTTGACCAGATGAGCTGACACCAGTGTTGAGTTTGGAAGGAAAATAGGCGTTAGTGAGGGGGGAAGAAGGGCTTTTAAGTGCAAAGGCTGGCAAGTATGGCAGGGTTAGTGGTGTTTGGAAGAGGGACAATGAAGAAAGATTGAGGCCAAATTTGGGAACGATGTGCTCCAAAAGCGTATCTTTGGGAAAGAGTCTGCAAAATTTTTTTTTTTAATTTATTTATTTGACAGAGAGAGAGATAGCGAGAGAGGGAACACAAGCCGGGGGAGTGGGAGAGGGAGAAGCAGGACTCCCACCGGGCAGGGAGCCCGATGCTGGCCTCGATCCCAGGACCCCGGGATCATGACCTGAGCCACAGGCAGACACTTAACGACTGAGCCACCCAGGCGCCCAAGAGTCTGCAAAATTTACACATAATAATTGTAGACACTGATACCTGAGCAATCTGTTACAGAGACTACCTAACTTTTCAGGTGGATCATGAAGACAAGAAGGAAACGTTCAAGGGCAGAATGCTTACTGAAGCTGGAATGATTTGAAAAAACTACAGAGGAATCTGTGTGTGACTGGGAAAATTAGCTAGTTCTGATCAGCTGGAAAAATGAGGAGGGTATCCCAGGGGACAGAGCAGCAGGGACAAAGGAGTGGCAACAGGAAAAAGGGTTCTTGTAGGACAGGGATTCCAAAAATATAACTGGAACTGTGTGTACATTTCCTAAAGACAATATCCTTATACTTGTTTTGAGTTATCCACTGAGTAGTACTGAATTAATTTTTGAGTGAAACATCAAGGCTTCAGCTGTTTCACTGGTGACCAAAATAGCTGGGCACCTTCTGCTTCAGTTTTGCCTGGCTCTTTACTATGGGGGTAAGACTCTTATCCCACCCCAACCTGTATAATTATTACCCAGGCATTAGGGCTATGATGCAGTCATTCTACTGGGGCCAAGCATAGGTCTGTATGAAGGAGTTGGAGTCCACCCCTAAAGATTCTTCCTTGTGTGAATGTTCGCAGCCTCAGAAACTAGGGGTGACTGGGAGTGCCTTTGGTGCCACTGGCTTCCAGGCCATCGGGATAGCTGCTTTGTGGCAGGGAACACAGTAGAGTGATAACCCATGATGAAGCAGCAGAGCCCAAACTAGGAAAGAGGAAATCCAGAGGTACCCTCCATGCTGGCTGCAGCTGTTTAGGAGAAAAAATGGAGAGTCAGTCATGGCCAAGGAGCTAAGTAACATCTTGACCACTTGGTCCAGGCATTGAAGGGAGTACAGCATTAAAAATCAGAGGAAGGAACCCCAAAGGGAAGCAGAAATGAGCAGCAAGGGGTCCTGCTACTGTTGTTCACCTGGAGGTGCCCCTTTCAGAACTCGGGTTGGGCACTATTTTAAGAAAGGCAGTTTCCTTTACAAATTCAGCTGAGGATTTCTGTCAGCTCTGTAGTTGGTCACTTTGCATAGCCCAGTTCAGTATCTTAGTACGTTCATTTAGCTCCTGTGCCTAAGAATGCTAATATTAAAGCCAAGTCAGGGAGAGACTTTTGTAAAAAGTAGTGCAGGAAAAGGCTAAAGGGGACAGAGAGGAGACTTGGTTATTAATCAGGGATTCATCAAAGGCATCCTGAACAGGGAAAGGTGAATATGCAAATTAGGAGAGAAAAGCTATATTCTAGATACACTGTGGCCTTGTCCACAAGGCCTCTGTCACACTGTGACACTGGTCTGTCAACTAGGCTATATCTGCTGTCTGTCCTATATGTGCTATAAAGCATCCGTGGGGGGGAGTTGAAGGGCAGTAGGGAGAGACTGTGATCTTAGAAATAGATTGTCACCTGACCCAGATGAGAAGATGAGTCTTTCCCATTTCCCCGGGTGATGTTATACCAAAAGATACATGCAGGCTAAAAAGCCTGGGGAATCCTAATGCTAGATTACATCACCTCCTCAGTCTTAATGCTTAAGAAATAACCTCTTTGGCTTACAGATCTGACAAGATCAAAGCTGCAGGAGAATGGACAGTGAGGTACAGAGAGATGGAAGGATCTTGGACTTGATTGACGATGCTTGGCGAGAAGACAAGCTGCCGTATGAGGATGTTGCAATACCACTGGTAAACTATAATTTGTGCCAAGGATGGTGGGTTAAAGGTATGAGCTGTTGAGCCCTAGTAGAAGTTGGATGTCAATGGACAAACTAGTAGGGCAAAGAAATCAAAGCTGTGGAGTCCTCTAACTCTAGAAGACACTGGATAGTTTGACTTTTTATTTGAAGAGAACTGTGGTTCAGAGAGCTGATATGATGAGCTCAGTTAGGGGTCATGCCAGGACTGGACTCAAGACTTCTGAGCCATGTTCTGTCTGCCGCACCAAAGCTAGTAAACCAGATGATGAGAGTCCAATGTACAAAAGATGGAGAGGAACGAGAAGCAATGGCATTTACACTATATTTCTTACTTGTCTACCTGTGGTTGATCGTTAGCTATTTTTAGAGACATATTTTTGGAACACACACCTATCCTAGTTTCCCTGGAAAATGTTTGGAAGACACCTGGCTTTTCTCTTGCATTTAGACCGAAGGGGTCCTGGGACACTCTTTTCTTTCCTGACCTCTAGAGAACTCTCCTGCAGGGAATTTGTTGAACCTCCTGTAATAAATGATCTAAAAGTTTTGCATTAATAAATGTTTTTTAAATCCTATTTATGTCATAGAGGCCTAACAAAAAAACAAGGAGAAGAGACTCCAGGGACTGTTTTTCTTCAGAGCCTGCCAAGTACCCTGAGAAGAGCTGTTAATAAAATGCAGCTTCCAAGTAGACTGCTGCTGCTTACTGAGAAATAAAATTCCGCTCACCCATATTTTCATTTAAGACTAAGAGATGATGATATGCGCAGTGATTAATACACATAACAGATAGGGGCGCCTGGGTGGCTCAGTTGGTTAAGCGACTGCCTTCGGCTCAGGTCATGATCCTGGAGTCCCGGGATCGAGTCCCACATCGGGCTCCCTGCTCGGCAGGGGGTCTGCTTCTCCCTCTGACCCTCCCCCCTCTCATGTGCTCTCTCTCTCTCATGCTCTCTGTCTCAAATAAATAAATAAAATCTTTAAAAAAAAAAAAATACACATAACAGATAATAAGTCACAGCTTATTTCAAGTTTAGAAAAATAGTCAAAAGGGAGCGCACAGTGAGAATTCTAGCTGCCACTTAATACCAGTTTTATGCCATGGACTGAGGTGGAAATTTGACATACGTTCTCTCTAACCGTTGAAACAGCCTGGCAAGGGCAGTGGTGTTATCTCCATTTTACAGAAGGGAATAGGATCAGAGAGGGGAACTTGTGCAAAGCCGGGTAGCTGTTAAGTTGGACTTCACACTTAGGTCTGTGTGAAGGCTCCAGATCCTGTCTTGTAAACTTTTGTCTGTTTTTTCACTTGACAGGCATTTCTTTGAAGCCTACTGTGTGCCATAAGACTATGTGAGCATAAGCTACAGTTTCTGCCCCTGGGGATCTAGAGAGGCAACACATAGAAATAAGTAATTACAATAATAAATGTTACAAGCCGGGTTGTGAATAGCAACATAGGATAGGAGGTGGCTGATGCCTGTTGAGTATCAGGAAAGGCTTCAGAGAGAATGTAATATTTAAGCTGGTCATAAGGGAGGGCCAGAAATTTAGTGGGGGTAGACAAGGGCACTCCCAACAGAGGGGACAGATGTGCACAGGCTCAGAGTTTTGAAAGGCTTTGGGAGATGGTGAGACATTCAGTGTGGACAGAGACTATATTTGTCATCTAAGGTAGGCAGAAAAGATGGGCTTGGACCAGATTTTGAGAGGAGTGTACAATGCCATACTTAGACTTCATTCTGAGGATAACCAGGAATGCATGGTCTTCAAAATAGAAATCTGCCACACTCAAATTTGAGTTTTAGAATGTCAGTTCCGAAGGGAATTGTTAGGGAATGTGTGCCATGGAGAAAGGGGCGAGTGACAGGGCAGAAGGACCAATGAGGAAGCGATCACAGTAGTGTAGGCAGGGAGGCAGGCCTAAACAAAGGCACGCGAGTGGAGGGGAACTGCTGGATTCTGGACAGGCTTATGGCAGGATCTGGGGACCACTGCGGTGGAAGGAGTTGAGGGAGAAGGAAGTTTCCATGCTAACATCCAGGCTATAGCCTGGCCTTCTTGTTGTTCTGTCTTTTCCTGTGTCTCGTGACTCTCAGCGTGCACTGGTTAGCTTTTGTTGCTGCCTAACAAATCTCCCCCGAGTGACTTAAAACAACAGCTGTTTATCTCGTGATCTTGTGTCTCAGCTGAGAGGGTCTTCCAGTCTTTGCCAGCTCGGCTGATCCCTGCTGGACTTGCTGGTGTTTTGCAGGCGGTCAGCAGGCCAGCTGGAGGCTGGGGGATGGGGAGACTTTTCACATGTCTGGTAGGTAAGCAGGTCAGCTGGGATGATGACGTGGCAAGGTCAAAGCCTCGTTACCCAGCAGACTGGCCTAGACTGCACATGGCCATCTCAGGGTTCCAAGAGCAGCAGGACAAGGACTGTGAGGCTTCATGGAGCTTAGCCAAGAACGGGCCCACGGACACTGCGGCTGCTCTCTGCTAGCCGAAGCAAGTGACTCGGTCAGTCCCAATCTGATATTGGGGAAATACGACTCTGCCTTTTCATGGGAGTAACTGCCAACGATTGAGGCCAATTTGCAGTAAACCATAATTGATGGTTGTGTTTATGATACCTTATGATACTTTGTTTTGTTTTGTTTTGTTGTTGTTTTTTTTTAAAGATTTTATTTATTTGAGAGAGAGAGAATGAGAGACAGAGAGCATGAGAGGGGGGAGGGTCAGAGGGAGAAGCAGACTCCCCGCCGAGCAGGGAGCCCGATGTGGGACTCGATCCCGGGACTCCAGGATCATGACCTGAGCCGAAGGCAGTCGCTTAACCAACTGAGCCACCCAGGCGCCCACTTTATGATACTTTGTGTTGGTTTCCAAGCACATACACATTTTTTCATCTTGGCATTCGGTGTAAAAGACAGTAGTGACCAAATGAAAGATACTATTTTAGAACATACACCACAGAGGGGCACCTGGGTGGCTCGGTTGAGTGTCCAACCCTTGGTTTTAGCTCAGGTCATGATCTTGGGGTCCTGGGATTGAGTCCAGCATTGGGCTCCAGGCTCAGTGCACTCAGAGTCTGCTTGGCGCGCGCGCGCGCGCGTGCACACACACACACACACACACACACACTCACTCTCTCAAAATAAATCTTCAAAGAAAAAAAGAACATATACCACAGATAAGATGAAATTAAGTTGCTTGTCTGTCAATCAAATAATTCACTAACCAAGGACTTGTTTGTGCTTTGTGAGCTATAAATAATTATTGGAACCAAACTTTCTCTTTAAGTTTGAATGTATGATTGCTTTACAGTAAATGATAGGTCTTTGCAATTTGTACAAATATGTTTGAATCTCAGTATTATGTTTAAAAAACAACATGTGTGCGGTTCAGATATATTTGTACATACCATAAATCATTTTATATATACTAGCATAATTTTGAAGGAGAAAAACATTCATATACTGCAAATTGGAATCAGTGGGAAATTGAAAATCTCAATATTGAGTAACAGTTTGCTGCCCCCCAAAAAAGTATAAATTCAAATAATTGAAATATATTGGTATCAGTAAACTCTGGGACAAAGCAGAATCCTGGTTGTAATAAATTTAAATTTAAAATATAAGGAAACTACCAAAAGTTCTCACCACATACATAAAAACATAGTTAACTATAATGAGGTGATGAATGTGTTAACTAGCCTTATTGTGATAATCATTTCATAGTATACTATGTCAGATCATCATGTGGTACACCTTAAACTCACACAATGTTATATGTAAATTAAATCTCAAGCTGAAAAAAACACTATACATCAGATTCCATACTAAGTGAGGCCCATGGCTTACCATTCTACGACAGTTACTGGCAGGGGAGGATCTGGTCGTTTACCAGGGTTTATGTTGCTGTGCTCCATCACTAGGGGGACATCTCCTCTATTATGTTACATTTTCAGTGCTCTCCACTCACCTCCATAAGAATATAGGCATGCTGGGTACAGGATAGTTTTTTTTTTTAATAACATTTCTTGTGCTTAAGGAATATTCCAGCAAATGTGGTATTCAATTAAAGCAGCCTCCCAAAAAAGGACTCCGTATTGGGTCTTTTCGGTGATCCTAGCCTCTAGGAATAATAGCAGCTATTGAGCATCAGATGGCCGCCCACAGTGGTGAGCACTTGACCTCAATTACCTCATTTAGTTTCATAGCTATCCTATGAGGTGATGGCTACTTTTTCCTCTCATTGCCAAAGAGGAGACAAAGGGTCGATCTTTTTATCCTAGTTCTTTCTTTAGGATACACTTCTGTCAGTTATGCTGCCTGTTTCTAAGAACTCACAGGTTTGAATTCTAAGTGCTCTTGAGTTTAAGGGGTTTGTTAATGCAGAGTATACCAGCATTCTGAATGTCCATTGTACCTTTGCAGAATGAGCTTCCTGAACCTGAACAGGACAACGGTGGCACCACAGAATCTGTTAAAGAACAAGAAATGAAGTGGACCGACTTGGCCTTACAGTATCTCCATGAGAATGTTCCCCCTATAGGAAACTAATAGCTGGCTCCTCCTTCATGGACAGATTTTTGAAAAATACATAGATACAAAATGTTTTCTTTCGTCTCCTCATTTAGATCTTGAAGTGATACATCTACACTCAAAAATGTACACCTACCTAGTTTTTGTGACAGCAAAATGCAATGTGGAAATACCAGAATGAGGAATTGATTGAGATTTCTCAAGAATGCAGAGTATTTGGCCCTTTGAACCAAAAGTTCTTCATTCACCAGCTTGTGTTTGAATGTGACTGGTTCAGCATTTGCCTTTCATTCTGATTTCGCTTTACTGTCAGAGTTTAACCCATTGCAGCTACTTCCTTATGTCCCGTGACACAGGTGACTGAAGACATGAGAGGGGTGGGCAAAGACAGGGAAGCCAGGTGTAAGGAGAGTGTTAACTTCTCACATGCCTCCCTCTGAGCAGCAGTGTATAGCACCTGCAGGTAGAATGGATGTCTGGATAACCCACTCACTGATGGCTGGGATTCCTAAGATCCCCTGTGGCGTTTTCAAAATTTGGATAAATTCACAGATTAAAGCTTATCTGGGGATGCCTGGGTGGCTCAGTCGGTTAAGCAGCTGCCTTCAGCCCGGGTCATGATCCCAGGGTCCTGGGATCGAGTCCCACATCAGGCTCCTTGCTCAGCAGGGAGCCTGCTTCTCCCTCTCTCTTCTTCTGCTTGTGCTCTCTCTGTCAAATAAATAAAATCTTAAAAAAAAAAAAAAAAGGCTATCTGGCAGGTACTTCTGCTCTCTACAAGTTAATAAGGGGCCACTGGAAAGGACCTTTGGCTGGCTGGACCACTAGTTTTATCCAATAACAAGATTTCGTATTTTCACAGTCCTTTCAGATACAACGGAAACACCATGAAGCCCGTGTGCAGTTACACATTTATATAAGAACTCATATTTTGAGGGGCGCCTAGGTGGCTCAGTCGGTTCAGCATCCACTCTTGATTTCAGCTCAGATTATGATCTCAGGGTCCTGGGGTTGAGCCCCAGGTCAGGCTCCATGCTCAGCGGGGAGCCTGGTTGAGATTTCTCTCTCACCTCTGCCCCTTCCCGTACTCTCTCTCTCTCCGTCTCTCTCTCTCAAATAAAAATAAATCTTAAAAAAAAAAAAAAAAAACTCATTCTGAAAAGCACATCCATGGACATTTGTCTCCTGGAATTATTTGCCTCTGTTAAGTGGTGTCTCGTTTTCTTACCTAGGTTGTGAACTGTGGGAAGAGGCCCTGACTTATATTTCTATATCCGTCATTCAAAAACTAGAAACACTGAATAATTGAAGTATCTCTTCTGCTTGTTTTTGTTTTTGTTTTTGTTTAGGATTTTATTTGAGCGCCTGCACATGAGTTGGGGAGCAGGTGGGGTGGGGGGAGAGGGAGAAGTGTGCTCCCCGCTGAGTAGGAAGCCTGACACAGCTCCCTCCCAGGACCCTGGGATCACGACCTGAGCCAAAGGCAGATGCCCAACCAACTGAACCCAGGCACCCCTCTTCTCCTTTTTTATGGGGTCTTTTTGTTTACCTAGCTTTTAGGAAGAAGTATATCACAAATGAGCTGATTTTAGGGTTTCAATCAGAAATGGGGTTGTGGCAACTCTCCTGTAATCCAGACACATCCAGGCTAATCTCCCAGTGCATCAGTGTTTTGCCTACAAGTCATACATCTCAGAATAAAGACCCCAAGTCCCAGCCCCTCAATAACAAAAGACAGACAACCCAATAGAAAAGAGAATTACAATGTTCAGAAGAAATGTATACTAAGAAAAAGTTTTTCAGAAAATGCAAGTACCTGGAATGCCACGGTTCCTACACATTCTAATTAAATGAGGGTTTTACTACAACTTCCCTTGAGGTATGTAATAGCTAAGACGCTGACATCTAGGAATCTAGGGCATGTTCATATGAATCCAGCCTTTCCCAGGGATATAGGTAGATGTAAAATGTGAAAGCTGTCTTAATTTCCATTGAATCAGAGTATGATGCCTGAAAAATAGAGAGCAGTTGATGTATCTGCTTGGTTTATACCCTCATCTAAGAACTGTCCCCCCACACCAAGTTTGACCTGTGATGTGGTGTCAAAAACCACAGCTCACTGTGTCAGGAATTAGGTGACCAAACCTGGGCCACACTGTCCACTGCGGCTTTGGACTCTATCTAGGACTGGCTTGGGGATGATGGCCACAAGAGATGCTAGGCAGCTGTTGCAAGGCGGTTTTTCAAGCAAATGTAGCGTAGCACCCAGAGGAAAGTCTGCAGAGCAAGGTTCGATAGGCTGTGCTCATGCAGCGTCCAGTTCAAAACCGTGCATCGCTTTCCTCTGTAAAAGGCACCTCACTTGGTTTGGGGAATACAGCAGTGAACAGAAGTACGGCTTCTGCTTTTTAGTGGGGGAAATGAGCATCAAGCCAATAGTTCTACACGTTTATGCTTTTCAATTGCGACACGTGCTGGGGAAGGGCAATAATGGGATGTCACTTAGGTTGGGTACCTAGAAGCAAAGCCTAAAGCCGAGTCTCTTGTGAAGGGATTTCGTGAGGTTGTGCTTCTCAGGAGGAGCCTGTGAGGGAAACAGGCTAGAGCAGAGGAGGAAGCTGAGCAAAGATAGAGGGTCAGGCTGAAGTCGAGCCTCAGCCAGGTTCCATAGGTGCTCCGGAATGTGATGTCACATTTCCCCACCTTGAGGCAAGTGGCTAGGCCTTTGTATTCAGTGTGCAATGTACATTCGTTGGTTCTGCCCCTCCCACCGCCCCCTGGGATGACATACCCTAGGCGTTGCCAGGGGACGAGGTTACCCGGAGGACAGTGCAACCATGAACTCTTGGCCGCCAACACAGAGCCAGTAGTCAGAGATGGGTGTACCGACAGACCAGACTGGGCCCCAACACTGCGGCCCTACACCAAAGCGTGTAGAGAGTGGGACTGGGAGACCTGACTTAGATTGGATAATCACGGTGAGACCTTGTAACAGTAGCCTTTATAGCACATAACTTCAAATATTAATTTGTTTATGAATTTTTCCTACTCCGAGTGGTTGGGTCCTTCGAACTTCTTGTTCCCAACAGAGGGAACAGATGAGTTCAAAAACAGCTTTACCCCTTGCTTGGGAAGCCAGGGAGGGAATGAGAGGAGGAGCCTCTCAAGAGTAGTGGAAAGCTGTGCCCCAGTTGCTGGTGGTACCCAGTGAGACGAGCTTCACAGCCTCGTGATTTGGGGGTGTTTTCAAGCCTAGGCAAAGACCCCCAAACATTGGAGCCACCTCCTTCCAGAGCCCCTCAGAACTGGCCACGAGGATAGCAGCCGTGACCCAGATAAGCTGAAGAACAGAGGTCCTCGCCCACTTTTGAGGTCACTCATGAACATCCCAAATGCTTGTGAGACCCTAAAAGGAGGAAACACCCTGGTGACCACAGATTTAATTTCTGCTGCAGCACAGCAGAGGCCAAAAAAATTTAATCTGCTTTGAAGAAAATAAGAAAGTGTGCTATTTCTCACACCTTCCTTGAGTGTGTGAGCCAACACCCAAAGGACTGGAAGGAAGAATTTAGGGGATGAGGATCGATGGCAGGGAGAGCGAATTGCAAAAAAGCCCAGAGGCGAGACTTGCCTTACAAGCAAGATAGGCAGGTAAGCTGGGGGGGCTAGGGGAGCGGCCCCAATCGGAGTTTGTTTTATCAAATAGAAGTTACCCTGGGTTTGAGCAGCTAAGAACAGAGGTGGAACGGCAGAAGAGCTTTTGCACTGGCTCAAGAGAGAGATGAAGGTGGCTCCAGCTAGCAAGACAGAGGTGGAATTAGAGGGACCAGGGGTATCTCCTAGAGGGGGAATTGTCCAGATGGGCCCATGAGAAGGATATTTCATGAAGCCAGCACCCTGATCATGGTGGTGGGGTTCAAAGGAACTGGAGTGCCCAGTGTGAGCACTGCCCTTGTGACCCAGGGGCAAATGCTCTGAGCCAGATGCAGGCCTCCAGATGCAGTCGCTGCCCCCTGGGAAGGTAAGATCTGCATCCAGGCGCTGCCCATCCTTTGAAGCCCATTAGACCCACTTCTTAATAATAGAGTAACAGTAACAATGCCACCCACAGTTAACTGAGCGCCTCTGAGTGCTTCAGGCACAGGAGCCAGTCCTCACATCCACTTTTGAAGGTGGATATTATTGTCCTCGTGATCACGAGATGGTAACTCAAAACCAAACAACTTGTTCCGACCTGAAACCACTCCAGTAGTAAATGGATTGCAACCTAGGCTGGCTGATCTCCAAACCCATGTGCTCTGCCTGGACCGTGCAGCCTCCCCTGTGAGATCTTCTGTGACCACTCCTCTCTGAAATGGTAGGAAATCCTACTGGAACATTTAGTACTTGAAAATGTTTACCTCGTTTCCATAATTGAGATAAAGATCTAAAAAAAAAAAATTGTTCGGAACTCGGGAGTCATGAAACATTTAAAAAATCCACTTATTACCAAGTCCATATATAACTCCTAGAACTCACAATTTTATCACTATGACTCATACTGTTGTTTCTGGGTATTACACGAGGTTAATTCATTAACGGTGTATTTTCAGATGTTGGTGCTTGGGAGTGGACAGCTTAACGGCGATGCTATTTACCCAGCAGGGGGTGCTCTATTCCTTTGAGAAAGTCTGACTCGCAGGCAGCTCTTTTGGGAAACTAAACTGAGGATGCCCAATAAATACGGTGTTTTGCTTGGAAGTAATTCTGCAGATCTTGGCTGCCCCAAGTGCTGGGTAGGGGTTTGTGTAAATCCCTCGGATTCTGGCCGGCCACCCTTCGTGGGCTCACTTAGTGAGCTCCTCACTTGTGCTTTGTGAGGGGGCCAAGTGAGGGCACATGGAAGGTGAGGGCAGTTCAGAACTTTGATTACAGAGAAAGGTAGCCAGAATCAAGAATTGTGCCAGACTCTGACCCCAACCCATATTCGTAGTCAGGCCTGGGGACTCTCAAGCTATTTCCCAGCTCTCTGTGTTAAATTATTTGGAGAATTTAGGCACCATCCTGAAACAATCCATTAGGCTCCAGAAAGACTATTTTTCCTGTCCTTATCTGGCCCTGTTTTACCCACAGTTATCTTTGTTCCCCACTTCCTTGCCATGCTGCACCCTGTTGGTGAGCTCCTATAGAAAGCAGACGAGGGGAAGGGGCTGCCATGGAAAGGCCTCCAGATGGTCTCTTGAGTAGACTTCAC
This sequence comes from Mirounga angustirostris, assembly GCF_029215605.1. Classification (NCBI taxonomy): domain Eukaryota; kingdom Metazoa; phylum Chordata; class Mammalia; order Carnivora; family Phocidae; genus Mirounga; species Mirounga angustirostris. Next base: position 125,181,497 of record NW_026991709.1, read on the forward strand.
ATCTTGTGGCCTTCCTGGCCCCAATGGTGGCCTTGGCCTCTGCCCTTGGGCCAACCGAGTCCCACTTCATGGAAATGCAACCTGGGTGGCCACCCAGGGCTCCCACTCAGAAAAGCCTGCTGAGGCTGTCTTGAAATTCTTAACAATCATTGAATTACAGAGCTGGTCCTTCAAACTATGGCAGCCATCTGTAGGAGTTCCATGTTGGACGCTGACCACATGGACCCAGCAAATGCCCTCAACTGGGAATGAGAATTCAAGCCACCAAGTGTCTGCCTTTGAGGTATCAGAAAAGTAGGCACATCCAAGAGAAGGGACGGGAAAAAAGCCAGGGCAGACCCGTAGGCATCCTGAAAGCTCTTCCCATTCCTCATGAAATCCTACAGACCCATTGCTGAAATCGTTTCCTGAGCTTGACTGAGTCCTCTGTCATTGTTACCACCTGAAAACTAGCCCATCCTACCCACAGGGCAAGAGGGTAGGTAGAGAAACACCAGAAGTGTAACAAGACCGGCTTTGTGGACAGTTGAGAGAACTTGAAGCAAGGTTATCACCCAGTCCCAGGGCATGTCTGTGCCTAAATTTCATCCGTCTTTCAGCCAACTGCTGTATGACCTTACACTCTCTGGTACTAGCTACAGCAATGTGGTTGTCTCGGAAGAGAGCCTCTGATTGAAATAAGATACGAGAGCACAATTACAGAGTTGAGAACCATGGTCAACACATGAGCTCATGAAGAGTTTCTACCTGGGTTCTTATTCCCATTTACCCTATGTGTTGAATCATATGAAAAAGCTGCTTTTATAGGTCAAAAGTAGGCACAATTTCCTGTTTTCAGTTAATTTTCTTCTTACCTAGAGCCAGCTGCACATGTACAAGCATACACACACACAGGACACACTGGATGTGATGAGGGGAGGCAGGGGCTGGCAAAGGGTGGAGAATTTGAAAACAACCAAGTGACTCCAAAGAAAGTGAGGGAGGTTGATGTATAAACCCATCCCAGTTACTCCATGTCTTCCCTGGTGACTCAGATCCCATTTATCGTGGGGCCACCACCCAAGGGCAGAGGGGGTTTTCCTCCACCCACGCCATGATCTTGCCTCCGCTCTCTTGGCATCTCTGACCGTGCTCCCTCCCCACGTGTCGTCTGCATCGCAAGCAGTGCCCCTGCATCCACCGCCATGTGCACAGACCGGTGCTCACTCTGGCACACAGTCTAACTGCGGGACTTCTTGAGAAAGAGAAAACGCTTCTGCCAAGGGCAATAATCTAAGAAGAAAGTGCTCAGTGTGCCTGATACGCTATAAGTGCTCACTAAATACTTACTGGATAGATGGACGGGTGGATGGATGGATAAATAGACAGAGAAATAATGCCATGGAAGAGGGGAATCAGAAGAGAAATCATCGGGGCACCTGGCTGGCTCAGTTGGTAGAGCATGTGACCCTTGATCTCAGGACCATGAGTTTGAGCCCCACATTGGGAGTAGCAATTACATTGTAAAAAAGTAAATAAAAAAATAAAAGCAGAAGAGGGGATTTAGGAAAGTTGTATGGAAAAGACAGCCTTTGAAAGGCTAGATTTATACATCTAAAGAAGCAGCGTTGGCAAAGGGACTTTTGGTGATGATATCCTGTCATTTCCCATTCAGTCCTAGTGTTTCCCTCCCTCTCTCCCTTCCTTCCAACTAAGAGTAGAGCTGGTATGTTTGGAAACAGGTGGGAAGTTTTTTGGTGGTCACAATGACTAGGATGATGGAGAAGGGGGTGTCAAAGTACATTGCTGCATTTAGTGGTATTTTAGCCAGATTGTTAACTATATTGCAAAAGAGAATTGTTCTATCCAAAGTACTAATGGTGACCACATTGAGAAATACCAGTAGGTGAGAGAAATATCCTGAACAGATTGTTACAATGTCACAAAGAAAGTGCTGGCAAAGATACCTACACATGTTTTCTGCTTTTGTCACCCAAATCAAATCATGTGATCTCCCTTCTAGGGAAGAAGCAGGGAAGTCAGGTGTTGCTGAACAGATAGAGAGCTACTCAACCGAGACCGAGGTTAGACCTTGGTCTCAACAAAAAGGGGACACAGTCAAGGTTTTTAACTAGAGGAATGATCTTGTCATATCTGTGCTTTAGGAAATGCCAAACCTCTATTTTTTTATTAACATAATGTATTATTTGTTTCAGGGGTACAGGTCTGTGATTCATCAGTCTTACACAATTCACAGCACTCACCATAGCACATACCCCCGCAATGCCCCTCACCCAGCCACCTCATCCCTCCCATCCCCCTCCACTCCAGCAACCCTCAGTTTGTTTCCTGAGATTAAGAGTCTCTTATGGTTTGTCTCCCCCTCCGGCCAAACCCCTATTTTATTTTATTTTATTTTGTTTTTAATTTTATTATGTTATGTTAGTCACCATACAATACATCATTGGTTTTTGATGTGGTGATCCACGATCCATTGTTTTCGTATAACACCCAGTGCTCCATGCAGTACGTGCCCTCCTTAATACCCATCACCAGGCTAACCAATCCCCCCTCCCCCCCCAAAACCCTGTTTGTTTCTCAGGTCCATAGTCTCTCATCCAAACCCCTATTTTAAAGAGAACCAAAATGTGAAGTGGTAACAAGTTAATTTTGTTTAAAGCTTTACCCTGGTTCTGCACCACAGAAAGCTAAGAGGTCATTCTATATTTTAAAAACTTCTCCAAATATAAAGTATTCAAAAAATAAATTCATTCAACAAATTATGCTGAGACAATTGGCTTTCCTTTTGGGTAAACAAAAAAAATTAAGTTAGATCCCTACCTCAAAGCACATATTCAAGATGGTTTAGAGAATTAAACCTAAAAAAATTTTGAAGATGTTAGGAGAAAAATGTAGTTGAATACTTTAGGAAACTTGAGGTAGGGGAGGCCTTCCAAAGTAAGCTACAAAACCGAAGAACCATAAAGTACAAAAATGATAAGATTTTTACATAACAAAAAAAGTTAAAAGAATAGAAGCCAGGGGCACTTGGGTGGCTCAGTTGGTTAAGCGTCTGCCTTGAGCTCAGGTCGTGATCCCAGGGTCCTGGGATCGAGCGCCATGTCCAGCTCTGCTCAGCGGGAAGCCTGCTTCTCCCTCTCCCTCTGCCTGCCTATCCCCCTGCTGGGCATACTCTCTCTCTCTGTCAAATAAGTAAATAAAATTTGAAAAAAAAGAATAGAAGCTGGTTGTAACATATATAAGAGACAAGAGATTATTTTCCAGATAACCTACAAAGCTTCTATAAATTAATAAGAAAAAAGAGCCCCAGATGAAAAATGGGCAATAGGTATAATCAGGCAATTCATAGAAAAAAAAGATGTAAAACATGAAAATATGATTATGGCAGATATTTCAGATTGGTTCACTCAACACCATGCCTACTACCCTGTAGCTTGTCTTGCGGCACATTGGAGCCTAGAAATCTAATGCCTAACAATTCCCAGGCTTCCTTAGAGCTAAGCTTCTGCATGTGACCTGGCTTCCCCTGGGCAGATATACCCTCAAGAGATCTATTGACTCTGTAGCACACAGGGTTGGGGCGGGGGGGGGGGGGGGTTCTTATTTTTTGTTTGTTGTTTTCCTAAATCAACATAGGAGCAATCTCACTGCCTAGATGTAGTCCCCTCCAGGTTCACGGGTGCTGTGGACATGATGTAAGGTGTCTATCATGCAGCTGAGGCTGTGTGGTCCTGGATGCCAGGTGTGTCTGAGGCTTCCTGGTTTCCCGATTCCCAGGTCAGCAGTTGGGGCACAGCCTCCCAAATCCCCAGTTTCCTGGTAACGGAAGAAAGAGATGTTCCTTTGGCCGGTTGGTTCTGAGCTGGAGTTCTGGGAGTCGATCCTACTTTTTCACCTGATTTAACAAAATTTTAAGCACCAAATTCCCTATTTTAAACCAAGAAGTTCCCCTACTCTCTTTCTGCCTATCTTTCTACATAAACTAAGCAGAGTGGCTTCTGTCATCTGTAGCTATACTCTGACACAATGGTCAGCCTTATTAAAAATCAAAGAAGTGTAAATTAAACCAACAAGGAAATGATTTCTTTCATCAGCATGTGAACACAAAAAGCGTTCACTAAAATTCAGTGTTGCTGAGGGTAGGGGAAAATGGGCCCTCTTTTGGAGGTTGTGTATGTCATCGAGACCTTTTTGAAGAGCAGTTTGGCAGAATCTACCCAAATATAAAATGTGCATCGTATCAAACCCAACATTCTGCCTCCAGGCATCGGTCAAAGAGAAATACTGCTCCGGGTCCTCAAAAAACATTTTCCACAGATATTAACTGCATCATTGTGAGTAATGGAAAAATAACAATACATAGCTGAATTGTCCATCAAGAGGGAATAGTTAAGAAAATTATGGTACAACCGTTCTTTGGAATACTCTGCAGTTGTTACGGAATGAGGCAGAGCTCCCAGCACTAATATGGAAAGATCTTAAACATATTTCCAAGTGAAAAATAAATGGCAAAACAGCATGTATAGTGTGATCTCATTTATGTTTAAAAACACACATAACAAAACATGTTTCTATTGACACATGCATATATCTGGGTAAACACAGAAAAGGTCAGGAGAGACACAAGCCAAGCTACCCTGTGGGGTGCGGACAGTGGGCGGAGGAGGGCCTTGGGCAAGGCTGTTACTTCTACCCTCTCATCTGTACTATCTGAAGGTTTGAACATTTTACAATAAGAATGTATTATATTAGAATGTCATACATTATGTAATTATATTAATACAGAAATTAGAAAGTTATAAAACACTGTAGGGGCAAGATTCCAATTTTCAAATGCCTAAGCTAAAGATATATAGAGACTGACTGATCTGTCATCTATCTATCTATATAAATAGATAGTTCGGGGCACCTGGGTGGCTCAATTGGTTAAGCGACTGCCTTCAGCTCAGGTCATGATCCCGGAGTCCCGGGATCGAGTCCCACATCGGGCTCCCTGCTCGGCAGGGAGTCTGCTTCTCCCTCTGACCCTCCCCCCTCTCATGTGCTTTCTCTCTCTCTCTCTCTCTCAAATAAATAAATAAAATCTTAAAAAATAAATAAATAAAAAATAAATAGATAGTTCTAGATAACTAGAAAGGGAGAAAGCAAATATGACAAAATTAACACATTTAATCTAGGTGGAGGGATATGGGTATTCATTGCACTGTGCTTTCCACTTTTCCATATTTTAAAACTCTTCATAATAAAAAGTTGGAAATAAAAACATATCAAATCCACACCCTCGGACACACACACTTTCCCTGTGCAAGCAGATTATTTTCACAGGTGGGGGAAATCCTGTGGCTTGTAAAGCTGCTAAAAAAGCAAAAAAGCATCAGCAGTCCTTCCCGCTGACTTCTTAGGGCAAGTGCACTTCACTCTGGAAGCCAGGGTCCTGAGGAACCTTCGGAGGCCTTTGTGAGCACTAACTGGGATTGATAGCATGCCCCTGCCCCATCCCTCTGCAGGCACAGTCAGGGCCAGCACCTACTAGGGAGCAGGGACCCAGCTGGCCCTCTTCCCCTCTTCCTACAGAGGTAGAAAGTTCATGGCCAAGGGCACCTTGAATATCAAATATGGCCACCCACAAGTGCATATCTCTGAAGCCCCATGGTGAGGTGGCCATTGGTAAGAAGGAGATCTGGGGGCTCCCTCACGGCACACCAGGTGGCTCTGAAAAGGTTCCATTCATTTGAGCTGCTATCCCCAAGACCCCTCATTCAGTCCTCATCCTGGTGTTTATTTTTGACATAACAGTGTGAGAAGAATGGAGAAAAGAGGAATTGCAAAAAAAGGAACTGGAATTTTAATGAGAACCATCTGGAGTGTTTGCCAAGAGTGCAATGTTTGGTACAAGAAAGTAATTCCTCAGCTTAAATGAGGAAAAGAGAAAGGAGGAAATCATTATGTTGTGCTTGCCCCCCAAACTGATGCTGAACAGAACCACCTAGAACATGCACATCACACAGGAATGGGGCTGGGACCAAGCCTTGGGGAGATGGAGCGCGCCTTTCTCCGCTCCGGAGTTCACAGTGCGGAGGAATGTTTCTCCTCTGCCAAGGAGACTTTGAGGGATGGGTTGTGGTGGGCCCTGGGCCAGCGCCTGGAATCTGGGTAACCATGGAAACAGGCCCGCGGGTGACAACAAACACGGGATGGAATTTCAGCGTTCGCAGCCAGGCCACGGAGGAATGGGAAAGTTCGGGAAAGTTTTTTTGTTTTTAACCCAAGGATGGGGAAGGCACAGGAGGGAGCCACAGAGTTCCACATAAATCCTCCCTGCGCAGGACCCCAGTGGAGTCACAGGGAGCCAACCTCTCTCAGAGGCTCTATTTCCACTTTAGTCTTTTCATTTGTTTATAACCCACCTCCTTCCACCGAAGATTCCGTGGGGTAACAGCCGCTCCTGAGGGGTCTCTCAGTGCCCTGCCGGATCCCTGTCCTCGCACCAGCGTAATCCCGTATCCCTGTCCTCGCACCAGCGTAATCCCGTATCTTGAGGGCAGCCACCCTCCGCGGGCATTTCAGTGCATTCTCCCAACGCAGCCTCAGAACAGTCCTGCAGCCAGGGTGGCCAGATCCCCACCTTCCAGATGGGGAAATGAAATTCAGAGAGCCAGGATTACCCAGAAACAGAGGAGCTTTCTGCCGCAGCCCAAGCCCATCTTCCTTGCACCATGCCGTTGTACCTGTAATCTTTCTTCTGGAAACAAATGAGTAATTGTGGTACTCAGCGTTTATGAAGAAGAGAAGGAACGCATCCTAGACCTCTTGATGTGCAAATAAGGGCCACTCATTCATGTAGCTGCAGGAGTGGGCCTTGACTGAATGGAAAAGATTTATATTATGGAAGGGAGAAATTTTTACAGAGTTACTGGGCTGAAAGATTAAAGAACCATGGCTTCTAGAATTTTCATCTCTGAGGTCTTTACAAATAGGGTAGCTGGCACCATCACCTGGACAGATCAGGGCTGAGAGTAAGGGAGCCAAAAAACATCCACTGCAGGCTCTTTGCTTTGTAGATGGGGAAACCAAGGCAGAATCGGGGACTGGGCCCCATGCCCAGTACAAGGTTCTCTTCTTGACAGCACGTCCCAGGAGCCCCCAAACAAGCCCATAGTAGACCCTCAGAGTCCACAGTGGGGTTTAGGTGAAACAGTATCAATCAGCATGATTAAAACAGGAGGTAATAACAACTGGTACAGAATAGAGGATTGTTACGTCTGGGATCAGACGAGGGGGTGCGGAGCGGGTGGGGAGGAGGTCCATGCATAATGGATTGGCATTCTGCAAAATAGATCCACAAGGTGTAAAATCCATTTTAGTTTTGCTGCTAGGACCATCATTAGTTAAGAAGGAGCCTCTACTCCGAAAGGAGAGAGACTCAACAGTTAAGAATTCAGCAAAGAAGATAGTTTTAAATCAGCAAAGTTACATAACTTTATAACGGTTTCAAGAAATCATCTTGAAACTTCATGAGCAAAAAATGCCTCCGAATAAGCCAACAGGAAATAAGCAGTGCAAGGAATTTCTGGAAATAGGAGTGTTTTTTGTTTGTTTTTAAAGTGGAAAAAAAAGTTTTAAGGAAAAAGGAAGCCCTGACCCACATAAAGATAGGGTTTCAGTAGAACGAATTTGAGAGCAAGAGGGAAAGTGTAAGCCTCCGCAGTGGAGTACCTAGGCCCTTGAGGGCTCTATGTGGGCTGCTGAGAACAACGGCAGTCCCCGAAAAATGGGCTCAAGAAACAGAGCTAGTTTCACACTAAAAAAGAAGTGTCATTCACTGGAAAATAACAAATCTGCAGGAAGCTGTCCGTCCACAGCCCTACTGAAGTTTACAGAGTAACTTACAAATGGTTTCAGCACTTAATCCAGAAATATCTGCGGTGTATCCTGAAGTCACTGACTCTTCCTATAGCTCTGCTTTGTAACTTTTTATCCTGAAAACCTCTAATTCCCTTATTCAGTCATTAAAAATGGGGGGAGAACGTGTCATTTTTTTCTCAGCAAATGTTTTTGACAACTCGCTCTATGCTAGGCCCTGAGCGCAGAGCTATTATATCCGATTCTTACTGCCTCTTGCTTGGACTTCATGCCATTTCTGAGTTTTTAGTATTCAAATGTAGGGTCCATTGTGAATCTATGAGCCTCCTATAAAGTGTTGAGAGTTGTCCACCTTCAAATACTATAAGCACTATGCAAGTTTAAAGAGGCCACTGCTCATTCCTAATGTGAATCTTCTATTTATGATTCATGGATTAAACCCTTATAAATGGCTTTATGTACATGCCCAAAATATGTGGATCCACAGGACGTCTGAGAGTATTCATGTTAAGTATGTATCCGCTCGTGAGAAAGTGTGTGTGGGAGGGAAGGAAGAAGTAGAAATTGTTTCCCCGTTTAAAAAAGCTAGAGGGGCAAGCAACAACTATTCATATACACCATAAAGAAATGAGTGTAGCTCTCTCCTCCAGCCATCCACCCTGCCAAAAGGAAAGAAGGCGAAGGGGAAGAAGGTGGCCCCGAGCCCTGCTGTCATGAAGAAGCAAGAAGCAGAATGCGATCAATCCCTGTTTGAGAAAAGGTCAAAAATTTTGGCATCGGAGAGGACATCCAGCCCAAAAGGGACCTCACACTCTGTCAAATGGCCCCGTTACATCAGGCTGCTGCGGCAAAGGGCTATCCTCTATAAACGTTTAAAAGTGCCTCCTGCGATTAACCAGGTCACCCAGGCCTTGGGCCACCAAACAGCTACTCAGCTGCTTAAGCTGACCCACAAACACAGACCAGAGTCAAAGCAAGAGAAGAAGCAGAGATTGTTGTTCCGGGCTGAGAAGAAAGCTGGCAGCAAAGGGGATGTCCCCACTAAAAGGCCACCTGTCCTTCGAGCTGGGATTAATACTGTCACCACCTTGGTGGAAAACAAGAAGGCTCAGATGGTACTGATTGCCCATTACGTGGATCCCACTGAGCTGGGTGTCTTCCTGCCTGCCCTGTGTTGTAAGAGGGGGGTTCCCCACCGCATTATCGGGGGGAAGTCCAGGCTGGGGCATCTGTCCACAGGAAGACCTGCACACTGTCGCCTTCACACAGGGTAACTTGGAAGACAAAGGAGCTCTGGCTAAGCAGGCGGAAGCTGTCAGGACCAATGACAATGACAAATACAATGAGATCCGTCATCACTGGGGAAGCAACATCCTGAGTCCAAAGTCGGTGGCTCACATTGCCAAGTTGGAAAAGGCAAAGGCTAAAGAACTGGCCACCAAACTGGGCTAAGTGTACACTGTTTAGTTTTCTGTACATAAAAGTAATTAAAAGCTCTCTTTCAAAAAAAAAAAAAGAAGTGAGTGTGTATAGAGCTAATGATGGGAGAAGCCAATGTATCTCCAAATTGTCATTCCTTTAGCTCTTAAAAACATTACTCCTTAATGGGAAACCAAAGGTTGCTGTTTGTTCTCTCAGTAATTACACTATTTTTTTTTAATTTCAATGATTTCTAAAAACCATTTTAAACCTTTTAAAAAATCACTTTAATGCTTTTATTTAAAAAAACCCTTTTATCTTTTTATAAAATCTTTATTTAAAAACCTTTATTAAAAATAAAATCTTGGGGCACCTGGGTGGCTCAGCTGTTAAGCGACTGCCTTCGGCTCAGGTCATGATCCCAGGGTCCTGGGATCGAGCCCCGCATCGGGCTCCCTGCTCAGCGGGAAGCCTGCTTCTCCCTCCCCCACTCCCCCTGCTTGTGTTCCCCCTCTCGCTGTGTCTCTCTCTGTCAAATAAATAAAATCTTAAAAAAAAAAAAAAATGAGGGGCGCCTGGGTGGCTCAGTCGGTAAGCAACTGCCTTCAGCTCAGGTCATGATCTCAGGGTCCTGGGATCGAGCCCCACATCGGGCTCCCTGCTCTGCGGGAAGCCCGTTTCTCCCTCTCCCACTCCCCCTGCTTGTGTTCCCTCTCTCGCTGTCTCTCTCTCTGTCAAATAAATAAATAAAATCTTAAAAAAAAAAAAAGAAATCTTGTCATTTGCAATGACGTGGACGGAACTAGAGGGTATTATGCTAAGCGAAATAAGTCAATCAGAGAAAGACAATTATCATATGATCTCACTGATATGTGGCATTCGAGAAACAAGACAGAGGATCATAGGGGAAGGGAGGAAAAAATGAAACAAGATGAAACCAGAGAGGGAGACAAACCATAAGAGACTCTTAATCTTAGGAAACAAACTGAGGGTTGCTGGAGTTGAGGGGGGTGGGAGGGATGGGGTGGCTGAGTGATGGACATTGGGGAGGGTATGTGCTATGGTGAGCACTGTGAATTGTGTAAGACTGATGAATCACAGACCTGTACCCCTGACACAAATAATACATTATATGTTAATTTAAAAATAATAATAATAAATAATAAAAAATAAATAAAAACCTTTATTATTCAGGTGTTCATTACTTCAGGGATTATTACACTGAGAGAAAGGACCCCTTGCTGTTGGCATGGGGGTCTCTGCACCATTACATCATGCAGTGCTAGCCTGAGTTGAAAAGCCCTTCGAGGAGATCATCTCAGCCCAGGTGCCCAAAGGTTTGTCATGAGAAAGTGTTCTCCAGGCAAGGCGTCCCTTTCTGACCAACTGCAGATCGTGCCCACTGGATGAGCAGAAACCTACATACTGGATGTGCTCTGAGTGAGGAGCACCCTGAAGACCCCTTCTTGCCCCATCCCTGGCCTGTCCCCTTGGCTTGCTTCTTGCCTTCATGGGAAGAAGAAACCCAGAAACATTGGAGCTATTACTCAAATACTCTATATTGTGTGAAATTGATGAGGATCACTGCTGTTTCTGCCAAAATGCCTAGGTGAAGCTGGATTCTTCAACAATAATTCCAATGAAAACTATGAGCCAGAAAATGTTGAAGTCTAGTTTGTATTGTGCTGTCAGATAGTGAAGCCCAACAAGCAAACCTGTATCCAGGTAATATCCCGTCTCCAACAAAGAAATCTGCAATTTCATTGTATCATTTAGGATGCTCTGGGTTGCAAGTAAAATGGAACGGAACTAGCAGAAGCCTAAGCAACAAGGGAAGTTATTATTTCATGTAACCAACCCAGATCCAGGGCTGATTAATTCCACAACTAAATGATATCATCCAGAACCCAGGTTCTTGTCCATCTTTAAGGCTCTTGTGTCCTCCTCAGCTGTCAGCTTGCTCCCTTCATAGTCACAAGATGGTGGCCACAACTCTGGGCAACACATCCTCGCATCAGAAGCAGAAAGTGATTATCTTTTCCCACTGGTTCCAGGATGGGCAGATGGTAGAATCTAACCTCTGAGAGCTTAGTTGTGAGCGTGGAGCAGAGGTGAGTATCACAGACACACACACACACACTCTGGATAGCTCTAGCTGTGTGGGCTGCTAGAAGCCATCTTGTAACTAACCGTGCGGTGAGTGCGTATCTGAGAACGACCTGAATATTCAGAGGAGAGAAGAACCAAGCCAAGAGACAGGTGAAACCGGATATAAATGTCATTTTGAAGCCACATATGCCCTTGGCCTTCTTAGTTCATGAGCCGATTCCCTGTTTGACAGGACAATTCAGGGTGAGTTTCCTGTCACTCACAACACACAGACCTCATCCATACACCTTACCTGTGTAATTTTTCCAATCCTAATCTTCCTATTTTGTTTTGCTTTTTTAAAAATACTACTACTGGAGACATTCTACAATATATGTGGCCAGTATTGTTTAAAAGTGACAAGGTCATGATCAACAAAGACTGAGGAAATGGTCACAGGTTGGAGGAGTCTAAGGAGACATGAAAACTAAATGCAGTGTCGTATCTTGGATTGGATACCTGGAACAGAAAAAGGGTATTAGTGGAAAAATGAGGGAAATCCAAAGAAACTCTGTAGCTTAGTGCATAGTATTACACCAATCTCCATTTCCTAGTTTGGACACATGTGCTGTGGTTATGTAAGGGGTTAACATCAGAGCTGGGTAAAAGGTATATGGCAACTCTCTGTATTATCTTTGCAACTTCTCAGTGGATCTAAAATTATTCCAAAATAAAAACTTTAAATAAATATATAAGTGGTCACTAGTATTCCAAGGTCTAGTAAACACTGAGCTAGTTTGACTTCTTCAAGTCACAGATGAGAAGGTTAAGTTACAAAGAGATTGGGACTTGCCTGTAGCACCTGGAGATTCATGTCAGAGCTGAGCCTAGGACTCAGGTTGCATCATCCAGGCGCACAACCACCCTGCAGCCTGGGGACCCGGGACTTCACTCAAAGGAATTAGTTTCCATGGAAACAGCTCTTCCCTAAGCACACTAAATTCCCTTGCAGCTCTCCATATTAGCTCTGGACTATTACATTTCAAAGTCCATTTTTCATATTAATAAATTACACAGTTATAGCAGTCCAGGAATGAGCTATAACACCATGCAAAAGGAATTTGTACCAGAAATTTAAACTACCATATGGTCAATGGATTAACATTAACCATAAATAGAAACCATCACATCCTGTGGTGCCTGCCAATCGCATTTGTTTGAATTGAGTATTTTCTGAAAGGCAATACATGAAAAATGTTAACCCAAGCCACAACATTTCCAAAGACAGATTTTGAAGGGGCTGTCTCTCAAATAACTTAGGTGAGAGTGAACATGGCGTTCTGGAAGAATCCATATTACATGACTCAAAAAGTGATTTTTGTGACGGCAGACACTGATGTCAAAGACACATTCATAAAAATTGGATAGAATGTGTCTCATAAAATGTAAAGGAAAAAGCAGAATAAGCCCCAGCCCTCCAAGAATGATCTCCTCTACCGTGAATTCCTCCATGCAGAGTTTAGTGACACAACCTCAGGATGAGAAACTTTGAGAAAAAGGGAAATACCCCTAATCCACCTGCTTTCCTCCAAAACCATAGCAATCTCATCCTCCAGGCTCACCCTCCCATAATGTTTCTGTCATCCACACCCCAGTACTCAGAGCTGGGTCCAGAGTTGGTCACCAATGTTAGTTCCCTTCTCTCCTTGTTTTCCGCACCCAATAATTATCCCTCTTCCATCCTGTAAGCACTGGCCCTTGGGCAGAGCCCAGGCATCTGCTGGAATGCTGATCCCAGGATGTCAGAACCCAAGGGATCCCTGAGAAACATGGACCAAAGTATGCTAATTAATACCCTTCCCTATAATTGCTGGTGACTATTGGAATTATCTGATAAAAGTTATGACAGTATTTCCCCCTTCATGGGCACAGAGATGACTTAGGAAGCACATCATGATAGAGGAAAGCCACAATTTCTGATGTTGGCTACAGTGTCCCCCATTAGCTAATGGTTATATGACAGAAGATAAAAAATTATCTCGACAGGCTCTAAAATGTAATTTAGAAAGAATGTAGGCAGTGCCCTACAGTTAGGTTCCAAAAAGTGCCTTGCAGAGGCCCAGGAGGCAGCGTGTGACGCCAGCAAGAGCGGAGGCCAGGGTCTGGGAGGGCCCGGTCCCAGCCGAGCCTCTGACCAGCTGGCCACGCTTGGACAAATTGCTAGCTTCAGGAAATGCAGCTTTCTCATCTGGAAAATAAGAAACTCAAATGAAATGATCTTTCGCATACTTCCCAGACTTGAAGCAATTCTTTGCCAACCGTAGGAAAATGAATTGTGAATTGTGGTGCGTCCCCATGATAGAGTATCATGCAGCTGTTATAGGCCCCATGTTTCCCGAGAATATTTGATAACATGAGAAAGTGCTTGTGACATGAGGAAAAATAAATAAATATGGGTTGTGGTTCTTATTTTGCAAAAAGAAATAGAGATGCCTCAGAGGGAAAAAAAAAAGACTAGAAGAGAGTAGAAAAAGTATTAAAAGTGCTTACCATGGGTGGTTTAGTTTTTATTATTCAGAGCTCTTAAAACTGTATTTATCATCACAAAGGTAGTAAATGCTTGATAAAAAAAATACTCCAACAATACACAAGTATATACAGGAAAAATTAAAGTTTCCCCTATTTTTTCCTCCCACTGCCACTCCCTAGGTGTAACCTATATTAACATTGTGAAATAAATCAGACTTCATGTGTTTAAAGCTAAATTTGTTAGAAGCATCCTTTGTCTCAAGCAGTCTACAAAGAGAAAGCTAGGAACATTGGTGATTTTTATTTTCTTCACTAGAAACCTTAGGAAGAGAGCTTCCAAGAAATATTAGAATAAAAGTAAAAATGAGGATAAGAATAGAAATAATAAATAAATCCAGGTACTAGCACTTTTATAAATGGTTTTAATAAAGTCTAATAATCAGTTTTATAATGACTGCAATATTTGGAGTGCTTTTACTTCTTAAAGTATTTGAAGCATTTAAGAAAGTCTGATATAATGGATTTGTTTTAGAATACAATTTAGAATATGATAAATGTTCAGAAAATTAAGTCATCAGTGGGAAAATGACTGGAGAAATTTAATTTGTGAGTCAATGAGTTTGACTTATAATTGTGTAAGTGCTGTGTGGATATGTAGAGAAATACAGAACATTTAAAGTTGATGGAATGTTAGTCATTTGAGAAATTTGGAACATTGATAAATGAACCATTAAACAAAGTATAGGAGTACTAATTCTTCTCCATCTTCAAAAGCCCTCAAACATTAAAAACTCTGTATGTACATGCTTGGAACGCAGGCCATACTTTGTTGAGGACCCTGTTGGCTGAGCCTATGGCCCAGGGCATGGGAAGGGAGTGGCGTAGGAAGTCAGCCTCCTTCCCAACCTGAGGATCCCCTGCCTCTGCCCAAGCAGCACCTGAATAGGAGACTCAGTCCCAGTGGCCCCAGATTTCCACCTGTGACCAGTAGGGTGACACCCTCTGTAGTAGGGGCCATAGCGGCAGCAGAACAGAAGTCTCTAGGGACCTCAGAGGCATCAGCTGTGATGCTTGATTTCCAGTGCCTGGGATAGGTCTGAGTTCCACTCCCACCATGAGGCAGGATGACACACAAGTAAACACAAATTAAAAACTGGGACACTTCTCTGTTTGTCCTGGAAGGGTAGACCCCAGGAGGAGAGAAAAGATGAGTTAAGATTGGAGGCTTGAGGTCTTTAACTAGAATACTGCAAAAAGAGATATGATCTTAATTGTACCCGAAGCAGATGAAGTGGGACATATTGGTTACTTTTAAATCTGTGGTTCAGTTGGAGTGCTATTGTTCTGCCCCAGGCATCTATTCATTTTTTCTCTAGGTAGCTGTACTGCACTTCCCTTCTGGGGGAACACCTCTTCTCATTCTCAAGTACATTTGTTCTAGTACCGCAGACCCATATCCCCTGTGTTTCCAATGGGAATGTGATCAGGACCAGCCAACCAGGGCATCACTTGTAAACTGCTGTGAACCTGGAGTTCCAAGGGCTACCCCTTGGAGCACTAGGATGACCCCAACACAAAGGAAAGCTGAGCCTGTGGTCTAGACAGGGAGAAAACAGATGCTAGACCAAGACAGTCCTAGAGCTTTTCTTGGATTTTTCAGTTACATGAGCCAACAAATTATCTTCTCAGCTTAAATCAATTTGATGTGAATTTGCAGTCATTTGTTACCAAAGAGTCCTAACTGATACAAGTAGATCTGAGAACTTGGAACAATCTAGAAACTTCATTAAGGAGAGAGGTGAGGAATTGGTTATGTAATTCTGAGATGAGAAGATTCTAAGATTACAGGATAACTCTCTTCCTACATAAATGTTACCAGAAGGTAAATTTCCACTCGATAGGTAGATGAACTTTCGAGTAACTAAAGTTGCCCAACAAAGGGACCAACTGCTTCAGATGGAGGTGAACCCTCCATTAGAGGAACAATCCAGTCAAGGGTGGATGAATGCCCGAAAAGGATGGTGCTGAGATTCCTTCACTGGGTGGGAAGTGTGAATCTCAAATGACTCTTCTGACTCTAATAGCCAACAGAAATTAGGAGTCGGAACAATCACTAGGGAAAGTGAGTGGAGGGGCTGTTAAACTCTGCAGAGCCCTGGCTTGATCAGTGAGAAGCTCTGGTGCTAATACTTTGGGTTTGTTGGTTGTTTTTTTTTTTTAAGATTTTATTTATTTATTCATAAGAGACAGAGAGAGAGAGAGAGAGGCAGAGGGAGAAGCAGGCTCCCCACTGAGCAGGGAGCCTGATGAGGGACTCGATCCCAGGACTCTGAGATCCTTAACCATCTGAGCCACCCAGGCGCCCTGGTGCTGATACTTTGAATGGATTTGATCTGTAGCCCAATGCTGCATAGCAACAGAATTAATGCGGAAGTCAGAGAAAGCACCAGAAAGCACTGAGAACTGAACACTTCCCTCTCATAAAACGCGAATTGTTTAAATAAGAATTCTGTAGTTGGTTTGGAATGCTGAGTGTGCAAAGCCACCTCTGTTGATTTGGCCAAGATAAGAGTTAAACAAGGAAGAGGCCATCCAGAAGTTTGGTGGGAATGAGGGATTGTGGATACGCCTGGGTATATGTGTGACTGTGGAAGTGACTGAAGTCAGCTCAGGTCCCACATCCTATGACCAATCCGTGATCCCTGCACCAACACACACTTAGTGTCAGGTGCCCAGAGATAGAAATGGGCACAGACTGCTCAAGTTTTCGTTAGTGTGGCAGACTGGTTATTTTCACCACATAGCCTACTTCTCTGACCTCTACCTCTTCCTTCAGTATATTACATTTCAGCCACTTGAACTTTCTTTTGATTCCTCAAACACACCTAGCTCATCCCATCTTAGGACCTTGGCTCTTGTCCTTCTATCTACCCAGAAAGCTCTACCTCTAGGCTCATTTCTTGGGGTTATTCACGTATTAGCTCAAATGGCAAATCCTTGGTGAGTTCTTTCCTGACCACTAATCCAAATTAGCAACCCTATCCCCAACACACATCCCTACCCAAAGAGAACCCACCCTCTGCATCACATCATCTCTTTCATTGTCTTCCTGGAACTTATTACTATTGGAAATTGTCTTTCTTATTGATTTGCAGCTTGTTTATAGTCTTTCCTCTCCATTAAAGCAAAAGCTCTGTGAGAGCAGGGATCTTGTCTGTTTTGTTCATCGACACATCCTCAACTCTTAGAATTATTCCAAGCACATGGTTCATATGTCATGAAAGTTTGCTGAAGGAATAAATGGTTGAGTAAACCTACTCTTTGCCACCTTGATCTTGGAAATATTTCCTTCTATATAATATGTTTTCTAGGAGACAGAACAAGTGAGTGACTGGGGTAGAAAGAGACTCTTGCTGAAAGGACTTGTCCCTGGTATGGCAACTTGCCTTTTAATTGGCTTAGTGTCCTGAGGTGACCAAGGAGGAAAGGAACACAGGACTTTATCCAGAGCCCAGCCTCCTCTGTGAGCACATCTAATATACTCTGTAAGAGTGAGCTGACTTATTTTTTAAAGAAGCCACTGCTCATCAACAACCAGCCATTGGGACTTACTGCCTTTCCAACCCATTGTCTCTCCTTTGGTCCTTGGTAAGAGTCCTCCCTCCTCTACTCTGTGAAAGCCAGTGAATCTTCAGTCAAACTCAGCTCTTGAGTGTGGCTACTGTTCTTCCCTTTGGTATAGACAAATAATTACTTGCTAGTGTGTCCAGTGCCTGAGATAATTGATAGAGGATGGCTCTTAAAGTCTGAGTGCACATCAGCGAAGCCAGGCTTGGATCACCTTCCGAAGGACTTTGCCCTACAGGGAACTTCTTTCAGGAGGAAGAGATTTGTAATTATTTAAATGAAAGAAGATGGGAGGAGTACTCTTTGGAATGTCATCTCACAGGCTTTCCTGAGTTGGGAGCAATTGCAGGGCACCCTAAACATACTGGCCAACACAGAGGCTTTAACATACTGGGAAACTCTGGATACAGGAGGTGGGGAAATAGGCCTCCTAAAAGGAATTTTTTTAAAAGCACCTGGAATACAGAAATGGCATCTCCAGCACTGGGGCCACTATTTGGGAGAGAGGGATTGCTCAGTGATGGAGTGAAGGAGTGAGTAGATACACCACAGGGACCATATCCATTAGAAAGGTAGCCATTGGAGGTCTAATTTTTGGCTAGAATACTAAATGTTGAGACACCTTTTATTTCTTGCTTTGTTTCTTTAGCTGCTGGAAGCACAAGAATATGATCCACCCTCTATTCATTCACTCATGTATTCATTAACCAATATTACTGAGTAGCTGTTATGTTTCAGACACTGTTTTTGGTTTTAGGAAATCAGTACTGAAAATGGGATAGACAGGGTCCCTTTGCTCACAGGACTTACATTCTAGAGAGGAAGACAGGCATTTAAGAGATATTTGCACAAGTAATTAACAACAGATATAAATTTATATGTAGGAAAGTTGGCCAAATGAAAAAAGGGCCTCGATGCCAGTTTCTTCCCTGTTGCATCCTACCTGTTGAAAGCTCTTGCAGGTGGTGGGGAGGATGGCAAAGGAAGGAGGTGAGCACTAGACCTGGATCCCAAACTTCCTATACTCTGTGCAGAAAAGAGGCTAGATCCAGGAAAGCACAGAAACCAAGGGGTCCATACATTTCCTCCATTTCACTTTTTGTTCAAGCCATGCTCTTTTAGGCAAGTGGCTCTGGGAAGGCCACTGTTGGCTCACCCTACCCCCAAACAATTTTTCACCCTCCCTGACAACAGCTGAAAAGCCACATAGAGTTTTTCTTAACACAGACTTTCTCACAAGTTATGTCAGTTTAGGTCCTTCAGGAAGCAGATGGCAAGATGGAGTTAGCAGTGCAAGAGATTACTTGGGGAGATGATTATGAAGGAGGACGGGGGAATGAGCAGGAGTTGGCAGGGAGAGCCTTCAGACCACAGTGCACTTCTGAAAGGAGATGGGTAGAAGGAGAATTAAATAGGAAGAGCCTCAGAGCTGTTCAGCCCCAAGAAAATCTTGGCCAGCCCAACTGAGAGCTTTAGAACAAAGATTGGCTATTAAAGGAGTCCTGCATTGGGCAGAAATTGTCAGGCCCTAATGCCCCTGTTGGACACAGTCATTGGTTGTTGCTGCCTGGGAGAGTGTGGCCATGGCTCTAACACAGACACAGATCCTGAGGGCACTGCAGCTGGAAGTTCCTATCAACTGGCTCCCTTCTGAAGGGAAGGTGGGTTCACACCCGCATAGCTGCCACCCAAGTCCAGCTTGTGGTAGTGCTCTCACTCACAGGGACCTTCTCCACTACTGCGATTGACAGCCAAGGGAGAGTTTCCACAAGCAGAGCCTTGGCCTCTAGGAAAGACAGTAGAGATGAGATTGGGAAGGAGAGCATGCAAAGCACAGGCAGGTCCCTAGGGCGGTTTGAGGAGACACCAGAAACCTTGTCAAGGCTCGAATAGTGCCAGCCACAATGGCTGAATGGACAGCTGGGGGCAGGAAATACAGGGATTGGAAGGCCTGAGAGTGCTGGCCAGAGAGACAAGAACTGGCTGACTGCCAGGATAGCCACAATGGATAAGCCAGTGATGGGGATGCAGGATGAGCTGCACCACAGGCTCCTCACACATAGGCAGCCCAACCCACAAGTCTGGCATCTTTTCCTTAGTTCCCTATATTCTCCCCATGGGGACCTAGATACCTACCTCTATAAACACTTATCTACATCCAAAGGTATTGATTCTTCTGATCCTCAATCACTTATGATTTGATATTAAAGAAAAAACCTGAAACTTGTTTTGATAAAAAAAAAAAATCTAAGAGTTAAACTGAATCTATCTTAAACTAATTTTAAGTTGGATTTCTCTAAATAGATGCAAACCATCATATAGCCTAATTTGATAGTTCTCTGAAAAACTAACTCTGAATTTCACATGCAGTGTTAAGAGGCCCTTGGATACACCAAAAGTTATGTTGTATCATGAAATAAGGAGTTTGATGAACTAAAATCTCTGTACCTAAGGTCCAAAATAAAATAATGCTGACCCAACAAAGGGACTTCATGCTTTCAAGTGCCCCACACACCACCTTGATGAGCACCATTGAGAGCCCAATAAAACCAGTTACAAACCTTTTGCTCTGTAGCCTCAAAACAAAGGTGATTGCTGATGGCTATGAAGGTGAGGCACAGGAGGTAGGCAGTGTGCTTAGATCAAGAAAGACTATGGACTTACCCAATCCTTCCTCTCAGAGAGCATAAATACAATAGATTCTTGCATAACAGAATATAATTTTCCAGTAGTGCTGAGCATCCACCTTCTTGCTTCTCTTTGTGTTCCAGTGTGTGCTTCCAGGTGCTGTCATTAATTACTGCTGCATTCACAGTAGTTGAATATGTATGGTGGCTAAGGAGCATTTTGCAATATTAAATAGTTCACATGGCTATGACATTTGGTTGTTAGCTGAATTTATAATGTTTAAGTAGGTAGGCCTCCTTTTGCACTCTTGGCCTGGGCCCCACAAACATAAAGGACGGGCCTGGACAATGGTACCCTAGTTACCAAGCAGAAGTCAATAGAAGGATCCATGTAAATTGGGCCACAGTTCTTGAAAATGTTCCCATGATGGATCACTAGCAATGATTGTAATCACAGCAGCAGTTCTGTGAATATCTCAGAGGCACTAGTCCTGTACATTTTGCTCTCATAATCAGCTCTTTGCCCTATTCTTTGAAGTATCTCTGTGTGCTACAGAGCAAGCGCTATGAGGAGCAGGCCTCATGTCTCCAGTCTTGCAGCCCTCTAGTTGTAAAGGAAGGATCACTTCCTGTTCTACCCCAGCCCTTGTCCTCTCAATGCAGGGAATCTGTTCTCTCTGAAGGGCTGCTCCCTATAAACATCAGAGTGCTATCTTTTGTGGGCTCTGGAGCCAGGCCTGAGACAAGCTTCTAGGAAGCCTCCTCACTCATCCTCGGTCACAGCAGTGCTGCCCCTTCTGCCCAATGTCCTTGTGAGGGCATCTTTCTGCTGGTAGCTGGGCTGAGCCCTGACAGAGCCCTGGTGCAGGGCCCCTCACCTGAAGACCACTGGCCCTTTATTCCATGAACAGGATCTCTCCTCCACTCCTGTTCCATGCATCTCCTTGGAGAGCTCCCAGGCTCCACCCTTCTGTAGAGTCCCTAGTAATGCTGGCTTCTCCTGATTCCCAGATATTCTCCAAGGATAGTGTCCTCTTGTGGCATCCTCCATCTGGCTGTCCTCAATCACTTGACCCAACCCTCAGGATTCTCCATGGCACACAACACCCTCAGTCCAGAGAGAGCAGGTCTTTCTCTTCCTACACCACCAATGGGAGTGCTGAGTGGTCTCTTTCAAAACAGACATTTAGTCTGCCCCTAACATAACTCTTTCAAAATAGCCATTTTCCCCAGTTTTAAAGGAAAAGAAAGAAAAGGCCATGCTAATGTCTATTTCCACTGCATACTTTGTTACACATCTAACAAGTCACCTGACATCTTTTCAGCACCAAAGTTCTCCATGTCCAACCTGTCCCTCACAGCTGGGTATACTCACAATAGGGGAGGTCAGAGGCAATACCCACCAGACATCACACATCTCTTAGGGGAAGTCTTAGAGCCTAGTTCTGAAGTCTTCTCAAAGGAATGCAAGGCTGCCTTCACTTGTCCAGATTGTCAGAAATAGAGGTCCGTGCAGCTTGGTCCCCTAACTTTACAGGTGGGGAAATTGGGTGAATACAAGAGAAGCAACTGACCCAGGTCACTCTGAGAGTTGGTGGCAGGCAAGAGCTCTGACCCATGGCATTTTTCATCACAGAAAGGCTGTGGATTTTATTCCCAGGAGACAAGCCCATGCTTCCTCCGTAAATAGGAAGGGACTCCCAGGGTCTTTTCATCACCCAGGAGGAGGATGGTGGCCAGGAAGTGTCAGCAGAAGACCTTGAACAGTTGCCAGCTGAGATTCTGAGTATAACAAGGATAAGGTGAGAAGATGCTCAGGAAAATAAAAGAAGGTGTTGATAAGTAGGTGAGATACACATCTGATACAGTGGCACAGTGAGAGCACTTTGATACAGCTCCCCAAGAAGAAAGATCTACAGCCCCAGTCTGGCTGTGCAGCACATTGGAGCAGTGGTTTTCAACAGTGGCAACACACTGGAATTACCTAAGGAGCTTTAAAAAATACAGATGCCTGGGCCCACTCCGGAGACTGACTTTTTCAGTACAGCCCAAGCATCAGGATTTGTAAAAACTCTCTTGATATTCTAACATGTAACCAAGATTGAGATCCAGTTCTTAGAAGAAAAGCCCTGGTCCACCTCATATTGGGTTCCCTGCTTCAAAAAGAAGCAAATAATGTTTAAATAGAAAATACTCAGATTCTTTCCCCATCCCATTCTCAGACTATACAGCAGAAATCATAATTATTCTAGCCTGAACTGTCAGATTTTCTGCTAAGATCTCTTTCCTGGGATCTGGCTTTCACTTCTATAACCACTGTCAAATCGCCACACTTCAGACTCTACAAAGTCCTTTCCAATTCCCAAAATCCCTTGGTATGTGGATCTCTGAAAAATATTTAGAGTCACTACTGCTGAGAATGTAATTTTTAAAAAAAGAAAAATCTTTCTCTTCTAGTCATGATAGAGTAACCAGTACCAGACTGGTCTTCCCACTATTAAAAAAAAATGAGAAAATTGGACAAAATATATGAAACAGCTGTTTCCAAATACTGGACAACAAGCAAGGCAGGACTATGATCAAGCCTTACAGTTGCCCTGGCTTTTTGCCAGGAGCCACTTTTCCAGACAGTGGCGTGGAAGAAAAAACACAAGCATAGCATTAAAATTTTGCCAAGTTAAGCCAAGATCAGAGTTCAGGGAGGCAGAAGCAGCTGGAATCTATGGGACAGAGTACTGGATAGGAAAGAACTATGCAGAGAAAGAATTCCAGAAATCCACATAGGGGTCTCCTTGAGTCTATTGCTGTCAACTTCTGTGGATGCTCAGGGTAAAACTCCAAGAGGCTATGCAAAGAAGCACTGGGAATCTGTGCAGAACAACCTCCAAAGCCTACACATGGCTGTGAGATAGCAGAGATCCAGCCAGAGAGGATGGGTTTCATTGGACAGCTGGGGCACTTAGTAAACTAGAAGGGTTATATCTTAGTAGTAGGGCTAAAATATATAGCAGGGCTGCCTTAACAAGGTCTGCCTTAACAAAATTTAAAAGCAAACTCTTCAAAAAATTGAGCTGATCCCAAGTTCCTTAGTGATCCTAAGTTCCAGAACAAAGTACAATATTCTTTAAAGAGAAAAACAAAATCATTCACTCAAATAGGTAACTGTGACCATGCCTAGAACCCAATAAAAAATTACTAGACATACAAAGATGCAGGAAAACATGATCCATAACTAGGAAAAAAAATCAGTCAAATAGAAACATACCCAGAAATGACAGAGATTTTGAAATAAGCAAATAGGTGTCTTAAAGCAGTATTATAAATATGTTAATATACATAGAAATACAGAGAAAAGAAATAGAAGATATAAAAGAAAACGGAAGCTCTAGGGATAAAAAATACAATATCTGAAATGAAAACTTTAGTGGATGGGATTACCAGCAGAATAAACACAGCAGAAGAAAAGGCAAATGAATCTGAAGATACAACAAGAGAAATTCTCTAAATTGACACATGGAGGAGAAAAATTGAAAAAAATTAATAGAACCTGGAATCATGAAACCACGAGTGAATCATGGAAACATGTTAAGTAGCTGAGCGTATGCATAAGGGCATGGGGAGCAGAAAAATACTTGGAGAAATAACGTCTGAAATGTTTCCAAATTTGATAAAGTTTTCAAGCCATATATCTAATAAACTCAATCTAATCCCAAGAAGGGTATACAGAAATAAAACTACATGAAGGCACATTGCTGAAAACCAAGGACAAGGAGAAAAGCTTGAAGGCAAACAGAAAAAAAGAGACACACAACATAAAGGAAACAAAATGAGAATTACCATAGATTTATCATCAGGAAAAATGCAAGTAAGAACACAATGCAGTGGCATCTTTAAAATGCTGAAAGGAGGGGCACCTGGGTGGCTCAGTCGGTTAAGCCTCTGACTCTTGATTTTGGCTCAGGTCATGATCTCAGGGTCATGAGACTGAGCCACAAGTAGGGCTCCACACTCAGCAGGGAGTCTGCTTCTCTCTCTCTCCCCTGTCCCCTCCCCCCACTCTCTCTCTCTCTCTCAAATAAATAAATAAATCTTTAAAAATAATATAAAATTCTGAAAGAAAAAATGAATTAATCTAGACTTCCATAAGAAATGAAAATATGCTTCAAAACTGAAAATGAAGTAAAGATGTTTTCAGACAACAAAAGCTGAAAGCATTCGTTATAAGCAGACCTGTTCTACAAAATGATGTTTCTTACAAATACAAATGGAAAAATTTTATAAATATAAATAGAACTTTTTCAGGCTGAAAAAAAAATACTCTGATGGAATCTTATACTTATATAAGGGAATAAAATGTGCTAGAAATAGTAAATAAGTGAAAAAATATGTAAGATTTTTTCCTTTAAAATTTATTTAAAAGATAACTGTTGAAAGAAGAAATAACATATTAGGGGATTTATAACAGAAGTAAAATGTATGATAACAATAGAACAAAGGATTATTTGTTGTTGTAAAGTTCTATATTATACCTGAAGTGATATAATATTATTTAAATGTATACATACATTTTAAACCTATTGTTACTTCATTAAAAAATTAAACAAAGACATACAGCTAAAAACTAAAAGTGGATATAAATCAAAGTATAGCTCAATGAAAACAACAAACAGACCCAACTATATGCTGTTTTTAAGGATCCCACTTTAATCATAAAGACACAGAAAAGATAAACATAAAAAGATCTTTTATAGAAAATTATATACCATGTGAACACTAATTATAAGGTTAACATAGTTATACTAATATTAGATGAAGTAGACTTTCATTAAAAGAATATTACCAAAGATAAAGATGAATATTTCATAATGATAAAAGAGTCAATTCACCAAGAGGACATAACAATCCTAGACATTTATATACCTAACAATAAAACTTCAAAATGCATGAAACATTAAACAACTGAAATGGAAAGAGAAATAGATTTTATCCACAATTATAGTTGGATATTTCAACACTCCTCTCATTAATTTATAGTAGACAGAAAACCAGCTAGTATATAGATTTGAACAATAATCAACTAACATGATCTTACGAACATTTATAGAACACTCCACAAAGAACAGCAGAACACATATTCTTTTCAAATGCAGATGGAACATTGACCAAGATAGACCATATTCTGAGCCATAAAACAAGTATCAATATATAAAAATATTGAATTATATGTTCTCTGCCCACTTAAAATTAAATTAGAAGTCAAAAACAAAAAGTTATCTAGAGAGGGGCGGAGCAAGATGGCGGAAGAGTAGGAGACCTGGATTTTGTCTGGTCCCAGGAATTCAGCTGGATAGAGATCAAACCATTCTGAACACCTACGAACTCAACAGGAGATCGAAGAAAAGAATAGCAACAACTCTCTGAACAGAAAAGCAACCACTTTCTGGAAGGTAGGACGTGCGGAGAAGTGAATCCGAGGCGATATTCGGTAGGATAGACGGTGGGGGAGGGGGCCTCTGTCGGCCACTTCTGGCAAGTGATAGAGCTGCAGAGCACAAAATCAGAACTTTTAGAAGTCTGCTCCGCTGAGGGACGTTGCTCCAGTGGCTAAGCGGGGGTGGAACCTTTGCTGGGACAGTGTGGTCTCAGGACCCTCGGGGTCACAGAAAGGCCGGGGGTGCCTGAGTGTGGCAGAGCTCCCAGGTATCAGAGCGGGGAAGCCCGCTGCAGAGATGGAGCCGAGGAGTGGGCTCTCAGCTCGGGGTTGCCATAAACCATGATCTGCGGCACAGTCCGGCCACTGCTCCTCCAGCAGGGACCCAACAAGTGGCAGATCTGGGGAGACGCCCCCTTCCTCCCCGGGAGGAGTGGTGCTGGGAGCACACCACAGGGATCTGCTGGGTTTGGAGACTCCACACAGGGTCGTGTGCGAGAGATAGAAATGCTCAGTCACAGGCCAGGTGAGCACGGAGTGCAGCCGGAGACCGGGGAGACGGGAGTGACTGACTGCTTTTCTCTGGGGGCACACCGAGGAGCAGGGCCCCAAGTTCTCAGGTCCTCTGGGGCAGAGATTGGGAGGCCACCATTTTCACTCTCATCCTCCCAAAGCTGTACGGAAAGCTTGCAGGGAACAAAAGCTCCGAGAGCAAACCCAAGCTTAGCCCGGACCGGCAAGGGCGGGGCAATTCCGCCTCTGGCAAAGACATTTGGGAACCACGGCAACAGAAGATCAGCGAGAACAACCAGCCAAGACCAAGTTTACCGATCAATGGCAGAACTCCAGCGCTACGGGAATACTGCACATAGAATCCATGGCTTTTTTACCATGATTCTTTAGTCTTTCAAAGTTAATTTTTTTTAACTGTCTTTTTTCCCCCCCTTTTTCAACCAACATCTTATCAACCCCTTTTTTAAAAAACATTTTTATTTTTCATTTTTAGAGTCATATTCTATCCCTTCATAGTAGTTACCCTTATTTTTGGCATATAAGTTGTTCTCTCTTTAAAATTTTGAGATACAGTTTCTTCTAACAGATCAAAATATACCCTAAATCTCTAGTGTATGGCTTTGTTCTTGTCTACTGCCTGATCACGTTCTCTCCCTCTTTTTTTTTAAATCCTCTTCTTTCTTTTTTCAAACAACTTCTTATCAATTCCTTTTATAAAATTTTTTATAATTTTCATCTTTACAGTCATATTCCATCCTTTCATTGTATCAACCCTTATTTTTGTACGTATATAAGTTTTTCTTTCTTTAAAATTTTGGGAGGCACTTCCTTCTAACAGACCAAAATACACCCAAAATCTAGTGTGTGGCACTAATCTATGCACCAGCCTGATCATATTTGCTCATATTCTGTTTTTTTGTTTTGTTTTGTTCTGTTTTTGTTTTTATCTTTTTCTCTCTTTTTTTCTTTTTCTTTTTTCTTTCTTTCCCTTTCTTTTCCCCTGGTTTCAGGTCTTTTCTGATTTGTTTGGAGTATATTTTCTGGGGACATTGTTACCCTGTTAGCATTTTGTTCTCTCATTCATCTATTCTCCTCTGGACAAAATGACAAGATGGAAAAAATCACCTCAACAAAAAGAACAAGAGGTAGTACTGATTGCCAGGGACCCACTCAATACGGACATTAGTACGATGTCGGAATTAGTGTTCAGAATCATCACTTTAAAGATACTAGCTGGGCTTGAAAAAGGCATGGAAGTTATTAGAGAAACCCTTTCTGGAGAAATAAAAGAACTAAAATCTAACCAAGTCGAAATCAGAAAGGCTATTAATGAGGTGCAATCAAAAATGGGGGCGCTAACTGCTAGGATAAATGAGGCAGAAGAGAGAATCAGCAATATAGAAGACCAAATGATGGAAAATAAAGAAGCAGAGAAAAAGAGAGATAAACAACTACTGGATCAGGAGGGCAGAATTCGAGAGATAAGTGATACCATAAGACGAAACAACATTAGAATAATTGGGATCCCAGAAGAAGAAGAAAGAGAGAGGGGCAGAAGGTATATTGGAGCAAATTATAGCAGAGAACTTCCCTAATTTGGGGAAGGAAACAGGCATCAAAATCCAGGAGGCACAGGGAACCCCTCTCAAAATCAATAAAAATAGGTCAACAACCGACATCTAATAGTAAAACTTATGAGTCTCAGACACAAAGAGAAAATCCTGAAAGCGGCTCGGGAGAAGAGATATGTAACCTACAATGGTAGAAACATTAGATTGGCAACAGACCTATCCACAGAGACCTGGCAGGCCAGAAAGGACTGGCAGGATATATTCAGAGCACTAAATGAGAAAAATATGCAGCCAAGAATACTATATCCAGCTAGGCTGTCACTGAAAATAGAAGGAGAGATAAAAAGCTTCCAGGACAAACAAAAACTAAAGGAATTTGCAAACACGAAACCAGCCCTACAAGAAATCTTGAAAGGGGTCCTCTAAGCAAAGAGAGAGCCTAAAAGCAACATAGACCAGAAAGAAACACAGACAATATACAGTAACAGTCACCTTACAGGCAATACAATGGAACTAAATTCCTATCTTTCAAAAGTTACCCTGAATGTAAATGGGCTAAATGCCCCAATCAAAAGACACAGGCTATCAGATTGGATTAAAAAATAAGACCCATCGATATGCTGTCTGCAAGAGACTCAGTTTAGACCCAAAGACACCCCCAGATTGAAAGTGAGGGGGTGGAAAACCATTTACCATGCTAATGGACACCAAAAGAAAGCTGGGGTGGCAATCCTTATATCAGACAAATTAGATTTTAAACCAAAGACTGTAATAAGAGATAAGGAAGGACACTATATCCTACTTAAAGGGTCTATCCAACAAGAAGATCTAACAAGTGTAAATATCTATGCCCCTAACATGGGAGCAGCCAATTATATAAGACAATTAACTACAAAAGCAAAGAAACACATTGACAACAATACAATAACAGTGGGGGACTTTAACACCCCCCTCACTGAAATGGACAGATCATCTAAGCAAGAGATCAACAAGGAAATAAAGACTTTAAATGACACACTGGACCCAATGGACTTCACAGACATATTCAGAACATTCCATCCCAAAGCAATGGAATATACATTCTTCTCTAGTGCCCATGGAACATTCTCCAGAATAGATCACATCCTAGGTCTCAACTGGTACCAAAAGATTGGGATCATTCCCTACCTATTTTCAGACCACAATGCTTTGAAACTAGAACTCAGTCACAAGAGGAAAGTCAGAAAGAACTCAAATACATGGAGGCTAAAGAGCATACTACTAAAGAATGAATGGGTCAACCAGGAAATTAAAGAAGAATTTTAAAAATTCATGGAAACCAATGAAAATGAAAACACAACTGTTCAGAATCTTTGGGATGCAGCAAAGGCAGTCCTAAGAGGAAAGTATATAGCAATACAAGCCTTTGTCAAGAAACAAGAAAGGTCTCAAATACACAACCTAACCCTACACCTAAAGGAGCTAGAGAAAAAACAGCAAATAAAGCCTAAACCCAGCAGGAGAAGAGAAATAATAAAGATCAGAGCAGAAATCAATGAAATAGAACCAAAAGAACAGTAAAACAGATCAACGAAACTAGGAGCTGTTCTTTGAAAGAATTAGCAAGATTAATAAACCCCTGGCCAGACTTATCAAAAAGAAAAATGACCCAAATCAACAAAATCATGAATGAAAGAGGAGAGATCACAACCAACACCAAAGAAATACAAATAATTATAAGAACATATTATGAGCAACTATATGCCAGCAAATTAGATAACCCGGAAGAAATGGATGCATTCCTAGAGATGTATCAACTACCAAAACTGAACCAGGAAGAAATAGAAAACCTGAACAGACCTATAACCACTTAGGAAATTGAAGCAGTCATCAAAAATCTCCCAACGAACAAAAGCCCAGGGCCAGATGACTTCCCAGAGGAATTCTACCAAACATTTAAAGAAGAATTAATACCTATTCTTCTGAAACTGTTCCAAAAAATAGAAATGGAAGGAAAACTTCCAAACTCGTTTTATGAGGCCACCATTACCTTGATCCCAAAACCAGACAAAGACCCCATCAAAAAGGAGAATTACAGACCAATATCCTTGATGAACATGGATGCAAAAATTCTCACCAAAATACTAGCCAGTAGGATCCAACAGTACAATAAAAGGATTATTCACCATGACCAAGTGGGATTTATCCCTGGGCTGTAAGGTTGGTTCAACATCCGCAAATCAATCAACGTGATACAATACATTAACAAAAGAAAGAACAAGAATCATATGATCCTCTCAAAAGAGGCAGAAAAAGCATTTGACAAAGTACAGCATCCTTTCTTGATCAAAACTCTTCAGAGTAGGGCGCCTGGGTGGCTCAGTTGGTTGAGCAACTGCCTCCTGCTCAGGTCATGATCCTGGAGTCCTGGGATCAAGTCCCGCATCGGGCTCCCTGCTCGGCGGGGGGTCTGCTTCTCCCTCTGCCCTCTTCCCTCTCGTGCTCTCTGTCTCTCATTCTCTCTCAAATAAATAAATAAAATCTTAAAAAAAAAAACAACTCTTCAGAGTATAGGGATAGAGGGTACATACCTCAATATCATAAAAGCCATCTATGAAAAACCTACAGTGAATATCATTCTCAATGGGGAAAAACTGAGAGCTTTCCCCCTGAGGTCAGGAACACGGCAGGGATGTCCACTATCACCACTGCCATTCAACATAGTATTAGAAGTCCTAGCCACAGCAATCAGACAACAAAAAGAAATAAAAGGCATCCAAATTGGCAAAGAAGAAGTCAAACTCTCACTCTTTGCAGATGATATGATACTTTATGTGGAAAACCCAAAAGACTCCACCCCAAAACTGCTAGAACTCATACAGGAATTCAGTAAAGTGGCAAGATATAAAATCAATGCACAGAAATCAGTGGCATTCCTATACACCAACAAGAAGACAGAAGAAAGAGAAATTGAGGAGTCAATCCCATTTACAACTTCACCCAAAACCATAAGATACCTAGGAATAAATCTAACCAAAGAGGCAAAGGATCTGTACTCAGAAAACTATAAAATACTCATGAAACAAATTGAGGAAGACACAAAGAAATGGAAAAACGTTCCATGCTCATGGATTGGAAGAACAAATATTGTGAAGATGTCAATGCTACCTAGAGCAATCTACACATTCAATGCAATCCCCATCAAAATACCATCCACTTTTTTCAAAGAAATGGAACAAATAATCCTAAAATTTGTATGGAACCAGAAAAGACCCCAAATAGCCAGAGGAATGTTGAAAAAGAAAAGCAAAGCTGGTGGCATCACAAGTCCAGACTTCAAGCTCTATTACAAAGCTGTCATCATCAAGACAGTATGGTACTGGCACAAAAACAGACACATAGATCAATGGAACAGAATAGAGAGCCCAGAAATGGACCCTCAACTCTATGGTCAACTCATCTTCGACAAAGCAGGAAAGAATGTCCAATGGAACAAAGACAGTCTCTTCAACAAATGGTGTTGGGAAAATTGGAGAGCCACATGGAGAAGAATGAGACTGGACCATTTCCTTACACCACACACAAAAATAGACTCAAAATGGTTGAAAGACCTAAATGTGAGACAGGAGTCCATCAAAATCCTAAAGGAGAACACAGGCAGCAACCTCTTCGACCTCAGCCACAGCAACTTCTTCCTAGAAACATCGCCAAAGGTAAGGGAACAAAGGCAAAAATGAACTATTGGGACTTCATCGAGATAAAACGCTTTTGCACAGCAAAAGAAACAGTCAACAGAACCAAAAGACAACCGACAGAATGGGAGAAGATATTTGCAAATGACATATCAGATAAAGGGCTAGTATCCAAAATCTATAAAGAACTTATCAAACTCAACACCCAAAGAACAAATAATCCAATCAAGAAATGGGCAGAAGACATGAACAGACATTTTTCCAAAGAAGACATCCAAATGACCAACAGACACATGAAAAAGTGCTCAACATTGCTCGGCATCAGGGAAATCCAAATCAAAACCTCAGTGAGATATCACCTCACACCAGTCAGAATGGCTAAAATTAACAAGTCAGGAAAGGACAGATGTTGGCAGGGATGTGGAGAAAGGGGAACCCTCCTACACTGTTGGTGGGAATGCAAGCTGGTGCAGCCACTCTGGAAAACAGTATGGAGGTTCCTCAAAAAGTTGAAAATAGAGCTACCCTACGACCCAGCAATTGCACTACTGGGTATTTACCCCAAAGATACAAATGTAGGGATCTGAAGGGGTATGTGCACCCCGATGTTTATAGCAGCAATGTCCACAATAGCCAAACTGTGGTAAGAGCTGAGATGTCCAGTGACAGATGAATGGATAAAGAAGATTTGGTACATATATACAATGGAATATTATGCAGCCATCAAAAGGAATGAGATCTTGCCATTTGCAGTGACGTGGATGGAACTGGAGGGTGTTATGCTGAGCAAAATAAGTCAACCAGAGAAAGACATGTATCATATGACCTCACTGATATGAGGAATTCTTAATCTCAGGAAACAAACTGAGGGTTGCTCGAGTGTGGGTGGTGGGAGGGATGGAGTGGCTGGGTCATAGACATTGGGGAGGGTATGTGCTATGGTGAGTGCTGTGAATTGTGCAAGACTGTTGAATCACAGATCTGTACCTCTGAAACAAATAATGCAATATATGTTAAGAAAAAAAAAGAAGAAGAAGAAGGTAGTGGGAGGGGAAGAATGAAGCAGGGGAAATTGGAGGGGTAGACGAACCATGAGAGACGATGGACTCTGAAAAACAAACTGAGGGTTCTAGAGGGGAGAGGGTGGGAGGATGGGTTAGCCTGGTAATGGGTATTAAAGAGGGCACGTTCTGCATGGAGCACTGGGTGTTATGCACAAACAATGAATCATGGAACCCTACATCTAAAACTAATGATGTAATGTATGGTGATTAACATAACAATAAAAAATTTTTAAAAAAGAAAAACTATGTTTTCTAAATGACCAAAAAAAAAGGTATCTAGAAAAAAAATCCCCAAATATTTGAAAATTAAAGAAAAAACTTCTTAATAATCTATGGGACAAAGAAGAAATCATGACAATATTTTGAAGTTGGTGAAAATGAATACACAACATATCAAAATTTGTGCAATGCAGCTAGAGCAGTACTCAGAGAAAAATTAGTAGCTTTATAAGCTTATATTAGAAAAATAAGAAAGGTCTAGGGGCACCTGGGTGGCTCAGTCAGTTAAGCATCTGACTCTCTTGATCTCAGGGTTGTGAGTTCAAGCCCCACATTGGGTTCCATGGCATGGAGCCTACTTTAAAAAAAAAGAAGAAGAAGAAGAAAAGAAGAAACACCTAAAATCAATTATCCAAGCTTCTCCTTTAAAAAACTAAAAAAATGAAGATCAAATTAAACCCAAAGTAGAAAGAGTGAAAATCAGTCAAAATGGACAATAACATCAATTTTTTTTAAACCTCTACGTTTTTAAAAGATCAATAAAATTGATGTACTGTTAGCTAGACTGATCAGCTAAACTGATCAAGAAGAAAAGAGAGAAGACACAAATTGCCAATATCAGGAGTACAAGAGAGCACATCATTACAAACACTATAGATAGTAAAATGGTAAAAGGAAATATCATGAAAAACTCTATGCCAATAAATTTGAGAACTTAAATGAAATGGACAAATTATTTGAAAATACAACTGACCAAAACTGAAACAGAAGAATTAAAATATCTGAATAGCCATATGCTTACTAAAGAGATTGAATTTATAAATAAACTTCTTCCATAAAGAAAATTCCAGTCCTCAATGGCATCACTGATGAATTCTTTTGAACATCTTAGGAAGACATAATACTAGTACTACATAAATTCCTTCATAAAAGAGACAAAAGAACATTTCCCAACTTGTTTTATGAGAGCAGTGTTACCTTGTTACCAAAACCTGGCAAAGATACAAGATTATTAGAAAAGAAAACTACAGACCAATATCTGTCATAAATAGAGACACAAAAATCTCTAACAAAATGGTAGAAAGAGTTCAGCAATATTTAAAAGGGATAATGAACTATGAATAAGTAGGGTTTCTCCCAGGAATGGAAAGTTGATGTTTGAAAATCAACCAGGGACGCCTGGGTGGTTCCATCAGTTGGGCGTCTGCTTTCAGCTCAGGTCATGATCCCAGGGTCCTGGGATGGAGCCCTGCATTGGGGAGGAGCCCGCTTCTCCCTCTCCCCCTGCTTGTGCTCTCTCTCTCTGTCAAGTAAATAAAATCTTTTAAAAAAATTTTTTAATAAAAATAAAAAAGAAAAGAAAATCAACCAATACAGGGGTGCCTGGGTGGCACAGTTGGTTGACCATCCGACTCTTGGTTTCAGCTCAGGTCATGGTCTTAGGGTCCTGAGATTGAGCCCCTTGTTGGGTTCCACACTCAGTGGGGAGTCTGCTTGAGATTCTTTCCCTCTATCCCCACTCCCTCTTCCTCTGCCCCTCCCCCCCAAAATCAACCAATACAATTCACCATTTTAACAGCATAAAAGAGAAAAACTATATGATCATGTCAGGAAATGAAAAAATGGACCAAAAAAGCAAACAAAAACATTTGACAAAACTCCACATGTATTTGTGGTAGAAGCACTCAACGAACTAGGAACAGAGAGGAGTTTCTCAACTTGTAAATGGCAATGATGAAGAACCTACAGCTAACTCCATATGTAGTGGTAAAAGAGGGACTGCTTCCTACCTAAGATCAGGGACAAGGCAAAAATGTCAGCTCTCACCATTTGTGCCCAGCATTGTACAGGAGGTCCTAGCCAGTGACAAAACAAATAAAAGGCAGACAGATTGGAAAGTAAGAAGGAAAACTATATTGTTTAATGCGCATAGAGTTTCAGTTGAGCAAGACAGAAAAGTTCTGGAGATGGTTGCACAACAATGTGAATGTACTTAATGCCATAGAAATGCACACTTAATAATGAATAAAATGGTAAATTTTATGTTATATTTTACCACAATACAAAATTCATAAAAATTTTTTAAAAGTAAAACTGAATTTATTCTCCGATGACATGATTGTGAGTCTACAAAATGCTCCTAGAAGTAATAAGTTCTACATCATACAATTCAAAGTCAATATACAAAAATCAAATGTATTTCTATATAGTTGTAATAAACAATTAGAAAAAAATTTTATAATACCATTTACAGTACCATCAAAAAAGCATTATCTATTTAGGGATAAATTTAGCCCCAAAAATATACAAGACTTGTGCACTGGGAACTACAAAACATTACTGACAAAAATTAAAGAAGGTAAATAAATGGAGAGGGAGCACATGAATTGGAAGACCTGAGTCTTATTAAGAAATCAATTCTCCCCAGACTGATCTATAGAGTCAGTGTGATTCTATAATTTATATGGGACTGCAAAGGACCTGAAATAATTAAGACAATTTTTATAAACAACAAATGTGGAGTACTTATGTTACCTGATTTCCAAGACTCACTAAATACTATAATTTATCAAGACAAGGTGGTATTAGCATAAGGATAGAACATATAAATCAGTGGGACAAAAGAGAGAATCAAGAAATGGATGCACATATATGTGGCCATTGTTTTTTGACAGAAGTGAAAAGCTAATTCAATGGTGGAAGAGAAGTTTTTTGGAAAAATAGTGATGGAAAAACTGGATATGATAGGGAAAGAGAGAGGAAGGAAGGAAGGAAAGAAGGAAGGAAGGAAGGAAGAAGGGAGGGAGAGGAGAAAGGAGGGAGGGAGGAAGGAAGGAGGGGAGGAAGAGAGGGAGGGTGGGCAAAAGAACCTTTACTCTTACCTCATGTGATACACAAAAACTGACTCAAAATGTATCATGGACCTAAAGATAAAGAATAACTACAAAACTTCTAAAAGAAAACTTAAGAGTAAATTTTTGTAGAAGTAGGGATCCGAAAAGGTACGTGCACCCCGATGTTTATAGCAGCAATGTCCACAATAGCCAAACTGTGGAAAGAGCCAAGATGTCCATCAACAGATGAATGGATAAAGAAGATGTGGTATATATATATACAATGGAATATTACACAGCCATCAAAAGGAATGAGATCTTGCCATTTGCAATGACGTGGATGGAACTGGAGGGTATTATGCTGAGCGAAATAAGTCAACCAGAGAAAGACATGTATCATATGACCCCACTGATATGAGGAATTCTTAATCTCAGGAAACAAACTGAGGGTTGCTCGAGTGGGGGGTGGGGTGGGAGGGATGGGGTGACTGGGTGATAGACACTGGGGAAGGTATGTGCTCTGGTAAGCACTGTGAATTGTGCAAGACTGTTGAATCTCAGATCTGTACCTCTGAAACAAATAATGCAATATATGTTAAGAAATAAAAAAAAGAAGAAGAAGATAGCAGGAGGGGAAGAATGAAGGGGGGGAAACCGGAGGGGGAGACGAACCATGAGAGATGACGGACTCTGAAAAACAAACTGAGGGTTCTAGAGGGGAGGGGGGTGGGAGGATGGGTTAGCCTGGTGATGGGTATTAAAGAGGGCATGTTCTGCATGGAGCACTGGGTGTTATGCACAAACAATGAATCATGGAATCCTACATCTAAAACTAATGATATAATGTATGGGGATTAACATAACAATAAAAAATTTTTTTAAAAAAAGAGTAAATTTTTGTAAACTTGGGGTAGGCGAAATTTCTTAGACGGGATACCAAAAGCACAAACCATAAAAAATAAAGATATTAAATTAGACTTCATCAAAGTTAAAAAATACTTCTCTTTTTTAGAGACACTACTAAGGAAAGGACAAGACAATCCACAGAATGTGAGAAAATATATCTGATTAATACACACACACATCTGACAAAGGACTTACATCCAGAATATATTTTAACACTCAATAATAAGGAAACAAACAAATATGGGCAAACGTTTGGACAGAAACCACAAAAGAAGATATACAAATGGTTAAAAGCCATGAAATGAGGCTCAACCTCATTTTACCCAGGAAATGCAGAGTAAAACCTACAGCCTACCCTTTCGAACGGTTCACATTAAGAAGACGGACAATACAAGGCACTAACAAAAATGTGGAGCATCTGGGACTCATACATTGCTGGTAGGAACGTTCAATGGTACGAGCGCTCTAGGAAACAATTTGAGAGTTTCTGAAAGTTAGCCATACACTGATCCGATAACCCAGCCATCCCATCCCCAGGTATCTGCCCAAGAGAAATGAAAATCTGTGTCCGCACAAAGATTTGTACACACAAGTTTATAGCACCTTTGTTCACAGTAGACAAATACTGTAAACAACCTAACTCCATCAACTGATGAATGGATAAACTTATGTGGTATGTCCACACAATAAAATACTACTCAGTAATAAAAAAGGGACAAACTACTGCTAACCACACACACACACACACACACACACACACACTGAATCTCAAGAGCATTATTCTAAAAGAAATCACACTCAAAGGAGTACATACTTTACAAATCCATTTTATATGAAACTCTAAAATAAAGACAAATTCAACCTACAGCAACAAAGCAGATCAGTGGTTGCCTAGTGTTGGGATGGTCAAAAGGAGTACCAGCAGAACAGTCTACATAATTTGCAGGGCCCAGTGCAAAATGCAAACAGGGAGCCCCTTGTTCCAACAGTAAGAATTTTAAGGCAGTGGCAACAAAAGGGTCAAGCAAGTGTGGGGCCCCCCTGAGCACGAGCCCCCATGTGAGCGCGCTGCTTGCACACCCATGAAACCAACCCCGGGTACAAGGGGACTTTTTGTGGTGATGAAAATGTTCTGTATCGTGATTTTGGTGGTGGTTACACATTTGTGTACATTTGTCAAAACGCATCGAACTGGGGTTAAAATGGCAGGAATTCCCAAGGCCACTGAGGAGAACAAAACTGCAGACGAACCAGCCAATAATTCCCTGTGATTTTCTGTCTCCATTAAGCTACTAAAAAGAGCCCTTTAGTGTTCAGATTTCAGCCGTGCCCTCTCTAGAAACCTCCCAGAACTTCCTCACCTTCGGCCATTGCTTATTCATCGAATCTCTGCTTATGGGCATTACACAAGGAGCTGGAGATACAAAGATTTTTTAAAAATACAGTTATAGCTCTCAAAGAATAGTCTAGTGCTGTGCTGGGCAGTATAGTGGGCTTTAGCTATATGTGGCTAAATTACATCAGTAAAGATTAAATATAATAAAGAATTCAGTTCCTTATTCACACCAGCCACATGGCAAGTGCTTAATAGCCACCTGTGACTCATGGCTATCATACTGGACAGCAGAGAACATTTCCATCATTGCAGAAAATTCTGTTGGATTGTGCTGGGCATGGCGACAGGCAGGGAGAGATTAAGACATAAATGAGATAGTTCCACATTTCTCCTGGTTTTAAATACTGGCTGACACCACGGTCTTTTGTATTCTATCACCTACAAATCAGAAGTAGCCCCGTAATCAGGTGAGGTGGTTTCGTGAGGTTTGGGGGTCCTGCTTGCAAGGAGAAGAACAGCTACCTTGGAAGGTCCCCTTTTTGCAAACGTGAGCTCAGCTTGCGTTTCTGGGCTGTAACCCTCCTAGAAAGCTCTGGGTCAGTATTTCTCTAGGCCATTACAGTTACCCAGGGATTTGTTGTTGCTCCCAGTACTCCAGGTGGGAGCATCAGTCCAGAGGTCCTTAACCTGTCCTCCCCAAGAGCGGGAGGCACATGCTTACCCACTGGCTTCAACTACACTGGGTCTCAGATTTGGGAGAGGGACAGAGCAGTGGCTCCAGAAGACAAGAGTAATTTTCTGCCCCCTCTGCCCTCAGATTTGGAATCCCCCCTCCTCCTTTCCTGATGAGAATAACTTGTTTGTTTTGATCCCCCATGTGTGGCATAAGCCCCCTCTGCAGCATGCCTGTCAAGGAGTACCACCCTCTGTTGAAGCCCCTCCAGGGATGAGGAGCGCATTATTCCTCCCCAACCACCATAGCCCATTCTATCATTAGGTGGCATTCTTTCTTCAATGGAGTCAGACAGAAGGTGACTATGGGAACTCCACCCATTGCTCCCAGTTCCCTGATTCCTTCTCCTTTTGGAAGTTCTTCACATCTGTGGAGAGGACTCCAGGTGCCCCACCCAGGCTTAGCCTTTCCTCCCTCACAGGTGCTGCCCTATGTGGGAGACTGGGCATGGCCGGCTTCTGCATTCTTTGTCCCAGGAAGTGCTTGTAAATGAATGCTCAAGGTGGCCCCCACAGAATCCCCTGATCAGGAGCCTCACTGAAGGTCTTCTATTGTTGGTGACATCAACAAAAAATCACTAAAATCCACCTCTGTTTTCGGGGCAAAACCATTATTAAAGATGCAAGTCACTTAGGGTTCTCTGCATAAACTCCACATGAGCCATTTCCTTTTTTTTTTTAAGATTTTATTTATTTATTCGACAGAAAGAGTGCGAGAGTACAAGTAGGGGGAGCAGTAGAGGGAGAAGGAGAAGCAGACTCCCCGCCGAGCAGGGGAGCCTGACTCCGGGCTTGATCCCAGGACCCTGGGATCATGACCTGAGCCGAAGGCAGATGCTTAACCATCTGAGCCACCCAGGCACCCCAAGCCATCTCTTTTTAAATGAAAACAGCTTGTTTTTAAAAATTGCCCCAGAGGGTGCCTGGGTGGCTCAGTCATTAAGCGTCTGCCTTCGGCTCAGGTCATGATCCCAGGGTCCTGGGATCAAGTCCCACATCGGGCTCCCTGCTCGGCAGGAAGCCTGCTTCTCGCTCTCCCACTCCCCCTGCTTGTGTTCCTGCTCTCGCTATCTCTCTCTCTGTCAAATAAATAAATAAAATCTTTAAAAAAAAAAAAATTGCCCCAGAAATGTTTGCTCCTTTATTATGAGAACTCTGTGGGCACGTGTCTGTGTATTGGCTTACTTAGCCTAGCCCATTAGGCTGCTCGGAGGCTCTGAGCCAACAGGGCCCTTGACTTTGCCCTTCCTCTGCAGAGGCCCCTTCTCTTACCTGATGCCCCGTCCTGGGCGACACCAACACTTCCGTGCGTGGCTGCTTGTCTAGGGAAGCTCCCAGTGCCTCAGGGACAATGGGGACTGAGGAACCTCCTTATGTCCATCCTACCGGCTCTGTTTCCTCCCACCTCAGCCCTCCTCTTCCTTGCTCTCCCACAAGGGAGCCTGCAGGGGCTATGGGACCGGGACCTGCCTGATGGAGACAAGAAAAGTGAGTCAAGTGACAGCAAAGTCACACCCCAGGTTTCTGAAATGTGTTTTGAAAAGAGGGGAGTGGCTTTGCAGGTGGGCCTAATTGAATGGGTCCTTTACAAAGATAGCCATCAAAAATGTTTTCCTTATTGGCTCTATTACAAAGTATTATTTCATCCAGGAGAATGGCTTTTCTAAGGGCTTCTCTCCCTCTTAGTTCATTTCACATCCTAAGTCCAGTGGAACCAGCCTAGACATGTACTCCCCCCTCCCTCCCCAGGCTTATCCCAGCTACCCCTCCCCCTGCCCAGGCATACCCCAGCTGCCCCCTCCCCAGGCATACCCCAGCACCCCCCTGCCCAGGCGTACCCCAGCTCCCCCCTCCCCAGGCCTACCCCAGCCCCCCTCCCCAGGCATATCCCAGCCTCCCCCTGCCCAGGCATACCCCAGCTCCCCCCTCCCGAGGCATACCCTAGCCCCCCTCCCCAGGCATACCCCAGCCCCCTCCCCAGGCATACCCCAGCCTCCCCCTGCCCAGGCATACCCCAGCGCCCCCCACCCCAGGTGTACCCATACAAAAAGCTGCAGCTTTCCCTTGGAACCTCTCTGGCTCTCTTACTTGCACTTAGGCAGCACAAGCAGACTCACCACCTGGCAGCCTTCCGAACATTCATTCTCAATTGTCCCTGAAGGTGGGCAGGACCCATCCATAAACCCTGGGGGCCCAATGTGTTTCAGAACCCAAAACTCTTTGGATTTTAGGTAGGTAATCAAGTGCACATTACCCACGTTGTATAAAGCCCAGTGGAGTCTGGAGGCAGTACTTAATAGTCAAACGCATCAATATTTCTGCACCAAAACATTTCCATTACATGGGATAAAGATGACAAAGAGCTTCAGGTCAACTAGGTCAGGTTTTGCTGCCACATGAGTTTTTTAAAAATTTAAAGCTTTCAGGGGCACCTGGGTGGCTCAGTTGTTGGGCGTCTGCCTTCGGCTCAGGTCATGATCCCAGGGTCCTGGGATCGAGCCCCGCATCGGGCTCCCTGCTCCATGGGAAGCCTGCTTCTCCCTCTCCCACTCCCCCTGCTTGTGTTCCCTCTCTCGCTGTGTCTCTCTCTGTCAAATAAATAAATAAAATCTTTAAAAAAAAAAATTTAAAGCTTTCAGGGGTGGCTGGTTGGATCAATTGGTAAAGCGTACAACTATTGATTTCAGGGTTTTAAGTTCAAGCCCCACACTGGGTATAGAGATTACTTAAAAATAAGTTCACAAAATAAACTTAAAAGTTTTCAGTGCTTTCTTACCTTTTGGAATTTCAGGTAAGGGATAATAGATCTGCAGAGCCTCTCCTTTCTCTTCTTTCTATTGCTTGAGATATTTTCCAAACTAATCTGCCGTAAAGAGATTCCAACTGTGTTTGTGGGCAAAGTTTGAAAGGCAGTTAATAAATAGTGATGAAATCCTTCTGCTCAGCTCAAATTTAAAGAGAAAAAAAAAATCTGTTTCACCTGGACAAACCCCTTTCACAACGACCCAACATCTGCCCATCTGTCATCATGCGGGTTCCCTAATTTGTCTTCAGAGGACCAAACCATCTGCCACCTTGCAGCCCAGCTACCTTGCACCTGCACCATCCAGATGGCCACCTTTTCTTCAAAAGCAATCGATCTCCTCCTTAAATTCCCCTGCCGTCCAGAGTCCTTGTGTGTCAATCACAGTGTTAACGGGTAGCTTCCTCCTTGAAAGAAAGATGATAAGGACTAATCATCTGAGAGCCACTCACAGACTCCTCTTAAATATAATCAGTGTGTGGTCACAGGAAATCTCTTGATGAACTGCAGAGAAAGTTCCTAGAGGACTTCCCTCAAGATATACCCCACACTGCCTTCAAGTTGACCACAACACAGCTTTTGCTCTGCCCCACACCCACTTTTCACTGAGCCTTCCCTTACCAAACCCACACAATTCCCACATCCCTCCCTCCAGCCTCCCTCAGCAGGTGGGGATATTGTTTTAAAGAGAGCTAGACATAAGTGCTCATATTTCCGCGGCTTATTATCCAGAAGTTGGCCACCTGGAGGGTCCTGTACCCCCAGCCATTGTAATGGCTCCAACACCCATTTTATGATGGTATCTTCCAGTGGCCTCGGATCGCTTCCCTCTCTCCTGGTCCGCTGGCTCTAATTCCTGCTCTCACTGAATTCCACCTCTCTTTTCTCTTGCCTCTGAGTGTGGCCAGTGGCACCTTAACTCAGATGTGGGACACAGCCCCCTTTCTTTGATCATCTCCAAAT
Organism: Mirounga angustirostris; assembly: GCF_029215605.1. NCBI lineage: Eukaryota > Metazoa > Chordata > Mammalia > Carnivora > Phocidae > Mirounga > Mirounga angustirostris. Next base: position 125,223,693 of record NW_026991709.1, read on the forward strand.
ACCTGTCATGTCTGGTGTTGCTAGCAAAACACCTTCCACTCGAGTGTCAGAGGTGGGTGGGGTCTACACTGCAGGCCCAGCCATAAGACAGCTTAGAAGATGCTATCTGCCCTTTTTAGAAGAGGCTTTGACCTCTCAGGTCCAGTTTCCTGCCTCTCCGCACACCCTCCCTCTATGCTCCATCTCAAAACCTTGCTCATTTGAATGTACAGAGCAATTTCATTCCCTTGGCTGCAGTGAGGCTGAAAGTGATCAGGCCTAACTCAGCCAAGGCCAAACCACGTGAGCCCTACCACACTGGCCACCAGTGGGCGTCCCTTCGATGGGCACCTGCACGTTCTGTCTGTGGGCAGAAGTGAGGTATGTGTGCACCTGGGATCTGATCCTGCTGGGTCTGGGTATATTTGTGTTCCCATATCTGTCTGTGTCCTGTGAGGATTTCCAGGTGTAATAAATCATAGCTAGCAAAAACTGAGTGCTTACTCTGGGTCAGGCAGCGTTCCACATACCTTATGTATAATTGTGACAATCTGACAACATTCCCCTTTTATTACCATCCTTGTTCACAGATAAGAGACCGAATGGAAAAATTAAACAACATTATATGTGCTCAAGTATCTGGGTATCTCTGGGCTTGGGGTCACCTTATGCATCTGTGTATGTGTGTTACATAATTATGTGTTACATCCGTGTGTGTGTACGTGCGCACGCATGTGTGTGTGTGTGTGTGTGTGTGTAGCCCAAGAAACCGGGTTGGTCTCTCCTGCCCTGGTCCTCGGAAGGGTTCGTGCCTGATGTGATAGGCCTTGGTGTGTGGCCCAAGAACAGGAATGGGGAAAGGGACAACTGTGCCTGTGTGTGACAGTTTGGCCCAGGCCGCTGACCTGCTGTTTCAGCAAGACCAGTGTTGCATGTCCCCTGTGATCTCTTTCATGGGAACTAGGGGTGAGGTCAAATAAGTGGCCAGGGGTCTGGGTACTTCTCTCTCTGCCCTGATACTGCCAGGCTCAGCTCCAGTCAGACCAAGGGAGATGGGGTCCAGGTGCCATGCAGAGAGACAAAAGGTAGGATGTCTTAGCAGTGACAGCTTGACTCACAAAGGACTGTTATTGAGCAGTGATGACAAATGAGGCTTCTCCTTTTTCACAAGTGAAAAGCCACCTCTCTAGGAAGGTTTAAACATTTCCTACCTCAGCCAAATACCGAGAGGCGACTTCCGCTGTGCTGAACATCTTACAACCACCATCAGTAATCCTTATAGAGCAGGATGAGGGTATCTTGTTGCAATAGTCCCCTAGTTACAGATGAGCACATGAGGCTCAGAGACGCTAAGTGATTTGTCCAAGGCCACATGGCTAGTGGCAGATCCAAAATGCACATCCAAGTCTTTCTGCTTCCAAAGCTTGGACTCCTTCCACTATATCAAAGTATCTGTGAACTTCCTGATTCTTCCTTGGGATTTTCCCATTCCTAGCATAAGGTGCCACCTCACAACAAACAGGCTGCTATGTTACTGTGACCCCAGGGTTTTCTGGCTTGGAAGGGGGGGATTAGCAGCCTCCCTCTGGGCCTGGACTGTCCATTTAAAAAAGCAAAAGTCTCCCCAGCAGCCACTACTATTGTTCCTCCTTAGAAACAGTGAGGGGAACAGAAAGCACTTGCCCACAGTCACCCACGGGGGGTCTGGGCAGGATGACGCCTAGAAGCCAGCCTCCTACAGCAGGATGTGTGGTCCTGAGCCGCTCCCTGACCTTATGCGGTGTGACTGATAGTGGGGGGATCAGAACACTCCATGAGAAGAATCTCACAACCCCTGCAGGGCCCATGGGGACCAATCCTCCACCCATCTCTGCCTAAGAAGGGCTCTGAGGATAGAGCTCCGGATCCTCAACACAGCCTCCCAGGTCCTGGCTGACCTGAATCCTGCCTCAGCCCTTCACTCCCTACCCCATCCCCCGCTCAGGCCACACTTATACCTGTTTCTCAAAGTCGTCGAGCTCTCCACTTCCTCCATCCCCTCTGCTTGGAATGTTCTTCCCTGGTGAACTTCCCATCCTACTGTCTCATCCTAACTGCACTGTCCTCAAGGAAGCCCTCCCTGGCCCTCTGGGTCCTGCCAAGACCTCTGTTAGGTGCATTCAGAGGCCCTGGACTAGGTTCAAATTGCAGGGAATCACTCGTGATTGTTTGGTATCCTTCTTCCACCCTAGACCACAGGATGTATGACAGCGGAGACCATCTGTGTCTCATTCACCACTGTGTCCCCAGTCCACGCTGCTTGGCACATAGCAGTTGTCCAGTAAATATTTGTGAAATGAATATAGACATGCTGGGAGGAAGGCAGGAAGGCAGGAGGGAAGGAAAGAAGGGACGAAAGAAGGATGGACAGAAAGAAGAAAGGAGGGAGGGAGGAAGGAAGGAAGGAACGGAGGGAGGAAGGAGAAAAGGAGAGACAGAAAGGGAAGGAGGGAAAAAGAGAAGGGCTGTCAGCCTCTGAAACCCCACAATTTCCGCCCTTTGGAGCTCTGAGACACACCAGCTCATTTTGCCAGAGAGGTCAATTGCAAAGCTATCATTCCTTTGAGGTCACTGGGGGGAGAAAACCTATCAGAACCAGGCAGTAAGAGGAAGCCTTCCCCGGGAATGCAGAGACCTCTGTTCTGTGGCTTCCTGATTCACCTTCCAGACACGTCAGTGACGTTGTCTTTCCTCAAGGTGCTCATCACTCACAGGCGTGACTACCCTGGACTCAGCCGTGCTGAGATGACTCAGTCTACACTCCAGCCAGACTTCCCGCCGTCTCCTGCTTGCCGTGCCAGCTGGGCTCCCAGGCCCTGACAGCGCACATGCTCAGGCTGAGGTCACTGTCCCTCCCTGACTGACCTTCACCACCACTGTCTCAGTCATGGGGAGCTTGGTGCGCGGTCCTTTCTCTCCTTCACCAAGGAGGGTTCATTTGTCATCTCTTTCTGGAAGGAGGAAACCGTAGACCAGAGGGGAACCGGAAGGAGAAGGAAGGGAACCAGAGACTCGCGCTACCTGCTGCCACAATCCTGCCCCTCTTCCGGTTCCGGAAGCCAGAAGAGGTCCTTGCCAGCGACCCTGACAGGGCCCCGCCCCGGGCGAGGCGGCCCCGCCCCTCCGTCGTGTCGCCTGAGCCTCGCGGTGAGTCTCACTTGCCCCCGGGGATTCTGGGGGATCTGGGGGAGGGTGCGAGAGAGGCCCGTCCGGCCGCGTGTGAGAGGCCCCGGGCAGTGGGACGCCCGCTTGCTCACGGCTGCGGCCGGACCAGCAGTGGCTGTGCACGCAGACGCGTCTCCCCACTTAACCACCGGCCCGCAGAGAAGTCGGCTGGAGCCGCGCCGTGGGGGCGGGAGGCGACCACAGGCCACAGGTCCGCGGGGGTGCTCAGACCCTCACATCCCCAGGATGGTGTTCTCATAGCCCAGGCCTCTCTGATGGGAAAGGCCTTTAGAAGCCCACAGCCGGCTCTTCCCAGAAAGCTTCCCGACGGAACCCAGCAGTGAGGGGCACTGGGTCCCAGCTAGGGCAGAATGCCCCGGCCGGGGGCAACACAGCGCCGCTCACCTTCTCCCCGGCCCCCCACCCCCACCCCCCTGCAGGCCTTCTCCCATTTCTCCTAGAGGCACCAGCAGTTGGCAAACTTACTGGGCTTACCATTGTCCCCAGAGCATCTCATGGGACTGCTGTACGCGCATAACGTTTGAGGGAATGCTGATCTGCTCCAGACCCCTCAGTTTACAAAGGGAGAAACCGAGGTCTGGGTCATACTGGTGGGAAAAGGCTGAGCTGGACCTGACAGTAGAGCTTCTGGTTGCAAGGTCTCCCTGCGAACTCCCTCTTTCTCATCCCTACATGACCTCCAGGGCCAGCTCCCAGCCTTGCTCAGAGATAGATCGTAGGTGCCTGCCCCAGAGAGGGGCTTGAGATTTGAGTTCTAGGAGGAAAAAAAAAAAAAAAGACAAAAAGGAGGCTTTGCCAAAGAAGGGAGGTTGGTTTAGACTCTCCTCCTCCAGAAAAAGTAAGCTGTCCCTCTGAAACCTCAAGCAGAACTCATCAAGGACATTCCGACCTTGAACTCTAAACAGACTAGACAGGCAACTCACACCTGGAGCTATTCATAATTAAGTGACAGAGTACAATGAAACAGAGTACATATCTACAAGTGAAAAAAATATAATTTTCTTTCCTTGTTATTTTTTTAAAGATTTTATTTATTTATTTGACACAGAGAGAGAACACAAGCAAGGGGAGCGGCAGTTTTTTGGTGCTGTAAAATTTACCAAGTGCTTTCCTTCAATCAATCTCTCTCCCCCCTTTCATTTTTTATAGCCCTATCACTTCTGAATATTAGCTTATATGTGTACCTATTGATTTGCTTATTAACTGTCTCCCCCAGTAGAACATAAGTCCCATGATGACAGATTCTAGATTTCTTATTTATTCATTGCTGTTTTCCTAGCATCTAGAACAGAGCTTGGCATATAATAGTTCATAATTTAATAAATGTTTGTTCAATGAATCAGTGAATAAAATTATCAGGGTTACAACCGTTTCTGACAGGGATTATTATCCCCATTTTTACGGATCGGTATGCTGGGGTCATGGAGGCTAAAATAGCTTTGCCCAAGGTCGGACAACCACCGGTGGTGTGAGTGCCCCAGACAGGGCCCCGTGCTAGCGGCCTGCCCAGCCCAGATGGGGCTAGGAGAAGCTCTGCAATGTTAGGCGAGCACACGCTGCTGGAACGTGAAGATCTGGGGGAGACCCTGAGCCTCAACCTTCTTGTCTGTAAAATGAAGCCTTCAAGGGCTGCCTGGATGACTCAATTGGTTAAGCATCCAACTCTTGGTTTCAGCTCAGGTCATGATCTCAGGGTCATGAGATCAAGCCCCGTGTTGGGTCCGTGTTCAGCGAGGAGTCTGCTTGAGATCCTCTCTCTCCCTCTGCCCCTCCCCCCCCGCTCAAAATAAATAAATAAAGAAATAAATAAATAAATAAATAAATAAATAAATAAATAAATAAAATCTTTTTAAAAAAAGGAAGGCTTCAAGTAGATGATGGCTCAAATCTCTTTTAGCTTTGAAGTGCTAAAACAGTATCTCCTTCACAACAGTTGGACCTTATCCAGAGGACGTGGGCACCAAATTCTATCTTCCCCCATTTTCCACATGTAGTGGCAGGAATATTCTAGTCCAAAGTCCAGCTCATCAGGCCCTTTGTCACATGGGGCCCTGTGGGCTTGGATAGGCTAAATCAGGGGCTGAGAGTCATAATAGCTAAGCAATGGAAACAACCTAAATATCCACTGACTGATGAGTAGATAAAGAAAATGTGGCGTGTACATACAATGGAATATTATTTGGCCTTAAAAGAAAAAAAAGAAGGAAATCCTGCCATTTGCAACAACATGTATGGATGTGATGGTTACTTTTATGCGTCCACTTGACTGGGTTAAGGGATGCCCAGATGGCCGGGCAAAAATTATTTCTGGATATGCCTGTGAGAGTGTTTCCAGAAGGGATTAGCATTTGATTCAGTAGACTCGGTAAAGAGGTCAACCCTCACCCACGTGGGGCAGGCATCATTCAATCCATCGAATCGAGGGCCCAGTTGGAACAAAAAGGTGAGGGAAGGGCCAATAGGCTCTCTCTTCTTCAGCTGAGACACCCATCTTCTCCTGCCCTCAGACCTGGGAGCCCCTTGGTTCTCTGGACTTACACCAGTGGTCCCCTGGTTCTCAGCCCTTTAGACTTGAACTGAATTATGCCACCAGCTTTCCCAGTTTCTGCTTTGCAGATGGCAGATTGTGGGACTTCTCAGCCTCCCTAACAGTGGGAGTCAGTTCCTATAATAAATGTCCTCTTATTTCTCTCTCTCCTCTCATCTCTCTCTCTCTCTTCATGTTGGTATATAGAGATAGATATTTATGTATCATGTTGGTTCTGTTTCTCCGAAGAACCCTGACTAATACAATGAACTTTGAGGTTATTATAACTGAAATAAGTCAAACACAGGAAGACAAATACTGCATGATCTCACTTCTACGTAGAATCTAAAATAGTCAAACTCATAGAAGCAGAATATAAAATGGTGGTTGCCAGGGATTGAGGGGGCAGAGGTAATGAGGAGGAGATGGTCAAAGTGTACAAAGTGTCAGGCGTGCAAGATAAGTAAGTTTTGGAGATGTACTGTACAGCATAGTGCCTATAGCTAACAATACTGTATTGCTGGGACACCTGGGTGGCTCAGTCGTTTAGCGTCTGCCTTCGGCTCAGGTCATGATCCTGGGGTCCTGGGATCAAGTCTCTCATCAGGCTCCCTGCTCAGCCTGGAGTCTGCTTCTCCCTCTCCCACTGCCCCTGCTTGTGTTCCCTCTCTCGCTGTGTCTCTCTCTGTCAAATAAATAAATAAAATCTTAAAAAAAAAAAAATACTGTATTGCTTAAAATTAAGAGGCAGAACTAATGTTAAGTGTTCTGACCGCACACATAATAGTAACAACAACAACAACAATAATAGTAATAATAAAGGGGCAAGAGGAAACTTTGGAAGGTGATTGACATGTCTATGGCCTTGGTGGTGATGGTTTCACAGGTGGAAACTTAGCCCCAGACTCACTGAGTTGTAAATGTTAAATATGTATAGACTTTACATGTCGATTACACCTCACTGAAGTGTTCCAAAGAAAATCAGGGACTGAGGGGTGGGACCACAGTGGGGGCAAGGCTGAGTGCCGAGATAAGAGCACCTAGGGGATATGGCAGGAAGGAAGGGGCTGCAGACAGGAGAGCAGAGCCATGGCCAGAGGGGTTTTGGGTGGCCCAAGAGTGGCCTGCTGTCCTCTCTCAGGCTCTCTCCATGTCCCTGCAGGGAGCTCTCCCCCAAGGTGCAATGCCTTCTTACTTAGGCACCTTCCAGGAGGTGAATGAGGGATGAGCAGTGATATACAAGGCTGGCCCCCTGCTGAGTACTGTCAGGAATGGTGCAGCAAGGGTCAAGAGTGGCTTTTTCATACTGTGGGTCACCATTCCCTAGGTGTTCATCAAATCAACTGAAAGCAGAATTTTCAAGCATTTTTAAAAAGGAAATAGAAAACAAAATAGCCTAGAATAGAAAACAGCCAAGTGCTTTGCACATAGTGAATGTAAGTTTTATGTCATTAAATTTTTGTATCTGGGGACGCCTGGGTGGCTCAGTCAGTTAAGCGGCTGCCTTCGGCTCGGGTCATGATCCCGGGGTCCTGGGATCGAGTCCCACGTCGGGCTCTCTGCTCTTCGGGAAGCCTGCTTCTCCCTGTACCCCTCCCCCTGCTTGTGTTCCCTCTCTCGCTGTGTCTCTCTCTGTCAAATAAATAAATAAAATATTAAAAAAAAATTTTTTTGTATCAAGTGTGCGAGGGTGTGTGTCTAATTATACTACACTGGGTTGCGATACAAAATGCTTTTTTTTATTATAGATTGCGGTCAACGAGTTTGAAGAAACCAAACCGCCGGTCTAGAAATCTTTTCTTCGCTCATTATCTTTGCTTTTCAGAAATGTGGGAAAGTCCCCTCTGAACTTAGCACATTTTCTTCTATTAGTCAAGTGAGCACGCACCGAGCAGCTATTCCTGCTGGGGACTCAGAAGAATGGGTGCCTGCCCCTCAGGAGGTTGTGCTGGGGCTGGGCCAAAAACCAACGTAGAAGGCACTGTGACAAAAGGGGCAAGAGTGGGGCTAGATGAGAGGCTGGATGTTTTAATGTGGCCACTCTGACGCCACCTTCTTGACACTTTCTAAAATCATCAGTTTGCGAAACAGAATCTTATCACGCCTGATAAGATCCTCACCCCAGCCAAGGAGGCTCAGGACTAGGATAGGAATGTCTGTGTACTTGGCCTTTTTTTTTTTTTTCAGCCTAAAGTTTAATAGCTGGGTTTCAGACTGAGTCAAAATGTCCCCGCATCAAGACAACCGTGTGAAACAGCTGCTGTTGTTACAGTCAAGATGCTGCAGGAAAGTTCCACGGACCTTCCCTGTGGGCCCCCCTCACACAAACTCTCGTTTCTCCACTTTGCCAATTTGAGGTCAGTGTGCCTTAAAAAGGGTGGCATTTATGTCAGCCAGTCCTGGCCTCCTGGGTGAGGGCTAAGTAAACAGGAGTCCTGGGGAAAGACCATTTCTTCGTGAGGGCCCACGGTGGATTTTTCCAGGGGAATGAAAGGTTGCCTTTGTACAGAGGAGAAGGGAAACAGAATCTGCTGTTTCACGGCTACCCATTCTCCGTGACCTCATCAGTGTTGACTTTCTCGCCATTTCACCTCTCTTAGAGCCACAGAGAAGGCAGGGGGGAGCCTGGCGAACAGTGCCACCTTCACTATAGAGAGCGGTCGGGGAGGGGGAGAAGGCACTGACAGCCGCCCCTCACGCCGGGTGACACGGGCTGAAGGAAGGAGCGGGGCAGCCAGGAGTCCCTGACACAAAGCTGCCTTGCCTTGGACAAGGTGTGTGCAGGTTTCAAAGGCCTACCAGCCAGACGTCGATTTTTTGGCTTGCATTATTTTTCGCAGGAGGAAGCAACATGGAAATGACACCTGCCCTGTAATTTAGGCACTTCCTGGAAAACCATAATTACCCATCACATTATAATTACCCACCGCTGCTCCCTTCCATTTGGAACTCTTGTTTCCGTGAGTTCTATTCTTAAATTCCTTCCCCGCCCTGAGAAACAAGACAAAGCATTTGAAATGGTTTCGTGGTGAATATTTTTCTCCTCCTAGGACCTTTATATATTCCCTGCTACCCCCTGAACATCTATTTTAATTTTCATATAAATGAGATTATTTTTCTAAGTGACTGAAAGGAAAGGAACAAGGGGTTATTTTCCACGACCAGCAAAGAATAGAACTGAACGTCATCTCCTGATTTTGTTTCTTCTTTAAAACTTCTAGAGAGAATCCTGCTTCTTCAGGCAGAGCCAGCCTGGTGCCTCAGTAAGGACCTACTACCACACAGCTGTTTGACTTTGCACGAGGCACCCCTTTTTCCAGGGGCTGGCTTTCCAATGAGAGAAACGAGGTTTAGATTAAATCTGCATTTTTCAAGGGCTGGAGTTCCAACACCAGGGATTTTAGGTGACACAAGAGCAGAGCATCAAAGGACATGGAAGCTGGCTCTGAAAGAGCACTTTCCTTTGCAGTGACCTTTTGGTTTTTTAATCCTGTAGAAGAGAAGGTCTCCGTTTGGTGCCCACGGGCCTTTAACGCTTCTCTAATGACTTTGATCTTCCTTTACAACAGATTGAGCAGGTCTTAGGTCCTAGCCACCTGCTGGCAATAGCAGCTGGAATTTAATAACTTCATTTTGATTTTATGATTTTTATTTTTTTCTGCCACCTTCTACTTATTTTAACTATATCTAATTTTCTATTTATGGTGAAAATACAGCATCTTTTTAGTTTTTATTTTCTGGTTGAAAAAGGGCTTCCCATTTTAACATGGGCGGGGAAAGCAGGGCTTGAGGTAGGGAGGCGCTTTAAGTAAACCTGTCAGGATTAACCTCTCCAAATATTAGACAAGACCAAGGAAAAATATACAAAGATGTTTTTTTAAAGATTTTATTTATTTATTTGAGAGAGAGAGAGACAGAGTGTGAGTGTGGGGAAGGGTAGAGGAGAGAATCTCAAGCAGACTCTCCAGTGAGTGCGGAGCCCATGCAGGGCTCGATTCCATGACCCATGAGATCAGAACCTGAGCTGAAACCAAGAGTCAGACGCTCAAGAGACTGAGCCACGCAGGTGCCCCACAAAGAGTTTTTATATACGCCTTGTCTCCCTACACACACAGCCTCCCCTACTATCAACATCCGGCACGAGAGTGCCATGTCGATTACAAGTGATGTACTTATACTGACACATCATTGTCACCCAAAGTCCATAGTTTACATTGGGGTTCACTCTGGGTGTTGTACATTCTATGGGTTTGGAAAAAGGTGTAATAACATGTATCCACCATTACAGTTTCATACAGAGTAGTTTCATTGCCCTAAAAATGCTCTGTGCTCCACCTACTCATTCCTCCCTCTCAACTCTCAACCCCTAGAAACTACTGATCTTTTACTATTTCCCATAGTTTAACTTTTCCAGAATGTCATCTAATTGGAATCATACCAGTGTGTAGCCTTTTCCGATTAGCTTCTTTCACTTAGTAATATGCTTTAAGTTTCCTCCGTATCTTTTCATCGCTTGACGATTCATTTCTTTTTTAGCACTGAATACTTATTGTCTTCATGTACTTCAGTTTATTTTATCCATTCATCCACTAAAGGACATTGTGGTTGCTTCCAAGTTTTGGCAATTACAAGTAAACATCCATGTGCAGCTTTTATGTGGACATAAATTTTCAACTTGTTCAGGTAAATACTAAGGAGTTCAATTAAGTTCATACGGTAAGAGTATGTTTAGTTTGTAAGAAACTCCCTGTCTTCCAAAGTGGCTGTACATCTGGTATGCCCTATATATACTGCATTTTGAGATATTGATTGATTTGGTTACAAAGAAAATTTAACAAGTAAGTGCATTTGCAAATATGGAATCCTAGAATAATGAAAATAGACTATTTTCTTCCCTCTTTTGCCTTTTCTTATTTTTGCTGGTTTCCATTTTTCCCTTTGTTAATTTGAAAGTTCTATCTACTTTTCCATTCCATTCTCTCCTGGGTCACTTATATGTGGAGAGCATCTTTTCTAGAATATTTTCAGCAGATGGGGTTAGCCTTAGAAAAATTTCTTTTTCCTTAACGGGTGAATCACTTCAAAAGGCACAGTCCTACGGAGCCTATTTCAATTAGCTTGTAGCTTCTAGTACTAGATGGGAAGTGTAATGCCAACCTGATTCTTTTCTCTTTTCAGATAAGTTGAGGTAATTGCCTGGACCCTATAACATTTTCCTCTTTTATCCTTTATGGTTCAGAAATAGCCAGGTACTTTCTTGTCCATTCAGCCTGAAATTCAGAAAATCCTTTCAGTCTTGCAGATTCAAGTCTTCCTTCTGTTCAGGGCAATATTTTTCTATGACATTTATTATTTCTTTCATCTATTCCCTTTTCTCCTTCTGGAAGTCCTGTTATTCATATGTTAGGTCATTAGATCTACCCTCCAAGACCAATTTTTCCCGATTTCCATCTCTATAATTTTGTTCTGTACTTGAAGCTATTTGCTGACCTTGATTTTCCAGGCTACTTATCTGAATCTCAGTGGTGGTCATTTTCTCCTTCAGCTCTTCAATTGAACTGTTTAGTTGGGAAATCACATTTTTAGCTCCACAGTCTCTTTTTACTGTATTTAAATATCTGCAGGGCTTATTATTTTTTTAAATTCATGTTACCATCTGCCTCTTTCAGCAGTTCTAGTTCATTGGATGTACCTTCTGTTTGTCCTTCCTCTCCCTGCCAGCTCACTGAGGCTCAGGTCCAAGTGCTGGAGCACCCTAAGGGATGGGCATTCTGTCAGTGGAAAAAGGCGAACGGACGCTATCCTCATCAAGGCAGCTTAGATGTGGGCACACTGCCCATTTCCTGTGGAAGCATCTAGAAAATGCTTCCCTGGTCTGGGTTCCATGGAGTCTCCAACCTCAGGAACAAGGGAACTTAACCCTTACTGGTTTAACAACTTCTTAGCTGCTGAGATGAGGCACAGGGGACAAGGTGTCTCTACCTGGCCCAGTGTCAGCCTTCCCCTGAGGGGCCACAGATCAGGGTCTAAGTTCCTCAGGCTCCACCTCTTCTCAAACCTTGTTTCATGTACAAACTGATGGGGTAGAACAACTATCTCTCATTCTTTCCACTGGTCCCTACAACTGTTTAGTAAAGGAGAGAGAAATTAATTATGAAGTGGATGGAAAGGGGGCCACAGTCAGGTTACCATATCCCCAGAATCACCTCTAAAATATCCCTTAAAAATAAAAAGTTTTAAAAGATTTATTTATTTATTTTAGAGGTGGGGAGGGGGGGAGAGGGAGAGGGAGAGAGAGAATCCTCCAGCAGACTCCTTGCTGAGCGCAGAGGCCTACACTGGCTCCATCTCAAGACCCTGAGATCATGACCTGAGCTGAAACCAAGAGTCTGCAGCCCAACCGACTGCACCACCCAGGCGCCCCTCCGTTAAAAATAAATTTAAGGTAAAAAAGCAAGAGGATTTACAGAAACATATCAAATAAATATTATAGGTAGTACATGATATGACAACAGTCACAAAGGTGGTGTGTGAATGACAAAGCCTGAGAAATACTGCACCAGAAAAATGTTGACTTTCCCTTCCAACTCTGGTGTTATTACTCTGTATAGCAGAATCACCCAATATTCTTCCAACAGTGTTGTGTACCCCTTTAAAGGAAAAAAAAGGGGGAGATCACAATCAAGATAACTAGTGAAATGACTTCTCCGTGGTCAGGCGACCCATATATACATATACACACACACACCACACACACACATACATACACATACATATGCATATATATTTTCATAAGTATACCATGTACGCATGATACATATGCATCATATGCATATACCTAGATCTCAGATTGAAGGCAGATAATTAAAGAAAGCAAGGAGGCAGGGATTATAATGTTTTATGTATAATCCAGTTGAGCGACAGCAGCAAGGACACAGACCGCTGGCCCTATTAGAGAAGGGCGGGACCGGAGTTGTGGCCATCCTAAGGGACTTCCTCTCACAGGGCACCCTCTCCATTTACCGCAGCGAAAAATCTCGTTCAAACTCAGAGCCTCCGTGTCTCCTTTGTTGTATGGTGTTCATTGTTACTCCTCCAGGCAGTGTGGGGAAGTGGGGGAGGGAAGGTCACTGCGGCACCTCTTAGAAGCCCTGAGGGCACACACACCCCCCTCAAAGCCACAGACACACACGCAAGCCTTAAACATGCCAACATCCCCAGCCCCAGGTCACCGGGCTGCCTCTAGCTCCTCAACAACAAAAGGGGCCTGGCCCAGCGTGCGAGGGGTCCTGCCTCCATTTGCAACGGACTCGCCCAACTTGTTCGACTTCCCTGAGGACTGAACACTAAGCTCACCAAAGTGCCTCCCCGCCTTCAGGAAAACTTCAGGCCCGAGGGGATGGACAGAAAGGGCTGCGGTCGGGTCGCCTGCCTTGCCCGCTTCCGGTTGACTTTGTTTAAGGAGCACGAAGCACGGGGAGGGCACCCAGCCTGTAAGAGCGGCGCGCAGGCCTGCGGGCCAGCGGGGCGAAACGAGCGCTCTTGAAGGGGTCCTCGGCGGCGCGCGCACCCACTTGCCACCAACAAGTGGCAGAGCCAGGGCCAGGCTGCAGCCCTCCCAACTCCGATCCAGGGCTCGCTGTGTCACTGCCCTGGCTGAGACCCCCCCCCCCGCCAGCCCCCTTGGCTTATGATAGGGAGTTTGTCGCTCCAAAGCAAACCCCCTTCGTTCCGAAGTCGGCCTCGGTGCCAGCAAAGAAAGCCACTGCGCCCTCGGCGCGGGGCTCGCCACACCTGCGACCTTTCCAAGGCCTCCCGGGCCCCGAGCCCCGCGTGAGCGGAAGCACGTAAGTGTGCGTGTGCGCGTGCGTGCCCGAGCGCACACGCGGCTCTGGCTCGGCGCCCTGGCCCAGCCGCGGGGCACCGGCGCACGGGGACCGGCGAGCCCGGCCTGCGCCGCGCAGAGGTCGGCTGGCCCGGTTGGCGCGTGGCCCAGCCCCGCGGGGGGCGCGGGGGTTCGGAGAATTCGGTCATTGTTCGCGGGGCCGGGCGGTCGCCGCTGCAGCCGGCGGGCCGCAAGCCATTCAGCCGACAGACGGCGTCTCGCGCTGCGGCGGCGCGTCTCCCGCGCGCACCTGCCCGCGCCCCTCCCCTCCCCGCCCGCCATCTGTCGTCTGCGCGCCATTGTCAGCAGCCGTGGCCGGCGTCCTGGACGACGCCCAAGGGGACCCGGGGCTTAGGCCGGGCGAGAGGCAAACAAGGAGAGTTTATTCCCAGCCGCATTTGGAGGTGACCTTAAGCAAAAAAGCCGAGCCCGGGTGTGTGTAGGGGGGGCATCCGCCCACTCTCCCACCCTCCAGCTTTCAGCGCAGGGTTTCTTTTGGGGCCCCTCCTGGACCCGGACGCGCATGGGCCGTGATCAGAGCGGGAGCCTCCTGCTTGAGCTTTCTGGGATGTTCTCTGGGACTGGAGAAACCTGTCAGCTGGCAGATCCCGCCGCTAGCTTCCTAGAAGAGCCCCTGGGAGCCCGTTTCAAATGCAGATGCTGGTTTTGTCTGCACGTCTGATCCTCCAAGTCTACCCCAATTGTCCGGGCCTCTTGGGATACTGGATTGAAAGAAGAGTTTCTCTTTTCAAGTCCCACCAGCCAGCCTGCTGTCCTGGCAGTCTTTTCTTCACCCACATTTGTTTAATATCTCACATCTATCTTTCTTTAATGTCACTGGAAGTTTCAAATGCTTTGATGTATCCCGACCAAAAAGAAAACAAACATACCAAAACAAAACAGCTATGCTCATTGTGGTCATTGTGAGCTTGCCTTTTCAGAGTAGGACTTTTGTCCCCCAAAGATTCTAATCCTCCCTCCCTCCTAGGTACTTCCCCAGCCCCAGCCTGAGGAGCTCACCCTCTGCTCACCCAACCCCACCCCACCATCCTCGTCCCCCCTCCCCTCCCATCACCTCTTTCCACAGATGGGAAACCAAAGGCAAAGAGACAGGAGATGCTGTGGATAGATGTGGACTTTCACTCTCTGGATTTACAACAAAAAGTACCCACACTCAATCGGGATTACGCTTTCTAACAGGCGTTTCCATGCAAAGAGGGATGTCAGAGCTCAAGGGGGTTAGATGTAGGGCTTCTCCATGGCAGTAGCTGTCTGTCTCTTGACCCTGCTGCCAGGAAAAGGGAGCACCCGGAGGTTTCCGACCCCCTGGAAGCATGCTCACCACACCAGGCAGAGCAGGATCCCATACGGAGGCTCTCCTCCTCTAGAACTTTGAGTGCCTCCAACTCGTAATTCCCCATCCAAACGAGGGCCTGGTAAGGAGAAATCAGAATTAAGAATGGAGAAGCCTTGCTGGGATAATGCACCTTAGGCCTCCTCCCTTGGACAGAACTAGAAACAGAAAAAATGTACTTCTGTGAATCCTCTTTCCCATACCCTTCAACTCACAGATGGATTCTTTAAGTGTGTTAATATTACTCATGATTCCTGGGCTCTGTGTGTGTGTAGGTAATACATGCACATGGTACAGAAAATTCAAAAGGAACAAATGGTTATTCGGTGAAAAACAATTTTCCCTTCCACCCTGTACCCAGAATGCCAGTGTTTGGTTTTCTGTTTCTGTTTGGCCCCAAGAAGACTAGACTTCCCTCTGGGCCTCTGGGCTCCCGACTTTCCTCCAGCTGTGGGATCTGGTACAAGACTCTCCTTCTCCCTGACCCTCTGCTGCCTCCCCAGTACTACAAGGGTAAGAACACTCACCACATGAGGTCCTTAGGACCAATGAGAACATGTGAAATGTGTTCCAAGCCTGCTGAAGCCTTGTCAGTTATCACTGTTAGAAACAAAGCACAGTTCTCACACCCCTCCCCTGGTCTAGCAAGATCCGAGAGAATAGGATTTGAAGGTCTTGGATAAGAAGAGGAAAGCTTTGGGGAAGGCTGGGTGACTCAGTCAGTTAAGCATCTGCCTTCAGCTCAGGTCACGGTCCCAGGATCCTGGGATCGAGTCCTGTGTCAGGTCCTCGCTCCGCGGGGAGCCTGCTTCTCCCTCTCCCTCTCCCTCTGCCTCTCCCCCTGCTTGTGCTCTCTCTGTCTCTCTGACAAATAAATAAATGAAATCTTTAAAAAAAAGAAGAGGAAAGCTCTGGCAGCTGGGACACTCTAGGCTGTTACAATGTGAAGGACAGCTGGAGTTAAGAAAAAATGGGAACAAGAGGCTGAAGAGAGGTGTGTCAGGTTATGCCGCATAACAAACAACCACAAACTATATATGATAATAGGAATTTTATTCTTGCTTAGCATCTGTGGGCCACCTGTAACTCTGCTTGAGGTCGTGGATTTGTGGGGTAGCTGGAGTGGTTCCATTTCATGTGTCTTATTCAGGGGCTAGATTGAGGGGTCCAGCTCCCTAGGGGATATTCTTCCAGCAATGACAGAAGCGTGAGGCACGAAGCCAGACTACACAAGCATAATATCTGCTAACATCTTATTGGCCAAACTAAGTCACATGGCTAATCCAAAGTCAAGGGAGTAAGGTTCACTCTACCCAGTGTGAAACGGTGGCAAAGGTATGTATTGCCATGGAGCCAAGAATTGGGAGCAATCTTTCAATTCCTTCTCTCTACATTCCCTGCCTAGATAACACCTATCCCCAACAGCCTTAATACCACGCATTTGCTAAGGATTCCCTAACTTACATTCCAGTCCCACAGCTGTCCCCTAAGTTGTAAACAACCCCCCCCATCTCCACTTGTAGATATCATGCACTTCTTCAAGTGAATCTCTTGGTTCTCTGTCCCTACCCCAAACTGATTCCAGCAGTGGTCCCTCCTTCTACCCTCCTGCTCAAAGAAGATGCAAAGGATCACCTTTCACCCACTCTCTCCCTTACCCGCACCACCAAACTCAACTCATCAGCATGATGCTGCCTCCACAGCATGCCTCGCCCTGGTCTAAAACCCCAGCAGCTCTCGCCTGGATGACTGTCGTAGCTTCATAACTGCTCTCCCTGCTCTTCCTTTGCTGCTCCTTACCCCGGTGGTTCCCATCTCAGAGAAGAGCAAAGTCCTTATAATGCTATACAAAGCCCTATATAACCTGCCCTCACTCCTCCACCTCTCTAGTACTCTGGCCCTCACACTTTCTGCTCTGGCCACACCACCCTCCTTACTGCTCTGCAGACACCATCAGGCATACACTGGCCTCAGAGCTTTTGCATTTGCTGTTCCCTCTACCTGGAAAACTCTTCCTCTGAACTTCAACACTGCTAGTCCCTTGCTTCACCTCCCCAGGAAAACTTCCCCTGGCCACCTTATCCAAAACTTCACCCTTTACCCAAACTTTCAGGTCCCTTTCCTTACCACTATTGAACCAATTATACAATTTACTTGTTTGTTTTCTTTATTTTCTATCTCTAGTGGGGGATAATGTATGCTCCATGGATGATGACCATCCCAGTTTGGCCAGGTCTGTCCCTATTCTAGCATTGAAATTACTGTGTCCCAGGAAATCCTTGGAAAACTGGGGTGTAAGTCACCCACAGGGCAGTGGTTTTTCTCTATTTTGTTCACTACTCCTTTATCTGGTGCCTAGCACATTGCCTGGCACTCAATAAATAGTGGTTGAATGAATGAATGAATAAACAACCACATTGATCATCTGAAAACTTTAATCAGATCACATCTCTGCAAGGCTGAAAATTTTTCAATGGCTCCACATTGCACTTAAAATCTAAACTGCTTACCATGGCTACAAAACCTGCCTAGGCTAGTGCTCGCCCGCAACATCTTGTACCTTCTCTTCCAACACTCTCCTTGAGCTCGGGGCAGTCTAACACCTTTCCCACCTCCTCAGGTACACCAACCCTTCCATACCTCTAGATCTTCACCTGTTTTCTTGGACTGGAATACACTTCCCTTGGAGGCTCCTGCTCATTCTTCAGTTTAGATGGGGTCCTCAGAGAAGATTTCCTAGGCTGCCCTATCTAAGAGCATCCTCCCAGGCCTCCAGCTCTCCACCCTGTTTATTTCCTGCACACCACTCATCACTAACTGTAATCACTCCTGTTTGTTTATTTGTCTGTTTATGACCTGCTGCCCATGAGGGCAAGAGCTGTATCTGTCTCATTCTCTGCCATAGCACCACTGTCTAGAACACACCGAATGCTCTTAAATGGCTGCTGCAGCCATGCTCTGTGGTCAGAAAAGGAGTTGGCAAGACTTCATGCCCAGAGAAGGGAGTTAATTTCACTGGAGACCATGGGCTTTTTGAGCAATGAAGGAATTCTTTGGACCTTGTCAAGGAAGATACTAACTGTAATAAAAACAATATATACCATTGATTCAACACTTAACATGGGCCAGGCACAGTGGTAAGCACCTTATATGCATCACCTCATTTAACCCCACAATGACCTCATTATTATCTCCACTCTCAGGTAAGAGAAGTAAGTGTAAAAGACACTGTCCATTGTCTGCCTAATACCAATTCTCCACATCTTCTTTGCTCATAGAACCTTTGTGTGGGGTGAGAATGTGTCCAGGCCTGGGTGACAGATCACAAAAAGTCTGTTCCCTGCATTCCCAGGCTCCCTTGCAGCTAGGGCTGGCCATGCGAGCCCATTTTGGACAACGTGAAATAAGCAGAACTATTCTGAGAAATCTTCTATTCCACATCCTTCTTTCTACCTTAAAGTGATATGTTGTCTGGAGCCCTGGCAGCTATCTTGTGGCCATGAGAAAATGAGCCCAAGAATGAAAGCTATAAGGCTAAGCATGGCAGATCAGAAAAGGAAGGCCTCTGGTACTCTGGTAAATCACCTGAACCAACACAAACAACTGCTACCTCTAGTCTTTGTTTTATGTAGTGAAATAAACCCCTATTTGTTTAAGCCACTATTAGCCAAATTCACTGTGACTTGCAACTGAATGCATTTTTAACCAATAGACTGGAGGTCAGATAATTGTGGAGAGAATCAAACCTAGAGAGCAAGAGTCCAGTTGGGAGGTTGACTGTGGAAGTCTAGCAGTGTAATGACTGGAACTTGAGCCCAGATTTTGTTGTGATGATTGACAGTAAACAGATCCTGAAGACATTGATTTTGAGGCCACTTAAAAAACAGAAGGCTAGGGCACTTGAGTGGTGCAATCAGTTGGGCGTCCAACTCTTGGTTTTGGCTCAGGTCGTGATCTCAGGGTCATGAGATGGAGCCCTGCAATGGGCTCCTCGGTCAGTGCTGAGTCTGCTTAAGACTCTCCTTCTCCCTCTGCCCCTCCTCCCCATGCTCTCTCTCTCTCAAATAAATAAATAAATCTTAAAAAAAAACAAAAAAAGGCGGCCAAAAAAAGGAGGGAGGGGGTGTCACATATAATTGCTGACCAGGACGTCATGGTGAAATTTCCAAAAATGACAGAGGGAAATCTACAGGGAAGGTTAGGGATCAAAGATGCAAGGACAAGGTGTAAAAGGACTACCAACTTTTAGTTTCTATTATGCTCCAAGCACTGTGTCAGAAGTTTTACAGTACCAGCTCATATGGACCTCCCAATTGCCTTGCAATGCAGGAATCATCTCCATGTTAAAGAAGAAGAAATTGAAGCTCAGGGAAGAAGTAAAGTATCTAAGAGCTATAAATTCAAAGTAATCCCAATCAAAATCTTGACAGGCCTTTTAAAAATATAATTGACAAACTGATCTTAAAATTCATATGGAAATACAAATGATCTAAAATACCCAAAACAACTCTGTGGAAAAGGTTAAAAGTGGAGGACCAACATCTGATTTCAGAAGTTATTATAAAGCTATAGTAATAAAAACAGCATAGTATTAAATAAAAAGCTTTTGCACAGTGAAGGAAACAATCAACAAAACTAAAAATCAATGTACTGAATGGGAGAACATATTTGATATGTTGATAAATGACATATCTGATAAAGGGTTAGTATCCAAACTGTATAAAGAACTTATACAATCAAAACCCAAAAAACAAATAATCCAATTAAAACATGGGCAGAAGACATGAACAGACATTTCTCCAAAGAAGAAATCCAGATGCCCAACCGACAAGAAAAGATGCTCAACATCACTCATCATCAGGGAAATGCAAATCAAAACTACAATGAGATATCACCTCACACCTGTCAGAATGACTAAAATCAACAACACAAGAAACAAGTGTTGGTGAGGATGTGGAGAAAAAGGAACCCTTTGCACTGTTGGTGGGAATGTAAAGGGATACAGCCATTGTGGAGAACAGTATGGAGGTTCCTTAAAAAGTTAAAAATAGAACTACCCTGTGATCCAGTAATTGCACCACTGGATATTTACCCAAAAAATACAAAAACACAAATTTAAAGGGATACGTGCACCTCTAGCAACATTATTTACAATAATCAAATTATGGAAACAGCCCAAGTGTCCATTGATTGATGAATGGATAAAGAATATATATATGTAATGGAATATTACTCAGCCATCAAAAAGAATGCAATCTTGCCATTTGCAACAACATGGATGGAGCTATAGAGTATAATGCCAAGTGAAATAAGTCAGTCAGAGAAAGACAGATATCATATGATTTCCTTCATATGTGGAATTTTTAAAAAAGATTTTACTAATTTATTTATTTTAAAGAGAGGGTTCGAGCAGGGGGAGGGACAGAGAGAGAAGAAGAGGGAATCTCAAGCAGGCTACATGCACCAAGCCCAACTCGGATCTTGATCGCATGACCCTGAGATTATGACCCGAGCTGAAATCAAGAGTAGGATGCTCAACTGACTGAGCCATCCAGGTACCCCTCATATGTGGAATTTAAGAAATATATCAGCAAAGGGAAAAAAGAGAGAGAGACAAATGAAGAAACAGATTCTTAATTATAGAGTACAAACTGATGGTTACCAGAGGGGAGGTGAGTGGCGGGGGGGGGTGAAATAAGGGATAGGGATTAAGGACTGCACTTGTCATGATGAGCACCGGGTGATGTATGGGAGTGTCGAATCACTGTATTGTACACCTGAAACTAATATTACACTATATGTTAACTAATTGAAATTTAAATAAAAACTTTTTAAAAAAATAAAATCCATCTTGTCATAAGGTGAAAGAAAGAAAGAAAGAGCAAAGATAAATAAATCAATAGAATAGAATAGAGAATCCAGAAATAAACCCATGCATATAAAAACAACTGGTCTCTGATAAAGGCACAAAAGTAATGCCTTGGAGAAAGGACAGCATTTGCAACAAATAGTGCTGGAGTAATTGGATAAGTACACGCAAAATGAAGACTATGAAGAAAGAGGAGAAGGGCCGGGAGAGGAGAGAACTCGGGGCCACTTCTTGCACCACTAATAAAAATTAACTCAAAATGGATCATAATCCTTAACGTAAGAGCTGATACTATACAACTCTTAGAAAACATAGGAGTAAATCTTCATGATGTCGTGTTATTCATTATTCATAGCAACTTTGTTTATAATAGCTAAAAC
The DNA here is from genome assembly GCF_029215605.1 of Mirounga angustirostris. NCBI lineage: Eukaryota > Metazoa > Chordata > Mammalia > Carnivora > Phocidae > Mirounga > Mirounga angustirostris. Next base: position 125,244,912 of record NW_026991709.1, read on the forward strand.
CTGGGCAAAAAGAGCAAAGGTCCTTCAAAAGATGACTAGATTAACAAACTACAGTACAACCATACAATGGAATACTACCTAGAATCAAAGAAAGTGAACTACTGGGGTGCCTGGGTGGCTCAGTCGTTAAGCGTCTGCCTTCAGCTCAGGTCATGATCCCAGGATCCTGGGATCGAGTCCCACATCGGCTCCCTGCTCGGTGGGAAGCCTGCTTCTCCTTCTCCCACTCCCCCTGCTTGTGTTCCCTCTCTCACTGTCTCTCTGTCAAATAAATAAAATCTTTGTCAAATAAAGAAAAGAAAAGAAAAGAAAAGAAAAGAAAAGAAAAGAAAAGAAAAGAAAAGAAAAGAAAAGAAAAGAAAAGAAAAGTGAACTACTGAGACAGACAACAGCATGGATGAAACTCAAGGGAACTATGCTGAGTGAAAGAAGCCAGATAAAAAGAGTACCTATTGGAAGATTCCATTACTGTAAAAGTTTAGAAAAGGCAAACTCATATATAGGAACAGAAAGCAGATCAGTGGTTACCTGGGGAGGGGAGGGGTGAAGGGAGGGGTTATAAAGGGGCACAGGAAACTATGGGGGTGATGGATATCTTCATTACCTTGATTATAGTGACAATTTCATGGGTGTGTATATTAAGCCAAAACTTAGCCCATCGTTCAGTGTAGTTTATTATATGCCAATGATACCTCAGTAAGACTGTTTTTAAAAAATATCCAAAAGCATGTAGGGGCTCAGCAGAGAAGCCCTTGCTGGATCGCTGGAGCTCAAGAGCCGAGCTCACTCCACCGCCACAGCCTGCCCCCAGATGGCCAAAGGTTGTTGGCAGGAGCTGTGTGTGTGAAAACTATGGCTGGAATAGCTGGAATTCTTCATATAAATTCCAGGAAATCCAGGGACTTCTGGGCACCATATGAAAACATTAGAGGGAAAAAATGGCTCATTTTCTGAGAAAAATGAAGCATATTTTATGGGGTCATGGAGCCTCTGAAATACCACCAACAACCCTTCTTAGTGCTTGTTGGGCTGGGAATGGGTGAGGAGAAGAGAAGACCCCAGTTCCGCCTGCCCTTTCCAGCCAGGCTGTCACGCAGACACAGGCCGAACGCAGAGATGGAACTCCTACAGGCATCCGGGGAGGTAAGAGGCAGCCTGCTGCAGAAGCCCTGAACTCAGAGACAGGGGAAGTTGAGCCATTCAGGTGAGTCAGGGCAGGGGCGCCTGCGGGACCCCAAGGGAGGCTGCGTCCCCTGCAGTTTCCCTGTTGTCCAGGCGGAGGTGGAGGCTGTTCCCAGCAAGGGCAAGCTCTTCTCTGCAGGTAAAGGTGCGCTCAGACACAGCTACGGCGGCCCTGGCCGTGGTCAAGGCAGCAAATCAAGGACCCCGTCTTCCTAACCAGATCAGACTCCTTATTAGCACCGTTTATCACCTTATAACAAGGCCTCTTCCATTCCACAGACACTGAGTGTTTTCCTATGCGAGGCACTCGTCTGGAAATCCCGGCCCTCATGGAGCTTATATTGCAGTGGGAAAAACGGACCATATGCAAGATGGATAAGTAAACATACAAAGTGACAGGTAGCCGTAAATACAGTGCCGGAAAGTAAAGCAGAGACAGGCAGTGAGGAGCAAGGTAGGGGGTGTGGGTGCAGTGAGGAGAGGAAAGAGGGGTGTCACTAGAAGTTCTAGTGGGACCCTGTCTTTTGTCTCTGTGGGGGGTTTTTCCCCTAGAGCAGACCACCAAGAATCCAGGTGAACTTTGTTGTTCCGCTGAGAGCTATTACCAAGACCCACTTGTATTCCTCAGCAGCTCCTGTCAGGAAGAAGACATCATGGTGCCCCCACCCACTGCCCCACCACAGGTTGTTCCTGGGGGCTATTCAGCCCTGGGCCCAGTGATGAGCTAACTACCATCCAAAATTTAGTATTCTCCTCATTTCCCTTCCAAGACTGGTCTCACTACTCCCACCTTCTAAACTCAGGAAGGTCCTGCCCCTCAGAGTCTCATTACTTTGAGTTGTGACCATGTACAAACCTTCCATTTATTCAGGCCTGTTTGTCTGCCCATGGTCATACTGCACCAATTCCCATTTCTGGGCCATTCTCCTATGCTGCTCCTCGCATAGAATGCCCTCCAATTCAAACACTGTTCATACTCAAAGGGGAAGCTCCAACCCACCTATTTCTAGAACCTCTCCCTGCTATGTCAGCGCTATGAATCCTCTCTCCTTGATCTCCAGCGGCGCACCACATCGAGGCGGTGTCCCCGTGCCTCCCTGTAATCCCCCCAACGCTAGCCTGGTCCCTGCAGCCAACTTGGGTGTCCCTCCTGCATCTTTATTTCTTCTTTCTTTTTTTTTTTTAAAGATTTTATTTATTTATTTGAGAGAGAGAGAATGAGAGAGAGCACATGAGAGGGGGGAGGGTCAGAGGGAGAAGCAGACTCCCTGCCGAGCAGGGAGCCCGATGCGGGACTCGATCCTGGGACTCCAGGATCATGACCTGAGCTGAAAGCAGTCGCTTAACCAACTGAGCCACCCAGGCGCCCTGTCTTTATTTCTTCTATATCACTGAGATGCAAGCTTGTGCTTGCGCACACAAAAGGTACGCCACAGATGTAATCCATTTCTTCCTCAAAAACAAGACTTTGCTTTGTCCAAATTTCCTTCTCTCCATCTGAGAAATGGAAATAGTTTGGAAAATTCCAGCAGGGGAGTGTTCAGCCTTATTTGAGTTGTGCAAGTGGGAAAAAATGTGCTTTTTCCCAAATTAACAAATTCCCCAGCCTTTCCTCTGAAAGCAACTCACAAACCTCTGAGCCCAGTATGTAAGCTTGCCAGGGTCTTCACCTCTCTGAAGAATGAACTGTCCTCCTGTCTATACGTCTTATGCACACATGCATTTGTGGGTGAAGGAGGAGGATGGAATCAGAGTAGAAGTTAACCGATCTTGAAAATGAAGCATGTGACAAGTGGAAAGAGGCAAGCCCTTTGATGCCCATGTCCCCTGGCTTTCCAGTGTACTAAGGAAACAATTTCTTAGCGGCAGTATGCCCCTACCTGTCTCTATTCTCCCTCCGTATGTACCCAAATTCACTCATCCATCCATTCAACAAACACTAATTGAAAGTCAAATGTGGTTGGCAGTTTCTAAAATGGCTCCCGGTGATCCTGTTTCCTGGTTCTTGTGTTCTTGTGTAATCCCCTCCCCTTGAGTGTGCCCTGGGCCTAATCACTTGCCTCTAATGACTAGAATACAGTCAAAGTGATGGGAAATCAAATTCAACATTAGCTTACAAAAAACAGCAGCTTCCATCTTGCTCACACTCTCTCCGAGGTTCTTCTTGTTTACTGACCCTGATGAGGTCAGCCGCCACGTTGTGAGATGCTCTGAGGAGAAGCCCGAGTGCTGGGAAATGGAGGGCAGATTCTGGCCAACAGCCTGGTGAGGGTCTGAGGTCCTCAGTCAGCAGATTGCAAGACAGCGAATGCTGCCAACAGCCCTGTGAGCTGGAAGCCGGTCCTCCCCACTTGAGTCTTCAGAGGATAGCACAACCACGGCAGCCCTTGTGAGAGAGGCTGAGTGGGGGACCCAGCCCCCTGCATCCATGTTCCTGACCCGCAGATAATAAATGCTGTTGTCTCAAGCCTCTGCATTTCGGAGTACTTTGTTATGAGGCAATATAGAATTCATGCACCAACTATGTGCCAAGCACTCTTGTTGGCCCTGACACACAGCAGAGGACAAAACATATGTCCTTGCCCTCACATAGCTGACAGTCTAGTAAGGGGAGGCAGATGATAAATAAACACAGAAAAGATCAAGCAGGGAAGGGGAATGGGAAATTGCCAGAGTTTCGGTGGCTCGTGAGGTGGGGAGTAGGGGGGACAAGGACAGTGGTTGTAGCTTTTTAAATGGGGCGATTGGAGAGGACTGAGAAGGGGCCATTTGAGCAGAACCTTGCAGGGAGAGCATGAGCCATGGGCATCCGGGAGAAAAAGTGTTCCAGACGGAGGAACAATCTAGAATGAGTTTTCGTTTTGCTCAGCAAAATAAAACTTCACAAAGGAAAGACTTTCAGCTTCTCTTTTTAGCCTATAGAAACATAACTAAACATAGGCAGCCCACCAGAAATGCATTCCAACTTTCTTCCGACTCCAGAGAGAGCTCAGAGTCCAGACAGAGGTAAGCTGTGTTTCTATTTTGCTTGTTTCCTGTGTCCTTGATAGAGGCAGTTACTCAGCACGGCAGGTGGGGCTTTGTGATTTTGAGGGGAGGAAGGAGGCTGTCAGATGCCTCCCTGCCCTGCCAGCTTTCCTGCTTGATGTGGGTATAGGATGTGGGGGCTGGGCTGCTGAGACCCCAGCCCAGAGGGATACCACCTGGAGAAGACTTGAACCACCCGATTCACTCTGGGATCCTCGGGGCCACCAGTTCACTCTGGGCCCAACCCTCTTGGGGTCTAAGAATTCCAGCCAGAACCACTCTGGCTGCCCAGGGTTGGTTGGAGCCGGGGACACTAAAGACCACTCACTTGCATCTGCACAGGCCTTAGCCTGATCTGGGGAATTCATGGGCAGAGCAGTTTACAAAATATTTTTTGAGTTACCCTATGAAGAAAGTAGGCCTGATAAAGTTCTTCTGCTGTATGGGCAAGTGGTTCTCCTTCCCACACCACCTGCTCACAGGGAGGCTGGACGCTGAGTCCCTGACGCCCAGGCTGCCCGATGGACAATGCTGATTTGTCACAGGGGCTGCCAAGAGCAGCTCTCCTTCCAAAATCTGACCAGAGCCAGATCTGATCCCCTGGCCCCCGTCCGAATTGAGTGACTGCCTCTGACTTCTGTCAAACACTGGCTTCACTCGATGCCTCTCACACCCAAGATACAGGGTGTGAACTTTCCAGGAAGGCAGCCCGGCTCTATGGGGGCCTTCCCTTGTCGGCCATCCAGACATAGAGGAAGGAGGAAATAAAGACATTTCCAACTAATAAAAACGGCGAGCGTTGCCACCGGCAAACCCTCATTCAGGGAACACTTACAGAGCAAAAGGAAAATGACCCCTCGTGGGAGCATGGAGATGAAGAAAGGAATGGAGAGCAATGACAAGGGTAAATAGGTGGGTACAATGAAATGAATATTGATGATATGTAAGAAAATCATAATAATGTCTTGTGAGGCTTAAAATACATGGAATGGTGGGGTGTCTGGGTGGCTCGGTCGGTTGAGCTCCTGACTCTTGATTTCAGCTCAGGTCATGCTCTCAGGGTCGTGGGATCGAGCCTGGTGTCGGGCTTGGTGCTCAGCGCAGAATCTACTTGAGATTCTCTCTGCCCCTCTCCCTCTGCCCCTCCCCCTGCCTCAAATAAATAAAATCTTTAAAATATATATACGTGGAATTAAAATTCATGACACAACGATGGGAGGGCAGTCATGGAGTTAACGTGTTCTGAAATCTTTGCGTTGTCCTGGAAGTGGTAAAACTAGTAACTTATGTTAAACTTTAAGAAGTCAAGGGGACATATTGTATGAGCCCTGAAAACAACAATAAAAGTTTATATAACCAACAAGCCAAATGGAATAGAATAATAAAACGTACTTATAAAGCAAGAAAGGAAGACAAAGGGGACATAAAACAAGTGAAACAAATAAAACACAAACAGTGACATGGTGGTTTTAAACCCAAATACGTTAGTAATTTCATTAAATATAAATAGGCTAAATGCTCCAATTAAAATCAAAGGTGGTCAGCCTGGATTTTTTTTTTTTTAAAGATTTTATTTATTTATTTATTTGACAGAGAGAGACACAGCGAGAGCGGGAACACAAGCAGGGGGAGTGGGAGAGGGAGAAGCAGGCTTCCCGCAGAGCAGAGCCTGAGGCAGGGCTCGATCCCAGGACCCTGGGACCACAACCCAAGCAGAAGGCAGATGCTTACCGACTGAGCCACCCAGGTGCCCCCAGCCTGGATTTTTTTAAAGGAAGATTGACTCAGGGGGCATGCACCCTCTTGCCTGACTCCTCTTAGCCTTAACCCTCTTAATATTTGGGAGGCTGACTTGATAGCCAGAGCTGCAGTGGTCATCTTGCAACCATGCGGCTCACTCTAGAAGCTGTGGGCAAAGGATGAAGGAGCAGAAAGAGAAAGGAGCCTGGGACACCAAAGATGCTGAGAGCTATCGTAACAGCCCTAGGTGACCCACCTCCAGATTTCACGCTTTGTGAGAGAAAAGTTAAGTCCCTAACTTCTCCCACTCAGTAGGTTGCCTCTTCATTTTGTCGATGGTTTTCCTTTGCTGTGCAAACCTCCTTATTTGGGTGTAGTCCCAATAGTTTATTTTTGCTCTTGTTTCCCTTGCCTGAGGAGACATCCCTAAGAAAATGTTGCTAATGCCAATGTCCAGGAGATTACTACATATGTTTTCTTCTAGTTTTATGGTTTCAGGTCTCATATGTAGGGATTTAATCCATTTCGAGTTTATTTTTGTGTACAGTATAAGAAGTGGTCCAGTTTCATTCTTTTGCATGTGGCTGTCCAGTTTTCCCAACACCATTTGTTGAAGAGACTGTCTTTCCCCGTTGTATATTCTTGTCTCTTTTGTCATAGATTAATTGACCATATATGCATGGGCTTATTTCTGGGGTCTCCATTCTGTTCAATTGGTCTATGTATTTATTTCTGTGCCAGGAGAAAAGGGAACCCTCATGCACTCTTTGTTGGTAGGAATGTAAATTGGCATAGTCACTGTGGAAAACAGTATGGAGGTTCCTCAAAAATTAAAAATACCATGTGATCCAGGAATTTCACCACTGGATATTTACCCAAAGAAAACGAAAAGAGGGCACCTGGGTGGCTCAGTCGTTAAGCGTCTGCCTTCGGCTCAGGTCATGATCCCAGGGTCCTGGGATCGAGCCCCACATTGGGCTCTCTGCTCCACGGGACGCCTGCTTCTCCCTCTCCCACTCCCCCTGCTTGTGTTCCCTCTCTTGCTGTGTCTCTGTCAAATAAATAAAATCTTAAAAAAAAACCCAAAAAACCGAAAACACTAATTCAAAAGGATATACGCACCCTTGTGTTTATTGCTGCATTTTTTAAAAGATTTTTAAAATTTATTTATTTGAGGGTGAGAGAGCGTTGCACACCTATGCATGCATGAGTGATGGGGGAGCAGGGGGGCAGAGGGAGAAGCAGACTCATGGAGCAAGGACCCCGATGCAGGGCTCAATCCCAGGACCCTGGGATCATGACCTGAGCTGAAGGCAGACGCTTAACCGACTGAGCCACCCAGGTGCCCTATGGCATTTTCTTTTACAATAGCCAAGTTATGGAAGCAACCCAAGTGTCCATCCATAGATGAATGGATAAAGAAGATGTGATACACACACACACACACACACACACACACACACTGGAATATTACTCAGCCATCAAAAAGAATGAAATCTTGCCATTGTGACAACATCGATGGACCCAGAGGGTGTTATGCTAAGTGAAATAAGTCAGATAGAGAAAGACAAAAACCATATGATTTCACTTAAATGTGGAATCTAAACAAACAAACAAACAAAAAACAGAGGATAAACTGGTCATTGCTAGAGGGGAAGGGATTAGGGGAATGGCTGAAATATGTGAAAGAAATTAAGAGGTTATAAAATAAATAATTCAAGAGGATGAAAAGTAGGGCATAGGGAATATAATTAAAGATACTGTAATAATGTTGTATGGTGACAGATGGTGAGCATAGGGCACTGCATAGAATTGTCAAATCACTGTGAAGTTTGTACACCTGAACCAATATGACACTGTATTTCAACTATACTTCAATAAAAATAAAATAAAATAAATCCCTAACTTGTTTAAGCCACTCTTCGTGTGGTGTCTAATATTCACACCCAAGAGCAATCCCTGATACACAAGGTTTAGGACATTACATCTGCAAAACTCACTCAACGTCAGATACTAACTTTAAACGAATTAAACCCACTGGGTTGTGTACCATGTAAAGCCTCTAATGAGCCCAGTGTGATCTCACTGTAAGAGCAGAGGCCACTTAGACCGATTAAACCTCAGGGAAGTTTAATGGATTGAGACCAGTCACACAAATACCCCATAAGTGCCCATCCTACAACCAAAAGGATGTTACTATAGTGCTTTATAAGCAACTGAAATGAGTTGGGAGGGAGGGTATGAATTCTTGTAGGCAACCTACAATTATAAAACAATATGGATCTTGCCATATTGTTTATTTGCCATATTGCCATTATATTTATCCATGAGTTTATTCCATTCATTCAACAGTAGTTACACAGCACCTACTATGTGCCAAACATTGCCCTAGCCATCGGGGATATGGCGATGAACAGAACACAAAACTCCCCAACCTAGCGCAGTTTACATTCTAGTAAGGGAGACAAACAATAAGCAAATACATACGTGAGATTAAATGCATGTAGAAAGGCAAAAAGCTGCTGGAGGAAAAAGTGGAAGGAAGAGAACAGGGAATGGGGTAGGTTGCAATATAAATAATGATTATTCAGTACGATCAGGGAAGGTCATGCTGGAAGATGATTTTTTTTTTTTTTTTGGAAGATGATATTTGATAAAAGATCGGAAGGGAGTGAGTAGGGGACAAATGACAAGGTTAAATGTTTCAATAGGCTTGTGCCAAAGCAAGAGGAAAGATTCGGGAGGGATAAAACTTGTCCTCGTGAATGGCTTTGGCCGAGGCTGTTGCTTGCTGCAGAACCGCCCTTGAGTCTTAGCGAGGGGGAAGGTGGCCTGTGGGAGGTCCCACTGCTAACTTCTGTGAGGTGAGAATCTAGAGAACTGCTCTGTGGAGAGGGTATTATTCCGTGTACATCCTAGATGCCGTTAGAAAGAATGTTCCATCTCATGCTCCCAACAACCCTCTGTCTGAGGTAGGTTCTGGTACGATGCTGGTTTTACAGAAGAGGAGAGGCAGGCTTGTCTTTCTCCCCCAAGTACAGGGGGAGGCTCCCTGAGTTGCTGCCATCAGCACCTCACAGGCCCACCCCTCCGTCTCCAGGAAATGCCCATCAGGATGACATGCAGGAACAGCAGGAGCTGAAGGCAGCGTGGAAGGAAAGGAAAGGGAAAGGAGCCCCAGAAGACTTGCCTCCCCCTCCCATCTTGGAAGGCCTGGGCTGAGCCTGTCCCTTGTCTCCTGACTGTGGCATTGACAGGGGTTTTGAGGGCCCTGGGGGCAGTGGCAGCAGAGGTGCGAGGGACAGCTGGCCCCATCTCAGCATTAAGGGCTTCCCAGCTGCAGAGACCAGGGGCTCTGCCCTCAGCTCTGCCATACCCCACCCCTCCACCCCACCACACCTCCATCCCTACCAGTACCCTGGACCTTCCTCCCTTGGCCAGTTGTTCCTCACTGAGATGAGATGGCTTTCTTGGCAGCACCTTTATAGGACACTGACCCAAAAGGAGAGGTCTGGAATATACAGGGGACATTAGCTCTCCTTGGGAGAACTTATGGGAGGTCTCTGCCTCTCTATCTTCCTGCCTTCTCCTTCCTGCGGCCAATGTACCTATGTTCCTCTGACCTCAGAGGAAACTCCTTGTGCCTTTCCAGGGTCACTCCTGTGTCCCAGTACTGGTTTTTATGCCTCCTCCACCAGCAGCCACTTTGGGTCTGGGCTGGAGTTAGAGAAGGGTTTGCCAAAAGGATATGAAGAAGCAGGCCAGGCAGCCGAGACCCACTGGGCTTCCAACAGAGTTTAAGCAAGGACTAAACTAAATGTGGGCTGCGTTGTCCCTGTCTCCAGCTCTGGAGCGCTTTTCTTTTCCACCAGGATGATAGACTCTATACTCTGATTTTTTTTTAATTTTATTTTTTTTAAGATTTTATTTATTTGACAGAGAGAGACACAGCGAGAGACAGAACACGAGCACGGGGAGTGGAAGAGGGAGAAGCAGGCTTCCTGCCGAGCAGGGAGCCCGACGCGGGGCTCCATCCCAGGACCTGGGATCACGACCTGAGCTGGAGGCAGACACTTAACGCCTGCGCCACCCAGGCACCCCTCTATACTCTGATTTGCCTACACCTGATACCTCCCAAGATCAGTTTAATTTTTGCTAGCCTTGCTTGTGTGGGTGTCTTAAACAAACTATATGGTTGCTTTTCTGCAGGGATTTTTAGACACTTCCTATAGACTGATGCAATTGTGAATCTCTAAGAGAAGAACACTGTTTACGGAATCTCTCTAGCACATCCGACCTCAGGTTTTGGGGAGCACCGCACAGAGCCAACACCCACACAGCACACCGCGAGAGCCTCTGCACAAAAGAAGCCAGACATTATGATGCCTTCCCAGTGACTCCAGGGCCCTGCCCAGTCAAACAACAGAACTGTTCAATGGGGCCGAAATGCCCGAGACTCTGCCCTCAGGAGACAGTCAAGGTGGGCCTGGGAGAGGCGATGTTCTGCCGGTCACCCTCTCCTGTAAATGCACCAAGACAAAGGGGGCAAGAGTGGAAGCGAGCCTTGTCCTTGTCCTGGATACCCAGGTCTGGTGAAGGTAAGGTGGCATCGGAAGGGGGTACCACATGCCTCCTGGAACCACGGCTCAGCCCTGGACTTCAATTTCCCCTCAAACTGAAAAAGCCTCAAGTCTATTTGCAAGGTCTTGGTGGAAGCCTTGCGGCACTGGGGTAGCAAAGTACCATACGTCACCCAAAGGACGGCCGTCACAGAAGCATCCTGACCCCAGGCTTACCCTGGGCAGCTGTTTGGGAACCCAGCTCACAGCAGGGAAAGCAAGCCCTGAAGTCAGTCGTAGAACCAGTTGAACAACCGTGTGCTTGCCAGCTTCCTGCCCGAGTGCCCACACTGGTCCTGACAAGGTCTGGAACGAGCCACCTCAGTGAGAAAAATCAAGAGGAGGCTGAGTCCAACCAAATGGGGAGGAGAGAGTGGACCTTCACGCTGGCTCTGCTCCAAACCTGCCGACTGGGCGGGAAAGAGAGGAAAGGAAGAAGCCTGACCCCTCAGCAAAAGAAGTCAGCAGAGGAGAGAGAGCAGGAGAGGATGTCAACAAAATTCTGGAAAATGGAATGCAGACAGATGAGGGTTTAGCTTTCTCCCCACAGCTGAGGGTCTGGGGAGGGGAAGAAGCAAGCTCAGCAGAGCCTCGAACAATCTTAGCCTATGGAGCCACTGAACACCTCCAAGACAGGAGCAAGTGTGAGGCTGAAACCAGGCGGGCTGGTTGAAAGCTTTATGAAGAGGAGGTCCCCTCCCTTGCCACATGAGAAGATCGGCACCATACTCTGTACCACTCTCCTCCCTCCACCTCTGCTGCTAAACTGGAGAGACTGAAGGTGGTGTGTTGGGGGCCGGGGGAAGTCCGGCATAGCCCTCTCCTCCCAACCCCCTTCAGCTTCTCTTCCCTGTTCTGCTCTCAAAACACTGACTGCCAGGCTTTCAGCCTCCAGGTAGGAGACTGGGAGGGTCCTTCACTGGGAAACTGACTGGCCCAAGAAAAATGACGTACATATTCTTCTATTTGGGGGTCCCCATCATCAAAGCCAGAACCTTATCCCATCCTTTTTTTGTGAGACCCTCCAAGAAACCAGCTCTGCATCTACACGGGGTTTCCATCAGCCATTAAATGCCTCCTTCTTAAATAGGACCAGACAGCCAAGAATCAAAGTCGTTTGAGGGAAGCCTTAACTACGAGAAACAGAGACCAAAACAAACAAACAGAAAAAAATGAACTCCAAGGAAACAGAGATAATGTGAAGATTGGAATAAGAAAACAATTTTCATTATAATTACTACTCCCGGAGAGATATGAGAAGATAATTAATTCATGAAACAAGATGATATTATAAAAGGGAACACTGGATTAAAAACAGCTCTTGAAAATTAAAAATGATAGCAAAAATAGAGAAGGGTTGAAATTTCCCAGAAAAATAAAAGATAACAGGGGGAAAAAATCACTTAAAATTTAGAGAATTGTTTTGCGAGTTCTAACATCCAAACAACTGGAGTTCCAAAAAAGAGAACAGTTACATTGGAGAACAGTAACAACAAAATCATGCGGGAAACTACTCAACACTTAAGGACACAAGGTGCCAGACTGCAGGGCCCACAAAGGGCCCAGAACAAAGGAAAAAAACATGGAATGGAATTTTAGGATTCTGTTTGTCCGTTTGGGCACAAGTTAATGCTAAATATGCAGCACACCAAGAAAATGAAGAATGAGACAGATGTTTAACTCCGATAAAAACAAAAGGTGTGTAAGAAACATGGCACAGCATGTGGTTCAGCTATTAATACTATTTCAATAGTCACAATCATATAAACACTGAATAGTAATTTAACCAAAACATGGCATGTGGCCACATCAAGAGAATGGAGGAAGAGGGGCACCTGGCTGGCTCAGTCGGTGAAGCGTGTGACTCTTGATCTCAGGGTTGTGAGTTTGAGCCCCATGTTGGGTGTAGAGATTACTTAAAAATTAAATCTTTAAAAAAAAAATTTTTTTTTAAAGAGATTATGGAGGAGGAAAAGTGTGCGTGTGTGTGTGTCCGGTGTGGTGTGTAAGAGAGCTATATACTAATCTTCCATAGTAGGAAATAGTAGATAATACCTAAAACAGAAACACCATGAAATAAAGAAGTCTATTTTTTTAATTTAGGTTTAAATGATAGAACACATAAGACTTAAAAGTGGTTGTCTCTTGGGAATGGAACTTGATGAAGAAAGAGTGCAACAGGGCACTGCTTTTTACAGTATAGTACTCTTTGACTTTTTAAATTTTTTTTCTTTTTTATTGAGGTATAGTTACAATAATAAACAACACCTATTTAAAGTACACAATTTGATGTTTTGGCATGTATGCAGCACAAAGTGTCCCTTTGTAATCCCTCCTTCCCAGGATTACTCCTGGAGAAGCACATATGGGTGGCTGGAGCTCAGTGGCTCAACATTTCCTGCTTCTGTTTTAGTGAAGCAGGGAGTCTGTGCACTAGAAAGTGCAAGTTGCCCATATACCAGCCTGGGGAAGACACTTCACAGTACATCTTGGCCTTCAGCTCAAGAAGCACCTCCTCCAGGAAGCCTGCCATGACACCCTCCCTGTGTGCATAGTACCTTCTTTCAAGATGGAACTCTCCACTCTCTAGTGTACTACCCTCCTTCTCCCCTGCACCCAGTGACCTGTACATCAGCAAGGAGGGAGACCTCCTTCCATTCATAGGGCCTGGCTCAGAGCAGGTGCTCAGGAAATTGTAGAATGAATACATGAGATACAGAAAAGAAATGCATGGAAAGGTGAATAGGTGAGTAAATGCAAGATATTTTCCCATTGTCAATGATTTAAGGTTGTTTGTGTTAAAGATGGATGGTATTTCTTTAAGGACCATGCAAAAGCCCAGGAGAGGCTGAAATAGGAGGAAAGCTCAGAAACACAACTAGAGCTATTCATCCATTCTTGGAGGAGCCTGGGAGGCATCTGTTCCCTGTATGAAACCCTGTTCCAAACAACCCCCCCTCGACCCTTCTCAGATACCCAAGACTCACCTTGGGAGCCCTGGGAGGAGCTAACCGAAGCAGCTGGAATTGAGGTTCACTAGGGGGCACCCTTTCATCACACTGGCCCTGCCCCAAAGGCCACAGAAACCTGCCCTGGGCTCTTTTCTACAACGACCCTGCAAGCCCCCAGGGTGGGGGGAGGGGGCTCTTTACATGCCCTGCAGCCTCTTGCCCAATAACAGAGAGGGTCTTTCCAAGTAGCAGCGGCACGTCCACCAAACCGGTACCCCCTCAGTACGAGGTCGCTTTGCAGAAAAGGCAGGTATTTGGGGTCACATCAATGTTTCAGAATGATCTTCCCTTCTTTACTGTCTTGAATGTGTCTGTTCTTAGATCCCCGGCCCCAGCGTGATGGCTGCTCAGGTAAGAAAAAACTGAGGGGTACACTCCTGCGGTTTATCTGCTTATTCACAGGACTGAGGACTGTGGAGGTTCTGGGCTGTTATAGCCGCCAGAGCAGGGGGACGAGATGGGCCCAGTGTTCATCGCTCCCTCCCCAGTGTGGGACTGTACCCCCTGCAGGAATCATCCCAGCCTTGGGCCTGCAGGAACATCAGAAGTCAAGGGGCACAGAGGAAGACTAGGGGCTCAAGTGATATGTGCAGTTTGGAAAGTCAGGTCTCCTCCATTTTTTAGGACAGCACTCTCCTCAACCATTGTGAGGCTTAATTTCAATGATGCTCTGAGTCTGGAGGAATTAATCACCCAAACACACAGACTCTGTGAGGCTACCCATGCCTGATGGAGATTCTGGGCCTTGATACCTGGAATGGAAGGGAAGGGAGTGGTAAGAGAGGGTTGGGGGAAAAACGCGGATGGAGGAGGGCACAGAGAAGGGGGAATGCAGAAGAACAAAGAGAAGAAGGCTCTTAGCTTGGCTCTTGGAACTGGAGCATTGGAACTCCCATGCCAATGTCTAGGTTCTTCCTGTGAATTTGCTACCTGCTCCAGATTCTGGTGGGCTTCCTGTTTCCCATAACCTGCCAAAGGAAGTGTCCGGGGGAGACAGGCAGAGAGAATTCACAACTAGCAGAGTCTTCCTTTGATGTTGCCACCTGGGTCCTGGAGCCTCTCCTCCACCAATCAACCCTTTGGGAAATGAAGAGACCATTCTCTTCCCAGTTCCATGGCTGTTACAGCCCAGCTCAAAACCTGCCTATGAAGGTTTTGACCTACCTGTCTGGTAGGTCAGGACACAATGCCAGACTGAGGCCATATCACAGGCACAGACCCAAGCCGGAGCCAGGCCTAGGCTAAGGAGGATCCCTCGCTAAGCCCTGCACATACCTATGATGCAACCACGCCCGTAGGAGCTGAACTCTCCAGAGCAAAGGCATCAAGACTGGCTTACTCTGAGAACTGGGTCTACATCTTTCCTGGGCAGGATTCCAGACCAAGCCAGCCACACTGTCATCTGGGAAGAATCATTACTGCAGGGGGAGGGCTGTAAGAGAGAAGGGGACAAGATAGGTGGGGAGGCACAAAGCTGGGAGGAAGAAAGTACTGGCTCACTAGGCGAGCCTCTCTTCCCCTCCTGTAAGTGAAGAGGTACGGACTAGCCGGCTGGCCAACCCAGCGCCCGCCCGTGCACACCCGCCTCTGGCACTTCTGAGCTGTGCTGACCCTTTCACCCAACCACCTTGCACAGAGCCAGTGTGGCAACCAGCTCAGGCAAACTTCCCTGAGGCCCCCGGCTCTGCCCTGCCTGGGGAAGCCCTGCCCTCCATCCTTCTTACAGACAGGGGGAGAAAGGAAGGAGAAGGAGAAGAAGAGGACAAGGAGGAAAAGGAAGAAGGAGGAGGAGGAGGAAGAGGGAGAAGAAATGCGTGTCAATTTCCCAGCCCGGTTTGGGGATTCCTCCCTGCTCCTGTGGCTCTGGGACACAGAGGTGAGTACTCACGGAGGCGCATTTAGGTCTGCCGCAGGCTTACCCACTCCAAGAGGTCCTTCCTTGACTCTAGCTGCCTTGAGCAGCCCCTTTCTGCAACCATCTCAAGAATGTTTGTCAAGGGGCACCTGGGTGGCTCAGATGGTTAAGTGTCCACCTTTGGCTCAGGTCATGATCCCAGGGTCCTGGGATCGAGCCCCGCATCGGGCTCCCTGCTCCGCGGGGAGCCTGCTTCTCCCTCTGCCTCTCTGACTCTTATGGATAAATAAATAAAATCTTAAAAAAAAAAAAAAAGAATGTTTATCAAGCATTTTGTCAGGTGCCCCCCCAAATGTCCCTGAAAGACCATATGACCTTTCCCCTGATTTTGCAACGCCAGAGTGCACATGTCCCCGCCTACTCTCATACCTCCACCAAGTGTCTCCAGGAAGAATGCTGTCCAAGGGGTAAGGCCATCCGGGGATCTCTTCTTCTCTCTTCCTTTTCATTTCTAAAAGTTCTACCAAGTGTTTCTAGATGGGACAGAGGCATATTGGCCTTAGCTTTTCTTTGTGAGATGATCCTTAGATGGCCAAATATCCCTTAGCTTGGCACAAATGACTTATTTTCTCCTTTGTCTCAGAGCCAATCATTATTTGCAATGCAATATTTGGCTAACAAGTAAATCACACACACACATATACACATTTTCGGGGAGGGATTTTATTAAAAATTAACAATGTCCCTGGCTAGTAAATAGCTCTTTGAATGCACAAAGTTTTCTTGTCTCTGGTCACTCCAGCAGATCTGGGACTTGTAAACTTCATGGTGAGGGAAGGAGGAGAGGACCCTACTGGGGGGTAGGACTCAGCCTTGACTCTCCCGGTGGACAGGGGCCTGAGTCCCCCACACGCGGATGTTGGGAGGCCCAGTGTGGTCAGGGCTCAGGAATGGCACCCTGAACTGTGGGCATAGAGGAGAAAGGCAGGTGGGGAGGGCGGGTCTGAAGGGGTGTGTACCAGCACAATGGACGGGCCGAGTGGATAGTGGGGGAGTAAGGGTCCGAAGGGCAGAGGAAAGCACTTCATCCAGATAAAGAATAGCAGTCAGGGAAGGTCCCTGACTGGCAGGGGTGTAGGGGGAAATAAAGAAGAGACTGGAATGGAGAGAGGAGGGTTCCCAGGGTCTGTCCTGTCCCTTTATAGGGAGCCTGGATCCTGGTGGCAACAGAAGGGTTTTGAGAATGAAAAACTGAGCAGGCTGTGGTTACCTGGCTTCATCAACTTCTGCTCTGTGTGACCCTGGGGCAAGCTAATCAACCTCCCTGAGCCTTGGTTTCCTCGTGTATATCACAGGGATGATAACAGAACTCCCTGGCAGGATGATTTGGGAGGGCTGACAGGCAGGACGAGGGGAAAAGTGGGTGGTGGCACACCGTGCGCTCTGCGTGAATTTAGGGGTGCCGATAAGCACCTTTTTCCAGAAGAGCTGGACAGAGCGCCTGGCGGCGGGTGATTCAGTGGGTTAGGTGGATCAAATTAACCGGAAGATTTTCAACCCAGATTCACACTTCCTGTGGAGACAGGCCCTAAAGGAGCTGGCGAAGGTGTTGGTAAACAGTAACAGGACAATTCAAAGGTTGCCGCTGGCGGTGAAAGCAGTGGGGGTTAGGGAGCGGCTGGAGCTGGGAGCAGTCTTCTCTTCGCCGGGGCTGGGGTCCAAGGCAGGCAGGCAGGTACGGACATCTTTGCAGTCTTCCTCCCCTCGCGTACACACACACACACACACACACACACACACACACACACACAACCCCCGAGCCCCTCTCCCGCAGCAAAACCCAGAACCCCTCAGGGACACGCGACTGTCCATCTTCGGGGGTCGTTCCGCGGACAGGGATGAAGGAGTGAGCGGAAGGCGGGGACGGTAATGGCCGAGCGGATTAATTCGTCCCCAGCAGCCCGGAGCAAAGCGCGGCGGTGGGGTGGGGGAGGCGGGAGAGGCGCAGGGCGTCCTGGAGGGCCCTGCGCCGCCCGGGAACGGAGCTCAGGGGCCGGCCGCCGGGTCCGCAGCGCCGCCTCCCGGGAGGAAGGCGGGGGCCGGGAGGAGGGAGCGGGAGGAGGCGGAGGGCGGAGGAGGGCGGAGGAGGGCGGCGCGCTGAGAGGTTATTTGTGGTTCGCTTTGATCCCGAGGGGGAACCTGAAACTCTCACATTCCTGGCATAGCAGCCGCCTCCGGCGCGGGCCGACCCTGGGGCTGCGCGCTGGGGCCCGAGCGGCCAGAGCGTCGGCGCCACCGCCGAGTGCACACCTCCGCCGCCGAGCTGCGCCGGGCCGGGTCGGGCCGGGTCGTCGGGTCTGACTACGCCGAGCCCCCGCGGGCCGCAGCGGTAAGGAAGGCGGCTTGGGCGCTTCGGGGAGCGCGCGGGCGCGGAGAGAGGCGTCCGGCCCGAGCCAGGGCCCCCGCGCAGCCCACCCTTTTCCGGGAGCGGGAGCCCGACGCACCAAGCGTCCTCAGCGTGAAGTGCGCCCTTTCGAGGAAGCCGCAAAGGCGGCCCAGTCCGTTCCTCGCTGCGGGCGCCGGGCGGTGCGCCTGGGGCGGGGGCTCTCGCTGGCGCGCCGGTCCCCTGGGGCGGGGGGAGGGGGCAGCCTTTGCGGAGAGCGGGGTCCTATGTTTTGGGTCGTGGGCTGGGGAGAGGGGCGCGGAACAGGGCAGGAGGCGCCGCTTCGCGTTCAAGTTGCAGGGCCCTGGGGTTGAACTGGTTAGGTGGGGGTTACAGGTGTCTTTGCCCCCAACTAGTCCAAGAACTCCTCTTTGTCTTCCTTGGAAAATCCTCTCTGGAGCCACGGAATGGCTCTCACTTAGAAAGAATGCGGCCGGCCGTCCAGCCCGGTGACGTCAGCGTTGGAGCATTTGGAAAACAAAGAGGGCTCGGGAGGCCGGGAGGGAGGCGGACCCGCGACGCTTAAAGAACTCCGTGGGCTACCGGCTACCCTCGGCTGCTCGCTCTGGGCGCACCGGCGGCCTCCGGGGGTTCGTGGTCGGCTTGGAGTCCGGGTAGAGCGGGATCCCGGGCTGGGATGCAATCTGACTTAGAGCCCCTCGTCTGGGTTCCTTAGGCGAGCGTGAGCCCCAGCGAGAGCCAGAGTTGCGTGCTTACTTAGGAAGCGGGGAGGGGGGGATGGTTGCAGGGAGCCGGGTGCGCTGGTGCAGCAAAGGTGCACGGCTGGGGTCGTGGTCCCGGATTTTAGTAACGGCTCCGCCGAAAGAGTGTGCATCTGAGGGGTCTGACGGGGGCAGACTCGGCTGAGAGGCCCCGGACGTGCTCCCCGCTCCCAGGCACATTGCTGCGGGGAGGAGACCAGGAATCTGTCCAGAAAACTCTGCATTCCCTCACCTCCCCACCCCCGCCCCGTCGTTCTCAGCGGGAGTCAGCCCAGACTGATTACTTTAGGAAATGCCCCGCGGCTGAAACTCTAGGGCGAATTGATTCCAGTTTGTTTTGCCTCCGGTAACTCTGGAGTCTTGGCATCTCC
The DNA here is from genome assembly GCF_029215605.1 of Mirounga angustirostris. NCBI lineage: Eukaryota > Metazoa > Chordata > Mammalia > Carnivora > Phocidae > Mirounga > Mirounga angustirostris. Next base: position 125,263,882 of record NW_026991709.1, read on the forward strand.
ACACCTACCGTGTGTAGGGAGAGGGGGCGGCATGATTGGGTGCCAAGAAGGATGGGGACAGAGATGCCTTCCAGACTCATCCCCCTCTCCTCCTTTCTGGGCAGCCAGGAAGGAAGCCGGGTGAGGGGGGGCAGCCTTCCAGGACCTGAGCCACTGAGAGCCCAAGCTCAGAAGGGAATACCTTCCTCAGGAGATACTCCCTGCACTTTAGGCTTCCAGCCCCCAGCCTCAGGTCCCTGCAACCAAGAGCCTCTTTCTTGCTCCCTTACTCCTCCAGTTGGCTCAGATGGGTGTTACTGATGTCAAGATGCTGAGTGCCTACTCCCATGTGGCAGAGGACCAGGGGGGTCTTTTCCAAGTAGCAGGTGTGTGTGTGTGTGTGTGTGTGTAGGAGGGACAGTCATCAAATCAAAGACATGGTGCCATACTTTGTTTTTCCTGGAGCATCCATGCAATTGCTGTCAGCACACAGACTGTGTGACTGACCCATAAACCTCGATGGGTGATCTCTTTGTGCTTCATTTCACAAAACCACGGTCCTGTGGTAGCCTCTCTTCTCTCATCCCTTATTCACCAAACCAGATGCATTTTTTCACCTTGCAGAGTCACTGCCAAGGTCATCCCATGACTGGGAGGGTTCAGCATGGCAAAGGGGGTGGACGGTGGTGAGTTAACTGTCAAGGCTAGGGCTCAGGCATGCTGCATTCTAGGGGGGGTTGGGGGCTGTTTGCCCAGGGCTTCTACTAGGCTGGACTCATTCTTTATCACCTGCCAATAAGCTGGGGCCCTGTCTACCCCTGGACTGGCCTGCTCAGTGGTCATAGCTGAGCTACCCCTGCCCTGGAGTATCTCGTCAGCCTTTTCAGTGGGAAGCTGACTGCAGGAGGCTGTGGTCCCTGGGTGGTTGATTACCTTCGAGGTGACTGGTGTCTGTCTGTAGGCCTAGTAAGTCCCCGCGAATATGACTGTAATGACAGCCTCCGCCCAGGATTTACAGTGTACCAGGAGCTCGGCAGCCATTGCCTGGCTTCATTTTCAACTCCATGAGGCAAGCATCATTCTTTACATTTTTCTGATGGGGAAACTGAGTCTCGAAGGGTAGGTAACTTGCCTTAATCAGTAGGTGGCAGCACTGGCAACTGAGCCTTGTGTGATCCTCCACTCTCTGCCACTATGCTTGGGACCGTGCCGTAATGGAAAGTACCCCCTGCCCTCTTTCCCGCGTGCTCCCCCTCATTGCTCTTCTTTCTCTCTTCCCAGGTGCCGTGGGGCCAGGTGCCACCGGCCGTTGTCCAGGCGGGTGTGTGCCAGCCAAGGAAGCATGAGGACGCTGGAAGACTCCTCCGGGACAGTCCTGCACCGCCTCATTCAGGAGCAGCTGCGCTATGGCAACCTGACTGAGACGCGCACCCTGCTGGCCATCCAACAGCAGGCCCTGCGGGGTGGGGCCGGGGCCGGGGGCACAGGGAGCCCCCAAGCCTCCGCGGAGATCTTGGCACCCGAGGACACTCAGGTGCTGCAACAAGCCACAAGGCAGGAACCCCAGGGCCAGGAGCACCAGGGCGGTGAGACCCACCTGGCAGAGAACACCCTCTACCGGCTGTGCCCACAGCCCAGCAAGGGTGAGGAGCTGCCCACCTATGAAGAGGCGAAGGCCCACTCACAGTACTATGCGGCCCAGCAGGTGGGGCCCCGGCCACATGTGGGGGACCGGGATCCCCGAGGGGCCCCAGGAGGCCATCGGAGTCAGGATGAGGCCTTGCGGGAGCTGCGCCATGGGCATGTGCGCTCCCTGAGTGAACGGCTCCTGCAGCTGTCCCTGGAGAGGAACGGTGCCCGAGCCCCCAGCCACATGAGCTCCTCCCACAGCTTCCCGCAGCTGGCCCGCAATCAGCAGGGCCCCGCATCCAGGGGCCCCCACACCGAGGGCCCAGAGCCCCGTGGACCTCCGCCTCAGTACCCACACGTTATGCTAGCTCATGAGGCCGCCACCGCTGTCACCGACCCACGATACCGCACCCGCGGGAGCCCACACTTCCAGCATGCCGAAGTCAGGTAACTGCCCAGCCTGGTCTTTCGAAAGCTCTTGACTCTCTTCCAGCACTTTCCGCCCCCCGGGGTGGAGAGCCTCCAGACAACACCTTGTGCCATGGCTGGCAAGCACCGGAGGAAGGCCGTTGGCTACCCCTCTCCTTCCCAAGGAGGAGGGGCTGATGCCTGGAGGAGAGTAGGACTTAGCCCAGGTCACAGGAGAACTTAGTGGTGTCTTTTGCTTTCATTTGGAGATGGATGCCATTGTGTGATTAGCTGTAGCAGTCAAGTAACTAGGGTTCCCGGGGGGTACCAGTTACAGCAGAGGGTTAAAGGTTAGGTTTTTGAAAGAACTTGCTAAAGATGAAGGTTGGGAATCATTGCCAAACTGTTTCCAAGCTAAGTGGGGAGAAGGTGGGACCTCCTCCTCTGGAGATTGTTAAGACCAAGTGGACAGTCGGCTTTCTGTGGTTAGTGGGAGGCACTGCCAACTGGAGGCAGGAAGGACCAGATGGCCTCCTTAGAGACCACTCCCTGTCCTACACCAGGGCGGGAGCTGCCCTCTTGCTACTTTGCCTTTCCTTTCCTATGCTCCAGGTGGCTGGAGCCCTTAGGGAAGAGGACTTGGGGTCCAGGCGAGCCCCTTTCTGGGGAGCTCGGAAAAGGCTGCTGGGGAATGTAGAGCTTGATTCTGAGTGTGAAGGGAAGCCTTGAGAGGATACAATTTGGCTTACCTCTTTAAAAAGGTCCTTTGGGCTGCAGGTAGAGAGAAGGGATTCTCAGGGGCAAGAATGGAAGCAGGAGACCAGGAGGAGGCAGAAAGCCCGGATGGTTTGCAGGAATACTGGTTCCTAGAAATGCAGCTCTGCCCCAGGCTTCTCCCTTGGCCTGGCCCCTTCTGAGAAGGGGATACACACTGCTCGGTTCACACACCCCATCTCCCCGCGTGCTGGTCCCGGAAACCCCACCAGAGGGTCCTGAGGATTTGCAGCCTCCTTTCCTCTGGAAGGCTCAAGGTCGAAGTCTGGTTCTCTTCATGCTTGCTGAGTCTTCATTTAGTCACCCGCTTTCCCACCGTTTGGCCTTTTCCCAGCATAGATGCCTTTCCTTGCTCTCGAGAAACGAGTGACGCCATGCTGTTGGTATGGAGGAACCAGAGGATGGAGCCTTGTGGGTTTTCTCCAACCTCCACTTCTCGTGCTCCCCTCCCCCACCTTAGCTCCTTTCTCAGAGCTTGGTCAGGGAGAGTTTCGGAAGCTGAGGCGCGGGTTTCTTCTTTTGGAGGAGCCTTATTGGACCCTGTCAGGAAGAGATAATATCGTGGAAAGGAAGTAGACCACAGGAGAACAAAAAAGGGAGGGTAGGGAGGGGCAGAACAGGGGAATGGAGAGCAAGTGTGAAGGGAAAGGAAAGCTCTATTCTTTCTCAGAGCTAAGTCATCCCCAAAGAATGCCAGTTGTGTCTGCCTGGCCCAGTGCAGGGGGAGAAAGTTGGTGAAGCAACCCCGAGAATGCCACATTTAGCAGCGCAGGGGAGTTTGCACATTCCAATGGGGACCCTCTGCTCAGCTCTCCCTGGAAGCTCCACCTTAGGCGGTGAGAGAAAGAGAGATCACAAAAGGATTGTTCATTGGGAACCTGGGGGAGGGACTTTTCTTTTAGCCTAGGGTCCTCAGGGGAGCAGGAGAAAGGAGGCTATAGCGGGAAGGGAGGTGATGGACCCACGAGTGGAATTCAGTTCTCGTGGAGCATCTGGCACTTGGAAAATTCCTGGTGAAACGGAGGCAGTCTGTTCTTCTACACTTGGGAGCCCCACGGCCCCAGAAAGGCTCTGTGACCAACCTCCACCCCCATGCCTCTTGCTCTTTGCTCCTTCCCTTAATGGGGCTCTGAGGGTGACATGACAGCATTGCTAGAGGCCAGTGGAACATTGTCCCTAAACTCGGGCTGTTGCGGTGGTTCAGCGGGGGCCCCTGTGCCCAAGAAAATCCAGTGTGTGGGTCACATTTGCTCTTTAAACAGACACTATGCTGCAGTCCCACTGGGAGAGGTAGAGGATGGGCCGCCATGGCGGGAGCACGTGCTGTGGGCCCAGCCTCCTGCCGGGCTTTGTGTCGGCCCGGCCAGCCCCTTGCGGCGGGAAATGCTGACCCTCATGATGTGGCAGAGGCATGCCAGCGCCCCGGGGATTTGAGGGCCAATTTTGTCAGACTTGGGAGCTCAGGCTCTTCCCCCCCCCCCCCCCCGCCCCCGCCATCTATCTCACCACTCTGCCCTTAGCCACAGTATTCAAAATATGTTTCTGCGACGGGTGAGGGGACCCGAAATAGGAGGGAGGAAAACGTGGGTGTGCTGCAGTGGCAGGTGCTTTAAACAGCCACCAAGTGGCCCAGGGGCCTGGGTGGCTGTGCGCTCAGTCATGATCGATGTGGCCTCCAGACCCAAAAAGAACCTTCTGTGGATTAGAAAGGTCAAGTGCGCATTGCTTGAGATGCCTTGTTTAAGTGCTGGTGGCTCATAAGGTCCAGGACTACTCAGGCTGATCCCCAGGGCCTTGGCCACAGTGCTGCGAGGTGTGAAACAAGCATCCTGATGTTAACCCCCGCTAGCCCCGCTCCCTTGGCCCTCGAGGGTCTTGGGTAGACGCCACTGGTCACCGCCTGGTGTTGTGTGGAGGCTCCCCAGTGTGCCAGGAGGGCTGGGAGCCATGGGGGTCTGGGCAGCCTCTGAACGCCGTCTGTCCTGTTCGCCAGGATCCTGCAGGCCCAGGTGCCTCCTGTGTTCCTCCAGCAGCAACAGCAGTACCAGTACTTACAGGCGCCCCAGGAGCAGCCCCTGCCGCCACACCCAGCGGCCCTCAGCCACGGCCCCCTCGGCTCCCTCAGTGCACCTGAGGGGGAGGGGCCAGCGAGCACCCCGGCCGCCGCCGCCGCCTCCTCGGGCGGTGCCCACCTGGCCCAGGTGGAGACTGTGCTGAGGGAGAATGCCAGGCTGCAGAGGGACAACGAGAGGCTACAGAGGGAGCTGGAGAGCTCAGCAGAGAAGGCCGGCCGCATGGAGAAGGTAGGCCCTGCTGGGGCCCCAGAGGGGCGGGGTGGGGGAGGAGCTGCTGCCCACCCCCTCGTCCTTCCCATGCCCTACCTCGCTGACTCGGGACAGCTGGGGAGCAGCCTCAAGGCCAGCAGAGCAGGCCTGGGGTGTGAGCAGTTGCTAGCCGGTGGTGATTAGAAAGAGCCCATTCACCAGCTCCCTGCACACACCCCCTCCTGCGGACACCTCCCACAGAGAGCCCTTTGTGTCCCCCACACAACAGCCAGTCTGTTCTAGGCCAGCCCTGGCCCAAGCGAAAGCCCCTCCTCTTGGAAAAAACGGGCTACTTATTGGAATCCCAGGCCAGCTCGGAGCACGTGCGGAACCTGCCAGCCGCCAAGTGGGAGGGGCAGCTGGGGCCAGACTGGCCCTCTGCAGTGGACGGTGATGGCCAGAGGAGGAAATGCTCCAGCCAGAGGCAGCTCAGGCTGGGGGCTGGTGCCCCGTTCTTTCGTGAAGGTTTACCAGCAGTGTGCGTTCAGCTTTGACAGGTGGCCTCGGGCCTCCTGTGGCTGTCCCGTGATGTCCCAGTTAGCTCAACCCCCCAGAACACGGCTGGAGTCTTTTTGTGCCCAATCCTGGCGTCTTTTTGTGCCCAATCCTGGCCGACAGGGCTCAGATTCTCAGTAGAACCTGGACAAAAGCAAAATGCTTCTTTCTGGATGTCGGGCGCAGAAAGGCTGTGTTGAGTCCCTCTGAGGCAGCCACTTCCAGAGACTCAGCCCTGGGTCACTCAGCATTGGGACCTTGGCACAACTGAGGGGACCCTTGCTTGCTGGTTCTAGTGTCTGATTCATCTCTGGAGGCCACAGGCTTCTGACCGTCCCACTCTAGCCCCCTGGATTGTTTTGCTGTTGCCTTTGACCCTCTCCTCTCGCACCCTTTCTGCTGGAGAGAGCAGAGCTGCCCGGGCCTGTGGATGGGCCGCTGACGCCACGCACACTCTGGGCTCTCTCCCCTTCCTTCAGCTCTCCTGTCTGCCTCTTGCAGCTGGAAAGTGAAATCCAGAGGCTCTCTGAGGCCCACGAGAGCCTGACGAGAGCCTCTTCCAAGCGGGAGGCCCTGGAGAAGACCATGCGGAACAAAATGGACAGTGAAATGAGGAGGCTGCAGGACTTCAACAGGGATCTTAGAGGTGAGAGAGGGCACCCAGAGGGAGGGGGTGGCGAGCATCTGTGGAGGCCTTGATTCCTCTGGTCTAGGGAGGAATGCAGAACCTCTGCCCTCTGCAAAAAGAAGTGTGAAGTGGCTCAAAGGGGGCCAGTGTGAAACTCCCTGGGAGCCACCTGGACAGGGGGATGCTTGTGTCTGTCCTACGCCTTGGAGCCTCTTGTGGAACCCTCACCCGTGTGGCCCAGAGTCTCCTTCCTTGTCAGGCCCTGAGCGCACCCAGGGCTTCCCTATCAACCCCTCCCTGGTTTGGAGGGTGCAGCCCCATAGACAAGACCCCAGGGGACACCCGCGCAGGCAGCTTCACCTGATACTCGAACATCTTTCCTTAAAACATTTTTCCTTCATTTGAAACAGAGAGATTGGAATCTGCCAACCGCCGTCTGGCAACCAAGACCCAGGAGGCCCAGGCAGGAAGTCAGGACATGGTGGCCAAGCTGCTTGCTCAGAGTGAGTAGGGCTCCCACTCAGACGCCTGGACAGATAAGTGGGTGGTGAGACCGTGGCAGTGACAGGGGACACAGGAGGATCGGCCCTCTCTGCTGTCAGAGCAGTGCTTCGAGCACAGGATTATGGAGTGCCTACTCTGCACCCAGCCCTGAAGTGTCCTGGCTGGGAGGGGTGGCTTCCAGAGAAGAAGATCTGGTTCTGTATTTACTGGAGAGATGAGTGGCTACCAGAGGGACCACTGTGGCGCAGTGACTTGCTGGGCTGTGGTGCCATGTCTGTAGAGTACCCTTCAGAACTCAAGGTGCACTGGGCAGTGGGGGAGGCCGGATAGCCCTGGAGGCGAGTGGGAGCAGAGAGAAGGAATGCTGGGTTCCCCAGGGCATTCCAGGCAGCGGGAAGGTTAGGGGGGCCCAGTTGGAATGTGAGAAGCTGGGGAGCATGATGCAATTGGGACATAACAAGCTGGCCAAGTGGGGGTCCCCGCAGACAACCGCAAGTGGGTTCCTGGAGCTTAACCAGCAGGTACAGTCTGAAGAAGGGGTTTAGGAAGCTCCTCTAACGGGGAGGGTGGAAAGCTTCTGGAAGACAGTGGATGAATTCCCTATTGACTAGTCTATTCAATCAGTCATTTGTTCATTAGCAGCACCATGCTAAGCCCCTGTCAGGAATTGGGCAGAGGGTAGGTGCAGGCCCTGGAAGGTACCAGGGCAGAGAGGTCAAGTGAGAGGGGTTGAGCTTGAGAAAGAAGCAGGGTCTTCTAACTACAGATTCAAGGGAACAGAGGTGTCCCTGGCCTTGGAGACTAGTGACTGGGAAGTCCCCACTGGCCTGAGAGAGAGGCTCTGTGGGGATGGCTGGGGGCTGGTGCAGTGGGATGGCACAGGTGGAGGTGCATGGAGTGGGACTAAAGGAAGCCCTGAGCTCAGCAGCAGGAAGAAGCTCTTCTAGACAGAGAGGCAGTAAGTTCCTACTATGCTATAGTGGTGTTTGGGCCTTTGCAGAGATATGGGATGGGGGTGGCTGGTGTCCTGGTGAGGGTGGCTTTGAGGAAGCCTAGTATGTATGAGGGGCCTGGGTAGTATGGGGTGTCCAGAAGTCGAGGAGCAGCTTGAGGACTGAGCTCTGGCTAGTAGCACCTCCTCCTTCCTCAAGGAGGGCTCAGAGCCCAGAGCCCCGGACAGAGCTGTCCAGAACAGCGAATGGGGGGACGCGACACTGAAGGGATTGGGGGGGGGTGGGGGTTGAGCAGGACGTAGGCTAGGCCATAAAGAGCGGAGCAAGGTGGCAATGACTTTGGGTCCCTGGAGAGAGGTGATGGTGGTGGGGAAGGACAGGGAGGGGGCAGCCCTTAGTGTAGCCCTTGGAAGTCTGGGGGGATGGGTTCCTGGCAGGAGGCAGAATGGGGGTGTCCTGTAGGAGAGGGTAGGCTTTGGGGGTGCGATGCTGCCGCAAAAAGGAAGTCACTAGGCAGGTCTCTGGGAGCCGGCAGAGGAGGGGTGAAGGGGGGAGGCCGGCCTGGAGGCGTTTCCGTTCCCCGGGGAGCGAGAAGCGCCAGGCTGTTCTTGGCTTCTAACTGGAGCCATTAATCTGGAAGCCGCGGGTGACCTGGATGCCTGGCATTCCTGGGCCGTGGGGCTGTTCCGCTCCGGCCCGCACCCCCCCCCCCCCGCTTCCTCCCGCGCGGCCCAGAGCGACTGGGACAAAGGGACAGGGCTGGTGGGCCGAGCGGTGGCTTTCTCCAAGGTGGAAGGCGTATCCCCCTTCTTCCTGCGCAGCTCAACCTTCCTGCCTGCCCTTGGCCCCCTCCCCGTCTCCCACCCCGGCCCAGGAGCTCTCCCAGCAGACAAGACAAGCCCGTGGTTTCATGCCAGTAGCTGGGGATGGCCGAGGCTGAGGCCTGCCAGCCCCTGCCAGGGCCTTAGAGGTGCAAGGCAGCAGGAAGCTGTGGGAGACATAAGGCTGGGTCCCCCCACCCCTCGCCAAGGGCTGAGGAGAGCCAAGCAGCTCTTCCTTGTTCCTTAGTACCCATGGAGAAGACACAAAGCTCCCAGGGAAAAAGTCTAGGGTTGACCTCACTTTTTCTGGGGTCAGTCAACAGTAGTAGGAAAGTGTGATCATTGTCCCCAATGCCTGCTTTTGGTACAGACCCCCGGCTTTGGCTGCTCTGGTCTGGCCCTGCCCTCCACTCCCTGGGGATATGGACTTGAGTCCTGAGCCTAGCTCTCTCAGCAGTTTCCCGTTGGGCATTTCCTTCTTGCCAGAGCCTCAGGTTCTGGGACTAGAAGATGGGGCAGTCATGGTAAGACTGGGATTCGAGGCTGCTGCCCGTTAAATTCTGTAAGCCGTGGGCTCTTAGAGCACATACAGGAAGGGGTCGTTGCTTCTAGGCCCAAATCCGCAATCTACTCTCTGCCCACCCCTCCACCACACTCCTTAGACGCTAATTCAGCCCCCTTAGGATGCCTCAATTTCAATATTATTGAGCTTCCTCATCTTTTTCCTCCACACCAAAGAGTAAAGCCAGCCTGGGCCCGGCCTTGAAAAAAATCCAGATTGAGCCGGAGCTGACCTGGGTTGCCTGTGTCCTCCTTCTCCTGCCCCAGGGCCCTGAGTAAATGAATCCTCCCTTTGCCTACCCAGGTCCCAAGCCTTCACTCTTCTATTCCAGAACCTGTCCCATGTGATAGGTACTCAGCTGCATGTGGCCCAAAGATTAAAATTAATTTAAATAAAAGGAAAAATTCGGTTCTTTCCTCACACTAGCCATATTGCAAGTGCTCAGTAGGCACGAGGGGCTCATGGCCCTTGGGCACAGGTTGGCACAGTACAGAACAATTTTATTACAGTAGAAAATTCCACTGTACTGTGAGAGTGCTGCTTCAGAGACCGTGCCTTTGAGTTCATCAGGCAGGCCCTAGAGCCCACCCCCTTCTGCCCTCCAGTGAGGCGGGGCCCTCCCCCCACCCCGACACCCTCTGGGGGGGGGCCAGGCTCGATTCCCAAAGGGCAGGTGAATGGGAGGTGGATTTACACCTAGGGCATCAGCTGGAGGACTGCATGGTCTGGCTTGGGTCTTGCTTGGCCCCACAATGTGACGTGGGCCCCTGAGCAGAGTTCTCCCGGCAAGCAAAAAAGATGATTTAAAAGTTGGGATAGCTAGGATCTTAGACACAAATCTTTGGACTGTAGTCATTTTCATTATGCTGCAAAGTTTGCATTTCTTTATGAGCCCTGTTGCCTACATCTCAGTGGTCCCCCAGACCAAGGAAGGAAATGTAGCACTATTCTGGGGACCCCCACAGAATGAGTCCTGGAGCCCACTTTGAGAGGCCTCTGGGTGTGAGGGCCTCCCACCACAGCCAGAAGCATCCTGGTCCTTTGGAGGCCAGGCTGCCTTGGGTCCCCACTTTAGCAGCACCAGTCACCTGTGTTTCTTCCCCACTATGTTGGGGGTCACATACCCTACCTCGAGGGGCTTCAGGGGAATGAGATGTGTACGTGCCTGGCTCGTGGTGCAGCCAGTGGAGCTTCTTCTCTTCCCTGTTCCTTCATTCTCTCACTGGAACGATGGTCCTGTCACAGTCCACCTGCGCCTTCTCATCCGTCATGGGTTCCTATCACAGTTCCTATCAGGCCAGACTCTAGTGTCATCATGAGGCTCAAGGAACATTGTGAATGTGTTTTGGAAATGGTGACACCTGGCACAAGTAGACAGTGTTTGGGGCTGCTCATGTCCCAGCAGAGACGCAGTGTGGCCCGGTTACTACTGCAAGGGCCCGGGGCCAGTGCTGCCATTTATTTGTGACGTAACCGGCCCCTCCCGCATGTCCTGGCGGTGGTGATGACAGTGCCTACCTCCTAGGGTTGTGGAGAGGATACGATGCAGGCAGGCTGGTCCGGCCCTCAGTGCAGAGCCTGGTATGCGCCAGGCGCTCGGTGGGACTGCCGCGGGGTTGCTGTCCCTGACCGAGGCCCCCCGCCCCCCGCCCCCCCCCCCAGGCTACGAGCAACAGCAGGAGCAGGAGAAGCTGGAGCGGGAGACGGCCCTGCTGCGCGGCGCCATCGAGGACCAGCGGAGGCGCGCCGAACTGCTGGAGCAGGCTCTGAGCAATGCGCAGGGCCGGGCCGCTCGAGCCGAGGGGGAGCTGCGCAAGAAGCAGGCCTACGTGGAGAAGGTGGAGCGGCTGCAGCAGGCCCTGGGGCAGCTGCAGGCGGCCTGTGAGAAGCGGGAGCTGCTGGAGCTCCGTCTGCGGACCCGCCTAGAGCAGGAACTCAAGGCCCTGCGTGCACAGCAGGTGAGCTCGGAGACGCGGCAAGCTGGCGGGGGAGGGCGCGCAGGAGAACGGCGGCAGCGAGCTGGCGGGGGAGGGCGCGTAGGAGAACGGCGGCAGCGAGCTGGCAGGGGGAGGGCGGCATCTGAGGAGGCTGGTTCCAAAGTCCTGGGGGGTCCCTGCTGAGATCCAGTTGGAGGCGCCCTTGGAAAGCCGGGCTGATCCGTGTTCCAGCCTTGCCCCCAGCTCCCCCCAGCCACCAGCCTTAGAAGAGGCTTCGCCTCTTGGCCGGGTGCCAGCCGTGGGGACTCAAGACCTGGGCTTCGGTCCTCAGCAGCAGCAGGGCTGAGCATCCTTGGTCTCTCAAGAGAGTGGCCCAGGAGCCTTGATGCGGAAGACTAGCCAGCTCTTAGGTGTCTCCCCAACATGGTGAGGGCAGATGGTAACCCAGATCCTGAGTCCTCATCCTCTCTTTGGGCTGTGTTATGGTAACTCTGGTGTTTACACGCCAGATAGAGTTCTGTCGCCACTCCCCACTGTACCCTTCCCACCGAGGTAGAGTGACCACAGGCCCTGGACTGCCCAGGTGGGTCCTAGTCTACACCAGTTGTCACAGTGTAATTATTAAGAGCACCCCTTTCCCAAAGTGGAGGATACTTTCTTGGGTCCCCTATGCAGAGGCAGGCCTGATCTTTCCTGCGCCCTTGTCCACGGGGGTGTGGGGAACCACGGCACCTGCTTCATCTTCGGTAGCTGCGGGACACAGGGGCAGGTCTGCCGGGAAGGGCGAAGGACGCCCCTGTGCATAAGTGAGAGCCCTCGTGCAGGGGTGAGGACCCGTGGCTACCGCACCCCAGCCTCTGCCCTTGATCACAGTGCTCCCTTCTCCACAGAGACAGGCAGGCCCCCCCACTGGTGGCAGTGGATCCCCAGAGCTCAGCGCCCTGCGGCTGTCAGAGCAACTGCGGGAGAAGGAGGAGCAAATCCTGGCGCTGGAGGCGGATATGACCAAGTGGGAGCAGAAGTATTTGGAGGAGCGTGCCATGAGGCAGTTTGCCATGGACGCAGCCGCCACAGCCGCGGCCCAGCGCGACACCACCCTCATCCGCCACTCCCCCCAGCCTTCGCCCAGCAGCAGCTTCAACGAGGGCCTGCTCACTGGCGGCCACAGGCATCAGGAGATGGAAAGCAGGTTGGGTATTGGCATTGCCCCCCCTGGGGTGGGGGCGGGGGTGCACTGCCCAATCCCTGCCATGCCCTTAATCCCTGATAAACGCCCCTCTGGCCACGAGGCTCAGCAGGCCCTCACCTTCTGGGCCGATCCCGCATGTCTGGCACACCAGGCATCACGCACGTGTTCTTTCCCAGAGATACCAACCGACTCCTTGGTCTGCCCAGGAGACCTTGGCTGTGGAGGCGTCAGATGCCATCCAAGGCTCTGGCCTCTGCCTGCTCCCCCACCCCCACCCCCAGTCAGTCGGAGAGTAAGACTTTCCAGCCGAGTCCAGAAGGAAGGTGGACTCGGTCCCTGGCTTCGGATAGCTAGTATTTTCTTTCCAAAAACAACCTCAGAGGCCCCACAAGATTTCTGTTCGACCTATGTCCAACTCAAAAGCACAAGCACATCAGCTGAGCCCATTGGATGGTCAGCAGCTCTGGGGTATTGCCCCACCGGGCAAGGGTCGTGCCGTTGCTGTCATCCGATGAATCCAACCCACCCCTTGACCTGCCTTTGCTGCCGTAAGAAGGGCCCAGTGCTCGCGCACTGGTAGTTTTCAGGGCTTCGGATTTCAGAACTCTGATGACATTTCTGAAGGCTCCCTCCAGCTTTCATGAGGTGGGGAGGGTAAAGGCCACTGGATTTGCGGGTCTGACCATGTGAGCGTGGTCTGTCGCCCCTCAGGTTGAAGGTGCTCCATGCCCAGATCCTGGAGAAGGATGCAGTGATCAAAGTCCTTCAGCAGCGCTCCAGGAAAGAGCCGGGCAAGGCCACGCAGGGCTCCCTGAGGCCCGCCAAGTCTGTGCCGTCTGTCTTCGTGGCTGCCGCGGCAGGGACCCAGGGCTGGCAAGGTCTTTCCTCTAGTGAGCGACAAGTGGATGCCCCTGCCCGGCTGGCTACAGGTGCGAGGAGGCGGGTGGGAGGCAGAGGTAGAGGGCTAGGTTGCTGTCAGGCCTTTGCTCCCAGAACTGAGACTCAGAGGAGTTGGGGCTTCCTGACCCCTTGCCCGAGGGAGCCAGCTTCCACGCTGGCTGCGGTGACCCTCCAGCCCACAGCTATCCTGCTGGTGTGAGGGGGCATGCTCTAGTCCCCATCTCCGTAAATTCCAGCACCCTGGATCCCAGCCACTTGCCATCTAAGCAAAAATAGAGCTTCCTGGGCAGATGCACCTTGCAGGCAAGCTCCTCTGCTCCTCCGTCTGAGCAGATGCCACAGAAATTCCAGAGTCCCCGCTGGTTTTAAGATTCAACGCGCTAAGAAGGGTTCTGCCACTTAAGAGGTCTGGAAACCAGTCCAACCTGATAGTTATTCCTATTTGGAAACAGGAGTCCCGAATCTTAATCGAAGTTCGTGCAAATCAAGAGCAACCCGTACCACCTCGTGCCCCCAGTTGGTATGGTTAATTTGAGCTGTCCTTCATGGGGCTACCACTGCCTTCGTGAGGCAGTCACTGTCGGTCTCCTGCCTTTCCAGCAGACCGGGCCCCCGAGGAGGAGCCAGTGGTCACAGCTCCGCTCCCTGCTCATGCCAAACACGGGAGCAGAGACGGGAGCACCCAGACCGACGGTCCCCCGGACAGCGCGGCCGCTTGCCTGGGACTGGATCCCGACAGCCTCCTGGGGTACGGGGGGGGCCAGAGAACGGCCTCACTGGGTAAGTGCCCCTTCCCGGGACTTCTGTGCTGCGCAGGGCTGCGGGTGTGCTGGGGTGTGAGCTGGAGCACCAGGCTCTTTGTTCCCAGATCCCGTGGCTCACTGCACTCCACGGGGAGCCGTGCACAGTGCTGGCGAGCAGGCTGCGCGGGCCACCTGCGTGTGGACGTGAGGGCCGGTTGGATGCACGGATGGGAGGAGCCGAAAGGCCTGATCACAGATCCCGAGTTCAGAGAGAGAGCGCCTGCGCAGGAGGCGCTTCGTCTCCTCCTTCATAGCCTGCCTTACATATTTCCTTGCCAATCTAAGCATCTAAGATCATGCAGCTTGGCGAGTGACCTGATGGCAATCTCCAGTTAGAAGAGTTTGTTTAAAAAGAGTCCAAGACAGAGATATTTGAGAAGATGGCCTTTTAAATGTTTTCTTCCCTTTCACATTAGCCCTCGGGGGTGGGCCTGCGCCTCACTGTCCCAGAAAACCACAGGCTCGGGAAGAATGCTGCAGCCTCCCTCTGTCCCTCAGGGCTCCCCCTCCCTCCGAGCCTCCAGCCAGTTGAAAGTTATAAATAAATGTGTCTTCCACACTGGACGTTGACGATCTGGGTGGAGAGCTGGGGGCGCAGAGCTTGGTGCTCGGTTGGCCAAGCCGGCGGGGGGTGGGGGAGGCAGGGGAGGGAACCTGGGCAGCTGAGGAAGGCCCTGTTGGTAAAGCGAGATCCTATCTTAAAAATGTGCCAGGATTTAAAAGGGCAATCTTGTAATGCTCACTGGCATTTGCCCGTGCTCTTGTCTCTCTCCAGACTCTGTTGCTACATCCAGAGTCCAGGACTTCTCGGACATGGTGGAGATACTGATCTGAAGGAGGTAGTGCTCGGGGACTCCGAACCATACCCTGTCTCCTCTGCCCTCTGCTACTCTCAGCCATTCCAGCAGCCCCTCCATCTGCTGCTGCCCCGCTTTCCCCACCTAGGCATTCACTCCCATTGACCGTCTGGTGCCCGGGGCTTAAGGATGCTGCAGGGGTGAGGGGGAGCCGTGAGAACGCCTGCATGCAGAAGACCCTGCTTCTTAGCCCCACATCCCTCCTGAGCCCATGCAGAATGAGGATCCCCAGGCTTACTGTTGGGGTAGCAACTGGAAACCCAGAAGGGAGCTGAGCCTTCTCGGGACCCCCAGTTGGCACTCAGGCAGGGAGGGAAGGCATATATTGGTTTGGGAGAGTGATTTCCCAAGATGGCTGCCCATGGACCCCAGATGGGCTGGTTCAGTACAGAGTCGGCCGTGCTGTTCCCCTGTGGCTAAGTGTGGTCCCAGCCCACCTCATCTGCTCCTCAGCTCCTCACTGCCTCCTTGAGATTGCTGAGACTTGCATCTTCAGGGGACTATTGAGGGTGTTAGTCCTGCAGAAGCCACAGCCTCGCCCCCTCACTTGAAGTGGGTAGGGGCCATTTAAGTGGACTGGGATAAGCTGTGCAGTTTGTACATAACCCACTTTCTTACGGAACAGAAGATTGAGGCATGCCGCTTCAGATTTGTGCCCTCTCTGTTCCCCTGTCCCTGCCACCACGGTTCCTGTAACTGCTGACTAGCCTCCCAGCTCTCTGCCCTTCTCGAGTTCTTGGCCCACGGATTTTGATACTGGTTGATCCACGTGACATTGGCTGTCTTTTCCTCCACCTTGAGCCTTGTTTTGAAATGCCCACGGGACCCCTATCACCAGCCTCTTGACATGGCTCCACAGCCCCTGTCCCTGGGACATTCTGTCGGTTTGGTTATGAACCCTGAGCCAGATGAAATGAGCCGCCACAGACAGACATCTGCCACGGGGGGGCTTCCCAGCACCAATTCTCTTGAAGGAAACTGGATAAGTTGCCTTATTCTCATCAGAGTCTTCGTTCCCACCTGGAGGGATTGGGAGAGGGAGCTACGCTGGTGAAAAACTGGTCAATGAGCTACAAGATGTGACTCAAATCGTCTCTGGATGGAGCCCCCGTCACAAAATGGCGCCCATGAGGCTGGCTCCTCAAGCTACCGGCGAGCAGTGCCCGGAAGCAGGGCCAGGGCTTTGGAATCAGACCTGCCAGCAGCCGTGGCTTCGACTTCGGGTCTTAGAGAGTCCCCCAGCTCAGCCCCAGGACCGATGGGTGGGTTTTAGTAGTTTGTCTTGACTGTTTTTAGTTCTCCTTGAATCTTTGTTTTTTCCTTTACTGTTTTTAAGTTCGGTATGTGTTCTTTTATTCCCGTGATTCCTCAAGTTTCCTTTTTAAACATTTGCATTTGCTGGACAATTGCATATTTTTTTAAATCCCTCTACCCTTCTTTAAAGCTGAAAAATACATTTGGTTCATGTGCATTGTTTACAAAGCAAGAAGAAAAAAAGAAAAAAAGGCAAAAAAATATCGTGAAAGAAAAAAAACAACTTAATATATTTTGGATTAATATTTGGTATTTCTTTTAAAGTATTTTTTGTGCTGTGAACGTTTTCTGCCAAAGACCATGATGTGTGTCTGTATGTTTAAGTTATCGTAAATATTTAAAATGTAAACATGGCTGTTTTGTTATGCCACCCTGTACCAGGACTGCTGCTGCATTCCACTGGGTATAACAGTATTTTAATAAAAAAATAATAATAATTAGAATCGGTGTCTTTGCCCAAGTGAGAGACTACACTGGGACAGAAAGGGGGAAAGGAAAGGGTAGAGGAGTTGGCGTGTCACCCGTGTATATCGTCCCTGAGCACTCTTGCCTCTGAACGCCCCCACTCCCCCACCCCATGCTCCCCAGTGCCTTAGTCCTTAAAACATTGGCCAGACCATGCCGATGAGTGGCAGCTCAGGGTCACTGCTGTTTCTTGAACATAATGTTTTTCTGCCTGGGAGAGTCTCACAGATGGGCAGCCTCCCATGGGTAGCTTTGTCCTAGCTGGTTTTGTTTGACCACATGCTGTGGTTACTCCACAGTAGGATTGGGTGTCCAAAGGCGGCTTTATCCTTCCCCCCAGCCCCACCCAGCACAAGGAGTCCCAGAGCTGTGCAAGAGCCTGGGCACCATGCTTGCCCTCTGCCTGGACACGAGCAGAGGGTGTTCGTGTGTGTGGCGCATTCTGGGGCCCTGCCTCGTGACCTTGCTGTGGTATCACCACTCTTGCCCTGTGCCCAAGAAAACATGTCACTCTGATCCATAAAAGAGAAAACCGTTCTCAGTCTCAGATGTTACAGTAGAAACAAAGTATCTGTCTCCGTGGGCCAGTCAGGACAATCAGGTTCCCATTCGGGATGTGGGCTAGCAGTCGGGCTGACCACTGGGCAGCAGGCAGCCCTACAGGTTGTGGGCACTTGAGGGAAACAGTTAGCACCCATGGCTGTGGGTGAAGTATTTTCTGGGCAAGTGTAGGGACTCGGCAGTAATGTTGATGAGCAACCCAGTAGGATCCGAAAGAACATGTCCCTGAGCCAGCCTACCTGCCCGCATGAAAGGGAATCCAACAAGTAGAAGAATTGGGACTATTCAAGGACTTTTTCCAGCAACTTTGCATCCCCGACTTGATGGGCCCCAGCAGATAGAGAGCTCTCCACGCAGGATCCCTACCCAACACGAGGCCGGTGCAACAATCCCCACCCAGTGGCCACACCAACACCCGAGCCCTCTCCAGCCTGCCTCCCACCACCCGCGCAGCATCAATGCCTGTCTTCCTGTTAATCAGGCCCTGGCTTAGGGTTTGCTGTGTGGACGGTTTGCTCTCTGAGGATGCACGCCACAGAGCTCCTGTTCCCACAACGCTTTCCTCAACCACATCAGCCCACAGCTGGATTTGCTAAGACGTGGTGTCCCAACAAAATGGCGGTGCCCGTAAAGAATGCCCTTGGCAAAGACGTTCCTGTTCACCTCCACCTGCCCCCAGAAGAGCTCTGGGAGGGCAGCCCACACCTGGGTACAATAAGCCCTGACGAGACTGCCATCGCATCCCCAGCACCTTTGGCCAGGGACTCTCAAAGCATCTGTGCCTTGTGTAGGAGCTAGTCTGGTAAGTCATTCTAGTATTTCCTTGGCACAGACCAAGAGGGACCAAGAAACCATCCCATGCGTCCAGCACATGTGCATGCATGTGTATTTGTTTATGTGTCTGGGCACATGTGTGCCTGAGCCTGTTTACAAAGATGTGAAGGACACCAGTATCTCCTGCTGGAGCCCTTGTAGGGCAGTAGGGCCCTCTAGCCACAGGGCCACCGGTGCGTCTGAGGAGCCATTTCTTCTCAGAAAAGGGGTTGAGTAGGCATCTCAGTCACTTAGAAATTCAGCCTAACAAAGTTCTGGAACTGGCAGGACTGTAGGCTGTGCTGGGGCTGGGCAGGCCTCTGGGGACAGGAGTGTTTGCCTGTGTGCCCTGGCATCTGTGATAAGGGAGCCTGGGTCCCACGGGTGGCTCTGCTGGGCCCTTTGGAGGCCAAGTTCCTCTGCGAGGGACAGCCCTGCCCTGCCTGCCCCGCCCTCATCCAGCGTCTCCGCTAACAGGGCTGGGGGTGTGGCTCAGAGGGGCCCCACACTACCTGCCCTAGAGGGCTGGAAGGCCACCTGTCCCGGCCATCTCTCTCTCTCACCTCCCAGTTAATCGTTAACTCTTCCCCTGGCCCGGGCAGGTGTCAGGCTCAGAGGGCTTGGCAAAATGTGCCAATCTAGGGGCAGTAAATTGGGGCCCAGCCGCCCAGAAATGGCGGAAGCCACTTCACTGCTCCCAGGGACCCCAGCTGGACAGGAAACTTGTTTGCAGTGCCACCGTCTTGTTTCCTACTCAGTGGGGACGCAGCCAGGAACCAGGGGTCCCTGAACAGCCTTTGCTGTGTGGCTGATGCCTCAAGAGGCAGCCCAGGAACCTGGCACCAAGTAGTGCCTTCCTGCACCCACCCTGCCCAGATCCAACGGAAGAGAAAAGCACCATGGCAACCAGGCTCTCCGCATCCCTTTGGTGGTTTTTTGTTGTTGTTTGCTTGTTTGTTTTTGAGATATAAATCACATATCATAAAACCCACCCTTTCAAAGTCTACAATTTAGCGGTATTTTATATCACAGCATTCATTTTAAACCAGCGGTCAAACATGGGTCATCAGCGAATGCCCCACCAGTGGGCCCGATGGACAGAATTAGAAGTGCTATTTGATCTGGCACATTCACACTCGTCACCTCTGATTTCTCAGGATGACACTTTGACCTTTCTATAGCTGACAGTCTCCTTCCACCTGGCCCAGCTCAGCAGCTCCAGCTCACCCCACACTGGGCCGCAGAGAGGACACGGGCTCCCCTGCACCAGAGCCTTCCACCATCGTACCACTCCCCCACCCCCGGCTGCCAGGGCAGAGGTCCTGGCCAGAGATTTGAGAAGGAGACCTGTGAGTCCTGTGAGCCCTGACCCCACTAGCGGGATGGGTTCAGTTTTATAAGCCTGAAGCTTATATAATTTGGGGAACTTTTTAAGAAAAAGAATGCAGAATGGGCAAATACAAAATTAGGCCTAAGGTCTTGGAAGGGGCTTTTTTAAGCAGGCATCTGGAGGCATAAGCTCCATTAACTTCACAGTACATCTGTATCCAGGCATGGGCTTCGTGTCTCTCCAAAGGAAAGATTCTCTGGGAGGCACCACCCATGACTCCGGCTCAACCTTGTCTCTCCCTGATGAGGCTCGAGGCTGAGGATCAATGAAGCTCCAGTTTTTCCCCACCCAGGACAGATAGAGTGGTGCTTCCACGTACCCACCTTAACCTAACCCTCTCCCCAGGGGACAGCGGTGCCCACACAAGGGGACCTGGTGTCCAGCATGGAGATATCACCACGGAGCCTGAACAGTAGGGCTCACTGGCTTGCCAGGGACCAGAGCTGTGGCTGGCCCAGGTCTGTGCCCTGTTCTCACCTGCCAAGCAATCTCCAGCCCCTAGCCAGAGTTTGGCAGAGGGGGAGCCCTCTGCCAGTTAGCTCCTTGGGTGCCTGGGGAGCCATGCCACTCCGCGGTGGCCCTGACATTCTCTGCACATTCTTTACTCCGAGGGCCTGTCAGCTTTCGATTCTGACCTGCCACACGTCACAAACTGTCCTCAGATAAATGCCTCTCGCAAATCCAAAGGCTCCTACCTGGAGCCACATTCCAGATGGTTGAGCAACAATGTGGACGCCTCCCTGCACAGGTTTGCCTCTTCTTGCATTAATGTGGCTGCTTGTCCGGCTCCGGGAGGCCCTGCCCGGTCTCTGCTCTGCAGCCTTTCCTTGCTCAACACAGTGCGCTGTGGAAACCATCACGGCATGTTGCGTCAGTGGCGAGAATGCCAAAACCTCAGCCAGAGAACGACTAACAGCACAGGACACAGCTACGGGGTGCCCTGGAAGCTACAGCAGCCTTCTTTCATTTCAAAGAAGAAAAACAGCCCTCCTTCCCAGAGGCTTTTCTCTAAGGTTTGGGTTCTCTGCCTCAGCAAGAGTGACTTCTCTTTACCCATCCTCTTTCTCTGGAAGTGGGTGCCCTCGCTTCCCTCCCTCCCTCCCTCCTTCACTCGCTGCCGTCACAGGTGTCTGCCGAGCGCCCACCGTGTTCCCAGCACTGTGGCAGGCACCGAGGGCGCAGCGATGAATGAAGCCGCCTCTGTGTCCCGAGACCTTTATGTTCCTACCATCTGTTTTATCTTTATACCCCGTGCTGAGGCCGGCACAGGGGCGCTCCTAAGTGTTGGCTACGAGAGCAGTCTTGACAAGAACTGGCCCCCGTCTACGTTTCTGGCACCGGATGCCATCACCCTCCTGTGCACACCCGACCACATGGACGCTGGGAAAATGGCCCTGAGTGCCCTGTCGTCTCTCCGACCGCCAGGCCTTTGCACGTGAGGTCCCTTTTCTCTGGAAAGCCTTCCTCATCTCTCGTCTCCATCTCTTGGCCTGTTTAAAACTCATCCATCAAAATCCAGCTCGAGCATCACGTCCTCCTGGCTGCTTCCCCTCTCAAATTCCCTGATGTTCCCCAGGACCCTGAGAGGGACGTATGGGGGAGACCTGCAGACTGAGCAGACATTAGTCCGTGGCTCTGCTGGCTTGACAGGGAGCAGCTGAGAAGATATAACCGGCCTTTTTGACTAGACAGAGGTGACTCCTTGTCCCCGTGTCGGGGTCACAAGTGGCCCTGAACACTGCCCAGACAGGAGCCCCTTAGTATGTTTTGGCTAGAGGGCCCACTCCCCTCCTTGTGGGCCAACCCCCCCCCCCATTCATTGGAGGTAGGGGAGGATGAAAGGGACTCTGTGGGTGGAGTCTTGGGGTCAGAGAAGGAGAAGCAGAGCCTGAGGGCTGGGGCCAAGGTGGAAAGGAGGGGCTGGGCAGGCAGCTGTGGGTGTGTGAGCCCAGAACCGGCCCTGCAGGATGGCTGGCCCATGAGACAGGCCCCAGCACTGCCAACCACGTGGGGCCCAGGCAGCCCCAGCCGTGGGAACAGCTGGTGAGCCAAACTCCCTCTACCTCCAAGAGAGCCGCTCCTGCCTGGCTCTGCCAGCCCTGGGCTCCCTCCGGGAACAGGCCAGGGGCAGAGGTAGAGGCAGAGAGGAACCCGTTTTATCAGGACGATGTTCCCAGCCATGCCCTATGGTACTTGAGTCCCAGGAATGACTCACAGGGCTCGGACCCAGAGCACCGTGCTCACAGCCCGGTAAGGATGGGGGACAGGGAGCATTTGCTGCTTTCCCACCCCACGTCCAGCTGATGCCGCTCACCTTCTCAGACCACCCCTTCCACATTCACTCATTCAGCAGATATCCATTAAGCACCCACTGTGTGCCCGACACTGTTCTAGGTGCTGAGGAGATCATAAGGCAGACAAAATCCATGCCCTTTGGAACTTGCATTCGAGCAGGGGTGGGATGGGGGAAGACAAGCAGGAAACCCAATACCTTTTGCAGACTGCGTCAGAACAATGTTTCTTAAACCCATGGTGGCAAAACGACAGTTTTGTTTTTTTTTCTAATCTACATCTAGGTTTCTGGGCAATGCAATTTGCTATAAATTCTATAGAATCTACAGATGCCACAGTACAGAAGTTCCTAAATCCTCACTCCCCATTTCTGCGCTCACGTCCTCGTGCGGTGCTGGTGCACACTGTGCCTGAAGGTGGTAAGAGCTTCGGGGGAAAGCAGAGGAGGGCAGGAGAGACCAGGTGGCAGGGCTAGGGGGAGAGCTGCAATTTTAAAGGTGACATTTGAGCAAAGATCTGAAGGAAGTGAGGGAGAACGCCACACATGAGTCTGAGGAAGGTGCATTCAAGGTTTAGTAAAAAGTAGAGTTTTTTTTTTTTTTTTTTTTTTTTTTTTTTTTAAAGATTTTATTTATTTATTTTACAGAGACAGAGACAGCGAGAGCAGGAACACAAGCAGGGGGAGAGGGAGAGGGAGAAGCAGGCTCCCCGCGGAGCCGGGAGCCCGACGCGGGGCTCGACCCCAGGACCCTGGGATCATGACCTGAGCTGAAGGCAGTCGCTCAACCAACTGAGCCACCCAGGCGCCTCAAAAGTAGAGTTTTACAAATGTGGATTTTGACTTGTTGAGACCTTATTGCTAGGCGAGGGGCAGGGGGCAGGGAGCACTGTAAGGGGAGATGAAATGGGGATCCCTGGGCAGGGGAGGCCCCAAGGACCACACCCCTGAATCCTGCAGAGGCTGAAGCTCCCTGAGGTGGCTCCTGTGCCCGGGGTGGGCCTGGAGGGTTCCCTAAACCCTCAGAGCTCCGTGTGCCTCTCAAGCCCGGGCAGGGCCTCCCTGGAGCCACTGTGATCCTGAATGGGCACACAGTTTCCCTGAACCTGGTCTCCTGCCTCCTTTCTGAACCTTCTTTCTTCGTGAGCCAGCTTTCAGTACCTGATAAGAGGGTCACCCAGGACACCAGACACAGGCCACTCTCTTGGTAGAAAGACATTTTTTGCCATGCTCAGTGCATCGATCTCCAGCTTTTAGCCGAGGAGGTGGCTTGAGCCCTGTTCCTGTGTCCACAGAGGAACAGGGCCATGACCATAGAGAAAGTTCCATCCATCTGATTTGTTTCTGCATCTCATCCCAGCTAATTTGGCAAACTGGACACGTGGAGATTCCTTTCCCTTGTTGAACACACTTTCACACCCGCAAATGCATGCACAGTCATATACACACATTTCCACACCAAACACACACCCAGACTCAAAATATACTCACGGGTTTGGCCACACGACATCTCCCTACAAACATGCGTCATGAACTTTCGGGTACACTAAAGTGGCCGTGGCCGTGCACACTTATACACACACACACACACACGTACATGCTCTTGTGGACCCACACCCAAACCCACACCCACCATACACATACCCCCCCAAGAAACGCGCCCATGGCTCCCTGCACATGGAGACTCCCCACCCAAGAGAGTTTCTATTTGGAGCAAACACACAGCAACCATGGTGAGTGGCAGATGGATGGGACAAAGTTCACTTATGTGTCCAGGTGTCTCCACCAACACAGCCAGAAGGAGCAAACAGCAGGCTCGGCCCCTTCCCACTAGGCCTTCAGGAGGGCAAGGCTTGGGTGGGGTCAGATTTGGGCAGGAGTATGGCAGAGCTCCTGGCTGCTGACTCAAGGCCCAGAGCAGAAAGCCTTGTGCATTCCCGACAAGTAGGTCACCGTGACGAGAAGTGCTGGCCCACCTGTCAGACTTAAGGTCAGTTGGAAAAGACTTGCGGAAAACCCAACCCTCATGGGCCAGCAGGTGTTCAATAGGTGCTGCCTTTCATTCTAGCCCTTCCGTTAGGTCTACACAGCCCTGGGAAGCAGGTGTTGGGGGCAAGCACCCTTGCTGGGTGCAGTGTGTATAGAGGGGAAGCAGGCAACGGCTTCAGAGGGGCTGTAATAGGGGATGCATGGTGGAGGCAGGTGGACATATCCCTAATATTGTTCGTATGGATTGCAGCTGTGTGTTAAGCACTGTGTGGGTGTTCCCATGTATGACCTTGCAGGATACAGTTGTGCACATTAGAGATTATTGCCTCCGTTTCACAGATGAGGAAGCTAAGTCTCAGAGGGCTTAACTAAATGACTCCAGATCCCCAACTAATAAGGGCAGAAGGAGGATTGGAGCCCAAGTCTGTCTGACTCCGGAGCTCAGACTCTTTCTACATCCCCCTGTGGAAGCTAAGACTTGCATTTTAAACTTCCACAAGCAAGAGGAGTCTAAGGCGATATGACAACTAAATGTACTATGGTATCTTATATGGGATCTTGCAACAGTAAAAGGACATTAGGGAAAAACTGAGGCTATTTGAATAAAGTATGGACTTTAGTTAATGATAACATAAGAATATTGGTTCATTCATTGTAACAAACGTACCCTACTAATTAAGATGTTAAAAATAGAGAAAACTGGGTGCAAGTACACAGCAATTTTTCATATTATCTTTATAATAATTCTGCGACTCTAAAAGTGTCCTAAAATAAAAAGTTGATTAAAAAAGAAAAAAATATATATTTGCCAGAAGCAGGAGGCCACAGGTAACTTATATTCCAAGGTGCAGCCTGTGCCCAAGGCCTAAAGAGGCAGGGCCTCTGCAAAATGTCTCACCCCCTTGTCTCAAAATAAAAGGCCATTTTGGATTTTGTACCCCTGAGTTCCCATCCCTTGCACACCTGAAATACAGACATTCACTGCAGGGCTATTATATCCAAGGCCACCAGAATCCCCTTCCTCAACGGGACAAAGGGGCACTGAAGGCAGGCAGAGCCAGGCAGGAGGGCACAGAGCTCTGGGGCTCTGCAAACTGGCACGAATTGTTGGGGCCCAGCGGGGAGGTCTTGCCAGGTCTGCCTGCTCCCGCCTTGCAGTATGGCCTGGCCAAGCTGATACTCCCATTGGAATGTAGCTTCTGAGGTAAAAGTCTTGCACTTCCTCTGTTAAATGTATTTCTAGGCATTTTATCCTTTTTTGATACTATTATAAATGTAATTGTTTTCTTGATTTTATTTTAGGGCTGTTTATTGTTCGTGTACAGAAATAAAACTGATTTTTGAAATCAGAAAAGAAATGTAAATAACCATGCATCAGGCTGGCTTTTGACTCCCAGAGTCAGAACGATCCAGTCACAACACAAAGGCAGTGGCACAAGAGGGCACCATTGGAAGAAAGCTGGGCCTGGCCAGAGAGCGGGGGCAATGCGTCTGTCTGCCCGCTCTAAGAGTGGATCCCAGCTTCTTCCTTCCCCACGTGTTGGGAATTCCTCTCTGGATTCTGGCATCAGGCCTGAGCTCCTTATCTCCTCCACACTAGTCTTATCTGAGCAATCCAGTGAATCCACCAAGAACGTATGTGCTGCCCTTCCAGCAAGCAGGGTGTTTGCAGAGCTGGCCTTGGGCCCTTCGTTTCCAGGAAGCAGACCCAGCCCAGTGAGCTGGGCTAGGGCTCTGGCTGAAATAGCCCCCAAGACCAGGACCAGCTGGGGCCCCTCCACCTAGGTGAGAGCAGCTGAGCACCTTCTGTGGAACCGCATTCCAGACCACCTCGCAGGCTCTACCAGCGGTGTGGATTGCAGTGTGGTTTCGGCCACAGTTCACTGAGACCTTGAAGGAAATGGAAAAAAAAAAAAAAAAAAAAAACAGGAACAACAGAGGGAGAACCGAGGCATCAGGGGACATGAGGCATGAAGGGTGATGGAGAGTGGGGCCTGGCAGTGAGGAGGCCATGAATGACTATTTGCAAATTTTCATGGCTAGGGAAGGTGTCAAAGTTGTCTGTACAAGGATGTTCTTTACTGCAGTGTTTCTAACAGTGAAGACTTGAAAATAAGTTCAAGGTTCAGCCACAGGAGAGAGATAACTAAATTATGATTCAGCCATGCACGGGTAAAATCTGATGGCGGTAGGACGGGTGGTGAGAGGGAAGGGAGGAGGGGAGGGATGTGTTGGCAGAATACATAGGATGTTTAGGGCAGTGAAACTATAGTAGTGGCTACATGTCAATACCATTTGTCAAAACCCATAGAATATATACCAAGACTGAACTCTGATGTAAACTATGAGCTTAGTGTGTTTATGATGTGTTCATAAACGTTCATCAATTATAACAAATGCACCCTTGTGGAGGGGGATGTTGACAAGGAGGAGGTTATGCATGTGGTGGGGCCAGGAGGCATCTGGGAAATCTCTTCAATTTCTTCTCAATTTTGCCGTGAACCTAAAACTGCTCTAAAATAATAAAGTCTTAAAAAAAAAAAAAACAAAACCCTGAAAGCTCACAGATTTTGTTTGGCTTTAAAGGAGAATGGGATTATTTGCCAACATTACAAAGACTGAGAGGGGGCGCCTGGGTGGCTCAGTCGTTAAGTGTCTGCCTTCGGCTCAGGTCGTGATCCCAGGGTCCTGGGATCGAGCCCCGCATCGGGCTCCCTGCTCCGCGGGAAGCCTGCTTCTCCCTCTCCCACTCCCCCTGCTTGTGTTCCCTCTCTCGCTGTCTCTGTCAAATAGATAAATAAAATCTTTAAAAAAAAAAAAAGATTGAGAGATTTTATGGAAAAAAATATCCAGATGTCCAGCTTCTCTTGACCCAGAAACTCCAGCAATTCTAGGCCCCCACATCCACTTGGTAAAACTCTGGCCAGAGTTAAGAAGGAGCTGCCTGCTCCCTTTAATGAAGAAGCCCTACAGGCGACTAAGGTTTCTACCTGGCCAAAGCCAACCGTGCAGTTTCGCACAGTGTCTCTCTGATTTGGGTGTAGATCTCTTGGTCACACTATTGTCTTACCTGAAATATTCTCCCCTTTACCCCCAACCCTCGGCCAGGCTAATTCATTTTTATCCTGTAGGAGTTATGTTAAATGTCACTTCTTCAGGGAAGA
The DNA here is from genome assembly GCF_029215605.1 of Mirounga angustirostris. Classification (NCBI taxonomy): domain Eukaryota; kingdom Metazoa; phylum Chordata; class Mammalia; order Carnivora; family Phocidae; genus Mirounga; species Mirounga angustirostris. The sequence goes on from NW_026991709.1 coordinate 125,290,631, forward strand.
CTTCCCTGTCTACTGCAGAGTAGGTTAGGGCACTCTGTTTTATGTTCTCATTGCATCCTTGTACAACTCTTCACTGCTGTCACGGAAATATTTGTGACAGCTCTCCCTTACCGAAGAATTCCCCTTCATAAATTTGGAAGAAATAAGGAAATACAAAATGACCATTAGAATACCAGATCTCTGCAGACAAGAGCCACCCATGGATATTAAACTTAGTGGACAGAATGGCTAAAATTAACAACTCAGGAAACAACAGATGTTGGCAAGGATGCGGAGAAAGGGGAACGCTCTTACATTGTTGGTGGGAATGCAAACTAGGTCAGCCACTCTGGAAAACAGTATGGAGGTTCCTCAAAAAGTTGAAAATAGAGCTACCCTACGACCCAGCAATTGCACTACTGGGCATTTACCCCAAAGATACAAATGTAGTGATTGGAAGGGGCACCTGCACCCCAATGTTTATAGCAGCAATGTCCACAATAGACAAACTACGGAAAGAGCCAAGATGTCCATCGACAGATGAATGGATAAAGAAGTCATGGTGTGTGTGTGTGTGCGTGTGTATATATATATATATATATATATATGTATATATATATATATATATATGCAATGGAATATTACTCAGCCTTCAAAAAGAATGAAATCTTGCCATTTGCAATGATGTGGATGGAACTAGGGGGGATTATGCTAAGCTAAATAAGTCAGCCAGAGAGAGACAAATACATTATGATTTCACTCCTATGTGGAATTTAAGAAACAAAACAGATGAACACAGGGGAAGGGAAGGAAAAATAAAATAAGAGAAAAACAGAGAGGGAGGCAAACCATAAGAGAACCTTTTTTTTTTTTTTAAGATTTTATTTATTTATTTGAGAGAGAGAGCACAAACGGGGTGAGGAGCAGAGGGAGAAGCAGACTCCCTGCTGAGCGGGGAGCCTGATGTGGGACTCGATCCTGGGACTCTAGGATCATGACCTGAGCCGAAGGCAGATGCTTGACCGACTGAGCCACCCAGGTGCCCACCATAAAAGACTCTTACCTATAGGAAGCAAACTGAGGGTTGCTGGAGGAGCGGTGAGTGGAGAGGTAATAACTGGGTGAAGGGCATTAAGGAGGGCACTTGATGAAATGAGCACTGGGTGTTATATGCAACTGAGGAATCACTAAATTCTACCCCTGAAACTAATAATACACTGTATGTTAATTAATTGATTTTAAATAAAAGAAAAGAAAAAGAAAAAAATAAAGTTGGCAAAATTTTAAGAGGGAACATGATATTTGCATAGTCTCAAAGTATTCTCCCCCAAACAAATTTTTTATTAATGACAAAAGGGAAAATAGTAACTTTAGAGTGGAGAAACCTGGCAGATTTCGTCTAAGGCTAAGTGACCAAGATAACATTTCCAGTAGTAAGACATATTGACATCATGTACCTCCTGATATCATGCACTAAGAAGGGCAGGCCACTTCTGGGGCATCCTTTCTAATAATGCATAACCTCAATCTAATCATCATCAAATTAGGGCATCTTCTACAAAGTAACTGACCAGTACTCTTAAAAAGTCTCAAGGTCATGAAAGACTGAAGAATCGTCACAAATTGGAGAACACTAGGGAAACATGACAACTAAATGTAAGATGAGACCCTGGATTAGATCCCAGAGCAGGGGAAAATATGCAAGTGGAAAAGGAAGTCCATACTGAGTAGTATTGCACCAATGTTAATTTCTTGGTTTTCAGAATTGGAATACAGTTGTGGAAGATGTTAATGTCTGGGGAAGCTGGGTGAAGGATATATGAGAACTCTGCATTATGTTTGCAGTTCCTCAGTAAGATGAAAATGGTCACAAAATAGAAAATCAAAAAAGTGTTTGTGTAATTATTTGCTCGATGCCTGTGTCCCCTGCTAGGCTCTAAACTTCACAAGGACAGAGACTGTGACTACACTGTCTTTTCATCATTGCATCCTGGGGTTCCTTAAAATGTCTGACACGTAGTGAATATTCAACAAATACGTGCTGAATAAATACACTCGTGGCTACTGACACAGAAAGAGTCCATGGCATAATTATTGAGTGGGAGTCACAGGGCACAAAACAGCACATATAGCATGTCAGTATTCATATAAATTAAGAGGCTGATGATTTACATGCCAATGTTGACTGTAGTTGTCTCTGGAAGATCAAGTTATGGGTAATTTTTCTTTCTTCTTTTTACTTTATTATATTTTCTAAGCATATTTGCAGGTTCACAAACTGCTTTTATGGGCAGGAAACAAAGTGTGTGCTCACATACATACAACCACATCTGCATTTCAAAGAAAGCCAGGAGCATCATGCCTGACAGCCGGGGAGCCAGACCTCCAGAGCTGGAGAGAAGATGCGCATATCTGAGCCCTGGGCAGTGGTGACAGCTGCAGGCGCTGGGAGACGTGCCAACAAGGTGGGCTACCTCCCCTGTGCTTCTCAGCTTCTCCATTCCTCCAGCCAGCATTCTCTGAGCAAAGCTTTTGAACTAATGTATTAATTTCCTAGGGCTGCTGTAACGAATTGCCACAAACCAGGTGGCCTGCAACTACAGAAATTTATTCTCACTCTTCTGGAGGCTAGAAGTCTGAAATCAAGGTATCAGCAGGGCCAAGCTGCCTCCAAAGGCAGTAGGCGACAATCCTTTTGCTTCTTCTTAGCTCCTTGTGGCTCCTGGCAATCCTTGCCATTCCTTGGTGTATAGCTGTAGCACTCCCCTCCCCCAGTCTCTGCCCCTGTGGTCACATGGCCTTCTTCCCTGTGTCCCCTCTGTGTCTCTGTATCCAGATCTCCCTCTTCCTTCTCTTATTAAGACATCAGCCACTGGATTTAGGACTCACTCTAACTCAATGACCTCATCTTAACTTGATTATATCAGCAAAGACCCTATTTCCAAATAAGGTCACATTCACGGGTGCTGGGTGCTAAGACTTGAACTGATCTTTTTGGGACACACAATTCAACCCACGGCAACTAGGAACTGCCCTGTACCCATTATCTGTTACTGTGCAACTCACCACCTCAAAATTCAGCTGCTTAAAACAGCAACCATTTTACCCACTCACGGTCCTGAGAGTCAGCCGTTTGGGCTGGGCTCAGCTGGGAGATTCTTCTGCTAGTCTCACCCGAGTCATTAATGTGGCTACAGTCTTCTAGTGGCTCTGCTGGAGCTGGGAGGTCCAAGAAGACCTTATTCATGGCTGGCTCTTGGTGCTGGCAGTAGTTAGGCTAGTGGACCCCAAGAGGGATGACACGTACCTCTTCATGTGATCTCTAGTGCTCCGGCGGGCTAGCCCAAGCATGTTCCCACGCAGCTTGGCAGATTCTGAGAGGACAAGAGCAAAGGCTGCAGGGCCTCTTGAGATCTAGGCTGCTGCATCCTAGCAGTCAAAGCAGGTCACAGGCAAGCCCAGATTCAGGGGTGGGGCAGTAGACTCCAGCCCTTCATGGAAGAAACAGCATAGTCACACTATAAGGGGTATACACATAGGGATGGGAGGAGTTACTGAACCTACTTTGCAAAGAGCCTACCGCAGGCCCCAAGTTCTGGGAGGAAAAGATGAATAGGTGCAGGCCTTGCCCTTAAGAAACAAGTGAAACTCTGCCGACAATGCACTGGAGAAAGTCCCTGTGTTAGAACAAAGGCAGTGCTTCCCCTGGTGCATGTGCTGGGAGGGAGTAGGAAGTGATAACTGAGCAGCCCCCTGGCCCACCAAATCCCAGGTCAAGGGCCCTCTCACCTTCATCTGCTTCTGAACAATGACCCCCATGCCCTGGGCCCTTGTGGCTCACCACAAGCTCAGATAACCATCACCAGGAATCATGGTCTAAACATACATCAAGGATGGCATGATCTCAAATCCCCAAAGAAGCAGCTATGTCCTCATGGGCAAAGCTGACAGAGGCAAGAGACGACTATCCAACAAGTTGGATACAGAAATGGGTTGGTACAGAAATGAGCTTGGAACTGAGCCTTGGCAGAGTCCCCTCTTCCCTCCCTCACAGGCCCACACTCGTCCTTTTCTCCAGACTGCCCACGAGAGGTCTAGCTGCCCATATCTAAGTGGGAGGAGAGCTTCCATGGACACACATATCATATGCCATAGGGAGGTGGAATTCTGGCTGCTTTTATTTACAGAGTGACTTTGAGCTGCTTTCCTCATCTGTGAAACGTAGGGCGATAAAGGTTTGGTAAGAGTTAATGGGAATGATTTGCAAACACCTCAGAAGCTGTACCATTGTCTACAAGGACATATGCTGCTCTTGGTCCATTCATTCAGTCAGTCAGTTAGTCATGCAATGTTTAACTTTGTTTTGTCTGCCCAGAGCGGCACCCTCCTCCTAGGATCTGCTCTTGACTTTTCTCCAACCATGTGCTCTGAGTGGGAACTGCCATCTTCCTAGATGCCCTCCTCCTAGTGCCTGGTTCAAGGATGGGTGACTGGCTCAAGCTGGGCCAATCGGCGTTCTTCCCTGGGGGCTTTTTAATGTGAGAATGTGGAGGTGGCCGAGTTCCCCCAAAAGTTTGGAGCCAGAAAGTTCTGGAGTCATTGGTGGACATGTCCTTCACCACAAGGAAGAAGTAAAAGAGGGACAGGAAATGCAAGTGAATCCTGGAGCCGTGTCCATTGTTGGTTCCAGCTCCCTCTGAGACCCACCTACACCCTCCTCTTCCTGCAGTTATAAGACTTCTCCCCAAAAGATTTCTTTTTGTCTAAATGTGTAACCAAAAGAATCTTGACTAAGTTGATTTGTTCAATGTTTATTGAGCAATTCCCTTTGTCAAACCCTGGAGATACAACAGAAAAGACCTGGATCCTCTCCTCTGGGAGATCATAGTCTGATGGAGGGGGCGGCATACAGGAGACAACAGGCAGTGTTGTGGGGGCTGCCACAGAGCAAGAATGCTCTACTTTGCTTGGGGGAGATGCCTACCCTGGGCCTTAGGCCTGTCGGTGAGTCTCCCTGACGATGGAGGAGGGTGAGGAGAAGATGGGGGACATTTTAGATAAAGCCTTAATAGAGTGTATAAAGACACAGGATGTGGATCAACACAGCCCCTCGGGGAAATAGAGGTTGTTCCCTGGGGCTGGAGCTCAGGTGGAGAAAAAGGCAGGGTCAGGTTAGAAGGGCCTGGTGGACCAGGCTGTAGAGCATGATTGGAGGGGGTAGTTGCTAAGGAGCGGGGTGCCTCCAGGGTCATCCTTAGCTGGTGCGAGATGTACCAGGTGAAGCCAAGGGCTGGCAGGACCACTCACAAGGTGTTAGGGTGGTTATTCAGTTTCCACTTAGAGCCTCCACCCTGCAGCTTGGCACATACATCTGGAGGTGGCCAGAAAGTGGCAATGGAGTTCAGCCATAGAGACAAGCTCAGCCTCCTCCAGCACCCTCATGCCTGGGCCCTGTTATCAGGACAATGGGGGCCAGTCCTTCTGTACATTCTGACCCCACAGAGCAGCAGGCACTGGCCAGCAGTCACATCAAGGTGGGCTGGATATGCTGTAGGTACCGTGTCCTCTGCTTCCACGAAAGCCTAGAGCAGACTGCCCTGGCAACAAACACATCTGCTCACAACTTCAACAATGATAAGCGAGCCCTTTGCTTCACATGGAAAGGAGGCAGAGAACGCAGAGGGGAGGACCTCTCTGGAGGACCCTCAGCTGCATAGGACCAGAAGAGTGGTTTTCTTCTGGGGACCAGAGCCTTTCCTTGCAACTCAGCACACCAAGCAAAAAGGCCTTTACTCTGGGGGCAACCAAGAGGTCAGCCCAAGGGGACCCCATGATGGGGTCACAAGAACAGGTGGTCAGCTCAAGGCAATGGGACCGTCTGGACACATAGACCCAAAGTTATGATCAGGGATCAGTGAACATCACTGGGAGGAGACAGTATGAGTAGGTGGAGGGCATAGGTCAAATGACCAGAGTCTGTGAGGGCTCAAATACGTCCTCTGGACCCTCTGCCCCACAGAACCCTGTTTGCCCACCTAGCTCCCACAGCACCCCAATCAAGCTCCTGTGGTAACAGGTATGTCTGATGCTGTATGTTGTTTGTCCACCAGGCTGTGAGAGCCCCGAAGACAGGGCCTGCTGTTCACATTGCAGCCCTGGCTCTAGCCTAGCCTTGGCATGGAGCAGAGGCTGGGAGTGGGAGTTCTCAGTGAATAATGGACACTTCAGAAGCTCTCACAAGAGACTTAGGAGAACTAGCAGCAGGTGCTGGGCCAGCACAGCCCCAGAGACTGGAGGGCAGAGTCTCAGACAGGAGAGACAGGACATGCAGTGGATTCAGACCCAGAGAGGTTAATGGAGACTAGCTCTGGGAGGAGAGGGACGAGCAAGGCCAGGCTGCCCCCCAGCAGTGTCCCATCAGAAGACACCCAGAGCAGGGAGGACAGAGATTCAGGGAGATGATCCTGCAGGAGGGAGCCCTGCAGGGGCAGAGGGGATCCACAGGTGAGGGGGCTCAGGGCAGAAAATAGGGACCCAGGGGCCTGGGCCCCCATAGAAGAGCCCTAATGGGACCACATGACAGATGTCGGTCCTGGCCAGGACATCTCCCTAACACCCATGATGATCAAGGCCCCACATCCAGGCTCAGTGAACCCCAGGAGCAGGGGTGGCTGGAACCCATACTTAGGGAAGCTGGGGAAGCTGGCTCCTGGTAGAGCCAGGTGGCCTTTGTGTTCAGACAGGTGAGCACACTGCGGGAGCCTACAGGCTGAGGAGGGAGTTACTTGGGAGGGGTGCTGGCCTGTTACCATGGGATCCTCAGTGGCCCGGTTAAGTGTGACATCTGAGCCCATTCAGCAGTGCACTGAGCTGGTGGGGGGCAGGGAGGAGGGAGCTGCGGGACTGCAGGAAGGAACTGAATGGGATCACAAGCCCCTCTGCTCCCAAAGCAGCAAGTGAAGGATGAGCAGGACTTACTGGGTGCTGGGTGGCCTCTGAGTCCCAAGCACTGGAGCAGAGAGAAACAGAAAGTGATTTGCCAGAGGGGAAGAGTAAGAGGGAGGCCGGAGAAGGGGGATTGGGACCACATCCCACAGAGCCTCCCCAGGCTGAGGCCAGAGACCAATGCTGTCCTGCTTGTCCAGAGGGCACCAGGGAAGGACTGGAAGCAGGCAGTGGCGAGGGCAGTTTTGCATTTTAGGAGGAGCTGGAGACTCACTCTATCAGCCCCCACCATCCCCACCCCCAGGCCAACAGCACTAGGCACCACGGTATTTCTTAGGCACTCTGGCCTCAAGTTCCCAATAGTGACCTAGGGGAGGGCTAGGGGAGGTAGCCACAGCCCGGGCAGGCAAGTTGCCCATGGACAGCTCCACCCCTGGGGGCACCCACCCCAGCAGAGTCCCTGCTGGGCAGTGACCATGGGAGGGATCAGACCCAGGCTCACCCAGACCCTGGGCATGGGATGAAGCATGACTATCAGGCCTCAGGCCTCACCCAGTATGGAGTCCCCTTTAACAGCTCATTGGCTTCTGGAGGCACTGGGACTGGCCTGCAGGCCTACCCCATGCTGCCTGGCCCTCCCACCCTGGCTTCCCGTTGGGCTGGTCTGGCTGAGCTAGAAGGTCCTGGGGCCCCATTTCGGGCCCTGCCCTCATGTACCTGCATCAGTGCTGCTGCCTGCCTCCCACCTCAGGCTTAAGGAGGGGCCAGCAGGGCCTTGAATACCCACCAGCTACCCAGGGCTCCCTGATCCCATCACCTGTCAGGCAGTGTGGGCTGCGTTGTGCTTCTGAGCACCGTTCTCCCCCATCTCTCCCACTGCTCAGCATGTGCCAGGGATGCCAGACTCCCAGGACCCACCTCAGCTGAGGACCATACCACCACCCCCTTTGCACAGCCCCAGCTGACAGAAACCAAGAAGATGCTCAGGGTAGTGTTGGAGGGATCCCCAGCCCCTCCCCGTTGCCCCCACCCCACTTGCTCCTTATGACAAGGCCGAGCCATCGTCTGAGGCACTTCCTCCATGCTCCTGGGAAGGGGATTTTCACCCAGTGGGGCTGACGTGGGGACAGGTGATTCATCACTTTCAACAGCAGAAGGATGACACAGTCTACAGCTCCCGGCAGGAAGAAGGGAGGAAGGGAGAGGGACACCAGGAAAGAGCCCAGCAGGTGTGAGAGGGAATAGGGAATCACATGGCCAAGCATCATTTTCGGTACCTCCTCTGATACTGAGCCAGCGGCGGATGGTGTGGCAGCCCTGCCTTGCAGGAACTCAAGCTGGCTGGAAGCAGGTGATAAAACACTCATAGTATGTGGAACAGGTATTTCTGAAGTAGGAAGAGGAGGTTCTATAGGAACTCAGCAGAGACCCCTGACCTGGGAGGAGCCAGAAAACCTCACAGAGGAAGAGCGTCTCAGTTCAGGCCTACAGGTTGAACTGGCCAGTTAATAATAGGGAGTGAGAATGGAAGGCAGATGTCCAGGGTGAAGGCAGGGAGAGCAAGGTGTGGGGAAGGACCAGGCAGACGTTCCTTGTGCTAGAGAGAGTAAGGCCAAGATGGCACGAACCTCAGGAAATTCCTGCTGCCTGGAAGGAGGCTCTTTGGTCAGATGGCCATTGGGTAGTTTGGGGGGGATGGTTTCTGCTAGGGCTCCTGGTCATGCTCCCCAGGATCATGCCCTTCAGAGTACTCACTCCTGCTTCTGTCCCATGAGCCCTGGACCATAACTCCAAGGCTAGAACCACAGGAGCATCTTGTTACATCTTCCTGGGACCCCCAGCCAAACCTGCATTTACTTTGCTGGACCACATAAGGGACTAATTTTGCAAATAGGGACCCTGAAGTTCAGAACATCCAAGGAACCTGCCTGACATTACGTGGCACATCAAGCACAGAGACGGTCCAAGCCTGTCCAATGCCAGAGCTCTGGGCGATGTTAATAGGTGTCACACACATACACAACAGGTTCCCTGGTCATGTAAACTTGGAAGGCTGGGTTAAACTCAAACAAAGACTTTCCCGCATGACTTCTCAGGGTCTTTGATGTACTAACCAGTGATAGGAGATATACAGCATGGAGAGATTCCCAAATGCGTTTGGCCACAGCCATGGAATCCTTCTGACCTTGCTGGAGCTGTTGTCTCCAAGGAACCCACCCAGGGGCCTGCTGGTCTGGATGGTAGAGTCAGAGACTGAACTTTGGAAGCCTCCCTGCTTATACCTTGTGCACGCTCACCACAGTGCTGTTCTTGCATTTGGGAGGGTTGGTTCACTGGGGTGTTTTACATGAGCTTGGGTAGATGGAGAGGCCAGGCTCCCCTGACCCCAGCCTTCACAAAAGCCCTCTCCACTCTGTGCAAATTGCCTGTGGCCTTGGATCACCTGTCCATGGGTCAGGAAGGGAAACCCCAGGCAAAAGAGCCATTCCAGGTCACCAAAGGCACCAGCATGTTTGGGGAATGCTTCCGGGAAGTGGTGACATTTTCTCCATAGTCATGCTTCATCCCATGAGTGGGAGAAGCGCAAAGGCACAAGGGAAGAGGCCACATTACAGGAAGCACCAAGGCCATTGGGACCAAATCTGGGAGGGGCAGGGAAAGGGAGCTGGTGCTGGTAGTGGAATCTTTGAAAGCTATCCAAAAGGGATTTGGACTTGAATCTAGGGGTATCAGAACCACAGAAGTTGCTTGAGACAACTTGAGTGACTTGATCAATCCACAAATAATTCCAGCCTAGAATCATTCCCAATCATTCCTTCCTCCCCGTGAGCTCCCCGGACCTGCCCCCACCTCCCCACCACATGACTCAGTCACTGCCTGCGACCTCCCAACTCACCCCTGCTGGAGTGTACCAGCTCTGATCCAGCCCATGCCACTTCTTACCTCCTCCTCCCTCCCTGCCATCTCCTTGGCTTGGTGTCTCCCCTCAGTCCCCGCAGATGGCTCACATTGCCCGAACAGAGAACCTTGCACGGGCTGCTTCCAGGGTTCTTCCCTTCGGAGCAGACCCCTCAGGGGAGCCATCTGCAGCCACCATCTCCCTGCTCACTAGGCACCGCCCTCAACACATTTAAAGAACGGTAGTGACTCTGGCATACCGAGCAGTGTCTAGGCATCAAGAAAACACTGGCGGTGGCCCCCTGCTCCAGTGAACACAGGATGGGCCTCTCTCCTCGGTCCAGTCTGCTCTCCATGTCAGCTTTCCTGGAGCCTGTCTCTGGCTCTCTGGGAAAGGGGCACATCAACCAGGCCAAGGACTGGCCCTCGTAGTCAGCCTGCCCAGGATTTTGGACACTTGTTTCACTTGCAATTGGCAGAAGCCAAAAGCCATCTGTGGGGAGAAGGTAGAGACAGAAGAAAGGAGTCTGACTAGGGGCATCAGACTGCAGTGACCTGCTGCCCCCACCCCATCCTTGGGATGGTTAAGGGTCCAGATGGCTGGGTTAAGACTGCTGTCCCCTCTGCCCTCAGGGCAGGGCTGGGACAGGGCTGGCTGCCTCCAGGCTCTGACGGACACATCCTTTCTTTCATGGGTTAGTCCTTTGATGTAGTGTCCTTCTCTTTCAGAGAGGTGGCTATTCCGATCTCAACTGGGGTCCTGGGGACAGGATCCTTTTACACAAGCCAGGCTCACACCCACCCCCAATACCAGACACCCTGGAGCACTCTTTCCTTGGGATTCTCTCTCCCTCGGCTTCCATGAAGGGACAGAAGCCTTAGAATCTCTTGAAATCTGCTGACTGATTCTCTGCTGGCATGCTAGGTATTTTTACAATTGTTCTAAAATCCCATTATCTCAGCCTTCTGAACAAGCTCAGTGACTCATCCTGGCTGAATCCATGACCAGCCACCAACAGGTCCGCAGCTGCCCTCCCTCACAGGTGTGACAGAGAGCCCTAGGGCAGTGGAAGAGATTTCTGGGTCTTCCACATACTCTCCTCTGCTGAGGCCCAGGCCATGGGAAAAACAAAATGACAACAAAATTAGAAAGGAACGGTCTTGACCACATAGGATAATTGTCAACACTGAGTGGCGTTTCAAAGAAAAACAAAAGTAAAATTATAGGGTTGACGAACTGGGAGGAGCCCAAGAGATAATGTTGCTCCTTCTTTCTAGCCAGCACTTACCACATTAGTAATTTTACCCTTCTCTGTGTTATTATTTGCTTAATTCACTCAATAAATATTTACTGAGCACTCACAACAAGCCAGGCACTATTCTAGATGTAGCTTGGGCTACATTAGCCACAAAGCAAGATGCTGCTCTCTGGGTGCTTACATTCCGGGGGAGGAGAGGGACAGACAGACAACAGTAAATGATATTCATATCAAAGGAAAGGACAGAAAAGGTCAGAAGGTGCAAGTGCTAGGGAAAACGTTCAGAAGAGCAGGCTAAGCAACACTGGGCTGGGGGCATCTCCAGCTTTCAGTAGAGGTAGCAGAGGGGACCTCTGGGGGAGCATGGCAGTGGAAGGCCTGTGGCAAGAAGAGGCCGGAGGCCAGTTGGCTAGAGCAGGGGGAGCAGAGGGGAGGGTGGCAGAACAGGGAAGGGATCATGTAGGGCCTGGTTCACTGTCACGACTCTGGTTTATATGAGGATGAAAGGCAGAGCACTGCAGAAGAGGGTAGTGACGTGATGGGACTTCACACCTGGCAGAGCCCCAGGAGGGCAGGGTCAGTCTGCAACTGCTAAGAGCTCAATAAATACAAAATACCAGTGAAATGAATGAATGAATGAATGAGAGAATCCAAGACAGAGATTATGCCCATACCTTCCCAATGAGAAAGGACTGTGAATACTTCAGGACAAATATGTTTCCAATCTGGTCATTGTATTTGGATCAGAGATTCATGTCCTATATCCCTCAGGGAATTTTTCAAAGTCCTCATACCCAGACCTTTCCCCCGCAAATCCTGATTCCCACGTTGGGTGGGGCCCAGCATGAGTCTGTGAGTCTCACAAAAACCCACCCCCAAGCGAGAAACATCAATGTAGACCGACATTCCCAGATACTTCCAAATACTCAGCACCTGGCATCATAACCAGCCCCAGGGCGCACATTAAATGAATGAATAAATGTTTTTTGACTGAATTCATGGGTGTCTTAAGTGCATGAAGAGAGCTAATTAATTGTCCTTTTCCATTTTCAACTCAGGTGTTTGGAATTGTGTAAATAAAGAGCTTTCCAGAGAATGAGAGGCCAAAGGCCATTGCTGTCTGCTTTCCCCACCCCCACCGTCCCCCAAAACCTGCCGTGCCACTACCTCTTCTCTGGGGCTCTTCCCTTCATTGGCTTCCACTTGATCTGCCCTAAGTGAGGAAGAGAGCTCGGGGGTGGGGGGGAGAGTGCTATCGTTAGAGGGTCGCAGGGATTCGGAATGCAGATTGCCTTTCATAACCCAGCTCTGTTTCTGCAGAGCTTAGAGCAGGCACGGCCTCTCCGTGGATGAGAGGGGTGCTGGGAAATGAAACTTTACTAGACAGCCCCACGCTCCGAAAGGAAGAGGGTGCTCGGCCTGGGGAGCGGAGGCTTGGAGAGAGGCAGCATTCACTTCCCTTTCCTTACACAAAGGGTCCACCCACATTCCAGGGACAGGCAGATTCTTCCTGCAGGAAATGCTGGGGCTATGAGGACAGTCCTGTCAGCCCCTTCCCTTCTTGTTTCTCCCCATCTTGGCCAGCTGCCTCCCTCTGGAGCCTGGGGCCTCCGCTCAGGGCATCTGGGTCTCACAGATTCCTGGCCTCTTGCTTGCAGGTGTCGGCTGCCAGAGATTTTTGCATGTAAACAGTAAAGGGCCCCTTATTATCTTGACATAGTTGGAATAAGTACGGCCATTTTTTTTTCTCTTCCCAGAATTCAAAAAAGGCCAGAAATTCCACAAGGCTCTGACTCAACTCTATTTTCTCCTTCCTCTTGCTTTCCCACCTCTACCCTCATGACCTTGAAAGAGCAGCCCCAGGAGCCTGCACTTTGCCTCTGTCTGAGGTTGCTGCCATACGTGGTGGCCAGAAGGCATCCCCTAACCCAAGCACCCACTTTGCCCCACTGAGGCAGCAGCTCTGACCTACAGGAGAGTGGGTAGTGATTTGCTAAGGGCCCAGCACTCAAGTCAGGCAGCCCGTGTTTGAATCCCAACTCCTCCACTTATCAGCTCTGCAGCAAATGAGTTATGTCTCTGGCCCCTAGCTTCCTCATGTCTAAGATGGGTGTGTCACTGGTTTCTTTCTCTCAGGCGGACTGTGAGGATTAAGTGAGATAATGTGCAAAGAACAGATCACAAGCAGTAGCTCTAACTCCTGTAGTTTCATAAGCATTGAGCACCTGTCATCCCACTACTGTAGAAGGTTCCAGGCCTTCAGAGACCACCTCATCGAAGAGATAGTCGAGAAAACAGAAGCTTTGGGCTACACGGGATAAAATGGTGTTCGAGACTGAAGGAAAGGCAGGAGTAACCCTTTGCAAGGAGATCGATTTCACAGAGGAAAGAGACCCTTGCCAAGGTTTTGAAGGTTGAATAGGAGTCCTTTAGACAGACGAAGGGAAAAGGACATCACAAGTAGAGGAGACAGTACATCCCAAGACTCCTTGGAAGTCCAGGGTGTGGGAATCTAAAAGGGGAAGAGGACGAGGGTGACAGGGAAGCTCTCAAGACCAGCAGAGTCCCATCCTAGAAGGCCTTGGAGACCTCGCCAAGGAGAAGTCTAGACTTTTCCCTAGAGGCGCTGCCCTATAGTGCAGGGTTTCCTTTTAGGAAACTCTGGCTGTAGTAGGCGGGGTCAGGGGGCAGACACTGGAAAAGACAGAGGCTGGGTCAGAGCTGGAAGACGGATGCAAGAGAGTAGGGCAGCGACCCCCAAGCTTCAGTCATTCCCAATCCCAACTATTATTTATGTAATATTTCCCTTTATGTTAGCTCATTCTTTAACTCTTTATTATGTCTCTTCTGTTGTACCATTATAACGACTGCTTCATTTTTTTCCTAACATATATGTAAATCCTACTCTCTTAAAATGAAAAATGTATGTCCACTTGCCACTGGAAATCACCTCTTTGCCCACCAGGGGCACCTGCCTCAGGCTTTGGGAGCCATCAATCCTGCTGCTGATCCTGCTAGAGGGAAGAGGACCTGAGGCTAGGCCATGGCAGAAGGAATGGGAGAAGGGTCTGCTCCATGTGCTCTCAGCCAGGTCAGCTTCCCAAAGCCCTGCTTCAACCTTTAGAGGCTTTGCGACATTGCTTGGGGGCTGGAGAGTGCACACCCTGTTGCTGCTCTGAAAACGAAGACCAGACAAGCTTCCCTGCCCCTGACAGCCCATGGACTATGGTCCGTCATCCACTCATACGGGCTCCAGCTCAGCTTGGAGCACAAACAGGCAAACGGGCTTCCCTGTGAGTGAGAGAGATTTAAGCAGACCCAAGGATGACTCAGTTGTGGAATCCTTTGTGGGCAACTGCTTTGTGCTGTATTAGTGAAAAATATGCAGGGGGAGGGAGAGAGAGGAGGAAGATAGGAAGGCAAGAAGAAAGGCATCATCTGATTTATCCTTCCAAGAATCTTGTAAGTCAGGAATCATTGTACCCACTTTACAGATGAGAAACAAAGCTCGGAGACATTAAGCTACTCTCCAAGCTCATTTCTAGTAGGAAATACAACTAAGCTACTAGTCCAGATCTGTCTGACTTTAAAGCCACCACTTTCTTTTAAAAGCATAAGGTCCAGAATTACACCACTGTAGCATAGCAACTGTTATTTTTCCCAAAATCCCCATTCAGTCTTTTCTTGTTCATGGGTAAAAAAAAAATGTGCATATCTTCTTTTGTTCATAAACATTTGTAATATTGCTAAATAGTCTTTACAATAATCACTTTTACATAATATTCCGCCCTGTGCACATATCATGATTCACTGAGCCATCACTGAACATTTAGGTGGTTTCAGTGTCTCAGGATTATAAATCCTCCCCTCCCCCACCTTTCCCAAGTCAGGCTCCCCTGGCATGAGTCAGGGCTCCCACCTGCCCTATGTCTGGAAGGTTATGTAGGTCACTGGAGCCTGATCATACCTGCAGTGGTGCAGCCAAGCATTCTAGTGTCTCTCGGAAGGTGAGATCTACTCAGAAAGTTGTGTCCTCTGCCCACACCTGACACTCTGCCAAGCCTGACATGGCCTTGCCCCTGCCACTGCCCCCCCATCCACTCAGGTGACAAAACCAGAGGAAGTGTGGACTTGTGGGGGAGGGCAAAGGCTGGCTGGGGTGAGCTCTTGCTACTGGTGAAGGCAGCCCCGTGCCCAGACATCTCAGGAGCCAAAAGGCACCCCCACGACCCCAGAATGGTCAGCAATGATCCTAGCACTGAGATAAGAGCCAGACCCCTGCTAAGGGCCTGGGGCATTGCTTGGTCCCCGTTCCCTTGAGAGGTCCCTTCTAGAGAGTTCTCAGCTCTCTGCCCCTCAGGGAACAGAGCCACATGCCAAAGTTGGCTTCCCAGCCGTTCTAAGAGAGACTCCAGAAGCAGAAACACTCCTGCGAGCAGGCATGCACAACCGCCTAAGGTGAATGGCTGAAGATCACATTTTCAGGATGCTTCTCTGTTTTATCTGTTTGCAAAGCAGATATTTGGGGAGGTTGGGCTCAGAATTGCTTCTTGGTTGCCATTCCCAGGGGAAATGGTTCGAATTCTTCGCATAGTTGGAGGGCTGTGAGGCAACAGAGAGGACTCCTCAGAGGCCTCTCCCGACCCAGGAAGATGAGCCACCACCTCGGCATCTTCTCTCCTTGGACTGCTTCTGGTGCGAGACACGCTGGACATTCTTTCCAAGAAGGCAGGGTGGTGGGAAGCCTCTAGGGGGGCTATTTGGAGGAGAGTCATTGCATTACTTATGCAAGCCCAGGACAGAGAGTGCTTCCAGAGGTCATGTTCTCCATACCCCTGCCCAGGGCAGCACACCCAGTGCCTGCAGAATTAGCCTTTGGAGATGCTTACAAAGTGTTAGTGACAGTTGCTTTCTTGAGCCATCGGGATTTCTATTTTTTTTCCGAGTATGTTGATGTTTTTTTTTTTTTCCTTTTAATAAAAGAACACGTATCCTTTTAAAACAAAATCAATAAAGTTTTTTTTTTAATAAATAAATAAAAAGGCCCCAGAGTCAGGGCATTTCATCTGTTGCCTTGATTGTAAGCCCCAAAGTGCCACGATCTTTCTCGTCAGGAAATCATGTCACCCTGATCTACCCTTTCCTGCAGCCGTTTGGATACCCTGCCAAGCTGCTGAAAGGAAGTGGGGGTAGTAGCCTCCTTGGTCAACCTGTGGCTGGTGCGCGTTCTTCACGGGGCACGCTGGCCGGAGGCCAACAGCCACACCTATAGAATTCTCTGAGATGAGGAACAGCATGTCTGAGACCACTCAACGGAGATAGCCTCACAGGCTAGCCGGACTTGATTCAGGCGCCGCTCACTGCCCGGAAACGCAGGGAGAGAAATTCCCCTTCCGGCACCAGGTCCCTGCTCAGCTGGGAGGTGTAGATGTGTCCTCAGGAAGCTCGGCCCCAGGCCCCCTGCGAATGGCGCTGTCCTGCTTTATGGGCCCTTTGAACAGCCACGACTTTCACTGCTTCCTTCGGAGCGTTGGGAAAGCACCGGAAGGGCGGCGTTGATGGCAGAGGGAAGGCCAAGCAGCGTGTGGCCTGGTTGAGCACCCTGTGACTGCTTGATGGGAGACTGGCGGGGAAATCCTCCTGGGAGGCTGATGCCAGGTGTGTGGGTGGGATTGAAGAGAGGGCCGGGGGCCCGTCCCTGGGGTGGCCACTGTCCAGGAGGAGAGAATGAAAGGCATGCCTCAGAAGTGTCAGGGCCCAACAGGTGTGTGTGCCCGAGGGCTGCCGGGCGGAGAGCCTCACGCTGCCCGCCCGTCCAGTGGGGCAGAGACTGTCAGCCCTGGCCGCTCATCACACGTCGCCAGCTGACCTTCTGAAACCCCCAGTGCCGAGGCTGTGTTCCAGACCAAGTCAATCAAACCTTTTGGAGGTAGGAGTCAGGGATCAGTGTTTTTTTTAGAGCTTCCGGGTAACTAAAATATTCAGCCACGGTCGAGAACTGTGCTTTAAAGAGATAGCTCATGCGTCCCAGGCTCATCAAACAAAATAAACAGGGCTCCTCCTCAGTGATTCATGGAGCCGCCTTCTCCCTAGAGGCCCTCCTTGCTCTCTAGTCTCTCAAATTGCTGCCATTCTT
This sequence comes from Mirounga angustirostris, assembly GCF_029215605.1. Classification (NCBI taxonomy): domain Eukaryota; kingdom Metazoa; phylum Chordata; class Mammalia; order Carnivora; family Phocidae; genus Mirounga; species Mirounga angustirostris. The sequence continues at coordinate 125,307,848 of NW_026991709.1, forward strand.
CAAAACCCACCCCAATCCCCACCCCTCCCCCCGCCCCGTCCTGAGGCAAGCCCTTCCTGGCTGCGGCAGCTGCAGTGAGCACGTCCTCTGAGGTCCTGAGGTCCCCTGTCCCCTAGGACCTCTGTTGCGTCCCATGCATAGCCATCGGTTGACCAGTTGCCTTGTGTATGAATGCGGTAACCGGTGCCCTTGGGGGGCAGGTACTCTGTGGCAGGTTATGTTTCCTTGTAACCCACCGACCTATCACCTACTACCACTCACTGCCTGTAGGAGTTGCTTCATAAGTATTTTGGGGCTCATTTACATTTTATTGTATTTCAACATTTCAGGCAATCTTGGTGAAAGAGTTGAAAGAATGTCTGATACAAATTAGCGGTTTTAATGTTGATCAATGACTGTGGTCACAGAGATGAGTATGGTGGGCAGCAGGGGATGGGAATGGCTGCAGGAAGAAAGGCCAAAAAAATGCCTGTTAGGCTGTCTTCCAGGAATGTACATGTAACGATATAGACCCGCCCTCACACGGCCCAGTCTCTGCATCGAACTTCTTCAAGGCCATGGCATTTCCACAGGGTGCTGGGCAGGGACGGGGTGCTTTCTGATGAAGAGCCCTTGACATATTTATTGCAGTTCCTTAAGGAAACTTGAAGAACTGAGCCCACACTTTTAATTTCCTCTCTACCTCCCGCCCTCCCTGCCCAATACATCACATCTGAGGAGCTCATATACCATCTAGGCCTTGAGTAGAGAGAAATAGGAAGGGTGGTCCAGGCAGAGACACTAGCGGAGGGCACAGTGCTTACTGGGTTCTCAGAATGGCCAGTGATCCTGTGAGTGTGGAAGGAAGGGGATAAAGGTTGGGAGTAGATAAAAAGAGGCTGAAAAGGAGGATCAGAGACAGTGTAGGATGGACCTTGAATCACAGGCGGGGGGTGGACTCCAGGATTCACCATCCAAAGCGTAAGACCAGGAGGTGGTATGATGGGGTCCCTCTGGTGACACGTAAGGGTAGACATCGGTCAGGGCATGACAGCAGGTGACTGGGCCAGAGAGAGGCTGTGGGCAAATGTTGGCACAGTCAAGTCCCCCTGTGGCTGCCAGGGAAGATCTTTCTGGGCCCCGTGCCTTCAGGTGTGTTCTCAGGCCTGGCGCCAGCACTGGAGGTGCTCCCAGATACCTTACCCAAGAGACCCCTCCAGAGGTCCCGGCCTTCCTGGCCAGTCACCCCCAGACTCAAACCGTCCACTCCACTGGCTCCTCCAGCCTCTGAGCTGAGATCAGGAGTCCCCCAGATATTGGCAGCACCACCCTCAGATGCCTTCACTCTCAGGCCAACATTTCTACTTATGTCCAAGGCCAAGGACATTTATAGTCACCACCATATAGAAAACAAACAAGCAAATCTTTAGCTAGACTCAAACAATATGAAATATATTTTAGTGACTATTTAAAAGAGAGAAATGGCTCCTTAATGTCAATCTTTACCAAAAGGTTTTAGAAGTCTGGGCTGCTTGCATTTTCCAGGAAGCTGGTGCTGAGAGGAAGTTAGGAGTTCAGGTTGACTTACGGGGCAGAGGAGGTAACCCCTGTGAAAGAAGAGGGAAAAAACGGGGTTGGAGCCTGCAGACTGCCGTGAGACCTGACATCTCTGCCAGTCCACCAGGGACTGCTAGAGGAGTCCAGTGATGGGTGGAAATGTGGAAACTGCTGGGCTCTTGTACCACCACCTTGCTCAGTTATTGGCCAAGGCCACCCCAAGAAGAGCATAAATTTGGTCTGAAAGCTAAGTGGACCCTGCAGGAACCCACAGCTGAAAGCTGCCAGTTGACCATGGCTTTGCAGCTGGGCAGTCCTTGCTTGGAGAGAAATCTTCCTGTCTGCCATGGAGCCCATCCTCTCCCAGCCTCCAGTCTGAGTGGGCCACACCTGGTATGCGTGAGCCCCATGTCCATATCCATAAGGGGTCCCCTTCACTCTCTCCATCCATCACCTTCCTTCCCTCCTGCCTCACTGGACAAAGGGCACCTCTCTCCAAGGATCCTGTCTGTCTTTCCCCTCCCTCTACTTCCCAACACTGAAGCCCTTCCCTTCATTTATCTCCTCACAGTACTCTACCCAAAACTCACTGCTACCTGGGAGAAGATCTGTATGACTTGAATCACCAAGACTCATCTTCCTAAGATAGAAAAAGCTCAACATAAGTCACAGATGTAACCAAACAGAAAAATGAGCAAAAGGTATGAATGGATGGCTTATTATGGAACAGGAAATACAAATGGCCCTTAGGTGAAGAGATGCTAAACCTGACTCACTGTAAAAGAAATTCAAGTTAAGACTACACAGAGATACCATTTTTCACCTATCAGATTGGCAAATATCAAAAAGTTTCGTGGGGAAACAAGCACACTCACAGGTGGGAATGTGAATTTGGTAAAGCTGGATGGAAGACCACTTAGCGACAGCCCTCTCAGTTACAAATTCCCATGGCCTTCAAAAGGCAGGAAAACGTAATGGTTCAGAGAACAGACTGGAGCCAAAGCACCATGGTCCCAATCCCAGCTGTCCAGGTCACCTGACTCCTCCCTGCCTCACTTTTTCTCATGGGATGATAGTAGTACCTACCTCCGGAGATTCTTCTGAGGATTAAAATACATTAATTATTGTGAAGCACTTAACGCAGTTCCCAGCTCTTAGTAAATGCCATGCAAATGTTAATTATCATTGTTATTAATTGGCCCAGCAATGCCACTGCTAGGAATGTATCCTACAGATACACTTGCACATGTGCTAAATGAGTGTACCACATTATTCACTGCAGGACTGATGCAACTGGGGAAAACTGGAAATAGTCCAAATATCCCTAAACAGGCTAAAATAATTATGTATAATTCAATACTATGTGGATGCCACATAATGGCAAAGAAGCTCTTTAGCACTGATCCAGTGTGTAGAGAACACTACCAGAAGTTTCTAAATAAGGAATAGTATCAACACAAGTCCACATTGCCTTATCCACAGTTAGGAAATTCTCTATTTTCAATTCTCTTTTCAACTACGAAAATCTCTAAAAAACACAGAAGTGGTTTTTTAAAAAAAATAAATCTGGCACGAACACATTCAGTAGCAAAACCTGAACTGAACTGAAGTCACTTAAGGCTGATTATGGCTTTATTTAACCTACTTGGTGCAGAAATATTAGCTTGTTTTATTACAGACTCTGTTGGGGTTTGTATACTCCTTGACTTCTGAATTCCCAAAAACACCTGCCCCAAGGGGTTCCAGATAAGGAAGTATGGACCTTTATTCACCTTTTTTCTTTTTTTCCATTAAAATATCTCTTGATGCACAAGAAACTAGTGCCAGTTGCCTCTAATAAAAGGAGCTGCCTGGCTGTGCAACAGGAACGTGAGGGGCAATTTTACTGTATTTGAATCCAAGAATTTAAAGAGTCTGTGGCTATCTTACTTATTTGACAAATAAATCAATACCCCGAAGACCTCCTCAGCCCAGGCCACCAGGTCCTCTTAAAGCCTGAACACCCTCTTAGGTGCCTGGGAAGCAAGACTGGAGGGTGGGGGCTGTGGGACCAGAGCCTCCTCTCTGACTCACCACACTGCCCCGGGCTCAGTGGCAAGGTCTCCTCCCTACAAAAGTAGAGATAATGATAGTGACTCAATGGCGGGCACTCCGATGGGCCGATTGGCCGGGAAGCCAGGTTCTCTGGCCGGCATCCTCCTGCATACCTTTCCTTCCGGAAGGGCGGGAGCCAGCCTCCAGACTCCTCCTCGCACCCCTCCCTGGAGAGACCCCATGAGAGCGCATCAGATCCATTTGGGAGTGGCAGGGTCCCCGTGGACTGAGGGTCAGGGTGGAAAGCAGGGTGCACGAAACGTCAATGCCACGGAGGATGCACAGGAAGTTCTCCCAGCAACCCTATTTTCAAGGGTGAAAATTCAGGACAAGCCTCATGTCAACGTGACAGGGGGATAGTTAAATAAGTCCAGGAGGTGGATAGACCTGAATATGCTGGTACAGAATAATGCCACGACCTAGTGTTGAGTGAAGAAAGCAAATTGCAGAATAATAGATATATTATATCATGTATATTATATATATAAATTATATATTATATAATTATAATATATATTATATCATAATATATAATTAATAAATTATAACACCTATATATGATGACACAAAAATACATACATAACCCGGCAAGGACACTTAGCCAGATGAGGCAGGGAGGAGAAACTAAGAGATGAAAGGTGATCATGCATAAGAAAAGAAGAAAAGTAAGTGGCAGATGGGCAAGCTGAATGCCAAGTGCCAGTCCAGTGGGGCTACCCATGAGAAGCCTGCCCGTCACACCCAAGAGACTCAGGAATCAGGACACAGGCTCTGTGGACGGTGTTAGAGTAGAAAGCAGGAGCAGTTACACCCCACCTCCCTCACGGACTGGGCAGCAGGCTATCTTATGTCCATCATACAGGGGGGACTGTCGAGAAGTTAAACCCAAGGGATGCTTGATATAGGAGCAACACTCACAACAGGGTGGGGAGGCAGACGACTCAGCACTGAAAACCGGGGATTGAGTGAGAGTCGACATGTGAAGAGCAAACCTACCAAGCCCTTTCCCCCACAACCCCAACCACTGCCAGCCAGCCACCCAGTGACGCCTGCCCTACCCATGTGGACCAGGGGACCATACCATCCTCAGAAGAAACTGGATGACTTCAGAGAAACAGACCCCCCAGACCAAGCCCTGGGTCTTCCTACCACCCTCCAGTGAAGCACAGCTCTACCTAAGCACACAGAGTTTCCAGTTAGACTTTCTTAGCTCCCCTCCTGAATTATGAACAGATATGTCAGAGTCACCCATCCCTGGAGAAAACCTCCAACACAAAAGACAGAAACCACAACACAGAAACAGAATAAAAGCAGACAACGGGTAATGCATAGAGTAAAAGAAAACATCAAAAAAAGTCAATAATATCTTCAGAGAGGTGAGAAAATGGCTTCCATGAAACTAGATCAGAATTATATTTTTTTAAGGCAGAGGGGGAAAAAAACTCTTAGAAATGAAACGTGTGATTCTAAAATAAAAACAGAGAAGATTTAATGGAAAGATTGGGCGCTGAGAAAAATCATCCAGAGAGAAGAATAAAAAGAGAAAGGACAGGGGAGAAAAGATGTGAAAACTCAGAAGGTTAATCAGAAGGCCCTCCGCATGGAAAGCCAGCACAGAGGGAAGGAGCAGGAGGAAATGATATATAAAAATATCACAGGAAAATGGCCCCAGACCAAAGGACATCAGCTAAGTGCCTGTCGAGTAGCTAGAACAATAAAGGAGGAAAGACCCACGGCAAGACAAGTGGTGGTGAGATTCCAGAACGCCTGGTGTGAAAAAAAGGGCCTAAAGGGCTCCGGCAGGAAGACAACAGGGCATGGACAGTGGGAATCAGAGCGGGGAGACCTGTGGGAAGAGCGGAGCCGGGTCAGCGCAGGACTGGGGGAGACCCGGGAATTCATTCTGCAGCTGCGTTACCATTGAGATGCTTTTTCAGATGTATAGGCAGTTGAATGTAAGTCTGGAATTTAAGGGGGTTTTAGTGCAAATTTTTCTTCTTTTCGTGTGTGTGTGTGTGTGTGTAGAAAGCCCCCACCAACCCATTACCCAGGTAGCAACCTAGTGCATATCCTTCCATATACTTGTCTCTATGACTATATATATACACGTATACAAACAGATATACACATACATATACGCACTTATATCCATATGTAGACAAACACACACATATACAAGCACACCCATATGTGTGACTACATAGCAGAATGCAATTCTTGGACCTCTGTCTGTAGCGTTTGCACTGAGGCCAGGCCTCCCTAGCCAGTGACTGAGCAGGGCAGGGACAGGAAGCCAGGCCTGTTCCCAGGACACAGGACTCCAAGAACCTGGGACTTGTGCTCAAGGACTCCCTATCCAAGTTGCAGAAACTTTCTTAGAACAGCACTGTGGTTCTTGGCCTGACTCTCCCAGCCTCCTCTAGCAAACTCCCCATTGTTTACTAATGGGAGTTTTCCCCGATAAACCTCTTGCTAGTTGGATCCCATTCTGGTGACTGATTCCTGGAGGACCCAAAAAACAAAACATAGGTTTTTAAATTATTGTTTTAGCTGAATACTGTATATGTTTTTCTTCCTCTTGCTTTTCTTACTCATCAATAGCTAATGAAAATTTACCACTAATATAGCTCTGGTTCATTATTTTTAATGCTGTCTAATAGTCCTAGAAATGGAAATGCACTATAACTTACTCAGCCATTTGCTGATGAGTGGACATTCACTTGGATTCCAAGTTTGGACACTCTGGACAATGCTGCAATAATTATCATTATCTTGTATAGGTATTTAAGGACAGATGATAAAGAATGGATTGGTGATCAAAATATACTCATACACACATAATTTATACAAGTTACAATATATAAAATTATTAACCTTATATAATAATTTTCTTTCTTTCTTTTTTTTTTTTAAAGATTTTATTTGTTTGAGAGAGAGAGACACAGCGAGAGAGGGAACACAAGCAGGGGGAGTGGGAGAGGTAGAAGCACGCCCCCCGCGGAGCAGGGAGCCCGATGTGGGACTCGATCCCAGGACTCCGGGATCATGACCTGAGCCGAAGGCAGACGCTTAACGACTGAGCCACCCAGGCGCCCTATAATAATTTTCATTGATGTTCCCAGATTGATTTTTTAAGGGCTATAAAAATGCACATTTCTATCACCAATGTATGTAACTATCTCTTTCTCTGCAGGCCCACTAGCAATAGGTATTACCAATCCTTTTCATTGTTTTTCAAGCTGACCTAACCATTTCACTACTAGCAATTCCTCTTTTTTTTTTTTTTTTTTTGGCTCTTTGGAATTGCTTTCCCATAAACTGCCAGCATTTCCATTGGGCCATTTATCTTTTTCTTGTCAATTTGTAGAAGTTCTTTGTACCCTTTGTACTGCTTTGTAAATAGTTTCCACTTCTCTTTATCTGCCGTCTTTGTGTTATCTTCTGCCACAAAAAGTTTAAATTTTAATCCAGTTAAATGTGCTCATCTTTTCTTTCATAGCATCTGGGTTTCCGGTTATTTGTCAGAGCTTTCCCCCCGCCCCAAGTCTTCATGATCCAAGAAGGCTGCTAGACCTCTAGCCATCATCTGTATTACAAGCAGCAAGATGGAGAAGGGGACAAGAAGGGCACTCCACCTCCCTTTGAAAGGAACTTCCCAGAAATTTCCACATGCTGATTCCACTTACATGTCACTGGCCATGACTTACTTACACAGCCATAGCTAGCTGCAAGGAAAATATCGTCAGGGCTGTCTTTGGGAAATGCAACCCGTCACACCCACACTTAGAAAGAGGGGCACTCTTGCTTTGCAGCATTCAACAGACAAGCAGAGACCACACGCTGCTAAGGGTGGGCTGGAGCCTAGGAACCCATCTCTCAGGAGAGAAAGGGTCTCTATCTTGGTCCCCACCGGCATGATGCTTAAGATGGTAAGCCTACTAAGTCACGGAAAGGGCATTCAGGAGGGTCTCAGTTCCGAGGCTTGTGTGAGCATCATCCCAGAATGGCCCCAGCTTCCAGAGGCGGCACATCTGCCTGGAACACTATTCTCAGTGCCTTCGCCAGGGGATGGGCAACAGGTTTGTGGCTGGGTGGGGAATAGCTAAGCTTACTGGCATACAGGGCCAATGGCTTCTGAACTCGGGGAAACACCATTAGGTACTTCCAGGCAGATGGGGGTTTTAGAGAATTGCTTATGATTCATGCCAGTCTGCCTGGGGCGGGGCGGGGCGGCGGGGGGAGGGAGGTCAGAGAGAAAACATAACATTGGAAATACTTTCTCATTCCTTCACTCAGTCACTCACAAGGCCACCTGTCATCTGCTGAGGGCCCAGAGAGAGGCCAGTCACATCTACCCAGATAGTTCTTACAGGTTTTCTTCCTGTATGTCTGGTCTGTAGAAAGAGAAAAGCACCCATGGAAGAGGTAGGTCAATGGAGAGCAGCTGACCACAAAGAATAGAGAGTGAGAAGCTCAGCCTAGAAGAAGCTGGGAAGTAAGATGCTAGCACGTCATGCTAAGGGTGATGTGGATTCTAGCAGACAGACTGCAGGCAAAAGCCGGTTCCATCTCGCCCCAAATGGGTCCTCTTCTCTGACTCCCCTCACCTCACTGGGCTTTGCCTTTCTCATCTATAAAGTAGGAGGGGCCGTCCTGGGCCTTCCCCCTCGCCAGCCTTGAGAAGGGGTTGATTCAGGGAGTCCTCCAGGCTCTCACAAGTCAGAAAGCCCGTGATTAGCTCTGCTGTTCAGACTAGCATGCTCTGCTACAATTCTCTTGGGTTGTTTTTAAAATGTCTTTAAGAAAAGTATACAGTATTATAGGTTCGCTGTTAAAATAACCAGGAAACACAGACAAGACAAAAAGTAGGCCATAAAGGAGAGAAAAGAGCTGTTCATGTCTCAGGTTATGCTCTTTGAACTTCCAATATCTGAACATATTTTTAATAGGACTGTACTTTATATATGGTTCTGTAACCGCCTATTTTTCACTCAATACTGTATGCCATGAGCTTCTTTCTATGCCAGTAAGCTAACCTCCATGACATGTTTTAATGCTTGTCTGATAGTCTGTCAGTGCTGCATTCAATTCTGAACACAAGATCGGTAGCACTGATGTTTACTTTCTCACTGGCCCCAACTGGACTAGTGTAGAACTGTGACGGATCCTCTCTTTATTTAAAATCTTGCTCTTTTGTTCACCATGGACTGATTTTATCTGTTAAAATATCATGTCTCTTGACTCTGGTGGGTTTTGGCACTTGTTATGTTCTGAAGGCCCGAGGCCTATGTTATGCCCCGAGGCAAGAACCTCACTGGCTTCACCCTGGTCCCAGGCCTACGCCACATGATGAGCAGTCCATACTTTGTATCACTAATTGTTGGGAGTCTAAGATTTGTCCGATGTTTCCTGTTTATTTGTCTGTATCTCCAGCACCCAGCGCAGTGCCTGACACCTGATAGGCACATAGCTATATTTGTTGAATGAGTGAATGCACAAATGAATTGGTGGAGGAAGGAAACACTACGATGATCATTCTTTTTTTTTTTTTTTTAAAGATTTTATTTATTTATTTGAGAGAGAGAGAATGAGAGAGAGCAAGCACATGAGAGGGGGAGGGTCAGAGGGAGAAGCAGACTCCCCGCCGAGCAGGGAGCCCGATGCGGGACTCGATCCAGGGACTCCAGGATCATGACCTGAGCCGAAGGTAGTCGCTTAACCAACTGAGCCACCCAGGCGCCCCATGATGATCATTCTTATGGGGAGTGTCAAGAGAGGAGTGTGAGAGGTACAAGCCCTGATGCACAGGGAAGCCCACGTGTCCGCCACACAGAGCCCTGGAGAGGAGAGAGCCTGAGTCACGTGGGCGTGGGACGGCTCTCTGGTGGGCCAGCGTGTTATCTTGGTGTATGCACTGCACAGGCCCACCTGGAGCCCCCTTTGGAGGTCCCCACCATTTCCCAATGGAGCCATCACTACTCTGGCCTGGCCCTGGCCCAGACAGCTGGAAGCAAAACACTGCCACGTCCCCACTGTGGGACTAGCACATGCTCACGCAGAGACACCCACACCCAGCCCCAAGAGCTTCCTTCACAGGGGCTGACTCAGGAGCTCCCTTGGACACTGGGCTGCAGGCCCACTGGCTGGGCCACTTCTCTTGGGGCACCAAGACAGTGCTCCAGTGTGGAGCTGCCTCTCCACAGCAACAGCAGTAAGGGATTTTCCCAGCCCTAAACCAATGCACGGAACTCTAAAATAACAAAGCCAGAATCCAAGAGAGGAAATTCTAAGAACATGAACTAAGTCAGAGGAGCAGAGGTGGCTATTTATTTTCCAGGGTCTGCCTGGCCCTCTGCTTCCCTGCCCCCACCCCAAAGGCTGGGGAAGAGGTCCGGATTCAGATGTCAGCACCACAAAGCTAAAGGAAACCCATCTTCCTGTGTTTGCCAAGGAACAATGCTGGAGAGGCCATTCCAAGGCCTGCACTTTTCCTCTGTACAGAAGAATTTAGGTCCCAGGGCAATTCTGGGAGGGGGGGGCCGATAAGGAATTTCTGCAAGTAAACATTCCTGTTCTATCACTCAGGGATGTTTGGGACCTATAGGCTATGATCCCCTGCAGTGTCCCATGTGCACACAGATCCATCCTGACCCACCCAAGGTGAAGATCTGGCAGTGGATTTGGAGCCCTGGCCCCACCCTGCAGCCAAGCAACTGAGAGTCAGGTCTCATCCCCCTCCTCAGTCTCTAGCTCCCAGCAGGGCTTTCTGTCCTCCCCTCCTTCAGCTCCTATCAGGCTTTATCAGTCCTTCCCTGGACAACTGTCCAAGTCCAACCTTCCTGGCCCTGACCCTCCTTGCTTTGTTCATCCTATGCTCAGCCAAGGGTCACCTTCCCACACTGCACCTCCAGGGGAGGCCCTTCTCCACTCCCAACCCTCCACACCTACAGCACCAGGTTCCCCAGATATATTCTGGGGCCTTCATCATGGCCAACCACACCTGTCTTATCTCCTGCATGCTCCCCTTCCTCAACCGGGGAAGGACAAGAAAACAGGAAGTTCCCTGACGAGACCTGCAGTGTCCACCCCTTGGCCAGGCACCTCCTCAGAAATGAAGGGCTGGAGGACTGCTGCCCATTTCAGAGGCAGAAATGGTTGCCTTGAAGGGAAGAGGAGTCAGTGAATTAAGCAAGGTGTTGAAAGACCAGCCAATGTTTATTGAGCACCTATTAGGTACTAGGCTTCATGCCAGACGCTTTAGGGGTCTTATCTGTCAGTCTCCATGATACTCCAAGGCAGCATGCAGAGTCCCAATCCTCTTGGATGGCCTCTTGCAGAATAGGGCTCCATAAACCAACCAGTATCACACAGACCGAGGTGGACACTGATCCTTTTGCTGTGACTCAGCTGGCCATCTGGCAGGCACTTTCAGGGAAAACAAGCCCAGACTCTGCTTGGGAGCCATTCTCTTCCCCTGGCCTCCGCATGCAAGATTCCCCCTGTCCAGAACACCCTTCACCCTCTTTAGGGCCAACTCCTATTGGCCTTTCAGGTCCTTTTGCAGCTTCCCCTGGGAAGACCTCCTGAATCTCCACCCCAGTCTGGGTTATTCTTCTGTGTTCCCCTACATGTTTCAGCAACTGTCTCCAGGATCAGAATGGCAGCTCCTCAAGGTCAGGAGATGCCTTATTCACCTCTGTGTCCCCAGAATTTAGCTCAGGGACAAACACAGAGCAGAGGCTCACTAAATATTTGTCGAATGAATGAAATGCTTACTCTTGGGTATTCAGTCACTCCCGGATTGGATCACCTTCCTCTCTCCAGGCCTTGCCATCCGCAACATGCCCTAAAGACATCCTAGAGTCTGAATTCTGTGCCCCTTAAGGCTGGTGGTAGAGAGGGTCGGTCCCGTCTCCTTCTCGGTGCCTCAGTAGACGGCTTGTGGTTTCCCTCCTTTTCTAAACCACACCTGGTCTCAAAACCCCTGCCCAGGGCCTGGAGCTGAGTCCCCGGGGGCCTGACAGCTCTCAAGGCCCTATCCTCCACCTGGGCATGCTGCTGGTTCGGTGCGGTGGCAGAGAGGGCGCCTCTCGCCAGGAGCCGCTGCCTGGCGTTCTCCGACGGGAGGGGACCGAACTTGTGCGTTCAGGGCGCGTAGCGAACACGCTGTTCACATTCCAGCGCCGGCCGGAATGCGGACAGGGGACGAGCCAAAGGCCGCATTCCTCGGGCCGCTACTGGAGCGCAGCCAGGGCCCCCGCCCCACCCCGCCCGCCCCCGGTCCCGCCCCCAGGCCCCGCCCGCCGGCGCGCGTGGCCCCAGCCCGTGCGGGCGCCCCCTGGCGGTGGGGCAGCCGGAGGTGAGCAGGCGTCCCGACCCTCCAATCCCCGCCACCGGCTCCCGCCCACCGCATTTCCTCCCCCGCTCTCCAGCGGCACGCAGCCGGCCCTAATGGGTCTGAAAGTGCCCTCTTTCCTCTTCCCCGGGAAGCTTCCACCTTCCGGGCACTATATTAGGACTCCAGGGCGCCTTTTGTGGCTTCCATTTCGGCAACCTCGCTACTCCGCTATTGTTTTTGTTTTTTTACTTGTTGCCTGTCAAATCAGGCGAAAACCAGTGGCTTCCCGGGGCCCTAACAGCAAAATCCCAACTCCAAGGCTACTTCCTCTCCTGGCTTCCCATCCTATACCCAGGTTGCTGGCCTTGACCTTCTCCAGTGCTCTGGCACCTCTGCAGGAATTCCCCACCCTTGCGTGTCATGCCCTACCCACAGACACCTTGGGACCAGAGACCTCGATGAAGGAGCTGCATTTTTGTGCTTAAAATCAATAGAAGGCTATAAGCCCTACCTATCCCATATTAAGAAAAATGAGTTGAAGTAATAAACTCTTTGAAAAACCATAGTTTCCCAAAGTATCGTTATCGTTATATAGAGTAATAGTTCTTAAATGTGAGTATGCTTCAGAATCACCAGTTAGTGGGGGTTGAGGGGGAAGGGTTTGTTTAAAATGTATTTCACTCACAGATTCTGAGTGGGGAGGTCTCAAGTAGGGCCCAAGAATCTGCATGTTTAAAACCTGTCCTAAGGAATCCTGATGCCACTGGTCTTTGGACCGCACTTGGACAAGAACTGATACAGGCGAACTAACCTCTGTTCTCAGTAAGTCCACTTAGAATGGACTCTCCTTCTGTCAAGGTTTGGACAAATCCCATAAGTTTTTTTTTTTTAATCTGTCCTTGAAAGGAAGCATGCAGGGAGTGGGGCTGAGAGGCACACCCTCTATCGTGCAGGATGGGGACCCTTGGGAAAACCAGGGTGGACCCTTGGGAGTCCCACAAAATAGACATAGTCCAGTGAGCACAGAGGAAGGCTACCACCTCCCCCTCTCCTCCTCTTCTTCCCCCTCCTGTTACAGGAATTGGACACATATGAAGCAGACCAAAAGCAAACAAAAACCACCCGATTTAAAATGCCTCCATTGGAATCGGAACCAGATCGCAAAGGCTCATAGTTCCAATGTCTGGCACCTGAGCAGTGACAGCAATAATCTTCATCAAACCCAGCGCTCAGGCCCTTATCTAAGAATTGTCAGGACAGGAAGGCTGACCTGTGGGTGGCCACACACACCAGCGATCGCCAAGCTCTTCCGATGTGTACCTCAGCCTCCAAACATGTTTTTGCTTGCACCCCGGTCTATCATGTAGTTGCCCTCCTCTCACTAGCTGCTATTGATATAAGGCAGTTCTTTTTGATATTGTAGCAAGGCTCATCATAAATGATGGTAGCTATAACTTCAAAAGTTTTGACAGGCTTGAAATTAGGAGATTTGTGTCATGTCAGATCTGTTCAGACTATCATTGTTTTTATGTCACCATGCAGCTAAGAGCTCAGATGAGGAGAAGTGACAGCTCAGTCACTGATCTGTCTCTGGCTCACTCGTGCAGGTACTGTTAGTATTAACTTCAAACCTTGGTTTCTTCAGAGGAATCTGTAACATCTACTTGTCTGTGCCAAAGGGATTACTTTAGTTAAATTATGTAATATATGGGCGCCTGGGTGGCTCAGCTGGTTGAGCGACTGCCTTCGGCTCAGGTCATGATCCTGGAGTCCCGGGATCGAGTCCTGCATCGGGCTCCCTGCTCAGCAGGGAGTCTGCTTCTCCCTCTGCCCCCCCCCCCCCGTGCTCTCTCTCTCTCTCTCTCATTCTCTCTCTCAAATAAATGAATAAAATCTTTAAAAAAATTATGTAATATACTCTGTAAGTCCAGTCCACCGGGAACACATAAACCATACTGGGTCCTGGACAGTGCCCCACTCTTTCTTCAGAGCACCACTCATTCTTTGTTAATACAGGACTACTGGGCATATGACCCAGTGAGGGAGCCAAGGTGGCACCAATCTGGATATGAAATATTAGTGAAACTGTATTCTTATTTTCAGATTAAAAATATAAATGCATACATAAAAGTTCTAGTATTTTCCTCCTGCGCCTCCAACATCATCTTGCGTACCTAAGTTGGAGACAGCTGACCTAACTGGATCCTGCTCCCCCAGGGGCCCACCCTGGGAGCCAGCCTTCCTCTCTCAGGAGGAGGACCCAGCCATTAACCAAGCCCCTGAAAACCAGGCAGGCAGACCCCTACCCCTGGAAGACATTCTGGCAGGCAGAACAATCTCATGTTCCAGTTTAGACTTCTACTTTGGCATCTGCAGTTGACAACCTCCTCGTGCTCCCTTTTGTTGGATTGGGATTTTGGCAGCCTAAAGATCGTGCTGAGGCCCGTGGTAAGGTGGGGCCGGCCCACAGAGTTTGGGGGACTCCCTTAGGCTCTCTGGTCCAAGCTTGGACTGCATTCTTGAGGTTTGTGGGGGGACGGGAGCCAGGCTCCGGGCACCAGCATGGGGAAACAGCAGCCCCTGGTGGCCAGGACGCGCCATGCCTCAGACCCTCAGCATCCCTCCTGCTTTAAGACTTGCCAGACCCTCAACTTGACGGTCAAGTGTCATGGTTATTTGCAGAGAGCTAGGTAGGAAAGACCCGGGTTTCTAGCTGGACTCATCTGTGTGGCCCCAGGCAGATTAACTTCTCTGAGTCTTAGTGTTCTCGGCGTTAAAATGGGATAAGCGGACCTACTTTTTAGAGCTGCCACTAGGGGGTAAATGAGATGATGAATGAAAACTAGTACATGGTGCTCAGTACCTGGGAAGGACTTGTGCTATGACGGCGGTCATGATGATTAGATACTGATGCCTCTAGACATCTAAAAGCACCTGGAAAATGTCTCTAGGCACAGCCCTTGAGGGAGAGTGGGAGATCCTAAGCAGGAACACATGTGTTTCCGCGCTAATAGATACGGATGAGCAGTGAACGTAGGTCCAAAGTAGGTGCGGGCAGCGTGAGCCTATGTGTGTGAGCCTGTAGGTGTGTATGTAGGTGCACAGCACGGACACAGTAGAAAGGCAGCGAGCTGCGGGAGATGCGCAGTGCATATCCCAGAAGAGAGCAGTGGTGACAAAAGGGAAGCCAGTGTTACTTAGTCCTGTAATCACACTGCAGAATTAAACTCTGAGAGAGGATAAGAGTTTATTAACTCAAACAACAATTACCTATCGATCATCTACAATGTGCTGGGCAGAGTTGACGAAATTGAACAAACAGCCCATCACAAGACACTTTCATATAGAGACAGACCAGTGCTGGTTCTTACCCAGTGGGGATGGTGGGGGGCCAGTCTAGACTGGTGGTCTGCGGACTAAGCATTGTATTCCCTGCAGTCACCAGAACAGAATAATTAGAAGTGCACAAAGCCAGGCCCTGGCAGAGTAAGGATTTTTCTACTCAGGTGGCCTGACAGAGGTATGGCATCATTCAGCTCTTTAGAATGTGCTTGGGCCTGCATGCATAGTCCCAGAATAAGCCAGAAAAATGCATGAGGGGCACTCTCTCAACCCCTGCTTCATCACTGGGACTCCCTCCAACTGAAATCCAGTTCTATGAAAAGCTAGTAACCTCAGAGTGTTCTCCAGCTTTCTCTTCGCCACCTTCAGAAGGGGATGTGGGCCTCACCTAGGTTTGCTAATGGAGAAGGAGAGAGGAGCTGGTGGCCCAGAGAGGTACAAAGGATCTGCCAACACCTGGTAGGGCCCCTATGGGACTCTCAGTCCTTCCACTGTCTGGAAGAATTTACACATTTGTCCAGATGAACTGAAAGATCAAAGGGCATGGACCATTTGTTCCTGTGCTCCGCATCCTGCCCTTAAATTACCTCTGATTTATGGATATTCATCTTAACACTCTTGAGAGGCACCCTGAGCTTACTGTACTTCCTGCTTAAAGTAATTCTTAAACACCTACTATGTCCTGGGCAGGGTTAACAAGATTAGGGGTAGAGAAGGATGGGTGCTGAGGTCAGGGAAGTCTCTTGTCCAGGCTGAAGCCTCCCTTTCTCTTGACTTGGGCTTACCTCATTTGCCCTGCCAGTGACATTGAGGGTCTGCCTTTGGCCCACTTTTGCCTTCACCAAGCAGGAACCATCAGGTATTCTCTCTGCCCCCCGGCATCACCATTTAAGATAAATGCAAAGTTGTTGGTGTTTCAATGTCTCTGCTTTCTTGCTAGTTTGAAAAGTAACGCTGCTTCAAAATTTTACCTCTCCTGCAAAGATTCAAGACAGATGTTCAGCCTGGAGATGGGCTAGGGTGGGAGACAGGCTGGGAACCACGCACCATTGAAAACGCTTCTGTGGAGACATGAGGTTAGACAACAGAGTCCTAAGGCTCCAAATCCAGGGTTGCTGTGGATCTGTTTTTCTGTTCCCAGGCCCCCAGCCTTTTCCTGCCTCTCTTCTCTCCCTGACACACTGGTCCTGTCTTTCTCGGCTCTGTCCTCAAACTTCAAGGAGAGAAACAAAGGAAAGAGCCAATCCACGGAAAAGGGCTCGTCCAAATTCAAGTCTTTTACAATTCCTTTCGGAGGGTTTAGAAGGCTTTAGTTAAAGGTACATATAAAACTAAGCCAAATCTTTTTTAAAGGTAATTATTAAATTCAGGGAAAAGAGACAAAGAAAACATAACCATAATGAACTTCTTGGCTCAGCCATAAACTATACTCATATATTTATCCCCCCGAAAGTAACTAATAATTTAACGAAAAAATTGGCCATAGCAATCACAGCAGGATGGAGAGAAATGCGGTGGTGGCAAGGAGATGTTATTAGTGCTAATCATTCACCTTCTATAATACAAAGTCAAAAGATAATATCCAGAGTTGAGAAATACAGAAGTACATACCAGAAAAAAATAGCTAAAAGGTTAATAGCTAAAAGGGTATCAGGAGCAAGAAATTGCTGGACAGTGCTACCAATAAACCATAAAGCCGCATTTTATTTATAAAATAACCTTCATGCACTACTTCAATTTTTGAAAAGTAATAATGGAAAATTTTTAAACACAAGCTGAATGTGGAAAGTAACATTGAAAAACATTTCCTTTAAAACAGAGTAAAAACCAACAGATGGAACATAACGAGATAAAAATAAAATGACACAAGAACAAATCTAGATGTCTGGATGCAGGAGAAAGACAGAGAAGACAACAGGAGGAGACAGTTGAGGAAATAACCAAAGGACATTCTCCTGATGCAAAGAAAAACACAAATCATCCAAGCAAGCATCCACAGAGGCCAGGAACATGAATGGGGAATTAAGGAAAAGAAATTCAGACGGCCGATAAACACAGGAAACAATACTAAGTCAGACATTCAGCTAAAGAGATACATAGGAAAACACCAAATGTTTTCGCTAATCCCAACTGGCGATACTTAAAAAGCTGGATAATACCTAGTATTAGTAAGTGAATGAGACACTTGGATAGTATTGAGAATGCAAACATTTTGTGGGAAAAACTGGCAAAATATGATCAAAATTTAAAATGTCCTTACTCGGGGCACCTGGGTGGCTCAGTAGGTTAAGCGTCTGTTGATTTTGGCTCAGGTCATGATCTCAGGTTCATTGGCTCTGACTCCGTGCTCAGCGGGGAGTCTGCTTGTCCCTCACCCTCTGCTCCTCCTCTCTCTCTCTCTCTCTCTCAAATAAATAAATAAACGAAACCTTTGAAAAATAAATAAAATGTCCTTGCTCACCATTCCAGCAATGTCACTACTAGGAATTTCTTCCATGCATATACTCATTAAAACATGTCAAGATACCAGTAACAGTTCAACGGTGTTTACTGCAGTATTGTTTATGGCGATGTAAAACTTGAAATGTCCATCAGCAAGGTACGGGTTAGATCCATGATGCTACAGCTACAAGTGGAATGAGGGAAAGCTGACTTTGTTAAGTAAAGCAGAACTGTTTTCACTCTTTGCATGATATTGTATTATTTTATGCTTTAAAAATTGTTAACTGGAGGGGCGCCTGAGTGGCTCAGTTGGTTAAGCGGCTGCCTTCAGCTCAGGTCATGATCCCAGGGTCCTGGGATCGAGCCCCGCATCAGGCTCCCTGCTTGGCGGAGAGCCTGCTTCTCCCTCTCCCTCTGTCTGCCGCTCTGCCTATTTGTGCTCTCTCTCTATCTCTGTTAAATAAATAAATAAAAATCTTTAAAAAAAAAAAAAACAAATAAAAATTGTTAACTGGAGTTATCTGGGTGGTGGTATTATTGCCATCTTTGTTTTCCTCATAATACATTTTGACATTAAACCAAATACATGTTTTATTTTAGTTTTGTGTTTTTAAGGGACCCACAGAGGGCCAATGAGGGTACTAAAGAAATATCACATTTAAATGCACTTGGATAGGGGCGCCTGGGTGGCTCAGTGTTAGGCGTCTGCCTTCTGCTCAGGTCATGGTCCCGGTCCTGGGATCGAGCCCTGCATCGGGCTCCCTGCTCGGCGGGAAGCCTGCTTCTCCCTCTCCCACTCCCCCTGCTTGTGTTCCCTCTCTCGCTGTGTCTCTCTCTGTCAAAGAAATAAAATCTTTTTAAAAAATACATAAATAAATAAATGCACTTGGATAAAATTTCAGAACTAAAAGCGTAAAAAGAAAAATCATAAAAACTTCCAGAAAGAAAAACCAGCTTATATATGAAGAAATGAGATTCAGCCTGACATCAGATCTTGCAGGAAAATTAATTTGAATCTGGAATTCTATAGCCAGCAAAATTACTACCCAAAGTGAAGATACAATAAAGACATTTTCAGAAATCCAGAGAGTCAGAAAATTTACCATTCATGCACAGACAGTCTTTGAAGAAATCACTCAGGAAGATGTCCCACTAAAACAAAGTAATCTAAAAAGAAATATGTGAGATTTGTTTTAAAAAGTGGAAGCTGCATATAAGAAGCAATATAAACATAGAAAGAAAATGAACCCATTTTCAAACCTAGTTTGAACTTTGATGCCTGGAACATTCTCCTTTGACCTACAAACGTTTAGTAATCTAAGACTGTTTTGTTCTTAAGAGCTCCAGTCACACTGCTTGATTCTGCAGCAAACAATATTTACACAATTAAAACATTGTAATTATATGTTAAATAATGTGATTTATATGGGGGTTTAATATCTTAGACTCAATCTGTAGACAAAACATGCAACGAAATGAACAGAACAGAATGTAAATATTACAAACCTAGTAGAGGTTTGTACAAAGTAGAGGGGGAAATCATGCTGAAAGCCAGGAAACTAAATTCTCTAAATTCCTTTAGCTGCAATTAGTATAGCACAAGCCAGGCCTGGCTGATTAGAGTTTAGGGTTCCATTAAACGTAAAACTGGGGTAAGAGCCCAGGCCAGATGTAAAGGAAGTGGCTGCAGTGATATATTGGAACTGTCTTTAACTGCTCCCTAGAGCTGATTGTCTTCCTCCCTTTCCAACTCCTCATTGGCGTGTTGTTAGCCTGAAATTAGCCATAGTGGGAATATTTACACCACAGATATGGTCACACTCTATACATGAGGGCTTTTTGTCCTCCCAGAGAGCCCATTGTTAAATACTTACCAGCATACCAGTTGGAAAGCCTGAGTCTCTGGCCTGAAGGATTGTAAGAGGAAAAAGAGGAGGAAGGTGGTGAAACCCTCAGGGTTAGATGGACCCTGGTGGTGGGGCAGGGGGAAGCAGTGGCATTCTTAGACAGTGAAATCTTCCAAGGCCAAAAGTAACTACTATCTTGGACCTATTGAACTCTGCTAGTACAGCCCCAAAGTAGCTGCGGACAATATCTACAAGAATAAGTGTGGCTGCAATGCTTTGAAACTAGAACTCAATCACAAGAGGAAAGTCGGAAAGAACTCAAATACATGGAGGCTAAAGAGCATCCTACTGAAGAATGAATGGGTCAACCAGGAAATTAAAGAAGAATTAAAAAAATACATGGAAACCAATGAAAATGAAAACACAACTGTTCAAAATCTTTGGGATGCAGCAAAGGCGGTCCTAAGAGGAAAGTATATAGCAATACAAGCCTTTCTCAAGAAACAAGAAAGGTCTCAAATACACAACCTAACCCTACACCTAAAGGAGCTGGAGAAAGAACAGCAAATAAAGCCTAAACCCAGCAGGAGAAGAGAAATAATAAAGATCAGAGCAGAAATCAATGAAATAGAAACTAAAAGAACAGTAGAACAGATCAACGAAACTAGGAGCTGGTTCTTTGAAAGAATTAACAAGATTGATAAACCCCTGGCCAGACTTTCAAAAAGAGAAGAGAAATGACCCAAATCAACAAAATCATGAATGAAAGAGGAGAGATCACAACCAACACCAAAGAAATACAAACAATTATAAGAACATATTATGAGCAACTCTATGCCAGCAAATTAGATAACCTGGAAGAGATGGATGCATTCCTAGAGATGTATCAACTACCAAAACTAAACCAGGATGAAATAGAAAACCTGAACAGACCTATAACCACTAAGAAATTGAAGCAGTCATCAAAAATCTCCCAAAAAAACAAAAGCCCAGGGCCAGATGGCTTCCCAGGGGAATTCTACCAAACATTTCAAGAAGAATTAATACCTATTCTTCTGAAACTGTTCCAAAAAATAGAAACGGAAGGAAAACTTCCAAACTCATTTTATGAGGCCAGCATTATCTTGATCCCAAAACCAGACAAAGACCCCATCAAAAAGGAGAATTACAGACCAATATCCCTGATGAACATGGATGCAAAAATTCTCACCAAAATACTAGCCAATAGGATCCAACAGTACATTAAAAGGATTATTCACCATGACCAAGTGGGATTTATCCCTGGGCTGCAAGGTTGGCTCAACATCCGCAAATCAATCAATGTGATACAATACATTAACAAAAGAAAGAACAAGAATCATATGATCCTTTCAATAGATGCAGAAAAAGCTTTTGATGAAGTACAGCATCCTTTCTTGATCAAAACTCTTCAGAGTATAGGCATAGAGGGTACATACCTCAATATCATAAAAGCCATCTATGAAAAACCTACAGCAAATATTATTCTCAATGGGGAAAAACTGAGAGCTTTCCCCCTAAGGTCAGGAACGCGGCAGGGATGTCCACTATCACCACTGCTATTCAACATAGTATTGGAAGTCCTAGCCACAGCAATCAGACAACAAAAAGAAATCAAAGGCATCCAAATTGGCAAAGAAGAAGTCAAACTCTCACTCTTTGCAGATGATATGATACTTTATGTGGAAAACCCAAAAGACTCCACCCCAAAACTGCTAGAACTCATACAGGAATTCAGTAAAGTGGCAGGATATAAAATCAATGCACAGAAGTCAGTGGCATTCCTATACACCAACAACAAGACAGAAGAAAGAGAAATTAAGGAGTCAATCCCATTTACAATTGCACCCAAAACCATAAGATACCTAGGAATAAATCTAACCAAAGAGACAAAGGATCTGTACTCCAAAAACTATAAAATACTCATGAAAGAAATTGAGGAAGACACAAAGAAATGGAAAAACGTTCCATGCTCATGGATTGGAAGAACAAATATTGTGAAGATGTCAATGCTACCTAGAGCAATCTACACATTCAATGCAATCCCCATCAAAATACCATCCACTTTTTTCAAAGAAATGGAACAAATAATCCTAAAATTTGTATGGAACCAGAAAAGACCCCGCATAGCCAGAGGAATATTGAAAAAGAAAAGCAAAGCCGGCGGCATCACAATTCCGGACTTCCAGCTCTATTACAAAGCTGTCATCATCAAGACAGCATGGTACTGGCACAAAAACAGACACATAGATCAATGGAACAGAATAGAGAGCCCAGAAATGGACCCTCAACTCTATGGTCAACTAATCTTCGACAAAGCAGGAAAGAATGTCCAATGGAACAAAGACAGTCTCTTCAACAAATGGTGTTGGGAAAATTGGATAGCCACATGCAGAAGAATGAAACTGGACCATTTCCTTACACCACACACAAAAATAGACTCCAAATGGTTGAAAGACCTCAAGGTGAGACAGGAGTCCATCAAAATCCTAAAGGAGAACACAGGCAGCAACCTCTTTGACCTCAGCCGAAGCAACTTCTTCCTAGAAACGTCGCCAAAGGCAAGGGAAGCAAGGGCAAAAATGAACTATTGGGACTTCATCAAGATAAAAAGCTTTTGCACAGCAAAGGAAACAGTCAACAAAACCAAAAGACAACCGACAGAATGGGAGAAGATATTTGCAAATGACATATCAGATAAAGGGCTAGTATCCAAAATCTATAAAGAACTCATCAAACTCAACACCCAAAGAACAAAGAATCCAATCAAGAAATGGGCAGAAGACATGAACAGACATTTTTCCAAAGAAGACATCCAAATGGCCAACAGACACATGAAAAAGTGCTCAATATCGCTCGGCATCAGGGAAATCCAAATCAAAACCTCAATGAGATACCACCTCACACCAGTCAGAATGGCTAAAATTAACAAGTCAGGAAACGACAGATGTTGGCGGGGATGTGGAGAAAGGGGAACCCTCCTACACTGTTGGTGGGAATGCAAGCTGGTGCAGCCACTCTGGAAAACTGTATGGAGGTTCCTCAAAAAGTTGAAAATAGAGCTACCATATGATCCAGCAATTGCACTACTGGGTATTTACCCCAAAGATACAAAAGTAGGGATCCGAAGGGGTACGTGCAGCCTGATGTTTATAGCAGCAATGTCCACAATAGCCAAACTGTGGAAAGAGCCAAGATGTCCATCGACAGATGACTGGATAAAGAAGATGTGGTATATATATACAATGGAATATTATGCAGCCATCAAAAGGAATGAGATCTTGCCATTTGCAATGACGTGGATGGAACTGGAGGGTATTATGTTGAGTGAAATAAGTCAAAAAGAGAAAGACATGTATCATATGATCTCACTGATATGAGGAATTCTTAATCGCAGGAAACAAACTGAGTGTTGTTGGAGTGGGGGGTGGGGTGGGAGGGATGGGGTGACTGGGTGATAGACACTGGGGAGGGTATGTGCTCTGGTAAGCACTGTGAATTGTGCAAGACTGTTAAATCTCAGATCTGTACCTCTGAAACAAATAATGCAATATATGTTAAGAAAAAAAAGAAGAAGAAGAAGAAGAAGGTAGCGGAAGGGGAAGAATGAAGCGGGGGAAATCGGAGGGGTAGACGAACCATGAGAGACGATGGACTCTGAAAAACAAACAGGGTTCTAGAGGGGAGGGGGGTGGGAGGATGGGTTAGCCTGGTGGTGGGTATTGAGGAGGGCACATTCTGCATGGAGCACTGGGTGTTATGCACAAACAATGAATCATGGAACACTTCGTCTAGAGCTAATGATGTAATGTATGGGGATTAACATAAGAATAAAAAAAATTTAAAAAAATTAAAAAAAAAAGAATAAGTGTGGCTGTGTTCTAATAAAACTTTTTTTGAGAGAGAGAGCGCGCACATGCAAGAGCATGTGCAAGTGGAGGGAAGGGAGGGGCAGAGGGAGAGGGAGAGACAGAATCTTAAGCAGGCTCCCTGCCCAGTGTGGAGCCCAACGCGGAGCTCCATCTCACAACCCTGAGACCATGACCTGGGCCGAAATCAAGAGACAGATGCTTAACTGAGTCACCCAGGCACCCCTAAAATTTCTATTTATTAGACAGGTGGCTAGCCCATGAGCCATATAGTTTGACAACCTGTCATCCAAGGCAAACACCACAGGAGGGCACTTCAGACGTGGCACAGAAAAATGGCTCAACAGCCATAGAGGGAGTTAGCTGGATAGCTGGATATTAGAGCCAGAGGCCCCATCTCTGGCTCCTCATGGCTTCCAAGTGGCTTGCAAGGAATCCAGAAGTTCCGGTATCCCAGGTGAAGGGACACAAAGGTGCTATATCAGATAGGATTAGGTTTGGCTTTATAGTAGCTTAAAAATGCACAATTTAATCATGGCTTAGAACACACACACAGGGGGCACCTGGGTGGCTCGGTCAGTTAAGCGTCTGCCTTCGGCTCAGGTCATGATCCTAGGGTCATGGGATCGAGCCCCAAGTCGGGCTCCCTGCTCAGTGGGGAGCCTGCTTTTCCCTCTCCCTGTCCCCTACTTGTGCTCTCTCTCGCTCTCTCTCAAATAAATAAATAACATCTTAAAAAAAAAAAAAAAAAGAACACACACACGCAGTTATCCTGCCATGTAAAAGCCTGGAGGCTGGCTATCCAGGGCTGGTAAAGTATGAGAGACCCAGATCCGTCCCATCTTTTCTCTCTGCTATTCCTAGATGTGGCCCTCATCCACATGGTCCAAGGTGGCTACTGAAGCTGAGCCATTCTATCCACCACACCCAGCAGGCAGGAACCAGAAGTGGGCAGCCCTCCCCACGCCCAGCTTTGTGGACGTGTGACCCGTGCGATTGCCTAAAGCCCCTCACTCAGAAGAGTCCACACTTATTTTAAAGATGGACT
Source organism: Mirounga angustirostris (assembly GCF_029215605.1). Classification (NCBI taxonomy): domain Eukaryota; kingdom Metazoa; phylum Chordata; class Mammalia; order Carnivora; family Phocidae; genus Mirounga; species Mirounga angustirostris. The sequence goes on from NW_026991709.1 coordinate 125,332,382, forward strand.
ATCACCATCTTGAAATTCTGAATAACATTATCTTTGAACCTGTATTTTGTAAGCGAAATTCAATGGGACAACGGAGTGTGTCCATGAGCAGAGGAGATAAATGTGATATGTGTGTCATCAGCCCTTGCAGACCTTGTTCTAATACAACATAGGTCAAGCCTGCTACACATCTTTCATAAAATGCTTGTAGTGTGCTCAGATCCACACAATCTTCTGATTGGGCCTCCATGCAAGCATTAATTTAATTCTTTGTTCTTCCTGTTTTGAATATTTAATTGATTTTATGTAGGATGTACAATATGCATGCCTCCTCTTCCTTGACACCCATTTGCATATGCATATAGTGTTTGCAATGTACTGGGAGCACAGATTTCCAGTGCACCCATAATGTGTGGGATTTCAGCAAGATTCCAAGCAAGGACAAGGTAAGCATGTTATGTCCATGTCTGAGTAAGCAGGAGCTAACAGCTCCAAGAGGACAGGCTTTCCATTCAAACCAGAACTTGTTTGAAATGCAGAAAGAAGGCAGTGGCATTCTAAGAAACACAGAGGACCAAGGACCTATTGTATCCTTATTTACTTGTGTTACGTACCCGTATTAGTCGATCACTCACTTTGAAAGTGATGACAGATAAAAGATAGGGAAACCCATAGTTCATTTTACATTCAGCCCCTCTTTACTAGTCAGTAAGGTAAAGGTAGAGAATGTTGGTACAATGTGAGCACATCAAGAGGTAAAATTGAAGTACTAGTTTTATATAATGTTTCCACTCTTAGGTATGAGTAAAATACAAATGCATGCCCAATCTATAAAATATAAATTGTATAATTCCTGTGATTTTGCCTAAGAGTTAAATGCTTTTAGATTTTGTGTTTAAAACCGGCATTGCACAATATAAAGATGAATGATAGAAGTCATACTAATAGTATGAAATTTTAATTTTGCTTTACTTAAAATGTCATTAAATAGCAAATAAAAAACTATGACAAGTAAAGAGAGAGGCCTCCAAAGAAAAAGGAACACTTTAATATTTTAGTACCTGTAGTAGTACTTTTTTCCTGCTTTTTGAACAAGGGGATCCTGTGTTTTTATTTTACCCTGAATCCTGCAAATTATGTAGCTGGCCCTGGCAGCACATTGCCCCAGGAAGCCATATGGGACCAGTCTCACCTCTCATGTTAACTGACAGGAGCCGACGCCCCTCTCATCACAGCAGAGGTCCAGAGGATCCAAGGATCCTGAGGGTCCCCACTTCAGTGGATATGGCAAGGGTCCTTACTTACCCAGATAGTCAGACGACATCTTGAGGAGAGGAAAGGAAGGGGACAGAGCTCAGGGTTTTCCAAGAGTCTACGGAAATCAGCCACATGAGGGAGTTCAACTCCAAGTAGATTGAAGGCTCCAGTTGAAAAGAGACGGTCTATTGTTACAAGGCAAGCCCAGGCTTCCCCACTACGCAATAGGGCGGGTCTGCTAGGGAAGATCCCATTTTCTCCGCAGATCTGATGAGGTGTATACACTTACAAGCCTGCTACCCTCTGGATCCAAGCCACTTTCTGTCTGAAATACCCTCCTTCCTGCTTCCCCTTCCCTTCTTCCATCCCCTAGTCCTGGGACCCTTGGTTACAGGCTAACTTCTCACCTCACTGCACTCAGCTCAGGTGTCTCCTCACTCTCTTCCAGCGCTCGCTGCAACCTGCACCTGCCTAGTTTCAGAGAAGCAGTTTGAGGGACAGCGGGCATGGCACTCGCCATAGGGCCCACGGGCCCAGAGTGGAGGCTTCCTGCGGCTCACTTACCGTCTTTGAGCCTGTTTCTCCCTATGGAAAATGGGGGTGGGAGGGGATAACACTAGACCCACTGACCTTCCAGGATTTTTAAAAATTTAGTTTTTGAAAAGGTACTTACACATACACCTAGTTCACAAGGCAAATAAGTGTATACAATGAAAAGTCACTCTCCTTCCCCATTCTCTCCTCCAGACTCCCAGTTGGCTTCTCCAAAGACAGTCCCTGTCACTAGTTTCGTTAGCTTCCCTCCATGTGCGAACATATCGTATGTCATCACCTATGCAGCATTCTGAGGGAGAATGCATAATCAGACTATAAGGAAGCATCAGATAAACCCAAAATATTGTTTTTTAAAAAGTGGTGGTTATAAAGCATCAATGTCACAAAACACAAAGAAAGGCTGTAACTGTGTTCCACAATTAAGAAGGCTGGTAGATTAAAGCATTGTATTCATGTCAAAGTTATCAAAGTTGGTATAAGTGTACTGTGGCTATGTCAGAGAATCCCTTATTAGAAAATACATACTGCTGTATTTAGGGGTAAAGGGCCATTATGGATATAACTTACTCCCATATGATTCAGGAAAAAAAAGTGTGTGTGTGTGTGTGTGTGTGTACAGGTGGGTGTGTTTGTATATGAGAGGCGGACAGAGGGCATAAATCATAAAGCAAATGGGGTAAAATGTTAACAATAGGTGAATCTGGTAAAGTATTGATGAATATTCTTGTATTATTTTTATTTTTGCAATGTATGTCTAAGTTTGAGATTATTTTCCCTAAAAAGCTGACGTTCATATTCGCAGGTTCCCTATTTGCAAATTCACCTACTCACTAAACTTCAACCCCGACAGCAATATTCAAGCACGTCCACAGTCATCTGCAGACTTTTACAGAGATGTGAAAGATTTAAGTTGCCCAACCCACATGTTCCCAGCTGAGGTCAAACGAGGCGGCATTCTGCCTTCTGGTTTCGGCTCTCATACTATAAATAACTGTCCTTTTTGCAGTCTATTCAGTGTCATGTTTTTCACATCTTTGTGCTTTCTGTTGATGATTTTGCTGTTTAAAATGGCCGGCAATCACAGCGCTAAAGTGTCGTCTAGTGCTCCTACGAGCAGGAAGGCTATGATGTGTCTTCTGGAGAAAATACATGTGTTGGACGAGCCTCTTTCAGGCATGAGCCCTAGTGCTGTTGGCTGTGAGTTCAATGCTTATAAATCAACAATATATATTAAATAAGATGTTTTTAAACAAAAACACACATAAAATCAGGTTATATGTGTATTGGTCAGTTGATGAAAATGTGACCAAGGTTGGCAGGAACCTAACCTTGTATTTCCTCTGGGAGCAACAGTTTTGTATCGGCTAATTCAGTGTTTGCGGCAACTTCATAGAACATAACTACCGTGAATAACAAGAATCAACTGTTCACATACGTGTATTTCCTGCACAAATGACAGATACAATGCACTGTTCTGTACCTCGTATTTTTAAACACTAGTTTTAGAGATCATGCTATTATATTCATTCTCTTGAACAGATGCCTGGTATTCCCCACATGGATGTATCCTAACTGATCTAACCAGTTCTCTAATGACAGAGTTTTGGGTTTTGCCTTTTCAAAATGCAAAGCTAATCATGTCACAGTCCTGAGTAAAGTGCTTCCATGGCATCTCCTGGCTCTTGGGATAAAAACTGAAGTCCTTAATCATGACCTGCTGGACACCCTCACACAGCATCCTTCATCTGCTTGTCTCCTCTCCAGCCTTCTTCCGCCCCCTGGTATTATCCACACTCCCTCTGCCACAGAGCATTTGCACTAGCTTTCCTCACAAAACAGTTTCCCCATCTCTCACCCCTGACCTGATCAACTACCCTCTTCCCTCAAACCTCAGCTTCACAGATCGGTTTTTGTTTACTAATGAATCCTTGGGCCTCGCACAGAACTGGCATATAGAAGATGCTCAGTATACTTTTGCTGAACAATGGAAGGAATGAAGCAGAAGGCAGGCAGGGAGGGAAGCCAGCTGGTAAGGATTATGTTTACGTGGGTCTCTTATTGACCAAACACTTGGTCTGAAACTTCATGGAACAGAAACCATACAGCTGCCGTATCTTCTCCTCTCAAGCTCTCAGTTCATTAGCACTGAAGTGATTTTTGTTGGATTCAACAAGTAATGATGATGGAAAATTGGTGAGTTTTTCTGAAAAATTGCTGAACTTTTCTATGCTAGTTCCTCACCATGAAAAGAAGGTGATAATGTCTGGCTCTGGCTTGTTGTGAGTAACACACCTAGAACTTAGCACACATTGTAGGGGCCTTCCCCTCCCCCAACTCCAACAATCCAGAAGAGGTTGGCCTGTTCTCTAAGAACATTCTCAGCATATTGGCTCAGAACAAAAAATGTGAGTACAGAACAAAAATACTGAATACAAAGATCCACTTACTGTCACCATTGCCCCATAGGCCATCTTCTACTCTTCTTCGAGCCAAGAGCCAAGCTAAGGAGAAGAAACCAAAAAGGAAGTGTCATGTCAATGTGTTTTCCCATCTCCCCAGGGGCTGATCACTGTGTCCCTGAGCAGGAAGGGAAGGAGCTCTTTTAGGATTGTCACTGGCCTTTGGCTCCTTTCTACCTTTGAGTAACTAATTCTATTTTCACGGATTCTCTAAAACTATATGAAACTTGTGGTTAAACCCACATCCTTCCCCTATGCCAAATGGCCCCCACCCACATCCTCCCAAGTTTGGGTTGCAAAATGAATCAAACTAGTTCACAGAAAAGGCCTGAGAAAGAGAGAGAGAGAGAATATACGGGGAACCCTCTGTACTAGAATCCAACCAACAGCTTCTCACCATCACCACCCCTCACCTCGGTCTGAACCACCTTCATTTCTTGCCTGGTTTATTGCAACACCCTAGCTGATCCAGCTTTCACCTCTAGCCCTAATCTGTCTCCATGTATAGGATTGCCAGATAAAATACAGGACACTATGTTAAATTTGCATTTCAGACAAACAACAAATCATTTTTTAGTATAAAGATGTCACAGATACTATATGGGATACATTTCTACTTAGAAATTATTCATTTATCTGAAATGCAAATTTAACTGGACATGATTAAATTTTATTTGCTAAATCTGGCAATCCTATCCATGTAGCAACCACAGTCATCCTTTTAAAATGTAAATTAGCTCAATTCTAGAAGAGAGCCAGACAGTAACTTCTCTGACATCGGCCATAGCAACATTTTTCTAGATAGGTCTTCTCAGGCCAGGGAAATAAAAGTAAAAAATAAACTATTGGAACTATATCAAAATAAAAAGCTTCTGCACTGCAAAGGAAACAATCAACAAAACTAAAAGGCAACCTACTGAATAGGAGGAGATAATTGCAAATGACATATCTGATAAAGGGCTAGCATCCAAAATATATAAAGAACTGATAAAACCCAACACCCAAAAAACAAATAAGCCAATTAAAAATGGGCAGAAGACATGAACAGATATTTCTCCAAAGAAGAAATACAGATGCCCAACAGACACATGGAAAGATGCTCAATATCACTCATCATCAGGGAAATGTAAGTCAAAACCAATGAGATGTCACCTCACACCTGTCAGCATGGCTAAAATCAACAACTCAAGAAACAACAGGTGTTGGCAAGGATGTGGAGAAAAAGGAACACTTATGCACTGTTGGTAGGAATGCAAACTGGTGCAGCCACTGTGGAAAACAGTATGGAGGTTCCTCAAAAAATTAAAAATAGAACTACCCTACGATCAGGAATTGCACTACTGGGTATTTACCCAAAAAATACAAGAATACTAATTCAAAAGGATACATGCACCCTTATGTTTATAGCAGCATTATCTACAACAGCCAAGATATGGAAGCAGCCCAAGTGTCCATCAATAAATGAATGGATAAAAAAGTGGTGGTATGTGTGTGCATATTATCAATATCTATATCTATAATGGAATATTATTCAACCATAAAAAATGAAATCTTGCCATTTGCAACAGTAAGGATGGATCTAGAAAGTATAATGCTAAGCAAAATAAGTCAGAGAAAAATAAATGCCATGTGATTTCACTCATATGTGGAATTTAAGAAACAAAACAAATGAGCAAAGGGGAAAGAGAGAGAGAGAGAGAGAGACAAAGCAAGAAACAGACTCCTAATGATAGAAAACAATCTGATGGTTATCAGAAGGGAGGTGGGTGGGGGGAAAGGTGAAATAGGTGATGAGGATTAAGGAGTGCACTTGTTGTGATGAGCACCAGGTGTTGCATGGAAGTGTTGAATTACTATATTGTACACCGGAAACTAATACTATACTGTATGTTAACTAATTGGAATTAAAATGAAATAAAATGAATAAAATAAATAAAATGTAAATTAGCTCATAACATCCATCTGCTCAAAATCCACCAATAGCTTCCCATCTCTGAGCTTCCCATCTCTGAGCAAAGTCCTTACCTTGATCTGCCTTCCCCGGTTCTTCTTGAACCTCATTCCTTACCGCTCTCTTCCTCTGCCACTCAACCCAGCCACACTGGCTTCCTTGTTGTGCCTCACACTTCCCTCAGATAGCCACATTGCTAGCTGCTTCACTTTCTTTAGGTTTTTGTTCAGATAGGATTACCTTCTCAGTGAAGCCTTCTCTGATCACCCTTTAAAAACTGGAGCCATCCTATCCTCTGTCACCTCCCCCTGCCTTTTCTCCATCACGTGTCATCTTTAACATACCACATTTACACATATTTGTTGGTTTGTTCTCCAGTTCCCTGACAAAACGTATGGTCGACGAGGGCAGGCATTGTGTTTTGTTCAAGCTGGATATCCAGCCCCAGAACCCTGCTTGGCACATCAATAAATATTTGTTGAACCAATGATGAAACCAAGGGCAAGAAGCACAGCCAAGGAAGCCCAGAAACAAGGGGGGTTTGTTTTGTTTTTCTTTCTCTGCAGGCCTGCTCTAATCTTTCCCCACTTACTCATCTTGCTCAATGCCCCCTTTGGCTGCCTTCCCACATCTCACCAGGACTTTTCAGGGGCATCATCAAAAGACTGGAATGATCTGATCAGCTCAGCTCACCCTCCCTTCCTCTCTCTCTTTCCCTCTATCCTTGCTTCCCTTCTCCCCTCCCTCCCTCCTTCCCTATCTCTCTGTGCCGCTTGTGTTTTTAATATTTTTAATGAATGACTAATATTTCTAAAAACAGACTTTATGTTCTTAGTGTGCCAAACAGGAGTGGTATTTCTCTGACACTGACACTTTTTAAAGAGCTTTTCCCTCCATGTGGATTTCACAAGAAGTAGGCAGAGATTATGACATTTTTATAAAGGAGAAACCAGAGGTTCAGAAATGTGAAGAGAATTGCCTAAGGTCATAGAGCTCATAGGAGGCATAACTGGGACTTCAGCAGCTCTGTTTGCCTCTGCCTGGTGCAGAGCTCATCATCACATCACACTTCCTTTGACAGGCCCTTGGGGAGAAGAAGAATACAACCAGTTCCACATGGATCTCTGCAGCCACACCGCATACATAGGAAACTATTACTGCTGCCTCTCTGTTCATAAACAGGTTAAGATACAAACATTAGGTAAAAGTTAGCTCTGCTCAGGAAACAGAAAGCAGGCTATCATGTGGGAGGCAGGGAACAAAGTGTAGTGGATTTTCAAAGCAGAAAGATAAGGGAAGCTTCCAAAAGTCATACTCTTTCCGGGTCTACCAGTCAGCTAAGTTGTAGAGCTGAACAGCCTGGTTACAAGGAAGGTGGCCCTGGATTTGAATCCTGGATCTGCCACTAACTTGCTACGTAACCTTAAGCAAGTGATAACTTTACTGAATTTACTTACTGAATTACTTATCCACTTTCCACACTGGTAAAATGATCATTGTAGCAGCAACTTTATCAACTTTTTTTAGATTTATTTATTTATATTTAGAGCAAGAGAGAGAGAGAGCACAAGTGGGAGGGTCAGAGAGAGAAGGAGAGAGAATCTCAAGCAGACTCCATGCTGAGCACGGAGCCCAACACGGGGTTCACTCTCACAACCATGACCTGAGCTAATACCAAGGGTCAGACGCACAACTGACTGTGCCACCCAGGTGTCCTACTTTATAGACTTCTGTGTGCACATAATGTATATAAGCTTTTATGGTGCTCACACATAGCTGTTATCACATAAAAGTTGTCTGTATAGGGCTGCTGGGTGATTCAGAGGAAGTCAATGGGGCCCTGGGGCTCAGAGATGAGAGCACAAGAAATGGGAGCAGGGGCTTCTCAATTTCTTTTCCTTTATTCCTCCCTTCCTCCTTCCCTCACGTTGCTTTATTTTTAGTTATAAAGACAGTAGAGCAACAATTTTTAAAGAAGTTTAGGAGTAGAGAAGAAAAATGCAAAGGAAACGCTCATAACCTCAGTATGGTAACTGAAACATCTTACTTTGTCCATACTTAAGAGTCAGTTTGCATTCTCTAAATATTGTGTTTTGAAACATCTTCTGTGTTGCCTCTTAGGATAGGTTGTGCTTCAGTATCAAACAACCCCCAAATCTCAGAAACTTAACATGATAAGAGTTTATTCCTTATTTACCCAATTCCCCCTATGGACCTAAGTGACTCTCGTGCAGTTATCCACCATGTGGTGACTTAAAGATGAAGACACCTTGAACCTTATGGCACCTCCATCTGAACACACAGTCTTCTCCCTGACTGTGATGGAGAATCAGGCGTGGGCTCTTAAACGCTTGAGCCCAGAAGAATATTTATCACTTCCTAGTCACGAGGCCATATCTTACAACAAGGCAGAGTGTGGGGAGGCCTGGGAAATGTAGTCTTCCATGTGTCCAGGAAGAAGAAAATTGAGAGTACTGTTGAGCCATCTTTTATGCAACTGTTTTTTTTTAAGACTCCATTTATTTATTTGACAGAGAAAGAGACACAGCGAGAGAGGGAACACAAGCAGGGGCAGAGGGAGAGGGAGAAGCAGGCTTCCCGCGGAGCAGGGAGCCCGATGCGGGGCTCAATCCCAGGACCCTGGGATCATGACCTGAGCCGAAGGCAGACGCTTAACGACTGAGCCACCCAGGCGCCCCTCTTTTATGCTGTATGTTTGCATAACTTTTCATTGATTGCACATTCCATAATTTATGGTTAGCTATTTAGATTGTTTCCAGTACTTCAATATTATAAATATAAGCAGAACTCCCCAATTTCACTATGCTCATAGTTGTAGCCACACTGGCACTGAAACTACCATATTGTCAGATCTGGGCCCACTCCACCTCTTCATTCACTGCCTCAGCTCTTATCCTCACCAAATCAGATCAGCCTCAGCTCCTTCTCAGAGTCTGCAGGTGGGTGATGGATATTTAAATTCTTCTACTCATTCAGGTATATACACCGAGTGTTTGCTGTATGTGAGGCACTATACTTGACATACATATGGGGACATACTACCTCCTCTGCCCGGAGCTGTGTGGAATACTGCTAAGAACTGTTTCCTGACAGTCTGCTGGTCTATGGCAGAGGGGAGAGGGTAGGAGAATACTCCTGTCCTTGCTCCACATGGCACTCAACCATTTAGGCCCTGAAGCTGCACTGTTTGGACGTGGGGTCTCACATAGTCCTTTGTTAATTCTTCTCCTTCCACTTCTCTCAGTCTTATGGTAGTAGAGATTCAAATCCTCATATTCCCCATGGTCTTCATCTTTATCCTCCCTAGAGAACACTCACTCATTCTTCAACCAAAATGCCAAAGCTGCCATGTACATCAACTGATGCAAACACATGCTTGTGGAGAGGAGCATCCCCTAATGCCACCCACCAGGAGCATTGTAGACTCAGGGCCACCAGGTCATCCAGAACCCTCTCAGATGTCAGTAATACTCAGTAGACATCACCAAGAAAAGTTTCTTTCTTCCTTTAGATTATTTCCCTAAGATAAATTCCCAAATGTGGGATAATTGGGTCAAAGTATTAAAATATTTTTTATGGCCCTTAATTCAAGTTGACAAATTGTTTTTCAAGATTTACATGGTGGATAAGCACTATCTACAATAATATCAGTTCCTTGCACTGTCACCAGGATTAGGAATAATCATTGTTGTAAATTTTATCACTGGGATGGACAAAAATCATACTTTTTCCTTGTTTTAATTTGCATTTCTGTGATTACCACAGGCTTTAATCTTCTGCCATATTTGTTTCTAGGAATTTTTTCACTTGTATGATTTATTAGCACAGATGTTGGTTTATTTATTTATTGAAAACATTTTTTATAAGTACTCTATATAACAAAGATGTTAGTCTTCTGGCCATGGTTGTTGCATCTTAGAGCCTCCACTCCACCCTACCACCCCTCTTCTGCTCTATTTGCCTTTTTATTTTGGTTATTTTATTTTCATTGTTTTTGTTGTGGTACAGAAATTTAAACTCTTTTTTTTTAATTCAAAGTTGTCAGTCTCTTCCTTTGTGGTTTCCTCTTTCTTTTTTGTTTTCATTTCATTCATTTTGTTTTGTTTTCATTTCAAAGCTTGCAAGCATATTACCTGTCCATCAATAGGGGACTGGGTAAAAAGTAATCAGAAATATCAATATATTCTGCTTTATTATAAAGTTATCTCTGGGATATATTGTTAAGTGAAAAAAGCAATGTGTAAAACAATGTGTATAGTTTGCTATCTTTACTTTAAGAAAAAGGCAGGAGAAATATGGAGATATATATCTATATCTATATCTATCTATCTATATGATTGATTGTATGATATTTTTTAAAAAGGAAAAAGTAGAATAATAAACCAAAAACTGAAAAGAAAACAGGGCCCTTTGGAGAAATGGCTAGGGCAGGAAATTACAAGACAAGCCTGGAATATCTTGGGTACCAGAAAACAAGGAAACTATCAGAGACTACTGGGTTTGTGCCAAAAAGACACAATAGCCAACAGGAAGGACTTTCCACTAATCAAAAATGGAATAATTTGAATATTAAAAATAAACAAAAAATGTCTGAGAAAATAATGACATATGTGTGTACTTGATTAAAACACAAATATATTAAGATCACGAGTCCATAATGATATTAAAAAATAATTCACTGGTCAGGTAAGTGGATGCTAGGGCAACTCATTATTTTGAAAAGTAGTAAAGAAAAGAATAAAGAATGTATTTATTTATTTTTTTTTTTTAAATGTTTTATTTATTTATTCATGAGAGTCAGAGAGAGAGAGAGAGAGGCAGAGGCAGAGGGAGAAGCAGGCTCCCCGCCTAGCAGAGAGCCCGATGCGGGACTCGATCCCAGGACCCCGGGATCATGACCTGAGCCGAAGGCAGACGCTTAACCATCTGAGCCACCCAGGCGCCCAAGAATAAAGAATTTATTTTGCCTCTTCTATACAAACTGTATTTCAGAGTAACTGAGTAGTTGATGAAAATGAGTTTTCCATTATAGATTTCCAGCTAATAGATGAGAAGGAATGTGGTAGACAGCCTCCAAGATGGCCCCCAATGATCCTGACTCCTGGTATTCACACCCTGTGTGGTCCCCTCGTATGCTGTACCAGGGTTGACCTTTGACCAACAGCACATAGAAATGATGGTATGTCACATCTGAGATTAGACTATAAAAGACTTTGGCTTTCATCTTGTTCTCTTATTCTCTTCTCTCTCTCTCCCTTTCTCTCTCTCTCTTTCTGTTTCTCTCTCTCTCATTACTCATTCTGGGGCAGCTGCCATACTGTGAGACATTCGAGTAGTTTATGGAGAGCCTCACTAGGTAAGGAACTGAGTTATCCCGTTAAAAGCCAGTAGGAACTAAGCCTGCCAACAACCAGGTGAGTGAACTTGGAGGTAGATCCTCCAGCCCCAAATGAATGGAGTCCCAGTTAGCAGACTGACTGCAATGTCATGAGAGTCTCTGAAGCAGAATCACCCAGCTAAGCCACTCTCAGATTCCTGACCCACAGAAGCTATGAGATAATGCTCATTGTTTTAAGCTACTAAAATTTGGAGTAATTTGTTATGCAGAAATTGCTAACTAATACGAGGGATGATAGAGTTAGAATATCACAGATTTGTACTGACTAATAACTGGATGTGAGCAATGCTCATCAATGACTGCTAAAACCATAAGGCACAAGGCTAAGGGGGAACTTTAAAACTGATGGGTCTGCAGGGTAACAATATCTGAACTTAGTAATCAAATTAAAAAAAATTTTTTTTCATACTCACAATTATGGTTTATTATTGTGAAGAGTACAGAGCAAATTCAACAAAGGGTGAAGTCCAGGGGAAACCAAGTGCAGACTTCCAAGAGTCTCTCCCAGTGAAGTCACCCAGGACACACTTAATTTCTCCAGCAACAAATCCCTGCAAAGTGTTGTCAGTCAGGAAAACTTGATTGAATCCAGGAGTCTGGTGTCAGTTACCCAAACTTATAGTGCCTGTGTGACCAACTGTACCACTGGAGCTCCAGACCCCAAGAAAGAAATTATTTTTACAAAATATCTACACAAACTGGTACAGTGTGAGGAATCAAATATTTAAAACAACTTTATTTTTTATTAAATTTTTATTTAAATGGGCACCTGGATGGCTCAATCATTAAGCATCTGCCTTCAGCTCAGGTCATGATCCCTGGGTCCTGGGATCAAGCCCCACATTGGGCTCTCTGCTCAGTGAGGAACCTGCTTCTCCCTCTCCCTCTACCTGCTGCTCCCCCTGCTTGTGCTCTCTCTCTCTCTCTCTGTGAAATAGATAAATAAAATCTTAAAAAAAATAAAGCTTTTAAATTTTTGTTTAAAAAATTTTTATTATGTACAATTTTATGTACAATTTTTTATTATGTACAATTTCAAACATATAAAAAGTATAGACATTAATAGGCTGGATTCTATATGCCTCACTCAAGCATTAACAATTATCAGCTCATGGCCAGTCCTATTTCATCCATAACAGCACCCAACTCCCCTCTACTCCATCACCATACTGGGTATTTTGAAGTAAATCCCAGACACCACATCATTTCATCCACTGATCAATCTTAACATCACAAAAAGAGAGACAAATAGACATTACATGTCTCTTATGTGATGCAATTAGAAGTCTTCGACATTATCTATGAAGTGTTATTGCTAAAAAAAAAAGAAAAGGAAAGGAAAAGACCTGAACTTGAAATCAGGTCCCATCTCCAAGTTCACAGGAAAATACAGAGGATATGTAGGAAACGCTACATATAAGTGACTTGATTTCTTCAAAACACAAATGGATTGAAAGAGTGCAAAAATAAAATTAGGAGATGTATCAACCCCAGAGATGTATGGACTATATTAGTCAGGGTTCTTCAGAGAAACAGAACCAACAGGATGTATATAAGAGGAGCTTTATTATAGGCATTGGCTTACACAGTTATGGAAACTGACAAGTCCCATGACCTGTGTCTGACATCTGCAGACCCAGGAGAACTGAATTATATCACCAGGTCTAGAGGCCTAAGAACTGGGGATGCCAATGGCATAAGTCCCAGTCTGAGTATGAATGATCTAGAGCCACAAGTGACAACGTCTGAGGGCAGGAGAAAATGGATGTCTCCGTCCAAGCAGACAGAGCAAATCTGCCTTTCCTCTATCTTTTTGTTCAACGCAGGCCCTCAGTGAATTGGATGATTCCCACTCTGAACTGGTGAGGGTGACCTTCTTACTCAGTCTACTGATTTAAACGCTAATGTCTTCTGGAGACAACTTCGCAGGCACACCCAAAAATATCGTTTTATCAGCCATCTGGGCATCCCCTAACCTAGTCAAGCTGATACACAGCATTAACCATCACATGAACCTATTTGGAAATCAATTCAAATAAGAAGACATTGTAAAAGATACTGTGAGACCATCAAGGAAAAGAGAACATGAACTAGGTATAAAAGGATATTAAGGAATTATTATTGATTTCATTAGGTGTGATAATGGGATTTGTGTTGCTTTTTCATTGTTGTTCTTATCTATAAGGATACATATTGAAGAATTTATGGATAAAATTAAACTGTATGATGCTTCTCCCTCTCCCACTCCCCCTGCTTGTGCTCCCTCTTTCGCTATGTCTCTCTCTGTCAAATAAATAAAATAAAATAAAATAAAATAAAATAAAATAAAATAAAATAAAATAAAATAAAATAAAAATATTACTTATCTTGATTATGGAGTTCTCCTTTAGTTTTGGATCCAAGGCAAGTGTCTCACTCAACTCACACTAGTGGCTCTGGGAGACTAAATGTAAACACAGACGTCAAGAGGTAAGCAATGCAATAGCAGGATGGGATGAACACTATAAAGGCAAGTGTGGTAGAGAAGCGCTAGGGAGTGAGAAGAGAGAGATTAGGAGAAAGTGTGTATGTGTATGTGAGCATGTGGATAGTGGTGGATGGCGGAGGCAGGATGGGGAATCAGGGAGCTTTCCAAGGAGTTGCTGAAACTAGAGAGAAGTAGAGGGAATTCAGGATATGTTTTCAGGATGGAAAAGATGTGACTTGCTAATGGCTCAGAAAGAGGAGGGGAGTGAAAGGTAGGAGATTGGGTTCAGCTTCAGTAATGGTGAACAGGGGTACCTTTAACTGAGGTGAGCAATACTGGGGAGGAACAGGATTCAAGGGAACCAAGTTTGACTTTGAACCATATTAAGTGTGAGCTGCTTATTAAAGACACACAGAGCTGAAAAAGCCACTCACAAAGACAGGTAGAAAGAGAGGAGCAAGAGACACAAATTTGGATGAGATCACTTACGGAAACAGTGTCAGGAGAAAAATGGACTGGGCACAGATCTCAGCTCTGGGGCCACCAACACTTAATGGTCAAGTAAGAAGGGGGAGCCAGGAAATGAGGCCGAGAGGTCGCCATCAGTGAGGTAGGAAGAGAACATGGAAAACATTTCCTAAAGAAGAATTGTGTGAAATACTGCTGAGAAGTGAAGTAACTGAAAAAAGAGAACTAACCATTGGGTGTAATAACAGGCAACCCAGATGTGGGCAGTTTCCATTGAGTAGGGAGACAGAAGCCAGATTTGGAATGAATTGACAAATGAGTTTGAGAGAGGCAAGGAAATGAAGACAATGAATCTGATAATGCATTTAAGCAATTCTTCAAGGATGGAGAACAGAGAGGCGGCTTGGAAGAATCAAGTTGGAGCATAATCCATAACCCTCAGTTCTACTATTACTTACAGTATTTTGTATTGAGTACAGCTCTGTTTCAGGAAGCTGTAGAGATTGATTTCATGAGCATGGAATACTTTGTGAGAAGATTATAAAAAGGAAGTAATTTGTTTCACGTTTTGCACATATTTTTTATATATTAGCTTTTAACCAACTATGACCATGGCAGAGAAGGACATTAGCTAAAAACATTAGGTCTAAATCTGGGGCTGAGTTTTTATTTTTTTATTTATTTTTCTTTTTTCTTTTTTTTATTTATTTGACAGAAAGAGACACAGCGAGAGAGGGAACACAAGCAGGGGGAGTGGGAGAGGAAGAAGCAGGCTTCCCGCTGAGCAGGGAGCCCGACGCGGGGCTCGATGCGGGGCTCGATCCAGTCCTGGGATCATGACCTGAGCAGAAGGCAGATGCTTAACGACTGAGCCACCCAGGTGCCCCAGGGGCTGAGTTTTTAAAAGCAAGAATCATTTCTTGGGGCACCTCAGTGGCTCAGTTGGTTAAGCATCTGACTCTTGATTTTGGCTCAGGTCATGATCTCAGGGTCATGAGATCAAGCCCTGTGTCAGGCTGCATTGGGTGTGGAGCCTGCTTAAGATTTTCTCTCTCCTTCTGCTCCCAACCCCCCACATGCTCTCTCTAAAGAAAAAAAAAAATCATTCCTTAAGGCAGGATCTAGGGTACAGGTAAGGGAGGGGTGAGGGAAATTGAGCCCCACTGATGAGCAGAGCATCTTATAGCTGAGACAGGGATCTGCCTACCACCACCCACGTAGTGAGTGCGTTGAGTGGACAAACCTTTAGAGCAGCCTTGAGAGGGAGCAGCCTCAGTGACACTTTGCACCTCAGAATCTGTGAGCAGCGCACCGTTGTCCCTTCACTTTCCCACAAGAGTAAAGCCAGAACTGTCCCTGATAGCTCCAGTCACCCATGGGGGGGCTCCTTCCCTCACCAACAGAAGCAGTAGAGGTTGCATCTCTTCTCTCCCACCCCCCAATCCCCCTGTTCTCCAGTGAAGAGAGATGGAGAGAGGAGAACAGTAAACATGCATTTAAAAAGCCATGGACCTCATCTCTCTTATCCATTTATTTTTAATTAAGCTCAGAGGGAGAAATTGCCTGCTTTGAGAGGTAAAGAAACTTGTTGTGGGTTTTGAATTCTAAACCCAAGACACCAGGTAGTATGCTCTCCTTAATATTGAAGGATTAGGGAGGACTCCATTCCTCATTTCAAGCAAACTGTACTATAAAATATGACAACCTCTCTGAGTCCTGCTTGTTGTGCCCTTATCTGTGGCTCTTTTTACATTTCCTTCTCAGACTTTGGGCAAGGACTGCTCAGACAGGCATACGTTTCTGTACTTGAGAAAAGGAAATGCAACATTCATGTAGTCAGCAACTTTGGCTGCTCTGTGGCCATACTTTGCCCAGAGGTACATCCAGAAACACACAAATCCACCTCCAAAAGTTTGTAGAGTGAGACAGCTTTTACTGAATGTTCTCCCCGAAGGGGCAGTGAAGGGAAAAATTTATGCCATCCAACATAGTAATGTCTCCCAGTCCCTCCTCTTGGGAAGAGAAGTTGTCTCTTTCATAAAATGACCTCACTTCCTCCTCTGGCCACTGGCTCCTCACTGCCCTCTCTTGTTCCTCACTTTCTCAGGAAGGCCTGCTGTCAGCTTCTGCTAGCTTCCTCTCCACCCCTCACCCCAGCAGTCCTGACTAGTCCTGACCAGAGATTTCCTGCTGTTGAATATTATCAGTCAAAACAGGTGTATGGGCCCCACTGTCGCCCTGTGACAGGACTCTCATTTTAATCACCGAGGCCCTTGGAGTTTGGATTAGTTTCCTATGGTAGCTGTAACAACTTACCACAAACATAGTGGCTTAAAACAACACAAATTTACGACCTTCAGTTCCGTAATTCAGCAGTCCCAAGTGGGTCTCAAGGTGTCAGCAAGCCTGTGACCCTTTCTAGAGGCTCTAGAGGAGAATCTGGGTTTTGCCTTTTCCAGCTTCTAGAGGCTGCCACATTCCTTGGTTCTTGGCCCTCTGACATCTTCAGAGCCAGCAAGCACATTACTCCGACCTCTGCTTTCTTCCCTGTATCTCCTTATCTGACTCTGGCTGTTCTGCTGTCTCCCTCTTCCACATTTAAGGACCCATTTAAATACCCTGGCCATGCCCTTATAATCCTGGATATTCCCCCTGTCTTCAGCTGATGAGCAACCTTAATGCCATCTGCAAACTTATTTCCCCTTTGCCATATAACAGAACATATTCACAGTTTCTGGATATTAACGATATGGACACTTTTGGGAGACCATTTTTTGTCTACCAAAAAGTTCAAAGGCCAGTGTGGCTTGTGGTAGCTTGTGGGGGAATGGTCTCCTCTTCCTGTAGCCAAAGGTTATACAGGAGAGATGTTGTGCTGGGCCCTAAATTCAATTCAAGTGGGTGGCTAAGGGCTTAGCTAAAGTCTTCCTCCAAGGTGAGCATCGAGCAACCCTTTCTCAATTTTATTTTTATTTTATTTTATTTTATTTACTTTTCCAATGAGTATTTATTATTAGTTAAGCCATGATTCAGAATCCCAGGGTAGGGATCACCATGCACCCTGGTCCCCCTTCACCACCCTGGGAGAAGGATGAAGGACAGAGGAGAGTTGGGTAGAGCCAGTTCAGATCTTCCAGGAAATGTGCCTTCTGCCTGGCGGTCGTCCGAGGCTGACACCCAGGATATAGGGCAGAGGGACTTGTACACATGCCGGTATCATTCGCACACGGGGACATCACAACCTTTAGCAGTCATTGCCTTCTCACAGTGGTGGAAGTCCAGGTAGTTCTGCCAGTAGTTCCTGGTCTGGTTCTGGTTGGGGAAGCGGCTGTTGAAAGGTGCAGTCTGGTTGATTTTGGTCTTGACGTCTTCTGCCATGGTGCTGACTCTAAACACATCACAGCATCACCTCGCAGCTCAATGTGACCCTCAGCAAAGACGCCAGAGTCGGACCAACCCTTTCTCAATTTTAACTCTGCTGCAATTCTTGTCCTTTACCCCCATATTAGGGGTGGTTGGGCCAGGATGGGTGGCAAGTGATTTTCAGAAGAAACACTGATAAGCAAACACTTGATCTTTTTTTTTTTTTTTTTTCTTGCAAACACTTGATCTCTAATCCAGAGACATTTTCTCTCCATAACCACTTCCATGCTCTCCTGGAAACCTCTTGGCTCACAAACAACTGAGCCATTCAGATTTTGGTAGACATCTTGGCATTTGAATGTCTACCCCATCCCAGGTTAATGCCAGACTAACATTAAATTCTTCTCATTGACTCTGGGAGGAGGGAAAGCACTGTCTCCCTGGGGCTCTGATTTGTAGATGAGGAAATACAGGGTGGACATTTGTTTTGATCTGGGAGTGACCATCACTCCAGAATCCAGGTTTACACGGTATGATAAGATAGTCTCCAAAGACAGCTGTCATTAATTCCTTATCTCCCTGAATGCACCTGCTGCTTCTCACATCAAGATGTGGAGTCTAATTCCCCTGCCTGGGCTGGCCTTAGTGACTTGCTTGACCAATAGAATGTGATGAGAGTAATATTCTGGGTCTTTTGTGGCTAAGTCACAAGGGTTTTGCTCGATCCTCTTGGAATCTAGCTATAATTATGTGAGCCCATGTAACATGGAGAAGGCCAATGTAGGCTCTCTGGTTAATAGGACCTGCTGACTTCCCAGCTGAGAGCAGCATTAGCTGCAAGCCACAGGGGTGAGCTGTCTTGAGTATCTAGCCCAGCCAGGCCTTCAGCCGATGCCAGCCCCACTTGTTATCTGAATGCAACAGCATTCAAGGCCCTAAGTGCAAACCAACCAACTGAGACCCAGCCAACTCTTAGAACTGCGAGCAATAAAAATAGTTACTTTAATCCACTAAATTTTGAGGTAGGTAGGTTTGTTACAAAGCAATTGACATTTAAGGTATACCTATACCCTTGGGGGAACCGAGAACAAGTCTAGGCAATGTGATGCTGGGGAGGCTACTGAAAAGTGCCAGATATTGATAGAGAAGATATAAAATGTGTGATCAATAAATAATAAAGACTAAGTGCCATAGGATTTTGGAAGAGGAAGATAATCACTTGTGGGGAGCTTATCAAGGAAGGCTCCCTGGAGAAAATGAGATTTAATCTGAGTCTTGAATCCTGGGTAGGCTTTAACAGGTGGAGAGTAGGGATAAGAGATGAAAGAAGTAACGTGGACAAAAATGGCCAATCAAAAGAATGAAGGGTAGATGAGAAATGCGAGTAGATTTCCTGAAAACACTCATCTTTCAAGATTCAGCACAAGGGTGCTCTCTCCTAGGCACCCTCCTCCACTTTCTCTAATTTTCCTACCTTCTGCCTTACTTGAACTGATCGCTCTGCTTTTGTCATAGCACCAGGAATACTTTGGGCTATACTTTTTTTTTTAACACTCCTATTATGGTTAGGCTAAAGGTTAAGTGTCTATAACAAAGAGTTCCTCAAATACAGTGGCTTAAATCATGTGGATATTTATTTTTCTCTCCCATATAACAACTTTCAGAGAAGACCTGCCCCTCATGGTCATTCAAGGACACGGGTCCTTCTAAGTCATTGCTCTGCTATTCCCTTGGGCAATGTCACTAACTTGCCTGGTTGAAACTTGGTCACCAGCACATCCAGGCTCCGGCCAGTCTGGAAGTGGGAAGAGAGGTAGAAAGAAGGCAGACCTGAAATTCCCAACCCAGAAGTGGTGTATATCACTTCCTTCACATACTTTTGGCAAGAACTTGGTCACATGGCCTCACCTAAGCCCAAGGGAGGCTGGGGAATTGTGGTACAGCTGGACAGCCACATGGAACAGTAATTCTATCCCTAGGGAAGAGAGAGATTTGGGGTGGGCAGTAGCAGTCTGTGCCACTTCCTCCGAATATAGGAGCTCCTTGAGGACAGGAACCACATTTTCTTCATCTATCGTCCCTGCACTGAGCCTCCTGCCTGACCCAGAGGAGTATTCAATCCATACCTGCTGAATGGATAAAGCTATCACAATGAGTGTCCTAGGCTGGATGTGATAGTCCTAGGCTGGATGTGATAAAGGTGCAAGGCAGTGTGGGGACCTGAGAAAGACAGGACAGATGTGGAAGTATTTAACAGGGAAATGCACAGGGCTTGCCAGAACAGAGAGCTTTTAGTGTTACGATCTTTCGTGATCTGAGTTGACAGCTCTTTGGCACAGGTTTAAAGAACTTTAACTGAATACCTCACTTAACAGACATTTATTGAACCCATTCCAAATTTAGGAAATTCCTCAACTGTTTCAAAATCACTTTAGGAAGAAGCGTGCCTCGAGCTTGAAGACTTTCAGGGTTCTTTCTCAATACTAGCTTCTGCCACTGTTATCAGGTTCGAGCACCTAACCACACACCAGGGTTTTCACCCAGCAACCATTCCGCACCATTGACCATACCTTCCTGCTCTGATACCACCTCTCTGGAGTGCTCACAGACCCCCAGAAAGTGAATGTGTGTGCTCATTCTCGGATGTCCAGACACTTTCTCTTTTCTAGAAAACCAGGCTCTGTGGCTAAGTGCAGTCCAAACATGTTATTCTTCAACATCAGTACAGGTCTTAGAATCAGTACAGACTGAGCCTGAATTCTGGCTCTGCCCTTTACTACCAACGTTGGTAGTAGGTTCCAGTTACTTCATCTGTTTAAATCCCAGCTCCTTCACCTGTAAAATGGGTATTGGAATGGGGCTACGCCACTGGGTGTGCGAGGATTTAATGAGGTTCTGGGCATAAAGCTCTTGGCCCTTAGTATTGCACTCAATAAACAATAGCTCATCCACTATTATGACAACTAGGTCTTCAGGCCTCCGTGGCTTCTCACATCAAAGGCTATAAACAGGTGTAACAGAAATAATAGCCAGTTATGGCTGTGCACAAAACTCAAGGGTGCAAATTGGAACCTTAGTGATTTCTTGACCTGGCCTTAATTTCTGACCCCGTGGCTCTGTCCTAGACTCCAGAGGACAATCTGATCCTGGTGCATGCAGTCCCACCCCAAGATTTCTTGGCCACATTTGGGATGATTATCAAATTGGAGCTCAGAGCTCCATTTTTACTTCCTCTGCACTCCTCCCTGGTGCAGCATAATCTGACAACTTTACTCATCAGCATAGTCACCATGCAGAGGGAGAACTGGGTCCCTTCTTTGGTCTCCTATGCTTCTGGGACCCATGCTTTTTGTCAGCTACTGATGTCCCATGGTTGTGGTGCTCTCTCAGAGATGACGACTCTGAGAGAGGTGGCAGCCCTAGTCAGTGGCACATTCAGTGTCATCCAATAGATCAGGCCTGTCCCTCTTACCTCGTGGGACAAGCTGAGTTCACTCCCCACACCCTGCCAGGCTAGCTTGTCTCTCACTCCTGGCTAATCTGTGGCTCACTACAAGCTCATAGAAACTCTCCAAGCCATACTTGGTCCTGTGAAAAACTGGGGCCCTCTCATGTCCAAATGGACAATGCCATTATCCCTCTTGCTTCCTATTATCAGAGGTGTGAGACCCAGTTGAGCAAGCGCAGCTGGGAACCTGAACCCATACGTCTTCCTTCCCGTTATATCCCCCTGCCCTTGAGAACGGTGCCCCTTCTCTCCCTCCTCTTTCTCCTCTCATGAGAACTCATGCTGAGAGGAGTGTCCCACCACTTATCATCTTGTTTTTCCTTTATAGCTCTGCTCCTCCATCTCTGTCCTCCCCAGCACAAAGCTCCTTTTATATAGGTGGAAGGGACTTACACATGTGCACAAACACATACACACACGCACACACACAGTAGAAACCAGTTCTCTGAGTTTGTGCATACTTTCCAGACTGTCTCCCTACCACCAGAGAACAGAAGTTCTTTGAAATGATAAGCTAAGGAGTCTGCCATTCCTGTTAGCAGGGTTTTTTTTTCTTGTGGTGGCCAAGAGGAGTGAACATGCCATTTGATGTCTCAGCTATCAGTCTGCCACAAATTAATAGTTCATGTTTTATCCTGTCTTGTGAGTTACACAGGTTTTTACCAGGTTACTGTAGTTGCAAAGGAGGCCTACCAGCCTGCTCAATTCCCAGAGTGGGCAGAACCCACTTCATGGGGCTCCCATCAACCCTTCTATTTCCCATTCCAATCTTTTCATTTAACTTTTATCAAAGTTATACATATAATTTTAAAAGTCAAATAGTCTTTCTGGGCTCCTCTCCCGTCCTCCATTCCATTCTCCCTTTAGTCCTTTAGCTGGTTCTTTTGATTTGCCTCTATATTGCTCAAATTGGGATCACATTGCTACTGCTCGATTTATAGGCATTATTTATGGATTTCCAAGTAGGGAGATGAAGATTCCATTTCTTTTAAAGACTTCCACACATACTAATTCGCCCTCCCTCCACCAATACTTAAAGTTTACTTTGTTTTGACGATATAAATGCTAGTCACCGGTGAGCTGGATGGTATAGTTTAATTGCCTTTCCCTTCTCAAACAACGTTTTGTTTTCCCTGGAGCTCATAAATGCCCTTTTCCTCCTCCGCTTAGTTTTCTGTGTACTTACATCTAAATTCTGTCATCTCCTTGGGGACTTTGCTCCCAGATCCTTCCACCTAACACTTTGGACCACAGCCTTCTTGGTCTATAGCACAACTCCCATCTCTTATTTATTCTCTCATCTTCTTGGTCTTATTTGCTACCTCTATATGTTTGTTCTACTTTCTGGGATATTTCTTTGGCTTTTTATTTCAACTTCGCTATTGGCTTATACGTTTTTTTATTGTCATAGTTTATTTTTTGACTGTCTTTGCTTTTTGACCTTTTTTAAAAAAGCAACCTAGTCCTATTTCACAGATTCTACGTTATCGTTAATTTCTCTGGGAATATGATTATCATATTTAAAATATTTTCTTCATTCTTGGCATTGTCTCTATCAATACAGATTCCTTTTCTTTTCTTTTCCTGTTTATTTTGGTCTTTGTCTTTCAGTTGAAGAACTGCCTCAAATGTCTAGTGGTCCTTGCCTTTCCTTTCCTGTTTAGGAGCGCAATGCTAAAAATCTGATTGTTGACTGGTGATCTTGACCTGGAGTAATAAAGGTGGAGGGAGCAGTAGGTGTCAGTATCTTTTGCTGGTTTCTTCTGGACTGCTTAGATTCCCTGTGGAAAGATCTCCAATCTCCAGCCAGCATTGTGGGAGCTGAGTGTAGGAAGAGGGCTGGAGAAGAGAGCGGGGTGAGGGGGGGTGTCTTTTCTGGTCAATATACAGACTTCGACTTTATCTTCCTGTTTTTAGTACGGTATCTCAGCTCTCATCAGTGCCTCACGTCTTCTGGTCCAAAGACCTCTGTTTTATCCTTCCCAGATCATTAATTTTTAGTTTTGTGCTCAGACTGGGGAGAAGACCCCAGGATCTATATGCTCCTCAATCAGTCCTGTTCTTAGCCCACCTTGCATTTCCCTCTTTCTGAGCTATCTGATGCCTCAACTCCTGACTTAGGTTTTAGCGAAGTCAATTGCCACTGATCATCCACAGTCAGCTTCCAAAATGTAGTTACCGCTGTCCCTACCACTGCTTCCCTTTGTTATTTGGGTTTACACCCTTAAGAAAAAATCCCTTTCCTGCCATTTTCGTAGGGTTTGGGGAGAGTGAAGAGATAAAAACTGTGTTCAATCTGCCATCTTCAAGCAGAAGTGTTTCATTCTATTTTAGTCCTTTCTGGTTTCACTTGGGAACCATCCAAGCTAGATGCTATGATGTAGCACTTTAAACATCCTCTACAACCAGGCTCCTTTTTCCTTCCACTGCTCTGGATCTGCATCTGAATGGGGATTATTCCACAGGCCATCTTTTCTCCTCTTGCAAACAGACTGCTCAACACACAGATCACTATGACCTCAGATACCACACTTCTCAATTTCAGCCTCACTCTCAACAGTGCCCAGAAGAGCTTAAAGGTCCCTGGTCAATACCATTTTCCACCTCCCCAGCAATTGCAGGCACTCAACCCTTTTACCAACCCCCCAATTCTACCCTACTCCTCTGTGCTTTAATCCAGAAATACTTTCCTTCATATTTCAGGAAAAAAACAGAAGCAGCCAAATGTGGATTTCCTTAACTTCCTTCCCCTATTTGTCTACCCCATGAAGGAATCTGTGTCTGAGCCCATCCGGAGCCCCCTCTTTAGCAGACTTGGGCCAGCACTGTAACAGGTTCTGCTTCTGAAGCTGTCAGAGACACTCTTCCCACCGTGTTGACCACACTGTGGCTTTCAGAACCAGCTCCTCCTGCCTCTTTGGGACTTAGCTCCTCCTGTTCTTTGCATCTTTGGCCTCTCTCCCTGTTTTGGCACATTCCTGTCAGCTTAGAAACAACTTAAATGTTTCCACCTCAGAAGAATCTCTGTAAATCCCCACTTAGATACTGCGCTCTCTTTCTCTCCTTACTCTTCCACTGGGCTTCTTGAAAACATTGGTGCTTATTATCTCCACTTGCCCTTCCTTACTGCTTTGACCTTTGCACTCAGGCTTCCGCCCGCCAGTCGCCCTCACCGATGCCCCCTTGGTGGACACATGTGTTGGGCATCTTGCAGTTCTTGGCTTACTTGGCACTATTTAGCACGATGGGCCACCACCTCCCTGATGAACCACTTTTCCTGGACTGCACTACTGCTCTCCTGGTTCTCCTCACTCTCCTGCCACTCCTTCTCTGCTGTAGTTTTTCTTTCTCTCCTGTCCTTGATGTTCCTGTGCCCAGTGTTCCATCTCAGCCCTCTTTTCCCCTCCTTCTCCATAAGCTTCCCCCGTTCATCCCATACTAACCACCTGGTCTCTCTTGCCACCTCTGTGTGGATGGCTATATCTCTACCCCAGTTGTTCTGCTGAGCTCAGACCTGCATTTCCATCTGCTGGCAGGACATTTCTGCCAGGATATTCCACAGGAACCTCAAACTCCGCATGCCCCAAGCCAAAATCACTATTGCAGAACCTAAACTGGCACAAAGTGCTTTTTGCAATCTTTGTGAAATCTTGGGGGAAGTTACTGCAGTCTCATCTGGGAAACTGGATGATAATACATTCCCTATAGGATCAAATGGTCTCATTATGTCTATGACATATGTCTAGCATTCATCAGAGTGATTGACATCCTGTCCATGCTCAACAAATGGCCCCATCATTAGTAGTAGCAGAAGGAGAAGGAGGATGGTGAGAAGGGTTAGGCACTGCCATAACCTGTGCCCAGTCCAAACACCCGGGATTCATCCCAGGCCCCTGCCCCCCACCCACACCTGCACCTCCCTGCCCCCTGCCAACCTTACACAATCTGTCATTACGCCTACTGATCCTATCCCATAAATATCTCTCATATCAGGTTTCCTGTTCCTATCCTCACTGCCCTGCCTTCCCAGTTCAGTCCCAATCCTCTCTCACCTAGGTATTGAAAAGTCAGGCTGCCTGGTTTCCCAGCCTCTGGTCTTACCATTTTTCCCTCCAGTCCATCCTCTAAATCTTCACCAAAATGATATATCTATCATGCCTGTCTGACTGTCACATCTCTCCTAAGCATATTTCAGTAATAATTATAATTGTAGCAAAGAGGGAGAGAAGCTAAATATTTAAAATCATAACTGACTACAGCTGCAACATCCCCTAAGGCATGCATTCCTCCTGAGCACAGGGCTCTGTTTGGTAAAACACCTGAGTGGATGCAGAAGGTGAACAGTTGAGAATATAACACAAAGAGATAGCTAAACTCTTCTGCAGAGGAAATAAACTGGAATTAGGGGTTTGGAAGGCATCTAGAAAGGAAAGAAAGTTGAGGAAAAGCCTTGGGGATGGGGAGATTCCAGCTTACTATCTCAGTGGGTGGCTGGAGAGAATTAGGTTATTGTGGAGTGGGGCTGTCACATAAAGATTAGAGGTGTCTAATATATCCTCTCAAGATCTGGACTGTTCTGTGCTGCTCTAGAACCCCTCCCATTCTGCCCTCAACCCCACTGCCCTTTGCTCTGCCTGGAGGCAAAGTTTTGGCTGGCATGCCTGGGAATAGGGAGTTGGGGTGGAGATTGGTGTGTCTGGGGCTGAGCTTTCAGCAAGCAGGGCCAAGAGTTTGCTTA
Organism: Mirounga angustirostris; assembly: GCF_029215605.1. NCBI lineage: Eukaryota > Metazoa > Chordata > Mammalia > Carnivora > Phocidae > Mirounga > Mirounga angustirostris. The sequence continues at coordinate 125,358,546 of NW_026991709.1, forward strand.
ACAATGGAAGGGCTGAGCAAATAAGCAGATACATTGTGGATAATGGGATTCAGGTTTTTTACTGTCAGAGAAGAGAGTTAAAAATAGGTAATGAGGAAGGAATGGTGTGGGACTGGAATCAGGGGTATTGATACAAACTCATGGATTTTACAGACCTATATGTGTATGTAGGCATATAAGTACACAGAATATACACGCATAAATATGTTTATTTCCATACTCTGTCTCCTGAGAGGGCCTAGAATCAGTTATATCACAGTAGCAATTTAAGCACAGCTAGCTCCCAAATCTTGGTTTCTCAATACCATTCTCCACTAAAAGGAACTGGGGCTCTTAAGAAAAAGGGCTGATTCCAGGCTGGGACAGAAATGTACAAGAGAAGACAGGAATATTTTGTTGCTTCATAAAGTAACGAAATGTTCAATGAATGCTAGAGACCTAGCAAAAGAACACAGGAATGAGCTGAAGGAGCTCCCACTGGCCAAATCTCAAATATCCCCAAATACATTTTGAGGATGAACATATATAATGATAGTAACAGATTATAATCCATTGAATAAAACAAGAGTCCATACTGATATAAATAAATGAAAAAAATAAATAGGAGAAAAGAAAAAGGCCTCCCTGAGGTTAAATGCCAAATAAATATGAAAGGAATAGTTAAGTTAGAAAATCATCAGTGGGTGATCAAACTAGTGGATAAAAGTTTGAGGGGGGGATAAAGAAGATGTGGTATTTATATATACAATGGAATATTATGCAGCTATCAAAAATGAAATCTTGCCATTTGCAGCCACATGGACGGAACTAGAGGGTATTATGCTAAGCGAAATAAGTCAATCAGAGAAAGACAATTATCATATGATCTCACTGATACGAGGAATTTGAGAAACAAGACAGACGATCATAGGGGAAGGGAAGGAAAATGAAACAAGAAGAAACCAGAGCAGGAGACAAACCATAAGAGACTCTTAATCTCAGGAAACAAACTGAGGGTTGCTGGAGGGGAGGGGGGTAGGAGGGATGGGGTGGCTGGGTGATGGACTTTGGGGAGGGTATGTGCTATGGTAAGCTCTGTGAATTGTGTAAGACTGATGAATCACAGACCTGTACCCCTGACACAAATAATACATTATATGTTAATAAAAAAAAAATATAGTTACCATGCTTTCTAAAAAAAAAAAGCTTGAGGAGGAACCAGAAGTTTACATAATTTACAAAATTACATAATCTCAAAGTATCTCCCCCCAAATTTCTTATTAATCACAAAGGAAAAAAGAGTAACTTTACTATTTTTCTACTATTACTATTTACTAAATACTATATATTTACTACTAGCAAGGAAATGTATCAGACAACATATTAACCAGGTGGTCAAAGATATTATCACCAGTAATGGGCCAGAGTGACATCATGGGCCTTCTTCTTCTTCTTCTTTTTTTTTTTAAAGATTTTATTTATTTATTTATTTGAGAGAGAGAGACAGATCATGGGGAGGAGGGGCAGAGGGAGAGGGAGACAGAGTCTTAAGCAGACTCCATGCTGAATATAGAGCCCAACGCAGGGCTCAATCTCACGACCCTGAGATCATGCCCCTGAGATCAGGACCTGAGCTGAAATCAAGAGTCAGATGCTTAACCGACTACACTACCCAGGCGCCCCAACATCATGTACCTTCTGATATGATATACTGAGAATACATCATTTCAGTGATATTCCTGTCAAAAATGCCTAACTACCTAAAAAGATATGACAAATAAATACAAAGTCTGACTCTGGATTGGATCCTGGATGAAGAAAAAACAGTTATAAAAGACTTTTTTGAGACAACTGATGATATTTGAACATGGACCATCGATTGGAAAATAGTATTGTATCAATGTGAAATGTCTGTATTTTGAAAATTGCACTGTGGTTATGAAAGAGAGTCCTTTTTCTTAGAAAATGTACAGTGAAGCATTTGGGGGAAGAGGGCATTATGTCTCCAACCTATTCTCAAATGGTTCAGAAAAATGCATATTTATCTATCCATCTAACTATTAATGATAAAGGAAATGGAACTGAGAATTTCCTGGAATTTTCAAAAGACACCAGATCAAGGAATCTCAATAAATTTCAAGCAAAGTAAACGGAAAGATAGCCACATTCATATATATCCCAATTAAACTGCAGAACACCGTAAAAAAAAACAACAAAAACTTAAAACAGCTATAGAGAATAGACAGATGATGTGTCAAAGTGGCAGTTAGACTTACAACTGACTTTCCGATGGAAATAATGGAAACCAGAAGACAGGTAAGGAAGAGTATGTCTGGAATACATGAGATCCCTTAGGGGGGGTCTCTTAGTTTATCATGCCCTGTGATTAAGGTTAATGGCAAACTATGACAATTCAATCCAGGTTGTATCAGTAATGGCCAGACTCTTTAGGAAAGATTTGGGTCACCCCCACCAGGTAAAGAACTAGGACTAGCTGCAGAAGTGTATATTGGTCTTTAGGAGGACGATTCAAGAATCTATCAACGTTATAAAGTAACTGCCTTTGATTCAGCAATTCCACTTCTGAGAATCTACCCTTTTAATATATATAATATGTATAAAGATGCATGTGCAAGGATGTGTGGTCTATCACCAGAACCATGAAATCTATCATGATCCATCCCAACCAAAAGAATACCATGGATATACCTCTGTATGCTCTGTCATGCAAGCATCCTTAAGATCTCAATTTATTTCGATCAGTGAAAATAGCAAATCATGCAGACCATTACCTTTTGTACAATTTCATTTCTATAAAACTGAAAGTATGCACAAACATACAGTTGTGTGTCTAAACACATATACAGACAAGTGTGTGTGTGTGCGCGTAAATATCGAGAGAAAGAGCTATAAGAACATACACCAAACTGGGAGGTGGGGGAAAGAGATGATGATTTGTATCAAGGAGGATGTTTTCTTACTCAGTGTACTTCTGTGATGCTTGAGTCTTTCACAACACAATGGGTTAATATATTGCTTGTGGATGGAGAACATTTAAAAAGTAAACTGCTCTAAAGTAGACAGACCAGCATTCCCAACTGCTCCTTGAAAAGAAAGGGAATGTTTTCAAAACTTAGAGCCACCCCTTTCTAGAGCCCTCCCCTAGCTAAGTGAACTCAAGGCCAGGGTGAGGAATTGTTCTCAGGGCTCTGTGGGCAGGCATCTATTCTCTTGGACATGAGCTGGGACTCTGAGTGGAGCATCAGACTCCGTGTATGGAACACCCCAGTCATTTCCATTATCTGGGAGGCGTCATCCCAGCACTGCCCCATGCAGGGTGGCCGACGGCTCCCATTCACCCACCCTGCTGTATCTCAAACCCAAGGCTAGCCTTTTTTAGGAATAGCAAAAGAAGCCTTGATGATAGTGTTTTCCAGGTCTCTGAAATTTGTGTCCTGGAGTAGAATAAGGTCAACCACAGTGACAAGCAAAACCAAGAATGAGGCAGTGTGTAGAGTATGGTGATGATTGCAGTTTTCATTTCCTCTAGGCAGAGAAACCTCAGGAGGCTGAGGTCAGGGCTTCCCAGCATTTTTACCCTGAGACTTATTGGGACATTTCAAAAGTTTCCCCCCACACCTTGGTGTGTGTGTGGGGGGCAGATGATTCCTTCTCCAGGGATGGGATGAGATTGTATGCTGAACTTTGTGTGAGACCAAGTACCCTGTAGAGACAGGAGAGACTGGGAATTGGTTTGTTCTCTGGGGAGTTAAAGTGTTGGGACGTTCACAATTTTAACCTTATTTAGAAGTTAACATCTGAATATAGATTTGAAGAGGTAAGAGATGAAGCCAAGTGAAAGTCAGAAGGAAGGGTATTCAGGTCCAAGGAGCAGCAGGGCAAAGGCCCTGAAGTAGGATTGTGTCTGGTGTGTTACACAACCAAGAAGTCTTTGTGGGAGGGAAAGAGATAAGATCAGAAGGGAAGGGAGGAAGATGGAGAATGAGAACTGCCTTGATAGCTTGTGAGGACTTTGCCTTTTATTCTAGATGAATTAGGGAGCCGTTAGCAGTCTAAGAGCCAAGTAGAACCATGATTTGGTTGTGTATAATAGGATAGTTCTGGATGCTATGTTGAGAACAGACTTAATGAGTAAAGGAATAAGGGGAAAGCAGGGAGGCCAGTGAGGCAGCAACTACAACAGTCCAAAGGAGAGCTAGTAGAGTTGAGATTTTCTTGACAGAGTGGCCAGCATCACCTGGAGAGCCTGTGATACTCTTTGGGAGACAGGGACTCTTTAGAACAAATAATGAAATGAATATACCACTTCTCTGTGTTTCTACCCCCTGAGGTTGATACTTTTATTAGTCTGGGGTGGGACCAAAGAATTTGCATTTCTACAAGTTACCCCGTGATAGAACTGCTGGTCTGGGAACCATACTTTGAGAACCACCAACTTTTTCTTCACAACACTGATGAAAATGTGCAATGAACATGTGTTTATCATATTTCCTCAAGAGAGCACCTTGCTTACCCTTGTGTCCCTGTGCCAAGCATGATGCGCTGAGCTCAGCTCTGGGCCAGGCATGGTGCTGTACTGAATGAAGTTCTTGAGCATCTCTGGTTTGAATGGTTTGGAGGTAACTGGTGATTAAACTTCTCAGGAAATGGTCATTAGAGGGAAGGGATTCATTATAATAACAATGACAATGGGTGTGACACTCCGCCTGGGCATTTTACTACATCTTCTCCAATTAAATCCTGTGAAAGCCCTGTGAGTCTGGCATTATCACCTCTATTTTATGAATCTTGGGGTTTTATTTTCCCAAGGTCACACCATTAACAAGTACCACAGCCCAGCCAGGCCTGACTGACCGCTCTGCTGTGTTTACATCACAGGCTACGTCAAGAAGTCACTGATACCAGGAGATTGCCTTGAAGACAGGAGCTTCCTCACTTGGGGACTGTGCGCCATTTTGAAAAATGCAGGGAATATGCCATCCTTTAAAAAAAAAAAATGCCTCCTGCCTGAATTGAGAGCCCTGTTCCCACAGCACCTTTCCAGCCCCAAGCTCTTCTTGACAGAGCGCTGGTCCCCTAATAGGTAGCAGCGGCTGTCCCAACATAAGGCTTTTTGCTGACCTTTGTGGGTTTTTGCCGTTCTCTGGTGGAGCACGTTTCCTCAGCTCTCACCTTCTTCTCAGCCTCCTCCTCCTGTAGGATGATGGACACAACTCCGGGGCTGAAGCCTCACAAATCGAGGCCAGCCTCTCTCTAAATGGAATCCATCGCTCTCCCGAGAGAGGGGGAAAATAAAGTTCCAGGACTTCCCGCCTCATCAGTCGCTCTCTTCCCCCGCCCTCCCCAGAGGATAAAAATAGCCTCCTCCCGGGGCCTCCCAGCCGGAGCAGCAACGGCGCCCGGAAACCGGGCCTGCCCCGCGAGCAGATGCGCAGGGACGCGCGGGGCCGGCGGGCGGCCCGGGGATCAGGGAGCGGACCTGCCCGCACCGGCGAGGTGAACCGGCCGGGAAGGGACGCTGGGAAGTCTCAGCCGAGAGAGGGGGCACCTGGAGCAAGTTTGAGCGCGATGGTGGGGGCTCACATAAATGCACCCGGAGACCTGGAGGTCCGCGCGCACGGGCTCGTTCGGAAGCCTTTGGAAAAGCCGAGGCGTATCCGCGATTCTTAACCTCTTGAGTGGCCCGGGACTCGCTAGCACAAATGACGAAACGTACCTAGCACTTCTCTGTGTGTGCCCAAGCACACAACGGAGAAACACACACACACACTTCGGCACACCACAGGTTAACAAGCCCAGACGAGGGTTGATAATGGGGACGCAGACGATTATAAAAAATAAAAATTCCTAACGTGTAAGGATAAGGTTACTAAAGTTTGCTGAGCAGGATCCTTTTGGAGAATGAATGCATACTGTCTTTATCCATGGGAAGTGACACAGAAATGTTAATGTTCATCTCCGATGGTGGTATAAAAGATGCTTTCTATTTTTCACCATTTTCTCAGTAAGAAAAAAGCAGGTTTCTCTTTTGCTACCAGAGCGGCCGCATCAGGCATTATCCTGGATCTGGGGAGCCTATTCAGCGGCAGCTGCGGCCCGGGCCGGCCTGCCTGGACTGTGTCGCGGGGAGCCGGGGTGTTACAGACAATAGACAAGCAAACATCAGGCTGGTGACAACGTGGGACGGGGTCCCTTTAAAGGGTGCCCAGGGAGCCCTCAGCCGGCGGCAGCACTTGAAAGCCCAAGCGCTCCCAGCCTGGTCGCGACCAGCACGGAGCGGATGGTGCGTGCGTGCGCGATCTCGGGGCGGCGGCGGCGCGCACGGGCGCGCCTCCGCGGCCAGCCCCCTGCAGTGGACGATGCCGCCGAAGCGGCGGCGGCGGCGCGCTGCGGCGGTCTGAAGCGGCGTCCGGCTGCCACGGGCCGGCGGCGCGATGAGCTGGGCGGCCGCCCCCGGCTCGGGGCTGTGAGGGGCTCGGGGCCGGGGGTGGGTGGCGGCGGCGCGGCGGGCGGCCAGCGCTCCTCCTCGGCGGCGGCGGCGGCCATGCGCGGGGCGGCGCGGCCGGGGCCGCGGGGCCGGGGCCGCCTCCCCGGGACCCGCGGCCTCAGGGCCCCGCCGCCGCCGCTGCTGCTCCTGCTCGCGCTGCTGCCGCTGCTACCCGCACCCGGCGCCGCCGCCGCCCCGGCCCCGCGGCCTCCCGCGCTGTCGCCCGCGACCGCGGGGCCCAGCGTGAGCCTCTACCTGAGCGAGGACGAGGTGCGCCGGCTCATCGGTGAGTGGGGCCGTCTGCGTCGGGGTGGGCAGGTCGGGCCCGACCCCGGCTGCTTCCGGCCTCCGGGGGCCCAGCCCTAGAGCGGGGGACCGGGGCCAGGTCGCGTCCCAGCTCCCGGGGGTCGTCTCGGGGCCCTGGCCTTTGCCTGCCTGACTTGGCCAGGAGGTGTGGTCCCTGCCCGGACCCCGCCCCGGGTCAGCCTTCCGGCCTGACCCCTACGTCCTCACTGTCCCGCCGCGAAAGACCGGGGATCCACCCCGTTCCGTCTTCCCCGCAGCCTCTTCGGCTTTTCGCCCTATTCCCTATTCAAGCGCCCAAACTTTTCTTCCCTGATGCACCAAGTTTCTTTGATCCTTCCTAGGCGTGTCATTGTAGGGCCCTGGATTTTGGATTTTTCGAAGTCCACGTTTTATTTAGACCAAACCTGCAAACCCCTGGCTGTGGTTTTGATGCCCCAGCAGAGGCCACAATACTGTGCTCTTACTTTCTGGTTATCATACATCTTTTTAAAAATGAGGTGGCGGGGGGGAAGGGATAGGTTAGAAGGGCACTACATGTTCGTGGCAGTCTCCAAATCTTGTGACGGATAAGCATATTTTTAAATGGGGAATGAATCTCTGGGTAGCAGACCTGTTAGTTTCTTCAGTATCTTTTTGGTTCTTGTCTTGGATATGTTGGACTGTGGACTGATCTGTATTTCAGGGCCACTCTCCTGCTCTGAATACCTTGTAGGGAAAGGAGAACTTAGCTTTGGGTCAGTTGGTTGTACCTTTCCACCTAATATGCTTTGTCGTTTGGGGAATTAATTTGAAAAATAATGGTGTTTTTGTGCTGAGACTGTGGATTCTGGAAATGAGCCCTAAGAGGAAGGTCTGATAAAAATGGCCCCAAATGGGAAGTCTTTGGTAGTTAAGGATACCTACACATTCTTTGTGTGTTAGACTTTCTTTTGTGTGTTGTGGCACAAAATAACAGTTCTCCCTCCTCTTTATTTAATCTCAGGTTTGTGGTACATCTTAGTGAAGGAGGGGGGATTATTTTTTTAATCATCCATTATCTGTCAGTTTCATTTTTATTTTTTTAAGTTTATCTTGAGGTCGACTCAGTGTTGAAATGGTATTGCTTTTAGCAGTCTGTTTAGACATTGTTACATATATGGGTTTGTAGTCTTTAATCAAAGAAGAATGCTGTGTTTTTGTAATGTCCTGCCCTTCTTAATCCTCTTTTTAGTCTAGTTGAATTAGCTAAATTTAGTTGAGATGAATTAAAACTGCAAATTAGGTTAGTACTTGGAGCATAAGACTAAGGTTTAGGGAAAATAATGAATGCTTACAAATAGACTCATATCACATAATTATTTAAAAATATTAATGCATTCTGCATGGTTTTTAAAGTTTTTTGGTTAAAAGCTTGTATATAATTTGTGACTTTGTTTACATATAAGAGTACATGTTAGAAACCAGCCAAGTGGGGGTAGGGGTTAGGAACAACCAGAGGCTGACATTGAGTGCCTGCCATTTACGGGCCCCTACATGTTTCATACACATCGTTTCCTCTAATTTTCTTGTGACCCAGTTGAGTAGATACTATTACTCCCATTTTAGAGTTTAAGAAAGTGAGGCTTTAACCTTTTCAAGGTCACACAATTTATAATTATTAAAAAAAATAAACACAGTGTTGACATAGGCCACGAAATTATATTAAATTTAATGAAGATATTGTTTATATAGAAGTTTTGTTACGGCATGGTGGAAAAGAAGTCATTGCTAATTAATACTTGAAATAATGTATATGTATTTGTCACCTGACCGATGAACATCCAGCTTTATGACCAGGAATGAGCTCTTGGGAGGCGGGGAGGGAGGATTGCTTCACTGATCAATCTCTGGGGTAAGAGGGACCTCCAGTGGTATTTTTTCTAATGCAGATAGAGTTGACCTGTTAAATTTTGACTCTCCTTGCCAGATCTAGGTCCATCTCCCTATCCACCCTACCTTAAAGTATTCCTTGGCTGTTCTGGGTGGGGAAGAACAAGTGGGTAGGACTCAGATGTGTACCAGGCATCTTGAGTTCTCAGACTGCAGTTTCTCATAGAAACTCTTACGGTGTTTAAGACTACTTGAAATAATAGTTTGCACTACATTTTTGTATCATTGTGGGTTAAATGCCTCTGAAAGCTGACTTGGGAAGCTAGTCATCATTTTATAATATTTCTAAGACGATGAGTTTGGAATTCCAAGTAAGAAACTTATAAATGAACTTGATAGTGACAGCTTTATAAATTGAACTAATTGCCCTTGATATGAGAATAAGTTGGTGTTTTAATCCAATTAATACGTGCACACAGTTTAAAAATCAAATAGTGCTAAAAGGCTTAACAGAAAACACAGCAGTGTCCTACCCTTGGTCTTTTTATCCTCCAGGTCCTACTTTCCAATGGAAGCTACCAATCTTACACTAGTTCTGTTTATTTATTTATTTTCCTGTTTTTTACTTTCATGTTTTGAAATTAATATAGAATAAGCATTCGATTGCCTAATACCATAATTGAGCACTTGCACTGTTCTCTGCCCCAGTTCCTCGATATAGCTACGTAACAATTTTTGGTAAAACCAACAATCAGTATTTACATTATTGCATATATATTTATTGCTCACTTCTGAGTTAAATAGTGATGCCAGATTATGGGGTTTTTTTTCCCTGGAGCAAATAACTGCCTTCAACTTTTTGGTTAGTTTTTCATGTATTTATGGCTACATTCCTCAAATACCCCAAGAAATATGTTCAATGCCTTTGATATTTTTTTCCAGGTAGCACAAATCATCTCTCATTTCTACTGGGTTTCCTCGTAGAGACTCCCTGCTTGGGAGCCTTCGATCCTCTTGTTCCATTCTGGCCAGTAGGATTGTTTTTCTTGTAATTTCTGTTCCCTTCTCTCCTGCCTTGGAGCCTGTTTCCTGGATCACTCGTTTTCTTTTTCTTGGTTTGCTTTGTTTTGCTAAAGCGTATCTTCAGTAGCTTCCTAAGAAGGGATGCATGGGAGGTAAATTATTTGAGGCCTTGCATGTCTGAAGGTGTCTACCATAGGTGCTTTATAGGTCCTTTATAGATAATTTGGCTACATTTAGAATAGTAGGCTGAAAATACATTTTTTTCCCATAATTTTGGATTGGATTTAAGGGTTTCTGATGAAAAACTCAAAATCATCTGATTTTTGTTTGTTTGTTTTTATTTTTCTGTTTTTATTGAAGCTCAGGGCCTTTTCCTCTGGTATTCTGAAATTTATTTTTAAAAAGATTTTATTTATTTATTTGAGAGAGAGAGAGAGAGCAGAGAGGGAGAGGGAGAAGCAGACTCCCCACTCAGCAGAGAGCCCGATAGGGCTCAATCCCAGGATCCTGAGATCATGACCTGAGCCTAAGGCAGACGCTTAACTGACTGAGCCACCCAGGCACCCCTGGCATTCTGAAATTTTAATAAGCTTTTGTGTGGGTCCTTCCTTCTGTTCGCCTGTTGTCTATCTTGTTTTAGTAGGCCCTTTGGTTCTAGAGACTCATATTCTTCAGTTTTCAAAAACGTCTATTACTTTGATGATTTCCTACCCTTTGTTTTTTGTTTTTTTCTTTCTTAGACATCTATTGGTTTGATTATTGAATCTCCTGGAATTGATCTTCAGATACTCTTAACCTATGTTTCCTCTTGTTTATATCTTTGTATTTGGAGGTGGAAAATGTGTGGGTGGGAATCTTCTCAATTATGTCTTCTAAACTTTTATTTTTAAAATTCTAATGATGCTTCTAAGTTTCAGAAGCTCTTTTCTCTGTTTTCATTTCCATTTCTTTTCTTTTTTTTTTTTTAAGATTTTATTTATTTATTTGAGAGAGAGAGAATGAGAGAGAGCACATGAGAGGGGGGAGGGTCAGAGGGAGAAGCAGACTCCCTGCTGAGCAGGGAGCCCGATGCGGGACTCGATCCAGGGACTCCAGGATCATGACCTGAGCCGAAGGCAGTCACTTAACCAACTGAGCCCCCCAGCGCCCTCCATTTATTTTCATTTTCTGTTTCCATTTTATTCTTTATGGTTGTATTATCTTTGAGGTGTGTGTATATATATTTTTCATTTTTCCTATATGTTTAATATGTTTTTAATATTTCTTCTGCTTCCTCCAGTGTGCTTGTTCATTTCAGGGTTCTTTTTATGGTTGTTTAGATCACAAACGTCTGGTCATCCTTGGCTGTCTGCAATTAAGAGTGAGATGCTGAAAAGTTGATTAGGAGAGAGAGTATGTGTGCTGGTGGTCTAGTGACTTCCTTTGGAGTACAGGTAGACTTTTCATTGCCCATCTACTCCACATATCGGCACCTTCACATCTTCCTTGAGAACAGTCAGTGTCTGCAGAGAAGATACTTCGAATAGCCTGCCACTGATGTGTTTGGTAATACACTGGCTGCCTGGGTTTGGGTTATGTGGTTGAGGAGGGAAGGAATGGAGATAAAGGCCACCCACCATTCAAGCTGTAGACTTTGACTGCTCCTCTTTACAGTTCTTCTGCCTCTGTGGTTCAGTTTCTTCAGAAAAAACTTAGGGTCTCCTGCTGGATCTGGTGGCCCACCCCTTGTAGAGGCACCCCCTTTGTCAGTCCTGAGCCTCAGGCTGGCCTTTGGTACCTCAGGGGTCCTGAGGAGCAGTGACCACTTCTTCCTCTGGCTCCCCTCTTGGAAAAGTTTGTTGAAATGTATGTTGTGTTGTTGTCTTCTTTCCCTTTCTGTTTGTCTTTGTGGTTTAATGTCTTTGTGATTTCATTAGTATCATTCAAAGGAGTTTGGGGATGAAATGGGGATAAAGGCCAGTGGTCATTCCACAATATGTAAATGACAGTTAAGGTTGGGCTTTGACTATTGAAGAGCTGTTGATGTGTAACAGGTTTGTTTTTTGTTTTGTTTTGTTTTTTTGTAGTAATATTTAGAAGAGTAGTGGTTGATACTTTTTAGAATGCTGCTGGAATGTAGCAATCTTTTGCCTTTGTCAGGCACAAAGGTAATTCCTGTTTCAAGTATATACTGTTATTTCCATTTTATAGATGAGGAAACAGACTTAGAGGAAGTATGTAGTTAACCCAGTTCCTTGGTTGTGGGGCATATAGTCCTGATGGAAGTCTGTCTGTACAGAGACTCCAAAAGCCTCAGGAGCTTTTACTGTCCATGTGGCATCGCTATGTCCCCAAGCCCAGTTTCATTGCTCTCATTTACTCTTCTTAACAGGCTGCAATGTAGACATTCATCTCCCCATTTTTACTGGTGAGGACTTTGATTTGGGGCCCTTTGGGCAGTGAGTAAAGGGTCTGGTCTTGCCTCAGTCCTGCTTGAATCCAGAATCTTTGCCTCTTTGTCAGCTCTGGAGGAGCTATGATTAACTGAAAACACTCAAGAAGTAGAATCTGAAAGCCTGCTACTACATGTTTGTGCTCTTGACTGTTATCTGCATCCTCCTATGTTCTCTCTCTAATTGTATTAGATAATGATACATAATTCTATGTATCCTCATAATAATTCTAATAGTATTGAGTTCCCTGGAAATCCAGGGCTTGTGAAACTAGTATGTGGCTGGGGCAGTGCTAGGAGTTTGCTCCTAGCAGCATGCTGAGGGGTGAGAGCTATTGTATAAACTGGTTATGGCAGCAGTGGTGGTAGTGATAGGGACTCTTGTAAGGGTCAGGGGTCTTCTAAGAATAGACTCTGCCTCCCACCAATTAGAAATTCACTTTGGGTAACTTGCTTTTCTGTTGAAGTAAATACCCTCTGGAAGAGTTAAGCATTGTTCACATCTTATTTAAAATCAATTAAATACAAGTTGAGATCAGTGCTCCCCAGATCAGTCCAGTAAAAATTTTTGAAGCCCAACCAAGTACTGTATATTGTGGTAGAAAATGGTGACTCAAAATTATTAAATTCCTTTTCTGGAGGAACTCAGAATTTCGGAGGGGAGACTAACCATTTTATTGAGGACTGTAACACTGAGATAAGAGTCATAGTGCTGATTGACATAAGTAAGTTATTGTAGGAGTGAATACTTTCGACTCTAGAAAGGGGAAGGGGAGAGAGCCTTGGAGAGTTTAATGAAAGTGTTCCAGGAACGGAGACATTTGAGGATGACTTTGATAGGCAGAAAAGAGGAGCAGTTCTTGTCAGGTGAGAAAACAGCATGAAAAAGCTATAGATGTACGGAAGTAGATGGGTGTGAAATCAAGAAATAGGAAAAATCTAATGTGGCTAAAATGAGAAAAATTGGCAAAGCCGGGAGTGGCAGAATATAAAGCTGGGAGGTAGGTTGAGATTGGATTAGGAATTTGAATTTCATCTTGTGGGTAATGAGCAGCTGTTGGAAGAATTTAGGAAAAGAGCGTGCACAAACAGGACTGGGTTACAGAAAAGTTGACTTTTGGCTCCAGTGGAAGGGGGCTTGGAGAAAGACAAGCTGGATTTGGGAAATGGGACAGAGTCAGCCTTGTGCTGATAAGAGGGATCAACTAGGGTAGTTGAAGGAGTGGGATAGATTTGTGAGGAATGTGCGCGGAGTTTGGAAAAGACTTAGTGGGGGAGACCTGACGTTAAAGCAAAGAGAGGAGTCAGAGAGGACTCCAGGGTTTCAGATTTGGGCTGTTGAACTGAGGAACTCTTTCCATTTGGGAGGTAGTTGAGGGAAAGAAAAATAAGATGAGCCATGTGTTCCTCTCCTCCCAGCACCTCTCTTTCCTCTTAAACCTCAGGCCAAGTGCTTGGTGGGGGAGGGCAGTGAGAGTGTCCTCCCTACTGATGTGTCTGGCATACCCTGAGAGGTGTGGGGTGCTTGCTGGTGGAGTTGGTTAGCACCCTGCAGCAAACTCTTAACCCTGGGCATTTTGGGTGGGGTTGGTGGCATTGATGCAGCATTAATTTGAGTCCATGTGTTCTTCATTGGGAGAGCAAGGCTGAGACATTGTGCAATTGTGGGTTTTGAGTTTTTTTTCCCCCTTCTTCATGCTACACATGTGGGAGAACTCTACCCAATTATGGCTAAACCTGTCCCCTATGAGTCACATCCTGAGTTGACTAGTCAGTTCTGAAGGTGCTGCCTAAAATACTGTTTGGATTTTAAGGGTCACTTTAGAAACAAATGAAATCTGAGGGTATTTTTTTGAGCATCCTGAATTGAGAAGTTTCATAGCATTACTTTTGTGGTTTTAATGCAGTTATGCCAGTGTGGTGAAAAAACTTGCCAGCTATACATACTAAAACAAAACAAAACAAAACTTGGACATGAAACAGCATGAAGAAGCTATAGATGTATAGCTTTAGCTACTCTGAAGTTATATTACACTTAAAAGTGCTTTTTTGTGTTATCCTTGTTGATGCAAATCAAGTACAATATTTTCTGATCAAAATGTTATTAAACAACTTTCATTTATGTGGGACCTCTTAAGATGTGATGTGCCAAAACAAATGTGTGTATATTGCTGAGTTACGTAATAAATACTTAGTGAGTGATTCTTTTTACTGTGCCCAGCAAGTGTTATTACTAAGCAGTAGAATATTTCTGAAAAGTAATTTCATAGGCCTCATGCTTGTTCATGAGATAAATATGTTATGTCTTGTTTATAAATAAATATGTTCTTATATAAATATGTGTGTTTTAGTATACCTCTTGCTATATGCCAAGTACTTCACATGTGTTCTCTTTTTGTTTATCAATCATACAAAGTAGGTGGCATTGACATTTTTTTTTAATAGATAAAGCTGAGGGTCTGGGAAATTACGGAATTCACGGGAGGTCACAGAGGTGTCTGGGGCTTTGTGACTCCAAAGTGCATACTTTCTCTCTGTTTTGCCTCTGAAGGTTAGCAGTTTACTTAGTCTATATAACTAGAATCATCTGAGGGGCTTAAACAAAATAGGGATTCCTAGACCTATCCTGAGCAATTTATTTAGGAGATCAGAGATCGGGCCCAACTCATGAGCTTTTTGAATGCCATGTTTCATTGATTATAAGTTTTCTCACGTTTGAACATCTCTGAAATTGGAACCATTTTACAATCAGAGGTGAGTCATCAGTTAACTGACAGTTCTTTTTTATCTTTCTTAGTGGCACAAAAAATAATGGTGCAGTCTAGATTAAATGAAATATGGTATTGTAAAAGGATTACCACCTTGCCTTTTTTGGGGGGGTGGGGGAGATATCTCTCACAACTCTCTTTCAGCGTTGTAAAATTCACTGGTGGTATTTATTATTTGCTTGTGGTAATGGCTGTGTAGTAATATCCTTGCAAGGAAAGCAAATGATGGCAGTGAGATATTCCCATTAGGTTTACAAGCAATAGTAATCAGTTATTAGCTAGGAAGTGCTGCCAAAAGAAATATCAGTGATTCTCAACCTTATTTTGTGGAAGTTTTCTGGCCTTTCCCTAGACAAAGGCATGGCTACCCAACCATATTATGTTTTGTGTACTGTGCTGACTTAGACTTTGGGAGCTTTGTAGGGACCTCTGATGAAAGCTTATGGATGCATCTTGTGTCCCACAAAAGCTGGTTCTGGAAGGGGGCATATTACATTCTGTATTTCATCCTGGT
Source organism: Mirounga angustirostris (assembly GCF_029215605.1). Classification (NCBI taxonomy): domain Eukaryota; kingdom Metazoa; phylum Chordata; class Mammalia; order Carnivora; family Phocidae; genus Mirounga; species Mirounga angustirostris. Next base: position 125,373,923 of record NW_026991709.1, read on the forward strand.
ATTCCCTGACCTCCTACATGAATTTTTAAAGATTTGCATACATCAAGGTTCACTTAATTGTGTTATATGACTTTTGACAGATGTATAGTGTCATGTATCCACCATCGTATCATATAGGATAAATTTACCACCCCCCAAAGATCCCCTGATTTATTTTAAATGAATTTGCCTTTAAAAATGTATTTATTTTGGGCGCCTGGGTGGCTCAGTCGGTTAAGCGACTGCCTTCGGCTCAGGTCATGATCCTGGAGTCCCTGGATCGAGTCCCGCATCGGGCTCCCTGCTCTGCAGGGAGTCTGCTTCTCCCTCTGACCCTCCCGACCCTCCCCCCTCTCATGCTCTCTCTCTCTCTCTCAGTCTCTCTCTCAAATAAATAAATAAAATCTTTTAAAAAAAATGTATTTATTTTGGGGACGCCTGGGTGGCTCAGTCATTAAGCATCTGCCTTCGGCCCAGGTCATGATCCCAGGGTCCTGGGATCGAGCTCCGCATCGGGCTCTCTGCTCAGCAGAGAGCCTGCTTCTCCCTCTCCCACTCACCCTGCTTGTGTTCCCTCTCTTGCTGTGTCTCTTTCTGTCAAATAAATAAATAAAATCTTTTAAAAAAAATGTATTTATTTTGAAAAAGCTCACAGATTCAAAAATAGAATAATATAATGAACCTATGGTACCCATCATCCAGCTTCAACAACTATCAACTAATGGCCTTTTTTTTTTTTTTGGTCTGTATCTCTCCACTCCCCAGTCTACTCCTTTGCTCTCACTGCCCTGATTCCCCACTTGGATTATTTGAAGCAAACTCAGACACATAATTTTGCAAAAACTTTTTAGTATGTACCTCTAAAAGATAGGGACTTAAAAATTTATAATAACCATTACCACGCCTAAGAAATTAACAGTTCATAAATATCAAGTATCTATGCTGTTCAGATCTTTCTGATTTATAGAAAAATGTTTATATGGAGACTCTTGCCTGCCACCTCTTTCCTCTTTTATCCCCCTTCACTTCCCATGTGTTTAGTTCTCTGGTGCCAAGCTCTTTCTCACCCTAGGGTCTGCATTTGATGGTTGCTTTGCCTCACATACTTTCCCCAGGTCCTTACAGGACTGGAGCCTTACAGATCCAGCTTACAACGTCACTGCCTCAGAGAGCCTTGCCTTCCTAGGGTTGACCCCCAGTGCCGCTCTGTTCTTATCACCCTGTTTTATTTTAAGCATGTTATACTTTTGTTGTTTCTGTCTCCCCCTATATGAAAGTTAGTTCTAGTTGAGTAAAGACCTTTTATATTGTTCCACTCTATATCCCCAGCACTTAAAACAATATCTGGCATGTAGTAGACATTCAGTAAAAGTTCAATGAATGAATAAATCATACTTCTTTTAGGGAAGATTCACTATCTTATGCCTTATGGGGGTCATCATTCTCTTTTTTTTTTTCTTAAAGATTTTATTTATTTATTTGACAGAGAGAGACATAGCGAGAGCAGGAACACAAGCAGGGGGAGTGGGAGAGGGAGAAGCAGGCTTCCCGCAGAGCAGGGAGCCGGATGTGGGACTCGATCCCAGGACCCTGGGATCATGACCTGAGCCGAAGGCAGACGCTTAACTACTGAGCCACCCAGGCACCCGGGGTCATCATTCTCTTTATCATTTCCCATTGCCTGCTGAGTTATTACCCAAGAAGGGAGTTGGGCTGGACTTACTTATATTTATGAATGGGAGTTTAAAAAAATTAGTTTTTAATACCTTATTTTCTTTGAGGTTGCCTGATTTTCCCATCTCTGTTCCTTGTACCCCTCTCTCTGGGTAAGGTGTCCCCCATCTTGGCTTCCATAGCTCTACACTCTGTACAAACAAATCAGTATCACTATACCCATCACATTCTGTCTTTTCCATATACTGCACTAAGGCCACCCCAAGGCTTGACTAGCAGCTCCCAGCAGACTGTTGGTCTGCAGGACAGTTGAAGGATGGAAAGTATTCAAAAGAGATTCTGGCAAAAGCCTTTCCAATTATTAAAAGCTGGGAAGTGCAATTTCTCATCTTTTCTTCTGAAATGTTTAAGCTACTGTTAATTCTGTCCAGTGCATTTTTTCATCATACACATTGTAGTTTACACCTCTAGAAAACTGATTTGTGTCTTTTTATATCTTCCATGTCTCTGCTTAACTTTTGACCATGTGAAGTACAGTTATAATAGTTGTTTAAATGTTCTTGTCTACTAATTCTGACATCTGTGCCAGTTCTGGATTGGTTTCAATTTATCACCTATCTATCTATCTATTTATTTATTTATTTTCCTTTTGGTGGGAGGGCAGGGCATGCCTGGTGGTTTTTGAGCGAATGACAGGCATTATGAATTTTACTCTGTTAAGTGCTGAATATTTTTGTATTCCTATAAATAGTCTTGGGTTTTGTTCTGGGACTCAGTTAAGTTACTTGGCAGCAGTTTGATCCTTCTGATCTTGCTTTTCGGACTTGTTAGATAGGACAGGAGCAATGCTCAGTGTAGGGCTAATTATTCCCCACTACTGAGTTAAGACCCCTTTTTGTACTTTCTCTGGTGACCTGTGTGAAGCGTGAGATTTTCCAGTCTCGCTGGTGGAAATAGGTGATATTCTAGATCCTATGTAAGTAGGATTGTAACATTTTATCCCCTCTCTGTCCTTGTGCAGCTTCCTTGTCCATCCTCTGGTCAGTACTTAGCTGAAGACTGGAGGGCAACCATCTGCAGATCTTGAAGGTTTTCTGTGCTGCTTTCTCCTCTGTGGTACTTCATCCTGCATACGCTAGCTGTCTTTGTCTTTCTGAACTCTCATATTTTGTATGGGTCTTGGCTATCTCAGACAAGAGAGTTAGTCTGGTCCTATTATTTTATCTTATCTAGAAGTGGAAATAGTCAAGGATTATCTTTATGATTGCTTGCATCTTTTCTAACTTAAATTATTTGTCAAAGAGAATTTAGTCCAATTTAAAGAAAAAAGTTTTATGGTTTTGTATATGTGTGCATGCACATGTACACAAATGTGGGAATATAGATAACGTGGTGTGGGACAGTACTGAATTCTGCATTTTTTAGTTTTAATTTCATCTTATGGCATATGTGTTTAATCAGTGTAAGTGTTGGTTTCTTCATATGTAAGACGAGATGCTTTTCAATTACAACAGGATGTCTGTTACCACAGTTGGTATAATGTATGTGAAAGTCCTACATAATCCTCAGAACAATTTATTTTAGTTATTCGTGGGAGATTTGCATGGTTTTGGATGAAAACTAAAATTATAGAATGTTTGAAAGAGAGGTCACTTAGATATTAACCTGGTTGATTGATTGTCTTTATTAGCAACACTTAAAACTCATGCTCCAAACAATTATTTACTGAATGTTTACTAGGCCTTATTTTAGGGGCTTAATGTATTTTAATAAATAGATAATATTTTAATAAAGCAAATAAATATCCCTGCCCTCATGGAACTCACTTCTAGCAGAGGGCTAAGTGACTTGCCTGAGAAGAGAATATAGCTTTGGAACTGGACTTCAGGTTAGCACTTTGCAATGCAACTTGCTGGCAGAGAGAAGTGATGTTTGTGAGTTCTCCATTGTGCTTTGAGCCCCTGGACATAACAGTCAACTCTAAGTTACTAATGGCCTCCATGGCTGACTGAGTTCAGAGATCATGCTCCTATTAGGAGTTGGCTATGAAGTAAGTTGAATGATGATCACATAAAATGGTAACTTATTCCATCTCTATTACAGAGCTGTACCTGCAATGCATGTTTGAGCTGGTGGTCAGATTATTTTCATTTTCAGATAGGATAGGAACCAATGACAAATTATTTTCCAGAGTATCTTTTGACCAGATACTGGAACATTGTAGCACTGTGGCAGGGCATGCTTCATATGTTATGCTGTAGTGTTGGAGATTATGGGTTGTTTTTGTCACTTGTTTTACTTGGATAGGATTTGGGAAGCACTTTTATCATCTCTGCAGTTGTGGCACAGATCACATCTTTGGGGGCATTCTTTTATGGATTTTTTTTTTTTTTAGATGACAAATATGTTGATTAGACCCAAAATCTTGTTCTTTATCTTCTATTTTAGTGTCTAGCCCTCTTTATAATTTCTTATCCATCTACTATAGTATTTTCAGATGGGGAAGGTGACAGTCATGATTTGAGTCATCCATTTGAAATCAAAAGTGACCTTACTCTACTTTTGATTCCACATAGGTGATATCATCACAGGTACTAGAGAGAGAAACCTGAGCACAGTATTTATGATGGATAGCTTTGGGCTTCCATTTTCAGGGATCATGGAATTACATTGAAATCTACTTTCTGAAATGTAATCTCTGGAAGATGGGGAGGAGAGATGCTTAGTAAATGGATCTTTGCACCATGTAGCCTCTGATCTGTTAAATCAGTGGTAACAAATAGCTACTTCAGTGGATTGGTTTTTTAAGTAAACTGTTGATTTTGACCACATTATCGTGTTTTCTTCCTGAAGGGGCAAAGTAAGGAAAGGTGCTCTGTGATTGCAGATGCCTTGATGAGAATTGTACCTTGGGAGGACCAGGAGATTCCCTTCCTTCAAGTTAACTCCTTAGCTATACCTCTCAGGGACCAAGAGGGTGGGCCTGCTTGCCTTTCCTTCAAGGAGGCCAGTTTTAGGCAGGAGATGAGGAGGCAACCTGGAGGAAGGGAGTGGAGGGAGGGGGCATGTTTCCTGTTGTCTTCTATTGTCAATCAGGCATACTGTTTTTCTCTTCAAAGCTCACTTTTATTCTTTTTATACTCTCTGTGTGTACATGTATATGCTCTCATTTGAGTTCTTTGGAGATGCTTAAAGTTGTAGGAGAAAGATTGGAGGAAAGTGATGAATTGGTAGAGGATTACATGAAAAATCTTATTCTATAAGATTATGGTTTAAACAGTTACAGAGATGGAAGATTTATGTGCTTTTTCTTTTGAAGATTTTATTTTGTCAGAGAGAGACAGAGGGAGAGAGAGAGAGTGAGAGAGCACAAGCAGGGGGAGCGGGAGAGGGAGAAACAGGCTCCCCACTGAGCAGGGAGTCTGATGTGGGGCTTGATCCCAGGACCTTGGGATCACGACCTGAGCCGGAGGCAGATGCTTAACTGACTGAGCCACCCAGGCACCCTTGCTTTTTCTTTTTTAATTATAAGGAAAGATGCCCCTTTCCTATAGTCTAATTTAATTTGTAAATTCCTTGTCTTATGATGTAGTTAAATATTAGGTCTCAGCTAATTTTCTAGTTATAATTTGACCATAGCTAGATTTATTAGATTCTGAAGGACAAATTATTTTATTGTACCTATTTCAGCTTATTAGTTTCCATAAACCAGGAATATTTGAAATAAGATTGATCACCTTATTTATTTTCTTTTAGCATTGATTAAAATATAGAGTATTTAGTGGTTTTATGCATAGAAAGCGATGTTGGCTTTTTTTTCCTCTGGCTCATGTATTACACTATACTCAGAACTTAGATTATCTTGGCTAAATAAATTTTTTACTTAAGTTTTGACTAGCATTTAGAAACTGGATGATATCATAGAGTATAAGAGAGGTTTGGCTGACATTTGGAAATCATAGATGATATCATAGAATAATAGAATTTTGTGGCTGGGAGGGACATTAACATCATCTGGTTTAACTCTCTTGTTTTATAGTTGAGAAAATTGATGCCTAGAGAAAGTGGTTAAGTAATTGATTGCCAGAGTTCACTCAGTTACTTACTTGTAAAAAATCTGCTTTAGTTCTGTTTCCACGACATCATTTTTGTTTTCCTGTCTTAACTGATTTCTGATGTTTTCTTTAAAATATGATTTCCCTTAAAATTCATCTTTGATGTAGTTGATTTTTATCAACAGGCTGCCATTCATGCATCTAACATTTGAGTAGCTACAAATATTCTAAGACCCCAGCCCTGCTCGTGAGGTGTACGGGGTAATAGGGAAGACAGATGCGTGAACAGCTCCCTGGAATGTATTTTGTTAAGTGCTATTAAAGGTAGCTCATTTTATAAAGGGAGACGGTTTCCTCCTTGGTACTATTCAGCTATCGTTGTGGCCTTGAGAAACCAATAGTTAACTTTTAAAATCATTTGGAAAATTTTTTGAACTATTGAATTATTTGAACTTGAGCTAGGCAGGCCAGATCATGTAGGACACAGGCCTTGAATTAAAGTTTGGACTTAAGGGACGCCTGGGTGTCTCAGTCGGTTAAGTGCTTGCCTTTGGCTCAGGTTCTGATTCCAGGGTCCTGGGATCGAGTCCCGCGTCGGGCTCCTTGTTCAGCGGGAGCCTGCTTCTTCCTTCTCACTCTGCCACTCCCCCTGCTTGTGCTCTGTCTCTCTCTGACAAATGAATAAAATCTTAAAAAAAAAAAAAAATAAAGTTTGGACTAAGATTGTATAGGAAAAAATGAAATTTCCTTAATGAAAATTGAAAGTTTTGGGGAACAACTTTGGTTTCTTGGCTTCGAATTTGGGTTGTTTAAAAATAAAATTATGAACAAATGCCATAATTTCTAGTAAGAGCAACATTCCTACTTTGCTGGAATTGGCAGTGAAAAATTTAAGTCTGGTTATTGTAACTGAACAACTGAAATGTTTTTTGTTCTTTTTTAGAACAGAAAAATTATACTTACTTGAATAACAAAATGCTGCCTCTTCAGTCTGTGGCTGTCCACTCTTGCTTCTCTCCACCTTCCAGCAGAGCCCCTATATCCTTCCACCCACTCTACTTTGCCTGCTCTGTTCTCTTTTCTGCTGGCCCTTTCACTTTATCTTGCAGAGCTCCAGTTCAGTTTTGAGGTCCTCTCTGACTCTTTTCATAATCTCTTTATCTCTTCAGCTTAACTGAGACCTGATTTTCTCTTGTAAGTGATAGTTTCCTCATAATTCTTTCCAGTCACTGAAAGCAATTTTATTATACTCCCTCCCCATTTATGGGGCCAGAGGCCAGCTCTTTTTCTTTTTTAAAAATAATAATTTGTTGAGGTGAAATTCATATAACATAAAACTAACCATTTTAAAGTGAACAGTTCAGTGCCATTTAGTACATGTACGATGTGCAACCACCACTTCTTACTCCAAAACATTTCCATTACTCCAAAGTAAAAACTCCTTACCCATTAACTCCTCCCCCTCCCCCAAGCCCCTGGCAAACATCAATTTGCATTCTATCTCTATGGATTTGTTTATTCTGGATGTTTTGTATAAATGGAATGATAAAATGTGAGACTTTGTGTCTGGCTTCTTTTATTTAGCATAATATTTTGGAGGTTCATCCACATTATAGCATGTATATCAGTACTTCATTCCTTTCTGTGGCTGAATAATATTCCATTCTATATATATATCAAAATTCATTTACCCATTTGTATGTTGATGGACATCTGGGCTGTTTTCACATTTTTACTGTTATGAATAATGCTGCTATGAACGTGTATAAATGTACTTGACTGAGTGTCTTCAATTTTGGATATATACTTAGAAGTGGTATTGTGGGCTATGGTAGTTCTATGATTAACCTTTTTTTTTTTTTTAAAGTAAGCTCTACGCCCAACATGGGTCTTGAACTCACAACCCTGAGATCAAGAGTTTCATGCTCTGCTTACTGAGCCAGCCAGGTGCCCCTATGTTTAACTTTTTGAGGAACCACCAAACTGTTTTACACAGTGGCCGAACCATTTTGCATTTCCACCAGCAATGTATAAAAATTCCAGTTCTCCACATCTTTGCTAACACTTACTATTCTGTTTTTTTGTTTGTTTGTTTTTTTAATTAAAGCTGTCCTAGTTGTGTGAAATGTCCTAGTGGGTGTGAAATGATACCTCATTGTGGTTTCAATTTACATTTCCCTAATGACTAATGATTGTTGAGCATCTTTTTATGTTTGTTGGCCATTTGTGTATCTTCTTTGAAGAAATGTCTACTCAGGTCCCTTGCCTATTTTTTGAGCTGTCTTTGTTTGTTTGCTGAGTTGTTAAGTCCTTTATATATTATGGATACGAGACCTTTACTAGACACATAATTTGCAATATCTCCTCCATTCTGTAGGTTATCTTCACCTTCTTGATAATGTTTTGATGCACAGAAGTTCTAAATTTTATGAAGTCTAGTTTATCTACTTCTGTTGCTCATGCTTTTAGTGACGTATCAAAGAATCCATTGGCAAATTCAAGATCATAATGACTTACCCTTATGTTTTCTTCTAAGAGTTTTATAGTTTTAGGTCTTATATTTAGGTTGCTGATCTATTTTGAATTGTTTTTTATATATGGTATGAGGTAGGGGTCTAATTTCATTCTGTTTTGTGTGGTTATCTAGTTGATCCAGCATAATTTATTGAAGAGGCTGTTCTTTCCTCATTAAATGGTCTTGGCATCCTTGTCAAAAATCAGTTGGCTAGAAATATATAGGTTTATTTCTGGATTCTCAGTTCTATTCCATGGGTCTACATATCTGTTGTTATGTTGGAACCATACTGTTTTGGTTTCTGTGGCTTTGTGGTGAATTTTGAAATCAGGAATTGTGAATTCTTCAACTATGTTCTTTTTCAAGATTGTTTTCTTTTGGGAGCTATGTGCAATTCCGTATTAATTTGAGAATCTGCTTTTCCATTTCTGAAAAAAAAAAAGGTAGGTAGAATTTTGATAGAGTTTGTACTGGTAGATCCCTTCGGGTAGTATTACCACCTTAACAATAGTGAGCCTTCCAATCCATGAAGATGGGATGACTTTCCATTTATTTAGGTCTAATTTAATTTCTTTCAGCAGTGTTTTATAGTTTGCATTGTTAAGCCTTTGTTCATATTTATTGTAAGGTAGTTCATTGTTTTGGATGTTGTTGTAAATGGAATTGTTTTCTTAATTTCCTTTTTGGATTGTTATTAAGGGATCAGTTTTTATCATGCGTTACATCCTTCCTTTCCTATTTTGATTGTTTTGCCCCAAGAGAGTGATTCCGCATCCTCTTCCTTTTTGATGTCAGTGATATTTACTTATATGACCTTTGACCCATTAGGGTTCTTGGAATCACCTGACTTCTGTAAGATGCTCTTCATAACTTCATACCCTGACTTGTTTTTATTTCCCTCCCTTTATCCCAAAGGGTATTAAAACCTGCCCTGATTGTTTTCTCAGCTATTACTCCTTTGACCATGGGTGTTCTAGTTCCCAGGTCTCTTTTCCAAAGAAGACATTTACTGAAATGGCCACTTTAGACTTGGTCCATTTCTTAGCCCTTGGAACTTCCTTTTTCTCACCAGGACACACCAACCTTCTTTCTCAATCATTCCTTTCTACTGAAACCAGGCTCTGTGTCCTAGTGGCCTAAAGAGTTACATATTTCCTGGCTTGCTACAGACTGGCTCAATAAAGCATACCTGAATAAGATTGTTTCCCTCGTTGCCTATCTAACCATTCCCCATTGCCCACTTCACCTCTGTGGAGCCTACCACATCACTTGCAGACAGTGATAACTCCTGTCATCTGCTACTCCTGCTTTGAGACTGCATTTAATTACTGTTGTCATCTTTGACAAACTAATAATTGATAGCAATTAGAAAAGAGTGAATTATCTAGATCCCATCTTCGTTTGTCTTTTATTTTTTCTTTTCTTTTTTCAAGATTTTATTTATTTATTAGAGAGCACAAGCGGGAGAGGGAGAAGCAGGCTCCCCACTGAGCAAGGAGCCTGACGTGGGGCTCGATCCCAGGACCCCGGGATCATGACCTGAGCCAAAGGCAGATGCTTAACTGACTGAGCCACCCAGGTGCCCCTGTCTTTTACTTTAAAAAAATTTTTTTGTGAGGGGCGCCTGGATGGCTCAGTCAGTTAAGCGTCTGCCTTCGGCTCAGGTCGTGATCTCGGGGTCCTGGGATGGAGCCCCGTGTCAGGCTCTATGCTCTGTGGGGAGTCTGCTTCTTCCTCTCCCTCTATTCTTGCTCTTGCTCTCTCTCAAATAAATAAATAAAATATTTAAAAAATTTTGTGAGCATATGATGGAGAAGGAAAGAGAAAGAGTATATTCAAAAATAAAGCATGATGTTCTCCACAGATTTTATCTTTTCCAAAAAATCAGCTTGTTGAAAATTCTTTTTATTTTATTAATTATATTTTCTGATTATCAAGGTAAAAACATACTTATTTAGCTTGTTTGGAAAGTGTATAAGACCATAAAGAAGAAAAATATACATTATTTAACCATGGCTTGGTAATCTTTGGTAAATATCTTTCCAATATTTTTTCCATGTTCTCATTTTTTTAAAAGATTTTATTTGTTTATTTGGCAGAGACAGAGATAGCGAGAGCAGGAACACAAGCAGGTGGAATGGGAGAGGGAGAAGCAGGTTTCCTGCTGAGCAGGGAGCCCGATGTGGGACTTGATCCCAGGACCCAGAGATCATGACCTGAGCCGAAGGCAGACACTTAACGACTGAGCCACCTAGGCACCCGTATTCTCATTTTTTTTTTAAATGTAGTTGAACTCTTATGTAATGGTTAAGAATATAGGTGACTTTTTGAGGTAGAGAATACTTCAAAATTTGTAGTGTTAAGTTTTCCATTCCTCCCTGCCTCCTCCTCATTGCCCTGTGGTCAGATTGTGGCATATACATTTTCTACTTTAAGAAACTAATTGTGCTTTCCTTATGGCTGATCACTTTTTGTAAATCTCTTACAGATGCTTTGAAAGAATTGAATTTCCTATAAAGTGCTATCTTAATGTGTCTATATATCTATCATTAATTATAGATAGATATATAAATTATATGCTCTACATGCTAGTATCAGTCATAGACTAATAGTTTTGTACCATGATTATACTTACATTGGGTTCTCTCCGTATTTCCAGTATTTGGGGAAGGTTGTACTTCCATTGGGATCTCTTTGTATTTCTCATATTTGGGGATTTTTGGACTCTTGGCATTTTGATTTAGAGCTGTAAAGATTCAGGATTATAATACTTTCATTATGAGTTATACCTTTTCTCAGTATACAGTGCTTCTTTATCTCCTGTTAAAAATAAAACTGTTACTAATGTCTCAAAATGTTTTAGATTAACTTTTGGGGGGAAGAATATATAATTGGTCTATTCTCTGATGCCTTCTCAGAATCTGTTGTCTTTACATATGATGAAAATTTGTCTAGGAATAGAATTCCTGGCCTGCTTGCTATGCCCCTGAAAAATACTGCTTTATTGCCTTCCCTGTCATGTTCAGTTTCTCGTATTACTGTCATTCAGATAGTGAGCATGGGTATTCTAAGAATTTTCTTCTCATTTCAGCCCCATTGTTAGTGTTGCGTGTGAAAATTCTTTGATCTTCTCTTTCCAGTTCTTAGTGCTTTGCCAGATTTTACCTTTTGGTATACCTGGGTATTTTAAGGGAAAGTTAGAGGAAGGTGTATTAGTCACTAATAATTTATCATTGCTAGTGTTAATATCAAAGATATTATCTTTGCCAGTGTGGTTTTTGTTGAATTTCATTGCTTGGGGGCTTTCTCTCTAGCTCTTACTGGCCTTCGTGGATTACTTTAGGCAGTAACTGGATTTTTGTTCAGTGAATTGCTGCAGATATGTGTGTATTTCTTTAAACATGTTTTTGAAAACCATGTTTTTTCCAGTTTTAACTTTCATAGGAAATTTAAGAAAAGAAAAAGAATGAAAGCATACAATAAAAAAATCCATAATCCACCATTTATAATCAACCACTATTAATATTTATTGATATTTCCCTTCTTTTCTGAGAAGTGGAGCATGCACATCATGCATATACATATACATTTAACTTCAGTTCACTGAACATTTATGAACACTTATTACATGCACAGTGTATTCTAGGTGCCAGACATTGTTAAAAATGTGCTGTATATGGTTTGTATCTTTCCTGTTTTTATTTTATGTTGCAGTCTAAGCAAAACCCAATTTATTAAAAAGTATTTGTAACAGTCCTGTTCATGACTTCACACTAAAACATGTCCTCAAAGGGGAAGCTCAATATATCATATAGATGAACAGGGAGATTTGATTGAAGGGGTGTAATTTCTTGGGGTACCACCACTTTCCTTCTCCAAAGAAAGAGAAACTCTTGAAAACTGTTTTCTGTTATGGATGTACAGTATTATAGTTTATTGATTGCTGCTCTGTTGTTGGTCATTTATTTTGTTTTCTTCAATTTTAAATATTATTTTGATTAATATCTTTATATATAAAAATTTGAATCTGTATTTGGTTTCCTTAGGGTAGATTCTTAGAAGTGGAATGACTGGGTCAAAGAGTATAAATATTTATAAAACTTTGATATATATTCACAAATTGTTTGCTTGCTATACCCTAACATTTAGTATTATAGTTAAAGACTATAAACATTTCTGTTACAACATCAAATGCATTCCTAAAAAAAACCCTTCAGGATTGCCTGTTCACTAAAAATAATAGGACTTATGGGGAAAATAAGGTTAAAGGCGGACCACTCAAGACCTCTGCAGTTTTCAAACCAAGTACTAACAAAAGCATAATTGGTACCTTATGAGATAACTTGGACAGCCCAGTCAAACCACTTAGCACAGCTGAGGCTGCCTCAGAGGAGAGTTAAAGGATATTAAAATGTAATAGGATGGAAATTGCTGGCCTGCATGGTCTTGAGAAGTGCAGATGTTAAGTAGATTTGTAGGCCAGTGGAGCTGCCATAGAGGTGGGCACCAGAGGAAGTACAGCTTGCTGTGTTCCAGGAACTGTGTAGGCTGGCTGTGCCCCTCTGAGCAGGAAGCCCTGGGTGCAGGTGCTCATTTTTAGTTAAAATAGGGCAGAGAGGGCTCCTGCCTGGCAGTAGCTGAGCCTTAGTGAGGGTCTTTTTCTTTTCCACAGAAAGGCATAATTTTTACCTTCTGACCCAGTTCTCCTTGCCTGGGAAAATTCAAATGTGAACCATTGTAATTTTTGTGTTATACTGGCACTGTTATTTTATTTACTAACCACTTATAAGCTAATTGGTGTTATAGGAACCTGTCTTATGACAAAACAGAGTGTTTTGCTAATTCGTTGGGCAAAAATTTAAATCTCATTTTAATGGTTTCTTCAAAAAAGTTAAAAGCCTTTCAAACTAGGAAAACTGTTAACTATTAATCTTGGTTAATAAAGAATGTCTATTTCAAAACAAATGTTTTCAAAATCGGTAGTCGGAAAACACCAACTGTTTAACGATCACATTAGAATTTAAATACCTTAATCTAGAGTAGTAAATTTCAAATTTCCAATTTATTTTGGTGGCCATTGTTTATAAATACAGATCACAGGACTCCAAACTGTCAGCAGCTTATAGGTATTTTTTTAAATTTTTAATTAACATATAATGTATTATTTGTTCCAGGGGTACAGGTCTGTGATTCAACAGTCTTACACAATTCACAGCGCTCACCATAGCATATACCCTCCCTGATGTCCATCACCCAGCCACCCCATCCCTCCTACCCCCACCACTCCAGCAACCCTCAGTTTGTTTCCTGAGATTAAGAGTCTCTTATGGTTTGCCTCCCTCTCTGGTTTCGTCTTTTTTCATTTTTCCCTCCCTTCCCCTATGATCCTCTGTCTTGTTTCTCAAAATCCTCATATCAGTGAGATCATATGATACTTATCTTTCTCTGATTGACTTATTTCACTTAGCATGATACCTTCTAGTTCCATCCATGTCATTGCAAATGGCAAGATTTCATTTTTTTTTTGATAGCTGCATAATATTCCATTGTGTATATATATCACATCTTCTTTATCCATTCATCTGTTGATGGACATCGAGGCTCTTTCCATGGTTTGGCTATTGTGGACATTGATGCTATAAACATTGGGGTGCACGTGCCCCTTTGGATCACTACATTTGTATCTTTGGAGTAAATACCCAGTAGTGCAATTGCTGGGTCGTAGGGTAGCTCTATTTTCAACTTTTTGAGGAACCTCCATACTGTTTTCCAGAGTGGCTGCACCAGCTTGCATTCCCACCAACAGTGTAGGAGGGTTCCCCTTTCTCCGCATCCCCACCAACATCTGTCATTTCCTGACTTGTTAATTTTAGCCATTCTGACTGGTGTGAGGTGGTATCTCATTGAGGTTTTGATTTGGATTTCCCTGATGCGGAGTGATGGTGAGCACTTTTTCATGTGTCTGTTGGCCATTTGGATGTCTTCTTTGGAAAAATGTCCACTCATGTCTTCTGCCCATTTCTTGATTGAATTATTTGTTCTTTGGGTGTTGAGTTTGATAAGTTCTTTATAGATTTTGGATACTAGCCCTTTATCTGGTATGTCATTTGCAAATATCTTCTCCCATTCTGTTGGTTGTCTTTTGGTTCTGTTGACTGTTTCCTTTGCTGTGCAAAAGCTTTTTATCTTGATGAAGTCCCAATAGTTCATTTTTGCCCTTACTTCCCTTGCCTTTGGCAATGTTTCTAGGAAGAAGTTGCTGCAGCTGAGGTTGAAGAGGTTGTTGCATGTGTTCTTCTCAAGGATTTTGATGGATTCCTGTCTCACATTTAGGTCTTTTCCATTTTGAGTCTATTTTTGTGTGTGGTATAAGGAAATGGTCCAGTTTCATTCTTCTGCATGTGGCTGTCCAATTTTCCCAACATCATTTGTTGAAGAGACTGTCTTTTTTCCATTGGACATTCTTTCCTGCTTTGTTGAAAATTAGTTGACCATAGAGTTGAGGGTCCATTTCTGGGCTCTCTGTTCTGTTCCATTGATCTATGTGTCTGTTTCCGTGCCAGTACCATACTGTCTTGATGATGACAGCTTTGTAATAGAGCTTGAAGTCTGGAATTGTGATGCCGCCAGCTTTGCTTTTCTTTTTCAACATTCCTCTGGCTATTCGGGGTCTTTTCTGGTTCCATACAAATTTTAGGATTATTTGTTCCATTTCTTTGAAAAAACTTGAGGGGGGGCACCTGGGTGGCTCAGTCATTAAGCATCTGCCTTAGGCTCAGGTCATGATCCCAGGGTCCTGGGATTGGACCCCACATTGGGCTCCCTGCTCTGCAGGAAGTCTGCTTCTCCCTCTCCCACTCCCCCTGCTTGTGTTCCCTCTCTCGCTGTCTCTCTCTCTCTCTGTCAAATAAATAAATAATCTTAAAAAAAAAAAAAAGAAAAAACTTGATGGCATTTTGATAGGGATTGCATTAAATGTGTAGATTGCTCTAGGTAGCATAGACATTTTCACAATATTTGTTCTTCCAATCCATGAGCATGGAATGTTTTTCCATTTCTTTGTGTCTTCCTCTCTTTCATGAGTATTCTATAGTTTTCTGAGTACACATTCTTGCCTCTTCGGTTAGATTTATTCCTAGGTATCTTATCGTTTTGGGTGCAATTGTAAATGGGATTGACTCCTTAATTTCTCTTTCTTCTGTCTCGTTGTTGGTGTATAGAAATGCAACTGATTTCTGTGCATTGATTTTATATCCTGCCATTTTACTGAATTCCTGTATGAGTTCTAGCAGTTTTGGGTGGAGTCTTTGGGTTTTCCACATAAGGTATCATATCATCTGCAAAGAGTGAGAGTTTCATCACTTTACCAATTCTTTACCGATTCGGATGCCTTTTATTTCTTTTTGTTGTCTGATTGCTAAGGCTAGGACTTCTAGTACTATGTTGAATAGCATTGGTGACAGTGGACATCCCTGTTGTGTTCCTGACCTTAGGGGAAAAGCTCTCAGTTTTTCCCTATTGAGTATGATATTCACTGTGGGTTTTTCATAGATGGCTTTTATGATATTGAGGTATATACCCTCTATCCCTACACTGTGAAGAGTTTTAATCAAGGAAGGATGCTGTACTTTGTCAGATGCTTTTTTTGCATCTATTGAGAGGAACATGTGGTTCTTCTTCTTTCTTTTATTAATGTATTGTATCACATTGATTGATTTGCGGATGTTGAACCAACCTTGCAGCCCAGGAATAAATCCCATTTGGTCGTGGTGACTAATCCTTTTAATGTACTGTTGAATCCTATTGTCTAGTATTTTGGTGAGAATTTTTGCATCCATGTTCATCAGGGATATTGGTCTATAGTTCTCCTTTTTGATGGGGTCTTTGTCTGGTTTGGGGATCAAGGTAATGGTGGCCTCATAAAACGAGTTAGGAAGTTTTCTTTCCATTTCTCCTTTTTGGAACAGTTTCAGAAGAATAGGTATTAATTCTTCTTTAAATGTTTGGTAGAATTCCCCTGGGAAGCCATCTGGCCCTGGGCTCTTTGTTGGGAGAATCTTGATGACTGCTTCAATTTCCTAAGTGGTTATGGGTCTGTTCAGGTTTTCTGTTTTTTCCTGGTTCAGTTTTGGTAGTTGATACATCTCTAGGAATGCATCCATTTTTTCCAGATTATCTAATTTTTTGGCATATAGTTGCTCATAATATGTTATTATAATTGTTTGTATTTCTTTGGTGTTGGTTGTGATCTCTCCTTTTGTTCATGATTTTATTTATTTGGGTCCGTTCTCTTTTCTTTTTGATAAGTCTGGCCAGGGGTTTATCAATCTTATTAATTCTTTCAGAGAACCAGCTCCTAGTTTCATTGATCTCTTCTGTTCTTTTGATTTCTATTTCATTGATTTCTGCTCTGATCTTTATTATTTCTCTTCTCCTGCTGGGTTTAGGCTTTATTTGCTGTTCTTTCTCCAGCTCCTTTAGGTGTAGGGTTAGGTTGTGTATTTGAGACCTTTTTTGTTTCTTGAGAAAGGCTTGTATTGCTATATACTTTCCTCTTAGGACTGCCTTTGCTGTATCCCAAAGATTTTGAACAGTTGTGTTTTCATTTTCATTGGTTTCCATGAATTTTTTAAATTCTTCTTTAATTTCCTGGTTGACCCATTCATTCTTTAGTAGGATGCTCTTTAGCCTCCATGTATTTGAGTTCTTGACAACTTTCCTCTTGTGACTGAGTTCGAGTTTCAAAGCATTGTGGTCTGAAAATATGCAGGGAATGATCCCAATCTTTTGGTACCGGTTGATACCTGATTTGTGACCCAGGATGTGATCTATTCTGCAGAATATTCCATGTGCACTAGAGAAGAATGTGTATTCCGTTGCTTTGGGATGGAATGTTCTGAATATATCTGTGAAGTCCATCTGATCCAGTGTGTCATTTAGAGCCTTTATTTCCTTGTTGATCTTTTGCTTAGATGATCTGTCCATTGCAGTGAATGGGGTGTTAAAGTCCCCTACTATTATTGTATTATGTTTCTTTCATTTTGTTATTAATTGGCTTATCTAATTGGCTGCTCCCATGTTAGGGCCATAAATATTTACAATTGTTAGATCTTCTTGTTGGATAGACCCTTTAAGTATGATGTAGTGTCCTTCCTCATCTCTTATTATAGTCTTTGGTTTAAAACCTAATTTGTCTTGGGGCGCCTGGGTGGCTCAGTTGTTAAGCGTCTGCCTTCGGCTCAGGTCATGATCCCAGGGTCCTGGGATCGAGCCCCACATCAGGTTCCCTGCTCAGCAGGAAGCCTGCTTCTCCCTCTCCCATTCCCTTGCTTGTGTTCCCTCTCTCACTGTGTCTCTCTCTGGCAAAAAAATAAAATCTTAAAAAAAAAAATCTAATTTGTCTGATGTAAAGATTGCCACCCCAGCTTTCTGTTGATGTCCATTAGCATGGTAAATGGTTTTCCACCCCCTCATTTTAAATCTGGAGGTGTCTTTGCATCTAAAATGAGTCTCTTGCTGCATATCGATGGGTCTTGTTTTTTTTTTTATCCAATCTGATACACTGTGTCTTCTGATTGGGGCATTTAGCCCATTTACATTCAGGGTAACTATTGAAAAATACAAATTTAGTGCCATTGTATTGCCTGTAAGGTGACTGTTACTGTGTATTGTCTGTGTTCCTTTCTGGTCTATGTTACTTTTAGGCTCTTTCTTTGTTTAGAGGACCCCTTTCAATATTTCTTGTAGGGCTGGTTTCATGTTCGCAAATTCTTTTAGTTTTTGTTTGTCCTGGAAGCTTTTTATCTCTCCTTCTATTTTCAGTGACAGCCTAGCTGGATATAATATTCTTGGCTGCATATTTTTCTCGTTTAGTACCCTGAATATATCATGCCAGTCCTTTCTGGCCTGCCAGGTCTCTGTGGACAGGTCTGCTGTCAATCTAATGTTTCTACCATTGTAGGTTACAGACCTCTTGTCCCGAGCTGCTTACAGGATTTTCTCTTTGTCTCTGAGACTTGCGAGTTTTACTATTAGATGTCAGAGTATTGACCTATTTTTATTGATCTTGAGGGGGGTTCTCTGTGTTTTCCGGGCACAGAGAGGGGGTTCTTTTGATGCCTGTTTCCTTCCCCAAATTAGGGAAGTTCTTTGCTGTAATTTGCTCCAATATACCTTCTGCCCCTCTCTTTCTTCTTCTGGGATCCCAATTCTGATGTTGTTTCGCTTTATGGTATCACGCATCTGTCGAATTCTCCCCTTGTGATCCAGTAGTTGTTTATCTCTCTTTTTCTTAGCTTCTTTATTCTCCATCATTTGGTCTTCTATATCACTAATTCTCTCTTCTGCCTCATTTATCCTAGCAGTTAGAGCCTCCATTTTTGACTGCACCTCATTAATAGCCTTTTTGATTTCCACTTGGTTAGATTTTAGTTCTTTTATTTCTCCAGAAAGGGATTCTGTAGTATCTTCTGTGCTTTTTTCAAGCCCAGATAGTATCTTTATAATCATTAATATGAACTCTAGTTCCTACATCTTACTAATGTCTGTACTGATTAGGTCCCTGCCAGTCGGTACTGCCTCTTACTCTTTTTTTTTTTGAGGTGAGTTTTTCCATCTTGTCATTTTGTCCAGGGGAGAATAGATGAATGAGAGAACAAAATAGCAGCTTATGGATATTAATTTATTTGTTGAGGGGAGAAGGCATAGTTTTGTAGTGACTCTCATTTATGGGAATGGCTTCATCCAGGATTATGCAGCATTCAGTTATAGCACCAGAGAAGACAGAGGGTGGGGGAGTCAAGTCAGTTCAAGACGGGTCGTTTTCTAGGGTTGGGTATGTATGTCTTACATAGGCTGGTGGGAGAAAGTTGAGGGTACTAGGAAGAAAGTAATTGAAGTAATTGGGGTTGAGGGCAGTAAGAAGAAAATGAGGAAGTGATTGGTATAATAAAATGGGAGAAACAAGGAGATTTTGGATACTGGAGAGCTTATGAGCCCAGAAAACAGCTGTTGTAACAATAAAGGGAAGGAGCTGAAGAGTTACTAGTTATTGAGATATTACAGCTCATGATTTTGTAGGTAGAGCAATTTACATATTGCTACTATCCATAGAAATGGGTTGCTTTGGTATAGGTGAAGGTTGTTGGGAGTTGAGGAACAAAAGGAACGCTGAAGGACAGGTTGAAGAGTGCATTGGTCTCAAGGACATTGGGAACCTGCCATAACAAGTCAGAGAATAAGTATGTATAGAAATTTTATAAACTGGTTCCAGGGGCACCTGGGTGGCTCAGTCGTTAAGTGTCTGCCTTCAGCTTGGGTCATGACCCCAGGGTCCTGGGATCGAGCCCTGCGTCTGGTCCCTGCTCAGCAGGAAGCCTGCTTCTCCCTCTCCCACTCCCCTTGCTTGTATTCCCTCTCTCACTGTGTCTCTCTGTCAAATAAAATCTTTAGAAAAAATAAATAAACTGGTTCCAGAGTCCTCAATGAATGAGGTAGCTAAAATACTGGGAAGACTAGAAGGTGGCATAGTTTGATGGTATATATCTGAAAGGAAACAGGACTTTTGATAAGTATACTTAAGTAATCATCTGAAGTGCTTATAGAGATTCAGGGCAATGCCCATTGAGGGTGGGAGAATGGGTCCTTCAAGGCTCTACAGGGCCAGCTGTGCTTCAAGGGGAAGAAGTTGGTGAGTCACAGTGGTTTTAGGGGATGACAGTATAGAAAAGAGTCATTGAAGAGAGGGGGTCATGGATGAACAGCGTAATAAGCATGCCAGCATAAGTTGAGGTCCAAAGAGGTTTTAGAAGCTTGAGAAAGTTAGCAGACTCCAATCTTTATTCAACCTTCTGTTGGAGTGTTGTGGAGAAATTGCTCTGGTGTCTTCAAAGAGAATGTTTTCTAGTTAGGAACCTTGGTTTCTATCTAGAGTTTTAATTGGTAGAACTGGAGAGACCTTGAGCAATTTGGGGAGAACAGATGTCCCTAGGATTTTGGAACAGGAATTAACCATATCCCTCAGTCTCATGAGAGGTAAGAACTCAGAATTTTTAGTAGGACTAAAATCACAGATTATTAAAGACTGCATGCTTGGCTTGAGGATGTGTTTGCTTTTTTGTTTTTTATTTCTTTTCTGCTTTTATAGCTCTTTTTCATCTGGCTTTATAGGGAGTTGAATTTACAGAACCCATAGAGGTTTTTGATACTTAGAACTGTGCCTGGAAAACAAATATTTATACATTATTATTATTATTACTATTATTACTACTACTACCAGTAATAGCATTATAACTTATTTATTAGGAACAAAGTTCTTTATTTCCCTGTGAAAGATGTTTTAAGTTTAAATTCGGAAGTTGTTGATCACTTAAGATTATTTTTTTTCTAAAGCTTTTTATCTTAGTGCTAGTGACATAGTATGGTATCCAAGCTTTCTGAGATTAGAAAAAAGAGGTAAAACCTGTTGACTTTTTTCTTCCTCTTTTGAAAATTTTAGGTTAACTTTACATATAATGAAATGTGCAAATTTTAAATGTACAGTTGATTGGATTTTGAGAAATGCATACACCTATGTAAACACTACCCCAGTTAGATAAGAACGTTTTTATTACCCGGAAGTTCCCTGGTGCCCCTTTGCAATCAGTTCACCAATCTCTCTCCCACCCCCTTTCCTAGGCAACCACACTGATCTGATTTCTATCACCATAAATTAGTTCTGTCTGCTTTAGAATTTTATATAAATGAAATTATATAGTGTGTAGTCTTTCATGTATAGCTTCTTTTGCTCACAAAGTCTGCGAGATTCATCCCTTTTGTTACAAAGTCTCAACAGTTTATTTTCATTGCTGAATAGTATTCTATTATATGAATATACCACAATTGGTTGTTAATTCATCTGGTGATGCACATTTGTATTATTTCCAGCTTTGGCTCTTCTGAATAAAAGTGTTATCAACATTCATATATAAATTTTTTTGTGGACATACGTTTTCATTTCTTTTGGGTAATGACCTAGGAATGGAACTACGGGTTCATAGGGTATGTGTATGTTAACTTTATACAAAACTGCCAGTTTTCCAAAGTAATTTAACATTTTCATACTCCCAGGAATGTGTGAGAGACACAATTGCTCCAACATGTTTGCCAACCTTCAGTAATTCTTATAGGTGGAAATGATATCTCATTGTTGTTTTAACTTGTATTTCTCTGATGATTAATGATGTTTGGCACCTTTTCATATGCTTATTTTCCATTTTTATATGTTTTCTTATGAGAGGTATGTTCACATCTTTTGCCCAATTTATTGAATTGTATTATCTCTTTTTAGTTTGTAGGAGATCTTTATATAATTTAGAAACAAGTCCTTTTTTTAAGAAAGTCGTGCTGTGAATCTTTTCTCCTAGTTTTTGACTTGAACTTCATTTTCCTAACAATGTCTTTTGAGGAGCAGAAGTTTTTAATTTTGATGATGACCAGTTCATCTGTTTTTTTCTCTTTTGGTTCATGTTTTGTGTGACCAGTCCAAGAAATCTTTATTTACCCTAGGTTGTGAAGATACTCACTACATTTTCTTCTAGAAGCTTTTATACTGTTATTTTTTTACATTTAGGTTTTTAATCTATCCCAAATCAGTTTTTGTGTGATATGTAAAATAAGGGTCAAGATTTTTCTCTCTTTACTTTTACCAGGTTTTGGAGTCCAGCTGGTGACAGAATATCCACACTAAGTTTTTATCTGTTTTGATCCTTTGTTTTCTGAAATAATATTAGTTTCCAACTATGATTGTGAGATCTCCATCTTGACCTCTGCATACCATGAGGTTTCAGGCTCACAGTATAGATTCAGTAATGAGATTTACATTTTGGTTGATCTCCCCTGTACCCTTTGCCTCCAGTGTGTGGAATATATATGTCATGCATTACTAGAGGGACACCTAGACACAACTTTAAATAACAGCAAATCAATTGAGAGAAAGTAACCCTGCTTTTAGTCATTCAGTTCTTTTGGATTGAGAAAGCCTCTATTTGATTCTTTACTTATTTCAAATACTTGCTAATACCCTCCCTCCCTTTTTGTAAGTAGTGAGATGGACTCAAGCTCACTCACTGCCTTGCTAGGCACCAGTGTTCAGCTAGAATTTAGTAATATTTTGCTTTCCTTTTAAGTGATTTTTTTTTTTTTGCTACCTTGTATTTTTTCACAATAATTACTAATTTTCCACTGAAGAGAGTGATTAAATTTTACCTTTAAAATTTTTGTTTTAAAGGGTGCCTGGGTGCCTCAGTTGGTTAAGCAACTGCCTTCGGCTCAGATCATGATCCTGGAGTCCCTGGATCGAGTCCCACATCGGGCTCCCTGCTCGGCAGGGAGTCTGTTTCTCCCTCTGACCCTCCCCCCTCTCATGTGCTCTCTCTCATTCTCTATCTCTCAAATAAATAAATAAAATCTTTAAAAAAAATTTTTGTTTTAAAAAATTTAATCGATTTTAAAGAAAAATGTTAAATACAGGTAGGATGAAGGGGGATGACAGAATTGGAGAATGTGGTATGTGTTGGAGGTTGGATGTGGCCCTGATGGAAAAGGTGTATGGGAGTAAGTGAAATTTGGGAGTTGCTTCTCCAGCATTTCTCAGGTGTCTCAGTTATTTCTGCTTTATCTGCAGAACTGACTTGTTTAACAGGTGTTTCCTGAGCATCTGCTTTGTGCAGAGAAGTGTCCTGAGAATATGAGGAGAAATCTGGTGTTCTCCACCTTGTCTAAGGTAGGGGAGAGGACATGTGTTGATGTGGCTACTAGTGTGAGTGTATGATGGTAAATGCTGTCAGAGCAAGTGGCCAGGATGTCTTTGCCCATGAGGAAGGGGAGGTCATCTCTAGCTGGGGTCTTGAGGCCTTGGCTCAAACTAATGTTTTTACAAAACTACATGTCTTTCTCCCTTCTATCTTGAATCTCTCTTCCTAAATCTCCATCAGTTTTGGTGGGAGAAGGGACTGTCGTTTGTAGGCATTACTCTGAGAAGGACTGTGTCCAAAAGGAAGTCACGTTCATCCTCAGAAGACAGTGGCTCCCAGAGTTCCTCATCTAGCACACCTGTGTTTAGTTGGATATTTACTTAATTGTTTTGAGTCCCAGGTTCTTCTTTATTGATGATAGTGAAGCCCAGTATCCTTCCTGCTTCATTAGACAGCATATGTAAGAGACATTTATGATGTACATTTGTACATCCATATTATTTTCATTCTTATTAGTATTTGAAATACTGATGGTTAATGATTTTGAGTGCATTTTAGGTGTTTAATTCTTTTTTTCTCTTTTTTTCCCCCTAGGTCTTGATGCAGAACTTTATTATGTGAGAAATGACCTTATTAGTCACTATGCTCTATCCTTTAACCTGTTAGTACCCAGTGAGACAAATTTCCTGCACTTCACTTGGCATGCAAAGTCCAAGGTAAGAGAGTGGTCAACCAGAGATGCCAAGACAGGACCACTCAGGCCCAGAGGCCGATGCAAGGGCTGTATCTGAGGGATGGGCTGCCGTCTGTGTAAAAGGGTCTGTGGGTGGTGGGCTGTGGCAGTACTGGGTCTTTTCAGATTTATGTTTTAAATCTTTAGCCTGTTCTTTTTTTTTCTTTGTTAAAGATTTTATTTATTTATTTGGCAGAGAGAGAGAGCACAGCAGGGGGAGTGGCAGGAGAGGGACAAGCAGACTCCCCACTGAGCAGGGAGCCTGATGTGGGGCTCGATCCCAGGATCCTGGGATCATGACCTGAGCCAAAGGCAGATGCTTACCTGACTGAGCCACCCAGGTGCCCCTCTTTAGCCTATTCTGTTAGACTTTCTCAAGTCCTTTAAAATGAAGGTAGCCATCATTTATGTGACTAGCTAATGACAAAACACTTACATCCTTTCAGGCTTTTCAAGGAGGGATGCAGATCTAGTTTGAAGAGGGAACAGTTGGACCTGCTAATGACTGCTGTTACTGTGAACTGATAACAGTAGAAGATGGGGAAGTGGGCTAGGTGTTTTGGACATGTTTGATATAATGGATACAGGTCTGCCATTTATAGAGAAATGGTAAAAGTGGGATACAACAGATGCAGGCACCCATGTGTGCTGAGGCTAAGCTCCTTTAACAGTAAGGGACCTTCTGCCTGGCTTACTTGTTGCTAAATTCTTCACATTTTCTCTGACTGACTCCATGAACATAGGTTTTCTCATAGGTCAAAGAATGGGGGCTGAGGGTAGAGCCCACCTCCTCCAATCAACTTTAATTTCTTTTATTAGCATTATAATAAACAATAGGATTTTATTTGGGAAATAAAAATAGTTTTGCTACTAAAATCTCTTCGAGTTTTTTTTTTTTAAGTATTATAAAGTGGTGTCTGTCCTGACATTTGTGGCAAAGTCGTTTAAATTTGATGACTTTAACAAGATCTTTTTATCTACTTAGAAAACAGTAAAGAATATTAGGAAAATTCAAGTATTAATAGAATTGTTTTTACAACTATTGAGACTTTGTAGATCTATACCCCAAAGTAATCATTGTTTATAGTTTGGTATACTTCAAACTCATTTTTTTAAAAATCTTTTTAAACAAAAAGGGGATTTTATCATACCTATATTGTACAACATTTTTCCCCTTACTAATACTGTATTTCGGCATCTTCCCATTTCTCTACTTGTAGATTTAACTCATTTTCTTTAATGGCCTTATAGTATGATATTATATGGATATATGATTATTTCTTAAGGGCCTCACTGACTCATGGATTTTTGATAGCATTTCACTATTTCAAACAATGCTTCCTTTCACTGTTAGAGATAGTTTCCTTCAGTTCATCTGGCAGGCAAAATCCATGGCACAGGGATAGGGAAAACAGTTGGTAGTTCATCTTTTGTTGATGTTTCTTCCTTTGTTATTGATGAATATAGAAACAGAAAAAATATGTGTGCAAATGTGTACCTGGATATATGTATGTATGTATGTGTATGTATATATAGGTATATATGTGTGTCTGTATACATGCATTGAGAAATTTTTGTGCACTTGTGGAATTATTTTTGAGTAGTAAGTTATCACCAAGTAGTGAAATGGCAGGGTCAGAGTGTGCATGTTTAAAATTTTGGTTGATATTGCCAAATTATTTCTCCCTTCCCTCTCCCAAGATGGTAGCAATGAACCAGCGTTCCTTGCCAAGTGAATAGGGGTGCTTATTTCTTCAATTCACTTATTTTTTTTTTTAAAGATTTATTTATTTATTTGAGAGCGAGAATGAGAGAGCATGAGAGGGGGGAGGGTCAGAGAGAGAGAGGCAGACTCCCTACTGAGCAGGGAGCCCGATGCGGGACTCGATCCCTGGACTCCAGGATCATGACCTGAGCCGAAGGCAGTCGCTTAACCAACTGAGCCACCCAGGCACCCTTCAATTCACTTATTAACACTAAATATTTTAAGTATAGTTGTTTGCTAATCAGATGAGTAAAAATGATTATATAACTACCCATATATTCATATTATTATTACAGTTGATCCTTGAATAATGTGGGGGTTATGGGATACTGATGCCCCCCTGTAGTCGAAAATTCATGTATAACTTTTGACTCCCCCACACTTAATCACTAATGGTCAAATAACACATATTTTGTATGTTATTATATACTGTAAATCTTACAATAAAGTAAGCTAGAGATAAGAAAATGTTAAGAAAATCATAAGGAAGTGAAAATCCATTTACGGTATTACACTATAAAAAAAAAAATCCATGTAAATGGACCTGTGCAGTTCAAACTGGTGTTATTCAAGGATCAACTATATATATATATATACTCAAGCATACATTACAGAAACATTATACACACATATTCATACAGGCATTAAAATATAGCTGCAGTAATGCGATTAAAGTTGACTTAGCTTGGATTCTGGGTAAAACATGTGCCTTGTCTGGAGCACCTCAACTATCCAACATTGTTGCCTTGGGGTATCCAAATATGGGCCTGCTTTTTTAGTGGTGGATTCATCTTTAGGGTAAAACCTGCAAAAACAGAGGTCAAGAGAGAAAATTCATGTGAAACAATTAAGAACATTTAGTAAATGGTAACCTGGATATGCTGAAGTGCCAAAAGATACAGATAATTCAGAAAAGGTTCACATGAGACATTTTAATCTGAGATATGTCAGTTTCAATGAGTAGGCACCTGAACTCTTCAAAGAAACTGCACTAACACATTTTCCAGTATTCTTATATAACATTATGTGACATTATTTAGGGGTGGGGGTAGCTTTTAATTTTGATATAAGTTCCAACATAAAAATTACAAGAATAGTACAAAGAATTCTCCTATATCGTTTACCCAGATTCACTGATTATTACTGGTTTGCTTCATTTGCTTACTTTATCATTCATTCTTTCTCCCCACCCTCAGGCACACACACTTTTTTTCTCGAACTGTATGAAATGAATTGCAAGCATCCTGTCCCTTTAGCCTTAAGTACATCAATTTATATGTTCTCAGAATAAGGGCATTCTTTACATAACCAGAGTATAGTGATCAAAATCAGGAAACTTAACATTGATACAATACTATTATCTAATGTATAGTATTCACATTTCATCAGTTATTCTGATGATGTTCTTTATAGGTCTTTTTTTATTTGATTCAGGATCATGCATGCAGTTGGTTGATGTACCTTTAGTCCTCTATTAATCTGGAACATTTCTTTGGCCTTTTTTCGTGTGTCTTGACCTTGATATTTTTGAAACACAGTGTCCCTCAATTTGAGTTGTCTGAGGTTTCCTCATGATTAGATTCAGGAATGTCTCTTTGCTAGTAACACCCCAAAAAAGCTGTCCTTCACAGTGCACATGGTATCAGCTTATCCCATTACTGGTGATCTCTGCTCACTCAGTTCACTAGGTTCCTCCACTGTGAAGTTTTCTCCTCTATAATGAGTAAGTAATTGTGGGGAGATTTTGTGAAATCATATTTTAAAAATTCCATTCTTTATCATGCTTTCAACTGCTAGTTTCTGCATCTGTGTTTAGAATTAGTTTTCACTTTTTAGCCAGTGCTGTTGAAGAGATTTGTATGTTCCCTCTCACTGGAAGAGGTCAGATCCACATTCGGTAAATATTAGGTGGGAGTATTGTAGAAGGAATGGGAATTCAAGCATTTGTGGAGTAGCTGGTCTTGAATTTTAAGTTCCCTTGCTACTCTGAGATCCAGTGTTTCTGTGAACATCTTTCAGGCAGAGAAGCTTCTTATATTCTCCAAAAAATTGATACTTAATCCTTTGTTACTTTTCCTACTTTTAATGCTGATGAATATAAAAACACAATAATACATATATTTTGAAGTAGTGAAAAATCTAATGAAATAGAGAATCTACTATTCTGTTGACCTTGAATAGGGTGTGATTATTTCTGGACCCACTTAGGAAAAAATAATGATACATCATGCGAATGGTTCCTGGGCAATTATATGGATAGTGACTTGTGAATAAAAAGGCAGTGTGGCATGTGGCAGTTGTAATTGAACAGAATTCAACCTTCTCTTAACCTTTCCTTTTTAAAAATACACATACATTGGATGTTTTTATTTGGAGTGAGTTTCAGGGATCTGATATTGCTGATAGTGGATGTCTGAGGAATTTTAGGAGCCTGCCACAGGAGGAAGTTGGAGTGGAGGAGAGTAGAGAGAGGAAAGGGTTCAGATGAATATACATATTTGAAAGGGTTCAGATGAATATATGTACTTGTACTGGCCTAGGCACAGCGTGGGTCAGGAGGCGCCCTGGTATAGCTCTATGGTCCTTCTAAATTCTTAATGAATAATTTCTAAACTACTTCTGTGGCAGGTTTTAAATACCATCCTTAGTGCACATTTGAGCTACTATTGCTGGTATGATATTCCTGGTAAGGCGGAAAGAAGTTCCCTGACTTGTTGGAGGGCGTCACCACCTATTTACACATCTAGCCAGAATCCTAGGGGGGGGCTATACTTCTTCTCCTACACCTACCAAGTCCAGTTGATTATCTCTCATAATTATACCTTAAATTCATCTCCTACCTCTTTCTGGACCTGATGCCCCATCTGTAGTTTGGGCCTTCATTGTTTCTTAACGAGATATGGAAATAGTTTTCTAACTGGTCTCCTTGCCTCTGGACTGACTTCTTGCTGCACTGCTGCCGCACCTCACCCCCCACCCTCTGCCCCCCAAAACTACTCCAGGGCTCTCAGTTGCCACCAGAATAAAGTTCTGATTTCCTAGGAAGCCTTTATGATCTTGTTTCTGCCTTTCTTTTCTACTTCCTCTTCAGCTAGTTGTTTAGTGCCATTTTGTTTTGCAATGTTTTGAATGCTCTGGACTCTGTTACATTGCTGCTGTTTGCACTGCTAGAAATGCCCTTTCCCCATTCTTTATCTCTTGAACTCCTGTTCATCTCATAAATCTCAGACCTGGTGTCACCTCTCTGTTGGCTATGTCAAGTGCTCCTTTCTGCACCATGGCACCCTTCTCTTTCCTCTCTCATAGCCCTTGTCATACTCTAAGAATATTGTAATGGTTGATCTTCTTTTCTATCTCCCTCCTAGATGCAAAGCACTTCAAAGGAGGAACTCCTTTTCATCTGTCTCTGTGTTCCCTCTTCCTGGTATATAGCACCTGGTACTTAGTTACAGGTGCTCTTTTACTGACCACAGAAGAGATGCACAGGTAGAAGCCACAAAGCACAGCTCAACAAACAGGGATCTTCTTAGTGGTTAGAGCTTTTTAAGGTTGGAATGTATTAGGAATGGTGAATTTCCTATTTCTAGAAGTGTGAAACATAGGCTGGGTACACTTGACACCAGTTGTCCACCTGGGATTTGTCAGGTATTTCACTGTGATTAAAGTTACAAATTTGAAGACATGAATGGAATTCATAGATTGAATATATAGCTAAACTAATTTCGCAAGTTCATCTGTAACAGGATTTAGAATTTAGGGGCAAGTAATCATCTTCTATCTTAAAATATTTTATAATAAAAATCTAAGGAATATGTTTGTGTTAATCCAGTTTCAGGCTTTGGCCGCATTGCAACCCCTAATTCCAGTTTTATGTCATAATCTCTTTGGTAATTTTGGCACAGTTGAGTAATTAAACTTTGTTTATTTTAAAAATTTATCTTTTGAATAATAATGTATGCATATGGTACAAAATTCAAAAGGCATAAGGGGTATACAGTGAAAAATAAGCCCTCTATACTTTGCTAGTCCATCCCCAACCAATCTAGACACCAAGTTGCCCTTCCATTGGCAACCACTGTTATGTGATTCCTGTCTCCCATTCTAAAGGTAGTCGGTACACAGATAAGCATCTTTGTGTGTGTATGTGCGCGTGCGTGTGTGTATATATATATATTTTAACAAGTAACATACTGCGTACTTTCTGCAGTTTGCAGAGCACTGAACAACATATCCTGGTAAAGTTTCTCTGTCACTGCATATAGAGTTGAATGTTTTTTCTTTCAAATCACTGAAAAATACACTATATGGTTACAGTTTGGTTTATTGATCAGTTATTATGAGAAAAAAAATAAGACCCAGATTTGGGAAGGGACTTGCTTAAGGTAGTAGAAGCGGAAGACAGAGGAGATAGAGGTGACTTGAAATGGGAAGGTCACACAAGGGGGTAAGATGTGGCTTCTTCACCTGAGAAGACACAGAGGGTTCTTCACCTGATCATGTTGGCTCTAGGGATACAATCATGAAATTTCTGGAGGAAGGCCACAGCTCCTAAGCTTTAACACTTTATCAGAAGTTCTCAGTTCTTGCTTTTTAAGGTGTGCCAGGAGGTAAAATATTTGCTTCCAAATATCTCCAGGCTCTCCTTGACATACCCGTTCACACTGTAGATATTTTAACATTAGTTTTCACACATCAAAGCTTTTGCTAATAGTGTTGCTTTTCAGTGTTTACCTGGTGGTTGTTTTGTCTGCCAGACCGACTGTGGTCTTCTCAGAGGCTGAAGCTGTATCTTAGTGAGTGGTGGTTAAATACCATTGGTTAATTGCATTTGCAGGTGGGATGAGAACTCTGGTATTTCTTCTCTTTCACAAGACCACATGGTCAAAAAAAGCAAAGACTACTAGGTGGTTTTAACAAATAGTTTCTTCTGTATTCCAGAACATTCACTAATATATGGGAAAAAAGCATGCCACTGCATCTGTTAAGTGTCAGTAGACGTTTTAGGCAGCTGGAAGGCAAAAATATATCAAAATATAGCAGAATACTCCCCCAACTCACATCCACTCTGTAGCTGTTCTCTGGTTTCAGGAAATCTTCATCCTTGTCAGGAGAGTCTGCAGGGAACTTGTCCAGAGTTCCTACAGCAGCCCCAGGCCAGCCGGCAGTATCTCCTGCAGAGTGGGATTTCTGTGAAAAAGGCAGCACTTCTGGTAAATTCAGAGAAATTAAAAGGCTATACGGCTATAGGCAAATGTATTCACGTTAAATCTGTACTGTGTTCCAGAAGGAAATGGCTTTATTCATCAGCTGCCTATTTGCAATTGCCATTTGTTTCCAAGTAAGGGAATATTACCAAAAATGTTTATTTTTTAGCTTATTCAAATATTTACATTTTCTCTAGCTTCTTTTCTGAAACATTTTGGCTCACTCTTTTTTTCTGATAAACAACTGCTGTTTAGATTTCCTTTGTTCCAGTAGATTATGAATGTTAGCTTTAGAACGGATCTGTTTCTTCAAAGGATCATGGGCAAGTGAGAATCCATATAGATCGATACATGGCAAAGTAAAGAAAATTGGACAGTGATAATTGGCAGTTTGTTCTCTAACCCCAGAAACTGCAGTCTAAAAAATTAATATCCTAAGGATTTCAGAGAGAGAAGAGAACTGCCTTGTGAATGCCTGGCATGTTTAGATAGTCCCTCAAAAAGGGAGCCAGCAGAGGGGCAGGCTTCTGTGCTTTATACTCCTTGTTCCTCCAGGCTACTTTTCTAGCCAAAGGGTCAGCCTTCGCAAATCTTCTACCCAGCTCCACTCACAAGCTCATTTCCCTCCTCCTCGCCTCTCTGAGATACTCGGGTGCTAATCTTGTCCCCTGCCCTCTGCATTGCCATTAGGGCCTTTGACCCCGTTTGCCATTCTCTGCTTTCCTAGAAGTTCTGGTCCTTGGTTAGCTGTGCCTCTGCTTATAATAACTGAGACCTAGAATAAAAGAGACAGCAAATGTGGGGAAACATACATTTGGCTTTGAATCTGTTAAGTTTGAGAGCGATAAGATTATAATATATATATATATATATCTAGTAGGTAATTGGGCATATGGGAGAGCTTGAAGGTATAAGAGAGTGAGAGACAAGTGGATGATACGAGATTCTATCAGTGGTGAAATGGACTAGAACCTAACATACTAGAAGAGAGTTCATTATTTAGAGAGGAGGATATATCTCTCCTTGGGACTGGAGTACAGAGGTTGAGTACTCTAACAGATCTCTCTGGTGCTGATAAGAATGACAGAAAGGAGGTTCCTGTGGGTTAGCTGAAAGAGATGACGACATTGTCTGAAGAGTGAGGAAGTAGTAAGGGCAGCAGGTGGTGAAGTGGTGAGGTCCTGTGACATTGCAATGAGTAGACTAGGGAGGGAGAGGAGTTGTGAAGAAGGGCTTGCTGGCAGGATTAAGGGCCTGCTCTGAGCCTGGAGGGTCCTCTTTGTGTAGAAGCACCCTTCTCTCTGGGGATATGATTCCCTGCAGCAGTGCTGGGCAGCAGTAGAGTTAGCGATTGTCAGGGTGCTGGTGTGGCCCTCTGAGGCACGAGGGTGCCAATATGACTGTGTCGGTAAGTCGTCTTTGGAGCACAAGCTCTGGGAAGTGAAACCAAGTCCTTGTCTGGGCTAGAGAGGAGGGAAATAGCTGAATTGGCCATTGCATTCAGCTCTGAGCACAGCCCTTGGCTTACAGATGTGCTTCATAAATGTTGGCTGAATCAGAGTGGTGGAGACAACTGGTTTTGTAGGAATCAGAAATAGTGATGGGATCTTTGATTGGGTGGGATTTGTGCATTTGTTGTGGTTCTGGATTAATTCTTTATTATGTAGCAATGCTGAATACTTAATATTGGAGCCACCGGGAAGATGGCAGGAGACAAAGTGAGCCAAGGGCCAAGGCCTCTGCAAAGTTTTTGTCTGTTGTTGATGTTGATGGTATGAGAAATAGCCATCTTGAGTAGAATTTGTGAACTTCAGGATATAGGGGATTTTGCATGAGGGAAGAATGTCTAGAAAGAACCTAATGATCCTAAAAGAATCCTGTCTTGGCCCTGAGGGTCAGGTGTTGTAAGAACTGAATGATAGGGGAAGAGATGACTTCTGAGGAAAGTCAGGTTGCGGGAGAAGGTGGGGAAGACAATTGTGAAAAGCCTAAGAGTGTAGGAGGCAGTTTTAGAATAGTGGGGGTCCCAAGATGGAAGACAGAACAGAAGAGCTGCAGCAATGTTCTTGGCAGAGCACAGGAGTTTGTGTCAGAATCTCTGGGGTCAGTAGTAAGCTGTGCTTGTGGGGAAGTGGGGCAGTAGGGTAGCTACTCTGGAATGACTGCTGATGCCACTGGGGTCTGCATTTATCGGGCGGACCTATGCCAGCCTGAGAGCGTGTTGTATTAATTATCCTATTTGATCCTCATAATGTGTTGTAGTAGCCTCATTTTACAAAAACTGAAACTCCGAAAAGTAAGGGTCACAGAACCTCATGGTTCCAGTCCAGTTCTTGCTTTATTTCTTGTGCACTTGCCCTTCGTGTATTGTCCTGTTCAAAGATAGCATGGATATAGGGATATAGCCAATGCATTCCCTTAGTATTGTTGGAAAGCCTGCTCCTTCTTGGCCCAAATGCAGCCAGGGTGTAGCTGGCTCTCTAGCACCCCCTGGTGGCAGTGACAGTATTGTGGCGTGCTAAGGTAAGCGTGAACACTGACTAGCTCAAGGTACCAGTAAGTCCCGGATACGCAGCAGCAAGAACATTTTCTTTGTTGTGAACATGGCACTTACCAGATACAGCCTTTAACAATTGTTTGTATATGTATCTTAACTGCAAAGTAATAGTTTGATATTTGTATACCCCTACAGTGTTCAGGGACATTCAAGTATGAAAGTGTGAAAAGAGACCCACTCATAGGGGGAGTTAAATTCATTGGCATGAACGCTTCTTATCCATGCGTAGACAGATTTGCCCCAGCCAATCCCTTTCCTTATAAGCTAGGATGATACTCTCTTCCTATTTCTTTTCATCTTTATTATGTCCCGTTTCATTGGCTTTTTTCATTAGCATATAAACACATTGTAATACCTCTCATTAAAGAAAGAAAAACCTCAGAATCAGTACACACACACACACACCCCCGCCCCCCAACCTGGTTCCTTTTTTCCTGGTTAAGTTTCTTAAAGAATGGTTTCCTAAACCTGTTCCTACCACTCTTTTCCCAACCCATTGCTCCTTGGCTCTTGCCAGTTCTAGCTCTTCACCAAAACCACCCTTGTGACCACTGAATGGGAGAGGAGTACCATTCTTACCAAGACCCCAGCGGGGTGTACAAAGAGTAACGTGAAATGTAAGGCCTCATTAAAGGTCTTGAAGGTGGCAGCTGTTCCGAATTTCAGCTGTTGTTTTGCAGTTTGAGCTGTTCCTTCCATGACCATCAGTTTAGCAATAGGGCTGTATTTGTTGATGCTGGTTGGTTTTTGTTTTTGTTTTGTTTTTAAGATTTTATTTATTTATTTGCGAGAGAGGGCACAAACAGGGGTAACTGCAGGCAGAGGCAGAGGGAGAAGCAGGCTCCCCGCTGAGCAAGGAGCCCGATGGGGGGCTCGACCCCAGGACCCTGAGATCATGACCTGAGCCGAAGGCAGATGCTTAACCGAATGAGCCACCCAAGCGCCCCAGATGCTATTTGGTTATGTTAAGCCACCTTTGTAGGCCAGATATTGATAGTTGTTATTGGTGTTCCAATGATATCTTCATAATTACCTCTTTTCCTTTCTGGATTCTGAATTACTTGAGAAATAGATTCAGAGATTAGATGGGCTTCCAAACATAAACTTTCTTTATGGTGAAAGCTGGACTAGAGATATTCTTGAGATATGCTTTGTAATCTGCTTGTGGAGTGAGTGGATCTGCAGAGCAGACCTTCATCCACCAGCCACATGGAAGCCCTCAGAGCCTGGCATTTATCAATCAGAGAAGATATTGGTTACTAGTCAGTGGTCTGTAAATTACACATCTCAACAACTTGGCTCTTCATATCTGTCTCTTCAGGGCCTTTCTGTCCGTGGCTGTGTAGTCCTCAGCAAGATTTCTGAATCCTAGAACGAAGATTTTATAGGAGAGTTGTAGTACTGTTCTAGACATGAAATAGAGGGTGGCTTACTGGGTTGACTTTTTATCCAGTTGAAAATTCCTAGGACTGTTTATGACAAGTTGGATTTTGTTATAGCTAGGTTATTTGTACATTTGAAAGACTCATGCATTTACTAGTTCATGAGCTAATCATTGAAGTCAAACTGTTAGTGTCCTTTCTGTTACCACAGATTCAATTTGTTTGTTTCTACATTTTACAGGTTGAATATAAGCTGGGATTCCAAGTAGACAATTTTGTGGCTATGGACATGCCCCAGGTCAACATTTCTGCTCAGGGGGAAGTTCCACGCACTTTATCAGGTGAGTCTGAAAGAGTTAACATACTGTTTTCAGTTGTGTCCCCCATATCCCAAGAAGAACAGTTTAATAATTGATGCGTAGTATATCTTACTTGATAGGCTTAAGATGTATAAATACTTTGAAAAGTAATTTTTGAAAATCCTGATTATTTGCACTGTATTTTAAACCATCCCCTCTTTTCCATCCCTTCCAGAACTGTCTGTGCTCACTTCTTCCTTGTCTCCTTTTCTGCATTGCTGGCCTTGGCCTCCTCCTGTGTCTGGTCTTGTTCCTCTTGGACTAAATTCCCACACCGTGGCCTGGATCATCACTGAACACTCTTATCCGACCAAATGACATCAGTCCTATCAGGGCCCACTACCCCCATCAACTGAGTACATTGCAGACTCTCCCGCCATTATGCTGTTGTGTATCCTCTGCCCCTACCTGCCTGTCTGGCCCTGTTGCTGCATTTTGCCCCAGCATTCCAGTGGTACCGTACTACGTGCAGTTTTGACGTCCTTGCCTTTGCATGTGCCGGTCTGTGTATTTGGAACCCCCTTTTCCTCTTTTCTGTTTATTAAACTGTCATTCATACTAAATATTCAAGACTCAAAATCTCCACTGTCCTTTTTCTGCTTCCTTTTCTCCCCCCAGGTCTTAACTCTTTCTTCTGTTCTTCATACTCTGTAGGATCTTGTAATTTGACTGTTTTTGAACTGATCACATTATCTTGTAATTCTTTGTGCTTGTCTCTCCTTGCTGGCCTGTGGCTACCCTGAGGGCAGGAGCTGTCTTTTTCAGCCGTCTGCCCTTGGTGCCTAGCACTGCGTCTGCACAGGATAGTCATGTAATACATGTCTGACTAAATGATTTAAGTGTCATATATACCCAGTTTAACTACTGTTGAGCCAACCTTTTGAGAAGGGCTCCTGAAGATGTGAGATTTTAAGAAAAGCGAAGCGAACTTTTTAAAACTTAAAGTGTAAGCCGTGTACTTTCCACAATATAGCAGTATCATGGAACTCTTTCTGGCAGTCTCATCTGTTGTTATTAGTGACATACATTAAGCTTTAAGAAGGCATAGGAAGGCTTGCTCATTTTTATGGGGCAGTAAAGAAATTCAGAAATGCCCATATTTTTCATATGCTCATACAGATGATAGAATGATACTCTAAATTTGTAGAAAAAGAATCTTAAACTGAAAGATTGAAAAAAAAAAATGATTTGCACCAAAGTCTGTTATCTCGTTGCTGTAGTAATTGATTAAAGCCAGTTTCTTTTTAGAAAGGGTTTTTTTTTAATTCAGTTGATTAATTTATCAGGTTTATCAGTTTACAGGTTTATATTTAATCTCTTCATTAAGAGAAATACATAATTGCATTTTGGTGGTAAATTGTCTTTCCTTTTTATCAAGTAATTGCTGTTTTGTTGCTGATGTGACTGGTAAGGTAGCAGGGTTTACCTTATTCTGTAGCTTTACTATATTATAATAAGAGGACTTGTGAGACAAAGTGATCTATTAAAAATCATGAGCAAAAGTTGAAAATAGTGATCTCTTCCTTTATGTCTTGGCTTGTTCTTTAATGCTAACTTTTATATCTATAATGAATGAAGAAATACTTAATGTCTAAAGCTATGTAGTCTGAAGGTAAGTTCTGTGAAAATTTCTGTTTAGTATTATGTAAATGTATTATTTTTAGTTTTATGCAACAAAAATAAAGAATTCTAAAATAGTAGGTATTAATATTGATTTTTAGAAAAGTAAAATATCTTTTCTTTTTTGCTCTTTAAACAGTGTTTCGGGTCGAGCTTTCCTGTACTGGCAAAGTAGATTCTGAGGTTATGATACTAATGCAGCTCAACTTGACAGTAAATTCTTCAAAAAACTTTACAGTCTTAAACTTTAAACGAAGGAAAATGTGCTACAAAAGTAAGGAATTTATTTACCAGAGTGTGTGTTTTATATAGATGTGATAAGGTCATAAATATATTTTGTCATCTTTCTACAGATTTGTGACCAAATCTTGATGATAGTTGCAAGTGTGAAAAGAAAGAGCACTAACAGATGAAATTCTGAGATAATCGCCAGGTAGCTTGTTGCCAGGAATCTCCCTCGGGCCCTTCGTTCTCAAAATCTTTTCTCAGAATTGCTAACTTTCCACTAGGGATGTGAAATAGTACTCAAGTGGCTGGTCACCTCATTGTGATAGGGGCCCCTGAGTAACTGAGTGTTCACTGAGTTTTCCTTATAGAAGTGCTGATGCTCAGAAGCATTGCCTGGGGCCAGATGGACTGGGCCTGAGATGGGGACAAGTCACTTACCCTAAGTCTTAGTTTTTTCATTTGTAAACTGGGCATAATAACCTGTTTCAGAAGTTGTTCTTTTTTATTTTCTCTTAGATTAATTGAATCAAACCTAAATCTTAGAATACCATGTATGGGTACTTAATAGATGTTAGTAACTTTGGTTTTGAATAATCGGTTACTTAAGAAATTACAGTGGCTATGAGAATTCCTAGCACGTAGGCTGTAGATGAAAGAATTTTAGAGTTTCTCCTTAAAGGTCATCTAGTCCAACCTGCTCACTTTAAGTTGCACTAAGGTAAAGTGACCTAAATTTGCATGGCCACTTAGGTTACTATCTAAGATAGGGAAAATAAAACCCTCTAAACTTATTGAGTGCCTACTGTTGACAGCTGCTTTACTTCCATTGAACCCAGTTCTCTCTAGGCAGTGGGTCTCTCATTACCTCCATTTTCTCAGGAGGAAGCTGAGGCTCAGGGCATCTGACCAACTTGCCAAGGTCAGACAGCAGCTAAGTGGTACAGCTGGATGCAAACTCGTGCTCTTAGCGCCATTGTTAAACTCTCTCTCTCTCTCAAACATTTCCTACTTGAAATTAGTGCTGAGTGTTATGAAAGATCCTAATGCCAGCAAGTGAGTTACAATGGCTGATGTCAAGATACATGCCAGTAAAAAAGCTCTACTGCATTGGAATGGACATTTTTTAAATGGAAAGTTAGCAAGCACCTTTTAGCTTCAGTGTTTTGATACATTTTTCAGTTCTAATATTCTCAGTTATGTACCTACTTTCATGTAATTTTCAAGCCAAAGTGGACTTTAGAGTCTCTCTAGTTCAGTCTAGTCATTATATAATTGATATGAGGAGACTGGGCCCTAGAGAGACCGCCTAAGCTAGCACAGTCAGTCAGTGAGGAGTATAGAAGGCCTGGTTCCTGATCCCTAGGGAAGGGGATGTGACTGTACCATGGTGCTTCGCCTAATGTCTAAAGGCAGCATGATGGCCAAATGTGATGTGATCGATGGAGTCCACCACTTAGTAACCACTGAGGTTAAGGATCAGCCGACATTCAGAATGATCCCATACTTTGTCCATTTTCTTTAATATGTATGCGAAAATTAAATTAAAATACAGTTGGTGTAATTTTCTACTCTGTTTTAGACTTAAGTTTAATATAGTGCTCCCCTTTTCATTTGGTCGTTATACTTCTGGCCACCCCAGTTGTCCAGTTCATGGCTCTTTAATATGTGATCCTAATGTGTTTGTCTGGTTTTCTACCCTATTACATTTAAAAAATTGCAACAGAAAATATATCTGTACTATATCGAATGTTAATGGGTGTTACTGGTAAGAAAATGTTCCTTTTTTATGTGAGAGTGGGGACTGCTTGATCAGGTAAATTTCATTACTTAAGAACTCCTTAGAGCCTTTATACTCTGCTAATGTGAATTATGCACCTCCACAGAGGTTAAAATATGTGTTTCCCCCCAAACTTCTTGACCACAGAAACCCTTTTCATTGAGCATCTGTAAGCAATACCCATAGATTAGGAATTGGTGATTATAGTGATAATTATCAGAATCGTAATGTAGCATTTATTGTCTTGCAACAAATACTTTGTTAGTTCAGGCAGTGTTCTAAAAGAACACAAAACTATGTTAGAGAAAAACTCAGAAAATGTAATTAGAGTATTTAAGGATTTTCATGGAAAAGGAAGAATTTCTAAAGCATTTTTTATCTTTTTTTAAATTCAGAACTTGAAGAAGTAAAAACTTCAGCCTTGGACAAAAACACTAGCAGAACTATTTGTAAGTGTTACTGAGTTACCGTTCTCCATCACGAAGGAAGAAAAATGGCTGATTGCAAATGCACGTGATTGTATAAGGCTTAGAGGCCTTGTAGTGCCCAGTTTGTCAAAAGATATGTGATGAGGCCTTGCTATTTACTTCACTGATGTTTTGTAGATTGGTATATAGTCAGGGGAAATGATTAGAATATTGACATTTTTGTGAAGCAAAATTCATACATATTTTATAGCAAATGATCTATAAGCAAGAATTTATATCACATCATTTCGAATGGTTATAATTAAAGTATGAACATAAAAACATGTATAAGATCCTCATCTCAATAGCAGAAGGTTAGAAAATCTGACTAGTGACCTGGATGGGTTAACCCTCAGCTGATTTCATCCAGGTGAAAATGCAAGCTTAAAGGATACTTAAAGATACGTATTTAAACCTACAGAACAGAAACTCCAAGTAGATCTTTATTTTTTGGTAATGGTTGTGTCTAGATGATATAACTTAGACTTCTTTTTTCCTTTTCTGATGTGGACACATATTGAGTCTTATACTTCCTGAGATAGTTTTAATAGCATTATCTTAAAAGGATAAAAAATTTGTGGTGAGGAGGAATTTCAAATATGCAAAAGTTGAGAGAATGCTCTGATGAACCTGCACGTGACCATTACCCTACTTCAGTAATGATCAACGTTTTGCCAGTGTTGTTCCATTGATTTCCTCCTCCTTTTCTGGATGGGTAAATGGTTGGGGAGGAGTAGAATATTTTAAAGCACAGTTCAGGCATCATATCATTTCATCCATAAATATTCCAGTATGGATTTCTTTAAAAAAGGGCAATTAAGGGGCACCTGGGTGGCTCAGTTGGTTAAGCGTCTGCCTTCGGCACAGGTCATGATCGCAGCCCGCATTGGGCTCCCTGCTCAGCGGGGAGCCTGCTTCTCCCTCTGCCCCTCCCCCTGCTTGTGCTCCCTCTCTCTCAACTAAACAAATAAAATCTTTTTTTTAAAGGTAATTAAAAAAATAACCCACAATCACCCAACACCTATTCACTTGTATTTGATTTATCACATTTAACAAAATTAACAATAATTCCTTAATAAATTCTAATAGCAGACAATTACCTTATTGTCTCAAAAATATCTTTTTATAGTTTTGCCTCCACATCAGGATCCAAATGAAGTCCACACACTCTATTTTGTTGACAGATATTTTATATTACTCAGAAATCACTCACTCCCCCCTTATATCACTTTTTTGTTGATGAAATTGAGTAATTTATCTCATCGAATTTCTCCTGTCTTCATCTTTGTGGTGTTAACATACTTTTTTTTCCTCCTGTAAACTGGTAATTAGATTTTGTACTTGATTAGATTTAGGACCAACCCTTGGCAAGAGTAGTTCATAGATGGTAGTATGTGCTTCCTATTTCATCTTTTTCTCACCTCAGGAGGCAAAGAGTATCTAGCTATCCCAAAGTAGATTTTTTTTTTTAGAGATTTTATTTTATTTATTTTAGAGAGAGAGCAAGCAGGGTGGGGAGGGCAGAGGGAAAGAGAGTCTTAAGCAGACTCTGCACTCAGTGCAGAGCCCGATGCCAGGCTCGATCTCATGACCCTGAGATCATGACCTGAGCCGAAACCAAGAGTCAGACACTTTACCAACTGAGCCACGGACAGGTGCCCCCCCAAAGTAGACCTTTTTTGAAGGTAAAGTAATATACATTGTCTGCTTTTTTAGATTATTTCATTTGGATTTATCTCTAAGAAGAAAAAAAAAGTATCTTAAAAAATACCACTGCTCCCCAAATTTACTTTGAAAATTCTAGTGACTTTACCCATTTCTTTTATGCTAGTAGGATGTTATTTCACACAGAGAAACTAGAATATTGCGTATTCTTGGTCTCTGGCTGTCTTTTCTTCAGTACCTCTCTTCTTCCCTCCCTTTCTATCCATGCATTCAGCATCTGTTGAAAGTCTGCGATATGCCAGGTGGTATGATTAAAGCAGGGGATTAAACTGAGCAAAACAGACCCTGCCCTTAAGGGTTTATAATGTAGTGGATGAGATGGACAAGGCACTAATGCAATGATAATAACATAGTGTGGCAAGCTATGATAAGGCAAGTGCAAGGTGCTTTGGGAACCCTACAGAGGGGCATATAATCTCTGAAGGAGTGAGGGACAGTTTCCTGAGGAAAAGTGGCATCTCGTGTGAGACTTGAAGGCTGACCAGATGGTGGCAGGTGAAATGTCAAAGTGAAGGAATGGGAATAGTGCATACACAAGCCTGGAATTTGGAGGTAAACAAGCAGGATACATTTGGGGGGATCTCCCCAGCAGAGTAGTATCCTCTTCTCTGTCCTGGTGTGTGCTTGGATAGGTACTGCTAGCACCAGCCTTTAGGACCTCCCTTTTCTGCCCCTTCCAAGATTGAACAGCTTGTGGCATCCTTGAGGAAAGTCAGGCCTTCATTCAGGCTGTGTAAAGTCTAGCTGCCCTAGAAGCTATTTGGTCTTTTTGCTTTAATCTGTTCTGATTTATTGTTTTCTTGATTCAGTTTAAATTTTAGAAAGCAGTCTTAGAAGTTTTTGAAAGCTATAGCTTTTATCTTTTGCCCTTACCTATCCCCAGAACTCCACATTTGTATTTCTGTCAATTTGACATCTCCACGTAGATGTGTACTGGGTACTCTTAGATACAACAAAACTCTTGATTCTCTCTCTTCCGCCAACCTGCCTTTTCCTCCCAATCTTTGTAAAGGTACCATTATCCACCTAATTCTTTAAGCCTAACTTTTGATTCTTCTTTTTCTTTTTATCCCAGTATCATTCATTAGCAAGGTCTGTTGACTGTGCTTCCTCTCCATTAATTTATCTTCAGTAACATTCTTGCCCACACCATTGCTGTCTCTTTTTTGGACTACTGTAGTAACTTTCTAACTTGTTCCCTGCCCCTGTCTTGCACATTCCTCAAAGCATTCTTTACACGACGTGCAGTCAGCTTGGTTTTTTTCCAGGTTTCATCATGTGTATCGTTCCTTTGCTTAATAACGATTTCCTGTCTTATGAAGGATAAAACCCAGATTCCTCAGGTTTTATTCAGTAGAATTATGATGTGAGTACTCATCATCAAAACTTACTTGATGCCTTAGTTACACCAGTTCTGCTTCTATTTGTCTTCCCTGTGCTTGCTCAGATCACATGTATCTCTGTCTCTGTGCATCTCTTCCTTAGTTTGTGTGTGTGTTCGTGTGTGTGTGTGTGTGTGTGTGTGTGTCTGTCTTTGAGTTATTTCCCCCATTGCCAAGGTTTGCTTTCTCTTTCCCTCTCTGTTTTGAATAATAGAAAGTTGAACACAATTTCATGAGTGGGGTCTTGTTACCCTGCCCTTATCTTTAAAAATAAATAAGCAAAATAATCTGTTACTCTCATAAGAGAAAAAGACTAAAAGTTTATTGTTTTTTTTAAATGTGAGGGTCACTCTTGTCTGATCTTTCCACTCTAGACGTCACTATTGAAGAAATATGAAGGATATATAGATCTGTGCTGTCCATTATGATAACTACTAGTCACATGTGACTATTTAAAGTAATTAAAGTGAAATAAAATGAAAACTGCAGTTCCTCAGTAGTACTGGCCACATTTCAAGGGCTTCATCGCCACAGGTGACCAGTGGCTCCTGTATTGGACAGCACACTAGAACGTTTCCATCACTGCAGAGAGTTCTCTTGGATAGCACTGCCATACATAAAAAATGTAAAACTTGTGACTTTTGTACTCATTAATGAAAAATTTTCTTCAAACCCTTTTTTAAAAATTCCTTCAACAACATTAAAAAAATTTTAAAAATTGTGAGAACTTGTATCAACACACCACTGGTAACTGATCTTATCAAAGAGTGGGCACATGAAATGAAAATATTTTTTTACAAAGAACAGGATACTCATTGTTTATATTGGGTCATAGAGCAGTTGATAATATTT
This sequence comes from Mirounga angustirostris, assembly GCF_029215605.1. Lineage (NCBI taxonomy): Eukaryota > Metazoa > Chordata > Mammalia > Carnivora > Phocidae > Mirounga > Mirounga angustirostris. Next base: position 125,416,929 of record NW_026991709.1, read on the forward strand.
GTTTAAAAAGCTTAATGTGCTTTTCATTTTTATTTCAGATGATCCTGTACATGCAGCTCCAACCACTTCTACACGTGTGTTTTATATCAGCGTGGGGGTTTGCTGTGCAGTAATATTTCTTGTAGCAATAATATTAGCTGTTTTGCACCTTCATAGTATGAAAAGAATTGAACTGGATGACAGGTATTATACCTATTTTGGGAAAGGAAAAAAATTAAAGTGGTTATTTGCATTTACATGGGAGCCCACACACACCCATGCATTGCGGTGCACAGGGGAGGGAGGGAGGATGATCAGGTCTTGCCAAAAGAAAAATTACTGTCTTTTGTGATTACTGTCATTGTGTTTTCCTGAGTCTTTTTAAAACATTTTTTTGAAGACAGAAATTATAGTTTATTAGTTGGTGGGTAAGAAGTGAGGATCACATTTTTGTTCCCATCCCCTTTAACGTGACTCTATTCTAGACTCCTAGTACCTTTTTAAAATAGCCCTGTTTCTTCCTCCCAGTTCATCCCTCCATCATTATCCATCCATGCATCCATCCTTGCATCCAGTAAACATTTATTGAGAACCTGCTGTGATTAAACCATTGGTTCTCAACCTGGTTGCACATTATAGTCATGAGTAAGCTTTTAAAACATGGGTCCCACCTTCCAGAGATTCTGATGTAATTGGTCTGGGGTGGTGTTTGGGCCATCACTATTTTTCTTAAAGCTTCCTGGATAGTTCCAATGTGTAGCCTTGGAGATATGCTAGGTGCTGGGAATATAAAAAATTGATGATATACCTTATAGCTTCAAATATTCATCTTTGACATTAACCTATAATTATAAAAGTTTATAAATTTGATGATTATGATTTGTGTAGTATAGTGTGAGAATAGAAAAGGTGCTTGTCCCAGCCTAGGTGGGTCAGAGATGACAGGGAGGACTTTATAGCCAGGATAGGGTGAGAGGTAAAGATGGAGTGACAGGTTTATTTTCCCAGTACATAACTATCATTTTCCTCCTCAGTGATTCCCACTTGGTGACTGAAAGATTTCCAGCTTCTTGACTTGGCTTTCAAAGCCCTCCTTTAGTGGAGAGATATCTCCCATACTCGTTGAACCTTTCTTTCTTACTGTACTCCTACTTATGCTGCAGTCACATGATTTTATGTTCCACACTTTGGCCCTGTATATTTAGGGCCTTTACCTATACTTTAGGACTTTAGTTCATGTGTTCCTTTTGCCCACAGGGGTCCCTGCATTTTCCAAGGAAAACAGTCCAAACCTGTTCCTTCTTCAGCTTTCAACTCCCCATTGCCATTTCTTACATGAAGTCTTTTCTAAGTCTCCCAACTGCCCTCTGTTTCTTTCTCTCTCCTACCCTCGGCCTCCCCTTCTCCCTCTTTCCCTCTCTCTCTTTGGTAGCAGTTATTGTACTTTTTTCTCCTGTAATAATTTTTTGTCTCTCCCACTAGACTGTAAGCTTTGTCCAATTAGGGAGCAGTATGTCTTACTCATTACTGAATCCCCAGGCCTACACAGTGTCATACACACAGTGGATAGGCATATTTGTGGCATAAACAAAAACACAAGGGTACAGGGAACTGGTTGGACTCAGTACCTGTCCTAAGTACTCTCTGTCCCTCTGTTTTACTTTATCTGAGTAGAGAAGGAAGAGGAAGTTGGTAAGAATGAGAAGAGAAATACATGGGTGGGACATGTTTCAGAATAGGTTTTGTGTATATGGTGGTGGTGAAGTTAGAATTGGGGTTTACAGAGGAAGAAATGGCATTTGGAAGCTTCTGAGTGGGAAGTAAGGTAACAGGAACATTTAGGTAAAGGAGTCACTGAGGAGCATGACATTTAGGAGTCTTGATACATTTTCCTTGAATGCTTACATGTGTGCTAGGGCTTTGAACACACATTGGACAGAGTTGTGCAAAAACTGTCAAGATACTATGGGGCATGTACCTCAGCCTGCTAAAATAATCAGTTACTGCTCATGCATTGGGTGTTTCGGTTCTTTCCATTTTCAGGCATAGGTTTCCAGACATTGAATAAAAGCAACTTACATTATTGCTTGTTTTCAGAGTATAACCTAGTGGTTAAGACCATGGACTCTGGAGCCAAAGCATCTCTGAATTCTGACTGTTCTACTTACTAGCTTTATGGCTAGTAATGTACTTAACATCTTTGTAGGCTTTTCAAGAATTCTGAGGTGGTACGAGAGTGCCACCTACTGTTCAGTTACTGGAGAGAAACAACCAGTAAATAATTTTGAGTCTGGCCATTTAACCATCAGGGTATGTTGGTTGCAGGTATTATTTAAGTAGTGGTTTTACATATATTATATAACTGGAGCCTCTCAAAAATCCTGGGAGATAGGTTTTCTTAATCCCATTTAATGGGTAAGTAAATTGAGGTCCTTTATTTTCCCCTCTTTGGGGATGGTAATGTTTCTCTTCCCTCCTCTAGACTTCTAACAACATTGATTTTTAGTCTGATCTTTGAGTAGTACTTAGAACTCCAAAAACCGGTGCTCTGTGGTTACCCACTGAAAAGACAGAAATACATGCTTAAGAGGTATTAATTTGTAGTAATCTTGAGTACAGGGTTAGCAGTTGCTTGAGCCTACCATCTTCTGGATCTCCCATATTACTTAAAGAATGTGATATAATGGAATGCTTTAAGTACTAGAGAATTCCGAAAAGTTCCATAAATTCTAAAAAGGTGGGATTGAGGAAGAAGGAAAATGTATGTGATTCAGTAAACTTGAACCAGATACAGTACCCTTTCCCAAGCCTTGAGCATGTTGGTATATTTGATTTACTTTGATATTCCTTATTTGATATAGGCCATTTGATTTGAGACCATTAGTGGAAGAGGCCTGTCATTCTACTCCTTTTTTTAAAAAGCAATCTAATTGAATGGCATGGGCTCTCTTCCTAAGAGAAGACCCGTAGGTCCCTAACATGGTCTTTGTGCGAGGTTCAGGCCTACTATCTATGGTGTCTGAGGACTAATACCTGCATTTCTGAATGACTGACAAGATGAACCTGCTTGAGACGGTGGAGGTAGACCAGAAAAATAGCTCTTCATTATGAAATGAAAATTTCAACATGGAATGTTTGATGGACATCCATGCATTATTGTGATGGTCATCAGGATTTTAAGCTGGTTACAATGGCTGCATGCATTTTTATATGTACAGAAAAAGGAAATTTCTCACTGAAGCTGACTTACCAGTTATTTCTCTCAAAAATTGTTTGCAGCATCAGTGCCAGCAGTAGCTCCCAAGGGCTGTCTCAGCCATCTACCCAGACGACTCAATATCTGAGAGCCGACACACCCAACAATGCAACTCCTATCACCAGTAAGAGTTAATTTAATTCCAAAGATGATTTACTGACGTTGTCTGTGGTCTGTCTGCCAGTGGCACCTGTGTGCTTAGTTATTTGTGCAGCATGTGTACCATCCCATGTACATAGTATCTTAACGTGCATAGAATTAGGCTTGATCCCCAACTTCTGCTTTCTAGAGCATTGAGTGAAACATTCTAAACTTAGAGTAGTAAAAATAATTTTTAAAAATTTAAGTTTAATTGCTAGAATTAATTTTGGGGGAGATTTCCATAGATTAATTCCATCAAAAGGGATACTGAATCGCTTCTATAGAAATTCAGGAGGAATATTTTCAGGTAATAAGATAGACTAAGCCATTGAGCTGTATGAAAACAAGAGTCTTAGATTTTAATGAATTGTTTGATAATCTTAAGGGCTGTGGACTTTACATTGTGTGTTTTTTTTTAAGATTTTATTTATTTGAAAGAGACAGAGAGCCCTCGGCAGGGGAGGAAGGGGCAGAGGGGGCAGGAGAGGGACCAACAGACTCTGCCTCTGCGCTGAGGGTGGAGCCAATCCCAGGACCCTGAGATCATGATCTGAGCTGAAACCAAAAGTCCAACACTTAACGAGCTGAGCCAGCCAGGCATATTGTTTTTTAATCACGATAGGAAGCTAGCTGCCATTAGAATTGAGAACATGGAATCTGATTTCCTTTCTCTTTAAACAGGATTTTGATGAAAGTTTTTATACTGTAACATATTGATGTTGGGGAAAATAATCATTCTTAGAATATAATTTAGACATAATGAGGAATCAGTCTCCACACAAATAAAAAACAACATAATCATCAAGATAAACAGTAGACCAGAATCAGGGCTAAATTCAGTAGTGCTATTGATTAATTAGGTTCTTACAGGCCTGTTGTGGTCTTTCTTTCTTTTTTTTTTAAAGATTTATGTATTTATTTATTTGACAGAGAGAGCGAGTGTGAGAGCAAGCACAAGCAGGGGGAGTGGCAGGCAGGCAGAGGGATAGGGAGAAGCAGGCTCCCTGCTGAGCAAGGAACCCGATGTGGGGCTCGATCCCAGGACCCTGGGATCATGACCTGAGCCAAAGGCAGCCGCTTAACCGACTGAGCCATCCAGGCACCCCTGTTGTGGTCTTTCAATACTGTTTGCTGTTAAAAAGAACTAGGATTCGGGGCGCCTGGGTGGCTCAGTCGTTAAGCATCTGCCTTCAGCTCAGGTCATGATCCCAGCGTCCTGGGATCGAGCCCCGCATCAGGCTCTCTGCTCGGTGGGAAGCCTGCTTCTCCCTCTCCCACTCCCCCTGCTTGTGTTCCCTCTTTTGCTGTGTTTCTCTCTGTCAAATAAATAAAATCTTTAAAAAAAAAAAAAAAGAACTAGGATTCTTTAGGGAAGTGGATGATTTCAGGACTAAATCAGAAATGAACAAGATAAACCTGGGACATGTTGAGATGGGACATTTGAGCATCAAAAAGAGTGACTGCAGTGACTTGAAACTGAATATGTAAAAATCCATGAGTTTGTAATAGTTTTTGAAAAAGTTGATCATGATCATGTGAGGTAACTAATAATGCCTCATTCTGATGACTGGCTATATGAACTGTGTTTCATATTTCAGTGGTTTCAGAGTAACCAGGTAGTGCTGGTTGGTGAGGGGAAATGCTTTACAGAAGAATCCTACTTAATAAATGTGGAAGGAGTGATAGAAAATCATATTTGCAACCTCTGTTAAAATATTTGATTCAGGAAAAGATCATCAATGTTTAAAACCTTGTGAACAAAGGGAAATGGGATCATTTGAGGGATCAGACTGTCACAGTCTCACTCCACTAGTGAAACTTTGCATCGCTGACAGTCGGATAGCTAGATATTTTGTACTCCCACATGTGATATACTATCCATAGAGTATTTTTATCTCCCTTCCCCACTCCAAGAGTTAACCTGCACCTAATCACAGCTGTGGAACTGACTGGCAGTTTACAAGAAATACAGGGATAGAGGAACAAGTTAAATGATACTGGAAGAAGCAGATGCTGGATATTCTCTAGGATAACTGAGCTGGTTTCTTTAATAAGAGTGGCAAGAAAAAGAAGAGGGGAAAGAGGGAATGCTCAAGATTAAGTAAAATTTATAAGAAATCATGACAATAGTTACCATCACTGCCAATGAAAGAATTATATGCCCTTTAGAAGATATGATGACAATTATGAAAGTAGGTTCAAACTATCAGAAGAAACAAGTCATTGCTTTTAATGTTTAGATGTCAAGCTTTGCTCATTAGTCAATTCTTGATTGTGACTATGACCTTGAAGAAGTAGAGATTCAATTATTATTATTATTATTATTTTTAAAGATTTTATTTATTTGAAAGAGAGCGACACAGCAAGAGAGGGAACACAAGCAGAGGGGTAGTGAGAGAGGGAGAAGCAGGCTTCCCGCCGAGCAGGGAGCCCGAGGTGGGGCTCGATCCCAGGACCCTGGGACCATGACCTGAGCCGGAGGCAGACGCTTAACAACTGAGCCACTCAGGCGCCCCGAGATTCAATTATTATGTACTAAAAGGAAAATACTTTTTAAAAGTCCATCAAAATTATTTATTAAAAATATTTTTAGATACTATCTATAAGAAGTATTATTTTTATGGACATTATCTTAAGGAGATAGATGGTTCATTTATTATGTATGGCAAAAACAAACACTTTTTAAAAATACAATGGAAATTCATTTGTGTATAAATAAAAAGAGACAAAAGAGAGGAGTAAAAAAATATTTGAAGACAGAATGGCCAAGAATTTTCCAAAATAACAAAACACAACAGACCACAGATCCGAGAAATTCCCAACAGCTCCAGGTAGGATTAAACATATACAAATACAGACACATACCTGCATATATCCTATTCATACTGCTGATCAATGGAATCAGGTGTTGTCAGCTTAATCCGTTGGTCACAAAGCTCCCAAGCATATCATCTAGATACTGTAGCAGCCATTGGTGACGGTCATCTAGGTCTGCTAACTCTTCAGGGAGTTTTCTTCCCATATGTTTACCGAAGTGCATAAATCTTAGAGACACCATTCCAATTTTTACTTGCTGATGCTGAATCCTTCTTTGATTCTAACATTTTTTTCTTGGAATGAAAAGTTTAAGTTATGGCTAGGTAATTTTGTTTTTGCTGCCAATGTAGTAAGAATGGGAAATATGGGAGCTGAGAAACAGATGTATCTCACAGTGATTTGACCAGGCTATATAAAACGAGATTGATTAAATTGATCAGATGTTTTGTTAGAAAAGATAGTTTTACAAACATCTATTCATTTGAAAAGTTTTTTTGTTAGGAGACTATATTAGAAAATCTTTGGGAAAAAGTCCATAAAAGGGATTAAATTAAACACTATGAGTCAAAGCTTATTTCATTTGGCTGAAAGGCAGTTGAAGTGGTGGTAATGGTAATATTCATTTTAGTGTTTATTGTTTTAATTACTCATTTTAAGATTTTGGGGTAGGTGAAAAGTTTTTCTTTAAAATTTAGTGTGGTCTTTATAGGTAATTTTCCCTGTTCATGTCTGTGCCTTTTTCCTTTTATGATTTTTACATTTATTTATTCCTGTGAGTTGAGTCCTGAGGTTTTGACTGAATTAATTGACCCTGATGGCATAATAAGGGTATTTATATTTCTTGGTCTGGCTTTGTTGGCTCCTCAGGTTATCCTACCCTGCGGATAGAGAAGAATGACCTGAGAAGTGTCACTCTTTTGGAGGCCAAAGCTAAGGTGAAGGATATAGCAATATCCAGGGAGAGGATAACTTTAAAAGATGTACTCCAAGAAGGTATTTATTATCTCAAAACCAGTTTCTCAAGGAGGATTTAATGTTAGCACTTTAAATTTTTTTATTTCAAATTTTAAGAATTTCATCTCTTTGTGTTTAAGGGTAGAAGTGCATAATTTATTTCCTTTATAAAACTGATTTTCATTTTTTATTTCTTTAGATCTTTAATTTGCCTTAATACAGCTTTGGCATAATTCTTAATTTTCAAGTATATTAAAGCATATATTATATATTAGCATTTTTTACCTTTAAATACATTTTCATTCTTGTTTAAAGATGATATCGCCACCTAGCAAGTCTATTTGCTGTGACAGATAGTATGGGGACTCTAGCAGACAGAGCAAGCATGGGCTTTGGAGTTACACCCAACTTCCAATCCCAGTCTCACAATTTATCACCTGTGTGACCTTGGAGAAATCATTTAATGTCTTCCACGTCCAATTTCCTCTCCTATAAATTGAGACTATATTGTCTGTTGTTGAACTAGGTGTGAAGATCAAATGAAATGATGCATTAAGTGAACTAACACACAATAGATATTTTATAGATGTTATTACCCTTCCCTTCCCCACTTGTTGGTCCTTCTTTTCTTTCTTGAGTTTTAGGGTATTAATTGGGGAGATGGCTGACAGAAGAGTATAGAAATTAATAATAAAGTACTTCATTGAGCCACTCAAGTTGTTAAAGAGAATTACCTTTCTCTTTCCACAATCCAGTTTGGAATGTTTTAAATATATATGAGTCATTCTGAATTCATCTCTTGGTTGAGATGGTTATAGGTCAATCACAGCTAAGAGAGAGGCTTGAACTGCCCCCAGTGACAAATAGTAATTAAAAGAAGCAAATTTTTGGGGTCTATTTTTGAATGTATGATGGGGGTCCATTTTTCTCCTTTGTTATTCTGAAACTAAGCCTAGAAGCTAACTCATAAATGCCTCCTCTACTGATACCCAATTACTGAGTTCCGGTATTCCTAGCTATAACATTAGTTTATTTTGGATAATTCAGAAAGAATTCTCATATACTTAGTTTAAATATGACATTTCTAAAAGCACGTTAAAATATTTCTTAGTTACAAAGAATTTCTCTTTTTTGCTTTTAAAAATTTATTTATTTATTTTTTTAAAGACTTTTTTTTTTTTTAAAGATTTTATTTATTTGACAGTGAGAGATACAGCAAGAGAGGGAACACAAGCAGGGGGAGTGGGAGAGGGAGAAGCAGGCTTCCTGCCGAGCAGGGAGCCTGATGCGGGGCTCGATCCCAGGACCCCAGGATCATGACCTGAGCCGAAGGCAGACGCTTAACGACTGAGCCACCCAGGTGCCCCTAAAGACTTATTATTAGAGGGAGAGAGAAGGAGAAAGCTTGAGCAGGGGGAAGGGGCAGAGGGAGAGAAACGAGCAGACTCCCAATGCAGGGGATGATTAATGATCTCATTAATTATTATTTTTCCTTTAGGTACTTTTGGGCGTATTTTCCATGGGATTTTAGTAGATGAAAAAGATCCAAATAAAGAAAAACAAGCATTTGTAAAAACAGTTAAAGGTAGGATTTTTTTCCATACTATTTCCAGAATGCTTTCCTAAGGTGGATCATGCCAGTGAAATTTCATCTCAAATTCTCAGTCTGTGCCTGACTTTAAGTCAGTCCATGGTAATTTAGCTGACATGAGACTAACTTTTGAGGAAATTTGGGTTGTTCTCATAAGGTATAGAAAATAGAGTTCTAATAATTTAAGATGTTAAAACACTAGTTATTACCCACGTTTGTAGTTAAACTACATCCATTTGACTTCGTTGTTGCTGTATCTAATACTGTGTTTTCCTAGGTAAAAATTTTGTTTTTTCCCTCTTAAAAACATTATCAGTTTTTCTTTCTTTCCTCCTTCCCACTCCCAATACTGCAGTCTATAAAGAATAAAAAAATGAACCCCAGACTAAAAGTACCTTATGTGAATAGCCTTGTTCACTTTCCTCCCACTCCCCCTGCCTTTTTTCTGCTGTTATATATAATGCTGCAGAAAATATCCATGTGTGTATGTCTACTTTTTGGCTTACTTTTATAGGTATAGCTGTAGTTGGCATTGCTGTCCCAAGAGGTGTTTACATTTAAAATTTTGATAGATACTCTCTGATTGTTTGCTAAAGGGTGCACTACTTTATGTTATCATGAACAGAATACCTATATTCACATAATCTCCTTTTGGAGAAATTGATGCTTAATTTTTCACCTTATAATTGATATTTATAAAAGTTTAAATCTTAGTTATATCTGTTTGCTCATTTTAAGAGAAAGAAAAATATAATTTATAGGGTGCCTCATGTCTGACAGTGTCTGATACAGACAGATGACAGGATGTTAATTTTGAAAAAAACAAATTTAGCATTTTGATGTAGAAATAGAGGGAAAAATTAAATTCAGTTTTATATGTAGGAGGTGACAGTTTTATGAAATTTTCGAAGTTAGTTTATAAGATCGTATGTTTTTAAATCTTAAATGAATTCATGTAAAGTATGAAGGGTTTATGTTTATTGTTTCTAAAAAGCTGTACTAACCTAACAAAAAAATGTGAAATTTGATTTTTTTTAATTTAGCAAAATTGCTTGCTTAAGGATCCTGCAAAAACATACACACACAGACACTAAACCACTAAACCACCACACAAACCACTAAACAAGTGGTTTAACTTACTATACTGTTCAGTATGTATTTTATCTACCTACTTCTAGCCCCAAAGCACTTTTAAAAGGTAATATTTAAGTTAGGTCCATTAGATTTCCTGACTAGTTTTGAAGAATATTTTACATATTACTCTTTGTAAATGTAAAATTTGAACCCTAAGTTTAATAACTGTTGACTTTTGTCACATTTCCCCCATTTTTAAGGAAACATTTCTCTAATTTTAATATTTCTTCTGGGGTTTATACGTAATCTGTGGGCAGTTTACAACTGGGCTGTTACTAATTTGTTCTGAATGAATCTTGAATTAGCAGAAGAGCCTTCTAATCAGAATTGGATTGATTTAGGGTTGGAAGCGGGGGGGAAGGAAATAATAGTGATAAGAAAACACAATGTGGATACTGGGACTGTTTCACAAGATAAGATTTCTCCTTCCGGATACACTTGAAATTGTAGTCACTTGGTTGTTTCTATGCCTTACCACTGTAATTATAATGTTCCTTCTGAGCTAGCGGGAAATAAGAGAAAGCACAGTGAGTCCTTAGCCAAGATGTGGTCCTGGTTTGCATGAGAAACAAAGAGGAAGTGCATTGACCACAGCCCTTGCCTCAAAATTATTAGATAACTCCACATGATTGGGTATTTCTGAGATTTACTCTTTTGGAATGTTATTATTTTTTTAATTGAAGCTATGTAGAGCTGACCAAGTTCTTTCACAAATCCGTATGCTTTGTTACATGCCACACAATTAGAAGTGCAGCTTAAAATGCAAGAAGAAAGTTTTCAAAAGATTATTGCCCTTTGCAAAGCTTTAGGCATAAGCAAGAAATTGCAGTTTGGCTTCTTAAAATATTCATAAATTTGCACAGAGACTTAATGGACATTCTAATATAAATTTACAGAGATTAAAATTAGGAATCTGAATTTCACAGTGAATATTGTGAAATTGAATTCGATAGAATTAATTTGCGGTTATTGGTGTTAGGATCTTGTTTTGTTTCATAGCTGCTCATATTTTGCAATTTTGAAATAAGTTTTTTATCATTTTGTTTTTTCTTGTAATATTTTGGAATGTAAGTATTTGAGTATTTTTTTTTCAAATGTATACATCTTAAAATAGACATTTCAGTATTTAAAATTAAAAGACTTGGACTAGACTGGGAAAGGAATCCAGGAAATTGATTTTTTCTTACTAAATGGATAAAATTATTTTTTCCCAAACTCAGAGTGTTCTTAGATCATCATCCAGTTCAGGTGTCCCTTGCTTAATAGAGTATGCTTATTAAAGTTAAGAATTTGAAAAAAATTATGCATAAAATGACATGCCCTGAAAAATTAACTTTTACTTGGTTCTTAATACCCTTGACAGGAAAGTAAACAATTACTAACTGGGTGCAGACCTCCAGCTATTACTATTGCAATCTGAAAAAGACCCTACTGGTCCCCAAATCATCCTGGCCATAATTTATTTTTTTATTTTTAAGATTTTATTTATTTATTTGATAGAGACACAGTGAGAGAGGGAACACAAGCAGGGGGAGTGGGAGAGGGAGAAGCAGGCTTCCTGCCGAGCAGGGAGTCCAATGTGGGGTTTGATCCCAGGACCCTGAGATCATGACCTGAGCCAAAGGCAGACGCTTAATAGCTGGGCTACCCGGGTGCCCCATGGCCATAATTTAATTAAAATTTATTTAGACTACAGAGAGAGAAATAAAGGCACATTCTGCCATTCCTAGATGATCCTAAATTTTGAGCAGTTTTTAGACAACTAGAGTTTATTCCAGCAGACATTGGTGTGAAGCACCTTTTCCAAAGAAGTACCAAGTGTTTCAAGTTCTTGGCTTTTTGTCCACCCATCTTACATTCCTACAAAGGTTTTAAACTAAATGAAGCTGTCTGGAAAAGTGGACACAACTAGCAAGTATGGAAGAGAGAGTGATTCTGGTTAGTTTTAGAAGAAAATGAAATTTGTGGTTTCTTAGCTTCAACAGCTCTACTTTTAAGGAGCAAATGTGACACAGACTCCTAGTGCCTGACTTCAGTGTTCTGGATTTTACTCTTGGTTCACTATTTTACTAGGTAGAGCTGGGATGTGGATCTTAGCTCTGCCACTCTTTCTCTCTTTTTCTCTCTCTTGTTGCATTGATCAGAAGCTTTATAAATTATTACTACTATTTTTACTGTTGATATACAAATTAGTCTTTTTCTTCATATAGATCAAGCTTCTGAAATTCAGGTGACAATGATGCTCACTGAAAGTTGTAAGCTACGAGGTCTTCATCACAGGTGAGAGAAGAAACCACCCAGCACTTAAGTGTTAATAAGCATGGTAACATTGTATGCTACATTTTTATTTTAAGAACGTTGTGATATGTTCTGAATTGAAAGCTTTTTGGAGTAGCTTTTTTTTTTTTAAGAATATTAAAGTGAAATGCGTGCCTAGTGCACAAAATTTAAAAATGCAGTGAAGTATAAAGAAGAAAATAAAGCAGAGTATGTAAGTCCACATCTGGATAAACATAGCTAAGCTTTCAAGAGAGTTTTTACATATTTGTATGCGTATTTTCCTTTAAAAAATAGGATAGTGATATATACTAAAAAATATCTGCTATGAAATTTTTTAACAAAGGATACCAAAAACAAGCATAATTAACACCAGTAATCCCGTCTCCTAAATTCAGTGATAGTGAACATTTTGTCTTGTTTGTTTGGTGTTTGTGTATATGTCTATTATCTATCCAGATGATACATAGATACTTATGAGTGTAGAAATATTTTAAAGTAAAATGGATATCTCAACACTTTCAACACTTTCAATTCATTTCCAACATGTAATTCCACACGCCCCATGACGATGTTTTCTTAAATAATCATAACACCATTATTATCTTTAATAAGGTTAATAGGCTTTTTGATATAACAAAACAATGTACCTAACTCTTCATAGAAGTGACTATGAATTCATGTCCACATTTAAAAAAGATATGTAGCAGCTGATTGAATGGATGTACTATGTTTTATATTTAACCAGTGTCTTATTAGGTCATAGTATAATTTAAAAAAAATACTGGTAGTTCTATATAAAGAACTTTTTTTTAAAAAAAGCTTGATTATAAGTCCTCTTCACAGAGCTAAAACGAAAGCTTCTACCTTCTGAGACAGAAAGGGCTTAAATATAGTATTGCACTATGCAGCAGTATCAGTAATGGGGCAAGGTCTTCGTTTTTTGTTTTTTTTTTTAACAGCTTGTAAAGTCAGTTTCGTTTGTATGCCTATTGCAGATTTGGTTGCGTATATTTACAAAAATGGGACAGTGACCATCCCTGTTGGAAGATATTTATGGACTTCTGGGGGAAAAAAACACATGAAAAAGTGATGCATGCAAAAGGCAGCATGCATTTTAATTTCTGGGTACTTTGAGCAGTTACTTGGGTTCTGCCAAAAAATAAGATGACTATGCAGAGTTCTGTTTTGAATGTCATTTATACTTTTGTTCATATTTGAAAGAATTTGAGAACCTAAAAAGAAGGCAGCAGTTGTAAGATTAATAAAATGGTAATGAAAATCAAACTGAGTTTTATGGCATTGTGATGGTGGAAGAGAAAACAAATAAGCCAACAATGAAGACACAAATATTTTTGCTGTGATTGAACATAAAACATCTCTTAGCTTCTGGGCAGTCAGGCTTGAGGAACCACTAAAAGTTGATAAATCTCAGTATTAGAAGAGAAACAACCATAAATATTCCTTGGGGGAGGAAAAAAGGTTTTCTAGTTTCAAATTGTGAGGCAGCTGCCTCATTAAGCTTATAATCTACTTGGGACATTGATTAATATAACTGAACAGATAAACTTTGTAGTTTCACTGAGTATAAAAAATCCCAGGGACCTTTGAAAAAATTGAACACACAGTACTGAGCGACGGAAGATGTCCCATTGAAGGGTTAAAGTCAAGTGGTTGAAGAAAGTTATCTTCCATTGGCCTGATTCAGTCCAAGTGTAGAACTTACAGAGGAATGGATGGCTAACTCATTCCTGAGACTGTATTTTCTAAAAAACACATTTTGTTTCCTCTGAGTAACAAAATAAGAATTGGTTAATGGTCATTTGGAAATGTCCTTCTTGGCAGTATTGGAAATGCTTGATGTTCTCTTATGCTGACACTAGGGGGAAGAGTCAAAAGTGTTTAATACTAGTATGTAATGTTAATCTAGTACTTCGGTACCTACCTGATATTCTTACCCTGGTAGAAGGTCTGCACCACTTCAGCACAGGAGTGGGAGACTGGACAAATCCAGACAAAGCCAGGATTTTCCTAAGAAGCAGTTTTATATCCATTGTAGCCCAAAGATGGTTTGGCTGAAAAAATGTTCAGAACAAGTATTTGGAGCATTTTTCATGTGGCTTTTCAGCTGTAGTGTTTTCCAGCCAGCATCCTATCAGGATGAATTAGCAGCCCCAAGACACCCTTGGGTGATGGAATTCCACATGCTAAATGGGGTTGATACTGGACATTCAGTGATTGGGGAAAGTCTTCTAGAGGCAAATTGTGTAGCTTAGTCATAGTTAATTGTTCTTCCTGGCTATACAGTAATACCAGGACTCCTAGGTTTTTTGCTTTTTGTTTTTTTAAGTAGGTGCCACACCCATTGTGGAGCCCAATGCAGGGCTTGACCCTGAGATCAAGACATGAGCTGAAATCAAGTGTTGGATGCTTAACTGACTGAGGCACTCAGGAGCCCAGGACTCCTAATTTTTAATGAGCAAAACATATTGTCAATATGTAGAAAATACATTATTATTCTTTACACTCATTGTTGCAGGCTTTTTCACTTTTAAGGGTACTAGGGCCTACCATGCTTTTCTTTCTGACCCCTGGTGTTATGGCTGTGTCTGTGCATTTATTTGTTCATTGGCTTATTCTTTTTTTATTTTATTTTATTTATTTATTTGACAGAGAGAGAGATAGCAAGAGCAGTAACACAAGCAGGTGGAGTGGGAGAGGGTGAAGCTAGCTTCCCACTGAGCAGGGAGCCCGATGTGGGGCTCGATCCCAGGACTCTGGGATCATGACCTGAGCTGAAGGCAGACGCATAACGACTGAGCCACCCAGGCGCCCCTCATTCGCTTATTCTAATTCATGAAGTGCCAATTTTGCACTTGCAACTCTGCTAGGCCTGAGGGATAAAAATGAACTTAATGAGCTTCAGTGTTCATATTACAGAACTTATCAAGCAAACGAAATACACTCAGTAAGAAATGATGCCTTGTTTCAGAATTTAACTTTTTAGAACTGGTTGTGGTGTATAATTCCACATGCAAAACATGTTTACTTCGTGTTTTAACATTCCACAGGTAAGAATTGTAAAGTGTTGAAATATTTTAAAGCATTTTGAAAGTTTTTATTCCTTTTTCCACTGGAATTTGTGAGAATAATTTTTACTGTAAGTTAAAATAGCTGTAGAAATAAAATTTATTTTATTTTAATTGTAACTTAATTTAATGACATCAGAAGTGCTTCATAACAGAGTGCTCTTGAGTTATTTCTCCTTGTAGTTTGGCTCTCCACTGGCCCAAGCTGCCTGATGGCGACCTTCTTAACACTGAGTGCCTCCTAGCTCTCCCTCTGCAAGCACACTGGGCAAGACTGAGAACTAGATGCAGTTCTTGTCTCATGTCCCCACAAAACTTTCCCTTCCTCTGCCTTGTTCTTGTCTACAGCACCAGTTTCTGCTTTCATCCATTCTTCATCTAGGTCCCAGATCTTCCTCTTTATCCTCCTTTCCTTTATAAAATGGACAGAATGAAGACCAGCCATTTTGTACTTTAAAACATCTTCATGCGGCTTGTTACCTCTTCTGGAGGGCTTTTAATGATTTGATCTCAAAAAGCACTAAAATACCTTTAACTGTTCAGTGGATTTCAGACATGAGGAGAGGAGCAGAGGAGTAATTTTGGGGAGGGGGGTTTGAGAGATCGGGTAACTCCATTACTTCTAAAATCATGGTGTGCTCAGTTAAACCTGAATGCAGACCTGCTGTAGTCATTTTAGTGTGCATGCGACTTGGTGTGAAAAGAGGCTCTGTCACTTCCCTTGTATTCTTTCTTGCTCTCCTGGGAGGGCATATCCATTGGTCCAGGGGAAAGCACAAGGGTTTCTGGAATCAGATGAAGCTTTGAATTTTTTTCTCCATGCACTTGTTGTTTGTCCTTGGCAGATTATCTAACCTCTCTCTCTATGGGTTTCCTCACAAAGTGGGACTAATCATCACTGGCACTGTTAGACTGAAATGCAAGCAGAAGCTGTACTTAGAGGGGTTACCTTGTGCAAGTTTACTCATCTCTGAGTCCTCATTTTCCGCTCCTTGGGGTTAGTGCTTTCCCTTTTAGTAACTCCTGTGCAGCATGAAGGGAGCCCATAGCTTTCACTTGGGCACTGTTGGGCCAGAATTGTGTGACTGTGCTTTTAAAAGAGACACATGCTCAATTGAGACAATTGAGACAATTTAGAAAATCCAGAAACGGCAAGGTAGCAAGCAAGGTAGAAATGATCTAAAGCCCTGCAACTCAAAGACAACAACTTTTAATTCTTGTCCTATTTTTGTGCAGAGTTTTATTAGTTTTTCTCCATGTTTGGAATTATCCTGCAAACATATGTGAATTTTGTACCTTGCTTTCCTATAAGATAAACATTTACTCCTCTTAACATCTTTTTGTGACCATTTAATTGTTATATACTGTCCTATGATTTGGGTGTACTCTTGCCTTACATTTGCACGTTGAAGTCGTTTGCAACTTTTTGCTATTAATATTGCATTAACTATCCTTGTTCATGTAGCTTTTTAATGTTTAATATTTCCTTATTAAATATCTTTAGAGGCAAAATTTGCTAAGTTAAGGAATAGGAATGTTTTTAAGGCTATGTTACTTGTGTTGTCAGATACTTATTAAATGCTTATTTTTTGTGGCACAAAATACAGAGCATTGGGTATAAAAATAAGAGTTCATGTTAGTTTTTGCATTTTAGAAATTTTTAGCATAGTGGGGAAAATGAGATAATTATGTATAAAGTTACATAACCTTGGAGAAAATTAAATTATTTCCAGATACCAGTGGAAAGAGGTGTCATTAGGCAATAGGATGAAAGTATTTATGTGTGCCATGGAAATTTAAAGAGAAACAAGAATGCTTTGGCTTTATTCATAACAGCATTTTATGGTTGGTGTGATGCCATGTTAGAGGTATGGAAACTAAGGCCAGGAGAGATAGTCACACAGACTATCTATAAATGGTAAATACAGGATTTAGAAATCAGATTCTAAGTCTCATGTGACCAGCTAAGGATATCTTGGCTGTTGTGGCAGTTGAAGCCTCTTTGAGGTCTTCTTGATGATCATATTCTGGTCCATAGTCTGCATGGGGGTCTTTTTTTTTCTTCTTTAATGTGTTGATGGACTTAAGGGTATGTTATAATACACTCATAATGCGTTAAGTCATTTTTAAATGTCTCTGATTACCCTTTAAGAGTAAAGATTTAGTGTGGCTAGAGTGTGTCTTCAGAGAATCCAGTCCACAGGAAACAACTTCGAGTTTATAGCTTTTCCCTACCAAGAAAGTGCATATGTAGAAAATACTGAAGTCTAGTTTTAAAGGGCATTTGTTAATTTTATTGCATTTTTAAAGGTAATCATGTTTTTAAGTATGTTTGAGATTTTCTTGTTTTGTTTTAGGTTATCTTTATTACTTTTTATTAAAAATAAGCCTTTGAGGTTTTAGATTTCACTTGTCTTTTTCCTGATTTCTTGTTATTTTGTAGAAACCTTCTTCCTATTACGCATGTGTGTATAGAAGACGGAGAAAAACCCATGGTGATACTGCCTTACATGAATTGGGGGAACCTTAAATTGTTTTTACGGCAGTGCAAATTAGTAGAGGCCAATAATCCACAGGTGAGAAAAATTTGCCCAGATATCAATTATTTACCAGGAACTTCTGATAGTATCTTTGAAAGTAGATGTTAACCTTCTTGTATATAAACTGTGTAAAAGCCTGCAAAAAGAAAATGAGCCAGAAGATAATTATAACCTGTTGATTTAGAGGAAGATGGTTTATGATTCCTGTCTTGAAGGTTGCACTTTACTGATGCTGAAGTTTTTCCTTTTTCTCCATTGTGTGTTTATTTATAATCACCTCAACTCTAACACCATCTCCGTCATTTTCCTGATAACTCTTTGAAGGCACTGGTACTAGATCTCCCTTCTAGGAATGGAAACACACTTGACTGAGTCATTTGGTCCATATTGTATCAAAAGCTGGTGGTGACTGGAAGTCTGGATCATGGAGATAATTGGATCTATTTTTAATATGCTTGGCTGTAAGATGTCAGTCATCTAAGAGTTTCCTTCTCTTCACTGCTTGTGCACATAGCTGTGAAGCATTTGGCTACATTCCAGACGCATGGTGGTAGTTATCCTAAAGCGTAGCTGTTGTTTTGTTGCCTACTGTAACTTGTAGCCATATTAAGTTTGTTTTAGGGTTTATAATAGTGTACGTACTATGGTTACCAGGAGAAAGTGGATTCAAAGGCTGCATTGAGTACTTGACTTAATATGTCACTATGCTTTGTAAATTGACAGGATTAAAGCCAGGGTTCCAACAAGTTGTTGGAGGCTGTAGCCCATCAGCATCACCTGAGGAAGAGTTTCATTCCTCAGCCCACAAGACTGGTATCCTGGCTCTACGAGGAACACGTCAGTAGTGAGAGCTGTAGACTTCTGTTAGCTAGAAAATGGTCCCCAGAGATCATCTAATAAAAACTATGAGTTTTAAAGAAGAGAACAGGTTACTGAATAGTAAGCACTGGAAATTTTACCTTGAGAGTCATGGAACAAATAATTATTGAGCAGCTACTATATGTGCTGGATGTTGGGGAGCTTACCTGACAGATGAGAGAGGCGGTAAAGTAAATGGTAAGTTATATTACAGAATGGTAAGGCTGTAGTAGATACAAATATTAGGGAGCTATGAGAACATATTCTTGGTCAAGAAGTAGGTTTTTAAAACTCCATGTGTAGGTGTGAAGAAGTATTTTGGGATGGAGTAGGACTGTGGAATAAAATAAGCAGCTGACTGCCATCATCATTTTTGTGCTAACTGCAAACGTCTTTTTTTTTTTTTTTTTAAACCACAGGCAATTTCTCAACAAGACCTGGTACACATGGCTATTCAGATTGCCTGTGGAATGAGCTATCTGGCCAGAAGGGAAGTTATCCACAAAGACCTGGCTGCTAGGAACTGTGTGTAGGTGCCATGAGCTCATCATGTCATTTCAGTGGACTGGGGGCTCTCCCCAGGAGTCACAGTGGGCATCGTATGGTATTGAAGAATAACTGTGATCCATATGTTTTAAATACGCCAATTGTATTTGATGTTCATGTCTCTACTTTTCAGCATTGATGACACACTCCAAGTTAAGATCACAGACAATGCCCTCTCCAGAGATTTGTTCCCCATGGACTATCACTGTCTGGGGGACAACGAAAACAGGCCAGTTCGGTGGATGGCTCTGGAAAGTCTGGTTAATAATGAGTTCTCCAGTGCTAGTGATGTGGTAAGTTCTGGAACTCCTGGATATCAGCAGGCTTTATGTTTTAATTTTTTTTTTCTATCTTTTTAAATCTAGTAATTGTTCCCTGAAATATTTCAATGAGAAAGCAAGCGTAGTTAGCTCCATTCAGTCAGTTTCTGGAAAGAAGCTGTGCCCCAAACCATGATCTGTGACTGTGCATAATCACATTTCATCCTCAGAGTAGCCCTGTGAGGGGGCTGTTAACACTATGAAGTAGCTGGACACTAATATCCCAATTTTAAAGGTGGATATCAAGGCTTAGAGAGGTTTCCATAGCTGATTATTTTTCTTTCTTATTTAAGTCTCAGAATGACCAACTGGTTGCCAGATCATAGAGATTTATTGTTTTCTTCTTTTCAAACAACCTCTTCCAACATTATGACCTGTGTAATTTATAATTCCCCAGATGTCACTCTCTTCCCTTTTGTCGGTTTCTGAGTAGTTCTGCCCACCAGAGCAGATCATATAGTGGGATCTTTTATACTTAGTGATGAATAGTTTCAGAAGCCATGTTTACTTGTGGGTATTTTGCAGATATTTTAAGTTGCTTTTATTTTTTATTTTTTGAATATTTATTTGTCAGGGAGAGAGAGAGCACAAGCAGGTGGAGTAGCAGGCAGAGGGAGAGGGAGAAGCAGGCTCCCTGCTGAGCAAGGAGCCCGATGCCGGGCTGATTCCAGGACCCCGGGATCATGACCCGACCCGAAGGCAGACGCTTAACCAACTGAGCCACCCAGGCACCCCTTAAGTGGCTTTTAATTTCTCATTTTTAGTCGGATTTGAAAGATGGATTTATTTTCCTGTCTCTTGCTTATTGTAGTTTATTATTGTAGCTGAATAGCTAGAGATTAGGTGAAACTTGGGCTTATAAGGTCCCACTCTGTGACCACTCAACGATGTTAGTGTTTGTTACTTATAAAATCTTATAGATTGTTTGCTTCAAAGTTTCAGTTGTAAAAATCGGGCTTACTATATCATTGTATCTTGTGTCTCATCAATATGTTTTATTTACAGTATAGGGTTACCCTTTTACTTCCAAGTTTGTATGGTTTAAGGATTACTCTCTTAATATTCTCATTTCCCCAGTGTTATTAGTGTCCTCTGGATGCTATAGCAAATTATTGCAACTTTGGTGGTAAAACAACAGATTTATTCTCACAGTTGAGTTCTGGAGGTCAGATGTCTGATATCAAGGTGTAGGCAGGGCCATGCTCCCTCCAGAGGTCCTAACGGGGAAACCGTCCTTCTTCCGGCTTCGGGTGGCTGTTAGCATCCTTCATGGCTGCATCTCTCTGCTTCTTGTTCATATCACCTTCTCCTCTGTGTATGTCTGTCTCTTAAAACTCCTGCCTCTCCCTTATGAAGATAATGTGATTGCCTTTAGGACCCACCTATATAATATAGGATAAGCTTTTTTGAGGGGAGGAAAGGGTTGCATTTTTGTTTTTGATTTTTAGTTTTCTCAAATAATGTGAAAAGAGAAAGCAGAGTTTGATTTTAGGCTACCACATGGCTGCTGTATTGAATATCATTAAGGACCAATTTTACTCTTACTGATATCGTACTAGTTTTGGGGGTTGCCAGATCTTTATTTAGAAGTTCTGAATTATAGCTGGAATTCTTTGCCACTTCTACATTAAGCAAAGCTGTTTTCACAGGGGTGCAAATGAGTTTAACTTTGGTTTTAGCACATAGCTTTAAAACAGTATCAGTTAAATGAGAACTATATGGTTTTCAAATCTACCCCTTGAGTAGAAAGGCTTACATCTGAATGTTTTTGAATGCAGGAAAGTAAAAGAAACTTTGTTCATTATTATTATTTTTTTTAATCTTACTCTGTTGTTGATTTAAAATATTAAGTCACTCATCTCTTTGGGATCTTTGTATTTTTTTCAGTGGTTGATTTTTGAAATTTATGATTTTGTTACTCATTGAAATATAGCATAATTGCCTTAGCAGAAATGAAGGGGCAATTGTGTTGAACCCAAAACTAGTCTAATGGGCAGGAAATAGATGTTTCTTAAACAAGTATGCCATGTAACTTCAAAAGATTGGGGATTGTTTGATTATTCTCTTAAAAAAATGATTATTCTCTTAGAAAAAGGAATATTGATTGATTGGTAATATTTCAAGGGGATATACAAGATGGCCAGTAATGCTGTTTGCTTACACATGGAAGCCCCCAAATTATGCATTGCTTAATTTAATGTATTTGTATATTTCTGTGTAAGGCATTCCATTGTATATTTAAGCAGTAATAGGAATTGTGTTTTACAACATTTATGATTAAATATTTCACAGGAACACCTAAGTGAAAATTAAATTAGATAATACAGTTTCGACCAGTGAGACTAATAGTACATCCCTCAGTAATGTGATCTACATCTTTTCAGCCAGGGACACTGTCCTGTTAGCTGATAAAATCTGAGTTGAGGATACGTGATTTAGTTAAGCAAATATTTCAAAATTATACTTAGAATTAGTTACTTTTATGGTTATGGTATTTTAGAAATTTTGCAGGAGTTGACATATTTTATGTTAGAATTTGTTTTCTGTCAGAATGTAGTTGTACTAGATATCTTGTTGCTGCTTGAGCACTTGACAGCTTTATTTTTAAAAAATCTCTGTGAACTTAATGGTGAGCAACTTAACAGGAGACTTACTTTAAAATCATGATTACTTTTAGTGTGTCTTGGCATAAACTTACTTGAAATGTCTGTGTGACCCAAATTCTTCTGGCTATACTTAAAATGTGATGGTGACAGTACCCATTGATTTACATTTAGCATGGTTAACCCCTAAAATGTTCAGATTTTTCTTCTTTATATTCTTAGTAATTCATTTCTTTTAAAGTATATGTACATATATATATATATTTTTTTCCCTAAATATCTTGCCTTGGATAATTAAGATTAAAAGGAATAGGAACACTGCTCTGTTTCCTATGACTGTGATACAAATATTAGTGTAAAAATCCATTTTTCAGTTTTCTGGGATTGAATATTTTTGAATTCTTTTTTTTAAGATTTTATTTATTTGAGAGAGAGCACAGAGGGAGACTGAGAGGGAGAAGCAGACTCCTCACTGTGCAGAGAGCCCTACACGGGGCTCGGGGCTCGATCCCAAGACCCTGAGACCATGACCTGAGCCAAAGGCAGATGCTTAACTGACTGAGCCACCCAGGCGCCCCTACTTTTTGAATTCTTACATTAAAACACAAATGTTAAAGATTGTTTTTTAACATTTGTATTGAAAATATATACATATAATCATTATTCTCTGTTCCTGTTTTTCTTTTATAGATGGAGTTGGGGGTTCAAAAACTACACTTAATATGCTACTTTGGGGCTGGGAAACTTTATACATAGTCATATGCAAAATAAGTAATGTAAAGCCACTCTCACCAGTCTACACATGTAAAATACATATTTCAGGTTTAAATGTAACACTTAAGAAATGGTATTACTGCCTTGGAGAGGGCGTTTTCTTTGTCCTTTAAAAGATCCTTAACATTTTTGCATTTTTTTTATAGTTGAAAGTTCTGTGTGATTTGTTTGGAAATACATTAATGTGTTCCATCTTAAAAATAATACATTGCATCTCTTGTGTTTTTACAGTTTTTACTGAAAGGATTCAATACTTCAGTATGTCAAGATTCTTATAATGTTAATATCAACTTTTAACTGTTGAACTTAGGAAATATGCACAACTAGATTTTGACTAGTTATAAATCTCTTTTATTATTCCAAGCTATGACATCATCTTAGGCAGTCTTAAGAATTTCTGGATATTGTTTTCATCAGATGTAGATACCACCATAGATTTTTTTCTGTAATTTTCTTTTCTTTATTTGAAAATAGATTTCTTGATTTATATCTTCTTTCAATTATTTAGGTAATTATTGTAGCTAACATAATTCCGCTGTTAAGAAACTACATCCTACTAAGAGACTAAATGCAATCAGGAATGCACAATTAAGTTTCTTTCTTGGTGCTTTTTTGTGTTTACAGTATTACATTGTGTTTAAAAAACATTTTCTTGGGAAAAACAAGTTAAGGAAATGATTTCCATGCTAATCTTATCAGCATGGCTTATAGCAATGAGGAGACTCTTTAAGGTATTTGAACAGTTTTTAGGGTGTAAATTAAAATGTGTTCCTGTGCCTTTACAATATTTATTTTGTGAACATTAAAGATGACCTAGAAGAAGAAGGGAAATCTGCAAAGTTATCCAGATACTATATCTACAGCAGAGTGCTTCTTACTGCTCTTGTTTGCCCAGTGTCATGGAAAGTCATTGCCACACCCTGAGCAGACTTGAGCAGGAGAAACTCACATTCATAATATACCCATGAAGAGTGGTCTTCTGAACTAATGTGGTATCAAAGAGAAAGGTCCAGTTTTCAGAGAATGCTTACTGTTTTTAAAAGTACGGAAAATTTTCTGTTTTATGTTGTTTCTTTCTTGTTAATTTTAGAATAATGCTTAGGTTCCCAGTATTTATTCCTTTCCATTATGGTTGTAAATTTTACACGTCAACAACCTTAGACTTATTTAAACATAAAATTCACATTTTAAGAGGAATAGCATTGTATGGTGACAAATTGTAGCTAACACTTGTGAGCAGAGCATAACGTATAAACTTGTTGAATCACTGTGTTGTACACCTGAAACTAATGTAACATTGTGTGGCAACTATACTTCAATAAAAAATAACTAAATAAATAAAAACTAGCATTAAGAGGAATTGATATAAAGACATTAAGGAAAACCTGGAGAGGTGAAAGGATCATTCAGATATTAAGAAATAAAGATTGAAAGTTTAATATTATTAACATTAAGAAAATATTTTTTAGTTGTATTTAATATTATTTTAATAGTCCTAGTATTTTCTGGAAAAGAGGAATAAATGGATTTACTTTAGGAATAGTTGTTATATTTTCAGAGGTGGCTGGTTGCTGTCTTGTGATCAGGTATTGCCCTTGATGTATTTTCTGTATTAGGCTCTCCCTAAGAATAGATATTTTCCTCAAGAGATCTTGTGAATATCCCTTTCCCTTTCCTTCCTTTTCCTTATCATACTATTTAACATTACCTTCAAATAGCCTGTGTTCTGATGGAGCAATGTCTAACTAAGCATCTAGTGCAGTAGAGGAAAGTCTCATAAATAGCAGATATATGTGATGGCCTGGTAGGTATCCCATATTGGTTCTTCTCCCTTTCCTGAACACAGATTCTAGGGCAGATTCATAGCAGAAGTGGTCTCTTTTCAATCATGTATGATACTCTGTGCCTAAAGATTGCTGATTTTTGAAGTTGAGTTAGCAACATGTACTAAATTTGACACCTGATATAGTCAGTGCATTTTATATATAGTCATTATATACCGGGGATCATTTGAAGCTGGGATAAAAAAATATTTGCTACAGTGATAATCTGGAGGAGTATTAAGATTTTTAGGTGATAGTTAACCTTGAAGAATTGCTGAAAGGTCCACTTTAAGGGTTACTTATATAAATCTATTAATGATATCTTAAATTTTAAGTAGTAGAGCTTTTTTAAAGTAATGTACTCCTTCCTATAGATGGATATTTCAGTTATGGTTATTGAAAAGACCTAGAAACTATGTCTGAAAATTTAAAATTCATAGGATAATAAAAGCTTCAAAAATTGGATATTTAGGAAGGGATATATACTAATAAAGCCTGTACCTTGTGCACAGTGGATGTGAGTTTTGAAAACTTGTGAAAATCAATGTTAGTAAGTTAAGTGATCTCAAGCTTTCACTGCTAGGAATATTCCTCCATGATATTTTGATCTTCAAATTGAACTGTTTTTTCAAGAAAATTCAATTTAAGGGGTGCCGGGGTGGCTCAGTTGGTTAAGCTTCTGCTTTCAGCTCAGGTCATGAACCCAGGATCCTGGGATCAAGCACGGAGTCAGGCTCCCTGCTCAGCAGGGAGTCTGCTTCTCCATCTCCTTCTGCTCCTCCCCCCAACTTGTGCACTCTCTCTCTCACTATCTCAAATAAAATCTTCTAAAAAGTTTCAATTTAGTTAACATTTACTGTACTATTAAGTTCAGAGTAGACTTCAGTGATTCATCAGTTGCATACAACACCCAGTCCTCATTATATCAAGTGTCCTCCTTAATGCCCATCACCCAATTACCCCATCCCCTCACCCACCCTCTCCTCTAGCAACCCTCAGTTTGTTTCCTGTAGTTAAGAGTCTCTTAGGATTTGTCTCCCTTTCTGTTTTCATCTTATTTTATTCTTCCTTCCCTTCCCCTATTTCATCTGTTTGGTTTCTTAAATTCCACATATGAGTGAAATCATATGGTATTTGTCTTTCTCTGACTGACTCTTTTTGTTTAGCATAATACTCTATAGTTCCATCCACATTGTTGCAAGTGGAAAGATTTCATTCCTTTTGATAGCTGAGTAATATCCCATTATATATATATACCACATCTTCTTTATCCATTCATCTGTCAATGGACATCTGGGTTCTTTCCATATTTTGGCTACTGTGGACATTGCTGCTATAAACATTGGGGTGCATGTGCCCCTTCAAGTCATTATGTTTGTATCCTTTGGATAAATACCTAGCAGTGCAGTTGCTGGGTCGTAGGGTAGCTCTATTTTTAACTTTCTGAGGAACCTCCATACTGTTTTCCAGAGTGGCTGCACCAGCTTGCATTCCCACCAACAGTGTAGGAGGGTTCCCCTTTCTCTGCATCCTTGCCAACATCTGTTGTTTCCTGAGTTGTTAATTTTCAAAGTGAACTCTTAATTAAAGGGAGTTGGTAAAGAAAGACCCATACTCCTTCCCCTGGTTTTCAGAGCCTTTGTTTCTTGCCTTATCTTCCCTTTTTAGTTTTATATTTTCCATTGTACATTTCCTTATATTTTGCATTTCATCCAATCTGGAATTCTTGTTGGGTCCAAAGACACAAGGTACTTTTGTGCCCTTTGATTTGGTCTTCTTTGGACCCCCAGAGAATTTTGTACTTACTTAATGGCACCTACCACTGCTGCCTTACATTTTTATGCATAAGTCATTCTTCCCAGAATGGGCAATGGAAGCTCTGCTTTACTTATTTTCCTTTAAGAGGTGTTCCATAGTTACAGAATTGAAATGGATATACATATGTATACATTTTGGGTCATTTATTTTAAGAACATTCACAGCCAGCTATGTTAATCTTATCCCTAGAGAGCTGTGTACTTGAATGTGTAAAAGAATCCTGAAGGGCTCACACAGACCTCTTGTCCTCTTCATTTCCATGCAGAATCTCATATTTCTCCTTGTCTTACTCTCAGACTTAACTTCAGAGATTCCATGTCTTTTGACTACAGTTGTTATTTATGGGTACATTTATTAATTGACCTTTGTGCCCTGAGGCTCCCCTCTTAACTATCAGATCTATTGCATAGATGTCTGCTCTGCCTTCCTACCTGGGGCCCATGTTTCTGAAAACTTCAGTGCAGTCTTTGATCTGTACTTTTCTTTAGTTCTGCTGTTGGAGTAAATCTTAAGTCATTGTGACGATATAACACAATTGAAGACAACAGGTAGAATATCTGGTTTGGGGAAAACATGATTTATTTGATATGAGGCATATTGAATTCTAGATGCTAATGGATGGAACGTGGGTCTGAAATTCTGGAAGAACATAGAAGCAGGATATTGGAAATTGGACATCAGCTTCATTAAAGTGGGGATTGAATGAACAGGAGGGTTTGATCCCAGAGGTAGTGAATTTAGAGAGAGAAGAAAGCCAAGGGAAGAATATAGGGAATATGTAGTTTCAGTTAGTGAGAAAAGAAAGATGAACAAAGAATTAAAACAGAAATTGAATGTTGTGTCATAGAAGCCAAGGAAAGAAATAGTTTCAAGGAGACTTTAGTCTATAAACATACCTGCAGTGGTCAGAAAGGATTAGGAAATCATAGAGGGCATTTGAATGAGTGGATTTAATAAATCATTAAAGGTAGATGTGATTGTTGTGGGCTTGGTGGGAGATGTTAAGGGGGGGGCAATATGTAGATTACACTTAGAAGAAGTACAGCTATGAAAAAGAGTGAAATGATCTTAGTTTGGTAGGATGGCAGGATGAAGAGAGGCTTTATTTTGTTACTTTTCTACTTTGCTTTTTCTTGGGGGGTGGGTCCGTTTGGTTTGGTTTTTAGGCCAGGGAGAAAGAGATTGGACATGTGGTTTTTGGAGGGGAGGTACAAGAGATGACAGGTGAATGGGCTCAGGAGGCCAGGTTAAAGGTTAAAGGCATGGGAGGAGGAATACCTTTCTTCTCAGATGGGAGTAAAGCAAGAGATAGAAGGAGAGAGAAGATACAGGAGATTCTTGAAGAAGGATCTCTCATTGGGACAACTTCACGTTGCTGAATATATGTGTAATTGGGGTTCACAGAGTGAAAGGGAGGGACAGAAAGAGTAAGAAATACAGACTGAAATGTTTCCACATTTGGTGAAAACTAAACCCACAGATCTAAGAACTGAACAAACCCCAAATCCAAGAAGCAAGAAGAAACTAAACCATAGTGCATTATAATCAAATTGCTCAAATTAGTGATAAAGAGAAAATCTTAAAAGCAGCCGGGGGAAAAAAACAAAACAAAACATGTTGATACAGAAAGGAACCAAGAAAAGGATGGCAACAAATTTCTCATTGGAAGCCATGCAAGAGCGAGAACAGTTAAACATTTTTAAAGTACTGTAAGAAAAAATCCTGTGAACATAGAATTCTATACCCAGGGAAAATATCTTTGAAAAATGAAGGGGAAATAAAGACTTTTTTAGAAATACCAAAGCTGAAATAATTGTCATCAGCAAACCCATATTACAAAAAAATGTTAAAAAAAAGTCCTTTAGGAACCAACGATACTAGATGGAAATACGGATCTATACAAAGGAACAGAGAGCACCAGAAATGGTAACTATATGCATTATTTATGTTTTTTCTTATTATTTAAATCTCTTTAAAAGATAATTGAATACATTTCAGTGCCCCCTCTCTCATTGATAAAATAGAAAATCGTTAAGAATTTAGATTTGAATGACAGTATCAACCAACTTGATCTAAATAACTCAGAACACTCCGCCCAACAACAGCAGAATCCATATTCTTTTCAAATGTATATGGAATATTGACTAAGATAGACCTTATTCTGGGCCATAAAGCAAGTCAGTGAATATAAAAAGATTCAATTCATACAAAATAGGGTTTTGTGAACACAGTGAAATTAAATTAGAAATCAAAAATAGGAATCTAGAAAATTCCCAAATATTTAGAAACTAAATAATAGACTTCCAAATAACCCATGTGCCAAAGAAGAAATCAAAAGAGAAATTATGAAGTATTTAGAATTGAATGAAAAAAATAACAGTAATTCAAAGTTTGGGGGATGCTGCTCAAAGGGGGAATATATATACTATTAAACATCAATATTAGAAAAGTCTCAAATCAGTGACCTAGTTTTTATCTTAAGAAACTAGAAAAAGAGCAAATTAAACTGCAAGTAGGCAGATGAAAAGAAATAATATAGACAGAAGTCAGTGAAATACGAAATAGAAAAACAGTAGAGAAAATCAGTGAAACCAGTGCTTAATTGTGAGAATACTATTTATGATAAATCTCTCACCAGACTAATCAGGAAAAAAGAAATATGTTGCAAATTAACAATGTAGTGAATGAGAAAGGTGATAGCATTACAGATTCTCACAGGTATTTGGTAATAAGATTATGAACAACTTTTTCCCAGTAAATTCAGACACTTAGGTGAAATGGACAAATTCTTTGCAAAATAACTTTCAGAGCTCGTTCAAGAAGTAGATGATATGAATAGCCCTGTATCTGTTAAAGAAACGGAATGTTTAGTTAAAAACCTGCCTGAAAGAGAAAACTGGGTCCAGAGTGAGTTTTAGGGCACTGGCATTCCAAACATTTAAGGAGGAAATAATACAAATTCTATACACTCTCTTTCAGAAAATTGAGGAGAATACTTTCTAATTCATTCTATGAGGTCAGCACTACTTTGAAGTAGCACCAGACGGCGAGAAGAAAAGAAAACTATAGATCATTATTCCTCATGATCATAGATGCAAAAATTCTAAACAAAAGTTTAGCAAATAGAATCCAAAGTATAGTTTAAAAATCATATTATGGCCATATAGGCTTTATTCCAAGAATACAAGTTTGTTTTACCATTTGAAAATCAAGCAGTGCAATATACTGTATTAATATACTAAAAAAGAAAAATTATATGATCATCTCAGTAGATGCAGAAGAAGTATTAGGAAAAAATCCTCAATTCATTCCTAATAAAAATTCTCAGCAATAGAGGAATAGAAGAGAACTTTCTCAATCTGATAAAGGGCATCTACCAAAACCAAAAACACCTATTGCTAACATTATACTTAATTATTAATACTGAATTATTTTACCTAATAAAAGAAAGAAGACAAGGACGCCCACTCTCTATCACTTCTCCTCAGTGTTATACTTGAGGTTCTAGCCAGTGCACTAAGGCAAGGAAAGGGGGGGAAAAAAAAAACAAGGAAAGATTGGGTAGGAAAAAGTAAGTATTTGTGGACAACATGATCATCTATGAAGAAAATCCGGTGTGATATACAAAATAGTTACTAAAACTAATAAGTGAGTTTAAACAGATTAGGATACTAGATCAATGTATAAAAATCAGTTGTATTTCTATATACAAATAATGAAAAATCAGAAATTAAAAGTTTTTTTGGATCATTCTTATTGCATATATTTGACATATAACCTTGTAAATTTAAGGTTACAACATGTTACTTGGATACATTTATATATTGTAATGATTGTTGTGGTGGTATCATGTTATGTAATTATAGTACAATATTGTCTATATTTATTATACTATGCATTAGATCACTGTGGCTTATTTATTACTCATTGCAAGTTTGTACCCTTAAACAACATCAGTTTTATCTTCTCGCCCCTCATCCCGTGGTAACCACCATTTTACTCTCTATTTTTCATGAGTTTGACTTTTTTAGATTCTACATATAAATGATATCATATATTACTTGTCTTTGTCTGCTTTATCTCACTTAGCATAATATTCAAGGTCCATCCATACTGTTGCAAATGGCTGGATATCCTTCCTCATGACTGAATAATATTCCATTGTGCATATACCGCATCTTTGTTATGCATTAATTGGTAGATGGGCATTTAGGTTGTTTCCATATCTTGGCTATTGTGAATAATGCTGCAGTCAACATAGGGGTGCATCTGTCTCTTCAAAATACTGTTTTCATTTCTTTTGGGTATACCTAGTAGTGGAATTACCAGATCGTATGTAGATCTATTTTTAATTTTTTGAGGAACCTCCATATTGTTTTCTTTCCCCAAGTTTTTTTAAAAACTTTATAAAAACAGGCACCCGGGTGGCTCAGTCGTTAAGTGTCTGCCTTTGGCTCAGGTCATGATCCCAGGGTCCTGGGATGGAGCCCCTCATCGGGCTCCCTGCTCAGCGGGGAGCCTGCTTCTCCTTCTCCTACTCCCCCTGCTTGTTTTCCTTCTCTCGCTTTGTCTCTCTCTGTCAAATAAGTAAATAAAATCTTTATTAAAAACATAAAAGCATCCAAAAATATGAAATTCTTAGGACACAAAAATGTGAAATATCTACATAATGAAAACTATAACACATTATTGAGAGAAATTAAAGACCTTTATAAATGGAGAGCTATTAAGATATTAAGATGTTAGTTTTCTCCAAATTGATCTATAGATTTTAACATAGTCCCAAAGAAAATATTTGCAGGCTTTTAATTTTTGGGGTAGAAATTGACAGATTGAGTCTAAAATTGATACGGAAATGCAGAGGATCTATAATAGCCAGAGCAGCTTTGAGAAAAAAGAAGTTGGAGGTCTGATTAAAAATTACACTAATCAAGACAGTGTAATGTTGGCATGAAGGTAGACCAGTTAAACAACAGAATACCTAAAAGTTGACTCACATACGTATGGACAATTAATTTGCAAAAAAGTGCAAAGGCAATTTGGTGGAGAAAGGATTATCTTTTAAACAGTCCTAGAGTAGTTGGATATCCAACAAAAAAATGAACTTTGATCCAAAGCTTGCTACACATACACAAAAATTAACTCAAAATAGATCAAAGATTTGAATGTAAAATCTAAAACTATAGCACTTTTGGAAGAGAACAAAGAAGAAAATCCTTTGGAAATTTGTGTTAAGCAAAGATTTCTTAGGACACCAAATCAAGATCCCTGGAAGAACAAAACAGGCTGTCAAAATTTAAAAACTTACACTCTTTGAAATACAGTATTCAGAGAATGAAAAGACAAGTCACACTCAGAGAAAATATTTGCAAATCATACACATCTGGTAAATACATACAAAATATATAAAGAATTTTTTAAAACTCAGTAACAAAAATGGGCAAAATATTTGAAGAGATGCTTCACCAATGAAGATATACAAATGACAAGCACATGAAAATATCAAATTCATTAGTCATTTGGAGAACGCAAAGTAAAACCACAGTGAGATAGCATTACACACCCATTTGTATGGCTAAAATTAAAGACAAGTGTTTGCAAGGATATGGAGGAACTGTAGCTTTCTTACGCTGCTGCGGGAAATCTAATACCTAGGTACATTCACTTTGGAAAACAGTTTGGCAGTTTCTTAAAAAGTTAAACATCCAGAGCACTTGGGTGGCTCAGTCAGCTAAATGTCCAACTCTTGATTTCGGCTAGGGTCATGATCTCAAGGTTGTGAGGCCCAGTGTGGAGCCTACTTAAGATTCTCTCTCTCCCTTCCCCTCCCCACCCCCCAAAAGTTAAATATATCTACCATATCCAGTCATTTTGCTCCTAGATAAATGAAAGCATATATCCTTACCAATACTTGTACACAGATGTTTATAACAGCTTTCAGTGACTAAACCTGGAAATAATCAAATGTCCATTGTTTGGATAAACAAGCTGCTATATTCATATAATGGACTACTATTCAACAATGAAAG
Source organism: Mirounga angustirostris (assembly GCF_029215605.1). Lineage (NCBI taxonomy): Eukaryota > Metazoa > Chordata > Mammalia > Carnivora > Phocidae > Mirounga > Mirounga angustirostris. The sequence continues at coordinate 125,449,478 of NW_026991709.1, forward strand.
GGATGGACTGTCAGTGCATGCTGTGTCATAGATGAATGCCAGAATCATTATTCTAAGTGAAAGAAGCTAGGCAAAGTGTACTGTTTGAATGATTCCATTTATATAAAATTCTAGAAAATGTGAACTAGTGACAGAAAGCAGATTAATGGTTACTTGGGAACCGTAGGGGTGGTGGTGGGGAGGGCCAGGAGGAAAGGATTCTAGAGCAGGAAGAATCTTTTGGAGGTGATGGATATGTTCATTGTCTTGATTGTGGCAATGGTTGCAGGAGTGTATACATATATCAGAACTTACCAAACTGAGCACTTTATGTGCATTTTATTGAATGTCAGCCATACTAAAATAAAAATAAAAACTATCTTTGTTATCTGACCACTACTGCTAACACATCTAAGATTAGTTTCTAAATTTGCTAGATCTTAAGACTGAACAAAGACTTCTTTATTTTTATTTTTATTTTTATTTTTAAAGATTTTTTTATTTGAGACATAGCAAGAGAGGGAACACAAGCAGGGGGGAGTGGGAGAGGGAGAAGCAGACTCCTTGCTGAGCAGGGAGCCCGATGCAGGGCCCGATCCCAGGACCCTGGGACCATGACCCGAGCCGAAGGCAGATGCTTAACAACAGCCACCCAGGCGCCCCAAGACTCTTCTTTAAGATACTGAGTTCCGGGCTTCAGAATTACTAGGAGAGGACTGAGGAATCTGTACTTGTAACAGATACTCTAGATGATTCTTCTCATTAGTCAAGCTTGGAAAGCACTTGACCCAGATTAAATTAATTGCACTTTGGTCATCTGAATACCATTTCCGTGTGTGAGAAGGGGATGTTACGTTTCTAGTATTAACAGAAGGGCTAGTCCTAAGACACCTGATGGTGCTGCTTTTTTGTGGTCAGATGAGACCCTTTAGAAATGGACAGAATTATTTTCTCAGCAGTCTGTAGTATACTGAGGTCAGCCTTGCCTTATAAATTCCTGAAGTAACAGAATGGAAATCTCTTAATAGCCCCAGCATTAGTTAATATTACATTAAAGAGTAAAAAAGAATCTTATTTATGTACTTTGACAGCTCACATCAGTATATGTTGTTAGTGAAAAAAAGTTTCATATACTGTATAGAAGCTATAAAATAACAAATTGGGAGAAGAGAAATAAGATGAATAAAAAAACATTGTTATTCTCTAAATGTTCTTTAAACGGATATAGCAGCAGCCTTTCATAAAACTCTGGAAAAAACAGCTTGACCTTATTGCCCCCTTTCCAACGACGTCAAACAAAAGGAAATTATAGAATAAGTCTGTCTAAATTTTAAATGGCTTAGTTATCGGAAGACTTTAGAGAGCAGTTTTTCCACAAATCATCCTTGTGCTATTTGGTCTTGATTTTTTTTTTTAAAGAGTTGGTGAGCCAACATGTAATTAATCACTTTTGTTGGCTTTTAAGGAAATGAAACTGCAGTGTACCCTTTGACTTTATTGTTCTTCATTTTGGTGTTTTTTAGTGTTGCAATGTAATATGAGAACCTTAGGTGGATGCTTAGCGTTAATAATGTGAACAAAACAATGTGAAAGAAGTAATTTTTTTTAAATCAGCTTATACAGATTATACTGTTTTCATACCTTTGCACCTTCCATATCTCAGATATGAGCAGCATTACTGTGAAGGTCCCTTAGAGTTGGGAGTTGTTAGAGTGTACCTCCCTTGTCAGTGGATGGGGTTAGTCCCTGTGTACAAAATGGCAGTATCCACTTGTTATTAATTCCCATTGTTTCTTCCTCCAAAATCTAGTTTGGATTGATTATTCGTTTTTCATAGCTGCTGCCACAATCAGTGAATAAGAACAGATCCATCTCATTTCATGGAGGAGGGGTGGGAACACCCAACCAGTTTTACTTTCTTGGGCTCTGTTCCATCAGAGTAGTGAACTACCTTCCATGTGTAAATTAGACACGATTTTTAAAATTAAGCATTACTAATCATTGTCATTATTAAAAGTTTACCTAGAGTACGCTTTTAAGATAGACAGATACCTGGATGTATGCAGGCACCTTCCTTTAACTTTTATTAATTTGAAATCATTTTTCCATTTTTAAACCAGTAGTTGTTTGTTTGTTTTAAGATTTTTTTTTTTTTTTTTATTTGACAGAGGGAGCATAAGCTGGGGGAGCGGCAGAGGGAGAGGGAGAAGCAGGCTCCCTGCTGAGCAGGGAGCCCAACGCGGGGCTCGACCCCAGGACCGTGGGATCGTGACCTGAGCCAAAGGCAGATGCTTAACCAACTGAGCCACCCAGGCGCCCCTTAAACCAGTAGTTTTAAGGAAAATTCCAGTAGGCTCTGTATGGAGATTTTTTTTTTTTTAATTTATTTCTTTATCTCAGAGAGAGATCGAGAACACAAGCAGGAGGGTCAGAGGGAGAGAGAACCCCAAGCAGATTCTGCGCTGAGTGCAGAGCCTAATGTGGGGCTCCCATGACCCCGAGATCACAACCTGAGCTAAAGTGAAGTCAGATGCTTAACTGACTTTGCCACCCAGGCGCCCCTCTGTGGAGATTTAAAACTATACATCCATTCCCATCTGTTCCTCCCTTCCTTTCCTCCCCCTACCCCTTTCAAAAACACAGACCTCTGGGATGGGCATTGCTCCACCCTAATGAACTGTTAATGAAAAAGATACTAAGTTCCAAAGACTTAACTTCTTGGTTTTGGTATTTAAGGGCATGCTGGCTTCAAAATGAGTTGGGAAATATTCCCCTTCTTCTGTTTCTTGAAAGAGTTTGTGTAAGATTGTGTTGTAGGTTGAATTGTGTCCCCTGAAAAAATAGGTTGAAGTCCTAATCCCCAGTACTTTAGAATGTGACATTATTTGGAAAAAGAGTCTTTGCAGATAAAATATTAAGATGAGGTCATACTCAATTAGGGTGGACCTTAATCCAGCATGACTAGTATCCCTTACAAGAAGAGATACAGACATGTGAGGGGAAAATGTCTGTGAACACGGAGACAGAGCGTGAAGGGCTGCATCTACAAGCCAAGGAGCACTAAGGACTTCTGGCTACCACCAGAAGCTGGGCGTGAGCAAGGAAGGATCCTTCCCCATGAGTTTTAGAGGGTGCAAAGCCTTGGCGACACCTTGATTTTGAACTTCTAGACTCCAGAACTGTGGGATAATACATACTGTTGTTTAAGCTCCCTAGTTTGTGGTACTTCATTATGGCAGCCCTAGGAAACTCATATAAATTTGCCCTATTTTTTTTCTTTCAAGTTTGTTGGAATTCACCTAGTGAAACAGGATGTAGTTTTCTTTGTGAAAAGATTTTTAACTACAATTCAATTTCTTTTCTTTCTTTCTTTCCTTTTTTTTTTTTTTTTTAAAGATTTTATTTATTTATTTGAGAGAGGGAGAAGGAGAAGCAGGCTCCCCGCTGAGCAGGGCTCCATTCCGGGACCCCGAAATCATGACCTGAGCCAAAGGCAGACGCTCAACTGACTGAGCCACCCAGGCACCCTGAATTCAATTTCTTTAATAGATATAAGCTACATAAGTTTTCTGTTTATTCTTACATCTATTGGTAATTTATGTCTTTTGAGGAATTTGTTCATTTCATCTAAATTACTGAACTTAATGTTGTAAAGTTAAGTTTGTATTTTTTGATATAAGGATGGTCCCTCTTTCATTTCTGATATCAGTAATTTGTGTCCTTTATTTTCTTTGATTAATCTAACTTAGTGGTTCTCAACTGGGGGCAACTTTGTCCTCCCCACCAGGGGACATTTGGTAATACCTGGAGGTATTTTCAGTTTTTACACTTGGGGCATCTAGTGAGTAGAGACCAGGGATATTGTTAAACATCCCACAAGGTATGGGATAGCTTCTCACAACAAAGAATTATGCACCCCACAATATACATAGTGCTGAGGTTGAGAAACCTGTCCTAGAGTTTATGATATACCCCCTACTTTCAAATAATATTATACCATTCGTGTTTAATATAAGCACTTAAAATATTTCCATTTATCATCTTCTTCCATCCTTTATGCTACTGTGGGCATACATTTTACCTACTGTATACATTATAAATCATACAATACATTATTACTATTTTTGCTTTAAACAATCAATCTATTAAAGAAACTTGAAAATAAAAAATATCTAATTGTTACTCATGTTTTTAATACAATTCATTTTCTTTGTAGATCCAAATTTCCATCTCAGCTTCTTTTTGTCTAAAAAAATCTGTATTTTTGCCTTCATTTTTGAAGTATATTTTGGTTTGGTATAGAATTCCCCATTGATAATTTTTTAAATATCCTAAAAATGTCTGTCCACTGGGTTTTTTGTTTTGTTTTGTTTTCATAGATTATAATAAGAAATAAAACCATTGTTCACTAACACAAATTTTTTAAAAAACAACCTGTTTATTTTAGGGAGTATTTCTGGATTTTGTTACAATATTGAAAAATAATTACTTAAAATTTAATGCACTATGTTCAGATCTTGTAAACAGACTTGTTTTTGACTTGTGTTTTTCCTTTTCTCTATTTCTTTCTCCTTCATTCATTAAAAAATTTTGTTTTTTGGGCCGATTACCTCTCTGAGCCTCAGTTTTCTTACCTGTAAAATTGGGCTACCAGTGCTTCTCACAGGTTTGTTGTGAAAATTAGATGGAGATAAAGGATTCAAAATGTCTAGAACAGAAAGGACTCATAAAAATGCCTTCCTCCTCATCCAGCTTCAGCTGTTCTCACCTCAGGGTTCATGTGTGGCAGCGGATCAGCAGGAGTCCCTACTCTGAGTCCTTTCTGGCTGCATGGCAGTAACTCTGTGTAGACATGTTGCCTGCCCTCTGCACAATCCCTATGAGCCAGTATAACCACAGCTGGGCCAAAATGGGGAGCTCTGGTTGGACCATGAATGAACACTCTTGTCACTGCTTCTGATTTCTGTTCCTACCAATAGTTCACATGTTGATTTTAAATAAATCTGATCTTCTACTCAAGCAAGGTTAGAAGATATTTTTTCAGGATGCTTTAATCTGTTAATTTAAATTATTTGAATATAGTAAAAATCCAAGACATCTTGTATTTTACACAGTTTACATATTTAACTTATTCAGAGTGCTCTTCCCTCCAGTTAGGCTAAAGTTATAATCATTTTCCACTTCTCAATTATACAGACTAGCTACAGTTACTTAATGTAACAGATTTTTCATATTAGGAAAATATTAGACATAATTAGCTGTTTGGGGTAGTTGGTCTTGTAATCAGCAGTAAAAACCATTCTTTCCAAGGGATCTAATTACCTTAGAATATATAATAATGGTATTCCTATTAAAGGGTGCATTCATTAAAAGGCTCTTTTCTGTCCCAGCAAGAGAAACTAACTAGCTATGGTAGACTTCTTTTTGTAGATAATATTTTGCTTTCCTTAAGAGTTCGGTGCTATTTTTGGTCCATACCTGGTCCCTTCCCTCATTCTGTTTCTCCTTCTCTCCTCAGTGGGCCTTCGGAGTGACACTGTGGGAGCTCATGACTCTGGGCCAGACGCCCTATGTGGACATTGATCCCTTTGAGATGGCCGCATACCTGAAAGATGGTTACCGAATAGCCCAGCCAATCAACTGTCCTGATGAGCTGTGAGTTTCTCTGAGCTTGAAGACATGGGTTTCATTCCATTTATGATACTAGAAGAGCCGGTCTCCGTATTCATACAGAGACTTCCCTTTGGAGAGTAATGACTCTTTAGACTTGAATTAGACTCATGGAGAACCACAGAGTCAGCCAGACTCATTCACTCTTTAATACATTTGACATTAGAACATTTTTTAGTTCTTATATTTGTAGTGTTTAGTCTAATCTGAGAGACCAATAATGTACATAGTAAGAAAATACTGAATACTGTGTTAGTTATTCTATATAGAGTGTGTATCCGACTTTTATTGATACAGCCTTAGTTATAGAAAGCCTTTCTCATTGTCATCTTGCCTTGCCATTTGGTGTCAACTGATATGTAAGAAAAATGTTCCAGGCTGAGATAGTTCTTGTTTCCTGCCTTCTTCATGTAGGTAATCTTCCCATATAAAGGGAGTAGGGTGGGCAGGAGGCTATTGAGGGGTGATTGAGTGCACAGATAACTGTGGTCTTGCTTCCTGAATCCTCTGAAGGTTTCTATACCATGGTGAGGTGGCAACTTTTGCACTGATAGTACTGTAGATCCAGTGTGCTTAGAGCTTAGATTAATCTTCCTCTTCCTCCAAGTTCTTTCTCCAGAAAACACAGGTTGTTATTTTGTCTGTGTTTTAGGGATTTACATGAAATCTCTATATTTGCTGATGTATTTTGATATGATGTCATGAAGAATTGAAACCCACACATAAAATCCAGATAACGTGTTTTAGTTTCTTTTCATTTTAGAACTGCCAACATATAGTAATATTCATTGATTTTTAATATGTCATTCTCCCCATGCCCACCTTTAGACAGAAAACAACTGGCATCGAATTGACCTAAAGATTAGGAGTACTGTAGCATCATTAGCACAATTTCCCATTTTTGTCACTGCAGATTTGCTGTGATGGCTTGTTGCTGGGCCTTAGACCCGGAGGAGAGGCCCAAGTTCCAGCAGCTGGTACAGTGTCTCACGGAGTTCCACGCAGCCCTGGGGGCCTATGTCTGACTCTCCTCTCACAGTCCCATGGCATCAGGAGCACGGTGCCTGTCGGGGCTCCCTTGGAACCAGTCATGGATGCTTTGTACGTCACGCAACACCAGCAGAAGCACATATGTCTTCCGGAACACCGTGCCTTAGGAATGCTTTAGAATCTGAACTTCTAAAGAGAGACTTAATAATGTGGAATATTTTCTAGATATCATTTTTATTAGGTTGAACTGGAAAGGTTTTTGTAAATTTTCTGGCCCAAAATTTTTTAAAACATAGTTACTTTGGACTAGGGGTACATTCTTACAAAATAAACAGTTTTAAAAATTGTTTAAACACAGATACCTGGAATAGCTATCTTAGTGCCAACTGCTTTTTTATTTTTTTACTTCATCAAGGTAATGTAGGTGAGTCACCTTTAAAGTTTTTTTTTTTAATATTTATCACTAGTCTTGGGAATGGTTTGTCTTCAGAATACATTACTTTTTCTTAGGAAAAGGAAAACAGCATAAAAAGATGTCTGGTTTGCCTTGTATAGGAAAAGGCAATATTGGAGGAAGAAAACTTAAAAGCTAGGGGACAAAAATTTTAAAAAACCCTTAGAAACAGAAACTATCCTTTTGTGGGAAACTGTTTCTTTTTTATTAATGAAAATTATTTCTGCTTTCTTATTTTGGGGGAAGTAGAAGCTGAATTCATTGAAACACTTAAATTTTCCATGACCAGAAGTATGCTTCAGGCAGGTTAGTCAGTAGTAAACAATAGTGATTTTATTTATTTTTTACTCTCTGGGAAAGGAGATAACACTATTCCAGAAAGTGAAATCATGTTTCTAAGGTTAAGAATCCCTTTTATTGCACCTAGAATAGTGCTATGCACAGAGGCGGTGCTTCAGTTGTTCTGGGTAGTGTAAAAAAAAACCAAAAAAGTAAACTGGTAAATTTTGTGCTTCAAGGCTGACTTAAGTATAAAGTTGTTTCTTAAAACACTTGAAAAATTAAAGGATTTGTTTTATAATAGTATTGAAAATATTGTTCATAATGAATGATTGGTTGTGTTTGGTAAGTCTTTGAACATGTGCCATCTAGATAGATACCCATGTAATCAGGCTCCTAAGCCCTAACACAGTTGCAGCTGACTCTACTTAACCTCCAAGTTCTAACAATTTGGGATCATTATTACAAGGAAATATTACAACTTTGAAACTTTTCTCCAGAGCCATTAAGTGAGGGATATGTATGTGTTTATGCTTGGTTGTAGTTGACCTAAGGCAGAGTTGAATGAGCCTCCTAAATAGTTAGGCCTACCGGTGCCTGCCTCTACTCCCGTCCTCATAGGTATATTAGGAAGAATGCACAGCAGTTGGAGCCTTTGCCATTATTAAAGAAGTTTTGTGAATCAGCACATCTGGAAAAATAGCTCACACCACACATGCTCTGTCAAAAGCAAGCCAAGAACATGATTTTTCTGAGTACCACTTATTAATAACACTGGTTCTTTGATTTTATGAAATACTCAGCCCCCTGAATGTCCAGTTTTCTAAAAGCTCTTTGAACTCTTTGTAAGTTATAAGTGTTTTTGTTCACAACCTGTAATCTTAGAAGGCATTCAGTCAACAAATATTTATTTGGTTCTTATATGTATTATGCACATAGAATGGTTCAACTCTAGCATCCCTTCCAGCATTCAGTGCATTCTGTTTTGTGTTCAGGTTATTGCATTGTTGAGATATCACAGTTCTTTGTATAAGATCAGTTCAAAAGAAAAAGTGCTGACATCTTTGATCCCAAATTAGCAGTTGCTCTCAGAGGTGCTCTCAGTTTGCTGGGATGTGTGATGCCTTTAACCTTATCTTTTTGTGTTTGTAAGCTGTTTCATTTTATGTATGTGCATTTGTTTTAGTAGGTGGTTTAAGACTTTAAATAGATTTTTCTTGCTGAGCTACTTGGAGTCATTGACTTCAATGAAAAGGGCAGTTATAAGATTTCTGTGGCTGGTCTTCTTCCAATTGTTCTGTTGTAGGGTGTGAATATTACTGAAGAGATTTTGCAGAAAATATACTTTTTATAGGAAAGAAGCAAATTAACAAGGCACTGATGTGGTATTACAAGCTGGCTCTAATGACCTAGAGCTCTATTGCAGTCTGTCCTTTCTTCTAACACCCGCATTGTAAGAAAATTTTATTTGTAGAAGTAAGGAAGATTGGGTTATTCATTCAATACATGTGTATTTATTGAGTGCCCACTGTTTGTCTGGCTCTCAAGATATGCAGGGAATAGGAGAGATGAGGTTCCTCCATTTCTAGGTTTTACATTCTGGTTGGGAGAAGCAGATAATGAACATAAGTAAGATTTTGGTAAGTGCTATGAAAAACAAGAACAGTATCATAGAAAAGAACTTTAGGTGTAATATTTAGCTAGGCTTCTCTGAGCAGGTGGCATCTGAGCTGAGATCTGAATGACAAAAGGCCAGCTATGAGAAGATCTAGGCTGAAGGGACACAATTGCAGGGACCTTAAAGCAGGAATGAGCTGCCCTCTAGACTTGGCCCTACCTGCTCATCTTCCAGCTACTGCTGCCGAAGAAGAGGACAGGCCAGTGTGGCTAGAATGTAGTTAGGGATGGAAGGGTACCAGATGAGGTCTGGCAGACACAGGAACAGAGAGCAGCAGGGCCTTGTAAGCCACGGGGGCACATATTTTATTCTAAATAAAATGGAATTTTTCATTCAAGGATTTTTTTAAATAAGGGAGTGATATGATCTGACTTGTCATTTAAAAAATATTATGCCAGGTCTTTTGTAAAGATTGAGTTTTAGGGAGGCAAGGGGGAAAGTAATAAGACTCTTTAAGAAACTGTTGCTTAGTTTAGGAAAGAAGAGACAGTGGTTTTGGACCAATTTGGGTAGTATGGGTGATTGGAAGGGGCAGATTGGAGACATGTTTTGAAGGTAACAGACAGGACCTAGATCCTTTGGATGTTGGAGGGTTGGGTAGAGAATGAAAGAGAGTAGTCAGGGATAACTAGTTCGTTTGGGGCTTGGGCATCTGGTTGTATGGCCAAACTATATATGGAAATGGAAAAACTTTAGAAGGAACATGATTTTGCTTTGGCAGATGGAATGAATCAGTTATCTGTTGTAGGCCATGTTTGAGGTGCCAGTTGGTTATCTAAGTAGACAGATGAGAGTCTGCAGCTCAGGGAAGAGTTCTCATTGAACATACTAATGTAGGAGTGTGCCATGTAGACTATATATTTAGAGTCATGGTATTGGATAAACTTACCTCTGGAGAGAGTTTAGATGGATGGAGGTTTTAGGACTGAGTCTTACACTCTCTCAACATTTAACACTCTAGTGAAGGAAGAAGAGATACCAAAAAAAGGACTGAGAAGAAGCCACTGTAGTTGGAAACAGCAACAACAAAAAAAGGAAAATGAGGTGTCGTGGGAGCCCAGGAAAGTAAGTATTTCAAAATGGAGAAAGAAGCCTCTATGGGATTTGGCAATATGGAGGTTATTGACAAAAGCAGTAGGGATTGGAGCAAGCTGAAGTATGAATACAATGTGGGAAAGTGGAGACCCTGCTATAGTCAGCACTATTGAAGAGTTCTGCTGTGAAGGGAAATGGAGCAGTTAACTACAGGAGATCAAAGAAGTATTTGGGGTGTGGGTTGGAGGACTGGGAGGAATGCATGTTTGTTTTCCAGGTAAAGATACAGTACTGCAAAATGTTCCACAGGCTAATGGGAATGATCCAATAAAGGGAAGAAATCCCTTTGCAGTATGGGACACTCTTTTTTCTTGTCATTTGATCTACAAGCATGAAAGACTCTACTCCAGCCCCCAGGCCCTTTGATTGTGGTAAAGGCTGTATTTTTGGCAGGGGAAATGTGAAGGGGCGGGGAAGGAGTACACAGAATTTTAAATGTTTCCATTATTTGAAAATCAGCTTCTGTTGAGTTCACTTCCTTAGGGCTTCAGACCCAACATGGTCATCTTGCTTGCCGCCATCATCTTTTGCCCCATCGCCTCCATAACTTCTGGACTGGCCTTGGCCCTTAACCCACCCAGCCAGCCAGTCTCTGCTAGAGTAATGCTTCCTCCTAGCATAGAGCTGCTGTCCCTGCTTAGACCCTTAACACTTTCCCAAAGCCTTCAGGATAGAGTTCCCAACTCCCAGGTACACAAAATCAACCGCTCTGCTCTGCAGTTTCACCTCTTCTTCACCAACTCACAGCTTCCTGCCTGCATGCGTTGTGTCATTTCATGTGTCCTTTCCTTTGAATGTGCTGCTCCTCTCAGAGTGCCACACTCCAGTCCAGATCGCCCAGGAGACCGATCTGACACCTTACCCTGCTCCTCCAGGCTTTGTAGTTGCTTTACAGCCTTGTTCCTAGGTTTGCACTCTGACAAAGGTAAGATGCAGGCTTATTTTTACCACTTGACTGTGCATTCCTTGAGGATAGCAGTTTGCATGTCATTCACGTCTGAATCTCATTTGCTTAATTAGTGCTTGACACATGGCAGGGTTGAATATTTAATGAATTGAGTAAAAATAACTATTTACACAAGAACAATTTGGCTTAAAAAAAAGTCTGCTGATTCTTTAAAAGCATTATCTCTTATTTAAAATACTGTGTTATCAATGTGATGTTTATATTCAACTTCGAAGAGTTTAAGTTTTATGTAATATAAACCAATACAGCATGAAATAAAGAGACAGATTGGTAGGGAAGACTATATCCCACCCCAGTGGTGGCTTAAAAGCACCCTCCTCCCCAATCCCTTGCCCACCTTTTCCCTTCATTTTCCCTGCTTTTTCTTTGGTCACAGGAATAATTAACCCAATGGCATATTGTTTTACAGGTCCACAAGGTCAGCTTTATTTGGAGTTGTATATGAAAATAATTACCCCAAATGAAGTAATTCATTGACTTTAGTGGGAGAATGTTTTCCAGGTCTGCCCCTTACCCTCACCTCATAGAATAAAAAGGTGGTGATATAATTTATGGGGCTAGAAAGGAAAAATACAGATAGTTGCTTATTAAGTTAATTTTTGTTTCTACATTCATTTTTGTGCTTAGGATAACATTGAACTTAATGCTTTGGGACACATGAACATCGTACATAAGTGTATTGAGTACATACATTTTATATATAAGTAAACTGAATCTGCAGGCCTCTGTTTGCTCTCTGAGTGCTGTTCTTTAAGAGCTTAATGGGAAATGTCTCTTAACCCTTCAAAGAACAGATGTTAGAAACTTATTTAAAAAAAAAAAGAAATGGAAATTGATATTTGAAATTATTCTTTGAGCAAATGATAGTATGCCATTTGTTCATACTTGGTTTATCCCACATTTTAAAACTAAAGCATTTCTTAGTGATTTATTTTTAGAGAGGGATTAAGCACTCCCGTGGGGATATATCAAGCTTGAGGAAAACATGTATAGTTTGAAAATAAAATAACTATTTTTTAAAAAAAAAAGAAAGCTGACTTCGTGGTGCCTGAATGTTACATTTGAAATCAACTTTTTTGCATCTTTCTGAGTCTACTTTTTTGCCTTTTGCCTTCTTGGCTTCAAGAATAAGCACAGGCTAATATTAGATAGGCATGCATCATGAGGGATAGCATTTGGCTAGAAGTGATAGAAATCTAACTATAATCACTTAACCAAATAAGAGGTTTATTTCTCTCCCATTACAAATCCAGAAAGAGGTAAACCAGGTCTGGTATAGTGATTCCAGGGTATCATCATCCATTACCTGGTCTCCTCCATTTTTGCTGCTCTGCCATCTTTAGCATGCTTTTGCTTTCAGGGACCACCCCCCCAAGACCTAGACCTAGGAAGAGGGGAAAAGGATGAAAAGCAGAAGGTATGAGTAGCTAAGTCCTTTTTATGAGACTATTAGCTTTCTCATAGTGTATTTCCACCAACATCTTACTGGCCAGAACTATAGTACATGGGCAGCAGTTAGGCATTGTGGGAAATTAGATTTTATTGGGCTTTTTTTCAACAGCTTTATTGAGATATAATTCACGTATCACCCATTTAAAGTGTACAATTTAACGATTTTCACTATATCCACAATCGAATTCATTTTTAGCATTCCAAACAGAACCCCATATCCATTAGCATTACCCACTCCCAGCCCTAGGCAACTACTAATCTACTTTCTATTTCTACATTTGCCTATTCTGGACCTCTTATGTAAGTGGAATCATAAAATATGTGGCCTTTTGTGTGTAGCTTCTTTTACTTAGTGTTTTTGAGGTTCATGTCATAGCATGTATCAGTACTTCATTCCTTTTTATTGCCGAATAATATTCCATTGTACGGATATATTCTATTCATCATTGTATGGATATATACTATTCATTTGTGAGTTTATGAATATTTGAGGAAATTGTTTTTTTAGTTGAGCATATTCTTACCCTGAGCAAAACTGGGTTTGCATTAGTAAGGAAGTACCATCTAGTTGCTGATGGGCAGCCAGCAATGTCTGTCTCTGTGCAGAAATGGAGTAATGGACTGGAGTCTGGTCTCCTGTAGCAATATCGTTAATGCTTCAGCAGTTCTGTCAAGTATGAGAGGAAGTGCAGTGATTGTGAAGTTTTAATGAATGGAGGGAATGCCCAGTCAGCTGCTTTTAAGGTTGACGAGGACTGCCGTGTTTGAGGAGAAAGCCTGATAGGGATTATTACCTAAACTTTTAGCCTCTAAGTCTGTGTCCTGAAAACCTACTATTCCCTGGTGATTGCTGTTACTTTGGTCTCTGGCTCTACTGTTTTTCATCAGTCCATAATTCTGCCACCACTTTATAGATTTGAGCTTGCAAGGATATTTATTTCTCCTCAGTATTTGGCCTGCAGTATCTCCTACCAAGTGCCTTTCCTCTAGCTTCATGGTCTGATTACCTAGGGCCTTTGGAAGTAAGCCAGAGATTGGCTATATGTTTCCATAAAAAGTCTTATTAAAAGAGCTTAAATAAACATTTATTTATTTAATGCTATATCACCTGAATCTATTGAACTATATTTCTATGCCTTTATTTAGTGTATTTGCGTTCATATAAGGTTTGTTAATTTTTGAAGTTGAACTGTTTGGCCACCGCATTATTCAGTATACACCTAAAGAATGCCCTAGAAGTTGTCTATATAAGTCAGGGAACAGGATACTCTGGATACTCTGATAGATTTGAGGAATTGGTCATAGGTCCTGGCCCCAGAAAAGCACCAGAATTAGTATTTTGAATAAAGTTCCTTTAACTCTGACTTTGCTCAGAATGGGTTTGACTTACCCAAAATCTCTTCATCAGGAAATGCAATGTCTTGATAGACCTGTGTTTTAAGTTTGTATTGGAATCTCTAGGCAGTGCCCCTCTGGCCTTTGCTCTTTTTGTTCCCCCAGAAATACCTACAGATGACTTAGCTGAAGGAAGGGCAGCTTTATTTGACCTGACAAGCATTCTTGGTCAGCAAAGCAGACTCTTGTCTTGTGATAAGTACTCCCTAGGGTTCTTCTTGTACTTCTGGGAAGGCAGGAAAAGGAAGAGACAGGAGGCTGCAGCCCGGTGCTGCCAGGCTTTGTGCATACCTGGGACTGGCTTCTCCCTGAGGACCTTCCCCTGTCTCTACTGTCCTCTCTGGCCACTTTGGACCTCTTTCCATTTTCAGCATCCCTTTGTTGCCAGCCTCACCATCTGGCTCATGTATCATCTGTCCCTCTCAAAAGAGTCTCATTCCCTTTCCACAGGATACAACATTTCAAGTGCATTTAAACAGCATAATAAGATTTAAAAATAGCTGTAAAGATTGCTTTTTTCCCACAGCCATTTTAGGATAGCATCACATTTTAGAGCTAAAAAGAGGTAACCTAACTATATTATTTAACAAGGAAGGAAACTGAATTTAGTATCATTTCCCAGACACAAGATGAAAAATAGACTCTTTCTCACGTTGGTGATTTTTAGGGAGGTGGGTGTTCTTTTTCAGGAAGGGGAATTAATTTATTAGAGTAGTCATTAATACTGCAGAGTTGGGCATTTTATTATTTATTTATTTATTTATTTATTTATTATTTAATTGACAGAGAGAGACAGCAAGAGAGGTAACACAAGCAGGGGGAGTGGGAGAGGGAGAAGCAGGTTTCCCACTGAGCAGGGAGCCCGATGCGGGGCTCGATCCCAGGACCCTGGGACCGTGACCTGAGCCGAAGGCAGTTGCTTAACCAACTGAGCCACCCAGGTGCCCCTAGAGGTGGGTATTTTAATATATATATATCTGTCAAATGAGTAAACATTGATTTTATTTTATTTTTTAGACCTGTGGGCAGTTTGGTATTGGAGCATAGTGTTCAAGACAGAGAGTAAGAGCACCTGGGTGGCTCAGTTGGTTGAGTGCCCAACTCTTGATTTCAGCTCAGTTCATGATCTTAGGGTTGTGAGATCAAGCCCCACATTGGGCTCCATGCTGGGTCTGAAGTCTGTTTGAAATTCTCTCTTTTCCACTGCTCCCCCCACCCCCACCCCCTGCTCGCTCGCTCTCTTAAAAAAAAAAAAAAGATTCAAGGGGTAAATGGCTGATGTTGCATGAAGGGCCTCGCACTGAGAGGTTTGGATTTTGTCCTGTGGGTGATGGAGATTGAGTGAAGGGCTTCCATGAGGTAGTGATGTGGTCACCTTTGTTTTAGCAGTATTGGCCAGGTGGCCATTGCTTACAGGCATTGTGCTAGTTCCTTTATATGCATTATTTCATTTACTCTTCACCATCCTGTCAGGTCGTATTGTCATCATCTCCATTTTACTGCTGAAGAAAGGGAGACTGATATAGTGGAGCTGTGATTTTAATCCAGGGAGTCGGACCAGAGCACAGAGAGAAGGATACTTCTACCATTGGGGTAAAAGTAGAGGATTGCAGGGGTGGTTGGGACATGGTGGGAGACCCTGTTTGGTGGTCTTAGCATCTTTAGTGCCGTAAGAGACAAGTATTATTGATTGCAAGTGAGAGGTTGGACAGAGGCCTGATAAATACCATGAGAGTGTGTAGCCTTCACTATGTGAATTTGCAAGGTTGCTGACCAATATCAAGTGAAAGTGGAACTCAGCTGAGGTTGGGAGACAAGGGATTTATGATGGTACTGTCCTGATTGGGGATGGCATTTTTCTCCACATATTTGACTAGAGTAGAATCTGCTGTTAACAAGGAGTGGATTAAATAAATGTTTATTTCTCTCTCACATTACAGTCCAAAGGGAGGAAAGTGGCCCATGCTGGTGCAGTGGCTCATTTTCTAGATCCACTCAGTGTTCTAGATCCCTTCTGTCTTGTTCTGCCATTCTATAGGCTGTGCTGGTATGGCTGCATGGCCAAAGCTAGGTCTCTGTCACTTCAGTGTTCCAGCTCCTGAAAGGGGCTAAGAGCAGAAGTGGAAAGCAATCATTTCTTTTTAGGTAAGTGAAAGAGAATTTGTGCACATTACTTCTGCTCTCATTCTATTGGTGAGAACTTAGGCTGCAAGAAAGTCTGGGAAATGGGTCTAGCTGGGCAGCCATGTTCCCAGCTAAAACTCTGTTACTGTGGAAGAAGAGAACCGATTTAGGGGG
The DNA here is from genome assembly GCF_029215605.1 of Mirounga angustirostris. Lineage (NCBI taxonomy): Eukaryota > Metazoa > Chordata > Mammalia > Carnivora > Phocidae > Mirounga > Mirounga angustirostris. The sequence goes on from NW_026991709.1 coordinate 125,465,735, forward strand.
CCAGGTAAGAGAAGGCTGAGTGTGAGGTTGATAAGGGAATTGGACAGGCGGGGGCACAGCAGTGCAAGAGACTTTAGGGTGTTGATGAGATGTAGTTCAAGTGGTCATTTGAGCTCTAGCTCGGCAAGGTATTTAGGCCAGTATATTGAGGGCTTGGAGTCCAAGAGTCTAGGAGGTTGCAGAATAGATGTGAGACTAAAGGAGAGTGGTTTGAATAGGAGTTCATGGTCTGGTTAGAATGGGATCTGGGTTTGGGTCTAAAGGTCGCATAGTTCTGGGAGATGATGGACCTGTGGTAGAGCCGGGGGTTTGGGAGGTTGACAGGGTGAGATGGAGGTTTCACAGAGTACGTTTGGTGTTCCCTGCACAGTGCTCAGACTTCCCATCTTAGCACACAGTACCCTTCACCATCTGGCCCCTAGCTCTCTCTCCCCCTCACACCTTCTTTCTATCCAAGAATCTGTTTTTTTGGAAAACAAATACTCCATTTCCCAGAGGTAAGAAACAAAAATGCCCATCTTGTGGAAAGCTACATCATTTTATATCAAAGGTGATTCCTCTTCTCAGGTTCGTGAAAAGACCCCCAGGCCCAGACTGCCATGACGGTGCCCAGGCTAGGAGGTGAGAGAGGTTGGGGGGTCAGATCTGAGGTGGTCTTATCAGACTGGACTTCCCACTGCCTTCCCAGAGCTGGCTCAGAGATTTTGGCTGTGGATCTTTCAGGGAAGTCCCTGTAGATGCAGGCCATGAGAATTGGCCCTCTCATGCTCCTGTCCAGAGGCCCTGCCCACCCTCCACCCCATCTCAGGAAAGTGGTACACTTCTCTCAGGAAGTGGTATACTTGGAAGTCTGCTTTTCAGAGGAGAACATTCAGTGCTGCTCAGTATGAGACCAGACTTGGTTCCTCTGTTCCTCACCCCCATACTCTACCCACTCCTTCTAAATGTGTCCCTGCACACCCCACTTCACTTTCCTCCATCACTCCTTCTGGACAACTATGACCCCTTCCTAATGGGGCTGCCTTCTAGCCTCCTCAGTCCATTCTTACAGCTGTCTGAGCCATCCTGTGACAGAGAACTCCTCCCAACCAAGGGCCTGTCTGCATCCTCATAGTGGACAAGTGTGGCATGGATTGATTTTCCAGAACAGCTGGAAACCCTATAAGCCTGGACAGGCATTTCAGAAGGAATTTCACTGGAAGCATCACCTCCTTCCCCTGGAAGCTGTGGATGAGGGGAGGGAACCTCCAGAAACAAACCAAGGCCAAAGTGGTTATGCCAGACAGAAGGACTTCCTAGGCTGGGGGTGTGGATAATGTTCCCAGAAGAGAAGCCACCACTGGTGGTGTGGTCCCCCTGTAGACCTTGAGGTCCCTGGGGCTCAGGAAAAAGGAGGGCTGACGCCAGCATAACCTCGGGCTTATTTTCTCTGCAGCAGACTAGGCCAGGGTCCCTCTCAGAAGCAACGCTGTTTGCTTGTCCCAAGTTGACTTTGTGCTGTGGCCTGGCCAGTTGGTATCCCACAGACTGTCTTCACTGTCCTCTCTCTCACTCTGACCCTCCTGTCCCCTTCTTCCTTATCTTTAGCCCTCTCCTGACTCAGCCCTATTCAGCAGCTCCTCTTTCTTTCTCAGGTACATCCTGGGCTCCTGGAACAATCGTCCCCTCTTTCAGAGGACCTTTCTCATCTTACTGTCCTTCTTGCCAACACTACTATCCCCTCCCACCCTGGATCCCCTAGGCTGTGTTCTGCTTATGGCCTTCTTTCCCTCTGATTTTCCCATCTTTGATGGCTTCTTCCTCTATTTGAACTGGACCATGACCTCCCTCTTCTCTCCATTCACTCTCTCCCCTGCCTGGTGCCATCATACTTCCTGGAAGAGCTGATGGTTCGACCTCCCCTGGTCCATCTTGGCTTGCCCAGAGTGTCAGCACCCCTCAGTCTTGGACCAGCATTCTTTCTATACTTTGTGTGTTTACTTTCTGGGGCTGCTCCCTGTGCAGGTCCTAAGACTCCCAGGGCTGCCAGATTCAGTGGCCTTTTCTGAGTCCTCATTCTCCTGACCCTACCAACCACATCACCTTGCTTGAAAGCCTCTTCTATCAACACTGCTCTCCTGGTCCTTTTCTTGCTCTTACCTTCTACACAGGCTTACACCTCTCTCCCATTGCCCCAAATGTGAGGGATTCCTAAGATTCCTATCTCAGCCTTCTTTCTCCATCTTGCCCCTCAGTGATTCCATCTGTGCTCAGATAACTGCTCTGTGCCCAGCACCCACACACCTAGATCTCTGGTCCAGGCCTTTTTGCCTATCTCTTTCTGGATATCCCCACCAGCATATCTTACAGCCATCTCAACCCCAACATAACCAACACAGAACTCAGCCCTTCTCAGCCCTTCTCCCAGGGCCTCCCCAGGGAGCCACCTTCACTCCTTCTGGTACTGAGTTATCTAGGGGAAGAACTTTGACAAGGCTTCTCCATTCCCCCCTCCCGCTGAGAATGTCTGCAGGGTAAGGCTGCCAGAGATACCTTCTTTTTTGAAAATCACTCAAGCATTTATTGCAGACATTGAAAAATTGTTAGGAGAAATGTTTTCCTTTAACATGTTTGGATGCATAGAATCATGTGAATATGAAAGATGTGTATTTTTTTTTTTATCTGTTCCATTGTAAGCCCCCCCAAAGAAAGAAGGACCATTCCACCCCCTCTTTTGCAACTTCTTATAGCATTTAGGGTTTATTAAATATAATGATTTCTTAGAGCAAAGAGTAATTTTACTGACAAAGGTAATCCTTCCATCTCCCACTGAAAAATATACACATATGGAATTCATTATTCGAAAAGTTCCTCCTGGCAGAAAAAACCTAAATGTATTAAAAAGGCTTGGAGAAAGTTATGCCAAAGACAAGGTTACTTTCTTTCTTTTTTTTTTTTAACATTTTATTTATTTATTTGAGAGAGAATGAGAGACAGAGCATGAGAGGGAGGAGGGTCAGCGGGAGAAGCAGACTCCCCGCTGAGCAGGGAGCCCAATGCGGGACTCCAGGATCATGACCTGAGCCTAAGGCAGTCGCTTAACCAACTGAGCCACCCAGGCACCCCAACAAGGTTACTTTCTAAGACACACATTCCTGAAAGAAACAGAGAGAGGTGGACTTAATTGTTAATGTTGGTCTTCAGGGTAAGATGGCCACGTGTAGGGAGTTTTTACATGAACTCACTGATGGGCTGCCTTTCCCACAGCTATGTCCCCATGATATTGCTTAGTGTCTAGCTCATATGTTCTTGTATACAGTCAACTACATTTATGCATGTACATGATCCAGCTAAAGTCCCTGGAGTTGCTTTCAGCAACGGTAACACCTTTGGCCCAATGGACCTGACCTCTAGACCCAGACCTGAGACCACAGGGCGCCTACTGGGGTTGGGCTGCAGCCTGTGGCTGTGAGCCACTAAGGAAATGACCCATGACCTAGCATCACCAACTCTGCTCCAATTCACCAGCACAAACATCACCTAGAATCTCATTCTGAAGAGTTGACACCATTGGCTGGCCTACCATGAAAGGGAGGCCCCGGCAACTGCCATGGTGACTTTATGACAAATGGCCTTCCCTCACTCCTTCCTGCCCCAGGAATTCAGTTCCTTGATCTATTTTTTTTTTAATTGTTATGCAGTGGAATTAGAAAGTACACAGTACTTTTGTTACAAATACACTCTCATTTAGGCACTAGCAAATGGCCTTGAAATTATTTTTGCAGATCTAAGGAAAATATATTTTTATAACAAGTATATTTGCTATATAGTAAGCATTTGATTAGCTTCCTGTTGTCTGAGAGAAAATGCCAAGTAATGGGTATAGGACTAGGGTTTGTAGTTGGGTTAATTAAACCCTAAAATATGAGAGAGGAAAAGAAGTTCATTTTTTTAAAGATTTATTTATTTATTTTAGAGAGGGAAAGAGTGTGTGGGGCAGGGGAGGGCAGAGGGAGAAGGAGAGAGTCTTAAGCAGACTCCCTGCTGAGCATGGGGCCCCGATGCAGAGCTTGATCTCATGACCCTGAGATCATGACCTGAGCCAAAATCAAGAGTCGGACACTTAACCAACTGCACCACCCAGGCGCCCTGAAAAATGATCTTTTTGAGGGCTAATGTTGCCTCTTCCTGTTCCATCTTCCATGTCTCAATCTCTTTATACTTTTTTCCCTTATTTTAATTTTCCATACTGCATTCTGGGTAATTTTTTTAACCTCCCTTCTGATTCACTAACTCTTCTTTAGTTGTGGTTCTGCTGCTTAATGGATTTGGGTTTTAAAGTTCAATGGATGTATTTTTTTATTTCTAAAATCTTTCTTTTTTCTTATAAAAGAATAGGTCTCTTTTTACCTAAGTGGTTGCTTCTATTTTTTATTGTATCTTTTGTTTCTTTAACCATTGTACACATGCCTTTTTAATAATCTAGGCCATTAGTTCCACTTCTTGAAGTTCTTGGCAGTCTAAAGCTGCTAGTCCTTTACTGACTCTCATTTATCGTGTCTTCTATTTTCATGTGGTCTGTAAGTTTGGGTTGTGACCTCATGTTCTGCTTGGCCTTCTTTGTCAAAATCTCATGGGACAGTAAGATATGAATAAGAAATAATATCGGGAGGGCAAAGATTATAATTATTTTCAGAGGATATCATAATGTACCTAGAAAGTACAGGCGATTCAATGACAGAATTAATAAAACTCGTAGACAAACTTAGAATTAATAAAAAAGCAAAAACAGGCAAAAAACAAAGGAAAGAGGCCTAGTACAGAAAAACTTACCAAAATCACTAGCCTTCCAAAAAGCTAATAATAACCAAAATGTCCAAGGATAGGAACAGAAAACTTATAGAAGAGAACATATAAATGGTCAACAAACACAAGAAAGAAGTCACCCCACCTGAAGTCAGAAGCAGTGAAATGTAGCAAAAAGGCTCTTTTATTTTTACTAACATTTATCAAGAATTAAACTCACAATATCAAGTATTGATGAGGGAAATTGGTATCTTCACACACTGTTGGTAGGACTGGAACTTAGTATAGCATTATTTATAATTTAAAAAAAAGCCATCAACAAGAGGCAGGTGAAGTATGGATACTATGTAGTAATTTAAGCAGATAGAGAAAATGACGGGAGAACTTCCTATTAAATACAAAAACTAAGTTGCAAAACACTATGTACAGTAAGATGAACTTTATGACAAAAACCACAAGCAAGACTGTATTTATACAGGTGTAGAGAAAGGTCTGGAAGGATACATGCCAAACAAAACAGTAATGAGGGTAATAACAGTTACTGAGTGCTTGCCTTGGGCTGTGAGAGGTTACAGACTTTTTACATCTATTAGCTCGAATTGACCCAGCAATTCTGAGGGGATAAAACTGAGGCTCCTCAGGGCGCCTGGGTGGCTCAGTTGTTAAGCGTCTGCCTTCGGCTCAGATCATGATCCCAGGGTCCTGGGATCGAGCCCTGCATCGGGCTCCCTGCTCAGCAGGAAGCCTGCTTTTCCCTCTCCCACTCCCCCTGCTTGTGTTCCCTCTCTTGCTGTGTCTCTCTCTGTCAAATAAATAAAATCTTAAAAAAAAAAAAAAAAAGGCTCCTCAATCTAAAGGTTTTTTTCTTAAGTTGAAGGATATTTTCTGAAATTACATATTTGATTATGTACTCCCCATAAGTCTCTGTCCTCCCTTTCCATAGCTCTTCCTCAGCTGGTTCTCTAGGTCCTTAAATTTTTCTCTTCATGTTTCTCACCTCTTTGTATTTTTGTTTTATGTTTTAAGTCAGTGGTTCTCACACTTCAGGTGCATCACAGTCTTCCTAGAAGGCTTGTGAAAAGGCAGATTGCTGGGCCCCACCCCCCAATTTAAGATTTAGTAATTTCAGGCTGGAACCCAGAAATTCCCACTTTAAAAAGTTCCCAGGGAATGCTAATGTTGCTGGTTGGTGATCACATTTTGAGAACACTGTTCTCAGGTACCTCTTTCATTTATTTGCATCTTTTTTGTTTGACAGTTACATTTCTTAATTTCCAAGAACATTTTCTATTTTCTCTTTTCCAGTGATTTTTTTTTTTCTTTTTTGTCTGTGGAAGTAAAACCTCCTAGAATCTCACTGAGAATACTAAGTAGGTTTTTTTAAGTTATTTCCTACTCTCCAAACTATCTCTATTTCTCCTGGGTTTATTGTTCTGTTTATCTTGGTTCCTTTGTGGGCTATTTTACTCAAAGATCTTAGAATCATTGGCTATCCATTTATATCTGTGAATGAAGGATTTATAGTTTAACATAAGTGGTTGGTGCTGGTCTTCAGTACCAACCAGGCTCTGTTTCTTCAGCAGTCCTCTCCTCCAAGTGGGAGCCTTAGGTGTGCTGACTGGCAGGATGCCATTTAGGGGTCATGGCCAGGATACCATCTACCCCTTGCCCTGATAAAATGAGAAAGCCTTTTCTTGTGATGCCAACACAAGCACTAGGACCCTCAGCCTTCCCAGAGATCCTGTCTACTTTGTTTTAGAGGGTACCCTCTGGTTCAGCCTGGGGTGGATACCATCTTGGCCTATTGTTCTGCCTACACAAGGGAGGAAAGCATATGATGGATGTGCTCTTGGACACAGCTTTCTAGATAGAGCTAGGACTCCCCCTTATTTCTTCCTACCGTCTCTTGCCCTCTGTGCCTGTACCTTCTGACCACAGGGTCTCCCCAGACCCACCATGAGCAGTGGCACTCACCTCCTAGGTATCTACCTCTATGGCTACCTCCTCTGCTCTTTGCCCATCAGGATAGTTCCATCTGATTTTATTCAAACTCTGCTGGTTGCCCCCTCTCCCATGCTTAGTGCTGTGATTTTTATTTCCTTTTGCCATTTTTAAACTAGTGCGGTCAGTGTTAAAATGGGACTCTTCTTGTCTCATTCAGTTTGAGCAAATCACCGGTATGATAGATTCCTAGCAAGACTAGGAATACAGAGTTTATAAAGACCACCACATGCAGAGTTTTTAAAGAAAATGTGCAGGGAATGTTCCATTTCAAGAATATGAGGGAAGAAAAAGGAAGACAGTATTTGAGAGAGTTTCTTTGGAGATAGTCTTATTCAGAATCCTAACCCACTTGCCTACAGGCCAGCCCTAGAAGGACCGGGGCCACAGTGCACAAGAGGGAGCGTGAGGAGCAGAGAAAGAGAAGCTGACCAGCCTTCTAACCCTACTCCCTCTTTTTTCCTCCTCCTGTCAGTAGGAGCCCCGGGAAGGAGCTGACCCCCAGCCACTCTGCTTTGTATTCCCTCATGGGAAGGCTTTGGATCTGGGGAGCTTGCCCTTCATCTTCTGTCCTCCACAAACCTGCTCTGTCTCCAGATCTCCAGTCTTCCTTTCTCTCCCACCCCGCCTCTTCCATTTCCAACTTGCATTCCTTGCCTCTCCCCTCTCTTTCTTACTACAGATAATGCCAGCCTAACATTGGTAAATTCTCATGGCCATTTATAAAGGACCATTACATTCTTTTCTCTTTCTGCTTTTTTCAACAAATAGCACTACAGAATGTGATGGTGGATCTCAGGGGACAATAAGGACACACAAGCACAAACAATGTGGTCAAGCTCCAAGAGAGAACAGCCTGAAGGATGGACTCCAAATTCAGCATAGAGGTGCCCAGAGGGTTTCCCAGGAGCTAAGTTGTGAGGAAGAGCAGAGTTGGTCAGGGGAAGGGGATTTGGGAGGAGTTTTCAGGCCAGAGAGAGCATTGTATGCAGTTTAGAGACACCCCACCCAAGTCAGTGCCAGAATGTCTGGGGGCTACATTCTGCACTTGTCATGAAGCTGGGTTCACATAGCTCTTTACTTTCTTTGATCTCACAGGTCCACAAAATAGCCAAGTTTTCTAAAGGCATTTGGAGTCCTACCATACAAAATACTGAGAAAACCTCCATTGTCATACGATTGTCTCTGTTGGGGTGGATTGGGATGGTTTGTGGATGTGAGGAACTTGAGACCTGCCATGGCTTGTCCGTGACCTGGAAAAGAGATGCCAGAATAACAGATGGGCCAGCTAATGAGCCAGATGTGGGACCTGACTGTGGGTGGCACTGGGGCCCGCTCTGCTGGAAGGAGGCTGGGCTGGGAGCCACACACACACACTCATGATTCCTGATAGCTCTGGGACCTTGGGAAAATCCCATAGCTACTCCAAGTGTCTGCCTGAGAGTGGGTATAGTGGTGCTAATATAGTGGGTCTGGGGCTTTGATAGGCTTCAGTGTGATGATGTCTAACAACACTCTTGCACTCTTCCATGGGAGCACCTGAGTACCCAGTGGAGTGAGGGTCCCTGGAAAGCATGGGAATTCTCAGTCTCCTGCTCTATCTAAATTCAAGGAAGTTTGCTTTTGCTTTATATTATATCTGTGCTTAACATTAAAAAAATTATATTACCTAATTTTGCCCCCTCTCAAATCTTTGAGCAAAAACTGATGTCAGAATGCCCTGGGCACAGAGATGGAGCAGGGGCACAGGGCCCTGGGGGATGGGCAGCTCAGTCTAGGAAGCTGAGTGATGGGAGAGCCTTGCTTGGTAAGCCACGAAACACCAGATGCCTGTGGCCGACTGGTTTATTGCTACAACCCAGAAAAGAGAAGGTGTGAGAGTGAGAGACTTACCAGGGTTCCCTGAGAAAGCGGAACAGGTGCCCAAATGGGTGGATCAGTTAGGCTTCCTAGAGAGGTATGGCCAGACCTTAGGGGATGGTACAGATCTCCTTTATTGCCCACCCAGGATTCCCAGCCCTCCTAGGGCTGACATGGCCTCCCTGTGCTGGGCCTGTGGAGCAATCTGGCAGTTTCATTTCCTGGTGATGAGAATGTTGTCACATCTGCCAGCCACCAAGCCCTGAGACCAAACTCATGCTGTTCCTTTCAGCTGCAGTAGTGTGCTCATGTGAGAGAGGCAGGCTGGCTCTGTGTGGCCTAGGAAGGCTGAGTTAGGTTCCTGGGAGCCATGCATGGAGGCTGATTTGAGTTACCACAAGGTGTATTTGCCCCAGGGGGTAATGGCCATGTGGGGCAGGGCCTAGCCAGACCCTAGAATCTCCACCTGGCTTCTTCCCAGGCCCTGTGAGCTATGAGGTCTGTGACTCGTGGTGGGACACAGAAGAGGCATGAGGTATTCCTGTTTCTTCCCCAGGCAAGTACCTAAGATCTCAGTGCAAAGAGTTCCTTTCCTTCTCCAGGTCTTTCTGTAAGCCTTCTGGCTAAGAGAGCTGGGTTTCTAGCTGCAGAAAACTGCAGATTGGAGGACATTGGCCCATGTAAGTGGAGGGTTGCCACAGGGAGCCAGGTACCAGTGTGAGCAGTGATGGAGCCTGAAGTGAGACAGAGAGAAGGCATGAGGAGGGAGCATCTGCAGGGTGTGGGGTGGATTGGATGAGGGAGGAAAGAGGGCTAGTATTGGAAAACCTCTCTTGCTCATCCACTCTTGCCCAGAAGGTTTTCATAGTAATCCGGAGGATGTTGCACATTAATCCCACTTTCATGTTCTTTTAAAACCTGATGAGAATAATTAACTTTGCAGTGTACAACTTGTGCCTTTACTTGGAACCAAATTTCCCATCCTGTGCTTGGCTCCCTGGCTATGGCAGGGTATCGTAGGTCTTTCTGGGCTTCTTTGTCCCAGCTGCCATAGCCTTGATGGGCCCCGCTACATTCTTTCCATAGAGGATCAAGGACTGTTCATCACCATCAGTGCTACCACCACCACCATCACCAACCACCTACCCTCACTGGCCTCCACTCCCCTACCATCTTTGTCAGCAACGTTGTCTCCTCCACTAGTACCATGGACCATCACCATTGTCCGTTCTCCTACCACCCACCACACTACCCCCATCCTCAGGACCACGGCACCATCGTTATCACTGCTCATTACATCCCATGCTGTGGGAAGCCCTCTCTAACTGATGCCTCAGTTGGCATTTCTCTGTTCTCTTACCTGTTCTAGAATTCTGGGCCTCCTATTGGTCCAAAGCCCTACCAGGAAGCCCACATTTGTCCCTTGCTTCCAAAAGTAGGAGATCTCTCAGAGTATTTGTTTCCCCCACTTTTAGGAAGAGATAATGTTCCAAATGCATGACAAGTTGTTTATTTGACTGGATTAAAATGCAAAACAACTGGTTCCACTAGTTTCTTTACAAATTGGTTTGGCATAACTAAAGGAACCATAGCCAGCCCTTCTCTCATATTTCAGTTAGCAACAATCACACATATTGAGCAGGAGTCTTTATTAACTGTTTTTCACAGTCATAAAAGGCTACCTTGTCCCATCTGCCTTCCCCTGTGAAAGGCCCATCTCAGTGCCTGGGGCAAAGGAGGAAAACTTCTCCGGTGCCTACTCAGGGGCACTTTTTATACTCTTCATGGAGGCTGAATCAATGGGATGGAATTTCAGGCTCTCCACCTTAGCCTTCAGATGTTGTTTCCAAGAACTAGACCAGTTCCTTGAAGTGCTGTTTACATTTGAATTTGCATTCACGTGGGATAACTGGCTCTCTGCAGTTAGGCAGACTGGCTGTAAGCCAATGAGTTATCCCGGCATGGCCTTGATATTTCCCATCATAGGTTATTACTGTTTATTTGTTTAATATGTATTCTGTTCTGCAACTTGACCTTTTCATATTCTGCTGTGCACTAGTGATCTTTCTATCTCACTGGTCTTGTGAAACTTTTACATTCCAACCAGTCAGATGGGAGTATAGTGGTATCCTATTGTGGTGATTACTAATGAGGTTAAACACCTTGGTAACTATTGGTCATTTGGGTATCCTCTTCTAAATACCTGTTCAACCCTTATGCTCATTTTTCTATTATTTGCCTTTTTCTTTATGAATTTTAGGAATTCTTTACACATCAGATATATAGCTCTTTGTCAGTTACATATTTTACAAATAGTTTCTCATACTTTGTGCTTGCCTCTTCACTGCCTTGATAAGGCATCTTTTGATGAACAAATTATTTTCCTTAATGTAGTCAAATGTATCAGTCTTTGCCTTTGTGGTAGTGGTTTTATGCCTTTTTTTTTTTTAAGATTTTATTTATTTATATGAGAGAGATTGAGAGTATGAGCAGGAATTCCAGTGTGAGGCTGGATCCCAGGACCCTGACATCATGACCTGAGCCAAAGGTAGACACTTAACTGACTGAGCCACCCAGATGCCCCTTTATTGCCTTATTTTAAAATAAAATCTTTATCCTTCAGTTAAAAGATATTCTTTCTATATAATCTTCTAAAATCTTCATTGTTTCAAGTTTAACATTTAGATCCATAGTCCACCCAGAATTGACTTTTGTTCATGTTTTGATACAGGAGTTGAATTTCATATGGGTGTTTTATAGTTCCACAATAATTTATCAAAAAGGCCATTCATTCTCATTGTTCTTCAGGGAGATTATTGTCTTACAAGTGTTAATGAGTTGTGTATTCACACTGTACTACAATTGCTTTTTAGCATCTTAATATCTGATAGGGCAAGCTTTTCCACTTTAAGAGATCTTAGCTCTTAGACCTTTGTATTTCTCTATATATTTTAGAATCAGTTTATCAAGTTCCACAAACAAAATTAAAAACATATTGTACGTTTTGATTGGGCATACATGAATCTAGAGATCAAATTAGAGAGAATGGCATCCTTTTACTTCAGATATTTCTTCTGTTTCTTCTTCTGGTATTCTCATTACACGTATGTTACACCCTTCATGATTGCCCCACAATTTTTGGATATTCTAGGGTGCTTTATTTTTTATTCTTTTTACTTTTTGCTTTTTAGTGTAGGAAGTTTCTATTAACATATTTTCAAGCTCACTGATTCTTTCCTTGGTCATGTCCAGTCTACTGATGTTAGAATGTTTTTGATTTCTTGCATTTCCTTTTGATTCTATCTTAGAGTTTCCATCTCTCTGCTTACATTACCCATCTTTTCTTACCTGTTATCCTTTTTTTCCATTAGAGCCTTGGGCATAGTAATCGTTGTTTAAATTTCCAGTCTGATAATCTCAAAATCTCTACCATATCTGAGTCTGGTTCGGATGTTTTCTTTGTCTTTTCAGACTGTGTTTTTTGCCTTGTACCATGACTTGGAATTGTTTTTGAAAGCCGGATGTGATGCATTGTGTAAAAGGAACTGATAGGGCATTAGTATGAGGTGTTACGTTGATATGGCCAAGAGTTAGGCTGTATTTACTGCTTGCTGTACTTGTGGTGTCAGAGGATAAAATTTCTTCTAGTGTTCTTGTTTTTGTCTCCCCTGTTGTCTTTGGGTTTCCCTAGAGATTCCTTCAAGAGGATCTGAGGCTTGCAGTCTTTTAGCTGTAGTTCTGTTACTGTATAGGGTTCTGTTGATGCAGTGGTAAGGTGTGGGGAAAGAGAGAACACTTATAGTCCTATGATTAGCTCTCAGTCTTTTAGTAGATCTGTGGTCCTGGGCTTCACAACTGCATCTTAGCTCCCTTATACCTTAAGTGAGACAGGAAGGGTAGAGGGACTGGCTTTGGGTATTTCTCTTTCCCCATGTCAGTTAGGCTTTGGCAAAACTCAAGTCATTAGGCTCTAGCAAAATAGTTTCCCTTGAGGGCAGACCATTTTAAGGAGAACAGAGAACTCTGGGCATATTCCAGAATGGTTACTTTTCCCCTCTGCACTGCCAGAAGCACAAGGGGACCCTTCTCCAATGTTCCTAGTGAGAGCCTGATACGCTCCTAGGGGTAAAGCTCATGAAAGTGCTGTGTGGGGATCCCAAGACTGCCCCCTCTAGAGTTCTTAACTCTCCAGCTTGTCAGTGCTGAGCTTCCAGGAATTTGTCAATTATTGTTTAAGTGTTCCTACCAGTCCTGGCTCCAGCTATGGACTTTTGCTGTTGGGATTCTTCTGGGAGGCTATGGTTCTCTGTATCTGTTTCTCCATTTTTCAGGGCAGCCATTCACCCTATGACCTCAATTCTCTGTGGATCTAAGAACAGTTGTTGATTTTCAGCTTGTTCAACTTTTTTCCTGCGTGAAGACGGGGGTGATAACTTCTAAACTTTCTGCCAAACCAGAAACTGGAAGTCCATCCTTTCAATAGAAGTTTTTAGCCAGTGATCATGACATTTCTTTTTAGGTCTTTTGATATTCTCTTAACAAATTTTTGTCATTTTTTATGGAGAGGTCTTGCAAAGACTCTGTTAGATTTATTCCTAGGCACTTGATATTTGTTCATGTTATTGTAAATGTATCTTCTCTTAAAATTTAATTTTCTAACTATTGCTGATACAGAGAAATATTTATTTTTAACAACTTTACTGAGATATTTGTATAACATAATATTCATCTATTTAAATAATGAACATTATAACAGTTCAATGATTTTGTGCAGCCATTACCATAATCTAATTTTAGAACATATTCATAGTCCCAGAAAGAAACCTTGTGCCCATTACCAGTCATTCCCCATTCTCCCTCCTGCCCACATAGGCAACCACTCATTTACTTTTGTCTCTACAGATTTGTCTCCTCTTGGCATTTCATATAAATGGGATCATACAACATGTGGTCTTTTGTGACTGGCTTCTGTCACATAACATGTTTTCAAGGTTCATACATGTTGTCTCATGTATCAGTATTTCATTCCTTTTTATAGCTGAATAATATTCTGTGGATATATCGCATTTTGTTTATTCAGTCATCTTTTGGGTTATTTGCAGTTTTGGATATTGAAATAGTGTTGCCACAAGCATTTGTGTGCAAGTTTTTCTGTGGGCATTTTATTTCTCTTGGGTAGATACACAAGGAGTGGAATTGCTGGGCCATGTGGTAACTCTTTGGTCAGCATTTTGGAGAACTTCCAAACTGTTTTCCAAAGTGACTCCCATCATGTTACATTCCCACTAGCAATATATGAGGGTTCCAGTTTCTTCACATCCTTGTTATTATCTTTCTTTTTGCCATTACTTTATTTTTTTAATTTTATTTATTTTATTTAAAAAATTGTAATTCCAGTTTAGTTAACATACAGTATTATGTTAGTTTCAGGTGTACAATATAGTAATTTCATCAATTCTATACATTACTCAGTGCTCATGATGAGAAGTGTACTCTTAATCCTCATCACTTATTTCATCCATCCCCCCACCCCTCTTCCCTCTGATAACTATCAGTTTGTTCTCTATAGTTAACAGTCTGTTTTTTTGCTTTGTCTCTTTTTTTCTTTGTTCATTTGTTTTGTCTCTTAAATTCCACATATGAGTAAAATCGTATGGTCTTTGTCTGTCTCTGATTGACTTATTTTGCTTAGCATTATACTCTCTTGATCCATCCATGTTGTTGCAAATGGCAAGATTTTATTCTTTTTTATGGCTAAGTAATATTCCATTATATATATATCCATATATATATATGGATCTATCTATCTATCTATCTCACATCTTCTTTATCTGGTCATCTATCAGTGGACACTTGGGCTGTTCCTATAATTTGGCTATTGTAAATAATGCTGCAATAAACACAGGAGTGCATACATCTTTTTGAATTAGTGTTTTTGTATTCTTTGGGTAAATACCCAGTAGTGGAATTAGTGGATCATGTGATAATTCAATTTTTAATTTTTTGAGCAACCTCTATACTGTTATCCATGGTGGCTGCACCAGTTTGCATTCCCACCAACAGTGCATGAGGATTCCTTTTTCTCCTCATCCTTGCCAACATTTATGCTTCTGATTTTAGCCATTCTGACAGGTGTGAGGTGGTTTTGATTTGCACTTCCCTGATGATGAGTGATGTCGAGCATCTTTTCATGTGTCTAATGGCCATCTGTATGTCTTTGGAGAAATGTTCGTTCATGTCTTCTGCCTATTTTTTAATTAGATTATTTGTTTCTGGGGTATTGGGTTGTAGGAGTTCTTTATATATTCTACATCCTCACTAATACTTACTATTTTCTGTTTGTTTGTTTTTTTCTTTTTTTGATAGTCAGCATTCTAATGCCTATGGGTGATATCTCACTGTGGTTTTGATTTGCATTTCTCTGATGATTAATGATGTTGAACATCTTTTCATATGTGTGTTGGCCATTGTGCATTATCTCTAGAGAAATGTCTGTTCAAGTTCTTTGCCCATTTTTAAATTGGGTTATTTGATTTTTTTCATGTTGAGTTATAGGAGTTCTTTATATATTCTGGATACTAGACCCTTATCAGATAATATGATTTGCAAATATTTCTTCCATTCTGTAGGTTGTCTTTTCATTGTTGATTATGTCCTTTGATGCACAAAAGTTTTAAACTTGGAGGTAATCCCATTTGTCTGTTTTTCCTTTTGTTTCCTGTTCTTTTAATGTCATATTTAAGAAATCATTGCCGAGTCCAATGTCAGGAAGGTTTTCCCTAATGTTTCCTTCTAGAATTTTTATAGTTTTAGGTACATTTAGGTATTTAAACCATTTTGAGTTCATTTTTTATCTGACATAAGGTAAGCGTTCAACTTTATTTTTTTGCATGTGGAGATTCAGTTTTTCCACCACCATTTGTTGAATAAACTGTCCCTTCCCCACTGTCTGGTCTTGGCACCCTTGTCTAAGATCACTTGACCATATATATGAGCATTTATTTCTGGGTTCTCTAGTCATTAATTTATGTGTCTGACTTTATGCCAGTATCACACTTTTGATTACTATAGTTTTATAATATGTTTTGAAATCAGAATTGTGAGAGCTTCAACTTTGTTTTTCTTTTTCAGAATTGTTAAGCTATTCATAGTTTCTTGAGATTACATATGAGTTTAGGATGTATTTTTCTATTTCTCCAAAAACACTGCTTGGGATTTTGGTAAGGATACATTGAATCTATAGATTGCTTTGGGCAGTATGAACATCTTAAGTTTTCTAATTCATGAACATGAATTTGTTTATGTCATGTTTAATTTTTTCAGCAGTGTTTTGTAGTTTACGGTGTACAAGTCTTTCACCTCCTTGGTTAGGTTTATTACTAGATATTATATTCTTGATGCTATTGTAAAAGGAATTGTTTTTTAAATTTCTTTTCGGATAGCTCATTAGTATATAGAAATGCAACTGATTTTTGTGTGTTGGAGTTTGTATTCTGCAACTTTGCTGAATTTGTTTATTCTAGCTTTTTGGGGGAATGTGTATGGAATGTTTAGGGTTTCTACACATAAGAACATACATATCATCTGAGAACAAAGATAATTTTACTTCTTTCTTTCCAATTTCGATGCCTCTTATTTCTTTTTCTTGACTAATTGGTTTGCCTAAGACTTCCAATACAATGTTGAACAAATGTGGTCAGAGTGGGCATGCTTGCTTTGTTCCTGATCTTAGAGGAAAAACTTTTAAGTTTTTCACCATTGAGTACAATGTTTGCTGTGGGCTTATAATAAATGGCCTTTGTTATGTTTCAGTAATTTCTTTCTATTCCTAGTTTGTTGCCTATTTTTTTTTATCATGAAAAGGTGTCAAGCTAGTCCAATGTTTTTTCTGTATCAGTTGAGATACCAACTGATACTTTGCTTCTGCTAGCTTTGGGTTTAGTTGTTTTTGTCCTTCATTTTGTTAATGTGATCTATTACATTGATTGATTTTTATATGTTGAACCATCCATCCTTGCATTTAAGGCATAAATCCCATTCGGTCATGGTGTATAATGCTCTTAATGTGCCTTTGAATTCAGTTTACTAGTATTTTGTTGATCAGGGATATTAGTCTGTACTTTTCTTATAGTGGGTTTATCTGGCTTTGGTATCAGGGTAATGCTGGCTTCATAGAATGAACTTGGAAGTGTTCCCTTCTATTCAGTTGTTTGGAAGTGTTTCAGGAGAATTGGTGTTAATTTTTCCATAAATATTTGGTAGAATTCTTCAGTGAGCCATCTGGTGCTTGGCTTTTCTTTTTGAGAAGGTTTTTGATTACTGATTTAATCTTTTTACTTATTATTGTTCTGCTCAGATTTTCTGTTTCTTCATGATTCAGACTTGATACATTGTGTATTTCTGGGAATTAATCTATTTCTTCTAAGTTATCCAGTTCATTGGTATATGATTGTTCATAGTATTTTTTTATAATCCTTTTTATTTCTGTGGCATCATTTGTAATATCCCCCTTTTCATTTCTTGTTTTACTTATTTGAATCTTCTCTCTTTTTTTCTTGGTTAACCCAGCTAAGATTTTGTCAATTTTGTTAATCTTTCAAAGAACCAACTCTTAATTTCATTTATTTTTTTATTACTTTTCTATTCTCTATTTCATTTATCTCTTCTCTAATCTTTAGTATTTCCTTGCTTCTGCTAGCTTTGGGTTTAGTTGTGGGGTTTGTTTGTTTGCTTACTTTCTTTAGGTATAAATTTAGGATGTTGAAATGAAATCTTTCATAATGTACACATTTAACATTTAAAACCATATAACTTCCCCCTTAGCACTGCTTTCACTGTATCCTGTATGTTTTGTTATGTTGTGTTTGCATTTTTATTTATGTCAAGGTATTTTCTGATTTCTCTTGTGGCTTATTCTTTGGTAGTTTAATATTGTGTTAATTTCCACACATTTTTGAAGTTTTCTGTTTCCCTTTGCTCTTGATTTTTAGTTTCATTCTACTGGCAATTGGAAAAGATATTTGTATAATTTCAATGTTGAATTTGTTAAGACTTGTTTTGTGGCCTGATATGTGGTCTGTTGTGGAGCATGTTCCACGTGCACTTGAGAAGAATGTACGTTCTCTTTTATCAGGTGGAATGTTCTGTGTATGTCTGTTAGGTCTGTAGTGTGGTTCAAATTCTCTGTTTTCGTTTTGACCTCTCTATATCATTGCTTTTTATTTTAAGCCACATGATCTGCCAATTTCTAAGAAATTTGAGAGAAACCAATGAATATTTCTGAGCCTTTTATATCGACCAGTTTTTATTTCATATATGGCAAAACATATTGTTTAGTGCTTACAGTTTAGTTCATGACTGCCATGTTTTCTTTTTAATAAGAGGTATCATCCTCATATCATACCTCTTATCAAATATCCTTCTCTGTCCCAGTTTGTGATTTTTACTTTGAATTCTGTTTTGACTGATACTGATACTCTATACCTACTTCCTTCTTATAAGCATTTGCATGATACGTCTTTACCCATACTTCTACTTCCTGCAGTGTTTTAGTGTGCTATATTTTTTAAAAGAGTGTCATTTTTTAAAGTATAATCTGAGAGGCTTTTTAAAATAGGTGAATTTATCCCTATTACATTTATTGCGATGATTGAAAACTCATCACATTTATTGATTCCTACCAATCACAGACCACCAGAAACACTTTTGTGGTCAAACAAAGTTGTGTTTCAAAGGTTCCCCATGCTCTACAACAGACCACATATCAGGGTGTAGTCTCCCTTGTCGCAACAGACCAATAACTTTGTTCAACTAGCAGTATGTTCCTGGTGGTCTTTGACATCAACCGAGTAAAGAGCTCTGTGTGAGTATCTTTCTCTCCTATCTCTATCCCTATTTCTGTCTCTGTCCCAAATCATGCTATCTCTGCAAATGTATCCTGCTACATAGCTACCTTGAGTCTGCTTCTATTTCTTTGTCTCTACCCCCACAACTCTGTTTCTGTCTCTTTGTCTCTCTGTCTCTGTTATGCACATGTACACACACACACACAGACACACACAGACACACACACTTAATTTGACTCTACCACATTTACTTCAGCCAGATTTATTGGCCAGAACAATGACTGCCCTCTGAGCTTGGGACTGGGGGGTGAGCAAAGATGTTTCAAGAGTTTTGCTAATGTGAAAGTAAAGAATGGTCCCAAGTGCCATCTCCCATCTTGATTGTTTTTGATAGTTGATGACCCTGTAACAATATGGGTCTCATCACATGCTTATTGCTTGAATTTGATTAATCTGTATAATTAGGATAAAAACAATACTGTTTGTACTTTCTTTCCTGTCTTCTCTTCCTTCTACAGCTCTAGACCTCGTGTGTTACAGAGCCAGCACTTTGACTTGTGATCTTGGAAACACCCTTTGTGTGTTAAGTAATCAAGAGTCAGACTGGAAGGAAGAGTGTGGGCATTTGGGGGAGATGGGAGGAGGCCTTGGATCAGAAACCAACATGGAGTGGCTTTACTAAGCTCTCCCACCCATATCTAGTCATCATTAAAAATGCCTTCCATCTACACTGTGCACTCACAAATACTGTCTCCCACTTATTGAAACAACCCTGTGAGGTAGATAGGGAAATATGAATGGATCCATTTTATTGATGAGAGAACTGTGATTGGATGCACGCCTTGTCCATTCACTATGCATGCATTCACTGTGCCTCACTATGTGCCAAGCGTTAGTGTTCAGGGATGAATTGAGCATACTGGCTGTCTGGAGAAGCTAGGTGTGGTGAGGGAGGCAGACCATCAAAGGTCCACAGGAATGATCAGGGCTAACACAGACGGCAGGTGATGCTGGGAGTAGAGGGATGGTGGTGGAGGATAGGAGAATGGGCAGACTGAGCCCCAGTCCCTCACTCAGGGATCCAGGAGGGCTGTGAGCGGGACCTTAAAGGGTGATATAGTGTCACAGGAGAAAAGGAGGATGGGCAGGAAAGTGTTTAGGCAGAGGGCACAGCAAATGTGGGATGGAACGGGAGGTGGGTTCAGCTGCTTATAGGAAATGGTGGGAGGCAAGGCAAAGAGAGGCCGAGGTCACCAAGCTGGTGAGCTACAGCTAGTGCTGGAGCCCCGGGTGTCTGTCCCCAGTCCCCTGGCCTGTGCACTCTGATAGTCTCTGTCTTTAGGTGTGTTCAGAAAGATTCCAGGTGTATTCTTCACTCAATCTCCATCCCCCTTTCTATGCTCACTCCCCCTGTCCTAGTGCTCTCCCCTAGTTCTAGGGCCAGTCCTGCCCCTCAACATTTTGGGTTAATATATAATAAAGTCCCTTGGATTACTTAAGCCCCATGAGTCAGGTTTTTGTTTGTCTTTGTCACTTGCTGTCAAAAGAGTCCCGAGAAACCTCTGGACAAGTACCTGAGACCCTCTAGGGCAAGCCATTTTGAGAACATCTGAATGGAGAAGGAGGCTTAGGCCTCAAGGTCCAAGTGAATCTAAGATGTCTGAGCATGCAGAACAGGCCCAGGTAACTCCCCAGCCCCACTGCAGGAGTGGAAGAGGTGAAACAGAAAGCACAGTGTGGCCAGACCCACCTAGGAGGAAGAAGTGCCTAGGTTTGCCGGAGGGAGTAGAGTGGGGAGCGTGCAGCCAAAGTTGACCTTGAAGACCAATGAATATTCTGAGTTCTGACCAGTCAGAATGATAAGTCTGTCTCTTTTTGAAGGGCTAATAATTAGGGAGAAGACGAAGAGGGTTTAAAAAAAAAAAAAGCTCAGAAAAGTTCCCCAACCAGAATTTGTTTTAAGGGAAGAGAGGTTGAGGGGATGCCTGGCTGGCTCAGTAGATGAAGCATGCGACTCTTCACCTTAGGGTAATGAGTTCAAGCCCCATCTTGGGTATGGAGCCTACTTGAAAATTTAAAAATAAAATATGTTAAGGGAAGGGAGATTGGACCAGAGAGGCTGAGGGGTGGGTATCAGTAGAGATCTAGGTTCTGTGAGCACCAGGGCCAAGCCTCCCAGAGAATACCTCTCTAAATGGGGACCCCTGGCCCCTTTACCCTGGCTGTGGCCCTGTTGCCCACCAGTGGCATTTGGCTAAGCTCAGGGAAGGCCCTGGGTACTCCTGTCTTTGGAGGGAGGCCATGCTATACTAGCTGCCTGCTTTGCTCTCTCTCAGGCTTGTTATTCACAGTGTGGTTTGCAGTCTGGCAGCATCAGCATAACCTAAGAGTTCCTGAATTAGAATCTGCATTTTAACAAGAGCCGCAGGTGATTTGTCTGCATGTTAAAATTCAGAATGCACTACCCTGGAATACCTTTGGGGTTTGCTGCATATGGCCCTGTTTTTGTCTTTTGGGGTTTTTTATTTGGTTTGTTTGTTTTAGCTCAGGTTTCCCATGGGAACCTTTTCTCAGCAGGCTAAGATAGAGCCAGTCTCCTCTGTGTGCGTAGGAAGGTGTCTTTTCAGGGGCATCAGGCTTTGAGGTGGGCCTTTGGAGGGGAGCAACAAGTGCTTGCACCAGAATGAAACTGGCTGCGAGAGGCCAGAGGTGGGTAAGAAGGGATGGTTGTGGGGAAAGGGCCATGGTCCCAGGGGCCAGAGTGATGGGCAGCCTCCCAGCTACCGCCTGCTCCCCCAGGAGACACCCCAGGCCTCAGTCTGAGGACAGCCCCCCTCCCTCCACGCCCCAGGGGGACTTTTTCAAACACAACTCCTTACCCTTGTTCAAGATGTTGGTCAGGGCTTGGGTGCCATGTAAGAGACAGAAGACAGAAGCCAGTCCAGCTTCAAGTTTCATGAAGAGATTTGACTGGTGTCCACCACGTCACAGTAGTAAAGCTGTAGTAAAGCTCTCCTCTCAGTGGAGACCCCAAAGCTCAAAGGCTTCTCTATATTATAAAAGCCCCTTCTGCCACTGAATCGTGTTGAAACCAGTTTCACCTCAACCCTCATCACCACATCCCATGGGTATTACTGGGGAAATACATTAGGTCAGGTGCACAAGAGCCCCAGCTCCATGTGCCAGAGGAGAGATGGGAACACCAGTTGTCCCTGTGATGGTGGCCCCCAGGTTAGAGAAGTTTGCTTTCAGGTGGTTCCCGTGAGCTCTTGGCATCTTGTGCACAACCCAAGCAGTGAGAAGTTTCCAGATCAGTCTAATCATGGCACTGAGGGACTTATAGGTCAGACACTAGAGAACTACTCTGGTGACTCCTTGGCTGTGCCCTTAACATTGGGAAACTTAGAGAAGAATGCGTTTCTGTGGGGCCTCCTGAAGAGATAAGTACACATTTGGAGTCTAGAGTATGATGCCAAGCAGTTTTCATCTTTCCTGAGTTGCCTATTAGCCTTTGCCCATCCAAGGCATTTTGAGAACAGCTGGGGGTAAGCTGTCTTACGCCCATCCAAGCTCTTATTGGATGCATTTCTTACACTCTCTTTGTTCTCACTATTCCCACAGTCCCCTCTGTGCTTCCCTCAGGCCCACCTATTCTCACTGCCTTTTTACTCCAGCCATCAGGCCACCAGACCCTTCAGGTTTTTCCTCTGATGGACTTATGAATGGTGGGATTGGGGAAGGGGGTATGTAGTCTTATACAAGGAAGTAGGAGATGAAGGGCCCACCCTCTTCCTGGGCCAGGCTCATAGAGATGCATCCATAAGATAAGTTTTCATCCTTACACAGCATCCCCCAGGTACATTCCTCCTCCCGAACTGGTCCCGATCCTGTCCACTGCTGAGATGGAGGCCCTCATGGTGCAGCTCTGGCAATAGACCACATGATACAAGAGAGATGATAAGCAGGACTGATAAGTGGCAGGTACATTTTATTGTTCCCTTTATCCTATCTTACTCAAGAATACCTCCTATTATCCCATTAGCCTAGTTTGGTAAGGGACAGGGTCCCAGTAGGTTTGACCCCTGCCCCAGGAAGGGGATGAAAAGAAAGAAAGCTGGGGAACCCACCCTGTCCTGCCTGTCCACATAAAAATCCTGCCTTGTCACTCAAGATAAAGGTGAAGGTGAGGCATTCTTGGACAGATGGTTTTGTAGGTTACCACCCTGTAGACAGACAGCTAATTATTTGTTGGCCAATTAGCTGGAAGGTCATGAGGGTAGGGCCTGTGCAGATTGTGTTGAATCCTCTGTGCCCAACACAGTGCCTGGTGTATGGTAGGTGCTCAGTAAATTTGACAATGGTTTAGTAGCCAAGGACCTGCTGGTTAAGAGAGGACTCTATGCTAAAGCACAAAGGGAAAAAGTATTAATTAGAGCAGTTCTGCCACTAGACCTTCCTGCTTGGGCAGGGCCCATGATGCTTTTCTCAATTGCAGCTGAAGCCCCTGCTCCATACAGGGCCTCACATAACCTGGCCTTAAGGGGCTGCCTGCCTTTTCCACATTGTCTCCTGCCACTCAGACATGTTCTGCTCTCTCCACACTTTTAAAGGCTGGAGACAGGCAACTTCCACAGATGAGGAATTGAGGCCCTATCTGTGTGGGTGTCCTCATTCATTGAGTCACCCATTTTTTTCAATCACATTCATTTATTGAGCATGCACCCAGTGCCAGACCCTTTATTAGGTACTGGAGGTAGAGCGACAGTAAGGCCTGTCTCTGCCCCCCAGGGGTCTCAGAGTCTGGAGAGTGAGATGGACACAGATGCTGTCAGTCACAGGACTGTGCCACAGTGCCAACATTGCCCCAGCAGGATCCAGAAACACCATGAAATTGACTGTAGCAGCCTCCAATGTTAGCATGTTGTTGACTTGTACTGGATGAAGTGGGGAAGCAGGAGGCCTGGAACAGGGCGGTCAGTTCTCAGAATAGTGGGAATGTGACAAGTAGAGAAGTCCAAGTGTTCTAGTCAGGGCTGTCCTGGATGCGATGAGCAGAGGCCCACTTGCATGGAGAAGCCTGGCTATGGACTTCTACGTGGAGGAGGGGATGCCCAGCTCCGTTTCAGACTAGAGTGGGCACCTGGGAGGCCAAGGTCAGAGGCTCTTCCTTGTAGCCCTCAGGGTCTAAACAACTTCCCTCCTCTCTGCTTTGCTCTGTGCTCTGGCCTGGCAACAGAACAGGTCTAGTACTAAGAGGCAGAACTGGGCATGAAAGGCCTGGTTCTGCTTCAGCTAAACACTTCCCCACTTGTGACTTGGGAGCCACACCTGCTGTTTGAGACTCATTTTTCTTCTGTGATGTGGGAAAAAGGCATGTACATAGGTATGAGGAACACAGGGCAGGACTATATGGTACAAGGGGTAGGAAAGAAGGGACCACAAAGAGCCAGAGACTTGGAGAGGAAAGGCTTCCCAGCTCAGGGGCAGCCAAGCTTGCCACAGAGCACTGGGGCACACCTGGCCACCACCTCATCCCAGGCTTTGAGATGGTCAGTACTCTGGGAGAGTAGATAGTCGTAGGGAGGTAGTGGATGTAAAGGTAGGCACTTGGACAGTGCTGAGAAGTCAGCAAGCCGTTTACTCTTCCTCACAGACACACAGGAAGACTGCATTTCCCTGTGCCCCCTGCTTTTGGATGGAGCCATGTGATTAGTTCTGGCCAATGGAAAGTCGCTTCCTGGCCCAGCTCCATCGCTCATGAACTCCTCAGCTGCTGTCCTTACCTGCAGAGCAGATCTGCCTGCCTCATCTGAATGCAGAGGACCCAGCAGAGGCCTGCACAGGGAGGAGGGAGCTACAAGATAGAAGGGCTACCAACCAGGAACATTCGTTTTGTTTCCATGCATAGGGGGGAAAGGCTTTGTTGTATTAAGCCACTGAGATTAGGTTTGTCGAAGCTATTGGTCCATCCTGACAGATACAAAAATTGGGAAAGGAAGAGGAGTGTTGCTGAAATAAAATCGTACAATATGTGGCATTGGCTTAGAATAGGTGGTAAGCAGTGAGGAAGCTATATTGAGGGCTGGAGAAGTAGAGATCCATGTTGTTAGAGAAAAATCATTTATAAAATGATGGCTTTTTGAAATGTGAGAGGAAGACCACACACCTAATGAGTCCTCAGTACCAGGGCAAAAGTTGGGGAGTGTGGTCTTAGTTTGTGTGGATGTGATTGGCTGGGATGACATGGTATTCCAAGAATCATGTGTGTTCAGGAAAGACTCAGCTGGTGTAAAAGTAGAAATGAAAGGAAATTTGAGAGACCAGAAATTTGGCACCTTAAAGGGAGGGAAAGCCCAGTATTTTGAGACCCCAACTAGGAAGAGGGAAGATTTTTAAAAGGTTTGACCAATAAAGGTTCAGTAGAACTTTGTTGAATAAAGCACTCAGGGAAAACATCTTAATTTTGAGGGGCGCCTGGGTGGCTCAGTCGTTAAGCATCTGCCTTCAGCTCAGGTCATGATCCCAGGGTTCTAGGATCAAGCCCCACATTGGGCTCTGTGCTCAGCGGGAAGCCTGCTTCTTCCTCTCCCACTCCCCCTGCTTGTGTTCCCTCTCTCCTGTCTCTCTCTCTCTCTCTGTTAAATAAATAAATAAATAATCTAAAAAAAAAAAATCTTAATTTTGGCCTTTTTGTTCAAGCTGGTAGCTGGTAGGCTGGTAGCTGCCTTTACATCGAGAGAGAGGCAAGGGAGGGGGGTGAGAAAGCACTTTGAGATTTGAGTACTAGGACCAGGAAAGAACTTTGGTGATGATTAATACCTGGAACTGAAAGCAAATAGATTAGCAATGTAGCAAGTGTCTGTAGGAATTAGTTTGTAAGCCATAGCAAGCCTGGACTAAACCAGCTTTGACTGTTCAAGACTTAAGCAGCGGTCAGAGTGGTAGTGGCGCTGCAGCAGGAGGAAAGCTGGACCCCGTGTTCCTCCACACACCAAACATCCTGGAAACTCGTCTTCTCTGTCAGCAGCCAAGCCATTTGCAGGTTCCAAGGAAATGGACACACTGAACCGAACAAGTTGGAAGACTAATAGACATTTCAGATTTACAATATCAAAAGGCAAACATTCGCAACTTCTGATTCTGACCAAAGTGGATTAATGGACCAGATTTACTTCTACCCAAAACAACTAAAAAATTAGACAAATATATAAAACAATGTCATTAAGTGAATGGATATTAGGCAATGAAGGAAGGTGATCCCTGATGGATGTGAAGCAAATTAGATGCACCCTGTGATGGCCCCAGCATGATGCCTGGAGGGGAAGACCCAGGGAGAGCTTAGCAGTCTCCTCAAGTTAAGGTGATAGAGCTGTGAGGCCAGAGTGGCTTGACTTTGCTAGGCAGATCATCAGTAAGGAGCAGTTGCACAGAGAACTCTAGAAATCTAGAGAACGTCCCTGGAGTGTTCAGCTGAGTACTGGCCATGCACGTGTATGAGGAAATTTCATAAGGCAGGGGAAAGTATCTCCTGAAAAGGGCCAGAGGAAAAATCCCTGTAGTGCACACAGGGACAGACATAATTCCCACCACCCAGAGAGGAAAATTTCATCATTCACAGGGCATCAGATAGAATATACAGGAGAGTTTGCTTCAGTAGTGGGGGAAAAGTAGCCCCAGACTAAACACTACCTATCTAACAAAGCTCAAAACCAAGACCTAAGAGAATTAAACTGGTTCCAAGTAACCTAATCATGCCCAACAATAATCAAAACATCTTTACAGGAATACAAAAACATCTGGCACCCAACAGGGTAAAATTCCAAAATATCTGGCACACTCTCAAAGATTGCCAGGTCTGCAAAGCATCAGAAAGATATCCACAATGAAGAGAATAATCAATCAACAGAAACTAACCCAGAGATTACATAGATAATAGAATCAGTAGGTTGGGATCTTAACACAGTTACTGGAACTATGATCCATATGCTCAGGAAGATAGATGAAAGATTGAACATGTTAAGTAGACAAAGAAGATATAAAGAATACTCAAATTGAATTTATAGCCATGAAAACTACAATGCCTGAGATGTAAAAAATACACTGGGCGTTACACAAGGCAGATATTGGGGAAGACAAGATTAGTGAATTTGAAGACAGAGCAATAGAAACGACCCAAAATAAAACACAAGGAGAAGAAATACTCCAAACAAAGCATCAGCGGACTGTGGGACAGCATCAGGCATGCTAATATACGTGTAACTGGAGTCCCTGAAGGAGAGGAGAGGGGAGAGAAGAGGTGAAAAAAAATTTTTTTTTCAGCTTTATTGAGATATAGTTAACATATAACATTGTATAAGTTTAATGTGCTGTTTACAGTGTGTTGTTTTGATACACATAAGTGTATCACATAAGTGTATACACAAAAATGTATATTGCAAATGATTACCAGTATGGAATTAGCTAACACCTCCATCATATGGTCACCATTTCTTTTTTTGTGCTAAGAACATTTAAGATCTGCTGTCTTAGTAACTTTCAAGTATATCATGCAGTATTGTCAACTATAATCACCATGCCGTACATTAGGTCCCCAGGACTTATCTTGAAACTAGAAGTTTGTAACCTTTGGCCAACATCTCCCCATTCCCCCACCCACCAGCCTCTGGTAACCACCATTCTGGCTTTTTTTTAGATTCCATATATGAAAGGTCATACACTATTTGTCTTTCTCTGCCTGACTTATTTCACTTAGTATAACACCTTCAAGGTCCATCCGTGTTGTCTCAAATGGCAGGATTTCCTTCTATATCATGGCTGAATAATGTTCCACTATGTGTGGATATATACCTAGAAGTAGGATTGCTGGATCATATGGTAGTTCTGCTTTTTTTTTCTTTTTTGGCCTTTTATTTTCCAAACTAGATACAAACAATGAACTCAGATATTCAAGAAACTCAGCAAACCCCATGCAGAAGAAAACTGAAGAAAAGTACACTAAGGTATTCCATAAATTGCTTAAAACAAGAGATAAGAGAAAATCTTAAAAGTTAAAGAGGGGAAAAAGATGTATATTTCTCATTGCAATGAATACAAACCAGAAATAATCTAACAACATCTTTAAAGTACTAAAAAATAAAAATTATCACCCTAGAATTTTTTACCTAGTGAAAATATCTTGATGTGGTATGACATCATTTGAAAGTAGACTGTGACAAGTATTATATGTATGCTCTAAACTCTAAAGCAACAACTAAAACAGCATAGAGTTATTGCTTATAAGTCAACAAAGGAGAAGGAGATAAAAAATTCTAAATTGATCCAAAAGTAGGCAAAAAGAGCAAGAAAAGAGAACAAAGGACAGATGAGATTTGGCACTGTTCGAGCAGATACCCTATTCTGAATAATACAGGTTGGAAAAGTAGGCAGATGGGTGGGTATGATATAGATGGTGGGGTGGATGGAAGGTAGGCAGATGGGTAAGTGGTAAGTTGAAGGTCATGGAGTGTGTACCTTTATCCCCAGAGCTTAGATTCTTCCAGAGCTGGAGGCCCTGGTTTTGGTTCCTCATACCTTGCCTGACTAATGACTGCTTAATTTCAGCTCAGTTTCTTCCCTAGGGAAGACCTGTTAAGGAGATGTACCAGAAGGGTGGATAAAATTTAGACACACAGAAAGAGAAGGGGATGGTTTTTCAGGAAAAGATAAAGCATAAACAAAGATAGTAGAGCAAAAAAAGAAAATGTTCAGAGATAGCTAGGATACCAATTAGGAATTGAATGAAGGTATAGGATCAGGAGATCAGGAGGCTATGGAAGCAAAAAAAGTTGAATGACTAACCCTAGTACAGTTACTGCAATGACTGCTATTACTATTGGTTTATTGAGCAGTTACTGTGTTCCAGGAGCTATGCTAGAGGGGGCACCTATTTTGTATCTACCCTCTGAAGTTGGTATTATTACCCTAATGTTTATTGGCAAAGAGAGATTGATTAACATGGCTACGGACACACAGTGGGTGAATGTCTCAGCTGGAATTCAAACCCAGGCCAGGATGACTCCACTCTGGGCCTTTTGTTGCCTCATGGACACAGCCTTCTCCCTGGGTGGACTATCTAGTAGTCTGAGAGGTCTTACTGTCTTCATAGGCCCTCTGCCTGGGGATGCTCTATTTTCTTCAGGACTTGAGATTCTTTAGAATGTAAGTCCAAAAAAGTAGGGTTGACCTGGGGTGGTGCCCCATAGTACTGGGCCTCAGAAACTGAGGAAGCAGAGAGTGGGTACCTCAAAGGGGGCACTGCTTTCTCTCATCAGTATGTGATCCTCACCCTGAGCAAGAGTCCCCCTCCTCCTAGGGACTCTGGAGATTGGGGGAGAGCTTTCTGTATTGGCTTTGAATCCCAGGCCTCACCAGATATATGACCCCAGACTAATCCCTTCATCATTCTGAGCCTCAGTTTCTTCATTTGTAAAAGGAGAGTATAGTTCTTAGCCCTTGGATAAGCAGGTGCAGCAAACACTCCTGAGTCATTTCAACCTTAAAACAAAACAAAACCGTGAGCTGCTGGGAAGGGTGGCTGGCATCACCAGGGAATGGCCCTGGGTGCCCTGAACTCCGGGCTCCAAGATGCAGTTAGAGGAGGCTGGAGATGGGCAGCCCTTAACCTCAGACAGCAGAGGGTTCTGTTCCCTGCTCTGCCACCTACTGGCTGTACTTGCACTTTGTACAAGTGCTGAACATTTCTGAGACTTGGTTTCCTCATCTCTAAAGGCGGGTAGTCATGGGGCCCACCTCAAATGGGGTATCAGGAGGACTCAATGAGCAAGTGCCTGTCGGGGGCCTGGCCTGGAGCTGGGGACACAGCTGCTCTCCTGTTATTTTTGGCACAGTAATACAAGGGTCCTGATGCCAGGTTGGGGGGGGTGCGGTTCCTGGCATACAGGGTAAGCAGCTCCTTTCCTTGCCCCTGCCGGCCTAGGGTTTGGCTCAGCAATGCCAGGATTGGCAACTAGAGATAGAAGCATGAGGGTAAGGCCTTTTTCTTTTGTGGCTAACGCATGTTTACTAGAGAGCAGCCACGGGTGCCAAGGGTCAGGTTTCCAAAGACCTGGGAAATGCTCTGGGGGTCTTGGAGGGAGCCCTGAAATTAGCAGTGCCTGACAAGGTCTGAGCCCCTCCTGTGATCTTTGACCAGCTCAACGCTGCTTCCCGTACCCTCTTTGCCTCCCATCTCCATGGATCAGGGTTCCTAGGTGCTGCTGTTTTTGCTACTAAGAATCTTGCTTATTAAAACTTCTGTCGGGGCGCCTGGCTAGCTCAATCAGTGAAGCGTCTGCCTTTGGCTCAGGTCATGATCCCAGGGTCCTAGGATCGAGTCCCGCATCAGGCTCCCTGCTCAGTGGGGAGTCTGCTTCTCCCTCTCACTCTCCCTCTCTCTCTCAAATAAATAAATAAAATCTTTAAAAAAAAAAAACTTCTGTGGGACCCCAGAAGGTCTCTGTTTCCTAATCTGTCAGATGGAGTGTTGGTATATCAATGATCTCTAAATTTCAGTTATTTACATATTATCTGTTTGTTGGGCTATATTTGTATAGATTTGTTCCATTATTTACTTAACACTCTCCTTTAAAAAGACCTATTTAAAAAAAAAATAAAACCCTTAAGTGCAATTATTTTAAAAGGCAACTTCAGATATGCCTATGATAAATGGAAAACCTGACATGAATAAGAAGTGTCCATAAAAATCAATACATATGCTTTGAACAACAGTATGTGTCCTAGCCTACCTCCAGTGATCCCACATATCACACTTGGAAAATGCAGGGCTAGATCCTATGGCTCCTCCTAGCTCCATGCCTCCCTGACCTCTGTCTCTTCCTCCTTTCTGGGAACACGCCTAGTTGGGGAGCATACCCCCACAGTCATTATTCTTTGCCCTGCTGTTATCTCTGTGGACCAACAAATCATCCTTGTGGTTTTGCAGGGTAAGGGACAGAGGTCTGGAGCTTCTGTGTCCAGAGGCCTCTGATGTTGGGACAAACAGTATAATCCAAAGAGGAAGTCCCCTTTGTTATTTAGAACCATCTAAAGAATCTCAGTCGTTCTCTGAGAAGAATAGCAGCAGAGATTACATCAGCAGCCTGTCCTCAGGCCCCATGAGACACAGGCATCCCCTGTTCCTGTCCCCTGGGCAGCTATAAAGAGACATAGAGCACACCCTCACTTTCTGAGGCCCAAGAATGTCAGGAAGACCAGGGCAGGAAGGCAGAAGCCAGGGATATGTGTGTGCTTACTAGGTCACGTCCAGAGCAGAGAGGGGGCCCACCGAGCTGGGGGGAGGGGGGCCTTCTTTGTTGCAAGTATAACATCTAATATGGATTGAGGCCTGGGATATGTTCAGGCCTTGTCAGAATGATCTCACGGGGCTTTCTCTCTTTCACAGAAAGATTGGTTTGAGAAGGAGAGCTGGTGAGGGGTATTACTTCCTTATCCATCCCCTCTTCATTTATTAAAATAATGATTGACGGGGCGCCTGGGTGGCTCAGTTGGTTGAGCGACTGCCTTCGGCTCAGGTCATGATCCCGGAGTCCTGGGATCGAGCCCCACATCGGGCTCCCGGCTCGGCGGGGAGCCTGCTTCTCCCTCTGACCCTCCCCCCTCTCATGCTGTTTCTCTCTCGCTCGCTCTCTAATAAATAAATAAATAAAATCTTTAAAAATAAATAAATAAAATAAAATAAAATAATGATTGACAATTTATTGTATGCCAAGCACTGGACTTTGCATGAATCACAGAGAACTTCCCCTACTCTATGCTGTCTCTAGTTCTCCTATACTCTCTTAATTTTTATTTTTTTTATTTTTTTAAGATTATTTATTTATTTATTTGACAGAGAGAGCAAGAGAGCACAAACTGGGGAACAGTAGGAGGGTGAGGGAGAAGCAGGCTCCCCGCCAAGCAGGGAGCCAGATGCGGGGCTCAATCCCAGGACCCTGGGATCATGACCTGAGCCGAAGGCAGATGCTTAACTATCTGAGCCACCCAGGCGCCCCATATTCTCTCTTAATTTTTAAAAAGCAATTGTATTAGGGTATTTTTTTTTAGATACTATAGATTTACATACAATAATATGTACTCCTTTTCAGTGTATACACAAATGGATTTTTTAAAAAATTATATACTGGGGTAGCCACAATCCAGATCAACATGTAGAACATGTGCATCACCCCCAGAAGTTCCTTCAGGTCCCTTTGCAAGCCAATCCCTCCCCTACCCCAGGAAAGTACCAGTCTATTTCTGTCATTATAGACTAGTTTTGCCTCTTCTAGGGTTTCATATAAATGAAATCACACAATATATATTCTTTTATGTCTGGCTTCGTTTGCCCAGCATAATGTTTTAGGGATTTGGTCCATTTTGATTGCTGAGTAATATTCTATGTTGTGCATATACTACAGTTTGTTTACCCATTCATCTGTTGAGGATATCTGGGTTGTTTCGAGTTTGGGGCCTATTATGAATACAGCTTCATGAATATTTGTGTACAAGTTTTTTGTGGACATATGTTTTTATTTCTCTTAAAACCTAGGAGTGGAATTGCTAGATCATATGGCAAGTATGTGTTTTACATTACAAGAAACTGTAAAACTGTTTTTTTTTTTACCATTTTACATTCCCGTGATGTATGAGCAATGTCTGAGAGTTTTGGTTTCTCCACATTCTCACCAACATTTTGTGTTGTCTTGCCTTATTACCTAGGCTAGTACCTCCAATATTATGTTGAATAGAAGTGGTAAGAAATACATCTTAGGATCATTCTTGGTTTCTCTTTTTATTTCCCACGTAATGCCATTATTAGATCTTATGATTCTTCCTTTGAAATACATCCAGAGTCAGATGACCTCTTACATGCTCTATATAGTGAGCTAGTTAAATGCGTAGACTCTAGAGCCAGAATGCCTGGGTTCAAATCTTGACTTTACCAGTTACTTACTGTGTATGTTTGGGCAGTTATCTAACCTCTTTGTCTCAGTTTTCTGATTGATATGAAGAGCATGATTATAATTATACCTACTTCATAGTTTGTTTTTTGATTTGTTTTGCTTTGCTTTGTTTCTTTGTGTAAGGATAAAGCCTTGGCTCATGGGAAGTGCACACTGAAGGTCAGTATCAAGTTTCTGTAAGTGATCTCACACTTCCAGCTCTGCCCCTACTTCAGGCTATTCAGAAGCCAGACTGATCCTGTTAAAAGGTAATTCAGAGCATATCACTCTCAGGTTCAAAACCCTCTAGTGGTTCCCATTTCATTCAGAGTAAAAGTCAAAGACCTTACAATAGCCTACTAGTCCAGGCTGAGGAGGCTTAATGAAACCCCACATCTCACTGTTCAGACACTCCCCTCTTCAGGGAGTGGACTACAGGAAGTATAGTAGCTCAGCCGGAAGTTGCTTGAGTTGTTGGGGGCAGGTAAGGGTAGCTGCCCACTCCCATTGTGGGGTTGCCCTGCCCTCCAGGAAGTGTGTTCTTGCCCAGCCCAAACTCCCGTTCCCTCCCTGAGATAACAGGGACTTGCTACTGCACACATGCCAATCTCAAAGGCCAGACCGGTGAGCTGGAAAGGCTGGGGAGACCTAGCAAGGTCAGCCTATCCAAGTTGGCTGATTTATTTATTTATTTATCTATTTATTTATTTTTCCTTTCTTTCTCTTTCTTTCTTTCTTTCTTAAGATCTGTTTATTTCTTTTTGGGGTGGGGGAGGGGCAGAGGGAGAGGGAGAGAGAGAATCTCAAGCAGACTCCCTCCTAAATGCGGAGCTTGACCTGGGGCTTAATCTCACGACCCTGAGATCATGACCTGAGCCAAAATCAAGAGTCAGACGCTTAACCGACTAAGCCACCCAGGCACCCGAAGTTGGCTGATTTCTTAATGAGGCATGTATTATGTCTAGATGGTCCTAGAGTCCAAGAGGCTTCTGAGAGAGAAGGGTATCTCTGTGCCATCTGGAGGACAGGGTCCAACCTGGTGTTTGAGTGTTCTCATTCCTGTTTGGGGCCCAGAGGTGGCACTGTAAGGACCCTTGTGCTGGGTGCCGGGGATGCAGTGATGAATAAGACCCAGCCCTGCCCTCGTAGCGCTCATCATCTGGTGGAGAGACAGACATGTAAATGGCCAGTGCGGCAAGCACTGGAGCTGTAGAGCTGTGAGGAGGGTACCCACACAACCCTGGGGGGATGACAGGCAGTCAGGGAAGGCTTCCAGGGAAAACCACAACCCACCTTCTCAGGAATAAGTCTTCACTGATTTCTTTAGGAATGGAGACTCAGAGGATTTCCTCTCCAACAGTTCTGATAAGGCAAGTACTGTCACCCACTTCTTACTCCACCTCTACTGGTGTTTCCCAGCCATCCTATGTGAGTCAGCACCCTTGGCTGGAAGCCAGGCCCCGAGTTGTGGTTGTCTCACCCCTAGCAGAAGGGGAGGCAAAGGGGTCCTAATGGGTGTTAAGCATCCACTGTATGGCCCAAGCTGTGCTAGGCATGTTGCATGCATGGTCCCTTGTTGTGTGCAGCACTGCTGTGTGAGGTCAGTATCATTACTTCCATTTTAGAGATGAACAAACTGAGGCTCAGAGGGATTCAGTTTTGTCTCAGCCACGCAGCTAAGAGGCTAAACCTGGACTTGCACACAGACCTGTCAGCCTTCAAGCATGAGTCCTTCCCACAGAACTCAGTATTTACCTTCATGCCCTCTAAGACTCCTGAGCAAGGGGACAGTGATATTTGCCGTGTCTCCCTCATAGCCTCCAAGCGTTGGAAGTGTTACAGAAGCCAGGGCTATGACTCAGTGGGTTCTGTAACTGCCCCCAAACTTCACCTCACTCAGACAGACTTCTTACTCAGCCTCAAAGGGAGTCTTGGGCAGGGCAGTTCCCATGACAAGTAAAGCTTTCCCCTCACCACCTGCCTAACAGGAACCAGCACTCTGGTTGCCCAATCACAGGGAGACAGATGGACCAACTCCCCCTCCCTAAAGATGGCTCCCCTTCTCCTGCAGGTAACATGTTAGGGCCCACATTGATGTTAATGACACTCTCCTGGTATCAAGCCCTTTCTGGGCGCCAGGCCAAGTTGGGGGCCTTTCTTATATCCCTCACCTCGAATCTCTGAGGCAGTCAGAATTTCCATCCTTGTTTTATAGAACAAGCATTTTATAGGCTCAGAGAGGTTAAGTTATTTTTTCAAGATCAGTATCTAATTTGAAACCAAACTGACCCACTCTGCCCTAGAGAAACCAGAAGTAGAAGGTAAGGAGAGGGTCAGAGATATGCTAGGAGTTCACGTGTGGTTCTAAGTGTCCCTGAGAGAGAGATTTATTGGGTAGCTGGACTCACGGGGGCTCTTTCTTGGGGACCTGGTGCTCCTCGAGATCTCATCCTCCCTGCCTATGCTGGCACACTGGGGGTATTGCCACTTTGGGGGTGGCTGTGGGAGGGTCAAAGCGTCAGAGCCTCTCCAGGGCAGAGCTCTACCAAGTTTTTTACTCAGTCCCTCATCTGGGGGGATTTCCTTTTTTTCCTTTAAGATTTTATTTATTCATTTGAGAGGGAGAAAGAGAGAGAGAGAGCACAAGCAGGGGGAGAGGCAGAGGGAGAGGGAGAAGAAGACTTCCCGTTGAGCTGGGAGCCTGACATGGGGCTCTATCCCAGGACCTGGAGATCATGACCTGAGCCAAAGGCAGACGCTTAACCATCTGAGCCACCCAGGTGCCCTGGGGGGATTTCCTATTTGATGGCTCCTCCTCTCTGCAGGGGCACAGCTGGCCCAGCTGTTTGCCACAGGCAAGAGTCCCGGGGAAGCCCTTCGTTTCTTCTCACCTGGCCTGTTATCACTGTACTTCCAGCCAAACTTTCCTAGACAGAAGCTTCATTGCTGGGAGAGGGGTCTATGGCCTCGTTATCAGAGGTTTAGAAATGCTGAACCACTGACAGGTGGCTTCCTGCAAACAATGGAGCTCTTGGGGCCAGCTCTGGGGAGGCCTTGAGCCCTGATGAAGGTCCCCTAGCCCTGAGCCCTTTTGAGGGTCCCTCAGGCATCTAGTTCTGTAACATCTTCTAAATAGGGAGGCTTTAGCTGTAGGACTGTATCTCAGGCACTGCACTTCAGCCAGGGTCTCTCATAACATCCACTTCCTGAATAATGAATCAGTAACTGACTGGCTCTCTTCTCCCAAGTTGTCTCTCCTCCTTCTTAGTTTAGGAGTCCTACCTCCCTGCCCCCCATCTTTGCCCTAGCACACTAACAGTCTCTGAGTGAGGGCCTGCTGACCACCGTTCTGCTCATTGTCTTCTGGACTCATCTTTTACTCTTTGAGTACTAGCAGACTGTAAAAAGAGGCTAGGAGGCTTTTAAGCCCATCCTCCTCCTCTACCACATGCTGTCTTATGCTGACCCTCCTCTCTGTCCCTTCCCATTCCACGTGCAATTCTTCATTCTCTCTTCATCAGGAGCAGAGCCTGAAGAGCACTGGGAGGGCTCAAGTGGCTCCAGCCTGGCAAGCTTCCCAGGAAGGCTGTTGTGGGCTGGCTCTTGGGCCCTCAGGAACACACAGGAGTCTGCTTTTCTGGGTAGGGGTCGTGAAGGAAGTCTATCTGGAGACTCAAAGGAGGAAAAGTAAAGATGGCAGGGAGGACCCGTGGGGAGGAAGAGGTCAAAAATCATAGCCCGTCCCTGTAGTCTGGGAGGACGAGGACTGCCTCCTTGTGGGCAGATTTACATTAGGGCCAGGGGCTTTGCCCTTCCCATACTATGTCACATACCAAGGATTACAGGCTCGGACACAAGAGTTAGAGAGCGACGGGCAAACAGAGACAGAAGGGAGAAGGACCAACGTGAGCAAGCTGGACCCAAGAGGGCCCAAAGACAGGTTTATGACACAGCCTGAGAGACAGAATAATGGTACCTAGTGGATTCAGGGATGGGATGGGAGGCTCGGGTAGAGAAAGCTGGAACAATATCTGTGAGGGGACGTTCCTGCCTGCTCCCAGTCCAGTGGGTTCCAAGCTTTCCAAATGTGTGGACCCTTTTTATTTTTTTTTTAATTTTTATTTGACAGAGAGAGAGACAGCGAGAGAGGGAACACAAGCAGGGGGAGGGGGAGAGGGAGAGGAAGGAGCAGGGAGCCCGATGCGGGGTTCGATCCCAGGACCCTGGGATCAGTACCTGAGCCGAAGGCAGACGCTTAACAACTGAGCCATCCAGCGCCCTGGACCCCTTTTTGATATCTAAAAATCTGATGTCTTTAACATGATTGATAGTATTTTTACTTTTTTGTGCTAAGAATTTCCAGAAAATAAATTTAAAAGCAGACTGCCTACTTAAGTACGGGCTTGGGACAAAATCTTCCTGCATGCTGTTTAGGATTCTACTCACAACCTTTAGAAAAGCAGCTTCATTTCAATATGATTAATTCCTTCTTCTCAGATTCCATGTACTGTTCTAATTCTGTCAAATACATAATTACTATGTATTTGGATTTCATTAGTTACATTATTTAAGAAGCCCAAGAATAATACCATTTTGCTTAAAAATACTTTTTTACTAATGGAAATTTTTAATCACAAAACTAAAGAAAATAGTAAAATCTCCATGTGCCCATGACCTGCTTTAATAATGAACACATGACAGTTCTTGTTTCATCTCCAACCCCTCCTCCCTTCTTCCCCCTGCCTCTGGCCACCAGATTATTTTAAAGCAAATCCCAGACTCATAACATTTCATCTATGAATACTTCAGTCTCTAAGAAGGACTCCTAACACCTAGAAGTTAACAATTATTCCTTAATATCATCAAGTATCCCATCTTGTTTAAATTCTTCAGTTGTCTCATGAAAGGCTTTTTACAGATCGGTTGTTTAAATCAGGACCCAGAGTTCACACATTGATTGCATTTGGTTCACATGTCTCTTAAGTCCTGCAATATCTAGCAGTTCTACCTCTTTTTTTTTTTTCCTGGTCATTTATTTATTGGAGAAACCAAGGCATCTGTTCTATAGAGTTTGCAATATTCTAGACTTTGTTGTTTGTACCCTCTTGGTATCATTCACATGTTTCTCTATTCCCTGTCTTTCCTGTGAAAGGTAGTTAAGTCTGAAGGTTAAATCAGACCATGGGCAATTTTCTATAAGAATATTTCATAAATGGCATAATTTCTTATTTTATCACAGCATGAGTCACATAATATCTGTTGTCTCTGTTTCTGTGAGACATTCATTATAGATTGGTGCGCTGGAGTTTTCTGTCAACGTTCTAGCTAGTGGTTTTAAAAGGCAGCCATTAATGAACATTGCCTAAATACATTATTACGTTGGGATGTGCAAAATGGTGATTTTCAAATTCTGTCCACCTCTTCTGAATTTATTAGCTAAAATTCTCTGATAAAGAACTTTCCTACAGCAACTATTTAGTTACCCTGGAATATGGTTTGTGCGGAAATTACACTTTCTTTTCACCAATTTTCAAAATAATGAGCTGGTGTCCTAATAGCTGCCAAAGGTGACCGGTGAGGTGGGTGTCTAAGATCTTATGAAAACTCACCAAGTTAGCCTGCCACAGTCTCATGGATGCCAGCTTAAGGACTTTATTACTCATGGCATGGCAAGCAACATGACTTCAGTTCCCTTGTCCCAAGTCCCTTGGGGCGACACGGAGTGACCCAAGTGGATGTTGTTCATGCAGGGGGGTTGTATCGCAGTAAGGAGTCACCTTTGTCCTGGAGGGAGAACTACACATCCCCCTAAAGTTACTTGCTGCTAACATAACCCTGATAAATGGCCTGGATATAGAATGATCAGGGTCTGGCATTCTTTGCATTCCAGCAAGAACATGCAGGGATGCTTAGGGCCACGGCTGTGCCAGGCAGTGTTTTTGTTTTTGTATTATTATGCGTGGGCTCAATTATTTGTAATGTATTTGATATATTTCATTCCATTGCAGTCATTATTCTCTTTGATGCTTAAATTGTCCCATCTCTGGCTGGTGGTACTTTATTCCTGTGATCTTTTGGCATGACCCCAGTACTCTTGTGTAGCATCCTTGCTTTCTAGTTTGACAGAGTGGTGCAGGCTCACCTTGTAAATTTCCTGCTTCAGCCCTTCAGACATTTCTCCAAGAAGTTCTTTATTGGGCAATTGTAATTAGAGACTATAACTTGAGTGCTAAAAGTGCTCATTGCTACTGGATGGATCATTGCTTCTAGGTCTTTGCAGAGGACAGTTAGGAAATAGGTATTTGCTTTAAAATATACACATAAATTATGAGCCAATATTAATATTTCAGAATAAACTTTAAGATTACAGAATTTGACTTAAATTTAAAATGTTGTATCTCTTTTCTCTTATACCAAAAATTTTGATTCCTATTAACACTAACGTAATTACTGATTTTTTCCTACTGTATAATAGTTTCAAAATAATATTACTAATATTATCACCACGACATGATTACTGAACTAATCAATTTAAGATTTCTTTGCAGTTTATTTAGCATACGTCTTACTTGGAATACTCAGCCAAACTGTATTTTAAAGTCACTCTAATAATTCTCTGTATGGTTAAGCCACCAACTTGATATTCAGTTAGGTTCATTTGTCTTATTTTGTATTCAGTTTTTATGTGTATTTTCTTTTGTTCTAATTTTCTTCAATTCTTTATATTTTCATTTTTGAAAATTCTTTAATTTTATTTAATTATTTAATTAAAACATCTACATGGTTCCAAAGTCAAAACTATAAAATAAGGTAAATTCAGATAAATTCAGCTTTCATTGTCCTTTCCTGATTCTTTTACACTCCCCCATGTGGGAAACTTTTCATTTCCTCTTCAACTGTTGTTGCCTTTGTCTTGAAATGCAGACAAATATGAATTTATTTATTTACTTATTTATATTCCCCCAGTTCACATAAAAAATAGTGTATTATAAATACATATGATTCTACACATTGCCTTTTTCACATAACAATATATGCCCTGTGGATTTTACCAAGAATGCAGAAATTCTCCTTATTCCTTTTTATAGCTGCATAGAACTCCATTGTGTTGACATGCTATGGCTTATTAAACCAGTCCCTGATAGCCAAAAATGTGGGTTTCCAGTCTATTGCTGCTATAAACAATGCTTCAGTGAAGAGTCTTACAATATGTCATTTTGGTTTTGCTAGTGTTTCTTTGGGATAGATTCCTAGAAGTAGGATTGCTGAGTAAAGGGGAAACAGTTATGTAATTTTGCTAGATATTACTTAATTTCCCTTCACAAGGTTTGTGCTATTTTGCATTCCTATCATTGCATACATTTTAAAGAGTGATGTGCCAGTTTTGTTTAAAATTTACAATGTATCAGAAATTACATATATTTAGGGGCTCCTGGGTGGCTCAGTTAAGCATCCGACTCTTGGCTTCATGGCTTCATCTCAGATCCTGATCTCAGGGTAGTGAGATCGAGCCCTGTGTGGGGCTCTGTGCTGAGTGTGGAATCTCCTTGAGATTCTCTCTCTCCCTTTGCCCCTCCCCACCATGCACGCGTACACACACACACACACACTCTCTCTCTCTCTCAAATAAATAAATAAATCTTTTTAAAAAAGAACATATATATATATAGAGAGAGCAGTTTAGACTTATGATAAAATAGAGTTAAATTTTGAGAGAGTACAGTGTTTCAAAGCATTTTAGAGTTTCTCAAGGAAAAATTTTAAATGACCAGGTGATATAAGAGACTGAAGAATGATTGTTTGGTTTATATTCATGTTGTTTCCAGTGTACCTTTCACATGAGGTACACCTGTGTCCCCATTCCTGCCTCTCCATATATTGGCTGGGTGGCCCTGCAGAAGTCACTTAACCTGTCTCATGGGGAAAACATTTGTGGAAAGTATGAGATGAGATAATGTATGAAAAGCTCTTGGCACAGAGTCTGGGGTAAGTGGATGACCATGTGGGAGAAATTATTATTATTTGACTGTTCTTGCCAGGACCACACTCCCCCTCCCTCTCCTCTGGATCTGCATCGAGGAGACAGCTATGAAAGGACCTAATGAGCAAGGAGTAGGTTGAGCAACTTTGTCCCAGTTTGCCCCAGACTTTTCTGGTTTTAGCTTTGAAAGTCCTGTGCTCTGGGAACTCCCTTACTCCTGGGCAAACTGGAACAGTTGGTCACCCTCTTGGGGAGAGAGGCCTGGGTTGAGGGCCGGAAGGTCCTCTGCCAGAGGTTAGAGACATCTCTACCCCTCTGTTCTCAGTCACATAGAACAAAACAAGCTACTCACAGAAGGAACCAAGAACTGTTTTGAAGTTAAAATAGGGACCTCATCTCAAAAGGCTAACCACCAGGGGAAGTCAGGCATGCCTGGCTCCTTTCTCTTAGTCTATGGCTAGGAATAATTTTTTGTAAGGCCTTTGACCTTTTGGTATCAACTGTCACAGAAAGCCCCCTTGCCTGTCTCAGAGTGGTTGAAGTTAATATTTTATTGATAACAATTGTGAGGTGTATTCTAAGCCTATTAGCTATTCTAAAATATGGATTTTAATGTAATAAAAAGAAATCCTATGAAGCTGTATTTAATCTTCTCTATTCATTGGAGTAAGTCATTGTTTAATATTGATGAAGCGAGTAAGAACACTGGTATTTGGCAGCCTGAGCTTCAGGACTCATGGCAGGAATTCTCATGCTAGATTTGTGTCACTCAGCTCCAATTATTTTAACATTTTCATGAAAGAAAAATGTCTTTTCATAGACTGCAGGGTCCCAAGTTTGCCAAGAAATAGGCCATTTTGCCAGAGAGTTCGGGAATGTGCTGGGATCTACCGACCCACCTCCAACATTCTCGGGCTGCGGAGCTTTCCACGGAGCTCTCTGGTCCCTGCGAAGGGCCAAGGAACAGTCTCAGGCACTCTGAGGTTTTCACCCCAGTGGGCTCATAACATGAGTCATACAACCAAATCCCATTAATTGCCTCTGAAAGTGTAACTTTTGTCCAGAATAGCCACACAGTTCAAGACCCAGGATTTCTTTGTCTCAGAGGGGACTCTGTCAGTGGGGAATGCATGCCATGTCCTGTGGCCCGTTACTCACTCTCCTGCTTCCTTTGATCTGCCCATCCACCATGCCATTTGTTTACCCTGTAGTTTCAAGTGCATTGTGTTCCATCATCCCTGTGGGGAATGTTCGGCCATTTGTGGCAGCCTGGCACCTAGCAGCACCCAGTGAAGTGAATGAAGCCTCCCCACTGTGGGCAGCCCTAGTAGGGGTGATCCCAGGCATGTGCAGGATGCCCGCTCATAGCCCCAGCCCTTCCCATTGTCACCCTGATGCAGCCTAGGGTGGATACCAGACCAGCGACTGGTCAACGGGACTTCCTCTCCTGGGATCTTGATTCTCCAACAGAGCTATGCAAGGGCTGAATGGACATCTGGACTTGAATCCACTCAGGTGCAGCTTGGCTCTCCAGGCCCCCAGCCTCCACAGGCTCCCAGGTGTCTTCCTGCCTGTGTGCTCTGTGTACAGGCTGGAGCCTGGGGCCACAGCACATGGTTGCACTGATGCTGAGGAAGGCCTATGAGCCACCATGCTTGGGGACTTGCCTGTGAAACAATCTGCCTCCTCAGAGCCTGGGAATTAAATTTTTTTTAATTCCTTATTTTGATTAAGTAATACAGAAACCTGATAATAAAACACAGTAAAAGCAAAGTGTCTATCTGCCTCCTGTCCCCCACCCCATCCTGCCAGTGTCTTTGTTTCTGTCCAGA
Source organism: Mirounga angustirostris (assembly GCF_029215605.1). Lineage (NCBI taxonomy): Eukaryota > Metazoa > Chordata > Mammalia > Carnivora > Phocidae > Mirounga > Mirounga angustirostris. Next base: position 125,508,018 of record NW_026991709.1, read on the forward strand.
GCTAACCTACACATCCTTTATTATGGTGACTTTTAACATCACAAATAAGAGTCCACCTACTTACATACTGTCCCACACCCAGCTTTTTTCCCCTAACAACATATCTTAGAGTCTCAATATTTCTTTTTTTTTTTTTAAAGACTTTATTTATTTATTTGACAGAGAGAAAGCGAGAGAGGGAACAGGGAGGGAGAGGGAGAGGGAGAAGCAGACTCCCCACTGAGCAGGGAGCCCAATGCGGGGCTTGATCCCTGGACCCCGAGATCACGACCTGAGCCGAAGGCAGACACTTAACGACTGAGCCACCCAGGTGCCCCGAGTCTCAATATTTCTGATGGGAAGAAGTAATTGGGTGCTTTTGTTGGAAGGAAAAAAGACCTCTTCAAAGGATTTGTTTTAAAATAAGAGGCTGGCCTCCAGGGGACTGCTGGATAGGAGCTGGGAGCAGCCTGAGTTGCTCTGGATCTTTTAGCACCACTGCCTGTTTTCTGTTGGGAGAAACTTTTGACAAAGGCCATTGAGCTATCTCATCCCAGTATGTCTTCTCCTTGTGTGTGTGAGGGCGTGTGTATGCACATGTGCATATTTCTGACGCCCACTGCCTTGTGCAGTGTGTCATAGGGTGGGGGAAGTCAGCCCTTGTCCATTTTCTGGCACTGAGCCACAGGGCCTGGTATGCAGTGGGTACCTGAGAAACAGCTGATCGTCTCCTCCTGGTCCCTCAGCTTAAATCCTATACTTTAGCCAAGATATGCCATTGTTTTCCAGCTTCCCAGCCCTTGCTCAGGAAAAGTTGTGTTGTTTCTTGTTGTATTTCAATCTTCTGCCTGGAATATCTTCCTGAGTTCACTATCATCTGTTGGGGTTGTGAGCGTGCATTCTGGCCACGCTTCTCTGGAATGCTTTCCCTGACCAGCTGGGCCAGCCAAAGGCCACTGGAAGCAACCCTCTGTCTCACACAGGACTGCCCCCAACCCTAACACTTACTCATACACAGCAACCCCACCCTTATTGCAATCCCAGTGCTAATACCAACATCAGCAACACAGTATTATACATGTGGAACAGTGCTTCAGTGGGGCCTGAAGGCTCCCATTGGCACCTGAAACCAGCGGGTTCCCAACAACTTAGGGCCTCATCTGTGGATCTGCCATCCTTCCAAGGTGAGCCATTGTCTCTGCAGCTGGGAACACTCAACGGGTAATTTCTTTTTCATGCGCTCTCCTTCCTGTTCTTTTCTTTAAACTCCTGAGAAAGAGGGAGCTGGAGACAAATATGGGAACAGATTCTATAGGCCACAGAAAGGACTTTAGATTTTGGTCCAGTGAGCTGGGAAGTGTTCTTTGGACTCTGAAATGTTCTAGAAGAGTGACAACATCAGACTTACATTTTAAAAGATCATTCCGCAACTGTGTAGAGAATAGAGGGGCGAAGGCAGAAGCAGGGAGACTGGTGAGGAGGCCCTGGCAGTAACCCAGGTAGGAGAAGATGATGCTTGAATCGGGTGGCAGCCATGGAGGTGGTGGGAGCGGTGGTCTAGTCTGAGCAGAAAACTGAAGGAAGAGCCAGCAGAAGTCAGTGGAGTGGGGCGGCGTGGGTGGCGGCAGGGGGGGGGTGGTGGGCACTAGTAGAAGCCCAGGGTTTTTGTCTTGAGCACCTGAAACGTGGGATGGGTAAAGCTGTGGGAGGGACAGGTGCTGAGCTGCCCTTAACAGGGACAGAACCCTGTGATACCCTCTCAGTGTCACCATCTGACCCAGCCAAACAAACCTTCGCCATCACAGGCTTCAATTTCTTCTTGATACTTGGTGGTTGGAGACATAGGCTTGCGGAAAACCCAGTCTTGTTCGCCTTCTGGAGCCCACTGTGCAGTGCCAGCTACTGTATAAGGCCTTCCGGTAGGGCAGGACGCCCAAGGGGCTCTTCTTACTCCAACAGCCTGAGGACGCCTGCTCCAGTCTTTGCAAGAACACCATCTGGAGCAAGTAAACTCAGTTGCCGTGTTTAGGCCTACATCCTCCAATTCAATAGTAGAAGATAGTTTTTAGAGCTGGCTATTTTGGTTAAGTGATGACTTTTGTTATAAACAAATAATCCAGCCAGAGAGCCCTCAACCGCAAGACCAGGAATTCTGACCCCATCCCCCCATTGTTGTGGAGAATGTCCACTCTATGTCTTTTGAAACAATAGAGCCAGCTGAAATGTAAACAGCGTCTTTCCCCTTGGATGTCCCTCCTGGGAGATCCTTCTCCCCTCCCCCAGGGTCTCTGCAAATTGAATAGCTTCTACAAGGAGACTCTCCGTCTGAAGTCTGAGGTCAGGGCTGAGCTTAGAGCTCCTGCGTTCTTCCCAGATAGGACCCTGGCTTTCAGTGAGAGGGCCTTTCTGGGTCTCTGCATCTGTAAGTTTGGGGAGTGGGCAGATCCTCAGGTGTCTGAGTTTCTGGACACTGTTGCTTGAGGTTTTGTTCTGGCCACTAAGCAGTGGCTTAGTGGTGAACTTCAGTGGGGGTGAACCATGAGCCCAGTGTCTATTTTGTTCATGGGTCTAGCATGGGGCTTGGCACATTATAGGTACTTGGTGAGGCGCCACTTAACAAAGACTGTGGGTCGTTGAGGGGAGAGGGGCTGCCGCACCATCAGCACAGCGGCCCGGCACCTGGGTCACCCAGGTGAGGCTCCAGCAGGCACAGGTGGAGTCTGTTGATGACTCCCCCGGGGCCTGTCCTGTGCCCTGGGAAGGGATGGTGCTTTGGAAACACTCTTGAGCCTTAGAAGCTGTCGATAAGTGTGCCATGGAGGACCAGCCCCAAGCAGGCCTGAGTGAGGCTCTTTGTGGAGTGCGTGGGAGGCTGGGAGGAGCCTTCAGAGATGGATGGGAAGAAAAGAGGCCCACTCCATGCCGGGTCCTGACTGTCACTCCCTGACCAGAGGATTTGGAGAAGGAAGGTATGCCTGGGATGTCTAGAGCCTCCTTTGAAGGATCCAATCTCCTATGAATGGGTGTCTAGGATTTCCTTATATGAGAAATGACCAGCCAGGCCACGAGCATCATGGTAGCACAGGGCGGGGGCCCCCGGGACAGTGTACCTACCTTTCTGCCATCCAAAGTGTCAGAGAGAACCTTCAGTCCCTCGAAGACATTGGGAGTAAGTCTCGCTTTCATTCAGTGAATATTTAATGAGCACCTACTTTGTGCCAGGCACAAAGCAGACCAAAACCCCTTCTTCTGTGGGGCCCACACTCCGCTGGGATGATAAGCCCTCTTTCCCATACATTGAGAAGTCTCACTCAGAGGGGTCTAGGCCTCTCCCTGCAGCCAAGAGGGTGGCTGAGTGGCATGGACTGGAGCTGGAAAGTCAGGCTGTCAGAAGCATCATGAGCAACAACCAGGCCAACTGGTTGCAGACTTTCTTAGCTACAGATTTTTTTTTTTTTTTTAAGGAATCTTACCTGGAACCCCATGTAAACACTGTTTTACTAAGCCTAACTTTATTTGTTGCCTTCCTATTTGTGGTGTGTACTTATTAAGCCAATTGGTGAGAACAATAAGGCAGTTTTGAATAACATAGCTACTTGAAATCCAGGATTATGGAAATCAATCAGAATCATGCCAACCTAAGCATCTAGCACCTTCCCACATATCAGGGTTTCTCAGCCTCAGCACTATTGACATATGACTAGATATTTCTTGATCGTGGGGGCCTAGTCCTTACCACCATCCCTAGTCCTTACCTACTAGATGCAAGTAGTAACACTCCCCTCATTAGTGAAAACCAAAAATGTCTCCAGATACTGTCAGGTGTCCCTGGAAGGGGGTGGGGGTGGGAAAAATCACCCCATTTGAGAACCACTGCCATTTGTTTTGATTGAATATCAAGAAAATACTGTTTCACATGGAGAAGTACTTATATTTGGTAAGGGTGTGTTTTGGGTTTTTTTTTAAATCAGCTCTCTGGACTCTCCTAGGACCACATTTTAATTAAATAGAAGTTTTATTCTAAGGTCTGTACAAAAAATAAGTTATAATAATGGAGCAGCCCAAGTTAATGTGTTGGTAGTTTTCAATGTGCTAAAATTTGTATGTAACACATTTTGTGTGCGTGTGTTGTTTTTATTACAATTTTGAAGAATAGGAAAATCTTCATATTAAAAACACTCCAACCGAACGTTGGCAGATCCTAAGCCCTCTGGGAGGCAGGTTCAGAGATGCTTGTTTCACATTAGGAAGCTGCTGTGGAGAGGCCAGTGTCTGATGACAGGGCAGGTTGGGCAGGAGGACAGGGTCATGATGCCTCTCAGCTGCCCCAGAGACCCCAAGACTTCACTGGACAATGCCTGGAGGGGGCAGGGAGGGTGTACAGAGGACTGGGGGCCTCTCTAAAGAGAATCCAGAATTGAAGAGAAGAAAAATAAAGACTGATTTAGGGGGTGAGGCCTCTCACAGTTCTAAGAAATAGCCCCATAATCTCTGGGACACAGGGCCAGGAGGTTAAACCCAAAATAATCATAATGAAAACAATCTGTTTGCACCATTTGATGCTTCCAGAAATTTTCAGGAGCAGGTCCAAGGTGGAGAACCCAAGCAGAAGTGCTGCTGATTGGAACTGAGCAGGCAGAAGTGAGATGAAAGGCTGGGGGACAGCGTCTCTCCCAGGTCCCAAGGAGAAGGGCATTGGCCACCCTGGGCATGACAGGGTGGGGGCCCACAGGCTTCAGAAATAATGGCTGGCTTTAATGTCCCAGCAAAAATAGCCCTTTGCTGGAATCAGTTTTTTCTCCCTCCTCCGACATTGGGAGCCAATTTCAGGGCTCGCTCCTGGGAAATCTGTCTCAAATACGGTGGGACAGCTGACCACAGGCTAGTGCTTACCACACCTGTGGGAACTAATAATAAAGCAAAATGTGGCAAAGGCCTGACCAGGGGACCGACGATCCCCGCTGGCTGTGTCCCCAGCTTCTGCTGCAGTTCTCAGACGGAGACTGGCGGCCAGGACGAACGCACTGGAGCCTGGGGTGCTCAGGGTCCCCCCCCCGCCCCCCGCCTGGTCAGGGTGCTCTGAGCACCTTTCTCCCCTTTCCCTTCACCACAATCGCTCTGGGAAATTTTGTCCTTGTGCTATGATTGACCACTTTCACCATGTTCACATTTTGGTGCTGACAGAGGCCTGAGAGATAATGTGGTCCAACTCCTCATTTCACAGATGGGGAATATGAGGCTCAGCAGGGTGACTTTTCCAAGGTCACCCACCCAGGCATCCTGATCATCAGCTCAGTGCTTTCTGATGGCAGAAGGCGACTTGTCCAGAGCCTCTCAGCTTTATCAACCAACCTGGTGTCTCCTGAGAAACAGTGGGAGCGTGAGTGAGCGCGTGCATGTGCACACTTGCGAGTGTGTAGGCCCTAGCGCCACCGAGGGAGCGCACGGGCTTGTCTACACGTGTTTGTAGGACGCTGACTACTGTCTGGACACTGCGTTAGGGGTTGCGATCAGGCTAAGGGCTGGGGGTTGCGTTGTGTTGGTGAGCCCCGAGAGTCAGGCAGTCCTGTGGGGACTGAGGGAAGTCCTCCGAGGTTTTTGGCTGGGGCGGTCTTGTGTTGAGCTCAGGCCAGTCAAAGAAGGCATCCCAGGACAGGAGGTCCACGCAGGATGCTCAGAATGTCAGCTAGCGAAGAGAGCCCACAGGAGGAACAGGGCTGGGGGGCTGGAAAACAGGAGGCATGTTTGGGAAAGGCCGAATGGTACATGTTGACTGTGGGGCAGGTTTATTTGGGGAACGAATAGTCAGCTGCCAGACATTTATTGAGCACTGGCTGTGTACAGGAGCTGGGCTGGGTGCTAGAGACAAAGGGAGAGGACGCTTGAGAGTTTACCAAGAGTTTATTCTGTTCCTTTCCCAACAAACTTACAGAGGCCCTGCTTGGTGGCACGCAGTGTGGCTTTGAGGAAGATGAAGTCCATGCACTTGAGAACTCCCCACAGGGAAGACTTCTGGCTGGGGGGGGGAGGAGGCGTTGAACACAAAACGCAGTACAGAGGGCTGTGGGGGCTGCCTGTGTGGGGCTCCTGCCTCATTCTCAGTTCCCTGCCTAATCCTGGCTCCTACACACCCACCCCTAGGAGTCCTTCGGCCAGGATTGGTGTGCACTGCTCCCCCGCCGCCCCGGGGTCTTCTCTGAGCTCCCAGAGTATGCATGTGTGTATCCCCTCACCCCTGTGGCAGATTCTCAGAGACCTCCAGTGAAGAACCACTGGCCCCCATACAAGCCCAAGTCTTGGTGTGACGGGAGCGCAGAGCTCAGTTTATCTGGGGAAAAGAATCCCAGGACCCTGTACTTCACAATCAGGGACTCAGAGAAAGTCTTGAGGCTTTGCTTGACTCCTCATTCTGGGGGTCGTGCTGTGCCCTTGGAAGCTTGGCAACGTCTGTGCTCTCCATTGAAGGTTGTCACCGGCTTGCCTCAATATCTCTCCCCCAGGGTGACTGGACACCTCACATTCGGGAAGCACCTTACAGCCTCCTGTGACCTCACACCTCTCTGTGGCATTGGCAGAACAACTGTGACTTCCATGCACAGACGAGGCCACTGAGGCTTGGAGAGAGGGAGGATGGCACTCGAGAGCGGGCTCCCCCCCAAGCTGGCGCCCTTCATGAGCCTAGGCCCTGCCCGGCAGCTTTCCTCACAGCCCCCACCCCTTCCAGCCACCAGGCAACTTCACTCACGACACAGGCCACGTGTGCTCTGTCCTATGCAACTGGAGTGGTTTCCAAAACCAGCTGTGAGGTTTCCTGAAAGGTGCTGCAGGGCCCGCAGCTTCAGGGGTCCCAGCAGAGCCCTGCCCAGGAAGCCCTGAGCCGGCACTTCCCTGGCTGTGCACTTGTGCTAACCCTGGCCTCAGGGGCCTTCCTCTCCTCATTAAGGAAGGATGCTGGGGAGGAGGCTGGAGGCTCCGGGGAAGCCAAAGGCCTTCTGGGAACCATCCTAAGGGAAGTGGATGCTCCTGTGTCATTCTGCCCAGCACGGGACCACACCCGCCCCTGGCTTCAGCAGAGCTTTGGTGCTGGAAAGAATGGATCTCAGCTCCCGGGCCTTGCAGGAGGCAGAGGTCAGCACATTGCAGGGCTCCACCTTTCCGCCTCCGAAAGCTCCTGGCAGACACAAGACCTGGGCCCCCTCCCAGGCTGGTCTGGAAGCCTGAAGTGCCCAGGGTGTGGGGACCAGGAACCTCTGCTCTTCCAGCAAGCTCTTGGAGCTGCGGGCCTCTGCTGAGTGGGGACTCACCTGGGAACCTTCCTTCCCAAGGTCGCTTCTGGACCCCAGACCACAGCCCACCCCTAGTGCCTGGATCCCAGCCGTCGATACAGCAAAGGGCCTGTTTCTTTGCTGGTGGACAAGACACGCCAATTAGAGTCCTGCTTTTCACTCCAGACTTCCTGAGTCCACTACCTGGTCTCCCCCTGAGGCACACAGGCCTTCTCTGTCCCTCACAGCTCTGCCCCACTCTCTCCTCTGCCAGGAACGCTCTCTCCTCGGGTCTTCTCCTTACTGACTCCTGCTCATCCATCAACTCCATCTTTCCCCTCACATCCCCAGGAGGGCTTCATGGACCCCAGGATGGCTGGTCCCTCTATCCCATGCCCTGGGCTTTTCCTCCAGAGTGCTCCTCATGGTCATAGTTAATGACCTGAAATTGAGCCCTTGACCTCCCCTCTCCAGCCACAGGAGGACTAACATGGTGCCTGTCACTTGTGTGCCAGGCCAGACACGGCAGGATCAGCCCAGCTGTGTTTATTGGGCAAATCGAATGTCCTAGCAGGATTGGGGTTGTCAGAAGGTACTGTCATGTGAGCCTGCGTACACCTGGGGTGCGAGGGGGCATGTGTGGCCCAGAGAAGGTTCTTGAGGACAGGGCAGGTCAGGAAGCATTACAGGGCTCATATTGAGAGGGCAGGCCTGGACGGGGTGCCAAGGGTGGTACTGGGCGGGAAGATGAGAGGGGCAGCTCGTCTTACCACAGGTTTGCAGAGGAAGAAGAGACCCGTGGGGGACAGCCAAAGGCAGATTCCCTCAAGCCCTCATGCAATGTCACCAAGGGTCCCCCCTGTAAAATAGAACTTCCTCCTTGTGGGGGGGCAGCTGTAGATTCGGGAGCAATGGGCTCAAATCTACTCCCCACCCTCTCTCTCGATCCCCACTCTCCTCATCTGTAAAGTGGGAATGATAAGACCTAACTGATGGGGTTCTTGGGAAGTCAGATGAGGGAAAGGTGAATCAAATGTCATTTTGCTTTTTCCTTCTTTGCAGAATCACGGGCCAGAGGTGAGGGCCTCAGAGGAAGGGAGTCCTCCTGGCTTGTGGGAAGCGGTCCCGCTCCTGTGACTCATGGCTCTGGGAAAAAAGCAGAAGTGGATTCCTGAGACTTTGCAGAGGTGGGGAGAGTTTTTCTTGCCTTTTCTAGCCCCATCGTTCAACAAACACGTACCAAGCTTTTACCAGGGACCAGGCACTGTGCGGGCACCACGCAAACGCAGATGGAACGACACAGTTCTGCCTTCAGAGGACTCCCTCTCTAGGGCTCAGGGAGGCCTAAGCCCTGAATGGGGAGCACACTTGGGAGCCAGGGTGCATTTTCTAGAGCACCTAATGACCTGTTAGTGTGGGAGAGCCAGGGCCTGGTTGTCAACTACACTCACTCCTTGGGATCTGTCTGGACCCTGGCTTTCAGTCCTTCTCTGTGTGTCTCAGGCTGGATGCTCTGGAACTCCAGACTCAGATGGCCAACTACCATCAATCCTTTCCCACGTGGGGACTGTTTGACAGCTCAAACACTTGTCCAAACCTGAGCTCTGGAAGCGCTTTCCAATTCTGCTCCACCCTTATCTCAGATGTCGGCAACTCCAGCCTTCAAGTCCTCAGGCTAAAATCTTGATCACCCTCTTTTTTCCCCACAGCCCACCGCCAATCTGTCAGCCAGTCCTGTGAGCTCTACCTTAAAGTAGAGCAAAAACTCATCGATAGTGGTAGAAAGCAGACTGGGACACAAGGAAACTTCTGGAGGTGATGGTTTAATGGGTATGTATGTATGTCAAAAGGCATGTGCAGTTTAATGTATGCCAAGTATACCTTAATAAAGCTGTTTGTTGTTTATTTTTTAAAAAACAGATGTTTCCAGTGACCTTTTCGAGTCCCAGACAAGTCCCTTCCCTCTTGTAGCCTCAGCTTCCCCACCTGTAAAAGGAAGGTCTCTAAAGGACCTTCCAGCTGGACCATCTAACCACCTGCCACCGTAATCAGCCCCCTCATCTCTCTTAGAAGCATCACACATCTTGAAGGGAGAGAGTAAGGTCCTGTGGCTCAGGTTTGTCCCAGGACTCTCTGATCCCAGCTCAGATCACCAGTGCTCCCTATAGAGTTGGCTCAGACCAAATGAAGAGCTGAGTTGGGGAGAGATGGATGCCAGGAAATAGGGCCATGTCATGTAGGAAAATAAGGAAGTGAGTAAATCCATGACTCCACAACTGCCTGGGCTCTCTTCAGGCCCAGAAAACCTCCAGAGGGCTGGACAGAAGCACAGACATTTTGCCAATGGGGAAACTGAGGCCCAGGGAAAAGTCATTTTTCAAGTATACTGAGCTGGAAACTGGCAGAGTTGTTATAGAAATGCAGGTTGCTGTTAACTGGACTTATTGTGGTGATCATTTCACAGTATCTACAAATATCCAATCATTAGGTTGCACATCTGAAACTAATATAATGGTATATGTCAATTCTATCTCAAAAAAAGAAATGCAGGTTGTTGGACTCCCAATCCAGTGCTCATTCCAGCCCATCCCCTGGGGGTTAGAAGATACAGAGTTCGTCTGTGGGTCCCTGGGCCTCTCTAAGCTGGCTCCGCCTATGGCCTCGGGCTCTGCCTCCAGGGCATCAGGGAGGGCTGTATCCATCTGTGAGCACACACCCCAACAGGGGAAAGACTGCACAGTGCCATGTGCCCTGAAGTGTTTCCATTCAGAGAACCATCTGTACCTGCTTCCTTTGGGGGGCGGGAGGGCAAGGGCTGAAAGCCCTAATCCGAGGCAGGTCTCAGGACGTGGAGTCTGGAGGGCGTGGAGAGAACCATCTGGAACTGAGCACCTGTTAACTGGATCAGCACCTCACATCCATCGTCAGAGGTGGTTCTTAAACAGCCCTGGGAGGCTGGCATTGTTAACCCTGTTTCGTCCTGTTTTCTTAATGAGAAAACTGATATTCGGACAGTGAAGCAGCTTTCTTTGGCCTCAGAGCTGCTTGGGAACACCAGGGCTGGACTGCAGGCAGCCCCATTCCGCAGACTTTCCAGAAAGAAGGAGAAACAGCAACAACGGCAGCAGAGTCTGGCACTTTCCACACCAGGCGCACCTTGTCCAAGCCACTGTCTGGACTATTTCAAAAGCCTCTTAACTGGTGTCTCTGCTTCCTCTTTGTTCCCTTGCAGTCAGTTCTCAGCACAGCAGCTAGACGGGTCCTATTGGAAGGTAAGACAGGCCGTACCCTGTCCCACCTCTGCTCAGAGCCCTTTGAGGTGGTCCCATTTCTGAGAGTAAAGCCCAAGTCATGGCAGTGGTCTGTGAGCCCAACACCAGCTGGTCACTATTCTCAACCGATTTCAGCTCCTGCACTCTCCTGGCCTCCCCAGCCACACGGCCTCCTTGCTGTTCCTGCAGCGCATCAGACACACTCTGCCCCGGGGCCTTTGCACTTGTTCTCTGCCTGGAATACTCTTCTCCAGACAGCCACATTGCTTAATTCCTTCATTCCTTTGAGTCTTTTTTTAAACATCGCCCTCTCCCTGAGGCTCTCCCTGACCACTCTATTTAATATTGCAATTTGCACCCTCCCCAGCCCCAGCATTCCCGATCATCCTACCCTACCCCTTTTCTTTTTCCACAGTACTTCTCCCTTTCCAGTGTATAACGTGATTTACTTATTTATTGTATTTATTGTTTGTCTCCTCTGGAAGACTATAAGCTCCATAAGGCCAGGGATCAGTGTCTGTTTTGTAAACGGGTGAGTCCCAAGCATCAGAATAGCACATTGAACAGTGCCTGGGGTAAAGTGGGCCCTTTATAAATACATGAATTGTTTTGGAGGTCACTACCCTGGAAAGAGCATGGGCTTCTGAATTACCTTTATCTGGGTTCAGAGCACTCCTCCAGCCCTGACTAGCTGCTTACTTTTATCTCCTTAAGCCCCCATTTTCTCATCTACAAAATATGATTTATTTTGAGATATAATGCACATGGGTTGCCCAGCAGAGTGCCTGGCCCACAGCTGCCGTATGAGAGCCAACTGCAGGGAGAAGCGACTTTATTTAGCAAATAAATGTTATGAGATGAAGCTCTGGCAAATTAAATAGGACAAGTAGAGCGAGCCCCTACAAACTTGATTGGGGTGTGAGGCTCTTCTCAGAGGAAATATTTTCTCCTCTCCTTGGAGGGAAGTGTTCTGGTCCCAAGCAGTGAGTTTGAGAGAACACTGCAGAGGAATGGGGGACCAGGCCTCAGCCCCGTTCACTCACGTCCTGGCAAGGGCACTCAGGGTCACTGGCTTCGCCTCTCAGGTGCCTCCCTTATAAAATAAGGCAAGAATGCTTTCTGTGCTGACTTTGGGGGGAATTAAAGGGATTGAAGGGGAAAGCATGTGTGAACATGCTTTGTGGGAAATGCAGGATTGCCTTTATGAGTGGGATGCCTAGCTGCTCATATGGGATATGATGCTGGCTGCTTCCAGAAGGTGTTATGGGCTGAATTGTGCCTCCCAAATTCCTATGTTGACGTCCTGACCCCCAGTATACCACAGAATGTAACCGTACTTGGAGATAGGATCTTTAAAGAGGTAATTAAACTAAAATGAGTTCATTAGGATGGGCTCTAATCCTATGTGGTTGGTGCCTTATAAGAAGAGGCATTTTGGACATGGCCACACACAGAGGGAGAAAGCAGTCATCTCCAAGCCCTCCAAGCCATGGAGAGAGGCCTCCAAAGAAACCAACCCTGCTGACACCTTGATCTTGGACTTCCAGCCTCCAGAGCTGCCAGACAATACATGTGTGTTGTCTAAGCCTCCCAGCCTGTGGCACGTCGTTACAGCAGCCCTGGGACACCAACAGAGTAGGTCTGGGTGGGACTCATTGAACGTTAACAAGAGCAGAGAACCATGCTGCTCTGCTCCCCTCCTGCCCACACACACACTGGCCCCAAACATCCATCTCTGGAGTGCCCCATGGTTCTCCCCCTACCACTGCCTCCCTCGGTCCCAGAGATGTCCAGTTGGGTCTTTCAGCCTGAAGAACCTGGGAGCTCAAGAGGAGTCCTGATAGTATCATGGGGGCCATCTCTGGGCAAAGACCCTCAGGAACATACCCTGTCAAGGTTCCATGAGGAGGGAGTTTCTGGAAGGGTGTTGGTCCCATTGACTGGGATGGAAAGCACAGCTTCTTCTCTCCTTTTTTCTGTTGGCAGAGGAGAGAAACGTCTGTATTCTCTGGAAAGGGCTGGGCATACATCCAGGGCCCTGTTCCCAAACCCCCTGTCCCTCCACATGCTCTGAAAGTCCTGTCTGGGCACGCTGGGCTGTCAGGGTTGGGAGATCTGTTTGTGTCAAGCAGTTGCCTCTAAGCTGTGGTGTCTCAGATCCTCCCAGTGAGAGCACAGGGCTCTGCGAAGCTGCCGGCAGATGGCCTTCCCTTCTCTCCTCTCCCAAACGACGTTTATTAAGTCATGAGATGCCGTGGGGTCCACTGGCCTTCCCCTGAATCACCTAACCCTGTCCCCCTTTCAGGCCAGGTGTCCCCTTCATATTTTTTAAATTATTTTTTAATTTTATTTAAATTCAAGTTAGTTAACATATAGTGTAGTATTGGTTTCAGGAGTAGAACTGAGTGAACTTAACCTACAACACCCAGGGCTCAGGTATCCCCTTGAAACTGCTTTGGTCAACAGTACAGGCTAGAGGTCAAGGGAATGAGACCCACATATCAGTGTAGTGGATACTGACCCTTTTGGAAGAGTTTCCAAGTCAGGTGCTGGGGTACAAATCCTGTTAAACCTTGGTAGAAAGTCTCATTTCTTCTGCAGAGTAACAGGAACAAACAAACAAAACACGGGTTTTCTCGGCAAAACAAGGCCACCCACATCCAACTCCCCTTAAGTCTAGGCCTGCCTGGTGTAACTGTGAGTGTCGTTCTGTTGTCCTGTTATCTGTCACACTGCAGCACGTGGGCTGAGGTCATTTCCTCATTTGACTGGCTCCTGACTTAGGAAAATGGGAGCTCCCAGGCCCCTCCTTGTCTGACGCACCCTGGGGCCCAAGGGGAGAAATCTCTGAATTCCAACCCTGCAGCCTTGCTCCCAATTGGCCCTGAATTGAAGACTAAAGTTCAGCCACCCTTGGTCTGCTGGGGGGTCAACCCCAAAGGAACAGACTGTCCTGTAGAAGCACCAGCTCCACAGTAACTGCTGGCCTGTGGTGTTTCTGATCCACAGGGAATCCTGTTCGACATTGGACAGTGTTCCAAATCCAGAATGCAGCTCTGGGTGTGAATCTTCAGTCCTGACCAAGTATTTTCAATGAAGGGCTTTGGACTTTTGCTCCATCCGTCACGCTTCTCCATAAAGACGGATGTTTTCTAACAGAAGCTGGACAACATGCAGATGTCAAGTTCTATGGCCTCTAATCTATTTGTGCAAAGGATCAAACCAAAGTGGGCTTTCCTTGACAGTTCCAAGAGTGGATTAGCAGCCTGTGACCTCTCTGAGTGACCTGAGACCCCCACCTTCTGTCCTTCTGTCAGCAGAGGAGTCTCCTGGGAAGGGAGACGGCCAAGGAGCTGGCCCAGGTCTCCACATGTCCGAGGAGTCCCCGAAGCTCCTTAGTAGCCTGAGCTTGGAAGGTCCTGGAAGGAGGTAGCTGCATCCCACGGGGCCTGCCTGCATTTGCAGCTAAGAACATGATGCCTGATTTCATGAGAACCCACTGCCAGGGAATTTCCTTCTCATCGTTGCCTCCACATTGAGGTGAAGACAAATAACCAATCAGGAATGTACTTTTAAAAGATGTTTAGGGAGTTTCCTGGCTGTCACCACACATTAGCTCTCTATACCTCCTACTTTTGCAGCCTGATCCAGTTGGAATTCAGAATGATGCCTCAAGAATCATAAAATCCCGACTAATTTTTTTTTTTAAGTTCAATTATGCCTACTAGATGATTCTTACAAAGTCAGGAAATGAGAATTATGTTTAGTAAAGATTTCAAAAAAAACCCCCAAAAAACCACACTGGACAATCTGTACTTGGTAGGGTGCCTACTCCACCCTCAGGGGTTCCTATGTTGACTGACTATGACCAGCTGCCCTGACCACAGCTGACTGTCCCCCACCCGAAGGCAGCTGCTCACGCTGACCAAGAAAGGAGTCTGGCACCTGGGTCCAGTTTGGCAAGTGCTTTGCTTTCAGGGCAGTTCCACAGTGGCTGGATCCGACTGCCCCTGAAGATCCTCTCCCAGGGAGTTTTGAGTTGGACACACAGAGCAAGAAGTGGGAGGAGATTTTGAGAAGGAGAGAGACATTGAGAAAGAGAGAGAAAGCAAGACCCGCAGAGATGTGGGCAGGTCATCTTGAGACAATGGCAGATCCACCAGGGCAGGAGAGCATCAAGATGGGCGGGGGGGGGGGGGGGGGGGGGCGCACCTTGGCAGAGTGGTTCTCCTGTGCTACATGGCTGGGCTTCCGACAGCTTGGGTTTGCATCCCAGCCCTGCACGGACTAGGTGTAGGACTCTGGACAAGTCACAGGTCTCTCTACGCCCCAATAGCCTCCTCAAATGGCAAGAATGAGACTCTATCTTATAAGGCTGTTATAAGCAGCACATGATGGGTGCAGAGCATCTAGTGTCATGTCTGGGACCCAGGTGGGACAAGTGCTCAGTGCATGCTCACAATCATCATTATTGAGGCTGCCTTAGTATTAATCCCAAACCATGAATCCTGACTGCAGGGTACTGCAGGAGTCCTGCCCGAGTAGCTCTCTGTCCTTTTTCTTCCTTTCCAATACACAGCCACCACTCCAACTAACTTGAGCATGTCTGTGTTTCTTGCAGCTTGAAAGAGCTTCTCTAACATGGAAATAAGAACTGTATTGATTTGCCAGAGCGCAGGTGGCCAGGATGCCCAGGCCCTCCAGCACTCCATGTTATACACGTGGGAAAAGCAGCTGCTGGGTGGTGGCTTGGCCTTTAAAGGGCGAGGTCTTGAGTGTCCTTTGGATCAGTGCAAGCCCAAAGAAATGCAGTTATGGGGCACGGCGTAGCTCCCGGAGGGAGAGGTGGTGGAGGCCATTTCTAGCCTGGAGTGGAGGGAGGGAGCGGATGTCCCAGCCTGTCCAGGGGAGGAAGGACAGCACTCCAGGGGCTGCTGTCCCTTGGCAGCGAGGCCATGCCCCTGGCTGTGTGTGTGTGAAGCAGGTGTATGCGTGGACAGGGATGGGTGAATAGGTAAGAGCGCAGCATGTCCCATGTCCATTGATGCATCTGTGTTTGCCAGGGTGGATGTGTGTGAGGGCAGGCTGCAGGGAAGGGTATGCGTGTGCAGTTTTGTCCCTGGGGAGCACTGTGCTGGGGTGTCCTGCGTGTGTGTGCCTGAGGATGGGTAGCGTGCTCAGGTGTGGGTGTGGCCCCAGGTGCGGATGAGTGTGGGGTCACAAGTGTGCTTCGTGTGTGGGTGATGGCTGTGCATGCCTGTGTGTGTGTGTGATTCTGCGCATGGTGGGTGTGGGAGGAAGTAACCCTCTGCTTTCAGCAGCCCTGCTGGCCCTAGTGCAGGACGGGGCGGGGCGGGCTGCCTGGCCACCTGGCTGACGGGGCTGTAATGACAGGCTTTATGGGGCCTGCTGAGTCCCAGGAACCAGAGCCATTCAGGAGCCGCCGACAGAAGACAAGGAATGAGGAAGTCCCAAAGGCTTCTCTGGGTTTTCATTTCAAGAGGCACAGAGTGACCTTTGTCCCCAACACTTGGGCTTGTGTCTCCCTCAGAGAAGGAGAAAGGTCAAGTTTCACTTTCTTCCAGTTGTTTTCACTTTCAGACCCCCTTGATTAAACACCGGGGAAGGTGGGGTAGTAATGGCATGACGTGTGCCCGGCTGAGGCGCCCTCATGAGGGCCCTGGCCAAGGCGGCCGACCGGCATGGACACTGCGACACAGGAGCCGCGACCCGCCAGCCCAGCGGACCTGAGGAGAGACGCGCTGACTCCCAGGGCACTCCCACAGGACCTGTCTGGGCCTCCTCATTTGGACTGCTGAGAACACAGCTCCTCAGAGGAGGAGTGGTTGCCCACGGTAACGCAGGGCAGAACCAGCTGTCAGGCCTGGGACTGGTGGAGCGCAGCTGGCTGACTGTCCCACAGCAGGTAGTGGCGGGAGCAACTCTCCTGACCCACGTCCTAACAGTCTGTGCCAGACGGCGTGGCTCCCAGCACCTCTGTCCGCCCAAGCCACCAAGCCACAAGGGGTGCCTGCCTGGTCCTCACTGTCCCTTCCTATGCAATCGGGTGCCGGGTGGGCCCTGACTACTCCCTCAGGCCATACTCACTCCAGACCCTGGGGTCCCCCCAAGACTTCTCCTCAGCCTCAGTCTCCCACTCTTGAGGAAGGTCCCTCCCATGGGAACCGGCCATGAACAGGCCCAGCTTTCTCTCTGGGTTACCAACCCCCAGCTCCACATGTCCCCTCCCACTTGGGTCGTGTCTGTCTTGCCCTTGACCACTGCCCTCCCAGGTCCTGGGGCTCTGCTGGATAGTCACCGTGGGCTCTCTATTCTCCAGAGTGTCCCCAACAGCAACAACTCACATGTACACACATGGCCAGACACTGTGCATCCTTAGGGACACCTTTCCCCATCAGCACATGGCTTGCCTGCCTGCAGCCGGCCCCTCTCCCCTCTCACGACCCCTGTAAACTGGCCCAGATCCGTCTGAGGCTTACTCTCCTGGCCCCCTCACCCATCGACCTCTGCGGGCTCCACCTGTGTTGTCTATGTCTTGGCGGATCCTTGACATTCCTCGGGAATATGTTTGTTCTGCGTTTCAAATAACATAACGATAGTCTTTTCCCCATCAGTCTCCATATGAAAGGGAGCCCAGGGCGTTCCTTCATGCCTTCTACTTTGTGAGGACCAGGTGAGAAGACAGCCATCTGTGAACCAGGAAGTGAGTTCTCACCAGACAGAATCTGCCAGTGCCTTGACCGTGGGCTTCCAGCCTTCAGAAACATGAGATAAATTTCTATTGTTTCGAAGCCAGGCTATTCTGTTATAGCAGCCTGAATAAACTAAGATACTCATGAATACTTTTTTTTTTTTTAAAGATTTTATTTATTTATTTGAGAGAGAGAGAATGAGAGACAGAGCATGAGAGGGAGGAGGGTCAGAGGGAGAAGCAGACTTCCTGCCGAGCAGGGAGCCCGATGCGGGACTCGATCCCGGGACTCCAGGATCATGATCTGAGCCGAAGGCAGTCGCTTAACCAACTGAGCCACCCAGGCGCCCCATGAATACTTTTTTTTTAAATTGAGGTATAGTTGGGCGCCTGGGTGGCGCAGATGGTTAAGCGTCTGCCTTCGGCTCAGGTCATGATCCCAGGGTCCTGGGATCGAGTCCCGCATTGGGCTCCCTGCTCAGCGGGGAGCCTGCTTCTCCCTCTCCCTCTCTCCCTCTCTGTCTCTTATGAATAAATAAATAAAATCTTTAAAAAAATAAAATAAAATAAATAAATTGAGGTATAGTTGACATAGCATATTAGATTAGTTTCAGGTGTACAAGATAGTATTTTGACATCTATATATACATTATGTAAGTCTAGTTAACCATCTGTCACCAGAATTACTACAATATTATTGACTCCATTCCCTATGCTGTACTTTACACGGGGATGGCTTCTTTATTTTAGAACTGGAAGTTTGTACCTCTTAATCCCCTTCACCTATGGCAACCACCAGTTTGTTCTCTGTTACCTGTGAGTCTGTTTTTGTTGTTTTGTTAATTTGTGTGTTTTGGTTTTTAGATTACACATATGAGTGAAATGTTAGGGTATTTGTCTTTCTCTGTCTGACTTATTTCGCTTAGCACAATGCCCTGCAGCTGCACTCATGAACACACTTTCAGAAAGGAAGAAGGCAAGCTGAAGGAAGACACGTACCTCCACATTGCTCTTGGGCAAGGATGACGCGGCGAACATCTTCGTGAGTGATTCCCATGTGAGAGCAGAGCTGGACTCTGCTATGACATTATTCAGGTTAATGACACCATTATATGCATTTGTAAAATAAATAATAAGATTTCTTTATTCTTAGACTTTGATAACACTTCTAGGCCCTATTAATAATACTTGTGGATTGCAGATATACCAACAAAATAAAAATCTATTGCAAAATGTTCGCTATTTGAAAACAGATTAATCTTGTTCATTTATCCTGTAAAGTGTCACATGTTAGGCTGATTTATCTCCTATATGCTTGTGAAATGCTTTGGGATGAACATTGCTCTCAAATACAATGTCCGGAACACGATCTGCTTCACTTCCCTGCACGGCGTTTTGGGGATGTGTCGACACCTCTGTTGGCCCTGGGGGCGGGGGGGGGCTAGTCACGCCTTCCCACTCCCCAGTTTAAGTGGGTCAGCAGCCACATTTCCCGCCACATCAGCCTTGGCTGAAATAACTGGCAAGTTGACACAAAAACCTGCTTGAGCCTCATATTTCTTCTTGTTGTGGTTTCCCTACAAATGCCAGGTTACGAGCTGGATCCGATGTTGAAAGAACAAGCAGGAAAGAGGGGAGTTACACTGCTTTTGATTTGAGCAGGCAAAAGGCCAAGATGGGGGGCAGCAGGCGGACCCCAGCCTTGGTAAACTTGAGGAGCAGACTTCCTGCTCACTCTGCTCTCAGGAGTTCTGCTTCAAGAAGTCATTTTGGCCTCAGAGCCCAGAGAGGGAAACCTGGGGCTGTGACTTTGGTCACGTGGCCCAGACAGGCAGCACTCTCCAACCCCAAGCCAGCATGAACTGGCTGGACTGGGGGGGACAACAGTCATCTGCTGGAGCAACACATAAGGATTCTCGCCTGGCCAGGGGCCTGAGCAACACTGCCCAAAGAAAGGAGCGTATCCATGGGGGTACTTGAAATGATGTTGGGTACATAAATTTGGGGATACTTGAAATGATCTTAGGTATATAAATTTTAGCATTTTTGTAAATGGTTATGAATTATTACAATCTAAACCAGGAAAATGTGACATCAAATTCAATAATCATCTATTATACCGTGATACGCCATAGACTGGCTTCTTTAACTTAATCCACATTATCACATTATTTGGCCATTTTAGGTAAGACGGCTTTGTCTGCCCAGCAAGACTGACTTCCCTAAGGCAGGGCCTATGCCTGAAACTGTATGGGCCTGGCACTGAGAGCCCCATCAGCAAGGTGAGCCAGGCATGGAAAGAAGCCCAGCTGTGAGCAGATCTTCCCAACTCTTGGCTCTGGGCAAGACAGGTTTGTTTCTGTTTGGTGACCAAATCAATTCTTAAAAAAAAAAAATCTTTCGTGTGCCTTTTATTGACCTCTGGCTCCATCCCTGGCCCTTTTTTGTTCTTTAGTTCTCCTTTAAGGCCCCAAATCTGAGGACTGGGAATTAGGGGCATTACTTGATGAGACAAGGGGAGGGATGCCTTCAAAGTAATCAGAGGACACCCTGCCCTTGTGGATTCCTGGATCTTTAATCTACAGAGAAGGGGAGGCAGCCCTGGATGCTGTCTCTAGTTGGGGGGCCATCAGAAGGTCGTTGGGGGCTCCTTCTGGGGTGGGGCCAGTGGAGGGGAGGGCCAGGTTGGCCAAGTGGACAGGGAGCCTGTGACCAGGGGCTTTTCATTTGTGAGCTGCTGAGGGACCAATCCATTGTTCCTGAGCAGCTAGCTAGCTGCAGGATGGAAAGAGGATTTGTTTTATGCCCCATCTGAGAACTTCAAAAAGGGAAGGATTTAAAGAAACAGGAAAAACTCAGTTTAGATGAGAGTGGCCAGGATCGTGTCAGATCTTCAGGAATGGACAGATTATTCTGGAATGAATGCATTCGTTCATTCAACAAATATTTACTGAGCATCTTTTGAGTGCCAGGCAATGATCCAGGCACTGCTTCGCTGGCTTTATTAAAATATGGCTGTTTTAAATCAAATCTGGGTCTTGGTAAGGAAGTGAGTACCGCTTTATTACAGTATTTGCCAAAGAAAATATCAAATACTTTTAGGCTTCATCCAGAGAAACTCAACCCCCGCCTCAGCAGCTTCATACGTTCATGAGTACGTACACCTCAGCGCTCTGAGCATGAGCGCCCTTCTTCCTGTGCAGATATGATCAGCCCTTGCTGGCTGAGGGAAACAGGGCAGACATTTGGCAGGGGACTCAAGGTAAAGGCTGTTTATTTAGTCCCTCCTACAGACAGAGGGCAGAGAGGAAGGAGCCGGGGTGGCTCTGAGGCTTAGCCCCTGGGGAGCGACGCTGGCCTGCGTTGAGGCTGTGCTCATGCAAATGTGTTCATCCCATTTCCTTTCCAGGGCTGGCATCCGCCCTGTGTGGAAAGTCCTTCTGTGAGTGCTGGTTGGGGGGCTCAGGGTGCTAGAGGAAACAGAGTATTCTGAATGTGATTGATAATATTTTTCGGCCTTTGCAGAGGCATGTGTCCTTTTTTTTTTTAAGATTTTATTTATTTATTTATGAGAGAGAGAGAAACAGCATGAGAGGGGAGAGGGTCAGAGGGAGAAGCAGGCTCCCCGCTGAGCTGGGAGCCTGATGTGGGACTTGATCCCAGGACTCCGGGATCATGACCTGAGCCAAAGGCAGTCGCTTAACCAACTGAGCTGACCAGGCGCCCGGCATGTGTCCTTTTAAAACTCACATGGATGGGACATAGAGAAAATGCAACCGTCCGAAAGGAATATGTGTGTCCAACCTGGAAGCAGGCAGAGCACCCTCTGATGGCCATCACTACCACCTACCTATGGCTTGCACACCATTAATGGCCATTAATTCTTACTTCCTGCTCTCCGGCCACAGCGAAGTGAACCAAGAGTGAGTCCAGGCACAGAAACAAGCTGATGTCAAGGGACTCACCATTGTCAGCTGAGCCAAAGGGGAAGGATGAAACCATCCCTCCAGTTTAGATGGCCCACATTTATATGAGCCTGCTGTATGTATTGAGGGCTTCCGGAGGAGGCCATTTCCCCTAAAACAGTGATCCTCAAAGCATGGTTGCTGGACTCACAGCAGAATCACCCGGGAACTTGTTAGACATGCCAGTTCTCGGGCCTCACCCCAGACCCACTGCATCAGGAGCTCCAAGAGGAGGGCCCAGCAATCTGTGTTTCTGATATACACTAGGTATGAGAATCACTGCTGTATGCACACCGCCTCCATTCATCCCTCCACATCTGCACAGCCCAGGCAAGCTTTGTCATCCGTAATCTACAGGTGAGACACCAGATCCCACTGTGCATTGAGTGGCCCTGCTGCTGTCCACTGGCCTCTCCAACTTCCACTGAAGCCCGTCGGTGGTGGGGAAGACAGAGCAGCAGAGGTGAATGGACCCCAAAATGTGCTGTTGTAGAGACCAGATGGGCCAGGCTTCCATATGACCTGTGACACTGTCTCTCAGGGCCAGGTGGAAGAAGAGGTGACATCTGCACTGTCTGGGCGCCGAGATTCCATACTCTTGACACTTTAGCCTGGTTCCAGAGAGTGAATTATCCTAGTCTGGATGAACAACGTCATGAGCATTATCCTTACTATTTGCGGCTATTGCAACTGCGTGGCTGTCAGGAGTGAGAAGGACATCTAGCAAGACTCAGAGATTTCTGCCTTGGCGTTGTTGATGGGAAACAGGCGAGCAAGAGGAGGAGGTTTGGGGGGAAGGTGGATGCACTCAGCTGAGTTCCAGGCATCTGTGGGCTGTCCAGATGAGAAGTCAGGGGACCCTGGTGCGTGGTTTGGAGGTCAGGGAGGACCTGGACTGGAGAACGCTGGTGTGAGTGACTCAGTGGCAGATGGCAGCTGAGGTCATGGGGTCCGAGTGGGGGAGGCTCAGAGCACTAGAGCGCTGCCACGGGAGAGGGGTGCATACCATGAGGGTGCTGGAGGAGCCTGAGAAACAGCCCAGGGCGGGGGGGCAGGAGAGGCAGGAATGGGGAGTGTTGGCTCAGCAGGGAGAGAGCCCTCATGAGAGAGCAGGCGAGGCTGCCGAGAACCCACCAAGAGCAGAACCCCAGCCCCTGGTGAACTTGTCAAGGGTAATCCCACTGGGACGGTGAAATCGCCAAGCCAGCTTGTGGTGGTTGAGCTGTGAATGGTAAGCGAGAAAAATAGAGACAATCTTAGGAGACCTGACCATAAAGGAGAACAAAAAAACAAGACAGCGGCAAGGGGAAGCCAAGGGGTTGTTCTGTTATTAATATGGGGAAACGTGAGAACATAAGCAAATTTTCTGCAGAGAGAGAAGAGAAAGAGACCGCAGGGGAAGATGCCAGGGCGAGGAGGAAACTGGAAGGAGCAAATACCCTGCCGAGAAAGCTGCAGGGGATGGACACAGAGCACATTCTAGGGGTTAGTCACTCTCAGCCAAGAAGAGGGATAGCCCTTCCATGGAACTCTCTAGGCTGTGGGCTGGAAGGAAGTGGAAATAGGTGGGGACAGGGAGATGGGAGGACTGAAGGCGTTAAAGCACTGCGTGTCTCTGTGAAGTGCAAGGCCAGCTACGGTTGGGTTTGGCCAGAGTAGAACATGGGTGTCTAGAGGTGGAGCAGCTCCTGGTGGAGGCGACCCCCAGGTGTGGGCACAGGTGACTGATGCGGCTGAGAGGGAGAGGCCGCCAAAGTGGAGGAGGTCAGGCACTGTGGATGTGGGGACGGGAGGGTGGTCATGTGGTGTGAGAGGAAGCCAGAGGAAAAGCTCTTGAAGAGTGAAGCGAGGGACTGGAGGGGTGGGGGAGGGTGGGGGGAGGATGGGTGACAGAAATGAGAAAGGGGCTGAAGGGAGGCTGGGTTGGATATGTGAGCCTCATGGTAGGCAGGGCCCAGGAAACAGAAGTGGCCTCAGGGACCCAGGAGAAAGCCTCCTGCCATCCTTATGGTCCTGGGTATTGGAGAATGAGCAGCTCCACTCAGAAGGGCACAAGTGGACCTTGTGGGAAGCCAATTCTGATAAAAGGCAGGAGAAGGGAGCAGAGGGGGGCAGAGGGGGGCAGAGGCTGAGGAGGTGAGGGATGGGGACCACGGACCCCAGGGCTCAAGGCAGGCTGAGAGGAGCTGGAAGGGCAGAGCAGTGGGAGCAGTTGGGTCTGGAAGGAATCACAGAGGGGACTCAGGGTGGAGGAGGCAAAGGATCTAGATCCAGAGGTCTTGAGTTTGAGCATGCCCCATGCCAGGGTGGGGGCCTGGCTGCTGGCCCAGGTGGACCCAGAGGCTTGGCAGGGTAGGTTGATGTTCTTCAGGCTCCAAGGCTGAGGGAGGAGGCAAGGGCAGAGGGGCAGTGATCACATTCCCTGAGTTACACCGGCACTTTCTCAAATCTAGCTATGGTTGATGATGTTCTCTTGTTGCCTTTGATGCCTTCCTCTCTCTCTGCCTGGATAGAGCCTACTCACCCTAATGCAGTTCCTACCTGCTCTACAAGCCTTTCCTGATCATCCTCGGCCTCTGAGCTCTTACCACATTCATTGTTTTCTCATTTTAATCCTCAAATAACCTTGAATTTTTATTTTATAGTTACCCATCTATGGACTCATATATAATTGGTGAGTCTTTGCTGATTGCACACCAATCAAAAATTTATTATGGATAACTCTTTTTATTAAGATTTTTTTTTCTTAGAGAGACAGAGCATGCATGGGAGTGGGGGGCAGAGGGAGAGAGACAATCTCAAGCGGACTCTCTGCTGAATGCAGAGCTCGTCAGGGCTGGATCTCACGACCCTGAGATCATGACCTGAGCTGAAATCAACAGTTGGATGCCCAACCAACTGAGCCACCCAGGCACCCCGATAATTTTTTTTAATGTGGATGTTACTATATCAAGATATGCATATCATAAAAGCATAAAAATAGAAATTAAAAATCATGAGACAGAAATAGCTCTAAATAGTTGTAATATATTCTGTCCATTGCCCTTGGGATTGTCCTAGGCCCCCACCAGGGTGCACACACTCCTCTTGAGATCACAGATCTGTATTAGGAGCTGGAGGGATAGGCTGGTATCTTATATTTCCTCCATGTCTCCTTTGTGAATAAGAATCATGTCATGTTCATAGCAGGTGCTTAGTAAATATTTGTGAAAGGGACAAATAAACAAGTCATCCAGGAATGTTTTGGGATAGAGGCGGCATCACAGCATGGCCAATGGCTTGGACTTGGGCATGAGATGGATTGCAGTTCACGTTCGAGCTCTGCTCCTCACTGGCCCTATCACCAAAGGCAGGTTCTTGGGCTCCCCGAATCTCAGTTTTCTTCCCAGGGAAAGGGTCACTATGAGCAGAGCTCCCCTACAGGCTGATGTGAGGATGGAGCGTGCAGCGCAGGGTTGGGTTCATGATGATGGGCCACCAATGAGGAGCAGCGTTTTCTGGTTGTCTGATGTGCGGGCTTGAAGTAGCTGAGCTCGCCTGTGTGTGTGTGTGTGTGTGTGTGTGTGTGGATGCGGATTTTGACAAAAGTCAGTGACTGGAACAGTGACTTGGAGCACTTTGAAGTAGCCCACATACCCTCTCATTGTGCAGACACAGTGGGGAGTAGTGACCCCTCCTTCCCCTAAGACCACAAGGTCAAAGCAGGGCTGGGCCAGGAGCATCTCCCCTGACACCCATCTAGGCGAGGGATTGACGGAGATTTGGTTTCAATTCTGAAAACGGGGCTTGTGGAAAACTGTTATGTGGCCAAGTGATTCTTCTTTTGCTTTTTATAAAGCTTATTTACTTCATTCTAAAGTAATATTTATCATTAAAATCAGAAAGATGTAGAAAAAAACAAGATTAAAAAAAAAAAACCCGGGCGCCTGGGTGGCTCAGTTGGTTGGGCGACTGCCTTCGGCTCAGGTCATGATCCTGGAGTCCCGGGATCAAGTCCCGCATCGGGCTCCCTGTGCGGCGGGGAGCCTGCTTCTCCCTCTGACCCTCCCCCCTCTCATGTGCTCTCTCTCTCTCATTCTCTCTGTCTCAAATAAATAAATAAAATCTTAAAAAAAAAAAAAAAAACCCTCACATTCCTACCATGGAAAGACTATCTTTATTAACTTTTTTTTTTTTTTATAATTTCTTTTAGTCTTGCCTGGTGTTGTCCAAACCTTGGTTTCCTGGATTTATCTAATATGCCAGCAACAGGAAATCCAGCTCCACAAAACTTAAACCATAAAGAGAATCTATTGGCTCACAGGACTGCAAAGTCCAGATGCAGAGTCCTGGTGGCAGAGCATGAAGGACATGGTTACAGGCTTCAGTGACCTCCATCCCACATTCCCACTCCTTCTCCCTAGAATGCCCCAGGCCCCAACACTGAGGGAGGTGCCCCCCGCTGCTGGCAGTCTTGGGAGAGAGTGCGCCGTCCTGACTGAGGGACTGTCCAGCAGAGGGCCAGAGCGGCGAGGCCTGGCCCCCATGCTCCCACCCACCAGGCCTCATAACCTGAGAGTGAGGAGGGGTGGTACTCCAAAGGAATGTCAGGTGCTTCCACCCGAAGTGGGACAGATTCTGGCGGGGGCCCACAGCAGATGTCCACTCCTTGGTTATCATCCTACTACTACAGCCAGAGGGAGGTTCTTGGGCCCCGAGCCCCTGCAAGGATTAGCCCTGCATGCCAGTGTGAGAGGGCTGTGGTCTCCCCATCCTCACGTCCAAACCCTCCCTAGATCCCCTCCTCAGCCTCCTCTCCTGCTGGCTTCACAGGGGAGCACTGAACATTCTCTTCCTGAATCCCCAGCAGTGTGCTCCCTCCCTGTGACCCATGACCAGGGAGGAGGCTTGACTTCCAGTGACCTCATCAGGTGACTCAGTGCACAGCGAACACGGCCCAGGGTGTGTTAGGGACCCCGGGCCCAGGTGAAGGGCCCCACAGAGCTTTACAGGCCCTGCAGTCTACAGCTGAGAAAGCAGTCGATGCTGCCCGAGAGCCAGGCGAGGGGCGGGGCACAGCGCAGGGACAGAGCAAGGACAGAGCAGGGACAGAGCAACAGAGGAGGTCATTACCAGAGCGATCGCTGCCGGCCCGCAGCCTCCGCATCAGCGCTGTCCGGCTGGGAAATAAGGTCCAAGATGAGCACCTACGTCCCCACCAGTCCCCGAAGGAGAGGTGGGGAGAGGCAGGCTCTTCTGACAGTCGTCCCTGCTCTGTCTCCTGCGGGCGGCATCCTGCGATCCCCGCTTGTGTTTGTACTTGGTCCCTGCCCCGAAGGCTCACAATCCACTGATAGAGGCTCAGTCCAAACAATGCAGGGAGGGCGTGTGCCTGGTGTGTGCCCTTTCCCCGAGGGAGAGAAACAGGCCCTGGGAGACAGGGAGGGCGTGTGAGGCGCATAAGGGAGGGAAACAGGGGACAGAGGCCTTCACGACAAGCAGGGAGGCTGCAGACCTGGACGAGTAAAGGAAAAGGAGAAGGGGGGGCCAAGAAGCAAGACAGAGGGAAGAGGAAAAGATCCCTTCCGGGAAGCAAGGGTGGGTCAGGTGGGAGCAGGAGACCAGACCTGGATTCAGAACCAGGGAGAGGGCACAGGGAGGGATACAGGTGGCCCAGAGGGACGGATGATCAAAGGACTACTGGCCATGTGGGAAATGAAGAACACAGAAAAGAGGCTCAGCTCACTTCCCTCACCAGGCCGACCCAGCTGTGGACGAGGTGAGGGAGAGGTGAGGAAGAGAGGGGCACCTCCAACCGGGAAATGCCAAGAAGGCTTTAAGGAGGCCTGTGCGTGAGGGTACATGTGTGTGTGTGTGTGTCTGTGTGTCTGTGTGTCTGTGTGCTGGGCTCCTGAGGAGGAGTGGAGGCCAGGACTGGGACTGGGACTCCCAGACTCTCCCATGCAAATGTAGAGGGGAAGACAGGGAGGGCAGAGGACAGCAGGGCCTGCAAGGACACCTAATCCTGTAGTTGCCTCCTGGACCCAACATAAGGGGAGGATGGGGCTCCAGACAAGCTTACTTAGGGGGTTGGACTAAGGGTCGCCTAGGCTCTACTAAACAGAAGTCTTTGGGAAAATGTCATTATGGAGAAAGCAGGGCCTCCTAAGGAGAAAAGCGGGGAACAGCTGAGGAGGGAGCAGGGACCCATGAGGAAACCTCTGCTGAGTAAGGAGAAAACAACAGTAGTAACAGTGATGGTGATCATTAGTGAGGGCATGTGTTCACTCCTCATACAGCTCTAAGTGGCAAGTGCCACCCAGAGAGGTTAAGTGACTTGCCATAGGTCACACAGCTAATAAGTTGACAGAACAGGGAGAGAACAAGAGGATAACCCCTCCTTTGGACTGTGAAGTCCAATACCTCAATTACACAGGTGAGGGATCCAGCACTCCCCAGGAAGGTGCCCATGCAAGGCCTCTGACCTACAGTCCTGGGGGCTGAGTTGCTTCAAGCAGAATTAGGGGTAGGGAACAGGATTTTGGATCAAGGTAGCCACACTCCATGGCATCCTTGGACCAGCCCTGAGTTGGCTCTCTGAGCTCCAGGGCTTGGTCTGGGCTGTTGGGGATAAGGAAGACCCCAGGGTCCCCAGTACCTAGGTGGACTCTCCAGCTGGAAGAGTCATGCCTTTCCTGCTGGGGCACTGGTCTTCCTCTATTGGGGCTGAGAGGGATATCACTGGGGAGGGAGAAGGGACCTAAGTGGTAGAAATACAGCATGAGGACTGATTTTGAATACCATAGAGAAAAATATCTAAATGTGTTCAAATTACACTGTTTGCAATCAGTCCTAAGGCAAACTTTTTATTTGCAAAAAGTTATTCAAGTCGTTATTTGTAAAAGACAAAACTTAGAGACACCCCGAACATTCAACACCAGCTCTGGGTTTAAATAACTCCTCGTTGCCATTCAGAGAGATGGTGATGAGCCCTTCTCAAAATGGAACAATGCTTATGGTCAAAGAGTAGGAGACAAATAGTACCGTGAGTTTTCTAAGTGAAAACTTACTCACTGGGAAGAATTAGGAAAAAACAGAAATTCCTCAAAGCTTAAATAGTGGTATGGAATGATGGGTGAATGAAACAAATAGTTTCTCTCTCCTAGTAAAGACACAGTTGAGTTATCTTTGGAAGGGTATAATATAAAGATTAATAAAGTTTAAAAACAAGCATCACTGCAGAGACAAGGCAGTGGTGTTCTGTCTACTCAGGAACATTCAGATGACGGGATCTGCTGGGTCCCGGGCTGCACAGGGCCAAGGATGATGTAGGTGCCCACTGACTGAGCCATGTGTGAGCCCAGAAGGAGCAAGAGGCCGAGGTGAAGTCTGAGCTCTCTGGCGTGGCTGCTTATCACACAGGTGTGGTGATGAGCGGGCACAAGGATAACAGGCTCTGATAAGCATCCCTCCGCATGACCTGCACTGAGGTGGGCGGGGTGCAGAGGCTGGGGCCAGACTGGGGCTCCTCACCCACAGGGAACAGACATGGGAGGGATGCAGGGTGAGGCCTATTTAAGTTTCTCTTTTTCCTGCCCTGCTGTGCTTCCTGCCAAAGCAGAGCATGACCTCCACTGACTGAGACTCGGAGAGCACAGCCCGGCCTTGAAAAGCCTTCCCTGGAAGCACATGGAAATTCTGTTGCTGCGTGCCCCAGCCTGTGCCAAGCGTTGCTGTGCCCCAGGTGATATGCAGAGAACCTGGGGTCCCAGGAGGCGGGACCCCCTGGTGCTGTGGCACCCTTCCCTCTTGTCACGGCATTTTCTCAGGGAAAGGGAGGGCAAAGTCGGCCTCAGGTCCTGCGAGGGAGATGTGGGGCTGTTGGAGTGTAGGGTGGGCTCTATGTCACCATGGAAGAGAGAATGGCATGCAGTAGGTGTTGCAGGAATGGGATGTGCATGGTAGAGAGGAGCAGAATGGAGCGGGGTCTTGGAGCTGGATCTAGGAGGGCCACCGCGGCCTCAGGCGGTGCTCAGACCTCACTTAAGGAGAGCACTCCAGGCCAGTGGTGCTGGCAACAGAGGTTGGGAGGGGGCAAGGGTGGGCAAGGAACCAACATGGGCTTTGGACCCCTAAAGAACCATCCTGTGGGGGAGGGGGGCTCTGACTTGGCCTGCCTGCACGCTGTGACTCGATCTCTGTGAGCAAGAACCTCCAGGAACTGGGATTTTGCACTGGGCTGCCAGTGTCTGGGTCCTGGCTCTGCCACGTACTAGCTATGTGTCCTGAAGCAAGTTATTTTACCTCTCTGTGCCTTAGATTATCCAAATAAAAAGTGACACTAACAAAAGTAACCCCTTTCATTGGATTGTTTCGAGGATTAAATGAATCAATGTTGTACTGGTACCAAGTACGGACCGTCAACACTGTGTGTATGTTAAATAAAAATACAAACTAGTGGCCAAGGTGGCCCACGGGGGAGCAGGCTGCCGCATGAGGGGCAGTGACAAAGCGCTAGACAAAGCCGCAGGTGTGCCCTCCACCTGCCACAGGTGGGGCGCAGTCACTGGGGGACCTCCCCCGCCATGCCTGCATGTGCGCAAGGAGCGGGGCGGCCAGAGTTAATTCATGAGCACTTGAGGGAGGATTCAGATTGCCGGGAGTCCCTCATCAGTGGCTGCAGGCGGACTGATAAACATACCTAGGGGACCCTGGCGGCCACCGGGGAGGACAAGGTAGACAAGAAGCCTGGGGGTGAGCGGTGGGCAGAAGGGACGGCCCCAGGCAGTAGGGGTTTGACAGAGAAGGCTTGGAAGCCTCAGGACAATGAGGTCTTCCCCAGTCACTGGGTCTTTTTGGAATTCAGCTAAGCTCAATTCCATTTAGGAGACGTTTTTTAAGCAACAGGGAATGCTGGGCCCAATGAGGGACAGAAAGAGAACTGGCACAGAAGCTCCCAAGGAGCTCACAGCTGAGTTGGAAAAAGAGACATAGGGCCCACTTATTGCCGTCGGCACTGCCAAGCACCATAGCAACAGCCGCTGGCGCCGAGAGCCCACTACACGCTTTGGAACAGCCCCCCAGCCACGCGTTAATATCTCCGTCTTCAAGAGAAGGCACTGGGGAGCTGGGAGGTTAAGCAGGCCATCTGAGGTTACCCAGCTGAAGAGAAGGGTGGTCAGCATCTACGTCTGACTGTAAGGTCTGCGCCCTTAGCCACCACATGTATTGTCCCTACTGTCACTGGTGATAATAAAGGCAGAGACACATTGTATGTGCTAGGGGAGAGCCCTGAGCCGGAGTTTATTCATCTGTAAAGTGGGGAGAGTGACATCTAGTTTCTTGAGAGACAAGGGATGATGTATGTGACAGGTCTGCACCATGCAAGGCATGTTTCTACTCCTGCTATGGAGGCCCAGAAAGGTAGTAACAGGAGCTGCTCTTGAAGCGTAGAAGCCAAGCACTATGCGGCTGGCAGGGGAACAGAATGAGCAAAAGCCCGGAGGTGTGAACATGCAACTGGTCCAGCATGAGACCTGAGAAAGCAGGAGATTCAGGCAGAGGGGAGAGCCCAAAAGCTGCTGATAGCCCCTTTCCAGTTCCTCTGCAACACACATAATCTGACCTCTGCACAAACTACCCACCAGAAACACTCTTGCCAAGGTCTTCAACGCCAGCCTGTTGCCAGCCCATTGGCCATTCTTAGGTCTTATCTTCCCTCCTCCACAACCTGGATGTGTTCCTGATCTTCTCTTTGAAACACCACGTCTCGGCTGGCTTTTTACCCTGCATGCTGGGTTCTCCCCTGTCTCCTTTGCTGGATCCATCCCCTGTGCCACCCCTGAATGTGGCTGTGGTCAGTCGTGGGCCTACTTCTTGTCAACAAATTCTCACTGGGAGACTCATCCGTTCCCGGGGCTTACCCACCGCCTGCATGTGGGATGTCCAAGACCCGATCTCTAGCTCAGCACCCACCCTGAGCACTGGACCCATATACCTCTCTGCAGGGCTTCTAGACCTGCATGTACTCCAGGCAGTTTGAACTCAAAATGAGCCCAGAGGGGTCCTGCATCCCCCCAACAGCTGCTGCTCTTTCTGGGTTCTCTCCACCAGGGGTTGGCATCACTAATGCAAGCCAGATCCTGGGAGTAACATTCCCTCACTAACACCTGGGTGCCACGTCCTGTCAATGTCTCTCGCATCTTTCTCTCCCCCGCACAACATCCCCACTGCTACAGAACACACCTTCATCATGGCTCCTGGGGCTCCACAGAACGCCCCATTGCACTCCTACCCAGCTGCCAGAGAGGTCTCTGTAAAATGCAAATCTGCCCAGGGCACCCCCTGTCCAGAAGCCTTCAGTGGTCCCCACTGTGTTGGGGATAAGGCCCACACTTCAGAGCAAGCCACTCAATGTTCCAGCCTCTGTACCACACATTCCCACTGTCCCTGGGTCTCCAACAGGACTGAAACCATGGAGCAGATAGGTTTACCTTCCTTCACCCCAACCATCCCAATCCTTCCAGTCCCTAGGCCTCAGCTTGAGGCTCCCTTCCTCCAGGAAGCCTTCCTACTGCCCCAGAATGAGTTAGGGCCCCTCTTCTGTGCCCCTACAACAGCTGTGCATGACAGAGAGCTATGCTCTCTTTCTACAACACAATAATGCTTTCTCTTCTTGCTCCCCACCTGAGACCATGGAGTCTTTGAAGTCAGCAACTGTCCTTGTGCTTTATTTTTCTATGGTGCTAAGAAATATTTGCTGAAATCAAAGGATTTGGGAAGGATCTTAGAAACAGACCCTGGGGGTGCTTTTAGGAAATGGTTACTCTTTGTGCAGACACTGAAAGTTGAATACACTATATCCTTTCTCCCTTTTTCCCTAACATAACCCCAATTTTGTTCAGGAGATAGCAATAACATAAACTACATTTCCTAGTCTCCTGCGCAGAGGGTAGCCATGTGGCCTAGTCTTGGCCAACAGGACTTAAGAAAAAGTAGCTAAGTGTGCATGGGAGAGATCGGCT
Organism: Mirounga angustirostris; assembly: GCF_029215605.1. Lineage (NCBI taxonomy): Eukaryota > Metazoa > Chordata > Mammalia > Carnivora > Phocidae > Mirounga > Mirounga angustirostris. The sequence goes on from NW_026991709.1 coordinate 125,540,214, forward strand.
TCCCCGCTGTGAGCACAACCCCTTCCTGTTTCCTGTCTTCCACTTCCTTCTTGGAATTAAGAGAAGAGGCTGGAGGTGGAGCGGCTATCTTGTGACAATGAGCTCACCACACTCTAAGGAATCCTTCGGGGCCTAGGTCATGACCCCTGGACTACTACTATCAGGCTTCTTACTACGAGACAAATAAATCTCACTGAAGCCACTTTGGTCAGGTCTCCATTACATTTAGCTAATTGTAAGGGCAGATAAAAGCAAATGACCGTTGGTGAGCATTTCTGAATAGGCCTTTCCTTTGGAGATGATGCTGGTCCTGACAGCAGGCAGAGGGCAAGATTAATGGAGTAGGATAAAATGAGGGTTGGAGAAGATGACTCTCCCCGGGTTTCTATCAGAGGACCATGACAAGGCCTCACTCAGGGTTTGAGGAAGAAGCTCCAGGCATCGCAGGCCCAGTGTGCCTGTGACCAGGGCCTTCTCTGCTCTGAATGAAATGAAATGCTCTCTTCTTTCTCTTCTCATTGTGAAATGAGGCTGCTGGACTAGATAACTTTTCAAAGGGCATAGTGCTCCAAGTCTGGGCTTTGGAGTCAGGCCGAGCTGGGTTTGGGTTCTAGCTCCATCACTTACTAGCTGTGTGTCTTTCAGTCATTTTTTTTTAGTTGACCTCTCTAGCATCATCATCTGTAAAATCCAAATTGTAACAGTACCTATAACTGTTGGACTAATGCTGGGGTTCTAAGGAATCACGCATTTAGACACCCAACAGAATGCCTGGCACAATACACCATGGGTACTGCAGCGTGCATTGAATGCTCTGGGTGGCAGATGTCCTTGTGTTCCAAGTTCTCTCAAAGGGTAGACTGGTGACTTGGAGTTTCCTGCCTGTTCTGGGTCTGAGGATGCTGCAGGGCTCTGGGAAGCCTCTCTAGATGCCCTTTACTCTGTGGGTGAGTGAAGTGGCCAGAGGCTGCCCACTGTCCAATGGCTTTTCTTCCAGCACACATGCTGTTGTGTCCAGGGTTCTTGGACCGCAGGTGGATAGGGGAAGCCCACAGACAGAGGACAGCCCAGACCAGGCCCAGAAAGGCTTTGTCCTGTGGGTCTTTGTCTTATCCAAAGTTTCGCGGGTATTGAAGCTGGGCTTGTGCTTTTCCTGGCAGTTGAGTGGGCCTGCACAGGACTACAGGAATTAGGGAGCTGGAAAAATACCTCCAGAATTGGATTCCTTACTGCAGCTGCTTTTGGCATAACTTTCTTCTCCTTGTCTTGAAAAGCCTCACCTTCTTTCTCTTCTCTGCAGTAGGAATCCTGGTGGAAAAAATCTTGGGGAGGGGGGGAGGAAATAAAGCCGCTGTTCTATTCCAGCCCTGAGAAGGTCAGTGGGGTGCGTCCCTCATGTCCACGGGGGGCCCTCTCTCTTGGCCGCAGTACTTCAGGCCAGACCCAGCCATGCTGACACTTGACAGCGCCTGCAGTTTACCCTGGCTCAGGTCCAGAGAGTTCGCCCGGGGCGGCCCCCTCTCCAGCGCAAAGAGCAGTTTAAATATAAATCAGTCCTCGACACAAACAGCCTCAGCGAGTCTCGGAGCCATCGCCGGAACTGAGAGCCCAGGTTTTCGGCGAGTGCAAACAAGCAGAGACCCGCTCCGTAAATCTCCCCGAGGGCGTCGGGAGGCGCGCCGCGGCACCCCTCTCCTCTTGAAAATTCGGCGCCCCGTCAAGCCCCCTGGCTCCCGTTGGCCCCTGCAGCCCATCTCGGCTCTCCTGCCCCCGAAGCCCTGCCAACCTCTTCTCCGGTCCCCTCCAGTCGCCCGCCTGTCGGTGCCCGCTGCACCCCCCGCCCCGCCCCGCCCGCCCTCCAGGCCGCCCCCACCCGCCTGCCGGCTCCCGCCCCTCCAGCCGCTACCTCCCCCTCCCCGGGGCCCGCCGCCCCCCGCCGCCCAGCCGGGGACCTTCTCGGGGCGGTCAAGCCTCGCGGGTCCAAGCCGGGCTCCGGGAGCAGAGGCGACCCCGGGCGCGGAGCGAGGTCACGCGCGGTCGGCCGCCGCGTCCCACCTGTCTGAGGGGGCGGCCGCGGCGGGGGCGGGGGCGGGGGCTCGCAGCGCCTTCGACAGCCGAGGAGAAGAGGGAGGAGGGAGAGCGCGTTTCATCATCGGCGACGGCGGCTGCCGCTTAAAAACTTCTGGGCGCGCACTCGCTCGCGCAGTCTCCGCGCTGCGAACCTCCTCCGGCGGCCGCGGCCGCTCTCACCAGCCACCCGCGCGGCCGCCCCCGCCCGAGGCGCCCGGCCCCTGCTCGCCCCGCCGCCCGCCCGGGCCCTGCCGCCGGCGCGCCGCTGCTGCGTCCCGCCCCGCCGGGGTCGCCACCATGGGGCTCTGGCCCGAGCCCGGCGCGCGCCGGGGCAGCGACGCCTCCTCGGGCCGAGCTGGCCGCTGTCCCCGCTCGGTCTTCAGCAACATTAAGGTGAGCGCAGAACCCGCGACCGTCGGGGCCCGAGCGGGCCGGGCGAACCTTCGGCGGGCTCCCGCGTCCGTCGGCGCTGCGGGGCCCGAGGGGGACGCCGGGGCGCCGGGGCTTCCGCTCGGCCCTCGGTGCCGCGCTCAGGGACGCCTCCCCGGGGGCCTGGCGGCGGGCGAGGGGCGCCCGGACGGAAGATCTCGTGCTGGGCGGTGTGTGCGTGTCTCCGTGTGGTGCGCGCGCTCTCACGCCCTCCTCGGGGCAAGAAACAGGACAATGACCCGACCTGCCTATTGGGTCAACTCTTCCCAGGTGGCGTCCTGCCCTTTGAAAAAGAACATCTCGCGGGGGACTTTTTCGGTCTCCTGCGGGCAGTTAACTTGGGGAAGGGGTGGGTTTGGAGGTGCCGGGAGATGACAGGCTGTGGTTCCCCTGAGATGGGGGTCAGAGCCTAACTCATCCTGGGGTGGGTGGCAGAGGGGACGTTCTCCTTCCCCAAAAGCTGCAGCGCCTGGGCTCTGCTACCTCTCCGCGCTGCTGCCTGCAAAGTTCAGCACTCCCTCCCGGGGGTTGGCAACCCACACAGCGTGCTTCCTGGTCTGGAAATGGCCCCAGGAAAGCGGCAGGCCCTCGCAGTGTGTCCGTAACACCGGAGCAGGTGCCTCCGTCCTGGCGAGTTGTTGGGAGTGGGTGAAGAGGGGGTGTAGGTGGCCGAGGGGTGAGGACACTCTCGTCCCCAGGGGGATGGGGAATGCTCACCACTTCCTCACACGTCCAGGGCGACCTGGAATAGTTGAATCCACACTCAGGCTCTTTTGCTGGTTCTGCCTGGGCAGAAACAACTGAGAGATGCACCTCCTGAGAGGCCAGAGCTGCTGTGGTGAAGACTGCAGAGCCCACATTAAGGCTCCTTGAGGGTAGTTGCGGGGAGGGAGGATGGTCCAGAGAGGTTCTGTCCAACAATCATACAGTCAGATGGGGCTAGGTAAAGCCTCCAGTGGTGCAATTAACAGGAGGATGGGGGAGAGGTGCTCTGTGGACTGATTATGTGAGTGTTCACCAGAAAGAGATCTGGAGGTCACAGTGAATCCCACCCGTATACTTACTCATATTGTTAGCAGTGGAGCTGCGATCCCCACTCCTGCTTCTGCTCTGGCCCCACACCACAATAAATAAAGGCTGAGTTGATTCCATGGTTGGATGTAAATAAGACACAGAAATTTTGAGATAGTTTCAGATAGTCCTCAAATTGCCTCACCTTTGGCCAGACCTGGATGAGAACACTGTGTGTGGTTTTGGTCCCACCATTCAAAAGAGTCTTGGAGAAGTTTCAGCAGAGAACTGTAGAAAATTTGGTGTTTATAAATTAGGGATTGGGAGGAAAGGGTGGGAGCAGCAGCTGGGTGGTCCGAAAAGGAAGAGGCCCAGGAGAGAGTCAGGGTGGGGGCACATCTCCCTATTTCACCAACAAGGGCAACAGAGGTAGCTTGTCCCAGAAGAGTTTTCTGACAGTGAGGGTCACCCCCCATGAGATTGATCCATCTAGACCTGCCCTGAGTCCCTAAAATGAGTTTATGGCCACAGTTTCTTTGAAGATCTATAAAAATGAGATTATGTATCATATGTTGATGATTTAACCACACATGCCTGAGGCCTGGACCCAGGCCAGTTGGCCTCCTAAAGGTTCATACCAGTTAAGAGTTTTTCTTAACTCTAAAAATCAGATTCTCTTAATTATTACCTCCACTGATCCATAGTAACTCTGAAACCAGAGTTTAGAGAGACTTCCACTTAGCTTCTCTTAATCAGCCTGAAACCAGGAACAATTTGGATATCTCAAGGCAAATCTGGGGCCTGGAATTCCATTAGTTAAACTCATATAAGCCTTTTCTTCCAGAGGACAGTAATGGTTGTCTGGGGAATTGCGATTTGCTGGGAGATTCCCTCCTCCCAATGAGAGGTTGGGTGATTGCTCTGCATTCTCTCCCAATAGGTGATGGACTGCATGTGTCTTGTGAACATGTGTGACATGGGGGCTAACAGGGGACACCCAACCTAAGGACCCATTCTTTTCCTGGGACAGACTAACATTGGCTTTATGACATTCCTGCCAACCATATGGTTTAGGGGAAGGGGATGAGGCCACAAGATGTAGATCCAAGTCAGTCTAACCTCTTACTAACTAACACATGGGGGCATTTCTCACCTTTCCTGGGCATCAGAGTTCTTATATTAAAACAACAGCAACAAACAAAAAACAGGTACTATGAATGATCCCCACCTCATGGGGGCTCCTTAAGGATTATGTGGCATGAGGCACAGGAAACCGATTTTGTAAACCATGTAGGACTCTCCAGGACTGGCATCAATAAGATGTCAGTTTGCCTCAACAAACAGGATGCACGTTTAAACACCATTTAGGATCTGTTGTTCCACCAGTTATGCCTCACATGAGGCATAGTTAATAATTAAGAGAAACTACAGTTAATGTCCAAAATAGACGTAATAGTAGCTAACACTAATGGAGCTATCTGGATGTACCAAGAATTTGGGATATATTCCACCCATAATTAATCCTCATTATGACTCTATCTAGTGGATACTATTACTGTCGCCATTAATGATGAGGAAAACAAGGCTTAGTGAGGTGTGGACACATAGCCAGACAGGGGTGGAGTGTCGAGGAACCAGGTATGGGAGACCCCAGGGTCAGAGACTAACGGCCAAGCACCCTGCCCTCACCACCACATAGTGCTGCTCAATCTTGGTTGAGCACTCAGGGATACCGGAGGTATGCTTGTTCCTAGGGGTCAGTGCTTTCTTCAGGCCCTGCTGACACACACATCCCAACTGGGAGCAGGGGTCGCTGTCATGGCTATAGGATGGATGTCCCCAGTCAGTAACAAGCTCATCATACCTTTTTACTCTTCACAACTCTCCCTAAAGAGCCTGGTGACTCTCACTTATGGGGTGAGGTTTTTGTACTCTCTCCTGTAGGAGTAAATACAATTGTATTTATTCTGGAGACAGTCTGTATTGCCTCTGGCTACAGGATTCTTAAGAAGCAGAAGACATGCTCACTAGTCATTGACAGAGAGAACAGTTCAACATCCAGAACTCTAAATTAAAAACAGATTCATTCATCGATTATGGGGGTAGGGGTGGGGAGGCAGGAGAAAGAGCCTTTGTGGCTAACGCATCCTGGCAGCCTCAAAGAGATCTGTTGCTTCTTGAAATGAAATTTGGGGGACCAAACTGAGGTTATCTTATAAAAGGAGTAGACCATTGGTAATTGCTGCCCAAATTTCAGGAACTCCCACACCTCAGGCCCCAGCGCAGGGAAATAGTGTATATCCTGTCAGTGAGGGAGAGTCCAGTGGGGATGGAGGGCATGGGATACATAGTGGGAAGAAAGGGACGGACAGATCTCACAGCTTGGCCTATGTGGCCCAGTGACCTCTGACCTGGGAGGGAGGTCCAAAATTGAGGGAGAGGTACTTTATCCTGGCCTGTGTCTATAACTTCCTAAGGCCTCTGACCCCCAAATGTGGGGAGACATCTTGGGCTTAATCTCTTGGGCTTAACCTCTTGGTTTCCAGAGGAAAGTGCTATATCCCACCAACCTGACTATTCATGCTTGGGGAAAACACTCTCAAAAGAATCCCTGGGGCCAAAGAATTCCTTAACTGGCCTCATGGATTAAGAGGTGCCCACTCTTCCTGCCCCAGGGCTGGTGGGTATTTCTCTGATGTTGAGGACAACATTTATCTATATCCCCTGAGAGGGCTTGGCTTGCCCTGCTTATATATGGGGGTGTGGGGAGGGGAGAATAATAGGAACTGGTTGGGTGGGGGTCACAGGTCACTCAGACCCTTTTCTCCTGTGATGATGCTCAACGCCCTTCTCCTGGTGATGAACTGGGACCTATACTGCCACAGAACAAAGGGAAGACTGATTTATGTCTCACAATATGGATCGCTGATCTTATCTCTTTCTGATCATTCTCTTTTGTCTGTGACAGTGACTTTGCTTCCATTCTAGGAGATCCAGATATGATGTTGGGATGCTGGGTTGGGAGCATGGCTTCCCCTCACCTTCTTTTGCTCTGTTTGTGAAATGCGGAAGAATGTGGGTGGTTCCCAGTGCAGACCTCATTCCTCCTTGTTCTCCCTCTTCACACCCCTGCTTGGTTACCCCTCCCATGGGTTTAACCACCTCCAGCCCTTGCTTCACCCCAGTTTCTGGCCTGTGGAGAGCTCCAGTTATGTGCTGAAGCCAGAGAGCTTGGGCATGGTGAAGCTAAGAAGCTTGGGACGCTCTCGGGCAGTGGCCCCCATTTTATATCATAAGTTCATGACCGTGTACTTGGGCATTGCACTCTCAGTGTCTGTTGAACAAGGACATAAAGAAATAGCTATGTGAATTTACACTTGTCTGTACCCCACAGGACCAGCACAGATGGGTTGTCACCATGGTCCTTGGGGGCTCCTTTTGAGGGGCTATGGGAGAAAGCTGAGTTCTTAGTACCAGACAAAGCTTGATTTATTTTGAGTTTTTAAAAAACTTCTTATTTTGAAACAATCATCTATTCATAGGAAAAATAGTGTGGAGAGGTGCTGTGCACCCTTCACCCAGTTTCTCCCAGTGGTTCTGTCTTAATTCTGCACTATAATACCAAAAGCAGGGACTGGACATTGCTATAATGTGTGTGTGTATTTTCATGCCATTTTGTCACAAGTTTGGATTCATGGAACCACCACCCTACTGCCTCAAGACACAGAACTATTTCCGTCACCACCAAGATCTCTGTTGTGCTACTCCTCTGGAGTCATGCCCACCCCCTTCCGCCTGCCTCCTATCACAACCCCAAATCTGTTCTCCAATACGATCATTTGTCATTTTGAGAATGTTACATAAATGGAATCATGCACTATGTAACCATTTGAGATTGGCTTTTCTCATTCAACATAATGCCCTTGAGACCCGTCCAGGATGTTGCTTGTATCAATAGTTTGTTCCTTTTTATTGTTGAGTTGTATTCCATGGTATAGATGTCCTATGATTGGCCTAAACATTCACTTATTGAGGGACATTTGGGTTGTTTCCAGTTTGGGGCTATTACAAGTAAAGCTGCTATGGACAATCATGTACAGGTTTTGGGGTAGACAAAAATTTTCATTTCTTTGGAGTAAATGCCCAGGAGTGCATTTGCTGGGTTGGATGGTAGTTGCATGTTGATTTTTTTTTTTTTTTTAAGAAACTGCCCAACTTTTTTCCAAAGTGGCCATACAATTTTACATTTGCACCAGTAATGTAAGAGAGATCCAGTTTCTCTACATCTTTGCCAGCATTTGATGTTGTCACTACTTTTTATTTTAGCCATTCCAATAGGTTTGTAGTAACATCTTGGCATGGTCTTCATTGGCATTTCCTTAATAGCTAGTGATGTTGAACATCTTTTCATGTGCTTATTTGCCATGTGTATGTGCTCTTCATTGAAATGTCTGCTTGTATAGTTTGTCCTTTGTCTAATCAGAATTTTTACTATTGTTTTGAGAGTTCCTTATATATATGAGATACAAGTCCTTTGTTAGGCATATGGTTTGCAAATATTTTCTCCCTGTCTGTAGCTTATCTTTTTATTCTCTTAACTGGGTCTTTCATAGAAAAAAATGTTTGGATTCTGATGAAATCTAATATATCGATTTTTAATTTTCTGGATCCTGCTTTTGGTGTATGCCTAAGAACTGCTCATCAAACCTAGTCCCTGAAAGTTTTCTCCTATATCTTCTAAAAGTTATATAACCTTGCATTTAAATCTATGATCCATTTTGAGTTCATTTTTGAATAGGTGTGAGGTTCTTTTTTGTTTGTTTGTTTGTTTATAGTTATCCAATTGCTCCTGCACCATATGTTGAGAAGACTATCCTTTCTCTATTGAATTGCCTTTGCTCCTTTGTCAAAAGCCAGTTGGCCATGCTTGTGTGGATTTATTCTGGGTTTTCTGTTCTGTTTCATTGATGGATATGTATATCTCTCTGCCAATACCACACTGTCTTGATTACTGTAGCTATTCAGCAAGTCTTGATGTCAGGTAGAAGCTTGATTTTTTTTGTCTGCAGTGGTATGTGTTTATCTTATGGTTACCATATTTTATAACCCATTCAGTTTCCCTTCTACTTTGTCTTTTAGGAAGATTTAAAGACAAATTTAAAGCTTGCTTTTAGTAACTGGATGGGATTTTATGTATCTCTGTGCTCCAGCTTTTCTTCTGGGCTCAGCTGAAGAGTCTTTTCCTTTGAACTTGATTTGTTAATTTATGATCCTAAACCTTTTTTATTCTCCACAACAGCCTTGCAAGGGAGGTTTCAGCATCTCTATTTCACACTTGAGGAAATGGAGGCTCATTCAAGACCACCTGTCCAGTAAATAGCAAGCAGGAATTCCCTCTCAGGGTCAGCTCACTCCCCAGCCCTCTTCTTCCCATGGCCACAGACTGCCTCTCAGTTCTGTATTCTCTCATCCATGAACATTTGGACCTGAGCTCCATGATCTCTGAGGTCCTTGCAAGTTCTCAGGTTCTCATCTCATGCTGTTCAGTTGCTGATGGAGATGAGACTGGGAGCAGGGCCAGTTGGGTCTGAGCTTTGCTGGGAGACCTGCTATGAAACCTGGCGGAAGTGGAGGGTGCAGACTGGCTTGTTGTCTTTGATCAATCCCCAGCTCTCTCAGTTTAGAGGACCTTGATGGATTACATTTGATCAGGGTGGGGAACGAAACCAAGGCAGGGAGTGTCAGGCTGCACCATGGGTTGAAGGATGGGTAGATACTCCAATGAGTAGTCCTCTCCCAGAGCAAGTCCTCCCAGCCTCTTTGTCCTGTTGAACAAGATGCTCAGGAGGCTCCAGGGAAATGCTGGAGGCTCTGGCATGGCTGGAGGGAGGAGCACCATCCTGGGACACTAACCCCAAATGAACTGGGGGACATTCAGTCTGGTCAGCATTGGTGCTGGCTCCCCACAGGGCTGCCCGCCGCCCCTCCCCACCCCACCCCCGCCTCCCCGAAAGTAGGCACACTAACCCTTTGGTAGACATTTAGTGTGCACCTGAGTCCTGTAGGAATCTGGGAGTTCTGGTAACAAGTTTCATTTTGTTTAGTCAAACATCAGTAATACCTACTTATGTTCCGAAGAATGTTACATCTAACACCCCTGGGAGATGCTGGCCTAGAGCACAGAAGGCCTCAGCTAAAATGCAGATGTCATTAGGGAGGGCTGCAACAAGCCAGTGTTTGTCCAGCCGCCCCACCAAGATGCCCTGAATTCTAGGAGAGAGTGAACAGGTTTCCACACAGGGGTAGACAAGAGGATGAGTGGATGAACCACGAGTATTACATTTCTGGGATATTTTATGTTTTATCTTAAAATCAAGTGAATTTTATATTTTCCTCCACAGTATAGCTATGTGTTTCCGAATATGTTGTATTTTCCCCCAAATCTTGGAGTAACATTGATGCTCTAGGAAGCTCTGCCATGTCTAGCTCGTGTCTCCCAAATGTGACTCCCAGGTAAAGCATACCAAGTTTGGGAAACACAACACAGGTAAACCTCAAGTCAGAACTAGTTTATCCAGTTAGTTCACCCAGCCAGCTTGTTAAGCCAGACGGAACGGTACCTAGAAAGTTTAAGTAGGACAGATACGGGGTGTGAATGTCAGACAATTCCTGGGTTGATCCCTGTGGGACACCCAGGAGATGAGCCAGCTAGAGAATGTACTGAGGTCCCTGTGGGCTTGGAGGAAAAGGATAGTGGCAGAACGGAAGGGTGGGGAGGACAGCAGGCTTCCCGAGTCACCCTTGCCCTACATAATGGGCTGCCAATGAGTTTGCAGGATGAAATTTTTTTTTTAAAGATTTTATTTATTTATTTAAGAGAGAGAGAGTGTGCGCATGCAAGAGAGCGCATGAGCCGGGGGGAGGGGCAGAGGCAGAGGGAGAAGCAGACTCCCTGCTGAGCAGGGAGACTGAGGCAGGACTCAGGCCCAGGACCCTGGGATCATGACTTGAGCCAAAAGCAGACGCTTAACCGACTGAGCCACCCAGGTGCCCAGGGTGGGATTAAAATGACCATTTTCTCAGTCTCTTTTACATCCTTCCTGTCTTGTGCCTCAGGCCCTTTTGAAAACTTTCTGCTTTGCCTTTGCTTCTCAGTGTATTTGAGGGAAGTGGCAGGAGCTAAGCATTGGTGCAGGAGCCTGGGGCTCACTCACTCATAAGCCTTTACTGAGTGTCCACCACGTGAGGCTCTGTACCAGGTATTACTGTTTGCACTTGGCTCCCTAAGAGGCTCCCAAGCTTCCAAGAAACAAGAGTCTGTAAATTCCCTGCCTCTCAACATGTCCACCGGCCTTATTTTGCCCAAGACTGAAGCAGTTTCTGGGACACAGGACTTTCAGTTTTAAAACTGGAGAAGTTCTGGACAGGTTGGGACAAGTTGGTCACCTTACTGCCTCCTTTGCTGTGACATTGTACAAGAATGGACTTCCACCTTGACTGTGGGGCAGAGGAGCCACCGATGGAGGGTCAGGGATGGTGTCCGGTGATGGAAATAAATCGCAAGGATCTATGGCAGGAAGGGATTGTATTCGTCCAGAGAGAAGACGAGGAGGAACCAGGACACTGGTGGTGGGGCTCATGGAGCAACAAGCCCCATTACTCCTTCTTATTTGTATGCAGAAGTCCTCCTACCCAGTCCTGCCTTCGTTGCTCATCATGATTCCTAAGCATTTTTAACATCTCATGGTATAGAATCCATACAAGTGATGATAAAACTGACCTGTAGAAAGATAGTGCTTCTTGGCTTATAGAATTATTCAATTTCAAAATTGAATGTGACGAGAAAGATCATCTGCTCAAAGAGGCAGGAATCCTCTTGATGATGTCCTTACCTCTGTTTGCATAGCCCTAGTAATGGGGAACTCACCACCTCACAAGGCAGGTCCAGGAACTGGTAGCACCACAGGCTTTAAGTCTCTGCTATGTTGAGCTGAGGTCTGCCCCTGCCCTTCCATTGGCATCCCCAGAGAGAAGCTAGCAAAACCCCCTCTTCCTGGTCACTCTCCTGGATATTTCCAGTAGAAAGCAGTCTCCCGGGTGCCTGGGTGGCTCAGTTGGTTGGGCGACTGCCTTCGGCTCAGGTCATGATCCTGGAGTCCCGGGATCGAGTCCCACATCGGGCTCCCTGCTTGGCGGGGAGTCTGCTTCTCCCTCTGACCCTCCTTCCTCTCGTGCTCTCTGTCTCTCATTCTCTCTCTCTCTCAAATAAATAAATAAAATCTTAAAAAAAAAAAAAAAAAGAAAGCAGTCTCCCCTCTCCCATAAGTCCCTCTAACTGGGGAGCTACTTGTCACGGATGAAATGGAAAGCCAGGTGGTCTGGACTACCCTCCTCTAAAAGCCAAACCAGGCTCTGAAGTTAGTCATTGCTAAGGGGTATGTGTGGTCCCCGACTCTTGTTGTCCCAGATCACAGAGGTTTTCTTGCTGGTTCTAGTCACTGCAAGGAGTTTGGTCACCACTCATGAAGGAACCTCCAGCTTTGTGGAGGCTGGTGGGCCCTGAGTTTCCTGGAACCAGCAGAGACCTTCCCATGATGGGGAACTCCATCCCATCAGGCCCTGCAAATTTATGCCCTCATGAGCTGTGAGGCCTGCCCAAGCCCATCTCTCACACTCTTCCTCCTTACCCCAATCTTCCTCTGTTCTCACCGCTAGCTCTCACTTCCCCCTGACTCTGCAGGCCTTCACAGAGTGTCCATGCCAAGCCTGGAAGAGCCCTGGATAAATCATTGTCTATCCTCTGGCCTCCAGCTAGATGACATCTCTCAGGAGGAAGTAGACAAGAGGCTCACTGGGGACTCCATCCTGACTTTATCACCAGAGGGCCCATCAGAGACCCTCACAGAGGGATCTGACCTAATGCTAGCAGGAACATACCTGTGGGATATACTCCAGGGATACACCCCACACATCCCTCCCATCCCCAAATGGCAGGGCCAAATTATTATAGAACCAGCTTTGTCTATTGGGCCATCTCCACCCCTGAACCTTGTCACTGACTTGGAAAGTGAGCCTACAGCGCCTTGTGGTTGTCCATTTCATTTCACATTGCCCCTGCTGTCAGGAGACTGTCCTCCTAGGCTCACCACAGCCTGGGGGGCTCCTTCTTCTTTGTACTCAGCATCCTAAGAAAGCACAGTCCCACTGAATCAACACGTGAACTTAACATATAAGCATGTAAAACTAACAAGGAGTGGGGACAAGGCTGTTTTGGTTGCCTGAAAATCACAAATATTCAGAATTCCCATCCTCAGCAATACATTTTTATTAGTAACAGTTACAATTTTCTGAGCTATCTTCACAAAGATGGATATATTTTATTACGGCATGTATATATGGGAAAATATATGGGGGCATATGGATATCAAATTGTGAATGCAAATGCATTTGAGGGAACCTATTATGTGCCAAATTTAGTGAAATAATAAGTGGACCTTTCAGAAATGCTATCTGACTAAATCTTACCTCCCATTCTCCAAGATGCATATTATCTGCATTTCATAGTGGAAACTGGCAGGCAACTCATGGGAATTGCCACATTACACAGTGACAAAGCTGGTATTTGGGGACTCTGTCTTACGACTCTTTCCTCTATGGCTGCTTCCTGCATCCCACCACAAATCCCAACCAGCTGGGGCACCTGGAGGGCTCAGTTGGTTAAGCGTCTGCCTTCGGCTCGGGTCATGATCCTGGAGTCCCAGGATCTAGCCCCGCGTCGGGCTCCCTGCTCAGCGGGGAGCCTGCTTCTCCCTCTGCCCTTCCCCCTGCTCCTGTGTGTGTGTGCACATGTGTGCTCTCTCTCTCTCTCTCAAGTAAATAAATAAAATCCTTAAAAAAAAAAAATCCCAACCAGCTGAGCCAGAGCTTTGCACTTCAGTCCTTCATACCATCAGACACAAGCAGGTCTACTTATTTGTATGTATTATTGTATTTTCCTAAGCCAAATTTGACAATGGTTGCCCTGAAAGTCTTTGTTCCTCAACTTTCCTCTCTTTCCCCTCACCCGTGCTCATAAGGCTAGACAGATACTCCAGCTGAACAGCACACAGCACGCAAGGACCCAGCCTGAAGGTGGCTTAGAAACACTTCCTAAAGAATAAATGGAAACCCAGTCAGCTGAACATTTTATTATGTGACTCATAATGCTCAGAAGCTTATAGTGAGGAAATGACTTATATATCTAGAAACTGGAGAGTCCAGGGGACGTCCATCTATGGAATATTTACAAATTATTTTTTGAAGTTTTCTTGAGAATAGTTTAAACTTGGGGGAAGGGTTCATTCTATAATCTAAAATATAGGCTGTAGGATAGGCAACTATATGTAGAGATGATCCAAATTTTTAAGTCACAAGAAGACTTGAAGAGGGTACAGCTAAACAGATAGTTCTCTGTGTGAGAAGCCTACAAATGGTTTTGTTTTCCTTCTTTGTGACTTTCTGTGTTTTCCATTTTTCTATGATAAATATGTCCTGTGCTTATAATTAGAAAAAACTGTCAATTATAAAGCCCTAAAGTCTGTGGTGACACCCACACCCCCCCTTTGCTGGATATTCATTGTGGGATATGAAATACCATATAAGATGGGAGGTGTCTGGTCTCCAGGTACCTAAGGCTGGACCAAAGATGAAGCCAGGATGGCCGGCAGGGCTGTGCAGTTCTCTAGAGGGACCATTCCCAGTTCCCATCACTGTTCCCACTGCATTATTACATTTGTTCTTGCATTTGAGTCTTATGGCTCCTCAGAGTTGGAGATAAAGTCAAATAACAATACTTTAATTCTTTTTTTTAAAGATTTTATTTATTTGAGAGAGAGAGCATGAGCGGGGGGAGGGGCAGAGGCAGAGGGTGAAGTAGACTCCCCGCTGAGCAGGGAGCCCGATGTGGGGCTCCATCCCAGGACCCTGAGATCATGACCTGAGCTGAAGGCAGATGCTTAAACGACTGAGCCACCTAGGTGCCCCAACAATACTTTAATTCTTAAAGAGAGATAAAACTATGGAACATTTTCTTCTTTGGGAAGATTTGAGAGGCGTTTCTCTACTTCCCTCTCTGCTCTTCTGGTGCCCACTCCCAGTGGCTGGCTCAGAGCTTGGGAATCTAGCCCTAAGTTTGGCCAAGCATCTTAGGGAAGTGAGTGTATCTGATGGGCTCCATGCCATGAAGGAAGAGTGGGCCTGAGGGAGAGGCAGTGAGGATAGAGGACGGGACAGGAACTGCTAAGTGCTGCCTGGGGTCTGGTCCTGAGCCTGGACTTTTACACCCAGGTGGATGTGGGGACATTCTGGGTGGGTTTTCACCCAGTCATTTGGTAAGCCTTGATTAACTACCCCCTGTTTGTAAGATAACACTCTGCAAGCTTTGTATTCAGCAGGGCTTTCGAAACTCTGAGGCCAGGAATCGGTCAGGATGGCTGCCTGAGATGCATTCATTTTGTTCATTCATTCATGCAACATGTTATTATTGATCACCTACCATCAACCATTGAAGATACAATGATGAACAAAAGAGTGGGCTATGTCCTCTCGAGAGATATATAAACAGTGAGCAGATGCACAAATAACATGGTTACAATGTGTGTCAAATGAGGGGGAATGGAACTGGGTTCTCTGAAGAAGAAGGGGGTAGAGATAGAACTGGATTCTGCTTAATACATATGCAGCCACAGGCTCTGGATTCTAAAAAGTCATCGTCATGCTTCTGATATATAACCTCTGCTTGGGGAATACAGCTGTGCATCAGACAACACAGCTGTGCATCTTTCAAAGGCTCTGGTTAGTTAGGATAAGATGGATCATAAAGACCAATAGTAAATTATGGCTTCCATCAACATGACAGGTTCACATAACACGGGACTTCATACTATAAATACCTAGAGATGCTTCATAAAATAGAACACCACCAAATATTTAAAAGTGGAGCCAAGCTTGCAAGAAAGAAAGTGAAATTTTCAGGTGCAAGAAATGAAGACTGAGTTGAACACCAAAACAATGAGTGTACCAACTGACCCTACAGCAGGGATGGAGGGGAGAAATGTGTGTGGTATGACTAGACCAGTAAAGAAACCCTAAAGAAACTCGTAATGGAGATTAGGTATTAGTAATCACACAGGGAGCAAAGATGGCATGGGGAGTTGGCCCTCAGATTGATGCGTAAAGCTGGCCCCCTGGTGAGAAGGGTACTAATTAAACTCTGCCCACCACCCTAGGGACAGCAAAGAGGCTTATCTCTAACAGGACCTCTGGGTGAAATAATTCCTCTAAGAAATCATAACCCCAAGTCTGTGCCACATAGAATTGAAAACAACTTATACTATCCACATGGTATGGGAATCTCTAAGCAAATAAAGTAGCGTAAAATTTATTTTTGGGCTGGCAATAACTCTTTGCCATCTGGTAGACAAAAGAGTAAAACCACTCCGGAAGGATGTTTCTATAATCTAGACCAACCAGAATCCCTAAGAAAAGACAATGCCCTTGGAAGAAGAGTTTACAACAAAAAGTTACACAAGGAAATGATCCACCGTAAGCAACAGGCAGCAGATATATCAATGAGGAAAATTAGCACCTGAAGATTTTGAGATAATGGAACATTCTGAAAGAGACTATAAAACCATATTAAAATGTTTAAAGAGGTGTAAAAAGAAATAGAAAAAGGAATGGGCAGTTTTGAGAAGTACATGGGAATTCTAGAAATGAAAAACATAGATATAAAAAGTAAAAGTTCAGTGAATGGTTAAATAGCAGATTAGATAATTTCCCAATTTCAAACCCTTAACTTAATCACATCTGCACTTAATGATAATTTGGAAGTGGAAGATAGGATTGAAGAAGTCACCCTGAATACAGCACAGAGGAATAAAGAAGTGGAAACTGTGAAAGACTGGTTAAGAGATATGGAAACATTAAGGATGAAGTCCAATAAAAGTCTGAAATGAGTACCAAAGATGAGAGTAGAATGAATAGGTGACAGACAATATTGAAGAAATGACAGAGAATTTTCAGAATTGAGAAAATATATTATACCACGATATAAAAAAAAGCACAGTAAATTCTGGCAGGAATTTACAATAAGAGCACACCTCTACATAGAATACTGAAATTGCAAAATAGTAAAGACAGAAATATTTTATGAGCTCTAGGGTGAAATTGCAGATTACTTATAAGGATCAGTAATTAGACCGATACCAGTCTTCTCAAAATAAATAATAGATACTAGACAATAATGGAATAATTTTCAGAATGCTAAGAGAAAATTAGCACCAAATTCAAATTTTATAACTAAAAGATAATTCAAGAAGACAAATTAGAGATTTTTCAAACAAAAGCAAGGAATTTACCAATCATGAGTCCTCACTAAAATGAAGAAGGGTGAAATTCATAAGGCAAGAAATAAAACACAGAAGGAAAGGATAGGTTACAAAAAGTGGTAGTAATTAATTATAGGTAGACAAAAATAATAATGATTTATGGAGGGCAGAAAAGATTGAAGTAGGATAATACACACCATTAATATGAAAAGTTAGAAGGGAAAACTGGAGTTAAGTCTTAAGTCCTTGGCTTGTTTGGAAGGAGAGTGGAAAAATTAATTAACTTTAGTCTTCGTTAAGTCAGTTATGTATGTTAAAATGTATGAGTAATCATGGGGACACCTGGGTGGCTCAGTCGGTTAAGCGTCTGCCTTCGGCTCAGGTCATGATCCCAGGGTCCTCGGATCGAGTCCCGCATCAGGCTCCTTGATCAGTGGGGGGCCTGTTTCTCCCTCTGCCTGCAGCTCTCCCTGCTTGTGCTCTCTCTCTCTGACAAATAAAATCTTAAAAAAAAAAAAAGTATGGGTAATCATGAACAGAAAAGACATTGAATGTATACTTTCCAAAGTAGAAGAGAGTAAGAAGTTGAAACCTAATAAACCAATAGAAGGCTGGAAAAGAGAGAATGAAAGGCCAAAAATAAAAACAAAAAACATCATGGAAATAGGAGCACAATAAAATGAAGTAGTTATTAAATCTAGATTTGTCAGAAATTACAACACATGAAAACAGACCACTCTCACCGTTTCAGAGCCAGAGAATCTCAGACCGGATTGATACAGAGACAGGGAGAGAGAGGGAGAGAAAGGAGAGAGAGAAGGAGGGAGGGAGAAAGGGAAGGAGAGAGAGAGGACCTAGTTACATGCTGTTTAAAAGAAAAAGTTGAAAATCAGAGGACAAAAGAAAATATATCAGGAGAATATCAACTAAAGAAAAGATTACCTACTTTGATAAAAAGAAGAGTTTTTTTTAAGGCAAGAAGAATGGTAGATTGTGAGATGCTTGCAGTGTCTAAAACTGACTAGAGACCAATATCTAGGCCCTAGGATCTCCTAATAAGAGAAATACAAGAACCAAAATAGAAAAATGTGCGAAGATATGGGCAGGTGGCCTGGAGTGCCAGCTGGGCTCTGTCTACCCTCTGTACTTTTCTCTGAATGTCACCGCCAGTATCTTACACAATAAACCTCTGTCTTCTTCATGGCTGAGTCATGCTCAGCAACCAGCATACCTGCTACCCTTTGTTTAGTTCCACCTTGAAATAATCCCAGGGCAGGACTCTGATTGGCTCCTCTGGGTCATGTGCCCCTCCCTGAGGCAGGGCAGGGTCCTCTGACAGGGGGCTCCTCCTGGAACCCTGTGGTTGAATAGGGGCCATTCTCTAGAACAAGGAGGGGGCAGTGCTGGTCTCAGGAGGAGAGCTGAGCAGACAAGACAATTGAGACTTCCTATGGAGAGGCAGAGAACACACCTCTCGGAGACACTGAAAAGGAGGCAATGTGGTCCTGATGAGGGAAAAGAGGTAGGCTGAATGGAGGCATTGCTACTGGGGAAGAAGGGAAGGTCCTGGATGAGTCAGTGTTTGTATTAGTTTTTTACTCCTGTTGGAACAAATCACCATCAAACTTAGTGGCTTAAAACAACCAAATTTACTGTCTTATGGTTCTGGAGGACCTCCAGTCAAGATGTTGGTAGGTCTGTGGTCCTTCTGGAGGCTTTAGTGGAGCATCTGTTTCCTTGCCTTTCCTAGCTTCTAGAGGCCACCTACTTCCTTGGCTTGTGGCTCCTTCCTCCTCAGAGGCAGCAGATGAGCATCTTGAAATCTCTCTCCCTCTCACCTTTGTTTCTGACTCTGACCCTCCTGCCTCCCTCTTATAAGGATCCTGTGATTACATTGGGCTCACCCAGATAATCCAGAATATTCTCCTACTCTAAAAAATGTAATCACTTCTGCTAAGTCCTTTTTGCCATTAAAGCAACGTATTCACTGGTTCTGAGTATTAGGGGACTCAGACACTGGGGAGGCCATTGTTTTGTGTATCTCAGGGTTTGATCAAACCAGAGCCAATAGAAGATACACATACATGTATGTATATGTATATGTATTTCAAGGAATTGACTTATACAGTTGTGGGGGCTGGATAAGCGAATTGAAAATTCACAGGGCTGGCAGGCAGGCAGGAAAAGATGATCACAGGCATTGGGCCAAAGCTCCTATTCAGGGGAATCTTTTTCATTCTCTCCCTCCTTCCTTCCCTCCCTCTCTCTCTCCCTCCCTCTCTCTCCCTCTCACATCTGCTCTTAAGGCCTTCTGATTAATTGAATCAAGTCCACCCCGATTATTTAGGATAATCTTCCTTACTTAATGTCAAGTCATTATATATTGTAATGACATCAACAAATTTCCTCCACAGCAACACCCATGTTACTTTGATTGAATAACTGGGGACTGTAGCCTAGCCAAACTGGCACATCAAAAACATTGTCACAGGGTCAAAGGGCAGTGACATTCAGGATCTGTACATGATAGAATGTGGCAACCACAGGCAGAGGGCTCCAGGAGAGGTGAGCGCCACAGGGCAATAGAACAACCCCCCCCAAAAGGGCTGCAGGGGCCAGAGGGGCTTTGCTGAAGTCACTGAGGGGAGGAAGGCGCGTTTTGGGGTGAGCTGCTGCAGGGAGGCCCCGGATGGGGCACTCCGTCCACTTCTTCCCATGACTGGAGTCTCCTTGCATCCTCTATACAGATCAGATGGCCAGCATATCGCCGGTGCCTAGACCCACCTTCCTTATGTTGCCTATCAGTATTCGTCCTGTGATCTGCTGTGGCGGTCACAGGCCTCTGGCTGCAGACATGAATGGATAGCGGTGCTGGAAAGGTGGGTGAGCTCATGTCGGCTGGCATGCGGCTAGGGCTGCAGCTGGTAGGCGTCAAGTATTTGCTTAGCTAATCTTTTCCCGTCTAGGGATGCTTATTGATGATTTCATTCATGAGTCTTAAACCTGCAGGTAGAAATCCCAGCCAAAACAAACCAGGTATGGATGATGAAACCACATTCCTTTGCACTTGCCTTCAACACCTCTAGGTAAGGCAGCGTGGGAGAGTCAGAGGAATTGGGAGGTGGACGGAAGTACACAGCCAGGACGAGTGTGCCGGCCCCCACCAGCAGTGCGGCCAGACCCTGACCATGTGAAGAGACCACATGTCCAGATGGCCAGGTGGCCAAGGGAAGTGCCGAGAGATCATGAGATCGCCTCAGTTTTACCCCATTTTTTTTTGGTAATGGATTTGCACACAGAGGTTGGGCCTTGTCTCCAGGAAAGAGATGTCCGGAAAGAAAGGTTTAGGTTAAAGCTCAGGAGGACCTCCTTGAGTCTGAGGCGGTGGTTCCCTAAGTGTTGTTCCTGTACCAGCAGCATCAGCATCGCATGGGAGCTTGTTATAAATGCAGATTCCTGGGCCCTATCCTAGAGCTTCTGAATGTAAAACTGGAGGTGGGGCCCAGCCGGCTGTTTCAACAAGCCCTCTGTGTAATTCTGATGCACCCTGAAATTCTAGAACCTCTGCTCTGAGGCAAGGCACATATCAGGACACTGATTCACATGCAGAGGTCACTGGGATGTCTGTGATATTCTTGTCCCCAAGATGTTCACTAAAGCCACTGATAGGAAGTGATCAGTTAAGCTGAAATGGTTGCCAGGGAGTGTCTCCAATGTGGGAGCCATAGCTGATGGGAGGAACTTTGGGGAGCTTCCTGCTGCGTGTAGCCTGGGGCAAAGCCATGGGCTATGCATGTCAGGCCCTGAGACCTGCCCCTGGGCCAGGAGAAAGGAGGTTGGGGAGTGTACAGAAGGCAGAGCCTTCTCAGCCTGGAGAAGCATGGCCAGCCACATGGTGGAATTCAGAGACTCTCCGGAGGTGCTCTGGGCCCATTGACTTGCTGTGCTAGGCTGAGTTTCGTTTCAATCTTTTTTACCCCAAGTAGTTTGGAGATGGCAAATGTTCTCTGGTCAGGGGTGTTCGAACTAATGATATTTATAGCTTACAATTAAATACTGTAGGTAAACAGAGAATTTGAGAAATTGGCTTGCTCTCCCCCTTGCTCCCACTCCTTCCCTCATTTCCTGTGTTTGGATGGGATATGTTATAGTGCAACAGAAGACCTTGACGCCCTGAGTGAGCCCTCCCCAGCAGCGGAGGAGATCACTGCAGCCTAGTCCCCTTGTCACTCCCAGGGGTCCTGGGCAGTGGGTGTGGGAGGGAGTGCCAGAGGGTGTGGGTGGTAGGGAAGGATGTTCTGGTTGCTTTTATCTAAACACGGCTTTCTGGTGGGAAAGAGCCTAGCAGGCCTTCTTGACTTCCTGCCTTGACCTCTCATGTAACAGTTCCCTTTCCTCTCAAACACCAGCCTGAGACCTGAGGAAATCTTTCAAGAGAGGCTTTGGGCATTTTCTGCAGTGCTGACTAAAGCCCTCTCTTCTCTCTGCCTGAAGACTGGTTCCCACCCAGTTTCTTCTACCTTTCCCTCTGCAGGCCCACCAGTGTTTCTCCCTCTTCGCCCTCCTTACTGAGCTGAGGGGTGGAACTGGGAGGAAGGCAGATAGAGGGGAGGGGAGAGGGAGCACCTTGGGAGACACACAGGAAAGTCAAAGAGGTGAGGTCCCGGAAGGAGCGGCCCTCTGTCTGCAATAGCCCAGAAATAAGTTGAAGCAATGGAGAGAGTAGAGCTAGAATAGATGCCCCAGGCCATGTGCTGGCGGGGATAACTGCAGAAGACCACCTACATCCTGGTGCAGACTTTGGTGATAAAGCTGCCCACCCCTGGAGACGAGACGGAAGACTCAACTTGGACCAAATCGTAGTATGTTGTTAGCAACCAACCTGCCTCTGTCACGCTCCAGATCCTTCATTTTTCAGGTTAGACTTCCTGTGTCCCAGAGAGCCATGTGGCCTCCTGATTCTCCTGTAAATTTAGCAAGTGAAGTTCTGTTAGGAGGTATTCCCTGGGGCTCCATTTCAGGCAGACACTCCATCTCAAAGATGGTAACTTGCAGCTGTGTGGAGTCTAACAGGGCATAGAGCTCTTCTGGCCTCAGGGAAAAGGAGCAAAAGGTAAAAGAGATAATGGGACAAGACATCTTCTCATAGCTGCAGTCTCGCTCAAGGAGTGTATCGTCAACATTGCATAAAGCCCAAGGTGGGGGGGGGGGGATTTATTTCAAAACTCTACATGTAGCTACCATTTTATTTTGGAGATTGGTCCTTGAATTCCATATGGTCCGAAGGATCTTTTCCTTTCTTCTTGGGTGTGAGGTTGAATAGCTATCATCACTCACCCTGATCCCATTGTCTTTTGAGTTCTCTCCTTCCCTTTCCTTGGTCACTCACCACCCCCCACTTCCACTTAGTCATCCAGCCACTGCCTTCCCTGGAGCTTTCCTCCTGCTGACATCCACCAGTCCATGGCCACCCCCGACGGGAGGGGCTTCTTCTACCCGTTCCGAGACCTTGCATGGGCCTACCTGCCTCTAGTCTTCCTTCTCTCTCCTCTCTTCCTCATCTTGTTACTGGTTAACCTTTCTAAGAACGGTTGACAACATTATTGCTGTCAACAAGTATTCAGTGATGGCCAAAGAGAAAATTCTGTGGCTCTCCTTGGGCACTGATCCTCTTTCCTGACTTGGTTTTCTCCTCTCACCTAACCAGAACTTTCTCAGGCTAACCAGATGATTTCCTGACCCCTAATCCTGTCATGCTTACGTTTTTCCGCTCCTCATCTTGTCTCCTGGGCTAGGACGACCCTTTGTTCCTTTCTACATTCTGACATTCTCCTCATCCTCAAAATCCTGCTCTGACCTCATTTTCTCCAGGGACCTCTCCCTCGCCTTCTCATATTCTCAGCACCTCTGGCACCATTACTTGTATGGCTGCTCTAGCATTTGCCATATTGTCTTAAGATATTGTATACATATGCCTCATCTTATTAACAAACGGGAGCCCCCGGAGGGGTCTGGCCCGGCTTGGCCCTTGGTCTCCCCTGGAATATGCTTGGCCCATGATGGTATTCAATAAATATCTGCTTATCACATTATTTTTTATGTTTCTTCTGGGCAAGACTAGCAAATAATGCAACCTCCCCCCCAACACACACACACACACACACACTCACAGCCCCCAATAAAATCTATCAGAGCTGGCAAGCCAAAGGAATTGTAAACTGTGTCTGCACTTTTGCCAGAGGGAGGCGCTGTTTCAGTCATCACAGGCAGATCCCACATTCAGTGAAGGATAAGTCTTGACCTGTGTGTGTTTTGAACTAAGTGAGGTTCCCCCTCCACCCCTCCCATATAACCACGACTGCCCTGGAATCACAAGTGTGATGGCATTAAAGTGATGTGCAAACAGAGTATGACAGGGAAATCAGAGGCAGGCCGACGAGGAGTCAAGGGAGGGCAGGGAGCAGGAGAATGTTCTAGGCAGAGAGCAGCATGCACAGGGAGCAGAACCCACATGAAGAGAGGTGTGTTTAAGGAATAGACACAAGTGCCTCCCAGAGCAGCCATGCAAAGGAAGGAGGCCTTGTACAGGTGTGCATGATGGCAGGCACAGGTTTGCAGTGAGTCTGGAAAAGGAAAAGTCTGGAAAAGCAAGTCAGTCTGGAGCTGTATCCTCTATAGGATCTAGAAAAAAATGGTGAGTAGATACTATTCTCTGGCCTGTGGCAAAATGCCTGCAGATGGACTCTCTGATCCTGGTGAGAATTTGCCATCAGCCAAGAAGACAGGTCATTCTATGCGACAGCTTTGAAAGGTAGGAGGGAAAACAATTTCAGCTGGAGGAGAGAAGGAGCATCCCGCCCCCCATTTTGCATGGGCTTCTTATAACTATTGGCTCACATGGAACAGAGGTCTTTATATTTGGGGAAAATGCTCATGGACCCTCCAACTGTGGATAGAAGGCAGAGGAACCTGAGAATGAGTAAGGAGATACCCAGTGTGGGGGAGGGGAGCCTAAAGGCAAGACAGATCAAGGATGGGAACAGGGGTGAGGCAAGAAATGGGTGCCCAGCACAGGAGGCCTTGGCTGTTACTGTGTTTGCCCACAGTGGACAATAAGTGAGTAATAGAGGAATTAAGGAAATAGCTGGGTGAATTTGGAGGCCCTTAACAATTAAAAATAAAGCAACCTGCTTCCTCAGGCACCTGGAAAGCAAGTGAGAGCACTGGAGCTGGAGGGGGAAATGTTGTGGCCCAAGGGAGATGAAACAGGTTTCTGTGAGGGTCAGCTGAGGACAACTGGACGAGAGGGACAGGATTCTGTCACTGAACCGAAGAGATGAAGACCAAGGGGTTCGCAGATTCTAGTGATTGGCAGAAGTCCTTAGTATTCCTTGGCTTGTAGACACATTAGTCATTCTCTGCCTCCATTGTCTTGTGTATCTCGGTATCCAAATTTCTTCTCATAAGGACACCAGTCGTTGGATGGGGGCCTGCCCTATTCCAGTATGACTTCACCTTAACTTGCCTTACAGCTGCAAAGAGCCTATTTCAAAATAATATTACATTCACAGGTACCAGGAGTTAGGGCTTTGACCCTAACATAATCGAAAAACACAGTTAAACCCATCATCCCCAGCAAGGAGGCTGGGGGCAGCATAGGTGGTACAGAGTGTCCCTAGTACTTTTCTGTGAGTTGCAGAGGCAGAGGGAGTTGGGTGTAGAGAGAGGTGGTATAGTCCTTTGGGTCCATATCTTTGCTATTTTGACTCTCATGGGTCAGTGGGGAAACTGAGACTACCAGGTACATGCCCCTCTTGTTATCCAGTGGCAAGTGGCAGAAACTGGAATCGTGATCATAGCTTAGCACTTAGGGGAGACATTTTATTCCCTTGAGGGATCTGAGGGGATAGAGAAGTTCGAGTGTGGGACAAAGAGCCCTTTCCTCCTGCCATCCTTCCACCTGCCACCAGAAGAACAGAGGGAGGGAAGAACTACAGAAGGGTGGTGATTTTCCTATGTCGGAGCAATCAGTTCACTCTGCTGCAGGTTGGGTTCCCCCCCACACCCCCGGGAATGTCTTATCCTGGCTGCCACGGGCCTGCTCCACCTGGGGCCGAGGTTTTAGGGGGCTGCATCTCTCTCAGAGTGATGGGATCTTGGAAGGGTGTGGGCCTCTGGGAGAACAGCCCGAGGCTATGAATCCTGGGTCCCTCAGCACGCAGGGGAATGCCAGGGTGATCAGAACAGGTGTGACAGTGTTCCCATGCAGGAAAGCATGTCCCTGCCGCCGACAGGCCTGTTGCAGGAGAGTCCCCACCTGTGTGCTTGCATGTGATGGGAGAGGCGGGCTGAGCACGCCCATCTGGTGCACGCACGTGCCTGTGTGCCAGGGCCTCCGTAGGCACCCTGACAGCAGAGCGGCCGGCCGGACAGTGCTGACCAGGAGCGGCGCCCAGCATGGTGGCTGGGTCTGCGCCCATGGGCAGCCACACACACATGGCAGTGCCTTGGCCTCTCACCCTGGGCAGCCGCTCACCCTCCTTCAAGCACCTGCTGTATTTGACTCTCTTGCAGCCCCTGGATGCTTTGTTCTCAGCCCTCCACTGTGGCTTTGATGGGCTGAGCACGCTGTGGTTCATCCGGGAACTCGGCAGCCTCTGAGGGGGGCTGTGGGATGGTCTCAGCGGGTAGTGGGTGGGCACAGGCTGCCCGCGGCAAGGGTTTCCCTGGCCAAGGACTCCTTCCTTATCCTGCCAGGGTACCCAGCCGTTTTCACCGAACCTTCTCAGGCTCCTCACCCGGTGGGCCAGGCCACACCCAGATGCTCGCTCTCTTGCTCCCCTCCTCCCTGCGCAGGGCAAGGCTTCCAGTCTCTCGTCTGCTACCACACCTGCTGGGGCTAAGAGTCAAAGATGGGTCCAGGCTTTCATTACTACAGCTGCAGATGCTTGGGAGCTCTGATAGGGAGCTGGTCCAGGGTGAAACTCCGAGGAGAGTGAAAGAAGTGACGAGGGCTTGCTAAGCAACGTACCAGACTCCAGAACTTTTTTTGGGAGATACATGGGTACAGTAGGAGGGAAAGACTATCCATCTGCACAAGGAATTTACAATCCCTTTTAATCACTTCACATCCACTTACTTACGGCTTACGGGTGCCTCGGGAACCAGTGGTGCCATTCACCGAAATGTATTTCTTCCCATTGCTTTATTGGTTATTGGTTATCATGCAGGGGCCAAGCCATCGCCTCCTCTCATCAAGTGGCAGCCGCGCTTCTGTGGCGGTTCCTTCACCCTGCTGCCTGGTGACAGGTACATGCGAGGCGCCAGGATTGCCACAGGGCCCCAAACACTCAAGGTGCTTGTAATTGCAGCCTGGGCTCAGGGCCCCGAATGAACAATGGGGTGTGTAACAGGAGGGACATTCTCTGCCACCAGAAAGATCGGAGAAGCTAACCAGGGGAGGGGACGGGAGTAAAGAGCCCCCAGGGAGAGTGAATGGCCCCCACCCTCCCAGGCTCTGAGGGGCTATGAATTTTCCTCTCAGTTTCCACTTTCTACCACAGGCTGAACGGAGGTAGCTTGGTACCTGAGAGGAGGCCTGGGTGGTGCGTAGCGCAGCAAGAGCAGAAGGTACCCGGGGGCTGGGACAGGGAGGGCCCTGGAGGCTGGGGCACTTCGCTTGTTTTTACTCTGAGCTGGTGGGAATCTGTTGGAGGCTTTTTTACAGGTTCAAGGCAGGCTCTGATCTCCATTTTCAGAAGATCATGCTGACATAGTATGTGATTGTATTTCCATAAAGTACAAAACAGGCTGCCTGACCCGTGCTGCTAGAAGTCAGGAGAGTTGTTCCCTGGGACGGGGAGAGAGGCTGAGAAGGGCATGAGGAGCTTCTGGGAAGCAGGGCGTGTTCTGCTTTTTGATCTGGGTACCGGTCCCTTAAGTGGCCCCAGTTTGTGAAATTTTGTCAAGCTGCTCTCTGTGACTTATGCCTTTTTTGTGTGAATGTTGTACTTAAAGGTTCTGAAAAGATTACTGTTGGCCCAAGAGCAGATTGGAGGGGGGAGGAGTGGGCTTAGGAAAAGGGTAGGAACCCATGTCACAGTGGCCAGGGGTGATCTGATGGTGGCTGGAGTAGAGGGCAGCGGTGGGGCTAGAGACACGGCCCGGACTTGAGTCTTGGTTTGGAGGTTGCGTCCCAGAGCAAGAACTGAAACTGAAAAGAGGAGACGATCCAGGAGGAGATAATGGTTTGGGTCATGAATTTCAGATACTGGCAGGGCGTCAAAGCTGAAATGTGTGGCATGCAGTTCCCGGCATGGCCGGGCCTAGAGGAGGGGCGTCTGCCCTCCAGCAGTGGCAGGAGGTGTCAGCGGGCCTCTGGGGTGGCCCTGCGGGGCGTGAGCGGGGCGCCCAGGGCCAGCCTGTATAGGGAGACGCGCAAAGGGGCTGAGGACGGAGCCCAGATACCATCCTCATCAGGTGGGAAGCCAGAAAAGAGCTCCCCCAAGGATTTCTAAGAAGGGACAGTCAGACAGAGCAAGAGCACTGGGATGGCAGGTAACATCACAAAGGTGAGGGAAACCAAATGTGTTGAATGCTGCAGAACTTAGGTAAAGCCACCTTTGGAGGCCACTGGGTTGGCAATTATATAGCCAGCAATCTTTTTTTTTTTTTTTTAAGATTTATTTATTTGAGAAAGAGAGAGAGAGAGCGCGTGCACACATGTGGGGGGAGGGGCAGAGGGAGAGAATCCCAAGCAGACTCCCTACTGAACAGGGAGCCCGATGCAACTCGGGCCTCGATCTCATGACCCTGAGATCATGACCTGAGCCAAAGCCAATCGTCGAACACTTAATCGACTGAGCTACCCAGGTGCCCCGATAACCAGCAATCTCAGTAAAAACAATTTTAGGGAGCCTCCTTCCCCCAAATTCTCATAAGATTGGGCAGCTCGGTGGAGCAGGATGATGGCCTGATTTGGTGTCAGCTGACTGCTACCATTTACTAGCTGTGTGACATGAGACAATTGCGTAAGCTTCCCTGAACCTCCGTTTCCTCATCCGTAAACAAAAGGAATCCTACCTACCTCTCAGGGTAGTATGAGGATTAACTGAATGCAGCAAATATTGACTGGACATTTATTACGTGCCAGAGAGCCAGATGCAGAAGATATAGGGTGACCAAGACTGACACACGGGGAAAGACAAAATAAGTAAACACATATGATGATGTGAAGAAAATAGCCCCTTGGTGCTTCCCCATGGCCACAAGCCAGCCTTCCTCCTGGCCAGCTTCCTAGGGATCAGCTTCAGAGTTCTGAGCTCTTTGGATGCCATATCCCCAGTCCCCACTTTCTCTCTCTCTGAAAAACTAGCTTCCCCTCCTTGAGGGCTTCATCTTCAAACCCTTCAGGGAAGTGAGGGGAAAATATTAATAACTTATCTTGTTACTACAAAGAATAAGAAGAATATAAAATATGGTGAAGTCTCCCTATTAATACTGTTTTAATGTTCTTTTCCTGCCATAAGTAGATTCAAAGCAGTTTCCCTAACGGTGCCTTATTTCAGTCTAACAGATTACTCTTGTGCCAACTTCCAAAAAAAACAAATGACGCTTGTGGTCCACGAAGGAAAGCTTTTCTGACTGAAAAAAAAAAAAAAAAGAAATAACTGTGGGAATTTCTGCGGAAGAATTTGGACACATATTCACATAAATGTCAATGATAGGTTTGTTTCAAAGTTTTTATTTTTCTGAGAACCCTTGAGCACCATGCTCCTAGCTAATCTGATAAATTCAGATTATTAGAATTTCAGAATAATCTGAAAAATCAGATTTAGTCTCATGTGCTCATGTTTCATCTCTTCCAGAATTTTCTTTTTAATCAATGATTTCTAAAGCCCAGATTGCAGGTCCCCATCATCCCAGGCCATCTCTCACCCTCTGTTCTTCATTTTATCTTCCCTCACGAATGATACCAAATCAGTCCAGCCATCTGCCTTCTCCCTCCCTGGGGCCGAGTGTCAGAAAGGAGAAAACCTAAACAAAACAACCATAACCAAAAGTATTTGAGGATCACCGGTGTTAGAAGCTAGAGAGCTCATGTACCTCCCTTTTCTGTGCCCAGTGTCCCCTCAGACAAGGATGTTGCAGTGGCAATCCGTGTGTTTTTTTTGTTTGTTTGTTTGTTTTTTTAAAGATTTTATTTATTTATTTGACAGAGACAGAGACAGCGAGAGCAGGAACACAAGCAGGGGGAGTGGGAGAGGGGGAAGCAGGCTTCCTGCTGAGCCGGGAGCCCGATGTGGGACTCGATCCCAGGACCCTGGGATCATGACTTGAGCCGAAGGCAGTCGCTTAACCAACTGAGCCACCCAGGCGCCCAATCCGTGTGTTTTTTTACAGATAGTTCTGATCTGTATACTTGCAAGGGCCCCCAGGACTCTGGCTTATCAAAGGCCTTTTCTAGCTCATAATAATATTAAATACAAAACCATAAAATAATAACAAAAACTAAAAGAATTATGCAGGTTGGGACTTCCAGTGTCCATCCTAATTTTATCTTACATAGAGGCCTTCAGGTGAGATTTTTATCCAAGCTGAGTAGACTAAACTAAGAAATGGCCAAAAGATCTCGCCTAATTCAATTCACTGGGGACCTGGCTTCAAGAGGTGCCTTGGTCAGGACCCCCCAGGCGGTGTGAAGGTGGGAGAGGGTCCACCTGGGCATGATGCTCCTCTATGCCTGCTGTGGTTTCCTGTGGCCTCCTGGCCTCCACTGAGCCTCCGTCCTCCCTGAAGCAGCTCTCACAAGCCTCAGAGAATGGCCTTTCTCGGTCGTATTAGGAGAACCCTGCCATACAGTAAGGCCACTGTGTGGACGCTAGGGGCTGGCAAGGGGACGCTGGAGAGACTGGCCTCCCCTCCGGTTCCCAGTTGCAACTCTCCAGGCTGGCTACTTCCCTCTTAAGGAACAAGGAGGCTGTCTCCCTGCTCAGCGAGAAGCCTGCCTATCCCTCTCCCACTCCCCCTGCTTGTGTTCCCTCTCTTGCTGTGTCTCTATCAAATAAATAAATAAAATCTTTAAAAAAAAAAAAAAAAAAAGGAACAAGGAGGCTGTCTCCCTGCTCAGCGGGAAGCCTGCCTATCCCTCTCCCACTCCCCCTGCTTGTGTTCCCTCTCTTGCTGTGTCTCTATCAAATAAATAAATAAAATCTTAAAAAAAAAAAAAAAAGGAACAAGGAGGCTGTAGTGGAAATCATGTTTTTCTTTTTAGATTTTCCTGATTTTTAGACTTCCAAGGGCTCTCAGGACCCTGTCTTATCAAAGGCTTTTTCTAGTTCACAATAATACTAAAGATACCTTTTATTATCGCCACTATGAATACCACCAACTTTGACCCAAGACTGGCTATTTTGAATCTCTGAGCTTTATCTTGTTCAGACATTCTTCCTGCATGGGAAAATATTTGATTTCCTGAATCACTTCTTGAAAGAGACATTTCCCTTTGTGGCCACGGGGCCATGGTTTGGATCGAAAGTCACACCCTGCAGAAGGTACAGGAGGGGTAAGCAGGCCAGCTGGTGAAGGGAGCCTTTCACATCTGAGTCCTTGCTTTGCTCCCTTCTTTTTCTTTTGGCAAGACAGGGAAAAGGATCCCTGTCTCCCATCCAGCTCTGAGGGGCCTCTCAGGTGGGCCTCAGAGGAGCTAACCCAGAGACCCACCTCCCCTTTTAGAGGCCTACATCTCTCAGGTCACTGGGAAACAGCCAGGAGTTACCCTTTCTGAGTTGCCTTCTTCGTCCCCATTTGCACTATGGCTTCTTTTGCCCAGAGCCTCACCTCCTAGGTCTTACCCATGTGGTGAACTGCCAGCCAGGACTGACAATGGGCTATGAGGGTAGAGACACTGAAAGACACAAAAACAAGTAGAGATGGGCAGACACCCAGAGCCAGCACCACTCTCTGGCTGTGTGCCTTCTGTTGGAGACACTCCAACCACTCTGGAAGATTCTGGCCAAATAAATGAGGTACTAGAATGCATGAATGTAGTAGGGAGGTGTGGGGGAGAGTTGTAGAGAAAAACCTGGGTATGCATTTTGGTTTGACTGCTTAGTTCACTGACAAGTGTATGCTACTTTTTTCCCCCATTGGAAAAGTGGGCACAGAATTATCAATTTGTTTGCTAGACTGGCATCAGGAAAGACATTGGGTTTCTGATTCAAATGGCAGACTGGACACATGTTTGTCTCCCTTCAACTCCATCGCCCTCATTATAATGAGACTAATGAATGAAAGAATGGTGAAAGCCAGTAACAGAAAAAAGAGGAAAAGGGGAAAGAGATTATGAGTAGATGAACGGTTGCAATAATTTCAGCAAGATGGAGACGGTTGGGAATGTCAATGGACCAAGGAAGGGCCTACAGTGCTCTCAGGAGCATGCATGGGGCCTACAGTGTGCAGAGCCCTTGGACTGGGCACAGCCTTAGATAGCAACAGACTTAGAACAAGGAGGTGTGGCCAAGACAGAAATGAGAAGTGGGGCTGAACCCCGAGGGGGTAATATAGAGCACCCCTTGACCCCTGGAAAGCACAGGCAACCTTCTCCATGAGCTGAGGGACCGTCAACGAGCACGGGTGTGCACCCAGCAGGGAAGCCCCTGCTCCTTCGGGCTCCCAGCTGGCTTGCCACAGAGTGAAGTGGTCCAATATTAATGCACATATGCATAGAATGATTACAAGTTGGGAGGAGCAGGGAGAGGGGTGGGAGATGCTAGAGCGAGGGAGCTAAATCCTCTCCTCTAATGGTGTGCAGTCTACAGTGACAAGTCAGAAAACTGCAGAACAAGTGTATTATTTTGATATGTGTGGACGTGATGCACAGAAAAGCTGACCCCAGAGGTGGCTGTCCCTGACCTGCTGCACAGGTGGTGGGCTCGAGCTGGGTGCAGGCCTGGTCTTCGGCATTCTAAGCCCTTCTGTGTTACTTGATTTTTTTTTTTAAACATATGCATGTAATACGTTGATTCACAATGAAAGGGAAAGATGAAAAAGAGAAAACAGCTGGAAGTGGACTTATGATTACCTAGGAGGGATTCCAATTGACTGGGAAAAGGAGTTTCTGAATGCCAGGTGTCACTCAGACCCCATTGAGTTGTCAGTGGGGCTGTTCAGGTCTGATGCTTCCCACCAGATGTTTGAGCCTGTCTGCGGTGCGGTCGGCTCCAGCCCAGGGACAGGGGCAACAGAAGGGACACTGGGGCCAGATTTTGACTCCCAGAGGTTGGAGGGATGAAAGCAAGCAGCACCGTGGGGTCTCCTCTCTCCCTCAGAGAACTGGAGAGTGGCCCTCAGCACACCCCTAACTCTCCCCAAATTGCTGGGGAAAGTGAGAGTAAGGTCTTACTGTGCTCTTCTTTTCTCTTTCTTCTCTCTCTCTCCTTCCCTCCCTCCTTTCCTTCTCTCTCTCCTTTCCCTCCCTCCCTCCTTCCCTCTTTCCCTCCTAACCTCCTTCCCTCTCTCCCTCCTTCCCTCCTTCCTTCCTTCTGAAGAATAGCTCCATTGAGATTGCTGGCAACTGCCACGTATGGAGTGAAGCAGTTGTTTAAACTGGACGGTCACAGCCTATGTCTCAGTCAGGCCCCACCTCCTGCCCCTGAAGGGTTTTCTTCCCATTCCTAGCTCCCTCAGTATATTAAATTATCTCAGAGACATTACATCCTAGTGGACATCAGGCGTCAGGTGAATTTTTGGAGTTTTGCCTTCCCCAGGATATGTGTGGACCAAATCAGAAGTGGTTGACAGCAGAGTCAGTGATCAAACAGGTAGCAGGGTCCCTATAATCACAAGTGGATGCCTCAGATCCATCATCCTAATGCTTAGTTTGGAAAAGAGGGTGATGAACAGGTAGAGTCAAGGACACCACATCTTGGGTGCACTTTGACCCTTTCTCATACATCCTGAGCTGCGAAGGTTTCCCTCCTTGTCCTTATGGTTCCCCTTTATGGCTGTATGACTTACATCTGGAAGCTTGCCCAGGCCCTGGGGCCCCACTCTGAACCTCCACTTGCCATCACAGCAGCTCATCAGCCTTTTGTAGCTCTTTGGCACAGGTAGCAAAAAGATTTCTCTTCATTCGAAGAAAGATCTTCATGACCACCCCAGTTTCCCCACTTGCCTCCTCTCCAAGCCTCCTCTTCATGTTTGTTAGGGTTCGGAGGAGGAATGGAGCGGTGGCCGTGAACATTTGGGTCTTAGAGCTGCCCGCCCACCACGCCTTGCAGGAACATTCCCTCGAGTTAGCCTTCTCCTCAAGCTTTCTTCTACAAGATGTGTCTACAGACATGTACAGTTTTACACACATGGAAACCTAGCTGTTTATACTGGAACACCACGCAGACGTCACACTTACATGGATTCTCACCCTTTCAAAGTGGGCTCCTTGAATAAATGTATTCCGATGATACTGCCAATGCTCATAATATTAAAAAACAAAATGGGGCGCCTGGATGGCTCAGTTGGTTAAGCGTCCGACTCTTGATTTCAGCTTAGGTCATGATCTCAGGGTCCTAGAATCAAGCCTCCCATTGGGGTCCACCCTTGGCATGGAACCTGCTTGAGATTCTCTTTCTCTCTCCTCCTGCCCCTCCCTCCCTCCCCTCCCGACTCTAAAAAAACAAAACAAAACAAAACTGTGGAATTCCCTTCAAAGCCTCAGAACATTATTTTGAATACTTTCATGGTTGCAAGTCTATTTAAAAATTAGTTTTTCCTTAAATCAACTCTATTGAAATATAGTTTACATATAATAAAGTACTCAGATTTTAAATGATTGATGAGTTTTGACAAATTATACACCTGTGTAAATACTGCCACAATCAAAATATAAAATATTTTGGGACACCTGGGTGGCTCAGAGGGTTAGGCATCTGCCTTTGGCTCGGGTCATGATTCCAGGGTCCTGGGATAGAGCCCCACAGATCGTGCTCAGCAGGGAGTTGCTTCTCCCTCTCCCTCTGCCTTTCTCCTGGCTTGTGCTCTCTCTCTCTCTCTCTCTTTCACTCTCTCTCTCAAATAAATAAATAAAATCTTTAAAAATATATATAAAATATTTCTACCACCCCAGAAAGCCCCTTCAGACATAAATGCAAACGTCAAACTTTTTAGTTTGGGTTTAGAAACCCCCAACAGATCTAGCGTTGAGCCAAGTAAATGAGTGGGGCAGCAGAGCGGACACATGCTGCTTTGTACCTTGTGACGTTGGTGGCCTGTGGACTGACCTAAGGCAGCGCTGAAGGGGGGTTCATATATGACTGAGGACAGACCATTGGAATGAACCTGCAGCTTCCTGAATGGCTACTCTGATGGACGAGTTTCTGGAGCAAGAACTCATGAGTTAGAGTATTTAAAGACACATTCATTCACTTGACAACCAAGCCCCAGCTACGGACCAGGCATCGTTCCAGGCAATAGGGAAGTGGCACCCTAAAAACCATTCATCATTTTTCCTCCCTGCAGTCGCTGTCTGGTGGGGGGACATGCCAGTAGGTGAGAATGATGTAATTTTAGGAAGCAAGAAGTGCCACGAAAAAGAAAAAAAGTAGAGTGAGGGGATAGAAAATCATGGTGAGCTATTTTAGGAAAGATAATACGGCCATGTAACACATCTTTATTTTATTTTCATTTTGTGGAGAAATCACAAGGCTGATTCTACCGTAAGCTGCTTTCTAAAAGTGACATGGGATCTTCCTTAAAATGTATTTTGCAAAGTACTATTATCTGTTATATATATATTTTAAAAGTGTATGTTGGGGGAAGGGGGCTCCATGGCTGGAGAAGTATGGAGAAAGTTGGATAAAACAGTTGAGCCGTTCTTCACCAAAGACTTTCTCAGAGTCTTTAATATACTAATATGAATTGTAAATATTCATGAGGCAGGATGATAGTAAGCAAAATTTCCCAAACTTTTTTTCTCTTGGGAATGCTTTCAACTTGAAGCATCTCGAGTGTGGGGTGTTCTGCATGGCACCTTGTGGGAAACTCTGCTCTAGAGTTCTCATGCAGCAACAGAGAGGCTCAGTTACTTGGGCAAGTGAGGCGGGTGGAAGAAGCCTCCACTTACTGAGTATCCCTCACATGTGCGACACCCACTGTGATTCACGCAGGGGGCCGGGTGCTCAAATGTGGAGGCCCCACAGCAGCACCGTGAACAGGAATCATCACTGCTCCCTTTTCGTAGCAGGGAAGCTGCTATCGGAGAGGTTAAGATACGGAGCCAAGGGTCACGCCGTTCCTTGCAGAGTCGGGATTGGAGCCTCCACTTGTTTGACTCTGAATCCAAACTATCCAAACCCATAACACTGTGTTGTCTAAAGGATGGTGGAGGGTGATGGCAGCCCAGCTAGCCAACCTTTTCCTTCTCCCATCAGGGCATCCACATAGACTCTTAAACCCCGTGTTCTATTTCTCCTGCAAGTGTCGAGTATTTGTTGTGCCGTGTCATGCTGGCCATGGACTGGGTTCTCGGTAAGGTCAAGCAGCCTGGGGGGTGGTGCCAGGGTCCAGTCCACAGAAGCTCAGTAGGTGGGGCCCGACGGCTGTGACCCTGAGTGGCCCTGGCCAGAATGCTCTGCTGGAACCATCCATCCATTTCTTCCCCTTGCTGGCATTTTCTCCCTTGTGGCCACGGATCTTCTCATTCCTCTCCATCTGCTGAAGCCATTGGAATGAGGCGCCCGCGTGTACGCCAGCATGTCTGCCAGGACACCCGGAAGGCACCCAGACCCGACAGGCCTGCAGTGGCCAAACGCTGGTGATGAAGTTGGCTCTGTGAGGGGGCATAGGACGTGGAAAAGTGCCGGCTGGCTCTAGGTGGAGTCTCCCACCTAGTATCGGGGGGAGAAAATAGGGGGTTTCTGTATTTCCTGGAAAGAGCAACGGCATACCTTTCAGGAGAGACCTGAGACAGATTTTTTCTCCCACTGTGCTCACCTTCCTCTCATGAGACTGCTGGGGGGTTTGGTAGAGGTTGGCCACTCTTACTAATTCATTACTAATTTGGTTAGAGGGAGACTGGCCTTTTCTGAGCTTTATGCTCAGAAACTCAGGTGTTCCACAGCTGAGCTCCCTGTCCCCCCTCTCCGTATACACCCCTCCACCTGTGGCCGCTGTCTCCACACATGGCCTTGCCCCCTTCCTGGCACTGGGGCTGGAGACTCTGCCCCTTTTCTTCCACCTTGAATCGGTGACAGCCTTGTCTTCAAGCTCTGCAGGTCCATCCCTGCATCCCCACTGCCGTCCTTTGGTCCAGACCTCATACTCTGTCCCAGCTGTTCTGACAGCCCTCCTGCTGGTGCTACCTCTAATGCCAGCCATGTGCCAAGCCGTCAAGAGGCCTCTGCAGCAACAGGGTACTGGGATTTTTAGAAGCAGCTTTGAACTAGACTCATAACTGAGCCCCGTGCTGGGCAAAACGAGCCCAGAAGACATAGTTATCGAGACCAAGAAGGGGAAGGTAATTCTGTCCAGAGACTGAGCAAAGACACAGACAATGACTGTGTGCTGTGGGGAACTTGAGTCGTATGACCCTGATGAAGTTTGAAGGGCAAGCTGTGTGGCAGCAGGCGCTGCAAGCAATCTAGTGCTGCATCACAAAGCAACCCGAAACCTAGTGCTTCGAACAATGACAGCATTCAGTTTGTTCACACATCTGCCATCTGTGTAAGGCTTGGTGGGATAGCTCATTTCTGTTCCACTTGGTGTGAAGGCTGGGGCTGGAATCCCTCTGGAGGCTCTTTCAGTAACATGTCCGGCAGTGGATGCTGGTTGCAGATGGAAACTTTAGCTGGAGTTGGCGGGAACAGCGACATGTGACCGCTCCATGAGCAGGGAAGACTGGGCTTCCTTACAATGTGATGTCTGGTTTCTAAGGATCCCAAGAGAGGAGCCAGATGGATCCTCTATCAGGACTTAACTTCAGAGGCTGCAGAGCATCAGTTCTGCTTCATTCTCTTCATTAGAAGCAAGTAACAAAGATCAGCCCTGATTGAAGGGGAGGGAACACAGACCCCACCTCTTGATGAAGGAATGTCGTTGTCACACTGGAAGACATGCATGTAGGACAGGAGATACTGGGGTAGCCATCCTCGTAAAATACAGTCAGCCACAGCAGGGAACAGAGCTGGAGGCAGGCAAGGTCTAGGATCTGTAGCATCTTCAATACCGTACCAAAGGCATGGGTTTTTATCTTGTAGGAGGCAGGGGGGCCAGTGAGCCATGTTAATTTGGAGATAGCCTGCTCACATCTGAGTTTGAGAAAGCTGTCTCTGGGGTGGTGGGATGGAGGGTTTTAAGGGGGCAGCCAGTGAGAGATTGCTGCAGTAATCCAGGGAGAGAGGGGGGCCCGAGACAAGACATGACCTGCACACACAGTGCAGGTCGAGTAGGAGAGGCGCCAAGGAGAAATCAGGGGGCTTCCACCAATTTTGATTCAGGAGGCCTGGGTTTGGGCCTGACTTCTATATTTCAAAGACACCACCACCTCCCACCAGGTGATTAGGGATCAAAACTGAGTTAAGAGCCACCAATTTAGCCCAGTTACCTCACAGGGAAATCAAGGGCCCAAGAGGCCCGGCACTGGCTAAGGGTTGCATGGTGGGGTGAGAGGCAGGCCCCAAACTGGTCCACCCCAGGCATCCCAAGGGCCTGGCCCTTAAGCCCAGAGGGCCGGCTGCATGCAGGATGCTGTGCAGGCATTTGGGATCCCCCTCTCTGGACTTCAGTTTCCCCGTTTGTAAAAGACAGTGGGACTAGTTTTCCAAAATACCTTTATCAAAAAATCTTAAGAATTCCAAAATATGAGGTGAAGCAGAGCAAAGGCTCCCTAGGGAGGCAGGGGTGGAGTGCTACCTCTGCCTCTAGATGTAGAGGCTTCCTTCCATCCCTGGTGAGGAGCTAGGTGGCCACGGGCTCAGGCAGGAGGCAGTTGGGAGAGGCATGTGGTTTTGTGGGTGTAATGGCCTCCTTGGATTTGGAAACTGTGAGCATGATGTGTGGGCAGGCAGCCAGTGCCGGGCCCTGTCAGAAGCCCCAGGCTGGCCTCACAAAGGCTCTGCCCCGGCAGGTAGGAGAGGGAATGTCAGCTCTGATCCCACAGCCCGGAGAAAGGCCCCTGCACAGGAGGTGGGCTCAGCTGTGCAAGGAAACGGAAATGAAGGTGGAGCCCCAGTAGCTGTCCTAAGATGCCAGCCCTTCAATTAAGGGAAGAACTTGGGCAGGCTATGACACATCAGGGCCCTCCCACCCTTCCCTGAAGGAAAAGTGCAGTCTCCAGAAAGGGACACCTCACAGGGGAGCTCAGCGATGTGGGGCTCCTGGCTCTGAGCCTGCTCTGGCCCAACCCACCAGCCGAGAACCCAGGAAATCCCAGAGCTCAGCCTGGAGCCAAGTCCAGATGCTACAAACCGCTGTCCACCCTCCGCGTTGGGTATCTGTCCCATCAATCCAAAGCTCACATCCCCATTTCCTCATACCTACAGGACAGGCATATGGGGTGCAGTAGGAGGCAGAGACAATGGCCTGGGGCCTTCCCAGGGCCCCTATTATCCATCCAGGAGAAGCAAGCACAATCACAGATACCCCAGATAAGAGGTGATAACAAGCTGGGGGGGGGCATTCAAACCAGGCGGTTTGCATCTTCATGGTGCATTAGCGGGGAGCCTTGGAGAATGGGTGTTAATGGTGGAGAGGAGAATGGAGGACAGCTCAAGAGGCATGAAGCAGTGTGACCTAGGGCTTGTTGTACCCCTGGGAGTGACCAGGACAGGCTGGAGAGTTGCCTCCATGCCTCCGAGGACACAGGAGGGAGGGCAGAGCAGTGCCCACTGGACACGGTGGTGCAGCAAGGGAAATCAACAATGCTGAGGGCCCTGGATGTGGGTCTGGGGAGTCGGGCCTTTGCCTCGGGGGCGCTTCTCCAGCCCTGTGGTTTTGCGGGGCCATTTATGCTGACCGGGATGTGAATGGCAGGAATGGAGGGAATGGCTGACGGCGCTGAGCCAGCGCACAGGGTAAAGCACTGGTGTTACCATGGTGCTGCTTCACCCTCAGGACCCTCCCATGACGGAAGTGTCCCCAGGTAACCAGTGAGCAAACGGGCCAGACGGCTGGGCCTCCCTGCTGCAGAGGTCCCACAGGGGAAGGCCAGGGTCACACACAGCAGGGCTGGCTGTCCCGAGGCCTCACCGGCCAGTGTCTCCCCCGCAGGTGTTCGTGCTCTGCCACGGCCTCCTGCAGCTCTGTCAGCTCCTGTACAGCGCCTACTTCAAGAGCAGCCTCACCACCATCGAGAAGCGCTTTGGCCTCTCCAGTTCCTCCTCGGGTCTCATTTCCAGCTCGAATGAGGTAAGCAGGAGGTTCTGGTGCACCCGACCGCACGTGTGCACCCCCCGAGCCCAGGGTCCGGTTGGGGGCTCTGCGAGGGGCAGGGGAATGGGGAGCTGGGACGTACCCATGGGGGATAGGAACGGGTAGATGCAGCAGGCGTGGTGGCAACTACATTTCCTGAGGCTTCCCTGCACCCAGCCCTGAGCAAAGAGCTCTGGCAGCGCCTGACCCTGGGGCCTCGTCACAGCAGCCCTGTG
Organism: Mirounga angustirostris; assembly: GCF_029215605.1. Lineage (NCBI taxonomy): Eukaryota > Metazoa > Chordata > Mammalia > Carnivora > Phocidae > Mirounga > Mirounga angustirostris. The sequence continues at coordinate 125,579,728 of NW_026991709.1, forward strand.
AGCAGGTGCTCTACTCCTCCCACCTGACGGATGAGCCTTCAAACTCTGTGTCTCTCTGATTGAGTTCTAGGGCCACGCACAAGCTGACGTGGCTCTGCTCGTCCGCAGTCCGGGGGCGGACGAGTCTTAGGCCTGCAGGTGGAGAAGCAGCCCCAGGCCCGAGCCAGAGCTGTGCAGTGGCCTTCACTCCCAAACAAGCTCGGATCTCTGTGACCTCCCGGCAACGGGGATTTCACACTGTCCCTCAGTGACCGCACATCAGAGTTGGAGGAGGATGGGGCGGCCCCAGGGACCCGGAGTGGGAGGTCATTGGGCAGAGTCAGCCAGGGGTCACTGGAAACCAGGGAGGGAGAGGCCGGGGACGCAGCCGAGCTCCCTCCGTTGTGGCCACCACACCGGTGGCTCCACGTGAGGAGATGGGGCTCCCTGGCCTGGCTTCTCTCCTCTTTCCGCAAGGCCCACTGTTCCGGGATGGAGGCATGGCCTCCCCCTCCCAGAGCAGAATTCGATCCTCCCTTGACTTAGTGGAATTCAGGTCCATGTAGTAATCTAGAGCCTGGCCTCCGCCAGGGCAGCTTCTAAGATGGAGCCATAAAAGAAAGTGGGGTGCCTCCTAGCACCACCCTCAGCCGCCACCTTTCGGTGTCCCCACCCCCCATCCTGCTCCCAGCTGGAAACGCTCCTTTGCCCTTCACTCGTTCACCCTCAGGGGCCTACACAGCAGTGCCCTCAGGAGCCCCTGCCCTGTGCCAGATTCCCCTTGCAGTCCTAGGAGTGGGGGTGTCTCTGCATAGCCATGGTCTCCAGATGAGGAAGCTTGCATCTAAAGCCCAGGTGCCCCATCCAGGCTGGCCACATCCATGCACACAGGGCAGCCAGTATCTGAGCCCAGGTCTGTCTGATGGCCCCCATGCTAAGGCCTCCCTCTGAAGCCCCAACCCCCCTTTCCACCAGTCCTCCCCACTCCCTTGTCCACAGCCCTGCTCTGCTCCAAATCCTCTCCTCCAAGCACATGGCCAGAGTCTGTCTCGGTGCCCCTCTCTGCACACACTCCCCCCAACATGGGCTGTCTTCCGCACCTGGGACATGCAGGGACTTGCCCACATGCAGCGCTGTGGCCCATCAGTCATCCCTGCTGGCCTCAGGCCCTCTCCTCTGAACTCCCTCCCAGAGTCACTGCTTCCTGTCTGTGTCTGTGTGTTTTAGGGTGTGTATATGTGTGTGCGTGCACACTTGTGTCTGTCTGTGCGTCTGTGTCTCGGCTTCCTGGTGATGCCGGTGACCGGTCTACCTCTCCATGTAGGTTGTGCTCCTGCAGCTTGGCCAGCTCCCGTATAGCACAGATCACAGCACAGGGACCTGGCAGTCCTCCCACGGACTGCACCCTCCTCAGGTTGGCCTATGACTTTAATAATGCCCCTGGCACATCTTGTCCTCACTCATGAAGGGAAAACAGAATCTCTGACATCTGGGTCACTGCAGTCCTATCCTAAGACCCTGGCAGGCATCACTGATCAACCACAGTCGTCTTTCCAGCTGAGTCCAGACTCTGACTCCTTCTCAGCACGGTGTTCTAGGCACGCTACTAATCAGTAACAGATTAGTATCAGGCTGCTGCCCAGTCTGAGAACCTTCCAGGCTGATGGGTGAGTGATCGGGAGAGGAGGGCTGGGTGCAAAAGGCCAGTGGCAGGATGAGGAGCTTGGCTGATGGGAGAAGACATGGGCATCTTGCCCTGTGAAGCAGCCGCTTCTCCTGCCCACTGCTAAAGGCCAGGCCTGAGCAGACAAAATCAGAGGGAGCCCTAGAGGCCCCACCCTTAATGCCTCCCACCAGTTTGCCTGGGGCCTCCTGGGTTTGGGACACTGATGGGCAGGGATGTGTTACAATGGGGCTTGGGTTGTAGAAGGGCTGAGGGGCTGAGTGGTGGACTATAGAGGCCCTCCCCTCCTTAGCTAGAATAGCTTCATGTATATATATAAAATGATATATTGTATCATATTGTATCATATTGTATCATATTGTATCATATTATATCATATTATATCATATCATATCGTATCATATCATATTATATTATATTATATTATATTATATTATGGAAAAACTGTTTTTGCAAAGGGACTCCACTGCTGAAGAAAGGTTTGGGGACCCAGGACTTAAGCCAGCATCAGCCATAACAGCTGTGGAGGTCCCACTTCCTGCCGAGAAATGAGCACACGCCCTGGGAGTGCTGGAAGGGCCAGTCCAGATGGGCAGGGCCGGGGCACCCCAGGCCTTCCTCCCCCTTTGGGGCACTCTGCCATCCCTCACCCAGACCTTTTAAAGTCAGTTTCAGTTAGTTTAGCTGGTGTAGTCTCACACTTACAATCATTTCTTGAAAAAATGATAAGAGAAAAACATGGGGAGATAAAATCTAAGAAGCTTAAGAATAATGCTTTGCTTCCAGGTATGGGTTTCAGAATCTCCTAGAATGATATCTGGCCAGGGGCTAGAGCCACCCCCTGGATCAGGCTGGGCTGCTTCCCCACACACCTTCACATCCCCTTTTTGTGTGTGGTCTTCTGGGCAATTGTGTCCTCTTGAACAAGCCTATCATTTGTTCATTCATTTACTTACTCAACAAATAGTTGATGAGCACCAACTATGTGTCAAACACCGCTGTAGGTGCAGGGAGGCAGGAATGAATAGACAGAAATCTCTGCTCGTATATCATTCTAGTGATAAATATAACATTTGTTTATAGAAGTAAATAAAACTTGGTAGATCAGATTATAGTAAATATATTGAAGAAAAGTAAAGTCATGGAGGGGAGTGGTGGTTATATTTGAAATAACTAAATTATAAAAATATTCAAATGTAATTTAAATTATAAAATATATTTAAATATAACTTAGATTATAAGTGATATTTAATTATTATAAATATAAGTTATACTTAACTCCTTTTTTATTGAGATATAATTGACATTTAATGTGATATTATTTTCAGGTATACAACATAATGATTGGACCTTTGTATATATTGCAAAATGATCACATTTGATCACATTAATGACCACAATAAGTCTAGTTAACATCCAGCACCTCACATAGTTACAACTTTTTTTTCTTCTGATGAGAACTTTTAAGATCTACTCTCTTAGCCAATTTCAAATAAACAGTACAGTGTTATTAACTGTTGTCACCATGCTGGGCATCACATCCCAGTACTTCTTTTATAACTGGAAGTTTGTACCTTTTGAGCACCTTCACACATTTCACCCACCGTCACCCCCTTATTTTTCAGAGAAGCCCTTCATAAGAAGTTTCCATCTCAGCAAAGGTCTAAAGTAGGTTAGATGTCAGGGGAGCCCTGTGGACAGGTAAGAGAAGGGGCAGCAAGTACAAAGGCCCTGAGGAGGGTATTTGTGTGCAGCTAGGAGAACAGCTGGAGGCCGAGCAGCTGGGGCAGAGGGGAGGAGAGGGATGGAGGAGAACAGGTCAGAGCCTTCACGGGGAAGCAGGCTCTGGGACAGACTTTGCCTTTACTCTTTTGGGTTTGAACGGAGGTAACGTGGTCTGACGTGTCAGCAGGACCGCTCTGGCTGCTGGGTGGAGAATAGGCTGCAGGGAGGCAAGAGTGGAGGCAGGAGACCCAGGGAGGAGGCTGCTGTAAGAGGTTCAGATAGGATACTGCAATGGCTCAGACCAGAAGGTAGTGATAGAGGTGGAGAGAAGCAGCTTCCAAGGGGCTGCTGAAGGTCCAGCCAGCGGGATTGCTGACAGCTGCATGTGGCTGTGAAAGAGCAGTCAGGGATGATGCCCAGGTGTTTTGCTTGAGCCATTGGTAGGATGCAGGTGCCATTTACTGAGCTGAGGATGACTGGGGTGGGGGGGGACCAGGTTTTCAGGGGGAAGATGAGGCGTGACGTTTGAGTGTGCTAAGCCTGTGAGAATTAGAAGCACACACAGAACATGGAAAGCCATGGGACCAGATGAGCTCACCAGGACAAGAGCGGAGGTTCAGGGACTGAGCTATGAGAGTTGGGAGTTCAGGGAGGCGAGGAGGAACCAGCCAAGGAAATGGAGAAGGAGCCGCCTAGGGGAAGAAAACTAGGAGAAGGTGGTATCCAGGAAACTCAGTGAAAGAAATGTTTCATGAAGGAATGGTCATCTGAATCACACGGTGCTGAGAGGTCAAGTAAGAAGAAAACTGAAATTTGGCCAGTTGGTAATCTTGATAAGAACCACATACCAAGACTCTGTCTCCTATTTCCTGAGACGGGGCACCTGCTTTTCCAGCCAGAAGGAGATTGTGGTGTGGACAGGGCAGGGCTGTGGGTACTGACATTCAGGGCTCCCCCAGTCCAGATGAGCTTACATTCTGGGCCAGAGGATCATCTCTTTGGATGGAGTTGTAGTCAGAAGATCTGCCAACACCCTGTTTTATCATTTAAGACCTTGCTCCCTAAGCTGGGCCTTCACTTCCCTTCCCTGGCTCAGGGTGGGGCTCAGAGACCACACCTTCCAGGGAGCACCAAGAACATGGAGTTACTGATGTTTACAGCTGGGAAGAAGGAACTTAGGGGTGACTTAGTCCTCCTCCCTCACTGACAGGAGTGGAAGTAAGCCCAAGGAGGGCCAGGGGCAGGTCAGTAGCAGAGCTGCTGGGGCAGAAACCCACTTCTCCGAGAGGCAGTAGACCAGTCCAGTTAAGACTGGGTGCTTTAAACTCATGCAGTCCCTGTTCAAGCTACCTCCTAATCTCATGGCCAGGACAAGTTACTGACTATTCTGAGTCCCACTGTTGTCACAAAAAAGAGAGTTGTTGCATGATGAAATGAGACAGTACACATTGCTTGGTGGTTATTCTGACCACCAAGCCAACATCCCTAGGGCATTTAGTTAGAGAGTATGTGCTGTTCCTAGGAGGCAGCCAGAACTGGAAGCTTCCTTGGACTTTGCCCCAAGAGGTTTGGGCCTAAGATGGTTGAAATTTAGGCTATGAGCTTTTCATGGTCTCTAGATGCTTCCCTTTGTCTGATCCAGGAGGCTGAGGCTGGGAAGGGACAATAGGGGAGAGCTGAATCAGCACATCCTGGGCCCACTGTGAGGCTCTCTGGGTGAGGCTGACACTAGGTGGCCTCTTGCCTCTCTGCTTCTCCTGGGCCAGCTACAGTCAGGTCTTCTCTGTGGGTGAGTAGGGACGAAGTCTCTGGTCTCACTCAGCCCCTCTGCTCTCTCTGCAGATCAGCAACGCCATCCTCATCATCTTTGTCAGCTACTTTGGGAGCCGGGTGCACCGTCCACGGCTGATTGGCATTGGGGGTCTGCTCCTGGCTTCGGGTGCCTTCGTCCTCACCCTCCCACACTTCCTCTCAGAGCCTTACCAGTACACCGTGGCCAGCGTTGGTAAGTGGCCTCCAGCCCCCGCTTCAAGGGGATGTGGAAGGAGTGGGCATCTCACCAAAGTTGGTGGGGATGCTTCTGGGGCAGTGGATACCACTCCAGGCCATGCTGTCCTCTCCCACCAGAAAGGGTCTTTGGCTTTCATTGTTTCGCTTCTCCCCAAAGCACATCTGAAAGTGAAAACATACGAAATGATGTAGGGGGTATAGCTCAGTGGTAGAGCATCGGACTGCATACGAAATGATGTAGGGGGTATAGCTCAGTGGTAGAGCATCGGACTGCATACGAAATGATGTAGGGGGTATAGCTCAGTGGTAGAGCATCGGACTGCATACGAAATGATGTAGGGGGTATAGCTCAGTGGTAGAGCATCGGACTGCATACGAAATGATGTAGGGGGTATAGCTCAGTGGTAGAGCATCGGACTGCATACGAAATGATGTAGGGGGTATAGCTCAGTGGTAGAGCATCGGACTGCATACGAAATGATGTAGGGGGTATAGCTCAGTGGTAGAGCATCGGACTGCATACGAAATGATGTAGGGGGTATAGCTCAGTGGTAGAGCATCGGACTGCATACGAAATGATGTAGGGGGTATAGCTCAGTGGTAGAGCATCGGACTGCATACGAAATGATGTAGGGGGTATAGCTCAGTGGTAGAGCATCGGACTGCATACGAAATGATGTAGGGGGTATAGCTCAGTGGTAGAGCATCGGACTGCATACGAAATGATGTAGGGGGTATAGCTCAGTGGTAGAGCATCGGACTGCATACGAAATGATGTAGGGGGTATAGCTCAGTGGTAGAGCATCGGACTGCATACGAAATGATGTAGGGGGTATAGCTCAGTGGTAGAGCATCGGACTGCATACGAAATGATGTAGGGGGTATAGCTCAGTGGTAGAGCATCGGACTGCATACGAAATGATGTAGGGGGTATAGCTCAGTGGTAGAGCATCGGACTGCATACGAAATGATGTAGGGGGTATAGCTCAGTGGTAGAGCATCGGACTACATACGAAATGATGTAGAGCTTTGGAGCAGCCCTGACTTGCTGAGATCAGAGCGTGCAGCTGGTGACTCGCCTCCCCCTCTGATTCCCTGTAATTCCCTGTGCTTCATGCAAGGAATGATCCAGTACACACAAGGGGGGATGCTTTCGAGCAGCGCCTGTGATGGGCTTGGCGGAGGGTCAAAGCATTGCCCATGATGAGATCTGCGGATTTTCTGCGCGTTTAATCATGTGTTTAATGCTTCCTGACATTTGTACAATCATCCATCATTCTTTAGGTTATAATACACATAAACTGTGATCTCATTTGATTTTCCTGGACACCTGTGAAAGGTAGAGAAAAGGTCTAAGATGAGAACTTGGCACTCAAAGTTGTCTAGTAACTTTCCCAAGGGCACCAGTTAGGGAGAGACAGACCCAGGTCTCCTGATTCTCAGACAAGTGGCCCCTTCTGCAACACAGAGTCTCTGGTTCTTAGTGATATGCCCTGTGGTAGGGAGAGATGTATGAGGATTTTGCATAAGTAATAAATAAGGAATTAAATAACACGAACTTGCCTGGTAAGAGTTCCCTTGTCTTTAAAAAATTATTTTATTTTTAATATGAAAAAATCAAAATATAGCAAAGTAAATAATACAACAAACACTTATATACTGATATGAAGATAAATCTGTTTTCCTTCAGATACCTCTTCTTTTTTTCTTTTGACAGTTTTATTGAGACCTAATTCACATACCATACAGCTCACTGTACATTTAAGGTGTTTGGGTATATTATGGTTTTGGGGTGTGTGTGTGTGTGTGTGTGTATGTTTTCAAGTAGGCTCCATGCTGGGCATGGAGCCCAACACAGGGCTTGAACTCATGACCCCGAGATCAAGACCTGAGGTGAGATTAAGAGTTAGAGGCTTAACTGACTGAGCCACCCAGGAACCCCTCTTATGTTATTTTTTAATTGTGGTAAAGTATATATAAAACATAAAAGTTGGGGCTCCTGGATGGCTCATTCTAATTAAGCGTCTCCTTTTGGCTCAGGTCGTGATCCCAGGGTCCAGGGATCAAGGCCCACATTGGGCTCCCTGCTCTCTGGGGAGTCTGTTTCTCCCCCTGCCCCCTCCCCCAACTCATCGTGCTCTCTCTCTCTCTCTCTGACTGAAATAAATAAATAAAATCTTAAAAAAAACATAAAAGTTGCCATCTTAACTAATGGAAGTGTACAATTCAGTGGCATTAATTACATTCATGATACTGAGCAACTATCACCACTATTTCAATAATTTTTTCATCAACTCCAAACAGATACTGTACCCATTAAGCAATAACTCCCCACTCCTCTCTCTCCCTAGCCTCTGGTTATCTCTAATCTGCTTTCTGTCTCTATGAATTTGCCCATTCTAGGTATTTCATATAAGTGGAATCATACAATGTGTCCTTGTGTATCCCGCTTATTTCATTTTGCATCATGTTTTCAAAGTTCATCCATGTTGTAACATGTTGTAACATGTATCAGAACTTCATTTCTTTGTGGCTGAATAATATGCCATTTTATGGGTACAGTACACTTTATGTATCTACTCACCTGTTGATGGACTCTTGGGTTGCCAGATGCCTCTTTTTCAAAAAGAAATAAGACAAGGGTTATTATGCTAAGCGAAATAAGTCAGTCAGAGAAAGACAAATACCATGTGATTTCAGTCATATGCACAATTTAAGAAACAAAACAGGTGAACATAGGGGAAGGGAAGGAAAAATAAAATAAGACAAAAACAGAGGAGACAAACCTTAAGAGACTCTTAACTATGGGAACGACTTGCTTCAGGGGAAAGGGGTGGGGTTGCCGGAGGGGAGGGGGGTGGGGGATGGGGTAACTGGGTGATGGGCATTAAAGAGGGCACTTGATGTAATGAGCACTGGGTGTTATATGCAACTGATGAACCACTAAATTCTACCCCTGAATATATACATACACCATATGTTAACTAAATTGAGTTTAAGTAAAAAATTTTTAAAAATTAAAAAAAAAAAAAAAAGAAACATTAACTCCTTCTTGGCTCCTCACTTCCTCCCCCACAGGAGGTGGCCACTCGCCTGTAGTTTGTGTGCTTAAGTTCATTGCATATCAGTATACTTTTTCCTTCTAGTGTTATGTCTTATTTCTTTAGGCTTATCTTTCTTCTTCTACTGGTTTGGAAGTTATACAGTATTAGTTATCCTTATGTTGAAACATTTAAAAATTATTAGAGAGTAAGATTGACTTTTCATTGGGGGTGACACATAGTTCTGTAAATTTGAACACATTTATAGATTTGTGTAGCCACCACAGTCAGGATATAGAACAGTTCCATCACTCCGACATGTCCATCATGCTATTCTTTTATAGTCACACTCTCCCCAGGCACTGCAACCACTAGCCCGTTTCCATCACTATAGTTTTGTGGCTTCGAGAATAACACAGAAATGGAAACATAGAGCATGTAACATCTTGAGACTGGATTCTTTCCTGGGCCATAGGCCTTTGAAATTCACTAAAGTTGTTGCATATATCAGTAGTTCATTCCTTTTTATTGCTGAGTAGTATTCTATTGTACGGATATACTACAGTTTGCCTATTCACCCATTGAAAGACATTTGAATTGTTTCCAGTTTGTACCAAGTACAAATAGAGCTGCTATAAATATTTGTGTTTAGGTTTTTTTTTTTTTGTAAATACAAGTTTATGATGTTAACATCTTTTCATGTGCTTATTTGTCATGCATATATTCTCTTTGGGAAGGTGTCTGTTCAAGCCTTCTGCCCATTTTGTAATTGGATTATTTGTTTTCTTACTGTCCAGTTTGAGAGTTCTTTATAAATTCTGGATACAAATTCTTTATTGGGCAGAAGATTTGCGAATATTTTCTCCCAGTCCTTAGCTTATCTTTTACATTCTTTTAACACTGTCATTTGCAAAGCAAAAGTTTTTCATTTTGATGAAATACAATTTATAATTCTTTTTTCTTTAACGGATCATGCTTTTGGTCCACATTTAAGAAATCTATGCCTAATTCCAGGTCAGAAAGATTTTCTCCTATGCGTGTGGTTTTTGTTTTTGGGTTTTTTTTTTTTTCTTCTTAAGTTTTATAGCTTCCCACTTACATTTAGATCTATGATCCATTTGAGTTAATTTTTTAATAAGATTCTTTTTCTTCTTTTTGCCTATGGATGTTAAATTGTTTGTGTCATTCGTCAAAAAGACTATCTTTTGGGGTGCTTGGGTGGCTCAGTCAGTTAAGTGTCTGCCTTCGGCTCAGGTCATGATCCCGGAGTCCTGGGATCGAGTCCCACTTCGGGCTCCCTGCTCAGTGGGGAGCCTCCTTCTCCCTCTGCCTGCCGCTCCCCCGCTTGTGCTCTCTCTCTCTCAAATAAATAAATAAAATCTATTTTAAAAAAGACTATCTTTTCTCCACTAAATATTTTTTGCACCATTATGAAAAATCAATTGGTCATACTTGTGTGGGTCTTTTTCTAGACTTTCTGTTCTTTTCCAGTAGTCTCTGTGTGTGTTCTTTCCCACTGTCACACTGTCATGATTCCTACAACTTTATAGTTAAGATTTTAAAACTGGGTACTATGATTCCTCCAACTTTATTCTTCTTTTGCAAAATTGTTTTATCTATTCTTATTCATTTGCCTTCCCATATAAATTTTATAAACAGCTTGTCTATCTAAGAAAGATGCTTCTGGAATTTTTATTAGAATTGCACTAGATTCACAGATCAATCTGGGGACACTGGACAAGTTTATTGAGTCTGCCAGTCCATGAATACAGTATGCCTCACCCTTACCCTTACATTTTAACACTGACCTATGACTTAACAAACTCTAAAGCTGATGAATGTCTCTATTCTCCAACAGAACAAAGTAAGGATGCTGGGATATTTTACTGCTCACTGTCCTCTTCCATCTTCCATGTTTTTGTTGACCCGTACTTTAGTTCTGCCTGTCTTTAACCTCCCCCCAGTACCCATTATTATTATAGTCGTTGTTAGTTATAAATAAGTCAGCACTTACGTGTATTTACCCACAAGTTTACTAGTTTTTTTGCTCACAATTGCTTCTTGCATTTCACCTACCCTTGTTGATTTAATTTCCTTTTTCCTGAAATATATTCGTTAACATGACTTGCAGGTGGGCCCATGAATGAGAAAATCTCTAAGTCTGTGTCTGAAAATGTCAGTTTTACCCTTGTCCTCGCATTATGGTTTGGCTGCAAGCAGGATTTTAAACTCATAGTTATTTCTTCTCAGTGCCTCTGTCTTCTGGCTCCTCTTTCTGGTATTGGGACTTCTCCATCAGTCTCATCGTTAATCCTTTCTGGTAATTCCGTTTTTTCTCTCTAGTTGACTTTAAGATTTTCTCCCTTCTTTGTGGTCTTGCATGTTTACCATATGGTGTCTAAGTATAGGTTAATTTTTACTTATCTGTTTGGAAGTTCAATGTGCTATTTCTTTTGAAGATTAAGGTTTTTCTTTGATTCTGAAAAACTCTCAGCCAGAAACATTCCCGATATTGCATAGCCCTATTTTCTCCATTCTGTCCTCTAAAAATCCATATAATGTATTATATATAAAATATATAAATATATAATATATAACATAAAATATTTTATATGTTATAACATATAAAATAAATATATAATATAGTATATATAATATGTATATACATAATACATTAATGTATTATATATGTACATTAATGTATTAATGTATTATATATAATACATTTTGATGTCTGGCCTTCTCATCTTTTGTCTTTCATAGTTTCAAGTGCTTTATTCATCTAAGCTGCCTCCTGGTAATTTCCTCAAGTACGTCTTCTTGCTCACTTAGTCTCCCTTCAGCTCCCTTAATCTGATCCAACTCATACTCTACATTGTACATTTTAATGGCTCTATATATTTTGCTAATTTCTAAAAGTTATTATGTTAGTTTTTCAAATCTCTCTGCCCTGTTTTCATGATTTTTGATATTGCCTTATGATTTCTATTTACTTTGGTCTCTTTAATTATTTTAAACAAATTTATTTTATAGTCTTTTTCAGTTTGCTCCCCTTAGCTAAAGTTTTGAGGCTGCTAAAATGTTTTGTGTTTGCTTGCTCTTGTTCATGGTGGATTATTTCCTGTATGTTTTATAATGTTTGACTGTGGGATCATTTGCAGTGGGATTTTTTTCCCCTGTAAAAATTTTGTGTGGTCTGGGTTGGGGAAATAGCCTTACAAAGTGGTTTTGCATTTGCATTCACTCGGCACCCCAGGAACAACATTGCTTTGGAGCTAATTTTATGATAATTTATTGGCTTGGGATAAACTTGTACATGTTTTGAAGGAAGTAAGAAGTGGCAGTGGCTTTGTGATGAGCAGCAATGAGAGTCCACAAATGCTCATCCTTGGCCCACTGTATTGGAGGTGAAGATGTCTGAGAATAAGTAAGCCACCAAAGGATATGCTAAGGGAATAACTGATTCTGATTCCTGTTTACCTGCTTACTTAAATGTCAGGTGCTTTTTTTTTTTTTTTTTTTTTTTTTGGTCTCATCTAGAGGTCAGGTTCAAGAGTTGAATCACTTAGAATGATAGAAGGGATTCCTTTTTTTTTTTTTTTAAGATTTTATTTATTTATTTGAGAGAGAGAGAGAATACACATGTGAGCTGGGGAGATGGGCAGAGGGAGAGGGAGGAGACACCCTAATGAGCAGGGAGCCCTATGTGGGGCTCGATCCCAGGACCCCAAGATCACGACCTGAGCCAAAGGCAGACGCTCAACAACTGAGCCACCCAGGTGCCCCGAAGGGATTCCTTTATGGGTTCTGAGACTTCTGGTAGGGACAAACAGGAGGCTGGAACGGAAAAAGAATGGAGCCAGAGTAGCAGTGTCTAATGATGAAATGTCTGCTGGGTTCTGATCATGGGGATCTTTTCCCCACCTCTATGTAAATCACCAGTGAATTAATCTTTTCTCATGAATGCATTGTGGCCTTGTATCTATTTGGACTGTGTAGAGACTGAGTTCTTCTTCAAGTAGGTCCAGGTGGAAGACAGACCCAAACCTAGGTGTCCTGCCATGCTCTTTCTCCTCCTCAGTCTAGACAAGGGATTTGAGGCCAGCTCTGAAGGAGAGTCAGGCATTGCTGTCTACCGTCCCAGAGAGCCCTGTGCCAAGCCCACTCCAGACCCAGGGTCCCTGCCCTTCCCCAGCAGCATGAGGACTGGGTTAATGAAATCAGCAGGGGAGCCCGGGGCACTGGGGCCAGGCTGAGGGGAGGGCATCCTGCCAGGCACCACACACTGTGGGTTGGTGGGTTGGCTGCCCAAAGCCTGGGCCACATACCAATGGCATTTGCTTCGCACAGAGCAGCCACCACAGAGGGTGGTTAGAGATGGGCGGGCCTCTGAAAGCAATCACTCTGCTCCTTGTTAGGGATAGTCCGTTGGCTGGGGTTCAGCCCACCATGATCCTCCTTGCTCAGAGGGAAACACTCTGCCATTCCCTCCTTGACCTCAGTGCTCTTAGACAAACTCCACTGAGAGGGAACTGAAGGGGACTGGGACAGGGACCACAGCTGGCCTCTCAGCCTGCAGGGAGGAACCACAGGCCAGGAGAATCAACTTTTTCATTGTTTTTGCTCGTTTCATCTGTGTAAATTCTATTTGCAACAACGAGGTCCGGCAGTCTCCCTTACTGTGGCTGGGGTCAAAACGGCAGCTGGAAGTGCTCAGGGCTGAGGCGCCTTTAGGGCATCTTCCTGGTGTCAGGAGGAGGGATGAGGAGGACTTGGCCCAGGAGCCACATCCGTGGCATCTATCTGGGGCTGTGTGCTGGGTACCAGTGCAGCATGGGTATGTGCTGTGCTAATGTGTGCAAATGAAAATATCCAGAAATCTCACTTCATGGGGAAAGTTTGAAATGCAACTCCTATCTCATATGTATTCCTACAGGAACTTTAGTTTTGAATTAGTCAAAGTGATCAGGAACAAATGAATTTTATTAAATGCACCACCCTGAGTGGTGTTCTGGAGTCAGGCAGTCCTTGGGAATGGAGACTCCCTCCCTCGGGCCACCTCCTCCACAGCTGAGGCTCAGTTCCTCCCCGTATGAAACAGACACTTGCTCACAGGGCAACGAGAGCTGGGAAGATGCTTGCTCAGAATTTAGCCTGTTAAATGTTGGCTTTTATAACTGGCAGTGGTGGGATGGGGCGCCTGGGTGGCACAGTCGGTTAAGTGTCTGACTTCAGCTCAGGTCATGACATTGGGGTCCTGGGATGGAGCCCCATGTTGGGCTCCATGCTCAGTGGGGAGTCTGCTAGTTCCTCTGCCCCTCCCCCAGCTCATGCTGGATCTCTCTCTTTCTCTCTCTCTCAAATAAATAAAATCTTTGAAAAAAATAATTGGCAGTGGTGGGGACAAGATATGTATTATGCTGGGTAAACTAGGGTCCCAAATGAGGAAGCATCCTGCTTCGTATAACAAGCTGAGTCTCATAGCTCATGGGCATGGGCTGATGGGCTGGGCATCCTGGGGGCATCTGAGCACAGCTTCTCCCTCGTCCTCACTGTAGGTCTTCTGCTCTGGCCTAGAGCAGGGCTCGTCACTCAACATAGTCCCTGCTGCATCCTCCATATGTGAGTCCATAGGATTTCTCTCAGTTGAAGCTGGGGCTGCTCTTCTGTTCTATTCCCAGACCCTAGTTGGAGCAGCCTGGTCTGATGGGAAGAGCACAGACTTCAACATTCAAATGTAGCTCAGCCATTTACTTGCCAAGGCTCCTTAAGCAAGCTCCTACTTTACCTTTCTGAACCTCAGTTTCCTTATCTGTAAAATGGGACCCATAATACCTTCACTTTCAGGGTGTTCTGAGAGCAAAATTAACACAAAGTAGTATAGGTAAAGTGCCCATGTTAGCTGTCCAGCAAATTTTTCTCTGCCTGCCCTTATTGTGACATTTGAAATTTGTTACTCATAAGTAATGACCCCCAGACCTATTATGTCTTGATTGCTGATTTCCTCCCGTTGGAGCAAAGCTACTCCAGAAATGAACATGGGAAATGAAGAGTAACTATGTATTTTAGGAAAAAAATAAAGAGGAGCTGAACATTGTGGGAATCATGGAGACCTTTAACAACTGATTGCTAATTTTAAAAAGGCCAGGCAGACATTTATGAATGTTTAGATTTTCTAAATGTCAGAGGGGTCCGGAAATGTGCCCTGGCGCCTTTAGAAAAAAGACTAGTTACCCAGCCAAGCCTCCAAGACCACTTCCGGAAGGCACAGAGAAGTCTCGGTAGATGGGAAACAGGCCAATGTGATATCAATTCCCTTAGGAGATGAAAGAAGGGTCTTCGGAAACCAGTGTCGGGCAGGACTAGGTGTAACCTGTGGAACCTCCTAAGCCAAGTCCAGAGGGAAGTCGGCCCCTACACAGACAATGGATGCACACAGGCAGGGAGCTTCCTGTAAGATAAGAGGTGGGGTTGGATTGTATTTTTGAAGCAGTCAAGAAAAGAAAGGGAAGAGTCAGCTTTCTAGTCCTTTATTCATAAATGTGTCAGCTCGTCCATGCTCATTCATCCCAAGGGTGTCCCTGAGAAAGAGGGTGGTAAGGAGGCATAAGGAAGGGAAGCCTCAGGCTCCTGAGTGACTGTATTTCTTCCTCAGTGGACAACACACAGGGCCTAGAATCAGCTCCCCAAGCCCCAGAGCAGAACCCACTCCCCTGAACTGTGGGAGCCACTCAGGGTCCTTCCACTGAGGGAACTGCTCATGGCAAACAAGCTCAGGGCTGTCCAGTGGTGAACAGCCAGCTGTGGTGTGAGATGGGTATGCTTAGAAGGTGTTCAGGGCAGGGCGGGGGGATGTGTGAGTGTGTCTGTGGGGTAACTGTGTATCAGTGTGTGTGTGAGGGAAGGTATACTGGTGTGGACGGGAGGTGGATGTATGTGGAGGTGGGAAGGGTGGGGGTGGGGCTGTGTGCGAGGGAAGAAATGCGGGGGAGGCGTGTGGAGGGTGTAGGGGGACCGTGTGGATGTGTGGAGTGTGGAGATGGGGATGTATGTGAGAGGGAAAAGTGTGTATGGCAGGGGTTGGTCGGGGCGTGGAGGTGGGGGTATATGTGGGGGGGGAAGGGGTAAGTGTGTGTGTGTTGGGGGGTGAGTAGGTGAACAGTTGGGGTAGAAGTTGTACAACCTGGCCAATTGGATCTATTTAACCTGAAAAGGAAGAGAAAACAACAAGAGGGGGGAAAAAAGTCACAAAACACATGGGGGTGATTAAATCAACTGAGAAAAAAATAGCCCCAAACAGATGAGCACAGCAAAACCTAATGAAATTTGATGTGGAACATTTTTTAATGCATAGTGTAGGAAAGAATAGAAACCAATGGGGAGAAATGATAGAAAACACTAGACTGTGGTGCTGAGCATTAGGGGAAGGCCAGGGAAGGAGCTGGGACTCCTCAGGTGAACTGGTCATTTCCATGGCAACAGGACCATGGCCTCTCTAAAGGCCCCAGCAGTTGATATGAGAGTAGTTGACCGTCAGGTTCTCTTAACATCTGCTTTGTGGGCAAGCCACAATCTCTCCCCTTGGCCAGCCTGGAAATGAGAGCCCCTTGTTCTCCTAAGTCTCCAGCTGAGGTCTGAGTAGGGACCTGAGTGTGGCTCCCCCTCCCAGTAAGGCCCACAAGGCTTGTTTAGTCATTTCCCCTGTTCAGGAATGAGGCTGGGGTGGCAGACCTGCTTGGGTCTGGGAGGAGGGGCAGTGCTGTATGGCAACCTGCATCCTGCAGGTTGTATCCTGCACCCTGCTCCCCTGGGGAGAGTCACTTCTCCAGCATTCCCAGCTGACTTGGATGTCTTGGGCGATGTGGGAGGTTGCAGGGGGGGGGTCTCCTCGGGGGAGTCGGCACACAGGGTGGGAAAGAAAGGGTGGTTACTATTCCAGGGGTTTTGGGCACCCCAGGAAAACTGTTAGGGAGTGAGGGATAGCCCTACAGAAACAGTGTGGGTCCCTGTCCCACTGGGGATTATGGCTTGAAGAAACCATTGACCTCTCCTGCAGGAGGCCTGGGGCTCCCTGAGGATCCCTGGAGGACACAGGGAGGAACTTTCTGTGCCACACCTGGTAGAGCAGAACTGTTGGCTGTGCCCAGATACCTCCTGTGGCCCAAGGGTTTGAAATGGGAACCACCAGACACATTTGGGTAGTGTACCACCCACCAGGAGGCAGGAAACCAGCAAGAGACAGGGACAAAAGGACTCTTCAGGATTCAGAGCTTGGATTGGCCACCATCAGAAAGGATGCGAGGCCCAGATCTAAAGGGGGAAACAGCACAGAGAAGTCAGGACCACCATGAGTGTGCTAGGAGGTGAGGCCTGTGGGAGGTGATTAGGTCACCAGGGTTGTGCCCTCATGAATGGGATCAGAGCCCTTATAAGAGGTCAGAGAGCTCCCTCACTCTCTTTCTGCTTTGTGAGGGCATAACAAGAAGTTGGCAATCTGCCACCCAGAAGAGGCTCTCATCAGAACCTATCTGTGCTGGCTCCCTGATCTCACACTTCCAGCTTCCAGAACTGTGAGAAATTTCTGTTGTTTACAAGCCACCCAGTCTAGGGTACTTTGGTATAGCAGCCCAGACTGATTCCATTTGATTCATTCTCCTTGGTTGGAGCCCCTCCTTATAGCCTCAGGCCTAATTTTGAGTTTTCAGGTTTTGGACTGTCATTCTTTCTTTTTTTTTTTTTCCCTCTCCTTTTTTTTAAATTAACATATAATATATTATTTGTTTCAGGAGTACAGGTCTGTAATTCATTAGTCTTCTATAATACCCAGTGCTCATTACACACATGCCCTCCCCAATGTCCATCACCTAGTTACCCCATCCCCCCACCCACCCCTCCCCTCCAGCAACCCTCAGTTTGTTTCCTATGATTAAGAGTCTCTTATGGTTTGTCTGTCTTGTTAACTATTCCTCCCTGTTTTGTGTCATTTGTGTCATTCACAAATTTGTCAGCTGTTACTGCTTTCACCCAAGCCTGTGACAACAGTGTTGAGTGGTGTGCAGTTAGGGCCATCTCCCGGGTTGCACTGGCCCATTGATGTCAGCCCTGGGCACGCTTTGAGCCAGTTCTCCCCAGAGGACTCTCCAGCCACGTGTCCGCATCTTGTCTACCAGGATATCATGACAGGCTTGTCAAAAGGCTTCCTCCAGTCAAGTAACACCATGTTACAACTTCCTGCTGGTCTACGAGCCCGACTAACAGAGGAAATGAGGTTGGTTTGGCATGACTGGCTCTTGATGAACTCATGTTGGCTCAGCTCATCATTTTTTTTTTTTTTCCAAAGAGGTCCTCATCAGCCTATTGAATAAATCTGTGAAGAGTATGTTCTGCTTCACTCCCAACTGGAGGGTGCATATTAAGCTCACATCTCTTCCAACATTTTAAATGGCTTTAAGCCACCATCCTTCTCACTCAGGTATATCTTCCATCCCTACTGTGCACTAAGAAACAGTTTGATGATGAGCCAAGCCAGGTGATGCCTTCTTCCTTGGCCTGGTGGCAATTCCTTAGGGCGCAGGGGCAAGGGTGTGCGTGGGGAAAGCTCCTCACCAGCAGGGTAACATCCAGTCTTGTTTCACCGCGCACAGTGGACCTGCCCTCTCACATCTGGCCTCCTCAATACAAGTAGGCATTTTCCCCAGGGCTCCCTCTAGTGCTGGGGTGATGGTGTGTGAGGGATGACCAGCCAGCCTCAGCCTCAGAACTAGTCTTACAAACTCAGTCGGAGAGCAGAACACAGGATCACTCTCCTTCCACTCCCTGAGCTCACTCTTTTCTTTCAAAGATATGAATCCATCCTCTCCTGATGATCAGCACTGATCTTACTTGTCTCTAGTTTCTAGACCCAGCCCCCAGGTTCTTAGAAACCTGGGCTTTATTGCCTGTCTCCAGGGTTCCACCTTCTCCCTTCTTCATTTAAATTTTTCAGTTTCTGGCCTCTTTGGATGAAAATTGATATTATTTGATCACTATGTCCCAGGTTATAATATACCCATTATTTTAATCCTAATAAGAATATCACAAGGTAGGTATTATATCTGTTTTGGAGATGAAGACATTGAGGTTCTGAGAGGCCCCCAACCAGTGAGTGGTAGAACCAAGATTTGAACTTGATTTGTCTGGTTTCAAAATATGAATCCCTTTCACTACCCCCTGATGTGTCTCAGGCTGTCAGACTTAACTCTGTCAGTTTCTGCTGGTGCAGAAGAATCTGTTCTCCTAGTTTCCCAAAACGAAACTCAGAATACCCATAGAAATTTTTTTGTAAGTGGAGACTTAGTCTAGTTGGAATAGACCACATATTATTAGCGGGGCATTATGGAGTAACAAGGCTTTGTGAACTGCACTGGGAACCCAATCACTTATGATGTGTGAACAATCCACTTTGCAAACCACTTTGAGATCTCAAATCATCTGAGTTTGGGACAGTCTGTTCCAGGCCTGCTGGTGGGTGTTGCCAGAGTTTTCGGGAAGGACTGTTGAGTAGCTGAATTTAGGAAGATGAGGAAATAGGTCCTTCAGAGTGGAACATTCTGAATGAGGTTCCAGGGGTTTGCTGATAGCCTGAGGGCTTGGCATCTTGGCCTTGTTTCCAGAAAACTCTCCAGAAGCACCCCCCGGGCCTTTTCCTATTATTCTCTTACGGATTGCTTCTGAGGCTTGGGCCTTGCCTCACTTGACCCTACTCACCCATAAACCATGCCCCCTTCTGAGCAGGGAGGTATGTGTGGCTTTCAAGGAACATGACTTGAAGGAGAACTCACTGCCGCCCGTCTGTTCCCCAGAGGAACTCTCTTCTACCAGAATGATGAGCATGACTAGTCAAAGGAAAGCCCCATTTGCCATGGCCTTCCTATGTTTCTTGACCCTTCTAGGGTCCTCTCTCAGACCTAGTTTCGGATCTTTGTGCAGAGACCTCTTACATCCTTGGCAGCCCTCCAGCTGAGCTCAGCCTGGCCACACCTGGAATGTGTGTCTTTGAACAATGGAGTGGCTAGACCTTGGTCTGCCCAGATTTGTCCTGTCTCTGTAGGTCCCATTCTGGGGAAGTAGACCTTCCTGCCACAGAGTCCCCTATCTTTCCAAGCCCACTGAGGGGTCCAGAATTAGAACTGAAACTCTGAATTTAAATTGTGGAATGAGTCAGAGGGTTGACTCACGTGCAACTGGGGTGGTGCTGGGGTAGCTGGAGGAGGAGAGAGGTCCCAGCCTGTTTCTAGTTAGCATTTCACAGCCCTGTGAAAACTGGCACAGCCAGACTTCTGGGTCTTGTGGGAAAAGAATGTGCTCTGATGAACTTGAGCCTTCCAGAAGTCTGCCTCGAGGAAGATGAGAAACAAACTGACATCCCTCTAATGAACAGATTCCCCTCCCTCCCTTTCTCGGGGCCCTCCAAGAGGGAGGAAAGCGACCTTGGGTGGGCAGGCAGCCTCTGGAGTCTGTGGTGGCTGGAATAGACAGGCATTTCTCTGACCTTACCACAGGATTTAACATGGTGGGAAGGTCAGAGCTAGCAACATCAGAAGAGGAGGGTGATGTGTTTCCATAAGTCAATGGAGAGTAACTGGGTAGAGGGCCTTTGCTGGAATGCTTGAGGAATGGGGAGAGGTGGCTCTGTCTCCTTCACATGGGCCTGAGCTCCTAAAGGAAGCTGAGAAACCACTCCAGGGAGGAGAGGGGTGGGGTGGACCAAAGAAACTGAGTCCCCCCCACCCACCATCAGTTTTGCCAAGGTCTTCTGACACAAGGTCTTTTCCTCCCCCTTCTTCCAGCCCTTGGACTCATCAATCCCTGTCCTCTAGATTTTTGGGAGAAAAGCCTAATGGTCTAAATTCTAGAAGACTCCGCTCTCACCAGAGGAAGCCGGCCATGTTTCCCCACTGCCGGAGTCCCAGACATGAGTTCTTGGGAAGCCCACACTATGCCTGTCTCTGGCATAAACACCTGTGCCCACATTGAGGCAGGGAGCAGCAGGTCCTACCCACCACCGCACCCCGCTCTTCCTGGCTCCAGGGCTCCCTGCCCCCAGGACAGCCAGCTGCTGCATCCCGACGGGCGGGGCTCCCTGGTGAAAGAAGCCTTGTCCTCTGCAGGTGAATTTCGCATGAGTCACGGCCTGGGCCAGGGTGGATTTGGCCCCATTCAGGGCTGGCATAAGGAAAAGAGAGTTCAAGAGATCTTGAATCAATTTAGCATGCGGAAGAGCCAGAAAGGAACTCCATAGACTTGGAGTTGGGGCCAATTGACTATATTTTAAAATACACATTTTAGTAAAGGTAGTTCCTGACATGGAGTGTGACATTCTAAAAGTTAATGTAACACACGAGCCCCAGAGGGTTTTACCTCCTGGACGTTTCATCAGGTAGAATTTCGCGAGGATTTTTATGGCACTGGTGAACTGTGCCACGCGCCACGGGAAGACCAAATAAGCCAGTCAACGTTTTCCTGATCTTCGATGACCATGACATGCTCCACAGAAAATAATGTTGCCAGCCAAGCTGGCAACAGTGTTCTAATAAACGTAAGTGTAGTAAAATAACAAGAATCCGAGAAATCAAGGACTAGAGCTCTTAAGAGAAACAATCTCCAGGCCTTCGTTTGTCATGCGCTCCTGCAGCCAGCCTGGCCTTGCATGTCTCACACGCATGCCTCTGGGCTGTGCGTCCCGGAGCTGGCCAGCCCTCCCTGCCCCTCATGCAATGCATGGCCTCACCTATTTTGCCACCAAAATAGCTCTTTATTGGGTCAATTCCACTCCCTACACATGGGCCTCGGATCTTGCAAACTGGTCTTAATTCCTCCAGTTGTGTTCGTGATCTTGACCCTTCTGGGGTTTTCCTTAGGATATAATCCGTGCCCCTTCCCAGGACCCACAAACCCTCCAGGAGTGGCTCTGCCTCACCCCGCTTTTACCTGCATGCCGCTCATACTGAACTGCATTCTGTGCCGTGGAGCATGTCACCCACATCTCTCAGCCCCTCCACATTGCTCTTCCTCAATCCTCCTCGCTGCTCTTTGTCTACTCCTATTGCTTCTTAGCTCAGGGCCACTTTCTCCGGGAATCTTTTCCCAAACCCTCTCCCAGTGATGCTGGGTTGATGCTTCTCCCACACGCTCCCTGTTCTCTCCCGACTCGGTGTGGAGCAGGCTACATTATGCTTTATTGTGGTAATTATATATATATATATATATATATACACACACACATAACATTTACCGTTCTCACTATTTTTTTTCTTAAGATTTTCTTTATTTATTTGACAGAGACAGACAGCGAGAGCAGGAACACAAGCAGGGGGAGTGGGAGAGGGGGAAGCAGGCTCCCCACTGAGCAGGGAGCCCAACGTGGGACTCGATCCCAGGACTCTGGGATCATGATCTGAGCCGAAGGCAGACGCTTAACGACTGAGCCACCCAGGCACCCCCATTCTCACTATTTTTAAGTGTATAGTTCAATGGCATTAAGTACATTCACACTATTGTATGACCATCAACACCATCCATCTCCAGAACTTTTCATCTTTCCCAGCTGAAGCTGTACCCGCTAAACACTAACCCCCCATTCCACCTCCCACCCAGCCCCCAATAACCACCATTCTACATTCTGTCTCTGTGAATTTGTCTATTCGAGTCTCTTCATATAAGTGGAGTCTGCAATGTTTGTACTTTCTCTTTTTTTTTTTTTTTTTAAGAATTTTATTTGAGAGAGAGAATGAGATAGAGAGAGCATGAGAGGAGGGGAGGGTCATAGGGAGAAGCAGACTCCCCGCTGAACAGGGAGCCCGATGCGGGACTCGATCCCGGGACTCCAGGATCATGACCTGAGCTGAAGGCAGTCGCTTAACCAACTGAGCCACCCAGGCGCCCTGTTTGTACTTTCGTGTCTGGCTTATTTCAGTTAGCATAATGTCTTCAGGGTTCTTCCATTTTGTATGTAGCATGTGTCAGAATTCCCTTCCTTTTTAAGGCTCAGTAATATTCCATTGTACGTATCTATCACATTAATTGTGTTGGTGGACATTTGGATTGTTTCCACCTTTTGGCTATTGTGAATAACCCTGCTATGAACGCTGGTGTACGAATATCTGTTAAGTCCTGTTTTACATTCTTTTGGGTATATACCCAGAGGTGTAAATGCTGAATCATATGGCAGTTGTATTTAAAGTTTTCTTGAGGAACCGCTGTACTGTTTTCCATAGTGGCCACACCATTTTGCATTCCTTCCAGCAGTGTACAAGGGCTCTAACTTTTTCCACATCTTACACAAACAACACGATGTTTTCTGTTTGTTGTTGTTGATAACAACCATCCTGATGGGTGTGAAAGGGTATCTCATTGTGGTTTGGATTGGACCAGACAATGCTGTGGTCGCTTCTTCAATGAACTGTGTACCCCAGTAGGCTGAAGAGTTTGTAAAGGCAGCACCTGTGCCTCTCCATCACCTCCTGTCCCCCACCCCAGCAGAGTGCCGGCCCACAGTCACTATTGGCTAAATAACTGACCAACTGAGGATGAATGAAATTTGGCCCGGGAGTTTTTTCAGGACTCAGCATTTAAGCTTTCCCCCTGTCTGGATGACGCTGACAAGAAGACATCTTGCCCTCCCTTGCTGTTCCTAGGATAGGCCTCCTGTTCAATGGGGGAGCCCCGTAGGTCAGCAGTTTTCAAATGTATCCTATACAAACACCAGTGTAGAGGACAGGTAAGAGTGGGGCCAGGCTGGACAGAACATGTGTGCCTGGGGGAGGGAGAGGGCAATGAGGAGAGCAGACCCGCCGCCACCCCACCATCCAGGGCAGCCTGGGGCAGAGTTGAGCATAAGGGACAGATCTGGTCTGCAGCCCTCATATTTCCTCTTTGTGGGGCTTTGAGGCCCACAGAGATCAGGGCTGATACCCTCTCTGGGAGGACCCCAAATGAGAATTAAAAGGAATTAGGTTAGTATGAAATGAACAAACCCATAGAGCAAGATCAGTGATATCAGTGATGTCCATTGGCTTGGACAAGGTAAGAGAAGAAGGGATCTTTTTTTTTTTTTTTAACATAATGTATTATTTGTCTCAGAGGTACAGGTCTGTGATTCATCAGTCTTACACAATTCACAGAGCTTACCATAGCACATACCCTCCCCAAAGTCCATCATCCAGCCACCCCATCCCTCCTACCCCCCTCCCCTCCAGCAACCCTCAGTTTGTTTCCTGAGATTAAGAGTCTCTTATGGTTTGTCTCCTGCTCTGGTTTCTTCTTGTTTCATTTTCCTTCCCTTCCCCTATGATCGTCTGTCTTGTTTCTCAAATTCCTCATATCAGTGAGATCATATGATAATTGTCTTTCTCTGATTGACTTATTTCGCTTAGCATAATACCCTCTAGTTCCATCCACATCATTGCGAATGGCAAGATTTCATTTTTTGATGGCTACATAATATTCCATTGTATATATATATACCACATCTTCTTTATCCATTCATCTGTTGATGAACATCTAGGCTCTGTCCATAGTTTGGCTGTTGTGGACATTACTGCTATAAACACTGGGGTGCACATGCCCCTTCAGATCATTACATTTGTATCTTTGGGGTAAATACCCAGTAGTGCAATTGCTGGGTTGTAGGGTCGTTCTATTTCAACTTTTTGAGGAACCTCCATACTGTTTTCCAGAGTGGCTGCACCAGCTTGCATTCCCACCAACAGTGTAGGAGAGTTCCCCTTTCTCCGCATCCTCGCCAACATCTGTCATTTCCAACTTGTTAATTTTAGCCATTCTGACTGGTGTGAGGTGGTATCTCATTGAGGTTTTGATTTGGATTTCCCTGATGCCAAGTGATGTTGAGCACTTTTTCATGTGTCTGTTGGCCATTTGGATGTCTTCTTTGCAGAAATGTCTGTTCAAGTCTTCTGCCCATCTCTTGATTGGATTATTTGTTCTATTTGTTGAGTTTGATTAGTTCTTTATAGATTTTGGATACTTGCCCCTTATCTGATCTGTCATTTGCAAATATCTTCTCCCATTCTGTCGGTTGTCTTTTGTTTTGTTGACTGTTTCCTGTGCTGTGCAAAAGCTTTTTATCTTGATGAAGTCCCAATAGTTCATTTTTGCCCTTGCTTCCCTTGCCTTTGGCGATGTGTCTAGGAAGAATTTGCTGTGGCTGAGGTCGAAGAGGTTGTTGCCTGTGTTCTCCTCTAGGATTTTGATGGATTCCTGTCTCACATTTAGGTCTTTCTTCCATTTTGAGTCTATTTTTGTGTGTGGTGTAAGGAAATGGTCCAGTTTCATTCTTCTGCATGTGGCTGTCCAATTTTCCTAACATCATTTGTTGAAGAGACTGTCTTTTTTCCATTGGACATTCTTTCCTACTTTGTCGAAGATTAGTTGGCTATAGAGTTGAGGGTCCATTTCTGGGGTCTGTATTCTGTTCCATTGATCTATGTGTCTGTTTTTGTGCCAGTACCATACTGTCCTGATGATGACAGCTTGTGCTCGCTTCAGCAGCACATATACTGATGATGACAGCTTTGTAATAGAGCTTGAAGTCCGGACTTGTGATGCCACCAGCTTTGCTTTTCTTTTTCAACATTCCTCTGGCTATTCAGGGTCTTTTTTTGTTCCATACAAATTTTAGGATCATTTGTTCCATTTCTTTGAAAAAAGTTGATGGTATTTTGATAGGGATTACATTAAATGTGTAGATTGCTCTAGGTAGCATAGACATTTTCACAATATTTGTTGAGAAGAAGGGATCTTATGGAAGGGAGCCCTCAAGATCTCTCAAGGCCTTGGAGAGCAGACAGTGCTGATTGGTTAGTGTGGGCCAAGTTAAAAACAGCCGCATGGAGTGGCAGTCCAGCCTGGCCTGGTCCCCACAGCCACAGGCTGCATGGTGCTCATGGCACGCTGGGAGTCTCTGGGACCCTCACAGAAGGGTCTCAAGGTGCAGCCTGGCTCCTGTGGTGCCCATTTGTAATAGGAGGGACTAAACTAGACAGTCTCAAGTCCTTTCCAGCTCCCCAAGTTGTAGGATTCTTGGTTGCTGCCCACATTCAGTAAGGACATTAAATGCCTTTGTGTGACACACTGCCAGGCTTATCCAGGAATCAGGCTCCAAGGGTCAAGACACAGGAGAGATGCATCCCAGGTGGGGCTGACACTGTCTTCTGTGAGACAGAATGGCCTTTGTCGTGCTAAAGAGAACCACACCCTGAGGACCTCAAGCTTGAGGCTGCGCATGGGGCACTTCAGGCCAGCAAGCCTGGGTTTTGATCCTGGATCCCCCTTTTTCAACTGGGTGACCCTTTCCTCCGGGAATGACAGTATCAGCCTCCATGCTCAGGCCCCCGCCTGTACTCGTAGAGGACAAAGAATGGATAACCATGGGCGGAAGATTCGTCTCCCACCCAAGAAGGTCTGCTCCCAGAGCAGGGAGGCCACACTCTGACCTCTGTGTCTATAGTCACTTCCCAAAGGCCTGAGAGGAAGGGCAGGTTTGGAGGGCAGCTGGTGGAGCCAGGAGACCGGCTGGTGACTGGCATGCCCTCTCATTGCAGGGAACAACAGCTTCTTCCAAGCTGAGCTCTGTCAGAAGAACTGGCAGGACCTGCCCCCCAGCAAGTGCCACAGCACCACCCAGGACTCCCAGAAGGAGACCAGCAGTATGTGGGCTCTCATGGTGGTCGGCCAGCTGCTGGCAGGCGTTGGGACGGTGCCCATTCAGCCGTTTGGAATCTCCTATGTGGACGACTTCTCTGAGCCCAGCAACTCACCCCTGTACATCTGTGAGTCACAGGCTTGAGGAGGGCAGCAGGGAGGGGGCCCAGTCCTGAAGTGGCCTTTGCTGAGGCCCTGAGGGGCTGAATCGAGGTCGGACCTTCTTTGCTCCACTAAACACAGCAAACGAGTGCCGAGGTTTGGGGAGCAGACAGATCTGGCTGGAAGGCCAGCTCTGTTACCTACAAGCTGTGTGATCCTGGGCAGGTGGCTGGGCCCCAGGGTCCCAGGTTCCCTCGCTTGCAGAACGGGGCTAATAGTATCCATGCCCTGGGCAGCTGTGGGATTATATAAGTAATGTAGGTCACCCCTTAGCCCCACGCTGGGCACAGGGGAGCTCCTTATCAGCTCCTGGAGCTATTGCTGTCCAGTCCTCCAGGCACAGGCCGGGGTACCCGTGTCTTCCTGACCGTCCACTTAGGGACAGGACAGCCTCAAGGAAGGACAAGCAAAGCAGATAACCAATGACCACCTGACTGCCCCCATCCTTCCCTTAGAACAAGCCACACTGAGCATTCTCGAGGCCCACGCCCCAAACCAGACAGAGCACCCGCACTGGCTCAGTAGCCCCACAGCTCCTGCCAGGGCCCCCAGCATCATACTCGCAGGAAGCCTCGCCCACCAGCACACCCGGCAGGAATCTTTAAGTGCTGGAGAGGCTTTTCCTCCTGGCAAGTGGATCTCTCTGGCTGGAGGAGAAACAGCTTTGGTTCTGCACATCTCAGGATCTTGAGTGATTCTGGTCTTGTCTATGGGAAATGCCCTCAGTGCGGACTTGTTAGGGCCAGGGGACAGATGGCATGACATCTCAGGAATCCCTCAGCTAGGGAAAGAACCTGGGGCTGCCACACTCTCTCAAGCTCCCTCAGCCTCCTTTGCCTGCTCCCCTTTCCAGCCATCTTATTTGCCATCTCTGTATTCGGACCGGCCTTCGGGTACCTGCTGGGCTCCGTCATGCTGCAGATCTTCGTGGACTATGGCAGAGTGGACACAGGTGAGTGTGTGCAGGGAGTGTGCAAGGATACTTGTCCTACCACTGGTTCCACGAAGCAGCCTCCCCGGCCCCAGCCAGGCAGGGCAGAAAATGAAGCTTTAACTCCAGGTGCTTGGGCCCTCTCCTTCCCTCACTCATTCACACCTGCAGAGCCTCAGACAGCCAGGAGCAGACCGCGTGAATCTTCTGGCACAGGACCCTTTCTGTCCTCAGGAAGTTGGTAGCAGGAAACCCTGAGACCTGGGGCAGGGCCTCAGCTGTTGCCACCACAGCTGCCCATCTTGGTGGTGCTATTAAAAACAGTTTTATGGTCCTTGGACTCTAAGGTGGTGTTTAATTATTTTAAGAAAAGATTTAATAAGAGCTCTTTTGAGGATCAAAAAAGCACTACATAAAATATACACATGGATTATGATTCACATCATGCTTAACAATGTGGGCACTGGCAGTAAACAAGCTGTGTCTAATCCTGGTTCCACCTCTCACTGGCTGAGTGATCTTGAGCAAGTATCTAGATCTTTCTGTGCCTCGGTTTCCTCGTCTATAAAACGGGGCTAATGATAGTAAAATAGAGTCGTTGTAAGGATTAGAACATGCCTGATATATATTAAGAGGTTTACAGGTATGAGCTCTTATTCTTCACAAAATGGTATGGACTAAATCACTGTGTATCTTAGAATGAAGAGGACATATGGTCTGTAGACCAGGGCACAAACACTGAGGTAACCCCTCATGGAACCAGCCCCCAGTGAATCCTGCAAGAGCTCATGGCCTTTGTAAGCTTGTCCTATGCCACCCAGCCTCCCAGAGGGCAGGGAGAGCCAGCACTGTCCCAGAGGGGCAGGCAAAGTGCTTTGGAAGCTCCAAGGCAGGAGACAGTGCTCCTGCCCGAGGTGGTCAGGGAGGGCTTCCCAGGCAGCTGACATCTGCATTGAGCCCCATCGGTGGGTGGGATTTCTGCCTTCCAGGTGGAGAAAAATACTTGGACAAAGCCAAGAGGTGGAACAGGTGTGGAGTGTGGTGGTGGTACAGAAAGCTCCCACTAGCCAGAAGATGTGGCTAGAAGGCAGATCTGAGCCAGACTCTTGGGAATAGTACTCCCACCAGTTCCTGGCACACAGATCAGAGCCTGCACATCACACAAAGAATGTGGACAGGCATTAAAGCCACCATGCTGCCAGAGTCCACAGACTCCTGTTCTCGGGGACCATCAGACCATGATGTCTTCCTTGAGGTGTCACCTGCCTTTACTTCACATGACAGGGAAAAGCCCGGGGGAGCTTTCTGCCTCAGGGTCAAGCCACCTTTGCCCTTTTACTGGCACTTCCTGAATTGGTTCCTGTCTCTTGGTTGCCCAAAGAGACTTGCAGCTGAGCTCCCAGTACCAGGGCCAGTGCCCAGCGATGCCTGGCATTGCTTGGCTGAGGGCCATTCTGCTACCTTCTTCCTCCTTCCATGCCCACATAGTTTCTTTACAAAGAGAGACACAATGGCAGACTCTCAGATGCGGGTGGGAGACATTGCCAGAAGTATCTCTTTTGGAGGCTCAGCAGCCCACTCTGATGATGGTTGTTCCCTCAGGCTCCTAAGGATTATGGGGCCTCCTTTCTTAGGGATCAATAAAGTTGGGAGGCAGTAGCAGTCAGTGGTTAAGAGTGCAGGCTTGGACACCAGGGAGACATGGGTTTAAAACTGACCAATGAAATAATACTTACCAGCCTTGACCTTGGACCAGTGCAAAGCTAACGTCTCTGATCCTCAGTTTTCTGATTGGTTGGAGGTGGGTGGATGCAGCCTCCTTCATTGTTATTTCTACCAAGGGTTGGGAATAAAATAAAGTGAGGCCAAGGTTCTGATTCCTTCAGCCTGGGGATTCTCTGATGCTCTGCTTTATGCTCAGTGGTCACCATGCTCTGGAGACCAGATGGCCTGGAGAGGGAATGTTGTCTTGACTCAGATTCTAGCTCATGGCTTGCCTCTTCTGCATCATGGGAAGAAAGTCCCCCTGATCAAAGGCCCTCTTTACAGCAAAATGAGAACCCACATTCATCCAGAAAACACTGTTCCCTTTGCTTTCTTTCCCAGCTGCCGTTAACCTGAGCCCTGGAGACGCCCGGTGGATTGGAGCCTGGTGGCTGGGCCTGCTCATCTCCTCAGCGTCCTTGGTTCTCACCTCTTTCCCCTTTTTTTTCTTTCCTCGAACAATGCTCAGGGAAGCGGAGGTAAGGTTCTGAGAGCCCATGACTCCCTGCCTATCAGAGTTCAAGAAAGGGAGGTGTGGGAAAAAAATAAACTGAACTGAGAAGCAAATTCTGGGTGAAATCTAAACAAGTTATATGATGCAGGACTTCTCAGAGGCTTTGAGAGGTGAGAGTGCTGGTGAATTTCCAAAAGACGGTCTCCCCTTACCATGTCAGCATCTCAGGTATCAGGAGGGTTCCAGGGAACGCAGTTTGGGAAACACCAAGTTCACAGTGAAGAGCCAGGAAAAGCTGAATATATGACCTGGCACAGTTGGCCCATCACGTGTGAACCTGCAGGACTGAGTTGGAAGGAGACCCCCTAGAGCTGAAGAGCGTGAGGGCGAGCTGAAGAGCGAGCCGACTGTGGGCAGATGGACCTTCTGTGTGTCTGCTGGGGAAGAAGTCAGAAAAGGATGAGAATGGAAGACAGAGACGAGAAGTCTAGGAGGGGCTTTGATGTTAGGCCTAGGGTCTAAAACTTGTTCCGAATCCATGAAGTTCTGGGGTGCTGCAGTGACTGGGTGACCACGTAGGGGGCACCATGGCAGCTGGGCTGAGGTCGGGGAGTCAGGAAGGAGGGGAGGCTGGCCATCTGAAGAGGCCTGTGTAGAGATGGGGGATGAGGCTGAGCGCCAGGGCGGGGGCTGCTGGGCAGCCGAGGCGAGGGCAGGGAGCGGTGTTCTTGGAGAGGCTGCCAAGGACTGAGCGGTGGACAGATTGGAGGAGAAGGGGGCTGAAGTGAGCCAGAGCCAGAGCTCAGCGTTTGGCAGTGAGGTGTGTGAGATCTAGGCCGAGCTGTGGGAAGAGGGGCGGGAGTGGGAGAGCCTCCGCTTGTCTTGGGGAAGAATTTCAGAGGTTGTCAGTGCATTACGGTGGTTTGGGGGTCAGGCAAACCTGAGTCTGAGTCCAGATGCTGAGTGATCTTGGGCAAGTTTCCTTGTTTCTAAGTTTCCTTTAAAATACTGGAGATAGAGCATAAGTCTCAGAGGAGGCTGTGAGGAGTGCCGATGCGTGTGGAAGGCTGGGCATGGTGCCTGGTGTGGAGTAAGCACTCAGTGCGTGGGAGCTCCCGTGCCTGGTAGTATGTTCTCCAGGGGAGCCCCAATGGCATCAGGGCTCGGGGGGAGCCTTGCACACCTTGTGCAGGGGTTCAAAGCTGCAGCTGACGAGTTCACAAGGGGTAGGCGAGCTCACTGAGGTGGTATGGGTAGAAAGTGTGGGCCAGGGGCCAGGATGGAGCCTTGAGCAGGACTCAGCTTTGGGCCCAGAAGGAAGCAGGAACTCTATAGAGGAGACAGAAAGAAAGAGCTAGAAACAGAGGTAATTCTAAACCAGTGTATCCCAGAAGCCTGCGGCCCCTGGAATCTGAGGACGGGGAGGAATTGTAGCCATGACAGACAGACAAGGGGTGAGATCTGATCGGACACCTTTTGGCATCAGTCAAGGGAAAGTTAGATATGAATAACATGCCCAGGGGAGTGTCGGGAGGCATTGTCGTGGATGTGTTCTGGCCGGCAGCCACAGCACTGGGCTCACTGACATGCAAGTAGCATTTGCTTCAAGAGAGCATTCTCTGGGCGCCCTCCCACCCACACCTGGGGCAGCTTAGTGCTGCCCGCCCCTGAGCCACCGAGACCAGGAGGGGCAAGGGCCCAGGGAAGGGTCACTACAGGGAGCCTACGCCTTTAACGTTCACCCCCTTTGCCGCCTGCAGAGGTCTCCAGCCATAGTGGATGAGGCAAGGAAGATGGACGAGGTCAAGCCAAGAAGCTCCCTGGTGGATTTCATTAAACGTAACTAACTGACCCAGCAAAGTCCTGGGGGGCGGGCCTGGCTTGCAGTGAGGGTCAGAGGGTATCCCAGCCCATGTGGTGTGGTGTGTGGTAAGGGGCAGTAAGAGCAGGTGGTCC
This sequence comes from Mirounga angustirostris, assembly GCF_029215605.1. Taxonomy (NCBI): domain Eukaryota; kingdom Metazoa; phylum Chordata; class Mammalia; order Carnivora; family Phocidae; genus Mirounga; species Mirounga angustirostris. Next base: position 125,611,134 of record NW_026991709.1, read on the forward strand.
CATCTCTCAGGAGGGGTTCTGCCAGGGGTCCTGGTGACTGCTTCTGTGCAGGTTCCAGGAGACTCAGAGCTAAGCAGAGTCAGCCCCACCTCCATGGTCCAGCCCCCGTGTTCTCTCCTCTCCTTTTACATGGAGGTGGCTCTCATGTGAGGAGGATGTTCCCAGTGTTAGCTCTATTTCTATCCAGGCTTCGCCTTATATCTCCCAGGCACGTCCTCACTTTACTTAGCCCATTGGCATGTTCAGTGGGAGTCGAGCGGCTGTGTGCCCCTGGCCACTGAACATCTTGGTGCCTCAGATCTGCCCTGAGGAAGAGAGGAAGGCTGCCTGGAGGAGGAGAAAGGGCAGTGACTAGTCCCAAGCTACCCGTGTGGTGACTGCCATGAGGGCCCGGCCCCTGACAGCCATCTGTTTGCAGGCTTTCCCCGCATCTTCCTGAGGCTGCTGATGAACCCACTCTTCATGCTGGTGGTCCTGGCCCAGTGCACCTTCTCCTCTGTCATTGCTGGCCTCTCCACATTCCTCAACAAGTTCCTGGAGAAGCAGTATGGTGCCTCCGCAGCCTATGCCAACTTCCTCATTGGTGAGTCTGGAGGGTGGGGGTGCTGCAGGAGCTGGGGGGCCCTGCCTGGGCCCTGCCTGTAGGAGTGGCTGGCCCTCCTCCACCCATCCAGGGATGGGCGAGGCCAGACCGGACACAGACAAGAGCCAGAGGAGGACTGGCCCAGAGGAAAGAATTTTAAGGACATTTTTCCTGGTTAGCAATCTAGAATGTTCTTGGCAGATCTTTGGGGCCCCTATCATTCCAGGCAGGAGTGGGTGGAGGCTAGGGTCTGCCTTCCTCCCCGTCAGAGGGGCTGGAAACCTGACAGCCTCCCAAGGCCCTGACATCATCAGGGCAAACAGAGGAAAGAGAGAAGGTAGAATTTGGGGTTAGGCAAAATGCCTCGTGGTTTTTTTCCTTTCTTCACCAAGGACTCAGATACATTTACTTGGGTAAGGAATATGTGGCCCAGTGATTCTCTACCCTGGCTGCACTTTAGGATTCCCTGGACAACTTTTAAAAAATACAGTCACCCAGGCTTCCTGCTCAGTCAATGAAAGCAGAATCTCTGAGTGGGGCCCAGCGTTGGTATTTTGTGCAGCTGACGTTGAGAGGCACTGATGTGGTCCCACCAAGTACCAAAGTGAACTACAGAGCCCAATCCACAGGTGAGCCTGGCCATATGGATGTGGCAAGGTGGTCAGGGCATTGGCTGTGACCTCATCCCTTTAGCCTTCAGTCACCAGCTAGCACATCAGACAGCGACACCACCGTGGGACCCATGTGGTCACAGTGAGAATGCAATGAGGGGCCAGGTAATGAAAGGTGCTTAATAAATGCACCTTCAACCCACATCCCTCTGGCTGCAAGGACTCCACTTGTTTCTTTATTCTTTGCACAAGCAGGGCAAAGAGTTATTACCACTGCAATTGAATGTATCAAATGTTCCTTCAAGTAGCCATGCCCCTTTGTCCATGGTTCAGCTCAGTGTCTGTGCCCTGCCCCCACTTCCAGTCCTGTGCGCCCAGACAGCTTCTCTTTATCTGTAGGTGCTGTGAACCTTCCTGCCGCAGCATTGGGGATGCTGTTTGGAGGAATCCTCATGAAGCGTTTTGTTTTCTCTCTGCAAACCATTCCACGCGTGGCTGCCACCATCATCACCATCTCCATGGTCCTTTGCGCCCCTCTCTTCTTCATGGGATGCTCCACCCCCACTGTAGCGGAGGTCTATCCCCCCAGGTAATGGGAATGAGAGGTGAGAAGATCCCCTTTGCTGAGGCCAGAGCCTGGATCGGGCTGCCATACGCTTTCCTATCTGCTTCCTCAACTCTCTTCTCTCCTTTTCACTTTTTGATCTAATCTCTTACGTGGCAACTTAGAAAATGAGGTCTTGAATCATATGCTCAATTATGAGAAGAAATCTGAGGGTCCTAGTGGGCCAACAGCAATCAGGGTCAGGGTTCTGTTTTTTAAGAAGCACCAAAAACTAATGAGTTTGGTTTAAGGATAAATCTGTAGGGCTGTGAGCCTCAAGAACCAGGAAATAAGCTATGTTTAGCATCAGCTCTATGCTGGCTACAATTACAAAGTCTCCTTGAGCTGCTGAAGAAAGATGAGAGAAGGAGACTTGAAAAGATCTGGGAAAGAATAATGCAAGTGATGGCAGACTCAAAAAATTAGGGCAGGTGAGGAAGAGAGCAGGTAAAGTACACCTGTCAGTTTGCATAAAGCAATCTGGTCCCAGGTTTTAAGTCTGGCTTCATGTTCAGGAAGAGCTTTAGAGGCCCATGAGGGGAAGGTGCTGAGCAAGGAGCATTTATTTTTTCCTGGGTGCCCCTTCCAACCACCTCTTCTTTTAGGTTTTGCCTAATGAGGTTGCAACGTTTGGAGAAACTGTACCTTTCAGTCTTGGTGTTTTCTCTTTTTCTTTGAAATACCATCTTTTGTCTTTGGTGGGTGAAGGAGAGAAGGGGCACAAGGGAAGGGAGAGTTGCTCAGGGCAGGACCCCCCACCCAGTTTGTATTGTTCTGCAGGCTGACTATGGATTGAGAGAAACCGAGAAGACTTTGAGCCTTCAGGTGGTTCTCACTAGGAGCTTTTTTAAAAAAGATTTATTTATTTAGGGGAGCCTGGGTGGCTCAGTCGGTTAAGCGTCTGCCTTTGGCTCAGGTCATGATCCCAGGGTCCTGGGATCGAGCCCCACATTGGGATCCCTGCTCAGCAGGGAGTCTGCTTCTCCCTCTGCCCCTCCCCCCGCTTATGCTCTCTCTCTCTCTCTCTCTCAAATAAATAAAAGAGAAGGAGAGGGAGAGGGAGAGAGAATCTCCAGCAGACTCCCTGCTGAGCGCAGAGCCCAACACAGGGCCAGATCCCAAGACCCTGAGATTATGACCTGAGCTGAAATCACAAGTCAAACACCTAACTGACTGGGCCACCCAGGCGCCCCCCCCAACCCCGGGGAGTTTTTAGCACAGGGCTTTGTCATCAGACTGGGGTGAGTTCTGGCACAGTGCTTTGTCGTTGGCGAAAGTTACTTTTCTAATCTTCAGTTTTCTTGTCACGAGAGGAACGTGATTTAACTGTAGAGTTGTCATGATGGCAACATGAAAAGTCTTGGGCACTGTGCCTGGCACATAAGAGATACCCCATTAATGTTAACCATCAGCAGTGTAATTATTTTAGCAGAGCCCTGGTCTGCGATTTGTCAGCCTATCCCAACCCCCTCTCCCCGCAGAGAACAACCGTGACTGTCAGATGAGGAGGATGGTAGGAATGGTGAGATCAGCTGGTGAAACCCCCTGGATTATGGTGCAGGGGGATGCAGTGACCAGGGGCCCCAGCCTTCTGTCAGCCCAAGCCCGGGTGGAGGAAGAGAGAAAGGAAATATTGCCTGTGACTTTGGTGTAGTATCTGCCATCTCTTTCATCGGAGTCCTGGTTGGGTGGTTGGTTGGTTGATTGTCTTTTTTTTTTTTTTTTAAGATTTCATTTATTTATTTGACAGAGAGATCGCAAGAGCAAGAACACAAGCAGGGGGAGTGGGAGAGGGAGAAGCAGGCTTCCTGCCGAGCAGGGAGCCCGATGCGGGGCTTGATCCCAGGACCCCGGGATCATGACCTGAGCCAAAGGCAGACGCTTAACGACTGAGCCACCCAGGCACCCCTGGTTGGTTGTCTTAATGCCTTTCTGCAGTGTGGGGTTTGCTGACCAGGTCTTTCTGGCCAGCACTTGGTGGGTGCCATGAGCACTGACCAAGCAGGGCATTCACCATTGGCCCCAACAGGCGTAATTCAGATCCCAGGGTGGCACTGGCCCAAGACAAACGGAGACACACAGGCACACGAACCAGGCGGGGAACTCACGCTGGGCTGGCGTGGGGAGGTTTTTCTTTGGTCTTGCTTTGTTTGATTCCCCATTTCCTGTTTTGCTGGCAGGACATCAAGTTCTATACATCCGCAGCTTCCTGCCTGCCGCAGGCACTGCCCGTGCCCAGACTCTATCTTCCACCCGGTGTGCGGAGACAATGGAGTGGAGTACCTCTCGCCCTGCCATGCTGGCTGCAGCGACGTCAACATCAGCTCTGTGGCCTCCAAGCAGCTGGTAAGGGCCGGAGAAGGCCCGTGGGGGTGTTTGCGCTCAGCCCGTGCCCTCGCACACTGCTCCTCAGCTCCAGGATGGGCAGAACGCCACTCGCTCCCAGCCTCGTGGCTCTGGGCCACACCCGCCCTCTCTCCACCTCCCCTTCCCTAAGGTCATGACCAGATGCCTACAGCCCAAAGTTAATTAAAGTTTGGCTGATGTTCAAAAAAAATTCACATTCCTGAGCCCCAACAATGCTCAGAGCAGAAAGGAGCCAAAGCAGTCCTTCAGCTGAGGCCTTAGAGTCTCATCCTGATGGATCCTAAGGGGCATCTCTGGGTCCTGCATCCTGCCTGTGTGGGAAGCCATAAGGACAGGCCCAGAGAAATCGAGAGCAGAGGGTCTTCTGTGATCTGAACCCGGAAGGTTAGAGCTGGAGGTGTGATCTAGGGCATTTGGTTGAATCCCTCAGCCCTGATGTGTAGCTATACAACTGGCCTAAAGTCATGCAGCTATTTAGGGGCAGCTGTGGGACTAGAACCCAGGACCCTGCCTCAGTCTGGCGCACATCTGTTCAAGGTCATGTATCTGCTGGCCACCGGCCTTCCACTTGTGCAGCCCTCGTTCACTGGGCCCACGAGGTGAGGTTCTACCAGCCCTCAGAGGGCTATGGCTCCCGACTTCTAGGGTCAAGCAGCAGCAAACCAAGTCAAGACATCTGTTCAGCTATTCGGCAAATACTTAGTGAACAGCCAGCACAGCCACGGGTGTTGAGGACTCAGTGCTGAACCCATCAGACAAGGTCCTGCTCTCGTCGAGTTTGCATTCTATCAAATAAATGTACAAGGTAGTTTTAGAATGTATCCCATGCCACGGAGAGACTTGATGACTAGACTCTCTAGTTCCTGGGGGCCTCCCTGTGGAGGTGACATTAGAACTGAACAACCAGAAGAAGAAAACCTTAGGAAGGCCTGGAAGTGAAGCCTTCCAGGTAAAGGAACAGCAAGTGCAAGGCCCAAGGGCATGACAGAGCCAGGCACAGGAGAAAGCAGGGAAGGCCAGGGTTGGCGCTAAGAGGCATGTCACACCCAGGCCAAGACTGGGCGGGCCGGGCCCAGGAGTCGGATGTACCTTCTACTAAGAACAGTGGGAAGTTCGTGCAGTTCTGCTAAGGATGCCCTAAGGAGAAGAATGTGCCTCATTACCTTAAGCCTGTGTGGAGGGCATGGACAAGGCTAGCCCCCGCTAGGCATCCTCTTCCGAGAGCACAGGGCAAGGCTACTCCCACAGCCACTTCCGTGGGCAGAGAGAGAACAAAGAGCGCAAACAAGGTGGTCTCTCCGTGGCCTTCTAGTCGGAGGGGTCTGTGGTGGCTTCTGTGGTTTTCTTATCTTTATTTACTTACTTCTGACTCATCTACTTCCAGAAATCATCTTGACAGGTTTCCAACAACAGCACAAATCCACTAGCATAACATCAAGAAAAGACAGTAAATTATAAGGGGGGAAAAAAACCTTATGTTAAAAAAATGCAGACTGACGGAAATAACAGCCATATTATATAGAACTAACTTCTGAGTTTCCTGGCAGCCAAAATAAAGAGGGTGCATAGTTCCTGCTGTTGGCCAGGAGGAAGCATACTAGCTCGTTAGTTCCATTAGCAGTTGTAACTGCTATGGCACTTAAATGGTCCCAGGCTAGGCCATCAGACGCTGTGAAAAGTAAGGTGAAGACCCCCTGACACGGGCAGTGGCCCCCAAGGCCAGTTGTACCAGAGTACTGTGCCATATGAACTTGCAGCCTGGAGCCAGGGGCCTCCTTCCCTAGAGTCCTTCACAGACAGGAGTTCCTCTCAGGCAGGAAGCTCTGGCAAAGGCCTGACAGATGAAGAGCTCAGTGGGTTCCACTGGGTTCCCACTGCTATCTCCTCCTGTCTATCCTGTCCTTACCTTCCCTGAAAGAAGCACACAAACAGCAAACACAGCACCCACAGAACCACTGTGGTGACGCACAGGGCGGCCTGGCCCCAGAGAGAGCCCTCCTGGCCCCCGGTCCCAAGCTGGGTAGGCCTTGCCTGGCAATAGGGTCCCGCATGTCCTGCTGTGGGTGGAACTTCGGGAGGGGCCCAGCCCCTGCTCGATGACCGGTTTTGGTGAAGACGGTTTTGATGGCCTAAACAGTGGTCAGAGGTGGTATCCGCGGGGCACCTCCAAAACCTCCCTGGGTCTGCTCTCCAGCCTCCACACACAGCATCGCCCGAGGGACTCTGGCTGGAGCTGGTACCGGCGTTTGAAGTGTGTGGTGGTGCGGGTGATGATAGCAGATCTCCCCCTCCCCCTCCCTCTCCTTTCCAAGACGTATCTGAACTGCAGCTGTGTGACTGGGGCGTCCACTTCAGCCAAGTCGGGATCGTGCCCCATCCCCTGCGCCCACTTCCTGCTGCCGGCCATCTTCCTCATCTCCTTCGTGGCCCTCATAGCCTGCATCTCTCACAACCCGCTCTACATGATGGTTCTGCGGTGAGTGCGCCTCTCGGTCCCCCACGCTCCCTGCTTCTGTCTCTCCTCCTTTCCTGCCACTGAGAGACCCCACCCCCAGGAGGGCAGAGCCACGAATGGCTGAGCCTCCGGGAAGCCAGGCTGCCTGGCTCCACACTGTGGAAATGCCTGAAGATTCACATATGTTTAAATCCTGAAAGAACTAAGAGGAAGGAAGAGAATTCCGTTAGATGTACAAAATCAAGGGGGGGAAAATGTGGAAAGTTCAGAATGAGGGCTTTGAGAAAGGATGAAAATAAGAAAAGTGTGCTAGGAGCCAGGGCCAAGTTCTCAGGTCAGAAGAGAGAGGCTGGCCAAGATGGGAGGGGAGAGCAGAGGTGTCCCCTTACAGTGGCAGTGGAATGCCTCTGAGGTTTTGAGAGGGAATTGACCCTTCCTTCACCTCACCCTCTGCCAAAGAGAAAACAACATTTCAACCAAGTTCACCTAACCCACCCCTGCCCGCCTCTTTCCTGTCCTCACCCCTCTTGAGAGCAGAGAGGGAAAAACACAGGATCTGGATTCCCAGTGCTAGGGTCAAAGGCCCAGCTCGGCTGTACACTGGCTGGATGTCCTGGAATGTTGCCAACCTCACTGAGTCTCAGTTTCCTCATTTATGAAGGGGTTCATGATATTGACCACAAGGGACTAGTGTCAGGATTACCTGATAAATTGCTTTGTAGATGTAAGGTACTCTATATATTGGTTAATTATCACTATTAACCAAATTCTAAGAATTATTAACAGCTAGCTAGGTGCCAATGACCTATTTTCCCCAAAGGCTAGGAGAGGAAGAACAGAAGCAGCCACCTGTCAGGGTCTGGTATTTTAGCCTATTGACAAGTTAGCTTGCAAACTACCAAGCTCCTATTTTTTTTAAAGATTTTATTTATTTGACAGAGAGAGACACAGCGAGAGAGGGAACACAGGCAGGGGGAGTGGGAGAGGGAGAAGCAGGCCTCCCGCCGAGCAGGGAGCCCGATGCGGGACTCGATTCCAGGACCCTGGGATCATGACCTGAGCCAAAGGCAGACGGTTAATGACTGAGCCCCCCAGGCACTCCCCAAGCTCCTATTTTGTTACTGTTTCAAGAATGCTGGCAGCAGACAGGAGACTCCTGGTTCAAAGACAAAGGCCTGTTACTCACAGGTGCATGCAAAGAGCAGGAACCTTGCATCATTTATCCTTGTGCCCCACATCCCATGGAGTGACCTGGAATACCCAGGTGTATGCGTCACATGCAGTGAGCTTCTCTCACAGTGAGGAACACTGAGCTTGGGAGAGCCACCACCTATGTAGACCAATCCTGCTCTTGGTCTAGGGTAAGGTTTTACCCCATGCCTCTAGGTTGCTCATTGCAACCACAGCCCTGAGAAGTAGCCCAGGAAAAGAGCAGTCAGAACCTTGTGTTCTTAGCATATTCCCCAGGAACATGTGGGGATGCTCAGGGCCACAGCATATTGCCCCTCCCAACACCATCAGCACCCTCTTTCTACCACTCCCCACCCTATGCATTCCAAACACTGGTGCTGTCATCCAAGGCCCTTGAGTGGGGTTACCTCTTGCACCAGGGCCAGATGGGCCATGGTGGACCCTCTAGCCCTGAGAAATACCTGTGGGTGGCCATGATGAGGAGAGGGAACAGGATAAGGACATTTTACAGGGAAGTTGCTGAGCAGCAAGTAGGGGGCAGTCCCTGTCAGTCCACCTCCCAGAGGATTCCATCAAGCCCCAGAGCTAGGGAAGCTGTGGAGGAGGAGCATCATTTCAACCACAGGATGGGCTTTCCTAGAAAACCTCTCCCTTCTAAGTCTGATCATGGGCTGGAGTGAAACTAAAGAGGCTCCAGGATCCCCAAATCATTTAAAGATAAATCCCACTGGCAAAGATGAGAGAATGGATGCAATTTAGTGTGAAGAAGGTGAGCCTTAAAGGTGACCTTGTAGGCGACCCAAGTGTTATTTGTACCCTGGCCCCCAACCAGGCATGGAAATACAGGCTGGGAGGAAAGGTTCACCAGAAATGTGGAAGAAGAGAGTGGTCCAAACTCCAGAGTTAGTTCACAGCCAAGGGCAGGAGGGGCTCAAGCTGTCCATCAGAAGCCAAACTGGGGTGCCCAAGCCCTATTCAGTCCAGAATCTAGGGGCGTCTGCCCAGGGACAATGACCAGGACTATTATGAATTTGGGCCACTGGAGGGACCTGTGGGCATAAAGGGAGCATCCATTAGATTGAGATTTGAGGCACTTTCCATGGGGTGGGCATCCTAAGTGGGTGCCTCAAGCCCATGAGTATTGCTTTCACTGGTCCACCTTTCAGAGGAACTGGAAGAGGGCCCCTTTCCACTTTGCTAGCAGGACTGTGAGGCCAGAACAAAATGTGTGCAGAGACCTGAACATTACTTCTGAGTTCCCTTCCTTGATGTCCCCTCTGCCCCAAATGCCCTTCCCCCACAGGCACCCCCACCCAGGAGTGTGGGTGTTCAGAGCACGAGAAGCCTGGTGCTTCTGCAGGCCACTGCCTGGCTCCCCACCTTGTGGATGGGGTGTCCTCCCTCTCTGCCCCCTGCCCAGCTGGGATGGCAGGGCCTGGCAATACCACCGCCAGATAGCTTTCCCATCTCTCTCTGAATCTCCTTCCTCAGCCAAATGCTTGTCCTCTCTTGAGGAAAGAAGGGTGGGGGCAAGACTGGCTATATAATTTGTAGGACCCAGTGCAAAATGAAAATGGGAGGCTCCTGGTTCCAAAATTATTAAGAATTTCAAGACCAGCCACAGCAGAGCATTAAATCAAACCTGGGGCCTTTCTGAGGGCAGGGCCCTGGGAGACAGCACAGGCCCCATGCCCACGAAGCTGGCCCTAGGTAAAGGATTCTTCTAGTTGCACACAGAAGCCTACGGCCCAGGGGCCTTAATTACACTTTCATCCGGGCTGTCTTTATTGCTCTTCACACTCTATGGGAGTTGTTCAGACCTGCTGCTGTGAACACACCCTTCCCCATCCTTCTCTCCATTCCCAGCCTCTTCTGCCCTCTGCCTCTTGAAGGGGGCAGGGGCAGCCCTGAAACTCAGAGACCAGAGGTTCTCAAATTTGAGTGCACAACAGCCCTGGAGGGCTTCCTAAAGCACAGATGGCTGGGCCCCACCCCCAGGGACCTGAGTCTTAGGTTTAAGATAGGGCCTGGGAATCTGCATTTCTAATGAGTTCCCAGGGGTGGGGGCTCACGCTGCTAGCCCAGCGATCGTGCTTTGAGAACCGCCGATACAAACAACGGGAGCACGCGGCTGAGGTCAGTCGAGTCAGCCAGCTAGCTGTCAGGCCCCTTGAGGGTAGGTTCTGGCTTGCTCTGAGGCCGGCTGCCCCTGACTGAGTCAAGGCACAGCCCCGAGTCCTCTGGCTGCTGACTTCCTATCTTCCTTTTCAGTGTGGTGAACCAGGAAGAAAAGTCATTTGCCATCGGGGTGCAGTTCTTGCTGATGCGCCTGCTGGGTAAGTGTCTGAGATGCCCCCTTCCTTCCTGGGGAGCGGCGCCAGGGCATCCGAGGGCTGTGAGGTGCAGGGAGGGGCTGAGGGAAGCCCTGTCTCATCTCTGCGGTAAGGAGAGGGCGCGCATCACCAACACATCGGCAAAGGCCGAGACCCTATATGGGCAGTTTCCCCGTTACTTGAGGTTAGGAAAGATTCCATCTAAGGCATTAATTCCAAACAAAACTACGTAAGAAAAATGAAAAGTGGACACAGCTGAGGATACCTAATGAAGAATTGAAGGCAGGTATTTTTTCATCTCTCTCCAAGAACTGGCTGTAGGAACAAAACCCTGCATTCCTGTCCCAGCCAGAACAGCAGCTGAGCCCAGCCCTGGCTTCCCTCCCACTTGACAAAACTCACTCCTCTTGCCTCTATTCTGCAAATGTTCTCAGTGCGGGGCCCTCTGCCGGCAAACCCAGCCTATGCTCAAGAAGCCCAGAGCCCACGGAGAAATGGAGCCTGCGCAAATGGTCAGCAATGCCCCCCAGGAGGGCCAGCTGCCCGCAGGGAGCGGGGAACACCCGGCCCTCCCTGCGGACCTGGGCTGGGGGGGGGCATGCGTGCCCCTCGCCCGCCCTCTCCCAGAGGCTCATGCTGGACTGTGCCTTCTTGACCCATCCAGGCAGTAATATGCAGGCCCTTGCAGTGCTGGGCAAGCCAAGTAAAGGGACTACATTCAGCTGAGTATTGATTAAGGACGCAGTGGGTGCCCAGGGCAGCGGGGAGTAGGGCAACTGCAGTGGAGGGACTTTAGCCGCTCTCGGAGTGTCCTTGCTGACCTCCAGTGCTGAAATCCCTGCAGAGCCCGCTGTGCCTTATTATCCGGGAGCCAGGCTGCAGTTGGCCCTCCAGCAGCTTCCATCATCCTTCTGGGCTGTGTTGGTGATGTCCCTCCTGGGGCCTGCTGAGCGAGAACCTGTGCAGGGCCCTCTCCCCCAAAGGTTGGGTGAGGAGTGCAGATGATGAGGACTGAACCAGCTTTTCCACGGGATCTCTTGGTATCGGGCCACTTGCTGCCCTTGTCCCAGCACTGCCCCTTCAGAGCCTGCTGCTCAGGCCTATATTACCAGTGTGGAGGATGCAGGGCACGAAGCCCCGTGTTGCGCCCAGCGCAGCCAGTGGCTAGGAAGGGCTCTGAAGAGCTTCTCCCAGCCACCTGGAAAACAACCGCTGTCCCACTGCTCATGGCACCTGCCACCTTGTTTTGTCACTTGAGCTCAGACAACTCGATACGGGATCACGGTTAGAAAATCTGGGCTGGAGGCATTCCTTTCATCATCACCCAAGAACGCAATCGCACTCTGGGGTAGAAAGAAGGACTTCACATGGATAAAACCCAGCAAGTTTAAAATTACCCACTGGGACTTGGCTGAAAATGTTTCTGGACTGTGTTTCTATTTAGGGTAGCATCCTTGGTGGACAATCCCTGTGGCCAGTTTCCATCCCCTGCTTAGCCAGAGACTTGGAAGTGAGCAGGGTGTGAGTAGAGAGGCTGGTTCTCGAAGGTTCCCACTTATGGGTGGAGCCACAGGCAGATCTCTTGCTTTCCTCCTCAAGCAGCTTCTCACAGTGCCCTCGACAGAGTCGGCGAGGCTGTTCTGAGCACAGTGGTTCAGGGTGTGGATCCTGGATAAATCCCTCCCCAGTCCAGTGACCGCCCAGAACTGTAGCTAAGAATATGGGGGTCATCCTGAATACTTAACAGAAGGAAGGCATAGCCTCTGCTGGATCGGGGCTCACCACTCAGCTGTGGGGAAGTTCAGGGGGCTGGGGTAGAGGCTCTGAGCAGCCAGGGTGTCGGGGGTCTTCTGGGGGGGTTGTCTAAGCCAGCTGGGCAGGCTGGTGTAGTGGAGGAGCATGGGCTTCGAGGAAACTAGGGCTCAAAGGCCAGCCCTGACCCTCTTGGTTATGCAAGCATGAGCTCGCTGTGCCAACCTTCCTCCTCCTTAGAGCGAGGGCACCCACCCACCTCCAGGCCCTGTGAGGACGTGAGGAGTCGATGCCCCACGGTGGAGGCCAATCCAGTGTGAGAACTATATTGTCGGTCTGAGCTGGCAGCTAGGTGACCTCTGTGACTCACTGCCCTGACAGGATGGCTCAGGTCTCGTTTCTCTTCTAAGCCTCTAGTGAAAGAGGAATTCAGCCGTCAGACAGCGATTTGGCTTTCCGAAGTCACTGCGGTTCCCAGGGGTGGGGCAGAGCCGTTCTCATTCATGGGAACCATGCAGGGGCAGCTGGGGGGGGGGGGCTTGTTGCCCACCTCGCCGGGCACCTCTGCCTGCAGCCCCGTGTAATCTGGGCTCTCTGAACTCTCTTCCCGCGGACGCCAGCCTGGCTGCCATCTCCAGCCCTCTACGGCCTTGCCATCGACTACTCCTGCATCAGGTGGAGCTTGCAGTGCTCGGGGAGGCCTGGGGCCTGTGCCTACTATGACAATGACGCTCTCCGAGACAGGTGAGGGCCCAGCACACCCCCGTGGCCCGGGGTGGGCGGCGTCAGGCACTGGGCCAGAGCAGAGGGCAGCCATCTGCTGCGGTGCCCTTTGTGGGGGCTGCCAGGCTCCCAAGGGAGAGGCCCAGAGGGGTGCTGCCACAGACAGGGAGCAGGGGTCACTGGTGAAGAGAGCCGTGAACGTCCTGGAGTGTGTGTGTGCGCGCATGTGCGTGCTGCTGGGAGCTAGCACCTAGTCCACAGTCCCTCAGGAGACGCAGTCGCAGAAAGACGTTTGTCAAACGGAAAGGGGCTGGCTGGAGTCTGAGGTGAGGCCGTGGCTGTGGGACGATGCCAGGCCAGCTCCCACTGCTCAGAGACAGGTGGCCCCATCGTGGCTCACAGTGGAGGTCAAGGGCAGGTGGGCCTACCCTGCCTCAGCGGGTCCAAGCCCAGCTGCAGCTTCATTAGTTCTGCACCCCTTCCAGCCACCTCACCTGCTGCCATCATCACATAAACCAGAAACCATGGGGAGAGTGGGCTTGAGGGGGGCTGAACGGTATGGGGGTGGCATAGACAGCCAGGAGAGGGGTGCCCCAAGAGGGCAGCGAGCAGGTACCCCTCTCCTTCTGGCTCTGCTGGGAGGACTGGACCCTCCACACTGGCTGGGGCTGCAGTGTTGCCTCTGGCCCTGGGGGAGTCACTGGTGCAGGAATGAGGACCACTGAATTAGGAGTCTCATGCCTCCTGGGAAGTGATCCCCACCAGGGTGGTAATGGATCCTTACCTAAGTGGTGACAGCATATTCCCTGGGCCACTGTGAAAGTGATGCTACTCTTCCTGATGGCCCTGGCCCACGGCATGGCCACAGAGCCTCCACACCCCCTCACTGGTCTCGTCTCCTCCTGCCCCACAGGTACCTGGGCCTGCAGGTGGGCTACAAGGCGCTGGGTACACTGCTGCTCTTGTTCGTCAGCTGGCGGGTGAAGAAGAACAAGGAGTACAATGTGCAGGAGAAGGCTGCGGGCCTCATCTGACCCCTGACCCTCGGCCCAGCCACTGCCCTGTTCCAGAAAGTGGACCCTGCCCCTCCACACCTGCCTGTATTTACTAATGTTAACACATCATTTCCGTTTTGTTTTCTAAATAAGAGAAAACCCCAGTCACCATTTGCCCTCCCTGCCTCCACGCCCCCACCCCAGGATTCCTTAGGTCCACTGTGTACCTGGACTGATGGGCACTGAGCTGGAGGGCCAGGTCTTTCCTGGCTCCTTTCAAGGCACCTGTGTGTGCCCAAGCTTTCCTCAGTGCTGGATCCCCCAGCAAGGATGCCCACTGAGGCAGCCCCTGCTCCCCCACCCCAGCCTTGTGGGTGGGGCTGGTTTCCTAAGTGGAGAGAGCAAAGCGTTATCTTCCCAGGGGAAGGAGGAAGAGGGCTGGGTTATGATTAATGGCCAGAGGCAGGCTAGGGGAGGGAGAGCCTGGCTGTAGCCTTCTTTGTGTCTTGGTTCAGCATCAGCACAGAACTCAGGAGGGACTGGCCTCCTTCCCCTCAGATCTTCGCTTCCTGCCCCAAAAGGCCATTTTGGAAGCTGCCATGTTGGGAAGTATGGCCAGCCGGTCCCCTCTCAGTTACCCCACACTCAGGCACCAGAGCAGAGACCAAGACACCATGAGGTGGGTCATCCAGATGCTGTTCCTGTTAACTCTAGATCCTTCTGTGCTGAGAAAGCCACACCATGGTGAAGACCCAAGGAGGGCCGTGAAGTGGTCAGTAGCCCAACCTCCCGCACCCTCTATGTGAGGATGAGACCACTGAACTCAGAGTGATGGGAAGACCCTCCCCAAGTTTCCTTGGGAGCAGATGAGGTGGCCGCACGTGGGCTACCCTGTCTGGACCACACCCTGTGTGCCAAAGAGTAAAGACAGGCAGTCCAAGATGTCAGCAGAGCAAGCAATGAAGCTGGGGGGTGGTGTCAGGGTCTGCCAAGCTGGATGGTAAGCCCATGAAGTAGAGGCCAGGGTGGTCCGCTTCCCTGGCTCCAGACACTCCTGTGTTCAACATGTTCTCAGCCTCTCCTCACTGCCCCTCTGGGGGCCTGGGTTGAGCGGCCCCCCTGCTGTGTGGTAAAGGTTCAGAGTTAGCTGTCCACAAAGGAGGCCTTTCATCAACAAGTATTATATTTATTGCAGACCAGCTTTGTGCAAGGCAGCGCTAGTACATGGCTCTCCGGCGAGCTCTCCTAGGCTCTCCCCTCCCCGCCCCCCATCCACACCGGGCCTTCTCCTAGAGTGTGCTGGGGACAGCGGCAGGGGTGACACGGCATGAACCCAGAGACTGTCAACAGGACCTTGACCATCTATGTCCCACCAGATGGCCCCTGCACCTAGCCCTTTGCCAGACAGAGACCTGGCTCACCGTGTCCTCTGGAGCAGCTGGGAACTGGTTATTGCCACACATGGCTCTCTTGAGCGCCATACCTCTCGGAAGAACCCTCCAGAAGCATACCAGAAGCCATCTCTGGAAAGGGCTCATATGGTGGTAAGCCAAAAAATGTATGTCAGTGGCCAAACCGCCAGGAGATGGAAGTTTTTGTGACAGCCACTGCTACACGTGGCCTTTTTTCCAAAGATCTCACTCAGGAAGGGAGGCTCCATGCAACCTCAGGGGCTAGTTTCAGCATTTTAAGATGGTTCCGCTTGGAAAATGATTCCCTGCAACTAATCCTGGTCCTTCTCTCTGTGATTTAACCAAATTCTGAAGGCACTGCCTTCAGCTGAGCTCACGAACAATGAATGCCAACCTGCAGATTCTGGAAGATTGGTTGCCCTCCCAAGGCTTTATTCTATTATGATATTGCTATTAATATATTATAATTTTGCTATTGACGTAACTTGGTCATGAATTTGTACTGTCATCTGTGTCAGTCAGAGAGCCTATAGAACCTGCACTTTCTGGCCAAAGGAGATGCCCATGCCCCAGCCACAGGGGCGCATGGCCATGGGGATGGGAGGTAACGCCGCTCTCCACCCATCAGCCTGGTTCAGAGCAGGCAGCAGGCTCTTGTTGTTCCTTCAGTGAAGTTCTGCAGATAACCATCAAAGGCCCACAGTGCTTGGCTCTCAGGAGGCCTGATCCCTGCCTTGAGTTTATATCCACAAGTGGAGTGGAGCACCAATAGCTAAGTCCGTGATACAAATCAGAATTAATATCATAATCGTCTTTGGTCACTTGGGCACAGCCATCCTACCACTTCCCACAGCAAATCTCTTCTCCTGACGGCCTGCAGAGAATACAAGGTGTCACCTTCATTTCACTTCTAGAGCAAACACTTCTAAAGCTGAGCAAACTTCCTTGAGTGCTGGACACTCATAGAGGATGTGGTTAAAACACAGCTTCCCAACCTCTCCAGCCAGCCCCCGAGTCTGTGGGAGTGGCACCTGTGACCGGCCTATCCTGTGAGGCCGGCGTGGGTGGTCCCTACACCCTGGTGGTGGGTCATCAGTGCGGCAGAAACTTGGCGACACCCACTTGTGCTTAGGCCACTGAGAACTTTACAGACTCTGTTGGCCTTTGGTAAGGAAAAGACGACAAGGGAAGGGGGGCCTGTTAATCTGATTTCCTGGGTGGCTGCCCTCAGGAGCCGGTGGGCATGAAGAATAGAGCTCAGCGTTCTGTTAAGAGCATACTACGTACGAAAAGTGGGACTCTCGCTCTCCCAGCTTGAGTGTGCAAAAATGGCACAATTATTCTCTAAATCAGTTATGTTTGTTTTCTAGCTGTCATCCTGCTGGCTGGCTGGAAAGTAGCATCGACCATCCTCGATGGTCTGGCCCCAAAGGCATCCACGGTCCCTTGGGTCCTGCCAGTATGAGCCTTTGGTCCTTTCCCAGGCTGAGGCTCCCTACTTGCCCTGCTTCCCCCTGAGCCTGGAAACCGTGCAGAGGCCGGATGCAGGGCTAGGCCCTCCCCCGCCCAGCCCTAGGAAGCCCACCCCTCTGTTGCACTCCGTCTGCCAGCATAATCCAGCCCCTCAGGGGCTGAACAAAAAAAGCCAGGAAAGAAAGGGTCTGTAGGAAAATTTTACCTCATCCTTCCTGGAACTTCTTAGCACAGGAGGGGGAAAATGCAGTGAAAATCAAATACCATATCTCCACAAATTATCCCTTCGGCCTAAAGCCCTCTGGGGTGATCCTCACCATAGCCCCATGAGGGAGGCCAGACTGGTCTGAAGGCCCCAACTGAAGATGAGGAATCTGGAATTGAGGAAATCATTGTGGCCCACTTCACCCAAATGACACCTAGCTGGGTCTGGACTTAAACCAGGCTGTCCAGATCTTTCTCCTCCAGACTCAGCTGCAGCCCCAGCCTCCCTATTCTGAAATAGGGGGAGGCCTGTCTATTCCCACTGAAATTCACTAGCCTGTGGAGGGAGGTGGGGAATCTATTGAGGGCTATGTAAGGTGGGATGGAGGTGGGGAGGACCAGGTACGACGTCATTTACCCCACCTTCAAGTAGCAAGAACATTACACGTGCTCATTGCACAGGGCCGGTTTCACCTGATAGCACCATGAGTTAAAGGAGAGTCGCAGAGAAAATGGACAGAGGAAAAAGCTTTCACACAGACAGACCTTCAAGGGAACACCCCCACCTGGTGACAGGTTAGCAGATTCTCACTTAGGAAACAAAGCCACATCGTGATCTTCTCCAACCAGCTAAGCAGGGGGCTGAATCCGTCTGTCTCAGATTGTTATTAAAATATCATATTACAGACTCCTGAAGTGATGAGATTGGCAGGGGCTCCGTGTGTGTGTGTGTGTGTGTGTGTGTGTGTGTGTGTGTGTGTGAGAGAGAGAGAGAGACAGACAGACAGACAGAGAAACCCTGCTAATCCAAAGGAGAAATCCTCTTTTCCAACCACAGGAACCACATATCCGGGGAAAATGTCCATCTCCTGCCAATAGCACCCGATTCATTATAACCTTTCCTCAGAGATTAAATATGTAAACAGGCCCCGGACAAGCCCTTGGCAAATCGTAAGTGAGAGAAAGTTTTTCTCCCATGGCACACCCTGCCATTCATCCCCACATGACACAGGGGTCACCCCAGCTTGCTGAAGCCCCTGCCCCGCCCCCCCCAGGCACTGCCGCACCTTGATGTCAACAACAGTGACTAAAATGCGCGGGGATCTTGTCGCCCAGCCGCGCATCTCCCCCGCTCCTCTAACTGCAATTCAGGCAGGATAGGCAGGGCCCGCTGTGGTAACCGCCCCCGTCTGTCATGTGACACAAAGGGCGCTCCTCTCTTGCTCACCCGAAGTCTACTGTGGGTCTGGGTGGCTCGCCAGGGCAGTGGCTCAGCCGTGCAGTCTGCTCGGATGCCGAGGTCCCTCCATTTCATAACATGCCACCAGAATTGACGAGGCAGGGCCAGAAAGTCCTCAGAGGTCTCGCACTGGTAAGTCCGAGTTCTGGCCCCTGGGTGACCGGCTCCATCTCTGCTCCCAGCCTGTTGGCCAGTAGGTGCGTGTCCCTGCCCAACTGCCACAGGGTGGCGAACCTGGGGGACATAGGTGCTCTTGGACACTTAAGCCAGCTTCGTCAGGCTGTCAGGAAGGGGGATTTCCCAAGGAGGCAGCATCCATGCTGGCTCTGAAAGGGGATGGGACGATTTCTAGGCAAGGCCTAGCCCACAGGCAGTTTGCAGAGGGCTGGGGAGGTGGGGAAGGAAGCAGAGGAGGTGGAGCTGGGGCGGCAGCTGAGAGAGATGCAGGGCCCGGGAAGGTTCTCTTGAGATGGGAGAGGTTTGCTGGGGAGGCTGAGAAGCCAACAAGAAGTACAGCTGTCTGAGCGACCCTGGGAAGGAAGAGGGGATGAGCCGATACACTCTGGAGGAACCTCACCCCGAGCTTCCACCAGACCTGGAAGGCCAGTATGGCTAATCCTAACCTCGGAATGGAGAAAACGAGGCCCCTTCTAGCTGTCACTTGTGCCTCCATTTATTCATTTAGTACCTGATGCAGATGAGGACCGGAGATGACAAACACGTGGTCCCTATCCTTCAGGGGCATATTAGGAGTCAGAATAAGACCTTAACAGAGGGCAGGGTTCAAGTGCTATGAGCTCATTGGGTTGAGAAATCAGAGAAGGGGGTTGATCCAGGTCTTGGAGGATGGACTAGATCTCAAGAGACTCAAAGGTGCCAAAACATTCCAGGCAAAGGGAAGGAAGCAGGAAAACCTGGGTGAGCTCTGAGAAACCATGGACACAGGGCCCACGAAGGAGATCAGACATAAGGCCTGGAGAGGCAGTTGGATCCAGGCTCAGAGGCTGCTGGAGGGTCTTGAGGGCTGGCTGACACCAGGCTGTGAGTGGTGGGGCCAGCTGGGTCCTGGCTCCTGGGTCACGGCCTGGGAGAAGGGCCTCAGAGCTCCAGCCAACCAATCCCAGGAAGGTGCTCCTAGCTCAGGGTCTCCTCCTGGAGTCTACACTGGAAAGGGGCTCCTGAGTGAGCCATGCTATACCCTCAGGGGGCTGTCCTTTCTGTACTCTCAGCATGCACCAGCCCTGCCCCACACATTCACAGGGAGACCCCACCGCATGTGCTTGAAGGAGATAACCCATTTGCAGCCTCCCTCTTGGCCAGTGCTCCAGGGCTGTCCCAGCCAAGGGTGGGGTGGAAGCTGCTCTGTCCCCACTCTTTCC
This sequence comes from Mirounga angustirostris, assembly GCF_029215605.1. Taxonomy (NCBI): domain Eukaryota; kingdom Metazoa; phylum Chordata; class Mammalia; order Carnivora; family Phocidae; genus Mirounga; species Mirounga angustirostris. The sequence continues at coordinate 125,630,456 of NW_026991709.1, forward strand.
CTCCCACCTCCTCTCTCTGACCATCTGGGCCCTGGAGCCACAGGCTTGGAGCTGGGATTAGAGAGGCTCAGTCTCAGGGCCCAATAAAGCAACTAACTTAAGTCCCCCAGTGTTGCCAACCCCTTTCTCTTTACAGACACCAAATCCATAAAAGTGACCTCAGAGGTCTTGGATAGGGACCAACATTTGTTTAAACCTTGGTCCTCATTTCACCTCACTACCCCTAGTTTACAGAAGAGGAACAGGGATGGCTGGATGAGACAGAAGCGCTCCCTTGGGTCCACAATGGGAAAGGACCCAGGCCGATTTCACTCTGTTTCTGTCTGGCTCCTTGACCCAGGCAGCCTCTCCAGACACACTGAGATTTCAGAAGGGCTCTTGAAGCGCAGAGTTCCAATAGCTCGGGAGTGTTGAGCGCTCAGATACCGTCCCAAGTGCTTTAGACAGGTTTGCACCTTGAATCATCACTGCACCCCTGTAAGATGCAATCATCATGCCATTTCACAGACGAGGAGCCCGAGGCGCGGCGCACCGCGGTCTCGGGTGCTTTTCTCTCCTTTGCAGTGAGGTGCGGGCGCGCGCCGGGAAGGCGGGCGCTGCGGGCTGCGGGAGTGGCGCCCCGCCGGGGCCGCAGGAGCCAGCCGAGCGGCGGCCGGCCACCAGAGGGCGCGCCCGTCCCTGGGCCCGGGTCCCAGCAGGAGCCCCGACGAGGCACCACGGCCCGTGGACGCCAGGGACGAGCGGCCCGGCCCGCCCGGCCCGCTCCGCGCCGCGATGGGGCATCTGCCCGGGTTCCGGCCGCACAGCTGCCCCGCCCCGCCCCGGCGCCCTTGGTCCTGCCGCCCTCCTCACGCCCACCCCACTCCCGCACCGTCTACACTGGCCGCCGCAGAGCGGCCCGCGGTCTGGGCGCCGGCTCACAGGTCGTGGCCTTGAGATGTCCCCCTCTCCCGCTCCACGACAAAGCACCATTTAGTCTGTTTATCTGTATTTTCAGCGCGAATGTGTAGTGAACCCATTAAAGAACAAGGAAACCAAAGGAAAAGATGCGGGGAAGCACCAAAAGGCACACACGGCTTCCTGACTCTCTCTGACCTCTTGTGAGCAGAGCGGCCACCCAGCCCGCAATGTGGGGTCCTCACAGCCTCTCCACAGCGTCGCTCTCTGGGGACCACCATTCCACGGCTGCAGGGGGCTCAGGTCCCTCTGACCCCTCTTTCCTCCGGTCCCCAGAGCACCTCCTAGGGCCTGGCCCTGAAATAGGAGCGAGCCTCAGAGAGAAAGCCGTGTCTGTGTCCTGGGCCTCTCCACTTGGGGAGTGTTCCAACTGCCCATCCTGTGGAATCAGGCATCCAGCAAGTACTGGGCACCAGACCTGTGGCGTGAACAAGACAAACAGAACCCCTTCCCCCTTGGAATTTACAATTGGGGAAGCAAGAGAGACAAAACCAAGGAGGCACACAAATTGCATAGCAATTGCTAGTAATCTGTTACAGGTGCCGCAGTGCCCCGAGGAAGTGCAGACAGACAGATGGATACCTGCATCAGACTGCAGGGGGAAGGGCAGGCGTGGGGTGCTACCACAAAGCCGAGAGAGGCCAGTTCCCCAACAGATCGGAGTGGGGGGGGGGCAGGAGTAGAGTCGGTGAACTCCAGCTGAATCTTGAAGGGTAGGGCAAGTTTGTTGAGCAAGGTCTCAGAATGGGGTGTTCTGGGCAGACGGGGCTGCAGAAGTGAAGGCTCAGAGATGAAAAAGCTTGGGTAGGTTTGTCTGGAAAGCAGGGGCAGGTAGTGCGTATTACAAGTTGTCAGAGCGTAATGGGTGGTCGTTGTACCACGCATACCTCCTTTAGCAACTGGATGCTGGCTGTGGGTAATGGGAAGGCACCGACAGCTTTTTAACAGGCAAGATACAACCAGGTTTCTGGGTTATTTAATAAAAGGCCGCTGGGGCTTGCAGGTGTACTTGGGAAGGGGAGCCTGGCTGGCAAAGGTGGGTTCTACGGAAGGAGGCTGCTGGGGGAACCAGCAGTGGAAACGATCAGAGCTGGGATGCTCCAGTGGGTCCAGAGCTGAGGGAAGGGCCAGTGAGCAGCAGAGCACCCCAGGCCCCCACAGGCTCCCAGCAGCCACGCTGTGTGCCACCCCCCCCCAAGTACTGGAAGTGATCCAAGCCCCAGAATGTGCCTTGTTAGAAAGCAGATGTTGGAAACCAACCGTGCCTGGATTCTGATAGGCCCACAGGACATTTATGTTTTCCAGTTAGCTGCAAACGTCGGGAGTGTTTGAATTTTGGATTTTCTCTGGAAAAAACCCCTGGGCCAGCACTCCTGCCGGATGACAAGGGGCTGGAGCTGAGTACAGAGCACTCCTTCAGATGGTCCCTGTACTCCTAGCGTTGCTATGGCCCCCACATCACTGGCTTAGTCCCTGTGGGTATTTAAATTTCCACGCATACACACACCCTGAAAGAGTCCAGCTGAGCCACTGAAAATCCAGGAGAGTGTCAGAAAAGGCCTGAAGGACGGTGCTTGAGAAATAAGGAGCAGGTGGAGGACTGCCTGCGGGGGGCGCTAGAGAGTAGCGTCCGAACTGAAGTCCGGGTCTCTGCCCGGACCTCCTCCCCCTGACTCTTCCACCCCACCGCGCTTCATGGCACGCCAGCCTTCTGGCTGATCAGACTTAGAAGAAAATAAGTGAGGAAAGCTTAGGAACTGGGGAGGCACGAGGGGAGGCTTCCGTGGTTGTAGCTATGTTCTGCTTCTGGAGTTCGTGGAGGGTCCATGGTTTGGGGAGAATTCATTGAGCTTTATGTCCTTCTGTGTCTTCTAGTTTGCAGAACGAAGGGCCAGCATATCACGCATGTATCTCAGTCGGGCCCCGCTACAGCCGTTCCATCACCCCGGGGGTGGGGGGGAATCTTCCGTAAAGTAAAACTCACACTTCAGATTTGATTTTCCCAAGGTTGGTTTACGTAGTGGTTCTGAGTACATTTTAGATTTACACGCCGAGTAGGGTTTTATTGTACAATAACATTTTACCATCTTTTTAAGCAAATGGTCTTTGTATTAAAATGCCCTCAGATGGAAAGCCTTTCCCATTATAAAACTTTTACCAATTTACTTTTATGTTTATGATTTTTTTTTAACGAGGGCCGGTATTACCATGTGGCAAGGCACCACCTGCCCTGCAATTTATTTGAGACAGAGGTGGCTTTGAGCCAAAAGTCTGACTTGGGGTTTTTTGGGTTTTTTTTTTTAATTTATTTTTTATTTTTAAAGATTTTATTTATTCATTTATTTGAGAGAGTGAGAGAGAGAGAGCACTTGAGAGGGGGGAAGGTCAGAGGGAGAAGCAGACTCCCTGCCGAGCAGGGAGCCCGATGCGGGACTCGATCCCGGGACTCCAGGATCATGACCTGAGCCGAAGGCAGTCGCTTAACCAACTGAGCCACCCAGGGGCCCAGTCTGATTTGTTTTTAACTTAATAAAAGAAAGAAAATAAGTGACTTTTTTATTCCCCACTTTCTCAGTCTGCACTGTCTGATAACGGCAGAAAACAAATTATGTGAGAAAAAATAGGATTATCATTTTTAACATTCAGCATAAATTGTAATAACATTTTAATCTTTATTGTTTGAAAGTCATCTGGGACTTAAAATGTTATAATTAATGGCTTTCTACCCAAAAATAGCTTCATATGTTTGTTCTCTCTTGTCAGAGCACAATATTTACTTGTAAAATGGAAACTTAATTATTAATAATTTAATTTTATACCCACAAGCTACCTATTTCAAGAGCAAAGTTTTTATGTTTTTTTTTATAAAGACCGTTCTCTACCCATGAATTTTTAAAACTCATTTAATATGCTTATACACATCTTAGAGTTTTAAAATCACACTTCACTTGGCTTTCTATAAGATTGCAAAGATGGGCCCCCTGGGGCTGTCGGGACACACGGGGGCGGGGGGGGGGCAGGGAGAAAGAATGAAATGTTCATCAAGCCTTTGGTTGTTAAGACAATGAGTCAGGAATCCACAAATCATGTACTGTTTATCTGAATACCCCTGGAATATTATTCCACATCTCTGAGTAGATAACCTCATATGGCCATGATTCATATGTGCTGAGTGAGAATCCCTAGAGACACACCCTCCTGTCACCTCCCACTTCACTCTGTTCCTGGGGAGGATCTTTTACACTTAAACAATGGAACAGAGGTACTCAACCCAGTGCTAGAAGGGCCTCTCAACCCACACGACTTAGTTAAGTAGGGAGATTTTCTGGGGTGTGAAGCAGAAGGCGCCATCCAGAGTGGGGGTTACACACCCTGACCCATACACAGCAAGCACCTCCTTTTTGTTCTGGCTCCTAAATTGTGGGCCCTATTGTTGAAATGTGAATGATGCCCCCATACAAATGCCCTGTGCACAGTTAAGAAAAGGAAGGAGACAATGTGGTCAGAACTGACTCCTGTTGAAACAAGTTGGGGCTAGAAGCCGAGAGTCCTAGACTGGCCATTTGCAGGTCAGTACACCCCCTTCTGCCTTCCCGTCCCTACCAAGGATCCAAAACAGCAAACACTCAAGCCAGCCAGCATGGGTGTCTTCTCCGACTGAGGCTTTATCCTCTAACTGCAAAAAGGCCTCACAAAGGGAGGCCTGAGGAAAGCCTGACCCTCTGCCTTGGCCTGGGACAGCGATGGAAACCTCCCACGTGGGGGATTCCAAATTCAGATCGGAGTACAGTCGCACATTCCCAGCTTTGAGATGGAGACCTGAATTTCTAGTATGAGGAGAGAGAAACTTTTCTAAGTTTCTTAGTCTTACCACCTATGGTAAGCTGAATGTTGGTCCCCAAAGATATGTCCATGCCCCAGTCCCCTGGAACCTGTGGATGTTACTTTATATGGCAAAGACTTTGCAGATGTCATTTAAGGATCTTAAAATGGGGAGATTATCCTAGGTTATCTGGGCAGACCCTAAATACCATCACAAGTGTCTGTATAAGAGGGAGGCAGAAGATCACATACAGAAGAGAAGGCAATGGGAAGAAGCAAGGAAAAGTGTCCGTGAGAATCTCCAGAGACAGCATAGCCCTACCAACGTCTTCATGTCAACCTACTTTCAGACTTCTGGCCTCTGGAACTATAAAGATAGACTTCCGTTCTCCTCTGTCGGTCTGAACAAAGTCTGACCAAAGTGGCAGTCATTTGTTACAGCAGCTACAACAGGAAGTTAGTGTGCCACCTCTCAGCCAGAACCCTAAATTCGCCTTGTGACCAAGTTTCTAAAATTTTGGTCCTCAACACAATTGGCTGGCAGGCTGGCATTTCCTTGCTATGTGTGATCAAGTGGTTATACAGCAGAATCAGCCCCTCCTAGCTGTGAGCTGGCAGGGAAGTGTACCCTAGACATCCCACGAGATAAAGCTCCATGCCAGGGAGACCAGGCATCCTGTCCATCTGGCCATGATTTCATAATTGCCATAAAAGAGACTCTATGTGGGACGCTTGGGTGGCTCAGTGAGTTAAGCGTCTGCCTTCAGCTCAGGTCATGATCCCCAGGCCCTGGGATCGGGTTCCTTGCTCAGCGGGGAGCCTGCTTCTCCCTCTGCTTGTGCTCTCTCTCTCTCTGACAAATAAAATCTTTAAAAAAAGAGACTCTATGTTTTATTTTAAAATAAATATGCTACAAATTCTTGCCTAAATATTTTTAAGGAAGAAATCTTACCTTTAATTTTTTATTCCCCAGAGACTCTCCTTAGTTAATAAACTCTCAGATTAATTACAAACAAGGTCAGAGGGGACATAGTCAAGAATTACTTGTCAAGTGGTTGTGAGCAAATCAATTTCCTACCACCAATATAGTTTGCAACTCTAGGGGAACATTCATAATTTTTTATAACAAGCATCTTGATAACTACTTTTCTCTACTGAACATACAAAAAAATAACACTTTTCCCTACCAAATACACAAAATAAGCATTGCTGTTTCTAAGGCCTTGAGAGGAGATGTTACATTCCAAAGAAAATTAATGGTAATTCTAGAGGTAGACTGCAGAAGATTACAGCGCACTCCTGCAAATAAACTACTTAAGGTAATGATGACAAGATTAGAATAAGCAATTTTTAAAAATTTTTCTCTTTTATATGAAAGAAAACCAGTATGAGTTTTGTTAGAAGAATGCATACTTATTATAAATTATTCAAGCACTGCATGGAGGTTAAAAAAATTCAAATGCCACTCTTCATAAATAATTAACATTTACATTAGGAGGATCTTTTCATGTGTGTGTTCCAGAAAGGCTAAAGAGATATACCAAAAGGTTTTGATAAATATGTGACTATTTTATGGGGCACCTGGGTGGCTCAGTCGTTAAGCGTCTGCCTTCAGCTCAGGTCATGGTCCTAGGGTCCTGGGATCGAGCCCCCGCATTGGGCTCCTTGCTCCGCGGGAAGCCTGCTTCTCCCTCTCCCACTCCCCCTGCTTGTGTTCCCTCTCTCGCTGTGTCTCTCTCTGTAAAATAAATAAATAAAATCTTAAAAAAAAAATATGTGATTATTTTATATATGCTATTTGTAATGTTATTACATTTAACTTCATTTGTATTTAAAACTGGAAGAAGAAATCGAAAGGAATCTAAAAGATTATATCTAACTCTAATTATTATGTTTAATAATATCTAATATATAATTATCACATAATTATATATGACATATAATAATTAGATATATTAGATATATTAGATATATTAGATACTAGATTTTTTTTTACTAGATTTGTTTTTTAGATATTAGATACATTTTTCTTAGTTACATTAGATATTTTTAAAAGATCTTTTTATAATCACAAAAAGAGATTTGGGGGAAAAACATTGAAACTAGAGTAATTGTTTTTACATTCCATACTTCGATTTAGGCATCATCTTTTGACTCCCTGACATGAAAAATGAGGACATCAGATCGGGAGCCTTCCTTTCCCCTCCCCCACATCTTCACATATTGTGATATTAATATTCTTATATAAATAGTATTTATATTTTAGCTCATAACTATAATTTGTAAAATGGATTCTATTAATATTACTTCATAGTTAAATGTTTCCAAATCTTACCACAGCTTCTCTACTCCTGAAATCTTCATTTTGACTTACAGAAATTTAACTTCAAATAAGATCTTTATCCCCTCTCAGCTAGTGATATTTATTTCGTGAATGTTTTTATTTACAAAAATACTTATTTTCAACAGTATTTCCCCTTAATTTTTTTTTAAAGATTTTATTTATTTATTTGACAGAGAGAGTGAGAGAGGGAACACAAGCAGGGGGAGTAGCAGAGGGAGAAGCAGGCTTCCCGCAGAGCGGGGACCCCGATGTGGGGCTCGATCCCAGGACCCTGGGACTATGACCTGAGCCGAAGGCAGACGCTTAACGACTGAGCCACCCAGACGCCCCTCCTCCCCTTAAATTTTTTACTCTAACTTGCGACTTATATTTTCTTGAATATTTAAATTTTTCCCAAGGCTTAGAGAAACTAAAAGCTTTGACCCAATGTCACACAGCTAGTGTGCAAAGTCAGGATGCACATGCAGGCCTAATTTCAAAGCTCACCCTGTTGTCATCTATCCATTATCCACTGCTCCCATTCGGTTATACACTTGCTCATTATCCATCACTCCTCACCTATGTAGCCCTGTATCTATCCATCTGTTACCTCCATTCATCCTTCAGACATCCATTTACCTACTTTTTCATTATTTCACTCACACACATATGATACAAACTTACATACATATATACATAGCCATTCATCTATCCAGACATTCTACCTATTCCAATCCATCATCCTTCTATTCACCTATCTATCCATTTATCTGCATTAATTTACTCCAATATCCATCCATCCACCTATATATGGATACACAGATAGATACATCCACTCATCCAGACATTCATCTATCCATCTACTCACCCACAAAGCACCCTTTCACAAACCAGTCCATTCCATCTCCCAAGGATCCTTTTATCCTTTCTATTAATTCATATGCTCATCCAACCAGTTTATCTATTTATCCAGTCACCGGTAACTCTGAAAACCAGACCTTCCATGGAATAGGGAGTTGTCTCCTTCTCAGATTCTCTTCTGTTCTTGTTCCATTTCCCAGCCATCAAGAGAAGACCACAGCATTTCACAAGCACAATAAGGAGGTCTGTGAACCCCTAACTGTCTCCCACCCATATGAAAATTCTTGCAACAGAGACTGTGGGTCTTATGGTACCCTATTAAATATGGAGCCCTTCAGTAATCTCCCCAATAATTGAACCTTCTAATATTCATACAGTAATGAATCCTCTCTTTATTGAAGAGTCATCAGCAAAAATTACAACCTAAGACCATGAGGCAGAAATTTTGCCCATATTTGGAATCCTTTAGACCTCCTCTATCATTGGCCTGATATTTTTGTTGCCATCACAACCTTCCATCAATCCACCCACTGCTTAGCTCCCCGACCATCCACAAGCAGTCACTGAAGGTGACTTGCCGATTGACGCCTAGTGTAACTTCACTTTGCCCACCCCCAGTGTAGGTGAAGCAGCCTGGACGCACCACTCTGGTGGACCTCAGTAAGAACTTAGCATGAGAGAAGCTCAGTTTCTCACTCAGATGAGTGATTCACAGCTAGAATGATTGGATCGAGGTTATTCGTGACAAAGACAAGTCAAAACAAATCAAGAGAAAAGAATATAGAAATAAAAATAAATTCTAAAGGCTCTCTTGCAGAGTATTCTGAAAAGTAGAGATAACGAAACTATAATCAAACTTGGAGTAGAAAAAGAAAAGGAGCAAGAGGAAGAAGGAGGAAGAAGAGGGGATTAACGATGGTGACGAGGAGTTCTAGGAGGAAGAGGGGGAAGAAAGAGAGATAGTAGTGCCCTATGACCTAGAGAACCAGCCTTGGCTTCTGGTTGCCCCCAAAACAATCAGTGATAAAGAAATTACAGAGATAAGACAGAGAAACAAATATAAGAACTGTGACTGGTTTCTGGGGAGAGTAAAGCTGGGGTGAGTTCATGTGAAAGGTTGACAGCAGACTCAGGTGGGGGCAGCAGGCACAGAGATGGGGAGAAAAACTGTGGAGGGGGGACTCTCAGTTCAGTTCATTCCTGTCTCCCATATTTCCCAGGGAAGATGACTGGTGGCCTCTGCCACTAGAAGAAAGAAATCAGTGGTAATAGCTTGGCGGCTCAGGAAATATGCCAGAGTAATATCAGAGCTGTGCCGAGTTGAGATTCTGATAAAAACACAAGCAGGCATTTACTCTTCTGTCCCAGTCTCCTCAAAACGCTCATGGATGGCAGATGACCATTTCAAGGGCAGTGGATGATCTCCTTGTGAATGGTGGCTGACCATTCTAAAGATCTTGTTTTCTTTCAGTGCTGTTTTTTTTCTAATAATTTAAAGGGGAATCTCTGACTAGAGAAATTTCTCTGTGAAATGAGAGCAAAAGGGATGTGGAGTAGCAAGTCTGGAGTACCTGAGCCTCTCCATCCTGGGGCTCATCCCTACTCCTTCCTTCACACTCACTGGAGGGACAAAACCAGACCTCTATCGTATCCCTCCCCATTAGCTGACTGGGCAGCTGATACCCACGAGAGAAAAGTGAGCTCACAAGCCAGAGTCAGTAGAGGGACCTGAGGAGTAAAACCACTATAAAATATATACAACAAACTGAACACCGTGCAGACCACAGACAGATCAACAGTGTAAGATAAATATAAAAAATATAACAAAGATACTCAAAGATATGAGAGAATATTGATAAAATTAAGAAGGAACAAGAAGGAACAACTGGGCGGCCCAGTCGGTTAAGCATCCGACTCTTGGTTTCGGCTCAGGTTGCAATCTCAGGGATCGAGCCTCTCATCAGACTCCATGCTCAGCGGGAAGTCTGCTTCTCCCTCTGCCTCTGCTTCTCCCTACGGCTCATGCCCACCTCCCCCCCAAATAAATAAATAAATAACCTTAAAAAAAAGAAGGAACAAGAAGAACAAGAAGCAATAAAAGAAGACAAACCTGTGCCTCTTCTGATAGAAGAATAGGAAATTCATTCAGGACAACAAGAGAAACAGGCACCATTTTTAAAGACATACTTAAAGATAATGGGGAGAGAACAAAGTAGTAAAGAAGTGGTCGGGGATCTTGGAGATCTTGGAGAAAACAGGAATCCAGAAAAGTGTGCTGAACATTTGGACTACTTCTGCCTTGGGAGCATTTACTGATTCTGGACAAGTCAGCAATATTTGTAATAAGCAAATACTGGAAACAACCAAAATGTCTTTCTATGATAGATGGATAAATAAACTGATACATTCACATAATGCAATAGCGCACAGTAGTGAAATGAACCAACTACAACTACATGCAACACCATGGGTACATTTCAAAAACTCACTACTTAATGAAAGCAGCTAGATGCAAAAGAGTACCTGTTGTTTGATCCAACTTACATAAAGCTCAAAAACCAATCCATGCTGACATATCTGAATAGTTATGTCCTTTGTGGGAACAGTGTAATGACTGGGAGGGTGATGGAGGTTTCTGGGGTACTGGTAATATGTAGGTAGGTCGGTGGAGCCCACACTTTTCCCTATTCTTCCTGCTAAATACAACTGAATACCCTAGATATCGTATATAAACAGAAAGGTGGAGAGAAGAAGACAGACCAAGTTTGGACCTTGGGACCCAAGGAATGACATGGTAATGAGTTCCCTATATGCTGTTTTTATTCATATATCCTGGACTTGGAGCAGAAGAAGCTGGTGACTCAAAAAGACCACTGAATATAGACAAATATAAAGAACCAACAAAAGCCTGCTCTCTCTAGTCAATGGACCGGGAAAAGGATAGCCTAACAAAACAGAAAACTTTAGTCAATAACTGCTATATTCCAGTCAAATGCCACAGTAAAAACTGTGAGTTCTCCCCTATCACCTACCTACCCCGGCAAAGTCCACGCAGTGAGTAGAGACTTCCACCATTGCCAAGCTATATCAAAGCTGGGATGGGGTGTCAAGGAAGGTCAAGATGGAAGCCGGGCCTTTCATGCCCACTGGGCAGTACTGAGGCCTTCCCCACCTGTACTATCAGAGGAGACCATGCAGAGAGTCTGGACATTCACCCCCACACACACACAGTAACAAGGCCCAACTGATTTTTGACAAAGGTGCAAAAGTAATTCAATAGAGAAAAGATAGCCTTTCCAAAAAATGGTGCTGAAGCAACTGGACATCCATAGGCAAAAGAAAAAAGACCACCTCCAACACACCTCATACAAATCTAACTCAAACTAGAGCATAGACTGAAATGTAAAACCTAAACCTATTTTTAAACTTTTAGAAAAAACATAGGAGAAAATCTCTGGGACTTAGGACTTATTGAAGAATCCTTGACATGACACCGAAAGCACAATTCCTAAAAGAAAAAATCAGTAAGTGGGCTTCATCAAAAGTAAAAACTTTTACTGTGCAAAAAGCCCTGTTAAGAGGTTGAAAAGACAAGCTGCGAAATGGGAGAAAATATTTGCAAACCACACATCTGATAAAGGACTAGTATCTACAATATATAGAGAACTCTCAAAACTCAACAGTAAAAAACCCAAACAATCCAGTTAAAAAATGGACAAAAGACATGAGCAGACAATTCACCAAGGAGGATGTACAGATGGCAAATAAGCACATAAAAAGATGTTCAGCCTTATCAGCGGTTACGGAAATGTAGATGAAAACCGCAATGAAATATCACTACATAGCTCTCCGAGTGGCTTAAAAAAAGAAATAAAAAGTAACAAAAGCAAAGGCTAGTGAGGATGTGGAGAGACTGAATCCCTCACACATTGCTGGTAGGAATGTAAAATGGTACAGCCACTCTGGAAAACAATTTGACAGTTGCTTAAAAAAAAAAAAATTAAGCAACTGCCATATGACCCAGCAATGCACCCCAGGAATTTATCCCAGAGAAATAAAAACTTACATTCACACAAAAACTTGTACATGATTGCTCACAGCGGCTCTATTGGTAACAGCCCAAACCTGGAAATAACCCAGATGCCCTTCGATAGGTAAATGCTCAAACTGGGATAATCCATAATCCATACCATGGAATACTCCAAGGGAGTAAAAAGGGAGCCAATTACTGATACACACAACCTGGATAGAATTACGGCGAGTGAAAACCAATCCCAAAGGGCTACCTACTCTATAATTCCACTTACGTAACATTCTTGACATGACAAAATTATTGAAAAGAAGAACGGTTTAGTGGTTTCCAGAGGCTAGGAAGGGGCTGGGGCAGGAGGAGAGTTGGTGTGGGTATAAAAAGACAACATGAGGGACCCTTGTGACGACGGAGATGTTCTGTATCTTGACTGGATCAGTGACAACACCCTAGCTGTGTCATTGTACTACAGTTTTGCAAGATATTCCCACTAGAGGAGTCTGGGTAAATGATACCCAGGATCTGTGTTCTTTCTTACAACTGCTTGTGAATCTATAATGACCTCAAAATAAAAGGTTTAATTTTAAAAAGTATATACAATAGCAAAAGGCTGAGAATAGCCAAGACTTTCTTTAAAAAAAAATATATATATATATAGGTGAAGAAGCAGAAGTACATGACCTGAGGACAATCTTTGGAAAACAGTTTGGTTTAAAATCGAACATACTTGGTTCTATACCTCAGTGCATCTACTCGATACGTATCTTGGAAAAATTTCTCCCAGGTGCCTCGGGAAGCACATAAAGGATGTTCATAGCAGCATTTGTAGTACACAAAGAAAACTCTGGGCATTTTCCGATGTTCATTTCCTGGTTTTACTAATGAATGATGGCAAATGGAAGATGGTATCATTGTGAATCTAAAATTATTTTAAGTTAAAAAATGTCTTATCTGGATACATTTTACTGGAAATGATACAAAAACTTGAGCATACACTCCAATGTTCACGAAATAGCAGTGGAAACAAAAGAACCACTAGTATATGCATCAACAGACATATCTTAGGGACATAATGTTAAGAAAAATGCAAGTCATAAGACAGACTATACAGTTTGAGACCTTACATAAAGTTCAAAAGACGCAAACAAAACAAAGTATTGTTGAAGGACACATCCAAAAGCGATAAAACCCAAAGAAAAGCCAGGGTTGTGTATTTCTGCCTTGAGGAGGGAGGAAGGGAAAAGGATGCAGGGGAGGGAAACAAGTAGAGGAGGGAGGAAGGGAAAAGGACGCAGGGGAGGGAAACAAGTAGAGGAGGGAGGAAGGGAAAAGGACGCAGGGGAGGGAAACAAGTAGAGACCTCAGAAGTGTTGTAGCATTTGACTTCTTAAAAGCTGGGTGGAGGATCAATGGGAATTCATAATGATAGGTTTTCTTTACAACTTACATATACTTCGTATGTATGCAATAAAAAGCTTTACCTAATTAAAAAAAAGTAAAGGAACACAAAGACGCTATGTGGAAGAAACTTGTTCTGGTAGGGTTGGCAAACTGAGTACCATAGTGGCCACGTTCCACAATTTTTTACCACCTGGAGAAAGCCTGTCTCCTCTAAGGCAGTTTAAGGACAAGACCCCAAATAAGGAGAGGCAAGTAATGACAAAAGATGGAGAAGGAGGGGGACATGGAGCAGAGCAGACTTGGACTTCCACGCACAATGACCACATTCTGTGAACAACACCAGTATCAGCTCCAGACATGAGCCAACCTGTCTTGCTGTGCTTAAGGTTGGTGGAGCTGGGTTTTTGTCATTCAAACCGGAAGAATCCCGACAGAGTCCTATAGGCATCCTGGCCCATAGTCAGTCCAGCTGGATTTGACTTTGAGGCTTCTAGGTGTGCAGAGGGGCCTGGGTCCCATCCATCCCTCCCCTTCTGCCATACAATTTTGTGTGTGGAGGACCAGGTGATCAGAGAAGGTATAGGACTTGCCCAGACTTACCTAAACGATGGCACTTTTCCTCTCACATTTCAGCGGCTTTGTCTTGACACTGACAATGTCCTCAGCACAGGATGAGAGGGTGCAGGAAGACAGCACGAGGTGGCAGCTTGACCATATCTCCTCTGGAATTTCAGTGGAGAGACCACTCAGAGGGAGGAAGGGCTGCAGCGTGGGAGTCTCAGCTCCTTCTAGAGCTTCCTTCAACCTCATGCTGGATGCAGTCTCCCGAGAGAGCAAGAACCCCAGGGCAGAAGGAGAGTGGGAGTTTAGAGGGAGCCTCTGAGCCTGATGCCAGGCACAGTGGGGTAGATATCCCCGAGTGCTCGCCTGTCATCCCTGAGGCTCCAAACCAAGGGTGACTCTGAGAAAGAGAAGTTGTTTTGATTTGTGTTCTAGACATTCACTCAAACATTCAACAACTGTTTACTAAGTTCTCAGGTCCTTGAGATCCTATAGTGGACCTTCAACAGCTGCTGTCATGAAACTCACCTTCTAGTTTTCAAACAAGCAATGAGAGAGGGACTTTAGGTAAACAAACCAGGGAGACAGACAGGGAGACATCCCAATCAAGCCATGTACGCAGAAAGAGGATAACCAATGTCCTTGGGTTGAGCTTGCTTCTCACTCTTCTGTGTACACACACACACACACACACACACACACTGCTTGTTCCCAGATAAATAAATGTTCTTTGAACTGCTGTAAAGAAGAAGACCATGTGGCCGTAGGAGAGTAGGAGGCAGCTTTGTGAAACCTCCATTAACCGGAATGCCTTACCATCGGGGCTGTCCTGGGAGTGCTTCTAACACTTGAGCTCCTTGCTCTCACCCACTCACAACTTGTCCCACGTGCCTCAGTGGGCCAGGGGAACACAGAGAGGAATGGGAAGCAACCCTCCTGTCCTCTGGGAGCTCCTTGTCCAGATACAACTAATTGCCAGGGCAAGCAGTGGCCTAGTCAGCCTGGTGGCCCCAGAGTCAAGAACTCCAGAGCACTGTCCAGAGTCGGCCACGCAGATATTACGGTGTCATGGCTCCTTCTCTCCCATGGGACAGCAGATTTAGGATAAAATTATCTGTAGGAGAGGTTGGCTTGAGACTGGTGCGCCTTTCCTGGTCCTCCTCTCTTGCTGGCCAGGTCTGAGGGGAACACCTATGACCTCAAAGAGGCGCCCAGAGGAGGGATCTGGACCTAGAGAAGGGAGGGTGGGCTAGAGGCCACACGGGGTCACAGTCAAGCCAGTCTACCCCCACATGGTCCACCACACCCTTGCTCTCCCCCAACCTCCCTTCCTTTCTGTCTTCTGAGACGGACGTGCATCAATCAGGCGTCGCGGGAGGTGGAGGAAGGGACGGGAATCTGGGTTTTAAAAGACCAGGGTCAAATGTCCCCTGCCAATTTCCTGTCATTTTTCTGGATTCAAAGGAGGGGTAGAGTTAGAGTAGGGAAGACAGACGTAGAGGGGCAACGAGAGACGGCCCGATCCGGGGGGTGTCTCGGAGGCCCGGCCAGGCGGTTCTCTCCCGCCGAGTGCGGGTTTCGGGTGGGCGGGCGGACGCCCCCAGCCCCGCAGCGGCGCGAGCCCCGCATGACATCAGAGGCTGGGGAGCGCGCAGAGCGCAGGCGCCGGCCGAGGAGGGAGAGGGGAGGGGGCCGCGGCGCGCGGCTCGGGAGAGCGCTCCTCCGCCCCGCGCGCAGTCCCTGCGCCCCGCTCCGCCCGCGCCTCGCTGTCCGCGCCGCGCCTCGGGCGTCCAGAGCGCGCCCCTCGCACCGCAGCGAGCGCCGCCCGCAGCAGCCCAGCCCCAGCCTTCTCCTCCGCCGCCGCCGCCGCCGCCGCCGCCGCCGGACACGCAGCCGCAGGCCGGGGCCGGGACGCAGCTGGGGAGTCAGGGACGCGCGCAGCCAGCCCTTCCCCCTCCGGCTCCCGCACCGCCGGCCGCCTCCCCTCGCCCTCCTCCTCCCTCCCTGCTCCTTCGCTTCTCCTCCTCCTCCTCCTGCACGGCCCGGCTGCCAGCACCATGTCCGCAGGGGGAGATTTTGGGAACCCACTGAGAAAATTCAAGTTGGTGTTCCTGGGGGAGCAGAGCGGTAAGTACCCCGCTTATTCTCTTGGCTTGGCGCCGAGTCGCCCCCCGCCGCCACATCATCCACCCAGTTGGGGCCCCGGCCCCGGCTCGGAAAGGCCCCCCAAGCCCGGGTGGAGGGGAGGGACGGGGATGTGGGGGTCGGGGCCGGCTCGGGCGGGGCCGGGCCGGGGAGGGGCCCCGGGGAGGGATGGAGGGGGCGCTGGGCCGGAGGTGGGGGTGAGGGTGGGAGGTGGGAGGTGGGGTGCGGGGCTAGAGCTGCGGGGCGGACGCCGCGCGGCGGGAGGCCGGAGGGCGGCGGCTCGCTCAGCCGCGGCGGCCGGGGCGTGAAGGCGCCGGGCTCGCCGGCTCGCTCGCAATGCGGCACCGGCTGCGGGCGACCGCGCAGGTGGCCGGGCGCGGGCGGGGGCCGGGGGAGGACCGGCGCCCCTCTTCGGAGAACGAGGTGGGGCCGGCGTCTGGCCCGAGGGCTCCCTGCGGACCCTACCCGGACCCGTGTTTAATGACGGGCACGTCCAGGCCCTGAAGCAGAGGGCCGCGAGGGAAGGCCGACACCTGTCTTCTGTGGAAAGAGCGGGCGCAGGCTGTAGGGGAACAGGGCGCCTACCTCCCCTGGCCTACGTCCGACTGGGCACGGAAGGTTCTAGACGCTGCCCTGTGCCAGCGTGTGTGAGCGTCTCTAGGGCTCAGGGTCTGGGCGAGGACAGCGAGGGTTCCCCGGTGCGAGGCAGATTTGGGGGATGGTACAGGGGTGCTTCACACCAAGAGGCGGCGAAGCCTGGAGCTGGGCAGAGAAAGGACCAGGCGACACGCCCTGCCTGGCTTCCCAGCACCCCTCCTGAGAGCGTTGACGGCAGAGGAGTCTTCCCACCCCCACCTCCCAGCTCACAGCCCGTCTTGGGGGAGGGGAGGTCACCGTGGCAGCCGGCCAGGGGCGGGGGGTGGGGGTGGGGGAGACAAACGGCTTCCTTGCCGCCCATCAGCCTCCCCGGGAAAGCATCTCTGAAACCCGGGTTGGCCCCAAGGTGGAAGGACCAGATTGAAGAGCAGGGACCCCTCTGACACCTGTAGGAAGGAGTGGTTCTCAGAGCATCTCTCCAGAGGCCTCTCACCTGGGGCTGCAGAGGGACTGGCTGGGCCTTGCCCAGCTCACCTCAGGAGGAAGGTGGCCGCTGGGGACAGGATCCCCAGCTCTAGCTCTGCAGACCAGTCCAGTTCACCTGGTTTGGTACCTGTCTGTACTAGGGACCAAGACACAGGCAACCTTAGGAGGACCTGATAGGCTCAGGGAATAGTGCTACCCTGGTGTGGGTACAGGTGGGTTGTGAAGGTCACATGGCAGTCTCCTGTGTTGCTACTCATTACCTGGGATGGATGGTTCAGAGAAGGATGTCAGAAGGTCAGGCCCTAACATGGGGATGGATCCTGGGGCCAGGCTGGGTATTCCAGAACAAGATCAACTCAGCCGGCCAGCCCTGTGTCCTGGACTCTGAGTTTCTGATCTTAACAGAGTCCAGCTTCAGAACTCACTATTTCCCATGCCTGAAGGATTTCAGGAGTCTTCACATCCCAGTGCTAATCTTACCTGGCCTGGAGCCCTGGGCGAGAAGTCTGATCAGGCAGCCTGGGAGTTGAATTCCTACCTGTGTTTCCTTGAGCAGATTTCCAGGCCTCTCTGAGCCTCAGTTTCTGTCTCTGTGAAATGGCTGCTTGAGGTTCTCTTACTCCTTCATGTTTCCCCAGTGCCTCTCAAAGGGCCTTGGCCCTGGTAGGTTCTCAAGAAACATTTGTTTATTCCAAGTCTGAACATGCTTCAGTAAAGCACCAGGGCTTTGATGAGGAGAATGTCTCTTGTGAGTAGGAGTGAAAACTCTGGACTCCCTCAGAATCTCTGATGGGCTGAGGCCCCTGAGGAGCCACACCAACCCCCTTTGTTCCTAAATCATTGAAATGAGAGCTTAAGGCCTCAGAGATGGAGCTCCCATCTTGCATGTGTAATTTAGAAGTCTGAGCCCCAGGGATGGGGAGGATTTGGGAGAGTCCCACTGTGAGTTGCTAGCACTTCTGGGGCTGGAACCCACATCTCCTGTTACCAGTCATTAACATGTCATTGGGAATTAAGATGACCTTGAATCAGGGCAATGAAGAACTGGGGAGCCTTCCTGAGTTGAGGTGAGGATTGCCACTCTCTGGCCAGACTTGTGGCTCCATTGGGTGACCTGGTGGGAATGCTGGGCTGTTTGGGTTGGGGGCAGGGTTTGTGGGCCCTCTGAACACAAGTCACTGGAAACAAAGGCTCTGCCATCAGTGGGATTGGCTGTTGGCCACTCTGGTCCCTTCTGGCTTGGAGCCCTAGGGCCCTGAGAAGCCTCCTTCCACTTGAGTGTGTAGTGGGTCGTATACCTTGTATTCTACATGGCTTTTGGGGCCCCCCAAGTTAGGTTGGGACACATGCATCCCTGAGCCTGGGGGGATAGGGGAACTGCCTTCGTAGACACTGCTTCTGCCTTGCCTGCACACAAGTTTTTTTTTGTTTTTTTTTTTTAAGATTTTATTTATTTATGAGAGAGAGAGAACTCAAGTAGGCAGAGCGGCAGGCAGAGGGAGAGGGAGAAGCAGGCTCCTCGCTGAGCAGGGAGCCCAATGCAGGGCTTGGTCCCAGGATCCTGGGATCATGACTGAGCCGGAGGCAGATGCTTAACCGACTACGCCACCCAGGCGCCCCCCCTGCACACAAGTTTTGTGTGTGTTGGTCCTTTGTGTCACTGCAGCCTATGCAGTGCAGGGAGCCCCTGAGGTCTGGCCCCCCCTCCCTATGTGACCTCAGAGGTCCCTCACCTTCTGTACCTGGGACACTTGGGCCAGCTGAGCTTGACAGAGTCTCCTAGAGCCACATGGGTCTGCCTGTATGAGCTGACTCCCCTGGATAGAAGCCAGGGGAAGGGGCTGGAGGGATGTGGCCTTCTCTTGTTTCCTGTGCCTGGTATAGTGGTGGCATCTCCCTAGGCCAGTGGGTGAAGACAGCTGGATTCCAAAAAGGAGTACCTGACCTGGAGCCCAGTGATGAGGAGGACACCCTGAAACAGATAATCCCAGGAGGGCATCAAGCCTTCAAAGATAGCAGGACCTGGTTTGAGTGGAAGGCCTTAAGGAACCACTCTAGAGAGAACACCCCTAGTCCGTGAGAAGGCCCCCCTCCTGGCAGCAGAGTGACTGCTGTCCCCTAGGCCACGGAACACAGGCTGGCTGGCAGTGTCAGCCTGGCAGGGGGTGGGATTGTGGAGAGGGGCCCAGGATGAGGGGACTCTTCGCAGTAGGAAGGCTGTGCAGTCCTGCTGGTGTTCAGATGGCTGTTGCTGGGCTTGCTGGCCATGCTCTTGTGCTGATGGCAGTGGGGTGGGGAGGCACACTGGTCCCAGTGGCGACACTTGATGACATCCAGAGAACACAGACACGAGCTGGTGTCTGAGGAAGGAATGGAGGCCTGGGGGACACACGTCTTCCTCCGAAGTTCTGACGGTGTTCTGTGGGGGGAGGTTAGGCTTCCCTTGGTGCATCCGGGAGTGTCATGGGGACTGGGGATGTGGACAGGCCTGTCGGGTGTTCTGGCCCCTTCTGATCTCCCTTCCCCAGGACTCCTCCAGCCAAAGCAGGGAGATTGAGGGACCACCACAAGTTCGGTCTGCTTTCCCAGGCTGAGGCGACAGGACAGCGTCTCCCTCTGATGTGCGTCCTCCCTGTCCTGTCCCTGACAGTTATGCTGCTGGAGGGGCCATCACAGTGAGCACGATGTGAATGGTGTCCCCAGAGTTGTGCAACATAGTGACCCTGCACACAGCTGCCTTTGGCCATTTAGTCATTTGTTCACTCATCCCCCTTCCATCATCCATTTATTCATTTAGTCAGGTCTTTGAGTGTATCTCTGCCTCATAGGACTTATGGCCCACTGGGAGTTCAGATATTTGTGGCTATAATTACAGCAAAGGTCTATGCGCGCTACGACGAGAAGAACAGCTGCTGTGAAAGCGCAGAGCGGGGCGTCCCACCCACCTTTGTGGGCAGGTGTCAGAGATGACTTCTAAGGCTTCAGAGGAGGAGATGCTCCTATAGGCAGCCGGCTGGTACTCCTTCGGTGAGCTGAGTGCAGGCAGTAGGTCTTGCAAGGGGCCCACCCTCTCCAGGGGGCTTTGTCTGTTTTTCTCCCTGCTCTGGAGAAAAAAGGGGTGGGGTGGTGAGCAGGAGGACGAGGGTGTTTGGCTTGTTAGTGCTGAGAAGGGGCTTTCCCCCACTGTCACCTTATTCCTCCAGGTTAAGGAGTGGTCTTCCCCCCGACCCCTGCCACTGCCCAGAGGGCTCCCCCTGCCCCACCCAAGGCCTGGCCCAGCCTGACTGCTGCCGTCCCACCACACACCACCCATAATCACACAGGGAGCCCTTTGTACCTGAGGCCCATCCCAGAAGTCTGCTCCCTGCCACCTCCCAGACCCGCTCACTCTGCTGTACCCAGCCCACTTGGGCACTCACCATGACATAGCTTTGGTTTCTTTCTGAGCATTTTTAAAACACTATCACATGCTGCCCCATGACCTCTCTGTTGCCTCAGTCACTCTGGATTTTTAAATGTTTATTAGCTTTTTCAGATACAAATCTCTAACTGAATTTTAAGCCCCTTAAAGGTGAATTTAAGCACCCAAGAGGACCAGGTCTTAGCTCCTTTCCCCTCTTCCCATCTGCAGGGGATTTGTGCTCATTAAATGTCTGCATTTAAAAATGATGAGATTATCCTCGCTGTGTGATAGGTACTGATAGTCCGTTGGTAGATTAAAAGTGAGGGGAGTCAAGGCAGCTTTGAAACAGGATTCTTCATCCTGACACATGCTGCTTTCTCAAGCCTGGAGATCTTAGCAACACTTAAGAATCTTTCACTGAGGGTTGGAGCATTTAGCCTTGGTTGTGCCCAATGCACAGTTCATCTCACAAAAGCTGAACTTCTCAGGGCACCCCCACCCCCACCACCTTCTCTAAAGAAATAGGAGAAAGCAGCAAGGCCACCAAAGATGGGAAGGAAGGGACGCGCCCAAACCAGATGTTGCCAGAGCTCACTTGGAGATCTTGGGTAAATCACCAAGTTGTTAGTCTATGCCTCAGCTTTTTGGTCTTGTTTTCTCTCCTCCCAGTTTTTTTTCCTCCCTTCCTCAGTGGCTGGAATGATGGGGGGAACCTTGGATGTTGGGTATGGACCCAGAATGTTGGCTTTGTTTCTTTAAAGAGGTATGCATGAGATGAGAGAACGTCAGATGAGACCCCAAGATGAGAATTAACCTGTACTGGGCATAAGACAAGCATGGCGCCCTCAGTGCTGAGGGTCAGGGACGAGAGAACTAACCAGAAGAGAAAAATGAGACTGTTGGCATATGTTCTGGTTCTGCAGATGTAATAGTACCATCCTGTGCATGATCTGATTATCCTTATCATTTGCAGCCCCCACATTAAAATGAATCCCATTAGAATACAACAGAATAACCTCATCATCTTTTTGTTACTTATAAAATCCCTAAAGTCAGCCCACGAATATTTACCCTTATAGGTGTTATCCTGATCTTGCAGACTTGCCCGAGGCAGACCTGAGAGTGGTACTGTCTGTGTCCATCCAGGCTGCAGCGTCTCTCTGTCCTCCGCCCTCTGTGTCTTCCACTGTTGCTGAATGAATGAACCATTGAATGTGCAGGGCTGTTTGGTCTCAGTATAAATCACTTAGAGAAATTGTTGAGCAGAACCATTGATTAAGGTGAGAAAAGACTAAGGTGAACAGCAAAATCCATAGACATCCAGGGTGGACTGCTAGAAAAACTGTGCTGGGCATTTTCTCAACTGTCTGTCTGTCCTCCTTTTCCATTTATCAGCACAGAGTAGAGTAGATGAGGGAGGTTGCCAGGGAGAAGCACCAGACGTGCCCTGAGATGGGCAGCTTCAGCTAGAGCAAAAATGACAGGCACCTGGAAATGGGGCCCAAGGCAGAGTCTCTGCTTCATGGGACAGGGAAGGAGAGGATAAAGATTGATAACACCTCTGGACTCCTCTGAGAAGTTCCTTACTGTATCTTAGGGCTTTTTACTTCCATAACGATTGCCCTAAACTAAGTGGAATCTTTTTAAGAAGTAAATGTTCACTGTTATGAATAATTTGTCATTTAATGAAATGACTTATTTTTAGTAAAAAAGCATATTTATCCTGGTCTCTTGGTAACAAGACCAGTGGGAGCCCAGGTGACTCAACCGTGTGTCCTGGGCCAGGTACCACCTGTTCCCAGTTGGGGACGTACCCAAGGGACAGGCCAGGGTCCAGGAGAAAACAGATGATACCCTGCTCCTAAGGGCAGAAGAGAGACTTAAAAGCCAAGGTTACTTCCAGGAAATGCACGGGAAGACTGGCAGCCTGATGCCCTGGCAGGTGCTGTGGATCATGAGCCAGGGAGAGAGGAAGACTTGAGTTGTGTGCAGTCTATGCTAGAGACCACAGCTTTCTTCCAGGGCCTGGATGGACAGTTGGTGAAGGGCCATGATGCCTTGGTGGGATTTCCCCAGAGAAAGGGGCTTCCAGTATTGGGTTAACCCGCTCACCCAGTTTCCCCTGTGGCTGGAGATGAAGTGAGGGCAAGTCCCAGAGGCTGGCCATGAGCTGGGACTTTGTTCTGAGGGAAGTGGGGAGCTGGTGGAGGGTCCTCAGCTTCATTCTAAGGGCTTGGAGAGGACAATGGACGGGGAGGGGTCCAGAACAAGTCTGCCTTTCCTGGGAAATGGAGCTGACCCTCCCAGGTTTCTGTGTTCTTCCTCCAGATAACCTCAGGTGGCATTTAGGAATACCCGCTATGGCCTAGACTGCACACAGGGTGCTTTCTCCCTAGCATCTTGTGATAGATGTAAAATTCTCCCTGTTTTGCAGGTCAGGAGATAGAGGCTCAGGGAGAGCTGGTCATGGCCACAGACTCACTGCTAGTGTGGCAGCATTGAATTTGAACCCAGGTCACTATGAGAAACACACACTGATCTGTTGGACCTCATGCCTCAAAGGCAGGTTCAGACCTTGTTGTGGGGAAGAGAGGACAGAAGAACACTGAGGCCTTACAGACTCGAAGTCTGCTGTAAAAGTCTCCTGGGGAATTATGTGCCAAGCTGTTTGCTGAGGATGAGCCAGTGGATCACAGCATGGGGGTGGATGGGAAGAGGCCTTTGATTCCCCTAGGCTGGTGAGGGGCACTGGGGCCCTGAGCAGGGAGGAGGGCAGGGGGATTGCTCTAAGAAGCAAGCAGGGTCTCCATGGGGGAGTCTACTGGAGTTGGACTGCATATCAGACACTCCATTCTTACACAGAATGAACTGCTTATTTGGGGTGGTTTGAAGGGAGTTGGTTGTAGAGAGTGTGGGGGCAACTGAAGCCTTCCCAAGTCAGCCCTGCCCTGCTATGGAGGTAGATGCCCTCCTGGTTCTAGCGGAGAATTTCTACACTGGGAAGAACCGAGCAAACCAAGCGGCTGCTTCCCACCTGCTCTGGGGTAACCCTTCTGGCTTCATCCTCCCTTCAGGCCTGGAGATATCAGGGCCCTGGAGACCCTGATTCTCTTCGGGGTCAGCCACCAGCAGCCTCTGTGGCTGGATGAGCCCCAGTCGTTCTCTGGCTTTCTCGATATATCCTCAGAGGCTACTGAACTGGGTGACCACTCAGGCCAGTGGAGCGCTGACTCTGGTCCTGTACTTCAGCGCTAGGTCGGGGTATGATGCCAAGCCCATAACACCCCCAGCCTGGAGATAGCACCGGTGGCTAGAGAGGTCAGAGGCACTGCAGAGGATGGCATGTCATCAGGGCCTCCGCTAACTGTCTCCCCCAGAACTTCCCTGGCCAGGCCCCAGTGCAGGGTCCCCTCCAGCCTGCTACCTCTTCTCCTGGGAGGCATGTGTGCCCCCGGGGTGCTGTGGCTCATCTCTTCTGATGGTGTGTTTGACTCAGGTTGCCAGGCAACGGGGATGGGGCTGTCCTGCCCTTCCTGCTGGCATGTGCTTATTCCTAACTGTACAGCCAGGACCTTTGATGGGGGCCAGCTGAACAGGAGACAGCTCCCAGGTACTTCTACTCCAGGACGCTTCTTTCGGCAGCCAGGTGGGTGGGTGGTAAGCAGGGAGGGCTGGGAAAGGGCTAGTGCCAGGTTGGGTACGTAGTATCCCCACCAGACTAGCCCCAGCTCCTGCTCCAGCCCCATCACTTACTCGGTGCTCCTGAGCCCTGCACTTCCGCCCCAGCCCTGCTCCTCGCTCTCTGGGTGGTACTGGGAGGTAATAGGACTACCCCGAGCTCATTTTCCTCACCAGACAGCAGGGTAATCCTTAACTTTTTGAGGGTTGCATGAAGATCAAATACATCAAATCATGGCGCATGGTAAATGCTCAAGTGATAGGTAATTTTGTTAATGGAACAGTGACAGCAGTCCCTCCTTTTGTAGATGAACGAGGGAGAAAGAAGTAGGGGTGGAGGTTTTGAGAATCACTGTTGGGTCATTTTTGTGTAGTGAGCTGCAGAGCACAAGTGATCTGATACGTGGAGCTGCGTACCCATTTTATAGATGAAGAAAGTGCTTCTCTGAGAGGGGAAGGCTTCTGCACAGATTGTAGGACTCAGACCGGTTACTGCTGAGCTGGGAAGAGCTCCCAGGCCTCAAACTCCCTAGTTGGCATTTTTCCACTGCCCATCCCGGCAGGAAGTGGGACAGATTCACCCAGGCTTGCTCCGCTGGGCCCCCACAGCTGCTCACAGGAAGGGCACCTCATCTTCATGGCTCTGTAACTTGCCCAGGGACAAGGAGCGCAGCCTGGGTAGACAACAGGGGCAGAGGCTTTGCCGTGTTGTGATTATGACAGTAGTTGGTGAGGTAAGCAGGTAATAAATCTCAGCCAGTGCTAACATGACTATTAAGCACACAAACAAGGTTCTGGGCGTGGTCTGCCGGGGGGAGGGGGTGGGGGGTGTTGGTGTCAGGGAAGGCTTCCCAGAGGAGGTTTTGCACAGTGAGCAGGAATTCAGAGGCACACAAGGGAGGCATCTTGAGCAGAGGGCCTGACTATGCCACAGCTAGGGGGCTGGGAGGGGCTTGGGACTTCTGGGGGAGTTGGGCACAGTTCAGGGTGGCTGGACTCTAGCATGGGGGGGCGAAGTGGTGAGCACGGTTGGAAAAAGCATTGAGCCTGGGGAAGGCAGCAGGGTCAGGCCCCAGAGAAGGGCTTCCACACACAGGGTTTGGATCTTCCCTGCAGGCAGTGGGGACAACTGGAGGGTTTTGACCAAGGAGGGACATGCTCATGGAGTAGAAGACAAAGGTGAAGTATGGCCTGATTGGAAGCAAGGGATGCAGGCAGCCTGTACCAGGCCAAGCAGGGAACAGAGGATAGAATATAGAGGAGGGTTTGTGAGCCTGAGCTTCCTTCCAGCTCTCAGATTTAGGCCTCTAGACACATAAATTTTCCTGGTTTTTTATAGGGTGCGAATCATTCAGGATAATGAAGCATTGTAAGGGAGGGGCTCTTGTGCTTCTCTACAAGGTTACACTGTACTTGGATGCACCAAAACCAGCCACCTTGAGCTCCTCTGTCCTTCCCACCTCCACAATGCCCTGGGTCCCCTGACTGCTTCTGTCCTGCTAAAGGGGTGCTCCAGGGCTGCTGACATCCCTTCCAGACTCTTCCCCTCTGCCACCTGCTCAGGACAGGATGTACCACTTGGAGTGAAGTTGGTTATTAGATGTCTGCACCCCCAGCCCCCTGGTCGTTGGGTATGTGAGCTCCTTCTGCCTTCTGGTCATTGGGTTTGTGAGCTCCCCTGGCCCTTTAGCCAGCCTCTTATCACTCCCTCCCTTGCTGAGCTCCTCTTCCAATGGATGCTTGACCCACTGTCTTTGCTTTCTCCCATGGATTCCCTTGCTCTTCTTTGCTGAATTCTAGCTCCCCAACAAGCTTAGGGGTCCCTGAGGACTTGAGGGAGGGCAACATTGTATAAGGGAGAGCCCCACCCCCTGACTTGGAGACAAAAACCCAATCTCAAGCTGCCTGGCTGCACAAAAAGTAAAGGGCAAGAGTCAGGGAGCCAGAGTAGAGGCAGGGGACTAGCACAGAGTGGGTGGCCTGCTTGGCTCAATGGGTGGAGTCCCCTGCCCATGAGGCAGCTCATGGTCTATTCTCAAGGACTGAAACCTCACCCTGCAAAGCCCTGGTGACCTCTGCCCCCTGTCCCTCCTGTCTGCTACCCAGGCAGTGCCCATGGAAGTTACTAAGCACCACCTGGCTATTCCTTTGTTAGCATGGCTGGGGAGTGAAGAATATCCTAATTATCAGCAATCAGACACATTTCAGTCACTGCCCATGGCCCCTGGGAGCCGTGACAGATTTATTGTCTATGAGGTCAGGATGGGTAAGGAGACCTGTTCCCTTGCTTGGTCCTCAGCAGAGGTGTCTCCTTTGCCTGGAGTTGCTGGCCTGGAGATAAATGGGCCCAGAAGCTGGCCACAAGCAGCTCAATGCAGCTGTGACCATTTGAACCCCCTCTGTTCCCTCCTCATTGCCCTAAGCCCTGGGGCAGAGGCAGGACCAGGAGACCCATCCCAGGTTCAGGACTGGGTTGCTGACTGTGCCCTTCGCATGAGAGACAGGTTCCTCTGAGGATGGTGTGCTAATTCAGAGAGACATGGAGAAAATGTTCTGTTCTGACCCTGTTGATGAGCAGGGAGTAAACACTGTGCAGACTGAAGAGAGTAAAGCGAAGCATTTCGAACAAGTGTTTCTTGTTTGTTTCCCCATCCAATGAAGGGAGAGGGCTAGGAGGAAAGAATGGAGAAGGGAGAGCCATGGAAGCATAGAGGTGGAGGAGGGAGGCCCTCCTCCCAGAAACAGACAGACCTAGGTGTGCCCGTCACAGGGCTCCTGGAGCAGCACTGAGGCCTTGGGAGAACCAGGGTGGTTTGCAGCTCTAGGTGGTGGTGCCCTCCGTCCCAGGTTCTGTCCCAACAGAATGAAAGGCTGCAGGTTCCCACAGAGGCCCTGATGTGTATCGGGCACAGGAGTGAGGGGACCTGCTCTGTGTTTGGGTCGAGGATGAGGTGAGGAGCGGGAACTGCTGCCGCGGAGGGCTGATGACCTCCAGCGAGGCGGAGCATGGGTGGAGAGAAGGGTTCTTAGCTTGTCCTGGAGGACAAGTGCTGGGCTTTGATGAGCACGCTCAGCTTTGTCCCTCCCTCTCTGAGGTCGGTTGGCTCTGCCCCACTGGGACCCTGCAGTTCCCAGACTGGGCGGCTGTGAGCAGGGTCAAGTCTTGGGACCAGGAGATCTGTGTTTATTTCTGCTCTTCTCTGCGTAGAGAGCACCTCTGAGAAGGGTTTGTTTTTAGGGAGAAAAAAAGTCCCCCTCCTCAAATTGGCCAAATTTTTAGAATATTAACAGATCCCACCTATAGCACCAGGATCCAGAAGTTCTCTGATCGTAATTCATTAAGTACCCCCTTCCTCCCCCACATCCAGCCAAAGTGCCGCAGGCTGCTGCCCAGATCAGAGTCTGAAAAGCAGGCCTGAAAAAGTGCCCGGCTGACCACCCACCTTGGGTCTCTCCCACCTACATCAGAAGAGGGCAGAATCCCACATGTGGGGCCAGAACCCAGCTCCCTCCTGCCTCCATCGTGCAGCAGAAGGGCTACTGTAAGCCAGGGTTCTGATCTGGATGGTGTCAACTTGTCCCTCCACCTTGGCTTGGGAGGGCTGGATGTGGTGTGCGAGAACCCTGCAGAGCAGTGTGCAAATGCACGGTGCAGTAATACAACAGGCTTCCAGCCTTCCTCCCCCGCCCCGAGCCTCTGCCTACACCAGCCGGTAGCTTCCTTCTTAGGGCACAGAGGCCCGTGAGGTTCTGTTGCAGGCGACCAGCCGAGTCACCACTGTGGGAGAGGAAGCAGAGGCTGAGTGAAGAGTAGAGGTGGTGTCTCTTAGGAACGTGTGAATGTGAGATAGTGTGTCATGTGTGACCTCAGGTGACCCCGAGTGAGCAATGCCCTTGCATAGCCCCTCCCCTCAAGTGCACATAGAAACTGAGGCTTGCTTCTACCTAGTATGGGATGGCAGAGGTGATGGATGTCCCTCCAGGGGTGTTCCTCTAGAAGATCGCTCTTGCTGGCCTTGAAGAAGCAAGCTGCCATGTGTGAGAGGGCCTGTGAGGGGTCATATGGTGTGGAACTGTGGGTGAGCCTCTAGGAGATAAGAACAGCCTCTGGCCAGCAGCCCCAACAAAATGGGGGCCTCTGCCCTCCAGCCACAATGAACTGAATTTTGTCAAGAATCACAGGAACTTGGAAGAGCTTGGACTCCAAGCCCCAGAAAAAAGTGTTGCTACCGTGCTGATAACCATGACTGCAGCCTTGTGAGACCCTGAGCAGAGGACCCACATAAGCCATGCCCAGACTCCTGTCCACAGAAACTGTGAGATAATCAGTGTGTGTTGTTTTAAGCCACTAAGGTTGTGGTGTTACCCAACCAATAACTAATACAGATGGGGTGAAGATTTTCCAGGAAGGAGACACCTTAGAGATGCCCTTGTTTTGCAGACAAGGATTTGGAGCATCCAGGGTGGGGCCAGGACCTGCTCCAGGTTAAACAGCTGGCTGGGGCCCCCCAAAGCAGGAGTGAGGGAGGCCCCTCGGAGTGGGGCCCTGGTTCTTGCTCTGCCGTTGCTTTCTTCATGCGGCCTTGAACAAACCGTCCTGTGCCCTGGACCTCTAGTTTCCCCATCACATGCTGGATCATGTCACAATGTCAGGGCTGGATCAAAGTTTCTCTAGCTGCCTTCTTGCCCTGACTTGGTATTTTGTAGCCACTCTGATCTGTAAGCCTTCTGGGACCAGGCTTTTGCACCTTAGTGCAGTTTACTTTCCGCTGCTCCTTGGCACTTCCCCTGGGACTTCAGGAGGCAGGATCTCCTTGTCCTGAGCATACTTCATAAGCCTTATGGGCTCAGGGAAACCTTTGAAATGGAGATCTAGCTGTGAACCAGGAGAGATACTATCTAACCATGACCCTGGTGCCGTGTGATTCTGGGCAATTGTCCCCTCTTCTCTGACCTCACACCTTCTCAGCTCAGTGAGGGGCTTGGGCAAGATTAACTCTAGAGTCCTTGATGGCTCATGGCACTTCTGTTGCAGCTTTTGAGAGGGCTTCTTAGGGACCAGAGCTTGTGGGATGGGAACTGGGTGAGCCTGGCTACCATGTCCTGGTACCCAGGCATCCAAGTCCAGAGGGCAGACCTAAGTATTGACTCAGCTCACTCCCTCTCGCCTGGCCCTCTGGTCACCCCAATACCTGATCAGCAGTTGTCCCTGATTTCACAAGAGCTGGAGACACAGGGTTCCTCCCTCCTACTGGGTGGTCCTGTGTCCACTCCCAGGCCCAGGGTTCTGGAGACCTAGAGTACCTTCTCTATCTCAGAAACAATGATCCGCATTTCTTAACTTCACCAGGAAGGCATCCCTACTCCCCAAGTGAACCCTGAGGAGGTGACCTGGAGTCCCTCATGAAAGCTCCTTTCTGTTGACTGAAGGAGGAGGTCTGCATATCCATTCTTCCCTTTCCAGCTGGTTCTAGAGGTGCAGGGGCTGGGAATGTGCCTGTTCCCCTTGTCAAAGCAGCAAGGTGAGCAGCAGCGAGCAGGCTGAGTGAGGGTGTACACAGGAGATGAGGAGAAGCTGGGGCCAGGAGGAGTGCCAAGAACAATTCCCTGTGCTCATGGAGACCTCAGAGACAGCACTCATGGATGTCAGCTTAGGGTCCTCTGAGGGGGGCTGGGCACCTGGGAAGGTGCCCTGCCTACATTAGCCTGCAGTCGGACACCACCTTCCATCTCCTGAGCGAGCTTGCTCTCTTGGCCAGACCATAGCAGTGCCCCCATGCATGGGGGCTGCGGGTCCACTGTCACAGGGCTACTCTGACTGGACCTCAGCTGACAACCTGGGAAACATAAGCCATGCCTCTCAGCACTACCTGCTTGTTCTCATTGCCCCACTCTTCTCTCCCTGTTAGTGAGGCTTTTACCATCAATGACACCAGCAATTTGCTTTGGGAAGAAGGGATAAACATGAGCACGAATACGACTTTGCCACACTCTGTGCTGTGGATGGGCCAAGAGTTCCTACCAGTTCAATAAACTACCAAATTGCATTAACACCAGCCTTGTCAAAAGATCAGCTGGTGGTGGGAATTTAGCATGTGCTCCCTCCTTCTCTCAAACATACATATCGTCACTATGAAGTAATGTTTCACAGCACCCATGCAGCTGCTCAGGCGTGTGGACATGACTGGCCTGTGTAGGGTCTGAATGCAGTTGGCCTGAGCCTCAGGCCATTCTGCCCACCCTGGTCTGGCTATCCATGGAAGCCATGCCAGAGGGTAACTGTATGCTGTGAGTGGGGGCTCCTGATCTGAGCAGGGAGTAGAGGGTGGCTAGTACTCAAAGCTAGCAGGTGCTGGTGCTGCTCTTGGGACCTGGAGGGGAGACTCTGCACCTTTTTTGAAGCTGACAGGAGTGTTTGAGATGACTCAGTGAGGCAGAGAAGGTCCAGACGGTAGGTGCACTGGTTGTGGTTGGGACGAGCTCCACACAAGCTGTGTGGTCAGGTCTCACGTGGTTGTCAAGAAAGTCCCGCAGATTCTCTTGACAAGATTCTCAGTTTCACAGCTAAGACACTGGGAGGATCAGGGAGTTCCCACGCACACTAGGGCTTCTGATGCCTGCTGGATTGGGCATGCGTGTGTGTGTCTGTGTTTGCATGCATCTCCCCACACGTGCACATGTGGTGGTTTCACATGGGCTCTGCCCACTGAGTTGATTTGTCTAGGCTTGCTCAGTCTCCTGGCCCATGGTTAGAAGGGTTCACAGCAGCTTCCTGGTGCCCAGCTAGGTCCTGGTTTTCTGTAAAAGACTAAGTTGATGCCAAGTAGTTATATTCTTGTTTCTTAGGAAAACTTCATGTTGACCAGAATGTTTAATAAATCAGAACAAGCCATTTCCTGAATGTGCTAGGAATCTGAGAGACATGGATGTGTGCATGTATGTGCATAATTTTTTTTAAATCACCATATTTCTTTCTTTAACTTTTTACTTTGACATAATTTTAGGCCTTTAGAAAAGTTGCAGGAATAGTACAAAGACTTCCCATGTGCCTTTCACCTAGAATGTTAACTTTTCATTGTTCCCATAGAATTCATAATATGAGAGATGAGCATAGGCTTTTCAGCCTACATTGTACATATGAGGAAGCTGAGCCTTAGAGAGGATAGTAACTAACCTAAGATCACACAGCAAATAAGTGGCAGAGTCAGGATTCAAATCCAGATCTGTCAGATTTTAAGTGCATGTACTATGTGTGATGTAAGCATGAGTGTGCAGGTATCCTGCTCCTTTGCCCAAAGAACTTACTTTCTTGTGTTATAGGTCTGCTAGCAGAAATTGTTTTCGCGTTTGATTCCTTTTTCTCACCTTCATTTTTAAAAGATTTTTTGCTGGGTATAGAAGTCTGTGTTGACAGTATTTTTCTTTCAGTACTTCAAAAATGTCACTTCATTTTTTTTCTTCTGGTTTGTGTGGTTTCTGACAAGGTAACAGAAAATTTTTTCTTCCATGTTTTCTTAGGTCTGTGATCCAACATATAGTTATTTCTGTTTACAAAGTCAATGATCTTTTAAAGATTTTTATTCTTTTTAAAGATTTTAAGTAATCTCTACACCCAACCTGGGGCTCAACTTCACAACCCCGAGATCAACAGTCGCACGTTCCACCAACTGAGCCTGCCAGGTGCCTCAAAGATTTTTAAATAATATGAAAGAGATATTACATATTTAACCACATATTAACCATTCCTCATGTTCATCGTTCTTTTGTGTAGCTCCACATTCCCATCTGGTGTCATTTCACTTTCTCCTGGAGGACTTCCTTTAACATTTCTCATTGTGAGGGTCTGCAGGTGATGAAATCTGTCAGTGTTTGAATGTTTGAAAAAATCTTTATTTCATCTTTGTTTTGACAGATGTTAGATAATATATATATCTGAAAGTTATAATGTTTTAGGTTAATAGGTTTTTCTCTTTCTGTACTTTATAGATAACTGCTCCATTTTCTTCCTGCTTGCATTGTTTCTGAGGAGAAATTACTGTCTTCTTATTTTTGTTTCTATATACTTAATGTGTCTGTTCTCTCACTACCTTTATGATTTTCTCTTTGTCACTAATTCTGTGCAAATGGGTTATGATGTGCCTTGGTGTGGTTTCTTTTATGTTTCCTTTGCCTGGGATTCATTGAACTTTTTGGATCTGTGTGTATAGTTTTCCTCAAATTTCAAATATTTTCAGTAATTATTTCTTTAAATATTTTTCTCTGTCACTACTCCCCCACAACCAGTCCTTTGAGGACTTTAATTACATATAGATTAGTCCACTTGACATCATTCCACAGTTCACTGGGATTCCAGTCATTTATTTCTATTCTTTTTTGTCTTTGTTTCATTTTCAATATCACTGTGTCTTCAAATTCATTGATCCATTCTTCTGCAGTTAATCTGGGATTAATCTCTTGTTAATCCCATCTGGTGTATTTTTGTATCTCATACCTCTAGAAGTTTGATTTGTGTCTTTTTAAATGTCTTCTGCATCTCTATTTAACTTTTTGAACATGTGAAATAGAGTTATAAAAATTTTTTAGTGTCTTCATCTGCTGATTCTAACGTGTCAGTTTGGGCCTGGTTTTGATTAATTGGTTTTCTTCTTCTTTATTAGAGATCTATTTTATTGGTTCTTTGCATGCCTAGTAATTTTTTATTGGATGTTAGACATTGTGAGTTTTGCCATGATATGTATTGGATAGTTTTTGTATTCCTATAAGCATTCTCACAATTTGTTAGCTGGGACTGGAGTGGTGCTCGGTCTGAGGCTACTTATTGCCCACTATTGAGGTGTTCTTTGCATGCCTGGTAATTTTTTTATTGGATGTTAGACAGTGAGTTTTGCCATGCTAATATATGTATTGGATATGTATGTATTGGATAGTTTTTGTATTCCTATAAGCATTCTCATGATTTGTTAGCTGGGACTGGAGTGGTGCTCAGTCATACTAAGTATTGCCCACTATTGAGGTGTTCTTTGCATGCCTGGTAATTTTTTATTGGGTGGTAGACATTGTGAGTTTTGCCATGGTGTATATTGGATAGTTTTTGTATTCCTATAAATATTCCTAAGATTTGTTAGCTGGGACTGGAGTGGTCCTCACCAGAGTGGGGCTAATTATTGCCCACTTCTGAGGCACAGCCCAGTGTACTGTAAATGATGAGACTTTTCACTCTGGCTGGTAGGAACAGGCACTATTCCCAGGCCTGTGTAGATGCCAGGCAGTTTCTTTTAATCCATTTGGGTGCTCCTTTCCCCGACCTTGAGTAGTTTCCTTACACACATTTGCTGATCCACCCTCAGCTGAAGACTGAGGATGTTCTGGAATTCTCTTTCTGTCTGTGCATCTCCCTTCTCTCCAGCACTCTGCCCTGTGAACTCTAGCTGCCTTGTTTTCTCTGGACTCTCAGCACTATCTCAGCTCAGGTAGTCCACCTGGCTCCATCCTTCCTGTGCTCTGGCCTGATATGTCCTCAGAGCATCAATTTGAGGACAGTGGTGGGGCTCATGTCATTTGTTTTGTGTCTCTCAGGTTTTACTGTCCTTCACTGCAGGGTCTTGGAAATTGTTTTTCATATATGTTGTCTGTCTTCTGGTTGTTTCAAGTGAGAGGATAAATCTGGTCCCTGTTATTCCATCTTGACCAGAAGCTGAAGTCCTGGGCCCTTGGTTTTTCATTTAATCATTTATTTGTAGGAAACACTGGTTTGGACTCATGAATGTGAACAGTGACTTGGGCAGGTGGTGTTGGGGCTGGTAGCATCCTTGCATTTCATCAGTGATGTTCATCTAGTTGATTATATTAGCATGTAAATTTAACTGGCTACATGATTTCTGCCTTCCAGACTTTTTCAAGAACTTTGTGTTGTCCAGCTCTTATAAAAAGCTCAGTATTAACAACTAGTTTGGTTTATCTCATGAATACTATGAATCTTACAGTTGGTCATGATTTTTGTTTGTCTTTATTTTTTTGGTTTTTGAAATTTTCCTTCCCTTCCCTTCCCTTCCCTCCCCTTTCCTCCCCTTTCCTCTCCATCCCTCCCCTGCTGGGGAGCTCAGGTATATTCTGACTTCGGGGGCTGGGTAAGATGTTACAAGACATATTCCTGTAAACAAACTCTTTGCTCCAGCCTTCTCTTTTTAGCTTACTTGCCTTTTGCCTTATATCCCCCTCAGAATTCTCAATTGCAAGCAAGAGACATCTGCTCTTACTATTCAGCTGATTCGAGCAGAGCAGACAATGAATGTGAGCAGTGATTGGGAAGTTCAGAGTCTCTGGGAGGGTCAGAGAACCAGGCCTAGAGCAGCAATCTGAGTCACACCAGGACTGATCTAGGAGGAGGCCCGGTTCCAGTGCTGGGTACTGGCAAGAGCTGATGTTGAAACCCACATCAGGGCTGCCTCTCCCCCTGCCCCCAGAGATTCATGTTGGCCATTTCTGGTGGAGTCTCATGTGAGGGTCCAATGGGAGAGCCAAGTCATGTGCCTATAGCATGGCTACAAGAAAGGATCCTATGCTGGGGAGGATGGCTTTGGATCTCCTCAAACATAAGAGGGGTATTCAAAAAGATTGGGAGGCTATTAGTATTGTTATTGATATGTAACTACTATATCTTGATATTATTTTAAGCAGTTTTATTTTCAAAAGTAACCAATAACCCCTTTGGAGGTAAAAAAAGCAGGGTGGGGTTAAGCCAGGCTATCAGATAAGTGCAGGCACTTCTCGTACACAGCGGTTACATGCGGACAGCACAGCCTCTCCCTCCGTGCCAGTGCCCCCTCCCTGGCTCCAGTGGCCCACAACCCTCTCTCTCAGGGCTCCAGACCAGTGGGGGGTGGCAGTGGGAAGGGGATGAAATGTTTGAAGGTTGGCGAAGCCCAAGGGTCGGAGGGACTCTGGCCAAGCAGGAGAGGAGCTCATGTTGGTGCTTTCTTCAAGCTGTATTTCAGGGTTGGTAAGCATTTGTCACCAGCCCCAAGGTAGAAGCAGGCCTTTAAGACCATCTAGCCCGACCTCATTGGAATAATGACCTCTTAGCCTAGTGAATGGCAGAGCTGAGATGTATGTTGGTGGGGGGCCAAGGGAGGGGATGACACCCCATGCCCCTGACTCAGAGTAGGCTTTCCTAGGATCACTGGTCTTGCACAGAGGAGATGGGGATGGGTGGAGGACAGTGGGAAAGTGAGAGGGGCAGGAACAGGTCAGGTTCCCAACTGGAGGAGGAGAAAGGGCCTCGGCCAAGCCAGCCCCAACCACCGTCCTGCCCACCCCTCCTCCACTCCCTTCTCCCTCCTCTGTTCTGTCTTCCCTGGGTCCCTCAGTGAGGCCCAGGTGGCTGAGCATCCTCTGTCAGAGGGAATTAACACACTTAATTAAAGTGTCCAATGAAGAGCTTTGCATTTTTCTTAATTACTGTCTGAGTCTTTTGGGGGACGGTTTGAAATGGGATTTTTCACATTTCCTCATTTAGCCTACAGTGAGCCAGCTGGCCCCTCAGGGCTCAGGTAGGCTGGCAAAGCCCTGGTCTGGAGCTGCCTTTCTGAACATGGGGTGGCAGGGTGGGTGTGGAGTGGGCCCTAGCCCTCCAGCCTTGTCAACTTTGTAGGAAGGTTAAAGCAGGCTTTTCTGTTTTGTGAAAACAGCACAAAAGGAAATGAGGGTCAGACAGATGTAGATGGTGTCTCACTGGTTCTTCTCATCAGTGTAGGACTCAGGGGCTGTACACCCCATGGTCAAGCCAGAAGGGGGGAGTTTGTGGGCATGGGGGTGCAGGGGAACAGTGCAGTCCTCTCCCCACACCCCTGCAGAGTAGGGACACTGGCCCAGGATGGCCTGGCTTCCTTCTTAGCTGCAGGGCAAGGACTGAGCCCTTCAGCTGGCAGGCCCTCCCCAGCACTCATACAGCTTTTCCCACTTGTGGTTTGGAAACTGAGCTGATGGAATACCTGAGTCACCTGGGCCCAACCTAGGAACAGGTTATTGGCCTCAGCCGTGGTGAAGCAGATTTGCCTTTTCAGTCTGAGGGCTGCCTTCTGACAGCTACGGACATTCTCTAACCTGGGCCTGGCTGTGGGCCAAGGATGCAGAGACCATTTCCCTGGCATGTGGACTGCTCTCCTAAAAACACAGGTATCAAAGAGGTGAACAGGCTGCCAGGGTGGCCTAGAAATGGCAGGGGCTCTTCCAGGTCTTTCCTGCCTCCCACTCTGGGCCTAGCTCTGTGGCCCCAAGGAAAACCAGATGGAACCCCACTGTCCAGCAGCATCCCATAGCTAGTGTGGGTGGTAAATGTGAATGTGTGGCCTAGAACAGATTATGGGCCGAGGTTCTGGCTTAACTCAGCGAGAGGGCTAGGCTACCCTGTGGGCGGTTCATGCTCTGCCAGGTCTTGCCAGACCTTCCACAAAGTCTCCAGCTAATTTCTTGTGCTCTCCCTCATGTTCTGCCCCATTTCTGGCCCTCTCAGCAATCTCTCCACCTCACCACACCCACACCTGCTATGGAGATGACAGGGTGGAGGGGGTTCCTTCATGGAGGGAGCAAGAGTCTGGGGGGTCAGGGCCCACTCAGCTGTCAGCCGGTGGCCTGGACACAAGCCAAGCCCGGGAGCCCTCATAGCCACTGACCCCAAGGTCCTGGGAGGGTTTGGCTTCACGTGGCAGCCATGCGGAAGTGTGGGTGACAGCTGTATGCAGAGGATACCTCTCAGCCTTACATCACCAGCTCCATCCAGTCCCTCCCCTGGGGACACCGTTCCACCTGATGCCCCATCCCCACCAGTTAAGACCCAGCCCAAATGGCCACCTCCTTCAGGAGACCACTGCAGTTCTCCAACCACGTGGACTTGTCTTCTGGTTGGCTCTCAACAGTCCGTCCCAAGGTGCTTGGCACTTTAGGAATCTGCACCTGAATAGCTCCTCACTGGAGCAGGGCTGCAGGGGAGAGCAGAGATGCACCTGCTTTCTCGCTGGGAATTCTGTGCCCAGCATGGGCCTGGCACAGAGTAAGCCCCCAGTGGGTGTTTGTTGAGTGGGTAGAGAGGCCTCTGCAGCTACCTAGAAGCCACCCAAACGTACAAAAATCTGCTTATCTGGGACCCGCCCTGAGATGGGGACCGGAGCCTATGGGAGGCTGGTGGAGTGAGGCCCAGGTGGGTGCTGGTAGCTGATTGTGAAGGACTGGCATTCAATACACATTGCACTGGTAGAATTTCCAGGGTGTATGGGACTGAGCTCATCTGGACAGGTTTGCAAAACCCCTGGGTCAGCAGCTCACACTCGGGTAAGAAAATAACTCTTTTATGATAATGACAATAGTGAAAAATAAGCTTAGATTCTCAGCTCATGAGACTGAAAAACTATTGCTAATAATTTTTTAAAGGTTTTCTTTCTGAATTTAGTGCTGGCATTTGTGCTTCGGCCTGACAATTAAAAAAAAAAAACAAAAAACTTTTATGGGTGACCTGAATCCAGGTGATTTTACTTACTTGGGGTTTGCTCCTCATCCAGTTTTACTTAGGCTTAAGGAATGGCTCCATCATCTGCTAGTCACAAAGCCAGGTGACAGGGAGGTGTCCTGGGCTCTCCTCCGCATCTAACCAGTCACTAAGTCCTGCTCTCCCTAGCTCTGTTTCTCCCCAGCCCCACTGCCTCTGCTTTCACTGAGATCTGCTGTCTCTCGCTGGACTGCTGCCCCCAGTCTGGCCCCTGTAAGCCATTCTGCCTGAAGTGCTGTAAGTTTTCCTCCTAAAGCACAGATCTGTTGCTCTGATTATGTAATGCTCTATCACAAACACCTGAAAACTTAGTGGCATAAGACAATGTGAATATTCACTTTGCTCAGGAATCTGTATGGTTTGGACAGATCCTGGCAGGGAAGGTATGTTTCTGTTTCACTGGGCATCAGCTGATGGCTCCAGGGCTAGGGCCCGGGATCATTGGAACGCTCTCTCACCCACAGGTCTGCTGCTGGTGGGGGCCTCCATTTCTTGCCAGGCGGGTGTCTCCGTGTGGTCCTCCCTCACGTAGGCTGCCTTGGGCTTCCTCACAGCATGGCGGCTGGGCTGAAGGGCCAGCTTCCAGACAGAGGCTGTGCTGCCTTTCCTCAGCCAGTCTTGAGAGTCACAGTGCCATTTTTGCCACAGTCACAGGCCCGCCCAGGTCCCCCCAGACAGAGTATCAGTGGCACATTGTAAAAAAACATGGGGATGGGGAATATTTGGTGGGCCATCATGGAAGTTATGAACGGCCACACCTGTTCCCACCACCTCTCTACTTAAGACCCTTCAGAAGCTGCCGCCACCCTTGGGAGAGAATCCATGCTCCTTGGTGTGTTCCCTGCCCTGCTGGCCTTGCCTCTCTCTGCCTTCCTTCCTTCCTCCCTACCTTCCCTCCACAGCCAGCCCCAGAGGTGGATTTTGGTTTAAATCAACCCACCGGCCACAAGGAGCTTCCTTGAACAGTGTTTGTCACGTACGCTTCTCCTCACACACTGGTTGGGTTCCATTTTCCCTGAGACAGAACTCAGATGTGGAGACCTCCCAGTGTATCCCCCATGGCTCCTGGGCACATTACTGCTCCCCCTGGCCTATCGTCTCCTGTCCCTTGTCACGAGCTTTGTGTCTCTGCCTCTGTGCCTTTCCTCACACTGTTACCTCCACCTGGAAGCCCCATTCTCCCTCACCCTCCCACAGCTCGGCGACTGCCCTGCCTCCTCCTTGTGGCCTTCCCGACTGCCCCGCCACCTGGGCCCCTGCTTTTTGTGATCTCCTGCTTTGCTGCCGGTCAGGCCTTTCCATAAACCAGCACAATGTTGTGCCTGGGGCGTGGACAGTGGTGGCAGATCTGGATTTATACGCCAGCTCCAGTGCTTACCAGCTCTGTGACCTTGCTGGCAATAACTAACTCATTGGATCGTGATGAGGATTCAATGAGGGAACCTAAGTTAAGAACCACATTTCTTGTCTGGCACTGAGTAGAAGCCCAGGAAGAGAGTCGGTCTCCTTCTTTGTAAAGACTCCTGGCAAATGCTCACTAATGAATTTTTCTCACCCTCATTTGGTTGAAAGAGGAAAAATGCGTCTCCCTGCCTAATCATGTGGGACTAAACTACCAGAAGATACCGCTGAGCCATGAGCAGAGAGAAGAGCTCAGTAACGATATGCCTGCTTATTGAATATAATCCTGCCAGTGGAGCCGAATCTTTGTCCTCAGGAACAGCTCTGCGTTGCTGCAGCGGTGTCCGGGAGCAGCTGTTAGAAGGCATGCGGGACAGGGTGACCTTGAGAATAGAGCTGCGAGGGGAGGACGGCTCCCAGAGGCGGCAGGGGCCGGTCGAATGCACGATGGATGCCGCTGCCCCTCCCGGGCCTCCCCCGCCTTTGGCGCAGTGGTAGTGCCCAGTCAGGTGACAGCTGCCGCTGTCCTGCCACCCCTTCACGCCGAGACTGAGAGAATAGGACGCCCAGGAGGTGGGGCAAGCTCGCCGGTTGCGGGTTCCCAAACCTTCCACCCAGGGCAGTTGTGGAGGGTCTGAGCCACATTATCCCGGCAGCTGTGGACGGAGTAGGGGTGGTCTCGGGGAAGCTCGGAGGCAGGCAAGAGGGTGGGCTTCTGCTCTGAGAAATGAGAAAGACGGGCCTGGGGCAACAGTAAGAAATTACTCCCTTTTGCAGCAAGTCAGTAATGAACCCATCATTCAGTCCAGGCCTCAGGTAGGGTGCCGGGCCCCAGGTGTTCAAGCCCGCTCACCCTCACATGCTGAGCCCCCCTTGTGCCTCTCACTTCCCAGTTTCTGACCTTCCAGATTGGGTCAAGCATGGCCCCACTGGGGAAAAGCACCCCCCATCTCTGTCTGGTCCCAAGGAAAAGGAGCCTTGGCTTGGTGGGGCCATTTCCAGAATCCTATGACCTCCATAGTGGTGGTAGCAGGGACCTGGAAGAATCCTGAGACCCAATTTGGCCCCAAGATGCTGAGCTGAGGAGGGTCAGGGAGAGGAGCTTGTGCCCTGGTGAGGTCACCCCAGCCTGGCCCCACTCAGTCTGGCCCTGGGCAAATAGCTGTCAACTCATTTCCATGTGTGTGAAAATGGGGATGGTGGGAGCACCTGCTTCAGAGTTGAGGCCTAAACCACGTTAAGGACTTAGCGTGGGGTCGCCGCAAGCGCAGAATTCCTGCAAGCTTCCAGTAGGGAGGGGTCTCATGTATTCTGCTCACTGCTGTCAGGTAAATCTGTGCCTGGCACCCCTGGCACGTGCCCAGAGCAGGCTCTGCAAATACAGGAGGCGTGTGCTGCCCACCATGGTTATTGTGGGAACGCGCAGGAAATCCTGGCAGGACTCCACGCTTCAAAGTTCCTCCTGCACAGCCCCAGTGAACAGCTTGTCTCGGGACCTTCTTCTTCCACCTGGCAGTCACCCTGTGAGCCAGCACTCACCCACTGCCAGTGGCTGTTGTCTCGAGATGGAGTGACTTGGCCTTGTCACCCTGGTGGGGATTTTTTTTTTTAAAGATTTTATTTTATTTGAGAGAGAGACAGCGAGAGAGGGAACACAGCAGGGGGAGTGGGAGAGGGAGCAGGAGGCTCCCCGCTCAGCAGGGAGCCCGACGCCGGGCTCCATCCAGGGACCCAGGGATCATGACCCCAGCTGAAGGCAGATGCCTGATGACTGAGCCACCCAGGCGCCCCCTGGTGGGGATTTCTAAGTTCTCCGTCACTCCACGGACCTCCTTTTCCTCTGGTTACTTTCTGTGATTCCACGGTCTCTCCTCCCTGCCTGCTCGGCTACCCCAGGGAAAACCCAGTGCAGGAGGAGAACTGGTGTCATCCTCCCTGCTCCCCGTCCTGTTCCCTGATGCTCGCCCCTCTCCCCTCCAAGACGAGATGCGGTGTGTCACCACCTGGGGAAATTACTAGTGGGCCCTGCGACCCCTGTCTTCCTGAGTAGGTGGTAACTTTCCACTCTCTCTTAGAAAAGGAGGTTGCTGTGTTCTCTTCGATTTTGTCTGCCTCTTGCTGGCTCCAGGTTTTACTTTGTGGTCCCCTTAGCACTTTGCAGCCAGGCCTTTCTGTGTGGGAAACCTCCATTTCTCACCTTCATGTGAAAGTTAAGGGGAGATTTAAAGCAATTGGAAAGCACTTAACTGATTAATACCTTTCGGTTTCCAAGTTAGATTAGAAGAGATCATGGGTATGTCACTGCTCACCCCAGAGATGTTTGAAATAGAAATGTGGCCTTGTGACACCAGCTGGTATATGACCCAGCACTACCTCCAGAGCTGGCATCAGACCCCCCCCCCCCCCGCCGTTGAAGGGCATGGCCCCGATGAGACTGCCCCCGGATTCAGATGCCAGCCACAAGTGGGCTGCCCAAGGACACCACACTTCTGACCACTGGCCACAAATTCAGAGGTTCTCATGACCCTCCTCAGTTTCCGTAATTTACCAGAACAACTCACAGAAACTCTGGAAAGTGTTCTACTTATGATTATAGTTTGATTATAAAGGATACAAGTCAGAAACAGCCAAATGAAGAGACATATGATGGGCAAGGTCAAGCCAGTGGTCGTGGTAGTATTTTTTTTTAATCTGAAATTCTGGAAATTGTCTCAATATCTCAGTTACCTGCAGTCTCCTTCCACTTTTGAGCATTTCCTATGTGCCTGGCACTCTTGTTTAATTCTTAACCACTGCTCTTTGAAATCTTTGATGTTATTATACCCATTTTAAAATGAGAAGCTGAGGTCCAGAGGAGTGATGGCCACCTCAAAATGACACAGCTAAACAGCACCCCAGCTAGGATTTGAATCCAGTTAATCACTTCTGGGTCAAAGATGGGGCCATCTAAATTTGCCCCAGTCTGTCAGATATGCCTTCTGGCTAGGAGACAATTGCCTTTCCCTTAGAAATGTTGGCTGTTGGAAGATGGTTGCTTGTCTCTTATATGGTGTACTACTAAGTCTTCATAACTGGCA
Organism: Mirounga angustirostris; assembly: GCF_029215605.1. Lineage (NCBI taxonomy): Eukaryota > Metazoa > Chordata > Mammalia > Carnivora > Phocidae > Mirounga > Mirounga angustirostris. Next base: position 125,672,738 of record NW_026991709.1, read on the forward strand.
AAGGACCCTTCCCAGAGGAGCCAACTTGGGTTGCCCTGCTTCACCTAGGCAGTGACCAGCCACCCCACCAGACCCAGCCTGTGGACATCCCACCCAAAAATCAGGGAGAGGCAGGATGAAGAACCTTCAGGTGCTGACTCTTGCTTTCCCTGCCAGGGTTGTCTGTCTCCTGCAGCCCAGAGGAGGAGGGGCTCTGAGCCAAGCCCAGTTGGGCTAGTCTCCCCTCCGAGCCTCCCAGGCCCATGGCAGAGACTTGATGGGACAGTGTACAGAAGCAGTCCCTGCTGGGCCTGACCCAGCAGATGTTCCTTTGTCACCCTTCCTCCCCTCCCAGATAATAAGAAATGCTGCGGTAGGCATTTCCGCCAATGCCAGGCCCCAGGGGACCTGCACAGGGTTAGGTCAGCAGCCAAGCCCCGCAGTTTGGGAAATTAGCAGCATTTGTGGAATTCCCAAGAGCCTACCTGGTTTCTCTCAGCCATGCCAGTGGTTCTTGTTTGGGGGTATTACTGTCCCTTCGAGGGCATTTGCAAATGTGGGAGGGGAGTCCTGGGTTGACATAGTGCCTAGGGATCGTGCCAGTGTTTACCTGGCAAGGTCCAAGGATGTTAAACATCCTGTGAGGAGCTAGACCATCAGGTACACACTGCAAAAAATAGTCCTGCCCTTGAGAGACACTAGGTGATAGCCCATTTACTTCCACTGCCCCCATGGTTCCTTGGAAAACCACCCTCCTTACTAGTTCCCAGGCTGAGTGAATGGGGAAAAAAAGAGCATGCCTCCATCCCAGCCTGTGGCCAATGGCAAGGACGTATTTCCAAGTGAACGTGGGCCCAAGCGAGAGCAGCATCTTGTCTTACACCAACTTGCTCTGATTCTCCATATATGGTTCTTGCCTCACTTGGGCTCTTGGGGTTCAAGGAAGACCTGGGTGTGGGTGGTGAGAATTCTTGGGGCCGGGGGGGGGGGCCTCCTGCTTGGTGCTGGCAAGAACTCCCCTACAGCCCACCCATGGAGACTTGGCCACCTCACCTTGGGGTACCTGTCCGGGGGTCGGCCTCCTGCTTCCATTTCTGCATTTCATCCTTTCCTCTAGGCCTTTTTGTTTCCTTATCTGTTTGCTTCACATGATACGTATTTAGAGGAGTCTAGTGTACCTGCCCCAGCTGAACCCCCCCTCTTCTTCTTCTTTTGCAGTCGGGAAGACGTCTCTGATCACGCGGTTCATGTACGACAGCTTCGACAACACATACCAGGTGAGGTCCTGGGTGCCCCTGCCTCCCCCACCGTGTCTGCAGCCAAGACGGCCGCCTAGAGACCATGCCGGCCTCTCCCCAGGGCTTGCTCATGCTGGACGAGAGCGCGATGGTGCTGGGGCCCCTGGGCATCTATTTTTGCCTCGGAAAAGCTTCCCCTCTGTGCGCTGGCCCCAGCCCAGTAAAGACCCAGAGCCCTTTTGAAAATCCAAACCCTGGTAAAGGAAACACTTTCAAGAGGAAAATTCTAAAAACAGAGAGAGGACACATTTCCGTCTCTGTTCTCTTGCTCCCCCTGGGCAGGTCTAAACCATCACAGTGTTTGGTTCCTTGGAGTGTCGTCATGTAGAGGAGAATGGATAGGCAAGATGTAAAAACAGGGAGATGAAAATCAGAGCAGTAAGAGAACTTGCTCCTCAAGCATGGTTGTATTTGCTGGACTTCTACATGCAGGTGCGTGCATGTGTGTGAGCACGCACGGTTGCTGAGGCACTTCCTTCCCAGAGAGGCTGGTTGTGATGGGCTTGCACTGCTGTTCGAGGGCAGGAGGCTGAACAGAGGGACCTCTGTGGCTCCTGGCTCTCGAGAGATGTCTGGGGCCAACCAGTGGCCCAGAGGTGGCTCCCGGAGGCCCAAAGCCTGAGCTCCTGGGAGTTCGTAACATTGCACTCTCCTGGCCTTACTGCTGAGTTAGGAGGGTTGTGCAGATGAAGTGAATTTCCCCTGCAGCTATGGCTTTTTGTGAAAGGCACCAAACTGCATCATTTCAACTATTTTTAAGGAAAAAATATTTTCTTCCTTAACAAAGAGACAAATAATCATTTTTCTAAGCCAATGAGTTCTGTAAGATACTAGTTCCAAGAGATGTTAGCTGGTGTTACTCGAGAAGAAAAGGTAGGACGAAGGTTCAGTGCTTATACAGATTTAGGGAACACTGGTAAACAAAACCAGTCGACTTTTCTACTGCAGGACTTCTCAAGGCTTTTACTACATCGATACATGGTTTTGATTTGCTGATCGAGGGATATAGTGTGCAGGATCTCCCAGATGTGTTTGATCATGAATCCTTTTGTTCCTGAGTCCTCAGAGAACACGTATTTATAGCACAAACTGGGGACTGCTGTGCAAAGAGGTCCCTCTCTTCCCTGGACTTACAGAGGATGTGGAGCCCAGCTCAGTGCAGATTACAGTCCTGTGTCTGCTCTTTAGTCTGTCTGTCTCCCTCAGGACCAGTCCTCGTCTTTGCCTCAAATACACTCTCTCTGCCTCCTCTAATTCCCTACTTTTCCTCTGCTGTGTCTGAAATACCAGATAACTAATGGCCTTGGGAGGAGTTGGCTGAGGGTGTAAGAACATGCCGCGCTGGGCGGGGGCCCTGAGTTCTCTGCACAACCCTGGGCACTGGCTTTAGAATGTGTCTTGGCCACACTGTCTTCATTGTGTTCTTTCCAGGCCAGGCCCGAGGCCTCCCCATAAGGGAGTTCTGCCACATCAGTCTTCCTTTGAGATTGCAGTTCTAATAGACTTCAGGTCTGAAGTCTAACTGGGTATGCATTTTATTTGTGTGTGTGCGTGTATGTATATGAATGACCTTGCAGATATTATTTTGATTATTTGATTTTTTAAAAATACTAAGTTATTTATAATGCCTCTCATAGGTGTCCCATTGGAAACAATGGGACTCTTGGCTGGCTACTGTTTTTGGTTGTAGGTAGCAGCAGATATGGCCCCAGGGCCTTTGCAGTGACCAGTGATTCTCACGGGCTTGGATCAAGGCCTCAACTCCTCCCCATGTCCTTTGAGTTTCTTAGAATCTCCTCCTACCTCCATCTCCATTGTCCTCTCCTATTGCCTACTGCTTGCCTGCATCCTGTGGTCCTGCAGGTCTCTCTACTCGCTGCTCCCCACACGGGCAACAGTCACACCTCCGCACTTTGGCTCATAGTGTCAGCTGGAATGACCTTCCAGCTGGAATGACCTTTGGCTCAGCTGGAATGACCTTCCCTCTCCACTTCTCTGCTGTAAAACATTCTTCTGACTCATCAAGACTCAGAGCACTTGTTTGCTCTGCAGGTGGGGCCCTCCCTCTTCTCTCTACTACTACTCTGCCCTCAGGTCTTGGTTAGTGTCCCAGTTCCACAAGAACTCCTGTGTGCTCTGGCCCCTTGGACGGGTTCTGCATTTGGCTGAGGCCAGGACCCCTCAGATCTGCCACTGCATTCGTAGGCCCAGCATAGGGCCTGGCCATGGCTGGTGTCAAGCGCCTGCTGGTACCGAAGTGGCTTGGAGAGGCACTCTCTGCCGTGGTTTGCAGACCCCACCAGGCCGAGAGGCCACAGGGGCCAGATGTCTTGGTGAGAAGGAGAGAAAGCCCAAAGGGGAGCAGGACCTTCCCCACCCGGGGCTTTTTTGACTTTGTTATTGCAGCAGATAGAATTTCTTTCCCAATGCTCTTTAAAGTGGTAATTAGGCTGGGAGGCCAGGGATACAAATCTGTGTATACACAGTCCATTTTAATGAGCTCTCTGGAGAAAGAGAGGGGGAAATGGTATTGTTTATTTTGTTTTTCTGAAGATGGTGGCAGAGACACTTGGGAAGTAGACAAGATCCCCAAGGGCTCTGGGGAATGTTCCTGGCCAGTCCCCACCAACCCCCTCAAACATCCTCTTCATCAGCCAGCAGAGCCCCCCACCTCCCCATTACTGAGACACTCAGTTCCCAGGACAGAATCATCCCTCCCTCTCTCCCATCCTTTTGTATGCTTCTGGCTCTCATCTCCATGTTCCTCATTCACTCATTCTGACAGCAGATGTTTGTCAAGTGCCTTCTCTGTGTCTGGAGGGACAGTGGGAGGCCCTCAGCTGGGGCATGGAGGGCAGGGGGGTTCAACTGCATGCTGGGTGGCAGTGTGTGAGCCCTCCCTCAGTCTGGGGCTGGACAAGCCTGAGGCCCTGAGGGGCTGGCATGAGGACTTGTGAGGACCAGGAGCATGCAGAGTTGGGTTTCTTTGTTCCACCCCTCGGAGGGGTCCTGTCTGCCTGTCAGGCCCCGGGGGTTGCCACCTTGTCAGCCGGCAGGCCTCAGGAGATCAGGCCCCCTGCCACCTCCTGCCTGGCACGGCCCCTGCTCCAACACACGTGCCCCTTGTTCTCCTCTTGACACATTTGCTAACCAGCCTCTCACCACCCCTCCCATCACCCCATCTAAAGCCATTCACCTGAAGAAGCCAAAGATCAAGACTTACAGCCTGGTGAGATGAACGTCTGCAATAATTCTCTTGTATAAAACCCCGACTAAAAAACTGCCTTCAAAAGTTGTCGTAGAAGACAACTTCTGGAACCTGCACTGTGGTAAGACTTGACCCGCTGTGTAGCCCCGATGAAACACACCTGCAGGCCTGGTCCTTGGGCCACCCGTTGGAAACCTGCAGTAGCGCCATGACGGGAGGTTTCATGCCCCTGCGGGGGGCCGCTGGGAGCAGAGGCCAGGGTTTGGAAGCGGCAGTCTTCCGGGGTTTCTCACAGGTCCCTCAGGGCTCTCTGTTTTGGCTGTAATTAGCACCACCTACGGGGGAGACGACCCAGAGACCCACAGGCCGTCTCAGGCAGTAGCGTTTTTTAAATCTCTGAGGTGTTGGCGATGACCTTCTAGCCAAGGCCAGAGCCAGCGGCCCGTCCCTAGATCTCCCACCACAGCACAAGTTAGGAGACCGCTGACCCAAGGGGCTGCGTGGGGCGAGGGCCCCGGCCTGCGGGAGCTTACTCGGCGGCTCCGAGAGCACAGGACCCTTTCTGAAGGACTGGGAGGCTTCGCCTGTGCTGGGTCCCTCTGGGGATCCCACGGAGCCTGTGGGAAAGGAACAGCACAGCTGAGCCTGCTGTGCCGGCCCAGGCTGGGTGTTGTCCGAGCAGCCCTCACCCCCTCAGCCATCTGCACCGTCACTGCCGGCTCTGCCCGAGGCTTTCCTCTCCCCTCTGGGCTCTGGATTTGCTTCCTGCGGCTGCCATGCAAATGACCACAAACTGAGTAGTTTTAAACAACAGAATTTAATTTCTCACTGTTCTGGAAGCCATAAGTCTAGAACCAAGATGTGGCGGAGCCACACTCCCTCTGAAGGTTCTGGGAGAAAAATCCTTCCTTGTGCCTCCCCCACAGCGTCCGGCAGCTACAGGTCGCAGACCCTTGTGAGGCTGCGAAGCTCCAGTCTCTGCCTCCGTCTTCATGTGGCCTTCTCCTCTCTGGGCCTCTGTGTGTCCTCTCCTCTTCTTAAAGGGACAGCACCCGTTAGATTTAGGGGCCTATCCCAAATGCAGGATGATTCTTCGTCTTGAGATTCTTAACTGATTACATCTACCAAGACCCTATTTCCAAATAAGGTCACATTCTGACGCTCCAGGTGGACATGAATTTGGGGTGGGACATTCTTCAACCCACTATGGCACCTCCCAGTCTGATGCCACTGGGGATCAGACCTTCTGGCCTGGGCCTCAGCACCATCTGGAGCTTCAGACAAGGCAGGGATTGGTGGCTGTTCTAGTGGGCACAGAAAATTTCTGGGAGGGGAGCATGGGACAATATCACTGTAGCTTTGCTGGAGGGAGGAATGATTATGTGCTAAAGGAGGAGCCTTTGTGGAAGTCCAAAGTGTAATGATGTGTGTGTGTGGTGGGGAAGGGTCTGCCTATTGCTGTGGAGGGTAAGAGGGGCCTTCGGTTGGATTATTGGCAGGCTGCATTTTGATGTTCATGGGCCTTACACACTTTTGCCTTTATGGGTACTTTGCTCCTTCCTTCATTAAATATGTGTGTGTGTGTATATATACACACACACATATATATATATATATATGAAATTATATTTTACAACTGTTGTTAAAAGAACATATAATCCAGACTAGATTCATTATTACCTATTTATTATTATGTTCAGTTTTCTCTTGATTTTATTTTTATTTATTTTATTTTTTTTAAAGATTTTATTTATTTATTCATGAGAGACAGAGAGAGAGAGAGAGAGAGAGAGAGAAGCAGAGGGAGAAGCAGGCTCCCAAGGAGCAGGGAGCCCGATGCGGAACTCGATCCCAGGACCCTGGGATCATGACCTGAGCTGAAGGCAGACACTTAACCGTCTGAGCCACCCAGGCGCCCCTCTCTTGATTTTAAAAGAAATTAAAAGTTAAATATTTTTACGGCCCCCTAAAAGTACCCTGGGCCCTACGCTCTGAGCCTGCCCTGCCTTGTGGATACTCAGGCCCAGATGTTGGGACTATGGAAGGCCCTGGAAGCTCAGAGAGGCTTGGGCTCATGAGGCAGGAAACAGAGAGCTATTGAGGGTTCCTACTATGGGCACTGATGGGAGCAAAGATTTCAGAGTTTGTAGGAGCCAGATGTGGAGTGCTGGGCTGGGGCAGGTTGCAGGCGGGGCTCACACCGACCTCGATGCAGCTATGTGGGGCAGGGCAGGGAGGAGTGTGACTGAGCAGTTATGCAGGGCTGTGTAGGAGGTGAGTGAGGGGCCTAGGCCAAGGACAGAGACACTACAGGGCAGTAGAAGGGATGCGTGAACAGAGAGGGTCTGTGGGATGCAGAAGAGGGAGGGGCCGGAGTGGGCCCTGGGTTTCTGTCCAGAGACCCTGGAAGACCATCAGTGCCATCAGCACAAAGAGAAACGAAGAGTCGAGTGGGAAGGAATGATGGAACAGCCAAGCGAAGGTGTTTGAAAATGACTGTTACGTGGGGCGGACCCTCGAGTGGTTGCGCAGAAGCTGGATTCCCGAAGCTCTAAAAACTGATGAGTCTTGTGGGTTGGAGTGTAGAAAGGAGGTGGAGGACCAGATGGAGGGGCCTCTCTCCACAGAATCTAAGATGCCGCGCGACTGCATGTAGTGTTCAGGTAACTGCCCAGCACCTGGGGGAGGCAGGGATAGGATTTTCTGCCCCTGGTAGAGGTGGTCAGAGTGGGGTCATACATTCCCTTTTACCTCAGCTCTTTCTTTCTCCTTCAAAATGATGCTGCGTGCAGAGGAGGCTTGGGATCAGATCCCGGGTCTGTCACTTAGCTCAGAGAGCCTGGACCGGCATCCTACTTTCTTAGTATTGCATTCTCTTTTAACCTGGAAGTTATTTGGATAGGATTTAACCCCTGTATCACCTCGACCAGTTGCCTCAAACTTTGGCAGTAAGAATGTGGTTAATTTGTATTTCGACCATAGCTCACATCGGTCTTAAAGTCTGGATGATGGAAAATCATAGGCCAGAAGTACCATTGACATAGATGTGCATTACGATATACTATGTAGGGAAGCAGAACAGAACAAAAAGTTGAAGACTCTAGCACCAGCCCTCGCACCAGCTGGGTTGATGGTGACGAGCCGGCGCGAACAAGAACTCGCTAACAGAGTGTCGGCCGGGCAACCACGGGCCTCCCCACCACGCCTGCGCTTACAGCCGCGCAGTGTTTGGCAGCTCCGCCAGAAGCTGCTGTGCTCGGAACTCGGACCCCGGTCCTCACTTAGCTCTAGCGATTTTATTGTGCTCGTAGAGTGGAGTAAATGCCCCTGAATGCCAGGCAGCTTGGCAAGATGACCCTGCCCTCAGAAGACCCCCTGGGGTACCACCAGTCCCCCCTGCCTCCCGTGCTCCTTCTGGTTCTGGACTGAGGGCACACCTGCCCTTGCTCTGACATCTTGTCTTTCCCCTGCTCCTGTCCTCTGCCCTTCCCGCCTCTCGTTGAGCATATACAAGTTAGGAATGGGGTCACCCCCGAGCACAGAAGGCTGCCTAGTGGTGGCTTGAGAAGAGGGGTTGAGGTTTCCCAGGTGCAAGCAGTCACGGCGGGAATGAGGCGGCATAGCCGCACAATCCTGCTGTCAGGCCCTGGGCTCTTGCGCTCACTCTGTTCCTCCTTTCGCTGTGTGGGTTCCCATGTGCATGCAGGCTGGCTGTTACTGCCCCAGACATCACCTCTGCATTCAGGGCAGAAAAAGAAAGCAAGAGCTTCCCTGGAATGCCCTCCCCCCACCCCCAGCAGACTACAGCCCATGTCTTATTGGCCAGAATTGGGTCACCCCATCACCCTTAGCCTCTGGAGAGGCTGGGAAAGCAGAAGGTCACTTTGACCGTCTGTAGGCAAGCAAGGGAGTAAGAGATGGCCAGTGGGTATTGGGTGAGTCCACCAGCAGCACCTGCTACATTCTGTAAGTGAAAGGGACTCATGATGCAGTTCTATGCCCCAGATATCAGTGGTCTGTCCTGTTCACTGGGTAGGTTACCCTTAGAGGGCTCTTAGACCCTCAAAAGTCCACCACTTGGAGCATCTCTGTCCCTGTTAATTAAGGAGAGAGCTTTTGTGCTTGGAGACTTTCGTGGCCCTCTGGGAAGCCTCTGAGGGAGTGTCAGGCCACACATCCCCAGGCGTCTGCATCTGCGTGGCTTTTGAAGGGATTGACTGATTTTGCTGAAATTTAACCCTTTATTTCAAGTCAGAAGGTACATACTGTTTGGTTGACCTTTCAGACCCCCAGAGATAAAAAAGAGCTATTGGTATAAATACTTAAATTGGGTGGTGATGGGCACAGGCCACTCTCCACTGGGAGGAAAGTGGCCCCAGGCCTGTGCAGACTTTGAGGCTGAAGTGGCTGAAAGAAGCCAGGTACCTGTGCTGTGGCCTCCTGAGTCAGCCTCCCCTCCCCCGGAGCGCAGTGCTGAGCTGCTGGGGAGGACAGACCCTGCCCAGCATGTTTTCCAGAGGCTGCTGCCTTCTTCCCCCACAGTGCCCACTTGCCAGTCTGAAGCCTTAGTTTTGCCAGCCTCATTTGCATGCTAATTTGCATGACTACCCTATACTCTCATCTGACAGCTTCATTGTCAAGGGCTTGTCCTGCCCAGCTGCTTTCCGCCACTTACGAATGCTTCCCCAGCCATGGGCCAAGGCCTGGCCAAGGCTAGAAAGACACACATGCACTCCTTTTCATGATTTCTCTTCCTGAGAAGAGTCTTGAGTCAATTTATGCAAATCACCATGCAGACTTCCACTGCAGACTTTATTACTGTCAGAATGTGGATGCAAAATTACGTTTCACAATAAATGCACATAGCAAAAAAGATTTCAACAAGTGCCTCAGGAAGCATCTCTTTTCTTGGGGATCCACTGGGCCGATGGCTCTTTTGTGCAGAGGGAGGCATGTAATGGACCATCGTTCTGCGCCGTGTCTGAGCCCCCATTGACACTGTGTAACACCACCTTCAGAAGAAGGTGGATGGAGACATGGCTGGGAAATCTGTGTTTGTTAAGATTTCTCACATTTTGTATAAAATGGAATGCCTGCCGTTTTTCATACGCAGGGCAGTTTGGAAGCATGATATTAAAGGAATAAGTAGTGGAGTGCAGAGTGCGGCCCAGCCTCCTGGGAAGGGCAGCGGGCAGCACAGCTGAGGAGGGGAGGGGAGGATCATGGGGATCATGGACTGGCAGGAGAGCCCCAAAAATCAAGCCTGCTGCCCGTGTGTCTTGATATCCTCTTCGCATTCCTGTGGCATAGTTACCAGCAAGGCTAATTTATTTATAAGAGGAAATGAAGTACAGAGAATGAATACTTTGACTCAGACTCCATGACAAGCTAGAAGAGAGATGTGGTCTCCTTTAGAACCCAGTCAGCCTTTCCTGAAGCCCTGGGAACACTAGTTTATTAATAAGGGATGTTAACAGGGATTATAAGCACAAAGTTTCCTAGAGCAAGGAAGCCTGAGAAATGTTGGGTTCCATGTAATTGTTCATGTTTCTTTAGTGCAGGACTTCTCAGAGCCTTTACTGTGCCAGTGTGTTTTATGGCTCTCCACTAGGAGCTAGAATATGCAGCCTTTCTCAGAAACACTTGGTTACAGTTTACCTTTGTTCTGTAGGTCGCTGCATGGGGATGTATTTCCCACAGCCAGTATGAGAAATGTGGGAGGGTCTTCGTTGCGGCAGGTTTCTACAGCTTCTCTCAGAAATCCTCTGGTCAGTTGGTCAGTCCTCATTTTTGTTTATGCAGAGTACCTATGTGTAGTCTAACTCATGTGATCTGCAGTCCTTGAAGGAGGCTATGATTATCCCCATTTTAGAGAGGAGACGCTCACAACCCAGTGTTTTTCCAAGCCTATCACAGAGTACTCAGACCCTGTCAAAGCGTTGGCAGAGGTCACTGAAAACAGCACATGATCCCAGCCAGGTCCATTTGGTGAAGGTGGGGTACTCTGCTAGCAGCATCCTCAGGGACTGGCCATGGTCAGCCCGAGGAGGCGTTGAAGGAAGCCTACATTTGCTGGCGGAAATCTGCCCTTTCCTTCTCTCCAGGGGCCTATGAAGGCTCCCAGTCACCTCAGCTTCTGAGCCTCCTGGCAGCACTAGGGCTGTGGGCATATCATGGATCTGGGCTTTACCTTCAAAGCAGAAGTGACCCTCTCCCCACCCCACACTCACCCACGCAAGCATAACACATCCATTCCTACCCACATACACATACTTGTACATGCAAATGAATATGTAGTTGCATGCACACGTGTGTATCTCCGCTTGTCCATGGGTCTACCCACACTTGTTCATCAGCACACACACCCCTTTGTGACGTGTGCTGGCCTTCAAGAGGGAGTGTGGGTTGTGGCAGGTAAGAGGGAATCACTGAGGATTCTGCCTGGGTGGCTAATTGTTCTTTTTGCTTGGTGTTCCCCTATCATCCTGTCAGATAATTTCTGTTGACCTGTTTTCACATTCGCTGTTTCATCTCATATGTGCCGTCAGGCTCATCAGTGATTTTAAAATTTCAGATATTTATTTTTCAGTTCTAAGTTTGTATTTGGTTCTCCTTTATAGTTTCTCTTTCTCTGCTGAGATTTTTTTTTTTAAATCTGTGCCTTGGTTATGAGCATATTTCTCTATATATTTGAGCATGATCGTATTAGCTACTTTAAACTATTTGCTACCTTCAGTATCTGGGTCACCTCAATGTTGGTCTCCACCTATTCTCTTTTTTCTTGAATATGGTTTGCACTTCGTATGCTCAGTAAATCAAGATTTATCCTACACATTGTGACTAATACTGTGGCTTCTGTTTGTTCCTTTGGAAGAATATTTGTTGGATCCAAATTCTCCATTCGCTTCCCTGTGGTAGGCAACAAATTAAAGTCCTATCAGATTTGTTCATTTTGTTTTCAGATTTAAGTAGGCTGCTTGGGGTCTGCTTGGGTCCTTCAGAGATTTGGGCAGCTTTCATATGTAGAATTTGGAGTGCCCTCCCTGTGGCTTTCTCGTGTTTAGGATTTCCCACATTTTCTGGCTGTTGGGATAGCTTTGGGATCTGATTTGTTTCTCAAATAGTAAGACTGTGGGCTTCTTGCCAAATTTTAGCGACCCCTGAGCTCCAGCCAGGGCTGCCCTCAGGTGAGTGAGCAGTCATAATATAAACAGGAATTTCACCCAGGGCTGTTCCCGTTTTTTAAGTTGACTCCCCTCCAGTTTCTACCTGCTTTTGGTCCCTTTGCAGTGCCTTCAGATAATTGTTTGTTGTATTCTGTTCAGAGTTTATAATAGCAATCTGCAAGAGGGTTGGTCTGATAGGAGCTCTGCCATGACGGAAATCAGAACTCTCCCGTTCCCTCCATCTGGGCTTTTCTCCCCACATTTCCCAGCCTCCACTACACCCCCATTTTCACCTGCTGGAAAGTTAGTATTCACTCGAGGACTTGCATATTTCCCTCATCTTGCCTCAGGAAATCAGAAGCAGGGTCCCCCTTCTCTTAGAGTCCTTCTCACCACACTGGTCCTTTCCATCTGTCAAGGTACACAGTTCTGTGTGCTAATCTTAGCTCCTCTACAAGGTCGGAAGTGCAAGTCTGGGTCTGAAACTCTGACTAGGCATTAACCATGTGGAGGAGCATTCCAGGGCAGGGAACAGCTCCTCATGGGCAGGAACGGGGGCTCGTTCTGCTCTGTGACCAACACACAGTAGGCATTCAAGGATGAGAAAGTGAGTATTACTTACTTGCAGTGCTTGCCAGAAAAGGAGCTGCCCAGGGTCTGAGAGATGGGCTCCAGCTGGCAGTGGTGTGGGGCCAACTGCTTGTGCCTTGTGTCTGGGAAAATGGATGATGCCAAGGAGCTAGAAATTTCCTGGTAACCAAGGCCCAGCCAAGGCCCTCTTAAAAGTTCTTGTTTTTGCTCCGTCCTTAGAGAGCTGACTTTTGTTGTCCTTGTTAAAATGCAAATGCAGTTCCTCTTAAGTGGGCTCTGCTGAGCTATTATGGCTAATGACCATAAGAGTCTGACAATAGGAAGCCAGACAGGATGTGACCCCTGTGCAAACCCAATGACCGCTTCAGGGCGCAGTGACAGCTTCAGAAATGAAGGGATTTCGGGAAGCTGAGTAGTCAAAAGCAGAGGCTTTGCAGTAAGGGGACCTGCATTCAAATCTGGCTTCTGCCACACAGGTCACCTGTGTGACCTTAGTTTCTGAGTGAGCCTTGGTTTCCTCATGAATAGCACCTTCTGCATACATGGGCATCTCCCTCTGTCTCGCACCCCAGGTAAGGAGTCTGCCCCTCCTTCTGGATACCACAGCCTCCTCTGGCTGATGACAGCGCAAGCTCAGAGTCTCGGCAGTTGTTTGCAAAACTTCACTGCACACATGAATTATCTGTAGGCTTATCTGGAATTCTGGTTCCAGACTGACACCCCAGAGATTGTGCCTCTGTGTGTCTGGGTGGGGCTCGGGCATCTGCAAGTTTAACAAGCTCCTGATGTGTCTCTGAAGCAAGTGGGCCATGCGCTACATGTTGAGAATCGCTGAATCACTGGCCAGTAGGAGAGACTGACCGGTATGAGAGCTTTCCAGTTTCATACAGAAACTGTTAAATGAAGGGCCCTGAGGCCAACCTGAGGGCTCAGAAGATGACTTGCAGAATATGGCTTGCAGAGGAGCTGAATCTGAATAGGTTTTCAGATTGTGGAAGAACCTTCCAGAGGAGGGAACAGCATTAGATAAGGCACAGAAACACAAAGTGACAAGTGACTTGACCACAGCATTATTACTAAAGTATAAAGTAAAAGCTGGAAATGAGGGAAATGAGACCAGAGGAAGTGAAGGGCAGGCCCTGAACAGTTTGTAGACCAAGTGAAGTGTTTAGACTATTTCCTAGGGACAGTGAGGGAATGAAGTGATCAGATTTATGTTTTAGAAAGATAACCCTGGTGCTGGATGACAGATGAGCTATAAGGGGAGAGCCTGAGGGCAGAGAGACCAGTCAGGAAGCTGTTGAGGTTATTGAGATAAAAGAAGTTGGAGGTCTGAACCCGGGCAGTGCTGATGGGGATGCTGAGAATGGAGAGGCGATATGCTCCAGGGGCAAAGTCATTAGCTCAGTGATTCTCCTGATTTGAGGGAGTGGACGAGAGAGCAGGTGAAGAGCAGGGACTCGGGAGGGCTTCCAGAGGCTTGGGCACCTGGGGTGGTGGAGGTGCCGTTGCCGGAGGGAGCTGATGGGCTCCGTGTGGGACACACCGTGTCTAGTGAGACGTCTAGTAAACAGTCGGATACCTGGACCTGGGGTTCAGGACAGAGGAAAGGCCTGTGATGTAGACTGAAGCTGTGAGAATAAAGAGGTCTCCTGACACAGAACAGGGAACACCAAGCAACATTTTAGGAACAGAGAAAGGAAGAAGTTCCTATAAGAGATCCATGTCAAGCACTCTGCACGATAGCTGGCAAAGGCTAAGTACTCGGATGTTTCGTCATCGTTACTGTGCTTACCCCTGTTGTTGTATTAAAGGTAAATGCAAAGAACTGGAGTGCTTTACACCTAATGCTGAAAAGTGAGATTTGAGGCCATCTTCTGAGAGAGAGCCACACTGAGGATGGAAGAACGGGAGCAAGTCATGACCTATCGCTGATATGGATGGAAGTTAGGAGGTGATCAAGGACAAGTCACATGTTTTTATATTTACCCATAGATTTACCATTTGCGGTGCTCTTCTGTTCCTTCTTTAAAGATGCAAATTTCCATTCATAACATTTCCCTCTAGCCTAAAGCATTTCTTATAATTAGGGCCCACTGGTGACAGACTATCACAGCTTTCCCTTATCTGAAAATGTTTTGCCTTCATTTCTGAGCAAAAGTGACACTGGCTGTGGAATTGAAGGCTGACATGCTGGTGGTGGTGATGCTGTTTCTTTTGGAACTTGAAAGATGCTTTTCCCCTGTCTTTTGTCTTCCGTGGTTTCTGATGAGAAATCAACCATCATTCTTGGCATTATTCCCCTTGTGTGTAATGTGTCTTTCTGTTTTCTGGCTGCTCTCAAGGTTTTCTCTGTATTTTTGGTTTTAGCAATTTGACTGTGATGTGCCCAGGTGTGGTTTTCTTTGTATTTATTGTGTTTTAGGTTCACTGAACCTCTTGGTACCATGGTTGATATTTCTAACCAAATTGGAGAAGATTTTAGCTGTTGTTTTTTCAAAAATCTTTTTGCTGGTTCTGTCTCCTCTATGAGACCCCAATTGCATGTAGAGCAGATCACTTGATACTGTCCCAGCAGTTCTGGAGACTGTTCATTTTTATTGTATCTTTTTTTTTTCTCTGTGTGCTCCAGTTTGAACAATTTATTTTAGCCTCTCTTCAAGTTCACTGACCTTTCTTCTGCAGCGTTCTAGCTGCTGTTACACAAATCCTGTGCATTTTTATTTCAGGTATTGTATTTTGTAGTGTTGAGGTGTTCAGTTTTTGTTTTTAGAATTCCATATATCCCTCTTGAAATTCATCATTCATCTTTTCCTTTGTATTCGTAACATACTTATAACGATTATTTTGAAGTCCTTCTCTGCTCATCCAGTATCTGGTTCATTTGGGGGTCTGTTTTCTTGATTATGGCTTGAATTTCCTCCTCCTTCACATGTCTAAATCTTGTTTTATTGCATAGTGGACATTGTGAAAACAGACATATCTTGGAGATATTGCAGGTTTGGTTACAGACCATAGCAGTGAAGTTGCATATTATGATAAATGAAACAAGTCAATTTTTTGGTTTCCCAGTGAATATAAAAGTTATGTTTACACCACACCATAGTCCAGTAAGCATGTAATAACATTATGACTAAAAAAATAACATGTACCTTAATTTAAAAAACTTTATTATTATAAAATGCTAACTGTCATCTGAGCTTTCAGCAAGTTGTAGTCATTTTGCTGGAGGAGGGTCTTGCCTCAATATTGGTGGCTGCTAACTGATCAGGATGGTGGTTGCTGAAGGTTGAGGTGGCTTTTAAAATAAGACAACAATGAAGTTTGTCACAGCAATTGACTCTTTCCCAAACGATTTCTATACAGCATGTGATGCTGTTTGATAGCATTTTTACCCAGAGCAGAACTTCTTTCAAAATTGCAGTCAGTCCTCTCAAACCCTGCTGCTGCTTTATCAACTAAGTTTATGTAAAATTCTCAATCCTTTGCTGTCACTTCAACAATCTTCACAGCATCTTCACCAGGAATAGATTCCACCTTAAGAAACCACTTTCTTTGCTCATTCATAAGAAGCAAATCCTCATCTGTTCAAGTTTTATCATGAGATTGCAGCAGTTCAGTCCCATCCTCAGGCTTCACTTCTAGATCTCTTGCTGTTTCCACCACATCTGCAGTTAACTTCCTCTGCCAAAGTCTTAAACCCTCCAAGTCATCCATGAGTGCTGGAATCAACTTCCAAACTCTTGTTAATGTTTATGTTTTGACCTCTTCCCATGAATCACAAATGTTCTTAATGGTATCTAGAATGGTGAATCCTTTCTAGAAGGTTTCAATTTACTTTGCCCAGATCCATCAGAGGAATCACTAGCTATGGCAGCTACACCCTTACAAAATGTATTTCTTTAATAATAAGACTTAAAAGTCAGAATTACAACTTGATCCATGGGCTGCAGGATGGTTGTTGTGTTAGCAGGCGCAAAAACAACATTAATCTCATTGTACATCTCTATCAGAGCTCTTGGATGACTGGGTGCATTGTTAATCGGCAATAATATTTTGAAAGGAATCCCTTTTTGCTGAGCAGTAGGTCTCAGTAGTGGGCTTAAAATATTCAGTAAACCATGTTGTGAATAGATGTGCTGTCCTCCACGTTTTATTGTTGCATTTATAGAGCACAGGCAGAGCTTAATTCTTTAGGACCCTAGGATTTTGGAATGGTACATGAGCACTGGCTTCAACTTAAAGGGACCATCTGCACTGGCCCCTAACAAGAGGGTCCTGTCTTTTGGAGCTTTGAAGCCGGGCATTGACTTCTCCTCTCTAACTATGAAAGTCCTAGGGGCGCCTAGTTGGCTTAGTCGGTTAAGTGTCTGCCTTCAGCTCAGGTCATGATTTCAGGGTCCTGGGATCAAGTCCTGCATCAGGCTCCCTGCTTAGTGGGGAGCTTGCTTCTCCCTCTCCCTCTCGCTCTGCCCCTCCCCACTGCTCATGCTTTCTCCCTCTCTCCAATCAACCAATCAATCAATAGTTAGCTAGCTATGAAAGTCCTAGATGGCATCTTCTTCTAGCATAAGGCTGTTTTGTCTACGTTGAAAATCTGTTACTTAGCCCAGCCACCTTCATTTGTTATCTTAGCTTGATCTTCTGCATCACTTGCTGCAGCTTCTGCGTCAGCACTTGCTTCTTCACCTTGCACTTTGATGTTATGAAGATGGCTTCTTCCCTTGAACCTCTGCTGGCTTCAAACTCTTCTTCTGCAGCTTTCTCACCTCTCAGTGTTCATAGAATTGAAGAGAGTCAGGGCCTTGCTCTGGACGAGGCTTTGGCTTAAGGGAATATTGTGGCTGGTCTGATCTTCCATTCAGACACTAACACTTTCTCCATATCAGCAATACGGCTGTTTTATTTTCTTATTGCCCATGTGTTCACTGGAATAGCACTTTTAATTTCCTTCAAGAACTTTTCCTTTGTGTTCACAACGTGGCTTACCGTGTGGTGCAAGAGGCCTACCTTTCAGCCTATATCAGCTTTCGACATCCTTCCTCACTAAGCTGAATCATTTCTAGCTTTAGATTTAAAATGAGAGATGTGCAACTCTTCCTTTCACATGAACCCTTAGAGGTCCCATTGTGGGTTGTTAATGGGACCAATTTCCATATTGTTGTGTCTCAGGGAATAGGCCTGAGGTGAGGGAGAGATGGAAGAATGGCCAGTTGGTGGAATAGTCAGAATACACACATTATGGATTAAGTTCACTGTCTTATATTGCAGTTCATGGCACTCCAAATCAATAATAGTAGTAACACCAAAGACCACTGATCACAGATGACCATAAAAAAATGTAATAATGATGAAAATTTTGAAATATTATGAGAATTATCAAAATGTGACACAAAGACACAAAGTGAGCAAACGCTGTTGTAAAAATGGCCCCAATAGACTTGCTCTACACAGAGTTCCCACACACCTTCAATTTGTGAAAAGCAGTTATCTGCAAAGCACAATAAAGTGAAGCATAGTAAAATGAGGTGTGCCTGTAATAAGTTGTAGAGATTCTTGGATTCTGTTACCTTCCTCTGAAAAGTGTTGAGTTTTATTTTAATAGGCAGTTAAATTATGGACAGCTTATCTTTTTTGGGGGTGGGGGCAGGGATTATTTACCATGTTTAAATTTTGTTAAGATAAGTCACTTTGGGTTTTTCCTTCAGTCCTCTGGTGTGACCCTCAGTCCTGAGATGATACCCATCCTCCCAAAGCCAGCCCTTCTGGGTTTCCCATGGAAAGCCTGAGGTGTTTACCAAGTCTTCTAACTTACAGGACAAGGAAGTTACCTCAGGGGAAAAAATTGGTTAAATGTTGGATCTCAGTTTGTTCTCTTCCTTCCTTCAGAGATTGTAACCCCTCCATTTTCTGCCAGCTTTTTTTTTTTTTTTTTTAAGATTTTATTTATTTATTTGAGACAGAGAGAATGAGAGAGACAGAGAGCACATGAGAGGGGGGAGGGTCAGAGGGAGAAGCAGGCTCCCTGCTGAGCAGGGAGCCCGATGCGGGACTCGATCCTGGGATTCCAGGATCATGACCTGAGCCGAAGGCAGTCGCTTAACCAACTGAGCCACCCAGGCGCCCTCTGCCAGCTTTTGATCAGTCTTCAGTGCTTAAAAATTATTTCTTGTATTTTCCACAGTTTATAATAGTTATCTGTGGGAGGGTTAATTTGATAGAAACTACTCAGCCATTATTGGAAACTAAACATAGGAATATATTTTTGGGCCGAGCTGATGGTTCAGCCATTCCCAGGGACAATGCCTGTGCTTTGGCAAGAATCTGTACAGCCATGGGAAGGTCTGCTGTGGCTCAGTGGCCTAGTTTGGTGGGGACAGAGTGGTCCAGTTAAGGAACCAGATGTCTCTCTGATGTGGAAGAAGCATGGAAATGGGACTAAAGGTGGGAGAGAGCTGGAGAGGGAGGAGGTTGTCCTCTTCCAGACTCTTTCCTCAGGACCATTCATGTGGTCCGGCTTTTGTGAGGAGCGATGGAGATAAAGTATGTGGGCCTCCAGTAATGGCGTTTATGATTGTGGAGGCCACTGAGTTGAGCTTTGCCAAGGCTTGATCCAAATAGCACAATTCTTGTCATCTGGTGACTTCTCAGTCCTCCATGGAAGCAGAAGTGGTTTGTGCCCACATGAGGTAGATTGGGGTTGTCATTGTTACAAGAATGTCAAGAATATCACCATTGCTGTCCATGTTGCCTATCTTTGAAGGTTCTTTGTTCTGTCGGTTAGACTATTGTTAGTCTGTGTTAAAAGAAACCCAAAATAATAGTAGCTTAGTCAAAATAGAAGTTTCGTGCACTCTCACACAACAGTCTGGGTGTAAGCAGTCTAGAATGTTGAGGTGGCTTGCCTGGGTTAGAGACTTAGGCTTCCTCCGTCTGGTGGCTCTGTCATCACTCCTATATCACCTTCGTCTGGATGGGCCAGTGTGACATCACCACCTGTCTTCATTCTAAGTCTTAGGAAAGGGAAAGAGGGCAGCTGTGAGCATGTCACCCCACCCCCCATAAAGGACCCATCCCAGAAGATGCATACATCACCTTCACATCCCACTGACCAGAATTTAGCCACCTACCTGCAAAGGAAGCTGGGAAATCCCATCTTCATTTGGGGCAGCCATTGAGCCATCTACACATCTAGAATCCTATTACAGTAGAAAGGGAGACTACATATCAGGGACAGCCAGCAGTCCCTGCCACCAATCCTGAGGTCACACACCCGTTTTTCAGCTCCAGGGTCACTTTACTGAAGGACCTTGGCACTCCCTGGGGAGCCCATGGAGCACTGATGAAGTGAGAGATTTCCACCTGGTCTGCACATTTCTCCTTAAGGGAAGGAGAAGATGAGGACTGTCGTGCTTCATCCATTAGTGAATGTTGTGTGACTTAAGCCACTTGTCGATTCCAGACTTGTTCCCCAGTGACTACACCACGTCGGAAAGGTGCGCCCATCTGGGGTAGAAGGAAGCCAAGTGATACGAAGCTTTCAGTGCCGACCCTTCCAGCTCTGCCCCCAACTCGTAAAGTCACACCAGGCATGCCCTTTAGCTTCCCTGGCCTTTCATCTCCGCAGTAAGGGGTTGCATTGGGTTATGTCTAAGGTGTGTGTCTAGCACCCATGTTCTAGATTTGTGAGATGCCTCGACACTCCACAACTTTGCATTAAAGCAGGCTTCTGGGGGGGATACAGCCACTTTAACTCCTTTGTGGAATGAGTTGGGGGGTCCAAATATACATGAACATGCTTGCAGAGACCGCCTGGGACCTGCAGACATGGGTTTTTCTATTTCCTCAGGCTTCCCTGGCTTGTGGGTTTTTGTAATCAGAAGTCGCAGCACGGTTTCCCATACAATTAAGCTTATTTTTAATCTTATATTTTTGTTTCAAATATTCTATCTCTGCTTTTAGAACTATTACACGTTTATTGTAGAAAAAAGAGGAAATTACAATGAAGGAAGCAAAAAAAAAAAAATTGCCCAGAATGCCATTATTCACACTGGTGTTATTAAGGCTTAGTGTATTCCCTTCATTTTAGTATCTAAGAAAATATGAAAAATACTTCTACTTCAGTTCATCACATTGGGATCACACTATACATGATGTTTACAACCTGCTTTTTTTCACTTGACCATTTCCTCAAATCCTTAAATATTTTTCAAGAACATGATTTTATTTATTTATTTGTATTAATGAGCATTTTTAATTTATTTTTTTATTATGTTAATCACCATACATTACATCATTAGTTTTTGATGTAGTGTTCCATGATTCACTGTTTGCGTATAACACCCAGTGCTCCATGCAGTATGTGCCCTCCTTAATACCCATCACCAGGCTAACCCATCCCCCCACCCCCCTCCTCTCTAGAACCCCCAGTTTGTTTCTCAGAGTCCATAGTCTCTCATGGTTCGTCTCCCCCTTCGATTCCCCCCCCTTCATTTTTCCCTTCCTGCTATCTTCTTTTTTTTTTTTTTTTTTTAATATATAATGTATTATTTGTTTCAGGTACAGGTCTGTGATTCAACAGTCCTGCACAATTCACAGCACTCACCATAGCACATACCCTCCCCAATGTCTGTCACCCAGCCACCCCATCCCTCCCACCCCCCACCACTCCAGCAACCCTCCGTTTGTTTCCTGAGATTAAGAATTCCTCATATCAGTGAGGTCATATGATACATGTCTTTCTCTGATTGACTTATTTCGCTCAGCATAATACCCTCCAGTTCCATCCACGTCGTTGCAAATGGCAAGATCTCATTCCTTTTGATGGCTGCATAATATTCCATTGTATATATATATACCATAACTTCTTTATCCATTCATCTGTCGATGGACATCTTGGCTCTTTCCACAGTTTGGCTATTGTGGACATTGCTGCTATAAACATTGGGGTGCACATACCCCTTCAGATCCCTACATTTGTATCTTTGGGGTATATACCCAGTAGTGCAATTGCTGGGTCATAGGGTAGCTCTATTTTCAACTTTTTGAGGAACCTCCATACTGTTTTCCAGAGTGGCTGCACCAGCTTGCATTCCCACCAACAGTGTAGGAGGGTTCCCCTTTCTCCACATCCCCGCCAACATCTGTCGTTTCCTGACTTGTTAATTTTAGCCATTCTGACTGGTGTGAGGTGGTATCTCATTGAGGTTTCCCTGATGCCGAGTGATGTTGGGCACTTTTTCATGTGTCTGGTGGCCATTTGGATATCTTCTTTGGAAAAATGTCTGTTCATGTCTTCTGCACATTTCTTGATTGGATCATTTGTTCTTTGGGTGTTGAGTTTAAGAAGTTCTTTATAGATTTTGGATACTAGCCCTTTATTTGATACATCATTTGCAAATATCTTCTCCCATTCTGTCGGTTGTCTTTTTTTTTTTTTTTAAAGATTTTTATTTATTTATTTGACAGAGAGAGACACAGCGAGAGAGGGAACACAAGCAGGGGGAGTGGGAGAGGGAGAAGCAGGCTCCCTGCAGAGCAGGGAGCCCGATGCGGGACTCGATCCCAGGACCCCGGGACCATGACCTGAGCCGAAGGCAGTTGCTTAACCAACTGAGCCACCCAGGCGCCCTGTCTTTTGGTTTTGTTGACTGTTTCTTTTGCTGTGCAGAAGCTTCTTATGTTGATGAAGTCCCAGTAGTTCATATTTGCCCTTGCTTCCCTTGCCCTTGGCGATGTTTCTAGGAAGAAGTTGCTGCGGCTGAGGTCGAAGAGGTTGCTGCCTGTGTTCTCCTTTAGGATTTTGATGGACTCCTGTCTCACATTTAGGTCTTTCAACCATTTGGAGTCTATTTTTGTGTGTGGTGTAAGGAAATGGTCCAGTCTCATTCTTCTGCATGTGGCTATCCAATTTTCCCAACACCATTTGTTGAAGAGACTGTCTTTTTTCCATTGGACATTCTTTCCTGCTTTGTTGAAGATGAGTTGACCATAGAGTTGAGGGTCCTTTTCTGGGCTCTCTATTCTGTTCCACTGATCTATGTGTCTCTTTTTGTGCCAGTACCATACTGTCTTGATGATGACAGCTTTGTAATAGAGCTGGAAGTCCAGAATTGTGATGCCACCAGCTTTGCTTTTCTTTTTCAACATTCCTCTGGCTATTCGGGGTCTTTTCTGGTTCCATACAAATTTTAGGATTATTTGCTTCATTTCTTTAAAAAAAGTGGATGGTATTTTGATGGGGATTGCATTGAATGTGTAGATTGCTCTAGGTAGCACTGACATCTTCACAATATTTGTTCTTCTAATTCATGAGCATGGAACGTTTTTCCATTTCTTTGTGTCTTCCTCAATTTCTTTCATGAGTATTTTATGGTTTTCTGAGTACAGATTCTTTGCCTGTTTGGTTAGATTTATTCCTAGGTATCTTATGGTTTTGGGTGCAGTTGTAAATGGGATCAACTCCTTAATTTCTCTTTCTTCTGTCTTGTTGTTGGTGTATAGGAACGCCGCTGCTTTCTGTGCATTGATTTTATATCCTGCCACTTTACTGAATTCCTGTATGATTTCTAGCAGTTTGGGGGTGGAGTCATGATTTTAAATGGCTACCAAGGAATCTAATCACATGGGTGTGCCATGCTGTACTTAATCAGTGTCCTGGACGTTCAGGCCATGTCTGAGTCTTCATTATTATTAACTACATAGCAGTGACATCTCCATTTCACGCCAACAGCATTTTAGCTCTTATCGTAGATGCTGTGGGCAGGTGAGCCCAGAGAGGTTAGGTGGCCTGCCCGAGGTCACACAGTGAGTGAGTGGTGGGTCCCGGCCATCTGGCCACAAGGCTGACTGCACCCTGCCCAGCTGCCTCTCCCCAGTGCCAGGAAAGAGAGTGCACAGGTATGGCCTGGGTATGCTGGGGACAGTTGGCTCCTGATACGTTTGGTTTGGGTAGGAAAGGGTCAGTGGGGTTTCCCAGGAAGATGCTGCTCTGGGTGGTTTGTGATGGCCCTGAGGAAGGCCAGCTGGTCTCTGCTGCCCACACAGCAGCAAGCTGCCCTGCTGCCCACTCCGCCCCTGCCTGCTGGGGGCAGTGGTGAACTCGAGCCTGGGTATCTGAATTCCAGCAGCCTCGCGGGGAGGCTGTGAGGGTGGGAGCCAGTGAGGTCAAGCAAGCTTGCGCAGGGAGACCACCCAGTTCCTTGTTCCTCGAGGCCTCCACCTGAGGAGGGCAGGAGATACACCTGCCAGTGGCCTTGACCCTGGGGAAGCCTCCTCACCTGGTCCTCTTGTCCCCTTCACAAAGCACTTTTGTACCTCCCTGAAAACCTGTCCTCATCCTTACTTAGCTCCAACCCACTTCCTCTGAGAGACATGACTGGGTTCACTGTTGAGTGTGGGGGGGCAGGCAGGGATAGCAGAGCAGGACCTGCCTTAGGCTTGGCATGGGTGTCCCCTCTCTAGCTGGCTATCACTGTCTGGATCGCTGAGCTTTTGCCCCTTTGCCTGGAAGACTTTTCAATTTTAACCTTTCCGTGTTTTTCTCTAATAGGCCACCATTGGGATTGACTTCTTGTCAAAAACCATGTACTTGGAGGATCGTACGGTGAGTGCCTGACTTTAGAACAGAAGCACAGGGAGGGCTCCTTTGGACTTACCAGCTGGAGCCTTTAGCCGGGCACCACTGAGAGAGCCCCTGCCTACCGCAGAGCCGGCAGGGGCCGCGTCCCAGGCCCGGGGTCCTCCCCCAGCCCCCACCCCACCATGAGGATTACACTGACCCCCCCGGCCCCCCCTTGTGACAGGTGCGGCTGCAGCTCTGGGACACAGCCGGCCAGGAGAGGTTCCGCAGCCTGATTCCCAGCTACATCCGGGACTCCACCGTGGCTGTGGTGGTGTACGACATCACAAGTGAGTGTGGGTCCCGGCTGCCAGAGGGAGGGTGGCTCACAGAGGCTCCGGGGCTTGGGTGTGTGTGTGCGCGCGCATGCTGTGTATGCTTGTCTTCTGACTGCAGGAAGACAGGTCCTTGGCGGTGGGGGGTGAGCTGCCTTCGAACACCAGCATGTTTTCCACCTTCCCCCACCCTCCTGTGACAGGCCTGGGTGTATGGGATTGAGTTGGCCCTGCCCAGAGCAGGGGGCTGTGTGTAGAGGTGAGCACAGGTGAGCTGGTCCTGCTGCCACCCTGCCATGCCCTCCTTGGCCCTGACGGCCAGAAAGACCCCTATGGAGTGACCTGTGTGTGTGTTATGGGTCAGGAAGGGAGAAGACACTGGTGTCTGGGCCAGCCGTGACCCAGCAGCCATTGTTTTGTCAGCCGGCAGCCCAGCTCCTCATAGGCTGTCCTGGGAGGGGAGGCCAAGCAGGTCTGGAGAGCCTTCTTTCGTGTGGCTCTTCTGGCCAGGGCGAGTTCTTGAGAGAACTGCAGAGCCCTGAGGAAGACTCATCGTGGGGGGCAGGGGGAGGGGTTGGTACAGAGGCTCAGCTGCCCAGGCAGGTGTCGCAGAACACACCTGGTAAGCCCTTGTGCTGTGGTCACAGCTGTGGTGGGAGACACCCTGGGTGCTGTCCACAGCACCGAAATCACACGGGGAGGCTTCGAGCCCGCTGCCCCTGGCTCTGCCCATCTCCCCTTTCCACACCTCCCTCTGACCGCGGGCCCCCCCACACCTTGAGTACAGGTGGGAGCTGGGCCCTTCAGCCTGGGTTCATGCAGCCTGATGTGGGCAGGAGGGAGAGCAGGCTGGGGGAAACCGAGGCTTCCTAGGATAGGCTCCCTCTCCTCCCCTTGGGCGTGTGGGCTGCTGAGTGCTGGGCATTGCCCTGCTACCACTCCCCAAGGCCTGTCACATCTTCTGACTGAGGAGAGGGCTGCCCTGAAATGGCCTTACCTCTTGTGCTGTTGTCTCTCCTGGGGCCACCCTGCCCCTCCTCTTACTTGCAGATCCTGAGGGTTCTCCTTGGAAAGTCTGGTCTTGCCCGAGCGCCACCCCCGTCAGTGGGAGACCGCTGTGTAGGGCCCTCCTCCCCCAGGAGCTGCCCTGGTCCCCCACCAACACACACACGAGCACACACGTTTCCAAGCTCAGCCAAGTCCAGTGCACCCATTTCTCATACTCTGCTCTGAGCCCCCAAAGTCAGGTCTGATTCTCAGGTGGGCCCCTAAAACCACTTGTCTATGTAGCAGATCATGACAGTGACCTTCCAACAGGGTGACCCCCCCCAACCCAGGGGGTGGTTCAGCAACATGAGGGTCTCTCCAGGGCCCGGGGGCAGGAGCTCCACAGACACTCATGCTCCCCCTCCCCCACAGCCCCCGCTAGAAGGCCCAGACTCACTGGTCTGGGTGTGAGGATGCACAGTCCCCCTCCCTCCTGCTCCTGGTCTCATGCTCCCTCCCACCTTTGCCCTCTACCTGCTCAGGCTGACTCTCACTCTGCTGTCTCCCCACCTTCCACTTCCAGATCTCAACTCCTTCCAGCAGACCTCTAAGTGGATCGACGATGTCAGGACAGAGAGGGGCAGCGATGTTATCATCATGCTGGTGGGCAACAAGACGGACCTGGCCGACAAGAGGTAGGTGTGAGGGTGCGAGGTGCGGCGTGCTGGCAGGCCTGGCCCACCTTCCGCTCCCCTGCAGCTGGGATGCGTAGTGGTGAGTCTGTGCTTCCGACCTGTCCCCAGGCATCTGAGGAAGGCCCCCTGGGGACACTGGAGGCTTTGAGAGCACCTGGCAGACCCTTGCCCACAGCGGCTCAGCTCTGCAGCCCCATCTTCCACTGTGTGCAGGGGCGCGCCTCCGCGAGAGGTCTGCATGGAGCCCTGTGCGCCCGGCCCCACACAGCAGTGTGCGGTCTGGGGCCCGGCCGTGGCCACAGCGCCACTGCAGATGGCAGTCCCTTGGGCCCCCGGTGGCTTCTGCTTCTGCTTGGTGTCTCTGCCCCCACGAAATGCCTGTGCCGGGGTGAGGGTTCTGATCGCCAGGTGTGACCGTGCAGAATTTCCTCTTTGCTCTGCCGCCAGTGCACAGACGGGGCTGACCCAGGTGCCGCCCGCATCCATTCGTCCACTTCTCTCACGGCACCCAGCCTGGGCAGATAAAGCAACAGGTCTGGACTGCTTCCGCCTGGAGCGTGCTCTGGCCCCCTACACAATTCTCTGACTTAGAGCCTGCTTCGTTGGAGTCCTGTCCTTGAAGCAAGGGAAATGGGACTCAAAGCCCGGTTCTGTTGCTACGTACCTCTCAGTACAACCTGCAGGCAGGCACTTTTAACTGTCCTCCTGTGGAGAAGGGGACTGATGACACCACCTGAGAGGCGCTGTGTGGTTCGAAGTGCTTTCTAGATACAGGCGCACGGGACGGTCCTGTTGACTGTTGGGAAGGTCCACCGCCTGCCGCAGGGCCTGCTCCTGAGCTGGGAGGCACCATGGAAGGGAGATGGGGGGGAAGCTGGCGTCCTGCTGTGGCCCCGTGCCCTTCGTCCTGGACGGGGGCCCTGGATCCGAGCCCTGTCCTCAGGGTTGACTCGGGGGCTAGGCCCTCCTAATCTCAGGCTGCTCCCTCCGCCTCTACCGGGGGCTTATCTTCCCATCTCCCCTCACTCACAGGCAGATAACTATCGAGGAGGGGGAGCAGCGCGCCAAAGAACTGAGCGTCATGTTCATCGAGACCAGCGCAAAGACCGGCTACAATGTGAAGCAGGTAGGATGCACCTGGCGCTGATTCTGGCCGGCCTGGCCAAGGGACCACGTGTGGCTTCCAGCCTGGTCAGTCACGGGCTCGGCTCCAACTTGCCCTGAGGGGCCAGTGACCAGGTTGGGGCAAGCAACCAGAGCACCAGGAACCCCACCTAATGGGAAACAAGCTAACCCTAGAGCTGGGAAACCACGAGAGAGGGTAAGAGCACTCACTCTCCGGGCATGTCCGGAGCATGTCATCCTTAGCCACCACACAGCAACCAGTCGTGTGGCCCCGTAACATGCTGGGTGTCCAGCCACCAACTTCCTGGTGAGAGAAGCAGCATCTCCCTAGCACCTTACCTCACTTGGGATGGGGGTATGGGAAATTCAATCCGACTAGCATTTGGGGGTTCATGCCTTGCACTTGGCAAGTCCTCAGGGCTGCAGAGGGCCAGGCGGGCTTGGAGAGAGGAGCCTGCCCTGGTGCTGTTGGAGCTTGCAGTGGGCGGAGGGGGGGTGGGGGGGTGGGCAAGAGGCCCGGGAAATCAGGACGATCAGAGAAGCCGTGGAGGAGGTTACGGCTGAGCCTCGCAGCTGGGGGCTTCCCTAGGTCCACGGACCCCCAAGGATGGGAGTCCGCAGGTGAGCGGACTTGGGTCGGAAAGAGCCACCCCTCCATCTTCACGCACCTGTGACGGCCCTGCAGCACCTCCTTCAGCCGTGAATGAAGGCGGCAGGACTCTGTGCTCGTGGTGGCACCTGTGGCTTGATCACAGGACAGACCCCAGCCGTTCTCTTGTCCCCTCGCAGTGTTACAGGTCTCTTGGCCTTTACGTGCGTCACCGCTCCAGTTCGCTGGGGGTGGGGGGGTGGGGGGACTGTGTGACTTGACCTGCGGCTGGAAGCACAGATGCTGCTGCATAACCAACTGGTGTCTTCAAAGATTTTTGAGCGTATTTCAATTGTGAATGGTTTCCTCCGTACGCCTGCGTCACTGACTTCACACACTTATGAGGAGCCCATAGGCTCAGCAGACGTGCCAGAGAGGTCTCTGGTTCACAAAAGGTTAGGAGCCCCTGCCTTCAAGGAACAGAGAGCTTGAAGGGGTGAGGAGGGAGGGTGTTCCAGACAAAGGGTAACGCCTGAGCAAAGGTGCGGCAGGAGGGGTGCTGTGGCAGGGGGAGGGGACTCTGAGTGTGGAGCATGGCTTGGCCGGCTGGGGGGGTCCCTTCTGCCCTGCTGCCCCGAGCAGCACCTGGGAGCACTACACAAGCTGCCCGTCAGCTCTTGGCCTGGATACAGTGACGGTTCACCCGACAGGGGCAGTGCCCGTGGCATTGGGGAAGGTGGCAGAGGAGCGGAGACAGAATGAGGGGCCCCATAGCCCCCAGGTCTCAGGGCCTTCCTCCCCAGTTAGAGCGCCCTCAGCGTGGCTCTGCTCACGCCCACGCCCTTCCCAGTGCCACTCCGGTGTCTCTTAGAGCAGGGGCTACCTGTCCCTGGAGGCACGTAGGAGGCACTGGGTTGCTGCTTTGTGTGGCCCCGATGGCAAGCCCCGCCTCCCGGAAGCAGTGGGCAGCAATCCATAAGGCAGGTAGCTTCTGCCCTAGTGGTCAGGGGCAGGGAGACACCGATGCCTCCCTTTTCAGAATGCTCTGGAACCCAGGTGTTGGCCTAAGCAGGAATTAAATGTGGTCAGTTCAGACTCTGTGGCTCAGAGGAAGTCTTCATGCAGTGCAGACTCCTGGACTCTAAGTCTGATCATATCTGCTCTCAGAGCCCCACATGTGACCCCAGGAGTTTCCTTCTAACTGGCAGTTTGGCCACTGGCAGAGGCTGTGACCGTTTTGACAGACAGACAGGCAGAGCAGGGCTGCCTGGGGCAAGGCCATGAAGGAAAGCTCAGGAGTGACCTGGCCCTCTCCACCCTGGCTCACTTCTTTCTGCCCCACTTCTGAACCCCCTCTGCATCCTGCCCACATCCCATACCCTACCAGGCCCACCAGTGACTTCCCCACTCAGGCCCTCACCACCTTTGGCCCTGTCACCCAGCCTGGGTGCTCCCCACAGAGCTGGGCCCTAGGGTGAGAGCATGAACCAGACGCGCCCTCCTTAGCTCACGCAGTCCCCGAAGTTGGAGTATATGGGGGGGAAAGGGGGTGTTCAGAATCTTCTGGTGCCTTATACTTGTGTTTTGTACTTGTCACCTCCTAGGTTCCATGTCTGCCCTGCCTGACATCCCACCTACCCCTGCCCCAGTGCGCATGCACGCACACACCACACAGCTCTCCCTGTGCACTTACACAGACTTACACAGAAACCGCACATGAGCACACACTCTACACACATTCCCCCCCACTTACACAAATTCACACACACACACACACCCGCACATCCACATTTTCCACACATACACCTCTACACACAACATACACGTCACACTAACACCCACATCCGAACAAACCCACAGCATCACATTCACAGTCCTGTATGCTTATTCTCTTGGAAATGTCTCCTTCCAATGTGACTGCGCGGCCCTGGCTCCCAGCACCCTGCTGCCTCCGTGCCTGTGGACCCGCAGGCCCCCCGTGAGGAGAGGGTCATTTGTCTCCAGGGCAGGTCAAAAGTTGGTTCCCCAGACCTGGTGCCCGCACAGGCAGTGGAACAGGAGCCCGCCTAAGCGCTTGCCTCCCGGGGCCTAGAGCACGTTGTGCACCGGGGCAGGCCCCGTGCAGTCGGCATGACCCGTGCTCAGCTCCTGGTGACCCGTGGACAGCCTGCCTAGGTGAGAGGCCTGTCAGGGCCCAGACCTGTGACAGGCCCTAGGGGCAAGGGAGGGAGAAGTTAGGTGCAGCCCCTGCCCTCCAGGGCACAGTTAGCAGGACAGGAGAACAAGGCCCCGGGTCAGGACGAGAAGAGGCAAGAGGGTGGAGACAGAGTGGGGGCAGGAAGGACGGGGCCAGGGGCTCATGCTGCATCTCCCCCTCTCTCCAGCTCTTCCGACGTGTGGCATCAGCTCTGCCTGGAATGGAGAATGTCCAGGAGAAAAGCAAAGAAGGGAGTATCCTTTTCCTTTGATAAGTGAGTGAAAGATGTGCTGGAGAAGGCAGTTTATCCATTGACATATTCACTTAGTACTTTAGAACAGTGGGCGAGCCCACACCTGGTCTCCAGCCCATCCTTCCCTGCTGAGGGGTATGGTGTGGGCCCTCCTCTGGACCGGGACAAGGCTGAACTCCAAGGGCTTTAAGACCTCATCCAGTTCGAACAGTCTTAAGTTTCTATTTCCAAATCGATGGGGGGGGGGGGGTACCAGATGGATGTGAATGACCATGTGGGGTGGGGAGTGAGAAATAGTAACTGCCCATGTTCGCAGTGAGCATCACTTTGTATTTCACGGGTACCAGTAGACCCTCCACTGCATGGAAGGCTTCTGTACACCCAGAACACGGTTCAGCCTAGTCTCCATGAGCCCGTTTCCCCAACAGATACCTCCTCCCATGTCCTGCCCGCTCCCTGGGCCCGGCCCTGCACAGCCCCTGAGCACCCACTGCTCTGTGGGACACGGTCTGCGGCCACTCGCACAGCCCGCCCCAAACCTCAGACCACACCCAAGCTGAAATGGAGGTTCAGAGAGGTAGTCTGATTGGCCCAGTGGGAAGGAAGGCGGTTGTTTGTTTATACTCTGCCATGTTAACAAAAAAATGTGTTCATGTATATATACACAAGAGAAAAATGTTATTTGTGTAGGTGTAGGGAAAATAAAAATAGGGAATGTCAGAGAGAAAGTCATACTCAAAATATATGCCATGGCCAGAGTGGCAAGGAGGGAAAATGGGGTCTTTAGAAGCCTGGCCCTTTATAGTACGTAAAGCCAAAAAGAGTCTCCCCATAGTCCTTAAACAGGGGCCACGAAAACACCTGTAGGACGGCCGCAGCAGGCCCCACGGCAGCGCCCCCTGCACATTCACCCTGTCCGCCGCCCGGTACCGCCCCACAGCGGGCCCACGGGGCGCAGCAGCCTGGCTGGGCATTCTGAACCCGTTCCTCGGGTGGTTCTGACGGGTACTCCTCCCGCCCACAGTCCCCAGAGCACCTGTGGGAGGGGCTGGAGGCCTTTCCCAGGGCTGTGGCTTCCCCCCCCCCCCCCCCCCCGCAGCATCCTCGGAGTCTAAGTGACACACTCTGACTAGAACTCGAGGGGTCACCGTGGCAGTGACTGGCTAGGGCAAGGCCCCCCTAGGCCTGCGCTCAGACGTGGGAATCCATGTGTGGCCAGCAGGCTGTCCACTTCCAGTGCACTTGAGGATGGGATGGACTGCTGACAAGGCTGGGGCCCTGGACCAGGAAGGCTTCTGAGGAAGGGCCTGTTGTGCCTGTGTTTACGTGGTCATCCCACAGCCCGAGGCCGGCTTTGCTTCTGGTGGGTGAGGGGGAGGGGTTGTGTGAAGAAGAGGGGTGGGAGCCGGGGACCCTGCATCCTTCCTCCCCAGGCCCAGCAAAGACCGGAGTCCCTAGGTATTTGTGCAAGGATGGAGCACCTGCACAGGGCAGCTGAGGGGTGCCCAGGGACAGGAGCCAGGGTGGCAGCTTCTTGGCAGTCATCTTCCTTAGCCCGGCCCCCTGCAGTGATCGACATCAAGCTGGACAAGCCCCAGGAGCCTCCAGCCAGCGAGGGAGGCTGCTCCTGCTAATGCAGCCTGCCCGGCCGGCTTCCTTTAACACTACTCGCTTGTTGTGTTGCTTCCTATTGGTTAGCTTCCTAAGGGGGGTGGGAAAGGAGCTTATCAGGATGGGAGGATTTTTCTTTTCTCTCTGTCTCTGGGAGTAGGGTGGGGTGGGGAGGGAGGCTGGGCATCAGGGATCACGTCACTCTTAACAGCTGTTACTTAAACAACTATTTTTTGGTTTGGTTGTAATATATTGTACTTTATTAAGATTGCCAAAAACTGTTAAAATTAAAAAAAAATTTAAATCATGTGTATACAACTTTTTGCCAGATAAAAATGTAGTCATTTTTATTTAAAATATGTGCTTTTTGTTTTTGTATATTTGTAAACTTACAGAGAACATTTTCCACACACCTCCTCCTTCCTGCCCTCTTTGAATGGTTCATCACCTCTGCCCTCCTTCCACCCCAGCCCGATAAATTACAATTAATGGGGCAACTTAATTAGGCTCCAATCCCAGGCCCCAGCCACCAAACAGGCCCTACCTGGCTAAATCAAACACTGAACAAAACAGCCTCTAAAGAGGCAACTTTTAATTCTGTCCTCCTTCCGTGGCCAGAGTGGGACATCAGCCATGGTCCTGAGCTGAATTAAGGCCTTGTGGACAGCAGGGAGCCCAGCGGGAGGCCTTACTGGAATTACTCCTGCCTCTCCCTTCCCCTCCCTGACAAGCCTTGAAGGGGTGGAGAGCACTTGCCACAGGCAGCCTGTGTCCTCTGTGGCCCCCTCAGTGATTGGCAGAGCAAGAGGTCGTCGGAAGGAAGGACGGGGCGCTGTTGGCAACTATGGGCTTGTACAAGTAGATCTGTGGTTCATAGCCTTGGGGCACCATGTGTGTTTCTGAAGACGTTCTAACCAACCTTCCCAGCGGTCAGCACCCATGTCTGGGTTGAATCTAAGGGAAGGGCCAAAAGAAACTCAGTGTGTGCTGCCCTGAAGCCCTCGTCCTTACACGACAGGGAAGCTAGAGCCTGTATCACACGGTGTTTGTGACTGGGGAAGGGGGGTCGACCGCAGTACCGCCACCTTGAAGACTCATGTTCAGATCCTCGGTTGCTAATACTGTTGAGTGCTGTTCTGGAAAAGCTGACTTGCCCCACCGGCATCATGCAGTTGTAATCATTGTGCACGTACCTTTGAGGATATTGTAGCAGCGCTCTGGTTGCCTGAGGGTGCCGCTGATGTGGGGTCTCCAGAAGGCTGCCCAGAGAGAGCCATCCTTGCCATTTTGACTCCTTTCTGAGAAGGGCTTAGTCCTGAGGGCTGTAAAAGTCTCTCAAGAGAATTCTAAGTGATGTAACCCATGGGGCCGCATTCCAAATAGACCCAGACGTACTGAACCGAGCCTGCATAGAGCCAGGCAGTAGGCAGCAACTCTGGCCCAAAACGGTAAACCCTGCCCTCCAAGCTGGCATTGTCTCTGCCTCCAGACTGCTGTCGGGCGTGTCCTAGGTGAGCTAAATGACCATCTGGGAGTGGGTGGGGTGGGGTGGGATTCCTCCACAAAGCAGGACTCCAACAAGTTATTGCAGTCAATTTTGGAACTTCTCAGAAACTAATCCAAAATGGCAGCCAATAAGTAGACAGGACTCACTGGTATTTGTCCAGTGGGCCCGTCACACACTCTCAGCTTAAGGAGACTATATGACAGAGCTGTTGTTTAGAGAGGAATTTATCTTCAGGTGAAGAAGAGAGGAAGCAGGATTCTCACTGAGCTCCTCTTCCAGAAGGCAAAGACTGATGTATGAACGTAATTCCAGTGTCAATGTGTTTAGTTTTTATATGTGTGTACATAATTATATATAGAGATAGACTTGTGTATACACCTTCCACACACATTCTCACAGAGATACACGTGCTCAATGTATATTCTTGTTTTTCCTGCTCTCAAGTTGGAACTTGCATTGTGATAACAGTTTTGGAAATTCAAAAGTACTGCAACGTGTTGAAATAAGAAATACTTAATATTGTCAAAAAACTTGTGATTGTCTTGCCATCAGTAAACTAATGCATAGATGTGTTCAACTACAGGCAAAAATAGCCATGGGAATATGTGCACCATTTCTCTCTATACTTATATGCATCGGTGTGCATGCCCATGTGGGCCAGTCCCTCCCACCATGGCACCCCTGCCCCCAAGTGGTGCTTGTTGGAAGAGTGCTTACTTACCTCGTGAGAATTTATAGGAGTCCGTGTTACAACGTCCGGCCTGGTTGGCAGTGAGGCCCGTTGCTTTTGGCCTCTGGGACAGCCCCATTTGCTGGGATCTGCATTGGGTCCCAGGGAATGAATGTATGGTGGATTCTCATTTTCTTGGTACTAAAGAGTAGCTTTTCTTAAACATTCCTGTAAAAACAAAGGAGAAACTCCCATTCCCTTCTCATGTGCACACATAGTTAAGGCACCACGAACACTTTTTTCCATCATAGCCTAGGAACAGTGAGAGATGCGGTAGATGTCACATGGCTTGATGTGGCCTCGATGAGCCCTGCCTTGCTAGCATGTATACAAGGTCCTCTCTCGAGTCCAGGCTCTCCCCAGCCCTGCAGGCTTGAGGCGAGGGCAGTTGTCTCCTCTTGCCTTCCCGTCTTAGTGGTGCCACGCCATGCCATGACCCT
This sequence comes from Mirounga angustirostris, assembly GCF_029215605.1. NCBI lineage: Eukaryota > Metazoa > Chordata > Mammalia > Carnivora > Phocidae > Mirounga > Mirounga angustirostris. Next base: position 125,707,009 of record NW_026991709.1, read on the forward strand.
CCTTCTCTCAGGCCTGATTCCCACCCCTCACTTCCTGGTCTGTTGAGGTAGCCAGATCTCTTGCACAGAAGTGGGTTGGTTCCTTGGCGCTCATGTTGAGCAGCTGCCATCACTGTTCTCTTGCCTGTAGGTGGTATCTTGACTTGGGAGTTAAGGTTCAGTAATAAAATGATCAGATTCCCTTGAAGAAGAGGGGATGAAATTGCCTCCACATCCCCAGCGAGTGTGACATCCCAGCCGAATCCAGATGGGCTAGCCTGAGGCAAAGCCATCGTTCAGTCCCCTCCCTAAGGAGATGGCCAGAGTCCTCTTCAGGCCCTTTTTCTTTTTTTGGGGGGGGGGGTGTCTCAAAAGCTGTCAGTAAAGCCCCTATTCCACAGGCATCTGAAAAACAGCGTAAGATGCAGGAGCAGATAGCGTGTTTGGAAATGCACACACGTGCCAGAGTGAGGGTGTGATGTCAGCAGCTTAAGTGTGAGAAGTGCAGCGTAGAGTCTGCGTCAGCAAGCCGGGCTGTTGTGAGCGAGTCCCTCTAGGTCAGAGGCCTGTCTGCCGTCACTGTCACCACTCTCTTCTGTCTGCATGCTCCCGGGTCTGAGGGGCAAGGCCAGGTGGTTCAAGAGTCTCAGGCAACAGAAACAAGAACGAAAATGGCAGCAGCTAAGCGTACAGACTTGTCTCGAGTGCAGCGTCTCCGGCCTCTCAACGGCAAGCCGGCGCTGGGAGCCCCTGCCCTCAAGGACCAGCTGTGACAGAACGGCGCCGCTGGCTTCGGTGTCCTGCAGGCACAGCAGCCTCATTCCTTCACACGGCAGAAGGCAGGTGAGGGTGTCAGGATGTGAGGACAGGTAGCCAAGGACCGAGTCCCATCCGAGCCACGTGAGGGGCAGCCGAGCAGAGAAGTTTTTGTGCGCCAACCAAGCCGGGCTGTACGCTCACTGATTTCCAAACTACCTCTCCCCCGAGCATGTGCGGCATCGCCCCCTAGCTACGGCAGCAGGACGCGGCGGTCTCAGAGGCAGAGAAGGGCCCCTTGCTTCTGGTCACCCCGCGAGCCGGAAGCGGTCAGAGCCAAGGTGTTTCCATTCTTCAATCATCGCCAACCTGGGTGTGCAGATGTGACCGTGCACTTGCACGTAAAGGGCTGCCGGGCACGGGTGCTTCTCTGACCACCTCTGCTGAGGACTCTGGCCAGCGTAGCTGAGTGAGCTGGGAAAGAACGCATGTCCATTTCACACTCCTCCATTGCCAAGAAGGGCCAGTCCCCAAGTCCACTCTGATTGTCAATGGGCACCCACAGACCAGGGCACCCTTTTGAGTTTTTGTTTGAAATGAACTATCTAGGTGTTCCAAAACCTTGGGCTCTCATGTGTAAACTCTCCGGCGCCAGATCCCTGTGTGGCTGACACTCCCCGCAGGGCATGGCTTATCCTTGCAGTGGGGTTTGGAAACTTCCTCCCAGTGGGAAGCCTCCAGACGCGGAAGGCCAGCTTGCATCGTGTGGTGTGTCAGCTTGTCCCCTCACTTACCTGCACCCATCCCCTTGAAAGTGGTTGGCCATGAGGAACACAGAGGGTGGCATTTCCATCGTTTACTGGCTCAGCAGGCATAAATGGCCACATTGACTTTACATAAAAACTGTGTAAAATGTGGAAGACTCAGCATGTTGAGCAAACAATAAACTGTCCTGATTCTCAACACAAAACATCTTGTCCAATGTTTCTAAGTGGTGCAGTCACATATGGGGGGCCGGGGGAGGCGGGAGGGCTGCGCAAAAACAGATTTCCTCGTGTGCCTGCTCCACAAACCATCATCCCACGTCTGGGGGCTAGGCCTGCCACCCAGAGCCCTCTGCCTCCTCCTCTTCACCTGGGCCCTCCACAGCCTTAGACACACTAATGAGGTGGAAGGGTCACTCATTTCCATCACTCTGCCTAAAGGCTCATGGAGAGGGAAGCCCCAGGCCGAACTGAGACTCAGGGCTGTGTGATAAAACTTCTGTCATCCCTGGTCTCCACTTGCCATGGCTGGGGTTTTGAAGGGTGGGTGTGGGGACTGAATCTCTCTCCCTTCTGGTGATCTCCAGAAAGCCATTTAAAGAATTTAAGGTGCACCATAATCATCCTCCAGGTGACACCAAGCAGCCACATACCACCTCCTGCTTGTCCCCACACTAGAGAACATCCCTGAGAGGCCCCTTCAGGTGTCAGTCATCTCCAGACTAAAAGATGCCCTGAAGGCCTGGACAGTTGTGAGACCAATCCAGAGAGGACACAAAGGCCAAGATCAGGCCCAGAACTGCTCTGGCCTGAAAATGCTGGGAATCTGGAGCTACGGAGTAAGCCAAGTTCACCAGGTCTCATTCTTCGAGTTCAACTTCACTACATATCTTTCCCCTTCAAAGGTTCTAAAGTTTCTGGAACACCCCCCCATCTGCCACCTCTAAATTAGGAGGAACAGGAAATAGATGTTCTGCCCACTAAGCCTAACTTCTCCGGCTGCCAGATGTAAAATGAGGTAGAGGAGGTCCAAGGGATGTCAAGGGGCAGAGGCCTCACAGCCCAAGTGCACACACTCGTACAAACCAGACTGAAGCCAGAGGCAAGCTATTCCAAACCCACAACCATTTTTTCCAAGATTACCGTGCTCAGGATGACAGGACTTGAGACAGCAAGGGGAGGGCATAACGTAGGACACAGCATTGACACACACAACCCTCCAGCAGCCCCAGCCCTTGCCAGAAGAACGGAACCCCCTGGGATTCCCCAGACACGAACGTGAAGATGACAGAGGGTTGGTGAATGACCTATCTGACGTGCCCCGCAGGGCACTGAGGGATGCTGCTCAAGGGGGGTTTCCTTATCACTGTAGCTGCGTTTGTGTCCAGTGAGCAAGAGTGGAGAAAGGGGCTTTGATAATCCTCTGCTAACCTCAAATTCAGAAATGCCAAAATAAGTATGCCGATATACAAATATACCAAAAATACCACAAAAACACACATTTCAGTTGAACACAATAATCTTAAGTCAACGGAACACTAAGTGACTCACACGTACCAGGACCCCAGGGGGACACTGGGATCCCAGGAGGCACTGAGACAGAAGCCACGGGAAAAGCTAAGTGGCACGCCCCACTAACAACAGCTGTTGTTGACTCGGACCCCAGCAAATGGGCAGGTGCCTGGCAGTGGAGGGACTACCAAAGCCTCAGAACCCTTGGGCAAGGGCTTGAAAAAAAAGCTGGAACAAACAGTATGGCCAGCACCCCAACCCCTCATTCTGCACGCGTGCTCCATACCCTGTGGAAGACCCCATTCCAGAAGCAGTGGCGTGCCCAGGGCACATTCATCGCAGCCAACTCCCTATAATGGCACCTCTCCCTTAGCAAGGAACGGGGTCATTCGTATCAGGTGGCCCGTGAGCAAGTAGCAGGACCCATACACACCCAGTGGCCCAGACACCGTTGTGTGCCCAAAGAGCTGGTGCAGACCACAACAGTCTCAACTATGACCCACAGCTGTGCCTTGTCTGCCAGTCCCCATGACTGATCTCTCCCCATTCTGGCCACACTTGCCTCCCATCTCATGGAGAAATGGGACTACTTTGACTGAAGGACCTCAGGGCCACAAAAGAATACCAACAGACTAGAGAACACACAGGACCTCTCGAAACCCCATCCCAGCACCCAAGGACTGGTCACCATGATCTCATCCTGGCCCAAACGCACAAGAATGGGATGACTAGCAGTGGAATAGGAAGCAGGATGAGAGCGCCCGGGAGGGACTCTCACCTGCTTGCTTACTTCATACCCTGTGCGAAAAACTAAACAGGGCGTGTGGCCCAAAGGACTTAAAAACCAAGCCTACTGAAGGCACATGTGATACTCCAGGGCAGGTGACTTCGGAGGGTGCTCCTAGGAGTCCCATGTGCCTGATACAGGACACACTGAGCATGCAGACTCGAGACCACACCAGATCTGCCACTGAGTTCAATGTTTAGGAGCAGGGTCCTCAGAACAGCTGTCTGACGGGCATCACAGATTATTCTGATGCACACCAGCGTCTGAGAATCACTGTTTGAGAGAGAACTTTACCTTTCTGGTGTACTGCTTCCCCCAGTAAACAATTTATTAACCAGAAAAAATCAGAACGAAGCTAAGAGAACACATGCCTCTTAACAGAAGTGTCAAGCCACTGATTTTTATTCACATGAGCACCTACTGTGATTATGTGAATGTGTCACATTCATCACATTCTCTGTTGATTTCTGATTCATTATTCTTACCTGTCTCCTTGAATTACTGCTGGCTAATAAGGAAAGGGCAAAAACTAAGAATCCAAAGGATGGTAAGAACACGAGCAGCAATGAGGCTTTCGAATAAGAACTCTGCCAGGGTCAAGGCTCAACGTCTTCTCCATTTCCGCCTGCACTTCCTCCACAGGCGAGCAGCAAGGCGTATGACCGAGGGCTGGGGGCTGGAGGGCTCTCGAGCCGAGCTAGGATGACCCACGGGAAGGGGGGGAAGGCAGAGGCTTGGGTTGTAGTGCACACACACGGGGACCACACTCCCTGGGATGTTTTCGGCTCCATGCTTCTATTCTTTGACTCTCACGGCCAGGTGAAGTGCCCATGCCGCCCGCTGAGCACCCCGAGCACCTCTCCTGTCATGGCTCTGACCACACTGTTCTGGGACTAGCTTCTCCCTCACCCACAGCTACCCTTGTCCCCTCTGAAGCTTCAGTGGGGCTTGTCCCTGAGTGTGTGAAGTAGGCACAGCAGTTTGTTCTTGCGTACGCTGCCATCTTCAGGCCCTGCACTCTAACACAGCCTCCCAGTTGTACTCACTCTACCATTCCATTCAATTGCTTTGAGCCAGACAGGTTGTTTTATTTACTAAGTAACACATGAATAATTTATAAAAGCCATAAAAGAGCCAACATTCAAGAAGACAACAAAGAACATCACTTTGAAAAAGCTGACTTTTCTTTTAACCACCAGTGAATATACACTTTAAGAAACTATGGAGAACTTCTTTCATTCACACGTGTTCCGTTAACATCCCAGCTCTGAGTACAAAACAGAGGCTGGTCAAACAGCATAGGAACGTAGCCCAGGAGCCCTCAGCCATCCAAAAACTCACAACAGCTTCTAAATCTTCATATACTCCTCAATTAAGGGAAAGCACAAGACCACACTAGACCCTTGGCATGTGGGGTGTAGCACTCATAGTTCTATCATCTGGGAATGACTCCGGGGGTTCAGGGCATGTTTTTGAAACCTAAGTACTATGAGGCTGGAGTGTGGACAAGTCACCAAGCTGATGAAGAACAGACCCGCTGTCAACACAGCCTTGCTGTTTCCTACCTGTCTTCGCATGTCGGGAGACTGCACTGTAACTACACCCATACCTCTGAGAATTCACAAAGGACTAGAGGAGGGACTGCCCATGAATGTCAAGGGCAAATGGAATCAACTGGTTCCATACACAGGTTTGTTTTCAGGAAAAGGGAATAACACACAGAAGCAGAGGATGAGAAACTTTTCCGATGATAACCATACTCTCATGATAATATCCGCTCTATGCAGATCCACTTGTTATGGTCACAAAGACCTTAACCCTAGGTCAAGCATTCACTAAAGGGCCAAAACCTAAACCTTAGCCAAGGGAAGACACAGAGGCAGGTAAGTGACTAGAGAGCACTGAGGGAGAACTAAACTTAAAAACAAAAATTCCAAGTTACTTTCAACAACAATTTGTTTCCAGAACAAGAAAATGTTTCTAATTACATTTTGTACCCCTTCTTTATCAACTCCAGGCTACCACACTGTTTTCCAAAACTGTCAGCCACCCACCCATCCACACCCACACCCACTCTCACTCTCTCTCTCCTCCCCCCCCCACCGCCCCGCCGTCCTGAGCTCCGGCCCCGCCCCTCAAGCGATTTTAGCCAGCCATTTCTCCAGGTCCTGGATGTCGGCAGTGTCCCCTCTTCCGCCCTTGGCACTGCACTCCAGGAACTCCACTTTGAGGGGCAGCTGCGAGAACTCAAATTCTTTGCCTTTCTTTCCCAGCTGAGTAGGGGCAGTGCTGGAACTGTCCAGTGTGCTGGGGGCAGCAGAACGGGTGACTCGTAAAGTGTTGCTACGAGACAAAAGAAAAACGAGTCAGGAAGGAGAGGAGTAACTTTTATATAACAACTAAAGGCCTTTAGGAAGCCATACTCTTTCATAAACATTTCAGCACTCATAACATAAAACTGTGAATTATGCTATGAAGACTGTTGACTAATCCTTTGCAGTCATAGATTGCTCTCAGACAGGAGAGACAGGGGTCTAGACGGACTTGGCTTGACGAGAGCAGCTTAATCATGTGCCCAGGTCACACCAACCACCTCTCAGCCCAGGGCCCCCTTATCCCCTTCCACTAGGATCATCAGCATGATGCCATTTTTGAACATATTTTTTAAATACATGCTGTATGTGTTACAATAACTTAAGTCTCTGAAAGTTAAGTGTGGGAAAATGCAGTATTTATATTTATCACGAGTCTATGTGGATACAGAGCTTAGTAAAACCACAAACTCCAGATTCTCATATCCGGTTTGGGCACAATTACTACTCTCCAACCTCTTTACCCATGAAAACCTTCCCAATTTAAGTTGTCTTACTGCCACCTGCTGACCCCAAAAAAGGGTGCACAGCAATGCTCATGTGTCTACTTTTCCCACCCTTTTCTGCTATCCAGAAGCAGTGAATGTGCTCTCAATGTGCTTCCTTACAAAACAAAGGCATTTCTTGGAGCTGTAAGACTGCATGAAAATTCGTGAAGAATCTGCAGGAAAAACTAATACCTTGTTTAGAAAGAAACACGCACACATGGAAAAAGTATTTTAAAAAACAATTAATATAAAATTCTAGATACTAAATTCAAGATAATGGGGAGGAGCCCCTAAGGCCTTCTAAGCAAGGTGGTGGGTCCATGGGTATTCATTTTAATATTCTTTAAATTCAATATAAAGGGGCACCTGGGTGTCTCAGTTGTTAAGCATCTGCCTTCAGCTCAGCACATGATCCCAGGGTCCTGGGATCGAGCCCCACATCGGGCTCCCTGCTCTGCGGGAAGCCTGCTTCTCCCTCTCCCACTCCCCCTGCTTGTGTTCCCTCTCTTGCTGTGTCTCTCTGTCAAATAAAATCTAAAAAAAAAAAAAAAGAATATATGTGTCATATGTATCCCTTTATATGTAAGATATTTTACAAAAAAAAAAAACTTAAAAAGGAAAAAAGGCCAAACATAACATGTACTCAGCTCTTGCCATAAGGCCATGTGAACATATGTTAGCCTTGTTATTCAGAAGACTATAAAATGCTTCAAAGCTGATAGGGCTAATTCTCACAAACACAGGATTAATCTAAAATCAGACTCCTGGGGCACCTGGCTGGCTCAGTCGGAGGAGGGTGCGACTCTTGATCTTGGGGTCATGAGTTTGAGCCCCACACTGGGTGTAGCGATTACTAACAAAAATAAACTTTTAAAAATAAAATAAAATCTGACTCTTAATTTAACTGATACTCACGTAGCAACTTTTTTTTTTTAAAGATTTTATTTATTTATTTAATTGACAGAGAGAGAGAGAGAGCGTGAGAGGGAACACAAGCAGGGGGAGTGGGAGAGGGAGAAGCAGGCTTCCCGCTGAGCACGGAGCCTAATGTGGGGCTCGATCCCAGAACTCTGGGACCATGACCTGAGCCGAAGGCAGTCGCTTAACCAACTGAGCCACCCAGGCGCCCCTCACCTAGCAACTTTTAACATTTTACTTCACTACCTTATAATATAGCATTTCCATCTGTATTGCTTTTCTATGGCTCTTTAGAGTGAAAAGCAAATGGACTAAGGAAAAGACATGTTTTGAACACAGAAATACATACACTATACTGCTAAAAAGAAAAAACCAAAATGGATACACAAGTATTATGATCACTTTTTCCCCCAATTCCCAACAACTGCAACAGAATTTCTAGAAAAACCAAATCATCTAGTTGTTCTAATTTCCTTAGCCTAACAAGCAATTTATAGTCTCAAGAGAGTAACCATTAGGAGTAAGGGAAAAATGATAAACATTCATTCAGAAGGGACAGAAGCCACTGACACTGACATCAGCAAGATGGCAGAATAGGAGTTTCCAGCACAAGTCTTCTCACAGAACCATCAATTTGAATAACCACCCATGCACGAGAGAGAAGGAATCCAGGTCCAAGATTACGGCACCTGGGTGTTATACAGAAATAAGAAAGGATGCATTGAAAGAGAATAGGAAGGACAGTTTCACATGACCCACATTACTTTTCCTGCGAGTATGGAGAGATATGCTTCACTTGGGGGGAAGGACAGTGAAGTAAAAACTCATTATGCCACAGAATCCAGCACCAGGCTGGTCCCCATGGCCCCAACCCACTCCTATGGGCCCAAGCTCCAGGACCACCCCCAGTGGACCCCAGCACCAGGCCTGCCCCAGTAGACACAGGCACCTGGCCAGGCTACCCAAGTGGACCCTGGTGCCGGGCCCACTTCCATGAACCCAGGCAGTAGGCCCACATACCCATGGACCTAGGAGCCAAGCCAGTCTGCCCAAGCACTCCAGCAGCAAGCCCATCAAAGGAACAAAATAAAGCACCAATAACTGACCTTAAAGAAATGGAGATCTATGAAATGCATGACAAAGAATTCAAAATAATCATTTGGAAGTTCACTGAGCTATAAAAGAGAACAGACAACTCAACAAAATGAGAAAAGTAATATATGAATAAAAATGAGAAGTTCGGGGCACCTGGCTGGCTCAGTTGGTAGAGCATGAGACTCTTGATCTCAGGTTCGTGAGTTCAAGCCCAACATTGGGCATGGAGCCTACTTAAAAAAAAAAAAAAAAAAGAGAAGCTCAACAAAGAGAAGCCATAAAAAGTTTTTATGCTACGAGCTAAAGAACACAATGACTGATGTGAAAAATTCAGAGATCTTTAACAGCAGACTTGATCAAGCAGAAGAATCAGAGAACCTGAAGGCAGGTAATTTGAAGTTACCCAATGAGAACAAAAAGAAAAAAAGAGTAAAGAGAGACTACATAACTTATAAGACATCATTAAAGGAAGCAAGTACATGCATTATGGCAGTCCCAAAAGGAGCAGAGAAAGACAAACAGCAAGCTTATTTATAAAGAAATAATACAGAAAAACCCTAAATCTAGAAAGGGAAATGAACATCTAGATCCATTAAGCTTGGGAACCCCAAACAGATTAAACATAAAGAGAGCTTCACCAAGACACATTGTAATCAAATTGACAAAAAGTCAAAGAGAATTCTGAAAGCAGCAAGAGGAAAGCCAATGGTCGCAAACAAGGGAAACCCCATAAGACTAAATTTCTTAGCCTTGGCAGAAACTCTGTATGCCAGTACAGAGTGGGATGATATTCAAAGTACTGAAAGAAAAAAAACTGCCACCAACAATACTATACCCAGCAAAACTGTCCCATCAGACATAAAGAAGAAAAAATTTCCCAGACACACAAAATCTGAGGGAATTCATAACCACTAGACCTGCCTTGCAAGAAATGCTAAAGGCAGTTCTTCAAGGTGAGACAAAAGGACACTAACTAACAACATGAAAACATATGAAAGTATAAAACTCACTATAACAGTAAGAGTATATTCAAATTCAGAATACTCTAATACTCTAATGGTGACACATAAATCACTTAACCCTAGCATAAAAGCTACAGACGAAAGTATTAAAGATAACTATGACTACAATAATTTATTAATGGATATACAATATAAAAATGTGAATTGTAGATAAAAATGTGAATTGTGGAATCAATAGTATAAATGAAGGGGACAAAGTTAATGTGTACAATTTTTGTATGCAGTGGAAGCTGTTATCAGCTTAAAATAAGATTACCAATACTATGTTTTACAAAATTCTCATTGTAATCACAAAGAAAAAACCTATAGTAGATACACAAAATAAAAAGAAAAAAATCAGAGCATAACACCACAAACAAATCATTAAAGAAAGAGAAGAAAGGGAAAAAGGAATTATAAAACAGAGGACAATCAACAAAACAGAATAAGTCCTTACCTATCAGTAATTACTTTAAATGTAAATGGTTTAAATTCTCTAATCAAAACAGAGTGGATGAATATATTAAAAAAACAAGATTGAACTATATGCTGTCTCCAGGAGACACACTTTATATTTAAGTTCTAAGTAAAGGGATAGAAAAAGATATTCCATGCAAATGATAACCAAAAGGGCAAGGCTGGCTATACCTATTTCATCAAAACAGACTTTAAGTCAAAAATTGTCACAAGAGACAAAGAAAGTCATTATATAATAATAAAGGGGTCAATTCATCAAGAGGATATAATAATTATAACCATATATGCACCTAACATTAGTGAATCTAAATACATACAGCAAATATTAATAGAACTAAAGAGAGAAATAGATATCAATACAATAATAGCAGGGGATTTCAATACCACACTTCCAACAATGAACAGATCATCTAGACAAAAAAATCAATAAGAAAACAACATATTTGAACAAGACTATACATAAAATATTCCTAACAGACAAATACAGAACACTCCATCCAACAATTGCAGAATGCATTCTTTTTAAGTGTACATAGAAGTCTCCAGGATAGATAACATGTTAGGCCACAAAACAAGTCAACAAATTTAAGAAGACTGAAATGACATCATGTATCTTTTCTGACCACAATGGTATGAACCTAGAAATCAGTAACAGAAGGAATACTGGAAAATTCACAAATATGTGGGGAGTAAATAACACATTTCTGAACAATAGGTCAAGGAAGAATCCAAAAGCAAATAAAAAAATTATTGAAACAAATGAAAATGGAAACCCAACACACCAAAACTTACAGGATGCAACAAAATGCAGTTCTGAGAGGGAAATGTATAGCAATACATATCTATTCTAAGAAAAAAGAAAGATCTCAGATAAACAACCTAACTTGACACCTCCAGGAACTAGAAAAAGAACAAACTAACCCGAAAGCTAGCATAAGGAAGGAAAAAATAAACATCAGAGCAGAAACAAATGGAATACAGACTAGAAAATATCAATGAAACGAAGAGTTGTTTTTTTGAAAGATAAACAAAATGGACAAACCTTTAGCAAGGAGAAAGAGAGAAGACTAAAATTAATAAAATCAGAAATGAAAGGGGTAACATATCACAGAAATACAAAGGATAAGAGACTATTATTAACAAATTAGACAACCTAGAAGAAATGGATAAATTCCTAGAAACACACAACATACTAAAACTGAATCTTGAAAAAATAGAAAATCTGAACAGACCAATAATGAGGAAGGAGACTGAATCAATAATCAAAAACCACCAGCAAAGAAAAGCCCAGGACCAGATGGCTCACTGGTGAATTCTACCAAACATTTAAAGAAGAATCAACCCCAATTCTTCTCAAACTCTTCCTAATTAAAGAGGAGGTAACACTCCCAAACTCATTTTACAAGGCTAGCATTACTCTGATATCCAAGCCAGACAAGGATACTACAAGAAATGTATAGGCCAATATACCTAATGAACACAGATATAAAAATCCTCAATAAAATACTGGCAAACCAAATCCAAAAGTACATATTAAATGGATTGTACACTATGATCAAACGGGATTTACTCAAGATGCAAAGATAGTTCAACATACACAAACCAATAGAAGTGATACACCACATTAACAAGATGAAGGATAAAAATCGTAATGATCATCTCAATAAAGAAAAATCACGACAAAAATCAACATCCTTTCACGATTAAAACTCAACAAGATAGGCAGAGAAGGAATTTAGCTCAAAATAATAAGGGCCATATATGACAAGCCCACAGAAAATACCATATTCAACAGTGAAAAGCTGAAAGCTTTTCCTCTAAGATCAAAACAAGGATGCCCACTCTCACCACGTCTATTCAGCATAGCACTGGAAGTCCTAGACAGAGCAATTAGGCAAAGAAAGAAACAAAAAGCATGAAAATCCCAAAAGAAGTAAGATTATCTCTGTTCACAGATGACTTAATCTTATGTATATAAATCACTAAAGATGCCACCAAAAAAACCACAACTACTAAACAAATTTAGTAAAGTTGCAGGATACAAAATCAACATACAAAAATCAGTTATGTTTCTATACACTACTAATGAACTATCAGAGAAATTAAGAATTACCAATCCCATTCACAGTAGCATCAAAAATAAAATACTTAAGCATAAATGTAATGAAGTAGGCAAAAGATCTATACACTGAAAACTATAAGACATTCGTAAAGAAATTGAAGACATGAATAAAGGAAAAGATATCCCTTGTTCTGTATTGCAATAATTAAATACTGTTTAAAATGTCAGTATGATGCAAAGCCCTCTACAGATTCAATGCAATACCTATCAATATTCCAATAGAATTTTTTGCAAAAATAGAAGAAACAATGATAGAATTCATATGGAACCACAAAAAGACCCATAATAGCCAAAGTAATCTTGAGTAAAAACAAAAAAGCCAGAGGCATCACACTTCCAGATTTCAAATTATATAACAAAGCTACAGTAACCAAAACAGTATGAAACTGACATAAGAAGACACATAGACCAATAGAATAAAGTAGAGGGGCAAGAAATAAACCCACGCATACAGTCAATTAACCTTTTATAAGAATGACAATATACAATGGGATTGTCTCTTCAATAAATGGTGCCAGGAAAACTGGATATCTACATGCAAAATAAAATTAGACATTTATCTTCTACCATACACAAAAATCAACTCAAAATGTATTAAAGACTTACACGTAAGACCTGAAGCCATAAAAATCAAAGAAGAAAACACCAGGGGAAAAGCTCAGTGACCTGGGTTGTGGCAATGAGTTTTTGGATATGACACCAAAAGCACAGACAACAAAAGGAAACATAAATGTGATTGCTAAATTAAGTAACTTATGCAGAGCAAAGGAAACAATCAGTAAAACAATAAGGTAACCTGGAACTGGAGAAAATACCTGCAAACCATATATCGGATAAGGGTTAATATCCAAAATATATAAGGAACTCCTACAAGTCAATAACAAAGAAACAATCCAATTGAAAAATGGACAAAGGACAGACATTTCTCCAAAGAGGACACACAAATAGCCAGTAAGTACATGAAAAGGTACTCAACATAACTAATCATCAGGGAAATGCAAATCAAAACCACCATGAGATATCACCTCACACCTGAGATAATGACTAATATTAAAACAAAACAAGTTAGGTTGTGGAGATGCAGACAAAAGGCAATCCTGGTACACTGTTGGTGGGAATGTAAATTGGTACATCCGCTATGGAAAACAGCATGAAGATTCCTCAAAAAATTACAAATAAAACTACTACTATATGATCCAGCAATTCCACTTCTGGGTATTTATCCAAAGGAATTAAAATCAGGATCTTGAAGAGGTACTTGCACTCCCATGTTCACTGTAGCATTATTACAATAGCCAATATATGGAAGCAACCTAAATGTCCACCAAAGGATGAATGGATAAAGAAAATGTGGAACATACATACAGTGGGATATGATTCAGCCCTGAAAAAGAAGGAAATCGTACTATTTACAACAACATGGATGAACCTAGAGGACATTATGCTAAGTGATATAACAGACACAGTAAGACAAATAATATATGATCACACTTATATGTGGAATCTAAAACAAACACATAGAAGCAGAGTAGAATGGTGGTTACTGGGGTGGGGGGAGGGAGAAATGGGGAGCCTTTGACCATTAGGTCAAAGGTTATAAAGTTTCAGTTATGCAGGGGCGTCTGGGTGGCTCAGTTCGTTCCTTAAGCGTCTGCCTTCGGCTAAGGTCATGATCCCAGCCCATGTCAGGTTCCCTGCTCATGGAGGGAGAGGAGCCTGCTTCTCCCTCTCCCTCTCTCTCTCCCCTCAACTTATACTCACATATCTCTCTCTCTCTCAAATAAATAAAATCTTTTTTTAAAAAAAGTTTCAGTTATGCAAATAAGTATGTACTAGAGATCTACTATACAGCATAGTGTCTATAGCTAACAATACTGCCTTGTATACTTAGAATCTTAAGTATTCTCATGAAACGTTCTCTTTTTTTCTCTTTCTCTCTCTCATTCTCACACAAACACACACAAATAATAAAGGGAGCAGGAGGAAACTCTGGAAAGTAATGGATATTTTTATGGCCTTGATGTTGGTGATGCTTTCAAAGTTGGATACTTATCCCCAAATGCATGGGGTTGTACACATTAAATATGCACAGCTTTTTACATATCAATTACCCCTCCATAAAGGGGTTTAAAAAATCTCTTTTGATATTCAACTTGAAAGCATGAGGTCTTTGATAAATCTGATTGAACAGCTAACTTTACTCTTCTATTCATATATTAAAAAGTTTAAAGCATATGGAATTAAATATGTCATTCTCAATTAGAAGAAGAAAAAAAAAAAAAGAAACCACAGAAAATGACAGACCAGGCCTGGTAGAATTTTTCTGTAAAGAGTCATACATTAAATGTTTTGGGCTTATGGGTGACATTTAGTTTCTGTCACATATTTTTTACTTTCCTTATTTTTTTACCTGCCCTTTAAAAATGTAAAACTATTTCTTGTTTGCACACCCTGAGCAGGAGTATTCTTAAGTATTTTCTCATGAAACCCTAAGCTCCTGAGTATAGGAACCACATCACATTTCCCCCTATAGCCACATCCTGAATGCAGGGCTTGCCATATACTAGATGAATTATAGGTACTTGTTAAATGTATAAAACAGTAAGTAAATCCTAGTGGTGAAAAAAATGTGCTCAAAGTTGAATTATTTTTTTTAAGATTTTATTTATTTATTTGAGAGAGAGCACGAGCAGAGGGCAGGGCAGAGGGAGAAGCCGACTCCCCGCTGATCAGGGAGCTGGACATGGGGCTCAATCCTGGGACTCCAGGATCATGACCTGAGCCAAAGGCAGACACTTAACTGAGCCACCCAGGTGCCCCTCAAAGTTGTATTTATACAATTTTTCCTCATCAGATTCTTTTCTTTAATAATAATTATAATTTTTTAAAAAGTCTATACAACAGCAACAAGAAAACCTAACTTGCTTCATTATAATGTTGATGGTAGCTCCTGGGTAAGCAAGCTTTAGCTAGCTCTTACAAACCGGCAGAGGACAGACATGCTAGATTTCTTAAAACTCAAAAGGCTATAGCTCACTTTACAAATTTTTAAACACTAAAATCAAGCTAAATAATATTGCAATGTAGCTGGAAAATAATAAAAATAAGCTATAAAATAGTATAATAGGTTTTTAAATTTTTCTAAAGAGTTCCTTTCTTATTCTGTCAACAAAAATTTCCATGGCTTTCAAATGTTTTAGTTTCTAAAATCTTTCATATCTACTACAAATGAACTAGAAATAGTGGGAAAATGAATTGAGCTTATGGTCTCAATAAACCTGAAATCTTCTTTCCACAAATTTTTAAAATATCCATAAACATCCCACTGATGCTTTTTAGAATTCCACTAATTCCTTTGTCAATTATTTAACAAATATATTTCACACTATTTGGGCTATGGTAATCATACACAACCAAAGACCTTAAGCAGTATATTCATATTTCCTAAGTTTTAAGATATACATTAATCAATATGATTTATTCATACTCACAGTTCTTTCTCAAGCTGCTGTTGAATTAACTTTGCGGATTTTGCCATTGTAATGTCTGTAAAGAAATGAAGACACTGTTATAGTTTAAACCAGAAAGGGTCTTTTCCCAAGACTTCTTGCACATATGGAGGGCAGCCCTGTCAGGACCCCTCTCACTCTTGAGAGCTTTTTCTGTATCTTCACTTAATAAACTTCTAACACTTTACTCACACACACACACACACACAAAAGACTTCTTGCACATATGGAAAATTCCAATTTAAACCAATAAGTTTCTTTTCCCTTTTTTTCTAAAGAACTTTTTACCATTAGTAGCTTAACTACCAAAGTAAGCTTTATAATTTTCATGTATCGGTTTTCCTACAATAATGCTTATAAATGTATTAAGCTCACATCCCTAAAATTGATTAGCTCTTTCATGAAAGTTTTCTACATCTTACAAACCTCTTAAATCAACATATATGTAAGTCCAGCCAGTGTAACAGAAAGAAAACCTACCAGCTTTTTGATTGTAACAAGAGCCTTCACTCTGACAGAAATATCCTACTTGTCATATAAAAGTAAACTAAGCACATTCCCAGCTGATACTAAGATGGTAAGTCACTCAAGTGCACCGTGGTAAGAGAGGAACACTGGTTTGGCACCCAGCAAAAGCCAAATAAATATTACCTTCTCTTCCTATACCAAAGAGAAGAAAGAAAGAGGCCAGGTATTGATCCTAACACCAATTCCGGATTAGGTATTGTTAGGGTTATTACTACCTGATCACTTCTGAGCAATGCACTGGGCTCTTTGTAGAATCAGAATTTTAATCTGAAAGTAGACTGTAAAATCAACTAGTTTATCTTATGTTAGAGGTAATGAAACTGAAGCCTAGTTTTATCGGGTGTGATAGAAAATGTTTAACGGTCATGAGGTTAAAGTAAACACAACTTATGCAAACCCCCCTTGATAAAACGGGCTGGAAGGTAAATTTGTTTGAAAGGAGAGACTCTTCCCTGGCCCTCCACAATTGTGTGTGATAGGACATACTGTCAATCTGACAAACTTAACTTGGTAAATAAAGTAAAATGATTTATAATTTTGTGAAATGCAAAACACTGTATCAAAGAAAAACTGGTGATAGTTACTCCTTAGAACAGCCTGGTAAAACTAATGAAAATGCAGATATATAAACAATTTTAAGATTTAAAATCCTTCACAGTTCCTTAACAATTATCTCTCATCCTCAATAATAACAACTGTAGATAACTGTATTAGCTCTTAGTGCAATCCCAGAAAAATCTCAGTTATTATTGCTGGAAAACACGATGGCACCTTGCTTATTGCAGGCGATTAAGAATGATGGTGTGTTCTTCAGACTCATACTGTCAATGAGGACTTGATACAGAAACTCTGCCACATCCTTCACCTCTCGCTGGAAGGCTGCACTGTCCACAACAAACACAACAGCCCTGTAGGGGGAGATAGAAAAACCAGCATGTAAGCATGCAGTAGTGCAGCATTATATTGAAAAGTTATATTCTTAATTTCATCCAATTCAATCCTAATGAATAACACACAGCAGACTCACATGCAAGTGTGCACACATGTAATCACACCATACCAATACTCACTTAACAAAGGACTACTGAGGAGATGCCAAGTGAAGTGTGTGCATTTTTGGTAACTGTGTACTTCTGGTGACTGTACAGTTTGAAATACTATTTTTTATCAAGTTTTACAAAAATGCAGAAACAACAACAACAAAAAAACAAAGGACTACTAATTGTTACCGTATATCAATGACTGATCCAAAAAGACAAAAGGAAATCATGCCTGCCCTCAAAGACCAGGAAATCATCATATACAAAACTGTGATAAAATGCTAAAACAGACCTATGCACCTGTTATAACAGGAACAAACAGGAAGACCATTTACATGAGAACAGGTCAAGATGACTTTAAAGGAGGATGTCAACAACTGGGCTGAATTTTAGCCAGACAAAAAATTGGGACACAGACTGTCTGGAAAGTAGTATGTGCAGAGCACAAAGGAGTAGAACAGCATGGCCTAGGGAATTCAAGGTAGGCTGGTACACAGGGTAGAAATCAGGCTTAATGGAAGATAGATAAATCTAAGAGGGTAACCAAACTAGAAGCAGAGTAACCTGGTAGGGCCCAACCTAAGGAAGCAACAGTGAGAATCCTCATGCGCCACAAATAAAGAGGTATCAAAGCTAAAGCAAAGCAGTCCAGGAATAAGAGCAGATAACAGACTCTAGGGACAAGGGTTTGAATACTCAGATGTGGCTGGAAATGAGCAATGGCCAACATGCAGTCGGGGAGCTGGAACTGAACCCCCTGTACGAAACTTACAACTTAAAAGCTATCTAGTGGAGCAGGGTGTGGGAAAGTAATCCAAGAGGAACTGAAATACCAGGCCTCCTGTGCCACACAGATGGGGGGGGCGGGTAATGAATTTACATTCTTTTGTGGTGTAAGATGCAGAAAGATTTATATAAAAACGGGGCCAGACTCAATGAACTCCGAGGGTCCCCAACAGAAGGAAATATGAACCCATTCTGGAGAGAGGCTTTCATATCCTACAGCAGTAAAAAACAGCAACCACAACACCAAAATATTAAAAATACAATACCATTTATATTATCATCCCCCCAAAACTGAAACTTTGGTATAAATCTAATAAAATATGTACAAGATCTATATGAGGAAAACTACAAAACTGATCAACAGAATCAAAGTAGAACTAGATAAACAGAGATATCCCACAATCGGATAGGAAGACTAAACAGTTTCAAAATGTCAGTTCTTCCCAACTTGATCCATAGATTCTAATCAAAACCTCAGCAACTTATTCTGCAGATGTCGACAAACTGATTCTGTAGTTTATATGGAGAGACCAAGAACTCAGAATAGCCAACACAATACTGAAGAGCAAAGCTGGAGGACTGACACTGCCCAACTTACTATGAAGCTTTAGTAATCAAGATAGCGTGGTCCTGATGAAAAAAGAGATCAGTAGAACAGAATAAAGTCCAGAAAGAGACCGCTATGTATTTGGTCAAGTGATAAGTGATCTTTGACAAAGGAGGAAAGGCAGTACAGATGGTCCCCAACTTACAATTCAACTTACCACTTTTTAACTTTACAGTGGTGCGAAAGCAATACACATTCAATAGAAACCATACTTCAGATTTTAAATTTTAATCTTTTCCTGGGTTAGCCGTATGCAGTACAATCTCGTGTGATACTGGGCAGCGGCAGTGAGCCACTGCTCCCAGTCAGGCACTGGGTCAGGAGGGTAAGCACCTAATACACAGAACCATTCTGGTTTTTACTTTTAGTATAGTATTCAACAAATTACACTGAGATATCCAACACTTTACTATAAAATAGACTTTGTGTTAGATGATTTTGCTCAACCGTAGGCTAACGTAAGTGTTTTGGACACATGTAAGGTAGGCTAGGCTAAGCTACAACATCTGGTAGGTGTATTAAAGGCATTTTCAACTTGAGATATTTTCAATTTACTATAGGTTTATCAGAATGTAACCTCATTGTTAAGTAAGATCTGTACAACAGAACAAAGATAATCTTTTCAAATGATGCTAGAACAAACATCCCCACATGCAAAAAAAAAAAAAAAAAATGAATATATACAATGAATAGATACAGACCATATCCTTTTCACAAGAATTAACTCAAAATGGATCACTTACCTAAATGTAAACCACAAAATCATAAACCTGAGAGAGAACACAGGACAGTATCTAGATATTTGGGGTCTGGCAATGATTTTTAGCTACAACGCTAAAGGCATAACCCATGGGAAAAAAATCTATAAACTGAACTTTATTAAAGATAAAAATTTCTGCTCTACAAAAGTCACCATCGAAAGAATGAAAAGATGAACCAAAGACTGGGAGGAAATATTTGCAAAAGATAAATCTGATAAAGAACTGTTATCCAAAATATACAAAGAACTCTTAAAACTCAACAATAAAAAACAACCCAATTAAAAAACGGGTCAAAGATCTTTACAGACACCTCGCCAAACAAGAGCTATAGACAGCAAATAAGTATATGAAGAGATGATCCACATCCTATCAATGTCATCAGGGAAATGCAACTTAAAGAAGTTTGATATCACTATGTATGTACTAGAATGGCTGAAATCAAGAACACTGACAACACTAAATGCCGGTGAGGACGCAGAGCAACAGGAACCCTCATACATTGCTGGTGGAAATGCAAAATGGTACAGCCACTTTGGAAGACAGTTTGGCAATTTCTCACAAAACTAAACATACTCTTACCATATGATTCCTCAATTGCAGTTCTTGATATTCACCCAAAAACTTATGTCCACACAAAACCCTGCACACAGATGTTTACAGCAGCTTTATTCAGAATTGCCAAAACTTGGAAGCAACCAAGAAGTGCTTAAGTAGGTGAACGGATAAACTGTGGTACATCCAGACAATGACATATTATCCAGCACTAAAAAGAAATGAGCTATTGAACAATGAAAAAAACATGGAAGTAACTTGAATATATATTAGTAAGTAAAAGAAGCCAATCTGAAAGGCTACCTACTGTATGATTCGAACTATATGACATTCTGAAGAAGGTAAAATATGGGGACTTAAAAAGATGAGTAGCTGTCAGGGGTTAGGGGACAGAAGGATGAATTAGCAGAACACAGAGGATTTTTAGGGCAGTGAAAATACTCTATGAAACTATAAATGGTGAATACATGTCATTATACATTTGTTCAAATCCGTAGAGTGTACAACACCAAGAGTGAATACTAATATAAAACACAGACTCAGAATGATTATGATGTGTCAGTGTTAAGAGGTTCATCAGTTGTGGGCGCCTGGGTGGCTCAGTTGGTTAAGCGACTGCCTTCGGCTCAGGTCATGATCCTGGAGTCCCGGGATCGAGTCCCGCATCAGGCTTCCTGCTCGGCAGGGGGTCTGCTTCGTCCTCTGACCCTATCCCCTCTCATGTGTTCTCTCTCTCTCATTCTCTCTCTCTCAAATAAATAAATAAAATCTTTAAAAAAAAAAAAAAAAAAAGAGGTTCATCAGTTGTAACAAATGAACCACTCTGGTGAAGGATGCTTAAAATAGGGAAGGCTATGCATGTGTGTGGAGTGGGGAGTAATATAGGAAATCTTTGGACCTGTTGCTCAATTTTGCTGTGAACCTAAAACTGCCCTAAAAAACAGTCTATTTTTTAAAAAATTCACACAACAGATAGATTGCTCATCACCACCATCTTGTGGGCAAGGAAGCAACAACAAAATATAAGTCAAGATACCTTCAAAAATAAGGAAAGAAACAACTGCCTCATTCCATCAAACCTAAGGTTCCATCAATTAAAAGACACATTATTTCAAGTACAACTAAGAAAAGGAAAATGCTGCCAATTACGACACAAACAACCATAACTAGCATTCTGATTTCAGAGATATTAAAATGCCTTAAAATCAATGAAATATGGTATTAAAAAATCATGAAATGTGGCATATTGATTTTCCTCTTAAGTTCTTATCAGTGTTAGAGACAAAACAAGAATCAAGCATCTTCAACTGAAGCACAAGAATTTTAAGAAGAGTAGGACAATAGTAAAAGACACATGAAAATAGTGTTCTGTACTTTTGAGGCACTAAATTTAGGTAATTTAAGAACATAAATATATAATGTTGGATTTAAATAGCTTCTAGGATTTCACCTAGCTTTCAAATTCCTTTTTTGGATTTTAATAGTTCTACACGTTATTAAAATTTATCCTCAAAGTAAATGAAAAATTTACTAACATGGTGAAGGTGAACACTTTCTAAACACTCTTGAGAAACACTTTCAAACATTATCTCATATAATCCTCATAAAATCCTAGTAAAGGTGGGCGTGCAGAAATGGCTGTCCCCAAGGTTCATGCTCTCTCCCCCATCTAGAGGAGGGGGATACCACCAGAGCAAGTATGTGTGGCTTTGATATACAAATTCAGGCAAGTTAACTCCAAATCCTACTTACCTGGCTGAAGCCTTAAAACGCTCTAAGAACTGAAGTCTCAAGCTCTCATGGCCAGGGAGATCAATCAAGGTCAGGCTAGTGGCCTAAGGATAGCAGCAATAACATTAAATGACGTTTTGGTCTTGATTCACATTCACAACATAAACTTCTCATACGAGATTTCAGGTACCATAACGGTGTCCATTTTATTAATGAATCAAAAAAATGCTCACCATAATTAATTAAAGAACCAAACAAATGTTCACAAAACCTCTTCTATTTATAAATCATGAGTAGAGGCTCCAGGGATTTAACAGTGAGCACAAACAGACATAATCCCTGTTCCAACAGGGTTTATAATATAATCAGAAAGATCAACACAATGTAAAATTACAAATAAATGTAAAGTTACAACTTTGATAAATGTTCCAAGGGTACGTGAGAAACTGACCCTGTTTGGGGGAGTCAGGAAAGTGCAGTCCACCTGAGGCTGGGGAAATACATTAGTATGAATAAAAACAAAAACATGTGAAAATAGTAGTAAATATTCACAAACTAAATAATGTAACAGGAGACCTACACTTTATCATATAGCATGTTACCATTACAGGGATCCCCAATCTCTGTAACAACAAAACATTCCTTTACGTGTCCACTGTAATTTAATTTTTAAATATCTGCCGACTAGACCCACCGTTTATTTGTTCCAACTGCCAATTTTTTATGTCAATCACTGAAACAGGGAGGTATTGTGCCCATACTGAGCTGACTCATTAAACACTCCCTTAAGAGCTATTCACTCCAGGCTTCCTTCTTGAGCTCAGGTTCAATGTGGATGTGGCTATGCTCAGTAAGACTCTCGGGTATAATCCTGGTACACTTTTCAGGTCCATGAACATTTCTCAGATGTTCTACCTTATCCATAGCCAGCCTTAACCACTGTTCAGCAGGAGGGAGTCAGGATCATGCACAGATCTAACATAATTACAGCCGAATTCATTATGACCTGTTACTTATTCTGTGCAGTCTTTAATGGGTAAGAATATGATGTATGCTAGCTTAAAAAAAAAAATACTGGTAAGAGTCTCGGGATCTCAGGTTAGGACCCATTACCACATTTCATAATTAGCACTACACCACTCTAAGCAATTCAGAAAGACACATTACTAGATACATTACTAACTTGAGAGAGAGAGAGAGACTACATCTAAAACATATGAGGGTGGGGGGGTGGGAGGAGTAAAAAAAGAAGGGAGGAATGTTCTACATTTTCCTTTTTTTTTTTTTTTTTTTTTTTTAGAGAGAGCACGCATGAGCAGGCAGGGGGTGGGGGCTGAGGGAAAGGTAGAGATAATCTCAAGCAGGTTCCATGCCTAGCACAGAGCCCTATGCAGGGCTCGATCTCATAACCCTAAGATCATGACCTCAGCTGAAATCAAGAGTCAGCTGCTTAACTGACTGAGCCACCCAGGCGCCCCTACATTTTCAATAAAAATATGCAAGTCTCATATGTAACGTTAAGTTTTCCAAAAGCCATATTAAAAAAGTAAAAAGATAAAAATTAATTTAATAATATATATTTAACCCAACATATCTAAAATATCTTTTTAACAAGTAAAAAAATCAAGAAATCGTTGATATTTTACTTTTTTTTTTAAAGACTATTTATTTATTTGACAGAGAGACACAGCAAGAGAGGGAACACAAGCAGGGGGAGTGAGAGAGGGAGAAGCAGGCTTCCCGCTGAGCAGGGAGCCCGATGCGGGGCTCGATCCCAGGACCCGGGGATCATGACCTGAGCCGAAGGCAGACGCTTAAGGACTGAGCCACCCAGGCGCCCCGATGGTTTACTTTTCATTCCAAGTTCAAAATCTGGTGTATACTTTACACTTAGAGCACCCCTCAATTTGGACTAGTCACATTTCAGGTGCTCAATAGTCACACATAGCCAACGGCTATTCCATTGGAAAGTACAGGTCTAAAGTATACCCTGGAATATCCCACTTAAAAAATCTGGCACAAGTCCCCCAAGAATTAAAGGTCTCCCAAACCTGAACTTTCAAAATCTAAAATTTTGGGAATTTAAAAAGGACTGGGCTAGAAAGAGTACCATTATTGAAAAAAGCAAAAAATATCTGTAAGACATTTAGAAGAATGTCTCTTTATCTTTGTTTATAATGTTTAATTCTGGAGGCACCAGAAAAGGGGGCTGGGGGCAAACAAAAGGAGAAAAGGTCTCTAGGATAACCATTCTCATTCATCCATCTATACATCTACCCCTCCAACCATCCCCCCAGCCTTTCTTCTACTCACCAAATACTTATTATTCATTGCAATCAACTTGGCAGTCACTATCCACATTCTGGAGCTACATAGGTACATAAAAAGTCCTTCTCATGATTCCTTACACTTCCTTACCGGTATTTTTGAAATATACTCATGTATACTCTTTAACATGTCCAATGTAACATTGTAAAAGCAAAAGATTATACCAACAAACTAAATGTGTGTTAATAGAGCTCTTATTAAATAAGAACTTAATTGAATGGTACAGCTACATAATGGAATACTATGTAGCTCACAAATCAACCAGGTAGTACTATGTGTACAAATGAGGGAGAAAAACAAAACAACCCAACTGTATCAGTCACACTGTTAAAAAAACAAAACAAAACATGGTGCACCTGGGTGGCTCAGTGGATTGAGCACCCAACTCTTGGTTTTAGCTCAGGTCCTGATCTCAGGGTCCTGGGATCCAGCCCCAGATCGGGCTCCATGCTCAGGAGGAAGTCTGCTGGAGATTCTCTCCACCCCCCTCCTGCTGCATGGGTACTCTCTCTCTCTCTCTCTCTCAAATAAATAAATAAATCTTTAAAACAAACAAACGGGTGCCTGGGTGGCTCAGTCGTTAAGCGTCTGCCTTCAGCTCAGGTCATGATCCCAGGATCCTGGGACCGAGCCCCGCATCGGGCTCCCTGCTCCGCGGGAAGCCTGCTTCTCCCTCTCCCACTCCCCCTGCTTGTGTTCCCTCTCTCGCTGTGTCTCTCTCTGTCAAATAAATAAAATCTTTAAAAAACAAACAAACAAAAAACAGTGGGCAGAACCAAGTGTTAAAAAGAAAATAATTGGGGTGCCTGGCTGGTTCAGCTGGCAGAGCATGAGACTCTTGTTCTCGGGGTTGTGGGATCAAGCCCCATGTTGGGTGAAGAGATTACTTAAAAATAAAATCTTAAAAAAAAAATTAACAGATACACAGATATGTTTGCATATGCAGAGACCATCTGATGGGCCCACAGGAAAATAAGTTATTGCCTCTAAGGAGAAGACGTAGCAGGGACAGGAAAGGCAAAATTACTTTTCACTGAATATTCTTTTTAACCTTTTGAATTTTTGTCCCATATATATATATTACCTATTCAAAATATAAAGGAAAAGGTTTAATGCTCACCCTCAAAAACTCATGGTAAAGTTGGAGAGAAGACATAGCAACAAAAACTAGTAAAATGTGATGTAACATCAGTGTGCATGAAGTACAATAAAACAGGGGATGGCATGATTAAAACATTGCTTGGATGGCCGAAAGCAGAATTTGTCACATGGACTCTATTTATCCATAAAAATAAGCTATGAATGGTACCTACACCCTCAGACTAATTCATCCTACAAATGTCCTTTCCTGACACACCAAAGTAAAGTAAAATTGTCAGACTCCCAACATTCTACAAACCCCTTACCCTGGTATTGTTGACTCTGTACACAGCAGAGCTGTCGGTGATAGAAGTCTGAGTATCTCTGTAAAGGCCAGTTAACAACTATAAAAAAAAAAAACAATTTGAGGAAAATCAGGATAAATACATAAATAGCAAACCTAAAGAGAGTAATTTTGTTCTAACTTTCCAATGGGTCAGGTCAAATAAATGAATGTTGCTTGCAACAACTGAAAAGGACGATATTGTTTTTTCCTTGTAGAAAAATCTAATTCATTGCATCTTCATTCCCCTCTTCACAATGAAAAACAAAAACAAAAACAAAAAACCTAGTTTCAAATGGTTAGTGGCCAAATTCACCAAACTTCCATAAACATTTTAATCATCACAAATGATTACAAATTATTTTTCTGTAGTGGAAAGGAAATAATTTATCCCCTCAAAAGGAATAATAAGAAAACCTCTGCTACTCTCCATAACAAAAAATCGTTTAAAATACTAAACAGATTAAGTATTAGTGAAAACATGGCTAAGTAGCCCAATATGTCAAAGAATCAACCTTTTAAAAAACTTCTTTGACAAGTTCTCAGACGAGTTTGTTACACAAGAATTATACACCCTATACAGATCACTGTCTTCCATCTCTTCAGCATCCTTGGCAACCACATGAAAGTAGTTACATAAAACCCTTAAATGGGATAAGGACTAAATGTCAGTATCTGGCAAGTGCAAGAAAATAGAAATGGTCAAGAAATTCCAGTTTATGAATTTTTCAAGAGCCTTTTCAAGTTTTTCAAGTCTTTCCAAGTGAATGAAGAATTAACTCCCCAATTGTGAGCATCAGCTTCCTTTCCAAAATGAACTATGACCTCACAGGAATAATGGGATGGCCTAACATTTCCTATCAACTTTAGAAGAGCTTTAAATCAAAACATTTACTCTGACAAAGAGCAATGTCTTCCCAGAGTCACACAGGCCAACAAGAAGTACAGCTCTTTGACTGCTCCTTCTGCTCCGGATGAACTTCCAGAACACTGTGGAATAGAGAAAAACAACCAAAATTATGCCTTGATCATCAACAGTACGCCTGTATGGTGGTTGGGGTAGGGAAATTAACAGAAGTCTATCACAGAACACCTCATTCAGCTGGACCTTAACTTTTACTGTTTTTACCACCATTATAATCGTTACTGTTGTTGTTAGTGTTACCGGTGGGAGAGTCTGCGCTGAGTGAATGGAGGTCTGGGTTCTTGGATTCCCCATAAACGTGTGATGTTGTGCCCCCAGGCTTCTAATGTGTAACCTATTTATCAACGTCCTTGCCTCCAGCTCATGTCTAACCAACTGCCTACTCTATCATTAGGGACTCCACTGAGTGCCTGCCACTATCAACTGTCAACCTTTCCGTGTCTGCTGATTGTGGACTTCTCAAGTGCAATCTTGTCTTATTAACTGTGTATCCCCAACGCCCAGGACGCAAATTTGGGAGTAAAGACCGCGTGAGTCTTGGTAGTGAAAGCAAAGAAGAGGGGGCGGGGGGACTGCGCGCTTACAGGGGCCGATAAAGGAAGAGTAACCCGCGCCCCCAAGGACCAGCACGTCACTCCAAGGGTCGCAGGGGATCCTCTTTAATGCAGCGCTACTCCCGCTGTTTCAGGCAGCAAGGCAGGTTTGTATATGAGGTTGAGTCTCCGTCTCTAGATGCTCCCCCGGCGCCTTCGCCGCCCCGCGTCCGCGGTCTGCACAAGCCCAGTCCAAGCCCAGAACCCCGCCGCCTCTTTACCCAGCGTCAGCAGCACCGCGAGAAGCGCCGCCACGGCTGACAGCAGTGTTGGGTCCCCCTGCTGCAGCTCCTGCCGCAAGGAGTCTAGATAGGGCTGGAAGGCTCCGCCGACACTGCCGCCATTCGCCATCCGCCGGGAATCCGCGGAAGCCATGACTGAGATGCGTGGTCTCCAGCGCCGCGAAAGCGACGTGGCCCTGGATTCTGCGCAGGCGTCCGAAGCGGAGCATCACGGGAGTGGTAGTTCCTAAGTTATATTTCCTCCTTCAGGGGCCGGGGTCCCGAAGGTCCTGATGGGAGTCGCAGTTCTCTTGCACACTTTCCGCCGAACGAGCGGCGTTTCGCGGTATTTCACGAGTGACACTCTTATCCCTTAAGATATGAGTTAAATATCGCCGCCCTCTTCATGGGTGTTGACGGAATGATGGATGAATAAAATGAATGGCTTAAGAAATCTCCAGTGAGGATTTCCAGTCACTCCGTTCGCGAGGTGAGTTTCGTGAGGAGCTCAAGCCTTGCACAAACATTTCATCTGAGTATAATATGGCATGGATGTGACCGAGGATTACGGTGCGATATAGGAATACAGAAAGGGACTCCTAGTCCTTTACTGGTTCAGAGAAAAGCTCCTGGAGGAAAGTGACGGGAACTGAGCCATGAGGGATGGGTCAGCCTCTGCAGGTGTAAAAGGAGAAAGAGTACTCTGTGTAGAAGAAAACGAGCAATTCAGTGTCCTTGTACGGTAAATCTAGGGATGCAACTGAGATTTCGACATTGTGGGAAGCAGCTAGGAAAATCAGTGCGTGGGGGTGAAGCTGTTGAAAACTGCAGCAGTCATTCCTGCTCAGCGTGGACAGCCTCTACTCTGCCAGGCAGGCACGTGGGAGCAAAGTGGCCCGTGCTTCCAGCTTTTGCAGAGACGCCGGAAAGGGAAATGCTCCACTTTTCAAATTTCAGCAAGTAATGAAAAACATTAAAAACAAACAAACAAAAACTTGTCGCCCAAATAAAACACCTCAGTGGGGCACCTGGGTGGCTCAGTCGTTAAGCGTCTGCCTTCCGCTCAGGTCATGATCCCAGGGTCCTGGGATGGAGCCCCACGTTGGGCTCCCTGCTCAGCGGGGAGTCTGCTTCTCCCTCCCCCCCCACCCCCCCGCTTGTGTTCCGTCTTTCGTTGTGTCTCTCTCTGTCAAATAAATAAAATCTTTAAAAAAAATAAAATAAAACACCTTAGGGGGCCGGAAGTGGCCCACTTAGGGGCTGTCAGTTTGCAGTCCCTAAGCTGATGTCATTTCAGCAGAAGTGGCAGGAGATGAAGCAGGAAAGGTTGGCAGGTACGACCTGAAGGGATTTTGTGCTATGCTGAGGAACCCAGACTTCATCCAGAATGAGATAAGGAGTTTCAGTTGGAGGTAACATAGATGACTGGCAGATAAATGGAGAACGGTGATTGGAGAGAGGAAAAGACTGAGGCAGAGAGACCAGCTGGGAGCTGTTGCAGTGTTTTGGTAAAAGATGCACAGGGTCTGAACCAGGAGTAGAGGTAGGTGCGGAAAGGAGGCCACAGATTTGAAAGATGTGGAGAAGGAAAATATATAGGATGTGGTGATTAATTGGGTATGCTGAGTTAAGATGGAGAGTTACCAAAACTGCATCTGAAGCAGTTGGTGTGGGGTACTGAAAAGATCAGAGTGCATAAAGTGAATTAGAGAGGGACTTTGGGGCTGAGGGCATAACCAAATGAAAATTGCCTCTCTTTTCTATATATTGAGTTTCAGGTGCCTCTGGGAGTTCTAAAATCTTATATTAAGCAGTTGATAGAATAAACAGATGTAAAGTTTCAGCAATGCTATATTTTCATCTGAGTTTCAGGCATAAATAAATGGTCATTAAAATCAGGGACAGAAAGAAAAGTGAGGAGAAAGAAACCCACAAATATGCCTAAGAAGGAAGAGTCAGTGACACAGGAGTTAGACATGTCCTGGAAGTGGTCAGCAGCATCTCTTGTAACAGAGGGGCTCCTGTGATGAGGGCTTGAATGAAAAGTGAACTCAGAGGGAACAGTGAGGTGAGGGGGGGGGGTAGGGGCATGGGTATGGAAGCAAGACTGGTAGATGGAGAAGAGGATGGATAATGATGAAAATTGCTGCCATTAATGAGTGTTTGCTATTCCAGGCACTGTTTTAAATCATTTTAATTTGTTAATTTGCTTAATCCTCACAGCAACCCATTATTCCAATTTTACAGAGGCAAATGAGGCAGGGGTTAAGTAACTTATCCATTAAGCCCAGGCAGTGGTCTTCTTTATGCTTAACTCTATGCTCTAACGTAGTACAATTCATTCTCCAGGCATTTCATTGATAAATGTAGGCAAATAGGGACTCCAGATTAAGAAAGGATGTTTAGGATGTGAGGTTATAAAAAGTAAACCAACTATTTTATTTTAAATTAGCATTATCAATTAAAACTATCAGAAATGACAGTAATTTTACCATATTCTCTTTTTCTTTCTTTCTTATTGTACCCCACACCAACCCTGCTTTGTATCCACCACCCACCGTGTACATGCATACACACACACAGACACACACACACAGAGCTCCTTTATAATAACCATTGATTCCTCTGCTAGGAGCTAGAAGTGCAGGGAAGGAGGAAGGGCCAAATGGGAGAACACCTACCATGACTGTCCCAACCGTGTAAGAATTTTTAGTCAGAGCTATGTGAATGAGAAAGTTCTGCCTAGGTGGTGAAGTTTGGGAATGATGAAGGGAAGACAGTTTTAACAAGACACAGACTTTTTTTTTTTTCAGTATGTTTCCTGGGTAAAGACAGAGGAAATGTACACAGAAGAAATGTGGGAAGGTGGTGCCATTCTCAAGAATGAGAGCAGGAGAGGATCAGCTGCTTTCTTGTCCTCTCACATCTGCACCAACACACACTTCCAGGAGGTGTGTGGAGATGAACCCAGAGGAAGGACAGGCAGATACTGACTACTGCTTGCTGAAAGTGTTGTGCTTCTTCATTCAAATAACAAATGGAGAGTTACAATGAAATAAATATAGTGACACAATTTTTCCCTTTTTTCCATTAATTAAAATGTCTCATTCACCAGACACATTTTCCCCTCTTCTATTCCCAGTAGCTCCAAAGCATGGTGGAAACGATCTCAGACTCAGGGACACCAGTCACATGATTGGTGAGTGGTCAGCCGTATCAAGTGCAGTTAACAGACTCAGGATTGAAAGAATTAAAATTGGTTTTCATAGTTGACAGATGGGCAGTGACCTTGGCCAGGGTAGCTGCAGGGAAGTGAGTGGAGCAAAAGACTGGTTTGTGTGTTTTCAACCATTAATAAGTGAGGCGTGGGAAGAGTGAGGAGATAGGAGAGGGATTACTGTGGGAATCAGGGTCAAGCGATAATTTTCAGATGTTCCAGTGGTTCACTTTTCCGACCCACTAGAATCAGGACCTGATTCAAGTATAGCCTTCTCCATCTGGTATGGCTCCACCTTTTGGATTTTAAGATCTGTGGAAAGTGCAGGCCTCCAGGAAGTTCTGTGGGGCAGAGAAGAGAGGTAGGACAGCTGATCCTCTCCTGCTCTATATTCTTTTTCTGTACTCCCTTGAACACTCCATCTCAATATCCTCCTTCCTGCCCCATCCCTTGCAACACACACACACACACAACCCAGCCACATACACTTGATTCTATTATAATAACCATGCAGACCCCTTTCAGAAAGAATTTCTACTTGAACTGTACCTAGGAGGTGTGGCTATGGCACCACAGCCAAAGCTGTGGAAGGGGTCAGATGAACATTGAGCTCTGAAGGAAGGGCTCAGTGCACATGTATTAGTCAGATAGTATTAAAAAAAATCCTTCCAGGCCAAACATTTAGAAAACAATGAAGTGTTTAAAAGATAACACCAATAATAATTTTTATTTTATATTCTACAGAGGTACCACCGCCAAACTGTGAAACCAAACAAACCACTCAGACCAGCGAGACCCAGAGGGAAGCTTATGGGTCACGAGAGCTCCCTTCTCCATCTGGTATGGCTCCACCTTTTGGATTTTAAGATCTGTGGAAAGTGCAGGCCTCCAGGAGTTCTGTGGGGCAGAGAAGAGAGGTAGGACAGTCAAAAATCTACCTATATTTATTTTCTGTTGAGTGAATGAATAGTTAAGCCTGATACAAAAGCACTCAGACCCATTGGGGTCTGATAGGTGGACGAGGCCATTCTCCCAGTGGCCTTCTCCACTTGCCTGCACAGCTCCTGTGTCTTTCTGGACAGTACCATGCACCAAGGATGGTAACATGGTTTCCCTGCCCTGTATCGTTCCCCACCTTGTGTCTCATAGGCAGGGCTCCCACACTTAAATCCATGTAGCTGGGAGGAGTCTGGTAGGACTGTCCTCTCTGATCTCCTTAGAGAGGTGAAGAACTAATAAAACAAGCATCTAGAACATGCCAGTTTCCATGCTAGGGGCTGGAGAAGGAGCAGAGAATAGCAAAGCCAAACTTTCTCCCCTTATGGAGGATATAGGGTAGGTGAATGTAACCTACGTGCTCACAGCAGTGGCTCTGGGTAAGCACGTTCCTTACATTGGAATTATGGGGCCCTGGCACAGACTCGCTGAATCAGTATTCCCCAGGGCCTGGGAATCAGTGTTTTAAGGACCGTGGCTCACTTATATGCACACAAAAGTTAGAGCACAATCTCCCTCCATTCACATGTTCTTCTCCCACATCTTCCAAATGACTTTAAATGATTAAATGATGTCCAACATAGTAATAGTGCAAAGGTGTGTTTTATTGTATTGTAATGCTTAGAAAACCGGTGTTCTAGATGAGCAGTAGGTATGGCAACTTTATGGTTATAAAACTTGTCATTGTTCAAGCTCACAAGAGTAGCGCTGTGTAAAAGAACTTCCTACAATGATGGAAATGTTTGCTCACCTATCTGGAGCTGCGTGTAGCTATTGAACACTTGAATTGTGGCTGGTGTGGCTAAGGAACTAAATTTTTAATTTTGATTAATTTAAATTTAAATTTAAATCACCATAGGTAATTAGAGGCTACTGTATTTATTGGATGATGCAGCTCTGTATAAAAAGGAGTTTACTGCGGAGCAATGGGCATGGGCACATACAACCTCTTCCTTGTCTTAGTAATAACATGGAATTTCTTCATGTCTGGGCAGTTCATTACCTTAGTGCCCTGAGCCTGTGTCTGCCTTACCATCTATCTACCCATACAAGTAGCCTTTCACACGTGCTGGGATTACGGTGTTATCTCATCATCTCATCTTGCCCATTTCCATTGTTCATCCCCGGAGGGCCACAGCCCACTCCTCCTAATCTACCCACCACCCAGAATTGCTCCCCCTCCCTCCCCGTGTTTGCTTGGCAGCTTCCCCCCGTGCTGTTCCCCCTACTCACTCGAGGTGGAGCATTGTCTCAGGTTAGCAACAGCCCTGACATACTGTGCTCCTAAGTAAGATTCATATGTTGTGCTGTCTGGAAGTTTGGCCAAACATGTTGTGTCGTCCCTGAACAGAAGGTCCTTGGTTTCTGAGTGGAACAAACAAAACCTGCCCGGGCAGTCGATTCCACTTCTTCCAAACAAAAACTGTCAAATGGATGAAACATGAATGAGGACCTGTGGCAGTGAGCAGTTGAGAATCCAAGGACAGGGTTGAGGGGGATAAAAGCTGGGAACCAGCCCCAAGAAGAAAGGGAGCTGCAGAGGATGCCTCAGGATGTTTCCATTTCCTTCACCTGGCATTCACCCATTTTGCCCCAGCTTCATGCTTTCTTGAGGCCCCAGCATCCTCTATAGGGTCCATCCTGGTCTCACCTCCTCTGGGAAGTCCCTCCCACCCACCCGGTCACTCCTTCCCCATTTCATTGGCTATGGCCTTGGGGACTGCTTCCAGGAAATGAGAGAACAGAAATGTGTCCCTTCCAAGTATTACTGTCAAGAAAGATATTAAATGTGAGCCCCCCCCCACCCAATGAGGGGTGGTACAGGTAGTTGTTAAATTTCATGTTTGACTGCATCTTTGATCCTATCTTGGGCAAGAGGCTTAACTCTAGGCCTTGTAGGATTATAAGTGAAATCATGATTATGAAAAGTTTAACATTCCATCTAGCACCTAAGAAATGTTCATTAAATGCTAATTATTATTATCATTTACCTTAAGAGGGCTCACAAAGATATGCTATCTTAATTAAAAAGAAAAAAAGAAAACTAATGGCAGGCAGGAAGCTGTTGTGGAGGGGAAAGTGGTGTTTGTAGGTAGAGGACTCTTCTAATTAAAATATTCAGGCAGCCTCTCCACCCCACCCCCACCTCCCTGGCAAGGCTGGCCCTGGGTTGATTGTTCTCCCCAGAGGACAAGCTCCCTCAGGATAGGGATCCTGTGTTTCTCTGGCTGTTGGAATGGTTCTCAGTCTGACCTGTCCATAGGTCAGATTCTCTAAACAAGAGAAATACATTTCCTTTCATGACTTATATCATGGAGGACTGGCACACAGGATCACTCTCCTTCATTTTCAAAAAGGATAGAGGTGGAGAAAATGAGGGTACCACAGAGCAAGGTCAAGGGTGAGCAAGAAAGCAGATGTGTGGACCCAAAAGCAGGTGGATCACATGGGAACTAATCTGCAGTGACCCGGAGTTATAAGTAGAGCTGGGCCTAAGAAATCCAGTTCCACAATCCACGGCCTCCCGATCCTAGTTTCCAGAAAAAGAATGCTTGAGTATGGGCTGCACTTGGCACTGAACTCCCCCAAATCATCCATACCCACCCAGGAGGAAAGAATGGGAGGCCCTGGCTGGTCCATACCTGCTGCTGAAGTAATGTTTCCCTAACACAAGATGCCTTATCTTTCCGTGAGACCACAGCATGATTTGGGGCCCTGGCTAGGAAACAGTCAGTATTGTCTGTCACAGGCTTCCTTTTGCCATCAGGGCACAGCAGCTCAAAGTCTTTTTCCTTCAGATTCTTAGCCCAATCTTCAGTGTTCCTTCCTGGGGACAGAGAAGGTGGGTCAGTCACAGCTTACAGCTTTGGTTAAGGTGCCCTCATTGAGGGGATGTGACCAACCCACTGACTTGTGAAGGACCTGGGGCCATTGGCCAGCAGAAGTACACACACTGGGGTCACAGTGATGGGGAGAGGAAGAGACACTCACATGTCCATAGGTCAGATTCAACTCACACTCAACCAGGAATTCCTAGCAACCACTCCTTCCAAACTGCCCCACCCAACCAGGAGAAAGTGAGTTATATTCTTGGATGATGTTCAAAAACATCTTCATTTCTACTAAATTCCAAAGCATCTGGACTTCTTACTCTAGCACATGAAGAATGTGACCCTCTAAGCAGGCTGATAATCTCTGTGTAATACCATCTGGCATTAGCAAGCAAAAGAACTTAACCAGAGGCCCTTTTGCAAGCTGGACCAGTGTTCTAAATCTGACACGCTCATACTGGTTCTACATGAAAATGTGCACATGCCTCTGTGCATACGGATCCATATTCTGTTCTTAGCTCCTAGCTTCATCATTTCTGTATTCTCTCTGAAAAAAAGAAAATCTCACCCATTTTCAGGGTTTCAGCTCCTTCCTCCTGAGGCAATTCTCAAATATGTTTTCCCAATTTTTAGTTCTCATCTAAAAGGCAGGATTGCAAATCTTTTTCTTCATTTAATTTTCATTTAATTTTTTTATCTAATTGAACTACTACTATGTGACTTCACTATCATAAAATTGTATATTATATATAAAATAAAAATACCTCTTTGCCTACTCTCCCCAAATATATATTTACAGTTTTAATAGAAAACTCCAAATTGCCTGTGTCTCTCCCACAAGTAACTACACACACCTTTGCTCACCTTCTAATATTTCTCCTTCCCTTTCTTACCAGTCCCTCCAACTCAGCTCCTTCCAAATGAAACCCACCATCATTCTCGCCAAACCAATTCTGTTCCACTTCATAATGTAAGAATTTACTCAACACTATGTTTCATGCCCTCTGTAAGCCGCAGTCTTATTGGAGGGGGAAAATAGCACACATACCAAAAATAACAATTCTGGATACAGATAATAATAACATTTTATATTTTGCAGAGCACACTTTAAATGCTGTGTCAGCTGAACCAGCTTGGTGAGAACATATTCATTAGGGAGAGCTGGCTGGAGGAGGCATGGTTTTAGGCGTGTAACGTTTGTTACATGTACTAACCACTGTACTGACCACCAAGAGACTAATCTAGGCCTGACTGGCAGGGCATATGATAAAGTCCTCAATAGGGACAGAGAAGAGGAGTGGATTTTGAGAGAAATATGAGGAGTTTGGACTTACAGAGGTTGAGGTTGCAGTGCCAGTGAGCTTTGTATATAAAAATGACCACATGGCAAATAGAGGCTCTGGGATGTTATTTAGATGGGAGGTTAGGCCTCTGCTCTACATTCCTGTCAGGGGGTAAGGCTTTTGGAGTCATTGCAGGGTAGAGAGGTGAAGCCAAGAGAGAGAAGCCCTATTCAGAGGAGTAAAAAAAAAAAAAAAAATTAAGGGATAACAAAGAACCAATCTTAGGGTAACACTCAGGTAGTAGGAAAAAGGACAGCCTTTAAAGGAAAAAGCATAAATAATAGGAGAGAAGAAAGAAAAATTAGCCAACACAGTATTCCTTCAAGTAAGTACTTAGCAGCTTGTATGTGCCACTTACTATAGTTAGTGTTGGGATATGAGAGTAGGAAAAAGGAGCTCAAAAGAGTTTCTGTGGCCACAATTTATTACAGAATGAGATGAACTCAATAATACTAGCCGCAGGGACAGAAGATGCTATTGTGGGATGGATGCCATCTGAGAAGGCTTCTTGGAGGAGTCGGTGCTGAGC
Organism: Mirounga angustirostris; assembly: GCF_029215605.1. Classification (NCBI taxonomy): domain Eukaryota; kingdom Metazoa; phylum Chordata; class Mammalia; order Carnivora; family Phocidae; genus Mirounga; species Mirounga angustirostris. Next base: position 125,743,200 of record NW_026991709.1, read on the forward strand.
TAGTTCACTCTAGATGAGTTGCTGGGAAGTGCTGAGGTTGGGTGAAGGAACATGAGAAAGGAAATGAGGTAATATCTGCCTGGCCTGTAGCAGGTTCTCTAAGCAGTTAGTGATACAGAGGGGACGGGTGGAATGCTCATTCTTACCAACTTAAAAACAATTTTGTTTGGTTTTTCAGTGTCATAGCATCTAATATTCACCCACTAGTTTTAGTACCCATTGATGCTTCTTGCTTGAAACAATTATTACTATATTATTTGCCAAATGATAGTTTTTTAACTTTATAATTATTTCTACATTTATTCGTATTCTACAATAAGGAAGATCTTTCCCTTCACCTTCATTTGTTTAATCAGGATAGACTCATATATTCCTATTTTATTCCTACCTTATTCTTACTAACATTATTTCTTTTAGTGCTCAAAGTGTCCAGATTTGGCCAGTAGAAGGGCTTTAAAAAGGCTCCTGTATATTTTGACATATCCCAACATCTTCAGCACGATGTTCCAGGCTCACCTTATATTTTTCCTGCCCAGCCCTAGAATCAGCTACTTTTTCCAAGGGGCCCTGACTCCTTCTATCAGAGAATGGTTCTAGAAACCAAGATCTTGGTGTTTATTCCCACTGGTGTACTATTGTCTCTAAGTGTTTTCAGTGGACCTAGAATATATTTGGAATATATGTATTAGGGCCCAGAAATATAGGAAATAGTTAAAAAGGACCTTTTGGGGATAATTCACCAAATCTGAATATGGACTATGAACACAGTGAGTATTAAATCCATGTTAGTATAAATTTCCCGATCTTGGTGATCACACTATAGTATGTAAGAGTGTCCTCATTCTTAGGAAATGTGCTCTGAAGTATTTAGGGGAAAGGTAATGTCTGCACCTATGGGAAGGTTCCTGGGAGAGAATTCAGGACCACCAGAACCTCACAGTCCTCACCGTTTTGCCTACCCAGGTAAACACTTCTATCCTCACTGAACAAACAGGTTGAGAATCAGAGCTCTGGAGCTTGAGTCCATAACATGTCCACAAAGGCATCCTGAGCATAAGTGAGCCAGCCCAGCAACCCCAATTTGTAGGGACAGAGGAGCATGTGAATGTACCTTCAGTGTTCTGTTTGACAGTCTGGAGTTTCACAAAGGCCACATCTCCCTTCTCCACCAGACACCTGCAGAGTGCCAGACAGGGAGAAAGAAGAGAGGAGGTCAGAGACATATGTGTCATTCAGGAGCGTCAGCTTGTAGACCCAGGGCTAACCATTTGATATCGGCAATTGTGACTGCCATTCTATCGCTAATCTTACATATTACTCATGTAAGTAATATACACAAGAAAAAACCTCCAATTTGCTTTGTGGTTACACAATCTCAGTTCCCACACACTGAGTGCTAAATTCTGGCAGTTTCTCCAATGGAGCTACAGCATTTTCCTGGTATCAATACAGATATTAGAGGGGCAGTTTCCCATTAAGGTGATTCCTTACTCACATTCTACTTTGTAAAAATTGGGAACTTGCGGACTGTGAATTGTATTTGCACAAACTCACAACGTGGTTCTAATTGGAGAATTAGGATAACCTTTGTTTTCTCCTTCACTACTGAGAAGCTCAGTTACAATACCACCATCATTGTGCAGTTGATGGACTCATGATCTAACACTAGCCTGAATCAGAAAAGACAGTTAAAAAGTAGTAAGGTCAGGGTGCTTGGGTGGCTCAGGCGGTTAAGCATCTGCCTTCGGCTCAGGTCACGATCCTAGGGTCCCTGCTCAGTGGGGAGCCTGCTTCGCCCTCTCTGCTGCTCCCTCTGCTTGTTCTCTTTCTCTCTCTCTGTCAAATAAATAAATAAAATCTTTTTAAAAAGTAATTAGGTCGTAAGGTACACAGGTGTCTTTATAAAAGTAATAAACATCCCATGAAATAGAATTGCAGTTGGGAATGTAGAAATCATGTTCTTTACTTTTGTATATTTCCAGGTGAGTATGGCTGGCTCTAGGTTCCCCAGAGGTGCATGGAAGAGCAGGAACCAGATTCCTGACTCCCGTATTCAACTATGGCAGGGTTTCCTCACCTTGGCAATAGTAACATTTTGAGCCAGGCAATTCTTTATTGTAGGGTGCTGTCCTATGCATGTAAGATGCCTAGCAGCCTCTACCAATTAGATACCAGTAGCACCCAACCCCATTTGATAATCAAAAACAACTCCAGACACTGCCAGACTTCCTCCTGAGGGGGAAATCGCCCCCTTTTGAGAACTTCTAATCTGCACTGTGCTGCCAGTCTGGAGAGAGTGTCTTGCAGGGGCTTGGATGCTCCTTCACACAGGATTCTACAGAGGGTTGCTAACTGTGGCACCCTAACACATGTAAGACTAACAGTCCAGGGACATAAGAATCTCACCTTAGCTCCTAAGAAGAAATCTTGTCAGGACTGGGTTTATTATATTTGGGTCAGGTTTAAAAGACTCACCTGAAAGCCCCTGTGTAGCCATAGTATCTCTCATGGTTATTGGGAACACACTCCTTTCCTGGAACATTTGCCGAGCCAATACACAGAGCACAGAGACTGGAGTTTCGCAGAGATCCAGGGGCACAGCCTTCCTGGAAAAATTTATCTGTACGGAAGGACCAGAGGAAGTCAGCTCCTCCTAAGTGAGTCAAAATGAGTAGCCTTCATCTAACACGTAACAGGCGCGTATGGCCCAGGAGAGGTGGAATATATTCAGTGACCTGCCACCAACTCAGGACCTGCCAGGCTGTAGGCTTTAAAAAGAAACTTAATTGAGGCTAGGCATAGAAGTCAGGAGACCATTACAATTCAGGTAGAAAGGAATCCATGGGCGTGTTACAGTGTCACCATTTATCTAAAGACAGAGGAGAGGGAAATTACATAAAAATGGACATAAAAAGGATAAAATTGGAGGTCTCACTCCCCAAGCTTGTGCTACCTATTTCCAGAAGTTTCCTTCCCTTGCTATTTTTTAGAAGAGACCTTAATAGAACTTAAAACTCTGGACTCCGTTAAGGGCTGGGGGTTTTACTCACAGCTCAGCTGCTCCCCCATGGCTGTGAAATTGCCAGGAGGCTTGGAAAAGCAGAGGCAGTGCCCTTGCTGGTGAGGAGCCAGAGCTTTCTGGATGTCTCCCCAGCCACATTTTGCTTCCTCTCGTGTCAGAGAACACCCCAGTGCAGAAATGTGGTCTCATCTCCAAGTTCCCACACACAGGTCTTGTCTGGTTCATAACTGTCTTTAGAGACTTCTCCTTTTAAAGCAGTTGCACATATTTGGTGGTGGCAAGGAGAAAGCTGATGTAAATAACCATTAGAAAACGTTTGTCTGGGGCACCTGGGTGGCTCAGTCGGTTTAGCGTCTGCCTTCGGCTCAGGTCATGATCCCAGAGTCCTGGGATCGAACCCCGTGTTGGCTCCCTGCTCAGCAGAGAGTCTGCTTCTCCCCCTGCTCCTCCCCCACCATATGCTCTCTCTCTCTCTTGCTCACTCACTCTCTCTCTCCCTCAAATAAATAAATAAAATCTTTAAAAAAAAAAAGAAAGGAAACATTTGTCTGTGGTTAACTTACACGTAGCATTTTCATACCTGAAGATATTCAGAGGACACAGAAAATAAACTGATTCCCATCCCTTTAAAGGGGCCTAGGAGCTGAGCAGTACCTCAGTGAGACTACCAAGACCTTAAAGAGATCCAAGGATCCTGCATGCTCACGTTACCTAGAAAGCCTGTGGGAGGGATTGTCCACCCAACAGCCATTTGGAACCCCTTGTTCCTTAGTAACAAAGTCTTAGTTGTTTTAATCTTTTAATTTTTTCTCCATTACTTTTTATTGAGATACAACGGACATATAACATTATATTAGTTTCAGGTGTTCAACATGGATGTTGCAATATATTGCAAAATGGTCCCCACAATAAGTCTAGTTAACATCCATCACCATACATCATTACAAAATTTTTTAATTTTTTTTTTAAGATTTTTTTTAAATTTATTTATTTGACAGAGAGAGATACAGCGAGAGAGGGAACACAAGCAGGGGGAGCGGGAGAGGGAGAAGCAGGCCTCCTGCTGGGCAGGGAGCCCGACGCGGGGCTCGATCCCAGGTCCCTGGGATCATGACCTGAACCAAAGGTACATGCTTAACGACTGAACCACCCAGGTGCCCCTAAAATTTTTTTCTTATGATGAGAACTTTTAAGACCTACTTTCTTGGGGCGCCTGGGTGGCTCGGATGGTTAAGTGTCTGCCTTCAGCTCAGGTCATGATCCCAGTGTCCTGGGATCAAGCCCCATATCGGGCTCCTGGCTCAGCGGGGAGCCTGCTTCTGCCTCTCCGCCTGCTCATGCTCTCTCTCTCTCTCTCTCTCTCTCTCTCTCTGTATCTGTGTCTCAAATGAATAAATAAAATCTTTAAAAAAAAAAAGATCTACTTTCTTAGCAACTTTGAAATATGCAATATGGTATTATTAACTATAGTCTCCATGCTGTGCATTACATCCCCAGGACTTATATAGTTTATAACTGGAAGTTTGTACCTTTTGCCCCTTCACCTATTTTGCCCATTTCCCCACCCCCCACCTCTGGCAACTGTCAGTCTGTTCTCTGTGTCTTTGAGCTTGGGTTTTTTTAGATTCCACAAGGAAGTGAAATTATACAATATTTGTCTTTCTCTGCCTGATATATTTCACTTAGCATAATAACCTCAAGGTCCATCCATGTTGTCATAAATGGCAAGATTTCTTCCCTTTTTATGGCTGAATAAAAGTCTGTTTTGCATTCTTTATGCATTCTATATATATATGTATGTATATATACATACATATATATATAGTTAATTATTTTCTTTATGCATTCTATATTTTCTTTATGCATTCATTCATCAGTGGACACTCAGGCTGTTTCCGTATCTTGGCTATAGTAAATACTGCTGCAGTGAACATGGGGATGCATATATCTTTTTCAGTTAGGGCTTTCATTTCCTTTGGCTAAATACCCAGAAGTGAAATTGCTGAATCATATGGTCATTCTATTTTTAATTTTTGAACAAAGATGTAGCTTTATCTGGGACAGAGACATGCCCAAATAAAAGATGACATTCCTGAACCTCTTTGACAACCCAAGTGTGACTATGTGCCTGAGTTTTGAGCAATGAAAAGTTACTTGAAGTAACTGATTTAGATTTCCTGGATAGCTTCTTTAATAAAATGACCGCAGATGACATGATCCAGGCTGCCTGGATCATGGATGTGATGGCAACCATGGTTGACCTTGAAGACAGAAGCCCCATGCTCAGAATAGTGGAGCAGAAAGAGAGAAGGAGCCTGGGCTTCTAATGACCATATCAGCAATAGACTGCTCACCTGGTCCTTTTCATGAGAGATGGAAGTGAACATATATTTACTGAAGCCATTTATGGAGCCAAAAAGAACCATTCTGACTCAGCTCCTCAACCCTAGCATCTCTTTTAGTTATCTCTTTGAGGTTCACTTTAACCAAATTTTAGGACTATAGAACCAGGGCCACAGCATTTTATACCATACTACTCTTTTCCCAGAACACCTCTTTCCAGCCTGGTCCTGATCACAGCACCCTCCCAGGATTCACTTACCAAATTCACAGTGGTTGATCCTGCTGTAGAGCAGGCCCATGGGGATGTTCCAGCCCGCGGTTCTATCTACTGCAGTATGGCAGGACTTCCTGCCTTGCAGATTGTTCCAGGTGAGGCTATTATCTGCTGATGCCCTAACTACGGCCACAGCATAATACCCTACAAGAAAGACACCAAAAAAGAAAGTATTAACACCCCGGGCCCTCCAGAGTATGTGTCTACAATCAAAGCCTGCCACTTCCCTGTGAAAGCAAAATTATCCTGAATCATTCCTTCTGTCTTTGAAAGGGTCTTCCCCAAAACTGACTGAGTCACTCTGTCAGATGGAGATTATTCTGAACATGTAAAACAAAATAGTAAGAAAACATCATCATCAGAGCAATGTCTGGTGTATAATCCTTCCCTAAATGCATAAAACTACAAAAGCTATAAACCAGCAACTCACCCTCCACTGTGGAATATCAGAGAAATGGAGACTGAGGAGCACGTGACTCCCAAAATTTTATACAGTAACAATTAGGAAAGAGTAGTAAATGACCAATAAATTACAGGGAATATTCTGGCCATGTATTTTGGCATATGGAGAATACAGGTTTGCACCAAAATAAGTATGTGAAGTAGAAATTCAAAATCAAGACAGCTGCCATCTTTAGCAGAAAAATGCATGCTGCTTCTTAAAACTGCAAATAGAAGATCAACCCATGATTTCAACTTTTTAAATTAGTTAATTCAGTCAACTATTTACAGCAGAAAACAGAGAAGCCTTATCATCCATGGAGCAAGAACAAGTCTTTCTATTTTCGGCTAAAGAGCCTGGGTCCTAGAATGAGGAGGAGAGGCTGAGAGGTTGTAATAGGGGAAGTCACAAGGACTTTCACACTAATGGCTGGAAAACAACCAGAGAGGTCTTAGCACTGGGGCTCTGAAACCCTGTGATCACCTTGGCAAGATTTCCTATCTTGTTCCTGTCCCATCTTTTCAGATCCACCCCCCACCAGAGCACTAGCTGAGAGCCGGATTGGCCTGGGTTCCTGGGCCCAGCCCTGGCTGGGAGGCTGAGTAATTTCATGCTCCTAGACATCTGCCTGTGTGAGCCTCTCTGCTCAGCCCTGCCAGGCACATATAAGCAAGACTCCTTGGCTGGTGTAACTCTCATCTAAAACTGTGCAGGCCTTATGTAATGTGAAGCAGTTGGGAGTGATGAGGAGGGTGTGAACTTGCTTGCTGGGTATAGGAACCCTGACAACTTGTAACCTCTGTGAGCTGTTGGTCCTCTTAGGCATCCTTAAAGGATGACGGTACCCACTTACAGGATTAAATGAGAAACCTATGTGCAAGTCATGGCAAGTATAAAAGATTAACCATATTATCAATTATCATCCTTCTGTGGTTCTTTTGCATTCTGAAAATTGGTCTCTTCCATTGCCTTACCTACTTTTGATTTGAATTTAAACATACCTTACCCTTTCCCAAAAGCAATAAAAATTAAACTCATGAGGTTACCAATCGCAACTCACCTTCCTCTGCTGTGCTGCTACATTCAGGGCCCTGAGTTTCTGGAGGAGAAAATGAAGAAGTCATTAAACATGTATTCATTGGAAGTCATGCCATTCCCATGTGTAGCTCAGAATAAAAAGAACCAGGAAGACAGTCTACACTTCACCAATTCCCAAACAGTCCAGGCTGTCTGGATTATACAAATTCACTTTTGCTCACTGGCCTCTGGAATTTAGCCCTAAAGTGTGAATTTCAAGTTTCTTGCTCTCTTTGACCTGTGGCCACAGTGGTCCCTGCCAACTATACTTGAATCCCTGCACCAGGGCACCAGAAGTGTGAGTTTGGGAAGCAAGAAGACCTGCCAGGAATCCCAGCTGAGAATCCCAGCTGTCCTCTGCAGACAGGTCACTTTTAGCTGGAACTTCCCAGTGCAAAGCCTCCAGTCAGCCTGGTGGAAGGTATGGTGGAAGATTCTATCCTTCAAAATGACTGTGGGGATTAGAGATGAGGGAGCCCAGAGCCTAGGAAGTAGGAGGTGCTCAGGAAACAAGAGCTTTCTGGCCAATGTGGTGTAAATCAGGCTATGATTTTCCCATGTCGTCTCTCCCTAGCCCAGAGGAAATAAAGCACAGAGAGGCACCCCCTCCACTTACCATAGTTCTCTGCCAGGACAGGCACCAGACCGCACTGGCCCGCTATGTAGATGTAGCCTCCATCCAAGCTCATGGCATCAGCCTCTCCTTTCTGCAAAGACACAGCACATTACAGCAGGTGAAAAGAGGCCATCTCCTGTCCTACCTGCTCTTCCAGCCATTTCCTTGAGGCAGCCTTCCCAGCACAGGCCACGAAGGCCCCAGGAGATAGTAGGTGCTGTACCAGATCCCCGAGGATCTATCAGTCAGGAACACCCAGCAGAGAAAATAAAATATACTCTCATTTTCACCCAAACCATGATGAATTAAGGATTAATTTGGGGCTCCTTGCTTAGTTTCTTTAGGAGCAAAGACCCACAGTTAGTCCTCCTGTCCTCTCATAGGATACACTGTCCCAGAGACATTTCCACAACAACTTTCTGACACCAAGAGTTCTTATTCGTAGGACAGATGAGTGGAGTCAGGGACACGAGGCTATGTCTGTGGCATAGAGCACCTCCTGCTGGGGCTCTAGCCCTGAATCATGGCCATGTGGCTGAGTGCAATTTCAGTGCTTGGTGTAGGCAAAGTGTTAATGAATGAGTAAAATATTCTTGAATGACCAATTTCTCAGGTTTATAAGCCCTGAATTATAGAGATGCTTAAATTCCACAAGATTGCCAAGCTTTCCACTGGGCCTAGAAATCTACTTTCTAGATATACACCCTAAAGGAGTAATCAAATATGTGGGAAACTATTTGGATAAAAAGTACATGTGCAAGTGTGATTCATCCACTGTAAAACATGCAAGAATAATTCATAACAGCAAAAAAGAAAGAAACAGACTAAATGATGTTATAGATAATATGGACAAATGGCTAAATAGATTGCATCACATCCACACTACGAAATAGATTACAACATTAAAAGATCATGTTTTCCGAGTGCCTGGGTAGCTCAGTTGGTTAAGTGTCTGCCTTCTGCTCAGGTCATGATCCCAGGGTCCTGGAATCAAGTCCTGCGTCAGGCTCCCTGTTGAGCTGGGAGTCTGCTTCTCCCTCCCCATCTCCCTCTGCCCGTTCACCCACTTGTGCTCACTCTCTCACTCGCTCTCTCTCTCAAATAAATTAAAAAAAAAAAAAAAGATCATGTTTTCGAAAAATGATTTGGGACATAGGAAAAGCTAACTAGATATGTGAAAAAAGTATAGTAAATTGTGTATATGATATGATCCCATTTAACAGGATTTTCTCTGAGTAGAAGATTACAAGTACTTCTCATTTTCTTTTTTATATCATTCAGGATTTTCAAAACTCTAAAAGCAAACATGGAATGCTCTTGTGATCAACAAAGCTAAACTTCTACCTGCTTACACAATCAGCACAGCCCTGTCACACCTATCATGGCACACCATGGGTCTCAGGCATACCCACACCATGGTCCAGCCTCCTGTAAGCAGACACAGCTCAGAGTGCCCTCTACCATGTGCTAATACTGGGAGGAAACAGAGCCCCAAGGAGCCCTTCAGATCCATAAGTTCTAAAGTACTGAAGCTCCTGTGGGGCTGGGCTCCCACATGAGGGCAAGGTTTCTTGGGAACAGGTTTTTATATCTTCTTAAGAACATTCACTCAGCCATAAGGACAGACAGGCATCAGTGGCAGAAATGCTGCCCTACGGGGGCAGGAGTGACATACCGCAATCTTGGCAATACAGTCTTCAGTGGACTCTGCTGTTTCACACTCTATTTTCCCTTGGTTGTTTACACTCCACTCATCACACTTGGCCCTCTCATGGTGACCTATTGCACACCATTTCACCTTCTTGCATTCATCCCTTGGGGTATCTGGGCCTAGGGCATAAGAAAGAGAGCCAGATTTCAGTTGAGGCTCAAGAAGTTCCTGCTGGTTATGAATGCTACTAACTGTCTTTATGAAAATGCTGGGATTTGCCAGCAATATACAAACAGGTCCCATTCCAGGAATTCATCGTCTTAGAAAACAAAGGCGGTAACAATCTCTTTGTTGGCTTCTTATCATTTAGGTATGGCTTAAAATAATCTCTTCCAAGAAGCCAACTTTCCTCCCAACCCCTCTATCACTTCAGGCTGTCTTTGGTTTGGTTTGGTTTGGTTTTCCTTCTTCTTTTTGAAATAGCACTTAACCACCTGAGTTGTTCTTATTTATTTGTTCATTGTTTTTTTGTCTGTTCCCTGCAGAAGAACATAAGCTCAGCCAGGGCAAGGGCTATGCCTATCTTAATCCCCACAGCACCCTCATTTTTCAAAGGCAGTGCCTGGCTTATGGTCAGTGCAGTTAATGTCTGCTGAGTAAATGGACATCTATTTGACTGTCAGCCTCAGTTCAAGTCACTTCCTCAAGGAAGTCTTACTGCAGCTCCAGGAGCTAGTTTTCTTTGTTTTCATGGTCTCATCAGACCATGATATTTTGTTCTGTTGAGTCTGTTTTCCCTTATTCTGAGCCAATCTCTCATTTTTAATCAATCATTCAGTAGAGTGACTATTCATTGGACATTTGTCTTCTCCACTGGTGAGAAAGTTCCATGACAGCAGAACCTAATATACGTTTGTCTCACCATTGCATGCCCAGCACCTAGCACAGTTTATGGCTAGAAGAGCAATAAATGTCTGTTGAATGAATGAATAATCAAGCAAACATTCAATGACCCAAGGAAATTCAGGAGCAGGATCAGCCTGTGCAGGGCTCCAGCTTCACTCTGGCACATGCTGATCATAATACTGGCTGCAGATGTACAAGTCTGTAGCAATTTTATTCTATTTCACTTACTTTGTGACAGGCTATTTGCCTTCACAAAGTGGGGAGGGCGGCCCTGATTTACACAAGGGAAATAATGCTAGTATCAATCCAAGTCATTTTAAGCATGAATTTCCTTTCATGCCTTTTGGTGATGTCCAGGCCCATCTCATGATGACTGACACCATTTAGCATCAGTCTAACACTGGGCAGGAAGGCAGAGCGAATAAAGAAATGTTAGGGTGGGCTTATGGTACCTGGAAAGAGTCTATTGCTGTCCTTGCCCACACCAGGTTTCCAGGCTCCAAAAGGTCACATGATCCTTCCCCAGTACTTACGCACATCTTCCCTTAGATTCCGAAGAGCAGTGACATAATCATATCCCAGGTACAGCCACGTGTCCATTTTAGGGGGAATCTTCAAAAACCCTTGGGCAGAGTCCTTAAATAGCAGGTCCTTCCCCAAAGGAGAGCTGAAGAGCTGGAAGACTTTAGATTTGTCTTTGCCATAATGTTCCTGTGTATAGTAAAACACAATAGTGATTGGCTACAGCAGCCAGGAAGGCTGCAAAAGGGGACTGAGGAAAAACAAAACCCCCAGAAAATGAAATTAAAACCATGAAATTTTCAAGATTCCAGGAGAGAGGGCAGTCAAACCTGTTCTTTCCAACCCAGCACCATCCCTACTCCCAGCCTTCTTGCAGTCATGCAACAACCTATTTCACAGGATATGTTTCCATGCCTGTCTCCCTGGTTGCGTTGACAGCTCACTGAGCCTAAGAAATGCAGTCTCCTTCAGAAGCTGACACTGTGAGGTTACCACTAAAACCCTTGATAGACTGATGGGAGGGCTAGACGAGAGGAGGTTGGCTCAGTACTGGCATTCTGCATGCTCTAGGCTCTAAGTAAAGCTGGCCGTGTGTGTGGCTTCCTTGCAATCAGCCTGAGGGACATTAGGAAAGAGATCATTTCCTTCTGCAGAGGTCATGAAAGGCCTTATGGGGGAGGGAGTATTTGCCCTTGGCCTAGAAGTCCTGGTTTAGATGGAAAGAAATAGAATTAAGCAGTAAGGAGCATCTTCATGTCACTAGGACAAAATGTAAGGGTCTGACAGGCAATAATGCAGGACTAGGTTCTGTGTGACTCTGAGTCCCTGCTGGGCACTTTTAGACAAGTGGATGAATGTGGCACAGTTACCACTATGTCCTAAAAACAAGGTATTCCATAGTGGCAAGAAGGGAATGTAGGAAAATGCCTCAAATCCAAGCAGAGAGCACTAAGCAGGAGAGAGAACAGCGAATTCAGTACCTGGGCCTGGTTGAGAAGCTCCCAGATCAAGTCTTCCTTGCCCCCCACACTTCGGGCCACAACAGCATGGGAAGGGACTTGGGCCAGGTGGCAGTCCTTATATTTATCTACAGGCATCCTCTGCATGTTGTCTGGGCAGAGCAGCTTATATTGGTCCAAGTCAGCTTTGTTTGGCACGTTCTCTGGGGGAAGAAAGCCTGGATGAGCCAACTGCAGACAGAACAGAGTCATGAACTGTAGTCTGTCTCCCCATCCCTTGCAATCCCAATGAATCATAACATGTGCGAGCTGAGATACCTAGAGCAAACATTGAGGGCCAGAGCACAAAAGGGAACTGACTTGCTCAAGATCCCACGACCAGTTACAGGCAAGAAAGCTTCTGATGCCTAGTACAGGGGTGACTGCCCCATACCCCACAACAGGTCTCATCTCAGCAGACCAATTTCAGGCCAAGTTCAGCCAGACATGGCCCCAATCCCTTGCTGTGGCAACATTGACCAGGAAGAAGGATCCCCATGTCCAGGAGGTTGAATGATGGAAAGAGGCCCAGGAGTCCAGGTGAGGACCCCATAGGCACACAACTCTGCACAAGTAGAAACCCAAGCAGTGATAAAGGAGGAATACAGTATGCTCATATCTGACTACTGTCCATGAAAAGGGGTACAGGGGAAAAAAAAAGAAAACCCACTGCCTAGAAGGAATGTGTAGATTCTCCTGTCACTTACCGAACACTGTTGAATGCTTGACAAAGGCCACGTCCCCAGCATCATCCATCAGACACCTGTGGGAAAGAAATACATTAGGAGGATCCCAGCAGGGCAGACCCTTCACCTCAGGCTTGAGGGTCTGTCTGATCACATCATCCAGCCCTGGGACAAGGGCAGAGACTGGTGGAGGCCTCTATGCCGACCCACAGAGGAGGAAGCACTATGGGGCACTGATATACCACTAAGACGGTGGGGGGTGGGGGCTGAGCTCATGGGAACTAGAAATCCCTTATCATGTGCCCCAAAGTAGCAAAAAAAATCACTGAAGATATTTTAATACAGAAAAGAGTTTTCAAGTTTCTGAAATGGAAGATAAAGACATAGAGTCTTACAGAGGAAATGTCCCTTGGCTGGCTATCAAACTTTAGGATATAACCAAGGTAAAAGAGGGAGTGAAAAATCAGCCACATGAGCTGTCTGCACAGGGACAATGAGGGAAGGCAGGAGAGAGGCCAGTGCAATGAACAGGAGACACTGCTACAATAGAAAGCAGAGGGACAGTCACTGAAGAATGGTCCAGACACTAAGAATGTGCCTGTTCCCTTAGGCTCTGCCCAGTCCAGCGAAAGAACACACTGGGCAAGTTCAAGGGCTCTGGAGAGATAGAAAAGACCTCCAGGAGAGGGGCTCCCTTGTCAAATGTCACAAGAAAGGCATATGCACTGGCTTGGCCTACAGAGTCCCAGCTGGATCACTGAGTCACTGTGAGGGGATTAGGCCTCCTGGACACCTCTGTAGACTGGGTTCTGCTATGGGCCAGGTAGGGCCTCCCAGCCTGAGGACATTGGACACTTTGGCCACCATGGAACAGCAGCTGGTCTCACTCACTTGAAGGCACCTGAGTAGCCGAAGTATGGTTCATGGTTAGAGCAGGCACACTTGTCCGTCCCTTTCCCCGCACATAGTTGACACAGATTGGGGAAGGTTGTCCGATCTGCACAGGGAACACAGCTGCCCGCGAAGAAATTGGACACTGCTGCTCAACATAAGACATGTAGCACAGGTTACAAGCAATTACAGCTCCCAGCTCCCAGTCTAGACTCTAGGGAACAGAGAGTGACTAAAGCAAAACCAGCACACCCAGTCTCAGCACATCCTTATGTGTGTTCACTGATCAAGATCAAGGTTTTCCAAAAAGGGACAAGTTAACCTTTGTCCTCCCCCCCTCCTCCCCAAGAACCAGGCCTGTGCCTGCCATTGACCTAGGCCTGTCTCAGGTTGCTATCAGACTGGAACAGCTCAGAGAGAGGTCTCCTCTGGGGGTCATATCTGAGAGATGGGAGACCCACATAGAGAGGTACAGGCCAAGTTCATGGGCAGCAGATAGCCACCAGAAAAGCTCCAGCAGAATGGGAAACACATCAGCCACAGACCGGAAAGAACCCCAGGAAAGTGATCAGTAGGGCCCAGAAAACTTGGCCCTGACTGAAGCCTTCTGTTGGGCTTGATGGCCTTCCCCCACCGCCACTTCTCAGGATAGCCTTTGGGTGGGTGTTAGGAGCTCAGAGAAGAAAAAACTCAGCTGACACCTCCCAAGGGCTGCTGGTGTGGCAGAACTGATCAGTTTAAAGCTGGTGTACCTCCTACCTCCACCCCCTAGACTCATCACACATGATCACCTGATCATGTCTGAGTGACCCCAGTGTGGCCTGTGTAGGCCTGCCTGATAGCACTCACCCTCTTGCCTACTTACCCCTCTGAAGAGATTCACGTGGCTCAGGCAGGTTCCAATAAAGTAAGCCCATGGGGATGTTCCACCCAGCAGACCTGCCAAGGCCCGTGTGGCAGGACTTCTTGCCTTTGAGCTCATTCAGTTTGAAGTCACTACTCTTCTTCACCACAGCCACAGCATAATAGTAGGTTTTTTTATCTGCCAAGAGACAGTGTGAAAGACCCTCAACCTGGGCCACAGGGAAACACTGCTCATCACTACTGGACTCCTGAGTAGAGAAAGGGAATCCACAGGGCACATATATGTTGGTTGGGTCACAAAGAGAGAGAGATCAGGAAAACCTGCCTAGACTAGCAGGGGGAAGAAAGGACTGCAGAGAGAACATTTGCAATAATAGTCCAAGCAAACACAGGCCTACCCTGGCCCTGCAGGGTGTCTGCCTACACCTACCAACTCAAACCCACCACGAACTTGGAGTTGTAACACAGAGACCACATTCATTCTAAGTATATCCTGTTCACTGACACAGGCCCAGGGACAGTTGGTTGCTCTCAGAGGAAATGCAAGGCTGCTGGGGCTCCAAGTATGTACTCTAGTGTGGCCTCTCCCCTGTGTGTGGCACCTATGGTTTTTGGAGGGCTCCTCTATGTAGCTCTAAACCCTACTGGTTAAGGTCAGGTTGCACACAGTCTTCTCTGTTTCTCCAGGGAGCACATTTCCTAGCCCAGAAGGTCAGTGTCAAGAGCCCCAGTCCTCAACCATCCCAAAGCCCCAGAGGCCTTGACTTGTGCCTGTGGCAGCTGATAAGGCCTCTCATTCCCCACTGACACCCAATAGAGAATGCTCATCAGTATTTAATCTCCATTACCTGCCTGGGCAAGACAAACTCAGCATCTACCAGGAGAGAACAAGAGCCACAAACTCTTTCCTGCGTCCCCAGGAAGAACTTACCCTCTCCTGTCCCATAGAACTCTGCCACTACAGGCTTTAGGTTGTAGGGAGTCAGGCCAGCCTCAAACACCAAGCCTGCATCCAGTGTCACAGCATCTGCTTCATTTGACTGAAAGGAAACAGACCAGATCCTGATGAAGTCCTTACTTCTGAGGAAGGTCCACCTATACCCAGGCAAGTGAAGGTGACTGGCAGGCCTTCTTGGACCTGGGGCCAAAAGAACCCTCACCTTGGCCAAACCACACCACACCACACCAAGAGCTTCAGTTGACTCCACCTCCCTGGTGAGGGGATATGGCCACCATATTCCTATTCCTCCCACATAGAGAAAGGAATGAATTATGTTTCTCTTTCCCCTGGTGAAGAGTCTGGTTCTTGGCCCAGAAACCTATGTGTGATCTTTCAAGATCAACATGAATTAGAGAAGCTTTACATGGCAGACCTCATGGGGGAAAGTTGCCCTCCCAACCCTAGACTGGGTACACTGCCCAAGCATAACAGACACTGAAGGAAGTTGCAACCATGCTCTTACACATATTTATATTGAGAACCCAGTTGCTTTCGTTTGGTAACCTCTTCATCTTGGGCCTTCTGTTGAGGTCTTCTTCAGGCACTTTGTGAAGCCCTCCTTATGGGGGAGGGGAGTCTTAAAGACACTTGTCTCCACTCTGATTCAGTACTTTGTACTTTTCCTTCCTGTCCTGGGACCCCATAACTACAAGAGTCTTGTTCAAGGATTTGGTACTTTCTTTGGGCTTTACCTCTTGTTTATACTATGAACTAAGGGTTAGATGCTGATTATTATTTCCATTGTGGCTCATTATTTGTTTAATGGACTACTCAGATATGTCACAGGTCACCACTGTTCAACTCAGCTCCATTTTACAGATGAAAAAACAAAGACACAGAAAGTTTGTCACTTCTCCAGGCTACATAGCTAGTAAGTCATGGAGCTGGGATTTAAAATCAGGTCGTCTGGGTTCATTTCTTCCATTACGGTTACTTGCTGGTTATTTAGTTAGTTAATCTTGGAGCAACTTTTAAGGGTTGGGATCGTTTTTGTTTTATTGTAATATACATAAGATAAAATTTACTGTTTAACCTTTTTTTAAGTGTACATTTCAGTGCCATTAGATACATTCACATTGGTGAAGGACAGCTCTATTCCACAACTAAACACAAAATATGAAACAACCTTTGTGGCCTCCTTGGTATCAGAAAAGGTAAGTATAACCTCTGGCCTCTCCCCACCCACCCCGCACACCACAGAACAAAAATTAATAAGCAAACAAACAAATTTCCGCAGAGCAATGAGATTGGGGCTTTGTGGCCAAGACACCAGGATGCTGATCAGGAATCACTGGAGCCTCAGAGGAATAGGAACCAAGGAGCCAAGGCCTAACTCATGGGATCCACTAGAGCAGCAAGGATTCCAAGGGGAACCTGAACCAGCAAGGAGGAGGAGGATTAAAATCAAGTATGACCTCCCAGATGCAGATAAACACACTCAGAAGAATATAAGCCACAATGCACAAGCATCAACAGGAACAACAGACTTGGGCCCTCAAAGGAGGTTGAAGCTGTCTGATGCAAAGTTGAGAAGAGCTGCCTATGAGGTATTTACTTTTCTATACAAATTGAAGGCTGCAATCAGAGACAAAGCATAGAAAAGGAAATTATCAGAAATAAAAAGAAAAATTATTTGAACTGGTGCTTCTGGAAACAAAAAATATAACTGTTGAAATAAAAAAGTGATGAATGGGCCATAAGTTGATTAGACATGTTTAAAGTAAGAATTAGTGAACTGGAAGCTATATCTGAAAAATGTGTCCTGGATGCTGCCAAAAGGAGGTATAGATGGTGGAAATTGTGAAAGAAGGATTAAAAAGTTAGATTAAAGAAGACCTAATATGTGTTATCTTGGAATCCTAGAATTAAAAAAAAAAAATGGAGGAACTGAAAAAAAGCCAGTATTTAAAGAGATAATGGCTCCAAATTTTTAGAATTGATGAAAAACATAATTCCACAGACCCGATATACCCTAAGCAGGATAGGTACCAAGATTTTCGCAACTGCAAATATCATAGTGAATCTATAGAATGTCACAGACCAAGGAAATGAAACCTCAAAATTATTCAGAGATGATTGAAGGAATAACAGGATAATACCAGACTTCTCCACAACTACAGTGGAAGTCAGGAGAGAGTGGAATAATATTTTAAAACAGGGTAAAAATGTCAAACTAGAATTATACATTCAGCAAAATTATCATTCCAGAGATTAAAGCATTTGCAGAGAAAACAAGCAAGCACCTGAGAGAGTTTAACACCAAGAGATTGGCTTGACAGGATCACCAAAAGAACATATTTCAAGAAGGAAACATATCCCAGAAGGATAGTGTGAAAAATGAGAAGGAATGGGAAACAGACTAAATGACAAAAATGTAGATAAATCTAAGTGTTCTCTTTCTCTCTTTCTAAATTTTTGGGTGTGTGTACACACACACAGATACACAAACACACACACATAAGTTTATATATAGTGTCTACAAATACATGAAGTATTTACATTGAGTGTTTTAAAAAAGATAGACATAAGGGACGCCTGGGTGACTCAGTTGGTTAAGTGGCTGCCTTTAGCCCAGGTCATGATCCCAGGGTCCTGGGATCAAGTCCCATGTTGGGCTCCTTGCTCAGCGGGGAGCCTGCTTCCCCCTTTCTCTCCCTCTGCTTGTGCTCTCTCTGTCAAATAAATAAAATCTTAAAAAAAAAAGACATAAAATATTAAATGGTAATATTTAAACAGGGAAGAGGGAAGTCTGAGCTACTGTTTCCCAGAGTCCTTTTATTGTTTGGGAAGGAGAACCAGGATTACTTTACTGTAATATATTGGTAAGCTAAAAGTATGTAGTAAAAATTTAAGGAACTCATTAAGGAATATAAATAAAGTGTTTAAATTCATTACCAGTAGGAGGGAAAGTGGAATAAAGGGAAAACAATGCAAATGAACAAACACATGTGCAAACTCAATTTTTAAAAATCAGAAAAGGAAAAATCAGAAAACAGGGGAAGCCTGGACTAAAAGAAATCAAAAAGTAATATGGCAGAAATAAGTCCAAATTTACCAGTAATAATAATAAAATAAATGAGATTTCACATAAAATAAATGATTGTCAGATTGCATTAATAAGATCCAGCAATAAACAGTTTTCAAAAGATGCACCTAAAGCAGAAGCACACAGAATATTGAAAATAAAGGAATGAAAAAAGGCACAGGAGAAGACTACTAAGCAAAGAAAGTTGGTATAGTATGTTAATATCAGAAAAATAGAGTTTAGTCAAAAAGAACTGCCAGATAATTTCTTAATGATAAAATACCAAATTCACCCAGAATGATATGGATTATTCTCTCATATGCTGGTGGTAGGAGTAGAAATTGAAATAATCACATTGTCAACTACACTCCCCCCCCAAAAAAGAGGAGAGAGCCCAGATGTCCCTCGACATGAATGGATAAAGAAGATGTGGGGTGTGTGAATATATAATGGAATATTACTCAGCCATCAAAAAGAATGAAATCTTGCCATTTTCCATGACATGGATGGAACTAGTGGGCATTATGCTAAGCATAATAAGTCAGTCAGAGAAAGACAAATACCATATGATATCACTCATATGTGGAATTTAAGAAACAAAACAGATGAATATAGGGGAAGGGAAGGAAAAATAAAATAAGAGGAAAACAGAGAGGGAGACAAATCATAAGAGACTCTTAACTATAGGGAACAAACTGAGGGTTGCTGGAGGGGAGGTGGGTGGAGGGATGGGGTAACTGGGTGATGGGTATTAAGGAAGGCTCTTGATGTAATGAGCACTGGGTGTTATATGCAACTGATGAGTCACTAAATTCTATCCCTGAAACTAACAATACAGTATAAGTTAATTTAATTGGATTTAAATTAAAAAAAATTTTAAGGAAATAAAGGTAACTAACTACATGGGTAAATTAAAAAAAAAAAAAAGAACCACATTGAATTGACTTAAAAATCAAACACTGCTGGTGGAAATGCAAGCTGGTATAGCCATTCTGGAAAACAGTATGGAGGTTCCTCAAAAAGTTAAAAATAGAGCTACCCTATAACCCAGCAATTGCACTACTAGATATTTACCTAAAGGATACAAACATAGTGATCCAAAGGGGTACCTGCACCCCAATGTTTATAGCAGCAATGTCCACATTAGCCAAAATATGGAAAAGCTGAGATGTCCTTCAACAGATGAATGGATAAAGAAGATGTGGTGTATATATATACAATGGAATATTATTCAGCCATAAAAAAGAAATCTTACCATTTGCAAAGACATGAATGGAATTAGAGGGTATTATGCTAAACAAAATAAGTCAGTCAGAGAAAGACAATTATCATATGATTTCACTCATATGTGGAAGTTAAGAAACAATACAGGATCATAGAGAAAAGGAAGGAAGAATAAAATCAGATGGAATCGGAGAGGGAGAAAAACCATAAGAGACTCCTAACTATAGGAAACAAACAGGGTGCTGGAGGGGAGGGGAGTGGAGAATGGGGTAACTGGGTGATGCGCATTAAGGAGGGCACTTGATATAACGAGCAGTGGGTGTTATATGCAACTGATGAATCACTAAACTTTACCTCTGAAACTAATAATACACTATATGTTAATTCATTAATTTTTTTAAAAATCAAACATATTTGGCATTGTCTTAAAAGGCAAATACATATCCCTTGGCACAGCAAGTCTGCTCCTACATATATATATTCAAGAAAAACTATTAATATTTGTGTCCTAGGAGATTTGTATAAAAATATTTGTCAAGCCCTGATTAGAATAACAAAAAGCTGGAAATAGCCCAAATGCCTGATGACCAGAAAAGAAAAAATAAATTGTGTTATACTAACATAATGGACTATTGTAGAGCTCTGAAAATGAATGAACAATGGCTATATTCAACGATGTGGATGAATTAGCATAATATTGAGGAGGGAAAAACAAGAAGACAACACATAGTAATGCCATGTTTATGAAACTTTTTACGAATCAAAACCGTGCAGTCGTTCATGCATACCTATATACATCTTAAAACTAAAATAAAAGGCAAGAAAGTTGTAGGATTCAATTTGCTCAGGATGGAGAAACACATCAGTAGTTGTGGGTTACACCACACTACATGGGTGCCATTCCCATAAAATCCAGTGCTGCCACACAACAGCCCTAGAAGTAAGCTATTGGTACTGATGAAGTTTTGAGAACCTGTGTTAGGTTCATGAATAGTATTATTTCATATTATCGACATTTAAAAATAAAAAGGGGCATGCATGGACTAAAACTGAACAAATGTCGTAATTCAAGGGTTATAATTTAAAGCATGATCATAACTGAGATCCAATTTAAAAACACAAGCCAGTTGTTTTTACCAAATGACTGATTCCTTCAATCATGCTCCATCTGGCAAAGTCTACCTCTCCCACCTCATTACTTTTTCGAGTCTCCTGATTGCTCTACTCCTGTCACCCTGACTTCCCTACAGCAACTTCAGAAAGCCCAGCTCTGCTGTCTCAGGCCCTTTGCACAAACTGTTCTTCACTGCCTGGCGTATTCCACCAATGGCACCTGGCAGGCTTATCCATGCTCATCCTTGGGGTCTTAGTTTCATTGCTTCCCTGTCAGGGAGATTGTGCCTGACACCCAGGCCAAAGCAAGTTTCTTCTGAAAGTCTCTGTCAGAGCATTCTACTCTTTCCCTTCATTGTACATCACACAATTTGGAAATTTACAATTTATTTGTTTGCATGTTTTTCTTCTCTCCTGACTAGACTATAAGCTCCTCAAGAGTAAGGAGGAAATTCACTGCTGCAGCCCCATTGCTCAGCACAGGGTCTGACCCACATTCAGATGTGCAGGGACAACAGTGAAGGAGTGAAGTGTTTTTAGAAAATCTAGAAAACAAAGAGATCAGCAAACATCTGCAGTTGGCACTGTATTCCTCTTCCCTGTGAGCATCATTCATCTAGTTCCCGTGATGTACCAAGAACTTCCAAAACAATGTCATATGGAAATTTTGATAGTAAACATTCTTGTTTTTTCCCTGAATTCAGAGAACTTTGTGCCTCAAAATAGTCCCCTTTTCAGAGTGTGTTGGATTTTAAGACTCCTTAAAGATAACCACTCCAATTTCCCTTTCTGAAGTGCTTTTATTAGCACTGGGGGTTGACTGTTCCACACCAGCCTCCTACCTGTGAGTAAAGAGTTGTTCCAAAATGACAGAAGAGAAAGTATGGATTTTATTCCACTCTCTTTTAGGCAACAGTGACTTACCGAAATGGCCTTGATGCACTCAAGGTAGGAGCTTTTCTTCACACAGCTGACAAAAGGACCATTTTCAAGGACAGTTTTCATATTTTCCATGAAACTGGAACACTTACTGGCCTCATGATTTGAGACAGTGCACCATCTCACAGTTTTCTCAGGGGAGACAGCCAGACACAGCCCTAGGAGAAAGAGGCCAGAGGTTGTGCTAGTGGGAGAGACAGAACACCCTCTTGAAGTCTCCATCCCCTCCATCCTGCCCTCCTCCCACTCCTCCCATTAACACCACAGAGCACAGATTCTGTTGCCTTCTGAGGCCGGGGACAAGAGAATGGAACCCTAATGGCCTCCTAGTCACCTGCTAACCACCCTGTGCTACCCAGAGGGATGCTGGCTTGATCATCAGCTCTCAAGTGGAGACCACAATAATCTGCTTTTCTCTGTTTTCCCTGCCTCCTTATCTCACCATCATGGGACTGCCAAGGGACATAAGCCTCATCAGTGTGACCAGACCTTTTCAGCCTCTTGAAGGCATTGGATTGATATGACAACTTGGGGAAGCTAGCAAGGTAGGAATTACCCAGCCTGTTGGTGGCCAATACTGGCCTAGAAACCAGGTCTCCAGACTTTTGTCTCTGCCCAGGGAATAAAAGAAGATGACATTCTGAGTTATTTTCCATCTGCTTGGCCAGTAGGTAGGGATAAATGATTGATGAAATAATGAATTTGCCTGTGATACTCATCTATCATCCTCTGTTCCAGGAATAACTAGAACTCCACATATTCAGTGGTTCTTCTGTTTCCAGTGACCCCTCCCTCAATTTTCATCAGTCTTCTGGGCTGCCATTAGGAGAAACTAAAACCAGCCATGTCTGTAGCTATTAAAATCATGTGGTTGCACTGCTCCCAAAGACCTCTATCATCTCCACTTTCTGTGGATAACAGCACAGGGCTGACTCAGGGAAGCTGATGAATATCCACAAAGCACAAAGCAGGAAAGGGAAAGGACAACAGTTCTCCAGGATGCATAAGGAGGAGCCACAGGGAAATCAGTGCCCAAACCACCCTTTATCCCACATCTGCCCATGAGAAGTCATGGGAAGCATCAGGAATCAGTGGCAGACCCTTCCTAAACTGCCCCTCCTGAGGTCTCATGGGCAGGAATTTGTCCTGAGTCCTGCATTTACCTTGCACAGCCCTATGAGGTGCTTTGAGGGTGGGAGGGGGCCAGGGGCAAAGGCAAGTAATACAGGGCCAACTCCCAAGGGTAAACTTTTCCAGGAGAGACAAATATCTAAACACAAGTCTCCAAAGGTATAACAAATGCACCAGGAGAGGCAGGCAAAAGTTAAAGGACAAAGGGAGCCAGGCAATCTCAGGAGGTGATGGGTGTGGTAGAGGCCATCCAGTTCACAGGCCCCACAGCACGGACTTGTGCAACGAACTCCACTCCACTGGTGCCTGGATCCATGGCCTCATTTACCCTCGCCTGACCCTCCCAGCCCCAGCCCTCTCACCGGTGAGGACCCAAGAAGCCTGGATTCAAATATGCTTTGAACCTCTCAGCAGCCCTGCTTCTTAGCAGGACATCTTCAGCGCCAATGGCACCCATGGGACATCAGACTGCCAAGGGTGGGGGCGCGGTCAGATCTGGGAGGCCTTGAATACCATGCTTAGCAGTTCAGACTCAACTCAGGAGGCCTCATAGAAGGGATCTGATAAACTATGATGGAAGTGCTCTTACTGTATTCTAATACAAGATTTACTGGACAAGGAGGAGGAGAGCAAGGAGAGGAAGCAAGGAAGCATGGAGGGCACGAAAGGGGGCAGAGGCACTACCAAGACCAGCAGCTGCGCGCAGGCGCAGAGCTGAACCTAAGCTGAACCAGGTGCAGGGATGCGGCGGGGAAGAGCGAAGGAAGTGCTCCGGGCTTCCAGCCCAAGAGTGGAACCCAGGAGCCTGTGTGGCCGAGTGGAGCGTGCAAAGAGCTACCGGGCTGGCGACTCTGCGGACCTTGCCCGCGCCGGCACTCACCCAGGACCGCGCAGGCCAGCAGGGCGCGGACAGCGAGACTCATCTTCCTGGGTCGGTGTCTAGGAGCCGGGAACACAGACCTGTGGGCTTCTGCGCCGTCTTCCCACGTCCGGTGCCCCTTTATCTTCGGCTCAGCGGGTCAAGCAGAATCTTTGACCTCCTGTGTTTGCGCAGCCCGCTTGCCCAATCACCCCTCATCCCTCCCCCTTCATTCCTTCGCCAGGCCGATCACCTCATTTCCTGAGCTCTGGAAAGACCCACGGATGGTTTCCAGCACAAAAATGCTGATTGTAAGGGAATTAAAGAAAAATCAACCCTTTGTTAATGCGTGCTCTCTCTGTGCCAGGAGCAGGGCTGCAGCGGGTAGTGGCGGGGGTTGGGGCCCGTGGCTCTGCTCCTGAATCGCAGGATGCCAGAGCTGGTCCTGCACCAGTCCTATGTATTCATTTCACAGATAAAAGAGGGAAGGAGCTACCCTAGATCCAGAGTAGAAATGCAGAATGATAGGCAAAGACCTTCCTGAGAGAGGGTGTCAGAGAAGAATAAAGCTGGCCTCAAATCAAAGACAAGTTCAACACCCTTCACTTGTTCCCAGGTGTCCCCAGAAACCCTGCTCCTGGGCTCTCAAAGGCCCTCCTAACTGAGGAATTGCTCTCTCTCTATATGCCCCACTAAACTAAAACTCCTGGATTAAAAACCTTCCTTTCCTCCATGCAGCCTGCTGGACACCTTGGCCTAGGGACAGATTCACAGGGGAGAAAAATTATCTCCCACAAGAAGCTACCCAAGAATGCGACGAAGAGTCTAGAGATTCAGAACAAAGTGATACACCAGCACAAAGCAAGGGGCCCAGGGGAGGATGTAGCCTGGTCTCAATGCCTGGGTCATCCCTGTCTCCCTCCAGCTAAGTGGTTTCCAACTGGCTTTGATTACACATCCTTATTAGGAAAAATAGTGAGGTTGTACAATCTGTGTATGTATTTTTTAAACTAATATATTGTGTGCATTTCAGCCATGTGAGGAATATAAATTTATAAAGCAATAAAACAAAGATGAAACATTCTTTTTTAAATGTTCCTTTGTTGGGGCGCCTGGGTGGCTCAGTCGTTAAGCGTCTGCCTTCGGCTCAGGTCATGATCCCAGGGTCCTGGGATCGAGCCCCGCATCGGGCTCCCTGCTCTGCGGAAAGCCTGCTTCTCCCTCTCCCACTCCCCCTGCTTGTGTTCCCTCTCTGGCTGTCTCTCTCTCTGTGTCAAATAAATTAAAAAAAAAAATGTTCCTTTGTTTATT
This sequence comes from Mirounga angustirostris, assembly GCF_029215605.1. Classification (NCBI taxonomy): domain Eukaryota; kingdom Metazoa; phylum Chordata; class Mammalia; order Carnivora; family Phocidae; genus Mirounga; species Mirounga angustirostris. Next base: position 125,768,094 of record NW_026991709.1, read on the forward strand.
CTGCCTTATATACACTGAATAATATCTCAAGGCAAAATAATACACTTAGGGAAAGGGCAAGGGTCCTGATAGTAGATGTAAGTCAATAGTCCAGAAAGTCATCAAAATAATTTTAGGTTTCTCGAAAAGTTACTTATCCAGTCTGATCAGATGATTGTGGTTTGGGGCTCTAGCTACACTAACTAATCTATACCAGTCCTTCTAAGATGTCAGTATTGTCATTTTATTTTTGTTCACTTGTGTTTGTGATATCAGAATCATATTCTAATTCTAGTTTCTTTGCAGAAATGTTTTTAAGGCACTTGTGCATTTTATGAGGTTTGGTGAGTTATACCACATCACCTAATCTGTACATCCAATTTCCTGGGCACGAGAAAACCACAAAATGTGGAACCACAAAAGCCAAGAACAAAGGACAGGTCAGAGAGTCGCAACCATCCATTACCCCCTTTCCCACTCCTCCCCTTTTAAGGTGTTCCCCCATCTTCCCTCAGACACTTTAGAGGCTCTACAAGACCTGTGTCTGTCTGGCCTATAGACCAGTGGGAGACAGTGCCAATCCTCATTCAAAATAGTAGTGAATATTCGTTTGTTAATCTTTCGCATTAAGAATAAATATAACTGGGGCACCTGGGTGGCTCAGTTGGTTAAGCGACTGCCTTCGGCTCAGGTCATGATCCTGGAGTCCCGGGATTGAGTCCCACATCGGGCTCCCTGCTCAGCGGGGGGTCTGCTTCTCCCTCTGCCCTCTTCCCTCTCATGCTCTCTGTCTCTCATTCTCTCTCAAATAAATAAATAAAATCTTTAAAAAAAATTATTTAAAAAAAAAAAAGAATAAATGTAACTGGAAGTTAGGTTATCTTTTCCCATACCCCAGTAGACTGTCTCATATACAAGCGGTTACACACATCCCACTTTAGAGAGCATAGCTATAGCGGGGACTTTCTGTTTACAGTAGAGACATAAGACAAGCCTAGACAGCCTGCCTCACCATTGAGGAAGAGTAACTGCTGCTGCCCTCCTTCGGTCCCTGCCCCTCATGGGCCCTCCTGCTTAAGCCATGGGAAACCCAGAATCATGGCAGGAAGGGCATATTCCTACATCCCCCTGCAGCAGGCATATTAGGGAGTGGTCTGGCTTCCTGTGGGAGACCTTGAGGTACAGAGATGAAGATGGAGGGAGAAAGTGAGGGGAAGGGCTGGCTGGGAGGAGTCGTCACAGGAGACTGCGCTCAGCTGATGCCTCCTTAGGCCATGCAGTGAGCTTGCAGGGTCTGCCCAGAAGTAGGAGGGAGAGTTGCCCAATGTTGAATAACCCACAAACTCAGGGAAGCTCCGTGGAGGCCATGGAAAGCAGATGGACCATGATTCTCGCCCCTGCGCCCCTACTGCATTTACTCTCATACCAGAGGGGTTAGTGAGCCCTTCTTGAGGCTGGGCCCCTACTGCATTTACTCTCATACCAGAGGGGTTAGTGAGCCTTTCTTGAGGCAACTCCTTCAGGGACAGGCCCACAACGAAGCCTGAGCCCCTCAGAGGGAGCACCTTCTGGCCAGTGTACTAGAAGCCCCATTTTAAAGATGAGATAAGGAAACTGAGGCCTTGAAGGATTAATAACTTTTCCAAAATCAACTGCTGAGTCAGATGCAAAATCAAGCAGTCTGGTTCCAGAGTGCATGTACCCATCCACCAGGGACACTGCCTCTCCCAGGAAATAGGGACATACAGAGACCAAGGGACTCATCTGGGATCACACGGAGAGGGACAAACAGGGCACTCCCAGCCCTGACATTTCTTCACAGACACACCACCCCACATTTCAGTTTGCAGAGAGGTTTGCCCATCTGGGAGTGGGCTGAGTGCCCCAACTGCAGAACCTCAGGCATGCACCAATTTATTATGCTCAGATGGAAGGAAAGTATCACATTTTCAGTCCTTCCATGTGCCAAGCACTATTCTGAGGTAAGATTTTTGTGATCTTGACCAACTACCTTGAGAGATGAGATCAGTTCCCCAATTTTCAGATGTGGACACTACACTAAAATGACACATCCTCCTTCATAGAGCTCTGGGACCTGAACTCAAATCTCCTAAGTCCCAGCCTTCTCTAGACTACAGCTGCCTTCTGGATATTCATCTTCTCTTTCTTTATCCAGAAATGGAAGGGAGCAATGAAGGGAAGAAAGGAAGGAAGGAGATAAGAGGGGCTGAGGGGAATGAAGAGAACTTCCATGACCAAGCCAGTCATGACCCAAATCGTCCACCATAAACTGAATAAAACTCTTTAATTTCAGTGGGATTGGGTCTCTTGTAGAAAGAGCTGAACTTGTGTGTACGTGCAGGGGGTGAGGGGTGGGTTGCTGACCTAAAGGGATGGGCAGGAATGCATTGGCTCTCTGAACCAATATTTGTTGTTTCCAAATGTTGCCTCATTTGCAAAGAAACAGAGCAAACAAAGAACTTCTGTCTGGTTGAACCAGTCCCTCTCACCCTTCCCCTCATTGCTTTCTGCCCAACACCAAGGCTTCTCCTCTGAAAGACCTGAGTCTGGGTCTTCAGGAAGGTGGGATCAGGTAGCCTGAGAATTGATGCTCATCGACCCACTACCCCACAGACCTACTGCTCAGGAAGTGTGTGGTGAGAGAGGTGAGAACAAAGGGCACTGTCCTTTTAGAAAAATGTCAGGCCGTTGAAATGCCACACCCCCCCAGCTCTCTCTATCTCAGTCCCCTCAGAAATCCCTGGACAAGGGAAGATTCTCAGGCTTCCATTCTTTTCCCAGAGGAGTCCATAAAAATATCATTTTCACAAATAGTCCAAGGCCAGACAGCTTCACCAGTGAATTCTACCAAACATTTAAGAATTATAACAATCTTACACATATTTTCCAGGTAATAGAAAAAGAAGGAGTACTCCCTGACTAGTTTTTGAGGCCAGTAAGTATAGTTTGAAAGCCAAAAACATCAAGGATATCATGAGAAATATTTTAAAAAATAACTTTTATGAGCATAGATGCAAAAATCCCAAGCAAAATATTAGCAAATTGAACCCAGCAATATCTAAAAAGGATACTAAATCATTAGCAAGTTGGATTTATTCCAGGAATGCAAGTTATCTTTTGAAAAATCAATCAGTGTAATTGATCACATTAACAGAATAAAAGAGAAAAATTATATGATCATATCAGTCAGTACAGGAACAGCATTTGGTAAAATTCAGCAACCATTCTTTTAAAACCTCTTAGCAAACTTATCCTGGGAAACATGTTTAATCCGATTGCGTGTATATGTAATATATATGAATACATAAAAGAAATGTTTTATATATATAATATATATATATGATTCATATATATATATACGAAATCATCATACTCAGTGGTGGAATGGTGAATGAAAGCTTTCCCTTTGAGATCAAGAAAAAGTTCTACTATTATCACTTCTATTCAACATTTTACTTGTGGACCTTGCCAATTCAGTCAAGTACAAAAAAGATATACTATGTACAAGAATTGAAAAGGAAAAAATAACATTTTCTTCTCAGGTTATTGCATTAGAAGAAACACAAAAGTGATTTGTCTCATCATCAATTCTGTTAACTTTGTTTGCTTGGTTAAGGGGGTGTCTGACAGATTTCTACACTCTAAATTTCCCTCTTAATTAATGAGTAGTTTGTGGGAAGATATGTTGAGACTATTTAATATTTTATTCCTCATTAGACATACACTGACTAGTTTTAGCATCCATTGATGTTTCTTGCCTAGATCAAGTATTACTATATTGATTGCCAAATAGTGATTTTCTGATTATATCATTCTTTGTACATTAATCAATTGGCATTCTAAAGTAAACAAATGCTTCCTGTTCTCCAATTATTTGTTTATTTCCTTTTATTTGTTTTTTTTTTTTTTTAAAGATTTTATTTATTTGTTTGACAGAGAGAGACACAACGAGAGAGGGAACACAAGCAGGGGGAACAGCAGAGGGAGAGGGAGAAGCAGGCTCTCCGCTGAGCAGGGAGCCCGATGCGGGGCTCGAATCCAGGACCCCGGGATCATGACCTGAGCTGAAGGCAGACGCTTAACGACTGAGCCACCCAGGCGCCCCTTATTTGTTTTTATCAGCATGGACTCAGGGGTTCCATCTTTCTCAGTGAGTTATCCTTTACTATCATTTTTTTTTTTCAATTTTTTAGTGTGGTAAAATACACATTACATAAAATTTATCATATTAACCATTTTTAAGTGTACAGTTCATTCATATTGTTGTGTGACTGTGACTATCCATTTCCAGACCTCCTTTTATCTTGAAAAACTGAAACTTTATACCCAGTAAACAAAAATTCCTCATTTCCGTCTACCCCTAGCCCCTGGTAACCATCACATTATTTCCTGTTTCTATGATTTTGACCACTCTAAGTGCCTCATTTAAGTGGAATCATACAATATTTGTCTATTTGTGATTAGCTTGCTTTATTTACCATAATGTCCACAGTTCATACATGTTTTAGCATATGTCAATAATTTCCTTCTTTTATAAGGCTGAATAATGTTCCATTCTATGTATTTACCCTATTTATTTATTTATTCATCTATCAGTGAACACTTGGGTTGCTTCCACATTTTAGTTATTGCAAATAATATGTCTATAAACATGGGTGTATATATATCACTTCAAGACCTTGCTTTCAATTCTTTTGAGTATATACTCAGAAGTGGAATTTCTGGATCATATGGTAATTCTTTTTTTTTAAGTTTTTATTTAAATTCCAGTTTAGTTAACATACAGTATTATGTTAGTTTCAGGTGTACAATATAGTGATTCAACACTTCCACACAACACCTGGTGCTCATCACAAGTGCCCTCTTTAATCCCCATCACCTATTTCACCCATCCCCACCCCCCACCTCCATTCTGGTAACCATCAGTTTGTTCTCTGTAGTTGAGAGTCTGTTTCTTGGTTTGCCTCTCTCTCTTTTCCCCCCCTTTGCTCATTTGTTTTGTTTCTTAAATTCTACATATGAGTGAGATCATATGGTATTTGTCTTCCTCTGACTGACTTTTTTCGCTTAGCATTATACTCTCTAGCTCCATTCATGTTGTTGCAAATGGCAAGATTTCATTCTTTTTAATGGTTGAGTAATATTCCATTGTATATATACACCACACCTTCTTTATCCGTTGATCAGTCAACGGACACTTGGGCTGTTTCCATACTTTGGCTATTGTAGATAATGCTGCTATAAACATGAGGGTGCTGTATCCCTTTGAATTAGTATTTTTGTATTCCTTGGGTCAATACCTAGTAGTGCAATTCCTGGATCATAGGATAGTTTTATTTTTAACTTTTTGAGGAACCTCTATACTGTTTTGTATGGCTGCAGCAGTTTGCATTCTACCAACAGTGCAAGGGGATTCCCCTATCTCCACATCCTTGCCAACACCTGTTGTTTCTTGTTTTTTATTTTAGCCATTCTGACAGGTGTGAGAGGATATCTCATTGCAGTTTTGATTTGTATTTCCCTGATCATGAGTGATGTTGAGCATCTTTTCATGTGTCTGTTGGCCATCTGAATGACTTCTTTGGAGAAATGTCTATTCATGTCTTCTGCCCATTTTTAAACTGGATTATTTGTTTTTTGGGTGTTGAGTTTTATAAGCTCTTTATGTATTATGGATACTAACCCTTTATCAGATATGCCATTTGCAAGTATCTTCTCCCATTCCGTAAGTTGCCTTTTAGTTTTGTTGATTGTTTCCTTCTCTGTGTAGAAGCTTTTTATTTTGATGTAGCCCCAGTAGCTTATTTTTCCTTGCTTCCCTTATCTCAGAAGACATATCTAGAAAGAAGTTGCTATGGCTGATGTCAAAGTAGTTACTACCTGTGTTCTCTTTTAGGATTTTTATAGTTTCAAGTCTCACAATTTGGTCTTTATAATCCATTTGGAATTTGTTTTTTTGTATAGTGTAAGAAAGTGCTCCAGTTTCATTCTTTTGCATGTTGCTGTCCAGTTTTCCCAACACCATTGATGATATGGTAATTCTATGTTTAATTTTTTGAGGAATCCCCATACTGTTTTCTATAGTAGCTGTACCATTTTATATTCCCACAAATGGTGCACAGGATTCTAATTTCTCCACATCCTCACCAACATTTACTACTTTCCAGGTATTTTTTTTTAATAGTAGCCATCCTAGTGGGTATGAGATAGTATCTTGTTATAGATTTGATTTGCATTTCCCTAATGATTAGTGATATTAAACATCTTTTCATGTGCCTATTGACCATTTGTATAATTTCTTTTCAGGAAGAAAAGCCCTTTGCCCACTTTTGAATTGGTTGGTTGTTTTTCTGTTGTTGAGTTTTGGGAGTTCTCTATACATTTTGGGTATTAACGGCTTACCAGTTACCTGATATGCAAATATGTTTTCACACTCTGTGTGTTGCCTTTCCCTCTGCTCATAGTGTCTTTTGTTGCACAAAAGTTTTAATTCTCATTAAGTTCAATTTGTCTATTTTTGCTTTTGTTGCCTGTGTCTTGATGTCATATCCAAGAAATCACTGACAAATCCAATGTCCTAAAGCTCCTGCCCTATGTTTTCTTCTAAGATTCTTTTTTTTTTTTTTTTTTTTTTTTACTTTTAGGCCTTAAGTTTAGGTCTTTAAATAATTTTTAATTTTTGTATATGATATTGAGTGAGAATCCAACTTCATTCTTTTATGTATTTATATCCAGTTTTCCCAGCCCAATTTGTTGAAAAGACTATCTTTTTAACTCTTAGACCTCTTGTGGAAAATAATTTAACCATATATGCAAGTGTTTATTTCTGGGCTCTCTATTCTATTCCATTGGTCTATGTGTCTGTCTTCATGCCAGTACCATACTTTCGATATCTGTAACATATGGTAAGTCTTGAAATCAGGAAGTATGATTCCTCCACCTTTGTTCTGTCAAGAGATTTTAACTATTCAGGATCACTTGAGATTCCATATGAATTTTAGGATTTTTTTTTTCTATTTATGAAAAAAAAGTTGTTAGGATTTTGATAGCATTTAATCTGTAGATTGTTTGGGGTAGTATCTACATCACAACAATATTAAGTCTTCTATTACATAAACATGGTGTATCTTCACATTTATTTATGTCTTCTTTAATTTCTTTCAGCAATATTTTGTAGTTTTCATTGTACAAGTCTTTCCTCTTTGGTTAAGATAATTCCTAAGCATCTTTGTGATACTATCATGAATGGAATTGTTTTTCTTAAATTCCTTTTTGGATTGTTCACTGTTAGTATATAGAAGAGAAACTGATTTTTGTTTGTTGATTTTGTATTCTACTATTTTGTTGAATTTGCTAATTAGTTCTAACAAAAATTTTTTGGGAGAATCATTAAGGTTTTCTAGATGTAAGATCATACTATCTGCCAGCAGAGATAATTTTACTTTTTCCAATTTGGATGCCTTTATTTTTATTTCTTGCCTAATTGCTCTTGATGGAACTTTCAGTATTGTGTTGAACAGAAGAGGTGAAAGTGAACTTCCTTGCCTTGTTCCTAATCATAGAGGAAAAGCTTTCAGTCTCTCACCATTGAATATGATTTCTGCGTTGGGTTTTTCATATATGGCTTTTGCTATGTTGAGGTAGTTCCCTTCCACTCCTAGTTTGAGTGATTTTTTGTCATGAAAGATTGTTGGATTTTATCAAATGCCTTTTATGCATCATGTGGGGTTTTTCCTCCATTCTGTTAATGTGTATTATATTAATTGGTTTTCATATGTGGAACCATCTTTGCATTTCAGAAATAAATCCCACTTGGTCATGGTATATAATATGCTGCTGAATTCAGTTTGCTAGTATTTTGTTGAGGATTTCTGAATCAATGTTCATAGGGATATTGGTCTATAGTTTTCTTTTCCTGCAGAGCCCTTGTCTGGTTTTAGTATCATAGAATAAGTATAATATCATATAATAAGCCTCAGAATAAGTTAGAAAGTGTTCTTTCCTTTTAAATTTTTTGGAAAAGTTTAAGAAGGATTGGTGTTGGTTCTTTAAATGTTTGGTAGAATTCACCAGTCAAGACATCAGATCCAGGGCTTTTAATGTTGGGAGATTTTTAAATACTGACTCAATCTCCTTACTAAATAAAAGTCTATTCAGATGTTCTATTGCTTCATGATATAGTCTTGATAGGCTTTGTGTTTCTTGGAATTTGTCCATCTCATCTAGATTATCTGATTTGTTGACATGCTATTATTCATAGTAATCTCATAATCATTTTTATTTCTGTAAAATCACTAATGTCCTGCTTTCATTTTCTGATTTTAGTAATTTGAGCCTTCTTTCTGTTTTTCTCAGTCAGCCAAACTAAAGGTTTGCAATTTTGTGGATCTTTTCAAAGAACCAACTTTAGGGTTCACTGATTTTTCTCTAGTTTTTCTATTCTAGTCTCTATTTCATTCATTTCTACCATAGTCTTCAGTATTTCCCTCCTTTTACCAGCTGAGTTTAGTTTATTATTTTTTCTAGTTCCTTAAGTTGTGAAACTAGGCTGTTGATTTGAGATCTTTTCCTCTTTTTAAATGTGTTTATAGCTATAAATTTCCCCCTTAGGACTGCTTTTGCTGTGTCCCATAAGTTATGTTTTCATTTCATTCATATCTAAGTATTTTCCAATTTCACTTGAAATTTTTTCTTTGACCCATTGGTTGTTTAACAATGTATTGTTTAACTTCCACAGATTCGTGAATTTTCCAGTTTTCCTTTTGCTATTGGTTTCTAACTTCATCCTATTATGGTCAGAGAAGAATCCTGGTATCATATCTATCTTTTAAAATCTATTGAGACCTAATGTATGGCTTGTCCTGGTCTGTCCTGGAAAATGTCCCATGCACACTTGAGAAAAATTTGTATTCTGTTGTTATTGGGTAGAGTGTTCTGTACATGTCCCTTTGGTTTAATGAGTTGTTCAAGTCCTCTATTTCCACACTTATTTTCTGCCTGGTTATTCTGTCCATTATTGAGAGTGTGGTATTGACGTCCCCAGCTATTATTATAGAACTATTTCTGGTGCACCTGGGGGGCTGACTCGGGATTTCAGCTCAGGTCATGATCTTGAGGTCTTGGGATTGAACCTTGCATCAGGCTGCATGCTCAGTAAGGAGTCTGCTTGAGGATTCATTCTCCCTCTCTTTCTGCCCCTCCCCTCACTCTTTTTCAAATAAGTAAATAAATCTTTTAAAAAATAAAAATAAGGGCACCTGGGTGGCTCAGTTGGTTAAGCAACTGCCTTCAGCTCAAGTCGTGATCCTGGAGTCCCAGGATCGAGTCCCACATTGGGCTCCCTGCTCAGTGGCAAGTCTGCTTCTCCCTCTGACCCTCTCCCCTCTCATGCTCTCTCTCACTCTCAAATAAATAAATAAAATCTTTAAAAAAATAAAAATAAATAAAAATTAAATACAAAATTAAAAAAAGAACTGTCTATTTCTCCCTTCAATTCCATCAATTTTTACTTCATATATTTTGATGGTCTGTTATTAGGTGTATAAATGTTTATAATTGTTATATAGTCTTGCAGTATTGAGCTTTTTATTAATATATAATGTCCTTCTTTGCCTCACATGAACTTTTTTGATTTAAAATATATTTTACCTGATATTATAGCCAACACTGCTCTCTTTTGGAATATCTTTCCATCCTTTAATTTTCAATCTGTTTGTATCTTTGGATCAAAGTAAGTCTCTTGTCCTGTGTATAATTGGATAGTGTGTTTTTACCATTCTGCTAAGTTCTGTGTTGTTTTTTTTTTTGACTGAAGAGTTTAATTCATTTGCATTTAAAGTAATTACAGTGATAAGGAGGGACTTACTTCTGTCATCATATTTGTTTACTATATGCCTTGTAGCTTTTTTATTCCTCCTTTCCTGCATTACTATCTTCATTTGTGTGTAGATTTTTTTTTTTTTTTTTTTTTTTGGTAGTGAAACATTTCAATTCCCTTCTCATTTCCTTTTGGATATATTCTATAGCTATTTTCCTTATAGTTACCATGGAGATTACATTTAACATTCTAAGGTTTTAACACTTGTTTGAATTTACATAATCTTAACTTCAATAGCATATAAAAACTGCTAATTTAAGCTTTGTTGTTCACCCCTTTCAGTTGTTGATGTCATAAAATTACATCTTTATACATCGTGTGTCTAAAAACAAATGGGGGCACCTGGGTAGACTCAGTCGGATAAGCAGCTGGCTCTTGATTTTGGCTCAGGTCAAGATCTCAGGGTCCTGGGATTGAGCCTGCGTTAGGCTCTGCACTCAGCAAGGAGTCTGCTTAAAGATTCTCTGTCCCTCTGCCCCTCCCCCCACTCGTGTGCATGCACTCTTTCTCTCTAAAATAAATAAATGGATCTTTAAATAAAATAAAATAAAAACAAATAATTGGTTTTTAATGCATTAGTTTCATATATATATATATAATACAAAATGTAAAGTTACAAATCATTGTTACAATACTAACTTTTATAATAGCCCATTTATTTTCCTTTACTGTGATCTTTATTTCAGCATAAGATTTCACATTATCGGGTGCCTGCGTGGCTCAGTCGGTTAAGCAGCTGCCTTCAGCTCAGGTCATGATCCCAGGGTCCTGGAATCGAGTCCCGCATGGGGCTTCCTGCTCAGTGGGGAGTCTGCTTCTCTCTCTACCCCTCCTTCCTGCTCGTGATCTCTCTCTTTCTCTCTCTCTTAAGTAAATAAAATCTTTGTAGAAAAGTACACAAAGATTTCACATTATCATCTAGTGTTCTTGGGTCTCAACCTGCAGCACTCTTTTTAGCATTTCTTGTATGTCTAGTAGTAACAAATTTCCCCAGTTTTTGTTTATCTGGGAATGTCTTAATTTCTCCCTTATTTTTGAAGAACAGTTTTGCTTTGGATATAGGATTCTTGGTTGACAGGTTCTTTTTTTTTCTTTTAGCACTTTAAATATATCAGCTCACTGCTTTCTGGTCTACAAAGTTTTTGAAGATGAATGTGCTATTAATCTTATCAAAGACCCTTATATGTGATAAGTCACTTATCTCTTGCTGTGGTCAAGATTCTCTTTTAATCTTTGGCCTTTAACAGTTTGGTTATTATATGTCTTGGTAGGGGTCCCTACTTGGTGTTCGTTGAGCTTCTTGGATATTTATATTTATGTATTTCATCAAATTTGGGACATTTTTGCCATTATTTCTTCATATACTCTTTCTACTCCTTTCTTCTTTCCTTCTGTGACTCCCACAATGCATATATTGTTCTGCATTTGATGTCCCACAGGTCCCTTAGGCTCTGTTCACTTTTCTTCCAACTTTTTCTTTCTGTTCCTCAGACTCTATAACTTCAATTGTCCTGTCTTTCAGTTTACTGATTCTTTCTTCTGCCCGTTCAAATATGTCTTTGAATCCCTCTAGTGAATTTTTACTTCAGTTATCATATTTTTTTTAGCTTCAGAATTTCTTTTTTAAGTTTTCTGTCTTTTTATTGATATCTCCACTTTGTTTATATATTGTTTTCTTGACTTTCTCCACATCTTTTAGTTCCTTGAACATTTTTAGGACAGTTGTTTTAAAGTTTTTGTGTAGTAGATCCATCATCAGGTCCTTTTCAAGGATAGTTTCTGTTGGTTTATTTTTTCCTTTGAATAGGCTATACTTTCCTGTTTCATGGTATGCCTTGTGATTCTCTTGTTGAAAACTGGAAATTTGAATCTAATAATGTAGTTACTCTGGAAATAAAATTCTCCTTCTTCCCCAGTGTTTCCAGATTTTTTTTTTTTTTTTTTAATTTCTGTAGGCTGTTTCTGTACCAAGGGTCTGATGTAAGTGAAAACCTAAGGTCTTTTTGATCCTACTTCTTTCCCTGGGTTTGTGCAGTAACTTTCTAATTTCTCTGGAACATATCATTGCTTTTGGATGCCCTAATCTTAAATGTATGGCTCTCAAGAGGGAGAAAAAGAGAAATATGAAAGGGGAAAAAGGTGTTAGCCTTTCAAATTCTCTGGAAGTCACTTGAAGGAGGAAAGACTTGCAACAATGAAGGGAGGTACAATAACAAAGGTTTCCCTGCTCTGTATCTGCACCTCCATGTTTAGAAGCAACAATCAGTGACCATAATACAGATCCCTGATATTTGCATGACAGGATCCTTGTTGCCCACCCTGGCTCCCACAGCTGTGTGCAGCGTTCTCTTTTTTTTTTTTTTTTTTAAGATTTTATTTATTTATCAGAGAGAGAGAGACAGAGGCAGGCAGAGGGAGAGGCAGGCTCTTTGCTCAGCAAGGAGCCCAATGTGGGACTCGATCCCAGGACCCGGGGATCATGACCTGAGCTGAAGGCAGACGCTTAACCTACTGAGCCACCCAGGCGTCCCCAGGGTTCTCTTGAAATATATGCAAAGCTGCCTGATGCAGGGTGGGAAGAAGGGGGTAGGTAGCCAAGGTAAGAACTGAAATTAATGGCAATTTATCTTCCTTCCAAGTCTTCTCCTAGATGTTGGAAGCCTTCAGTAGCCTCCATAATTCCAAAGTAGCTATATCAAACAGATCTTACCAGTGTAATTGTTGTCTGAGTGGGGAGACAGATTCCTGGTGCTTCCTACTCTGCTGTCTTCCCAGAATTTTCCTCCTTATTTATTTTTATGTTCAAGATGTTGTAAATTTGGCCACTGGGTGGCCCTTCAAGCTTGTTCCTGTATATATTTCACAAGCCCCATTATTTTTTAAGCACTTCACTTTCTGGCAGAATAAGACATCCAGGCCTATCTTGTAGTTTCCACACCAGCTCTGGAATCTCTGTTTATGGAATCTTATTTCTCTAGGAAACTTTATTCTTTTAGTATAGAATGGTACTTAGGAACCAAAATCTGGGAGATGGATGTGGTAACTGCTTTGGAAAGAAATTGATACTAAGATCTTTCAACAGACAGCTAGGAATGCACACACACACACACACAAAACATAACACATCTACAGCTATTTCCCTCTTTCCCTCTCTCTCTCTTCAACTATGAGTTCATACTAATTCCTCCAATTCCAATTGAACACCACGAAAAATCTTCTAGTTTTCTTCCTCTCCATACTTGCAACTTCCTTCTCTGACAGAGAGAAACCTGGATCCCAATATTCTCAATATTTTTAACTCTTTGCACACTTCCTCTGTACATAATCAATCTTCTGACCTCCAGCTGCCTCTTTGCCCCAGACTGTCAGGCTCCACGGCCCATGGCCACCTCAAGGACAAGAAAGGGTGGAGAACAAATATATATTTTTGAACTGAAGAAAAGAACAAAAAAGGAAGGAAAGAGAGAAAGGTAGGAAAAAGGAAGAGTAAAAGAGGAGCCTTTTTGTCTGTCTTCACAGTCATATGGTATACTGTGAAGGGCAGATACTAGGATGTTGTGCAGACTGAGGAGTAACTGAGCAAAGGTGGTCAGCATCATTCAATGTTACAAAGCTCTGGGCTTCTTTTTCTCAATTCAGTCATTCTTCTATAATATACTGGGAAAGACTGCAGACTGTCCTCATTTCAAAATCTAGAGATATCCATTCTGCAAGCAAAAGAACTTCCTAAGAAAACCCTTTCCTTGTCAGTATAATGTTCAACCTAACCCAGCCATACCTGACCTCTAGGCCAACAGGTGCAGAGGCCACTGACCCTGGAGCTGAGTGGACTCTGGAAACTTTCATGTGTAAAGGAACAAAAGTCACTGGTCAAAGGTTGGCATTAAGGGAAAGCTAGTCTTCTCTAGCATGCCATTTGCTGGACACCTGGACAGGCTTGGGAAAGATGGGAACAGGGTTAGGGGTCAGGGCCAGGGGCATAGTTTAGAGCTCCATGGCAGGGCTGGTTTCAGGCAAAATTGTGAAACAGGTAACATATTACAGAAGCTGCTTCAGTCCCCATTCCAGGGGCCCCTCTGACAATCGGCTTCTTCCTGACCACAAAGTGGGATACTAGGGAGGAGGTAGAAAGGGTGGGTAATTTTGAGAGCATGGTATAAATTGGGCCAGGATACCAGAATGTCAAGGAGTCTGGATTTTAAAATAAGGGAAGGATCTCAGGTATAAGAATCTGTTCCCAGAAGTGGAGTTTATTTCCATATTTGTATTTGGAAATCATCTACCCAGTGCAAAGCAGGAATGTAGTGGTGATAAATGTAGCATTAGATGGTGATAGAAATAAGCATGAGAAATGATCGCAACTGCAAAGATTAGGCCAAGAACAGAACATGGCCCTCGTCCTCCCTGACCGGGAACACCACTAAAGCTAGTGTGGTTTGGTCATTTACTTTATACATTCACTTGTATAGAATAAGACTTGTAGTTATTCAGTGAATTAGGCAAGTTACTTAACTCTCAGTGCCTCAGTTTCCCATCTAGAAAATGAGAATAATAATACCTACTTCATAGGCTTGTTATGAGAACTAAATTACCAATTAAAGTAAATCACCTAGTACAGTACCCAGCACATTATTCTCCTTCTTATTGTTATTTGTGTCATGACCAATATCTTTCCCCTTTAAGTCCTGTGTACACAGCACTGTCAGCCCAGCCCCTCGGGTCACATCACATCAGGGAATCCTACAAGCATGCTGACCCCTAGATCCTAGACAGTGTATCATAGATAATATGCCAGACAGAGCCTGGCAGCATTATTTTGTCTATAAAACTGGTATACAGACAAAATAATGCTGTGTGCTCCTTTTATTCACCTGTCCATTCTTGAGGGCAGGTACTAAGTACTATCATGTTCCATCTGTGGAATAAAATGGGTATGAAATTGGAGTCAGAGATTCCTGGGTTTAAATCATAGACCACTTAGAACTTACATGATGTTGGACAAGTTACTTATGTTTGTTTTCTCATTAGTAATAACAATATGAGGGATGCCTGGGTGGCTCAGTCTGTTAAGTGTCTGTCTTCAGCTCAGGTCATGATCCCGTGGTCTTGGGATCGAGTCCCGCGTTGGGGCCCTTGCTCAGCAGGGAGCCTGCTTCTCCCTCTGCCTGCTGCCCCCCCTTTTGCTCTCTCTCTTTGACAAATAAATAAATTAAAATGCTTTTTTTTAAAAAAAGAATATGAATACGTATCTTCTAGGGCCACTTTGAAGATTACTCAATGCTATTAAAGTGCTGGCCCTGCCAGTAGATGGCAATGACTATTACAAAACAGTTAGTATGGACTAAGTACTAACATGTTCAGTGACTTAATGAAGTGACCCCACATAATTTTTTAATGGCTGTGTCTATTGCTGATGGGCCCTTCGACAAAACATACCCTGTGAGACCATTTAATACGTTGACTTCATTTTACAGAGAGAAAAACTGAGGCCCAGCCAGAGGACGTAATAGGTGGGGTGCCCAGCAGGGCAGGCAAAGCTAGAACCTATTTTGCACTTGACATCCTGAGTCATCCTGTAACTCACTGTCCTGGAGGGTCATTCATAATTTCTTCCAAGGTTATTTAGGTATTTCATTTCCCATTGGTTTTTCACCAGGAGAAGCCCAGTCCTGAGATCTTCAGGTGGACCCATGAAAAGTGGCTGGTTACGCTGAGCATAGTCTAGTACTCGTGGGGCAAAACAAACAGATCACTGATCCCTCTGCTGCCCCACTGCAAACGCCACTGTTTGATGTCCCTGCTCTCCATGGGAAGAGAAGAGCAAAGTCCACTGGGTTTCTCAGCTGTTCCAAAGTAAACCTCTGGCCTATACAGATCTGTAGACAATTGGTATCAATTGCTGGATTCTACAATTGAATGATTTTACCCTTTTAATTGTTCTAAATGTTCCCACAAATAGGCCTTAAACACAAATATGTACAAGTTATCTATATGTATAATTTAGTAAGACTTATTAGCCCCATAGGGTAGAATCTGCCTGAAAACAGGTTAACTACCCTCCATCCTCACTCCTTCACCCCAGAGGAAAATGGTGTGAGGTACAGAAAAATCACTGGACTGGAGCTATAAATACACAAAAATTGTAGGTCAAGTAGTGTGTGTGTGTGTGTGTGTGTGTGTGTGTGTGTGTGTTACTAAGGTTAGAGTCCCAGGATTTTATTACATCTGAAACAGGTCCAGTGGTATCTTGAATATGTTGAAATGTGAAACATTATTTATCTGCTCTGGTCTTCTTTCCAAGTTTTTAAAATTCAGAGAAAGTAGGTGTAGGGTCTGTGACAACTCTTCGTCAGTGCCAGTGAAAGGTCTCTGTTGGACCAGGATCTTTGGGCTCCTGCCTGGATATGCCACTGAAGATTACTCACAGGTTTGGCTCTCCTGGTGGGGAAAATTGGCAGCAGAAATTCAAGCCCTTCAGAGCCAAAAGTCTCTGAGGCTTTGGACAAGAGCACCTGAGGACTTTGTAGCAGGTGAAACTCTAGGAGTCTTTCTGGAAGCACCAACATAAAAGATGAACATGCAGCTGGCTTCCTGGGGGTAGCCGGCAGGGAGATGACCTAGGAGTAGATGTGAAAATACCTTTCCCAAGAAGGACCAAAGGATCTGGAGCAATATAGATCTAGAAGTGGAATAAAAATTGCACTGAAAAGGGGTAACAAGGATGAAGGAACAAACAAGGTCTAGACCAAAGTAGAGAAGGGAATGAAACCAAGAAACCCTAGAAAGTAAGCTACTGTGGTTTTTTTTTTTAAGATTTTATTTATTTATTTATTTATTTATTTATTTATTTATTTATTTATTTATTTATTTATTTATTTATTTGAGAGTGAGCGGGAGAGAAACAGCATGAGAGGGGAGAGGGTCAGAGGGAGAAGCAGGCTCCCCGCTGAGCCGGGAGCCCGATGTGGAACTCGATCCCAGGACCCTGGGATCATGATGAGCTGAAGGCAGTTGCTTAACCAGCTGAGCCACCCAGGCGCCCGCTACTGTGTTTTTAAATAATGCACAAAATGACAGAAGAGGGAGCTTTGTGAAGTAAGAAAAACTTTCCGAAAAATAGCCTTATTCTAAAAGTCCAGGGAAGCAAATTTCACCTAGAGTTGAACAGAAAGTACCATACAAAGTTAGTACAAGAAAAAATAACATGTCTATAACATGTCTGACAATGAAAGTTTGCCAGATAGATTTGCCTACAAAATAGCTAAAATCTGCAATCTACACAAAGGTATGAAGAGAGCTGGAAACAATAAAGATGTGGGTAGATAGTAAAGATTTCTTTTTATTGGGGCGCCTGGGTGGCTCAGTCGTTAAGCATCTGCCTTCAGCTCAGGTCATGATCCCATTGTCCTGGGGTCGAGCCCCGTATCAGGCTCCCTACTTGGCAGGAAGCCCACTTCTCCCTCTCCCACTCCACTGCTTGTGTTCCTGCTCTCTCTGTCTCCCTGTCAAATAAATAAATAAAGTTTTTTTAAAAAAAATTTCTTTTTATAATTTAAAAATTTCATTAAAAGATAATCGATGATATAAAAATAATAAAATTATTGTCAAGTTTTTAATGTATGCAGAGGTAAAATATATGATAGCAAGAATACACAAATAAAAGGGAAATTAGTGGGGTAGTGCAGTCAGCTTATGCTGGTTTGTAAAAGTTGATTGTATGTATCTCTTCTAAACTCTGAATTCATTGACATCACTTTGGTAGCTTGAAATCATCCATGGTAAAAGTATTTACTTCATGAAATTGGTAAATGATACAAATCAGGGCCTTTTTTTTTTTTTTACCTTGAAGACCTGCTTGTTAAAAGTTTATCCAGAAATTGGGTGCCTGGGTGGCTCAGTTGGTTAAGCGACTGCCTTCGGCTCAGGTCATGATCCTGGAGTCCTGGGATGGAGTCCCACATCAGGCTCCCTGCTCGGCGGGGAGTCTTCTTCTCCCTCTGACCCTCCCTCCCTCATGCTCTCTCTCTCTCGTTCTCTCTCTCTCAAATAAATAAATAAAATCTTTAAAAAGAAAAGTTTATCCAGAAATCACTGATGAAAGTGGAACTGTAAGATTATAGGATCTTACATTATACACAAAGTGATATAACATTATTTTAAATTTATTTTTTATTGAAGTATAATTAACATACAGTGTTATATTAGTTTTGGGTGTATAATATAATGATTCAACAATTCTGTACGTGACTCAGTGCTCATCAGGGTAAGTGTACTCTTAATCCTCTTTATCTATTTCACCCCTTCCCCCACCCACATACTCTCTGGCAACCACTGGTTTATTTTCTATATTTAAGAGTCTGGTATTTTTGTCTCTTTTTTCTTCTTTGTTTGTTCATTTATTCATTGTTTCTAAAATCCGCATATGAGTTAAATCATATGGTGTTTGTCTTTCTTTAATTGACTTATTTTACTCAGCATTATACCCTCTAGGTCAATCCATGTTGTTGCAAATGGCAACATCTCATTCTTTTTCAGGGCTGAATAATATTCCATTATACACATGCACATACCATTCTTTCTTATCCATTCATCTATCGATTAACACTTGGGTTGCTTCCATATCTTGGCATTGCAAATAATGCTGCAATAAACATAAGGTTGCATGTATCCTTTCAAATTAGAATTTTCATTTTCTTTGGGTAAATACCCAATAGAATTACTAGATCATATGGTAATTCTATTTTAATTTTTTGAGGAACCTCCATACTATTTTCCACAGTGACTGTAACAATTTGCATTCCCATAAACAGTAGATGAGGGTTCCCTTTTCTCCACATCCTCACCAACACTTGTTATTTCTTGTCTTTTTAATTTTAGCCATTTGGACAGGTGTAAAGTGTTACCTCACTGTGGTTTTGATTTGCATTTACCTGATGATTAGTGATGTTGAGCATCTTTTCATGTGTCTGTTGGTCATTTGTATGTTCTTTGGAAATTTTTCTATTCATGTCTTCTGCCCATTTTTAATTGGATTACTTGGGGTTTTTGGGGTGTTGGATTATTTTGTTTTGTTGATGGTTTCCTTTGCTGTGCAAAAGCCTTTTATTTTTGTGTAGTCCCAATAATTTAATTTTGCTTTTGTTTCCTTTGCCTGAGGAGACATATCTAGAAAAATGTTTCTATAGCCAATGTCAAAGAAATTACTGCCTATGTTTTCTTCTAGGAGTTTTAAGATTTCAGGTTTCATTTAAGTCTTTAATCTATTTTGAACTTATTTTTTATATGCTGTAAGAAAACAGTCCAGTTTCATTATTTTGCTTGTAGCTGTCCATTTTTCCCAACACCATTTGTTGAAGAGGCTGTCTTTTCCACATTGTATGTTCTTGCCTCTTTCGTCTTTTTTTTTTTTTTTCTGGGCTCTCTATTCTGTTCTGTTGGTCTATGTATCTATTTTTGTGCCTGTGTCATACTGTTTTGATTATTACAGCTTTGTAATAGAGCTTGAAGTCTGGAATTGTGATACCACCAGCCTTGTTCTTCTTTCTCAAGATTGCTTTGGCTATCAGGGTCTTTTGTGGTTCCATACAAATTTTAGTATTATTTGTTCTAGTTGTGAAAAATGTCACTGATATTTTTATGGGGATTGCATTAATCTATAGATAGCTTTGGATAGTATAGACATTTTAACAATATTGGTTCTTCCAATCCAGGAGCATGGACTATCTTCCCATTTGTTTGTGTCATCTTCAAGTTGTTTTGTAGTTTTCAGAGTACAGGTCTTTCAACTCCTTAGTTAAGTTTATTCCTAGGTATTTTATTATTTGGGGGTACAAATGTAAATATTATTGTTTTCTTAATTTCCCTTTCTGCTACTTCATTTCTGGTGTAGAGAAATGCAACAGATTTCTGTATATTAACTTTGTATCCTGGTATAGCATTATCTGACACTAGTTTTAAGCTAAAGATAATTATTGTAAACTTTGGAGAAGACATTAAAAAATAAAAAATAGCCAAAAAGCCAATAGAGAAGATAAAATGTAATACTAAAAAACACTCAAGCCAATAGAAGGCAGAAAAGAGGAAGCAAGAGACAAAGAACAGAGGAAACAGATAGAAAACAAATATTAATAATTACATTATATATAAATGAACTAAACACATCCTTTCAAAGGGTAGAGATTGTTACACCAAATGAAAGAATAAAGACCCAACCATGTGCTCTTTCTAAGAAACCATCCTTAATATAAACAGATGGATTAAAGTAAAAGAATGAAAAACAATATTACCAAGCACACACCATTCACAAGAAATATGTAGTAATCATATTAATATCCAATGACATAGGCTTAAGAAGTATTACTACCCAGGCGCCCCAAGAGTCTTCTTTTCTAATATAGACATTTAAAATTATAAATTCCCAGGGTGACTGGGTGGCTCAGTTGTTAAACATCTGCCTTCGGCTCAGGTCATGATCCCGGGGTCCTGGGATCAAGCCCCTCATCGGGCTCCCTGCTCGGCGGAAAGCCTGCTTCTCCCTCTCCCTTTCCCCCTGCTTGTGTTCCCTCTCTTGCTGTGTCTCTCTGTCAAATAAATAAATAAAAATCTTAAAAAAAAAAAAAAGAAGACTCTTCTAAATAACTGATCTAAACTTGTACCGTAAGCATCTAAGAAAAGAAGCAAATTAAATGAAAAGTAAGTAGCAGAAAGGAAATAAGGGCAAGAACAAAAAATGACAGCACCTGGGTGACTCAGTCAGTTAAGTGACTGCCTTCAGCTCAGGTCATGATCCCAGGGTCCTAGGATCAAGTCCCACATCAGGCTCCCTGCTCAGCTTCTCCCTCTGCCTGCCCCTACACCCTGCTCGTGCTCTCTCTCTGGCATGCTCTCTCTCTCTCAAATAAATGAAGTCTTAAAAAAATAGAACAGAAAATGAGATAAAAAATAGGGAAATAGTGAAAATTAAAAAAAAATTTGTTCTTTGAAAAGTTCAATAAAATTGATAAAGCTATGACTAGACTGATCAAGAAAAATGAAGAGAGAAAACACAAATTACCAGTATGAAAATGGAAGAATAGACACATTATACAACCTATAAATATTAAAAGATAGTAAGGAAATATTTTGGACAAGTTTATAGCAAAAATAGACAATTGAAATGAAATAGACAAATTCCTTAAAAAACACAAATTTTACAGCTCTAGCTTTTCACTGGGTCTTCTTTAAGCCTTATACTTTTTTCTTTGTTATGTTCATGTTTTCATTTAAATCTTTGGGAATGTTTATAACAACTGTTTTAAAGTTCATTGTCTGTATCTGATAAAGGGTTAGTATCCAAGACCTTCTCAAACTCAACACCCCCAAAAATTAATAATCCAGTTAAGAAATGGACAGAAGACATGAATACACATTTTTCCAAAGAAGACATCCAGATGGCTAACAAACACATGAAAAGATGCTCAACATCACTCATCATCAGGAAATACAAATCAAAACCATGATAAGACACACCTGTCAGAATGGCTAAAATAACAACACAAGAAACAACAGGTATTGGCGATGTTGCAGAGAAAGGGGAATCTTCTTGCACTGTTGGTGGGAAGACAACTGGTACAGTCACTGTGGAAAACAGTATGGAGTTTCCTCAAAAAGTTAAAAATAGAATTACCCTTCGATCCAGCAATTGCACTACTAGGTATTCATCCAAAAGATACAAAAATACAGATTTGAAGGGGTACATGCACCCCAATGTATATAGCATTATCAACAATAACCAAAATATTGAAAGAGGCAGAATGTCCATCAACTGATGAATGGATAAAGAAGATGTGGTACATATATACAGTGGAATATTACTTGGCCATCAAAAAGAATGAAATCTTGCCATTTGCAACACGTGGATGGACCTGGAGTGTATTACCTAAGTGAAATAAGTCAGTTGGAGAAAAATACCATATGATTTCAGTCATATGTGGAATTTAAGAAACAAAACAGATGAACATATGGGAAGGGGGGGGAAGAGAGAGAGGGAAACAAACCATAAGAGACTCTTAACCATAGAGAACAAACTGAGGGTTGATGGAGGGAGGTGGGTGTGGGATAGGCTAGATGGGTGATGAGTATTAAGGAGGGCACTTGTGATGAGCACTGGGTATTATATGTAAGTGGTGAATCACTGAATCCTACTCCTGAAACCAATATTGCACTGTATGTTAACTAACTAGAATTTAAATAAAACTTGAAGAAAAAAAATTTTTTAAATCAAGTCCATTGTCTAAATACTATCATCTCTTTGGTTTTTAGGTGTGTGGGGCTTTTTTTTTTTTAAGTATTTATTTATTTGAGAGAGAGTGGGGGGAAGGGGCAAAGGGAATCTCAAGTGGAATCTTAAGCAGTCTCTGCACTGAGCATGAAGCCCAACACAGGGCTCCATCTTACAACCCTGAGATCATGACCTGAGCCAGAATCATGAGTCTGACACTTAACCGACTGAGCCACCCAGGTGCCCCTCTAGGTGTGTTTTTATTGGTTGATTTTTCTTCTGACTCTGAGTTACATTTTATGCTTCTTTGCATATCTGGTAATTTTTGCATTTGATGCTAGATATTACGTAAGCTATGTTTCCGAATATTTAGATTTTGTTGTCTTTCTTTATGTGTATTGAGGCTTGTTTTAGAAGGAAGTTAAGTTACTTACAGATCAGCTGGATCCTACCAAGGCTAGTTTCACTCTCAGTGCAGTAATAGAGCAGCCCTTCGTCTACAGGTACTTTATTTATCCTCCCATCCAAGGCCTGACCTTCAGTAAAATCCTTAGATATTCAATTAGGTCTCTTCACTCTGGTTATAGTAGGAACACAAATGATTCCTAGCTCTGTGTGGGTGCTGGGAATTGTTCAGCTTATAGGTCTCTCACAGTTATTCTTTGTCTAGTCTGATGGATTTCAATTTCATTCTACACTCATGCAGATTAGTATTTCACCAAACACTCAAGGAGGACTCTTCTACAGATGTCTTCTGTATACAAACTCCAGTCATCTTGCTTCTCCAAGCTCTTACCTCTGTTTCCTCAACTCAGTGTGACAGGCTTTCTTGGGTTCCCCCTCCCTGGGTCATCATCTGGAAACTTCCTCCAGGCAAAAAGTAGGGTCACCATCCTGCTTACCTCTTTTCTTTCCCTTCTCTGAGGGACCGGAGTCCTGTGCTGCTATTGTCCAATGGTTGTTTCATATACTTTGTCCAGTTTTTTAGTTGTTTATGGAAAGAGGGCAAGTCCTGTACTGGTTACTCTTTCACAGAAAGAAACAGAAGTTCACACTCATAAAACTAACATTTAACAATATATAACTTAGGGTCCCATTCAATATTTATTGAGTCATTACCATAAACTGCAATTATGGTAATACTAGATATGGCAGAATCTCTGACTTTTGACTAAGAAACTGACTTAATTGAGTCAGACTTTCGGGAAGTTGACTGTAAAAGGGTAGTAGGGTTCGATTTTTGCAGCAATTTTAATGTCTCCCAATTAATCTGAGTCAGGATTTTTATTCCACTTGACATTATGAATTTTAAATGTTCAAATATATTTTTAAATACACAAACTCATTCCTCATCCTTTGTTTTTATTATGTAAGTCCTTGATACTGCGCACACTGATGCTTTTATTTTTTTTGCACACTTGTAATCACCACTCAGGCTCCCTTCACACAGATTTATTGCTTAAATTCTATGTAAGTGACTCACCTCTTCAGTAAAATAAAGAATAGGGTGGGAAGATGAGCTAGTCTTGTGCAGTTCTTTAAGAAAGTACAATCTAATAGATATTAAATTTAGAAGCATAAATCTAGTATAAAGACATAGTTTTCTCCCCTCAAAAAATCTGAGAACATATAATGAAGTTTTCTGAGAAGACACAATAATTTTTATTCATTTTAATTTTTGTATCAGTTACAGCACATAATTATATAAAACAACTGAGGTTAACAGAGGCCCACATGCAGACAAGTGAGGATGTGTCCCCACCATATTTGCAGGCACTGAGCATCTGTGGTTAACCACTTTGATCGGTTTTTAATGTACATGAAATGTACAGGCATCTTGAAGTTCTGTGAAGCAAAACATAAGAGAAAGACTTTTAGGTACTTCCTGTGCTTACTAAACACAATTCTGTTCCTGTTTTCTAAGAGCAAATGCTAGGTAATAATAATTTTTTAAAAAGATTTTATTTATTTATTTGACAGAGAGAGAGATACAGTGAGAGCAGGAACGCAAGCAGGGGGAGCGGGAGAGGGAGAAGCAGGCTTCCCACAGAGCAGGGAGCCCGATGCGGGGCTCGATCCCAGGATCGTGAGATCATGACCTGAGCCGAAGGCAGATGCTTAATGACTGAGTCACCCAGGCACCCCAATAATAATTTTTTTAAATTCTCTCTCTCTCTGTGTCTGTGTCTGTATCTCCTAATTGATGTCAGTGCTATCCTTAAATACCTACATTTTCCTTTCCTCCTGCTCTCATCATCTCCAACACACAATATAATTCAACAAAAACTCAGGCACACTCCCAGCAATTTGATTATCCCAGCTCTAATTTTATTTCTCCAGCTTAATCCTTTTTGAGGCAACTATACCATTCTAAAACACACACACACACACATATACACTATGCCGTTCTAATACGTATATATAAAACTAGAAAGGGCACATACAGTGCTAACTTCATTCTGTTTCTGTTAATATTATTTATACATTTTACTTAAAATCTTTGAAAATTGATCCTCTATGAGTGATATATATAGGTCATTTCCCAACCCTCTCTCTACACTGAAGTGCTCACACATGTATACCTTTTCATTTTGTTAGGAAAAAAAAAATGGAAATGCACAAGTAAACAAGTTTAGTTTCCAAATGATCTCAATTGCACTCTCTTTCTCCTTCAAATGATTTGGTCATTTTTCAGGTAGTTTCTTATACTGCCATCTAATTGAGTTACCTCACTGGTAGGTCTGCATCCTCCTGCAGGGCCAGAAGCAAGCCTTCTCCATCTTTGTGCTCCCATCAGTACTGGCCCATGGCTTGGCACACAATGGTCCTTAATACAAATATGTTTACCTTGACCCCCATGGTATTGTTCCTCGGTGTTTTATTCTACTCACCAGAGTGTAAGCATTGTCCCATGTTAGCAATGGCCGTAAGATACTCTGGTCCTAAGTATTTTCGATAAATTGTTTTATCCTGAAGGTTAGCCAAACATGCCGTGTCATCGCTGAAGAGCAGGTCCTTAGTTGAGGATTGAAACATCTGGAACATCCTGTATTCAAACCCATCTCTTCCAAAGAGCTCCTGGGTCAGACACACAGACAGACACACAGACAGACAGACAGAGAGTGAGCAGCAGCACCAGAGAGCACGAGGTTGTGTGTTCTGCTTCAGAAGATCTAAGTCTACTGCACTGCTCAGCTCCAGCCCCCGGGAGACCTGGGACACAGCCAACAGTTTCAGAGGCACCATTAATGGCAAAAAAACACGGCATCTGGGTTCAAATCGTGGCCCTCACTTTTCCTTGTCGTGTGACTTTAGGAAACTTCTTTACTGTGTCAGTGAGCCTCAGTTTACTCATTTGTAAATGGAGATGGTGTATGTAAAGTAATTGCTAAATAAAAAAAGCTTCAAGTTTTGTAGCCACTGTATCACAATTCTGCCAGTCACTGCTGGATATTTTCAACTTCCTGGGTCATACTACCTGTCTTCTGCTGCCCAAAGCCCTTGCTGCCTTGCCTCTTCTATTCTCTACATGTGCCCCAGGCACCTGACCATTTCCATCTCTTCCTTCCCCTCCTCTTTCTTTGTTCAGCCCCCTACAGCCAAGGGGGCAGCTTGCCTTTTGGGAGACATGCCTTCAGGAGTCCCTGACCAAGAGTCTCTGGTTTTGCCAGTTCTCCCTGGGTTGTAGTCCTCTAACTAAACATGTGGGCAGCATATGCTAAGACATGGATTACTCATATGGGGCTCTTCCAGGAATGGGGCATATGAGTGTGATAGGCAGCTAAGGCTTTGGGTTTTCCTTAAGATTTAGGCATCCTGCTACTTCATAGCCCTTGTTGGCTGCCTGTAGAGGTCATAAGTTGTCTGAATGTTGGCTTTTGAACTTTCATGAAGCCTAAAGCAGAGCTCAGCCTGCCCAGGTTCAGTAATGCATTGGGACCCACCCTAAGTCAGGTAGAGTAGCCTCTAGTCTGCTTTTCCCACATATAATTCCTCACTCTAGTGTGAAGGGCACTGAGCCAAATCCCTTATTTCTGTGACAGAAGAAGAAAGAGATAACTCTCATGGAGGAACTAAACAAGTCCAGGAGATACCAGGAGTCTGCCCAGAGAGGTAAGTGAGTCTTAGGGAGACCCTTCAGATACTCATGTGTCCGAAGCTTTTTCAGTCCATGTTGATATCCTAGACACCCCCAGAGCACAAATTGAACATAGTTACCAGCTAGCTTTCTGCTTTCCTCAGAGGCAGGGCTGTGAGAATCTGCCCAGGGAGAAAGGGTGTGAGACTGGGCTGGGTGTCAGTTCTGGAGGTGACCTGAGTACTCAGCTGGGGGGACCGTGTAGAAGGACCTCCTGTGTGCCCATACCTGTTGATTGAAGAGCATTCTGCTAACAAAAGCTGCCTTATCTTTCCTTGAGACCACAGCATGATTTGGGACTATGGCCAGGTTGCACCTCCAAGCTTCAGTCACAGGCTTCCTGGTACCATCAAGGCACAGCAGCTCAAAGTCACCCAGCTTCAGATCCTTAGCCCATGCTTCAGGGCTCTTTCCTGGGGAGGAGGAAGGTTGGTCAGCCACAGCTGACAGCTTTGGTCAAGGTGCCCTCCCCGGGGGGATGTGACCAACCACCAATGTCTGGGAGAATCACAGAGACACAGAAAAATGAAATAATTAAACTTTAAAAATAGAAGAAAGAGAAAAATGCATAGTTATAAATTCATAGCCTCTTTGGTTAGTGCCTTTTCAGTCCTGTTAAAGGCAAAAGTTTCTTAAACAGGCCTAAAAAAGCACTAGCCAGAAAGAAGATTGATAAGTTGAACTACATTAAACATTAAAATACCTGTTCATCGAAAGACATCATTAAGAAAGTGAAAAGGTAAGCCTTTCAGAGAGAAACAAGGTATTGTCAATCATATAGTTGACAAAAACTTGTATCCAGAATATATAAGGAACGCCTATAAATGAAGAGAGCCAGCCATGCTTTAATAAACTTCCCTAGTTGCCCGATTGGGGAGTGACTTCCTGGGAGAGACCCAGACTTTTTCCAAGGGAGGAAATGACAGCACAGGCACATACCGTCAGTGTTCTGGAAGACGGTGATCTCCTTCACAAAGGCCACGTCTCCCTTTTCAACCAGACACCTGCACAGCAAGCGTCAGATCAGTGAGGAGCTCCAATGGGAGTGGGAGGGAGAGACACCCAGAGGGAACCACTGAGAGGCTCACACCCCCTCCACCTGAGGCCAGTGGGCACACCTAATGCTTACCACATCCACACACACAACTGTAACACTCGGGCTGTCCCAGAGACTTCGAGGGGAAATGTAATAATAAGAAGAAACCTGCTGGGTGCCTGGGTGGCTCAGTTGGTTAAGCGACTGCCTTCGGCTCAGGTCATGATCCTGGAGTCCCGGGATTGAGTCCCACATCGGGCTCCCTGCTCAGCAGGGAGTCTGCCTCTCTCTCTGACCTTCCCCCCTCTCATGCTCTCTATCTCATTCCCTCTCTCAAATAAATAAATAAAATTTTTTAAAAAAAGAAGAAGAAACCTGCTTATTTTGTTTCCATTGTAGATAACCACTGTTTGGTTCCTTATTTTAAATACGGATCATTTTCTCCAGAGGAGATGTTTGTGTTCTCCTATTAATAGGAATATTCAAGAATGACTTTCTGGTCAGATCAAAACTCACACCAGAGATTAAAATCAACATGGAAGACATGATTTTGAAGGAGCCTTTTCACATCCATACGCCTAGTCAGCCTTAATGCTCAGTAGTGAATGTGCATCACTAGATATGTGTTCACACTTAATTCCCAGAAAACTGTTCCTCTGTGTTTAAGGTCCATTCTTTATGAGAAATGTCAAACACATTAACAATCAGTACTATGACATCCAATCAGTTGGCAATTGACATTAGTGATTGGTTATCAGGAGCACCTCTCCAGTTTTCTCTCTCTCCTAACTTCAGGTCCCTCTATACTTAGCTAGGACTAATTACTCCTATTCAATTTTCCTAAGCTCCCTTTGCCCCATTTCTTTCCTCTTCCTGCCCTTCATATAATCCCAGTCCTGAATAAGCATGATGGTCTGCCTCAGGTGTCTGTATCTCAGCAGGGAGGCAGAGCAGAGAAGCTCCTGATCATTCATTTCTCCTGGGCATTCCTGCTTTCCTCACTCTACTCTAGATCTGTGTTTCTCTACGTGTGGGCTGGGATCAGCAGCATCGGCACCAGCTGTGAACCTGTCAGAAATGCACATTCTTGGGGCCCTACCCCAGACCTACTAGATCAGAAACTTCTGGGGGTGGGGTACAGCAATCTGTGTTTTAACAAGCCCCCTAGGAGAATCTGTGCTCTAGTGGTGAGAACCACTGTTTGAGATAGCCACCTCCCCATTCCACAGAGCAGTGACTAAAATGTTTTTCAAATTCCTGCATGCGTCTGTCTCTCCACATACCCTCTCCCCAACACTCACTCTACCATGTGCTCCTGCTTCCCAGAGAAAATACAGCTATCGTGACATGAGCTTTCTACCAGCCTCCCTCTGCCAAAGCTGTCAGCCTAAGTCTCCAGGGCTCTTTTCCTGCCCTCCAGGCACAAAGGAGTGAAGGTCTCCCTCTCTACAACAGTGTCCTCCCCAGGTGTCCTGCATCCCATCCCCTCAGGCACCTTCTGATAGTTATCCTCTCTCCCTTATGCAATTGGAGTCTTTCTCCATTCACTGGGCTCTTTTCATCAGCATTCATACTTCTTTCCTTTTTTGAAAAGCAATAATCCCTGTCTCGATCCCACACTGCCCTTAGCAATGGGCCTCCCTCCCCAACTCATCCAAACACCTAAAAGGAATCACTGCACCTGTGATCAGCACCCCTTCACCCCACCCTCACCGACCCCTGCCAATCAGCTTATGGGACTGACTCACTATTGAATCTGCTCCCACCAGATCCAGGGGCCAGTTCGCCACACTCATTTATTTGATCTTTCAAGTTCATCTTTCCCCAGTTTGAAATGTTATCTTTGTTATACGCCAAATATAATGTGTCCATGTATAAGTCTTTGAAGTCTATTCTCTTCCACTGATTTGTCATTCTTCGACACAAACCAGGCTGTACTGATCATAGTCTTACAGTATTATATAGTATTAAATGTGATTTTTATATCTAGGAAGACAAAATTCCCCTTGTATAATTTTATTTAAAAATTCTTGACTCTCGTTTGGTCTACCCAGGTCACTACCACAGCACCCTCCTTGTTCCTTTGCCGCACTCAGCACAGTCAGGAAGTGATTGACCCTTATTTATATGTTTATTGTCCTACTCTCCCCCTGAGATAAGACACAGGCGACAGGGGAGCTACCTGTTTCTTATTGCTGCTATAACCCCTCTACCTAGACCAGTGCCTGCCACATAGTAGGTGCTCAATAAAGGTTTCTTGAAGGGCTGGAGCAGCCCAGGAATATCTATTTTTAAAATGTACTCATCAGCCAGGTGTAAGAAGCACATGTCCAGTACCCGTCCTCTGATTTTAAACTGGCGCTCTGAAAGATTCCGTGACTTGTCCACAATCACACAGAAGAAAAGAACAAAAGTAGACCCAGGGTTGTGATCCTGCACCCCTCATTCTTGCCTCTCCTCAGGTGCCCTAAGTCAGCTGGGTCTGCAGAAAAGCGCTCCAGAAAGGAGCTGGGCTTGAGTCCTTAGAGCCAGTGGGAATTTGCCGTTCTGTTTTCTAATTCTGGCTCCTCCTAACTGTAGCAGCCAGATCCTGGGGTGATGGAAAAGATGAAAGGACAAGAGGTTCGCTGGGTTGGTGCCCAAGAGAAAGGTGGTGCACAGACACTACTCGCCTGAATGCCCCGCTGAAGCCATAGTATCTCTCGTGGTGGTTGGGGGCACAGGTGTGGGCTGGGCTGCTGCCACCACTGCACAGAGCGCAGAGACTGGAATCTGGGTCAGACCCAGGGGCACAGCTTTGACTGAAGAATTCATCTGTGCAGGAAAACACAGGAGGTCAGCTCTTCTTGCCTGTGTTGGCCAGAAAGCCTCCGATTTTGTCCCTAGAGTTGCTTGAATGGTGTAGAGACACATTTGGGTGTTTGGTACCATATTATTACAAAGAAGAACCTTACAGAATAAAAAAAAAAAAGTTGCAACTAGAGCAAAGTGAAGGGGGACTGGCTGAAGTTGGGACAAGGGTCTGTGGAACAGAAATGGCACAGGGTGGGAGGTGTGGAAGGATAGACACAGATGCAATTCTAAGAGAGAGAACAAAACTGAAAGCCCCACCCGGTCGAACCTCTCCCACATTTTCCCTGACCTCTGCTGCCCTTGCCCTCCCTTATAAGGTATTCCATCTTGACTCCAAATGCAGGAAGGGGCTGAGAGGCTCAGCTGCCAAGCCCTGTGCTGGGCCCCAGGGCACTGCGGTGAGGACATCACATAGGCCCTGTGCTCCTGGAACCCAAGTCCATGAGCAACAGTCATAACTCAAGTAGCCACACTAGTGAATTCATACCCCCCACCTCCTACCCGGCTTGCAATGGGAAAGAAGAATATGGTTCTACATGGTTGTACATAAAGGAACCTGGTAAAGACCTGGGAATCAGGGAGAGGCCTCAAGTCGAGAGATGAAGAATGAATAGCAATTACTTAAGTAAAGGGTGAAAGGACAAGAGCTTTCCAGACACGGAGCAGCATCTGAAAAGGCCCAGGGCAGGGGTGGGGAGTGAGGGCAAATAGCATGGAAAGTTCAATAAGAGGCCATTGGTCTAGACCATCCAGTACAAGAGTGAGTGGAGAGGAGGCAAGGTCCAGACCCGCTTTTACACCTTTGTATAAATTTTGTTCTTTATCCTTAGAGAAATCAGGAGCTTCTGAAGGCCTACAGCAATGCTGGACCAGGGGTAGTGGGCCGGATATAGCCAGATCTGCACTTTGCAAAGATTGGTCTGCCAGTGGGATGAATGGAATCCAGGGCAGATGTGGGGTGCAGGGGTGCAGTAGTCCAGGGGAGATAAGGACAGCTTGGACTAGAGTAACACAAGGGGTGGGAGACAGTAGAGGGGGACATCACTGGTGATGGATGGGTACGTGGAGAATGACAGCTTGGTTTCCCGCTGGGGCAAGTGGATGGATGTAGGGTCCTCCACTGAGCTAGGCAGCTCTGGAGCAGACTCAGCAGAGATGATACATTTTGTTTTGAGCTTAATGTGCTTTTGAAATATCCAATTAGATAACGTCAGATAGGCAGTTCAATATACACAGGTGTGGAGGTCAAAAAGAGATCTGTGCTAGGGATAAAGATGTAATAGTTATCAGCATATAGATATAACAATAATAGTGATAGCAGCAAACATTTATCTAGTGCTGGCTATGTGCCTAGTTTTTTTTTAAAATTTTTTATTGTTATGTTAATCACCATACATTACATCATTAGTTTTTGATGTAGTGTTCCATGATTCATTGTGTATAACACCCAGTGCTCCATGCAGAACGTGCCCTCTTTAATACCCATCACCTGGCTAACCCATCCTCCCACCCCCCTCCCCTCTAGAACCCTCAGTTTGTTTTTCGGAGTCATCGTCTCTCATGGTTCGTCTCCCCCTCCGCTTTCCCCCCCTTCATTCTTCCCCTCCTGCTATCTTTTTTTTTTTTTTAACATATATTGTATTATTTGTTTCAGAGGTACAGATCTGTGATTCAACAGTATTGCACAATTCGCAGCACTCACCATAGCACATACCCTCCCCAATGTCTATCACCCTCCCACCCCCCACCACTCCAGCAACCCTCCGTTTGTTTCCTGAGATTAAGAATTCCTCATATCAGTGAGGTCATAGGATACATGTCTTTCTCTGATTGACTTATTTCGCTCAGCATAACACGCTCCAGTTCCATCCACATCGTTGCAAACGGCAAGTGCCTAGTTTTGTATGTATAGTATTATTTGCTTAGATGGTAAACGAGGCATGGATGTGAGTGCCTGCAGATTGAGTTAGGGTGGGGGAAGAAAGTTGCTTTAAGCAATTGAAACATTTATTAACCAGATTGGGAGAGGGGGCTTTGTAAGGGTGGGAGAAAAACCAAGCCAGTGTTTTCACAAAAGCCAGAAGATAGTGTTTTAAGGTGATCTGAAGAAAGAGAAGTAACAGAGGAATGGCCTGGAGCATGACCTTCCAACTGAGCAACATGGAGGTCACCGTAGCCTTGACCAGAGTCCTTCCTATGGAATGATGCAGAGAAGCCAGAGGACAGGGAGTGGAGGAGTGAGTGGGAGATGAGTGGCTCAGACCATGCTGTTAAGGAGTCTGGCAGCAAGGGGGAAGAGAAACAAGTCAGAAGCTGGAGGAGACTGCTGGGAGAGGGAGGACTTTTAAAGATGGAAAACACTGACGTTGAAAGAAATTGTTGGCTATACTAGAATGAGAAGTAGTAACCAAGGGTATGAGGCTCTAGGGAGGGGAGGCCCCTTTTCTGTAGGCCCACACCCAAAGTACAGGTGGAGGGAAGCTGAGCGGATACAGCCATGAGGAGGCCCACAGCTTTGGCAGTGGGATGGTGAGGGGGAACCTTTCTGACCCTTTCAGTTGTCCGTTGCAGCTGAGATGAGTCATGTGCTGAGAACGGGTGGTAGATGGGTGTTGGCTGGAAACGTGTGGACAGCGAGGACATTAGGATAATTACTGCGAAGTACAGGGGTGTGGAGGAGCAACACAGTGAGGGTGTGCCTGCCCGAGGCCCACCGGGGCCAGCTTCTGGACCATTTCCAGTGGAACGAACTGATCTACCCTGTGACTTCTCCAGCCATGTTTAGCTGCTAAGGACATGAAGCTTCCTTAGCTGCTAAGCGAGTGAAGGGAGCAGGTAATGGGGTTCATGCAGAGGTGGGATTTGTCAGATGGCTGGGAAAAGCAGGGCACCGGGAGCCTTTTAGGTATTGGCAAGACTACTGCTAAAATGATAGATCTGAGACTCTAAGGGAGATAAGGATGCAAGCGAAAAAGCACCCAAGGACTTACTGGTATATGGTTTTCAATTTTTACAAAGCAGCTAATCTGGTTTATATGGGAAAACAACACACACACACACACACCACTCTTACTCTGCAACCCCAGGCTTGTTCCCTGAGCCAGTTGTAAAACATAAAGAATAGGGTATTTCCCTGATATCTACCCATTGGGCCAAGCCACTCCCCTCAGAAGTAAGGAGGTGAGGAGAAAGGGAAGCACCTGCTCAAGGACAGGTGAAGCTCACCTGTAATGTCTGCCCAGCCCTTGACCCCACTATCAATTTATGCCATCCCTTGACATTCCTTGTCATTGAACTGAATTCCTGTCCTACGCAGGTACAGGCTCAAGGAAGGGGCTGCTGCACCGCATCACAGAATACACTTACCAAATTTACAGGACCCGGTTTTGTTGTATATCAAACCCATGGGGATGATCCAGCCTGCAGAAGTACCAACTGCGGGGTGGCAGGACCTCCTGCCTTGCAGAGAGCCCCAAGTGACGTAGGGATCTGATTTCTTAACCACTGCCACGACATAATGACCTGGCAACAGAGATAACAAAATGCAATTTCAGTAGCTCCAGGACCCTCTGAAAATGTATTCTAGAGCTGCTACAGTTAGCCCCTGCCTGCCCCTCTCCCAGGGGAAGGGGAATGCCTTGAACACCTCCCCTTACTCTAGCAGAAGACCCTACCAATAACTATCATTATTAGGTATGGGGCCAAACAGTCTGCCACTACTGCTCTCCAGACATTTCTACATACAGACATCCAGAAATATTTACACACATACTTCATACTTTTTCAATGGATTCCTGCTATACATTCTTTACTGCGAGATGCTTTATTCTCCCTCCGTGATATATTGTGAGCACCTTTTTGATTCAGCAGAAGTAGATATAGCTATCTCATTCTGTTTATTGGTTGAACCTAAGTTATGTTCCACTGTATGGAAGTACCATATTTTGTAATCCCCCCACTAGTGGGCATTTACAGTGTGACCCACTTTGCCATATTACAAATCACCTATATAAATCTTGTACATATAAGTGTGTGCCTGTTGAAATACTTTTGTTGAGGGCACCTGGGTGGCTCAGATGGTTAAGCGTCTGCCTTCAGCTCAGGTCATGATCCCAGGGTCCTGGGATCGAGTCCCACATCGGGCTCCCGGCTCAGCGGGGAGCCTGCTTCTCCCTCTGACCCTCTCCCCTCTCATGCTGTTTCTCTCTCGCTCGCTCTCTAAAAAATAAATAAAATCTTTAAAAAAAAAAAGAAATACTTTTGTTGAAATCCAAAAGAAAGAGCTTTAATAACTTCTTTTTTAAAGTCTCTGATTTTCTAGATTTATGATAACATCATTTTCTAATAGTGACAATTTAATCTCTTTTCTCTCCAATATGAAAAATATTTTTCTAATCTTTTAAATCATCCTGCATTCACTTCCAAAGTAATACCAAGTGTCTTTGGTGAGAGTGGGCCTTCTTCTCGTGTTCTTGATTCTAACGGGAACACCACTGATATTTGATATATTCCTATCCCAATACTCTGTAACTGCATTGTACTTATTGACTGAGGCCTAAACAGTAAAGCAGAATTTATAAGAAGATTAGAATCCTAAATCTTCAGAACTAGAAGGGAATGTGGTCCTCCACCACTACTCCGAACCCCCCCTCCCCTCTACACTCCCTTGCTTGCCGTCATGGTTCGGGTGTGTATATTCAAGCCTGGAAAAATTGGAAGTCAACATGGCAGGTAGAAGACTTGCCTTGCCAGTTATTCCTCAGTAAAATGGCGACACTGATACCCATCCAGGGGGCTTTCGGGGGGATCAGATGTGCTAATATGGGCACATGGTACATTAGGATAGGACGGGGAGGTTACAATGCTGGGTTTCCGGCCATGCAGCTGGTGGCACAAGCAGTACCAGAGCCCCCCTCTCAGTGAGGCAGATTCTCCTGAGGCCAGGGCAAGCCCTTGCTTACCAGACTGTGCCCTATTACACCGTTCTGGCAGCCAAATACTGTTGCAGTACCTTTCTGGAGGTGTAACTAATTCTGCACAAATGGCATTAATTATTGCCATCGGGTGTGTGTGTGTGTGTGTGTTGTGTGTGTGTCTTTGTCTTTGGAGTTGATCCCTCTCTGTCTCTACTCAAATCTAACCTTCTGCATCACAGCCAGCCACCCTGAACTGTCTTCTAAGCATCTTTGTTGACCTGCATTTGCATATACTGCAGTTCCTGGAAATGTCAACCATTCTTGAAGCGGAGTTCTTTCTGACTTCACGTATTCCATACTCAAGAGACTGCATGGCTGACAAAATGCCAGCCGTTCGGGTTGGGGATGAAGACGCAGCTCACTGAAGACTGTTAGCCATAAAAGCAGAGGGGGCGGGGACAGCATATCCTAGGGCTTGGGTCCTGTTGCACATGGAGGGGAGCTGCTGCAGGGGAGCAGCTTTGCACTCTAGAGGCCTTGGTGGGGCATGGGCCTGCAGGGCCTCTGTGGCCCTGCGCTCAGCGGGGACCAGAGCTGCTGCTGGTGCTGTGGTGGTCCAAACCCACCCACCCACTTCCCCCAGTTTACCTGTCCCATAAGAAACTCCAAACCCAAGTGAGCACCTGTTTTCATCTCAGAATCCTCCCCCACAGTTGTTTTCAAACCCCGATGTGCATCAGAATCAGCTGGAGGGCTTGTTAAAACACAGAGCAGTGGCCCCACCCTTGGAGTTTCTGACTCAGTGGATTGGGTGGAGCCCAAGAATTTGCATTTCTCACAAGTTCTCAGGTGATGCTGATGCAGCCGGTCCAGGCACTACACTAGATTGAGAAACACTGCTCTGTGTTCCAAGATTAGGTACTTCAGGAACAGATACAGACCCTCCCTGCCTATGTAGATACAGATGGGAGAACTTGTCACCTGGTCTATTCTAAAGACAAGATCGACTCCTCCGTTATTAAAATCAGCTGGCTGAAAGCTAAAAGGTCGAGTTCATTTCCCCCCTCCTCTTCATTAGAGCATCTATGACTCTCCTCCTATAGTGAAGCCTCCACTTGGCCCAGAAGTGTCAGAAGTGGGCTCCTGCCTCCTGGCGCAGAGAAGGGCAGGCAGCATATGACAAGGAGTAAGGTGGTGCATCAGGAAGGGCAAGGGGTTTCCGGTCACACCACCTCTTCTCAAGCCCAGGTACAGCCACTCCCTGGCTGTGTGGCCCTGGGCCTCACTTTCCCCATCTACACAACACGGGATAATGATGCCCACATCCTAGAGGATTGCTGAGGAGAGTAAACGGGAATAGTGCAAGCAGGAGTCCTTTGTTGCCAGTAAAGAACCCCACAAACAGTAATTATCACCACAGCTTCATGACAGATTTGCTCTTTAACAATAAGCTGTAGTGGTGATAGCTCATCCTCCTTCTTGTTTTTTGTTTTTTGTTTTGTTTTGTTTATAACTCTAGTAACTTTGCTTCATTTTGAAGACTCTCCTCACCCTCTCCCCAATGATGGCCTTTACCTTTGAGCCCCAGTGTTACTGATTCTGACTCACCTACCACAGGTGTATTTACACACGTAGACCCATCCTTAGGCACTAAAAAGAAAAACAATCGGGATACATGGCATTAAACTCTCATATTACTCAATCCAAAGTCATGAGCTTCTCAATCTCAAGAGTGAGGAATAAAATAAGAAACACCAGCTAAGAAGTTTGTCACTGGTTATCAACAAGCCAAGATTCTGCAGGCCCATTTAACTCCTCTCTCCCTGAACTTTGCCATTTGAATATTAGGTTCCACCCCAGAATCTCCCCAGCATTCAGGGAGTTACGGAGAAAGAAAATGAGATGCCCTTTGAAGAGGGGCAGAGACCACTAAAGATCTTGACAAAGATCTTTTGCATTGGCTATGTGATTCAAGTCATCCTGACATCTTTTTCCCCTCAGAGCTCTGGACTGTGGTAGGCAATCATTATATTCTTGCCATGTTGGAGGGGAAAAAAACCAGTCCATGGAGTCAGAAAAACCTGGATACAGTCTTCATTCTACCTTGGACACCTCATTTAACTTCTCCCAGCTTTAGTTTTTATATCAGTAAAACAGAGCTACCATTATTTACTTCACAGAGCTGTTTTGTTTTGAAGGAAAATGTATGGTTTCTTGCTCACTGCCTAGCAGATGAGGTGCTTAATAAATTATATTGGTGAAATCCCCTTTTCCCCAGCTTTATTTTTTTATGTGAAAGGATCCCCACTGAAGAACATGACCTTGTAGCCTCACCACTCAACCTTCGAGGGCAGCTGGGGTGAGTTAATTTCGGACTAGTAAATTTAGCAAAAGTATTGAGTGAGGCACATGTGGCTCAGCCCCTCCTTTCTTCATGGAAGAGAGTGGGGAGAGGGCAGTTTAGATCTTTTCGATGAAGCTCTATGACAATATGCATTCTCCCGGACCCTGAGCCGTAGGGTAAGCCGACAGACCTGTTCTCCTGAACTAGTGGGTGACTCTAACTCCAGGGCAATTTGGCCAGCCTTGAAGCCAGCTCTGTACCATGCCCTCCAATATCACCCTTCCGGTAATAGGTCTTTTCATCTCGTTCTGGCTAACTCCTGTGTCCGTATCTTCATTGGCTCTGACTCTGCAGAAGGAGGATACTGTCTGCTAGCCTCTTACACTCTACCCGTAGTTAATTATTATCTCGACAAGGAACTGGATCATTTCTCCTTCTTTCTATGTCCACGGCCCAGAGAAAATAAAACACTGACAGGCACCCCTTCCACTTACTGTAGTTCTCCGCCAGGACAGGCACCAGACCGCACTGGCCCGCTGTGTAGATGAAGCCTCCATCCAAAGTCATGGCATCAGCCTCTCCTTTCTGAAGTTAAGAAATAAATCAGTAGCACAACAGTGAGGCCATTTCCTGTCTCACTGACTCTCAGAGGTATCTCTCATTGGCTTTATGTCACATGTCCTTTTGATTCATCAAATCATGGATCACCCAAAACTTCTGCCATTTCACCACAGGGTTTAGAAAACTGGACATGTTGACCCAGGAATAAGTGCCCAACCCAGATCCTGCTCCCTGGCATCTCTGACCTCTCATTAGACCCATCTTGAGTACTGGACATGCCCTCACCACGTTTTCTTTGTGACCACTGTCACTCAACAATCTACATGGCCAGACTCAGGGGTTGTATTTACTATGTTTCTTTTTTTTTTTAAGATTTTATTTATTTATTTATTTGAGAGAAAGAGAGTACAAATGGGGAGGAGCGGGGAGGGGGCGCGTGTGGAAGAGGGAGAGATCTCAAGCACATTCTCAAGCTGAGCGCGGAGATCAACATGGAGCTCAATTTCACCACCCCGAGATCAGAACCTGAGCCAAAACCAAGAGCTGGACATTCAACCAACTGAGCCACCGAGGCGCCCCTGTATTTACTATGTTTCTATGGAATTTCTTCTTCTGTATGGTGGAGTTCAATTCTGTTCCCATAATCCCATTAGCACTATACTCAGAGCCCTGGCACAACAAAGACTTGCAAGAAACAATTTCTCTAATTAAATAATTCATTAATAATTAACTTATTTTAATCAATGAAATTTTCCAACAACAGAGCAAAAAATGTATACTTACAGTGATAGATAAGATCATTGAGATAAAAACAAACAGATACATACTCACTCTTGGCTTTTGACCCATTAACTGTCCTTCTAGAAATCTATCTTAAAACAGTAGCAACTATACAAACAAAAACTTACCAAGCCTTTACTATGTGCCAGGCCCTTTCTAAACATCTTACAGTGATTACCTCATGTATTCCTCACAAAATCCAATAAGGTAGGTACTATAATTCTTCCCCTTTTATACATTAGTGAAGTAAAGCAGAGGGAAGTTAAATAATTTCTCCAACAGATGCTCACTAAAACTAAAACTTAAACAGTTTAATTCCTTAGCTTCTGCTCATAACCAGTATACCACATGGCCTCCTGAATCAGACTATTCTGAAGAACACATACCTAAAAACTATTCTATACACATTCTTTTTCATCCATAAAATGGGTTCATAGGCTCTTTGTGAGGATTAAATGAGTTAATGCAGGACGCCAGGGTGGCTCAATAGGTTAAGGATCTGCGTTTGGCTCAGGTCATGATCCCAGGGGCCTGGGATCAAGTCCCACATTCGGGCTCCTTGCTCAGCGGGGAGTCTGCTTCTCCCTCTCCCTCTGCCTGCCGCTCCCCCTGCTTGTGTGCTCTCTCTGACAATAAAGAAATAAAATCTTTAAAATAAATAAATAAATGAGTTAATGCAAGTTAAGAGCTCATAAACATGTTTGGCGCATAGTAAGTAACTTCCAAAATATTAGCTATTATTATTATTAAAGATATACCCAGAAATATTGAGGTTATAGAACAAAAATCTTCAATCCCATATTATCTACAATAGCAAAGGATTTGGAAATAATTCAAATGTAGACATTGAGAAATCAGTTCAATAAATTGAGGCAGAAATATTGGTGGAATATTGTGCAGCCATTAAAAACATTTTAAATGAATATTCCGTTACCTAAGAAAGTGCACCTACTGTGCTGACTTTAAATAACAACAATAGATAACATTTATTGACTACATACTATATGCTAGGCAATGTCCTGAGCACTCAAATTCATCTAATCCTTAAAACTGACACATTTAGGAGACTGTATAAATTGCAAGATCTTAGTGATGGGTTAGCCCCAGGAAGGTTTATCAAAATAAAGATCTTAGGGGTGCCTGGGTGGCTCAGTCGTTAAGCATCTGTCTTCGGCTCAGGTCATGATCCCAGGGTCCTGGGATCGAGCCCCACATCGGGATCCCTGCTCGGCAGGAGGCCTGCTCCTCCCTCTCCCACTCCCCCTGTTTGTGTTCCCTCTCTCGCTGTGTCTCTCTCTGTCAAATAAATAAATAAAATCTTAAAAAAAAAATAAAGATCTTATTAAAGAAGAATGTGTATCTCCTGAGTTTGTCAATTTTTTAGTCTTTTATTGTAAATTTATTTTTCTAATCACAAAAATATTATCTGCCCATAGAGAAATGGAAAGTTAATGACACAACTTCATAACTCAGAAATTATGTGGTAATGATCTCTGAGTTAGAAAGTTGTGAATGATCTTATCTTTCCTTTCACTTCCAGCATATAATATTTTTATCACCAGAAAAAAAATTATATTTACAACTCAAGGACTGAGGTTGATTTGCTTTCACAATCCACAGGGGCCCTGACCACCCCCTGGGATGTCACCCCCCTTCCTGCATCTCCTGGGCAGGACAATACTCAGAGCTCCCAGGACTCCAGAGCTGACCTAAGGAGTCTGGGTCTCGGGCCAGCCTGAGCTACAGGAGCACATTCAGTAGAGTTGGGTGGGGCTTTGGAGGGTGGGTGCATTTTAGCCTCATGGCCAACAGGAAGACATGGGAAGAGGGCAGAGAGGCCACATGTCTGGGTGTCCAAGCCCAGCTGTGGAGGTGGGGCCCTCCTTACTGCGATGGTGGCGATGCAGTCCTCAGTGGTCTCCTCTATGGTGCACTGTAAGGCACCACCGCTTAGGACACTCCACTCATCACACTTGACCCTCTCATGGTGGCCCACTGCACACCACAGCACCCTCTGGGTGTCTTCCACACCTAGGACAGGTGGAGAAAAGCCAGGCATCCAAAAGAAGTCCGAAGATGTGTCTGGGAGCTTAGTGCCACTGGCTATAGAATGGCTGTCCAATGGGGCCCTCACTGACAGCAGCAGAGTGGATATGTCTCATGCCCATATCACTGCTCATTCCTGTCTATCACCCTCCAGGAGAAATGGGGAGCTCGGTACTCAGAAAGAGTAGTGAAGGCAGAGCAGTTCCCCACCCTCCTGACCTCACCTCCTTGAGGATATCCTCCTGAGGGGAACATTTTCTGAGCACCAGAAGGTCAGGACCTTCCAGAGTTTGCTCTGACAGGACTGGGTTCTCCCAACAGTAGCATTCCCCAGTTGGTAGTCATGTGTTCTCCTTTGGGTGAGCCTGATTGCTCTCCCCCTCACCCAATGTCTGATCACCACAGTATGCCCACATCTAACACACTGACTTTTGTGGATGCTCATTAACCATTGGTTGACTAAATGAAAACAAAAGGAAAGAAAGAAGGAAAAAAGAAATGAACCATAGTGATCTAGAGGAAGGCAAAGGTTGGATTAATACCCTCTGAAATTCTAGTTTCACTCCTGGTAGTGGCAGAGGACATGTCCCCACTTCAGTTTGGGATGTGCTATTTTTCCCTGTCATATAGACCTGCCACTGGGTGGGGTGACCCTGGTTAATACACAGGAGCAAGAACCATCATTACTTCAAGCTGATTGTAATCTGAAGATCTTCAAAAACCTTTTGTGATCTCATAGTTCAGGCCTTTTCTCCAGCTCAGCAGAAAATCCTCTCACTAACCCAGTGCAGTTGGTAGCTCCCTTGGGCTCCATGGGCCAGTGAAGTTTGGGTGAGGTGACGCTTGCAGGCACTGGGAAAGCCTCTCTGGCTTTCCTGCTCTACTTTCCTCCCAGGACTTTACACACCTATCCTCTGATGCTGAAAGGCAGCAAAATATTCGTATCCCACGTATAGCTTGGCGTCCATCTTAGGAGGAACTCTTAAAAACCCATCGGTATCATCTGTAAACAGCAAGTCCTTCCCATGAGGAGAGGCAAAGAGCTGGAATTCTGTCGACTTGTCTTTTCCAAAATGTTCCTGTTCAAAGGATAAAAGAAACAGAGAAGGAGGGAAGCTGGCGTAGCAAGGGAAAGGGAAAACAAATCCAAAACCAGACAAGGAAAACTGGAAGAGAGAAAATATGAACACCCGAGAGCTAAGGCAAAGCACCCAGCCCACCAAAACCCCTGTGGTTCCCAGGGTTCTCCTGCCTCTCTCCAGGGAATGCTTTACCCAAATCCCAGCTAGTTGGCCATAAGCAGCTTCACGGAAACAGCCAGGGGCGGTTCCCCGAGTTCCACACCAAGAGGTATGGTTGCCACGTGCCAGGCAGCTGCCCTTCTCCAGTGGCATATTCCCACAGGGCAGGCAGTGAAGTCTGCCTCACTCCTGGCCAGCCGACTGTCCCAAGTAGCTCTGGTGGCCTTCATCCCAGAACGGCTGGTGGTCCAACACCTGCCACTGAGCCTGGAGGTCAGGAGCCCTGGGCTCCTCTCTGACCTCAGGCCTACCACTGAAGGACCAGCTGGGAACTTTCTGGCCTCCAAAAACTGGAAGGGCCCTTTGTCTACAACTCCCACTAACTGGCCCAAAGCCATTCCTGACTATGGCACCTATCCCCAAGTTCTTTCCAATGTCTGTCTGCTTTTTGCTTTTGTGGTGGCTCTACGTGAAATGTCACCTGCTGCCCTCCCTGGCAAATACCCGCCTTCCTAGGGGTACGCACAGCTTTCTTCCCAGGGCTCAAGAATCTTCCTAGATATACCCTGCAACTCAGTTCCTGTCCTCTACAAAGTACGCAATCCATGTGCCCAAGGTTGGACCATTTCATCTGGTGATAATTTGTATGTGTACTCATCATGTCCCCCACACGTCTGGAAGCAACTCAAGGGCAAGTCCCCGTCCACTTCATCTCTGAATCCCCAGTGCTGAGCAGAGAGCACTAATAGAGAAGGGACAGGGAATGAATGACAGCTGGCCAGGAGAGGCCGCCACCAACACCAGACAGAGACATGCTCATGGCCAGGGAACCTGCCACTGAGGGAAGTGAGGAGGGCAGGATCACATGCCAGTAAGATAATAGGGGAACACTCCATGGAGAAGGGGCATCTACTCCACATCCTGAGGACCCCTTTAGAACTGAAAAGAAAAAAAAATGGAGCAATGAGGCACTTCTATGGCGTCTTTGGTCCATGGAGTCGATGACGCCAAGTGAGGGGTTCATGGCCTCTGCTGTCTATAACACACAGACTGAGTGGTTTCTCGGTGAAGCAGATGATGTATGACATGGTTCCTGTCTGATACCCAAAAGAACTTTCAGAGTGGCTAGAAGGGAATGTAAGAAAATGCCCCAAATCTAAGCAGGCACCCCTCCATACACACACAAAGCAGGAAGTGAGGATGGAGAGTGGGAATACCTGGGCCTGGTTGAGAACCTCCCAGATCAAGTCATCTTTGCCCCCCACGTTTCGAGCCACGACGGCATGAGAAGGGAAAAGGCCCAGGTTGCACTCCCTGTATTTATCCACAGGCATCCGGCTGTTGTCCGGGCAGAGCAACTCATACCGGTCACGGTCAGTCCTGTTTGCCAGGTTCTCTGCAGGAGGAAAGCCCAGATGAGCCGACTGCAGGCAGAACCATGAGCTGTGGTCCCTGCTGCTCCCTGAATCACAGACTCTTTGACCTTGTTGTAATAACTTTCTAGGCCCTGCTCCTGCCCAGGTGCCACTTAAGCAAGCCAAAATCTAGATGACTTTTGTGTTCTTATAAATGCTCCACTTGACCAGAAGCAAAGTATATTCAGTCAGCCAGTCCCCAAACACAAAGCCAACTCTGGGCCTCTCACCCCAGACAAGGTTGACTGTGTGGCCCCAGCCAATCAGATACTTTGTGTTTGTCTCTTCCTCTTCTTTGTCCTATAGAAGCTCCCTGCCTTCTGCCCCATTTTGCAGTTCTCCAAAACGAGACTGTCCACTTCGTGAAATGTTCAAGTTTGTTTGTATCACCTAATTTGTCTCCTTTAATAATTTTTTTAACAACCCAAAGAGACTGAAAGAGAATCTTTTCCAAATACATTTTATACCTATGAGGAACCTGAGGCCTTAGGAGGCAAAATGACTGGTTCCTACTGCAGATAGACACGAGGCTGGGGAGGCACGCTTGCCTAGGTCCCTTCCAGGTATCCCCACATATCTGTAACTCTGCTGATATGGATGATGATATTTTCTGAGCATTCACAGCACAGCAAAGATTGTCCCGAAGGCTCTCCATGCTCTGTTTCATTTAATCCTCATAGCAACCAGGGGAGGCCAGTAATAGGTTGATCCCATTCTAGAGATGGGGAGACTTAGAGACAGAAAGTGACTTGTCAGCCAGTGTGAGGCTGATGCATCGCCATGTTAGGACAGCCCGGGTCCCCCTATTACAGTGGCACTACCCGCCTGGAGGCAGAGCTTGCTGGGGAAAGCTGGGGGAAGAGTTGAAGGAGGCCTAGAGGCCCAGTCAGCATACTCTATAGGTACAAAGACCAGAAAACCTTGTGAGGAAAACAGGCTCTTTGGTTCCCCTGGTCTAGGTATTCAAAGGTATTCTGGGTTGAATTGCATCCCCCCAAAATTCCCATGTTGAAATCTGAATCCCCAGTACCTCAGAATGTTGCCTTACTTGGAAAAGAGTCATTGCAGATGTCATTAACTAAGATGAGGTCATACTAGAGTAGTGTGGGCCCCTAATCCAGTATGACTGGTGTCCTGATACAAAGGACACACACATACACAGGGAGAATGCCATGTGAAGGGAAAGAGGTAGAGTGAGGTGATGTGACTACAAGCCAACAGATACTAAAGATGGCCGGCAAACCACCAGAAACCAGGGGAGAAGCAAGGAACCTCCAGAAGGAACCAACCCTACCGACACCTTGATCTTGAAGTTCTAGCCTCTTGAACTGTGAGACAAATTGCTGTTGCTTCAGGCACCCAGTTTGTGGTACTTTGTTATCGCAGCCC
The DNA here is from genome assembly GCF_029215605.1 of Mirounga angustirostris. Taxonomy (NCBI): domain Eukaryota; kingdom Metazoa; phylum Chordata; class Mammalia; order Carnivora; family Phocidae; genus Mirounga; species Mirounga angustirostris. The sequence continues at coordinate 125,812,949 of NW_026991709.1, forward strand.
TAGCAAACTCATAGAGGTTTGTGGGGTTCATATATTCTCATACTGAAAGAGAAGGAGTACAATTAGAGTCCTTGTGAATGGTTACAAGTTTAGTTATGTATGTTGTAGAGAAAATACTCTTTAAATCTTTATATTGAAAGAAAAAATTTAAATGATTTAGTAATGTCAGATTTAAATTAAAAGAATCCATATGATTTCCTAGCTTCAGAAAGAAAGAACTTTTCGACATCAGTCACTCAGGGGTCCAGTGGTGGAAGTAGCTCCCCACCAACACTCGTTTGCACCCCAAAAGCCTGGTGGGTAGTCATAAGCTGCTACTTAAAAGGCAGTGAGAAGAGAGAATCAGTAATATAGAAGATGAAATGCTGGAAAATAAAGAAGCTGAGAAAAAGAGAGATAAACAACTACTGGATCATGAGGGCAGAATTCGAGAGATAAGTGATACCATAAGACGAAACAACATTAGAATAATTGGGATCCCAGAAGAAGAAGAAAGAGAGAGAGGGGCAGAAGGTATAATGGAGCAAATTATAGCAGAGAACTTCCCTAATTTGGGGAAAGAAACAGGCATGAAAATCCAGGAAGCACAGAGAACCCCTCTCAAAATCAATAAAAATAGGTCAACTCCCCGACATCTAATAGTAAAACTTACGAGTCTCATAGACAAAGAGAAAATCCTGAAAGCAGCTCGGGAGAAGAGATATGTAACCTACAATGGTAGAAACATTAGATTGGCAACAGACCTATCCACAGAGACCTGGCAGGCCAGAAAGGACTGGCAGGATATATTCAGAGCACTAAATGAGAAAAATATGCAGCCAAGAATACTCTATCCAGCTAGGCTGTCATTGAAAATTGAAGGAGAGATAAAAAGCTTCCAGGACAAACAAAAACTAAAGGAATTTGCAAACACAAAACCAGCCCTACAGGAAATCTTGAAAGGGGTCCTCTAAGCAAAGAGAGACCCTAAAAGCAACATAGACCAGAAAGGAACACAGACAATATACGGTAACAGTCACCTTACAGGCAATACAATGGCACTAAATTCCTATCTTTCAATAGTTACCTTGAATGTAAATGGGCTAAATGCCCCAATCAAAAGACACAGGCTAACAGACTGGATTAAAAAACAAGATCCATCGATATGCTGTCTGCAAGAGACTCATTTTAGACCCAAAGACACCCCCAGATTGAAAGTGAGTGGGTGGAAAACCATTTACCATGCTAATGGACACCAAAAGAAAGCTGGGGTGGCAATCCTTATATCAGACAAATTAGATTTTAAACCAAAGACTGTAATAAGAGATGAGGAAGGACACTATATCCTACTTAAAGGATCTATCCAACAAGAAGATCTCACAATTGTAAATATCTATGCCCCTAACATGGGAGCAGCCAATTATATAAGGCAATTAATAACAAAAGCAAAGAAACACATCGACAACAATACAATAATAGTGGGGGACTTTAACATCCCCCTCACTGAAATGGACAGATCGTCTAAGCAAAAGATCAACAAGGAAATAAAGACTTTAAATGACACACTGGACCAAATGGACTTCACAGACATATTCAGAACATTCCACCCCAAAGCAACAGAATACACATTCTTCTCTAGTGCCCATGGAACATTCTCCAGAATCGATCACATCCTAGGTCATAAATCAGGTCTCAACCGGTACCAAAAGATTGGGATCATTCCCTGCCTATTTTCAGACCACAATGCTTTGAAACTAGAACTCAATCCCAAGAGGAAAGTCGGAAAGAACTCAAATACATGGAGGCTAAAGAGCATCCTACTGAAGAATGAATGGGTCAACCAGGAAATTAAAGAAGAATTAAAAAAATACATGGAAACCAATGAAAATGAAAACACAACTGTTCAAAATCTTTGGGATGCAGCAAAGGCAGTCCTAAGAGGAAAGTATATAGCAATACAAGCCTTTCTCAAGAAACAAGAAAGGTCTCAAGTACACAACCTAACCCTACACCTAAAGGAGCTGGAGAAAGAACAGCAAATAAAGCCTAAACCCAGCAGAAGAGAAATCATAAAGATCAGAGCAGAAATCAATGAAATAGAAACTAAAAGAACAGTAGAACAGATCAACGAAACTAGGAGCTGGTTCTTTGAAAGAATTAACAAGATTGATAAACCCCTGGCCAGACTTATCAAAAAGAGAAGAGAAATGACCCAAATCAACAAAATCATGAATGAAAGAGGAGAGATCACAACCAACACCAAAGAAATACAAACAATTATAAGAACATATTATGAGCAACTCTATGCCAGCAAATTAGATAACCTGGAAGAGATGGATGCATTCCTAGAGATGTATCAACTACCAAAACTGAACCAGGATGAAATAGAAAACCTGAACAGACCTATAACCACTAAGGAAATGGAAGCAGTCATCAAAAATCTCCCAACAAACAAAAGCCCAGGGCCAGATGGCTTCCCAGGGGAATTCTACCAAACATTTCAAGAAGAATTAATACCTATTCTTCTGAAACTGTTCCAAAAAATAGAAACGGAAGGAAAACTTCCAAACTCATTTTATGAGGCCAGCATTACCTTGATCCCCAAACCAGACAAAGACCCCATCAAAAAGGAGAATTACAGACCAATATCCCTGATGAACATGGATGCAAAAATTCTCACCAAAATACTAGCTAATAGGATCCAACAGTACATTAAAAGGATTATTCACCATGACCAAGTGGGATTTATCCCTGGGCTGCAAGGTTGGTTCAACATCCGCAAATCAATCAATGTGATACAGTACATTACCAAAGGAAAGAACAAGAATCATATGATCCTCTCAATAGATGGAGAAAAAGCTTTTGACAAAGTACAGCATCCTTTCTTGATCAAAACTCTTCAGAGTATAGGGATAGAGGGTACATACCTCAATATCATAAAAGCCATCTATGAAAAACCTACAGCAAATATTATTCTCAATGGGGAAAAACTGAGAGCTTTCCCCCTAAGGTCAGGAACGCGGCAGGGATGTCCACTATCACCACTGCTATTCAACATAGTATTGGAAGTCCTAGCCACAGCAATCAGACAACAAAAAGAAATCAAAGGCATCCAAATTGGCAAAGAAGAAGTCAAACTCTCACTCTTTGCAGATGATATGATACTTTATGTGGAAAACCCAAAAGACTCCACCCCAAAACTGCTAGAACTCATACAGGAATTCAGTAAAGTGGCAGGATATAAAATCAATGCACAGAAGTCAGTGGCATTCCTATACACCAACAACAAGACAGAAGAAAGAGAAATTAAGGAGTCGATCCCATTTACAATTGCACCCAAAACCATAAGATACCTAGGAATAAATCTAACCAAAGAGACAAAGGATCTGTACTCAGAAAACTATAAAATACTCATGAAAGAAATTGAGGAAGACACAAAGAAATGGAAAAACGTTCCATGCTCATGGATTGGAAGAACAAATATTGTGAAGATGTCAATGCTACCTAGAGCAATCTACACATTCAATGCAATCCCCATCAAAATACCATCCACTTTTTTCAAAGAAATGGAACAAATAATCCTAAAATTTGTATGGAACCAGAAAAGACCCTGCATAGCCAGAGGAATATTGAAAAAGAAAAGCAAAGCCGGTGGCATCACAATTCCGGACTTCAAGCTCTATTACAAAGCTGTCATCATCAAGACAGCATGGTACTGGCACAAAAACAGACACATAGATCAATGGAACAGAATAGAGAGCCCAGAAATGGACCCTCAACTCTATGGTCAACTAATCTTCGACAAAGCAGGAAAGAATGTCCAATGGAACAAAGACAGTCTCTTCAACAAATGGTGTTGGGAAAATTGGATTGACACATGCAGAAGAATGAAACTGGACCACTTCCTTACACCACACACAAAAATAGACTCCAAATGGTTGAAAGACCTCAATGTGAGACAGGAGTCCATCAAAATCCTTAAGGAGAACACAGGCAGCAACCTCTTTGACCTCAGCCGAAGCAACTTCTTCCTAGAAACATCGCCAAAGGCAAGGGAAGCAAGGGCAAAAATGAACTATTGGGACTTCATCAAGATAAAAAGCTTTTGCAAAGCAAAGGAAACAGTTAACAAAACCAAAAGACAACCGACAGAATGGGAGAAGATATTTGCAAATGACATATCAGATAAAGGGCTAGTATCCAAAATCTATAAAGAACTCACCAAACTCAACACCCAAAGAACAAAGAATCCAATCAAGAAATGGGCAGAAGACATGAACAGACATTTTTCCAAAGAAGACATCCAAATGGCCAACAGACACATGAAAAAGTGCTCAATATCGCTCGGCATCAGGGAAATCCAAATCAAAACCTCAATGAGATATCACCTCACACCAGTCAGAATGGCTAAAATTAACAAGTCAGGAAACGACAGATGTTGGCGGGGATGCGGAGAAAGGGGAACCCTCCTACACTGTTGGTGGGAATGCAAACTGGTGCAGCCACTCTGGAAAACTGTATGGAGGTTCCTCAAAAAGTTGAAAATAGAGCTACCATATGATCCAGCAATTGCACTACTGGGTATTTACCCCAAAGATACAAAAGTAGGGATCCGAAGGGGTACGTGCACCCCGATGTTTATAGCAGCAATGTCCACAATAGCCAAACTGTGGAAAGAGCCAAGATGTCCATCGACAGATGAATGGATAAAGAAGATGTGGTATATATATATACAATGGAATATTATGCAGCCATCAAAAGGAATGAGATCTTGCCATTTGCAACGACGTGGATGGAACTGGAGGGTATTATGTTGAGTGAAATAAGTCAAACAGAGAAAGACATGTATCATATGATCTCACTGAGATGAGGAATTCTTAATCGCAGGAAACAAACTGAGTGTTGTTGGAGTGGGGCGTGGGGTGGGAGGGATGGGGGGACTGGGTGATAGACACTGGGGAGTGTATGTGCTCTGGTAAGCGCTGTGAATTGTGCAAGACTATTGAATCTCAGATCTGTACCTCTGAAATAAATAATGCAATATATGTTAAGAAAAAAAAAAAGAAGAAGAAGAAGAAGGTAGCGGGAGGGGAAGAATGAAGCGGGGGAAATCGGAGAGGTAGACGAACCATGAGAGACGATGGACTCTGAAAAACAAACAGGGTTCTAGAGGGGAGGGGGGTGGGAGGATGGGTTAGCCTGGTGGTGGGTATTTGGGAGGGCACGTTCTGCATGGAGCACTGGGTGTTGTGCACAAACAATGAATCATGGAACACTTCATCTAAAACTAATGTTGTAATGTAAGGGGATTAACATAAGAATAAAAAAATTAAAAAAAAAAAGAAAAAAAAAAAGGCAGTGAGTGATCTTATATATTAGCGGACAAGTGACTTTCAGCAAAAATAAACCAGGACGTTCTGGGACAACCTGGTGTTTTCAGAAAGTGAAGATGTTTTCAAACACATCAGGGTGAGTGTTAGAAGATGCTGCCCACTGGCAACATAACTGCACTCACTGGAGCGACCAGAAGAAACAGCAAGGACAAGGATCTGGAACAACTTGATTCTGGGAGACAAAACCCCTAGATGACCCCACTAATTAAATGTACTGATAATAAGACAGTCCTCGATTGCCAAAATGCTAACAAACCAGGTCAGTGTGTAATAATGAAGGAACAGTGAATTGTGAATGGCTGAACAAGGGAACAAAGGACACCGAGCTCCTATTTCATGCTAGAAAAAGACACTAGGTTGTAAGGAACTAAGGCCCATAAAAAAAAAAAAAAAGTGATGACTTTAAATTTCCCTTGAGGTAGCAGACATTTATCTCAAAAATGAACCTAGCATACTGAATATACCTGATACAAGTGTATTCTGTATCTGATAGAAATTTAATTGGCTACAAAACAAAACACAAATTCTGTAACTTCAACTTGTCTGAGATTTATGTTGTTTTTTTCTTTCTTTCTGATAAATTGGCCAAAACTCTTGAAAGGTTTTTAAAAATATATATATATATATATTTTTGTCCACAGTAATAATGCTTTTGCAACACATCTAATTGAAGATGTGCTAATAAGTTCTGAAATCATTATAATTTGTTTGTTTAAGGTATTTATAGGATTTAGGAACCATTTACAATGAAGCATTCAGGAGAGTGTGATTACATTTAAAATGGATATTGCAGTGGCTAAGAGAATTGAATTATTAAAATTTGCCTCATTTTATTAATTGGTAAATACTCTTTAAATGTTCAGAAAATTTGTTTAGTAGATTTACAGACTGAACAAATTGAACACTAAACAAAGTACGAATAACAGAAATGGTTTTTGTACAGAAGGTCTCCTTTTTTTTTTTTTAAATCTTGCCATTAGTGGATGTAGTATGTTATTTGAGGAGACTAGTAGTTCAGAAACTCTCCCATTTCATTAACGGTCTTGTCATCACCCATCTCTAGATGTAAGGAAACCGTCAGGCAGGAACCAGTTGCCCTGGCCAATATGGTTCACGTGATTCTTCCTCCATCCAGCACTTACCAAACACTGTCATATGCCTCACGAAGGCCACATCCCCTACACCATCCTGCAGACACCTGAGGAACAGGACAGCAGGCGTCAGGCCAATCCCCATGATTTGAGCTCACCCCTGCCCCATGCAACCCCTCTGAGGCTCTGCCCTGACCACTGGCTCACAGGGATTTGCCCACAGTTGCCCAGGCTTCAGTGTGTCCTCAGAGGCCATGGCCCTATCTGAGGGGCCTTTGTACTCCCACAGCCAACCTGGGTCTGAAGCAGGCAGGAGCTCTGTAAATCACAACCCAGGTAACTGTAGGGAGGGATGATGTGAGGGCAGGACCCTCACCTTCCCCTTCAAAGGCAAACCAAAGTGACTGGGTTTTGGGTTTGTTTGTTTGTTTGTTTTAATAAAGCCTAATACAGAGGATAAAAACTTAGGATAGCCTTGGATTCCTGGACAGTTTTGTTCTGGCTTTGAGCAGTAGCCTTGTCTCTTACAGACATGGAGAGGTGCCTGCAGGGGGCTGAGAGGGAGGTGGAGAGAGGCAGGCACATGTTCACGACACAGGGAGATGCTCAGGGAGAAAGAAGCAAGCTGGGGAGGTCCTGGCCTTTGGCCCAGCTGGAAGCCCAAGCCTGTGTCTGTGAATCCCAGAGTCCCAGATACAGTGTTGTCCCTTCAGCCCTCCTTGGTCCGGGAGGGTAACATACAGACCCTAGGCTGTAGGGAGAGAAGAGGAGCTCCCGCACAGAAGACTGTTCCTCAGGATGGTTAGGAGTGAGGGCAGGCCACGGGAGGCACTCAGGACCCTGGGTTTCACACTGACACCCTAGGTGGTCTGGGCAGGCCCTGTCCACTCCCTGTACCTTAGTTTCCCTGCCATCAAAGTGAGGAGGAGTGGGGGATTAGGGGGGTGTCCCCACTCACTTGAAGGCGCCTGTGTAGCCGAAGTATGGTTCCTGGAAGGAGCAGGCACACTTGTTTGTCCCTTTCCCTGCACACAGTTGACACAGCTTGGGGAACACCTCCCTGTTGGCACAGGGTACACAGCTGCCGGAGAAGAACTGGGCCATTTCTGCTGTGGCTGCTTAACACAGACATAAGGACCTCAGGGCATGAACCGGCTGGGGGCCTCCAGCTTGCACATGTGTGGGGGTGAGTGGCCCTATGTGAGAGCCCGTGAGCCTGCACACACTTCCCAGGACCATCCTGAGGAAGCAGATGAGCAGAGGTGGCCGACAGTGCCCGTGGCTGAGGAAGTGGACGGCCCGGGGTCCCCATGTGTTCAGGTATCACACTACTGTGTGGGCCTGGGGCTCCAGCCCACCAGATGCTTCCTAGCTTGTCCACTCGAGACACGAGGGCGGCTGACCTACACGGAACCAAGCTGCAACCCCAGGACCACTCACCTTGTTAACTCACCACAGAGGCTCTAAGTGCGGCAGGCAGAACCCCAGACGCTGCGGGAACTCCGACCATCTTTCCTTACCTCAGGACATGGTCCCATCCACTCCTCCCCCCTTTGGGTCCAGGGGCTGTGGTAGTTTGTGGGGATTTCTCTTCCAGGAATCCATGGGAGGGTGTTGGGATAACTTGCCCGGTGGTGGGGAAGGGGGTGTGCCAACAGCCACCTCACAAGCTTTCACACAGACATCCAGCAGTGTCTGACATTGAGGCGAGGGAGGCCCCAAGAAAGGGCACACAGAGTCAGAGCTGTGGCCCAGGCTCTAGCACTCCATCTGACCCCAGCAGCCCCCTGTCCCTATTACAGGCCAAACATGAATGCTGCAGAGTCGGCAGGCCTCAACAGCACAGAAAGATTTGGCCATCATCTCCCAAGGGCTAAAGGGGCTCCCTAGGCTCGCTTGGCTCATCATAACTGGACAAGAAGTACACACACACACAAATCATGGCTCCAGGCCACTCTTCCCTTCTTGCCCCCATCCCAAGCCCTTACCCCAGGCACAAAGGCCTGACTGCTGGTGGTATGGCTATAATCCCTCGTGAGCCTTCCTGGGAAGCCAGAGGGAGTTCCTGTGTGTCGTGAGCCTAAGCGACTTCCCTGTCAAGCCAAACCACCGGGGTTACAATGAGTGTGGGGCTGTCGGGAGCTCAGAGACCAAGGTACCTTTGCTGAGGGAAGACTCAGCTGCCAGTTCCCAGGTGTTGCTGCTGCAGCAAACCCAGCTAACCACACGTGAAGCAGGTTGTCCTCACCCCATCTTGCAGCTCATGAAACTGATACGCCTGATAGTGACTGTATGGCCCCACTACAATCCCTGCGGGCGACTGGAGCAGGAGCCCTGCCTGAGGGCACCCAGCCTTAGCCAGCTCACCTTCTTTAACAGAGTCAGAAGGAAAAAGTGTCTGGATGGGGATGTACCACCCAGCCGACCATCCTAGGCCCGTGTGGCAGGACCTCTTGCCTTGGAGCTGTTTCAGCTGGAAGTCGCTGCCCTTCTCCACCACGGCCACAGCATAATGGGAGGTGTGTGGATCTGCAAAGGAGCGGAGAGAAAGAAGGGCTAAAGGAAGATACCACATTGTCACTAGCTCATCTTGCAGAGTGTGCGCAACGGCCAACTTTAGGGAATCCTAGGATCTCCACCATTCCCTGGTGAACAGGTAGAAAAGGAAAAGAAAAAAGCCTTTGATTAACCGGGGGGGGGGGGGGGGTGCTTTTCAAGGCAATAAACACTAGTGTCTTTCTGCCAGCCCCTCCAAGCCAGTAGAGACATGGGGGTGGGGGCCACCAGCTATTACAGGGCCTACAGGGCTTTCTCAGGGAGATCTTCAGCTCCCAGTCATTGTGATGTTACTCTGTCTCTCCAAAGGCTTTTCTCCCTTCTCTGCTTCTCCGTCTGCAGCCCAGACACAATGGTGAAGGCCTGAGAGGACAGATGCAGGGGAGACCCCAGGATTTTGCCAGGGCTCTGCAAGTTGGAGTCTGATTGAGGTGGGCTGTGCTCATACACACACTGATGACACTAACGGACAAGTATGGGGCGGAGGCAAAGCCTTATTCTTCACCGCCCCCCCCCCCCCGCCCCCTGCAAACCTCTCTTCATGGCATTCACAGACCCATGTTCTGTAGCACCTGCAGGGGACTCAGCACAGGGAAGAGCCTGTCCAGGTCTGTGTGTCTCCAGAGATGGGCCTTCCAATGGTGCAGCCCCACTGGGTAGGCAATGGACCCCAGACAGCCCTGCCCCCCTCTTATCTAGCAGCACCAAGGGTACTTCCACCTAGATGCACACAGTTCACAGCTTCCCAGGGAGAGTCAACATTCCAGCCCTTGTGGGGCAGTGTAGATGACAGCCTCCTTCGATCCAAAGAGCTCCAGCAATTCTGTTTCCTTCAGGTGCAGTGTTGACAGAGACCCTGACTTCTCCCTGATGGCTCAGTGTCAAATCAGAGACCTGGGGCCCCAGGGAGAACGCACCAATTTTTGACCCATGGAATTCTGCCACGACAGGCTTCAGGTTGAAGGGGGGCAGGCTCGCTTCAAGCACAAAACCTGCTTCGAGGGTCACGGCATCTGCTTCGTTTGCCTGAGAGAGAAGAGACCAGACCATGAACGGAGCCCCTAACCTAGCCCTCTGCCAGGGATGTTTGACCCATAGATACTTGCATGGGTCAGACCTCCTTCCCTCCCCAGTGTTTGCTCAAAGGTCACCTTCTCATCGAGGCTCTCTACAACCGTATCTTAAAACTTCATGCATGAATGCTGGATCTCCCTTTGTTTTTTCCTTAGCGCTTATCAACCACCTGACAAACTTTCATTGTTTACAGCCTGCCTTCCTCTTTGGAATGTAAGCTCCACCAAGGTGGGGACACATGTGTGTGTGTGTGTGTGTGTGTGTTTCCTTCTAAGGTTCCTACTGTACCCAGAGAAGCACCTTCTACAGGTAAGTGTTCAATAAACATTTGCTGGATAAGTGAATGAGTGAATTGTCAAATATTTCTATCCATAAGAAGTCATGGTTTGCACTCACACATCTGGATTCCCTCTTCAAGTATGTCAGTCAGCCCAGCATTCCTTCCTTCTTGTGAGAAGCAGCAACCTCCCAGCCTCTTCTCAGAAATGAGATTGGATCATTTCTCAACCCATCATGGAAATCATTTTTTAAATTCATTTATTAATTGACGTTTAAAGTAATTAGGCTTTTTCTGAATTTAGTGTTGCATTTCTATATACTTGCCTCCTTTTTCCCCATCCCATCTTTTTATTACACATGTATTCACACTTATGTATTTACATATGTATGTATTATATATAATTAATACTCTGTTGGTTGCGTGTATCAGAACCCAACTTAAATTAATTTGAGAAAAGGAAGGAGTTAGTATAAAGGTAAAAGGACAAGAAGGCCACTGGGCCTAGTGAACACCATCAAGGTCAGAAGCAATTACAGACATGGGTTTCAGTTCACACCCATGGGCTCCAAGACTGAGGTTCTAGATTGTTCTTGCTCTTCCCCCACTTTACATACATCTTCCCTTCCTGGCAGCCTCCTCCTCAAGCTCCAAGAGCAGATGCAAAGACAGTACTGTTATAGAGAAGTTTAACCTGCTCCCATGATTGTGTAAGGTCAAATTCTTGTAACAAATCATTCTCCATGAATTAGAGAAAAATAAATAAATAAGTTTGTGTGCATATTTATGACTCTTACTGAATATTTCCAAATTGTTTTCCAGAAATGACATAATTTATCATTTATAATGCCAATAGCAATGTATCCTAATGTCACAGAAATTTACTAGAAAGAAATGCTATCATTTAAGAGATGTTATTACATTTCTAGGTATAAACTGTTACTTTAAGAAATGGCTTTATTTGCATTTATTTGCATTTGATTATTAAAAAGGATGAACACTTTTCCTTTACGGTTTATATTATTTATTAGTTACAATTTCTTTTCTGTGAATGGTTTGTGTATAGCTTGATATTCTTAAGCATTTCTTATAAATTTAAATGCCATCTTTATCTAGTTTTTGCACTATGGTGTTTTGTCATAGCTGAGGTGAATATATTTTTAGATGCTTAAGGCTTTAAAAAATTTTTTGTCAGAGATTTATAATTTTTCATTTCCAAATTTATCTTCCTCTGCAATTTATCTTGTGATGTCTATCTATATTAGTCAAATTGAGTCAAACTGAAAGCTTGTTTTGGTATATGGATTAAACATTTCACTTGTTTTTTTTTGCTAAATAGTTACCCAGTTGTCCAACTAAAGAATCTTTTCTCAGCCATTTGTTTAGAAAGTTTGCCTTATCATACATATCTATGTAAATCTACATGTATCTTACCTAAATTTATTAAACCTAGGGCCCTAGTGCCCTGATGTTGGATATCGATCATAGTTGACATCTGTATCATATCACATAGACAAGTAGATGGATGAATGTATGTAACTAAATGTGTGAATTTTGTTCTCTTCCAGGTCTCTTACATCTACACTAGGACCCTGGTCTCTGTAACACTGCTATTTTTATATTTTATAGTTTCAGGTAGGCCTCAGCCACTCCCTTGCTAATTTTCTTTTTCATAATACTATTTATATTCTCATCCATGTGCTTTTTCTTAGGATTTTATAATTATTCAATTGATTCTTTTTAAAAAGACTGTATTTTGATGAAAATTATATTAAACTTACTCTTTGGGAAAATATGCAAGTATATGATAATTTAGTCTTCCCATTTAGGAATATGGCATATGTTTTAATTCATTAATAAATATTGTTCATTTGTTCTAGACTTTTGTATTATAACAATCTTGCAGATCTCTCCTATGATTTTTTTCCTGAAATGTTTTTCTACTATATTATAGAATATATTATAATATAATAGAATTACAGTATATTGTTTTAAATGAAAATAAGTCACAATTTTGGGCAACTTTCCCCCAACTAATGACCATTGATACACAACAATGACATTGTGATATGTTTATCTTTTGTCAAACTAATTTATTCATTAATAAATAATTATAGTAATATTTTTCTTGACCCCATTGTACATTCCAGGCATGCAATCATCTGAAAATATTGATATTTTATTTGTGTCTTTCTATATCATATGCATTTGTATCGTATTGCATTACTGGGAAATTCCAAAAACAATGTTAAGTAATAACGGTAACACTATAGCTTCTTGTTTATTTCTGACTCTATGGATTTCCAGTGCAATTCTGGCTTTGCTTTATGGCAGGCATTTTTACTGAATCCTTCTTTATTAGTCATTTAATTACTATTACTGTTTTTACTATTAATGAATGTTGAGCACCTATATTTTTCTCTACACACAGTCGCTGTACTTTCAGGTCTTCAGCTTATTTCTTTCTCGTCTAAAGCATTGTCTAGTTCCTGTGGGAAGAAAGTTGTTCTGAAGCAATAAACAATAACAAGCCCCAGAAAAAGGAAGTATAGATTTTCTTCCACTTTCCTGTAGGCAGCTGCAACTTACCATAATGGCCTTGATACATTCGAGTTGAGAGGTTCTCTTCACACAGGTGACGTGAGGACCATCCGCTGGAAGGACTCTTTTCATATTGTCACTGAAACTGGAGCACTTACTGGCCTCATGATCTGAGATGGCGCACCACCTCACAGTTTTCCCAGGGACAGCCAAACACAGCCCTAGGGGACAGAGGCCAGAGGTGTAAGGGACCCACAACACTCATCTTTCTTTGCTGGGAGAAGAGGTGAAAGGTAAAGGGTTGGCTGAGTAGGATAGACAAAAATTGGGTTGGCTGCATGGCTCACATGAATTCTCAACTCCCATTTCTTTGATTGTGTCTTTCCCCTTGGAGAAAAAAAGCCAAAAGCATCCCCCAAAAGTCAAACACAGAATTATCATATGACCCAGAAATCCCACTCCTCAGTATATAACCCAAAGAATTGGAAATGGGTACTCAAATACACATACACAAATATTCATAGCAGCACTATTCACAATGGTCAAAAAAGGCAGAAACAACCCAAATGTACATCAATGGATGAATGGATAAACAAAATATGGTGTATCCAAACCATGAAATATTATTCTACCATAAAAACAATGAAGTACTGCTATATGCTACACATTGATGAACCTCAAAAATAATGTTAAAGGAAAGAAGCCAGATATAAAAGGCTACACATTATATGATTCCACTTACATGAAATATCTAGAGTAGGTAAATCTATAGAGACAGAAAACAAACTGGTGGTTGCCAGGGGCTGGGGGAGAAGGGAATGGGTACTGACTGCTTAATGGGTACAGGATTTTCTTTTGGAATGATGAGACTATTTTGGAATTAGACAGAGATGGTAGTCGCACAACACTGTGAATAACTAAATGCCACTGAATTGTACACTTTTAAATAATTGATTTGATGTTAGTGAATGTCACCTCAGGAAAAATGATAAAAGAAACCTATAGGAAGGAATCTTGAGCCTACCGATTTAGTCTTTCTTTTGACATTGGATACTCTAACCTTACATGGCACTAATTGCCGGGGCATTAAAATCACTGCATGTTTATTTCACTGGCATTTTAAGCTATAGTAATAAGCGTAGAGAATATTACAAAGGCAAAATGCTCTTTACAAATCTGTAGTATTTGAGCCAAAAGTTATTTTAAATAAAATCTAGAGGATGAAAGTTACAACAGTGGCAGGTCCTTGTTTTTGATGAAGTCCAGTATATTTGAATTACCCAAGTCTGTCTGACTCCAAAATCTGTACTGCCTTTCAACTGTAAGTAGGAAATATCAACAGAAATGGGACAGGAGATGCCAAATTACCTTAGGCAGAATCCCATACGAAAGACAGAATGACAAATGGAGCCCCTCAACCCTATCTGAAAAAGTCTTCCACAGTAGAAGCCCAGGGAAAGGAGAGCAAGCTAGGGAATGGAACTCTAGAGGCCATGTGCCCTTGTGCAGAATAGAAACGTTTGGAGTATTAGCTTACATTTGCATTTGGAGCCTTTCAAAGCATGTTTACTCTGCTTGCTAATATAGATTGCTAAAACATTTTGTGCTTAGAAATAACTGGTAACAGTACAGACAATACAACTCTATAAATGAAAATAGCTTTGTAAGCTGGCTAAGTTATACAAAGAGCTACTGTATCCAGCTACAGTTTTTTTCTCTTTCAAAGGTATGCACTTTGGGGGAAAGTCTTTTTGAAAGTCTATATTTTCAGTCACCACTGTGCTTATGTCCAAATGACTAAAACTAGTTTCTGCACTTCTAACTTCTTTTTTAAGTGTGAGTGTAAAACAGGGTGAATGAAGTTTGTATTGTAAGGGGAAAAGTGAAAGTCGTGTCAGAAACACAGTATTAAAACACAGAACTAACCAAAAGCAAAAAAGAAAAAAGAAATATACAACACAAAACAAAAAAACCAAAGGCAGGATGGACTTCTGCTTCCGCCTATGAAAGAGTAACTGATATGGGACTTGCCCTAGTACTTTAGACAACTTAAAAAAAAATGTGGAAAAAACATATAAAAAAAGAGTTTTAAAATAGTGGACAATGGGCAAAAGAAAGCCAGAGTAGCAATAGTTACAAGGGACAAAACAGACTTTGAAACACAGCTGTAACAAGAGACAAAAAGGACACTATGTAATAATAATGGGAACAATCCAAAAGAGCATATAACAATTATATATATTAATGCACCCAATACAGAAGCATCCAGATACATAGAACAGTTAATAACAAACATGAAAGAATGAATAGATAATATAATCATAGTAGGGGACTTTAACACCCCCCTTACATTGATGGAAAGATCATTCAAACAGAACATCAACAAGGAAACAGTGGCTTTAAAGGACACACTAAACCAGAAGGACTTAGTAGATATAATCAGAACATTCCATCCTAAACCAGAAGAATACACATTCTTTTCAAGTGCACATGGAACATTCTCCAGGATAGATCACATATTAGCTCACAAAACAAAACAACGCAACAAATTCAAGAAGATCGAAGTCATACCACGTGTCTTTTCTGACCAAAATGCTATGAAACTAGAAATCAGCCACAGGAAAAAAACTGAAAAGACCACAAATACATAAAGTTAAAGCATACTACTAAACAATGAATGGGTCAACCAGGAAATAAAAGAAGAAATCAAGAAGTACATGGAGACAAGTGAAAATGAAAACACCACAGTCCAAAACCTCTGGGATGCAGCAAAAGTGGTTATAAGAGGGAAGTTGATATATTGCTATACAGGCCTACCTCAAGAAAGAAAAAATCTCAAATAAACAACTGAAACTTACACCTAAAGGAGCTAGAAAAAGAACAACAAACAAAACCAAAAACTAGCAGAAGGAACGAAATAATAAAGATTAGAGCAGAAATAAATGATGTAAAAACTAAAAAAAAGAACAGATCAATAAAACCAGGAGCTAGTTCTTTGGGGAAAAAATTTTTAAAAATTCATAAACCTCTAACCAGACTTATCATGAAAAAAAGAGAAAGGACTCAAGCAAATAAAATCACAGATGAGAGAGAAAAATGACAACCAACACCACAGAAATACAACCATAAGAGAATATTACGAAAAACTATGGGATGCCTGGGTGGCTCAGTCAGTTAGGCAACTGCCTTCGGCTTGGGTCATGATCCCGGGGTCCTGGGATCGAGTCCCGCATCTGGCTCCTTGCTCAGAGGGGAGCCTGCTTCTCTCTCTGCCTGCTCTACCTGCCACTCCCCCTGCTTGTGCTCTCTCAAATAAATGAAATCTAAAAAAAAAAAAAAAAAAAGAAAAGAAAAGAAAAACTATGTATCAACAAATTGGACAACCTAGAAGAAATGGATAAATTCCTAGAAATGGATAACTACCAAAACTGAAATAGGAGGAAATAGAAAATTTGAACAGACTGATAACCAGCAAAGAAATTGAATCCATGATCAAAAAACTCCCAACAAGGGGCGCCTGGGTGGCTCAGTCATTAAGCGTCTGCCTTCAGCTCAGGTCATGATCTCAGGGTCCTGGGATTGAGCCCCGCATCAGGCTCCCTGCTCAGCGGGAAGCCTGCTTCTCCCTCTCCCACTCCTTCTGCTTGTGTTCCCTCTCTCGCTATAGCTCTCTCTGTCAAATAAATAAAATCTTAAAAAAAACCCAAAAACTCCCAACAAACAAAAGTCCAGGACCAGATGGCTTCACAGGTGAATTCTACCAAACAGTTAAAGAAGAGATACTACCTATTCTTCTGAAACTATTCCAAAAAATAGAAAAGGAAGGAAAACTTCCAAAGTCATTCTATGAGGCCAGCATTACTCTGATACCAAAACCAGATAGACACCACACACACAAAGAAAGAGTACAGGCCAATCCCTAATGAACATACATGCAAAAGTTCCCAATAAAATACTAGCAAACTGAATTCAACAATACATTAAAAAAAAATCATTCACCACGATCAAGTGGGATTTATTCCTGGGTTGCAAAGGTGGTTCAATACTTGCAAATCAATCTACACGAGATGATACATCATATCAACAAGAGAAAAGATAAAAACTATATGATCATTTCAATAGATACAGAAAAAGCATTTGACAAAGTACAACATCCATTCATTAAAAAAAAAAAACAAAAACAAAAAACCTCAACAGGACACTTGGGTGGCTCAGTCAGTTAAGCATCTACCTTCAGCTCAGGTGATGATCCCAGGGTCCTGGGATCGAGTCCTGCATTGGGCTCCTTGCTCAGCAGGGAGCCTGTTTCTCCCTCTGCCTGCCGTTCCCCCTGCTTGTATTCCTTCTCTCTCTCTCTGACACATAAATAAATAAAAATCTTAAGAAAAAAAAAAACCTCAACAAAGTAGGTTTAGAGGGAACATACTTCAACATAATAAAGGCCATTTATGAAAAACCCATAGCTAACATCATCCTTAATGGGGAAAAACAGCTTTTTCACTAAGGTCAGGAACAAGACCAGGATGTCCACTCTCATGACTTTTATTCAACATAGTACTGGAAGTCCTAGCCACAGCAATCAGACAGCAAAAAGAAATATAAGTCTTTGAAATTGGTAAGGAAGAAGTAAAGCTGTCACTATTTGCAGATGACATGATACTATATATAGAAAACCCTAAAGCTTCTGCTAAAAAAACTGCTAGAACTGGTAAACAAATTCAGTAAAGTCATAGGATACAAAATCAATGTACAGAAACCTGCTGCATTTCTATACACCAATAATGAAGCAGCAGAAAGAGAAATTAGGAAAACAATCCCATTTACAATTGCACCCAAAATAATAAGATACCTAGGAATAAACCTAACCAAAAAGGTGAAAGACCTGTACTCTGAAAACTATAAAACACTGATTACAGAAACTGAAGATGACACAAAGAAATGGAAAGACATCAACACTCATGGATTGGAAGAACAAACATTGTTAAAATGTCTGCACTGCCCAAAGCAATCTACACATTTAATGCAATCCCTATCAAAATACCAACAGTATTTTTCACAGAACTAGAACAAACAATCCTAAAATTTGTATGGAACCACAAAAGATCCCCAGTAGCCAAAGCATCTTGAGAAAGAAAATCAGAACTGGAGGCATCACAATTCTGGACTTCAAGTTATATTACAAAGTTGCAGTAATCAAAATAGTATGGTACTGGCACAAAAACAGACACATAGATCAATGGAACAGAATAGAAAACCTAGAAATAAACCCATAATTATATGGCCAATTAATCCTTGACAAAGCAGGAAAGAATATCCAATGGGAAAAAGACACTCTCTTTAACAAATGGTGTTGGGAAAACAGGACAGCAACATGCAAAAGAATGAAACTGGAGCACCTTCTTACACCATACACAAACATAATTTCAAAATGGATTAAAGACCTAAACATGAGACCTGAAACCATAAAAATCCGAGAAGAGAACACAAGCAGTAACTACTTTGACATCAGCCATAGGAACTTCTTTCTAGATATGTCTTCTGAGGCAAGGGAAACAAAAGCAAAAATACACTACTGAGACTATCAAAATAAAAAGCTTCTGCACAGAGAAGGAAACAATCAACAAAATTGAAAGGCAACCTATGGAATGGGAGGAGAATTTTGCAAATGATATATCTGATAAAGGGTTAGTATCCAAAAAATATAAAGAACTTATACACCTCTATACCTCAAAACCAAATAATCCAATTAAAAATTGGCAGAAGGGGCGCCTGGGTGGCTCAGTTGGTCAAGCATTTGTCTTTGGCTCGGGTCGTGATCCCAGGGTCCTGGTATCGAGTCCTGCTTCAGGCTCCCTGTTCACTGAGGAGCTTGCTTCCCCTGCTTGTGTTCTCCCTCTCTCTCTCTCTGTCAAATAAATAAATAAAATCTTTTTTAAAAAAAGGGGCAGAAGACATGAACAGACATTTCTCCAAAGAAGACATCCAGATGGCAAGAAACACGTGAAAAGATGCTCAACATCACTCATCAGCAGGGAAATGCAAATCAAAACTACAGGAAGTATCACCTCACACCTGCCAGAAGGGCTAAAATCAAAAACACAAGAAACAACAAATGTTGGCGAGGATGTGGAGTAAAAAGGACACGCGCAGTGTTGGTAGGAATGCAAACTGGTGCAGCCACTGAGGAAAACAATATGGAGGTTCCTGAAAAAAGTTAAAAATAGAACCACCCTACAATCCAGCAATCACATTACTGGGTATCTACCCAAACAATACAAGAACACTAATTCAAAGGGATACATGCACCCCTATATTTATAGCAGCATTATTTACAATAGTCAAGATATGGAAGCAGCCCAAGTGTCCATTGATTGATGAATGAATAAAGAAGATGAGATAGATAGATAGAGGAATATTATTCAGCCATAAAAAAGAATGAACTCTTAAAAAATGAAATCTTGCCATTTGCAAGGACATGGATAGAGCTAGAGTATAAAGCTAAGCAAAATGAATCAGAGAAAGACAAATACCATATGATTTCACTCAAATGTGGAACTTAAGGAAGAAAACAAACAGGCAAAGGGGAAAAAATGAGAAAGAGAGACACAAAGCAAGAAACAGACTCTTAATTGTAGAGAACATCTGCTGGTTACCAGAGAGGAGAGGGATGGGGGGATGGGTGAAATAGGTAATGGGGATTAAGGAATGTACTTGTGGTGATGAGCACCTGGTGATGTATGGAGTTGTTCAATCCTATATTGTACAAATAAATAAATAAAATTTGAAAGACATTATTAGAAACTCTCTAAAATGAAGCTCAGAGAGGGGAAAAAAAAGAGTTTGAAAAATGAATAAAAAGAGCCTCAGTGATCTAACATATATGTAACTGCAGTCCTAGGGAAAAAGGGGGAAAGGGGCATGAAAAAATATGTGAAGAAATATTTGCCCAGAATTTTTCCAAATATTATGAAAACTATAAACTCATAGTTCTAGAGCAACCAGGGAAAAGAGATAAATTAAGTATAGAGGAACAAAGATAATAAATATCACAGACTTTTTGTCAGAATCCACACAAGTCATAGACAATGGAATAATATCATCAAGGTGCTAAAATAAAAGTAACCTGCTAACTGGGGTGCCTGGGTGGCTCAGTCTGTTAAGCGTCTGACTCTTGATTTTGGCTCAGGGTCATGATTTCAGGGCCCTGAGATCAAGCCCCTCATAGGGCTCCATGCTCAGCAGGGAGTCTGCTTGTCCCTCTCCCTCTGCCCCTTTCCCCCACTCTCTCTCTCTAAAATAAATAAAATCTTTTAAAAATAATAAAATAAAGTAAAATGAAATAAAATAAAATAAAGCAGGAAGGCCAGAAGCGGAAGTTCTCACGCCCTACCGCTCCTGGTCAATTGTAAACCCCAACAGGAAGAGAGGTACCCTGCATTCCTAACAGGAAGAAGCCTATACTTCACTACCCCAGCAGGAAGAAGAGATTTTCTCTTTGCCTGGCAACAGCCCAACTAATGCGAGACTGTCACAACTCGATCAATGAAAACCAACTACACTTAGAATTCCCAGTTTATGCCAATGGATTTTTTTTTTTAAGATTTTATTTATTTATTGGACAGAGAGAGACACAGCGAGAGAGGGAACACAAGCAGGGGGAGTGGGAGAGGGAGAAGCAGGCTTCCCGCGGAGAGGGAGCCCAATGTGGGGCTCGATCCCAGGACCCTGGGATCATGACCTGAGCCAAAGGTAGATGCATAACGACTGAGCCATCCAGGTGCCCCTTTTTAAAAAATTTTTAAAAGATTTTATTTATTTATTTGACAGAAAAAGAGCACAAGAAGGGGGAGTGGGAGAGGGAGAAGCAGGCTGCCCGCTGAGCAGGGAGCCCGATGTGGGGTTCGATCCCAGGACCCTGGGATCATGACCTGAGCCTAAGGCAGACGCTTAACGACTGAGCCACCCAGGTGCCCCGAACTTTTTTTTAATAGCCCCTCCCAACTCCCCCCTTTCTTTCTCTTAAAAAAAGGGGGAAAAAAAAAAGCATCTCCTGTCTTTTGTTCTCTAGTCTTGCCTATGGTTTTGCCATAGCTTGCATACCCTGAAATATGATCTTCTGCTATTCCCAAAAAAAACCATTTTTGCTGGTAAAATAACTGACTGTTTTTTTGAGGTTAACACTTCTCAAAATTATCTATAAATTAAATGAAATCTCAACAATATTTCAAGACTAAACTTGCTTTCTATAGTAATTGATAAGCTAATTCAAAAATGTATATGCATACACAAAGTATCTAAATGGCCAAACCAAGCCTGAAGTAGTACCATAGAGTTGGAGGGCTTATTCTACCTAATGTCTGGACTTATTATAAAGCTACTGTAATCAAGACAGTGTGATATTGACACAAGGAGAGACATACAGCTTAATACAACAGAACAGAGAGTCCAGAAAGTAACCCACATTTATAGGGTCAGTAGATTTTTAACAAAGCTGCTAAGTTAATTCAGTGGAGAAAGAATATCCTTTTCAAAAACAAGTCCTGGGGACACTTGAGTGGCTCAGTCAGTTAAGTGTCTACTTTCGGCTCAGGTCATGATCCCAGGGTCCTGGAATCCAGTCCCGCATTGGGCTCCCTGCTCAGTGGGGAGCCTGCTTCTCCCTCTGCCTGCCGCTCCCCCTGCTTGTGCTCTCTCTGTCAAATAAATAAATAAATCTTAAAAACAAAAATAAGTCCTGGAATAACTGGATATTCATGTGAGAAAAATGAATTTCAACCTTTACTTCAACCATACACAAAAACTACAAATGTATCCTAGTCCAGAATAGAAAAGTTGAAGTTATAAAACTTCTAAAATAAAACAAAATATTGCAACTTTAGGGGCAGCCAATTATATTTTTAGAGAGGACACAGAACGTAATAACCGAAACATAAAAATTTGGTAAGTGAACTTGGTCAAAATGTAAAACATTTGCTCTTCATATGATAGCATTCAGAAAATGAAAAGAAGTTAAACCACAAACTTGGAAAAAATAATTGCAATACATCTATGTGACCAAGGACTTGTATCCAGAATATACAAAGGGCTTTTTAACTCAATAAGTCAAATAACTGAATTTAAAAATGGGACAAGATTTGAACACATAATTCATAAACGAAGATATACGAGTGGCCAGTAAGAACATAGTAAGATGTTCAACATCATTGTTCATCAATGAAATGCAAAGTAAAACCATAGTGAAATACCACAACAGAAGTGGTTAATGTGAAAAGACTGACAATACCAAGTGTTGCTGGGATGTGGAGGAACTGAAATTCTCCTACATTGCTGGCAGCAATGTAAAATGGTACAACTACTCAAAAAAAGTTTGGCATTTTCTTAACTAGTTAAATATGACCCAGAATTTTACTCCTAGAAACTTGCCCAAAAGAAATGAAAACCTGGGGCGCCTCGGTGGCTCAGTCGTTAAGCGTCTGCCTTTGGCTCAGGTCATGATCCCAGGGCCCTGGGATGGAGCCCCGAATCGGGCTCCCTGTTCAGCGGGGAGCCTGCTTCTCTCTCTACCTGCTGCTCCCCTTGCTATGTTCTCCCTCTCTCTGACAAATAAATAAGTAAAATCTTAAAAAAAAAAAAAAAAAAGAAAGAAAGAAAGAAATGAAAACCTATGTCTACCCGAAGACTTGTACACTAACGTTCATAAGCAGCCTTACTCATAATATCCCCAAACTGGAGACAAGCTACAAGTTCATCAACAAGTGAAGAGGTACACAAACTGTGGTAAAGCCATACAATGGAATACGACTAATCAATAAAAAGAAATGAACTTTGATGCACGCAATGTGGATGAATCGCTAAACAATTGTGCTGAGTGAAGCCAGTCACAACAGACTATGTACTGGATGATTCCATTTATGTGAAACAGCAAAACTTACCTATAATGGCAGAAAGTGGGAATGACGGGGAAGAGAACAATTTGGGAGTGATGGACAAGTTCTATACCTTGATCGTGGTGGTAGTTACATGGGTAGGTGTAGTTACCAAAATCCATTGAACTACATGTATACTTAAAATGAGTGCGTTTTATTATATGTAAATTATCCTTCAGTAAAAATTATTTTAAAAAAGAGAGAGACTGCAAGCCAGCTAGCCTAGGCCAATTCAATAACACTCCATGCCTGTCATGTGACAATTTCAAGAAACGACAATCAGAGCCCACTGTGGATATTTCAGATTGATCCTAGGAAGGAACAGCTGCTGGTGGCCACATG
This sequence comes from Mirounga angustirostris, assembly GCF_029215605.1. Classification (NCBI taxonomy): domain Eukaryota; kingdom Metazoa; phylum Chordata; class Mammalia; order Carnivora; family Phocidae; genus Mirounga; species Mirounga angustirostris. The sequence goes on from NW_026991709.1 coordinate 125,836,128, forward strand.
CTCACTGTGTGGAGAAACCTCTTAAGCTCCAGAGAGGCTGAGGTAGGAGGTACAGGCCAAAGTGGACGTACAGGCTGTTCTGAACCTTTGGTTCTTGGCTCTTGCAAGGTCTACTAATAACAACCCTCTCCCTTCTGATCTTTTTAATTTTAAACTCCTTTGGTTGCCTTTCTGTCATTTGCCATCAGAAGAGCTTTTGTCAGAAGAGAACACTGAGCTTTGAAGAAAGCACATCCTAGACTCCAGCCTGATCCATATCCAGTGCCCAGTGGGAAGGACTGTGGGGGGTGGGGATGGGGGGAGGTAGGCCACTCTTGCCTCTGGTTTGTAAATATAGAGCGGATTGGGAAATGAGCTTTCGGTCAGCGCCTGACATTGCCAGGAGAGGAGATAGAGGAAGAAAAAACAACACACATCCTATCCAGGAGGAACTGGGGAGCAACCAGGGGGTTTCACTCTGGATTTCCTGGTGGCTGTAGGTGGAACACGGCTGTACACTACCTTTCCAGCCTTCCCCAGCCCCAGCAGAGCTCGCTGTGTGGCCCCATGCGGCAGTAGTAGGCCAGGGAGGCCCACCATGGTACTCCTTGCCCTTCCTGCCTTGTCCTCCCTCTGCTGTCCCCAGGTTACCTTTCTCCTCAGGTAAGAAACCTTACCCCTCTGGAAGTTATTTAAGACAGCCTGAGGCCAGGCAGAACCAGGGCTAGAAAGAACCAACAGTTGTTGAGTCATGGGGCCAGGGTTGGGGGGTGTGGGGGGAGGTGTTCACTTGCGTGAGCTCATTAACGGTGTACCATTACCTACCTTCCTTACAGTTACCCCGCTGAGAGCCCTGGGCCCCCTCTGTCCAACACAGGAAGGGGCCCCCTACATTTATGCGCAGGATTTTTACCAGTGATACTCACCTGTGTCTAGCTCTGTCTAGGTACATTATCTCATTCCACTTTCGCAGTGATGGTTATAAAAAAGCAATTCCTACCTAATGAGGAAACCAGTTCAGAGAGGTCCAGGGATGGCCCAGAGTACACAGAAATGAGTGGCAGGTGGATCCTATTCTAGGATGATCGCTTTTCCCACAAGTTCCTCTATCTCCTTGTTGTGTGATAAGGATGGGAGAGGTTGTACAGTTCAAAGCAGGAAAAACCCTTCTGATTAGATACCTGACGGGTCAAGCATACCTGACATTAAGCCCTTCTCCCATTTACTAACACAGATCCATGAGCCCTGGGGAAAATCCCTTCTCTCCTCTGATCCTGTTTCCTTGGCTGTGAACGGGAGCAACAGGGTCCAGGCCAGGTGTCATAAATCTTTTCAGTAATAGGCTAGTGAGTAAGTATTTTAGGCTTTGTGGTATATATGGTTTCTGTAGCAACTACTCAGTTCTGTCTTTGAAGTCGGAGAGCAACCCCAGACAATACTTACCTGAATGAGCATGATTGTGTTCTAATAAAATTTTATTTATAGACACTGAAATTTTAAATCTCTATAATTTACATGTGTCAAAACTATTAATTCTTTTTATCTTCTTTCAACCATTTAAAGATGTAAAAACCATCCTTAGCTCATCCAGCTGTACAACATGAGGCCAGCAAGCCGGACAGGGCCCCCAGCCCTAGGCTACAAAAGTTTGTCAGAAGCCTGTATGCACCACGGGCAGAAGCACTTTGAGACCAGCCAGGCACTGGGCTGCTTCCGGACCCCTCAGATCCAGGCTGTGCAGTGTCCCTCTACGACTGACCCTCGGCTGGCACCCAGTCCGGGTCTTAGAGAGCAAGAGCCCACCCGGCTCCCAGTGCACACTCACCCAGGGTCCCTGCACACAGCAGGGCGCAGATGGCGAGCCTCATAGTCCGCTGCGGTACGCGACACTGAGTCGCGGCTCCGGGCGCCTGAGCAGGCTTTACGTGCCCGGGGGTGTGGGTTTGGGGGGAGGGGGCGCGGATCCGCCTACTCCGAAGGGTTAGCCTTTTGGGCAGATCACCCTCGCTACACCCCCGACCCCTCCCAGGGGCCGCTCGCCGGCACCCCGGCCCTCCACAGGGTTGGAGGACGACAAGCTGCGAGCCACGCTCCCGCCGACCCGCGGCCACCCACTCTGCCCAGCTCCCGGAGCTGCGAGGCTGCACCTCTCTGCTCGCGGGATAGGGGTCGGCCAGCGGGAGGTGCGAGCGGAAGCAACCTCGGAGCCCGCTGGACTGACCGCCTTCTCAGAGAAATAGGCTGGAGGCAAGTGATCCGCCGGGCTCCCAGGTTAGTTACTGGAACGTAAGTTGACTGACCCGTGGGCCCTCATCCAGCCAAGCAGCTCTTAGATGTTTGGAAAACACAGACTTCAGGGGAAGGGGGGGCAGTCCACAGGATGAAACCTAGGGACTCTTCCCTCAGGAGAGCATGTGCACACGTACACACGATGTTTTGAACACAATTTTCGGGGATCCTCAGACTCTTCTTCGAAGGCATCTCCGCTGCCCACTCCAGGTCCCTCCCGGAAGGCCCCCCCCTCCCCAGTCCAAAAGACACAGTTCCCTGCAACCCTCTGCTGAAGACTAAGGTCAGGTGAAACGCTGAGCCCCCGAGGGCTGCTTCTGCTTGGTCCTGCAGCCTGCAGCCTGCAGCCCAGTCCTCCTGAAGTCTATGAGCTCCACCTGGGGAAATGGTGCTGGGTCCATTGGATATATACATGGAAGAAAAAATGAATAGAGGCTCCTATCTCACACCATTCACAAACATCAATTCCAAAAAAATCTAGGCCAGGTGACTTAGCTTTGTCTTCTATGACATTATGCTATCTCACCAAGTTATTTAGTTTATAACTATAGTTATATAGCACAAATTAAAGGGCTTATAAATCATTTGTTAAATTCAAGGAGACCTGGGTCCCTGGGTGGCTCAGTTGTTAAGGGTCTGCCTCCCGGAGTCCTGGGATCAAGGCACGCATCCAGCTCCTTGCTCAGTGGGGAGCCTGCTTCTCCCTCTGCCTGCAGCTCCCCCTGCTTGTGCTCTCTCTCTCTCTAACAAATAAATAAATAAAATCTTTTAAAAAATAAAAAATAAAATTCAAAGAGACCTAATGAGTGAATATTTGGGGCAAAAAAAAAAAAGTCACAATAAGAGAAGTCATCTGCTTCTTTTTACCTAATTTATCTTTAACCTGACTGGAAAAATAAATCTATGTATTAAAAAAAAATCATTTCCAGGTGGGTTCTAGATCTAAATGTGAGGGGTAAAATCTACGAAGCTTTCAGAAGGAAACAGAACATTTTCATGAACTTGGTACAGGCAAAGATTTTTTAAACAGTATACAAAAAGTGCTAAACATAAAGGAATATGTTAAAATTGCACTCAGAAATATTTAAAATTTCTGTTTACCAAAAGACACCATTGAGAGTGAAAGGCAAGCCACAAAATGGGAGAAAATATTTGAAATACATCCAACAAAGTCTCTTAGCTATAATATATAAAATACTCCTACAACTCAATAAAAAAAGCAAAAAATCCAATAGAAAAATGGGCACATCACAAAAGAAGTTATCTAATTTGCCAATAAACATGAAAAAGTATTCAGTTTTATTATTAATCAGGGTAATTAATATTAAAACTATAATGAACTTCATCATGTACTCCAGAATAGCTAAACTTTAAATAAGATTTAAATTTATAAATTTGTATTTCATCCCAAACCGAGTATTAACAAGGATATGGGGAAACTGGAACTTTCATACACTGTTGGATGTAGGAAAGTGGAAATTGTACAACCACGTAAAAAACTGGCAGTTATTAAAGCAGAATATAGGTGTACCCTGTATCAACAGAAATGCATACACACGTTCACCAACAGACATATACAAGAATTTTTACAGCAGTATTACCTCATAATAGCCTTAAATTGAAAAAAAAAAAAAACAAATTTCCATCAATACTCAATGATATGGTCACTATTGGAATACCACAGAGCAATGAGAATTATAATAAAGGCATGCCTCATTTTATTGCACTTTGCTTTATTGTGTTTCACAGACACTGTGTGTCATATTTCACAAATGGAAGGTTTGTGGTAACCCTACGTCAAACAAGTCAGTGGGTGCCATTTTTTTTCCAACAGCATTTGCTTGCAATGTGTCTCTGTGTCTCATCCTGGTAATTCCCACACTATTTCAAACTTTTTCATTATTATCATATTTGTTACAGTCATCTGGGATCAGTGATTATGACTCACTGAAAGCACAGATGACGGATAGTATTTTTTAGCAATAAAGTGTTTTTAATAGACTACAGAATACTGTAAACATATCTTATATGCTCTGGGAAACCAAAAATTCATTTGAATCTCTTCACTGTGATATTTATTGTGGTGGTATGGAACCAAACCTGCAATATCTCTGCCTCAGAATGTATATGAAATAGCACAGTTGATGCTCATGAATATTATGTTTAGACAAGCTAGACAGAAAACAGTGCCTCAGAAGATGGGGTTCAGAATTAACTTTCCCTTCACTTCTCTGGCATTTAGGGTCACCTTCTTGTTTCTTTGGCACTTCTGTCTACAGTCAGACCCTCCAGACTCTGCTTTGGAGTAGGATTAAAAGGAACTTGATATTTAACTGTTTGTAGAATGAAATAACACAAGAAACACATATGACAAAATAGTTACTTTTAAAATATGGATGGAGGGAATATGAGTATTTCTTGTTAGATTTTGCTACATAGATAAGATTTCTGAAAATTTAAAAAAAAACTAAAACTATGTATTTTTTGAGTGATAGGGTTTTATATTTAAGTTTCTAGTGCCGTAATGGATAAATGTAGGGATTATAACTTTAAAATGATATTAGTGGGACACCAATGGACCCAGCACCATTCCCTCACTGTACTTTAGTACAAAACTTTGTTAAAAATCAGGAAAATATAATAAAATCTTTAAAAAAAAAATCAGGCAATTATATATGTGTTTCAGGACTCTCCATTCTGTTTTACTGATCGTATATCAATCCTTCCATTTATATCTCACTGTTTCAATTTCTGTAGCTTTATTGTAAGTCTTGATATCTCATAATGTAAGTCCTTGGTTTTTTCCCCTTCAAGATGGAATTGGGTTTGTTTGTTGTTACTGTTTGATTTTGCAGTCCCATGTAAATTTTAGAATTCACATGTCCATTTCCAGAAAAAAAAAAATACCTGCAGACGCTTGATTGGAACTATACAAAAATACAGATCAATTTGGAGGGATTTGACATCGCCACAATATTAACCCTTGCAATTCATGAATATGTATATCCCTGCAATTATTTAGGCCTTCTTTACTAGCTCTTCTCTTGATACTATTTTGTAGTATTCGGTTTAGAGGCCTTGAACATCCTCACTAGATTTGTTCCTATATATCAACTGGTTTTTGGTGCTATTATAAATGGGGTCATGATTTTAGTTCATTTCCCATTTGGTTGTTGCTGGTATATGAAAAAATAATTGGTTTTTGTATATTGACCTTGAATCCAATGACCTTACTAAATTATTTTATTAATTATAATAAGTTTTTTGGATTTTCTGTGTACATCCTTTTGCCTTTGTGAATAATGTTTTTGTTTCTTCTTTTTCAAGTCTTATAATTTTATTTCTTTTTCTTGATTTACTGCACTGACTAGAACTTCCAGTACATCACTACATACAAGTAGTGATAGAGGAGGAAAGTTTTCAATAATTCACCATTGGGTAAAATGTTTGCTGGTGTTTTGTTTCGTTTTAGATGTTATTTATCATATTAGAGAAGCTCCCTTCCTTCCTGGCTTGCCTATTTTTTTCTTTAAATCATGAATGAATGCTGAATTTTTATCAAGTTTTTTCTGTACCTATGGAGATAATCATATGATTTCTCCTCCTTTTTCTGTTGATGTGGCGAACTACTCTGACTTTTAAATGTTAATCTACTATTACATTCCCGGAATAATCCCCACTTGGTTGTTATGTATAATGATTTTAATATACAGCTGAACTTGAATTTCCAACATTTTGTTTAGGATATTTCGCATCCATCTCATCTTTTTTCATGAGAGAAATTGTTCTTCAATTTTACCCTATTTTAATATCCCCATATGTTTGGTTTTAAGGCTATGTTAACTCATAAAATAAATTGGGAAATGTCACTGTTCTCATTTTTGGAATATGTTATATAAGAGTAATGTTATTTTCTTCTTAAATCTTTGGAACAGTCCACCAGTGAAGCCACTCATGTCTAGAGTTTTATTAGTGAAATGGTTCTCAATTCCAGATTAAATTTCTTTTTTAAATTTATTTTTTTTAAAGATTTTTTATTTATTTATTTGAGAGAGAGAGAATGAGAGACAGAGAGCACAAGCAGGAAGAGGGTCAGAGGGAGAAGCAGGCCCCCCGCTGAGCAGGGAGCCCGACGTGGGACTCGATCCCGGGACTCCAGGATCATGACCTGAGCTGAAGGCAGTCGCTTAACCAACTGAGCCACCCAGGCGCCCACCAGATTAAATTTCTTTAATGGCTAGAAAAATGTTCAGATTTTCTGATTCTTCAAGTTTTTTCAAGTATTGGTAATTTTGTTTTCCAAAAAATTTGTCCATTTCATCTAAATTTCAAACTTACTGATGTAAAGTTTTTCTCAATATTATCTTTATGTTTACCAGTTTATTACAAAAAATATTATAAACGGTACAGATAAACAGCCAGATGAAGAGACTATAGGTGAGGTCTGGAAGGGTTTCAAGCACAGGAACTTCTGTCCTTGAGGAACTGGAGAGCAATACATGGGTGCATTCACCAACCTGAAAGCTCTTATACATTTTAATGTGGGGGGATTTTTGCTACAATCCTTGTTTTCATTGCTGATATTGGTAATTCATGTTTTCTCCTTTTTCTTGATTCTTACTGCCAGGGTTGTATCTACTTCATTAATCTTCATAAAGAGCCAACTTTTGGCTTTGTTGATTTTCTCCATTGTAAATTCATTTATTATTTCATTAATTTCCGTTCTTTTAACTTTCTTTTGGTTTTGTTCTTTTTCTAGTTTTTATAAAAGGAAGTTAAAATCATTGATTTTCACACTCTCTTCCACTCTAATATATGCATTTAAGGCTATAAATTTCCCTATAAAAAAGAATGCTTACTTTTTCTTGATATATCTTTCTGATTATCCAAATATTTTTAAAATATATATTCTAATTCAACATATATTCTAATTTTCATTGTGGTTTCCTACTGGACTCATAATTTATTTAGAAGTGTATTGCTTGATTTCCAGTATTTGTCATTTCCAAGCTATCTTTTGCTGTTTATGTCTAGTGTAGTTCCATTATGGTAAGAAAACACGCTCTGAATGAGTTGTCTTTTGCAATGTGTTGAAGATTGTTTGGTGGTCCCCCATACAGTCACTTTTTGCTGTTTAGTGTGCATTTTAAAATAATGAGTAGCCTATAGTTGTTGGGTATTTGTATATATAACACAAACATTTATATATAATGTATATTACATATAAATAAAATACATACATATGTGTGTATATATAAGAAAATTGTATTGCTGTTTCCTGTTTGATTTTTTTTACCTGATTTTTCTATTAGCACTAGAGAAAGGTGTGTTAAAATTCCCTACTATGATTGTGGATTTGTCTATTTATTCTTTTAATTCTCTCAACTCTTGCTTTATATACTTTAAAACTGTATTTTTCAAATGGGAGAAGATATTTGCAAATGACATATCAGATAAAGGGCTAGTATCCAAAATCTATAAAGAACTCATCAAACTCAACACCCAAAGAACAAAGAATCCAATTAAGAAATGGGCAGAAGACATGAACAGACATTTTTCCAAAGAAGACATCCAAATGGCCAACAGACACATGAAAAAGTGCTCAACATCGCTCGGCATCAGGGAAATCCAAATCAAAACCTCAATGAGGTATCACCTCACACCAGTCAGAATGGCTAAAATTAACAAGTCAGGAAACGACAGATGTTGGCGGGGATGCGGAGAAAGGGGAACCCTCCTACACTGTTGGTGGGAATGCAAACTGGTGCAGCCACTCTGGAAAACTGTATGGAGGTTCCTCAAAAAGTTGAAAATAGAGCTACCATATGATCCAGCAATTGCACTACTGGGTATTTACCCCAAAGATACAAAAGTAGGGATCCGAAGGGGTACGTGCACCCCGATGTTTATAGCAGCAATGTCCACAATAGCCAAACTGTGGAAAGAGCCAAGATGTCCATCGACAGATGAATGGATAAAGAAGATGTGGTATATATATACAATGGAATATTATGCAGCCATCAAAAGGAATGAGATATTGCCATTTGCAACAACGTGGATGGAACTGGAGGGTATTATGTTGAGTGAAATAAGTCAAACAGAGAAAGACATGTATCATATGATCTCACTGATATGAGGAATTCTTAATCGCAGGAAACAAACTGAGTGTTGTTGGAGTGGGGGGTGGGGTGGGAGGGATGGGGTGACTGGGTGATAGACACTGGGGAGTGTATGTGCTCTGGTAAGCGCTGTGAATTGTGCAAGACTGTTGAATCTCAGATCTGTACCTCTGAAACAAATAATGCAATATATGTTAAGAAAAAAAAAAAAGAAGAAGAAGAAGAAGAAGGTAGCAGGAGGGGAAGAATGAAGCGGGGGAAATCGGAGGGGTAGACGAACCATGAGAGACGATGGACTCTGAAAAACAAACAGGGTTCTAGAGGGGAGGGGGGTGGGAGGATGGGTTAGCCTGGTGGTGGGTATTTAGGAGGGCACATTCTGCATGGAGCACTGGGTGTTGTGCACAAACAATGAATCATGGAACACTTCATCTAAAACTAATGTTGTAATGTAAGGGGATTAACATAAGAATAAAAAAATTAAAAAAAAAAAAACTGTATTTTTCAGTGCATATCTATTTGGGATTGTGATACCTTCCTGGTGGGTTAGTCCCTTTATAATTATGATCCTTATGAAAAGCCTCTTTATATCACTAGTAATGTTTCTGCCTTAAAGTCTTGTTTAATATTGGTATAGTTACACTAGCTTTCTTTGTTGTTGTTTGTTTTAGTTACACTAGCTTTCTTTCGGCTATTGTATGCATGGTATATATTTTAATCCTTTTGTGTTCAGTGTAGTGTCCTTATATTTAAAGTGTTTTCTATAAACAGCAAATATTTTTAAAATTCCATCTGACAATCTTAGTAATTGTCATATATAATTTGTTGGTATTTAATGTAATTACTGATATATTCAGGTGTTATCTACCACCTTACTATTTGTTTTCTATTTGGCTAACCTGTTTTATGTTTCCTTTTCTCTCTTCTCTTCTTCTTTTAATCAATTTGTTTAAAGATCTTATTTATTTGAAAGAGAGAGACAGAGAGAGCAGGAGCTGGGGTGGGGGGCCTCTGGGGCAGGGGGAGAGGGAGAAGTAGACTCCCCACTGAGCAGGGAGCCTGACTTGAGGCTCCATTCCAGGACCCTGAGATCTTGGCCTGAACCTAAGGCAGACGCTGAACTGACTGAGCCACCCAGGCTCCCCTAGAGTAATCAATTTTTTAATTACTCCATCTTTTACTCTCTATTCACTTGTTAGTTACATATTCTTTTCCTATTCTTTTGTGAGTACCCAAAAGATTACAATGCTTATTATAGTGTAAGGAACATTATTACTTCTGTAACTTCCTTGCTAATGCTAAGAACTTTATAACATTTAAGTTCATTTACTCCCTTTTGTTGTGTTATTGTTACGAACTTTTAATTACAATTTATCATTTCGAATGTCATAAAATCAATGTCTATATTTATAAATATTAAGTCAATATTTATTTATATTTAAGCACATATTTACTCTCTTCATTGCTCTTCACTCCATCCTCAATTTCTGTGTTTCCATTTGGGATCATTTTTATTCTGTCCAAATAATTTCTTTCCCTTAGTAAAATCCCTGACAATGAATTTTTTCAGGGTTTTAAATGTTTTTAACTAACAGTTTTATAGGACTTTTTTCCCACCAAGTATGTTTAACTCTGTTATTTTCTTCCACAAATTTAATAATGTCACTTTACTGTTTTCTTTTATGCATAATTTCTGTTGAGAAGTCAACTGCTGTTCCTTTAAAGGTAACATGTCTTTTTTCTCTGGCTGCTTTTAAAATAGACTCATCTTCCTTATGCTCTTTGGTTTGACTATGGTATGCCTAATTATGATTTTACCCTAGCTGTGGGCTGTTTTTCATCGTTTTTGGAAAATTCTCATTGTTTATTTAAATATTCCTCTTGCCTGTTCTCTGTTGATTCCACTTTTATACTTCTGTAAATATATATGTAGTAACATTTTAAAACTGCTTTTTCTCTATATTTCCATTCTTTTTTTTCTCACTGTGCTTCCGTTGGATACTTTATACTGACCTGCCTTCCAGTTTAGTGATCTCCTCTTCTGTGTATCTATTGTACTGTTAAATCCATTTATTGAGAAATTGCCACCAATTATTGCCTTTTCATGTAAAATCACAGAGATTGTTTTTTGGAGTAAAAGAATCTTTTTGCCATTTACAAGATTATTTCCAAGTTGCAAGAGTTCTCTTTCTGTATTTTTGTAATTTCTGTATTCTGCCATGCAATCTTGACTGCTCCAATTAGACAGATAGAAAGCACAAGGATGCTTTTTCTTGCATCTATAGTGTAATAACTGCCTGCCTCTTTCACTTCTAAAATTTCCACCTGATTTCTTCTTCACAGATTCCAGTTTTCCAATGAAATTCTCCATCTTTTCCACTATTTTCACCGTCTTTTCCTCTGGTGTAATCACATTTTTCTCTATTTCCTTGGCCATATTGATCATAGTTTTTAAAGGTCTATTTCTGTCTGCTAACTACAATATCTGGGTTATTTGTAGATGTATTTATATTGTTGCTTTTCCGTTAATTTCTGGACATCTAGTTCTCTTGGCATGCCTTTTAATTTTTGCTGGAACAACTAGACATGTTTATAAGTTTTTTCAGAGGCTCCAGATGATACACTATCATTTCCAAAGTGTGTTCACTCCTTTATCCTGCTAAGAAGATAGAATGGAGACTGATCACTTTCAACCAATCGAGGTTGGGCTGAATCAAGACAAGGCTGTAGTTTTGGTAGGCTTCCATGGCTTCCACTTGAAAGCCTGGTACAGTAGGCAGAAAAATGGCCCCCCTAAGATATCCATGTCCTAACCTCATAAAGTATGAATATGTTATGTTACATGGCAAGGAAGATTAAAGTTGTAGATAGAATTAAAATTGCTAATCAGGCAACTTCAAAATAAAGTGATTATCCTGGATTGTCTAGCTGGGTGAGACAAGTTAATCACAAGGTCCTTTCAATGTGGAAGAGGGAAGGGAAGAGTTAATGTCTGAGTGATGCAATGTAAGAAAGACTCTGCCATCACTGGCTTTGAATATGGAAGGGGATGGGGCCATGAGCCAAGAAATGTCAGCAGCTCTACAGGCAGGAAAAGGCAAGAAAATGGATTCTCCTGTGGAGTCTTCAGAAAGAAGCACACTCCAGCTGACACCTTGGGTTTAGCCCAGTGAGACTCACTTCAGACTTCTGACCTACAGAACCGTCAGATAATAAATATGTGTTGTTTTAAGCCACTTTGTGGCTTAAACACCTTGGGTTTAGCCCAGTGAGACTCACTTCAGACTTCTGACCTACAGAACCGTCAGATAATAAATATGTGTTGTTTTAAGCCACTTTTAAGCCAAATTTGTGGCAATAGTTACAGCAGCAATAGGAAGCTAACAACCTGGTGTATTCTTTGGGCCCACACTAAGGTTTGGGATTGTCTTCTTTGCCTCCCGTTCCATGGAGCTTCAACTTGTGCCAAATATCTTAAGGGGAGAACTGGTCATTTATCAGACTTAGCTCTCTGTACCTCCCTTCTCATTGGGAGCTTGCCTCTATTTCTGATTCTCCAGCCCTGAGACTGCCATAAATTCTGCCAGCAGTGGCCTTTTGTCCAGGCAAATCCAGATACCTCCTGCATTCTGCCCAGAAGTGGCGAACTCCCCCGAGGAAATGTGGTTGTTTCCCTTTTCTAGAAATTTGACTCTTCTAAGTCTTTAATGCTCTTAGATATATGTTTTATGGTGCTTTATTCACATCTTCCAGATGTACTCAACAAGATCACAATTCCTGCATAAGCTACTTCTTCATGAAAGAGGCACAAGTGAGGACTATGTTAGCTACTAATTTTTAATATTTATTTTTAAGACTCTAGTATATTACTACTGGATTAATGAGTTTTATAGGTTATTGTGCTCATTTATAACTGCTCCAGCTCTTCCTTCATTTATTCATACCTTTGAAAGGAGATAGGGTTTATAAGAGAAGATATCACATTTTTGTTGTTCAACATACTAATCCTAATGTTGGAAAATAGTGTCTGGTAGGGCGCCTGGTGGCTCAGTCAATTAAGCATCTGCCTTCAGCTCAGGTCATGATCTTAGGGTCCTGGGATCGAGCCCCGTTTCAGGCTCCTCACCCAGTGGGGAGTCTGCTTGTCCATCTGCCCCTCCCCCTGCTCGTACACACACTCTCTCTCAAATAAGTAAAATCTTAAAAAAAAAAAAAAAAAAAGAAAGAAAGAAAGAAAATAGTGCCTGGTATTATATAGGGCTCAAGAAAAGTATCAAACAGATGAATAAATGCACATAAATGGTTGTCTCTAAAGTGGGTTAAGCAATCTTCTCTACAGGCCTGTGGACAAAAACCAAATAGGGTCAAGAGATGAACATTTCTCCTAAGGTTAATGATCTACCTAAAGCTAACACGGCCTGAATCCAATAGGGCAGAGGTGCCGTCTGGCCTCGAGTGGAGCGAACTCTGAAAATGTCCTATGTACAGGAACAAAGTCATATTGCAAAGGAAGAACATCCAAAGTGCTAAAGCCATCTCTGTTGCTTTGGCACAACCTCTCACAATAGCAGAGCAGAAGGTTAGGAAATTATATTGTGGGAAACAATTTAAAGACTTCATGATGGCCTTTGGAAAATTAGGAATTTGTAAATTTATCATTAACTGTGTACCAGGCACTGAAATAAGTGCTTTTCAAATATTAATTTAGAGTAACCCTATGAGTAGATGCTATTATTATCCCTATTTCATAGAGGAAGAAAGTGAAGCACAGAGAGTTTAAATAACTTGCCCAAGGTCAGACAATAGCGCCCATCAGAGCCAGCATTCAAACCAGGCAGCCCACCTCCATAGTCCATGCTCTTCCCCATGTGGCCTCTGGCATTTGTCTCTGGAGCAATTTTACTCTTTCTTCTTTCCAAGGGCCTTTGTGGTAATAAAGACAATTTTTGAAGTGGCCACACATTTGCTGAAACCTTGCCAAGTTTAGATTGATTAGGTTGGTACCAGTTGCCATAAAAAATGAAGCTCTAAATCTCAGTGACTTAACATAAAAGAATAAAGCCCAATTGGCCGCAGTGGTGGGGATTTGTTAGAGGGGCAGGGGTGGAGAGTTCACCTGAACAGCTCTGGTCAGTCATTCAGAGATCAAGACTGAGAGTGGCTCTGCCATTTTCAACACGGGGCTTGCAAGATTGCCCTGTGTGTTGACATCCAGAGTAAGGAAGTGTGGAAGACAGTACAAGAGGTTCTCGTGGACCACTTCTACCTATATTCTGTTGGCCATAACTCAGTCACATGACCTCACCTAGATGCAAAGAGGATGGGAATTGCAATCCCTCACCGGACAACTTCCCAGCAACAACACACACTATGAAAGGGAAACACACTTCTTGCAACTTTTGTCTCAGTTTGAGTTCCCCCAGAAAACAGACTCTTAAGACTTTTCAAGTGTCTTATTTGGTAAGTAAAGAAACACAGGTAAGAGGATGAGAAAGTGGGACAGGGAAAAGAAAGCATCCAAAGCACCTACTAACAAGTCAGTTACCTCTGGGGACCAGGGTAGAGAATCCCAATCAAGAAGCTTGCAAACAAGAGTCTGTGTACACCTGTCAGTCATGGGTCATAATCTCGCCCTCTAGCCTACTGTGTAGGTGGTAATTCAGATTCCTGACATCAGAGAATGCCTTTATGCAAAGAAAGACAGATGCGGGCAATTGGAAGTTTGCCAGTGTGCTTAAGCATTGAAGGGATATGTCTGGAACACTAAAGGTCTGCTATAGTCTTTGTCAGAATCTACTCTATGGTCAGGTGACATATGGACTAAAAAGACAAGTTGCTTCCCCCTCCTCGCCCCTGCCCAATCACATACCTGATATGCAATGGTGGAGCAGGAACAGAACAACTATAATAAAACTCCCTTTCATAACGGGGAGGAGTAGAGACCCATAGCTGTTGCTAGTCAGTATCAACTTTGAAGTCCTACCAGGCAGGTATTAGGTGGTTCCTCTGCCTGATTAGATTCAGATTCTGCTCTCTGAAAGTAGATTTTTGGTCATTACACTCCAAGGTCTTTGGCATCTCGTTCCGGGAGGGTCTTCCTTCTCCATTATCTTCGCTAGCTACATCTGGATTGGGTATTGAGGAGTTTGTTCTCCTTGGGGGCTGTATGACTTTTCACCCATTTCCTATTGTGCAAGCTTGAAGACTGTGTCAAAGCTTGACTGCGTCAGATTTCTGGCTGCCTTCACAAAACAGTTATCTCAAAACCTTAGTATCCTTCACGTCTATTTGCTTCCAATCCGTTTCATGTGTTAGTCATCAACCTCGCACACCGGGCAAGGGGAAGGCCTGACTGATTAGCCTGGTGAAGATACATGAGACAATTTTAGATCATTTGTTACTTTCACAGATAGTAAAAAAGAATAAGCCAAAGGTGCCAGCTCCCCAGGTCCTTGTCCCATACACCAAAAGGGATGACACTGGAACAAAAGGGCTGAGGACCGCAACCTGAGTTGTGGGGAATCCCACCCCCAAGGAGCCAAATCTAGACAGCAGCCAAGTAGTTCTGTTCTGAGGGGATGGGGCAGAAAGCCCCATACATCATCGGAATCTGGGAGGCATGGGAAACTAATCACAGCCTGCTCAGGGAGGCAGGAAGGCAAGTGGGAGGTGGCCTCTGAGCTAGCAGCTCCTTAGAGCCCTCCCATCCTCTCATGTTCCAGCAGGATCACAAGGTGTTTGGATGAGGCACCATCAAATATGCTGCAATTCCAAACCCTTCCCTATATGCATACGTGCAAGCTTGCCAGGAAGTCATGGCAGAGCTCTCCCTACAGTAGTGGCCACACACACAGTTCTCCCCTAGACTAATTTTCAAGCTGATTGTTATCTTGGCCACACAGCTCTCTCTCTCTCTCTCTCTCTCTGTTAATGGTGCCCATCCAGCTTGGGTGGAACAACCATATTCTCAACTAGATCTTTCCCACATGGATAGGTTGTAATGGACATTTGTTGTGCAAAACCCCTCTCAGGTTTATCTCTTATTTTTAGGGCCTGGATATAAGCAGCCTTTCTAACCTTGCAAAACCCTTTTATTTTTTGCATACAAACAAGCCAATTCTTCTCTGAGTTTGTCTCTTTCTTATAGTACCTAATTAAATGCAGCCAGTAGCAACACGTGCCACTAACATTCCGTTTTATTTCCTTCTCCCTGCACCTCGGTAGGCTCAATATGCTTATGCTTTACTTTGTAGGTTATCTAATACAATTTAAACAAATGTTTTGCCATTGCAAAGATGATTTCTGCAGCAATAAAGATCATTTACTAATCTCATTTTAAAAAAATATTTTATTTATTTATCAGAGAGAGAGAGTACAAGCAGGGGGAGTGGCAGGCAGGGGGAGAAGCAGGCTCCCCGCTGAGCAAAGAGCCCAATGCGGGGCTAGATCCCAGTGGGATCATGACCTGAGCTGAAGGCAGATGCTTAACAGACTAAGCCACTCAGGTGTCCCACTAATCTCATTTTTAAGTTATAATCCCCACATTTATCCATTTACAGCACTAGAAACTTAAATATAAAACCCTATAAAAAAAATACATACTGGGTGGGAGGATGGGTTAGCCTGGTGGTGGGTATTGAGGAGGGCACATTTTGCATGGAGCACTGAGTGTTATGCACAAACAATGAATCATGGAACACTTCATCTAAAACTAATGATGTAATGTATGGGGATTAACATAAGAATAAAAAAAATACATACTTTTAGGGGCGCCTGGGTGGCTCAGGCGTTAAGCGTCTGCCTTCGGCTCAGGTCACGATCCCCGGGTCCTGGGATCGAGCCCCGCATCGGGCTCCCTGCTCCGCGGAAAGCCTGCTTCTCCCTCTCCCACTCCCCCTGCTTTGTATTCCCTCTCTCGCTGTGTCTCTCTCTGTCAAATAAATAAAATCTTAAAAAATACATACTTTTAGTTCATTTTTTAATTTTCAGAAATCTTATCTATGTAACAAAATATAACAAGAAATACTCATATTCCCTCCATCCATATTTTAAAAGTAACTATTTTGTCATATTTGTTTCTTGTGTTATTTCATTCTACAGACAGTTAAATATCAAGTTCCCTTTAATCCTACTCCAAGCAGAGTCTGGAGGGTCTGACTGTAGACAGAAGTGCCAAAGAAACAAGAAGGTGACCCTAAATGCCAGAGAAGTGAAGGGAAAGTTAATTCTGAACCCCATCTTCTGAGGCAACTGCCTGCGGGGGAAATCACAGCCATTCCCCATTTTCACCAAAACCTTCATGGACCACAACCCATATCACCACTTTCATCCTTTCCTCGGAGATGCTGTTCAGGCAAACTTCTATGTGCATCAGAATCAGCTGGAGGGCTTATTAAAATAGAACGCCAGGACCCACATGCAGAATTCCTGACTCGGCAGGTCTGAGATTAGGCCCAAGAATTTTCATTTCCAACAAATTCCTAGTTGATGCTGATGCAGCCGGTCCAGGCGCTACACTAGATTGAGAAACACTGCTCTGTTTTCCAAGATTAGGTACTTCAGGAACAGATACAGATGGGAGAACTTGTCACCTGGTCTATTCTAAAGACAAGATCGACTCCTCCGCTATTAAAATCAGCTGGCTGAAAGCTAAAAGGTCAAGTTCATTTCCCCCCTCCTCTTCATTAGAGCATCTATGACTCTCCTCCTATAGTGAAGCCTCCACTTGGCCCAGAAGTGTCAGAAGTGGGCTCCTGCCTCCTGGCGCAGAGAAGGGCAGGCAGCATATGACAAGGAGTAAGGTGGTGCATCAGGAAGGGCAAGGGGTTTCCGGTCACACCACCTCTTCTCAAGCCCAGGTACAGCCACTCCCTGGCTGTGTGGCCCTGGGCCTCACTTTCCCCATCTACACAACACGGGATAATGATGCCCACATCCTAGAGGATTGCTGAGGAGAGTAAACGGGAATAGTGCAAGCAGGAGTCCTTTGTTGCCAGTAAAGAACCCCACAAACAGTAATTATCACCACAGCTTCATGACAGATTTGCTCTTTAACAATAAGCTGTAGTGGTGATAGCTCATCCTCCTTCTTGTTGTTTTTTGTTTTTTGTTTTGTTTTGTTTACAACTCTAGTAACTTTGCTTCATTTTGAAGACTCTCTTCACCCTCTCCCCAATGATGGCCTTTACCTTTGAGCCCCAGTGTTACTGATTCTGACTCACCTACCACAGGTGTATTTACACACGTAGACCCATCCTTAAGCACTAAAAAGAAAAACAATCGGGATACATGGCATTAAACTCTCATATTACTCAATCCAAAGTCATGAGCTTCTCAATCTCAAGAGTGAGGAATAAAATAAGAAACACCAGCTAAGAAGTTTGTCACTGGTTATCAACAAGCCAAGATTCTGCAGGCCCATTTAACTCCTCTCTCCCTGAACTTTGCCATTTGAATATTAGGTTCCACCCCAGAATCTCCCCAGCATTCAGGGAGTTACGGAGAAAGAAAATGAGATGCCCTTTGAAGAGGGGCAGAGACCACTAAAGATCTTGACAAAGATCTCTTGCATTGGCTATGTGATTCAAGTCATCCTGACATCTTTCTTCCCTCAGACCATTTGGCTGTGGTAGGTGGTGCTCACATTCCTGCTACATTGGAGGGAAAAGGACCCTGTCTGGGTTCAAAAAGACTTCGATGCAGTTCTAATTCTACCATTTAAAGTGTGACCTCACATCATTTAACTTATCGAAGCCTCCGTTTTCGCATCTGTAAAACAGAGATACTACTATTTCCTCATAGAGTTGTTTGGGGCGATAATATATGGTTTCTCACGCACTGCCTGGCATATGGCAGGTGTGAAATACTGATGGAGGAAACCTAATTTTCCCCGGGGGCTTTATTTTTCGATGTGTTAGGATCTCCTCTAAGGTACTCCTGGCCTGCTGCCCCAGCCCCTGGGCCGTCAGCACTGGCCAACTCTCAGCGGAGCCAAGGCACCCACTTCAAAGCCCTAAACCCCGGTAACCCCTAAGCCAGCCGGCAATAACGCCTCGCCCACCGCCACCAGCTCCACCTTTGACATCTCGGTCCTCCTCCCGCCGCTGCGGATGGCGTCACTTCCGCAGGAAGAGGCGGGCGCGTCCTCGCGGTTGGCGCGAAAGTCGGTTCGCCGCCTCGGCAATTTCCGGGTTCGGCGTTTGCTTCGGGTCGGGGGCGCCGCCGACTGCGGCGGGTGTGCGCCGGGCTGGCGCCCGACCCCAGCCACGGTCCTGCAGGCCGCGCGCCCGTCCAGTCGCCTCCCAAAGACCCCCCAGGCTCCACCGAGGTGAGCGAGACACGGAGAGAGGACCCAGCTCCCTCCCCACCCCAGTTGGGGGGCCGCGACACCTCCGCTGGCCTTCGGGGCCCTTGTCTCCCGCCCGTGTAACCGGCCCTCGGACCGGCAGGTGGGACTTTGACGCCGGAGAGGACGTGGCTGCGGTTGGACCGAGAGCCCGGCCCTTCTGTGGCCGCTGGCAAGCAGGAGCTTTCGGCCTCTGGGGGCGTGACCTTGCTAACCGGCTTCCATTTCTGAAGTCCGTTTACTGAGGGGTGAGCAAACGTCAAGGGCCCTGGACAGTTTCATTATGTGTGTCCTTAAACTAAGTGCAATTGAATGCCCATTGAGCCCTAGACCCCTAGAGCCTCCTAACAAAGGCCCTGAGCGTAGTCAGTTTAGGGACATTAATTTCGTTCTCTGATTTGCAAGGATTGGTGTTGTCATCTTTGTCCTTGACTTCGCCCACATTCCAGAGTTTCTTAGAAACTAACGAACGAATTCACGGGCAAGGCCAGAATGTCTCTCTTTGGGCATTGTTGTCTGCACGGAAAAATACCTGCTTTTAACATTTAACTTCATACATGATGTGCTTTTGTCCTTGTTAATGGTTCTTTTATTTTGACAGTTCAAAAATGTCCAGAAATGACAAAGAACCGTTTCTTGTGAAGTTTTTAAAGTCTTCAGACAACTCCGAATGTTTTTTTAAAGCTCTTGAGGTAAGAACAGTTGAAAATGCCTTGTTTGATGCTGTGAATTCATTTTCTTGTTTTTAGTGTTTATGATTTGTTGGACTTTTTATGTTTTAATAATTTATTTTTATACTAGTTTTATTGTAGTGTACATTAATATAGATGTGTTGTTACATATTTTTGGATTGATGTAAATATATGATTATGTATTTCGGGGAACATGAAATCTATTACTTTTTTTAAGATTTTATTTATTTGACAGAGAGTGATAGGAGAGAGAGGTTGCCAAAGTCACCAAGGCATGACTGATTTAAAGATTTACACGGTAGCGGGGCGCCTGGGTGGCTCAGTCGTTAAGCGTCTGCCTTTGGCTCAGGTCATGATCCCAGAGTCCTGGGATCGAGCCCCGCATCGGGGTCCCTGCTCAGCAGGAGGCCTGCTTCTCCCTCTCCCACTCTCCCTGCTTGTGTTCCTGCTCTCGCTATATCTCTGTCAAATAAATAAATAAAATCTTTAAAAAAATAAAAAATACAGTATCTATGAAGCACAATAAAATGAAGTACGCCTGTATTCTTAAGATTCCTTTCGGACCCTTGTTCAAGAATATACATTGGTTTGATTCAAACTGCATTCTCTATAACTACTTGTTGATTTACCGAACCGATATTACTTTGGGTGCTAACTGTATCACCTTTTGACCAGTTTCAAGCCGGAGGGGTTTCATGAAGCCCCACCTCAAATTCATTGATTACAGAGACATTGCCAAACTATAACTAAACCAGTAGTTCTCAAAACTTCAGTGTGCATAAGAATCTACAAGGATGCGGGGCACCTGGGTGGCTCAGTTGGTTAAGTGGCTGCCTTCGGCTCAAGTCATGATCGGGCTCCCTGCTCGGCGGGAAGCCTGCTTCTCCCTCTCCCACTCCCGCTGCTTGTGTTCCCTCTCTCGCTGTATCTCTCTCTGTCAAATAAATAAAATCTTTAAAAATAAATAAATAAATAAAATCTTTAAAGATTTACACGGTAAAAAATTGTTATCTTTTTGTTCAGTCATAGGAAAATTTGAGTTTTTAATGCTATTGATTCTATCTGACAAGGAGTGTTATTTCCAAAAGGAGGGTAAGACCAACAATGCTTTTGGCAAAGGTGGGCACAGACCTTCCATAAATTGTGCAGATACTGCATCTACCTATTCTTCTATGTTTTCTTCTCCTTCAAACAAGAATCACTTCTTTGTAATCTGGATGGAATTACAGCCAGTTTACTTTTATTTCAATGCTTCTCTTGTCCAGACACCAAAAAAGTGTCTGGAGCAGGGGGAGTGGCAGGCAGAGGGAGAAGCAGGCTCCCCACAGAGCAGAGAGCCTGATGTGGGGCTCAATTCCAGGACCCTGAGATCATGACCAGAGCAAAAGGCAGACACTTAACTGACTGAGCCACCCAGACGTCCTATTATGACATTTTTATTGAAAGTAGCAGACTTGCTATTCTTGGAAATTACATTGCTTTCTATGTCTACTAACCAGAGTAGACCTTTGTATGTTGAAAAAATTTGAGTCTCAAATTTCTGGTTACACTTCATTTTTTGGTAATACACAGTATGTTTCACTGTGTACAGTGTAATGTGGGAAGATGTGGGGGTGTCGTAGATCCTTGCTACTTACAGACCCCATCAGGAGAGTTGGAAATGCAGAACCTTGGGCACAACTCAGACTGACCAGTTAGAATCTGCATTTTAACAAGATCCTCAGTGTAATTCCTATGTATATTAAAGTTTAAGAAGCACTGTTGTAGCGGGTTTTTCTTTAAAGTTCATTCAGCAAATAATTACTGAGTGTCATGACCTATTAAGCACTGTTATAGTACTTGGGATCCATCAGTGAGCACAGCAGGCAAAGATCCATACTTTCTCAGAGCTTACATTCTATTTTAGCAGGAGGACCTAGACCTAAATCAGACAGGATAAATGAGTAAACTATAATATGTTGTAGGGTGCTATGTGCTATGGGAAGAGAAAAGAGCAAAATAGGTTAAGGAGTTCCAGAGGGTGTTTGTTGGGGGAGAAGGGAAGTTTACAGTCTTAAGTAGAGTGTGATTGGTGAAGGCTTTATGGAGAAGATAATTGAGTACACTTGAAGGAGGTGAGATGGTTAGCCATGTGGATGTCTGGGGAAGAAGCTTTCAGACAGAACAGCCATACACAGGCCCCTGAGAAAGTATTTGGAGTGCCTATCCAACATTAGTGTGGCTATACATTAGTATAGTGAACAAGGGATGGGGGAAGAACATTAACGGGTGCTTTAGAGAGTAAGAATAAAGAGGACATGTAAAGGGCCTTAAGGGCTGTGGTAAGGATTCTGACTTTTTCCTTTTCATTTGAGCAAATCTGATTGAAGTGAGGGATCAAGTCAGGTAAAGACTGGGAGAATATTTCACATAGTGGGAACAAGAGCAGATCCTCTAATGAGTTCATGCTTGGCTTGTTCCAGGCCTACCAAGAAAGTAGGAGTGGCTAGAGAATAGTAAGCAGGGGAGATGAGAGGTAGAAGGTAAGAGTGGGGAGATAGGCAGGGGCCAGACTCATGACCTGGTTTGTATCATTAAAGAGATTACTAGTTGCTACAGGGAGAACAGATTTAGGGCAAGGAAAGGAAAAGGAACCACTTTGTAGACTTCTGCGGAGGTCTGGGTGAGAGATCATGGTAGCTTTCAATGGGGGAAAAGATTGGATTGGGATGGATTTTTGAAGATAGAGTTCACAGGACTTAATTACAGGTGAAAAATTTCAGGTGCATTCTTTCATTTTTTTTCTTTCAGTCAATAAAAGAGTTCCAATCAGAAGAATATCTTCAGATTATTACAGAAGAAGAAGCATTGAAGATAAAGGAAAATGATAGGTCACTTTATATCTGTGACCCATTTAGTGGCGTTGTCTTTGATCACCTCAAAAAGGTTTGCTAACTTTTCATGTGTTCCTTCTGTAGTCTGATTTTTGTTTTATTTTTGCTTTAGTGGACATAAGTTCTTTAGTGACCACGAAGTATTTTACAGATTATTAATATAGAGGAATCTTTTGGTTTTGGGAGACCAGAATTATATTTTTAAAGGCTAGTCATGTTACGCTAGGCTTTTGTTATATGTAATTTTTATATTTCAGGAGATTTAACTTCACTTAGCTTAAGTGAATGGTATAGTAATGAAACATTTTAGTGACAGAGTTCTACCATACTTAAACTCAGTTTGATTGCAGGAGTTTCAGTAGAGAGTTGGAAAACATCTCAACATAATGCTTGGTTATTTATTGTCTTTCCTATGTGCTCTTGCACGCAGAATTTTCGTACCTGTACCTTGTAGAGAGGGTCTGAAACATTATATGCCTAAAGGAAGCATTTTGGGGATGAGTGTTGCTAATATACCAATGAGCCATCTTATTTCTTTTTGTTGATTCCAGAGTCTACTGACTCATTACTTTTTTGGTGTCTGGACAAGAGAAGCATTGAAATAAAAGTAAACTGGCTGTAATTCCATCCAGATTACAAAGAAGTGATTCTTGTTTGAAGGAGAAGAAAACATAGAAGAATAGGTAGATGCAGTATCTGCACAATTTATGGAAGGTCTGTGCCCACCTTTGCCAAAAGCATTGTTGGTCTTACCCTCCTTTTGGAAATAACACTCCTTGTCAGATAGAATCAATAGCATTAAAAACTCAAATTTTCCTATGACTGAACAAAAAGATAACAATTTTTTACCGTGTAAATCTTTAAATCAGTCATGCCTTGGTGACTTTGGCAACCATATGCTTTCTAGATCTGGCCTGAATGTGCTGATGTTGAGCTGTCAGCTTTTCTTAACTCAGCTATCAATGAAAGTAAAAGGTCATATTTTTTAATAACCCATAATATCTTTGAGAAATACTTACTTGGAAAGACATTGAGTTGAAGACAAAGTATTTAAAACAAATGTAGAAACTGCCTAGGATTTTTGTGTGTTTGTGTGAAGAATAGATATTTTAGAAGGGGTTAATTAGTCTCTTAAACTTTTAAACTGCTTGGTTGGCTGGATACTTCATTTAAAAAGTATATATGGATTTTCCCAATTAGAGCATAAGACTGTTATTCCTATACCCTATCATTAAGACTGTGTTTGTTTCAGATATTAAAATTTGGTGGCAGTTGTGACTGAATGTGGCTCTTGAAGCTTATTTCTTTTGATAGACTGCATTGTTTGATTTGCATGTGTGTTAATGAGTAGTGTCTGAGAAATTATATAACGGTCCTTATTTTTTCTTATAACAATTTAGTGATTTTTCTGCAGTGGTCATCAGCTTCTGTAAAGAATTGATAAATATTGAGGCACCTGGCTGGCTCAGTCGATTAAGTGTCTACCTTTGGCTCAGGTCATGATCCCAGGGTGCTGGGATCGAGCCCCACATTGGGATCCCTGCTCAGTGGGGAGCCTGCTTCTCCCTCCCCCCTCTGCCTGCCGCTCTCCCTGCTTGTGCTCTCTCTCTCTCTCTCTCCCCCCCTTCTCTGTCAAATAAATAAATAAAATCTTAAAAAAAAAAGAATTGCTAAGTATTACAAAATGTAATTTTATAAGCAGGAAGTCTTTTCCTACATACTAAACCTTCTCCCCTTTTTTGTAGCTTGGCTGCAGAATTGTTGGCCCTCAAGTAGTCATATTTTGTTTGCACCACCAGCGATGCGTCCCAAGAGCTGAACATCCAGTTTATAATATGGTTATGTCTGATGTAACTGTATCTTGTACAAGCCTGGAAAAAGATAAAAGGGTAGGTGCTGAGAGGAATATGATGATCAATATATTTACCTCCACACTTAATCTTTCACTGCATAGGAGACACTTTGAAAGACCTTGTACTTGTTCATGACTTAAAGTTTGTGTACACCAATATATATCTTTTCTGTTTTAATGAATATAATGGAATCTGTTTTATTGAGAACTGATTACTTGAAAGAAAACTCCCCTTTTTCCCCTATGCAATTGATGAGTTAGAGTTTTAGTCACATTTTTCCAATATAGATGGTTAATCTTTTTAAAAAAAATGTTGATGGGGTGCCTGGGTGGCTCAGTTGGTTAAGCTTCTGCCTTCAGCTCAGGTCATGATCTCAGTGTCCTGGGGTCGTTGGGCTCTGAGCTCAGCAGGGAGTTTTCTTCTCCCTCTCCCCCCACTTGTGCCCACGCTCCCTCTCTCGCTCGCTCTCCAATAAAATCTTTAAAAAAAAATTATTTTAAAAAATGTTGATAGGTAGAATGGGCTGTGGATTTAACATTTGCTACAAGGCAAGAAATGCTTCAATGATGCTTTCTAAGAGAGATAAAACATATTTTTATATATAATGTATACAATTTATATTTTTATATATGCACAGTATATTAAAGTATATTCTAGAAACAACAGGTTAATAAACTTATGGAGTTGAAAGAAACAACTATAGGAAATAATATATGAAAGTAATTATTTTTAAATTTATTTATAATTCATATTTTATCCAAAAAGCAATTATTTAACTTTATAGTAGTGAGAAACATTTGTGCCTTCAAGCTAACAACAACAAAAGATATTTGAGTTTTTGTATTAAAAAATGGAAGAGATATTGTTTGCTTTAGTATTGATGTTTTTTCTTTTGGGTTTACAGGAAGAAGTTCATAAATATGTACAAATGATGGGTGGACGTGTATATAGAGACCTTAATATATCAGTAACTCACCTTATTGCAGGAGAAGTTGGCAGCAAAAAATATTTAGTTGCTGCAAACCTAAAAAAACCTATTTTGCTTCCTTCTTGGATTAAAACACTTTGGGAAAAGTCACAAGAGAAGTAAGAAAGACATTTATGTGTTTTCTAGACTTGAAAAAAAATGATACGTTCAATCATGGCATATTGTGGGTTATTACAGGGGAGGTTTTATGTTGTCCTCTTGGGATTTGTTATTCGGGGACAAAAGATGGGGTTATTACTCTTCACTGAGAATAAGCACAATCTGCAAGCTCTTATCAAGGTATAAGTTGATAGGTAGATTAGGCTCTTGATTTAATATTAGCTACAAGGTAAGAAATGCTTTGACAGTAGAAATTGCTTTCGTCGGTAAATTCTTGTAAAATAGTTGAGAAGATCACTGAGGCAACTGTAGCTCTTAAGTTGCATTATCCTTCCACTACTGTGCTAAGATGGAGAGTAAATTAACCATTTGGATAGTCCTATTCCCTCTCAAAGGTGTCTATGTAAAGTTGAATGTAAACATGTCAGCCATTAACTAAGATGTGGTCATTCAGTAAATGTTAATCAAGTTCATTTTATGAACCTGGCCTGAGGTAGGCATTAGACATGCATACTGAGCAAATCAGGATAGCATCCCTGCCCTGGTGGACCTTAGAAATGGGCATTTTTCCAGTCTTCCTATCAACACCGGCACATCCTACACCTGTCTCCACGTTGGTACCTTCATTCCTAGCACATCTGTCTTACATGGAAAAACAGTGATGATATTTTTGTTGGTATTCTGCCAAAAATCATTGCTTATTATTTAAATAGTGTAATGGAAGGATAGAAAGTCCATTTTTCTAATAGGCAACCATTTGAGTTTTTAAGTAAATTCACACTTAAAATTTTGGAAAATATACCACTTTGACCAGCATGAACTCAAAGAGTTAACCCTTAAAACAGTTTTATTTGAGAAACTCTATCTGAAATACTACCTTTTACTAGTGACATGGATGAACTAGATGAGCAGTTAGTGTAATTTTGAGTGTCAGTGCCCCTTTTCTAAAAAATGAGGAAAGCATTAGTGATTTCTGTTGTTTGTCATTATTCTTCTGGTAAATTTTAAACCTTCTGGTATATTAATATGTTAATTTTTTCCTTGTTACTTATTTTCCCCAGAAAAATAGCTAGGTATACTGATGTAAACATGGAAGACTTCAAGTGTCCTATTTTTCTTGGTTGCATTATCTGTGTGACTGGCTTGTGTAGCTTAGACAGGAAGGCAGTTCAGCAACTCACAATTAAGCATGGAGGTCAATACATGGGACAACTGAAAATGAATGAATGTACACACCTCATTGTGCAAGAACCAAAAGGTAAAACTATGTTTCCCAAATGGAAAAAATGCACAATTTTCTCTAGTATTTAACATTTTAAGATCTTTACAGAATAGCTTTTGCTTCTGATGTGTTAATAAATCTGGTATTTTTTCCCCCTAAATTCTTACAAAGATAGTTTGGTTCATAATCTGTAGAAAAATTACATGACTATCCAGGTTTATCCAGATCATAGAAAAAATTTTTTTTCAATTTCCAGTGGTTTTTATTGTTTGATTTTTATTTTTATTTATTTATTTATTTATTTAAAGAAAAGGTTTCTTACTTAGTTACCAAATACTTACGAAACAAGAAATTTGGATGAATAACAAAAAGTCTAATAGATGTAGCTAAATTACATTTCTTTCTAATGATAAATTTTAAAAGCTTGACTTAGTTTTTAATTGAATGAATCAGCTTTATTGGATGAACTACAAGTTGTAACTTGAAGATACATCTTGCAGAAATGAGGCAGTTAAAAGAAAAATACATTACCAATAAGAATTCCTTAAAATTATGTTTAATTTTGGTGTCTTGTAACCTTTATACCTGTTTTGGAAGATTTTTTTTTTTCTTTACCAATACCATTAAAATATATACAAACTGATGAGAGAAGAATTTTGTTAATGTTTTTATTATTTCCTTATACTGTGTTTTATTAAGCTACCAAGATAACAAAATTAGGGGAAAAAAACCTTCTAAAATTAATTAGTTCTGTCCTTAAGTCAGAACTTTGCATATGGCCAATTATGATATTATAATTGTGAGTAGAGTTGGTAACTGCTATTGAATTTCTGAATCTGAAGGCCGTTCATCTCTTAGCTCTCAAGAATGTCCAAAAAAATCCTTTTCATGTTATTGTTTACTATGTATTGACCTCAGTTTCTCTATGACACTGGTTCTAAATACATTGTGTTAAAAGTTGTTTTAAGGCAATAAAAAGCTATATTTCTTATAATATGCCTGTCTATTTGGACTTCAAGTCAAATCCTATTGACATTAGAATAGTCTGTTCAAAGCTGGTATTTTTTATATTGCAGACATTTACAATCTTCACAGTTGTTTTATGCAGTCTTACTAAAGCCACATAATTCTGTGAGTTACTCCCATGTTACAGATTAAGAAACTGGTTTAAAGGAATTAAGCATTGGAGGCTATACTCAAACCAAGTCTAATATTTCAGTTACCCCACATAAATTCCACAATTTTAAGAGATAAACCCCCTTGCATATACTATATAACATAGTTTGTATAAGAATAGTTACTGGTAACTTTAATTTTGTTTAGGTGAGTTTTTTCCCATAACCTATCATACTTCAAATATTTCTGCAGAGATTTTAATGGTTTACATTTCTATTTCTTAATGAACATGATAGGTCAAAAATACGAATGTGCCAAGAGATGGAATGTACACTGTGTAACCACACAGTGGTTTTTTGACAGTGTTGACAGAGGTTTTTGTCAGGATGAATCCATATACAAGACAGAGCCTAGACCAGAAACAAAGACTGTGCCTGATACTTCAACTCCTACTGGCCAGATCAACACAGTTGACAGTAAGTTTCAGTGGGATTAGAGTAAACAGTCGTTTTTAACACCATTTTCTTTGTAAGAATTGATTTGTAAATAGGATCGGTGAGATATAGTAGGGAATTCATCCTTTCTTGCTATGTTTCCAGGCATAATTGTGTAATAACTAAATTGTATGAAGATCAGTCCAGAAGTCTAGATATTTCTTTTTATAACGGATGTATATTTTCTTTCATACGTTGATTTACTGCAAAAGATGATTAAAGAAATCGAGAGTACCAATAGAGACTTAAAAGAATTTTTCCAAGCTTGACTGGTGGGCAAATGTAATACATTTTTATTAGTTTGCTACAATTACTATAGACCATCTGTATTCATATAAAATTGAAAACCATTTCTATTTTGTAGGTGCCTTGTTGGCAATTTAGCAGATGTTACACTTTTTTCTTTCCTGGACCCTACAGCCAGCAACTTCATATTTTAAATGGAAGCTAGCCACTATTAAAATGTATTAAGTATGTTTTTATTTGAATAAAATAGGAACCTTAGTTTCATTTTCCCTTCTCAAAACTGGCCACTAAGATTTCAGTAAAAACGTTTGAAGCTTACTTTGGAAATTATCCACAGCACTTAGTGTATAAGAAAAATTAATCTGTAGGAAAATAGGTAATCACAATTTTATCTCCATAAATTTCTACATCTTTGTTTGATATGTAGGTCGTACTCTTTCAGATGTCAGCCATATTTCCAACATCAGTGCAAGTTGCATAAATGAATCGATGTGTAATTCAGTTCTTAATAGTAAAGTGGAGCCTACACTTGAAAATCTAGAAAATCTGGATGTCAGTGCATTTCAAGCACCTGAAGATTTATTAGATGGTTGTCGGGTATGTCTTTATTATGTAATACATGCAGTGATAATGTACATTAGTACTTCCTAGCCTGACTTTGAAGACCCCTCAGAGTTGGGCTTGTTCCTTATCCATATAAACCCTTCACTCTAGCTAAGCAGATGCAAACATTAGGCCACGTCTGTCATTAACTGTCATTTTTTAAGTGTTTCTAATACCCTAAACTGTGGTAATCAATTCACATATATTGTTAATATGTTGTATATACTCTCATTTAATTCCCACAAATAACTCTAAAATGGTTATTACCCTGAGGCTGAGGCTTAGCGGATTAAAATTCTTGTTCAGATTCACACAGACATTAAGTAGACAGCCATCTACTCCAAATCCTATGTTCCTAACCATTAGACCTAAGAGACTTTGTTTAATGTCTCTTAGGCTACTTAATTTTTTTTAGTGTATGAATAAACTATCTTATAAGTGCCTTGATGGAAACATCATATGCTACAGATCTCCTAGAGCTGAATACTTATTTAATATATTTCTACTTTTAGAGTGAATAGGCTATATATTAGTTGATAAAACATCAATTTATTGGCAGAACAGAAAGTGTCTTATATAATCTTTTATCCTAGACTCTACTAATTATGGATATGACTTTTAGTTGTTTTTTTAAGATTTATTTATTTTAGAGGGGGAGAGAGACAGCACAAGAGGGAGGGGCAGAGGGGGAAGGAGAAAGGATCTCAAGCAGACTCTGTGCCGTGCACGGAGCCCAACATGGAGCTCGGTCTCAGTACCCTGAGATCATGACCTGAGACAAAACCAAGAGTTAGACGCCTAACCAAGTATACCACCTAGATGCCCCTGACTTTTATTTATGATTCCTGATTTTTGTTACAGTATCTTCTAATAATAGAGGTTATTTAGTTTGGGATATAAATGCAGTTAGAAATAGATTTGCCATTCTTTTTTTTTTTAAGATTTTATTTATTTATTTGCCAGACAGAGCACGCACAAGCAGGGGGAGTGGCAGGCAGAGGGAGAAGCAGTTTCCCTGCCAAGCAAGGAGCCCGACGTGGGATTCGATCCCAGGACCCTGAGATCATGACCTGAGCCGAAGGCGGACACTTAACCGACTGAACCACCCAGGCATCCCTAGATTTGCCATTCTTAAGAAATTTTTTTTAAATGTAAAATACAGATGAGAAGGCTTTTTATATTTATTAAATTAGTTTACATACATACTGATAGTTAAAAATAAATTATTGCACATGTATTATCCTCAAAGCACTGTCCTCAGCTCGACTTAAATTTTTTTGTGTAATCAACTGTGTAAAAGGTATCTCAATTTATAGTTAAGAAAATTGGTTTAAAGAACCTAAGTAACTTATCATGGTCATGTAGTTAATTATTGGCCTCTGAACCAAAATTTAAACCCAAGTTTTCTGAATTCAGATATATAAACTCCAGTTTGTTTCTATAATTTAAATTTACAGGTAATAAGATCTTTATAATTTAAGAAGCTACCTGCATTTTAGACATTGCTATGCCCTAGTATCAGGAAGATAACTGAATTCTAGCTTCTATTTTATTAAAGCCTCACAGTACTTACCAGGTGTCTACTGTGGATAATAATGCTATGGGACTGTGAAGAAGTAATAAAAAATAAAAATTTCAGAATTATTGGGGCGCCTGGGTGGCTCAGTGAGGTAAGCATCTGTCTTCGGCTCAGGTCATGATCCCAGGGTCCTGCGATTGAGCCCCATGTTGGGCTCCCTGCTCAGCGAGGAGTCTGCTTCTCCCTGTCCCTCTGATCCTCTCCCCAGCTCCTGCTCTCACTCGTTCCCGCTCTCTCTCAAGTGAATTTAAAAAATCTTTTTAAAAAAAATGTCGAATTGTTAAAAAAAAAAAAGTTTCAGAATATACTCGATTCTTAATATATTTTAAATGTACACAGAGCTGTCTTATTTACACACAATGCATTTAGATATGTATTTTTAATGTGTTTCTGTTGAGAAACAAACCATCTTAAATGCATTAATCTAAAGTAAGTATTTTCTTTCGTTGCAGATCTATCTTTGCGGTTTTAGTGGCAGAAAGCTAGATAAACTGAGAAGGCTTATTAACAGTGGAGGTGGAGTTCGTTTTAATCAGCTCAATGAAGATGTAACTCATGTTATTGTGGGAGATTATGATGATGAACTGAAGCAGTTTTGGGATAAATCGGCCCACAGGTTTTGTCGGTTTTTAATTTAAAGCAATTTTTACTCTGTAATGATTTTTCTTAAAATTGCATATCCATGCAATTATGGAAACTGCATGGCAAGTGGGATGATGGTCTTTATGGTTTAAACTAATATATAATTATGTACTATTTTTGTAGGCCTCATGTAGTGGGAGCAAAGTGGTTGCTAGAGTGTTTTAGTAAAGGTTATATGCTTCCTGAAGAGCCATATATCCATGCTAACTACCAGCCAGTGGAAATTCCAGTTTCAGATCAACCTGAAAGTAAAACAGCTCTTTTAAAAAAGAACAACAGCTTCTCTAAGAAAGACTTGGCTTCTGATGAAAAGCATGAACAAGCTGACGAAGATCTGCTCTCTCAGTATGTAAATAATAACCCAACAGTAGGTAAGAAATAGTTGATTAGTGTTTACAGTCATTAAGAAATGTTTTAGTAGCAGAATACATACACATGTGATTTCTGCCGGGTTTTCTAGATTTTAAGTTAAACCTTTTTCTTCCCTTAGTGTTTTATGTTTGTTACTTTTTCTAAGTAGGCAAGGCCAGGGGATGCTGAACCCTTTGACCCTCTCATCTCTCTTCAACTCACTGGCTCCTCTTTGATCTGTTTTATATACCAGCAT
Organism: Mirounga angustirostris; assembly: GCF_029215605.1. Lineage (NCBI taxonomy): Eukaryota > Metazoa > Chordata > Mammalia > Carnivora > Phocidae > Mirounga > Mirounga angustirostris. Next base: position 125,867,874 of record NW_026991709.1, read on the forward strand.
CAGTTTGTTAGTGTGAGTTTGTAACAGCATGAACTTTTTTTTAAAAATTTTTTTAAAGATATTATTTATTCATTAGAGTGAGCACATGAGGTGGGGGGACAAAGGGAGAAGGAAAGGCAGACTCCGTGCTGAGCAGGGAGCCCAACGAGGGGCTCAGTCCCAGGACCCTGAGATCATGACCTGAGCCAAAGGCAGACACTTAACCATCTGAGCCACCCAGGTGCCCATGTAACAGCATGAACTTTTATTTTAACCTTATAATTACCTCTTACTTGGTTATTGTGCTCTTTAATGCATACAGTGCTGCACTGTGTACCACAGCCTCTGTATGTAGTCTTCTCAGTGTGGGAAGGAAATTTACCAGTGAAGAGTTGTGAGCAGAATTTCTTATTTAAGAAAAAGTTTTTGTGAAATATTTAATACATTGAAAAAGATGTCAAGAATAATGTGATGAATAACCATATACTACTACATAGGTATTAAAAAAATAGAGTATTCCACTATACCAAAAGCCCCCTGTGAGTCTCCATTTTCCTTATAGTTTACATGTATATATATCTATATGCAATATAGATACTCTCATTTTGTGTATATTTTAGCTTATATAGATGACATATGGTATGTACTCTTTTGCTGCTCTCCTCCAACCATGAGAGATAATTTAATCCAAGTAACTGGTCGAATATACCACAGTTTATCTGTTTTCCCACCTATAGACATTTTTATTGTGTCTCTTTTTTTGCCAGTGCAAACAGTACTGCTGAGATTGTTCTTACTTACCCATGTCTCTGTGATTGCTTGGAGGTTTCTTTACATGTACATGATGCCAAGTTTGGTCTACTCTGTATGGATTAATGACACAGATGTGTTAAACTCCTCCACTGTAATGGTGGCTTTGACAGTTTCTCCGTGTAGTTCTGTCAAATTTAGTTTTTTAATATAGTTTGATGTTTTATTACATGATGATCCTCATTTTCCTATTTTTTTTCCTTAAAATCTGTTTGTCTGATATTAATAGAACTGTCCCTGCCTCATGTGATATGGTATTTATCTGGTATGACTTTTTCTTTAAAATGCAAATTTGGTCAATTTACATTTATTGTTACTTGTTATTTTATACCATCTTAATTTGTGCTGTTTGTCCCATTTTTCTGTGCTTCTTTGTTTAACATTTTTGCTTCCTTTTGGATAGCTTGAGCTTGTCCCCTCTCACCCCAGCCTCCCAACTTCCTTCCTGTCTTCCCTCTACTGATGTGGAAGTTACATCTATTTATATTTCCAGTGATTACTTGGAACTTGAATGGGCATCATAACTTGAAATCTAAAGTTAATCAGAACTTTTATCTTAATCTTGAATAACACAACTTTATAACACTATCTTCAATAGCACTGCTGATCACACCCCCTACATACACTAATATACTCAATTTATGTGATTTGGGCTAATATTGTCATTCTCTTTTTTAATCAGACAGTTAGACACTTACTGTTTTACATGGTCCATACTTGTTTTGATTTACCATCATGTTTAGCAATTTCTTTGCTTCACATTCTTTGTTGTATCTGAGAACTCTCTTCTGGGATCATTTTCTTTCCTCCTATAAAATATATCCTTTAGAAATTCCTTCAGTTTCTATTAATGTCTTTATTTTTTGTCCTTGTTCTTAAAAAACAGTTATGCTAGGAATATCCTAGACAGTTACTTTGAGCTCCCAGAGATGTTATTTCATTGTCCTGTTTCCATGGCTGCTGGATAAGAAGAAGTCATTCAGTGTAATCGTTATTCTTTTGTAGGAAATCTTTTTTTCTTGCTGTTTTTAATATCTCCTTTTTAATGCTGATGTCCTAGAGTTTTACCATGTACTTGTCCTACTTGGAATTCATTGTGCTTTCTGAATCTAAGGATTAGTGAGGGGGTTGTTTTTTTTTTCATTCTAAAAAAATTTCATCTGTTACCTTTGAATATTGCTGCTTTCCCACTCTATATTCTCTAATTCCCATTAGCTCTTTGTGTGGAACACTTAACCTGCCCTTCTAATTTCATCTTTTTGTCTTTCTGTGATTTATTATGTGTAATTTCTTCAGGATTTCCTTCCACATCACTGTTTCTCTGTTCAGCTGTTGCCTACTGTGGTTAACCCATCCATTAAGTTTTTTATTTCAAAAAAAAAAAAAAAGTTTTTTATTTCAGTAATTATTTTTTCAATTCCTAGAAGTTCTAGTTCTCTTAATAATCTGTTATTCTGTATTCATGTCTTTTTACTTATTTCTTGAAACACATTAAACATACTGCTACATCTGAGTGGAGGGGAAGGGTAATTCTCTTTAGTGTTAATGGTGCCTAGATTCTTCATGTTTTTCTGATATTGTAAACTCATTCTTATTAGGACTGTGCGAAGTCTAAGAAGCTTGAGGTGAAGCTTGAGGTGAGGGTTTGTTTCTTTAGAAATGGTTCATGTTTAAATCTGCCAGAAGTCTAGGAATTTTCCAACTCCAGACACTTCTCAGTTTATTGGCTGGATGTTTTTTGGACCATCAGGCTAGTATAAATTTGTACCCTAACCTACTTTGAGGACGAGCTTATGATGACAGATTCTCAGGAGAGATGTTTTTCCCCCTTGACCCAAAGCCAAAGTCAGATGTACTTGTTATTTCCTTTACAGGGTCGGTTTTTGTTATTGTTTGGTTGATTTGGGACTGTATTGTAACTAAAGATATTTATTTCCCTTTAGGGTTTCTGGGTTTGTTTCCTCGGGGTATACTCTGCCCCACCTCTAATTTGTGGGAGACCAAAGACTTGACTCTGTTTCCCTCCATGTGATGTCCTTAAATTCTGAGGGTCTAAGTTTCTGCCAAAATAGATTCAGATTCAGGGTAACCATTAGTTTTAGTGACCACTTAATGCTCTGCATTCATTACTACTACTTCCATTTTCAGTCCTTAAGGATCTCCCATGCTTTCCTGCAAATTCAGCTATGTATTTGTACTGATGCTTTTAGTATTTTATCCTATATTTTCAAGTACATGATAGTGAGAGGGTTTCAGATGTCTAGCTACCACATTTCTAGAAGGGAATTTCCAGTATTTCTTTTTTTTTATGTTTTTACTTTAATTCCAGTTAGTTAACATACAGTGCTGTATTAGTTTCATGTATACAATATAGGGATTGAACAATTCCATACATCACCTGGTGCTTATCATGGCAAGTGCACTCCTTAATCCACATCACTTATTGAACCCATTCCTGCTCCCCCATCCCCTCTGGTAACCATTAGATTGTTCTCTGTAATTAAGAGTCTGTTTATTGCTTTGTCTCTCTCATTTTTTTTTTTCCCTTTTCCTATTTCTTTCTTAAATTCCACATATGAGTGAAATCATTTGATATTTGTCTTTCTCTGATTTATTTTGCTTAGCATTATACTCTCTACCTCCATCCATGTTATGGTTTTGGGTGCAATTGTAAATGGGATTGACTCCTTAATTTCTTTCTTCTGTCTTGTTGTTGGTGTATAGGAATGCCACTGATTTCTGTGCATTGATTTTATATCCTGCCACTTTACTGAATTCCTGTATGAGTTCTAGCGGTTTTGGGGTGGAGTCTTTCGGGTTTTCCACATAAAGTGTGTATCATCTACAAAGAGTGAGAATTTGACTTCTTCTTTGCAGATTTGGATGCCTTTTATTTCTTTTTGTTGTCTGATTGCTGTGGCTAGGACTTGTAATACTATGTTGAATAGCAGTGGTGATAGTGGACATCCCTGCCATGTTCCTGACCTTACGGGAAAAGCTGTCAGTTTTTCCCCATTGAGAATGATATTTGCTGTGGGTTTTTCATAGATGGCTTTTATGATATTGAGGTATGTACCCTCTATCCCTATACTCTGAAGAGTTTTGATCAAGAAAGGATGCTGTACTTTGTCATATGCTTTTTCTGCATCTATTGAGAGGATCATATGGTTCTTGTTCTTTCTTTTATTAATGTAGTGTATCACGTTAATTGATTTGTGGAGTTGAACCAACCTTGCAGCCCAGGGATAAATCCCACTTGGTCGTGGTGAATAATCCTTTTAATGTACTGTTGGATTCTATTGGCTAGTATTTTGGTGAGAATTTTTGCATCCGTGTTTATCAAGGATATTGGTCTGTAATTCTACTTTTTGATGGGGTCTTTGGTTTGGGGATCAAAGTAATGGTGGCCTCATAAAACGAGTTTGGAAGTTTTCCTTCCATTTCTATTTTTTGGAACAGTTTCAGAAGAATAGGTATTAATTCTTCTTGAAATGTTTGGTAGAATTCCCCTGGGAAGCCATCTGGCCCTGGGCTTTTGTTTGTTGGGAGATTTTTGATGACTGCTTCCATTTCCTTAGTGGTTATAGGTCTGTTCAGGTTTTCCATTTCTTCCTGGTTCAGTTTTGGTAGTTGATACATCTGTAGGAATGCATCCATTTCTTCCAGATTATCTAATTTGCTGGCATAGAGTTGCTCATAATATGTTCTTATAATTGTTTATATTTCTTTGTTGTTGGTTGTGATCTCTCCTCTTTCATTCATGATTTTGTTTATTTGGATCAATTTTCTTTTTGATAAGTCTGGCCAGGGGTTTATCAATCTTGTTCATTCTTTCAAAGAACCAGCTCCTAGTTTCGTTGATCTGTTCTACTGTTCTTTTGGTTTCTATTCCACTGATTTCTGCTCTGATCTTTATTATTTCTCTTCTCCTGCTGGTTTAGGCTTTATTTGCTGTTCTCTCTCCAGCTCCTTTAGGTGTAGGGTTAGGTTGTGTACTTGAGACCTTTCTTGTTTCTTGAGAAAGGCTTGTATTGCTATATACTTTCCTCTTAGGGCTGTCTTTGCTGCATCCCAAAGAGTTTGAACAGTTGTGTTTTCATTTTCATTTGTTTCCATGAATTTTTTAAATTCTTCTTTAATTTCCTGGTTGACCCATTCATTCTTGAGTAGGATGCTCTTTAGCCTCCATGTATTTGAGTTCTTTCTGATTTTCCTCTTGGGATTGAGTTCTAGTTTCAAAGCATTGTGGTCTGAAAATACGCAGGGAATGATCCCAATCTTTTGGTACCGGTTGAGACCTTTTGTGACCCAGGATGTGATCGATTCTGGAGGATGTTCCCTGGGCACTAGAGAAGAATGTGTGTTCTGTTGCTTTGGGATGGAATGTTCTGAATGTATCTGTGAAGTCCATTTGGTCCAGTGTGTCATTTAAAGTCTTTATTTCCTTGTTGATCTTTTGCTTAGATGATCTGTCCATTTCAGTGAGGATGATGTTAAAGTTCCCCACTATTATTGTTGTCGATGTGTTTCTTTGCTTTTATTATTAATTGGCTTATATAATTGGCTGCTCCCATGTTAGGGGCATAGATATTTACAATTGTTAGATCTTCTTGTTGGATAGACCCTGTAAGTAGGATATAGTGTCCTTCCTCATCTCTTATTACAGTCTTTGGTTTAAAATCTAATTTGTCTGATGTAAGGATTGCCACCCCAGCTTTCTTTTGGTGTCCATTAGCATGGTAAATGGTTTTCCACCCCCTCACTTTCAATCTGGGGGTGTCTTTGGGTCTAAAATGGGTCTCTTGCAGACAGCATATCGATGGGTTTTGTTTTTTATCCAATCTGATAGCCTGTGTCTTTTGATTGGGGCATTTAGCCCATTTACATTCAGGGTGACCCTTGAAAGATATGAATTTAGTGCCACTGTATTGTCTGTAAGGTGACTGTTACTGTATATTGTCTGTGTTCCTTTCTGGTCTATTGTTGCTTTTAGGCTCTCTCTTTGCTTAGAGGACCCCTTTCAATATTTCTTGTAGGGCTGCTTTCGTGTTTGCAAATTCCTTTAGTTTTTGTTTGTCCTGGAAGCTTTTTATCTCTCCTTCTATTTTCAGTGACGGCCTAGCTGGGTATAGTATTCTTGGCTGCATATTTTTCTCATTTAGTGCTCTGAATATATCCTGCCAGTCCTTTCTGGCCTGCCAGCTCTCTGTGGATAGGTCTGTTGCCAGTCTAATGTTTCTACCATTGTAGGTTACAGATCTCTTCTCCCGAGCTGCTTTCAGGATTTTCTCTGTGTCTCTGAGAAAATTAGATGTCGGGGTGTTGACCTATTTTTATTGATTTTGAGGGGGGTTCTCTGTGCCTCCTGGATTTTGATGCCTGTTTCCTTCCCCAAATTAGGGGAGTTCTCTGCTATAATTTGCTCCAATATATCTTCTGCCCCTCTCTCTCTTTCTTCTTCTGGGATCCCAATTATTCTAATGTTATTTCGTCTTATGGTATCACTTATCTCTCGAATTCTGCCCTCGTGATCCAGTAGTTGTTTATCTTTTTCTCAGCTTCTTTATTTTCCATCATTTGTTCTTCTATAGCACTAATTCTGTCTTCTGCCTCATTTATCCTAGCAGTTAGAGCATCTATTTTTGACTGCACCTCATTAATAGCCTTTTTGATTTCGACTTGGTTAGATTTTAGTTCTTTTACTTCTCCAGAAAGTGTTTCTCTAATAACTTCCACGCTTTTTTCAAACCCAGCTAGTATCTTTAAAATCATCATTCTGAACTCTAGTTCCTACATCTTACTAATGTCCATATTGATTAGGTCCCTGGCAGTCAGTACTGCCTCTTGTTCTTTTTGTTGAGGTGATTTTTTGCATCTTGTCATTTTGTCCAGAGGAGAACAGATGAATGAGAGAACAAAATGCTAACAGGGTAACAACGTCCCCAGAAAATATACACTAAACAAATCAGAAAAGACCTGAAACCGGGGGGAAAGAAAGGGAAAGAAAGAAAAAAGAAAAAGAAAAAAAATAGAAAAAGATAAAAACAAAACAAAAACAGAGTATGATCAGATATGATCAGGCTGGTGCATAGATCAGTGCCACACACTAGATTTTGGGTGTATTTTGGTCTGTTAGAAGAAAGTGCCTCCCAAAATTTTAAAAAAAGAAAAACTTATATATGTACAAAAATAAGGGTAAATACGATGAAGGGATGAAATGACTGTAAAGATGAAAATTATAAAAGATTTTATAAAAGGAATTGATAAGTTGGTTGAAAAAAGAAGAGGATTTAAAAAAAAAAAAAGAATGTGATCAGGCAGGAGGAGACCAGAACAAAGCCATACACTAGAGATTTAGGGTATATTTTGATCTGTTAGAAGAAACTATCTCAAAATTTTAAAGAGAGAACAACTTACATACATATACCAAAAATAAGGGTAACTATTTTGAAGGCATAGAATATGACTCTAAAAATGAAAAATGTATTTTTTAAAAAAAGGGATTGATAAGATGTTGGTTGAAAAAGGGAAAAAGAAAAATTAAAAAAAAAAAAAATTAACTTTGAAAGACTAAAGAATCATGAAAGACTAAAGCCATGAATTCTATGTGCAGTATTCCCCTAGCACTGGAGTTCTGCCATTCTCATCGGTAAACTTGGTCTTGGCTGGCAGTTCTTGCTGATCTTCTGGGGGAGGGGCCTGTCGCAGTGGTTTTCAAATGTCTTTGCCAGAGGCGGAATTGCCCCACCCTTGTCGGGTGGGCAAAGTAATCTGCTCTGGTTTGCTCTTGGGAGCTTTTGTTCCCTGCAACTTTCTGTACAGCTTTGGAGGCCGAGAGTGAAAATGGCAGCCTCCCAATCTCCACCCCGAGGAGCTGAGAACTCGGGGCCCCACTCCTCAGTGAGCCCCCAGAGAAAAGCAGTCAATCACTCCCATCTCCCGGGTCTCTGGCTGCACTCCGTGCTCACCCGGCCTGTGACCGAGCATTTCTCTCTCTGGCTCACGACCCCGTGTGGAGTCTCCAAACCCAGCAGATCCCTGTGGTGCGCTCCCGCGCTGCTCCTCCCAGGGGAGGAAGGGGAGTCTCCCCAGATCTGCCACTTGTTGGGTCCCTGCTGGAAGTGCAGTGGCCCTCCTGTGCCACAGATCCCAGTTTATGGCAACCCCGAGCTGAGAGCCCGCGCCTCGGCTCTGTCTCTGCAGCCGGCTTCCTTGCTCCAATACCTGGGAGCTCTGCTGCACTCAGGCACCCCCGGTCTTTGTGTGACCCCAAGGGTCCTGAGACCACACTGTCCCACGAGGTTTCCACCCCCCGCTTAGCCACTGGAGCGACATCCCTCAGCAGAGCCAACTTCTAAAAGTTCCAATTTTGTGCTCTGCAGCTCTTTCACTTGCCTACGGTATCAGCTGATGGAGGCCCCCTCCCCCACCATCTATCCTCCCGAATATCGCCTTGGATTCACTTCTCCGCACGTCCTACCTTCCAGAAAGTGGTCCCTTTTCTGTTCAGAGAGTTGTTGCTATTCTTTTCTTTGATCTTCTGTTGAGTTTGTAGGTGTTCAGAATGGTTTAATCCCTATCCAGCTGAATTCCTGGGACCAGACGAAATCCAGGTCTCCTACTACTCTGCCATCTTGCTCTGCCCCAAGTATTTTGTAGTTCTTAAAGCAAAATTATTTTGGGGAGAGCTTGTTCAGTATGAGACTTATCAAGAAGTGTGTGTTGGGCTTCTAAATGAGATCTGTTTGAAAAGGGGGTTCTATTATCCAAATAAATGGAAAGGACTGCTGTAGAACATCTAATTTATTCTGAGTCACTTAATAACTTCAGGGTTTTATGACAGTCTTAACTCTGGGAAAGAAACTGAGGATTGCGGATGGGAGGTGGGGGGGATGGGGTAACTGGGTGATGGCCCTAAGGAGGACATGTGATGTGGTGAGCGCTGGGTGTTATATGCAACTGATGAATCATTGAACACTACATCAAAAACTAATGATGTACTATACGTTGGCTAATTGAATTTAAATAAGTAAAAAAATTGTCAAAGAAATAAAAACTTCAGGGTTTTACTTGCAGTTTGTAAGAACTTAGTATTGCTAGTTTGTTTTTATAGTACTAGTTTAAAATTCCTTGTGGTTTCCATCTTCCCTCTCACCAGCAGTATATAGACATTAAACAGAGTTGTTTCTTTTGCCTTCTAGGTGTGATTACAAAGTAATTATAAAGGGAAACAACTTTTTTTTTTAAGATTTTATTTATTTATTTGACAGAGAGAGACACAGCGAGAGAGGGAACACAAGCGGGGGGAGTGGGAGAGGGAGAAGCAGGCTCCCCGCAGAGCAGGGAGCCCGATGCGGGACTCGATCCCAGGACCCTGGGATCATGACCTGAGCCGAGGGCAGTCGCTTAACCGACTGAGCCACCCAGGCGCCCAAAGGGAAAAAACTTTTTATGTTTTATATTAAGAATAGCTATTTTAGGGGCACATGGGTGGCTCAGTTGGTTAAGCGACTGCCTTCGGCTCAGGTCATGATCCTGGAGTCCCAGGATCAAGTCCCACATCAGGCTCCCTGCTCAGTGGGGAGTCAGCTTCTCCCTCTGACCCTTCCCCCTCTCATGATCTCTCTCTCTCATTCTCTCTCTCTCAAATAAATAAATAAAATTTGAAAGAAAAGTATAGCTATTTTATTTTTAAAGATTTTATTTATTTGAGAGAGAGTACATGAGCGATGGGGAGGTGGGGAGAGGGAGAAGCAGACTCCCTGCTGAGCAGAGAGCCCAGCGTGGGGCTCGATCCCAGGACCCCAAGATCATGACCTGAACTGAAGGGAGCTGCTTAACCAATTGAGGCACCCAGGTGCCCCAAAAATAGCTATTTTAAAAACTATAGGAGCGATAACTATGTTATTGCCTTTGTGTGTCATATCACCTTTGTTTCCATCTAAGCTTATTCATCCTCCGATATCTCTAAAATTATAAATACACTCATGTCTCTTATTCTCTATAGTACGAAACTGAGGTCAAAGAGTCTCCTGATCTACTGATCAGTAAACGCTTTAGATAAAACTGTTCTTCTTCAGAGTGTCAATAAGAGTAATTTAAATACTTGTATGAAGTAGGAAAGTTTTATTTATAAAGATTTACAACTTTTTTTATATGGCAAGAATTAGTTTAAAAATTAAACTTAATGTCTTTTGGAGATGAGGATAGAAATAAGAAGATGGCACTTTATATAACATAATGTTACGGTCTCTGAAGTCAGATAGCCTTTGGTTTATGTCTCATTTCTACCACTTAACTATATGACTTCAGGCAAGTTACTTAACCTCTTTAAGCCTGAGATTCTCGTTGAAGAAAGAGTATAGATAAACCATAGTGGGGTGCCTGGGTGGCTCATTTGGTTAAGCATCTGACTCTTGATTTCAGGTCAGGTTATGATCTCAGGGTCTTGAGGTCAAGCCCCATGTCAGACTCTGCACTCAGTGAGGAGTCTGCTTCTCTTCCTCTTCCCTCTGCCCCTCCCCCCTCTCGTGCGCGGGTACGTGCTCTCTCTCAAATAAGAATAAATAAATCTTTAAAAAAAAAAAAAGATAAGCCAGTAGTATCATCATCAGAGTATCACGAGCACTAATTACATACATGTAAAGCACCTCAGCACACTGCCTGCATAGGCGAATAAATGAAGAATCCTTGAATAACTTCCAGGCTTCTTGAGATCTCATAAAGTAGGGCTTGGCAGATTTACTTTGTAAAGGAACGGACAGTAAATACTTTAGTCTTTGTCAACCATGTTTTGTCTCTGTACATATTCTGTTTTGTTTGGGTTCTGCTTTTTACAACCATTTAAAAATGTAAAAAACATTCCTTTTTTTTTTTTAAGATTTTATTTGAGAGAGAGAGTGAGCACAAGCACGGGGGTGGGGTGGGGGGAGGAGGGAGGGTTGCAGAGGAAGATGGAAAAGCAGGGAGCCGAACTTGAGCCTCAGTCCCTGGACTCCAGGATCGTGACCTGAGCCAAAGACAGCCGCCTCATAAAGCCATTTTTTTAAAGATTTTATTTATTTGTCAGAGAGAGAGAGCACAAGCAGGGAAAACAGCAGGTAGAGGGAGAAGCAGGCTCCCCGCTGAGCAAGGAGCCCAATGTGGGACTCAGTCCCAGGACCCTGGGATCATGACCTCAGCCAAAGGCAGATGCTTAACTGACTGAGCCATCCAGGTGTCCCGCATAAAAGCCGTTCTTAACTCACAGGCTGCAGGCCCAGTTTGGCCCCTAGGCTGTAGTTAGCCAGTCCCTGTACACAGCACCACTAGAGTTATCAAAAACTAAGTTTTTACCTTTTTTTTTAATTTAAATTTTACTTAGTGAACATACAGTGCAATATTGGTTTCAGGAGTAGAATTCAGTGATTCATCACTTACAACACCCAGTGCTCATCACAAGTGTCCTCTTTAATACGTATCACTGATCTAGCCCATTTCCCTCCATCAACTCTCAGTTTGTACTGTATCCTTAAGAGCCTCATATGGCTTGTTTCCCTTTCTCCTTTTTTAATTTTCCCTGTTTCCATATGTTCATTTGTTTTCTTTCTTAAATTTCACATATGAGTGAAATAATTTGGTATTTTGTCTTTTTCTGACTGACTTATTTCACTTAACATAATACACTCTAGTTCCATCCATGTCTTTGCAAATGGCAAGATTCATTTTTTTGATGGCTGAGTTATATTCCATTGCGTATATACACACCACATCTTCTTTATCCATTCAGCTTTTGATGGACGTCTGGGCTCTTTCCATGGTTTGGCTATTATGGGCATTGCTGCTGTAAACATTGGGGTGCAGGTGCCCTTTCGGATCACTGCATTTGTATCTTTGGGGTAAATGCCCAGTAGTGCAATTGCTGGGTCATAGGGTAGATCTATTTTTAACTTTTTGAGGAACCTCCATACTGTTTTCCAGAGTGGTTGCACCAGTTTACATTCCCACCAACAGTGTAAAGGGTTCCCCTTTCTGTGCATCCTCGCCAACACCTGTTGTTTCTTGTGTTGTTAATTTTAGCCATTCTTGCAGGTGTGAGGTGGTGTCTGATTGTGGTTTTGATTTGTATTTCTCTGATGGTGAGTGATGTTGAGCATCCTTTCGTGTGTCTGTTAGCCATCTGGATGTCTTCTTTGGAAAAGTGTCTATTCATGTCTTCTGCCCATTTCATTACTGGATTATTTGTTTTTTGGGTGTTGAGTTTGATAAGTTCTTTATAGATTTTGAATACTAACACTTTGTCTGATATGTCATTTGCATATATCTTCTCCCATTCCGTAGGCTGCCTTTTAGTTTTGTTGACTATTTCCTTTGCTGTGCAAAAGCTTTTTATCTTGATGAAGTCCCAATAGTTCATTTTTGCTTTTGCTTCTCTTGCCTCCAGCAGCGTGTCTAGTAAGAAGTTGCTAGGCCAAGGTCAAAGTGGATGCTGCCTGTATTCTCCTCTAGGATTCTGACAGTTTCCTGTCTCAACATTTAGGTCTTTCATCCATTTTGAATTTATTTTTGTGTATGGTGTAAGAAAGTGGTCCAGTTTCATTCTTATGCATGTTGCTGTCCAGTTTTCTTTCCCAACAGCGTTTGTTGAAGAGACTTTTTTCCACTGGATATCCTTTCCTGCTTTGTTGAATATTAGTTGACCATATACTTGTGAGTCCATTTCTGGGCTCTCTATTCTGTTCCATTGATCTATGTGTCTGTTTTTGTGCCAGTACCATACTGTCTTGATGACTACAGCTTTGTAATAGAGCTTAAAATCCAGAATCATGCCTCCAGTTATGTTTTTCTCTTTCAGAATTGCTTTGGCTATTTGGGGTCTTCTGTGGTTCCATACAAACATTAGGATTGTTTGTTCCAGCTCTGTGAAAAATCTGGTCGTATTTTGATAGGGATTACATTAAATGCATAGATTGCTTTGGGTAGTATGGACATTTTAACAGTGTTTGTTCTTCCAATCCATGAGTATGGAATGTTTTTCCATTTCTTTGTGTGCTCTTCAATTTCTTTCATAAGTGATCTCTAGTTTTCAGAGTACAGATCTTTTACCTCCTTAGTTAGGTTTATTCCTAGGTATCTTACTGTTTTTGGTGCAATTGCAAGTGAGAGCGATTCCTTGATTTCTTTTTCTGCTGCTTCATTATTGGTGTATAGACATGCAACAGATTTCTGCACATTGGTTTTATATCCTGCAACTTTGCTGAATTCATGTATTAGTTCTAGCAATGTTTTGGTGGTCTTTCAGGTTTTCTGCATATTGTATCATGTCGTCTGCACAGTAAAAGTTTGACTTCTTCCTTGCCATTTTGGAGCCTTTTATTTCTTTTTGTTGTGTGATTGCTGAGGCTAAGACTTCCAGTAGTATGTTAAATAGTACTAAGTTTTTACCTTTTAAACTTCTAGCCTTGAATCGCCAGTGTTTATTGCATATTAGGGACTATATATGTTTTGTTACTGACATTTATGTTTTTTTCTTCTAATTATCAGCCAACTTGATTCTGAAATGTAATAATTGAGACTATTTGCTTGGGTCCTTCATCAGTTGTTCTCTTAAATCCATGTTGTAGTAGCTAAGCAGCTGTAATCTCAATATGAAAATTTTAGGTTTTTGAAAGATAAGGAACCATAAAAAGCAATAACCGTAATTCTCTTATTGTATTTATACAGTTATTTCCACGTGAAGGGCTTGACCACTTAGGCCATTCCTTCTGTTTTTTCCCTAATGATATTTTCTCAATTCTGGTGTGAATTAGCAAAACAGTTTGGGGACTGAGACAGGCCCAGGGAGTTACTAGAGCTTCATAATTTTCAATTAATTGGAGTTTCTAGTATACTAGGAATACCTAGAACAGTGACATGATTGCTGTTGTCATTCCTAATGGAAGATGGAAATAATGACAGTACTCTTGGTAGCCAAGAAAATGGGATGAGTTTGTATCCTTTCCTCATTGTGTACTTACTGAGCCTTAGTTTTTGTGACTGTGGTCACAGTTCTCAGGCTTCATGTTACCTTTAAGTGTAAGATAAATTTTCTGCTAGATGACATTTCTTTTTCTCTTTCAGTTGAAGCTGTGAAGTCTGAAGTTGAGCCCTTCAATGACTCTACTCATATTTCTCTGCAAGAAGAAAATCAGTCTTCTGTCACTCGTTGCCTCCCTGACACTTCTACAATTACTGAAGAAGGTTTATTTAGCCAAAAGAGTTTCCTTGTTTTGGGGTTTAGTAATGAAAATGAATCTAATATTGCAAATATCATAAGAGAAAATGCTGGAAAAATCGTGTCCCTTCAGAGCAGAATTGTTGCTGATTATGCTGTGGTTCCGCTACTGGGGTGTGAAGTAGAAGCAACTGTGGGAGAAGTTGTCACAAATACGTGGCTGGTAAGAAAACCCTGTAGCAGTTGAAATGTAGTGTTGAAGGATATCAGGTGCTGAGAGTGTTAATATTTATTTCCTAAGCAATTCAGTTTAGGTAAATCGGTGTTTGAGCAAGGTTTAGATTTTGAGTTTAGCAAAGGGAATTGTAAGAGGAAAATATGCAAGTTTTCTTGGTCCCAGTCTTGGCAGAGTAGAGCTTATTGTTTCCCTGGGGCCACAGCAGCAGCATTCCTTCTTAAGATGTTACCCCAGGTCATCTCATACTATTTCAGTCCTCCTTGTTTTCTCACAACCAAAGCATAGGTGCACTTTTGTATTGTTCTTTTTTATTGGCTGAACACTGGTAATTTCACCATTTTTTTTTAACTTTCCAAGAGTTAAGAGGAAAATTTATAAACTAATACTTGGGGAGAAATTAAATTTACCATAATATTTAGTAAGTTAAATGATAAACCTGCCTGATCTTAATATCCTGTGTAATGAATTAATTTTTTTAATATAATGTGAAGTGTATTGAGAATGAGCATACACAAGGTTACTTTCAAGTAAAATCGCTTTTCATGTAAACTAAAATTACTGCTACTGTAACTAAACCAGTGTTAACCACTAGTTGCTTATTTCAGGTTGCTGTTCTTGTGTCTCTTGTTTTTAAAAGGTAACTTGTATAGACTATCAGACTTTAATTGATCCAAAGTCAAATCCTCTCTTCATGCCAGTCCCAGTAATGGCAGGAATGACTCCTTTAGAGGATTGTGTTATTTCATTCAGCCAGTGTGCAGGAGCAGAAAAAGATTCATTGACATTCTTAGCAAATCGCCTTGGAGCAAGGTATGTAGTATTTTTTGTGCACTTGCTATCATGGTGTACCTTTTGACTTATTGGTGAACATTCAAACTGGAATTGAGCTGGGTGTCTTTATAATGTTTATGGGTAGTGTGTCGTGTACCTGTGTGATGGCTCAGTACTACTAGATGGATACCTGGCAAAGGTTCAGACCATGGGCATTAGTGCTTACCTACCAGGAAAGGGAATATATAAAGCTGATACGAGGGCCGTTATTGAATATTGCACATCCAAGCATTATTCCCTTCCATGGGCCATACGGGAGATTTATTCTTTTTCAGTAATGAATACTTGGGAAGGAAAAATAAGTACTTGAAAATTGCTTCCAAAATTCAAATTAGCCCAACCCCTAAGTGAACCTTAAGTGGTAACTGTTTTAAAAGGAAGTAGAAAAGTTATATCAGTAAATGTAAATGAAATCAACTTTTATTTTAAAAAACAGTTCTTTTTTGGGGCGCCTGGGTGGCTCAGTCGTTAAGCGTCTGCCTTCGGCTCAGGTCATGATCCCAGGGTCCTGGGATCGAGCCCCGCATCGGGCTCTCTGCTCCACGGGAAGCCTGCTTCTCTCTCTCTCCCACTCCCCCTGCTTGTGTTCCCTCTCTCGCTGTGTCTCTCTCTGTCAAAGAAATAAATAAAATCTTTAAAAAATAATAAAATAAAATAAATAAAAAACTTCTTTTAGATTAGATCTTGAAGCAACACTTAAAATGACTTTAAAGAGACACACCTAAAACAAATTGATTCAGAATATCTGGGAAAAAAAAAGATGGGCAAAGGTATGTCAAAGAAATGCAAACAAAGGAAAGGAGGGGTTGCACTTCTAATGTCAGACAAGTTTGGATTCAAATGAAAAAGCATTAAGTAAGAAAAAGGAGAGCATTGTAAATAGCTATTCACACTGAAGTTAAAATATATATATGCCAAAAAGAACATGACTATCATCCATAAGACGAAAACATTAGGAGATACAAGGTGGAATCAACAGAAATACATTACTTGTAGGAGACTTTAATTTCCATCTTTTATTTCATAAGAGGTCACATAGAAAACAGGGAAGGATCTAGATTTCAATAGCATAGTCATCTACCCTGAAACAGAAAACATACCTTTTCAAGTGCCTGTAGAACACTTAGAAACATTGCCTATAAAGAAATTGGCCACAAAGAAAACCTCAGTAAATTCCCTGAAGTAGAAAGAGTACAGACCATACTCTCTAATCATGATGCAAAAAGACTAGAAATGAATAGTAAAAATAGAAAATGAAAAGACCTGGGGTGCCTGGGTGGCTCAGTTGGTTGAGCAGCTGCCTTTGGCTCAGGTCATGATCCCAGAGTCCTGGGATCGAGGCCCGCATCGGGCTCCCTGCTCAGCAGGGAGCCTGCTTCTCCCTTTCCCTCTGCCTGCCACTCTGCCTACTTGTGCTCTGTATCTCTCTGTCAAATAAATAAATAAAAAATATCTTTAAAAAAAAAATGTAAAGACCTTATAAACTGGACATTTTAGAACTATTTCATAACTCTTGGTTCCAAGAGGAATTCAAACCCATTTATAAGCCTAGAAATCATTATCAACAGTTCTTTACAATGGTAATAAGCAATCCCAGTGCCCAGATTGTGATCCAAAAATACCATTTCCTGCTAAAAGAAACTAAAATGTAAAGAAGTGATTAATTCCGGGGGCGCCTGGGTGGTTTAGCCCCTTAGGCATCTGCCTTTGGCTCAGGTCTTGATCCTAGTGTCCTGGGATCGAGCGCCACATCATGCTCCCTGCTCAGTGGGGAGCCTGCTTCTCCCTCTCCCTCTACCCCCCCCCCCCCCCCACTCATGCTCATCCTCACTTGCTCTCTCTGTCTCTCTGCACTCTCTCTCAAATAAATAAAGTCTTTAAAAAAAATTAATTCCAGGTCTGGGGCAGAAAAGGTATCAGTGAGTATGGAACATTTTGTCAGACCAGATAGCAAGAACTGCTAAGGAAGTTGTGTCAAAAGGACCACTGGACAAAGACAGGAAAATTTAAGTATCACTAAAGGGAATAATAGCAGTGGATCCAAACACATCAAATAATGTTTAAATCATGATTTCATAATGACTTCCAAACAAAGCTAATTGGTCATGTTTGAAAGATGCTGGGAAACCAGCCCATTATTTGAAAGCTGTCAGATAAAGTGAAAGGATCAAGTATTTATCCTGCCTTTCCTATGTAATCTGTATCAGAGTACCGTAATAATGGATAAGACAGTTTCTCTTTAAGAGGTATTCCAACAAATAAATGAAGAAGGATAGGGTTATAACTCCTGATGAATGAAAACACCTAGGCCCTGAAAATCAATAATCACATAATAAAAAGGAAAACAGACATTATATGCCTCCTGATGAAGAACACACTACCACCTTAAAGTGGCCTTACCAAAATGATAAAACCTCAATCTGATGAAGTTTCTAGATTCAACTACTGATTTATAAGAAATAGGAGAATAGGCTCTCTGCTCCTCCCTGTTCGACAGACAGCCGCATCTTCTGGTGCAGTGCCAGCCACGT
This sequence comes from Mirounga angustirostris, assembly GCF_029215605.1. NCBI lineage: Eukaryota > Metazoa > Chordata > Mammalia > Carnivora > Phocidae > Mirounga > Mirounga angustirostris. Next base: position 125,885,455 of record NW_026991709.1, read on the forward strand.
CCCTGAGACACAATGGTGAAGGTCAGAGTGAACGGATTTGGCCATATTGGGTGCCTGATCACCAGGGCTGCTTTTAACTCTGGCAAAGTGGATGTTGTTGCCATCAATGACCCCTTCATTGACCTCAATTACATGGTCTACATTTTCCAGTATGATTCCACCCATGGCAAATTCCACGGCACAGTCAAGGCTGAGAATGGGAAGCTTGTCATCAGTGGAAAGTCCATCTCCCATCTTCCAGGAGCGAGATCCCGCCAGCATCAAATGGGGTGATGCTGGTGCTGAGTATGTTGTGGAGTCCACTGGGGTCTTCACCACCATGGAGAAGGCTGGGGCTCACTTGAAGGGCAGGGCCAAGAGGGTCATCATCTCTGCTCCTTCTGCCAGTGCCCCCATGTTCATGATGGGTGTGAACCATGAGAAGTATGACAACTCCCTCGAGATTGTCAGCACTGCCTCCTGCACCACCAACTGCTTGGCTCCTCTGGCCAAGGTCATCCATGACAACTTCGGCATTGTGGAGGGACTCATGACCACCATCCATGCCACCACTGCCACCCAGAAGACCGTGGACGTCCCCTCTGGGAAGCTGTGGCGCGACGGCCGAGGGGCTGCCCAGAACATCATCCCTGCTTCTACTGGCACTGCCAAGGCTGTGGGCAAGGTCATCCCTGAGCTGAACGGGAAGCTCACTGGTATGGCCTTCCGTGTCCCCACCCTCAACGTGTCCGTCGTGGATCTGACCTGTTGCCTGGAGAAAGCTGCCAAATACAACGACATCAAGAAGGTGTGAAGCAGGCATCAGAGGGCCCCCTCAAGGGCATCCTGGGGTACACTGAGGACCAGGTTGTCTCCTGCGACTTTAACAGTGACACCCACTCCTCCACCTTCGATGCCGGGGCTGGCATTGCTTTCAACAACCACTTTGTCAAGCTCATTTCCTGGTATGACAATGAATTTGGCTACAGCAACCGGGTGGTGGACCTTATGGTCTACATGGCCTCCAAGGAGTAAGAGCCCCCTGGACCACCAGCCCCAGCGAGAGCAAGAGGAAGAGAGAGGCCCTCAGCTGCTGGGGAGTCCCTGCCCCAACTTATCCCCCAAAACACTGAGAATCTCCCGAGCTCCACCATTTCCATCCCAGACCCCCCTGAAGAAGGGGAGGTCATCAATAAAGTATACTGTACCCAGCCAAAAAAAAAAAAAAAAAAGAAATAGAATAACATGTTAAACTATAGCACAGAAATGCAGTTAGCAAAATCCAGACTCTGAGATAACTTTGTTACAAATAATGCAGTGTCTTCAACAAATATGTATTAAGGGGAAAGGGAAAGAGGACGGAGCCTATAAGCTAAAAGACAAAAAAAAAAAACCTGTAGTTTTTAAAAATGCGCTACGTGATAAAACTAAAGAAAGGTAAGGAAGTGATTGCCACAAATATCCATATAGTGGCTACTACTAAGAAGGGAGGTATGGAGAGGTTGTAATTGGGCAAGGGACACATTGGAGAGGTTCTGGAGTAGCTGGCAAGATTCTGTCATCTGATGTAGGTAGTAGATACAAGGGTTTTCACTTAATAATAATTCACTAAATTTTGTATTTCCTTTTTCACTGTCTTCTGTATTTGAATTATACTAAACAATAAAAAGCTTTTTGAAAAAAACTAAAGTTGCAGAAAATCTAGAAAGTAACAATAGCAAAAGTATGACACCCAAGTTCCAGGGGTTAAACTAAAGCAGTGCTTGGAGAAAAATTTAGTGAAGTAGCTGTTAATAAATATCAATAAAGTGGCCAATTAATATCCAGAAATCATTGACCTTCATACAACCAGTTAGAAAAGCTAATGAAAAGTAAGTTTGCAATGAGAGATAAAATACTTACCAACAGGTTTAACATGAAACTTGGAAGAGCTACAGAAGCTTATAAAATGCTATTAAGGGAACAGTAGAAAAGATATCCATGTTCTTGGAAAGAAGATTATAAAGAAGTTTCTATTGTTCAGTCCCCTACATTAATGTATAAATTAAACATCCCAGTTAAAATGCCATCCAAATTTTTTAAGGAGGGCAATAAGCAAACAATTCTTGAATTCATAAGAAAAGGTTAGCAAGCAGGAAAGTCATGAAAATTCCGAAATAGAATAGTTATTTAAATATACTTTGTAAAACCTCACTAAATAATAGTGTGGCTTTAATAAGTTGCAGAAAGTTCAGTGAACGAGCAGAAAGTCTAGAAATAGACCAAATACAAACAGGAATTTAGTGTATGATAAAAATGATATTCTGGGGTGCCTTGGGTGGTGAATCAGTTAAGCATCTCCCTTCGGCTCAGGTCATAATCTCAGGGTCCTGGGATCAAGCCCCACATGGGGCTCCCTGCTCAGTGGGGAGTCTGCCTCTCCCTCTCCCCCTCCCCCCTGCTCATGCTCTCTCTCTCTCAAATAAATAAATAAAATCTTCATTAAAAAAAAAAAGTGATATTCCAAGGCATTGAAGAAGAGAGATGGCTTATTCAGTAAATAGGATTCAATAAAGTTAGAGCCACATCTCATACCAAAATAAGTACCAAATGGATCTATGAGTTAAATGTGAAAAATGAAACCATGAAAGTGCTAGGAAAAATGTGGGAGATTTAAAGAATCTTAAAAGTGGGAACTAGAGCATAAAACCCAGAAGCTGTTTTAAAAAAAAAATTCTGGGGCGCCTGGGTGGCTCAGTTGGTTAAGCGACTCCTTCGGCTCAGGTCATGATCCTGGAGTCCCGGGATCGAGTCCCGCATCGGGCTCCCTGCTTGGCAGGGAGTCTGCTTCTCCCTCTGACCTTCCCCCTTCTCATGTGCTCTCTCTCAAATAAATAAATAAAATCTTAAAAAAAAAAAAAATTCTGTTTATATGTCAAGTGGTGGACTTCTCTTTTCTGTTCCCATGTTCTCTGTGTTTAATAAATATTCTGTGATTTTGAACAAGTCACTTAATTGTATCTTTTCCCAGGTTGTATCTTTACAGTTGTAAAAGGGACACCTGGGTGGCTCAGTCACTTAAGCGTCTGCCTTGGGCTCAGGTCATGATCTTGTGGTCCTGGGATTGAGCCCTGCATCGGGCTCTCTGTTCAGTGGGGAGTCTGCTTCTCCCTCTGCCTCCTCTGCCTGCCGCTCCCCCGTTTGTGCGCACAGACGTGCACATGCTCTCTCTCTCTCTCTCTGACAAATAAATAAACTCTTCAAAAAAAACCAAAAAACAATATTTTGTAAAATAGTGCTATTTCACAAATATTAAGGGTATCAAATGAGATTATGTCTGAAAATGCTTTGGGAAGACATAGTGGGCTAGAAAGATACAGTGTGTTATTCATACCTTTTCTGTGCTCCCTGACTATTCCATGCCTCCTTTTGGGAAGAAGGGCCAAGGTGGGTAGGTGATGACTAATTAAGGAGGTAATTTTCCTGGTTAGTTCTTGAAAGTCTATTTAATTTGCTTATGTTTTTATAAAAAGTTTTACTGTAGCAATACATTTTTATCTTTGAGTAAGCATTTGTAAGAGGATTCGAAACATCAACTTTTTATCAGCGAGTATTATATGTAGAACTCTAACAACAGCTGTATTAGAAATTTCCTTCTTAGCTTGCTCACTAGTTGTGTATATGACCATTTGCTTTTATTTAAATATAATTTTCAGTGTTCAGGAATTCTTTGTTCGCAAATCCAATGCAAAGAAAGGCATGTTTGCCAGTACGCATCTTGTACTGAAAGAACCAGGTGGATCTAAATATGAAGCTGCCAAGAAGTGGAATTTACCAGCAGTCACCATATCTTGGTTGTTGGAGACTGCTAGAATGGGAAAGAGAGCAAATGAAAGCCATTTTCTGATTGAAAAGTCAACTAAAGAAGGTTAATACTTTTATTTTGTTCTTTTATATGTATTTTTACAATTTTATGGTTTCTGGAATATGAATGTGTCAAAGCTTGTTTTTAGAAAAGTTCACTGATTTCTGCTTTTCACATTGAGTGTCGTGCACCACTGTTGAGCATTCCTTATTGGGTGGCAAAATAAACGTGTTCAAAGCAGATACTTAATTTGTACCTGTTCTCTACTGCAGGCACTGTCTGAAAGCTGGAAGATACAAAATAATCTAGAAGCATCCTGGGGTCTCAGTGTTTGAAGTCTTAAGATGTGGGCTAGGATCCCATTTATTGTTCCTTCTGTGGCTCACACGGACATACCGTGTCAATTATGTGTTCTCTCTTCCTCTCATCTTTGGACTTCTGTGCCTTTTTGCTAGCCCACCTCATGCTTGCCTCTTTGTCCTTATCTTTCAGTTCTCAGTTTGGATATCACTTTCTCTAGGAAGCCTTCCTTGACCCACCAACTATAGCCTTTGTCTTGCCGAAACTCCCTGCATTATCCCCTTTAAACCTTTGATCCCAGTGGTGTAATTCTAGTTTGCTTTCACATCTCCCTACTCAGTTACAGGCTCTGAAAGGGCAAAGAATTTGCATGTTTTGGGTGTTATGTATTTCCATTGTCTAGCATTGGATCTGGCATGGCATAGCCATCTATTAAGTGTTTTTGTTAAATGTTCAAAAAAGGCTGGTGGGAGGACACAGTACCCCCTCTTCTAAGATGATGGCATCCCTAGGCAAACTTAAGGGACAAGTCAGTAGCTTGGGAACAGCTCTCAGAGCCATTATTGCTTACCCAAACAGACTGGAAATTTTACAACTGAGGCAAAGTGACATTTAGGTCATGTTAAAATTTCACTAAGAACTTTTTAAAAACTTCACTGTAGTTGTTAACTCATAGTACATGTAATTGGGTTGTTTTTTTTTTAACTGCTGTTGACTGAGATGACACTTACATAATATTTGGCAAATCGTGAGGTTTATTAAAAATATTTCAAGCTACAATATGAAATAGGAAGTCTGATTTCATTAATTGTTTCAGTTGATATGCTTTGTCTAACTCAACATGTATTTTAATACATCATTTGGTTTGTTTCTTGGAAAGTAAGTGTATAACTTTGTGATTTAAAATGTACTTGAGAATTCACATAAAACTAACAGTATGATATAAAAGTATCACTTTGTGTATGCCTCTTTAGAGATAAAAGATGACCTTAGTGGCTCACATTTGTTTCTTTTCATTTTAAATCTCTAGAACAAAGTTTGGAAACTGAAATAACAAACAGGGTGAACCTAAATCCAGATACTCCGGAGCATCCTGTTGCACACCTGGAAACTCACAGGAAAACAGCTGTTACACCTTTAGATATGAACTGCTTTCAGAGTAAAGCTTTCCATGCTGTGATCTCACAACACACCAGACAGGTTTCAGTCTCCCCACCAGTGGGACAGCCACTTCAGAAGGAGCCCTCCTTACATCTGGATACACCATCAAAATTTCTGTCCAAGGACAAACTCTTCAAGCCTTCCTTTGATGTGAAGGTAGGGTTTATAGAAAATGGTCCTGGAGTTAACAATAACAATTTATAGTATATTAAAGTTAAAGCTCCAAATTCTGCATCACCTCTAAAGTTTGTGGTAGTAAGTTTTCCAGAGATATTGGCAGGTAGATTCATATCATTGTGTTCCATCATATACTTAGGGTTGAGATAACAGCTGGAGATAAAATGGTGTGAAATCAGGACTGGGTTCAAGTCCTAGATCACGAACACTATGACTCTAGACAGATCATTTAACATATCCAAGCACAGGCTTTTTCTTTTGTACAAAGAGGGTATCACTTGCTCTGAAAACTCAGATTATTTTAAGGATCAATGAAATGGTGTGATGAAATAATTTTATAAACTACGATATAAACCCATTGCTACTTATATTTTGATTCTAGCAGTACACTCAGTGCTTTGTCTCCAAAAATGTGTCTATTATAATCACCTTATTTTGCAGTCATTTCCCTTGAAAAGATGGGTTGTCTGCATCTTTGTTTGATCTCCTGAGCACTGGAGGATGGCTCCTTTTCTGAGAAATTCATTCACAGATCAAGAGCTTATTTGTCAATAAATGGTTTCCTCTTATTCCCCAAAAATGATTTTCTTCACTATTCCATTCGTAGCTGTTGGCCTTTCAAATGGCTATTGAAATCATTGTTTATGATTTTTTATCCATGAGCCTTTGCACAATTACTGTACTAATCATCTATTGGAGTTCTGCTGATAGGGTATTAAGAAGCAACATTCTGGGCACCTGGGTGGCTCAGTCGGTTAAGTGTCTGACTCTTGATCTCGGCTCAGGGCTTGATCTCAGGGTCTGGAGTTCAAGCCCAGTGTTGGGCTCCATGCTGGACATGGAGCCTACTTAAAAAAACATAAAGCAACATTCTAATAATTTTTACTGATGTGTTTAGGAGTAGGTTTATAAAATTTACAGATTGTTCATCTTCAGAAAATAAATATAAATTGATACTTTGGATAGTTTTCACCAAGCAAAACCTTTGCTCGAAAAAGTAACGTTTGGTACTATCATTGACACTGATCATTATGCCTTAAGAAATAGAGAAAAATCACTGGTTTGAGAACAGATCTAGAATCAGGCTTCTGCTTTGCTTCTTGCTGTCTTTTTTTTTTTTTTTTTTTTAAGATTTTATTTATTTGACAGAGAGAGAATGAGAGAGCACATGAGAGGGGGGAGGGTCAGAGGGAGAAGCAGACTCCCCGCCGAGCAGGGAGCCCGATGCGGGACTCGATCCCGGGACTCCAGGATCATGACCTGAGCCGAAGGCAGTCACTTAACCAACTGAGCCACCCAGGCGCCCCGCTTCTTGCTGTCTTTTAAGGCAGGTCAACCTCTTTGGGCTCCATTATCTCCATCTGTAAAATCATGGAGTATATCTAGATGACCTCTAAGTTCTCTTAGCTCACAGACTCTTTGAATAGTAGATGAAATGATACTAGTAGGCAAGAAAAATAGAAATATTCCCAGTCATTGACACCATTCTTCTTTAGATACCTTGCAGAAAGCTGATGGTTCTGAAATAGTCTCAGTGAAGGCACAAAACACATTTAAAAGTTTTATCATTTTGAATCATAGTTTACTTAGGAGGGTTTTTCTTTTTTCTTTTTTTTTTCCTTTCTTTTTGGGGGGCTGGTTTTGGGGGCCTTTTTTTTTTCTTTTTGGTAATATACAAAATGGTACTTCATCTTACAATCAGTGGTTCTTCAAATTGATGTAATATGGTACATTGGATTTTTTACTCTGAAAACAGAAGGGTCCATGAAATAATCACAAAATTGAACACGTTAGGCCTCATATTTTAAAAATCTCCTATTTAATTTTTAATTGACATACATCAGAAAAGTACAACAAATGTGCTGCTAAATGTTAAAGTTAACAGCTGGAAGGCCACTGTACATATTCAGAAAGAGATCATTGCCAGTGCCATAGAGCCTTCCTCATGCCTCTCATCACTGTTTCCTCCTTCCTCCCAGAGGTGACACTCCTGACTTCTTACACTAGCTTTGTTATGCTTGTTTTTTTTTTTTACTTTTAAATGTGGAATTATAATATATATTCTTCTTGAGTCTTCTTTTTGTTCAGCCTCTGTTTGAAAGCTATGTCCTTGTTCCTGTAACTTTAGTTCATTGATTTCATTGCTGCATAATATTCCATTAAATGGGTATACCACAATTTACGTATCCAGTCTACTGTTGATGAGCATTTAGATGGCTACTAGATTTTTGCTCTTACAAATCATGTAGACATTCTTGTGCATGTCTTTTGAAATATGTGTGCATGCATTTCTTTTTGGTATATACCTAAAAGTGAAATTGCTGGGTCATATTTCAACTTTAGTAGAGACTAACAAACTATCAAAGTGGTTGTACCAGTTTATACTCCTACTAGTAATGCGTTGAGCTCCCAGTGTCCCCCATCCTTGCCAACAAGGAATTATAAGTTGGGGTTTTGGTTTTTGGTTTTTGGTTTGGGTTTGTTTTTTTTTTTACTTGTCACTTGGAAATAATTTCTGACTTACAAAAAGTTGCAAAATAAAAATATTAGAATGAATGCTCATATACCCTTTATTCAGAAATAGAATTTTCATTACTTTCCAGATGGAAAGACTTTGTTTTGTTTTTAATTTCTTGTTTTATTACATTGTGATTAGAGTGTTGTTTGTAATATTTCTACTTCATAGAACTTACTGATCTTTGTGCCCTGATATATGATCAGTTTTTGAGAACACTTCTTGATTTTTGAGAACATTTTATGAGAAGATACATTCTCCAACATGGATAGTCTTTGCTATACACACACACACAGACACGATATGACTTACTGATTATGTTGTTTAGATCTTTTATATCCTTTCCTATTTTTTGTTCATTGAACTCATACTAAGTGGTGTTTTCAAGTTTCCTAATATGGTGTGTTTCTGTTTCTTGCATCTCGTGTGGTTTGCTATGTTAATTAGTGCATAGATATAACTATTAATGTAGCTTGTAATATGTTCTTTTTCTCATTTAATACTTTTTGGCTTGAAGTCTACCTTGGTATCAGGATTTCAATTCGTACTATCTTGTGATTTTCATTTGCCTTATAATCCTGTGCATTCCTTCATTTTAGCCTTTGGGGATTGCTGTATTTTAAAGGTAGAATTGAGCATAGAATTGAGTTTTGCTTTATGAGCCATTTAAAAAATCTTTTTCTTTCAACCAGGTGACCTGAGCACATTCACATTTAATATGATTTATATTTGGTCTCAATTCTGTCATATATTGTAATTACTTTATGTTATCTATGTGTGTATGTTACGTGTTTCTTCAGGTATCTGTTTTTGTTTTTGTTTTTTTCCTTATTTAGGAAAGGGTTTGTTAGTTTTTTGTGTTTTTTTATTTTTTTTAAAGATTTTATTTATTTATTTGAGAGAGAGAGAATGAGATAGAGCATGAGAGGGGGGAGAGCCAGAGGGAGAAGCTGACTCCCCGCCGAGCAGGGATCCCGATGCGGGACTCGATCCCGGGACTCCAGGATCATGACCTGAGCCGAAGGCAGTCGCTTAAGCAACTGAGCCACCGAGGCACCCCTGTTGTTTTTTTTTTTTAAAGATTTATTTATTCACTTGAGAGAGCGAGAATGAGAGAGTACATGAGAGGGGGGAGGATTAGAGGGAGAAGCAGGCTCCTCGCTGAGCAGGGAGCCTGATGCGGGACTCGATCCAGGGACTCCAAGATCATGACCTGAGCCGAAGGCAGTTCCTTAACCAACTGAGCCACCCAGGCGCCCAAGGGTTTGGTTTTTTGTTTGTTTGTTTGGTTGGTTTTTTTTTTTAAAGATTTTATTTATTCATTTGAGAGAGAATGAGATAGAGAGAGCATGAGAGGGGGAGGGTCAGAGGGAGAAGCAGACTCCCTGCTGAGCAGGGAGCCCGATGCGGGACTCGATCCTGGGACTCCAGGATCATGACCTGAGCCGAAGGCAGTTGCCCAACCAACTGAGCCACCCAGGCGCCCCGCCCAAGGGTTTGTTAGTTTTATTCTTATGGTGCCCTTAAACCCCCTTCTTACTTAACCTTTTGTCAGTTGTAAATGATGTTTTGACCCCTGCTGCTTCTGTTGCAGTCAGTAATCTTATTCTGTTTCTCCATTTTCTCTCTTCCACTGTTTTTAATTACATTTATCTACTTTGTCAGAAAATAAAATATATATATATTTTTAACTCATGGACCTCACCCTTGTTGAGTCTTAACTCTATAGTCAAATATGTGAAATGCTCACTGTCATTCCTTTGTGAAGTTTCCCTGTCATCTGTTGGTAGGATGAAGTGCATCCTCTAGAATACTTGGGAAGGACACATGTATACAATATTTCCTGAGTTCTGCACATTCAAAACCTTTACCAAGACCTTGATTCTTTGACAGATTGTTTGGATGTATTGTTCCTGATTTGCATTTTTTGTTTCTTGAGTTTCCTGAAAATGCTAATCCACTGCTGCCTTTCTTTGTATATATTGTTTTTGAAAATTCTGATGCCAATCTAACTATGTTGTTTTTGTAAGTTAATTTCATCTTTTTTGCCTGAAGGCCATGTGGAGTTTTCTTTAGAATATCTTTAAAATTTAATAATTTTACAAGGGTATGTCTAGATAATGATTGTTCTCCATCAGTTTTCCCTAGTACATGGCAGGTGTTTAAATGTTTGGAATTTGAATCCTTCTCCAAATTTTTGGTCTGAGAGATTAGAAGAAGTGAGCTGCCAATCAACTGAGTTGAATGGAACAGGTTGGGATCAGGGCCTCAGATCAAGAGTTTGTATTTTTGACACATAAAGTTTGAGATGCCTGTTAGATATCCAAGTACTGTTGTCAAATAGGTAGTTACATACATAGCTTGAAGTTTGGGTAATGATCTGGGCTAGAGAAAGAAATTTGGGGATTCGAGTTTGTAGGTAATATTTAAAGCCGTATGAGAATAGATGCCAAGTGAGCAAGAGAAGAAAAATGTCCAAGGAATACTCTGAGGGATTCACATTTAGAGGAGGAACCAGCAGGGGAGACTGAGAAGGAGCCACCAGTGAGGGAAGAGAAAGCCTAGAGATTGTCTTAGAGGCCACATAAGAAAATATTTCAGGAAGAATAGTTAATTGTGTCAGATGCTGCTGAAAGTCAAGAAAGGTCAGAACAGAAAATTGACTACTGGATTTAGCATTATGGAGGTCACTGGTGATCTTAACAGAAAGGGTTTTGATGACATGGTGGAAGTGGAAGCCAGTATAGATTCATATGGGAATGTGAGAAGTTTATAGACATTGAATATAAACAGTGCGTTTGAGGAATCTTACCTGTAAAGGGGAACCAAGAAATGGGGTGGTTGCTGCAGGGCATAGTAGAGTCAAAAGAGGGTTGTTTTATTTTCAAGATAGGACAAATAACTGTAGGGGAGCCTGGGTGGGGTGGCTCAGTGCCTTCGGCTCAGGTCATGATCCCGTGGTCCTGCCATCAGGCCCACGTCAGGCTCCCTTGCTCTCCCTCTCCCAGTGCACTCGCCCTGCTTGTGATCTCTCTCTCTCTGCCAAATAAATACATAAAATCTTAAAAAAAAAAACGAAAAAAAGAAAATAACTGTATGCCAGTATGGCCAATCTAGTAGAGATCTAGTTGATGTAGACAAGAGGGGAGAATTGCTGAAGCCACATCCCTTGAGTTGTGAGAGAGGTTGGGATCTAGTGCTTAAGTGGAGGGAAATACCAGAGAGGAAGCAATGTTAATGGCACAGGCGCAGAAATCAGGTAGATGTGATACGGGAGGTTGATTTCTTTTTTGGTTGAAGAATCCTTTTAAATGCTATACAGAAATCTTTGAAAAACTTTAGCAAATAGAAAGTCTTACCATATTCTCACAAAGAAGGTTAAACATTGTAAAGATCTGTAAAGGTAATATAAATCCTATTAGAAATGCAAGCAAAAATAGTATTAAAAATCTGAAAAGAGGGATGGCTGGGTGGCTTAGTAGGTTAAGCATCTGCCTTTGGCTCAGGTCATGATCCCAGGGTCCTGGGATCGATCCCCGCATTGGGCTTCCTGCTTGGCGGGGAGTCTGCTTCTCCCTCTCCCTCTCCCCCAGCTCTCTCTCTCTCTCTCTCCCTCCCTCTCTCTCAAATAAATAAAATCTTAAAAAAAAAATCTGAAAAGGATAATTGAGGGTAGGCAGTAGCCCTACTAGTTATTCAAGCGTTGTATGTAGTTGCAGTAATTGAAGCAGTGTGTCATCACATGAGTACTCCTACTAATACACAGGATTACACCCCATAGATAGGAGAATGTATTATATGATAAAGGTGGCATTCAAATCAGGCAACTGGGTAACCATCTGAGAAAACGCAAAGAAAACTCACCCCTTACATCAGAATAAATTTCAGAGGATTAGATATTTAAATACAAGAAATGAAGGCATAAAAATTATAGAACAGGCCATGAAAGAGTAAGTTTGTTTTTCAATAATCCCAGCATTAGGAAGGCCTTTCTTTTTTTTTAAGATTTTATGTATTTATTTGACAGAGCACAAGCAGGGGGAGAAGCAGGCAGAGGGAGAAGCAGGCTCCCCGCTGAGCCAGGAGCCAGATGTGGGGCTCGATCCCAGGACCCTGGGATCACGACCTGAGCCGAAGGCAGACGCTTAACCATCTGAGCCACCCAGGCGCCCCAAGGAAGACCTTCCTAACTATAACATATACCTCAAAAGAAATAAAAGGTTCATATGAATCTGACAGCATTAAAAAATTCTCCACATTCAGCCCTAGATTTTATAAATGTGTAATAAAAGTATTTAAAAATTCTCCATGGCAAAAATTTGACAACAAATTGGAAACAAATGCATGTATATCTCAATGGATATGTATACATACAAACTCATACAAATATATTCAGGCAAGTGAATAAAAAAGACAAAGCAGGATGGCTGGGTGGCTCAGTCCATTAAGCATCTGACTCTGGATTTCAGCCCAGGTCATGATGTCAGGGTTGTGGGATCGAGCCCTGCGTCTGGCTTGTGCTCATTCTGCTTGAGATTCTCCCTCTGCCCCTCCCCCTGCACTCTCACTCTCTAAATAAATAAATAAATAAAACCTTAAAAAAAAAAAAAAACAATGGGGAAAAAATGGACAAATGGACAAAAGTTAGGAAGAGATAGCTGTCACAAAAAAAATAGAAGTATTATACATGCATAAAGATGTTTAATCTCGTTTAGTATAAAAGGGTGGGAAATTAAAGCATACAGTTAAATTTTTTTGACCTATCAGATGGGCAAAAAAGAAAAATCTCATTACCCACTGTGCTGTCAAACATGTTGGGAAACACTCTAATGCTTTGCTCGTGAGAATGTCAACATTGTTACATAAGTTTTGCTTAAATGTTTCCCTTTACTCTTTCTTACGTGTGCAAAATGGTGTGTGTACAAGGTTGTTGGTTGCATCATTATGCTTGCAAAAGATTGTTAATCTAAATATTCATCAGTTGAGCAGTGGTAAATACAGTCAGCTGTGTGCATGGAATACTATACAGATGGAAAAGAAAATGAGCAGCAGTGTCCTGAATAACAGTGATCCCTTCTCATGAAGGAACTGTGGATGGCTTGGGAACAGGAATGTATTTTGTCCTTTTGAGGATTTTTCACAATTCTCAGTTCAGTCGACTGACTCACCTTACAGTTCAGATCTTGCTTATATCCATCCTTGCTTGTTTCCTTCCGTGTTTATTGTTTGTTTATTTTGCTCTTTGGTGTCCTTAATTTTAACTGCACCTCCCACTCCAAGGTTCAGCCAAATATGGTGAGCACAGCTGAAAATGTAAGCATGTTAGTCTCTTCCAACCCATTTGCTGGACAGTATGAAGTTTTTTTTTCTTTATTATGTTCAGATGCAGATAATATTTCATTCTTTTTGTTGTTTGGAGGAAAACTGGAGGAGGCTAAAGCTGTAATCCAATTAATTTTGAGGATTATCTCTCTTCTCTCTTACCTCTCCTTTTTCTCTTTCCCTGTACTGTTTACCTTCCTTTTCCCTTCTGTCCCCTCTTCTTCCCTTCTGTCCTTTTCAATCCTCTTCCTCCTACTTTTCTTTCTCCCCCTTTCTCTCTCCCCTGACGTACATATAGGATGCGCTTGCAGCCTTGGAAACTCCAGGAGGTCCTAGCCAGCAGAAAAGGAAACTGAGTACGCCACTTTCAGAAGTCATTGTCAGAAACTTGAAACTTGCTTTGGCAAATAGCTCTCGAAATGCTGTTGCTCTGTCTGCCAGCCCTCAGCTGAAGGGTGCCCAATCGGAGAAGGTAGAATTAGATCTCTTATTAAAAGCAAGTTGTAGATAAAATATTTCAAACAATAATAGTTGATCTGTTTCTTTTCTTTCCTATGGACAGGAAGAAGCCCCCAAGCCACTTCACAAGGTAGTGGTATGTGTGAGTAAGAAACTCAGTAAGAAGCAGGGTGAACTGAATGGGATTGCAGCCTCTCTAGGAGCAGATTACAGGTAGTTGACACATCTTTCTGTTTTGGTACTGATATTATCTACACATATAGAAAAACCTAAAGCTATTGTGAGCATCCACAAAGGAACATTTATTTTGCCTTTTAGCATGTCATATTGTCTGCAGTATCTCCAGTTGATTTTTCATTTACTACATCCTTGAAAAATACCCACTCCCATTATCAGTTCACATTGATATGTGTATTTTTTAGGGTATGTGCAACCAATATTTGAGAACCTATTTTGTGCCACTCACTATTCTAGAAACTTAGAAACTTGGGTTCCGTGAATTATGAGTACAAGAAGAATGCCTAATACATTCAATAAAAGATTCATAGCACATTCACTCATGAGATATGAGGTGAGTTTCAGAGTAGAGCCCTTCTGTGAGCAGTGCTGCAGCCCTCCAGGAATCAAATGGTCTTTTTTGTAGGATGATTTAATTTCTATTCATTTTCCCTACTTTAGAGGCATAGATTATCAGATCTGCCCTCCACCTGACAGCCACACTAGAGACAGCCTCTAGCATAGATGGCATGTGTGCAGGGATTGAGAGAGCCTTATCCATGCCAGCCAATCTTGAGTCCATCGTACTCCACTGTCGGCAGTGCTAGGTTTCTTAATCACTTGTATTCAATCATTTGTAGATAGCATAATGATTGGTTCTATAAGTAACAGACAGTTTGAGAAATACGTTTGGCTTTATCTTCACCTTTGCTAAGTGTTACTTTGGTTAGCTTTCTATCTGATAAATTAGATCAGGAGAATAAAAATAAAATGTATCTGAATGCATCCATCAAAAAGAATGAAATCTTGCCATTTGCAACGACGTGAATGGAACTGGAGGGTAGTATGCTGAGCGAAATAAGTCAATCAGAGAAAGACATGTATCATATGACCTCACTGATATAAGGAATTCTTAATCTCAGGAAACAAACAGGGTTGCTGGAGTGGTGGGGGATGGGAGGGATGGGGTGGCTGGGTGATAGACATTGGGAAGGGTATGTGCTATGGTGAGCACTGTGAAGTGTGCAAGACTGTTGAATCACAGATCTGTACCTCTGAAGCAGATAATACATTATATGTTTAAAAAAAAAGAAGATAGCGGGGGGCGGGAATTGGAGGGGGAGATGAACCATGAGAGACTATGGACTCTGAAAAACAAACTGAGGGTTCTAGAGGGGAGGGGGGTAGGAGGATGGGTTAGCCTGGTGATGGGTATTAAAGAGGGCACATTCTGCATGGAGCAGTGGGTGTTATATGCAAACAATGAATCATGGAACACTACATCAAAAACTAATGATGTAATGTATGGTGATTAACAAAACATAATAAAAAAAGAGAAAAAAAATAAAATGTATCTGAGATAGTTATAAGCATCTTTTTTTTTTTTTTAAAGATTTTATTTATTTATTTGAGAGAGAGAGAATGAGAGAGAGCACATGAGAGGGGGGAGGGTCAGAGGGAGAAGCAGACTCCCTGCCAAGCAGGGAGCCCGATGCGGGACTCGATCCAGGGACTCCAGGATCATGACCTGAGCCGAAGGCAGTCGCTTAACCAACTGAGCCACCCAGGCGCCCTAGTTATAAGCATCTTAATGTGTTTAATGTATCTGTTGTAGAAAAGAAAAGCTTTCTTACTTGTTAGAACTAATATTTGTATTACCTGTTTTGTATATTAATATATCTACTATATGATTACATATTATTATATTTATATTACCTTTTACCAGTTGCTGAGCTCTTAGTAAGAGCCAAGCTTTATCTCATTTCATTCTCACAAGAGTCCTGTGAGGGTGTATATATTTGTCAAAGTTGAGTGCTTTATTGTATATTCTCTTTGCATGTGGACTTGATGTAAGACATAAAAAGAACCTATAGAACTTGAATTTTAATAAGACTTAAAATGCCAGTCCTCTCAGTGTGAAAAATAGATTCTGTTGCTGAAATTCCTAAATAAGATTTAACTGATTAAAAGTTTGCTTAAATCTATTCCTTGGGGCGCCTGGGTGGTGCAGTCAGTTAAGTGTCCATCTCTTGGTTTTGGCTCAGATTGTGATATCAGGGTCATGAGATTGAGCCCTACGTCGGGCTCTGCACTCAGCAAGGAGTCTGCTTAAGACTTTATCTCCCTCTCCCTCTGTCCCTCCATCCCCACCCCCAACTCGTGCACACGCTTACTCACTCTCTAAATAAATAAATCTTTAAAAAAAGTCTATTTCTGGGGCGCCTGGGTGGCTCAGTTGGTTAAGCTACTGCCTTCGGCTCAAGTCATGATCCTGGAGTCCCTGGATCGAGTCCTGCATCGGGCTCCCTGCTCGGCAGGGAGTCTGCTTCTCCCTCTGACCTTCCCGACCTTCCCCCCTCTCATGTGCTCTCTCTCTCAGATAAATAAATAAAATCTTTTTTAAAGCAAAATATTTCTGAAAGGGATTTCTCAGATTTGGTGAAGTCTCTAATATGTAGAGGTTACAATATTTATATGTTCATAGGGTAATCTGTTCTCAAATGAAACTGTCCCACTTATTCCCATCCATAAGCTAGAACCTGAGCATCCTGAAGAGATATCTGATACTGCCTCCCACTTCCTACAGTTAAACATCTAGGCCAGATCTCTTCAGCATGTCATAGCATTACCTCTTCTAAAAGGATTTCACAAATATAACAACTACCTTTTTTTTTTAATTAGGTGCCACGCCCAATGTGGAGCCCAGTACATGGCTTGAACTCATTACTCTGAGATTAAGACCTGAGCTGAGATCAGGAGTCGGACACTTAACCAACTGAGCCACCTAGGCGCCCCATAACTTAACTACTTTTATAATTTTAAAAAATGAAAGTCATCAGAAGGCACATAATCATAGAATTTTAGTATGTAAATGCCTGTGCCTGATGACACTGGAAGAAAACAGAGTATTTATTCATATGTTTACATACATATGTAAAATCACCTAAAATGCTGCAGCCACAAGGCTGAAACAGATATAGGGACTCAGATACCAGGAGCAGCATTTCTGTCAGTAACAGGACTTTACCAAGAGTTGTTCATAATCTGGCAAAGTTACAAATTAAGCAAAGTATAGTCTTCCATCAGTTGCTTAGTAGTTGGATGTTTGATACATTAGTGTATATTTAAACTGGAAAAAAAAAAACCTCACTTGTGTTTATAAGTAAAACAGGCCTCAGACTCATCTAATTATAAACAAACTTTTTTTTAACCTCTGAATTTGTGTCAGGACATTAGAAAATCATGCAAGATATGGGATAATTGTATGTATAACTCTTCCTCAGAATTTCTAGCATCCCTTCACCTTACTAAATGCTCATCATATAAACACATTATTATAACAACCAAAATCACTCCCACAAATTTACAAAATAGCTTGTAAAGTAACAATTTTGCTGAAAGCACTGATCTAGGCCAGAGAATCAGCCATCTGTTTTTGTAAGTGAGGTTTTATTGGAACACAGCCATGCCTGTTCACATATTATCTATGGCTACTTTCATGCAAGGGAAGAGTTGAGTAGTTTTAACTTTTTACATTTACAACTTTTTGCCCTGCAAAGCCTAAAAAATTTATTATCTGGCCTTGTAAGAAAAAATTTGCTAATTCCTGATCTAAACCTTTGAGGATCATTGACAGTCTGTCATTAAAGGGTCTCAGAGGACTGAAACTCACATTTTCCATATTACTGCAGTGAGGCATGAGCAAGATGAATCAGGCAGAAATGTTCCTCTTATTTTTTTAATTATAATTTATTTAAGTTTCTATTGTTTTCCCTAACAGCAGAAGTAGAAACAACTATTAGACTAACAAATTAGGCAAGGTGTTCTTTACTATTATTTTGAAGGAAACACAGACAATAGAGTAGGAAATAGAGGTGTTTATAATATAACTTAGAG
Source organism: Mirounga angustirostris (assembly GCF_029215605.1). Classification (NCBI taxonomy): domain Eukaryota; kingdom Metazoa; phylum Chordata; class Mammalia; order Carnivora; family Phocidae; genus Mirounga; species Mirounga angustirostris. Next base: position 125,903,325 of record NW_026991709.1, read on the forward strand.
GGAGATAGGCCTTCTTAATTTGTTTAACTTGGCTATTTAGAAAGTAGAGTTATTTCTTATTTAGGAAATGGAAAGTATGTTAAGCGTCCATAATGAGAAACCTATTTATTTTGGTGATTATATTCAGAAATAAAATTTTTACTTTCTCTTTGGTTTTTACTTGATTTTAAGAAGGATAGTATATATTTTACAATTTTTAAATTATTTTCCTAGGTCAAGAAACTATTCCATGGGAAGAATCAAGAGATTGTAGGCTAATGTACTCATTAAGAGTATGGGTTTTGAAGTCAAAACTGGCTCTACCACTTACTGAATATCCTTAAACATGTTACTTAACCTTCAGTTTCCTTATCTGTAAAGTAGATATAATAATATCAGTGTGTTAGGATTGTTGAGAGGAATAGGTGAGATGTTGTGTAAAGTACATAGTTTATTATGGCACACAGAGCAAATGTACAATGACTAGTAACTGCCAATAACTGGAGGACAGATTGGAGGCTTTGCCCATTTGATTGATTTTTTTTTTATTCTTAATGTTAATCCCCATACATTACATCATTAGTTTTAGATGTAGTGTTCCATGATTCATTGTTTGTGCATAACACCCAGTGCTCCATGCAGAATGTGCCCTCCTCAATACCCATCACCAGGTAACCCATCCTCCCACCGCCCTCCCCTCTAGAACTCTCAGTTTGTTTTTCAGAGTCCATCGTCTCTCATGGTGCTTTGCCTATTTGATTGATTTTTAAAATACCTTTATTGTTACTATAAAGTGATACTCATTGTAAAAAAAGAAAATTTAAACAATTCAAAAAAGTATAAAGAAGCAAGTAATATTTTTTAAAGATTACCCTCCAGATCTCTCTCTGAACTTACATACCTAGAGAGATATATGTAAAATTTGACCAAAAAAAAAATGGAGCCTGTCATTTAATGTCCATGATTACTCTAGATAGTGAAAGTTGGGTGAAAGTGAATATATTCTGTTCGTAGAGAGTAATGATCATCTTAAACTCAGATATTTCTCTTAGTTATTTGTTTTTTAAAATTTGGTTGTTTCAGATGGAGTTTTGATGAAACGGTGACTCATTTCATTTATCAAGGCCGACCAAATGACACTAACCGAGAGTATAAATCTGTAAAAGAAAGAGGAGTACACATTGTTTCAGAACACTGGCTTTTAGAAGTAAGCAATACTTTTTTTCCTTCCCTCTCTGTTAAATGAGAATGTATACAAACATTGTTTCAGGACACAAACCAGTTTCCATGTACGTAAACAAGTTTGATAACCTTAGTTAACAGTGCACATTTCATTTCTTTAGCATTAAAAACTTAAGATCAGTCCCTAAATACTTAAGTCTTTAATGGGTACTCTTTCCAATTTCTCTGATTCTTTTCCCTAATTAAAGATGATGTGAAAGATAATATTATAGTAATTTAAGGAGAATTAATTTAGCATGGCAATGCAGTTCAGAACTGTTTTCTTTCTGGGTATTCCCAGGAGTATGAATGATACCTTGGCAAAAGCATAGGAATGAATTAGATCTTATTCTTCAGTGTACATGACATTAAAATTAGTGAGGACAATTTTGTCATTTGTATGATGGTATGTTTCAGTGTCACCTACTTTTCAAAATTTTAATTCTGTAAACTTCTGCTGTCTTAGGACATAACCTATTGGTTGTCCTTATTCTACTTAACGTAATTTATTCACTAAGATGTTTTTCAGTCCTGTTTTAAAGCATGCCATTATATTGCAGTGTGCGCAAGAGTATAAACATCTTCCTGAATCTCTTTATCCACATACTTACAATCCCAAAATGAGCTTGGATATCAGTACAGTGCAAGATGGCAGACTCTCTAATAGTCGACTACTCTCAGCGGATTCAACAACAAAGGATGATGAGGTAGATAATATGGATAACACATTTACCTCCTCCTTAAGCTGAATGTATAATCATACAGTGCTGTGAAACTTTATGCAGTGACTTGGTTTAAGAAATTGTAACTTTTTTCCTTGAATAGCCAAATCATTTGCTTATAGAAGAAAACGATATAGACAGTATAACCACCAGTAACAAAGAATCAGCAAAATCAAATGGAGATGGAAGGAATGACTCTAAAGGAGGTAAAATATTTTAAATTACAAAAAAATTTTGTTTACAAACATATATCTTTCATACAGAATGCTTCCTTTGCTCGGAAAGACAAAGTTGTTTTCTGTGTCGCTATAAAGCATATATTTGAGGATTGAATTGAAGTTCCATGCCAGTCATTAAGTAATAATATGCAAAGCTTTAGTGATTTATAAGTGTGAAACTTGTGAAATCTGTGGAACTAGGTATTTTACAGAGGTAGTGTGATACAGCCCTATTTTGTGAAAGGTAGGTGGAATTGATGGTTTTGTAAAAATTTGTTCTTTGGTTCAGTTCATTCCAGTAACTTTCAAAAAGCTTTAGTATATGTATAATATATTTTGACATATGCACATGGTTTAAAGGTATGGAAGGATGCATGAAGAGTTTCTCCCACTCTTCTAATGTTTTTAGTTTCTTAGGTGTCCTAGAGCTTTATGCATACACAATCAATCATAAATACATATATTCTCCTCTTCTGTACTTTTAAAAAAATGTATAAAGGGTGGACATACTATATATGCTGTTTTATAATTTGATCTTTATCTTTTTGCTTAATAGTTCAACTTGTACAGTGTTTCATATTGGTACATGAGCTTCTTTGGTCTTTTTCTTTTTCTTTTTTTTTTCTTTTCCGACTGTATAGTATTCATTGTGTTGACCAAGAAGAAGAGGCTGTAAAGCAACCAAAAGCTATTATTTGGGGTTTTCAGGATTGCGGGTGATATAGTCCACTGAAACTCCTTATTGCAAGCAGGGATTACAGGCTTATATAGGCAAAAACCCCACAAGGTTATATAACTTGTTTTGAAAGAAATATGATTGGTGTTGTCAGAGTTTTTTTTTTTTTTAACATTTTATTTATTTGAGAGAGAGCACAAGCCAGAGGAAGGGCAGAGGGCGAGGGAGAAGCAGGCTCCCCACTGAGTAGGGAGCCAGATGTGGGGCTCCATCCCAGGACCCTGGGATCATGACCTGCGCTGAAGGCAGACACTTAACCAGCTGAGCTACCCAGGTGCCCCTAATGCTGTCAGAGTTTAAACTGATACAAGATTATTATTTGGCTAACAGGTCGTATCTCTTTTTCAGTCCAAAATAGAAGGATATGTTCTAGGAGGTGCTGGAGTTGGCAATTGACAAGTCACAGTTGACAGTAGTTAACAGTTCATGGTGTTCTGGGAATTGAAACAGGAGACTGTGCGTAGGCCCTACTTTCTCAGCGTCCTTTGACTGTTTTGAGTGACTCTCTTAGCGGTGCTTCATTTTGAATCTTCTTTTCACAACTGGATGAATGGCCATTTAGTCAGTCCCTTTTATGGGCATCCAGGTTATTTCTGATTTCTTGCTATTACAAAGAGTGCTGCAGTGAATAAATTTGTATCTATATATGTCCTATTTTTAATGGATTAATATTTTCTATTTTCCTTACTCATTTTACCCTACTTACTGGAGCTTTCCTTATGACTTACCTATTTAGTTAGTCCCACTCAGTTCATTCCAAAAATGTTTATTTAGTCCCATTGCGTTTAATCTACAAGGAAACCAAAAATAAATATATTGTGGTCTGTTTTCAAGGACCAAAGGGGAAAATCACATATGTTAATTTCTGTAATGTACCTCAGAGTGTGGTACATAACACAGGAGAGGGTCAGAAGCAGTCAGGGGGCTCTACAAAAGGGATAATCACCAGGTCTTAGCAGTGTGTCTTAGTAGAGCTTCTTGATTTTTTTCATACACAGTTGTCCTGGTAAGGACTGCCTTTATGTTCTGAGTATTCCTAGTCTTAGTACATTACTATAGCCTGTTGTAAGTATTCAGTAAATGTCAAGTTAATAAATTTGTGTTCAGCCAGATCTAGACAAAACAGTTAATGTGAATGAGATGCGATAAAAAAGAGAAACTTAAAAAAAGAGAAACTTAATTGGTGTATTTTTGTGTGTTTTCAAGCTCTGACACAGACCTTGGAGATGAGAGAAAACTTTCAAAAGCAGCTGCAGGAAATAATGTCTGCAACATCAATAGTGAAACCCCAAGGACAGAGGGCTTCCCTTTCAAGAAGTGGTTGTAACAGTGCTTCTTCAACCCCTGATAGCACTCGCTCTGCCCGCAGTGGGCGAAGTAGAGTCCTGGAGGCACTGAGGTATGTACCCGTCACTGATGGCAGAAAGGAGTGACTCGGTGACTTGAGAGAAGGGTACCTCATTCTTTAGCTTCCTGCTGGCTCAGTTCCACGAGTTAAGCCTAATTTTGCACCTTTTCTGGGGTGGGGGTGTGGCAATCAGTAAAGAAAAAGATTAGAATATCAGGACCAGGAAAAGGGTTATACTACTGGGCTTTATTTAGCCCAAACTATATATATTATATACTGGTTATGTGGCCTTTTACTGGCTAGCTTTTCCTTCCTCCCTGGCTTTTTCTCCTTCCGTCCCTTGTTCCAAGCAGTTCTAGAATTCTTACTTTGGGGTAGGAAGCAGACAAAGCTTTATTCCATACCAAGCAACTGCTTTGACATTGTGGTGTGATTAATATTTTTTTGTAACCTCCCCTGAGAAGAAAATGATTTTAAGATCCAGTTTGCCTCATTTGAAATGGATTCAATGGGTAATTCTCTCTGTTTTGTCATGTTAGTGTAAATATTAGTTCTAAATTAGTTATTTCTTATTAAAACTACATGTATTTTGTATTCTCTTTACAAATTTATCTTCTAGGAAAGGTGATTACAGATCTCAGTGTGATATGATTGAAGTTCAGTAGTATAACTTCATCTTTTTCCTGATATAAGAATCTCCAATTGTATGACGAGTGTTAGGGGACTTGTATCTTGAATTGATTGATAGAACTATGCATCTGTCTTAAGCTACCTATATATTTCATGAGGCCAATTCTATATCTGCATGCTGAGTGAAAGTGGCTTTTTGTTTAATATACTTCAGATCATGTGTTGTCATTATAGAGAGCCTAAATCTTGTGCCAAGTCAGAGTAGATAAATAAACTCAGAATAAAAGGCTGTCTTCCTTGTATTTGAGGCAAATGAACTCTGGGGGTACCATGAGCTTTGGTAAAATATATTTGTTAAGATTCCACATATATATATATATATATATATATATATATACATACATAGAAGGAAAATAGTTGGAATTATATTTACTCTAGTGGAATTGTTAAAATTATGACATAAAACACACTTCACTCTAGTTCAGTATATGGCTGGTCTATCTTAGACTCTGGGAGGTTTGGTTACCAAGAGCCAAAGGGACCTTCTTTTAAGGCAGCTTTTATAGTACCCTTTTATAGTACTAATTATAGTTCTTATTATTTCAAGTGATAAAAATACAAGTACTCGTAAGCAAAGTTTTCTAAACTTTACCATGCTTCCCTAAGCCTGTATAATTAAGAGAAATTCCATTTTTAAATATAGCAATCATTTTAGAATTTTAAAATAATTTCTTGACAGTAAACTTTCCCTTTTGAAGTTTTAAATAAATGGACATTTAATCAAAATAGATGTTTTCTTTTCTAACTAAAATATTTTGTAAGTTTCTGGAAGAAATACTTTAAAAAGAAAAAAATGTCCCAAAGTGCATTTACTCAATATTTTGAGGTAGCTTTCTCTTTGCTAGATGGTGGGCATATAAAGGTGAGCCTCAAAATTGCAATCTAACTTACGGAATTTATGAGTGTAGGTTTTGTTATGGTTATCCGTTTATTAAAATTGTCACTTTTATTCCTTAGGCAGTCGCGTCAAATAGTACCTGATGTCAACACAGAGCCCTCCCAGAATGAACAGATCATTTGGGATGACCCGACAGCCAGGGAGGAGAGAGCAAGGCTTGCCAGCAATCTGCAGTGGCCTAGTTGTCCCACACAGTATTCTGAGCTTCAGGTTGACATTAAAAAATTGGAGGATTCTCCTTCCCAGGAGCCTTTACATGATTCAGAAATTGCTAAACAGGGTAATGAGAAGAAATCTATTCATTTGTTTGCATTAAGTACATGTTGACTTCTTAAAAATAGATAAGCACATTGCGGTTCTCTGAATTACACATGCAAACAAAAAACTTACTAGATATTTCTGATTTTGGTCTAAATGAAAGAGAAAAAATTAAAATTGAGGTAACTTATCAGTAAAATTGAAAAATATATTTGGATTCTTAAATTTGGAAATGGAGGCTTGGGCAGTTTTTTCCAGACTTAGTTTTCACTATTATTCTTCCTGTCATTCTCCTCCTTTGTACATTTGTATCATTAATGTTTGTTTTCTTCCTAGTCATCTAGTTTTCATCTAAGTCTTCTAAATTCCACCCAGTAGGTACCTACATTTGTTCTTTGGATTTGTATGTGTTCCTTTCTGAATTCTCCTGGTTTTTTCCCCTTGGGCTTTACCTTGAAGACAGAATGATTCCTGTCTTTCATCTTTGGTCATCTTTTTCCCCCATTTTCTCATATCACATGATTATGTTTCTGCACTAGGTAGATTTTCTCCAAGTGTAACATTGCTTTCATTTTACAAATTTAGGTTACGTTTTACTGATGAAAGCTTGGTATATAAAGAAAAGTTGGGAGAAGCCCACAGATAACACCATTTGCCTTTTTAAAAAGCTAATCAATTGCATTTATTTATAAGCTCTAGAAATAGGCTGTCTCTTTTGCATGTACTTTTTACATTGCAGAATTTGTGTTTAATTTCATCTTGGTTAAGACAGATGAGAATATTTGCCTGAATTTTTTCTTAGTCGTATTTGGATAACATAACACTGCAGCATTTTATTGCCCTCAGCTGTCTGTGATCCCGAAAACATGTGTGTGACTGAAGCCCCAAAACACCCGATCTCTGAAGAACTGGAAACACCGGTAAAAGACAGCCACCTGATCCCTACACCTCAAGCCCCCAGTATTGCCTTCCCCCTAGCCAACCCACCAGTGGCTCCACACCCTAGAGAAAAGGTTAGTTTATCCTTAGTGTGATGATACACGTTTTTGATATTACTGTTACGCTGCATTAAGAATATGCTGATACCACTACCAAGAGTTCACAAATGTTGAAACTGCATTTCTTTGCATGCTATTATTTCTGTATTTGATAAGTCAAAAGACTAAAAATGTCACTTAAAACCATTTACCTGATTGATACCCTTTTTACTGTTAATTTTTTCTAAAATAAAACTCTTCCATTTCAGATTATAACAATAGAGGAAACACATGAAGACTTAAAAAAACAGTATATATTTCAGTTGTCATCTCTGAATCCTCAAGAACGTATTGATTATTGTCATCTGATTGAAAAACTAGGTACAAATATTTTAAGTTAAAAATGTAACCTTCCTTGGAAGTCAGTGTAGTTGATATCATTTGTAAGATGTACAAATTGAGAGAAAAAAGATGGGTGGGGCACCTGGCTGGCTCAGGTGGTAGAACATGCAATTCTTGATCTTGGGTTCATGAGTTTGGGTGTGAAGCCTACTTAAAAGATGGGTAACTTGTCTTAGGCAGTATGTATTGCCTCAGCATTAGAACTTTGACTTTATATAGGTCTAAATCTAAAGTCACTGGGTCATAGGATTTAAACATTTAAAGATTTAAATTGAAACCAACCATTAAAATGATTTAAGAATCTCTTGTGCTGCCTTGGGCTTTTGTTCACTGATGAACTCACTGAAATTATAGACTTAAAATAAAACTGCATTTTTGTGAAGTTGAAGGCACAGTAATACCCAGAGAGGAGCTCCTTCTTATGTAACATTCTTATTCCATTATTATCAGACTCTCCACCTGACATCATTCTGGAAGCAGCATACTAGACAGGTAACCTGGTGCTCTAAGCAGTACTGTCCAATAGAAAGATAGCGAAAGCCACATGTTTAATTTTAAACTTAGTAGTAGCCACATTTTAAAAAGGAAAAAAAAAATCGAGTGAAATTAATAAAACATAGATTTTATTTAACCTATACACAAAATATTATATTCAACATGTAATTAATATAAAAAATGAGATTTTACCCTTTTTTTTTTTCCTTACTAAGTTTTTGAAATCTCAGGTAGATTTTGCACTTCTAGCACATCTCAATTTGGTCTGGCTGTGTTTCAGGTGTCTGATAGCCACGTGTGGCTAGTGGCTACTGTATTGGACAAAGTAGCTCTATAGATGGAAAGTATAGGAAGAGAACTCAGTCTGACAGCTTCATATAGAGGAAACCTTAAATAACGGTTGTTTTTAATGACGGCCCTGAGTCAAGAAAAGGTTAAATGTAACTTAGTGCTGTCCTTTTAAGAATGTGGAAAACTATGATTTTTTTTTTCTTAAAGATTTGTGTCAAATACAGTCATACAGTTGAGAAGCTATGTTTCTTGGAAACTGGACTCAATGTGGAACACTGTTTCCTGGTCACCCAATAAATTAGATAGAGTTACAAATCAAAATCGTTCAACTTTACCTAGAGCTTTCAGAACAGAAGAAGCTGCTTCATGTGTCTGTCTCCTATATTTTGTTCCATCTCTGTAAACTCTGGACAAGAGTAGTATCAACTAGCAGAGAATTGTCTAGAAGAAGACAGCGAAGAGAGGCAGATGAGGACAGATTGTGCTGGAACGGAGTCTGAGTAGAAAGGTTTTGATAGTAGAATGCAAAGAGATCCTTCATTTTATAAATAAAGCAACTGTGGCCAACTGATTCACATAAATAGTCTATTATGTTGTCTGGATTACAGAATAAATCTGTTAAATAGAATTCGATCCCAGTATAATAGGGAATTTTCACCTTCTTGTTCTTTTGTCACTCTGATCCTGGGTGAGTTACTGTGTACTTGTGTCATCATGGGTAGATTGCAGATAATAATAGTGATCTGCCTTCATAGAGTTGTGAGGATTAAATGAGTTAATAATCTGGTGCACTTCCAGCAGTCAGATATTGATATTACTTGTGTATTACTTGATATTACTCTGTGTATACTATGTGCTCAAACTGTTGCCTCTCTTAGTCATCTGTAAAGCATGAGTAGAGTTCATATGTTTCATTGAATTCTTACAAAGTCTTGAATACAACTCTTTCTAACCCATAATCAAGTTAACTTCTAAAGTATAAATCAAAAATCAATCAATAAAGCCATGCTTTACATAAATTTATGCCTTCTTTCCTCAAAGTCAGGCATCGTACCGCTGTATCTGAGAAGAGGGTTCAGCTTCCACCTGCTGCTTCATCTCTGTTTCCCTAGCATGTGTGTTTTCCTTCCAAGCTTCTGTGTTGTTGGGCTGCTGACCTTATTTCCACTCAAAAAATTTTCTTCTGCTTTTAGTCTATAGGAGCCCCTTTTTGACTTCCATGTCCTTGATTACCCATATTCAATGCTTGGAAATTGCAAAAGTAGTTGAGACTTAAGAAATATACCAACCTAGTATATGGCCTCTATTTACATTCTGTTTTTATATTTTAATTGTAAAAAACCAAGTGCAGACAAACAGGAGAGTTTGCATAGGAATTTAGTATTGAAATAGTAAAGAATTTTTGTTAATTATATTAGATCTGATAATAGCATTAGGGCTGTATAAAAAAATTACCATGTATTTTAGAGATGCATACTGAATGGATAGGGGTAGAGTAACAGGATGTCTGGAACTTTATTTTTTTTTTTTAAGATTTTATCTTAAAAGAGAGAGAGACAGTGAGAGAAGGAACACAAGCAGGGGGAGTAGGAGAGGGAGAAGCAGGCTTCCTGCGGAGCAGAGAGCCTGATACGGGGCTCGATCCCAGGACCTTGAGATCATGACTTGAGCCGAAGTCAGACACCCAACAACCGAGCCACCCAGGTGCCCTGGAACTTACTTTAAAATAGTTAAGCCCAAAAGGGGTAGACTGAAATAAGGATGGCAAAATTTTGATAATTTAAGAATCAGTATATAGGATTTCATTTTACTATTTTTCTTTCTATTTTAAATTTTCATTAAAAATATTATGGGGGGATGCCTGGGTGGCTCAGTTGGTTGGGCACCTGCCTTCGGCTTAGATCATGATCCCAGAGGCCTGGGGTCGAGTCCTGCATCGGGCTCCCTGCTCAGCGGGGAGTCTGCTTCTCCCTCTACTGCCCCTGCTGCTTGTGCTCTCTGTCTCTATCTCTGACAAATAAATAAAATATTTAATAAAAATAAAATAAAAATGTTATAGGGGTTAAGTGGCTGACTTCGGCTCAGGTCATGATCCCAGGGTCCTGCGATCAAGCCCTGCATTGGGCTCCCTGCTCTGCGGGGAGCCTGCTTCTCCCTCTCCCTCTGCCTGCCACTCCCCCTGCTTATGCTCGCTGTCAAATAATCTTTAAAAAAATATATTTTTTATTTTATTATGTTAGTAAAAAAATATATTATTTTTAAAAAATATGTATGTGAAGTAAAATAAGTGTCAGTCAAGGTTTTTCAGTTTATTTGGTGCATTTTATTTATAAATAATTTCTATGCAGAGTTGACATGTTTTTCCTAGGAAGAAATTAAGAATTCCAATCACGTATCAGTTTTTCTCTACTTTAGGTGGATTAGTAATAGAGAAACAGTGCTTTGATCCCAATTGTACACACATTGTTGTGGGACATCCACTTCGAAACGAGAAGTATTTAGCCTCAGTGGCAGCTGGGAAATGGGTGCTTCATCGCTCCTACCTGGAAGCATGCCGGACTGCTGGACACTTCGTGCTGGTGTGTATTCAAATTAATATGAAGAATCATTTTTCGTTAAAAGTAATTGTTCTAATAATTGATTCTAGTTTTTACACTAATCATTCATATAATTGAAATAACCAAATACGACCAGTGATTATACCAATTTTACAAGGTCCACATTAACAGAGCAAAAAAATTTAGAGATCACAGACCCAGATTCTCAGTTATATGAGTTTTATTTAATTTTAATCTGGGCTTTTCTTTTTTCCCTCTTTGGAATAACATTAGAAAATTTCAGGAATACCTCATTGTAAGCTTTTTATCCTTACTGCCAGCCCATTAAATATTAAATTGTTTGGGGACGCATGGGTGGCTCAGTCAGTTAAGCATCTGCCTTTGGTTCAGGTCATGATCCCTGGGTACTGGGATCAAGTCCCGCATTGGCTCCTTGTTCGGTGGGGAGCCTGCTTCTCCCTCAGCCCCTCCCCACTCACTGCTCATGCTCGCACTCAGCTCGGTCTCCCTCTGACAAATAAAATCTTTTAAAAAAAGAACATTTTTTTTTAAATATTAAATTGTCTGAAATATTTTGGTCCCTAACCATCACAGTAATATCTATCATGTAGTTTTTGAAGTTTTCGATCTTGATTGAAAGGGATCTGATTTCTATGGACAGGTAATCAAGGTGTTAACACATACCTCCACTGAGAACATGTCCTTCTGTGAAGTTCATCTTAAAATGGATGAAGCCCAATAATCTATATATTACCACTTACTAAGGTGTAGTTATCTGTATTTCTTAGGAATGTATACAGTATTTTTCTGATTTCTAATTGAAAGCCAGATATACTTGACCCTCCTATGAAGCCAAATTAATGTACATTTCCTTCCTCTATGCTCATAAACTGATGCTTATTTAGTGCTCTGTATTTATAACAATTGAATGTATAGCTTTTAACTCTTACGTGATCGTGGACTCCTTGAGGACATATTGTAGGACCAGATCCAAAGTTTGTTGTACTAATTGTCTAGGAAGAAGACTATGAATGGGGAAGTAGTTCCATACTCGATGTTTTGACTGGAATCAATGTTCAGCAACGAAGACTAGCACTTGCAGCAATGAGATGGAGGAAAAAACTCCAGCAAAGACAAGAATCGGGCATCGTTGAGGTATTAACATATATATGGTGATATGAACAGCATTCAGTGTCATGACTATTACAGATTTTAATTTTAAGAGAATGTGCTTATTAACAAAATAATAATTCTTGTCTTTTATGCTTTGTTGATATACTTAGTTCGGGCATTCTAAATTGGGCTTAATATTAATTCCTAATTCTTTTAATTATGATTGCGAGGAAGATTATAATGTTGATGGCTCTTTTAAAAATATATGTGTAAATGGGGTGCCTGGGTGGCTCAGGCGGTTAGGCATCCAATTCTTGATTTTAACTCAGGTCATGATCTTAGGGTGATGAGATCAAGCCCCGCCATCAAACTCCTCGCTCAGCCGGGAGTTTGCTGGAGATTCTCTCCCTCTTCCTCTGCCTCTCCCCTCACTGTGCATGTGCACACTAGCGCACATGCTCTCTCTCAAATACGTAAATCTTTTTTTATTTTATTATTATTTTTTAAAGATTTTATTTATTTATTTGACAGAGAGAGACACAGCCAGAGAGGGAACACAGCAGGGGGAGTGGGAGGGAGAAGCAGGCTTCCAGCGGAGCAGGGAGCCCAATGCGGGGCTCGATCCCAGGGCGCTGGGATCATGACCTGAGCCGAAGGCAGATGCCTAACAACTGAGCCACCCAGGCACCCCCATAAATCTTTTTTTTTTTTAAAGTAAAAAGGCATAAAAATAATTTAAATATATGTGTAAAATGTGACCCATACTGTATTTCTTCCAAAAACTCTTCAGCATCTACCTTCAGGGGTTCTTAATGTGGGATCCACAGACTCTTCCAAAGGAGTTGTAGATCACATTCAGGAAGGCTGTTTATACACCTCGGATGGGGCAGGGAATACATCCTTATTTTTACTAACCTCCAATTGAAAACATTTCCTTTTACTGTAGAAGTCTAGGTAAAAATCACAACACTATTAATAGTACTTGTGATTTTACCCCAACAGAAATAAGATATCTTTGCTTTGCATTATAATTCCAAGTATCTTGAGATACTGCTTATGTTCACTTTTTTTAATTGAAATATAGTTGATGCACGGTGTTACATTAGTTTCAAGTGTGTAACAGATTGACAGCTATTCATTATGCTCACCACAAGTGTAGCTACCATCTGTCTTTATACTTTAAAATTATAATAATCTATCCAGCCACCACTAGGTCTTTTATTTAATTCATTAATACAGAAGCACATCTATTATGTCACAAATTTGTAAATATTTTATTTTTAATAAAATGGGTTTTTTGGTAATCCTTTACACTTTATGTTAAAACCAGTATTTTAAAACATTATTAATATGGCACAAATTACATTTCAATAAAGCTGTTTCTTTAAAAGAATTATTTAGAGAACAGATCCATAGGTTTCACTGGACTGTCAAAGGGGTCCATGGCTCACATAAAGGTTAGAAACCCAAGTTTTAAATAATCTTGTGCAATGTATTCTGAGTTCTCTACTGTGTCCAAGCCCTTGTTAGCCTTAATTCCCTTCTTTTAGAGTAATTCCACTGGCTCTTGTTGTTATTCCCTAGTGAAATATTTTATATTTCTGATTCGCAAACATTTTCAAGAGAAATATAATGGGGGCTTCATCTAATTTGAGAAGTTGTGCATTAAGTTCTACCCTGGATTAATTATAAGAAAAAATAAAAGAAAAGGCTAAACAAAAGTCAAGTTGCTTTGTTTTCATATTAATCATTAAACATTTTCCTTCATTCTTCAAGTATTTGTTGATGACCTACTATGTGCCAAACACCATGGCTATGTGTTTTCAGAGTATTCTGACCAGAGACAATTACCACTGTGGCAGATGGTAAAGGTTATAAGATTATTTGTTGACATAAAACTGAATTTACAGATAAAATAATGTATTATTTGCATTTATTTCCCAAATAATTTCAACACTGATTATTTTTTCATTTGTAGGGGGCATTTAGTGGGTGGAAAGTTATCTTATATGTTGACCAATCCCGAGAAGCAGGATTCAAACGCCTTCTTCAGTCAGGAGGAGCAAAGGTTTGTTTGTATTCAGTCAATTTACAGAATTTTTTACACAGATTATTTTCCAAACAAGATTGCTGTGATCAGTTCTTAATTTTCGGTACTTTGTGAAATGACAATCCTTAAGTACAGATTTTACAGTTGAACTACTTTGGGACACTGATAGCTTCTTATTTCTTTAGGTACTACCTGGTCATTCTGTACCTTTGTTTAAAGAAGCCACACATCTCTTTTCTGACTTCAATAAACTGAAACCAGATGACTCAGGAGTTAATATAGCAGAAGCTGCCGCCCAAAATGTGTACTGCTTGAAAACAGAGTACATTGCTGATTATCTGATGCAGGTTTGTAAGATTTTGTCCTTGATCTCCTCATTACCAGAGATAGGCTTATATATATAGGGATGTGACCACACAGCAAAACCCTTGGCTTGTTTATTAATAGAATGTTTGGCTCCAGTTGTTCACTTTCATTTCATTCAGTTTCATTCTACTTTTTATAATATTGAGTACCATGTAAACATTTAGCTTGGAGTTAAATGAAGCAGGTATAAAAATCTAGGTACCTCTAAAAGCTTTAAAAGTGCCCTTTATAATGTTGGAATATTGCTGTTCACAAATAGCCTAAGTTTTGATTTGAATGGGCAAAGAAAAATCTTTCTGATGCCAGAACACCTAAAATGCCATCAGGAATCAGCAAGATATGACACATGATAATAAATGTCTTACTACAAAGGATTTCAAACATAATGGTATAGAAATAAGGGGAAGCCAAAACTCAGCCTGCTGTGTAATTTTTACTATTTGTGTTTGGGAGTTGCTCAGGATATATAGAAAGAATGGCTAAAACATAAACAATAAAACCTTTGTCATAAAGCAGTGGGATGTACTGATTGGAATTGGTAAGCCAATACTAACTCCTAGAAACACCTAAATCACTTTTTTTAAAAGCTCAAGTTTTTTTGTTCCCTGCTTTTCTCAGGGTTGTATTGTGTGTCAGACACTAGATTTCTGGAGGAATGCAGTGGGGGGGAGTGGGCTGCTCTGTATTTCTACATCTGAGCTCATTATTTCCTACCTAGCTCTCAGAAGTAGGTAAAACAGAATACTTCTGTGGGGGCAAAGGAGTAGACTAGGGAAGGGAGAGTAATGACTTCATGTTCAAGTTCATGGTCAAGATAAGCCAAGCACAAGTAAGGCTCTTGAGATAGGCCCACCCCAGTGTTCTGACCTCAGGTTAAATGCTGGGGGGAAGGGGGTGGCGGTGGGCATTAATTAAAAAGCTGGGTGTAGTGGCTGCAGGGATCTTGGTGGTGACAGCCTTCAACATGTCCTTAGCCATACTGCTCCAATCTGGATGGTCACCCTCTACTTCTACAAACTGGTGTCATCCCAGGATCTCCATTCACCATCCTTTCTCTTCTCTGTTGGATCTCCTGTTTCTGTATCCCATGTCATCCTGATTTGCTCTCATTTGGTTGAAGATCATCTTATAGTAACTTCTTGAGAAAGCACATGGGAGATAAACTGAGATTTTCTTTGTGTGAAAATTCTTTTTTTTCTGTGATTGCATTCTTTTGTCATTTGGATGGGCATCAAATTCTAGGTTGGAACCTATTTTCTCTTTAGACTTTTGATTGCTTATCTCCTTGCTTCTAGTATTGCTGTTGAGTAGTTAAAGCCATTTTGATTCATAATCTGTTATATGTAACTAATCTAGTAGGAAGCTCTTTTTGTCCCTAGTTTTCTGAAATTTCAAAATGATAGGCTATCATGAGGGCCTCTTTTTATTATATTGCACATGGTAGGCCTCTTCTGGTTTGGTAACTTGTGTCTTTCAGTTCTGGGAAATCTTGAATTATTTCAATGATGATTTTTTTCCCTCCACTTTCTGTTCTCTCTAGTACTTCTGCTACTTGTATATTGGATTTTCTTATTTCACCACTATTTTTATAATCTTCACTTTTTGAGAGGTTCCCTCAGTTCAGTCTTCTCCTTTTATCAGCTCTTCATTTTGCTATCATGTTTTTAATAATCAAGACCTTTTTAAAAGTTTTTTGAATTTACTTTTAATTTTTTAATATCTTTTTTGCTTCATAGATGTAATACCTTCTACTGGATCTCAGAGGATTTATTGATTTTTTTTTTTTTTTAACTTATTTCAGTATATTCTCTATCCACTAAACTGCATTTTCCTCTTTGTTTGGGTCTTTGTCTAAGCTGATTGGAAGTACTGAGCACACAGTTGGGTCTTGGCAGTTTCGATCCGGATGCAATAGTCTTGGTGGTCTAGTTGTTGGGGACTGTCTTCTGGGTTCATACTTGCATATACTTCTTGAATTGTTTCAGTTTATCCAAAGAGGAGTCTTCTAGTCTGCCTGAAGGAGGAATCTGGCCACCTTTTTTTTTTTTTGAGATACAATGACATATGACATTAATTTCAGATGTTCAGCATTACAGTATATATTCATGACTATATAGGCAAAATTATCACCATACATAATGACAGATTTTCTCTCTTATGATAAGAACTCCCAAGATTGTGTCTCTTACTGACTTTCAAATATACCATACAATATTAACAACTATAGTCACCATGTTGTATATTACATCCTCAGGGCTTATTTTATAACTGTAAGTTTGTACCTCTTGTTCACCCTTACCCATTTCCCCCAGCCCTCACACCCTGCATCTAGCAACCCCCAGTCAGTTCTTTGTATCTATCCCATTTGGGGTTTTTGTTTTGTTTTTTGTTTTATTTTGTTGTTTTATTTTTTTAAGATTTTATTTATTTATTTGACAGAGAGCGCACGAGCAGGGGGAGTGCAAAAGGGAGAAGCAGGCTCTTTACTGAGCAGGGAGCCCGATGCAGCACTCAATCCCAGGATCCTGGGATCATGACCTGAGCCGAAAGCAGATGCTTAACTGACTGAGCCACCCAGGCACCCCTGTTTTTTATATTAGGTTCCACTTGTAAGTGAAATCATCTAGTATTTGTCTTTCTTTTTCTGACTTATTTCACTTTGCATCATGCCATCAAGGTCCATCCATGTTGCTGCAGTTGGCAGGGTTTCCTTGGCGGAAATATTTTTTTATGGCTGATTAATCCATTGTGTGTGTGTGTGTGTGTGTGTGTGTGAATTTTCTTTATCCATCTGTCAGTGGACACTCAGGTTTTCATATCTTAGCTATTGTAAATAATGCTGCAGTGAGCATAGGAGAGCAGATATCTTTTTGAATTAATGTTTTTATTTCTTTTGGATAAATACATAGAGGTTGGAACTGTTGAATCATAAGGTAGTTCCTTTTTTTTTTTTTAAGATTGTATTTAACATAGTGTTATTAGTTTCAGGTGTGCAATACAATGATTCAACAGTTGCTCAGTGCTCATCAAACTAAGTGTACTCTTAAGGTAGTTACATTTTTAATTTTTTGAGGAAAAAAATAATGGCTGCATCAGTTTACATTCCCACTAAAAGTACATAAGAGTTCTTGGGGCACCTGGGTGGCTCAGTCGGTTAAGCAGCTGCCTTCGGCTCAGGTCATGATCCCAGGGTCCTGGGATCGAGTCCCGCATTGGTCTCCCTGCTCTGCGGGGAGCCTGCTTCTCCCTCTCCTGCTTCTCTGCCTACTTGTGTTCTCTATCTCTCTGTCAAATAAATAAATAAAATCTTTAAAAAAAAAAAAGTACACAAGAGTTCTCGTTTCTCCATATCCTCATCAACACTTGTCTTTTTGATAACAGCTATTCTAACATGTGTTAGGCAATATCTTGTTATGATTTTGATTAGCACTTCTTTGATGATTAGTGACGTTGAGCGCCTTTTCATATACCTGTTGACTATCTGTGTCTTTGGGAAAATGTCTATTCAGATCTCTGCCCATTTTTTAATCAGATGGTTTGGGATATTAACCCCTATCAGATAGATGATTTGCAAATATTTTCTCCCTTTCTTAGGTTGCCTTTCCTTTTGCTGATGGTGTCCTTTGCTATGCATGAGCTTTTCAGTTTGATGTCTCCCCACATGTTAATTTTTGCTTGTGTTGCTTTTCATTTTGGTGTGAAATCCAAAAAATTTTTACCAAGACCAATGTCAGGGAGCTTGTGATGTATGTTTTCTTTTAGTTTTATAGTTTCATGTCTTTCATCCAAATCTTTAATCCATTTTGAGTTTATTTTTGTGTATGCTATAAGATAGTGGTCCTGTTTCAGTCTTTTGCGTGTAGCTCTCTAGTTTTTCTAACACCATTTATTGAAGAAACTGTCCTTTTCCTATTGTATGTTCTTGGCTCCTTTGTAATTGATCATGTATGCCTGGGTTTTTTTTTTTTTTAAGATTTTTATTTATTTATTGAGAGAGAGAGAATGATAGAGAGCATGAGAGGGTGGAGGGTCAGAGGGAGAAGCAGACTCCCTGCTGAGCAGGGAGCCCGATGCGGGACTCGATCCTGGGACTCCAGGATCATGACCTGAGCCGAAGGCAGTTGCTTAACCAACTGAGCCACCCAGGCGCCCCTGCCTGGGTTTATTTCTGGGTTTTCTGTTCTGTTCTCTTGATCTATGTGTCTGTTTATGTGGCATTACCATACTGTTTGGTTACCATAGTTTTGTAATACAGTTTAAAATCAGGGAGCATGATGCCTCCAGCTTTGTTCTTCTTTCTCAAGATTGCTTTGGCTAGGGGCGCCTGGGTGGCTCAGTCGTTAAGCGTCTGCCTTCGGCTCAGGTCATGATCCCAGGGTCCTGCTCCGCGGGAAGCCTGCTTCTCCCTTTCCCACTCCCTCTCTCACTGTGTCTCTCTGTCAAAAAATAAACTCTTAAAAAAGAAAAAGATTGCTTTGGCTATTTGGAATCTTTGTGAGTCCATACAAATTTTAGGATTGTTAGTTCTATTTCTAGAAAAAATGCCATTGGAATTTTGATAGGGATTGCATTGAATCTGTAGATTGCTTTGGGTAGTGTGGACATTTTAATAGTGTTAATTTTTCCAGTCCATGAGCATGGAATATCTTTCCATTTATTTGTGTCATCTTCTGTTTCATCAGTGTTGTCTAGTTTTCTTTTTTTTAAGATTTTATTTATTTGACAGAGAGAGAAATAGCAAGAGCAGGAACACAAGCAGGGGGAGTAGGAGAGGGAGAAGCACGCTTCCCACTGAGCAGGGAGCCCAGTGCGAGGCTCGATCCCAGGACCCCCAGATCATGACCTGAGCCGAAGGTAGACGCTTAAGACTGAGCCACCCAGGTGCCCCAGTGTTGTCTAGTTTTCAATGTACAAGTCTTTTGTCTCCTTGATTAAATTTGTCCCTAGGTATTTTATTCTTGATGCAATTGTAAGTGGAATTTTCCTTTATATTTGAAATGGCTTTCTTTTAAAAAGGGTCTCGTTGGGTCTTGCTTTTTTATTTAGAATGTTTAGTCCATCGTGTAATTATTGATATGATTGGATTTAGGGGGGGGGGGTTTGCAGCTTTCGATTTGTCTTTGTTCCTGTGTTCTTTCTTTCTTGCCTTTTTTTTTTGTTGGAGGCAGGGTGTGTTTTGCTCTATGGATTATAATATACTTAACTTTTTATAGTCTAGCTAGAATGATATTGTGCCACTTCACATAGAATGTAGAAATCTTAGTCATATAGGTTCCTTTACTTCCCCTATCCTTTAAAGGGGTCAATAAACTGTAGCCCACAGGCCAAACCCTGTCCACTGCCTGTGTTATAAAGTTTTACTGGAACACAGCTCCATTCACTCATTTACAGGTTCTCTCTTCTGCTTTTGCAGTGCAACACTGGGCTGAGTAATTGCAAGAGAGACCGTCTATCCCACACAGCCTGAAATATTTAATGTCTGGTCCTTCAACGTAAAGCAGGGGCCAGCAAACTTTCTGTAGACTTGTCATATATTTTCCATCGTCTCTTACAGCTCTGCCGTAAAGCAAAACTTGCTTAAACAATCCTATGTATTTTGAGGAAATTAAAAGGAAAAATATAGTCTTATATTTATCCTATCTGGTATCAGTTTTCCTTCAGCCCAAAACTTTGATTTGTAGTACAAGTTTGATGGGACCAATTCTAGTTTTCTTCTATTTGAGAGTGTCTATTTTACCATTATGCTTGAAGGATCTTTTTGTAGGGCATAGGATTTGGGGTTGATAGTGTTTTTTCTTTTACTAAAGAGTCCACTTTCTGCTGGCCTCCATTATTTCTGAGAAGTCAGTGGTAATTTGAATTCAGTATACAGTGCAGTGTCTCATTTTTTATTCTGACTGTTTCATCTTTGATTTTCACCATTTATGATATTTACAGGTGTAGTTTCTTTGTATTAATCCTGCTTTTTCTGCAGAGCTTCTTCAATCTGTAAATTTCTTTCACCACACTTGAGAAATTTTGACAGTTACTTCTCCATTCTTTCCTGTCTATATGGGAATTTAATCACTCGTACCTTTTGATATTGTCCCACAGGTCCCTCCCTCAGGTCCCTCAGGCCATATTTACTTTGGTTGCAGTCTTTTTTCTGTGTTTTCTGATGGACTAATTCCTATTTATTACTTCACTGATTTTTTTTCCTGTTAGTTTCATTCTAAAGGCTCTTCCATGAGGTTTTTTTATGTAGATATTAGATTTTTTTATATCTAGAATCTCTGGTTCTTTTTTATAGTTGCTATTTTTCTACTTTTTCATTTCACTCATTTCAAGGATAAGAGCTGCTTTAGTATCATTGTCTACTATTTCCAACATCTGGGTCATGAGCAAGACTGCTTTTATTTTGAGGTAATCCGTAGGTTTACATGCAATTGTAAGAAATAATACAGTTTCCCCCAGTGGATAACATCTTGCAACAATATAGTACAATATTACAGCCAGGATATTGACCTGATGCAATCCAAGCTTATTCCGATTTCCCCACTTGTACTTCATGTGTCTGCCACCACAGTCAAGATACAGAACAATCTATCACTACAGCAATCATTCATTTTGCCTTTTTTTAACTACACCCACCTCCTCCCCTTCATTCTCTTCTCCCAGTGGTCTCTTACAGCTGTCAACCACTAATCTGTTGTCAGTTTCTTTAAATCTTAAATGGAATCAGTATCGTGTGTAATCTTTTCGGATTGGCTTTTTTTTTTAGCAAAATTCTCGTCAGAATCATTCAGGTGTTGCTTGTATTAGTAATTTTATTACAGTTGAGATCTACTACAGCTTAACCATTAGCCTATTGAAGGACATCTGGGTTGTTTCTACTTTGGGGCTAATATGAATAAAGCTGCTATGAACATTTTTTTGCACATATTTTATGTGAAAATAAGATTTTATTGCATTGGGATAAATTCCTAAGAGTGTGTTTCCAGAGTGGTCATATTTTTCATTCCTACCACTGTTACAAATGATCCAGTTTTTCTGTATCCTCATTGGCATTTGTCACTTTATTTTAGCCATTTCAGTTGGTATGTGGTAATCTCTCATTGTGGTTTTAATTTGCAGTTCCATAATGGCTAGTCAAGAGTGAATGCCTTTGGTGTGCTTCATAAAGGTCATATGAGGTGTGAGGTTTTCATAGAAGGTGTGAAGTTTAGGTCACTAATGTCCAATTGCTCCACCATAAAAGAACTATCCTCCACTTAGTTGCTTTTGCACCTTTGTCAAAATTCAGTTTGGCATATGTTGGGGGTCTAATGATCTAGGTCTTTCCCTCTGCAATAGCATCTTTCTTCTTATCTCTGATATTAGGTAGTGATTCCTCTTTTCTTTTTCAAGATCATTTCAGCTTTTCTAGGGCCTGTACCTTTTAAGTTTTTAAATAAGCTTACTTATATGCCTATGAGAACATCTTGCTACGATTTTGATAGGAATCACATTAAACCTACAGATCAATTTAAGTGAATTGACATCTTCACTATGTTCAGTCTTTCAGTCCATGAATACGGCATATTTATTTAAGTCGTCTTTCATGAACATTTTGTAATTTTCAGTACATACAAGTTTTAGATCTTTATTGGGTTTTTGGATTCTGATTGAGAATGGGTCATGTTCTTCAGATGTGGAGTAATTTTGAATGCGTCTAAGTTGTAAAAACTAGATTCTGTTACGTTCCTTAGGGGAATGCCATTCTATTTGCTTAACAGGCACCCTTTGTAGAGAGTGCAGGATCAAAGCTTTAGCCATACTTGAGCCTCCTCTGCACATCCATGGTGAGAGGGCAAAGATTTGGGCCGATTTCATAACCGAGTTTGAGGCTTCCCCACCTCACTTTCCAGTGGCTGTGGTTTCACGCCATTAACACTGCATGTTTTCTGTTGCGACTTAGCCCGCATGATACAGACTTCTCCTTACAACAAAAACAAAAAAAATGAAGAGAAATTCACTCCCTACCCAGTGTCAACCCCTCTGGTATTTGCCTGATCTCATTTCCTCTCCAGTGTCTTGGGGTAGTTGCTTTTAATATATTTGGGTCAGAAGTTGTCATCCAGAGAAGAGTTGAACCAAAAGGCACTTACTCAGTATTTTATGGTGATTCATTTTCATGTTTTCCAGTCTGCCATCTTGCTAGAAAATTAAGTTTTATCACACTTTTAATAAGGAGGGAAAGGTCATTTTGGGTTGGAATATGGTTGTGAGGAAGAGAACTGCAAGGGTTTTAGAGGCAATGTATGAATTTTGGCTTTGACACTGGCTAGTTATATAATGTTAACTTTTTTTAATCTTATTTGTAAAATAAGGACTAAAAAACACCTATCTCACATGTTTAAAGATTAAAAAAATTTAAAAATTGACACTGACTTCTTAACCATACCTTATAAATGAAACCATTATCAAGATCTGAGCTGGCCCCAGTCCACCTGAGCTATAAATTTATTTTTCTGATAAAAGGTGAGATTTTTGTCACACAGGTTCTGTTCCCTAAATGTGATAAGTGCTAAGTAGCGTACCTTAAAAGACAAATTTTAAGTTTTTTTCTGGTTAAAAAGCACAGTCAAGGAAAGATGAACAATGTTTTTTTTCCCTTTTATAGGAATCCCCTCCTCGAGTAGAAAATTACTGTCTACCAGAAGCGATTTCATTTCTTCCGAATAATAAGGAACCTGGGCCTGGATTATCACAGAAGAGGAAAGTTCCTACAGAGAAAAATAAAATCAAACGACCTAGAGTAAACTAATCATGTTTACTCTTTAGTCACCAAACATTAGTATTTTAATTATAAAGCCTGAATGTTACTGTCTTGGATTTGCATAGTAATTTAAAGACAAGTGTCTGTAGAAGAATTCAGCTGCAGAGTATAATGATGACCTTGCTTGTAGTTAGTTTTTAACATCTGAAATTTTAATCACTGAAATATTAACTGTTTTACCTGAAACAACAACAGAAATCCTCAGCTAGCTTGTCATAAAACCACATTGAAGTGTGTAGGGGGCTGTTTATTTATTTTCTTAGAAATATCTGAGGCTGTAGCTTAGTGGAAGTTTTAGTAAGGTGATGGATTTTGCCTTAAAATGCCAGCTTTAATTCATAACAATAAGGAAGTTGTCAATTGGGATTTTTTCATGTTTTCCCTGATTCTTCTCACCCCTTTCCCTCTTTTTAACAGGAGCCTGAGTACAAGGTTTAATGAGGAACTGAGGCTTTAAACTTAAATATGTGTGAGTGTATATATGTATATGCATGTCTGTACAGATCTCCATGATGTTTGCCAAGTTTGGGTGCCAAAACTTGGAAAATAAAACAAAGAATAAAAGGGACTCATATTAGTTCAGATAAGTTTTTAAATGCAAAGCATTCTGGTGTCCATTCTCTTGTTGAAGCAATAAATGATTTGTAAAATTTAGCTTAAAAAAGAAATTGCTGGGGCGCTGGAGTTGTGCGGGTGGTTGAACATCCGACTCTTGGTTTCAGCTCAGGTGGCTCAGGTCATGGGATCAAGTCCCAAGTCGGGCTCAGCTCGGAGTCTGCCTGGATTCCCTGTCCCTCTCCCTCAGCCCCCTCCCTCCCTCAAATAACTCTTTTAAAAAACTCAAAAATTAATTGCTAGTTATATTTCTGATGTTTGTTACTTACTTCGTTAGGCTATTATATTACTGGGTTAAAAACCCTTTTACTGAAACTACAAAATTGCATTAGCCTGTATTAATCTAAACCTAAACACCAAATACTATATGTGTTACCACAATCCTCTAAATGTAAAGCTACCTCATTTTGCTGAAAGGAAGAACCAGAATCAGAACTATGATTTTGATGTAAATGGTCCCATTTCATAATGACTCTTGAAAGGCAAACTCAAATGGTGAAGGGTGGAAGTTCTTAAACTAGACACAAAACCCCTCAAGTTTTTATCAGATCTTCCTCTGAATGGAGGGTAATAGTGGGGGTTATCCTGGCCCTTCAGTTTTTGGCTTTGAACTAAATTCACAGCTCAGGACAAAAATTCCTACACAGCCAAATAGATAGCATTGTCGTGTAACCATGCCCCTCCCCAAACAGAAACCCCCGACCTGGTTTTACAGGAGCCATTTTGTGAGTAGAGTCTTTCCACTCTTTTCACTGGCAGCTTGTGGCAAGTTTCCCCAAATTTCATCCCTTAGATTCTTTGCAATAGTCACTACTGTTCAAAACAACTTCATGAGCGCTCTGTTAAAGTAAATGTTAGATCCTCTTTGTCTCTAGCCCAGATAAAATTACATAATGTACCATTTTCTTTTCTGCCAAGATTATGAACTGTTTTTCCAGTCAGTTCTTAAACATATAGTTTGTAATTTTAAGACTCCAGATTTCACCTGCTCCTCCTGATTCTCCAGAATCTGTCAGCCATTTCCGCTTTGGATTCCACTCTCAGACTCTAGATGTCCTAATGCCAGCGAGGCCTTACACGCAAGTAGTTTTAAGAACAGGAAGTTCTCTCATTTAGGAAGGAACAAAAGCTTTCCTTGATGATTCTTAGTTTCTCCTCAGAAATGCTCTAGTATTTTAATGCGACACTTAAGTTAGAATCATATATTCCGTGGATTTTCTTGTGCATCAGTCTGATGGCCAGCGTTTGTCAATGCAACAAATACTCCTTAGCATAGAAGTAGTACACAGGATTCAGGAGCAAACCACCTTTAGAAAGCATGCTTCCTCACAGAGATTAAAGAGGCAGGATCTGTATTACAGACCGAATTGTGTTGCACACACATACAAATTAAGAGGTTGAAGCCTAATCCCCAAAGTGGCAACCTGGAGATAGGGCTTTTAAGGAGGTAATTAGGTTAAGCAAGATCATATGGCCAGGGGCCCTAATTCTGGCAGCTTAAGCAGGGCTAATAAATATTACAGTGCAAAGATTCTTTTTTTAAATCTTTTTTTTTTTTTAAGATTTTCTTTATTTGAGAGAGAGAGTGAGAGAGAGAAAGAGCACAAGAGGGGGGGAGCAGGAGAGGGAGAAGCAGACTCCCTGCTGAGCAGGGAGCCCGATGCGGGACTTGATCCCGGGACTCCAGGATCATGACCTGAGCCGAAGGCAGTCGCTTAACCAACTGAGCCACCCAGGCTCCCTACAGTGCAAAGATTCTTAACCTGGGGGCCCTCGTGGCTGGAACTGGCATAGGCACAGTCTGGTATATGTGCATTTTTAGGGCAGAGCTCAGTTTTACAACTCAGATCTGTGACTTCCCACCCCAAAAAGACAAACCACTGTCATAATCCAAACCTACTATTTCACAGGTACACATTTCACCCAGCGGTGCTTTAATACACATTGCTTTGTATCAGGAGTTAGCAAACTTCTCTGTAGAAGTCCAGGTAATAAACATTTTAAGTTTTGTGGGCTGGGTCTTTGTGGCATTCTATCCCAACCATTCTTAGGTTGAAACCATACAAAAATAGGCAATGGGCCATAGTGTGCTGATTCCCATTCTAGTCCTAAAAAGACTCTTTAATCTAGATCTACCAACAAAGCAAGCCACCCAGCTCCATTTTTCCACACCTCAGCATAAATCTCACCTCTGGTGCAGCAACCCACGATCTGGAGGGAACTCATGACCCCGAGCTTCTCCCTAAAGGGTGAAGGGTTTAAACCCTCCATCTGGCACCCCAACTTTTAAGACCTGCCCCTCAGAGATGAGCCCCCAAAACAACTAGCTTTGAAAGCCAAAGGGGCTTGCTTCCACGAGACCCCCATGGTTACAGCAATCCGAGTAACCGCTTCTTAAAGGGCTGGCGTGGATTCATCCACTCCAGGGCCCAGAGCAGATGAAGCTGACTGAAAAGTGACCATTTTGTGAGAGAGGCCTAGTTGCTTATCTTAAAGCTTCAGCCTGAGGGGCAGGCATCCAATTTAAAACCCGAAGGACCTACTTAAATACTCGGAAGTCTGAGGCCTGGCAGGCGCCATCTTGCGCTCTCCCTCTGCCGCACTCCCAGCCCCCACTCTCTCCCAGAAGGGAGCTCGTGCACACATCTGGTGCCCTGCTTTATGTCTGGTGCCCCAGTTTTTGCAGCAGCTGCCACCCAGGGGACACCCCTTGGCCACCTGGCACAAGTGGCTTACATCTGGGGATCCCATGGGACTGTGGCAAAAGCAGAAACGGTTCTTAACTGGCTATTGCCCCCAGGACGTAGCGCGGAGCCAACCAACTGGAACTCAGGCACAACCGCAGGCTTCGTGTGAAAGGGGCCTGCTTGCTTATCTTAAAGCTTCAGCCTGAAGGACAGGCTTCTAATCTAACACATCTAGAGACCTGTGGGCACTGTTCCTGCCCCCCTCCAGGTTACCGGCATCTCCCAGGAAGGAGCTTATGCACATATCTGGTGTGCGTGGCTTCTGTCCAGAGGACATCCCTGGTCACCTGGCTCCGCTGGCCAGCAGGGCTTACATTCACAGGTCCCATATTGTAACAAATGCAGAAAGAGTTCTTCACCAGCTACCTCCTGGGGCACAGCATGGGGACAGCAAACAAACACACCCCCAGCCTTTCTGCGAGAGGTCTATTAGCTTAGCTCTATAGCTGTGGCCTGAGGGGCTGGCTTCTAATCAAACATGCATCGAAGGTAAGCGCCAACGACAGTCCTCACCAGAGACCCCGAGAGGGCAGTACTATCTTCACACTCTCCCTCTGCCTGGCTCCAAGTCACCAGTATCTCCTAAAAAGGAGCTCGTGCACACATCTGGTGCCCCGTTTTTGTAACTACTCCCTGGGAGACACCGCTTGACCACCTGGGTCTGGTGGCCAGCAGGGCTTACAGTCACAGGTCCCATAGGGCTTTAACAATAACCCCAGAAACAGTTCTTAGCTACCGCCCTCAGGGCACAGCACAGACAGAAGCCTGAAACACACCCCCGGTCGTACTGTGAGAGGCCAATTAGCTTCTTTATAGCTGTGGCCTGGGGGGCTGGCTTCCAATTAAACACACATCTGGAGGCCAACTACCATCTTTTGCAGGAAGGGGGTCCAGTGGGCACCATATTTTCATTCTCCCTCTGTCCCACCCCAGGTCACTGGTGTCTTTGAGAAAGGAATGTGTGTATACATCTGGTGCTCCAGCATTTACGGCTGCCACTCAGAACATACGTCCCATGATAGCCTAACTGGGGTGGCTGGTGGGGCTGCTGTTCACAGGTTCAATGGGACAGTAGCGGGAAAAAAAAAAAAAAAAAAAGCTTTTAACTGGCTATCATCCCAGGACTCAGTGCAGAGGGAGCAGACAGAAATGCCCATTTCCCAGTATTCCCCTGAAAACGGTATATTTGCATACTTTAAAAGCTACTGTATGAGCGTCTGGCTTCCAATCAGCCTGAATTTAGGTGCTGACCAAGATCCTCCCCTTTGGGACACTGATAGGTCTTGGCACACTTCAACTACTAGGAGTCACTGATAATAAAGTAGGCCGCTTGGACAATCACAAAGGTTCAAGAGACACCCAAGAGCTAGGGCAGGGTTCAACAATAAGGATCATCTCCTACACAAGACCACTCCTTCAAAACTGAAAGAGGTGGCTGTGTTATCTAATGCATAGAAACTAACACAGAGAACAAAGGAAAATGAAGAAAAAGAAGAATACATTCCCAAAGAAAGAACAAGATAAAACCTCAGAATAAGACCATAATGAAGGGCGCCTGGGTGGCTCAGATGGTTAAGCGTCTGCCTTTGGCTCAGGTCATGATCTCAGGGTCCTGGGATCAAGACCCGCATCGGGCTCCCTGCTCCACGGGGAGCCTGCTTCTCCCTCTGCCTCTCTCTCTCTCTCTGTCTCTCATGAATAAATAAATAAAATCTTAAAAAAAAAAAAAAAAAAAGACCATAATGAAATGGAGATAAGGGATTTACCTTGTAAAGAGTTCAAAATAATGGTCATAAAGATGCCCACCAAGCTCAAAATAATGAATGAACAAAGTTAAAATTTCAACAAAGAGAAAATATAACAAAGTACCAAACAGAAGTCACAGACCTGAAGAATACAATAACTAAAAAGGTACAAGAGAGGGGCACCTGGGTGGCTCAGTCAGTTAAGAGTCAACTCTTGATTTTGCTTGGGTCATGATCTCAGGATTGTGGGATTGAGCCCCATGTCTGGCTCTACACTGGGTGTGGAGCCTGCTTAGGATTCTCTCTTTCCCTCTCCCTCTGCTCCTCTCCAACCCTCTCCCTTTCTTAAAAAAAAAAAAAAGAAGAAGAAAGAAAGAAAGAAAGAAAAAGAAAAAAATAGTACAATAGAAGGCTTCAACAGGAGGTTAGATGAAGCAAAAGAAAGGATCAGTAGGCTCAAAGACAGGACAGTGGAACTCATTGAATCAGAGTAGCAAAAAGAAAAAAGATTTTTAAAAAAGTGAATATAGCTTAAGGGACTTAGAGGAATCAATAAGAAAATCAATATATGCCTTACAGAGCTCTCAGAAGGAGATAAGAGACGGGGGTGGGGGGTGCCTAGAAAACATATATGAAGAAATAATGGCTGAAAACTTCTCTGACCTGGGGGAGGAAACAGACATCTAGACAGAAGCCCAGAGTTCCAAATAGGAGGAGCCCAAAGAGACCCACACGAAGCCACATTATAAGTGTCAAAAGTTAGAGACTACAAGGGGGGATCTTGAAAAGATGGCAGAGTAAGAGGATCCTGAGCTCACTTCCTCCCATAGACACATCAAGGCTACAGCTAAATATAGTGCAACTCTGAAAATGACACGAAGACTGGCAGAACAGCTCTTCCACAGCTGAAGCCATACAGAGAAAGCCAGATCAAGAAGGTAGGAGGGCAGAGATGTGGTTAGGAACCAAAACTCCCAGTATGGTGACCCACAGGTGGGGAACCACAAACAGGAGGATTATCACAGGTACAAAGATCCTCCCTGAGGAATGAGGGGATCAAGCTCCACATCCAGCACACCCTGCCCTGGGCATCTGCACTGGGAAGAAAAGCCCCCATAATCTCTGGCTTTGAAAATCAGCAGGGCTAAATTCTGGGAGACTTAGAAGGATATAGGAAACTGAGACTCCACTCTTAAAGGGCAAACACACGATATCACCCACTCCAAGACCCATCACAGAGGCAGCAGTTTTAAAAGCACCTGGGTTATATGTGAAGGAGATGGATTGACCGTAAGGCGTGTGCCAAAGGGGCAGGGATCTATAAGAACTTTCTCCAGAGATGGAAGTGCACGTACACACCATTTTTCTTGCCCTCCTTCAACCTAACTTCTCCAGTGCTGATGGGAGCCAGTCCTAACACTCTACATCTACCTAGCTAGTGCCACTCACCCCACCCCAACATTTCCCGCCAGACCAATCCCACTCACCCTGGCAAAGTGCCCCTCCAAAGGAGCTCCTGCCCAGCCACGGCCAACTGACAGCTCTGGGTGAGACCAGCATCCTTCTGGAGTGACTACTACCCTAATACACATGTGAGACAGCCCTTGCCAGGACCAGCAGGGAGGGGGAGGCAGCCCTGCCCACAAACATATCAGCAAGAACTGGGGCAAGGACTCTTAGGGAGCTGCACAGGAGACTAACCTCACCCAACAGCACACACAAGCAGCTACCACAAGGCCTCTCAGCAGGCTGTTCTGGAAGCCAGCCCTACCCACCAGCATGTCCACAGCAGTTGCAGCCAAGTCACAACAGGAGGACACACACAGTCCACACATGGGCAACCCTGGAGCGCCTGGTTCTAGTGACAAGGAGGACTGAGTTACCTGAGGTACCACAGGCTGCCTTCTACATAAGGCCACTACCTTCAAGACCAGGAATGTAGCTGACCTACCTAATACACAGAAACAAACACACAGTGACAAATTGAGGAGACAGGAATAGGTTCCAAATGAAAAAATAAGACAAAACCTCAAAAGAGAACAAAACAAAACCAGATAACCAATCTACCTGATAAAGATTTCAAAGTAATGGTCATAAAGATGCTCATCAGACTTGAGAGAAGAGTGGATGAACTCAGTGAGAACTTCAACAAAGAAACAAAAAGTATAAAAAGAACCAATCAGAGCTGAAGAATACAATAAGTAAAGTGAAAAATACACTAGAGGGAATCAACAATAGATTAAAGGATGCGGCACAGATTCATGATCTGGAAGACAGGGTAGTAGAAGGCAACCAAATTAAACAGCAAAAAGAAAAAAGAATTTAGAAAATGAGGATAGGTTAAAGGAACTCTGTGACAATGTAAAATATACTAATATTCCATTATAGGGGTCCCAGAAGGAGAAGAGAAAGGGGGCCAGAAAAGGTATTTGAAAAAATAAGAGCTACAAACTTCTTGAATCTGGAAAGGGAAACACAGATCCAGATTCAGGAGGCACAGAGATCCCCCCAACAAATTCAACCCAAGGAGGTTCACATCAAGACACAACAGTAATTAAAATGGCAACAACAACAAAAAAAGAGGTGAAGGGAAAAGATGGTGGAGGAGTAGGGGACCCTGTTCCAACCAGTCCCCTGAATTGAGTTGGCTATCTACCAGACCACTCTGAACACCCATGAAATCAGCCTGAGATGTAAGAAGATATATCTGGATCTCTACAGACAGAATATCGCAGGCAATTGGTTTCAAGGTATGAAGCAGGGAGCCGTGATTCTGCAGGCACATATCTGAAGATAAACAGAATGGGGAGGGAGCCATGAGGATCCTACACCCCGGTGAGCAATAGCCTCTCATGCTGGGGACAGGGCACAGACTCACAGAACAGTAGCAGCAGGGAAAGGAGTTTAGAGCAGCCCCCCAGACTGAAACCTGGAGCGGCGGGGCCATGCATGCAAACTGGGGATGGCCAGCGGTTTTAGAAGCACAAAGGGCAGAGACGTGCCCCCGAACCCTGACCTGGAGGTGAGGACTGGGAGCACTGCGGAGGGGCACACAACCCAGAATGTTGCAGTTTATAGCAGCACAGACAGAAACAGAGATCCTGTGACCTGGAGAGCTCACTGAAGAATAGACTGCGAACTCTCTGCTCTGAGGCAGAGGGTTGGAAACGGTCTCTTCTGCTCTGACTCTTGGAAGAGACACAAAAAGCTGCCAGGGAAAGCCGCCAGAGAACAAAAGCCCCAAAAACTGATTCCCACTGAGCCCATCCCTCCCCACCAACAGGGGGCAGGGCAACTCTGCCCCAAAAGGGTTGCCTGAGTAACAGCGCAGCAGGACCCTCCCCCAGAAGACAAGCTGGGAGAACAAGAGGCCGACAACCCTAAGGTCCCTAGAAAACAGGTGCATCTTGCTTGGGTTGTGGTCAATAATTTGGACTCTATACATTCCCTCAAACACCCATCAACAGAATGACTAAGAGGAGGAACTCCCAAAATAGGGAAGACTCAGAGACTTTACCTTCTGCCACAGATTTACAAATGGATACAGATATAACCAAGCTGTCGGAAATGGACTTCAGGGTAACAGTTATGAAGACAATAGCTAGAATGGAGAAATCGATTAATGGCAACATAGAGTCTCTAAGAGCAGAAATGAAAGCTGAATTGGCAGAACTTAAAAATGCTACCAATGAGATCCGATCTAAATCTAGATACTCTAACAGCTAGGGTAAATGAGACAGAAGAACGAATTAGTGATCTAGAAGACCAATTGATAGAAAAGAAGGAAAAAGAGGAGGCCTGGGAGAAAAAGCTCAAAATCCATGAAAACAGAATTAGAGAAATAAGTGATGCCATGAAATGTTCCAATGTCAGAATTATTGGGATCCCTGAGGGGGTGGGGAGAGAGAGAGAGTACTAGAAGATATATTTGAGCAAATTGCAGCTGAGAACTTCCCTAATCTGGGTAATGAAACAAACATTCACATCCTAGAGGCAGAGAGGACCCCTCCCAAGATCAAGAAAAAAGACGAACACCTCAGCATGTAATAGTAAAACGTGTAAATCTTAGAACCAAGGAAATCACCTTAAGGGTAGTTAGGGGGAAGAGATTCCTTACGTACAGAAGGAGGAACATCAGAATAATGTCAGACCTACTCACAGAGACCTGGCAAGCCAGAAAGGCCTGGCAAGACATATTCAAGGTACTAAACGAGAAGAACATGCAGCCAAGAATACTTTATCTGGCAAGGCTGTCATTTAGAATGGATGGAGAGATGCAGAGCTTCCAAAACCAGCAGAAACTGAAAGAATATGTAACCACTAAGCTGGCCCTGCAAGAAATATGAAGGGGGGGGGTGCTCTATAAAAGGAGAAAGACCCCAAGAGTGATCTACAACAGAAATTTACAGGGACAATCTATAGAAACAAGGACCTCACAGACAACATGATGACAATTAATTCGTATCTTTCAATAATCACCCCCAAAGTGAAAGGCTAACTGCTCCCATAAAACGGCACAGGGTTGCAGATTGGATAAAAAGACAGGACCCATCCATATGCTGTCTACAATAGACTCATTTTGAACCTAAAGGTACATCCAGACTGAAAGTGAAGCGATGGAGATCCATCTTCCATGCCAATGGACCTCAAAAGAAAGCTGGGGTAGCAATTCTTATATCAGACAAATTAGATTTTAAACTAAAGACTGTAGTTAGAGACACAGAAGGACACTATATCATTCTTAAAGGGACTATCCAACAAGAATATCTAACAATTGTAAATATCTATGCCCCCAACATGGGAGCAGCCATCTACATAAGCCAACTGTTAACCAAAATAAAGAGTCATATTGAAAACAATATATTATTAATGGTAGGAGACTTCAATACTCCACTCTCAGGAATGGACAGATCACCTAAGCAGAAAATCAACAAAGAAACAAGAGCTTTGAATGACACACTGGACCAGATGGACCTCATAGATATATATAGAACATTCTAAAACAACAGAATACTCATTCTTCTCGAGCGCACATGGAACTTTCTCCAGAATAGACCACATACTAGGTCACAAATCAGGTCTCAACGGATACCAAAAGATTGAAATTATTCCCTTATCTTCTCAGACCATAATGCTTTAAAACTGGAACTCAATCACAAGAAAAAATTTGGCAGAAAAAAAAAAAAAGAAAAGAAAAAATTTGGCAGAAATTCAAACACTTGGAAGCTAAAGACCACTCTATTCAAGAATGTTTGGGCTGACCAGGAAATCAAAGAAGAACTTAAACAATTCATGGAAATCAATGAGAATGAAAACACATCGGTCCAAAACCTGTGGGATACTGCAAAGGCAGTCCAAGGGAGAAATACATAGCCATCCAAGCCTCACTCAAAAAAATAGAAAAATCCCGAATTCACCAACTAACTTTACACCTTAAAGAACTGGAGAAAAAGCAACAAATGATGCCTAAGCCATGCATTAGAAGAGAAATAATTAAGATTAGAGCAGAGAACAATGAATTAGAAACCAGAAACACAGTAGATCAGATCAATGAAACTAGAAGCTGGTTCTTTGAAAGAATTAATAAGATTGATAAACCACTGTCCAGATTTATCCAAAAGAAAAGAGAAAGGACCCAAATTAATAAAATTACGAACGAAAGGGGAGAGATCATGACTAACACCAAGGAAATAGAAACAATTATTAGAAATTATTGTCAACAACTATATGCCAATAAATTATGCAACCTGGAAGAAATGGATGCCTTCCTGGAAACCTATAAACTGCCAAGACTGAAACAGGAAGAAATTGACAACATGAATAGGCCAATAACCAGTAACGAGATTGAAGCAGTGATCAAAAACCTCCCAAAAAACAAGAGTCCAGGGCCTGATGGATTCCCTGGGGAATTCTACCAAACATTCAAAGAAGAAATAATACCTATTCTATTGAAGCTGTTTCAAAGAAATAGAAACAGAAGGAAAGCTTCCAGACTCATTCTATGAGGCCAGCATTATCTTAATCCCCAAACCAAGCAAAGACCCCATCGAAAAGGGGAATTTCAGACTGATATCCCTGATGAATATGGATTCCAAAATTCTCAAAAAAATCCCAGCTAATAGGATTACAATACATTAAAGGTATCATCCACCACGATCAAGTGGGATTTATCCCCGGGATGCAAGTGTGGTTCAACATTCACAAATCAATCAATGTGATAGAACACATTAATAAGAGGAGGGAAAAGAACCATATGGTCCTCTCAATTGATACAGAAAAAGCATTTGACAAAATACAGCATCCTTTCCTGATTAAAACTCTCCACAGTATAGGGATAGAGGGAATATTCCTCAATTTCATAAAATCCATCTATGAAAAACCCACAGCAAATATCATCCTCAATGGGGAAAGGATGAGAGCCTTTCTCTTAAGATCAGGAACACGACAAGGAAGCCCACCCTCATCACTATTGTTCAACATAGTACTAGAAGTCCTAGCAACAGCAATCAGACAAAAAGAAATAAAAGGTATTCAAATTGGCAAAGAAGTTGTCAAACTCTCTCTTCACAGATGACATGATACATTATGTGGAAAATCCAAAAGACTCCACCCCCAAATTAATGGAACTCATACAGCAATTCAGTAATGTGGCAGGATACAAAAATCAATGCACAGAAATCAGTTGCTTTCTTATACACTAACAACGCAACTGTAGAAAGAGAAATTAGAGAAACGATTCCATTTACAATAGCACCCAAAACCATAATATACCTCGGAAAAAACCTAACCAAAGAGGTAAAGGATCTATACTCTAGGAACTACAGAACACTCATGAAAGAAATTGAAGAAGACATAAAAAGATGGAAGTATATTCCATGCTCATGGATCAGAATAAATATTGTTAAAATGTCTATGCTGCCCAGAGCAATCTATACCTTAATGCCATCCCAATCAAAATTCCAAAGACATTTTTCAAAGTACTAGAACAAACAATCCTAAAATTTCTATGGAATCAGAAAAGACCCCAAATCACCAAGGAAATGTTGAAAAAGAAAAACAAAGCTGGGGGCATCACGTTGCCTGATTTCAAGCTATATTACAAAGCAGTGATCACCAAGACAGCATGGTACTGGCACAAAAACAGACATATAGACCAGTGGAAGAGAATAGAGAACCCAGATATGGACCCTCAACTCTATGGTCAACTCATCTTCGACAAAGCAGGAAAGAATGTCTAATGGAAAAAAGACAGTCTCTTCAAGAATTGGTGCTGGGAAAATTGGACAGCCACATGCAGAAGAATGAAACTCGACCATTCTCTAACACCATTCACAAAGATAAACTCAAAGTGGATGAAAGACCTCAATGTGAGGCAGGAATCCATCAAAATCCTAGAGGAGAACATAGGCAGTAACCTCTTCGATATCAGCCACAGCAACTTCTTTCATGACATGTCTCCAAAGGCAAGGGAAACAAAAGCAAAAATGAACTTTTGGGACTTCATCAAGATAAAAAGCTTCTGCACAGCAGAGGAAACAGTCAACAAAACAAAGAGGCAACCCACAGAATGGGAGAAGATATTTGCAAATGACACTACAGATAAAGGACTGGTATCCAAGATCTATAAAGAACTTCTCAAACTCAACACCCAAAAAACAAATAATCAAGTCAAAAAATGGACAGAAGACATGAACAGACACTGCTCTGAAGAAGACATACAAATGGCTAACAGACACATGAAAAAATGTTCATCATCATTAGCCATCAAGGAAATTAAAATCAAAACCACATTGAGATACCACCTTATACCAGTCAGAATGGCAAAAATGGACAAGGCAAAAAACAACAAATGTTGGAGAGGTTGTGGAAAAAGAGGAACCCTCTTACACTGTTGGTGGGAATGCAAGTTGGTACGGCCACTTCGGAAAACAGTGTGGAGGTGCCTCAAAAAATTAAAAATAGATCTACCGTATGACCCAGCAATTGCACTACTGGGTATTTACCCCAAAGACACAGATGTAGTGAAAAGAAGGGCCATATGCACCCCAATGTTCATAGCAGCAATGTCCACAAATAGCCAAACTGTGGAAAGAGTCGAGATGCCTTTCAACAGACAAATGGATAAAGATGTGGTCCATATATACAATGGAATATTACTCAGCCATCAGAAGGGATGAATATCCAACTTTTACATCAACATGGATGGGACTGGAGGAGATTATGCTAAACGAAATAAGTCAAGCAGAGAAAGTCAATTATCATATGGTTTCACTTATTTGTGGAACATAAGGAATAGCGTGGAGGACATTAGGAGAAGGAAGCGGAAAATGAAGGGGGGGAAATCGGAGGGGGAGACGAACCATGAGAGATTATGGACTCTGAGAAACAAACTGAAGGTTTTATAGGGGAGGGTGATGGGGGGTGGGGGGATGGGTATTAAGGAGGGCATGTGCTGCATGGAGCACTGGATGTTATACAAAAACAATGAATCATGGAACACTATATCAAAAACTAATGATGTACTATATGGTGACTAACATAATAAAATAAAAATTTTTTTAAAGTACATAAGTACAAACAAGTAAGAAAAAATACTAACCTCTGTACTACGAGACAAGTAATATATAGATGGGTTAATGACAAACTTATAAAATCATCATAAATAAATATATTTGAGCAAAGAAAAAGAAAGTGATAATGACAGAATTTTAAAGATTGCAAGAGAAAAAAAAGACAATAACATACTAAGGAAAGCCCATAAGGCCATTAGCTGATTTTCAGCAGAAATTTGCAGGACGGAAGAAAGTGCCATGATGTTTTCAAAGTGCTGAAATGGACATTTCTGCAGCCAAGAACACTCTATCCAGCAAAACTATCATTAGAATAGAAAGAGAGATAGTTTCCCAGACAAACAAAAATTAAAGGAATTCATAACCACTAAATGAGCCCTACAAGAAATGTTAAGGAGGACTCTGAGTAGAAAGCAAAAATTGTAAGTAACAGTAAGAAAAGTAGGAAGCACAAAAGCAAAAAAATTAAGTATACCTATAAAAATCAGTCAAGAGGAGCACGAAATAAACGATGTAAAATATGATAACAAGTATCAAAATGTGGAGAGGAGTAAAGAATGAGTTCAAAATTAAGTGACCATCAGCTTAATATAGACTGCTATATGCAGAAGATGTTATATATAAACCTAATGGTAACCACAAATCAAAAAACAGTAATAGATATGCAAAAAATAAAGAGTAAGGAATACAAATAGATCACTAAAAAACCCCAGCAAATCATGAAAGAGAAAAAGAAGGATCAGAGAAAAACTACAAAAACCACAAGTAACAAAATGGTAACAAATACAGGGAGCGCCTGAGTGGCTCAGATGGTTAAGTGTCTGCCTTCGGCTCAGTCATGATCCCAGGGTCCCGGGATCAAGCCCCATGTCAGACTCCCTGCTCAGCAGGGAGTTTGCTTCTCCCTCTGCTCCTGCTCTCTCGCTCACTCTCTCTATCTCAAATAAATACAAAAATCTTAAAAAAAAAATCTTTAAAAAAAAGTCAAGTAACAATACTTAGACAAAATAAACTTTAAAACAAAGTCTGTAAAAGAAACAAAGAAGGACATAATAATATAGTAATAAATAATAATAAAGGGGACAACCCAACAAGAAGATAAAACAACTGTAAATACTTATACACCCAACTTGAGAGCACCCAAATACATAATACCGTTAATAACAAATATAATAATAGTCAGAACTTTAATACACCACTTACATTGATGGACAGATGATCCAAACAGATCAACAAGGAAACAGTGGTTTTGAATGACATACCAGACCAGATGGGTTTAACAGATATGTTCAGAACATTCCATCCTAAAACAGCAGTATACACATTCTTTTCAAGTGCACATGGAACATTCTCCAGAATAGATCACATATTAGGCTATTTCGTTACAAAACAAGCCTCAACAAATTCAAAAAGATCAAAACTGTACCATGTGTCTTTTCTCACCAAAATGCCATGAAACTAGAAATCAACCACAAGAAAAAAATCTGGAAAGATCATAAATACATGGAGGTTAAATAACATGCAGTTGAACAATGAATGAATCAACCAAGAAATCAAAGAAGAACTAAATGCAAACAAATGAAAATGAAAACAACAGTCCAAAACCTCTGAGATACAGCAAAAGTTGTTTTAAGAGGGAAGTTTATAGTGGGGCGCCTGGGTGGCTCAGTCGTTAAGTGTCTGCCTTCGGCTCAGGTCATGATCCCAGGGTCCTGGGATCGAGCCCCACATCGGGCTCCCTGCTCCGCGGGAAGCCTGCTTCTCCCTCTCCCACTCCCCCTGCTTGTGTTCCCTCTCTTGCTGTCTCTCTCTGTCAAATAAATAAATGAAATCTTTAAGAAAAAAGTGAAAATAAACTATTCAGACTACATCAAAATAAAAAGATACTGCACAGTGCACACATTCAATCAATGACACTAAAAAGCGACCTATTCAATGGGAGAACTTATTTGCAAATGACATATCTGATAAAGGGCTAGTATCCAAAATATACAGAAAACTTATCAAACTCAACACCCAAAAAACAAATAACCCAGTTAAAAAATGGGCAGAAGACATGAATAGATACTTTTCCAAAGAAGACATCCAGATGGCTAACAGACACATGAAAAGACACTCAACAACACTCATCAGGGAAATGCAAATCAAAACTATAACGGGAAAAAAAAAAAACTGTATGAGATTTCACCTCACACCTGTCAGATTAATATAAATAAAATAAAAAATAAAAATCACAAGAAAAAACAAGTGTTGACAAGGATGTGGAGAAAAAAGAACCCTCGTGCACCGTTGGTGGGAATGCAAACTGGGTGCAGCCATGTGGAAAACAGTATGGAGGTTCTTCAAAAAGTTAAAAACAGAACTACCCTACAATCCAGTAATCACAGTACTTTACAATAGCCAAATTATGGAAGCAGCCAAAGTGTCCATAGATAGATGAATGAATAAGGAAAATGTGGGGGGGGTGGTGTGTGTATGAAAAATAAGTTAAAGGCATCCAAACTGATAAGAAAAAGTAACTGTTGCTATTTGCAGATGACATATGACACACAGAAAACCCTAAAGACTCCACCAAAAAGCTATTAGAACTAATAAATGAATTTAGTAAAGTTGCAGGACATAAAAATCAATATGCAAAGATCAGTTGTATTTTTATACACTATCAGGTCAATAAAGAACTATCAGAGAAATTAAGGAAACAATTCCATTTACAACTGCATCAAAAGAATGAAATATCTAGGAATAAATTTAACCAAGGAGACAAAAGACCTGTGTATTGAAAACTAGAAGACACCGTGAAAGAAACTGAAGATGACACAAATAAACGGAAAGATATTCTGTGCTCATGGATTGGGAGAATTAACATTGTTAAGGCCAGAATTAACATTGTTAAATGTTAAAACTAAAGCAATCTACAGATTCAATGCAATCCCTGTCAAAATCCCAATGACATTTTTCACAGAAATAGAACAAACAATCCTAAAATTTGTGTAGAAACACAAGAACCCTGCATGGCCAAAGCAATCTTTAAAAAATTTTTCTTTTGTTTGTGTATAGTTGACACACAAGGTTACATTAGTTTCAAGTATGCAACATAGTGATTCAGCTTCTCTATATGTTCTGGTCAGCTCACAAGTGTAGCCGCCATCCGCCATCCGAGGCTGCGCACTGTGCAATGCGTTTACAGTATCACGGAGTATCCTCCATATGCTGTGCTTTAGTCCTGTGACTTACTATGTAGTTGGAAGCCTGTATCTCTCACGCTCCCTCTCCCATTGCGTTCATGCCTTCTCCCCTCTTTCCCCTGGCAACCGTTCAGTTTGTTTGCTGTATTGATAGCTTCTGCTTTTTGTTTTCTTTTTTAGATTCCACATATGAGTGAAATCATATGGCATTTGTCTTTCTCTGACTTATTTTGCTTAGCATAATACCCTCTAGGTCCATCCATGTTGTCACAAATAGCAAAATCACATCCTTTTGTGGCTATATAATATTTCAGTGTGTGTGTGTGTGTGTGTATACACCACATCTTCTTTATCCATTCATCTATTAATGGAGACTTGGGCTGCTTTCATATCTTGGCTATTGTAAATAATACTGCAATAAACATATGGGGTACATATATCTTCTTGAATTAGTGTTTTCGTTTCTTTGGGTAAGTATGCAATAGTCGAATTATTGGGTATTTCTGAAAGATTTTTAAGTAATCCCTACACCCAGCATGGAGCTCAGACTCACAAGCCTGAGATCAAGAGTAACATGCCTACTGGGATGCCTGGGTGGCTCAGTCGTTAAGCGTCTGCCTTCGGCTCAGGTCATGATCCCAGGGTCCTGGGATGGAGTCCCACATCGGGCTCCTTGCTCAGTGAGGAGCCTGCTTCTCCCTCTCCCTCTGCTGCTCCCCCTGCTTATGCTCTCTCTGACAAATAAATAAAAATCTTAAAAAAAAAAAAGAGTAACATGCCTACTGACTGAGCCAGCCAGGCACCTCTGGATAAGATATTTCTATTTTTAATTTTTTAAGGAACCTCCATACTGTTTTCCATAATGACTGTAACAATTTACATTCCCAACAGTGCACAAGGGTTCCTTTTGCTCACATCTTTGCCAACAATTGTTATTTCTTTTCTTTTTGATACTATTCTGACATGCATGAGGTGCTATCCCCTTGTGGTTTTGATTTGCACTTCCTTGATGATTAGTGATGTTGAACATCTTTTCATGTGTCTATTGGCCATCTGTAGGTCTTCTTTGAAGAACTGTGTAATCAAATGTCTACTTGATTACTACAGCTTTGTAGCACATCTTAAAATCTGGATTTGTGATGCTTCCAGCTTTGTTCTTCTTTCTCAAGATTGCTTAGCCAAAGAAGAAACAAAAAAGAACAAAGCTGGAAGCATCACCCTTTCCATGCTCCAACTTTATTACAAAGCTCTAACAAACAGTATAGTGTCGGCATAAAAACAGATACACAGATCAATGGAACAGAACAGAGTCCAGAAATAAATCCATGCATATACGGTCAATTAATTTATGACAGAGGAGGCAAGAATATACAATGGGGAAAGTACAGCCTCTTCGATAAATGGTGTTACGAAAATTGGGCAGCCACGGGCAAAAGAATGAAACTGGACCACTATCTTATACCACACACAAAAATTAACTGAAAATGACTTAAAGACTTGAATATAAGATCTGAAACCATAAAACTCCTAGAAGAAAACATAGGCAGTAAGTATCTTGACACTGGTCTTGGTGAGGGGTTTTTGGACTTAACACAGAAAGCAAAAATAAACAAGTGGGACTACATCAGACAAAAAGCTTCTGTACAGCAAAGGCACCACCAACAAAACAAAAGGAAAAGGCAACCGAAGAAAGGGAGAAGATATTTGTAAAGCATGTATTTTTCCCCAACTCTATCAGTTCTTATTCTTATTGTGCTGACAGCTGGCGTCATTAATACTTCAACAAAACCACTTAAAATTAGCCAACTATCTAAGATAGTTACATGTACAAAATCTATACAAATTAAAGCCATTTAAAAAGTAATAGATACTATAATTTGTGCTTGGCCATAACTTCTGCATTCAGCAATGATTGTAAAATTAAAACCTTCGAGGGGTACCTGGCTGGGTCATCGGTTACACGTCTGCCTTCAGCTCAGGTCATGATCCCAGGGTCCTGGGTTCGAGCCCCACATTGTTGTTGGGCTTCCTGCTCTGAGGGAGTCTGCTTCTTCCTCTCCCTCTGCCCCACCACCCCCACCCCCGATCCTGTGTACGTGTGCACATGCGCTCTCTCCTAAATAAAAATCTTTAAAGAAAATTAAAACCTTAGCAAAACTGTATACCATGTGCTTTGAGTGATTTATATCCTAGAAAACAAAGGCTGTTTCACTGTTACACATGTAGTGTCTCTGGTGGGTTGAGGAGAGAAACACCATGATACTTTTACACTTGTCTCTTATTGACTGTTGTGCATGCTGTGGGGCTCTGAGGTAGGTCTGGCGAAGCTCCATGAGACAAGGCTGAAGACTTTCCAAGGTATATGCAGTCTTTTGAACTAAAAGTCCAGGCCAGCTTTGTCCTGTCACTGTGTAGAGCACCAGATGAGAGGCCGGTCCCGCCATGACTGACAGCACAGACTTTAGGTATGCGGCAGCGTCTATCAAACTTGATTCTCCCCAAAACATTGCTCAACTTTCAATTTTGCAGTTGGCTGGTGCAGAAAGTATTGGGTAAGAAGCAGATTTGCTGTTGGTGCAGCTAGGTCAAAAGCGAGCACTTTCAAAACTAGCGTCCCATTCTCGCGACTTGTTTCTTGGTCTGGGTATCTTCAGTCATGCACAGGAACTCTGCTGTTTCTGGGGGCTGTATTTCTTCAAACGTTGAGGCTAACAGCATAGCATCAGTGCCCACGAGCTCTCAACACAGACATTGAGAAAAGGAACCAATCAATGTAGTGCTCAGACAAATGCAGGGTCTCATTCTGTATTTTATAGTCTTCTCTACATCGGCTGACCAGTCCACAAGGACAGCCCTTATACTCTTAGTGATGTCTGGCTGTTTCTTCATGTGGCCTACTGCAGGCTTACATTTAACCTCTGTTTCCCTAAGTATGTGCGAAC
The DNA here is from genome assembly GCF_029215605.1 of Mirounga angustirostris. NCBI lineage: Eukaryota > Metazoa > Chordata > Mammalia > Carnivora > Phocidae > Mirounga > Mirounga angustirostris. The sequence continues at coordinate 125,946,248 of NW_026991709.1, forward strand.
ATCCTCCTGGTAGTCTGGGACTTCATTGGCACTCATTGGCTTTTCATCTTCTAATACAATTGATATGTCCATAGTGGGTGGTGACTCAAAACTACCATCCACTGGATAGTGAAGAGGTACCAGTGGTTCTCTTGGTCCAGGTAAAGTAATAGCTGAATTAAAAGCCCAAACATTTTCATGTTCTGTTTTTTAGATTCAGCTGACCTCTTTTGAGTCTTTTTCCTTCTGCTTCATCCACATGAATGGTAAATATAGGCTGTTTATGGTTTGCTTTCCAGGGAGGAACAGTGACATGCTCATTGTTTATAGGAGGATCCTTACAAGGTGCAACCCATCATGTCTTGGGCTTTTGCTGCAGTGCTGGAATGTGTGGGTTCCTGGCCTTTAGTACTGCCAGCCTGGGGTGGGGGGTATTGCCGGGTGGGGGCCGCCTTCTCAGGGTTGAGGTGGGGCTTTTGTTTGTTTTGTTTTGTTTTGTTTTAGAGAGACAGAGAGCAGCAGGGGAGGGGCAGAGGGAGAGGGAGAATCTTAAGCAGGCTCCATGCCCAGCACAGAGCCCAATGCAGGGCTCAACCTCATGACCCTAAGATCATGACCTGAGCCGAAATCAAGAGTCGGAGGCTTAACTGACTGAGCCACCCCGGTGCCCTGGGGTTGAAGCTTCCTGGTCATCCTGGAGCCCCGTATGCCGGCCTCAGGTCCGGACTCAGAGCTGCCCATCATCAGTGCTCCCAGGGTCGTGGCGGAATCAGCCTGTGGCCCCAAGCAGCATGCACTCTGTCCCGCTGAGCCCAGCAGGAAATGTTCCAGCCATAGCCACTGCTGTGGCCCAGGCCAGCCTGCCCACTGGGGATCACACAGTTCTGAGGAGGTTGTACAAGGTGTAGGCAGGAACTGCCAGGTGTGGAGGGTTAGAGTTGCCCCCTGTAAATCATATATCTGAGAAGGGGTTAATATCCAAAATACATAAAAACTCATACAACTCAATAGCAAAAAGAATCAATCCAATTAAAAAACAGGCAGAGGATGAATAGACATTTTCCCCAAAGAAGGCATAGAGATGGCCCACAGGTATGTGAAAAGGTGCTCAACATCACTAACCATCAAAGAAACAAAAATCAAAAACCACAAGGAGGTATCACTTAACCTCTGTCAGAAAGTCTATTATCAAAAAGATAAGAAATAACAAGTGTTGACAAGCAGGTGGGGGAAAAAGGAACCTTCCTGCACTGTCGGTGGGAATATAAATTGTTATAGCCATTATGGAAAACAGTGTGGAGGGTCCTCAAAAAATTAAAAATAGAACTACCTTATGATCCAGCAATTCCACTTCTGGGTATTTATCCAGAGGAAATAAAAACAGTAGCTTGAAAAGATATCTGCATCCCCATGTTCACTGCAGCATTATTTACAATAAGCAACCTAAGTAAAAGTCCATCCATGGACGAAAGGATAAAGACACTGATGTATACACACACCCAAACACCCACACCCACACTGCAAAGGAAAATTATTCACCCATATAAAAAGAAGGAAATTTTACCACTTGTAACATGGATGGACCTTGAGGGCATTATGCTAAGTGAAATAAGTCTGATAGAGAAAGACAAATACCAGATGATCTCACTTACGTGTGAAATCTAAAACAAACGAAAAAAAAAATTAAAAAACCAAACTCAAAGATACAGACAACAGATAGGTGGTGACCAGCAGTAAGGGGTGGGGTAGGAGAAATGAGTGAAGGGGGTCGAAAGGTATAAACTTCCAGCTTTAAGCTGGAAGTAGGTCCTGGGGATGTAATGTACAGCATGGTGACTGTAGTCATTACTTCTGTATTGAATATTTGAAAGTTGCTAAGAGAATAAATCTTAAAAGTCCTCATCACAAGAAAAAAATTTTTGTAACTATGTTGACAACAGACATTAACTAAACTTATTGTAGTGATCATTTTGCAATATATACAAATATCAAATCATTATGTTGTACACCTGAAACTAATATGTTATATGTCAATTATACCTCAATATAAACAAAAACAAACAACACAGGCTACCACTGAGTCCAAGTTTTGGTGACCAACCAAATAAGCTGTTAGTCTTAAGAGCTAATACTTTAAATCCAGAATCTCTAGTAAGTGCACCCCTATCAATGAATTCAGCTCCATCTAATGTTACATTCTGTTCTCCTGGCTTTAACCCTTCAAATACACTCCCACACTTACTCCCTAGACTTCGTCAGGAAAAGCTCGTTCCTTTTCTTCACTCTAGCTATGATGTAGTGGTAACAAAGAAGTTCTTGAGAATTAGCATGTCTTTGCAAGGCAATCTGTCTCAAAGTGAGGAATCTCAGGATTTTCAAGAAAAGGTTCGCTTTCTCAGCTAGCACAGGAGGGCAAACCATGTCCACTGGCAAGGAAAGCTCAGAGATATCTGAAGGGTTTTTTTTGTTTGTTTTGTTTTGTTTTTTAAGTTCTATTAAATCCAGTTTAGTTTTTTAAAGTAAGCTCTATGCCCAACGTGAGGTTCTAACTCATGACCCTGAGATCAAGAGTCGCATACTCTACTGACTGAGCTAGCCAGGCATCCTGAGACTTGAAGTTTTAAGACTCTGATTGGTCTGAGTCCAACCAGATGTTGTCATTCCAAGTTTCATGCACCATCTTTCCCATTCAATATCCTAAATGTCACACGAGACACTTAATGAGGTTGTGAATTCAACTGATGTTGTAATTCTGCATTCTGTACAATTTCATTTGGTTTCAGGAACATCAATCAGTCCTCCAGCTACATGAAATGATTCTAGTAGGTCTGGTCTGGAGGCTCTCTGGTCCTTGGACTGTGACTTGAGCTGAGAGTTTAAGGACCCGAGCTTGCCATTTATTCTCAGAGGCACTCCAGTGGGTGCAGAGGCAGCCCCTCCTGGGTCCTCGCAGACATCATTACTGCTGTAAAGGTCAAGTGCAGCCCAAGTCTCAGGGGCTCCCAAGGCACTTGCCTCATCACCAGCAGAGGTAGTAGCTGGATCATAATGCCATTGCAGGTCAGGGATTATGAGCATCCCATTCCCACGGGCAGGGAGCTAGCTCATCGTTTCACTTGAATCCAAAGGCACTAGCAAACCAATCCCCAAAGCCAAACTTGGAACGTTTTTTTCCCCTGAGACCGTTCCTGGTACCATTTTATCAGCCAGGAAACAAACCAGTAAATGTAACAGGGAAAATGTAATATAAAGAATTACGAACTAGTAAAAAGCCTGGTTAACTACTAGAGGGGTGAAAGGGTATGTAGGGGTACAGCAGCAGCAACCCCAGGCAGCAGACTCCGCTGCTGCGGCTGAGGGAACGTAGAAACTTAAAGCTGGGGTCCTGCTCAAACGTGAGGCTCAAACCCGTGAGCGGAGAACGTGCTCGCCTCCGCAGCACCCAGCCTGACCTTGGCAGAGAAACTTGGAGGGCGGGAGTCGTAGCTGAGCCACGAGGGCTGCTGAGGTGCACGCGGTGGGCCCCGTACCGTGATCTGCGAGGCGCCCTGCAGACGGGAAGAGAGGCCTTCACCCTGGCGGACTCTACAGTGTTGCTCCAGCGCCCTCTGTTGGCAGAGCCAGTTGGCGAAGGAGGGATGCGCACAGGGTCCAGAGCCCCTGAATCACAACACGGGGCAAAGAAGGGCAGCTTTGCAAGCTAGAGGCAACAAATTAAAGACGGGCACACGACCCACAGGAAATCTAGGAAAGCAACCCCGCTAAATCCAGAATGTGGAAAATTCTACAAGCCAGATGAGCAGGTTTCTTCAATAACTGAACGGTAAGAATAAAGTGGGGAAATTCTGGGAGGCCTAGAAAACTGAATGCAACAGGTCATCCTTGCCTGGATTCGGTTTCAAACAAACCAACTGTAAAGCACCATGCGAAATGAGAGAATGTGAACACCCACTGGATATTTGATATTAAGAAAACGTTAGGTTTTTAGGTGTGGTCATGGTATTACAGTTAAGAGCCTTTATCCCTAGGTGAAATATTTATGGATGAAACAGGTCTGGGTTTAGCTTTAAAAAGTAATCCAGGGAGGGGCGCCTGGGTGGCTCAGTTGGTTAAGCGACTGCCTTCGGCTCAGGTCATGATCCTGGAGTCTCGGGATCGAGTCCCGCATCGGGCTCCCTGCTCGGCGGGGAGTCTGCTTCTCCCTCTAACCCTTCCCCCTCTTGCGCTCTCTCTCTCTCTAATAAATAAATTAAAAAAAAAATCTTAAAAAAAAAAAGTAATCCAGGGAATGGGGAGGGTGTTCATAAATGAAAGGAGAGTGGCTGAAAATTGATAATCATGGAAGGTGGGTTATGGTGTCAATGGCATCTATTACACTATTCTCTGTACCCATGTATTTGAAATTTTTCATTATAAAACATCTTTTTTTTTTTTTAAGATTTTATTTATTCACTTGAGACACAGAGATACAGAGAGAGAGCATGAACAGGGAGACAGGCAGAGGGAGAGGGAGAAGCAGGCTCCTCGCTGAGCCAGGAGCCCGATGTGGGGCTCCATCCCAGGACCCTGGGATCATGACCTGAGCTGAAGGCAGATGCTTAACCGACTGAGCCACTCAGGCGCCCCTCATTATAAAACATCCTAAGAAAAATCAAATCCCATCCCCAGCAATTAAATACAGGATCGTACAACTCACCTCCACACCGGGAAGTCTGTATGTTGCTGCCCTGAGGGGCAGGCAGTGGAGCAGCCAGGCTCTAGGGCGGCACCCATGCTGACCTTGGGATGGGAATATGGCAGAAGGCGTTTTCAAGTCAAACCAGAAGAAACATTTCTTTCCCACCTCGCTTCTCCAGCCTTAAATCCAGCTGGAGGAGTGGAAGCAGAGCCTCATGGTTAAGATCGTGCTGGAGCCAAAACACCTGGGGCGGAATCCTGGCTCCTTCATTACTAGCCATGAGATTTAGGCAAGCTACTTCACCTCTAAGAACCTATTTTCTCATCTTGAAGGGACTGCCAGGGATTAAATGAGCACCACTAGTTCCTGTTTAGAAGCATGCCTGGCTCACGGTTAAATACTATATGAGTACTTTAAAAAAAAATTTTATTTATTTATTTATTTGTTTGTTTAGAACATGAGCAGAGGGAGGGGAGGAAGGAGGGAGAGAGAGAATCCCATGCAGATTCCACGCTGAGCATGGAGCCCAACTCAGGGCTCAATCCCATGACCCTGAGATCATGACCTGAGCTGAAATCAAGAGGTGCTTAACCGACTGAACCACCCAGGTGCCCCACCGTATGAATGCTTTTTTAAAATTCCAATGAATGATTTGCTATTTAACACTTTAATGATTTTTTTTTAAACACTTGGCTCCCAAATGGAGCTAAGATTTAAAAGAAAGAGAGAGAAGGAAGAAGGGAATGTCAGGGAAGAACAAAGGAATAAAATGGAAGCTTGCAACCTTCTTCCACCCCCATTCTCAGGGTGCTGTTGAGGGTGGGAGTTCCTGATTTCCAACTTTAATTCAGGTTCTAATTAAAGACATACATTTGAACTGCAAAATTAGAGAAACCCAGGAAGAAAATCGCAATGATGCCAGCACATTAAAGCCAAAATCAAGCCTAAGAGGACTCCTCTCTGTGCCTACACACCATTAAAAAGGATGCTTAATGCAACCCATCTGACCCTTAAAAGGAAGGAGCTGATGAGTGAAGTGAATTTCAGGCCAAGAGTGTGGGTGGTAGAAGCGTCTGAGGTTCCAATTCCTGAGTAGAGGAGCTGTGGGATTCTGCAGTTGCTGATGCTTATCTCTTGCAAAGTTAATTATGGTTCATTTCAGAGTCATCAGAGAGAATTGCATGATTCTAAAGAAACCCGTAAAACCCAGAGGTGTTGTAACTGGGCAACATAATGGACGAGCAAATTAAAAGTAGCCACAAGCAGGGTAGGGCAGATTAACAATTGCAGGGAGTGAATTCTGGAACAGTCAGATTTACTGTCAAGACAGAAGGCCAACGGAATAAGATCATTGTATAGAGAAGGAAAACAAAGTTGCTACAGTAATCCTGTTGATTTGTGAGGTCATTTTCTAAGAAATGATGGGAAATCTTAAAAATGGTATTTATATCGATAATTGCTGAACTATAAAAAGGTATACATAAAAACCAAAAGAATTTAATATTTCAGTTTACAGCCCCCCCCCCATTTCAGTATGAATTTGCCCCCATTTCACAGTATCCAAGAATGCATTTACAAACATGATCATCCTTTCTGGGCTAAGAATACAATTGAGAAAACATTTTCTCCATTTCTCTAGCCTTGTGACTTTTCCAACTCAGTCACAGATTATCTGCCTCTTATTTTGAAGTAACCCAGTGGGTCCCAAACTTTGCTGCACATTAGAATTAACTGGGGAACATTAAAAAAAAAAAAAGAAAGAAACAAATTCCCTGTGGGCAAGTCACACCACATGGGGTGGGGGCGCACAGGAGTCAGACATCAGTATTTTTTAAAAAACCTTTAGGCTATGCCAAAATGCAGCAGTTTGGGAACCAGGGACATCAGCTGTAGAGTCACCTTGCTATGGAGAAAGTTGCTCATCCAGGATAAAAACTTCAGCCGCAGTCTTTTTTAGGGATGATATACTATCTAAACTTTGGCTTTAAAAAGGAAGGACACAGTCTCTGTCCTGAGGTAATGTTTTGTGTTTCCATATGCTAATGTTCAAAATAATCAAGTTTATTTTGTATGTAAAGTTGAAAAAAAATTTAAAAATCAAAGTTTGAGTTTTCCCGGGGGGAAAAGGTAAAATCACGCAATTGGTGTTGAGAGGATATAGAAAATTATTTCCACTTTGTCCTAACAAGGTACGAAAAGGTAAATCTGCTGGTTTAAGATTTAAACCTTCAGAGCTTGGGGTAAAAAACCGCTCGGGTCTAAAGGAAGACAAAAACAGAAGACCGTGTTTCCTGAAATGTCACTGCAAAATGTGGACCATCACACTAAGTATTTGTAAGAAACTTTTGAAGTTATTCCCTGTTAAATCTACTACCCCTTTAAGTGAGAGAATGACTGCCTCCTACTTAGTTGTTAACCGGGCTTCTCACCTGGTATTAAAGCTATTTGCTCAAGCCTTGTAACAGCTAAGACAGCTCCGGGACTGGGTGCTGTGTCCCTTGGACTTACGTACTTACACACTACTTTCCTTTGTATTTGGAGACAAAGGAACTCACCCTTACAAAAGTTTCTTGCTGCATGCTCTGATGGGATCCCTGGAAAGTTCAGCTGTGAGGAGGGTGTTCCCAGGTGAAATGAGTTGACAACTGAAGCTTGACCCAGCTTCTGTTACTACATACATCCAGTTATCATTTAGAATTCTAGTCTCATTTGGCTCCAATGTCAAAAGGCTACCTTAATGATATTATATATATATAATATCCTAAATCCTTGATGTGGACACAATTCCTCTCATTTATTTTTAGATAATAAAAATGCTTATTTAAAGCAGTTATTTCTTTTCTTTGATTAATGTATCCATAATATTCATTACCTTTGTATCAAGCTCAGGAAGCAATTTATAACTTGCCTGCGTTCTGCAGGCCCCATTATGCCTCGTTACATAGCTGGGTGATGAATTAAAACCATCACAGACCTGCAGTTTGAGTCTAGTTATTAGAGTATCTGCTTATGATTCTCTACTTTGATTCTCCTGCCTAGCTGATTACCCCCACTAACTTCTGTCTCCACTTTCTAAATAGCAGCATTACTTGTTTTATGCATTTTGCTTTATTGCACTTTGCAGATACTGCGTTTTTTACAAATTGCAGGTTTGTGGCAACCCTGAATCGAGCAAATCTATCGGTGTCATTTTTCCAACAGCATTTGCTCACTTCATGTTTCCGTGTCACATTTTGGTAATTCTTGCAGTAGTTCAAACGTTTTCATTATTGTTGTATTTGCTATGGTGATCTGTGGTCAGTGATCGATGATGTTACTGTTGTAGAATTGTTTTGAGGCGCCATAAACTGTGCCCATGACCTGAGCTTAACCGATAAATGTGTGGTGTGTGTTCTAGCTATTCCACCGAATGGCCATTTCCCTATCTCTCCCCTTCTCCTTGGGCCTCCCAATTCCCTAAGACACAGTAAGTAATATTGAAATCAGGGCAATTAAGAACCCTACGTGTTCAAACGAAAGAAGAGTGGCATGTCTCTCACTTTAAGTCAAAAGCTAGAAATGATTAAGCTTAGTGAGGAAGGTGTGTCAAAAGCCAAGATAGGCCGAAAGGTAGGCCTCTTGCACCAGGTAGCCAAGTTGTGAATGTAAAGCAAAAGTTCTTGAAGGAAATTAAAAGTGCTACCACAGTGAACAACACAAATGATAAGAAAGCAAAACAGACTTATTGCCGATACGGAGAAAGTTTTGAGTGTTCTGGAAAGATCAAACCTGCCACAATATTCCCTTAAGGCAAAGCCTAGTCCAGAGCAAGGCCCGGACTCTTCAATTCAAGGAAGTCTGGGAGAGGTGAGGAAGCTTCAGAGGACAAGTTTGAAGCCAGAAGAGGAGAGTTCATGAGGTTTAGGGGAAAGAGAAGCCGTCTCCATAACATCAAAGTGCAAAGTGAAGCAGCAAGTGCTGATGTAGAAGCTGCAAATTATCCAGATCGAGCTAAGATAATGAATGGAGGTGGCTACATGAAACGACAAAATTTGAATGTAGGCAAAACAGCCTTATGTTGGAAGAAGATTCCATCTAGGACTTTCATAGCTGGAGAAAAGTCAGTGCCTGGCTTCCAAGCCTCAAAGGACAGGGTGACAGGGTGACTCTCATTAGGGGCCAGTGCAGATGGTCACTTTAAGTTGAAGCCAGTGCTCAATGACCCTTCCAAAATCCTAGGGTCCTAAAGAATTATGCTAAGTCTTCTCTGCCTGTGCTCTATAAATGGAACAATAAAGCCTGAAGGACAGCACATCTATTCGCAACATGGTTTACTGAATATTTTAAGTATTACTGTTGAGACCTACTCAGAAAAAGATTCCTTTCAAAATACTACTTCCCATTGACAACGCACCTGGTCACCCAAGAACTCTGATGGAGATGGACAAAATTACTATTTTCATGCCTGCTAACAACATTCACTCTGCAGCCCATGGATCAAGGAATGATTTTGACTTCCAAGTCTTATTATTTAAGAAATACATTGCATAAGGTTCTAACTGCCACATATAGCGATTCTTCCGATGGATGAGAAAAGTAGGTTGAAAACCTTCTGGGCAGAATTCACCATCCTAGTTATAAGAACATTTCGTGATTCATGGGAAAGTCAAAATACCAACATTAACAAGGAGTTTGGAAGTTCAACCCTCATGGATGACTTGGAGGGGTTCGACTTCAGTGGAGGAAATAAGTGCTGATGTGGTGGAAATAGCAGACCTAGAAGTGGAGCCTGAGGATGGGACTGACTTGCTGCGATCTCATGATAAAAACTAACAGATGAGTTGCTTCTTAAGGATGAGCAAAGTGGTTTCTTGAGATGGAAACTTCTGATGGAAGATGCGTAGATTATTGAAATGGTAACAGAGCGGGGTGCCTGAGTGGCTTAGCTAAGTGTCTGCCTTTGGCTCAGATCCAAGATCTCTGGGTCCTGGGATCCAGCCCAAGTCAGGCTCCCTGCCCAGTGGGGAGCCTGCTTCTCCCTTTGCACCTCCCCCCCATGCTCCTGTGCTCTCTCTCCTTCCCTCTCAAAATCTTAAATAAAAAATGAAATGGCAACAAAGGACTGCGAGTATCACATAAACTGAGCTGATAGAGCAGCGGCGGGGTTTGAGAGCACTGACTCCCAATTCTTAAAGAAGTTCTGCGGGTAAAATGTTATCAGAGAGGTGCCCCTGGGTGGCTTAGTTGGTTAAGTGTCTCTTTTTTTGGTTTCCGCTTAGGGCATGATCTCAGGGTCGTGAGATCAAGTCCCAGAGTTAGGTTCCGCACTCAGTGGGGAATCTGCCTGAGATTCTCTCCCTCCGCCCCTCCTGTCACTGGTGCACACGTGTGCGCACTCTCTAAAAGAAATATATCTTTTTTAAAAAAGCCATCAAACAGCATCACAATGGTTTATGACAAATTTAATACACTAACAAAGAAAAAAAGTACATTTCAATGCTTTTAACTTTAAAGAATACTCATCCTAGATTTGCAGCCCCTTCATTCCAGCTGTTTTGTTAACATTCAGAGTACTCTGCATTCTTCCAACAGAAGGTACCCCCCTGAGATGAAGAGTACCATCCTCCTACAGCGATGGAGGCATGGCATCAATTAGCCATTTTCAAAAAACAGGATACTTTAAGGATTAAGAATAAAAACTATGGAGGGGGGGTATGAATAAAAACAATCAGACTGCACAATCCATATATTTACTTTTTATTGAATTTGTTAATGTTACAGAGTTCTTGCACTGCCAAACCATGCCTGAGAATTCAAAGAAAGAAATGGTACAATGGACAGCCTCACCCACCCATCATACAGTATATTAAAACTTGATTCATGTGCATTTTTATAATTTCACAATCTTTTAAAAAGTTATAACAAGAGTTGGAATTTTAAATCTCCTGCAGGTCTTCAGAGTTCTAGTATAGTATGCCATTAAATAAAAGTTCCACATATTCATCTCAGTTCATTCCTCAGTAACATAACCCCCGACGCAATTTTGCTGGGAAAAAATGCATACTTTTCAGGGGAAATATGTGGCTCAAGGTCCAAGAGATTATTTGTTAAGATTTTTGGTTCCCAAATGAAGTCTTCAGTTTAACCAAGAATCCCTCGTTTCTTGCTTAATCATCCAACCTCTCCTTGGCTGGCTCAGCTGCTCACCCCAATACACCAGAAGGCAGGCACCCGGCCTGCCACCTCAAACAACGCCAACATCCTGGCCCAGATGTGGTGGGCAGGTCCTGTCAGGAGATACTGTGACCTCCCAGGAGCCGATTCCTGCACTGACACTTTTCATCAAGACTGCACTCCTGTAGGAGATATGCCCCCACACCAGGATAGTTTTACTCGCTCACTTGCTTCACTCTTGCCAGTAGCAAGTCTGCAACTCCTGCATTTGGCAAAGGGATTTATTAGAGAGAAACCCAGACTCTGCGTCAAGTGGTCACATACCACTTTGAAATATATCTACTGAACCAAAGATACAAAACTAGTACATTACCAGACTATCTCATTAGATGGACTTTTCAGTAATCCTGGGTAGCTTCCTGAAGTCCCTTTAAGGACCAAAAATTACTGGATAGTTTAAGCTGTAATTATTAAAAACAGAAGTGCTACATCACCTGTCTTCGCCCCTGACTCTTCAAATGAACATAAAGACATACCAGAAGGTTGGTAACAGAGCTAAACTGGCACAATCACTGCATCTATAGCATGTCCAATACCTGAAAAATTTGGGCACAAGTGTATCTGGAAATCTTGTCAAAGATCATGCAAGATCCGTGAAAACCTACGTGGGTTTTAGGCTAAGGTTCTGCTCATGTTGCTCTGAATTGATAAGGACCGGTCAGTGAATCCCTTGGCCTGAGCAGAACCCATACTCTTTCCCCTGCAGTTTACCGTACAGTTTAGACCTGATTAGAGGAGGCTTAGCAGCACCTGAAGTAGAGCCCCTCACATCCACTGCCCTTGACACCAAAGGCTATTTGGTTCCACTCTAGGGATTGGCAAATTCACGAGACATTTCACAATTCTAATGCATATTTCAGGTCACTTATTTAACCAAGCAATATGCTCTGTCAAAGAACTTATTCCAAGTCAAGAAAGAAGGAAAGAAAAAAAAGGCCTTAATGTGTGGAACACAGAAAAAGCACTACCCAAATAAAAAATTACTAAAAGAAATAAGATTACTCCCTCCCCTACCCCCTTTCCCACTTGGTGGACCCAAGTTTGGCTGAATTTAATTTGTGGTTACCTCAGAATACAACTCAAAGTTTAAATAATAAAATCACAACCCTACAGAGATTATCTGAACACAGGAGTTCTTTTGAGAGCGGCACGTTCCAGAAGTCTAACACAGCCCACTACGGAGTATCCTTAAGGGTGGGGCACAGGGCAGGTTAATTAAGGTCACTTAAATCTTCATCTTGTACAGCAGGTCAGAACCCAGATGGCTGACTTTCTGCAGGATTTCTGATAGGAATCCAGTAGAGCTGGTCTCAACCTTCACACCGACACTTACTAGCTGTAACCTTCGTGTCCAGAAGTTGTGATCCACATGAAGTCCGCAACGAGTGCAGCAAACCTGAGGTAGTCAGCCCTTACGAAGGCTCAGTATCTGAACATAAAAACATTTTGAAATGACCACTGGCTGCAGTTTCTGGTTTTGTATTTGCAGAGTAATAATGAAAGAACACCGCTGAATCTAGTTCACGCACTTAGAGAACAACGAGACTCCCCCTAAATCCAATATATACAAACAGCAGCCGTGACACCTGTACTTCCCCAGTACCATAGGGCCGGTCACTTATACCGAGTGGTCTGCATCGGCTGTGGGTCCAGCAGCGGTCAGATGATGAATGGCTGTTCCTGGTGGTTAGCTGCGGCCTAGTTACCTTAGAAGCGTTAGCAAAGACCATTCCTTAATTGTACTGTGTGTGGCTGCTTTTCTGATTTTCAAGCACAGCATACTGGTTGTCTAGCTGAAGTTTAAGGGCCTGGTTTTTTGAAACCTCATCCCTACCTCTAGTTTTGTGTCTTACTACTTCAAAGCTCTTCTCCATTTCTTTATCCCTAAGGGAAAAGAAATGTAATCAGTAAGTATTTCTTCTTCACTAGGTTGTTGATCCTCCAAAAAAAAAAAAAAAAAAAAAAGCCGCCCCTGAGAAGTATCCTGAGGGAGTTAATAGGAGGGGAAACCGGAACAGGTATCCCGCTTTCCCAAAGTCTGCGTACACCACTTGCTTTTACAGAAGTTAGTATGGCGACAGCTTTTTTCGTAACAGTGAAAATCCTCTTCCGATTTCTTTCAGCGCAAATTAGCGCAAGAAAATAGGTCTTCCTATCAAAGTCAAGTGGCGTAATGCAACCTTTCAGAAAGCGGGGGACCCTCTTTGCTTTATGCCTTTCTGGCTTAGGAGGGGTTTCATAGGAATGCTCTACTTTCGACAGCAGGGGAAACCTGCCCATAAAATCATCATCAGATCATTTTCCGGGCTTCCAAGGAACAGAAAACACAAATACTGAAGCTCTATGGTCCTATTTTCTGTGGCAGCAGATCTATTTGAATACTATTTACTGCAAACCTATTTTGGGACCAACTTGAAGACAACTGCAAAGTCAAAAGGCTATCTGATGACACACTGATTCCTTCTAAGAGTTATTTTTATTTTAAGCAAATAATAAATACATCTCTTTATAAATAAGGGCAACAATTTTCTTCTTCAAGTCAGGTTCTACTCATTATTCAGTGATTTCTCCTCATGTCTACTTTATGAATGGGGATCAGATAAAGCAAGGTGAGTGTGGGGGATCACTGCCCCCTTATTCTGTAGGACAGAGCAGAGTAGCGAGTCCAATGGAGGCTTAAATTCAAGCCAGCTGGGCTCCCAAAGAAGCAAAAAGGCTGGAATTTACTTTAAAAGCCACCCCCCGCCCCCGCAAACAGTATTTCCAACTGATGTCCTTTACATTTCTTCCCATTTTATTTACTTAAAAAAAAAATTCATGTCCCTACAAAGGATGTGGAAGTGCCATATGTGGTCATTTAATTCCAGGTAGCATTCATTTTAAGTACCTGCTGAAATAAGATTATTTTAATATTAGATTTATAAATGCCAACATCTTTCATCTATTCACATCAACAGGGAATACAATGAAAATACTGCTCTTACATTTCTAGTTTCCATGCTATAAGGAACATGTGCTTACAAAGAATCTAACTACATAGATGTCATAGCTACAGAACACCACCAACCAGGAATAAAGCAACTTTTGTAGACAATGTCTTTGGCGCTCTTTCCCCGCTGCCCCCCTCCAGGGTCCTTACCCCGTTTCCCACTCCCAGGCACATAAGTCCCACCTAATTTTCAGTTGCCTGTCAGCTACAGCCTGGCCTTTACCAAGGAGACCCCCTCCCCTCCACCTCAGGTGGGTTTTCCTATCTCCTACATCCCACTTGCTGGCCAAGGGACAGGGCTCCCAGACAAAAGACAAGAGTTGAGAGTACTTACTTCCGGCTTTCTACATGCTTGGCAGTGGACTGCAGGGATGGGAACTGTGTATCACTGTAGATTTCTGGTGGTCCTTGTGGTGTTTTCCTTGTTGTGGTTAACCTGGCTCCAGGAGGCCTATACACACCGCTAGTCATTGCTGGTTCTGGGGTCTCTGTAACTAACATTTCGTAACAGTTTAGAGAAACTAAAATGCCTGGCATTTTAGTAAGCTAGTCCCGCATTCCCGATCACTTGACAATTACAGGGGAAAAACCCAATACCTACACAGGTTTCTGGACAACTGAAGGAAAGTTATCCGAGAAAATGTGTGAAACTGAAAATACTCTTATCTTTCTGGAGTAGTCTTCTAACTTCTCTATCATGTGTAACTTCGATTACCTATGTACATGAGTTCTTTCTGGAAGTCAACTTACTGGAAGTGGGAGAAGAATCTTCTGCACCTGGGAGACAGTCCATCAGGGACTGTCTTTCAGAACAGCACTATCTCACCCCTCAGTTTACATATAGGTAAATGTGGATAATCACTTCTTTACCTGGTTGGTGGGTTACATAACATGCCGTGTGTAAAGAATTTATTTACAAAAATGCTTGTGTATATATTTACTTCTAAAAGACTAGTAAAAATAAACTACTACATATCTTTAATAATTTTCTACATCAATGGATTTTAAGGCTCTTCGTTGTATTTTATAAACACAGGTAAAGCAGGAAAAAAAAAAACTAAGCAGCCGAGCAGCCCCATGTCTTCCAGGATGGCTAACATTTTCGGGACAGAACCTTCCAGCTTTTCGCTACATATCATTTTTTCCTCCCCATTCTCAATATGGATTCAGTATTTTACGTGTTTTCCATTTATCAAAAACTTCATTTCAAATAAACGCCTACTCCCTCATTTATCAGCTGCAATATAATGCAGCCATTTGAATACTATTATAAAGGCTTATTGTCTCATACAGCTTTTAATTAAGTGTGGGAAAGCTATAATATCACACGCATTCATTAGTGACTGAGCACCTGCTATGTGTCAGGTGCTGTTCTAAACTACACAGTGGGGATACAAATGTTAAGGACATGCCTTCAAGAACTGGATATTCTGGGGCACCTGGGTGGCTCAGGTGGTTAAGCGACTATCTTCGGCTCAGGTCATGATCCTGGGGCTCTGGGATCGAGCCCCGCATTGGGCTTCCTGCCCGGCCGGAAGCCTGCTTCTCCCAGGCCCACTCCCCCTACTTGTGTTCCCCCTCACGCGGTCTGTCAATTAAATAAATCAATCAATCTAAAAAAAACCCCGAAACAACTGGATATTCAGGCTGTTAGCCACATGCAGCCATCTGAAATGAAATAAATTCAAGAATTCAGTTCCGTAGTTATATTAGTCGAATTTTAAGTACTCAATAGCCACCTGTGGCTAGCGGCTACTACAGCGAACAGAGGCTATTCCATCACTGCAGAAAGTACTACGGGACAGTGTTGGGCTTGAGGGAAGAGACACACACATGTAAAGGTTGGTGCCACACCGAAGATGAGATCGGGGGAAGAGTTCGTCAAGGGAGCACACGATGGGTAGGGGTCTCAGTGCTGAGGTGAAAACCGAACAAGGCCTGAAAGCCGTAAGGAGGCAAACACACATCTAGAGTTGGTAAACCAGCCAAATCTGGCCCGACTCCAGATTTTGTGTATGTTTTACTGGAACGCAGCTACACTCACCGGGTGCATGTATCGTCTACGGGTGCTTCTGTGCCGTCACAGCAGGGCCGGGTAATTAGAACCATCTCCCGTGCGGCCCTCAAAACCTAAATTAATTATCTGGCCCTTTGCAGAAAGAGCTTACTTAGAGCGGATTCAGGCTGAGAACACAGGCACAAAGGGCCTGCAGCAGCAGTGTGCCTAGTATCCTCAAGGAGCAGGGAAAGCGAGGTCCAGATTAAAAGAAACACCAAGTCAGAAGAAGGGATCACAAGCCAGGCATCCAAGGCCTTGCAGGTCCCTGAGAACTTCAGCTTCTACTCCGAGCAGAGGGGACAGCACTGGAGGTTCGGGAACAGCGTATGTACAGACGCAGGCAGACCAGTGAAGAGGTGACCTCACTAATCCATATAAAAATCAACGGTTCAAACCACTGGGAGCAGTGGAACTGAAGAGAACTAGTCACATAGAGTGTCTGATTTTGAAAATAAAGACAACAAATTTACTGACAAATTAGATTTAGGTTTGGAGCAAGAAAAAGTTATCAAAGATGACTCCAAGATTTGTGGCCTAAGTGACCGAAAGAATCGCAGTGAAATTACAAAGGCTGTTGTGTTGACCCGACACAGGTTTGAATTGCATGGCTTCACTTACACGTGGATGTTCTTTACTAATACGGTATAAAACTGTAAACGTATTTTTTCTTGATGATTTTAATATTTTCTCTCTTGCTTATTCTAAGAATATAGTAGCATAAATGTACAAAATATGTGTCAATTGGTATGTTTATGTTACTGGTAAGGCTTCTAGTCACAGTAGGCACTCAGTAGTTAAGTTCGGGAGTAGTCAAGTGAAATGAGGATTTGACTGCACTGGGATTCAGGGCTCCACCCTCATGCTGTCCAAGGGTCTACTGTACATGAAGAGTTCAGTTGGGGATATGTGGATATCGAGATGCCGGCTAGGCAGTTAAGATCTGCGTGTCTGGAGGTCAGAAGAGATCTGAGCTGATGTGAATTTCGGAGTTGCTGGCATGTGGAGCCTGGTGAGGGAGGAAGGGTGCGGGAGCAGCAGGGGCTGAGCACTGGGGTAGGTTCTCTCTCAGAGGCAGGAGAGAAAAAAATCCCAGCCAGGGAGACTGAGAACCAACCACGGAGGGAGCAGGAGACTGTGGTGTCCTGGGGTGATCAACTACGGCAAGCGCCGCTGATGGGGCAAATCGGGTGAGGACCGAGACTTGGGACAGAGGTTAGCAATGCTGAGGTCATCAGGATCAGTGATAGATGCAGTAAAAAAAAGTTAAACGGAAAAACATATACATACGCATAAGCAAAGGGCTAGAAAGGATGCAAGAATGTTGACACACACTAGTTATCTTTATTCTCTGGGCAGTAAGATTTGGAGTGATTTGTTACTCTTTATATTATTCTGCATTAAAAAAAATGGGTATATATTAACGCAATGTTTCTCAAACTTTTCTCAACACTTCCATTCTAAGGAGCCCTTTTAGACATCTATTTCCTAACTACCATGCCCCCACACCAGGAAATGTTAACACCATGTATATACTGTGCTCACACACTTCGGCCCTCTGGTGGGCAACAGCCCATTAGAAGATCTGATATTTCTTCACCCCCCACCAAGAACCATTTCTTATCAACTCTTAGGAGTGATAAAATGTGCCCTTCTGAGAATTCATGCTTCAAGACAGAATAAAATGGGGATTGGGGGAAAAAACACAAACAGAGGTGGAAACACAGGTACAATTTCCCTTAGCCAACTGTCAAAAATTGAAACAAATTAAACATTTAAGTTGGACAAGTTAGTTTACATATAAAGTTAAGCAGCCTACAGAAAAGCACATATCGTAAGTTCCAAATTACTTAGGATATAAAAGTCTTTAAACAGACATATACAAACGTCTCTCCCAAGAACAGAAAGGAACCCCACTCATTCTACCACAAGCATTCATTTAGTTGAATGCCAACAGTATATAAAATTATACATAGACAGCTTTATGAAAATGAAATATTAAGGTTACCAATTACTGCAGCAGGAGGTGCTTGTACTGGAGCTGTTTTATTCCAGGGACCTGAAGACTTTTCTACACCACCACCACCTCCTCCACCTTCTTCCCAGTTATCACCTGGATCTTCTCTTTTCTCATTATCATCTTCTTCCTTTTCACTATTGGAAAAGCAAGTAAGTGAATTCAGTTACAGAATCACCAGGAAAATCGTCAGTCCAAATCCTAAGTCGTATCAATGCTGATCTGTGTGACCCTAAGAGAAGTCACCTCACCCTCTCAGAGCCTCAATGCCCCACTTGTTTAAGAGAGACAGAAATAGGGGATGTTATCGGTTATACACTGGGACTTCCACCTGACTTCATATGAAAGGATTTCATTGCTACAAAAGGTTTAGAAAACCACCTGGTCTGATAGTGTCTGCTTTCCTTTTTGCAAACCTCACATACTCAAGAACATTTAGAAATATTTACCATACTGACCTGCCAGGCTTATGACAATCTATGTGATTACATACAGCAGCCCCAAGGAAGAGCAGGACCCCAGCTAAGAACCTCACGCAACTGAGGGAGGAAGAGAGGCCAGGCTAACCTGAGAAAAGGGGACTTGAGAGGGATTAAAAGTGTAATCCCTGGATTTTCTAGGACCACAGTGGCCAAACAGGCACTCATGGTAAGCGCATTTTCAGTGATCAAACGTTTTTTGAAGTTGTATAATTTCACTTGCTAATCCTTTAGTACATATTACAAAACGAGAACTCACATTCCAATAGAAGAAACAAGCCTGTGTTCAGTGTTGACATCAGTGCTACAGACTTTATTAGTGCCAGTCCCTACTGTTTGACACAGGGAATATATAGAACTGGCCCCTATCACCAGATATGTCACCCATTTAAAAAAGAAGAGAATACAAAACCTCAGTCTTTGGCTTTATTAGTTAATTATAAATGTGAAAGATACCCTCAGTGGTATCCTAAGACTGGCTGCAGTGTTTATGCCAATTTCTTTATTCTTGAATTGGCTTGAGTCAGGAATCAGGGTTACCTGTCAAATCTAACCCCCTTTTGGCCGTGATTCGCCCTTGCTGCTGCTGCCTCTGGCACAGACTACCAACCTTTCCATGAAATTATGTTCCATGACAGTGGTGGTTTTTCCTAGAACTTCAGCCTATCAACCTCCTTTACCATTTTGACCATGCTTCTCTCTCCTACTGAAAAAATAGGGCTGTTGCCTAAAGCTGTCCTTGGTCTTTCACTCTTTTAGACATTTTCTCCCTTTGATGCCTGATCAGTGATCATGACCTTAACAACGTACAGATGACTCCCACCCTACTGTGTATGGCCCTGGGAACATCATGGCCTCTCTTGGCTTCTGCAAAAGGACATCTCAGGGTGCTTTCCTTCCATTTCTATTAGAACAAGGAAAGTGCCAGCTATAAGACAATTTCTTGAATAACTAATGGTCTCCTTTAAAGACACTTACAGAAAAATTTCAAAGACAGTGCCCACCAACAGAGGTGATTCCAGAATTTAGAGGCCTAGGGTGGCAACTGGGGAGGGGAGAGAGGAATGAGCTCCTCCTCAGTCTGCATTTGTAGCATGATTTTACTTAAGACTATAATTCAAGAGGAAAAAATAATGAAAATATGGCCAACTCACTCTTTGGTTTCCCTTTTTTGTTAACACATAATAGAATCCTGTACAGCCATTTAAAATGTCAGGCCTATGCTGACATGGAAGTAATATGCATGTCAGTTAAGCCAATGGCTTACTAAAACAAAATCTATACACCTAATATTAAGTAGAAGGACATTTTGATTTTTTAAAAATGGTTTTAAAAAGTAGCTGGGTGCTAGAATGCCTGATTTTATTTTTTTCATGCAGCAAACAGGTACGAGCAGATTTTAAAACCAGACTTCCTGGTTCAAATCATCTGGGTTTTTTTGCCACTGATAGCCAGGAGACTTTGAATGTGACACTTAACTTTTATATGCCTCAGTTTCCTCCTACGTAAAATGGGGATAACAGCTCCATTTTGAAAATTTTAAAAGACACAAAGCACCAAGAAAAGTGCCTGGCACATAGTAAGTGCTGTTTATTGTTATTACATGGGGTTTTTTTGGGTGGGGGGAGGGGCAGGAGAGGGAGAGAGAATCGTAATTAAGCAGATTCCATGCTGAGTGTGGAGTCCGAGGGGTTCAATCTCACAATCTGAGCTGAAACCAAGAGTCAGATGCTTAACTAACTGCACCACCCGGGTGCCCCACTATTACATGCTTTTTAATATCCATCTGAGTTTTCAAACAGATGCCACCTTTATATTAGGAGAAAAATAAAAGAGAACAACTCAAAAATCCCAAAACCCACAACATGAACATGTTCTTTTAAATAGATACCAAACACTATGACTCTGTTTTCTAGTTTATACGTGGAATGAATGACCACGTAAGGATATGAAGGTCCTAATTTATCCAGCAGTCTAACAGTGGTATCCAAACATTACACCTGTTCCAAAGAATATTTTTTTGTCACCCACTTCTGAGAACTGATGCCAATGTAATTATACTTTCATGCAATTTGCTTGGTTCATGAGTAAAAACATGGGTGTTATTTACCTAGTTACATAAGACTTGTTAGTAATGTCCCAGTAACCCAATCCCAGCCAGACAAGGAGGTAAGACCCCAACAAAGATTTTAAGAACCTTCATGGGACTTTTATACTCCTATATACTCCCAAGGTATGCTAGCTTTCAGTTGGTCTATCATTGTGAAACAGTTAACTCAGCAAAATGTGCTGAATCACTATTGTTCAAATATGTATACTGGACTCTAAAATAATTACTTTAGTATATGGTGATCAGTATACTTCAACTCTGGAATTATCAGCTTGTAGTAAGCAAACAACTGAAAACCAAAAAATTTTTTAACACTGATTACCTCTAAGCAGAAGAGATTATGGATCATTCTTATACATTTTTAATGCTGTTATTCCTTTCAAATGTCCTTAAAAAATATAGTTTTTCTAATTCACAATAAAATATTAAAGAAAAGCCCCTATTTGGTCTGACAGAATACTGATGGTCCCATGTAAAAGAAGGTTCCTTTGGGCTCCTGGGTGGCTCAGTTGGTTGAGCGACTGCCTTCGGCTCAGGTCATGATCCTGGAGTCCGGGATCGAGTCCCACATCCGGCTCCCTGCTCAGCGGGGAGTCTGCTTCTCCCTCTGACCCTCCCCCCTCTCATGTGCTCTCTCTCATTCTCTCTCTTAAATAAATAAATAAAATCTTAAAAAAAAAAAAGTTCCCTTACTGTAATATTTATTACCTCTTCACCCTCAGAGACAAGTGAAGAATTAATAAAACACAAAATCTAAAAATCCCTTTAAGTTATAAACTATTACTAAGAAATGAGTGATTTAATTAAAGGGATTGTGTATCTGTAGTAACAGGCACAAGACAGCTTAATATTTTGGTTCTTAAGATTCTGAAGTTTTAGTTAAACTAAACATTGTAAACTGTCTAGTCAAGATGACCCTTCATCCAACAATGGGAATGAAGGCCCAGAGATACCAAGAGGCCATTGGACTAAGGGCAGGGTAGAAATGATTTAAATAACCAGATTACTTTTTCTTATTTACACACTCTAGAAAATGTCAAATCTCTAAATGCCATAAGACACATGTTGCAAAGAATCATTTCCACAAGAGATGATTAGGCTAAAATTTGGTATTTTACCCAAACAGAATATATAGCTTATCATCAGCTAAATTTCACATTTCTAAAAACTACACTGCTACTTGTAAATACATGATCACAATTTAAAGTATACGATCTTAACTATGCAACAGTCTGTAAAAGGCACTGCTGGTGGAATAGGGGAATGAAGCTAAGAAAAGGGAATATTTACTGAATATCTAGAAGGCCAGGCCCTGTCCTACCACTTCACAAAGTTAAACCTCACAATAACACCAAGGCAGGCAGGAGACCCACTGTACACAGGAGGACACTGACACTCAGACATTTAAGCCCCTTCCCCAGGGCTATAAAGTAGCAAGCCAATCCCTGGGTCTCTGGATCTGGCTCATACTTTCATGTTACCTCTTCATTTTATCCTCTTTAGAGCTCCAACATATGACACAGAAATTTTCTCTATTTTGAGAAATTCACTTTCAGTAAGGTTGATCGGGATTACACATCCTGCAGCAGTTTATTAATAAAAATGGAACACCCTTACCTCTTTATCTCACAGGACATTACATGAGAGTTCATACATCCTAACCCTTCTTCCCCGACACTAGGGTTTTAGCAGCTAACAAAATCCAGACTTGTGTTTCTGCTAGAATGCTAGGCATCTCCATTGGTTTGACCCTATTATCTAACCACTGTTAAAACAGTAAAATGGATAGACATGGCCTGATGAGCTATGCTGGCAGCTCAAAATGGCACTGCGTTCCTCTAAGGACTCTTTCTCAATCCCTTCCCGGGAGACCAAGTGTCTGTCTCCTGTGTTCCACAGCATCCTGCCCATCACTGAAATGATCTACTGTTTAGTAGGAGTTATTTCTACAACGCTGATGTCTGGCACACTGTAGTCACACAGTATTTGCTACAATGAATCCAGCCTGGATGCTGGAGTGATTTCTTCAAGGAACAATTTAACCAGCTCTACCTAATGGGTTTAAAGGTCTAGATTTCTTTCTTTTTTAAAGAAATTTATTACATTTATTTGACAGAGAGCAGAAGCAGGGGGAGCAGCAGGTTCTCTGCTGGGGATCATGACCTGAGCTCAAGCGAGACATTTAGCCAACTGAACCACCCAGGTGCCCCGAAAGTTCTAGATTTCTTTTTTTTTAAAGATTTTATTTATTTATTCATGAGAGACAGAGAGAGAGAGAGAGGCAGAGGGAGAAGCAGGCTCCCTGCTGAGCCGGGAGCCCGATGCGGGACTCGATCCCAGGACCCTGGGATCATGACCTGAGCCGTAGGCAGACGCTTAACCATCTAAGCCACTCAGGCGCCCTAAAGTTCTAGATTTCTTAAGAAGCTTCCTAAAAAAACCACTGGGCTCCAAAAACTTTTTTTTTAAAAGTAAGCCCAACGTGGGGCTTGAACACACAACCCTGAGATGTGGCTCCACCTACTGAACCAGCCAGGCGCCCCTCCAAGAAGTCCATTCATTCCTGAAACATGACAAATGCTCAACATCTAGTAACCTCCAAATATTAAATGAAATCTTTCTTTCCCCCAAAAATCCATTTTAAGGATCAGAGAGGCCTACAGGTCCCATTTAGACTGCTCAACCAACAATCTAAGCTCCAGTGTTAGGCCCCTTATCACTATCCCAGTGGCATCCCTCTAAAGAACTTGTCTATACGTAATGACAACCTTGAATACATCTATTAATTTAGACACAAAATCTGACACAAGCCCTTATAACACTCTTGATACTGAAAATCCTGAGCTAGTTGGTAAATGTGATAGAACATTAATACAGTATGTTTGCTGCTACTGAAAAATTTCCTTTCAAATGCACTTATCTTCAATAAAGGTCCAGCATTCTAACCTATTATAAGGTCCAGTGTCAAGAACTTTAAGGCTATATGCACTATTTGCAGCTGACTAAAGATAAAGCAAATGTGACAAAAATGATCAAAAGATCTAAGCAAAGAGTATATGGGTACTTATTTTAATTGTTCTTGCAACTTTTCTGAGGTTTCTAATTTTTCAAAGCAAAAAGTTGGATGAAAAAACTTAAGATTATAAGGCTGAAAATTTCAAGGTATTTTAAGTCAACTTCCAAAGTTTTCATATTCCCTTGTCTCATACTGAGATAGCAAGGCTGCCTCTCTCATAGGTAGAAAAAGGTTAACAGACGAAAAGCATAAAGAATCACCTGCCCCCAACTTCTCAAAGAAAAGCTAACTCATTTCTCTGCCCCTTCCTAAGGGCTTCTGCCTAAAAGAGTAGGACCAAGCTATAGAAGACAGTAATTCAAGGTCTATAAGCGACGTTTAACATCCTGAGAGGGATTTTTGTTTGTATGGTCATACTAATGCCAACCCGAACGTGTCATTTTCCTCCTATTAGGTCCACAGTGAATTGACTCACCAGAGTCTAACATTAGTCATGATAGTAGTAGGTAGTGTACCTCCACTACCCCTTGTCCTCAAATCTTGGTACTATAAATTAGGTGCCTCATGGTTAAATAACAGAATGTGCCAACACTAAGTTATTCTAATTTACCCAATAAATAGAGAAGATGATTAATATTAATGACTGGGTATTTTACAAATACCCTGTTCAAAAATCCTCACAACATCCTAGGAGTTGTCTCAATTCTGCATATCAGATCAAAAGTAAAGTGACTCGCCCAAGGTCACACATAAGCAGCAGGCTAAAACCCAGATTTGTCTTTCCCCAAAGTCCATGTTTTTGTGACATTATCAACTCCATCACATTTATGTGAGTAACCTACTTCCACTCCTATGAACCAAAGTGTCTCTCCTTGGGGACCCTAACCCTACCGAGTTTCACTGTCAAGAACATTTAATACAAAGTTTACAAGGATATTCAGTATATAGTGTGAAAATTTTAGTCATTATTATTAAACCTCAGATGACTTCTCACACTCAAATCTTTCCTGAAGACTGTTAGATTCCTCTTTATTGAATGAGTTGTGAAGGCAATGGAAATACAGACTCTAGACTCCACAGTGATTGAGGATCCACAAAAGCAGCTTCCCGAAGGTATGTTTTTCAACGTTAGCAGGTTAGAGGAAGACCTGTTGCAGACCACTCAGGAGTAAGACTACATGCTAAGAATAATGAAAACACAACATAAAAGCTGGTCCAGTTTCAGGTCAAGCAGAACTTACACACTCATACTAGCTGAGATTTACCTATGCCCCTGGCAAAGGTGAAAGACATAAATGATTTAAGAAGTGTTTCATCATCTCTGGAGTAGCCATAAAGAAAGAAAAAATAACCTTGAATATGGATATGGGATATATAATCAATGACAGAAAAATAGGCAGTTTAAATATCCTCCATAATATAATAAAATCAATTTCTAGCATTCAGTGAATCTGAAATCTTTCCCCTCAGAAAGTGCTACTCTTACTAAGTTCAACATGGCCAAACACTATTTTTCCTGTCACTCAAGTCTTCAGAATCTGCAGTTAAGAACCTGTGGTCAGGAAAGCCTGACCAAGAGCCTTATTCTACAGCCAAACAGGAACCACACACATAAGGCAGTGCCACAACCCCCGATGGACGGCTAAGAACTTCACGTGCCCTCCTTCATTTTCACAGGTCAAGCCCCAGGAGAACACAGGGGTATTTTCTACACTACACCTCTCCAGAAACATCTAACAAACTCAAGAAGTTGTTGGGAAAAAAATTTAGTCTAATCACTTCTACTTAACATTACTACAAACGAACCTCAAGAGCGGAGAAGCCCCATTTCCTAAAAAGTCTCCCATAATCAGTCAGGTTTCACTCTGGTTAAGCTCATGAAACGAGGTCAAAGAACCTAGGACAGAATGCCTGGTGCTCCAGGAGGTATTCAACAAATGTCAAAAATATTAGCCCTGGTTTTTTAATTTGAGTAACTTACTTAAGGCCATAAATATTACCACTTGGAGAAGTCAATAGACAGTATTCTGTTAAGGAAAATTACTTAAGCCAGCATGCCACGTGGTCACTGGTATACACAAATTGCAAACTTCGAACTGGAGGCGGTTCATTAGATCTTTTATTTCTTTAAACTGGGAATAAAAGAGTTTTTAACCTTAAAAACGGTGGAACCATATATTCACCTGTTTTTTCTACTTTATGAGCCCATCAAAATAAGACATCTATTCACATGAATCTAAAACCAACTATCACAGATTGGACTTACGTTAATTTCAAATCCCCTAAACCAACCAACCCAATTTTTAAAAAATTACTGTTTTCTTGAACTTTTTTTTTAAGATTTTATTTTATTCATTTGAGAGAGAGACAAGAGAGAGCACAAGCAGGGGGAGAGAGAGAAGCAGACTTCCTGCAGAGCAGGAAACCCAACGTACGGCTCGATCCCAGGACCTAGAGACCATGACCTGAGCCGAAGGCAGACTTAACCTTTTATCTGAGCCACCTAGGCGCCCGTTTTCTTGAGCTTTAAAAATAACATGCTTAGATTACCTGATGCCATCCCTATAAAATTCTAGGGAGAATAAATCTTCAGTGTTAGGATACTGGTTATTCTTGGGAGTGAAGGCAGTGACTAAAAGGGCTTAGGTTTCCTCTGCAGGAGTAACGTTCAGTTTCTTGACCTTGCTGTTGATTACACAGATTGGTCTCATTGTGTGAACATATAATAAAATCTGTGTATCTGTTAGATGTACTTCAATTACAAAAATACACATTAACTTGCTTATTGGAGAGGATCTGAAAACCACCTTATTTTTTGAAACAAACCAAAACCCTAAGTTCAAGGCACCACTGTTAAAAGTGAAAGTTTTGAGGCCACGAAACCCATTTCATTTTAGCTGTCTCAGATAAGTAGGCAAGCTCTCACAGGATTTTGGGGCTGGCAGCTAATTTGATCAGTATACAGAAGGGCTGCCATCACAGAAGGAAGACACAATCCATTAGAGCCCTACTACGCATATCTAAAGCAGGAGGCCACTGTGATGCGGCCTTGGGGCCAGAGAAAAACCAAACCTACAATACCTATCCTAAGGGTTATCTAAACACATCTGTAACCAGACCATACCTTATTTGCATCGCCTGAACTCTGAGGCCGCTGTAATCAACCTCTTTTTGCTCAAATTCTTTCCACTCATCTTCATCCTGTAAAACACAGTTCGATCAATTAAAGCTATTTGTTGAAACACAACTAAGGCAAGTATCAGACTATGAAAAGGGGATCAAGTGTCTGGAACCTAAAACATAGACTCGTTTTCTGGCCAAAGGCCCTGTTTGATCCCGAGGCCGACTAGGCAGGAGGACAAACGTGCCCAGCAGTCCAACCCTCTTACTTCCACCGGCTTCCTTCCAGAGAGCTGTTACTTTAAAAGCAACCAGGAAAAGTCGAATGAAAAAGTCAACAGTAACCCCACAACTCAATGTCTACCGCAATGTTGTCATGAGACTTCTTCTGTTACGGGCTCAGAGGCCAAGCCATGCCAATTAAAGCTACCACAAAAGCGACTGTTAGAAAATTCTGCTCAGACTGCCCGGCTGAAGTCAGAACACCAAATTACTCCGAGAACACGTCACTCGCTAAGTGCTGCTCCGGGCCGGCTACTTCGGACCCAGACCCGTCTCCCCTCGAGGGTCCCGCCGACTGGGTCTCGGTCCCGGCCGGCGACACGAGGCGGAGGGGCGGGGCGGAAGCGGGCTGGGGGGTCCCGCCGGGAGAGGCGCGCCGGCCCGGCGTGGGAAGCCCCCGCCACAGGGCCAGCCTCCGCGCCCGGCCGCCCCCCCGGCCGGCCCCTCCCGGACGGACGCTTCCCCGGGCGGGCGGCCGGCGGGGGCGGGCAAATGGGCGCAAGCGCGCGGCCGGGCCCCGAATCCCGGCCTTCCCGGCCCCTCACCTTAGTCACGGCCTTGGTGGCGGCCCCGGGGCCGGCGGCCCCCGCGCCCGCGGTCCCGCCGTCGCCCGGCCGGGCCCCCACGCCCGCCCCGCCGCCCGCCGCGCCCGCGGCTCCGCTGCTCCCGCCGGCGCCGCCCGCCGCGCCCGCGGCGCTCGCCGCCCGGCTGCTCCGCTCCTTCTTCTTCTTCTTGTCCCTCTTGGCGAAGAAGTTGTCTAGGCTCCGCTCCTCCGTCTCGGCCATGGCCGCAGCCTCCTCGACCCGGATGGGTGGGGCCGGCGGCGGGCGCGGCCCGCGGGGCTCCGAGCTCGGGGTCGAGGCCGGCTCTGCGCTCACGCTCCCGGGCGCGGCGACGCCTCAGCCCCGCGGGGTCGCCGAGGCGTGTGCGGCGGGGCGGGCGGCTCCCCCCGCGTGCTGGCGGGCTGTGGTACGGTCCGCCGGGGGGATCGCGAGCCGCTACCGCCGCTCGAGGCCGCCGGGGCTGCCGCTGCTGCCGCGCTCGCGGAACAGGATCCCGCCCGCTCCGCAGCCGGAGGGGAAAAGGAACGCGCGGGCCAGAGGCTCCGGCGACAGTGCTTGCCTAGCGCCGGCGCGTGCAGCAGGAAGATACGCGCGCGCAGGCCCGGAGAGGAAGGGAGAGGGGGTGGGGAGGGGAGGGAGAGGGAGGAGGGAGGGCGGGCCACCAGAAGAGAGAGGCGGTGCCCGCGCCTGCGTACTTAGCTCCGCCCGCCGCTGTGGGAGCGCAAAGGGGAGGGCGGCGGGAGGAGACGGAGGCGGAGCTGGCAAAGGAGCCAATCAGGTGCCAGAACGAAGCGCTTAGGCGACAATCCCTGCCTCAGACGGGGCGGGGCCTTGGGACGGGGAGAGGAGGGTGTATGCTAAATAAGTGATGGGCCTGATGGCTCCTGCCTCCCGATTGGCCAAGGGTTTAGCCTTGAGGGCGGGCATTTAGAGGGCTAATTGGTGACTTGGCTGAAGAGGTCCGGTGAAAGGGGCGGGTGGGGTTGGGTCCCTTCTGAGCGCATGCGTAGGGTGCACGCGTGTCTGCTCGCCCAGAGCGAACTGTGGCCTTGTGGCTTGAACTTTAGCGAAACGGAAAGGGTTTGTGTTAAGCTAGCTATGTTAAAGATGGTTACTGCTCCTCCGCTGCACTCTGTACTTTCACCCCCTCTGGTCTGGCAACTTTTAATTTTCATTTTATGGGATGGGTACTAGGAAAGTGAGAGGAGCAGTGGGCTTGAAGTTTTGGTCTTGTTTACGAAAAGATCTTTAATAAGCCAGTAGGTAGATAGGAGGGGATTAATTTTGTCTGAACTCCACCCTCTCTGCTAGAGGTCTGCCAAGGTCAAGCTAAAAAAAATCTGATCCTCGAGCTTTTGATATGTAAAATGGGGGTATTCTCTCTAGTAAGATACGTGGGGAAAGAGGACGTGTTAGCTGCCCAGCGCTTTGCTTAAGGCTCACTGTATGCGAGATGCGTGATTTTTTAATACATTTAAATAGTGCTCCCTGCCCTGACTTGAGTCTAGATGATGGCTGCAATTTTCCTTAGCTTTTATATCTGGTAAAAGGAGGAGAATGGTGTGTCACAGGGATAGGGATAAAATACCCATGTTAAACCTGGTTTTACCATTTAAGTACTTTTGGGGACTTGAGAATGAAAGGAATCCTTTCATTTGAAATCGGTGGCCTAATGTCAAGCATTAGACTTTCAACTTCCTCCTTCTAAGGACAAAGGAGAGAGCAGCCACTGAGGAAATGACTCAGACTATGTTAGTAGCTTCATGGGGTAGACACAGTACAGCCAGTAAAAGGAGTGACTTCTTTGTCTTTTCCTTTATAGTTTTCCCATTTAAGGTTGTCTTCCCTCCCTCCACCACCTTCACTACTATTAAAGAACTAAGTCCAGAATATGTCAACAAAGTAAATCAAGGACCTAGCCTTGGGCAACAGTAAGCTTAGTTGTAATTCCCCAGATATAACCTGCCCCCAGCCACCCAGGATGGGCCCCAGGTAACTTCCTTCTGTGACACCACTTATCTTCCTGTGATGCAGGCCAAGTTAAGTACTGTCCCCACCCCACCTCCCTTAACATCTCTGATAAATTTCATTTTCTTCCTTTCTTTCCCTTCCTCTCTCCCTCCTTTTCTAACTTTTGTCCTTTCCTCATCTATGAAGCACCTATTTAGCTATATTTAAGGTTATGTGCCGTATTCTAGGTTGAGTAATTTGTCATTCCTGCCTTCAACTCCCTTATAATCAAGAAATTCCAGATATGAATAACTGGAATTCAGTCCCCCCCCCCCCCGCCCTTTTCTTAGGTCCCCATCACTATATCAGTGTCTTGAAGGAATTAAGGACTGGTAAAATGTAGAGAAGGAATAGCGGTTGAGGTTTGACACCACAAAATTCCCCACTACATTTTCCAGTGTGATTCATGACATGCTCCCAGAACTTGATCATATGTACTGGTCAGACCAGCAGGGACACCCGTATCTTTGTGGTTGTGTTATTGTCTGTAGTTATTCTTTTCTCCAAAAAGCTGATCCCTTCCTATTTGAATCCTCTGCCTTGAAACTGACAGCAAACATTCCCACCAGTTCCTCTTCAATCTCCCCTGCTACCCTCCTCTGGTTGGGTTACACAGGGCCATGAATCCTGCCATCATCCCCTCATCATCACCTGCCCTCACCTTGAAGCATCCTCCAGCTCCCTCTTGCTGGTTTCTTCCCCTCTGCCTTCCAATGTTTAGACCTTCCCCAAAACAGACCTTAACTTTTCCTTGCTAGATGGAAAGTTGAACAGTGGTAAGGACTCAGACCATTCCCAGGTATTTCAGCACATCTTCTAAGGATCTTAGTGCTGTCTGAACATGGAAATGTCTCTCAGCCCTCTGAAATGGTACAATCCAAAGGACATCATTTATCTCCCTCAAAAAGGCCCACGGAGCCAACATTCTGTGAGCTCAAGAGCTGGCAAAGGGCAGCTGGACCCAGCCCATTGTCCCTGGGTTCTTTTTTGCTGAGCTATTTGTTCCAAGTTCCATTCTGCTACCTAGGCTGAAAATTCCACACATGCTCAGCTCAAAGGAATGCAGCTCATGCTGGCCAAAGAGCTTGCCAGGAAATAGGGAGCAACTTTTCATTTGTGGCTTCTTGTCGTTTGTGGCTTCCTCTCTCACATCTGTGAGGCAGACTATGCTACGGCCTGAGCTATTCCATCAACCTTTTCCAACTGGGGAGCAAATGCCTTCAGGCCACTTCCTCTGGGGGGCCTAGGCTGACTTCTGTAGGCAGCCTGGCTCCTGACCTTTAAAGGTCCAGAGACCTTTTGTTTGGTATGGTATTTGATGCCTTCCTGGTATTTCCATGATTTGCTTGTTGTTTAACTTCATTCATTCACTCACTCATTCATTTATGTAAGACATTTTTTAAAATGAGCACCTACTCACTAAGCCCCACCCTGACTTAAAAGAAATCTGCCCACAGCTAACTCTTGGGATATACTCACCAACCAGCCAGCTGATGGCTGATTTGGCTCTCTGATTGCTGATACTGGGAAAAGGGTGCCCCAGTTGAGGGAGGAGCATTCTATTTACTGAAGGACTAACACCAACTGTGAATGAATACGTGAGTATCTGGTTATATACTTCAGCCTCCTATGAGTTGGATTGCTGGGAGTCAGGCTTCTCCAGGCAGCTGGACCTCAGAGCACCGACTTGGCTGTGAAACAAATTCAGCTCTCTGGTAAATTCATCAAAGTAAAACAACCCTGGGTGACCTCTTTGAGAGCAAGTCAGATGGCTCTGGCACTAAGCACAACCTTATGACTCAATCATTTTGATCATAGAATGCAAAGGATGTAATTATGTTGGAAAGGCACGATTATCCTGTTCCTGACTCCGACTCCATTCCTGGTCCTATTTCATGACCCAACAAGTAGATGTGAAATTCTCTGACCCTGGTTACCAGGTCAGTAGGTCAATGGAATCATCATTCCTACTTGGGCTAAGAAGGCAGGGAAAGGATGAGGGTACAGGGAGCGCAGAGAGATCTCCTCCATGCCAAAGGCAAGTCCTTTATTTCTTCTTTCTGCTCTTTACTTCAGGGTCAAGTGCCTGCTTTCTGGAATCTGACCTGGATTCAAATCGCAGCTCTGCCTCTTCCCAGCAAGTCTCGTAACTTCTCTGCAGCTCAGGTGTTTTCATCTGTAAAGGGGATGATGAACACACCTGCATGTGGAGTTGTGAGGACTGTAGGAGGGAATGAATAGAGGACCACTCAGCTCAGTGCCTGGAATTGTCAACCCAATTAATGTTAGGTATTGTTGTTATCAAGAGTGTTCATGTTATTGCTAAGGCATGTATCATGAATCATAGTTCTGTGGGGGTGTTTGGTGACTGTTCCTTGTATCTGTCCTCTCTAATCCTGCTTCTTCTTCATTACTGGGTCTTCAGTGCCTACAGAGTAAGTGTCCACCCCAGAGTAGACAATCACTGAACACTAGTTGACAGAAAAAAAAGTGTCATGCTTTATATTTGCAGTTACTAAATATGAAGTAACTTAGTATTTTGGTATTTTCTCTTAAATCTGATTATATAGTTTTTACTCACGTTAAACCATCTGTGACCTCAAGATGTCTGGATCAAAATGGCCGCTATACAGAACACTGTTTAGTGACAGACTGAGCACTTCACTACTACCTGCTGTTCCACTCAATCTTTTGAGCTGGGGAGTCCCTCTCCCACTCAGCCCAAACAAACTGGACTTACTGGCCTACTACTCCTCAGTTCAGCGTATGAGGGAAGAAGCTACGGGTCTCCTCAGGTAGTCATTGATAAGCCTCCTGTCAGATGATTACACAGAAGAAAGCATTTGGATGACCATGACCCAACCTCCTGTATGGAGTTAATCCTAGATGGTGTGATTCTGTGATCTGCCCCCCTCAACAAGCCCCCCCCCCACCAGCCTCAGGGGACCGTTCCACACAATAGGAGGCCCAGCCTAAGGAATGCTGAAAGGTTAGAAACTGGAAAATTTTTGTGAGCTTGCCTGGGGCTTTCTCCCTTGTTGCTGGCAAATCTCCTTCTTACTGGCATCTGTGGGTCTTGGCCCCAGAGGAACAAGTATCATGTCATGTATTTGTAAACAATTGTAAATTTATGTAACAATTATATGTTATGTATTCAACCTGCTGACAAGCATAGCTGGACCAAGAATAACTCCATTCGTAAATTCTCCGTAAAATGGCAAAGTTAATTAAAGGCTCTTAGTGATACTGTGCCTCTTCCTTCCCTCTGCACCCCCCCACCCCCCGCCCATGGCAAAGAAGCTCTGATCCCAACCTACCCCTGCTCCACCCGCCAAATTGCAGCAGATCTGCAGTTGTTCCAAGAGGGTTTATCACCATCTACCCACCCAATTGCCACATCCCTAGGCCCTTCACATTTCCCAGGATAGCGTACATGGAAGGGAACCTCTTTGCCTGGGTATAGAAAATGTGAAGCCTGAAAAATCTCCTCTTAACTCTTAAATATGACAGTTGGAACAAAAATGACCTGGACTTGCCTGACCAGACTCAGTTGAAGCCGACTCTAAGTATGTAGCTAGACTAATAACCTTCTGGGTTCCCTGAGGACTTTCTGTTCCAGTTCTGTCTGCAAACGCTGTCCCCAGAGTCCCCTGCCCAGGCTTGCCCCTTCCTGGACTTCCTTCCTTGACCCTGCCTACCTGGCCCCATCTAGCTCCCCCCCCCCCCCCATGAAACTCACAGCACCACTGGCCCTCCTGTAGATTTGGTGAATACTGGCTTTCTGTTGAAAGATGATAGGTTTCGTGTTCTATAGATTTACTTTTACATACCTTATCTCCTCCTCTTAGGCTTAAAAAGAAAGAGGGCAAAAAGAAAACTACAGGTAGGCAAGGAAGGGAGGTCAGAAACAAGGGGATTTTCATCCTGGGGCTCCATCTGGGGTAGTGCTTTCCCCTAAGTATAAAATCCATGGGAATCTTTGAACTGAAATCCTCCAGGGACGTGATGACCAGCTCAAACAGCCCCTTAAGATGGGGTGGTTCAGGACTCCCTTCCTAGGAAAGAAAGGGCTCGCAGCCTCATGGACTGCTGAGGCCTCAGGGCCTTCCCCCATGTCCTCACTTCTCCTATTGGGCCTGCTGTGGCTCTCCAGATCTCTCTCCCTCCTGGCCTTTGGGGCCCTCCCTCCCAGGTCTGTGTCCCTGGTCCTGGCAGAAGTCAGCCTGGCCCAGGTGCTGCCCCCAGACACCCCTAGTTCATCTGGTCCCATTATTCCCTTCCTGCTTCTCCTTCTACCCACCCAGCTATGCTGGAGTCCTCCCTACCTCCACCCTCCATCCTCTCAATCACTAAATCCTGTCATTGCCCTCCATCCAGGGTGTTCTTTCCAGATAAAAATCAGATTAGGTCATCATTCCTCTGTTTAAAACCATTTAATGGCTACCCACTGCTCTCAGGGTATTGGCTAAAATTCTTAACAGGATTTAAAAACCTTTTACCTGGCCCTTTAGAAATAACAGGATTTGTAATCTTTTTAAAATCAACAAGAATCCTGACATAATCTTCATTTTTCCAGCTGTCAAAGCTATTTAAGATCAATGAGGTCTGCCTTAACTTGATAAAAGGTGATTAACTCATCTGGGCTGAATGGGTGTGAGTTTCAAGGCAATTCTTTTTCTCCTCTTTCTCTGCTCCACCTAGGACACTCTCCCTAGGCAACTGCATACTCAGGTTCACTATGGCAGTCAGTGTGGAGAGGAGGATGGCTGGAGAAGTCGGGTAGATGAAATTCCTGGTAAGACCCAAGAAACCCAAGAAAGGCCCACCCCGCCGTTTAGAATTCCTACTCTTTGTGGCATGATGCAACTGTCAGAATGCTTTTAATGGCAAAAAAGATCTGGAAGGAACGTAAATGCTCAACAGGAAGGGAATGGTATGTAAACTATAATTAGAATAATATGTGGCCATTTACTGGGGCATCTGGGTGCCTCATTCGGTTAAGTGTCGACTCTTGGTTTAAGCTCAGGTCATGATCTCAGGGTAGTGGGAACGAGCCCTGTGTCGGGCTCCGTGCTCAGCAGGGAGTCTGCTTGAGATTCTCTTCCTTTCCCTCTGCCCCTCCCCTGCTTTCTCTCTCTCTCAAATAAATAAATTTTTAAAAAATATATGTATATGGCCATTTAATAGGAAGGTCTGAAGGCTTTGCAGCAATATGAAGAGACCACATATGGTGTCACATTAAGTGGAATGTAGACCACAGTCAGAGCCCAGAGAGGTGTTATAGGGAGGTGAGGTGGTAACAAAAACCTGAATCTTGTAGCTGGATAGACCAGACTGGGCATTCAATTCCCATTTCCCCCACTCATGAGCTGTGTGATCATCTGCTAGTTACTGAACTTTATTTAGACAAATAAATAAAACCTTAAAAAAAATAAGCTGGATTGTCTTGAGTATTACAGATAATGCATGTAAAATGGCCAGACAGAAATCAAATAAAGAACTCAATAAATACTAGCTCTCTTCCCCTTCTCTAAGTTGTGTGTGCATGTAGACACACACACACACACACACATATTTTTTTTGGTAAAAAGACTTGAAGAAAATAATTAACAAGATTAAACACTTTGTTATTTTCCCAACTGTCTCAGTTATCCACTGCTGTGTAACAGACTAGCCTAAAACTTAGTGGCTTAAACAGCAACCTTTTTACTATTTCTCACAGTTGTCACAAAAGTCAGAAATGTGTGCAAGTCTTAGCCAGGCAATTCTTCTGCTCCATGTGGCATGAACTGAGGCATTAGATCAGTGGCGACTGGGCTGGTCTGGAGGGTCAAGATAGCGTCCTTATTCACGGGTCTAATGCTGTGGTGAAGCCGACTGCAAGGCTGGGCCCAGCCAGAGCCACTGGCTGGCGGGGGGAAGAATCACAGGAAGAGAAATTGTAATATGCAAATGTGAGAAGACTTCCAAATGACAAGGTGCTTTCGAGCATTGAATGAAAGAAAGCTTGCATCTGTTTGGGAAGTTCTGAGAAGATCTTCATATGACCTTACAGGGTGTGGTGAAAGAGTTCTGGCCGAGCTGGGGTGGAAGACATCTTGGAGGAAATAAAACAGCCCTAGCCAAAGAACCAATGTGGGAAAATCCAGGACCTGTTTGGAGATGAAGGAGTAGATAAATTTGGAATGAAGTATAGTCACAGGTGCTAAGTCTGAGTAAGCCATGCTGTGAGGGACTTTTGAATGCCAGGGGAGGGCAAGATCTATTTTATCTGGTAGCAGAGGGGAGGTCTCAGTTGGCCTGAGTGAAAACCTCACGTGCCTAGAGGGGTGAGGCAAGGAAGATAAATGAGTCAAGTGGGATAGGTATAAAAATAATCAACTCGGAGGTAGCCACTACTCAGCTTTGGCTCACAGTGGCCACTCAGGGACACAGAGCCACTTGGCCAGAACTTCTGATTTTCCAAAAGAAGCCAAAAACAAGAAGTTTTATGTGAAATGTCTCACTTTGAAAGTGTTAATAACTAACAAAAACTGTGTGCAGGCTAAACCAACTTGTCTATGGGCCAGAAGAGGCCTTACTCCAAGGCCGCTCTACTTAGGTGTTTGTAGGGCTGAGCTTGGTGTGGAAGGGCCACTGGGGCAGAGGTGGTGGAAGGAAGATCAGAGAAAGGCCCGGCCAGAGAACCTGGCTGCCTTGTCTCTCTGTCCTGACAGAGAAATCTGAAGGAGCTTACCTCTGAGGTGTTTACATGGTTTTTTGGTTTTTATTTTTGCCTTTTGGAATCTTCTCTATCCTCGTTTGCCAGGGAATTTTGGATTGGGCCTAGCAGCTGGTTCTTACTTTTCAGGCTTTCTAACTGAGAAATCTTATATAACCCATCCCCTTTCAATGGTTAGTTACTTTGTTCCAGGGGTGAGGCCCCGTATAAGCTTTCTCTGTGTGTGTGTGTGTGTGTGTGTGTGAGAGAGAGAGAGAGAGAGAGACAGTTCTTCCTTCCGAAGGACTTTCTCAAGAAAAAATAGTATCTCTTCTGGACTGAGCTTTCTGAACGGGCAGGAGCTGTTATGGAAACAGAATTCTTTGCCTGCCATAGTCTTGGGGTAGGCCACTGACTGAACTCTTAATCTTGGCTGACTCCTTTGGTCCAGAGATTATTAGCAAACCATGATAGAGGACAGTGTTCTACTACATTGTATCTGTGCGTTGGGATGAGGGGTTACATAGTGGAACATTTATTAGAGTCAGCAGAGCTAGATTAGAAAGTTTTATCTGCTAGGTGACCTTAGTCAGGTCACCTCACCTCTCTCTATCTCAGTTCCCCCATCCATAAAATACAGTGAAGATTCAGTGAGATCATGGATGAAGAAGTGCCTGGCACCTGGTTGTGCTGCATCATAGAGGAGAGAATGAAGGTATCAGAGCTAAGGAGATGTGGATTTAAATCTTGACCCCACTACTTATCATAACAGTTACATGAGTTCAGGAATTACTATGTGTAAGGCTCTGTGCATTATCTTTTTAAATTTTTGCAACAACTCAGCATGGATGGAGGTACGATTATTATCTTCACTTTATTTACAAATGAAGAAACAGAGGTTCAGAGAGGTTGTAACTTGTCCAAGGCCTCCTTCCCAGCTAAGTGGTGAAGCCAGGCTATCTGATTCCAGAGCCTACATTTTCTAGCTATGTGAGTTAGGATAAGCCCTGTAATCTTTCTGATCCTCTTTCTTTATTATTATTATTTTAAATATTCTGTTGTTTTATTTTTTATTTTTTTAAAGATTTTATTTATTTATTTGTGAGAGAGAGAGGGAACAAGCAGAGGGAGAAGCAGGCTCCCTGCTGAGCAAGGAGTCTGATGCAGGACTCGATCCCAGGACCCTGGGATCACCACCTGAGCCGAAGGCAGACACTTAACTGACTGAGCCACCCAGGTGTCTCTGATCCTGTTTCTATAGCTATAAAATTAGGAAATCTTTGTGAAGAGCAGGAATGATGTATATAAAAGGCCTATCCTACCAAATGCCTGGCATTTCATGGATATTCACTGTTTTTACTAAATGCTCAGTGTTATGGTTTGAATTGTGTTCCCTCACAGATGTTGAAGTCCTAACTCCTAGTCCCTGTGGATATAATATTATTTGGAAATGGGATCTTTGCATATGATGAGGTTAAGATGGGGTCAATTAGGATGGGAAATTTGGATACAGAGAGAGAGACACACAGGGAGCAAGCCATATGAACAGGAGATCAGGGTGATGCGGATGCCTAAGATTACCAGCAAACCACCAGGAGCTAAAAGAGAGGTATGGGATAGAGTCTCCCTCACAGCCCCAGAAGGAACCAAACCTGCTGACACTTTAATTTTGGACTTTTGGCTTCAGGACTGTAAGAGGATAGTTTTCTGTTATTTTAAGCCATGCAGTTTGTGATAATTTGCTATGGCAGCTCCAGAAAACCAATAGCTCAGCACATGTTACTTGTATCTTTACCCACTTTACAGGGGTCTCTGCTCTCCGGGCATACAGAGCAGACTGGCCGAGCATGCTGGGCGCCCTGCATGCGTGCGGCCCATAGCCTGCCTGCACACAGAGTCAGTGTCACCCCATATGAGACTGGAAATGGAGCCAAGATCAGCTTTCCGGGGGCCCCCCTGCCTTTTGTGCTCCCCTGGACTAATTTCCCCACTGCTCTTATGCTACCCTGGGCAGGGAAGAACTCTTCAAAGCTCAACCAGAAGAAGGTGCTGGTGAATAAACTGGCCCTTCCAAGTGAATTGATCACATTCAAAAGGTGAAATCTCAAATACTTTGGTGCCTGGTCAGAAAAGATTTGAGGTCAAGTCTCCCAGATCCTCACAAACCGTCTGCAAGCCCTGCAGATCACACACCCCATGCATTGTTTTCTGCACACAGATATTCATGTTGTCAGAGATCAAAGAGTACTTTATAGCAGAGAAGGCTGTTTAAGCAGTCCGGTAAGCACCTCAGGCCTTCTGGGAAATCAGGAGGGCCTCAGAGAGCATTTGGAAATGGAGAAGTGGGAGGACCTTGTGAGCCCAAGAGATTCATTGTTAACGCTTGGAAGACAATTAGAATTGGAATGAGCTTCCCCAGCAGCAAGCAGGGGCCCTCAGGAACTCCAGAGGCAAAATTCCCTCAGGTTGATTTTCAGGAAAGGAGAGGAAGTCCCCAGACAGAAAGATCATCACAGCTGTTTACAGCAGGGTGTAGAACAGGAACATGCCTGTTTCTGTTTTTGGGTGTAACAGACCACCTGTATAAATTACCTATTGGTATTTAACAAATAACCCCAAATTTAGCATCTTAAAATAACAAGTATTTATTATCTTATACAAGTTCTGGGGCTGAGGAATTTGGGATCAGCTTAACTGGGTAGTTCTGGATCAGCGTCTTTTACAAGGTTGTAAGTCGTCAGCTGGGGCTGTAGTCATTGGAAGGCTTGCCTGGGGCTGGAGGATCTGTTTCCAAGATGGCACACCACATGCAGCTATGGGCAAGAGGCCTCAGTTTCTAGCACACTGTTGTCCAAAGACCTCAGTTCCTTCCCACATGAGTGTAGGGTGGCCAACCATCCTGGTTTGCTCAGGACTGAGGGGGTTCAGAATGAGACTCTCAGTCTAAAACCGGGAAAGTCCTGGGCAACCTGGCGACAAGTTGGTCATCTTATGTAGATTTCTTTCCACAACATGAAGAGTCACTTGAGAGAGTGACCAAGAGAGAAGCAATGAGGTCTTTTATAATCTAATCTTGGAAGTAACATACCACACATCACTTCTACTGTATGTACAAGACCAGCCCTGGTACAGTGTGCAAAGGGACTATACAAGGGTGTGAATATCAGAAGGTGGGGATCATTGGAGCCATCTTGGAGGCTGGCTACCACATTATCCCAAAACTTAGTGGTTTAAAACAACCACCATTTAATTTAATTTATTTATTTATTAAGATTTTATTTATTTATTTGACAGCGAGAGAGACAGCGAGAGAGGGAACACAAACAGGGGGAGCGGGAGAGGGAGAAGCAGGCTTCCTGCTGAGCAGGGAGCCCGATGCGGGGCTTGATCCCAGGACCCTGGGATCATGACCCGAGCCGAAGGCAGACGCTTAACGACTGAGCCACCCAGGTGCCCCAAAATAACCACCATTTTAGTACCTCTCATGAGTCTATGGGTTAACAGTGCTCAGCTGGGTGGTTTTTCTGCCCTATATATTGTTGGCTAGAGCTGAAGTCATCTGGGGCTTGGTTGTGTTGAAATTCCAAATGACTCACATGGCTGGCAGTTATTGTTGGCTGTTGGCTAGGAGCTCAGCTGAGGCTGCCAACTGGAGAATCTTGTTTCTCTGCCACATGGGTTGGGCTAGGTTCTAAGAGGGAACATCCCAAGAACAAGCATGTAAGAGGAAGAAACAAAAGCTACCAGTCAGGCACCTGGGTGGCTCAGTTGGTTGGGGGACTGCCTTCGGCTCAGGTCATGATCCTGGAGTCCCAGGATCAAGTCCCGCATCGGGCTCCCTGCTCGGCAGGGAGTCTGCTTCTCCCTCTGACCCTGCTCTCTCTCATTCTCTCTCTCAAATAAATAAAATCTTTATAAAAAAAAAAAAAAAAGCTTCCAGTCTTCCTAAGTCTTGAGATCAGAAATCCTCAAATGTGCTGTATTCTATTGGCCAAAGCAGTCACAGGCACAGCCCAGACTTAAGAAAAGGGTAACTAAACACTACTATTTTTTTTTTTAAGATTTTATTTATTTGCAAGAGAGAGAATGAGAGAGAGAGCATGAGAGGGGGGAGAGTCAGAGGGAGAAGCAGACTCCCCGCTGAGCGGGGGGCCTGATGCAGGACTCGATCCTGGGCCTCCAGGATCATGACCTGAGCTGAAGGCAGTCGCTTAACCAAGTGAACCACCCAGGCGCCCCTAAACACTACTATTTTTTTAAAGTAATGTCTGTGCCCAACATGGGGTTTGAACTATGACTTTGAGATCAAGACTTGCATGCTCTACCAACTGACCCAGCCAAGCGCCCTCAAACACTACTTGATGTGAGAAACAACATATGTTTATAGGGAGAGGAGGAATTATTAGGGACTATCATACTTCCTAAAGACTGTACTTTTGGGTCTCTCACTGGGCAATGTACAAAATCCTCAAAGGTGGAGAGGTATGCCAAATACTCTCAAATTCTTTGATCTATAATGCTGGCTTAATTTTTAAAAAATATTTTTTAATTTAAAAAATTATACAAGTAACCATGTAATGATATTCATTATTTAAAAATTAGAATATACAG
Source organism: Mirounga angustirostris (assembly GCF_029215605.1). Lineage (NCBI taxonomy): Eukaryota > Metazoa > Chordata > Mammalia > Carnivora > Phocidae > Mirounga > Mirounga angustirostris. The sequence goes on from NW_026991709.1 coordinate 125,987,071, forward strand.
ATAAGCAAAGAACACAAAAACCCTGTAATTCTAATACCTAAACACAATACTGTATAATTTTAGTACATAGCATCCTAGAATTTATTCTATGCAAAAATAATTTTAGTTTACAAAAATAGAACTATTCTGTACCTGTTTTGGAACCTGCCATTTTCACTTAAAACTACATTGTGATTCTGTGACACTTAATACAGAGCTCCATCAGTTTAAGCATTTTGGAGTGTTTCATTGTATATCTACCAGTCAAGATTCTTGATTGCAACGACAGCAACCAAGTCTGGTTAACTGAATCAGCAAAAGAGGAATTTTTTGAAAGAGTGTTGATAGCCCACAGAATCTATTATATGTTAGTTTAGTGTTCTATTAGCTATTGCAGTGTAACAATTCATAAAACTTAGTGGAATAAAACAATTGCTATTTTGATATGCTCATATAGTCTGTGGGTCAGGAATTCTAACAGGATACTGCAGGGATGATGTCACAATGTCTGGGACCTCGGCTGGGAAAATTCAAAGTAAGAGATGAAATCTGTTGTCGGGAGAGGGTAATGGAATCAGCTGGAAGCTTCTTCATTCACATGTTTGAGATTTGGCTGGGATGACTTGAACCCTGAGCTGAGGTAGAAGGTTTTTCGTTTTTTTTTTTTTTTTTTTTAATTTGTTTATTTATTTTGGGAGAGAGTGGGGGGAGGGGTAGAGGGAAAGGAAGAGAGAATCTCAAGCTGACTGAACACAGAGCCCAACGTGGGCTCACAACCCTGAGGTCATGACATGAGCCAAAATCAAGAGTTGGACACTCAACTGATGGAGCCACCTAGGCGCCCCATGAGCTCTACCAACTGACCCCGTATGCAGGGCCTCTGTATATGGCTTAGGCTTCCTCACAGTGTGGCAGCCTCTGGGTAGTCTGACTTCTTACAGGGTGGCTCAGTGCTCCAGGAGCTAGTGTTCTAGTAAGCAGGGAGGAGGCTATGTGGCCTCTCATGACCTAGCCTTGGAAGTCCTCTTTCACTATAGTCCATTGATCTAAGTGGTCACAGTCCTGCCCTGATTTGAGAGGAGGGAACACAGACTCTCTTCTCAACAGAAGGAATGTGGCCATGTTCTAAAGTCACCATAACTAGTATAAGCTAAGCTGCTATAACATAAAAAGCCTAATTTAGAGTGGCTTAATGAAGAAAGTTTCTCTCGCACACAACAGTCCCAAGCTGAGCTGTCTAGGTCAGCTCTGCTCCACCAGACACTTAGCTACATGTCACTTGGCAATCTTGAAAATAGAGCATTTCGCTGGCGACACTCAGCTTACATGCATTCCAGGGAGCAGGAGTGGCCTTATCTGCCTTCCTCTTGCCTCTAGCAGACAGCAGCGGTGTTTATTTCCTATCTTAGAGTTTTCCCCTAAGAGGAAGGATGATCGGTTGTTAGATGCCCTAAGAGCAAATAATATCCAGTAGAATATGAATGTTATCATTTCTCACCCCCTACTGATAGACATTTAGTTTGATAGCATGTTATTGTAACATGTTCTTCACACTGTTGCAAGGAACATTTTCCTACAGCTATCTTCAAATACGTGTAAAATGTTTTTCCTTTTAAGATAAATTGCAAGGAGTCATGTCATAGTTTCTAATTTCTGCATGTAGACCTACAGGATCCCATTAAAGAGAGCAACCTCCCCCTTTTCTTCAAATGAGAGGTGGCAACTGAGGAATCTGGGTAAGGCTGGGAGAAAAAGTGGAGAGATCCAGCATGTACTATCCAGCATGTCCTAGGATTAGGTGTTGCTGTGCCCATGATCATAACTCACTCTGTGTGAGCACTGTGTGAAGAGCTTTATATACACCATCTCAGTCTTCAAATCATTCTACATGCTCTTTTTTTTTTTTTTTTAAGATTTTATTAATTTATTTGTCAGAGAGAGAGAGAAAGCACAACCAGGGGGAGCAGGAGACAGAGGAAGAAGCAGGCCCCCTGCTGAGCAAGGAGCCCAATGCAGGACTTGATCCCAGGACCCTGGGATCATGACCTGAGCAGAAGGCAGATGCTTAACCCACTGAGCCACCCAGGCATCCCTCAGTCTTCAAATCATTCTGATGAGAAAGGCATTATGTTTATGTGGTAGATAGGGAAATTTAGGTTCTAGGAGATTAAATGATTTATCCAAGGTCTTAGAGCTAGGGGTGAATCCCAGATCAGTGCTTTAAACCACTTCCTCCCTCTTGGAACACTTGATCTTAGGATACTCCCTCTTGCGGCCCAGCTGCCATACTGTGGGAAGCCCAAGCCACGTGAGGAGGACATGGATGGGACATTTCAGCCAGCAGGCCCAGCTAAGCTCCCAGCTGACAGCCAGTATTAGCTCCTAGCCATGTGAGTGAGCCAGCTTGGATTCTTCAGCCCAGTTGAGCCCCCAGATGGCTGTAGCCTCAACAGCCAACAGAAGGAGCAGAACTGCTCAGTTGAGCTTTGTCAATCCAAAGACCAGTGAGGACTAATAAAATGGTTGTTGTGTTAAGTCACTAATTTTCGGCAAGATTTGTTACATAGCAATGGATAACCAAAATGGATCTCTCTGAAGAGGGGGTTTCTACTCTGGGGGTGTAACTGGAATAGGGGGCTTTTGATGATCCTTGATGAGTTCATTGCACTAGATTGGGTCTGTGCATAACAGTTTTCCTTGCCCAGCCGGGGAAAACCTCACTGAGTCACAAGGCTGGGAGGAGAAGCTATGTGTGAATGAGTTAACAGAAATCTGGGCAAGATTCCCAAAGTAAATAATGTTGATTCTCAGCACAAGGAAGGCATTGCTTAACGCTGCTAAAACTTGCATAAATAGTCATTGCTTTATGACTGATCGGCTATATTTTCAAATTTCAAAAAAGTAACCATAATAACCATCATTAAAAAAAATAACAGCACTTGGAAATGCTTAAACACTGTGCACAGTTTCTGAGGGGCATAAGAGGGTCCTTATCCTTTGGAACTTCCCAGTCCTGTGGGAAGGAGGTGGTGCCAGTATGACCTTTGGGTAGCCCCAGTTGGCACTTGGATCCCAAAGCAAAATCCAACACCTCTCTCTCACTTAAAGAGCAAGGGAGGAAGCTCACCACAGTTCAGCAAGATGGTTCCTCTTTGGCCTTATCCACTGAAGCATCTACCTGCAAATCCCTCACCTCTCAGCCCCTTCCAGGCCAGTGGTTCTCAAATTTGGGGACATCAAAATCATCTGGAAGTATGTAAAAAAATGCAAATTCCAGGGTTCTTCTGGAAAAGATTCCCATTCTGTAAGACTGGGGTGGGATCCCAGAATTTTCATTTTAACAAGATCCAGATGATTCTTGCACAGATGGGCCCCATACCACAACTGGAAGAGCACTGTAACCTCGGGCCTTCCCTAGAAGTGTGGGATGGAGATGGGGAGAGTCCTCTCTAGGCCAAACCTCCAAGGACCTGGATGCAGGGAAGTAAGTCAAGATGGGATCTGTGGATTCCAAGCCAGGAAGGATCCAACAAACCTATCTGGAGCAAATGGTTTTCACACTGTTTCTTAGAGTCCTAGGGGTTCCTCAGAGGTACTATCACCTCCACCCCAACGGTTTCTCTTTTATCTGTTATCTTATAGTAAGGTTCAGAGAAAGATTTTATTATAAGAAGCAGTTTTATTGGGACACCTGGGTGGCTCAGTCGGTTACGCGTCTGCCTCCGGCTCAGGTCATGATCCCAGGGTCCTGGGGTCGAGCCCCGCATCGGGCTCCCTGTTCATCGGGGAGCCTGCTTCTCCCTCTGCCCCTCCCCATGCTTTTGCATTCTCTCTCTCTCTGACAAACAAATAAATAAAATCTTTAAAAAAAAAAAAAAGAAGCAGTTTTATTACTAAATGCCCTTCCTGCTTAAAAGAGTCCCCATGTTGGTAAGGTTGGGGAGAAAACAGAACTTTCAAACATGGATGGCGGGAATGGAAAATGGTTCAGCCACTGTGGAAAAGAGTTTGGGATTCCTCAATAACTTAAACATACAATACCATAGGGGTGCCTGGGTGGCTCAGTCGGTTAAGCATCCAACTCTTGGTTTCAGCTCAGGTCATGATCTCAGGATCATGAGAATGAGCCCCATGTTGGGCTCCATGGTCAGCAGGAAGTCTGCTTGAGATTCTCTCCCTCTCCCTCTGCCCCTCTCCAGGCTTATGTGATTGCTCTCTCTCTCTAAAATAAAATAAATAAATAAAATCTTTAAACACACACACACACACACGCACACACACACACACAATACCATATGTCTTAGTCTGCTGCTTGGGCTTCTACAACAAAATACCATAGACTGGGTGGCTTAAAGAACAGACATTTATTTTTCACTGTTCTGGAGGATGGGGGTCTGAGATCAGGGTTAGGTTCTTGGTGAGGACCCTCTTTCTGGCCCACAGATGGCTGCCTCTCACAGTATCCTCACATGGGAGTCGGGAAGGAGCTCTGATTTCTTCCTCTTTTTATGTTAGTAATCCCATCGGGGGGCCCCACTCTCATGACCCCAACTAAACCCAATTACCTCCCACAGGCCTCACCTCCAAATACCAGCACTGTGGGGCTCAGGACTTCTTTTGTGAAGGCATAAACATTTGGTCCATAACACCATGTTACCCAGCAATTCTACTCCTGGGTACATACCCCAAAGATTTCAAAACAGATATACTGATTCTTGTACACAAATATTGGAATGTTTGACTATTCACAGTAGCCAAGAGGTGGAAACCATACAAATGTTCATCAACTGATGGGTAGATAAAAGTAGTATAGCTCTACAATGGAATATTATTTAGCCTTAAAAAGAAACGAAGTGCTGCTAAATGCTCAAACACAGATGAAACTTGCAAATATTGTGCTAAGTGACAGAAGTCAGTCACAAAAGGCCATAGAATTGTATGATTCCGTTTATATGAAATATCCAGAACAGGCAAGTCCACAGGGGCGGAAAGAAGATTCATGGTTGCCAGGGGCCCCAGAGAGGGGGTACTGGGGAGTGACTGCTTCATGGGTACAGGCTTTTTGGCGGTGATGAAGATGCCCTGCAACTAGAGAGTGATGATGGTTGCACAACACTGGGAATGTACCAAATGTCAGTAACAACACATTTTATGTTACATGAATTTTATTACAAGAAAAAAAAGTCCCAATCCACAGATTCGGAACAACCATCTCATTTCTTGCTGACAAGGAAGCTGAGGTCAGAAAAGGGGAATGAGCTGGTCAGATCACCCAGCCTGTTGGGGTCCAGCCACGCTGCTGACCTTTTACCCCGCCACGGCGGGCTGCTTCTCTTCCTCAACACACTTGTCGCTGCCCCAAACTGCGGATTCAGGGGCATGCAAGGGCCTGAGATGCGTGCCACCCCACAGTTTCTGCAGCCCGGCCCCCTGCCTCCCACGCAGAGGTCCACCTTGCCCCACCCGCAGCGTTCAGCTAGCCTTTCTTCTTGCTCCTTCCAGTGCCTCCTCCCCTCAAGCGTATTGGTGCAAGTCCCACGTCCAGCTTCGTACTTGAGCAAATCTCCCCAAAGTCTTCACTGGCAACTGCTGCCTTCTGACTGGCTTGATAAGGGTTGGATGGATTGGATTCCTTACATAGCAGACATTGCTCCGTTTCCCAAACTCCCGCTGAGCAGACGGTCTGGAGGAGCTGCTGGTGGTGGTCCTGGGGCCCGCTAGGACTAATCCCAGCTGTATGCATTCGCGTGCTGTTGGCTCTCCTCTCTGGCTGTTGGACCACATGCATCTGTCACATGGTACGTGCTTAATGAAGACTCACTGGTGCCATTGTTCCTGTCTTGGGGTCATCCTGGGACCGTCTTTTTCATTTCAGTTAAAAGAGTTCAGGAAAAAGGCCTCAGTTTCCTCAGTGCCTCTGAGAATAGAAGACTCAAGGTAAGCTTATATGTGAAGTGAGAGTCATTTTATCTGGTCACCATCTGAGATGGAATTATCCACCATTCTGGAAGGTGCAACAGAAGGGGGTAATTTATTTGCATTTGCATTACATGTGAATGATGGAGGGCAGGTCTTCTGGAACCCTGTCTCCAACCCCTTGCCTCGTGTCTCAGGAAATTACTAAGTCTTTTGGTTTCTCCCAGATCCTGACCATTCCTTAGATCTCTTAGTTATGGCCCCTAAACTTACTATGGATTTTTTAAAAAGTGCATTAACATACAAAGGGACAATGGCAGAACCCTAGAACGCGAGTGCTCTGGACATTTACTGAACTCAGCAGTTGAAAAACCTGGCTGAGAAGGGAAACCTAGCTCTGCCCACTTTTGTCCAGGACCTGCTACAGGATGGGGAAGGGGAGGGTGGACTTCCTCAGTCTTGACAAGGTGACCCTCATCTCTCAGCCTTGGAAGATTATCTAACACCCCGAATTTGCACTTGGGAGATTGGCGTCATGCAGCAGGGATGATTGGGGACGCTAAGGAGGATTGCAGAGCCGCAGTGGCTGCAGTTTCTAAATTGCCATTTGGGATAAAGTGGCAAAGGAGAAAATTTTGCAATGCTGTGGTTGGGGTGAGTACTTAGAATTCAAGGCTAAGGTTCACTTTGTACACAGTTTCTGCACTGTGTAGACAGATGCCTCATTTCCTGATGCAGACTTTGCCCAGCTGGGAAAGGTCTCCCAGGACAGGGAAGCTGAGGTAATGTTGCCATCTCCATTCCTCATTAATGGTTTCAAAGTGCACTATCTTGCTCAATGCTCTGAGAAGTCCTGCAGGAGAGAAACCTGCTTTGGTGTTTTTGACTCTGTGTTTCCTAAAGTTATCGAACTTCAGAATTCTTTTTCCCTCTTCATAATCCTCATTTATACCCTGTGAAAGCCAACTTTCCAAGAACACACTTGGGAAATGCTATCCGATGTCCAGTGGGTGCTTCTGGCCCATTGTGCCCCACAGTGAGTGGTGGTGAGGACCTTCCGGCAGGACGCACGATATAGAATCCTGCTGTGATAATCCGTGAAGTAAAATCATTTATTGTGCCTATCGGGCCCCTTCCCACACTGAGATTTCATGATTCTCTCGGCAACAACCATGAAACGACTGACATGTACGGAGTAGTGTGTGCTAGGAGCTTTTCCTATGTCATCCATGCAACCCTCATCAACTTGATCACCCCCATTTTACCAGTAGGGACATTGAAAGCCAGAGAGGTTATGTGAGAGGAGGTGACTGGGTCACGTCGGTGGCAGAGCTAAGACCGAGGCTGAGGCTGGTGGGACTCCACACTGGCATTCGCTCCTCAAACACTGAGGGCGGGGATGGAAAATTGTGCAGCCTCTGTGAGCTCGGGCTGCTCTAACAGACTCCACAGCCTGGTGGGCTTAAACAGCAGACATTTATTTCCTACAGTTCTGGAGGCTGGGGAGCCCAAGATCAGGGTTAGTATTGGGGTGAGGGCCCTCTTCCTGGCTCGCAGAGGGCTGCCTCTCACCGAGTCCCTCCTCTGTCCCCTGCCACATGTTGCATTTTGGATGCACTGTTTCCGGAGTGTCTGATTCCCACCAGGAACTGTTTTGGACGTTGGAAAATTCAATCATCTTAGGGATTTTTTTTTCCCCTCCTTCAGGGATTGTATTTCCCTTGGATTTGAAATGCAGCTCTGATATTTCCTGGTTATGTGAGCTTGGGCCTCAGCCTTCTCATCTGTAAAACAGGATAATATCTCATGTTCCTCCTTCTGACCTTTTCTTCTTTTACTTCTTCCTTCCCTCCTTTCCTCTTCCTTCTCCCTTAATTTTTTTCTCCCTTATTTTATTTTTCCATTTTTCCCTAAACCCTAACCTCTGGCATTAATTTCCCCCGGGAAGAGCCTTGAAACCCCACCATGGACCCTCCCCAAAGTGGCTTGACAGGTACTGATGGTTTTTCAGTAATGGACCAGAAGAGAAGCGGCTGCTGATTAATTCCATGCCAGCCTGCGCGTTCTGTGCTCTGCATCTAGAATAGGGCAGTTTCCAAGGTGACTGAGACTAGTGTGTGAGGACAAGGTGAGGGCCTGAAGTGATGAGCTGCCAAACCCGGAGAGCACACAGGCTTCCTCTGAGCCACTCGCGGCCCGCTGCTTGCCAACCAATTTAGCAACCGACTTGCGGCAAAGTATTCCCACAATATCCAGTGATCAGCGCATCTATAGATAGGATCGTAAGAACAATTTGGATAGATGTTAATATCGGGGTTCAGTGTCCGAGTGACTAAACCTTGAGTTGTTTTGACCTCAGAGAGCCATCAAAAATCTGCTGCAAGGAACAATTCTGTAGTCGTCTGTGGCAGATGTTTTGTTCCTGTTCAACACGTCCTTGTGTGTATAATTTACTAACATGATTATAACGTGCTGCTTGGCACTTTGCAATTTACCAAGTGCCATCAAACACTTTTCGTTCGATCCTTGCAAGACGGGCATTATTACTGAGGTTCAGGGAAGACAAGTAACTTGCCCCAGGACATACTGATTACGGGGTGAATGGGGCTGGGGAGGGGCGGGGGATGGTGATGCCGGTAGCCGTAGTAGAGTCCAAATTTCAGAGGACTGTGTGGCTTCCAAACTGTTCTTTTCTTATTCCGCTAAATCCTATTTCCTGGCTTGAAGGACTTGGAGCAATCATTTCCTCTCCTGTCCTCAAAGGGGTCAGCACATCAGGGTCAAGCACCCCAATCTCTCCTTTGATTACTTAAAAAAAAAAAAAGTCTTTTATTTATTTATTTATTTATTTATTTATTTTTAAGTAATCTCTACACCCAACACAGGGCTCAAATTCACAACCCCAAGATCAAGAGTCACACGCTCTACTGACTGAGCCAGTCGGGCACCCCTTTTCCTTTGATTACTCTGCATGAAAAGTAGGCTTGCCAGATTTAGCAAATAAAAATACAGGATGCCTCCTTAAATTTAAATTTCAGACAAACAATGATTTTTTAGTATTAAGTGTTTCCCATGGTGTATTTTATTTGGCAACCCTAATTAAAAGTACTTGTTAGTAAAGCTTTTTCCTTTAAAATAATGTGAATTACTTATAGAAAATTTTGAAAAATCATATAAGCAAAAGGAAGAAAATAGAAATTACTCCTAATTTTACCATCAGGTAATATTAGTAATTCACTATTAATATTTTGGTACATCTACTGTGACCTTTTTTCCCACGCATATATTTATATGTGTAAATTCCTTTCTTAAAAATAGGGATTGAGATTTACTGAATATACTACTTCAGGCTTGTTTTTTTTCCACTCAATATGTCACGAGCATCATTCCATGCCCTTACGAATTCTGTAATATTGGAATGACTGCAAGGTCATGGATTAGATAGCATTCTGCCTTTAGCTAACCCCCTCTAGGCAAACCCTTATATTGTTTCCAATGTTTCCTTATTACAGGCTTGCCCTGAACAATCTTTGCTAAGTCTCCCTGCACATCCCTTGTATAAATTTCTGGTAGTAGAATTTCTAGGTCAAAGGATATGCAAACTTTTTTTTTTTTTTTTTAAGATTTTACTTATTTGACAGAGAGAGACACAGCGAGAGAGGGAACACAAGCAGGGGGAGTGTGAGAGGGAGAAGCAGGCTTCCGGTGGAGCAGGGAGCCTGACGCAGTACCCTGGGATCATGACCTGAGCCGAAGGGAGATGCCTAACGACTGAGCCACCCAACGACTGAGCCACCCAGGCGCCCCAAGCACTTTGGTTCTGAGCCCACCCTGACTCCATAATCACATTCAACACATTCTAAGCCATTCTTTTATTTTTTTTTAAGATTTAATTTATTTGACAGAAAGAGAGAGAGCATAAGCAGGGGGAGTGGCAGGCAGAGGAAGAGGGAGAAGCAGACCCCGCCGAGCAGGGTCCCATTCTATGCCACTCTTTTTTTTTTTTTTTTAAGATTTTATTTATTTATTTGACAGAGAGAGACACAGCGAGAGAGGGAACACTGCTTAAGCAGGGGGAGTGGGAGAGGGAGAAGCAGGCTTCCCGCGGAGCAGGGAGCCCGATGCAGGGCTCGATCCCAGGACCCTGGGATCATGACCTGAGCCGAAGGCAGATGCTTAACAACTGAGCCACCCAGGCGCCCCATGCCACTCTTAATGGTCTTATTTCTTTCTACTGAGTCTTCAGTTCTAAAAGAGGGGAGTAAATTAGCTAGGGGGTAGGAATTAACTACCACTGTTCAGTCACATGTCCATGTCAGGCATCAGTCATCAATGCTCGCCTTTCTTTCTACTGAGTTTGGACGAGGCTTCAGAGTCTTGATCATCCTAGTTTTGCAGGTGCAGGTGGCCAGTACTAATCTAAAACAATTGCTTCTCAGGGAAAATTTCCCTTTACAGAAGAATTTAGTTAATACACAGAAAAAGAATGATAGAATTAGAATGACACTGATCATCAGTGGCTGTTTACATCAGGTGCCCCATGGAAGAACACAACGTCATATTGAAGTAGTCTTGGAACCTGAATTTGATCAAGCTTTTACATCTTACTACCGATTTACAGGAAGTAAGGAGCACAGAGAAAATGTTAAAGTGCACTATGAATGTGTATGCAGTGAAATCCAGACTGTGGGAAACTCTGTAGGTCAAATGACCTCTTTTCTTTCGGGAAAAAAATAAATAAATGAATAAATAAAATAATGGAGGGGAAACCTACAGATTAAAAGCTATCTAAAAGATATATCAATCAATCCCAGTGTATGGACCTTATTTGGATTCTTATTAAAAAAAACTATTGGTGGGGTGCCTGGGTGGCTCAGTCGTTAAGCATCTGCCTTTGGCTCAGGTCACGATCCCAGGGTCCTGGGATCGAGCCCCGCATCGGGCTCCTTACTCAGCAGGGGGCCTCCCTCTCCCTGTCCCACTCCCCCTGCTTGTGTTCCCTCCCTTGTTGTGTCTCTCTCTGTCAAATAAATAAAGAAAATCTTAAAAAAAAAAAACTATTGGAAAGAATCCACTCGTAATATTTATGAGACAATTAGAAATTTGAACACTGGATGTTTAATTACATTAAGAAATAATTAATAATTTATATGTGATAATAGTATCATAGCTACATATTTTTTAAAGATTTTATTTATTTGTCAGAGAGAGAGAGAGCACAGGCAGGGGGAGGTGCAGAGGCAGAGGGAGAAGCAGACTCTTTGCTGAGCAGAGAGCCTGATGTGGGACTCGATCCCAGGACTCCAGAATCATGACCTGAGCCAAAGGCAGACGCTCAACCAACTGAGTCACCCAGGCACCCCCATAGCTATATTTTTAAACAGAGTCCTCATCTTCTAGAGCAGTGGTCCTCAGTTTTGAGATTTTTGCCCTCTAGGACATTTGGCACATCTGGAGACATTATTGGTTGTCAAAACCGAGGGGAAAGAGTATTACCAGCTTCCAGTGGGTACAGACCACAGATGCCACTAAACATCCTACAATGCACAGGACAGCTCCTCACAACAAAGAATTATTTGGCATTCAATGTTAACAGTGCTGAGGTTGAGAAGTCCTATTTTAGAGATACATACTGAAATATTTATGGGCAAAGTGATACTAGGGGTGGGATTTGCCTCAAAATAGTGTGTGATAGAGGAAATGGATGAAGGTCTGGATGCATAGACTGATTGAAGGTTGATGGTTGGGATTGGGTATGGGTATGGGGCTTCATTATATTCTATCTCCTTTAGATAAGTTTGAAATTCTCTGTCATAAAAAGTTAAAAAAAAACCCTTCCCATGAGGTGTGAATTGCCATCTCTGAAGTCCATCTCTAAGGACCCTCTTTAACATTCTCTGGTGACTTTGAACATTTTAACGTCATTCACACAGAAATTGTGAAATAGTTTATTTTTGGTGTCCTCCTATCTTTGCCTTCCCTAACACCAGAGGAAAGGTGTGTAGGTTGAGCTTTTTCCAACTATTTCTTTATCTGCAAAAGGGACACAAATGAACCTTGCTTACTTCCTGTGGCTGCTAGGAGCTCAGGATTCCATGTTGGCTAACATTACAAAAGTCGTGATATTTTTCTTCCCTTAATATTAAGTGCAATTTTTAATTTTGATCTAAAGTCTTTGTATTTCAGTGTAATTTTAGCCTCATAGAATTAGTTGCTAAGTAATCTCTCCTCTTCAATTTTCCAAAAGAATTTGTATAAAATTGATATTTTTTCTTTCTTTCATGTTTGGTAGAATTCACCTGTAAAGCCATCTGGACCTGGAGCTTTCTTCATGGAAAGGTTTTAGACTATAAATTAATTTCTTTAATAGATACACAGGTTATCTGTTTGTTCTTCAGTGAGCTTTGGTAGTTTGTGTCTTTCAAGAAATGCATCCATTTCATCAAATTATCAAGTTTATTGACATAAAGTTGCTCATAAATGTACCTTATCATCCTTTTAATCTTTGTAGAATCTATAGTGATATCTCCTCTCTCACTTCTTAAATTGGTGATTTGTGTCTGAATTAAAGACTTAGAAGACAAAAATTCAACAGGAAGATAGAATTGCTTTGTTTGCATGAGAAAATGTACTTAAGTTTGAAGTCTTTGCTTTTATACATTTTTATAGAAATTTTCTTATGCTGAATAAATGCAGCAGGGGGCTTATGGGAAGCAGAAGGGAGATAGATGAAAATCTGATCTGTAACCAAGCTCTGTCTTTATGAAAGTAGGAAACAGAGGGGATAGGTTGCCTTGAAGTATTTTTGCATTCTGAGTTAGCTTCAAAGAATCAGGTAGTTTTGGTCAGGTTCATTGACTCTTACATTCTGGATCTCTTCCAAGCCATTCACTTAACCACCTTATTACTTTAGTAGCATGTGATCCTAAATGATGTCACCATGCCTGTTTACTCCCAAACCCTGGAGGTTCAGACAACATTGACCAGCTCAGATAATATTCTAGGTCTACTTTTCCAGGAAGCTTTTGGGGGAAGTTTGAAATAGTGAGTAAACCATGGGTTTTGGAGTGAGATAAACCAAAATTCAAAGTTTGGCTTTGCTATTCACTAGCTGCAGGGCAAGTTCTGAAAATTGTCTGAACTCTTACTTTCTTCATGTATGAAATGGGGATAATGAGACCTAATTCATAGTGCTCTTGGGATGTTTAAATGAGATAATACATATGTCTAGCACATATTAGCAACTCTGAGTGGATATCAAAGTGTAGTCCCTACAGCCACATGCAGAAGAATGAAACTCAACCATTCTCCAACACCATTCACAAAGATAAACTCAAAGTGGATGAAAGACCTCAATGTGAGACAGGAATCCATCAAAATCCTAGAGGAGAACATAGGCAGTAACCTCTTTGACATCGCCCACAGCAACTTCTTTCATGACACGTCTCCAAAAGCTAGTGAAACAAAAGCAAAAATGAACTTTTGGGACTTCATCAAGGTAAAAAGCTTCTGCACAGCAAAGGAAATAGTCAACAAAACAAAGAGGCAACCCACAGAATGGGAGGAGATATTTGCAAATGACACTACAGATAAAGGGCTGGTATCCAAGATCTATAAAGAACTTCTCAAACTCAACACCCAAAAAACAAATAATCAAGTCAAAAAGTGGGCAGAAGATATGAAAAGTCACTTCTCTGAAGAAGACATACAAATGGCTAACAGACACATGAAAAAATGTTCATCATCATTAGCCATCAGGAAAATCCAAATCAAAACCACATTGAGATACCACCTTACACCAGTTAGAATGGCAAAAATGGACAGGGAGAGAAACCATGAATGTTGGAGAGGTTGTAGAGAAAGGGGAAACCTCTTACACTGTTGGTGGGAATGCAAGTTGGTACAGCCATATTGGAAAACAGTGTGGAGTTTTCTCAAAAATTTGAAAATAGAGCTACCCTATGACCCAGCAATTGCACTCCTGGGTATTTACCCCAAAGACACAGATGTAGTGAAAAGAAGGGCCATATGCACCCCAATGTTCATAGCAGCAATGTCTGCAATAGCCAAACTGTGGAAAGAGGCGAGATGCCCTTCAACAGATGAATGGATAAAGAAGATGTGGTCCATATAGACAATGGAATATTACTCAGCCATCAGAAAGGATGAATATCCAACTTTTACATCAACATGGATGGGACTGGAGGAGATTATGCTAAGTGAAATAAGTCAAGCAGAGAAAGTCAATTATCATATGGTTTCACTTATTTGTGGAACATAAGGAATAGCATGGAGGACATTAGAAGGAAGGGAAAAATGAAGGGGTGCGGAATTGGAGGGAGAGATGAACCATGAGAGACTACGGACTCTGAGAAACAAACAGGGTTTTGGGGGGGGAGGGGTTAGCCCAGTGATGGGTATTAAGGAGGGCACGTACTGCATGGAGCACTGGGTGTTATACGAAAACAATGGATCGTGGATCACCACATCAAAACCAATGATATGTTGTATGGTGACTAACATAACATAATAAAATTAAAAACAAAAACAAAAACAAAGTGTAGTCCCTAGACTGATAGGATCAACATCATCTGGAAACTTGTTAGAAGTGTAAATTCTTGGACTCTGCTCCAGATCTCCTGAATCAGAAACTGTAGGGGGCAGGGCAGCAATTTCTTTCTTTCTTTCTTTCTTTCTTTCTTTCTTTCTTTCTTTCTTTCTTTCTTTCTTTCTTTCTTTTCTTTCTTTCTTTCTTTCTTTCTTTCTTTCTTTCTTTCTTTCTTTCTTTCTCCTTTCTTTCTTTCTTTCTCTCTCTCTTTCTTTCTCTCTTTCTTTCTTTCTTTTCTTTCTCTCTCTCTCTCTCTTTCTTTCTTTTTCTTAGTAGTCTATGTTTTAACAAGCCTTCCAGGGGCTTCTGATAACTGGCCAACTTTGAGAACCATTAGACTAGCACATTCTAGCAGATGGTAGAATCTCAGGAAATGCTAGTTTTCTCCCCTTCTTTTTTTTTTTTTAAGATTTATTTATTTATTGTAGAGGGAGAAAGAGTGTGTGAGTGTGGAGGGGAGGGACAGAGGGAGAGGGAGAGAGAGAATTTCAAGCAGACTCTCCACTGAGCACAGAGCCCAGTGTGGGGCTCCATCTCACCACCCTGAGATCATGACCTGAGCCAAAATCAAGAGTTGGTCGCTTAACTGACTGAGTCACCCAGGCGCCCCTCTCCCCTTCTTTATGCTTTCTTGATAACTATTTTTCCAGCTTATTCTTGGCTTTCATAATAATTAAACTCTTCAAGAGTCAAGACAGTTTTTCTCTGTCTCATCATTGTTGTTTTTTTTTTTTTCTTTCTCTTTCCAAAGTTCCTGGTGAGTGTTAGCATTCAGTAGGAACCCAGAGAAAGTTAACTATATTTCCATGTGCCAAATAAGGACAGAAGTGCCCTTGGCTTTACTTATGTATTTGACTTATATAGCACCTTGGCTCAATTGTGGGTCTGGAAGGTGAAGTGTTCAGTGTGTGCTGGGAGTGAATACCAATCTAGCTTGAATAGCAGGGATGTTGGGAGTGTAATGTCTTCCTCTCAGTGCCAGCCAGACATCACTTCAACCCAAAAAAACATAAAAGCCAGAGCAGTGTCATAGACCATTTGGTCTTGATTAAAGAAGAGATGTCATAAAGCCTCATCAGTTCACAGAAAGTGGAATAAAAGAGAGGAGGGAAGGCCAATAAGTAAATCAAAAACCTCAGTTGTATAGAAAATGCTTTTGTTTTAAAAAATGCAATTTTATTTGCCTAGCACTTTAGGTTGAAGAAAGTACCTAAAGCTGAGACCAGTTAACAGCATGACTGCTGTGAGAAACGAACAATATAATCCCAGGTACATTCTAAGCACGGTGACCTTAACATTCACGGAGCACTCACTAAATAATATTATTAAATTATTACTGGTAGTAATAGTAGGTGGTGAGTGAATATTTATTGGGTAAGTGGCTAATTGAATGAGTGGTTAAATGAATGAATAAACTGTCAACTTGTTTGATCATCAACTTTTTCCTTAGTTTTCAGGGAAAATTATTCAGTCAGTAGCTAGTGAGTCCCATAATAGCCATCAAATAAGTACAGTTGAAAGTCAAAGGAAAAAATGCCTTTTCATTATAGGCCTAAACTAGAAACTACCCAAATGTCCATCAAAAAGTGAATGAATAGGGGTGTCTGCCTGGCTCAGTTGGAGCAAGCAACTCTTGATCTTGGGGTTGTGAGTTAGAGCCCCAAGTTGGGGGTAAAGCTTACATTAAAAAAAAAAAAAAGGTGAATGAACACAGAAATTGTGGTTCATCCATACGATGGAATACTATTAAGCAATAAAAAGGAACAAATTATTGATACACACAACCACTTGGATGAACCTCAAAAACATTATAAGCAAAAGAAGCCAGACACAGCAGGGTACATACTATATGATTTCATTTCTATCACATTCTAGATAAGGCAAATCTAATATTTTGTCAGAAAGCACATCAGTGGTTGCCTGAGGCTGGGAATGAGGGTTGGGACTGATTGCAAGGGGACCTGCAGGAACCTTTCAGGGTGATGGAAAATGTCTCTATCTTGATGGTGGTGGTGGTTACGAGTGTGTGCACGTTTGCCAAAACTAATTGAACTGTACATTTAAAATGGATGGGTTTATTGTCTCTAAATTATAATCAACAAAGTTGATGAAAAAAAAGAAAGCAAATAGCAAGAGTGTCTCCTACCCAGGCCTGGGAGCCCCTTGTGGTGCCAGTGTAGATTCTGACTCCAGAGCAAGATGGGGCAAAGGCTGTGGACCTGCCCATTTTATTCTGCTCTGGCTGGAGAGGCCATGCCCCATCCGCTCAAGTTCCATCTACCAGAGCTGGTCACCTGGGGAGGCCAATGCAATGGTGTGGGACAATGTGGCCTAAAGCGAAGTAATTATTGCATGCAAATCAGGTATTTCAAGCTTGTTCCTCAGGCCCTCCTCTTGTTTTGCTCTTAAACTAAATGTTAACCTCTAATTTCAGCACTGACCTGGCATGTGTCCAAAATGCATTAAACACAATGTTCCAAGCCCTGCGGGAACCATTCAGAGAGCCCCAGAGAATCTTAACAAGCTGTCTCACCTTGAAAGGCTATCTTACAAATCATTTTCCAAACTCCTACAATCACAGACATTCTGTGTGGCCTCCAACTCCATAGTAGTGTGCGTTTGGTCACCACAAAAGAATCTGGACTGAAATCTGGGATGAGAAAATAGGCACCACGGAGGGATTGCTTGTCTACCCAGCTACCGGTAATTCATCTTTTTATTCATCTATATATCTTCTCAAATAACATTTCACAATCCAAGCGCAATTATTTGAAGCATAGAGAGAAACACATACAAAATAAAAATCACCACCAATCAGTGATTACCATGGATTAACATTTTGGTCTATTTTTTTAGGAATACACACACACACTCTCACACAAACACATGCACGTATTTATTTAAAATAAAATTAGGATCTTACGGTACACATTGTTTTCTTATCTGCCTTTGCCACCACTTAATTGAGTGGGAACGTTTCCTCATGCCATTACATAGTCTCAGTCAACTTTCTGTTAATCAACTCTTGCTGTATAACAAGCAACCTCAAAGTCTTAGTACACACGTGTGGTAAATTAGTTCTCACTTAGGGGTTTGTGGGTCAGTGGACTCTGGTCCATATGCCTCCATCTTGCCCCTAGGATCAGCAGTCTAGTTCCAGCATGTTCTCATGATGATAAGAGAAACACAAGGGGACACACCCAACAGGCACACTTCAAATCTCTATTGATTTCACATTGGACAGAGCAACTCACGTGGGCAAGCCTGAAGTAAAGGGACAAAGAAATCAACTCCACTGTTTGTGGAGGAATTGCAGTTACATGGCAAAGGGCACGGATACAAGGAGGGAGGAAAAATTGGGGCCCGTATTGCAATCTCCCACACACTTCATTTTAAATGACTCACATGGATGCTCACAAATTCATTTATTTACCACTCATCTAGTGTTATGTGCCAGCAACTATTCTAAGTGTCTTATAAATATTTAATTCTCAAAACAGACCTATGAGGTAAATGCTGTTATTAACCTCATTACACCGATGAGGAAACTGAGGTACAGAGAGGTTAAACAGTTTGCCCACAGTCATCCAGCTAGTAAGCGGGGGTGGGGCGGGGTGAGGTGCGGGGGCGGGGGGCAGAGCAAGGAAGTCTGCATCCCGAATCTGTGTGGGTAGGCGCCATGCTAGGTGGCCTCCCTCATGATTTGTCCATTAGCCGCTTGCCCCCACTGGACTGTGGACAGGAACTGAGCACCCAGCGTAGTACCCAGCCCTGGGGGCATTCAGGATATATTTCTTGAATGAGTTTAATCATTATCTTATCATTAGATATTTCAGTGGGTTCTAGTATGTTTGGCTAATATATACTGTATGGGCTGAACTCTGTTCTCTCAAAATTCAGATGTAGAAGCTCTCGCTGCCAGCACCTCAGAATGTGACTGTATTTGGAGAGGGCCTTTAGAGAGGTGATTAAGTTCAATGGAGGCTGTTAGGGTGGGTCCCTATGCAATCCGACTGGTGTCCTTATAAGAAGGGGTCACTGGCACCCACGGAGAGACAGCAGGGATGTGTGTGCACAGAGGGAAGACCACGTGAGGACACAGTGGGAAGGCAGCCACCTGCGGGCCAAGGAGAGAGGCCTCAGAAGAAACCAAATCTGCTGACGATTTGATCTCTTGACATCTAGGTTCCAGACCTGTGAGGACATGCATTTGTGTTGTTTAAGCCTCCCGGTGGGTGGAATTTCGTTAGGCAGCCCTTGCAAACTAATACGTATGCCATGTTGCTACAAGCATCAGAGCAGTGAAGTCTTTCCTGAGCTGACCGAGGAAGGGCAGCCGGCAGAACTTTGGGGGCCCATCTGCCCTGCTCAGGAATGCAGCAATGCGGGTGGGGGTGAGGCTAACCAGGGCTCTATAACTCCTTCTGAATGAGCACTTCCTTTCCTTCTGTAGGTTTTCTTTAAAAAAGGAATGCAAAGAATAGGGTAAGAATTATGGATAGAATTTAGAAACTTGCGATCCGTGGGCGAGGACTTACAGTAGAAAGTTAAGACTGAGATTTTTTGCGGCTCAAACACACCCCCTAATTTTCCTTCCTCACATACCTCCTAACAGATTCATTCCATCAACAAACATTGGGTGTCCGCTATGCTGGGTCCTGTGCCTTGTGCTGGGGCCACACTGGTCACAGGACAAGAAGTACCTGCTCCCATGGTGTTCGCCTTCTAATTCTCACAAGCAGCTAAAATATTTCAACTTGAAATGTTGAATGAGCATCATTGAATAATAGATTTCCACACTCATGAATTTACTTTCTCACTGACTTATTCATTCAAAAATCTATTTAGTGCTTACTAGGTACCAGGTGCTGTTGCATAAGAGAAGGGGCTTAAATAGGTTATTGTCACTGTTATCTAAGGGCTCAAGTCTAATAGATGAGTGAGGGATAAGCTCTCGGGCCAATGGCAGTAATG
This sequence comes from Mirounga angustirostris, assembly GCF_029215605.1. NCBI lineage: Eukaryota > Metazoa > Chordata > Mammalia > Carnivora > Phocidae > Mirounga > Mirounga angustirostris. The sequence goes on from NW_026991709.1 coordinate 126,006,548, forward strand.
GGAATGGAGTAGGGGAGTAGTACTGTTGTAGTGCAGGGGACTGTGGTCGTGCAGGGGACTGTGGTCATGCAGGGGACTGTGGAAGCACAGGGACTGTGGTCATGCAGGGGACTGTGGTCATGCAGGGGCCTGTGGTCGTGCAGGGGACTGTGGTCGTGCAGGGAACTGTGGAAGCACAGGGGACTGTGGTCATGCAGGGGACTGTGGTCATGCAGGGGACTGTGGTCATGCAGGGGACTGTGGCAGTACAGAAATCCTGGGCAAGACATGGTCACTCTGCTGAAAGCAGAGGGAAGGCTCTCAGGGCAGGGGATATTTGTGCTTAGTCTTGAAGGATACCTGATGGATAGGAGGGAACATGTGGGTCTTGGTCAAAATGGAGCTAGATTAGGCAAAAAGGGGTAGTTTTCTGAAGCCCACAGGGACTTTCCTGGAACCCACAGGAAACAGGGGCTCCCAAGGCCTGGGACCAGGAGCTGGACAGACTTTGGAAACCAAAGTAGAGATTTCATCTGACCTGCCAAAGCTGCGAGGTCTCTCTCTCTCCTCCTCTCTGCATATCTGCTTCCTGCTCCCCCTCAGTAGACCAGCCTTCTTGACTTTTCTGCCCACCCATAGCTCCTGAGCAGACCCATCTTTGAGTCAAGCAACCAGCAAAATCTGACTCATGTATTTGAGGCCCAACAGCACATTCTTGGGAGAAAAACTTCTGATTGACCTGCTTGAGTCAGGTGTCCACCCTTGGTCCAATCAGCTATGGTCTGGGATGGGCAGGGCCACTGAGAACAAAAATGGCTGCCAGGTCCCATTCTAGAAGGTGGGTGAGGGGGTCTCAGGAAGGGGTGAACTGAGCCACAGTGACATCACAGAAAGCATCTTCCACAAGGTGCAAAGGTGGGGAGTCGATTATGGCTTTTAATTTAAAAATCCTTCAAGAAAACTGGCAGCATATGAGACGAAGAGTAGCAAATACCACCAGTTCAAGTCAAATTCCCAAACCAACAAGAATAATTAAACACAAAGAAGTATATAGTAAAGCTTAGATAACAAATACCAGAGGATTAAGTAATAGAATCTTATGAGATTTTCATAGTCAGTTTAACCAAGAAGGAGAGGGAAAGAGTCAAATTCAGGGGGTCAGTCTGGGCTCCAGGAAGGAGTTAGAAAGATGGAAATAGGAAAAGAGCAGAAAAAAGAAAAAATGAAATCTCTTCAGGCGGGGGGGACTATAGCATAGAGGAATGGGAAGGGTCTGGAATTCCCATCTGTAGGGCTCCCTTGATCTTGTGACCTTGCTGCACGTGGCCATTTTAATCGGATAGACATAATCAGGCAGCTTTCCCAGAGAAGGGACATTCCTTTCTCTTTCAGGTCAAGAATTTCCCAGAAGCCTTTGGGACTGCTGGAATTTCTGTTATGAAATTCAGAAATCCTGATGATTTGGGGACAGCACCATTATTAAGAATACCAGGACATGTAAAAATGACAGGCAGGCAGGCAGGCAGACAGAAAGAGAAAGAAAAAAAAAGAGAGAAAACTTCATAAAATAGGACTAAAATATACCAAAATGTCATTTTAAAGACCAGGTCATCAGAGAAGGGGAAAGATAATGGTTATAATCTAGCTTCTATTTTCAGTCTTCTGAAGGTATCAAAGGAAGCCAAATGTGTTAGCCCTGAATGCATGTTTTTTAGGGCCTGCCAATGGCCAAGCTGAGACAACAAATGAGGAAGAGGAAAAAAAATGAGTCAGTTTAAGGCTGCGCATTCTTTCCTGGGCGACTCTCGGAGAATGGTGTGAGGAACTCTGGGGGGATGAAGTGCTTTCCCAACTATTTAAGGGAATCCATGAGGTTGAAAACCTTTTTTTTTTTTTAATTTAATTTTTAAAAAAGATTTTGTTTATTTGAGAGAGAGAGCACGAGCGGGGTGGGGGAGGGGCAGAGGGCGAAGCAGACTCCATGCTGAGCAGGGAGCTCAATGTGGGGCTTGATCCCAGGACCCTGAGATCATGACCTGAGCTGAAGGCAGACACTTAACCGACTGAGCCACCCAGACACCCCAAAACTCTTTTTTTTTGTTTTTTTTAAAGATTTTATTTATTTATTTGAGAGAGAGAATGAGATGAGCATGGGGCGGGGAGGGTCAGAGGGAGAAGCAGACTCCCCGCCGAGCAGGGAGCCCGATGCAGGACTCGATCCCGGGACTCCGGGATCATGACCTGAGCCCAAGGCAGTCGCTCAACCAACTGAGCCACCCAGGCGCCCCTGAAACTCTTTTAGTAATAATATTAAGACTTCCTTCGCCCTTTCCTCTGTGTTTATATTTGCATTAATGGCGCAAGAGCTATGGTGGTGCCTCGGGATGAATCCAGACAATGGCACCAACTGTCCCGTGGTTCTGGTGGGCATTAGATTCTTTTCCTCGTGCACTTGCGTGAAAAGAAACGCCAGCTTCCCTGAAGCGGGTCCTTGATGAGCAGTGCAAGTTCTTAATGTTATCCACCTGTGACCCCTGACTACCCATCCTTTCACCATTCTGTGTGGCTGAACGGAAGTGTTCAGAAAGCACTGCTCTTGCACGCCGAGGTGCGCTCCTGTCGTCTCAGTGGAAAGCCCTGACCCAACCGAGTTGTGAGCTGAATGAACTAGAGGCTTTTTCCATGGAACTTCAGTTTTACTAGAAGGATTGACTGAAAAGCTCATAATTTAGCCTCGGGGACTGGACAAACATCTTCTTGAAGGAAGCAAGCCTGTTACTTTAAGGAAAACAAATGCTGGTGTTTGTTGCCAGTGATAACACTCAGGCTTTTAAGTGAAAATTAGAATTTTGGAAGATGAATACCTGCCATTTTGTACTTTACACCTTCCCAATACTTAAGAGACTTTAAAAAATATATATATTGGTGGTGATACTAACCCATGTGATTTTTAAAATGTTGTGAATTAAAATGTGTCAACAGGGGCGCCTGGGTGGCTCAGTCGTTAAACGTCTGCCTTCAGCTCAGGTCATGATTCCCAGGTCCCGGGATTGAGCCCCACGTCCGGCTCCCAGCTCAGCAGGGAGTCTGCTTCTCCCTCTCCCTCCCCCCTGCTTGTGCTCTCTCTGTCTCTGTCTGTCTCTCTCTCAAATGAATAAATAAAAAAAAATCTAAAAAAAAAAATAAAAATAAATAATAAAAATAAAAATAAAATGTGTCAACATCTGGAAGATCTGCATGGCTCGGTGGATCACTGTTTTCCAAATGACCAATGGATGATGTTATAAAATCACACGTGGGTAAAAGATCCATTCAAAGTACAAAATAAACCAGCACATTTTCATTTAACAGAATATGAAAAGTTCATTGATACAGTTTTAGATGTCATACTGCAACCAACCTTTAAGAAACCATCACTTGTAGGGTGCCTGGGTGGCTCAGTGGGTTGAGCGATTGCCTTTGGCTCAGGTCATGATCCTGGAGTCCCGGGATCGAGTCCCGCATCGGGCTCCCTGCTCGGCGGGGAGTCTGCTTCTCCCTCTGACCCTCCCCCCTCTCATGTGCTCTCTCTCTCTCATTCTCTCTCTCAAATAAATAAATAAAATCTTTAAAAAAGAAAAAAAAAGAAACCATCACTTGTAGAGTTTAGATGCGGTATAAAGAGACTATTCACAATTATCTGGAAAAAAAAACCCATTAAAATATTCCTCCTTTTTAAATTACATATCTGTGTGAGGTTAGATATTTTTCATGGACTTAAACCACAACAATTTATGTCACAGATCAAATGCAGAAGCAGATATGACAATCTAGCCTGTCTTCTATTTTAAGCCAGATATTAAAGAGATTTGTAAAAATGTAATTTTTTTTGTTTTAGAAGACATTATTTTTTATAAAAAATGCTATTTATGTTAACATGTCATGGATCTATTCTTCTTAAACCAATTAGTAAGTATTCTATTTTTCAGTTTTAGTTTTCCATACAGTAAATATCACTGGATGTTGCCTACATAAGTAAAAAATTTTGAGTCCTCAATAGTTTCAAGAATGCAAAGGGGAGGGGGATGCCTGGGTGGCTCAGTCAGTTAAGCAACTGCCTTCAGCTCAGGTCGTGATCCCAGGGTCCTGGGATGGAGTCCCCGTCAGGATCCCTGCTGCTTCTCCCCGTCTGACGCTATCCCCGCTTGTGTCCTCCTTCCCAAATAAATAAATAAATCTTAAAAAAAAGAATGTAAAGGGGGAAACATAAAGAGTGTATGGTTTGAACAAACAGAAATTTATTTCTTGCTCCTGTAATAGCCCAAGGTGGAAAGGTCAGTAGGTAGCTCTCCCCTGCACTGTAATTAGTCACTTCGGCTTCTCTCATACCTATGCCCCCTACTCATGTGGTACCGACTTTTAGACTCTGGCCATTATCTGTGTTGTTAATACAGGGGGCGCCTGGGTGGCTCAGTTGGTTGAGCGACTGCCTTCGGCTCAGGTCGTGATCCTGGAGTCCCGGGATCGAGTCCCGCATCGGGCTCCCTGCTCGGCGGGGGGTCTGCTTCTCCCTCTGACCCTCCCCCCTCTCATGCTCTCTCTCTCTCTCTCACTCTCTCAAATAAATGAATAAATAGGGCGCCTGGGTGGCTCAGTTGGTTGAGCGACTGCCTTCGGCTCAGGTCACGATCCTGGAGTCCCGGGATCGAGTCCCGCATCGGGCTCCCTGCTCGGCGGGGGGTCTGCTTCTCCCTCTGACCCTCCCCCCTCTCATGTGCTTGCTCTCTCTCATTCTCTCTCTCAAATAAATGAATGAAATCTTTGAAAAAAAAAAGTTAACACAGGGAAAGAGCAGGGAAGAAAACATTTGGGAGGTTTTTATAGAGCAGGTGCAAGAGTCCCGATCGTTCCTCTCATTCTATTGGCTAAATGCAGTCACATGACCACCGTTAACTCCAAAGGAGCCTGGGAAATCTGTCTGGCTGAGTGCCCAGGGAGAAGAAGAAAGATTTGGGGTGGAGGGCTAGCGGCTCCCGACAAGCCATCCCAGGCTCTTTCTCATCTAAAGTACTTCTTATCTAGATTATTTCTGATTTCTTAATCTTTTTATTATTTGTCTACATAATTTTAACACTTGTCATTTGAAATAGAGACTCACAGGAAGTTGCAGAGATAATACAAAGTCTTGTGAATGTTTCCCCCAAAGGAGATACCTTCTATAGCTGTAACACAACAACGATGCTGGAAATCGACTTGGGTACATTCCTGTGAAGTAGACTATAGACCTTACTCAGCTTCTATCATTTTTTTAAACCTGCATCCATTTGTGTGCGTATTTCTATATTCTTTAATTTTTAAAAACTGTCCTACAGTATGTGTTTTAATATTTTGAGCTGTCTTCGAGCCCTTTTGAGAAGTAAATGTGCTATTGGGGCGCCTGGATGGCTCAGGCTTTAAGCAGCCAACTCTTGATTTCGGCTCAGGTTATGATCTCAGGGTTGTGAGATGGAGCCTCACATCAGGCTCTGTGCTCAGCGCGGAATCTGCTTGAGATTCTCTCTCTCCTTCTCCCCGCCCCTCCCCCCCATCGCTCTCTTTCTCTCTCAAATAAATAAATCCTAAAGAATTGTGCTACAAGGCACCTGGGTGGCTCAGGCAGTTGAGCATCTGCCTTTGGCTCAGATCATAATCCCAGGGGCCTGAGATCAAGTCCTTTGATGGGCTCCCTACTCATTGGGGAGCCTGCTTCTCCCCCTGCTTGTGTGCTCTCTCTCTGTCAAATAAATAAATAAAATCTTTTTTTTAAAAAAGTAAGTATACTCGGTGCCTGGGTGGCTCAGTTGGTTAAGCGACTGCCTTCGGCTCAGGTCATGATCCTGGAGTCCCTGGATCGAGTCCCGCATCGGGCTCCCTGCTCAGCAGGGAGTCTGCTTCTCCCGCTGACCCTCCCCCCTCTCATGTGCTCTCTCTCATTCTCTCTCTCTCAAATAAATAAATAAAATCTTAAAAAATAATAAAATAAAAAAGTAAGTATACTATAAATTATAAAGAAATAAAAAGTGTCCAGTGGGATGTCTCTTAATCCTCCTGATATGCCAAAATGGGTGGGGTGGGAGGGGGCTTATTTCTTGCAAATCAGGAGACTTGTACAGCGTGGTGCCCTAGAAAGAACATGAATGCTGGAGGCAGATACAGCTGGGTTTAAATCCAACCTCTACTACATCCCACCTGAATGATTTAGGGTGGGCCACTTAATCTCCTTGAGCCTTCTCTATCCATCTGCAGCATAATAAAGTATAGTCCTTACTTCACAGGATGCTGTGAGGACAAAATGAGATCATGCACATTAAAAAAAATTATCACAATGCCTGATACAGTTGTCCTTATAATTAGGAACATAAGAATGCAGTGCCCACTGGGGCTTCTCCTTAGGATATCTGGCAAATTAGTGCAGGAACTGGGATTACTAACCCCAACCCCAGGAAAGCAGTGCCATCCAGTGAAGATGTAGGTCCCCAGATCTTTGGGCATGAGGACCCTTCTCTAATGTTAAAATTCCAAGAGGAAATTCCCTCCTCTCTGCCTTCCACCTATAACTGTTGCGTGCATAGCCTGACCGAGTCAGGACCTTCAGTTGTTCAGATCTGGGGATTGTGAAATTTGGGAGCCGAAAGGAACTTTTAACGTCATTGAGCAGAGAGGACTCAGTTTATAGTTGAGGATCCGAGGCTCAGAAAAGGGAAGGCTGTGGCCAAAATCATACAGCAAACTAGACACCAAGACGGCCAGAACCTATGCCCCCTACCTGCCAGTTCTGAGCCCTCCCCTCTATGCCATGCTCTGTCTCTGGGTCTTCAATGTTCTTTCCTCTTCTTCTTCTTGTGTCCCCTCCTTTTCTAAGCCACCCTTTGAGAGCTTGGGTTTTATGGCTTCTTGGTCTGAATTTCCTTAATTTGAGATCATGCCAACATTCCTTCCTTCCTTCATGCAGGGCTTTATTCATCCATTATTGACCAATTGCTCTTTGGTGCCAGTGTTAAGTCTAGACCTTGAGCATACAGCTGGTTATCAGAGGGTCCCAGTCCCCAAACGTAGAAAGATGCGGGGGGGGGGGGGGCAGCTCCTCAGCGTCGCTTTAGAATATCTAGCATTTTTGTTTGGGGTTCAGAGATCCTACAGGCGTCAGAGGGATTTTAAATCAACCCAATGGTATATTTACATTGCCTGATCTGCCTTTTAGATCTAGTTTAGTAACAATTATTTATCTACCTAGCCAGCTTGAAATTCACATTTCCCTCTAGTACACAGGGAAGGAAACACCGTGAAAGGCTCATGTTTGGTTAATCAAGGAGGAAACAGGCATACACAGACCTAAGAGAGTGAGCGGTCTCACGTTAGCCCCTGGGTTCATGAATTTTCTGAAGCAGCGTTTCCTGCCCTTTCAGCCTTACAAACTGCTGAAGAAGGATGGAATGTGAAGACTTATTCGAGTCAAAACAGTATAAAATCAAAGCTCTTAGCACATTCCATTCTTTCTAGAAAGCAGATACTTTAGTATATTTAATCACCCACTGACATCTTCTTTCTAAACTGACACATTTCCTTTTCATGTTAGTTCGGTTGTTAAAGAGACAGATAAAACTGATAATTTTTTTTTGTCCTTAAAAATTTATTCCCTTTCCTGCAAGTTGGTGCAGCCACTCTGGAAAACAGTATGGAGCTTCCTCAAAAAGTTGAAAATAGAGCTACCATACGGTCCAGCAATTGCACTACTGGGTATTTACCCCAAAGATACAAATGTAGGGATCCAAAGGGGTACGTGCACCCCGATGTTTATAGCAGCAATGTCCACAATAGCCAAACTGTGGACAGAGCCAAGATGTCCATCGACAGATGAATGGATAAAGAAGATGTGGTATATATATATATACAATGGAATATTATGCAGCCATCAAAAGGAATGAAATCTTGCCATTTGCAATGACGTGGATGGAACTGGAGGGTATTATGCTAAGTGAAATAAGTCAATCAGAGAAAGACATGTATCCTATGACCTCACTGATATGAGGAATTCTTAATCTCAGGAAACAAACGGAGGGTTGCTGGAGTGGTGGGGGATGGGAGGGATGGGGTGGCTGGGTGATGGGCTTTGGGAAGGGTATGTGCTATGGTGAGCGCTGTGAATTGTGTAAGACTGTTGAATCACAGACCTGTACCTCTGAAACAAATAATACATTATATGGTAAAAAAAAAAAAAAAAGAAGAAGAAGAAGATAGCAGGAGGGGAAGGATGAAGGGGGGGGAATCAGAGGGGGAGACGAACCATGAGAGATGATGGACTCTGAGAAACAAACTGAGGGTTCCAGAGGGGAGGGGGGTGGGAGGATGGGTTGGCCTGGTGATGGGTATTAAAGAGGGCCCGTTCTGCATGGAGCACTGGGTGTTATGCACAAACAATGAATCATGGAGCACTCCATCAAAAACTAATGATGTATTGTATGGTGATTAACATAACATAATAAAAAAAAATTTATTCCTTTTCCGGTGTAGGCACTGTGGGGATGGTACAGAGTACAGATATTTGGAAGGAGGCTTTGCATTTTTTTTTTTTAAAGTAAATTCTACTCTGAAGTTGGGACTTGAACTCATGACCCCAAGATCAAGAGTTACATGCTGTACTGACTGAGCCAGTCAGGTGCCCCACAAACTGATAGTTTTTGGGTTCAAAATATTTGTATTAAGTGATGTCCCTGGGCGCCTGGGTGGCTCAGATGGTTAAGCGTCTGCCTTCAGCTCAGGTCATGATCCCAGGGTCCTGGGATCGAGCCCCGCATCGGGCTCCCTGCTCAGCGGGGAGCCTGCTTCTCCCTCTGCCTCTCTCTCTCTCTGTCTCTTATGAATAAATAAATAAAATCTTAAAAAAAAAAAAAAGTGATGTTCCTATCCTGTCCCTATGCCCAGGACATTCATTAAAAAAAAAAATTATTAAATGGTATTAGAGCGGGGTGCAAGGTTTCTCTGGTTGTAGGTCCCAACATATTGACAGGGTTCATGAATTCTGTTGGGCTGCAACTGGCATTTTAAAAAATGAAATAAAACCAAAAAAAGTAGAAAAGAAAATATCAATGTGAATGATGTATAGTAAGTGTAAATTTGTTACACGAAACTTTTGATTCAGCTATATTTGTACATGTCTCTGTGTGCGTGTGTGTGTGTGTGTCTGGCATTGTGTTACAAAATTTATTTCTTATTGTGGGTCCCCATCAAAAATGTTTGAAAACACTGCCACAGCAGTTATGAGTACAGGCTCTGGGGGCGCCTGGGTGGCTCAGTCGGTTAAGCATCTGCCTTCGGCTCAGCTCATGACCCCAGTGTCCTGGGATCGAGTCCCGCATCAGGCTCCCTGCCCCGCGGGGAGCCTGCTTCTCCCTCTGCCTCTGTCTCTCTCTCTGTCTCTCATGAATAAATAAATAAAATCTTTAAAAAAAAAAGAAGACAGGCTCTGGAGTGAGACAGCATGAATTCAAGTCCTGGTTCCATTATTTTCTAGATGTTTGATTATTTGGCAATTACTTAAAATCTCAGTGAAATGGGGATCATGACAGATTATGACCTCGAGCCAGTGCATCCAGCAGGACCAGGAGGCATGTGGGCACAGTAACGAGGGCACATCATATTTTTAGAACCCCCACTAAGATGCTTTGATTTCTTTTAAAATCGGAAGAAGAAAAAAATGAACCTTCAGGGTTGAAGAAAAGTTTTTAATTTTTTTCTCATACCATTAAGAAAAATGAATCTTGAGGGCCCTACGGAAATCTACGACAGTGGGAGGGGCCCTTCAAAGAAAAAGTGCCCAGGGCATGAAAGTCATAATGCAATTGTGAACTGACCTGGGGGTGGGGGTGACCAACTTGCCCCAGTTTGAAACTGACAGTCCTGCCTTTCAGGAGCCCCCTCAGCCCAGGGGAAGCAGGCCAGTCGGCCACCCTGCGGATAAGCTTGTCGTGAGGGTGAAGCTAGATGACTGTTGACAAAGCACGGCAGACGCCTGGCACTTCTAACAAATGATTTAACACGTGTGGGGCGCTGTGCTGGCCTTTGAGAATTTTCAGGTGAATCAGCTAGCCAGGGCAGCTGTTGAGAAGCAGTAGAACATAGTGGCTAAGTGTGAGCTCAGCAGTCAGGCAAGCTCGGTTCAAATCCCACCTCTGCCATTTTTCACCTTTGTGATTTGGGGTGAGTTTCTTAGTCTTTCTGGGTCTTAGATTCCTTATCTGTATGATGGATATGATCGTACTTGTACCTACTTCCCTAGAAAGTTGGGAATATTAAATGAATTGGTGCTTTAAAAATACTTAGAACAGGGCACCTGAGTGGCTCAGTCATTAAGTGTCCAACTCTTGATTTTGGCTCAGGTCATGATCTCAGAGTCATGGGACTGAGCCCCGCACTGGGCTGTGTGCTCAGCGCGGAGTCTGCTTGAGATTCTCTCTCCTTCTCCCTCTGCCCCTCCCCCTACATGCGCACGTGCTCTCTCTAAATAATAAAAATCTTAAAAAAAATAAAAATACTTAGAATAAAGTCTCGCATATGATAAGCATTCAGTAAGTCTTAGCTATTTGAGTATATATCAATTATCAGTTTGAGTTGCTATAACAAATTAGTACAGATGAGGTGGCTTAAACAACTGAAATTTATTTTCTCACAGTTTTGGAGACTGGAAGTCCAAGATCAAGGTTTGCAGGGCTCAGCGTCTGGTTAGAGCTCTCCCTGGCTGGCAGATGGCTGCCTTCTCCCTGTGTCCTCACATGGTGTAGAGAGAGAGAGGAATAGTAAGCTCTCTGGTGTCTTTTCTATACATCCTATACTGACCAGAACTGAGTCATGGGCCCAATGTCAGATCACTCACTGGCAAAGGACAATGGGGTCTCCATGACTGGTTTAGTCTAATAGTGATTCCTCCAGCTACAGCTGGTCTTATATTGGCAAGTCGGAAGAGGAGAAAGGCTGGGGTAGGCTTCTGATGGTGTGCCATGCGGAGCTCACAGGCTACCTGGGAAGCCAGACAAAACACCAACACATAATACGAAGTGGAAAGGTGGTGCTAATGGTACAAACCAACAAAGATGAAGTGGTGGGGGTACTTCAGGGATGTGACAGGCATGTAAGTTGGGCAGAGAAGTAGAGCAGGGAAAAGAACATCAGGTGGAACTATGAGGAAACAGCGAGCGCACAGGGGAGTCAGGGACCCACAAGAGTGTGCTGGAAAGGAGACTTCTGCAGGCAGGAGTGGATGATGAATGACAGGAAACAAGGCAGGAGAAGGGGAGTGAGCCCAGACCAGGGAGGCCTGGAATGCTGGGTGAGGGAGCTCGGACTTGGTCCTGAGGGCAGCTGGGAGCCTTTGATCATTTGTAGCAGGGGAGTGGCTGATGCGCTGAGCATCCAGAGAAAGCCCTGTTCCTCAGTCTGGACTATGCACCTTCCAGGGGCTACATGGTGGTGCGGTTGGGGGTTTTGAGGCCACAGGGGAAATGGGTGCATCTTCATCTATGCAACTGAATGGTTAAGGGAAAAAATGTTAAGAAATGTACCCAGCAAGCGACTTAAATGGGAACAATGTTTCCAAATCTTTTTTTTTTTTTAAAGATTTTATTTATTCGACAGAGAGAGAGAGAGAGAGCACAAGCAGGGGGAGGGGCAGGCAAAGGGAGAGGGAGAAGCGGGCCAGGGAGCCCGATGCGGGGCTCGATCCCAAGACCCTGGGACCATGACCCGAGCTGAAGGCAGACACTTAGCCGACTGAGCCACCCAGGCGCCCCTCCAAATCTTTTTTTCTGTATGGTTTCAGGTTAGAGTTAGCCAAAAGAGGAACCTGCATAAAATTCGGGAGCCTGAAGAGAAGACGTAGCCATGAATTTAGACTGTCATGATGGTTAAATGAAGTGACAGACGGAGAGGTGCCAGCAGGTTCCAGCTTGTCCCGGCCCTCCCATACTCCGAGACCAGCTCATCTATCCCAGTGCTGACCTTGAGGACCAACAGCAGCCCCAGGCTCATCAGCAGTGCTTGCTGTGGGCCTCCCCCAGCCAACCCAGGCAACAGCTCCTTATAGAGTTCTCTATCAGCTTCCCCTTTGCATCCCACTTTGGCAGCAAACCTACTTCTCAGGTGACTGTCTAATCTCACTCCTCCTTTCCAACCTGCACTTCCCAGCTCCTCCCATCACTGTGTAAGGTCTAATTCCAAATCCCTTATCCCTGCGCTCATTGTTGCTTCTCAGACTGAACCTGGATGATATGCATCATTTCCTTTTGATGCTGTCCCCAGCCCTGAGGAAAGGGAGGTTTCCGTAGGAAATAAAAAGAGAAAGTCATCTTAAAGCTGTGGCAGTATTTGAGGAGGTGAGCCTGCGTGGGACATAGTGGGCAGTTGTAAGCTGCGAGGGCAGTGAGCACCCATGGGGGCAGGGGGTGGGGGGACCTAATGGCCATGGAGAGGAGCCTGTCAAAGGCAAAATGGTTTCTGCTTCCTGCTTTCACCAGGACTTGCCTCTGATGACAGCTTATTCATTCTGTTCTGGCTGTCAACATGGCTTGTTGGACAATGGCTCATAACAGATGATGCTTTCAACCCCAAGAGAGAAGCAGAATCAGAGAAAATGTACAAAGGCAGGAGCAGTGGAAAATGGAACACTAAGGAAGTCGCACAATGGATTCATGAATCCAGACAGAAATTTTAGGAGTTCCTTTTGTGGCACTGACTTTAAAAAACATCTTGCTTGGGCGCCTGGGTGGCTCAGTCGGTTGAGCGACTGCCTTCGGCTCAGGTCATGATCCTGGAGTCCCTGGATCGAGTCCCGCATCGGGCTCCCTGCTCGGCAGGGAGTCTGCTTCTCCCTCTGGCCCTCCCCCCTCTCATGCTCTCTCTCTCTATCTCATTCTTTCTCTCAAATGAATAAATAAAATCTTTAAAAAAAAACAACAACATCTTGCTTTGTTGTCTTCATATCTGGGATCATAGAAGAAATAGTTATAAGTAGATCTGTCCTTGTTTTTTTATTAAAACTATTACTGATGGGATGCCTGGGTGGCTCAGTAGGTTAATTGTCTGCCTTCGGCTCGGGTCATGATCCCAGGGTCCTGGGATCGAGTCCCACATCGGGCTCCCTGCTCCGCGGGGAGCCTGCTTCTCCCTCTGCCTCTGTCTCTCTCTCTGTCTCTCATGAATAAATAAATAAAATCTTTAAAAAAAAAACAACTATTACTGAGAATATTGTCTATTCCATTGTTCGTGGTCCTACATGTACAGATCCATGTAAAAACTGTCCTTTCAGGGTTCAAAAATGGGAAGAAATTTTGAGTCTTCCAATGGTCTGGAAAACATTTATAAGGCAAGGAAAATATGACACCTATCTTATTTTCCTTTTTTTCCCTGGCTACCAGGAAACTCAGAGATACGTATTCTGCTTGAATACAGAAGTGTTCTTTAATCTGAGTTGGTACTATCATTCTGTACCTGGTTCCTCTGAGAATCTGCAACGCCCTTTGAGAAGTTTCTTTGTGGATGCTTGACACAATTTTGTTTTTACTGAATTTGTTAAAGGTTCTCCCTCTTGCCTTCTCCTGGGGTTTGGGAGACAACCTAGAGAGGAAATACTTTAGTTCTGATACTTGACATCATTCCTTTTCATGCCACCCAAGAAACTAACATGATTCTTGACTGAGAGGAAGACAAGGGAGAAGATGGAGGCCATATTTCCAGTTTGGACATAAATGAAATCATCCTTGTGCATGGATTATAACCATGCATATGGTTATTTTTATCCTGAAATACAACTAAGATATAGAACACCTTTAGGATTGCTCATTTGTGTGGAACTATCAGAAAAACCTTGGTGGTTTGCTTCTAAACAGTAAAGAGTTTCCAGAGTCATATGATGAATGTTTTTGTAGGTGACTGTAGAGACCATGGCTTGTACTATTGATTCCTCAGCTTTTTCATTTTTAGGTAATGATCCGGTTACTCAAAAAACATACAAACACAAAAATAGTTTTCCAATAGAATCATATGTAGGTGATCATATTCTTTGCTAACTTTTTGAAAATGTAGTTATACAATTTATAATTAAAAATTACCTTTATAGGGGCGCCTGGGTGGCTCAGTTGGTTAAGCGTCTGCCTTCGGCTCAGGTCATGATCCCAGGGTCCTGGGATCGAGTCCCGCATCGGGCTCCCTGCTCCTTTGGAGCCTGCTTCTCCCTCTGCCTCTCTCTCCCTCTCTCTGTCTCTCATGAATAAATAAATAAATAAATAATCTTTAAAAAAAAAAAAAGAACACAAGAACACACTTTCTCTTTCGGTCAAATAAATAAACATAACCTTTAAAAAAATTACCTTTATAAAGAAAAGTTTGTTATGACAACAAACTGAATTCCCATTTGTAAGGTTGAAGTCCATACATTTAATCAGGCAATTCTATCTTTAGGCTACAGAAAAGTGGATTAAAATCAACATGGGTAATTTAATCTGAAGCTCTGAAGGGAATTCAAACTGGTTCCAGATAATGGGAAAATAATAAATGTCCAGGAAAATTCAATCTCACTTCATTAGAGAGATGAAGGACGTGGGCAGCGCAGTTCGGTTTCACCATCAGGGAAATGACGAGATGTAATGTAAACACACCTTCGCAAACCCAAACACACAGCCACATAGCTTGGGCACGCAAAAGCGCAGCGCACACACAACGTGAGCACCGTGAGAGCAAGTTCTTCTGCTTTGCAGTATCGCCAAAGAACACCCTCTTGCAGTGGTAGGTATTCAAATGTATGTCGAACAAATAATTTGAAAATAAATGATCTAGAAAGATACCAGTAGAGAAGAAAATACCACTCTCAAGGGGCTTATTCTCCGTGTTTTGCACTCTAAGAACATATAGAATATTAATTAAATATAATAAGACCTATGAGATGATAAGCCAAGACAGCAAAATGGGTTGAAGAGGAGCCTGCAGAACTAAAGAAAAGTTAATGTTATTAGATATGTAATAAACTCTATATGGTTATGAACAGACATGACCGGCAGCCAAACTTTGGTGGAGAGGCTGGAGATAATGTAGAGAAAAGAGAGAAAAAGACTTTAAAACTAGAGAGACAATGACAGACATACAGGAGAGCAAAGACAATCCTATGATGGCTTTGAAGCAGAGACTCTTAACACATGCACAGAAAGAACACTCAGAGACAGAATCCAAAAACGTTGCCTGGAGGTGAAAGAAGAATAGAATTTTCAGGCAAAAAGCGCATATCACATACTTGGAAAAACTGATTAAACGTGATGGCAGTCAAAGCATATCTACGTTCTGATTTATTTAACAACTTGAAAAATGCAGAGAGACTATTCAGGTGTCCAGGAAGAAGCAGGAGAGGTGAAGAGTTAGGCCGGCCCCCAACTTATTCTCAGCCACAGTCAAAGCCAAGAGACTATGAAGCCATGTCCGCCAAGTGCTGAGGGAGACCAAGTGTGACCCAGGAACATTGTCCTTAGTCAAGTTCTTAGTAAAATATAACAGAGACTGTCAGACATGGTCAAACATGAGAGAAGTCAGGAAGTGAAGCATGCCTTAGCCATCCGCCCTTCTTGGAAAACTCCTTAAAGGTAAATCCATTTAACCGAGAGATTAAACAAAATAAAGAACTCAGGAACAACAACGCTGGGGTAAAAGTACTCAGAGTTCATTTAAATATGGGGAGACTAAGACTGAATAGTAAAAGGAATTACAGTTGCAGAAAGGAAGGGGAATACTAGAAACCTCAATAAAGTGAAAATGATGTGAGCAAAAAAAAAGTATTAAGAGGGAAAGAAAAGAAAGAAAAAAAATGTAGCTGTGCTAATAATTACATGTGTTCTAGTACAGGGACATGGATATTAGATAAAACAAACATGTATTTAAAAGAGACGCATAATATTCCAACTTCTCAACAGTTTTCACTGTATTTATTTATTTATTTATTTATTTATTTATTTATTTATTTATTTATTTAACCCTGGACCCCAAAGAATCCTATAGCAACTAATATTTCTTTTTTTTTTTTTTTTAAGATTTTATTTATTTATTTGACAGAGAGAGACACAGCGAGAGAGGGAACACAAGCAGGGGGAGTGGGAGAGGGAGAAGCAGGCTTCCCGCTGAGCAGGGAGCCCGATGCGGGGCTCGATCCCAGGACCCTGGGACCATGACCTGAGCCAAAGGCAAACACTTAACGACTGAGCCACCCAGGCGCCTGCAACTAATATTTCTTAAGGTGAAAAAGGATATATCAAAAATTCAGTATTTCTTTCAACATTTTTTTCTTATGTTAAATTCAGGTGGAATTAAACTAAAACTCTCGGTTTTGTTTTTGTTTTTTTTCCTTTTCAAAAAGGCAGCTTGTGTAGCTTGAGCCTAATCACATATAATTTGTTCCGGGTGCTAGTCTTGAATAGATCTCTCTCTCTCTCTCTCTCTTTTTTTAAGTAGGCTTTGGAGCCAACTCAGGGCTTGAACTCATGACCCTGAGATGGAGAGTTAGCCCCTTAATTGACTGAGCTACCCAGGTGTGCCCCCCCCATTTTTTTTTTAGTGGATCTCTTTTGATCAATACTCTGTACTCACTGTGGGCATAGAGTGCTAGAAAAATGACCACTAGACTCGAGCACAGGGTAATTCTGCAGGGTGAGATTTTAAATGATTTATTGTTCCTTATTTGACTTTCTGGTGTGGCTTAAGATTTCTGTAATGTGCAGGATTTTAGATATTTATTTTTAAATAATTGTGGACTTACAGAAAAGTAGCAAGACTACTACAAAGAATTTCCATATTCTCTTTATCTAGATTTCACAAATACTAGTATCTACCACATCTGCTTTATCATTCTGAGTGTGTGTGCATGCGTGTGTATGTGTGTGTGTATTTCTTTTTTCTCCTGAGCCATTTGGAAGTAGGTTATAGACAGGATGCTCCCTTTACTTTTATTTCCTCAAGATTAAATTCAGGTTGAATACTTTAGGTCAGAATACCATAAAACTGATGAAGAGGAACATCATATTAATATGTCCCATGATTGGGTGTAAAAAGGTGTAAAAGCAAGCATATTCTTCCATAACTATAGTGCAATGATCAAAATTAGAGAGTAAACATTGATGCAGTACTGTTATCTAGCCCACAGACCTTATTCAAATTTTGTGAATTGTCCCAAATATGTCCTTTATAGAAAAAGAAAAATTTTGGCTCAGGATACAGTCCAGGTGCCTGAGCCCAAGGCAGACGCTTAACCATCTGAGCACCCAGGGGCCCCTGCAGCAGCCACTTCTAATGTTATTGGGTGTGTTCGTCGTAAGGCCCAAGGGCAGGCCAGCTTGTATTACCTCCTGAACCTGGGCAGATCCCTCTCTTGCTGTAGCCCCTCCAGGAGTCCATCCTGATATAAACCCACAAGCAAATAGGGGAGAAAGGAAAACTCTTTCTTATAGGAGAAAGTCAACTGAAAATGTAGAAGAAGTGATGGAATTGAAAAATCACCATTTGGCAAGAATCATCAATTGATACCCAAACTAAAACCAGTGGGAGAAAGTTTGAGGAGTAACAGATGATTTACATAGTCTCAAAGTTATCTTCCCATGAGATACTTACCAATGACAAAGGGGAAAACAGTAAGTGCAGTAGAAAGGCTGGACACGCACCACCTTGACTGAGTGATGAAAGTTAACATCACCAGGGCACCTGGGTGGTTCAGTTGGTTAAGCATCTGCCTTCTGCTCAGGTCATGATCCCAGGGTCCTGGGATGGAGTCCCGCATCGGGGTCCCTGCTCAGTGGGGAGTCTGCTTCTCCCTCTCCCTTTGCTGCTCCCCCTGCTTGTGCTCTCTCTCTCAAATAAATAAATAAAATCTTAAAAAAAAAAAAAAAGAAAGGAAGTTAACATCACCAATCATGGGACATATTAATATGATGTTCCTCTTCATCAGTTTTATGGTATTCTGACCTAAAGTATTCAACCTGAATTTAATCTTGAGGAAATATCAGGCAAACCCAGAGGGATATTCTGTTTGTGTGTGAATTTTGTCCGCCCCAAAGATACGTTGAAATCCTAATCCCTCAGAATGTGACCTTATTTGGAAATGGGGTCATTGCAGATGTAAGTAGTTAAGATGAGGAGAAAAAACACAATAAGAAGAGGAAAAACAGGGGCATAGACATGTGAGGGGAGAATGTCCGTGACTAAGGAGGCAGAGAGTGAAGGGCTGCATCTGCAAGCCAAGGAGCACTAAGGACTTCTGGCTACCACCAGAAGTTGGGCATGAGCAAGGAAGGATCCTTCCCCATGAGCTTTAGAGGGTGCAAAGCCCTGGTGACACCTTGATTTTGAACTTCTAGACTCCAGAACTGTGGGATAATACATATGGTTGTTTAAGCCACCCAGTTTGTGGTAATTTATTACAACAGTCTTAGGAAATGAATACATCCGTGCTTGTCAAAAGGTCAATGTCATGAAACACAGATGAAAAGACTGAGGACTTTTCCAGATTCAAGGAAATTAAAGAGATGCGACTACTCAGCATAACCCACGATACGGGATTTTCTGTTGTCCTAAAGAACATTATTGAAACCACTGATCAAATCTGAATAAGGTCTTTAGAGTGGATGATAGTATTGTTAATTTCTTGATTTTGATAGTGGTACTGTAGTTATTTAAAGAGAAGTTCCTTTTTTTAAAGACATATTCATTAATTAATGATAATAGGGATAAAGAAACATCATGCCTGCAACTGACTTTCAAATGGTTTAGAAATTCCATCAAATTATTTTGGGGGTATTGACAAACTGATTCTAAAATTTAAGGCAAAAGACCCAGAATAGGCAACACAATACTGAAGAAGCAGAACAAAGTGAGAGGATTGACACTACACGACTTTAAGATTTACTATAAAGCTACAGAAATTAAGAGTGTGGTTTGTGAAAGAACAGACTGACAGGTGAGGGGAGCACAATAGAGAGCCCAGAAACAGGCCCATGCAAATAGAGTCGACTGATCTTTGGCAAAGGAGTGAAGGCAATACAACAGAGGAATGAATGGTGTTGGAATAAGTGGACTTCCACATGGAAACGAAATGAATCTAGACACAGACCTCACACTCTTCACAGAAAGTAACTCAAAATGCATCATAGACCTAAAGGTAACATGCAAAATTATAAAATGCCTAGAAGAAAACATAGGAAAAAATCTTGGGTTTGGTGATTAGTTTTTTAGGTACAAATTAAAAGCATGATCAATGAAAGAAAAATTTAAGTTGGACTTTATTAAAATAAAAAAAAACCTCTGCCCTGCAAAACACACTGTTAAGAGAATGAAAGGATAAGTCATACATTCGGAGAAAAATGTATGTAAGTCACATGTATAGTAAAGGACTTTTATCCACAATATAGAAATAACTTTTTTTTTTCTGCAGAGAGAGTGCGAGCTGGGGGAAAGGCAGAGGGAGAGAAAAAGAGAGAGAGAGAGAGAGAGAGAATCTTAAGCAGACTCCATGCTCAGTGCAGAGCCCAACGCAGGGCTTGATCTCATGACCCTGAGATCATGACCTGAGCTGAAACCAAGAGTTGAATGTTTAACCGACTGAGCCACCCAGGCGCCCCTAGAAAGAACTCTTAAAACTCATCAATAAGAAAACCATCCAATTAAAAAAGGGGCAAAGTATCTGGGCAGACACCTCACTGATGAATGTGCTCAACATCATATATTACTAGGGTATCACAAATTCAAGCAACAATGATGTACTGCTACATTAGAAGGGTTAAAATCCCCAAAACTGATAATAGCAAACACTGAAAGGATGTGGAGCGGTAGGAACTCTCATTCATTGTTGGCTGGGAATGTGAATGGCACTTGGCATTGCTACTTCCACCTCAGAAGACAGTTTGGCAATTTCCTACAAAGTTAAACACAGTGTTACCATCTGATCCAGCAATCACACTCGTAAGTATTTACTTAAATAAGTCGAAAACTTATGTCCACACAAAACCTGCAAACAGATGTCTATAGCAGCTTTATTCATAATTGCCCCAAACGGAAAGCAACCCAAGATGCCCTTCAACAGGTGAATGAACAAACAGATTGGTGTATCATTTTCATCTGTACAATGGGGTGTTATTTTAACAATATAAAGAAATGAGCTGTCAAACCACAAAAAGACATACAGGAACTTTGAAAGAAGGCAATCCGAGAAGGCTACATACCACATGTTTTCAATTATATGGCATGCTGGAAAAAGCAACTGTAAAGACAGTAAAAAGATCAGCAGTTGCCAGGGGCTCAGATAAGGGGGAAAGGATGAACAGAGGATTTTTAGGGCAGTGCAAATATTCCAGTGACACTCTAATGGTGGATACATGACATTATGCATTTATCAAGACCCATAGAATGTACAACACAAAGAGTGAACCCTAACGTGAATTATGGACTTTAATTAATAACATGTCAATATTGGTTCTCTAATTGTAACAAATGTACCGCAGTAATATAAGAAGTTAATAATAGGAAAAATGTGTGGGAGAGAGAGAATATGGGAACTCCTTGTACAATCCGCTCAGTTTTTCTGTAAACCTAAAACCATTAAAAAAAATAAAGTCTACAAGGCACCTGGGTGGCTCAGCCAGTTAATCATCTGCCTTCAGCTCAGGTCATAATCTCAGGGTCCTAGGATCAAGCCCCGCATTGGGCTCCCTGCTCAGCGGGAAGCCTGCTTCTACCTCTCCCTCTGCTATTCCCCCTGCTTGTGCTCTTTTGCTCTCTCTCTTAAATAAATAAATAAAATATTAAAAAAAATGAAGTGTATCAATTAGAAATTATTACTCAATTTAATGAATTTTAAATAGTAAATTTTTAATTTTAAGTTTTTGTCTCAATGTTTGCCAGTCAAAATTTCTAAAGCTAAGTGTACAAGACATTTGTTTTATTCTTTATTTATAAAAGTAAATAATTTTTTTATTTCAAGATTTTATTTAAATTCTAGTTAGTTAATATATACTGTAAAATTGCCTCCAGCAACGTGTCTAGTAAGAAGTTGCTGTGGCTAAGGTCAAAGAGGATGCTGCCTGTGTTCTCCTCTAGGATTTTGATGGTTTCCTGTCCCACATTTAGGTCTTTCATCCATTTTGAATTTATTTTTGTGTATGGTGTAAGAAAGTGGTCCAGTTTCATTCTTCTGCATGTGGCTGTCCAATTTTCTCAACACCATTTGTTGAAGAGACTGTCTTTTTCCCATTGGATATTCTTTCCCGCTTTGTTGAAGATTAGTTGACCATAGAGTTGTGGGTCCATTTCTGGGTTTTCTATTCTGTTCCACTGATCTATGTGTCTGTTTCTGTGCCAGTACCATACTGTCCTGATGACTATAGCTTTGTAATCTAGCTTAAAACCTGGAATCATGATGCCTCCAGCTTTTTTTTTTTTTTTTTTTCTTTTTCAAGGTTGCTTTGGCTATTTGGCATCTTTTGTGGCTCCATGCAAATTTTAGGATGGTTTGTTCTAGCTCTGTAAAAACTGCTGGTGGTATTTTGACAGGAATTGCATTAAATGCATAGATTGCTTTGGGTAGTAGGGACATTTTAACATTTTGTTCTTCCAATCCATGAGCATGGAACGTTTTTCCATTTCTTTGTGTCTTCCTCAATTTCTTTCATGAGTATTCTATAGCTTTCTGAGTACAGATCCTTTGCCTCTTTGGTTAGGTTTATTCCGAGGTATCTTATGGTTTTTGGTGCAATTGTAAATGGGAAGGATTCATTGATTTCTTCTTCGGCTGCTTCATTATTGGTGTATAGAAATGCAACAGATTTCTGTATATTGATTTTGTATCCTGCAACTTTGCTGAATTTGTGTATCAGTTCTAGTAATTTTTTGGTGGAGTCTTTTGGGTTTTCTACATAGAGTATAATGTCATCTACGAATAGTGAAAATCTGACTTCTTCCTTGCTGATTTGCATGCCTTTTATTTCTTTTTGTTGTCTGACTGCTGAGGCTAGGACTTCCAGTACTATGTTAAATAGTAATGGTGAGAGTGGATATTCCTGTCTTGTTCCTGACCATAGAGGAGAACCTCTCAGCCTTTCCCCATTGAAGATGAAATTGGCTATGGCTCTTTCACAGATGGCCTTTATGATGCTGAGGTGTGTTTCATCTATGCCTACTTTGTTGGGGGTTTTTTACCAAGAATGGATGCTGTATTTTGTCAAATGCTTTTTCTGCATCTATTGAGAAGATCATATGGTTCTTGTCCTTTCCTTTATTAGTGTGGTGTATCACGTTCATTGATTTGCAAATATTGAACCATCCCTGCAGCCCAGGAATGAATCCCACTTGAATGTGGTGAATAATTCTTTTAATATACTGTTGGACTCAATTTGCTAGTATCTTGTTGAGAATTTTTGCATGCTCAACAGGGATGTTGACCTGTAATTTTCCTTTTTAGTGGGGTCTTTGTCTGGTTTTGAAATAAAGGTAGGAGCACCTGGGTGGCTCAGTCGGTTAAGCCTCTGCCTTCGGCTCAGGTCATGATCCCAGAGTCCTGGGATCGAGCTCCACATCAGGCTCCCTGCTCAGCAGAGAGTCTGTTTTCCCTCTCCCCCTGCTCATGTGCTCATGCTCTTTCTCTCTCTCTCAAGTAAATAAATAAAATCTTTTTAAAAAGATGAAATAAAGGTAATGCTGGCTTCATAGAATGAAATTGTAAGTTTTTCTTTCATTTCGCTTTTTTGGAACAGTTTGAGAAGAAAGTATATTGCAATCCAGGCCTACCTCAAGAAACAAGAAAAGTCTCAGATACACAACCTTACTTTACACCTAAGGGAGCTAGAAAACAAACATCAAATAAAGCCTAAAGCCAGCAGAAGAAGGGAAATAATAAAGAATAAAGGTCAGAAATGAATGATATAGAAACAAACAAAAATGGTTCTCCATTCCCTCACTTTCAATCTACAGTTGTCTTTAGGTCTAAAATGAGTCTCCTGTAAGTAGCATATAGATTGGCCTTGTTTGTTTTTCTTATCCATTTTGATACCCTGTCTTTTTTGATGGGAGCATTTAGTCCATTTACATTCAGAGTATTACTGATAGTTATGAATTTTGTTCCATTGTGTTGTTACCTGTAAAGTTGTTTTTTCTGGTGATATTCTGGTGTAGTTCCTTTCCAGTCTTTGTTGCTTTGGTCTTTTTTTCCCCACTTAAGGTGTCCCCTTTAATATTTCTTGCAGGTCTGGTTTAGTGGTCATGAACTCCTTTAGTTTTTGTTTGTCTGGGAAACTCTTTATCTCTCCTTCTATTCTGAATGACAGCCTTGCTAGATAAAGTATTCTTGGCTGCCTATTTCCCCCTTTCAACATGTTGAATATATCATGCCACTCTCTTCTGGCCTGTCAAGTTTCTGTGGACAGATCTGCTGCAAACCTGATCTGTCTTCACCACTTGTAGGTTAAGGGCATTTTTTTCCCTTGCTGTTTTCAGGATTCCTTCCTTGTCTGCATATTTTGTGAATTTGACTACGATACGTCTTGGTGATGGTGAGCTTTTGTTGAATTTAATGGGACTTCTCTGTGCCTCTTGGATTTTGAGGTCTGTTTTCTTCCCTAGATTAGGGAAGTTTTCAGCTATAATTTGCTCAAATAAATCTTCTGTCCCTTTTTCTCTCTCTTCTATTCTGGGACTCCTATGATATGAATGTTATTACACTTTATGTAGTCACTGAGTTCCCCAAGTCTACATTTGTGATCTGATACCTTTCTTTCCCTCTTCTTTTCAGCTTCACTATTTTTGATAATTTTAACTTCTAGACACTGATTTGTTCCTCTGCTTTATTAATTCTCATTGTCATGGCATCCATTCAGGTTTGTATCTCAATTATAGCATTTTTAATTCTGGCCTTACTAGTTTTTAGTTCTTTTATCTCTGTAGTAAGGGATTCTCTAGTGTCTTCTATCCTTTTTTCAAGCCCAGCTAATATCCTTATAGTTTTTGTTTTAAATTCTGGTTCAGGCATCTTACTTATATCTGTATTGATTAAATACCTGACTGTTAACTCCTTCCTGTTCTTTCTTTAGGGGTGAATTCCTCCATCTTATCATTTTGTCTAGGTCACTGTTTTTTTGTGTGATTGTTGGAAAGCCTGTTGTATTCCTGCTCCTGAAAGTAATGGCTATATTAAGAAGAGGTCCAAAAAAAAAAAAAAAAAAGAATCTAGATCCGGGGCGCCTGGGTGGCTCAGTTGTTAAGCGTCTGCCTTCCGCTCGGGTCATGATCCTGGAGTCCCAGGATCGAGCCCCGCTTCGGGCTCCCCGCTCGGCGGGAAGCCTCCTTTTCCCTCTCCCACTCCCCCTGCTTGTGTTCCCTCTCTCGCTGTGTCTCTCTCTGTCAAATAAATAAATAAAATCTTAAAAAAAAAAAAAGAATCTAGATCCTATTTCCTCTAGTGCTGAAGCTTTGCAGCACTCTGACTTGGTGTGAGCGAGGGCTTTGTGCTGGTCTTCTGGGGGAGGGGCCTGCTGCGCTGATTCTCGGGGGGACTTGCCCTATTAGAAATGTGCCTGTAGGGTGCCAAGGGGTGGGGCTCGGTTTACGCAGCTCTGGTCTCCACTGGGGAGTGCTGTGTGGCTCACTGAAGTCTGTCAGTGTTAACAGGCTGGGGGTTGGGGGGAGTGGCGTTGCTCCGCTCTCTCACCCCAGAGGGCAAAGTTCCTGCCACCACTCTTCAGGAAGCCTTCACAGAAGAGTAAACAGTCACCCTTCTTGTGTCCCCAGCTTCCGTCAGATACCCGCCTTCCTCCTGTCTGAGCCATCTATTTGCCAGGTGGCACAGTACTCCTGTGTTTTATCTCAGGCACACAGCTGGCTTTCAAAACCCCAAATTTTAGGAAGTTGGCCTGGTGTGGACCCATTCTGATCCTCTGGGGGAGGATCTTGCCTCGCTTGTGCTGTTTGCCACTCTGTCCCAGAAAAGCAGTCACACTACTGGGCAGCATTTCAGAGTTTATAATAAAGCACAGCATAAAGCTGGTACTAGGTTTGCTGCCCTGTGCTGGTGTCCCTGTTCCTGTGCTTGGGAACAGGGTAGCATGTTGGAGCCACCAGTCCTTTAGTCCCCGAGAGGCCATGCCACTCCAAGAAGGGGCACGGTCTCTCCTCATATAACCCAGGGGGTGCTCAGAGCATGCTGTCTGCTCCTGGGCCTCCGCCCTCCTTCCCCACAGGAGCACTGCTATGCCCACCAGGCATGACCCTGGTGTTGGCGTGGACTTTAAAACTTCAGACTTTGGGCTCTGCTGCTTGTAAAAACCTTGCGATAATCAGCTGCTCTAGTTTTCCCAGTCAGTGCTTTTGGGGAAATGTTTCTCTTGTGTAATCCCCTACACACCACTTTCTCTCTGTTTCTCTCTCTCTCTCTCTCTCTCTCCTCTCTCTGAGCTCAAGGCTCCCTCCCCTCCACAGCACCTGTGATTCTTTTCTCCTTGGAATCACATTTTTGCACCTTCTACCTTCCGTGATGTGGCTTCTTTTCTCTCTCTAGTTCTGCAATTTGTTCTCTCAACATACAGATCAATTTCTTGGGTGTTTGGAATGACTATTTATCTAGCTGTGTTTGGGGGATGAGGCAAGCCTAGGGTCCCCCTACCGCTCTGCCATCTTAACTCCTCCCCCAAGTATACAAGACATTTAAATGCTTTAACTTTAAAATAATTTTTTGTAAGTTTGTAGCATTTATACTTCTCTTTTTAAAAGATTTTATTTATTTATTTGAGAGAGAGAATGAGAGAGAGAGAGAGAGAGAGCACAAGAGGGGGAAGAGGGAGAAGCAGACTCCCCACTGAGCAGGGAGCCTGATGCAGGACTCAATCCCGGGACTCCAGGATCATGACCTGAGCCGAAGGCAGTCGTCTAACCAACTGAGCCACCCAGGCGCCCAGCATTTATACTTCTGAAGTTAATAAAGTTTAAATCTGCATTAAGAATCTTTCTACCTAGAATGTTAATATTTGTGAAAGCTGAGTGATTTGGAATTATATGGTAATTCCTTAACTATTCTTTCAACTCTTCTATATCTGAAATTATGTCAAAAGAAAAAGAAAAAAGAAAAAGAAAAAGAAAACAAAACCCAAACCCAAAACCTTGTAGTCTTCTGAGTTACTGAGTTAATAGTTCACAGCCCAGATTGATTTGTGTTGCTTCTGAAAATCAAGCTTTGTTCCTCTTTCCTCATGGTGGCTGGTGTAAGTTACAACATGCACTACTCACTTTAGAAGATCTATCCCAACAAACCCTAGAGGCTTTACCTGTGTGGCAGTCTTCTGAATGTTGTCAGGGCTTATTTTCCATCCTCTGGCAAGCAGGTGCCTTACTAAGGCACCTACTTGCTAGCCAGCTCCCTCAGGCCCACCAGGTCCAATTAGTACGATGAAAATATGAAATGGATCAGCTTGGCCTTCTGGGGGCCCAGACGCAGGGGAGCTGACATAGCCCGAGGCAGTCCAGTAAAGGTGTACTGTCATCCCTGCCAGGAGGGGCAGAAGAGGACAGGGAAAGCACTGGCTATAGGTCAGTAGTAGTATAGCAGGGCCAGAGCTGTGTTGATTTGCTCCAGTAAAAATACCACCTCTGCAACCTCGCTGTGATTCACCTCACCGCTTGATTACTTTGTGATAATCTGCACGTATTCTCCGTGACCCAGCTGACTCGTGCACTCACTAAATAGGTAAGCTAACTGTGGATATGGTAGCAATCGCCACCCTGCATCTTCAGGTCTTTGGTGGTGGCACTAAGCTCTCAGGAGAGCAGGGAAAAACATTTATAGGAGGCTGGCACACTGTAGGAGCTTGATAAATGGTAGCCATCCCATCATCATCATCATCACCATCATCATCACGGTTGTTGTTGTCATTATTGTTTCAGCCAGACCAGGGGCAAAACTTACATTACCATTTCCCTTTGTAAAGTACCAAATTTCTTTGATCACTGATCCTAAAAGCACATTGTTTCATGCTTGAACATCTCTGAAATTAGGGTATGAAAACAGTTGATGGTATGTTTTGCTGTCCAGTGGGATTAAGATTGGGT
This sequence comes from Mirounga angustirostris, assembly GCF_029215605.1. Classification (NCBI taxonomy): domain Eukaryota; kingdom Metazoa; phylum Chordata; class Mammalia; order Carnivora; family Phocidae; genus Mirounga; species Mirounga angustirostris. The sequence continues at coordinate 126,033,644 of NW_026991709.1, forward strand.
CTGTTCACAGAGAATTTCTTTTTGCTTCTGCCAGTTTCTTGGAGGCAGAGATAGTTTATCTGAAGCCAGTGAAACTAAAGCTTCAGCGTCCCTCCTTTGTGCGTCTCTTCTGAAGCCCTGCAAGGGGTCCTAGTCACAACTTCATATGATCATATGTTTTTGTAACATTTGCAAGAATAAGTTATTTTGTATTCATTTTCTTAAAGATGGCCCCAAATTATATAAGCTTTGGGCTCTGCCCTGCCAGGGAACTCAATAATGTGAGACCACTTTAGGTGAAATTCTCTGAGGTTTTTGAACTGTGCGAGTAGTCCCACAGCCTGCATGAGAACCAACTTGTGGTTCAAATGGTTAGGGAAGAACTTTCCCTCTCTCCCCCCAGTGGCAAAGTTGAAACATGCAACTTCCCTTGCTACCCTACTCTGCATGTTCCTTTCCTGCTATCTCTTTTCTGTAAATTTCTCATTTACTCCTCTACTAAGGCCTTTAGTGTCTCAGCTGAATCTGGGGTCTCCTAGTAGATTTCCATTTGAAGTGGTTTTATTTCCTAGTGTTACATCCAGTGATAGTACATCTTATAATCAGTGATGCCTTAAGTTTCATGCACATAGTATATAATGGGGCCCTCGGGCTGGGACCAGCTGAGACAAGTAGGCTAGCCCATGGAGTTGGACCACACTACCCTCTGGATGTCCCTCTTATACTCTGGGGAGACTAGCCCACAGTTACTACTGATAATTCAGGAGTTGCTTAAAACTTAGGAGATATTTAGGAACTTTGAAACAGATGCCTGGTCACATGCCCAGCTGGCATGGGGCTGAGGACAGAACACAAATTCAGTCCAAATATGGAGTTCATATATGTCTGAGGGACTGAAATGGTTGGGGGTGAGTCCTGATGAAGCTGGATTGAGGGAGAGTCTATGGAACCTTGAGAGAAAATCCCTACAAGGGAGAGAAGAGACTGGCAGAACGATTCAGTTGAGGAAGAGGGGGCTAGAGGTGAGATCTTGTGGCCAATTTTGACTCAGCTTACCCCTTCCAGGGCTTGTGTGGTACGGGGTCAAGGAAAGGAGAGGGATGTGGCATGAAACAAAAGATTTAGTCACAGGAGGCTTAAGAGCTCTGCCAGAGGAACTCCTTCCAAAAGAGCTGGTTGTGAGAAGCAGTTCTGTGGAGTGGAAGGATTACTTGAGCCATGGGGGATGCCTGTGAAACTGTTGGAATGGTGGCCATTCTACTTACACCTGCCTAGGATACTCTGGGATACCCACCAGCCAAGCATTTCACATATATCTGAGGAGGTGGAAGCAGGACTTCCCACAAATAAGCTTGCAAACACCTCAGTAGTTCTCACCAACTATACATCCCGCCCACCTCTAAGCAACCTTTATCTGCTCTGTCCAAACAGTAGCCACCAGCCACATGCAGCTACTGAACTCTTAAAATATGGCTAGTGTGACGGAAGTAATGAATTTTAAAGGTTATTTAATTTTAATTAATTAAAAATAAAAGCAGTATAAAATATTTGTCCTGTAAAACAAGAAAAATTTGAAAAGTGTTTTTTTTTGATGTTTATAGAGTTGATTTTCAAACATATGCAATTACTTTCTTAAACGTGATGCTAATAACATCAAGTGGACATAAGAGTTAGTGAATTTATTTAACTTGGACAAGTGTGGTTTTGAAACCAATATGCTTTTGCTTCAAAGCCAATAAACTCTTCCAAAAAAGATGAACCAGTTTTGTTAATATAAATCAAAGGAAAAAATATAAACATCAAAGGAGGACAATTTTTTGGTCCTCAATTCGGTTATTGAAAAAAATTTTAAGTATGTTTGGTATAATTTGGGTTTGTGAATCTACTTTTTCAACTATAAATTTTAAAATCTAAATATGGATCAAGTACTTCTGAAGAAAATTTAGCATCCAAATTGAGATGGAGTATAAGGATAAACTATAAGCCTGATTAGAAGACCTAATACCAAAAAAAGAATCTAAAATATCTTATCAATAATTTTAAAATGTCAATTATATGCCAAAATGATAGGATTTAGAATATATTGAGATAAGTAAAATGTATTATTAAAATTAGTTTCACTTGTTCTCCTCTGACACTTTTAAAAATGTAGCTATTAGAAAATTTAAAATTAGGTACATGGGTTGGATTCTATTTCTATTGGACAGTGATGATCTAGATTCTTTAAAGGCGGGTCTACATTTTGTACTTCTCCACATCCTTGGCACCTAGCATGGTGTTGATGTGGAACAGGGGCTGTATAACTGTTTTTTGAGGAAGAGGATTTAATTTTGGAGAGGAGAGAGTTTTCCACCACTGAGCACAAAGGTGAACTGCTAAGTTGAATTCCCCAAATAATACATAAAACCACAATTTCACTTCCCCAGACAGTTGTTACCCTACATGTTTCTCTTGCCTCTTTTCTCTTGGTCACTAGTAGCTAAATGATGAGGTGCTTAACCTACCACTGGTCGGTTGATTCCTGCCCTTTTGTTTCCCTCTCAAAGTACCCATAGCAATACTGACATAAAAGGAATTGGTGACATCTTGTCTTAATTATCTAGTCAGGTTTGCCAAGTAGGCTTCTTTTTTTTTTTTAAGATTAATTTATTTATTTGAGAGAGAGAGAGAGAGAGTGAGCAGCGGGGAGGGGCAGAGGGAGAGGGAGAGAATCCCAAATAGCTCCGTGCTAAGCACAGAGCCAGAGGCAGGGCTTGATCTCACAACCCCGAGAATATGACCTCAGCTGAAATCAAGAGTCAAACTTAACCAATTGCACCACCCAGGCACCCCTGCCAACTAGGCTTTTTAATTAAAAATTGTGAACCTTATTTAGGTAGGTCATCAATAAGAACTTTAGCTATAGAAACAAAATGAAACAACAATAAAAAAGCCAAAGTACCTATGGCTTGTCCAGAGAAATTCAGGAGTTTGTGGCTTATCCACTTTGCAAAGTCCATTCTCCTAAGATGCAACATATCTTTTGTGTTCAATCCCAAAATTACACTGAAAGCTTGACTCCCTATGGTGTGAATGGTCTTTCACTCTCAGGAGGAGGAGGAGAAAATGGACGATTTTCTCTTGGGCATGACAGGGAAAGTTGGGTTTTCTGTTGACTTTGCAGCACAGCACATCTATGTTGGGATCTTCTCCAGTTCCTGCTCAACCTATTGTTCAAAATAACTGGTCTATATGATCCAATTAAGCCAGTCACTTCAGCTGAGAAAATAGTATGCTTTCTTCACTCAACTAGCAGATTAATTTCTTGAACGTGATTGGACCTGCTGTGCTGTTGTGTCAGGAGACTGAGTTTTCAATCAAGACTGAGCAAGAACGTGGCCTGGGTTACCCCTTCCCTTTCTTGTGATATCCAAGCTAAAAATGCTGGACAAATCTTCATGAATCACTTGAGGTCAGAAAACTATATGGGATATGAGTATGGAGTGCTTCTGACTGATTATGATTAGGGCTGCCTGATAATTTTTTTAAAGATTTTATTTATTTAAAAAAATTTATTTATTTACTTCTTTGTTTATTTATTTTAGAGAGAGAGAACATGAGCGGGAGGGGAGGGGCAGAGGGAGAGGGAGAGAGAGAGAGAATCTCTCAAGCAGACTCCATGTTGAGCATGGAGTCCAAAGCAGGGCTTGACCCCATGACCCTGAGATCATGACCTGAGCAGAACCAAGAGCCAGACGCTTAATTGACTGAGCCACCCAGGTGCCCCACCTGGTAATTTTTTAGTAGAAGTATGTCTGATGTAATATGTGGGACATATTTCTACTAAAAAATTATTCATTGTTCATCTGAAATTCAAATTTACCTGGACATCCTGTATTTTATTTAAGTCCAGCAACCCTAGATAAGATGCCAGAATTGCCCAAAAAGGCACCATCCTCTTTTGCCATTTATCAAAACAAAAAAGATGATGTAAGAGTTTATGAAAGAATATCTGTGTTACAATAGCATCAAAACCATAACATAGCTAGAAATAAATTTAACCAGGGAAGTAAAAGATCTCTACACTGAAAACGTTGACAAAAGAATCAAAGACACAAATACATCAAAAGGTATCCCATGCTCATGGATTGGAAGAATTCATACTGTTAAAATGTCTATACTACACAAGGCCATCCATAGATTCAGTGCAATCCTTATCATGATTCCAATGATATTTTTTACAGAAGCAGAAAAAAAAAAATCCTAAAATATATATGGAACAACAAAAGGCTCTGCATAGCCAAAGCAATTCTGAGAAAGAACAAGCAGGAGGCATCACACTTCCTAATTTGAGGCCATATTATAAAACTATAGTAATGAAAACAGTATGGTATTGGCATAAAACACACACACAGACCAATGGAACAGAATTTAGAGACCAGAAGTGAACCCATGCACATACAATTGATTAATATTTGACAAGAGAGCCAAGAATACTCAATGGGGAAGACACAATCTCTTCAATAAATGGTGCTGGGAAAACTGGATATTCGTGTAAGAATGAAACTAGACCCATTTCTTAAATCCACTTACAAAAATTAACCTGAAATGGATTTAAGACTTAAATGTAAGACTGAAAACTATAAAACTCCTAGGAGAAAACATAGGAAAAAAGCTCCTTGACATGGGTCTTGGCAATGACTTTTTGGATAGGACACTTTAAGCACAAGCAAAAAATTAAAAAATAAATAAGTGGGACCCCATCAAACTAAAAAGCTTCTGCACAGCAAAGGAAATCATCAACAAAAGGAAAGACAACTTACTGAATGGGGAAAAAAAAATTTGTAAACCATGTATCTGGTAAGAAGTTAATATTCACATTATATAAAGACCTCACACAACTCAATAGCAAAAAACAAATAGTTCAACTAAAATTGGGCAAAACTGGGGCTCCCAGTCTTTCAAGGCCATCATTTCCCAATGCCCTTTGACCCTGCCGAGGATCATGGACAGGACATAGACTGCTGTACTCTGGCATGGGAATAGGGGAGGCTGTAGCAGCATCAGCCTTGGGGTTCCAGGCCCCTGTCCTACAGATACTCAGCACGCAGTGGCTCATTTCCAGTGACCCAGCACCATATCCCACTAGCACTTCAAGAAGATGTCTCAAGAAGAACAGGCATTTGGTTTAACAGTCAAAATGTCAACTGGCCAGACAAGGGCATATCCTAGGAGAGATCATATCTGCTTTCTAATCTACTTGAAGACTTCTTGTCCTGACGTGGACTGTATCAGCCCTGGCACTCCCACCTCAGTGTTCCTGGGGACAGGAAGGACCTCACTTTGGAGATAAGACCACTCAGTGAAAAGTCCCTGCTCACAAACTGCAAAACGTTAGATTTGTAAGGGTAATAGGTCAGCTGTAGTCATCATGCCCCACCAGCTCTGATGGTGATGTGTATGTGTTATTGCTTCATCACGTAGAATATGAAACAGGTGACTTTGCTTTCCTGAGGAGTAATATCAAATCTCCATTATTGCTTGACTTACTCTTGCCTTTTTTTAAGTTTTATTTATTTAAGTAATCTCTACACCCAATGTGGGGCTTGAACTTATGACCCCTGAGATCAAGAGTCACAAGCTCTTCCAACTGAGCCAGCCAGGTGCCCCATTCTTGCCTCTTGAGAAGAAAATCCTCTTATTATGGCTGCTGCTGGCACCCTTACGCTGGCATCACCCGTTCCTCAAAGGGCCCCTGCAAATTCATTTGTAATAATTGGTAAACTTGAATCTTATGCTAACAGATTGGGATCACATAGTTCTGTGCAGATAGAGTACTAACAATTAGTTTCCCTTCTAGAAATGTTAAAATCATTCATTTCTTTATCTTTAATAGCCAAAGTACTATGTTGATTTCTGCATTTTTTTTAAATGTGTTTTTTAGAGAGGGAGAACACACCTGTGTGTACACATTAGTGGGGGGGAGGGGCAGAGGGAGAGGGAGGGAGAGAATCTTAAGCAGGCTCCATGCCCAGTGTAGAGCCCAACTTGGGGCTCCATCTCATGACCCTGAGATCATGACCTGAGCTGAAATCAAGAGTCAGACTCTTAACCAACTGAGCCACCCAGGCACCCTGATTTCTGCAGTTAAAAATTATATATATATATTCAACCTTGGAAGCAGTGTAAATATCTGATAATAACTAAATAAGCAAATTACAATTTAAAAAGATAGGCAAAAGTCCTGAATAGACATTTTTCCAAAGAAAATAGATGAGGGGCCAACAGGTTCATGAAATGATACTCAACATCATTAATTGTTAAGGAAACCACAATAAGATATCACCTCACACCTGTTAGAATGGCTAGCATCAAAAAGACGAAATAAATGTTGGCGAGGATGCGGAGAAAAGGGAACCCTTGTGCACTGCTGGTGGGAATGCAAACTGGTGCAGCCACCATAGAAAACAGAATGGAAGTTCCTCAAAAAGTTAAAAATAGAACTACCATATGATCCCGCAAAACCCCTTCTGGGACAATATTTGAAGGAAATGAAAACACTATGTCAAGGAGATCTCTGCACCCCCATATCCATAGCAGCATTAGTTACAATAGTCAAGACATGGAAGCAGCCTAAGTGTCCTTGGACAGATGAATGGATAAAGAAGTTGGGATATATACAGATACACACACACATATACCCAGAGGAATATTATTTAGCCATAAAAAGCAGGAAAGTCTGTCATTTGCAACAACATGGGTGGACCTTAAGGGCATTATGCTAAATGAAATGAGGCACACAAAGAAAAACAATGTATGATCTCAGTTGTTTGTGGAATCCTAAAAAATAAACGCCTAGAAAAAGACATCAGATCTATGGTTAGCAGAGGTGGGAGGGGGTGGATTGGAGGAAGGTGGTCAAAAGATACAAACTTCCAGTTGGAAGATAAGTAAGTACCAGGGATGTCTCACACAGCATGATGACTGACTGCCTCTAACACTGCTGTCTGGTACCCGTGAAAGTTAAGAGAGTAAACCCCAAGAGTTCCCAGCACAAGGAAACAATGTATTTTTCTTTTTCTGTATCTAAAGGAGATGATGGATGGTAACTGATGGTGGTACTCATTATACACCTTAAACTTGCACAGTGCCGAACATCAATCACAGTTCAATACATCTGGGAGGAAAAAAAAGAGTATCTGTGGGGTATTTAGAGATCATCAGAAACCAGCATGGGACTTACTTGATGATTCTTGAAATCCCACAGAGATTAGATCTGGATGTCTATTGCCATGCCTTCTATAATAAGCTGAATTCTATGAAGGGGTCCCGCGAACTGCAACGTGATGCTCTGCCTGTTTTGCTTTGTTTTTCCTTTTATGTGCTCACTCAGGCTCCCCAGGGAGACAGTAAGCCCACCGGGGCGGAAACTGTCTCCTGTTTACTGCTGTCCTCAAAGCCCAGCAAAATGTCTGGGCGCCAGGGGGGGCTCAGAAGTGCTGTGGATGACAGTGAAGGTGAGTTTGCTCGCGGTCTGAAAGCCTAAGGACGGGCGCTCTTGCAGTCTCGCTGGGTGTTTACACTGTGCTCCAGGGTCCAGGCCGGAGGCCGGTGGCGTTACCTGGTCTGGAAACAGCGCGTCTGTGCTTTTGGAGGAAGCCCTTCTCCGGTCCGCTCCAGAACAAATGCTCTGTCCTTGACACCAACAGGAGCAGGAAGCATCCCTGCCACCTGCCAGCGAGCTGCGGCCAGGCTGTAATTTTACCGGCTGTTGCGGGGGAAGCCCGAGCTCAACGAGGCCCTGGCCGAATCAGGGGCCAGCAGCGCCTTTTCTTACCTGTTAATGAAGCCTCATTAGAAACAGCAAGACACCGTGCTGAGAACTGGAAGCCCCAGTCTGCCCTGGCTCTCCCTGCCAAAGGCTGATTAACTTAATGATTTATGGCAGAAGCTCTTTGAGATTAGGGGGCGGAGGAGACGGGGTGTGGGCGGCTCCGCGCAGCATGCTGTCCGGTGGAAACGCGGGAGGGTGTGCGGATCCCTTCTCCCCTCCGTGCGATAGCCGAAACAGCGTCCAGGTTCATGGCCATTCAGACCCAGAAGTACCTCCTTTTGACGGCTGACGTTTTGGGGCCCCCCAGCTGTGTTTAGGTTAGGGATTTAGGTCTTGGCTGGGGCGGGGGGGGGGGGGCAGAAAATTAACTGTAACAAGTAAGAAAGGAAAGAAACAGACCTCAGTTGGCCACTTATCTATTTTCTTTGGAAAAATGGCTATTCAGACCTCAGTGCACCCAGCATAGCTCGCCCGTGCACGATGCCCTCTTCCAGGGAGCCCCTTGTACCCACTGCTTCCACGGAGGGCACCGGGGAGCACGCAGCTGTGCAGGGATTGGTGCTTTGCAGAGATGTAGCATCAGGTGGTGCCTTGACTATTTCTGAGCCTCAGACCACAAACAGAATTATGTAAAGGTGTGGTGCAAGCTGTAAATAGCTGTCCTGCCCACATGACTTGCTAATACAATCCCTTTGATCCTAGAAACCAAAAAGGAAAGCCAGTTGGCGCGGTGTCAACCAGGAGACCCCACTTCTTGCCTTGCTTCTCTTTTAAGCGTTCTTAAGGGTAAAGAAGGTTTCTTTTGTTTATGTTGGCTTTGGCTCTTTGGAACCCCAGGGGTGGGGGGAGGGTGTCTTTGAATGTGCCCATATTGGACACATCCCCCTGTCTGGATTAGCCACTTAGGAGGACAGACTTGTGTGGATATTTTGGTCTGTAATTCTGTGTGGCAGGTGGACTAACAGAAGCTTGGGGGAAGAATTCAGAAATTAAGGCTGGGCTTTGTGTGTGTGGTTTTGGAGACACTGAGAGCCTGTGGTAGGACACAGGTGGTGGTTTCAGTTTTAATCAGAAGGCAGGGAGTCTTGCCTGGGTCGGTGGCAGATTCACACACTATATTTGGCTGGGCTAGGCCCTGAGACGGCTGGGGGAAGGATCCTGGAAAAAAGTTCTGAGGCTGCCAGTGGGGTAGGCAACCACAACCTAATTAATACCCCCCTCCCCGACTTGAAGTACCGTTTAAACTGATTGAGAGATGCTCTGCCATCGCAGTGAGATGTGTGAGTCTGCACGAATATGCCTGTGCAGAGTGCATGAGAGAGATCTGAATGCTCTGTGATGCTTACGATCATGATATATTCAACAAAGCACCAGGCCAATCCGCTGTCTAGCAAGAGTGTTGTTTTTGCCCCCGAACTGTGGCAATCTTACATGCCATGGGCACAAGTCTTGCTTAAGCCGCACGTTTATGTTCATGAACCCAAGAGCAGCTGACCCTTGGATGACGAGGTAGATGCCGTCATGCTCAAGGACCCCTGCAGAAGCCATTACGAATGGCTCTGGGAGCAAAAAGCCAGGCAGGTAAAGTGATATCCATCTTCACCTGACAGTGGGTTGAACAAGGTGGGCAGACTGGAAGCCACACACAAAGCATTTATTTGGAGAGGGACAAGGAAGGTTGATCAAGTTACAGACTATTTAAATTAAGGCAGAAGGACCCTCTCCACTTCCAGGATGCTTTTCAGACTAAGCTGAATCAACCAGGGAATCCAGCAAGGAATGCAGCTTGGGAGGGTAGGGTGGTGGTGGGAGTCTAGGCGATGTGGGGGAAACTCCTCTAGGAACTTCACTGGTCACTTGGTGAGGGGGGCAGCATTTTCTTCGTGAAAAGAGAAGTTCCTTCATTCGCTGAAACAAACAAAAAACGCAAGTGAGAGAAGTTGTAGATGATGAAAATTAGTAAAGAGGTCATAGTGGGAGTACAGGAAAGGCAAGAGTCTCATGGAAAGCATTTGGCCTTTGGAACAAGGCAGTTTGGGTTTCAAACCCCTGCTCCATGGTTTTTAGCAGTGTGACCTTGGGCAAATGACTTCAGCTCTCTGAGGCTTTGTCTCCTGTCTGTAAAATGGGGAGAATGATGTCATCCTGGCAGAGTTTTGGGGAGAAATGAAGATAAAGAGCTTAAGACTGAGCTGGTACCTAGTGGGCACTCACTAGTGGAGTTCTTATATTCTTGAAGTAAATTCAGCCTAACTCATTACTTTTTGCATATGTTTAAAACAATTTTATGTATATATTCAGATGTTCAAGGGCATGTGAAAAAATGAGCTTTGTTAGGAACATCTAGCTTTTATAATCAGCAGAAATCAATGCAATAAAAAGACAGTCGGGAAGGAGCTGAATGACATATTCTCTATTGGAAAAGAGGGAGGATTCTGTTGCTTCTATACAGTTCTCTTGCCTTCGGGAGAAAAATGTTACACAGCACCTTGGAGAAGCCAGGAGACCTGGGCTCCAGTCCCAGCTCTGCCTCCACCTCCCCGTGTGATCACAAACACATCCTTTTCTGCTCTGGGCTTTTGTATTCTCTCTGAAATTGAGGGGTTGGATTATGTAATTACTAAGTTGTTTCTCAGAGCTGATGTTCTATTCATTATTCAATGTATGTCTTGGAAGGGACTTTGGAGGGAAAAGTGAAGATACAGAATTATGATAGAATAAAGCTTGGATTTCCTTAACAAGCTGGCAAGGAAGCAGAATCCCAAGACTTACACATATGCTCCTGGAACCCTTACCCATTAAAAAAAGACTGCGAATATACACATACCTGTGTGCATGTGCATACACATATATACATATACAGAATATATATGCCATTCCTACCCCTTGATTCTCTCCACTATGGAGGCTGGAAAAGCTAAGTAATTTCTTTCCCAGCATCCCTTGCAGGGAGGTATGCTCATGTGAGCAGGTTATGGTCAATGAGATGTAAGGGAAAATCCACTGGAGGTCTTCTCAACATGTTTTTCCTTCACTGATAAAAGAAGAGAGCTGCCTCCCTCTTCCCTCCCCTTCTACCATGAATGAAGATATGAGTCTGGAGCTGTGGTAGGCATTTGGCAACCATGGGTAATGAAATGAAGACAAAAAGCCCATATATCAGGGATGGTATATCAGGAAGATGAAAGAGCTTGGGACCTTAATGAAATCACTGAGGGGCCTAGACCTCCTTATTTCTGGAACTCTTAAATAAGCACAGTTTGTGCCCTTGCCACTCAAAGTGTAGTTTGTGGGCCAGCAGTTATAGTCATCACCTGGGAGCTTTGTTAGACTTGAAGAATTTCTGGCCTACCCCAGACCTAGTGAAGCAGAGTCTGCATTAAAAAAAAAGTCCCCAGGTTGTTCTCTGTATTTAAGAATCTGCTTTTTTGTTTGTCTCTTTTTTCTTTGTTCATTTGTTCTTAAATTCTACCTATGAGTGAAAAAACAGACTCTTAAATACAGAGAGCAAACTGATGGTAACCAGAGGGGAGGTGGGGGATGGGGGAAACAGGTGAAGGGGATTAAGAGCACACTTATCTTGATGAGCACTGAGTCATGTCTAGAGATGTTGAATCATTATATCATACACCTGAAACTAATATGATACTGCATGTTTATTATAGTTCAATAAAAAATAAAATATGCTCAGGTTTTGGTGTTCTGAGTGCACATTAAAGTTTCAGGAGCATTGGTTTGTAGCCCCATTAATGAGGGTCTATTACCCGCAGTTGAAAGTACTCCTAACAGACAGCATGTATGTCCTCGGTATGTCCAAACATGTAGAAGTATGTCCATGTGTGTGTATGTGTATATCTGCAGATGTGAATATACGAATAGAAAAATCCTGCAAGGAAGACATGAACAGACATTTTTCCAAAGAAGACATCCAAATGGCCAACAGACACATGAAAAAGTGCTCAACATCACTTGGCATCAGGGAAATCCAAATCAAAACCTCAATGAGATATCACCTCACACCAGTCAGAATGGCTAAAATTAACAAGTCAGGAAATGACAGATGTTGGCGGGGATGTGGAGAAAGGGGAACCCTCCTACACTGTTGGTGGGAATGCAAGCTGGTGCAGCCACTCTGGAAAACAGTATGGAGGTTCCTCAAAAAGTTGAAAATAGAGCTACCCTATGACCCAGCAATTGCACTACTGGGCATTTACCCCAAAGATACAAATGTAGGGATCCGAAGGGGCACGTGCAGCTCAATGTTTATAGCAGCAATGTCCACAACAGCCAAACTGTGGAAAGAGCCCAGATGTCCATCGACGGATGAATGGATAAAGAAGATGTGGTATATATATACACACAATGGAATATTATGCAGCCATCAAAAAAATGAAATCTTGCCATTTGCAATGACATGGATGGAACTAGAGGGTATTTTGTTAAGCAAAATAAGTCAATCAGAGAAAGACAATTATCATAGGCTCTCACTGATACTTGGAATTTAAGAAACACAACAGAGGATCATAGGGGAAGAGAGGAAAAAATAAAACAAGATGAAACCAGAGAGGGAGACAAACCATAAGAGACTCTTAATCATAGGAAACAAACTGAGGGTTGTTGGAGGGGAGGGACACGGAGGGAAGGGGTAACTGGGTGATGGGTATTAAGGAGGGCACGCGATGTAATGAGCACTGGGTGTTATATAAGACTGATGAATCACAGACCTGTACCTCTGAAACCAATAATACATTATATGTTAATTAATTGCATTTAAATTGAGAAGCATACATTTGAAACAAAAAATCCTGCAAGGACACAGGCTGTGGGAGTGTGTGCGCGCGCACGTGTGTGTGTGTGTTGGGGAGTTTGAGGGTGATTTCTCCTTCTTACCTTCGTTGCTTCTATAGTGTTTGGAAACTTCTAATTTCGAACCTGTGAGTACGTAGAGCTGCCACAGGAATGCGGGGCGAGGAGAGGCTTACCAGCTCTCCTCCCTGTCCAGCAGGGCGTGGTAGGACGCCACGTCCCTCTGCAGCTGGGCCTTGCGCGCCCGCAGATGCTCGCGAGCCTCCTGCTGCTGCCCGGCCTCCCAGCGCATCTCCCTGAGCTCCGCCTCCAGCCTGCTGACCACGGCGCCCAGGCTCTGGAGCTCGATGTCGTGCCAGTGCTTGGCGTCGTGCAACGTGTTCTCCAGGCCTCGTTTCTGCCAAAGAGAGAACGCAGTCCACACCCGAGGCCGCAGGCAGGGCCCTCGAAGAGGGAGCTGGGCACAGCTGTGGGAAGTGCTGCGCTGGGCCTGGGCTGACCGTTACTCCAAGGACAATGGCCGGCTTACGGGGGGAATGATGAATCCTCCTCCGGAGGCCAGACTCTTGTTTAGTCTAATTCACCGATGTTTCTGATGAGGGGGCCCGGGGAGGAAGATAGAGAAAAGGGGAAGAAGGCGAGGCAGAAAGATGAAGTATACTGATGAGAGAGAATGAGTGAGAAAGATAATGTGAGAAAAAAATGAGAGTGAGAAATTGACATACACACAAGGGGAGGCAGTTTGCAGGTGTTTTTTTTTCAAACAAATCTTGCTCTCTGAACCGCCTCTGGGCCTCTTTGCTCATGATTTCTCACTCCCTGGGGGGTCCTTTCCTCCTCTACTGCTGAAACCCCTTCCATCGTTCAGTTAAAATGCCTTCTCCTCCAGCACGCTTGCCCAGATTGCCGGAGTTAGAATGAATGTCTCTGGCCTATATATACTCAGCAGGTTTTTCTTTAGTGTGTTAGTAGCACACCTTGGCTAATGCCTCTTCCCCTTGCTGCCCCTTCCCTGTGGGCTCCCCACTGCCCCGTCCTGAGCCCGTTTCTCTCTGAGCCATTTTTCCTGCGCAAGCGTTGGTTGGTCTCTGCCACCCTCATGATTTTAGTTGTCTCTCTCCCGGTGACTCTTACATTGATGTTTCCAGGACAGACCTCTCCCCCTGAGCATAAACCTGCTACTGAATTTCTTCCTGGAAATGTATACAGTCCAAGGGCACCTCAAATCAACGTGTCCACAATGGAGCCACTGGCTTCTTTCGGAACCTGTTTGCCTCTCCTATCTGTGCTTCCGCTGGTGAGTTCGCATGGACTAGAAACCTGGCAAAGCCATGTCCCTCATCTTCCTCCCCTCCCTGATTCAATCATCATGGAGTCCTGCCTCTTATATATTCTGGAAAGTTTTCACATTTATGCCCTCTCTCCCCCAGGCACCGGTGCCCAGGATGGATGCTTATCACTGCTACCCTGGGGTAACCTCAGTAGCTTGTAGCTCATCTCTTGGTCTCTAGTTCCTCCTGTCCCTGCATTCTCCACATAGCAGCCACTGTGCTCTGTCCAAAGTCCGAATCTGGATTTGTATCTCCCCTTCCTTCTCACCTGGATCATTCCTACTCATCCCCAAGTCCAAGCTTAGGGGTCACCTCCCCCAGGAAGACTTCCTTGATTGTCTCTTGCCCTTTCCCCCACCAGGCCGGGTTAGGGGCCCCTCCTTTGGGTTTCCATGGCTGCCCAAGTACATGCATGCCCTTAAACTTGTAATAGTGGGCTGAGCTTCTTAGGGGCATGTTTCCTCTACTAGACGGTGAACTCTTGAGAGCAGAAAGGAAGTTTCTGTAACTCCCATGATAAGACAGGGGCTGGCACAGAGTAGGTGCTCAAACGGGTGTGTTGCCAGGATGACAGCACTTGTATTATGGTTACACTTATTGCCCTACCTGTCTCCCCATTAGACTGGAAACCTCATCTTCCCATATAGCAAGCCTTGCACACTGTAGGGCTGACCAATAAACGCCTTTAAAAAACTGTGTGCATCTATCTTTAACATTTTTTAGTAGTTGTCATCATGGTGCACCTATAATTTAGCATCCGGCTTTTTTTATATGACACATAACAACAGATAAGTATCTTTTCAAATTGGAGTAAAATCTCAATAATACAACTTTCTGTACCCTGCCCCCTAAGAGGAGATTTTTCATACCCTTTTGATTACTGTGGTTGAAATGGAAGATTCTTGGTCAGGATGCCATCTTGAATCATGGCTCCTGTTAAGCAGGGGCCACCATATCATCTTATTTAAACCATCTTAATTCCATAGGATATAAGAATATTGAGTCAGATTCCCATCCTAGGTATACTTACAGGTGGCAAAAAATGTGACTAGTAGAAAAAAAATCTGGATCAGTATCTGGTCTAGGGTTATTATTTTGGTGAGATCTGAAAACCCCTCTATGGCAATGAAGATGCAGAAATGGCCACCTGCACTTTGAGAATCACTTGTTCCAAACTCTCTGGGTTTTCCTCCTTTGTTCATCAGGAAATTGCTTGGTTTGTAGTGTTTAGTGTTGACATTGGACCTGTAACAGCTGTGATTTGGAAAAAACTTTCATGGAATCACGTTTGGATCATCTGTCTACAGTTTTTGCTCCATGTTCACAGGTGACTTCTCCATGTGGCCTGAGGTTTTCTTTGATGACTTAGGGACCATTGCCCAATGTAGGTTCGCGGAAATGCCTATCAGAGGTTCGCTGTCTCTTTTGTCCCATCCTCAGAGTCCCGGTCCAGCTTTTCCCGCTAAGTCCCTGACATCCTGGCCTGGTTCTCACAGAGACGCTTGGGCTCGAGTGATGGCAGCCAGGCCACTGCCGCCCGTCTCCCAGTTCCAGCCCCCACAGCAGCACAGCTCAACACAACAATAAGCACACTTATTCCCCAGTTTCTGGAGATTGAATTGCTAAGCCCTCCAGAAAGTAAAAATAGTGACCTTATGTGATTTCTGGCCTTGAGCTCCATTCCTGATTTGAGCTGACGGAACACAGAGCTCAGTAGGCTTTAAGCACCATTACGGGTCCCTGGCTGCCAATACAAACAGTGCCTTGCTGGCAAAGGGGGCTGCAAGCGCCACCAGCTCGCCTGTCTGAGGTTTGCATGAGCTGCGGGGGCCCTGTGTGTGGGCAGTCTGCTCTGACCGAGGATAATAGGGATGGCTGGATGGACTGAGCTGTCCATTTGAAAGCTGCAGAAAGGTGTGCTTCTTATTCCGGCTGTCTGGGCTCCTAACCTCGGCTGTAAGGCCCAGGGACCAGAGCTCTGATCTACCAGCTAGCAGGGGACAGAGGCAGCCCGTCCTGGGTCCCAAGCACAGCCAGCATGTCACTACTCCTAAGTCTTCTGGTTGGGGGTGTGAGTTTTCTTTCGGTTGGTTCCAGCAGGCAGGACCATGGGGTTTAAGTGAGGTGATCAGATGATGCCAACTTGGGATTGCTATACCCGGGGTTATAATAATAATTTTACAATGATAACCAGTAATAGATACCATTTATTGACTGCTCACTCTGTGCCAGGCACTGTCCTAAGTGCTTGACCTGCATTGTTTCATCAATCATCCCCCTGACTTTATGAGGTAAATTCTGTTCCATCTGGCAGCAGATCACATTTCCAAAGACAGCTGCAATCCCTGTCTCCATCCCACGTGTTCTTTCTCTAGGTGGCCTTGCCACTGCCTCATCAAGAGGTGGCGTTTCTTTCTCTTCTTGTGGGATCTGAGATGGCCCGTGCCTCCTAAGACCAACAGAGTTCTGTATAAGTGATATTCAGGGACTTGTAAGCCCAGGTGTTAAGAGGCCTGGTAGCTTCTGTGCGGGTGCTCTGAGGAAAGCCGGATGCCACATCGGAAGTCTGACTACATGACTGCCATGATTTGAGGAAGTCAGAGCTAGCCACCTGGACAGGCCCCATGGAGGGAGAAAAAGAGATGCACAGCTGAGGCCCCACACATGTGAGCGGAAGCCACCATTCTTGGATGGTCTGGCCCCAGCAGATGCCCAGCTGTCTCTGCCGGACTCCGCCTCAATTGAACACATTTTTTACTGTTGTCTTAAGCCACCAACACAGCAGATGCTTATGATAACCCAAACAGATCCTCACTTCGCAAGTGAGAAAACAGAATCTTAGAGACATCACTGCGCTAATGAGTAGGGGAGTCAAGATTCCAGATTCCAGAGTGAGTGCCAATCCCCAATTCCAGAAGCCCGCTGTGGTCTAGTAGAGAAATAGAGCCAGAAGGGCTCAGCCCCTCCACTTGTTACTCCCGTTCATGGGCAAACCCCTGAACCACAGTTTGCTCTGCTGCAAAATGGGATGTCAGTCCCAGCCCCCTACACTTCTCAGTGTTTCTATGAAGGTCCAATGAGAGAATGCAGGTGAGCATGCTCTCATGACTATTAGCATCTCTTTGAAGAAATTACATTTTGGACACTCATCAAGTGCTTTGGGGACATGAAACAAATTAGACATGGTCTCTGCCCTGAAGAAGTTAATGTGATGTCAGTGGATGAGCTGATATAACCACATGAACCACAGGGCTCTGAATGCAAATGGCTGGCAGGTGGAGAGGTCACCCCACCTGTGATCTAGGCTTTTCGTTGGGTGTAGCACTTGCGTATCTTCTACCTCACCTGTGCCAAGGGTGTGAGGACAGGTAGAGGTGGGTAGAGTTGGGGGGAGGGGTCTCCTTGCAGCCATGGGAAGAACATGTCCAGAGGCTCAAGTGTAGGAGAGCAAAGGGTGAGTTCTAGGCATTTCCCTTCCTGCAGAATCTGGGCTGGTCTGTGAATGAAGCCCAAGCACTGGGTGGTGCTGGAAGGTCTGGCGAAGGAAGGCTTTCTCTTTTACCCCCAGGCAATCTCAGGGGGGAGGGACACTGAAAATGCAGAAGAGAGGGGACAGTAGATAGAGGAATGTCCCAGATGGGGCAACAGTAGACAGGGCAAGTTTACTGAAGGGAGGAGAGAGTGGATAAAACTTCAGAGACATTTTGAGGCTGGAAACAGAAGACAGAAGATCTCCTGTTCGGGGACTTAAACCTTACCTGCAGAATGGTGCAGGTGACAGCGTCTGCGAAGGACAGAGGTGAGGGCAGGCTGGCGCTCGCTGAGAACGGAGGCTGCTGGGAGCAACTGCTCTGGGAGCACAGTACCCTCTGCCGTGTTCAGTCATTTGGTGGAACCCAATCTGGTCATGAGCTTTTAGAGGACGGGAACCATCCACTTCATGTTTACGTCCCTGGGACCTACCTCACAGAGGGCTTAGCACACAGTAGGCAGCCAGTATATGTGTGGCTAAGTAATGCGCCACCTCCATCCAGGTGCAATTCATCCAGGCTTTTCTGATGATGTGGGGTTGAGTATATGCCCAATATTTTGCCTGGCACTTTTTTTTTTTAAGATTTTATTTATTTATTTGACAAAGAGAGTGAGAGAGCACAAGCAGGGGGAGCAGGAGAGGGAGAGGGAAAAGCAGGCTCCCCCTGAGCAGGGAGCCTGATGCGGGGCTCGATCCCAGGACCCTGAGATCATGACCTGAGTCGAAGGCAGACGCTTAACTGACTGAGCCACCCAGGCATCCCTGCCTGGCACTTTTTATCACTGGAAGAAGGCAATTTTGGCAGCCACAAGGACATCTGGGGAATAAATGGCAGCCCCTTAACCAGGCTTAAAGGGGCTTGGGCAAAAGGCAGCACTCCTAGTATTAGGATCAAGGGTTATGGTAGGTGAATAAAACTGATGAGCATAAAATTCACATAACTTAGTAAATAATGCAATGTCTTTCAGACAATTTTTAAGCTAAAGTAGCATTGTTTTAGGCTGTAGTTTCTCGATTTTTCTCACCTCAAATCCTTTTCTCACATCCCCTCGCACTGACCCTGATCCCATCACAGAATGTAGCAACGAGACGTGTATCATGTTGTGCTATGCTGTGGCAAGACGAACATCTCCCTGAGCTGACTGGGCAGCTTGTGACCTTGTTGGTCAGAGGACAGTGGACCCAAGGGAACTGAAGACACGTGAGGAGGGGAACTGGGGGTGATGGAATGATCTTGGCCACGGGCACCGAAAACATTGTTTCTGAGGGAACCAACTAGAATAAATCCTTGAGCTAACTTGATGGTAGACTAAGACTGCATTGGGAGGTGGGGCTGCTGGTTTGGTGATGGAACAGCTTTGGGTGGCAAAATTGAGATGAGGAGGGTATATGGGGAGTGGTAGAAGAAAGGGGGCACTAGTGATAGTATTGGAACTTTCCCAAGGCTTGAAGCTGATGGGAGACAGGGGCTCCTTGGGCCTCAGTGGAGTCCAGACCCACCTCAGCTGCACAAGGATTACATGAACCATCCCTTCATGCACTCCAGTGTGGACAACACACTTGTGGTTCAAATCAGTACACATGGCCCCCGCAGGGGGCATCGAGCAGGAGCTATGGGCTTGGTACCCTAATAACTTCAGTTGACCCCAGAGAGCAGAGGGTGAATTGCTAAATTATTAATAATTATTTTAATCACTACTAATAATAAATAATGCAGGAGACCTTCCCACAAATCCCAGTGAGTCTGAGGAGCTTCCTAGTCTTAGTTCGGGGTTCCCCAGAAGCAGAGCCTAAGGCAGGGATCCTGGTACATGTAAATAATTAAGGGGTTGCTCTCAAGAAAAGGGGAGCAAGGAAAGCAGGATAGGGCCCAGGAAGGCGCAAAGCCAGGAGGAGTCTCCATTGGAATCTGGTACAGCCTGATCCCACAGAGAGCCAGCGAGTGTGCATTACAGGGTGCAACCCATTCCACTCGGAAGCAAGCGGGCTGGGCTCTTAAACCCCACCTCAGCTAGTCATTGGCTGAGGGCTGGAGGAGGCGGGCCTAACCGCCCAGGCCAGGTGTGCACTGTTTGGCTGAGGCCCATTCTCTGGACAAGTGGGGCATCTAGGGGTGTAAGCAGTCGACAGTCACAGCGGTGGCCTGGTGTCGGGTGTTTCGGTGGGGCACTAACAGCGTTCACCATACTTGTGGTTCGGTATCAGCTGACCCTTTCCGGCCTCAAGACTCAACCTGCTGGGAGGTGGGCATCTCTTGCGAACTCCGACCCAGATGACTACAGCTCAACAGTTGAGAGTTAAAATTGACATAAGAAATGCCGGGGCTCTCCCGGCCCACTCACCAGGGCCCGCAAGGATTCCGTCTCGGCCTGGAGGCTCTGGACCCGGCACGAAGTGTTGTGCAGTTCCAGCCTGAGGGCAGCGGCCAGCTTGTCTTCCTGCGTCTGCGCCCGGCGGGCCACCTCTGCCTGTTGCTGTGGAGGGTCAGGTCTCCGCGTGAGCAGGGGAGCGTGGACAGCCCGAACCCCCCTTCCCTCTCGCCCTCCCCAGGGACCGCTCCACGGCCTCTGACTCCGAGCAAACAACTGGCAGATGGAAAGATCCCTTTTTCCACAGGCGCCCCCACCGATTTGTATCCAAGCGTTTATTTAGTTTGAACACAGAGTACATGCAAGTAGAATACAATTCAAAAGCTTTTTCTGAAGGATTTATAGAAGAAAGTCTCCTTCTGTCCCATGCTTTACTTACCCAGTTCTTCTGTTTCCAGTTTCTTATACCTCTTTCCAGAAATATTTCATATATTTATAAGTAAATATATATGATCATCCTCTCCTTGCCTTGGTACTTAATATATCTTAGAAAATATTCTCTACCAGTATATATAGATCAGTGACATTCTTTTCAATGGCTCCATAATACTGCCTTGTTTGGAAGTACCGTAACTATTCAGAAGCCCTGCACTGATGCGCGCTTAGATTGTTTCCAGTCTTCGCCTGTTACAAACAATGGTGTAAAGAATAACCCTACAACCCTCACTTTCCACATACGGGAGTATCTCTGACGGGTAAATCCCTGCAGCGGGACTGCTGAGTCAAAGGGTATGCATTTGCCATTTTGATGGATGTTGCCAAATTGCCTTTCAGAGAACTCGTAACCGGTTCCAACGCTGTCAGCCAGTGCTGATTGCCCCACACCTTCTTCAAATGAGGAACTATCCAAGTTGGTCTGATAGTCCCCGTTTCCTTGTAAAAACCAGTCTGGCCACAACTGTGAACACCAGGGGAAGGTCTGTGTTTCGCAATTTCTCCCTCAGCAAGGACATAGTCTGATTCTTTCCCATACTTTCAGGGGATAGGTCATTGCTACTCTTTCTCTCTGCTGGAGGAAAGGGGAAAAACTAGAGATCACCTTCATTCATCTTTGGTACATTCTGACGCATGTCTCTAAGCCAGTGATACGGGAGAAAAAAAACCCTGTTTTCTCTCCTAGTTTACTGGCTGTCTGGATTGACCATTTTTACTACATATGAATACTTATTTATAGGGTTATGCAAAAATAGTCCAATTTAACTGACTGACTAAGAAAACCCAGGTCAAAGGGCCCATATCTCAGGTGTAGTTCTTCCTGTGTGAGAGCTAGAAAGAGGTCAACAAAAATGTCCATTAAAAGTCTGGGATCAGCTAAAGGAGAATGGAAGCTGTGGGCCCAGCTCAGACTGGTCAGTCCATGGCTGTGTGTCCCTGGACCATCATTCAGCCTCTCTGAGCCCCAGTCCCTGTCCACAGAAAGCAAATGACAGCGAGTAGAGTACCTATGAGGCTTCCATTAGGTTATACATGCGGAAACTTTTAGAGCCTTAAAAGTACGCAAATAGTGACTGCATATATTTTTCTATACGTAAAAAGTAATATTAGCCAAAAATGAGTTTGTAAAAGCCACTGTAGGTTGGATACTACTACTGATAACTAATACACGTTAAGCACTTATTTTGTGCCAAGCACTCCATTGACAGTGTCCATTATTTCAGTTAATCTTCACGACTCTATGAAGCAAGTGTCATTGTTACTCCTATTTTACGTGAGGAAACCGAGGCAGAGAGACTGAATTATTTCCTCAAGATCGTATGGCTTATAAGGGACAGAGCTGGACTCCCTGCCGCGGCTGATGCCAGAACTATGCTCTCAACCAGGTTTGAAAGCCGCTGCTTCTGCCAATCCATCAAGACCCCCAAAAGTGGAGCTGTCTTCCCCAAAGTGAAGGTGGACCCCTCTCAAACTTCCTCGTGGTCTGTCAAGTCCTGCTGTGATGGGTCGCCCCGTTTCCCTCCCTGTCTTTGGGGTTGGGACTTGGCCCGGTGGGCTGTGTGGGTGGCTGGGCGGTGGGCGGGCCGGGTTCCGGCAGACAGACGGAGCTAGGAGGTGCGGGTGCACCGAGCGGCCAGGGGGCCAGCTGGCAGCTGGAGCCCGCTCCTGAGAGCTCTTGAGAGCAGAGGGTTAAATTTTCAGGAGGTTTGTAAGCTGGTCGGTAAACACAGCTATTATTAAAAATTAAATTATATCCACTTACAATTAAGTTATGTTAAAATGGTAACAAATACTCCAAACACATCACTTGCTAATTTATTTACATTTTATCATTATCTGTGCTATCAAAGTTATTTATATCGATGGGAGCTGTGTGGTAGAAATGACATTTAATGCTGAGCTTCTGAGCATCTCTTCCAAACTCTGTGCTTATTTACCTCAACTTAGGAGTTTGAAATCAGCTGGGGTGAGAGTTATTTACCTCATGGAAATTGGCAAACACTACAAATCAGGGATTGAATTGTTGTTTTGCTGACTGTCTAGACTTAAAGGGATGCAGAAAATGTTAATAAAGCAGATTAAACTTAAAATGGGTCATGTCTATAGCTGTCGCATTATGAATAGCAAAAAAATTAGAGGGAATATCTTTCCAGTATTTACAAACCATTATCTGATTTAAAAGAAGTTACTCATATCATTGATGAAAGGACTCATTAAGGTTAATGGAAATATCAACCAAAATTCATATCAGAGCTATCCTCATTTATCATTGATGTGACTTTTTGCTTAATTGGATATTAATAATCGAGCCTATTTTGTAATCTGATTTTGTGACATTATTGTCGATGACAGAATTATAAAAACAGTTGGCAGATTTTGCAAGAAATAGCTAGTCCCACTGAAAGTATAGGTGCAAACGGAAAAGCAAAGTACGTATTTTATCCTAAAATTTATGTTATCTCTAAAATTATATAAAGAAAACATCAACAGAAACTTCTATGTTCCTTTACGTGGTATTGTGAATCTGACCGGCACATAAATACACATGCTTACATTTGTCCTCGGAGAGCAGATATGAAACATACCAGCACGCCCTGGGTAAGAAGCGGGCACGAGTGGAAGTCAAGTCCCACTGAAAGCAAATTTCAAAGCCTAGGTAGGTGGGTTGGGGTAAATCCACTGGCCAAGGCTATCACCACAGTTCCCCAGATGATCTGCCCTCCTCTCAACCCAGACAATGAGTGGTCTGTATTCAGAGGTATGCACTGGTCTCTGGGGGGATGAATGCTCTATCGGAGTGTTTCCCAAACATTCGACAAGCAGCATGGTTTTTCACATATATGAATACTGACTCAAACAATTTTTATTTACATTGATTCACTTTCTCTTTGTAGATAAATGTGTTTAAAATGGAAACTGTAGATAAGGTCTCAAATTTTATGTGCATCAGGATCATCCAGGGAGCTTGTGAAAATGCAGGTTCTGGTTCAGGAGATCTGAGTGGGCCCAGGAATCTGCATTTAAAACTCCCATGTGATGCCTGGTCCATGGGAACAAAGTTCTAGATTGCTACGGAAACCAATAAAACTGTAAAACTGTATCACTGGTCATAGACAACAAATAGCTGAAAAATTAATAAAATTAAAATAAACCAATGTTATTATATTTGAGCAAATGCTGCCCACCATGTTGCTGAGTCCCAAAGCCTGCTTTCTCTTTGTTGAAACATGAGACTGATGAGTATAAGAGAAGTGTTAATGACCTACTGGCACCAAATGGACTCTTTCTTATACGGTTTAATTAAGATTGAAAGAGAAAAAAATGAATTTGATCACTATGAGATTCAGTGTCATTTTATATTATGCCCAGTACCTTCTCAAATCAGCTTACAAGTGATACTTGCCTTTCATCTGGGGACAGTCAACTGCTTTAACTCACCTAAATGTATTACCTGCTCTTCTCCAATGGCCTTTTAGAGTTATGCTTCCTGATTAATAATTACTTCTATTTCCATTTCAACCCAATGCCTTCAGGATTTCTCCTCACAGACCATACAGCAGGTGTGTCATTCTAGACCCTGAGGATAGGAAAGTAGGACTGTGTTTGTTGCTCAGTGCAGTCGCTAGGATGTTAATGAGATTCAAATATGTTGGTCCCCAGGCTTTCAAGCCAGCCTGAAATCTTGGCTCTGCTGTGCAGGGGCTAGGCTGCCGTGTTTGCACTCCATCTATATTTCTGGGACAGGAGAGCATATTGACACTTTGAAATAGGGTAAAAAATTTTGAATAAAAAAATTTAAATTAAGTGCACATGGAAGATGGATGGGAGAGAAGCAAAGCAGCCTGCTTTGGAGTAAGTCGGAGGAAGTATTTGAGAGTCCCCACATGGAGGGGGGAAAGGGCCATCTCCAAACCCATCCCTCTGCTATGCAGGGGTGTTCTTAGCAGAACATGTGTCCAAGATGAGTGCTGAGAGGCTGAAATGTGTACTCTGCCTTTCTCCAGCAGTTGCTGTGTGGATTTCAGCCAGTCCGCTCAAGCTCTCTGTTTTGGCAGCTGGGAACAAGAGCTTTACAAGAGCCTTGCTCTGCTGCTGAGTACAGCTGACTGCCTTGCTCTGCAGCCTCTTAGACCTCACAGGATCACACTAATCTCATGGTGTTCACTATCATGGAAAAAGGGAAAGCAGTGGATTCCTTGGGGATACAGGGGTTCCCCGTCTTGTATCACAGAGGAATCTTATCCCACAGGGAGGGCACAGAATCATGGTTTGGGAAGATCATGACAAAGGTCTGGCCTAACCTTCTGGACCCTCAAGACAAAGGCCTCTCAACCTCACATTCCATGAGACACTGAATCAAGACTCCCCCACACTCCATGTGATCTGTCCAGGACAACCTAGCTGTTCAGAGTGATGATTCTGGAGTCAGAGTGTGGTCTGAATCTCAGTTCCACCACTTTGGAACCGTGTGTTCTTGGGGAAGTGACTAACCTCTCTGTGCCTTAGTCCCCTCCTCTATGAAATGGATAAGATCACAATACCTAACTCCTGGTGGGAAGATGAAAGGAGAACAGGCCTGTCAGGGGCTTAGAGCCTGGTCTGGGCACTTGGTACACGCTTACTAAATGCTCTGCTGGAGCTGTTCTCAAGCATGTTGTCTTCTGCCTTGGAGAAGAATGGTCTTTCTCTCCGTTTCCTGCCACCTGCACTCAGCCAAACTCACACTAGATTGTAGGTACCTTGTGTGCGGGGGACAACTTCTTCCTGATGCCTCTGTCTGCCCTGGGGACCTAACATGGTGCTTTACACCTCGGGCACGCCCAACACATTTACTGAAGGTCCACAGTGTGTCCTAGGCACATGTTAGGGACTATGGAAATGGAGGGTCCACCAGCAATGGAATGAAATCTCACCTCCTTTTCATTAGGAGGATTAGCTATCAGTATTATAATGACCATGGGGTATCATATAAATGTTATTTAGCTAAGGATAGCTGTGGACAAGCAGCATCCACACCCCTGACCTACTCGAGCCAGATG
This sequence comes from Mirounga angustirostris, assembly GCF_029215605.1. NCBI lineage: Eukaryota > Metazoa > Chordata > Mammalia > Carnivora > Phocidae > Mirounga > Mirounga angustirostris. The sequence goes on from NW_026991709.1 coordinate 126,058,948, forward strand.
TAGGATTTATTTGGGAGAAGGCTGGATGCCATCTGGTTTCACCTGAGACACGAGTTCTCCTTAGTGGGAACTAAAAAGAAGTACATGTCTCACTCGGTGGAACTTCAGTGTTGGCAGGAGGGCTGGCCTGGCGAGGCTAAGCCAAGTGTCTCCTTGAATTGATTGACACAAGAACTGCCTGGCCATTGAAGCGGCTCACAAAAGGCTATGGGACCCAATTCCCAGCCTCAGCGGAAGCTGCCCAAGGACACACCGAGGGACACCTGGCTTTGCAGACTTGCTGCCCCTCGGTCATAAGGAAGGGTACACTGCTGAAGAAGGCGGCGGAACAGGCTCAGCAGTGAGCGTGGTTCCAAAGAGAAAAATACATTTTTCTTCTTAAGGTATTATTGAAGAAGTTTAAACGATAGTATTTTTCTTCTGGTTCATGGAGATCATCCCATTCTGAAGAAGGGACTCCTCTGCTCTGTCTCTTCTCAGAGACTGATAAGTGTTGAACGCAAACCATACTACTTTAATTTCTCAGGGATTTGGGTTATTTTATCTTTGCAAGTCTCTTATTTTGGAAGTAAGGTCCCTACCCTTTTCATGGGAAAGAAATACCATTGAGAAATACCAAAGATAGCTTTGAGATCTCAGAATCGGGTGGCCAGGAATGGCCAGGGACTTTGTGCCCACAGCCCCATGCACGAGGCCTGGCACCTGCTTTGTGCTTGACAAATGGAGTCTGAATGAGCGAGTGAGTGCAGATATCTTGGTAGTATGTAGAGTTTACCGTGTCGGGGGATCCTCTATACAGATAGTCACTCAAATATTGGTTGTCGACCAGCTGTGGGGTTGGAAACACAACGTGGAGGCTGAGAGCCTGGAATTGCCCTCTACAATATACATGTTGTACTGGGTAAGGGTAAAGAACAGGTGAAAGATAGGCAGGGCCTACCTCAATGCAACAGTCTCTTTAGTTTCCCTTTTAACAACTACTTTGATTCCCTTCACTCTGTCTCCCAGTTCTAACCAGCTTGGCTATGCTCCTGTAACATACAGTGACGGGAACCCAATCCTGGCCTCCCAGCTCCTATAGTAACCCTATAGTCACCTGGAACCATCATAACTTAAGTAAAAAGACAATTGACAAGCTGGGGACATATTTACAACATATTGCAGGGAGAGGACTAATTTCTTCTGTGTACAAAGAGTCACTACAAACCAGTACTAAAAAGTCCAAGACCTAATAAAAATGGGCAAGGGATAGGATCTGATAGTATACACAAGAACAAATATGGCTGGAATTCAGCATGTAAAAAGATGTTCCACCTTCCTTATAATATGAGAAATGCAAAATAAAACTGCACTGAAAAACCATGTTTTACCTCTAATATTGACAAGGATCATAAGGTATGAGAACTCACAGTATTGGTGAGGATGTGGGGAAATGGGCACTCTCAAACATTTCTGATGAGAACGTAAATTGTTACAACCTTTCCTGAGGGTAATTGACAATATTTATCAAAATTACCACTGTGCATAATTTTTGACCCTGCAATTCCACATCTTATGAATTTATCCAGCAAATATATTTCTATATTGGGGAATGAGGGACATACGTATTCTAACGTATAAAAGCAAAAGATTGGAAGCCACCTAAATATTGATCAGCAGGGCATTAAATAAATCCTGGGATATCCATTGCTAGAACAGGCATTTTTTTCTGTTGAGGGCCAGACAGTAAATATTTTAGGTTTAGGAGACCATATGGCCTCCATTGCAACTATTCCACTCTGCTGGTATATGCAAATGCAGCCATAGACAATATATAAGTGAATGAGCAAAGCTGGGTTTCAATAAAACTTACTTAAAACAGGCAGTGGGTGAGATTTGGCTTGTGGGCCATAGTTTGCTGCCCACTGTGGTATAATATCATGCCATCTAAAAAGCAGCATGTTCTGAATACTACTATTTGTGTAAAGAGAGAGAGAGAATATATACATATTTCCTTGGATGTGCATATGGTATCTCTGAAAGGACTCATAGTAAAAGGATAACATTGACTGACCCTGTAGAAAAGAACTGGGTGGCTGGGACATGGGTTGGATGTCATTTTTCACTGTGTATCATTTTGTACATTTTGAACTTTGAAACAAGTGAAGGTATTACATATTAAAAATGCTTACATAAAATCCAAGTATATGAAAAATGAAATAAAAGTGAGCTGGGGCCCTTTTGCAAAGCCCTCCCTGAGACATACTAGAAAGGCTAGAGGACTCCCTTTCAGTGCTTGCAGGAAGCACACCAGAATAGACCATGGCTTGTTTCACTGAAGAGACATCAGGGATTATAGCCAACTCATCAACACACAGGGACCCCTAGATTACAGATGCTTTTAGGGGTTCTGCTCTTTCTATTCTCCTTGAAAGGAACTCTCCCCGTTGGCTCTCGTGGTGATACCACATCGGGCCATCTTGTCATCTAGAGCCAGTGACCCCAGTTGACTAGTAGAAACCCATTCCAATCCAATTTCATATATTCTAGAAAATATTCACTCTTCTTTGTACAAGCAAGCAAAGAGAGGGTGTCGATATGGCAGCCTATATAAAATATTTGCCCTTTCAGGGGAAATTATTGTTTGTGAATGTGGATGATATGGAGACATGTTATCTAAGGTTCCTAATCTGTTCATGGTTAGATCTAGACCTATGTTGTCCAACATGGTAGCCACTAGCCACACGTAGCTATTTAGATAAAGATTAATAAATGTTAAATAAAAGTAAAAGCTTAGTTTCTCAGCTGGATCAGGCACATTCCCAGTGCGCAACAGTGCATGTGGCCAGTGGCTCACATCCTGGATGGCTGTGCGGACTACACAACAGTCCTATCCTCACAGAAATTGCTACTAGAGGACACTGCTCTAGTCAGTGGCTAATGTCTCTTCCAGCTCTAAGCCTACCAATAACCAGAAACCTCACGATTCATCTCCATCTGCTCACCTCTCCATGCTCAACTGTCTCCACACCTGGCTGTTTAAGGCAGGATGGTTACAGCTTCCTTAAAGTTCCTGACCACGAATCCCTTGAACTGATCTGAGGCAAGTGCAGACCACTATCAGAAGAGACAGCATGGGTGCATTTGCTGTGGGGTTCCTGGCCCCTAGGGGCTATTGAAAGGAAGCTGAGTTCTCTCTTGTCAGCACCTCCTACCCTACCACACCAGCTGGAGCTGGTAATTGAATAAGCCTTTGGTTATTGTACACATCCTCCCAATTTGGTGAACAAGGGACAGAGAAGAGGCTTCCAGGAGTGAGGCTTCCAGGAGGAAGATCCCAGGGAGGAGGTTAGGAACGCAAAACAGAGGGCGCCTGGGTGGCTCAGTCGGTTAAGCGACTGCCTTCGGCTCAGGTCATGATCCTGGAGTCCCTGGATCGAGTCCCGCATCGGGCCCCCTGCTCAGTGGGGAGTCTGCTTCTCCCTCTGACCCTCCCCCGTCTCATGTGCTCTCTCTCTCATTCTCTCTCTCCCAAATAAATAAATAAAATCTTAAAAAAAAAAAAAAAAAAAGAAAAGAAAATGGTTGGGCGCCTGGGTGGCTCAGTTGGTTAAGCGACTGCCTTCGGCTCGGGTCATGATCCTGGAGTCCCGGGATCGAGTCCCGCATCGGGCTCCCTGCTCAGTGGAGAGTCTGCTTCTCCCTCTGACCCTCCTCCCTCTCATGCTCTCTGTCTCTCATTCTCTCTCCTTCAAATAAATAAAATCTTAAAAAAAAATTTTTTTTAAAAAGAACGCAAAACAGAGCTTGTCTTGCTGCTACAGAATGGAAACATCTCAGCATAGGAATGCTAGGAAAGAGGTGAATGATAGAGGCTCTCCCATATTCCCCAAGGTGGCCCATTTAGAGTCTGTGGGTTGCAGACAGGGGAATGTATTCCGTGGGTAGCCAGGAGGTCTGGAGGGTGGGATGGCATGTTGTCTGTGGTTCCCCAAGCATCCCCAAATACCTAGGGCTGGGTAACCACAACAAGCAGACAAGGGAGGGCCGGCCTGGAAGACCCTCCAGAAATTCTCTGGACAAAACTGACCCCCCCCCCAAACATGGAGTTATGTTGAGAACTTGAGAAGCTCCAAAAGCTGGACTACCAAAGTTCCCAACATCCATGGCCGAGGCTGGAGAGAACCTAGCCCGAACCTCTTTATAAGCTTAATGACTTAAGAGGAGTTAGCAGATAACTTGGGAACAGATGCTGATGGCATCAACCTCTATCCCTCAGGAACCTTTATCCCAAAACATGTGGTTCTCCCCACCCTTCCATTCCACTGCCAGATTCTACCCTTTGCCTGGAGAGCTTTCTCTGAAGTCTTTGAGAGGTCACTCTGCTAGCAGACGGCAGATGTCTGATGGGGATGGTATTACTACTCCAGCTTCCTCACCTTTCCCCTCTCTTGTATTCTGTACTGTTCCCCAGAAACCCTGTGGGTGCAGAGTCCCGTCTCCCACAGTGGGTGCTGGTTGGTTAGTGAGTTCTTTGTTGGTTCCCTTCTCTACTTCTTCTCTACTGGTATTTTTGTCCCCCTCCTCCCCCAACTTCCAGATAAATAATTTCCTCTTTAATATTTGTCTCACACAGGGTCAGTTTCTGGGGAAACCTAAACAAAGACATAAATTAATCATGTCAATTAATTTTCAGCCTCCCCAGGCTGAAAGGTAATTAAATACATGTCTGTACGCTCTCTGCAAAAGGTTTGAAAGGAGTGTCTGCTAAGCCATTACACATTTATGCTTTGCTGCCAAGAAACCAACAAGAGGTGCTCAGGATGGGCAAATGTCAGCCCCCAAGGGCATGACAGCGACTGACAAAACTATTTATTGGAGGACTTCTGGCTGTCAGTTCTGATCTCTGTTGACGATCAGAGGAATTCACTCATTCTGCAAATATTTTCTGATCTCCACCTCTCTGCAAGAGGCCCCGGTAGCATCAGCCAAATGAAAACAAGTACTGTCTGTTTTCTCTGAGATGTAGCTTTCAGATTACTCTATTAAAAAAAAACACTAATGAATCTCCTCAGAATTAATGCTTGAATTACCGTTGGGCTGGTGATGATTCTCAAGAGGGTGAAGGGTGAGTAATAATGGCCAGGATTTTTTCTTTTTCACACTATGCAGGATTTCTTTCTGTTCTTTACCATGCCCCATCCCCCTTCCATAAATAAATAATCACTGCAGTGTGGGGTATGCCCCAGGAGTGTTGGGACAAAAGCAAGGTTGCAAACTCCTGGGCCTCAGAGCTCTCGCTTTGGGAACCAGAGCGGAAGAGGACCGACTACCCAATGTGGAGAAAAGGTGCCTGGCCCTAGAGCCAGGAGGGCGGAACGAGGGTGCTGCCAGCCAGTCATGTGACCTCAGGACATCAGCTGCCCTCTCTCAATCTGTTTCCTCACCTCTGACGTGAAGAAAGGGGATGCTCTGGTGGCTAAGGTCATGAATTATGAATATTCATGAGTCTCTTAAAAAAGAAGCAAGGGACCAAAACCAAATCTATGGTTTGGTTTCACTTTCCCTTTGTGTTGTTCCCCCTCTCACCTGGTTGGGGGGGTGGTGGGAGACTGCCTGTTGTGAGGTTACTAGGCACTGTTTGCCCTAAAAAGAGTTTGCAGTGACCTGGCTCAAGGAATTAAGGTCAGAAAGAAAAGGGGCTGTTGAAAGGAGATGGGGGGCGGGGTGGAGAAATGGCGGAGTAAAGATGTTTTTGATGGATCCAGAATTGGTGAAGACCCTGCTGGGAAGGTTCCTGTTGATACTGAGGGGGCAGGGCACTGAGGGGGCATGGGAGAACAAAGAACAGAAAAGGTCTTCCTTGGGTTTTTTTGTTTTTTGGTAGCTTTTATAAACTCTGGTGGCTCTCAAGCCTGGCTGAATATTCGAATCATCCAGAGAGTTGGAAAAAAAGTCACAAAGTCCCTCTCCTTCTTCTGATTTAATTGGTCTTAGATGGGGCCTGGGCATGAGCATTCTTGAAAATGCTCTGGGATAATTCTGCTGTGCAGCTGGGATTGAGACCTACTGAACAGTAACCCAGAGCACAGGAAGAGCCTGCTTGCTTTCTCTCAAAAAAATAAGCTACCTTATTTTTCATACGTTCTCTACACTTTCCTTCCTCTTCTGTTCTTCTCGCCCGGTGCCTCAGAATCCCCAAGTCATACATGGATGGGAGATGGAGAAAGGAAGAACAAACCCTGTGCATTCTATGTTCTGGTTAATTCCTTTATTATTTACCAGGTTTAATAAAAGTTGTTTCCCTCCATGCATATAACTCATACTGCTTAAGAAAAACTTGAAAAAATATTATACTCAAAAACAAGAAAGAAAAAAACATCTCAACATGTCACATAGGTCCCTCCCCCAAAGACAACCACTGTTAACACCAATACATTTTAATGTTTTCTTTCTAATTTTTTCTTGATGCCTCATTTCTTTGTTTGAGTGCTCTCTACTATGTCTACCAGGGGTTGGCCAACTGCAGCCTGCAGGTGAATCCAGCCTACTTTTTGTTTCTATAAATAAAGTTTTATTGGAACAGAGCCATGCTTATGTGTTACCTTTTTTTTTTTTAAGATTTTTTTTTTTTTATTTGACAGCGAGAGAGACACAGTGAGAGAGGGAACACAGGCAGGGGGAGTGGGAGAGGGAAAAGCAGGCTTCCCGCAGAGCAGGGAGCCCGATGTGGGACTCGATCCCAGGACCCTGGAACCATGACCTGAGCCGAAGGCAGACGCTTAACGACTGAGCCACCCAGCCGCCCCTTATGTGTTACCTTTTGTCTTTCACACTACCAGGGCAGAGTTGAATAGTTGTAATAGATTATCAGGCCCAGGAAGCCTCATATTTATTGTTTGGTGCTTGACAGAAAAAGTTTGTTGGTTCCTGGTACATACCCTTCTGTACTCTCTTATTTCCCCCACTTGACCTTATTACGTGAGCATTTCCCATGTTGTTATAAATGCTTCGTAAATATTTCTAATAGCTCCCTGGTATTTCATTGCATGGAAAGGTTGTGGCTTAGCCTTACTCTTATTATTAAACATTTATGTGCTTTCCGCCTAATTTTTTTCATTCTTATAATAAATGCTTCAGTGAATACATTTAGATATAAATTTTATCTATATTTTCAATTATTTCTTTAGGACAGTGTCTAGATTCTTCAACTGGAAGTAGGGGCATTTCAAGATTCTCGACACAGATCATCAATTCCCTTGCTCAAAGATGTCATAGTAGCTTATACTCCTCAGTAATATAGGGGAGAACCTACTTCACCAGGCACTTGTGGGCATTGAGTATTACCATTTTCAACATGTTACCTTTAGACAGGGAAGCAAAATGTTACTATTTTAAATTGTATTTCTCTTATGTCTAATGAGATCGAAACTGTTGCATTTCTTCTCTCCTATGTTGACTGCTTTTCACCTTTGCTTGACCTCCTTCTGCACAGGGAGCAGGTCCTGCCTCACCTTGGCTTGGAGCAAGGCCCCTGCTTCCGCCCGGTTCTTTTCGACATCTTTCTCCCAGTGGATCCTGATGGTCTCAAGGATGTCGTCCAGACCAGTGCCGATGGGTACACCCATTTGTTCCAGCTCAGACCCTGACAGCTGTTTGTACAGCACTTTCACATCCTGCGAATGACAATATACACTCCAGGTGAGCTCCAGGGGACAAGGAGAGCACACAGAATTTCAGCCGGCAGAAGCCCGGGTCTGTGGGCACCCCTGTGCTTCTCGTTCTGCTCCTGCCAAACATGGGGCTTCACAGAGACTGGCAAAGTCCCCGGTCCCCTCGCCACACGCATGCCACAGTCTTGGGCAAGAAGGAGGCGTTTCTCAGGCCGGTGTTCGCAAGCCCGGGCCCCCTCAAAGCAAATATCAAAATACATAAACCGCAAAACAACACAGGGGAAGCAACAACAGCCAGATGAAATGTCTGAATTCTGTAAAGTCAGAGTAGGCTGGGACAGACTGGGAGGCCACTGAAGGGTGAGTGGCGGAGAGTGGCGGCAAGCGGCGGAGCTAAGAGCAGGAGGAAGCGGCCTTAGTGCCCGTGGTCAGCCTGAGGGCGGACGAAAGAAGGAACTTCCCAAGGGAAGCGGAGTTAAATGGGTTTTGACTTGTTTGGCTGAAAGCACGTTCCAGGTCCGCTCAGACAGTGCCACGTGGGAGGTGGTTGAGTCGGGCGGCTCTGCCGGCAGCTGGGCGGAGTCATGGGGGGAGGTCCCGTTGAGTCCTGTCACTCAGTGAGCTGACGGAATTTCCTTAACGAGTGCGTGCAAACCCCAGCCCGGGTCTAGCTTCAGAGTTATTTTGTTCGTTCAGTGCAGCGTTAAAAAAGAAAAAAAGACCTGGAATACAAGGCCTTGAGGTCGGGGATGCTCTCTCTCCAGCCCGACACGGGCCCCCTCACTCTCCAGCGTGGACCTGCCTTCCCCTCCCCTTGTGTCCCAGCCCGGGGCCTGAGCCGTCTGCACTGGAGACTCCCGCCGTCACTCACCCACTGCAAGGATTCGGGCGTGTTTGGTCCGCAGCCCCGCGGGGGCAGGCGAGGGGGACAGGCCGACAGGAGCTAGCCTCACCGACGGCCGGCTCCGCCAGACAGGCGCGGGCCTCTGGGCCGCAACCAAGCCAGCGTCGGCCCGGCCCCCACCTACCTCTTCGTAGCTCCTTGACAGAAAGCAGAGTTCTTCTTTCAGGCGTTCTATTTGACTCTCCAGATCCATTTTTGACAAATTAGCTTCATCAATGACTTTATACAGAGAGTTAATTTCCTCTTCCGCTGCCTTTCGAAATGGCTGCTCATTTTCATATCTGCAGACAAAGGAGCTTAATCAGCATAGGTGGGCAACCCCAAAGGGGAAATAATCAGATTACAAATGTTACCAACAGGCCAATTATGTGATAGACAAATGGATGTTAGAAGTCACCGTTCCAACAGCTCTGAGGGCACTGTTAACGCAAGTGTTACATGTTGATTTATTAAAATGAAAGTGATGGCAGCCAATTTGTGATAACCTAGCTTCACAGGCTGCCACGCTCATGGGGCCCTGGAAGCACAGAACTCTAGGGAAGGCTTCTCCAGGAGTTGAGATCCAGGTAGGGGGATGTGGCATGTCACCATTATTCTGATTTGTCATCCTTTTCCCCCCGAGGATCCTTTAACAAACATTACTGAGAATCTGCTAAGCACAGGCTAATGATCCCCAAATGAAAAACCCGGTTTCTGTCTCCAAAGAGCCCGTGTGAAATTTTAAAACTGTGGCTGCAAACCCAAATGCTTTCAGGGACCAAGTGGGGAATATAGATGGGGGATGAGGGCCGGGTCTGGGCAGCAGGGAGAGGTGGGGATTGAAACCCACAGGACAGCTCGTCTTTCACGAAACGGGACCTGCTGTTCAGCTCTTCCTGTTACTGCTGCGTGGGAAGGGGTGTGCCAGTTCTCTCCGAGAGAAATGGGAAACCTGGATTTATATGCGAAATATCCAGAGCTTTAAAAATTTGCAGCCTATGCAATAACACATAGGCACACACATCGACACAAATCTGAAACTTCCCCCCTGCGTTCTTTCCATCTCTGGTTTGCACAGAGCCTTCTTTCTATAAACCACCCAACGTCTTTGCCAATTTCTCTCAGTGGTACTCCTTTCCTTCTACGGCCTTCCACCCAGCTGTACCCTCAGCCACATTTCACACCTTACCTTCATCCATCCATAGAACGGAGAAATCTCACATTACTCATTGAAGAAAGCATCTTAGGGTTTTAGAGTTTTAAGGGAATTTAGGATTCAACTATTCAAACTCTTACCCAGTGACAATCCCTTGATAGCATTCTTTAAAAAAAAAGATTTATTTATTTATTCGAGAGAGAGGGTGCTTGAGAGAGTGCAAGCGAGAGTGCAGGAGCAGGGGAGGGGCAGAGAGAGAAGGAGAGGAAGAGAGAATCTCCAGCAGACTCCCCGCAGAGCATGGGGGCTGGACATGGGGCTCCATCCCAGGACTCTGAAATCCTGACCTGAGCCGAAATCAAGAATCAGTTGCCTAACCAACTGAACCATGCTGGTGTCCCTCGACAGCATTCCTGATAGGTGATCATGTAGCCTCTACTTGACTACTTCCAGTGACAGGGAACTCATCACCTACCACCATCACCATTCCATTTTAGGACAGATCTAATTATGGAAATTTCTTCCTTCAAGAGCTTAAGTCTTCATTCCTGTAAGAGTCTGAGTTCCACTCACTGGAGCATCCAAAGTTAGTCTGATCCTTCCTTCTGGCAGTCCTATAAATATTGAGTCTAGTCTCTTATATCATTCCCTTTTCCCCTCATCACTTCCTCCGAGCCTTTTGTTCCTCAGGTTAAACATTCCCAGTTGCCCCATTATTCATATAAATTGGTTTCCATATCCCTCATCCTCAGTGGCGGGGACTTTGTATTCTTAGCATCCACCTTCAGGCTTCAAATATATGCGTGGAATGATTAGAAATGCTCTAATTGGTTCACATCTTTCTCAAAATATGATTCAGAGACTGGAATGCAAAACTCCAGATGTTGCCTGATCAGTTCAGAGTCCCGGGGGACTGTCTGCTCCTTTGTTAAAACCCTTTAATTCTATTCATCATGGGCCCTAAGGTTTGCTTTGTGGGTTTTTGTTTGCATGTTTGTTCATTTGATTTTGACCAGCTGTATTTGCTGCTGACTAATATTGGGTGTCCTGTCAATTAGAGTCCCTGACCATTTTTCACAAGTCCAATTACCCTGTCCTTTCTGGGTGCACCTGGTATTTGAACCCCAAAATAGGAGTTCACATATATCCTCTTTCTGTTTCACTGGCCCATTGTTCCAATGTGTTAGGATCATTCTTCTCCTTGCCAGCCCTCCTGGCTTTGTGTCTTCTGCCATTTTGCCCTTTCATGCCAAGGTAGCTTTCATGCACCTTACAGTTAAAAATAGTAAATGCAGGAACCGAGGACAGAGCCCTGTGGCATACCACTAGAGACTTTCCTCAGAGTCGGACCTGCACCTTTGAATCTCCCTCCCCCCGAAGAACTGGTTTTTGAAGTCATTTTTATCTACTCTATATGTAGGATTAGATTCTCTACCCATATATATTCTTCATGAAGGACTGTATTTTTATTAACATTTAGTCCTTTTGGAATCAAGTCCTGCCCTTCCAGCTGGAATGAAAACCCACCCATATCACTGGGATTGGTCCCTGCTGACCAGGGCCGGAAGAATCCCCCTTGTGCCTCTGAAGTCCTGTTTTGCTTCTCTCTCCAGGAAGCCTGGCCCCTTCCAGGGTGTGCCCCAGTCAGCATTATGGGAGGTCTTAGATGTCCTACAGATCGTTTTTTGGAAGTCCTCTAAGCATTTAACACATCCCTGTGGTATCTCCCAAAGCTGCTGTTAAGCTTTTAGCTTTCTCTTGCTATCTTTTTTTCCTTTCCCCCCCATTTCAAAGTCTTCAAATAGAATCTCTTTGCTTGTGATACCCAGAACTTTCTGTCTTGACCTGCAAGCCACTCTGGCCCAGCATCTTCAGAAATACCACAATTTCTGCTTGGTTGCTCTACCATCTGCTCGACTCAGCTTGCTCAAAGCCAAATTCATTATCTATCCCTGACTTTTAGACCAGCTTTCCTTCCACAGTTTTCTATTTTAGTCAGTAGAACCACAAATCTTCTAAATTACCCAAGTTCAAAGCCTGAAACTTATCTTTGCTTTCTATTTCCAGGCTGCATATGTCAAACCCTGCCAATGATTTCTTTGACCCATCTCTGAAGTCTGCTCATGGCCACCATCCCAGGCAGACCCTGAGCTATAAGATTGTTTTCCTCCAAATGACCTACAGTATTGCCCCCAGAGGGGCCATTCTTAAACATATTGGGTCACCATTTACTCAGAGCCATAAGTGTCCTCCTCTGGCCCCTTAGTAATCTGATCTTGCCTTCCTTTCTAACCTTGGCTCCCAGTACACACCCTGCCCTGCCATCTAGCCAGCCCGTTTGCTCCCATGGCTTCTTGCTCATTTGCCCCGCCTCTCCTCTCTACCAGTACAAATCTCCCTTTAAGCTGAAATCCGGTCATGATGAGCCACTGTTCAGATCCCTTCTATGGGTCTCCTCTCAGGTCATCTCTGAGCTCGTTGGTATGGCTCACATGGTCCTCTGGGATTTGGTCTCTCCCTGGTTTTCAAGCCTCATTGGCTGCCCCTCCTTCCTTCACTCCATATGCCCCAGTTATAATGAGCTACTTGGTGGCCACTAATGCACCAGGCTTTCTCATGTCCTTCTGCCTTAGCACATACTGCCTCCTCTGCCTGGAAAGTCATGCCTCCTTCATTGGCAGTTTAGGGCCCAAATCAGGCGTCACCTCTTTTGTCAAGCCTCCCTGGCCAGACTAAATGTCCCCATTTCACTTGTGCTCACCTTAGTGATGGCACAACCACTCTGTGATGCTGCTGACTGTTCACTCCTCCGTCTTTGACACTAAACTGTGAGCTGCTGGAGGTCCCCTTCACTTCATTCCCAGTAATGAAGTGCACTGGTGATGCAACGGGGAACAAAACAGACCAAGCCCCTGCTACTCAGTTGAGTGGCTGGATGAAGGCATGAACGCATAATGAATAAATGAATGAGCGAAAGAAATTTTGGTCACATCCTACCTGGACTTCACACTTAATTAAATTCTATCTTAAATTTAGTACAAATGGCTTCATGTCTATTGGCACTATCTTTAGCTGTGCAGTAAGCTGCGGTGGCTGGATGATGGCTTCAGTTTTGTGCTCCTGTGACCTTGGCGAGCACAGTGTTGTCCGAGACAGCAACGCCAGCTGACTGAGAGTCTCCTTGACTCCAGAGTGGCCGCTTGTGGGGACCCTTTTAGCAGATGGAGAAGCTTGGTCTTACAGAAAGGAAAGGACTCTGGGAATGAGGAGATGGTGGAGATTTTCCTTCTCATCACAACACTCTTATCCTAAGATAAGAATGGCAGTGGGATGGATCACTGACTTCCGCAAAGACTCCCAATGACATGCCTTTCCTCTTTGTCTTTACCAACTTAGGGAAATGTTCCTTAAATAACTATCCCATCACCCATCCAATTGCCCAACATCCAGAACACCTTCCCCACAGAATATTCTCAAAATCGCCGTGTTTATCAATGAAAGGTCTTTTTCATTTCGTTTCTCCATTAGACCAGTGTTTCCGAACGTCACTGACCATTGTGATTTTGCCCTAAATGCGTCTCTCTCCTGTCATTATTTACTTTACATTGTTCCTTAAATTCATCTACTTAAAAAGTAAATGTTAAATCAATAAACTTGAAAAGCTCTTTATGATCAATAAATTTTAAATTGCCAGTATAAATTGTAGTGCTATGGTGGAAAAAGTTTCATGAGTCATAAATAGAAGGTAACTCTAAAAATACATAACTATTAAAAAGAAAATGTTTAGGGCGCCTGGGTGGCTCAGTTGGTTAAGCAACTGCCTTTGGCCCAGGTCATGATCCTGGAGTCCCGGGATCGAGTCCCGCATCGGGCTCCCTGCTCGGCAGGGGGTCTGCTTCTCCCTCTGACCCTCCCCCCTCTCATGTGCTCTCTGTCTCTCTCATTCTCTCTGTCTCAAATAAATAAAAAAAAAAAAAAAAAAGAAAATGTTTATCCTTATACCACTTAAGATGATCTTCATCAGTGCTATCTAAACCATATTTTAGGAAACAGTATATTAGACTTCAAAGAGGTGTTTTTCAAGGCTGGGGAGTTAAAAATTCTGAGGCCCAGACCCCACCCCCAGGGACTGTGGTTTAATTAGTCCGTGCAGCTTGGGCATTGACATTTTTAAGTGGCCAGGTAATTCTAACATGCAACTGCAATTGAGAAGCATTGCTCAAAACCAGCAGTTATTCGAGCGTGCTCCCCGGACCAGCAGGATCAGCATCGTGGGGAACTTGTTAGAAATGTAAATTTTGGGCCCCACCCCAGACTACTGAACCAAAAACTCAGGGGGTGGGGCACAGCGATCTGTGTTTTCTATAAGAGCTCCTGGTGGTCCTGAAGCAGCCACAGTTTGAGAACCCCTGCTCTGAACCAGGTGACACTGGGCAAAATCTCTGAGCCCTAAGACCTGGTTTTGTGTCTATCAGGAGGGTTCGAGCTGGACGATCTTTGCTCCGATCCTCCCAGGGACCTCTACCATCCCACTCCAGCCTTCTGTGCGGTTGGCAGTGAGTCCTGCAGACCCCAGAACAGCATCACTCGACTTGCCCAGAGTCTGGGGGAGTGGAAGGACTGTCCCCTCTGTGGCAGATATTACCTCTCTTTAAAGTCGTCTGCACCCGCCTGGATATTCTCTGTCTGAAGCATGAGCCGGGCATTTTCCAGGACTGCCTCGCCCACCTAGAAAGATCACACACATCAGAGGATACGAGGCCACTGGACCGTCTTCCCTCCCTTCCCACCGTGACTTGCACCGGGCAGAGGTTCTGGGGAACTTAGAGCACCTTTCTTATAGCAAATATTTTTAGAATTCAAGTGTCTCTCTCCAAAAAGGGGGGGAGGAGATAAACGATAAAGCATAAAATCTGGATGTCTTTTAAGGGCCTTTAGAGTTGGATTTTTAGAGCTAAAATATTATTCAAAGGCAGATTTGTTCATTGCCCCTGTCATAATGCGGAGCTTTCAACTACCAGTGAAGTTTCTGGCTCCTTAAATGAAGATTCCCTGGTTTGACTTAGTGGCTCTTCACATTTTCTGGTCATGGATGTCCTTGAAAAGCTAATGAAATCTCTAGTTCAGTGCTGCCCAATAGAACTTTCTATGATGATGGAACTCTTCTATGTCCGCACTATCCATCACAGTGCCCTGACATGGCTACTGAACACTCACCATGTGGCAAGGATGACTGAGGAACTGAAAATTTAATATTATCTAAATTTAATTTATCATTATTTTTTATTTTTAAAGACTTTTTTTGACACACAGAGAGAGATAGTGAGAGCAGGAACACAAGCAGGGGGAGTGGGAGAGGGAGAAGTAGGCTTCCCGAGGAGCAGGGAGCTCGATGCGGGGCTCGATCCCAGGATCCTGGGATCATGACCTGAGCTGAAGGCAGACGCTTAACTGACTGAGCCGCCCAGGTGCCCCAATTTATTGTTATTTTTAATAGATTTTTTTGGGGGGGAGAGAGAGAGCACACATGAACTGGGGGGAGGAGGGCAGAGAAACAGGGAGAGAATCTTAAGTAGGCTCCACGCTCAGCACAGAGCCCGAATTGGGGCTCGATCTCAGGACCCTGCGATCATGACCTCAGCCAAAGTCAAGAGTCTGATGCTTAAACGACTGAGCCACTCAGGTGCCCCTGTTTAAATTTAATTTAAATTTGAATAGCCACCTGTGGCCAGTGGCCATCATATTAGCATGGCTCCAGAATTTTATCCACTGTCAAAACATACATATGGGGACGCCTGGGTGGCTCAGTTGGTTAAGCAACTGCCTTCTGCTCGGCTCATGATCCCGGAGTCCCGGGATCGAGTCCCACATCGGGCTCCCGGCTCAGCGGGGAGCCTGCTTCTCCCTCTGACCCTCTCCCCTCTCATGCTGTTTCTCTCTCTCTCTCTCTCTCTCTCAAATAAATAAATAAATAAATAAAAATCTTAAAAAAAACCATACATATGAACATAAACACTGTGCATACAGTTTGGGGGTTTCATGGAGACACGAAGAGTGGTTTTTCAAAACCAGCTCCCCAAACCCTACAGAATGTACCCAAGATTTTGTTTTTATTTAGGTAAGGTGAGGCGAACAGATCAGGAGATGACTGACATTGAAAAGATGTTACTCACAGTTCCCAAGGGGAGGGGCAGCCCCACCATGCAGGGCCAGAGGAGGAAGTACCAGGGTTGGTTGCAAAAGGTTGAGAGGAAAGCGTGGGCAAAAGCCTTTATTGTAGTTTTCATGGGAAGGAACTGGTGAGGCAAGGTAAACAGTCGAGCAGGTTTAGGACTGGGTAGTTTGGAGAATTTCAGCCGTCTCTGGGCCCCTGGGGTGGTCTCCGGCCACCTGGGATGCTTAGGGCAGAGGAACACTGCTTCCTGGAGTGTAAGAGCCAGCAAGAGGAGGCGGGTGGGGGTATGTGCTCAGGATCCGCTGGTCTGCACAGCAAAAGCGTGGCAAGTGGTTTACTATCTCAAAGGTTCGCTAGCTCTGCGAGGGGTGGTCTCGCCCTAACAGCGAGGCCCCAGATACCAGAGCATGAAGAACACAGAAAAAGTGAAAATAGAGTTAATATTGTTGAATATAGTTATTCCAGCCGGCCATGGCTACCTGAGGCGTCCCTGAGGATTGACTTTGGCTGCTCTGGCCGAGCCCTCTCCTCAGCCTCCTTCACACAGTGGCAGTCCCCACATTCGGGAGCCCCCTTTCCCGTCTTTGGATGCCACTTTGCCAGTGCCATTTTTCAGATGACAAACTCGACGCCAAAGGCAATCACCCTGCTCGAGTTCTCACAATGATGCCCACGGCAAATGCCTCGTTCTAGTGCAGGACACCGAATCATAGCAGGTGTCTAGACTGTGGGCTGGAACATGACTGCTTTGGAAAATAAAAGGCCTATCAGAATCAAGAGAGACACTCATTGGGGAGGATTGTTTTCCGTCCTTTTCCTGTAATGGGACAGCCAGGACTCCTGCTCCCTCTTTGGGCTGCATCACGGAGATAAAGAGCTACCTTGCCCACCGGCACGAGGAAGGTCACCAAACCAAACCAAACCAAACCATCTCCCATGCCCATGTCCTGAGCTTTCCCTGCCAAGCCCCGTAAGCTGAGTGGAGCTGAGCAGATTGTGGGCCCAACCCTGAAGGCCTGGAGAACGTCGGTGGCCGAGCACCGTGCGGTCAGGCCTGCAGAAGAAATGTCAACTGCACTTAAAACTGTGGGACCTGAACATTAGCCACCTGGTCCCCTCACATTTATGGTTGAAGCAGATGCAAATTAACTTCACCTCCCTGATCATCTTCTCTCTCTGGGAGTGAAGGCAAGATGAATACCAAATATGAATATGTACAGTCACTAGGCTGATGCTGTGAATATGAACACACTTGCTCATAACCCTGGAACCACTCCTACCCTCTTTTCTCATAGGAAAGAGTACGAACCAACATCAGAGTTGCACTGCAGGGTGAACTTTAAGCGCATGGCGTGCTGGGAAGGCCAGCAGGGGACCATCTCTCCTCCCCTTCTCTCTCCTCTGCCCAAACACAGCCGACTCCTACCATCAGCACATGATGACGGTTTCCTCTGTGGAACATGACTTAACACCAGGTCTCCTGTCTGTCATAGCCGCGTCGGTGTGAATTGGTGTGTGAGATTGGGTGGTCTGGAGGGACTAGGACTCAGGATTTGTAAGTTTTGCTGGAGAAACAAAAGATGCCTTCAAAGCATACAATTCAATGAAGGAGAAGAGCGGGGCTGAGGGCTGTGGGGAGGGGCTGCCAGAGCCAAGGTCGGCACGGCTTTGAGGGGGAGAGAGAGAGCACACATGAACTGGGGGGAGGAGGGCTACAGGCAGGGGCAAGGGTGGGTTCACTGCCGGCCGGTGTTAATTCGAACTGCTCTTGGCTTGGAGTGCAGCTGCCTTAAGTTCCCTCCCTGGAACTGTCTTGCTCTCGCCTCCATGTGGAGGAGTCCTCAGCACCCTTGGAGACCCCAGTTGTTCTCCCAGTGTGGCCCCTGGGGCAGCAGCATCAACACCACCTGAAGCCTGTGAGGAAGGCAAACTCTCAGACCCTACCTCAGATGTCTGACTCCGAGGCTCTGGAGTGGGGCCCGACCATCTGTGTTTGAAAAGCTTTCCAGGGGCTCGCAGCGCGCACGCGGCTTGCAGAACCCCAGCTTTGCACAGACCTGCCTCCAGTCCTGCCCATGCCGCCTCCTGGGAACCCCAGCTTTGCACAGACCTGCCTCCAGTCCTGCCCATGCCGCCTCCTGGGAACCCCAGCTTTGCACAGACCTGCCTCCAGTCCTGCCCATGCCGCCTCCTGGGCTGCTCCCGGCATTCCTCCATGTCCTTGCCTGTGTCAGCGCCTATTCCTAGAACACCTAGTTTTACCACCTCACGCCCCTAGGCCTTGCCGCCTGACAAGCCCTACCCCACTTTAATGCTCATCTCAAACGTGCCTTCCTCTGCAAAGCTTTTTTATTTATCTGCTCACTCATTCTTGCATTCATTTCTTCAGCACATTGTTTCCTCTGTGCCGGGCTCTGTGCTGGTTGTGGGGGAATCAGCAGCGACTGGAGGGGGTGCAGTGAGAAGGGTAGGCAAAGGCCAGATCCAGGAGGCAGGGCCTCGGGAGCAAGGGAAGGGAGGTGGGATTTGCTGGGAAGCCCGTGAAAGGTTTTGAGCCAGGCACAGGTGTGATCTGCGCAGTCGGTGGGTCCCCTGAGTCCTGAGGGAAGGGGAGATTGTCGGACGCAGGGGACCGTGCCGAGGGCCCAGCCAGGAAGCTCTGCAAAAGCCCGAGGGAGTTGGTGGCTGCTTTGACTAGGGTGCTTAGAGGGGCCACGAAGAGAAGCAGACCGGTTTAAGACTTATTTTGCCAAAGGAACAGATGGGTTTTGGTGACGGAGCAGTTGCAGGAAGAGGGAAAGAAAAGAATTAAGGATGACTTCTAAGTTTTTAGCCCCCACTCCTGGGTGCATGGTGCCTTGGCTGACTCTCTTCCTCCCCTCGTTGGATCAGTCCTGCATCGGAGTCACACCCTGAGCTTCGTACCACACTGAGTAGACAATGACCTCATTCACGAACCCAGCTCCCCCACTCAGCGGCTTGGGCCAGTTGCTTGGATAACTCTCAGATTCGGTCCCCTCATCCATAAAATGAGGATGATACTGCTCCCTACCTGCTAGGGAGGCTTTAAGGATTAGAGGGGCCACTGCAGGTAAGGCGCTCGGCCGGCTGCCAGGCACCGAGTAGGTGTTCCGTGCACGGCGGCTTTGTTATCACTGCTGTTTGCCTTAGACCAGAGCACTTGTGATGGTCCAATGGACCTGATGCGTGTGTGCAGTCTGGCATCGTTCCTGCTCCTCCCCCAGGCAGCTGAATGAAGACTTCCATCTAGTGGCTTGGTTTTTTGTTTTTTTCTTTTGGTTTTTCCTGCCCATAGTCATTTGATAAAAGCCCTGGTCCCTGGTACTATGATGGTGAGGATCGTATCCCTTCCTACTGCTATTTCCTTGCTTTGGCTGTAGTTACTAAAATAAATGATGCTGGTGGGGGCAGGCGAGGAATTTGATCGTTACTGTGTTTTTAAAAAGGTGAGGACAAGCAGCATTTTTAGAAGGGTTATCATTTGGGCCCAAGGGTACAACTGATGCTTTATTTGGAGTTAAAGATCTTGGCATCCCAGCAGCTAGAGCTGCTTGTGTGGGGAGGAGGTGGGCAAGACTGGGCCCCTTGGGAAATTAGACTTGACGGGGGCCGTGGCAGGGTATAAGAGTCCCTGGAAACCCTTTACACATTTATTTGACTTTCAAGTTTTGGACGAATGCTCAGCATGACTTGTTCCAGTAATAAATGAGCAAGAAGTCATTATCTGTCCCTAGTACCCCACTGAAAGTGCGTCTTTGCCATGATGGCGAAGACCGCCACGTTACCAAGCTGGACGGATGCTCCTCTGCACTCATCTTGACCTGCCGGCCACATTTGTCACAGAAGATGGACTTTTCTCTCTTGGCCTCCATGATGCAGCTCTCTCCTGCTCTTCCTTCTACTTCACTGGCAATTCTTTCTCAGTCTCCCTCACTAGGTCTTTCTCCCTCATCCGACCTCCACGTGCTAGATTTTCTCAGGTTGGGTCATGGGACTTGTTCTTTTCTCCCTAAGTGACCTGGAGCAGTAGGGTATCAGTTGAATTAATGAGCCCAGCATTAGCACCGCCTCTCCATGGAGAACCAAAGCAGGGAAGACGTGGTTCCCACTCTCAGGAACACCCAGGTTCCTACCTGGCTCCGACATGAGATCACCTCCAGAACCTCCCTCTCCCTCACCTCCCAGGTCAGAGCACCACTGAGCCTCTGCCCCGATGTGCCCTGGTTCATTCCTGCCACACTGCCCAGCTTTGGTTCGAGCCCCGATCATCTCTCTGGTGGTTTTGCCTGATTGTTGCTACCCACGGATGGAGAGTACGAAGCCCAAGCACACTAAGTTAAGATCGCGGCTACAGGTGGAGTTAGGGAGCATGTCATAAAGTCTAGATGGAGAGGTTGAACCATCTCGAACATAGTTCATCCCTGAATGCAGTCACAGCCATTGAGGATCCAGGGAGGATCAGGGACACCTGAGGGCTAAGGTTGGGTCTTATTTCGGGAGGCCAGGACGGTGGACATTTCTGCATCTGTACTGCAGATAAATGACCTCCTCATCGAACTGTGCTCTGTCTGAAGAATGTCTTTGTAGAAGGGGTCAGGTGAGCATGGAGTGAGGGGCCAGAACGGGTGGGTGGTGTTATGAACCATTAGGGGGCAATCAGGAACACCCTGCTCCCTACAGGTTGCCCTCTGTCTTGATGAGGACAAACCTTAGGCCTCCCCTTCCCCGGAAACCTCTGCACGTCTCCCAGGACTAGTTCTGAGCATACCTTGCATCCTGCCCGCAGCTCCCTGGGAAATAGGAGGGCCTGATTTGGACGGCAGCCACCAGTGCTGGACACTGAAGAGTAGCCTCCTACCTCATCCTGGGTGTATGTATCCCAAAGCTTTCTTTTTCATGAGCCAGCCCTTCGGGGCCTACTTTTCTACAGACGTCCTAACACAATCTGAGTTTTGCGTGCTAGGCACATCAAGATATGTGACCCTGGGAGGCTCTGTTGGGGCAGCCAGCTGATTGAGCTCTTTCTTTCTTTCCTAAATTGAGAGCAAATGCGTTCCAACCTCCCATTCCCTTTTTTACTGCAATCACTTACTAAGATGCAAATTTGAGCTCACATTTATTCAAGAGGGTGCTCTTGAATAAACCCGCACGATTTGGGCTTTAGCTCTTCTTCACTCTCCTGCTGCAAACTGAAGTATTTTTCTAAACAGACTCAGGTCCTTCCAGCTTTCGGACTGTGTCTCCTGCTGCTGCCTCTGGATGTCATGACCCAACATGCCACCCGGCCGCCGTGCTTTCCTTCTTTGCCAGGTGAACTCTTAACCATCCTTCAAAACCCAGCTCAGGCCGCACTGGGCATCCCCTGTATGCCCCAGATCCCCTGTGGGCATATCTCTATCACTGCAAGGATTTGGCCTGCTTATAGTAGGATGCCCACCTCTAACCTAGGGATGTCCTGCTGTATTTTATTCTGACCTTTTCAGCTGTCCCCACCACTGACCTGTGTGTTCCTGGGACGGGCACAGCCTCGCATCTCTGCCTCCTCAGCCCCCAGCTCAGTGCCCGGCACGTGGACACTAGATGTTCAGGGACTCAGTAGGTGAAGTAGGCTCGCTGAGTGAACACAGACAGGTAAGGCAGGACATACTTAGATGTGTGGAGCTAAGTAGAAGATGCCTGAGAAGAGCTCAAAATCTAGAGCCAAACTTCATAAAACCCAAAATAGAAGCAACCGAACAAATCAAACCCGAACATTTTTACCACACTTCCACACTTTATGCCATGATCAGCTCGTTGCAGTCAGGCTGTCATTTAACCCCTGCGCCCAACACCAGTGGCCATACAGAGTGGGTGCACACTCGGTCTGCAGATGAGGAGCCGAGACCCAGGAGTTCAAGTGACTTGCCCACAGCGCCAAGTGGCCCAGCTGAATTTCATCCGTGTCCGCCGGACTCCACAACCCATGCCTTTTTTTTTTTTTTTCTTCCCCCTACAAAAACCCCACTCTTTATTACGGGACATTTCAACGAGGTAAAACTATATATAGATGTAGAGAGAGATTGGAATGATGGCCCCCTGGCTCCCCACTTCCATAACTAAAATCTCATGGCTAAATTTAAATCTCTCTATTCCTGCTTCCCGCCCTACTCCTGTCTGAGATTATTACATATATATCACTTCCTCTATAAATATTTCAGGAGTCATGCTCTATTTTGAACTTCTGCATTTTAATTTAAAAGGTATCAGAGTAACACATACCTTTGATCATAAAATGAAACAAGGCTGAAAAGAAAGGCTGGTGCAGAAAAACATTCCATGCCCCACATTTGCTCGTCCCACAGCGCCCGTCCCCGCAGCTTCTGCCTTTCATTTGTCCAGAGCTTCCCCCATATTTCTACATATTTTTGATTCCTTGAGTTATCAGCCACAGACATCATTTATTGACTTCCCAGCTGACAAATGAAGATTTCGCTCACTCACACTCCACCACCCTTTTCCTGTCTTTATTGGCCATCTTGGTGACTTTAACTGAGAAAGCTCTATTTCTTGCTGTGTCATCATGGAGCTTCCCTTTCACATACTCGCGCTCTCTTGTAATCACAGGTGTTTTATTGTCTAAGGTCAAAGAGAAGACACAAAACCAGCTTAATTACTAACCTCCATTACTGACGCCTGTGTGAAATATAGGTCCTTTCTGCTAGGAATTACGACACAGGTGCCCTGGACTGTCAGAAGCTATGGGCAGAGAGCCAAATTGTTCTATGTCCCACGTGAGCATCCTCAGGCCTGCAGAATATTGTCAGCTGCCTGATTCTTTCTCGCAGTGCTACCCTCTCCAGGGCATGTCTACACAACCCCCGTAGCCATCTAGCCTTACCACCGTGCTTGAAGCGTGAGTCTGACACTAGGTGACTCCATTTCTTCTCTTGAGAAATGGGGCCGCTCTAGCTTGGTAGTACCCGGCACGCAGTAATCCCTTAATTGGTGTTTGTTAAGTGAATAAGTGATGTATGTTTAAAGAGCCAAACATATGAAATAACGATGAAAAACCAATTCACAAGCAGCAGGCAGGCAAACCTTTGGGAAGAGAAGGTGTGGAGAAATGGAGGTCTCACACACTGTTCTGGGAGGGTGAATTCAGATAGCCACTTTGGGAAGCAACTTGGCAATGCCATATAAGAGCCGCTGACAGGCATAGCCCATTCTGCTCCTAGGTACTTGCTGAGAGCCGGGTCAGAACCTTCTTCTATGAAGGGTGACAGAGGAAATATTGTAGGCTTTGTGGGCCCGCAGTTTTTGTCGCAACTACACAACCCTTCCCTTGTAGGATGAAGACAGCCACAGACAATTAGGATGTGAATGGATGTGACCGCATTCCAATCAAACTGTAGCTATAAAAGCGAGTACCTGGTTGGATTTGGCCTGCTTATAGTAGGATGCCCACCTCTAACCTAGGGAAACTCTCCCATACGTGTATGAGAAGGTTTATGCCCTCTCCTGTTTGTGACAGAGAAAAGTGGAAGCAACCCACATCCATCAACAAAAAAACCCTTCATAATCTATGGTGTATATACAATGAAATACTACCTGGGTCACCATGAGCAATGGCAAAAACAAAATGAGAATTAAAGAAAGCAAGTTGCAGGGGCGCCTGGGTGGCTCAGTTGGTTGGGCAACTGCCTTCGGCTCAGGTCATGATCCTGGAGTCCCTGGATCGAGTCCCGCATCGGGCTCCCTGCTCAGCGGGGGGCCTGCTTCTCCCTCTGACCCTCCCCCCTCTCATGTGTTCTCTCTCTCTCATTCTCTCTGTCTCAAATAAATAAATAAAATCTTTAAAAAAAAAAAAAAAAGAAAGCAAGTTGCAGAGGGAAACACTATGTGGTGGTGAATTTTATGTGTCAACTATTTTATGATGGTCAGATATGGTCAAACATTATTCTAGATGTTTCGTGAGAGTGTTTTTGGATGAGATTAATATTTAAATCGGTAGACTTTGAGTAGAGTGGATTGCCCTCTGTAATGTGGGGTGGCTTCATCCAATCAGTTGAAAACCTTAACAGAACAAAGACTGAGTGCCCCCCCCCCCAACAACCCACCAGGGGGAAGGAAATCAGCCATCAGATAGTCTTTGGACTTGAACGGGGACATTGGTTCTTTCCTGGGTCTCCAATTGGCTGACACCCTCTTTTTTTTAATATATATTTTTTAAGATTTTATATATTTATTTGACAGAGAGAGATAGAATACAAGCAGGGTGAAGGGCAGAGGGAGAAGCAGGATCCCCGTTGAGCAAGGAGCCGGATGTGGGACTCGATCCCAGGACCCGGAGATCATGACCTGAGCTGAAGGCAGACGCTTCACCAACTGAGCCACCCAGGGATCCCCCGGCTGACCCCTTAATCTGGAGCATCTAGCCTCCATTATCCTGTGAGCCAATTCCTTAAAATAAATCTCTTTCTCTCTATATAAACATCCTACTGGCTCTGTTTCTCTGGAGAACCCTAATACACAGTATGATACAACTTAATATAAAGTTTAAAATCATGCAAAACAATCTTTTAAAGGGTTTATATACATATATGGTAAAACTGGAACAACATTGGTGGGAATGATAAATGCCAAATTTAGAGCAGTCGTGGCCTCTGGGGAGGGGAATGGAATCAGGACAGAGCACAAATGAGGTTTCCATTGAAATCTTTGGTTTCATGTTTAAATATGAAAGGTCTGTAGCAAATAACATTAAGGTTGACAATTCTGGATGCTGAGCACCCGTTTTTATATGTTTGGAATAGTTCATAATTAAGAAGGAAACAATGAGCTAACATAAAGAAAACAACTAGGAGAAGCAATGTAGTGCAGCGAATGTTATGTGATAGGTCTCTAACGTGCAGAGAGGGAGGCTGGCTGGAGAAGGCAGGTCAGAGATGAGTAGAGGAGGTGGAGGGCAGCGGAGAGCCTCTAGAGCTCCAGAGGGCCTCCTTGGGCCGCAGGGATGACGATGGAGTGGGACTGGCTGTGCACTTGGGTCCAGGGCCGGGCAGGAGGTGTGGGCACGTGGGAACTAAGACCAGCACGGTGAATGGGCGGAGGCAGTGCGCAGGTGGCTTCGCAGGTGTGGGTCCGCTGTGGGGTCACGGTCACAGTCGCTGGAGCTCTCCCAGCACTTTGTATTTACCCCAAGGGGGCCCTTCAGAAATGGTTATTCCCGATTTCCTTCTGACAAGATTTGATTCCTGGGTGCTGGCCAGAGTCAGAGGAATTCGTCTTCTCGCTGGAGACTTGTTGAGGCTTAAACCAAATTAGGAGCTCTTCTTTCCTATTTCAGGGGTGGCTGCTGGAGTAGACAAGTCAGTGCTCAGCCCCGCGGGGGTTTTAAAACACTTTTGTACGCCCCCAGGTTCTGCTGCTTTTCTCTTCCCACAACCTGCACTTGGGTTCTGCTTCTTGGGAATCTGTCGGGGGACAAGTATGCTTCTCCACCTCCTGCTTTGTACCCCAGAAGCCCTCAAGAATGCCTCAAGCCTTGGTCTGTCTAGGGCAGAGCTGGGCACACAGGTTCTGGAACCAAACTGCCCAGGTTGAAAGTCTTGTCTCTATCCCTGCATAGCTGTGTGACCTTGGGAAAAGTTATTTAACTGCTCTGTACCTCAGTTTCCTCGTCTTCAAAAAAAAGGAGTCATAAAAGTATTGGCTTTGGGAAGCCTGGGTGGCTCAGTTGTTAAGTGTCTGCCTTCGGCTCAGGTCATGATCCCGGGGTCCTGGGATCGAGCCCCACATCAGGCTCCCTGCTCCACAGGAAGCCTGCTTCTCCCTCTCCCACTCCCCCTGCTTGTGTTCCCTCTCTCGCTGTCTCTCTGTCAAATAAACAAATAAAAATCTTAAAAATAAAAAAATGTATTGGCCTCATAGGGTTGTTGTGAGGTTGAGTGGAATTAAGATATGCAAGAACCTCAGAACACATAATAGGTGCACATAGTAGGTGCCCAATAAATGTCAGCTGTGTCCCTCTCCACTAGAGATTAGCATGGAGGGAGCAGAATGACAGCACTCTTTAAACGGCGTTTCTCTCTTCCCCACACTTGTTTAAGGTACACGCCCGTGGGAGACATAGAGTGTTAGAGCAAGAAGTAAAGAGCTAAACTGTGGGCTGCCTCCCACATGGGACGTGGGGTGAGGCCTCTGCAGAATTCTCTGCCATCACCTTCCAGGAAACCTCAACTCAGCAATTTCACAACACAGTCTTAGAATGCAAAGGGCTCTTGGAAATTTTGAAAGATGAAGACCCGAGGCCCAGAGAGGTGTGGTGGCTTACCCCAGGCCCCGGGGCAGGTCCTTTGCCCTTGAGAGTCCAGTAGCAAGGACTCACGGGGAGACCACAGGCTGTGATCAGAGAGACAGGGCCTCAGACCCTGTCTTTGTTACTTGGGGACTGCAATGCTCTACAAGTCTCCCTATCTAGGAAATTTTCTGTCCAGGGTTGCAAGATGATTAGGAGAAATATATGTGTTACAACACGATGGTAACTGGGCTGGGAGGTCCTGCACTCCTCGACGAGGCCCCGAAGGGGCACCCATCCCAGGCACAGAGGTGGAGCCTGCAAGAGGCATGGCGGCCTGGGCTCATTTGAGAGGGCTCCTGCCCAAGAGGGCAGTCTGCAAAGGTGAGGGGTGGCCTGGGGGACAGCAGCTGAAGGAGGGGCTTCCCCTTGCAGGGGGCCCAGCAGGGGAGTCTTAGAAGAACCCAGAAAAGGGTCCCTAAGAGAAAGAATCTGGTTTAAACTTTAGCCAGACCCAGAGGCTGCGAAGCCACCTCACAACAGCATGTCTCAAGGAAGAACTCTCCAGTCGTCTTTCCCTCTCCTTTCCCCCTGCTTGCACTTTGGTCAGGTTGAAAGAGCAGTGGGAAGTGAGGGTAGGAGGACTGCAAGAAAGAGTTGGCTGCTGGGCCTGTCCTGGGAGAAGGGGTAACTGAGGGTTGACGTGTTGAATAATATACTGACTAGACCTTATATTTACTGGCTTGAGACTGTGTTTTGTGACTTAAAATGAACATGGAATTTTTAGTTACTGACAAGTGATCAGGAAAGTCATGAGACCATCTGTGTTTTCAACCAGGGGTAGGAGACAGTATTTACCTCCCAATGAACAGGTCAAAAGGGACCTTGGAAGAGGTTCTTCTCAAACCAAAGCTGTTTCTTTCCTTTTTTTTTTTTTTTTTTTTAAAGATTTATTTATTTGAGAGAGAGGGAGAGTGCGAGCGGGAGGAGGGGCAGAGAGGGAGACAAGCAGACTCCCCACTGAGCAGGGAGCCCAACTTCAGGCTTGATCCCAAGACCCTGAGATCATGATCTGAGCTGAAACCAAGAGTCAGGTGCTTAACCGACTGAGCCACCCAAACCAAAGCTCCTTTTGTAACTATCTCTTGAGTCCTTCGTTTCAATGTATAGTTGACATCCATCAGATGCCCAGCACTGTGCTTGGCACAAGCAGGCACTCAGCAGTGTGTGGATTTAATGACTCATCATCCCTCTTAGACCTCAGGTCCTGGAGTCTGAGAATTTTGCTGCGTTCTATTTGAATTCCCATAGTTCCCGGTACACAGTAGACCCACTCTCAATGCCTGATGAATGAACATAATAAAACTGAATTCTGTGCCAGCCCCACAGCAGCTACCATGACAAATATTACCCTGTCAAGACTGCTGGTAAGGAGGGAGGCAGGGCCAACGCATGCCAACATCACTAACGATTCTGTACTTACATGTGACACTAATTACACCCACGGACTGAGAATCTGCAGCCTAATCTCTGACACTGACAAAGCCTTTTCCCACTCACGTTATTCTCCTTAAATTTCAAAAAGGTCGGGGCCATGGTGGCAGGTATAATTATCTCCCTCTTTTTGCAGATCAGGAAGCTGCAGGTGGGAAAGATTAGGGACCTGGGTGAAGCATTTGGTGAGTTGAGACTGGGAGGAGGTGGCAGACACAGGACTCCTGACTCTAAACGCAAGCTCTGACCTAAAGCCCAAAGTCACAGAAAATGCAACTAACAGAGAAAAGGAGGGGTGGTTTCTCCATCATAAATGGAAGCAGGAGAGAGTAAGAGCAGACTTGCTGGCTAATATATGCGAAGTCTCAGGGCATGGTGAAATTTTATGGTTGATTTATAATCCTCAGAAAATCGGGAGCCATCATGGAAATTCTGACCTAAACAGAGAGACAGCAGGGCAGCATGAACTGCGTGGCTGGCCTTTCAGTCAGGGTGGCGTTGGCAGCAAAGGGATGGTGGTAGGTGTCCAAAACTTAACACAAATGACTTTTTACAACGTGGGTGACTAGGTATGCAAGATAGTGCTCAGGGCAGCTAGAAGGTGGCGCCATTTGCCAAGAGAACTGGGTCAGAGACAGCAGTGTGGGACTCCCCCCATCTCCAGGAGCCAGTTGGAGAGCCCTGGGGGGCGGGGGGAGGCTAATAAAACTGTTGTTTGGGGGGGGAAGATGGCGGAGGAGTAGGGGACCCTCTTTCAACTGGTCCCCGGAATTGAGCTGGTTATCTATCAGACCACTCTAAGCACCCACGAAACCAGCCTGAAATGTAAGAAGATCTGGATCTCTACAAACAGAGTATCACAGGCGGTTGGTTTTGAGGTCAAAGCGGAGAGCCGTTCGGGCAGATATCGGAGGATAAATGACAGCGGGAAGGTGCCTGGCCATGGGGATCCTGCACCGCCGGTGAGTGACAGCCTCGCGCGCTGCGGACGGGCACAGACTCGCAGACCAGTAATGTCGGGAAAGGACTTTAGGGCAGCCCCCGGGGCGGAAACCCGGAGCAGCAGGGTCGCGCCTGTGAACTGCAGCCCCCGGATCGGAAACCTGGAGTGGCGGGGTCGCGCGGGTGAACTGTGAACGGCTGGTGGTTTTAGAAGCACAAAGGGCAGAGATGTGCCCCAACATGGAGGCAGGACTGGGAGCGCTGCGGAGGGGTGCACAACCCAGGCTGTTGCAGTTTATAGCAGCACGGACAGAAATGGAGATGGTGTGGCCTGGAGAGCTCACTGAAGAACAGACTGAGGTCTCTCTGCTCTGAGGCAGAGGGTTGGAAACGGTCTCTTCTGCTCTGACTCGTGGAAGAGACGTGGAAAGCCGCCAGGGAAAGCTGCCAGAGAACAAAAGCCCCAAAGACTGATTCCCACTGAGCCCATCCCCCGCCACAGGGGTGCAGGGCAACTCCGCCCAAACAGGGTTGCCTGAGTAACAGTGCAGCAGGCCCCTCCTGCAGAAGACAGACTGGGAAAACAAGAGGCCAGCAACCCTAAGGTCCCAAGAAAACAGGTGCCTCTTGCTTGGGTTCTGGTCAATAATTTGGACTCTATACATTCCCTCAAACACCCATCATCAGAATGATTAGGAGGAGGAGCCCCCAAAATAGAAAAGACTCAGAGATTATGACTTATGCTGCAGATTTACAAATGGATGCAGATATAACCAAGATGTCGGAGATGGAATTCAGGCTAGCAATTGTGAAGACAATGGCTAGAATGGAGAAATCAATTAATGGCAACATAGAGTCTCTAAGGGCAAAAATGAAAGGTGAATTGGCAGAACTTAAAAATACTATCAATGAGATCCAATCCAATCTAGATAATCTAACAGCTAGGGTAACTGAGGCAGAAGAACGAATAAGCGACCTGGAAGACAATATAATAGATAAAAAGGGAAAAGAGGAGGCCAGGGAAAAACAACTCAGAATCCATGAAAATAGAATCAGAGAAATAAGTGACACCATGAAGCGTTCCAATGTCAGAATAATTGGAATCCCAGAGGGAGTGGAGAGAGAGAGAGGACTAGAAGATGTACTGGAGCAAATCGTAGCTGAGAACTTCCCTAACCTGGGGAATGAAACAAACATTCGAGTCCTAGAGGCAGATAGGACCCCTCCCAAGATCAAGGAAAACAGGCCAACACCCCGGCATGTAATAGAAAACTTGCAAATCTTAGAACCAAGGAAACCATCTTAAGGGCAGTGAGGGGGAAGAGATTCCTTACTTACAGAGGGGGGAACATCAGAATAACGTCAGACCTATCCACAGAGACCTGGCAAGCCAGAAAGGCCTGGCAAGACATATTCAGGGTACTAAATGAGAAGAACATGCAGCCAAGAATACTTTATCCGGCAAGGCTGTCATTTAGAATGGATGGAGAGATGCAGAGCTTCCACGACCGGCAGAAACTGAAAGAATATGTGACCACTAAGCCAGCCCTGCAAGAAATATTAAGGGGGGTTCTATAAAAGGAGAAAGACCCCAAGAGTGATCTACAACAGAAATTTACAGGGACAATCTATAAAAACAACGTCTTCACAGGCAACATGATGACAATTAATTTGTATCTTTCAATAATCACTCTCAACGTGAATGGCCTAAACGCTCCCATAAAACAGCAAAGGGTTGCAGATTGGATAAAAAGACAGGACCCATCCATACGCTGCCTACAAGAGACTCATTTTGAACCTAAAGATACATCCAGACTGAAAGTGAAGGGATGGAGATCCATCTTCCATGCCAGCGGACCTCAAAAGAAAGCTGGGGTAGCAATTCTTATATCAGACAAATTAGATTTTAAACTAAAGTCTGTAATTAGAGACACAGAAGGACACTATATCATTCTTAAAGGGTCTATCCAACAAGAAGATCTAACAATTGTAAATATCTATGCCCCCAACATGAGAGCAGCCATCTACATAAGCCAACTGTTAACCAAAATAAAGAGTCATATCGATAACAATATGTTAATTGTAGGAGATCGCAATACTCCACTCTCAGCAATGGACAGATGATCTAAGCAGAAAATCAACAAGGAAACAAGAGCTTTGAATGATACATTGGACCAGATGGACCTCATAGATATTTACAGAACATTCCACCCTAAAACAACAGAATACTCATTCTTCTCGAGCGCGCATGGAACTTTCTCCAGAAGAGACCACATACTGGGTCACAAATCAGGTCTCAACCGATACCAAAAACTTGAGATTATTCCCTGCATATTCTCAGACCACAATGCTTTAAAACTGGAACTCAATCACAAGAAAAAATTTGGCAGAAATTCAAACACTTGGAAGTTAAAGACCATTCTGCTCAAGAATGTTTGGGTCAACCAGGAAATCAAAGAAGAACTTAAACAATTCATGGAAATCAATGAGAACGAAAACACATCGGTCCAAAACCTATGGGATACTGCAAAGGCGGTCCTAAGGGGAGATACATAGCCATCCAAACCTCACTCAAAAAAATAGAAAAGTCCTGAATTCACCAACTAACTCTACACCTTAAAGAACTAGACAAAAAGCAACAAACGATGCCTAAGCCACTCCTTAGAAGAGAAATAATAAAAATTAGAGCAGAGATCAATGAATTAGAAACCAGAAACACAGCAGATCAGATCAACAAAACTAGAAGTTGGTTCTTTGAAAGAATTAATAAGATCGAGAAACCATTGGCCAGACTTATCCAAAAGAAAAGAGAAAGGACCCAAATTAATAAAATTATGAATGAAAGGGGAGAGATCACGAATAACACCAAGGAAATAGAAACAATTCTTAGAAATTATTATCTACAACTATATGCCAATAAACTGAGCAATCTGGATGAAATGGAGGCCTTCCTGGAAACCTATAAACTGCCAAGACTGAAACAGGAAGAAATTGACAACCTGAATAGGCCAATAACCAGTAACGAGATTGAAGCAGTGATCAAAAACCTCCCAAAAAACAAGAGTCCAGGGCCTGATGGATTCTCTGGGGAATTCTACCAAACATTCAAAGAAGAAATAATACCTATTCTACTGAAGCTGTTTCAAAAAATAGAAACAGAAGGAAAACTTCCAAACTCATTCTATGAGGCCAGCATTACCTTAATCCCCAAACCAGGCAAAGACCTCATCAAAAAGGAGAATTTCAGATAGATATCCCTGATGAATATGGATTCCAAAATCCTCAACAAAATCCTAGCTAATAGGATCCAACAGTACATTAAAAGGATCGTCCACCACGACCAAGTGGGATTTATCTCCGGGATGCAAGGGTGGTTCAACATTCGCAAATCAAACAATGTGATAGAACACATTAATAAGAGGAGGGAGAAGAACCATATGGTCCTCTCAATTGATGCAGAAAGAGCATTTGACAAAATACAACATCCTTTCCTGATTAAAACTCTCCAGAGTATAGGGATAGAGGGAACATTCCTCAAGTTCATAAAATTCATCTATGAAAAACCCACAGCGAATATCATCCTCAATGGGGAAAAGCTGAGAGTCTTTCCCTTAAGATCAGGAACACGTCAAGGATGCCCACTCTCGCCCCTATTGTTCAACATAGTACTAGATGTCCTAGCAACAGCAATCAGACAACAAAAAGAAATAAAAGGTATTCAAATTGGCAAAGAAGAAAGTCAAACTCTCTCTTTTCGCAGATGACGTGATACTTTATGTGGAAAACCCAAAAGACTCCACCCCCAAATTACTAGAACTCATCCAGCAATTCAGTAATGTGGCAGGATACAAAATTAATGCACAGAAATCAGTTGCTTTCTTATACACCAACAACGCAACTGGGGGAGAGAAATTAGAGAAACGATTCCATTTACAACAGCACCAAAAACCATAAGATACCTTGGAATAAACCTAACCAAAGAGGTAAAGGATCTATACTCTAGGAACTACAAAACACTCATGAAAGAAATTGAAGAAGACACAAAAAGATGGAAAAATATTCCATGCTCATGGATCAGAATAATAAACATTGTTAAAATGTCTATGCTACCCAGAGCAATCTCTACCTTCAATGCCATCCCAATCAAAATTCCAATGACATTTTTCAAAGTGCTGGAACAAACAATCCTAAAAATTTCTATGGAATCAGAAAAGACCCCGAATCACCAAGGAAATGTTGAAAAAGAAAAACAAAGCTGGGGGCATCACGTTGCCCGATTTCAAGCTATATTACAAAGCTGTGATCACCAAGACAGCACGGTACTGGCACAAAAACAGACATACAGACCAATGGAACAGAATAGAGAACCCAGATATGGACCCTCAACTCTATGGTCAAATAATCTTTGACAAAGCAGGAAAAAACATGCAATGGAAAAAAGACAGTCTCTTCAATAAATGGTGCTGGGAAAATTGGACAGCCACATGCAGAAGAATGAAACTTGACCATTCTCTAACACCATTCACAAAGATAAACTCAAAGTGGATGAAAGACCTCAATGTGAGACAGGACTCCATCCAAATCCTAGAGGAGAACATAGGCAGTAACCTCTTTGACATCACCCACAGCAACTTCTTTCAAGATACATCTCCAAAAGCTAGTGAAACAAAAGCAAAAATGAACTTTTGGGACTTCATCAAGATAAAAAGCTTCTGCACAACAAAGGAAACAGTCAACAAAACAAAGAGGCAACCCACAGAATGGGAGAACATATTTGCAAATGACACTACAGATAAAGGGCTGGTATCCAAGATCTATAAAGAACTTCTCAAACTCAACACCCAAAAAACAAATAATCAAGTCAAAAAATGGGCAGAAGACATGATAAGACACTTCCCTGAAGAAGACATACAAATGGCTAACAGACACATGAAAAAATGTTCATCGTCATTAGCCATCAGGGAAATCCAAATCAAAACCACATTGAGATACCACCTTACACCAGTTAGAATGGCAAAAATGGACAGGGAAAGAAACAACAAATGTTGGAGAGGTTGTGGAGAAAGGGGAACCCTCTTACACTGTTGGTGGGAATGCAAGTTGGTACAGCCACTTTGGAAAACAGTGTGGAGGTTCCTCAAAAATTTAAAAATAGAGCTACCGTATGACCCAGCAATTGCACTCCTGGGTATTTACCCCAAAGACACAGATGTCGTGAAAAGAAGGGCCATATGCACCCCAATGTTCATAGCAGCAATGTCCGCAATAGCCAAACCGTGGAAAGAGGCGAGATGCCCTTCAACAGATGAATGGATAAAGAAGATGTGGTCCATATAGACAATGGAATATTACTCAGCCATCAGAAAGGATGAATACCCAACTTTTACATCAACATGGATGGGACTGGAGGAGATTATGCTGAGTGAAATAAGTCAAGCAGAGAAAGTCAATTATCATATGGTTTCACTTATTTGTGGAACATAAGGAATAGCATGGAGGACACTAGGAGAAGGAAGGGAAAAATGTGGGGGGGGAATTGGAGGGAGAGATGAACCATGAGAGACTATGGACTCTGAGAAACAAACAGGGTTTTAGAGGGGAGGAGGGGGGGATTGCTTAGCCCGGTGATGGGTATTAAGGAGGGCACGTCCTGCAGGGAGCACTGGGTGTTATACGAAAACAATGGATTGTGGATCACCACATCAAAAACTAATGATGTATTGTATGGTGACTAACATAACATAATAAAATTAAAAAACCCCCCAAAACCCAAAAAGCCAAACTGTTGTTTCGCCAGTGGTGGGGCACAGGCCACCACCTGACCCTTGGAAGTGAAGTAGGTGGCCAGTATGTACTGCCCGCTCTTGGCCCCAGCCAGACAAGTCTGCTAAGCCACGATGGCTTAGGGAACTGGGCTCCGTGGATGGCTGCTGCTTCTCTTTAGGCTTTGCACTGCTCAGAGATAATGATGAGCCCTGACAGATAGGGGTATGGCTGGAGGCTTGGGAGATCAGAGAATTCCACCCTCTCATTTTACAGATGAGGAGCCTCAGAGCAAAAGGGATTGCTGCAGGGCATGGAGCAGCTAGCAGTCAGAAGTGAAAACAGACGTTGGGGTTGGATGTACTTGGTGTCTTCGTGTCCTTGAAGCGGGGGTAACGTGACCACCTGCTCACCAGAGTTAGGGAAGGGAATCTGGCCTGTTCCGTGTGTCTGCAAGGACACGTCAGTTTGACCTAATCTCTTCATTTAACAGTTGAGGAACCTGAGGTTCAGAGAGGTGGGGTAACTTATCCAAGATCACATAGCAACTTAGTGATGTTTACTCTATTTCTACTGTATGGATAGTACTCTCTCAGTCTTTTTGTACCATGGCTTTCTTTTCTGAACCTCAAGCTCCATGTGGTTCAATAGGATTTGGGATCTGATGCCAAGTGCAAAAGGAAATGACGGTAAAATGGAGTAGGTACAGAGATATTGGTCATTCTGGAACTTTTAAAATGATGTTTGAGGAAATAGGATAAAATGTTGGAAATCAGGACTATAAAGTGAAAAAAAAAAAAACCCAACCCAGTAGTTACTCTTATGGGTTGAATTGGGTACCACTCCAAAGACAGGTTGAAGTCCTAATCCCCAGTGCCTGTGAATGTGACCTTATTTGGAAGTAAGATCTTTGCAGATGTCATCAAGTCAAGAGGAGGTCATTAGGGTGGGCCCCAGGTCAGTGTGACTGGCGTCCATATAAGGACATTTGGACACAGATACACGGGGAAAGTGAAGACAGAGATGGGAGTGATGCATCTACAAGCCAGGGAATGCCAAGGATGCCAGCCACCACTGGAAGGTAGGAGAGACGTTTGGAACAGAACCTCCCTCACATGCCAGCAGGAACCAACCCTGCTGATACCTACATTTCCAACTTCCAGCTTCCAGAACAGAAGAGAATACAGTTCTGCGGTTTAACCCACCCAGTTTGTGGTGCTTTGTTCTGGTAGCCCCAGCGAACTAATATAGCTACCTTTTAACTGATTACTTTGCTGGGTCCTTCCATTTGTTGATGTAGCCAGTATTTCCTGTGTATCCATTGTGTGCCAGGCACTATCCTGGGCACCAGAGAAAGATCAGGGAGTGAGAGATGCTCATTCCTTCCTTCCTGAAGCTTGCGTTCTACTGACCTCTATTATCTCCCAGAGTCCTCACAATGTCCTGTGGGATAGGAATCATTCTCTGGCAACTCAGACATAAGGAAACTCGCTCTGGGGGTTAGTAACTGGGCCCAGGCCTCACTTCTGGTAAGGGTAAAGCTGCGCCCGGGCTTGGCTCTGTCTGGGGCATGGCCCTGCACTCACCCGTCACTCTGTTCTACCTCATTTACTTTGTGTGCACGTGACGGCCCAGAGAGACTCCTGGGGCAAAGGAGGGTGAGACTGGCAGGCGTGTGGTTCCCAGAGGCACAGAGTGGGCCCTAAGTCATGTTCCAGTCAGGAAACTATGCCTCAGCCTCTGGCCTTGAGGGGCCCTACTTTTAGCTGTGTGGGGAAGAGACCCCTCACTCCTGCTCTGTCTCCAGAGGTCTGGAGCCTCCAGCCACCTGAGGATGCGGAGGGAAGCCCAGTTTGGGGGAGGAGGTAAAACCATGGCCCTGGCAGCTAACAGCTAGGCCGTAGTACTCTCACCTGCTCTGAACAAGCACACAGTCTCAGCGATAACCAGACAGGGTCACTAAGTGATCCTGGTGGAAAGAGACAGAGACGAGACCTGCTGTAATCATAGGGGAACAGAGAGGCCAGGATGCTCCGCAGCCACAAAACTCAACGTCCCCCACCCCCTTACAGCCTGCACAGGTGACGAGGTTTCCTGCTGCTTACTAACGCCTGCTTCCTCCCTCCCATCTCCTGGATAAAACCTGAAAGATACCCACTCATCATACCGCCCCCAATTTCTGGCAGCATCAGATGCAGAGCAAATCCTTGCTCTGAACCTTTTCCCCAGATCACCCAGCACAAGCCCAGACCTCAAAATAAGTCCTTCCAACTCCCTCTTCCCAGGTTCTCCTTTGCTGCAGCAAGCTAATAAACCTGACTTTGTCCACCGAGAGATGTGTTCTCAGTGGTCTGTCTGGCTTTAGCAGGTGCATGCCTCACCAGGAACTCTGGGGGTTGGCACTGGGGGCCCCTCCCACTGGGTGTGGCTCTTGCTGAACCCTCAGCTCTTCAAGTAGTACTTGGAACTGGAGGTTCCTGGAGGGTATCACCCTGCAGGGGACAGGGACCCAGCCCAAAATCCTGCGGAAAGCACTGATGCTGGCAGGAGTTTGCAGAGGAGGCGTCCTCCCACCCATGCTGGAGTGGTGCACCTCGGGGAGCTCCTGAACTCTGCTCAGATACAGACGTTCTGCCTCAAGGACCGACTGCTCAGCACATTTTTCTGAGCATTGAAATCACTGAAAAAGAAAAGTAGAAATCCCTGGGGCAGGGGAGGGGGTGCTGCACCATTTCCTGGCAGCAAAGCTATTAAACTTTCAAGTCCTAGTCCTGAGCTGCCTGACAAGCTGGAAGCCGCCCAGCCTCACGCATCCTAGCTACAGCAGTTAGTTCCAGTTAAAGTGTGCTTGGCTAAGGATCAATCACGGTTTCCGACAGTTTTTTCCAAATTAAAAGAGAGAGAAGAGGAGAAAAAGGAAGCATATCTTGGTGTTTAAACTCCTCACAGAGAGCAGCTCTTGTTCACCATGACTGTCTTATCAAACAGTGGGCACTCAAAGTATATACCCTTTTAGGACCTGGGGTCTGAGGCAGGACTGACCTTGGTCTTATAAATGAGGACCACAGGAGGCTTTTCATAATACTTTGGGGGTGGAAATAACATCGAGTGGGTCCTGGCGGGGACGCTAATTCAAAGGGGGAACTTAATCTCTGTAGGCCTCAGTTTCTTTGTCTATAAAATGGGGGTTATGGGCTGAAATGTGTCCCCCTCAGATTCACATGTTGGAGTCCCAACTCCCAGGACCTCAGAACACGGTTGCAGATAGAGCCTTTAAAGAGGTGATTACATTAAAATGATGCTCTGAGGGTGGGGCCCCAATCCAGTTCCACCGGTTGTGAGAAGAGGAAATTTGGGCACAGATGTACAGAGGGAAGACCCTGTGAAGACACAGGGAGAAAATGGCCATCAACAAACCATGGAGAGAGGCCTCAGAAAAAACCCACAACCCTGCTGACACCTCCATCTCAGACTGCCAGCCTCCAGACCCTGAGGGAATAACGTCCGTTGTCGGAACCAGCCCTCACACTAATTCAGTGGGCATAATCCCAGCATCCTGGGTGACACAGACGTTGTCGAGAAAATCAAGGACACGGTGAATGAAAGTTCTTGTTAGTCCTTGTGTCATGCAAAATGAGTGTGTGCCCGAGGCCTGCCATTCATAGTGAGAGTGTGGACCGTGTCATGATCATGGTCTTGTCACAGTACACGGTTTTGTTAGGAGACCTTGGGGGGAAATCTGTAGAACCCCCAGAGTACCTGTGCCTGCTCCAGGGGGTGGCTGGGATGTGGGCCAAAACCCCAGGAATTCGGGGTTAGTGCCTGGCAGGGCTGGCCTTAGGGTGCAGACTCTGCACCGGGGGTCCCTGGGCTCACTCCCCGTCACCTGCAGGTGGTCTGAAATATCACCAGAAGCAATTCACTTCCCAAGCAAAGCTCCTTAGGGACAGGGCCAGTGAACTCCCAAGATGCCCCAGGGCTTCACCTCCTTGTCTCATTTACTCCTCACAACCCCGCAGGAGAGTTTTCACCTTCATTATGCAGATACACCGAGGCTCTAAGTTAAGAGGCCCAGGTTTCCTTGGCAAGTAACTAATAATAAATCCAGGTGTGAGATCAGCTTCCTCTCAGAGTTGGCTGGGAGTGGGCCTGAGGAAGGGACTCTTACCTGCCTAGTGGGAAGGAAGAGGAAGGCGTGGCCCAATTGCAGGCTGGGGATGATGCCTGGAAGTGCTCTGGGCAGCAGGGCCAGAAGGAGGGGGTGTGAAGGGGTGCAAGGAGCGAGGGGGCGTGCAGGGAGGGGCAGGGTGCTGGTGAGGGCTGGCAGGTGCGGGCACTCAGAATTCAGGCACAGTTCTTTGCCTCTTGTCCAACTTTGCCCTGAGTCTCCTGAAGGAGCCTTTCTAACTTCATTTCTCCATACTGTGGTGTTTCCTCTGACATATTTATTTTATTTTATTTTTTTTTAAGATTTTATTTATTTATTTATTAGAGAGCGAGCGAGAGAGAAACAGCATGAGGAGAGGGTCAGAGGGAGAAGCAGGCTCCCCGCTGAGCCGGGAGCCCGATGTGGGACTTGATCCCAGGACCCTGGGATCATGACCCGAGCCGAAGGCAGTCGCCCAACCAACTAAGCCACCCAGGCGCCCTCCTCTGACACATTTAGATGGTTATTCATTGGCCCTCGAAAAATATAAATAAAAATTACAAGTTGTTTTCTGATAGCAAGTTGGTTTTGTGATGGAGTTTTCCACTCCCTGTGCTCGGCTTTTCATTACCCACTGATAACAGCTGAAGTAACTTCTCATTTCTGCTGAATAATGCATTTGTGACCGTCAGCTCTATTAGCTCGTTTACAACCCAATAAATGAGTCTTTATGTGCATTTCCCCAGCCAGACGATGATAAACTAGGTTTTATTTCCCTAAATTGAGTCCTCGACTTCAGGGGATCTGCATAAACCCTCTGGAGGAACACGGACCCTGCGTAACATTCTGCTTGGTTCACCCATTCTTTCGATAATTCCCTGTAAAGAGCCACCACGTTTGTCCTCGGCATTTGTGCCCGCTCCCTGGATTAAATTTTAATTTAGTTCTTCTGGAGAGTGTAGCCCACTATGAGGGCTTTTCTATTGCTCCTATATGTGCTAATTTAATTTGTTGGGTTTTTGCTTTGAGAGGAGAGTGTGCAGATGAGTCTTCTCCTCTCCCCCCTGGGACATGTCAGTAGCTTCTGTGAGGCTGTGAGGGCTTCACCTGCCCTGGGCCTGGTTGGAACACCCTCATTCCCGCCCCAGGTCGCTGGCAGGAGTTTTATTTATTACTTCATTTTTTAAAACCTAGGGAAAACATCCCCACCCTGCAAAAAGTACACCTAGTGCAAAGTACACCTGCTCCTACTCTTGTCTCCAGTCCTCACCGGAAGCATGCTTTGCTACCACCCCTTCTATATGTTTCCAGACAGTCTGCTCCCCCACATTACAGAGACCCAAACAGTAGCAGAGCATACATGGGGGTTCACAGCCTGCCTTTTTACTCAAATATGTATATATATGTGCTAGTCACACTTCAGTATATAACAAGCTTCCTTATTCTTTTTTTTTTTTTACAGCTGCAGAGGATTCTGCTGTGTTATTTAGTTGTATTAGACATTGAGGTTGTTGCTTGTATTTCAATGTGGCGTGGGATTTTAAGGGAGCTCCCTGCCTGTAACTTCAGGGTTCCTATTGAAAATCTTAAGTCTGGTTCTGTATTCAGCCTTGGCTGCCCATTTGTTGGTTGCCTTTTGCGGGCCGTGGCATGCCCACTCCGTGCTGGGTCTCGGAATAAAGAGGTGAGGGGGACAGAGCAGAGACCGGGAGGCGCTTGGTGCTTAGTGGTGAGAATGAAAATTCTAGGCATAAATGACGTCATCTAGCCCCACACACTAAGACACCTGACCACACTCTGGCATGGCTTCTGTTGGCCCCAGACCAGGTCCCTAGCATGAACCTAGCCCCCTTAACATGCTTGCTTGAGAAATGTCAATGCTGCCAAAAGAATCTACTGTTCCATTCCAGCTAAAACCTGACAAGAGGCCCCTGACCTCCCTTTTCCTTGGCAGTTATTTTAGGAAACTTAGAACTGTAAATCCTTTCTCTGCCCCTAGGAGATGTAAATCTTCTACAACCCAGAATCTTTCCTCAAGGACCTGGGAACAATCTCTGTGAAATGCTTACTTCTGGCGAGACAGCTCCCTCCCAGCTCCCGTGGGAGGGTGGGATGCTGACTCTGGTGGGCATCTTCCTCTAATTTGCTCCTGTCATAAAGCTATGAGAAGTGTGTTTCTCCTCTGGATAAGCACCAATTAGCAAACACAGATGACCTAATCACATAGACCATCCCCTCCCTTAAACTCCTTCTGTAATTTTCCTTTAGCACACCCAGCATTTAAAAAGCCTTCTGTCTTTTGTTTCAGTGGAGTTGAGCTCATTCTATACTGAAATGTCTCTCCCCTACTGCAGTAGTCTGAATAAAATATGTCTTGCCGACTTTAACAAGTGTTCAGTGCAAAATTTCTCTTTGACAGTTGAGAAATCTGCCCCATGCATAGACTGCTCTGCAGATGGTCAGACTGGATCCTGACTCCCAACCCTTGTCCATGCTGGCCCCCGGTCTGAAGGGCCATTTTCTGGCATGTTCTTTGGGTGCCACATTTAGACTCAACCTCCTGGGGTACTCTCACTGAGGACCAGTCAATATCCTGTCTCTTCTCTAAACTCCTGCAGCATGGGTGGGTTGAACAACTCATGAATACATGTATGTAAACACAGTTGTTTATGTTACTACTCAATGTCTGTAGCTTCTCATGTATTCAATTCCACAAACTTAATTGGGCATTGATTATGCATGTGGCAATTTACATACATTATTTCATCCATATACCCATCACCCAGTTCCAATGATTACAAATGCATGGCCTGTTTTGTTTCACTTATTTCTACTCTGCCTTGGATTATTTTGAACAAATCCCAGATATCATTATTTCTTCTTCCGATATTCCGATATTATTATTCTTCTTCCGATATTTCATACTGTCTTGTTAAATTCTAAAGATGCTTTAAAAAAATAAATTTTGGGGCACCTGGGTGGCTCAGTCGGTTAGGTGTCAGACTCTTGATTTCAGCTCAGGTCATAATCTCAGGGTCCTGGGATCAAGTCTGTGTCTGGCTCCCTGCTCAGTGGGGAGTCTGCTTCTCCGTCTGCTCCTCCCCCTGCTTGTGCGCACACGCTCTCTCTCTGTCTCACTCTCAAATAAATAAATAAATCTTTTTTTTTAATTTAAAAAAATTTTTTTTATTTTAAGATTTTTATTTATTTATTTGAGAGAGAGAGAATGAGAGAGAGCACATGAGAGGGGGGAGGGTCAGAGGGAGAAGCAGACTCCCCGCCGAGCAGGGAGCCCGATGTGGGACTCGATCCAGGGACTCTAGGATCATGACCTGAGCTGAAGGCAGTCGCTTAACCAACTGAGCCACTCGGGCGCCCTAAATAAATAAATCTTATGGTGAAAAATAAATAAATAATAAATAAATAATAAATATAAATAAATAAATAAATCTTTAACAAAATAAAAAATAACTTTCAAAAATCTAAAAATAACATCTAAACATTAATAACAATTCCTCAAATACCTAATTTATCTTTCCTCAGTTGTCTATTTTTTACAGTTTGCTTGAATAGTGGTTCAAATAATGTCCATTTCAGTGGGTTGATATGTCAATTTAATCTCTTTTAATTTATAGGCTTCTCCCTCACCTCCTTATTTGTCCCTTGCAATGTTTGCTTGTTGAAACAATTGGGTGTTTAGTTTTATAGTTTCCTAACAGTCTGGGTCTTGCTGATTCCATCCCAGTGGCATCATTTCACATGTTCATCTGACCTCTGTATTTTCTGTAAATTAGTAATTTTATTTTGAGGCTCAATCACATTCAGTTTTCTTTTTCTTTTTCTGTCAAGACTATGTCATAGGTGATGTTGTATACTCCACCAGGAAGTATACACGTCTGCTGGTCTCTCTTTTTTGATATTAGTAGCCATTTGATGATTGTTATTGCCTAGATCCATTATTTTATTATGGTTGCAAAGTGTTGATATTTGAATTCTATTTTAATGATTAATATTAGTTATAAATATAAATAAAATAGTTAATAGTTACATTATTTGTTTCTTGGTGTAATATTTCTATAAAAGGGTAATTCTTCTCTTCAGTTCTTTTTCTTTAAAAAATGATGATGGATCCTCAGTTCTTATAGGAAAGGCAGGAAAAATTCCTAATTCCTTCTCATTATTTACCAGTTTCAAAATAATGAGTTGGTTCCCCAGCAGACTCCAAGGCAACTAATAAGTGGGATTTTTTTTGTATTATACTGAACTCACTGATTTAACATATTTGATGTGTTTCAATCCATAGCAGTTAGTATTCTTTTTTTTTTTAGCAGTTAATATTCTTATTGATACGTAG
Organism: Mirounga angustirostris; assembly: GCF_029215605.1. NCBI lineage: Eukaryota > Metazoa > Chordata > Mammalia > Carnivora > Phocidae > Mirounga > Mirounga angustirostris. Next base: position 126,101,811 of record NW_026991709.1, read on the forward strand.
CCATCTTTGATTAGTGGGAGCTTATTCAAATTGCTCCTAAGTCTTTTGACATGACTCTAGAAGTTTTTTATAGCTCCCTTGGTTTTGGTATAATGAGATGTTTCAGATTCATCTCTTACACTTACTGCTCCCAAACCTTGATTCAGCCATTTCTCTAACTAAGGAGCCTCAGTTCTTCTAATGAAGATGGTAGTTAGTGACCAAAATCTGAGGCTAAAAATGCTCATTGCCACTGGGTTGGCAATTGTTTCTAGTTCTTTTCATTGGATGGAACTAGGAAATGGGTATACATTTATTTTAGGATCACATACACCATGATTTTATACTGATAATTCCAATTCAAATTCAGGACTAGAGAATTGTCACTAAATTTAATCTGCCTTACAAGTGTATCTCCTTTTACCAATACTAAAAGTCTCAATTCTCAATGACACAAATATAATTACTCTTTGGCTTTATCCCACAGTACACACACACACACACACACACACACCAGTGTTAGAATAATATGAACAATGCCACCAACAATATGATTACTGAAAATGACTTAAGATTCTTTTTTCAGTACCCTTTTGCATCCCACTAGAGATGTACAAATGACTGTGGTTTAAAAGTCACTTTTATAATTCTGTAAAATACTTCCATGGTTCCAAAGTCATCTCCATGTAATAAGATAAATTGAAAGAATTCTAGTGTCTATTCCTTTCCCTTCTACCCTATTCCCTCCCTTCTCCTGTAAGTGATCATTTAAAAACATTTGTGGTTGGTTTTTCCAGTTACAAGTGAATATGTATGCATACCTTCCTCTTTCTCAGATAAATGGTAGGATGAAATACACACTCTCTCCATGTTGCTTTTCAGCTCAACACTATATCCTAGAGATCATCACTCCATAATACTTACAGAGCCCTTCCTCTTTCTTTTTGTGGATGTAGCATTGCTTATTCAGCTAGCCCCTATTGCTAGGTATTTGTGTTTTTTCCAGTCTTTTGGCATTATGGATATGATTGAAATGAACAGCCTTGTGCATACTTCTTGTTTGCATTTTTGCCAGTGTGTCATCAGGAGAGATTCCTAGAGGTGGGATTGCTGGATTAAATTACATGTACATAAATGCATATACAGTTTGTCTAGATATTGCCAAGTTCTTCTCTGTAGACACTGTAACATGTTTTTCCCCATCAGCACTGTGGAATTGGCTGTTTCCCTAGCACTTCACCAACAAAACAGATTGATGCACTTTAGGAGTTTTGCCAATCTGATAAGTGAAAATGGTATCTCAGGTAGGTTTTTGTTTTGTTTTGTTCATATTTCTCTTCTTAGGAGTGAAGTTGCATATCTTTTTATGGAGGTAAGAGCCACTTTCATTTATTTTTATTTTTTATTTTTTTAAAGATTTTATTTATGTCAATTCCTAGTTTATATCTCCAGCCTACCTAACAGTAAGCACGTTGTCGGCTTTTATTTTAAAACTGCAAATTCTAAATGCTGTTTATAGAGTAGGGACATTAACCCTTTGCATTCAGATTTGCAAATACTTCTGTTTAGTTTGTCATTTATCTGTTAGTTTTGCTTATGGTGTTATTTTGTAACACAAAATTTAAAAATTTTTGGTAATCAAATTTATCGATATTTCGTTTATTGCTTTTAGATTTTGAATTATATCAAGGAAAACTTCTTTCACACCCAGATTATAAAGGAATTCAGTCATGCATTCTACTTGTATGGTTTCCTTTTTCACACTTACATCTAGGATACATTTGGAATTGATTTAGGGTACAGTGAAGAAGGATGGATCCAGTTTTATTTTCCTTATGACTATCCAGTTACCTGAATACCATTTATTAAAAAGTCCGTCCTTTCCTCCATTGATTTCAAATGCTGCATTTATCAATACTAAGTTTCTGTATGGAGCAGGGCTTATTTTTGAATTTTATATTTTGTTCCCTTGCTCTTTCCATCTTTTATGCACCAACATGAAACTGCTTTCCGAGTGAGACTCTAGTATGTTGCAATGTCTGGGTGTCCCTCCTTGCCCTCCTCTTTCAGTTCTTCTTTTCAGCTATTCTTGCCTTTTTGTTTTTACAAATGAAAATTTGTAATAAACCCTTCTAGTTCTAAAAAAAATCCCTATGATATTTTAAAAATTAGGATTGCCTTAAATTTATAAATTAGGGAGAACTGACATTTTTCTTGAGTCTATATTCAAGCACATGGTATTTCTTTACATTTGTCCTTTCAGGAGAATTTTATTATTGTTTCATATAAAATTTTGGACATTTCTTGTTAAGTTTATTTAGAGGTATTTTATTTTTTGCTATCATAAATGAGATGGTAGCCACTTATATATTAAATTAATATATGTATATATGTGTGTGTATATATATATATATTTAGCATAGGTCTTTAATGTTATTTTATAACCTGCTACTTTACTAAATTATCTTATTGTCTGTTGTAGTTTTCACATGGATCCTTTTGGGCTTTCCAGAAAGACCAACATTTTCCCTTTTTCTCTCCGATCTTTATACCTCCAATTGCTTTCTCTTGTCTGGCATTAATGACTGCCTCTGACCAATGGTTTTTTTTTTATTTTTTTAAAGATTAAAAAAAAAATATTTATTTGACAGAGAGAGGGCGAGAGAGCACAAGTAGGCAGGGCGGCAGGCAGAAGGAGAGGGAGAAACAGGCTTCCTCCTGAGCAGGGAGCCCGATGCGGGGCTCCATCCCAGGACCCTGGGCTGACACTTAACCGACTAAGCCACCCAGGCGCCCCCTGCCTCTGACCAATGTTACATCACAGTAGAGATAGAGGGCATTCTTATTTTGTTCTTAATTTCTACGGGAAGTCCTCTAGTACTTCTTCCTTAGCTATTTCATCATGTCAAGAAAGTCTCCAAACATCCTTATTATCCAGGTAAGAAATCAAGATGTAGCAAGATCAGCAAAGACCTTGCTGGGTCCGAGTGTGACCTACAGACTCTCTGGCTTCAGAATCCTCAGTCTTTGTAGCACATTCCCTATTTTTCATTACCAGGACTCCCCTGTCCTCTACTCTTCAACATGGCCCTCATATTTTAAGAGATCTTAAGAGACTAAAGAGTGTCCCCCAGTGAGAGCACTTACTCTCTCCCCTGTCTTCTGTGGCAGATATATTCTACTGTGTTTCTGCATGGATATACTCTACTTAGCAAAGCAAGACCCTCCCTACCCCCACCCAGGAAATCAAAAACTACCCTTCTTAGAAAGCAATTTGGTGACCACCTATATTACTCCACCAAGACCCTTGGGAGCAGCTTCATGCCTCCTTCTCTTCCCTGCTCCATCAAAAGATTTCTTCCAATCTCATATGTCACTCTCCCTGAGAGGAATTCTCCTGAATACATTTTTTTTTCTCTGTATAGTTACATTTGAAATGATACTTTAGTGTCCCTTATAACTTGGCTAACAAAGTAACTACCTTACTGACCTGCTCTGGCCAAACAAAGTGCATGTACAGTATTAAGAAATAGATGGGGATGGGGCACCTGGGTGGCTCAGTTAGTTAAACGTCTGCCTTCGGCTCAGGTCATGATCCCAGGACCCTGGGATCGAGCCCTGCATCGGGCTCCCAGTTCAGCAGGGAGCCTGTTTCTCCCTCTCCCTCTGCCCCCACTCGTGCTTTCTCTCTTCCTCACTCTCTCTCAAATAAATAAATAAAATCTTAAAAAAAAAAAAAAGAAATAGATGGGGTGGTTTATCTTGGGTAAATGTATTCAGGCTGTTGCAGATAAATAGCTCATGGTTCTTTCTCTCTCCCCCTTTCAGGGACACCAGGTTGTGAATCAAGAACAATGGTCCTGTTGCCTTCTTCTTATTCAGGGTTGGTGGGGGGTTGGGGCTGGAGTGGGAGGGGGGTGGGCGGTTAGTTCTTGTTTGTTTCTTTCTTGCTTTTTTTTTTTTAGAAAGCTGCTAGGACTACAGGTTCTGTGGGGAGAGAGCTGGCCCTCACCTGGATTGCCTGAGTTTCCAGCAGTTTCCCCAAATAGGCTGATCCCCAGAGTCTGAGCTCTCTCTCTGCAAGGGACAGAAAGAGGAACTGTGAACAGCAGGAAAGATATTCAAATCAGGTCCATTTTAAATTCTAATTCTCTTGCCTTTCAATAATTTTGATTTCCCTTTCCTCCAGCTAACAACCTCTGCTGTCTGAGATGTAAGCTGCTGTTTTCTCCCATGGAGACAAATAATTGCAGTGGAACCGAAGCCTCCAGGTTCCCCTTTCTCTCCCAGACAGCATCTGTCTGGCCTTGGCCTTGGTTTACTCCTTCTCCTTGTGCATTGAGACTCCACGTCCCTCCTCTGTCCCCACTTTCCCTTTATCTGCAGCTCCAAGGCAAGGAGGCTGCCTAATTCCAAGCTTGCAGTTTGGCATATTTGAAGATGAAAGGGCCTGATGTTGCCGCTGGAGCTTACTATGAGCACCATTCACTTGGCAAGAAAGGGCAGGAGCATTTGGCAAAGCAGGAGAGGGAAAGAACCACTTTCTATCCGAGCACAGGGCAGGGACTGTGCCCTCCTTGGCTTCCATGGCCACCTGGGAGTTTTCCTGTCTGTTTTTACTGCTTAGCAGAAGTGTCTGAGAGTTTCTAACACAACAGAGGAGTGAGGAGAGAGAGGTTTGGAAGTGAAAAGGAACTTCATATACAGTACCCCTAGCCAGGATTGGCTACATGATTGTGGGTCCTGGTGCAAAATGAAAACGTGGAGCTCCTTGTTCAAAAGGCAGGGGGAAAGGTGCCTCAAAAGATGGTAAAATATAAGTAAGTAAGTAAATAAATAAATAAATAAATGTGGTAAAATATGAAGCTTTATGGTTTTTTTCTTGATTTGTCATGGTAATTTTTGCTATTTAATCTTGCACATCCTCAGACACAAGGATACTCAACGAGGCAAAAGGAAACTCTCCTAGGCACCCCCCCCCCCACCGGGGGCCCTGCCCCACCATTTGGGGCACTGTGTGGCCCACCAACTGCTGGGTGACCCTTCCTGCCAGCGACAGCACTGACGCGCCTTGTCCTGGTGAGTTGGGGGGAGGCGAGGAGTGAAGCCGGGCATCTCCCTTTCCCACAGACTGGCCACTCCAACCCATGGAGGATAGGTAATCCTAAGAGTACTGAACCCCAGTGCCACTCTGGAGGTACCTGGATCAAGGGTGGACAAAAGGCTTGCCCTTCTGTTCTAGTCGCTTGACAAGTGCACTGTGGTGCTTCCAGCCCTGGATCCATGCCCCACCCAGAGAAGCAAACCTGACCCTCCCTGGGTCTGTGACCAGGCCCTTGCTGGAGGTGGGGGTGGGTGGGTGGAGGTGAAGAGGGGCTTGGGGTTCCTGGGGTCGTGGGCCTGGGCAGCTGAGAGCTTTGGCTTTCTGGAGCCCAGAAACTCTTAGCATGGCATGGCTGCCTCTGAAGCCCGTCTGAGGGGAAGGCAGCACTTTCTGAAATAAATGAATTGCTGGTAGTCTGTTCTCCAAGTCTAGGTTAGAGGCCCTGGTGGGGGTGCCCCTCCTGCACTTCTATGGGGACTGGGCTGGTGGGTGGGTCTAGGGCTCCATGACAAAGCACCCTGGAATGCAGTGGGGCCCCCATTCCCCAGTGGGAAAGGCTTTGTTTCTGAGTAGCCAGAAGTTGGGCCTGTCGTTTGGGGGCAGATGGGGCTTGGGAGGGAGCTGTCATCTTGTGGCTGTTGGGTGAAGAGGATTCTGTTAGGGGTGGAGAGAGGAAGAAAGGGTCCAGCCAAGGCCCTGAAGGGGGGCTGTGGCCTCCAGAGGCAAGTCCCTTGGCCAGAGACCTTGCCCCTAGAGGACTGGCACTCTGACTCAGGATGGCCTGCTGCATGTGCACAGTACTTCACAGTTCTTATGCCCCCCCCTTTTTTTAGAGAGAGAGAGCGAGCATGTGTGAGCAGGGGTGGGGGTAAAGGGAGAGGGAGAGGGAGAATCTTAAACAGGTTCCACGCCCAGCATGGAGCCCAATGTGGGGCTTGATCTCACAACCCTGAGATCATGACCTGAGCCAAAATCAAGAGTCAGACGCTTAACCAACTGAACCACCCAGGCGCCCTTCTCTAATGCTCTTTTTTCACATCTTATTTCATTTCATGCTCACAATGACCCTGGGAGGTGCTCATCCATTTTATAGATGGGGAAAGGGAGACACAGAGCAGAGGACTGGCTGGTCCAAGTAAGTGGCAGAACCAGGATTTGAAGCGGGATCCTGCTCACTGAGGAGTATCAATCGTGTACACGGTTTTAAGCATCTGCAATGCCATGAGTGAAGAAAGTCTTTCTAAGCCTTGTAGACTAAGGCCAGGGTTATGGGCTGTGACCTGTCAGCAATGAGGAGCCCAGAAAGGTGTTGGGCAGGGACATCACGTAGTCAGATCCCACATGTCCAAAAGATCATGCTGCTGACTGGGAGAACAGGCATCACTTAAAGCTTTATGGTGAAGCTGGGAGGGGTGGATGGTGTGGGTCAGTTTTGTCACTACAGCAAAGGAAAATTAATGTGCATTTCTCAAATCTGTAGAATTTTCTTTGGTTCTTGGTGGAACAGAGCTTAATATGGCTGGAAGGCGAGGCTGTGTGATACAGAAATACATTTTACAGGTCGGTCTAACTGTATCTTCAAGTCCCTGTTTTTAAGCAAAAGCAGAAGAAGAGAACTCTGTATTAGTGTGAAGGATCTCACTTAGGGTCAGCGAAGAGGAAAAGACGCTCATCTGGGATTCTGACCATCAGCGGCAGGTCTGAATGTCCTGCTGCCCAGTCTTGGCTCCGACAGCAGTGGGGCCGTGGCTGCTGCCACGGTGAGGTTTTTGAATCTGTAGTCTGCCAGCAAGCAGGAACCATGCCACTTAGCTAACCACGGATTTGCTAGAGTAGCTGTGCCATTATACTCATTTTATGGATAAGGACACTGAGGCTTAGAGAAGTTGGCCAATCCCCCGGGGCTAGCTGGAGCCAGACCACGTCAGTATCTGTTGAATATGGACTAAGTTTTCTGTCTATACTTTTTGACTTAGAAATTGGGGTGCCTGACTTCTCGTGAAAACTCTGCGTGGCATTTGAATGCAAGCAATTGTCCTGCAGATGCTGAAATACTGGAATACCTAGGGATGGTCTTCTGGTTTCTAGGACACAAATATTTGGAATCAGGACTGCTGGGGAGAGTCCAGGAGGGATGGCCGTCTTAGATTTGCAGCTTTAAGCCCCAGGCTGCTCTAAAATGGCTCTCCCTCCCAGCCCAGATGGATGTAAGCAGAACAACTGCTCCAGAGGAAAACCAAGAAGACAGTGTTGTACATCACACGTCCTGAGCTGACAGCTGGGTACTGACGGACAGGGAAGGAGAAGCACTCTAGGATGAAATGGGAGGCGGTAGGGGAAATGGGGGAACCTCTGAGTGTGCCTGCATTGCAACGCCCAGCCACAAACAAATGGAAGTTGGTGACCTCTGCTTGGGGAGTGCATGCTGGGCCCTAGGGTGCAAGGGGTCCAAGCTCGCAGTTCCTGGCGGAGTTGGGAGGCTGATGTGGCTCTGAGGGATCCCAAGGTCAGCATTTGTCGGGTGGAGGTGGGGGAGGGAAGGGAGAGGAGAAGCCAGCCACCCGCAGAGACCTGATGAGTTGTGCGATGCTGGCTAGAGTCGCGGTGGGAGAAGCTGCAGGCCAGACATGACACATGAGCTCAGCGCTCTGCAGAAATCACCCTGGAGAGCACATCCTGACCAAGCAAGGGAGAAAGATGAAACCTCTGTGTCCTGCCCTGTCCAATAAGACAACACTGGCCACATGTGGCTAACGAAATACATTACAATACAATACAATACAATACAATACAATAAAAATTCAATTCCTCAGTCTTACTAGCCACGTTTCATGTGCTCGATAGTCGTATGTGGCTGGTGGCTACCAGATAGGACAGTGTGGATATAGGACATTTCAATCACTGCAGAAAGTTCTATTTCAGTGTAAACTATTTCACTAATATTTTAAATATTGATTATCTGTTGAAATAACATTTAAAATACACTGAGTTAAATAAGATATGCTAATATGAACTTCACCTGATTCTTTTTACTTTTTTACTGTGGGTAATAGAAACTTGTCAATTACTTGTCAATTGCGTACCCACTGGGCGCCATCCCTACATAGACTCTGGGTGCTCGGATGAGACCACCCATGGCTCATATTTCTATTGGACAGTACTGCGGCAGATGGATATAGGACCACACCTCCATTTATCCTTGGTTTTGGTGCCACATCCATTTGATGATGGCTGTAAAAACCCTTTCTTTTCTTTTTTTTTTTTAGATGAAGTGTTCCATGATTCATTGTCTGTGCATAACACCCAGTGCTCCATGCAGAACGTGCCCTCCTCAATACCCACCACCAGGCTAACCCATCCTCCCACCCCCCTCCCCTCTAGAACCCCATTTGTTTTTCAGAGTCCACCGTCTCTCATGGTGTAAAAACCCTTTCTTAACACAAAGGTTACAGAGCAAGCTCAAGGTAATGGGACAAATGCAAGCCCTGGAACTGGAAAAATTCAGGCTGAAAGCTCAGCTTCCCTGCAGGCCGCATGATCTTAGGCAAATTACATAATTCCTTTGTGCCTCCGTTTTCTCATCTGAAAAATGTGATCAGTGAATGAGCACCTGCATAGCATTGCTTTGAACATAGGAGATAGTGCGTGTGCAGGGATTATTGTGGGCCTGGCCCGTAGTCTACGTCAGTGAATGGTAGCTGTCGTTATTGTTTTCATCGTTATTAGAATTTTTTAGCATGAAAGGATGAGAGGTTATAGTTAGTTTCTTTGGTCTCAGACCATTCACTCCCCTGCCCCTGCCTCAGCATTCTTGCTCTCTGATAATGACCCCTCGGGCGGATGTCGGCATCCTCTCCTGGCCCTATGCAAAGCCCGTGGGCATGGTCCAGGCACTCACCTGCTGGCAGCTGCTGGCCCAGGAGGCCCTGAGGGCACCCCATCTTTCCGAGCGTGTGGCCTTGCTCTCTAGGTGCATCCGCAGTTGTGACTCTAGCTCCTGGCTGACGTTCTCGAGGGCATGGATCTTGGCCATGTATTCCACCAGGCAAGCCCCCAGGTCTTCAACGGTACTGAGGTTCTTCTCCAGACCCGGAGCTGGTGCTGTGGCCAGACCTGAGCTCCACAGGCCCTGCAAGAAAACACTGCTGATGCCCAGGGCCCGGCGTGTCACTCGTGTGCCCAGGCCACTTGCATACCCACTGGGCGCCATCCCTACATAGACTCTGGGTGCTCGGATGAGACCACCCATGGCATTGGTCCTGGAGGCTGTGGGGCTATCCAGGGAGGATGATGACCATGTTCCCCCGAAGGATGCCCTATGCCTCTGGAGGGGCATGCTGGGGCTGGCCCCGGTGGGCATGTCCACCACCACCCGCCTTGTGCTCATCTTCCCTTCTGCCTCTGCTCTGCCTAGTGGGTTTACAGAGCCTAGTGGCTTTTGGTTTCCAGCCCCAGTGTCTGTGTGGTCCGGTTGTGGGCCTCTCTGGAAGCTCCCCTATCCCCAGGGTTGCTTTGTCTGCTGTTTTCCATGAGCTTCCACCATTCACTGAGCTGAAAGAGAAATGGGCCCTGCCCAGGGCTGAGTGCAGAAAGGCACTCATGCATTCTCTGCAAAGTCATGTGTCTGACCTCCCAGATGTTTCCACTGGTGGTGGGGGAGGCTGGATCAGTGCAGGCTGTGGAGGTGGCTCATCTGGGTCTGTGTAGTTCACTACCTAAGAGAGGGCAATGCAGGCATTAAGCAGCCCCATTTCACAGATGAATGAACTGAGGCTCAGAGACCAGATTACAAGTGTAGTGAGTGGCTGAGCCAGAACTGAATCCAGGTGTTCCAGGGCCAATTTCAGAGCTTTCTACATCCTTGTGTGTGCTGTGTATGTGAATGTGTGAATGTGCATGCATGTCCACACAGATGACAGACGCTGGAAACGGGTGTGAACCGCCCATGGTGGGAGGTAGCCCCATGAACTCAAGAGAAACAAATGAAGCCTGTTGCTTCCCTCACCCTCCCTCAGTCCTGGCAGCTTCAGGTCCTTCTGTGGCATTTTTCTTACCTCGAACACTGCTGTTATCAGCTGCTTGACCTTGGCCATGTTGCTCCACTTCTCTGGACCTTACTTTCCATGCACTGGTCTAAGCTTTCTCTAAAGCACTAGACAAGGGAACCTGGGCAAATTCAGGTCCCACACATGCTGGGCACCTATTATGCTGTAGCTGTTCTGTACACTTCTGTTTCTCCATTTGCCAGAAAACTAATAAATAAGAACAAAGCAAGGGTTTCCCAGTAAGCTCTTTAAGGGTGTTTCAAATTAGGATTTAATGACACCCCTTGGGTTTTAATTCCTACTGTCAGCATCTACTAAGGCATGTTGTTATGGTCACATCTTGAATACTTTTCCAAGTCTAGAAAAGATCTTCTGAGATAACAAAATGGACCAAAAACCCACTGCACTTAAGCTGTATACCAGAGAAACCAAGTAGCCAAAACCCAGAGCTGGATATTTATCCCAAATCCTGCAACATGGGAACATACCTCAAGTGAAAGAAGGGGAAGGGGGTCAACTTCTAGTATGTACTGAATCCATCCTAGTGTTGTATATGGTTTCCATACTTTATTTCATTGAATTCTCAATTCAACCTGAGGAAGTAGATAGAAGGTTGACATGTACTACTACTCGGGCTGTGCACTGCACAACCTCAGAAATATCATCACATGTCAGATGATGGGTTATTAACTCCTTATGTGATGAGGACCCTGAAAGCTCCAATGACTCGTCCAAGGTCCCCTGTCCAGAAAGTAGCAAAGCTGGGATGAGAAGGCCTCTTCTGACTCCTAGTCCAGCGACTTATCTAGGAACCCCTCTGTCTCCCAACACTTAGAGAACTAGGGTACTATTCAAAGTTACACAAGCAGAGTTCAAAACTACGATTACCTACTGGAATATTCTATGTGCTCTTCCTTGCTGATTAAGACACCACAACTTTTGGGGGCACCTGGGTGGCTCAGTCGGTTAAGCGTCTGCCTTCAGCTTGGGTCATGGTCCCAGGGTCCTGGGATCAAGCCCCGCAGAGGGCTCCCTGCTCCGTGGGGAGCCTGCTTCTCCCTCTCCCACTCCCCCTGCTTGTGTTCCCTCTCTCGCTGTGTCTCTCTCTGTCAAATAAATAAATAAAATCTTAAAAAAAAAAAAAAAAAGACACCACAACCTTTTTTTCCCCTTCTACTTTGTCTATTTGAGATGACATAGAAGATACTTCATAAATATCATTGTTGGTTATATGATTAACAGATTAAGGAACCAACTTGATCAAGTAAAAGCTGGCAGTGTCCCTTATTTATTTAGACGTCCACCTCTGGTACACCCTGTAGGGCCCATGGCACCCAGCAGACTGTTATAATAACATCCTCCTAACACTGGATCTCGAGGAGCTGTAGGAATTCCAAGGTGTATCATCCGAGGCTAAATGAAGGGTTCAAGATACTGATTAAGTGTTTTGCACAGGGGTCATGCTTACGAACTGTTATTCTCTACAGAATGATAATTCTCAGTGGCCAGGTAAACTGCAGCTTTCTCTGACCCAAAGATATGTATAGCCAAACCCCCATCCCTGGGCGAGGAAGAGGAGAGAGAAGGGATATCCCTTACATGACACCAATGTTTCCAAAGACCTAAAGAGAGATGACTCTCTTTTGGAGAAATCACAAACATGTTCTAAAGGATTTGTATAATCAAGTGACGAATTGCTAATCTTGTTAGCTCATTACACTCATAAAACCCAACCTATTGTTAAAATAGATTAAAAAATATAGATGAACATTAAGCAGTGTCGGTCCTTAAGGAAGACTTAAAAGTTATTTTAAAATGAAAAGAATGCAAAATGTGTTAGCAACTTAATCCTCTGGCTAACAAAATAAGTTTATTTATATATACATGGTAGTTGAATTCTGTGGATAAGGAAAAATAAGTCATACATCCACATATATATATATAACATATGTATCTTTGATTACATATGTTATATATAATTTTACTTTACAAACAGATTTCTTTATATACGCACACACATTGCTATAGTAAATGCAATAGCTGACAGAAATATAAGGTTAAAAGGTCAGACAGCAGCTCGCTGGCAAATGAATCTCAGAGCAACATTTAACCTGCTTCCTCATGGGTTGAAGTGTCTTGAAAGAGAGACAACCACCAAACTCATGTTAAGTAGATCCATACAACACTGAGAACACACATTTTTGAAGGCCATCTTCTTTTAAAAGGAAACGTAGGAAGAAAGGAAAAAGTTATGATAAAAAGACCACAGTAACAACACAAACATATGAATCAACATTCAAGTCAACTCCCAATCTGACTATAAGTACATCTATATTCAAAATATACTATCAAACTAATTTTCTTTTAGAGAAAGAGTCAAAGCAGTTCTCTTCTCTCCCCACCACTATCTACTAGGAGAAAAGGTAAGAAGCAGCCATCTGTGGAAGCCCCTGGTGCGTCTTTGCGGGTCTGACCTCTCCTGAGTGTGGGCTGGGGGAGGTGGCTGGCCCACCACCGGTGAAGGCGGCCGTGCAGGGGAGACTGGGAAAGGAGCGCTGGGTGGCAAGCCCACCTGCGGACCCACGAGCAGGTCTACAGCGCCAAGGAGGGATGTAATGATGTCTTCTCCCAAGCGATCCACTTTGGCAATGTTGTTTTTGTAAGATTGCAGGAGGGTTTAGAAAAGTACAGCTCCACGCTTCAAGGCCTTTTACATAAGCATGTTCCTCAAGGGGCACAATGCGATGCTTTTTGAGAAAACAAAGCTAAACCCCAATAAACATTTGATCCTTGAAGAAGGGCAAGCATTCCCAAGCTCCAGGGTTAGGATCCACATCTAAACCATCTCCAGAGAAAGGCACGAGTTTGAAAGCAGATGTGGGTGTTGGAGAGGATGCAGGAATGTGCTTAAGCGGGGGCCTTTTTTGTCCATCAGGGCAAGGCAGTCCTGTTGTTTAGCACAGTGGAAGCTCTCTGTCATGTGATGTTGGGGGATGTGGCCTTGGGGTGCCTGACATCCTCCACAGACTCTTGAGGGCGGCGTGCTCTTGCCTGCTGTCCTGAACTCATGGAATTAGCCTTGACAGCCAGTGGTGCCACTGTGAGGGGGCAGGATACTCATCCACTGGAGTGATGAGATGTTCCCTTTTCCTGCCCTGTGCGCAAGTCTGCTGCTTCTCCCTAGGAGGCCCAGTTGCCTTCACTGGTGTGCATAAGGAGGGGGAGGCATTGGGGTCCCACTGAATCAAGAAGAGCTGGAACTTTAAGAAGCACTCAAAGGGCCATGCTCTTGACCATTTTAACATTTCACTTCCATAGGTCTGTCTCTTCCTTCACCTGCCTGGGGCTGTTGGGACCCCCAAATGCTCAAGGACAGTTATTAAGAGAAGTAATCAATGCAACTGCTTTGCTTAGAAATACCTTTATTTTTATAAAGCCACAGATCATTCGGTAAAGTTTTTTTTTTTTTTTAAACCACACTTATAAAAAAGATGTTGACAATTCTTAGGAAAAAAAAGCTGAAAATGTTTCTTATTAAGTCAGGGTTACACAAAGATTATATTTATAATATATATTTGTGTATTTATAATTTAGAGACGAAAGGTAGGGAACAGCAAAGCGAGGGCTGCTGTGGTTAGATCTCCGATACTTGATCACTTCCCACAAACAGTGTTTCTTGGCAGAAGGGGTTGACGAGGACCATCCCAGTGTCTCTGTAGTCGCCGTTGGCTGGGGATCGGGGCTCCGAAAGCTGGTCCTGGGAGGAGAGAGGGAGGAGATAGTATGTACTCGGAGGGTTCAGGTGGTGGCCATTCATAAAGAAATACACATGAGGACATCCATTTCCACATGGGATTGGCTCCATAAACATTTTCATCACCCTCACTGCCAATGCTGAGGTGCAGAGCCCTCTCTGCTCTTCTTTCAGATTTTTATAGCAGCTTCTGGAAAAGATTTCCTGCTCCCTGAATGACTCCCAGCTCAGGTTGCCAGAGACGGCATTGCTCTCCGGGTAGAAGTCTGAGAGGGCTTGCCATGCGCGACACACAGCGCAGGGCTCACTGCGCTCGTGGGCAAAACTGGGTCTGTGTGGGCCCCAGACTCTCCTTCCTGCCTCTTTCTCACAGATCTCTGGGAGACCTGGCGGCTTTTCCTGCCTGCACTTTCACACCCTACACTTCTCACCTCTTTCCTCTCCTACCACCTACCTGTCTGAGCCTTCAGGGGCTCATTCCTCCTCCTTCTGAGTCCTCCCAGAGCTTGGTCAGAATTATTGCCCCATTTCTTGTAGCACTAGATGTGCTGACGTGAACAGATGTGAATCTCTACGTGACAGTAGGTGGTAAGTGAAAAATTCAGTCTGTATACACAGCCTCAGAAATGAACAAGCCTAGAGATAGGCAATTCACTGATTAGGTCGTCTGAACGGTTTTGGCCTCAAGTAACAAGGACTGCAAACATTTGTGGTCCATTAAACATCTGTACTCAGACTCAGGCCCAGGTATTACTTGAGGAAGAAAAAAAAAAAAAAGTCATAGCTTGTTCCAATTCTAAAAAAAAAACTTGATGTCTCAGAACCTATACGCTACCAAAGACTCAGTAATATGCCAAGGTTGAACTGTTTTAAGCCAGACTTGCTTAGTTGTCTTCACTTGAAGAAGATACAGTTAATTCTCTGAAGTTTATTTTAAGCAAAACATGTATAATTTTTGAGGAGTACATATTGCCTTATGGATAATAAGGAGAGAAAGGAAGAAAGGCCATTTGTTGGTGAAATGTCTTTTCAGAAGATTTTCTTCAATGTCTGGAATTGATTGAGTGTCCATCTGAGAGTTAGACAGGGGGTCAGCCCTCTGAGTAAGGAAAACAGGGCATCCCCTTTCTCCACTGGGCTTTGGGTTGAGCTGTGGAGGGAAATTTTGGAGGCTGAGCTCTGGCATGTCATTTTATAGTTCTTACAAAGCAAGTGTTCACCAAGGGTGAATGAACCATGTGGACACTTCCTGCAGTGTAAAAGAGAAAGTTACTCAGAAAATGACAGACAAGAAAAAAGAAAAAAAGAAGAGGAGGAGGAAGGGAAGGAAGGTGGGGGGAAAGGTATGGAAAAATTTCCAGGCATGTTTTGGGCATCACAATTTTGCCTGTACAGCCTGGATTTGTGTTTTGCTGCTTTCATCAACCCAGAAGGGGAGCAGGGCACCAGAGAAACTTGCTTAGGCAAAGCACTTGGCAGCCACCAGAGTTGGCAGCTACAGGGCAGGCGGTGAGTGCAGCCCCAGGCTGTGGAGTGCAGGGCAGACGCCCTGGGACCGCATGACCACGCTATGGGTGGTCTGTAGGGCCTGCGTGTGCCCAGAGAGTTGGAACAAATTGTAACATTACTCTAAATAAAGCAGAATGAGGGCAGCAGACCTGCTGGGAGGGAAATAGTGATAAAACTCATTCTGAAGCCAAACTGACCTTCCTGCTGCTGGTTCTCCTGTAACCTCCTGACCTGGGATGGTGACTGCAGGGGGCAGCTCTACCAGAACCTCTGGCTTCTGTCCGATGGCAGCCCCAGTGCTTTGGGCTGGAATGACTAACTGGGATGCTGCATAAGCAGAGCCTTTTCTATAGTAAGCTCACAGACACTGTCCTTTGGCTTTGGTTTTTATTTACCAGTTTGCAAAGACAGTATGAGAAATTTAGAGTTCAGAGATTCACAAGCCACACTCAAAGCGTGGCCAGCCCCTTTGCCAACTTACTCATTTTTTTCACTCACTAGAATAGTTCTCAGGAACACTTTTTAAAACATTTTTATCTTTTTTTCGAGATTTTTAAATTTATTTATCTGACAGAGAGAGAGACAGAGGGAGAGGGAACACAAGCAGGGGGAGTGGGAGAGGGAGAAGCAGGCTTCCCGCTGAGCAGGGAGCCCGATGCGGGGCTCGATCCCAGGACCCTGAGATCATGACCCAAGCCAAAGGCAGAAGCTTAACGACTGAGCTACCCAGGCGCCCCAGAACATTTTTATTTTTTATTGAAGTGTAGTTGACATACAATATTATATTGGTTTCAGGTGTACAACATAGTCATTTGACAATTATGTACATTATGAAATGCTCACCACAGTAAGCGTAGTTGCTAATTTTGCTATGCAAGATTTATACTGGCCATACTAAAGGTCAATGCTTTCATGAAGCCTGTTGCTCTTTCAGTTCAACATTTTTATTGAGCATCCACTGTGTGTTAGGCTTTGGGCTGGGTGATGGGTCAACTGTGAATAAAACTTATGGTTCATTCATGTGATAAACATTTAGCAAGTACATACCATGTTCTGGGCACTGTTCTAGGTGCTAGGGATAGAGCAGTGAGCAGAACAAACTTCTGCCCTCAGGCAGCTTATATTCTAGTAGGAGAGACAGAGAAAGGGCCAGTCAACAGAGAATGATACAATAGCAGGTGGTGAGAAGTGCTCTGAAGGAAAATAAAGCAGAAAAGAGGATAGAAAACCATGGGGTGGAGGGTGGGCTTCTACTCTATATAGAGAAGTCAGGGAAAGCTTTCCTGAAGAGGCAGCACTGGAACAGAGACCCGAAAGAAGTGAAGGATGGAACCAGGGAAAGAGCATCTTACATAGGTGCGAGAACAATCTTGTGTTGTTGGAAGGACTGTGTTGAGGAAGAGCCAAAGGCCGGTGTGGCTCAAGTGTGTAGTCAATGGAAGGTCTGGCAGGAGGTGGCCAGGGAGGTGGGCAGGGGCCAGCCTATGAAGGGTCTGGTAAGACGAATCCGGATTTTATTCAAAGTGTGAAGAGGAGCCACTTGACGGCTGGGAGCCATGGCAGACATGAAGCCCTTTCTTGAGAAGATCATCTGGGTACTGTGTGGAGGACACACTACCAGAGGCAAGACGGTAGCAGAGACCTTGTTTTCAGAAGTTACTGCAGCAATCCATGATTTGAGGGAGGCACTAGTGCAGGTGGTGAAAAATGCTCCTATGTAGGAAGAACCAAGAGGATCTACTGATAGACTGGATGTGGAGTGTGAGAGGAAAAGGTGGCTGGCAGTGCCATCCACGTAATGAGAAACACCAGGGAACTTCTGGGTATTTGGGCGGGGAGGGGAAGTCAACAGTTCAATCTTGGGCATATTGAATTTGAGATGCCCACTAGACATGCATGGCAGTAGCTGGGTACATGAGTTGGGATGCAGGGGAAATGTCAAGGCCAGGGATGGAAATTGCAAGTCAATGGTGCAGAGATAGTATTTAAAGTCATGAAACTAAGGAGAGAGAGAAGAGAAGCAGTGGGAAGACTGAGCCCGGGCACTGCAGTGATTAGAGGCTGGCAAAAGAACGGGAAGTCAGTGATGGAGACTGAGAAGGAGCTGCTGAAAGGTGGGGGGAGCCAGGACCGGATGGGGTGAAGACAGAGAAACTTTCTGAGGAGGAAATGACTGATGGTGCTGATGCTGCTGATAGATCGAATAAGAGATATGCTTAGAACCAACCTCTGGGTTTCACAATGTGGAAGCAACTGGGTATTCTAGCTGGGGAGTGAAATATTAAACTAATACCAGGCCAGCAGCTATATCCTTACAACTCTGGTAAGTGCCATGATGGAAAAGCATAAAGCATAAGGAGCTGAGACCATATGATAGGAGAGCAGAACCCAGCCTGGCAGGTCAGGGAAGGCCTCTCTGAGGAAGTGACAGACTGGGCCTGAATGATGGGTGAAGGAGTGCTGGGCAGGGACAGAAGACATTCCAGCAGAAGGAACAGTCCTGCACAGCCCTAGAATGGGATGTAACTTGGGTGTCATAAAGATATGAAAAGAAATCCAGTGTGGCTGGAGCTCAGCAGATGAGACGGAGAGTGGCACGACATGAGTGTGGACAGTTGGGCCAGGCCCACCTCACAGGCCCTGCAGAAGACTGTGAACTTAAGAGCATCAGGAAGCTACTGAAGGGTTCTGAGTCTGGGAGTGACGTGATCACATTTATGTTTATAAAAGCCCACCCTGGCTGCAGTGGGGGATGGATCCGCAGGGGAAGAAGGGACTTTCTCCAGAAGAACTCTTCTCAGCTCTCACTGCTTTTACTCATATGTCTGCCATCTTTCTTCTGGGCCATCTCGATTACATTCCAGCTAGCCTACTTATTTTGAATCTGTCTTCCTGCCTGTCCTTCCATCCATTCATTCATGCATTAAACCACCCTTCCTCTCCTTCCTATCCATTCACTAATCACATACAGAGTACCTTCACCAGGCCATCAGCACAATCTTTCTAAAACTAGGTCACACAAAGCTCAAAACTTTCAATGACCCTCCGCTGCCCAAGACTGAAGTATAAACTCCATTCAAGCCCACTCAGGCCCACTCCTAATCAATCTCCCTTTCCTGCTGTGCCCTGGCCTCTGCCTCACCTTCTGTGTGAGAGTGGAGGGAACACCCGGTCTCCTACCGGCCTAGCTCTCTCACTGGCCAGATGGGTGTTTTGGGCAACACTTCCTGACCCAACGTATTCTGTTCTCCCATGATATGCTGTGTGCAGCCCACATTCCCACCTTTATTCAGGTTACCTCCTTTGCTGGAATACCTGTTAAAATCCATTTATCCTTCCTAACCCCCACTGCGAAGGCTTTCTTCTCGGTTTCTACAGCTCTCTGCAACTCTTCTTGTATCTCCCCTAGTTTGTTTGCTTTTGAATGATGCTTGGGGCTCATACCTCAACCACATCTTGGAATCTGGGCCCCCTGAGAGCAAGCTCTCACCTTCATAATCCCCAGAGACTGCCTGCCACAAAATGGGTTCTCAACGAATACTTACTGAATTGTTTCCAGCAACCCGGGGTCCCAAGAATGGTGCTTCCCGAACTTAACTTGCACAGAAAGCACCTGGGAATTCTTGCTAAAATACAGATTGATTCAGTAGGGCTGGGGTGCGGCCTGTAGTTTCCTGGGCACTGCTGCTACTGGTCTGTGGACCATCCTTTGAGGAGCAAGACACTAAGAAGCAAGCAGATGCTCCACGGCTTACTCTGGAGCCCGTGCTATTCCCTGTGGTGGGGCCGGACCTTCCAGGGGCACCCCTTGGTTTGGGGCTCATTACCTCAGAGGTTTCAAGGGACTGGATCTCCCTTGGTAACTCCACAGCATGCTTGTTGAAGTAGTCCATGGTGATGGCATTGTTCCAGTAGCTCAGGTTGTTCTCGGGGTTGGCCGTCTTTTTCTTCCTCCTCAGACAGCACACTGTCAGCAAGACAGCTGTAGAGAGAGTCCAAGTCAGAGAGGGGAGGGAGACAAGCAAGGAGCCAGCATTGCTGAGTGACAGATGCAAGTTTCCAGGTAGGTCTGTGATGGTCATATATTCACCCACTTACCCCATTTGTTAATTTGTTTGTTGGTTCAACAATTATCTACATACATCAAATGCCAACTTTGGGCCAGGTTCCAGGAGAGAGAGAGAGTGAAAAAAAGACAAGGCTGTCTTGTGTCATAAACATCCCTCTGAGTTTGTGTATGGAGGGGCACAGAGGGGGTCACATGATCTATAATAAATAAAATGAATATAAGGTAAATTCAGATAGCAATAATTGTTCAAAGAAAATAAAATAGGGTGAAGTGAGAGAGACAATGGAGAGGAGTTGGGGAGAGAATGCTTTAGGGTGATCATGAAAGGCTTTCCTGAGGTGACCTTAATGTGCGACCCTGTCTGTCCAATCTCTGAGACTTACTCTGAGGGCTCCAGGGAGGGAATGAGTATATTTGGATGTTGCTAACGAACCAGGTGTGGGAACACAGGGGCTTCGGCTTGCCAAGAGGGAAGGCTTCTGAGATTGGGGAGGTAAGGTGGCCTGTCCAGGCTCACAGAGTGCAGTGGGTGATCCTTTGACAAGGATGACAGTTGCCTTCTTGGGGAGAAGCCAGTAAATGAAGATTGGGCATCTCCCTGCCAGGCTTACCATCACCACAGCCTGTGGGGCGGCTGAAACTCCAGGCCAGGGGTGGGCAGGGCTGCACTCAACATCTTGGAGGTGCCAACCATCTGTGCTGGGGGGAGGGGACCCCAGATCCAGCAGTTCAGAGGCCAGCACCGTGATGGCAATGACTACCAGGGGGCAGCAGAGTGCCAGCTCTGCCCACAGCAGCCTGAGGATTTGGCCAGCATTGGGGGGTGGGGGTGGGGGGGCTTGAACATGCCACGGTGTGGGGTATTTGCCGAAGCTGTCACCCATATAGGCTGAGACCTCAGGCCCACCCCTTCAGTCCCTGTGGGATGACACAGGAATTCTGTAGTTCTCTTCTCAGCTGCTGGCCTTGCTGGCACCTCAACCTGAAAAGGCTTCCAGGCAAAGGCAAGAGATTGGGCAAGTTTCTACTGATCCAATCTGCTTTGAAAGGCTTCTAATTTGCTCATTACTTTTCTAGGTACCCTTAAAAAAGTTTTAAAGATAGAAAGGACATTTCTGAATGTTTGAGCTAAAAGAAATTTTAGACTGGCTGGTATAGACTTTAAAATTTTGAAAAATTTCCAAACTCAAGTTCTCCTTTTTTCTTCATTCCCTTCCTTCCAAAGAAGGAGGTGATTGAAGGATGAATGGGGGTGAGGAGGGGGAGATGCAGAACTCAGCCTGAAAATCTGCTAATTTAGGGCATCTCCTTATTTTACAGATGAGATGACTGGTCCAAAGCATCCAGCTGACTTGCCATAGGTCACAGGTCCGTGAATGGCTGGGCTGGGGCAAGACTCCCCCCTTTCTGGCATCTTTATTCTTCATTGTCACTACCCTTCCATCCTGCTCCTGGAGCTGGGGTGCTGAAATGGCCTGGGGGGATTCAAACTCGTGAAACAGAGGCCATAATGCTGCTAGCCTGCACTGACAAGCTGCAGAGTCTGGGTCCTCTGACCCCCAGCCCAGTGCCCCCTCAAGCCCACACTGCCCCTGGCTCCAGAGCCTGGGCCTGTTTGGGACATGGGACCAGGACCCTGCCTTGTGGGAAGGGCTGGCCCTGTTGCAGGATGGTCTGGGGGTTGGAACAGGGAACTCTGTTCCTAGCTTTCTCCCCTCGAATATTGTTAGTGCTCCAGGCCTGAATGTTTCTCTCCGGGAATTCCCAGTACCTCTCAAGTGCCCTTTCATTTACAATAGAAGCTTGCCTGGCCGTAGAAAGAGCTTGGGCGTGGAGTCCAAAAGGCCTTGGTTCAAGTCTGACTCTGCTGCGCGTTACATTAGGTAAGTCATTTCATCGCACTTGACTACTATGGACTCACAGGGCTGTCA
This sequence comes from Mirounga angustirostris, assembly GCF_029215605.1. Lineage (NCBI taxonomy): Eukaryota > Metazoa > Chordata > Mammalia > Carnivora > Phocidae > Mirounga > Mirounga angustirostris. The sequence continues at coordinate 126,123,202 of NW_026991709.1, forward strand.
TGAGAGCTAGAGATCATGAATGCAAAATGCTGAGCACACTGCCTGATGCACAGTCAGTGCTTATTTAATGAGAGTTTTCTTCTTGTTCTTTCAGTACCCTCCACAAGAGAAAGAAAAACTGGGCTACATGACTACTGAGTGGCTCAAGGCCAAGGGACCACCTGTGATTTAGAACTTTCATTATTTTGGTGGCCTGACCTTACATCCAAGAAAAAGTACGATTCAGACTTATGGAGTCTCAATATATGCCCAGCGCTGACGTAGGCACTTTCGGTCTGATTTAACCCACAAAATAGCTGTCTGAGGAATGTACTGTTACTCTTCTTCTTTGCAGAAGAGGCAAATGAAGCTCAGGGAAGTTAACAAAATTGATCTTGATCACTCAGGTAATTAATGGAACTTGACCTGGGTCTTTGTGACCCTCAGGGTGATGCTTGTTGTCTTATATTGCCCTGAACCCTGCAGGGAACACATCTGAGGCATGGGGAAGCACTTTGTAAATGACACAACTCTGTGCAAACACAAGCCCATGCTGTCATCTGCCTCTTTTTTTTTTTTTTAAGAGAGAGGGAAGGAGAAAGAGTGAGCAGGGAGGGGGAGAGGGAGGAGAGAGAGAATCCCAAGTGGGCAGCATGCTCAGTGCAGAGCCCAATGCAGGGCTTGATCTCATGACCCCAAGATCGTGACCTGAGCTGAAATCAAGGGTCAGATGCTTAACCGACTGAGCCACCCAGGTGCCCCTGGCATCTGCCTCTTGAAGGCCCTGAGCTAACACAGTGGATACTAGTCCTGTTTTTATAGGTGAGAAGACATTGGACCAATGGTTAAGTAACGTGCCCACGCCCCACAAGTGGCCAGCAAGAGAGAGGCTGTGACACATTTGATTCCACGAGCCAAGCCTTTCTGTCATACCAGGCCTCTTCTCCAGTGATTTATGCAGGTTTAATGTTAAAAAAAAAAGTTAGAAGACAGGTAGTTGTAACATATTTCAGTTTGACTCCTTGATTTTGAAAATGAGAAAACTGAAATCCTGGAAGGGAGGATTGGTCCAGTGGTGCCAGCCTGAGGGACCAGCCCAGCCTGTGGACAATCACTTCCCTACTTTGGGGTTGGGAAAGGAGGCTCAGGGAGGCCTCAGGATATGGAAGGAGGCCAGGTTGGACATGAGGCTATAGGCCTGGAGAAACCAGGTTTGGGGGCTATCTGGCTCCCCATCCTGGTGGGTGGGACTAGAAGGCTCCCAGCAGGGGGTGCTGGTTGGGAAGCACAGAGAAGAGCTGTGAGAGCATGGTACTCTGGTGCAGCTGAGGTGACAGTCCCTGGACAACCCTGCCTGGCTCTGAGCCTACTCCCCATCCTCGTTGCTTCAGTTAGTTCATAAGCCCCAAGGAGACATACTCCCTTCCACACTCTTGGTCACACTTCCTTCTCATTCCAATTTATTCTACTCCTTCATGGAAAGAGTAACTCTGACCCATGTTTTCTTATGTAATAACTACAAAGTCATTTTGGGCCTGTAAGAGACATATATCTAATGGCATTAACTGCATGTCTGGAAGGAAGCCAGAATGCTCTGGGGCGCAGTGCGCATGGACCCTCACATATCTGGGGGCAGAAAGAGGTGCTACTCTGCTTCACCAGGCTCAACTTAGATTGGTGATGAAAAACATCTGCAGCTGGCCTGGTTACTGTTCTCACCATCCATAAAGGCTTTCATCTTTTTCAGGGAGGCAGGGTGAAGACATTCTTGAGAATGGATGTGGTATATGCAGGAGAGGCCAGGAAGCTTGGCAGAGCCACAAAACTGACCTCCTGATGAAAGCCCAATGCACTGACAGGGGTGGGCGAGGACCAATTCCGTGCCGGGGTGGGCGAGGACCAATTCCGTGCCAGGCGCAGGGGTTCTAACAGGAGGTGGTGGGCTCTTTGCATCCTGATGGTGGCAGCAGAGACCAGCTCAAGAGCCACGTGGTTCCTCTGCCCCAGCCAAATGTGGCCCGGATCCGATCAGTTTCGGTTTTCAGCACATCTGAACCCCTATGTGGCTGTCTCTGGCATGGCTCAGGAGACAAAGCATTTCTCAGTCCTAGCACATATATCCTTCTGGCCATTGGGTGGGGCTCAAGATCTGGAAGGGTTGGTGGAACTGATGACAGCCCTTCTTGGGCAGGCCTGAGATTTGCTATGATCACCCCTTGCTTCCAACAGAAGCAGGGGATTCAACCATCTGCCTAGCAAGCCTGGCCACCTGAAGTCTGGTTTCCGGTAGATGGAGGAAAGCAGGGACAAGGTCAGGGCTGGTCTGAAAAGCCAGATGTGAGGAAATCTATGCATGCGCTTTGCTACTAACCCAGATGCCTGAAATATATGGCAAACTGGCAAAGAAGACCCTTCTTGGAGGGCAGTAGAGTGAGCTTTAGGATAAATGCAGCTGCTGGAAGAGGTCTGCTTGTCTGATGACTGGAGTGGGATTAGGCTATGAAAGCAGCCTGGATATTTACTCATCTGTGCTTTGAAAGAGCACGGTATTCTGGAGCTGGACAAGTATTCTATCTTGATGTTTCTTGCATCAGGACTTTCACAGAGCCCCCACAGGATGGTCCCACAGGAGTTGGGGCCATGAGTCAGGATAGGGAGCTTTATATGGGGGCAGCTAGGGCTAAGGCAGGGATCTTGGCGAGTGAGGGCTTAGGGGAGCCTCCCATGTGGACAGTGGGAATGCAAGACAGATGCTGAAGGACGTGGAGTCTGTGGTTCCAAGGTGCTGCAAGAGTCCACTTTGAACAAAGGGTTCATAGCTTCCTTTACAAAGTAGTACGTCCTATCCCAGTACCTGAAGGCTCCTTCCAGAGTGCCGGGAGCATTCTCTAGGTGCAGTTCCAGGCCGTGTCCTTGTTTCTGTCTTGGCTGACATTATTATGCATGGTTTAGGCAGCGCATGGGTTTTCTGGCTTTGCAGTAAGATCTAATTTCAAACTCACACATGGCAAAAAGGGCTGTAGAAGTCTTTTTAGAACTGTAAAACACAGGTGGGTGTGGCCTGTGGGGTGAAGGCTAGATCTACTCTGTGCTGTCCAGCTCAGGCAAAGAGAAAGGCCCAGTGGGGGGAGAGGGCTCTGGGAGCTGGGGGAGGCAGCCACATTGTATATCTCGATTCCCTAGTGCTTGGCATGCACCTGGGAAATACTGTGTTGAATCAGACAGATTCTACCACCGGATCTGAGCTGACTTATGTGATTGGGACCCTGGGCAAGTCAATTCACCTGGTGACTTAGTCTCTGCCTATAAGGTATGTTCCTTGCATAGTGTGTTTATGTTTTTTATTCCTCTGGCTAATCTGTTTTGAGGATGGATTGATTAAAAATAATGGGAAACTTTGTAAACTAAAGCTTCTAGAGACACGTAAAGAATGGAAAATTAGAAAGCTGTCTCTAATGTGGTTACTTCTCAAATATGACCACTATTAATAATTTATTAGCTAATAGGTCTACATTTTCTCATTATCATTCTTCTGTTTTAGAAGTGGACAATCACAGTTTTAAGCATTCATGTGGGTTTCCATGAGAGACAATAAATGAAAAAAGCACTTAATGAATGAATAAAATATGCAACCTGCAAACATTTTCACTTTTCCTGAATTGGGTCCTTGAGCAGAAGTAGGCTGCCTACTTTTGACATGGAAAGTTGGCTTTGCTTGTCAACTAGAAAGAAACAAAAAGCTGGCAGAGGTGGCTTCTCCGAAAGAATCCAGAATCTAGATTTAAAAAGATCTTGTTGGTCATGGATCACTACATCAAAAACTAATAATGTATTGTATGGTGACTAACATAACATAATAAGATAAAATTAAATAAAAAAAAAAGATCTTGTTGGTACAATGCCAAGTAGAAATTATGCTCTGTTAAAGGCATATACTTCCTACACTGGTGTTCAAATGACCCATAGTATGAGGAAGGGCTGGGAGAGCTGGCTTAACAGCCTCCTCTGTGGAAAGTTTCTGGGGCCTCATTCCTCTCGAGATCAGGATGAGCTCATGGTGTGATGTGACAGCTAGTGCAACCAACAGAACTGATACCCGTGTTGGCTTCCTGAGTGTGACTGAAGTGTCCAGAACAAAGGAACCACCATCTGCTCTCCTCTGCCATGGCTGGGCATGTGGAATGCTATGCTCCCTTCTGGGAGAGCAGGGATAAACTTGTGGTCATCCAGAGTGGCAGATGATGGGGAAGGGCCAGGGCAATGCGGCCGTATAAAGAGACTTGAAGGAATAGGGATGAGCAGCTTAGAAAAGGAAAAGCTGTCTTTGAGCACCATTTCAAATGTTTCAGGAGTTGGTAGACTGGTTTTGTGTGGTTTCAGAGGGCTTAGGACCATAGAGTAGAAATTACAGAGACAAACGTCAGGCTTCCATGAAAGCTGGGTAACAACCTGAGGGAGTCAAAGGAGAATGGGCTGTCCAATGACTGAGGGCACAGGGGGTTTCTCACCCCTGGAAGGGTTCAGGAGGAGGCCAGATGATAACTGTGTAGGGGTGGGGGAAGCTAAAATTAGGATTTTTGTGAGGTTATTAGAGAAACTCTAAGAATCTAGGATCAAGTACATGGGGAAGACATAAAGGAAGTCCTAAGGTTCTGAGTGATTATAGCAGGTTCTTTATGGAGACATCAGGGAGAAGGACCTCTCAAATTCTCATTAAAGCAGTGACAGGCAGCAGCAAGGAGGTGCTGGTGGCCTGGTGCTGGTGGCCTGAGGAGAGCCCTTCTCCACCAGTACCAGTGGAAGCAATGATGAGGTCCACACTGCATCCAGCTCACACCATCCATGAACAAATAAAACTGGGGAGGAGAAGAGCTAAATTCACATGTAACTCTCAAGCTCTCAATTTAGCTATAGGAACTGCTGCTTTTGCCAAGGCTAATAGAAATTCCTGCAAGATCAAAGCCCCCTCTCTTTTTTTGGAGAAAGAGAGAAAGAGCAGGAGAGAATAGATGAGGGAGGGGAGGAAAGACAGGCAGAAAGATGGATGTGAAGCAGGAGAGGAAGGTGAGGGCTCTGCTACTTGAAGGCTGTATGTTTAGAAGTGCCAATGTTCACCTACGGTGTCTTGGTGCCATGTCCTACAGCCATTAGCAGGCTGCCCTTGAGGGTGAGGGTGGCAGGGTGGTGTCATGACAAGAGCACTGGGCAGGAAGACAGTGACCTTCCATCCCAGGCCTATCTCTCACTTAACTTTGGGCTCCTGGGCGAGCCATGGCACCTCTCCAGCTTGGTGTTTCTGCACAATGCAGAGCTGGACTGGACTACTTGGAAGGTTCTCCCCCACTCCTGGGAGCTCTGTCTTTATGATGAGTGGGCATCTGAGCCATGGCCTGGCAGAGCTGAGGACTAGGGGTAGGGATAACCCATGATTCTTGTCCTGCCACTTGGTTTCCTATAATTCTGGTAAGTTTTGCAGCCTACTTGGTAGGGACTTCCCAGGTCTGGGGCAAAGGAACTCTGGGGACAGACAAGTGGATGTGATAAAGGGAGAGGAGGGAAAAAGGGAGGAGTGAGGAGAGGGTGAGGCACTTACAGCAGGAGGAGATGGGCACACTGATGGCCAGGATCACCCAGGCGATGTCCATCTTGCTCAGGCAGATGGTGGCTCTGTGCTGGGGTTTGTCCCCTTCGGCCACATGGGATATATTCCCTGCTGTTCCAGGCTTCCAGGTCCCGGCAGGGACTAGGCGGTTGAGGAAGTTTCCTGTGGCTGTGGACACCACTGTGGAGAAAGGACTGGGTACCCTGTTGGTCATGGTGGGGGTGGCTGTAGCCTCCTCCTTGGCTTGGGAAACAGTGCTTTCTGAGGCCCCGGTGGGGTGGGCTGGGGCCTGCGAGGTTGAGGATGTTCCCTGAGGAGTCCCCTTGGAAGGGGCTGAGACACTGGCATTGAAGGCAGCCTGCGTGGGCCCTACGGTGGCTGGAAAGACCCCAGGGCTGGTAGATGGAGGTCTGTTGATGTCAGGGGTGACAATAATCCAGGAGTCACTGTGGCTGGGGCCATCCTGTGGGTCACTGTGGGGGCGCTGAGAAGGCACTGGGGCAGGTTGTGGACTGGCAGGGGCGCCTGAGGCTACAGTGGTGTCCAGCTCCCCTCCTTGGCTGGTGAATGTGGAACCACCCCCCTGGGCTGCTCTGCTAAGGTCTGGCTTGTCCTCTGCAGGCACCAGGGGGGTGGTGGGTAGTGCCCACGAGGTCCTGCTGGGTGCCATGGCTGTGGCCACTGTCTGGGGCTGTGGCAAGGAAGAATAACCCCAGAGTGGGTTCCTGGGAGTGAGGGTGGAGGGGTCAGGTTCTATAGACCCTGTAAAGTTGCCTTTGTAGATCTGAAAGATTTTCCCCAGGGGCCGCTTCTGCCCCAGATGTGTGGAGCTCTGATTTCGTCCCCACTGGCCTTCCTTCCTCCCAGAGTAGCCACTGGGTGCAGGCAAGACAGAGCGTGATGAATTGCTGGCCCCCTTTCGGGAAGAGCCTGGGGGCCTGGGAGGCCTGCGCGTGGTAGCCCGGGTGGGTGCTGTGGTAGGACGGCTGGTGGGTTCCATTGGCTTTGTCAGCAGGATGGTGGGCGCAGCCTCCCCCTGGGGATGGCCCTCTGAGTAGGAGGATGTGGTTTCCATGGCAGCAGGAAGGGGCCCTGTGGTCAGGGGGCCTTCAGACTGTGGGGTGGTTGCTGTCGCCATGATGGTAGAGACGGTGTTTGTAGGAGGGTGTCCATCTGGATGGGGCGTTGTCATTGCCATGGGAGCTGCAGCCTGTGAGGAGGGTCCATCAGGCTGGGGGGTCAGTGAGACCACAGAAGTGGGGGCAGTTGCCACAGAAGAGTGTCTGGTAGAGCTGAGGGATGCTGTCACCATGGTGCCTGGGGTGGTGCCTGAGGGGAGGACCTGAAGAGATTCTCTGGGAGATGGTTCCTGGGTGGCAAATACCAGTGCTTCGGTCAGTGCCAAGATCAGGAGGAAGCCTTGAGAGGAAGACAGAGAGAAGAGGTGAAATACCTGGGGAGTCGCTCAGAGCCTGGACCTTCCTTACCCATGAACCTATGGAGCTCTGGGAACAAAAGGAACATTGGGATCATTCTGGAGGTCCACACTGCCCCCCTGATGCCCAAGAGCAGCTTCTCAGAACAGGCCGGGCCGGGTGTGGGAAGGATTATGGCCTCTGAGTGTCTGCTGCCCCCTGCGGCCAGGGAGTGGTCAAGGTCAGGTTGGTCAAAGGCAGGCTGGCGGCTCTGTGTGAGCCAGCCTTAGTCAAATGTGCAAGGCTTACGTGGGCAGAGCTGACCAACTCTTCTGCCCTTCCTGAATATTCCATTTATGGACTGGACAGAGGCACAAATGGTCAGACCTCTGTTTATTCAGTCCCATTCACTGGACAAGTAAGGAGGGTCTCTATCCTCTCCTTGACACTGGAGGGCACAAAAATGAACAGGGCAGTCTCTGGCTCTGAGGGAGCTCACACAAGTGCACAAACAATCTTAAAACAAGGCAGAGACATCTCAGTGCTATAGGATAGTGATAGGCCGAAGGGGACAGGGGTCCAGAGGGTGACCAGATCTGGTGCGCATATAGCACTTAGCAGAGAGCCTGGGAGAGAAGATGCACTCCATGAACGCCAGCTGGTATTATGGTTGTCATTAATGTTAACTGCTTTCCCTATGGTGCTCATGTGGCTGAACTCTCTGTGGAAAATCACTGGTGATGCCCAGCCTTTTGAGTAGGAGGACCTCTTTTGAGCGGTATGCTTTTAGTTCATTGAGAAATGCACAAGGACAAAAACCTGCACATTTAAAAATACTTCTAAATATATGTGGATTTATTAATCATAATAGCATGTGCCAAACTTTACAAATAACACATCTCGTATAAATGTGAGACATAGGATCTGTTCAGATTATAAACTGGAAAACTGGCCACCCCGGCGCAACACATGGCCTAGGAGGAACTGGTCTCCACTGCTGAGGAGTGGCCTGATGGACTTCTAAGGCCTGATTCTGACCTGTGAACTCCTCCTTTTTCTTATGTACTCCTTCCTGGTTACTCTCATGCCCTTCCTTCAGCTCTGCCAGCCACTCAGACAATGGTAGAGATCTGTCTCTATCTCGTAACTCCTTGGGAGCCTCCCTGCCCCCCCAGATTCAAGCACTGAATGGCCAAAGCAGGGGTCCTGGCAGTGATTTCTACATATCTGGGATGGTCAGCGAAGTTGCTGACCGAGGAAGGCAGGGGCCCTGGTGAGGTTTCGAAACAAAGAAGGGGAGATCATCTCCTGGCCTGCCTTTGAAACAGGCCCTGGATCACCACTGAAGCCACCTCTGACTTAGGTGTGGGGTGGGGTCTGAGCGTGCACCAGCTCCCCTCGCCTTGCACTTCTAAATTAGCGGGTGGAGGGAGGCCAAGGGACAAGAGATTGAACAGACTGTATAGCACACGCAGTCTCTAGGTCCAACAATTTGCCCTAAGCCACCTATTTTTTTCCAAACTTTCTTTGGTGATCTAAACCATATATTAACAGTAAGCTCTGCTTATTCAAGTCAACCCTAAAAACTGTTTTCTGAGCACCTGCTCTGGCCCAGTCTTTCATGCTTGATTTAATCCTCACAACCACTTGACGGGGAAGGAAAGTGAGATCTCAGGTAGATTAACAAATGTGTTTAAAGTCCCACCATAGCTGCAGTATATGAAACCGAGCAGTATCTAAAATGCATGCTTTTCCCGATCAACCACCACCAATGATGCAGGAGGAGAAAGAGGACAGGAAGTTGCTGTGCCACGATGCTCTGACTGGTTCAGGGTTATTCCAACCCCTTCTCTTGAGCAGCTGAACACCACAGAGGCAATCTCTTCTTAGGGCTGGGAGTCTTGATCTCTGATGTTTTGAGGGACATTCTCTTATAAGCCTCTGTTTTGCTCATGAGTCCCTTGGTTCAGTATAAGTGTTAAAAGACTGAACTGTGTGTCCCCCAAATTCATTTGTTGAAGCTCTAACCCCTAGCACCTCAGAATGTCAGTGTACTTGGCAATAGGGCCTTTAAAGAGGTTATTAAGTTTAAATGAGGCCATTAGGGTGGTCCCTAATCTAATCTGACTGGTGTCTTTATAAGAAGAGGAGATTAAGACACAGAGAGTGATACCAGAGATGCTTGCACACAGAGGAGAGGCCACGGGAGGACACGGTGAGAAGGTGTCCATCTTCAAGTCAAAGGGAGAGGTCTCATCAGAAACCAGTCCTGTTAGCAACTTGATCTTGGTCTTGTAGCCTCCAGAACTGTGGGGAAAATAAATTTCTGTTGTTTAAGCACCCCCAGCCTGTGGTACTTTGTTATGGCAGCCCGAGCTAAGACAGGTGTCTTACATTAGAGATCCCTCAGAAAAAGGAAAGGCAGAGTTGTGTGCAGGTAGTGTATTTCGCGAAGTGATCCGAGGGGACAACCATGGGGGTCTGAGATGAGTCAGATAGAGAACATCAACCCGAGGGCAGGTTATGAGTTGATCAGGACGAGCAACTCGTATTTGCTGGGGACTTCTGAGGGGCTGAGTAGACTGCACCTCAAACTGTCTATGTGAGAGAAGCACTCACTTACCCAGCAATTCCTGATGTGGGAAACAAGGGCAGAAGAAAAATTAAATTTCCTTACTACTTACAGCCCATTGACTAATCCTTGAAACAGGCAGTGACATTCCCCTATGAACTCAGCTGCCTCGATGTTAATACTTTGCTAAGGGCAAGAGGCAATCTTATCCTGCCCTCCCAGGATCCTGTAAGTCTTCTTTAACAGATAAAAATTCCTTTGGAAACTTCTGTTGTCTCTATCCCCCAAGATACAAGTTAGCAATCATCCTCCAAGCATTTGGCCCACTGATATACATCTGAAGGGTCTCATGACTGAGTTTTTTCTAAACAGTAATAAATGACCTTTTCCTAACACTGGCTAGCCCCCTTAGGATCTTGGAAACCTTGCTTCCCAAATACCCTGGAGGCTTGTGCCATCCCTAACCCCCTCTCAACTTGAAAGTATATAATCAGTCACCCATCACAACCCCAGTGCAGCTCTTCCTGCCCACAGATCCTGCCCCCGTGCTTTCATAAAATCACCTTTTGCTTCAAAGACGTCTCAAGAATTCTTTCTTTCTTTCTTTTTTTTTTTTTTTAAAGATTTTATTTATTTTTTAGAGAGCGAGCGAGCGAGAAACAGCATGAGAGGGGCGAGGGTCAGAGGGAGAAGCAGGCTCCCCGCTGAGCCGGGAGCCCGATGTGGGACTCGATCCCAGGACCCTGGGATCATGACCTGAGCCGAAAGCAGACGCTTAACCATCTGAGCCACCCAGGCGCCCTCAAGAATTCTTTCTTGCCTGTTGGTTCCGAACCCCAACACTTCCTACATCACTCCCATCTCCACTGGCTCAGGGCTACTCCAGTGGTGCTCGTCCCTCTGTATTCCTCACTCCTGCATGAGGCCCATGGCCAATGTGGCTTAGTCAGAGAAGCCCTGGGCAGAGGGGCTGTCAGGGTAGGCCTGTGCCCAGCTGGTGGCTGCTGCAACAGTTGGAGTTACAGTTAAGGGCCCAGCGGATTCCTGGGGTAGAGCGCCAGCTGTGTTAGAGACGATCAGACACCGGAGACCAAGGACATGGCAATCTTTTGGCCGCAGCGCTGGGGCAGCACGAAGCTTACAGAGACCCTGTAAGCGAGAGACAGGTGGGAGAGGAGCCACCCTGGCCTCCGGAAGAACTTTGGCAGCACTCTAGAGGCAGAGGGGTTAACACATCCTAGTCTTTAAAATACTCAGGGAAAGAAATTCTCCTGACTTTCTCACCAGCAGCATTCCAGGGGCTAAAATCCTCCCGGCTGGAAAATATATGACTACAACCCTTCTTGCTCTAAGACTTACAGTGTAAATAAATGTTTGCCTCTCTTGCCCCCCCTCCCCTTTTTTTAAGTTATCAGTATCCTGTGAAGTTATTTTTCTCTCTAGGAAGACTGTTAAGTTACCTCCCAGCCCTTCTTTAGACTTCATAGTAAACCTTTGGTACAATGAATGGGTATTGCCATCTGGGTGCCAAAAGTTTTCATTTGGAGGATGACATTTAGCTGTCACAGTGAGAGGGGCCATCGTGGGAACTTAATCAAATTCCCTCATTTCAGAGAGGGGGCAATGGAAGGAGTGAAGTGACTTGTCCAAGAACACACAGCAGGTTGGGGACACAGTCTGGACCACAGCCACTATTTCAAAGCAACTTTTCATTTGCATCATAAAAATTGTTATGATGTTGCACTGCACAAACACCTCCTGCAACCCCCACTGTCACCTTCACTAAGGAAATCCTACGTGACTTTACCTCTCCTCTTTGGCATAAAAGGTTAATAACTGAATGGAAGGGCGCATACTGTCACAATAACTGTGCAAGGCCTTCAACCTGTGCCTCCCCTAACAGATGCGAATTTTCATTCAAGTCCCTTTGTGTTGGCCTGCTCGCTCTTCTCCCCACAATCTGGGGCTATCGCCTCTTTACATATCATTTGCATAGCTTTGCATAATAGCCTCTGGAGTCTCTAATTCCAAATATGTGAGAGAGACTAAAACTAAAATTCAGCTTGACATGCTTTAAATGTGGAACTGAATTTTAAAGCATCTCGGAAACTGGACAAGTGTCGGGGGTGGAAACCCACAGACTGATGGGTGTCCAGAAGTTGCAGGAAGGCCTCCTCCTACCTAGAATTCCAATGCGTACATGATCCCAGGACCCAAGGAAAGGAAAGGTCCTCCTCCTTCTGTTTATTTGGTTGGCTGCCCACAGTGCATATTGGGCATGATATTTGCATCTGGCAAAGGCAAGGAGCGAGCTGGTGAAGAGAGAAATGGCTAATTTAATGTATGAGGTGCTTCCTATATATCATGCACTGCTTGAAGGGCTAAGCCTGTCCTGATATATTTAATTCCCAGAGCACCCTGATGAGACAGGTAGTATTATTAGCTCATTATTGCAACTGAGGAAAAGCAGCACAGAGAGGTTCAGGACCCTGTCTCCTTTCACACAGGTGGGGAATGGTGAGCCATGATTTGACCTGGCACCCTGGCTTCAGAGTCTACGCTCTTAAGGGCAGCTGCGTGGCTCAGTTCTTGATCTCAGCTCAGGTCTTGATCTCAGGGTTGTGAATTCAAGCCCTGCACTGGGCTCAACACTGGGCGTGGAGTGTACTTAAAACAAAACAAACAACAGAGTCTACACTCTTAAAAGATTTTCACTCAGGGATCTACTCTGCACCACCCCTCCCCCCACCTGCCAGGCTGCTCTGCATAGTCAAAAGCAATGATTCACAATCCTTTGGGAACTGATTTTCTATTACTGGTCTTTTGACTTTTCTTCCCTCTTACCTGTTTTCTTTCAGGGCTCTATATGACACATGTGGTGTCCTTTGAATAAGATGGTCAATTAACTTTGTCCTGTAAGTAACAGGAAACTTGTAGCAGTACAATAAAAGGGCTGGAAATCCTTGCTTTAATTCTCTGCTCTTCTCCAAACCTGACGTATCACGTAAATAATTATTTAATTTTTGTCTTAAAGTTGCTTATACACACACAAGACCAATTTATTACATGGATAAATTTACCTTACACATATAAACAATTCTATCTCATTTTCCTTGTAATTTTATTATTTTATTTTATTTTTAAAAATTTTTTTCTAAGTAGGAACCACGCCCAGTGTGAAGCCCAACATGGGGCTTGAATTCATGACCCTGAGATCAAAACCTGGACCGAGCTCAAGAGTTGGATGCTTAACTGGGGTGCCTGGGTGGCTCAGCCAGTTAAGCATCTGCCTTTGGCTCAGGTCATGATCCCAGAGTCCTGGGATGGATCCCCGCATCGGGCTCCCTGCTCAGTGGAGAGCCTGCTTCTCCCTCTTCCTCTGCCCCTCCCCCTCCTCTGCTCATGCTCTCTCTTTCTCCCTCTCCCTCTATCTCAAATAAATAAATAAAATCTTAAAAAAAAAAAAAAAAGAGTTGGATGCTTAAGCCACCCAGGCACCCCATCATTTTCCTTGTAATTTAAAATGTCTTTATCTTCTAAGTAGAGCTTTCCTCCCCATTAAACTAGATTTCTACTGCTAGGTATTTTCCCCATTGTCTTCAAACGTTGTGACAGAATCACAAAATCAGGAGACTGAGAAGTCTTCTGAGCCATCCCCCCATCACCAAGCCACCAAGCAAGATGGCAGCTCAGCCACTGTAAGTTCAAGGACACCCCTCCCACCAAGAGGTGGGGTCTGTATCTTTCCTCTTGACCCTAGGTAGGCCTTTGTGACTTCTGTGAGGAATAGAATGGGGCAGAAGTGACATCACATGACTTTCAAGGCCAGGACAGAAAAGGTCACACAGCTTCTGCAGGTTTCTTTTGGGTGTCTTTGGTCCCATATAAGAAGTCCAGCGGCCTTTAGGCCACCACGTGGAGAGACTGAGTGGAGGGACCACATGGAAAGGGAGACAAAGGCCTAAGGAACCCCAACTGTTCCAACCTCAGCCAGGCATCAGACATGACAGTGAAGCAGGCTAGAGATAACCCTGGTTCCAGCCACTGTTGGATCGCAACCACACAAGAGACACCAAATGAGAATCGCCTCACTGAGCTCGGTCAACTCTTAACATTCAGGAACAAAGTAAATGATTAAGTCACTGTTTTGCAGTAGTTTGTTTTATGGCAATGAATAAGTGGAACACTTAGGAATTTAGCTTCTGAACTGGTGTTTTAACAACAGAAGGGAAGAGTATCCACACCATATCATCTGACCATCAGGGAGTCTGTTCTCAACATGGGCAGGAACATACCATCTTGCCAGGAAATGCGCTTTTCTAATTTCAAGATTATTATCTTTTGGAAGTTGGAAGGGATACTAGGATTCTCCGGAGCTAACTCCTTCACTTTACATATGAGAAGGCTGAGGCCCAACAAAGTGAAATACTTACCCTTGGCCATACAGCTATACAGGGTTACAACTGGGAGTGACTCAGGCCAACTCACTGCCCCTCCAATCCCACTAATGCTCCAAACCCACAGTACTTTCTTTATATCACTGGTCCTGGTATTCTAGAGTGTTCCATCCTCTGAACTTCAATGTTCCCTTTTATTTTAAAGATCAAACATGAACTCCTCATTTCTCACAGCATGGTTTCCCTCAGAAATATGCATCATTGCCTTCAGGATGTGCTAGACAAATGCTCTTAAGAGATAACTTATGCTTGTGACCTTGGCTTCTTTATGAAACCAGGGAATTTAGGGTGCAAATCTTTTCTTTTACCCTCCTTCCAGGCAGCCACACCTGTGGCCTCCAGCCAGCATGAACTTCCTTGTGCTGCTCTGGGAGGCTGACAGAGCACAGTTTCCTAACAAAAACACTACAAACACATGTGAACACACACACACACGTATGCATACACAGCACAGATTCTCTCTTAGAGCAGGAAACAGGCAAGGACACCCCATTTACAGCCCGGGCCCTCCTATTATCTCCATGCTAACAAATGGTCAAGTCATTTGTCTAAGGTCAAAACAGCTACCATGTGGAAGTACCAGGATTTAAACCCAGGTTCTCTGATCCTGGTGGCTTGAGACCTTAGGGACTGAGAGATTTTTGATCCAGGAAAATGTCCTACAGGAGCAGAAGAATGTAGTATGAAGACAGGCAATGATACAACAATAGTAACAACTGTGATGACCACAATTAAAAAATAAAACTTCCCCCAAAGATAGCAACACTTAGGGCAACTATGCCGCCTTTTGTCTTCAGCTTTAGCTTTTTGCCTTATGAATTCAGCTCCTCTTAGGACAGACATTTTCCACCTAGAACTCCTCCTTGGTCTTGAAGGCCTTGTTAGACGTCCCTCCTTGTGCCTGTAACCTCTACTTTTAACCTATTCCAGCCTCCATGTCTCTGAATGGAAATGGTGAGTGTCTTATTTGTTTGTCTGTCTGAACTCTAAGCTGCCAGAGGGTAGAGACCGCATCTGGCTCAATGTCATAACTCCTTATCTAGTGCAGCACTGTGGCTACAACAAGGATTTGCTGAAGGCTAAGAAACCTAAATCACTCACAAAAACCATAGTCAGCTGTGGCAGTTTGTATTTTCCAAAGATAATTACTACAATACATCCCAACCCACTTACTCTTCCTAAATGTGAGCTGGCACTCCTACTGGAGAGGCGAGGTCTACGTTCTCTTCCCTTGAATCTGGGTGGGGCTGTGACTGTGGCTGAAGTGAAGTCACATGACTTCTGAGGCCAGGTCATAAAAGGTGGGTACAGCTTCTTCCTAGTTCTTATTCTTTGGTGCTTACTCTCTGAAGCCAGCCACCATGCTGTGAGGTAGCCTGAGTAGCCCACTGAAAAGCTCATGTGGAAAGGAACTGAGGCCCCTGGCCTTCAGTCCCAGCTGAACTTCTGGATAACAACCAGCACCAAGTTGCTATCCCTGGCAGTGAGCCACTGTGAAAGTGGATCTCCCAGCTGAGTCAAGCTACCCAAGTTGAATCTTGATGGAGCAGAGACAAGTGATCCCTGCCCAAACTACAGATTTATGATAAGCCATTAAATTTTGGGGTGCTTGGTTAGGCAGCAACAGTAACTGGAATACCTCCCATTGTACTAAGTGAACTTAACTCTCTCTCAGTGATCATTCTGGAGTTAAGCATCAGAGTTGTTTTTTGCTTATTTTTTTATTTTTATTTATTTATTTTTTTAAAGATTTTATTTATTTATTTGACAGAGAAAGAGACAGCGAGAGACGGGGAGTGGGAGAGGGAGAAGCAGGCTTCCCGCTGAGCCGGGAGCCCGATGCGGGACTCAATCCCAGGACCCTGGGATCATGACCTGAGCCGAAGGCAGACGCTTAATGACTGAGCCACCCAGGTGCCTTTTGCTTGTTTTTTTAAGTGCAGGAACTCAACAGGCTGATTTTGACTTGGGTTCCTTTATTTTCCTCCTCTCTTGCTCATACTAAAGGGAAGGGAAACATCTCAATTCTGGGCTCTTTCTATATCATCTTTCTCCAATTTAGGCTACAAGTTCCCCCAAAGGAAGAAAGGAACATGGCATCCTAGGAGTGCCATGGAGCTTCCTGGCACACATGCACTTTGTGGCTTGGGGGACAGATGGAATACAGTTGGAAGCCAGTATATGGTGCCCCCTATTGGAGAATATGACCATTTTTCTTTCAAGGAACTGCTATTCTAAAAGGGAAGAAAATCAGCTAGGACTGGGGCACAAACCCATACACTAAAGACATTCTCTTGAAGACTTTCCCCAAACAAAAATGAAAAGGTCAACTCAGCTTCTAATAAAATAACAGGATTATTAATATTCAGGGAACATTTTATTGACATCATGGGAAAGAACACAAATGCAGTCCCGACTGGCTTGTACTCTCCCAAGACTAAAAGGAAAAGGCTAATAAAAAAAATGTTCCATGCTTTATAGTAGAGTACTTGACCAACACTACCTCAGCCAGGTGATCAAGGTCAACATCAACAGCGATAAAGTCATGGTGACAGTATGTGCCCTTGATCTGAAGATGGCACTTTACCTCTGTACTTTTCTTTCCCCTATAAACCCAGGCTAATGATAAGAAAAAAAAAATGAAAAATCCAAATTGAGGGACAGTCTACAAAGTATCTGACCAATACTCCTCAAAACTGTCAAGGTCATCAAAAACAAGGAAAGTTTGAGAAACTATCACAGCCAAAAGGTATCTAAGGAGACATGACAACTAAATGTGATGTGGTATCCTGGGTAGGATCCTGAAACAGAAAAACAACATTAGGGGAAAATGAAGAAAATCTGAATAAAGTATGGACTTCAGTTAATAATAATGTATCATTTCATTAATTGTGACAAATGTACTATAGTAATATAAGATGTTACTAACAGAAAACTGAATGTAGAGTATATAGGAATTCTCTGTTCTACTCTTGCAACTTTTCTGTAAGTTTAAAACTATTCTAAAATAAAAAAAAATATTCTTAAAAAGTTCCACATGGGTTTTGGAGGGGGATATAGCTGAAGGGAAGTTTGCAGGCAACCTTCCCAGCAACTTGGCATAAGATCATAGATGAGGGCATGTAGATAGGACAGTGGGTAGAGGGTTCAGGGTGCTTTCAGAGGTGGGATAGGAGACAAAGAGGTATAGAGGGCCCACACAGTACTGGCATTCAACCCTGCCCTAATGGCTTCTGGCTCCTCAGATCTTTCTTAACGTAGTGGGTAGATTCTGATCTAACCTAGCTACTGATATGTTGTAGAGCCTATTTAGAGAAAGAGAAAAGGGAAAAAAAATCCATGACTATTGCCACATCTTTTTTTATTCCCTCTGATTCTCAGATTTTAAATATTTGCATTCAGAACTAAAGTGTAGAGTTTGGAGGTGAACTGGTCAGAGAGACTAATAGCCTGAACACAGTTTTAAACCTGTTCAAAATCCAACTGAGGGGTTAGGGTAAATGCCATTCATGTAATAAAAAAAGTCACAACTTTCTTGACCCAGGAAGCAGGCTGCATGAAAATCAAAGCTTATTTATCATTACTATGGGGCTAGATTGCCCTGCTGTTTAACCATGGGAGCCATATAAGGTGTTGGATATGGATACCTCCATCCTCATTCAAAATTTCTGCCTATACCCCTTTCCTGCTGGGTGATGATGTATCAATCTCTAAAAACCCAACTTGACTGTCACCTTGTCTTGACAAGATCAAGGTCCTTCAATATTTCTGGTCAGAAATGATGGCTCCCAACCCAGTGCTCCCAGGACACTCTGTTCCCATTCATATTGTGGCTCTTCTCCCCATAGAGCCCTTCATTCAAGAGTGTGGGGGGAAGGTGTGAGCCTGGGGGGGAGGACAGTGGTATTTAGGAACAATTCTGGCTCTGTAACTTCCTAGTTCTGTGCCTTCAGGCAAATGAGTTGAGCTTTGTTTCCCTCAGCTATACAATAAGGATGATAATTGCCTCACTTCAGTTCAAGGTGCTTTCAGAGGTGGGATAGGAGACTAAGAGATACAGAGGCCCCACACAGTACTGGCATTCAACAGGTGACAACTGTTGTTTTAGTCTCTACTACATTTAGGTCACTCCCCTGGGGCCATTCTTAAGCATCTGGAGCCCCAGAACTTAGTTCACTGTCTGACTCATACAAGGAACACAATAGTGTTTTCTGAACAATATGGGAATAAAAGAATACTTAATTCCATACATTTAAGTTATTTGCAGCTGAATGCTTACAACAAAATTATAAAGTTTATTTCTTTGAAGACAATGTCAATGAAAGAAAGCAGTAAATAATGTGAGTCCTATGTTGTGGCAGTATAAGGTGTGTGAGTGTGTGCATGCGTGTATTTATCTCATTTTTGCTTTGCTTGCTCTGGTGATTAACATCAGCTAGTTCAAGGGCACACAACATCCCGTAAGACAGGGTGAGGCAAGAGAAGGCTGAGATGGAACCTACCTCCTACAGATTCTCCTAAGATCCTCTTCCACAATTGTGCCCATCACTGCATGTTCTATTCCTAATTACAAAAGCAAATCAGCCTTTATTTCTTTCCAAAGTTCTAAAAAGGTTGTGTGAGAGTGTGTGTCAGGATTTGGGCTTTATGGAGCTATGTCTCAGCTTTGGCTTCCTGGTTGAAGGTGTATGCTCTGGGCAGGTTTTGATGAGAGCAGTAAGGAAGCATGATAAACAGGAGGACTTACTGTTGAGGACCAGCTCACAGGGCAGCCCTGGGAAGCCCATGGAGTCTCCAAATGTTTGGTTCCTACAAACCCAATAAAATGATTCCCACAGGCCCTAAAGTCCCACAGCTTGGGGTCTGGTCCAGTGGGCTCCTCAGCGAGCATAAGAGGATCTTTGGGACTCCTGAGGAACCCTTTGGATAGTCCTGGGACCTGCACAAAGAGGTTAAGCTCACCAGTATCTGTCTACCCTCAGCTTCAAATTCTCAAAAGCAAAAAGGAGAAGACAAAGCACAAAGTCTTGGCCTAATCATGTCTGAGAATCACTTACCTAAAAAGAGCACTGGGGCTTTTGACCTGACATCCTCCTGTGCTTGCTGACAGTCTGAAGCATTATCTCTCAGCACCCACTCCTACTCACGGAAGAGCTTACTGCTTGCTGAGAGGAGAAAAAGAGGCTAGCAGGGACAGCGGCAAGTCTGGGAGAAGGGGGGTGGGCTGAGTGGAGAGGTTGACGTCAAAGAAGGATGTCTGCTCTCTCTGGGACACTGGCTCGCCTGCTCCTGAGCCCCCACAGCTCCATGTGCATCATGCAAGGCTGTTTGGTATTCTCGCCTGGTTCCCTGATGGGGCTGGGCGCAGACTGTCTGGTACGGCTCTCATCAGTTGCCAAGGGTTCACTGCCTGTTCCAGTTTGCCTGGAACAAAACGGCTCAAGCAACACAGCTGTGCATCCTTGTGAAATTGCCTAATTTCCCATTTCAAGGCAGGATGCCCATACTCCAAGGTATAATTTAGGTTTTGGGCATGAGTTAGATTTCACAATTGAATTCTGAAAGTCAGCCCTCCAGGCCGTGCGTGCTTGGGGATTAAGGCTTTCCTCCCTGCTCATCTCTCTTTCTCCCCAATACTGATACTGATAACTATTCACTAATTCTAGATTTCTACTTATTGAGTACCTACTATGTGCCAGGCACTCTACTAGGTGATTTTTATATATTATCTTATTCAGTCATCATAAAACCCTATGATGGAGAAAAGAACAAATTGGAATCCATGTGATTACAAAGTGCCCACCCTCCACCTCTTTATTATTCTCCTTTGGAGTATAAATCCATGGATATAGGTACCTGGATAATTCAGTGTGGACTTGGGGGTAGCTTTCTGGAGGAAAAACTAATAAAATCTTTTCCTATCCATGCCAAACCAAGGAGACAAGAACAACACACACAGAACAAGGAGAGAACAATGGAAGATGGTCTGTAATTAAAAACTATGGGGGATGTAACAGATTTTATGTGCAGTAGCTTGGCAGGGAACCCATGAAAGCCAGAGGAACCCAGGAAGGCTTCCTGGAAGAGGAGAAATCTGAATCCCCTCATTACCATTCCACTGTTCATTCATTTCTTCATTCATATGTTCAACAAACATTTATTGAGGGCTAAACTGACTGTGGCTTTGTGTTTCCCAGATAAACTTGCATCCTGATCTCAGCCATGGGGATGGCTGCTATTACCTCATTCCCTATCATGGGTACTAAAATGCATATTGGCAGAGAAAATTCTGGCAAATTCTGAAAAGGATTTTTTCAGAATTTATCCATGAGTAAGAAACACTTTAGCACTTTATATTTTACACTGTACTAATGTTCAGAATCAGAACACACATTTATTAAGTATCTAATTATGTTTATAGGTATTTTTACTCCTATAAACCCATTAAATACTCATATTTTATAAGAGGTGGGTCTCATTCCCTAAAACCAAGGTTCAGAAAGGTTAAAAGATTTATTCAAGGTCACACATTCAATGGGGAGCCAAGATGAACACATAGCACAGTTCAAATCCTGCCTCTGACTTGAACCTAAGAAAATAAGATCAGGATAAAAACTGAAGCACATTGCTGAAAGACTCTAATCCCAGGCTAAGCCTGGGGTGGTATGGGGACCACCACCACAGTCCAACTTCAGAATGTTGTCTTTTGTAGACACCCTCCTCAGTAGCTAAAGGTAGCTGCCACTACCTCCTAGGCATGGGGAGGAGGGGAGGTAATTCCTTACCCCAAATTTGGTTAGCTGTTCTCCCCTTATTCTAGCCACAGCTCCCACAACTCAGGTATTAAACCACATAGGTAAGTGGTGTCCCCCCACCCAAAGGTGATCCAAATTTCTTTTAGAATCTAGAACACACTGTTTAAATCCTACAGACCTAGGAATAGGACACTTTATAATGAAGGGTGCTTAATTTTTCTTCTTCACCTCTCTCTTCTCTTTCCTGGAGAGATATGGGAAGAAAGCTGATACTAGAACTAGGTATAAATTCACTCACTAGTTGTATGACCTTGTATCAACTTCCCACGCAAGCTAGCTATGTTGGGATTCTGTCTGGTGCTTTCTATTCACCATCATGTTCTCTCATTGGTTCTTTAGATTTTGCATTGAGCGGACAATGTAGCCTGCCACCTAGTTTCCTCCTTCTACTCCCAAAAAGGAGGTTCTTGTTCTATTGATGTTGATGGCACATAGCTGAGTTTCTCTTCAGGAATTGCTCTCAGTTGAAGAGAGCTGCCTTGCTCAAGGTTACACCCCCTTCCTAGAAAACTTGGATCCAATGACTGGTTCCTGTGGGGTTAAAAGAACTGATCTCCTTGCCTTAATTTGGGAGAACTGTGAAGGGCCACTCCAGCTATGGAGTTCCCCACAGGGTTGGCTGAGGCCTTTGGTGTGACTGCATCAAAGCCCAACTTCTCCCCCTGCCCAGTCCTGCTTCCTTTATTCTACTAAAAATGCTGATTCTGGGAACACTTCCAAAAAACATCCTACATGCAGATTTGTAGCTCATAGTCTGCTTTCTGGGAACCATATCTGTAACATACAGTATCCAATTAATGCTGATGAAAAAGAGGATGATTTCCCCTCTAGTCATTCCTTTCCTATGTCTTACTCATATATTACCCATTATTTCCAGTGCCTTACACATATATTCCTTCTATCTCATTTAATATTCCCTTAAAGATTCACCACTTTGGGGTAGCCTCTCTCAGTGTACCCCTTTCCTTTATCTTGTCATCTTAACTATGAATGCCATGTTAAATGATAATATGTAAGACATATTCTTGTCATTGTGTATTTCTCACATCTTTGCATTAGCCTGGAAGCTCCTTGAGAATAGACATTTTCAAATTTAATTTAAAAATATTCCTCTCACTCAGATTTGAGGAGGAGATGATGGTGACAGAGTAGGAGGACCTTAGGCTCCTTTCATTCCAGGAACACAACTAGATAACTATCAAATCATCCTAAATACCCCAGAAATTGGCCTGATGATTGAAAGAACAAACTCTACAACTAAAGGAAGAGAAGAAGCCTCATCAAAGAAGGTAGGAAGTGTGGAGATGTGGTTTAGGGGAGAAATGGATTGCAGGTGCTGCAGAGGGGAGGGAGCTGTGGTTGTGTAGAAGGATGAGAGAGAGGTATACACAGAGGAATGCAAAGGAAAATGTTTCCCCAAAGCCATTGGCTTGGAAAATGAGAGGGGCTGAATTTTGTGAGTTTTTGCAACCATCAGGGCTTTTAAAGGTCAGTGGGCTTGGCTAGGAAAGAGCCCAGAGGGCACTGTCTTGCTCCTAGAGGGAAGGCAGGCAAACAACCTGGGACCAGAGAGTGTGGAAGCAGTGATCTGAAGAACACCTGGGCACACAGTGGGGAGATTATTCATTCGCTCCTCTCAGAGAGTATCCTTGGGAGGCAGAGTTCACAGAGATGCCTCTCTAGGAACAAGGGAGCTGGCCAGCTCCATTTCCCTCCCCTGCACTTCAGCAAAACAACAGAGCCTCCTGCAGTAGGCAGCACAGTGCCAACACTGTCTGCTTAACTTGCTTACACCAAGCCCCACTCCCCTGTGCTCTGGTGGGACTGCCCTTCTCAGTCAAGCTTGCCTCAGTTCTAGCAGGTCCCTCCCCTAGAAGTCCAGCACAAACACCTCTCCACACTACATCTCCTAGCCAGAAAGTTAGTTCTACAGAACCTCAGTTCTGGTGGAGTTGGTGTCAGGTCTTACTTCACAAGCAGACCATAGCATACCTAGTTAAAATTCACCACATTCAGGCCAGGGACCAAATACTGCCCAGAGCAGACAAGGAGAGTCTTTGCATGTGACTGGCCTGAAGGGTAGAGCAGCCAAAACACAATAGCAGAGTGCATGCGGCACAGACCAGACACACTCCTTGAAGCACCAGGCCTTGGGCCTACATGACCTCTTCTTCATAAGGCCATTACTTTCAGGAGCAGGAGACATAACCTCTATCACACAGAAAAAGGCAGAAACAGACAAAATGCCAAGACAGAAGAATTTATTGCAAATGAAAGAACAAGATAAGGCCATGGCTAGAGATCTAAGTGGAACAGAGATAGGTAACATGCCTGATGGAGAATTTATTTTTTATTTTTATTTTTTAAAGATTTTATTTTATTTATTTATTTGAGAGAGAGAGCACGCATGAGTGGAGGGGTGAGGGGCAGAGGGAGAGGGAGAAGCAGGCTCCCCACTGAGCAGGGAGCTCGATGGAGGGGCTCAATCCCAGGACCCTGGGATCATGACCTGAGCTGACGGCAGACGCTTAATGACTGAGCCACCCAGGCACCCCCTGATGGAGAATTTAAAGCAACAATCATAAAGATACTCACTGGTCTTGAGAAAGATTAGAAGACATCGGTGAGAACCTTACAACAGAGATAAAAGAGTTAAAAAAGAACCAATCAGAGATGAAGAATGCAATAAACGAGATTGGAATCAGGCTTGATGTAATGAACAGCAAGCCGGAAGAAGCAGAGGAATGAATCAGTGACTTAGAAAACAAAATAATGGAAAATAATGGAGCCAAACAAAAGAGAGAAAGAATGATGCAACATGAGAACAGACTTAGGAAATTCAGTGACTGCATCAAACGTAATAACATTTGTGTTATAGGAGTCCCAGAAGAAGAAGAGAGAGAAACGGGGGCAGAAAATTTATTTCAAGAAATAATAGCAGTAAACTTCCCTAATCTGGGGAAGGAAACAGACGTTCAGATCCAGGAGGCACAGAGAACTCCCATCAAAATCAATAAAAGCAGGCCAACACCAAGACATATTGTAATTAAATTTGCAAAACATAATGATAAAGAAAAAATCTTAAAAGCAGCAAGACAAAAGAAGTCCTTAACTTACAAGGGAAAACCCATCAGTGTAGCGGGAGATTTTTTAACAGAAACTCTGAGGAAAAAAAAAAAGAAACTTGGCAAGCCAGAAGAAAGTGGCATGATATATTCAAAGTGCTGAATGGGAAAAATCTGCAGACAGGGATACTTTATCCAGCAAGGCTATCATTCGGAATAGAAGGAGAGATAAGGAGTTTTTCAGATAAACAAAAACTAAAGGAGTTCATGACCACCAAATTAGTCCTGCAAGAAATAGTAAAGGGTACTTTTGAGTACAAAGGAGAGACCCAAAGTGACAAGACAAGAAAGGATTAGAGAAATCTCCAGCAACAATGGCCAAACAAGTAATAAAATGGCAATAAATACATATCTTTCAATACTTACTCTGAATGTAGGGGTGCCTGGGTGGCTCAGTTGGTTAAGTGACTGCCTTCAGCTCAGGTCATGATCCTGGAGTCCCAGGATCGAGCCCCATATCGGGCTCCCTGCTCAGCAGGGAGTCTGCTTCTCCCTCTGACCCTCCCCCTTCTCGTGTTCTCTCATTCTCTCTCTCTCTCTCTCAAATAAATAAATAAAATCTTTAAAAAAAATTACTCTGAATGTAAATGGACTAAGTGCTTCAATCAAAAGACAAAGGGTTTCAGAATGGATATAAAAAAGGAGACCAATCTATATGCTGCCTACAAGAGACTCATTTTAGATCTAAAGACACCTACAGATTGAAAGTGAGGGGGTGGAGAAACATTTTTCATGCATATGGATGTCAAAAGAAAGCTGGAGTAGCAATACTTATATCAGACAAACCAGACTCTTCTGTTCTTGCACTGTTTTTATCCTGCCTCAGTATCAACTAATTTAACTTTCATTCTTGTTATTGGTCTAAGATTTCCTATTTTTGGATTCAAGATTCATGATTCAATCTTGGTAATGTGTGTTTTTAAGAATTATTTTTTTTTTCCCTAAGTTATCTGATTTGTTAGTATATAATTTTATAGTAATCTGTTATCACACTATGTATTTCTATGATTATCTGTTGTATTGTTTTCTCTTCCATTTCTATTTTGTTTTTAGTCTTCTCTTGTTTGTGTCTTCATTAATGTAGTTAAAACATTGCCAATTTTATTTATTATTTTTGGAAAAACTGATCATTATTTTCAGTGTTATTTTATTGTTCATTCTGGTCTCTGTTTTATTTATTTCTGATTTTTCTTTGTTATTTCCTTCCTCTACTAAATTTCAGCTAAGTTCCTTCTTTTTCTAGCTCCTTGTGGTGTAATGTTATTTATTTGAACCATTTTTTTCTTAATACAAATATTTATAGCATGAATTTCACTCTAACATCTGTTTTTGCTGCATCCCATAGGTTTTGGAATATTGTGTTTCCTTTTTCTTTCATCTTGAGACATACTTTGATTTGACTTTTGATTTCTTATTTGGCCCACTACTTGTGCAGTGGTGTGTTAATATTTACATATTAAATATTTAATATTTACACTATAGATTTTCCAGCTTTGCTTTATTATTGACCTTTAGTTTTATACTATTGTGATTGGGAAATATAATTGGTATGATTCCAGTCTTCTTAAATTTGTAATATTTGTTATGTCTCTTTTTATGTGATTTTTAAAAAGATTTTATTTATTTGACAGAGAGAGCATGCACACAAGCAGGGGAGTGTCAGGCAGAGGGAGAGGGAGAAACAGGCTCACCACTGAGCAGGGAGCCCGATGGGGGGCTCAATCCCAGGACCCTGGGATTACGACCTGAGCTGAAGGCAGATGCTTAACTGACTGAGCCACCCAGGCACCCCTCTTTTTATGTGATTTAACCAGGGCATTCTCCTGTGTGTATATAGCAAAAATGTGTATTTTATTTTTTTGGATGGAATGTATTATATATATCTTTTAGAACCATGTATTCTGAAGTATGTTTCAAGTAAAAATGTTGTTTTTTTTTTTTTAAAGATTTTATTATTTGAGAGAGAGAAAGAGCTAGAGAGCACAAGCAGGGGGAGCATCAGGCAGAGAAGCAGGCTCCCCGCTAAGCAGGGAGCCCAATGCAGGACTCGATCCCAGGACCTTGGGATCATGACCTGAGCAGAAGGCAGACGCTTAACCGACTGAACCACCCAGCTGCTCCTCAAGTAAAAATGTTCTTGTTGAAAAACAACAACAAAAAACCCCCTTAACTGAGGGTACTCATTTTAAAATAAAGCATATCAGAGGGAAGGTGGTGGGGGGAATGGGTGAAATAGGTGAAGGGGATTAAAACTACACTTACCATGATGAGCACTGAGTAAATATATAGAGAATTGTTGAATCACTATATTGTACATCTGAAATGAACATAACACTGTATGTTAACTATACTGGAAGTAAAATTAAAAACTTAATAAACCAAAAAAAATATTCCTCTCACCAATCATATACACTGATGATTGAAGGCACCTAATCCTGTTGGCTGAACATTTGACAAATCCCTTTTATGCCCTCATCTTCCTCTCTCACTCATTTAATTCATTCAGCATATATTTCCTGGGTGTCTATGTGAGGTAAATCATTGTTTATGCTATGGGAATACACAAAGAAATAATGTTTCCTCCCTATCCTTCAGGGAGTTGTGGTTGAGCAGGAAGGCTTTGGGTAATGAGGCTGACCCTGAAGCCAGACCGCCAAGATTCAAGCCCCTTTACCCCATGTTCTAGCCCAGTGACCCTGGGTAAATTACTTAAGCTCTCTGTACCTTAATTTCCTCACCTATTAAATGAGATTAATAACACTATCTCATAGGATTATTGTGAGGACTAAATGAGTTAATATATAAGGGGTTTATAACACTGTCAAGCACACATTATTAGATCTAAGTCTGCACTTCTCAATATGGTAGCCATTAGCCACATGTGACTACTGAGCATTCCAAATGTGGTTGTTTACATTGAAATGTTTTGGAAGTGTGGAATACATAACTAATTTTGAAGGCTTACAAAAAAATGTAGAATATCTCAGTAATAATTTCGTGTATTGATGATGTGTTGAAGTAATATTTGGATATATTTGGTTAAATAAAATGTCATTAAAATTAATTTTACCTTGTTGTTAATGTGTCTACTATACAATTTAAAATGATGTAAGTGGCTCATATTTATTTCAATTGGACAGTACTAATCTAAGTCTTTGCTATGAAAATAATAATGAAAATCAGAATATAACAAATATAGTAGAGGTATATGAACTGTTAGAAGAGCTACTGTAAGTGTGGACCACCAGCAGCTTCAGTATCAACTAGAAACCTGTTAGAAATATTGGCTGTTAGGTTCCTATTCTAGACCTACTGAATCAGAAACTCAGACTTTGCAATTGGGGTGTGTGTGTGTGTGTGTGTGTGTGTGTGTGTTAATGACTTCCATGTGATTTCAATCTCACCAAATTGGATTGGTACTGCTAAGGAAGTGCAGAGGGATTGGTAACTAGTTCTGTTTGAAGAGAAGACTAGGGCAGGGTAGGCCATGCAGGAGATGGTCCAGGCATTCAGTAAGTTCCAAATACAAATAATAGGTAGCCTACAGTAGTGTTCCATCCCAGTCTGCTTGGCAACTACAGCTGTGGTTTTTTCTGGAAACAATGCCCTCTGGTCTGACTGGGTCTGTTGTCTTCTCTTCTCTTTTCTTTTCTTTTTTAGATTCTACTTATTTATTTGACAGAGAGACACAGTGAGAGAGGGAACACAAGCAGGGGGAGTGGGAGAGGGAGAAGCAGGCTTCCTGCTGAGCAGGGAGCCCGATGCGGGGCTGGATCCCAGGACCCTGGGATCATGACCTGAGCGGAAGGCAGACGCTCAATGACTGAGCCACCCAGGCGCCCGGGTCTGTTGTCTTCTATACCTTTTTAATCCAAAGTGAGCCAAGAACAAAAGGAATCTAAACTTTCTGCCCTTGGTGAAATTAATTTGCATTTGTAAAGCACAACCTCAAAAGGTATGTTTTTATTCCTAGTGTTGTGCTCACACCAGGTGGATGTGGAGCCAACTGGGTGGCCCAGGTTCAGAAACAGATTGCAAGAGAGCACTTGCAATAGCTCAGGAGCTAGCCCATAACAAGTTAGTCAGTTTCTAAACAGAACCGCTTCTTGAGAACATCATAAACCAGGGGAGGATTAGGAGTAGTTACAGAGATCAAGACAGGGGAGGATTAGGAGTAGTTATAGAGATCTTTTTCCATTAAGAAACAGTTCTATACTAACTCCATGATTTTGCACTTTGGATTTATGGTCTTTATTTTCTCTTGGGCTCTTACTAAATGAATGCTTTTCAATTGATGAAGTCTAAATTCTGCCCTAGGTCTTCAGTGGAGCTATACAGAGGATCACAGGTCCAGAGAAGTCCACACATTACGATGTAGGTATGATGCATTGTGAATTAAAGGATTTAGTAAGCTCATGCTGCATTTCTTTTCCTGGGGGAGAGGAGAGGTGTGGATAAGGGGTTCCATGGGACATCATCACCATCATCTTCACCACAGAGGAGGCTGTAGGTGCATAACAAACTCATCTTTATATGGAAACCTGTCTTTGCTCTCTGCTCCCTAGGTTTCGTTTTATTTACAGCTTGTGTGTTCAGCCCTCTCTGCTCACAATGATGATATCACCTTCCCTCACTGGGAATTATGCTGTAGAAGTTTTAGGCCAGCACAAGGTTTCCGTTAAATGATTTCCTGGAAGTGGCGTTGTGTCTATGGCTCTCACCCACCAAAGGAAGGGCAAGCATCAGAACATCAGTAGTGATGGCTGCCTCAGGTTTACTGGCAATTATGTTAATAATAATAATAATAATAATAATAATAATAATAATAATGTGAGAGCTATAACAGTGGTGGTGGCAGTATTAATGGTCAAAAAGATATTTATTTGGTCCTACATGTTTCAGGTATTGTGTTATATACTTTACTACTATGCCAGATTATATTTTTCAAACAAGATTGTCCCAAAATATCTCATCCCACAGGTTCTTCTTACAATGTGATGTTGACATTCATTGAGATCTGAGGTCTATGTTCCCTCCTCTTGTATCTGGGCAAACCTGTGACTATGGTAGAAGTGACACTATGAGTTCCAAGTTCTACTATGAGTTCATAAAAGAGGACATGCAATAAGATGATGCTGCCATTCTGTATGGATCACACAGAGATGGACATGCCCAAGGAGCCCCAGCTCTTTAAGCCCCCAGCTGTAGGAGTCTCCCCAGCATCAACTGCCAGGCAGGTGAGTAAATTAATCTTCAGGTGATTTCAGCCCAGTTTATGCCAAATGAAGTAGAAATGAGCTGTCCCCATTAAGTCTTTCCAGAATGCAGGTTTGTGAGCAAAATAAATGGTGTCACTGATTTAAGCCACTAAGGTTTGGGGAAGTTTGTTACACAGCAGTAGTAAATGGAATGCCTATGTTATCTCATTAAATCCATATAATAACTTTTCAAGCTAGGTATTATTGCCATAGCTAACTTACAGATGAGGAAACATGCAAAGAGGTTTAAGTTATTTGCTTGAGATCTCACAGTTGGTATGTGGCAGTGATGAGCTGCAAGCCCAGGTCTGTCTTGCTCTGTGTGCAGGTTCTGAGTCAGATCCTAACCAGCTTTGGCTCCACATCTCATTCACGTGCTACAGTCCTCAGTGGGTCTGTGCCCCTGCCTAGACATATCTGCTAGAGTACACCTGGACATCTGTAAGCAAAGATGACCACTGGGTTTTTACTATGTCATAAGAAAGAATACTTACCTTTAAAGGTCTGCAGATAAGGCTTATTCCTACACTCAGTATGAAAAGACACTTGGCCTTGAAGTGGGAATGGGAAAAAAGAACACTGGCTGGCTTGAGGTTAGATTAGGGCAACAATATCTTAGTTCATACTTGGTGGACTTTTAGATGTTGGCTTTTATGTATGTATGTATTTTATGATCCATAATGTTATTTCCATCAGGAAATGTGTTCTAAGAGTTGAATGGCTTCTTTATTATCTTTTATTTTGGAGATCAATTGGTTTGTAAACTGGAGACAATCCATTTGGGATAATCTTTCAGGGCTGTAGCAAAGTCAGCTCTGTTGCTTACATTTTCACCAGCTGTTACACCCAAAATGACAATGGAGCTGCCCTTTGAATTGCAAGGTCCCAGAAACAGGGAATACCATCAGGGACAGCATAAAGCATAGTATGATCCAGTGCACAGCAAGTGAGAGAAAGGGTCACCAACCTCAGTCATGGTAAACAGGGACCTTCAACCAGGTGGAGCAGCTCTGCTCCTGCAGAGCCAGTTTGTAAACCAGAATCCCCAGGTAGCAAACAAAGAACCACTGCAGGGAGGGTCTGCGCAGTTCTCTCCATTTCTCTGGGGTTCCCATACTATAGGGCAGAGACTTATCCTGTGTGCAATCATACTAGAGGGCTAACTTCATCTTCTCATTCTTGCATACTCTTTCCCTTTTCATGGCTCCCTTTTGATTGATTCAGGGAAATATTTCTTTCCTTTTAAAATTAACTTTATTGAGGTATGATTTATATGCAATTAAATCCACACATCCACACAATCTGTACAAGTGTACAGATTGATGAGTTTTGACAAGTGTACATACTTGTGTAGCTACAACCATAATCAAGATATAGAACATTTCTGTCTCCCTGGAAAGTTCCCTTGTGTTCCTTTGCAATCAGATCTCCTCCCCTACACCTACTCCAGGCAACCAATGATCTGACTTCCATCACTATATGTTTGTTTCTTCTGTTCTAGATTTTCACATAAGTGGATTTAGATAGAATCTTTTGCGTCTTGCTTTGTAACATCTGTGAAATTTATCCATTTGCTGCATCAGTGGTTTGTTCCTTTTTTATGGCTGAGTAGTATTCCATTACATGGCTATGCCCCAATTTGCATTCATTCATCTACTGATAAACATTTGGGTTGTTTCCAGCTTAGGACTATTATGAATAAAGCTGCTATGAACATTTGTTTACAAGTCTTTGTTTGGACATATGTTTTCATTTCTCTTGGGTAAATACCTAGGAGTAGAACTACTGGGACATATGGTAAGTGTATATTTAACTTTGTTTAAAATTGTCAAACTGTTTCCTGAAGTGGTTTACCATTTTACATTTTTGTTTCAAGATTTAGTTATGTTGATTGACAGATTAATTGATTATTTAGATAATAAAGTATATTGGTATGATTGAAAAGTCAGAATGCAGAAAATACAGTGAAAAATCTCCTTCCCAGCTGCAATTCACCTGAAAGCAAGCAGTGTTACCAGTTAATTATGGACCTTTCAAGAGATAATTGAAACAATCACAAGCGAGCTCTTAACTAAAATTTCCCTTCGTATTCTTTATACAGCTGAATGTGTACTGGACACATCTTGCGTTTCTCACTTAATAATATATCTTGGATATTGTTAAAGAGATATTTTCCAGTGTGTGTTGAGGAACTCTATCCCCATCAAGAGCTCTGTAAGAAAAATGTTCCCCCCAAAACTTGGGAAAATGCTGCATTCTTTAGCTACTTCTCAGAAATTCACAGTGCACATTAGTGTATTAAAGGCTCCAAGAAGTCCTGTGATTGAAAAGCAAAGTTTCCAAAATTATTTGACCTGAGAATCTTTTTCTTTCCAGCAATATCTGTTTAACATTTTGTAGAACTATAATTCTGCAGGAGATTCTTGGGGAAGCACATATCTAGACAGACTAGTAAATATTTTAGGTTTTGTGAATATGGTTTCTCTTGCAAGTACTCAGTTCTGTCATTGTAATGTGAAAGCAGACAGAGGCAAGATGTAGATGAATGGGTGTGGCTGTGACTCAATAAAACTTTATTTACAAAAGAGGCAGCAGGCTGTAGTTTGCAACTCCTGATCTAGAATATTGTAGGATTTGAGATGAAGATGGATTGGCAATTTTAAGTTTTTAAAGTCTTTTTTCAAGGCCTGCTGTTTGTGCAGATTTCTCCCTACAGTCTCCATTCCCTTCCCACCCCAATTAATCCTCCATCTCAAGGTTTAGAAGGACAGGAAGGGAGGAAAGGAAGAGACAAAAGCAAAGGAAGAAGATGGGGGTGGAGACAGAAGGAAAAGGTGAGAAGGAATTGTGGAGACCGTATCCTGGAGCAGAGGCTAAAGAAAATAAACACTACTAAGGGCTAAATGAATAGCTGCCTTTAGAGAAAGGTCCTCCTATCTGCTTCTCCCCTCCTTTCTTTTTTGCCTCTTCTTCCCTTGTTTTCCCCTCTAAGCCCAAGTGTCCACATGAAACACTGGGAAAAGGGCATCCATGCTTCACATTCTCATGGTCCATTTGATTAAATAAATGTCCAGTGACTGAATGGAGAGTTTTGGATTCTGGGCTTTAGCATCTCCATCTGCAAGACCATGAAATCTTTGTTGTTCATGTCAAAACCATCTGAGGATACATCAGCTTGTGGCCAGACATGTAATTCTGGCAGTAAATTTTGTAAGTTTTTCCAGGCTAACAACTGGATAATAGATACAATAGTTATCTAAGGAAATTTTAGCTCTTCTATTTCAAATACAAGATTTCGTCAACTATAAGAAGTAAAATACTATTGTTTTATGTATGGGTAAAAAAAAATACAAACTATGACATAATGCTTTCTTACAGTTTTTTTTTAAAAGATTTTATTTATTTATTTGAGAGAGAGAGCACAAGCAGGGGAAGGGCAGAGGGACAGGGAGAAGCAGACTCCCCACTGAGCACAGAGCCCGATGAGGGGTTCAATGCAGAACCCCAAGATCATGACCTGAGTCGAAATAAGATGCTTAACTGACTGAGCCACCCAGGTGCCCCACAATTACAATTTTTATTTTATACTTATTGAAAGAGCTGCTTTAGACTTACCTAGACACTTTTATCATATAATCCCTTCACTTATATCATTAAGTAATTGTCAACCCTTTTGCAAGCATCTCAGCAACAAAACACAACCTAATTTTAACTGCTTTGTTTTCTTTGATCTCATCTAGAGCTTGATTGTTGGCTTTGGACTATGGAATGGAGACCATTCTTACAATGATGGACATTTGTTCCATAAATATCAAATTTCTGCCCTGCTGTCCCGCTTCGATGCCCTCTGCATACACAATAACTTTTTGTTTCAATACTGAGTCACAGTGAATCTTTGTGGAGCCTTTAAAAAAAGCAGTTAAATATGCATCTGCCTCAAATGGAGAGATGAGCTGAACAACTACAACCAACACTCACCCGTGCACAGACAATAATAACTGTCATGATTGTTGCCTGGCTGACAGCAACTGTAATAGGCATCCTGGCTTCAGAGATGTTACAATGAACAGAAGTTTTTCTAACAACATAAACCTAGATGAAGATGTGTGCTTAAACAAAGTCCTAATTTCAAACCTTAGGAGGTAAAGAAAACACCAAGTGCCTTGAAGCAAGAGGTTGTAGCATTTTTCTTCCTCACACCATTTCCAAATGCTGCATAGTGATATTCAGATACTTCCAGCTGAATACCTGTGCCCTGGAAGTCACTTGTATAGAAACAGGTCTAACTATGGAATTCCTGCAGGTGCTAACTTGATATGACCCACAAAACTGTATTTTCACACTTGTCCGCCCTCCTGTGAGCTCAAAAAAGATCTATGGTTTACATAATGAATTATGCATGAAAATGTGAAGTGCTGATCATTTTAAAGTAAGAAAATCAGAATTGAACTATAGCTAGTTTTTTTAAACATGTGCTTAGCACATATGCCAAGGGAATGTGTAAAGGAAAAAGCTAAATTAGAAATTTATATTCCTGTAAAAAATGGCTTCATGACATTTAAAGTAAGATTTGACAGGCTACTGCTCCAGGCCCCTTAAAGCCCTCTTTAGCTGGGCTTGCCAGGTTCTGTTTGGTGGGGTAGTAAACGCAGGGGTCTAGTGAGGCGTGGGTGTATGTTGGTGTGCCAGGGAAAGCACCAAGCTATACTGTGAGCTAACTCTCTTGGTCATGAATCTTGTTATCTCTCTTGCCTGAGGTTCAGACCCAGATCTGTCTAACCCCAAACTCCTGTTCTTTCCATACTCTGCCATTTCACAAATGTGCTGCTAGAACCCATGTCAAAACCCCAATATTTCTGTTCTATACAATTTATTGGAGTAAACAAACTTCCTGGCAAACCTTCCCTGGAGATGGGGATGGTTGCCATGTGATGTTCTGGATACCAGCTCATCCTTCTGTGCCCATTCCAGCATGGCAGAAGTCTGTCAGATGCCTGATCAGATTTCTTGGGTGGCTCCACACGACAGTGAATTTCCAGATGTGTACCCAGCTCAGAGCTTCACTGGCATGCACCTAATGTGGTGTATGCCATGCTCCCACCACAGACATGGAAATCCGAAATGATATAACTTGTTTATGGTATGTGCCTTTCATGCTTTCAAAAAGTCTTCAAGGTGGTTTACAACAGAACAGGCACAAACATAAGTCTTGTAATATAAAAACTGAGATGAAGACTTTACAGAGCAATAAAAAGACTAAAGTGAGCTGAAACAGAGGGTGGAAACAAATGCAACAGGGAGAAGCAAGAGCCACCTGTGAAATTCTGTGTTGCTCACCCTGCCTCCCCTTGCTAAGCAACCTTAAAGGACACAGACAAATCAATGCTTCCCCAGAATGTCAAAGAACAAAATTTAGGAGCAATCATGTGCCTGCCTGGTGCTTGTGAAGGAAAGTTTGGGAAATGGGCTGTATGACTAAATTGGATAGTAGCCAAGACACAATGCTGTTCTTCTGAAAGGGAGAGCCTGAGGATAGTAACTGGAGAAGACATCGAGGTCCTTGGCTGGCTCCAAATCTGCCTCCATGTGTGTAAGAAGTGATCATTTCCTCTTACTGCACCACCTTCATCCCAATTTAAATCTCACACCTAGTACTTCTCTGTCAGTCTTGAAGCATGAAGGTAATAGAGCTGGGACAGACTCCATATACTCACTCCAAGTTAGGTTAAGGTCTTAATTTATTGAATCAGAGTTGAGAAGAATGCACAGAACAGAAGCAGATACAGCAATCCTTGGCATGGGACCCTGGGCTTCCAGTTCCCCAGTGGATAGGATTTTTACAGTATCTGAAGTCACACCAGATTCTGGTTATGTCATTGCTCTTGTAGGCTCAGATCTTACATCTTCATTTTTCAAAGAACTAAGGCTAATAATGTATATGCTTCCGTTGAAGGAGCCCTTACGAAGAACAGGGTCTCCTGACTCTTAAGCCCAAATCAGCATCAGATTGCTCTCCTTATCTTGAACTTCATGAGGGCTGGGGTGGGTGGGTGAAGGTAGCATTATCAATACCCTGTAGCCCTTGAACAATGTCTTTGTCTCTGGTTTTCTAGTATTCTAGAAAGAGGTTTCCCCCAACCCTCAGCATGTCATTCTGCTGCTCAAATATCTAGTTGGCTTCCTTCAGTTTAAGAAGTTTCAAGGTATTAAAGAGGGCACGTACTGAATGGAGCACTGGGTGTTATACACAAACAATGAATCATGGAACACTACATCAAAAACTAATGATGTAATGTATGGTGATTAACATAACATAATAAAACAACAAAAAAAAAGAAGTTTCAAGATCAAGATCACATAGGTAGTAAAAAAAAAAAATCACATAGGTAGTAAGTGGTAGGTCTGAAACTTGAACTCGAACCAGGGTTTTCTAACTATTCAGAGCTATAACTCCCCACCACATAGGAGGATGCATGGCAGCACCTACAATTTCTAAGCCAACTGAAGCCTCTATGTTCTATCTTATCATTTGTGTTAGGTTAACACGAAAATAAAGTTGTAAACAAAACTCTCAGAGTAGTCACAGGATCATCAATGATGCAATCTCAAAGTTTAAGAATGGAGGTAACATTAGCTTTTAAGAAGACATCAATATTGTATTCTAAAGTATTTTTGTGTGTATCTAATATATAGTTCCCAAATCTGGTTCACCAGTGGAACCAACAGGATTTTTGGAAACTCCTCTGATGAATCTATGAGAAGCCAAGACTGAGAATCACTGATCTAATAATAGCTGCGCATTAAGTGGTTCCCATAGCCTGTCTCATTAAATGGGGCCTGAGAGGAACTGGAGGTAGTAGAGAGAGTGAGGTGTTTGGAATCAGTTCTTAATCTGTATCCAGGTGGCTCAAGACAGTGCTTCTAGCTGTGTGATTTGGGGCAAGTTGGTCACTAAATCTCACTTCCTTCATCTGTAAAGTGGAGACTTAGGATGATTTGGTGAGATGATATATGAAAGTGCTTCTCACAGTGTCTGGTATGGTCATTGTGGCTGCTGTTATCATAATTATTATTCACCCTGAGGATGTCTTCTTTCTTGAGCATCATGGTCTCTAACCATACATCAACCTTCCCAAGGGTTCAGAACAAAGTAGCAAGTGAGAACATGGGGACACGGAGAGAGCACATCGGAAAAAAGTCCACCATGCTAGCTGTTTAGCAGCTCCTTGACCTTCTAAAACAGGCTCATAAAAGTGGGGTAAGGCCACCCAGAGATGTGCAATTATAAGGAGAAATAGGGGAATATTCCCTGGAGACCATGCTTTCTTATAAACATGTTGAGTTTGAAATAAGCAGGGCCCTTTGGGTGATTGAAAATTAGCCCCTCCCTACCAGACACAGGTGAATTAATCCTGAGGGTCTCATAGGAGCAACAGCTCAGGTCGCAAACCAAGGCTGACATGATTTATTTCTCAGGGCTTTGAAAAAAGCAGCACTGGAAGGTAAAGCCAGTCCTCCAAATGTCCAGTCTTGCATGCAAGGGAGGTCACAGTTGGACCACAGGGATGCCAGTGGTTTTTCCTACTGCTTTCTCTTCCCACCTATAATCCCAATTTCAATAAAACCAATTGTCACAATAGCTGTTTTACAACAGCTTTTGTGGAAAAGTATCACAAAAAAGTCCTTCTCAATCCAATTTTAGGAATGTTTATCAATACTTTCCTCTATTTGTTTCATAATTTCATCTTTTACATTTAAGTATGTAGTGGATATTGTGTGCCACTCAGATTCTATCTTCAAGCCTAAGGCTCTCATCCACCAGTTGCTGGGAGGGTTGGCGGCTGGTGGCTAATAGCTGAATTCTTCTGGAATTTCTCTCAGCTAAAGGGAGCGGTCTCGTCCAAGATTACAACCCTCTGGGGCAAAGCTGGTTGATATCAGGGTACAAAGGCCATTGTCTCAATTTGGGACAACTTTGAAGGGCCACTCTAGATCCACAACTTCCCCTGGTGTGGGCTGAGCTCTCTATGTTGACTGTATGGCAGCCTGACTGCCCCTCTGCTCCACCAGACTAATTGACTCAGCGCTGAACCTTCTACACAGCAAATCTCCTTTGCTAGACTGTTTCCTAGGGAATCTTGGATGAACAGCTAAATCCATTTGAAATTTACTTTCACACAACGTGTGTGGTGAATCTCTTATTGTTTCTAAATATTTAATTATCTCAGTAACATTTATTGAATTATCCTCCCTCCAGTTTTTGAACTGCTACCTTTATTACATTTTAAATTCTTAAATATAGTAGAGACTGTTTCTGGTCTATGTGGTCTGCTTCTCTAATTTATGCACTTTTTGTACCTGTAATGCAATATTTTAACTACTATTACTTTAGGACATGTTTTGACTTTTGGCAGAGAAAGCCCCTCCTCATTACTTTTATTTTTAAAAAATGTCTTTACTACTTTTTTTTTTAAATTTATTTATTAGAGAGAGAGAGAGAGAGCGCAAGAGGGGGAAGGGTTAGAGGGAGAAGCAGACTCCCCGCCGAGCAGGGAGCCCAATGTGGGACTCGATCCCGGGACTCCGGGATCATGACCTGAGCCGAAGGCAGTCGCTTAACCAACTGAGCCACCCAGGTGCCCTGTCTTTACTACTTTTGCCTATTCATTCTTCCAAATGAACTAGACTATTTTCCGTGGGTTAATAAAAAATTCCATTATTAGAATTTTGATTTGAATTTCATTAAGGCTACAAACTAATTTTGGAAATCTTTGCAATACTAAATCTTTCCTTGAGATAGAATCTGATGTCTCTGTCCATTCATTCAAATCTTTTATGCATCTTAGTGAAATTTTGTAGTTTACTTTATGTCTTGGCCATTGGTTAAATATAGCTTTTCTTGTATTATAATGGAAATAGTTTTTCTTAAATTCTATGTTCTAGATGTCCACTGCTGGAATACAGGAGAACTATTAGTTTTTTGTGTAAAACACAAAACTATAAAACTAAAAAGTTTTAGGAGAAAAATAGGTGATCTTAGCTCTGGTGATGAGTTTTTAGTTATAACACAAAAAGTAGGATCCATAAGCAAAGAAAAAGATAAGCTGGACTTCATTAAAGTTAAAAACTTCTACTCTGAGAAAGATACTGTAAAGAGAATGAAAAGCTACAGATTAGAAGAAAATATTTATATACATCTGATAAAGGACTTATATCTAAAATTACAAATAACTTTTAAAACTCAGTAATCAGAAAACAATCTAATTTAAAAATGGGCAAAAGATTTGAACAGACATCTCGACAATGAAGATAAACAGATGGCAAATGAGGATACAAAAAGATGTTCAACATCAAATGTCATTAGGAAACTGCAAATTAAAACAATGAGATACTGCTACACACATATTAGAATGGCTAAAGTCCAAAAAACTTACAATATCAAATGCTGATGAGGATGAAAGAACAGGGACTCTCATATTGCTGGAGGGAATGCAAAATGGTACAGATAATTTGGAAAACAGGCAGTTTCTTACAAAGCTAAGCAGTCTTTTTTTTTTTTTTTTCTTCTCCCTTGGGAGGATGCTTTTATTGAACAGTAACTTCATCAAACAGAGAGAATGAGAGAGACAGCACATGAGAGGGGGGAGGGTCAGAGGGAGAAGCAGACTCCCCGCCAAGCAGGGAGCCCGATGCGGGACTCGATCCAGGGACTCCAGGATCATGACCCGAGCTGAAGGCAGTCGCTTAACCAACTGAGCCACCCAGGCGCCCCAAAGCTAAACAGTCTTATCATGTGATCTCACAATTGTTCTCTAGGTACTTACCAAATGAGTTGAAAACTACGTCCACATAAAAACCTACAAATCAATGCTTATAGTAGCTTTATTCACAATTGCCAAAGCCTGGAAGCAACCAAGATGTCTTTCAATAGGTGAATGAATACAGAAACTATGGCATATCCATACAATCAAATATTATATTCAGTGATAAAAAGAAATGAGTTATCAAGCCACAAAAAGGCAATAAGCCTTTAAGTGACAGAAGCCAGCCTGAAAAGGCTATATATTGCATGATTCCAACTTACAGTAATATTTACATATATTAAATGTGCAGTATACACCCATTAGTCAGCACTCCAATCAAGATACAGAACAACTCCACACCACCCGAAACCTTTATACTCCTTTTTAGGCAATACTCTCCCCTCAGAGCAACTACTGTTCTAACTTCTATCACCAGAGATTAGTTTTGTCTGTTCTTGAACATCACATAAATAGAACCATAAGCTATTAATTTTTTGTATGTTGACTTTGTAATTGTATACTAACATCTACTACTCATTCTAATGGTTTAGGATTTTTGAGAAAAATAATGATATTCTGATAAATATTACTCTTCCTTACGTTTGTTACTCTTACTTTTTATTTTATTTTTTAAATTTTATTTTATTATGTTATGTTAGTCATCATACATTACATCATTAGTTTTTGATGTAATGTTCCGTGATTCACTGTTTGCATATAACACCCAGTGCTCCATTCAATACGTGCTCTCCTTAATACTCATCACCAGGCTAACCCATCCCCCCGCCCCCCTCCCCTCTAAAACCCTCAGTTTGTTTCTCAGAGTCCATAGTCTCTCATGGTTTGTCTCCCCCTCCGATTTACCCCCCATCATTTTTCTCTTCCTTACTATCTTCTTTTTTTAAAAACATATAATGTATTATTTGTTTCAGGGGTACAGGTCTGTGATTCATCAGTCTTACACAATTCACAGCACTCACCATAGCCTCACACATACCCTCCCCAGTGTCCATCCCCCAGCTACCCCATCCCTCCCACCCCCCACCACTCCAGCAACCCTCAGTTTGTTTCCTGGTTACTCTTACTTTTCTTTCACATCTTATTGCATTGATTTGAATATCTAGAAAAAGGTTATCTAACAATGATGGTGGTGGGCATTCTTGTTTTGATCCTGGTTTTAATGGGAATGACTATACGTAATAACAGTTATTAGTGTTAGGTTATATCCTTCTCTGCCAATTAATTAAGAGTTTTTTAAAAAAGGAATGGCTATTAAAATTATCAAATATTTTTTCTGTAAAATATTGAGATGGTCATTCAACAATTCTTGTTAGATCCCATGGTCTATTGGTCTATATTAGTACATACCAATAGGCAATCCATCTTGGCGTTCTTTGAATAACTGAATTCATTTGATTCTGATAAAACTGTGTTTCAGATTGTTATATCTATATTTATGATCAAGACTATTCCATAAGTTTGGGGTGTGTGTGTGTGTGTGTGTGTGTGTGTACTTCAGGCACCAGGTTAGGTTTTGGTAACTGGATTACATGAGCTGTATAACGCAAAGTGAGAAGTTTTAAATGTTTTCTGTAATCTGGGCCACTTTATATAGCATGTGAAATATTTGTTCATTAAATATTTTGTTTTAGTCTATTTGTAAAACAGTAAAAACTCCTCTTTGGAGATAATTCTTTGACAATTTAAGAACTTAAAAAATTTGACAGCTTTAACATAACTCCCATGCTTATAGTTATATCTGGTTTTCTATATAACTTTGGTTATTTGTGTTTTTCTAGAAATTGTGAATTTTGTTGAAATTTTCACTCTAAACACATAGTCCAAAGTATACTACAATGTGTAGCCTTGTTTAAAAATTTACTCATACTTTTCTCATATTGAATTTTATTTTGTTTCCCTTTTTAAATTTAAAGACTTGTCAAACTCACACTTTTTTCAATCAACCCCTGAAGATACTCATAAATTTGACTGTTCCTGTAATTTCTGATTGACTTTAAAAATTTTTTTCTCTTCATGCTTTAAGTGTATTTTGTTGTTCTTTTGATTTTTTTTGAGCTGAATTCATAGCAGTTTATCTTGATTCTTCCTTATTAAATGATGAAAGCTTTCGAGGCTATGGATTTGTCTGAATTGAACCTTAAGGATTTTCATTTTGCTTGTGTATTCAGAATCTATCATCAATCCTTTACGTATGACTATTTCTATAGAATATTTTAATCACCTTTCAGCCATAAATTTTGACATGTAGCTTTTGCACTGCTGTAATTTTCTATGTAATCTGCATTTGAAATTTTCACTTTCTTTAATATCTAATATTTATTTAGGATGGTTGTTTTAATAGCGGTGAGATTTTGGTTTAAATTTTTATTTTTTTATTTCTAACACACTTCTATTATACTATGAAGAAAATTTACTTTTTTGAATTTAGTGAGGCTTTTTTTTTGTTCACTATAAAGTAATTTTTAATAAATGATCCAGGGATATTTGATTATATCATCTGTAAGATACAAAGTTTGATATATACTGATCAGATTAACCTTATTAAGCATATTTACATTCTATTTATTTTTGACTCCATGATTTATTGAAGATTAACTATGTGTGCTAATTTTTCCATGACAATTGTGTTTCTTTCCAGGTTTTGTCTTCTAATAACTTTGCTCTCTATATTTCTGTGTTATACATTATACGTTCATTGGGGGTCACACCTTTTATAAAACAATCCTCCTATCCAAAACTTTTATCCCTTGAGTTTTATTTTAACAAATATTAATACTGCCACTCCTGTGTTATTTTGTCTCTCTTATTTACTTTTTTGATTTAAAAATATATTTCTGCTTTATTTTTGTCCAATTTTTCTCTGACTATCCTTGTATTTGTGAATCTTTTGTGTCATTATGTTTTAGGTGAAGAGAGAACATAGCTATATTTTGTTTTAGGTCAAAGTCCTTATCATCTAATAGGGACTTTATTTACATTTATTGACATAAACGTTAGGTCTTATTTCTCTCATCCTGTTCTGTGATTTCTATTTTATTGTTTGTTGTTTTGAGGTTTCCTTGTTTTTAAAGTATACATACTGCTATTGTCCTGCCATAATTACATTTCTCTAATTATCTATGTTAAACATGAAACTTTTATTTTATTTTTAAAAAATGTTTTGGGGCACCTGGGTGGCGTCTGCCTTCGGCTCAGGTCATGATCCCAGGGTCCTGGGAATGAGCCCTGCATCGGGCTCCCTGCTCCGCGGGAAGCCTGCTTCTCCCTCTCCCACTCCCCCTGCTTGTGTTCCCTCTTTCGCTGTGTCTCTCTGTATCAAAAAAATAAATAACATCTTTAAAAAAATGTTTAATTTATTTATATAAAGTAGGCTCCATGCCCAATGTGGGGCTTGAACTTACGATCCTGAGATCAAGAGTTGCATGCTTTAGCCAGGCAGGCACCCCTAAACATGAAACTTTTAATCTCTCACCTTTCCGCCAGTCCCACATAAAGCAGGAAATTTATCAAGCCAAGTGGGTCTCACACATTTCTGTTTATAAACAATTGTACTTATTTAAACAATCTGTTCCAAAGAACTACTGGCAAAATATGTCAATTGTTCTTCATTATTCTACCAATTAAACTATTGAGCACTGGTGCCAGGGACACTGTGTATCAGTTATGCTTAAAATGTCATTTAAAAATAAAACTGCTTGAGGACAGATCAGAAATTAGCATATAATTAATTATAAGAGATCTTGGCCATAGTTTCCACATTCTACTCTCCTCTGTTATAGACTGAAGTCAGATTGCCTCACCATAGATAGATAACTTCAGATCAGCTCCAAGGAATGGGAAAGAGAGACACCAAGAATTTCCTCTCCTCAAGGACTATAACTCATGAACGCTATCTCATCATCCACTCCTGCTGGACAGATTCAGTTAATGTCCTCCTGGCTGATCATGTCCGTGACTTTGCTCTGGCTACTTTTCTCCATCCATAATGATCTTTTCCATCGACCCATTTATAAAAAGCTCAGCGCAAATATCAGTGATTTTCCTGACAACTGGCTTCTCTGAATGGCCAAAGAAGTGAGTTTGTTGTCCTGCTTACAGGATCTCATTTGCTGTCTTATAATTATCTATGTGTGTTAAATGTCTCTTCAATTTGATTATGGGATCCTTTAGAGCAGAAATACTCTCTTATACTTCAATCATGGAATGACAAGATTTCATGATTGGAAGAATTTCAAAACTCATCCATAGATTGAGGACCAGGAAGACCAAGTTACAGTACCAGATCTTCTTCTGACTCAATGACTTTCAGAAACTTAATTCATTTCTTTGGACCTATAAGATGGAGATGAGCTCCAAAGTCACTTCAAAAGTTAAATTCTATGCCTCAATGATAAGACTAATAGTCATTTTACAAAGAAGGAACTGACTCACAGACCAGAGAGAGAAAGTGACTTGCTCAAGGTCACAGAGTCAATTAATGGCCAAAATATAACTAGAAGTTCAATCTCCTGATCCCTGTCTACCATTAGCTATCTCAGAATGCTCTTTGGCTCTCACAAACACCAGCAGGGAACCTTGTTAGGACAGATGCCCTGTGAAAATACATGGATTGATTTACTAAGAAACTAAACTCTCCAGAAAAATGCAGTTGACTCCAAACTTTGAATATTCATAAACACTTATCATTTATTATAAAATTGTATAATTACTTCTTTATTTCAATTCCTGAAAGGCACCAGTTCCTTTTATGCCATGCCAAAGTTTAAGCTCTCTTTTTTAAATTTAAATTCAATTAATTAACATATAATGTATTATTGGTTTTAGAGGTACAGGTCTGTGATTCATCAGTCTTGTATAATACCCAGTGCTAATTATATCACATGCCCTCCTTAATGTCCATCACCCAGTTACTACACCCTCCACCCCGCTCCCCTCTAGCAAACCTCAGTTTGTTTCCTATGATAAGAGTCCAATTTTCCCAACACCATTTGTTGAAGAGACTGTCTTTTTTCCATTGGATATTCTTTCCTGCTTTGTCGAAGATTAGTTGACCATCTTTTTTCTCTATTAAGAAAGTCTTATTCTTGACTTTGGAAATGTCTGCCAAGCTCCATT
Organism: Mirounga angustirostris; assembly: GCF_029215605.1. NCBI lineage: Eukaryota > Metazoa > Chordata > Mammalia > Carnivora > Phocidae > Mirounga > Mirounga angustirostris. Next base: position 126,167,364 of record NW_026991709.1, read on the forward strand.
GTTTTTTCTACATGTTCTTAATTCTCCACGTGTTCATCTTTTGCACCAGAAAGATAACTTATAGCACAGGCATATTAATTTCTTTGGATCTCTGTTTCCTTATCTGTAACCAAAACTATGTAACTGAATATTCTCTTAAGGTCCTTCTGACTCAGAGATTATTATTATTATTTTTTTGAATGCAAAGTCAGGAGCTAAGTAAGGAAAAGTAATAGGAGAAGGGGTGTTTTAACCCTAATTTCCCCAAATTAGTCTGAGATATGGTTTAAATGTAGGTAGTTTATTGTGCACTAATTTCAGAGAAACAGGTATAGGGGACTGGACAGAGGTAAAAAGTAAGGAAAAGAAAGAACATCCAAGGGTGTGTTACTGAGCTGACTGCCACTGTGGGTAATTGGGGCATAATCTTGCTGGGGATCCTTTGAGGAACTGTGTAGAATGTACCTCTGTCCTTCCAAGGGACACAAGAGACAGTCTATCCATTGCCCCTGTCCCTCATTAGTCAAAGTGTGCCTGCCTCTTGGGATGTTAACCTGTTCACATGTTAGGAGTGTGCAAGCAACAGAAAGGCCCTCACAGTCATCCCACATGGCTGTGGCAGAGAAGTCAGGGGCAGAATGAGGACACAGCATTAGCTGAGGCAGGTGCTTTCTGGTTACTTCACCATGTGGCTGATCCTATAGCAACACCAGAGTAAAAGTCAAACCAAAAGAGGTGAAGGTGATGGGTCCAGGGGAATTGGATTTGGGACTGAGGTCTTCAGATCCAACTCAGTGCCTGGGTGATCCAAGTAAAAAGAGCATTAAATCAGAGTTTGGAGCGGACTGAGAGATAATGTATTTCCCAGAAGGCTTAAAAATGAGGAGCAAAATATCATTCAGAGAAAGATAGTATTAATTGTGGTAACATGTCACTTCTCTGCTGAAAACCCTCTAGGACTTCCAGCTTACATAGAGCAAAAGGGTAAGTCTTAGCAATGGCCATCAACCTTTCTTCTGACCACATTTCTTCCCTTTTCCCCACTCTGCTATAGCCACATTGACTTCCATGTTGCTCCTCCAACACACCAAGCAGGCTCCTGACTCAGGGTCTTTGAACCTGTTGTCAGTGTCTTAAAGGCTCCGCCCACACTTGATGTTGCTTTCTGCTGCGATGTTGTGAGAGGCCTTCTGTGACCATTCCACATATGAAAGTGCACTCCTATCACCCTTCATATTATTTACTCTGCATTACTTCTTTCATATTATTTACCTAATTTTTAAATATTACTACTTATTTTTTTCTATGCTACTTAACACTACTACCTCAGTTCATATTATATGTCTGTTTTTTAAAAATTACATTGTTTTTAGTTACCCAGTGGAATTTAAGCACCACCATGGTAGCACTTTATTTTGTTCACTGGCATATCTCTAACATCCAGAATAGCTCTTGGAAATAGCAGGTACTTGATTTAAAAAAAAAAAAAAAAGAATGAATGACAGATTGAATGAAAATGTTCATGCCTTGCTGATGCTAACTTTGTTAAAAAAAAAAAAAAGGAGGGTCTAATATTTGTCAAAGTTCTCTTAAATAGAAGCACAAAGACCGTTAGATTATGTTCTCTCTGGATGGTGGTAAAAGTTCTTAGTACAAAAGGTTGTGAGGTAGGAAGACCTGAGCTTTTTGGACCAGGAAAGACTCATGTGCAGTGTCATCTGCAGCTGTGTTACTACTCTAAGAAACTCTGGAGACTAGAGCGATTTTGAGAAACACTGCATCAACTATCATCTTCTCCCTCTGGTGAGTCCCCCTCATCCTGTGGCTTCAGACAATATTTTGTCCTCTTGGCTAATTAAATCAAGTACTTAAGCTAAACTTAGAGAATGTCTAGGTGTGTGTATGTGTCCACATGCATGGACAAATTCTCTTCCAACCAACACATAACAAAAACTGCAAAGATGTGCTATAGGACCTTAAGAGGACAGCCCTCTAAGTGTGACTATGGCATCAGAATGTGCATATATTTGAGAATGAACGGAATAGCTAGAGGAAGGAGAAGGCTAAATGAAGGTGTTATAGTGATAAAGATCTCAATGATCAGAAAAGATGGGAACTATTTAGGATTCTGACAACTTTCTATAGATAATAGCTTAGGTAGTGAGTCTAACAAAAAAGTCACTGAATCCAGACTCTTAGAAGAATCAAAAGTAGGAAAAAGGTTTATATTAAGCAGAGGCAATAGCCTGATTCTTAAGTGATGGTGGGCTTGTCAGTGAAACTCAAACAGTATCACTGATGCTGTATGAAAGGGGCACATACAGTACAACCTGAAACTCTGCAGTGGCATTAGTTTTTAAGCTGTTTTCAATCTTTTGAAATATAAATCTAGTATTTGTGGATATCAGGAGTATGGAATTGGGGTCTGAAGATTCTAAAAAAATGGAACTAGCAAAGAAGCCTGTAACCCGAGCTTGGTTTACATGGATGGAAGTAAGGGGGTTCACTTGTTTCCTAAAATTATGTGTAAAATTTTGTATGTAGCCATGGGCATTTTTTTTCTGGGGAAGAGTATAGGGCAGGGTTGGCAAATATTTTCTGTAAAGGTCCAGACAGTAAACATTTTGGACTTTGTGGGCCACATGGTCTCTTACAAACAATTCAACCCTGTCCATGTAGTGTGAAAGTAGCCATCAATAATATATAAAAGAATGGGCATGGCTATCTTCCAAGAAAAGTTTAGCTATTCACAGGAGGTGGGCTAAATTTGGTCCACAAGCCATATTTATTGGCCCACTGTATAGAGCGGTGCTATCTACAAGAATTCTCTGCAATAATGAAAATGTTTTTTTATCTGTGCTGTCTAATATGGTAGCCACCAGCCACATATGGCTATTGAGCACTTGAAATGTAGCTAGGATTACTAGATAGTTGAGTTTTTAATTAATTAAAATTTAAATTTAATAGCCACATGTGGCTACTGGATACCATAGTGGACAGTATAGGTCTAGAACCTTCATCACAGAATTACATTACACGTGTGGCAAAAATCCCCACAGGCTCCCAGAGAAGAGAACCTCACCCTGCAAGGAGAGATGTGACACCCAGGGAGAGCCCCCTAGGGCCTTGCCATCATGACATATGCAGTCATTCAAAACTTGCCTCAGATAGGGTCTTGATGGACTGAGTGTCAGGGACTGAGGAGGTGTCTGATTCTATAGCAAATGCTCAGTGATCTGTAGTGGATAGATTCTCTGCTTTCTGTCTCTCTCAATTTATCTTCCTGAAATGGTTTGCAAAAAGTGATACTAATGGTCACCCACTTTCCTGATGGTTCCTTGGTTATAGAAACATGCTGTACAGTGTTACTAATCACTTAAAGGGTAAGAAGAAGACTAAATCTAGTGACTGATAATGGATAAGATTGAAAGGCTTTAAGGTACACAGGTTTTCTTTTTCCCCCTATCTTCAGAAAGTCCTGAAATACATCAGAACTGGACTCTAAATTTAAGCTCAGGGCTATAAGCATTTCCCAATAAGACTGATTACCATAGCATCAGAAGGATCCTGCTCTAACATTATTTCATTTACCCACCTCTAGAGAGTGTTCAAGTTGAGGTGGAGATCTCTGATCTCTGTGCTTCACTGTTGGTGTCTCCTGGCTGTATATTCCAACTGTTCCAATTTTCTCTGTTTGGTGATCATATTTATCATCCTTCAGAGCTGGTGGGAATGGATGTGTCAATTCAGATTTGGTTCCTGGATTCCAAGAAGTTCTTCCTTGTCAATTTTTGTCATGGTTATAGCAGGAGTCATAAAGATACTTTTCCAGATATTCAGCATCTCCCTTCAACACAATTACTCCCAGTGAGATCTCAAGCCTATGTTGAATCTACAGCTTCTTCAAGTCTCCAAGAGATGAGATGATTTTGTGGAGAAACCACTTTCCAAATCTCTTTCATACACTGCCCTTCCTAATATAAGGAGTGGCCATTCCAGTGACAAATTGGATACCTTAGTCTCCTCTTAGGATCCTGACTCATCCAGACAGATCATGATTCAAAGCAAACCTCCTCTTCCTCTGCTGCCAGAAACTGAATTCAAAGTTTCTGAATGGGGGGCGGAGCAAGATGGCGGAGGAGTAGGAGACCTGGATTTCGTCTGGTCTCAGGAATTCAGCTGGATAGGGATCAAACCATTCTGAACACCCACAAACTCAACAGGAGATCGAAGAAAAGAAGAGCAACAACTGTCTCATCAGAAAAGCGACCACTTTCTGGAAGGTAGGACGTGCGGAGAAGTGAATCTGAGGCGATATTCGGGAGGATAGACGGCAAGGGAGGGGCCTCCGTCGGCCGTTTTTGGCAAGTGATAGAGCCACGGAGCACAAAATCGGAACTTTTAAAAGTCTGCTCTGCCAAGGGACGTCACTCCGGTAGCTAAGCGGGGGGTGGAACCCTCCGGGACAGTGTGGTCTCAGGACCCTCGGGGCCACAGAAAGACCGGGGGTGCCTGAGTGTGGCAGAGCTCCCAGATAACGGAGCCGGGAAGCCGGCTGCAGAGGCGGAGCCCAGGCGCGGGCTCTCAGCTCGGGGTTGCCATAGACCGTGATCCGCGGCACAGTCGGGCCCCTGCTCCTCCAGCAGGGACCCAACAAGCGGCAGATCTGGGGAGATGCCCCTTCCTCCCCGGGAGGAGTGGTGCCGGGAGTGCACCGCAGGGATCTGCTGGGTTTGGAGACTCCACCCGGGGTCGGGTGCCAGAGATAGAAACGCGCGGTCACAGGCCGGGGGAGCACGGAGTGCGGCCGGAGACCGGGGAGACGGGAGTGACTGACTGCTTTTCTCTGGGGGCTCACTGAGGAGCGGCCCCGAGTTCTCGGCTCCTCCGGAGCGGAGATTGGGAGGCCGCCACTTTCACTCTCCGCCTCCAAAGCTGTACGGAAAGCTCACAGGGAACAAAAGCCCCGGAGAGCAAACCCGAGCAGATTCCTTAGCCGGGAGGGGGCAAGGGCGGGGCACTTCCGCCTCCGGCAGAGACATTTGGAAACCACGGCAACAGGCCCCTCCCCAGAAGATCAGCGAGAACAGCCAGCCAAGACCAAGTCTACCGATCAATGAGAACGGCAGAACTCCAGCGCCAGGGGACTACTGCACATAGAACCCATGGCTTTTTTACCATGATTCTGTAGTCTTTCAAAGTTAATTTTTTTTCTTAACTGTCTTTTTTTTTTTTTTGAATTTTTCTTTTTCCCTTTTTCAACCAACATCTTATCAATCCCTTTTAAAAAAAAAAAAACATTTTTATTTTTCATTTTTAGAGTCATATTCTATCCCTTCATAGTAGTTACCCGTATTTTTGGCTTATATATATAAGTTGTTCTCTCTTTAAAATTTTGAGATAGTTTCTTCTAACAGATTAAAATATACCCTAAATCTCTAGTATATGGTATTTTCTATTCCCCTGCCTGATCACATCCTCTCCCTTTTTTTTTCTTTTTTTAAATCCTCTTCTTTCTTTTTTCAAACAACTTCTTATCAATTCCTTTTATAAAATTTTTTATAATTTCCATCTTTACAGTCATATTCCATCCCTTCATCATATCAACCCTTATTTTTGTACATATATAAGTTTTTCTTTCTTTAAAATTTTGGGAGGCACTTTCTTCTAAAAGACCAAAATACACCCCAAATCTAGTGTGTGGCACTGATCTATATACCAGCCTGATCATAATTGATCACATTCTGGTTTTTTTTTTTTGTTGTTGTTGTTGTTTTGTTTTGTTTGTTTTTGTTTTTATCTTTATCTTTTTCTTTTTTCTCTCTTTCCCTTTCTTTTCCCACTGCTTCAGGTCTTTTCTGATTTGTTTAGAGTATATTTTCTGGGGACGTTGTTACTCTGCTAGCATTTTGTTCTCTCATTAATCTATTCTCCTCTGCACAAAATGACAAGATGGAAAAAATCACCTCAACAAAAAGAACAAGAGGTAGTACCGACTGCCAGGGACCTACTCAATACGGACATTAGTACCATGTCAGATCTAGAGTTCAGAATCATCACTTTAAAGATACTAGCTGGACTTGAAAAAAATGTGGAAGTTATTAGAGAAACCCTTTCTGGAGAAGTAAAAGAGCTAAAATCCAACCAAGTAGAAATCAAAAAGGCTATTAATGAGGTGCAATCAAAAATGGGGGCGCTAAGTGCTAGAATAAATGAGGCAGAAGAGAGAATCAGTAATATAGAAGATGAAATGATGGAAAATAAAGAAGCTGAGAAAAAGAGAGATAAACAACTACTGGATCATGAGGGCAGAATTCGAGAGATAAGTGATACCATAAGACGAAACAACATGAGAATAATTGGGATCCCAGAAGAAGAAGAAAGAGAGAGAGGGGCAGAAGGTATAATGGAGCAAATTATAGCAGAGAACTTCCCTAATTTGGGGAAAGAAACAGGCATGAAAATCCAGGAAGCACAGAGAACCCCTCTCAAAATCAATAAAAATAGGTCAACTCCCCGACATCTAATAGTAAAACTTACGAGTCTCATAGACAAAGAGAAAATCCTGAAAGCAGCTCGGGAGAAGAGATATGTAACCTACAATGGTAGAAACATTAGATTGGCAACAGACCTATCCACAGAGACCTGGCAGGCCAGAAAGGACTGGCAGGATATATTCAGAGCACTAAATGAGAAAAATATGCAGCCAAGAATACTCTATCCAGCTAGGCTGTCATTGAAAATTGAAGTAGAGATAAAAAGCTTCCAGGACAAACAAAAACTAAAGGAATTTGCAAACACAAAACCAGCCCTACAGGAAATCTTGAAAGGGGTCCTCTAAGCAAAGAGAGACCCTAAAAGCAACATAGACCAGAAAGGAACACAGACAATATACGGTAACAGTCACCTTACAGGCAATACAATGGCACTAAATTCCTATCTTTCAATAGTTACCTTGAATGTAAATGGGCTAAATGCCCCAATCAAAAGACACAGGCTAACAGACTGGATTAAAAAACAAGATCCATCGATATGCTGTCTGCAAGAGACTCATTTTAGACCCAAAGACACCCCCAGATTGAAAGTGAGGGGGTGGAAAACCATTTACCATGCTAATGGACACCAAAAGAAAGCTGGGGTGGCAATCCTTATATCAGACAAATTAGATTTTAAACCAAAGACTGTAATAAGAGATGAGGAAGGACACTATATCCTACTTAAAGGATCTATCCAACAAGAAGATCTAACAATTGTAAATATCTATGCCCCTAACATGGGAGCAGCCAATTATATAAGGCAATTAATAACAAAAGCAAAGAAACACATCAACAACAATACAATAATAGTGGGGGACTTTAACATCCCCCTCACTGAAATGGACAGATCATCTAAGCAAAAGATCAACAAGGAAATAAAGACTTTAAATGACACACTGGACCAAATGGACTTTACAGACATATTCAGAACATTCCATCCCAAAGCAACGGAATACACATTCTTCTCTAGTGCCCAGGGAACATTCTCCAGAATAGATCACATCCTAGGTCATAAATCAGGTCTCAACCGGTACCAAAAGATTGGGATCATTCCCTGCCTATTTTCAGACCACAATGCTTTGAAACTAGAACTCAATCACAAGAGGAAAGTCGGAAAGAACTCAAATACATGGAGGCTAAAGAGCATCCTACTGAAGAATGAATGGGTCAACCAGGAAATTAAAGAAGAATTAAAAAAATACATGGAAACCAATGAAAATGAAAACACAACTATTCAAAATCTTTAGGATGCAGCAAAGGCAGTCCTAAGAGGAAAGTATATAGCAATACAAGCCTTTCTCAAGAAGCAAGAAAGGTCTCAAGTATACAACCTAACCCTACACCTAAAGGAGCTGGAGAAAGACCAGCAAATAAAGCCTAAACCCAGCAGGAGAAGAGAAATCATAAAGATCAGAGCAGAAATCAATGAAACAGAACAGTAGAACAGATCAACAAAACTAGGAGCTGGTTCTTTAAAAGAATTAACAAGATTGATAAACCTCTGGCCAGACTTATCAAAAAGAAAAGAGAAATGACCCAAATAGATAAAATCATGAATGAAAGAGGAGAGATCACGACCAACACCAAAGAAATACAAACAGTTAAAAGAACATATTACGAGCAACTATATGCCAGCAAATTAGATAATCTGGAAGAAATGGATGCATTCCTAGAGATGTATCAACTACCAAAACTGAACCAGGAAGAAATAGAAAACCTGAACAGACCTATAACCACTAAGGAAATGGAAGCAGTCATCAAAAATCTCCCAACAAACAAAAGCCCAGGGCCAGATGGCTTCCCAGGGGAATTCTACCAAACATTTCAAGAAGAATTAATACCTATTCTTCTGAAACTGTTCCAAAAAATAGAAATGGAAGGAAAACTTCCAAACTCATTTTATGAGGCCAGCATTACCTTGATCCCAAAACCAGACAAAGACCCCATCAAAAAGGAGAATTACAGACCAATATCCCTGATGAACATGGATGCAAAAATTCTCACCAAAATACTAGCCAATAGGATCCAACAGTACATTAAAAGGATTATTCACCATGACCAAGTGGGATTTATCCCTGGGCTGCAAGGTTGGTTCAACATCCGCAAATCAATCAATGTGATACAATACATTAACAAAAGAAAGAACAAGAATCATATGATCCTCTCAATAGATGCAGAAAAAGCATTTGACAAAATACAGCATCCTTTCTTGATCAAAACTCTTCAGAGTATAGGCATAGAGGGTACATACCTCAATATCATAAAAGCCATCTATGAAAAACCTACAGCGAATATCATTCTCAATGGGGAAAAACTGAGAGCTTTCCCCCTAAGGTCAGGAACGCGGCAGGGATGTCCACTATCACCACTGCTATTCAACATAGTATTGGAAGTCCTAGCCACAGCAATCAGACAACAAAAAGAAATCAAAGGCATCCAAATCGGCAAAGAAGAAGTCAAACTCTCACTCTTTGCAGATGATATGATACTTTATGTGGAAAACCCAAAAGACTCCACCCCAAAACTGCTAGAACTCATACAGGAATTCAGTAAAGTGGCAGGATATAAAATCAATGCACAGAAATCAGTGGCATTCCTATACACCAACAACAAGATAGAAGAAAGAGAAATTAAGGAGTCGATCCCATTTACAATTGCACCCAAAACCATAAGATACCTAGGAATAATTCTAACCGAACAGGGAAAGACTCTGTACTCAGAAAACTATAAAATACTCATGAAAGAAATTGAGGAAGACACAAAGAAATGGAAAAACATTCCATGCTCATGGATTGAAAGAACAAATATTGTGAAGATGTCAATGCTACCTAGAGCAATCTACACATTCAATGCAATCCCCATCAAAATACCATCCACTTTTTTCAAAGAAATGGAACAAATAATCCTAAAATTTGTATGGAACCAGAAAAGACCCCGCATAGCCAGAGGAATGTTGAAAAAGAAAAGCAAAGCCGGCGGCATCACAATTCCGGACTTCCAGCTCTATTACAAAGCTGTCATCATCAAGACAGCATGGTACTGGCACAAAAACAGACACATAGATCAGTGGAACAGAATAGAGAGCCCAGAAATGGACCCTCAACTCTATGGTCAACTTATCTTTGACAAAGCAGGAAAGAATGTCCAATGGAACAAAGACAGTCTCTTCAACAAATGGTGTTGGGAAAATTGGATAGCCACATGCAGAAGAAGGAAACTGGACCATTTCCTTACACCACACACAAAAATAGACTCCAAATGGTTGAAAGACCTCAATGTGAGACAGGAGTCCATCAAAATCCTAGAGGAGAATACAGGCAGCAACCTCTTCGACCTCAGCCGAAGCAACTTCTTCCTAAAAACATCGCCAAAGGCAAGGGAAGCAAGGGCAAAAATGAACTATTGGGACTTCATCAAGATAAAAAGCTTTTGCAAAGCAAAGGAAACAGTCAACAAAACCAAAAGACAACCGACAGAATGGGAGAAGATATTTGCAAATGACATATCATATAAAGGGCTAGTATCCAAAATCTATAAAGAACTCATCAAACTCAACACCCAAAGAACAAAGAATCCAATCAAGAAATGGGCAGAAGACATGAACAGACATTTTTCCAAAGAAGACATCCAAATGGCCAACAGACACATGAAAAAGTGCTCAATATCGCTCAGCATCAAGGAAATCCAAATCAAAACCTCAATGAGATACCACCTCACACCAGTCAGAATGGCTAAAATTAACAAGTCAGGAAACAACAGATGTTGGCGGGGATGCGGAAAAAGGGGAACCCTCCTACACTGTTGGTGGGAATGCAAGCTGGTGCAGCCACTCTGGAAAACTGTATGGAGGTTCCTCAAAAAGTTGAAAATAGAGCTACCATATGATCCAGCAATTGCACTACTGGGTATTTACCCCAAAGATACAAAAGTAGGGATCCGAAGGGGTACGTGCACCCTGATGTTTATAGCAGCAATGTCCACAATAGCCAAACTGTGGAAAGAGGCAAGATGTCCATCGACAGATGAATGGATAAAGAAGATGTGGTATATGTATATAGAATGGAATATTATGCAGCCATCAAAAGGAATGAGATCTTGCCATTCGCAATGACGTGGATGGAACTGGAGGGTATTATGTTGAGTGAAATAAGTCAAACAGAGAAAGACATGTATCATATGATATCACTGATATGAGGAATTCTTAATTGCAGGAAACAAACTGAGGGTTGCTGGAGTAGGGGGTGTGGTGGGAGGGATGGGGTGAACTGGGTGATAGACACTGGGGAGGCTATGTGCTCTGGTAAGCGCTGTGAATTGTGCAAGACTGTTGAATCTCAGATCTGTACCTCTGAAACAAATAATGCAATATATGTTAAGAAAAAAAAAAGAAGAAGAAGGTAGCGGGAGGGGAAGAATGAAGCGGGGGAAATCGGAGGGGTAGACGAACCATGAGAGACGATGGACTCTGAAAAACAAACAGGGTTCTAGAGGGGAGGGGGGTGGGAGGATGGGTTAGCCTGGTGGTGGGTATTGAGGAGGGCACATTCTGCATGGAGCACTGGGTGTTATGCACAAACAATGAATCATGGAACACTTCATCTAAAACTAATGATGTAATGTATGGGGATTAACATAAGAATAAAAAAAATTTAAAAAAGTTAAAAAAAAGTTTCTGAATGTATTTCTGATTTCTATACATTTCTGACACAAATTGACTTCTAGTCTGGTCTGTTGGATCTTGAGACTTCCCCATCCTCTATCACTAGAATTCCTCCGACAAATATCAGTAAGATTGTTTCCTTTGATTCTTGAGATTTAATTAGGTTTATCCCCAGGGAAGTATGTGCATCATGGAACACAGGGGGTCATGCTTCTGGGGAAACCAGAAGAGAAAGAAATGATAATCCATATGGGTCCTTGGGGGACCCTATGTATGCAGTCTATAAATGGCACTGATACAGTAGCTAAGAGCAGATTCCATATGTCTTATGCTCCCCAGAGGGTTCTGAAAGATGAAGAAAGGCAATATTTGGCTATTCAATACACATTGCAGTCTGCATTGGATGTTCTGTTGTTGGTTTTAGGAAACAAAGTCATTTGTCTAGTTTCTCTGCCTCTTTTACAATGTCTCATCAGAGAAGTGTTTCATTAGTATGGTAAATTGCCCCATAAAATAATCAGCAATGGAAGAGACCTATTAAGTCTGGATCTAATCCACAACCAGGAGTTTCTTTATTCCAGCATTTTTACTAATTACCAATGAGACATTTGATGATGGTGAGCATCCCCAAATAAAGCAACCACCCACACTAAATGTCAGTATCTTCCTTTAGTAGACAGAAGCCTGATTTATTTTAGATCTACTGTGATTTCTTCCCTCTCTAAGGAATGAAGACATGTGTATAACTCTTTTATTTTTTTATTACAAATGTAAGTCTATATAAAAGTAGGCATACTAGTGTTGTTGGAGTGGGGGGTGGGGTGGGAGGGATGGGGTGACTGGGTGATAGACACTGGGGAGGGTATGTGCTCTGGTAAGCGCTGTGAATTGTGCAAGACTGTTGAATCTCAGATCTGTACCTCTGAAATAAATAATGCAATATATGTAAGAAAAAAAAAAAGAAGAAGAAGAGGGTAGCGGGAGGGGAAGAGTGAGGCGGGGGAAATCGGAGGGGTAGAAGAACCATGAGAGATGGTGGACTCTGAAAAACAAACGGGGTTCTAGAGGGGAGGGGGGTGGGAGGATGGGTTAGCCTGGTGGTGTGTATTGAGGAGGGCACGTTCTGCATGGAGCACTGGGTATTGTGCACAAACAATGAATCATGGAACACTTCATCTAAAACTAATGATGTAACGTATGGGGATTAACATAAGAATAAAAAAAAAAAAAAGAAAAAAAAAAAGTAGGCATACTAGTATTATGAACCTTACATGTGCCAACAGTTATCAACTCCTGAACAGTCAGTTTCACCTAAACCCCCAAACACTTCCCTTCATTTCCACATTACTTTGAGGTAAATTCCAGACATTATATAATTATAACGATTACTTAAGGATCCCCTTTATACCCCTTGACTAATATGTTGTCTACTTCCCATCTCTAATGTTTTATTTTGAAGTGAATCTCAAATATCATACTTTTAAGGGACTTTATTCTTCCCCCAGCCTCATATATTTTAAAAAATGATTTGTTCCGGGCATGTGGGTGGCTCATTTGGTTGAGTGTCTGCCTTTGGCTCAGGTCATGATCCTGGGGTCCTGGGATCAAGCGCCACATCAGGCTCCTTGCTCAGTGGGGAGTCTGTTTGTCCCTCTCCCTCTGCCCCTCACCCCTGCTTGTGCTCTCTCTCTCTTTCTCTCTCACTATGCTCTCTCTCAAATAAATAAAAATCTTTAAAAATAATTGTTGATTAATTTTAATAGAATTGAACACATTAAAAAACACAGGTGCAATCTAGTCAGCACAGAAAGCACGACTTAGAATCCAGTAAGGCCAACAAGGCAAGCTCCGTTCTCTAGAAAGGGCTCAATATAGTTGGAAGACACAGTATTTTATTTTCTCAAAAGCAACAAAACAGAGCGAATATACAAGCAGCAGCAACAAAAAAGAAGAAGAAAAACACAAGATACACTCTATCTGATCACGCTCCTGTAAAACCAGTTGGTTTTATTGTGCAAGATTTTCTCCTATGTCATTCTGGAAAAGGACCTTTTCAAGAAAATTAACTATAATCCATATATCAAGCAAAACATATTCCCTCTGTCTCTGTGTGTGAGCGTGCACACGCGCCTGTGCAGGAGGAATCTCTGAGACACACACACACACACACACAAATATTGTTTCTCCCTGCTTAACTTTTCCTGCAGAGATTTTAGATTTAGAAGGGAGCTTCCTCCCCACCTCTCTGCGCCTCCCCCCCCCCCCCCCCCACCGGAATCTCCTGCCAAAGATGCTCTCCAAAGTGACAAGTCTCCTCCATGGAGCACAGCCACTGCACCACAGGCTGTCACATGAGACGTGGAGCTGATGAAGAGAAAACTTCTACCTAAAGTTACTTATTTTTAAAAAGTTGTCTTCACGAAGGGAATTGTGTATACCCCAACCCATTTTGGAGTAGGTAAATAGCTGGAGGTGTTTATGGCATTTTTAATGCTCCTTTTCCTCCTTCACATTATCATGATAGTTTCTTTTCAAAGGCGGAACTGCTAGATGTACAGGATGAAGACAGGAAACTCATTCCTTAGAGAACCCACATTGCATCTTCCTCAGCATCAGTTCATTGATATGGGGAATTTTAGTTTTAATCTTCCCTATGTGGAGAGGAGGTAACCACACACTGTCCTATAACCCTTCTCCCAAAAAATCCTGATCACAGCCTAGAAGCATGTTTAATTTGTGATTAAGCATTCATTCCTGGGATGGTTCTGTGATGGATGCTGCCTATGAGTACAGTTTTGGGTGAAGGCTGAATAGAAGGCTCTGGGCCTTCACTTTTTGCCTGTGAGCTGTGATAAGGATTATTTGAACTTTTTCTTTGCCTTAAAAGAAACCAGTAAATAAAAACGAGGCAAAACAAGCAAAGGAATGGATAAGTAAAATCTCCCCCAAAAGATATTCCTATGTGATTAGCAAAGCTGCTCAGAGTTAAACCTGCAGCAGACGGAGGAATTGGAAGTCAGGCTTCTGCCACTTACAGGATTTTCCTACTCCTCACTAGAGCTTTTCTGTGAAGTCCTGGGATCCTGTCTGACAGAGACAAGACCCAGCAAAGCTCTGCCAGTCACAGCCAGGCTGTCACAGGCTCTAGGCATCAATAAACTCATGTTGCAATGTGTCACCTGCTTAGAGAACAATATTTATCTTTCTCAGCAAAGAGCCTCAATCTCATTTCCCAGATTCCTTCCCTGATTCTAGTGACACAGACCTGGAAAATGTTCCAAGGCATTAGGCAATAGTGGGGATGTTGTTTTTTAAAGCAGATGCTTTCCTTCCCCCTTGCACCTGCCATACACACAGTGTGGCTGAATTGAACAGAGGAATGGGGTTTTTAACAAAATGCTAGTATTGTCACATAAGATCCAAGACTCACTCATTTAATAATTTCTCAAACACGATTTATCATCTACTATATTCTTGAAACCATACTACATTATAAAAATGCTTAAAATAGTCCTGACATTCTTAGGCAGCTCGTAGAGGTTGGGGGGTGATATATAGACAAAACCCCCATAGTATGATAAGAATTAAAACAGAACTGTGGGTTTAACACAAAGGGAGGAATGAATAATTATTCTAACCATCTTCCCCTTTTTTCCTTCCTGCAACCCCTCCCCCCAAATTATTTGGGGGAACCTGTGGCATAGAACTTCAGAGAGTGTTGTCCAGAGTTCAGTCCTACATTATATTAACCCTACTATAAACTTGGACACTAAAAATAAAAAACATACTGGCTTCCCTGTCTACTGCTAAGGGTGGACTGACCCTGCAGCCATATGATAGTTTGACAGCGGGACACGTAAGAGGGTAGGATGAAGTTAGGAAAAATCCACCTCTGATATCTGCCTGCAAATGTCTGATAACATTGTTCTCACCGTGCTTGGGTAGAAACAACCAAAGAATCCCTCTGCTTCTTACAGGGTGATAGGGAAAACACTCTGCTGAGGTAGGCTGGGGACTCCAGACAGTAAGTAGGTCAGTGAGAGCTCATGCAGTGGTGATAATTGTAAAAAAAGGAAAGACTGTTCAAATTATGGGGACTTTCACTGATCTCTACCAGCCTTTTAATTATAGGTGACAGGCTTAAAGTTCTTTCCAACATCCCTTTATTTCCTTGTGGTTGGGAGGTCATAGCATAATCTTACACTCTGGCATAAATAATGAATTCCCTATTAGGTGCACACCACTGCCCAAAACAGTTCCTCTGACCTCATGGTGTTAGGTTCCAAAATTCAGAATGACAAAGAGAAGAGTTCCCTGTTTGAAAAAGCACACATGTAGCTTCAGTTCTGAATGCAGACCTGAACCCCTTTGGGCTAGTAGCCCTCTTAGATACCAACATGAGACACTGGTATGAGATCAGAGGCAGCTTAATGAAACTAAATAGAAATCCCCCCAAAGATGGAGAAATTACTCTGAAAAGGTGGTATTGGGAAAGAAGAAAAAGTAGTTTTCAACAAATAGTACTAGGACAACTGGTTAAGCACTTGGATAAAATTTGTCTACTTATGTATTTTACTTTTTACTCTTGTTATGTGTGTCTCCCTCTCCCCTTTCCTTCTTCCTTCACTGAACCTTGCTGCTCTTCTTCTCAAAAATTTCTTGGCTCTTTTCTTGCCTTTGCTTGTCCTGACAGGCTTTAGAATCATTTTGACCTTCACCCCTAAAACATCTACAGAAATGATTCCTTGCTTCTGCTCTTTTCTTTCAGAAAAGTAGAATCACTGAGCTTCTGCAGCCTTGGACTTCTGGGATGAAATAACAAGACTGTGACAGGGACAGAGAAAGTATAAATGCTCACCCCAAGCATAATGATCTTGATGCCACTCTGGAGAGCCAGCACCTCTTCAGATACTTCAAAGGAAGCAACAGTCCTTGGACCTTTCTGCCCATGGGTATTTGCCAGAAGGGACTCCTATCACGACTGAAGATTCACCTGACATCAGTCAGAAGCTGGGCTTGCAGAGCTGTGACTTGAGGGTGGCCTGGGGGAAAGGGAGTCCTAAGTGCAGCCAAGCCCAGGGTGGCCACCTCAGTCAAACAGCCCTTTTAGAAACTGGCATTTTCATACTTTTGTCTTCATAATAACCTTGGTACCATGATGCTTAGGCTAGAGTCCTGAATCAACCAAGAAGAATATGGTCTAAAATGTGGCTTGCTTCCAAGAAGGCCCTGTGCTCTGACAGCATCAGTTGGGAGTTATTTTTCCTCTTGACTCTTGGCACCACTGTGAGTCATGCATTATAAAACAAATTCCTTTCTCTAGGTAACTCATTTTTCTTCTGAGCAAGGACACGGATAGCCCATCTGGCACCTTTGCAGAAGACAGACAAAGCCACCCTTCTTTTAGGTGAACAGTCCACATTCAGGTGCATAACCTGAGGAGTCCAACCAGGTGCCTTTGTCTAGTGAAAACTTGGGGACTTGCCTCTGAGGCACCCATATTCCAGAGAAACATCTAGTTAAACTCACTCATTCAGCAAGCATCAAGAGAGTACCTGAGGGCAGTGGGAAACTAATACTTTCTGAGCCCCAGCTATAAGCTGGGCACTTGAGTGTCTTCTTTCATTAAATCCTCTTAGTGGGCATTATCACTGCCATTTCACAGATAAGGAGGTTAAAACATTTACCAAAGGCTCCACAGTTAGCAAGCAGCACAGTCAGAATTTGAACCCAGGACTCTCTAATTCCGAGTCCATGTTCTTCCTACCTCACTATGCTGGGAACACAAAAAAGCACAAGGTATAGTTCCTCCTTTCAGGGTGCCCAGCCCAGTGGAAAAGAGATGATCTACAAAAATGTCAGTCACTCTTGCTAACTTCTCCTTCTGATTCATTGCTATGTCTCAGCTGACTGGTACATTTAAGAGCCCAGATTCTTGGGAGGGATCTTTAGGGTTTATGCTTTTCCATTAGGTTTATGCTATTCTATTTGTTCACCACAACTCCTTCAGGCTTAGCAAGGTGAACGGTTTTGTTCAATGTTATGCAGCTACTAAAGGATAAGGCCAAACTTCCAATGAAGGACATGCTGATTCTAAAGGACTTTTTTTTTTTTTTCATTGTGTCACACTGCCTCCTGGGTTCCTTGGGTGAGATGGTCTATGGGGCTGCTTGCATAAAAGCTGCAGACCCCAAACAGGAGAGTCTAGCATGGGCAGGCAGTCCAATAAACCAAGGCAGCAACAGGCAGTGGCATATGTCCTTTGACCATTAGATTTGGTCCTTGTCCCCTGTCTAATGGAGGAGACAGAACCTAAGACAGTGACAGGTAGTCAGTGCAACCAATTCCACATTCACCATCCCAGGATGTTTGGTTTGGTTTTACGTTCTATTTTGGAAAACTTTAAGCGCATATAAAGCTGGAGAAAATAGAATAAAAAAGTTCTATGACCCAGGTATAACAGTGATTAACATACGGTCAGTTTTTTTATTTATACTCTCTCCAACACATTATTCTGAAGTTAATCCCAGATGTTGGATCATTTCCTCTGGAAATATGTTAAGTATGAACTTCTAAAATAACTCTTTTTAAGAAACAGAGCCACAATACTTTCACATCTAAAAAAATAAAAATAATTCTTTAATATTATTAAATTCCTTGTTAGTGTTCAAATTCCTGAATGTATTTCATATATTAATTTTAAATAGTTTGTTCAAATCAGGATCCAGATAAGGTCTAAACATGGAAACTGGTTGTCTCTTAAATCACTTCTAATTTATAAGTAATTTTCCATGCTCTTTCTTTCTTTCTTCCTTTTTTTTTGCAGTTTGTTTCCTGAAAAACCAGGTAATTTGTCCAGTATAGTGTCTCACATTCTGGGTTTTGTTGAGTGCATCTGTAAATGGGAAAGATTTTTAGGGTAAAGAATGAGGCACTTATAAGAATGTGGCCAGGTGTAGTGGAGATTATAGATCTGGAATCAGAAAAATCTGGGTTTAAATCCTTAAACTGCAACTAACTATATGAATTTGAGCAAGCTACTTAATCTTCATTTCTAAATTTCCTAATCTATAAAATGCACTTGAAAAATGACAGGGCCTAGCAGGTGGTGAATTCTAAGAAAAAATGTTAAAGATGCCATTAAAAAAGTCTGTATGATCTTAAAGATGCAACCAGTTATCCCCGTTTTTCTCCTCCCAGATACTACCACAGGAGTGGAAAGCACCAGTGACTTCCTGGAGCATTCGCCCCAAAGCAGAAGCCTCCTTCTGGGCAATCTGTGGCTTTGTTTCACTGGTAGAAAAGAATGCTACTTGGTGAATCACTGTCTAAGTCTGAAACCCAATCTATTTCTTAACTTTCCCTTATGTCATCAATCAAACACCACCACTGACCAGACCTGTAAGAGCTTGTTCATGACATAGATCACAGTCTGTTTTACATGATAGGTGGAGAAATGGTGATTAGAGTGAAATGACTTGCTGGAGTCTCTTGCCTCCCAGCCTGGAAACCATTTCTCCCCTTTCCAAGTTGAAGCACCATCCTTCATTTCATCTATTTCCCATTTGGCTTTAGATTGCTTCATTGCATGTACCTCCATCTCATGTACCATGTATTTTGCTTATTCATTCCTGTTTTATTAGTCCTTCCCCACTAGAATTTCAGCTCCATGAGGGCAGGGACTTGATCTGTTTTGTTTGCTGCTATGTCCCTAACTCCTAGAATGGTATCTGGAACGTAGAAGGCACTCAGTTCATAGCTGGTATGATTGAACCATGTTGAAAAAAGTCCTTTTCAGTTGTTATTTGGGGCATCCACACCAAATTACATCTTTAACCAAGATGACCTTAAAGGTTACAAATAATTACTATTTGTTAATGCTCTTCAGATTTCTATTCTGCTTATTTTCAAAATTTGGTTTGGTGTTTATGTTCCTGCCTGTAATTTGTTTTGTTTCCGATCTGTTATTCACTAAACCATCTGGGCAATCTGTAAACCCATTGCCCACAGTTTGGAGAATCTAATTTCTTATAAAAATCATAGCATTGATATCTGCCAAGATCTTTAAGATTTGGCAAAAATCTTCCTTTTCCTCCTGCTGAGATAAGTAAAGGTGGTAAAGCTCAGCATTTTTACCAGAAGCATGTCAAGCATCTTGTAGCAAGGGAAAGGTATACATTTTTAAAAAGCCATTATAGTAATATGGTAACAGCAATGCACATCTTCCTTGGGGATAGGAATCCCTTTCAATTCCCCTATTGTCAGATTTAGATGGGCAATAATAGGGTTGTAGAAACACAGAGAATGTCTGCCAGTCCAGGAACTTGGAATGCTTTTCAATCACTCACAATGACATAGCTGCAGTTCACATTTGAATAAATCCTCACTCTGAAAAGCTTAAAGGGGTTTACAAACCATCCCATCCAGGCCACACTGGCATTTTTAGTGGCATTCCTCTTCCCACACAGGGAACTTTCTCCCAACCACAACGTGATCCCTGAGGGCCTTAGCTCCCTGGGGCTCTGTCTTTTGGCTTGCTACCCAGCTTTTCCTGCACTATGCCCAGCTCACCTGGAAACTCTTCTGGCTTTTGATTTGCATCTCCCCAAGACCCTGTTTTTTGATTTGCTCTTTGGTCTTGCATACTATAAACTGACGGCCAAGAATGCCCATGTTGGGTCTTATTCAGGTCTTTGGGGCATTGTCAGCTGGGCTCTGCTTGGGTAAGAAGAGGAGGGATCTGATACTTGGATTCATTCTCCAAACATTCCAGAGGCACTGGTAAGGTTTATCGATAAAGAAAAGATGTTCACACCTGTTTTTATACCCGCACCTGTCCTTGTAATGGCAAAGTCCAGAACTCTACTTGTTGAGTACCAGGCATAGTGGCTGCACTCTTAGAGAGCACAGGCTCACTGGGATAGAAAGAAACCTAGTGACCACAGAGCTCCCTAAGTGATGATGCTAGAGATGAATGGCATACCTTTACAACTGGTGCCCAATGGGTACTGATTTTCTTTAAAAAATATTTTTAGGGGCACCTGGGTGGTTCAGTCGTTAAGCATCTGCCTTCGGCTCAGGTCATGATCCCAGGGTACTGGGATCGAGTCCCACGCATCGGGCTCCCTGCTAAGGCGGGAAGCCTGCTTCTCCCTCTCCCACTCCCTCTGCTTGTGTTCCCTCTCTCACTGTGTCTCTCTCTGTCAAATAAATAAATAAAATCTTAAAAAAAATTTTTTTAAATGAGCCTCCCTCAATTTCTATTGTAAAATACATTCTTATAAATATAGAGGATATCTATAGACAGAAGGAAAACCAAACTGAACATCCACAATTTCACCACTGAAAGGAATCACTCAACCCTTTAGTACATTTCTTCCAGTCTTCTTTTTTTTTTTTTAAGAATGTGAGGAGCACATTTCTCCTTTTATTTTTAAAGTCCTTTTCTCCCCCTCCCTCATATGTGTGTTTCCTTTTATTCTTCTGTTTTGCATGATTAATGAAATACCTAATGAAACAGGAACTCCAGAATAGTTGATTATTGGAAGCAGTGTTTGCCTTTTTATTATTCTCTCTTTCCTTTTTGTCATTTGTGCATGTTTCAGGAAAAGCTGCAGGGCTTTAAGTTGTCCCTGGACCTTAGTAGTAAGGAGGTCTACTTTGAGAATAGGAGCTAGCTATAACTGTAGAGTATGTGTGTATACTTTTTCTCTATCACTGAATAATACCAGTGTTCATTCAACTATGGATTCTGCCTTTTTTCTTTTAATGTTAATGTGTAACATAAAAATAAAAATGATTTTGCAAAAAGGTGCTTCTATGATGTCCACTGTCAAAGTAGGATCAAATTTAGTTTTCATTCCCTAGGGATCTGAAGTTATAAAATCCAACTCTCAGATATTTCTTTGGTCTTTATTTCTGAGGGGAACCTAACTCTCTACATTTGCTAATGTCACTGTGGCTACTGGTCTTGGTAGAATTAGCATGTCAGTGAGATTTCCTGCTGGGGTAGCTGAGAGCCTGGAAGGGGCAGGGGCAGTGGGGGTTGTGTTGTTCCTGCCTCCATCTTGACTGGTTCCTCACTGAATCCAAGCTCTGGTGCGCCTGGGGGCTTGGGTGAGGGGCTGAGCATTTCTATGGGTATGCAATCTGGTCCAATTCTTATTCTATACATCCAGGTGAGGTCCTCAGGCTTTCTGTGCTTCAAAACCATTTAATGTGGGGCACCTGGTTGGCTCAGTCAGGTAAAGCATCTGCCTTCAGCTCAGGTCATGATCCCAGAATCCCGGGATCCAGCCCTGCATAGGGCTCCCTGCTCAGTGGAGAGCCTGCTTCTCCCTCTCCCTTTGCCCCTTCCCCAACTCATACTCTCTCCCTTTCTTTTGCTATCTCAAATAAATAAAATTAAAAAAAAAAACAAAAACAACATTTAATGTGATGAAATGCTTATAAGATTAGAGGGAGAAGAGACCCTCCCTACAGACCTAAGACAGGACTTCAAAGCTTAGCGTGGCTTCTTTTTGTCTTAGGTCCCCCATCAATTACGGTGTGATCATGGCAAGTCATTAAAATGCTGGCTTCTGACTCTTCATCCATTAAAACAGGATATTAATCTATGCCTTTACCTTTTTCCGTAGGATATTAGGATGATGATGATAACTTGTATTAAGTATTCCTGTGTGCCAGGCATTGTTCTAAGCACTTGATCAAAATTATCTCATTTAGTTCCTACAACCGCCTATGAGTAGGGAACCACCATTACAGATGAAGAAACTGAGACACCACAAGGTTAAACAACTTTAAGATTATACAGTCATGAGATGGTGATGCCAAGATTTAAACCAAGGCATTTTGGCTCTATTGATTCAAAGGAAATATTTTCAGGAGTGCTTTGCAAGGGCAGAGGACTATGCAAATCCAAGATGTCACTGTCCTCATTATTCTCAAAGAGAGATGTATTGATAGTAATGAGCTTTGGGGGTTAGGCTGAGCCATTTCTAAGAACTGGGCCATTCCAAATCCTAAACTGATGCTATCTGTCCTTGCCTCATAGACTTTCAGGCAAAGTCTAATTCATCCACTAACACCAGGACAGATTCCATGCTATAAGGCACCAGAAGATCCCCACCAAACCTAGACTTCTGTAGGACTAGGTGGAGAAATGGCTTTAGTATGCAGATATAGCTCTCTGGTGATCTTGGCTGTAATACATAATGGGGGGATGCTTACATCTTCAGATGCAAAAGTGACTTTGAGAATGAGGTTCTCCATGAAAACCAGCTGTATAACCATTCCTTCACAATGCATGCACGTTCCTAGGAGATGTATCAGTTTGAGAATTGGAAATAGGTTTAGAAACTGTGTTACATCACTGACATCACAGCTAATAATCTGAAAGTGTTTTGAAAGCAACTGATCCTCCTATTTGATTGTGCCTTCAATTAGCATCTACATGATTTAATAACAAAGCTGTCATTCTTTCTTATTAACTGAATGCTGAGATACTGATGAGATGTGGCACATGCTTTAGATTTGTCATCATCCTTTTTATTTTCCCAAGCTATTAAATTTTTTTTTTCTCTAAGCATTACTCTTTCCAATAAAGTCTGAGCCATTTCTTTTCTTTTGAGCTGTTCGTTTATCTTGATTTGATGGAATAGAAAAAAAAAAAACCCTTAAAAATTCCTACAGGAACACAGCTCCATCCATTTATTCATGAACAGGCATGGTAGGGATCAAATCAGGCAAGTCTTTGACTGGAGATATAAATAGAACAGCAGAAAGGAGTTAATCTTGTATTAGATTACAGTGGATAAGAAAACTGTCATATAGTTGGTAGTAGCTTTCTTTAATTTGAATTATCCATGCATTAGAGAAAAGCCTTAAATACACATTAAAAAGGCCCTCATGTTTTAATGCTCGCTTTACAGGAGGTAGCAATTACTTACAGTGTTGCAAGTGGAGGAGCAGTTCCTCTCCATGTCAGGAACACTGAGAAAAATCTAAAATGCTGGTCCAAAATGAAAGGGGACTTACTAAATGTAAGGCAGGAATGGTAGTTATACAGTGGAGAAACTGGACACCACCTTGATTGGGTGATGAAAATTAATATCAATGAGAGGCAAATGGACATCAGACATCATGTGTTGCTCTGAGGACACGCCATCACCTAAGTGGCATTCTGACTTGGAAAACACAATATGAATGGAATCATTAGGCAAGGAAAAAACAAAGAACACTCATCTTAAAATGTATTTTAGAATAATTTTTAAGTTATTTTCAAAACTATAAACATATTTTATGAAATCTGTGGTTGTTTTTTTGGAAATGTATTTTCAAAACTGTCAATGTTATAAAAGACAAAGAAAGGCTGAGGAAGTGTTCCAGATTAGGGAGAGAAACATGACAACAGGATGAATTATGTGATTCCAGATTGAATTCTGTTCACGAGAAAAATATGCTATGAAGCACATTCTAATTGGTAAAACTGGAATATGGATAATTCAGAGGAAAGTGCTGTACAATTAAACCTAGTGAAGATGGTATCTTTACTGTGGTTATGCAAGAGAATGTTATTCCTAGGAAATGCACACTAAAGTATTTAGGGGTGAAGGGCATGATATATGCAATTTATTTTCAAACGATAAAGCAAATGGGCAAAATGTTAACATTCAATGAATGTGAATAATGGCTATATGTGTATTTTTTGTACTATTCTTATAACTTTTCTATAAGTTTGAAATTATTTACAAATAAAAAGTTGTTTTGAAAAGTCATTCCATTATGATGAGAGGTCAAGTCTCTCAAAATTGACCTATAAATTTGATAAAATTCCTATCAAAATCCTAATAGGCTTTTTAGTAGAAATTGACAAGTTGATCCCAGAATTTACATGGAAATGCTAAGGACCTAGAAAAGCCAAAACAATTCTGGAAAAGAACAATGTTGGAGGACTTACACTACCTGATTTCAAAATTTACTATAAATTCACAGTAATTAAGACAATGTCGTACAAAAACACTAATTCAAAGGGATATATGCACCCTTATGCTTATAGCAACGTTATTTACAATGGCCAAGATATAGAAGCAGCCCAAGTGCCCATCAACTGATGAATGAATAAAGAATATGTGGTATGTATGTACAATGGAATATTATTCAGCCATAAAAAAGAAATCTTGCTATTTAAAAAACATAGATGGAGTTAGAGAGTATAAAGCTAAGTGAAGTAACACAGTCAGAAAGACAAACTCGTGTGTGGAATTTAAGAAACAAATGAGCAAAGGGAGCAAAAAGAGAGATAAACCAAGAAACAGACATTTAACTATAGAGAACAAACTGATGGTTACCAGAGGGGAAGGGGCTGTGGGGGGAATAGGTGAAATAGGTGATGGGGATTAAGGCGTGCACTTGTGACGAGCACTAGGTGATGTATGGAATTGCTGAATCACTATATTGTACACTTGAAACTAATATAACACTGTATGTTAACTAACTGAAATTAAAATAAAAAGCAAAAAAAAAAAAAGAAAAAAGAAAAAAAGAATGTGGTATGGGCACAAGGATAGACATGTAGATCAATGGAAGAGACCTGAGAGCCCAGAAACAAATCCTTATATTTACCGTAAGTGGATTTTTTTTTTTTTTTGAGAGAGAGCAAGTGGGAGTGGGAAGGGGCAGAGGGAGAGGGAGAGAGAGAGAATCTTAAGCATGCTCCATGCCCAGTACAGAGCCCAGTGTGGGGCTCAGTCTCACAACCCTGAGATCATGACCTGAGCCGAAATCAAGAGTTGGACACTTAACAAACTGAGACACCCGGGGCACCCCAGTAAATAAATTTTTGATAAAAGTATCAAGACAATGCAATGGGAGAGGGGAGAGTATTTTCAACAAATGATGCTGGGATAATCGGATACCTACATGCAAATGTAATGAAATTAGATACTTATAGTATATACAAAAATCAACTCACCATGACACACAAACCTAAATCTAAGGGTTAAACCATAAGATTTCTAGAAGAAAATTTAGGAGAAAAACTTTATGACTTTGGGTTGGGCAGAGAGTTCTCAAAAATGATACCAAATGCATAACTCATCAAAATTAAAAACGTTTGTGCTTCAAAAGATACCATTATGAAAATAAAAGCCATAGACAAAAATATAAGCTGCAGGAGAAAATACGTGCATAATATAGATTTGATAAAGACATATGTAGAATATATAAGGAATTCTTAAAACTCAGTAGGAAGAAAACAATCCAATTTAAAAATGGGCAAAAGATCTGAACAGACATTTCACCAAAGGAGACAGTTCACTTATTATATGGTAAGTAAGGATATGAAAAGATACATAATATTATTAGTCATTAGGGAAAGGCAAATTAAAACCATAATGAATATCAGTCCATGTCCACTAGAATGACTATAACAAAAAAGACAATACAAGCATTGGTGAGTATATAGAGAAACTGGAATATTCATATATTGCTAGTGGGAGTGTAAAATGGTAGAGACACTTTGGAAAATAACTTGGCAGTTTTAGAGTTAAACACAAACTTACTATATAACCCTGCAATTTCACTCTGAAGAATCTACCCAAGAGAAATGAAAATATATCCATGCACATGAATGTTCAAAGACATGCACATGAATATTCACAGTGTTATTATTCTTAATAGGCAGAAACTGGCACAATCCAAATTTCCATCAACTGGTGAATGGATAAACAAAATGTGGCATATCTATATGACGAAATATTATTCAGCAATTAAAAAGAATGAAATATTGATACAACCTTGTGATAGTTAATTTTATGTGTAAACTTGACTGTGCTAAGGGATGCCCAGATAGCTGGTAAAACATTATTTCTGGATGTGTCAGTGAGGAAGAGATTAGCATTTGAATCAGTAGGCTGAGTAAGGAAGATCACCCTCACCAATTTGGCATGAGCATCATCCAATCCTTTGAGGGCCTGGATAGAACAAAAAGGCAGAAGAAAAGCAAATTTGTTGTCTGATTGACCTGAAATATCCATCTTTTACTGCCTTCAGACATTGGCATTCCCGGTTCTTAGGCCTTTGGACTCAGACCTTGACTTACACCATAGGCTCCCCTGGTTCTCAGGCCTTCAGACTTGTACCAGAATTATACCACAGCTTCCCTGGGCCTTCAGCTTGCACATAATAAGCCAGTGAGCCAATCCCTCTTAACAAATCTCTTTCTAAATATTTTTATCTTATTGGTTCTGCTTCTGTGAGGAACCCCAAAAGAATGCTGCAACATGAATGAACCTCAAAACCATGCATGGTGAAGAAGCCAGATACAAAAGACTATATATATTGGATAATTCCATCTGTAAGAATATCTAGAAAATGTAAATTTATAGAGAAAGAAAGCAGATCAGTGGTGCCTAGGGCTGGAGGTGAAAGTGAGGTGCTGCAAATGGGCATGAGGAAACTTTCTGGGGTGATAGAAAGGTTCTACAACTGTACTAGGTGATGGCTATACAACTGCACACATTTATGAAAATCACTGAACTTCATACCTGCAATGGGTTAACTTTACAGTATGTAATTTACACTTCAATAGAGCGGTTTAAAAAATCAGGATAGCCAAGTTCAGAAGGCAAATATAATATATAAGGCACTGTCAGACCATTTTTGCGTGATCATGGCAGAATCAGGATGTCAACCAGTGTTTTGGAGTGAGATGACCACAGTCCTTTTATGGCACACACAGAAAAGGTAAAGAATCGGGCGCCTGGGTGGCTCAGATGGTTAAGTGTCTGCCTTCGGCTCAGGTCACGATCCCAGCGTCCTGGGATCGAGTCCCACATCGGGCTCCCTGCTCGGCGGGGAGCCTGCTTCTTCCTCTGCCGCTGCCTCTCTCTATCTCTCTCTCTGATTCTCATGAATAAATAAAACATTAAAAAAAAAAAAGAAAAAGAAAAGGTGAAGAATTGAGCCAGGAAATATGTACCAGGCATTATGGTGGTTGCTTTCCTTACATGGTTCTTTTTAATCACCATGACAGCCAGTAAAGTTGATAATTATTCCCATTTTGCAGGTTTGGGCTTAGAAGATGTTGGGATGGCAGAGACATGCTAGAATGGTTTAATGAGGCTGGATCTCATATCATGAGACTGAAAATAATAGCTACCACATGGCAATGTTGGCTTACGTAGCAAAGTAAAGCACTGAGCCACAAATAGTCATAAAGTCAGAAACTATATTAACAGAAAGAAACTCCAATTTTCTGCTTAGGCAGAAAGGAAACAGCAACCACATTAGTATATAACCCTTTGTATTTCTAATAGATTAAAAAAACCCACAACAAAGTAATCAATTAAAATTGGATTTCCTTGATATTTCATTATATCAGTCAAGTCTTTCAAAGTGAACTGTCACATGATTACATGTGATTTGATCTTCATAAATCAATTTTGGGTTAGTAAATTAACAGTATTTAATTTAGGGGTATATGTCATTTTTAATGACTAAGGCTTTCATGTTTCATTAAGACTGAATAATGAATGAATAAATAATGAATAAACAATGAACAAATTCCATTAGTGCTTAAGTCTCTTGATTTTAGGAGAGGGATATTAGGAAGTTATTTTCAGAAGTATACTGACTCAGCAAATTAGTTTATATTATACTAATTTTCTATACAGTGAAATGTTTAGGAGACCACCAAAGAAAGAGTTTTTGGCAAATCTTTTTTTTTTTTTTAAGATTTATTTATTTTGACAGAGAGAGACACAGGGAGAGAGGGAACACAAGCAGGGGGAGTGGGAGAGGGAGAAGCAGGCTTCCCTCTGAGCAGGGAGCCCGATGCGGGGCTCGATCCCAGGACCCTGAGATCATGACCTGAGCCGAAGGCAGACGCTTAATGACTGAGCCACCCAGGCGCCCCGAGTTTTTGGCAAATCTTAATAAAGTTCATTGTCTGTAAAATTTGTCACTATTAGGAAACATCTCTTTTGAAAGGTCTAAAACTTGTCCACTAACCCCATGTGAGTGCCACCTGTTCTCTGATGGGACCCTGACTGACATGGCTGATGCAAGACAGGCAGAATATGTAGCATGTCCATCCTACAAAAATGGTACTTACTATTAAAATGTATCTAAAAGTGTTTTCAAAATGACAACTCCAAATAATGTATAAATATATACGGTTATTATTCTTGAGATACTTGCCATCACTGTTGGCTGTAAAGAACATCTATTTCTACAATTAAAGTTCTATTATAAAATTGAAGATGAGTGTCATGGGAAAATTTCCCATAGAATAGCTTTATTATCAAATTGGCCCCTGGTTCTGATCATATTTCCTGGACTACTTCAGCCTCTACTAGCAGAACTTGTCAAGAGACAGTTAAAAAAAACAAGGCAGGAGATTATGAGGTCTGCTGTTCCATCTACAACCTCACTTCAGATTTCAGGGTCCACCAAGGAGTGAAGTAAGAGAAGCATGAGGCTTAGTACTATTCTCATTCTTGAGGGCAGGCATGACACATGTGTAGGGGTGCTCCAGGATACCCAAATGTCCCAGTATAATGCTGACTTGGAGGGTCAATATTACTTAAAGATTAAAGTAAAAACACTATAACATTTTTTGTTTAACTATAGTTGGCTGATTTTATTTTTTAATTTAAATTCAATTAATTAACATAGAATGTATTATTAGTTTCAGAGGCAGAGGTCAGTGATTCATCAGTCTTATATAATACCCAGTGAAAACACTATAATATTAAATGTAGCTTAGAGGGGCGCCTGATGGCTTAGTCGGTTAAGCATCTGCCTTTGGCTCAGGTCATGATCCCAGGGTCCTGGGATGGAGTCCCGCATTGGGCTCCCTGCTCAGCAGGGAGTCTGCTTCTCCCTCTCCCTCTGCTGCTTGTGCTCTCTCATTTGTTCACTCACTTTCTCTCTCAAATGAATAAATAAAGTCTTTAAAAAAATAAAAAGATAAATGTAGCTTAGAAAATTCAGAAGGTTCATGAAATACTACATTTTTAATGAGTGGCTTTGGAATATGTCTCCAGTCCAAAAGGATATAAATGTCTCAGTATGTAAAGTTAGGTAAGGTGTTTATGTGTACATCCATGCATGGTCCTGTGGTCCCACTAATGTTTTGAGTTTTAGTAAGCTAATAAACAGAGAGACACCTGAAACCACACATTTAAGTTTCAGACAATGAAAGTGACAAGATCATTGATTCATTGGAAGTAATCCCTTGCTTCCACGGTACCTCCCTTCCTCAGCCATTTTACAACTGAGAACACCGAGGCCTAGAAATGCAGTGAAGTTTTTGGGGTCATCCATCACAGCAAAGGCAGGGAGCCAGGTGTCCTGCCCCATGGTGTGTGGGCAGGTGTACTCACAGAGCGCTTCCTCATTTTTGTACCCATGCTCTGGGCAAATCAAGATACAAAAGGGCAATGAGAAAGAGTGGATAATGTAAAGCTTAAAATAAGGTTTCACCATATTTTTGTGTGTGTGTAATTGTGCGAGGCTTCAAATATTAGGAATATGGACCAAATGCAATGAAAATGATGGTTAGTCAGTGCAGGCTTGGAAGAGACTATGGAACTGAAAATAACTGTGCTAAATGCTTTCTATTACATGTCTTTTCCCCTAATCCCATCAGAATCATTACTTTTATCTCCTAAATATGCATTGTTAAGAATCCCCCAAAGTAATTATTAACAAGTGAGCCGGCTGGTGCTTGTAAACCATTTTACAAACACTAAAGGCTCTGCAAATATTCTCATTAATGAAACTAATCAACAATGGCATAATATAGTATTCCCAGATAATGCTTTTTAGCAATGCTCACTGTGCATAATAAGAAATGACATACTTGATGCTTGAACTCTGGTTAAACAAGGCAGGTAAGCTGGGAAAAAATGCATTTTCCACTTTTCTGTGTTGAAACAATCAAAATGACCAGGTATGAGTCTTGTACTACTTGGAGTTATCCTTTTAAGCCTGTTGTCTTGTGGATTGCATGCTGCTATTGCATAAAATATTTCCATGCTTTTTAGGTCCTAAGTGCAAATCTTTAAAGAAGAATGGCTTTTCTTGAGGCACCTTGCTTGGCAGTAGAACTGAATGTAGGCTTGCTCACTGTGTACTTGGTCATTAAAGGGACAGGGAACAGGAGATCTTCCTAATGTTGATCTTTTAAAGTTTCTTACATGCTCTGGGAAAACCAACCCCTAAAACACAGATACCTGTTACGTTATAAAACAGATAAAACAGACCATAGATCCTTTGCTTGTATGTGTTCACTGGGTCTGTATTAACAATATTTTCTTATTTTCTGTATTCTCAGCTATGGCATTTGGAGACTTGCAGACCTGAGAAAGGACTGCCCCTCCCAGGATTAACTAATTCTTAGATACAGTAAACTTGCCTGTGAGTCTGCCTTTGATATGTAGACCAACCAATACTGAATCTGTAACCCCACTCACCTCCCTTTATCAGGCTCTTACAGTACAGGACACTATCCCTCTGCTCCAAGCACCCCAGGGCCAAGTACTAGGCAACTAGGAACCACCCCTACAGGCCAGAGCCCACTAAAATGATTTAAACTAGCCAATCCTAAACTTGTCTATCCTGCTTACCCTGCCTTGTCCATTCTTTCCCATGAAAACCACAATAAAGACTCTTACCCATGTTTTCCCTTGCTCTGTTGCCTGACTGACCCTGGTGTTTCCCTGGGCGGCCCTGTGTGTCATGCTGTGCCTCCTGTTTCTAGGGATCTGTGAGTATAAACTTCTTCTGTCATGACAGTCATTTCTGTATCTTGGGTACATTTTAAAACAGAATCCCTTACCCAATTCTATCCATAGTTAGCAAATGGGTGTGGGGGTGGTAAATTTGCTCTTCTGGACACATCTCCAAATTCCTTCTTTGCCTGGGATTCTGTTGCTCCAGGACCAGCTATAGGTTGCCAGGCAACAGCATCAGGGATGGACATTAGTCCAGCTTGGACATTAGTCACTCTATTTCAGGTCTGATTTACTTAGCTGTTTATGTCCTCAAAATGTCATCAGGACCAACCTTTTACCCCTTCCCCCCCTGCCAAAACCCCTCCCACATTCTTTATCTTTTGAACACTTTTGAGGTTTTCAATAGCTTGATATAGTGAGCTATGGAGCAAGGAAAGACCTGGGCCTGTGAGGTAGCCTATGGATTCTTTTTTTTTTTTTTATTCTTATGTTAATCCCCATACATTACATCATTAGTTTTAGATGAAGTGTTCCATGATTCATTGTTTGTGCATAACACCCAGTGCTCCATGCAGAATGTGCCCTCCTCAATACCCACCACCAGGCTAACCCATCCTCCCACCCCCCTCCCCTCTAGAACCCTCAGTTTGTTTTTCAGAGTCCATCGTCTCTCATGGTTCGTCTACCCCTCCGATTTCCCCCGCTTCATTCTTCCCCTCCCGCTACCTTCTTCTTCTTCTTTTTTTTTCTTAACATATATTGCATTATTTGTTTCAGAGGTACAGATCTGAGATTCAACAGTCTTGCACAATTCACAGCGCTTACCAGAGCACATACCCTCCCCAGTGTCTATCACCCAGTCACCCCATCCCTCCCACCCCACCCCCCACTCCAGCAACCCTCAGTTTGTTTCCTGCCATTAAGAATTCCTCATATCAGTGAGGTCATATGATACATGTCTTTCTCTGTTTGACTTATTTCGCTCAACATAATACCCTCCAGTTCCATCCACGTCGTTGCAAATGGCAAGATCTCATTCCTTTTGATGGCTGCATAATATTCCATTGTATATATATACCACATCTTCTTTATCCATTCATCTGTCGATGGACATCTTGGCTCTTTCCACAGTTTGGCTATTGTGGACATTGCTGCTATAAACATCGGGGTGCACGTACCCTTTCGGATCCCTACTTTTGTATCTTTGGGGTAAATACCCAGTAGTGCAATTGCTGGATCATATGGTAGTTCTATTTTCAACTTTTTGAGGAACCTCCATACTTAGCCTATGGATTCTATGACATTGACAGGTTTTACTCAGGCCTCACTGGCTCATTGCAATTTCCCAGGAACTTGGATTGAAAAATCAACTATTCCTATCTTCTTCTCACTCTGACATTCCACCTTTCTTATTTCTGGTTTTCAGATTTGTCACCTCTATGTGATAGGAAGACCATTAATAAAATGTGCTAATGAGATATGATAATTACATTTATAATTGGGGAGAAGGGGGAGCAGATGTATGATTGTTAACATTGGGATGGTCCAGGAGAAGTGTGTGTGTGTGTGTGTGTGTGTGTGTGTGTCAGGTTGAAGATGTATGTTGGCCTAGGGGGATGGGAACATTTTCAGTTTCTGCTATTTATAGTATCATCATCCTAGGCAAAGAAGAACTGTGGGCCTGAGACATAAATGTGAAAAAGAAAAGAAATGCCCTATGATCCACTGAGATCTCTGATGGTTTTAGTCTAATGTCATCCAAAACTTTAAACATAAGTTGACTGACCTATTCTGATTCACTAGTGGTGTGGTCCAGTGGGGAAGGCTTGAGCTTAGAGCATCTTTGCAGGAGGGGGGCATAGTTTCCATGAGCTCATCCACTCCAAGACATTCCCAAAACAAATGTACTGCAGAAGGAAACAGCCACTCTTGCTATGCAAATGTAGCTTCAAGACAAGTCCGCTTAGCACCTAAAGACTGCCAACCTCATCTCCATCTATGCAGAAATTCTAGAGAATTGGACTTGACCTCTAACTCAACTTCTGTCTACAGGATGTCAAAACAGCCATATTTAAGAAGAAAGACTAAATCCACCAACTGGTTGGTTAATCTATTTGTTGCTGAACAGTTATTCCATTTTTATTTTCCTCACTGGAACAAAGACAATTTGTTTCTCTTGTTTGGAGAGTGGCTTTATGGATACCAGGTCACCCAGGAGGCACTGAGCAACACCAGGCTGCAGAGCATCATCTAATGTCTGAAGCCTTCACCTTCACTAAACTGAAAGTTTTATAATTTCCCCTTATTGTTCCTAGATTACACTGGCCCATGAACCAAGCACTAATAGCCTTGCAAGAAAGTATCCTTTCTCTCCACAGTTCACTTTTCCTCAGTAGGAATTTGTGTAAGATGGCCACCTCTGTCCCTCAGGTCAAAACAGGGATTGGAATATGCAGCTCTTCTGGAAATCTATTCTTTTTTTAAAAAAGATATATTTATTTATTTGAGGGGGAGAGAGAGAGAAGAGAGAGAGCGAGCAAGGAGGAGGGGCAGAGGGAGAGAATCTCAAGCAGACTCCCTGAGTGTGGAATCCAAGGTGGGGCTCGATTCCATGACCTGGATATCATGACCTGAGCCGAAACCAACTGACTGAGCCACCCAGGTGCCCTTGGAAACCTATTCTAAACAAGTAATCCAAAAGAATGAAGAAGCCATGAACGATAGGATGTTCTCTGCAGTTACTTATAATAAAAAACTAAGCAACTTAAATGTTAAACAGTAGAAAAGTAATTAAATAAAATGTCAGGAATACATAGTGGTTACAAGCACAGATGAGCATATGCTTATCTCTCCTGCTCACTTACTGTGGGACCTTGGGCAGGTTATCTAACCTCTCTGAGCCTCGATTTCTTCATCTATAACATGAGCATAATAGAGTTGTTAGGAGTGTGAAGTGAGTATACTTATAAATATCATGAGGATAAGTTAATATTTGTTATAATATTTATGTACACGGGAAACACTATATAAGCATTTGATAAAGTCGTACATTTGCTAGTTGAAGAATTTTGCAGCTTTTAAAAAGATCATTATCAAGACTATACAGCAATGAGAAAAATGGTTATAATAGAAAAGGTCCCTCGAAAATCATGTGCTCTATGTAAAATATGAATATGAAAATTCATCAAGAAATTACCTAAAATGGAAATAGTTGTTTTGGGATTGAGGGGAATCTTCTGTTTTCCAGACATTTTGTATAGTTTTTGTAAGTTTTAAGGAAGTCTTGACAAGGTTTAGTGAGGAATGGTGGGAGTGATAGAAGGAAACATTCTTCCTGGGCCTCTGGTTGGAATGAATTACCTGGTTCTTCTGGCAGACCTGGAGAGTTATCTGCTGACCCCTACTCATAAGAGTATTCTCCAAGAGGGAGATAAATGGGGAAAGAAGTTTCAGTACCCAGGGGCAGAAAAGAGGGACTAAAGCCAGGGGGCTGGCACTTTCTTTCTACCTATTCTGATTCACTAGTGGTGTGGCCAGTGGGGAAGGCTTGAGCTTAGAGCATCTTTGCAGGTTAGACGGACAAAGACAGCAAAGAGATCAAGACATTTGAGACTTACAAGGTGGGGATAAAATACTTTCATTAGTCAGGGATGTGTCACAGTTGGTGAAATAACTCTGACAACAGAAAAGATATTAACACCAACATCAAACATCCTTCCCTCACCTCCTGTGATCCGATATCTTATCAGCCTTTGCCAGGAGGGCAGCTTCCCCAGGATAAAGCAACATGGATACACCAGTCCTGCCCTGTGTGTCTACATGTACAACTCTTTTTTTTTTTTTTCTCTCCCTTCTCATAAGCAAGGATTGTTAAGACTAGAAAGAAACCTTAGAGATTACCTCAACCAGTGCCTCTTGGGGTTGGCCCATGGCCTACTATACCGCTGGGGAGCTTAAAAATATACAGGTTCCTGGGCCTTAAGAAGTAGCGGCTTGGGGTGGGTCTAGAGCCCCAGATTATTTTTAACGTCTCTCCACTCCCCAGGTGAATACCAGGCATGTGTGTGAATCATAAATCACCTAAACCATTTTAGTTATAGGAAATGACTGACCCAAAGCTTTCCCTCTTTCTTCTGACTCTTGATCACTTTCTATTTTCTTCTCCACCTTTACCCTGCTTCTGTCTTCTTCTACCTCTCTCAAAATCCTTCTTTTTCTGAGCTGGGACTGGCATTTTAACTACAAAAATGAAAATCCCGGCTGCGGGAAGGGAGACTGACAATGTACTGCCACTAATAAACATACTGGCATTTTTCCAGCATGGCCCAATATCCTGACATCTGTCTCATGCAGAGAGAAGTATGCCTAAGCCATGCACACATCTGTCCTTGCAACTATACGGAACACAAATGAAAAACTCTAAATTAAATTCGAGTGAGCTATATGCCTAATGAGCATTATTAGTGTGTCTGCATGCATTTAAGAAAAAGCTACTGCTAGCCTGATATTGTTCTGACCCCCTTTAGAGACCAAGAGGATCTGAGAGTTTTAGCTCGGACTGGGTCTTGTTCTATTGTCTTGATCAAATATCTGAGGACTAGCACCACACTCCCCCCACCAACAAGTAAGTGGGGATGGTAGATATCACCAGGGGTCCATAATTCTTACTGGTTCATATTCTCAATTTTTCTTCCCAAGAAATGAGAAAGCTGTTTGCTTAGAAATGTGACTTCTTTGTGCATCAGATTTTTCATGCACTTTGTATATAAATATAAATCCCCATGAGAGTTCTAAGCACCTTGCTTCCTGTATATAATTTCTGTTTTAACAATGTGATGGTTATCTTACATTTCATGAACTCAAAAAAACCCAAGGGCTTTGGGGGCAGAAATCCCAATTTCACTGTTTTGATGGTTTTAAGGTTTCTTTTATTTCTTTGGCTTAGTTTTTTTTTCTTTGCCTGCCTTTAATATTCAGTAAAATTCTTTTGAAAATTTAAACATGACTAAGATAAAGCCAAGAAAAAAAGGGACTTTTGTTAATGTTTGAACCAGAGTGTTAAGGGTGAATAAACACTTGGACATTAGACATGCTAGGAGCAACAGGAATGAAAATAAGACAAGGGAGAATTTTGAAGAGATAGTTTGGAGAAGAACTCTTCTCAGTCTCAGAACACTCTGTCCTGTTCTTTCACTGTAGTAAGAGAAGTTGTTCCCCTATAGACAGCCTCATTACCCTTTGTTGGCAATGTTTGTATTCAGGGGCCTTGGTGAACTCTGCACTCCACACCATGTGGTTTTCTCTTCTTTAGTGAGCCCAGCTGCACTGCTGGTGTGCTTGTCCAATAGCAATCCTTCTTGCCTATAGTTATTTGTCCCTCTGTAGGGGATGAGGCAAAGTAGTATTGAACTCATTACCTCTCTCCTGGTTCTTTCAGTGTTCCTTGGGGATAGGAAGAATGCTCCTGGGCAAGTCACTGCATACTTGTACTCTTCATGGAAAAAGTGGGGGTGTGGGTGGGGTTTCTAGGTAATAGTAATAATAACAATTGACCCTGACACTGGTCTTAATAGTTCATATAATGCTTTCAGGAGATTTCATTTCAGGCTTACAATGTTCCAGACAGGTGTACGTGTTATTACCAACTCCATTACAGATAAGGAAACTGTGGGCCAAGGGGTTAATAATGGGCCCAAGATCACAGTGGTGGCAAGCAGGTACGGAACCAGAGCTCTTGGGGACCACTTCTTCATCCCTCCCTTCTAGGGGAGTTGCTCTTAAGAGGCTGCTTCGAGATCTCAAATGCTAGGATTCTCAGGGTAAGGAGCAAACTGTCTAGTTCTTGCATCAAAATTTTCGGATAACTTACACTAATCCCTAAACTTGTCCTTTCTATGAACCAAACATGAGAAAAGTATTTTTGATCTACATGCCAATATGTGACCTTAGTATCCCAAGTTTTTCTAAATTCATCATTTTCCCATAATTTGTTGTTACAAAAACATATAGTGGGGAGTAGCTGAAAGCACAGCCTTTAATTAACTTGATAAACCCCAAATGCTTTAGCCCATGGTAATACTGCTAGTGTTGGTCAACTGATTTTAGACGAGGAGTGTACACTATTCAGTTGATGGTTCTGCTTTCATTAGAGATGGTACATACATTCATTTCTTTTTAAAAAGAATTCCTCAGGAAACAATAAGGACATATGGATGCTTGAAATCTCATAAATCTGAAATTATCCCCATTGTGAATCTGTCAACAATGTTAAAGGAAATAGACTGGCCTATCATTTCCTGAACCTCACCATCTTGGTAGCAGCCATTTAATAAAAGCTGATGTGCTTTTAATTAGTTTCTATCTATAGTGATAGAAGTTTAAAAAAATCAGCAAACCAATAAGATATATCTCAAGACTGCTACATGAGAATTAAATAGATTCTATCCCTCTGCAGATAAAAGAATTATCACAGGAGGCAAATTTCCCATCTCCAGAAATAATCCTTATACCAGTATTTAAATGAAATTGTCCAGAAATAATCATATTTGAAGGAAGCAGAGAAAATACCCTGAGATGAATCATCATGTAGTGATGGCTCTGTGACATAATGTGTGTGATTTTGTGGTTTCATAGTTTCCCTTGACTTCTCAAACTCTAAATTGGACTTTTAAAAAAAGTAAAACAAATAACACAAAAATGGTGGTTTCACTTTTTATTACCACATTCTTCTGAGAAATTCAAAGAATTTTAGAGCCATGTTGCTATCAGCTCAAAATAGCTCTAGTAGTGGAAGATTTTTACTGGACAGTAAAACTTTCTTCCATACGTTTAATACTATCACTTTCCTTCTGTCTAAAGAAGCCCTATATTTTTATAAAGAGGAGAAATACAAATGCTCATTAGCCAAAAAAGCACTTCTGGGAAATTAAATTCATTCAAGTCACATCAAATAAGGCACAGAGGACTAAACACTTCAGAGAGTAGAACAGTAATATTCAGACGTAAGAAATCCAAGATCTTCAGCATACTAGTCTGGTCTATTTTTGCCAAGAGGATGGCAGTGTTCCAATCTGCAGCATCTCCCTTCAGTGCACTGAAGCTGATTTCCATGTTACCAGCTGCCGTTGGAAGTAATTCTAAAATTCAAGTTGACAATTTCTTAGTTCTTCAATTGTACTCTAATTGAGATGATAGCCCTTGCTTCCAACCTAAACTAGACCAGACTCTGATACAAGAGGAGTCTTCAATTATGTAAAAAACTCCTATATACTAGATATGGGCATACTCTACTCCCATTTAAGTGGAGGAAATGGAAATGCAC
This sequence comes from Mirounga angustirostris, assembly GCF_029215605.1. NCBI lineage: Eukaryota > Metazoa > Chordata > Mammalia > Carnivora > Phocidae > Mirounga > Mirounga angustirostris. Next base: position 126,205,599 of record NW_026991709.1, read on the forward strand.
TTTAGCTGCACAAAGGATGCTCATGCTTGATGAGTTAGCCAGTGAACCACTCAAAGTTCTTCTCAAGAAGGAACTAAAAATAAGGGGTCCGAATTTATTAAGTGCTTGAAAGTTCGCTTTGGCCAGCTTCCTTGACAGGAAGTTGGCAAGATGAATCCTTAAAATCCATTCCATTTCAGGAACCTGTATTATGCTAATCTTTGGCCTGAAATGCATCTAATCCAAGGCTAGACCGTGTCCAGACTCATTCATTTAATAGCTGACATTTGTTAAGGGCTTACTATGTGCCAGGCCCTGTGTTAGGCTTGAGGGCAGGTATGAAGAAGGTTTCTGCCCTTGAGGAGTATGAGAGACGCTTTCATGGGGGGAAGTACTAATTGCAACAGGAATCCAAAAGAAGGCATGACTGGCTCCATTGATGGATTCAGTGTTGAAGAAAGCTGGGGGCCAGATCCTATGATAAATGGCAGACAGTCTAGGTATAAACACTATCCACGAGAGTTAACATTTCTGAAAGGTGCCTACTGGTAAATTGATTCTTCTTAGTGTCTCAGAAAAAGCAACTTGTCGGGCGCCTGGGTGGCTCAGTTGGTTAAGCGACTGCCTTTGGCTCAGGTCACGATCCTGGAGTCCCGGGATCGAGTCCCGCATCGGGCTCCCTGCTCGGCAGGGAGTCTGCTTCTCCCTCTGACCCTCCTCCCTCTCATGCTCTCTGTCTCTCATTCTCTCTGTCTCAAATAAATAAATAAAATCTTAAAAAAAAAAAAAAAGAAAAAGCAACTTGTCTTTGAAGGTTGAATTATACAAGGTTCTATCACTTTTGTTCTTAAGAAATAGTGCCACATTTGTATCCCTTTTCTCAAAGCTCCATTCACATAAGATCTCATCGGTAATTCCTGGATGCAAAAAGTAAAGCATGCCAGTTTTACAGAAAAGGAAATGGAGAGGTAGAAAAGTTCTCATTTGGCAAGCTTATTTGGTTGAGGGTAAGCAAGTAAGTGACATATGAACTAGAACTAGAAGTCAAGTGTCACCTATCTCAAATCCAGAGCTCTTCACAAAGCTTTGTTTGATAAAATTGGTAATAAATTTAGAATTCTGTAATAGGGGAACTGTGACTAGGGCATTGATCTGAGCAGAGGAAGGAGGACCTTGATGCTTGAGAAAAACTTGATAATGTAACTATCTTCAGGGTTCCCATAATGGGTAGGCTAAAAGCCACACGAAGTTACTGAGAATTGCAGAGCACTTTGGGGTGGGTTGCTCCTGCCTGATGTATTTTATAAGCAGCTGAGTTCCAAGTTCCAGCCATGTTGTTTCTCTCTCTTATGATGACAATTAGTGCCAAAGCAAAGAACAAATAAGAGGTAGCCATGGGAGGATCAAAGGAAAGCCTGAGACCAATCCAAAACCTCACTGGGCCTAAAGAAGACTGGGCAAGGAACCTACAACCTGGTAAGGCTGAAACAGCAGAACTGGAGGGTAGCTTAGCAGTGAAACCCTTATTAGAAGAAATCTTACCAGAGCCCTAATATTTATAAAGCAGCTTCCTCCCCATCTGAGAACTTTTTTGGGAGCACAGTTTGAAAATCTTACTTCCTTGAACTCCCCCCCGACCCTTCTCCATACTTACAGATTATGGCATTTTATATCCATGTGTAAAAGAATTCTCTTCTTCCCTTTGCCAATCTGATAAACTTCTACTCACCCTTTAAGATTCCCATGAAGTGTTTTCTAACAAAATCATCTGAGGCACTTGTTAAACATACAAATTCGTGGGCTTCATCCCAAAGTACTAAATCCAGATTTATATTGTTATTGAGCTCCTGGGTGGATTCAGATGCACGGTCAGGGTTGGGAACCATTGCAGATCCTGCTTTATGAAATGGTTTTAACAAGAGATGAATTACAGTGGTATTAACTCCAAACTTTTTGGGAAAAGGAGAAGGTGGTAGAGAGATAATCTGAGTCTATACCTTGCCAAGAGTCCGGGACTGATAAAGGCCAAGATGGAAAGCAAAGAAGCTGGAATACCTCCAGATCCCCTCAGGAAACCTACCCTGTGAGTTTGATGGCTTCATTAAGGACACAGAAGTGAGACAATAAGCTCAGGAACAGGACATCCAGAGGGCTTATAATCAACAGATCTGCAATTTTCTCTTGGGCAAGGCTCAGGGATATTCCACAGCTCCATGAAGGTTGCAGCTGTCCCATAAAAAAATTCAGTGGTGGTAATTTAAACTTTGTTTCTTCTGATATTTCCATTTACAAGGTTTTTAAAGGGTACCAGAAGGAAAACAACCCACTGCTTGTTTTGACTGATGGTTCTAATTGCTATTAACACTTTCAGTACTGACTTCTGTATGTTACTCATGGTTCAAGAAAAAAATATCCCTTTATGGCCCTCCACTTTCATCTTTGTAAAACATCTCCATACAAAAGCAAAATATTGTTAAGTTGTTATTATATGAACAGCTGGTGTTAGTATAGTAAAACATCTACGCATTTTAGCTAGTGTCACTTAGCATCTCAAGTCATGACAGTATGACTTATTTGCACAAAATCTCTGGGACCTTCTTCATTTCCCATTGTAACTGAGGTACAGTATTGAGCTGGTCTGATTATTACCTTTGCTCCCTCATCTAAGTTTGGGATCCACTGAAAAGAGTGAAGTGAGGTAATGCACAGAGAAGAAAAGTTATACACCATTTTTCTTTTGCTTTTCCATTAATTACCTTATCTGATATAGGCCAGGTTCTCATTTTCTATTTGTTGTACAATGTCAGAGTTGTTTCTGAATTAGTTTACTCTTATTATTTATTTTTTTTGTTAAGAGACAACAAAGTGGCTAATGGTTCTCTTACCTCTTTCAGGTCTTTACCAAACTGTTATCTTAGCAAGGCCTTCCCTGGCCACCTTGTCTAAAATTTTATCTCCTCTGTGCCCTACCACATTCCCTATTCCCCTGGCCTGCTACTGTCCCCTTACACTTATCACAATCTAATATAATGCATGTTTATTATTTGTTTATTCTGATTATTGTCTTTTTTTCCTCATCAGCAGATTAGGGAGTTTTGTCTGTCTTATTCACTGATGTATCCCCCATGTCTAGAACAGCACCTGGTAAACAGCAGGTATTGGTTGAATGGGTAAGTGAATGCAACTGTCTTGCTTTTAATGAGGAGGCTGAGCTAGCATAGGGGACATTTAGATGCTCCATGTATCAGCTTTTACATCTTAGGCAGTATAGTAGAGTGTAAGGACTCCCCAGACTTGGGTTCACAGAGCACTTCGTAAAAACTTAAGAAGTATTTATTTTTATTTTATTTTATTATGTTATGTTAATCACCATACATCACATCATTAGTTTTTGATGTCGTGTTCCATGATTCACTGTTTGTGCATAACACCCAGTGCTCCATGCAGAACGTGCCCTCCTTAATACCCATCACCAGGCTAACCCATCCTCCCAACCCCCTCCCCTCTAGAACCCTCAGAAGTATTTATTTCTTAACAACTCAGTAGCCATTTGAAAAGAAATACACATCCATTGAAAGAAAAACATTTTAATTTTATTCTTTAGTACCAGAATTATTTGCTAATGGGATGTGTACATGTATTAGGGACTGTGCAATTTTTCAAACCTCAGAATCAGATTGTACACCAGTACCCTCAGTTCTTGTTCTATGTTGATTTTTCACATGGAACTTGCTTTTTACCACAAGTGCTGAAAAACCAGTTTCACAAAGGTATCATCATAGGAATGCAGTGCATTCTAATGTGGAAACTGAATTTGAGCTAGCAGTTCAGATGGTATCCGACAGATGTGGAATATTGCTGTCCTTCCATCCACAATTTTAAATATCCTGTAGTACCCCAGCTAGTTCACTCCTGCATTCTGAGGAGTTTTGGTGCAGTTTCAGAACCACAGGTGGAGCGGCCAGATGCAGAGCCTTTGGAGTTGTGTGAACTTGGGCAAGGTTTCCCATCCATAAGGAAGAGAAAATAATAGTATCCATATCTCATAGTTTTTGTTTTGCCTTTTATTATGGTGAAATTTTAAAACTTCATAAAAATACATAGAATACAATAATGAACTCTGTATCCCATCACTAAGCCCAAGAACTTCAGTTATGGCCAACCCTGTTCCACTATACGCTGTATACTCTGTTCTCCCTCATCAGGATGTAAATCCCAGATTTCATCTGCAAATGTTCAGCAACTCTTTGGTTTTTGTGGAAGTTAAATGAGTTAATATATGTAAAGCATTTAGCAGAGTACTGAGCATTCTGAAGTATAAGGTATTATTACTGTCATGTCAGCACCATCTCAGCTCTACTATATGTAAGCACTCAGTGCCTCCTCCCCAGGGATGTGTGATCATACAGTTAGAGACTGGTGTGTTTCATGTGATTTCCCCTAATAAAGGAATAGCCATGGCCACAGGGATTAGGGCTGCTGCAAATGCACTCACTACAAGTAGATTTTAGCAAACATTCTTTACACAAAGAACTTCTATGTACCCACCTTGGAGAACACAAGGCATTTGAATGGCATCAGATTCTTTTTATAAACAACTGAGCCACATCAAATTTAGTCTGATTTCTTGATTCTGGGTAGAAATGTTCTCTGGGTAGGGGAGAGGCTTAAGTTTTTCTTTTATTTTTTTTTAAATTTTTTACCTCCTGGCACTTCAGATGTAGCAGGGTTTTGCTAAATTAAGTGTATCAGAACGCTGCTAATCTATTATAGCACAGTTTTGGAAGAACTAGGAATAATCATTTTAGGGAGAGAGGTCCAACCTTCATGAACTGCCCTGCATACACATTTGATTGTGAGGGGCACCACTGCTAATATGGGCGCAAGAAACAATTGCTATTTTCTAATCAACGATTTCACATAATTCTCCCTTCTCTCCTGGGGCTGGAATAAAATGTTACTTAAATTGTTCCCATCTTAGGGCCTCTAGGTCCATCATTCCGAACCCAGCCTAAGCCTCCCCTGTGAGTGAGGGATGATGCCCGGAACATTAAGCACTTTTCTGACTTTCATGCCACAGCAGCAAAATTCTCCATTTAGCTCACCTGAAATTGCTTGCTGTGGAACCTAAGTGATTATCTGTGTTCAACAAAGTTCAACAGATTATTGATTTGTACTTTTTGATTTACAGTCTGTTTGGTTTACTGATCTGAGAGAAGCCCTAACTAAAATTCTTTGGATTTCAAGGGCAAAATTTACAACTGTAGCCAGAATCTATTTTTTTTTTTTTTTAAAGATTTTGTTTATTTATTTGACAGAGGGAGACACAGCGAGAGAGAGAGCACACAAGCAGGGGGAGTGGGAGAGGGAGAAGCAGGCCTCCCACGGAGCAGGGAGCCCAATGCGGGGCTCGATCCCAGGACCCCAGGATTATGACCTGAGCCGAAGGCAGACGCCTAATGACTGAGCCATCCAGGTGCCACCCAGAATCTATTTCTTTTAGGCAATGAGCATATCTTAGACTGGGAAGTTGTTTTGAAATTTTATTAGCATATCTTCTGTCACAGCAATCATTTTATTATAATCTGCTATCAACATTACATCAAGATTTCAATGTAGCTTCTCCCAACGATGATCAGTCATTCCATAAAAGGAGCAAATAAAAATAATTTGGCAAACAGAGTGAACTGGCTAGAAGTAACTCTATTAACTTCCATGCAACTCAGGGAAGTGGGGATTCAATAAAATCACATTTGTCAGTGGCTTGTTCAGGGAGTAAATACATGTGACATATTGTATTGTATATTGTATTATACACCTGAATACTTCATGGTGTTTTAACAGTTTCTTTATGGGGTTAATGGAATCATTGACTGAGGTCACTCAAACTCATAAATATACTCAGCTTTGATCTGCGTCTAAAAAGACTTTATAGGGTGCCTGGGTGGCTCAGTCGTTAAGTGTTTGCCTTCGGCCCAGGTCATGATCCCAGGGTCCTGGGATTGAGTCCCTCATCGGGCTCCCTGCTCAGTGGGAAGCCTGCTTCTCCTCTCCCACTCCCCCTGCATGTGTTCCCTCTCTCGCTGAGTCTATCTCTGTCAAATAAATAAAAAATATCTTAAAAAAAAAAAAAGACTTTATAAATAAGGCTTTAGGGGAATTTTAATCCATATTCTTTATCAGTGATCTGCTTATTATCTCCTGAACCTCACTACATAAAACTATCTGGAGGGCGCCTGGGTGGCTCAGTCGTTAAGCATCTGCCTTCGGCTCAGGTCATGATCCTAGGGTCCTGGGATCAAGCCCCGCATCGGGCTCCCTGCTCTGTGGGAAGCCTGCTTCTCCCTCTCCTACTCCCCCTGCTTGTGTTCCCTCTCTTGCTGTGTCTCTCTCTGTCAAATAAATAAATAAAATCTTAAAAAAAAAAAACTATCTGGAACAGGTGAATTATTATTATTTTTTAAAGACAGATTTATTTATTTGAGAGAGAGAGAACAGATGAATTATTAAAAATACCAAGAACCTTCTTGTCAGTGACAGTTCCAGTGGCAGTGAAGCAGGACTTTTGTGGGATCGGAGTCTCTTACTTGTCCAGCCTCCCTGCTTACTTTAAAGTAAACAAGTGCATAGAATTCAATGCTAGAACTGAAAAAATAGAGAATACTCAAATGTGGGTACTAACTAGATGAAAATCTAAGAAAAACACAGGGTCAGAGAAGCAGATAACAGAGTCTACATGAATCAAATGCAATCCTTCTCATATTTATTGTTTCCTGCTTTCCTGAGAAGAGAAACTTTTTTGGTTACTAAGGTAGTGGGGATCTAGTGACCTATGTGTGTTCACTGGATATACAGGTATGTTCAAGACTGTTTAGTGGCCAAGGGTCAGAGGTTTCACTACTGCTTTGTTCCTCTTGCAGCTGTCCTATTGTGGCCCTAGGCTGACAGAGGTAGGAACATGTGGATCACATCTGGGAGTCCCTTTCAGGATCATTAAAAAGCCAAGTGTAGTAAATTCAAGATGACCACAAATTTTCTGCTATTCCTCCCATTGAGGGGGGCGTCTAGTTTCCCTCCCACTTAAATCTGAATCTGCCTTAGTGACTTGCTTAACCAACAGAATGCAATTTAAGTGATTCCTAGGACCTCCAAGGCTGGGTCATAAGAAGCTTTGCAGCTTTTGCCTTATCTTGGGACAGTCTCACTGGGAAACTTGAGCTTGTATGTAAGAAAACCCCCTGCCCCGAGACTGCTGTGCAAGAGAGAGAGCTTGCGTTGTGGGTACTCCAGTTGACAGGCAGTACCAGTAGAGTTCAGCCTTTCAGCTGTTCCTGCTAAGATATGTAAGCAAAATTATCCTACATCCTCCAGACCAACTCACCTGCCCGCTGAATCCCACCAAGCTTTCACAGTCAATGTGCCACATGTAGCAGGAGAATCACCCAGCTGATCCCTGCCCTCTACTTCCTGACCTATTAAACCATGAGATATAATAAAATGGTTATTGTTTGAAGCTGTCAAATTTTAAGCTGGTTTGTTACACAGTATCAGATAACCTCAACACCAGGTATATTGCTTTACAGCACCATAGCTTAACTCCCACTTTTAGAATTAGAGCCAACTGGTCTTGGAGGAGAATGCCTGACATTTTTTTTTTTTTTAAGATTTTATTTATTTATTTGACAGAGAGAGACACAGCAAGAGAAGGAACACAAGCAGGGGGAGTGGGAGAGGGAGAAGTAGGCTTCCCACTGAGCAGGGAGCCCAATGCAGGGCTCAATCCCAGGACCCTGGGATAATGACCTGAGCCAAAGGCAGACGCTTAAGGACTGAGGCACCCAGGCGCCCTGCCTGACATGTTGTTAAATGACTAAATGAACTAGGTCAGGCAAGGGCTGATCAAAGTCACAGATGGTCTGGAGCAGACCACTGGGAATGATGATGGCTTTGTTGAAAGGAAACCAAGACCCGTGAGGGTTGTTAAGGAGAGTGGTTCAAGAGGAATCCGAATATGTGGGGTTTTGTCTGAGTGTTGTATAGAATGGATTACTTCAGTGATTTGGGGGAGTTAGTAAGAGAGGGAGAGATCCAGAAAAATGATTTTAGTTCCCTATTTTGGACACTGAAGTTTTTAAAAGATTGACTCTTTTTGGAGAAGAAGGGAAGAAGGGGGCCAGAGAAAGAGGGTATAAAATCACTGCTGCAGTCCCTCACATGGAATATCAACAGAGAAGTGAGCAAAAGGAAGATGACACTGGACTGTATGTGGGGATCTCATGAAACTAAACACCAATTAGTTAGCCATGGGATAAAGTAACCACTCATTCTGGTTTGCTTGGCATAGTCTCAATTTAAGCCTGCTATTCTGGGGTAATTATTAAGAACATTCTCTTTCACTCTCAAAAGCATCTGGTTTAGGATATAAATTATCTGTTTGCCTTGTTTCTGGGCCTGTGTGGCTCAGCAGAAGAGAGTTTGAACACACTGTATCATCTTATTAAGATAACATAGAAGGGGTTTATTGAAAGCTGTGGGATTTTACTAATATTTGTCTTTAGAATTTGATATTTCATATATTCAACAAATATTTAATGAGAGCCTACTATACTGTATTCTTTCATACATGTGACTAAATACTTGGGGAATGTAGGAGTGAAAAAGTCTTGTGTGTTTGGATTAGAAATGTTATCAAAGGAGATCCCACTGGCCAAGACAGCTTTAAGTTTTGATGTATCCCCTTTTTATCTCTTGGCCAAGCACAGAGCAATGCCAGTTATAATACAAAAATAGAAAACTAAAAAGACACAGACTCAAAAACAAGACATAACATATCCATGGGCCAGAAATAGAACAGAAAGGTAAAGCAGAGGAGGGCTGAAGCCACAGTGCAGCTGGGCATCTAGTCTGGAGGCAGGCAGGCAGAGATGGTAGCCTAACTCTGGCAGGAAGAAGGGTCTAATGGCACTCAGAAAAGCTAGGGATGGGAACCAGGCTCATAGCTTGAGGTCAGGGGTTCAGTGGGAAAGGAGGCTCTTCTGCTTGTGAAAGTAGAGTAAAAAAGTGTGTCATTGCTAGCTGCTGCTTGGGCTACAGCTTTTAGCAGGTAGAAAGTCCAGGGAAGAAGAACAGTCTTGGCCTAATCAGCAACTGACCAAGCTACCCATAGATCTTTGAACATTCACCATCTCTCTCTTTAGCAAAAGTTTCAATGCACCACTTCAAGGTATAGTTCTAGACTAGTGGCCTGGTGGAGAGTACTGAAAACCACTAAATAGGAAAGGAGGAAAACACACAAAGAGAACTATCTCCCACTTAAAATGAGCTGCAAAATTCCAAAACATATGAGGAAACCAAATACCCAAAACAGCAATTAGATTTTAAATTTATTCTAGATCTATGTTATCTATTATGGTAGCCACTAGCCACATGGATTATTTAAATTTAAATAAAAAGTAACTAAAATCAAATAAAATTCAAGTGCTCAACTCTCATGTGAGTAATGGCTTACCATATGGGACAGTTGAGATACAGATCATTTTCCTCACTGTAGAAAGTTCTATTAGGTAGTGCTGTTCTAGATGAAATATACTTTAGGGGACAGTCTAACAAAGATCTTAAAATAAATATGTTTAGGGGCTGCCTGGGTGGCTCAGTCGGTTAAAGCATCTACTTTTGGCTCAGGGCATGATCCCAGTGTCAGGCTTCCTGCTCAGCAGGGAGTCTGCTTTTCCCTCTGCCTACCCCGCCCCCAACTCATGCTCTCTTTCTCTCTCAAAATCTTAAAAAAAAAATATGTTTAATGATGCTTAGAAGATAAATGTAGTATCTTTCACTTGAAAAACAGGGAAATTATAAGACAAAGAATGCAAAAATGAGACAATAAGAAAATTTACCAATTAAAATATTGGTTATTAAATATATGTTCATTGAAACAAAAAACACACTGAATAAACCTTAGACAGTGATTCAGTAATTAGCAAATTAGAAGACAAAACAGGAATTAAGACAGGTGGAGCATAAAAAAAGTGATTTAAATGTTCTTGCAAAAACTAGTAGAAAAGGAGGGTCTGATTTTGCTTTTTACTTATTTTTTTTTTTTAGATTCCACTTATATTTTAAATGTTAACAATCTAAGTAATGCAGGTAAAGCAAACATTCTTGTTACTCTCCATATCCTTATCTACTCTGCTGCCCAGAGAAAACTGGGTACCTATTTATGTGTCCTTCCTGAGAGACCTTGCCTCATTCACACATATCTACACCTACCTACATAGTTTAGGTTGATCTTTCTAAAAATAACACCACATTATAACATTGTTCAGGCATATCTTTTGGAAAATGTTCCATGTTAATATCAAGGAACCTTGTTCCTTTTAACTGCTGGGTTGCCCTTGAATAGCCGTGCCCTATTTATTAAACCATTCCTCCCTTTATGGGCACTTAAGATGTCCCACTTTTCACTATTACAAATAATGCTACAATACTTCACCCTTTATAAAAAGGCTGAATGGAGATGGAGACAGTAAACACGATCTTTTTTTTTGTTTTTTAAAGGTTTTATTCATTTATTCATGAGAGAGAGAGAGAGAGAGAGAGGCAGAGGGAGAAGCAGGCTCCCAAGGAGCAGGGAGCCCGACGTGGGGCTGGATCCCAGGACCCTGGTTTCATGACCTGAGCCGAAGGCAGACGCTTAACCATCTGAGTCACCCAGGCGCCCAACAGTAAACACAATCTTAACTTCACAACCAAGTAGGGAAAAAAATGAAATGATGATGGAAACGCATAATAGTTGAACAAGTGTATATTGGCTAACTGGTGCCAGGTACTGTGTGAAGACTTCTTGGTGACCCAATTTATCAGTGAATTAAAATGCCAAGTCAAAGCACGTTTTTTTTAAGCATGTCAGGTAGGAGGAGTTTATGCAAGGATGTAAGCAACAATATGAATGTGTTAACATATATGGATTGCTGCAGGGGTGGGGGAAACATAAACAGGACTGCATATTGAATCTTTGGACTCTAGTATGGAGCCCTATGTGGCCTAAAATGCCACTGGGAAACCCAGTGAAGGAAAGACTTCTAAATCTTTGTAGAGTCCCGCGTGAGTCTTGTGTAACTACTCCCTTATTTCAAAGAAAGGTTTTAAAATTAGGTTTGGCAGAAAGGCCCATGGCCAGGAAAACTCAGGTAGAGCCCAGGATTAAAATGATCTGAAAACACTCTCTCCACCTGTACAGCTTCTTGGGATGAGCCATTATGTGTTGAGGTAGTCAGCCCAATAATCCTAATCCTAGTATTGGAAGGAACCATAGAGATGACCAAAGGCCACTCTTTATTTGGTGGAGACGGTAACCAAAGCCCAGAAAGGAAAGGTGACTTGGGCAATGTCACAGAGCTAGTTAGTGTCAGAGCCAGGAGCAGAGCTACCCTGAACCAGCCCTCTACTTCTAGTGATAGCAGTCCTCTCCATCACTACCCGGTGTGTCAACTGTTCCTGTGCTTCTGCCTGGAAGTGCTATCTCTGCCCACCACTTTCTTAGCCATGTGATTAACAGTTCCCATTTAAGCGAAACCTCTCTGTCCCTGGTTACAGGGCACAGAGAAAGACACTTAGTCAGCCAGGGTTGTTCCCAGCTTCTGTGGTGTCTACTGCAAGGTTAATTTTTATCTGATGCTATGCACATCTCTATGCAGATCTCTGCATATCTTTGAAGCACAGCTGTTTGGCGAACCACACCACACACACCTTGCTTAAAGTGGGCATTCATTTCCCCATTAAAGTCAATTTTGCAAGCTCTAGTGGAATGACCAGGCTTGGGCCCTCATTATTCCCCCCTTTGGTCTGACTACATTTAAATATGGGAACCCTCTGACCCCCACCTTCTCTTCTTTTGCCCTGGCACTCTAACCCTTGTACTTACTGATTTCCTTCAGGGCCATATTACTTTTGTTGTGATTCTGATAGACTGTAAAAATGGCTGCAGTTCTTCCCTTCACAGTATTTATGCCCCTTGTATTTGACTTTGAAGTTCTTATCAAGAGGTTACGTTTGTTTTCCCAGCCCTTTAATCTGGGCTGGCTGTGTGACTTGCTTTGGCCAACAGAATGTGGTGAAAGTGACAGTATGTCAGCTCTGAGTTTGGACTTCAAAAGGTCTATACATTTCTATATATGTTTGTTCTCTTGGACACCTGCTCAGCCTCCAAGTGAACAAACTTGATCTAGCCTGCTGAAGCATGAGAGACCATGTGGAGCAAAGATGAGCCGTCCCAGATTAGCCAGACTTCTAAACTCACTTGGAAGCTGAGTACAAAGGCATGAGTCAGTCCAGCCTATAAAGCTGACCTATAGAATTGTGATCTAAATAAATGATGGTTGTTTTAAGCCACTAAGTTCAAGGGGTTTGTTATGCAGCAAAAGCTAACTGATATAGATCCCTTTACTCCTGTCTGCAGGAATGTTTATTAAATTGGGCCTCTCAGGGCAATGAGACTATGTTTCCCACTTAGTTCTGTACATTACCTAGATTAGTAACTTAATAGAAACTTAAAAAAAAATATTTTCTTGAGGGGGACAGGGAAATGGTAAAGACTGATAAAAATCTGATTCCCACTTTTCCTCTATAATCAGCCTACCCCAAACTCTACAGCATGTGATTAAGGAAATAAATGGAAATCACAGTATATAGGACATGCCATTAATCAATACTAATAAGGACAATAAGACAAGTAGCAGAAAATTATATCCTTACAAAAGATTGTACAAAAATACACAAGGAACACTTAATAAACTTCTATTGCTTTACTCAAAAAACAAAAACAAAAATACACAAGGAAAATTATCTAGGGACAGGGTAAAAATCTTATAGTTTTTCAAATATCTTGGCTTCCCTGGTTTTTGCTGCCATTTCTTTGCCACTGTCATAGATTCTTACCTTTGAGCCTGCCTCAGTTCCTTTAGAAAAGCAGTAGCTCATCTATCCCACTCCAGACTCTCTAGCAGGGGAGGGCTGGGGGTTACATCACCAGATTGCTATGGCCAGGGCTGTTTTAAGTCCTTCTTAGATCCTAGACATGAACTTCTGGAGGCTCTCCCCACACCACATTTAACATGTTAAAATATACCTATATCCCACAATTTAATATAATTTATACATAACTCTAAGGGTCAAGTTGCACTTGACTAGCTGATACGATATTATTTATTAAATAATTACACATTTTAATGGTTACTTTGTAGTTTTCTTTCTGTATTTTGGAGTCATTAATTCTGCTGTTGATCTTCAGGTCTGAAACATTTTCACAAACCCTTGAAGGGCTCACAGGTTCTGGGCTCTGTGCATATAGGTACCTAACAGGAAAGTCATCCTGGCCTAGTCAATCAACCAACAGGTATTTATTGAACACCTAATATCTACAAATCATCACACTAAAGTCTTCATCAGGCAGCAATTTACCATGCCCAGCTACTGAGCTAAGTGCTGAGAATCAGGATAAAGGCCCAGCAGTTCTTACCCTTGAGGGTTCTGACTTAGCTAAACCTTGGCTCAAAGTAAGGCAGATGAAAAGAATTGTGGAGTTTGCATCTTTTCAAACCTCCAGGGCCTTTTCCCTTAATCCACCATAAGGGTGAGCAGAGGTTATTTGAGGTCATCACCACCTTCAACCTCTGGCAGCAAAGGAAGCCTGAACAGATAGTCCTAATTCCTACTTGCAGCTGACCTTGGGTTAAGTTCTTAAATTCCTTCCCTAGCAAAGCCAGGATGGCCTCACAATGGACATGGTGATCTCTAGGCCAAAAGCAGGATTTGGGAATAACAGGTATCCGCAAACTCAAAGCTGACACTTGTCTACTCAGAGGTGATGGTGGGGATAACATAGAGGACTTCCTCCACGAGCTTAGCCTTTCTGTGCTGTGTCAGAATGCTGTTTTTTTTTTTTTTTTAATTTATTTTTTTATTCTTATGTTAACCCCCATACATTACAACATTAGTTTTAGATGAAGTGTTCCATGATTCATTGTTTGTGCACTACACCCAGTGCTCCATGCAGAATGTGCCCTCCTCAATACCCACCACCAGGCTAACCCATCCTCCCACCCCCCTCCCCTCTAGAACCCTGTTTGTTTTTCAGAGTCCATCGTCTCTCATGGTTCGTCTACGCCTCTGATTTCCCCTGCTTCATTCTTCCCCTCCTGCTACCTTCTTCTTCTTCTTTTTTTTTTCTTAACATATATTGCATTATTTGTTTCAGAGGTACAGATCTGAGATTCAACAGTCTTGCACAATTCACAGCGCTTACCAGAGCACATACCCTCCCCAGTGTCTATCACCCAGTCGCCCCATCCCTCCCACCCCACCCCCCACTCCATCAACACTCAGTTTGTTTCCTGCGATTAAGAATTCCTCATATCAGTGAGATCATATGATACATGTCTTTCTCTTTTTGACTTATTTCACTCAACATAATACCCTCCAGTTCCATCCACGTCGTTGCAAATGGCAAGATCTCATTCCTTTTGATGGCTGCATAATATTCCATTGTATATCAATGGAACAGAATAGAGAGCCCAGAAATGGACTCTCAACTCTATGGTCAACTAATCTTCGACAAAGCAGGAAAGAATGTCCAATGGAACAAAGACAGTCTCTTCAACAAATGGTGTTGGGAAAATTGGATAGACACATGCAGAAGAATGAAACTGGACCATTTCCTTACACCACACACAAAATAGACTCCAAATGGTTGAAAGACCTCAATGTGAGACAGGAGTCCATCAAAATCCTAAAGGAGAACACAGGCAGCAACCTCTTCGACCTCAGCCGAAGCAACTTCTTCCTAGAAACATCGCCAAAGGCAAGGGAAGCAAGGGCAAAAATGAACTATTGGGACTTCATCAAGATAAAAAGCTTTTGCAAAGCAAAGGAAACAGTCAACAAAACCAAAAGACAGAATGGGAGAAGATATTTGCAAATGACATATCAGATAAAGGGCTAGTATCCAAAATCTATAAAGAACTCATCAAACTCAACACCCAAAGAACAAAGAATCCAATCAAGAAATGGGCAGAAGACATGAACAGACATTTTTCCAAAGAAGAATGCTGTGTTTTTAATGTTCACTAGAGAGTATGCTGGTTTGCCAGAAGCTTGCAAGACATACTTTATAGCCTGAATAGGCAAAACACTGAACTATCAAGTGGCTCCTGTGGTTCAGCAATCTTTAGGCCATTGGGAAGGGTTTAGTTTTACAGTAAGCCCCCTCAGGCCTCGTTAAAGGAACCACCTTAAGAATCAACTCAAGGGTGGTGTTTTACCTGGCTTCTCAAACTCTCCTGGGCATACAGATGCCTTGGGAATACTGTTAAAATGTAAATTCTGGGGCACCTGGGTGGCTCAGTCGTTAAGCATCTGCCTTCGGCTCAGGTCATGATCCCAGAGTCCTGGGATCAAGCCCCACATGGGGATCCCTGCTCGTCAGGAAGCCTGCTTCTCCCTCTCCCACTCCCCCTGCTTGTGTTCCCTCTCTCACTGTGTCTCTCTCTGTCAAATACATAAATAAAATCTTAAAAAACAAACAAACAAACAAACAAAAACGTAAATTCTGATTCAGTAGGTCTAGGGGAAGGCCTGAGAGTCTGCATATCTGTCTCTGGCATCGATGCTGAATGCTGAACTACACTTTGAATAGCAAGCCCTTTACAGTTTACCAAGGGCCTCTCACATACTTTGTCACATTTGATTAATCCACCAACTATGTGAAGCCTTAGCATCCCCATTTCACAAAAAGGCAATAGGCTCAGAGTGGCTTGCTTTAAAACTACCAGCTAGTAAATGGCAGAGCCAGCATTTCTAATCCTAGTCTTTTGATTTCTAGTTCAGCGTCATTGCCATTCACTCACAGCCCCAGACTACTTTTCTTATTACTTTTACCTCCCATGTCTTGTGAGGTCATTTGTCTCGAGGTTAAAGTCCAGAGTTAATTTCATCCTTTTCAAACCTTTAAGATGATAACCTACCTGATCCTGCTTTTCATGCTGTATGGCAGTTGGGAAAGAAAAGATTTTCAAAAGCAAAGTGAAAAGGTTTGCAGTGGTTTTGTACGAAGTGATTATGCCTGCTAGGAAACCAATCATGCTTGGAAACACTGCTCAGAGCAGTTAAATGAATAGGCTTTCCACTGGTGTTTGCAATTAGAGAGTTTCAAATGGGGCAGAGACTGAGTTTCAGGTCCAAAGACTTGGTGACAGACTGCTGTTTTCTGTTCCTGATGAAAATAAAGATTGTGGACCCAGGAGGCCATGGTCTCTTCTGTGGAAACAAAGACGTATTTAATTTTGGGGGAATATCTATTACATGCCAGACACTCAGCCAGGTGCTTTGCAAACATCATCTCCAATCCTAAGAGCAAGGCTGAGAGGTAAGTTATAGTACCCCCCCATTTTACAGATTAAGAAACTGAGGCTCAGCAAAGTTAAACAGTGAGGACACTGCCGTGCCTGACTGAAGACAGTAGGGCTGACTGTGTCTGATGTGTGGGTTCTTATCACTATACCACACTGCCTCTGAAACTGAGTATCAGGGAAGTTAAAGGGCAGAGAGTCTAAAGCTAATCTAATTCTGGTAGCTCCTGATTCAGGGAGGCAGGGGCCCTCAACTTCTCCCCTGGTATTCCTTTGGAACATCTGTTGTTGGATTATGTCAGACTGCCATTCTTTTCTCCTTCTTTTATTAAAAAATTCTTACTAAGTTACAAGAATAATATAATGAACTTCTGTACCCCTCCCACAGATTTACCAACAGTTAACTTTTGCCACATTTCTATGTGTACATACATGTGTACTTTTTTTTCTGAATGATTTGAAACCATAAAAATCACCTTTACCCTTAAAAACTAGAGACAAAGGCATTCTTTTATATATCCACAGTACAATTATGATCAGGAATTTTAACAATGACAAAACTACCATCTAATAAATGACTTATATTTCAAATTTCACCAGTTGTCTCAATAATGTCCTTTATGACTACTTTTTTTTTTTTCTGATCCAGTGTATAATCCAAGATCATGTAGCACATTTCCTTGTCATGTCCCTTTAGTCTCTTTTAATCTGGAACTGTTCCTCCGTCAGGTCACTGCTGTTGATCCAGCACTTTTACAAGTTATTGGAAAGGATGCCACTAAAGTTTGAGGGATCCTGAGTGCACCTCGCTGAATCAGTGGATACCATGCTATCCTCTCCTTAGTCTGTCAAATTTGCCACCTGCTTCTGCTGACTCTCTTTGAGAGACAAAGTACCCAACTTGGCAGGGAGTTCTGGGAATGATGCTGTTTACAGGAGCTGAGGCCCATTTCTGACATAGTCTTCGAGCCTCCCCATCCCTGCACCTGGGCAAGCCAGATGGTTCTTAAAGCAGCACTTCCTCTTGGCACCTCTTCATTTCTGAGGCATTCAGACAGGGAGTTATGCTCTCAACAAATCCCTCCCCCCATTAAAAAAAAAAACAAAACAAAACACAAACCAGATTGTTCCTAATTTAAAACTCTCCCTGGTTTTCTTTCTGGAATCCTTGGTGGAAATTAAGAAGACCTCAAATCAGGGGTCACATGATTGGCTTGTGGCCTATGATATGACAAGGTTCTTAAGAGTTTTAAGATTGTCAATTAAGAACATTGGTCAGATTAGCCTTTGGCTCATCAAAGTTCCCCCTGCACTGACCTATGCCATGAGGATTGAAAACTCCACATGAATTCTTTGTCATTCTTAATTTTTTGGATTCTGAAATTAAAACACTCATGTTTCCATTCTCCTTACTATCCAAGGCTGCTTTGAATAGTTTCTCTGAGTACATGTTGTGCACGATGAGAAAGTCAGTCTTCCCTCACACTACCTTACATGGTCCATAAGAAGCATCGCTCTACTTGCTGAAGCAGCTTTTAACTGGCTAGAGTTAGTATCAAAGCATATAGGAGGGGCGTCTGGGTGGCTTAGCTGGTAAAGTGTCTGCCTTCGGCTCAGGTCATGATCCTGGGGTCCTGGGTTCGATCCCCGCATCGGGCTCCCTGCTCAGTGGAAGGCCTGCTTCTCCCTCTCCCTCTGCCTGCTGTTCCCGCTGCTTATGCTCTCTGTCAAATAAATGAATAAAATCTTAAAAAAAAAAAAAAAGAATGTAGGATGCTCAGGTCAGTTTGTCTGAAATTCAAATATTGTGTGGGACATACTTATACTAAAAAAATTGTTTGATGATTATCTGAAATTCAAATGTAACTGAGCATCCTGTATTTTATCTGGCAATTCTAAGTCTAAGCCCCATGGATCACTTTTTTTTTTTTTAAATTTTATTTATTTATTTGACAGAGCGAGAGAGGGAACACAAGTAGGGGGAGTGGGAGAGGGAGAAGCAGGCTTCCCGCCGAGCAGAGAGCCCAATGTGGGGCTCGATCCCAGGACCCTGGGATCGTGACCTGAGCCGAAGGCAGACGCTTAACGACTGAGCCACCCAGGTGCCCCACCATGGATCACTTTTTATGCTTGTTGGAGACAGCTGTCACTAAGGAGATTCAAAACAAGGGAGAAGATTCAAACATCATGCCAAGTCCATGGCCAGCAAACGGACAACTACATTGCCATATTAATGCTGGGCTGCTTTTTGATAAATAAAACTAAATGCTGAACCTAAGTGTACACAGTTTTCATGGTAGAGATGTACAATCCTTTATCTATAATTTCAAAAGGTAAAACCCTGTAAAAATTGAGTTTTTTTATTTAACTCACTAGGCAGCAACATCCAACCCACATGATGCTATTTATTGTCTTTATCTCATTTAGTGTGAACTGTCATACTATAGAAATATTTACTTGATCATGGAGTGCTGCTCTAGAACCCCTAGGGGTATTACATAATATATGATAAATATTGTATTACCTTTTAAAATATGAAAAATTCTGAATTATGCATCTGACCTTGAGAGTTTCAAATAAAGAACTGAGGCAGATTAAAAAATTAACAGCCAGAAAAGACTTTAAAACTGCATTGTCCAATATAGTAGGTATTAGCCACATGTGGCCGCATTGAACATTTGAAATGTGTCTGTCTAGTTTGAACTAAGATGCACTCTTTGTGTAAAATACACATTGGATTTCAAAAACTTAGCATGCAAAAAGAACATGAAATATATAACATAATATTATTTTGGATACATTAGGTTAAATAAAATATATTATGAAAATTAATTTCATCTGTTTATTTTTCCTAGTTTTAATGCAGCTACTAAAAAATTTAAAATTACTTATGTGGCTCCTATTATATTTCTAGTAGACAGCACTGCTTTAGAGAATATCTAAGTGTAGAACTTCACAGTTGTGGAAACTGGATGAGAAAGTGACATGGGTAATAGGGGCAGTTAAGTTGAGTCTGACTAAGCTTTTGGTCTCCTGACTTGTGGTCTAGTGCTCTTTCCATTTCCCCTTTAAAAGACCTAATTCCAGCATGAAAATCCTCAAATGATAGGACTCTCAACAGTCTTCAGGCTCTATACCTGACACTGGAATTCTAAGACCATTTTCAGAGTCTGACTGAATATTTGTGGTTCTTACTGTTGGAAGTAGGAAAATCAAGCACCAACTTGGAACCAATAGTTTCAGGCATAAGAAGAGGACACTCAGAGAAGCAAATGAAAAAGATTTTTATCTCACTACTTCTCTTTGACGAGATATTTCTCAACAAGTTCAGAACAGGAGAGGCTGTGAATGCCCTGCCTGAAAGGCAGTAGAATTTCACTCAGAGACTGTCGTAGAGGTAAGCTCCTCCATCAACTTTGTTGGAAATGGGTCAGGGGTGGGTAGAAGGGTGGAAACTCACACTTAGCAGAGTATGGGGATGTGTCTTACTCTGGTTGACAAATGGTACCTTCAGAAAGATCACCTCTTAGAAACAAGGTATTCAGTTAATCAGATCCTAGTTACCTGAGGGAACCGTAAGGACTATCGCAGTGGGAAGGGAGTCATTTGTTCAGCATTAATACAACTCCACCACAGGAGGCAGTGGAAAAGGACCTCTTGCCTATCAGTACACACTGTATTTGGCTGAACTCAGGGAAAAACAAATCTCCAAGGGGAACAGGAAAAGAACTTTGGGGGATAAAACTAAGCCACCAGCTAAGTGGAAGCCCACCCTGTGAAAGTAGATGCAAAATCCAAACCCCTTTAAAAAAAAGATTTAATTTTAAGTAATCTCTACACCCACTGTGGGGCTCAAACTTACAACCCTGAGATCAAAAGTTGCATGCTCCACTGACAGAGCCAGGTAGGTGCCCCTGCAAACTCCCTTTTGATGTGTCCAGGCCAGGTCTGGGGAGTTCTTAGGGGCTGCCATTCCCAGGCACTGTGCGTTTAGCAGAGGCCTTGGTCTCTCCCATCAATTGAGAAGGAAAGATTCAAAGTCACGAGAAAGCCCAGGAGATGTTGTCTTGACAGGATTCCATTTGGTCTTGACAGAAGCACAGACCATCAGAAAAGCTAAATTAACATCTGCAGCCTTGTCCTCAGCATCCTGGAACAACCTAGGGCAACTTGAGAAGGGTCCTGTAGCTGGAGAGGCTGCTATAATTTGACACTATGGAGGCACTTGCTGCACAGATAATTTTAGCTGTTTGAAAGCTTTGTTGGCTGAATAAAAAAGAATGAAATCTTGCCATTTGTAACAGCGTGATTGGAGCCAGAGAGTATTATGTTAAATGAAGTAAGTCAGAGAAAGACAAATACCGTATAATTTCACTCATATGTGGAGTTTAAAAAATGTAACAGATGAACATAGGGGGGAAAAAAGGGAGGCAAACCAAAAAACAGACTCTTAACTATAGAGAACATACTGAGGGTTGCTGGAGGGGAGGTGGGCCGGGGGGTTGGGGAGATGAGTTAAAAGGGTGATAGGTATTGAGGGCACATGTTATAATGAGCACTGGGTGTTGTATGTAAGTGATGAATTACTAAAGCCTACACCTGAAACTAATACTACACTGTATATTAACTGGAATTTAAATAAAAACTTGGAAGGAAAAAAAAGAAAGCATTGTTGGCTGCATTCACTCATTTACACAAACTAGCTGGGTGTCTGGGAAGCACTGGGGTGGGGAGAACTTGGCCTAGGAGTCACACACGCCTGAGTTTGAATTTTGACTTAACTGAAAAAGTTACTTAATCTCTCTCACTTACTTTCTCAGTTTCTTCATTAGTAAAATGGACAAGAAAATATGCCCCAGGGTTCTGGGGTTCTGTCAGCTATAAATGAGACATAGGTAAAGCTCTTGAAGAGTGTCTGAAATGTCAGTGTGGCCCTTTTACATGTGACTCTAAGTCTTTTCTCACAGAATGGTAGCCAGCTGTCCACCCTTTCTCGCCTCTTCTCAGTCCTCCCCTCCGCCTTCATCCCTGCCCTCCCCTCTGCCTTCATCCCTGCCCTCCTCTCCTCTCTCTGACAGCACCACACAGGGCTCATAATCCACGACCTGTTGCAACTGGAAGGAATACAGCATCCTGAAATGGAACATTTTGCCATTTAGCTGATTTAATGAGTCAGAAATTGCCCACTTAGAAAAATTTTAAAACAGTGTATGATTTATAGCTTGACTAGTATTTAAAACCTGCGGTCTTTTTAACACTCAGCTAGAAGAGACACTTCAGAGCTCAGGGAGAGGAATCCTTTGAAGTATGTGTCCACTCCCACCTCTGTCCTGCTCCTGTAGGGGCAAGAAAGAGGAGGAAATTGTTGGAAGCAGGTTCAGTGTTCAGTTGGCTCTCACTAGGAAATATTAGCTATAATTTTCAAGAGATGGATAAAATCCAAGGCTCCTGATGAATGAACAAAAGACAGTCTAAAAGTCTGGATAGCACCGTGCCCACTTGATAGGAAAAAAAAAAGACACATTTATTATTCATTCCATTAGGCAGTTTTATCCTTGAGAAAATACATACATATTTAATTTCTTTTACCTTTATGTCTTTGTAGGCCAGAGTTATTAACCTGGAGTCCATGGATGGGCTTAAATGGGCTCATGGGCCAATCAAAATTAAGTGCAAAGTTCATGTGTATGTGAAGGTTTCCACAAAGAAGTTGTTTTATCAGAGGGGTTTATGACCCACCCCCAAACATACACACACACACACACACACACACAACAGTGAACTACTGCTCTGTAAACTACCACAGAGCCAGTCCCCTCCTAGCTCCTAACAGCCTCTTTTGCTTTAAGCAAAGGCATGTAAATCTCATAATTCTCAATGTGCTATTGACATCTGGGGCTGGGTGAGTCTTCATCGGGTATGGCTGTTCCATTCATTCCAATGTTTAGCATCCCTGGCATCTGCCCATTAAATGCCAGTATCACTCACTAGTCATTGTGACAACCAAAAATGATCACATACATTTACAAGTTACTATAGAAGGTAGTACCTCCTCTGGTTGAAAAAATTAAGTTCCCTGGCTTCTCTTTCTTCATCAAGAAAATGAGGGAGGTAGGCTAGATGACCTCTAGAGTTCCTTCCAGCTCTAGGATTTCAGTAATATCTGAAACATATCACCCCCTTTTTTTAGTGTCATGCCCATTCCTATTCACTCCACTACACTGACAGATGTGTGTTCCTTGGAGGGACCCATAAAATACCATTAAAAGTGCAAAACTGTGGCCTGGTCTTAGACTCGACTCTGTCTATGGTTAGTTGAGTGACTTTGGGCAGTCCTTTAGCCTCCTGAGGATTTGATGCCCATCAACTATAAACAGGATAAGTTGATTTGGAAGGTCAGTTCAGGTCTAAACTTGGATGGTTCTATGTAGTAATGAGAGTAGGGTCTATGGGATTTCCTGCACCTCAAGGGACTTCCCAGAAGTCTCTTTTCAGATACTATAATAAATCCACTTTTAGAAAAATGCGTATAGTGTTCCTACATGGCTGAGTTAGAGTCAGAGGATCCAGCACACTCTTTCTTTCTAAGGAAAAAAAGACAGAAAAAGTCCTAGGTGAGGGAATATCCTATTTGGGCTTATTGATGAGAATCTGGGAATCTGATGGCCTTAAGGGAAATAATAAGGCATGAAGCTCAAATGGTAACTCCTCTCAGAGGCCTGCTTGAGCTCCTAAAGCAGAATTAAGAGCACACAACCTAATGTCAGTGTATTTTTATTATCATGCATTAATTTTGCCATTAGTTGTTGATTACTTGCTTACCTACTTACATCTTTATGAACCATTTGAGGTCTTCAAAGACAGAGGTTGTGTAGGACTCCTCTTTGCCTCCTTGGTGCATACCTAACACAGAGCCTAACACAACAGTGATTCAGATGAATGAATGTAAGGTGGCAGGAATAAGACCAGCCTGTGGGCTAGAGAAGGATGAAATGATAAAAACAAACTTGGTTTGTTTCTAGGTAGGGGCTGGCTCATGATAGTCTGTAAATGTAATCTTTGAGCTTTACCTCCTCTAACTCCCAGGAGAATCAGAGGAGTACCTGGTGTGTTAATCACTCTTTCCCTGCAAATGAGACACTTCCTGAACCCACACACTAGCTGGGTAATCCTGTGAAGCCAACTGAACCATACTGTTAATTCCTGGTCTCTCTCTCTTATGAACAGCATCTAATGGGCAGAAAGACTCATATTTTTCTCTAGAAATCCAACATCATGTAAGAAATCATTTCTAAGCAATGACATTTGAACGACTAAATTTGAGTATTTCTACTGAAAAATGATAGCCCTATAAGAGAGAAGTTTTGGGCCTTGTGAGAGAGGTTTTGAACATAGTACTTGGTGGATAAAAAGTTAATATTTTCTAATGACACTTTAATGTAGTTGATTCAATTCCCTAGACAATTTGCCTCTGCAGGGCAGGCTGTCAAGCCCTGCCTATTTCCTGGTCCTCTTCCTGTTTCCTAGTTCTTCCTTTTATATAGAACTCTTGACCTTCCTCAGTTAGTTTGCTCAATCTTGCCTGGTTTCTCCAATTCTCCTTCTTGGCCCCTTAGAGATGGTGAGGGTGGTACAAGGTAGGGCAAAGCACATGGCATGACTGTCCAGATGCTGGGGTACAGTTTTGGGGTACAGTGCTAGGTTGTGTGATCATCTGAAGTAACTAGGAGTGGCAAGAACCAAAGTCACTAAAAATAGTATCTTGGGATGGTTCAAAGGTCAAAATAATGGTGGTTTTTTTTTTTTTTCCAATGGGATGGCTTAGAAGAGGGGCATTAGCACCTCAATAATTCTATCACCAGTTCCTCTGCCCAAGCTGCACCAAGGAAGGTTGGGGTTGAGGTTATATCTCTTTTCCTGACAGAGCTATGTGCTGATTTAGGGTGGCTGGGGAATTGTGTGTATGTATGTGGGGGCATTCTTCAAAAAGGGAGAAAATCCTAGCAGCAAAAATTGGCTAATATGACCAAGAAACAAAAAGCTTCAGCCACATCTAACTGCCAGGGTCTTTTTGAGAGAAGATGTCCATTATACCTGCCTATTTCTGGGCAGGACTCAGAAAGTCCCTTCTTATGGATTAGGACCAATGGCCTCCAGTCCCCAACCCATCTCCACCAGCCAAAAGCAGCAGGGGGTGGTGGAAAGGACACAGGCTTGAGAGGAATATCTAGGTTCAAGTTCTACATTTGCCTCTGCAAACTTGTGTGACCTTCAGCAAGTCACAAACAGCATTCTAATCTCATTATCTCTAAATAAAGGCAAAAAATGGGTTTCACGGTCCTTTGGGATCTTTATTCAAATAATATTTATTGAATACCTACAATGTTCTAGATACTTTCTAGGTGTTAGGGGTATAGCAATAAACACAAAAGACTAAAACTCCTGATTTTATGTAGCTTATATTCTAGTGGAGGGAGCTTGATAATAAAGATAAGTAAATTATACTGTAGTTTAGAAGGTGATTAGTACTATGGGATGAAATACAGAAAAGTAGGGTAATGAGGACCAGGAAAGCTGAAGTTGGGAACTGGGGGAGAGGGTAAGTTGCAAATTCTGTGATACATGATTATTTGGAATCTCAAAGAATATCTCCAAAAGTAAATCTTCTGAGGAATAGGGATGTGATGCCTGGCATGTTGACATAACCAAAAAGAGGAAAATGAAGTTTGTCTTTCACAAAATAGTTGGGAATGATCTTAATTAGCATCTCTTACCTCTTCACTAGCTCATTTCCATGAGGAGAAGGTGGATCTCAATACTCACTTAGGGTTTGGGTTGGGAGTACTGACATGGAAGCCCCTGAAGCTCAGGAGGGGTGCAGTACAATTGAGAAAATCCTAGTTGCAACTAGGGATGATCCCTGGGAATCCCACAGAAGGAGTTTATAGGAGACAGGCAGCTTTGAGCTTTACAACCTAAGGCAGTATAATTATTGGCAGCCTCAGATTTACTGGTCAGGGACTTGCCTATCACTCTAAATGGCAATGGGTAACTTCATAGCATTGTAAGGAGCCAGTTAAAAATGACTCAATAAATGATCAGTAACTCACTGGAAACTCTTCCTCCTCCATGAATAAAGCACTCTCATTGTGCCAATGCTTGGTTATAAGTATTTTGGAGGTTCTTTCCCTTTCCCTTCTTCTCCTTTCCAGTCATTCATTCATATTCCCTCCCCCTCTCCCTCCTCTTTCTTTGCAGAACTGGCTAGCATATGTATTTAAGTTTTAAGATCCAGAACAAATTCATTTGTATAACTTTCCTAATTGCAAAGAACTGGGTAGAGGAATGAAAGAAAAAAGCCAAGATTGACACATAGCACATGACAATTGGTGCTAGCCAGCCTGCAGACATCACACAGTGCACTTGTACTTAACAAGTGCAGAAGCCACTGGGTGGTGGCTCCCGTTGACCATAATGTAAGTAATGGATTTCCTGGCAAACATTTACTATGTGAGTCCCAGCAGTTAATTGGCTCCCAAATCTGATTCCAGAAAAGACAATGCTTGGAAAGGTCATCTGAAAACCAGGACATTTTCCAGAATGTGCATTATGTCATAGCTTTCCAAATCCTTATCATATTATTCCATTCCTCATGGCCTCCTTTCTGAGAATTTAGGTACCTGTTCTTCAGACTCTCAGACAAGACAGATAAGCTGGTTGGAAAAATAATATAAAACTTCATAACAGGGAAACATTTTGTAGGTTTCCTTTGTTGGCACCACTTACATGACTACAATTTATAATAAAAGAGAACGTCTTCTTGTTATTAGATTGTATCACATTAACAGTGACACTGCATATACAAAGCTCTCTGGACTCATTCTGTAGGTTCAGGTAAAAATGTTTACAATGTGCTCTCTAGCTTTGAAGTGGAGCAAATAGGACTTCTGTCCTTTTTTTCCCTCAGCACTCACATTCCCAATTATTTCTACTACATCCTCTATAATAGTACTTCTCAAACTATTAGGTCCATATAAATCAGATTCTGTTCAGTACGTCTAGGGTGATGCCTGGAATCCTGATTTCTACAAGCTCTAAGGTGATGCCAATGCTACTTGGCGTTATGTTCCATAATGGAGCTCACATAGCAAAGGTCTCCATTTCCATACCAAAACTGCCCTGGCCTGGGTCTGCATCATCTCACTGGAATTTATGACAGCTCACTGGCCCTTCTGTTCCAAACTCTTTCTCCATATTGTCCAAGAGCCCTTTCTAAACTGTAAATCTGACACCATCAATTCTCTTTTTATCACTCCTTGAGTGGCTTCACATTGCCTACCAAATAAAGTCTCAGCTTCTTTTTTTTTTTTTAAAGATTTTATTTATTTATTTGCGAGAGAGAGAATGAGAGACAGAGAGCATGAGAGGGAGGAGGGTCAGAGGGAGAAGCAGACTCCCTGCTGAGCAGGGAGCCCGATGTGGGACTCGATCCCGGGACTCCAGGATCATGACCTGAGCCGAAGGCAGTCGCTTAACCAACTGAGCCACCCAGGCGCCCTAAAGTCTCAGCTTCTTAATGATGGCCTTTGGACTCCTTCATGGTTGGTTGGGTTCAGCACCTTGACAGATTCTTCTGCCACTCCCACATCTTAAGCTTGATGTTCATGTGTGGAAGCCAGCTCCCAAGATGATCTCAACGATCCTTGTCTTCTACCCTTGTATGTAGTCCCTCCCATGTTGCATAAGACTAACCTGTGTAATCACTAGAATTTTGTGTGACTTCCATGATCAGATCATAAAAGAAGTTTTGGCTTCTCCTTTGTCCTCTCTTGGATCATTTACTCTGGGAGAAGCCAGTTGTCTTGTCATGAGGACACATGGGCAGGCATATCAAGAAACCCACATGGTAAGGAACTGGGGCTTCTTGCCAACAGCCATGTGAGAGAACCATTCAGAAGCAGATCCTCCAATCCCAATTAAGCCTTTAGATGACTGCAACCAAATGAGACTCCTATAGCAAGAACCCTTCACCTAAGCTGCTTCCAAATTCCTGACCCATAAGAAATAGTAAGATCAACAGTAAGTTTGTTGTTTAAGTCACTCAGTTTTGGGGAAATTTGTTGTGCAGCAATAGATGACCTATACATAGTGTGCAGTTTCCCACAAACCACTGGTCCCTCTTCTGGGAAAACTTTTCATCTTGATACCTCCTAATCATCCTTTAGGACACAGATCTCTAGATGTTTCCTTCAGGAAGCCCTCACTGACCTCTTCCCTTAAAGATTTGGCCAGATGCCTTTTCTTTGGGCTTCTCTGATGCTTTGGGCATGTCTCCATATCTGTATTTATTATAATGTCTAGTCATTATCTATATGTCTCATAGCTCACTAGACTGTGAGCTCCTTAGATGCAGGGGACTGTACCATTTTGGTATCCTCAGTGCCAATCATAGTACCTAGCACATAGCTGGAATGAACAAATGAATGAAGTCAACTGCCCTGGAATCATGACTTTACAGCAACTATATCCCTTTATGTTCAAAGTTCTTTAAGCATATGTCACTACTTGCTTGACCCAGCATCTCACACAAGCCAGCCATGACTCAGTTAAATAACTGCTTAATTTCCAGGTTTTTTTATTACACCATTCATTCACTGAGTAAATTCAATGTCTCTTAACTAAAGGAAAACATCAGAATTACCTGTTGAGATTTAAAAGAACACATATATACACACACACTCCAGTACTGGCCCCAGAGATTCGGATTCACTAGCTGTGAGGTAAGCTCCAGACATATACATTTTAAAAGCCTCTATAGGTGACTCCTCATATCCAAGTTGCTATTCACTGGTTTATTGATGTTTAATCTATGTCCAAAGATAATAGGATATTTATAAGAACAAAAAATTACTAAAACCAACAATAACAAAAACTGAAACTCTTAAATATAAGAAGGTATAATAATAGGTAAAAGTGATGATAAGGCTGGGTGGGGGATATTATACCAGATAATCTAGGCTAGGAGAACTACTGCAAATGAACAAAAAATTTTTTTAGAACTTCCTTGGAGCCAAGGAAAAAAGATTTGAATGAATTGCACAGCTCTTAAACATTTGAAAGAGGTAGCATGTAAGTTCATCTGTAAAGACAACTTTTGCCCTCGTATTGAACTATAAGAGGAATTTGTCTCCCAAGTCTTTCCTCCGCCATCTTGCTCCGCCCCCCTGTCTCCCAAGTCTTTAAGTAAGAGGCCATTAAACAACACAGCAATGGTGTCTTTGATATTTTTTTTAAAAAGCTGTGCAGGACACTTACAGCTACTTTCAAGAAAAGCTAAAAGCGTAATGTAAAATTCTAGGGTGGTGAAGGTACTTCTATGGAGAACCAAATAATAACATATGTAGCTTTATTGTCATCTGAATTAATATAAGAGAATTACAGAACCTGGAGGAGAAAACAGCATGAATATTTCATTTGTTCTCAATGGTCTCATTTAGACTTTTTGCAGAAGCTCAGTAGATATCTCTCCACTGCAGCTCCTTACTTGGCAGTCCAAACTTGGGATATTCTCCCAACACATCTGTGCTTGCCAAGAATGGAAGGTGGAGAGAGACACCTGTAGTTATAGAATGAATGATAGGGATATTGGCCATAAAGGTTCTTGCACACAGGACTCAGAATCACAGCACCGTAGCCTCAACAAATGATGCAAGGATAGGTGTATTTAATCTGCAAATGAGTGCTGCCCTATAGTGCAGGCTACAATGATCACATCCAATCCAAAATACATGTTTTTGTCTGACAGATTGGGAACTAAAGGACAATTTTTAAATTATTTTTTAAAGATTTATTTATTTGAGAGAAAGAGAGAG
Source organism: Mirounga angustirostris (assembly GCF_029215605.1). Taxonomy (NCBI): domain Eukaryota; kingdom Metazoa; phylum Chordata; class Mammalia; order Carnivora; family Phocidae; genus Mirounga; species Mirounga angustirostris. The sequence continues at coordinate 126,234,850 of NW_026991709.1, forward strand.
AGCTGGCGGGGAGGAGGAAGGGCAGAGGGAGAGAGAGTCTCAAGCAGACTCCAGGCCTAGTGCGGAGTCTGACACGGGGCTCGATCTCACGACCCCGAGATCACGACCTGAGCCAAAACCAAGGGTTGGATGCTTAACCAACTGCACCACTCAGGTGCCCCTCAAGGACAAATTTTTAAGTGAATTAGTTTAGAGTTTCAAGGTAAAACATCAAACCTCAAAGGCATACAGAATGTTACAAGCAAGAAGAAGCTTCTGTCTGGAGGGAGTTAAATTAAAAAAAAGGACACATAATTAAAGGATCCTGTCTTGCCTATGTCTGGCTTTGATGGTTCCTAGTGGATCTATGCCAAACTGGCCCAACCAAGAATAACCAACTTTTTATAACAGTCAACTGGTCACTGAGGTATCAAACAGCCACCACCATACTCCCAGCTTTCCTTGCCAAACACAAAGGACAGCTTTGTGGGTCATGTAAAAGTGCTAGACTATAGGTGCAGACTGGGAAAGTATTGGGGTCCTAAAATGATACTTGATACCATTAATATTTAAAAAAAATTATGAAGATTGTACAGTTTAGAGATAGGCTTGCAAATTGTGATTCACATGTGAAGACACATTCTAACTGTGCTGTCCAATAGAACTTTCTGCAATTGATGGAAATATTTTGTATCTGTACCATTCATTATGGTGGCGACTTACTACATGTGGCTAATGAAAATTTCAAATTTTATTTAACTTCAATTTTAATTACTTTTAAAAGATTTATTTATTTATTAGAGAGAGAGAGAGAACGTGAGCAGTGGGGAGGGGCAGAGGAGACACACAGACTCCCCCTGAGTGGGGAGCCCTACATGGAGCTTGATCCCAGGACCCTGAGATCATGGCCTGAGCCGAAATCAAGAGTCAGATGCTTAGCCAACTGAGTCACCCAGGTGCCCCTAATTTTAATTAATTTGAATCACCACATGTGTTTAGTGGCTATCATATTGGACAGCACAATTCTATAGCATATTGACCAAACTGCTTCTCCCCTGGAACTGCTGAGGCTCTTGATTCTACCTGCTAATGAGAGGTATCCCCAAGTAAAGCTGTATGTTCCATGAACAACCTGGTCATGACTGTGCCCTGGGAGCTCTGGCAGCAGTCTCAACCAAATCAATAGGGCCTCCCAAGCCAGTAGTGCCAACTTTAAGTCTTGGGGGAGGAACAACCCCTCAGTCATCTGGGTGTCATTAAAAATCAACTTGAGCGCTATGAATTGTGCAAGACTGTTGAATCACAGATCTGTACCTCTGAAACAAGTAATACATTATATAGTAAAAAAAAAAAAAAGAAGATAGCAGGAGGGGGAGAATGAAGGGGGGGAAATTGGAGGGGGAGACGAACCATGAGAGACTATGGACTCTGAGAAATAAACTGAGGGTTCTAGAGGGGAGGGGGTGGGGGGATGGGTTAGCCTGGTGATGGGTATTAAAGAGGGCACGTTCTGCATGGAGCACTGGGTGTAATACGCAAACAATGAATCATGGAACACGACATCAAAAACTAATGATGTAATGTATGGTGATTAACATAACATAAAAAAAAATCAACTTGTCCAAAGAACTCTAGGAAATGAGGGCAGAGACATCAGGGTTAAAAGTACTATGTTACATCTGAATATCAAAAGCATCAGTAATATAACTAGAATTCAGCAGGTACTGAGTTAAGTACTTTCCTGCTGTGGTAAATAATGTGACTTGATTTTCCCAACCTCCATTCTACCCTCTTTCTAGCTGGAGAGGTTGAAAAGCTTAAAATCCTGTTCTCTAGACTACTGTGTGTAGCAATGTTCGAGATGTATACTACATGCTTGTGGGAAACCTGGAAGACAGAAGCAAGCAAGAGGCCACTGTCTTGCTTCTACAGATGCTGGCACATCTGTAAAACAGGTCCTGCTCAGAATGAGAAGCAGTGAGGCAGCTGTATGCAGCATTTCAGTATCCTGGTTATGGCTTTGTTGGTGCTTACACATGATTGCAGTGGTTTCTGGAGTCCAAAAGGAGTAGTTCCTGACCCCTGAATTGCTGCTACAGTGGTGTGTCCTTGAACCTAATAATTCCTGATTTTTGTTCTCTTAGATTTCCAGTGGTTTCATAAGCACCTAACTCCTATGTGCAATCCCTTTCTGCTTGAACTATCATTTAGCATGATTTCTGCTTCCTGTTTTCCTGATTGGCATACCTGCATTCTCTCATTTAGTTCCCTCAGCAACTCTGTAAGCTAGGTAATTTCTCCCTTGCCTGTTTTACAGATAATCATCAAGTCCAGTTCTGTTTGTAGTAAGTACTTTGCACACTCGTGGTCTCATCTTTTTTCTCCAAATAGATTTAGACCCATATCATGGACTGTTTTAAAAGCCAGGATATGTGCTTAGAACACCACTACTGCATCTCTTTGTGATGATTTGTACCCAAAGCAGAAAGGAACAGAATGTAATGACAACTTGGGAGAGGAGATGATGTTATCTTTGCTAGAAAATGGTGTTGTCATCTGTGGACATAAGTTCAGTCTCAGCTGGCTTCCCCCTGAGAAAGTCATAGTTCCAACTTCATAGAATCAATACCTAGTCACAGACAAGCAGCTATAAATGAGGTTCTTGCTCATGAGCAATCTGGACAAGAGAACGGGATAGCTGAAGTTATCTATTACCAACAGGGAAAACAGTCTAAAGGATAGCCTTTTTTGGGTGAATCAATACCGTTATCTATTTCTCTAAAGTCGAGTATCTAAACTCCAAGAATTTTCACCTCCAGAATCCCAATACTCCACAAATCACTGATTATCCTCTTTGTAGCATGAGATACTGACCACACCATGAACATATCAAACAAATGCTCTGAAACAGCAGAGCTAACTTCTCTTATCTCAGGCTTGAGAGGAAGAAAAAAATCATTTCCAAACTGGATGTGACTTTGGCAGCAGATGTCCTATCCTTTGCCTTCTAGCAGGGGTTGCGTGGTCTGGAGAAGGGCAGCATGACTGACTAACTTTTCCACTTTATTCAAATGCTGCCTGCAGGCTTAGATTTACTCAGGCTGGAGATCATCTGTGTGTTCTCACTCTTCCCTTGCTAACTTTGGGCCACTTGCTGTTTGAAAGTCCATACTTCCAGAAGCTGGCATGAATGATGTAATTCAAACTCAAACTAGTGAATATTACTTTTTAGTATCAATGGAATCTCTAAGTATTACCACTCAGAATTTTTCACCCTTCCAATGAGTCAAAAGTAAGGATGCAGTGTTCAGGGATTTGAGGGAGGTCAAATTTTAAGAATTTCTAACGCTCTATTTTTGTAAGGATTTTTCTTATTCACCACAAAAATACTATATAAAATGAATCATTTTTGAATTTAAGTGAAAGGAACTATTTCACAGAAATCCTTTGGTAGACATAAACACAAGATTATAACCTACTCATTAAACCAACAAATCTGTTTTTCATTTCAGTGAATACTCTTTAATGTTTATCTTAATAACTCAGAAAAATCATGAGCTCATCTATGAGCCAGAAGATTTCTTCAGATCCATGAAGAAATCTCACTGTTACACTTACAAGTCAGATTCTCCAAGCACTAAACAGATTTACTCTAACTATAATTAGGATAGACTAATAATGTAGTAAACAGTAGCATATGTAGCATACCAAAAGAACGGATACAACTTTCAAAGGTGGCACACATTTAAGCAATAACTTAGCTTCAGATGATACAAATGCTCCTTGCTACTTAATTGTTTATGCAGAAAAATATAATTCAGCTAATTTCTCACTTGTCACTCCAATTTATTCCCTTTAAATTACCACATGGTATTTTGATTATTTTTCTCCAAGAAACTACAAGCATTTCCAGTTCACCACTGCCTGGAGTTCTTTTTGGTGCTCTCCACTTTACCTGGGGGGTATCCTCAAGGGGTCAGGACAAAGCAATTGGCTTGCAAAGTTTTATACACCATCGCTATGACCTATAGCAGCAGAGAACTTCCAAAACTTTGGAAGGCTTAAGTATCTCAAATGGTGGTTCTCACTGTCATTACATTAGCAGGGTATTTGGAATGAAAATTTGTTTTATAATAATAAGCCAAGAGCCCATTCTCAGGAGATTTGGAAAAAAGATGCCTGGCAGAAAAGGGATTCTATTTGGAATTTTTGTCAAGATTTTTGCAAAACAACTCTGTTATGTGAAAGGGGTAGGATTACTGGACCACAGTTATTTAAGGCAGGAACCACATCTCCTCCTGCTTGCATCCTCAGCAGGCAGTGGGGCTTGACACTCAGTAGGCACTTACTAGATAGATACCTGAGGAACCAAATACTCAAAATCCACAGATATCACAACACTCATTTCTAATGATAGAAATGGGGATAGGGTTCCCTGCTTTCCCCAGACCCTCTGTCTTCGTTGGTGGGCTCACAGAAACTTAAAGCAGTAGAGATGAAAGCTCAGTGCTGTTTTTCTTTCTCCCCCCCCCCTTTTTTTTTGAACAATCTTTCTATATTACTATGGAATACCTGGTACCAGGATGCTCTGTATATGAAAGTAGGAAGGAGGAAAAGCTCATGAGTTATGTAGTTCATAAGAAAATCTGCCCAGAGGGCAACCTTTTTGGCAATCTGCAAAGCTTGTGCATGTTCCATTTTATAATAAATGCATTTAAATAATACATGACACTATATAGAACAGATATAATATGTTGAAAGAGATCCACTGAGCCCAAGGAAACTGCATAAGTATGAGATTATTAAATAAGGGAATATTTTCAGACAATTGAAAAAAATATTAGGAAGAATTTAGTCCATAAATAGGACACTTTCTCATTTCAACACATAAAGGTAATAGCTGCAGAATTCCAAAGATGAGTATATGAGGCAATGCAGAGTGAAGGCTGGATATTAACCTGGGACCTGATCTGAATGGTAAGTACATTGGTTACTGCATTTACAAAGGGCAGGGATAAACTAATGAAACAAAGACATCTGTTAGTGATGCTCACCCTCTGATATGTGCAGCTTTAGGGCCAGGTATGACCAAAGTTAGAATCTGAGGAGAGAAATGCATGCAGCGACTGACACTTTGAACTACAGAGTTAAGTTTCTCCATATCACTTTTGCACTTCAACGACCATAGCTTACTAAAACCCAAGCTGGGAATGTTTCTGTCCACCCAAAGCAGTCGCTGTAACACTGTGGGAAACCTTCTATCCAGTAGATTAATTTTGTGTAAGGACATGTGAAGAAAGCTTCTTTAGCTTCTTGATTTATGACTTTATTAAAATGTTTGGGCTTCAAATCTCCATCAACATTTATTAGAATTAACAGCTTCTTAAAATGGAAATATTCAATGATAAATTAATGCAGCTTGGATCTTGTGTGAGGGAAAAGCAAGGCACTCTAGGCACCCTTTATATACTTCCAGGAAAAGAGTAATATTTTCTGCCCCTGTATACAAGTCAGTCTCAGGAATAAGAAGAGGTAAGTCAGAGTGTGAAGAGAACAATCATGGATTCTCAGTCAGGAAGAGTAGAGATTCCAGCATTCTTTTCAGAAGTGCATTAAGAAGGTCTAAATTGTTCCAGCTGTAGAAAGACCACAACCAACTCAGAAACCAAAGGGCTGCTATATCTGTTGCAAATATTAATCGGGTTGGGGTCCACAGAAATCCCAATCCAAATATGTAACTTCCAGGTGTACTGTTTGAGAAGATTCCTACAAGGACACAAGAGTGCAAGCTTCCTAGTAGCTCTCACTTTTTCTTATATTTAAGCCCTCAGCTACACCTAACAGATATTAAATATTTGATGAATGAATGAATGAATGAATGAATGAATGAAACAAAACAGCTACCACTTCCAAAGAGAGTCCCAATTTTTCCCTTGTTGTTTCTCACTGTCCATTTGTTTAAACTATTCCAGGATCTAGAGATGATGCAGTTATTGCCATCAGCACCCAAATTCAACAAAGACTCACAGATCCCTTTTCTTTACCAACTCAAGTGTGGACAAGCAGCTTATAAAATTAATGGTTAGGACATGTTTTACCTTGTTGCCTGCCAGGGTTGATTAAATGTGACCCCCTCACTCTGTATCATCCTATCTATGAGCAAGTCCTATTGCCTCACTTCCAAGATGTGTCCTGACTTTGTTTCCCCATTTCTGTGACTACCACCCTTGTTCAAGCTATCACCATCTCTGGCCTGACTACTATAATCACCTTCTAATTGGTCACCCTGCCTCCACTTCCACTCCCAATAATCAATTATCCACAAAGCAGATAGCTATCTTTTCAAAACAAAGCATATCATGTTATTTCTGTTTCGAATTCTCCAATGGCTCCTCATTACACTAAAAATAAAACACAAATTTGTTGCTCTTGCTCACCCCCTCTATACCTCATCTTATTCCACTGGTCTACTCCCTCACTACACTCTAGCCACATTGGCCCTTTAGCTGTTCGTCAACAATCCTGAACATGTTCCCACCTCAGGGTCCTTGCCCCTTTAGTCCTTCTACCAAGAATGTCCCTTTTTATTCACTTGGGCAGAGCAGGCTTTTTATTGTCATTCAGGTTTTTTTGAGGGGGGGAGAGTACACGATTGGGGGGAAAGAGGGAGAGAATCTTAAGCAGGCTCCATGCCCAGTGCAGAGCTTGACGCAGGGCTTGATCTCACCGAAATCATGACCGGAGCCGAAATCAAGAGTTGGATGCTCAACAGACTGAGTCACCCAGGCACCCCTGTCATTCAGATTTTAGCCTAATGTCACCTACTGAGATGCCTTTCTTCACCACTCAAACTAGCTACCCAGTCACACCTATCACAATAATCTTGTTGGATCTCTGCATTGTAAGGTTCTTTCTAAGGTTTAATTTCCATATTGTATGGGTTCCCCAATTAGCATGTAAGTTCCAAGAGGGCAGAGATCTTAATGATCTTATTCACTTCGAAGAATGATCCCTGGCACATAGATCTCAATATTCTTACTAAAAATTAGAAAGTCTAAAACAGTCACATGTTAGTGGCTTGGCAAGCAAGAAAATACTTTATTGAATGTGGGTTCCTGAACTAAGCTAGGTGTTAAGCAAAGACACTTAACAGCTGGCTCAAGGTATACATTGAGTTGGTGAGTTGGTTTAGTGGCTTCCACATATGGTGAGTCTCATTCATCCCTTGTATCCACAAAACCAACTCTTAGTCTCCTTGGCTCTGGGCTCTATTTCCACAAGGCATTCCCCTATTTGTACCCTGGAGAGTCTGCTGTGGGCATCCACATGCACTGTGCCAATTCAGGAACTGTCTCCTTGACCACTTGGGCCATTCAAAGAACTGATGTGCCAGATCCATTTTTCCAAGGCCTGTCCTATATATAAGAATCACATCCATTCTCTAGGTATTGGAAAACGTTCTTTGCCCCTTGTGCTAAATTGTCAATACTAGTAGCCACTGTGTACTGTATTAGGGCTCAAATACACTCTTTCTCCTCCAGTTGCAAAACTCATTGTTTCCTTTTTGGTAACCCATATTTTCCCTAACCAATAATGTGAAATAGCTGAATGAACACTGGGCTTGAAGTCAGAGTCCGGGGATTAAAATTCTATTATTTAGTTGTAGCCAATTCAATCCTGGATATATGATTTAACCTTACCAAGCCTCAGTTTTCTCATCTGCATAATGGGAATTATACTATCTGCCTCTTAAATAAATAGGTGAAAGCTCTGGGGCTTGCATTCTGTAGGCAATATATAGCTGAGCCAAGGAGGGTGGCAAGTCCAGAACTCACAGACTTATCCACTTCTCAGTGGCTTCCTCTAGTAGTTCCTCAAGTATTCATAGGGGAGAGAGAGATTCTTCCAGAAGTCCTTCAAAAGAGTTTTAGAAGAACAAAAACACTTCTTTGTCATCAAAACACAGCTATCATAAAGGATGACATCTCACCACAGACTACAGAAGCTTTAGAAGCAAATGGAACTAATCAGACCATGTTTATTGAAGTGCCAAGTCAGATGACAACACTAAATTATGTAAGACTTTGACTATTATTAATAATGTTAAGTGCCATGAAGGTCTCATTGGTGAGTGGGAGGAATGTTAGTGAACATTACTATTCTGTATTAAAAAGCTACCTATCAGGACAGCCTGGTACTGAAAATTAAGCCAAGGGAAAATGTGAGGATTCCTGCATTACTATGGGCCTGTAAAGACTAGCTTAATAAAGCTAGTCTAACTTAAAAAGGAATTATCCTCAAATCATTAACAAGAGCCTGCTCAATATTATATATGTGTGTGCAAATTTTTCTTCTCTCAATTTTACATTTAAATTTTTCTATATTTTGTCAGTGAATTGTAAGCCACTTGAAGCAGAGATCAGCCCACTGTTTCCTAAGCAACAACTAAGAATAAACATTTTCTCTTGGAAAACTTCCTCCAGGCTCTCAGATGGGCTCATCAGGTCCTCCAGAATGCACATCTGTGATTGGCAGAGCTTTCTGCTCCAGGGTTGCTCCATAAACATGCCTTGACACCACAAAGAATCTACTCGAAAGTGAGAGATGACCTGCTAGAAAACAGCAGATTTTTCAACACAAAAGGGGAGCCAGAGGTGAGTGTGGGAGGTGGGGTGGGTGAGAACAAGGAACACAGGCACGAGGCACTGTGAATCAGTCACTATGCTACCATTTTTACGGACACTACCTCATTGGACCTTGGAGGAGGAGTTATACTTTTTTTTTCCAATTTAATAAGTGAGGAGGTAAACCAAAGTCCCTCAAACTGGAGAGCCAGGATTAGAAAATTCATGATCTTTTCGTATATCCACTGGCCTTAAAAGGTTTGCATTATTGACATTCCAATTCAATTTATGAGATTTAGGAGTCCTTAGAAGGAAAAAAAAGGAACAGAGTTTAATTCTCAGGTAGTTTTCACTGGCAGCTGCAAAGCTCACAGACCGCTGGCTGGGCATTGACCTCACCAGGGTACCACCTGGACTTCTGTCTGAATGAGAATTATGCTCTCTTTTTCTTCAAGGTTTCTCATCCAGCCTTAAACCATAGTCAATTTCAGATCCCTTACTAGAGAGCTACACGAATAATTAATAATTTCCACTATTTATTTGGTATCTATTAGGTACCAAGTGTTGTGTTTGGAGCTTATCATAAATAATCCCATTTAATCCTCACAAACCCCTACATGGTAGGTTATATTATTCCTTCTATACAGATGAGGAAATGAGACAGCTAATAAATGGCAGGACCAAGATTTAAATCAAAACACAAACGGCAAGCTCTTTTCATTTTATACAGTTCACAATCACCCCATAGAAAACCAAAATAAAACTGGCATCTTGAATACTTGAAAATAAAGCATAAACAGCAATATTAAAGGTCAAATTAATTTAGCACATTAGAGTTTGGTTTTGCTCCTCACCTACTCTAGTCATGCTAAACACGAGCAACATAGATTATATGGAATATAATGTTTGCTAGAAAAATTTCAAGACAATTCTTTTTTTAAAGATTTTTTTTTTTTTTTTTTATTTGACAGAGAGAGAGATAGCGAGAGCAGGAACACAAGCAGGGGAGTAGGAGAGGGAGAAGCAGGCTTCCCGCTGAGCAGGGAGCCCGATGTGGGGCTCCATCCCAGGACCCTGGGATCATGACCTGAGCTGAAGGCAGACGCTTAACGACTGAGCCACCCAGGCGCCCTCAAGACAATTCTTTTGTAAAAATGCAATCTCTGCTTCTAACCAGCAGCATCTGTGGCACTTGCAATCTAAAAATCAGGCAGAGGAATTCTGAAAACATAGCAATTGAATAATTATTTCCTATTTTCTTGTAATTCAAAAGACAATAAAAAAGTTACAATCTCTATTTCCTGACATGTCCACAGGTCTGTTGGCACAGAAAGAGTGTGTTTTAGTGCTTTCTCAGCTGTACTAACAATCAGCTAATCCTGAAACTGATTTCCTATTTCCTTTCTCTGTATACTCCAAATTTAGTCCAAGAGACTTAAATGATACCATCTCTTTTTTTCTAAATAGACGTCATTTTAAGATAAAAAAAACTCTACCCCTCCTCCAAAAAAAAAAAAAAATCACTGCACAATGCTTTGCCCTGTGTTCATAGCATGAAAAGATGTTTTACAGTCCCTTGCTCTCTCCATTTCTCTCTTTTCTTGGCCCCTGGCCTGATTCCCTTCCCACTCTAGATGAGGAGATCATTTTGCTCTCCCCCAAGTCTTGAAGACAGGTACCGCAGAAGGAGAGGTTCTGCAGAGGATGAAGAAGAGCAGCAGCAGTGATGCTGGAGAAGGCAGAGTGCTCTTTGGGTGCTGGGGCTGCACCTCTGCCCCTGGGTTGCAGGGACTGGGAGGTGAGATGGCAGCAGCTGCCTCAGAGACAAGAAAGCGACGCATGAATACCTGAGGAACTGCTCTGGACTTCCATCACTTTGGCACTTGTCTTCCTCATCACCAGGAATCAGCCAAAGTTTACAACTAGGCAACATCTACTCTGCCCAGTTCAGATATACAACTTAATCATAATCCTAAACCTAAATCTAATGGGATGAAGGATTTTCATCCCATTTCTTTTCTCCTTTACTCAATAACAGTTCTCATAGAGAAGGAAAAGATGAGAGGCAAATCTAAGCTTTTTAACTTTAACCTAATTGGCCAACTCAAGCTTTAAGATACTAGTGAATAGATGACAGGTAGATCTGCTGTATTCAAAGCGGGAAACATAATATTGCTTTAGATTTTGTTTTGGGAGGGTCAAGTTTTATGAGGTCAGATCTGATTGTTGAAAATTTCTGGACATGAGCAAGGCTTAACCCATGCAAAAATAAATTGCTTTTCTAAGGCTTATTAAAAATACATTTTTAACTATTCAGAGAGTAGTCATAAACTATCAGAGACAGAATTAGAGTGTAATCTGTCCATAGCAACAGAGAAGAATCACTTTAATTCTTTATGATGGCGCCTCATGTCCTGCAAATTGTGGATTGGTTAAGAGTCTACAGTCAATCCCTCAATAACTCCCACCAGCACCTCATTACTAATGAGACTGTGACATCTTAGGTCATAAAAAAGGTGCTGTTATATAACACAAGTGCTATGTAGCAGCCTCAGGTCATGAATATTAACAGACAGCCTCAAATGGGATGATATCAACGAAGACCTCCTGCCAACCTCTATCCAAGAAATAAACCAGAAGGCAGCACAATGTGTCCTTGCAGGCATTCTGAAATCAGGGGTGATGGATGTAGGCACCATATCCTTTGTAGGTCTGATGATTGCCATGATCCCTCCTACCAATTCATGACTACAATCGTTTTCTTGGGCAAGAATGACCCATAATTTTCCTTTCTCCTATTATCTTTTTCTGGGGATTTTCACATTAAACATATAGTAATCTCTTAAAGTAAGTTGTGAAGCACTTAACTGGTTAGTTTATCCCACTGATACTTACTAATATTCATACTTCTATCTTGTCCTATTTATCTAACTTTATGCCTATTTCCCCCTCTTTATTGTCTTCCTTTGGACTGTATTTTTTTTCTTATTCCAATAGTTTTTTTGCTCTACTTGTTTGGAGTTTATTTCTATTTTTTTTAGTGGTTCCCTTAAAATTCTTTCATGACTACTTGACAATGTATTTTCCATCTTCTCAAACACTATAAGAATTTAAGACTTTGATTCCGTTCAACCCCTTCCAATTTATATGCTACTATTGTATAGTATATTTTAGTTTTTTCTTTAACCCTACAATTAGACATTATTTTGTTTAATATAGAAAATTACTAATTTCTTTGATGACCTTCCCTCTGAGAAGAATTTCCTTCTTCCTGAAGCACATTTTTCAGAAGTTCTTTAAATGAGGGTCCATCTGTGAAATGTTCTATTAAAAAACAAACAAACAGAAAACATCTGAACATTATTTTGCTCTCATGCTTTAAAGATAGTTTTATTAGATCCATAATTCTAAGTTGACAGTACCAACTATAAGCATTTTATTTTTTTATTTTATTTTTTTTTTTTAACTACCAGCATTTTAAAGGTATTATTTCACAGTCTCCTGGATACTATAGTGGTTGCAAAGTCAACTGTCAGTTTAAATGTTATTTCTTTCTAAGTAACTTTCCACTGGCTGCTTTTAAGACATCTTTTTATCTGTAATTTCATTATTTATCCAGGTATGGAATTTTTTATTTTTTCTTAAGATTCACAGTATTGCCAGAATCTGAGCATTCATATCTTTCATACATCCTAGCAAATATTCTGCATTACATCTTCAAATATTTCTTCTGCCTTACTTCCTCTATCCTTTTCTTCTTGAACCCCATATATTAGGCCTTCTCTTACTGTCTTACATATCTCAATCACTCATATTTTTTACCTTCTATTTCTCCATAATATATTCCAGGTAATTTCTTTTTTTTTCCTCAAAGATTTTATTTATTTATTTGAGGGAGAGAGGGAGAGACAGAGATAGCCAGAGAGCATGAGCAGGGAGGAGAGGAAGAAACAGGCTCTCTGCTGAGCAGGGAGCCCAACACGGGGCTCGATCCCAGGACCCTGGGATTGTGACCCTAGCCAAAGGCAGATGCTTAACCAATTGAGCCACCCAGGCACCCCTATTCCAGGTAATTTCTTAAACTCTGTGTTCCAGCACATTAAGTATTTTTTAAAGATATTTAATCTGCTATTTAATCCATCCACTGAGTTTCAAATTCTAAATCACACATTTTTTAGTTCTGTAAGATCTAGCTAGTTCTTTTTTTCAAATCTAACTGGTTAATTTTAATAGTTTATTATCTCAAGATTCCTCTCCCCCATTTCTATCTTCTATTTGTTCAAATATTTTTACCTATTGTAACAGACTGTCTTTCTAAGATGGCTACAACAATATTTCTGGTTCCAAATTCCCTCTCAGAACCTTGACAGCAGCCCTTATCAAGAGGTGAAGTCTCTTTTCCCTTCTTCCAAACCTGGCTAGGCCTTTGTGATTGATTTTTTTTTTTTTTTTTTTTTGCCACGAGGTGTGTTTTATTTTCATTAAACATACAAATAATTTGCTATAATATTCCAGGGCAAACCGGAGATTTTGGCAGTCCGATTGGGGAGGGGGTCCCCTCAGAGACCTGCAGGCCGGTGGCGTCGGCATGGAGTGCCCGGGTTCACAGTGCAGCTTGTCGCTCGTGTCCATCTTGCAGGTGGCTCTTCTTCCTCCACATCACGACTGGGGTGTCTCGAAGATGACGGGCGTGGGGAATCCTCTAGGTTCTTAGGAAATTTCACTCCACTTCTCCTGCTCAATGTCTCTTTGGTCGGCAGGGTGTTCTCCTGCATCTCCGTTTCCTTCAACTTGGCCTTATCGAAGCTGGCGATTTCCCCCATGTCCAGCTTGTCTGCCATTTTCTTAAAGCGATCCGTGGAGTTCCGCTCCGAGCCCGGCGCCTGGTGCTCCCACTCACGTTGCTGCAGCAAGAGACCGACTGATTTCTTTTTTGAATAGAATCCTGTAGGAGTCATGCTACATGATTCTGAGGCTAGGTTAGAAAAGGTGATAGAACTTCTGCCTGTCTCCGCAGACGCACTGGGAACCAGCCACAATGCTGTGAGTGAGTCCAGGCCACATGGAGAGGCCACATTTGGATGTTCTGACTGATAACTCCAGCTAGGGCCTCAATCACAGCCAGCATGAACCACCAGAAATACGAGTGAATGAACCTTCAGAGTATTGCAGCAGCCAGCTGTTGAGTTGCTCCAGCCTTCCAGTCATCCAGCTGTGGACCCAGGCAACATGGAGCAAGGAAAACCATTCCCCAAATTCAGAGTTCCTGACCCACAGACTCCATGAGCATAACTACTGGTTGTTTTATGTCACTGAGTTCTGGGGTTATTAAACATCAACAGATAATGAGACTACTACCATAGTTCATATTCAGTACCTGATAATTCCAATATCTAAAGTTCTTGGCAATCTAAATCAATCTCTCTCCCTAGCCTCCCTCTTCTCTCTCCTTTCTCTCCTCTTTCTTTTGCTGACTCTCGCTATCAGTTTGTTTCCTTATGCATTTGGCAATCTCTTATTAAAATCTCATATCTGACTGAAGTTAATCTCTAGGTATCCTCAGCCCCCTTGGTTGAGGATGCTTTCCTACCAAGAGAGTTTCCATTTAGCTGGCCCCCAGAGGTGCTTGTTACCCACATGAAATATTTTTATTTATATCTCCTCTTAGAGTTACTTATATTACATATATAATATGGATTCAAAATCCAAACTGCAAGAGCAGGGATATGGTTAGAAATTCTCAAGGGGGCTAGCGTTATTACTATTTTTTTCCACTAATACCCATAACAGTGACTGATAGCTTTGTTCACTGGCCGCTTTTGTTGCAGGTGGATTTTGTTTTCCCAGGCACATTCATTCAACCTACAAATATTTAATGAGTATCTTTTATATGTTCTTTAATAGGAATATGACTCATGTTCCTTCACATGACATGTTTAGGACCTTCAGGTGTGCTGAAGCCAGGTTTACAATTTAGTTTTTAAAATTACCTTTCCAGCTAGCTATTTCCCTCACCTATTGGAATTACCCAAAGCTCTATGAGATCAGGCCTATTTTTCTTTTACTTTTGTTAATGCTTATAATAACTATAATAGTAGTCATTATATCTCCTGAATATCAGGAGATATTCAGAACACATTTTTTGTTTATTTAGCCTCTTCTCCCCAGTTTTATTGAGGTATAACTGACAAACAAACACTGCACATATTTAAGGTATACATGGTGATATTTTACAATACAAATATAGTAAAATAATTACCACAATCAAGCTAATTAACCTATTCATAACCTCACATTTACCTTTTTTTTGTGGTGAGAACATTTAAGTTTTCTTCTTTTAGCAAATTTCAAGAATACAGAACACATTTTTGAAGATGATTATCAGCCAACCAAGGAAAGCTTGGTAAACAATGAAACCAGGTGAAACTAAATTAATCACCGGCAAAAGAAATCTTTCTACAGATTTAGAATTCAAAAAACCTATCAGAAGGGTGGTATGCATTTCAGTTTTCTGTACTGATTTGATCATACCTAAAGAGTTTAATACATTTTTATAAGCAGTGACACCTAGGATGGAGTAACTGAAAAGATCATCTTGTGCTCTCACTTATATTTCTTCTTTGGTGAGCTTTTCTCAGCCTATCTGACTCCAATGCAGATTCAATGACACTCAGGACCTTTTTGTTTGTTTTAGGCCAAAAACATCCATCCATTCTTAATTCTACAATACTAAGAGTAGGAATAAACTTATAGACCATTTTTTATTTTAATGTTATTTTTACAGGTGGATAAGCTGAGACTCAGAAATGGATAAAATGATGGATAAAAGTCAGTTAAGCATCTGCCTTCAGCTCATGTCATGGTCTCAGAATCCTGGGATTGAACTCAGCAGGGAGCCTACTTCTTCCTCTCCCTCTGCTGCTCCCCTTGCTTGTGCTCTCTCTCTGGCTGTCTCTCAAATAAATAAATAAATAAATAAATCTTAAAAAAGAAAAAAAGAAATGGATAAAATTAGGCTCAGATAGGTGAAATAACTGATAGGAAGTTAGCAACAGAGCCAGCATTATAATCTAGCTTTTCTGACTCCCAGAAAAATGTTTTCTGTCACAGAACTACTCTTCTTGTTTTATGGGATATTTCTTGGGTAAAATAGCAACTCCTGTAATAGGTTGCTCTACATTCTATGGTTTTTTTTGAACACTGTACACAAGAATGAATGTCAAAGACCTCCTAGCCCAAGACTCCCATTTTATAGATGAGTGATCAGAGGCTTAGAGAGGTTTCCTCATCTACTCATTTAGTTCTCAAAATGTCATAGCTTCTTCACCCTTCCATTTTCTGTTTCTGTACCTTTCATTATACACTCAACTCTCTTCTCTGATTTTACTTTCCACTTCCTCATAGGAACATGAAATGCAAGACTTCCTTACATACTGTATGAAGAAAATACAAGAAAACTTGTATTAAAAAAATCTAAAAGGAAAGTTATCTGCTGGGTCCCAGTGTGAATTTATAATTACAGCATCATAAATTGTGTTTAAACATTGTTGTCCTAATGACTCCACTGCTAAAATTTTCATTCAGGTCCTCTGAATAGCCACATAACTTTAGGAGGACACTGTCAACAAAGTCTATAATGTGAATGGTGTCCCTACTATCTGCAGTTCACAACCTGAATAACCTTAAATGATAGTCCTGTTTTCATTCATCTCACATATCCAGACCTGTATAGCTCTTTTAATACTACCACAGCAAGAAGTTGAAATGAATCATGTTTTACTTTCCTGTCATCCTTTTTTTTTTTTAAAGATTTTATTTATTTATTCATGACAGAGAGAGAGAGAGAGAGAGAGAGAGGCAGAAGGAGAAGCAGGCTCCCAAGGAGCAGGGAGACCGATGCGGGACTCGATCCCAGGACCCTGAGATCATGACCTGAGCCGAAGGCAGACGCTTAACCATCTGAGCCACCCAGGCGGCCTCCTGTCATCCTTTTAAATCTGTGAACAGCAATATTTAGCCCCATGAGTCTATCAAAACTTGAAATTAGTGTGGTTTTGGTCACTCATTTATTTCAAGGGCATTCACATCAACAGATGTGGTAATGATGACAGTGATAATAGAACTCCATAACAGAAAACTATCTGTGAAATAATGCTGTAGGAGTTTCAAAGCAACAGTGGTTAGAACTAGTTATTTCTAAGAACCATGCCTGTTGCCTTTATTTTACTCTATACTACAAGCTTTCAGAAGAATTGAATGCTTGAAAGCCTGTCTTGTTTTATTAGTTATCCTTCCACCTAGAGTTTTAAACTTAGAGCCAAGAACATAGAAATGACTAGTTGACTATTCAAGATTTATGTTTCCCTCCCATAGTATAGATTTGTTGCTGAGAAGTGTCTGCATAGCCACAGACTATTCCCAGGCCCCTTACATTCAGATGGGACCATATGACTAGATCTAGCTAATGAGATGGAAACAGACATTTATGTGTATTACTTCTAGGCAAAAAAAAAAAAAAAAAAGGTTAAGTATCCAATATTTTCTCCCCTTTCTGTGATGATCTTGTGGGGGGCAGCACTAAAGATTGTGGGATCTTAAGATAGAAGAATCCTGGATCCTGATCACGTCATAATAAGTACTTAATGAACGCCCATGAAAATTCGCTTTGGAAAAGAATAATCTTCAGCTATCTTTCTCTGAGATTTTTAAGATTTTGTTTCTTAAGGGATCTTAACCAGGATCTAACACAATGACTTGCACATAGCAGACACTCAAATATTTGTTGAATGAATAAAATTAGTGCATATCTTTGTCTATTAATCTCATTCAGTGCCTGTTTGGGTTATAGAATGGTAGGCTATGGACTGACTGCAGTCTTAGGGAAGCTTACCAATCCACCAGACATGATAGCAAGACTATATAAATCGAAGACTAGACTTCAAAAGAAGTAACACAAAGAAACAAAATCCATGGGATTCTTGTTTCAGTGATTTATGATATGATTTTAGGCAAGTGGCTCAATGCCAGAGAATTCTACTTTGAGAAATGAGAGAGTGAAGAGGAAGAAATACAGGAGACAAATAAAATTAGAGTTGAGAGAATTGAGGATTTTTAAAAGCCTACACTCCTACAGTTAGAGATCATAATAATGTTTTAAATCATTATATTTATTATTCAGTACAATTTCCATAATAGAGTAAAATTCCCCAAAAGCACTGGATCTGAAAATCCCAACTATTTGACATTTGGTTTGTACATATCCTAGAAAATTCTGTTGATCAACTACTGAGGCTGTCTCTGCTAACTGCACATGTAGAACTTGTAATACCGAGAATATAACACAGAAGTCTATCATCTGGCATAGTCCTGTCCAGAACTCAGCCAGAGTACTACATTTCTAGATTATTGGGTGTTACTCTACAGATAACCCCAATACCATAATTTTTGAAGCTTAAAAATATATATTTACAAAAATCCTCAACAAAATATTAGCAAACTGAATTCAACAATACATTTAAAGGATCATACACCATGATCAAATGAGATTTATTCCAGGGATGCAAGGATGGCTCAACATTCATAAATCTGCATGATATACCACATAAACAAAATGAAAGCTAAAAACCATATGATCTCAATAGTAGCAGAAAAAGCATTTGGTAAAATTCAACATCCATTTATGATAACAACTTTCAACAAAGTGGGTATAGATGGAATGTACTCAACCTAATAAAGACCACATATAACAAGCTCACAGTTAACATTATACCCAATGGTGAAAAGCTGAAAGCTTTTCCTCTAAGATCAGGAACAAGACAAAGATGCCTACTCTCACAACTTATATTTAGTATAGTATTGGAAGTCCTAGCCAGACCAATTAGGCAGGAAAAAGAAATAAAAGGCATCCAATTACTTAAAAAAAAGTACAACTGTCACTGTTTGTAGATGACATGATTTTATGTGTAGAAAAGCCAAGAGACTCCACAAAAAAACTGTTAGAATAAATGAATTCAGTAAAGTTGCAGGATACGAAAATCAATATACAAAATTCTATACACTAAGAATGAACTATCAAAAAAGAAAAATTAAGAAAATAATCACAATTATAACTGCAACAACAAGAATAAAATACTTAGGAATAAATTTAACCAAGGAGGTGAAGGACCTGTACACTGAAAACTATGCCATAGGCTAAAGAAAATGAACAATACACAAATGGAAAGATATTCCATGCCCAAGGATTAGAAGAATATTGTTAAAATGTCCATACTCCCCAAAGCAATCTACAGATTCAAGGCAATCCCTATCAAAATTCCAATGACGAGTAACAGCCTTTTCCCAGGCCCATGGGTCTTCATCTGCTCACCAGAAACATATTATGTTTTTGGAGGAGCAAGATGGCAGAGGAGTAGGAGACCTAGTTTTGTCTGGTCCCAGGAATTCAGCTAGATAGGGATCAAACCATTCTGAACACCTACGAACTCAAAAGGAGATCAAAGAAAAGAATAGCAGCAACTCTCTGAACAGAAAAGCAACCACTTTCTGGAAGCAGGGACCCAACAAGCGGCAGATCTGGGGAGACTCCCCTTCCTCCCTTGGGAGGAGTGGCACGGGAGCGCACCACAGGGATCTGCTGGGTTTGGAGACTCCACACGGGGTTGTGTGCCAGAGACAGAAACGCTTGGTCACAGGCCAGGAGAGCACGGAGTGCGGCCAGAGACTGGGGAGACGGGAGTGACTGACTTTTCTCTGGGGGCTCACTGAGGAGTGGGGCCCCGAGTTCTCAGCTCCTCCAGGGCGGAGATTGGGAGGACGCCATTTTCACTCTCATCCTCCAAAGCTGTACGGAAAGCTTGCAGGGAACAAAAGCTCCCGAGAGCAAACCCAAGCAGATTACTTAGCCCGGCCCGGCAAGGGCGGGGCAATTCCGCCTCCAGCAAAGACATTTGGGAACCACGGCAACAGGCCCCTCCCCCAGAAGATCAGTGAGAACTGCCAGACAAGACCAAGTTTACCGATCAATGAGAATGGCAGAACTCTAGCACTAGGGGGATACTGCACATAGAATCCATGGCTTTTTCCCCATGATTCTTTAGTCTTTCAAAGTTAATTTAAAAAATTTTTTTTCTTTTTCTTTTTGAATTTTTCTTTTCCCCTTTTTCAACCAACATGGTATCCATCCCTTTTTTTAAAAAAAATCTTATTTTTCATTTTTAGAGTCATATTCTATTCCTTCATAGTAGTTAACCTTATTTTTGGTATATATATTATAATATATATATACCAAAACTTATATATATATAAGTTATTCTCTCTTTAAAATTTTGGGATACAGATTCTTCTAACAGACCAAAATATACCCTAAATTTCTAGTGTATGACTTTGTTCTAGTCTCCTGCCTGATCACATTCTCTCCCTTTCTTTTTTTAAATCCTCTTCTTTCTTTTTTCAACCAACTTATCTTATCAATCCCTTTTATAAAATCCTTTATAATTTTCATCTTTACAGTCATATTCCATCCCTTCAGTGTATTTACCCTTATTTTTCTACATATATAAGCTTTTCTTTCTTTAAAATTTTGGGAGGCACTTTCTTCTAACAGACCAAACTACACCCAAAATCTAGTGTGTGGCACTGATCTATGCACCAGTCTGATCATATTTGATCATAGTCTGTTTTTTTTGTTAGTTTGTTTTTTTATCTTTTTCTTTTTTCTTTCTTTTCCCCCAGTTTCAGGTCTCTTCTGATTTGTTTAGTGTATATTTTTCTCGGGTCATTGTTACCCTGTTAGCATTTTGTTCTCTCAGTCATCTATTCTCCTCTGGACAAAATGACAAGATGGAAAAAATCACCTCAACAAAAAGAACAAGAGGCAGTACCGACTGCCAGGAACCTGATCAATATGGACATTAGTAAGACGTCGGAACTAGAGTTCAGAATGACGATTTTAAAGATACTAGCTGCGCTTGAAAAAAGCATGGAAGATATTAGAGAAACCCTTTCTGGAGAAATAAAAGAACTAAAATCTAACCAAGTAGAAAACAAAAAGGCTATTAATGAGGTGCAATCAAAAATGGAGGCTCTAACTGCTAGGATAAATGAGGCAGAAGAGAGAATTAGCGATATAGAAGACCAAATGATGGAAAATAAAGAAGCTGAGAAAAAGAGAGATAAACAACTACTGGATCACGAGGGCAGAATTTGAGAGATAAGTGATAACATAAGATGAAACAATATTAGAATAATTGGGATCCCAGAAGAAGAAAGAGAGAGAGGGGCAGAACGTATATTGGAGCAAATTATAGCAGAGAACTTCCCTAATTTGGGGAAGGAAGCAGGCATCAAAATCCAGGAGGCACAGAGAACCCCCCCCTCAAAATCAGTAAAAATAGGTCAACACTCCGACATCTAATAGTAAAACTTACGAGTCTTAGAGACAAAGAGAAAGTCCTGAAAGTAGCTCGGGAGAAGAGATCTGTAACCTACAATGGTAGAAACATTAGATTGGCAACAGACCTATCCACAGAGACCGGGCAGGCCACAAAGGACTGGTAGGATATATTCAGAGCACTAAATGAGAAAAATATGCAGCCAAGAATACTCTATCCAGCTAGGCTGTCATTAAAAATAGAAGGAGAGAGAAAAAGCTTCCAGGACAAACAAAAACTAAAGGAATTTGCAAACATGAAACCAGCCCTACAAGAAATATTGAAAGGGTCCTCTAAGGAAAGAGAGAGCCTAAAAGTAACATAGACTGGAAAGGAACACAGACAATATACAGTAACAGTCACCTTACAGGCAATAAAATGCCACTAAATTCCTATCTTTCAATAGTTACCCCGAATGTAAATGGGCTAAATGCCCCAATCAAAAGACACAGGGTATCCGAGTGGATAAAAAAACAAGACCCATCGATATGCTGTCTGCAAGAGACTCAGTTTAGACCCAAAGACACACCCAGATTGAAAGTGAGGGGGTGGAAAACCATTTACCATGCTAATGGACACCAAAAGAAAGCTAGGGTGGCAATCCTTATATCAAATTAGATTTTAAACCAAAGACTGTAATAAGAGATGAGGAAGGACACTATATCATACTTAAAGGGTCTATCCAACAAGAAGATCTAACAATTATAAATATCTATGCCCCTAACATGGGAGCAGCCAATTAGATAACCCAATTAATAACAAAAGCAAAGAAACACATCGACAACAATACAATAATAGTGGGGGACTTTAACATCCCCCTCACTGAAATGGACAGATCATCTAAACAAAAGATCAACAAGGAAATAAAGACTTTAAATGACACACTGGACCAAATGGACTTCACAGATGTATTCAGAACATTCCATCCCAAAGCAACAGAATACACATTCTTCTCTAGTGCCCATGGACCATTCTCCAGAATAGATCACATCCTAGGTCACAAATCAGGTCTCAACCAGTACCAAAAGACTGGGATCATTCCCTGCATATTTTCAGGCCACAATGCTTTGAAACTAGAACTCAATCACAAGAGGAAAGTCGGAAAGAACTGAAATACATGGAGGCTAAAGAGCATCCTACTAAAGAATGAATGGGTCAACCAGGAAATTAAAGAAGAATGAAAAAAATTCACGGGAACAAATAAAAATAAAAACACAACTGTTCAGAATCTTTGGGATGCAGCAAAGGCAGTCCTAAGAGGAAAATATGTAGCAATACAAGCCTTTCTCAAGAAACAAGAAAGGTCTCAAGTACACAACCTAAGCCTACACCTAAAGGAGCTGGAGAAAGACCAGCAAATAAAGCCTAAACCCAGCAGGAGAAGAGAAATCATAAAGATCAGAGCAGAAATCAATGAAACAGGACAGTAGAACAGATCAACAAAACTAGGAGCTGGTTCTTTGAAAGAATTAACAAGATTGATAAACCTCTGGCCAGACTTATCAAAAAGAAAAGAGAAATGACCCAAATAAATAAAATCATGAATGAAAGAGGAGAGATCACAACCAACACCAAAGAAATACAAACAATTAAAAGAACATATTACGAGCAACTATATGCCAGCAAATTAGATAATCTGGAAGAAATGGATGCATTCCTAGAGATGTATCAACTATCAAAACTGAACCAGGAAGAAATAGAAAACCTGAACAGACCTATAACCACTAAGGAAATGGAAGCAGTCATCAAAAATCTCCCAACAAACAAAAGCCCAGGGCCAGATGGCTTCCCAGGGGAATTCTACCAAACATTTCAAGAAGAATTAATACCTATTCTTCTGAAACTGTTCCAAAAAATAGAAATGGAAGGAAAACTTCCAAACTCGTTTTATGAGGCCACCATTACTTTGATCCCCAAACCAGACAAAGACCCCATCAAAAAGAATTACAGACCAATATCCTTGATGAACATGGATGCCAATTCTCACCAAAATACTAGCCAATAGGATCCAACAGTACATTAAAAGGATTATTCACCATGACCAAGTGGGATTTATTCCTGGGCTGCAAGTTTGGTTCAACATCTGCAAATCAATGTGATACAAAACATTAGTAAAAGAAAGAACAAGAGGGGCGCCTGGGTGGCTCAGTTGGTTAAGCGACTGCCTTCGGCTCAAGTCGTGATCCTGGAGTCCCTGGATCGAGTCCCGCATCGGGCTCCCTGCCTCGGCGGGAAGCCTGCTTCTCCCTCTCCTGCTCCCCCCTCTTGTGCTCTTTCTCTCTCTCACTCT
Organism: Mirounga angustirostris; assembly: GCF_029215605.1. Taxonomy (NCBI): domain Eukaryota; kingdom Metazoa; phylum Chordata; class Mammalia; order Carnivora; family Phocidae; genus Mirounga; species Mirounga angustirostris. The sequence goes on from NW_026991709.1 coordinate 126,258,171, forward strand.
CTCTCAAATAAATAAATAAAATCTTTAAAAAAAAAAAAAAAAAGAAAGAACAAGAACCATATGATCCTCTCAATAGATGCAGAAAAAGCATTTGACAAAGTACAGCATTCTTTCTTGATCAAAACTCTTCAGAGTATAGGGATAGAGGGTACATACCTCAATATCATAAAAGCCATCTATGAAAAACCCACAGCGAATATCATTCTCAATGGGGAAAACTGAGAACTTTCCCCCTAAGGTCAGAAACATGGCAGGGATGTCCACTATCATTACTGCTATTCAACATAGTACTAGAAGTCCTAGCCACAGCAATCAGACAACAAAAAGAAATCAAAGGCATCCAAATTGGCAAAGAAGAAGTCAAACTGCCACTCTTTGCATATGATATGATACTTTATGTGGAAAACCCAAAAGACTCCACCTAAAACTGCTAGAACTCACACAGGAATTCAGTAAAGTGGCAGGATATAAAATCAATGCACAGAAATCAGTGGCATTCCTATACACCAACAACAAGACAGAAGAAAGAAAAATTAAGGAGTCGATCCCATTTACAATTGCACCCAAAACCATAAGATACCTAGGAATAATTCTAACCGAACAGGGAAAGACTCTGTACTCAGAAAACTATAAAATACTCATGAAAGAAATTGAGGAAGACACAAAGAAATGGAAAAACATTCCATGCTCATGGATTGAAAGAACAAATATTGTGAAGATGTCAATGCTACCTAGAGCAATCTACACATTTAATGCAATACCTATCAAAATACCATCAACTTTATTCAAAGAAATGGAACAAATAATCCTAAAATTTGTATGGAACCAGAAAAGACCCTGAATAGCCAGAGGAATGTTGAAAAAGAAAAGCAAAGCTGGTGGCATCACAATTCCGGACTTCAAGCTCTATTACAAAGCTCTAATCATCAAGACAATATGGTACTAACACAAAAACAGACACACTGATCAATGGAACAGAATAGAGAGCCCAGAAATGGACCCTCAACTCTGTCGTCAACTAATCTTCGACAAAGCAGGAAACAATGTCCAATGGAAAAAAGACAGTCTCTTTAACAAATGGGGTTGGGAAAATAGGACAGCCAATGCACAAGAATGAAACTGGACCATTTCCTTACACCACACACAAAAATAGACTCCAAATGGTTGAAAGACCTCAATGTGAGACAGGAGTCCATCAAAATCCTAGAGGAGAATACAGGCAGCAACCTCTTTGACCTCAGCCGCAGCAACTTCTTCCTAGAAACATTGCCAAAGGCAAGGGAAGCAAGGGCAAAAATGAACTATTGGGACTTCATCAAGATAAAAAGCTTTTGCACAGCAAAGGAAACAGTCAACAAAACCAAAAGACAACTAAAAGAATGGGAGAAGATATTTGCAAATGACATATCAGATAAAGGGCTAGTATCCAAAATCTATAAAGAACTTATCAAATTCAACACCCAAAGAACAAACGATCCAATCAAGAAATGGGCAGAAGACATGAACAGACATTTTTCCAAAGAAGACATCCAAATGGCCAACAGACACATGAAAAAGAGCTCAACATTGCTCGGCATCAGGGAAATCCAAATCAAAACCTCAATGAGATACCACCTCACACCATTCAGAATGGCTAAAATTAACAAGTCAGGAAATGACAGATGTTGGTGGGGATGTGGAGAAAGGGGAACCCTCCTCCACTGTTGGTGGGAATGCAAGCTGGTGCAGCCACTCTGGAAAACAGTATGGAGGTTCCTCAAAAAGTTGAAAATAGAGCTGCCCTATGACCCAGCAATTGCACTACTGGGTATTTACCCCAAAGACACAAATGTAGGGATCCGAAGGAGTACATGTACCCTGGTGTTTATAGCAGCAATGTCCACAATAGCCACTCTTTTCTCTGTGGAAAGAGCCAAGATGTCCATCGACAGATGAATGGATAAAGAAGATGTGGTATATATATATAGAATGGAATATTATGCAGCCATCAAAAGGAATGAGTCTTGCCATTTGGAGTGATGTGGATGGAACTGGAGGGTGTTATACTGAGGGAAATAAGTCAATCAGAGAAAGACATGTATCATATGATCTCACTGATATGATGAATTCTTAATCTCAGGAAACAAACTGAGGGTTGCTGTAGTGGTGGGGGGTGGGAGGGATGGGGTGGCTGGGTGATAGACATTGGGGAGGGTGTGTGCTATGGTGAGCGCTGTGAATTGTGTAAGACTGTTGAATCACAGACCTGTACCTCTGAATGAAATAATACATTATATGTTAAAAAAAAAAAAAAAAAAAGAACTACCATATGATCCAGCAATTCCACTTCTAGGTGTTTACCTAAAGAAATGAAAACAATAATTTGAAAAGATATATGCTGAAGAAGATAGCAGGAAGGGGAAATTGGAGGGGGAGATGAACCATGAGAGACTATGGACTCTGAGAAACAAACTGAGGGTTCTTGAGGGGAGGGTAGTGGGGGGATGGGTTAGCCTGGTGATGGGTATTAAAGATGGCACATACTGAATGGAGCACTGGGTGTTACACACAAACAATGAATCATGGAACACTACATCAAAAACTAATGATGTAATGTATGGTGATTAACATAATAAAATAAAAAAATTTTAAAAATAAAATCATATTATATTAAGAAAAATTCCAATGACATTTTTTATAGAAAATCTAAATTTTGTATAGAACCACAAAATACCTCAAATATCTTGAGAAAGAACAAAACTGGAGGCATCATGCTCCCTGATTTCAAACTATGTCACAAACCTATCATCATCAAAATCGTATGGTATTGGCATAAAAACAGACATATAGATTAATGGAACAGAATAGGAAGCCCAGAAGTAAACCCACACCCATATGGTCATTTAATTTATGACCAAGGAACCAAGAACATACAGTGGGGAAAGGACACTCTCTTCAATAAATGGTGTTGGGAAAATGGGGCAGCCACATACAAAAGAATGAAATTAGACTACTATCTTACACCATACACAAAAATTAACTCAAAATGGATTAAGGACTTGAATGTAAGACCTAAAAGCATAAAACTCATAGAAGGAAACATAGGTGGTAAGCTCCTTGATGTTGATCGTGGCAGTGTTATTTTGGATCTGACTCTAAAAGCAACGGCAACACAGCAAAAATAAACAAGTGGAACACCACCAAACCAAAAAGCTTCTGCACAGCAAAGGAAATCATCAACAAAATGAAGACAACATATGGAATAGAGAAAAAAAACCCTGCAAACCATGTATAAGGGGTTAATATCCAAAATATATAAAGAGCTCACAAAAGAGCAAAAACCAATCTGATTGGGGTGCCTGGGTGGTTCAGTCAGTTAAGTGCCTGCCTTCAGCTTAGGTCATGATCCCAGGGTTCTGGGATCAAGTCCTGCATCAGGCTCCCTGCTCAGCAGGGAGTCTGCTTCTCCCTCTCCCTCTGCCCCTCCCCTCTGCTCATGTTCTCTCTCACTCTCTTTCTCTCAAAATAAATAAAATCTTTTAAAAAATCTGATTTAAAAATAGGCAGATCTGAATAGACATTTTTCCAAAGAACACATAAAGAGGTCAACAAGCACATGAAAAATGTTCAACATCACTAATCACTGGGAAAATGCAAATCAAAACAACAATGAGAGATAACCTCACACCTGTTAGAATGGCTATTACCAAAAAGACAAGAAATAACAAATGTTGGCAAGGATATGCAGAACAGGGAACCCTGTATATTGCCAGTGGCAATGTCAATTGGTGCAGTTACTATAGAAGACAGTAGGGGGCTTTTCAAAAAATTAAAAATAGAACTACCATATGATCCAGCAATTCCACTTCTAGGTGTTTACCTAAAGAAATGAAAACAATAATTTGAAAAGATATATGCTGACCCATCTTCATGGTAGCATTATTTATAATAGCCAAGATATGGAAATGACCTAAGTGTCCATCAATGAATAAATGGATTAAGAAGATACACCACACACACACACACACACACACACACACACACACACACACAGGAATACTATACAGCCATAAAAATGAAATGGAATCTTGCCATTTGCCACGAATAGACCTTGAGGGCATTATGCTAGGTGAAATATGTCAAACAGAGAAAGATAAATACTCTATGATATCTCTTACATGTGGAATCTAAAAAAACAAAAGAAACAAAACCAAACAAAAACCAAGCCCATTGATAGAACAGACTGATGGTTGCCAGAGAGGAGCAGGGGTGGAGGGTAAGCAAAATGGGTGAAGGGGATGAAAAGGTACAAACTTCTAGTTATAAAGTAAGTCATGGAGATGTAATGTACATCATGGTGACTATGTTACTAATACCGTATTGCATATTTAAAAGTTGCTAAGAGATAAGTCTTAGAAGTCCTCATCACAAGAAAAAAAATTTTTGTAAGTATGTATGGTAACTAGATTATTGTGATACTTTTACAATGTATACAAATATTGACTCATTATGTTGTACAACTAAAACTAACATAATGTTATATATTAATTACAAAAAAAAAAAAGACAAAAAGGGAAAACGACAGGGACAAGACAAAAAAACAAAGACAAGCCTGCAAAGCAGCTAGAACTGGAGCCAGAAAGACTTTCCTGAGGAATGGACAAGGACAGTCAGATTAAGAGATACCATGGGATCAGTAGTGGTGATGTGGGTCAGCAAGAAGTTATGGCAATCACTGCAACACCAAACAGTACCAACAGCACCAACCGACAAACTGCTGCCAAGGGCTCTTCCTCATTTAGGAGAGTGCATCTGGAGGACTTCCCTTTTGAACTATGATTAACTCCTAAGTTTCTAATACATAAGAGACCAGAAGCTCAAAGAGTATGATGCTAGACTTGATTCAATTAAGCATATGGAAGAATAAAATAACTAACTTATACTCAAAAGGATTATGGAAGAATACATACCTATAATACATAAGGAGAAAGATGATGTCTTTTTCTGCCACTTTCTAGCTGTGTGACCTTAAGTATTATAACCTTTCTGAGTTTCAGTCCTCTCTTTTGCAAAACTGGGTTATCCAGATAGTTATGAGGATTAAATAAAACAGTGAATGTGAAAAAATACATGTAACTCTTACCTGACATCATACACAAAAATCAACTCAAAATGGATTAAAGCCTTAAACATAAGACCTGAAACCATAAAAATTCTAGAAGGAAACACAGGGAAAAACTCATTGACATCTATCTTAGCAATGATTTTTTTTTTTTAATTTGACACCAAAACTAAAGGCAACAAAAGCAAAAATAAACAAATGGGACTACATCACGTTTAAAAGCTTCTGCACAGTAAAGGAAACCATCAACAAAATGAAAAGGCAACCTACAGAATGGGAAAAAATATTTGTGAACCATATATCTGATAAGGGGTTAATATCCAAGATATATAAATAACTCCAATTACTCAAAAGGAAAAACATACAATTAAAAATGAAAGAGGAATTGAAAGACATTTTTATTTTTTTAAAAATATTTTATTTATTTATTTGACACAGAGAGCAAGAGAGAACACAAGGAGGCAGAGCAGCAGACAGAGAGAGGGAGAAGCAGACTCTCCGCTGAGCGGGGAGTCTGATGCGGAACTCGATCCCAGGACCCTGGGATCATGACCTGAGCCTAAGGCAGACGCTTAACTGACTGAGCTACCGAGGTGCCCCTGAATAGACATTTTTCTAAAGAAAATATACAATGGACAATAGGTAAATGAGAAGGTCCTCAAGATTACTATCCTTAGAGAACTGTAAATCAAAATTGTAATGAGATATTACCACATGCCTGTTAGAATGGCTAGCATCAAAAAGATGAGATAACAAGTGTTGGCAAGGATGTAGAGAAAAGGGAACCTTGGTGCACTGCTGGGGGGACTGCAAATTAGTACAGCCACTGGACAACAGTATAGAGGTTCCTCAAAAAGTTTAAAATAGAACTACCATACGATTCAGCAATCCCACTCCTATGTATATACCAAAGGAAACAAAATTACTGTCAAAGAGAGATCTGTATCTTCATGTTCATAGCAGCATTATTTACAATAGCCAAGACATGGAAACAACCTAAGTGTCCACTGATAGATGAATGAATAAAGAAAATGTAGTGTGTGTGTGTAATGGAATACTATTCAACCATAAAAAAAGAAATCTTGCCATTTGCAAAAACATGGATGAAATAGGGCATTATGCTAAGTGAAATAAGTGATACAGAAAAAGAAAAATACTGTATGATCTCACTTCTATGTGGAATCTAAAAAAAACCCAAAATAACTAAACTCATAGTAAAAGAGATCAGATTTATGGTTACCAGAGGTAGGGGTGGGGGAATTGGATATATGTGGTGAAAGGTACAAACTTCCAGTTATAAGAGAAATAAGTAGGGGGGACGTAATGCACATGATGACTATAATTATCCCTTCTGTATAATATATTTGAAAGTCACTAAGACAATAAACCCTAAAAGTTCTCATCATGAGGAAAAAAACTTTTTTCTTTTGTATCTATATGAGATGATGGAGGTTAAATAAACTTATTATGGTAATTATTTTGCAATATATGAAAGTCATTATATTGTGCACCTTAAACTTACACAGAGTTATATGTCAATTATATCTCAATAAAACTAAAAGTTAAAAAATAGGCAGAGGAACTGATAGACATTTTTCCAAAGATGACATACAGATAGCCAATAGGGAATCTACAGAATGGGAAAAGATGGTCAATATCACTAATCATCAGGGAAACACAAATCAAAATCATAATGAAATAACATCTCACACCTGTTAGATTGGCTATCATCAAAAAGACAAGAGATAACAAGTGTTGGCAAGGATGCAGAAGAAAGGGAACCCTTGTGCACTGATGGTAAGAATGTACATTGATATAACCATGATGAAAAACAGTATGGAGATTCCTCGAAAAATTAAAAATAGTATTATCATGTGATTGATGCAGCAACCCCATTTTTGGGTATATATCCAAAGAAAATGAAAATAGGATCTCAAAGAGATATCTGCGCTCACATGGTCACTGCAGCATTATTCACAATAGCCACATTATGGAAACAACCTGTCAATGGATAAATGGATAAAGATGTGGAATTATTCCTTGGATTATTATTCAGTCACAAGAAAGGACATCCTATTCTTTGTAACAACATGGTATTTTGCTAAGTGAAATAGGTCAGACAAAGAATGATAAATACTGTATGATCTCACGTACTTGTAGAATCTAAAAAAGCTGAACTCATAGAAACAGATTAGAATGATGGTTACCAGGGTCAGAGGGTGGGGTGGGGGAAATGAGGAGATGTTGGTCCGAGACTACAAACTATAAAAGTGTGAAATCAATACACTGTACACCTTAAACTCACACAATGGTATATGCCAATTATATCTCAATAAAGCTGGAAAAAATACATGTAACTACTATATTTTTCATAAATAAAATGTTTTTTACTATACACATGATAGTCACTTAAATTACCATATTCAGACAATTTTAAATCTCTTTATTCCTTAATGTGAAGAAAATTTATTCACTTACAAAATTTAAATTAAAATGATGCTGCTTCCTATAGTTGGGTTCCTATGAACAGACCTCTCAAATGTCATCAGTTATGGGATAAAGATGATCAGGGTTATCCTAGTGGCATCTAAGTAACCACGGCAACAGCTAAGACCCAATAGTTGATGTCATTATTGTAGGAGTCCCTGATGAACTTGAAAACTCATCACTAAGGTCTGGCTGCACCCTTAACCCTGCCTTTTTTTATATAAATAATTCAGTATTAATGGATAGATCCATTGTACGATAGTGTTTTGACTTTTAGATTCAGAAAATTTAACAAACTTTGTTATTCAACCAGTGGCCTACTGGCCACTTGATTCAATTTAAGCTTTTCATCTTCTTCCTCTTCCATTTCTTTTTTTAAAGATTTTATTTATTTATTTGACAGAACGAGAGAGCAGGAGAGCACTAGCAGTGGAAGGGGCAGAGGGAGAGGGAGAAGAAGGCCCCCTGCCGAGCAGGGAGCCCGATGTGGGGCTCGATCCCAGGACCCTGGGATCATGACCTGAGCCGAAGGCAGTTGCTTAAACAACTGAGCCACCCAGGTGCCCCTTCCTCTTCCATTTCTTAAGACACCTTTGGTTTCTGATACACTCACTGCCCCAAACCTCCTGTTAAAATTCACCCAAAATGTCCATTTGTGCAGTTAGCACATGGCCTCAGTGATTGAACAACACGATTTTACGAGATATATCAAATCATCATTTGCCAAACCACTGGAATTTTAAGACTACCACATGCTGGGCTTGTGGGGACTTTTATTCTATTATGGAAATTGTACTGAATAGGATATATAACAACTTAAAACTGTCCACATCATTATGATCTCTAATTATAGAATTAGGGGTCACTTAAAAAAATCCTTCTTCTTCTCAGCCCTAATTTTCTCTTTCCCATTTTCCTCCTCTTTCTATGACCTTCTACTACCCTGATCTCATTTCATTTCTTCATAATAATTCTAGACACACTTATGATCCCTTTTCTAATTCCTTGTATTCCTTTATCTGTATTCTTAATTCTTTGTTACTCTGGGACCCTAAGCTTATGCAAAATATTTTTGTTTCTTCCATGTTGGACTCCCCCACTGGATCATATCCTTCTGAGGAAACAAAGAGCAAAACAGATTTCTTCACCAGTCCCATGGCCATATTTTGCATTTTTTCCCTCTTAAAATACTGTAAATACTGAAGGAAAATGAGCTGTGTTGGATGAGCTTGGCAGTAAGGCAATGATAGCCCCTTGGCAATGAACCTGTGATGATGTGAAAGAAGAACCAACACCGGGCTGGAGAATAGGAGCTGGAGACAAATACTCAGCTATAGACAATGCTGCTGTTGAGAACCTGGCAAGTCCAATAGGCTGTGTAGTATCTGCCTTAGTCTGGATAGGTGAAGAGAGCTCAGTTGTGGGGTTGAACCAATACCCCAAACTTAAGGCCAAGTCAGCTTCCCTGTCACAGCTCTGGGTGATCAGTTTGTTGAGGCAAGGCCCTCAGTGCTTAGGATTTATGGAAAAGAGAATTCAGTTCCCTAATGGAAAACGCTGATAGGAGCTTAGTAGGCAATCCTACTATATATAGTAGGGGTGTGTGTGTGTGTGTGTGTGTGTGTGTGTGTGTGTGTGTGTATGGTATATATATGGAGGCAGGGTTCTAGTGTCCAAAGAAACTGGAGTGCCAGATAGAGAAACAAAGGCAGAAGTCCAAGGTTGGGCAAGGAAGGAGACAACAGGTGAGGCCCTCAGAAACAGCAGCAGGGCCTGTGGGGGAGGAACGCTGTGGTAAGGACCCAGGAAGTGACAGTAAAAACTTCAGTTCATATCCTTCATGCTCAGAGTATTCCCTAGTTTTTTTTTTTTTCCTACAACTTCCTCAAAGCTTTTCTATAATTAACCATAGCATGAGTGAAACAGTTTAAGGGTTGCCATCCCCTGCCCTTTTGCTGCTCTGATGTAGCCCAATAGTTTGCCATCTCTATTTACTTCCTGAGCTCCTTGTCACTCTTTGATGAACAATGGGGCTGTCCCATTACTGTCTCTTCCTCCTGTCACATCAGCTGTTGAACAAGACATAAGTGCCATGACTAGAACATCAGACTCAACACAAATTGTTAATGTTTCATTTGGCACTGTGAAGGAGATGTCACAGTTATCCATGCTTCCTATCTGGTCTTTTCCACCTCTATCTACTCTCACATATCCAGATGGTACCCAGAATACACAACTGGATGAGGAGGAGGACTGGCAGCACCCTGAAACATCTCTATCATTTGACAGCCCCATCAGCAACCATGTGATGGTAGGAGCTTTCAATCATAGCAGGGGTCGATGCAACATCCTCTGAGGGGTAGATGATGGCAAATTTAATTCAAGAAACAAGTGGGATGTATACTGGGAGCCAGATTTCTTTTCCCATCCTTTTTCACAGTTGCTATGATAATCTAAGACTTCTAAAAATAAAGCCATAAGGATGGCACAACCAGAGCTTGCTAACTAAGAAATAATGAGGCTAAATGAACTACAGATTCATCAGCTTATAAAAGGAATGGCCCAGTGCCTCAATGGGTTGCAACATTTCTTTCCCCAATATTACCCAGCCAATATCTGACTTGGGAGCCAATACTTTTATCCTGCTACAGTTTATTTCTTTAAGCAGACCCAGAAATGGGTGTTGGTGGACAAAAAAACTAAAACAAAACCACCCAACCACCAAAGCTGCTAAAACAAAATGAGGCATACTGCAAGGGAAAGGCTGGAGTTCACTGACTGAAGTTGAAAAACTCCAAGAAGAAACACACACTCAGATGGAAAAACTACCCTCACTGGGTCTCACAGTTTTCCCATTGCAAGGACTGTGACTTAGGTAAAATGGGAGGCTGTGGCATTCTGGAAAAGATATGAACTTGGAGTAAGTACAGTTGGGTCCAAGTTCCTTGTAGGATCTTGAACACAACACTTGGCTTCCTTGGGTTTCCATTTCCTTCATGGCAACACGGCGACACAAATGATGCCTATCAATAGGGTTGCCAGGATGATGAAAGGCATTTGGGATAGGAAAACACTTTATGAAGTATAAAAGGCTTGTTTTCATCACTTCCTTTGAATATAGTGCTGGTTATGGGGACTAATCATTGTCTCCACGTCTGGAACCAATTAAAACATATATAGAGGAGTCAGAAGTTAGATCAAAAGTCATCTTTATTACTAGTCAAACTGGATTTATTACTAGTTAAGCTGGCTTCTTACTATATCTTATAACACACTATCTTCTTTACATCTTCTGTACTGTCTTGGTCATACTATAAGCTTCTGGAGAGTAGAGATTATGCCTCATATCTCTGTATCCCCAGAATTTTCCACAGAGCCATACATGTAGCAGACACTCTGATAAAGGATCACATTAATCATGTTTGTACTACAGTTTCTGGGTGAAGCCTCTCTCTCTACTAGCCTGGGAGTTCTTGGAGGGAAGGGTTCATGTCCTTTCATTTCCTGTGCCTAGCATGATTCCTGGCATATAGTAGGTTCTTTATAAAAATGACTTGAAAGAAAATGAAAACAGAAGGGTACCAAATGTTCTAGTGCCACCCAGGGGTTGTACATAAGGAATTAAAGTAGGAAAGTATCCTAAGGATTCTTTTCATATAGCTTGTTCATTTGGGAAGATCTCTACTAGCAAACTGTGATTTGAGGATTTGAGATCATTTTCCCCGTGACAAACTTTAGCTTTTGTCTACTCATCAGGCACCCTGGCTATCTGGGAATCTGTACCCTGGATATCTCAATTAGAGTTACTCTGCTAATGTTCTTAGCAGAGAAAAACTGTCACTTGGTAATTAACTTAGAGCCATGACCAAAGACTGTGACATCTGATGTTTCAGTGTATAACGCTGACCCTTGTTCTTCTCCCAAGAGATCCACACACCATGAAGTAGTTTCCTTTCGGGTTGCTGCTGGAATCAGTTCACAGCACAATATCCAGGCCTCCTAGACAAATATAGGAAGACTGTGAGAAATAACATCTCTACTTCCTGCATCATTAAACTTCCTTGTAACTAAGGGAGATGCAGTGCTGCCAGGCTAGGATTGAAGCAGAGGTCAGAGTGTGATGGCATACAGAAGGAGTAGGGAATCTCAAAACACTATTCTAAGGAGTGATGATCCTTATTTCAGGGCCTTGCAGAGAATGAGGAAAAAAAAAAAGCCTTCCTGTACAGATAAACTTTGGATGCCTCCAGGGGCATAGGTGCAACTTGCAGCTCACTTAATAGCAGCTACCTGGGTGGGGCTGCTCTGGAGTCACACCCTCTGCTCTGTGTGATTCTCTTTGAGCTTTGAGAGAGGTACACATATGTGCACTCTGCTATGTTCAACCCTGGACTACATGTTCTCTGTGGACACTGGGAGAATCCCCTGATTTTGCCCTTCTAGAACAAATCAGAATAAAACAACTTTATTTTCAAAGTCTTAAAAGGATTCAGCAAGTCCTATTTCTTAACATGATGGTCAAGAAATTGGTGGTCTAGAAGCAATCCTTTATCCTGGCACAAGGCCCTGATGTTCTGCCTCAGTGGGCCTCACATGCCAGGCTCTGTACCACAGGGCTGATGCAGGGCAGGAAGGGCTAAACAACTTCAAAACTAGTCGCCTGGTACAGCAAATATAAACCTCTGCAGCCACTAGCATCTGTGGCATTGAGCAGTTGACGTGTTGTTAGTGTAACTGAGGAGCTGAATTTTAAAATTTAATTTTAACTAATTTAAATGTAAAAACTGACAAATAATTCAGTTATTAGAAAAATTTTAAGCATTGAATCTAATTTTTTAACTGTAAATTTTGTGAAATAAAAATGCAAATCAAGTACTTCTGACAAAATGCAGTGTCCAAATTGAGATGTGCTGTAAGTGCAAATTATACACAGGAAAAAAAGACCTTTGAAAAAAAGACCTGGTATGAAAAAAAAAAAGAAAGCAAATACTTCATTAATAATTTTTTATACTGACTACATGTTGAAATGAAAACGTTTTGGATATATTGGGTTAAATAAAGTGTATTATTAAAATTAATTTCACCAACTTTGTTTTGCTTTCGGAAAAATCTACTCGAAAATCTAAAATTGTGGCTTGTGTTCTAGGTCTATGGAACAGTGCTGATCTAGACCACAATTTCAATCCTCTCTACATGGAGTCTCACTTGACAATATAAACCACCCATGAAACCTACCCATTGTTCCTCTGTCCAGTCCATTCTATTTTAATGGCATGTTTGCTGGGGGTCTTCCATGTGATCGGCACTGTTCTATGCTGGGAATACAGCATGTTGGCTCTTAGCGGATATTCCAAATAGAGATGTAAACAATAACAAATAAAGTGCAAAAAGCCCCATCAGCCAACTCCATTGCTATGCAGAACTTAAACTAGGATAATGTAACGGAGAGAGACAGGTTATGAGGAAGTTGCTGCTGGGAGGAAGTCTGAACAGCAAGGAGCCAGGCATGACAGGGGAGGGGGAATGGCCCATTAAAGGCCCCAAGCAAGGAATAAGTTGGAATACTCGAGGAAGGAAAACAAAATTAGTGGGACTGGAGTACGGGGGTGGAAGGTGGTAAGAAAGGAGATCCTAGAATGAGCACTGCACCAGGAGTCTGTGAAGCCATGTTAAAGCCTCTGCCCTCACATCAACTAGGTTTAGATCTTGGACAAGTTATCCTCTTAAGATAGCACTAGTTTCCTCATCTGTTAAATGGGGTGGCAATTACTAAAGGAACTTGCTTTCAATTCTGAAAACATATGATTTTATGATTTTTCCATATATCCTATTTTTTAAAAAAGGTTTATTTATTCGAGAGAGTGCGAGAGAGCACAAGCAGGGTGGAGAGGTAGAGGGAGAAGCAGACTCCCCGTTTAGCAGGGAGCCTGATGTGGGGCTCAATCCCAGGGCTCTGGGATCTTGACCTGAGCCAAAGGCAGATGCTTAACCAACAGAGCCACCCAGGCGCACCTTTCCATATATTCTAAAGAATAAAAATCCTGTCTTGGAAAAATGAAAGAAAGGAAGCAAATGGAAATATCCTGACCTTTAATTCCTTTCACGATTTAGCAATTGCTTATATGATGCCTTCCCTTCTTCTTCCCCTTCCCGTTCTATTTTTTTTTTTATTTTAAAGAAAATGAAAATCATTTGATATTTACCCAACTCATTCTCATACAGTATCAAAGGGTAAACTCCTTGTCTAAGGGCTCCTTGTCTAAGAACTCCTTGTCTAAAGGCTCAAGGTCTGCTTCTAAGGAGCCCAATCCAAGACACTCAACAAAAGATAAATGAATGTCCTGACAGTATCAGATAAACTTTTTGAGTGAAATACGGGACATTTTTTCCCCCTATGGAATTTTTATAGCTAAGCTATTTAAATAAGAATTAGATTTTTTTAGCTCAATTGTTTTATGTTTACTACAGGTTAAAATAACAATAAGATATCAATGAAATAATGTGACTGTATTTGTCTGAGCCTCCTTTTCTACCTGCAGGGCTTCTCCTATGCCATGGTGAGTTGCTTAGATGAGACCTCATGTGTTCAGACAAGAAAGCTGTCCAGCCACTCAAACTTCCTTTTAAGCTGGCACCTACCAACCGTGGGGGGCTGTCCATGCCTCCAGGCCAGAGTTGGAATCTTAATAATTACCATTCCAGCCCAACCTGGAACTTCCAACCCTCCCCATTTTTATTCATCTCTTGCTGCAACCTGGGAAACCAGGGATGACTTAGCAGGTACTCAGGTCATGGTCCTTTACCTAGGTCACTCTTGGACCCTTGTTTCTCTACCTTTAGGGGAAAGTGGGCACATTCTCATTTCTTCAGCTAAGCAAGGAATTTCTAAGTAAACGATAGCATCTTTTTTTTTTTTTCTAAGTCTCAGGGGGCTCTGGTACTCTCTCCAATGTCCTCCTATAATTAGCAAGCCTCACAGCAGCTTGCACGTACCCTGAGCTCTATCCTGTGGGGAGACAGTTGTTTGACTTTGAGAGAACATCTCAGGGAAATCATTAAAGCACTTATACTCATTGTTAAACAGACTCACTGAAGACAGGACACAGGAATCTCATTCTTGCCTCTTCTCATCAAACACAGCACAATTATGTACCCAGCACTAGCATTCACTGGCAAGGTCAGAAGCACACCCTGTGCAGCAACTACATATGGACATGGGAATCACATCTAGAGCTGTTCCTGCCCTGAGGGCTCACCATCAATGTGCACCTCATGTCCTCAGAAGCATACAGCCCTACAGTACGTGGTCCATGCAAAACTGTCCTGGGAGCTTTTACAACAGCTCAAACCACTGTGTGTGTGTGTATGTGTGTGTGTGTGGGGGCTTTTATACCAGCTCAAGCCACTGTGTGTGTGTGTGTGTGTGTGTGTTTTAAACACTCAGCCCTTTACTACCAACTACAGTCCTCTCTTGCCCTCCCATTATGGTAAAACTTCTCCAAAAAGCTGTATAAACACAATAGTTCATTTCTTCATACCTTACTCGCTCCTGGACCCACAACCACCACCTGCTGAGTACCTGTTTTGAACTGGGCAATTTGTTAAGTGCTCCATATACTTAAATTAACAACTCTATGAAGTACAGCAATTATTACGGTATAGTCTGTTGAAGGATGGTCTCTCAGAAGTTATGCCTATATCTTAGCCCTGAAACCTGTGAATAGGACCTTATTTGGAAAAAAAGGGTCATTTGCAGATATAATTAAGTCAAGGATCTTGAGAAGAGATCATGCTGGATTATCCAGGTGGGCCCTGAATCCAACGACAAGTGTCCTTTTAAGAGACACAAGGAAGAGGGGAAGGCCATGAGAAGACAGAAGCAGAGTTTGCAGTGACACAGTCACAAACCAAAGAACATCTTGGAGCCCCCAGAACGGAAGCGTCAAGGAAGTGTTCTCCCTTGGAGCCTCTGAAGGAATTATGGCTCTGCTGACACCTTGAGCTCTAACTTCTGGCCTCCAGAACTCCGAGAGGAAAAAAAATCTGTTGTTTTAAGCCACCAAGTCTGTGGCAACTTGTTATGGCAGTCACAGTTTCATAGATGGGAAAACTGATGAAGATGCTCAGGAAGCAAATGAATAGTGAGACTGGCCACAGCTCACAGGGCGCCCTGAATGGTACTGTGCTACAGTCAGAGCAAAGGCAAGGAACTTACTTTGTGAGGAGCTGTTAGGATGCCTGCAACAGATAAAGGATTTATCCTCTTGAGAAGAAAGGCTCAAAAACTTCTGAGGGAGAAGAACAAAGAGAAGAGAGTCTGTCTGGTGATGGAAACAACCCAAAGAAAAGGAAGGGGAAGGGGTGAACAGGAGGGGGAGATATGAAAGACAGCACTGCAAGGGCAATGTGTCTTAGGTTTTGGGAGCTTCTTGGATTCTAGCCTGAGAGTCTCTAGTATCCATCACATTTGTAAAGGCAATGGTTACACGTTTCAGAAAACTTTCAGATTAGATTTGCTACAAAGCAAACATAAAGTTGCTAAAAAAAAAAATCCCTTTTCTTCATTTAAAAAATTCTGCTCAAACTTCTCTTATTCAGAACAATTTTCCAGAATTTTGCCAGATCCTGATAAGCTAGAAAATCCCCTGTTAAAACAGCCCCCACTAATGAGGCTATGTGCATTAACGAAAATTCCACTGAGTTGGAATCCGGGTGAGGACATGCTAGACTGTCTTTCACATTTCTTTTTTAAAAATTTTAAACAGGATTTGCTAAACAATGGTACAATATAACAACAAAAGAAACAAGTTATTTAAAGACAGTACTAACATGGCAACCCACATTTAGAAATTTTGCAATTTATGAAATGTTTTTATACCTTTCTCATTTAGCTCTCACAATAATCATCAAGGTAGATATTATTATACTCCATCATCTGTGTATTACAGTTAAGGAAAGTGAAGTGGCTCTGGAAGGTTAAGTACTCTATGCAAAGTCCCATAATTAGTAAGAGAATTGAGAGCTCAAAGTATATCCTTTAAATCCAAATCTTATGCTCTCTCCTACCATATGTTTTAGCAAAACTGTTTCCATATAGAAAGCTGAATTTACTCATGAAGAGTTAACATTTAAATTTGCATAAAGCAAGAGTTGTTTTAAGTGTGAGCATGACTTCCCTCATCTACATTCCTGCCAGCCATGTAATAGAAAGTACTTGGAAAAAAAATAAAGTACTCAAAAGTCAAAAATTGTCTCTTTAAAATATTTTATTCCTCAGTCTTCACTGGAATTGCTTCCAATGAGAAGGTTTTAGTAAGGTATGTTTAATCTGCATAAGAGAGTTTATTGACTTACAGAAATTTAAAAATCACAACTTAAAATAAAAAAGACATTAAATCAACATGACATCTATAAGGACCCAGTATGCCTAACTTCCTGGGTTAATGTCACATTTGAAAATGTCACTTCTTCAATTTTTCTGTGTGAATGACGTTTCCTTCAGAACCAAAGAAACCAGTTCTCCCTAGGGAACATTTGCAAATTTTTTCATAATGAAAAAAAAAAATCCAACCTCAAATTCTTGATTTGCAAAAGAATTATCCAGCATGAAGTGGGGAAGAAACAGTCTTATAAAATCAAGTTCTAAAATGGACTCACTGTAGTAAATAGAGCCAAGGGCCACTCTTGTGTTTTTCCTTTGCTTTATTTCTAATCCTAGCTAGTCCATTCTTTGTGCCCTTGTTATTGCTAAAACAGAGTAAAAACTAACTTCCAGTGTATCCTGAAGAGTAACACAAAACTTCAAATTCTAACACTTTCTAATTTTACAACACTGTGATTCTGCTTGTTCCCTCCCTGACATCTCTCTTGCTCTTCCTTCCTAACTCACCCTGGTTTTGTTCCAAGATCTTTTTCACCACTATGCAGCTCAAGGGATAACAGGGAAGCTGAAAGCTTCTTTCTGCTCCAAGATAGCCTTTCGTAAGTCTAAGACGATGATTTTCAAAGTGTGGTCCCAGGACGAAAGTTTTGGCATCACTGGAAATTTAGAAATGCAAATTACTGTCCCTAACCCACATCCACTGAATCAGAAACTCTGGGGGTGGGGCCCAGCAATCTGTTTAAACAAGTCTTCAGGTGATGCTGTTGCATGACTAAGTTTAAAACCATTTCTCTAAGCCAGTGATTCTCAACCCTGGTTGTGTATTAGAATTGTCTAATGCCCAGTCACCACACTCCCCACTCCCCCCTCTAAAGATTCTGATTTAAGTGATGTAGGGTAGGGTTTGGGAAAGGGGATTTGTTAAAAGCTTTCTAGGTGATTCTAATGTAAAGTCAGGTTTGAGAAACACTGATGAAAACCAATCAGAATAATCCAGCCTAAAATACTGTACTGCAGTTTTGATGAAACGGATTCCTCCATTTCCATAACGCTGACTGAACACCAAATATGTCATTACCATTATTATAGCCTCTGGTGGTAGCATGAGAGAAATGCAGGCTGATAAACTGCTCTTAGTTACTAAATAGGACATGCTTTTATTTCCTCAAGAGCAAAGTCTTTAGTAGCCTCAAGAGTGAGATTTGCAAGGGGTGGTGGACAGACAATCCAACAGCTATTGGCAGTGAAGGCACACTCAACTACTATGTTTTGTAAGGGAAGGGGTGAAAATCATTTGGAAAAGAATTTGTGGTAAACCAGGATCTCAAGCCAAACAGTCTTTTTTTTTTTTTTTTTTAATTTGAGAGAGAGAATGAAATAGAGAGCATGAGAGGAGGGAGGTTCAGAGAGAGAAGCAGACTCCCTGCCGAGCAGGGAGCCCGATGCGGGACTCGATCCTGGGACTCCAGGATCATGACCTGAGCTGAAGGCAGTCGCTTAACCAACTGAGCCACCCAGGCACCCTCAAGCCAAGCAGTCTTAATCCAGAATCCAAGCCCTTAATCATGGCTGCCACACTGTTACTTTCTGTGGAGGTTATGAACAAGCAGTGTAAAAGGCAAGGGAAGACACCTTCAATGGCGTGGAGGAGACGAAGATTCATTTCCTATGCATTCATAATGCAATATGTTTCTAACATCTAGAAGAGCCTAAGTTTCTGGAGTCAATACTTGTTTGGACCTACACTGACCTGAATTTATTATTTATATCAACTCTCCCTCCTCAATCTCAGGGAAAAATTTCCTCTCACTTATCAGGAGAAACAAACCATGAAGACAGAATACATGAGCCAACTTCAGTTAGTCCAGTATATGCAGAGCATGCAACAGCAAGCAAGATGCATTAATAATAATACAGAGCATGATTTAAGAAATATAAATGTCTGAGCATAAAGCAACACTTAACTAGCTAAATAATCACTCCTTAACTCTAAGTATCCAAACAACTTTGGTTTGAATAGATATTGATATATAAAAACTTACTTTCATAAGCTCATAATAATTATTTTAGTCTTCTTAACGAAAAAGTAGCACAGTCCATAGCACCTAGGAAGAGATCAAATCTGCTAACTCAGGACTCAGTGCCTCCCTGCAGTGTCATGTTCTTAAAGGTTTGTGATGATGCTTCTTACCTTCCATTATTATTTCTTTTAATTAAAAAACTGTGATACAGCTTGGGAAAAGCAGTCTTTGATCATGTCAACTCCTTCCTCTGTAGAATGGGATTAATGATAATTAATGTCCCACTTGCTTTGATATTCTGAGGTATTCCGAGGATCAAATTCTGTGAAAATGTTTTGTGAACCAGAAAGTCCTATGTAAATGTTACAGTAGAGCTCCTGGTTTGGTTGTACCCCTCTCTTCTAGACAGAAGGCCCAATAAGAAAACTTCTATGTGCTGTGTTATCTCACTCAACACTATCTTATGATAG
Organism: Mirounga angustirostris; assembly: GCF_029215605.1. Taxonomy (NCBI): domain Eukaryota; kingdom Metazoa; phylum Chordata; class Mammalia; order Carnivora; family Phocidae; genus Mirounga; species Mirounga angustirostris. Next base: position 126,277,632 of record NW_026991709.1, read on the forward strand.
TGGGTGGTCATATTCCACTTTACATATGAGGTGCATGGAGGTAAAGTAATTTATCTAATGTAAGCTACATACTCAGTGGTAGGGCTAGGATTTGAACCTAGGTCTGCAGCTCAGAAACCCAGGTATTCTTTGCACTAGCTTCACACCTACTTTATGGTGTAAAAAAAGAAAAATGAATGCAGTATTTGTTTTTTTTACAGAACTGTGGAGGTTCTCATCACCACCCTCATCCTCGTTTTCATTTGTTCCAAAGTATCAATATAAAATACGTTAAACTTTCCCAAAGGGCTAAAACTGGCAGGATGAAACACTCAGTACTATACTGTGGAATGGAGCCCAAGAAATAAAACAAATTAGACACAGTCAATTGTTATAAAAGTAAAATAAAACCTCAATTTCCCTGCCTGCCAAAGACTGCATCCCTTACCCCCTATCAGACACAAATAGCCCCAGTGACAACTGGTTGTGATGCAGTAATCCAGAGAGAGAGAGAGCCTGGATTTCTTGATTTCTTTCTCTCTCTCTCTCTTTCTTTTTCTTTCTTTCCTCCCACCCTCCCTCCCGTCCTTCCTTTTAGCTTCGCCTGACATCACTAATAGGATGCAAACTTTATCAATCATGGGTTAGAACCACTCATAACTAGCCACAGGGACAGCAGAGGTGCCACACACTGATTTTTTCTGTGTGTGGTGGAGGCACCAGGCAGGATGGAAAAAATGGGCATGAACAAAGAGGTCAGAGAGACCTGGGTATGAATTTCAACTCCATCACTCACTACGCAGTCACCATGGGCCAGTCCTTAACTTACTCATCCGTTAACACTTCTTCATCTTGAAGCATTTGCCTCTGGAATGAATGAGATGATATAGGTAAGCTGATAAGCAGATGTCTGTGAACACAGTTGGCACTCAAGAGTGAGCAGACTCTCTGATGATAAAGACAACTCATGAACTCACTCATGTCCATTAGTAAGTGCTTTTTCATTTTTTTTTTTTTTAACAAATTCTGTAGGAGACTAAAGAGGACTATAAATTCTTACTATTCTTCCCTTTGAGAGTTGGAGTCCAATACCTCTCCCCTTGAGTAAGGGATGGTCTTAATGACTCCTTTGGCCAATACAGTGTGACTGAAGTATGGCTCTTGGGTTTCCCAGCCTAATTCATAACAAGACTTGTAGGTTTTGCCCTGGCCTCATAGCTGTGAGCTGCCATGTAATAAGTCTGACTACCCTGAAGCCACTATGCTGTGAAGAAGAAGCCCTACTTAGTCACGTGAAAAGGCCTCAGGGAAAAAAGATGTTGGGTGGGCCCCAGGCTAGTCCAGCCTCCAGGACACTCTACCAGGTTTTCCCCCCAAATTAAAAACATAAATTTTCTGAGTTACATAAGGTAACATAGTAAGTTTATATTGACCCTGTAGTTCTCAAGTCTGTTTCAGACACTGAAAAAATAACATATTGTTTGTGGACAGCTTTAATCCAACTGTAACTTAATAATAATTGGCTGAGGAAAGACATATACCAGCTCTTGAGTGCCTATGTGTGCCAGAATTTAAGTTAGCTTGGGTTTTACCAAATATCCAATTCTCTTAAGAAAAAAATGCTATACATAACAAGCCCTCATCTCTATGAAATTGTGAAAAACATTCTCTGAAGTCAGACTAATTGACCCAGTGCCCCAGTGCTTGACCCTCCCAGCTCTACAAATCTGGACTCCCATAGCCAGCTACCTTGTAACCAGGGTTGTTTATTAAGAGCCACCACCACCTACCTCCTAACTAGCTGGAATCTACCTACACTGGGCTGCTTGCATTTCCAGGCAAGCCTGAAAACATTGAAACTGTTAAGACAAAGTTGATTTGTGCAGATATCTAGTTAATGTTTGAGGAGAACCCCTTCAGTTTTCACACATGCTCCACTTGGGAGGATGGGCCTCATTAGCATAAGACTTGATCTCTGACTCATGGAATACTTAACTGAAGCCTTTCAAATCATATACGACCTTATAACATTACGCAAACTTCAGGGCATACAATCAGCATAGGTGAACTCAACATTTTGCTGCTTTCCAAATCTACTAAGCTCTCTTTCATTTCCTGTTTCTTCCTCCTGCAAAACCTGCTTCCCCTTCTGGGGTGGGGTGGGGTGGGGTGTGTGTGTGTGTGTGTGTAATCCTATTTAACTTTCAAATGTCCACTCTCCCATCAAGGCAGAGTTAATTATTCTGTGATGACATTGCTTCTTCAATCTATAAAATCTTTTTTCTAACAAGCAAGTTTACCATTTAAAAAAAGGCAACAGATACAGATGTAGTGAAAAGAAGGGCCACATGCACCCCAATGTTTATAGCAGCAACATCCACAATAGCCAAACTGTGAAAGGAGCTGAGATGCCCTTCAACAGATGAATGGATAAAGAAGATGTGGTCCATATATACAATGGAATATTACTCAGCCATCAAGAAAGGATAAATACCCACCATTTGCATCAACATGGATGGAGGTGAAGGAGATTATGCTAAGTGAAATAAGTCAAGCAGAGAAAGTCAATTATCATACGGTTTCACTTATTTGTGGAACATAAGGAATAGCAAGGAGGACATTAGGAAAAGGAAGGGGAAAATGAAGCGGGGGAAACCAGAGCGGGAGATGAACCATGAGAGACTATGGACTCCGGGAAACAAACTGAGGGTTTCAGAGGGGAGGGGGATGGGGGGATGGGTTAGCCCAGTGATGGGTATTAAGAAGGGCACATATTGCATGGAGCACTGGGTGTTATACACAAACAATGAATCATGGAATACTACATCAAAAACTAATGATGTACTGTATGGTGACTAAAAAAGGCAACAAACCCACAGTTCTAAAGGATGCATGGAGAAAGAACATGAGAGAGTCCATATAAGTTGGCAATATTTCACCAGGCTGAAAACAGGGTGATGTGATCTGTGTTTCAGGGATTAGAATTCAGGGGCAGAATAAGTTAATTAAAACACCTAACCAAAATGCCTTCTATATGTAAAGTGCTGTTGCACTGGGGGTGCAACATAACCTGAACTGATAAATTCTAAGGGGGAACTGGTGATTTGCATCCCAATCTCTTATGTTATTTTCTTGGCAAAAAGTTAAAAAGGAACCATCCAGTCTAGGAAAGATAGATCTTCTGTATACTTCAGCAAGAACCAGACAAGAACCAGACAAACCAGAATGAACTCCAGGTTTCTCCAACTCAATGGCTTTGGTTTAATCTGGAGTGGGCAGTGTCTATTGTCCTAAGTGGATCAACCTGAACATCAAACCCACCAACTGGTATTGGCTTTTACATTCATTCAGTAACAATTGCAATTCCAAAGGCTATACAGTCACTCTGGGGCACCTGGAGATTTGTGGCACAACCCCCAAAACACATGAGCAACATGCATAAAATCATAATCACTTTTCATTCTACCATCAAACCTAAAGAAATCACATTTTTATCACTTGTTATTTAAGGACACACATAACTAAGCAAAACATTCCAAGCCAAAGGCTGTATAGTCACCAAATGGTAATGGGTTCTATGTGACAATATCCACAAAACACAGTCTACCATTCCTTCTCCATGAGGAACCTACAGAAGCTCATACTGGAACCCTTTATTCTGCCACAAAACCAAGAGCAATAATGTTTTTGACACTCATTCTTGAATTAACTATTCTTAACATGCCAATTTAGAATTATTATAAGTCTACATTACAACTGAGGCCCAAACAATAGGATGACTTAATGCTTGATACTTTAAGTACCTAGACGAAGCAGAGGGAAAATTTTCTATTGAGCAAACCCTGGTCTTCCTCCAGAAAATGTTTAAGTTTCTGGCACTGGACAAATAATAACAATGGTATATTCTAAAAGAAATGCGATATCAACTTACTTAACAGTTGGCAATAGAGGGCCTGTAAACTTCTCTTCATGGTATCATCTGGTCCTGCTTGTCCTCCAGTTTATTCATGATTCTGTCTAGGAAATTGGGAAAAGAAAATTGTTACACCTGGCGAACATAAGTCAATTCAACAATCAGAAAGAATTCCACTCAACATGATCCTGGTTGTAAAGCCTAAAATCCCTGACTTTGAAGAGGAAAATCCTTGGAATGGATATACCACAGTCTAATTAGATGTTATATAAATACTAATTGATCAATTGGTTAAAACCTGAAACTATACATATCACTAAAGGAAACTCATGGGCAATCAGACAATGAGTGTCTGACTTAGGAACTTTTGAGGACTTCCAATTAACCTCCCCCTGAATCTCTAGTTTTTAAACAGGAGAAACAAAAAATTTCTAATCTTATTCCTGTTATGGTGTTCAACCAAACAAAACAACCCAAAAAGCTTCACCACACTTGAAGTTGTATTATGTTAAATAACTTTTCCATTATTTTCTCGTTATAAAGCATAATCCAGTATAGAATATTTGGAAAACATAGCTAAACGAAATAGAGATAATATATAAGAAAATACAAAATTACCTCTCTCTGCAGCCTTTCAATGTGCACTTCTATTGGTCTATCTCATTTTATCTATTATATTTTTTGTTTGTTTTTAAGTAGGCTCTATGCTCAATGTGGGGCTTGAACTCACCACCCTGAGATCAAAAGTCATATGCTCTACTGGACTGAGCCAGCTAGGCACCCTCTCTATTGTACATTCTAATTTTTCTTCCTAGCAGAAAAATATTCTTGTGTTTATTTTAAATGGCACACAGTATTTCCTTAAGGTAACTTCTCATTAGACTACAACTTACTCAATGATGGAAATTTATAATTTCTTTACATCCTTGCCAATAAATAGCAAATATTTCACCTCATTGTTCTAATTTGCATTTTATAAGTCTATTAATCATTTGTCTTTTTAAAATTTTTAGTTCACATTTGACAAAGATTCCTTTTTTTTGGTCAAAGATTCTTTAGTAAGGCTCCTGAACCTTTTAGTAAGGCTCCTGAACCTTCTCCTAGGTCCATCCATGAACTTCCTTATAAAGCCTAGTTTTAGCAAGAACTAGATTAGCAAACTGCTAAGTCAGTTTGACCAGAACCCTCTACTCGCAATATCTGATCAGGTTCCTTATCCTCCATCAATCCCCAGGTGATAATTACCCTGGCCTGTCTTTAGCAAGAATCTTATTAGGTTAGTTTAGCCAGAACCCTTTACCCCTGATGTTTCCTCTCAGTAATTTTCTATCCACTGACCACCCCCCCACCATCCTTGGCTATAAATGGCCACCTGCCCAAGTTGTATTTGGAGTTGAGCTCAATCTCCCCCACTGTAAAATCCCATTGCATTGTTCCCTATACCTATCCTGATAGTCCTGAATAGAGCCTGACTCACCATCTTTAACAAATGTCACTGAATATCTTTTTCTTTAACACTTTAATGATTCTCTACTGGCATGCTGGGTTATTTTCTCATAATACCTCAAGTGAAACTAATTTATCTTTCAAATGTTTTTATTGAGATATAATTCATGTATTATAAAATTCAGCCTTTGAAGTATACAATTCAGTGGTCACTAGTATTATTCAAGTTGTGTAACCATCATCAGTACCTAATTCCAGAACATTTTTCATCACTCTAAAAAAAAAACAAAAACAGAAAAAACCCCCCCAAAACAAAAAACCAACCAAACTAAAAAAACAAAACCCCCAAACTGCTATGTTTATTAGCAGTCATTTCCCTTCTCCCCTCCTCCCAGTCCCTGGCAACCACTGATCAACTATAGATTTGCCCATTCTGTACATTTCACATAAATAATATATAATGTATAGTTTTTCTTTTTTTTTTTTTTTAATTTTTTTATTCTTATGTTAATCCCCTTACATTACAACATTAGTTTTAGATGAAGTGTTCCATGATTCATTGTTTGTGCACAACACCCAGTGCTCCATGCAGAATGTGCCCTCCTAAATACCCACCACCAGGCTAACCCATCCTCCCACCCCCCTCCCCTCTAGAACCCTGTTTGTTTTTCAGAGTCCATCGTCTCTCATGGTTCGTCTACCCCTCCGATTTCCCCCGCTTCATTCTTCCCCTCCCGCTACCTTCTTCTTCTTCTTCTTTTTTTTTTTTTTCTTAACATATATTGCATATAATGTATAGTTTTTCTATATGGCTCTTTTACTTAGCATAATGTTTCTTAGGACCATCCATGTTGTAAATCATGCTTTTCCCCCCTTTTTGTAAGAATTAGAAATACAAACAAACACACTCACACACAGCCATGGTTAGAGAGGCCTTCCTTAGTCCAGGATTACATAAATAGTTGCCTGTATTTTCTTTTGGTATTTCTGGATTTCCTTTAGATTTGTTTCTGGACTTTGTATTATATTTTACATCTGTTTGCTCATTCTTCCACTATAACAAAAAGAGTTTGATTAAATTAAACTCTTGGTAAAGTTAATCCCCCCATTATTACTCTTTTTAAGATTTATCTTGTTCTCTGAATGTTTTTCCCTTAAATTAACTTTATCATTTTATTAAATTCCAGAAAAAATATCATTGGTATTAGAGTTGTACTTATCTTCTACTTGCTTTAAAGACTTGATCTCTTCAAAACCAAGTGTGGTGAGGAGAAAGATAATATTTTAAAAGTTGTAGTTCTGAAGATCAGAAGAATTTAGAGAGAGAGAAGCACTTTTTTGGGGTGTATGCACAATAGCTCAATGACTATGTAAAGCCCCACCCACCACCCTAAGTGTGATCTGGATGAGGAAGAGGTTGAGAAAGACAAAAATTTTTCTCCATTATAAAATAACAGGAGATTTCAGTTCTGACAGGCTAGGAAAGAGGGGTTTAGCAGTCCAGAAATCAGAGGCTGAAGAGATGATACACAAGACATGCTGAGAGACAGAAAAAGAGCAATTCCAAAAGACAGAAATAGGTGGGACCTAAGAATAAAAGATAAAATGAGAAATTCCCCAGGGAGGAATGTATAAACTTTAAACTTTAAAATGTATCAAATTTTTCATTGCTTGTTTTATGCTGTTGTTTTTACTTATACACTACATCTATTCTCCCCCACAATGCTTATCTACCACTAGTACCCCCAAAATCTCAGCAAAAGTCTTATACAAAATAGTCTAATAAGTGGTGCTCAGCTGGGCAATGACAGAACAGAGACTACATCTTAAGACAAGGGTGACCAGGAACAGGAAGGGGCCACAGGAGTCATAAGCAATGGTTAGTGGGCATCTATGGAGGACTGAGGACATTGTAAGTGCTCAATTATAAAGCAAGTAAACATATGAATGAATGAATAAATGATTAAGTAATAGGAGAGCAGAGAAATAGTTGTTTATATTGATCAAGGCAAATGTAAGTCCCTTTGTCATCTCTAGAAATGCTTAGAGGTTTCTGAAGAAGTCAGATTTTTGACAATACATGCAACAGAACCATTTTATTCACATATCAAAGAAACAACTGAGCTCATAAATCCAGGACACTTGGTATATCTGGCTTACACAGGATTATCCCAACTACAAGCACCATATGGCTTGTATTTATTCAAAATTAATCTTTATTTAGATCTTTTTTGTGGATTTTATAGTTTTGTACTGCTTTTCCTTTACTTGAGTTCTATAGTCTAGTCAGATTCATTCCTAGGCATTTATATATATATACTTGCCACTGTGATGGAATTTCTGCTTCCATTGTATCTTCGAATTACCTCTATATGAAAATGACTCAGTTTTGTATATTCATTTTGTGACCTAACCAAACTCACTTAGTTCTAATGATGGTTTCTCACGTGAGTCTCTCGGGTCAGTTGTTCTGCTTTGGATAGACACAATGGAGAGGCACAATGAGATTCCATCTAAAGCCATTTTTTAACCAGATAGTAGGAAACATTCATTGTATCTGGTCCCTCAGGGAATAACTTAGGACCTCCAAGGATGACAACGAATTTCTGGGATGAAATTCTAAGAAAGTACAGTTTATAGCCAAGAGGTTGAAGAAAAGAAAAATAAGAGAGGATGATGATGAAAATATTTGCCCAAACATGCAGATACAGCGGCATAGATGGGGCCCTCACTGATAACTAGTTCAGAGTAAACAAAGAGGTGCAAGTAACCTGAACCACTCCTTGAAGAAGGTGAGCCTAACAGAATCCTGCCTCTCCCCTCTTTGGCTTAAATGGAACACTTATATCTAGTCCATTGATTCAGGAAGGGACATTTTTCTCTTTCATAGATCACTTAAAATGTTTCAATTAGAAATGTCCCTGTAGCAGGGAAAAAGTAATAAAGAGGCAAATGAAAAGCTCTTATGTGAACTTGAAATGACAAGTTCATAGAGAAAAGGACTAGCCAGGAAATCCTGGAAAACAACATAAAAACATACTCTAAAGCCTCTACATAATCAAAAACTATTTGCTATTAATACATGAATAGACCAAATTATATATGGAAATTTATACGGTAAAGGCAGCATATTAAATCAATAGGCAAAAAAGATGAACTTTTTGAGATAATAGCAGAGTATACAGGAAAAGACAAAATTGTACTAATTCCAAATATGATACACCAGCATAAATTCCAAAGGACCAGACCTTTAAAGGTAAAAAAAAAAAAAAAAAAAAAAAAAAAGGTATACAAATACTACAATAAAGGGTAAATTCTTCTACTGGGAGTAGAGAAGCTTTGTTAAATCTAAATCAAAGTTTGAAGCAATAAGGAGAATATAAACTTTATTACATAAAAAATTACAAAGTAAAAACTATAATACAAATGAAAATACAAATAATATACAAATAAATGAAAAAAATACAAATGAAAACCTAGAAAAAATGTTCAGCTTATAAAAAGCAAAGAGTTAATATCCCTAAAATTTATTTGTAACCCCCAAATCAATTCTCACAGTGCCTTAGCAATCATTTGCATACATACTCAGAGTGGGGAAAATTTGAATTGCTCAACACACATGTTCCCAGTTGAGGTCAAACAAGGCAGTGCTCTGTCATCACCATCTTCTCCCTCTTCTTGTTTTTAGCTCTCATACTGTGAACAAGTGTCCTTTCCATAGGCTATTTAGTACCATGTTTTTAGCATTTTTTGTACTGTTTTTCTTGTTATCTTTGTTTGAAATGGTCCCCAAGCATTGTGCGAAGCACTGTCTAGTGCTAAGTGCAAAAAGGCATGAGTTATGGTGCTGTTGGCTATAAGTTAAAAACTAATGAATTAATAGTATATATTACATAACGTATCTAGAAACACTGTTTCTATAAACAAAAACACATATAACCTAAGGTTATTTATGGATCAATTGACAAAAATATGACCTGAGGCTCACAGAAACCTAACCCTTTATTTCCCCTGAGAGCAACAGCTTAGTATTCACTAGTTCAGTATTTGTGAAAACTTTACAGAATATAACTACCATGAACCACGAGAATCAACTGAATTTGAGATGGGCTTTAAAATATTTTGTGAGGCAAAGAATGAAGATGACCAACAATTTAGGTGAATAATAGAGCTGGCACAAAACAGAACAATGGCTCTCCAACGCTTTAGGACCCAGGAAGAGCTGATTAAACTGATGGCCAACACACATTATGGTGCCTTTGGAAAATGAGGGGAGAGAAGAACAGGAGAGTTGACAATATCAACTAACCTCACAGGCCTCCATAAAAGTTTGGTAAGGAGCATACATTTCCATTTTATAGGCAAGGACACAGATACCAAAAATTCTGTCTTTGCTCGAGATCACGCCTATCAGCTGTGAGGACCTTGAACTAGTTTCTATACTCCTCTGATCAGTGGATTTCTTGTTTGTAAATGGGTAAGAACAGTACTTAATATGCTTGCTGCAAAGACTAGACAATGCATGCAAAGCACTTGTCCCTGTGCCTGACACACAACGAGGGCTCAAAGCAAATACCTAATAGCAGAAGGCAGGATAATGACACATTAGGCCACAGCTCACCAACCGTCTCTTAATTGTGCTTTCCCTAAACTAGATATGAACCAAAGACTTTGGAATATCAACCAAATAGTCCCTTTTGTTAGATCCAGTGTCTTATCTAAATTGAATTTAGAATTTACTTTTATGGTGTAAGTTAGACTTTAAGTTGTTATTCATAATTTATACCTTTGTCTTCCTTACAAAGGATCTAAGGAGGCTTACTAATAGATGCAAGTTGTATAACAGAATTATTAACATATCAACGCACATTAATAATATCAGAAAGGGAGATCCAAAATTATGTGGAGAAAGGGGGGATTAATTTTACTATAGGGGTGCCTGGGTGGCTCAGTCAGTTAAGTGTCTGCCTTCAGCTCAGGTGATGATCCCAGGGTCCTGGGATCGAGACCTGAGGGCTCCCTGCTCAGTGGGGAGTCTACTTGTCCCTTTCCCTCTGCCTCTCCCCACTGCTGGTGCTCTTTCTCTTTCTCTGAAATAAATAAAATCTTTAAAAAATTTTTTTACCATAAAATGTAATTGGACAATACATTTCTCTCGGAGGTTCCTAAAAATAAAGGCAAAAAAGACAGCATTATTTTTTTTTTCTGGCTGCATAAATAGAGGCACAGTTTGTATTCTGTTCAGAAATACTACCCTTAAAAAAAAAATACTACCCTTTTCTGACACTAACTTCTAAGATAAGATCGTTAGACAATTTTTGATAAGCATTAGCATCCTCAATAGCAGTTTTATAGAATATGAACAGAATATTCTTGGCATGGCTGCTCCTTATCAACCCACAATAAAAGCTAAAGTCATGTGGTAAGTAGTGATTCAGGGAAAGCATTTCATGAGCCAGGCACACCATGCTGTAGGGGAAAAAATCAGATCACTGAGTAGCTTTGCCATGTGCCCTTGATCAAGTTACTTAACTTCTCTGAACATCAGCTCCCTCATCTGTAAATGAGGCTGACTCCTAAATCAGAAGATTGCTGAGAGAATTAAATGAAGTAAAGCACCTCCTGTGTATCTAGTACATTGCATGGTGTCTCTCCCTTTTTCCCAAGCGAATAGTATATAGACATGCTGCTTTTGATCTTGTCAAGATAGAGAAAACTAGGAAAATGAAAGGAACTGATATTCAGCAAGTCACCCCAGGGCCTGAGAATCACGACCACTGGATTACTTCAGGAAAGCAAATATGAAGGTTTCTTGGCTCACTTACATCATATGTCATAAATGGATGCATGTGACCAGAGGGCTAAGTTTGGGTTATAATATGTTTTTAGTCAAATTCTTTTGATACAGATGATTTGCATATTAAACAGGAATATCCTTTACTTCCATAAAGAGATGTTGTCATTTTCCTGAAACTTGTGGCCCTCCTAATCTTTCTTCCAAATTTTCTCGTTTTGAGCAAGAAATATTTCACTTTTCTCTGAACCTATGATCAACAGTGTGAGCCTGATTACAGTCTGTCATTTTGCCTCAATCCTGGGAGTTTATAGGAAATAGTGGTGACTATGGTGAACTTGAAAGCATGAGGGAATGGTATTTTTAGGCTGCAGCCAATTGTGAGCAGGAAAAGTCTTTTTTCCCTTAAGCTGAAAATCTTCACAAAAATTTTCCCCCTAAATTTTCAAGAGAAGCCATATATTTAGATGTCTCTCCCTATTTTAAAATACTAGCAATTAATTCACATGGGGCAAGACTATAAGCCAAAAAAAAAAAAAATAGAGGACAGTGTGATTTCTGATTAATAAAGGCTTTCCTGGGGGCGCCTGGATGGTTCAGTTGGTTAAGCGTCTGCCTTCGGCTCAGGTCATGATCCCAGGGTCCTGGGATCGAGCCTCACCTTGGGCTCTCTGCTCAGGGGAGCCTGCTTCTCCCTCTCCCTGCCCCTAGCTCCCCTTGCTTGTGCTCTCTCTCTGTGTCAAATAAATAAAATCTTTAAAAAAAAACATAAAGGCTTTCCTGGTGCAGAACCTGCATGAGCACTTTTCTACAAACTGAGGAGGAGAATGATGTCTATATGAGGATCCTACTGATGGAGGAAGCAGTGCAGATCTACCCTCCACCCAGGCTAGTCCTCCAGCAACCCTGGGAGCCAGGATCTCACTCAGTAAACTCTGAAGGATAAAAAGCCCTTCAGTAGTGCTCCTTTCTCCTTTCCTCTCTCCCCCTTCATATTTTCTTCTCTGAAAAATAAAATACTGGAGGCTGTCAGATCCATGAGATGCTGAATTCCAAACCAAAAGGCAAAAACTGTTCACCTTCTACTAAGGAAAAGCCTACAAAAAGGCATCAATTAATGTGGATTCTGCTTGGAGGACTGAGAAGTAACTGCCTGAGTGTTCCTCAAGACCAGCTGGAGTTTATTTGCATGTGCTGGGGGAGAGGGTTCTGCTGTCCAGGGCCACTGAAGTCAGCAATGGGGTAAAAATAGGACCAGGAGCTTGAGGCTTATTGGAATGACACAGGCTTCTTTCTTCTAGCATTACAGTGTATTAAGGCCATTTATCTCATTTGAGGAGACAGAAAGGTGCTTCTGTAAGGTGAAGAGTACATACCACACTTTCCTTTTATGGTTTTGGTATTAAAGACTGTACAGTGAGGTCAGGGAATTAAATGATATTGTAGCAATGCCAAGTACTAAAGGAGGACGTTTCATCATTTTGACTGCACTGCTTATAAAAAAGATTATTTCTTCTCCACAGCAAACACATTCATTTTTCTTTTTTCTTTTGCACTGCCTGAAAAACATCTCCAGAGATTGAATTTTGGGTCCTAAAAATATATGTATTTCCTTTGGGAAGCAGGCATTTGTCCTAAAAGATGTGCCAAGTTTTTACAATGGAAACGGAGGGAAAGCCATATGAAATAGGCAAAACTCTCATCAGAATGTTTTACATGTGGAAAGAACATTTAAATCATGATGTATACTTTGAACATGCAACACACTTCAGTATGTGAAATTAGTCATAATATCATAGTCCTTGCTAAATTTTAATTTTGATCTCAAAAACACTTCTTTTTCTTCCATTCCTTGTCCTTAGCTTCTCCCATCCCACTTCAATCCACATAAAGACTTCTGTAATTTTTGAGCTAGTGTGAAGACAGTTTTAGTTTGTGGTTTTGGTTTAATCTTTCAAAATATCTAATTTATGACAGGTGATTCCATAGGATGGGTAGTCCGTTCAATGCACAGCTGGGATAAAAATTCAAATGAAATGAAAAATTACATGGGCAAGAATGAGGTGGGCCAATATAAAACAGATATAGCCTGAAGTTTGAGGTTCTATGGGTTCTACCTCAGTCTGCAGGCAAGGCCATCAGAGGAGGGCAGTGCTGTCTGCTACCAATTCAAAGATGTCCTGCAGCTCAGTGTCTGTAGTGTGCAAAGTCACTCTCTACGTGGTACAGGAGCAGGTAGTCACCCCTATGCCACCCACCAATACCCAGGGAAGGGAGGAACAGATACAGCCATTCCCTGAAGAGCATGGATTAAGAGCACAGGTAAGATCAGTGTGGGCAAGTTCAGTCCCACAGTGAAGTCACAATATTCCCAGCATTTCTGATGATTCTCAATGTTATGCTCTGCTCCAGGACGCTTGAAGAAAATAATACATTTCATCTCATCTGTGAGGGACTTAAACAGCTTATTTAACTACATTGATAATTAGACCTTGCTTTAATAACTGGATGGGCTAGAATAAATATCTAGAAGTACCAAAATTAGTATTTCCAAAACTAGCTGATGGTCAAAATCTATTTTTAAAATAGATTCCTAAGTCTTTCCCTCAGGAATTCCAATTCCCAGGTTCTTAGATGGAGCAATTATAAAAGGCTTCTAAGATGGCTCTTCTGATCAGCCAAGGTTGGAAATCAAGAACCTAATCTAGTACTTCTTAATCCTGACTGTACACTAAGAATCCTGGAGAGATGTACTGGATCAATTAAATCAGACTTCCCTGGGCTTCTAATGTGTAGTCAGTCAAGAACCAGGGACGCTTACCCCAGCCTAAAAGAGCACTAGAGCCACAGTGAGGCCAGTCCTGCTTGTTCTCATTCCTGAGACTGGCATTTTACGAGAGATGGAGGAAGTGGGATGATTGATGAAACCACATTTGCAAGTTATGTTTAAAACAGAAAATGACTGATTCAGTGTTTCTTAAATATTTAGATCCACAGCCTCTCATGCAATTTAAGTTTTATGCATCATGAGTTCTTTGTGATATTTTACCCACTCTATCTCTGATACACCTCTCACTTTTTCTTGCTACTTGGCTTCATAGGGATGTCAGGAAGATTAAGGAGATAATGACTAAAAAGGGAGAGAGAATGAGGTTCAGTGAAGTAAAGAGGGTGTGGAAGCTACATGCAGACTAAGAGACTTGGCATAAAGCTGAAACCACCCTTATCGTCAAATCACTTGTTCCCAAGGTAGACTGATGTTCCTTTTCCTGAAGACTGCATTCACAGGGGAAACAGTGGTGAGCCACGCCACAAATTCTGAGCGGGAGCAGGGAGGATAGGCCACACCGAAAGGGCCTCCTTCCTGTGGCGACCATAACCAACCACACAGAAAGAAGCAGGGCAAGAAGATACAGTATAAGCAGCAATTAGGCTGGAGATCCTTTTCTTTGGAAAATAATGAGTATTGCAAAGTACTAAGTACTGTGTTAGTTGCACAGACTGGAGCTGGGAATAAAAGCAAATGAGACGTGGTCCTTGCCCTCAAGGAGCTTACAGTTTAGCAGGGGGAACAAATATCATGGCAAAAATCACTCTATAGCCAGTTTTGCCCCACCAGCTATATTAGACAAATTATTACACTATATTCTAGAAAATTATAACAATTTAGACACTGAGACTCAAGAAGGGTAGCACATTTTCTATTAGTAAAACAGGCATCACACCTATGTTGCAGGATTGTTCTGAGAATGAAATAACACATCCACAGAGTCTGGAGCATAGAAGTACAAGAAGCATGCCCTATACCTTCACAGTAAGGAAAAAATGACATTTTTCTGGAGAGTAGCAGGATGAGGTTTTTGAGGGAGATGGGATATGAGCTAAATTTGCAAGGCTAAGAAGGATTTTGACTAGTAAAGGTAAAAAAGTACAAAGGTACTGAGTGAGGACAGTGAGGCAGGAGTTTGAGAATGAGTACATTGAACAACAGAAGATCTATCCCTGGCTGCTTTAAAACTTCCTAAACAATGCAGTTTGAATATGGGACTCTCTAGCTTCTCAAATGAGGTTGGACCAATGTTCTCATTTTCTGGGGGAGAGAAGGCTATATGGAGGAGAGGACAAGACTGATAGGGAAATAGCAGGCAGTAGTTGGGAAGCAGAGAGATAGAGGCTGGGTCCCCAAGGCTCAATCTTCCCAGACCAGAACAACAAAATAAATGCCTACTAACCATAAGATAGCTGGAATCTCACTGTCTTGTAAGTCCCAGACAGCTACAGGACCCAAAATCATCCCCGTTGATGTTTATACAGCATTAGACAACTGCCACTGGGTGGTGTCAAACCCAAGTTTACACCTGGATAGATGTGATCATGCAGCTGGATCCTCAAATTGCTAGAGCTAGCTATGTAGGCTCATTCTCACCATTTCATTAACTTCATAATAATGTCACCACATTGTTTATACCAGTCGTACTAGAAATGTAGTCCTCAGGCCACCAGCAGCACCTAGGAAGTTGTTAGAAATGTAAATTATCAGGCTCTATCCTAGACTGCTGATTCAGAAAGAAACTCCTGGGGTAGAGCCCAGCAATCTATGCTTCAACAAGCCCTTCAACAAGTTTGAGAAACTTTGCTTTTCAGAAGTGAATTTCTCGACCCATTATGCTATGGCAGGGTTTTACTCTTCAACTGTTACCTGGACAAATCATTTACAACTTCAAAGGACCAATAAATGAGGAAAGAGGGAGTTGGAAGAGAAAGGCCCATGTCCAAGGTCTCTTTCAACTGTAACATATATAATTCATCAGTTCACCAGCAGGGAAAATGTTCACAGTTCATTAGTTCAAACAGATTGTTGGTGCTGGCATTTGTGGCTCTTGTTGAGAGCATTAGCATAGCGTGTTTGAATTATAATGACTAATTTGAAAATACCACCCATCTCCATTATTCCAACTTTTTAAGCTCGTAATATTAATGCTGCATGAGTAAAACCTACATGGGGGTGGCATGTATTAAAACATGGGCTTTGTAGTAGAAAAACCAACAAAATGATTGCAATGTATTTCCTAGTCTGTTTATACACATCCATAAGAACTAGACCTTTCACTGAATTAAAATTATAAACACAAGCTGCCAGAATGGATTTAAATGATTAAATCCTAGAACTACTTTCAAATAAACCTCTTACCCAGAATCTAAAAGACTTAACAATGACAGTCAATACTTAAAGGTGAGTCAAATGTGTAAGCCATTTGTGCCTTGCAAATCAGCCCAAATCAGAAGTATAAAATTCAGGTCTCTAAGTTTGAAGAAACCTGAGTTATACCTCAAAGAAATCAGACTTGGGATGAATCAGGAATTTTAAGAACAATTAGCCATCTGTTTTTCAGTACTGTCCCTCCTCAAGCTATTGATACACACAAACATTTGGATGTAGGCTATGCAAATTAAGATGTAAGTTCTGGGAAGGTGGAAATTTTGTTTGTCTTGTCTACTGCAACGTCCTCAGTGCTTAGAATAGGCTCAGGCATATAGTAGGTATTCAGTAAATGCATCAGTGATCCTACAAAATTGATACACATGGCACTGTCAAGCAGAATTTTCTGCAATGATAAAAAAGTTCTGTAAGTTATATTGTCCAACACGGTAGCCATTAATTACAGGTGGCTACTGAGCACTTAGAACATTGCTAGTATAACTGGCGAAAGAATTTTAAATTTAAAATTAAATAGCTATAGGCACAGTCAGAGAGGCTGAGGAAAAGGAGTATGTGTGGGTGGGGCATAGAAAAACAATAGTGAGTGCATAATTCAAGAAACTTAATTATTATTTCTGACCGGAGAAGTGTTTCAGATAAGTGCAGATAGGGTGGACAATGCTTCCTGGGCTCCAGATTCTTTCCACTTTCCCTAAAGTCCACGGCAGCAATTGTTGAGGCAGGGAGGGCTGAATTTCAGATTTAAGATGAGACCGCACTCCTCAAACACCAGGGACAAGGTGGTGTTGAGCCCATACACGAAAAAGCTGGTGGAAGAGTGACTGCTATATGGCCAAAGATGCCAAGTGTCTGCAGAAACAAAAGCAGTGAAGAACTTAGGACTTCCCTCTTGGCTCAGCTTACTCTTGTGTTCTCCATTCAAATATTTTCTAATACTCCCTAAGTGCCAGGCCCTGTTTTCTTGTTTTCCTTTCTTAGGGGATGGTATTTCAAGGACTAATCTTTGCAACTGAGTTGGGCCTTGAGGTTCTTGGGTTTGCCACAAAATAGAGGACATCCTGGGAAGAAAGGGCTGCCTTGCAAAATGAGATGGTTAAACGAGAGCCACTTAATGTTAATTAAAAAGAAAAAAAAGACATACCCTTTTTTCTGTACCCAAACTAGTGAAAACTGTTGTTTACGTGGCATAAGGCCTGAAATTACAGCATACTATTATGTTCTGCCTTGACTTCTGGTAAAATCAGGAAGGCCTTCAATGGCCTACCTCCCCAGTCTGGATAAGGTTCCCTAGGTAAGCAACTCTCCTTATCAAAGGAATCAGGCATAGTTCCTTCTTATCCCTGAGTAACGTGTTTTAGTTCCTAACAAGCAAGTGGAATTATTCAAACAAGCCAATCACATCCTCCCCAGCAACCAGGGGGCACCTCACCCTCTTGATAGCACAAACCTGCTTGCCACAACTCCTGGCTGTTCACGCTGTTCCTGAGTGCAGCTCCCACGTGGCCCTGTGTGACATGCAGTGTTCTCATCCCCCAGCTACGAATATGTGACTAATCAACTGCTGTTGATCGCATGCATCCAGTGTTGTGTGTTTCTCTCCCCCAGAAAATGAGAACATTGGTCCAACCTCATTTGAGAAGCTAGAGAGTCCCATATTCAAACTGCATCCCCAAAACCCTACAGTGGGATCCCTTCCTCACCAATGGAGTGAATAGGAAGTGATTAAAACAAGTTCTGGGGCGCCTGGGTGGCTCAGTCGTTAAGCGTCTGCCTTTGGCTCAGGTCATGACCCCAGGGTCCTGGGATCGAGCCCCGCATCGGGCTCCCTGCTCTGCGGGACGCCTGCTTCTCCCTCTCCCACTCCCCCTACTTGTGTTCCCTCTCTCGTTGTGTCTCTGTCAAATAAATAAATAAAATCTTTTAAAAAACCACAAAAACCAAGTTCTACATATTTTTATAAACTCTTCCTAAGTAATTCAGCAGTTGTTGCTGGGTGAGATAAAACTTATTGATACTTAAGACAATCCCAACTCTTCTGAACTCTCTGTTATATGTCAGGGGCATGAAACCTCTAAAAACTACATTTCTCAGAGGGCCTCGTCATCAGATTAGATTCCCATTAGACTCCCACTGTTTGGGAGCACAAGCATGACATTTGAAGGGTAAAAGAGAAGCCATTATTCACCAGTAGCAGCTGTGGGTTAGCACTAGACAAGAAATGGAAGGTTTTGTCAGAGGCTGCTCAGAGTCCACCAGAGAACCACCTATTTACTTAGGTACTGCAGGCAGCTAATGCTTTTATCGGCTATTCCCCTATGTCTCCTTCATGTTCATCTTCTTAAAATCTGCTGTAGCAAATGCCTTTGCACCCTGGTTCATACCCTCTTGGCTTCACCTTTAATTTCAGCTGTGGTTACAGAGTTCCATAGAGGCTTCAACTTCATGGTGGCAGCATTGCCCCTCAAGTGCAGAATACACATTTCCATTTTCTGTTCTAGCATTCCTCTGACATAGCAGATGTCTTGAGAGTTAGTTGGGGCTACATACATGTTGCAGCTCAGAAATACAGGAGTTAATATCCATGGGGCAATTCTTGGGAGCCAGTGGATACATCTTCCTACCCTTCATCCTGTGGGCAGACAATTCTGAAAGGTATTCTCTAGGTTTCTCAGTAGGTTCTGATAGAATCAAGCTCCCATTATGCAATCTCTACAACACACCCCTATTGGCCATTCCTCTTTGCCTTATTTCACAATGCTGATCTCTGGGATTGGCTCCCAAATAAACTATCTACTCCTAAGTCCTTGCCTCAAGCTCTACTTTAGGAAGAATCCAAACTAAGATAGTGACTTTCCTGAGCTTTGCTCCTCCAGCCTTCCACAGGTTGTATAAGCTTCTGATTCCCTGTATTAAAATATTTCTTATTCTTCACATTTAGAGTAGCTTCTGTTTTCCTGACCCAACTGTGATTAATATGGTTATATAATATTCCATTGCATATTAGATCATTTTATCTATTACTCTGCAAATGGACATCAATAGGGCCACCATTATTTTACTTTTGTTATCTTCAGTACTTTGATTACTATGGAAGATATTACTAGTTGTTTTGCCAATAGACATTCTCCCAATCTTCCCTATTAACAAAACCCAAGTTCGGTTAACCTGACAATATAGCTGACCATAGGAGTGCTGACAATACTGGCTCCATCTTTGGCCCTCCATCTTGTTCATATTAGTTCAGTGATCTCTCTTGGGGCTGTGTTCTGAGCCCCATGGAGATTAATATACATACCTTAGAAATGCCCACCAAGGCTGGAAAGGGGGGAGGTTTGTTTTGGCCGCCCATGAACCTGTTAGAGATAATATAGTCTTTCCCCTTCTTGATGCACAGATTGTGCCACAAGATCTAATTAAAGGGTAACTGACAATTAGGTGCATGTAAGCTGAGGTGCAAGCAACCCCTTTAATCTCATTATAATGCCCTTTTGTGTGTCCCCTCACTCTATAAAATCTGTGGACTAAGGTCCAGATTTTGTAGAGAATAACTATGCAGCTGCTGTGGATTGTCCTCCACCCAATTCCCCCCTGTCAGTAAGTTACCCTGAATAAAACTCTATGTAAACTGTATGGAGGGCCTGCTTTGTTTTCCAGTCTCAAAGTGCCTTCTCAGTTTGGGACATACTTCATGGTTTCTCCTGCACCTTCTAACACTGACCAAACCTTAATTTTACAGTCTCCCTTGAAGCTAGGAGAGAGAGTTCTAGTTAATGAGAAACAGAAGTTCATCTGAGATTTCTAGAAAAATTTTAGCTGTCTTGGTGTCCTTTCCTCTTCCCATTTGGAACAATGACATGAAATAAACTTACCATTCCATAGCCACAAGGGACAATGAGGACTAAAGCCATCGCTTGGGATGTCAGTGGTATGATGGAGCTGTCTCAGGAGCCCTGAATATTGGGTCTCCCCACTTCTTGTTATGAGAAAGATAAATGTCTATTTTGTTAAGGTGCTGTAATGGTTTCTTTTACATTGCTGAGTGCAATCTTCTACCTGATATACTGTCCTCATATTTTTAACTTTGAATCATTTCCTTTGACTTGACTCCTGGAAGGAAACTGCCAGGTCAGTCAAGAGAGAGGTAGGTGTGTGAGTGTGTGTGTGTGTGTGTGCACGTGTATAAATTTATAATACGCTAAATTATTTTATAAAAAGACTACAACAATCTACATGGCTACCATAATTTGAGACTATATATTCTAAAAAGGGACATTGTACGTGTTTCAATTATCTTGCTAATTAATTTTCATTTTGATTACCAGTCTAATATACTATAAGTCCTAAGCTCATAGGCTACATGGAAAAAAAAAAAAGCTCTGTGGAATCCCTACTCATGACAGCTGTCAGCATTGTGTCCACTCAAAAAAGCACCACATACTATGATAGCCCTACAATGTTGTCATCATAGGCTATTAAGACAGCCACCAGCATGACCTCCTTCAAAAAAAAAAAATTATTCCCCCACTGCTCCAACCAAATAGACTATAGTCAAGGGAGACGTAGAGATGAGAAGACACACAACAATGAGAAGATGTCAAGACGACCAGTGTGGCCAATGGCTTACTAACAGCTAAAGGATCTACTTCTATCTGCAAAAGATGGAGGGAAAGGTGGAAAAGTCCTTGCATCACTCCAAATTGAAGGAGATCTATTAGATAACAAGAGACAAAGGTGGGCATTTTTATCTGACAGCTCCAGAGCTTTTATATCCCAAAAGAGATATGAAAGAAACCATGGTAAAGAGATCATAGCCAAACAGGCATTATAATGGCTTGCCAGGCACTATGCCT
Organism: Mirounga angustirostris; assembly: GCF_029215605.1. NCBI lineage: Eukaryota > Metazoa > Chordata > Mammalia > Carnivora > Phocidae > Mirounga > Mirounga angustirostris. The sequence goes on from NW_026991709.1 coordinate 126,298,835, forward strand.
GTGTGTGCAAAACTCAGCCTCATCTTACATCTGAGCTCATTTCCTCCCTTTATTGGCAACTGTAAGAGGCAATATCCTGGCTAAGTGAGTCATCACAACATTGCTTCATGGCAGAGACTCCTGGAACATCATTCATTCATTTATTATATTCATTCATTCATTCACTCACTGACTTTTCTTGCATGCCTACTGCCAGTAAGTGGCAACAATATACCCCTTGGACTCAAGGAGCTTACCATCTGGGAGGAAAAGGACACACACAGAAGCATAGAAGACACTAGAGAATCCTTTTCTGGAGAAATAAAAGAACTAAAATCTAATCAAGTTGAAATCAAAAGGGCTACTAATGAGATGGAATAAAAAATGGAAGCTCTAACTGCTAGGAGAAATGAGACAGAAGAGAATTAATAATCTAGAAAACAAAATGATGGAGAATAAGAAGCTGAGAAAAAGAGAGATAAACAACTACTGGATCACGAGGGGAGAATTCGGGAGATGAATGATACCATAAAGCGAAACAACATTAGAATAACTGGGATCCCAGAAGAAGAAGAAAGAGAGAGATGGGCAGAAGGGTATATTGGAGCAAATTATAGCAGAGAATTTCCTAATTTGGGGAAAGAAACAGGCATCAAAATCCAAGAGGCACAGAGAACCCCCCTCAAAATCAATAAAAATAGGTCAACACCCCAACACAGAATAGTGAAACTTGTAAATCTCAGAGACAAAGAGAAAATCCTAAAAGCAGTTCAGGACAATAGGTCCATAACCTACAAGGGTATAAATATTAGACTGGCAGCAGACCTATCCACAGAGACCTGGCAGGCCAGAAAGGACTGGCATGATATATTCAGGGTGTTAATGAGAAAAATATGCAGGCAAGAATACTTTATCCAGCTAGGATGCCATTCAAAATACAAGGAGAGATAAAAAGCTTCCAGGAAATTGGGGCACCTGGGTGGCTCAGTTGGTTAAGTGTCTACCTTCAGCTCAGGTCATGATCCCAGGGTCCTGGGATTGAGCCCCACATCGGGCTTCCTGCTCAGTGGGGAGTCTGCTTCTCCCTCTCCCTCTGCCATTCCCCCTGCTTGTGCTCTCTTTTTCCTTGCCAAATAAGTAAATAAAATCTTTTAAAAAAAGCTTCCAAGAAAAACAGAAATTCATGATCACCAAACCAGCCCTACAAGAAATACTAAAAGTGATCCTTTAAGCAAAGAGAGGGTCCAAAAGTAACACAGACCAGAAAGAAACAATCTACAGAAACAGTCATTTTACAGGCAATACAATGGCACTGAATTCATATCTGTCAATAGTTACTCTGAATGTAAATGGCCTAAATGCCCCAATCAAAAGAAACAGGGTATCAGATTGGATAAAAAAGCAAGACCCATCAATATGCTGTCTGCAAGAGACTCATTTTAGACCCAAAGACATCTTCAGATTGAAAGTGAGGGGGAGGGGGTAGAAAACCATTTATCATGCTAATGGACAGCAAAAGAAAGCTGGGGTGGCAATCCTTACATCAGACAAATTAGATTTAAGCCAAAAACTGTAATTAGAGATAAGGACACTATATCATGATTAAAGGGCCTATCCAACAAGAAGATCTAACAATTATAAATATTTATGTCCCTAACATGGGAGCAGCTAATTATATAAGCCAACTAATAACAATTAAACACATGGATAACAATACAAAAATAGCAGGGGACTTTAACACCCCACTCACTGCAATGGACGGGTCATCTAAGCAGATCAACAAGAAAGAATGACACACTGGACCAGATAGACTTCACAGATATGTTCAGAGCATGACTTTCTAAAGCAACAGAATATACATTCTTCTCAAGTACACATGGAACATTCTCCAGAATAGATCACATACTGGTTTACAACTCAGGTCTCAACTGGTACCAAAAGACTGGAATCATCCCCTGCATATTTTTGGACCACAATGCTTTGAAGCTGGAACTCAATCACAAGAGGAAAGTTGGAAAGAACTCAAATACATGGAGGCTAACGAGCATCCTACTAAAGAATGAATGGATCAACCAGGAAATTAAAGAAGAATTAAAAAAAATTCATGGAAACAAATGGAAATGAAAACACAACTGTTCAAAAACTTTGGGGTGCAGCACAGGCGGTCCTAAAAGGGAAGTATATAGCAATACAAGCCTTTCTCAAGAAACAAGAAAGGTCTCAAATACACAACCTAACCTTACACCTAAAGGAGCTGGATAAAGAACAGCAAATGAAGCCTAAACCAGCAGGAGAAGAGAAATAATAAAGATTAGAGCAGAAATCAATGAAACAGAAACCAGAACAGATAAATGAAACTAGGAGCTGGTTCTTTGAAAGAATTAATAAGATCGATAAGCCCCTGGCCAGACTTATCAAAAAGAAAAGAGAAGGGACCCAAATAAAACCAAGATCACAACCAAAACCAAAGAAATACAAACAAGTATAAGAACATATTATGAGCAACTATATGCCAAAAACTTAGGCAATCTGGAAGAAATGGATGCATTCCTGGAAACTTATAAACTACCAAAACTGAAACAGGAAGAAATTGAAAATCAGAACAGACCCATAACCAGCAAGGAAATTGAAGGAGTACTCAAAACTCAAAAATCTCCCAACAAACAAGAGACCAGGCCCGGATGCCTTCCCAGGGGAATTCTACCAAACATTTAAAGAAGAACTACTACCCATTCTTCTGAAGATGTTTCAAAAAATACAAACGGAAGGAAAACTTCCAAACTCGTTCTATGAGGCCAGCATTACCTTGATCCCCAAACCAGATAAAGACCCCACCAAAAAGGAGAATTACAGACCAATATCCCTGATGAACATGGATGCCAAAATTCTCACCAAGATACTGGCCAGTAGGATCCAACAGTACCTTAAAAGGATTATTCACCACAACCAAGTGGGATTTATTCCTGGGCTGCAAAGGTGGTTCAACATCCTCAAAATCAATCAATGTGATACACACATAAATAAAAGAAAGGACAAGAACCATATGATCCTCTCAATTGATGCAGAAAAAGCATTTGACAAAGTACAGCATCCTTTCTTGATTAAAACTCTTCACAGCATAGGGATAAAGGGAGCATACCTCAGTATCATAAAAGCTATATACAAAAAGACCACAGTGAATATCATTCTCAATGGGGAAAAACTGAAAGCGTTTCCCCTAAGGTCAGGAACACGGCAGGGATGTCCACTATCACCACTGCTGTTCAACAGAGTACTAGAAGTCCTAGCCTCAGCAATAAGACAAAAGAAAATGCCTCTGAATCAGAAAGAAGTCAAACTCTCACTCTCCACAGATGACATGATACTGCATGTGAAAAACCCACAAGACTCCACCCCAAAATTGCTAGAACTCATAGAGGAATTAACCAAAGTGGCAGGATATAAAATCAATGCACAGAAATCAGTGGCATTCCTATATACTAACAATGAGACAGAAGGAGAAGAAATTAAAAAGTCGATCCCATTTACAATTGCACCCAAAATCATAGGATACCTAGGAATCAACCTAACCAAAGAGGCAAAGGATCTGTACTCAGAAAACTATAGAACACTCATGAAAGAAACTGAGGAAGACACAAAGAAATGGTTGTTTGCTCAAGGATTGGATGAACAAATATTGTGAATATGTCTCTGCTACCTACAGCAATCTACACATTCAATGCAATCCCTATCAAAATACCATCCCCTTTTTTTTTACAGAGCTGGAACAAATAACCCAAATTTGTATGGAACCAGAAAAGACCCCTAATAACCATAGGAATGTTGAAAAAAATCAAAGCTGGTGGCATCATAATCTTGGAATTCACGCTCTATTACAAAGCTGCAATCATCAAGACAGTATGGTACTGGCACAAAAATAGACAAATAGATCAATGGAACAGAATACAGACCCCAGAAATGGACCCTCAACTCTATGGTCAACTAATCTTTGACAAAGCAGGAAAGAATATCCAATGGAAAAAAGTCTCTTCAATAAATGGTGCTGGGAAAATTGGATAGCCATATCAGAAGAATAAAACTGGACCATTTCTTTTTACCATACACAGATAAATAGACTCAAAATGGATGAAAGACCTAAATGTGAGATAGGAATCCATCAAAATCCTAGAGGAGAACACAGGCAGCCACCTCTTCAACCTCAGCCGCAACAACTTCTTCCTAGACACATCACCAAAGGCAAGGGAAACAAAGGCAAAAATGAACTGTTGGGACTTCATCAAGATAAAAAGCTTTTGTACAGCAAAGGAAAGAGTTGACAAAACCAAAAGAAAACTGGCAGATGGGAGAGGATATATATTTTTTTTATTAAAGATTTATTTATTTATTTATTTGACAGAGAGAGACACAGCGAGAGAGGGAACACAAGCAGGAGGAGTGGGGGGAGGGGAGAAGCAGGCTTCCCGCCAAGCAGGGAGCCCGATGCGGGGCTCGATCCCAGGACCCTGGGATCAGGACCTGAGCCAAAGGCAGACGCTTAACGACTGAGACACCCAGGCGCCCCAGGGAGAGGATATTTTCAAATGACATAACAGATAAAAGGTTAGTATCCAAGATCTATAAAGAACTTCTCAAACTCAACACCCAAAGAACAAATAACCCAGTCAAGAAGTGGGCAGAAGACATGAACAGACATTTCTCCAAAGAAGACATATAAATGGCCACAGACACATGAAAAATGCTCAACATCATTCAGGATCAGACAAATACAAAATAAAACCACAATGAGATACCACCTCACACCAGTCAGAATGCTAAAATTAACAAGTCAGGAAATGACAGATTTTGGCGAGGATGTGGAGAAAGGGGAACCCTCCTACATGCTGGTGGGAATGTAAGCTGGTGCAGCCACTTTGGAAAACAGTACAGAGGTTCCTCAAAAAGTTGAAAATGGAGCTATTCTATGACCCAGCAATTGCAGTACTGGGTATTTATCCCAAAGATACAAATGCAATGATCCGAAGGGACACCTGCACCCAATGTTTATAGCAGCAATGTCCACAATAACCAAACTATGGAAAGAGCCTAGATGTCCATTGACAGATGAATGGATAAAGAAGATGTGGTATATATATAAAATGGAATACCAATCAGCCATCAAAAAATGAAACCCTGCCATTTGCAAGGATGTGGATGGAACTAGAGGGTATTATGCTAAGCGAAATAAGTCAATCAGAGAAAGACAGTTATCATTTGGTCTCACTCATATGTGGAATCTAAGAAACGAAACAGATGATAATAGGGGAAGAGAGGAAAAAATAAAACAAGATGAAATCAGAGAGGGAGACAAACCATAAGAGACTCTTAATCATATGAAACAAACTGAGGGTTGCTGGAGGGGAGGGTGGTGGGGGGGTGGGGTAACTGGGTGATGGGAATTAAGGAGGGCACATGATGCAACGAGCACTGTGGATTATATAAGACTGATGATCACTGACCTCTACCTCAGAAACCAAGAATACATTATATGTTAATTAACAGAGTTTAAAAAATGAAAAAAAAAAAATAAAGCAAGGCAAGGTGAGGAGTTTTGCCCCTTGAATAGATGCTTGCTCATGTCATCACTCTGTCCAGTTCAGAGTATGAACCTCAATTCTCCCCCTTCTGTCAAGGCTCAACTGAAATCTCTGCCCTGCAGGAAGTTTTTCCTGGTTACCCCAGCCCACTGGGCCCATTCTCTCTGGCATTGGTATATTTTGGGATGGCTCCCTTGATGATACATTACTTAGGGCTATCTGTCCGTTCAGCCATCATTCTATTCCTCCACTTATCTACCTATCCACACATCCATCCACCCACCTATCTATCTACTCACCCATCTATCTACCCACTCATCCATCCACCCACTTGCCCAATCATCCATCCATCCACCCAGTCCCCCTACCCATCCATCCATCCATCCATCCACAGCCAGCCAGCCAGCCAGCCAGCCAGCCAGCCAGCCAGCCAGCCAGCTAGCTATTCACCTATCCACCTACCCTCCCACCCACCCACCTACCTACTTATCCAAGTCACTGAGCCCTACTCTGTGGCTGGTCTGTGCCAGGCACTGGCTGCTAGAGATGGTACAGGCACTTTCATAGCCTAGAGAATTGGAACCTCTGTGTTATAGGTTAAATTGTGTCCCCTCAAATTCATATGCTGAAGTTGTAACATCCAGTACATGAGAATATGACTTTATAGGATCACTGCAGATGTCACTAGTTAAAATGAGGTCATCAGGGCAGTCCCTGATCCAATATGACTGGTGTCCTGATAAAAAGGGGGGGAAATTTGGACATGTACCAGATGTGCACACAGGGAGAACACCATATGAAGATGAAGGCAGAGATTGGTGATGCTTCTACAAGTGAAGGAGTGCCAAAGATGGCCAGCAAACTACCAGAAGCTAGGCAAGATGCCTGGAATAGATTCTTCCTCACATCCCTCAGAAGGAATCAACTTTGTCAACACCTTGATCTTGGACTCTAGCCTCCAGAACTGTGAGACAATGAATATTTGTTCTGTAAGCCACCAAGTTCGTGGTACTTTGTTATGGTAGCCCTGGCACTAATATACTACGGTAGGAGAGGAGGAAAAAAAGTTGTCAACGTAAAAAATCAGTTCTGTATTAGAAAGGAAGCTGGTACCCAACCCATGTTTTGTTTCTCACCACACATAGGTAGGCTTTTTCAAGAAAGAATTAGCTTTCCTGCTGCCTGGAAAACAAAATTACGGGATTTCATAATGGCAAAAACTGGGGGGCTTTATTTCCTTTTTTGATGCTGATAATTTTAAACATTCAGGAAGTTGGTTTAAAAAATATAACAGAAAAGACTATTTTTTTCTCCTTGTTTCATCTGGAATAAGTGTAGTCACTAGACAAGAAATGAAATTTGAAAATTATTAATAAATGCAGAGATTTGCCCACAGCACAACTGGTGTGAAAATGCTCTAGGAAAGTCAGGATTTCAATGAAGTGTCCAGTGAAATTATTTATATTACTAATTCATGGCAAAAAAGGTGAGGTTAAATTAAATGAAGGCTGATATGATTTAAGAATTAGTGTTCCTGAGAAAGGGGAACGCTCCTACACAGTTGGTGGGAATGCAAGCTGGTGCAGCCACTTTGGAAAACTGTATGGAGGTTCCTCAAAAAGTTGAAAATAGAGCTACCCTATGATCCAGCAATTGCACTACTGGGTATTTACCCCAAAGATACAAAAGTAGGGATCCGAAGGGGTACGTGCACCCCGATGTTTACAGCAGCAATGCCCACAATAGCCAAACTGTGGAAAGAGCCAAGATGTCCATCGACAGATGAATGGATAAAGAAGATGTGGTATATATACACAATGGAATATTATGCAGCCATCAAAAGGAATGAGATCTTGCCATTTGCAATGACGTGGATGGAACTGGAGGGTATTATGTTGAGTGAAATAAGTCAAACAGAGAAAGACATGTATCATATGATATCACTGATATGAGGAATTCTTAATGGCAGGAAACAAACTGAGGGTTGCTGGAGTGGGGGGTGGGGTGGGAGGGATGGGGTGACTGGGTGATAGACACTGGGGAGGGTATGTGCTCTGGTAGGCGCTGTGAATTGTGCAAGACTGTTGAACCTCAGATCTGTACCTCTGAAACAAATAATGCAATATATGTTAAGAAAAAAAAAGAAGAAGAAGAAGGTAGCGGGAGGGGAAGAATGAAGCGGGGGAAATCGGAGGGGTAGACGAACCATGAGAGACGATGGACTCTGAAAAACAAACTGAGGGTTCTAGAGGGGAGGGGGGTGGGAGGATGGGTTAGCCTGGTGGTGGGTATTGAGGAGGGCACATTCTGCATGGAGCACTGGGTGTAATGCACAAACAATGAATCATGGAACACTTCATCTAAAACTAATGATGTAATGTATGGGGATTAACATAAGAATAAAAAAAAAAGAATTAGTGTTCCTACTTTCCCTAAGTATTTAATTGAAACTTATAACTGTTTTATAAATATGATAGATTCCAGCAAATGCCTATATTTAGCCAGTTTAATAGTAAATCTAATTTTATACAAAAAACTTAATTATGTGAAAAAACATGCCCATCTCTTTAATTTAGTTGGTCAGTAATTGAGAAATAGACCTAATGGTGTATCTAAGGCCCTACCATTCATGTGGGCACGGAAGGTTTAAATTATAGGTAAAAGCACAGGAAATTAATGTTTATTGTGCAATGACTGTGTGCTCAGCAATGTGCTAGATGGGACCTTTTCATTGGTGGCTTCGCATCATTAAGTAGGCATTAATGTCTTTGTTTCTTTTAGAATGCTCACAAAGTTTAGGTTACTCAAAGTCATAAAGATAGCTGGTAGCAGAGCCATGATTTAGTTCAGGACTGCTAAGCCCACTGTCTTTGCATCAAACCACACTGTTCTCTTCTACACATATACTGAATTCTTAAAAATTAGCTTTAAAAACCCAAACCTACCAAATCCCCACATCATCAGTAATCACAAAGGCTCCTAACAAATTCTTTTTTTTTTTTTTAAGATTTCTTTTGAGGGGGAGAGGGGATACAAGAGAGGAGGAGAAAGAGAGAGAGAGAGAAGCTGACTCCCTGCTGAGTGGGGGGCCCAACAAGGGGCTCAATCTCAGGACCCTGAGATCACAACCTGAGCCAAAACCAAGCAGTCAGATGCTTAACTGACTGTGCCACCCAGGTGCCTCCAAATGCTTTTCTTTAACGGAGTTATCTCTGAAGATTTCTTTTGGTCCTCTACAAAGTGGTTGAAAGGTACATCTTTCCTCTTTGATTTTTATAGATTTCTATTTTTTTAAAAATTGAGGAGCAAAAGTAACTGTTAAAAAAACTTTTAGGGGCGCCTGGGTGGCTCAGTCGTTAAGCGTCTGCTTTCGGCTCAGGTCATGGTCCCAGGGTCCTGGGATCGAGCCCTGCATCGGGCTCCCTGCTCTGCGGGAAGCCTGCTTCTCCCTCTCCCACTCCCCCTGCTTGTGTTCCCTCTCTCGCTGTGTCTCTCTCTGTCAAATAAATAAAATAAAAAAATCTAAAAAAAACCCAAACAAACAAACAAAAAAACTTTTATATTGGGGAAGAATGAAGGGGGGGGGAAATCAGAGGGGGAGATGAACCATGAGAGACGATGGACTCTGAAAAACAAACTGAGGGTTCTAGAGGGGAGGGGGGTGGGAGGATGGGTTAGCCTGGTGATGGGTATAAAAGAGGGCACGGTCTGCATGGAGCACTGGGTGTTATGCACAATGAATCATGGAACACTACATCTAAAACTAATGATGTAATGTATGGTGATTAACGTAACAATAAAAAAATTTTAAAAAAACCTTTTATCTTTGGGGCGCTTGGGTGGCTCAGTTGGTTAAGCGTTTGTCTTCAGCTCAAGTGATGATCCCAGGGTCCTGGGATCGAGTCCCTCATCGGGCTCCCTGCTCAGTGGGGGAGCCTGCTTCTCTCTCTGCCTGCTACTTTCCCTGCTTGTGCTCTCTCTGAAAAATAAATAAAATCTTAAAAACTTTTATCTTTGATTTAAGGACAAAATTCTTCCTCCTCTTTAGCCCCCCACACTGGATATTAGATCCATAATCTTTGCTTCCTTTGTCCTAAGAAATGAAATATTAATTTGCAAAGCAATGCTCAGACCCTTCCTAGAGCTCTGACTCCTGATTCAGGAATGCACTATGTCTTAGGACAAGTAACACGTCAGGTAGATTCTGGACTCTCACTGATTTTTCTATTTTTCTGCTAAAGCCACTGACTCCTTTTTCTGAAATCACATACATATACAGTGTAAACTTCGTTTCAAAAATCCATTCACGCTTCCTTTTGTCTGATATTTCAAATTTCAACATGTTCCCATGGCATCTTTTATTGCTTTCCAAAACATTCTTTGTCCTCATCAAGCTGGTGTTTTTACTTACTTCTTGCCATGCACACTCACACGTGAGCCTCATGCTGCTCATTTCCACTTCAATATTAATCTTCTATAGGGAATGTCCTCTCTCCTTCCCTCTGGCAATTCAAACATATTTGAAATCCTCTCCTGCTGTAATTGCTCTTTAGCCTACATCCCTTAACAATCACGCATATATTCCTTACAGAATTAAAAAATCCTAGAGCTGTAAGAAGCCTCAAAGGGCAACTATTTACATCTCATCGCAATACAGGAGTCCTTTTTACAACACTGAAAACTAGCCAAAAAAGAAACAAAAAGTGGGGGGAGGGTTGTTTCCATCTGAAATTGAAGAGAAAAAATTCATGCCATGAAACAGGAAAGGTTAAACAAATTATTACAAAGGGTATATATATTTTTCTTTTAATCCCAAACTTTCCTAAGACTCCAAAGAGAATATAATTTCATTCTGATAAAGATAAACTGAGTTACCATTATTAATTGGTTTAACTCAGGTCAACTCAGCAAACATCAAGCATATGTAAAAATTCCTAAAACTTTTGTTATTTCTTTATATCTTGCTATAAATTTAGGATGCTATTTAAATGCAAAAACCAGTATTAATAAATGTTATAGTTCATTTTTATTTTTATTTACTTTTTAAAGATTTTATTTATTTGTTTGACAGAGACACAGCAAGAGAGGGAACACAAGCAGGGGGAGCAGGAGAGGAAGAAGTAGGCTTTCTGCAGAGTAGGGGGCCTGATGCAGGGCTTGATCCCAGGACCCTGGGATCATGACCTGAGCCGAAGGCAGACACTTAACAACTGAGCCACCCAGGTGCCCCTATAGTTCATTTTTAATGAAGAGTAATATTTTGGTAAAAGCATTAGAAGAAGTATTAACCTTGTTATAAGTTTACTACCTACTTGTTGTCTATATTAGCTATGTAGGAAGTCTGTCTAGTTGGACCTTGAGACCAGCCTGCCATCTGGTGACAACCAACTCAAATTACAGGTAAAATATTTGAAGGAAACATTCTAGAAGGAAATAGAGATTGACTGTCAATATTGAAACTAAGACTAAAATCCTACGAATGACACCTAACTGTTCATAGTAGTATGCCTCACCTTTTTCATTACTTACCCCCTTAGGAGACTTTTTGGGCATTTTCCCCCTATGTTCCCTCCATGAAATTTTAATACCACAGATATACTGTGTATTTGTTTTGTATCATATTTATATCTGTGTTTTATACAAAACAAGAGTCAGCACAAGGTTACTATCTTTATTTAATGCAGGGTTAAGGATTACTAAATAAATTTTAAGTCAAAAGATACAGTTATTAACATTTAATTATCAATTTGCCATAATTTTGTAGCACTGCATATATTTTGTGTATCTTCCTTGAACTCAATGTCAATACCGCTTGCATGATATCCAAGAAAACCCAGGAAGAGAAATAAAATACTAAGGAATAAGGTTTTGTTGGATAGGATTGAGTTTTGGAGGGCCACAGACCATTGCCATAACAATTCGAGCTGCCCTACTTTCCCCTCTCACCAAGAACCAATTTCCATCCCTTTGGGGCAAAACTGTCCTTGTTAGGAATATGCAGTACCAAAGATATATAGCAAAAATTATTTCAATACTTTGCCATATGACACAGAGTAGAAGTAAATCTAAGGAGATTTTTTAAAGCCTATATGAACTCTGTCACAATGAACAGCGTCATTATGCACTGAGGGCTCAATTCTATCTGTGGATATAAAAATAGACTCTAGCTTTTTTAGCATTAACTTTCCTGGTTCATTTCTCCCTATTTCATATTCCTCTTAGGCCATTACTCTGTCTCCTCTTCCACCTCTTAAATGTGGGCATTCCTGCCTGTCTTGGCCTCCCCTTCTTCTCTTCTTGCTCTAAACTTTCTCTCTGCACATTCCCTTAAAACTCTTTCATTTTAGTTAGCTCTGCATTAGTTAGGTCTCTAGCTGTGGACACTTTCCTGAGCTTCTTGCCTCCCTGCCTGACAACTCCTCAGAGAAGTCCTGCTCAAACCTCAAACTCAGTGTGTCCAAAATAAATGATTAATACATATTTCAACCACTTTCTGGAGTTCTCTATTCTGGTAATGAACTTTGTCTCTCAATAAGCCAGGCTGAAACTCCTTGTACATCTTATCAGGTCACAAATCTCATTGTATCCTTCCTTTGCTACTGTAATGGCTTTCTGACTCTTCCTGCTATGTCCAACAGCGGTTCTTCAATATGTCAGACCCTTGGCATCCTTGGCCATGGGACATGCATGGATCTCAGCAAAAAGCCAGCTGGAAAGAGGAAGAAGCTGGGCAGGGTGGGATGGGCTGGGGTAGGGGAAACTAATCTGATTGGAAAGAGAGTTTGAGAAACTGTGCCACTCTGGCATGTCAAAACCACACAGACATTTTCAAGCACTCTGGGCACAACAATAGGAAGGTTTGAAATAACAGGGTAGTTTCACCCTATTGGTTCATTCATAGCAGGGCCCAAGTCCTCGTAGCCAGATAAAATAGTCTCCTACTGATCTTTTGTCTCCTATCCCTTAGTTTCTAAAACTCAAATCTGATCCCACACTACTGCACTTAAAATTCTTCAGTGGCTCTCTCATACTCATACATTGCTACCAGGCAATGACAAATAGAAGCAGGAAGCTGGGAAGGACAGCTGGCTCAGGAAGCCCATTTCAAGAACCATACCAGAGGGGATTACAGGACAAAGGTCTCAGACAAAAACCTAAAACCAAGATCCCTCAGGGGTAATCCCTCCTTTTTAGTTTAGCCACTGCAGAGATTATCCTGTGTTCTCCATGTTCAGCCACAGGAACAATTCTCTGGGCAGGGCTTATGACTCCATTCCTTCTTGGTCCCTCTATCTAGAATGCTGTTCTCCATTTTATCTGTTTATTTTATCTTTGCTTATCCAAACTCTGTTCATTTTTCAGGGATTGGTTTAAAACATTATCTCGTTTGTGCACCTTGATCAAGACAGCTTCATGGAACAGAAAGGAGAAGGTAGAAATAGGTAGACAAATGAGCTGATTCAAGGAGAGGGCTCTTGTCTGTTTTGCTCTCTGCTATTTCCCCAGGGTCTAGAACAGAATCTAGCACATGGTGGGTAATCAGTAAATATTTGTTGAATACATGACTTAGTAGAAGCATATAAAGAGGGACAAAATCAGGTTTTATAGCTAAGTAACATTTGTATCAGTAATTATAGTTGACTGTATTATTAAAAAATATTCATAGTCCTTTCTTGGAGGAGCAAAGCATAGATGATTTGTGATGGGCATGAAGTGTTGGTGAACAATAAATCTTTGTTGTCTTAAGTTACTCAGATTTGGAAGTCTTTTGTTATTGTAGCATAACCTAGTATATCCTAATATAGTAATTGGTATCAGGAGTAGAATGTTCCTGTAACAATAAAAAGGCCTCAAATATAGGGCACTGACTTGGGGTCAGGCAGTGGTCCTGTATGGAAACGCTTAGTGGAGCCTGGAAGAATGGCAATCCATTTTTCAGTAGGAAAACATTTTTTTTTAAAAACTGTCACCTGTGACAATTTAGGATACATATAATATACCTGATAAGCTTGTTGCTTTAGGTGAAGAAGGTGAAAAAATGGGATGCCAATAGCATCCTTTGACTGCTGTTGGTTGCATCTGACAACAGTACCATGAAGGAAAAATGATTTAAGAAATGGATCCTTTATAAGCAGAAATGAAAGGGACTAAGAGTCCAGAATTCCAAGTCTTACAGGATTAGAAGAAGCAACTTCTTTACAACCTAAACTGTAACAGAAAAAAAACTGAGGAGACCTTTGAACAATGAAGGTAATCAAATCTTAGTCTCAGGGCAAGGACCAAATTAAAGGTATGGTTTTATAACCTTTTAAAAAACTACTGAATGGCTTAAGATGGCCCCCAACTGGACAAAATGGCCCAGGAAAAAGAGACTAAGGGTGTAGCTCTCCCCCAATAAGTTCAAGGTACTTAAGATTAACTCTAGAAAGAGAAGGATTTCCTTCCCCACCCAAATTTGACGATGTGATTTGTTCAGCTAATGAAACGTGAGCCGGAGTGATGTATGTCAATTCTGGACGAAAGCTTTAGTAGCGACTGCTCCATTAACAGGAAGCAATTCTCCTTTCCCTCCACCACAAAACTGGCAGTGTTCCAGGCAGAGGCTATATCATTAGCCGAGGTCTCAGATAACGATGAGTAAGCAAAGCTACAGGCCATCCTTGTTGGCATGGAGCATGAGGAAAAAATAAACTTCTGATTGTCATCTGCTATTTTGTGGTAATTTGCTACCACAGCATAAATCAAGCACTCTGACAGATATAGGGACTTTTAAAAACATTTCTCAAAACTTCGAAGGAAAAGAGGACTATTTCATACTAAGAGAGGTGAAAATTTACTCACTAAATAAAGATAGTGAACACTGGGAGAGAAAACTTTGGTGAATTTAAAACCTAGTTATTAAGGTTCTGTAGGGGACTATGCTTTGTAAAAACTGATCCCCTTCTCTGATTTTGTGTTCTTATGCCCCACATTTTTCTAAAACAAAATCTGCATGGCTGTTGCTTATGGTACCCACCCCCATGCTCAAATTTTATTTACAATGGTACTACTAAAAAATACATTCTGTCACTTCCTCCATTAATTCTAAATGAAGATGATTTGTTTTTGATCACAGAATAAAAATCAACTAGACTGGCATATTTAGGATTTCTTTCTTTGCAATGAACCACCCAAACCACTATTTAATTAAAACACCAGCTCAGTCAACTCTGATAGATCATAATATTTAGCACCAGTGGCTACAGAATGTTGTGTAGAACCCTTAGTTTAGATCCTCATATAGAAGTGACAGCCTCTAAGGATACCTAGCATGAGCCAATGTTCCTCTTTATTTACAAGAGCAAGGAAGATCACACGATCACACACACACACACACACACACACACACACACACACAGTGCCTGGCACAGAGCAGGTGATCAGTAAGTGCCAGGTTTCCTCTCATACCCAGACTCCTCCTTGCCTCTTTATTGAAGAGATCTGGCTGATGAGACTTCCTGATATTTTAAGGTTTTAAAACAAACATGGCAGATGATTTCTCCACAGCAAAGCTTTTAGAGAAGCTCAGTTTTCTAGAACTAGGGTGATCAGATATCTCGTATAGGACTGGCTCCACTGTCTTAAAAGGCTTAATGAAAACAGAAGGAGAAATTATCAGGAAAAGAACATAGTAACATCCAATAAAGATTTAATTGGCTCCTCTCTCCCCCCCTTTTTAGTGGTAATATTCAGGGAAATTCAACAAATGAAATGTCATATTCTTCTACCCTTGAAATACCTCCAGAATAAAAGGTCACTTTTCCTGAGTAAGAAAATGATGTCTCTATGGTTTAAGTTTTGCTTCTTGCCCTGATGTAAATAAAATCAGGGCTGACATATTAAAAGTCCTAAAGGTCTTCACCCTGGACATTAGCCCTTTGGCCCAGATGCTCTAACAACACCCTGTTGCTAAAGGTCATTCCCATATTCCCAAATTGCCATCTTTAAAGTGAGAGAAAAAAACAGTTTCTTCTTCACATGATAACAAGTTAAAAGTGGAGATTCTCTGTTGCCATGGGAATGGGATTTTTCTTGCTGTGCTGGCCTTCTGTTGGCAGATAAAACCAGTACTATAATCAATAAGAAAGTAGTACTTCATTTTCCACACCCCTCTTGGGGATGGAATTTTAAGCAAAAGAACAGAGAACTGTATTTGATGGGGCCCTAAATATCTATGGGTAGAAATCTCCCTTGTGAAAGACCAGCATGCCTAACAAAATGCCAATCTATGTTTTCACCATGCTCTGCTGAAGAATTCACTAAAAGTTGGACTATACAGGCCAATCTTTGATTCCTATCAGTTCCCTGTCAATAATTTACTTTCTTTGGCCTTATCTAAAAAGTCCTTCATATGTCTGAATTGTTTCTTAAGAACCAACCTGAGTTTGGAATTCCTTAGACTCTGAATTTTGGAATAAGGTTAAGGGGCATAAATGAATCTCTCTTGAACACCGTGTCTCAAATTTGTGTCAAGTAATCTGTTACTATCATCATGATGTCACTTTATTCTATTATCATTTAAACTAAAATCTCCAGCTTTTTCTTTTGATCATTTGGTCATCTTGAAGCTCTGTAATTTTCTCTTCTACACAGAAGAATGGCTTGGTAGAGAAAATCATTTAAAGCTTTTCCTAAAATATTAGATGAATGGATGATATCTCCTCTTCTCCTGTGTATATATTAAATAGTCAGCATCCACTCCCTGTAGAATTCCACTTTAAAAACAGGGTGACTTGAGCAGGGTCTATATTTATACATGTTTACCCCCGACAGTAGAAAAGTCATCCTCTATGTGTAAAGATCATTTCCTTTCAGAGAAAAGCAAATTGAATAAAAAAGGATCAAATGGATGCCTAATCACTAGATCAATCAAATTAAATGCCTTGGTGTCATCACAGGTAGACCAACCTAGGACAAAGGCTTGTGCACAGGTATGGGTAGCAAGAGGAAAGGGAACCAAGGCAGAGTCAATACTATGTGTCACCAAACTTATTTCTTCCTTTTGCAGATGGCAGTGCTAAACTGTATTTCCAAAGCTCCCCTAGAGTTAAGTGAGACCATGTGATTGAGTTCTAGTCAATAGCCTGGAAACAGACCCACTTATTTCTATTCTGCATGACCTTATATTCTCTTTCTCACTTCCCTGCCAAGTAGATACCGAGAATCCCGTGAAGGGATGCTGAATCCGAGAAGATGGCAGACTTACATTATAGAGAAATTCTAGGTCCCTAAATTACCACATAGAACAGGACCCCTCACCTCAGGTCCTGCTAACCTACACTTAATCAGGATGTAAGTGATAAATTTTTAAGTCAAACCACTGAGACTCTGACTTTTTGTTAAAAGAACTCCCATTACCTACCCTGACTAAAACAGAATGCTAAATGGATCCTGAAATATGATTCCTTCTATATGTTCAGCCTACCTTAAAGAGCCAAACAATGTCTTGAACTAATCTTAAACAATTTACATTAGGATTTTGAGGTAACTCTTGGTTATTGATCCTCTGAGTTTAAGGGCCAAGAAGCAATATTCTTAACAGTTAGTGCAAACTTGAAATTGATGGCCAAAAACATAAATAAAAATTACCTCCCCCCTCACTTCCCCAAACACTCTGTGTCTATGAAAAAAAGAAGTAAAATAAACTGTTTCTAAAGGCTGGAACTCATAAATGTCATTTCAGGGTAGAGGGTGAGGACAAGGCAAGGAGAAAACATCTAATCTCTTTCAGATTATTTACTCATCATTTATATGAGGAGATTATCCTCCTACTATACCACTTTTCATTTTGCAAATGTGTAGTATGCAGACCTTCTTGGTTCGATGAGAAAGGTTTCCAAGAAAATTAAATGTCAAGTCTACTTGGCTTACTGGTTTTGTTCTATATAAATTCCCTTTTTAATTCAGCTCTGAATAATAACATTCCTCAGTGTCAATGTGACAAACTAGCTTCAATCTTAATGGGGTGTGAGAATTGAGACAGGAGGTGAAGATTAGATATGGTTCTCATTTTAGCAGATTAGAACAGAATTAAGTCTAAAGACGGCTTTTAATGGCTCTGAGAAAGAAGTGGCACATGAGCCATCAGGATTTTTGAAAAATTATTTGTTCCTGTCTTTTTCCTTTTCCAGAGATTGGTGCCCTGATATATGTAAAGCTTAAAGTAAGCTAGAACACTCTCCTGAATGTGGATAGGAAATTGCTGGGAGAGCCATGTTGTCCTGTTCCACCCTCAAGAACACTACTTATATTAATGAGTTGGTGACAAGCCCTAGGAGACACAGGCCCAAAGTTGTTCTCTCTACCCCTCAATCCTACAGTAGCTCACGTGACACCATTCTGTTACAGAATTTCCAACACTGAAGGTAGGTAATGGTGGGTAATGGTGAAGATCAAGTTTGGTATGGATCCAATATTTAGTCAAACAAGATTTTTTAACCCCTCCTTTCACTTTACATATATATATAAATAAAAAACAGAAGTTAAGAGAACAGCCCATGTGCATTATATTAGCCCAGGTTCTCAGAGATAAAACTTTAGTCTATGTAATTTGCATATGCAGGGCACACAGAAGCATATGATCTCAAAATTCTTTCCCATTAGAATAAAGAAGCATTTTTACTGAGAAACGTTTAGAATAAAACATAGTGCAATTCCTTCACATTACAATATGAGAAGACAGCCCAGAAAGGTTAACTGACTCGCCCAAGGTCTGGTTCTCTGATAAGACCAAATGATTCAATATGACAGAACATGAACACATACACACACAGGAGAAATTATATACTAATTTGCATGTTAAACCCTCAGATGTCTGGAAGGAATATATTTAAAATATCATATCCTCTAAGTTTGCATCATCCAGGAAAATTATTCTTTAAGACTTGCCAACCTTGTTGCCAAGATTTTATCAAAAGGAAACTTGGATTGGGAAGACTAACTTTCTTATATGTTCTTTCCAGGGATAACTGCACAAATCAGTGGAGGACATATTTTCCACAGATTTGTCACAATATGCTCTCAACTGATATTTCTGTTTCTATTCACAAATAGGAAAGACTAAGTTTTAAACTGGGTTTTGATTTCTAAGCCTTTTCAGAGTATTAAAAATTGACCCCAGCACAGTGGTTGATGCTCTGCCTTTTAAAATCATTTTACGTGACGTGGCTTTGCAGACATGGTTCAGACCTAGGACAGTAAGGAATTAATTACAAGCTGTATTTACAATAGGAACAGAACAGTAGGAACAACTCAAATGGTTTGGGGAATCTAAACAACTCCTACCTCCAATATTTTGGAAGTAAGATTCAGGAATGTGCTACAAATGGATCACAAATAGTTGCCAACACTGAAGCAACCCTGAATAGTTCCTCATGAAGTGAACAGTGTTGGCTCTGACGAAAATACCAAAATGAAAGCAAAAAAATGGGTTATTACTCTTGATCCTTCAAGCTGAAAAGGATGTCACCCTGTTCTTGAATCTGTATCCTCTGACAGATTGAAAAGGTCCTCAATTCATTTGCCAAACATAGTGGAGGCAGCTGCTTATTACTGGGGTGAAAGTTTTCCTATAGCTGGAGAAAACAACAAATACTCAGTTCTGCCTCCCAGTGCCATGACCAGGAGTTAGCCTGTAGGATCTTTGGCTCTGCAAATGAAGGGGAACATACACATGGGCAGAATGTCAAGGAAGAGCTTCCCAACGCTCTCTTCTACCTGCTCCACTTCAGGCTCAGGTGGCCACAGGGAATTGGGATTAGGCTATTGCATAGACAGATAGTGCCTGAGCATGGAACACAAGAAGCCTGCCTGGCACTGGACATAAAATGGTAAACATGAACACCTTTGGAGATTAGGCAGAGTGCAGGTAGGGTAAAGGGCAAAGAGAAAATTTAAGAGTTCAGTAGAAAGCACCGATATGTCCATTCAATGGGGGAAACAACCACTGGTGGCTGAGACCTCCAATCAGAAAGTTACTTTTCCAACCAAAAGCACCTTAAAATATCCCCTTCTATTTATTCTATAGTCAGAGCAAAGAGGTCACTGCACTGAAAGAGGACACAGATTAAGACAGACAAAGCCAGAGCAACAAAGCCAAGCCAAACCTGGGTTAAGTGGTAGAGAAGGCAGCTGTAATTTTGGAGAACATGTGGCCGGAAGCAAACTTCCTTACAAATACAGCAATGAAGATCATATTTTAAAAGACCTTCCTAAAGGTATATAAGCAAAAACCAGGATAAACTCTATAGACAATGAATAAAAACCTTATTGGTTTACTTACCAACATGCAATCGAGACTATCACGGAAAAGTACCAGCGGGAAAAAAAAATCAGTGTGCCACTTAATATCCATGTACAAATTAGCCATATATTTTCATGGCTTGATTACTTTATTACAGAATGTATAAGTGGGCTTTCAAAGTTTAATCCACAGAGAATGCAATTTGGATATGCAGGGAAAACTGTAATTTAAAAATATTTTTAATTAAAAATTAAAATGTTATCCATAACTACTCAGGTCATCCTTTTGAGCCCTCATCTGCTGTTAAAGAGAAAATGTTACATTATTTGCTCTTAACCAATCTCCATTTAACCAACTGGCTAAATTAATCAGCACCCTGCATTCCTTCTCCACATCATTGCCAGTTCCCTGTGGTGCACTGAGAACTCACTGTTAACAGGTTTCTTTCTGCTTTCAAGGGTCAGTTGTGTCCCCAAATCTGTTTATGTCCATCTTATGTATTATTTTAGTTACATAATATAATTAAACATACTGCAAAATAGGAAAAAAAAATGTGAAGACAAAGGGCTGTCCATATGAAAACTAAATTGAATGCTTTGAATAGACTTAATTAAGGTGGGTTTCCTTTAACAATGCTTTCAATCAGGTATCAAGGCAACTGTAAACAAATTTTAACTATAAAAAAACTAAGATTCTATACTCAAATTTCTTTGCAAGTGGCTTAAAGAATTATTAACCTAGTAAAGAAAATACAATTAGAAATTGTGGATGAAGGGGCGCCTGGGTGGCTCACTCGATTGAGCATCTGTCTTCAGCTCGGGTCATGATCCTGGGGTCCTGGGATCGAGCCCCACATTGAGCTCCCTGCTCCCTGGGGAGCCTGCTTCTCCCTCTGCCTCTGCTGCTCCCCTTGCTAGTTTTCTCTCTCTTGCTCACACTCTCTCTCAAATAAATAAATTAAAATCTTTTAAAAAAATTATAGATGAAGCATTATAGGTGTAACTGATGCTAGAAATAAGAAGTCTAACTGGAAGAACAATATACGAAGAAAAGGTCTTGGCCCCACATTAAAAGACTGCTATATGAATGTACATTTACATTAAATTTAACTAAAATGTTTAAGATATATACAAATATAATTATTGATGATTCTGTTTTAACCACTTTTTAAAAAATCAGTTCTGATCACATCTGATGTAACACTCTTTACTGTGACTAAATTTCCGATCCAGTTTACATTTTAGTTCAATACAATGATTTAAATAGCTCCTTTAGAAAATATTCAAACTCCCTGACAGCTTCCCCTCCTCCTATAATGGCACCCAGCCCTCTCCAGCGTCCGATGGGGGTTGGGAGTACTCATCAGGCGTTGTGCCAGCCTTTTAAAATGCATTGCCTGGCACCCACTGATCTGCAGTGATGCTTCTAGTTTTCCTGTCACCATGTGTCTTTCTGGCCTCTGATGCTAAAGTACCAGGCTGGTCCCTTCTTTTACCTTCAGCAATGCTCCCAGGTAGGTCTTGCCAATGCCCCTTTGTTGTTCAGCTTTCTCTCAGCTCTGGCTGGCTACAGACCCCAGAGTGTGCTCCTGTACCATTCTGCCCCCTGCCCAATGGTCCACCCCAACATCTGCTGTGATGTTTCTGCTTCTCATGTCAGCAACCATGCTGCATGATAATTGAGCTTTGGGTTTACAGAGCACAGTGGGTTTGTATATGGGTTTGTAGCGCACAGTGCTCCTTCACAGAGACAGAACCCTGAGTCTGCAGCACTTCTCTGAAGTCTTCAGTCTCCCAACACCAAAGTGTAGAACAACTGTGGAGATGCCCCTCTTGCACACATTTCTGTCTCCCTCCCTCTTTTTCTTTTCTTTTCTCCCATCTTTACCCTAGCCAGGACAGAGGCAGACATTTCTTTTGTTTCTCATATCATCTTTTCCTTCTTCCTAATTCCAGTCTCCACACTATAGAAGAACCTCATGAGCTGGGCCCTCTAGGTTTGTTTTCTCTATACCTACAGAGCACATAAAATAATTTAATGGGCCTCCTCACTCCTTATTGCCTGCTTTCACGCCCACTGTCTTACCAGTCTCCTATGCTGAAGCCATAAGCCCACTGTGCCTTAAGAATGATGGGCTGCAATGAGACAAGACTTAAAGAGGAGGAGGGGAAGATGTATTAGTATAATATCTGTGAAAACATACATTTGTTTTATGTATATATTTACTTACTTATTCATTCCAGAGTGAGGGTTCCAACATTCCCAACTAACATTTTTGTTGTTATTAGAAAGGCTTCTCTACTTCTAGCTTAAGTTAAACATCTGCTATTTCTTTAAAGATGTCTGGACTGGAGAGTACAGTGAAGATGCTGGTTCAAGAAAGGACCAAACTGAGTCAGGTGTAGCCCCTACAGAAACACTGTCTTATCAAGACATATTTCATCTGGGTGTTATTATACAAAGAGTACCATGCCTGGATTTCAGAAAGCTTCATTGAAAGGACAGCTGTATTCAGCATACCTCTAGCTGGGCCCTATGCTCCTGGGATAAGGGAAGAATGGTTTGTTGGCTGAAGCAGAAATAAATGCCTAAGGCAGTGTTTAAGGCTACAAGACTACTGTAACATGGGAAGAAAATGCCTTACCGTGAACCTTCAAACCAGCAGACATAAAAACTGCAACATGAGGGATGCCTGGGTAGCTCAGTTGGTTTAACATCTGACTGTTGATTTCATGATCTCAGGGTTGTGAGATAGAGCCCCGCACTGGGCTCCATGCTCAGTGGAGAGTCTGCTTCAGATTCTCTCTCTCTCCCTCTCCCCCTGCTCACTCACACACCCTCTCTAAAATAAATCAATCTTCTAAAAAAAAAAAAAACCAAAACCTGCAACATGACAATAGTTTGCCACTACCTAATGACACTGGTATTCCTAGGATTCCCTTCTCATGGTTTGCTAATGCATAAATGTGGTCATTGATAAATCTACACTGGAATCTCAGGCTTTCTCTCTAAAGGGTGATCCCCAGAAGGTCTTTTTTTTTTTTTAAAGATTTTATTTATTTATTTGAGAGAGACAATGAGATAGAGAGAGCATGAGAGGGGGGAGGGTCAGAGGGAGAAGCAGACTCCCTGCCGAGCAGGGAGCCCGATGCGGGACTCCAGGATCATGACCTGAGCCGAAGGCAGTCGCTTAACCAACTGAGCCACCCAGGCGCCCCCCAGAAGGTCTTTTTGAAGAGCCCAGTGACATCTAAAATCAGAGAACTCTCCGGGAAGACTCAAAACTATGAATTTTCCTGGAGAAAAGCAAATTTTAATCTTTTATATTCTGCTTAGGATGATTGGTCCTGAAGGGAAAAGTTTATCTTCCCTGCCCTCAATGCAGTCTGGTTAACTGATCTACAGTGGGAAGGAAGGATTCTGCTTCCATTAAAATTGGAATGAAAAGCTGGCAGTCAAATGCATGCAGAAACTATTAGACCTTGACACATTTGACAGATAAATGGCAGCCTGATGGCACATCAAACCAAAGTTGGGTTGCCTAGGTAGTATGGGATCTACTAGGTGGAGTACTAGGCAAAGAAGATTTGGGGTTCAGAGACAAAGGCTATTGCCACAGGTTTGTTGTGGCTTACAATATCTTTGACTCAAATGCTCTGGGCAAAAAGACTTCTGAATATTTAGATTCTATCTCAATATTAACCATCTTCTTATTTTCAGGGCCCAAAGCATAAAAGCTAAAATTTAATTTTGGTCATTGTCAAACTACTTGATAAGAAAACTTCCCAAGACTGGACTCAGTACTGCTTTTATGTTGGTTAGCTGGTTAAATCTCTATTCCAATGATCAAAGTCCAAGACTAATATGGTGATAATGAATAATCTCCCCTCGTCTGTTTGCCTGAAGTTCGTGCTTCTGGATTTGGTCTGCTCAAAGCTTAATTGTCTTGTAGCAAAATTACTCCTTGAAAACCTTTTATATGTTCCACTTAAATGTTCCTAAAAATGTTTCTCTTTTTGCAATGGGGTCTTTCATAAGAAGATAATCTCTAAGCTGTGGGAAGGGCAACTTTAGTGATGAAGTGACCCTAAGCATTTGGTATTTAAAAAGAAAGCAGATTTTGCCCTCAAAAAGCACAGACCTAAGGAAGGAAGCTGTCAACTAGAGTGAAATTAAACACACACACACACACACACACACACACGGTTTTCTAGGTCAGAGCAATCATAAGGAGTAATGTAGCCCCTGAGTGGTTTTCTCTTTTCTTATGATTAAGAAAAATAAAGAAATCTGGAGTGACAAGACATAGATAAGGCCACTCAGGCTCTTCTTTTTTTTTTTTTTTTAAGATTTTATTTATTTGTCAGTGAGAGAGAGAGCGAGCGAGCACATGCCCAAGAAGGGGGAGCAACAGGCAGAGGGAGAAGCAGGCTCCCCGCTGAGCAGGGAGCCCAATGTGGGGCTCGATCCCAGGACCCTGGGATCATGACCTGAGCCGAAGGCAGACGCTTAACCGACTGAGCCACCCAGGTGTCCCAACTCAGGCTCTTCTTTTCTGGGATAGGACAACTGATCATAGATTAGACTCCTCTCTACCTTTACTGACACTTGACACCATCAATTTCCTATGGTTATCTAGCTTCCTATGTCAATAACTAGACTGAAGTTAACTTTCAAGCACACCCTTAATACAGATTGTCTTTATCTGAAAACAACTGGAAAACGGTCACTAATTCTCTGAATAAAGAATAAATGGAGTGCTTTTTGGAGTGTGTATATATGTGTTTCCCAACAGAATTGCCCAATATATCTACCATACATCCTTTACTTCATACAGGATGTTCATAGCACAGTCATAATGAAAGTAATTTTATGAATTTGTGTATCATCCTCTCGCAGAGGGCATGCTAATCCTCTTTGTATCATTCCACTTTTAGTGTATGTGCTGAAGCGAGCACCATAATGAAAGTAATTTTTAAAAAATCTATTTCAGGGCTTCATTTTATTTCCTTTGTTAGCCAAATGATTCTCTCTGGAAGCACCTACTGTGTCCTGATTTTCTAATTCGACCAGATCCTCATTTGTCAATGTTGTTCATGTGACACAAACCGTTCTCCAACATCACTTTCAACAACTTCATGAATTCTAGCCTTGTAAACACTAATCACTAAATGTGATGAGAAGCAGGAAAATTGAGGCTTAAAAGCAGGACTCTGGAACCAGATTGCCCAGGGTCTAATCTTGGTTCTACCATCCCTAGGCAACATGTCCTTGGGAAAATGACTGAACTCTCTGTGCCTCAGTTTCCTTATCTGTAAAATGGAAAAAATGGGAATAATTTTATCTCATAGGGTTGTTGTGAGGGTTAAATGCAAACCACTTAGAGCAGCACCTGGTATACAAATAAACACTATGTAGGTCTTGACTATCATTATCATCATCACCACCATCATCATCATCATCATCAAAGTCTGTAGCAAATCTTTAGCAGCAAGATGGCAGGTATGCCTAAGTCATGGGAACTTTTGACACCAAAGTGGTAAATGAGACATTAAAGTAAGTAAATGAGGAAAGTAATCATTGTCTATCAGGAAATTGTTATAATCTAGCCATTTGTATTTCTTTAAACTATTTTCTAAATCTCGAGTCCTCATAAACAGGATAATTAGTGATTTATGCTTGGCTCATTTAAGAGTTAGGCTTTTTCAGAAAAAGTGTAACTCAGTGGAGTCCCATCCTAACTGTAACTAAATGGGCATCTATTTAACCAAATCTTATGCTATTTTTCTTCATGTCTCCTTGCAGTGCTTCTCAATCTTTTCCCAGAATAACACCTAATAGAAAAGGAGACTGAACCAATATATACCACCCCACCACCTCCTTAATCTCACATTAGTGGCCTAATCAGGAAATTTCCTTGAAGTCTCCTGTTTAATCTTTAAAAAGCATGCACATTTTGTTTTATATTCTGTAATATGTATATATCACTTTAATATAAAATAATTTTTAAATTTATCATCAATAAAATTTGTTTATATTATTTTGCCCTCAACATCCTCAAGTAAAACTGTTACTCTCTGACAGCATATTACATTTACCTGTTTATCCTATAGCTTTGCTAACTTCTTTCATGTATCTAGCAAGTGTGGACAAATGACAATAGTGGAGGCATAGATTAATGGAAAGTCAGCTACCACCATCACCATCTATCTGATGGTGAGTTATCTAGATGTCAGGAGAAAGCTTGAATCAATGACCTCAGGCTTACAAATGAGTATGTGAAATAATGAAAAAGAATCAACTGATGACCAGTTCACCTCACAGAGCTGTCTCTTGCTAATAACACCCACTGCTTTTAGTTGCCTCATCTTCCCTCACTTACCTAAATGATAGGAACATGGGCCAAGGTGACATGAGGTTTAACTGTTGATTATCTACAAGTGGACAAATCAGTATGAAGATTAACCATACCCAAAAGGTATGCATAGATAATGAATTTGTCCAAAAACACAATCCCCACAATTCTGCACAAATAACTGTATTTTAGAACGTGTCTATAATTGGAAATACATATTAATGAGCAGATATGTCTATCATGTTTTGGGGATATTTCTCTTTCTCCACAAAAAAACCAGACTTTGATCTTTCAAAAACTGATTTTAATATTTTGACCATTTCTTTATTGAGGAAGTAAAATGATATTTAGCTGCACGCATACCAACAATACCTAAATTATTTATGATAATTTAGAATGTTAATGTGTATCTGAATATTGGATACATTTTAAATTTAGTATGTTTACAATTAAAATTTTGGTACTACATTTTGACTAGTTTTGGTTTAACTATATTTTAAATTATCTGTGATCTTTCCTCTCCCCATTTATACCTTAGTTAATTGAGAGCTGGGAAATCCTGGAGTCTATAGCAGGGTTTTCAACAGGCAGCATCTTAGAATCTTTCAATTTGTTTTTTTTAACTAAACAGAAATGGAATGGTAGTCTAATGCATTTGGGTAGCCCTGCCTTTTATACAACATAGTTCTGTGTATGCATAGGTGGACAGTGTGAATATTAGTTTTTCTATCGTAGTCATAAATGGAGCCAAATGCTTAGTTTGGAATTCTTAAAGATATCTCCCAGGAAGCACACACTACTATTCTCTACAATAGATGGAGAAATAACATTATCTCTTTTCATGAAATTTTAAGGAAAATGTTATTTTAATAAAAAGAATGAATGCTATTGTATATAAGTTAGCCCTCTCTCCATGTCTCTCTACTGTTAACATCAGAGGAGTATTGAAATAATGAATGCATTGTTAAGGAACCCAAGAAAACAGAAGTGTAATATCTGACCCCGCCCTTGTTTCTACTACACCTGCACTGAGATGGCCTGTGGTTATTCAATCAGCTAATCATGTCTTTTGTTCAAATCACTGTGTTTTTACTCACTGGGGCTAATCTACACAGCCATCTGGTATTTAGTAGATAATTGTCTTTTCCAAGTCCCAGGAGCCTAAAAGGCATCTTAGGGGAAACTGAACTACATACATCCTTGCCAGGTAGAACAACTACTGAAACCCAGATAGAGGGAAATTGATAATTTTCAATTGGAATACTGATTTTGCCCTGTGCTACAATGAACCCGGAGTTTATATAGGAAATGATGGTTCTGATACTCTTTAGTGTGACTTAGTTTAGAATCTGCTTCCACTTTCCTTGGCAGCCTTGCCTCCTACCAGTCCAACTGAGCCAGCATCTCCAGGGGTGAGATTCACAAAGCTGTATTTCTACAGGCTCTCTCTCAGGTGGTTCTAACATATATTTTAAACACTGGGATAAAACAGTCAACAGCACAAAGTCCCTTTCCTGCAAAGATAATATTTTAGGATTTTGTTTATAATCACTTTTTATGGGGCTAAAAGAAGTACAAGCTTACTGCAGAAATATACAAAGAAGTCTAAAGATAAGCCCAGAACCATATCATCCAATGATAACCACAGTTAATATTCTCTATACAGCTGCAAATACTTCTTTTCCAAAAAGTAAGATTATATATACAAGAAAGTTAAGTCTTTTTTTCACTTACCAATACATCATGAAGAGTTTTTAATGAGACAATGTCTTTTTATTGATTTGTAAACTCTTTTTTATAGTTAATGATTTTACAATGCTCTTCTCAGTTACTTTGATTCATCCAATGTGTACTGCATTTAAGAGTGCCCAGACCTAATTTACCTTTAGTATTTATTCTCTCAGGAGGATCCCAAGGGCTGTGTCTTGGGCTCCAAATGAGCAAAGAAGCTCTCACAAAGTCCCTTCATCTCCATGGAAGGGTGATCTAAAGATCGTCCTCAACCCATCCCCACAGAAAAATGGCTTTTAAAAGAAACAAGTGAGTTTCATGAAATTTATTCTTATTAAGCACCTTATATCCCTCATATCTATGGCAGTAATATTTTTACATTTTGCTATTTGTGAGTATAAATACATAAAAAATCTTTTCCCACAGGATAATTGTGCATTCCCCATCTATATTGCTCTGTACTTTTTTTCAATATGGTACCCTGGCTAGATACATTGACCATCTCCCAAGTAGATTTTAAAATACAGATGGTCCCTGACTTAGGAGGGTTCAACTCAGGATTTTTCTATTTTATAATGATATGAAAGTGATACACATTTAGTAGAAATCATACTTCAAATTTTGAATTTTGATCTTTTCCCAGACTAACAGTATGCTATACTGTACTCTTGTGATGCTGGACAGTGAGCTGCAACTTCCAGACAGCCATGCAATCACTAGGATAAACAACTAATGCACTTACAACCATTCTGTACCCATAAAATCATTGTTTTTCACTTTCAGTACAGTATTCGATAAATTACATGAGATAGTGAATACTTTATTATGAAATACGCTTTATGATAGATAATTTTGTCCAACTATAGGCTATGTGCTTTGAGCATGTTTAAGGTAGGCTAGGCTAAGCTATGATGTTTGGTAGCTTAGGTGTATTAAATGCATTTTCAACTTATAGTATTTTCAACTTATGATGGGCTTATCAGGACCTAAACCTGCTGTGAAGATCTGCATATTTGTTATTAATGTTATTTTTCATAGAAATAATACTTATATTGTGAACAATTAAAGTTAACGAAAGAAATGACTCTCATAAGAACCCCCTAATATATCCATGGTTGTCACACTTAGGTGCAAAACCTTGCCACATTCCCAACTGTATCAGCAATGCCAAGCATGGTGCCTGATACACAGCAGTCATTAACACCCGAAGAATATCAGGTTAAAGGTCTTGACTACATCATGTGGCCAGTAAGTTGGCAGAGTAAGGATGCTCCCAAACCCAGGACTCTCCCAAGTTCAGCATTTCTTCTATTATATCACACTGCCTCCTTCTGGCCTCTTAAGCTCCAACACAAAGCTCTTCATTCTCACAGGTTACTGGGTCTTCACTGTCCAGGGACCTGCCAGTTGTTCAAGGTATCAGGCTTTCCATACATGGCTCATGAGACTGGCTGGGTTAAGGATTGTGTTAAATCACTTTTTAATAAATGGTGTATTCCATTACCTGGAGAACTAGGCTTTAAAGGAGCCAAGAAACTCTTCATGGTGTTAGGTCAAATCAGGGAGAAATCCTTGCTCCCATCGCCCTTGCTATGACTTGACACTTGGTCTTGTCTGCTGAGATTAATAAAATTATTCTTGCCACATAGTGGTAAAAGGCCCTAAATATAGTTCATGCAAAGGCAAGCATATAAAGATGGTTTTGATGGCTGTTCTATAAATTAATGTGATTTAAGAGATGAACTCGAATGCAGGGAAAGGGAAAGGGGCACTATAAAGAGATAGTTAAACTAAGCATTTCTAATTGGAAGTCACAGATGAAACCTAGGTAAGAGTGACTAGTAACAGGCAAAATCCTTGCTTAGAATAGTGACAAAACTGAAAATCAGGAACTTGAGGCTGAAACACATAGCTGTCAGAGAACAAGCACCTGGTGTGGGACAGACTGGGGCCTTTGCCAGCAGCCTGAGCTTTGGAAACCTGGCAGCCAGTGCTGATGGGACTCAGAGGGAAGCAAAAGGTGAGAGTAGAGGAGGATGGCCTATCCGGTGTCAAAATTCTCCAGACCTTTAGATCCAGGCCACTGAGCATTGCCCTCCCACTCTTTAGGGAGGCAAAGGGCTGAAATATGCCTCCTCTCTCAAAGTCTTCTAGGCTGCAACAGTCATTCCTTTTAATCTGGTTTCTGGTGCAGAAAGATTTTGGGGGACCAGAGGAAGCAGCAGTGTAAGCTCCTAAATGTCCCTAGAGCAGAGTTGCTGATGGCCTGGCTAGGGCAAATAGCAACAGCCTCTCCTTCCCCCATCCCTCCACTGTTGACCATGACAGCCATTACCACCTATAATTCTCTGCTCTTCTTATCCTACCCTCTTTGATTCCTGGAGCATATGTGGAATCTGGGGACAATTCAGCCATCATTGATATAAGTTGGGTTGAGAAACACTGTGCCATCCCAGGGGATCATGTGTGATTCCCAAACATCTCCTGGCTCTTGCCTACCATACTGCCATTTCCCTACTGGAGGGAGGAGATAGATAACAGCCACCTTATATGACAATTTGCTCTAAGAGGATGGGCGGGAGGAAAAGGAAAGCAAGACAAGAAGCCAGTAGCCCATTTCAGAAACAGGGCTCCCCTGACCTCAGCCTTCTGAATCTCTCTTTCCCTCATGAATATTTATATCTCTTGGCACTCTCTGGGAAGATGGCAGCTGAGAGAGTCAAGACTGTGGCAGGTAAGCAACAGGAGAACTGATAGACAAGCATTGGGAAGCAGGCAATAGCCATTAAATCCAAGTTCCTTGGATGCAGAATGGACTTCTGACCAAAATCTAGATTTTGGTCAGATGAGGTGGTAGAAAAACCCAGCCCCAGATGTTACTATAATGCTCACATTACCTTTTAGAACCACATTCCCAGCCAACTGTTTCATACGCTTCCAGAAATAGACAAAATGCAGCTGGGAGCTCTGAGCTGTGCTACTCTGCAAATCATTTAACTGCATACAAATGATAGCTATTATACAGCCAGGATCCCCCAGGGAACTAATTTCTATTCCCAACTTCTCTTATAACCTGATGAGTCAGTTGAGGTCAGCTGGTTGGAGCACTGTGCTAATGAAGCCAAGAGCTCAGGAAAGCTGTTTGGGCAGACCTGGCAATTTTGCAGAGTAAAGCCCTACTTCCTTCAGACCACACCTTGTGATCCTAAGGGTCTGTCTTACAAATGTGTGCTGGACCTAAGTGAGCCTAACAGAGAGCACTGATGGCTCTAGAAGTCAGAACCCACCACTGGATAAAAAAGTCAGGAACAAAATATGACTGACCCCTACTATGGGACTCAGAGTCACTGTTACAACTATATAGTAAGACCATTTTTTCATCTTGGTCTGCTTATATCAAGCTGTCTGATACCAAGTTCTTTTCCTGCCTGTAACAGTTTCCCTTCCCTTTTAATGTTTGGTTTCTAATCCACAATAGTTAAAAAACAAAATAATAAAGCAAGTTAACATCATCTAATCAGAGTCCATAAGGTTCTAAGTGAAGAGGAACTTTGTGATAATAGACATCTCCTCCTACCCTGGGTCCAAAGCTTTGTAGCAGGATACTAAAAATGAAGAGACTTATCTTTTGTGAATTTGGCTCTGAATAAAAAGTTTGTGGGTTTCAGTGCTCCCTAAGTAGAGCTATTTCATAGTCTTTCTTAAATACCATTTAGTTTAGAATTCATTAAAATCTTTATACAGTTTCCCCCTTTTTGCCATATGAGTAGCAGGTACAAAATTGTTAACTGAAGAATATGCCCAGTCTTACCTCTACCACCCACACCACCAGGTTCCAAGTGTGCCTGCTTTACTCCAGGCTTTTTGTTATGCTGATTTAGAAAATGGGTCCAGCACCTGGAGGCTCTCAGCCAGGTTACAGTTGTTTGAGGATAGTTCTTTGGTTGGGAGTTGGCAGGGAGACAGGAAGATAATATTGGTGGAGTAGCTGCCATGAGTGTGGGGTACTATGAGCAACAGAGATGGCAAGACAGGATTTTACCAAGTATTGAAATAGGTGAAAAATATAGCCCCCCCACCTTTGATATTTTCTTGTGGGAGTAAAGATTTTTGTTGCTTTCAGTCCTATTTTTCTGAACAGGTGTTTCTCTGAATATGTCACTGCATAGAATCAGGACCAAATGGAACTCCAGTTATATTAAGGTCTCACTTTTTTTTTTTCTCTAATAGCTAACATTTACTAAACACCATGTGTCATTCATTTATTTAATAAATATTAACTGAACACCTACTGTGTTCTAGGTATCATTGCAGGCATGGGGGAAACAACCAAAAAAAAAAAAAGTAGGCCATGAAAGGCCTCTGTGACTTCATGAAGCTTATTTTCTAATGTGAGTAGAGAGAAAATGAATAAACAAATGAGACAGAAGGAGTGATAGGTAGCTACTTTAGAATGAAGAATTAAAGAATGCCTCTTTGAGGATGTTCAGCTGGAATCTGATGGTGTGAAGAAGCTATCATGTGAGGATCAGTGGATGAGCATTCCAGGAAGCAGAAATAGCTTGTACACAAGTGCCGATGTCAGCAGGTACTTGGACGTGTTAAAAAAAAAAAAAAAAAAAAAGATCTGTGCAGTTGAATGGAAAGGACAAAACTCTACAAAATGACATTCAAGATGGAGGCAGGGGCCATATCATGCAGGGCTACACAGGCATGGGTGAGGAGCTCGGGTTTTATTCAGCGTGACAAAATTCAGAAGTCACTGGAGGATTTAAGCAAGGAAGTGGTAAGATATAATATTCATTTTTAAAAGATCATATTGGCTTTGATAGAGAAAATAGCTTTCAGGGGGCACCTGGGTGGCTCAGTCCATTGAGCATCCAACTCTTGATTTCGGCTCAGGTCATATCCCAGCATCCTGAGACCTAGCTCCACATTGGGCTCCTTGCCTAGTGGGGAGTCTGCTTCTCTCCCTCTCTCCCCCTCCCCCACTCATGGGCTCTTTCTTGCTCTCTCTCTAGAATAAATAAATCTTAAAGAAAAATAGCTTACAGGGGGACAGCGTGAAAGCAGGAAGGTCAGTTAGGAGGCCATTTATAGGGGCTCAGGTGATAGTAAGTAGACTTAATGTCAAATACCAATCCTTTGCATGCATATAGTTCATTAAATCTTTAAACAGTCCCCCACAGAGGTATATGAAATTACACAAAGACTAGGGTTTGGCATGGCTGACCCAGACACTTAGAAGTGGGCAGGATGGCTGGGCTGAGTCACTTGCAAAGAGTAGTCCAACAAGTCCTCAAGGTCAACAGAGATTTGAAGGCATGGCCAGGTTAGCAGTGACAGCAAGGTGTTGGCAACTGATTGGATCTACCCTGGGGAAGCTCCATCAGTTTTTCTATAAATGGAAAGCATTCAAAGGTGGCAGCCCAAAGAAGCCAGCCCAGCCACACTCTAATTAAAGGAACCTGGCTGCAGGGTCCAGGGCTAAAATTTTTAACTTGTACCTGGAACCTCAGGTTCCTCTTTGGAATGAGTCCTAGAGGGGTTAGGGACTACAAGGAACTCAAAATGGAAATTAAGCCTTGTTGGCAAAACAGAGCATCCAGTGGAAGCCCTTTTCCCAACTAACTTCCTGAAACTTCTCTTCCCAAGACAAAGACCTAAAATCTACAGGTAAGGCCATGGTGCACTTTTTAGGTACCTTCCCCTTACATTGCTTCAGTTTTCACAAAAACCTCAGCTTCCTGCTGAGGCTGGCATTTAAATGTTAAATGAGTAACACCAACTAAATGTGAATAGAGGTTAATTACTGAGGTAGTCCATACCTACTATGTTAATTAGGTGTTGAGGAAAGTTACCTTCTCCAAGTCACAAAGTTGGGACTAACTGTTAGTGTCCTTTCTTTCCCTCCCTCCCTCCCTCCTTCCTTCATTACCCTCTTTCTTTTCATCCCCTCCCCCCTTTCCTTAAGCCAACATTAAGTGAGTCAATCATACTAGAAAAAGCTTTCTTTCAATTTAGGATTCCAGATATTATACCTGTTTAAATGGATGTGGAGAAATGAAGGGAAGGGGGTTGGGTAAATTCTGAGGCCTACCTTGAAATCTGCTTTTGCTCACAGTTAATGTGAACCCTGAGTTTAAAAAATTCTCACAAATGACATCAACCTTCAAGCACTCCAACTAATATTTTTCCTTCCTGCAATAAGCAAAAGATGGAAATAAAGAGGAAGAGAACATGGGCTGTCAGGTCAAAGATCAGGGCTGTACTCTTATAATTACTTGTGAAAACTTAAGCAAATCTCTTAAGTCCTCTAGACCTTTGTTTCCTGGTTTATGTAACAAGGGAGCCAGACCAGAGTGCTCCTTAAATTCAATTCAGTGCCAGGTATTTGGAAGACGAAATGAAAAGACACTAAACCACTATGGAAAATGCTTTCTTGTTCAGTAAAACTGCAGAAACAACCTAGAATAAAAATGGAGTATTGTTTTAGGTCCAAATCCAACTCTTAGGTGTAGGATGGCTTATGAACTGGAACCACACACATGTTCTTCTCACAATTTCACATCCAGACCCACTAACAAAGCAAACAGAGTTGCTGTTTCCTCATGTGATTCCACTGAATGGTGTCAGCTCCTCTTTCCCACCAGATCCACTTTCCAGGGACCCTTCCTCCTGCATCATGGAGTTCTGGGAACTGACTCCACCAGCAAACACTGTGATTTCCTTGCATATTAGACCCTCATAAGGTTGAGGATTTTAACCTGAGGCTGTGATCCACCTGAGGTGAAGTGGGCCCTAAGGCAAGCCCACTAGCCCTGGAGGATGCCTTCTACCTCAGGCTGGCCAGAAAGCAGCCAGTCCTCCTCATAAGCACATACTAGATCAATGCAAAGCATACCACAGATCACTATAATTTTTGACAGATATAAACAGAGAAGGTGACTGTGAATCAGGAATTTTCTGTTTGAATTTTCTGGCTCTCCCATTTTTCTCAATATGCATTCATACTTGTAGTGATATCAGAGCAAAACCATTATATTCTGTCTTTGTTGGATCTTCCCAAATAAAATGGAACAAAACAGAAAGACCTCACATAGACTGAAGAATAATTCAGAAAAAAAGTGAAAAGTGGAAGCAGAATGAAAGCGTACATAGTAGCAGTTAAAAGAAAGAGGCCCTGGAGCCACACACTGCCTGGGTCTGAACCCCAGCTCTGCCACTATTAGCTTGGGTAATTCATTTAACCTCTCTGTGACTCAGTTTCCTCATAGAGGTAACAATAGTACTCACTCATGTGGAACAGTGCCTGGCCATGTGAGTATTAGAGTATTAGATATATAGATACAGAGAGTATTAGTATTAGAGCCATGTGAGTATTAATGATCACCATCTCCATCTTCATCATCGTGGATTTCTCAAAATTGAATGCAAACTTGTGTTTCTACTCTTGTAAAGAATTATACCAGAATCATGACAAGTAAGGTACAAGAACTCTCAAAGATTAGGTAGTTGAGGGGTGGATCCCCTTGAGCAGATGGAAGAAAACAGCCATTTAGAGCATGGATAAATGCAGCCAAGGAGAAGTGAGAATTGCACAGGTGTGTAAATGCTTTAAAATATCTAAATTCCAGGAAAATGGGCTGTGGGAATTTACCTAACTTAATGAAGAAAACTAGAATAAAAACTAATGTACAGGTGGAAAATCACAAAGTATGTCAAAATGATGAGTTCCTACTCATCACTGTCAACTAGCAAAACAAGTGACATATGGAACACCTTACCACCTGGATTAAATAGGAGAAAATCATAGAAGACAATCTATCAGAAACAGCAGGATGTCACAAGTGAACATCTGGGGAGAAAATGAATGCAATCTGGGGAGAACTGAATGTTCTTCCCTTGTATATGGCAAGACTGCATTTTTGTTGTCCTTTTCCAGATGATTCATCACATGCTCCAAGAGATACAACATAACTGTTAACACTCTCCCTGTATGAGAAAGGCTGGTGGTGTTTACAGTATGGTAAGCACATCTACAGTCTGAGCTCTATGTTGCTGTGTTAGCCAACTTTTCACAAGCTTTGATTAGTAGCTGGTTGTCATCAGCCAGCTGTGAAAAAAGTCAACAGGAGATAGTAACCACAGACACTAGCCCTGTGATAGCATCTCTCAAGGCTGCTTATTTACTGATTTAATTCTCCTCTCCCTTATTCTTGAGACACTCAGTTGTCCAGCTACTGCTGGAAAAGGGACAATGCTCTTTCATTTCCTTCCATATACACTGTATGCCCTTGAGCTTAGGAAGGGGTGGCTTGCCAAAGTATCACAGTTTGTCATGAGTGGTTGAATTATGGGCAATTTCTTTCCTACTGACTCTTCAGCATTTTTAAATTATCTATGAAAAGTAGGGGTGCCTGCGTGGCTTAGTTGGTTAAACATCCAACTCTTGATCTCAGCTCAGGTTTTGATCTCAGGGTTGTGAGTTCAAGTCCCACACTAGGCTCCATGCTGGGCATCGAGCCTACTTAAAAATATTATCTATAAAAAAATATGTCACTTTTGTGATGTTAAAGAAAAACTAAAAGTTTGTTTCTTTAGGCCAACCTACTTTACATCTAAACAATCTCTAAGATATATGAGGTACAACAGAGATAAATGTGGAGGGCAGAACTGAGTTTTTTGTGTTTTTGTTTTACTCTCTAAAGGGA
Source organism: Mirounga angustirostris (assembly GCF_029215605.1). Taxonomy (NCBI): domain Eukaryota; kingdom Metazoa; phylum Chordata; class Mammalia; order Carnivora; family Phocidae; genus Mirounga; species Mirounga angustirostris. Next base: position 126,335,468 of record NW_026991709.1, read on the forward strand.
GCTGACAAGACTCACAGGATTATTAAGAGGATTAAAGGACAAAACCTATTTGAAAATGACAACTCAAGTACCTGGCATATGGCATGTTAGGATTTGCTCCCCCAAAATGGCTTTAGTTGTTCAATCTAAAGAGACTAAACATTCAAAAGGCTCATGTCACTGCCTCCAGTGCTGGCACCAGCCAGCCTTCCAACAGACTCATATTTTCCAGGGATGGACTAATCATTCATCCAAGAACAAAGAAAGGACCTCATTCACCTGGCTTATATACGCTTAGAGAAAGGTATATTCAATGGGGGTACACTGGCCTCATTCTAACTGATGGCTCAGATCCTCAGAGTTAGTGACTATGCTAATGGATGCTTACCATATTCTTTAATGCAGAAAAAGGGCACAATCTAAAGTAGTTCTGTCTTAGGCACCATCCAGAAGGATTTGTTGTCCTCATTTTGAAAAATACTCTTATTCAAAATGCCATTCCTTGCAAGGCTCTCAAGCCCAGGCTCATGATCACATGGTCTAAAATGAGTCTAATCTTCTCTCACTGAGAAAAGTATGTCAAGTAGAGTAAGGCCCTGAAACTGAGTGAGAGTTTATTTTGCCTAAAATAAGACTCAGGTATTACTTTGTTGGCATAACTACAGACTACTTTTTTTTTTTTTAAAGAAAGAAATAGATATAATAAAGGTAATTCATCTTCTGTTATTTTTCAACCACCCTTCCAAATATTGTTATAATCAAATAGAAATTTTGTCCAAATAGAAACTTTTCCTTTCAATTAAGCTGTACTTGCAAAACAGAAGTAGACAGAACAGTCCAGTTCTATTCTTGGTCTGTAGATACCTTAAATACTTCACAATACAAAAAAAAAAAAAATAAAGACTGGTTTGAGTTTGAGACCAATACCTTTTTTGGAAAAGTGGAGTTAGCCAAGACATAAACAGCTCCAATACGTAGTAGACAGTACCACTGTAACATAACTAGAACCTAAATATACAGGTACTCAAGTAATATTAAAGATGAATGATATACATTTTAGTTGGAGTGTGTTAGGAGATGATGCTCTAATAACAAACAACCCCAAATCTTCTTACTTTAACATGACAGAAATTTATTTTTTGCTTATGTTCTGTGCTCAACATTGATCAGCTGGGGGTTTTGTTCATTGGGGCCACTCAAGGGACCACAGGTTGATTAAGGCCCAAGAGTGCTCCCACAGTCACAGTGGCATAACAACAAAGGGGAAAGTAGTGAATCACACACATGCTGTTAAAGTGGAAGGGACAAATGTCCACTTCGCTCACATTTCATTGGCCAGAGTAAATTACATGGCCATACCTAACCAAAGGGGGCAAGGCAGAATGATTCTAACATATGGCTAGAAGGCACCAAGCTAGACATTCTTATGATCATTAAATGCTATCTCAAATGACAATATCATCTAAAAACTTTGCAAAGTTCTTTCACACTCATTATCTCATTTGATTTCTATTCTACCCTTATAATTTGGGTTCTATTGGCATCCTATTTTACAAATGAAATAACAAAGCTCAGAGAGATGAAGTAACTTATTTAAATCATACAAATAGTAAGTCAAACAGTTTTTGGAACTTCAAATCCTAATCTTTTATGTTAGAAAGCTATTGAGGTACAATCTTTGCACCCATTCCAATTGGCTATTTATCTGTACTATTCATTAAATACATTATCTCACATTGCTCAAATCTTCATATATATTGTACATGTATTATAACTCTATGTATTGAGGACATATTGTCATAAAGTTCTTTGCATTCTCCATAACATCTTAGCCACTTGAGAATCATTAAAGGCAATACATTTGTGTGTTGGTTGACTTGTGAAACACCTACAGAATCACGATCTTCTGAACACCCAGGTTTTGAGGAGCTGAGAAGAAAGATACCAACTAAGTAAACTGACTACTTTCCTATTAGGGAGAACTTAAGTTGCTCCATTTGAAGATGTCCTGCAGATGCCACCTGTCTTTACAGGTACATTTCACAGGTGTGACACTTGACATGCATGTGCTTCCCTTTTTCATCACATCAAATCATATCACACACTACTGACAATGCGTCATTCTTACGACAGCCTCCATAGATTTATACATGGATGTATATTTGCCTTTGTTTTGACACTCAAAGTTCATCTTTGTTAATTACTGAAAGTCTTTTTGCCATCATAATGTCATTCCTGTGGATCCCCATAGGCATAATTCCTTCTGAAAACACTGGAATGAATTCAGTGCTCCTGCATATAAGACAAGATCGGAAGATTCAAAAACAAAGCACTTGATTAGCACTCAAGTCTGAATAAAAAAACCGAGGTGATGATAGTAAAAGCAGTTCTCCAATAGCTTGTCTAATTTGCATAAATATAACCACAGAATGAACTTGCCCAGGACATGCTACTTAACTTTCCTCAATTTTCTCATTGGTAAAAGTGAAATAATAATGGCACCTACCTTCATAGGGTTGTTGTAGGAATTAAATAAAATAATGCAAAAAAACATTTAGAACATGCTTAATACGTGGTAGATACTCATTAAATTTTAGTTATTACTTTGCTTGAATTTAACCGAATGCTTCCACTTAAGCCAGCTGAGCTCAGATATTAACATATAATGAAATTTAGGGCTGGAAGGGACTTTGGAATCCACCTGCTCCAGAGAAATTTAAGATATTTGCCCGGGATCAATTGTTTATGACAGAGCCAAGATAGGATCTGGTCTCCTGACTATAATTTTACGTTTTGTAGGAATATCTTGTTTAGAAAGGTGTTTGAGACCAAAAGAAGGGTACACCTGATTCCATACAATTCAAAGTGGATTAACTTTCGTTAGTTTTCATTTCTTCTGAAAATCCATCTTTTTAAGTAGATAGAATACAATCAACGGTCATTGTTAGATTCTGTACTGAGTACAAAGGAAAGAAGCCCAAATATTAAATCAAAGCTCTTTGCAGCCTGGAGGTAGACTCCAGTCTGAAAATAGTTCTATTTTGCTCACCAGCCTAATGATATTGTCAGTTGTTTTTTAATTAAGTCGTCCTTAACTGCCACACTGCAGGAATTTTAAGAGCTAACAGAAATGCTTGTTGCGTTCCAATGTTCTTTATAGTGAAATACTTTGAACTGGTTCTCTTTTAAAAGGCTTAGATAAGGGCATTTCAGAAAACGGCCCAAAAGTGTTTTTCCAGGTCATGAGAATCTGGAAATTCCTGCAAGTTTCCAGGCCCTCCAGACCCTGAGAGTTAAATTCTCATTCCTCCAAAGTAAGCCACTGAGTTTCTTTGTCTGTGAAATAGAAATCAAGACCCTTGTAGCCCAGGGGAAACATAGAGGAGCCTTGTGACAAAGGCACTACCCAAATAGATGGTGGCAATTTCCAAAACAATTGTAAAGGTGGATGTCTTTTTTTTTTTCATTTTTTTTCTTTTCAGAATCAAATCAGTATTCGATGCAGAATAGATATGCCATCCTAGCTTCTCTTCTGCCCCTATGAAGGTTCACCTGAGATACCTCTTAACCAAAACAGATAAAGTGAACCAAAGTTAGCATGTTGCCATTACCCTGAGTAAAAAAAAAAAAAAAAAGAGAGACAGAGATTGCCTCCTTCTGGGAAAAGAGTCTGACTGAAACAGTAATGTGAATTCCCAGCACACCAACTGTTTGCACAAAAATATGCTATTGTGGTTCCTTAGCAACCAATGCTGTTCTTCAAAGGCACTGTGAATGGAGAACAAGTACCTTCTTCTTTTATATCTAAAGTATGACTTGAGACAGATTAAAATGAATGCTCTACTGGCATCTTGAAAGTATTCACTCAACTGAGAAAACTTGCCCATGGAGTTGAGAAGTCAGATGCTGTTTTGGTTAATGTAAGTCTCTAGCAACCAAATAAACCCATTATCACTTTATCCGTGCACATCAACTGTAGATGCATACAACAGCATCTGGTCTATTCTGGTTGGCATCTACCATGACATTCAACTCCCCATTCTCTTACTCATCCCCTTGTTCTACTTTGTCACTAGCTGTAAGAGAGACAACTGATTTGTGAGGCACCCAAAATACAGAGAAGCTGTAGAATTGTTAAACAAAACTTTACTTAATTTAAAGTGAGAAGATACTGCAAAATTTAATGACAATTCGCAATTTAAAAAACTGAGGAACTGCTATATAGTTGCTCTATTGCTATTCAAACATAAACACAAAAGATAGATCTGTCACTCAAATAACTTCATTAAATTAGCTCAAACTGTAAGACTAGTTTTGTTGTAGTACAAAAGGCTCTTTTTTAGTTTTATTTATTTCTACTGTTTAAAATCCTGGTTTAATGCCAATCATCACCCCCCTTGCTAAATTTCTATTAGACTGTTCTTTTTGTGATAAAATGACCCTACAAAGAATATTTATGCTTCATAGGTGTATTTTTTTTAAAAGATTTTATTTATTTGACAGAGAGAGACACAGCAAGAGAGGGAACACAAGAAGGGGGTGCAGGAGAGGGAGAAGCAGGCTTCCCGCTGAGCAGGGAGCCTGATGTGGGGCTCGATCCCAGGACCCTGGGGTCATGACCTGAGCCGAAGGCAGATGCTTAACGACTGAGCCACCCAGGCGCCCCACAGGTGTATTCTAAGTTGATTTCCATTTGGTTTTCCCAATATTTCTGCAGTAGACATTGTAAAGTCTCCTCAGTAATCTAATTCAGCTATAATATTACTCATTTGATCATTTATTCATCATTCATTCATTCAACAAGTATTTATCAAGCATCTTGGTGCCAGAACTGCATTACATGCTAGGGATATGGACAAGGTAAACATCTTCCCTGCTTTCAGTCTTAGAGTCTCAAGAAGGCAACAGAAAACCGCATGCCAGTGCTAATGACAGGACGATCAATGCTAAAGGAGCACTTTGCAAAGTACTCTTACCCAGATCCAGAAGGTGGCTCAGGAAAGACTTCCCGGAAGAAATGGTGATAGACAAGTTGAAGAAGCAGCAGAATCTAAGTTCAAATAAATAATCTAACCTTATACCTAAAGGAACTAGAAAAAGAATAAAACCCAAGGTGAGTAGAAAGAAGGAAATAATAAAGATCAGAGCAAAAATAAATAACATAAAGAGTAAAAGAAAAATAGAAAAAAAATTCAATGAAACCAAGAGCTGGTTCTTTGAAAAGATCAACAAAATTGATAAACCCTTAGCCAGACTCATCAAGAAAAAAAGAGAAAGGACCTAAATAAAATCAGAAATTAAAGAGGGGGGCGGAGCAAGATGGCGGAGGAGTAGGAGACCTGGATTTCGTCTCCTCTCAGGAATTCAGCTGGATAGGGATCAAACCATTCTCAACACCTACAAACTCAACAGGAGATCGAAGAAAAGAAGAGCAACAACTGTCTCAGCAGAAAAGCGACCACTTTCTGGAAGGTAGGACGTGCGGAGAAGTGAATCCGAGGCGATATTCGGGAGGATAGACGGCGGGGGAGGGGCCTCCGTCGGCCGCTTCTGGCAACTGATAGAGCCGCGGAGCACAAAATCGGAACTTTTAAAAGTCAGCTCCGCCGAGGGATGTCACTCTGGTGGCTCAGCGGGGGGTGGAACCCTCCGGGACAGTGTGGTCTCAGGACCCTCGGGGTCACAGAAAGACCGGGGGTGCCTGAGGGCAGCAGAGCTCCCAGGTAACGCAGCAGGGAAGCCGGCTGCAGAGACGGAGCCCAGGCGCGGGCTCTCAGCTGGGGTTGCCATTAACCGCGATCCGCGGCCCAGTCGGGCCCCTGCTCCTCCAGCAGGGACCCAACAAGCGGCCGATCCGGGGAGACTCACCTTCCTCCCCCGGGAGGAGCCGCGCGGGAGTGCACCGCAGGGATCTGCTGGGTTTGGAGACTCCAGACCGGGTCCGGTGCCAGAGATAGAAACGCGTGGTCACAGGCCGGTTGAGCACGGAGTGCAGCTGCAGACCGGGGAGACGGGAGTGACTGACGGCTTTTCTCTGGGGGCTCACTGAGGAGCGGGCCCGAGTTCTCGGCTCCTCCGGGGCGGAGATTGGGAGGCCGCCATTTTCACTCTCCGCCTCCAAAGCTGTACGGAAAGCTCGCAGGGAACAAAAGCCCCGGAGAGCAAACCCGAGCAGATTACTTAGCCGGGAGGGGGCAAGGGCGGGGCTATTCCGCCTCCGGCAGAGACATTTGGAAACCACGGCAACAGGCCCCTCCCCAGAAGATCAGCGAGAACAGCCAGCCAAGACCAAGTTTACCGATCAATGAGAACAGCAGAACTCCAGCGCTAAGGGACTACTGCACATAGAATTCACGGCTTTTTTACCATGATTCCTTAGTCTTTTAAAGTTAATTTTTTTTTAACTGTCTTTTTGTCTTTTTATTTCTTTTTGAATTTTTCTTTTTCCCTTTTTCAAACAACATCTTATCAATCCCTTTTTTTAAAAAAAAATTTTTATTTTTCATTTTTAGAGTCATATTCTATCCCTTCATAGTAGTTACCCATATTTTTGGCTTATATATATAAGTTGTTCTCTCTTTAAAATTTTGAGATAGTTTCTTCTAACAGATTAAAATATACCCTAAATCTCTAGTATATGGTGTTCTCTATTCCCCTGCCTGATCACATCCTCTCCCTTTTTTTTTCTTTTTCTTTTTTCTTTTTTTAAATCCTCTTTCTTTTTTCAAACAACTTCTTATCAATTCCTTTTATAAAATTTTTTATAATTTCCATTTTTACAGTCATTTTCCATCCCTTCATCATATCAACCCTTATTTTTGTACATATATAAGTTTTTCTTTCTTTAAAATTTTGGGAGACACTTTCTTCTAAAAGACCAAAACACACCCCAAATCTAGTGTGTGGCACTGATCTATATACCATATAGATCATATTTGATCACATTCTGGTTTTTCTTTTGTTGTTGTTCTTTTGTTTTGTTTGTTGTTGTTTTTATCTTTATCTTTTTCTTTTTTTTTCTTTTTTTTTTATCTCTCTTTCCCCTTCTTATCCCACTGCTTCAGGTCTTTTCTGATTTGTTTAGAGTATATTTTCTGGGGACGTGGTTACTCTGCTAGCATTTTGTTCTCTCATTAATCTATTCTCCTCTGCACAAAATGACGAGACGGAAAAAATCACCTCAACAAAAAGAACAAGAGGCAGTACCGACTGCCAGGGACCTACTCAATACGGACATTAGTACGATGTCAGATCTAGAGTTCAGAATCATCACTTTAAAGATACTAGCTGGGCTTGAAAAAAATATGGAAGTTATTAGAGAAACTCTTTCTGGAGAAGTAAAAGAGCTAAAATCCAACCAAGTAGAAATCAAAAAGGCTATTAATGAGGTGCAATCAAAAATGGGGGCACTAACTGCTAGAATAAATGAGGCAGAAGAGAGAATCAGTAATATAGAAGATGAAATGCTGGAAAATAAAGAAGCTGAGAAAAAGAGAGATAAACAACTACTGGATCATGAGGGCAGAATTCGAGAGATAAGTGATACCATAAGACGAAACAACATTAGAATAATTGGGATCCCAGAAGAAGAAGAAAGAGAGAGGGGGGCAGAAGGTATAATGGAGCAAATTATAGCAGAGAACTTCCCTAATTTGGGGAAAGAAACAGGCATGAAAATCCAGGAAGCACAGAGAACCCCTCTCAAAATCAATAAAAATAGGCCAACTCCCCGACATCTAATAGTAAAACTTACAAGTCTCACAGACAAAGAGAAAATCCTGAAAGCAGCTCGGGAGAAGAGATATGTAACCTACAAGGGTAGAAACATTAGATTGGCAACAGACCTATCCACAGAGACCTGGCAGGCCAGAAAGGACTGGCAGGATATATTCAGAGCACTAAATGAGAAAAATATGCAGCCAAGAATACTCTATCCAGCTAGGCTGTCATTGAAAATTGAAGGAGAGATAAAAAGTTTCCAGGACAAAAAAAAACTAAAGGAATTTGCAAACACAAAACCAGCCCTACAGGAAATCTTGAAAGGGGTCCTCTAAGCAAAGAGAGACCCTAAAAGCAACATAGACCAGAAAGGAACACAGACAATATATGGTAACAGTCACCTTACAGGCAATACAATGGCACTAAATTCCTATCTTTCAATAGTTACCTTGAATGTAAATGGGCTAAATGCCCCAATCAAAAGACACAGGCTAACAGACTGGATTAAAAAACAAGATCCATCGATATGCTGTCTGCAAGAGACTCATTTTAGACCCAAAGACACCCCCAGATTGAAAGTGAGGGGGTGGAAAACCATTTACCATGCTAATGGACACCAAAAGAAAGCTGGGGTGGCAATCCTTATATCAGACAAATTAGATTTTAAACCAAAGACTGTAATAAGAGATGAGGAAGGACACTATATCCTACTTAAAGGATCTATCCAACAAGAAGATCTAACAATTGTAAATATCTATGCCCCTAACATGGGAGCAGCCAATTATATAAGGCAATTAATAACAAAAGCAAAGAAACACATCAACAACAATACAATAATAGTGGGGGACTTTAACATCCCCCTCACTGAAATGGACAGATCATCTAAGCAAAAGATCAACAAGGAAATAAAGACTTTAAATGACACACTGGACCAAATGGACTTCACAGACATATTCAGAACATTCCACCCCAAAGCAACGGAATACACATTCTTCTCTACTGCCCATGGAACATTCTCCAGAATCGACCACATCCTAGGTCATAAATCAGGTCTCAACCGGTACCAAAAGATTGGGATCATTCCCTGCCTATTTTCAGACCACAATGCTTTGAAACTAGAACTCAATCCCAAGAGGAAAGTCGGAAAGAACTCAAATACATGGAGGCTAAAGAGCATCCTACTGAAGAATGAATGGGTCAACCAGGAAATTAAAGAAGAATTAAAAAAATACATGGAAACTAATGAAAATGAAAACACAACTGTTCAAAATCTTTGGGATGCAGCAAAGGCAGTCCTAAGAGGAAAGTATATAGCAATACAAGCCTTTCTCAAGAAACAAGAAAGGTCTCAAGTACACAACCTAACCCTACACCTAAAGGAGCTGGAGAAAGAACAGCAAATAAAGCCTAAACCCAGCAGGAGAAGAGAAATCATAAAGATCAGAGCAGAAATCAATGAAATAGAAACTAAAAGAACAGTAGAACAGATCAACGAAACTAGGAGCTGGTTCTTTGAAAGAATTAACAAGATTGATAAACCCCTGGCCAGACTTATCAAAAAGAGAAATGACCCAAATCAACAAAATCATGAATGAAAGAGGAGAGATCACAACAAACACCAAAGAAATACAAACAATTATAAGAACATATTATGAGCAACTCTATGCCAGCAAATTAGATAACCTGGAAGAGATGGATGCATTCCTAGAGATGTATCAACTACCAAAACTGAACCAGGATGAAATAGAAAACCTGAACAGACCTATAACCACTAAGGAAATTGAAGCAGTCATCAAAAATCTCCCAAAAAACAAAAGCCCAGGGCCAGATGGCTTCCCAGGGGAATTCTACCAAACATTTCAAGAAGAATTAATACCTATTCTTCTGAAACTGTTCCAAAAAATTGAAACGGAAGGAAAACTTCCAAACTTATTTTATGAGGCCAGCATTACCTTGATCCCCAAACCAGACAAAGACCCCATCAAAAAGGAGAATTACAGACCAATATCCCTGATGAACATGGATGCAAAAATTCTCACCAAAATACTAGCCAATAGGATCCAACAGTACATTAAAAGGATTATTCACCATGACCAAGTGGGATTTATCCCTGGGCTGCAAGGTTGGTTCAACATCCGCAAATCAATCAATGTGATACAGTACATTAACAAAGGAAAGAACAAGAATCATATGATCCTCTCGATAGATGCCGAAAAAGCTTTTGACAAAGTACAGCATCCTTTCTTGATCAAAACTCTTCAGAGTATAGGGATAGAGGGTACATACCTCAATATCATAAAAGCCATCTATGAAAAACCTACAGCAAATATTATTCTCAATGGGGAAAAACTGAGAGCTTTCCCCCTAAGGTCAGGAACGCGGCAGGGATGTCCACTATCACCACTGCTATTCAACATAGTATTGGAAGTCCTAGCCACAGCAATCAGACAACAAAAAGAAATCAAAGGCATCCAAATTGGCAAAGAAGAAGTCAAACTCTCACTCTTTGCAGATGATATGATACTTTATGTGGAAAACCCAAAAGACTCCACCCCAAAACTGCTAGAACTCATACAGGAATTCAGTAAAGTGGCAGGATATAAAATCAATGCACAGAAGTCAGTGGCATTCCTATACACCAACAACAAGACAGAAGAAAGAGAAATTAAGGAGTCGATCCCATTTACAATTGCACCCAAAACCATAAGATACCTAGGAATAAATCTAACCAAAGAGACAGAGGATCTGTACTCAGAAAACTATAAAATACTCATGAAAGAAATTGAGGAAGACACAAAGAAATGGAAAAACGTTCCATGCTCATGGATTGGAAGAACAAATATTGTGAAGATGTCAATGCTACCTAGAGCAATCTACACATTCAATGCAATCCCCATCAAAATACCATCCACTTTTTTCAAAGAAATGGAACAAATAATCCTAAAATTTGTATGGAACCAGAAAAGACCCCGCATAGCCAGAGGAATATTGAAAAAGAAAAGCAAAGCCGGTGGCATCACAATTCCGGACTTCAAGCTCTATTACAAAGCTGTCATCATCAAGACAGCATGGTACTGGCACAAAAACAGACACATCGATCAATGGAACAGAATAGAGAGCCCAGAAATGGACCCTCAACTCTATGGTCAACTAATCTTCGACAAAGCAGGAAAGAATGTCCAATGGAACAAAGACAGTCTCTTCAACAAATGGTGTTGGGAAAATTGGATAGACACATGCAGAAGAATGAAACTGGACCACTTCCTTACACCACACACAAAAATAGACTCCAAATGGTTGAAAGACCTCAATGTGAGACAGGAGTCCATCAAAATCCTAAAGGAGAACACAGGCAACAACCTCTTTGACCTCAGCCGAAGCAACTTCTTCCTAGAAACATCGCCAAAGGCAAGGGAAGCAAGGGCAAAAATGAACTATTGGGACTTCATCAAGATAAGAAGCTTTTGCAAAGCAAAGGAAACAGTTAACAAAACCAAAAGACAACCGACAGAATGGGAGAAGATATTTGCAAATGACATATCAGATAAAGGGCTAGTATCCAAAATCTATAAAGAACTCATCAAACTCAACACCCAAAGAACAAAGAATCCAATTAAGAAATGGGCAGAAGACATGAACAGACATTTTTCCAAAGAAGACATCCAAATGGCCAACAGACACATGAAAAAGTGCTCAATATCGCTCGGCATCAGGGAAATCCAAATCAAAACCTCAATGAGATATCACCTCACACCAGTCAGAATGGCTAAAATTAACAAGTCAGGAAACGACAGATGTTGGCGGGGATGCGGAGAAAGGGGAACCCTCCTACACTGTTGGTGGGAATGCAAGCTGGTGCAGCCACTCTGGAAAACTGTATGGAGGTTCCTCAAAAAGTTGAAAATAGAGCTACCATATGATCCAGCAATTGCACTACTGGGTATTTACCCCAAAGATACAAAAGTAGGGATCCGAAGGGCTACGTGCACCCCGATGTTTATAGCAGCAATGTCCACAATAGCCAAACTGTGGAAAGAGCCAAGATGTCCATCGACAGATGAATGGATAAAGAAGATGTGGTATATATATACAATGGAATATTATGCAGCCATCAAAAGGAATGAGATCTTGCCATTTGCAACGACGTGGATGGAACTGGAGGGTATTATGTTGAGTGAAATAAGTCAAACAGAGAAAGACATGTATCATATGATCTCACTGATATGAGGAATTCTTAATCGCAGGAAACAAACTGAGTGTTGTTGGAGTGGGGGGTGGGGTGGGAGGGATGGGGGGACTGGGTGATAGACACTGGGGAGTGTATGTGCTCTGGTAAGCGCTGTGAATTGTGCAAGACTGTTGAATCTCAGATCTGTACCTCTGAAACAAATAATGCAATATATGTTAAGAAAAAAAAAAAAAGAAGAAGAAGAAGAAGGTAGCAGGAGGGGAAGAATGAAGCGGGGGAAATCGGAGGGGTAGACGAACCATGAGAGACGATGGACTCTGAAAAACAAACAGGGTTCTAGAGGGGAGGGGGGTGGGAGGATGGGTTAGCCTGGTGGTGGGTATTTAGGAGGGCACATTCTGCATGGAGCACTGGGTGTTGTGCACAAACAATGAATCATGGAACACTTCATCTAAAACTAATGTTGTAATGTAAGGGGATTAACATAAGAATAAAAAAATAAAAAAAAAGAAAAAAAAAAGAAAAAAAAAGGAAAATAATGTAAAAACAATATAAAATAACATGGAATTAAAAGCTGAAGAATGGCTCAAATAAAAAAAAAAAAAAAGAAATTAAAGAGGAAAAGTTAAAACTGACACTACAGAAATACAAAGAGAATACTATAAAAAAGTATATGCCAGCAAATTGGACAACCTAGAAGAAATGGATAAATGCCTAGAAACATACAATCTTCCAAAACTGAATTAGGAAGAAATAGAAAATCTGAATTGAATTGGTGATCAAAAAAACTACCAAAAAAAAAAAAAAAGGTCCAGGACTGTGGAGGCCACTTTTAGACAACAGGCTTGAGCAATGGGAACTTCAGCAAGGCAAAAGAGCCCAAAGCAACCACTAAGCTAACACAAACAGGATCATTAAGCCAGAGGCCCTCACTAATCGATGAGCTACTTATTACCAGGCATAGTTACCAAAAAAGGGAAAATTCCAAATGTTCCCATACTCCCTCACTCCACCCTGCAACTAAAGCCCCTGACCACCACCTCATGGCAGACAGTCTCTCCTTTGTGGTCCTGCCTGCTGCTGCCTTGCACTGTATTCAGTAAGCTTCTCCTTTGTTCTGCCCTGAATTGTTTCATTGCCGGCACCTCCAGTCCCAACCCAATCAGGATGCCCCCAAGGATCAGATGGATCCACAGGTGAAATCTACCAAACATTTACATAAGAGTTAATACCTATTCTCCTCTAACTATTCAAAAAAAATAAGAGAAAGGAAAACTTCCAAATACATTCTACAAGACCACCATTACTCTGACACCAAAATCAGACAAAGATACCACAAAAAAAGAAAACTACAGGCCAATATCCCTGATGAACATAGATGCAAAAATTTCCTCAACAAAATATTAGCAATATGACATATCTGACAATGCATGTGACAATATATTTAAAAGATTATTCACCACAAACAAGTGGGATTTATTCCAGAGATGCAAGAATGGTTCAATATTCACTAATCAATCAACATGATACACCACATCAACAAAATGAAGGATAAAAATCATAGGATCACCTCAATAGATACAGAAAAAAGCACTTGAAAAAATTCAACATCCATTCATGACAAAAACTATAACCAAAGTGGGGTTAGAGTGAACATACCTCAACATAATAAAGGCCATATATGAAAAACCCACAGCTAACATTCTATTCAATGGTGAAAAACAGAGCTTTTCCTCTAAGGTCAGGAATGAGAAAAGAATGTCCACTCTTAAAAAAAAAAAAAAAAAGAATGTCCACTCTTACTACTTTTATTCAGCATAGTACTAGAAATCCTAGCCACAGTAATCAGACAAAAAAGAGAAATAAGAGGCATCTATACTGGTAAAGAGGAAGTTAAACTGTCACTATTTGCAAACGACATGATACTGTACATAAAAAATCCTAGGGGCGCCTGGGTGGCTCAGTTGGTTAAGCATCTGCCTTCTGCTCAGGTCATGATCCCAGGGTCCTGGGATCAAGCCCTGTGTAGGGCTCCCTGCTCAGTGGGGAGTCTGCTTCTCCCTCTTCCTCTGCCCATCCCCCTGCTCATGCTCTCTCTCACTCACACTCTCTCTCAAATAAATAAATAAAATCTTTTAAAAAAAATCCTAAAGCCTCCACCAAAAACCTATTAAAGTAATACATAAATTCAGTAAATTTGCAGGATACAAAATTAATACCCAGAAATCCGTAGCATTTCTATACACTAATAACAAAGTAACAGAAAAAGAAATTAAGAAAACAAAACCAGTTACAATTGCACCAAAACTAATAAAAAACCTAGGATTAAACTTATCCAGAGAGGTGAAAGATGTGTATTCTGAAAACTATAAAACACTGATGAAAGAAATTGAAGTTGACATAAACAAACAGAAAGATATTCCATGCTCATGGATTGGAAGAATATTGTTATAATGTCTAGACTACCCAAAGCAATCTACAGATTCAATGCAATCCCTATCAAAACAACAACAGTATTTTTCATAAAACTAGAACAAACAATACTAAAATTTGTATGGAACCATAAAAGATCCCAAATAGCCAAAACAATCTTGAGTAAGAAAAAATAAAGCTGGAGGTATAAGAAATTCTATGGTGGAGGCTGCTAATAAAGTAGATTTATATTTTGAATGCATAGAAAACTTTTAAATGAAACTTCAGGACTTTTTCCAGTGTTAGAATCATCTAATTAAAAACATAATTTTATGAAACAAGAAGGATCCTCATGGAAGACAATACTGAAAAAAAATAATGCCCCTAGAAACAAAAGGACAATACCACTGCCTCAACAAAACCTGGCTTGCTGGCTCCAAAGTTATCCTATGCATTTCCCAATTCCCCCAAGAAAAATAACTATTATAGAGATTTTGATTATACTTTTAAAGATTCCCTGAAACCTAAAGTAGTAACAAATAAACTTTTTGGGTAATGTATATCCCACCAGCATAATTTAATTACAGTGTATGAGGTTGAGCTTGGAGGAAACACTTGGTTAGGAATTCAAATAGGCCATGTAATGGCATCTGCCAACCTAAAAGGACCTGAATTTATTTATTTATTTATATTTAGTGATCCATCATTTACATATAACACCCAGTACTCATCATAACAAGTGCCCTCCTTAATACCCATCACATATTTAGTCCATACCCTACCCACTTCCCTCCATGAACCCTCGGTTTGTTCTCTATCATTAAGAGTCTCTTATGGTTTGTTTCCCTCTTTTTTTCCTCTTCCTGTATGTTCATTTGTTTTGTTTCTTAAATTCCACATATGAGTGAAATCATGGTATTTGTCTTTCTCTTATTTTGCTTAGCATAATACACTCTAGCTTGATCCACATCATTGCAAATGGCAAGATTTCATTCTTTTTGATGGCTGAGTGCTATTCCATTGCACGTGCACACACACACACACACACGCATCTTTATCCATTCATCAGTCAATGACATTTGGGCTCTTTCCTTAGTTAGGCTATTGTTGATAATGCTGCTATAAACATCAGGGTGCATGTGCCTTTGAATCTGTTTTTTTGTATACTTTGAAAAGACCCTATTTTTAAAATTAAGAAAACACAGGCAAATGTTATCTGTAGAGAATGGTACATGTGAACTATGACCCACATCTTTCTAAGACCCAGTCTTTGAGGACATTGTTCTACAATTTATTATATGAACATAGTTGAGAAAAATGGTGTCCCGTTTGCTTAAAAATCACCTACCAAAGAACCTAACTCACCCTCAGAGAAGGGTGTGGTCAAGAAAAAGCTTAAAAAACAAAACAAACAAATCCTAACCAACTTCCAAACCTTCATGCACTGGATATTTACTGGGTATATTTCAATAATTTTCCAGTTTGCTCAGTTTCTTCTCATTTATTTATCCATTCAAAAAAGAATATTTTAAGAGAATTACATTTGGAGCCAAGGAAGTTACAAAGAAGTTAATTTTTCTGTAGTGCTTATATAATAGCTGGAAAAACATACATATTTGTAAGAGTAAAATTCCTAAGTAATTAATTCATAAGTAAGTGGATTGTGGCCCTGGGGTGTCTATAAACTCAAGTGTTGAAGACATGCAAAACAAGAAAAATGTAAAAGAAAAACTTTTTTTAACTTTTTATTTTGAAATAATTTTAGATTTATAAAAGAGTTGCAAAGATAGTACTGAGTTCCTATATATTGTTCACCCAGCTTCCCCTAATGCTAACATCTTATATAATCATGGTATTGAACTATGAAATTAATATTGGGACATTATGAACTATAACTTCATTTGAATTTCCCCATTTTTCCCCCCACTAATATCCCTGAAGGGTTCAGGATGTGCCACCCTAAAATATGCCACTTTGGCATATTGATTATTTTGAGGTAAAGTTGCTTGAGAAACAGCAGATTCAGGAAGGGCTCTCTGACCTCCCCCTTTTCTATGTAAACACAGGCCATAAAATTTCCCATAAGAAAGGTACTCTCCTTGTACCAGGAAGAGAAGGACATCCTTATCACCAGACACTGGCAACTGATGCTGAAATGGATCTATACTAACAAACTTACTGAAATAACCCTTATCTTCCACTAGTTTCCCTCCCGTTTCTTATCTCCCCTAGTCATTTCTCTACAATTTACTGCCTCCAGCCCAAACCCGTCATTTCTTCACAAATCTGTCATTTGTCTAAATGGTATATTCTGCTCTGTCCATTTCTTCATACTCTTGTGAAGGCCCCCACATACATGCCAAAATTTAACAAAACTTGTATGCTTTTTTCCTGTTGTCTTATGTCACTGTAACTCTTAAGCCCTGTCAGAGAGCCTGAGGATAAAGGAGAACTTTTACTCCCCTACATCTTTTTTCTGTCCAGGATTCCATATGACATTTAATTGTCATGTCTCCTCAGCCTTTTTCAATCTATTATGGTTTCCCCATCTTTCCTTATCTTTGCTGTTTCATCACCTTGATACTTTTGAAGAGTAATGGTCAGGCATTTTGTACAATTCCCCTTAATTTGGGGTTGTGGATTTGGGGGAAGAATACCACAGAGGCAAAGTATTCTCCTTCCATCATACTGGGGTATACATAATAGCAACATGATTTACTACTCATGGTGTTTATCCTGATCACATGGTTAGGTGGTATCTGCCACGTTTCTCTACTGTAAAGTCACTAATGTTCCCTTTCCATTCACTGTTCATTAGAAGTGAGTCACTAAGTCCAACCCACACTCAAGGGGAAAGGTATTAAGCTTCCTCCTGGAGGAAGAAATCTCAAAGAATTTGTCAACATATGTTAAAACCACCACAATAATAACTAAGAGAGAGAAAGAGAGCATGAGTGGGGGGACGGACAGAGGGAAAGAATCTCAAGCAGACTCCCGGCTGAGCACAGAGCCAGATGTGGCACTCAATCCCATGACCCATGAGATCACAACTCATGAAATCATGACTTGAGCTGAAACCAAGAGTCAGATGCTTATCTGACTGAGCCACCCAGGTGCCCCTTACACAAGGTGCTTTTGTATCCTTTAGTTGTGGTTCTCAGATGGATGATTTTGCCTCCAGGAGACATTTAGCATTGTCTGGAGATTTTTTTTTTTTCCTGATGGAGACAATTTGGTTGTACAACTGAGGAAGTGAGGTGCTATTGGCATCTAGCAGATAGACCAGAGATGCTGCTAAACATCCTATAATGCACAGGACAGTCTGCCCCCCCTCCCCATAATAAAGAATTAGCGGACTCAAAATATTCATTGTACTAAGGTTGAGAAAATCTGACCAACAGTATCCAGGATAGCAGAAAAATAAGATTCATTCCAATTTCATGATTTTTTACTATACTATCTCAGTGAGCCAAGCACTAACTCTCAACTTCCATTCCAGAGTTATATCCACTAATCTAGGGTTCCCCACCTTTTTAAAAAATCATTAATAATAATCATGGAAACAAGAGGGGATATTTTCTCCATATTATTTGGGCCTTCTGATATTAGTGTCATCCTCAGTAGCAGCAGTAGTGATTGATCAATTCTCACTATAAATAAAGACAATAACATCTCCTTGGCATTGAGAAGATGACACATAGGTTAATCCCTGCCTCCTACCTCAGCCCAGCTACAGCTCCAAAAGACCTTTAGCCAACACACTCAGCCCAGGTTACTCATCTGGATATCAGCAGGACATCCCATGGGCAGGTAGGGTCTGAAGTTGTTTTTGTTACTCTTGCTCATGTGTATCTAAGGTGACTAGAGTGAACCCCAGGACACCCACAGCTACCTTGTTGCAGTTTTCTCTTACCAAAACTGCCAGATTTGTTCAGTCCCCATGAATGAGCTTTAGCTTTAGATTCCTAAGTGGGTTCCAGTTCAACCCTGTAATTCAGGTCCTCATCTTCTACCTCTGACTCTCGGCTGTTGAGGGGATGGGCTCTGCTCCCAGTATCCCAGTCACTGATTGTGGGCCTGTTTCAACCACAATGGCTGGTACCATAGCTTTGGAACTATCCTGACCATTAAAGAGGTCTGTGGCCTGCTTCCTTCAACAGCTTAGACTATCTGGCCTTACATTCTCTTGTATATCAACTCTTCCCCTTTAGATGATAAAATTTTAAACTTTATTTGAGCAGCCCCACTGTGACTGGGTATGCTGAATCCTTTGAGTGAACCCCTAATAGTCAGTGCCTTTCCCCTAATCTACTATGGCAGGCACAGCCAATTTTACTACTGAGGTAGAACTCAAAATGGTACAAGCAAAATATTTTTTTTGGCAGGGAGGGAGAGGCATATACAAATATTTTTAAAATTTTAATAGCACAACATAAAATGGTTGTAAAAGATAAAATAATAAACTCTGACAAGTTGATATCCCATTCTCAGTACCAGATTCTATTTGAATTTTCTGTCTTCTGGACTGTGATATGTTTTTCCATCACTCAAATGTGATTATGTCTCAAGACTTCTTATGTGTAGAAAATGGAAGGGGATAAATGATAGGAATAAATTGAGATCACAGCAATCAATTTTGTACTTAATTCTACTTTGTGAGGATGTTTTAAAAAGACTCTCTACTACCCCTTAACTGTATCCTGTTCAGACTTTCCTCTCAAAAGCAAAAAACTTGTAAATTTGCCAGTTATTTAAGTACAAAACTGCCCAGCTAATAATATTCTTTCTAATCAACCTAGCTTCTGAACTACAAAATTCACAGATATTCTACCATTTGCAGTATAATGGCTATTGATAGGCTCTTTCCAGTTACCAATAGATCATGAGGTAATATACACAGCTGATTGCTTGCATCAAATTAGTATAGTTTAAGGTCAAGTCATGGTGAACTGCACCTGCAGGGATCACAGGAGACAATGAAGAGACTCAGATGTGTTTAAGTGGAGTATACATGCTTGAATTTGAAGCCATAAAATTGTAAAATAGGTTTTGAAGAATATTTTATCAATACATGAAGAGAATGAATTTCTGGAATGGCTGAGTAAGGAGCTCAGCAAATCTTTTTCCCAAAAAGTGGTAACAAACCTGGAAAAGTTGTTGAAAACAATGAAATTCATTGAAATAAAGATCAGAGTGTAAATAAATGAGACAAAGACTAAAAATACAATAGAAAAGATCAATGAAATTAAGAGCTGGGTTTTTTTTTGAGAACATAAACAAATTAGACGAATCTTTAGCTAGACTCACCAAGATAAAAAGAAGACTCAAATAAATAAAATCAGAAATGAAAGTGGACATGTTACAATGGACACCAGAGAAATACAAAGGATAAGAGACTATTATGAACAATTATAAACCAACAAATTAGACAACCTAGAAGAAACAGATAAATTCTTAGAAACATACAATGTACCAATACAGAATCATGAAGTAGTAAAAATATGAATGACCAATTCCTAATAAGGAGATTGAATCACTAATCAGAAATCTCCCCCCAAAAAAGTTCAAAAATTGAAATTAGAAAACAGTCCTATTTACAACTGCATCAAAAAGAAGAAAATACCTAGGAATAAATCTAACCAAGGAGGTGAAAGATGTGTACACTGAAAACTGTAAGACACTGAAAACACAAAAAATGGAAAGATAGTTCAAGCTCATGGACTGGAACAATTAATATTGTTAAAATGTCCATACTACCCAAAGTAATATATAGATTCAATGTAATTCCTATCAAAATTCTAACAGCATTTGTCACAGAAATAGAACACATATATTAGAATTTGTATGGAAGCACAAAAATCCCCAAAGCAACCTTGAGAAAGAAGAACAAAGCTGGAGGCATCACACTCCTGACTTCAAACTGTATTATAAACCTATAATAATCAGAACAGTATGTATTGGCATAAACACACACACACGCATCACTCACACATGGAACAATGGAGTAGAGTAGATAGCCCCCACCCCCCCTCCAAAAAAACCCATGCCTATATGGTCAGTTAATTCATGACAAAGGAACCAAGAATATACGATGGGGAAAGAACAGTCTCTTTAATCAGTGGTATTGGGAAAACTGGACAGCCACAAGCAAAAGAAAGAAAATGGACCACCATCTTGTAACATACATAAAAATCAATTCAAAATGCAAAATGGATTAGAGACTTAAATGTAAGATCTGAAATCACAAAACTTTTAGAAGACAACATAGAGAGTAAAGCTCTACAGACATCAGTCTTGGCAATTTTTTTTTTTTTTTGGATTTGACACCAAAAGCAAAGGCAACAGAAGCATAAAAAAAAACAACAACCAAGTGGGATGGGGCACCTGGATGGCACAGTCAGTTAAGCGTTGTGACACTGAGCCCCGTGTTGGGCTCTGCACTCAGCACAGAATCTGCTTGATATTCTCTCTCCCTCTCCCACTTGTACTCTCTCTAAAATAAATAAACAAATCTTTAGGGAAAAAAAGGGGGACCACATCTAACAAAAAAACTTCTGCACAGCAAAGGAAGCCATCAACAAAACAAAAAGACCTCTAAAATGGGAAAAAATATTTGCAAACCATATATCTGATAAGGGCTTAATATCTAAAATATATAAAGAACTCCTAGCACAAGAGCAAAAAAAATCCAATTAAATGGGCAGAGGATCTGAATAGACATTTTTCTAAAAGTGACATATAAGTGGCCAACAGGTACATGGGAAGATGTTCAACATCACTAATCATCAGGGAAATGCAAATCACAATGAGCTATTATCTCACGCCTGTTAGAAAGGTTATTATCAAAAGACAAAAAATAAGTGCTGAAGAAGATGTGGAGAAAAGGGAACCTTTGTGCACTGTTGGTGGAAATGGAAATTTGTGCAGCCATTATGGAAAACAGTATGGAAATTGTTCAGAAAACTAAAAGTAGAACTACCATATAACCCAGCAATTCCACTTCCGAGTATTTATCTCAAGAAAATAAAAAAACTAATCTGAAAAGATATATGCAACCCCATGTTCATTTGTTCATTGCAGCACTATTTATATTAGCTGATGGGGACAGCTGGCTGACTCAGTAGAGCATGTGACTCTTGATCTTGGGGTCATGAATGTGAGCCCCATGTTGGGTGTAGAGATTACTTAAAAAAAAAAGTAAAATAAATATAATAGTCAAGATATAAAAAACCTTAAGTGTCCATCAATAGAAGAATGAATAAAGATGTAGTGTATATTTATAATGGAATATTATTGAACCATAAAAAAGGGAAAGCTTGCCATTTGCAACAACATGGATGGACCTCAAGGACATTCTGCTAAGTGAAATAAGTCAGAGAAAGAAAAATACTGTATGATCTCTCATGTGCGAAATCTTAAACAAAACAAAACAAAACAAAAAACAAAAAATGCTCAAAGATACAGAGAACAGATTTGTGATTACCAGAGGTGGGAGTGGGAGGGAGTGGGAGGACAGGTGAAATGAATCAAGGTGGTGAAAAGGTACACACTTCCAGTTATAAGATAAATAAGTCCTGAGGATGTAACATGTAGCATTGTGACTATAGTTAACAATACTGTACTGTATATTTGAAAGCAGCTAAGAGAGTAAATCTTAAAACTTCTCATTACAAGAAAAAAATTATAACTATGTATCCTTATAGATGTTAACTAAAGTTATGGTAGCCATTTCACAGTATATACATATATCAAATCATTACGTTGTACACCTGAAACTAATACAATGTTACATGTCAATCACATTTCAGTTAAAAAAAATAACAACAAAAACCCCCAATCATTCAACCAATCTGGAAATTGATTGAAGGCATACAACAAAACTGAGGATTTATTCAAGAAAACCTACCGAATCACAGTAAGAACAGTGAGTCCGTTACATTTTAGCCAGGAACTCCTCCAATCCCTTGCCCTCCTATCTGGGCTCCATTACCTGGAAATTTTCCCTCAGCCTCAGCAGATGAAGAACTGTGTGGGAACTGGCAGTTCTGCTGCTCTGCTGCAGGGGGCTGACTATTTGGAGCAGAGCATGGAAAAATTCCTGCCTGGGTACTGTTAGAAACAATAGTAATCTCAGTGGCAAACAATCAGGAAAGGGTAGCATCAGGGGTAGCCTGATACTGGTTGGAAAAGTATCAAAATGGCAGACCAGAAATGTAATAGGGAGATCCAGGGAAGGAAACAATCAGAGAGAGTCTAGCTAAGATTCCCCCTTTATCTCTGGTGATCTGGAAGGCTGTGCATGCTCAGCAGAGACCAGACAGAGCTCTAATGAGCTACTCGCTACTTGTCCTTTGCTTATTTTCCCCTAGTCACTGTGTGTTGAGCACATTAAATGATAACTAAACTCATTTAAACTTACCTGCTATGATCACAAGTCATACATTACAGATCATCTACATTGCCTCCTTTATTACACGGATGGGAAATCCAAAACCTCTAAGCAGTTTAAGAGCATGAGTTTCTAAAAAGTTAGTAGAAAATCAACAGAGGTTAGTACAATGGCTCCTGAGGCTTTGCCAGAATTCATTTATCTACAAAAAGGTGGCACACAACTAAGAAACAAAAACTGATTTGGACTATCTGTACCAAATATAAAGGTCTCCCTAAATTTTGTCTTACATTTAGTCTCTCTTCCCTTTTACTCTTTTCTCCTCAGAATTCTTTTGAAGGAAGAAAGAATAATAAAGGTTTCTTCAGGAAATCACTCTTTGTGGGTTCTTAAACAAATGATAAACTCTGCACTGGAGAATGGATCACACCTGTCCCATGAATGATGACCTATGATATGATCATTGGTTTTAACTGATCTTCTTACCTACTGTTCCACTTTTCCATATCTCCCAATTCCTGGTTCTAGTTCTTCATTTTATGTGCTTTGTGAGTGACAATCTATGCTAAAAATAACCTAGTCTTCTGGCTGGGTACCTATATCCCAGGGAATATGACCATGACATAGATATACACTTCAATTCCAACTACCACCCAAAACTATTAAGTACTAACATTTACATCTTTACAACACAGCTTCCCATAATAAAAGGCTATCCATGCATGACTCAAGCCCTCTTACTGTAAAATTTTGTTTGTTCAAGCAAGTGATTATAAGTTCTCTTAGAGACAACAGAACATTCCATGTAAATTCAAGGCTCTTTTCCCCAAGCTTGGTGTAATGTAGAAAGCTACTTCAGGTTGGTACCAAGGAAACCTGCTCCCAAGACAACCTTTATATGTTCCTGTTTTTTGTGATGGCTTGACATTTGGCTCATTCTTGGCATTTAGTCAATTTTAAATTGTTAGGAAAAATAAGGAACAAATCCCTACATTTATACAGCTGATATCTTCACTGTTCAGAACCTTATATAAGCTGTCCTTGTAATAGGGTCAGAAATTTTATTATTTTTTTTATTTAATTAGGTTATGCTAATCACCATACATTACATCATTAGTTTTTGATGTAGTGTTCCATGATTCATTGTTTGTATAACACCCAGTGCTCCATTCAGTATGTGCCCTCTTTAATACCCATCACCAGGCTAACCCATCCCCTCTAGAAACCTCAGTTTGTTTCTCAGAGTCCATAGTCTCTCATGGTTCGTCTACCCCTCCGATTCAATTTTAAAAGTCAAAAACATCACTGACAAATAACCTAACAGGCATTCAAGAAAGAATACAAAGCAAAGAATGCAGTAGGGCTGGCTGGCTGTTGCACTGTGGAGTGAGCCCCTTTTTGTTTTTTTTTTTCTGTGTGTGTGTGTTGTAACTTGGAGACATATTGAGGGATACAAGGCTGGGATCTGGGGTAGGCATAAAAGGATGGTGTCTCTATCAAGGGAAAACACCTGCGTGAGCCTAATCCATCACAGAAACCGCATCTGTTCTTCTCTCAAATAAAAAAAATACCAAAACATGCCTGGAGGCAATGTGGTATAAATTTTGTAACCAATTATACATGGATTTGAACTGTGGCCACCATGTACCTGCTCAGTGACCTTGAATAGTTTCCTTACTCTCTGAACTTCCTTAATTGCACAATCAAGTGAGAATAATTTAGGTAAAATGCCCAATGATATTCATATGTGCTCACATATGTCACTAACTTCTCCTCACTTTCTGCCTTACAAATGCCATCCAGAGGCTGGTGCTAATAGTGACAAACCTGTCTCTATGCAGATGCAGGGAAATATCTTGTCATAATTGTAATTTCTGACAAAATAGAAGTTATAGACTCATTTTTCAATTTAACAACGCAAATTTTATTTTTTTTTTGTTTTGACCAGGATGAAATGATTAACTTTTACTTGACACTTTCCCTCCTGAGTCACTTCTAAAAGATCACATATTTTAACAGCAGCTGATCCACAGAGCAGGATCCCATGGGTCAGTCACCACCACCAACATAAAAAGGCTAGGAATTGTTTCAGATCATGATGCTGCCAGATAGAGCATAGCTCCCCAAAGAAAACATTTTATAGTACATAATTTTTTGTCTCCCAAATTCCCTGGCCAGCTTCTCCCTCTGTCAAGAAGTGCCTGGATGTGCTGGGACATTCTGCATGCATGCCTGACTCCAGAGTACAACATGATGACACCAGGTAGAAGCTGAGTAGCTGCTTGTGTTTCAATCTGACACATCTGCTGTCAAAGCTACTTCAGACTCTGGCAGGGAGAAGTTACTTTCAACTCTTAGCAGTGCTCACTGCAGTTATTACATGTGAGTGACCAGTAAGTCACTGAGTCACTGTGATGACTCCTGCATCAAAAAGAGAGGCCTCCTCTGGGCTCATAGGCCAGGCAGTAATCTCCAGGGGGAGAAGCTAATCTTGCTAGCTAAAAACAGTAGGTAGGAGAGTGACATCACCAAGATGATAATGTAAGTTGTTCCTAACTATACTCCCCCTCACAGGAAGAACTAGTATCTATTCAAGAAAGAGATACCACTGAGAGAATCCTAGAACACAGAGGTGAGGCTGAAGAACACAGAGACCAAAACAGACTACATTAGAAAGGTAAGAGAAGTGGTTACATGTTGACCACATTGCCCCTTCTCCAGAACAGTACAGCACCACCAGGAAAGGTCTCCCTTGAGCCACCAGTTCCTCCAGTAGGAAAAGAGAACCCAAGCATTGTGGGTCACTTGTGAGAGCTCATACCCTGTTCTCACATGATAAGGACTGCAGGGGAATCTGCAGGGTGCAGACATTGGGAATCTGACCATGACAGACAAAATGGGTGAGTAGCTTGCAAAAATCAATACACAGATCTTGGCAGACAGAGTTCATTACCTTCAGTGCCCAAGGGGTAATCCCAACCATCAGCTTTACTCATGTATAGAACCAAATCTGGGGTGCACTCTGATCAGGGATCCTCAGATGAAGAGTTTTGTAGGCCCTAGAGCAGAGTTTGCCGACACTCAGGCAAGGTGCTAAGTCAAAGCTCTACCCTCTGTGGAGGGCAGCTTCCAGCCTCATCTGATCAGAAGGGCTAGTGACAACTATTAGAAGCTGTGTGGCCCAGTGTCACTCAAGCTGAGAGGTGAGTGGGCAGAGTTGATTACTTCCAGAGCAAAATCAGTATGGGGCATTCCAGCTTCCCATGCTAAGCAAAGGCAGGGGGTTTAATTCATAGCCTAAGCTTGGGGTAGCTCCTGGCAACTCCAAACTGGACAGCCTCTTTGGGAAACTGAGGATAGCCTGGAATGGCTCCCTATCGCTCCTGCCCAGGCAAGGTAGAGCAACAGGTAAATTTCATTGGTAATGATTAATATATAGCCATAGTTTGATTCTGCAAAATGGTAATAGCGGTGCATAATTCACAACTCTAGTTTGAAACTTAAAAAAAAGAAAAATGAACATAGCAAAAAAGCAAAACAAAAACAAACACACAAATGTAGCAAATAATGACCATAAGTACAATAATCTGTATTAAGCAATATAAAAACCATGTAAATTTTAACAGCAATAACCTAAAATGCGAGGGAGGAAAGAAGTAAAAGTGTAAAGCATATGAATTCTATTGAAGTTAAATTGTTAAAACTTTAAAATAGGGTGTTATAAGTTTAAGATATTTTATGTAATCCTCATGGTAACCACAAGGGAAAGTCTTGGAGTAATTACACAATGAACTTGACGAAGTCGAAGCATATGTATACAAAAATACATCAAAACACAGAAAAAAGACAGCTGGATGAGAAACAAGCAACAATGGATCTATAAAACATTAACAAAATTGCAATAGTACATCCTTGCCTATTACTTTAAATGTAAGTGGATTAAATTATCCAAACAAAAGTCATACAATGGCTGAATGGATTTTTAAAAATCCAACATTATGGGGCGCCTGGGTGGCTTAGTCAGTTAAGCATCCAACTCTTGATTTTGGCTCAGGTCAAACCAGTGTCGTGAGATCAAGCCCTGTATCAGGCTCCATGCTTGGCATGGAGTCTGCTTGAGATTCTTTCTCCTTCCCACTCATGCTCTCTCTCAAATAAATAAAATCTTAAAAAAAAAAAAAATCCAACAATATGTTGCCCACAAGAAACTCACTTTAGCTTTTTAAAGACACACACAGACTAAAAGTGAAGGGATGGAAAATGACATTTCAAGCAAATGGCACCAAAAATTTAAAAAAAAAAAAAAAGGCAGAGGTAGTTATATCAGACAAGATAGACTTGAAAGTTAAAAAAAAAAAAAAAAAGGGACAGCTGCGGTTGCTGCTTCGCCAGCAGGAGGCTACGGACTGCAGGCTCAGTGAAATGTGCAAAGGCCTGCTCATTAGCCAGCAGAGCGGCAAGCTTCGGGGCTACCGGCCCAAGTCTGAGAAAATTTTATTTGAGAGAGGAGAAGAAAAGATGGTGGAGGAGGAGGGGACCCTATTTCAACTGGTCCCTGGAATTGAGCTGGATATCTACCAGACCACTCTGAGCACCCACAAAATCAGCCTGAGATGTAAGAAAATAGATCTGGAACTCTACAAACAGAATATCGTGGGTGGTTGGTTTCGAGGTACAAAACAGGGAGCCGTGATTCCGCGGATCTGGAGGATAAACGGCAGCGGGAGGGAGCCTGGCTGTGGGAATCCTACACCGCCAGTGAGCGACAGCCCTGCGCGCTGGGGACCGGGCACAGACTCGAAGACCTGTAGTGGCGGGGAAAGGACTTTAGGACAGCCCCCGGGACGGAAACGAAGAGCGGAGGGGTCGTGCGTGCAAACTGGGAGCAGCTGGCAGTTTTAGAAGCACAAAGGGCAGAGACGAGGGAGCAGGACAGGGAGCGCTGTGGAGGGGCAAACAACCCAGGCCGCTGCAGTTTATAGCAGCACAGACAGAAAAGGAGACAGTGTGGCCTGGAGAGCTCACTGAAGAACAGACTGCAATCTCTCTGCTCTGAGGCAGAGGGTTGAAAACGATCTCTTCTACTCTGACTCTCAGAAGAGATGCAGAAAGCCACAAGGGAAAGCCATTGGAGAACAAAAGCCCCAATAAACTGATTCCCACTGAGCCCATCCGCCACCACAGGGGGGCAGGGCAACTCTGCCTAAACAGGGTTGTCTGAGTAACAGCACGGCACGCCCTCCCCCAGAAGACAGGCTGGGAAAACAAGAGGCCAGCAACCCTGAGGTCCAAAGAAAACAGGTGCATCTTGCTTGGGTTCTGGTCAATAATGTGGACTCTGTACATTCCCTCAACCACCCATCAACAGAGTGACTAGGAGGAGGAACCCCTAAATTAGAAAAGACTCAGAGATTATGACTTATGCTGCAGATTTGCAAATGGATGCAGATATAACCAAGATGTTGGAGATGGAATTCAGGCTAGCAATTGTGAAGACAATAGCTAGAATGGAGAAATCAATTAATGGCAACATAGAGTCTCTAAGGGCAGAAATGAAAGCTGAATTGGCAGAACTCAAAAATGCTATCAATGAGATCCAATCCAATCTAGATAATCTAACAGCTACGGTAACTGAGGCAGAAGAACGAATAAGCGACCTGGAAGACAATTTAATAGATAAAAAGGGAAAAGAGGAGGCCAGGGAAAAACAACTCAGAATCCATGAAAATAGAATCAGAGAAATAAGTGACACCATGAAGCGTTCCAATGTCAGAATCATTGGAATCCCGGAGGGAGTGGAGAGAGAGAGAGGACTAGAAGATGTATGTGAGCAAATCGTAGCTGAGAACTTCCCTAATCTGGGGAATGAAACAAACACTCGCGTCCTAGAGGCAGAGAGGACTCCTCCCAAGATCAAGGAAAACAGGCCAACATCCTGGCATGTAATAGTAAAACTTGCAAATCTTAGAACCAAGGAAACCATCTTAAGGGCAGTTAGGGGGAAGAGATTCCTTAAGTACAGAGGGAGGAACATCAGAATAACATCAGACCTCCACAGAGACCTGGCAAGCCAGAAAGGGCTGGCAAGACATATTCAGGGTACAAAATGAGAAGGACATGCAGCCAAGAATACTTTATCCGGCAAGACTGTCATTTAGAATGGATGGAGAGATGCAGAGCTTCCAAGACTGGCAGAAACTGAAAGAATATGTGACCACTAAGCCGGCCCTGCAAGAAATATTAAGGGGGGGTTCTATAAAAGGAGAAAGACCCCAAGAGTGATCTACAACAGAAATTTACAGGGACAATCTATAAAAACAATGTCTTCACAGGCAACATGATGACAATTTGTATCTTTCAATAATCACTCTCAACATGAATGGCCTAAACGCTCCCATAAAACGGCACAGGGTTGCAGACTGGATAAAAAGACAGGACCCATCCATATGCTGTCTACAAGAGACTCATTTTGAACCTAAAGATACATCCAGACTGAAAGTGAAGGGATGGAGATCCATCTTCCATGCCAGCAGACCTCAAAAGAAAGCTGGGGTAGCAATTCTTAAATCAGACAAATTAGATTTTAAACTAAAGTCTGTAATAAGAGACACATATACTATACATATACATATACATATACTATACACTATACACATATACTATACACTATATCATTCTTTTTTTTTTTTTAAAGATTTTATTTATTTGCGAGAGAGAGAATGAGAGACAGAGAGCATGAGAGGGAGGAGAGTCAGAGGGAGAAGCAGACTCCTTGCTGAGCAGGGAGCCCGATGTGGGACTCGATCCCGGGACTCCAGGATCATGACCTGAGCCAAAGGCAGTCACTTAACCAACTGAGCCACCCAGGCGCCCTACACTATATCATTCTTAAAGGGTCTATCCAACAAGAAGATCTAACAATTGTAAATATCTATGCCCCCAACATGGGAGCAGCCATCTACATAAGCCAACTGTTAACCAAAATAAAGAGTCATATTGATAACAATACGTTAATTGTAGGAGACCTCAATACTCCACTCTCAGGAATGGATAGATCATCTAAGCAGAAAATCAACAAGGAAACAAGAGCTTTGAATGATACACTGGACCAGATGGACCTCCTAGATATTTACAGATCATTCCACCCTAAAACAACAGAATACTCATTCTTCTCGAGCGCACATGGAACTTTCTCCAGAAGAGACCCTATACTGGGTCACAAATCAGGTCTCAACCGATACCAAAAGATTGAGATTATTCCCTCCATATTCTCAGACCATGATGCTCTAAAACTGGAACTCAATCACAAGAAAAAATGTGGCAGAAATTCAAACACCTGGAAGCTAAAGACCACTCTGCTCAAGAATGTTTGGTACAACCAAGAAATCAAGGAAAAACTTAAACAATTCATGGAAATCAATGAGAACAAAAACACATCAGTCCAAAACCTATGGGATACTACAAAGGAGGTCCTAAGGGGGAAATACATAGCCATCCAAGCCTCACTCAAAAAAATAGAAAAATCCCGAATTTACCAACTAACTCTACACCTTAAAGAACTAGAGAAAAAGCAACAAACGATGCCTAAGCCACTCCTTAGAAGAGAAATAATTAAGATTAGAGCAGAGATCAATGAATTAGAAACCAGAAACACAGCAGATCAGATCAACGAAACTAGAAGTTGGTTCTTTGAAAGAATTAGTAAGATCAAGAAACCACTGGCCAGACTTATCCAAAAGAAAATAGAAAGGACCCAAACTAATAAAATTATGAATGAAAGAGGAGAGATCACGACTAACACCAAGGAAATAGAAACAATTCTTAGAAATTATCATCAACAACTATATGCCAATAAACTAAGCAATCTAGATGCAATGGAGGCCTTCCTGGAAACCTATAAACTGCCAAGACTGAAACAGGAAGAAATCGACAACCTGAATAGGCCAATAACCAGGAACGAGATTGAAGCAGTGATCAAAAACCTCCCAAAAAACAAGAGTCCAGGGCCTGATGGATTCCCTGAGGAATTCTACCAAACATTCAAAGAAGAAATAATACCTATTCTACTGAAGCTGTTTCAAAAAATAGAAACAGAAGGAAAACTTCCAAACTCATTCTATGAGGCCAGCATTACCTTAATCCCCAAACCAGACAAAGACCCCATCAAAAAGGAGAATTTCAGACCGATATCCCTGATGAATAAGGATTCCAAAATCCTCAACAAAATCGTAGCTAATAGGATCCAACAATACATTAAAAGGATCATCCACCACGACCAAGTGGGATTTATTCCTGGTATGCAAGGGTGGTTCAACATTTGCAAATCGATCAATGTGATAGAACACATTAATAAGAGGAGGGAGAAGAACCATATGGTCCTCTCAATTGATGCAGAAAAAGCATTTGACAAAATACAACATCCTTTTCTGATTAAAACTCTCCAGAGTATAGGGATAGAGGGAACATTCCTCAAGTTCATAAAATCCATCTATGAAAAACCCACAGCGAATATCATCCTCAATGGGGAAAAGGTGAGAGCCTTTCCCTTAAGATCAGGAACACGTCAAGGGTGCCCACTCTCGCCACTATTGTTCAACATAGTACTAGAAGTCCTAGCAACAGCAATCAGACAACAAAAAGAAATAAAAGGTATTCAAATTGGCAAAGAAGAAGTCAAACTCTCTCTTTTCGCAGATGACGTGATACTTTATGTGGAAAGCCCAAAAGACTCCACCCCCAAATTACTAGAACTCATCCAGCAATTAAGTAATGTGGCAGGATACAAAATCAATGCACAGAAATCAGTTGCTTTCTTATACACTAACAACACAACTGTAGAAAGAGAAATTAGAGAAACGATTCCATTTACAATAGCACCAAAAACCATAAGATACCTCGGAATAAACCTAACCAAAGAGGTAAAGGATTTATACTCTAGGAACTACAAAACACTCATGAAAGAAATTGAGGAAGACACAAAAAGATGGAAAATTATTCCATGCTCATGGATCGGAAGAATAAACATTGTTAAAATGTCTATGCTACCCAGAGCAATCTATACCTTCAATGCCATCCCGATCAAAATTCCAATGACATTTTTCAAAGTGCTGGAACAAACAATCCTAAAATTTCTATGGAATCAGAAAAGACCCCAAATCACCAAGGAAATGTTGAAAAAGAAAAACAAAGCTGGGGTCATCACGTTGCCCAATTTTTCAAGCTATATTACAAAGCTGTGATCACCAAGACAGCATGGTACTGGCACAAAAACAGACATACAGACCAATGGAACAGAACAGAGAACCCAGATATGGTCCCTCAACTCTATGGTCAACTAATTTTCGACAAAGCAGGAAAAACATGCAATGGAAAAAAGACAGTCTCTTCAATAAATGGTGCTGGGAAAATTGGACAGCCACATGAAGAATGAAACTCGACCATTCTCTAACACCATTCACAAAGACAAACTCAAAATGGATGAAAGACCTCAATGTGAGAAGGAATCCATCAAAATCCTAGAGGAGAACATAGGCAGTAACTTCTTTGACATCAGCCACAGCAACTTCTTTCAAGATACATCTCCAAAAGCTAGTGAAACAAAAGCAAAAATGAACCTTTGGGACTTCATCAAGATAAAAAGCTTCTGCACAGCAGAGGAAACAGTCAACAAAACAAAGAGACAACCCACAGAATGGGAGAAGATATTTGCAAATGACACTACAGATAAAGGGCTGGTATCCAAGATCTATAAAGAACTTCTCAAACTCAACACCCAAAAAACAAATAATCAAGTCAAAAAGTGGGCAGAAGATTTGAAAGACACTTCTCTGAAGAAGACATACAAATGGCTAACAGACACATGAAAAATTGTTCATCATCATTAGCCATCAGGGAAATCCAAATCAAAAACCACATTGAGATACCACCTTACACCAGTTAGAATGGCAAAAATTGACAAGGCAAGAAACAACAAATGTTGGAGACGTTGTGGAGAAAGGGGAAACCTCTTACACTGTTGGTGGGAATGCAAGTTGGTAAGCCACTTTGGAAAACAGTGTGGAGGTACCTCAAAAATTTAAAAATAGAGCTACCCTATGACCCAGCAATTGCACTCCTGGGTATTTACCCCAAAGACACAGACGTAGTGAAAAGAAGGGCCATATGCACCCCAATGTTCATAGCAGCAATGTCCACAATAGCCAAACTGTGGAAAGAGCTGAGATGCCCTTCAATAGATGAATGTATAAAGAAGATGTGGTCCATATATACAATGGAATATTACTCAGCCATCAGAAAGGATGAATACCCAACTTTTACATCTACATGGATGGGACTGGAGGAGATTATGCTAAGTGAAATAAGCCAAGCAGAGAAAGTCAATTATCATATGGTTTCACTTATTTTTGGAACATAATGAATAGCATGGAGGAGATTAGGAGAAGGAAAGGAAAAATAAAGGGGGGGCGGAATTGGAGGGAGAGATGAACCATGAGAGAGTATGGACTCTGAGAAACAAACAGGGTTTGGCGGGGGGGATTGGTTAGCCCGGTGATGGGTATTAAGGAGGGTGCATTCTGCATAAAGCACTGGGTGTTATATGAAAACAATGGATCGTGGATCACCACATCAAAAACTAATGATGTATTGTATGGTGACAAACATAACATAATAAAATTTAAAAAAAAGAAGTAAAAACATGGGACGCCTGGGTGGCTCAGTTGGTTAAGCGACTGCCTTCGGCTCAGGTCATGATCCTGGAGTCCCGGGATCAAGTCCCGCATCGGGCTCCCTGCTCAGCGGGGAGTCTGCTCGTCCCTCTCCCGCTCCCCCCTCTTGTGCTCTCTCACTCTCTCTCTCTCAAATAAATAAATAAATAAAATCTTTAAAAAAAAAAAAAGAAGTAAAAACAGACAAAGAAGGTCATATAACGATAAAGGGTTCAATATATCAAGAAGACATAACAACTGTAAATATTTAGCACCCAACATCAGAGCACCTACATACATAAAGCAGAATTAGCAGAGCTAAAAGGAGTAATAAACTATAGTATACAGTAATAGTTGAGGACTTTAATACCCTATTCTCACCAATGGGTAGATCATCCAAACAGAGAATCAATAAGGAAACAGAAGATCTGAACAACACCAGGGACCAAATGAAACTAACAGACATACACAGAACATTCTATCCATCTATCCAACACAGACCACATAGTCTTCTCAAGTGCATATGTAACATTTTCTAGAACTGATCATATGTTAGGCCACAAAACAAGTCTTAGCAATTCAAGAAGACTGAAATCATACCAACTATCTTCTCTGACCATAATGGCATGAGACAAGAAATGAGCAATAAGAGGAAAACTAGAAAATCATGAACACATCAAAATTAAACAACACTCTCTTGAACAAGTAATGGATCAAAGAAGAAACTAAAGGGGAAATAAAAAAGGGGGGAAGGAGTAAAATTGTTTTTATTTGCAGTTTCTTAAGACAAATGAAAATGAAAAAACAACATACCAGAACTTATGGGATGCAGCAAGAGCAGTTCTAAGAGTGAAGTTCTTAAAAACAAATGCCTACATTAAGAAGAAAGATCCCAAATAAACAGCCTACCTCTATACCTGAAGGAACTAGAAAAAGAACATACTGAGCCCAAAGTTAGCAGGCGAGAGGAAATAATAAAGATTAATGCAGAAATAAGTAAATACTGAATAGAAAAACAATAGAAAGGGGGTGAAAGGAGGGATGGGGTGGCTGGGTGATAGACACTGCGGAGGGTATGTGCTATGGTGAGCACTGTGAATTGTGTAAGACTGTTGAATCATAGACCTTTACCTCCGAAACAAATAATACATTATATATTTAAAAAAAGAAGATAGTAGGAAGGGAAAAATGAAGGGGGGGGAATCGGACGGGGAGACAAACCATGAGAGACTCTGGACTCTGAGAAACAAACTGAGGGTTCTAGAGGGGAGGGGGGGTAGGGGATGGGTTAGCCTGGTGATGGGTATTAAAGAGGGCACGTACTGAATGGAGCACTGGGTGCTATACGCTAACAATGAATCAAAAGCTAATGATGTAATGTATGGTGATTAACATAATATAATAAAAAAAAAAGATTAACCAAACTAAGAGTTGGTTCTTTGAATAAATAAAACTGACAAATGCTTATCTAGAGTAACCAAGGATAAAAGAAGAACCCAAATCCACAAAATTATAAATGAAAAAGGAGATAATACAACTGATACCAAAGAAATTCAAAGGATCATAAGAGGCTACTATGAACAATTATATGTCAACAACTGGACAACCCAGAAGAAAGGAAAACATTCTTAGAAACATGTAACTTACTGAGACAGAAACAGAAAGAAACAAAAAACGTGAATAGGCCAATTACTAGTAAGGAGATTAAGTCAGTAATCAAAAATCTCCCAATGAAGAAAAGCCCAGGACTAGACGGCTTCACTGGTGAATTCTGCAAAATATTTTTTTAAAAAACTAACAGTAATTCTCCTCAAACTCTTCCAAAAAATCAAAGACAAAGGAACACTCCCAAACTCATTTTAAGAGACCAGCATTAAATTGACACCAAAAGCTGAATAGGACACTACTAGAAAACTACAGGCCAATATTCCTGATGAACATGGATGCAAAAAATTCTCAATAAAATACTAACAAATCCAATTCCATAGCATGTTAAAAGAACCATGATCAAGTGGGATTTATCCTTGGGATACAAGGATTGTTCAATATATGCAAATCAATTAACATGATACATCACATTAACAGAATGAAAGAAAAGAATATAATCATCTCAATAGATGCAGAAAAACCATTTGATAAAATCCAACATCCATTCATGATAAAAACTCTTAACAAATTAGGCATAGAAGGAGTATATATCAACATAATAAAGGCCACATATGACAAGCAGACACCTATCTTACCCAATGGTGAAAAAATGAAAGTCTTTCTTCTAAGATGAGGAATAAGCCAAGGATGCCCACTCTCACAACTCCTATTTAACATAATACTGGAAGTTCTAGCTAGAGCTATCAGGTAAGAAAAAGAAATATAAGGTATCAGAATTGGAAAGGAAGAAGTAAAATTGTCTCTATTTCAAGATGACATGATTTTATATATGGAAAATTCTAAAGACTCAACCAAAAAACTGTTAGATCTAATCAATGAATTCATAAAGTTGCAGGAAGCAAAATTAACATACAAAAGTCAGTAGTGTTTCTATACACTAACAACAAAACTTTTGAAAAAGAAAGAAATCAATCCCATTTACAATACCATCAAAAACACCAAAATACTTAGGAATAAATTCAACCAAGGAGGTGAAAGATCTCTATGCTGAAAACTAAAGACAATGATAAAAGAAATCAAAGACACAAATAAAATGGAAAGATATCTGTGTTCTTGGGTTGCAAAAATAAATATTGTTAAAATTTCAATACTACCAAAAGCCATCTGTAGATTCAATGCAATTCCTATCAAGATTCCAAAGGCATTTTTTTTTTTACAGAAGTAGAAAAAAACACTCTTAAGATTTATATGGAGCCACAAAAGATCCTAAATAGCCAAATAAATTCCTGAGAAAGAAAAACAAAGGTAGAGGTATTTACACTTCCTGATTTCAAGTTATACTATAAAACTACTGTCATAGAAACAGTATGATATTGGCATAAAAACAGACAAATAGACCAATGGAACAGAACTGAAAGCCCAGAAATAAACCCAAGCATATGTGGTCATCCAATATTTGACAAAGGAAAAGACAGTCTCCAGTAAGTGGTATTAAGATAACTGGATATTCACATGTAAAAGAATTAAACTGGACCCCTATCTTACACCACTCACAAAAGTTAACTCAAAATGAATTAAATCCTTAAGTGTAAGACCTGAAACCATGAAACTTGTAGAAGAAAACATAGGAACAAAGCTCCTTGACATGGGTCTAGGTAATGATTTTTTTGGATATGACATCTAAAGCACAAGCCACAAAATAAAAAATAAAAAACAAGTGGGATTACATCAGACTGAAAAGCTTCTTCAGAGCAAAAGGAACCATCAACAAAGTGAAAAGACAACCTATGGAATGAGAAGAAATATTTGCAAACCATGTTTCTGATAAGAGGTTAATATCCAAAACATATAAAGAAGTCATAAAACTCAAAAGCAAAAATACAAATAACCCAATTAAAAAATAGGCAAAGGACTTGAATAGCTATTTCTCCAAGGAAGATATACAAAAGGTCAACAGACACATGAAAAGGTGTTCAACATTGCCAGTCATTAGGAAAATTCAAATTAAAGCAAGATATCACTTCATGCCCATTAAATTGGTCATCATTAAAAAGACAAGTGATAACAAATGATGGCATGGATGTGGAGAAAAGGGTACCCTTGTACTCTGTTGGTGGAACTGTACAATGGTACAGCCACTATGGAAAACAGTATGGAGGATCTTAAAAAAATAAAAAGTAGAACTACCATATGATCCA
The DNA here is from genome assembly GCF_029215605.1 of Mirounga angustirostris. Taxonomy (NCBI): domain Eukaryota; kingdom Metazoa; phylum Chordata; class Mammalia; order Carnivora; family Phocidae; genus Mirounga; species Mirounga angustirostris. Next base: position 126,372,668 of record NW_026991709.1, read on the forward strand.
GCAGTATCACTTCTGGGTATATATCCAAAGGAAATGAAATCACTACATTGAAGAGATCTCTGCACCCTCATGTTCATAGCAGCATTATTTATAATAGCCAAGACACAGAAAAAAACCTAAGTGCCCATTGATGGATGGATGAATAAAGAAGTTGTGGCACATATGACCACTGACCAACCAGGTTTGAATTGTGTGGGTCCACTTACGGATTTTTTACAGTATCGTACTGTAAATGGATTTTCTTTTCTTTATGATTTTCTTAATGACATTTTCTTTTCTCTAGTTTAAGAACACAGTTTATAATACATATAACACAACAAAGGTGTTAATTGACTATATTATTGGTAAAGCTTCAAGACAACAGTAGGCTGTTAGTAAAGTTTTTGGAGAGTCAGAAGTTATATATGGATTTTTCAACTGTGCAGAGGACCGGCGCCCCTCACCCTCATGTTGTTCAAAGGTCAAATGTATATATATACAATGGAATATTATTTAGCCACAAGAAATGAGGAAATCCTACCATTTGCAACAACATGGATAGATCTTGAAGACATTTTCTAAGTGAAATAAGTCAGAGAGAGAAAGAAACAACTGTATGATTTCGCTTATATATGGAATCTTAAAAAACTCCCCCCAAAACACTCATATAGAAAGATATCAGACCTGTGGTTACCAGAGGCAGAGACTGGGGAGAGGGGGAATTGGAGAAAGGTGGTCAAAAGGTACAAACTTCCAGTTATAAGAGAAATAGGTACCAGGGAGGTCATGTACAACTTGATGACTACAGCTAAAACTGCTGTTATGATACATAGGGAAGTTGTTAGGAGAGTAAATCCTAAGAGTTCTCAGCACAAAGAGAATTGTTTTTTCCTTTCTTATTTTCTTTTTGTATCTATATAAGAAGATGGATGTTAGCTGAACCTACTGTAATCATTTCACAATATATGTAAATCAAATGATAATGTTGTATGCCTCAAACTATAATGTATGTCAACTATAACTCAATAAAACTGGAAAAAAAAAAGAACGATATGCAAAACAAACAAAAAAAGCAACCCACACAATAGGTAGGAAGCATAAGCTTGCCAATACTTTAATTAAATGGTAAATTTTTTCCCTCCCCTCTTCCCTTGCTCTGCCTCTGTCTTCCTTCTCTCCTTTCTCTCCTGTCTTACCAGATGCTCTTAGATACTCTGGGTCACATCTGCCAGCCTGCGAACAGGGCTAAGATTAAAACAGACCTCTTCAAACAAGAGGTCCCACCAGCCAAGAGCAATCACTGCCCAGTAACAATAATTTTTCAAACAGCAGGATTTGCTGTTTGCATCCTGAAGCACAGATCTATATTGTAACTCAGAAAGCAAAAGGAGGAACAACAGTAATGACTGGAACAAGATATAATAAAAAAATGTTGCTGAGTTCTCAGCCTAGAGACATCCCAAATACCTTAGCTATCGATTCTTCAACAACCAACCAACCAACCATTTGTTCTGAAAACACATCAAATGGTTTATATTACAAACTAAAAATCATTCTCTCCCCCCAATGGCACCTTCCCCCCACTTCCAAACATGCACACCACCTCAATCTTGCCAGTCCTCTAAATCAGAGTCCTTGGAATACATCCTCTGACTCTCTCTGCTTTAAATATGTTATTAAGATTTTACCTGTCAACATCTTTTAAAATTTCATCTTTTCATTATCTTTGTTTTTCCTTGGTTTAGTTATTCAGCCTCCTCTCAGGTGACTATTGCAACTCATTGTCCTCCATATAGTCACATATAGCACTCCTAAATAATGCATTTAATCATGACACTCCACTGCTTTAAACCTACCCCAACTTTCTGTTGCCTTCAGTTTGGCATTTAAGGCTCTTTACAACCCACTAGCTAGCTTGCTAACCTCTCTAGCTCCATCTGGCACTAACCCCCGCCTAAGTTCCAGCCTGCTGAGCTGATGAATGTTCCATGAACACACCCATAGCCCTCCATGACTTCACATCTCATATTCTTAGTCTTTCCTGATATGCCCTTCCTCACTCCCTACACTTAGCTTTCCCTCTCTGTGCTACCACTTTGTCCTGATCTCTACTTTCGTACCTAGTTTACATTGGAATTACTTATTTTATAGGAGTGTATCTTACTCATCTCTGTATCATAGCATTTGCTATTTAAAAAAGACTCACTCAAGAAATTCTAAAGGACATAGTTCAAAAAGAGGGAAGAAAGTAACAATGAGGAAAAACATTGGTAAAGAGATGGGTAAAACTAAGCAAACATTTAAAACTGTTAGAAAAATGTGTAATCTGTGTGTGGGGGGAATAGAGAACTTGAGGAGAGATAGGCCTTTGAGTTTTGGAGCATGAGTGGTAACATATTCACTAAATAGAAACTTTTCAAAGTATGCCCATTAAACTAACAAGAACAACTATTAAGGGAGTATACATAAAGCATATAACCTCCAAAGAAATACGGGGAAAAAATGAATGCAAAAAAAAAAAAAAAAAGAATTATCAATTCAAAAGATGGCAAAAAGGGCAAGGGGAGAAATAGAAAACATTCACAAAAATACAGAGGACAGTGAAAGAAGTATAAATTTATCATTAATTGCAAAAAATGCTAATGGATCCCACTTTTCAATTAAAGGTAAATATTTTTAGACTGAACAAAAATATAGCTACATGCTGCTTTTAAAAGATACATCTAAAACATGGAACAACACACATGCAAAAGAATTATACATCTGTATGTACCTATTAATATTGTCCCCAAATTTGCAAAGCAAAGTTTGACATAGTAATGAGAAGATACAGACAAATCCATCACCACAGGGAGAAACTGCAATACAATTCTCCTAGTAATTGACAGCTTCAGCAAATAAAATATTAGTAAGGATGGAAGTTTTAAACAGCTTAACTAATAAGCTTTTTAACAATATAGAACACATGTAGAATATTAAATGCAACAATTAGTGATACATTATACAATTCTGAAAACTAAGCTATGATAGCCTCAATAAATTTCAAAAGATTCCTTTACTGTAATACAATTTAATATTAGAAATAAATTTTTTAAAGATAACTAGAAAACTCTCATACATTTAGAAGTTTAAAGAAAAACATATTTCAAAACAACTCACAACCAAAGAAGAAATAAAAATGGAAACTGGAGGGGTACCTGGGTGGCTCAGTCGGTTAAGCTTCTGACTCTTGATTTCAGCTCAGATCATGATTTCAAGGTTGCGAAATCAAGCCCCACTCCAGGCTCCGTGCTGGGCATGGAGCCTGCTTAAGATTTTTCTCTCTCCCTCTCTTAAAAAAAAATGGAAACTGGAAAATTCTTAAAACTGAACAATAAACTGTCATATCAAAATTCCTCAAAATTTGAGGAATGGAGCCAAAATACAAAGGGAAGTTTGTAACCTTATGTTTATATTAGAAAAGAAGGAAAGCTCCAAATTAATGGGGTAGTCTTCCAATTTAAGAAGCTAAAGAAGAAAATAAGATTAAGAAATTAATGAAAAAGACAAAAAAATACGTAATAGAAATGATCAACAAAGCTAAATATTGGGTCTTGGTAAAAACTAAGAAGACAGACGAGCTTTTAGTATGATATCAAGGGGGGAAAAACCCTGAAGGAATGCATATAATTATAGGGCTGAAAAGAAAAAGAGAACTATCAATGCTACACGTAATAAACAATGATATTTTCAACAACTTTAGCCCAATACATTTGGAAACTTGTGAAAAGGATAAACATCTAGAAAAATACAGCTGCAATTTACCAAATATGACTTAAGTAGAAAACTTGAATAGTGATATAACTTTTGAATAAATTGAATTGATAATTAAAAATCTTCCACCAAAGAAACCACCAGGCTCAGACAGGTTCTTTATAGGGTTATAAGCCAAGTACTCTGAGACATTCATGGAACAGAAATTCCAATCTTACTATTCTAGTCTTCCAGAGAGGGAACACTCCGACTCTTTCAAGGTAACTCTGATTCCAAATTGAGAAAGAAACAGAATGAGAAATGAGCATTATAGGTCAATTTCATATAGATAAAAAATTCTAAACAAATTACTTGTAAACATAACTGGGCTTATCAAAGGGATGCAACCCTGATTTATTATTAGAAAACCAGTTAATATAACTCATCCCAATAACAAAGTAAAGGGAAAAAAATCATATGACCAAATCATTAGCCATAGAAAAATATTTATAGAATTCAACATTCATTCAAAATTTTAAAAACTCAGCAAACTAAGAATAGAAAAAAAAACACCTTGACTGATAAGGGATATCTATCAAAATAAAAACAAAACCAAAATCTACAATGAACATTATATACTTGATAATGAAAATAATAAAAAAAATTTCTTTTAATATCAGAAAGACCAGGGTGCCAGCTATTACCATATCTATTTAACATTGTTCTGGCAGGCCTGACCAGGGCAAAAATATAAGAAAAAGAAAATACATAAAAATTAGAAAGGAAGCTACAAAACTGTTGTCATTTATAGATAATATTTATGTTGAAATCCCAAAAGAATCAAAAGACAAATTATTTTAATTAGTAAGATTTAGCACATTTGATTTTTATAAAACCAGTATATAGAAATCAATTACATGTGTATGTTCAGCAATAATCAGAATTATAGCATTAATAGCAACAAAAATAAAAACTACCCAGGAATAAATTTAACAAAAGATGTGCAAGCTCTTTATATGAAATGTTTTTAACTGAAGTGAAAAGCACTGTTATGAAGATCCAAACAACTGAAGGATTGACTGGATAGATGGTAATATGACAAAAGAAAGAAAAGTGACAATTAACACAAATGTCAGGTCAGGTTTGACCTCTACAGGGTAGGGAAGGTGATGGCTTAATTTTTAACTTGGATGGTAAGCACATGAGTATTTATGTTTTTAATTCTTTAAACTGTACCTAAAATTTTATATTCTCTCTTATATGAATTATAGTTTTAAAAAAGGTCTAGAACAAAGAGCCGAACTAATGTAAAAAGTCTGTTGTCTGTCATGACATAGGGTTCCCACAATTTACAAGAAGAGCTTGGGAGAAAATACTAATTTTGTCAACTTTGAAAATGTGTCTTGAATAATCATTTCATCTCCAAAAGAGGCAGCAGCTGCTATAAAATGCTAGAACAAACCCCTTCAGGAAACATTCAATTTTAAGTGCAATTGTTCTCATTTTTTAGTGTTAAATGAAAAGGTTTCTATGCAAAGCTGTTTACATAAATATTCAGCTGTTTACCTCTGCACACAAAATAGAAAAGGAGAAATAGGACCATTCAGGAACATTTAACAAATACTGGCTTATTAACAATGATGAAAAATTTAGGGGAAGTCTCAACTATCTACTTCATTGGCTTAAACTAGTGTTTTACAATATGTTTCTAATGGTAGGTAGGGTGCCAAAAACTTGTAGACAATGTACTTTTTTAAACTTTTGGTGGGTTTAATTATAGGGAAATAAATATTTGATTTGCATGCCAATATGCTCCCTTGGGTGAGAGATAAATGATCAGAAATACATGTGGCTTGGGCACCAGCATGTAACCTGGAGCTAGCTTATCTGTGTAACAGACTATTTTCCAAAAACGGCCACTACATTATTCCAGTCCCACATGCTCTTCCAGAAGTTTTCCACTTCCTTATCAAGAGACAGAATCTATTTCCATTCCCACTGAAACTGAGTGGCCTCTGTAACTGCTTCAATGAGTTGGGTAGGGATGCTGTGTGATTTCCTAGGGTGGGTCATAAAAGATAAGGTTCCCACCTGACTTTCTCTTTCTTGGGTCATATGCTTTGAGAACACTGAGCTGGCATGGAAGAAGTCTGGTTATCCTGAAGCTGTCATGCTGGAGAGACCACAAAGAAATAGAGATGCTGGAAGAACCCAGCTATTCTAGTCTTTCTCAGCCCTCCAGAAAGTGAGGGAGTGAGCTTCAGATGATTACAGACCCCCAGCCTCCAAGCCAACCCAGCTGATGCTGAATGAACAGAGATAACTGTCCCTGTTAAGCCCTGCCCAAATTGCAGACTTGTGAGCAAAATATAGTTGTTGCTTTAAGGCACTAAGTTTGTTGTGCTGCAGCATTAGGTAACTTGAACAGTTGTCATATCTACAGAAAAGATACTGAATGTAAATGTCATCCTCTCATGTATCCAAAGGAGAAATGACTGAGAACCAACAACCCAAACAGCATGATTTCTAAAAACCAAAATGAAAGAATTCTATTTCACCCCAAAAGCAGTAAGCACCACCCTGATAGGATTCATTATACCTGCTGATCATTGATGTTAATAAGTGGGTTCGTTTATAAACCTATTATTTGAAAAAAAATCCTTTAATATTTTTGTTTTTAATTACTTCAAAGGATCTCTGAGATGCATGTTAACCATCTCTGTGTACAAATGAAATTTTTTCCATTACTGTATCTATCTTTTATTTTAGTCTATTTATCTTGGCATCTCAGTGTGATATCAGGTGTCCTCCTCAAATTCAGTAGAACCAGAATGAAATTACTAAGGTCTACATATTGTCATCTGCTATTGGATGCTAGTGTAATCAGATTTTAGAGCCAAAGAAAATACCTGCTCACTTATTATGTGACCCTAGGCAAGCTACGTAACTTAACTGAGCACTTTTATTGATCTGTAAAATGAAAATAATACCTGGGGTGCCTGGGTGGCTCAGTTGTTAAGCGTCTGCCTTTGGCTCAGGTCATGATCCCAGGGTCCTGGGATTGAGCCTCGCATCGGGCTCCCTGCTCAGTGGGGAGCCTGCTTCTCCCTCTCCCACTCCCCCTACTTGTGTTCCCTCTCTTTCTGTGTCTCTGTCAAATAAATAAATAAAATCTTTTAAAAAAAATGAAAATAATACCTATCTATCAGGCAGGGTGGTTACAGAATTAAAGGCCCTATTATGTACTTAGCATGCTTGGTACATAATAGGCAGTCAATAAGTTTCCTTTTCTTGACACCTCTTGTTTATTTAATAACCGGCTACTGGAGTTTACAGGCCCCTAGTTTTGCCCAGTTAAAAGAAGCCCTCCAGAGAAAGTTAGGCTCAACTTTGTATCTGTAAGTATTGTTCCCACAGTTGGAAGTGGCCCTCCAAACTATACTGGGAACTTCAACAAAAGCAGCTCACTGGGACCCTCTGTTCTGCTTTTCTTTGTTGTAGTTGTTGTTTGGTAAATATTTAAGCAAATTTAAATCTGCATTTCAGCTACTGCTTTTCCCTATGTTATCAAGCATTTTCAGCAGTAAAGAATGTGTATGTGTGCGTGTGTGTGGTGTGTGTACAAACACACACATTTTTTTTTTCATTCTGAGGTCACTGGGGGACTTTATGCCACACAGATATCTGAGCTGAATTACTGACTAGTTATATGAAGGAGGTAAAGCAACAAATAACGCAGGGGTTTTAGAGGTTTTAGCTAGTAATCTCAAAATGAGCAGGCAAAAATCAACGTTGTTATGGGAACAAACAGAACCAGAACCAACCATCCTTCTGGATATCTTCATTTAATTCAACCTAAGTGTCTAAATGCATGATGAAGCTCCTTGGGGCAGACAAAGCACATGACTGTGGTAACCAGAGACCTGCTTCACACTTGCTATGTGATCTCAGAAGAGACTTTGCAAGACTTTATTCCTCATCTAAGAAGCTGTGGATTAGACTAGATGATCAAAACATGTGATGACTGAAAGAGGCCTCAAGACCATTTGGTGTAACACTCTCACATGACAGGTGGTAAGTGTGGCCTAGAGCAGGAAGTCAATGGCTTGATGTCACACCCCTAATAGCTGATAGACTAGGTAGTGGTAGCCAAGGTTTTCTAGCTATCCACCAATACTCATTCAACAAAGCCCTATTTAAAATGATTTGACTCGGAGCGGGGGAAAGATGGCGGAGGAGTAGGGGACCCTATTTCAACTGGTCCCGGAATTGAGCTGGATATCTACCAGACCACTCTGAGCACCCACGAAACCAGGCTGAGATGTAAGAAGATCTGGATCTCTACAAACAGAATATCACGGGCGGTTGGTTTTGAGGTACGAAGCGGGGAGCCGGGATTCCGCGGGCAGATATCGGAGGATAAACGGCAGCGGGAGGGTGCCTGGCCGTGGGGATCCAACACCGCAGGTGAGTGACAGCCTTGCGCGCTGCAGATGGAGTGCAGACTCACAGACTGGTAGCGGCGGGGAAAGGACTTTAGGGCAGCCCCTGGGATGGAAACCCTAAGCGGTGGGGTAGCACCTGCGAACTGCAGCCCCCAGGTTGGAAACCCAGAGCAGCGGGGTTGCATGCGCACGTGAACTGGGAGCAGCTGGGGGTTTTAGAAGCACAAAAGGCAGAGACAAGCCCGGAACTGAAGGTAGGACTGGGAGCACTGCGGAGGGGCGCACAACCCAGGCCGCTGCAGTTTATAGCAGCACGGACAGAAACGGAGACAGTGTGGCCTGGAGAGCTCACTGAGGAAGAGACTGTGATCTCTCTGCTCTGAGGCAGAGAGTTGGAAACGGTCTCTTCTGCTCTGACTCACAGAAGAGACGCGGAAAGCCGGCAGGGAAAGCCACCAGAGAACAAAAGCCCCAAAAACTGATTCCCACTGAGCCCATACCGCGCCACAGGGGGGCAGGGCAACTCCGCCCAAACAGGGTTGCCTGAGTAACAGCGCGGCAGGCCCCTCCCGCAGAAGACAGGCTGGGAAAACAAGAGGCCAGCAACCCTAAGGTCCCAAGAAAACAGGTGCCTCTTGCTTGGGTTCTGGTCAATAATGTGGACTCTATACATTCCCTCAAACACCCATCAACAGAATGACTAGGAGGAGGAGCCCCCAAAACAGAAAAGACTCAGAGATTATGACTTATGCTGCAGATTTGCAAATGGATGCAGATATAACCAAAATGTCGGAGATGGAATTCAGGCTAGCAATTGTGAAGACAATAGCTAGAATGGAGGAATCAATTAATGGCAACATAGAGTCTCTAAGGGCAGAAATGAAAGCTGAATTGGCAGAACTCAAAAATGCTATCAATGAGATCCAATCCAATCTAGATAATCTAACAGCTACGGTAACTGAGGCAGAAGAGTGAATAAGAGACCTGGAAGACAATATAATAGATAAAAAGGGAAAAGAGGAGGCCAGGGAAAAACAACTCAGAATCCATGAAAATAGAATCAGAGAAATAAGTGACACCATGAAGCGTTCCAATGTCAGAATCATTGGAATCCTGGAGGGAGTGGAGAGAGAGAGAGGACTAGAAGATATATTTGAGCAAATCGTAGCTGAGAACTTCCCTAATCTGGGGAATGAAACAAACATTCGAGTCCTAGAGGCAGAGAGGACCCCTCCTAAGATCAAGGAAAACAGGCCAACACCCCAGTATGTAATAGTAAAACTTGCAAATCTTAGAACCAAGGAAACCATCTTAAGGGCAGTTAGGGGGAAGAGATTCCTTACGTACAGAGGGAGGAACATCAGAATAACATCAGACCTATCCACAGAGACCTGGCAAGCCAGAAAGGGCTGGCAAGACATATTCAGGGTACAAAATGAGAAGGACATGCAGCCAAGAATACTTTATCCGGCAAGGCTGTCATTTAGAATGGATGGAGAGATGCAGAGCTTCCACGACCGGCAGAAACCGAAAGAATATGTGACCACTAAGCCGGCCCTGCAAGAAATATTAAGGGGGGTTCTATAAAAGGAGAAAGACCCCAAGAGTGATCTACAACAGAAATTTACAGGGACAATCTATAAAAACAACATCTTCACAGGCAACATGATGACAATTAATTTGTATCTTTCAATAATCATTCTCAACGTGAATGGCCTAAAAGCTCCCATAAAACGGCACAGGGTTGGGGTGCCTGGATGGCTCAGTCAGTTAAGCGGCTGCCTTCGGCTCAGGTCATGATCCCAGGGTCCCCGGGATCGAGCCCCGCATCGGGCTCCCTGCTCGGCGGGGAGCCTGCCTCTCCCTCTCCCTCTGCCTGCCTCTCTGCCTACCTGTTCACTCTATCTCTCTGTCAAATAAATAAATAAAATCTTAAAAACAAACAAACAAAACGGCACAGGGTTGCAGACTGGATAAAAAGACAGGACCCATCCATATGCTGTCTACAAGAGACTCATTTTGAACCTAAAGATACATCCAGACTGAAAGTGAAGGGATGGAGATTCATCTTCCATGCCAGTGGACCTCAAAAGAAAGCTGGGGTAGCAATTCTTATATCAGACAAATTAGATTTTAAACTAAAGTCTGTAATAAGAGACACAGAAGTACACTATATCATTCTTAAAGGGTCTATCCAACAAGAAGATCTAACAATTGTAAATATCTATGCCCCCAACATGGGAGCAGCCATCTACATAAGCCAACTGTTAACCAAAATAAAGAGTCATATTGATAACAATACGTTAATTGTAGGAGACCTCAATATTCCACTCTCAGGAATGGACAGATCATCTAAGCAGAAAATCAACAAGGAAACAAGAGCTTTGAATGATACATTGGACCAGATGGACCTCCTAGATATTTACAGAACATTCCACCCTAAAACAACAGAATACTCATTCTTCTCGAGCACACATGGAACTTTCTCCAGAAGAGACCCTATACTGGGTCACAAATCAGGTCTCAACCGATACCAAAATATTGAGATTATTCCCTCCATATTCTCAGACCATGATGCTCTAAAACTGGAACTCAATCACAAGAAAAAATTTGGCAGAAATTCAAACACCTGGAAGCTAAAGACCACTCTGCTCAAGAATGTTTGGGTAAACCAGGAAATCAAAGAACTTAAACAATTCATGGAAATCAATGAGAATGAAAACACATCGGTCCAAAACCTATGGGATACTGCAAAGGAGGCCCTAAGGGGGAAATACATAGCCATCCAAGCCTCACTCAAAAAAATAGAAAAATCCCGAATTTACCAACTAACTCTACACCTTAAAGAACTAGAGAAAAAGCAACAAACGATGCCTAAGCCACTCCTTAGAAGAGAAATAATAAAAATTAGAGCAGAGATCAATGAATTAGAAACCAGAAACACAGTAGATCAGATCAACAAAACTAGAAGTTGGTTCTTTGAAAGAATTAATAAGATCGAGAAACCACTGGCCAGACGTATCCAAAAGAAAAGAGAAAGGACCCAAACTAATAAAATTATGAATGAAAGGGGAGAGATCACGACTAACACCAAGGAAATAGAAACAATTCTTAGAAATTATTATCTACAACTATATGCCAATAAACTGAGCAATCTGGATGAAATGGAGGCCTTCCTGGAAACCTATAAGCTGCCAAGACTGAAACAGGAAGAAATCGACAACCTGAATAGGCCAATAACCAGGAACGAGATTGAAGCAGTGATCAAAAACCTCCCAAAAAACAAGAGTCCAGGGCCTGATGGATTCCCTGGGGAATTCTACCAAACATTCAAAGAAGAAATAATACCTATTCTACTGAAGCTGTTTCAAAAAATAGAAACAGAAGGAAAACTTCCAAACTCATTCTATGAGGCCAGCATTACCTTAATCCCCAAACCAGGCAAAGAACCCATCAAAAAGGAGAATTTCAGACCGATATCCCTGATGAATAAGGATTCCAAAATCCTCAACAAAATCGTAGCTAATAGGATCCAACAATACATTAAAAGGATCATCCACCACGACCAAGTGGGATTTATCCCCGGCATGCAAGGGTGGTTCAGCATTTGCAAATCGATCAATGTGATAGAACACATTAATAAGAGGAGGGAGAAGAACCATATGGTCCTCTCAATTGATGCAGAAAAAGCATTTGACAAAATACAACATCCTTTTCTGATTAAAACTCTCCAGAGTATAGGGATAGAGGGAACATTCCTCAAGTTCATAAAATCCATCTGTGAAAAACCCACAGCGAATATCATCCTCAATAGAAAAGCTGAGAGCCTTTCCCTTAAGATCAGGAACACGTCAAGGATGCCCACTCTCTCCACTATTGTTCAACATAGTAGTAGAAGTCCTAGCAACAGCAATCAGACAACAAAAAGAAATGAAAGGTATTCAAATTGGCAAAGAAGAAGTCAAACTCTCTCTTTTCGCAGATGACGTGATACTTTATGTGGAAAGCCCAAAAGACTCCACCCCCAAATTACTAGAACTCATCCAGCAATTCAGTAATGTGGCAGGATACAAAATCAATGCACAGAAATCAGTTGCTTTCTTAAACACTAACAATGCAACTGTAGAAAGAGAAATTAGAGAAACAATTCCATTTACAATAGCACCAAAAACCGTAAGATACCTCAGAATAAACCTAACCAAAGAGGTAAAGGATTTATACTCTAGGAACTACAAAACACTCATGAAAGAAATTGAGGAAGACACAAAAAGATGGAAAATTATTCCATGCTCATGGATCGGAAGAATAAACATTGTTAAAATGTCTATGCTACCCAGAGCAATCTATACCTTCAATGCCATCCCCATCAAAATTCCAATGACGTTTTTCAAAGTGCTGGAACAAACAATCCTAAAATTTGTATGGAATCAGAAAAGACCCCGAATCACCAAGGAAATGTTGAAAAACAAAGCTGGGGTCATCACGTTGCCCGATTTTTCAAGCTATATTACAAAGCTGTGATCACCAAGACAGCATGGTACTGGCACAAAAACAGACATATAGAGCAATGGAACAGAATAGAGAACCCAGATATGGACCCTCAACTCTATGGCCAAATAATCTTTGACAAAGCAGGAAAAAACATGCAATGGAAAAAAGTCTCTTCAATAAATGGTGCTGGGAAAATTGGACAGCCACATGAAGAATAAAACTCAACCATTCTCTAACACCATTCACAAAGATAAACTCAAAGTGGATGAAAGACCTCAATGTGAGACAGGAATCCATCAAAATCCTAGAGGAGAACATAGGCAGTAACCTCTTTGACATCACCCACAGCAACTTCTTTCAAGATACATCTCCAAAAGCTAGTGAAACAAAAGCAAAAATGAACTTTTGGGACTTCATCAAGATAAAAAGCTTCTGCACAGCAGAGGAAACAGTCAACAAAACAAAGAGACAACCCACAGAATGGGAGAAGATATTTGCAAATGACACTACAGATAAAGGGCTGGTATCCAAGATCTATAAAGAACTTCTCAAACTCAACACCCAAAAAACAAATAATCAAGTCAAAAAGTGGGCAGAAGAGATGAACAGACACTTCTCTGAAGACATACAAATGGCTAACAGACATATGAAAAAATGTTCATCGTCATTAGCCATCAGGGAAATCCAAATCAAAACCACATTGAGATACCACCTTACACCAGTTAGAATGGCAAAAACTGACAAGGCAAGAAACAACAAATGTTGGAGGTTGTGGAGAAAGGGGAACCCTCTTACACTGTTGGTGGGAATGCAAGTTGGTAAGCCACTTTGGAAAACAGTGTGGAGGTGCCTCAAAAATTTAAAAACAGAGCTACCCTATGACCCAGTAATTGCACTCCTGAGTATTTACTCCAAAGACACAGACGTAGTGAAAAGAAGGGCCATATGCACCCCAATGTTCATAGCAGCAATGTCCGCAATAGCCAAACCGTGGAAAGAGCCGAAATGCCCTTCAACAGATGAATGGATAAAGAAGATGTGGTCCATATATACAATGGAATATTACTCAGCCATCAGAAAAGATGAATACCCAACTTTACATCAACATGGATGGGACTGGAGGAGATTATGCTAAGTGAAATAAGTCAAGCAGAGAAAGTCAATTATCATATGGTTTCACTTATTTGTGGAACATAAGGAATAGCATGGAGAACATTAGGAGAAGGAAGGGAAAAATGGGTGGGGAGGAACTGGAGGGAGAGATGAACCATGAGAGACTATGGACTCTGAGAAAGAAACAAGGTTTTAGAGAGGAGGGGGAGGGGGGATGGGTTAGCCTGGTGATCAGTATTAAGGAGGGCACGTACTGCATGGAGCACTGGGTGTTATACGAAAACAATGGATCATGGATCACCACATCAAAAACCAATAATGTACTGTATGGTGACTAACATAATGAAATTAAAAAAAAATAATAAAGAGAAAGATCTGAGATACACAGAGGAGACAGCCAGGGGAAGATGGAAGCAAAGATTTGAGAGAAGTGTTTACAAGTCTAGGAATGTCAAGGATTACCGGCAACCACCAGAAGCTGAGAGAGAGAGGCAAGTGACAGATTCTCACTCAGATCCTCCAGAAGGAAGTAACCTTGAAGCCATCTTGATTTGGACTTCTGGCCTCCTGAACCATGAGAGAATACATTTCTGTTATTTAAAAAAATAAATAAATGAATAAAATGATTTGACTCCGATGGCAATGAGGAAGAACATAATTGCATTCCTATTCAGATTGGGTTAAAATGTCTCAACAGGTCAAACAGTTCCTAACTTTCAACCTAGCTTTCTTGCCCAGAGAGTAAGTGTTACTGTCTTGGATAATACACCATTCTCTAGACCTGGAAAGCTTCTTTTAGTGCTTTGCACACTATATATTCCAGACCATGGAGGATAAATTTCAATACTGTCATTGGTGATGTCCCTTGAAAGTGGCAGGTACTCAACAGGAACTGATGAAGTTCTGTGTTCTGTATCATCCCAGTGATGGAGTCACTATTATAGTACATGCCAGATAAGTTTTCAGACCCAACAGAGATGCAGGGCAAAAAATTCTGTCAAGTCGAAGGGGAGTTTTTACCTTCCAAATCATTATATATCTATTTACTTATTTCTTAATTCCTCTTGTCTAAGGAAAAAGAGGTTCTTTAAAGTTATCAGGTCTGACTACTATATCAAAGAACCCCGATTTTCAAAAGACAGATACTCCCATGGGTAAAGGGAAGAGCGAGGTTTCTTGGCCCAGCCACTCTAGAAATCTGGAGCAAGAAGCAAAGAAGGAAAATGTTCTTATTCAAATTAATATAAACCAATCACATTTACCTCAGTATAGATGACCTTAACAACTAACCTGTAATTTGAACATCTGAATCCTTCACTAAGGTAAAGCAGAAATTAGAGCAAAAAAAAAAAAAAAGAAATTAGAGACAAATGTGAACATTGAAACAATAAGATAAAGGGGGTGCCTATAACCAGGAAATACACTGATGAAATGGAAATGAACTATCATGGAGTTGAGGACCAGAGGAACCTGAGGCAAACTGTCAATGCTGGCATGTTTTTGTCTGTTGGAAAGACAATGAAGGGTGTGTTTGGAAGCAAAGTGAAGATAATATGGGCAACCAGATAGATTACTCCTTGCCAGGCAGGTTCTAATACAGCTTAAGTAGAAATTTCCTTTGAAAAGCATAAACTCTGTCTGTAGTCCCATACTTGTAAAGGGAGATTCTCTTTTCATTAGATTTCTTTTTTTCCTCTCTTCATTAGAATTCTCAGACAGGTCTCCCAATCTGAGGTATGTGGGAGGAAAAGTAGCTAGATAAGAGCAGTCCCCTATATGCTCTCCAATATGGTAGCAACTACTAGCCATATGTGGTCACTGAGTACTTGAAACATGTCTAGTGTCACTGAGGAACTGAATTCTATTTATTTTAAATTTTATTTAACTTTAGATATAGATACTGATTCAGTTATTGAAAAGTGATATGAATATTTGGAGTAACTTGGTTATATGAAACTACTTTTTCAACTGTAATTTTAATGTAAATAAAGGTAATATCTGTAAAAATTTAGAGTCCAAATTGCTATGTACTGTAAGTGTAAAATGTACAGATTTCAAGACCTAATAGGAAAAACATGCATACTATCTCACTTATATTAATTACTGTTAAAATGATAAATTTTATATATATTAGGTTAAATATATTAAAATTAATTTCACCTGTTTCCTTTTACTAATTTAAGTGGCTACTAAGAAATTTAAAATTACATATAAGGCTCACATTTGAGGTTCACATTGTACTATTATGTGATAGCACTGCTCTAGATTCTAGAGAATCTAGATTATGGTTTTTTTGTGTTTGTTTAAAGAACATTATAGCCAGTATATATTTTGGTTTCTTTGTCAAAATCATACAAGGGAAAGGTTATACCATCTGAAGAACCCAAAGATAGTTCTTCTAATTACACTCTCCCAATAAATTAAAATTTGGCATTTGGTTTACAAATTTGTCTCAGATAATTTGTGTCAATCAACCAGTATCTGATCAATTATAAAATAAAATTGACACTGAAGTTCCAGACTCAAGAAACTGACCTGGGGAGTGAACCATGAAACAGAACACAGTGACTACTAAAAACCAGGTCCTGTGGCATCCTTTCTATTTCTGTATTACAAAAAGTCAAATATTTGAGAATAAATAGCACATTCTGTTAGTCTTCTTTTATATGACCCAAAAAGTAACCACATAAAAAGTAAAGTTACATATAATCCTAATATATATATATTCTAAAGAAGAAACTATTTTAAATAGCAACTGAACATGAACCAAATATATGGCAAATGGTAATAAATATATATCCTTTATATGTACAAGTAAACCTTTACCAGTTAAAGAAAGTTCCTTTGAAGATTGTAGCCTAAAAGAAAAAAACTCTTCACCCTAAGCCACTACTGACAAACTAAGGCTGTCATTATCATCATAGGCACCTTGGGATGTTATAAAAACCCCAGAAATTGTATTCAATGAGAGCAGCATCCATGCTCACACCATTCCTAGAGACAGGGATCAGCTATCACCTCCATTTTAAGAACTGGATAACTGATTAATCACAGAGAAGTTAAACAGCACATTCAATATTTGCTAAAAGCTGCTTATTTCTGCTTGGACCCTGAGCTGTCATTCTGGAAGCTGCTACCAGATGTGTAAGGTGCTTACTAATAGGGTAGTAAGCCCACCATGGAGGGTCTCTTTTAAAGTTTTACACTAGAAGCACACAATTTGATCAACTGTGCTTCTTTTCTCTATAAAAATAGAGCTTGATAAATATAGCAGCACAATTCATTAACAAATCTTTAATTACTACCTTTTTTATGAATTAAAATAAAGACAGTCTAGTATATTTACATAAATTAAAAATACCTACCTTTAAATTATCTTTTTCCACTAAATTCTACCGTTTTTTAAAAATTTTTTTAAAAAATTTATTTATTTATTTGACAGAGAGACAGAGAGAGAGAGAGTGTGAGTACAGGCAAGGGGAGTAGCAAGCAGAGGGAGAGGGAAAAGTAGGCTCCCCGCGAAGCAGGGGGGAGCCCAATGCGGGACTCGATCCCAGGACCCCAGGATCATGACCTGAGCTGAAGGCAGTCGCTTAACCAACTGAGCTACCCAGGAGCCCAAGTCTACCGTTTTAAACCTCCGCCTAACTTAAAACTGGGTTTATTCCAGACTCTAATTGGAATTCTCCCTGATTTAATTTGGATTGTAATTTCTCCAATAAGTCTCAGGTCTTCAGAATAGCATAAGAGCTCATCATGTAATTCTCCTGAGTTAATCTATTCTTTCTTCTCCCCCTGATTTTAGCTTAAGAAACCATTAATTTCATAGGGCATCTAGGGTCTCATTTGCTGGAGGCCTTCCTCCATTCAGCGGATGCACTGTTCCTTGTATCTTTCCCACACCTTTACCCCTAGAGAACCTTGGGTTTTGCTCCTTCATCCCCATGCTTTACCTTTGCTGCACTGCCCACTCTGGGCTTCCATTTCCAAGCAGAAAGAACCATACATGCGGCCGTCTTGCTCTCTGCTCTGTGGTCTTGTTCCAATCAGGGAAACATTCCTATGGCAACCAACACACACCATCATCTCACTCCCCCTTCCCTGAAAGTTCCTTATTTGCATGGCAGACTTTTGGCAAGGACACTGAATTACTTTCACTTGCCTAGCAACTACTAGTCTGTTCCAGCCCTTTTAAAGGGACTTAGCTTTTTTCTCTTTATTTATTAAAACATACTTGGGGGCTGGCTGGCTGCAGAAAGCACAGCTGCCAAGTCAGCCTCCCGGGGCACTGGCCTGGAGCACACATAGCTCTTAAGCAAATTGGAGCCCTCTCCTGCCCCAAAGTAAAAAAACAATGTCCAGAGGCTAAAGACAATGGGCCAACAGTGGACAGCTCTTAAGGAGCTGTCTTTAGGCCAATTCCAGGGAAAATTCCACTTTCAGAGAACCTCAAATCTTCCTCATCCTCAGCTATAAGAAGAGTCAAATTATTGGTATATTAGCCTTCATTCATAAAACCAGGTTTATCCATCCAGTATGTTGTGCTTTTAGGACCCTCCTATTGATTTACTTAGTAGGCTTTGCAACCAGATATTTTAACTTATATATTGTACTTTATTCATTTAGGTAATTTTGGTATCAGGAACCAACATGGTCCCAAATGATTGATACTGCTATTCACATTTCCCCCCTCAGTGAATCCTAAGAAACAGTCAAAATGCCTATAACATAATTTGGGCCCTTAAGTGAAATACTTTCTCTGAAAACCCACTGAAGTGGACGAGCTTGAACAATGAATAAACCAAGTTTCTCCAGCCCTTGGGCTGTTCTGCTGGTAGGATCTCATGCTTGCCTGGTACCCTTTCAGAACAGAGCCCAATAGCAGACACTAGCTCCTAAAACCACCTGATGAGGTAATCAAGCCAGGTTCTGGAGAAAAACAAAAGCTATTGCCTTCCACAGGAAAGGAAGGCCACTGATGCAGAAGTGAAGAGTTGCCAATTTAAGCCAGCAATACCAAAAGTCAACACTGGTGGACACGGTCCATCTTTTATGAGATAACTTCCTTCTGCTAGCAGGGAACAAAAGACTCACTTTTTTATGCTTTTAATCTTTAATTTCCTCTAAAAAGAGGTTTCTTATTCACTTCCATGACTCCAGAAGGACAATTTTTGATCCCCAGATCCTACTTCGATGATGGCACACAGTAAGTGTTCAGAACCATTTACCGAAATCAACCATAGACACAGAAATAACTAAAAATTTAAATTAAAATAACTATTTTAACCTATCATACCTGTGAACTATAATTTTTGTCATATTCAATGCTGACAAAGATGTGGAGAAAATGACATTCTTATACATTGTTGGTGGAAGTATAAATTGGTGCAGTAATTTTGGAGGACAATTTGGTACTTTTTAGTGACACTAAAAATGCACACACTTTCACTAGTAATTCCCCTGCTTTGACTGTATCCTAAAAATATATTTACTGAAAAAATGCAAAAAGATATGTTGAAAGATGTTTATTACAGCATAGTTTGCAACAAGATAAATCAGGTAACAACCAAAATGTTGATACACAGAAGTTAAATTATGGCATGCCAACACAATGAAGTGCTATATAGATATTAAAAAGAGGTAGATCTATATGTACTGATGTAAACATATATCCAAGATATATTGCTAAGGGAAGTATACCGCATGACAAAACCCATGTTTCCATAAATAAGTACAGATGTGTATTATGTGTACATATGCATATATACATGTACTATGTGAGTGATTGTAGATGAAAGGAACATTAGATCATTACTAGAGGGACCTGTAGAAACTTCACAGTGGCTATCTTAAAGAATGATATTTAGGAATCAAAGAATAGGGAGAATGATTTATTTTCACCTAATAGCTTTTAAAAATGTTGACTAGTTTGGAAAAGTAAGTCTTGTTCATACTTTAGAAACATGTTCATAATTGGGGCACCTGGGTGACTCAGTAGGTTAAGCATCTGACTCTTCATTTTGGCTCAGATCATGATCTCAGTGTTGTGAGATTGAGCCCCATGTCAGCCTCCATGCTCACCACCATCTCTGCCTGAGATTCTTTCTCTCCCTCTTGCCCTACTCAAGCACGTACTCTCTCTTTCTCTCTCTCTCAATAAATAAAATCTTAAAAAAAAAAGCATGATAATTGCTTTCATATTAACTTTAAAAAAAAAAAAATAAACTAGTAGGTTATTTTTACCTTTCAGTTCTATTTGGTAACTAACACAGGAGTCTCTAAAACCATCCACAGCTCCTGAAAGCAAGAAACTGAAGATGTGGAAGCAACAACTCACAAATTACATACAAAGCTTCAACATTTAATGTGTTGGACATGGTAAATGTATCAAAACTATACTAAAATTAAGAAATCATATTTCAGCTATGTAAATTAAGATTTAAAAATTGTGAAAACACATAATAACACAATAAAATCAGCCAGTGCTCTTCCTAATGCATGGGAGTCTCTTTTTGTGGGGAGAGGGGTGAGTTTACAGGAAGCAGAGAAATAACTCCTACTATAAAATTAGAAATCATAAGCCTTAGAATCCCTGTACATATAAAAATTAAGAACCAACAAACGGGACCAAGAACTTTAAATGATGCTTAATCAAATAAAGAGATGGGGGAGAGTGGCGCCTGGGTGGCTCAGTTGGTTAAGCATCCAACTCTTGATTTCAGCTCAGATCATGATCTCAGGGTCCTAAGATTGAGTTGTGCATCAAACTCCATGCTGGGCATGGAGCCTGCTTAAGATTCT
Organism: Mirounga angustirostris; assembly: GCF_029215605.1. Lineage (NCBI taxonomy): Eukaryota > Metazoa > Chordata > Mammalia > Carnivora > Phocidae > Mirounga > Mirounga angustirostris. Next base: position 126,393,229 of record NW_026991709.1, read on the forward strand.
CTCTCTCCCTTTCCCTCTGCCCCTCTCCACCCCTAAATAAATAAATAAACAAACAAACAAACAGACAAAAAGCTGTTAATGTGTTTTTTTAGGGGGATTACTTAAAAACCAGAGAAAGAGGGGCGCCTGGGTGGCTCAGTTGGTTAAGCGACTGCCTTCGGCTCAGGTCATGATCCTGGAGTCCCTGGATCGAGTCCCGCATCGGGCTCCCTGCTCGGCAGGGAGTCTGCTTCTCCCTCTGACCCTCCCCCCTCTCATGTGCTCTCTCTCATTCTCTCTCTCTCAAATAAATAAAATCTTAAAAAAAAAAAAAAAAAAAAACCAGAGAAAGACAGCTGAAAAGAAATATCCCTTAGTCACTGTCAACTCAGTAACAAGAAGATGGGAACCATGATATAAAATTAATTTTTTTCAACTTCCAGTGGTTAGAAAGAACACTCTGTTTTAAAAAATAAAGCATTAAAGTTCATTTCCACATTATCCTCAGCCTCCTAAATATTCCTACTCTTTTCTTACAAATTCAAGAGAAAAAAAATTTCCCCTGGTACTCATTATAAAACCCCAGAATGCTCCTGTTATTGCCATTTTAACTGTCTATTGTTCTCCTAACTCCAGGAAATCTCTGAAAGCCAGACATAATGACTGTTGTGACAGTTTTCAGTAACAAGAAGTGAAGTTTCCTGTCAAAAGAAGTGCTCTCACCATTTTCATCATATGTAAAACAAGATGCTTCTACAGGCACATTCATAGAGCTTCTCTGAGACCCTGAAAATCTACTATCAAGGATGAAAGAATGAATCAAAATGACAGATAAATTTGTGGGAGTTTTTCCCTTTTAGCTATAGCAAACTCTGATTTATTTCCCAATTAGTACTGATTCTTTGGTCAGAGAACTGGCCTTTTACTCCAGAGCTGGTAAGGGCAGATTCCAGATATTAATCCAACAAAGGAGCAGAAAAAGATGGTGCTTGGTGCTTATTTGAAATACTCTAGATCCTAGACTAAATGGAGTGGATATGAAACATGCTACATTATAATGCTCTTCCAGGAACTATTTAAAGTCACCAAGATTCTAAATCTCCCATTAAAACTGAGAGACCCACATCTTCAGGAGAGATCTACTGGTCAGATGAGCAGAAGGAAGACCCTCCTGAAGGAAGGGTCTTGGACCAGGATTTAGAGGCCCTGAGTCCAAGTTCTATAGTCCTTAACCTGGAAAACAGAGATTCACCCTCATTCACCTCACTTCTCCCATGTAAACAAATGGGGACAGATGTCAGGTCAAGTGAGATAACATATGGAAACAATTTGAAAAAAAAAAAAAAAAAAGAAATGGGATGCCAAAATGGCCTTACAAAAAGACCAAGAGTTTGCCTCTGTGAAATTATTATACAAATATAATCCTGTGTGACTCAGTTTCCTTATCTTTTTTTTTTTTTTAAGATTTTATTTATTTATTTGACAGAGAGAGAGACAGCACAAGTAGGCAGAGGGAAAGGGAGAAGCAGGCTCTCCGCCGAGCAGGGAGCTGGACGTGGGGCTCGATCCTAGGACCCCAGGATCATGACCTGAGCCGAAGGCAGTTGCTTAACCGACTGAGCCACCCAGGCGCCCCTCAGTTTCCTTACCTGTTAAATGGGAACAACAACACTCACTTCATGGATACTATGAGGGTTAAATGAGAAGCTTGAAATGTTCTTAGAGGAGTGTCTGGCATACATACAGCAAATGCTTTAAACTATTAGCTATTGCCTTTAGTACAAAGCTACTTAGAACTATGAATCCCTAGTACTGGAGAATCCCTAGATGTTACACATAATAGCATAAAGTGAAAAACATGAGATAAGAACATAAAGCAGGGATCGGCTATGCCCACAGAATCTCCCTTTTTGTAACTAGTGGCCGATTAAAAACAAAGCAATAACCACAAAAGGATGTTTGGGATAAAACTTTGACTAAGCACACAGCAACTCAGTACAGCAAGAGGCAAAAGACTGCATCAATCTCTCTACTAAAGGTTAGGTGGCTTATACACTAAATAGGACATGTACAGGGACAGGGACTTTTCTCTGTGCCTGGCTGGTTACGTAGTAGGTTTCTCCCAAATATTTGAAACATGGATAGATGGATGGATAGGATGATCAAAGGTTGTGCATTCAATACAATCCTCTTGCAGTGCTCCAATCACAACACAGTCTGCTCAATATTAAGGCAGGCTATGTGAAAGACAAAGGAAAACCCCAAAGATATACGTACTCTTATACCTTCATTATTTACTCAGTGTTCACTATAGGTCAAGCACAGAGCAGAAATTTTATAAATAAAGGTTTGTTCATGCATTTATAGAAATCTAGCCAAGTTTTGAGGAGAAAAAGTTGGCCTTTTTGTTGACTGGACTCTAGTCAAAGTGGAGATAACTAATTACCGACCTCCTTAATTGGCTCTTCTTTTTTAAAAGATTTTATTTATTTATTTGACAGAGAGAGAGAGAGAGAGAGAGAATGAGAGAGGGAACACAAGCAGGGGGAGTGGGAGAGGAGAAGCAGGCCTCCCGTGGAGCAGGGAGCCCGATGTGGGGCTCAATCCCAGGACCCTGGGATCATGACCTGAGACGAAGGTAGACGCTTAACGACTGAGCCACCCAGGCGCCCCCCTAATTGGCTTCTTACAGGCAACTCTTTCTGCATCCAAACCTTAGTGATGCCATTTAAGTGTCAAGACATTTTTATCTTAAGAAACCAAGGGAAAATTGAAAGTCTTGCTCAATCTACACATTCAATGCAATCCCTATCAAAATACCATCCACTTTTTTCACAGTGCTGGAAAAAATAATCCTAAACTTTGTATGGAACCAGAAGAGACCCCGAATAACCAAAGGAATGTTGAAAAAGAAAACCAAAGCTGGAGGCATCACAATCCTGGACTTCAAGTTCTTTTTTTAAAGATTTTATTTATTTGACAGAGAGAGACACAGCTAGAGAAGGAACACAAGCAGGGGGAGTGGGAAAGGGAGAAGCAGGCTTCCTGCTGAGCAGGAGCCCGATGCGGGGCTTGATCCCAGGCCCTGGGATCATGACCTGAGCTGAAGGCAGACGCTTAACGACTGAACCACCCAGGCACCCCTGGACGTCAAGTTCTATTACAAAGCTGTAATCATCAAGATGATATGGTAATGGCACAAAAACAGATACACAGATCAATGGAACAGAATAGAGACCCCAGAAATGGACCCTCAACTTTACTGTCAACTAATCTTTGACAAAGCAGGAAAGAATATCCAATGGAAAAAAGACAGTCTCTTCAACAAGGGGTATTGGGAAAATTGGACAGCCACATGCAAAAGGATGAAACTGGACCATTTCTTTACACCATACACAAAAACAGACTCAAAATGGATGAAAGACCTAAATGTGAGACGGGAATCCATCAAAATCCTAGAGGAGAACACAGGGAGCAACCTCTTCCACCTCGGCCACATTTACTTCTTACTAGATACATCTCCAAAGGCAAGGGAAACAAAGGCAAAAATGAACTACTGGGACTTCATCAAGGTACAAAGCTTTTGCACAGCAAAGGAAACAGTCGACAAAACCAAAAGACAACTGACAGAATGGGAGAAGATATTTGCAAATGACATATCACATAAGGGGCTAGTATCCAAGATCTGTAAAGAACTTATCAAACTTAACACCCAAAAAACAAATAAATCAGTCAAGAAATGGGCAGAAGACACAAACAGACATTTCTCCAAAGAAGACATCCAAATGGCCAAGAGACACATGAAAAAATGCTCCACATCACTCAGCATTAGGGAAATACAAATCAAAACCACAATGAGATACCACCTCACACCAGTCGGAATGGCTAAAATTAACAAGTCAGGGAATGACAGATGGCGAGGATGCAGAGAAAGGGGAACCCTCTTACACTATTGGTGGGAATGCAAGCTGGTACAGCCACTCTGGAAAACAGTGTGGAGGTTCCTCAAAAAGTTGAAAATAGAGCTAACCCTACAACCTAGCAATTACACTACTGGGTATTTACCTCAAAGATACAAATGTAGTGATCCAAAGGGGTACCTGCACCCCAATGTTTATAGCAGCCATGTCTACAATAGCCAAACTACGGAAACAGCCCAGATATCCATCGACAGATAAATGGATAAAGATGTGGTATATATATATACAATGGAATATTACTCAGCCATCAGAAAGGATGAAATCTTACCATTTACATTGACGTGGATGGAACTGGAGGGTATTATGCTAAGCAAAACCAGTCAGTCAGAGAAAAACAATTATCATATGGTTTTACTCATATGAGGAATATAAGAAACAAAACAGGATCATAAGGGAAGGGAGGGAAAACTGAATGAGAAAAAATCAGAGAGGGAGAAAAACCATGAGAGACTCTTAACTATGGAAAGAAACTGAGGGTTGCCTGAGGCGAAGCGGGTGGGGAGATGGGGTAACTGGGTGATGGGAATTAAGGAGGGCACGGATGTGATGAGCACTGGGTGTTATATGCAACTGATGAATTACCAAACTCTAGATCTGAAACTAATGATATACTATATGCTGGCTAATTGAAATTAAAAAAAAAAAAGAAAAAGAAAAAAAAAAGTCTTGCTCAAATAATGTAACTATACCAGATAGTATCCAAGGAATTTAAGGGCATGTAATTAATTACAATAATACCTTACAATAAATTCATACTGACAGAAGGAAGATATGGGTAACAATATTGAATGATGAATGAATCTTAAAGAAGTAAAGTTTTATTACAGTAATTCAAATTAAGTGCTAATAGAATATTACCAAGTGGATATCCTCAAAGGACTACTTTAATGACTAGAATCCCACATAATCAGTACATAGGATGCAAACAAATGAAAGGCATTTGAGAACCGTCCTTTCTCTCAAGCAGGTTGATGTTTCTTAGAAAACTTATTTACACTATTCATTTGTTCTGTGGGTCCTTTCTACATAGCTAAAACAAAGTAAACTTGGTATTTACTCTGAAGAAATTATTAAGGACCATGAATTAATGGGGCTACAAATGTACGGCATTGCCAAAGAGAGATCTAGGGCTCGGTTAGATGGCTGCAGCCAACTACATGTGAATTTATTTTTAAACGAGTGTTTACTCCACTGTTCATGCACATTATCACGAGCAGTTCATCTTTACATACAAAGCAGAAAATAAGTGGTGAATGAAATCAGTGTACTGAATGGAACAGGAGAGTGAATGGAGAAGAGTACATCCTATTGCCCCCTTCCTCTTCTATTTTTTCTTTCTCCTCTTATCCAGTATTCTGGGATACACTCTAAGAGCTTTTTTCAAACTGAGGAGTCTGAAGAAGATGCATCTGACAACCTAGACTCCAGGAAAGTACACATGCAAACACTTTCTAGTCTGTGTAGGATCATCAGAGCTTGGTAGATGGAGCTAACACATTTCCAAAGCACTCCAGAAGCTGCAAAGAATGATCCATGTTACTCATCTGATGCAACCACCTGTGAGACAAGGAAGGCAGGCATCTTTATATTGATGTAGTCAAGGCCACACTGTCAGAAAATGATAGGGCCTAGCATCCAGTCCAGTCCTCCCACTTGGTCTGCAGTGATATACCCCATGCCCCACTGCCTCAGAAAATAACAAAGCTTATTTACACACCCCCATGGTAAACTGACAAACCCTGGCATCCGATCTATCATATCTGTGGGAAGCAGAGACTTGAGTGGAAAGAGGTGATTCATAGCCCTTGGCCTCACTGTGATTTCACAAAGGACTTACTGGTTCTGGAACAGCTACTTTTCAGATGTTAAGTACAGTTGAATCTGCATCTGCTCCTCTACTAGTAAAAAACAGGGTTTGGGGGCAATGTCTAAAGCAAATTACTTATTGTTCCGAATTTTTCTTAGTATATTTGAGATGTACAATGGAGGCAGGAGTGGCTAGTCTTATAAGGGTAAATGAGAGGCAACTGGAAAATTATTTTACAAACACAGAACTTAATATAAATGCTTGATTAAATTATCTCCCAAACTTTGGGTGTTCTCTTTCACTTCTTTTTTGAAAGAATGATTCCATGTAAAGGCTCATGGCATTCCACAAATATAAGCAATATATTAACATGGGGGACGTTATTTTTTCATGAGAGATGTAGGAAAAATCTGATACAATATCAGTTTAGGTTTGGGAAATCTCAGGATTAAAAAGTCTTAAGATAGTCTCAGGATATTGAGTGACTCACTCACCTGGATGGGCATCAGAATCCCAAAGAACAGCTTACACTCAGCTGGGTGTTAGACCCACTAATCAATCAACCTCCAGAGACAAGACAACCTGGTGAGAGTATCCAGTAGTCTGTTAAATTCATGCTTCTTCCTCCCCCAGAAAAGCTTAAAAATAAATCCTAAGGAAGGGTAGTTTTTAAAATAGCTACCCTCTCCTGGCCACCTGGGGAGTTTCTATGGGTTGGAGAATTGCAAACTTTACAGTTACTGATTACTCTAACAGCAGCTGTAACTGTTCAAGAGGAAAAGTAGCCAGCAACACCGATTTCAAGGACTACATTTTGAGAACTGCAAAAATTTGTCAAACTCCTCATGCCTGTGATTTTTTTCCAAACCTAGTACATCAATCCAATTCCACAAATCTTCATTTAACATTTATTATGTACAAGGCATTGGTGCCTTACTCATTGGATTCAGAGTAAAACGTGACAGCTCAGCCACAAGCAAACAAATAGATCTAGATAAACACACACACCACAGCAATGCAGTACAAATGAACCTGTTGCAAATCGTTAGGAAGGACCTGTGAGGTCAGCAGTGATTACCATGGCAACTATAGCCAATGGCATTCTGTCTAGCTCCTAGTGCAATGATTTGAGATCTGAGTTGGCTTTTGAAGCAGGCCTAGATAGACATGCTGTTTTCCATTGGGAAGTTCTGCTTTTGTCTCTGGCAGAAAGGAATGCATTCTTTATTAAAGGTTGTTCACTGGGGCGCCTGGGTGGCTCAGTTGTTAAGCATCTGCCTTCGGCTCAGGTCATGATCCCAGGGTCCTGGGATCGAGCCCCGCATTGGGTTCCCTGCTCTGCGGGAAGCCTGCTTCTCCTTCTCCCACTCCCCCTGCTTGTGTTCCCTCTCTCGCTGTGTCTCTCTCTGTCAAATAAATAAAATCTTTAAAAAAAAAAAGGTTGTTCACTGTCCCGATACAAAACAGAGAACAAAGGTTCATTCAGAACTCTTATTCACTAATTTACTGGGTTTTGATAATCATCAGAAACTGTTTATCTCTAGCCTATTAAAAACCATTTGGTCACTCAAATGGGATGGCTCCCTGGATCAAGTTTCAACCTTACTTGTTCCATTTGGGACCAACACTCATTTGATGCCGTGATCTATTCTTACAGTAAACTATCAGCCTGTGAAAAGGTCTGAACATACTTAATCCCCAGCATATCCAGCCAAAATGACTATTTGAATTAAATGCAAATAAATCAAAGTACAAATATATTTTCCTTTGAATGCATTAGTATCTTATAGTTGAAACTAAGAGTGTTTAGCAAAATATGTTTTGGGTCATGCCAAACTAAAGTCAGTTTACAATTTGACTAAATTTGATAATATGGTATTCATCCTGAAGGGAGAGTGTCTTAGAAGGCATCTTACAGATAACTTAGTACATCCTCATAATAGCCAAGATACTAAAAAACAAACAAACAAAAAAACAAAAATAATAAAAGTACATGGAGAATGACCCCATTTCATTTGTGTAAATAAATGTGTGTATGTACGAAAAAGATTAACTACCTAGCAATAAATTTAATGAAAGAAGTGGAAGACCTATCCTATGAAAACTCTAAGACATTGACAAAAGAAATGAAAGATGACAGAAAAAAATGGAAACATCTAGCATGTTTATGGATAAGAATATCATTAAAATGTCCATGGTACCCAGAGCAAGCTACAGATTCAACAGCCTTTTTCAAAGAAATAGAATAATCCTAAAATTTGTATGTGGTTCCTTACAAATATGTTGAATAGCCAAATCTACCTTAAGAAGAACAAAGCTGGAGGTATCACAATCTCAGATTTGAAGATATACTACAAAGCTATAGTAATCAAAACATTATGTTAACTGGCACAAAAATAGACACATAAATCAACGGAAGCTGGTGAAGAGCTAGGTCAGTTAATTAATATGATCAAGTAGAGAGCTAATCCAAGATGGTGAAGGAGTAGGAGACCTCAGTTTCATCTGGTCCCAGGAATTCAGCTAGACAGCTATCAAATCATTCTGAACACCTGCAAACTCAACTGGAGATCTAAGAAAAGAACAGCTGCAACTCAACAAATAGAAAAGTGACCACTTTCTGCAAGTTAGGAGGTATGGAGAAGTGAATCCGAGGCAATATATGGAAAGACAGACCACGGGCGGAGGGAGCCTCTGCAAGCCGGCTACCGGAAAGTGATATAGCAGTGGAGCACAAAATCAGAACTTTTAGAAGTCTGCTCCCATGAGGGACATCCCTGCCTGAAAGATGCTCAAGTGACAAAGTGGGGTGGAATCCTAGGTGGGACAGTCTGGTCTCAGGATCCTCAGGGTCCCAGAAAGACCAGGGGTGCCTGAGCACTGCAGAGTTCCCAGGCATTGGAGCAGGGAAGGCAGCTGCAATCAGCAAGCCCAGGAGTGGGCTTTCAGCTCGGTGTTGCTGTACACCATAAACCACACCATGGTTGGGTAACCTCCATCTGAGCAGGGGCCTGGCAAGTGGCAGAACTGCAGAGAAAACCTCCCACCCCACCTGAGCAGGTATGTGCCTCAGAAGGATGCAGGGTTCGGAGACTCCAAAAGGGGTTGTGTACTGAGTTAGAAACACTCAGTCACAGGCTGGGTGAGCACAGAGTACCTATGGAGACCAGGGAGACAGGAGTGATTGACTGATATTCTCTGAGGGTGCACTGAGGAGTGGAGTCCTGAGCTTTTGCTCTGAAGGTGGAGACTGGCAGGCTGCCATTTTCATCATCATCCCCTAAAGCTTCATGGAAAGCCTTCAGGGAACAAAACCCACATACAGCAATCCGGAGCACCTTACTTAGCCGGGAGAGGCATAAACTACCAAAACTGAAACAGGAAGAAATAGAAAACCTGAACAGACCCATAACCAGCAAGGAAATTGAAGTAATAGTAAAAAATCTCCCAACAGCTCAGGGCCAGACGGTTTCCCAGGGGAATTCTACCAAACATTTAAAGAAGAACTACTACCCATTCTTCTGAAACTGTTCCAAAAAAATATAAATGGAATGGGAACTTCCAAACTTGTTCTATGAGGCCAGCATTACCTTGATCCCAAAACTGGACAAAGACACCACCAAAGGAAGAATTACAGACCAATATCCCTGATGAACATGGATGCAAAATTTCTCACCAAAATACTAGCCAATAAGATCCAACAACACATTAAAAGGATTATTCACCGCGACCAAGTGGGATTTATTCCTGGGCTGCAAGGATGATTCAACGTCCTCAAAATCAATCAATGTGATACACTACATAAATAAAAGAAAGGACAAGAACCATATGATCCTCTCAATTGATGCAGAAAAAGCATTTGACAAAGTACAGCATATTTTCTTGATTAAAACTCTTCACAGCGTAGAGATAGAGGGACCAAACCTCAATATCATAAAAGCTATATACAAAAGACCACAGTGAATATCATTCTCAAGGGGGAAAAACTGAGAGCTTTTTCCCTAAGGTCAGGAACATGGCAGGGATGTCCACTGCTGTTCAACAGAGTACTAGAAGTCCTAGCCTCAGCATTAAGTCAAGATAAATAAAATGCCTCCGAATCGGCAAAGAAGTCAAACTCTCACTCTCCACAGATGACATGATACTCCATGTGAAAAACCCAAAAGACTCCACCCCAAAATTGCTAGAACTCATACAGGAATTCAGCAAAGTGGCAGGATATAAAATCAATGCACAGAAATCAGTGGCATTTCTATACATTAATGAGACAGAAGGGGGAGAAATTAAAAAGTTGATCCCATTTACAACTACACCCAAAACCAAAGGAATCCTAGGAATCAACCTAACCAAAGAGGCAAAGGATCTGTACTCAGAAAACTATAGAATACTCATGAAAGAAATTGAGGAAGACACAAAGAAATGGAAAAACATTCTATGCTCATGGATTGGGAGAACAAATATTGTTAAAATGTCTATGCCTAGAGCAATCTACACATTTAATGCAATCCCTATCAAAATACCATCCACTTTTTTCAGAGTGCTGGAACAAATAATCCTAAACTTTGTATGGTACCAGAAAAGACCCCGAATAACCAAAGGACGTTGAAAAAGAAAACCAAAGCTGGTGGCATCACAATCCTGGACTTCAAGTTCTATTACAAAGCTGTAATCATCAAGATGATATGGTAATGGCACAAAAACAGATACACAGATCAATGGAACAGAATAGAGACCCCAGAAATGGACCCTCAACTTTACTGTCAACTAATCTTGACAAAGCAGAAAAGAACATCCAATGGAAAAAAGACAGTCTCTTCAACAAGGGGTATTGGGAAAATTGGACAGCCACATGCAAAAGGATGAAACTGGACCATTTCTTTACACCATACACAAAAACAGACTCAAAATGGATGAAAGACCTAAATGTGAGACGGGAATCCATCAAAATCCTAGAGGAGAACACAGGGAGCAACCTCTTCCACCTCGGCCACATTAACTTCTTACTAGATACATCTCCAAAGGCAAGGGAAACAAAGGCAAAAATGAACTACTGGGACTTCATCAAGGTACAAAGCTTTTGCACAGCAAAGGAAACAGTCGACAAAACCAAAAGACAACTGACAGAATGGGAGAAGATATTTGCAAATGACATATCACATAAGGGGCTAGATTCCAAGATCTGTAAAGAACTTATCAAACTTAACACCCAAAAACAAATAAACCAGTCAAGAAACGGGCAGAAGACACGAACAGACATTTCTCCAAAGAAGACATCCAAATGGCCAAGAGACACATGAAAAAATGCTCCACATCACTCAGCATTAGGGAAATACAAATCAAAACCACAATGAGATACCACCTCACACCGGCTGGAATGGTTAAAATTAACAAGTCAGGAAATGACAGATGTTGGTGAGGATGTGGAGAAAGGGGAACCCTCTTACACTATTGGTGGGAATCCAAGCTGGTGTATCCACTCTGGAAAACAGTGTGGAGGTTCCTCAAAAAGTTGAAAATAGAGCTAACCCTACAACCCAGCAATTACACTAGTAGGTATTTACCCCAAAGACACAAATGTAGTGATCCAAAGGGGCACCTGCACCCCAGTGTTTATAGCAGCAATGTCCATGATAGCCAAACTATGGAAAGAGCCCAGATGTCCATCAACAAATAGATAAACAAGATGTGTGTAAAACACACACGATGAAATACTACTCAGCCAAAAACAAAAAATGAAATCTTGCCATTTGCCATGATGTGGATGGGTATTATGCTAAGTGAAATAAGTCAATCAGAGAAAGACAATTATCATATGATCTCACTCATATTTGACTTTAAGAATCATAACAGAAGATCATAGGGGAAGAAAGGAAAAAATAAAACAAGATGAAATCAGAGAGGGAGACAAACCATAAGAGACTCTTAATCAAAGGAAACAAACTGAGGGTTGCTGGAGGGGAGGATACGGGGATGGGGTAACTGGGTGATTGACATTAAGGAGGTCACGTGATGTAATGAGCACTGGGTATTATATAAGACTGATGAATCACTGACCTCTACTTCTGAAACTAAAATTTAAAAAAAGTTAAAGAAAATAAGTAACAAAGGAGGGGTGGAGTAGGAGAAAAAAAAAAAGCTAACGCAGAGTTTAGGATTTACTCCTTTTTTGTTTTTTAGAAGTACTGTCTACTTCTAAATCTATTTTGAGTCAATATGCACAAATTGTACATACATATGTATATACACATTCATATATATTTATATATTATTCAAAGACATAATTAATTTTATTAATAAACAATTTAAGGTACTAGCTAGATTCCATGTGCATCAATTTCAATTCTACAAGGATCTAGCACAGATATACTGTCACAATTAATGGCATGTCAAATTGCTGGAAGAAAGGTATTGATGTTCAATAATAAAGCAATCTGATTCTCAGAAGGCCAGACAGTTTAAACAGCTTTCAAAAAATGTCATTTATCTAAGATGACATTCAAAATGTTCTCATATTTCAAACAGAAATGGTGGAACTATCAAAGTAAGTATATTTATCTTTGTGGCTGTGTTTTATGGAGCAAGAAAAATCCAGAATAAAGGTGAATATTCAAGTCTATCATTCAAATCTTTGGCTACGTGCTGCTAAATATTCAGAAACATTTGATTTGCTTCTATATGGTGATACAATAGTGTGATATTAATAATTTCCATCCAGATGTTGTGGTATCATTTGATACAATCTTATTGTAGCAAGCTGACTTCTAAGATAGTCCCCAGTGACTCCTGATTCCTGGGATGTGTATGTGTAGTTCTCTCCAACTGTGGGCTGCAGTTAGTCATTCTATTTTAACCAATATAGTATGACAAAGATAATGAGGTATCACTCCTGTGATTAGGTTACAAAGGATTGTGACTTCTGTTTTTCTAGCATACTCTCCCTTTGTTTCTGGCTTTGATGAAGCAATTGGCCATGTTGAAGAAGCCCATGTGGCAAGGAACTGTTCATGAGCCACTGGCCAGTGTGGAACTAAGCCTCTCAACCCAAGGACCCTCAAGTAACTGAACTAACCAACAGCCACATGTGTGAATATGAAAGCAGATTATTCTCCAGAATGTTCAGATGACTGTAGTCTTGTGAAAGACTCTGACGTAGAATTCCTAGCTTAGCTGGGCCTATATTCATGATCTACAAAGACTGGGAGATAATATGTTTGTTTTCGTTGTTTTATTGTGATAAAATATACGTAATGTTTATTGTTTTAATCATCCACAAGTGTGCAATTGAGTAGCATTATATACACTCACAATGTTGTGCAACCATCACCATTATTTATACCCCGAACTTTTTTCATTGTCCTTCAAAAGAGTTTATGCCTATTAAACACAAATATCCAGGGAAAAAAATAATATGATCAAGTAATTCATGACAAAGGAGGCAAGAATATACAATAGGGAAAGGACAGTCTTTTCAAGAAATGGTGTTGGAAAAAATGGACAGCTATAAGCAAAATAATGAAACTGGACCACTTTCTTACACAACACAAAAATAAACTCAAAATGAATTAAAGACCTAAATGTGAGACCTGAAACTATAAAACTTCTAAAAGAAAACATAGGCAGTAATCTCTTGAACATCAGCCTTAGCAGCATATTTGTGGATAGGTCTCCTCAGGAAAGGGAAACAAAAGCAAAAATAAGCTATTGTGACAATACTAAAATAGTAAGCCTTTGCAGAGTGAAGGAAACCATCAATAAAACAAAAAGGCAACCTACTGAATAGGAGAAGATATTTGCAAATGATATATCTAATAAGGACTTAATATCCAAAATATATAAAGAACTTATACAACTCAATGTCAAATGACCGAACAATCCAATTAAAAAATGGGCAAAGGACCTGAATAGACATTTTTCCAAAGAAGACATGCTATTGGCCAACAGACACATGAAAAGAAACTCAGCATCACTAATTATCAGGGAATGCAAATCAAAACCACAATGAGATATCACCTCACACTAGTCAGAATGGCTAATATTGAAAAGACAAGAAATAACAACAGTTGGCAAGCATGTGGAGAAAAGGGAATCCTTATGCACCATTGGTGGAAATGTAAATTGGTGCAGCCACTAGGGAAAACAGTATGGAGGTTCCTAAAAAAACTAAAAATATAAATATTATATGACCCAGTAATTCCATCATTGGGTACTTATCGAAAGAAAATAAAAACACTAATTCAGAAAGATATATACAACCTTATGCTTACTGCACTATTATTTACAATAGCCAAGCTATGGAAGCAACCCAAGTGTCAACCCATGAATAAATGAATGGATAAAGATGATGTGGTGTATACATACAATGGAATATTACTTGGCCATAAAAAAGAATGAAATCCTGTCATTCATGACAACACAGATGGACCTAAAGGGTATAATGCTAGGTGAAACAGTCAGACAGAGAAAGATAAATACCATTTGATTCCACTTACATGCAGAATAAAAAAACAAACGAATGAATAAACGGACTCTTAAATACAGACAACTGGTGGTTGCCAGAGAGGAGGGGATTAGGGGGATGGACAAAAAAGATGAAGAGGATTAAGAGGCACAAATTTCTATTTTTAAAATAAATAAGTTACAGAGATGAAAAGTACAGCATTGGGAATATAGTCAATAAGACGGTAATAACATATGGTGACAGATGATGACTTTAATTATTATGGGGAGCACTGAGTAATGTACAGAACTGTTGAATCAATATGTTGTACACCTGAAACTTATAACATTGCACATCATTAAAAATTATAAAAATATGTGTATATATACATATACATATATACAGATGCATACACGGACACACACATGTATAAAATACTATAAGAATGTATACTGAAGTTTTAACACCTACCTGCAAACAGTAGGATTACGGGTATTTTCTTGTTTTGGTCTGACATTTTCTAATTTTTTTCCTCTTCAGGGGGTTGATTAATCATTGTCCCACTTTTAATCTCCATTTCTCCCCTTCATCCTTCATATAATCTTCATATAACCATTCTGACAAATTTAACAGGTTATCTCTTTTGCATGTGCTCTTACAAAATGATTATCACTTTGTGGGCATGTATTTTCAACTGGGGAAATGTTCTGTACTGTATCTCATTTTTCTTACCTTTTTCATTTGGTACTATGCCCTTAAAATCCATCCATGTTGGTAACTGTGCATCTAATCAATTGCCTCTAAGAGCTAATTCCTTTATGTTCACTCACTAACTTTGACATAACCACTTTCCTAGTGAAGGACACCCAGATTACCTCCAACTCCCTCTTACAGCACCACAATAATTTGCACAAAGATCCTCTTATATCCTATGGTGTGTTTTACGCACACACACACATGCACACAAATACACTAAAATGTGTGTATACACAAAACAAAGGTATTTTCATACATCTCCAAGAGTGTAACTGTTGGGTCACGGAGGTTTGAGTAGCCATAGTTTGAACAAGTGGTGCCAAATGGCTCTCCAAAATGGTAGCATCAGTCTATATTAGCAATGCATGAATGTCCCCACAGCCCCAGAAACACCTGGCATAATTGAGCTCTCTAAATGCTATACACATCATTATTGACTTAATTTTCATTTTTCTCCTTACTAGTGATTTGGAGTATCTTTTCCAGTGCTTGATGGCGTTTTGAGTTTCTTCTTTGTAAACTGCCTTTTCAAATCCTTTGCCCAAATTTTCTACAAACAACATGTATTGCTTTAAAAATAATCTCTCACCCCCAGTGAAATCAGTTGAGCAAAACAAGAGAGGCAGAAAGAAAAACCCACACATGAGAACAGATGGCAGTTAATCCATCTTCTGAAAATGGCAGTGACTGGAGTCAACAGTGAATTTGAGTATTACACAGTGACAATAGCAGGGACAGCAATAGCTAATAATGCTATGTGAAAAAATCTGCTATGGTCCCTGGCTCATAGCTGTTCATTAAATACAACTTCCCTTCCCTATTTTCATAGATCATCACAACAAATCTGTAAGAAAGGAAAACAGTATGTGTATTACTTTTATGCCCCTTTAATAGATAACAAATCTGCCTGAAGGGATGCCCTGACTTGTTTGATTAAGTGAGAAAGGCATGACCAAGGCAGGTGCTTCCACCTCCTCCCTTTTTTTCTACTAGGAGTGTAAGCTTGGAAGCAGACATTCTCAATTTATCTCCCAGCTCCTCAACTTTGTTAACTGTGTGACATTAGGAACGTAAAGCTACCTCTCTGAACCTCAGTTTCCCTACCATAAATGGACTAATAATGATGGCATTTTCCTCACTGGGTTGTATTGATTCTCTTTAAGTTCTCTTTAAGATTCTCCTTAAGTCATGCAGAATAGTGACTAGTGCCTATTAAGTGTTCAGTGAATTGTCAGCTACTGTTGTTATTCAGCTCATTCTTGGGGGTATGGAGATTGTACTAAATTAATACTACACAGTTTTTCATGAACACCCTCCAATTAAATGGCTTTTACAATTCATTTTGAAAGGTTGAAGGTCACATAAATAGCATATTAACACTCTGTATCTTAAATATTGTATTTCATTCTCAACATTTTTAATACATATTCCCAGTTTGGTTTAAAAAAAAAGATGTGTCGGGCGCCTGGGTGGCTCAGTTGGTTGGGCGACTGCCTTCGGCTCGGGTCATGATCCTGGAGTCCCTGGATTGAGTCCCGCATCGGGCTCCCTGCTCGGCGGGGAGCCTGCTTCTCCCTCTGACTCTCCTCCCTCTCATGCTCTCTGTCTCTCATTCTGTCTCAAATAAATAAATAAAATCTTTAAAAAAAAAAAAAGATGTGTCTATGTGTGTGTTTACACATACACAATACATATATACATACATACATATATACATATACACACACATACACATATACATACTACACACAAATACGTATATACATACACACACACATTTAAATATATCTTGAGGAGTTAAACATTCTTTCCTGAAATTTTCTTCATTGCTTTTTCCTAGGTCTTTGCATCTCCAGTAATATATCCGAGAATTTCACTGACTGGATACAACTGTTGGAAAATGGGTGTCCATATAAAGTAGGCTAGCACTTTTGTCTTCCTTATACCAATATTCTTATTCATATTTCTATCCATGGAAGCAAGAGAGGATATCAACTAAAGAAATAAAATAACTGGTAGTAACCATGGCCTGTATACAAGTATTCCTCCCTCATTTTTCTCAGCTTTAAAAAAATAAAATGGATGCAGCAGGCAGAGGAATCAAATCAAGCAGGTGTGACAAATGCTGGGGTTAAGGGGAGGAGCAGCAACGAAATGGGGGCTGTCTGGAATCTTAAGTGGTCAGAAATTACTGAACTACAAAAATCAATGCATGGTGTAAACAGCTAGAAACCCTAGTGTTTAAGTCCTGGCTCTGTTATAACTAGCCAGAATTTCCTGGCTACTCATGCTGCTTCTGTAGGCTTCATTCCTTACTGTAAGATGGTCCACTCTCCCCACATTTCATTCCAACCCTAAATTCTAGGACCTCATAGTTTATTACTAACATCAAAATTTAAAAAATTTCCTACATGTTTCTATGGATACTACCTATCCCAGCAATTATATTAGTGATGCAATGTTTATCTCTCTGTGTTTCAAACACAGCAGAATCCAGCTGCCATATCTAATTAGAAGACAGGGTTTTAATCTGTGCTCCAAGGACATCATTTTTTAAAAGATTTATTTTATTTGAGAGAGTGAGCAAGCACAGGAGCAGGGGGAGGGGCAGAGGGAAAGGGAAAGAATCTCAAGCAGACTCCCCGCTGAGCACAGAGCCCACTGTGGGGCTTGATCTCACAACCCTGAGATCATGACCTGAGCCGAAACCAAGAGTCATCAGATGCTTAACCAACTGAGCCACCCAGATGCCCAGACTATGCTTTTGCCAGGCATGGCTCCCCTGCAAATATGGGCTCAAAGATGTGGAGCTATTTCTTTTCTCCATGTGGATTTTCTCTTTTTTTCTTCCAAAGTGGACCTGAAAAGGGTAAAACACCCAGAGACCCCAAGAATTAACCATCACAAATATTCTGTAAGCAGAATTTACTGAGAAGTATCCAGTATACTCAGCCATATCCTGAAGTCAATAAATGAGACCCTGAGAACTGCCTTGAGATCGGAAACAATTGAATATATATACTTCACCAAACAATACAGAGCCACTTCAACAGATAATTCCTAGGGATATCAGTCAAGGAAAATAAACAAGAGAAAATACACACTCAGTTATCAGTTACTTAGACCCACTTGACTCTGTTCAAAGGCAGGGATAGGGTGAGATTAAGTGAGAAAATGTCATCTTGAATGTTTGTGTGACTTAAAAAAATTAACATCTGTTTTGTGAGGTTGGGGGGGACTTTACTCATTATGTTTTTAATATTATCTAAAATTTTATAAGAGATAGAAAATAAATATGTATAACAGAGTCATCATCAATATGCCCCTTCATGTTACAAATGACCATCAAATATTCTAAAAATAAGGGAAGGGGTGAATCTTCTGAGAATTGACCTGTAAAGTCAGTTCTGCTATAATATTTGTTTTGAAAACAAACTGGTTTCAATTCAAGTGATATAATAGGGAACAATTTGAGCATAATGAAAATTTTGTGTTTTTATAAGCAATTTCATCCTCAAGAACGAAAAGGTAACTATGGAAAGCCACCTGCAGCCTAACCAAAGTGTATGCACATACTTGGACAAACTTAACACCTATCAGCTAACTAGTTTATATGTTATTAACTACCTGCCCACATCTGCTGTTGCAATATTCAGATTTTAAATAGCCCTCCATACACCATTTCACAATATCTCACAAACTGCAACCTCTTCAATGCCCACTTCCACAACCAAATTTAAAAACAAAAGCAAGTGATTTTATATTTTTCCAGAGTCATTTTGTTCCTGGGGGTAGTTACAACCACCGTTTTTTCCCCCTTATCACCACTCCTCTTGTGACCCAGATCCTTGTTACACTATAGCTGTCAGTAGTAGATGCCAGAATTTTTTAGTCTTTTTGTCCCTCCGCCCCAGTGGAAAAAGAGCTGTTTTCTTTAGGAAAGAAAACACACACACACACACACACAACCACGTTGCTATTAATGTGGACAAAGTATATAAACTCTCATGGCAGACACAGTCTCAAAGCCCTCAGGGCTTGTCCTTGTTTTCCAACAGAGTGAATATGTCAATACAGACCTGCCAACTATCTCCCACAAGAACTAAATGATGCCCTAATCTCCTCCTTTATGGAGAACTACTAGGGAAAATGAGAGGCAGTCAGGGTAGCAAAAGCAGTTTGAACTCTATTTACTGATGGCAGCCCGGGGCATGGCTGAAACCTAGTATAAGTCTATGGCTACGAAAGAGACATATTTTCTTAGACTTAATGTGAGCTACGGAGGAAAAACCAGATTGTGTGTGCATGACTAATGTGTGTGTGCATGTGTTCACTATACTCGGGAGTATATATATATGTGTGTGTGTGTGTATATATATATATCCCTTGCCCTGCTTTAGGGGAATTTACCAAATCCATATTATATAGTATGATAAAAATACATGCAAAATAATAAAAATGAAGCAAGGGAGCATGTACGTGTATATGTATTCATATGTGTATGAGTACACACAAACATGTATGTGTAAGTCATAATTCAAACCCTAATTAAACAGAGTCTTTAATAATCTTGGCTACATAAAAACTGAGAAAAGAGGGTGATGAAAACCCTCAGTTCAAAATGGAACCCAGGAGAAAGAGATTTGGTTGAAGGATAATCAGACACTGAAGCCAGAGTCCTGGGTTCAAATATTCGTTCTGACATTTATTTCCTGGGCAATTTAAACCTTTTGAATTTCAATTCCTCATACATAAAGTAGAATACTCCCTACCCAAAAGCATTATTTTCATAGGAAATGATAAATTCTGCCCTGAATCTATGGATTTATACTGTGTTCAGAAATTCAGATTGGTTGATCATCCCAGAGTTCAGATACAGTCTCAGTTGTCTGGGACCCTATGAATCTGAAGGACAGGATATGAGCGCACACCCATGATCCCCAGAGCCAAGGGGCAGTGGGTCAGAGCCAAGCTGGCTCAAAGGAATGAGAGAATTGAGAAACTTCAGGATTGTAGCCTCATCTCAAATTACGTTGGTAAAGCCTTAGGACAGCGGTTCTCAAAATGTCCCTAGACCAGCAGCATGTGCATCACCTTTTGGGGCCTTACTTCCTACTTACTGAATCAGAAACTCTAGGGGGAGGGGCACAACAAATGGATTTTAACAAACCCTCCAGAAGATTCTCATCTCCAGAAGATGTACACTCAAATTTAAGAACCATAGCCTTATGAGACAGAGTTTTGCTTCAGTAGCTTTAGGAGTTTGTATTTGTTCCAAATCAGGATTTTGAAAAGGTCTGATTTAGTAGAAGAATCCCAGTATCCCTCAGGCTCTGTTCTTTAACTTAGCAATGAATTCACATCACCCTCTGGCCATGTGAGAGCAGGATGCTAGTCACCCAGCAATGGTGGCCACTTCCTCAGACCATTAGAGGTATGGCCCAATCCTAATTGAATCAGAAATATCACAAACATGCCGATCAAATGGTACTGGAGGATTTGTGGACAGAAAGCAATGGAGGATGTAATCCTCTTAGAAAGAAAAGAGTGTAGAAAAAGAACATACTGGAGAGAGTAAATAGAGTCCACAGTGGAAAGACTGCTGTGGAAATACTTGTTTTCACAAGCCCATCACCGACTACTTATTTCTTTAAAAAAAAAAAAAAAATTTAAATTCCAGTTAGTTAACATGGAGTGTAATATTAGTTTCAGGTGTACAATATAGTGATTCAACAATTCCATACATCCAGTGTTCATCACAACAAGAGTACTGCTTAATCCCTATCCCTCCACCCACCTCCCCTCTGGTAACCATCAGTTTGTTCTCTATAGTTAAGTCTGTTTCTTGATTTGCCTCACTCTCTTTTCTTCCCGACTACTTATTTCTACTTGTCATCCTGTCTGCTCAATGTGTGAAGCTGTGGTTGCATGCTCAAACAGGGCAAACTGCTATACCTGGGGACTACCTTCCATTTCTCCCCTCTCCACACTCAAATCAACTCCAGAGTCACCAGAGTTTGATTTTATGAAGCTTTAAAAACATGTAGGCCCCTTGATTTTGTTCCTTTTTCATTTCTCTGCTTGCTCACCTTACTGCATTTTCACCAAACCTCTAAGGGATGGGGAGGTGGGGGAGAAAAAAAAGAAGACAAAACAGTCAGGTTTGATAAAAAAAAAAAAAAAAAGAGTTGCATTTACAGTGGAAACTAAAATATAGGATTTGTGACTAATTAGTGGATTTCAGTTATCCTGTAGAGTTCTATAAGGGTTCCTGTCTCCACTTACCCATCTTAAAAAGAAAATCTGTAATAGCTACAAAGTGCAATTCCCAAGCATTCTATGATATACTAATATTGCACCAAAACTAAGACCAGTCCAATTTGAGGCAGGAGGCTGCACCTCGTGCAAGGGGTTAAGATGATGCTACAAATCATAATAATTGATTTAAAATGAAATTACTAAGGGCACGTGATGAGCACTGGGTGTTACATGCAACTACTCAATCATTGAACACTACATCAAAAACAGCAACAAAAAAAGAAATTACTAAACAGAATAAAAACATACTGAACAACATCTATGGCACAGACTTGCTTGATCATTATTTATGCATAATGCAATGGCGGGCAGCTCTCTAATTTTTCCCATCATAACCTTTTTGAATTTTAGAAATTAAATAATTCTTACAATTACAAAGGAATACTTATGTTACACAGAAAACTAGGCAAATGGATGTACATGTGTCTAATAACTGCATAAAGTTTCCAAGGAACATTTTTAGTTATAATATTTGTCTTACTCCCTTTAGAAAGAGAGTCAGCTTATCACTCTAAACTCTTCCCAGAGATATGTGGTACCTCATTTTGATGGAGATATTCCATAAAAGGAATCACAAGTCATGGAATGTTGTAATTAGAATAAACATTGGGAATCATCCAATTCAACTCTCCCTCATTTTATTGGCAAGGAAATGGAGACCTGGGGGATTCAGTATCTGCCCAAGATCACATGGCTAGTCATCTTCAGACTCTCCAGTCCTCTGTTCTTTCCACCGTAGCATTCTGCCTCTGAGCTTCAAGCAGAGCAAACCAGGGATGACATCTCTGAGGTCACCCATATGACCAAGTGCACCCAAGATATAGAAAGGTCACCTTCAGAGACGAAGTCTCCATAGGGTATCTATCAGCCCTTACAATGTTCAAGCAAAATCCAAAGATGTGGGGCCACTTTAGACCACTTTCTCTAAACCTGGATTTCACTCTACTTAAAAAGAAGGCATTCACTCTACCCACATCACTTTCCCTAGTACATTGTAGCTTACAGGTTTTGGCTGTTCACTGACAGGGTTTAGGTAGTAGACTTTCAAGCCCTAAAGGTCTCAAAAACATAGGATGTGTCACATGCTTCCTTCTAGGTATCCCGGCATATCAGGAGCAACCACTCTTTTCCAGTTGCTATGAGTTGATGTCTAGGTTTTGCTGGCAGTTAAATCTCTTTCATCATTTGACTCCACCAGAAAGCGAGGGAATAGAGGCTCCATATAAGAATTTTCCCACTATACACTTTTCCTTATGGCTGTGCAGCTGAAATCTAATCAGCATATGCATTCATATCATGTATACCTCCTCCTGGTGGTAACCCACAGATGTGCCTCTAGCACTCTTAGGACAAGTCGTTTTGTCTTTCAAGGACTTATGCTCACCCTGTAAGAAAGCTGGAAATAGAGGGGTGCCTGGGTGGTGCAGTCTGTTAAGCATCCGATTCTTGCTTTTGGCTCAGGTTGTAGTCTCATGGTCGTGGGATCAAGCCCTGCGTCAGGCTCTGTGCTCAACGTGGAGTCTGCTTGAGAATCTCTCTTCCTCTCCCTCTGCCCCTCCCACCCATGCTCCCTCCCTCACTCTCTCTCTTTTTGAAATAAATAAATCTTAAAAAAAAAAAAAAAACTGGAAGTAGGAAGCTCTCCAATAATTAGAAAAAAAAAATAAGATTCCTAGGGTTGCAAAAAGAGTCAGATATAGGTTTAAGATTTTCAGATTCAAAAAAAGATGAGACAGAAGTATTTGGAGGACATTTAATCCCTTAGTGACTGCTTTCCAGGCCCAAATGGCATGGAATTCACTTAATTTGTAAATACTCCATATGGAAGACTCCAATAGTCTATTTTTCCAAGTATTTTCCTATTCAAAACCTTTCAGTGTCTCCATGCTTATAGAATAAAAAATAAGGTTCTTAGACTGTAAGGCAAGTTTTTTTTTTTTTTAACAATCTGTTCAACATTATTTAAGTAAGATTAATTACTCACTCTCTTGAAATCCATGCTGTATTAGTTATCTATTACTGTGAAACAAGTTAGCCAAAAATTTAGTGGCTTAAAACAGCAATAAACATCTCACACAGTCTGTGGATAAGGAAGCTGAGAGCAGCTTAACGGATGATTCTAGCTCAGGGCCTCCCATGGGGTTGTAGTCATGTTGTTGTCCCGGGGTGCAGTCATTCGAGGCTTGGCTGGGACTGGATGATCTACTGCCAAGATGGCCTTCACGTAGTCTTGCCACTTGGGCCTCCCCAAAGAGATGCTTGTCTCTTAGGACATGGCAGCTGTTTCCCCTCACAATGAGAGATTTCAGGAAAGCCAGCTGCAAGCTACAATGTCTGTTTTAACCTAGCTTCACAATTTAGCATCATTTTTGCAGTATCCTATTGTTTACACAGGCCAGCCCTATCCAATTTGGAAGAGGACTACACAAAGGTGTCAATACCAGTACTTGGGAATCATAGAAGACTACAGGAGGCTGACTACTGTACATACTATACTAGTCCACCTCACTGTCTTAGCATATGCAGTTTTCTCCACATGGTTTGCCCCCTTCCTTCTGTTCATCTTAATGTGGTTTAGTAAAAAAGCACACAATCTAGAGTTGGTCAAACTGGTTCAATTTCAAAGATGAGAATCTGATTTTGAGCAAGTTTCTCTGGTCTTACCTCCCATATCTGCAACACAAATACTACAATCCGTGTTACAAAAAGTAACTGTGAGTACTAAATGAAATCCAGTATAGAAAAGTACTTTGTAGACTGCAAATATGTAAAATTATTTATCAACCACCACCCTTTTTCAAGGCCTGTACACCACTGTTTTCTAAAAGCTTCACTTTTTTTTAATGCCTTTTTTTTTTTAAGATTTATTTATTTATTTGAGAGAGAGAGTACATGAGAGGGGGGATGGTCAGAGGGAGAAGCAGGCTCCTCGCTGAGCAGGGAGCCCGATGTGGGACTCGAACCCGGAACTCCAGGATCATGACCTGAACTGAAGGCAGTCGCTTAATCAAATGAGCCACCCAGGCGCCCTAAAACCTTCACTTCTCAATTGAAGTTCCAGCCTCCTCCTTGGGGTTCTGACAATAATATGCATATTCCTACAACAGTCTTCTCACATTGTGTATTTACTGTATTTATTTAAATGAAATTCACCCATACTGGGTTATAAATTCCTCAAAGTCAGAATGTCCAATGACACCATCTATAGAATAGTTTGTAAATATTTGATTAACTGAACTGCCATAATTTTAGAAGGTCCTTTACCCTTCAACCACCATCCAAAGAGAAAGGGAGGCCTTTCTATATACACTGTCCATGGCATACCCAAGATATAACAAGAGAAAATTTGATATTGGTTCTAGATGTCCAGAGCATCTTGAGGCATGGTAAAGAAAATAATTTGGCACCTTTTGATACATCTTTGTGTATCAAAAGCTGAGGTCCTAGGGTAAGTGATGGCTTTTAAAGAATGCATGTCTAGCCAGCTTATCTCTCTACTTGCATAGGAAAGTCAAGGGAGGTTTGGGGTAAGAGTGTTACAGGCCAAATTCTAAAGATGTACCCCTACCCCAGTTTTCTGTTCCTTGGCTACTCAATCCACAACTAAATCTAAGTAGTGTTGCAGAGACTTTGCAGATGGAATTAAAGTTACTCGTCAGCTGACCCTAAGACAGGGAGATTATCTGGAATTAAAGTTACTCATCAGCTGACCCCAAAACAGGGAGATTATCTGGGTGGGCCAGATAATGATCACCTGAGCCCTGAAAAGCAGAGAAGTCAGAGAAATGAATGGAAAAAGTCAGGAAAGATGACACAGAAGGGGAGTTTGGAGAGATTCAAAATGTGAGGACTCAAACCATTATTGCTGGCTTTGAAGATTAAGGAAGGAAGCCACAAGCTAAGGAATGTGGGTGGCCTCTAGAAGCTGAGAACAACTTCCCGCTGACAGCCAACAAGTAAATGGGGATCTCAGTCCTACAAAGTCAAGAAAGTATTATGTCAACAATCTGGTAAGCCTGAAGTAGACCTTCATTTCAGCCTTGTGAAACTTGAGCCTGACAAGTCAACCAAGTCAACCTGGACTTGGTTTTGAGCTCCTAAATGTCTAGTGATTTGTTAGGGCAGAAATAGAAAAATAATGCACAAAGACTAAGAGTTAAATGCTATTCTGGGTTTCTGAGAAGGAATAGAGGACTTCTCTACCCATCTGCACTCTAAGTCCAGGTGGATGGAGGATGAATCAATGAAAACCCCAGGTAATTCATCAGCTCTGACAGCAGCTCAGCACCCAGCAAGATCCTGAGGGATCCAAGAGCCATGGCAGCACAGGGCTAGCATGGAAATTTATGGGGGTTCTTACAGGTTCTGGGCTCTCTAGCAAGATGCTAGAGAATACCAAAAATTTCCCCCAAAGTACTAGATATGAAGCAGGTAGACCAGGCTCCAGGAAACCAAAGGTAGCTGCAGAATCTGGAGTCCAGGAGGCAGAAGGGGAATGAAAATTTTTAGTTGTGCACTCAGAGCCAAACCACTGGGAACTCTATATTTGAACTGAAGTGTCACAGATATCAGAACACCTAGTCCCCGAACCTCACTCTAAGGGAGAAGAAAAATATAAGATACAAGGAAAGATTATTTACTCAAACTAGAGATCGATGGGAAAAGTCTGGAATTCTCTGAAGTTATCATAAATTGGCAAGATTTATTTTTATGCCAATGGAGAAAATGGAGGCTCATGATGTGAAAAAAATTCAGTTATAGACTGTGACTATCAGTTATAACTGCCAGAGATATATAACATTTATTGAGCAGTTATTATCTTCCAGGAACTATACTTTCCATACATCCTACAATTTAATATCAATAATAACCCTCTAAGTCTTGCATTGTAATTATCTCCATTTTATAGGTTAAAAAAAAAAAAATCAAGGCTAAGAGATGTTAAGAATATAGCCCAGAATGTTAAGGCTAGTAAATGATAGATTCCAAATATCTACCCACCTACAGCTACCTCTTTGGATTCTGTGCAGTGAGTGTGCAGGAGGGATGATACTATTTATAAAAGCATTTTTATGAATCCTTCTGTGATTATACTATTTATAGGATCACTTTTATGAATTCTTTAGTATCACAATAATAGCAACAGCAAATGAGAACACAAACTGAAGGCATATTGCGTGCCAAGCAGCTCTAAGTATTTTTTATGGATCATCTAGAAATTATAATTTTCTCAGTCTTACAGATGAAAAAGTGAGGACCTGACTTGTTCAAGGGCATAGAGTAAGAGGCAAGGCCAAGATATGACCCCAAGCACTTGGATTCCAGTGTTCATGTTCTTACCTGTGAAGCTTCACAACCTCCCTACCCTGGAACCACCCTTAGGACTTAAAAGTTAAAAAGAAATGTTGTACTGGTTACTTCAGCCCAGAACACAGATTCTGACAACAGCACGGAGGGGTGCTTATGAAAGAATATTACACTCAATGTTATACTTAGTGACTATGCTCATTAAGGTTTAGCTGTCCCTGAAGTGATCTAAACTTTCTTAACTCTCATTTCTATGATTTTTAAGATATGCCATCAATTCAATAACTGCTATTCAGAAAACACATCTGTTGTAATCTATTCAAATTTTAGAAATAATAAATGTATCTTAATGTGAGGATGTGTGCTATTTATATTTACAGCTTATATCATTTGCTGAAAAAAGAATAAATTCAAGCTCATTTATCCAATACTTTCTGAAAGCCAAGACTGTGTCAGATGCTAGGGAATTAGAGATAAGTGACATGACCCCTGGTCTCATTGGGCTTATAAGCCTAATATATGGACACTTTAACCAAGGGAATTATAATAGGCATTCTAACAAGGAAAATCAAATGGCGCTAAGTGAGCAAACAGAAGGAGCAAGTAGCTGGAAGGGGAAGGGCTACGAAAAAGAAAACTTTCTAAAGAAGCCATGATACCAGAGGTTAATTTGCAAGGATCTGAGAGCAACTAGCAGGCCAAAGATATAGAGGGATAGACCATGACTTATTTTTAAGAGACTGTAAGCACAGTGAAAAACTGTTAGTGAAAAACTCCTTTTACTAACCTCCACTGAACCAATTCCTGAATTAATAAATACTCTCAATTCCCTCTGAAAGACATGCTCAGTGACACTTGTGCCAAGCCAAATATTCTCGGCCTCGTGGCTTCTCTCCAGCGGGCCAGGGCACTTAATACTTCCCCCAGTTAAGGGATATGTTGCCAAGATCCGCTCATGTTTCTTTCTAACCTATGTATGGCAGTTGTGTTTGGTTTAACAATCATGTCATTTAATTAAATATCATAAAGCCAATGAAATATGAATATATACCAAAAGAGTTATTTTTTCCATGAAAACTAGGTTGAATCTTTTGGAAGAAGTAAAAAAGACTAGCCTCCAAAAAAAAAAAAAATACTGGAAATCAAGCATGAGATAGCCACAAATGACAGGAAAATATATCATAACAACCTAGAAGATTCTGCTCTTGAATTCACTCTATGTGAAAGAAACCCAAACTGGAATCGTAAGTAACATATTATGGGTATGGTTACACAAGAAGGACCTTGACAAGTGGAACCACATTCAAGGCAAAGGCCTTGGCCCTGCATCAAGAGATTAGCAAACATTGTGCAGTTGTATGTTTTAAGTTAAAATAAAAATTTTAACTTGTATCATTTTTTGTCCCCCCCCCATTTTAACCAATATTTTTGATTAAAAAACCATGCCTCAGATCAGAAGCCTTCTACCATAATTAAAGAGGACTAAATCAAGACTGTAAGTAAGTGGGCAGGTATCTACAGATGAGGCTGGAGAGGTTGGGACTGCAAATCCAATGAGCTCTGCATACATGGTAGAGTGTGTAGGTTCATGTGAAGACTATAAAGGAGCCATCAAACTGATGTGATAAGATTCCTGTTTGAGAAAGATCATGTTGAAAACATGGAGAATGCTGTGGAGAAAGTCAAGACTAGAGGTTGTTGGAGCAAACCAGTGAAGAAATGATAAGATGTTATCTAAGGCTATGATAGTGAGGGGAACATAATTTGCAGTCAGTGCTTAAAGTAGACAGTACCTGATGAGCTGGTAAGACAGTGGTAGAGTAGTATGACACTGAGAACTCTCAATGCACTCTTCTGGAGGACAATCTGGTAGTATGTTTCAAAAATCCTTGAAACTATGGTATCTTTGACCATGCTATTCCATTTTTAGGCACTGTCTATAACAAAAGAGTTAGAAAATTTCACATGAATTTTTACATACATGGCTAGATGAATGGATAAAGAAGAGGTGGTATGTGCGTGTACACACATACACACACACACTGGAATATGACTCAGCTATTAAAAAAAAAGGATGAGATCTTGCTATTTGTGACAACATGGATGGACCTAGAGGATATTGTAAGTGAAGTAAGTTAGGCTAAGAAAGATAAATACCATATGATTTCACCTTTATGTGGAATCTAAAAAGTAAAACAAATGAACAAATAAAAAGCAGAATCAGATCTATAAATACAGAGATCATACTGATGGTTGCCAGGAGGCAGGGTGGGTGGGAGGATGGGAAAAATGGATGAAAGGGAGTGCAACACACAGGCTTCCAGTTATGGAACGAATAAGTCACAGAGACACAGGGAATATAGTCAATGCTAATTGTAATAGTGTTCTATGGAAACAGATGGTAGCTACATTTGTAGTGAGCATGGCATAATGCATCACTATGTTGTACACCTAAAACTAACACTGTGTGTCAATTATACACACAAAAAACTACATGTAAGGCTCTTTTCACTGTCCCATTATGTATAAGAGCAA
Source organism: Mirounga angustirostris (assembly GCF_029215605.1). Classification (NCBI taxonomy): domain Eukaryota; kingdom Metazoa; phylum Chordata; class Mammalia; order Carnivora; family Phocidae; genus Mirounga; species Mirounga angustirostris. Next base: position 126,422,348 of record NW_026991709.1, read on the forward strand.
AAATTGGAAGACAACTTGGAATGTCCAAAAATAGGGCACAGATAAATTATGATTCATCTAAATAATGGATGTTTAACTTATGTGCATGTGACAATGAGGAAATGTCCTTAATTTTGAGGCGCCTGGGTGGCTCAGTCGTTTGGGCATCTGACCCTTGGTCTCAGCTCATTTACAGGTCTTGATCTCAGGGTTGTAAGTTCAAGCCCCCACTTAAAAAAATATATATGGATCATATAAATAATGGATACTTATGTGCCTGTGACAATGAGAAAATGTTCTTAATTTAGGTAATAAAAACTATATGGTCTTAATTTTGAACATCAAAAGTTGTACATACAAGTAGGTATAGGTATCTAGATTCAGATATAAAAACAAAACAAAGCTTGAAAAGACTATTCACAATGATGATTAATAACAATGATCTTTATTATGTAGGGTTATAGATTTTTTTTAACTGTACTCACTGAATTTTCTAGACTTTAACATATTATATCTATAATCAGAAAAGTTTTAGAAAAAAATTACTTTCAAGTTTCAGGTTTGATGGAATGGATAGTGGAATCTAAGTCCTAATGCTTAAAGTTTTAAAGAGTACTGTTTTGGAGGTAATGAAAAAAATCCCAACTCTTCACCATTTTATTGATTTAGATCACATATCCCATTGTTAAGTATCTATCTAGGCTAAAGAATTCTCATTTTTTCAATCCATCCTCACAAAGCAGCCCTCCTCTGTGCTGGATTTACTTGACCTTTCTCAGATTAAATCAAACTGACACCAGAAGGCTGAGGTAAGAAACCTAAAACAAGTGGCTCAGTCGTTAGGCGTCTGCCTTCAGCTCGGGTCATGGTCCCGGGGTCCTGGGATCGAGCCCTGCATTGGGCTCCCTGCTCGGCAGGAAGCCTGCTTCTCCCTCTCTCACTCCCCCTGCTTATGTCCCCTCTCTCGCTGTCTCTCTCTCTCTCTCTCTGTTAAATAAATAAAATCTTAAGAATGAATAAATAGGGCACCTGGGTGGCTCAGTTGGTTAAGCGACTGCCTTCGGCTCAGGTCATGATCCTGGAGTCCTGGGATCGAGACCCACATCGGGCTCCCTGCTCAGCAGGGAGTCTGCTTCTCCCTCTGACCCTCCCCCCTCTCATGCTCTATCTCATTCTCTCTCTCAAATAAATAAATTAAAAAAAATTTTTTTTAATGAATAAATAAATAAAATTAAAAATAAAAAAGAAACCTAAAACAAATATTCCTACATTTGGCATTCCACTCTAGTTGTTCATAAAGTCATAGATGAACTCATTGTAGCATCCATATATAGTAACAAATATGATGAGGTTTATCTCCCTTTACTAATGGATCTAGTCCTAAAAAGGAACAGTTAACCACATTTCTGTCTCTCTGGATAACTAAATGATCCCAAACTACAAGTGAATTCTACATAGAAGTCTAACATTCAGATAGTAGTAAAATAAAGAATAGATAATAGTAAATATAATAGATAATAAGATATAATAGATTTTAAAGCAATCTTCTCAGTGCTACCATGCACATATATGATTACTGGACAGAAAGGCAAAGTAACAAAAACTGGAGATGAAAGCGTATCTCCATTTTATAATAAAAATATAGTAAGTTTATAAGGCAGTTTATAATTTACAGAGTGGCTTCCCATACATTAGTTCATTTTGCTCTCATGGTGAAAATATTATCATGCCATTTTATAGGCGAAAAACCAGACTTCATTAAAGTATTCAGTAATTTCTAATTTTATCCTTTCAAATGCCACCAGTGTTATTTTTCTGATTCCTTCAAAAATGATAAGTTGAGGGGTCAAAGGTTACAAACATGCACAAAGTCTGCAACTGAAAATCAACTCATGGAAAATCAAAGGCTTGGTAAAAGGGCCCAGACTGGGTAATTATCAACAACTCCTTTGTGACTGTACTTACAGCATAGACCTACAATAAAAAACATTCTGGAATTACCACAGGAAGAACATTAAGACATTAAGAAATGGTTATGTTTTCACCATCAGAAGAAGTCTAAACCTCCATAGATGAGGGAACCCCCATTAGACTATTCAGCCGATTTTTCAGTACAAATTTTGCAGGCCTGATGGAAGCAGCATGATATATTCAAAGTGCTAAGAGAAAAAACAAACAAAAAACCAAAAACCAAAACCTTCCACGAAGAATACTGTATTCAGCAAAATTATCATTCAGAACTGAAGAAGAGATAAAGAGTTTGTCAACCAAGCAAAAGCTGAAATTCATTCCTACTAAACTAGCCTTATAAGAAATGTTAAAGGGACTTCTTTAAGCTGAAAAGAGTCCTAATTATAACAGAACACATATGAAAGAGTAAGTCTCACTACAAAAATAAATATATAGTAAAGATAGTGGATTGCTTAAATTAACTATAATTACAATAATTAAAGGATACACAAGATAAAAAGATGTAAAATGTGACATCAAAAACATTAAAACATAGGAGAGGAGGTAAGGGGGGGCAAAACATGAGGGGGGTTGAGCTTTAGAATGGGATCAAACTTAAGTTATCATCAACTTAAAACAGACTGTTATAGATATATTATATGTAAGCCTCATAGTGACCACACACACACAAAAAAAACAAAGATAAAGAGAAAGGAATATAAGCATACCACTAAAGAAAATCATCAAACCACAAAGGAAGAGAGCAAGAGAAGAAAGGTAGAGAGAGAAACTATAAGAACAGCTAGAAAACAATTAGCAAAATGGCAATAAGCACACAAACCTATCAATAAATACTTTAAATGTAAATGGACTAAACTCTCCAATCAAAAGACAGAATGGCTGAATGGATTAAAAAAACAAGACCCTACAAGTTGCCTACAAGAGATACACTTTATATATGAGAAGACACACAGATTGTAAGGGAAGGATGGAAAAAGATATTCCGTGCAAACGGAAATGAAAAGAAAGCTGGGATAGCTACACTTACATCAGACAAAATAGACTTTTTTTTAAATGTTATGTTAATCACCCTACAGTACATCATTAGTTTTTGATGTAGTGTTCCATGATTCATTGTTTGCGTATAACACCCAGTGCTCCATGCAATATGTGTCCTCCTTAATACCCATCACCAGGCTAACCCATCCCCCGACCCCCGTCCTCTCTGAAATCCTGTTTGTTTCCCGGAGTGGTCCATGATTCATGACAAAGGAGCCAAGGACATATAATGCGGAAAGAACAGTTTCTTCAATAAATGGTCTTGGAAAAATTGGATAGCCACATGCAAAAGAACAAAACTGGGTCACTCTCTTAGACCATACATAAAAATTAACTCAAAATAGATTAAAGACTTTAACAAAAGGCCTGAAACTGTAAAACTCCTAAAAGAAAACATAGGCAAAGGTCTAATGGTGATGATTTTTTGAACCAATAGCCAAAGCAACAAAAGCAAAAATAAACAAGTGAGACTACATCAAATTAAAAAGCTTCTGTTCAACAAAGGAAATCATCAACAAAATAAAAAGGCAACCTGTACACAAAAATTAACTCAAAATAGATTAAAGACTTAACAAAAGGCCTGAAACTGTAAAACTCCTAAAAGAAAACATAGGCAAAGGTCTAATGGTGATGATTTTTTGAACCAATAGCCAAAGCAACAAAAGCAAAAATAAACAAGTGAGACTACATCAAACTAAAAAGCTTCTGCGCAACAAAGGAAATCATCAACAAAATGAAAAGGCAACCTGAGTTGAAGAAACTAACCGCAAATCATATATCTGATTAGGAGTTAATATCTAAAAAATATATGAAGAACTCCTACAACTCAGTAACAAAAAAACAAATAATCCAATTTAAAAATGGGCAAAAGATCAGAGTGGACATTTTTCTAAGATATCTAGATAGCCACAGGTACATGAAAAGATGCTCACCATCATTTTTCTTTTAAAGATTTTATTTATTTGACAGAGAGCACACATGTGCGCATAAGCAGGAAGAGCAGTAGGCAGAGGGAGAAGCAAGCTCCCAACTGAGCAAGAACCCCAACGTGGGACTCAATCCCAGGACCCTGGAATCATGACCTGAGCTGAAGGCAGCCACTTAACCGACTGAGTCACCCAGGGACCCTGATGTTCACCATCATTAATTATCAGGGAAATGCAAATCAAAAACACAATGAGATATCACCTACCATCTGTCAAAATGGCTACCATCAAAGACAAGAAGGGGTACCTGGCTGGCTCAGTTGGTGGAGCATGTGACTCTTGATCTCAGGGTTGTGAGTTTGAGCCCCACGTTGGGTGTAGAGATTTCTTAAATCAATCAGTCTTAAAAAAAAAAAAAAAGACAACAAATGACAAATGTTGGAAAAGATGTGGAGAAAAGGGAACTCTTGTGAACTGCTGGTGGGAATGTAAATTGGTGCAACCACTACGGAAAACAGTATGGAGTTTCCTCAAAAAATTAAAAATGAAACTACCATATGATCCAGTAATTCTGCATCTGAGTATTTATCCAAATGAAAACACTAACTTGAAAAGATATATGTACTCCCATGTTCACTGTAGCCTTATTTACAATAGCCAAGATATGGAAAGAACGTATGACCATTGATGGATGGATGAATAAAGAAATACACACACACACACACACACACAATCTCCCCTGGTTTCTTGGATGTTGTATTTGCAAACCTCCATTCTCATCACTAGTCATTCATTGTCAGTTCACTCATGGTACTCTGTTGGGCATTATACCAAATTATTTAGATGTACTTGGTCTTCTAGAATCTGAGAAATATAATCCACAGAAAATAGTCACAAAATAACCAGGCCTTCTGGATTTGCATTGTTCTTACCATCTACCATCTGTTTTGGCATACATCATAGGAAAGACACAGTGTATGGTGGTGGGTGAGGCAGAGCTATCAGAATTGTATGTTTGGAGGAGGTGAGGCTGTTCAGATATAATCCAAAAAGATAAAGACTGTGCTATTCATTAGGAGAGACATCCTAAGAGTCTCCCTCATCTCCCACTGGCATTGAAAGAGACTACCCACTACACCCTCAAGAGTGAATATAAGTGAGCACTGCTTCATGAGTTCCAGGAAGATACTGTGGAAGAGATTAAGAACACCAGATCTCCATTCTCTGGGATAATCTCAGTCTTCCTTCTTCAATGTAGCTTATAGATTCATGGCCAAGATAGCAAAAATAAACACTGCAGGTGAATGGAAAAAATGTTTGCAAGAGAACACAACAGTAGCTGGATGTCTTTGTTTTACATAACAAATTAAAAGTTAATACAAGTAAATGAGACCAGCTTTCTACAGAGGCTGAGGGACAGGCACCTGCATGGTAGATGGAATCACTTCCTGTCTGTTGACCACATGCACCACACATCCCATAAACCTCTTCTAGTCCATTATCTGAAATGTATACCATTGAAGAGTCACACCTTTGAATCTGCTATAAAACACAAATTCCTTTCTGAGCAGCAACATATCAGCTAATAACTTCATTAATCAGACATTAAGAAGCTAGTTTACCTAGAAAGGACCTATGGGAATGATGGGAAAAGCAGAATTGTTCATGTATCAATATTTATTGAGAGTCTACTACTGAACACCATAGTACCAAGTGGGAATACAGTGATGAATTAATTCACTCATTCAACTCACTAATTCCCTCAGTCATTCATTCACTCATTTAACAGATATATCAGGAATTGGGATATAAATTCTGCCCTAAGAGAGACTATAATCCAGTAAAAGAAATATTATTTACACCTACAAAGCAAGAATAAATACCATTTACTTAAGAAACAAGTGGCTATGGAAGATAGTCGATTGGAGAGATTAGTATTAGATGAGGGAATCAAATATGGCTTCATGAAGAAAGCATTTAACCTGAATGTTGAAGAATGGCTAGCATATGAATATGCTAAGTGGGCAAAATGGCTGCGGAAATGTCATAAAACTGCTAATCTACTGCTGAAAGGGGCCTGCCAGCAGGGGGCAGCAGAATTCAACTAAGTGCCAGATGCTAAGGAGACTGGAAGTAGGAAAAGTGAATGAATGATGAGGTGTACAGAAAGGAAGGAGGAAATTCCAGAGGCAAATAGTATGTCTTGCCTTACCAATGTGCCTGGGGCCAGGCCTGCATTTATTTATGTCTCAGGCCTTATACTTCTGAAAGTATAATTCTGTAGATCTTGGAGATTCTCTAGCCAAAGGCCTCATTTTACTGAAAACGGAGGGGCTTGATAAATTATCCAAGGCCACAGAGCTAGTAAGTGGCTGATCTGAGACTGTAACTGAGTTGCCCTGAAATGAATGTAATGCTCTTTCGATTTGTACCAAGGCTTATCAACTTGGCTAGAAGCATCTTTCTTTCATGTGTATATGTCTACACACTAGAGTGGATGGACAAAGAGAATGACTGACTCTGAGGTCTCAGGAGAGACATGGGTTATGAGGGTTAGGAAACATAGACTTGCACATTTACACATCCTGAGAGAAGTTTCCTTTGAAAATAGGATTGAGCTAGAAACTTAAGCTACAATATTTGTCATCCATGCAATAGCTGGTCTATGAACCAGCTTCTAAGACCTTCTTAAGAGCTACCAAGGCACCTGCTTCCCACATCAATTCCCCTCTTATTACTATTGTTATAAATGAAAATGATGGGTTTACAGATGACCAAGCATTGACTTCTCAGCAGGATAAAATGGAGCCAGCCAAAAAGAAGTCACAGCCATCCACCAATTGAGTTTTCAATGAATTGAAAGCATCTCTATTCCTAGCCAGATTTTCAATTCAGAAAGACATGCTGTCTTAACAGTAAATATGAATTGTCGGGAGAGACATAAAAATGTTTTAAAGCAAGTTGCACTGGGCCTTCTTATTTATCTGTTCTGGGAAACGTCTGCCTTCATCAAAATTAAGTTTCCTCCACCCTGTAAGTCTTATTAATTTTCCTAATTCCAGACCACTCAGAGCAATGTTAAACAGGTACGATGTTAACAAATCACAGAATTAAGGAATGTTGGCAAGTATCTAAGACATATGATCTGTTTTTTAAATAAGATGCAACTAGCCCAGAGAAATAAAGTGACTTGGCCAAGATCATACACACGATAAAGATGAAAAACCAGTCCCAGAAGTAGATCGGCCTCCACACTTTTCTTACCCAACTAGGGCCTGAGGAACAAGCTTTCTTGCAGAGTGCAGGATGCTCAAGGTTCAGGCTTTAATCAGAGACGGTCTCAGCTTCCTACCTCAAGTGGGACTTCATTCTAACCTTTCCAATTTTTACCTACAAACATATTATGCTTTTCCTCCCAAGTCATGGATATGACAGAGTAACTTTTCCAGTTATGTCTAAATGAACTTTTTAAGATATTTACACAGCTTTGTGCCATTTTCTTCTATGTAATTTCCCTTTTCACTTTTAATTATCTGATCATTTTATGAGTGAATGTATTATAAGTACAGCTTCAATGACTACTCTAGAAGTAGAAACTATGGACATGTTCTACAATAGAGAATGGTAGAGTATGATCGGTTGATAAAAAATATTGCTACTAACATTATCTTAATAATTAATATTATCAATACTATACTGTGAATTAGGAAAGCTCTTAAAGATTTACTGTTAAGTGAAAAAAATCCAAGTTACAATACTGAATATAATTTGATTATACTTCATAAAACCATGCCTTTAAAAAAAAGTTAAAAATTAATTAAAATAATGGCCATTGTGTTATAGTTTGGAATTATGAGCAAATACTATTTTAAAAACTTCTAAACAGTGAACTATTTAATATATTGATACATTTTAAATTATACAACTAAAGAAATTATATATTTAAAATTTTATAGAAGAAAAACTTTTATATATCACTTGGGTAAGAGGCCAGAGGATATTATCAGCCACAGTTCCTAGACCTTGGAGTTCAAGAAATAATGGAGAGGCACCTGGGTGGCTCAGTCGGTTAAGCGTTAAGTGTCTGCCTTCAGTTCAGGTCATGATCCCAGGGTCCTGGGATTGAGCCCCGCATCGGGCTCCCTGCTCAACAGGGAGTCTGCTTCTCCCTCTCCCTCCGCCCCTCCCCCTGCTCTTGCTCTTTCATGCTCTCAAATAAAATATTTAAAAAAAGGTAATGGAGAGCTTTCACAGCACTCTACGTATGCCAACTAATCAATAAGGAAGAATGTTCTAGAAACTTGACTTTTTCATGGCTGATTCCCTGTAAATCTGGATCTGAAATGAAGTTGATTTGTGTCACTTCATTTTTATATATTATATATATTTATAAATTTAAGGCTGAAATGATGGACTGTATCCTCCTAGTTATCCTTACCTACCATTTAACAGTTTCAGAAAAGAGTACCCGAGTTTAATATCAGAGGAAAAAGAGGCAAGTTTCTTCCCAAGACATGCCTACATTTTAAAGCTCTAAATACTGCTGATATCACCATGCTTTAGAGATTCAGTATTTTATTAGAGGCAGGATAATTGAAACTTAGCAAGAAAGGTGCCAAAAAATGAGTTTTCAGAGACACTCAAAACAAACATGTTCTTATGCCACCATGACATTATTTTTTATTAAGTTTATTATTTTAATTCTAGTATAGTTAACTTAGTATTATATTACTTTCAGGTGTACAATATAGTGATTCAACAATTCTATACATTTCTCAGTGCTCATTACGGTAAGTGTACTCCTTAATTCCCATCACCTATTTAACCCATCCCCCCACCGCCCTCCTCTCTGGTAACCAGTAGTTTGTTCTCTGTAGTTAAGTCTGTTTCTTGGTTTGCCTTTTTCCCTTTGTCCATTTGTTTGGTTTCTTAAATTCCACATGAGTGAAATCATATGGTATTTGTCTTTCTCTGACATATTTCACTTAGCATTATACTCTCTAGCTCTATCCATGTCAGTGTAAATGGCAAGATTTCATTCTTTCTATGGCTGAATAATATTCCACTATATATATACATACAGACACATAATTTATACACACATATATACATATGTAAATATATACACACACCCTTATCTTCTTTATCCATTCATCTATCAATGGACACTTGGGCTGCTTCCATAGTTTGGCTATTGTAAATAATTCTACAATAAACATAGGGGTGCATGTATCCCTTTGAATTAGTGCTTTTGTATCTTGGGGGTAAATACGCAGTAGTATGATTGTTGGATCATAAGGTAGTTCTATTTTCAACTTTTTGAGGAACCTCCATACTGTCTTCCACAGTGGCTGCACCAGTTTGCATTCCCACCACCACATCCTAACCAACACCTGCTGTCTGTGTTGTTGATTTTAGCCATTCTGACAGTTGTAAGGCAATACCTCACTGTGGTTTCAATTTCCATTTCCCTGATGAGTGATAACTGAGCATCTTTTCATGTGTCTGTTTGCCACCTGGATGTCTTCTGCCTTAAAAAAAAAAAAAAAAAAAATTAAGTAATCTCTACACCCAACATGGGGCTTGAACTCATGACCCCATGATCAAGAGTCACATGCTCCTCCGACTGAGCCAGCCAGGTGCCCCAGTGTGCCCATTTTTTAATTGGATTATTTGGTTTGGGGTTGTTTAGTTTTATAAATTCTTTATATATTTTGGATACTAACCCTTTATTGAACAAGTCATTTGCAAATATCTTTTCCCATTCCATAGGTTGCCTTTTACTTTTGCTGTTTCCTTTGCTGTGCAGAAGCTTTTTATTTTGATGTAGTCACAGTTTATTTTTGCTTTTGTTTCCCACACCTCCGGAGACATACCTAGAAAAATATTGCTGTAGCCAAAGTCAGAGAAATTACTGCCTGTGCTCTCTTCTAGGACTTTTATGGTTTCAGGTCCCACAGGAAGAATTTAATCCATTTTGAGGTTCTGTGTGCATGCGTATGGTATAATAAAGTGATCCAGTTTCATTCTGTTGCATATAGCTGACCTGTTTTCCCAACAACATTTGTTGAAGAGATTGTCTTACCATTGGATACTCTTTCCTGCTTTGTCAAAGATTAGTTGAACATATAACTGTGGCTTTATTTCTGGGTTTTCTATTCTGTTCCATTGATCTATGTGTCTATTTTTGGGCCAGTACTATACTGCTTTATTACAGCTTTATAATATAACTTGAAGTCCAGAATTGTGATCCTCCAGTTTTGTTCTTCGTTTTGTTTTTGTTTTTTTGCTGTATATATCAGTAGTTTATTATTAATTTTTATTAACATATAATGTATTATTTGTTTCAGGAGTACAGGTCTGTGATCCATCAGTCTTACATAATACAGAGCTAACTGCAACACATAAACTCCCCAATGTCCATCACCCAGCCACACCATCCCTCCCACCCCCCTCCACTCCAACAACCCTCAGTTTGTTTCCTGACATTAAGAGTCTCATGGTTTGTCTCCCTCTCTGGTTTTGTCTCCCTCTCTGGTTTTGTCTTGTTTCATTTTTTCCTTGGGTTTTGAGTTTGATAAGTTCTTTATAGATTTTGGTTACTAGTCCCTTATCTGATATGTCATTTGCAAGTATCTTCTCCATTCTATCTTTTGGTTTTGTTGACTGTTTCCTTTGCTATGCAAAAGGTTTTTACCTTGATGAAGTCCCAATAGTTCATTTCTGTGGTGGTCTCCCTTCCCTTTGGAGATGTGTGCAGCAAGAAGTTGCTGCGGCCAAGATCACAAAGGTTGCTGCCTATGTTTTCCTCTAGGATTTTGATGGATTCCTGTCTCACATTTAGGTCCTTCATCCATTTTGAGTCTATTTTTGTGTATGGTGCAAGGAAATGGTCCACTTTCATCCTTCTGCATGTGGCTGTCCAGTTTTCCCAACACCATCTGTTGAAGAGACTCTTTTTTCCATTGGATATCTTTGCCAAAGATTAGTTGACCATAGAGTTGAGGGTCCATTTCTGGGGTCTCTATTCTGTTCCATTGATCTATGTGTCCGTTTTTGTGCCAGTACCATACTGTCTTGATGATGACAGTTTTGTAGTAGAGCTTAAAGTCTGGGACTGTGATGCCCCCAGCTTTGGTTTTCTTTTTCAACATTCCTGTGGCTATTCAAGGTCTTTTCTGGTTCTATACAAATTTTAGGATTATTTGTTCCAGCTCTGTGAAAAAAGTGGATGGTATTTTGATAGGGATTGCACTGAATGTATAGATTGCTCTAGGCATAGACATTTTAACAATATTTGTTCTCCCAATCCATGAGCATGGAACGTTTTTCCATTTCTTTGTGTCTTCCTCAATATCTTTCATGAGTATTCTATAGTTTTCTGAGTACAGATCCTTTGCCTCTTTGGTTAGATTTACTTGTAGGTATCTTATGGTTTTGGGTGCAACTGTAAATGAGATTGACTCCCTAATTTCTCTTTCTTCTGTCTTGTTGGTGTATAGAAATGCCACTGATTTCTGTGCATTCATTTTATATCCTGCCACATTGCTAAATTCCTGTATGAGTTCTAGCAATTTTGGGGTGGAGTAAAGATCAGAGCAGAAATCTATGAAATAGAATCCAAAAGAAAAGTAGAACAGATCAATGAAACTAGGAGTTGGTTCTCTGAAAGAATTAATAAGATCGATAATGCCCTGGCCAGACTTATCAAAGAAAAGAGAAAGGATGCAAATAAATAAAATCATAAATGAAAGAGGAGAGATCAAAACCAACACCAAAGAAATACAAACAATTATAAGAACATATTATGAGCAACTATATTCTCATGATTAGACAATCTGGAAGAAATGGCTGCATTCCTAGAGACATATAAACTACCAAAACTGAACTAAGAAGACATAGAAAACCTGAACAGACCCATAACCAGCAAGGAAATGGAAGCAGTAATCAAAAATCTCCCAAAAAACAAGAGCCCAGGGCCAGACGGCTTCCCAAGAGAATTCTACCAAACATTTAAAGAACTACTACCCATTCCTCTGAAACTGTTCCAAAAAATATAAATGGAAGGGGAACTTCCAAACTTGTTCTATGAGGCCAGCATTACCTTGATTTCAAAACCAAAGACCCCACCAAAAAGGAGAATTACAGACCTATATCCCTGATGAATACGGATGCAAAAACTCTCATCAAAATATTAGCCAATAGGACCCAACAGTACATTAAAAGGATTATTCACCACGGAAAAGTGGGATTTATTCCTGGGCTGCCAGGGTGGTTCAACATCCTCAAAATCAATCAGTGTGATACACTACATAAATAAAAGAAAGGACAAGAACCATACGATCCTCTCAATTGATGCAGAAAAAGTATTTAACAAAGTACAGCATCCTTGGAGCGCCCAGGTGGCTCAGTCATTAAGCGTCTGCCTTTGGCTCGGATCATGATCCCAGAGTCCTGGGATGGAGCCCCACCTCGAGTTTCCTGCTCAGTGGGAAGCCTGCTTCTCCCTCTCCCACTCCCCCTGCTTGTGTCCCCTCTCTTGCTGTGTCTCTCTCTGTCAAATAAATAAAATTAAAAAAAAAAAAAGTACAGCATCCTTTCCTGATTAAAACTCTTCACAGTGTAGGGATAGAGGGAGCATACCTCAATATCATAAAAGCTATATATAAAAGACCACAGTGAATATCATTTTCAATGGGGAAAAACTGAGAGCTTTTCCCCCAAGGTCAGGAACATGGCAGGGATGTCCACTACCACCAATGCTGTTAAACAGAGTACGAGAAGTCCTAGCCTCAGAAATCAGACAATAAAAAGAAATAAAATGCCTCCAAGGGGGCAGAGCAAGATGGCAGAGGAATAGGAGAACTGGATTTCCTCTGGTCTCAGGAATTCAGTTGGATAGGGATCAAACCATTCTGAACACCTACAAATTCAACAGGAGATCGAAGAAAAGAATAGCAACAACTCTCTGAACAGAAAAGCGACCACTTTCTGGAAGGTAGGACGTGCGGAGAAGTGAATCCGAGGTGATATTTGGGAGGATAGACAGCGGGGGAGGTGCCTCCGTCGTCCGCTTCTGGCAAGTGATAGAGCCGCGGAGCACAAAGTCGGAACTTTTAGAAGTCTGCTCCACTGAGGGACATTGCTACAGTGGCTAAGCTGGGGATGAAACCCTCGCGGGACAGTGTGGTCTCAGGACCTCGGGGTCACAGAAAGACGGGGGGCGCCTGAGTGCGGCAGAGCTCCCAGGTATCAGAGCAGGGAAGCCGGCTGCAGAGACCAAGCCGAGGCACGGGCTCTCAGCTCAGGGTTGCCATAAACCATGATCCGCGGCATGGTCGGGCCACTGCTCCTCCAGCAGGGACCCAACAAGTGGCAAATCCGGGGACACTCCCCTTCCTCCCCCGGGAGGAGCGGCATGGGAACGCACCGCAGGGATCTGCTGGGTTTGGAGACTCCACACCGAGTCGGGTGCCAGAGATAGAAACGTTCAGTCACCGGCCGGGTGAGCACAGAGTACAGCTGGAGACCGGGGAGATGGGAGTGACTGACTACTTTTCTCTGGGGACTCACTGAGGAGCGGGGCCCCAAGTTCTCGGCTACTCCGGGCCGGAGATTGGGAGGCCGCCATTTCACTCTCGGCCTCCAAAGCTGTACGGAAAGCGTGCAGGGAACAAAAGCTCCCGAGAGCAAACCTGAGCAGATTACTTAGCCTGGACCGGGCAAGGGCGGGGCAATTCCACCTCCGGCAAAGACATTTGGGAACCATGGCAACAGGCCTCTCCCCCAGAAGATCAGCGAGAACAGCCAGCCAAGACCAAGTTTACCCATCAATGAGAACGACAGAACTCCAACGCTAGGGGAATACTGCACATAGAATCCATGGCTTTTTTTTACCATGATTCTTTAGTCTTTCAAAGTTAAATATTTTTTAACTTTTTTTTTTGAATTTCTCTTTTCCCCTTTTTCAACCAACATCTTATCAATCCCTTTTGTAAAAAACATTTTTATTTTTCATTTTTAGAGTCATATTCTATCCCTTCATAGTAGTTACCCGAATTTTTGGCATATATATATAAGTTGTTCTCTCTTTAAAATTTTGAGATAGTTTCTTCTAACAGATCAAAATATACCCTAAATCTCTAGTGTATGTTTTTTTTCTACTCCCCTGCCTGACCACATTCTCTCCTTTTTTTCTTTTCTTTTTTAAATCCTCTTCTTTCTTTTTTCAAACAACTTATCAATTCCTTTCATAAAATTTTTTATAATTTTCATCTTTACAATCATATTCCATCCCTTCATCATATCAACCCTTATTTTTGTACATATATGTTTTTCTTTCTTTAAAATTTTGGGAGGCACTTTCTTCTAACAGACCAAAATACACCCAAAATCTAGTGTGTGGCACTGATCTATGCACCAGCCTGATCATATTTGATCATATTGTTTTTTGTTTTGTTTTGTTCTGTTTTTGTTTGTTTTGATCTTTATCTTTTTTTTTCTTTTTCCTTTTTCTCTCTTTCCCTTTCTGCTTCAGGTCTTTTCTGATTTGTTTAGAGTATATTTTCTTGGGAAGTTGTTACCCTGTTAGCATTTTGTTCTCTCATTCATCTATTCTCCTCTGGACAAAATGACAAGACAGAAAAAATCACCTCAACATAAAGAACAAGAAGTAGTACCGACTGCCAGGGACTTACTCAATACGGACATTAGTACGATGTCGGATTTGGAATTCAGAATCATCACTTTAAAGATATTAGCTGGGCTTGAAAAAAGCATGAAAGTTATTAGAGAAACCCTTTTTGGAGAAATAAAAGAACTAAAATCTAAACAAGTCAAAATCAAAAAGGCTATTAATGAGGTGCAATCAAATATGGGGGCGCAAACTGCTAGGATAAATGAGGCAGAAGAGAGAATCAGTGATATAGAAGATCAAATGATGGAAAATAAAGAAGCTGAGGAAAAGAGATAAACAACTACTGGATCACGAGAGCAGAATTCGAGAGAGAAGCGATACCATAAGACAAAACAACATTAGAATAATTGGGATCCCAGAAGAAGAAGAAAGAGAGAGAGGGGCAGAAGGTATATTGGAGCAAATTATAGCAGAGAACTTCCCTAATTTGGGGAAGGAAACAGGCATCAAAATCCAGGAGGCACAGAGAACCCCTCTCAAAATCAATAAAAATAGGTCAACACCCCGACATCTAATAGTAAAACTTACAAGTCTCAGAGACAAAGAGAAAATTCTGAAAGCAGCTTGGGAGAAGGGATATGTAACCTAAAATGGTAGAAACATTAGATTGGCAACAGACCTATCCACAGAGACCTGGCAGGCCAGAAAGGACTGGCAGGATATATTCAGAGCACTAAATGAGAAAAATATGCAGCCAAGAATACTCTATCGAGCTCGGCTGTCATTGAAAATAGAAGGAGAGATAAAAACTTCCAGAACAAACAAAAACTAAAGGAATTTGCAAACACAAAACCAGCCCTACAAGGAATACTGAAAGGGGTCCTCTAAGCAAAGAGAGAGCCTAAAAGCAACATAGACCAGAAAGGAACACAGACAATATATGGTAACAGTCACCTTACAGGCAATACAATGGCACTAAATTCATATCTTTCAATAGTCACCCCAAATGTAAATGGGCTAAATGACCCAAGCAAAAGACACAGGCTAACAGACTGGATTAAAAAATAAGACCCATCGATATGCTGTCTGCAGGAGACTCAGTTTAGACCCAAAGACACACCCAGATTGCAAGTGAGGGGGTGGAAAACCATTTACCATGCTAATGGATACCAAAAGAAAGCTGGGGTGGCAATCCTTGTATCAGACAAATTAGATTTTAAACCAAAGACTGTAATAAGAGATGAGGAAGGACATTATATCCTACTTAAAGGGTCTATCCAACAAGAAGATCTAACAATTGTAAATATCTATGCCCCTAACATGGGAGCAGCCAACTATATAAGGCAATTAATAACAAAAGCAAAGAAACACATGGACAACAATACAATAAGAGTGGAGGACTTTAACAACCCCATCACTGAAATGGACAGATCATCTAAACAAAAGATCAACAAGGAAATAAAGACTTTAAATGACACACTGGACCAAATGGACTTCACAGACATATTCAGAACATTCCACCCCAAAGCAACGGAATACACATTCTTCTCTACTGCCCAGGGAACATTCTCCAGAATAGATCACATCCTAGGTCATAAATCAGGTCTCAACCGGTACCAAAAGATTGGGATCATTCCCTGCCTATTTTCAGACCACAGTGCTTTGAAACTAGAATGCAATCACAAGAGGAAAGTCGGAAAGAACTCAAATACATGGAGGCTAAAGAGCATCCTACTAAAGAATGAATGGGTCAACCAGGAAATTAAAGAAGAATTAAAAAAATTCATGGAAACCAATGAAAATGAAAACACAACTATTCAAAATCTTTGGGATGCAGCAAAGGCAGTCCTAAGAGGAAAGTATATAGCAATACAAGACTTTCTCAAGAAACAAGAAAGGTCTCAAGTACACAACCTAACCCTACACCTAAAGGAGCTAGAGAAAGAACAGCAAATAAAGCCTAAACCCAGCAGGAGAAGAGAAATAATAAAGATCAGAGCAGAAATCAATGAAACAGGACAGTAGAACAGATCAACAAAACTAGGAGCTGGTTCTTTGAAAGAATTAACAAGATTGATAAACCCGTGGCCAGACTTATCAAAAAGAAAAATGACCCAAATCAACAAAATCATGAATGAAAGAGGAGAGATCACAACCAACACCAAAGAAATACAAACAATTATAAGAACATATTACGAGCAACTCCATGCCAGCAAATTAGATAACCTGGATGAAATGGATGCATTCCTAGAGATGTATCAACTATCAAAACTGAACCAGGAAGAAATAGAAAACCTGAACAGACCTATAACCACTAAGGAAATTGAAGCAGTCATCAAAAATCTCCCAAAAAAAGCCCAGGGCCAGATGGCTTCCCAGGGGAATTCTACCAAACATTTAAAGAAGAATTAATACTTATTCTTCTGAAACTGTTCCAAAAAATAGAAATGGAAGGAAAACTTCCAAACTCGTTTTACGAGGCCACCATTACCTTGATCCCCAAACCAGACATAGACACCATCAAAAAGGAGAATTACAGACCAATATCCCTGATGAAGATGGATGCAAAAATTCTCACCAAAATATTAGTCAATAGGATCAAACAGTACATTAAAAGGATTATTCACCACGACCAAGTGGGATTTATCCCTGGGCTGCAAGGTTGGTTCAACATCCGCAAATCAATCAATGTGATACAATACATTAACAAAAGAAAAAACAAGAATCATATGATCCTCTCAAGAGATGCAGAAAAAGCATTTGACAGGGGCGCCTGGGTGGCTCAGCCATTAAGCGTTTGCCTTCGGCTCAGGTCATGATCTCAGGGTCCTGGGATTGAGCCCCACATCAGGCTCCCTGCTCGGTGGGAAGCCTGCTTCTCCCTCTCCCACTCCCCCTGCTTGTGTTCCCTCTCTCGCTGTGTCTCTCTCTGTCAAATAAATAAATAAAATCTTTTTTAAAAAAAATAAATAAATATTTAAAAAAAGAAAAAAAAAGAAAAAGCATTTGACAAAGTACAGCATCCTTTCTTGATCAAAACTCTTCAGAGTATAGGGATAGAGGGTACATACCTCAATATCATAAAAGCCATCTATGAAAAACCTACAGCGATATCATTTTCAATGGGGAAAAACTGAGAGCTTTCCCCCTAAGGTCAGGAACACGGCAGGGATGTCCACTACCACCACTGCTATTCAACATAGTATTAGAAGTCCTAGCCACAGCAATCAGACAACAAAAAGAAATCAAAGGCATCCGAATTGGCAAAGAAGAAGTCAAACTCTCACTCCTTGCAGATGATATGATACCTTATGTGGAAAACCCCAAATACTCCACCCCAAAACTGCTAGAACTCACACAGGAATTCAGTAAAGTGGCAGGATATAAAATCAATGCACAGAAATCAGTGGCATTCCTATACACCAACAAGACAGAAGAAAGAGAAATTAAGGAGTCGATCCCATTTACAATTGCACCCAAAACCATAAGATACCTAGGAATAAATCTAACCAAAGAGGCAAAGAATCTGTACTAAGAAAACTATAAAATACTCATGAAAGAAATTGAGGAAGACACAAAGAAATGGAAAAACGTTCCATGCTCATGGATTGGAAGAACAAATATCGTGAAGATGTCTATGCTACTTAGAGCAATCTACACATTCAATGCAATCCCCATCAAAATACCATCCACTTTTTTCAGAGTGCTGGAACAAATAATCCTAAAATTTGTATAGAACCAGGAAAGACCCCGAATAGCCAGAGGAATGTTGAAAAAGAAAAGCAAAGCTGGCGGCATCACAATTCCGGACTTCAAGCTCTATTACAAAGCTGTCATCATCAAGACAGCATGGTACTGGCACAAAAACAGACACATAGATCAATGGAACAGAATAGAGAGCCCAGAAATGGACCCTCAACTCTATCGTCAACTAATCTTCGACAAAGCAGGAAAGAATGTCCTATGGAAAAAAGTCTCTTCAACAAATGGTGTTGGGAAAATTGGACAGCCACATGCAGAAGAATGAAATTGGACCATTTCCTTACACCACACACAAAAATAGACTCCAAATGGTTGGAAAGACCTCAATGTGAGACAGGAGTCCATCAAAATCCTCCAGGAGAACACAGGAAACAATGTCTTTGACCTCAGCCGCAGCAACTTCTTCCTAGAAACATTGCCAAAGGCAAGGGAAGCAAGGGCAAGAATGAACTATTGGGACTTCATCAAGATAAAAAGCTTTTGCACAGCAAAGGAAACAGTCAACAAAACCAAAAGACAACCGACAGAATGGGAGAAGATATTTGCAAATGACGTATCAGATAAAGGGCTAGTATCCAAAATGTATAAAGAACTTCACAAACTCAACACCCAAAGAACAAATAATCCAATCAAGAAATGGGCAGAAGACATGAATAGACATTTTTTCAAAGAAGACATCCAAATGGCCAACAGACATATGAAAAAGTGCTCAACATTTCTTGGCATCAGGGAAATCCAAATCAAAACCTCAATGAGATACCACCTCACACCATTCAGAATGGCTAAAATTAACAAGTCAGGAAACGACAGATGTTGGCAGGGATGCAGAGAAAGGGGAACCCTCCTCCACTGTTGGTGGGAATGCAAGCTGGTGCAGCCACTCTGGAAAACTGTATGGAGGTTCCTCAAAAAGTTGAAAATAGAGCTACCCTACGATCCAGCAATTGCACTACTGGGTATTTGCCCCAAAGATACAAATGTAGGGATCCAAAGGGGTACGTGCACCCCGATGTTTATAGCGGCAATGTCCACAATATCCAAACTGTGGAAAGTGCCAAGATGTCCACCGACAGATGAATGGATAAAGAAGATGTGGTATATATATACAATGGAATATTATGCAGCCATCAAAAGGAATGAGATCTTGCCATTTGCAACGATGTGGATGCAACTGGAGGGTATTATGCTGAGCAAAATAAGTCAAACAGAGAAAGACATGTATCATATGACCTCACTGATATGGGGAATTCTTAATCTCAGGAAACAAACTGAGGGTTGCTGGAGTGGGGGGTGGGGTGGGAGGGATGGGGTGACTGGATGATAGACACTGGGGAGGGTATGTGTTCTGGTAAGTGCTGTGAATTGTGCAAGACTGTTGAATCTCAGATCTGTACCTCTGAAACAAATAATGCAATATATGTTAAGAAAAAAAAAAGAAGAAGATAGCAGGAGGGGAAGAATGAAGGGGGAGGAAATCGGAGGGGGAGACGAACCATGAGAGACGATGGACTCTGAAAAAAAAAAAAACTGAGGGTTCTAGAAGGGAGGGGGTTGGGAGGATGGGTTAGCCTGGTGATCGGTATTAAAGAGGGCACGTTCTACATGGAGCACTGGGTGTTATGCACAAACAATGAATCATGGAACACTACATCTAAAACTAATGATGTAATGTATGGTGATTAATATAACAATAAAAATTTTTAAAGAAATAAAATGCCTCCAAATCAGCAAAGAAGTAGTCAAACTCTCCCTCTTTGCAGATGATATGATACTTTATGTGGAAAACCAAAAGACTCTATCCCAAAACTGTTCTTTTTCAAGATTGCTTTGGCTATTCGGGGTCTTTTATGGTTCCATACTAATTTTAGGATTGTTTGTTCTAGTTCTGTGAAAAATGCTGTTGGTATTTTGATAAAGATTGCATAAAACTGTGGATTACTTTGGGTAGCATAGACATCTTAATATTTGTTCTTCCAACCAATGAGCATGGACTATCTTTCCATTTCTTTGGTCAATGTTTTATAGTTATTTAGAGTACAGGTCTTTCACATCTTTGGTTAGGTTTATTTCTAGGTATCTTATTTTTGTTGCAATTGTAAATGGGATTATTTTCTTAATTTCTTTTTCTGCTGCTTCATTATTATAGTATAGAAATGCAACAGATTTCCGTACCTTGATTTTATACCCCATGAGCTTACTGAATTCATTGATCAGTTCTAGTAGTTTTTTTTGTGAAGTCTTTCAGGTTTTCTATATACACTATCATGTCATCTGCAAATAGTGAAAGCTTTACTTCTTCCTTACCAGTCTGGATGCCTTTTAGTTTTTTGTTGTCTAATGGCTATGGCTAGGACTTCCAGTACTATGTTGAATAAAAGTGATGAGAGTGGGACGCCTGGGGGGGCTCAGTCGGTTAAGCAGCTGCCTTCATCTCAGGTCATAATCCCAGGGTCCTGGGATTGAGTCCTGCATTGGGCTCCTTTCTCAGCAGGGAGCCTGCTTCTCTCTCTGCCTGGCAATCCCTTTGCTTGTGCTCACGTGTACGCACGTGCTCTCAAATAAATAAAACCTTAAAACAAAAGAAAGTGGTGAGAGTGGACATCCTTGTCTTGTTCCTAACCTTAGGGGAAAAGCTCTCAGTTTTTCTCCATTAAGGATTATGCTTGCTGTGGGTTTTTCATCTAAGGCCTTTATTATGTTGATATATGTTCCCGCTAAACCTATTTTGTTGAAGGTTTTTATCATGAATGGATGTTGTATTTTGTCAAATGGTTTTCTGTATCTATTGAAATGAACATATCGTTTTTACCCTTTCTCTTGTTGAAGTGATGTATCATGTTGATTTCTGAATACTGACCCACCCTTGCATCCTAGGACTAAATCCCACTTGGTCATGGTGAAGTTCTTCTTTTTTTTTTAATGTATTGTTGGATTTGGTTTGCTAGTATTTTATTGAGAATTTCTGCATCTATGTTCATCAGAGATACTGGCCTGTAGTTCTTTTTTTTGTGATGTTTTTATCTTTGGTATCAGAGTAATGCTGGCCTCATAGAATGAATTTAGAAGTTTTCTTTCCTCTTCTATATTTTGGAATATTTTGAAAAGAATAGGTATTAGCTCTCTAAATGTTTGGTAGAATTCACCTGTGAAGCCGTCTGGCCCTGGACTTTTGTTTGTTGGGAGTTTTTGGATTACTGATTCAGTTTCATTGTTGGTCATCAGTCTTCAAACTTTGTACTTCTTGCTTCAGTTTTGGTATATTATATGTTTCTAGGAATTTATTTCTTCTAAGTTGTCCAATTTGCTGGCACATAATTTTTCATAATATTCTCTTACAAATGTCTGTATTTGTCATGTTGGTTGTTATTTCTACTCTTTCATTTGTGACTCTGAGTCCTCTTTTTTTTTTTTTTAAGTGAGTCTGGCCAGGGGGTCATCAATTTTATATTTTCAAAGAACCAGCTACTGGTTTCATTGATCTATTATATTTTTTAGATGTCTATCAAATCAGAGAATCAACTCTTCATTAGAGTTTTTAGAAAAAGAAGATTAGGTAGGTATAGAAAAAATTACAGAGTATGCTCTTTCAGGTATGAGCCAAGCTTTGTATTAAGAGTTTGGGGCCTGTATACTAGAAGGCCACGTACAAAATACTCAGTATTAATCAGTATTTATAGATTTTTTTTTTTAATTCATGAGAGACAGAGCAAGAGAGAAAGGCAGAGGGAGAAGCAGGGCCCCAAGGAGCAGGGAGCCCGATGCGGGACTCGATCCCAGGACCCTGAGATCATGACCTGAGCCGAAGGCAGACGCTTAACCATCTGAGCCACCCAGGCGCCCAATCAGTATTTATTCAGTTCATGAAATTCCTTAATGAAATAAAAAAGATAAATTTACAGTATTTTAAATTTCTATGTTTTACAAAAGTTTACGAAGTATTATATGTACCCTCCCCCCCCCTTTTTTTTTAACAAACAGCTTTTACAGTGAGTGAAGCTGAGATTATTATTCCCATCTTACAGATGGAGAATCTAAGGCTCAGAGAGGTTTGGCTTGGCCAAGATTACTCAAAGGGCAAGAATCCAAAACCAAGTCTTCAGACTTAATCTAGTGCTTTCCCTCTACTGCCTCTTCCAGGCTAATTTGATTAGGCTTTGCCTAATGGCAGAAAACTGAACTTGATGCCCTCTCACAGTCCTCTTCAGGCCAAAAAATCTTAAGAGGTTGGTAGTAAGATGAAAGTAGTATTTAATAAAATATGCAAAGTTTTAATAGTATGATACTAATGAATTACAAATTCATTAGTAAGAAAAACTATTCCATCCATTGGATAGATTTCTTAATAACATACTAAAGCATATTATGCACCATCATCAGTAACTGTTAGAGAAAGAATAAAGAACAGAAGGTTAGGACAGATGTTCATTAAGTAGACATAAAAGCTATTGATCTAGGGGCACCTGGGTGGCTCAGTCGGTTGAGTGTCCAACTCTGGATCTCAGCTTTGGTTATGATATCAGGGTCCTAGGATCAAGCCCCACATCAGGTTCTGTGATTGGCAGGGAGTCTGCTTGGGATTCTCTCTCTCCTTCTCCTCTGCCCCTCCCCCACCCACTCATGCATGTACTCTCTCTCTCAAATAAATCTTTAAAAAAAAGTTATTGATCTAATCAGCAAATCTATAAGAAAGGCTGTCCTTTGGGGTGCCTGGGTGGCTTGATCGGTTAGGTGTCTGCCTTTGGCTCAGGTCATGATCCCAGGGTCCTGGAATCGAGCCCCATGTCAGGCTCCTTGCTCAGTGGGGAGTTTGCTTCTCCCTCTCCCTCTGCCTCATACTCCCCCTGCTTGTGTTCATTCTCTCTCTGTCAAATAAATAAAGAAAATCTTAAAAAAAAAAAAAGGCTGTCCTTCACCTGGGTTTGCAGTTAGTTATAAACTATGATTGCCTCATCACTCATGCTCATTAGGGAAGCTAGTATGCAAAGAGGATCACTTTCTAGGATACAGAATAAGCCAAAAACAATAATACAAGAATGCGAGTATATGGAAAATTAAATTTCTCAGGTAATCAAAGAAATAAAAATTAAAGTAAGATACCATGGTTTATCTATGAACCTGCAAAACAATTTCTTTTAACACTTAGTGTTAGTGGAGTACGCTGAAACAATCTCCCATAGTCCTAGAGGAAATATAATTGGAGTCAGCCTTTTGGAGGCATTCTGAAGTTGTTTATTAAAAATGTATATATTTAACTAATTTAACTTACATTAAATTATCCTAAAAAATTCACAAACAGAAGTGTAATGTGCAAAAATGAACATTTTATGAAGGCAAAAACCAGCAAGATATCATTTAACAAAAGGAATTCATTAATAAATTCTCAGACATCCATATAAAACTATACTCTTCAGTCCTTAATAATTCATGTTCTTAGGGGTACCTCGGTGACTCAGTCACTTAAGCATCAGACTCTTGATTTTGGCTCAGGTCATAATCGCAGGGTGGTAAGATGGAGCCCCATGTCAGGCTCTGCATTCAGGAGGGAGTCTGCTTGAGATTCGCTCTCTCCCTCTGCCTCTTTCCCTCCCCTGCTCATGTTCTCTCTCTCCCTCTAAAATAAATAAATCTTTAAAAAAAATTCATATTCTCAGAGAATATCTAATGCCACAATAAATTATAATGTAAGAAAAAAGGCAGGGCATATATTCTTAAAGTATGATCCCAAATTTTTTTAAATTTTATTATGTAATGTTAGTCACCATATATCATTAGTTTTTCATGTACTGATACATGATTCATTTTTTTCGTATAACATCCAGTGTTCCATGTAGTATGTGCCCTCCTTAATACCCAACACCAGGCTAACCCATCCTCCCACCCCCTCCCCTCTAAAACCCTCAGTTTGTTTCTCAGAGTCCATAGTCTCTCATGGTTCATCTCTCCCTCCGATTTCCCCATCTTCATTTTTCCCTTCCTTCTCCTAATGACCTCCATGCTATTCCTTATGTTCCACAAATAAGTGAAACCATATGATAATTGACTTTCTCTGCCTGACTTATTTCACTTAGCATAATCTCCTCCAGTCCCATCCATGTTGATGTAAAAGTTGGCTATTTATCCTTTCTGATGGCTGAGTAATATTCCATTGTATATATGGACCATATCTTCTTTATCCATTCATGTGTTGAAGGGCATCTCGGCTCTTTCCACAGTTTGGCTATTGCAGACATTGCTGCTATGAACATTGGGGTGCATATGGCCCTTCTTTTCACTACATCTGTGTCTTTGGGGTAAATACCCAGGAGTGCGATTACTGGGTCATAGGGTAGCTTTATTTTTAATTTTTTTGAGGCACCTCCACACTGTTTTCCAAAGTGGCTGTACCAACTTACATTCCCACCAACAGTGTAAGAGGGTTCCCCTTTCTCCACAATCTCTCCAACATCTGTTGTTTCTTGCCTTGTCAATTTTTGCCATTCTAACTGGTGTAAGGTGATATCTCAATGTGGTTTTGATTTGAATTTCTCTGATGGCTAATGATGATGAACATTTTTTCATGTGTCTGTTAGCCATTTGTATGTCTTCTTCAGAGAAGTGTCTTTTCATGTCTTCTGCCCATTTTTTGACTTGATTATTTGTTTTTTGGGTGTTGAGTTTGAGAAGTTCTTTATAGATCTTGGAAATCAGCCCTTTGTCTGTACCGTCATTTGCAAATATCTTCTCCCATTCTGTGGGTTGCCTCTTTGCTTTGTTGACTGTTTCCTTCGCTGTGCAGAAGCTTTTTATCTTGATGAAGTCCCAAAAGTTCATTTTTGCTTTTGTTTACTAGCCTTTGAATATGAATCTTGAAAAAGCTGCTGTGGGCAATGTCAAAGAGGTTACTGCCTATGTTCTCCTCTAGGATTTTGATGGATTCCTGTCTCACATTGAGGTCTTTCATCCATTTTGAGTTTATCTTTGTGTATGGTGTTAGAGAATGGTCGAGTTTCATTCTTCTGTATATAGGTGTCCAATTTTCCCAGCACCATTTATTGAAGAGACTGTCTTTATTCCATTGCATATTTTTTCCTGCTTTGTCGAAGATTAGTTGGCCATACTTAAGGGTCCATATCTGGGTTCTCTAATCTGTTCCATTGGTCTATACGTCTGTTTTTGTGCCAGTACCATGCTGTCTTGATGATCACTGCTTTGTAATACAGCTCGAAATTGGGCAACGTGATGCCCCCAGCTTTGTTTTTCTTTTTCAACATTTCCTTGGTGATTCGGGGTCTTTTCTGATTCCATACAAATTTTATGTTTGTTCCAGCACTTTGAAAAATGTCATTGGAATTTTGATTGGGATGGCATTGAAGGTATAGATTGCTCTGGGTAGCATAGACATTTTAACAATGTTTATTCTTCCGATCCATGAGCATGGAATAATTTTCCATCTTTTTGTGTCTTCCTGAATTTCTTTCATGAGGGTTCTGTAGTTCCTAGAGTATAGACCATTTACCTTTGGTTAGGTTTATTCCGAGGTATCTTATGGTTTTTGGTGCTACTGTAAATGGAATCGTTTCTCTAATTTCTCTTTCTACAGTTGCGCTGTTAGTGTATAAGAAAGCAACTGATTTCTGTGCATTGATTTTGTATCCTGCCACATTACTGAATTGCTGGATGAGTTGCAGTAATTCGGGGGTGGAGTCTTTTGGGTTTTCCACATAAAGTATCATGTCATTTGCAAAAAGAGAGAGTTTGACTTCTTCTTTGCCAATTTGAATACCTTTTATTTCTTTTTGTTGTCTGATTGCTGTTGCTAGGACTTCTAGTACTATGTTGAACAATAGTGGCGAGAGTGGGCACCCTTGACGTGTTCCTGATCTTAAGGGAAAGGCTCTCACCTTTTCCCCATTGAGGATGATATTCGCTGTGGGATTTTCATAGATGGATTTTATGAACTTGAGGAATGTTCCCTCTATCCCTATACTCTGGAGAGTTTTAATCAGGAAAGGATGTTGTATTTTGTCAAATGCTTTTTCTGTATCAATTGAGAGGACCATATGGTTCTTCTCTCTCCTCTTATTAATGTGTTCTATCACATTGATTGATTTGCAAATGTTGAACCACCCTTGCATACCAGGGATAAATCCCACTTGGTCGTGGTGGATGATCCTTTTAATGTATTGTTGGATCCTATTAGCTAGGATTTTGGAATCCATATTCATCAAGGGTATCGGTCTGAAATTCTCCTTTTTGATGGGGTCTTTGCCTGGCTTGGGGATTAAGGTAATGCTTGCCTCATAGAATGAGTCTGGAAGCTTTCATTCTGTTTCTATTTTTTGAAACAGCTTCAGGACAATAGGTATTATTTCTTCTATGAATGTTTGGTAGAGTTCCCCAGGGAATTCATCAGGCCCTGGACTCTTTTTTGGGGGGGGAGGTTTTAATCACTGCTTCATTCTTGTTACTGGTTATTGGCCTATTCAGGTTGTCAATTCCTTCTTGTTTCAGTCTTGGCAGTTTATAGGTTTCCAGAAAGGCATCCATTTCATCCAGGTTGCTCAATTTGTTGGCATATAGCTGTCGATAATAATTTCTAATAATTGTTTCTATTTCCTTGGTGTTAGTCATGATCTCTCCCCTTTCATTTGCAATTTTATTAATTTGGGTCCTTTCTAATTTCTTTTGGATACGTCTGGCCAGTGGTTTATCGATCTTATTAATTGTTTCAAAGAACCACTTATAGTTTCATTGATCTGATCTCCTGTGTTTCTGGTTTTTAATTCACTGATCTCTGCTCTAATCTTAATTATTTCTCTTCTAATGCATGGCTTAGGCATCGTTTGTTGCTTTTTCTCTAGTTCTTTAAGGTGTAAAGTTAGTTGGTGAATTCAGGATATTTCTATTTTTTTGAGCAAGGCTTGGATATATTTCCCCCTTAGGACCTCCTTTGCAGTATCCCATAGGTTTTGGACCGATGTGTTTTCGTTCTCATTGGTTTCCATGAATTGTTTAAATTCTTCTTTCATTTCCTGGTTGACCATACATTCTTGAGCAGAGTGGTCTTTAGCTTCCAAGTGTTTGAATTTCTGCCAAATTTTTTTGTGATTGAGTTCCAGTTTTAAAGCATTATGCCCTGAGAATATGCAGGGAATAATCTCAATCTTTTGGTATCGGTTGAGACCTGATTTGTGACCCAGTATAGGGTCTCTTCTGGAGCAAGTTCCATGTGTGCTCGAGAAGAATGAGTATTCTGTTGTTTTAGGGTAGAATGTTCTGTATATATCTGTGAGGTCCAGCTGGTCCAGTGTGTCATTCAAAGCTTTTGTTTCTTTGTGATTTTCTGCTTAGATGATCTCTCTATTGCTGAGAGTGGAGTACTGAAGTCTCCTACAATTAACATATTGTTATCAATATGACTGTTTTGGTTAACAGTTGGCTTATGTAGATGGCTGCTCCCATGTTGGGGGTGTAGATATTTACAATTGTTAGATCTTCTTGTTGGATAGACCCTTTAAGAATGATAGAGTGTCCTTCAGTGTCTCTAATTACAGACTTGAGTTTAAAATCTAATTTGTCTGATATAAGAATGGCTACCCCAGCTTTCTTTTGAGGTCCGCTGGCATGGAAGATGGATCTCCATCCCTTCACTTTCAGTCTGGATGTATCTTTAGGTTCAAAATGAGTCTCTTGTAGACAGCATATGAATGGGTCCTTTTTATCCAATCTGCAACCCTGTGCTGTTTTATGAGAGCATTTAGGCCATTCACATTGAGAGTGATTATTTTATTATATTGAAGACCTTGTTTTTATAGATTGTCCCTGTAAATTTCTGTTGTATATCATTCTTGGGGTCTTTCTCCTTTTATAGAACCCCCCTTAATATTTCTTGCAGGGCCGGCTTAGTGGTCACATATTCTTTCAGTTTCTGCCAGTCGTGGAAGCTCTGCATCTCTCCATCCATTCTAAATGACAGCCTTGCCGGATAAAGTATTCTTGGCTGCATGTTCTTCTCATTTAGTACCCTGAATATGTCTTGCCAGCCCTTTCTGGCTTGCCAGGTCTCTGTGGATAGGTCTGACGTTATTCTGATGTTCCTCCCTCTGTATGTAGGGAATCTCTTCTCCCTAACTGCCCTTAAGATGGTTTCCTTGGTTCTAAGATTTGCGAGTTTTACTATTAAATGCCAGGGTACTGGCCTATTTTTCTTTATCTTGGGAGGGGTCCTGTCTGGCTCTAGGACTCAAATGTTTGTTTCATTCCCCAGATTAGGGAAGTTCTCAGCTATGATTTGCTCAGCTATATCTTCTAGTCCTCTCTCTCTCTCTCTCTCTCTCTCTCTCCACCCCCTCAGGGATCCCAATAATTCTGACACTGGAATGTTCCATGGTGTCACATTTCTCTGATTCTATTTTCATGGATTTGAGTTGTTTTTCCCTGGCCTCCTCTTTTCCCTTCTTGTCTATTAATTGTTCTTCTAAATCACTAATTCATTCTTCTGCCTTGCTTGCCCTGTTAGATTAACTAGATTAAACTGGATCTCATTGATAGCATTTTTAAGTTCTGCCAGTTCAGCTTTCATTTCTGCCCTTAGAGACTCTATGTTGCCATTAATCGATTTCTCCATTCTAGCTATCATCTTCACAATTGCTAGCCTGAATTCCATCCCCAACATCTTGGTTATATCTGTATCCATTTGTAAATCTGTGGCAGAAGCCACAGTCTCTGAGTCTTTCCTATTTTGGGGGTTCCTCCTCCTAGTCATTTTGTTGAGGGGTGGTTGAGGGAATGTATAGAGTCCAAATTATTGACCAGAACCCAAGCAAGATGCACCTGTTTTATAGGGACCTTAGGGTTGCTGGCCTCTTGTTCTCCCAGCCTCTTCTGGGGGAGGGCCCTGCTATGCAGTTACTCAAGCAACCCTGTTTGGGCAGAGCTACCCTGCCCCCTTTGGCGGGGATGGGCTCAGTGGAAACCATTTTGGGGGGCTTTTGTTCTCTGGTGGCTTTCCCTGGCAGCTTTCCACGTCTCTTCCAAGAGTCAGAGCAGAAGAGATCATTTTCAACCCTCTGCCTCAGAGCAGAGAGATCACAGTCTGTTCTTCAGTGAGCTCTCCAGGCCACACTATCTCTGTTTCTGTCTGCGCTGCCATAAGCTGCAGCGTCCTGAGTTGTGCGCCCCTCAGCAGCACTCCCAGTCCTTGCCTCCAGGTTGGGGCACATCTCTGCCCTTTGCGTTCTAAAACCACCAGCCGCCCCCAGTTCGCACGCGCAGCCCCACCGCTCCGGGTTTCCATCCAGGGGCACTGCTCTAAAGCCCTTTCCCTGTCACTACCAGTCTGCAAGTCTGTGCCTGGTCCCCAGCGCAGCAGGCTATCCCTCACTGGCAGTGTAGGATCCCAAGGGCTTGGCTCCCTCCCCCTTCTGTTTTTCCTCCGATATCTGCCCTCAGAATTGCGGCTCCCCAATTCATATACCGAAACCAACCGCCTGCCATATTCTGTTTGTAGAGTTCCAGATCTATCTACTTACATCTCAGGCTGATTTCGTGGGTGTTCAGAGTGGTCTGATAGATATCCAGCTCAATGCCGGGACCAGTTGGAATAGAGTCCTCTACTCCTCCACCATACTTTTTCAAGTATGACTGCATTTTTAAAAAATCAAAAATATGTACCTATTTGCGTGTAAATTATACCGGAAGGAAAAACTCCAAACTGTTAACCAATGGATTTTTCTTGATGCTGACTGCAGAGAAGATTGCTTTATCTCACTGTTACAATGAAATTTTGGAACTTCTTATAGTATCAATATGAGAATAGTAGTATATTGACTTCTTAAGCTTTTTTTGGTGAGTATATATTTTAAATGGTGGGAAATGACTTACTGATGAATACTGACGGCTTTGCCCCAAAGTCATCCTGCCCAGAGCTGACATGGACCTCAAGCCCCTATATACTGGACCCCAACAAGACAGCAGCTATGTGATATTTCATTTTAAAATTAAGTCTGGGGAAAAGACTCTCCTGAAGAATTGTTATATTTATCAAGCAATGAGAATTTTACCACTGCCTTGAGTGGCTGGAGAGTTCAGAAATGCTAATAACCTTTTGCATGGCTCCAGGTGCTTTACAAGGATTTTAGGAAAGTGGGGGTTGGTTTGTTTTGTTTTAAATGGGATAGAATACAGATCCCAGAATCTACATGTCCAAAGGCAATGATCTCCCTCTGGGGTAATGAATGTCTCATTTTGTAATTAGGCACTTGCTGTAAGTGCTCCAGGGTTTCACTAACGTGCCTGTAAGACCCACTCTTCACCTTCTTCCATGCCTACCACATTCTTCATCTTTGCTGGTCTCATTTTAATTTGCTGCTTACGCTTAACCTACAAAGCTGGCAAAGTCTGAGCTTGCTTTAAATTCATTAGTTGAGCCTTTCATTTTTGTGTAGTTTAGTTTTAGAACTGTACATATAGACCAGGTACGAAACTGACATTTGATTGAACCTGGAATGTTTGCCAAATGCTAGTATGTAACCAGCCAACAAATCTGTTTGCAGTCTATTCAAGATAGTCAGACCTACTTTTAGCAGGTCAGCTTATGAATGAACAAGATTGCCAACCAGACCACTGGCAATCTTTCCAAAGAGTGTCAGGAAATGAGAGCTCGCCTGCACCTCTGAACCATGTGGCCTGGTACAAATCTGGGATTAAGGAAGGTAGATATTCATCAAACCAGCCTCTTTGTGGGTCCTGAGGTTCTTTCCTCTCCTTGTCAAGTTCACTGCCTACTCAGTCACTACCCCTATGAAATGATGACCTATATTGGTGTTACTGAACTTACCAGACCATACAGCATGGTAAGAGTCCACAAGGCACATTCAGATTAAAGTGGACAAAAAAAGCGGTA
The DNA here is from genome assembly GCF_029215605.1 of Mirounga angustirostris. Taxonomy (NCBI): domain Eukaryota; kingdom Metazoa; phylum Chordata; class Mammalia; order Carnivora; family Phocidae; genus Mirounga; species Mirounga angustirostris. Next base: position 126,453,543 of record NW_026991709.1, read on the forward strand.
AAAAATGAATTACGCCAGAAATATAAGATTCATATGCACATTTCCTTTAAAAAAATAAAAATCTATTTTCAATAAAAAATTTAAAATATAATGATTGTCAAAATCATAGAAAAAGTATAGAACATGAACTGGCAAGTTGACCAGACAATGACATCATTCTGATGAGGACCCTCCCATGCATGAATGTGCATGGTGACCAGGGCTACATTCATAGGATGGTTCTTTACTACATTTATGGCCATGGCACAGACAATCTTAATGACAGAGTAAGCTTCCCTCATTGGTTGCAAACAGCAATGTCAAGGACTGTCAATGCCACAGCTTCATGATTCTTGGAGTCAGTCTAGTAAGCAGCTATTGAAATGTCTATTATCAATCAGAAATGTTCTTAAAAAGTTATTCATGTTAATATTTATTCCAAGTCAAACGTTCAAATACAGTGTGAATATACTGTTTGGCACCATAAGTCATGCAAAAGTTCTTCTTTGTGTGATGAACTGCTACTGCAGATCTATGAAAATCTATTAGAATTAGTGTAGGAGGGAAACATAGTGGTCTAAGCCTTTCTACTCAAAAAGGCAGACCCAGCAGCAATCTATCTCCACCAATTACCCAATTCTCAGCATTGCCCCACTGCTACTACCCTGCAGGCCCTTCCAAGGCTAATCTGAGAACATCACCTTCACTAGAACACTTTCTCACCTCCAAACCCCTTAGGCAGCATTTATTGTCACCTATGACCTATAACAAACCCTTCTCAATTTACCACCGTTACTTCTTTGTCTTATCTTTCCCCTCCAGCCTAATTTTCCTACTCAGTTCCTTCAAATACATGCTGCACTTTGTTCATACCTTGGCCTCCTCCAAAGCCTTCCTCTCTGCTCTTAGGAAGCCTCTCTTTTGTGAAGGTCCAGCATAAGACTTTCATATTCTATCATCTCTGTGAGGCCTTTCCTGCCCTCTGACAACCTTGCAGCACATGCTGTCTGTCTCAGAGCACCCTTCTCAGATCCCTTGCATCTGTTACAGTCCAACAAGACTAGAGATATCTCAAGAGCAAAGGACCATGGCCATCCTTCTGCCTCAAAGGCCTACCATGGGCTAAAACACTTGAGCCCTGATTGAGAAAGAAAACACTAAAGTCAACTTCAACACTCTAATAACAATCTTTCTCTCTTCATCAAATACCAAAATTATGATATTTATCTGCAGTTCTCTGAAAGTTCTCTATTGAGAGTGGGCTCTCTCCTTCTAACAAAGGTATTATTTCTCAAAGACACCAACTAGTTGGGACCTCAACTCTGATGACAAAATAGTTAATGACCTGACCTGCTAGATGATGGCTAGGCAAAACAAAACAGCAAACCCAAGGCTCTTTTCCAGTTGCCACAACACATGGTAGATGGATGACAATGCTGAGTGCTCGGGTGCCAAGGAGGAAAAATAGACATGCTCCTTGTTCTCAAAGTATGTGTAGTCTTGTTAAAGAGATAAGATCCAGAGCAAGCTAACCAGCAATGCCAGGGACTACAAGAAGTGTGGACCTGAAACAACCAATCTTAATGACAGAAGAAAGTTTCTCTCACCTGGTTCCAAAAAGCAAGGTCAAGAGCTAACTGTCATAATGCCATAGCTTTATGACATCTCTTAAAGACCAGCAACCAACCAAACAAAAAACTACTCAAATAAAAACAAACAAGAACAGAAAGAAAAAAAAAAGACATTTCCTTGGTTAACTTCAAGTTAGTGACTAATCTCCCAGACCAGGGCTGGGCAACAGAGCAAGTTGCAACCTCCTATAGTTACAAGGCATGGAGCATAGGAGACAGTTATTAGAAGATTTATCCTGCAGGGTTACCAGATCCAAACTGGGAACTAGAGAGATGAGTCAATGTGGGATGGTAAAATATGAATCAATATTCAGAACTCATCAAGCTTTCTATCCAACCCAGAGACCTAGAGAATTGAGGAGCAGGTGAAGAAGTTGGATTCATAGCCAAAGCATGTGACAAGGGAGGAGTCCAGAGAAGAAGAAGACCAGAGTGAGTCATCAACGTCAGCATCAGAACTGTACCCGGCAGCCGGTGACTGCCCCTGTATCAGCCAAACAGCACCAAGATCCTAAAGTTGAATGTTTCTCCTCAGGGATTCCTGACATTCCAAATTTCCTTTTACAACTGGGAGTTTAAGCTTTCTGGGACGAGTACAAGGATTTTACACATCTGCATTTTTCCTAGTCATTTTGTGATTTAAAAACTGCAAAGCGGGCCAGTCTTTCCACAGACATAGAAGTGAGCCCAAACTACACTGTAGTGGACAATGAGATCTCCCTTATGCTAACAAGATCTTTGCTGGATCTGGGCCAACTTAATTTAGCTATGAAATGACATCTCTCCTCCCCATGTGTGACTTCTGGTGGTGGAAACTGCTACAGAATTATCCACACTGCAAAATCAGGACTGTCCTGACCTACCAGAGAGTGTACCTCATCCAACTGAGGAAGACGAGACCTGTTTCATATGGATGATGTCCAAAAGAATGCTCATCTAATACTTCATTAAACTTCATTAAACTGTTCATTTTAGGCAGTTTTTGTAGTTGTGTTATATTTAATAAAGCTTAGAGAAATGAGGCAGACATATCCTGCATGTGTAAATACAATACAAGGTAGAAGGAATTCAACAACTACTGAACACTTGCTGTGCCTCAGGTCCCGTACTCGTACTATGTAGAATTTGTCATTACCTCCTCACTTTCAACTTATAAGAGTAGTTTTGCTTTGCTTTACAGACTGGAGGGGGAACCTCAAATGCTACAAAAACTTAGTAAGAAAAGAGCTAAAGTGACTCCAGATAGGTCTGACTTTGAAGTAAATAGCTCCTTGTACCTCTAGCCAACAGTAGAGAGGCCAGGGCGGAGTGGAGGGAGAGCCTTTTGATTATGTAGTAAAGAAGACCATGGAGGACAGAGAACACTGAATATGCCATCCCTTTCACCACTCTCTGGGCAGGATCAGTATCTGAAAATTCTTTCCATTTCTTTTCATGTGAAATGTCCTTAGTAAGCAATTATCAGTGTATTTGTTCTCTTCTCTCAGCACAAAGGGAAATGAGTCAAAAAGTTGAGAGAAAAGATTAAGTTAGTAAACCCTTGATTTAGACAACTTATAAATTCCATTTCCCAAATAAGTTTCCACTCTAAAAATATTGCTCTTGAAGGCCGAAATTCTATTTTTAAAAATCGCAACTCACACAGTGATCTAAATAATGGCTTTCAAATTTCTCAAAGAGTTCTAAAATCCATATACTCTAAACTGCTCTTTCCATGTTTACACACACACACACACACACACACACACTACCAAAAAAAAAAATGTGGCAAGAACATACGACATCTTTTGGGGATATCTTATTGTCATAGAAAGCAAGAAGACTCAAAGACTAATGGGATTATATCAAAAAGACACAGGAACCAGGGGTGCCCGGGTGGCTCAGTCTGTTAAGTATCCGGCTCTTGGTTTTGGTTCAAGGTCATGATCTCATGGGTCACAGGATTGATCCCTGTGTGTGGCTCCAAGCTCAGCATGGAGTCTGCTTGAAGATTCTCTCCCTCTGCCGCCCCTCCCCGACCCACCCTGTACACACACACTCTCTCGCTCTTAAAAAAAAAAAAAAGACAGGAACGGATTAAAGAGGCTTCCAGTGGCCAAATTTGGTCAAAAAAGAATGATTATAATTGACTGTAATATAGTAAATAAAAATCCATGAGTATACAGTAACTCGCATTAAAAAAGAAAAAGGGAAATCCTTATAACTCATATTCCCATCTCTTGTTGCAGCCTCTGATTTGATAATCAGTGATGTGTTTGTGCTCCTTTCAGACTGAATTTTTGCTCTGTATATGCTTTTTCTGTTATAAAAGTAAAATAACATGAATAGCACTACAGTGTGCAATGCCTTTGATGGCAGAGAAAGAAATTATCCTTGAGACATCTTTTTTTAAGGCTATAAGGTGGAAGAAATGAAAAAAAAAAAGAAATGAAAACAATTCATTTAATACTTAGAGTTTCATATAAGGCAGGAGATTTTCCCCAATTTTACACTGACTTTTGCACCATGTCTTGAATGGGCTGTATTCTGTTTGCAAAGTTCAGTAATTTGTAGAATTAAGATTTTAAAAAATTAAACATTCCTGAAGGGAAGAAGATAGTAAAAGAAGAGTCAATATTAACAAAAGCTGAAAGGTAGAATACTGATATCATGAGGACTCTAGGTGCTTCTAGCAGTGGAGACAGCTGAGTGGCACAAATGAAACACACCAGGCTCAAGTCAGGGTTCCTGCATATGAGCCTCAACCCTGCCACACACTAGCTGTGTGTCCTGGAGAAGCCCTTTACCCCTTGCATTATTGTTTCTTTAATAAACGAGTTGGCCTCCATGACCTTCACACCTACTCTATGAACTCATGAATGTCTGAACTTGTATTTCCCTTGTGCTGTTATGCCCTTGGGTGAATTAACTTCCCTGTGCCTCAGGTTCCTCATCTGTAAAATAGGGATGTTAACAGTCCCTGTACCTTGTTTGGCTGCTGTGAGAATGAAATACTATAGGTAAAGTATAATATTGGAACAGTGCCTGGAACGTAGTAAGCATGCCAAACTGTTTACTATCATCCTTAAAATAAAAAAAAAAAAGAAATAATAATTGCAATTTGTCATCCATCCAAAAGCTTCTCCAAAAGCTAATAATCCTTCAAAGAGCAGCTCTGATGCCTTCATCATTCTGACAGGAATTGCCTCTACCTGCCTCCCTTGTTCTCTATGATACAGTCTTGTGATAGCTCCTGGATGTCTACACCATTTTAGAATAAGGTAACTTCACAGCATCCTGCTCCAAACCATAATGTAAGGCCATGTCTTCTCTGGAGTGGGGAGAAAAGGAAAGAGTGGCTAAAACAGGTCTAATAGATTGATCTTTTCAGCGAAAGTAAAAAGAGAGTAAGCAAAGGGAAACCAAGCATTAGAAGAAAAACCAACCTGACCAGAGAGTCTAGCATTCATGACTCAGATAGGCAGGTCTGGTTATAAGACTGATAGAATGCAGGTAAAACCTGAAGCTGGGTACATGCAGTTCGTGATACTGTTCTCTTTGTTTTTTAAAAAAAAAAATACTAATAATTTTCAACTGATAATCTATGAAGTGTTTAAAAATCTAATAGTTGAAAAAAAAATCTTATTCTCCATGATACATGTGTAGATGACAGAAAGTTTCCTGGTTGAAGAGTAATCTATCAAATGCCTTTTCTATGATCCATTAACCATGTCAAGAGCTAAAATTTTATTTATTTAGGAAGGTCCTAACCATGAACATAAAGGGAGCATGAAGTTCGTCGTATTACTTCATGTCCCCCTTTTACATTACTTCAGGACTTGCCCCTATGGAAGGTAAGAAGGGAAAGCAATAGAGTCAAGGTAAAAAAATAAATAAACCTTCATCTCCTAATTACTCATCTACCCTTTCCCTCTGAAAGTCTCTTAATAAAATGCAAAATGTGGTCATTTTCTAAAATTACATATTCTTTTATAACAAGTCCAGAAATACCACTGCCTTTGGAATACCCTCTGGGTTAGAACTCTCTAAAAATAAAACATTACTTTAGGGACATGAAAAGAAACAATGCCCAAAGAACATGACACCACAAGGGAAATTAGACAAAACAAAGAATTATGGAATATACTTTTGGCAAAGATGTCCCTTTTTAGTCCACAGTGCTCATAACTGGGTAGGTGTGGGACAGTATTAAGCTAGGAGGAGAAGGTAAATAATGCCTGAAGGTTAAAGGGGAAAATACCTAAAAAGGACCACAATTACTCACTCAAAGGTCTATTCCAGCTTAACAGTCCATGAGGTACATATCAATGACATTCTCACCTGTCTCAGTCCAGTCATTCAATAGATGTACTGAACTCTCAGTATGTGTGAGGTATTGGAGGCAGAGGGTAATGAGGAGAAACAGTGCACAAGCGCCCCAACAATGTGCAAAGTATGAAGGGATTACACAGGTAACAACTAGTCCAGGTTAAGGATGGAACCGGACATCAGAAGAGGGCTTCTAAAGTAAAGCCTTGAACCCACGGCGGGCAGGGGCGGGGCAAGATGGTGGGAGAGTAGGGGACCTTGTTTCATCTGGTCCCTTGAATTTTGCTGGATATCTATCAAACAATTCTGAACACACACAAATTCAAACTGAGATGTAAGAAGATTTATCTGGATCTCCAGAAGCAGAAAAATGACTACTTCTTGCAAGTAGGAGGTGTGGAACCTTGAATCTTCAGGGGAAATATCCGAAGATAAACGGAGTGGGGAGGGAGCCTCCATAAGCCAGCTGCTGGAAAGTGATACAGCACCGGAGCAAAAAATTGGGACCCTTGGAAATCTGCTCTAGTGAGAGGTACCCCCTTCTGAAAAGAGCACAAGGGACGAATAGGGCAGAATTCTAGGTGAATCATTGTGGTCTCAGGATTCCAGGAGACTCAGAATGAACAGAGGAGCCTGAACAGATAGAATGCCCAGGCAGTGGAGCCGGGAGACTGGTTATAGTCAGTGAGCCCAGAAGGGAATCTCAGCTCTGGTCACCATAAACCACGAGCTGAGCTGGTAGGGAGACGGCCCTCTGTCTGACCACCCTGAAAAGGACTAGAAGGTGCAGGCTGTTTAACATCCTAGGGGAGATATAAAACAGCTTGCCCCCATGACAGGGACAGCTCTCAGGGCTGTGTGGCCTATGAAAGGACACTGGGGCCGCACCCAGCGTGACCAGGGAGCTGCAGAAGAAGGTGCATGAGCGAGCCCATGGCCACTAGCAGTTGTGGAGTCACAAAGCGCAAAGATGTTCATGGGTCCCCATGACTCCCCCGGAAGCAGCACAGCCAAAGGGAGCTGCAGGATTCAGTGGTTTGGCACATAAAGAGCCCACACCCACAACTGGGCAACAGTTCTCAGGGCATTGAGACCCCCGAAGGGTCACTGGGGCAGCACCCAGCATGACCTGGGAGCTGCAAAAGAGGGTGCACATACGAGCACACAGCCACTAGCAATTGCAAAGTCACAAAGCACAGAGATGCTCATGGGTCCCCATGACTCCCTGGCGAGAGGTGTGATGGGCATAAATTGTGCAAGTCTGTGGAATTTGGCACATGCAGAGGTGGAGATGGTTTGACTTGGAGATTTGTTGGGGGGGAGACTGCGACATTGCGTATCTGGGCCGGAGATTCTTGCACAGCCATATTTGCTCTGACCCTCTCAAGAGAAGCAGAAAGACACCAGAGAACAAAAGCCAACCAGCTCACATTAAGCCCATCCCCCTGACAAGGGGTGGGGCAACTCCACCCAGGCAAAGACACCTGAGAAGCCAAGTAGCAGGCCCCTCCCCCAGAAGACAGACTGGAAGAACAGGTGAATGATAAGCTTATCTCCCACAGGACTGTAAAACCCCAGCACCAGGGGAAAATAATATAAGGAGCTCCAGGTGTTCCCTCACAACACGTTTATACTTCAGGCTAAAATTTTACATTTCTTTTTTAGTTTCTTTTCTTATTCTTTCTTTTTTTTTTCCTTTTTTCACCCTGTTCCTGTTTGAAATATTCTTATTTCCCAACCTATGGTTTAAGTCACTTCTTAACTTTTATTTTTTCACATATATGTTTAATACTAGCCCATTTTTCACTCTATTCAATTTTACCATGAGATATATATGTATAAGTTCTGATTTCTCTGCAATTTGGGGATATAGTGTCTTCTAACACAGAGACCAAAAATCAATCAGGAACAGGCAGATCACCCTGCTTTCTCCACCCTGAGAGATTATAATCTCTCTCCTCACCAACCCCCACTTTTTTTTCTTTCTTTTTTATTGTTTTGGATCATCTTGGCTTTGGTGGCATGTCTGTGGTAGCTTTTGACCACCTCGGATTTTCTCTAAGGTGCATTTTGCTTGGGTTGTGGTTGATATTTTGGACTCTGTCCATTCGCTTAACCATCCCTCAACAGAATGACTAGGAGGAACTCCCCACAGAGAAAAGAACCAAAGACAATGTCCTCTGCCACAGAACTAATGGATATGGATATAAGCAAGATGTCAGAGAAAGACTTTAGGATAGCAATCATGAAGTCAATAGCTACGCTTGAAAAAAGCATTAGTGACAGTATAGAATTTCTAAGGGCAGAAATGAGATCTAATCAGGCTGAACCTAAAAATGCTATGAAACAGAGGCAGTCTAAACTGGATACTCTAACAGCCAGGGTAAATGAGGCAGAAGAATGAATCAGTGATCTAGAAGATAAGTTGATAGAAAGGAAGGAAGCTGAGGAAGATAGGGATAGGCAGCTAGTAACCCATGAAAACAGACTTAGATCAATGATGCCATGAAACGTTCCAATGTCAGAATTATTGGGATCCCCAAGGGGGTAGAGAGAGAGAGAGAGAGAGAGAGAGAGAGAGAGAGAGGACAAGAAGGTATATTTGAGCAAATCATAGCTGAGAACTTCCCTAATCTGGGAAAGGAAACAAGCATTTGTGTACAAGAGGCAGAGAGGACCCCTCCCAAAATCAATAAAAACAGATCAACACCCCGACATATAATAGTGAAGTTTGCAAATCTTAGAGCCAAGGAAGCTATCCTGAGAGCAGCTAGGGGGAAGAGATTTCTTACATACAAAGGGAGGAACATCAGAATAACATCAGACCTATCCACAGAGACCTGGCAAGCCAAAAAGGGCTGGCAAGACATATTCAGGGTACTAAATGAGAAGAACATGCAGCCAAGACTACTTTACCCAGCAAGGCTGTCATTCAGAACAGACAGAGAGATAGAGAGCTTCCAGGACCAGCAGAAACTGAAAGAATATGTGACCACCAAGCCAGCCCTGCAAGAAATATTAAGAGGGATTCTATAAAAGAAGACAGACCCCAAGAGTAATATAGACCAGAAGTTAACAGAGACAATCTATAAAAACAGGTACTTTACAGGCAATACAATGGCACTAAATTCGTATCTTTCAATAGTTACTCTCAACATGAATGGGCTGCATGCTCCCATCAAAAGACACAGGATTTCAGATAGAATAAAAAACAGGACGCATCCATATGCTGTCTACAAGAGACTCATTTTGAACCTAAAGACACCTCCAGATTGAAAGTGAGGGGATGGAGAACCATTTACCATGCCAACGGACTTCAAAAGAAAGCTGGGGTAGCAATTCTCATATCAGAAAAATTAGATTTTAAACCAAAGACTGTAGTAAGAGATGTAAAGGGACACTATATCATACTTAAAGGATCTATCCGACAAGAAAATCTAACAAATGTAAATATTCCCCAAACATGGGAGCAGCCAACTAAATAAACCAACTAATAACTAAAAAAAAGAATCATAATGATAAAAATACATTAATAGTAGGAGACCTCAACACTCAACTTAAAGCAATAGACAAATCATCTAAGCAGAAGATCAACAAAGAAACAAGAGCTCTGAAGGACACATTGGACCAGATGGACTTCATAGATATACAGAACATTCTATTCTAAAACAACAGAATACTCATTCTTCTCGAGTGAACACAGAACTTTCTCCAGAATAGATCACATACTGGGTCACAAATCAGGTCTCAACAGATAGAAAAGACTGAGATTATTCCCAGCATCTTCTCAGACCATAATGCTTTGAAACTGGAACTCAACCACAAGGAAAAATTTGGAAGGAATGCAAACACTTGGAGATTAAAAAGCATTCTGCTAAAGAATGAATGAGTCAACCAGGAAATTAAAGAGGAACTTAAACAATTCATGAAAACCAATGAAAATGAAAACACATCGGTTCAAAACCTATGGGATACTGCAAAGGCAGTCCTTGGAGGGAAGTACCTAGCCATCCAAGCCTCTCTCATAAAATTAGAAAAATCCCAAAATGCACAAGCTAATCTAATACCTAAAGAATCTGGAGAAAGAACAGCAAATAAAGCCTAAGCCAAGCAGGAGAAGAGAATTAATAAAGATCAGAGCAGAAATCAATGAAATAGAAACTAAAAGAACAGTAGAACAGATCAATGAAACTAGAAGCTTGTTCTTTGAAAGAATTAATAAGATCGATTAACCTCTAGACTTATCCAAAAGAAAAGAGAAAGGACCCAAATTAATAAAATCATGAATGAAAGGGGAGAAATCACAACCAATACCAAGGAAATAGAGACGATTATTAGAAGTTATTACCAGCAGCTATATGCCAACAAACTAGGCAATCTGGAAGAAATGGATGCATTCCTAGATACTTACAAACTACCAAGATTGAAACAGGAAGAAACAGACAATCTGAACAGACCCATAACCAGAAAGGAAATGGAAGCACTAATCAAAAACCTCCTAATGAACAGGAGTCCAGGGCCAGATGGCTTCCCAGGGTAATTCTACCAAACATTTAAAAAAAAAAAAAAATTCTACCAAACATTTAAAGAATTAATACCTATTCTACTGAAGCTGTTCCAAAAAAACAGAATTGGAAGGAAAACTTCCAAACTCGTTCTATGAGGCCATCATTACCTTGATCACAAAACCAGACAAAGACCCCACCAAAAAGGAGAATTACAAATCAATATCACTGATGAACATGGATGCAAAATTTCTCACCAAGATCCTAGCAGATCCAACAGTACATTAAAAGGATTATTCACCACGACCAAGTGGGATTTATTCCTGGGCTGCAAGGCTGGTTCAACATCCTCAAAATCAATCAGTGTGACAAACTACATAAATAAAAGAAAGGTCAAGAACCATGTGATACTCTCGATACAGAAAAAGCATCTGATATAGTACAGCATCCTTTCTTGATTAAAACTTCACAGTGTAGGGATAGACGAATATACCTCAATGTCATAAAAGCCATCTATGAAAAGCCCACAGGAAATATCATTCTCAATGGGGAAAAACAGAGCTTTTCTGCTATTGTCAGGAACACAACAGGGATGTCCACTCCCATCACTGCTGTTCAACATAGTACTAGAAGTCCTAGTCTCAGCAATCAGACAATAAAAAGAAATAAAATGCCTCCAAATCGGCAAAGAAGTAGTCAAACACTCACTCTCTGCAGATGACATGATACTCTACGTGGAAAACCCAAAAGACTCCACCCCAAAACTGCTAGAACTCATACAGGAATTCAGTAAAGTGGCAGGATATAAAATCAATGCACAGAAATCAGTGGCATTTCTATACACTAACAAAGAGACAGAAGAAAGAGAAATTAGGGAGTTGATCCCATTTACAATTGCACCCAAAACCATAAGATACCTAGGAATAAATCTAACCAAAGAGGCAAAGGATCTGTACTCAGAAAACTATAGAACACTCATGAAAGAAATTAAGACACAAAGAAATGGAAAAATGTTCCATGCTCATGGATTGGAAGAACAAATATTGTTAAAATGTCTACGCCTAGAGCAATCTACACATTCAGTGCAATCCCTATCAAAATACCATCCACTTTTTTCACAGAGCTGGAACAAATAATCCTAAAATTTGTATAGAACCAGAAAAGACCTTGAATAGCCACAGGAATGTTGAAAAAGAAAACCAAAGCTGGGGGCATCACAGTCCCAGACTTCAAGCTCTATTACAAAGCTGCCACCATCAAGACAGTATGGTACTGGCACAAAAACAGACACATAGGTCAATGGAACAGAACAGAGACCCCAGAAATGGACCCTCAACTCTATGGTCAACTAATCTTTGGCAAAGATATCCAATGGAAAAAAGAGTCTCTTCAACAAATGGTGTTGGGAAAACTGGACAGCCACATGCAGAAGAATGAAACTGGACCATTTCCTTGCACCATACACAAAAATGGACTCAAAATGGATGAAGGACCTAAATGTGAGACAGGAATCCATCAAAATCCTAGAGGAAAACATAGGCAGCAACCTTTGTGATCTTGGCCGCAGCAACTTCTTGCTGCACACATCTCCAAAGGGAAGGGAGACCACCACAAAAATGAACTATTGGGACTTCATCAAGGTAAAAAGCTTCTGCACAGCAAAGGAAATAGTGAACAAAACCAAAAGACAACTGACAGAATGGGAGAAGATATTTGCAAATGACATATCAGATAAAGGGTTAGTAACCAAAATCTATAAAGAACTTATCAAACTCAACAGCCAAAGAACAAATAATCCAATCAAGAAATGGACAGAAGACATGAACGGACATTTCTGCAAAGAAGAGATCCAAATGGTCAAGAAACACATGAAAACATGCTCCACATCACTCAGGATCAGGGAAATACAAGTCAAAACCACAATGAGATACCACCTCACACCAGTCAGAATGGCTAAAATTAACAAGTCAGGAAATGACAGATGATGGCAAGGATGTGGAGAAAGGGGAACCCTCCTACACAGTTGGTTGGAATGCAAGCTGGTGTAGCCACTCTGGAAAACAGTGTGGAGGTTCCTCAAAAAGTTGGAAATAGAGCTACCCTATGACCCAGCAATTGCACTACTGGGTATTTACCTCAAAGATACAAATGTAGTGATCTGAAGGGGTATGTGCACCCCAGTGTTTATAGCAGCAATGTCCACAATAGCCAAACTATGGAAAGAACCCAGATGTTCATCAACATATGAATGGATAAAGAGGAGGTATATATATATATACATATACAATGGAATATTACACAGCCATCAAAAAACCCAAAATGTTGTCATTTGCAACGATGTGGCTGGAGTTAGAGGGTATTATGCTAAGCAAAATAAGTCAATCAGAGAAAAACAATTATCATAGGATCTCACTGATATGTAGAATTTAAGAAACAAAGCAAAGGATCATAGGAGAAGAGAGGAAAAAATAAAACAAGATGGAATCATAGAGGGAGACAAAGCATAGGAGACTCTTAATCATAGGAAAGAAACTGAGGGTTGCTGGAGGGGAGGGGGTAGAGGGATAGGTTAACTGGGTGATGGACATTAAGGAGGGCATATGATGTAATGAGCACTGGGTATTATATAAGACTGATGAATCACAGGCCTATACCTCTGAAACCAATAATACATTGTATGTTAATTGAACTTAAATGTTTTAAAAAATTAAAAAAAAGAGCAAGAGACATAGCTGACTTTCCTAATATATAAAAACAGATAAAGATTTAGATAAGATGAGGAGAAAAATATGTCCCAAATGAAAAAACATGACAAAATCACAGCAAGAGAGCTAAACAAAACAGAGACAAGTAACATGCCTGATAGTGAATTTAAAGCAATAGCCATAAAGATACTCACTGAACTTAAGAGGGGCAGATTTCAGTGAGACTTTCAACAAAGAAATAGAAAACATATAAAATAACCAATCAGAGATGAAGAACTCAATAGCTAAAACTAAAAATACACTAGAGGGAATAAATAATAGACTAGAGGAAGCAAAAGAATGGACCAGCAACCTGGTACATAGAGCAATAGAAAGCAATCAAGCTAAACAGGATAAAGAAAAAAGATTAATAAAGAATGAGGACAGACTAAGGGAATTCAGTGAAACCATCAAGAGTAACAACATTCACATTGTAGGGATCCCAGGAGGAGGAGGGAGAGAGAAATGGAGGCAGAAAATGTGAAGAAATAATAGCTGAATATTTCCCTAATCTAGGGAAGGAAACAGAAATCCAGATCCAGGGGCACAGAGAGTACCCAACAAGCCAAGGAGGTCCACATGAAATATAACAATTGTAAATATTTATGCACCCAATGTGGAAGCACCCAGATACATAAAGCACCTATTAGCAAACATAAAAGAAGTAATTGATAATAATACAATAATTTTAGGGGACTTGAACATCCCACTACATCAATGGATAGATCATCCAAACAGAAAATCAACAATGAAATAGTGGCATTGAATGACACATTGGACTAGAAAGATAAAACAAATATATTCATAACATTCCATCCTAAAATAGCAGAATACACATTTTTTTCAGGTGCACGCGGAACATTTTCCAGAATAGATCACATGTTAGGCCACAAAACATATCTTAACAAATTCAATAAAACTGAAGTCATACCATGCATTTCTTCCAACCACAATGTTATGAAACTAGAAATCAACCACAAGAAAAAATCTGGAAAGAACACAAATACATGGAGGTTAAATAATACACTACTAGACAATGAATGGGTCAACCAAGAAATCAAAGAGAAAATAAAGAAATACATAGAGACAAATGAAAATGAAAACACAACGGCTCAAAATCTTTGGGATACAGAAAAAGCAGTTCTAAGAAGGAAGTTTACAGCAACACAGGCCTACCTCAGGAACCAAGAAATATCTCCAATAAAAAACCTAACCTTACCCCTAAAGGAACTAGAAAAAGGAGAACAAATTAAACCCAAATCAGTAGAAGAAATAATAAAGGTGAGAGCAGAAATAAACAAAACAGAAACAAAATAGAACAGATCAATGAGACCAAGAGCTGGTTCTTTGAAAACATCAACAAAACTGATAAACTCCTAGCCAGACTCATCAAAAAAAAAAAAAAAAAGAGAGAGAGAGAGAGGAATCAAACAAAATCACGAAAGAGGAGAAATAATCACCAACAGAACAGAAATACAAACAACTGTAAGAGAATATTATGAAAAATTATATGCCAACAAATTGGACAACCTAAAAGAAATGGATAAATTCCTAGAAACATAACCTATGAAAACTGAAGAAGAAATAGAAAATTTTAACAGACTAATCATTAGCAATTCAATTGAATCAGTAATCAAAAAACTCCCCAAAACAACAGTCCGGGATCAGATGGCTTCACAGATGAATTCTACCAAACATTTAAAGAAGAGTTAATACCTATTTTTCTCAAACTATTCCAAAATATAGAAGGAAAACTTCTAAATCCATTCTATGAAGCTAGCATTACCCTGATACCAAAGATAAAAACATCACAGAAAAAGAGAACTACATACCAGTATTTCTGATGAACAAAGATGCAGAAATCCTCAACAAAATACTAGCAAATCAAATCCAACATTAAAAAAAAAATTCACCACAATCAAGTGGGATTTATTCCTAGGATGCAAGGGTGGTTCAATATTTGCAAATCAACATAATACATCACATCAACAATAGAAAGGATACAAACCTTATGTTCATTTCAATAGATGCAGAAAAAGCATTTGACGAAGTACAACATCCCTTCTTAAAAACTCTCAACAAAGTAAGTTTAGAGGGAACCATATCTCAAAATATGAAAACTATGAAATATGAAAAAAACCCAAAGCTAACATTACACTCACTGGTAAAAAACTGAAAGCTCTTCCTCTAAGATCAGGACTAAGATAAGAATGTCCTCTCCCACTTTTATTCATCATAGTACTGGAAGTCCTACCCACAGTAACCAGACAACAAAAAGAGATAAAAGGCATCTAAATCAGAAAAGGAGTAAAACTTTACTTGCAGATGACATGATACTATATATAGAAAACCCTAAAGACTCCACCAAAAACTACTAGAACTGATAAATGGACTCAGTGAAGTCATAGGATAGAAAATCAACATACAGAAACCTATGCTTCTATACACTAATTCTATACATTAATAATGTATGCACTGGGACAACTGGGTGGCTCAGTCAGTTAAGCATCTGCCTTTGGCTCAGGTCATGATGCCAGGGTCCTGGGATCGAGTCCCACATCAGGCTTCTGGCTCAGTGGGGAGCCTGCTTCTCCCTCTGCCTGCCGCTCCCCCTGCTTGTGCTCTGTCAAATAAATAAATTAAAAATCTTTAAAAAAATAATGTATGCACTAATATGCATACACTAATTCTATATATTAATTATGTATACACTAATAATGCAGCAGAAAATTAAGAAAACAGTCCCATTTACAACTGCACCAGAAATATAAAATACCTAGGAATAAACTTATTCAAAGAGTTAAAACACATGTACTCTGAAAACTACAGAACATTGATAAAAGAAATTGAAGACAACACAAAAAAATGGAAAGACATTCCAAGCTCATGGGTTGCAACAACAAATACTGGTAAAATATCTATATTACCCAAAGCAATCTACAGATTTAATACAATCTCTATCAAAATACCAATAGCATTTTGTAGAATTAGAACAAACAATCCTAAAATTAGTATGGAACCATAGAAGACCCTGAATAGGCAAAGCAATCTTGAAAAAGAACAAAAAAACTGGAAATATCACAATTCCAGACTTTAAGTTATATTACAAAACTGTAGTAATCAAAACAGTATGGTACTGGCAGAAAAACAGACACATAGATTAATAGAACAGAACAGGGAGCCCAGAAAATAAACTTACAATTATATAGTCAATCTTTGATAAAGGAAGCAAGAATATGCAATGGAAAAGATATTCTCTTCAACAAATGGTGTTGGGAAAACTGGACAGCTACATGCAACATAATGAAACTGGGCCACTTTATTACACCACACACAAAAATAAATTCAAAATGGATTAAAGACCTAAATGTGGGACCTGAAACCATAAAAATCCTAGAATAGAGCACAGGCAGTAATGTCTCTGCAATCAGCCATAACAACATCTTTCTCGATATATCTCCTGAGGCAAGGGAAACAAAGGCAAAATAAACTATTGGGACTACAAAATAAAAAGCTTCTTGGGGTGCCTGGGTGGCTCAGTTGGTTAAGCATCTGCCTTCGGCTCAGGTCATGATCTCAGGGTCCCGGGATCAAGCCCTGCATCGGGCTCCCTGCTCAGTGGGGAGCCTGCTTCTCCCTTTGCCTGCCCTGCCCCCTGCTTGTGCATGCGTGCTCTGACAAATAAATAAAATCTAAAAAATTAAAAAATAAAAAGCTTCTGCAGAGCAAAGAAAATAACCAACTGAACAAAAAGCAACCTAATGAATGGGAGAAGATATTTGCAAGATATATGCAATCAGGGGCTAATATCCAAAATATATAAAGAACTTATACAACACCAAAAAAACAATCCAATTAAAAAATGGGCAGAAGACACGAACAGACATTTCTCCAAAGATGACCTACAGATTGCCAACAGACACATGAAACGATGCTCAACATCATTCATCATCAGGGAAATGCAAATCAAAGCCACAATGAGATATCACCTCACATACCCAACAACATAAGAAATAACAGATGTTGATGAGGATGTAAAGAAAAAGGAACCATCTTGCACTCTTGGTTGGAATGCAAACTGGTGTAGCATCTGGAAAACAGAGTGGAGGTTCCTCAAAAAATTAAAAGTTGAACTACCTATGATCCAGCAATCACACTACTGTTTATTTACCCAAAGAATACAAGAACACTAACTAAAAGGGATAGCACACCTATGTTTACAGCAGCATTATTTACAATAGCCAAGATATGGAAGCAGCCCAAGTATCTGTCTATTAATGAATGGGTAAAGAAGATGTGGTATATATATATATACAATAGAATATTATTCAGCCATAAAAAAATGAAGTCTTGCCATTTGCAACTAGAGCATGAGGCTAAGTGAAATAAGTCAAAGACAAATACCATATGATCTCACTTATATGTGAAATTTAAAAAACAAACAAAGGGGAAAAAAAAAATAAACCAAGAAACAGACTCTTAACTGTAGAGAACTGATTGTTACCAGAGGGGATGGGGGGAATGGATTAAATAGGGGATGGGGATTGAGGAGTACACTTGTAATGAGCACAAGGTGAAACATGGAAGTTTTCAATCACTATACTGTACACTGAAAGCTAATAACATTGTAGGTTAACTGGAATTAAAAACAAAAATGGTATTATCCTTGATTTGATATTCTGCTGATGAATTTTTAGATACTGGCTTCTTTGCTCTCTTGAAAACCCTTAAATAGAGCTTCTGGTTTCCGGTCAGCATGTAAAGAGCTTGGAAGTCATCATCCCCATCCTCTCAAGGAAAAAGCTGAACGAAGTGAAAATCAACAACTCGGAGGGGCGGAGCAAGATGGCGGAGGAGTAGGAGACCTGGATTTCGTCTCCTCTCAGGAATTCAGCTGGATAGGGATCAAACCATTCTGAACACCTACAAACTCAACAGGAGATTGAAGAAAAGAAGAGCAACAACTCTCTCATCAGAAAAGCGACCACTAGGTGCCTGGGTGGCTCAGATGGTTAAGCATCTGCCTTCCGCTCAGGTCATGATCTCAGGGTCCTGGGATCGAGTCCCGCATTGGGCTTCCTGCTCCTTGGGAGGCTGCTTCCCCCTCTGCCTCTCTCTCTCTGTCTCTCATGAATAAATAAATAAAATCTTAAAAAAAAAAAAAAAGATTAAAAAAAAAAAAAAAAAAGAAAAGCGACCACTTTCTGGAAGGTAGGACGTGCGGAGAAGTGAATCCGAGGCGATATTCGGGAGGATAGATGGCAGGGGAGGGGCCTCCGTCGGCCGCTTTTGGCAAGTGATAGAACCACGGAGCACAAAATCGGAACTTTTAAAAGTCTGCTCTGCTGAGGGACGTCACTCTGGGGGCTAAGCGGGGGGTGGAAACCTCCGGGACAGTGTGGTCTCAGGACCCTCGGGGTCACAGAAAGACCGGGGGTGCCTGAGTGTGGCAGAGCTCCCAGGTATCGGAGCAGGGAAGCCGGCTGCAGAGGCAGAGCCCAGGCTCAGGCTCTCAGCTCGGGGCTGCCATTGACCGTGATCCGCGGCACAGTCGGGCCCCTGCTCCTCCAGCAGGGACCCAACAAGCGGCAGATCCGGGGAGACTCACCTTCCTCCCCCGGGAGGAGCCGCGCGGGAGTGCACCGCAGGGATCTGCTGGGTTTGGAGACTCCACCCGGGGTCGGGTGCCAGAGATAGAAACGCGCGGTCATAGGCCGGGTGAGCACTGAGTGCGGCCGGAGACCGGGGAGACGGGAGTGACTGACGGCTTTTCTCTGGGGGCTCACTGAGGAGCGGGGCCCCGAGTTCTCGGCTCCTCTGGGGCGGAGATTGGGAGGCCGCCATTTTCACTCGCCACCTCCAAAGCTGTACGGAAAGCTCGCAGGGAACAAAAGCCCCGGAGAGCAAACCCAAGCAGATTACTTAGCCGGGAGGGGGCAAAGGCGGGGCAATTCCGCCTCCGGCAGAGACATTTGGAAACCACGGCAACGGGCCCCTCCCCAGAAGATCAGCAAGAACAGCCAGCCAAGACCAAGTTTACAGATCAATGAGAACGGCAGAACTCCAGCGCTAGGGGACTACTGCACATAGAATTCACGGCTTTTTTACCATTATTCTTTAGTCTTTTAAAGTTAATTTTTTTTTAACTGTCTTTTTGTCTTTTTATTTCTTTTTGAATTTTTCTTTTTCCCTTTTTCAACCAACATCTTATCAATTCCTTTTTTTAAAAAAAACATTTTTATTTTTCATTTTTAGAGTCATATTCTATCCCTTCATAGTAGTTACCCATATTTTTGGCTTATGTATATAAGTTGTTCTCTCTTTAAAATTTTGAGATAGTTTCTTCTAACAGATTAAAATATACCCTAAATCTCTAGTATATGGTGTTTTCTATTCCCCTGCCTGATCACATTCTCTCCCTTTTTTTTCTTTTCTTAAATCCTCTTCTTTCTTTTTTCAAACAACTTATCAATTCCTTTTATAAAATTTTTTATAATTTCCATTTTTACAGTCATATTCCATCCCTTCATCATATCAACCCTTATTTTTGTACATATATAAGTTTTTCTTTCTTTAAAATTTTGGGAGGCACTTTCTTCTAAAAGACCAAAATACACCCCAAATCTAGTGTGTGGCACTGATCTATATACCATATAGATCATATTTGATCACATTCTGGGTTTTTTGTTGTTGTTGTTGTTTTGTTTTGTTTGTTTTTGTTTTTATCTTTATCTTTTTCTTTTTTCTCTCTTTCTTTTTTCTCTCTTTCCCTTTCTTATCCCACTGCTTCAGGTCTTTTCTGATTTGTTTAGAGTATGTTTTCTGGGGACGTGGTTACTCTGCTAGCATTTTGTTCTACCATTAATCTATTCTCCTCTGCACAAAATGACAAGACGGAAAAGATCACCTCAACAAAAAGGACAAGAGGTAGTACCGACTGCCAGGGACCTACTCAATACAGACATTAGTACAATGTCAGATCTAGAGTTCAGAATCATCACTTTAAAGATACTAGCTGGGCTTGAAAAAAATATGGAAGTTATTAGAGAAACCCTTTCTGGAGAAGTAAAAGAGCTAAAATCCAACCAAGTAGAAATCAAAAAGGCTATTAATGAGGTGCAATCAACAATGGGGGCGCTAAGTGCTAGAATAAATGAGGCAGAAGAGAGAATCAGTGATATAAAAGACCAAATGATGGAAAATAAAGAAGCTGAGAAAAAGAGAGATAAACAACTACTGGATCACGAGGGCAGAATTCGAGAGATAAGCGATACCATAAGACGAAACAACATTAGAATAATTGGGATCCCAGAAGAAGAAGAAAGAGAGAGGGGGGCAGAAGGTATAATGGAGCAAATTATAGCAGAGAACTTCCCTAATTTGGGGAAAGAAACAGGCATGAAAATCCAGGAAGCACAGAGAACCCCTCTCAAAATCAGTAAAAATAGGTCAACTCCCCGACATCTAATAGTAAAACTTACGAGTCTCATAGACAAAGAGAAAATCCTGAAAGCAGCTCGGGAGAAGAGATATGTAACCTAAAGGGCAGAAACATTATATTGGCAACAGACCTATCCACAGAGACCTGGCAGGCCAGAAAGGACTGGCAGGATATATTCAGAGCACTAAATGAGAAAAATATGCAGCCAAGAATACTCTATCCAGCTCGGCTGTCAATGAAAATAGAAGGAGAGATAAAAAGCTTCCAGGACAAACAAAAACTAAAGGAATTTGCAAACACAAAACCAGCCCTACAAGGAATACTGAAAGGGGTCCTCTAAGCAAAGAGAGAGCCTAAAAGCAACATAGACCAGAAAGGAACACAGACAATATACGGTAACAGTCACCTTACAGGCAATACAATGGCACTAAATTCATATCTTTCAATAGTCACCCCAAATGTAAATGGGCTAAATGACCCAAGCAAAAGACACAGGCTAACAGACTGGATTAAAAAACAAGACCCATCGATATGCTGTCTGCAGGAGACTCAGTTTAGACCCAAAGACACACCCAGATTGCAAGTGAGGGGGTGGAAAACCATTTACCATGCTAATGGATACCAAAAGAAAGCTGGGGTGGCAATCCTTGTATCAGACAAATTAGATTTTAAACCAAAGACTGTAATAAGCGATGAGGAAGGACACTATATCATACTTAAAGGATCTATCCAACAAGAAGATCTAACAATTGTAAATATCTATGCCCCTAACATGGGAGCAGCCAATTATATAAGGCAATTAATAACAAAAGCAAAGAAACACATGGACAACAATACAATAATAGTGGGGGACTTTAACATCCCCCTCACTGAAATGGACAGATCATCTAAGCAAAAGATCAACAAGGAAATAAAGACTTTAAATGACACATTGGACCAAATGGACTTCACAGACATATTCAGAACATTCCACCCCAAAGCAACGGAATACACATTCTTCTCTAGTGCCCATGGAACATTCTCCAGAATAGATCCATCCTAGGTCATAAATCAGGTCTCAACCGGTACCAAAAGATTGGGATCATTCCCTGCCTATTTTCAGACCACAATGCTTTGAAACTAGAATGCAGTCACAAGAGGAAAGTCGGAAAGAACTCAAATACATGGAGGCTAAAGAGCATCCTACTGAAGAATGAATGGGTCAACCAGGAAATTAAAGAAGAATTAAAAAAATACATGGAAACCAATGAAAATGAAAACACAACTGTTCAAAATCTTTGGGATGCAGCAAAGGCAGTCCTAAGAGGAAAGTATATAGCAATACAAGACTTCCTCAAGAAACAAGAAAGGTCTCAAGTACACAACCAAACCCTACACCTAAAGGAGCTAGAGAAAGAACAGCAAATAAAGCCTAAACCCAACAGGAGAAGAGAAATAATAAAGATC
This sequence comes from Mirounga angustirostris, assembly GCF_029215605.1. Lineage (NCBI taxonomy): Eukaryota > Metazoa > Chordata > Mammalia > Carnivora > Phocidae > Mirounga > Mirounga angustirostris. The sequence continues at coordinate 126,475,597 of NW_026991709.1, forward strand.
AGAGCAGAAATCAATGAAATAGAAACTAAAAGAACAGTAGAACAGATCAACGAAACTAGGAGCTGGTTCTTTGAAAGAATTAACAAGATTGATAAACCCCTGGCCAGACTTATCAAAAAGAGAACAGAAATGACCCAAATCAACAAAATCATGAATGAAAGAGGAGAGATCACAACCAACACCAAAGAAACACAAACAATTATAAGAACATATTGTGAGCAACTCTATGCCAGCAAATCAGATAACCTGGAAGAGATGGATGCATTCCTAGAGATGTATCAACTACCAAAAGTGAACCAGGATGAAATAGAAAACCTGAACAGACCTATAACCACTAAGGAAATTGAAGCAGTCATCAAAAATCTCCCAAAAAACAAAAGCCCAGGGCCAGATGGCTTCCCAGGGGAATTCTACCAAACATTTAAAGAAGAATTAATACCTATTCTTCTGAAACTGTTCCAAAAAATAGAAACGGAAGGAAAACTTCCAAACTCATTTTATGAGGCCAGCATTACCCTGATCCCAAAACCAGACAAAGACCCCATCAAAAAGGAGAATTACAGACCAATATCCCTGATGAACATGGATGCAAAAATTCTCACCAAAATACTAGCCAATGGGATCCAACAGTACATTAAAAGGATTATTCACCATGACCAAGTGGGATTTATGCCTGGACTGCAAGGTTGGTTCAACACCCGCAAATCAATCAATGTGATACAATACATTAACAAAAGAAAGAACAAGAATCTTATGATCCTCTCAATAGATGCAGAAAAAGCTTTTGACAAAGTACAGCGTCCTTTCTTGATCAAAACTCTTCAGAGTATAGGGATAGAGGGTACATACCTCAATATCATAAAAGCCATCTATGAAAAACCTACAGCAAATATTATTCTCAATGGGGAAAAACTGAGAGCTTTCCCCCTAAGGTCAGGAACGCGGCAGGGATGTCCACTATCACCACTGCTATTCAACATAGTATTGGAAGTCCTAGCCACAGCAATCAGACAACAAAAAGAAATCAAAGGCATCCAAATTGGCAAAGAAGAAGTCAAACTCTCACTCTTTGCAGATGATATGATACCTTATGTGGAAAACCCAAAAGACTCCACCCCAAAACTGCTAGAACTCATACAGGAATTCAGTAAAGTGGCAGGATATAAAATCAATGCACAGAAATCAGTGGCATTCCTATACACCAACAGCAAGACAGAAGAAAGAGAAATTAAGGAGTCGATCCCATTTACAATTGCACCCAAAACCATAAGATACCTAGGAATAAATCTAACCAAAGAGACAAAGGATCTGTACTCAGAAAACTATAAAATACTCATGAAAGAAATTGAGGAAGACACAAAGAAATGGAAAAACGTTCCATGCTCATGGATTGGAAGAACAAATATTGTGAAGATATCAATGCTACCTAGAGCAATCTACACATTCAATGCAATCCCCATCAAAATACCATCCACTTTTTTCAAAGAAATGCAACAAATAATCCTAAAATTTGTATGGAACCAGAAAAGACCCTGCATAGCCAGAGGAATGTTGAAAAAGAAAAGCAAAGCCGGTGGCATCACAATTCCGGACTTCCAGCTCTATTACAAAGCTGTCATCATCAAGACAGCATGGTACTGGCACAAAAACAGACACATAGATGAATGGAACAGAATAGAGAGCCCAGAAATGGACCCTCAACTCTATCGTCAACTAATCTTCGACAAAGCAGGAAAGAATGTCCAATGGAACAAAGACAGTCTCTTCAACAAATGGTGTTGGGAAAATTGGACAGCCACATGCAGAAGAATGAAACTGGACCATTTCCTTACAAAACCAAAAGACAACTGACAGAATGGGAGAGGATATTTGCAAATGACATATCAGATAAAGGGCTAGTATCCAAAATCTATAAAGAACTCATCAAACTCAACACCCAAAGAACAAAGAATCCAATCAAGAAGTGGGCAGAAGACATGAACAGACATTTTTCCAAAGAAGACATCCAAATGGCCAACAGACACATGAAAAAGTGCTCAATATCGCTCAGCATCAGGGAAATCCAAATCAAAACCTCAATGAGATACCACCTCACACCAGTCAGAATGGCTAAAATTAACAAGTCAGGAAAAGACAGATGTTGGCGGGGATGCGGAGAAAGGGGAACCCTCCTCCACCGTTGGTGGGAATGCAAGCTGGTGCAGCCACTCTGGAAAACTGTATGGAGGTTCCTCAAAAAGTTGAAAATAGAGCTACCATATGATCCAGCAATTGCACTACTGGGTATTTACCCCAAAGATACAAAAGTAGGGATCCGAAGGGGTACGTGCACCCCGATGTTTATAGCAGCAATGTCCACAATAGCCAAACTGTGGAAAGAGCCAAGATGTCCATCGACAGATGAATGGATAAAGAAGATGTGGTATATATATAAAATGGAATATTATGCAGCCATCAAAAGGAATGAGATCTTGCCATTTGCAACGACGTGGATGGAACTGGAGGGTATTATGTTGAGTGAAATAAGTCAAACAGAGAAAGACATGTATCATATGATCTCACTGAGATGAGGAATTCTTAATCGCAGGAAACAAACTGAGGGTTGTTGGAGTGGGGGGTGGCGTGGGAGGTATGGGGCGACTGGGTGATAGACACTGGGGAGGGTATGTGCTCTGGTAAGCGCTGTGAATTGTGCAAGACTGTTGAATCTCTGATCTGTACCACTGAAACAAGTGGTGCAATATATGTTAAGAAGAAGAAGAGGGTAGCGGGAGGGGAAGAATGAAGTGGGGAAATCGGAGGGGTAGACGAACCATGAGAGACGATGGACTCTGAAAAACAAACTGAGGGTTCTAGAGGGGAGGGGGTGGGAGGATGGGTTAGCCTGGTGGTGGGTATTGAGGAGGGCACGTTCTGCATGGAGCACTGGGTGTTATGCAGAGACAATGAATCATGGAACACTTCATCTAAAACTAATGATGTAATGTATGGGGATTAACATAAGAATAAATAAATAAATAATTAAATAAATAAATAAATAAAAGATAAAATGTAAAAAAAAAAAGAAATCAACAACTCTTCTTAGGTCCATCAGAAAACTGAGGTCACAGGGCAAGCTATTGCCCCCCCAAATTGGAGATGGACAAGTAGTTGCAGAGAAGCACAACTTACTGGAACAGACACCTGCAAGCAGAGACCTCCAGGGGGAAGCAGTACCAAGGTAAGCAAACCGAAACGGTAACTAATGAATTGTTAGGGGTTCAGTGTAGTGGTTTGCTGGGGCTGGGAGCAGGGATTGACTGCAAATGGGCACAAGGTATCTTTTTGTGGTAACTGCAATGTTTTGATTTGATTTGTTTTGGATTGCAGAGGTGTTTGTACAATTCTGTAAATTGACTAAAAATCAATGAGGTGTTGCTTAAACTGGTGATTTTTATCACATGTAAATTCTATGTCAATAATGCTATATTTTTAAAAAACTGATGTCATTATTTCAGGGAGGGGGAAAGATGGCAGAGGAGTAGGGGACCCTATTTCAATTGGTCCCTGGAATTGAGCTGGTTATCTACCAGACCACTCTAAGCACCCACGAAACCAGCCTGAGATGTAAGAAGATCTGGATCTCTACAAACAGAATATCGCAGGCGGTTGGTTTTGAGGTACGAAGTGGGGAGCCGTGATTCCGTGGGCAGATTTCGGAGCATAAACGGCAGCGGGAGGGTGCCTGGCCGCGGGGATCCTACACCGCAGGTGAGTGACAGCCTCTCGCACTGCAGACGGGGCACAGACTCGCAGACCGGTATTGGCGGGAAAAGGACTTTAAGGCAGCCCTGGAGTGGAAACCTGGAGCGGCGGGGTCGTGCCTGCGAAATGCAGCCCCCAGGACCGAAACCCTGAGCGGCAGGGTCCTGCACATGCAAACTGGGAGCAGCTGGCGGTTTTAGAAGCACAAAGGGCAGAGACGTGCTCCGACCTGGAGGCAGGACCGGGAGGGCTGCAGAGGGGCGCAGAACCCAGGCTGCTGCAGTTTATAGCAGCATGGACAGAAACGGAGACAGTGTGGCCTGGAGAGCTCACTGAAGAACAGACTGTGATCTCTCTGCTCTGAGGCAGAGGGTTGGAAACGGTCTCTTCTGCTCTGACTCATGGAAGACACACGGAAAGCCGCCAGGGCAAGCCACCAGAGAACAAAAGCCCCAAAAACTGATTCCCACTGAGCCCATCCCCCGCCACAGGGGCACAGGGCAACTCCGCCCGAACAGGGTTGACTGAGTAACAGTGCGGCAGGCCCCTCCTGCAGAAGACAGGCTGGGAAAACAAGAGGCCAGCAACCCTAAGGTCCCAAGAAAACAGGTGCATCTTGCTTGGGTTCTGGTCAATAATTTGGACTCCACATTCCCTCAAACACCCATCAACAGAATGACTAGGAGGAGGAACCCCAAATTAGAAAAGACTCAGAGATTATGACTTATGCTGCAGATTTACAAATGGATGCAGATATAACCAAGATGTCGGAGATGGAATTCAGGCTAGCAATTGTGAAGACAATAGCTAGAATGGAGAAATCAATTAATGGCAACATAGAGTCTCTAAGGGCAAAAATGAAAGCTGAATTGGCAGAACTTAAAAATGCTATCAATGAGATCCAATCCAATCTAGATAATCTAACAGCTAGGGTAACTGAGGCAGAAGAACGAATAAGCGACCTGGAAGACAATATAATAGATAAAAAGGGAAAAGAGGAGGCCAGGGAAAAACAACTCAGAATCCATGAAAATAGAATCAGAGAAATAAGTGACACCATGAAGCGTTCCAATGTCAGAATCATTGGAATCCCGGAGGGAGTGGAGAGAGAGAGAGGACTAGAAGATGTATTTGAGCAAATCGTAGCTGAGAACTTCCCTAATCTGGGGAATGAAACAAACATTCGAGTCCTAGAGGCAGACAGGACACCTCCTAAGATCAAGGAAAGCAGGCCAACACCCCGGTATGTAATAGTAAAACTTGCAAATCTTAGAACCAAGGAAACCATCTTAAGGGCGGTTAGGGGGAAGAGATTCCTTAAGTACAGAGGGAGGAACATCAGAATAACGTCAGACCTATCCACAGAGACCTGGCAAGCCAGAAAGGGCTGGTAAGACATATTCAGGGTACAAAATGAGGAGGACATGCAGCCAAGAATACTTTATCCGGCAAGGCTGTCATTTAGAATGGATGGAGAGATGCAGAGCTTCCACGACCGGCAGAAACTGAAAGAAAATGTGACCACTAAGCCAGCCCTGCAAGAAATATCAAGGGGGGTTCTATAAAAGGAGAAAGACCCCAAGAGTGATCTACAACAGAAATTTACAGGGACAATCTATAAAAACAACGTCTTCACAGGCAACATGATGACAATTAATTCGTATCTTTCAATAATCACTCTCAACGTGAATGGCCTAAACGCTCCCATAAAACGGCACAGGGTTGCAGACTGGATAAAAAGACAGGACCCATCCATATGCTGTCTACAAGAGACTCATTTTGCACCTAAAGATACATCCAGATTGAAAGTGAAGGGAAAGACGGAGATCCATCTTCCATGCCAGCGGACCTCAAAAGAAAGCTGGGGTAGCAATTCCTATATCAGACAAATTAGATTTTAAACTCAAGTCTGTAATTAGAGACACAGAAGTACACTATATCATTCTTAAAGGGTCTATCCAACAAGAAGATCTAACAATTGTAAATATCTATGCCCCCAACATGGGAGCAGCCATCTATATAAGCCAACTGTTAACCAAAATAAAGAGTCATATTGATAACAATACGTTAATTGTAGGAGACCTCAATACTCCACTCTCAGGAATGGATAGATCATCTAAGCAGAAAATCAACAAGGAAACAAGAGTTTTGAATGATACAATGGACCAGATGGACTTCCTAGATATTTACAGAACATTCCACCCTAAAACAACAGAATACTCATTCTTCTCGAGCACACATGGAACTTTCTCCAGAACAGACCACATACTGGGTCACAAATCAGGTCTCAACTGATACCAAAAGATTGAGATTATTCCCTGCATATTCTCAGACCACAATGCTCTGAAATTGGAACTCAATCACAAGAAAAAATTTGGCAGAAATTCAAACACTTGGAAGCTAAAGACCACTCTGCTCAAGAATGTTTGGGTCAACCAAGAAATCAAGGAAAAACTTAAAACAATTCATGGAAATCAATGAGAACGAAAACACATCAGTCCAAAACCTATGGGATACTGCAAAGGCGGTCCTAAGAGGGAAATACATAGCCATCCAAGCCTCACTCAAAAAAATAGAAAAATCCCGAATTCACCAACTAACTCTACACCTTAAAGAACTAGAGAAAAAGCAACAAACGACGCCTAAGCCACGCATTAGAAATAATTAAGATTAGAGCAGAGATCAATGAATTAGAAACCAGAAACACAGTAGGTCACATCAACGAAACTAGAAGTTGGTTCTTTGAAAGAATTAATAAGATCAATAAACCACTGGCCAGACTTATCCAAAAGAAAAGAGAAAGGACCCAAATTAATAAAATTATGAATGAAAGGGCAGAGATCAAGACTAACACCAAGGAAATAGAAACAATTATTAGAAATTATTACCGACAACTATATGCCAATAAACTGAGCAATCTGGATGAAATGGAGGCCTTCCTGGAACCCTATAAGCTGCCAGGACTGAAACAGGAAGAAATTGACAACCTGAATAGGCCAATAACCAGGAACGAGATGGAAGCAGTGATCAAAAACCTCCCAAAAAACAAGAGTCCAGGGCCTGATGGATTCTCTGGGGAATTCTACCAAACATTCAAAGAAGAAATAATACCTATTCTACTGAAGCTGTTTCAAAAAATAGAAACAGAAGGAAAACTTCCAAACTCATTCTATGAGGTCAGCATTACCTTAATCCCCAAACCAGGCAAAGACCCCATCAAAAAGGAGAATTTCAGACCAATATCCCTGATGAATAAGGATTCCAAAATCCTCAACAAAATCCTAGCTAATAGGATCCAACAATACATTAAACGGATCATCCACCACGACCAAGTGGGATTTATCCCCGGGATGCAAGGGTGGTTCAACATTCGCAAATCGATCAATGTGATAGAACACATTAATAAGAGGAGGGAGAAGAACCATATGGTCCTCTCAATTAATGCAGAAAAAGCATTTGACAAAATACAACACCCTTTCCTGATTAAAACTCTCCAGAGTATAGGAATAGAGGGAACATTCTTCAAGTTTATAAAATCCATCTAAGAAAAACCCACAGCGAATACCATCCTCAATGGGGAAAAGCTGAGAGTCTTTCCCTTAAGATCAGGAACACGTCAAGAATGCCCACTCTCTCCACTATTGTTCAACATAGTACTAGAAGTCCTAGCAACAGCAATCAGACAACAAAAAGAAATGAAAGGTATTCAAATTGGCAAAGAAGAAGTCAAACTCTCTCTTTTCATAGACAACATGATACTTTATGTGGAAAACCCAAAAGACTCCACCCCCAAATTACTGCAACTCATCCAGCAATTCAGTAATGTGGCAGGATACAAAATCAATGCACAGAAATCAGTTGCTTTCTTATACACTAACAACACAACTGTAGAAAGAGAAATTAGAGAAATGATTCCATTTACAATAGCACCAAAAAACCGTATGATACCTCGGAATAAACCTAACCAAAGAGGTAAAGGATCTATACTCTAGGAACTACAAAACACTCATGAAAGAAATTCAGGAAGACACAAAAAGATGGAAAATTATTCCATGCTCATGGATCGGAAGAATAAACATTGTTAAAATGTCTATGCTACCCAGAGCAATCTATACCTTCAATGCCATCCCAATCAAAATTCCAATGACATTTTTCAAAGTGCTGGAACAAACGTAAAATTTGTATGGAATCAGAAAAGACCCCGAATCACCAAGGAAATGTTGAAAAAGAAAGACAAAGCTGGGGGCATCACGTTGCCTGATTTCAAGCTATATTACAAAGCTGTGATCACCAAGACAGCATGGTACTGGCACAAAAACAGACATATAGACCAATGGAACAGAATAGAGAACCCAGATATGGACCCTCAACTCTATGGTCAAATAATCTTTGACAAAGCAGGAAAAAACATGCAATGGAAAAAAGACAGTCTCTTCAATAAATGGTGCTGGGAAAATTGGACAGCCACATGCAGAAGAATGAAACTCTACCATTCTCTAACACCATTCACCAGGACAAACTCAAAATGGATGAAAGACCTCAATGTGAGAAGGAATCCATCAAAATCCTAGAAGAGAACATAGGCAGTAACCTTTTTGACATCGCCCACAGCAACTTCTTTCAAGATACATCTCCAAAAGCTAGTGAAACAAAAGCAAAAATGAACTTTTAGGACTTCATCAAGATAAAAAGCTTCTGCACAGCAAAGGAAACAGTCAACAAAACAAAGAGGCAACCCACAGAATGGGAGAAGATATTTGCAAATGACAATACAGATAAAGGGCTGGTATCCAAGATCTATAAAGAACTTCTCAAACTCAACACCCAAAAAACAAATAATCAAGTCAAAAAGTGGGCAGAAGACATGAAAAGACAGTTCTCTGAAGAAGACATACAAATGGCTAACAGACACATGAAAAAATGTTCATCATCATTAGCCATCAGGGAAATTCAAATCAAATGTAGATTGAGATACCACCTTACTCCAGTTAGAATGGCAAAAATGGACAGGGCAAGAAACAACAAATGTTGGAGAGGTTGTGGAGAAAGGGGAACCCTCTTACACCATTGGTGGGAATGCAAGTTGGTAAGCCACTTTGGAAAACAGTGTGGAGGTGCCTCAAAAATTTAAAAATAGAGCTACCCTATGACCCAGTAATTGCACTCCTGGGTATTTACCCCAAAGACACAGATGTAGTGAAAAGAAGGGCCATATGCACCCCAATGTTCATAGCAGCAATGTCCGCAATAGCCAAACTGTGGAAAGAGTGGAGATGCCCTTCAACAGATGAATGGATAAAGAAGATGTGGTCCCATATATACAATGGCATATTACTCAGCCATCAGAAAAGATGAATACCCAACTTTTACATCAATATGGATGGGACTGGAGGAGATTATGCTAAGTGAAATAAGTCAAGCAGAGAAAGTCAATTATCATATGGTTTCACTTATTTGTTCAGCATAAGGAATAACATGGAGGACATTAGGAGAAGGAAGGGAAAATGGGGGGGGGTGGGAATTGGAGGGAGAGAAGAACCCTGAGACACTATGGACTCTGAGAAACAAACAGGGTTTTAGAGGGGAAGGGGGATTGGTTAGCCCGGTGATGGGTATTAAGGAGGGCACGTACTGAATGGAGCACTGGGTGTTATATGAAAGCCATGGATCGTGGTTTACCACATCAAAAACCAATGATGTATTGTATGGTCACTAACATAACATAATAAAATTAAAAAAAAAAAAGGGTTATTTCAGACAAAAAAATAAAAAACTGATGTCATAAAAGACATAGAAAGGCTGTGTGACTATTCTAGAGTAAAGGAAACTAGAGAGACAGAAGTAAATGCAATAAGTGACCCTAGACTGGAAGAAAAAATGTGCTGTAAAAAATATTGGAATGGAATGTGGACAGTATATTAGATAAAAGTATTTTATCAATGTTAAATTTATCAAGGTTGGTAAAGTACTGTGGTCATGTTGAGAATATCCTTAGTTATAGGAAATATGTACTAAAGTATTTAAAGAACCATGAGGTATACAACTTAATCTCAAATGGTTTCAGGAAAAAAAACTATATACACATCTACATATGGGGGTTTGGGGGTGGAATGGAAGAGAATGCATGTGTACATGAGCATGCACATGGGACAAAATGTCAATAATAAATGAACCCTGATAATGGGTATGAGTGCTTTCTGCAGTGTATTTTAGCTTTTCTATAAGTTTGAAATTATTTCCAAACTAAAAAAAAAAGGGTAATCCCTACTGAGCACCTTTTGCATATAAGGCACTGTATAAAGTACTGGTAACAGAGAGAAGACAAACTCGTGAGCTCCTGCCTTCAAGGAGATTAGACCTGCATTAGTAGGCTATGTCTCCATTTTCTCAATTTGGGTTCCCTGAGGGCAGTAAATATTGAATAAATTTTTAAAAAGGGCAATAGAACATTCAGAGTTGCTACAAATAGCCTAGTTTCCCATGTACCCATCTCCAGTTCAGAACACAATTCATTTCTGATGACAAGTGGCTATTAAGTGAACAAGAATCAGAGAAATATTCATTGCAGAGTTTATTGTAGTCAGATCAACAAAAAACTTATTCTGTGGGTCGCCTGCCAGGATATGGACATGGCTTTACGATAGAGAATGAGTCCTTATAATGAAATGTTCTAATGATATTTAAATCATGCTCTCTTCCTAATAGTCTTCAGTGTTTATTTTTTTTGTCTTATATCTGCATTCATATCACTTTCTCATAATTTGAATCAGAGTCCTAAGCCCTTTCCAGAGAAAAATCCACTTTAAATTTCCTCAGCTTCTGCAGCTCACTGTCCACAGCTGCAGGGAGAGGGAGGCAGTGGTAGTAGATGTACCACAGCTCTGCCCCTGCCCAGGCTCAACAGAGGTGACTGACATCTTGGTGATGCCAGCCTTGTGCTATCTGCTCACTCCTCACTTGTTTAAGCCCTCTTCTCCCAAGACAGTAGGCCTTCCAGAGGGCAAGAGAATGTCACACACCCTGCGCACTTAAAGGGTCCCTCTGAATCTGTGACAGGCCATCAAAATGGCTCAAGTCACCTGAAAGGAGGTGTGAGGAGGTTGTCAGGTACCTATGACATTTATTATACTGGTGGTGTCACTCAATGCCCCCAGAGAGCAGCACTTAATGAGGCATGATAGGTAGTACTGAGCCAAAAGAGAAGAATGGGCAAAAAGGCACCAGTGGGCTTTTATAGGAAAACAAGTTTAGAAAGACATGTTACATGTGGAAGGTGCTGGATAGCATCAATCCAAGAGAAATCTATTATTCTGGACAAGGAACATCTATTAGGTTTGTGAGTAAAAATAGGATGTACTGAATCAACAAATTCAAAAGAATATCTATAGGTATACAAAACAATGGAAAAGCAGATGAAGAATGTACACATTCTCGGGAACATAAGACTGGGGTCAATTACACAGCTAGACTTAGACTTTGACCAAAGACTGGACAGACCATGCACCACACCTGGCTACAGGCATGATGTGGTAAAGGCAAGGTCACAAATGAAGGAAGCCAAAATCCAGGATGGGATACCACGTTGTCTCACTATTTCCATCTTAAGAGCAGGCTAGAGGGGAGTTTAGGCATTAAATAAAGGATGAAATATGGAGGGGGAAGGGCTTGGATTATAAATAGTAGGATTTGTACCAAACCGGACCTTTAGCTTCTTGAGAACAACACTTGACTTGATCTTACTTGATCTAAATAAATTCTGCAGATACATGTTGCCTCAACCATTTCCTCACACCATTGCTGAAATAAGGAAAGTCTTGAATAAAAAAACAACAAACAAAAAACAAAAAAACGGGGGAGTGGGGCGCATTTTTTTTTTTTAAGTAGAGCCCAACACAGAGCTTGAACTCATGACCCTGAGATCAAGACCTGAGCTGAGATCAAGAGTTGGATGCTTAACTGAGCCACCAAGGCTTCCGTGTCCTTATTTTTTTTTAGCTAGACATGTTACTTCTTTAAAAAAACAATTGGTTCTTCATATGAAGACCCAATGACAAACTAAAAATCAACCAGTGACTTAGTAAAGTCCCATAAGAAAGTAATCCAGGACCAACAAAATCAGCTTACAACGAAGGATGTCAGAAGCTCTTTGTAAGGAAATTGTATTCCTAGTGAAGTCTTCTAAACTAGAACTGTCAGCTACATCCTCACAAAGATGTGAAATGTGTATCAACTCACCACTCCAATAGTGGGAAGAGAAGTTATTCAAGGTCTCTCACAACCTGGCAAAGGCTTTCCCTCTAAATTCACCTCCTAGTCCTCCTCTGTTCTATCCAAACAGAGGTCTATACCATTTTTTCCTGCTTGGAATGCTTTCCCCATTTCCCTGCTATTTAACTTCTACCCATCCTTCCAGGTCTATATTGGATCTGACAGCTGCCCAAGAAGACTTTCCCAACTGCTCCCATCCACAGCGATCTTCTCCTTTTCTGAACCTCTAAGGTATGTTTTCTTTGTACAGAAAACTATACAGTATTATCAATTTTTTTTAAAGATTTTATTTATTTGATAGAGAGCACAAGTAAGCAGAGTGGCAGGCAGAGGGAGAAGAAGAAGCAGGCTCCCCGCTAAGCAGAGAGCCCGACTTGGGACTTGATCCCAGGACCCTGGGATCATGACCTGAGCCGAAGGAAGACACTTAACCAACTGAGCCACCCAGGTGCCCCTACTATCAATTTTTTTGGATGCATTTTACCACCCCAAATAATTAACAACTTCTGGAGGGTAAGGACCTCACCTTGTATCATCTTAGAGAACAGGTGCCCCAAATGTCTATAATTTTGTGGTTCTTTGATCACTCTTCCTGCCCCCCAATCCATTCTTCACATATCAGCAAGAGTTACCTTAAAATTTCAACTAGATCATGTCACCCTCTCCTTCAGCCTCCTTTTCAAACCTTTCACCGGCTTTCCATTGCACTTAAGCATGAATCTATACTTGTTACCCTGCCTAGAAGGTTCTACATGATCTGGTTCTTTCTTAATCTTCAGTCTTACCACAATAATCCAAACCAGCATCTGCCTTCTAGCCACATCTACCTTCTTACAATTCCTAAACATGCTGGGTTTTATCCTGCCTTCAAGTTTCTTGCATGTGTTGTTTCTTGTGGGCCTGAAATGCCTTCTCTATCCCCTTTCCCCTCCCCAGCCTGCCCCACACATATTAGTCATAGTCACATGGCATAACTAACCCTTCCCCATTCATCATGTCTCAACTAAATCCACCTGCCTGAAAGGCCTGAAGTACATTTCCCACATTACTCTCCATCTCAACACCTGATGTTTCCTTCATAGCACATTTTTTTTATTATGTTCAGTTAGTCACTGTATATTACATTATTAGTTTTGATTTGGTGTTCAATGATTCATTACTTGCGTATAACACCCAGTGCTCATCACAACACGTGCCCTCCTTAATACCCATCACCAGCTACCCCATCCTCCCGCCCCCCTCCCCTCTGAAACCCTCAGTTTGTTTCCTATAGTTAAGAGTCTTTCATGGTTTGTCTCCCTCTCTGATTTTTCCCCTTCAGTTTTCCCTCCCTTCCCCTACGGTCCTCCTCACTGTTCCTTATGTTCCACACATGAGTGAAACTGTATGATAATTGTCTTTCTCTGCTTATTTCACTTAGCATAATCCCCTCCAGTTCCATCCATGTCGATGCTAATGGTGGGTATTGACACTTTCTGATGGCTGAGTAATATTCTACTGTATATATGTGGTACACATCTTCTTTATCCATTCATCTGTTGAAGGGCATCTGGGCTCCTTCCACAGTTTGGCTACTGTGGACATTGCTGCTATGAACGTTGGGGTGCAGGTGCCCCTTTGGATCACTACATCTGTATCTTTGGGGTAAATACCTAGCAGTGCAATTGCTGGCTCACAGAGTAGCTCTATTTTCAACTTCTTGAGGAACCTCCATACTGTTTTCCAAATTTCCACATTCCTGTTTTGTTAACTTGAGCCATTCTAACTGGTGTAAGGTGGTATCTCATTGTGATTTTGAATTGTATTTCCCTGATGGCTAGTGATGTTGAGCATTTTTTCATGTGTCTGTTGGCTATTTGTATGTCTTCTTTGGAGAAGTGTCTGTTCATGTCTTCTGCCCACTTTTTGACTGGATTATTTGTTTCTTGAGTGTTGAGTTTGAGAAGTTCTTTATAGATCCTGAATACCAGCCCTTTGTCTGTAATGTCATTTGGAAAAATCTTCTCCCATTATGGGTTGCCTCTTAGTTTTGTTGACTGTTTCCTTTGCTGTGCAAAAGCTTTTTATCTTGATGAAGTCCCAAAAGTTCATTTTTGCACTTTAATTTATAATTTGTTTACAGCCTTATTGGCCCTCACCCTCAAAAGACATATAAAGCTTCTTGAAGCAGAGAACATATCTTGGCATAGACTAGGTACAGTACCAAATAATTACATGTTGAATTAATTGAGAAAATCACAACTGAAGACGTTTGAAAGCATGTCCTAAATTCTCAATGTAGGGAGTTTATACCACATGAATGTTAGTAATTCAGAGAGCTAAAGCAGGCAGGACACAGTGAAGTTTTGGCTAGTATAAAGGAAAACTTCAGAAACTAAAGAGAAGTTGTCTAGAAGGGTCTGGTGGACCAAATAAATAGGATTTCACCTCCGGTGCCAGGCTTGTCTTCTGGCAGTGCCTTTATAAAGAATACATCAATCACCCACCAAATGAGCAAATATTACAGAGCTAGACAATACCAAGTATTATGAGGATATGGAGCATAAGAGCTTCCAGTACACTAGCAGGAGCATAAAATGGTGTAACCACTTTGGAAAACAATTTGGCATTATCCAGTGAAGCTGAATATTCACAATCCCTATGACATAACATTTGATAAATAGCTTAGAGAAAGTCTTACACAAGTGTATCTAAGACATACACAAGGGAGACATGAACCAAGAGATGTAAATAGGAACATTGATAGCACTGTTGTTTATATGGGAATGGATCAATCGTACACATTCACACGTAAGTGAAGAATTAACTATGGTACGAACTTCAACACAGAGGAATGTCAAACAATGCTAAGCACAAGAAGCAAAGGTCACAGAAAAACACATTATGGTTTCATTTTTTGCTTAAAAATATGTAAACAGATGTTAAAACTTAAACAGTAAGGCATAACTGCAAAGTTGGAGATACTAGTTACATCCAGTAGGGAAAAGGAGGGGAATGTAATTGGAGACAAGCATACGGGGGCTTCAAAAGAAGTGGTAATGGGGCGCCTGGGTGGCTCAGTTGGTTAAGCGACTGCCTTCGGCTCAGGTCATGATCCTGGAGTCCCGGGATCGAGTCCCGCATGGGGCTCCCTGCTCAGCAGGGAGTCTGCTTCTCCCTCTGACCCTCCCCCCTCTCATGCTCTCTCTCAAAATAAATAAATAAAATCTTAAAAAAAAAAAAGTGGTAATGTTCCGTTTTTTTAAGCTAGGTGAAGAGTACACAGAAGGTACATGTTTTATTCTTCATACCTTACATATACATGATATCTACCCTTCTATGTATATTAATTCTTTTGAAAGAATTAAACACTGATCAAACTATAGAAGGGAGGAGGTAAATGGTTTGTTCTTAAGATATTATGGAATGGAGCAGAGATCTCTTCAAAATGGCTGCTATAAATCCAAAGCCATATAAATGTCCTCTCAAAATTAAGACTATCAGTTCCCATAACCTGCAATTTTCTTAGCTTCATTCAACATTTTTTGTTACTCCACCTTTTTCCCTTCTTTCACTCTTAAAATTTAACTTGTTATATGTTATGCATCTTTGTAAACCACTCTAAATCCTTTCTAGAACAAGATGTGGTAATAAGTGAGATATACATTAGAAATAATATGGTAATACAAAACAGAATGAAGAGATCATCCTGTAACCAAGCACACATAATACTGAAGGGGCTTATACTAGACAGAAACAGGAATGAAAACTGGTGACTATCCCAGTATAACACCAATTATATTTCAAGATCCAGGAAAGTCCTTACTTCACAGAAAAGACGAGTTTAATTAATGAAAATCCAGTGAGGAATGTCATGCTTGGACTACCAAACATAGTAAGGTAACTGGAGTATAAATACATATGAAGAATTATGGTCACAGTAAAAACTCACAGAAACCACAATAATGAAGAGGAGTAGGTTTTCATTGCTATTATGGTTGTTTCCAATCCTTGTATTTAGAGAATACATTTACCCACTACAGAAGAACCTCCAGAACAGTCTATTCCCTTGTTTACAGAACCAAAATTGCCATGCATTAATAACCCTACAATTATATTGAAATATTCAGATGTGTGATCCCACCCACTTTAAGCCTTGAAAGCAGCTGAACTATGTAGAAATAGTCACATGCTGGTATCACAATTTTCATTTTAAAATTATATTTTTATTCCTAGAATGTTATGTACAAATACTCATAACCACATGAATGCCATATGGACAAAAACAACCCTCTCATTTCAAAAATTGGCCCAGTTGAATAAAACAACTTGTTAGAATCAAGATTGATGAGCTATCAATTAATGTATCACAGAAGTTCTTCATTAAGGAATATGCACCCTAAGTTGAGGTCCTTTCATTTTTTCAGTAAGAACAAATTTGTTTCCGGAGCATGAAAAAAAAAATGGATTTCTTCTGTACTAACTAGAGGTTAAAAATGTTAAAACTAGGTCAGAGGTGGATAGATCAGGCTTACGCCACTGGAAGATGTCACATTTCCCTTCCCAAGCTTTCTCATTTTATGATTTCCTAAGACATGTTTTTCTTAAACATAGTTGTTTCCTCTATGAGGCAGAAGATTAAAAAGCTGGCAAAGTACAACTACATTTACAGTAAACTTACTGTATCTACCATAGCTGGGAAAGGCAACATTCTGGCTAATTAAAAATCATGTTAGCTAAGACTTAGAGTGTCTCTCTGTATATCCAAGTTATCTCCTGTGTCAGTGCATGTCTGTGTGTGTGTCTTCCTATATACCTGTATATTTGTACATATCCTTATACACACCCAAGCATTTGGATTGCTAGCACCCACAGAATTAGAAAATACACAGTATTAAAAAAATTACACTGACCACAATTTAATTCACTCAACAAATATACACTATTCATTTATATTCAATAAATGGCTTTATTTATATTCAATAAATGCCAAATGGCTTTGGCATCTAGGACATCTCAAAGGGTGAGATCATTTCCCCCAAAGACACTGTATAAGACATAAAAGACCTGGTTCTGCCCTCTAAAAGTTTATAGCTTGGCAGGAATCAGATTTAACTTTGTTATTTCAGGACTTTCAGGGTCTTGCAGGGAGACTGCACTGTGATCATGACTATATTGCAGATGTGAAGTGTCAATGCAAAGTTGGGGGGAAAATGCCAGTAAATCACCTTTGGCTGTGCTTTTTGTTTACACACTGCGTAAATGATCTGTAGGATAGACTTCTTTGTAAGGAAAGAAAGGGTACCTTTAAAACCATGATTTCATCAGTGTTATCTTCCCCTGCTTCACTCCATCTCTGAAACTTCTAACACATTCTATAATTTTACACAGGAAAAAAAAGGGGGTTCCTTCTCTAGCCAACCTTTATATTCACATTTGTTCCATTTGTTTTGAAAATTCTGATTTATATATGAAAAGTCCCCTTACACACAAAATAGACATTTAGAAGTGAAATGTTAAAACTCCTCAAATGTCTCATGAAATGTCATTTCTGTATGATATTCTTGTCAAGGTAGCAGGATTCCAGAAAGAGAAATTGGAATTAAAATTTGCTCCCTTTGGCAAATCTTTTTTGGATCTCTTTATACACTGTGTTTAAGGTTCAACAGACTGTGACACAGAGCAGACAGACACTAAAGACACTAGCATCTGTCCACAGGGACAGTAAGGACTTATCAAGTGTTCATTTTGAATTTTAAATACAGTGCTCACAAAAAGTAAACACAAAATGACTCATCCAAAATAGATCATTTAAAGGTCAGTTCATACATTTAGTTTCCTTTGGCTTGTACAATGGGATCCCTTCTGGATTGCCCAGAATATAGATCTGAATGCCTTTTAGGTTGGTAGAAGTGATTCCTAGTCTAAAATGACCAAATGCCTTCCTGCAGACAGTATCTTAATTGAGCTGGGCCCTGTAGATGCTCTGCCCTCAGACTGGCCTACATTGCAGCTTTCATCTGTCCCGACAGAAGTAAAACAGATGGATAAGTGGGAAGGAAAGGAGAAAGAAACGAAGGAGGGCTCTTCATCAAGCACAAAGTAATTAGCAGAAATATGCCACAGTCAAAGGGATGCAGTCTCTGTGGTGAAATATGTAAAGTGATGCACAAAGTTGAATAAAGCAGGAGAGTCTTCCATGACCCTCTTTTGTTCTTTATACATCTGTGGGCAGGGCTAAGGTTGAGCTCTGAGTGCTTGAAATTAAGACAGTCCCCCAGCTGGGGTTAAACGGGAGCCCTAGGCACTCACAGTAAGACTATCTCTCAATCAAGGGTCTGGAGACCCAGAACCCTGAGTGCTCCAATATCCACACTGCCTGCCTCCCAACCGACTCCCTATGCTCATAGCCTTGGGATATTATGATTAATTTCATTACACCTTTTACCCCTGTTAACAACAGACACTGAGAAGCCCAGGTCATTTCTCATTCCTCCATATTTTATGGCGATATAACCTCTTTCATTCATTTTCTTGACCCTATCTCCTACCATCCCCAGTGCCTAAAGCCCTCTTCCTGTGCCTCTGGAACTCACAGGCAGCCATCAGCAAGATCCCCTATATCCTTGGCCTCCTCTCTGAAAGCTTCATCTTCCTACTCTGTCACCTGGCTCTTCCCTGAGGGCACTACTCTCCCCCCTCCCCCACCCTCTCAGGTGGTGGCTATTTCCCCCCAACATTCCTTGAACCACGGGAATTAGAGGTGGGGTGGGTGTACTTACTGCTTCTCTTTACATCTAGACCATTGTCCCTCCTTTTATTTTCTGTCCAAATGCTGAGCTTGGAGTCACACGAAATCAGACCACCATCCACTCCTTCTCATTCAGCAAAGACCTGGGTTCCTGGCTCTCTGTTACTCCCAGTCACTACCATGGCCATGATTCCAGGTGAACTCAGTATCCACACAGATGATCCAGTACTCTGGCTTCTTAGTCTTTGTCCTCCACCCTAACTCCAAGGTCAGACACCAGTTTTAACTGCAATTCCTCCATTTTACTCTGTAACCACCATCTCCTGTCTCAGTTCTTCACTTCTGGTACCCCAACTTCAGTGAGACCAATTTTAGGGACTCCAGTGAGACCTACAAGCCATTGATCCTACCACTTTTCACTGTCCCTCAACCTCATGTCCGGCCTCAACTCCTTAACCAGTTTAAATTCTACATTGAATTGTAATGACCACTCCCTTTCTGAGTGAGAAAGGAGTATACCCTGAACTCCCTCCCACTCTCATGTGGACATGCCCACTTGGCAAAACTACAACCCGGTTAACTTCATCCCTCCACTCATGCACATATAGGCCTATCGAGAAGAAACATGCACAACCTACTGAAGGCTCTCACTGTAAATCTGTGACCTCCAGTAAGTCCCTACCTACTCTTCCCCAGGCAATTGGCAAAAGTCCTCTAAAGTGCTGCCTCCAATCTTTCTCCTCCCATTCTCTCTCTCTCTTTTTTTTTTCCTCCCATTCTCTCTTGAATCCATAGCGGCTTGATAAATCTTTGTAGCAATGAACTGGCATTAAATTATGTCACCAGCCTTTAGACTGAAATTTAATTCTGTGAAAGTAAATTTTATATGAGATTTACTTCAAGTTTCTAAGTGGGTATGTCCTGAGTTAGAATATGTTCCTGAATATTCCCTTTAGTACAACTTATGATAAAACTAAAAGCAGAAAATGAATAGCAAAGTATATTAAGATTTAAGCTCACTAACCAACTTCCTTTAAACCTACTCTGATTCCTTAGATCAGGGGCTCCTATCCTTCTGGCCCAAAAGAATGTCCGTTAGCTGCAGGCAGATGTTTTTATTCTCTGAGCCTAAAAAAAATTAAGACAATTTTAAATGAGAGGTTAATGGAAAATATAATTATCAAAAACTCTCAAAATATTTCATAGCTATTTTTTGTGCATCAGGTCAACAGGCTAGGATTTTCCAATGTCAAAAAATGATGTGACAGGGGCGCCTGGGTGGCTCAGTCATTAAGCGTCTGCCTTCGGCTCAGGTCATGATCCCAGCGTCCTGGGATCGAGCCCCACGTCGGGCTCCCTGCTCCGCGGGAAGCCTGCTTCTCCCTCTCCCACTCCCCCTGCTTGTGTTTCCTCTCTTGCTATGTCTCTCTCTGTCAAATAAATAAATAAAATCTTTAAAAAAAAAATGATGTGACAATGCTAGAGGAAAACATCCATATCAGGAATAAAATCTGGATTAAGGAATGACTAAGTACTTATTTTATTTGTGATGTGACCTTTTCTCCTAGAAAATGCGTTCTGACTTTCCAACACTGCCATAGAAAAGACTCCATGTCCATGCTACCACATTTAAATTGCAGGTGTTTAAGATACATAATGAACTGCCAAAGAAATTGCTAGTTCCTTTAAAAAGTAAGTGCCAAAACTGTTAGCAACACTCAGTTAAATGGTTCTGTAGGTCCATAAAATTGTGCCAAAATACCTCCTTCAATGTGAAGCACTGACTGACTTTCCTTTCATATTTGGGTAAATTTTCAAGGTAAAATGATATATTTGAATACACATGCCATCATAAAAGCTGCCCTAGGGAACCTTGTTGCACTGTTGGTGGGAATGCAAACTGGTACAGCCACTCTGGAGAACAATACAAAGATTCCTCAAAAAACTAAAAACAGAACTATCCTACAATCCAGCAATTGCACTACTAGGTACCAAAAGGGTACAAAAATACAGATTTGAAGCAGTACATGCACCCTGATGTTTACAGCAGCATTATCAACAATAGCCAAACTATGGAGAGAGCCCAAATGTCCACTGACTAATGAATGGATAAAGAAGATGTGATATATACATATCCCATATATATTATATATATAATATATATGTATAATATTTATGGAAATATTAGCCATCATTGAAAAGAATGAAATCTTTGCCATTTGTAATGATGTGGATGGCGCTAGAATGTATTATGCTAAGCGAAATAAGTTAATCAGAGAAAAGAAATACTGATTTCTTTTGATTTCACTCATGTGGAATTTAAGAAACAAAACAGATGAACATATGGGAAGAGGAAAAATTAAAAAAAAAAAAAAAAAGGAGAGAGAGAAACAAACCATAAGAGACTCCATGAGAGAGAACAAACTGAGGGTTGATGGAGGGAGGTGGGTGGAGGGGTGGGCTAGATGGGTGATGGGTATTAAAAAGGGCACCTGTGATGAGCACTGGATGTTGTATGTAAGTGATGAATCACTGAATTCTACTTCTGAAACCAATATTGCACTGCATATTAACTAAATAAAATTTAAAATTTAAAAAGTAAAAATAAAAGTTGCCCAATCGCCTTGATACCCAATCACCTTTACATGTACTTAATACCCAATCGCCTTTAAATTTTTCTAGACTTTAAGCTCCTAGGAAACAAAGATACTCCTCTGTATTCCTATTACCTGGTATAGTATTGTATACACAGTCTTACTTAATAAGTGTTCTATAAAAACAATGTCCAGTTCTTTTTACCCATTTAATATGCTGCCTTACTTAGATGATGTAGCAAACACTTGATCAGTAAGGCCAAGCAGTTTTAAATATTATGATTTTTAAGGATGAGATGTGCTTATTGCACAAACATTCAAATTATACAGCAAAATACCAAAGCAAAAATAAAAATCACTTGGAAAAAATACTGCTAGGATTTTGTGGAACATTCTTTATGTGTTCACACATATACATATATGCATTTACAATTCTATATAAATGGGTTATTTATGTTGTCCTGTGATCAGAATTGTTTTCACTTACTAATATGTTGTGGATGCCTCTTCATAAAAACAAAGAACTCCCATATCATTTTTAATGGCTATATAGTATTCCATGGTAGACATGTACCATTATTTAATAATGTTTCCTACTAATGGATATCTAGGTTATCCTTAGTTTTATCTTACCAAACACAAAACTGCAATGGGTATCTCTGTGTATGCATCTTGTGACAGTTGTGCAATTGCTTTCTCTAGACAAATTCTACAAGTTGAACTGCTAGATCAAAAAGTAAGCACATTTTATATTTTTATGTGTGTTGTCAAACTGTGCTCCAGCAAGATTTAACAACACATACCCAACCAACCATAGTGCTCCAGAGGTCCCCACACTCATCAACCCCATTATGTCCAACTTCATAATCACTGCCAGTTTGACTTCTATTTTCATGTTAGGGATATTAACAAACACGTTCTAAATATTTTGCAATTACATCTTTGAATCTTGTTTATAGTGATTTTCATTATGTAGGTTTTAAATTATATTGTAAAACTTAGCAAATTAACAGTTTGATTTTCATGACACATAAGGAAAGATTCCATCAACCCAAACTTTAAAATTATCAGTATTTTCTGCTGATATCATTATTCTTAACCTTTCTGTCATCAGAAACCCCTTTGAGAATCTGATAAAACCAGAATCACCCACAAAAAATGCCTAACTATAAATATTTTGTAGACAATTTCACACAGTTCAAGAACTCATTAACTAGATGTGTGATCTTGCTCAAATCACATTTTCTGTATGTTATGCTTCTCTGAAAACTAATGTAGAATGATAAGATATTTCTCTATCATAGAACTATTTGTACAAGCATGATGCAGAATACCTACTATATCCACAGGTTAATAAGCAGGTTTCCCTATTGCAGCTCCTTTCTCAAGGACTCTATCCCCAGTGTTTGGTTCCTCTTCCCATGCACATTACATGAATAATTTGTGAGTAAACATGTTAAAGAGAAGTTCTCTTCACTTTTTGTCCATCGGCATTTCTGGCCAGGCCCACATATGTGAAGAGGTCTGATGATTTAGGAAAGAATGCAAAAGGATTCCTTTACCATTCTCTACCCTCTGTGCTCATCTCAGAGAACCTCTTGAGTTTATTCTGAAATTTAAAAATTTTTTTTTAAAGTTCTTACTTGCTCATCACTTATCTTCTAGCCACTTTCAATTTCTATAAATCCTGAGTCTTTCATTTTTATCACTCTATAGGACACAGTTTAAAATAAAACTCCAATGAGTTAAGGGAAATTGAAAAAATGTAAACTCATGAAGGCCATAAACTATACAGTGTTGAGAGAAACTAACAGAAAGGGAGCCAATAACTATTCCAGAAGGAGTTAAGGTACTAAAACATAATATACTGCTTCATAAGTATAACATTTCTCACTGTCAAATATAAATAGTAAGTACATTATCAAAATGTAAGCTATTCATGTAATAGCTAAGCTATGTGACCCAATGAAATTCAAGATCAAGGTACTTTAACAATGACTGTTTCCATAGCATTCTCACAGAATTCAGAAGGAGGGTAGAAATCTAGGTTACAGGCCAAGCTCTGGTACATAGGAGCTAACAACTGGCCGTGCGCAAGTCACTTCCCTTCTTCTGGGTTAAAAATTCTCAGATTAAACATCGAATCCTAACAAAAGCCTCCTTGGCCCTAAGGCAGCTCTGCATCATGGGCTTCTGTAGTTCTCAGTATCTAAATCTCTACGACTTAATTATTTGTTCAATGTCTATCCTCTCCATTTGATGGTAAGTTCCATATCTATATTCACTTCAGATCTGCTGCTCCTGACACAGTGCCTGGCAGCAGGGAGGGAAGGAGGATGAAGAAATAATTGACTCAATAAACTGACAATCAAAAAATGAGGCGGTAAACCAGAAGACCTCTAGGGTGTGCTTAGATGCTAATGTATTAAGGGCATTTTTTCCTCTTGAATTTTATAAATGCTTGGGTTTAATTAGGTTAATACATACATGGATCACCTAATTTGAATGGAGTCTTATGCTTTATCTACAGGGAGAAAAAGGGTGGCCAAGGATACATGAGAATTAGGTCTTGTCCCTGCCCTTCAAAGAAATGGGTCTGGCTAGAAAAAAAAAAAATGAGTAAAACAACTAGGACAAAGGAACAGAACTTTAATGAAAATAATGACTTCACCAGAGAGATGGAGAACCAGTAACAGAGTAAGTGGTCTGAGCAAGAGGAGTTGGGATGACTCTCAATTATGATAATGCACTACACAGAGAGGAGTGCTGACTCTCCTGCAGCCACACGGACCAAGTGAAACCTGACAGAAAAGAACCCAGGCCTCTTCCATTTCCTGGTAGTGAAAGGAAAAAGAATCCCTATAAGTCAAAAATAGGGCTCATGTTCCTGAGATTGTAGGGTCACAAGAGAGGAAAAGGTAAGATTTAGATCAACAGATAAACTCAGATATGGCTGAATCAGTTCTACTACAGACTGCTTTGGAATTTGGGCCCATTTAGAAAATAAATGCTACGCCAGGAAGAACCAAGCAAGTGGTTATTGAATAGAAATATAGGAATGGTAAGTAAGTGAAAGTAAAGGGAATGAGTAACACAGACTACAGAAAGAAACTATTAATGCACCGAAACCCCCTATTCTGAGCTCCTGTCATGTGCTTCCCACAGTGCAGGCAATATAAATAATGCCAAGAGAAGTAGATGGCATGGTCCATGCTTATAGAGGCCTTATTGTCTAATTGTGGGGACAAATAATTGAGGAAGAAATTCCAGTAAGCAATAAAGTCTCCTAGTCACAAAAATGTGGCCTCAAACTATACTATCCAAAGAAGCAAATCTAGGTAAACAAAAAGGCCTGGAGCAAATCTGTGAAATGGCACTTCTCTTTTTGGACTTCTCACCCCTCAGGAGCATTCTTCCCCCATTTTTTTCCACCCTGGGGAGGAGGGCTGGTAGGCACAAGAGAATAGCCACAACGCTTAGCAGCCTGCCTTGCAGCCAAACAAAAGAGGACGGCAACCCCGAACAGACAAGATGTGGCAGCAAGCATACATCTGACTGCAGCAGTGATTCTAAGGGCAGAGCAGGGTATGACTTGCACAAGACAAGATGCAAGCCCTTTTTCCTTCCTCAGGAGCCAACCCTCAGAGGGGCAGTCAATTCTTCCTAGACAGGGCCTGATCCCATCAGCTCTTCTTCCTAAATTCTGCGGGAAGAGGGGAGAGCTTCCAGGAACAGCAGAAAGTTCTGATTAAGCTCACAGGGCAAGAAATTGAGAGATTTAAAACTGTAGGTGGAGTAGGATATCTGACCTAACACAAGTTAACAAAGCAGCCATGTATTTGAGCTGATAAACATCTCTCCTTCCATTTGCTTTTCTTATCCTGCTGCCCATAGTTAAAAAAAATTCAGCTTGCTCAGAGATTGTATTTCTTGCTTCCTCCAACTATGAATACTTCCATGAGGAAGAGCACATGGCTGAGGCCCTGGTATCTCCCTGCCCTTCAGAAGGATTAACAAGCCACCAAGCACAAAGCAGTTTCACAGTTTATTGCTACCACTCACCCTTTCTTCTCCCCTGAAACACACTCAAATATGGGCACTCCCTCCATCAACGCCTAAGGAGTGAAAATGTCAAGGGGCCCCTGTTGCCTGCCTGTAATATGTCTTCATTCAAAGAAGTTACGCTAGATCTTTCTGATTATGAGAAAAAAAAAATTATCTAATTCTCCAAAAGAGGGACTTGGAAAGAATGTAACACATCTTTCCATACCACAAACATTTTTGTGGCTTTTTATATATTTCCTTCAAAAGCCTGAGGTAAAAAGAGACAAAACCACTGGTAAGGGTCCATTTAGCAATATACGTGAATAAGCAAAGAATGAAGAAGAATCCAAGTAGCTGTACTCCTGTCTCTCACCAAAAAAATTCAAGAACAAAAAAAAGAGAAAATTAATTCAATGAGAACCACACATCTATATGAAATTACAGCCCATTTTAATAACTAGAAAAACCAACAGATCAAGCTAGAAAAGCAATACAAGCATTTAAATTCTTACCTTGAGTAGAAAAAAAATAAGCCTTATTTTGTGCATAAAACAGTAAAATGTTGAAAATGGAAGAAAAAAGGGGGCAGGAGGAGTTAGATTTAGGAAACCAAAATTTATAGACCTAACATGTGGCTTAAATAACTTGAACAAAAAGTAGAAAACCATAATTTAAATAGAATGAACAAAAGAAACACTGATATGCTTGCAGCTCCACAGTCAGAGAAGGGCAGAGCTGCCAGGAGAGCACCACCATCGTTGAGAACACTGGCAGGCTTATTCATGCTAGCATGTTATAATTGAGAATCAATACAGGGCAGAGTCTGCTTAAATGAACTCCGAGAGTTTGTCCAAGCAATCCTTTTAATGTCATGTTGCATTTTATTAAATGATGTTTGGAATAAAAAGCCTGCTGGCTGGGCCTTAGAAAACTTTGTTTTAAAGAGGTATACCTTACTTTACAACAACAGCTATAATCACAGCATTTGGGGTTTATGATAAATCTCACTATATATGAGAGGAAACAAATGTGAAGAAAATGAATCCCTTATCAAGGTCATGTACAGTGACCTTAAAGTTGCTGTCAATTTCTGATGTGAGCAGATACACTAGAACATCATGAATGTCCATGAACATAATTTTCACAACCCAAGGGGAAGGAGGAGAATATATCTTTAGGTGCCTGCTGATAGGGCTAGGAGTACTGGGGCTTTTATCAAAGAAAAATGTAGTTAGAGAAGGTATGGAAGTGGTAAGTATGGCTAATCAAGAATTGTGATGCAGAACAGCTCTGCTATGATGTTCAATAATCTAATCAGCAAGCATGTATAATGAGCCTATGTGCAGAACTCTGTTTGAAAGGCAGAAAAGAGGACACAGGTGGGAAAGCACCTCAAGTACCATGCTCATAATCATACTCCAAGGTGGTATTATGAATCCCATCCTAAAAGAAAATTGAGGCTGACAGAAATCATATTTTGCCCAAAGTCACATTTCTAAAAGCTGATATAGACAGGATGGATATACAGATCCCGCTACTAGACTAAGAGTCTATCAATACTACCAAACCAAATGGTCATTGAAGAGAAAAAAGGGTATTCTATGCAGAGGGGAGAGAATGGGACTAAGGACCAGTTTGTATTAGAAGTTTATGCACAGAAAGAGTAGAAAGGTCAGAAAGTTGGAGTCAGATAGCATTTATGCCTAGTTAAGAAGCACCTTGTCCTACGGCCAGTTGGGAACCACAGAACTTTGGAAATAAGAGAAAAATCTAAGAAAGGGGGGAAAGAGCTTAAAGAATCTAAAGGCATTAAAAAAGGCATTTGGAGAAACACAAGAACAAAAACTTAAAATCAAGCACTGTACTAACATGGAATTTTGGTCTTTCCAAGTAAAAACCTAATTTTCTCTAAGTTGTGAATCCCTAAATAATGTCCAAATGTTTAATGCTTTACTGATACCAATAATTAAAAATTTCAGAAGTGATCCAATAAGTCTTCTTTCCAATAGAAAAGGGACAGCTTTTGATAGCTAAGAGAAACATGTGCCTCTCTTCTTCCTTGCCCACAAAGTCTCCTCTAAGGGGGTGTGCTGATAAAGAATGGGTCATGTTTGAGGACATTTACTTCAGCCACAGCTTCACTTCTTGGAAAGGTGAGGGCCAAGATGCGATGATGGGCTCAGGAGGGAAAGGGTTGAAAAGGATCAATCACCCCTTCCTGTGGCTCACAGGAAGGACAAGGCAGTTCACCAAGGCTAGAGGTTTCAGCCCAGCCCTCAAGCATCTACACCCAGAGTCCTTACCCCTGTGCACATTTACCACTCACAGGGAGTGGCTTGTAGCAGGACAAAAATCTCAGGACTCCGGATCCTGGCTCTCGGCCATCTTTCAGAATCTCTTTACACCCTAGAGAGAGATGTCTTTACTGTTGCTACAGAATCTTCATGGAGGGGCTGCAAATTAATTCCTGATTTTATCAGAATACAATTTAGTTTTATTTTTGTAAAAAAAATTGCATATGCATAAATTTGAGTTACTTTAGCTTATACTGTAAGATTAGTACTTCTTTAAAATTAAAGATTTTAATCTTGCAATATGTGGTTATCTAATATAAATCTTTCTGTTTAGAAAAAATATGGGTATGTGTTAAACCTCACTGGATACAATTCTATATTTTTCTCTTCTCCTTTCCATTAAAAAAAAAATTCAATAGAGAGGATTGAGAGGGATCTTCACAGAGTTAGAAGAGGAGAAACTGCAGCAAATGATTCATCTTTGCTCTTTTTATCTCAGTAGTCAGCAGCTGGGTGAGAAACCTGATCCCGTAGCAGCAATAGGCCATATTCTTTTCTCACTCAGCAGTTGCAGAAGCCCTGCTGAACAACTCTTCTGCTGCTTGCAACAAAAGTTGCATCTCTCTAAGGAAATACTGATTGTCCATTTGTGGCACCACCATGCTCTAGCTACTTGAGAAGTGAGAGAGCCTTAAATGAGTTCCATGAACCATGGTCTGTTTGCGTTGCCATCGACTGCACCACTCACAGCTGTAGGGGTCCATGGAGCCAGGACCTTCATTATTACCCCGACACAGAATTATCAGTAAGTACAGAGCCTTCTGTGATATGGGAATGCATTACCTTGTAGAGTCACAATCATTGGTTCAAGTGAAATTAACTCTCCAAGATCAGTGGTAAATGCACAAAACATTAAGTCTACTTTGTAAGGCAGTAATCCCAAAAATGACAACATCTATATGGAATTTATTTTCAGAGTCATAAGCCAAGTTATCTTCCTTTGTAGAACTGGAATCTTACAAACTCAGCTGTTGAACAACATTTGTCAAAGATGTCAAAATGTCTTTCAACATTTAGACAGCCACCTAGCTATTATTCCTGTGGGATACATGGGTGGCTAGAGAATCACATTTGACAGATGTGAAAAATAAGATATCCATATGTAAAACACAACTCTTCATTTTCCAATCATCTAACCCAGCAATTTCCCTACCCTTCTGCACTGGGATGCAGCTAATCTTCCCAAAAGAATGGATTCAGGCTTTTTTCACAATTGCTACTGAACATGTAGGCTTCTCAAACAGTCTTCCAATTATTTTTTATACACATATCCCACAAATATTATTTATCCTGATTCTAGGAGTTAAGAATTCAGGGTCCTAATGCTAGAGAGCTCATGCTGTATCAGTCTACACCCCACCATTGCGCCTTTCTAGAGAAACTGCCAGGACCACAGTCTTACTGAGGCAAGCAGCCCAGGCCACAGCTGTTTGGACCAAGAGAGGGCATCAGTAGCCCTAAGATTTCTGGTAAAAGAGCTTTAACAAGTAGGGATGATAGTTACTATAGAACTATCCTATTCCTTTTCTTCTTGGTCTGTACACAGATCACCAGTTAGGTTGTGAGGACAAAAAGGAAAAACAGGAAGAGGAGTACATGAGGAGAGAAGCCAAAATGGAAATGTTGTGCCATGTCAAGGGTCAAGAAGTAGAATATGGATTGACCAACCACTGGTAGTACAGATACATCCTGGAGTTGCAATAGATCGGGAACAATCTTCCTGGTCCTGAGTTAGGTCCTATCCCTGTGAGGTCTGACCAGACTACACCTCCTTCTCATTCTGAAAGACCCCTAGAATTCTTCCCAACTTGATACATGTCTGACATTGATTTATTTTCTCATGCATCCTTAAGCCTTCCATTTATTAAGGTAACTTGATCGAGTTTCCATTCTTGTAATCAGACATTTATATGGGCTCCACAGCAAAATGACTCAAAGTGTTCCTTTTCTCTTTACTAACTATAACACAATCTTAGATCTCTCATTTGATAGCCTACATATAACCTCACAAATTTAGGGGCTACTTTGCCAATATTTGTGAAAGAAAGGAAATGGCTAAAAAACCTTGGATTGCCTTTTAATTGCCCTTGTTGAATTTTTTCTGCTGCCACATGCAGACCATAATTTATTTTCAAGTAGATGTAGAAGATTTAGCTACAGTGAGTCGAGAATGAAAACCTGGCATCCTATGGAAGCTTCATAGTCTCTCCATCTTCTGTGGCACTGACCGGTTCCCCTGTGTGACTTCTGAGTTGATTTCAAGGCTCAAGGGTCAATTTTTACATTGGTAAAATCTGATTCTTCCAATCCCTATAGGATAAAATTGGTTTCCAAAGCTATTCAGCACTGGGAAAAGGTCAGGTTATATCAAAAATTAATGAGCCAGCCCCACAAAGCTCCTGTACCTTCCCAACTAATTACTCCTCCCTCTCCCAAAGAAGACATCACTCCTTTCTCTAGCAGCTAGTTATTTTCAATCACAGGTATTTGGAAATGGGAGCAGGGGGATATGTTGGTTGACTCAATGACTTGGTTAGAATAATATGAGCAGTTAGTAACCTGGGATACTAAACACCCTATAATGGATAGAAATGGACAGAAAAGTTCCATACAATGATGAATCATTCTATCAAAATGCTAACAGCATTTCCCTTGAGAAGCACTGAGCCCTCTCCAAAAAGCAGGAAAGAAAGGCAAACTGAAGAGAGGATGGCAATAAGAGAACAAGCAATGCACTCCACCAGAGGTGAAGCCATCAAGTAAAGGCTGTCTAAGGATCAATCTCAGGCCCTGTTGACTTCCTTCCCCTCACCTCCAACAATACTCATGGCATACTCCCTACTCTCATTCCCTCTACAAAACAATCTTGGGCTCAGTTAGATTTAAATTACATCTTTTTAAGAACTGTCTTTATTTCCACAACTTTTCATTTGTTCTAATTATGATAGTTTCTGAGCAATATTGGTAATAGTAATAGACAATATCAACAGAAAATTCTCCCATGTTGCTAAAATTCAATATCAACTGAAAATTCTTCCACATTGCTAAAGGGCTTAATTACTAAATTTGTGCTGTAATATGTCTGTTAAAAAACTGCTTTACAGACTAATTCTCCAGGGCATAACTCTCTAGAGGTTAAGCTTATGAATTACTACTATCTTATGAAACACTTTCTTGAGCCACACTGGGGCTTGGCAGAAGGAAATGTGAAAATTCTCTTGCCACCTCTCCCAGACTCTTTGTTAAGCTCTAGGCAGTATCAAAAGAGACATCCCGCACAAACAAGCTTCACCACTGAGGGTCAGGCTGTGGAGAGATCAAATGGAAGGAGACGGCTCAGAAACCTTGGATTAAAGGGCAAATATTTTAGAGGCAGTATACTCGATTATGTCAGAGAGACAGGCCCATGGCACTTTCTGGAAGAGAGAGATTAAATAGCAAGGTAAAAGTTCAGCAAGATACACTCACAGACTGAAAGGCTCCTCAAGATAAAAAAGTCCAAAATGCAATTCTGTTTTAAATGAGACGAGATCTTGTTATACAAGAGCATATTATCACCAAAAAAAAGTATCAAAAGAACACGTTATATTAAAACCTTTTATTTATCACTCAAAAGGCATATGTTTAAAGATAAACTCCCCCTTTCCATATTCCCAAAGAAGAAACAGAAATTAAAAGGTTCTAGAATAAAAACGTTTCTCCAAACATTCTGTGGTCTTTATTGTATTATCTTCAAAATCTGTTCTAGGATCAGCAGTAATTTGGGAGGATAGATTTCTCTTGAAGGTTACTTTTTTTTTTTAATTTAA
The DNA here is from genome assembly GCF_029215605.1 of Mirounga angustirostris. NCBI lineage: Eukaryota > Metazoa > Chordata > Mammalia > Carnivora > Phocidae > Mirounga > Mirounga angustirostris. Next base: position 126,507,140 of record NW_026991709.1, read on the forward strand.
ATTCAAGTTAGTTAACATATAGTGTAGTATTGGCTTCAGGAATAAAATATAGTGATTCAGGGGCACCTGGGTGGCTCAGTTGGTTAAGCATCTGCCTTCAGCCCAGGTCATGATCTCAGAGTCCTAGGACTGAGCCCTGCATGGGGCTCCCTGCTCAATGGGAAGCCTGCTTCTCCCTCTCCCTCTGCTGCTCCCCCTGCTTGTGCTCTCTCGTGCTGTCAAGTGAATGAATAAAATCATATATATAGTGATTCATCACATGTAACACCCAGGGCTCACCACAAGTGCCCTCCTTAATTCCCATCACCCATTTATCCCATCCTCCCACCCACCTCCTCTCCAGCAACTGTTTGTTCTGGTTTGCCTCCCTCTCTGTTTTTATTTAATCTTATTTTTCCTTCCCTTCCTCTATGCTCATCTGTTTTGTTTCTTAAATTCCACATGAGTGAAATCATATGGTATTTGTCTTTCTGACTTTGCTTAGCATGATACACTCTAGTTCCATCCACGTTGTTACAAAAGGCAAAATTTCATTCTTTTTGATGGCTGAGTAATATTCCATTGTACATATATACTACATCATCTTCATCCATTCATCAGTCAATGGACATTTGGGCTTTTTCCATAATTTGGCTGTTGCTGACAGTGCTGCTATAAATATTGGGGTGCATGTGCCTGCTGAATCAGCATTTTTGTATCCTTTGGATAAATACCTAGTAGAGCAATTGCTGGGTCATAGGGTAGTTCTATTTTTAACATTTTGAGGAACCGCCATACTGTTTTCCAGAGTGGCTGCACCAGTTTGCATTCCCACCAATAGAGCAAAAGGGGTCCCCTTTCTCCACATCCTCACAGATATCTGCTGTTTCCTGAGTTATTAATTTTAGCCATTCTGGCAGGTGTGAGGTGATATCTCATCATGGTTTTGATTTGTATTTCCTTTGAGGGTTACTTATGTTCTTTGGTCTACTTATACATGAGTCATTTTAACGTTAAGAGACCACCCTATCAAAAACAATCCCTTAGATGTGGTGTGTACACACACACACTGGACTATCACACAGCCATAAAAAAAGAATGAAATCTTGCCATTCATGACAACATGGATTGACCTATGTTGAGCAAAATAAGTCAGACTGAGAAAGACAAATACCTTATGATTTCACTCATACGTGGAATCTAAAAAACAAAACAAATGAATAAACAAAGCAGAACCAGACGTATAAATACAGAGAACAAACTGCCAGAGGGGAGGGAAGTGGAAGGATGGGTATAAATGGGTGAAGGGGAGAGGGAGATACAGGCTTCCAGTTATGGAATAAGTCACGGGAATAAAAGGCACAGCATAGGGAATTTAGTCAATGATATAGTAATAGCACTGTATGGTGACAGATGGTAGCTACATTTGTGGTGAGCATAGCAGAACACATAAAGAAGTTGAACCAATATGTTATACACCTGAAACTAACATAACATTCTGTGTCAACTATACTTAAATTTAAACATTTTTTTAAAAAGCAATTTCCAAGAGGGGAATAATGAAGGGGGGGAAATCGGAGGGGGAGATGAACCATGAGAGACGAGAGACTCTGAAAAACAAACTGAGGGTTCTAGAGGGGAGGGGGGTGGGAGGATGGGTTAGCCTGGTGATGGGTATTAAAGAGGGCATGTTCTGCATGGAGCACTGGGTGTTATACGCAAATAATGAATCATGGAACACTACATCAAAAACTAACGATGTAATGTATGGTGATTAACATAACATAATAAAAAAAAAAAGCAATTTCCTTCACTTTTCTTCTCAACGTTCTTTCTGCCTCCTTCACTACCCTCTTTCTTAACTTTCCAAAAGAAAGCCTTCATTCAGAATATATTGCTGCAATGAATAGGGCATGAGCTTTCAAATAAAATCAGAATCCAGTACTGTTCATTATTTCCCCTACCACTAATCATTAGCCCTTCTTCAAACTCCCAATATTCCTCAGTTAATACTTGCACAAGAGTGATCCTTGGGTCCTGGAAATTTGGGGAGACAGACAATGTTTCTTAACATTTACAGAGCCCCCATGTAGTCATCCAGTACTATGTACATCACTTCCTTGGTACTGAGTTATAAATTCTGTGTCTCGTTTGCAGGTAGGGAATCTAGCAAAATGAGGCTAAATAGTTAAAACACAGTCCCAGAAAAACTCAGAGCAAAATTCAATCCCTTCAGCAGTATTACTTCAGCAGTGGTTCTCAACCAGGCAATTTCCTGCCCCCAGAGGACACTTGGTAATGTCTAGAGACATTTTTGACTGTGGGGAGTGCTACTGCAATCTAGTGGGTAGAAGCCAAGGACCCTGCCAAACAGGCTACAGTGCAGAGCACAGCCCCCACCACAAAGAACTGCCTGGCTCAAAATGTCAACAGTGCCAAGGATGAGAACCCCTGCTCCTCTGGCAATTCTAGCATGACTTTCTTTGGGCCCCTAATCAATAAAGAATGGCTCCCTCTACAGTTTGATCCTTGTACAGTATTTACACAGAAACATGCCAATCAAGTGCTATTTCTGGCATTATATACTTTTTAGTTACTTTAAAAATACAAGATATATGGGAGCCACAGAGGAAAATGAGGACAGCTAGCAAAGGCAGGCTTCTTTTCTTTAATGAGAAAACCTAGCAAAGATCAGGTCCCTGCACCAGCAACCTCCAGACCCTGAGCTATGGTCTGTATCTGGCTGCTCACCTGGACTCTTCAGTTGCTGACGAGCTTTGCAGCTGCCTTTTCTCTGCTTTGCTTATCTCTAAGCATGTGCATCACTCCAGAGCAGTAATGATGTATGCTTATGGGAATCTACAGAGATCTACATCCCCTAATTTTCTATTTTGGTCAGTAAATTGTACTCATTACTGAGCCATGTGAGGCACTGAAGGACATCAGCCTTTCTGGGTGCCCTCTGTGTGAGCCTGGGTAATGGGACATTATCTGCCAAGGGTCCACAGTATTGAACTGAGATGCTTACAACAAACTTCCATCCAGTTTTTCAGCTGAGTACCATTTTTTTTAACCTCCTGTCTCTCTTTCCTAACCATCCTTAGCTCTGCTTAGATCCATATTAATTACAATTTTCTCTTCAAGGAGTCTGGTTTTAGTTTAAGCTCTTAAAGCCAGGAAGCATAGAAAGGTTATGATGTCTTTTCAACCCATCCTTCCTGGACCTCCACATGGACTCTGAGAAGGGCATTCCAAATAGTAAATTTCTCCCTCTGGTCTCAAAAATCTTCAGCACAAATGAAAATCCAAAGCCAGCTTTAATTATAATGCTCCCAATGCCCACATTCATTATACTAGGGACTGCAAATAGAGAGGAGTGAATGGACACGTAGCTTCCAGTGACACTGGATAAAATAAAACGGAACAGGAAGAACCACATGTTTGCTACTGCTATTATCCACCAAAGTGGGAATCATCAACTCTTTAGTAAGCTATTTCCTTCCTGGAAAAAAATTTAAATGATTAATGAAGGAAAAGTTAAGCAAAGTAAGCCATGGAAGAGGAGGATGCTGGGAGAGGGGAATGTATGTCAACAGAGCTAACAGTAGGATATGGCTACAAGAAAAAGGCAATCAGGCCTGATTCTCTTTTCTACTACATATGTCAGGAAAGTCAACCAGCTCCTCCCATGTAAATCATACCCATTCAAACTCACTGAAAATTCCTCTGTTGAGGTATTTCCATGCAGTTTCCATCCCATCACTTTGATGGAATTTTCTCTTCATAACTGTTGATTTGTATGGTGTCTATAAGTTGAATCAATAAAGGCTTTGGGAAACTTTCAAAGACAGAGCACTTAATTGCACTGACTCAAAGAGGCTAGTGAGACAAGAACCTGTAGGACTTAGTAAAACCAGAAAAACAATGGCAGAGAATGCCTTTGACTTACCCTGGAGTAAAGGGTGTGAGAGCCTTCAAACGCACTTACATCCTCATGACCCATCAGCTCTGCTGCTTTTCACCACTCACTCACTTCTGCATGCTGGACCACCACTGACCGATCACCAACTGCCAAAGACAAAAAAATAAATGAATGCATTAGGCCAGAAGACCCACAACTTCAAGCCCAGAGCCGCAGCTCAAGTGAATTTGTGAGTAGTCTAACTGCTTAACACATAGACCCAAGGAAATGTAATGGCTCAAGCCCAATTAAAGTTTATTTCTGGTTCCCATATACATACTGAAGAGGCAAACAGGTTGGTCAGTGATCCAAGCACCCAGGCTAACCTAAGTTTTGCAACTTTTTTAAAAACTTGATTTCCAAGCTTGCCCTAGGAATTTTCTCCATTCCAGCCAGCCAGAAGTGGAGAACAGCATGGAAGCTCACACGGGTATTCTCTGTGTTTTTTTTTTCCTGGAAGTGGGTTGCAACACTCTTCCACTTCCATTCACATTTTGGTGGCCAGAAGCAGTAACACAGCCACACCTACAACCATGCGCTGCTGGGCAGCTAGTAGTTATTATCTATCATACAAGGCTGGCTCCAGCCCAACCAAGAAGACAACATTCTATTTGGTACAACGTTCTGGGTAAGACACTAGCACAATAACCTTGACTTAGTTACTTAAGAAGCGAATCTTGGTTCCCTGATTTTTTATCTGTAAAATACCTCTTCCCTCAGAGGATTAATGTGAAACTCCAAATGAGACAAAGCAGCACTTCTCAGACTTTAATGTGCACACATAGCACCTGTGCATCTTGACGAAGTGCATTCCAATTCAGTAGGTCCTGAGTGAAGCCTGAGAATCTGAATTTCTCACAAGCTCCCAGATGATACCAATGCTGCTGTTCTCTGACCACACACTAAGTAAAAAGGAAATAGAGAATATTTTTGTAAACCAGAAAGTAATTTGCAGATATAAAGAATTCTCTCGGCACCAAATCTGATTATAATTCCCAACTAACCAGCACTTCTAGGAAATGCTTAGTCTAGGTACCATATAAAATTTCATATAGTCACAGATTTTTAGAAATAGAAAGAACTTAAGTGGTCACTATTCTCTCTTCTTATTTTCCACACAGGGAAATAAACTCAGATGTCAATAATGCCCCCAAAATCTCACAATAAATTAGTGTACTGGGAATAGAATGCAGAAATTTTTACTTTTTTTCTGTTATTACATAAACTCAATTGATAGCCTTCTGAAAAAAGGTAATTTTCTTCTGCTAAAACAAGAACAAATACTACTCTGGCCCATAACCAAAAAGGTACCAAAGGTAGCATTTACCAGCTTAGGTCACTATGGTACCAAATGTAGGCAAGGTGACACAGAAAAGACATCAGGAGATTTTTAAGCAGATGTTCATGATGTAGTGATCTCCACCAAAGTTATGTTTCACATGTCCAAAATAGGACTTGAACACAAATTAACTTCTGCATAGGCTCTGGCAAAATCAAAAATATTTTCAATATATAGAAACTCTGAGTCACTACTATTTGGGAGACAATTAGAAAAAGAATTTGGGGTTGCAAATAGAAAAGAGAAATAAACAAGAATCAGCAGTTTCTGTGATAAATTCTGAGGACAAAGGAACCTCAAGATTTTTTTTTTTATCCCTGGCATGTATGCTATTTTTGCATCTCTGAGATCATGGTGAGTCCTAGGAGCTTACAGTAAAAAAACAGTGCAATGAAGGACGTCAGAAGTGAAAAACAGGAGTCAACCCCCCAAGTCACAAGTCAGAAAAGCACTATCTATCTGGAAATCAGATCAGATTGAGGGAGAAAGGAGGTTCTTACAATGCTTGTCATCTTCAATGAAGGAACATGAATATGAAAGTGTTTTGGTGAAATCACAAGGGAGTACTTACTGGGCAAGCAATGATAAATGGAAATCAATACTTGCACATCCATTATTAATTTAAAATGAATAAAATGCTATTAGCATCTTCATTTAGTGAGCAATTTTAAACATTTCAATAAAGGTAAAAGGGTCTAAGAACTTCCATAGGTTTACTTCTGTACTCTAACCCCAGCCCTCATGCACTATATAGTGTCTTTAGCTCCTCAAAAACTCTCCCATCCTGGCAATTTTCCACAACCCACTCTAGACTCTAGAATTTCTACCCTATTTTTGTGCCATGGATTCCACTCCCTCACCCCCAACCCAGCTTTGGCAGTCTGTTGAAGCCAAAGAAACTCCTCCTCAGAATGTGTTAAATGTTATAGGATTACAAAAGAAGCCTATTATATGGACATATTCTTTCCACGCAGCACTCACAGTTCCATGAACCTAGTATAAGAATATCTGATTGGTAAGGGACTCTTCTAGGATGATGAAAGTTTTTCTTCTAGGAAACAGTATGCAAAAAGTTTGAAAAACCCAAAGATGCACATAAAGAATCCTGTGCAGGGTCAGTCAGTGAAGAACAAGCTGCAAAGAAAAGCCTGACCTTGAATTTCTACCCAAACTCAACATTATTCATGCTGTGGCTTTAAAATGCTACATTAAGGAATTACTCAGAATTTTCTTGGCTCCAGCCCTGCAGACATAGCATATTCTGAGTCCTGATGGCAAGTGGAGAAAGGCAGCATTGGAGAAGGAAAGATGGAGAGGAGTCTGAGCTTGGGTCCTAGTTCTCTAACGAGTTCTCTACCACTAACTAGTTCTGTTAGCTTGGTCACTCAGTCCTGAGTTGAAACTCTGCCTATTAGATGAGAAAGTTGAGTTAAACCATCCATAGGGTTTCTTCCAACTCTGAATTATTAGGATTCTAAGACAATACACAATCATTTCTCTGGAAAGAAGTATTACTGAGATTTCTTTTTGCCCTAGGCTCACAGTTTGAAATTACCTTCTAGATGAACTTTTCAGAGGCTTCAGAAATACCTTACAAGAGTCACCCTGCCACAGAATAAGACTTGAAAGAGATTTTAATAGACATGTATCACCTCAGCAATCCCAGTGATCAGGCAAGAAAATGGAGTTTCAGAAAGGCAAAGATTTATTTGAGGTCACATAATGAGACAATGTTAATGGACTGTTGTAACTACTGCCATCTAGCACCAGCAGGATTTTAGGATTCAGCACTGGTAGTAAAAACCAGCTCATCAGTTCTCTTGGAGACAGAAATAAACCTCAAATAAGCTGAGCCATAGGGAGTGAACTGCATGAGGAAGCAGGTGATTGGGGTAATGACACCTAGAGGCAGCCTACTGTGTAGCTCAGGCAGGGTCAAAACTGAGGTTCTCATATACATTGTAACTTCACTGGCAACAGCACTCACCTCCTTCAAATACCATGGTTACAAATTGCATCTCAAAGAACAGTCAAAAACAAAGAATAGCTATTTTAAAAGAGGGGAACAGATAAATGAATTCTGGCTCACAAGCTTAATAAAACCAAAATTCAAGATTTGGAGTAACATAATCTTGAAAGGACAGCTTTAGCTAAGAAAACCTTAAAATACTTCTTAGTAATTTCCAAGTTTTAGAAGAAAACGATTCAGAATAACTTTGACCTACCTGGACAGCCCTGCAGTACAGTAACAACAAGCACTGCCTTTACTGATACTCTCACCACCACCTTCAGAGCATGTAATTACTGGATATTGATCAGGTTTAAAAGTCACATGTATATTTCCATAGTCCTGTCCATATGTAGACTAGCTTCACGTGCAAAGAATTAGAACCATGACATTGTTGTGAATTTTGATTGAATCAGGATTTCAACCTCATGTTCAATTAAGCAACATGTATGCCAAGAGCTTTTAAAACCTATGATATAATGCGTAATTGTTGCCTTTTCCCCTATACACACCCAGCAAAGTAATTGTACCCATTCCTCAACCTCCAACACACATTATTTCTACCTAATATAAACAGTTGGGCTTTCAGAACCTTTTTTTTTTTTTTTTTTTTTTTGAGAGCTGATAGCCTTTCAAAATCTGGAGGCTACACACCACTGGTTTGCCAGCTCTGTTTCATCTCCTCCAGGAATTCCAGAGACAGCAGTGCCATCTACTGGTAGGGAGGGCACAACTTATTTCTGGAAGCCTGTGGGTGACATGAGCCAAAGATCTGAAAGAATGGCAGGCTAGATTGTGTCTTTGTGAGCCTTTCTTTTCTAGAGCATATAAGAAACATAACTGATGCTTACTTACAACCTGAGAAACGGAACCTCCGTAGGAGTCTCCACATGAAGGGCAGCTCCTGTGGAAGCCATACAAAGCCCAGCCAGGCTAGCCAATAATGAGCTCTGCCTGGAAATGCCTCCTTAAGGCTCCAAAGAACCTCACTGAATTAAACATTTCCTGGCTCTCCTTTTCCCCCAGTGCTTCTGTTATCAGATGATCTCACCCATGCCCCCACCTGTGGCAATGTTATCCAGCTTTATCTTACAGCATGCATCTTAGGGAAGGTGCTCAGATCCATCTCAAAGTAAAGGCTCTTATATTTACACAATGTGACACAGATCCCGCTCAAAGGACACTATTGCTTAGGTATGCAGGTCGGACTCTAATTTCTCTCATTGCTCTCCATCCTCCCTGTTCCTGACCCAGAGAACAGAAATGACAGAAAGGAAATGATTTCGTTGTTGCTTCGAAAGCAACACTAGTGGGCTTTCATTGAATCGGAAAATAAAACCTTGTCTTGTAGGTCACTGAGGTAACACTGCTTCCCTCAAGATGAACTAAGCCAGCCACTCTTTCTCTTTTACCTTGTATAAACCTATACATGTTTCTCTACTTTTTTAAAACCCATCTCTCTTCCAAAGGCTAAACATAAACATACTATGACCTTTACATAATTTATATAAAAATGATATTTTTCTAAACATAAAAGCATATTTTTTCAAACTATACCACCTACCCCACCTTCAGAATTCCTTCTCCCCCACCCCATCACATGCCATCTTAAAAAAAAAAAATCATTGGTAAATTGAATTATTCACACTAATTTACTTTATATTCCAATCTATGGGGTAACAACCTATAGTCACTTTAATAGGGTCATTTGTTACATTCCCAAAAAGCTTTGCAGCAACTTTACTTCCATTCACCTCAGAAAACCATCAAAAAGTTGATTTGCTACAGCTGATAAACGTTCCGATTCCCCTAACAAATTTAAGTGTTCCTGCTTCAATTTGTTTTAACTTGCCAAGTAAACTGATTTCTTAGCAAGTGTAGGCATTTCATAGGCATGAGGTGTGTCTTGGATGTTTGAAAAATCAGTGTTTCCTAAAGAAACAAAACTTTGTATGTGGGAAGGTAAGAGTAATAAAAGGGCTTTGAAGGAGTATCAGGAGGTCTCCAAGGAATCGGGTAGAGAGATTCTTCTCATCTCACACCAGAATAAGTTTTAAATAGATTACAGTGAAACTCCAGCATATGGTAAAAATCTTCCTAATGACTGATGAATCATTTCTTACCAAGTAAACCACCAGATACATCCAACAAAGTAGTGGAAACCTGAAGGGACTTTTAATATTTCATTATAAGATACACAGTATGCCCTTGCTATTACAGGTCTGGGGAAATGGAGAAGGAAAGCAGATGTCTTGCACACAACTTCCTTTTTTAAACTATGACTTAGAGGAGACAGCCCTTCATCCCCAACACACAAACCGTTTTTGGCATCCAAATGGTCTTTAAACAAGCACTTTTCAAAGAATTAAGGAGGTCTGAATAGGTGTAATTTACATCATGCCTTCCCTTCTCCCTACAGGCCATTAACACGCTCAAAATAATTACTCTCTTCTGCACACCAGAAAGACCTCAGTTTACAGAGATAACCGCCACCCCACCCCACTGACCCCCCCAAGCCCCTATCTTCTTGTTGGAGAATCTCAGTGTTACGATCTGGTCTGCAGTTCACTGCAGGCATTTCCCTCCTCAGGATTTACCAGTCATCGGTTTCACTGTATCCGTAATTCCTTATTGTAGCCTCTCATTTAGACCTGCTCCTGCTCATTTAGACCAGTGCCCAACTGCTTAAAACATTTTTTTTCACCTCTTAACGAAGATCTGGATTCCCTCGGCAGGCTAAAAGCGTTCAGTATCGATGCAACTCTGGCGTGAGAGCTCGCGTGCAGGTCCGGAGAAGCCTTCTACCGGCAACACTTGGGCTCGGTCCACCGGTCGCGACCCCCCCTCCCCCGCCCGCCCAGCTGCGCTAGGAATTCGGCGTCGGTCGCCGCCGGATTAGTTCGAGTCCCGCGGCTTGGCTAAAGTGACACATTTTTCCCCCTTCCTTCTCACATGTGACAGGTCCCACTGCATTAAAGTCATCCTCTCCCGAGCCCAGCCCAGGTCCGGAGTCCACTGATGCCCGCGCCACACCACGCTCACCCTTTACCAGGGGAGGGGGCCGATACCAGCATCCCTCCAGGCGGGAAACAAAGGCAGAGACGAGGCTGCCAAGTGGGCAACTCCCCTCGGGCGGACTCGTCACCGTGGTGAGGATAGGAAGGTGCATTTAGAAGGTAGGGAAAGGGAAACCGAGGCACCCAACCGGGGTGGCTGAGTGCGAGTCTGCATCCTACCCGAAGCAGAGCTCCCCGGGCGGACCCCAGACTTCCCCCTTCACCCCGCCCAGCCCTGCCCACCGGGCTAGACCGCACTAGCCGCGGTAGGGGCAGGGGGCCGCCCGGCGGCGGCGCTTACCTCAAGACAAGCGCTCCGGCTCCCTCCGACGGCTCCGGAGAAAGCCCCGCCGCTCGCGCACGCGCACTCGCGCTCTCGTGGCTTCGCGCCCCCGCGCGCGCCCCTCCGTCCGGGCTCTGGCCCGCCCCAGCCCTGTCCGTCAGAGTCCACGAGAGCCAATCCGGTAACAGGAAAGGCCCGGTGCCGGTCACGTGGTCTGGCCAGCCAATCACCAAATTGCCCTCGGCAGCACCCGCTCCGATGTCCCTGGGGGTTCGGTTGCTACCCAGCCGAGCCAGTGCGAAGCGGGCACAAAGGGCTGAATCTGTTTTCCAGAGCTGTTTTTGCTCAATGAATGAATTAGTAAGTCAACTGATATTTGAAATTCTAAATATTAATAGCAGTCACCTGGGTATCTTGTTAAAAGGAGGATTCTGATCCAGTAAATCTGGAATGGAAACCTGAGATTCTGCCTTTCTAGCAAGCTCCAGATGGTGATGATGATGCTCCTGATCTGAGGACCACGCTTTGAGTAGCAAGATTTTAAGGGCACCTGTCAGAAAATGGTTTAGCCCTTGTTCCATATTATCTGAAAGTTTCACGACCTTTTCTTTCCTTCCTTCAGTGATGGAAAGCATTCCAGGGACTGAGTAACATGGGAGGTGTCCTGGTGACACTCATAATTTGGGCACTGGCTGAGGGAAAGTGCATTTAATTCCCACATCACCTCTGCCAACTTGATGGTTGGAGTGTGGAAACTAGAAGTAGTAGAGAACACTAGGTTTACTTTCATTCTGAAGTATTTAGCATGTGTGTCAGAAAGCAACATAAGTAATTTTTGCTTTCTGGAAATTTACCTTCTGTCATAGAACTATACAAGCAAACTCAGAAAGAAACATATAGGAAAAACATGCAGAGAGCTATCGGTCTCAGCATCTTGAACAATTCAGGCATAAGCCAGAAAGGTTGTAAAATAATCTACGTTAGGAATCTTAAAAATTGCCCAGACATCCTTCTGTCAGTAATACCAGGGTCTGGAAGTCAGGAAGTCCATTGTCTCCGCCATCTCTCAAAACGTGACCTAAACGTAAATGTGTTCAGACCTGCCAGCTAGAACCTTTGTTGTTCAGCATCGTCAAGCTCATATTACCTACCCAGTAGTGTACCAAGGTGATTCAAAGGCCTAAGTGCTAAATTCTCCAAAACCTTCTTTCCCCAGTTCTTCAGACCATGACAATGCTTCAACCAGCTTTCTGTCCTATTCATCAAGATGATCAGACTGCCACTTAGAGAAAACTTCACCTTTGTCTGTGTATCTTGGGCCTCTCTGGCTTATCAACTGCAGAAGTGAAGCCCCCTTAGCAATCTTATACATTGCTTATCACAGTGTCTGTATCAGAGATGGCTTAGCACAAAATCCAGGGTTACAGGCAATACATCAACAAACCTAGCACAACAATGGTTCCGGCTAGATCAAGAGTAAAAGAAATATCTAATCAAGAAGAATCTATTTAAAAGTCTCAAAGTTTCTTTTGCTATCATTAAATCACTGTATCCCAAGCCTGGCTGCACAGTAAAACTTTTAAGGAAATAGATTTTTTGGGCACTGTGCATAGAGATTCTGATTGGGGTAAGGAGTGGAGCCTCAGCAGCTGTAGGTTCTAAAAGATCTACAGTGGTTTGTATCTAGCCTTGCTTGAGAAAACTGGCATAAGCTGCCAGGTTGATGGACTCATTCTTTAACAAGGGAAAACCAACTCTGCAACATAAATCACTAATGACATAAAGACTCTGATAAGAGGAAAGTTTCCACATAATTTGTGAGAATAGATTTTTTGTTAAGGCCAAAAATAATTGACAGGTAAGAGATACTCCCAGCCTGTTGAGTGGAACAAACTGAAAAGCAATGTCCACAACTAGGTTTAATTCCAGTTGATTAACTAAATATTTAAAAAAAAAAATCTACCACCTTTTAGTCATACTAATCAACTCTCTTAATATCTTCATGTGTTTTATGCTCTTCTTAACTAAAAGCAAATTTCTTTGTGAGCATTATTAAGAGTTATTCTCTGAGGTTTTCCCAAAGTGCAACAGAATCACCTGGAGTACTTGTTAAAATGCAGATTTCCAGCATACCCATCCTGAACTTCCTTTAGCCTCTCCTGTAACAATTCTGAAGCTGCACTAAGTTACATTTAAGTCCAGTGGTACCTCCTGATACAGAAAATATACATTATAGGCAAACCCTCAAGTAAAATAGATGTGCTATTAGTTTAGTTTGCCATGCTGGCTAAATAAATCTTATTTTATTTTAAAGAATTCCAAGAGATTCTTGATTCTTTTTCCTGGGTTTTTGCCAAATTCTGTCATTTTGTGAAATAAAGAGATTAGTGCTTGGATCTTAGAGAGCTGTTGTTGCCCAGACTTTTTCTATGGAGTGATATTTGCATTAGTGGTGTATGACCTAGTTTTTAAATGAATTAGTGAGGTCCCTTCAGAACAATGTGCCAACGAGAACCACCTTGCTCGAAAGTGACTTTATTTGTCACATCAGAAAAATGGAAGCCTAATGTAGGGGCCAGCAAACTAGCTTCTCTCCTGCTCTGACACTTTTAAAAATACATTTCACAGCATTCCAACGGGGGAGAAATTTTTCTCACCTTGTAAACTTGTAGCTTTATCTACTGAGTAAAATAAGGACAGTTTTCACTGATATTTAACTAGCGTGAATAATGTAAATTTTTAACAAGAAAAAAGCATTTATTTTTCTCATTGTGACTGTCATCATTACAAAAAAGGCAACAAGAAACAGAGATTCTTGCTTGAGGTTAAGAATTTGAAAAAAGAACATCCAGGCAGCCCTTCATTTTTGTTTCTCAGTCTGCCTGCCTCACATACATAAACTGGCTATCCTATCTCAAGAAATGGATATGTGTGTATCTGATTTAAATCATGAGTTAGCTTAAGCAAGGCCCCTCCCCATTACCACCCAGAAATTGCTTAGAAAGAGATTTAGGTTTACTTGAAAACAAACAAGATGAAGACCTCCAAGTCTCCAGGAATCTATCCATTGCTCCATTAACGATCACAACTCCTACAGACTGCTTTATGATTGCTAATTATGTTTTAATCTCACTATCAATAAATAGCTTCTCTAAACTTAATTGATTTCATTCATGAAGACCCAATATTACTCAAGATTCTAGTCTCCGTCTCTCATATAAATCTGGTCAGGATAATATTTTATATCTATTGTATCTGTGTTTTAATAACTGGTACCTTTTTTTAAAAAATATTTTTTAAATTTATTTATTTGAGAGAGAGAGAGAGAAACAGCATGAGAGGGGAGAGGGTCAGAGGGAGAAGCAGGCTCCCCGCCGAGCCGGGAGCCCGATGTGGGACTCGATCCCAGGACTCCAGGACCATGACCTGAGCTGAAGGCAGTTGCTCAACCAACTGAGCCACCCAGGCACCCACTGGTACCTTTTTTTCATTCAGTGTAACTGTATACAGATTTAACCTAACACCCTGGACATTTTTTAGATAAGTTCATTTTCTCTGTATTCTTTATAGGATTTATTCTATAATTCACTCTATATTTATTATACATAAATAACATATTCTTTTTTATTTTTTATAAAATAATAATACTTAAAATATGTGTATATAATAACATACACATTGGTATGATATGCCTCTCCATACCTCCCCCAACTTAAGAAATAAAACATTTTTAATACAAAGTGCCCATGTATTGCTCCCAACAAATTGATTGTTTTTTATGAAGATATCACATTTAGCAAGCTTAGCTACAAAAGAGAGAAAATGGTTTATGGAAAGAAATACCATATTGTATGCATATAATAGAAAACAAATATAAATGGGTAAAATTTTTACTGAATATTTGGAAGTTCCCAAACTTATATAAGAAACAGATAACAGAGCTGGAAATTTCAACTGGTCCAACACCTGTGTTTTACAATTACAAAAATGAACCTGGAAAGCAGATAACTTTTACAAGACAATACCAATAGTTTGGAGCCAGGGTGAAGGCATCAGGTCTCATTCACTCAATGAAAACACTAAATGTCCTCTTCTTTTAGCTCATTTTAAGAGAAATAAACCACCACAATTCACAATAAAAAGTGTTATGTTGCAAGTGAGGCTCATAACCTAAGAGAAATCACATAGAAGGAGCACCAATTCTGACTGATGAAATTAGGGAAGGTTTTCTGTAAAAAGTGATGCCTGACCTGAATTCCAAAGAACTGGTAAGAGTTAGCCTGCAAAGCACTAGAGACTGGGTGCTGCAGGACTGGCAATAGCCCATACAAGAGTGTAGAACGCTGGGGATGAGAAAATAGTTTAATTTGACTAGATGTGAAAGGGGGAAGAGTATGATTGAAGGGTGGGAAAAGACCAGAATGAGAGGATGAAAAAATGCATAATATGCCATTCCTTCCTCCTGTAATCAATCATAGCATTCAACTCTATTCTAGCAATTATGAGTAGAATCTAAGACCAAATCCCAGTTCTTCCACTTGCCACTTGTGTAAACCTGGACAATTTGGCCCTTGGGAGGTATTAAATAAATGATTGCATAGTCTTCTCATCTGTAAAATGGAAATAATGGCAATACAAGTACTTGTCTCTTACAAGTTAATGAGCTAATTAAATAATATAAAGTGCTTAAGGAGCACTTGGTGTGTAGGAAGTGCTAAATAAATGTTAGCTATTAGTAATAACCTCCTGAACCTGGATGTGGCCTCAGACTCCTTCTCAACAGTGTTACTGGCCTCCAACTTCAAAAAATCAGAATGGCGGGGCACCTGGTTGGCTCAGTTGGTTGGGCGTCTGCCTTCGGCTCGGGTCATGATCTCAGGGTCCTGGGATCGAGCCCCACATCAGGCTCCCTGCTCGGCAGGAAGCATGCTTCTCCCTCTCCTACTCCCCCTGCTTGTGTTCCCTCTCTCGCTGTCTCTCTCTCTGTGTCAAATAAATTAAAAAAAAAAAATCAGAATGGCACTCAGAGGGATACTGCCCAGCACTTCCTAGTGCCTAACACAACTCTGATTCAGAGCTCTACAGCCTAGTGCCACTCACCTATTCTAATTCTTGACCACATTTAAGCAAGTTCTCTATGAAAAAAATGTCCCTCTCACTCCAACGCCAAGTCACACACACACACACACACACACAAAACCCAGCTGTTGGCACAACTATTTTCTTGAACATTTAAAGAGATTATTTTCACTGTTGGTTTTTTTTTTTTTTTTTGAATTTTTAATAGAACACATCATACCCTAAGATGTTTGGATTTTTGTCCCTTAGATATATTACTTCTCACTTGCTCACACTCAAGTTTATATGCCATTTCTATAGCTATACCTCCCAGATTTCTGAACTGTATTCCCACCAGCTTTCCATTCCTATGCAGAAGAGCTTAGCATCCTCTCTGAAGATGCAATATTGGGGTATGTGGCTTCTGCCAAATGATTTCTAAAATTTCTCCAGATTAGTTCCTGGGACTGGCGTGGGTTCACGCATGCATTCATTTCCACTCAGAAACATCTCTGGGCTTCTCTATGTTGAGTAAGAACTAAACTAGATAACAAGGAGACACAGAGCCAAGCAAACAGGGGTGGTTTCCATTTGGGGAAAGCTTACTATCCTCTGCCTATCCTTCAAGCCCTATCATCTGGACTGAGAAGCTCTGTTAGTCCTGGGGTGGAGACTGTTGATGCCCAATCAAGATCCCCCTTGGATCCCTTTCACCAGCTCTGTGCTCTCATCCCCTAGCCTCCACTCCTTTTGCTATAATCTTCAGAGGATTACCTTTGACATTGGAGCCAACTCACCTATATGGAACAAAAAGTGCCTGAGAGTGACATCACCCTGTTGAGCAGCCCACAGCCAATGACTAGCAGGTATACACATATAAAAATTCAGCTCCATTACTTCAAAGTGTGACACGCTGTGCAGTGTAATTTACACTACAGGACTCCCTAGATCAGGCTGAATCTGTTGCTTGAAATCCCACCCTTACCTGGCTCTTATGAGTTCCTCCTAGGAGCACTTCCTTATAAATCACTAGCACCTGAATGCTTGGCTCAGAGTCCACTTCTGGGAGTACTCAACCAATGACCACTCATTTCTTACTACTATGGTGTAGCATTCATCCCACTATATTTACTTAGTCTAAGTTGAGTGATATGCTCTATATTGTACATTGCATGAGGACAGAGACCATGATTCATTCATCTTTGAAGACCCCAGGTCATGGCACATAGTTGAAACTCAGTAAATCTCTGCTGAATTGACTTGAGCTAAAACATCTCTGGCATGTCTCACCATCTCCACCCATCACCAGCCACTTCTCTGATCTTATCCCCACCTCTCTGTCCCCTGATACTCAGCTCCAGCCACACTGGCCTTCTTAACTGTTCCTCAGATATAACAAATCCACACTTGTCTCTGGCTGGAATACTCAGCTATGGTTTCCCACTTCCCCTCACCTTGCATCTGCAGGTGACCTCCGTCCCTCATTGAATTCAGGTGCCTGCTCAAAGGACTTCTTGTCAGAAAGGCCTTACTTGACCAAGTAATCTCAAGCAGCACTCCCTCCTATAACTGATGCTCTCTAACCCAGTCCTTCTCAACTAGGGTTCCATGACAGTATAATCCCTACAGAAAATGATTTTGGTGACTGTTTTTTTCCATTTCCCAAGGATGGTACACAGCTGGTATCACTCAATATGCATAGTAAAGAAGATAATTCATTGTATATAAAGGGTGCCTTAGGGCATTAGAGTTTAATTCTCTGGTAGAATTGATTGATATGGGCTGCTCTGAAATATCATCTGACTTTATGTTTTCTTTTAAGCTCTTATCAACATCTGACAAATTAATTCTTGTTGCCCTACCCCACCCCCTCATTAGAATTTGAATTTTGATTCCGGTCCTTGTTTATTCCCAGTGTCTAGAACTGGTACATAATAGTACTGAAAAAGTATCTGTTGAATAAGCTTCACAGGATAGATGTATCTTATAACTTTTCAACTATAAAAACAATTCATGTTGGGGCACCTGGGTGGCTCAGTCAGTTAAATGTCAGCTTTAAGCTCAGGTCATGATCCCGAGGTCCTGGGATTGAGTCCAATGCCAGGCTCCTTGCTCAGAGGGGAGCCTACTTCTCCCTCTCCCATTGCCTGCTGCCCCCCCTGCTTGTTCTCTCTCTCTCTGTCAAATAAATAAATAAAATCTTAAAAAACAAAAAACAATTCATGTTAAAACATCTATGTACAGAAAAATGTATATTATAGATTACCCAAGTGAAATGATGAGACAGAAAATGTTAAATGGAATTGGGAAAGCTGAAAAAAATTGTCCAGATAATAATAATAAAAGTTCCTAGTTATCCAAATACAAAGTAACCAACTGTTCAATCAGGATGAGAGATACAGGGGCCCAGGGGTAGGGGGTGGGGAGCAGGTAGGGATGCGGGCTGGATGTTAATAAATTGAGTACTGCTGTCTAAATCTCACTAGGAAGGGAAATAGAGGGAACTTTCATCCTAAACAGGATCAGAAATGGACCCAAGAGAGTGCTGTGGGTGAGCCACTAAGCAAAAATTAATAACATAATTAAATTCTATATCCTCATGGGACCAGGGAAAACCAAGAAACCTGTCCCATATACTCTAAAGTTTTAAAAAGGGAAATTTGATAAATACAAGCCCCATTTAGGAGACAACTGAAAGGAAGGACTTTGAAAAGTCAATAACCCACAAGAAAAGCCTATATACTTTGTTGTTGTTTGCTTTTCATGAAAAGCATATACCAAGGAATGAAAATAACAAGCATTCAAGGTAGAACTAAAAAAAGAATTGCTAGCTAGAGCCATATAAATTATCAGAGAAAAAAGACGGCATTTCCCCCAAATTGGTAAAGGAGTTCATGTGAAGAAAACAAAGAATAACAACTATAAGAAAAACACTCTGAAGAGCACCTTCCAAGTGCTGTGAAACCAATAAAAGATTATTTTAACATGTCAAAGGAAGGAAGTCACTCAAAGAGTTGGTGGAGTCCTTTGATCTTGTTGGGATAAAAGATTTGCTCAAGAATGGAAAGAGGCATATTTCACAGGCTGAATTATTTGCTGCAAATTAAGATACTGAAACAATAATATAGAGACTTTCTTTCCGAGGCTATCCACAAAGAGGGACTAGTTAGAATTACTTGATTATAAGAGTTACCATGTGCTCAGGATACTTTGCAGGTTGAGCAAAATCAATGTGCACAAATCATCAAGACTGAGGCATGGAGAATCTGCTGACTCGTGGGTGACTTGTGTATACAAATGTATAGCCGTTGACCATTCATGTACAGGGTCTCTCTTCAGAAGAGAACTGAAAAAAGATAATCCCAAAGATTATTTAAATATTCAATGATATTTAATCTCAATTATAGGCTCCATGACTTTGCCTGATGTAAAATAACTTAATGAAATGGCCATTTGAGTATACTTGATAAAAATTGCATGTGGCCATGTTCCTTCTATTGCTTCCTATCTCCCTTGACACGACCACTTGTGAATTTATTGGCCAATTACAGGAAACTTACAGGTTAAAAACATTCTGAAAGCCTGGCACAGAGTGAACATTTAATAAATGTTACCTGCTTAAAAAATTTTTTTTTCAGGGGCACCTGGGTGGTTCATTTGATTAAGCTTCCCACTCTTGATTTCAGCTCAGGTCATGATCTCAGGGTCATGAGATCAAGCCCCGCAGCAGGCTCCATGCTGAGCTCAGAGCCTGCTTGAGATTCTCTCTTTCCCTTTGCCCCTGCCCCCTGCTCACACTCACACACTCTCTCTCTCAAAAAAAAATAAAATTCTTTTTTTGTTTTTCTTCAGTAAATAAATAAAAATATAAAACCCCCCAAAAAAGAAATAAATTATTTTGCTTCCCTTTTATTTTCTTTCCTTGTTTGTACTGAGCTCCTCCTGAATATCCATCAGCCATCTCCTGCTACATCAGCAATAGTCCTCTGACAAAAGTTTCTACTAACAAAGGGCCCAAAACATGGCCCTCATATATTCTTATAGCTATTTATGCTTAAGAGCTCTTATGGCTATAATTCCTCCTGAGAGGACGGACGTAGGGGTAGCTAAAGCCATATTCTCCCACTAGGGAGAATATTCAGGTCTTCTGCTTTCAAAGATTAAAAAAAAAAAAAAAGTGATGTTCTTTTGGCTAGAGCCCTCTCCACCCTACTGCAATTGCCTGTGTTTCCTAAGGTTCTAAGTCGTTTCAAAGAGAGCTCTGGACCCAGCCCAGTGCTTCTGCCAAGGGTTTTGATTTCCATAGTCCCAGATCTCTCCCTTGTCAAATATCCTCATCACGCACACATTTTTCTATTAAAAACCAAACTGGGACTAATGTTTCCCATCTCAAAGAGATAATTAGAAATGAGCTTTAGAAAAGTACTTTACTAATTTCCTTCAGTTTAGTCCTACAATATGTCTCTGCTTGAAATGTTATGATGGCTATTATCAACTCACCCATCTCCCAAGTCTGGGTTCAGCACCTCTCCTCTGAGCCCTCATATCTACCCTGCATGTCTTCTAACATGGCCTCTGTCACACTTTATTACAATTCACTGTTCAGTGGTTCATGACCCCCACTAGACTAAGTTCTGTGAGGGCGGGGATCATTTCTATCTTGTCCTTTTTTGGACAAGAACAATGGCCCCTAGAACAATGCCAGGTGTAAAGCAGGTACTCAGTAATCATTTGTTAAATGAATGGAAGCTCTCATTCTCAGAATCCCCCCTCTACTTCTGTGGGCATCTCTGCTGATTCCACTCTGAACTGGAGAGTTGCCATTACCTATTAGTAGGGTCTATCGTTAACATTCCTTTATGTATCTTTTCCTTTCTGGGCTCTGTGTTCTCTTTGCTCATATGTGCATGTATAAATATTTAAATTCCCCTCAGGTAAAATTCTTTCCTCTAGTCTCACATTTCTTCCTTTCCCCTTACTAATTTTAGTAAGATCATCAAACCTAGGTAGTGTTACTTCAAATATGAACAGCTGACACCTTGTACACATTGCCAGTGACTCTATCACTGTAGCCATTTATTTTAACAAGCAAAAAAGCAATACAGCAAGATACTCTCCATATTCCATTCCTTTACATTCCAGTTTTTCTAGGTCTAAGTAGAAATTGCCTTTCAAACACTATGTCAGTGGGTCTGAAACTTGAATGTGCATGAGAATCACCTAGAGGGCTTGTGGAAACAAAATTGTTGGACCTTACCCAGAATGTCTGATTTAGTAGGTCTCGGGTGAGGGCTGAGAATGTACATTTTAACAAGTTTCCCGGTGATGCTGATGCCTTTGCCTAAGGACCACACTTTAGAAACACTGTCATGTGTCATTAAGTGACAAACTCAAAGACAATATAAGAAAAAATAATCAACAAATTAATCTAAAGTCTATGTACAAAAGGAATTGTTCTCTATGATTGGTTATGACCAAAGGAGTATCATCATTCCAGGAAGCCAATCCAGTGTGTCACTATAGCTCAAATAATCAGCTGTTTGTTGACTATCATTCAAAAGAAACATATTTTTCTTTCTAATAAAACTTTGCCTACCTCTATCATCCAAAATTCAAGAAAGCTACAATGGCCCTGGAAGAAGTGCTGGGAAGGACAGCTGGGCTGATAGAAAGCAGAAGTTCTACTGGACAGAAGGCTGCTTTATAAAGCCAAATAAAAGGAAGTAAGAGATTTTTTCATCTGAGAATGGTAAAAGCTAAAAGTTAAGACAATCAAAGCCTCTAACATTAGGAGCATTACAAATAGGTTGATAACCTAATTCTGAAATCCTGGAATGCAGAGGGTCCTTTGAAACTTGCACTTAGGGAGGTTTATGAAGAAAGTATTAACTTCATTCAATGGGTGTAATTTGTGGTACTTATAACCCCTGAATGGATATAAGGAAAATAAAGATAATAAAAATATATTTTGTCAAGTATATAAATAATAAAATAATACATTGTTAGCTTTTTATGGCCCACAGAAGGAAGGACTGCTTATCTCCCTATCACATGGCTCCAGTGATGTCTTTGGTAAAAGAATATGGTGAATACTCCTTGAGTTTTGCCTTATAACCCAGTTCTAACACTTAAAACCAGATGAGCAATTTAACCTTTAGACTTCATGTGGTCCACTTCACCTTGAAGTATGGCCTGTGATCCAAGTTCAGGACCAGTAACTAAAAAAGAATTTTTTTTAACTAAACTCTACACCCAATGTGGGGCTCAAACTCATGACCCTGTGATCAAGAGTCACATGCTCTACCAACTGAGCCAGCCAAGCACCCCCTGTAACTAAAAATATTAAAGTGAATGAATAATAATTCCATTTATTCACACATGCTCCAGCTTTTAAAAAGTGCCACCTGGGCATGGTAATTCAGGTAGTTCTGATAACTGTGTGTTTGGGGACACATCTGTCACCCAGGGCTAAGGCACAGACAGATAAAACATGGCATAAGACACAAAAGAGAAAGAGTGAAAGCGATAAAGACTATGGCTTGAGAAAAGGTTTACAAAACAAATGCAAGGTGAGGTCGGTGGGAAAAGTGTAACCAAACCAACATGAGTTTGCTCCTTTGAGTCAAAAACTACACTAGGTTGAGTTGTTCCACAAAGTAAACTTTATTTGCAGCAAATAAGGAAATCATGGGGAACAGCTTCCAAAACCATGACTCCCAGAACAAGGGTGAATGGGTTCCTTTTATTTAGGGTTAGGATGAATATTTAGAGAGGGAAGCCTGGTCCTCAGATGTAGAGGTGGGCATAAGGTGGTGCATGTGCCTTAAGAAAACATCCCTAGACATATATTGTATGCTATGTAAATGGGCTGACGCTCTTCTGCGGGTGGAGATTTTAGTATCATAATGAGGTAAAGGTAGTCATGGTTATTCTAGAGGTCACTCCATGGTCCATCTGCACAGATGTGAGTCAGGGGTTAAGCTCAGACTGGTCTAGGTGGTCTAGCTGGAGGTCTTGTCAGGGCAGCTGCCTTGCTCCAAGGGTGACTTCACTTTCCATTTGCCTGAGTTGAGATAAGCTGGAAAGAAGAGCTCAATGAAAAATGTGGGACAAAGGTTGGTGAGTGAGTATAAGCAGGTGGGCAGTAAAGGTCAGGTCTTGGGGTCCAGCTGGCGACAAATGGAGTGCAACAGGCAGGAAGACAGCAGAAAGAAGTGGATGTGTTGTTGTTAAGTTGTAGCCTATTACTGCAACATGGGGATGCAAGATGGATCACATTTCACTATTCTTAAAAAAGAATCTAGAGATCTGAGTTTTTATGAGAATCTGTTCAATTCAATTTAAAAAGGAAATCTCTGTGGGCCAAGCAAAACACATTTGATAAGGGCCTAGATATATCCTTTGGCTAAAAAGGTCCATTCCTCATCCTAAACTCTCCCAAACTCCTTCTCAGAACTGTCATGTGTCTCTGCTAGGTGCAAGGGAAGCTGGGAAGTATAGTTTTTGTTTTTGTTTTTTTGCAGGGTACATTGTGGCCCTGGTGAAAATTGGCATTCTACTACTAAGCAAGAAAGGAGACCACACATCCTAAGGAGGAAAGAGGCCCCATGATTGGGAACGCTAGGTCTAAGAGAATTCTACATTCACTCGCTCGGCAACCTCCCTTCTCTCTGTTCTTGAATGATCCTTGAAGGCCTCTGGACCAATCCATTAGCCTGAGTATAATGTGATTTGTACTGTTTTATTATAGAACTACATTAAATTAAAGGACTGCAATCATTGTGCCAAATGTGGTCATTTACAGTCTAGTACAGGTCTATGTAAAGCAGACAAATGGGAAAGGAAAGATATGCTAGAAGTTCCATGTATACAAATTAAAACTTGAATCCCTGCTTTTGCTAGGACTTTCATGATATGATTCATTTACTTCTCCTGTCATTACCCCAGTCTCAAGACAAGCAAATGTTTGAGAAGTCATTATATTTAAGTTACTTTGGGAAATCTCTTTATAGTCAAAAGCTGGATGGGCCAAGTACACATTTCTCATTTTCATGTCAATGACGGTCTTAGTTGAAAGTCAATTGTACTAATTTTAAAAACCAGAAAAAGAAGACAATAGTCTACAAGTAATGATGCAATGACCATAGGTGAGGATTGACTAAGCCCTCAGGACTGCCTTCTGATTTTTCTGATTTTAGACTTTTTGGCTTCACCTTAAATAACATGGGTAAAATGCATCTAAATGAGACACTAGAAAGAATACTAATTTCAGGTTTTCTATAGTCACAAGAGATCTCGATTCACTGTTGGTTTCACCTATAATTCATTTTCTTTAAATTTTATGATGATTGAGGGTATACTTAACCTTATATTCCATTCACTGGGGAAAAAAGGGAAATCATTTGCCTCCATTTTTACTTTTTATTCATTTCTAGGTATTTTTTTGTTGTTTGCTTTTTAGTTTTGTGTTTTGTTTTTGGTGCCTATGATAAAGTCTTCCTGATTGAACATCTCTTATCAAGATTTTCTGGAGCTAATAATGTCTGAGGAGTTTGTCAAGAGCAACACAAATCCACACTTGAACATTAAATCGTTAGTGCTGGAATTGTTTACTCTGGGCCATGCTGACCAACTCTTGTAACTTCATCTAGTTTCTACGAAGAGGGCTACATGCTTTCATAGAGCTAATGATTGTGTTTCAATCTAGCTAAATCTCTTTGGAATTCATTCTTCGTTACTCTTCCAGTGAGAAATGTCAAGGCCCTGCCTTTTCCTGCAGTTTTAGGGAATGGCTTTTTCTTATCCTTATTCAAAAGGAGGAATCAGATGGGAGGTTTTTTTTTTTTTCTACTCAATCCAGAAGTTTCACTTATATTACATTTGCCTTCAGCAACCCAAGCTGCTAAGTCTTGGGAACCAGTTCTTCATTCAGACTTTGAAGCCCAGTTCAAGATATAAAATACCCTTCTGTTTTTTTGACAGGCATTGCTTTGGAGTGGATATATGTGCAATACAGCTGCTGGGGCTTATCCAGTAATTTAAACAATCTCGTTATCAAGAAGTCCAGAGATAGGCTCCATAGCAGCTGTGCAATATCATCATTGCAGGTCAGCTTCTCCTGAAAAGTGAATTCTGCCATGGAGACTGAATGGAGGAGGTTTATTGAGGAGTGTGCTTGGTATTAATACATTTTGGGTAAGAAAGGCACCAGCATTAGGTAAGAGAAAGAAGTTGCATTGTGGTGTGGTCACAAAAAAGTCTCAGCTGATCACATGCGAAACTGAAGCTGGCCCTTCAGAGCTTTTCCAAATTGGGGTCAGGGTACAGGCCTTTCTACTCTCTCATCAATCAGTCATTGGATGC
Source organism: Mirounga angustirostris (assembly GCF_029215605.1). Lineage (NCBI taxonomy): Eukaryota > Metazoa > Chordata > Mammalia > Carnivora > Phocidae > Mirounga > Mirounga angustirostris. Next base: position 126,532,187 of record NW_026991709.1, read on the forward strand.
AGGCTGCCCACCTGCAAGAAAGGGGCATGACCAGGGGTGAGGTGTTTGTCTTCAGCTGAGGGCGATTCCCAGCAAGAATGACAGTTGAGGGACATCAGCTATCAACAGTCTCAGCAGCTGGGATCAAAGACCTCAGTCCTAAACGGGATGCAAGCAGATATAGCGCAATGCCTACCACAGTTGTCAATGTCCCAGATGCCTTTTTCCTACCTGATCTGCCATTTTAAGCACATGGCTTTCATGTTCATGGTTGCTTCATGATCTCAAGATGACTGTGCCACCCCAGCCTTATTTCTGCTCTCTGGGCAGAAACAAGAAGAAAGAAACAAGGATGAAGAGGTAGCACCTGTATCAGGAAAGCAACTATTTCCCAGAAATGCCCAATAATTTTCCATTATGTTTCACTGGCCAGGGCTTGTCACGTGGCTATGCTAGCTGCAAAGGACGCTGGAAAGTGTGTGTTCTAGCCAGACACTCTGCTGCCTTGGCCAAAATCAGAGATCAGGTTTTAAAAGAAAGAGAAGAGAATGGATATTGGCATTAACAACTAGCAGTTTTCCTAAACCATCTGATTTTCAAAAAGAGTTAACTCCCATTGACAGTATTGGGTGACTCTCTATAAACCTCAAGGATTTTTCCCTATTGTAAGAAGTCACTTCCCTATCTTAATTGTGTTCTAGTTATATTAGACTTCATTTTCTAAGCATGTTTATTTCAAAATAGTAATTCTTTTTCTAAAATATTTTATTTTTAAGTAATCTCTGTACCCAATGTGGGACTTGAACTCACAACCCTGAGATTAAGAGCCGCATGTTCTAGTGACTAAGCCAGCCAAGTGCCCCTTAAAATAGTAATTCTTTTTTTGAGTTTTTATTTAAATTCCAGTTAAATTCCAGTTCCAAACAATATGTTAAGTAGCTGGAATTACATACTTAACATATGTAATATTAGTTTCAGTTGTAGAATTTAGTGATTCATCACTTACATATAATACCCAGTGCTCATCACAAGTGCCCTCCTTAATCCCCATCACTCATTTAACCCATCCCTCCATCCACCTCCCTTCCAGCAACCCTCAGTTTGTTTTCTATACATAAGAGTCTGGGTTTTTATTTTTTATTTTTTTAAAGTCTTTTTTTAAAGATTTTATTTATTTATTTGAGAGAGAGAGCACGAGAGAGAAAAAAATTGAGAGAATGAGTGGGGGGAGAGGCAGAGGGAGAAGCAGACTCCCTGTGGAGAAGGGAGCCCGACATGGGACTCAATCCCAGGACCCTGGGATCATGACCTGAGCCGAAGGCAGACGCTTAACCGACTGAGCCCACCCAGGCACCCAAGAGTCTGGGTTTTTTAAAATATTTTATTTATTTACTTAGGAGAGAGAGAGCATGTGCACAAGTAGGGGGGAGGGGCAGAGGGAGAGGGAGAAGCAGACTCCTTGCTGAGCAAGGAGCCTGATGTAGGGCTCGATCCCAAGACCCTGAGATCATGAGCTGAGCCAAAGGCAGACGCTTAACTGACTGAGCCACCCAGGTGCCCCAAGAGTCTATTTTTTGGTTTGCCTCACTCTCTCTTTTTTTTTCCAAAATAGTAATTCTTAAATCACTTCTGTTTCCCTTTCTCTCCCTCATGCATGTGCATACACAGACACAGAATAGTGATATTCCTGTACTGTGAAGAGAGAGTGATGATAAAAACAATCATCATTAGATTCTTGTCAGTGCTTGATCAAATTAAGGTACATCTAGAAATAAGGGAGAAGAAAGGCCATTGTCAAAAGGAACACACAGAGAACAGAAGACTAACAAATCCAAGATGGAGAAACCTGTCAAAGTAGAAATGAGCAGGAGTAGGGTTGCCAGATTTAGCAAATCAAAATAGAGGACATCCAGTTAAATTTGAACATCGTATAAACAATGAATAGTTTTTAGCATAAGTCTATCAGCAATGGACTGAATGTTTGTATCCTCCTGAAATGTACATGTTAAATCCTAAAGACCTGTGTGATGGTGTTTAGAGGTGGGGGCCTTTGGAGGTCATTAGGTCATGAGGGTAGAGTCCTCATGAATGGGATGCGTGCCCTTATAAAAGGGACCCCAGAGAGCTCCCTCACTCCTTCCAACGTGTGAGGACGTGGTGGGTAGATGTTCATCTATGAAGCAGAAAGTGAGCCCTCACCAGATACTGCATCTGTGAGTGAGTTGATCTTGGACTTCCCAGCCTCCAGAACCGTGAAAAATGAATGTCTGCTGTTTAAGCCACCTAGTCTCTGGTATTCTGTTATAGCAGCCTAAAGGGATTAAGATAATATTCTAAATATTGCATGGAACATACTGATCCTAAGAATTTGTTACCTGAAATTCAAATTTAAATGCTTATCCTGTGTTTTATCAGGCCACCTTACCTAGGAGGAATATTGTCACAATCACAAAATTAGATACTGCCATTGTGCCCATTTCTATAGCTACTGACTTCATTCTACCCTTGAAACTTTCCCACAAACCTCTAGCCTAAAAACCACTGTCCAATATTTCTAGGGATTAATCAATCAATGCAGCTAAAGCTGAAGCTCTTTTTTGCAACAAATTACATTTTTAATATTTTCTAGAGCACAGATCCCTTAGGGTACATGGATAAGTTGCAAGTGGGTCTCTGAATCCACTAAAATTGTGTGGAAAATTTTGTGTGTGGGCTTACATGCCTTCTTCTGGGGAGGAGGCCCATAGCTTTTGTCTCATTCTAAAAGAAGTTAGAGACTTGAATTAGTTCATTCCCAAGCAGAGGGCACTGATAAAGCATCAGGAAGCCTGTTCATCTTTCTTGATTATTTTATGTGGGGATGGAGGTAGAAATACCAGCTGGAATAAATGCTTTAGAACTTTTCTTTTAGGGAAATTTGGAGCAAATAGGAGAAACTTCCCATTCTTTACCAGTCCAAAATCAATCATCGAGGTAGACATTAGTTGGAAAGGATCTTCAGCAAATCCTCTCAGTCTCAGAAATCGCCCACACTATTATCTCAGCACCTCTATGGATGAGGTTTCTCTCCTTTAACTGTTGAGCTGTTTCAAAGGGTAGGGTAGATATAAGAGGCGACTACCCTCCCACCTTGACTCCTGTCTTTGGAGGGGCAGATTAAAAGGTGTGTCTGTGGTTAAATCCTATAGACATGACCTTGTCATTACTTCATTCTCTTAAGTGTCTTGTCCATTCTTGGTGCTTGACACAAAAGACTTCGTATTATAATTATTTCCTTCTCATTTGGACTTCTGTTCTCTGATAGGAAATGCTACAAAGTAGCAAGCTTAGAAACTGTCTTGGGACTCAGTGTAAGAAAGCAGAATATCCCATGTTTCATGTTCCCTTTGGTTCCCAGGATAATGGCATGGTCTAACCCTTGAAACACTGTGCTGTCCTAATGAAATTGTTCTGAATTCACGAGTCCATAAATGACATACTCACCGTACCATGGCAAATGAGCTATCAGGAAAGCCCCCAGAACACATCTGCAAGATTCTCCAAGGGCAGAAACCTGTGTTCTGAGTAGAGAAACTATATGTGTGCTGTGGTCCAAGGATGAGAATCATTTGGGACAGACCAGACAGGGTTTATAAAACAAATTAAGAAGTACCTGTTATAGCAGGCTTAGGCATGGGCAAATTCATTCCACACTCCCACCCCTATCCCCAACTGCCCTGCCCCAGCTTGGGCTCATGCCTCAGGGGCTCTGTGCCTTGGAGGGCTTTCTTCAAAATTTTCTAAGTCCCGCTCTGGTGTTTCAGACCAGATGGATATGAGAATGCCATTTGCAGGGGGCACACAAAGCCCAGACTGAGACCTGCACAGACTCTCTGTTTCTGTCCTTCGGAGTTGTCTTAATCTTCTACCCCATGTGTAAAGTTGACCATATGCCACAGGACCCATACCATAGGACTGTCATGAGGCCCCAAAACCAGGCCCTGGTTTCAGAATGGCAGTCTGGCCAGCAGATTGCTCCTGCTAGCAGGTGCAGTATTTCTTGTGTGGGATCATATGAGATTGGGTTGCCAGGATGGTGCCAACAAGCTGATTCAAACTGTCTATATAGACAAGGGTCCTACAAAAACCCTTGCCCAGGGCCTGCACACCCCATAGATGGCTTTGTTAAGGAATTTGGACCCAAGAGAAAGGGGGAAAGATCAAACGGCAATACCCAAAAGGTCATTTTGTCTAAATCTGTTTTTCAATTGAAAAATATTTTTTATTGCAGTAAATATATGCATAACATAAAATTGACCATTTTAACTATTTTAAGTATATAGTTCAGTAGTATTAACATTGTTGTGCAGCCATTAAACCTCTCATTTAATATAATAAGAAAGTAAAGTCCAAGAGGCCAATTTTTCCAATGTCACACAGGTGATTGGTGGAAGAGCTCTACATTGTGGAGCCAGTGTTTTTCCTGCTTTTCCTATTCGTTCATTTTATGGATAAGGAAATTGAGCCCAGGAAGGTAAAGTGACCTTGATCACATCAGGAGGAGGACTAGTAACATCTACAGACCTCACAGGCCAATGCTCTGCTTTCTCCACCTTACTACTTCAGACTGCCCCAACCTCCCTCACCATTTTCCTTCTCCAGTTCTTTCCACAGAAATTCCAGGCCTCTGTACACCAAAATGTGAGTTTCACACAGCCAATTATCACCTAAAAATGATTTTCTAAATTGGTGCTTGGCGGGTCTCAAATCCATTGGCTGCAATATGTCTTCACACCAGACTTCAGTAGTTTGTCAGTTATGGATTAAAGACACTACTTGCCACCACTTCCCACCATTGCTAAAGTTTTCCATGCATTGTTTTTGGCTGCAAATCAAGTTTAAGGAATTGGGAGAGTAATTTAGATTATTTGTAATGCATTATATACATTGGGATTAGTTTGATTAAATATATTGTTATTTAAGAGTATCCGGCACATAGTAGGTGATCAGTAAATATTGGTTGAAAAAGTGAATGCAGGTATATTCATTGATTTTCCTCCACTTAAAAAATTAAGGTATAACACATATGCAGTAAGATTCATCCTTTTAGGTATGCAGTTCTGCGAGATTTAACAAGTGTTTACAGTCCTGTAACCACCACAACAATCAAGATACAGAACCCTTCAGGCATCCCCATAATTCCCTCATGCCCCTTTGTAGTCAGGCTCTTCTACCCTCCTCAGTCCACTCACAGCTACCCATCTGATTTCTGTCCTTCTAGGTTTGCTTTTGTAAGAATGTTATAGATGGAATCACACAGTAGGCAGCCTTTTCAGTCCAGCTTATTTCATTTAGCATCATGTTTTTGAAGTTCTTCTATATTAATGCATATATAAGTAGCTCATTTCTATATACCATTGTATATTGTACCATAGTTTGCTTATCCATTTCCCACTTGAAAGGTATTTGGTCTATTTCCAGATTTCATTACATGTTGAATTTTAATTTGTTTTTATTTGTTTAAAAGCCTATTGGCATCTGGGACTATAAGAAGAAAGCATGCTCAAACCTTTAGCTCATATTAGCTTACATGTTTGTAGGATCCATGGTTGGAACTGATAAAGATATTTCAGTTAAGACAAAGTGTAAGTAGAGTTTCCTGATAACAAAACAAGAGGTATAATGCAAAGCATCATCACAGATACTGAAAGCTGTTTGACCCTCATCATGGATCTGCTTTGGAATCTTTGGTGGGCATGTGTCCTTTTTTTGACCAGTTTGCATCTTGTAAATATCCTGCCCTCACACTGGGGAAAACCTGCCATATTATGAGACAGGTCCCATTTTCCCAAGTTTCTTTGCAGCAAAAGCACAGTCACATGGCCTCAGCTTCATCAGTTGAATGTCATGCAGGAGGCTTTGATTTTAAGAGAACAAAGGGGATCTGTTTTCGGGGGAAGGTGGCAGTAAAAGTGTCTGGCTTCTGAGGACAGTAAGGTGGTAGTCTGGCACTACAGCTCAGCATTGCCAAGGCAATTTATGATGTCTGTGATCAGTAGCAACTTTAGCTGAAGAGGTCATTTGTTGCAGCTAAGAACACTACTATCTTAGCAGAAGGGGCCAGCAATTGAGCTCCTGTTATTGTTTTGTCTTCCATAAAATAGATCCAAATTTCCAAACTTTTCATGAATAACTGTAATCCCACATAGTATTCTCTTTTTAAAGATCCACCCAAAAATTTGCACTGAAGTTTCATGAATTGTTGGGATTCTACCACAATACATTATTCTATTGCAGACATTATGAGTCATATAATTGATTTGATGGTGTTTATTTTATTGGCTATTAGAAAGATCAAAGCCAAATGTGTGGTCACATGTCAGCAGTTACAGAGACCTTAAGACATGAATTTTGTACTCAAAATTACTCATACTTTTATTTTTCTAACCTTTATTCCTGGTTTTCTCACTTTACAAAGTTTATATTATAAAGAAAAAAATAGAACATTATCTCACTATCTATGTAACTCCAGTGATATGTAATATAACTACATCATTATATTATATATAATATATACATGGAGTTATTACTCTAATATATGTAATTGGTTAGAAAATTCAAACTGTTCAGAAAGGTATAAAATAAAAATGAAAATTTTCCACTTATCCTAAAGTCCATTTTCCCGAAAATAACCACATTTTCTTCAAAGAGAAACCATGTATCTCTGAGCATTTATTTAAAGTTACATTTACTTATGTGAGACCTGAAACCATGTAGATCCTAGAAGAGAACACAGACATTAACTTCTTTGCCACTGGCCCTAGCAACTTATTTCTAGATATGTTTCCTGAGGCAAGGGAAACTAAAGCAAAAATAAACTACTGAGAATACATCAGAATAAAAAGCTTCTACACAGTGAAGGAAATAATCAACAAAACTAAAAGGCAACCTAATGAATGGGCAGAAGACATGAACAGACATTTCTCCAAAGAAGACATCCGGATGGCCAATAGACACATGAAAAGATGTTCAACATCACTCATCATCAGGGAAATGCAAATCAAAACTACAATGAAATATCACCTCACACCTGTCATAATGGCTAAAATCAAAACCACAAGAAACACGTGTTGGCGAGGATGTGGAGAAAAGGAACCCTTGTGCACGGTTGGTGGGAATGCAAACTGGTGCAGCCACTGTGGAAAACATTATGAAGGTTCCTCAAAAAGTTAAAAATAAAACCATCTTACAATTTAACAATCAAACTACTGGGAATTTACCCAAAGAATACAAGAACACTAATTCAAAGGGATACATGCACCCCTATGTTTATAGCAGCATATGTGATGGGAATTAAGGAGTGCACTTGTGATGAGCACTGGGTGATGATGTATGGAACTATTGAATTGCTGTATTGTACACCTGAAACTAATATAACACTAATATAACACTGTATGTTAACTTACTGGAATTAAAATGAAAACTTAAAAAAATAAAATAATTTAAAAAAAATTTTAAAGTTACATTTATCTAAATATGCACAAAAGCTATCATAGTTTACATAATTTTCTGTATCTTTTTTTCACCTAATATCTATATATCAAATACCTAATATTATAATAATATATCTAATATTTCACCTAGTAATATATCCTGGACATCTTTTGGTATCAGCATATATAGAGGGAGCACTTCTTTTTAAATGTCTCCATAGTATTCTATATTATTAATGTATCAGAATTTGCTTAACCAATTCTGTGAATGATGGACACTTTGGTTTTCTCTAGTTCTTCACTATTAAAAAATTTTTATTGTGAATATTCCTAAACCTAGATCTTGGTGAAATTTTGCAAGTAAATTTCTAACAGAAATTGCTAGACCAATTGGTATAAGACTTGAAAATTTTGATAGATGTTGCTAAATTTCCCTCTAGGAAACAATTTTCACTCCTCTGTGTGTTGTATCAGCATTACCATTTCCATGCATTCTCATTACCACTGGATATCATCAATCTTTTAAATTTTCACCAATAGGAAAAAATGGTACCTCACTCTTGTTTTAATTTCCATTTATTTAATTATAATTTTCAGAGTTTAAAAAAAAATCTTTGGATGAATATATTTTTGGGATCCATTTCAAAGCCTTTTGAATTAATATCGACTATAAAAACTTCCATATATTGCATTTATTTAGAGGACTTAAAAAACACTGTCCTGCTTCTAAATCAGTAGTGCTCCAGCTTGGCTGCACATTTGAAACACCTGAAGTGCTTTTCAGAAATATCTTTGCCGGGGCCTCATCCCAGACCAATTAAGTCAGAATCTCTGGGGGTGGGGCTCAGCCTTAATATTTTTAAAAAGCTCCTCAGGTGATTCATAAGTGCAGCCAAGGTTGAGAACCACGGCTCTGAATGCATTATAATGGATGTAACAAATAGTATGTTTAAAAGGTATAAGGCTTCTGTGCTGGATGGCACCAGCTGAATGTATGAAAGTAACACATTTTCCAAGTGGCAGTTTTTTCAAACAAGTGTCTGATGTATTGATAATGCTAAAGTGACAGTCCCTTACTTAGACACCCTCCTCCTCTGCTCCACTGTGTATCAATCTGTGCAGCCAGTTTTTCAGTAAGAAACAAAAGACCTTACAAATTAATAATTGATATGACCAAACCACAGGAAATCACTAGTAGAATGGTTATTAGTATCTTTATGATCAAACATGTCAGACCCCCTTCCTGTTGAGCTATGGCTGTAATTGGCTCATCCTCCAGCAGAGAAAAAGAAAAGATTATCATGAAGAAAGAAAGCCACTTCAACCCCATATGAAGGGGGCCCTTTAAAATTTGCCTGTCATTCTTCAGTTTGCCTGGTTCCTATGACAAGTGTGTTACAAGCTGTCAATTCATTCACTGGAGTTAAACCATGATTGATTTTTCTGCAGACTCAGCAAATACCTAATAAGAGAAAAACTGGGAAATGATCCAGTTTATTGATTCAGTTTGACTTTCTATGATACCAGGAAATGATCAGATGAAGTAGTAACAATAAATTCTTAATGAGATTTCTGAATATGTTTGCACTTTAAAATACAAAATCAGGTAATATGAATGGGAAAATAATTTTTTAGTTCTTATAATTCAATTGCTTTTGATTTCCTGATTCATACTAATATCTGTTTTCTTCTGTTCCTCAAAGTAATTAGATTATGTTTTCAAGCAAAAGTTGTTAATAGGCAAGAACTAGAATATTGAAATCTTTTAAAAATACATTGAAGGATTAAAAACTAAAAAGTCACCACTAATTAATAACTCTGACAATATAATTTTTTAAAGATTTATTTATTTATTTTAGAGAGAGAGGGAGAGAGAATCCTCAAGCAGACTCCCCACTAAACACGGAGCCTGATGTGGGGCTCAATCCCAGGACCCTGAAATCATGACCTGAGCCAAAATCAAGAGTCAGCTACTTTGACTGAGCCATCCAAGCACCTCTATAATTTTTTTTAAAGATTTATTTTAGAGAGAGAGCAAGTGGGGCATGGGGAGGGACAAAGAGAAAGCCACGCAGACTCCATGCTGAGTGTGGAGCCCAATGCAGGGCTCAATACCTCGACCCCAAATTCATGACCTGAGCAGAAACTAAGAGTCAGACGCCCAACCAACTATGCCACCCAGGTGGCCCAACAATATAACTTTTTAAAGAAAATATTTGGAATTTTGGCCTCTATTTTTAAAAATATTTTATTTATTTATTTGACAGACAGAGATAGTGAGAGAGAGCACAAGTGGGAAGGAGAGGGAGAAGCAAACTCCCCACTGAGCAGGGAGTCTGACTCGGGACTTGATCCCAAGACCCTGGAATCATGACCTGAGCCAAAGGCAAACGCTTAACCGATTGAGCCACCCAGGCGCCCCTTGGCCTCTCTCTAATAATTGACTTTATTATGATTTAACTGCACACCTTTAAAGTGTATAATTCAATGAATTTTAAAGAGATTCACACCTGAAACCACCATGATTATGATAAAGACTTTTTACATCACTCCCAAAAGTTTTCTTATGCACCTTTGCAGTCCTTCCTTCTGCCTCAGGCCTCCAGGTCTTGTCTGGTCTGTTTTCTGTCTCTATAGATTAGTATGCATTTTCTTTTTATATGAATGAAATTACATACACAGTGTGTTCTCTTTTTGCATGGTTTCTCTTGCTCAACATATCATCTGCAAAATATATCCAGGTACTTGAGTATATGAGTCATTCATTCCTTGTTGTTGCAGGGTATTGTTCCATTGCATGGATGTGCTCCAGTTTGTTATTCATTCACTGATGATGGCTTTTTGCATTGTTTCCAGCCTTAGGCTATTGTGAGTAATGCTTCTATGAACATTCTTACACAAGCATTTATATGGAAGTCAAACAATATATTTTTAAGATGTTAATGTTAGTGTATATATATATAGTTTAAGTTCTAATGCTCATATATGGTTTTGTTGATTTGTGGGGGCATTTCATAAAACTCGAATACTATAATTCTCATGGCAGATGAGATGGCTCTTTACCTCCAAGTCTTTTCTGTCCCTAAACAAAACTTCTTTCAGGTTGTATATTGCACAGCTCTACTGGGTGCCATTCTATATCATGATGCACCATCTGCTCAACGCATGTGGCAATGTAAGTCTTTAACTAATTCTCTTTCAATGAGGCCAGAATATTTTCCCTTGCCTGTCCATCCTCTGATATTAATTGTGATGGGTTCATCTTTCTGGAAGTCACTTCCATCATTAATCTGTCAGGTATAGAATACTAAGTGGCACCTCCTTGTCACTTCTCCACCTGGCATGTAAACTCCCCATGGATGGGTCTCCACATCTAGGTAGCTAGCATCATTTCTCCCAAACATGATATAGCCATATTATTCTGGTCTCTCTGCCTTTTTCACATGCCATCATCACATTTCATGGGTGCTTTTCCCTACACTGCTCTTTCCCTTCTGTCCAACCTCCTTCAAACCCTCTTCTGGTCCTCTCTTCAGTCCCTGACTTTGTGGAGTTAGTCCTTGTCTGAATCCCAAAGGCCTATTACGCTGTGCTATGCATCCAGCACTTGCTCTTTAATTATTTGCTTATGTATGTATAATCTCCTGAATTGTATTTCAATCTCCTTAAGGTCAGGGACTGTATCATTAATATAAAATGACAAATTTGCAAAATATATTGGTGTGTGTGTGTGTCCTCCCAAACCGTTAATACTATACAATTGTCACAATAGTCACTGTCCAGACTATCTTTGACTTCCCTTTGAGCATGCAAATGATTTACTTCATTTAATGTGAGATCTCTCTGTTGTCCAGTCCTAGGTAAGCCGGACTAAAACTTAGCCACAAGCCAGACTCTGGCTCCTAACTTTGAATTATTAGAGTCTTTCTTTAGATGAAAGAATAAGATAATGGTCACCACAAGAGTTTTGCAGAAGCAAAGGCCAGCAATGGTAAATCTTTGGAGAACTTGGTTGGCCTGGATCAAACACAGGTGCATCCCATATCCAGGGAGAGGCCAGCAAAGGGGAAGGAAAAAAAGGAAGATGCTGATATCAACAATTCCTTTTAGCAGAGTGTATTGAGCCTGAATAGACCAAGAAGGCTATTTTTAAAAGCCCTTTACTTTGCGCCTGATTTATAGGCAGACACTAAAAATATTAATAAGTAAAAATGGTGCTGATCCATGAACATGATGAGCTCTCAATTTCTGGAGCCACAAGGTGACAGACTGCTGTGAAGATGCTTGCATCTTCATAATATCCTGGATGGATCCAACTTTAAAGAAGAAAACATTGGTATTTGAAATCCCAGTTTGGCATTTAACAGTGTTAAGTCATTCTGTTACATTGGCATCACTTAAATAGCCTTAAAAAAAGAATTAAAAAAAAAAACAGATTGTACTACACATCACAGAAGCTTTAATATAGATGTCTTAGGCCCAAGGGAAATTACTCCTATGAAAATTATTTCTCTGATATTGGCTTTCTTCTCAGTCCCCTAATCCCAACTTGCATATAGCTATATTGATACAGGTCAAAGGTTGATTAAAAAAAATAACTGTATTATCACAGCAAAGGCAAGAGAAATAATGTCTGAAGTACGGTATCACTGGGGGAAATTTAATCAAGAAAAACAAGAGTTGGCAAAAAGAATTGTTTCCAAACCAATTTACCAACCTATTCTTGCCAGGAGAACCAGGTGCAGTCCTTAACCATGTGACTTGGATACACCATTATAACAATTAAAAATAGAAAAGTCTAAGCATGGTATAACTACTTTGGAAAATGTTTAGCAGTGTTTAATAAAGATAAAGATACACATACCTTAGTGACCCAGCAATTCCATTCCTAGGTATATACCCTACAGAAATATATGTTTATGTGCCCCAAAAGACTTATGTAAGAATGTTCACAGCAGCATTCCTTAGGCAAGCAAGTCTTTGTGGAAATAACCCAGTCAATTTACAGCAAAAGGGATAAACAAACTGTGGCATAGTCTCACAATGCAATACCACACAACTGTGACATTTTAGGCACATTTCAGTATGTTTGTTACATTTCAAAATTTTTAAAAAGGAGGAAAAATTGGAATCACAAATTTTAGTTTCCTTCACAAGATTATTTTTGCCCTACACATTGACAAAGGAATTTAATAAGTCCATTGTTGTATTTCTATGTGTGTGTGTTTTTTAAAGTTGAACCCTTACCCAGTTTTAATCCTTGAAAATATCTATTTACTCCTGTTCTCTAAACAAAGTGATTACATTTTCAAGTAAGAGTTAATAAGGCAAGAATTAGAACATGCAAATCTTTTTTTAATGTAAGTTCAATTAGCCAACTTATAGTACAATCATTAGTTTCAGATGTAGGGTTCAATAACTCATCAGTTGCATATAACACCAAGTGCTCATCACATCATGTGTCGTACTTAATGTCCATCACCCAATTATCCCATCCCCCCCACCTCCCCTCCAGCAACCCTCAGTTTGTTTCCTAGAGTTAAGAGTTTCTCATGGTTTTTCTCCCTCTCTGCTGACATCCCATTCAGTTTTTCCCCCTTCCCCTATGATCCTCTACACTGTTGCTTATATTCCACATGTGAGTGAAACCATATGATAATTGTCTTTCTATGATTGATTTATTTTGCTCAGCATAATACCCTCCCGTTCCATCCATGTTGATATAAATGGGAAGTATTCATCCTTTCTGATGGCTGAGTTAAAAAAATTCATGGAAACAAATGAAAATGAAAACAAAACTGTTCAAAATCTTTGGGATGCAGCAAAGGCAGTCCTAAGAGGAAAGTATATAGCAATACAAGCCTTTCTCAAGAAATTAGAAAAGTCTCAAATACACAACCTAACCCTACACCTAAAGGAGCTGGAGAAAGAACAGCAAATAAAGCCTAAAGCCAGCAGGAGAAGAGAAATCATAGAGATCAGAGCAGAAATCAATGAAATAGAAACCAAAAGAACAGTAGAACAGATCAACGAAACTAGGAGCTGGTTCTTTGAAAGAATTAGTAAGATCGATAAACTCCTGTCCAGACTTATCAAAAAGAAAAGAGAAAGGACCCAAATTAATAAAATCATGAATGAAAGAGAGATCACAACCAACACCAAGGAAATACAAACAATTTTAAGAACATATTATGGCAACTATATGCTCATAATTAGACAATCTGGAAGAAATGGATGCATTCCTAGACTTATAAACTACCAAAACTGAAACAGGAAGAAATAGGAAACCTGAACAGACCCATAACCAGCAAGGAAATTGAAGCAGTAATCAAAAATCTCCCAACAAACAAGAGTCCAGGCTGGATGGCTTCCCAGGGGAATTCTATCAACCATTCAAAGAACTAATACCTATTCTTCTGAAGCTATTTCAAAAAATAGAAACGGAAGGAAAACTTTCAAACTCATTTTATGAGGCCAGCATTACCTTGATCCCAAAACCAGACAAAGACCCCACAAAGAGGAGAATTACAGACCAATATCCCTGATGAACATGGATACCAAAATTCTTACCAAGATGCTACCAAATAGGATCCAACAGTACATTAAAAAGTTATTCACCAAGACCAAGTAGGATTTATTCCTGGGCTGCAAGGGTGATTTAACATCTGTAAATCAACATGATACATCACATTTTTTAAAATTTAAATTCAAGTTAGTTAACATGTAGTACATTATTAGATTTAGGGAACATGGAAAACTTTTTAAAAATTAAAACTATCATTGTTCTTGATCCAAAAGGAGAGAACTAAAAGTAATGTTTGGAGCTATCACTTGAAAGCTTTACAAGGATTTACATCTCTAGACTATTCAACAGAGACCAGCTCATGAGACCAAGAGCTCTTGTGTGCCTTTCTCCTTTTAGCTGACCATTCATCTCAAATCTCTTACTCCCTTACTATCTGACCTTCCTCTGATGGACACCAAGCATGAAAAGTGCATGGGTCATTGATCTAACCACAGGCTTGAGAGAAGGACACTCAGAGTCCCAGATCCTGCCGGGCTGCCATCTTACTGAGTATCCACAGGCAACACAGATTCCATGTTTCACTTTCCTCTTCATTAAATTGAGGTCATAATCTTTTAGCCTGCTTTGCTGTCTCAGCATATGAAATCATTGCAAAGCCAAAAAAATAATAATTTCAATTAAAAATGTCTACTTTTATGGGCAGATTTTAACACATTCATAAGAGAGTGTTTTATTTTTCAGCTTTCATGTTTTTGACATTTTCAAGGATTTTTATTCTAGTATTCATTTTTAAAAACTGCACTGGCTCTCCTTTCTCCTTATGGGTAGATTTCAACACTATCACGAGATAGTTTTATTTTTTAGCTCGTGCTGGGTTTTTGGCATTTTCAAGGATTTTCATTCTTTTATCCATTATCAAAGTGACTTCACTAGCTCTCTCTTTTCTTCCTACATCCTCTGGAATTTGGAATTATATTTGTGGGTGAGAGAGAGCAAGAGAGTATATACCTGAGCAAGAGGGAAGGAGACAAAACAGGCACAGAGATACAGATTGTTTTATAGATGGATGTACTTTCAACTTGAAAGCCTTGGCATGAGACATTATGAGGCCAGAAAAAGATGTCACTTTACAACATAAAATGAGACTTTGACTCTCTGTACCTTATTTCAATGTATTTATTTATGCATTAGACAGAGACATTTTCCCATTCTTTTAAGATGAAAGTAGTAATGTCAAGCTGGGAGAGATCCAAGGAAAATAAAGTTATGCTGAATGGATTCAGAGAAATTATAAGAAATCTTAATATTTTAATATAGAAAGTCAAGATATTTGATCTAGAAAAGGACTCATGGTTCAAAACAAACAAGCCTAAATTTTCCTTTCTAATTATAACCACTTTTGGGTTACAGGTAACTTAAAGGGGCTAAAGAAATGTATGAATGGTACCTCACCCCAGAAAAATATACATAGGCAAAAAGTTTACATATGCTATCAGAGGATTCACAAATATGCTGAAGCCCACCCACCTATTGCAAATCATAGGCTAAAAATCTGAAGCTCTAGAATAATGCCCCAAATACTTCAAGCTGATAAGATGCAGATATCAGGAGGCATCCTCTTTCCCTCCTGGGCAATTAGGATGTGTTTTATTACTTTTATTATATTATCATTATTATTAAGGCAGCAGTAAGAAGGGAGAACAGTCACCTGTTTTCCAGCTGTGTTTTCCAGCTGTGTGAGCTGGGCTATTCTCATGGTAAGTAACAGTTATACTGGTTATTGCTCCAGGTGAGTTCATTGTGAAAATACCTGAGGAAATTAACAAAACAAGAATCTCAATTCTCTGGCCAGCCTCACTCAGGGAAAACTGCAGAGCTAAGCCTCATAGTGACATGGCAATGGGGACTCATGGTTTGGGGCTGTGGAGGTCATTTGGGCCTCAGAGAGTCTCCAAAAGTGGGTTCCTGTATCTGTTAACTTTGCATGAGCCTGCTTGTGTGACTCTGCTATTCTGTCTACCTCCATTTGGCTCCGTGGATCCACTTGTATTATCAACTTGCTGACTCTCTGAATTATAGTTCAGCTCTCCAAATCCAGTTGCTGCAGGAGATCACTATCCTTTGTAGATGGGCTCTCTTAGGGTCAAATTCTCACCCCTGAGCTAATCGGCTTTGACCACCATGGATTTGGAAGAAGTGTTTCAGAAGGGGGCTTGGAACAGCCAGCCTTCTGAAGTTTGTTCTGTCCCTCATTTTGCCCAAAGATCTCATGATATATTATAAAAATAACTCCAAGTATATAGCTATAAGAAATGAGAAAGTTTGATTTCAGCTTCTAATGATTTTGGCCAGCATTTCCCAGAATGTGTGGTGGAATGAGATTCTTAGAGGAGAAAAGAGTTTTATAGTTCAACAAGTTAGGAAGCACTGCATACTCTAGTCCTCATCCTGAGGATTTATAACACCCACCAGCATATTAAAGGTACTTGGAAATCCTGAGATAAATAAGCCTGTTTAACTGTATTTGACCCAGCATTTCTCAGTTCTCAAACATAGTGATCATAATCTTCTTCCCATTTTTTTCCAGCTGTGTAATAACTACTCATGGAAATAGTGTTCTATGGAAGAAACTTTGAGAAGTACTGATTTAGGCTAAAATGCATGTAACCCATCATTGGAAAATTGCTACCTTTAGTGAAAAAAAATTCTATTTTGAAGGAGTGTGTACATAATGGAGTTTTATTTTTTTAAATTAAATGTGCATTAAAAACTTTGAAGATAAAGAACAACACACCAGCTGCTGTTATCTCTGGGTGGTGGGTTATGGTGGCTTTTCTTTACTTTCTCTTTCTTTTTTTCTCTGTCTCTTTGAAAGTCTTTGCTATGAACATTTGCTGCTTTTGTCATAAGAAAATGTATTTTTAAAAGAACTTTTGGGGAGAATACTGTTTAACCTGTTTGGGTAGAAGTAGAAGTGAGTTCAGGAGAGATGAGGGGGTAAAATGTTTTTCTGTCTTTTCCATCCTCAACCCCATTCAGCCTGTATTTTGGCAAATGAAGCATAAGTGGGAAAATGATGAGAGAGTAAAAGTTGGTTCAAGCATTTCTGAGTTTTTGCAACTGTTACACTGGAAGGAATGGAAAGTATGGCTAACAAAGGACTCACTTCATTTCAAACATTGCCTTGAGGTAACTGAATGATAACCCCATGATCTTTAAGAAAGAGTCAAAATACAATTGCCTACTATTAAGAAAGGGATTTGACAGGGTTCACCAAGGAGCAAGATGGCAAAAAGGGTTAACAAAATTTCTTCAGACAAGAGAGCCATTGAGCCATCTTGTTACTATTGTAGGGTCATTGCTTTTGACGAAGAGTTATATGGTGAATTTACCCCAAATATTATCACTATAGATAAATGGCCCAGTCTAAAAAACAAACTGAGATGAATGGAAGTTCTCACAAAATTACACTTTACAACAGTGCCAGGCCCCAGGCAGAATTTTGAGGGCAGTGAGGCCAGTCTTCACCACCATCCTCACTCTTTCCCAAACCACAGATGTCTCTGACTTCATACCTGTCTCTGGATGCATCCTCCCATCCTGCAGCCAGTCCTTCTGAGGTACTGCCCTAAGTTCTAGAATCCAGCTCCCTGGCTGTTTCATATAGCCCAAGAGCGAAGAATGGATTTTACACTTTCAAACAGTTGGAAACAATCCAAAGAAGAATAATATTTCATGACACGTGAAAATTATATGAATTTAAATTTCAGTATCCCTAAGAGAACACAGCCATGCCCATTTGTTTGCCTATTGTCAAAGGCTACTTTCTTGCTACAACAGCAGAGCTAAGTAGTTGTGCCAGAGACTACATGGCCTGCCAATCCTAAAGTATTTACCATCAGGCCCAAACAGAAAAAGTTTGTCAACCTGGTCTAGACCACTGTTTGCCAAAATTCATTTCCTAGAACCTTGCCAAACTCTGAGATGCTCCCAACAGGCCCCAGGTAGGAGATTCTTTGTGTTATATGCCCCACTTAGAGAAAGCTAATGCACATTAGATTATTAAATCTCTGAACAGCACTATGGTTTAAAACATAAGTGGAACCTGGGGTTTCCCAACTTCTTTGAAGATGGATCCACTTTCTCCAAATAACACCCATAAATATACCTATAAATATCCCAAGAACACATCTTAGGAAATACTGCTTTAGATCAATTCTTGTCCTTTCCCTATTGAAATATATCTGTCCTGTGCTCCATTCCTTCAGGTTCACACCTGAAATCTATCACCTGGAAATAAGAGAAGGATATTACCTTACAAACTTTGAACTTATTTCTCAGTTTACATATTTTCATATGGCTTTTATCTATGAGCCTTCCTCAGATATAAAATGGAGATAATGACAGTCTTCTTGCATATCACATGGCAGTGTTGTGGGGTACACGATGTGTTTTTAATTATCAGAACGTACTATACGGAGATAAGACATTATCATTATCACCTCGAATCAGGAGATCAGCAACAATCTGTTAGAATCTCTTCAACTCCATTTTTCCTCATTCAATTATTTCTGTATATTACTGCCAAATTAATTTCCTAAAACTACACTTTAAAAAATGTCATTCCTCTAGTTGATTACTCACAATTGCTCCTTATTGCTGAATACAGTGTTTCAAAGTTGAGTTCTATAGAGCCATAGAGTTCCATGTGGCTGACTTGGGTCCCCTAAGGATAGGAAGGGTAGACCATGGATCTCCCACTCACTCTTTAACTGTCTTATATATTGGAATTTCCAAATAACTTTCATTTAAAAAAGGATTCAGCTGCCAAAAATATGTTAGAAAACTAGCATGCCCAAGTTTATCTCTCCTGTGTGATTTTTAAAATTCCAGACCTAACTAAATTTCCCATATCTTTGTGATAGTTATCTTCCTTTCCAGCTGGATATTGATAGGATTGGCTCCCTGCAAGGGTTGATCAGTGCTGCATCTGTGCACTATTCTGGGAACACTGAGTAAGGAGAAGTCAATAGGGAGTGGGAGAATTATGCAGGACACACACATTGACAGAAGCAGTGCCTCCAGAAGGGGTCAGCCATCACGGCTATAGACCAAACAGATATGTCCCTCCACTCTTCATTCAAACAGATCTCAGGTTGCAAGGAGAAGCTGATGGGGAGGAGAGGGAGTCTGTGTGCATGAGAGATGAGGGGAAAGGAGCAAGACAGTAATGCATGGATTTTGAGACATATGGGTAATAGCAGACCTTAAATCTTGGTGCAATCCAGGCCATAAACTAACACCATGTTAAATGGGTTAGCACACAAGAATCATTTACAAATCACTGGGACATAGTCAGTATTATATGTGTTAAGTATTGTTATTATTTAGTAGTACCATTGTTGTTTTTATTCAGTAAAGGGCACAGACAAAATAGGGGTGTAGCCCCATAAAGTTAGATGGAATTAGACAAGATGCTGGGCCTGTTTCAGTCAATGCTTCCCCTGCTTGATCTTATCCCTCTGCACCCTCTTTAGTTCTTTCAAAGCACCCACCACAATTTGTAATTATATATTATTTGGGTTTTTTGTCTCTTTCTGGTTTATTGTCTGCTTCCTCCTTTAGATGCTTAGATTCTACAAAGCCAAGGTCTAGGTCTGTTTTATTCACCATCCTATAGCCAGTATCTGGCACAATGCCTGGCACAGTGGCATTCAATATGTAATGATGACAGACTGACTGAGTCAATGCTAACCAGGTAAAGAGCAGTCTTCCCCCAAGGGCCAAAGCCTCAGTGGGTGAAGTTGGAAAAATTCTTGACTCCCAAATGTTCCAGGTAAAAGGGACCCAGGAAGCCAGGCTTAAAAACTGGATACTTCAATCCTAGACTAGGGAGCAGGGGAACATACAGCCCAATGACAGGTAGGGCTAGTACTCTGGACATACAGCTTGGGCAACCTGTTGGGGCTCCTGAGAAAGAGTGGCAGCAGCCTGCAGGTATCTGGGGTCTTCTTGCCAATAGATAGGATGGGGCTAAGAGAAGGGCTCAAACTCCCAATTTGCTCAAGGTCTCTAGATAAAACCTGCAAGTCTCTTCCTAACGTGTCCTCCTCCTCTTCAACACCAGCTCAAGAAGTATCATCTTTGCTTTGTAGCCATTTCCAAACTCCATTACCTTTAAGTGAGTGAGTAATCTTGAGCCATAGAACAAACTTTAGTGATATGTATTTTGGAAGTTTAGGGTTGCTAATTAAATCCTTTATGTGGTCTGGGTTCTTAATCAATTGATAAATAATAGCAAGGAGCCAAATAAAGCATTGAACAACACCTGCTTATTATTCATAAGGTTGGATTAAAGAATGTAGTAAATCCTCCCTCCTCTGCCCCCTCCTAATCTAGGGATCCACAGGACCCTAACTTACCCATCGAGATATAGAGAATTTGGAAGATAGAGCCTGCCAATCTAGGCTCCACTCAGTTTTCTTTCCACATTAAAACAAAAAGCACAAGCCCCTACTATCTATTGTACATATTTTTCCTCAGGCTTTCTTTTAAGGTAGAAAAACTCAGCCCTGTCTGAGCTTCAGTGCAGTGGCCCTGGGAATACTTTTTTCCTTGGGGAAAAGAGGATGAGGGAGTTTGGAGTAAGGATCAGAAGTAGACCTTTAGTACTTCCTCCTTCTAATGACTGACACTGAAATTCTCTCATGAATGTATGTGGAAAGGGAAACAAAGGCTCTTCTCCACATATACATTTCACACATATCTATACACATACATTTGTTTCATAAGCATATTGTCACTCCTCTGGGTTAGCAACTGTTCCAACCTATGTGGCACACTGTATTTTCCAAAGATGGCTACGACAATATCTCCCATCCCACATTCTCTTTTAGGACCTTGTCAATTCTTCATCAAGAGATGGGGTCTATGTCTCCTCCTCTTGAATCTGAGTGGGTCTTTTGACTACCTCAAACAACAGAGTATGGCAGAAGAGACATTGTGACTTCCAAGACTAGATCATATGTCCTTCTATCTTGTCCTTTTGGGACAGTCTGTCTTGGACACCCAAGATTGAAACCTAAACAGCTTGTGGAAAGGCCATGTGGAGTGAAATAGAGTCCTGTGACCTACAGTCCTGACTGAATTCCCACCAGACACCCAGCATTGACTTGCCTGTCATGTGAGTGGGCCATCTTGAAAGTATAGCATCCAGCTTCCAGTCAAGTTGCCCCAGCTGATGAGCCAACTCTGCCAAACTTTGCCCAAATTTCAGACTCATGAGCAAAATGAATGGTTTGGGGGTTGTTTTTTACACAGCAACAGACAACTGACATAATATCTAACCAGTATAAATCTTAAAGGCAGCAGCACCAAAGATGAACTGTGAGAATTAGGATAAGGCATCTTACCAGATAACGTGAATGAGTTTGAGTATGAAAGAAGAGATCTCTCCATAAAGCAGACCAACTAGTGTTGGATTATCAATATAATCAGTACACTCTACTGCCCCAAGTTTCACAATAAAAAAAGGTGTGGGGGAACTGCTACAATAAGCTTCTGTAACTGGGGACTTTGTAAAAGGGATTTCTCTCTGCTAGAGATAATAGATGAGGTGTAGGATGTCAGGCCTGAGCTTAAAATGTCTATTTTTTCCAGAGTGCTTCACAGTGGGAAATCAAACCACTTTCTTCAAATACCTCACTCTTAGTCACCAAATCCTGCCTGGACAATAGTTTCAAAAGACTAGCTGTACTTTTTGACTTGTGAAACTTCTGAAAGGCATGCAGCATCTCTCCTGGGCCATTTGTACATCTTCCTCCCTTGCTTTTAAAATGGTCTTTTAGAGTCCTAAAATCTTTTGATAGATCAAAAAAGTCACAGAAATAGACTGTGTGAAAGCACCTCCAAGAGTACATTGGCAATGAGCTATGAATGATTAGAACAAGAATGGGTCCAAGAGTTTATTGGGAATTCCAGAAGCATCTCAGGTTCATCCCTCTGCATAGACCAGAGAGTTCAGAGAGGCCTAGGACCATTGAGAAGAGAATTCACATTTGCAACCTCCCTTGTATCAAATTTCAACCACTTTGAGGTTCATCATCATAATTTTTTCTCAGGAATGAAGCTGAGGATTCCCCCTGCCAATTCCTACCACTTAAATAATCTTTTTTATTTTTAATCTTTTGTTTTTATCCAGGTCTTTAGTCAGGTAAAATGTCCAAATTCTCTTTAATAATTATCTATAGAAAAGATCATATCTATCTATCTATCTATCTATCTATCTATCTATCTATCTACTGCTCTGGGTTGGAGTTTTTTGGTGAACTTTTTTTAAAATTTTATTTTATTATGTTATGTTAATCACCATACATTACATCATTAGTTTTTGATGTAGTGTTCCAAGATTCATTGTTTGCATTTAACACCCAGTGGTCCATATAATACGTGCCCTCCTTAATACCCATCATTGGGCTAACCCATCCCCTCAACCCCCTCTCCCCTCTAAAACCCTCAGTTTGTTTCTCAGAGTCCATAGTCTCTCATGGTTTTTTGGTGAAATTTTAAATTGAAGTATAACATATACAGAGAAAAATATACAAATCATAAGTGAGAGATGGACAGAATTTCACAAAACATACCCATATAACCATTCTATGGTAGCATTCTAATACCCTAGAAGCTCCCTAATATTCCCTCCCAGGTATTACTCAATCCCCACCCACAAAGGGTGAGCAATATTCTGATTTCATCAAGTATCAGAATTTCATGTCCAGTATTGTTCCCTTCATGAAATATTCCAGTGCAGTATATATTATATTTTGCTCAGGTTTACACTGGCCCCTTGGCTTACTTCCTCTCTTCCTGATTCATCCTCTTTATTCCCAGGTCATGAGATGTTGCCCTTAGAGTTCCCCTAGAATTCAGTGGAGAATGATCTGGTGAGCAAAATAAAGAATTCAATGTCAAGGCTGGGAGGATCTTAGGGATAGATCATCTGGTTCAAATACAATTTCTCTCAATTTATAGAAGAGAAACTATGGCCCAGGATGACTAAGTGGGTTATTTTTGATCATACAACTAGTTAATGAAAGCTCAGGTCTATGCCTCTTTCTGCTACACAGCTACATATATCTAAGGAAGAGGTGAAAACCCAACTAACATGTTAAGCTGGGACATTGTCCCTTTGAAAGGTAAGCAGACCACCCAAACTTTCTCAATGAAGTTAAACCCTTTTCCTTTATATGTCTTTTTGAAAAATTTATCATGTCAGAACAGTTTCTGAGCACAAGTTGACAGAATTTTTTTTTCTCTTATTCATTCACTCTCTCCTTAATTCCCTAACTCACTTAACAAATATGTATTGACTATCCATTATGTACCAAGTATGGTTCTATGTTCTAGAGATACAACAGTGAATAAAAAAGAAAATTCCCATCCTCATGTAGCTTACATTCTAATGGGGAAAGCATCAAGAAATAAGACAAATAAAAAAGTTGCTTCAACAAATGGTGTTGGGAAAACTGGACAGCCACATTCAGAAAAATGAAACTGGACCATTTCCTTACACCACACACAAAAATAGACTCCAAATGGAAGAAAGAGCTAAATGTGAGACAGGAATCCATCAAAATCCTTGAGGAGAACATAGGCAGCAACCTCTTCAACCTCAGCCGCAGCAACTTCTTCCTAGACACATTGCCAAAGGCAAGGGAAACAAAGGCAAAAATGAACTATTGGGATTTCATCAAGATAAAAAGCTTTTACACAGCAAAGGAAACAGTCAACAAAACCAAAAGACAACCGACACAATGGGAGAAGATATTTGCAAATGACATATCAGATAAAGGGCTAGTATCCAAAATCTATAAAGGACTCATCAAACTCAACAGCCAAAGAACAAATAATCCAATCAAGAAGTGGGCAGAAGACATGAATAGACATTTCTGCAAAGAAGACATCCAAATGGCCAACAGACATATGAAAAAGTGCTCAACATTTCTCGGCATCAGGGAAATCCAAATCAAAACCTCAGTGAGATACCACCTCACACCATTCAGAATGGCTAAAATTAACAAGTCAGGAAATGACAGATATTGGTGAGGATGAGGAGAAAGGAGAACCCTCCTATACTGTTGGTGGGAATGCAAGCTGGTGTAGCCACTCTGGAAAACAGTATGGAGTTTCCTCAAAAAGTTGAAAATAGAGCTACCCTACAACCCAACAATTGCACTACTGGGTATTTACTCCAAGATACAAATGTAGTAATCTGAAGGGGCATGTGCACCCCAATGTTTATAGCAGCAATGTCCACAATAGCTGAACTATGGAAAGAGCCTAGATGTCCATCAATAGATGAATGGATAAAGAAGATGTGGTGCATATATATACAATGGAATATTATGCAGCCATAAAAAAACGAAATCTTACAATTTGCAATGACGTGGATGGAACTAGAAGGTATTATGCTAAGCGAAATAAGTCAATCAGAGAAAGACAATTATCATATGATCTTACTGCTATGAGGAATTTGAGAAACAAGACAGAGGATCATAGGAGAAGAGAGGGAAAAATGAAACAAGATGAAACCAGAGCAGGAGACAAACCATAAGAGACTCTTAATCTCAGGAAACAAACTGAGGGTTGCTGGAGTGGAGGGGGGTGGGAGGGATGGGGGGGCTGGGTGATGGGCTGGGTGATTGGGGAGGGTATGTGCTATGGTGAGTGCTGTGAATTGTCTAAGACTGATAAATCACAGACCTGTACCCTTGAAACAAATAATATATTATATGTTAATAAAAAAAAGAAAAAAGAAAATAGTCTTTAGGGAGATGAAGTAGAGGAAAGGATTCTTAACAGGCTATTGTAATAGTTTTGGGGGGAAAATTCTGGAACCATTGTGATGACAATGGAGGCAGTAAGAAGCAGTTGGATTCAGGATATGTTTTAAAGTTAGGACCACTAGAATTTGGTTACCACACACACACACACAAAAGGTGAGTCGGAGTGTGGTAGTTTAAAAAAAAACCAGCTAAAAATTATTTAATACTTCACCCATCTTGAGGGTTTATGTCACCTCCCTTGAATTCAGGTGGGCTTATGACTGTTTTGATCGTTAGAGTAGTGGAAGTGATGTTTGGTGACCTCTGAGGCTTGGTCATAAACGCCATTCATTTTTTCTTGGTCTTTTGGAATGATGCCTCCTCCTTTTTGGAATGCAGTTGTTGGACTGTAAGAAGTACAAGCAACATGGAGAGTTTAAGTTGCAGGTGGCCCAGCTGACAGTCCCAGCTGAGCCTAGCCTTTGAGTGATCCCAGCCCAGGCACCAGAGAGAGCAAAGAAGCTTCTGGATGATTCCCTTGAGTCATTTGAGTCTTCTCAGCTGAGGCCTGTGATATCATGAAGAAGAAACAAGCATTTCCACTGGGCCCTTCTAAAATCCTGACCCACATAATCTACAAGCACAACAAATTGTTGTTTAAGTCACTAAGTTTAGCAAGTTTTTTGCATAGCAGTAGATAACCAAAACACAGACTCCAAGTAGAAACACTTTCAGTGTAGAACATCAAGAACAATCTTCTCACCCAGATTACAGTTGATTACATTGTTACACAAAACCTACTGGGCAGGTGCCCAAGTTCTAGGGACAGTAACTGTGCCATCATTATCCATGTGTAAGTATATTAGGAATGGGTAATGGCCCTGAATTCACTATCTCCCACTTACCAACACTGAAACCTCTGCCAAATACTCAAGAAGCCAGATTGAACAGATGCACTCAGCAATCTGTTTCTTCCCTTTATTAGCATTAATTACAATCATTTTGCTTTTACTAGCTTTATTTTTATTTTTTTTATTTTTTTAAAAAGATTTTATTTATTTATTTGAGAGAGAGAGAGCACATGAGAGGGGGGAGGGTCAGAGGGAGAAGCAGACTCCCTGCCGAGCAGGGAGCCCGATGCGGGACTTGATCCAGGGACTCCAGGATCATGACCTGAGCCAAAGGCAGTCGTTTAACCAACTGAGCCACCCAGGCGCCCTAGCTTTATTTTTATTAATATCTCCTCAAACAAGCCAAAAAAAGAAAAGAACAAATGCCTTCATATATGGGCAAGTTTCTATAGGCTCAATGAGACAAATGAGGCATGTCTCAAGATAGACACAATTTACTCTCCACATACACAGCACTTGTGTCAGAATTTGGGAGGGACCACAGATTCCCACTGATTGAGGAGCGCTTCATGTGTGGACTCAGGATTGTCTACCAGACTATGTTCCAGTTTGGGATCTTGATTCTTGGCTCATTCTCCATCACTGAACCATGGAAGCAAACTACTCACCAACTTCTTTATGTCTCATGCTGAATGAAAAATCTACTGAGTGATGGCAATCAGCATTGTCTTATGATCACAGGGCCCAAAGGAAGACATCGGGCAATAGTTCTGTTATAAATAAAATAGACTGATTCTAGTTCTTTTGTGGTTCAGTAGTTATAGAAAGCTGCATTTCTATTTATCCATCCATCCATCTATATAATAAACACTTTTCAAGTAAGTCATCTCTGCCAGGCCCTTTGCTAAAGGCAATAAATACAGAGATGAAGTCAATACAGACTCATTTTTCAAGGCTCAGCCCAGATACCATTCCCTCTATAAAGCTGTGGTAGCAACAATTTACTCAATTCATTTTCCTCCTATGCTCTCTAGCTTCCCAGCTTCCTTTATGTGACTGAATTCTGGCCAATGGAAGATCTGGCAAATGTTATATTTGCATGATCACCTTAGCTATAGTAGTTGTGCACATACCCTTTTTCCCTTCTGTGGTGACCTTAGGGATCATGTGTTGGAGATGGTAAAGCTCACATGATGGAAGAAGCCTGAGTCCCTGAATGCCTCATGGAGCAGAGCCACCCTGCTGGCCACATTGAGCTGTCATAGAATCAAACAAAGATTCTTTTATTGTGTGAAGCCACTGGCGTCTAAGTTTTTTGTTCCTCTACTTGTTTACTCTCTCCCTGCACCTGCCTAGTACATGACTAGTACAAAGTTTCTCTAATTGTCACATGATTCAGGGTCCACTTAGGAAATAGAAATCATACCAGTTTTTTTTTAAATTGTGGTAAAATACACATCACATAAAATTTACCATCTTAACCATTTTTAAGTGTACAGTTTGGTAGTAAGTATATTCACATTGCTATACAACCAATCTCCAGAAATATTTCTTTTTGCAAAACTGAAATCTATACCCATTAAACAACAATTCCCATTCTTCTCTCCCCATAGCCCCTGGAAACCACCATTCTACTTTCTGTTTCTATGAGTTTGACTATTCTAGATACATCAGATAAGTGGAATCATGCAGTATTTGTCCTTTTGTGTCTGACTTATTTCAGAGCATAAGTTCCTCAAGGTTCATCCATACTGTAGAATCTGTCAGAATTTCTTTTCTTTTTAAGGCTGAATAATATTCCATTGTGTGTACATACCACATTTTGTTTATCCATTCATCTTGTCAGTGGACACTTAGGTTACTTTCATCTCTTGGCTATCGTGAATAATGCTATGAACATGGGTGTGCAAACATCTCTTTGAGACCCCGTTTTCAATTCTTTTGGATTATATACTCAGAAGTGGAATTGCTGGATCATATGGTAAATCTATTTTTAGTTTTTGGGGGAATCATTATACTGTTTTGCCTAGTGGCTGCACCATTTTACATTCTCACCAACAGTGGGGGTCCCAATTTCACATCTCCACCAACATCACACCAGTTTTTTTGAACAGAGAAAATCTGATATAAAGAATTATTAACTAGGTAACTGAAAGGATAAAAAGAAAATACTAAGCTTTTAAAGGTAAAAACTGCAGGAGGCAGCTAACACCCCTGGTGCTGAGGGAATGAAGGGAAGAGGCAGGGATTATTAAAATTTAGAGACTTAGAAGAGGTGCTGTGGGGCTGGGATCCAGACCTCTGAGGAGTGGGCAGAAGCTGCTGCCACAGGGATGAATGCCACTGTCAAAGTGCTGCTGCTAGGGTGAAGAGCATTGCTGGAGTGATGCTCACAGGAACAGAAAGCAAGCAGGTGAAGCAATTCCTTTCTCTCTTCTCAGCCTTACAGTCTTCTTCTAGTGCCCCCTATTAGCAGAGCCTAAGAAAGAGCAGCTAGAAAAGCAGAAATGTTAGTTTGTGAGTCCCAGCCTTAGCATCAGAAAAGAGAGTACAGTTAGCATAATACCCTCCAGTTCCACCACATCATTGCAAATGGCAAGATTTCATTCTTTCTGATGGCTGAGTAATATTCCATTGTACATATATACCACATTTTCTTTCTCGTATATATACCACATCTGGGCTCTTATGAGTGAAATAAGTCCATCAGAGAAAGACGAATACCATATGATTTCACTCATATGTGGAATTTAAGAAACAAAACAGATGAACATAGGGGAAGGGAAGGAAAAATAAAATAAGATAAAAACAGGGAGACAAACCATAAGAGACTCTTAACTATAGGGAAAAAACAGGGTTGTTGGGGTGGGTAACAGGGTGACAGGCATTAAGGAGGGCACATGATGTAATGAGCGTTGGGTGTTATATGCAACTGATGATTCACTAAAATCTACCCCTGAAACTAATAATACACTACATGTTAACTAAATTGAATTTAAATGAAAAGAAAGAAAGAGAGAAAGAAAGATGGAAGGAAGGAAGGAAGAAAGACGGAAGAAAGGAAGGAAGGAAGGAAGGAAGGAAGGAAGGAAGGAAGGAAGGAAGGAAGGAAGAAAGGAAGGAAGGAAAGAAAGAAAGAAAGAAAGGAAAGAAAGAAAGAAAGAAAGAAAGAAAAAGAAAAAAGAAAAGAAAACAGTACGAAAGGGCATGTTAAAGCTGAGAGGCAATAATTTAATAACTGGCCCATCATACGAGGGAGTGACTTCTCTCTGCACAGCACTGAGCATTTGGTCTGCTTTCTTGTATGGCACATATCACCTTCTACCTGCAGTGGGAGTTCTTTGGATATGCCTTAACTCTCTGATTCAAATATAAATTCCTTTAAGAGCAAGATCAGTGGCTGGTTCATCTCTGTATACCTTCTCAATGACCCCCAAAGCTTTGCACAATAGTTATACATAGCTGACATACAGTAACTTTGTCAAATGAATAAAATTGATCCCAGATGAGTAAAATGACAGTAGTTGGAAGGAAGCAGGAAGTGAGCACAGGGGGCACCCAACCACAATGAAAGTCATGCAGGTTTGTGGATTGACTGGAATTGGGGCTGAAATACTTGTAAATGCTTGTGAAATGCAGGGTCACATGAACTTTGTGGAGCTGCTATAAGATTTAATTGGAGTTGTCCTGAAAACCTGCGGTTATTTGGGTATTGGCTCCTTGGCTCTGGCAAGAAGTGAGGTGAAAAGCAGAACACTCTTTACAGGGAGACCTGGTCCCCCTGAGTCTCTTCATGCTCTAGTCAGAATACTCCAGACCAGTTTTGAGACTCTAAGCCGTAAGATCTGATAGAGACTTTGGAGAGTTAGTGGTCCTGTTATTATTTTTACTTAACGAATTATCCCGATTCAGTGGCTTAAAACAACAATGATTTTGTTATGTTCATGGGTTCTGTGGGTCAAAAATTTAGAAAGAACATAGTGGAAATGGCTTTTCCCTGCCTGAGGATGTCTGGAGTCTCACCTGGGAAGACTCTGAGTACAGGAGACGTTATGGGTGAGAGTTAGAATAATCTGAGCGCATCCTCACTTACATGTCCGGTGATTGATGCTGACTGTCTGCTGGGACATCAGCTGGGGCTGGTGACCGACCGGGGTACCTGCTTGTGATCTTCTGCCATGGCCTGGGCTTCCTCCCAGCAGGGTAGCCTCAGCATAGTTAGGCTTCTTACGTGGCTCAGAGACCATGCAGTGCTGCTTCTGCATCCTTCTATTGGATGCAATTGACTCACAAGCTCACCCCTATTTAAGGGGAGAGGACCTAGTTTAATTGATTGTCAATATGATCAATTGTAGAAAAGCATGTAGGATGAAAAGCATTTTTGCGGATGTCTTGGAAAATATAATCTGCCACAGCTATTAAATCCAACCTCCACATTTTCCAGATGAGGATGTGGAGGACTGCAGAGCTTGGGAAGCTGCTTGCAAAGATCCTTCAGTCCATTCTCAGGGATAGCAGAGATCCCAGTTGTATTTGTTTGCTAGGGCCGCTGTAACAAAGTTCCACAAACTGAGTGGTTTGAAACAACAGAAGTCAATTCTCTCACACTTCTGGAGGCTAGAAGTGTGAAATCCAGGCTTCAGCAGTGCCAGATTCTCTCTGACGGTTCTAGGGGAGAATGCTTCCTCTCTTCCTCCTAGCCTCTGGTGGTTCTCAGCAATACTTGGAGTTCCTTAGCTTGAAAATACCTCGCCCTAATCTCTGCCTCGTCATCACCTTGCAGCTTCCCTGAGCATCTCCACATCAACTTCCCATTGTGCATGTCTGTCTCTGTGTCCAACTTTTCCCTTTTCGTAAGGCCACCAATTATTTTGGATTAGGGCCCACCCTAATGAGCTCATTTTAACTTGATTACCTCTGTAAAGGCTCTATTTCCAAATAAGGTCACATGATAAGGAGTTAGAACTTCAACATATATTTGGGTGTGGGGGTGGGGAGGGGACACAATTCAACCCGTAACATCATTCTTTATGAAACCCATGGGAAAAGGAGGACTTAGAGATTTATCCTAAGGCTGAGAAGCACCACCAGCAGCCGTGCTGAGGGAATTTCTCTGCCAAGTGAGCTTGGGCCAAGGCTCTGAAGGTATTTCAAAGAGAAAAGGGGACTGGGATTATTTGAACATGCTGGCTTTCTGTTACTGAGATACTGATGAAAAAATAAATGGTGGGCAGCAAGTGCCATCAGAGAGGATCCCAGTGATTCCAGTAAGAGATCAGATGCAGGAGCCCGTTTCCCCCCTCTCCCACATCTAAAGGGTAATGATCAAACTGCAGAAGCAGCTTGGGCCCCAGGGGTGCCGGCTTGCTGACACACAATCTACTGACAAGCAGAGGGGGCTGGTGGAAGAGATGAAGAAAGGAAAAGCTATTCTTTCACCCCTGGCTTGGAATTATGAAAAGTGGCATTCCCTTTCATCAAAACAGTGATGTGAAGCAGATGATACAGAGATAATGGGGCCCATGGGACTTTAACAAAGCTAGAAGGAGCCCTGGATATGAGGGAAACTGTATTTTACCTTATCTACCAGGGGCCTCGCCTCCAGAATTTAGGGGAATGCAAAATATTTTACACTATTCACCAATAATAACATCATAAAAAAAGAATTGTTACTATTTATTAAGGGGCTAACAATGACCACACACCCACGTTGTGTGGTTTATCTATGCCACCTGCAGCTTTGCTCTTATACCCTCCGGTCCCTTTTGCGTTTTCTTGCACACTGGCTTATGGTGTAGCTTTTACTCCCTAAAACTGCGTCCTTTTGTTGGAAGGCTGCCATCAGTCTGCCTGGGCTCACTTTTCCAGCCACAGGGGGAGCTGTCAGTGCTTGGGAATTTACATCCCCGTGTGGCAGCCTTTTCCTAATGACTCACAGGTTTGGGAATGTAAACCTGTAGGGCTATAAAATTCCCCAGCTCCGTGTTATGCACAAACAATGAATCATGGAACACTTCATCTAAAACTAATGATGTAATGTATGGGGATTAACATAAGAATAAAAAAAATTTTTTAAAAATTAAAAAAAAAAATTCCCCAGCTCCTCTGTGTTGTTCCCTATCCTCTCCTCCATATAAACTCTATGGGATTGACTTGAAATTACTCTCTGTAAGATGTGACTTGGCCTCCTTCCCCTACCTGTCTCAATGCCCTACTTCTCTACTAGTTTTTACTGACAACAGTGCCTAATAAATAATTTTCATGTGCATTCTAATGTCAAGGTTTGTTTCAGAGTCTGATTCTAAGACCATCTTATGGGACCTCCACCACCACTCCCACAGGGTAGGCAGGATCATCCCTATTCTGAAAACACGGAAACTCAGGCTGTGAGTGGATCTGCCCCCAGGCACATCGTGAGTTAGTAGCTGTCTTGACTTTCAAACTTTCTGGTTACTTATAAATTATTTTAGCTGCTATGGAGCCCCAGTACTCGGGGCTTAATGAGAGAGCATGTCCTTATTGGAGGGAAAATCACGGCTAAAGCATCTGGTGGTATTTTTAACCTCGCCACTTTGCTACCTTGGGCAAGTCACAACCTCTCTTGCCTCTAAAATGAGATGGCTGTCTTTTGGAGCATTTTATGGCCTTCCTTCTGAGAATGATTTGTTCCTATGGTGGTGTTTCTACGCACTTGTAGGCACTTGAGTTATAAATCATATCTCATATATCACACACATGTTTTATTCACATGATACAGAGCTGGTGCACCGTGTAGATTGTGAGCTTCAGGATCAGACAGACCTGGGTTTGCCATTTAGTGACCTTGGACAAAATACTTACATCTGAAACCCAAGTTTTACCCACATGTAAAATAAAGATTGCCACACCTACCTCATATAGTTATATTGAGGATCAAGGTGAATTATTAAGAAAAACCACGAGCAGATAAGTAAGCATTCTAAAAATGCTGCTATCCTTACCACGAAAGCTTTCGTTTTATAAACAATTCATGATACTATTTACTTCTGTTTATATTTTAATTG
This sequence comes from Mirounga angustirostris, assembly GCF_029215605.1. Lineage (NCBI taxonomy): Eukaryota > Metazoa > Chordata > Mammalia > Carnivora > Phocidae > Mirounga > Mirounga angustirostris. Next base: position 126,564,881 of record NW_026991709.1, read on the forward strand.
GTCTGAAGCAAAAATTATGACTCTAATAACAGACAGCTTAAAGAATGCTATAAATTACAGATTCCAGAGTAAAAGGGCACACTTGCTTTGTTCTGTGAGTTCACTCAAAGTAAACATTTGCCATGTCACAGGCAAAAGCACGTGCCACATGCATACTTCCCCCCCACCCCCCCACTGAGGCCCAGCCTGCCAAAGAATACAAACATATTTCATGTGGACCCAGCAGGTCTTCCATCTTTAGTTTGAGGTCATCCTATCTGCCCTCAAAAGCTTTTGAAAAGAGAAGTGCAAAGAGAAGGAAGTCCCAGCCATTTCCACAGTCCACTCAATAAACCAGGGCAGTATTAAGCTGTTTTTATCTTAGGAACCTTATATGTGTCAGTCAGCAAAACAGTGGTCCTATGTCATCACCAGGAGACAGAGGGAACATCACCTGAGCTAGCTCTGAGGATGCTGACCAGCACGGATGGCCTCAGGACTTCTGTCCTATTTTGGCTTTGAATCTGCTCAGAACTTAAACTTTTGAGCTTGACTTCCTGCACCACTGAGAGGCATCTGTCCTTCACTTTCCCCGTGTTAGGGCTGGGGGTGGGGTACAAGAGTCCAGCATTGCCAGTGCTGAATTCCCATCTCTCAGCACAACACTTAGACGACACTCAATCAATATGTATTGACTGAATGAGTGATTAAATGAATTAATGTGTAAATTATACCAGCTGGGTTTTGTTTGTTCAACCACTAACATTGACTTCCACCTCTGACATTGTCATTCAGCACTTCTTACATTTGGGCTGGAGAGCAGGGAGAAAATATAATTTATGAAGCCCCTACCACCTACACACTGTACTTTCTGTCACTTCATTCTGCCAGCAATTTTATTTTATGATGACAAAGGGAAGTTAGGAAAAATTAAGTAATTCTCCTAAACCCCCACAGATAATGGGTGGCAATTTTAAGATTCAAACTCCAATTTTCTGACTTAAAAGTTCATGATGTCTCTGCTATTCCATGACATTTCTCAGAGTTAGAAGGAGGTGCTGCTTGGTAGAGAAGGAAAAAAAAAAAAAGGTTATGGTGATTGACCCTTGAGTTAAACTGTCTTTCGGTTGAATGGCATCCAAACCGCTTTTGACAGATAGGGCCTCAATTCCTGTTACAGTTATTCTGGAATGGGGACAACCGTTCAGTCCACAAAACTTGACAGAGCAGCCTGTACATTCCTGGCACCATCTGAGACAGATAAATTATTCCCTAAGTCATCTCTCAAGGAACTGCCCAGGAAAATCCCTTGACCTCTCTTTCAAGGGAATTATTAAAAATGAATCTGCATAACTTTTTTTTTGTAGCAACAGCATCAGAAGAGCAATAAGTACTGAAGAAAATGGATTTCATTTTAGACTTTTAATTCACACCCGAGGAATATGCACAGACCTAGAGATGGCTATCATATGTACAGTAAGAAGGCTGAAATTCCTAAAAATCGTGTCAGATGCTGATGACGCATGCCTCTGTAAAGCCCCAGATTGCTGACCTGCATGTGCCTTTGTGTCGCTTCTCCTCTGCATCTTCCTCAGACAGGTCAAAGCTTTTACAGGCCACAACCCAGCAGATTGCTGGCTGGAATGAGTTTTAAGGCCCCTTGGTTGAAAGACACTAAGTGTAAGTCTCTGCAAGGAAGAGCACTTGAATGGTCAACAAGGGTTACTGGCCCCAAATCATTTCCCTTCTCACCTAAGAAGGTTAAAACTGTCTCAAGAAATATATGCTGGAGTTAGGAGCAGTGTGGGAACTCTCATCCTGAGTACATTTCCCCCAAGCAGACTTTTCTGAAAAGGAGACATAAAGGCGTGAAGCTTCTGGCCTTAATGAAAATAATCCCAGAGTGTAAAAGGACTCAGAAATTCAATTTTTACCTGGCTTTGGACATGTCCCTGACTCTCTGCCTCCTCTTCTCCTGCCTGGGTTCTTATCCTTACCTATCTAACGCCTGAGGTGAGATTTAAGTTTTATCTAGTGCTACTTGAGATCTCAGAGAGAATATATACATGGACAGTGTATTTCTTAGCTCTCAGTGTGTATCTCCTTTTTGAAATGATTAGACAGGAACTTCTCTATAATTTCACAGAGTCATGAGGGTGGATATATCACATAAACCTAATAGCCCAGTCTTACTCATCCAGAGTGTTCATGGTTACGCACAAATGCCATTCCCTAGGGGATGCCATGTTCTCAACTGGAATATTGTTCATGTAATCCCTGAGTAGAATACACTCCACTTCTGTACCCACTTTCCCAAGACATACATAGAGGAATGGTGACAACATGGGTGATAAAAGGATTAAGTACCTGATATTCACTGATGTGATAACATGATAATGAGACCTTTCCTTGCATTTTTTTTGATGTAAAGACTTGGAGATTTTACATGTTCAGCTGGCCATTGACTTCATCTCTACAACCCAGTGAAAGAAGTGGGATGAAGGAATTTTGCATATGGTCACTCACCTCTTTCCTAGAATCAGGAATCAGAGAGAAGAAGGAGAAGGAGAATAGGTCCCACTCTCTGGTCTCAGTATCTATGATTAGATGCAGTATTTCTCACGTGTTCAGAAACAGCGAGCTGAGACAGGTAGAGAAAAGCTTCCCATGCAGGATCTGTGTTGGTGGTGGTGGAAAGCACAGTACACTTACAAAATAGGGTAGATTTGAGTTGTGGTCTTGGCTTTTCCCAAAACTTGCCAAATAATCTGGGGTAAATGATTTAAGTGCTTGGCTTTCCCAAAGGTCAAATAAGGGACTGGAGAAAATAAACACAATGCTATCTCTGGCAGTGAGACCAGAAAAATAGGCTGGAGTCAGATTGTGAGAGAAATTTTGCTGAGAATTCTGGATTCTGTAAAGTGACAAGGGCAATGTTATCTTGCTCCCTTGGCTTACACAAACCCTCATCCTGGCTGTCACGGTTGTGATTCAATAAGGACAACCACCTTCTACCTCAGATGCTGTGTACTCACTTTATAGCTTGCAGACCACATGGTTAGATTTCACTTGCCCCTATGCTGCCTCTGTTAATGGAATGATATCATAACTGAAGACCCAGTGTAGAGATTTTGTCCTTCGAAGACAATGATGAAGTGACATAAGCTGCAACCAGTTTTCTCCAGACCTGGCCGAAGTGGACATAAGATTATTGTAGTAACAAGAGTTATTGTAACAAGAACGGTGTGGTAATGAACAAAAAACAGACAAATTGGGCGCCTGGGTGGCTCAGTTGGTTAAGCGACTGCCTTCGGCTCAGGTCATGATCCTGGAGTCCCGGGATCGAGTCCCGCATCGGGCTCCCTGCTCGGCGGGGAGTCTGCTTCTCCCTCTGACCCTCCTCCCTCTCATGTTCTCTGTCTCAAATAAATAAATAAAATCTTTAAAAAAAAAAAAAAAAAAAACAGACAAATTGACCACTAGAAGAACAGAGAGAGACCTTATATGTGTGGGAACACGATATGTGTTGGCATCTCATTTTTTAACCGAAATTTTAGAATTATAATTTATTTATATTATTTAGATAGATGATGCTGGGAAAACTGAGTTCACCACCTAGAGAGAAGCCAAATTGGAATCATACTTCCTGCTCTATGAAAAAGAAAACAAAACAATACAAAAATGCTTAACAATGGAAGGCCTAGAAGGAAAGGTAAAATGGAGCAGCTAGAGCAAATTGAACATGAAGGTAATGAAGGAAGTGGGGAATGATTTATTCAACATGACCCCAACATTTCAAATAAGAAGGATCTCTATTTCTCATCTTACAACAAAATTGTGGCACAGACGTCTCTGTGTTCCTCAAAGCCTGCTCTGTTTCTTCCCTGTTACCACATCGAAATTCCCAGGTTCCCTTGCAGGTTGCTGTGTCCACTGACACCAGTGGAATGTGGGCAGAAGTGATGTGTGCTATTTCTCAGACTGGCCCATATAAACTCTTCATGAACATTCTGCCATGTTCTTCCCTCTAGGTCATTGGAGAGGACTCTGTTGACCTAAAGGAGAGTGTAGACTCAAGGTGGAAGAGATCTGAGTCCTTGCAGGTCCATGAGGAAGGTTGCCCAACAATCTGCACTGGACTATGATGTTGGTGAGAAATAAACTCTTAGTGTGTTGAACAACTGAGATTTGGGGGTTGTCTGTTATCAGAGTTAGTGTTACCTTAACTAACAAAAATGACTTCAATATGGATTAAAATATAAAATTATAAATACTCTAGAACACAATTTACAAGGAAGATTTTATGATGTTGAGGTAGGAAAAAATTTTCTAAGTATGGTAGGAAAGCCAAAACATACATCAATGTTTGATAGATTTGATTCACATAAAATCCTTTTAAACCAATCACTGTTTATGTATCTATTTAATTGTAGCAAGTACACTTACCATGAGATCTACCCTCTTAATAACTTTTTAAGTGTATAGTCCACTGTTGTTAACTTTAGACACTGTGCAGATCTCTAGAACTTATTCATTGTAACTGTATACCCATTAAACAGCAACTCCCCATTTCCTCCTCCCCCCAGTCCCTAACAACCACCTTTCTACTTCCTGCTTCTATGAGTTAGACTATAGTTAGTCTGAGTTAACTTATATGAGTGGAATCATGCAGTATTTGTCCTTCTGTGACTGGCTTATTTCACTTTGTATACTGTTCTCCAGGTTCATCCAGGTTGTTGCAAAGACAGGACTTCCTTCTTTTATTGGGGCTGAATAATATTCTATTGTATATATACACTATATTTTGTTTAACTATTCATCCTTTGATGGACGTTAAGGTTATTTCTATATCTTGCCTATTCTGAATAATGCTGCAATGAATATGGGAGTGCAGATTTCTCTTCAAGACCAAATCACCAATCACTATTTATTTAGATAAAAATCAACTTTTATATTTGCTTTATAACTATAATCAATATACCTCTGGGCAAACAAAAACTGTTTTTGCAGTTTCAAACAACTCCTGTAGGGACACCTGGGTGGCTCAGTCGGTTAAACAACCAGCTCTTGGTTTCGGCTCAGGTCATGATCTACTGGTTGTGGTTCTGAGCCCCACATCAGGCTCTCTATGCTCAGTGTGGAGTCTGCTTCAGATTCTCTCTCCCTCTCCCTCTCACTCACTCTCTCTTTCTCAAATAAATAAAAATCTTTAAAAATAATAAAATAAAACAACTCCTGTGTCTGAACTATACACATATTATTCCTATTATTGTTGAGATTATAGTAATTGGAATTAAAAATTAAAATACAGTTCTTATACTAATTAAGGATAACATAAATGGAAATATTACTCATAAGTTGATATGATATAATATTATCTTGAAAACACTGAGAATAACTGCTCCATCAAGCTTCAATTTGAGCAAAAATAAGTAACAGCAGTTTCTTAAGTCAATAATGAAAGATAAATAATTCCCAAACTATTTCCTTAAAAAGAGACAAGAGGAGGCCGCAATGTTTTCAGTATGGTTCTAGAAGTTCTCAGTATGGTTCTGGAGTATTTGGTTTGTTTGAAGATAGAGTTAATCTAGAATGAATCCTCTTTATTTCAGGATGTGAAGATGGTGGTAGGGGGGCGAATCTGGAGGAGAAAGAGAAAGAGAAGGAGAAAAAGGTCCGCTTTGCAGAAATTGTTCACTTGGACTCACTGGCAATATTAGATTCAGACTGGAGAAAGAGGTGGGTGAACATAGTCTGGTAGCCAAGGTGAGACCTGAGTGAAGGGCAGAGGAAGCTCTGTTTTCAAAATGAACGTCCACCTGTTGGTGAGGGGCCATATGGGGGTTGGCTCTTGGGCTCATACTCTGTTGGAAAAGCTCCTTGTGATGTGATGACTTTTCATTCATCTTCTAGTGAATGGATCATTCTTATAATTTCAGCCTCCTGCTCCTCTTGTTTCGTGCATTTAGAGCTTTCTTCATTCAAGTCCTAGTCTCAGGAAGTTAATTTCTCCTTAAACTTTTCACAGTTTCCTCCAGGCTTCAGATTTCTGATGACTCTTTCTCTAGGCTAGAATTCTTCAAAGGTGACTCCAATTTTTCATATTCCTTTTGAACAGAGCTAAGCCTGTCAAAGGGTTCACATTTTTTTCTGAATCAATGTTAGCATGTTCTGGGGTAAGTTTTTTTCCCCCTTTTAATAAAAAGTGGATTTTATTTGACCTAAATATTCTGAACAAAATAGGAGACTGTAAAAACTGTGACTCTTGCTCCCACAAGAAGCTGTAGATGTCAAAGTCCAGGCCAGGTCATCAGGTAGAACAGCCACCGTCTCACACAGTTTTCCAAGAATTAGCTGGAAGTAAGACTTTCCAGAGGTTCACAGCCCCTCCATGGCACCAACAGCCTCCACCCCAAATCCTCCTCAGTGGCAATGGCTGTACCAGGGTGATTGTGTACTCTATAGTGTTGCACATGGAACCCAAACCCCCTCCTGGCCACTGGGACAGACTATCAGTGGAACTGATAGGGAGGAGGGCAGGTATGGCAAAGAATTTCCCTCTCCATGACTGTCCAGTGCTCCTTTTTCTCACTCTCTTTTGTAACTTTTTAATTAGGAAATTTTTCAAATAGATAAAAGTAGAATATTGGTACAATGAACGTCCATTTACTCACTACTAGATTCAACATTATTAGCTGTTTATACTATTTACTCTACCCACCTCTTTATCATTTTTTAATTTTTTTAGATGAGCCACTGGAAAATAAACCATAGACATCCTGATACTTTAGCATGCATTTCCAAAAAATAAGGACATCCTGCTATGTAACTGTATAGCCTTGTGGTACTATTGTTACCCACTTTACAGATGGGGAAACTAACTGAGGCCTGAAAATCTCTTTGAGGAAGGCAGGGAAACAACATTTTAGCATATTTAGCTGTTTAGGTGTGTAGGGTGAGGTGATGAGTGGCCTGGAGACATGGGTGAGGACCTCCTCAAATAGCTTGAACTGAATTGGGTGGAGGCATACATAAAATTTTTTAATTACTGTAAAGGGAACAAATATACCATAAACAAAGTGAAAAACAAGTGACAAACTGTGACAAACATACATGGTTTGTACAGTACAGATCAAAATCTAATATTCTTAATATATAAAGAGCTCTTCCAAATCAATAAAAAGCTGAACACTTCATTTTTAAATAGAAAGAGTATTTTAAAAGTGGTCATTTTTGTTTGTTTGTTTTGCCTCTCCTTTGCATAATTTGCCTTGGGAAAATACTGATTACTACTTGATAGAAATGTATAGCATGGCACCACTTTCCCTACCCCAAGAATTGGCATATAACAAACCAGACCACATCATCCCCCAGACACAATGATTTGTCAGGGGTTGGCATGTTCCCAATGAGTCAATCCTTTGCAGATGCTATAAGCTGTTACATACACTATAAAATAAAAGGAACCCCCTCATTTTTTTTTCTGGAATCACTAGCTTGAGGATAATGTAAGCCTAGAGCCATCTTTGCTGCTACATGGGAGAGAACCTGGTTAAGAAGATAGGTCATTGGGGTAGGATGGCAGGGGGAAAGAGACAGAGACGGAGAGAGAGAGAGGGAACGAATGATTTCATGATCATTTGTTTGAGGTCCCAGATCTAGACTTGCTTAAAAGCAGTCTAGGCTTCCCAGTTATAAAATCCAATAAATCTTCAAGTTTTTTGGGTTTCTGTCATTTACCATGAAAGAATATGGCCTAATATAGCTGTTACTTAAAAATCCACAAGAGAAAAAATTTAAAATGGGCAGTTACCTAACTGCCAAGATAGGAAAAATCTCATGAGAAAACAAAACAGAACATTAAAATCAGACAATATGTTTTTATGTATTTTATTTTCATAGATTAAAAAGATTGATAAATACTGAAAAGGTATAAAATTAAATGTACTGCTTAGGCTATAGGTGCACATGGAGGTAGGGGTAAAGGAGCACAGAGGCCTGACTAACCCTCCTGTCAGTCTAACCCTTTTTGTCTTCCCTGGGCTGGATTCTGCTTCCAGAAATCCTTCTCTCATTTCATTCAAACTTCCTGTTCAATGACCAGATGCTATGATCCACCACTTTCCAAAAGCCCCTGAGCTCCCTTGCTGTGGTCTGTGGTCCAGTGGCTTAGTCCCAACTCACTGACTTCTCCCTGGAAGGAGTTCTCAGCATGCTCTGTGGTTGGGCATCCTGAGGTCAGAGTGTCCTCTGCAGAAAATGACTAACAAAGTAGAAGCTTCAGTTTCTTCCCTATTAGCTTAACTTTTCACACCATAGTTAAGATATCTGTATACACACACACAGACAGGGGTCTGTATGGCAAAGTGACTTTGAGTGGGGACTGTGGTGTCTGACTACCGGGGTTTGAATCTTGGCTCTGAATCTTACTAGATACATGACTCTGGAAAGTATACTTAACCCCTCAGTCTCTTCATTTGGAAAATGGGGACAATAAAAACATCTGCTTCATTGGTTTGAGAGTAAATGAATACATATGCAGTTTTCAGCACTTAGGTCACCATCAGTACGTGCAATTATTCCTTTATAGGCATACATACTTGTTTCCAGAATCAGAAAGCTCATATATCTTTATGAAAATTTATTCACAAGTGACAGAAACCAATGCCAAAGTAGCTTGTGCAAAGAAGACAACTTATCAGCTCATTTTTAACTGGGGAGTCCAGAGGTTGAGCTCACCTTGAGCCTGGTTATTTCCAAAGTTCAAATGATGTCAAAGGGTGCTAGTTGCCTAAAAATTACAATTGAGTCTTATCATTGTGGTCTTGAATGTATGACGGAGTTAAAAAGTCAAGATTCAAATCCCAGTTTTACCACTTGTCAAGGTGTGAATTTGGGGGAGTCAATCCCTGTCTTTGAGAATGTGGGGGGAATCCCCTGCAGGGTGCCTGAGATCCAGGCCATCCTATGATCATTTCTCCAACCCCATTCGGACAGCAGATAAATTAACAGGCTGTGACTTCCATCAAGGAATAAATTAACATACAATACACACATATGTATATATATCTTAATTTATTATATAGATATATAGATATATCTCCTAATTTATTTTTTAAGATCATATCTTCCATAGGCTCTCAGTTTCCACAATAGAATGATGTGCTGGAGTGGCTTTGTGTGAATTCAACTAATAAACTTTATTACAAAACAATGATTCCACTGTGTCATATGCAATTCAGACAAGGGACATGGAGGCCAGCACAGAAGTCCAACAACATTCATCCACAAAGTACGCCAAGAATTAACTTGGAAGGTCGTGTGAGAAATCACGGAGGGAAAAAGGACGCTGTGTGCTTGCACACATTAGGAGTGTCGTCACTGTCAGATCTGTGCCACAGAGCTGATCCTGCACATCTGCTGTCTTTTTCTTTTTTCTTTCTTTCTTTTTTTTTTTTTTGGCTAAGTAACAGAATGCTTCACTTCCTAGCAACAGCCATCCCATTGTCTTGCCCTGACCAGGCATACAGAGGACAAATCCTTCTGAGCATGTAGGTTAGAGGCAACAAATGTCCCCCCACATTATTAGGCCTCTACATCTGTGAAGCTTGTATATAGGTGTGGCTCCTTACAAGGATAAAATCACTGACACCTTTAGTAATGCATGCATCCAGGTCAAAACTAACAGTGGAACTAAAAAGGCACTTTCTAATTATCCACAAAGTGAATCTTTCTGCACATTTGGGAGACTTTAGTTTTGAAATGCAAGATGTGCAAGAGATCTCAAAGGTCATCTTGTCCAACTCCTTCATTTAACTGCAGGAGGTCCAGAAAGGAAACCCTATGTACCCAAGGTCACACAGATAATGACAGCTTTTACCAGAACCAGAGGCTTCTGTCCCCTGAGTCAGTGACCTGTTTGCTTCAGAGCAGCCTGTCTAATACCAGCTAGATGATTACACCCCCCCTTCTCTAGCTTTTGCTTATGGATTTTCCCTGCTGGGTTTTAAAGTCCTGCAGTGTTACCATTTCCCCGGGGCCCTCCTGACTTCAGGCCCACCCTCTATGCTGAAATGCATTCAGATTAAGTGAGCTCATTTTAACAAACATTTAAGCAAACATAAGCACGCGTAGTGATTTCAAAGCTGATTTGGCTAATTTATGTCATTGTTCCACTTCATCAAGGCAAATCACCAGGAATGAATACTTGTCCACACTCATTGCAATGAAATCCTCTTGGTGATCTCTGACTCTTGAAACTGGAGAGGATGTTAATTGTGGCCCAGTTATTCCCAGAGTTTTGTGTATTATCCCTATTCAACACTCAGCCAGAATTCATTACTGGTTTGTGTCTTTTCTGATTGTTTTAACTTATAGCTTATCTTTAGGGTCATCCTCTTGCTGGGTGACTGCTTTTGCCACAGGCTGGTCACCAAGGCAGCCGGTGTGTCCAGTAAATGAAGGGAATTGGTTGCAAGGAAAGAGTAGAGGGGCCTTTCGAGAGAAACAGCATTGTTTTCAGGACTGAACCTAAGACACATGGCTCAATACATCAATAGTCTGTTTTGATTATCTACCTAAAGGCATATGTTGTGAATGTAAGATGCATTGTATATATTCAGTATTTTTTGAGTCAACAAATAAAAAAACAAATGAATCAATAAAACAAGAGCCCATCTCAGTTTCACCTCCACTTTGCAGATACATTGCTTTGCCACTTGAAGCTAAATCCAATCTTCTTATCTCAGTCTTCACCTGACTTGACTCATAAGCAGCATTTGACAAGTTGATTGTCCCCTCCTCTTTGACACATGCTCTTCTCTTAGCTTTGAGGATACCATTCTCTGTTGATTTTCCTCTATCTTACTATTTGCCCCTTTTACTCGCTGGCTGATCCTTCCTCATGTTCCCAAAGTCCAATTTTTGAGTGACCCAGGGCTCGGTACTTAATCCTTTCCCCCTTTTTTATACATACTCATCCCCTTGTTGATTTTGTCTGGGTCCATGACTGATGACTGCTCAAGTCATATCTATAGCCTGGACATGTCCTCGGAACTCCCAATCTGTTTATCTAACTACCTACTTATATTTCCACCTGGATTACAAACTTAACATGACTAACAGTGATCTCATCTCTATCCCCTAAACCTGCTCCTTCTGCCATCTTCCCATTTCAGTTAATGGCAACTCCATTCTCCCAGCTGTACAGGTCAAATACCTGGAGTCATCCTGTCCTAATCACTCAAGTGAAGACAATACTCTAGGGCATGGTGGACCCACAGGATAAAAGGAGTCTGTATTCTGGAATGGACTACAGTTGCCTTATAATAAGGTTGGACTTCTTTGTCATAGTGGCTTACTTAACCTGTGCCCTAACTAACACAGGAGGTGAGTAACTAGAAGTTGCGAATGTAGAAACCATTCTTTTGAGAAGTCTGAGTATGTGGGAAGGAGAGAACTAAGTAAGACCACTGCTGGAATGTTTTATTGAAAAGATTGTGAGAAGACTTGGCTCTGGGGGAAGCTGCTGAAATGCAATCAGTTCACTGAGATACAAGCCTGTGCTCTGACACAGTAAGTTTGCTGAATGTCCCCCAGAAAATCCAACTCACTCAGGACTTCCGGGGCAAAGGTGGACCTGAAAGGTCTTAAATGTCTGAGCCCCATCTACAACACCACTCCTTTTCTTGAGGTAATATACACTATAAATTTTAAAATAATGGCATTGATGACCCAATAGTAGGAAGCACATATTGAGTGAGCTATTTAGTCCTTAAAAGGATGAGATTCCGTACTAAACCATTCATGCTCATATATCCCTCTTATGGCAAAAAGTACATATCTGAAGTATGGCTGGTCGGGGGTGATGAAAATAACAAAAGGAAATAAAAATACCAACAACTCTCCATTATTAAGCATGTAAAATGTATCCTAGCCTATGTAGGTGCTGCCTGCAAAAATCTGCATATTAGGTCTTACCACCTACAGCAATTAACCATAATAGTCATACTGTTAGTTGACTATTGAAGATTTTTAATATTTTTTTAAGTAATCTCTATACCCAACATGAGGCTCGATCTCACAACCCTGAGATCAAGAGTTGCATATTCCGCCGACTGAGCCAGCCTGGTGCCCCTGGCCATTTCCTCTATTGAGATGCATTAACAAAATCTAAAGTAGGCAGGAATTTTTGCATATAGCTGCAGAAGGCTATAGGCTTAAAAGTGGGCTTTCATTTATGGCAAGCATCAATCTATTCTCAATACATATCTCAGAATTCAATGGTTTGGATCCAAAAGATTTAATACCAGGGCAGCTTGAACAGTAAAGTTCTGAAAATAGATAAGTCTAATATTCAAAGTGAAACCTATGTTAGATTTTGTAGCATATAAAATATTCTTTATTTTTTATTTTTTTTATTCTTATGTTAATCCCCATACATTACATCATTAGTTTTAGATGAAGTGTTCCATGATTCATTGTTTGTGCACAACACCCAGTGCTCCATGCAGAATGTGCCCTCCTCAATACCCACCACCAGGCTAACCCATCCTCCCACCCCCCTCCCCTCTAGAACCCTGTTTGTTTTTCAGAGTCCATCGTCTCTCATGATTCGTCTACCCCTCCGATTTCCCCCGCTTCATTCTTCCCCTCCCGCTATCTTCTTCTTCTTCTTCTTCTTTTTTTTTCTTAACATATGCATATAAAATATTCTAAATGTTCACTGTATGAAGCCAATGAAGAATCCCTTATGCTTCCTGGAATTGGCAGATGGAAGTCATCTTCAGAGACTGAATACCACTAGGGACTTGGCAGTGGACTACATTGAACCTGGGATGGGTAATCAGTGGACCTAGCTCAGAAGTTATATCTATGATTCCCCATAAGTACATATTTTTAGCCTGGCTATGAAGACAAGGAAGGATGAAGGAGTAAAATAAAAGGTGTAGGACTGGTGGTTGAAGAGACAGCACAAACTAGCTATGAGATAGTGGAAATTCTCTCAGGGTGAAGATATATCAGATATTTATGAATGTTTGGGAGCTTTTTTCACCAATTTTAGCCATACTAGCCATCAGCATACATGAGAGAATATTAATTGAAGTCATTATCTTTCAATGAAGCTATAACACTGTCCAGATTAGAGACAGATGGAAAGCAGATGACCCTCCTGAGACAAGGAGAAGCCACACTCACAGCCTGCAGCCACATTTACAGAAGTGAAAGATGATACATGTGGGTCCATTCACCTTTAAAGGAGGGATCTTTAAAGAAATAGCCATCCAAGGAGGGATGGCTATTTCTTCAATTACTCTGTTTACCCACATGAGGGAGAGGATTCTGTCTAATCCCTAAGTCACCAAAGTCACAGGTGAGTGTTTCACTGGAGGATGTAGAGGACTTCACTCATGAGCTCAAAGACTCATGTTGGCCCCCATGTAGTAGTAAGTTCTATAAGGATAGGATATTTACCCAGACACTTCAGATACCTTCCCAGGTAGAGGAGGCCGGATACATGGTCCCAAGTAGACCTCCAGATGCAATTGTTACAAATCAGTAATTTTCAAATATTTTGCCCACTATCTACAGTTAGAAATACATTTAATTTTGAATCCTTATACATATACTCATACCTTTGTATATATTTAACTGAATCTAGTTTTTTTTGTGCAATAATAATTTTTCTTATTATGTGTAATGCACCTAATATTTTCCATTCCATTCTGTTTTATCATATTGTAAAATTGCTGGTTGGACTTATTACCGATTTCATAAAGTACTAATGGCATGGTAACATGAAGTTTTAAAAACAACGTTTTTGATTAATAGAATGGAGAGATTCCTATAAATCGGTCCACTAACAAGTTGGATTTTTTTTCTAATTGGTTTATAGACATGGCTTCCTCTTCCTTAAATTTTACAAAGCAACAACCTTTTTCTGTGACATCTTAAAGTATATATCCTGCCTATAACTAAGTAGCTTTCAGCAGCCTTGTATCTAGCTGGCTTGGGTGCAGACCTGCCTGCCCAGCTCTGTAAAAGGAGGACTCAAGAGACTGAAGATGAGGAAGGAGAAGTGGGTGTCAAGAAGGTAGAAATCTATCCTTATCATGAAAGCTTTCCCTTTATAAACAATTTTATTGCTGGCGTTGTAGGGCAGGGAGAGAAATAAAATGGGCAAACTGCTAGTAAGAATGAAGGAAACAATGAATTTGGGGTAGGCAGACAACAACATCTCCTGCAAAAGCAACAACAGTATAACTGATAATGGCTACTACTATGTATTGCCCACCTGCAGCATGCTAGGTACTGTGCTTGGTATATTATATGCATTATCTCACTTCACTCTCACAAAACTCCTCTGAGGTAGATAATATTATTTTATCATTACATTTTTTTCCTACTTTAAATTTTGCCATCTTCTTTTATTGAAGTATAATTGCCATACCATATTATATTAGTTTCATGTGGACAACATATGATTTGACATTTATATACATTATGAACTGATCACCATAGAAGTCACACAAACTTGACTAGTTAAATAAAAATTTTATAAGTTTGACTGAAGACATGGATCCCTGTTGATTGATCTTTTCACAGTTATATGCAGTTTGTGATATAAATTGGACCCAAATCATTGGTAGCGTGGATACATTGGGACATTTGCCAAGTCCCATCAGTGAGGCTCATGTGAAGTAAGCTGTGACAGAGCTTACGGGCTTAGCAAATGGGCAGAGGGTTCCTGAACATTAGGCCAAGTTGGGAAAGGGTCCATTGTTGCATTGGTATGATAGAGAAAAGCAAAGTAGTAATTAGAGGTGAAGAGAGCGAGACAAAAACATACATAACACTTTAGGACAAGGTAAAGGTGTAACGGGGAAGAGAAGTAGAAATGTTGGTGGCAGGTGAACTGGAAGACAAGGCACAGGGTACGAAGGTCAGGTGTGGGTCAGGTAAGGGGTCCAGTAATGATTCAGTGACTGAGGGTATAGACTGGAGTATCTCACCTCAGCATGCACTGCAGGGCAGGCTGTGGGAATTTAGAGGGTCATACCAGAAAACAAGGAGACTTTAGAAAAGAGGTTTGGGGGGAGGAGTCTTGAGGGGATTTCACCCTTTCAAGTGACTCTCAGGTAGCATATCTCCTGGAGACTGGCTACCAAGTCATGGGAATGTTTTATTCTCCAATCCATCCTTGCATCTCCACCTGCTGGTATGGGACCTCATGTGGTTGGAGTTCCTTCATTTTTCCTTTGAAATATTTGTGTTAGGGTTAGGGGCTCAAGAGAGTGACAGAGAAGAAAGCAATCATTAAGATCAAAGGATACAGAGAAAGCCCTAGAAGACAGGTTACTAATTTAACTGAGTGGTAACACCCCTCACACTTCTTACCAATGTCCAACAAAGTATAAGACAGATACCCTTTAGAAGCTACATTCTCTCCTTTTGTCATAACTCTTTGCTAAAATATGTGAATTTGTGATTGAATAATCAAGTATTGCAAGTCCCCTACACCTCATGGATGAATCTAGATTCTTAGAATCAAAAAATGAGCTAGAAAAATATTTATAATCATGTAGTTGAATTGTTTCCTCAAACAATCTTAAACCACAGAATGCTTTTTCTCTTTCTTCTTCCTCCTCCTCCTTCTCCTCCTTCTTTTCTCCTAATTAAAATCTTACATGGAATCTCAAAACATAAAAAAACAAACAAACAAACAAACAAACTGAGCTGCTCAGGTGGACAGTAGAGTAGTATAACCTTCCTTTGACATCCCAAGGTGTCCCTTGAGTGAAAACCACTGATGTGGTTCAAGTCTCTCATTTTATAATAGAGTTTGAGGCTCAGAGAGGGAAGTGATGTATCCCCAAGTCACACAGCTGGTTTTATAAATAGGTCTGGAAGCAAGAGGCTGTTAGAACATCATAGTAGCATAATATCTAAATTACTCAAAAATGAAAACTGTTTTGTGACTTACTTAAAGCTATACTTTCTGGGATGTCTGGGTGGCTCAGTCAGTTAAGTGTCTGCTTTCAACTCAGGTCATGATCCCAGGGGCCTGGGACCGAGTCCCACATGGGGCTCCCTGTTCGGCAGAGAGCCTGCTTCGTCCTCTCCCTCTGCTGCTCCCCCTGCTTGTGCTCTCTCTCCTTCTCTCTGATAAATAAATAAATAAAATATTTATTAAAAAAAAAGCTGTACTTTCTAAAATCACTGATTTTCAAATACTCAAATCCTACCAACCACCCAAAGAAACTCCCTGGAGATACAGTGTCCTCCCAACAGGGGGCAGAACAGCTTCCTGTAGAGCCTGGGGGCATATGGCTGTGGCTGTTCTTCCCCAAGCACCTTTATATATTCCAAACTTGAAATATAAGGGAAGTGGGAGGGTTTATAAAAAGACATCTATGGGGACTCTGGAGGGCTGCACCTCACAGGCATAGCTGTCTGGGATTTCAGCTGCAATAGTCTTGCATTTCAACACTTTATCACAGGGAGCTGAGAACACTGGGAGTGCATGTTTTTGCTTTCCTAGGGTTTGATCAACAGTCACCAGAAGGAAAATAACAATGAGCAGAAGAGAAGAGAAAATTGTACAGGAGTGACAACAAAGTGGCAAACATCTGACAGGTAGTCAAGAAGCAGGAGCCATCAGACCACGGAGAACTAGCTGCCCCCCAACACACACACATACAGATACGCAAACACAGCTTCCTAAGAGTTTAGGCCACAGGAGTAGTTCTGCCTTGTGTTTGTGCATTGGCACTCTTGCTACACACACCTAAAGGGATGTTATGTTCACATCCAAAATACTGATGAATGCCAATCTCTAACTTTTGCCTGCCCAACCCTCTAAAACCTCTCAACTGAGAGCTTGAAGGAGGAGAGGAAGATGAAAATGGCAATAGTTAAACAGAAGGTACAACCTTCATCTTTCTCTGGAGTAAATGAAATTATGCTAACATCCAGGGTTACTTGTGTCATTTGGATTTATTTGCCAACACACTTACATAGTGGAATTAAGATTAGCATCCTTTGCACTTACTAAATTGAAATCTCCTCTGTAGCTCTCATACAATTTGGCAATGATATGAAAGACTTCAGTCAAAGAATGTGTAGCTGGGTAAGATACATAATCAAATGCTAAAGATAATCATTATTATTAGCATAATGCCAATTACCCATCATAAGATTACAGAAGTGAAAAGCATGAAGATGTCATCCTGAATCAAGTGTCTGTCTCTTCAACTAGACAAAGTGAGGACCAGTTCACTCTAGAGCCCATGGTCCATCTCATCAGGACTGTGCTGATGGTAACAAAGGTATTAAGATGATAGGGCACCAGAGTGGCTCTAAACAGAGCATGGGATATGCAAAACATCTTTTTCAACAGTATGACAGTCAGTGTTAAAAAGATATTATCATGTGTTGAGATAAAAATTTTAAAAAAGAAAAAAACTTCTGAAATCCAGTAATCCTTTGCCAGCTTCTGGAGCATCATGATTGGAAAAACTTCAGTTGGCAAGCACACATAGAAAGTAGGGGTTAGGAGAAAAACTATAAAAATGTATTAATATGCATTTTTAAGCCCAAAATAAACAGAAGTTTTAACAAGCAGCCATGTTCTTTCTCAACCAGAGTTTGTAGCATAATCTGTTTTTTATTATTCAGAGAACACTGCCATGGCTCTGTGACCTGAAGAAGAGGGAAAGCCCACAGATTTTAAGTTACGTGCATTCAACATCTTTACAAAGTTTTAAGATCACCACTTCTGGCTTTGAAACTTCATGCCTTTGATATTCGCATTCTTTTTAGTTTTACTTTTGCAGGTCTCAGCAAAATATATTTGTAATCCCCAGGCAAACTGACAAATTCTGGTACTGCCCAAGGACATATTTTCTGGCTAACTCTCCTATCCATAAATTGACCATTGGAACTCAAAGAGGCCTCACTTTATAGACTGTCTCATGTAGTTTATAGGATGGGCAGCAGGATCTGTTGTCTTCTTTGGGGACTGCATTAGGGTTCTCCAAAGAAATAGAATCAGTAAGATCGATATCTATATCTATATATCTAATCTATAAGATAAGTTCATGTGGTTATAGAAGCTTAGAAGTCCCACAGTCTACTATCAGCAAGCTAGAGAATCAGGAAGGCTGGTGATATAATTCCATTTGAATCCAAACCCCTGAGAATTGGGGGACTGATGGTCTAAGTCTCAATCTGACTCTGGGAACCAGGAGCACAGATGTTTAAGGTCAGGAGAAGATGAATGTCTCAGCTCAAGTAGAGAGAGCAAATTCACCCTTCCTCTGCCTTTTTGTTCTATTCAGGCTTTAGGTGGTTTGGATGATGTCCACCTACATTGATGAAGGTTAGCCTCTTTATTCAGTCTACAGATTCAAATACTAATACCCTAACAGACACACCCAGAAATAATATTTTACTAGCTATCTGGGTATCCCAATCAAGTTGACACAAAAAATTAATCTTTAAAGGGACTGAGGTAAGATGCCCAAATGGTGGTCTGTACGCTTATATCATTAAAGTCATGTAGTTACAATTCAGAATTAGACATTTGAGGCCAGAGATCATTTTTTACCATGCCCAAGATGGCAAATACGTTTCATTTCAAGTGCCAAATGTGATTGATTGGCAGGGACTGCCTGGACTTCTGTTAAGAAGGTGAATGGGGATTTACCAGAAAAGAGTGCTATAATTGATTGGTGATGTCTGTTGAATGTTAGAGGCATGACACTAGGAAGGGGGAATATTTGCTGAACCTAAACAACACTCTCTTCTCTACAAAAGTAATCTTTTCAATGAAGCCTCCTTAAAGAACAAGTAAACTATACTATTATTTACAAATAGCTTTCCACAGACTCATCTAGTTAACTCTTACTTCTCCTGTGGATTTGGTTCAAACATGACTTCTTCAGGGAAGTTTGCTCTGACCATTTTTAGATAATTTTCTGTTACACATGTTCATTGTACCAGCTTTCATCCCTTCCTCTCTTAAACACTTGCTAAATGAATTGAAAAGCAGGCATTTATTTTTCTCTTAAATTTCTCTGAGACTCAGGTCAGATTTATTACCTTTCATTGCTTATTCTTTCCAGAGACTAAGGCATATGCATACATTCCTACCATATCAAGGTTACAAACTTGGAAGACATTAGAACTTGAAATCCTAGGCTTATGAGTCTCTAGATTTGTTCTCAACCATGCTTTCTTCCATGTCTACAATATACACATTACCTGCATTGCTGTATGAAGATGTTCATTTTAGGATATAATAAATGCTGGCAGAGCCAGGAAGAGAAACAAAAATCTTTGTATTTGAATGGAGGCAATATGGTATAGTGTAGGGAGGACTAGACCAGGTCCTAGTCCTGCCACTTATTAGCTTAGCAACCTTGGAAAACTAAATTCATCTCTCTTATCAGTAAAATAAAAAAGTAGAGTCAGTAGTTTTCAAAACTATTTTTTATAGTGGGACTGTTTTTTTAATGTGAAATTTCAGAAATCTCCTATAGAAACACAACATTGAAAGAAATGAAGTGGTGCTGATCTGAGTAAAGGTGGTAGAGGCTACATCTGGAATTTTGCTTCTACTGCCTCTCCAGTATTGCAAGGAAGCTCCTGAAGCTCACATAGGCATGCCATTAAAAAAAAAAAAAAGCAAACAACAACAACAAAAGACATAGGGAACATAGTCAATGGTATTGTAATAGTGGTGAGCATAAGCAAAATGTATAGAGCTATCAAATCACTAAATTGTATGCCTGAAACTAACGTGTGTCAACTATACTTCAATTTTTTTTAAAAAGGGGGAGAAAATGCTGATACAGGCTACAACATAGGTGAACTCTGAAGACATTATGCTCAGTGAAATAAGTCTCATACAAAAGGACAAATAGTGGTATGACTCCACTTATATGAGATCCCTACAGTAGTGAAACTCATAGAGACAGAAAACAGAATGGTGGTTACCAGGAGCTGGAAGGAAGGGAAATGGGGAGTTGTTGTTTAATGGGGTACTGTATAGAAAAAATAAAATCTTTAAATTTTGAAACAATTATAAATTTATAGGATATTGCAAAGATAATACAGAGAGATACTGTATACCTTCACCTACTTTCCCCCAATGGGCCCATTAAAAAAATAAAATATAAATATATATTTAATGCCACTGAACTGTATACTTAAAAATGGTTAGAATGGTAAATTTTTTATTATATACATTTTACTGCAATAAAGAGATGTAAATTTAAAAAATCATTGGGGGCACCTGGCGAGCTCAGTTGGTAGAGCATGTGACTCTTGATCTGAGGGTTGTGAGTTTGAGAGCCCCATGTTGGGTGTAGAGATTACGTAAAAACATCTTAAAACAACAACAACAACAACAAAACAACCTTTGGACCCACTACTAGACAATCCTCCAATGTCCATCCAGCTCCAAAATTCCATGACTGTATGAATCCTATATGTTAGCCCATCCCCATTGCATTTTACAGTTATGGACTTTTAGAGCATGAATGTACCTTAGAAATCAGCCAATGTAAGATATAGTTCAAGTCTCCTGCTTCTCTCTGCCATGAAATTTAACTAGAGTCTTAAATCAGGCCTCGAACAAATGTGCTTCACAGTGGTGGTTTTTACTATTTTCTATTTTCATATTTTTCTACTAGTAATTCCCTGTTGACTTTTTTTATGGTCTGCAGGAGCTGTTTCTTTGGGTTTACTTAACTCATTTTGATTTATCTGGTGGTGGAAGTGCATCCCTCTTCATTCCCCCTTATAATGGTTTTGGCAGTCCTGCCTTATATTATTTTCCATTTCCAATGTCGTATTACTGTGTTCTCTATGGCCACACCAAGACACGTAGGCTGCACTGAAATGGCCATGAGCTCAGTAAATCTCATTTCCCTTATTCTGTTATTTTTTTCTTTTTAAATATTTATACATAAAACAGTTACATATAATTCTGCATAAATTCAATATGTGTGATCATAAAATACCTACTTTTTTTTTAAATGCAATTTTTGTTTGGGTTTAGCTTTTCTCTTCCCATATACTCCTCTCTCAATCTGCACTATCTCCCCATAGACACAAAGCCATCCATGTTAACAACCTACTGCATATGCTTTCATGTACTCTTTATGCTCATGTGTTCATAAATAAATGACTACACATAATGTACATACATATTCATAATGTATATATACACATATACACAGAGAGGTTTTGTCACTGTTTTGCAAAAATTGGAACATACGCATATTTTCGGACCTTGCTTTTTCTCAACAATAACCCTCTTTGTAATGACTGCATAACATTTTATACTGCAATGTGTCATGATTTATTCAACCATTCCCCTATTGATGGGCAGTCATTTGTTTCTACTTTTTTCCTCTGTTGTGCCTCTAAAATAATGCTGCAATAAACATTCTTGCATATATGCTATATACTTGTGCTTTCCCTTATATACGGAACAGATGCCCAGAAGAAGCATTTGTGGGTCAAAGTGTACATGCATTTAAAATTTTAACAGAGCGTTGGGTTGCATTTCAACAATAGCTAAGGCAATTCACCTTCTCACCAGCCATGTAGAGTAATACCCTTGCCCCACATTCCTATCAGCAATAGAGATTGTCAATCTTTTCAACTTTTGCCAGTCTGAAGTGGTAACAGTAGGTATTAGTTTGACAATATTTTCATATATTCCTTGGATAGTGGACCTTCCTATTTTCCTATGAGTTTCATGTCCCCTTCTTGTTAATTTTTTGGAACTCTTCTGCATTAGAAATATTAATCCTTCTCTGTTCCCCTATTGCAAATATTTTTTGTAACTATTATTTGTTGGTTGATTTTTAATAGTATTTTTGTAATACCTACTATGTTCCAGACATTATTATAATACTGAGGATTCAACAATGAACAAAATAGATAAAAATCTCTTTCTTCTAGACCTCATATTCCAGGGATAAGCACAAGAAATCAATTAATATTATTCATAGTATTTTAATATGATTTTTAAAAGTTTTATGTAGTCAAGTAGGTCTGACTTTTCTCATAGCACTTCTAGGTTTCTAGTCTTAGTTATGAAGGCTTCCCTCAGCCCTTTGTAAATGTGGTCTCCCAGATGTTATTACTTTTTTTTTTAAACATGACTGTTTATGTTTTTAAAACATGAATGCTATCCTTACATTAAAATTAGGCAATATTTTTAGTTCTCAGAATTTCACTGAATTATTTCATCATAATTATATCCAGCCCTCCCTTTCTGTTTCAATCTAGAGTTGTACATTCCTTATATAATTCATTAAGGGTGCTACTATATATCATAGTTATCACTAATTATGAGATTGAACCATATGACACGCCATTTTGTAGATTTAAAAAAATGGTTGAATATAACTAAATTCAATATATAGATAAGGAATGGAAAAAACCACTAAGGTCAACTACTTGTCTGATACTATGACAGACATTTATGTGCAATATTTCCTTTAATTTCCTCATTAGCTCTTTGAGGCAGGTAATATTAGCTCCATGTTAAAAAAGAAGAAACACTCTTCGAGAGGTAAGATATTGCTATCTTAAAATTATTACGAGATTGATCTCATTCAGATGATAACAAAGCTCAAATGTATTTCTCTTTGGCACTAGAATTTAATTCAACAGGAATTTATAAAGCACTCTACAGGACTCTGAATAATGCTGAGGACTTTAAAGAGTGGCTGGAAAAATGAAGGGGGGATATCTGAGGGGGAGAAGAACCATGAGAGACTATGGACTATGAGAAACAAACTGAAGGTTTTAGAGGGAAGAGGTGTGGGGGGATGGGTTAGCCCGGTGATGGGTATTAAGGAGGGCACGTATTACATGAAGCACTGGGTGTTATATGCAAACAATGAATCATGGAACACTACATCAAAAACTAATGATGTACTGTATGGTGACTAACAAAATAAAATAAAATAAAATAAAATAAAATAAAATGTGCTGATAAGTTCAGAGCCTAGAATAGTGCTCAATACAAAGAAATACTCAATAAATGTGGGTTAAATGGAATCCTCTACCCTACAGGGGTAGGTTACATTACAAGGGGAAAATAAAACATACACAGGAATCAGTGTGAGAGAGATTTCAAGTGTCTTATGGCTGTTATAGATGAAACATGTGGGTTTCCTTTATTTTTTCTAATGATAAATATTACTTAGTGTACACACAGCATAGAATCTAGCATATAATAGGTATATTGGTTTATGCAATTAACAAACCAATTCATTTAAAAAACAACTTGGAAAATATAGATATATAGGGAAGGAAAATTTTAAATAATCTATAATCCACCATTTACATACATAAGTCTCCTAAAACCCACTCCCATCAATTTTTAATTCTATAACTTAGATAATATAAATACTTTCTATTTATGTTAACTAGACATTAGATATTAAGAAGTTTCCCATGCCATTAAATTCGAATTAAAAAATAATTTTTGCTAGCTGCAAATAATTTATTACATGGGTGTGATTGATTTAATTACCCAACACCCTTTCCCCCTAAACATCTAAGCTGTTTCCAAATTCTTATTATCATAAATAATACTATGATAAACTGTCTTAGACATAGATCTTTGTCTACATCTCTGAATATTTCCTTAGGATAGATTTATGAAATTAGAATGACAATGTCAAAATCTATGAACATTGTTAAGGCTATTGATACATATCACCAATTTGCCCTCCAGAGATATGGTACCAAGAAGTGATTCATTTAAAATTATATTTGGATGTGGGTATGTTTAGTGTTCTGGAAATTCATTTTAAAACCAACCTGTGAATATTTAAATCTAGAAAAAACAAGAAGTCATTTGATTTCTCCCTCATCTTGAATCTCAACTCAACTCCCTATACCACTCCAAGGTGGAAATAACCACCCTCTTTCTCAATCAGTTGCTCTCACATTGGAGTCCGAAAATGTGCTCTGAGGAGTCCGTGAACCCCTGGGTACTATGTGCAAATTTGGTGTGAGTCTGCACATGTGTGGAGGTTTTCACCTAGAGAAGAGATCCATATCTTTTATTAAATTCTCAAAGGGGTTCGTGACTCAGAAAACATAAACAACTTTATCTTTATGGATATAAAGTGGATGTGAACAACTGAGCCCTAATCTCACATTCCCCATAATTATTGCAGGAGGTGGGAAGATAAAAAAAATTTCTGCCTTTGAACTGCAGACTATGTGAAAACTAAAATAAACATGAGATAGTAATAAAGCATGTGACCAAACAGTGTGGGCACTAATTGGTGTTATCTGCTTGCAGACAAATTAAAACTTGAACAGCAGATGAGTGAAGTAGCCATGTTTCATGACCTTGTGATCTTTACTAAACACAGTGCCATTGATTCTTCCACCTTTGTAGAAAGCATCCTTCTCAAGCCAGTACTTCGAAGCTACAGGCTTTTTTCTCATTTTACCTCTAACTCAGACTAATTACAAAGAAATGAATATTTTATCATCTTTCTTATGATAACCTAAGGCTATTGAATTTTGGAGTCAAAGCCATTATTTAATTCCATCATTAAAATATACTATTAAAAATGACTTTCTTCATCCATAAAAATTCACATGAGCATTTGATAAAATTTCATGATATTTAAACCACAAAATATAATTTTCTTCTAGAGAACCAGCCACATTGGGACACAATTAAAAAGGGTGACTCCCTTATAGTCACAATGATTAGGATTCCATCCTCTCTCCTCTACTTTTTAATTAGTTTGTACCCAAGCCTAAACTTAGCCTGAAATCCCCTCTTTGTTTGTCTGAAGAAAACAAAACAACAACAACAAAAACAACCAACTATTCAGCCTCATCTCTCTGTAGCAAAATAGTACCCCTAAGGTGTTCTACAAAACTACAAATGTCCTTCAGCCACATGCCAGGGTAAGGTATTGTGGTGGAGCATCTTTCTTCCAGCATGGATGAGAACCCTCTGAGGGTTGGGTTGGTGTATCCCACATGGAGAGATCTGCTCCTCTTTATGCCTTTAATAAGCAATCAGCAGCTTGGGTAAGGGCAGACAGTATTCTCCAAAAAAGAAAAAGAAAGAAAGGAAAGAAAGGAAAGAAAGGAAAGAAAGGAAAGAAAGAAAGAAAGAAAGAAAGAAAGAAAGAAAGAAAGAAAGAAAGAAAGAAGAAAGAAAGAAAGGAAGGAAGGAAGGAAGGAAGGAAGGAAGGAAGGAAGGAAGAAAGAAAGAAAGAAAGAAAGAAAGAAAGAAAGAAAGAAAGAGAAAGAAAGAAAGAAAGAAAAAAGAAAAAAGAAAGAAAGGAAGGAAGGAAGGAAGGAAAGAAGGAAAGAAGGAAAAAGAAGGAAAGAAGGAAAGAAAGAAAGAAGGAAAGAAAGAAAGAAAAAGAAAGAAAGAAAGAAAGAAAGAGAGAAAGAAAAAGTGGAACATGCAAACATGTGGAAAATTTTCCCTGTTGAGCTTAGCAAATCAAATAGCTCAGAGGCATTCATCTTTCATGAAGTGAGGTTCCCAGCCTCATCTGTCATGTGACAGCAGAAGCAATTGTGTGGGCAATGGCAACTACACATCCCTATCCGTTTGGGTTCCATTCCATCAGCCATATTTGATACCAACTGAAAACAACTCCTTTAGCTCCTTACCTCCTCTGCTCTGAGCACTCTTCCACGCCCCCTCTCCACAAAGTTTCTTCAGAAACATATTCTTAAATGATAATAAAGGCTGAGGTAAAGTTATCTGACCTGATGTTGTTTGAGGGATATATGGATTTCTTTAAAGTACATATTAGTGGAGGATGTGGCTAATGTTTCTAATTCATTACCCAACAAAAGATGTATCTCTAACAAGGCTAAGTGCTTAATGTAACTTGGGTTCCTTCACATCTTACAACAACCATGTGAGATAGGCATTATTATGTCTATTTTACAAATGAGAGAACGAAGTTTCAGGGAGGTTAAGGAGAGGCCCAAGTATGGCCAGGAAGTAGCCGATCTTGGGTTTAAACCTGGACCCCCTGACATTTCAGACAGTACTCTTAGCTACAACTGTTTGGTACTGCTTTGAACATGACCTCACCTCTGGAACTGACCTTCTATGAGGGCAATAAACTGGTAATTTGCCCCAAAGTAAGATCATCTAGTAAAGTGAATCCTATGAAAAGGTTCTAGGTACAATGTTACATAGAAATGTGTCAGTCAGGGTCCAAGCAGGGAAGCAGACCCACCACTCATGACGCAGAATAAGGGAGTCATCACAGGAATTTGGACTTACTGCCAATTGCAGGATCTAATAAGAAATCTATGGAAGGCTTGTTGCCTCTGCATCTGATGGTGGACCTGAAGTACCTACAGGTCAGCAGAGCTAATCGTAGGAAGAAAACTGGCTGGGAAGCAGAGGAGAAGGATGCACTGAAATCCACATATGTCCTTTACTGCCTCCAACCCTGATGACACAGGGATCTGCAGAAAATGCTGCTGTCCTCTGCTACATTGCTGCTCATGCACCTGGCTCCGGGCTGGGAGGAAGCAAAGGAGGAGAGCTGGTGCAGAGCTGGTTGTGGCCCCATGCCAACGAGGCAAGGCAGCAGAGTCGTGACGATGCGTGCAGGCTGCAGGGGCACATGGTGACCTACACTGACCTTGCTGCTTCGTTTCTACCTCCTAAATCTTAAGAAATTCCTCTATGGCCAACCTAACCCAAAGCCATATAGGATAGGGAATTGGGGAAAATAAAACTCTAGCTTAGCTGACACAGTACAAAATCACCACAAGGAACTTTCGAAGGGACTATGTACTTACAGCTGTTGTTGTTGAACACCTAGGGAGTACATGTATTCCTTTTTATTTTTATTTTTACTTTTTAAAAAAAGATTTTATTTATTTATTTGAAAGAGAGACAGAGATAGTGAGAGAGAGTACGAGCAGGGAGGAGAGGGAGAAGCAGGGCCCCTGCTGAGCAAGCCCTCTGCTGGGCTCAGCCCAGATCACTGGGATCATGACCTGAGCGAAAGGCAGACGCTTAACCAACTGAACCACCCAGGCGCCCCACATGTATTCGTTTTTATAGAACGGATGTTTTTCCTGAGAAGTTGTGCATAGTAAAAAATAAATAATAAAATCCATTTCCCCAAATTGATCATTTAGCAATATTTTATCTTAATCTCTCACTCATCTTCAGTTGACCCCTAACATTTCTCTGCTACCCCCTCTCCAAAATTAATCAATCATGAAAGCATGAGGGATTTTTCAGGAACATTTTTCTGTAAATTGAGAAGTGTTTTTAAATTTCCTAATTTAAAGTCCTAGCCACAGCAATCAGACAACAAAAAGAAATCAAAGGCATCCGAATTGGCAAAGAAGAAGTCAAACTCTCACTCTTTGCAGATGATATGATACTTTATGTGGAAAACCCAAAAGACTCCACCCCGAAACTGCTAGAACTCATACAGGAATTCAGTAAAGTGGCAGGATATAAAATCAATGCACAGAAGTCAGTGGCATTCCTATACACCAACAACAAGACAGAAGAAAGAGAAATTAAGGAGTCGATCCCATTTACAATTGCACCCAAAACCATAACACACCTAGGAATAAATCTAACCAAAGAGACAAAGGATCTGTACTCAGAAAACTATAAAATACTCATGAAAGAAATTGAGGAAGACACAAAGAAATGGAAAAACGTTCCATGCTCATGGATTGGAAGAACAAATATTGTGAAGATGTCAATGCTACCTAGAGCAATCTACACATTCAATGCAATCCCCATCAAAATACCATCCACTTTTTTCAAAGAAATGCAACAAATAATCCTAAAATTTGTATGGAACCAGAAAAGACCCCGCATAGCCAGAGGAATGTTGAAAAAGAAAAGCAAAGCCGGCGGCATCACAATTCCGGACTTCCAGCTCTATTACAAAGCTGTCATCATCAAGACAGTATGGTACTGGCACAAAAACAGACACATAGATCAATGGAACAGAATAGAGAGCCCAGAAATGGACCCTCAACTCTATCGTCAACTAATCTTCGACAAAGCAGGAAAGAATGTCCAATGGAACGAAGATAGTCTCTTCAACAAATGGTGTTGGGAAAATTGGATAGCCACATGCAGAAGAATGAAACTGGACCATTTCCTTACACCACACACAAAAATAGACTCCAAATGGTTGAAAGACCTCAATGTGAGACAGGAGTCCATCAAAATCCTAAAGGAGAACACAGGCAGCAACCTCTTCGACCTCAGCTGAAGCAACTTCTTCCTAGAAACATCGTCAAAGGCAAGGGAAGCAAGGGCAAAAATGAACTATTGGGACTTCATCAAGATAAAAAGCTTTTGCACAGCAAAGGAAACAGTCAACAAAACCAAAAGACAACCGACAGAATGGGAGAAGATATTTGCAAATGACATATCAGATAAAGGGCTAGTATCCAAAATCTATAAAGAACTCATCAAACTCAACACCCAAAGAACAAAGAATCCAATCAAGAAATGGGCAGAAGACATGAACAGACATTTTTCCAAAGAAGACATCCAAATGGCCAACAGACACATGAAAAAGTGCTCAATATCGCTCGGCATCAGGGAAATCCAAATCAAAACCTCAATGAGATATCACCTCACACCAGTCAGAATGGCTAAAATTAACAAGTCAGGAAACGACAGATGTTGGCGGGGATGCGGAGAAAGGGGAACCCTTCTACACTGTTGGTGGGAATGCAAGCTGGTGCAGCCACTCTGGAAAACTGTATGGAGGTTCCTCAAAAAGTTGAAAATAGAGCTACCCTATGATCCAGCAATTGCACTACTGGGTATTTGCTCCAAAGATACAAAAGTAGGGATCCGAAGGGGTACATCGGGTGCACCCCGATGTTTATAGCAGCAATGTCCACAATAGCCAAAGTGTGGAAAGAGCCAAGATGTCCATCGACAGATGAATGGATAAAGAAGATGTGGTATATATATACAATGGAATATTATGCAGCCATCAAAAGGAATGAGATCTTAAAAAAAAAAAAAAGGAATGAGATCTTGCCATTTGCAACGATGTGGATGGAACTGGAGGGTATTATGTTGAGTGAAATAAGTCAAACAGAGAAAGACATGTATCATATGATCTCACTGATATGAGGAATTCTTAATTGCAGGAAACAAACTGAGGGTTGCTGGAGTGGGGGGTGGGGTGGGAGGGATGGAGTGACTGGGTGATAGACACTGGGGAGGGTATGTGCTTTGGTAAGCGCTGTGAATTGTGCAAGACTGTTGAATCTCAGATCTGTACCTCTGAAATAAATAATGCAATATATGTTAAGAAAAAAAAAGAAGAAGAAGGTAGCGGGAGGGGAAGAATGAAGCGGGGGAAATCGGAGGGGTAGACGAACCATGAGAGACGATGGACTCTGAAAAACAAACAGGGTTCTAGAGGGGAGGGGGGTGGGAGGATGGGTTAGCCTGGTGGTGGGTATTGAGGAGGGCACATTCTGCATGGAGCACTGGGTGTTATGCACAAACAATGAATCATGGAACACTTCATCTAAAACTAATGATGTAATGTATGGGGATTAACATAAGAATAAAAAAATTAAAAAAATAAAAATAAAGTTTCCTAATTTATTTAAAAAATAAAGTTTAGGGCGCCTGGGTGGCTCAGTTGGTTAAGCGACTGCCTTCGGCTCAGGTCATGATCCTGAAGTCCCGGGATCGAGTCCCGCATCGGGCTCCCTGCTCGGCGGGGAGTCTGCTTCTCCCTCTGACCCTCCCCCTCTCATGCTCTCTGTCTCTCATTCTCTCTCTCTCAAATAAATGAAATCTTAAAAAAAAAATTAAAAAATAAAGTTTAATTTATTTAAATTATATATATATTTAAAGTCTTTTAAGTGATATTCTTAAATGGAAAACATCAAATCTCACATTTAAAAATCTATAAGTGGAATATTGTTGGGTAATAACATATTTATTCTAAATATAAATATTTATATTCCACAAAGGTTGCTCATAAAATAATCTTACAGGACTCTAAGATATGTTTAGGCAATGCAAAATTATTGTTACAAAAATACAAGCAGTACCTTCTTGTCACTTTTCTACATAAATTCTTTGTAAAGTGTGATGGTTAATATTATATGTCAACTTGAGTTGGCCACAGGTGCCCATGTTAGACATTGTTTCTGGAAGGAAGAATTTGTCCCCTTTTCCTGCCTCACTGATAAAGCTGGGACATCTCATCTCCTGGCCCTGGACTGGGATATACATCATCCTCTCCCCTGATTCTCAGGCTGCTAGACTCAGACTAGCACCAGCTGCCCTGGGTCTCCAGCCTGCAGACAGCAGATCACAGAAGATCTCAGCCTCCATAATCACATAAGTCAATTTCTTATGATAAATCTCTATTTCTGTATAGATAGGTATGGGTACATAGATATATCTTATTTGGTTCTGTTTCTCTGGAGAACCCTAATATATAGAGTAAAATATTGTTTGTGATATAATAGCACTGATTAAGAGAAAATTATGATATAATCAATGAAACTTCTCACAATCTGACCTGGCCTCCTGTTCAGTCCCCTTCTGTATTCAGGCTGATCTGTATAATCTATGTTCTCACATAATGCTCCTAGGCCATGCTCATTCCTGGCCTCTTTCCCCAGATTCCAATTGAGTCTGGGGAAAGAGGACTGTATTGCCAAGTAAGTTTGTGTACCATCACTGCCCTTTACAATTTCACAATCGAATGCAGGCCAATTAAAAACTATAAGAAATCCCTGGCTTAATATTATCTGACCCACAAGTTTTACAAATTTACCTTTACCACATGCCTTTTTAAAAAATACCCTACTCTAGCCCACAGAACTAGAGTCCCATGGTATTTACCTTGAGGAGATGTGATCGAGATAGTGTGTCCTTGATGGTGTCATGAAATCTGTGGCAGCCATGGTCTCTATTCCATTATGCGGGAGACACCATTGAGCCAGAGCCCTAGCTCTTAGGAACTCCCTATCTTTTATCCCTTCCACTTTTTCTTGGACATCCCCACATTCTTAATTCTGAGAAGAAATTCCACATTATGTCAACCAGGTGAGCATATTTATTCTCAGGCAGTGAGAATAGAGATGAGGGAGTGATTCTCCAGACATATTGCAGACAGGATTGGTAGATATGGTGACACATGGGATATGGGGGTTGCTGTAGACTGAATGTTTATGGCCTCACCAAATTCATATTTGCAACCTAATCCCCAATGTGGTGGTATTTGGAGTGGGACATTTGGGCAGTGATTAGGTCATGAAGGTGACACACTCATGAATGGGATTAGTGCTCTTATATGGGACCCCAGAGAGTTGCCTTGCCCTTTCCACCGCCAGCAAAAAGATGGTTGTCTATCAAGCCAGGAAGTAGGCTCTCACCAGATACTGCATCTGCCAGTGCCTTAATCTTGAACTTCTCAGCCTCCAGAACTATGAGAAATAAATTTCTGTTATTTAAAAGCCACCCAGTCTATGGTATTTTGTTATAGCAGCTCAGACAGACTAAGGTATGAAGGAAAAGATGAAGTCAAAGATGACTCTGGCGATAAGTCCATTAAGAAAGAATGAAAATGGAATGGGATAGGATAAATTATTGTTGCCCATATGTCAGGCACGGTTTTAAGCTTTGGGGATACAACAGTGAACAGAGGTAATTTTTATTTGTTTATTTTCACCTGATGGGATTACAGCGCTATGGAATATCCAGTTGGAGCCATCTGAAAATTCATAAATGGCCTTCAGGCAGACAGAGCACATGAGCAAATACACTGAAAATCATTCTTATAAATTTAGTTCCTGAACAATCCTTATGGTATAATAGTCTGTCCTTATTAAAGCACTCCCCCCCTTAATCTACTGTTAAAAAGGTATGTGCTCTCTGCCCTGAGGAGCCCTGCAAAGTAGCACAAGTTTAAAGAACATGCACTGGACAGAGGGAGGGATAAATTCTGAGCTCTACTTAAGTCTTTACAGCCACAACAGCACAAGAGAAAAATTCCCTAGCTGCCTGAGCTGCATTGGAATGCTCTGTGAATATTATCAGCACTCAATATGCACCAAACACCTACTAGGTGCAAGCCTCTGTGCCTAGTGCTTTCATATATGCCATCGCATCCTCCCCAAAATATAGCATTTTCAACCCTGCAAATAACTGAAAACATGCCATAGAGTTAGCTCTATTCTGTCAGGGAGAAAAATGTGTATTTTGCAAATAAACCAGTAACAAACACATTTCAGTCTTTGAAGTTCAATGTAATTTCAAAATCAACTTTTTAAAATGAATACAGATACAGTTTCAACAAGAGGTTTACTAATTTTTTTTCTATGATCAGTTATTCTTAAGATATAGAGAAACAAGGGCACCTGGGCAGCTCAGTCAGTTAAGTGTCCAACTCTTGATTTTGGCTCAGGTCATGATCTCAGTGTTGTGAGATTGAGCCCCATGCTGGGCTCTGCACTGGGTGTGGAACCTGCTAAAGATTCTCTCTCTCTCCCCATACCTCTGCCTCTCTTCCCTCCCTCTCTCTGAAAAAAAAAAAAAAAGAAAAGGTATAGAGAAACAAAATCACAAACTAGAAACTGGTTGCAAACTATCAGGAGGTCTTAGCTTCCTTAAGACAAGTATATTAACAAGTATATTCAGTTTTTTATATAACTTGAGTTCATTCTTGGCTTGAATATTTGGAAATCTATTTGTTACACTCAAACCAGAGGGAGAAAGCTAATATGTAGTATGCTCTATAATGGAATGGTGAGTCAAGGGGTCCTTTCTCCTGACATCAAGAAAGGAGGTCAACAAAGGGGCATATTTCATTTTCTTCTTTTGCTCTTCTATGTTTTACAATTCTTCTACAATAAAAATGTACTACCTTTGTAGTGAGCGGGGGAAAGCAAGAAAGGGACAGGACTATGGAATTATTTTGGTAGTCTATTAAAAGCTCAAATACAAAAACTTGCAAAAACCAGTTACTAAAAATTAATATTGATTTTTTAATGTGATAAAATAACCACAGCTATATCATGTCTGCTCTCCTTTTGTTCATTTAAGATGAAAGAATACTTCAGAGAGAGTTTGAGGTATTAGTCTTCCTTACTGTCAGCCTTCCCATCTCTTCTCAAATGGTGTTAATGAAGGTCAATTTATATGTTCAAGTCCATTAGGCCAGTACCTGGTCTTGACATGAAGCCTTTTATAATTACAGTTTTTTAAAATAGCCATAAGCCTTGACAAGACTATTTCTCCCAGAAGCAAATTATCTATCCAATGCCTCCTGCAAAGACCCAGAACTCTGAACAGCTGGTTCACTATCTTCATGACTAATGGATGGCAAGAAAGAGCCAAGCTAGATAAAAACATAAAAACAAAACAAAAGAAAACAAAAACAAGCCTCAGTAGTATAAGTAGGATTCAAATTCAGATGACTCAAAGGGAAAAGCTAAAGAGGATTGAGAGAAATAACACAGACTTTGAAGTCAGACAGGCCTGAACTTGAATCCCAGCTTTGTCACTTAGAGTTAAGTAACCATCAAGAATTTCTAAGCTCTTTGAACCTCAGTCTCTTCATGAGTGAAACAAAGCACATAACAAAGGGGCCTTAAGGATTAAGTGAGATGGCATATAAGCACAGACACTTAGCAGCTGTAAATGGAAACCTCACCCCTATTTGGAGAGTGATTCGGGGGATGATTTGAAATAACATATGTAAGACACATCATGGAGCCTGGCACACAGTGAGTACTCAAAAATGATATAATGATCATTATTCTCATTGAGTTCTTATGTCTTCACTCATCTGGAACCGGGTAGGCTGAGCTATTGCCCAAGGGAATACAAAAGGTCAATTTCAAAACCAGAGTTACTGACAGATGAAGCTAATCCAGGTCTGGCAAATTGCAAAAACCCCAACCAGACAGAGAGGAGATACAATGTCTTCATATTTCTCATGTTTCTATTTCTGTGGGCCACCAACCATAGACAGTATGTAAACAAATGCCCAAGAGCACTGCTAACATGAGATCCAAAGTTGAATGTCATTTGTAGGTAACTATGTCCTACAAACTCTGCCATTTGCAACTGATGGTTATACCAGAGCACTTTGAGTTCTAAACACTAGGGAGCCCTTCATTAGGACCAAATAGAATTGAACTATAGGCATCATCCACTCTTTCCCAGTAGAGAAGTGATGGAGATGTTGAGAATTTCTTCATTCAGTCAAATTTACAACCTGCCTACTCTGTACCAGAATGCCAGAACAGGAAATGTTAGGACTTCTCACATACGGAGGCTGGTGATTTACATTCTCCCCTGAGGGCCCTTTTAATATATATGGATAGGTAATAATATATATGACATGGTTATTGTTGTTTATATATTGGAAATTTAAAGTTCTGGAGATGGATGGTGGTGATGGTTGCACAACAGTGTAAATGTACTTAATACTACTGAACTGTACACTTAAAAAATGGTTAAGATGGCAAATTTTATACTATGTTTTTTATCACAACTTTAAAAATTAACATTCATTTTTCCTTTTTAACTTCATGTATTGCCCTTGACATCACATAGAAAAAATTGATACCAAAGCAATAGCCCTCTATCACAATACAAAACAAATTATACAAGGAAAAATGTAGTCATTTTTCAATTAACACTGAGCATGGAAAATAATAGGCATTAGAAAAACATGAGTACGGGCGCCTGGGTGGCTCAGTTGGTTAAGCGACTGCCTTCGGCTCAGGTCATGATCCTGGAGTCCCTGGATCGAGTCCCGCATTGGGCTCCCTGCTCAGCAGGGAGTCTGCTTTGCCCTCTGACCCTATCCCCTCTCATGTGTTCTCTCTCATTCTCTCTCAAATAAATAAAGAAAATCTTTAAAAAAAAAAAAAAGAAAAATATGAGTAAAATACTTTTTCCATCCCATGTTAATGAGATCAGTAAATTTGGGCTTTACAAAGTCAAGTCAGCCTTCTCCAACATAACTGAGACTAAAATGACTCCAAGCTATAGAGAGAACATTGTAGTTGGTGCTCAACTACACACCAAACCATACTTTGCCAAATTTTGATTTACCCTTATTAACAAACAATAATTTTGAATGAATGCATTTATATTTATATAAGATAATGAGGGATTTCCATTTTAAATCACCCAACACAAGCAGTGATCCTCTTAGTAGTTCTTGGAAGTATTAGAACATAATTTCTATTCATAGAGTAATTTTAAAATTCTGCCAACACCACAGAACAGAGAATTTATGAAGATTCAAATACTATCAGTGGGACAGTACACTAAAGGCACACAATAAGGACACAAACATTTCTCTGATTACTTGCTTGCCACCTCCGAATGAGTCTTAGAACCATTTCCCTTAACTATTGTATTTCCTGGTGGCATTACTTCCAAAGTACTGAGCCAGGGCCACATCCTCTGCTCCTGGCTTAGAGAAATTAGGCCAGATTTTAAGGGGAATATGTAGAAGAGAGACTGGAAAAGTCATTTTTAGGTTATTCCCTAGAAAGTTGTCTTTTCCCTTCCAATAGTATGTAGATATGAAAGCTCCATGTCCATCTGGTTTAACTTCTAGATATGTCAAAGTATATAAGCTATATTGCGTTTTATGTAAGAAGATTTTCCTAAGAATTATAGGAAAACAGCAACCTACTGTACATGCTTAATGAGTTTCTAACAAGCAAAGAAGATGGTCTTTACCTAATGTAGTTATTATAAGAACCCCCATCCATCAGAAGCATGACTGGGTCTTTCCTCAAACAGAGTCCTTTCTGCAAAACCCACCCACCACAATTCATCAGGGAGCTCTCTAAATCAAGCTCTAACTCTGCCTTTGGCATCTATTCAGAACCAATGGTCTCTCTTTTCTGCCCCATTCGATTCCATTCAGAAAGTCACTGAAATCATTAATACTGGAAATGGGAGAATATTTTGTTAGCATTTGGAAGACAAAGGAAGAACAAAATTGTTCAAAATTTCCAGGAGCTGAATTTACTCCTTTTATGCACGTTGCAATTGCTCCCAGATATCTTGTCCCTGGAGCCAAGGCAATTACGAGATAACTCCTTTAGGGTTTAGTAGCATGGATCTTGAACCAACCAGACTTTTTGGGTTCAAATTCTGGCTCCTACCACTTAATAACTGTGTGATGTTGAGCAAGTTACTTAACATCTTTGTACCTAGATTTTCCTATCTGTAAAGTTGGGCTAATAGTAGTATCTACTTCATAAGGCTGCTAAGATTAAGTGAATTAGTGCCTATAAAGTACTTAGAACAGTATTTAACAAATACTTACGTGGTACACAATAAGTGTTACATAAAATAAATCCTCACTCTGCCCTCATACAAATCTATCATAGTCTATCAGTTGCCAGGACTCATTAATTGATTTTGCTTTCTAAATACCACACAAATATTTCCCACCCTTCTGACTCCCAAGGTTATGGTTTGGTCCAGGACATCATCATTTCTTGCCTGAATGACTGCAATCCTCTTCTAACTGGTCTTTTAGACCCATTAGACACCCTTCCTCCCTGCTACTGACCATCAGGGGTATCTTCCTATGATCTAATCATGTTATTCTCATGCCTCTAATGGCTCCCCACGAATTTGAGGTGAGGTTCAAGTCCATGGCATGGCATCCCAGACCCTTGACACTCCGGTCCCAGTATGCTTTTCCATCTCCTATCTCATTTCCTTCTATCATCCCTTTTGCCCCCATCATATCAATTACTCCCACATGCCATGTTCTATCACATAGCCATGCTTTCACATATGATGTTTTCTTTGTCTTC
The DNA here is from genome assembly GCF_029215605.1 of Mirounga angustirostris. Taxonomy (NCBI): domain Eukaryota; kingdom Metazoa; phylum Chordata; class Mammalia; order Carnivora; family Phocidae; genus Mirounga; species Mirounga angustirostris. The sequence continues at coordinate 126,601,730 of NW_026991709.1, forward strand.
AACGTCAGCCCACAACACCCCTGTCTATATTCTAAACTCTTACTTATCTTGCAAGCTCCCATTGAAAAGATCCTTTTATCGGTAATACCTTCTCTGACTCCCCTGGGGCAGAATTACTTTCTCCATCTTCTGTATTCTATAGCTTTCTCAATATTCAGCTGTTAAACCACGTATCATGTTGTAATGTGATTATACGTCAACCAGACTATTAGTTCTTTGAGAGCAAAGTGTATCTTTCTTATCATTCATTCATTTATTTAATCATAGTAGGGCTGGGAACAAAGTTATACACAAGGCACACTTGATCCCAGTCTTTGTGGTACTTATAATCAAGTAGTAGAGCCAGTAAATAAATAAGCAAAGAAAAAAAATTAATTACAAAATGCAGTGAGTACCAAGAAGGAACAAGCATGCTTCTGTGATGGAGAAAAACAGTGACATTTCTCTGTTCTCTGTGCTGATCATTGTATCTGGCTCATAAGCCCTCACCAATGTAGTCAGATGAGAAGAGACCATTACAATTACTCATTTTGATTATCAAGTGATGGACTCCATTTTCAACTCTAATTCCAAGCCCTGTACAAATATATCCCTAAAATAAGACAGAATCACTATGACAACCATTTACCTACAGTTGTGAAACATTCATACAGCTTGGCCATGCATCAACCTAGCTCAGGCGAACTGCTGATATAGAAGTCGAGGGGAAATTCAGTCCTTTTAGAAATGTGAGTCTACATCAGAATCAGACGGCAATTTGTGTGTTCTAAATCCTCGCCCCAGATTAGCATGAGCACTAAAGGACATCTTCAGTGAGCAGTGGTTCTCAAAGTGTGGTCCCTGGAGCAGCAGCAGCACCACCTGGGAAACTGTGAGAAATGTTAGTTGTCAAGGCCTGCCTCAGACCTACTAAATCAGACACTCAGATGGGGTCTGGCAATCTGTTTTATAAAAAGGCTCCAGGTTGGGGCACCTGGCTGGTTCAGTCAGTAGAGCATGTAACTCTTGAGTCGTGAGTTTGGGTCATGAGTTTGGGCCCCACATTGGGTGTGGAGCCTACTTAATTCAAGAAAAAAAAAAAAAGGCTCCAGGCAATGATGATGCCTACTCAAATTTCAGAATTATGAACCTAGAGAATAAATCTAAATCTTGTATAACCTGTCACATTGATTGACTCAAAGTTTACTCCTTCTCTGACACGATTACAATGAAAAGGGGCATTTCAGGTATGTCATCCCAATGTTCTGACCTCATGTCCCCAAGCTCTTTGGTAGCATAATCCCATGAAAGTACTTGCCATTTCCTCATTATGTCAGGTGTGTCTGTGCTCTGAGTCATTGCCTTTGCCTGAAAAATTAGTAAGTCCTACTTATCCTTTAAGACCAAGTTCAAATGCCACCAATTCTGGGATGGCTTCTCCAGCAGAATTAATCGCTCTCCTTTTGCCATTTTGTAGTATGTTGTGTACTTTTCCCCCATAGTCTTCATCATATTATGTAGTTATTAGTGAAATACATAAGTTTCATGTTTCCTTCCTTCCTTCCTTCCTTCCTTCCTTCCTTCCTTCCTTCCTTCCTTCCTTCCTTCCTTCTTTCCTCAGTTCCTAAAAAAGCATATCTCTACACTATATGTCCTAGACCCATGTCCTGTCACTAGGAGTGCATACTTTATCCCAAAGTAGCCAATACTGGCTCATCTATAGCTTGAATGGCTTAGTTCATATAAATAAGCTCGACTAATCAGATTCTCCCACTTGAGAATTTGAGCTAAAAGACTATCAGCTGGCAGAGGGACATAAAGCAGTGAAGTGATGATATGGCTAAGAGCCAAGGTCATATACAGATTGATGAGCACACCAAAGAATTCTGTCTGCCATGATAGGGGAATGGAGCAGGCATGCAAATGAGAATAGAGATGTCCCTGATAGATGGCAAGTGAGACTTCAGTTTCTAATGGTTTTCTACTGTCCTCCAAGTTCATGAGAAGATCCTTCTTATAAACTTCATGTTTATAAGACTTCTGTCCCTTATAGTTCAAAGAGTGCTGAATGAACAATAAATTTCTATGTAGTGGCATGAAACACCAACCATGCTGTTATATTCATAGATTCTGTGGGTGAGGAATTCAGATTGGCTTCAGCAGGAATGATTTTATCTCTTTTCTATGCTCCATGAAGTCTTGGGCCTCAGCTGGGAATATTTGAATGACTGGAGAGTGGAATCATCTGGCAGCTTCTTTACTCGAAAAAATGCTGCCTTGGTTGGGACTGCCAACTGGAATGCTTACATACCACCTCTCCCTATGGCTTGGGTTTCCTCACAGCATAGCAGCCTCAGAATAGATAGACATTTTACATGGCAGCTCAGGGCTTCAAGAGCAAGTATTCCAACAAACAAGGCAGAATATGGTTGCCCTTTTATGACCTAAGCTTGGAAGTCACATAACATCACTTCCACCATACTCTGTTCATCAAAGCACTTACAAGCCAGCACGGAATCAAGAGTAGGAGAGAAAGACCCCATTTCTTGATGGGAGGAATGTAAAAGAATTTGATGCCATGTTTTAAAACCACCACATTGTGATAACAACAGGCTTCTTTTAAAAGGCAGGTTGTGTTTATTGATTTCAGCTGTGAGAAATAAGACCTCATAGAAGAGATAGGGTGCTTGTAGATACCTTAAACTTCAATTTTACTGAACCTGCTCATCAACATAGAAATTACATGATGTGGCTTCAATGTTTTTGATGTGTATAGATATTGAAGTACTGTACACTGTCTTTCTAAAATACATTGAGAGAGAGATTTAGGACTACATAATTTACATTGGCTTAGAAAATACAAAGAATTCCTGTACCTCAATAATAAGAAGACAACCTAACAAAAATGGGTAAATGATTTGAGCAGACATTTTACCAAAGAAGATATACTGATGGCAGTTAAATACATGAAAAAATGCTCAACATTATAAGTCATTAGGAAAATGCAAATTTAAATCACATACCACTTCATACCCTCTAGAATGGCTATAATAAAAAAAAGACAATATCAAATGTTGGTGAAGATGTGGGGAATCTGAGCCTTTATATATTGCTGGTGGGAATATAAAATGGTGCCGCCACTTTAAAAAACAGTTTGGCAGTTTCTTTAAAAATTAACTATAAGTTTATTATATGTCCCAGCAATTCCACTCTTTAGCATCTTCCCAAGAGAAATAAAAACATATGTCCACAAAAAGACTTACTTGTACGTGAATGTTCTCAGCAAAATAATGATGATGATGATGATTTTAGAGAGAGAGAGAGCATGAGTGGGGAGGGGCAGCGAGAGAGAAACCCAAGCAGGCTTCACACTCAGCACAGAGCATGACTCAGGGCTCAATCCCACGACCTGAGATCATGACCTGAGCCGAAATCAAGAATTGGATGCTTAACTGACTGAGCCACCCAGGTGCCCTGCAAAATTACTAATAATAGCCAAGTATTGTAAACAACTTAAATATCCATCAGCCAGTGAATGAATAAATAAAATGTGGTATATTCACACAATGGAATTCTATTGAACAATTAAAAGGAATGGACTATTGATTCATGCTCTGACATGGATAAACTCAAAAATATTGTTAAGTGGAAGACACCAGATATAAAAGACCACATGTTGTATGGTTCCACTTACATGAAATTTTCAGAAAAGGCAAATCTACAAGAGACTGAAAGCAGGTTGCCTGGGTGGAGTGGGTAATGAGGAGATTTAAAAAGTAGAGGCATGAGTGATCTTGTTGGGATAATAGAAATGTTTTAAAACCAATTTATAGTCATGGTTGTACAATTTGGCAAATTTATTTTTAAAATCATTGAAATGTACACTTATAGTGGGTGTAAAATTAGCCTCAATTTAAAATTTATTTTGGTCCTAACTGACCTTGATTTCTGAATATATGAAACAAGCACAGTTAACTTTTAAAAGACACATTCACCCCATTGAAGAACTGGACTTAACAATTAGAAAACAAGACCACAAGGAGACAGTGTATATGCTGGTTGCATGGTCAACCACCAGTCCTACATGGTGATGAGGAATTGATTGAAACCAATGAGTACAGAAATTAAGAGCAGGGTTTGGAGTCAGACCAGGGGTCAAATTTTGTCTCCATAACTTACTTGATTGGTGAACTCGACTAAATTTCTAGACAACAGTTTTCATTTTCCCACAAAATGAAGATTAAATGGTGCAAACCTCAGAGAATTGTCAGGATTAAATGAGATCCTATTTTGGAAACATATAAATGATAGCTATAAGCCATTACCGAGTGGTAGAGCAGTAATTTCCCTGTTCAGTGTAGTTTTAAAAATATGTTAGAACAAATAAAGAACACTGCTTGAGAAACACTAAATTAAATAAGATATTTATATAAGGTATTTAAATATAGATTCTGTATTTCAGTGCTTACTACAGCAGCTGGTTTAATGGACACTCAGTAATTGTTAGTTGAAAAAACAAGTTTTAAAAAATTCCACATAGCTCTTGCTACATTAAGTCTTAATATTTAAATTAAAGCTAAATCCAGCTTTGCTCTTATCTCTGGATGTTATTCAATTTTTTTTTCTTTTTTTAAATGACTAGCTTATATTCAGTTATTTCTAGGGCTGCAAGATTTTAGATAAGTATGCTCTTGGGACTTTCCAACTTCTCTCTTCAGTATTGGCTATGAATACCCTAGGTTATCTCTTCTATGGTTTTGAAAATGAGGGTCTAGTCTTTTCTTCTCAACCAGTGGTTACTGATCTACAGCTATCTCCCCAGTATCAACTAGTGAAAGGAAGAAAAGACAGAAACAAAATACAGTATCTCCCCTCCTGTTCCCAGCTCTTACCTTCCCTGACCTTCTTTCTGAACAGCAGGAAGAGAGGAGGGAGCATGGCAAACTACTGCTCCACCTCAATAGGAAGGCTGCTTTCAACAATCCGATGGAAGTCATTTTCCACTCAATTTAAAGAAAAAAGACATCCTTTTCCTTCTGAAAGACATCTCCTGCTGTTGACTGCTCTTCCAGATATTGCTTGAAATTAAATTCAATGATGGCGTTTTTACTGCTGAGGCTGCCCATGCAACTTGCCACTTAAGTTTAGGCATAGAAAAAGGCATACTTTAGAGACAATTCTAATCCAGTCCTCTTGAGAAAGAAATTTGCTTCTGATACAACTATTTTAGTAAGAGTTCCTTAGAACTAATGCTTTAAAGATTTTGTGTCTCTACACGTGTGTCCATATAGATGTGCAGAAAAGCATTCTGGAACAGAAGCGGTTAGGTTCTAAACAGACTTAAAGTGTTTCATAACCACAGTTGTCCCCAAACTTCTGTGGGCCTCAGAGCCACTTGGAGGGCTTGTGAAACAGATTGCTGTCCTTCCTGCCCCTTGCCCCCCACCCCAGGCCCAGTTTCTGATTCAGCAGATCTAGGATTGGGACAGAGCATTCACATTTCTAACAAGTTCCCTGGTGATGCTGATGCTGCTGGTCCAGGGACCACACTTGGAGAGCCATCATTCCCGAGACACAACTACTCTGTATGCTGACCCAAATTCTTAAAGTAACTGTTATTAACTGTAATATTTGAATAATTGTTTCATTGTGAATCTCCTGAATGAAGAATAACTCTAAAACCTTAACTACTCTAAGCGCTATTCTTTTTTTTTCCTTTTTAAACACAGACTTTTGTTGCCTAGGGAACAGACTGAGCTAGAAGAGATTTCTTAACCAGACTGTTGCCCAGCTCAAGACTTTATGTCTTACAATTCAATAAATATCTTCAAGATCACTTCTCTTTTCCATTTCACTCCTACTCAATCTCGATATAGGATTTTATACACATACACAAACACACACAAACACATGTATCCAATGGCATACTTCTTTTAAAATGATGAAAAATAAAATAATTAGATCACTGTTTTCTATAAGAATTTCAAACAAGATAAGGGCTAACACACATGTTACTGATTCTCACATTTGTCCTTTGTTGTAGACATAAAATTGCATGACATTTTATCTTCCCTCTGTGCTTGTGGGGAGTACATAGTGAGAAGAGTAGCATCATGTAATTGACAAGATATTGTGACCTGGAAAATTCTTAGTATAGGTTTGAGTTTATAGAATAGAAGTTCTTCTAAAAAAATGAGTATAAATGAACCTGGATGTCAAATTCAATGCTCTTACTGGCTCTCATTATGAAATTAAAGATAGACTCCTTTGGGGGGAATGGCTTTAACACATAATAAAATCAAACCTAAGAATATAATAAACTCTTTAGATAGAAAAATGGTAATTTTATGATAAAAATAATAATAGCCAATGTATGCCACAAATTATGAATACCAAGTAGCTAGGGTCATTCTCATGTTTGATACACTTGCTTAAATGTCGGAGGGAAAAAAAACCTGTCAGGCCAGGTTTTTGGATGGAAACACCACTAAGAAAGCCAACAATGATAGACTGCAGCAATAAACAAATGCTTGGGACAGCATGTCCACTAAAGATATAGGCCAGGAGATCTGAAAATGCTTTAAAGCCAGTCAGTCTGGCATGGTATATCAAGTTCTTCAGAATTAGAATTTAGTACAGAATTTCTTTTTTTTTTTTTTAGCTTCAGAAGATTTATATTCTTTTTTTTAAATTTTTTTATTCTTATATTATCCCCATACATTGCATCATTAGTTTTAGATGTAGTGTTCCATGATTCATTGTTTGTGCATAACACCCAGTGCTCCATGCAGAATGTGCCCTCCTCAATACCCATCACCAGGCTAACCCATCCTCCCACCCCTCTCCCCTCTAGAACCCTCAGTTTGTTTTTCAGAGTCCATTGTCTCTCATGGTTCGTCTACCCCTCCGATTTCCCCCGCTTCATTCTTCCCCTCCCGCTACCTTCTTCTTCTTTTTTTTTTCTTAACGTATATTGCATTATTTGTTTCAGAGGTACAGATCTGAGATTCAACAGTCTTGCACAATTCACAGCGCTTACCATAGCACATACCCTCCCCAGTGTCTATCACCCAGTCACCCCATCCCTCCCACCCCACCCCCCACTCCAGCAACCCTGTTTGTTTCCTGCGATTAAGAATTCCTCATATCAGTGAGGTCATATGAGTACAGAATTTCTTTAAGTAGCAGTGCAGCAGAGTTGTAAGACCACAGTTTCATAACCAGACAGCTTAGGTTCTATTCTTAACTTTGCAGCATTGATGCTGCATGACCAGGATCCTGCTATCCCAAACCAGCAGCACTGATATCACCCGGGAGCCCGTTAGAAATGCAGACTCTCAGCCTAAGCCCAGACCCACTGAATCAGAAGTTGCCTCTTAAGAACCTTGAATGATTCATAAGTACATATGAAGTAGTTGCTGGATGTGTTTCCCTGTTCCCCACTTAGGGCTGAAAACTTATTTTCCTAGTGGCTGCGCATGCTGCCCTTCTCTGGAAAATGCCCTTGGCTGGAGAGAGCTGCTTCACCATGGTCATGTCCCCTTTTCCAAGGGCAGCCTTCATCGATGACTGGTCAGTTTGGAAGTCATGGTCCCCTTACCCTACTTGAAACCACTCTGCTTCAGAGTTCCCCATGGTCTTGAAAAAGGCTATTGCTAAGACTTCATTTTTCCAAGTTCTCTTTCTGCTCGATGCTACTTTCTTCTCTTCTCTTTTACAGGTTTTTGTCCTGAGAGTACTTATAAACTTTCTATATACCAAACTCCACTCTGGATCTGCTTTCTGAAGAACCCAGCCTGTAACAATCTTGACATTTGAAATGCTTGAACTTTGGCCATGTAAATTAATCTCTGGCTCTTCAGTTTTCTAATTTGTAAAATGGGGATAATAACAGTATCTTTCTCATGGTGTGCTATGAGGATTAAATTGCCTAATATTTGTAAAGCACTTATAGCAGTGACTGGCTTGTGAAATGTTAGATAAGTGTTAGTCACCACCATAGAGAGGGCCTGTGAATAAACAGTTAATATCTGTCATGTTCATATTCCTTGTTCAAAAAAACCCACTACCACTAATATGTAAAAATTAGGTTCTATTGGGGAATAATCTATTTACTTACATATTAGTCACTTTGCAAGGGCTGATGAGAAGGAAGTGTAGAAACACATACACTAACATGTTATCTGATTAGGATCAAGAATATCAAGCTGATAAAAGCAAGTGGGTTATACCATATTCAGAACATATACAGTCAAATTCTTATTTCCCCTTAGGGAGAAGAGTATAAAATGGAGAAGAGCTCTATGAAATGAATCAAAAAGACAGTGATATGTGGAAGCATTAGAATCAAATAATTTCAGGGGAGAAATGGATCTTATCTGCCTAGTCCAACTATTCATACAGGAGTAGATAAATCTTATTGCCAAATGTAATAGATATGTGTAAACCTTATCTTGTCTCTTTTGTCTGCAGTTTTGAGAATGGGTGTTGACTGTTCTTTCTAGAAACTAAACACATATACACACATGTATGTATACACATACACACAACATGCGTGCACATACATACATAAGCACACACACATGTTCTTGGAATTAATGCCCTTGGCTCTGGTGTTTTTCTCCAGATTTTGGCCCCACTTATGTCTCATTTTGAGTCAGCACTACCTTCCAAGTGGTACTCCTTTTCCTGAGTTTCTGCTGGGCTGTGAGGTCATATTTTTTTTTATTATGTTCAATTAGCCAACATATTGTGAGGTCATATTTTTAAGCACAATTCGCTATGACTCAAGTACCCTAACTCATGTTATGGTATAATCTAATCTTTGCCAGATTCCCCTCCACAGGTACTTTTGGGAATCATCAGAGATCTACATTGATCATCATCTGGATGTGGAATACTGCTTTAAGATCTTTATACATACCTCTGTACATTCCTTTGTGGGTCACATTGCTACTGTTAGGATTGTTCCTCCAGCTGCTCTCTCCTACTACATACCTGCAAATGGAAGGAGGGAGGCAATACCCTTCTCTCAATTCTAACCAGTGATAATAACATCTTGATGGTAACCTTTAACTAGACCTTACAGAAAGCTTGGAGATGACAGAAGTAATTTGGTTATCTATTGCTATATAACAACAGAAGTTTAAAAAAAACAACCAACACAACTTATCTGTGGATCCTTTTGCATCATGTGCTGTTAGCTGAGGCTCAATGGAGCTGGAATGTCCAATTTTACAAAACAATTTTTAATACAAAGCAATGCTCAAAATAAAGTTAGTCCCACAACTTCTAGAAACATAGAGGTAAGAGACCTAAATGTGGGCCCCAGTGTCCAAAAGCTGGATTTTAGCACCCAACTGTGGCATATGTGACAGGGGCATGGATGAGGTGGAGAGATACAACTGCATATAGATCTCCATGCAAGGGGATCTATAAACACTCTCCTCCTGAGCCCAGGAAAACTTGCTGTCTGCCTGAATTTCTCGGTAAAATTACTGCTTTGTTGAGCAGTCAAAACCACAAGTCTGTGCTAAATAATGGCTAGGAAACCTAAATGTCTACAGATCATGGAGTGTAAGAATCCCAAGTGGAGAAATTAATGTAAAGTATCTTCTGGGATGAGTGAAGCATTTGTTTTTCTTCAGCTGAAATAAATGCAAAACCATTTTTTGACATCTAAAGTGTCTAGGATATTAGGGAATTCTATAGAGGATGGGAGCATAAAGTGGACACCAATTAAAGATTACTAATTATTAGAGGTAATGATCTGCCATGGTCTCTATCATAATAGATCCACCTTATCTCTATCATAGTAGAAGCCACAAACAAAATTAGCAACCCAAGCATTTAAACAATAGACCTAAAAAAGACTGTGAAAAAACTATGCTTGAAATAGTGAATAATGGGAACAGCAGAAAAATATGCTTGAAATGAGAATTCTCTCATTTAATTATTACAAAGAAGACATACAGATAGCCAGGGCACCTGGATGGCTCAGCCTGTTAAGCATCTGACTCTTGATCTCAGCTCAGGTCTTGATCTCAGGGTTGTGAGTTCAAGCCCTGCATTTGACTCCACACTGGGTGAGGAGCCTACCAAAAAAGAAAAAAAAAAAAAAAAAAGAAGAAGACATGCAGATAACCAACAGACACATGAAAAGATGCTCAACATCATTCATCATCAGGGAACTGCAAATCAAAACCACAATGAGATATCACCTCACACGGGTCAGAATGGCTAAAATCAAAAACATAAGAAACAACAGGTGTTGGCGAGGATGTGGAGAAAAAGGATGCCCTCATGCACTGTTAGTGGGAATGCAAACTGCTGCAGGCACTGCGGAAAACACCTATGGAGTTTCCTCAAAAAATTAAAAACAGAACTACTCTATGATCTAGTAATTCCACTATTGGGTATTTACCCAAGAATGTGAAAACACTAATTCAGTAAGATCTATGCATCCCTATGTTTATTGCAGCATTATTTATAATAGCCAAATTGTGGAAGCAGCCAAAATGTCCATCAATAGATGAATGGATAAAGAAGATGTGAGATACACACACACACACAGACACACACACACACACACACTGGAATATTATTCGGCCATAAAAAGCATGAAATCTTGCCAGTTGCAACAACATGAATGGAGCTAGAGAGTATAATGCTAAGCAAAATAAGTCAGAGAAAGACAAATACCATATGATTTCACTCATATGTGGAATTTAAGAAACAAAACATCAAAAGAAAGCCAGAGTAGCCATATTTATATCAGACAAACTAAACTTTAAAACAAAGACTATAACAAGAGATGAAGGAGGGCATTATATCATAATTAAGGGGTCTACCCACCGAGAAGATCTAATAATTATAAATATTTATGTCCCCAACTTGGGAGCACTGAAATATATAAATCAATTAACAATAAACATAGAGAAACTCATTGAGAATAATACAATTACAGTAGAAGACTTCAACACCCCACTTACATCAATGGACACATCCTTTAAGCAGAAAATCAATAAGGAAACAATGGCTTTAATGACACACTGAACCAGATGGCCTTAACAGATATATTCAGAATATTTCATCCTAAAACAACAGAATAAGTGCTTTTTTTGAGTGCACACAGAACATTCTCCAGAATAGATCACATATTAGGTCACAAATCAGCCCTCAACAAGAACAAAAACACTGAGATCATACCATGCATATTTTCAGACCACAATGCTATGAAACTCGAAGTCAACCACAAGAATATATTTGCAAAGACCATAAACACAGGGAGGTTAAAGAACATCTTACTAAAGAATGAATGGGCTAACCAGGAAATTAAAGAAGAAATTAAAAAGTACATGGAAGGAAATGAAAATGAAAACACAACAGTCTAAAACTTTTGGGATATAGCAAAGGCAGTCCTAAGAGGGAAGTATACTGCAATACAGGCCTACCTCAAGGAGCAAAAACAGTCTCAAATATATAACCTAAACTTACATCTGAAGTAGCTAGGAAAAAAGAGCAAATAAAGCCTAAATCCAACAGAAGAAGGGAAATAATGAAGATTAGAGCAGAAATAAATGGTATAGAAACAAACAAACAAACAAAAAGAACAGTAAAACAAATTAATGAAACTAAAAGCTGGATCTTCTAAAGAATTAATAAAATTGATAAACCTCTAGCTGGACCTATTAAAAAGAAAAGAGAAAGGACCCAAGTAGATAAAATAATGAATGAAAGAGGCAAGACCATTACCAACACCACAGAAATACAATTATTTTTTAAGATTTTATTTATTTATTTGAGAGAGAGAGAGCACAGAGGGAGAGGGAGAGGGAGAAGCAGACTCCCTGTTGAGCAGAGAGCCTGATGCAGAGCTTGATCCCAGGACCCTGAGATCATGACTGAGCCAAAGGCAGATGCTTAACCAACTAAGTCACCCAGATGCTTCCAGAAATACAATTATAAGAGAATACTATGAAAATCATATGCCAACAAACTGGGCAATCTGGAAGAAATGGACAAATACCTAGAAACTTACAAATTACCAAAACTGAAACAGGAAGAAATAGAAAATTTGAACAGATCCATAACCAGCAAAGAAGTTGAATCAATAATCAAAAATCTCCCAACAAATAAAAGTCCTGGGCTAGGTGGCTTCCCAGGGGAATTCTACCAGACATTTAAAGAAAAGTTAATACCTATTCCTCTTAAACTATTCCAAAAAAATAGAAATGGAAGGAAAACTTCCAAACTCATTCTACATAGCCAGCATAACCTTGATTCCAAAGCCAGACAAAGACCCAACTAAAAAGGAGAATTGTGGCCAATATCCCCGATGAACATGGATGCAAAAATTCTCAATAAAATACCAGCAAATTCATTTCAACAGAACATTAAAGGAATTATTCACCATGATCAAGTGGGATTTATTTCTGGGCTTTAGATTCTGGGTTCAATATTCACAAAGCAATCAACATGATACACCACATTAACAAAAGAAAAGATAAGAACCATATGATCCTCTCAAAAGATGCAGAAAAAGCATTTGACAAATTCAGCATCCATTCTTGAAAAAACCCTCAACAAAGTAGGGATAGATGGAACATATTTCAACATCAAAAAGGCCATATACGAAAGACACCCAGCTAATAGCATCCTCAATGGGGAAAAACTGAGAGCCTTCTCCCTATGGTCAGGAAGAAGACAAGGATGTCCACTCTCACTATTACTATTTAACATAGTACTGGAGGTTAAAGGAATCAGACAATAGAAAGAAATATAAGGCATCCAAATCAGCAAGGAAGAAGTTAAGCTTTCACTATTTGCAGACCACATGATACTCTACATAGAAAACCCAAAAGACTCCACCAAAAAACTGCTAGAACTAATACGTGAATTCAGCAAAGTTGCGGGATATAAAATCAATATGCAGAAAGCATTCTTATACACCAATTCCTATACACCAATAATGAAGAAGCAGAAAAAGAAATCAACGAATTGTCCCCATTTGCAACTGCACCAAAAACAGTAAGATCCTTAGGAATAAGCCTAACTAAAGAGGTAAAAGATCTGTACTCTGAAAATTATAGAACACTTATGAAATAAATTGAGGAGGACACAAAGAAATGGGAAAGCATTCCATGCTCATGGATTGGAAGAACAAACATTGTTAAAATGTCTATACTGCCCAAAGCAATCTGCACATTTAATGCAATCCCTATCAAAACACCATCCACTTTTTTCACAGAGCTAGAACAAACAATCCTAAAATTTATATGGAACCACAAAAGACCCCAAATAGCCAAAAAAATCCTGAAAAAGAAAAACAGAACTGGAGGCATCATGATTCCAGACTTCAAGCTATATTACAAAGCTGTAGTCATCAAAACAGTATGGTACTGGCACAAAAACAGACATATAGATCAATGTAACAGAATAGAGAACCCAGAAATGGACCTTGAACTCTATGGTCAATTAATCTTCGACAAATAGGAAAGAATATCCAATCGAAAAAAGACAGTCTTTTCAACAAATGGTGTTGGGAAAACTGGACAGCCACATGCAGAAGAATGAAACTGGGCCACTTTCTTATACCATACACAAAAATAAATTCAAAATGGATGAAAGACCTAAATGTGAGACAGGAAACCATCAAAATCCTAGGGGAGAATGCAGACAGAAACCTCTTTGACCTCAGCTCTAGCAACTTCTTACTAGATACGTTTCCTGAAGCAAGGGAAACAAAGGCAAAAATAAACTATTGGGACTTTCATCAAAATAAAAGCTTCTGCTCAGTGAAGGAAACAATCAACAAAACTAAAAGGCAGCTTATAGAATGAGAGAAGATATTTACAAATGACATATCTGATAAAGGATGAGTATCCAAAATCTATAAAGAACTTATTAAATTCAACACCCCAAACATAAATAATCCAGTTAAGAAATGGGCAGAAGACATGAACAGACATTTTTCCAAAGAAGACATCCACATGGCTAACAGACACAAGATAAGGTAGATGCTCAATATCACTCATCATCAGGGAAATACAAATCAAAACCACAATGAGACACCATCTCACACCTGTCAGAATGGCAAAAATTAACAAACAAGAAACAGTTTTGGGTGAGGATTCAGTGAAACGGGAACCCTCTTTCACTGTTGGTGGGAATGCAAACTGGTGCAGCCACTCTGGGGAACAGAATGGAGCTTCCTCAAAAAGTTAAGATAGAACTACCCTATGATCCAGCTATTTCACTACTAGATATTTACCCAAAGGATACAAAAGTAGATTTGAAGGGGTACATGCACCCTGATATTTATAGCAGCATTTTCAACAATAGCCAAACTATGAAAAGAGCCCAAATGTCCAACTGATGAATGAATAAGGAAGAGGTGAGATACATATACACAATGGAATATTACTCAGCTATCAAAAGAATGAAATCTTGCCTTTTGCAATGACATGGATGCAGCTGGAGTGTATTACACTAAGTGAAATAAGTCAGTCAGAGAAAGACAAATACTGTATGATCTCACTCATATGTGGAATTTAAGAAATAAAACACATGAATGTATCGGAAGGGGGGGAGAGAAGGAGAGAGGGAAACAAGCCATAAGAGACTTTTAATGATAGGAAACAAACTGAAGGTTGATGGAGGGATGTGGGTGGGGGATGGGCTAGTAGGTGATGGGTATTTAGGAGGGCACTTGTTATGATGAGCACTGGGTGTTGTATGTAAGTGATGAATCACTGAATTTTACTCCAGAAACCAATATCACACTGTATGTTAACTAAAATTTTTTAAAAAGAAACAAAACATATGGACAAAGAAAAAAAGAGACAAACGAAAAAACAGACTTTTAACTATAGAGAACAAACTGATGGTTACCAGAGGGGAGGTGGGTCGGGCTGAAATAAGTGAAGGAGATTAAGAGTTCACTTTATCACAATGAGCTCTGAGTATTGAATAGAATTATTGAATCACTATATTATACACCTGAAACTAATATAACACTCTAAGTTAACTATACTGGAATTAAAATTAAATAAATAAAGCAGGGGATTTACAGAAAATAAAATAAAATAAAAAGTAGTATGTTAAGGGTTCTAGTGGAAATAGAGACAACATGCAAGAACAGATGGATAATGTAAGCAGAGAGAAGGAAACTCTAAGAAAGAATCAAAAGGATCTGTTAGAAATAAGAAACACTGTAACAGAAATGAGGAATGCCTTCCATAGTTTCATAAGCAGACTGGATACAGC
Organism: Mirounga angustirostris; assembly: GCF_029215605.1. Lineage (NCBI taxonomy): Eukaryota > Metazoa > Chordata > Mammalia > Carnivora > Phocidae > Mirounga > Mirounga angustirostris. The sequence continues at coordinate 126,616,976 of NW_026991709.1, forward strand.
CAAGAATCATTAAAGGTGAAGATATGGCAATAGAAAACTTTCCAAACTGAAATGCAAAGAGAAAAAATTATGAAAAAAATTGAACATGACATCCAAAAACTGTGGGACAATTTTAAGATGAAACATATGTATAATTGGAATATAAAGAGAAAATGGAACAGAATAAATATTTAAAGTGATAAATGGCTGGAAATTTTCCGAAATTAATAACAGACACTAAACATCAAGTCCAGAAAGCTCAGAGAATACCATGCAGAATAAAAACAAAACAAACAAAAAAACCCACCCTCCTACTGTGCATATCATATTCAAATTGCTGGAAACCAGAAATCTTTAAAGAAGCCAAAGCGAAGGGAAACACCTTACCTGTAGAGGAACAAGGATAAGAATTACAGTGGACATTTTGTCAGAAACCATGTAAGCAAGAAAAGAGTGGAGTAGAATAAAGTGTTGAAAGAAAAAAATTACTTATCCAGAGTTCTATATTATCCTTCAAAAGCAAAGGAGAAGTAAAGACTCTCTCAGTCAAACAAAAATTGAGGAAATTCATTGTCAGATCACCTGCACTGCAAGAAATGTCAAAATGTCTTTGGAAGAAAGAAAACCGACAGTCAGGAATTTGGATCTACATAATGGAAGGAAGAACGTCAGAGAAGGAATAAATGAAGGTGAAATAGCATGTTTTTTTTTTATTATTATTCTTAGTTGATAATAATAGATAAGTGTTTGAAATAATAACAACAACAATGGATTGAGTGACTATAATGTATGGATAAGTGAAATGAATGACAACAATGTTGTAAGAGAAAGCAGGGAGGAATTATATGTCTCAGCATTTTTACTGTCTCAAAACTCATCTCTTGCAGTGCATTACTTTGGAAAATGGACCTTTGTGACTGACTGATAAACTATTGGAATATTTTCACTTTGGAGTCTGAATTTAGTCTAAGGTTTTTCAGACACGCAATCTTTTCTAACTTTTATTTGCCGTACAAGTATCTCCACAACCTTTAAGAAAGGCCCTAATCCTAAACATTTTAAAGTGAACCTTTATTTGCTCCCTTTTCCATAATCGTATGTCTGGAAACCAGAAGGAGTATAAAACTCTGAAACTTGAACTTAATTCTTCTCAGACTTTCTTCTGGCAAAACTGGAAATCAGGTGTGTGTGGAAGGCATCGACTGTTGGAATGTTTCAGGTGCACTAAACTAAATTGCCACCATTTTGGCTGGGTTGGTTATTAGGTAATTTTTATTATTGTGTCCAAGCTACATCTTATCACTTCTCATAAATTACCAGGAACAAATCATGTTTATTTAGTTCTCAGTGGAGTGTGGGTGCTATGCCATAGTACCCTTAAGTTACCTACATTTTAAGAGACATCTTTGAATCAAAGAAAGTGAACCCAGTTTTCTTTAGGACACATTTTAAATCCCTATATTTTTAAATTATTTATTCCAATTGTTTTCTTCACAAATCAAAAATTGTTTTTCTTTTAAAAGTTCTGTTTTCCTTTGTAGTTTTCCATAAGCAAGAATGAAATTGAAAATCTATAGTTTAACAATTTTTAATATTATGTAGTTATTATACTGACATACCAGAGAAACAACATCATAAGCAACTTGCTTTGGAATACCTGCTAAAAATATTTTTCCCATAAAAGGTATACTTTTTCTGCTGGATATTTATAAAAATAAGTAAACACATACCCTACAGTGAGACAGCCCCTTTTCATGAAAATACGAAGGATACATGCATTAGAGGTAACATAACAATGAGAAGAGGAACCCCATTCATTTCATTTTCTGGGGAGATTTGTGTAGAGTAATTGACATTTTTTAAAACATACTATTAGTAAATTGAATGTTTATTCAGTAACTTTCCAGCTTTAATTGTTCTTTCCCTATAAAATACAGTAAACAAATGCACTCCTAGAGGTTTTGACAATTGGTTCTTCATTCTGTATCCCCTAGAACTCAATTAACCATGTTTTCTACCTTATTCACATGGCACATGTATGTTCAGTTTGGAATTATTAAGAAAATAGGGTTAAATTCACCTTTTATTGGGTGGTTTGTGAAAAGTCTTGAATGGATGTGATTTCAAATTAGTCTCTGTTAATGCCAATTCCCTGGATCTAAGTGAATTTTTATTGGGTATTTAGATCTGCTTTATAATAAAGTAAACAGTGCTAGCATAGTGCTTGGTTCATGTAATTATCATTCCAACAAGGTGCACAATATATGGTAGATCTAAGGAATCTAAGGAATATAGGCTGCCTACTCCTAAAGGTCCCCCAAATGGCTATATAGACCTTTCTCAATTTACAGTGGGGTTACATCCTGACAATGGTAAGTTGAAAGTGTCATAGATTGAAAATGCATTTAATACACCTAAACTACCAAATATCTTAGCTTAGTCTAATCTGCCTTAAATGTCCCTGCACTAGACTACAATTGGGCAAAATCAACTAACACAATACTTATTTTATAATAAAGTGCTGAATATCATATGTAATTTATTGAATACTGTTCTGAAAGTGAAAAACAGAATGGTTTTAAGTATATCTGTTGTTCACCCTTGTGATCATGTGGCTGCCTGGGAGCTGCGGCTCACGGCCACTGCCCAGCATTGCAAGAGAAGATAAAATCACAAGTCTAACCATCTTCTGTTAAGAGCCATCTGTATCAGTTTGAGATTTTCACAGGAGTAGACTGAACTGTACCCTGACAATGGTGGCCCTGGGCTTTGTGTGGCACTCAGGCTGACTTGGTGGGCTTCATTCCCCAGGCACCCAGTGAGCTGGCCTTGGTTAATGAGAGGTGCTGGTGTGGGTCTGGAAGGTAGTAGGAAGGAAGAAGTCAGAGTATTCCCCTCCTTTCTTTCTGTCTCCAGCAGCTTCTCCTACTGCACCTGGGTCTCCTTCATTGCTTTAGTTCATGCTAGACAGGTCTACTGTGGTTCCAGCTTCTTCCAGGTAACCCTAGGCCCCTGGGCTCTGATAATACCACCTTCTCCCATGGCCCCTCCAGTGTAAGTGTGAGCATAGCTATCTGCCCCATGAGTGTCAAAACTTTGGGCTGGTAGCTCTCTGCAGTGGAGGCAGACCCTGAAGGAGCTGGGTGGCACATCTTCATGTTTACCAAACTCTCCGAGGGCATAATCTTGTTCTGGAAGCAGCACAACTCAGAGCAGGTTAGAGAACTCCTCTCCTCTTTTGAACAAAGCCTTTGTTATCTGCCAGACTCTACTTCTTAGATGGTGTTTCCATGTGCTCTGACAATGTTTTAGTCTTACTCTCCTTTTTAAAATGCTTTCTCTTCACCCCATCTCTCTCTAAAAGATAGCATACAGTGGAAGTAATTTCTGCTCCAAAATATCCAGTCTCTGTATTTTTATCATTTGCAATGACTGCTAGATAACTATGATTGGTATTTTGGATATTTCTTAACCTTCTAGACATACAGGGATAATCCCTTGTTTTTTTCTCATTCATGGCAATCCATTCAGTATAGGTCAACACCACTACATTGACTCTGAGAACTTTTGTTGTATTGACCAAACATAATAGGTGTTAGTTAAATATCAATTTCTTCCTCCCCTCTTTTTCTATTTTCTTTCCACTCTTTGTGTGTGTGTGTGTGTGTGTGTATACATACATTTAACAGAACATTCAAGAATGAACTGGACCCTGTGATAAATCCTACTTTGGCCTGGTGTCCACTGGCCCTAGACTGAGATCATATTCAAGCTGATGTCACATCCTCTGGGTTTACCTGAACCAGAAAAAGTGATAAAGATGAATAATCTTTATAATATAATATCAAGACAAAAGAATCATAGACAAAATGTACATATGTTAAGGTGGTGGCAGTGTTTGCACTTCAAGAAACACAGACAATGATAATTCTAGTCACTGTCAGTTTAATAAATACAATTATTTTTTTCTTCTCCATAAAATTTGCCATAAAAACTCAAGTTAAAGTTGACATGTCATTACTTTGTGAAGTTATTTTAAGAGCCCCCAGGCATGATTCACAGCTCATGTTATTCATGGATTACAAAGGGAAAGGCAGGATTGGGAGGTTGTATCTCAACTTTCAGAAATCAAATTACAAGCTATAGTATATATATATATGCCCTAGAAGAAAAATATAGACCACTTGAAGTTGAATATCAAATTAATACATATTCTGTCTCAATTCATTCTTTTACAAGGTCATGTCCAGGAAATATTTCTGATGTTATTATTTGCCTATGCCTGCCATCACCCCCATACATTTATCTGCCATTCACTCTGCCTCTAGATGTATTCTTTTTTCTGCCTTCCTAAGCCCCAAGTCCCATTGTCTTCTTGTTCTCTACAATTCTCTCTCTTATGATAAGCTCTCCATAAAAATGCCTCTCACCAGTTGACAAGCCAAAACCTAAGCATATAGAGCAGAAAAACAGAAGGACAACATCATGGTTTAATAAGCAAAGCCTTGATTATTTAACCAAGTTCAAGGCCCATATAACAAAAACACATGCATATTTATCTTTTATTCACATACCACCTCATAAAAAAAACTCCATAAAAGTCTGTAGGATGCCTATTTGAATAATAGAGTAGGAGTATGGGTTTATGTGTATATATAGACACCAAGTTTATATTTTGGGGGATATATTTAATTCTGGGAATTTGAAGAGAACTGATGTAAAATGTGTTGACCCACTCCAATTGTGCTGCCCGAGAAGCCAGAATTCTCAGGTTCAGCTGGGTAAAATTTGGAGCCCATTCAGTTGGCCTCCACAGTAGAATAATAGAAAAAAATTGATCTGGGCATTTGTGGCTGACTTTTGCCACCTGACATTTCATGCAATCAAGTGTTGAAGCTGCTGTCCCAAATGCATTCCCTACATTGATTTATTTTTCTTGTATTGTAGAGTTATGGTCTTTCTCTCATGTCTTTTTTTCAGCTGGACTGTGTGATATCTTCTTTTCAAACACGCAAGCTCTGCACTTGTGAGAATTTCAATTAATCAAGAAAACAGATCTGTAACACCCCGAGAAATTACCTGTTGAAGCAAACAGGTCACCCATGACAAACCTCCTCTGATAAGGTATCCCCACCTGCCTCAGGTTATGGCACATAGATTTTGTGTGTATGTGTGTGTGTGTGTGTGTGTGTGTGTTCTGTCCATATAGCTGTCTCCTTATGCTATTTTGTACTAGTTATACGGAAGGAGGTAATTTCAGATGTAATAATTAGAAGTATATTCAGCAGTCCCAATTTTAATCTGAATGAAAGAGAAGTATTTCAGAAACTCTAGATCTTTAGATAGCCAGAATATTAAAAATACACAATGACCCTAAATTTTATTTATTTATTTATTTATTTATTTATTTATTTATTTATTTATTTATGAGAGCAAGCATGAACGGTGGGGGGAGGGTGTGGGAGGGAGGAGGGACAGAGGGAGAGAGAGAGAGAGAATCTTAAGCAGGCTCCACACCCAGCATGGAGCCCAACACGAGGCTCAATCTCATGATCCTGAGATCATGACCTGAGTGGAAATCAAGAGTCAGACACTTAACTGACTGAGCCATCCAGGCGTCCTGGCCCTAAATTCTAATAATTTGCTTAATTAAGTCCTCATCAATTTTCTCTTAACATTAACAGACCCACTTCTGCAGGCCAGAGCTCACCAGTTTGGTCATCTTTTTCCTTAAGCTCCCAAATCAAGTCCTTTCCATACCGTGCTGAGGATTCTTGCATTAATCTGAATTCGTCTTTCTCAAACAGATTTCTATCCTGTCAACTCTAATCTCACATGAGAGAAATTTGGGGATGGGGTGAGGGAATTGTTCCATATCTTCACTGTGGTGGTGTTGGTTGCCCAATTCTATGCATTTGTCAAAACTCATAGATCTGTGCATTCAAATGAATGGATTTTACTTATATACTAAATTGTATGTCAAGAAATGTAACTTAAATAAAAGGAATGACTCTGAAAGTATGGTTGGATTCTATTTACATGAAATCTAAACCAGAAAAAACTAATCTCTAGCAAGGTTCTCAACCTTGGTCCTATTGACATTTTGAATTGGATCATTTTTTGTTGTGAACAGGGCCAGCTTCATGGGCATGCAGCCTATACAGTTGCAGAGGGTGCAGCTCTTTGAAATGGCCCCGTGCTTGGCTTAATGCTCTGCTGTTGCCCTTTGATTTTTGAACTTGTGTTTCATAGGTGAAATCTGATGGGACAATGGAATGTGTATACAGGCAGAGGAGATATAGCAGGTATCTTGGTGTGTAGGCATGAATTCAGGTCCAAAAGCATAGCAAGCAGTAAGCAATGAGAGCATGGACCAGTTGGCCTCGCTGCCTAGCACCTGAACGCATGCCGACAGTAGTCTTGGCTTTCATGGGACCTCAAAGAGGAGGCCAGAGCAAAGAGACGTGGGCAGGCCCAAAATGTTAGCAGTAATGGCAAAAATAGCAGAAGCAGTAGCAGTGGGTGACTCCAGGAGAGAGGAGGGGTTTTGCATGTAGTAGCACCAGGACTGCAATGGGAGATCAGCTTGCCTGTCCATCTCCAGAGCCCATTCTTTTTTTTTTTTTTTAAGATTTTATTTTTATTTATTTGACAGAGAGAGACACAGCAAGAGAGGGAACACAAGCAGGGGGAGTGGGAGAGGGAGAAGCAGGCTTCCCACCGAGCAGGGAGCCCGATGCAGGGCTCGATCCCAGGACCCTGGGATCGTGACCTGAGCCGAAGGCAGACGCTTAACGACTGAGCCACCCAGGTGCCCCTCCAGAGCCCATTCTTATATCATCTGCACACATGTTAATTCTCCAGCTTACACACTGGGACAGGAACAGAGGCATATGTGCAGTAAAATTTGTCAGTAAATTATTACAAAATAAAAGCACATAAAATGGGCATTGTAATATGGCATATCAGGGAATTGTTTGGCTTCAAAGAATTTAGATTCTCTGGTTTTAAAACCTGCTGCAGTATTAGGAACAAATATCCATAGGCTTTTAGAAATAGATATTAATTTATTTTTTCTAATTCCTTTAAATTTTATTTTATGTTATGTTAGTCAACATACATGACATCATTAGTTTTTGATGTAGTGTTCCATGATTCATTGTTTGTGTATAACACACAGTGCTCCATTCAATACATGCCCTCCTTAATACCCACCACCGGGCTATGCCATCTCCCCACACCCCTCCCCTCTAAAACCTTCAGTTTGTTTCTCAGAGTCCATAGTCTCTCATGGTTTGTCTCCCCCTCCGATTCCCCCTGCCCATTTTTCCCTTCCTTCTCCTAATGTCCTCCATACTATTCCTTATGTTCCACAAATAAGTGAAACCATATGATAATTGACTTTCTCTGCTTGACTTATTTCACTTAGCATAATCTCCTCCAGTCCCATCCATGTAGATGTAAAAGTTGGGTATTCATCCTTTCTGATGGCTGAGTAATATTCCATTGTATATATGGACCACATCTTCCTTATCCATTCATCTGTTGAAGGGCATCTCCGCTCATTCCACAGTTTGGCTACTGTGGACATTGCTGTTATGAACATTGGGGTGCATATGGCCCTCCTTTTCACTACATCTGTGTCTTTGGGGTAAATACCCAGGAGTGCAATTACTGGGTCATAGGGTAGCTTTATTTTTAAATTTTTGAGGTACCTCCACACTGTTTTCCAAAGTGGCTGTACCAACTTGCATTCCCACCAACAGTGTAAGAGGGTTCCCCTTTCTCCACAACCTTTCCAACATTTGTTGTTTCTTTCCCTGTCCATTTTTGCCATTCTAACTGGTGTAAGATGGTATCTCAATGTAGTTTTGATTTGAATTTCCCTGATGGCTAATGATGATGAACATTTTTTCATGTGTCTGTTAGCCATTTGTATGTCTTCTTCAGAGAAGTGTCTTTTCATGTCTTCTGCCCATTTTTTGACTTGATTATTTGTTTTTTGAGTATTCAGTTTGAGAAGTTCTTTATAGATCTTGGATACCAGCCCTTTATCTATAGTGTCATTTGCAACTATCTTCTCCCATTCTGTGGGTTGCCTCTTTGTTTAGTTGACTGTTTCCTTTGCTATGCAGAAGCTTTCTATCTTGATGAAGTCCCAAAAGTTCATTTTTGCTTTTGTTTCACTAGCTTTTGGAGATGTATCTTGAAAGAAGTTGCTGTGGGCGATGTCAAAGAGGTTACTGCCTATGTTCTCCTCTAGGATTTTGATGGAGTCCTGTCTCACACTGAGGTCTTTCATCCACTTTGAGTTTATCTTTGTGAATGGTGTTAGAGAATGGTCAAGTTTCATTCTTCTGCATGTGGCTGTCCAATTTTCCCAGCACCATTTATTGAAGAGACTGTCTTTTTTCCATTGCATGTTTTTTCCTGCTATGTCAAAGATTATTTGACCATAGAGTTGAGGGTCCATACCTGGGCTCTCTATTCTGTTCCATTGGTCTATATGTCTGTTTTTGTGCCAGTACCATGCTGTCTTGGTGATCACAGCTTTGTAATATAGCTTGAAATCGGGCAACGTGATGCCCTCAGCTTTGTTTTTCAACATTTCCTTGGTGATTTGGGGTCTTTTCTGATCCCATACAAATTTTAGCATTGTTTGTTCCAGTACTTTGAAAAATGTCATTGGAATTTTGATCAGGATGGTGTTGAAGGTATAGATTGCTCTGGGTAGCATAGACATTTTAACAATGTTTATTCTTCTGATCCATGAGCATGGAATGTTTTTCCATCTTTTTGTGTCTTCTTCAATTTCTTTCATGAGTGTTTTGTAGTTCCTAGAATATAGATCCTTTACCTCTTTGGTTAGGTTTATTCGGAGGTAACTTATGGTTTTTGGTGCTATTGTAAATGGAATCATTTCTCTAATTTCTCTTTCTATGGCTTGCATTGTTAGTGTATAAGAAAGCAACTGATTTCTGTGCATTGATTTTGTATCCTGCCACATTACTGAATTGCTGGACGAGTTCTAGTAATTTGGGGGTGGAGTTTTTGGGTTTTCCACATAAAGTATCATGTCATCTGTGAAGAGAGTTTGACTTCTTCTTTGCCAATTTGAATACCTTTTATTTCTTTTTGTTGTCTGATTGCTGTTGCTAGGACTTCTAGTACTATGTTGAACAATAGTGGTGAGAGTGGGCATCCTTGTGTTCCTGATCTTAAGGGAACGGCTCACAGCTTTTCATACCAGTGAGAATGATATTCACTATGGTTTTTCATAGATGGACTTTATGAAATTGAGGAATGTTCCCTCTATCCCTATACCCTGAAGAGTTTTAATCAGGAAAGGATGCTGTATTTTGTCAAATGCTTTTTCTGCATTAATTGAGAGGACCATATGGTTCTTCTCCCTCCTCTTATTAATGTGTTCTATCACATTGATTGACTTGTGAATGTTGAACCACCCTTGCATCCCGGAGATAAATCCCACTTGGTAGTGGTGGATGATCCTTTTAATGTATTGTTGGATCCTATTAGCTAGGATTTTGTTGAGAATTTTGGCATCCATGTTCATCAGGGATATTGGTCTGAAATCCTCCTTTTTGATGGGGTCTTTGCCTGGTTTGGGGATCAAGGTAATGCTAGCCTCATAAATGAGTCTGGAAGCTTGCCTTCTGTTTCTATTTCTTGAAACAGGTTCAGGGGAATAGGTATTATTTCTTCTTTGAATATTTGGTAGAATTCCCCCGGGAATCCATCAGGCCCTGGACTCTTGTTTTTTGGGAGGTTTTTAATCACTGCTTCAATCTCATTACTGGTTATTGGTCTATTCAGGTTGTCTATTTCTTCCTGTTTCAGTCTTGGTAGTTTATAGTTAGAGACACAGAAGGACACTATATCATTCTTAAAGGGTCTATCCAACAAGAAGATCTAACACTTGTAAATATCTATGCCCCCAACATGGGAGCAGCCAACAACATAAGCCAACTGTTTACCAAAATAGTCATATTGACAATAATACGTTAATTGTAGGAGACCTCAGTACTCCACTCTCAGCAATAGATAGATCATCTAAGCAGAAAATCAACAAAGAAACAAGAGCTTTCAATGACACACTGGACCAGATGGACCTCATAGATATATACAGAACATTCCACCCTAAAACAACAGAATACTCATTCTTCTTGAGCACACATGGAACTTTCTCCAGAAGAGACCACATACTGGGTCACAAATCAGGTATCAACCAATACCAAAAGATTGAGAGTATTCCCTGCATATTCCCAGATTACAATGCTTTAAAACTGGAACTCAATCACAAGAAAAAAAATTGGAAGAAATTCAAACACTTGAAGCTGAAGACCACTCTGCTTAAGAATGTTTGGGTCAACCAGGAAATCAAAGAACTTAAACAATTCATGGAAACCAATGAGAACGAAAACATGTTGGTCCAAAACCTATGGGATAATGCAAAGGTGGTTCTAAGGGGGAAATATATAGCCATCCAAGCCTCACTCAAAAAAATAGAAAAATCCTGAATTCACAAACTATCTTTACACCCTAAAGAACTGGATACCTAAACCACGCATTAGAAGAGAAATAATTAAGATTAGAGCAGAGATCAATGAATTAGAAACCAAAAATACAGTAGAGCAGATTGACGAAACTAGAAGCTGGTTCTTTGAAGAATTAATAAGATCGATAAACCACTGGCCAGACTTATCCAAAAGAAAAGAGAAAGGACCCAAATTAATAAAATTATGAATGAAAGGGGAGAGATCACAACTAACACCAAGGAAATAGAAACAATTATTAGAAATTATTATCAACAATTATATGCCAATAAATTAAGCAACCTAGAAGAAATGGATGCCTTCTTAGAAATTAAATTTAAGAATTGTTGCATTCAATGGAAAAGAAACTTTTTTTAGAGAGAGAGAGCATGCAAGCGTGAGCAGGGAGAGGGGCTGAAGGAGAGGGAGTGAAATCCTCAAGCAGACACCCTGCTGAGTGGGGAGCCCAACATGGGGCTCGATCCTATGACCCCAAGATCAATCAAGCTGAAATCAAGAGTTGGATGCTTAGCCAACTGAGCTACCTAGGTGCCAGGAAAACTGTTTTTATACAAAGCTTCAAATGAGCTAATTGCTAATGAGGAAACACTTTAAATTATCTTTTCTTTATAAATGAATATAAAGCAATAGTATGTATAAACAAGTATGTTGAATCATATACAAATCATGAAGCCATTTTCAGTTTCTGCAAATTACAGAAAATGTCAGAGGAAACATTAAAATGCCACTGTATAAATGTATATTTGAAATTAAATTCAGACTCAGATAAAGCTGATTTGTATAGAGTTAAATCTTTTTAGAAAAATTGTCCCATAAAAATTGCTCCTCAACAAAAAGATCTTCCTCAAAATGAAAAATTATCAAAAATTATTTGCAATTTTGCATTTGCCAAGAGCTACTGATGTCACTTTGAATTATACTGATTGCAAATTAAGTTGCTAAAAGTATAAATTTTGATGACCTAACAAATGAATATGCAGAAAAGTGAGCCAGAAAAATTGTATGTCCAACCAAGATACCACATTAATAAAACAGTATATCAGTTGTTATATAAAATTACAACACCAAAAGCATGTTTTTGCAATTTGTTACTGATGTATTGTTATTACCCCTATTATATTTGTATGTCATAAAGCCCATCTTCCTTAATGATAAAATGAAGACTTAGAGAATTTCTAAGGTCCCTTTAGCTCTTAGATTGCATGGTTCACCCATCAATAAATGACCATCAAACTCAACCCAAAACCAGCATCCTCAAATGGTGTCTCTATCTGTCTTTCTGTAAATCTGAGCCTACTATGTACATTTGTCAATACTGGGTTCATACAAATTGCAGCTAATGATTTGGCTGTTTATTCTGACAAGCAGATTGCATAGGACTAAACTATTTTTTTTTAAATACCTATTTGGAAACAGATTCATGAGAAGAACTACTTTCCATCTGAAGCATGCATTGGTCATGTTGGTGTTCCACGACACATATCCAGAGGAGAGCAATGCCTGTGTTGTCAACTGTGACTCTATTGGTGCAGACTTTGTCTGGGTTTATAAAATGAGATGGCAGGAGTCATTATGGATACCACTGGATACCACTACCAGTGACACATCCCCAACTCCAAATGAAGCCTCTTGTGTGGCTGACAGAAGTACATCTTATAACAATAACTGGTTCTTCTACCTTTGGTAGGAAGATGAGCCACATCATCAGCAGGTCAACCATGATGGACCTTTCCCTAACAACCAGGCAGTTTTAAATGGGGCTTTAGTTGGACTTGACAATTTCTCTGATTTTATTTGACATTGCCCTCCTGGAAACAGGCCTAACCAGAGACCACAATGATGAAAATTCACTAGGCCAGGTCCCCAACTTATAAGTCAACAGATTAGGAAACACTTTTTATAACACATAATAGGTAGGAGAGAACTGAAAGATGTGTATTAAAATGTTATTTTGTGATTCACCCTAAGGCAATGGTAGTATTAAGAAATTTCTTTAATTGGCACTTTATTTTTATTTTTTTGTAGAACAAAAATGGCATTAGTTTTATAGTTTCAAAAACAATAATATATATAAACTATGGGGGGAGAAGTGGCAAAAATATATGTAAATTGTAAAAAAAAATCAGTCAATACCAAAAGATTTATAGAAGAAAATTAAGCCATTGGAAACATTTTCTCCAAGAAATAATTACTATCAGTGTTTTTCTATGCATATATATTTTTACAACTCTGGGAAAATAAACTATTACATTTTAACCAGTTTTCCACTTAATATACTGTGGTTATTTTTCATGTCAATAGCTATAGATCACTATCATTATTTTTAGTGACGCATAACATTCCATTGTATGGTTATGTGCTATGGTAAATACAATATATAATAAATATTAGTATCCATATTGTTAGATTTTCATTTGCTTTCTATTTTTACTAATAAAAAAAAAGGCTTCAATGACCATCTCTGCACAAATGTCTGTATGCTCTTATTCAATTAATTCCTTAGAATAAATTTTTAGAATTAGTATCCTAAGGTCAAAGCAAACACATTTTAATTCTGACATATTTTTCCAAATTGCTTTCCAAATGGTAGTGCCCTTTATAGTCGTACCGATAAGATTCCCCCAAATCCCCATGAACACTGAGCATTATCACCTTTTAAACTTTTATCAGTCTGATAAAGGAGATTGTATCTCATGGTTGTTTCAATTTCTACTAATATTTATTTTATTATTTGTTGATAATTTATTGAATATTTATATGATTCCTAATGGGTTTTTTTTTTTTTTGCTTCCTTATTCAGTTTATCATGGTATTTATTTATTCAAACTCAGTTAGTGTAGTTTTCACAAAAGGATAGGTTTTGTTCATGGGTTATTTCATGAGTCCCTGTATTGTTTCACTCTTTCCTGCCCTCACTCTCAGCAGATAATGGAAACTCCATCCATCTGCTAGGTTTCTTCCTACAAACTAGCCTACACCTGTGCCATCTTTTCTTCTTGTATCTGGTCCAAATGGAATGGTCGTTTGAAGATCAATTCCTCACCAGTGTTCCTCCCATCCGATCCCACCTCCTCCAGGATGTCACTCCCCAACTTCGTTCCCAGTCTTTTTCCAGCAGCATTTCAACACACACAGTCATTAACATCCTTAAAAAAGAAAAGCTCTTCCCAACTTTTCATCTCTCTCTACCTACCCTCCCATTCCTCCTCTCCACAACCACCAAATTATTAAAAAAGAGCTAACTATGCTCATTCTTTCCATTTCCTTTGTGATCCAATTACTCTGCCAATTACTACAAAATCTGTATCCCAACATTCCTAACAGTGCTTGGCCTTTTGGAAGAGCTGAAAAAAATTACTGAATCACTGAATGAATCTGGCTGCCCAAGCTGGAAACATGGAAACATGTTCCTTCTACTTACCCTGTCATTCAGTTAGTCACCAAGTCTTTTTTTTTATTTTATTTTATTATGTTATGTTAGTCACCATACAATACATCATTAGTTTTTGATGTAGTGATCCACGATCCATTGTTTTCATATAACACCCAGTACTCCATGCAGTACATACCCTCCTTAATACCTATCACCGGGCTAACCAATCCCCCCTCCCCCTCCCCTCTAAAACCCTGTTTGTTTCTCCGAGTCCATAGTCTCTCATGGTTCATCTCTCCCTCCAATTCCCCCCGCCCATTTTTCCCTTCCTTCTCCTAATGTCCTCCATACTATTCCTTATGTTCCACAAATAAGTGAAACCATATGATAATTGACTTTCTCTGCTTGACTTATTTCACTTAGCATAATCTCCTCCAGTCCCATCCATGTAGATGTAAAAGTTGGGTATTCATCCTTTCTGATGGCTGAGTAATATTCCATTGTATATATGGACCACATCTTCCTTATCCATTCATCTGTTGAAGGGCATCTCGGCTCTTTCCACAGTTTGGCTATTGTGGACATTGCTGCTATGAACATTGGGGTGCATATGGCCCTTCTTTTCACTACATCTGTGTCTTTGGAGTAAATACCCAGGAGTGCAATTTCTGCATCATAGGGTAGCTTTATTTTTAAATTTTTGAGGCACCTCCACACTGTTTTCCAAAGTGGCTGTACCAACTTGCATTCCCACCAACAGTGTAAGAGGGTTCTCCTTTCTCCACAACCTTTCCAACATTTGTTGTTACTTTCCCTGTCCATTTTGGCCATTCTAACTGGTGTAAGGTGATATCTCAGTGTGGTTTTGATTTGGATTTCCCTGATGGCTAATGATGATGAACATTTTTTCATGTGTCTGTTAGCCATTTGTATGTCTTCTTCAGAGAAGCGTCTGTTCATGTCTTCTGCCCACTTTTTGACTTGATTATTTGTTTTTTGGGTGTTGAGTTTGAGAAGTTCTTTATAGATCTTGGATACCAGCCCTTTATCTGTAGTGTCATTTGCAACTATCTTCTCCCATTCTGTGGGTTGCCTCTTTGTTTTGTTGACTATCTCCTTTGCTGTGCAGAAGCTTTTTATCTTGATGAAGTCCCAAAAGTTCATTTTTGCTTTTGTTTCACTAGCTTTTGGAGATGTATCTTGAAAGAAGTTGCTGTGGGAGATGTCAAAGAGGTTACTGCCTATGTTCTCCTCTAGGATTTGGATGGAGTCCTGTCTCACACTGAGGTCTTTCATCCATTTTGAGTTTATCTTTGTGAATGGTGTTAGAGAATGGTCGAGTTTCATTCTTCTGCATGTGGCTGTCCAATTTGCCCAGCACCATTTATTGAAGAGACTGTCTTTTTTCCATTGCATGTTTTTTCCTGCTATGTCAAAGATTATTTGACCATAGAGTTGAGGGTCCATACCTGGGCCCTCTATTCTGTTCCATTGGTCTATATGTCTGTTTTTGTGCCAGTACCATGCTGTCTTGGTGATCACAGCTTTGTAATATAGCTTGAAATCGGGCAACGTGATGCCCTCAGCTTTGTTTTTCTTTTTCAATATTTCCTTGGCGATTCGGGGTCTTTTCTGATCCCATACAAATTTTAGCATTGTTTGTTCCAGCACTTTGAAAAATGTCATTGGAATTTTGATCGGGATGGCATTGAAGGTATAGATTGCTCTGGGTAGCATAGACATTTTAACAATGTTTATTCTTCTGATCCATGAGCATGGAATGTTTTTCCATCTTTTTGTGTCTTCTTCAATTTCTTTCATGAGTGTTCTGTAGTTCCTAGAGTATAGATCCTTTACCTCTTTGGTTAGGTTTTTTCCGAGGTATATTATGGTTTTGGGTGCTATTGTAAATGGAATTGTTTCTCTAATTTCTCTTTCTACAGTTGCGTTGTTAGTGTATAAGAAAGCAACTGATTTCTGTGCATTGATTTTGTATCCTGCCACATTACTGAATTGCTGGATGACTTCTAGTAATTTGGGGGTGGAGTCTTTTGGGTTTTCCACATAAAGTATCATGTCGTCTGTGAAAAGAGAGAGTTTGACTTCTTCTTCGCCAATTTGAATTCCTTTATTTCTTTTTGTTGTCTGATTGCTGTTGCTAGGACTTCTAGTACTATGTTGAACAATAGTGGCGAGAGTGGGCATCCTTGATGTGTTCCTGATCTTAAGGGAAAGGCTCTCAGCTTTTCCCCATTGAGGATGATATTCGCTGTGGGTTTTTCATAGATGGATTTTATGAGCTTGAGGAAGGTTCCCTCTATCCCTATACTCTGGAGAGTTTTAATCAGGAAATGGTGTTGTATTTTGTCAAATGCTTTTTCTGCATCAATTGAGAGGACCATATGGTTCTTCTCCCTCCTCTTATTAATGTGTTCTATCACATTGATTGACTTGCGAATGTTGAACCACCCTTGCATCCCGGGGATAAATCCCACTTGGTCGTGGTGGACGATCCTTTTAATGTATTGTTGGATCCTATTAGCTACGATTTTGTTGACGATTTTGGAATCCATATTCATCAGGGATATCGGTCTGAAATTCTCCTTTTTGATGGGGTCTTTGCCTGGTTTGGGGATTAAGGTAATGCTGGCCTCATAGAATGAGTTTGGAAGTTTTCCTTCTGTTTATATTTTTTGAAACAGCTTCAGTAGAATAGGTATTATTTCTTCTTTGAATGTTTGGTAGAATTCCCCAGGGAATCCATCAGGCCCTGGACTCTTGTTTTTTGGGAGGTTTTTGATCACTGCTTCCATCTCCTTACTGGTTATTGGCCTATTCAGGTTGTCAATTTCTTCCTGTTTCAGTCTTGGCAGCTTATAGGGTTCCAGGAAGGCCTCCATTGCATCCAGATTGCTCAGTTTATTGGCATATAGTTGTTGATGATAATTTCTAAGAATTGTTTCTATTTCCTTGGTGTTTGTCGTGATCTCTCCCCTTTCATTCATAATTTTATTAATTTGGGTCCTTTCTCTTTTCTTTTGGATAAGTCTGGCCAGTGGTTTCTCGATCGTATTAATTCTTTCAAAGAACCAACTTCTAGTTTCATTGATCTGATCTACTGTGTTTCTGTTTTCTAATTCATTGATTTCTGCTCTAATTTTAATTATTTCTCTTCTAATGCGTGGCTTAGGCGTCATTTGTTACTTTTTCTCTAGTTCTTTAAGGTGTAGAGTTAGTTGGTGAATTCGGGATTTTTCTATTTTTTTGAGTGAGGCTTGGATGGTTATGTATTTTCCCCTTAGGACCCCCTTTGCAGTATCCCATAGGTTTTGGACCGATGTGTTTTCGTTCTCATTGATTTCCATGAATTGTTTAAGTTCTTCTTTGATTTCCTGGTTGACCCAAACATTCTTGAGCAGAATGGTCTTTAGCTTCTAAGTGTTTGAATTTCTGCCAAATTTTTTCTTGTGATTGAGTTCCAGTTTTAGAGCATTGTGGTCTGAGAATATGCAGGGAATAATCTCAATCTTTTGGTATTGGTTGAGACCTGATTTGTGACCCAGTATGTGGTCTATTCTGGAGAAGTTCCATGCGTGCTCAAGAAGAATGAGTATTCTGTTGTTTTAGGATGGAATGTTCTGTATATATCTATGAGGTCCATCTGGTCCAATGTATCATTCAAAGCTCTTGTATCCTTGTTGATTTTCTACTTAGATGATCTGTCCATTGCTGAGAGTGGAGTATTGAGGTCTCCTACAATCAACATATTGTTATCAATATGACTCTTTATTTTGGTAAACAGTTGGCTTATGTAGATGGCTGCTCCCATGTTGGGGGCATAGATATTTACAAGTGTTAGATCTTCTTGTTGGATAGATCCTTTAAGAATGATAAAGTGTCCTTCTGTGTCTCTAACTACAGACTTTAGTTTAAAATCTAATTTGTCTGATATAAGAATTGCTACCCCAGCTTCCTTTTGAGGTCCGCTGGCATGGAAGATACATCTCCATCCCTTCACTTTCAGTCTGGATGTATCTTTAGGTTCAAAATGAGTCTCTTGTAGACAGCATATGGATGAGTCCTGTCTTTTTATCCATCTGCAACTCTGTGCTGTTTTATGGGAGCATTTAGGCCATTCACGTTGAGAGTGATTATTGAAAGAAAGATGTATTAACTGTCATCATGTTGCCTGTGAAGACCTTGTTTTTATAGATTGTCCCTGTAAATTTCTGTTGTATGTCACTCTTGGGGTCTTTCTCCTTTTATAGAACCCCCCCTTAATATTTCTTGCAGGGCCGGCTTAGTGGTCACATATTCTTTTGGTTTCTGCCAGTCGTGGAAGCTCTGCACCTCTCCATCCATTCTAAATGACAGCCTTGCCGGATAAAGTATTCTTGGCTGCATGTTCTTCTCATTTAGTACCCTGAATATATCTTGCCAGGCCTTTCTGGCTTGCCAGGTCTTTGTGGATAGGTCTGACGTTATTCTGATGTTCCTCCCTCTGTACTTAAGGAATCTCTTCCCCCTAACCTCCCTTAAGATGGTTTCCTTGGTTCTAAGATTTGCAAGTTTTACTATTACATTCTGAGGTGTTGGTCTGTTTTCCTTGATCTTAGGAGGGGTCCTCTCTGCCTCTAGGACTCGAATGTTTGTTTCATTCCCCAGGTTAGGGAAGTTCTCAGCTACGATATGCTCAAATACATCTTCTAGTCCTCTCTCTCTCTCCACTCCCTCCGGGATTCCAATTATTCTGACATTGGAACGCCTCATGGTATCACTTATTTCTCTGATTCTATTTTCATGGATTCTGAGTTGTTTTTCCCTGGTCTCCTCTTTTCCCCTTTTATCTATTTTATTGTCTTCCAGGTCGCTTATTCTCTCTTCTGTCTCAGTTACCCTAGCTGTTAGATTATCTAGATTGGATTGGATCTCATTGATAGCATTTTTGAGTTCTGCCAATTCCCGTTTTATTTCTGCCCTTAGAGACTCTATGTTGCCATTAATTGATTTCTCCATTCTAGCCATTGTCTTCACAATTGCTAACCTGAATTCCATCTCTGACATCTTGGTTATATCTGCATCCATTTGTAAATCTGCAGCATAAGTCATAATCTCTGAGTCTTTCCTGTTTTGGGGGCTCCTCCTCTTAGTCATTCTGTTGATGGGTGGTTGAGGGAATGTATAGAGTCCAAATTATTGACCAGAACCCAAGCAAGAGGCATCTGTTTTCTTGGGACATTAGGGTTGCTGACCTCTTGTTTTCCCAGCCTGCCTTCTGTGGGAGGGGCCTGCCGCACTGTTACTCAGGCAACCCCGTTTGGGCGGAGTTGCCCTGTGCGCCTGTGGTGGGGGATGGGCTCAGTGGGAATCAGTCTTTGGGGTTTTGTTCTCTGGTGTCTTGCCCTGGTGGCTTTCCGTGTCTCTTCCGTGAGTCAGAGCAGAAGAGACCGTTTCCAACCCTCTGCCTCAGAGCAGAGAGCCCTCAGTCTGTTCTTCAGTGAGCTCTCTGGGCCACACTGTCTCTGTTTCTGTCCGTGCTGCTATAAACTGCAGTGGCCTAGGCTGTGCGCCCCTCTGCAGCGCTCCCAGTCCTGCCTCCAGGTCGGGGCACGTCTCTGCCCTTTGTGCTTCTAAAACCGCCAGCCACTCCCAGTTCATGCGCGCACAACTCCGCCGCTTGGGGTTTCCACCCTGGGGGTTGCAATTCAACAGTGCGACCCCGGCGCACCGGGTTTCCGTCTCGGAGGCTAGAGTTCATGTGTGCATGACCGTTGCTCCGAGTTTCTGTCTGGGGGGCTGCGGTTCGTGTGCGTGCCACCCCACCAGTCTGGTTTTGCACCCCGGGGGCTGCCCTAAAGTCCTCTCCCGACGCTTCCAGTCTGCGAGTCTGTGCCAAGTCCACAGCGCGCGAGGCTGTCACTCACCGGTGGTGCAGGATCCCCACGGCCAGGCACCCTCCCGCTGCCGTTTATCCCCCAATATCTGCCCGCAGAATCATGGCTCTCTGCTTTGTACCTCAATACCAATTGCCTACGATATTCTGTTTGTAGAGTTCCAGATTTTCTTACATCTCAGGTTGGTTTCGTGGGTGCTCAGAGTGGTCTGGTAGATATCCAGCTCAATTCTGGGGACCAGTTGAAATAGGGTCCCCCACTCCTCCACCATCTTTCCCCCCTCTCAGTCACCAAGTCTTTTAGATGATACTTCCTGAAGAGTACTCGTATCTGTCACCTTCTCTTCACTCTCATTGCTATTACCTTAGTTTTAGTTTGAACTACCAGGATCCCTCACCTTGATTACTGTTATAGCTCCTTAACAAGTCTGCCCCAATTCCAGGTGTCTCAGAACACAGCAGCTAGAGTAGCCTTTCACAAAACTACTTCCCTGCTTAAAAGTGCTACTTCATAGATTCCCATAGACCCCAGGATTCCATTCAACTTTCTTATTATAGTATGTATTTCATAACTTTGCACTGCTCCCTGATCAGAATCTAAACTCATAACACACTGAATTATAATTTCCAAAACAGGTCATTGTTTCTCTTGCCTCTAGAAATTTGCACCTGCCCCTCCTTTTGCCAGCTGCACTTCCCCTCTAATCTTTCACTCTTTTTACCTAGCAAACTCCTACTTGCTATGTGAACTCACTGATTCTAGGAATCATTCACTGGTCCCCTGAGACTCAACCTGGTGCCCCATGTTTACCCCATGACAGGCCACATGCATCTGTATAACAAGGGTTATGCAGTTCCTTTATAATTATCTGTTTATTTGTTTGACTGATATTCAATGAGTTTAATTTTTGTTTTCTTCCACCAAGGCTTTCAAATACTGGCAGATCTCCCTGTCCTTTTTCCTGGTAACATCTAGGGTATACCCCATCACTTCTAATATCTTCAGGTGTTAAAGGACAGCCTTTTTTTCTGATATTAAGAAATGCAGTCCAATTCAATATCAGCATTTCCATCTTTCACCCTGTTCTCTGATTCTGCTTATGGTGCCTCCAAGAATAGGGTCAGAGAGAGATATGAGAAGAAAAGAGACAAAAATCTATTTATTTAACTGATGCTGTTTGTAACTCTCATTTGGCAGTTAAATGTTGTCAACCATATGCTGACTCTTTCACAGCACATAATGGTATATTCTTGAGTGATTTTCATGGATATGATCTCACTAACTAGACATTCACTGGTTTATAAACCTCTTCGCTCCTCAGATTCTACTCTCCAGCAGAATACCCTCAAGGTGAGGGAAGCCTGAGGGTCATCCCTCTCACATGGACCCTTTCAGGATGACTCCAGTGTGGCAGTCCTTCTGCAGAGTCTGTTTGGCCCAATAAACTTCTGTACCCTTGTCCCAACAAACTCTGGAAGTATGGGCCATTCCTATTACAACCATCTCTCTTGTTTAATGTCATTGCTGTTTCCTCCACCAGCCTCCAAGTAAGATATAGATCAGTCTCTAGGCCTATTAAAGTCCAAGGGACATATTTCTTGTACTCCTGGTGCCCCACAGCTCCAACTTGTCTTAAAGGGAGGCAGTAGGTATCTCCCTTTTCTCCCTAATGGGGAATGGAGGGGAATTACCTGGAAGTTCTCAACTATTATAAATTACTTTCAAATAAATTATTAAAAAAAAAACTACCTAGGCCTCTCTTTCATAGGCTGAATTTAAATGAGGGGTAGGAGTCAGTCACAGGATTGACTTTGCTACCTCTTAGTAATTCCTGTGGAGATGTCCCATGCCCTCTCTAGAATATATATGCATAATATTAAGGCAATAGCGAAAGTCCCATTTGACATGTTGTTATGTTTGTCTTCCCTTGAGGACTGGGTGTGTATCTTCTTCAACCTCATATTCCCAATGTCTGGCACAGAGTAGAGCTACCTACAATAAATTGTAGGGAGTGGTAAGTAATTGCTATGCATTATGAAACATTTATGATAGAGTCATAGTAATATACTTTGCTTGACAAGTAGGGAACAGCCAAGTCTACTTGAGAATGTTAGGAAAGACTCATAAATGTGAAAATTTCCTTAAAAGTATGGGTTCTCCTGGGTGCCTGGGTGGCTCAGTTGGTTGAGCGGCTGCCTTCAGCTCAGGTCATGATCCCAGGGTCCTGGGATCGAGTCCCACATTGGGCTCCCTGCTCTGCGGGAAGCCTGCTTCTCCCTCTCCCACTCCCCCTGCTTGTGTTCCCTCTCTCGCTGTGTCTCTCTCTGTCAAATAAATAAATACAATCTTAAAAAAAAAAAAAAGTATGGGTTCTCCTTGCCCCTTAACAGGGAAACTTCACTGTTATAACCTCATTGTTACTTATACCATTAGCTTCGGTCCACAGTTGCTGTTCTATTTAGATATCAGAAAAGAGAAATAACAACACAACATCTCTAAGTGTAAATTAATCTTAAAGTCAGATTTTAAACTCAACCAAACTCCAAATTTACTGGGCTTCTTTTCCGATCATAACTTGTTGGAGAGCTCAGCAGGAGTCTAGTCAGAAATTATATTTAAAGCTAAACCATTTATTCTTTTTCATTTGAGTATATATATATATTACAAAAATGTGGCCATTTGGCAATGTTCCTAATCTCTTTTAAATTAAATTAGGCTCTATGACTTTTAAACACTATTGGACAGGCTTCTTCATTGTATTACTATGTTAATTTCTGTGGAACGCTTTTATTTTACCTCCATCAGACTGTTTATTAACATTCCTCATGTTTTCCTCCAGTTCTCCCTCCTCCCCTGTTGCACAGATATTCGCAGAGCACATAATTCTAGTCCACACCAAGGAAATAATGGATCTTATAAATACTGAGAGTGAGAAGAGTCCCTAGAAGAAGGGAGAACTGGAAGAAGAAATAAAGAATACCATGGGTAGTTGAAGGCAAGCATAGAATTCCCTCCATTTCCAACAGAGTTCATTCCAGCAATTATAGTTTCTTTATTCTCAAGCAAACATGGTAAGTGCAGGATAATCTTATAAGGCATGAGATGCTGGGTGACTTTTACAGAAAGATACAACCACAGGGGTACACAATTCTAACAATAACCTTATTTATACCTACAACATCATAAATAAATTTAAGTTTAATGAAGTAGACATGTATTTGTTTATTCCACTGGTGCCATAAACAAGATATAGTTTTAGATTGGGACACATTTAACTGCTATACTCACAACATATAGAATACCCATAATTTGCTAAATGTATAATTGAATGAATAACACATACTCCCCACCAGGGTCTTCATGTTTATGAGAAATGTTTGCATCACTCAGGACTAAAATAAATAGCCTTGAAGCTAAACACTAATCCTCTTAATCATTTGGTACATACCTGTTTGGAAAGCAACCGTATAGCCAGTTATTTTAGCTGAATCTTTGCTTTCAAATCAGAGGGACTCTCTCATTATGGTGAATTTAAAGGAGGGGAGACTGGCAAGGAGGCTGTTATTTGGACACTGTGCAGTAACCTGATTTTACAATTTTTGTTTCCCTCTATTTCTCAGCATTCCCAAATAAGCAGCCTGAAACTGACTGGAACATGAGCAGTGGCTTTTTGTTCCAAAACATTTTTGTTTTTTAATTTTAGGTGAGTTAAGTTGACCTATTTACATTGATGGGGCATCTGTCACTCCAAAAATCCTGGATAAGAAAGATTGAATCAGACTATGGTAGACCAGCCAAGATTGAACTAATTTGCTATTGCTTTCGGGGGGCCAAGAAGATAAAATTTGTCCCTAGCAAGAGAGGTAATGATTTTCCCTAAAGAGAATAGTTGTTTCTCCTCTTAATAATCCTGTAATAAAGGAAAGCTCAAGGGAGGAATTTTGACAGTCTTTGGAATGGAAAGGAGAGGGAACTCCTCATTTCTCTCATCTTGACCCAGAGCCTTGAAGAATCTTAAAGCAGTTATAGTGTAGGGGGTGAGGCCAGGTACTAGAGAATTCTGTTATTGCCTGTGGTAGCCCAGGAACTACACCAATACCATGACCACAGCACAGAGAAGGGGCACTACGGGAATGCCACAAAGAAACTTGGTGGTGAACAAATTTCTAGCAAGTAGGGCAGTGGGTACGTATGTTAAGCTAAAGTTAATCAGGATACATTCAAATATGGATGATTACTCGCTATCATTAGCCAAAGACTATTTGCCTTGATATGTGAAGATTCTCTTATCTTTATTTTTTTTAAAGATTTTATTTATTTATTTGAAATAGAGGGAGAGAGCACGAGCAGGGGGGAGAGGGAGAAGGAGGCTCCCCACTGAGCAGGGAGCCCAACGTGGGGATCGATCCCTGGACCCCAGGATCATGACCTGAGCCGAATGTAGACGCTTAACTGACTAAGTCACCCAGGTGCCCCAAGATTGTCTTATCTTTATAAATAAATGTTAAGATTCCAGTTTCCATTGATTCTTTAATCCAGAAATAATAAATACCACAATCCAAAATTTTCACTGGGCTATCCCCTACTCTGGGTAACACCTTTGGTGAGACATCACTTTGATTCAAGGTTAAATTCTGTACTTATTCCAAGTGCCTCCTGCCCCTAAGAAGATTTCAATCTTTGAAATTATGTCAAAAATTCTATTTACATATATATATAGACTAGAGGAGATCCTTAAGAATGAAAAATTTAGGTAGGGAAATTTTTAATATTTTTATCCAGTAGCTGTGATGTGGCCATTAAAATTATGGTTTCAAAGAATGTAAGTGAGAAAAAAAGCAGGATAGTAAAATGAATGCCCATTAACCCTGAACCTAAATTCATCAATTATTAACATTCTGCTACATTGCTCTTATCTCTTTCTCTTTCTTTCTGTATATACATACAAAGTTTTTGATGAGTCATTTGAGAATTGAATTAATCACAGACATCATAATATTTCATCCCTAAATACCCTAAGAACAAAGACATTCTCCTATATAACCACAATATGGTGTTCACATTCAGAAAATTTAAACCCGATACAATATTATTACCTAATATTCAGTCTGTATTCAAATCTCCCTAATTGTCCTGGTAATGTCCTTTATGGTTGTTGTTGGGTTATTTATTTATTTTTGATCCAGGATCCAATCAAGGATTATGTAATGTTTTCAGTTGCCATGTCTCTTCAGTCTCCTTTAATTCAGAACATTTCCCTAGCCTTTTTCTGTCTTTCAATATCTTGACATTTTTTAAGAGTCCAGGCAGGTTGTTTGGCAAAATGTATCTTAAATTAGATTTTTCTGGTTGTATCCTCATGATTAGACTCAGGTTGAACATTTTCAGGAATAATCAGAAGTAATGTGATGCCCTGAATGCATTTGCAAGGCTATTCACAGGCTGGCCCTGCCCATCTCTCTGGTCCCATAATTTGCTGCTCTCTCTGTGATCTTTCAAGTTCCAGCCAACAAACCTCTTGTAGTTCCCTCATTCACTTGGATTATTGGCATATTTCTTTTTTTTTTTTTTTTAAGATTTTATTTATTTATTTGAGGGAGAGAGAGCTCATGAGAGGGGGGAGGGTCAGAGGAAGAAGCAGACTCCCTGTCGAGCAGGAAGCCTGATGCGGGACTCGATCCCGGGACTCCAGGATCATGACCTGAGCCGAAGGCAGTCGCTTAACCAACTGAGCCACCCAGGCGCCCCGGCATATATATTTCTGATCTAAACTTAAATAACCATGACCCTTCCTTAACCCCTTGGAGTGGGCCAGCTCACCTATGTACTTGTGTAATTATCTTTCCTTTTAGACCATTGGCTTTCAAAGTGTGGTCCTCAGACCCCTGGAATCTTGGGACCATTTTATGGGGTTTACAAGGTCAAAGCTATTTTCATGATAATATTTAAGATGTTATTTACTTTTTTTATTGTACTGACATTTGTACTGATGGTACAAAAGCTATGGTGGGAAGCTGCTTGTGCAAACAGTAGCATTGGTCATTGTATTCTTTACCCATCCACTCATAGAAAAAAAAACAAAAACGTGAGTTTTACTTGAGAATGTCCTTGATTAAGCAGTAAAAATGACTAACTTTATTAAATCATGAGCCTTGAGCATGTCTATTTATTATTATGCATGGCAAAATGGGAAGTGTGCAATAGCATCTCTGTTGCACAATGAAGTACAATGGTCATCTCAAGAAAAAGCATTTCGGTGACTGGATTGTGAGCTGAGCTGCACCCTGTTTTCATGGAGCACCATTTTTACTTGAAAGAACAACAGGCAGTTAAACTATGGTTACTTAGACCTGAGTATTTGACAGACATTTTCTCAATAAATGAACAAAGTGAGACTGTCACTTCAAGAAAAACAACTCACAGTATGTGTTGTCAATGGTAAAATTTGAACACTCAAATAAAAATGAGAATTCTGGAAAAATTGTATTTGTCACAAGTTTGACTGCCTCCCAGTACTTAGACTTTTCTGATGTGATCAGTGCTGATATTAATGAATGTGATTTTTATAGATTGTATAGTGAAATGTGTCAACATTTGAAAGAGTGGTAAAACTCAGTGAATCAATGTTTTCCAAATGAACAATGCATGTTATTAGATATGCAAGATTCACTGAAAGTGCAAGATAGACTAATTAATTTTAGTATATGAAGTATTTATTTCATATATTGATATATGAATTTATCATCATTGATATGGTTTAAGATTCCACATTATAGCTAACCTTTAAGAAATTACCACTTGTTGAATTTTGGTATAGTAGCAAAGAAGAATTTTCACAATTATCTGAAAAGACTTTTAAGATACTTCTCTCTTTTCCAATTGCATATCTGGGTGAGGCCAGATTTTCCATATATACTTCAACCAAAACAACATATTGCAACAGACTAAAAACAGAAGCAGAGATGAGAGTCCAGCTGTCTTTTATAAAGACACTAAAGACAGTAGCAAAATTGTAAAACAATGCTATTCATTAATATTTTTGTTTCAGAAAAGATAATTATCTTTTCATAGTAATACATTATTTATGTTCACATGTAACAGGTTCATTATGTTATTTTTATTTTATTTTATTTTTATTATTTTCTCTTCATGATAAGTGTACTCGTTAATCCCCATCAACTATTTCACCCATTTCCCCACACATCTCCCCTCTGGTAACCCTCAGTTTGTTCTCTATAGTTAAGTCTGTTTCTTGTATGTCTCTCTCTCTCTCTTTTTTTACCCCTTGCTCATTTGTTTTGTTTCTTAAAACATCCCATGCTCATGGATTGGAAGAACAAATATTATTAAAATATCTATATTACCCAAAGCAACTTACACATTTAATGCAACCTCTATCAAAATACCAACAGCATTCTTCAGAGAGCTAGAACAAACAATCCTAAAATTTATATGGAACCACAAAAGACCCCCAAATAGCCAAAGTAACCTTGAAAAAGAAAAGCAAAGCTGGAGGCATCATGGTTCTAGATTTCAAGTTATATTACAAAGCTATA
This sequence comes from Mirounga angustirostris, assembly GCF_029215605.1. Taxonomy (NCBI): domain Eukaryota; kingdom Metazoa; phylum Chordata; class Mammalia; order Carnivora; family Phocidae; genus Mirounga; species Mirounga angustirostris. The sequence goes on from NW_026991709.1 coordinate 126,644,352, forward strand.
GTAATCAAGTACCAGCATTTGGGACTGGCAAAAGAATAGACACATAGATCAATAGAACAGAATAGAAAACCCAGAAATGAACCCACAACTATATGGTCAATTAATCTCCAACAAAGAAGGAAAGAATAGCCAATGGAAAAAAGTCTCTTCAACAAATGGTGTTGGGAAAACTGGACAGCTACATGCAAAAGAATGAAACTGGACCACTTTCTTATACCATACACAAAAATAAATTCAAAATGGAAGAAAGACCTAAATGTGAGACAGGAAACTATCAAAATCCTAGAGGAGAACACAGACAGTAACCTCTTTGACATTGGCCATAGCAACATCTTTATAAATGTTTCCTGAGGAAAGGGAAACAAAGGCAAAAATAAAATATTGGGACTTGATCAAAATAAAAAGCTTCTGCATAGTGAAGGAAACAATCAACAAAACTAAAAAGCAACCTACAGAATGAGAAAAGATATTTGCAAATGACAAATCTGATAAAGGATTAGTATCCAAAATATATAAAGAACTTATAAAACTCAACACCCCCAAAACAAATAATCCAATTAAGAATGGGCAGAAGATCTGGTGCCTGGGTGGCTCAGTCAGTTAAGCATCTGACTCTTGATTTCGGCTCAGGTCATGATCTCAGGTCATGAGATAGAGCCCTGCATGGGGGCTCCATGCTCGACATGGAGCCTGCTTGAGATTCTCTCTCTGCCTCTCCTTCTGCCTCCCCCCAACTCTCTCAAAAAAGTGGGGGGGCAGAAGACATGAATAAACATTTTTCCAAAGAAGATATACAGATGACAAACAGACACATGAAAAGATGCTCAATATCTCTCATATCAAGGAAATGCAAATCAAAACTAAAATGAGATATCACCTCACACCTGTCAGAATGGCCAGGGATGCCTGGGTGACTCTGTTGGTTAAGCAGCTGCCTTCAGCTCAGGTCATGATCTCAGGGTCCTGAGATTGAGTCCCACATTGGGCTCCTTGCTCAGTGGGGAGCCTGCTTCTCTCTCTGCCTGCCACTCCCCCCTGCTTGTGCTCTCTCTCTGACAAATAAATAAATAAAATCTTAAAAAAAAAAAAAAAAGAATGGCCAAAATTAACAACACAAGAAATAACAGGGGTTGGCGAGGATGTGGAGAAGGTGGAATCCTCTTAGACTGTTGGTGGGAATGCAAACTGGTGCAGCCATTGTGGAAAACAGTATGGAGGTTCCTCAAAAAGTTAAAAATAGAACCACCCTGTGATCCAACAATTGCACTACTAGGTATTTACCCAAAGAATACAAAAATACTAATTCAAAGGAATACATGCACCCTGGTGTTTATAGCAGCATTATCAACAATAGTCAAATTATAGAAAAAGCCCAGGTGTCCATCGACTTGTGAATGGATAAAGAAGATGGATAAAAAAGATATAGATAGATAGATAGATAGATAGATAGATATAAAATGCAATATTACTCAGTCATAAAAAAAGAATGAAATCTTGCCATTTGCAATGATGTGGATGGAGCTAGACAGTATTATGCTAAACAAAGTAAGTCAATCAGAGAAAGACAAATATCATATGATTTCACTCATATGTGGTATTTAAGAAACAAAACAAATGATCATGGGGAAAAAAGAGAGAGGCAAACCATAAAACAGACTCTTAACTATAGAGAACAAACTGATGGTTACCACGGGGTGGGGGGGATGGGTTAAATAGGGGATGGTGATTAAGGACTGCATGTTATGATGATCCCTGGGTGTTGTATATAAGTATTGAATCACTAAATTGTACACCTGAAACTAATATTAGACTATGTGTTAACTAACTGGAATTGAAATAAAAACTTTTAAAAAAAGAAAAAGAAAAGATGCATGGTATGACTTTGATTTTTCTGAATTTGTGGAGACTTTTCTTGTGGCCTAATATGTGATCTGTTCTGGAGAATGTCCTGTGTGCACTTGAAAAGAATGTGTATTCTGCTGTTTTAGGATGGAATGTTCTGAATATGTCTGTTAAATCCATCTGGTCCAGTGTGTTATTCAAAGACACTGTTTCCTTGTTAATTTTCTGTTTGGATGATCTGTCCATTGATGTAAGTGGGGTGTTAAAGTTCCCTACTATTATTGTATTACTATCAATTATTTCCATTACATTTGTTATTAACTGTTTTATATATTTGGATGCTCCCATGTTGGGTGAACAAATATTTACAATTCTTATATCATGTTGTTGCATTGCCCCATTTATTATTATATAATGCCCTTCTTTGTCTTTTGTGTTTTTTTAAGATTTACTTATTTATTTGAAAGAGAGAATGTGAGTGGGGGGAGGGGCTGAAGGAGAGGGAGAATCCCCAAGCAGACTCCCCACTGAGCATGTAGCCCAAAGTGGGGCTCAATCCCAGGACCCTGAGATCATGACCTGAGCTGAAATTAAGAGTCAATGCTTAACGGACTGAGCCACCCAGGTGCCCACTTTGTCTCTTGTTACAGTCTTTTTTTTAAAAGTCTAATTTGTCTGATATAAGTACTGCTACCCTAGTTTTCTTTTGACATCCATTTGCATGATACATTTTTCTCCATCCCCTCACTTTCAATCTGCATGTGTCTTTCAGTCTGAAATAAGTCTCTTATAGGCAGCATATGGATGAGTCCACTCCTTCACTCTGTGTCTTTTGATTAGAACATTTAGTCCAATTACATTCGGTGTAATTGTTGATAGATATGTATTTAGTGCCATTTTATTACTTATTTTGTGTAATTTCTGTAGATTTTCTCTGATCCTTTCTTCTCTTGCTCTGTTTCATGGTTTGTTGGCTTTCATTAGTGATACACTTGGATGCCTTTCTGTTTATTCTTTGCATATCTATTACTGGTTTTTGATTTGTGGTTACCATTAGGTTTGTATATAACATCTTCTGCATATAGCATTCTACTTAAATTGATGATCACTTAAGTTTAAACCCTTCTCTCCTCTCCACATTTTAGGTATATGGTGTCATATTTTACATCCTTTTTTATTATGAATCCCTTGACTGATTTTTACAGAAATATATATTTTTACTGCTTTTGTGGTTTTTACTTTTTATATTCTCACTTATGTTCTTTCCTTCCACTCAAAGAGTTCCCTTTAATATTTCTTGTAGGACTGGTATAGTGGTCATGAACTCCTTCAGCTTTTGTTTGAGAAACTCTTTATCTCTCCTTCTATTCTGAATGATAACCTTGCTGGATAGAGTATTCTTGGCTGCAGATTTGTCCCTTTCAGTACTTTGAATAGATCATGCCACTTTCTTTAGGCCTGCAAAGTTTCTGCTGCAAATCCACTGATAGCCTTATGGGTTTCCCTTGTATGTAACTGTCTTCTTTTCTCTTGCTGCTTTTAATTTTTTTTTTTCTTTATAGCTACTTTTTGCCATTTTAATTACTATGTTTCTTGATGTGGATCTCCTTGAGTTGAATTTGGGGGGACCTCCTGAATATGGATATCTGTTTCCTTCTGCACATTAGGGAAGTTTTCAGCTATTATTTCTTCAAATAAAGTTTCTGCCACCTTTTCTCTCTCTTCTTCTGGGATCCCCATAATGCAAATGTTATTACGCTTGATGGAATCACTGAGTTCCCTAAAACTATTCTTAATTTGTGTAATTTTCTTTCCTCTCCTTTACTCAGTTTTGTTACTTTCCATTACCCTGCCTTCCAGGTCATTAATTCATTCGTCTGCTTCATCTAACCGGCTATTTATTCCAACAAGTGTATTTTTAATTTCATCTATTATATTCTTTTTTATTTAAATTGAATTAGGCAACATACAGTACATCATTAGTTTCAGATGTAAAGTTCAGTAATTCATCAGTTGCGTATAACACCCAGTGCTCATCACATCATGTGCCCTCCTTACATTTATTGTATTCTTGATCTCTGATTGTTTTTTTATGTCTTTATTGTTTTTTATTATTTTTTTATGTCCTCTACTCTTTTGTCAAGTCCAGTGAGTATCTTTATGATCATTACTTTAAATTCTCTATCAGGCATATTACTTATTTCTATTTGGCTTTGGTCTCTTGCTATAGTTTGGTCCTCTTCTTTCATTTGGGAGATATTTCTGTTTCCTTATTTTGTCTGACTTCCTGTGTCTGTTTCTGTGTGCTATCAAAGTCAGCTACTTCTCCTGCTCTTAACAATAATAGCCTTATGAAGAAGAGGTCCTGCAGTGCCCTGCAGTGCAGTGTCCCCTGTTCCCCAGGGCCTGGCACTTTATGAAGTGTCTCATATGTGTGTTGCATGTGCTTTGCTGTTGAGTCTTGGCCAATCCTTCAGTCCAGTTGTCTGCAGAGACTCTCTTTGCCTATTGTGGGTAGTGTTTGGTCCCCAGGAGGGGTGGGGGAGGGGCCCACGGTGCTGGAGTAAGTTGTGGGGGAGGGGGAAGTGGCACGTGGTGTAAGCAAGTTAGGTAAGGCATGCCATACTGGTTCCCACAGGTGGCCATTGTTTATAATGGGGGGCATGGGAAGGAAATGGTACCTGCAAGCTCCTTGTTCCTGGAATCCCCATGATCCCTGTCTCTGTGGGCATGCTCTGAAATGAGCAAATCACCCTTCCTCCCATCTGCCCCCCCCCCCCCGCCCGCCACATATTTTTCAGACTTCTGGTTCTAGGCTGTATCTGCACAGGCTGCGTGTTCTGCTCCTTCTTTAAGGTTGGGGACTCTGCTTCTTAATGCCCTCCAGGCTCTCCCAGAGTGTAGCCCAGTGATCTTTAAAATTCCAGGCTTTAAGTCCCACTGATTGTAAGAACTCATACAATTTGGCCCCTCTTGCTTTCAAAGCAAATGTTATGGGGATTCATCCTCCCCATTTGTGGGCTTCCCAGTGTGAAAATCTCTTTTCCACCCTTCTCCACACAATTGGCTCCCTCCCCACCATAGACAGCCACAGTCTGTTTTGCTCCCAGACCTCATCTTCACCCTTCCTACTTTCTTTGATGTGGCCTCCTCTCTACCTTTAGCTGTAGAGTTTATCTGCCAATCTTTGGATGTTTCCTGGGTTATTTATACTGATGTGAGCACTATCTAGTTGTATGTGTGGGACAGGGTGAGCTTAGTGTCCTCCTACTCCATCATCTTCCTAGCAGACCTCCTACTATGTTATTTTTATTTTTTAAGATTTTATTTATTTGAGAGAGACAGAGAGAGCACAAGCAAGGGGAGCAGCAGGCAGAGTGAGAAGCAGGCTCCCCGCTGAGCAGGGAGCCTGATGCAGGACTCAATCCCAGGACCCTGGGATCATAACCTGAGCTGAAGGCAGACACTTAACTGACTGGGCCACCTAGGTGTCCCCATTATGTTATTTTTAAATGAATTAATAAATATGTTTAAAGTTTCCTAGTGTTAATCTCTAATACAATAAACATTGACAGCTATCACCCACATAATTAGAAGCCCTTTGTGGTCCTTAGATTTAGAGTGCTACAGGGTCCTGAGACCAAAGTTTGTAATGTGTTGTTCTAGAATATAAGCCCAGTGGAGGCAGAGGCTACATCTTTCTTGATCACTGCCATATCCTACATGGGAGATATTTTAAAAATGGCTATCGGGGCACCTGGGTGGTTCAATCAGCTAAGCGTCTGACTTCCTCTCAGGTCATGATCTTGGGGTCCTGGGATCAAGTCCCACATTGGGCTCCCTGTTCAGCAGGGAGTCTGCTTGTCCCTCTGCCCCTCCCCCTACTTGTGCTCTCTCTCACACACACACACACACTCTCTCTCTCGCTCTCTCACTCAAATTAATAAAATCTTAAAAAAAAAAAAGGCTGTTAATATTTGCTGAAAATGTGATCACATGTCTGTCTAGATAAATGAATGACACTCAAAATGGACCTTGCAAGGCATTCCAGACAGAGGGAACAATCTGATAAAAAGGACCAGAAATAAGAAAATAAGGATTTAAGGAGAATAGTGAGAAACTAACTGTGTAGAGCAGACTAACACAGTGGATAAAAACTTAGGCTTTGGACATAAAAAATCCTGAGTTCAAATACTGACTCCAATCCATATTAGCTAAGTTGCATTGGGCAGATCAACCATTCTCAGCTTCAGCTTATTAGTTGTGTGTACTAGGCCAAGTTATTATCCCTCTGTGCCTCTGTTTCCTTACCTTTAAAGTGAAGATAATAACAGCATCTACTTCCTACATTTGTGCTGATAGCAGTAAAGTGCTCAGAGTTGTACTTCCCAACATAGAAGTCCTTTACCACATATGGCCAATAAGTGGTTGGTATGTGGCTAGTGCCTGGAAAACAAATTTATTTTATTTTATTTTAATTGATTGATATTGAAATTAAAATTTTTAAATTGAAGCAGTTTTATCAATATGGATGAGAGTAGAAAAAGAAATGATTTTTGGTATGTGATTCAGATATTAGAAATCTTTTTTTTTTTAAAGATTTTATTTATTTATTTATTTGACAGAGAGAAACACAGCAAGAGAGGGAGGGGGTGGGAGAGGGAGAAGCAGGTTCCCTACGGAGCAGGGAGCCCAATGTGGGGCTCGATTCCAGGACCCCGGGACCATGACCTGAGCCGAAGGCAGACTCTTAACAACTGAGCCACCAAGGCACCCCTAGAAATCTTTTAAGTATGTTTAGAACAACTTGGGTATGTGAAACTAATTTTTCCACTGTTCTTTTTATGAAATCTAAATACAGTTCAATTACTTTCAATGAAAATTTAGTGTCCAAATTGAGACATGCTATAGGTGTAAAATACACAGTGAATTTAAAAGATTTACTATCCTCCCAAGAAGAAGAAAAAATATATCATTAATAAGTCTTTGTTGATTAGAAGCCCATTGATAAAATATTTTATTGAAATAAATTTCACTTGTTTCTTTTTACTTTTTAATTTATAATCAGAAAATTTTAAATTACATAGGTGGCTCACATTATATTTCTGTTGGACAGTGGGTGAGCGCATTGTAAGCAGTGTACAAAGTGTTAGTGATCACTGTTTTATTACTTGTACTACAGAGATAACATTTACTTTACAAAATCATATCAAGAGAAAATGAGATGCGATATAAAACTCTTAGCACAGTACAGGGCACATAATTAGGGCTCAGTAAATGCACTTGTCATCTGTAAGTGGCAAGGGCATCATGTATTCTGGGAAGATAGACCTGGAAAGTGAGGTGGGGGTTGTATATTATAGAAAGTTTTGCAAATCTGGCTGAGAAGTTGGGGCTTAATTCTCTATGCAACCAAGAGCAACTGAAGCACATGAGCCACGATGTGTTTTAGAGAGATAACTCTGACATGTATCCTCAGAGGGGGGATGTGAGTTTTGGAAACAATTCTAAGCCATTCAGAGCAAAATCTGTTGAGTAAGTTGGGTGATCAAGCTGGGAAATGCTGTCTGGGGTCACAAACCAAGTCTCAGTTTGAGTGATGAGTCTGGTTTCACAGGAAGCTAGCTCATAATCCAGCTTTGTGGGCAATTCCGAAAGAGAAGTTTCACAGGCGTTTTTGGGAAGTGACAGACAGCATCATTGGCTTAAGCAGATCTCCTTCCACTGTGACTATTCCAACATATGTACATTTTTGTATGTTTACACAATCAAGCACATAAATGGTGTCATTACATTTTAGTTTGTGCACTCTAGACAAAAGGCTCTTTTGTTATAGCTTTTGTAAGACAATTTCCTGATCTCAAACCCCCTAATGAGTCCTCCAAGTCCGTCTTTTGTATAAATATGCCCATCCTTCCCTAGGAAATACCTAGGTACCAAAACAAAATCCTTTCATCAGTGCCGCCCTTAGATCCAGGCAATGGAAGCCCCCCATCCTGGGCCCCATACCTTTGAGGGTTCTGGTATGGCCCCTTTTCTGCTGCACTCTTCTCCTTCATGAGTTATCTAATGCTGCATAGAAAATCACCATAAAACTCAATGGGTTAACAGGACAATCATTTTTATCTTTCACAGTTTCTGTGGGTTTTGAGTTTGGGAGTAGCTTACCAGGGTGGTTCTGGTTCAAGGTCTCTCATGAGGTTGTGGTCAGATGTCAGCTGGGACTATAGTCATCTGAAGGCTTGGCTTGGACTAGAGGATATACTTCCAAGGTGGTTCTCTCACAGAGTTGGCAAGTTGGTTTTGGCTGCTGTAAGATCTTAGGTCCTCTCCATATGGGCTCCTTCACAAGATGGTGGCTGAGTTCTGAGAGACTGAATATACAAATGGACAATGGCTAGGTCATATATGAAAATAGAACTCTGACCCACAACTTGCAGAATCAGCCCAGGAAGTCAACCATAACCTCTGTAGTAATTAGCCCAAAATGGTCAGGGCTTGATGAATAACTGATAGCTTCCTTAATCTTTGCCTCCATTTCCAACTTAGGACTAACAGAGAAAACCAATCACATACCATGCCTTACTTCTAGTTAGCCCAACAGCTTCCCCAAGGCAATAACCTCTAATCAGGGCACACCTGAAGCCTCCCATTTTTCCATTTTTTACCTTTCCACTCCTCTACTTTCCTTTGAATCTCTGCAAAACAGAGATGGTAGCTGACTCCCTTACTACATAAGCTCTGAGTTAAGTTCCCTTTGCTTGTTCTCATTTGGGCAGTCTTTATTTCCATAGTTTTAAAAGCAAAAAGTTCTGAGAGAAAGTGTGTGTGTGTGTGTGTGTGTGTGTGTGTGAGAGAGAGAGAGAGAGAGAGAGAGAGAGAAAGTGTGAGCACAAGCAAGAGTTGGCCAGAAGCTGTGCCATTTTTATGACCTAACTTTAGAAGTCACATATTATCCCTGTACCTCTGAAACAAATAATACATTATATGTTAAAAAAAAAAAAAAAAGATAGTAGGAAGGGAAAAATGAAGGGGGGGGGTGGAAATTGGAGGGGGAGATGAACCATGAGAGACTATGGATTCTGAGAAACAGGGTTTTAGAGGGAAGGGAGGTGGGGGGGCGGGAAAGAAGTCACATATTATCATTTCTACCATTTCTAAGCAGTCACAATCACCTGCCTAGGGGAAACAGGTCTTGGTAAAAACGTGTATCACTCATATTTTAAGAAATGCATGTGGGATGGGATAAATATGTAGGTTTGGCCATATATAGAAATACAGTCTGCTACATACCCACAGGATAAGAAGTCTGTGGAGTCAGAGGACATGATTGCACAGAGCCTGCTTCCCAACTTCTAGATCTGCACTGAACAGTATGGTAGCCACCAGCAGATGTAGCAATTTAAATTTAAATTAAGGTTAAATAAAATTTAAAGTTCAACTCCTCAGTCATAGCAACCCCATTTTGAGTACTCAGTAGCCACAAGTGGCCAGTGACTACCATACTGGACAGTCCAAACATAGAATGTTTCCATCACTGCATGGGACTGATCCAATTCAAGTTCCAGGACCTCAAAAATCCATGTCCAAAAATTCCTTAGTCCATTTTCCAGGCTACAGCCTTTTTCTTGGGGTTAATCTTTCTGAGTAGACCATGTTGCTGATATGAGCACCTCAAGGCCCAATGGGGGGCCAAAAATTGACTGCTGACAAGCTATGTAAATAGATCTTAGATATCCAGGCTGGAATGTCTGCAAGCTTGGTGTTATGAACTGTGTTGTATCCCCCTCAAATTCATATGTTGAGGCCCTAACCTCCAATGTGACTGTATTTGAAGACAGGGCCCTTCAGAGGTAGTAAAGATTAAGTGAGGCCGGGGCACCTGGGTGGCTCAGGCCGTTAAGCATCTGCCTTCGGCTCAGGTCATGATCCCAAAGTCCCACGTTGGGGTCCCCGCTCCTTGGGGAGCCTGCTTCTCCCTCTCCCTCTGCCTGCCACTCCCCCCTGCTTATGCTCTCTCAGTCTCTCTCTCTCTCTCTCTTTCTCTATCTCCATCTCTATCTCTATCTCTATCTCTCCCTCTGTCAAATAAATAAATAAAATCTTTTTTAAAAAAAGATTAAGTAAGGTCATAAGGGTAGGCCTTAATCCAATAGAGCTGGTGTTCTTCGAAGTAGAGAAAGAGACAAGAGAGTTCCCACTCTCCCTGTGCCACAGAGGAAAGGCCGTGTGTGTATACAGCAAGAAGGCAGCCATCTGCAAGGCATGAACCAAATTAGCTGGCATCTAGATCTGGGACCTCCAACCTCCAGCACTATAAGAATAAATTATTTAATCCCCCAGTCTGTGGTATTTTGTTATGGCAACCCAAGGAGACTAATACACTAGTGGACAAGGTCCCTCACAAAACAGACTAGACTGGCGTGGGAAGAGGTGGGGAGGTGGGCCATAGGTTGGAAGGGAGGGTCCACTCTCCACTGGTCACCTCATTCCAGCATGGAACTTCAAGAGATCTGAAAATTATAAACTCAAATTTGGCCCTTCTGGGATGTTATGAATGCATATATGTAAATGTAGAGAGATGCAACTTATTTAACAGTTTGTTAGCATGATTTATACCTTTTAAATACTTTGATATCTGATAAGTAGGCCTCCACTGGTGCCCTTGCATTGGGCCCCACAAATGTTAGGGGTCCACAAGATTTTAGTTTTTACTCTGAGGAAGAGCAAAACATATGTGTGTGGTATATTGCATTATTATTATTGTAATGAAAACACAATTCCATACAGAAGGGTGCTATCAGGCCCAAGTTAGGGGCACAAACTGGATAGAGGACCTGCCTCGCCTCAATGCATATTTCATAGACAGAGCATTTTTCAAGACTAGGAAACTAATGTAGATATCAGCCACACACCATTTTAAGGGGATTGCTGAATTTCTTGAGAAGAAGAGCCTGCATGGAATAGGCTTGAGAATGAATATTGGAGTAGTCACTGCTGGTGCCCCCCTTTTACTGAGGGTGACTTCTGTTTCAAGTGACACCTGGAACAGCCAGCTTTTATCCACTGAAAGTTTCCTTGAAACATTTTATTTTCCACCTGGTATATCTTTAAACAAAAATGCTTGTCAGCAGCTGGCACATGAAGAAAGTCACTACCACTTTTCCATAAGTTTAAAAAATATTTTGAGCTATCCTGTGAAAGTCTCTTTTTCCAGCTCAGCGAGTTCTTTAGCTGATGAATGTTCCCAAATGCATATGGTTGCTGATGGGGGAAACCTGATTCCTGACTACACAGAAAGTGGCCCTTCTGCCTCCGTGACTTTGGGTTGAAGAGCAAACAATGTCCTTGGCCAGGGCCACCGAGGGCCTTTCTATATCTTAGAAAAGATGCTTTGGGCACTCCTTGTTCAATTACTTGTGGCTGTATTCCCCTGACCTTCAGGGTCTTTGTGGAGTATTACAATGTGAGCCAACATTGTAAATGCTGTAGTATTACCCAGACGTCTAGATAAGGTGGCAGACTTAGCACATGTTAGCAAACCCTACCCCAAATTCTGCTCCAAATATACAGAAAGCATATGTTGTAGACAACACTAAGAAACAAAGATGACCAAATGTGGTCTGAAACAAAGCTAGACTTGTTGTTTACCTGGGAGATTCATGTTGCCTCATTCAGGTGTGAGTTCAGCAGGTCTCTCTATTAGAAGTCGAAAGAACTTGGCCCATGGGGCAGAGTGTAAATTCTTTCCTTTCCTGTCTCTGATTTACAGAAGTCTGGATTCAAACAAGTCCAGGATTGGTTGCCTAAGCTTCCAGTGGCCCTGGGGTCATTCAGTGAGGGGCCTGAACTGAACATTCTCAACAAGATTTCACTTTAATATGCATACAAACAAGAAAGGGAAATTCCCAGGAACCAGAAGCAAAGAAGACTTTAAATAGTGCAGTAGGTGGGAGTTGAAACTATGAAGCCTTCATGATGTGAGTCTTAAATACACCTGAAGTGAAGAGGTTTTTAATGATTGGGCAGGAAGCAGAGTCAGAGGCTGGGAGCCAGAACAGGTCTCTAACCCTCTATGGTCTGGGATTGGAAAGCTACACCTGGAAGCAAGCTTCCTGCCCCAGCCCTGGGTGAGAATATCACTAGTGAAAAATAGAAATTTAGGACTGAGCAAGGTTGTCCAGGACCTACCTGATGAATGCCTTGAACCTGGCAGAAATAGCCACAAATCTGCCCCCTGGGCTTCCAAACCTGCCCCCAGGATTCTCAAGAAAGATGATCATGCTCTCCATAGTCTCTCAAATGGTGATAAATACTGTGTTTAGTGGCTTTCATGGGGTGGGGCAGTAGAGAAGGAGGGCTTCAAATATGCAGTGTGAGAGGCCTTCTAGAGCTCATATTTTATTAATTTATTATATATTGGTTCATTTATTAATCACACTGTGTGCCAGGCTCTTTACCATTTGTCACCTGAATCTTCCCAACAACCACATTCCACAGCATATCCTTAACCCGGGCAGAGCAGCCTTCTTAGCTGGCACTATTTTTCAGAAAGTTGGATAAAGTCCCAGTCTTCTCACATGCATAAAATTCTACCACCTAAGATCCATTCTTTGGAGTCTTGGCACCTTTTCCATTTCCACATACACACACACCTCCATACTAGATTACAAACACTAGACAATCTAGTACAATGGAAAGAGCTCTGACATGGCAGCCCTGTGACCTGGGTTCTGGTCTGGACACCACTGCCCTATGAGATTTCGGTCAGGCTACACAGCTAGGATGGTTTTTAGCACATAGTAGGTGGTAAATGAATGATAGTGAATAATTTTCATTATTATTATGCATTCCTGACCAAGGGCTCAACATCTCCATATATCATATCATGGCCCTTACCAACATGTCATAAAAGCAACTAGAACCCTGTTGCATTTCATAGTGAGGTGTGTAGACACAGTCCTTCACCAAAACAAGCCCAGTCTTATTCAAGGTGAATCTCAGAGCATAGAGGATGTCAAAATGATTTTATAGTTCCCCTTTTGTAGTGAGGTCTGCTCACATGAAGCCTTGCCTTCCCTCCCTTCTTCCTTTTCCACTGCTCTTGACCAGGGTACCTACTTTGGTCTCCATGGTTGCCATGCTGGCAAATCTTCTTTCCCACAGCTTTAAATTCTTTAGAGTAGAACCACAATAAGAAAGACAATACTGGCTCCCTCTTGCCAATATTGACTACTTCTCACAGCCTAACTTTGATATTACTTTATGCTTAAAGTTCCCCTCTCCACCAGAAGGAAGGATTGAGTAAAACATCAAAGGTCCAGGGACAGAGAAACTTGTCCCACCATGCAAATATTCTACCATAAATCTATAGTCATTTTGGAAAGAAACATTCCATGTTGATTTCTATAATTTGGACACAACTCCGCTGTACACCTTGATAGTGTAAGGGGCTCCTAATAACCATAAGTTTTATACAAAATGAAGCCTTGACAATGACACCTAATATTCTGCCTTCTTAGAATTTAGGATGGAGTGTGATTTGAAAGGCCCAGGCAGAATTATTAAAAAAAAAATTCTGAGTATTACTTCAAAAGTCCTCCTAGTAGATGCTAACACCTGCTTGACCTGAATCCTGATAATACCACTTCTCTCACTGAAAACAACTTTTGGAAGGAAAAGCTGATCCAGAATTTCCTGTTTTGCCTTCTCCTGGGCCTCTAACTATTCAAGACCTTGTTTGCCCTCAGAGCAAATGAAGGCAACCAGATCACCATAACTGACAATGTTCAGCAGGCTTCCAACTTCACTGGAAATCATGTAATCAACTACCAGGCCATGAGGACTTTCTCTGAGGCACTTCTCAAAGAAACATTAAAGCAAACAAGGGAGGGAGGAGAGAAGCCAGGGATAAAGTTGGGACCTGAGTTGGAGGGAAGAAATAGAACCATTATTAGGTGGCAGGCAGATGTAGAGGCTAGAAGAAGAAAGTTCTTCAAAGCTCTCCTTTAAAATGAGAGGTTGGTGTGGGGAACACACAAGTAGCAAACTTTAAACAGGTGAATTGCATGGGGCTCGGGATAGAGCACCAGGCTGAGTCCAGCTCTGGCACTTAGCTAGGAGACCTCTGGAGAGCCAACTTAGTCTCACTGAGTTCCAATTGCTTCATGTGGAATGTGATTACTGTGGCTCTTTTTAACAATAAAATTGTGCAGTATTCTAACTTCCCTCTCTTCTCTCTAGACCTGGTTTAAAAATGAATGCCTAATGATACATTCACTTGAACTGAAGATGCATGATATTGCATATTATATGCACATATGAGCCTTGAACTCATTCATCAAATGATGACAAACACAGATTAAGACAACTTTAAGAAAAGGTTCAAATGTTCCTGCTGGCACTGGTGAAAGTTAGCCATCTAGATGTTCCATAGCTACCCCAAACTCAGCGTCTCCAAGAATGGAACATCTTTTCCTTTAATTCCTCCTTAAAGGCCTCCTTATTGGCTATAAAAGAGAGCCTCGTTTTCCTTTCTCCTAACCTCTACACTCATAGATGTCCAGATCCTGATAACTCCACTGCCCACTGTTTTCAGACACCTCTGAGATGGAGTGAGGGGCACTCATATCTTAGACTCTCATCTTTGCCTACCTGGACCACTGCCTGCCTTCTTGCCCTTCACCACCCACTATCCATCATCCCTGCTGCTGCCACAATAATCTCTCTGAAGTATCAATCACTTTCCAATACAAAACCATTCACTGGCTCTGTTCCATTCTTTCCTGGAGTTCCTTGTCCCACACGCCACGTCATCCGCCTCCTGGGCCCTCATCAGGCTAACTTCTACTCATCCTTTAAGACTCAGGAAGCACTTCTTTGCTGCCCACTTTGCTGCAGGCTCCACCAAGTAGCCCCACTATCCCAGTACCCCTTGCTCATCTGTAATGCTGCACTCACTGCCTTGAGTTGTAACTGTGCCTGCTTCCCTAACCAGGCTGTGGGCTTCCTGAGAACAGAGGCATGTTCCATCCTGTCACCTAGCAGAACTCCTGGTCTATAACAGCTACTTAAAAGCTTTAATTCATTCATGTTTCCTCTGAATTCAGAAATGTCATGGATCTAAAGCAGAACAAAGCCATGATCTAGCCACCTAAATCTGTTCAGTGAAGCCAAACAGAGGTGGGCTGAGATGCAAGCCCAGTGTTTCAGACACATGCCAGGGTCTTTGTTGGATATTGGTATCTGCATGTGGCAGACTCTGAGTTGGGTCAAGTTGATGCTAACAAACTGTTTGTGGCAGAGCCACTCTGACAGACATTTCTATTTCCAAGTGAACATTGTATATGGCAGATGCTACATTAAGGTAATTATTTTATACAAAATAGAATCAATTTCCCTGTATGCCTTCTCTCCAGTAAATGATTCTGCATAAAGCAAGGTTTAATGTTTTGGCCTGGCTAAGAGGCTTTTTCTGGGATGGAAAAAGAAGTGCTCCAGAAACTTTGCCAGAAATTTCCAAATATCACTGAGTCTTCAAATATTGCACTATGCAAATCAATTTTGACTGACTTCCACCTACACAGTTGACTCAATTCCTTTGCAAATCACTCCCTTCTTTAAACTTCATTTTCTCCATCTGCTAAATAAGAGGGATGGGTTATTTTAAAGATCTCTTTCCAGCTCTTAAATTAGATGATTCCAAGATTCTTATTTATTATTTCTTTCCATATGATCTCTCATTTTAAGTTAACTGGTAGCATAGAAATTTAGCAAAAAAATACATATATTAGGATATTATTCCTTGTATAAAACTGATTTGTTGTTGTATAGGATTTACCTTTTCTAAAAAAAGATTTTATTTATTTGTCAGAGAGAGAGAGCACAAGCAGAGGGAGTGGCAGTCAGAGGGAGAAGCAGGCTCCCGGATGAGCAAGGAGCCCAATGCTGGACTCAATCCCAGGACCCTGGAATCATGACCTGAGCTGAAGGCAGATGCTTAACCGACTGAGCCACCCAGGCGTCCCTAGGATTTACCTTTAAATAACAAATTTCCCTCAATCACTTAAAATAAGTCTTGATTACAAA
Organism: Mirounga angustirostris; assembly: GCF_029215605.1. NCBI lineage: Eukaryota > Metazoa > Chordata > Mammalia > Carnivora > Phocidae > Mirounga > Mirounga angustirostris. The sequence goes on from NW_026991709.1 coordinate 126,660,282, forward strand.
TACTTGCCTTGCATATCACCTGTACTAATTACACAAAGCAACATTTATCTGCAGGACTAGCTACATAATTTGTAGGAACCAATACAACACAAAAATGCTAGGTGCTTTGTTTAAAAATTAGTAAGGATTTCAAGATGGAAACAACAGAGGATTAAACCAAGGCTGGAGCTCTTCTGAGCTTGGGGTCCTGTGTGACTGCCAGGCCTGCTCATCTGTGCTGTTCTCTATACACCTCAGCTAAGCAGCAAAGATGTCTATTAGTAATAAATATGCCTAAACAATTCCTCCAACCCTGATTCACAAGCAAATCCGACAAAAAGAAATAAAGATGCACAGAAGGATATATCACTAGATTTCTGGTCACAGTCTAAGTTCCTTTATGCCCACTCAATGAAAGAGCCCTGGGCTGGAATCAGATGTGGGCGCAATGTCTGACATGACCATTGACCCGTTGATATGGTCTTCAATGATTCATTGGATTTCCAGAGCACTCAGCCTTCCCCTCTTTAAAATGAGAGGCTTTATTTTTGCCACTAGGATTCTGTGATTCACAGAATCTTTGCTTGCTTTCTGATCCAGGCCTTGTTTCCATGCCATATAACTATTTTTGAACTTTTCAATGAATTATAACATATGTAGAGAAGTGCTCATATCCTAAGTGTATAGCTTGTTGAATTTTTGCAACCTAAACACATCTATGTAACCAGCTCCCAGAACAAAAAGTAGAACATGACCAGAATCTCAAATGCTCTCCTCATGCTCCCTTCTGGTCACAACCTTTCATTCTCATAACGGTAAGCACTGTCCTGACTTTTAATAACATATATTTGGTTTGCCTCTTTTTGAACTTTAAGCAAATATAATATGTTTGTGTCTGACCTCTTTAACTCAATACTATATTTTGAAATTCTTCCACATGGCTGTAGATCATTTGTTCTCATTGAAATAGTGTTCTGTACATATACCACAGGTGAACTACCCTTCTATTGGTGATGGGCATTTGGGTAGGTTTCATTTTTGGCAGGTCATGTAAGTTCATAATTTACAAAACATTTCCATCATTCCTAATTCTCAGGAACTTTAGTAAGATTGAAAATGAGCTTACTTTCTTTGATTTTATAAACAGTGAGGCTGAAATGTCCTTGTATCGGGATTTCAAAAAACCTGGGACTCTTTATTTAATCCTAGAAGTGAACAATGAGCAGAGGATAATTTTTTTATTCTTCTTCTAGCTCAGCTTCTACTTGACACTACACAATCACAGGGGAAGCTTCCTAGCCTGCAAAAGAAGCAATTATTGTCATTGTTCAATAGCATCTGACCAAACTCTGTCTGAAGAGGACAGAAATGACTTCTGAGTATATCAAGAGGAACACTCTCCAGGGTTTGGGAAGTCTGTGATAGAACAGACCGTATCAGATCAGGGGGCAGGAGTGGGAACTGGGTGATGAAAATGGGTCACAACTGCCAGTCCTGGACAAGATAGAAGAGATGGTGGTGATAGGTGGGGTGGGGTAGGGGTGGGGATGTGCTTCTGGGAGGCAGATAAAATAGTCTCCAAGATGTGGGAATAGATCCACCCCCCCAAAAAATAGACAAAATTTAGCAATCTAGGCAGGTGGTCTATGGCTGGGCAGGTCAGCAGAAGGTAACACACAGATCATCTCTAGTAGGAACTCAGCAACAGAAGATATTAAAGCAGGCCATCCTTTCACAATCTGGACAGAAGTTGGTCTCAGGGAAAGTTAGGAGCCACTACTGACCATGGGCATAACTCCAAACCCAAAAGAACTGGCAGGAGCAAGAAAAGGCTCAGTGGGCCAGTAACTGCCACTGCAAGCAGGTTACCCAGGCAAGGGCTCAGGTGGCCTCACCACCAGAACCAGGACAGAGTAGACTCAGCAATAAGATTGAATAGTTCTGTCTTTCATGAATTCAATAAACTAGTATTGAACTCCTAGCCATTTGCCAAGCACTGTACTAGTTGATGGTGAACAAAACACACACAGAAATTACATAAATTAGGATGCTTTTATCTGCAAGTGACGGAATACCCAACTACAAGTAGCTTATACACAATATAGGTAATTAGTAATCTCAGATACAAAGTCTGGAAGTAGGCTGTCCTAAGGTTGTCTCAGTCACTCACCAAAATTAGGACCCTGGCTGAACACCTTTTCAGCTTCCCTCATGACTGCAAAAGGATGTAGTAGTCCCACATATCACACCTTCACATAATGGTGTTGAAAGTAGGAAGGAATAAAACTTGCAGGTCTTTTTTTTTTTTTAATCTGAGAGAAAAATCTTTACCTAAAGCTTCTCAGCTGAATCCCTCTGATGTCACCTCAGCCAGAGCCAGATCATGTGACCACAAGGGGAGTGGGGTGACCACAACTGTCTAGACCAATCATGATATAAGCCCTGGAACTTGATATAGGGTTCCCTGATACCTGAACATACTCAAGGTCATGTCAGCAAAAAAAAAAAAAACAGGGGATAGCTGCAGGGGACAGTCAAAAACAGTGCCACCATGACCCAACTCCTAAAACAAGGCTCCTTTCACTGTCTTGGGGCCAGGATGGGTCCCAGAGTTTGGAGGGCTCTTTTACTTAACAAAATCTTTGTGAGTACCCTCTCTGGGCAGGCAGGTATGGTGCTTCTAGCTGTGAGCTTTGGAAAGCTTCCACCGTCAAAGCACTAACCTCTTCAAGCTCTACCTAAACAGATTTCCTGTGAGGCTGGGCCCTTCTTTAATCCAGCTAGCTCTCTGTAATGGTGGCACCAAGGGGAGTGCTATGGAAATGGCAGGTGCTTTCTGTACCTCAGAAGTTCAGCATGTCCTGAATTTATGTCCTACAACTCAAGAGTTTTATGCCTTGATTCTATTTACACTTTGGGCTTATATAACCTCCTGAGAGAGTGAGTTCCATATGCTTCATACTTGCCAGGTAAGGCAACATTATTTTCAATATGTACTAATACCCCTTCCTTTAAGCTTCCAAAGGTTACCACATTTATTCATTCTTGTTTTGATTATTAGAGCCTACCCTGCAAACCTATCACAGATTGCTTGTTCTTTAGAGATATCCTCGAAGAGGAAATGGCCAGAATACTAATAGTTGGCATTTATTGAGCAATTACTGTGTGTTAGCCACCATCCTAAATATATTTATATGTATGAACTAATTAAATCCTCAAGAAATCCTATAAGGGAGGAATTTTTATGTACTTTTTTTTCAGAAGAAGTAAAAAGATATAAATTAACTTGCCCAAGATCACATAGCTAATGAGTGGAGGAACAGAGATTCAAACTCAAGGTGTCTGAATCCAGAGCTCCATATGCAAGCACTCATTATACCACCTCTCAAAAGGGAAAAGATACTCTCCTCCTTGCAAGGTTCCTGACATTTTTTTCACTCAGTGGCTTGTAGGCACTTCAGAGAACTTGCTGGGATGAAAAAAAACCCATGTATTTAATAGATGAAACCAAGCCAAGTCAAGAATCATGCACAGATCCTTTCCACTTTGTCAGCTGTTGGTCTGTCTTCTCAGAATGAGGGAGTGCCCATCCCATTACTCAGTGAAAAACATACATTTCAAATTCTCAGAGGCAGATTGTCTCCAGATCATAAAGAGGTCATCTGGGCAAAGTGGCAATTTGAGAAAAGCTATAGAAACTGCATTCCCTTTCTATAGTGGTTTTCAAATAGCTTTCCTACAAGTCCAGGGAAGACATAGCTGTCTCTCCCACACTTTTTATCATTTAATCATACACTCATTGAAGTGTACTGCCTTTTGATGTCTTGGGTGCATGTCTTGTTGCCCCAACAAAATTGTAAGTTCCTTGAGAATGGAGACATGTCTTATTCATGGGTCTAACAGCGCCTTCACCTAGAAGAAAGACTGCCATGGTGAAAGATGCTGCTTTGTATATGAGACCCATTTCTCCAATAAGACTGGCAGTTTTCTGAGAGCTTCTGTGGCATTTTCTTTGGCGTATCATTCAATTCTGGACATTGCTAGAACCTGGAGACCTTGATAAGGTGTTTATCCCAAGAACTAGAGACTAGAGAAAAATCTAACTGGTTGCTTGTGTTTATTTGGTTTTGTTTGCCGCCTTCTTATGGACTCATCAGGGGAGAACAAAGCAACCCTTTTCCCCTGCCCCCACTCCACCAGACCATTGTATTTCCAAGAATTCCAGAGTTTTCTTACCACAGGACCACCACCTGCACCCCAACACTGATGGGAAGCAAACGGTTCTTATTGAGGAGAAATGAAGCTAGGCTATCCCAGAAGGGAATGGGTGGAAGCTGGTGCTGCGAACTAGGTGAAATAGGAGGAAGGGTGACACAACCACTAGAAGGAGCTTCCCTGAGAGTAGAAACGGGAAGCTTAGGAGATTTCTGCAAATGGCAAACAAACCCAATGCTCTGGACAGAGGATGGCCAAGGTATATCCTTGCATCCAGGGCACTTGGACATGACAGATCCTTCAATCTGTGAGAAAATTCTTCTGTTAGGAAATCTCACAGAATAACAAAGAAGCAGCCAAGACGGCCTTATTCATACTTCTGGTGCCTTGTTGGCTGAGTCTAATGGGGATTGTCAACAGGATCATATACATTGGTCTCTTCAGCACTGAGACTGATAGTCTCAGTGTAGTTGGGCTTCTTACATGGCAGCTCAGGGCTCTGAGAGAGTGTTTCAAGACTCAGACAAACTGCAAGGCTTTTTATGACCTAGTCCCAAAAGTCCCAAAATATCATTTCTGCTGCATTCTATTGGTCAAGCAAGTCACCAAGGTCAGCCAATACTAATAGGAGGTGAGAATTAGACCCCACCTTTTAACGGAAGGGATAGCAAGGAATATCCAGCATATTTAATCTACTATGGTCTCTACAGCCACTATGGAAGAGACTACGGTCTCCATGATGTCAATGCAATAATTTGTAGCATAGAAGGAGATGAACACTGACAACAGGTTGTTTTCCAGCTGGTAAGCAGAAGTTTTGCTCAAATGTGTGCTTCTAAGTGGTGGTGGTGTTTTACATGATCATGTAGCCTCAAGGATAAATAAAGCACTTTGGAGTCAAGCAGGTCTGGATTCAAATGCCAGTTTTTTAAGTGATGGGTTGAGTCACCTTAAGCACTTTGTTACCAGGCCACCCCCTCCTCAAGAGAGTCCAGTATCCCTTGAACTCTAGCATAGAGATGAGAGATATCCGTCAGGTTTTGCAGCATCTTGGGAGATTTTACTGATACCATGAGGTTTATCTATTTATGAGAGAAAGGTTATAAAGTTCCCTGGGCTACCTCAAATGGATACAATTTAGCCAAAGCTTGTAGTATATTACTACAACCTTATACACTTCATCACTCTCATCTTTTAATCTGTCCCCACCTTCCATCTCAAAACACACATTCCATCAGGAATAGTGGAGAAACCATCAGATGAAATGTCTTTTTGTGAGCTCTTGGTATTTGACAATACCTAACACCTGTCCATAGTCATAGCTTTTCAGAGGAATCTGGGTTTACTGACATCTCATCACATTAAATGGACATGTGAATAACAAGATTGCCTAGGTCCATAAGGAAAGGTAAAAGCAAATACTTTATTTTTTTCCATCTTTTTAAATTTAAATTCAATTAGCCAAGATATAGTACATTAGTTTCAGATGTAGTGTTCAATAATTTATCAGTTGAGTATAACACCCAGTGCTCACCACATCACATGCCCTCCTTAATGCCCATCACCCAATTACCCCATCCCCCCACCCACCTCCCCTCCAGCAACCCTCAGCTTGTTTCCTATAGTTAAGAGTCTCTCATGGTTTGTCTCCCTCTCTGATGACTTCCCATTCCATTTTCCCTCCCTTCCCCTATGATCCTCTGCCTGTTTCTTATATTCCACATATGAGTGAAACCATATGATAATTGTCTTTCTCTGATTGACTGGTTTCGCTTAGCATAATACCATCCAGTTCCATCCATGTCGATGTAAATGGTAAGTATTCATCCTTTCTGAAGACTGAGTAATATTCCACTGTATATATATACATCTTCTTCATCCATTCATCTGTCAATGGACATCTGGGCTCTTTCCACAGTTTAGCTATTGTGGACATTGCTGCTATGAACATTGGGGTGCAGGTGCCCCTTCGGATCACTACATTTGTATCTTTGAGGTAAATACCTAGTAGTGCAATTGCTGGGTCATAGGGTAGCTCTATTTCTAACTTCTTGAGGAACCTCCATACTGTTTTCCAGAGTGGCTACACCAGCTTGCATTCCCACCAACAGTGTAAGAGCGTTCCCGTTTCTCACATCCTCGTCAACAACTGTTGTTTCCTGTCTTGTTAATTTTAGCCATTCTGACTGGTGTGAGGTGGTATCTCCTTGTGGTTTTGATTTGTATTTCCCTGATGGCAAGTGATGTGGAGCATTTTTTCATGTGTCTATTGGCCATTTGCATGTCTTCGGAGAAATGTCTGTTCATGTCTTCTGCCCATTTCTTGACTAGATTATTTGTTTTTTGGGTGTTGAGTTTGATTAAGTTCTTCATAGATCTTGGATACCAGCCCTTTATCTGATTTGCAAATATCTTCTCTCATTCCTTAGATTGCCTTTAGTTTTGTTGACTGCCTCCTTTGCTGTGCTGAAGCTTTTTATCTTGATGAAGTCCCAATAGTTCATTTTTGCTTTCGTTTCCCTTGTCTTTGGAGATGTGTCTAGCAAGAAGTTGCTGTGGCCGAGGTCAAAGAGGTTGCTGCCTCTGTTCTCCTCTAGGATTTTGATGAATTCCTGTCTCACATTTAGGTAAGGCAAATATTTAAAAGGAAATATAAGTTATGACTAATCAGTGTTTTTTTTAGTATGTGAGGGAATGAAAATGGTAGTATTGATAAAATGAGAAATATTTCTACTGCAAATGTCAGAAAATTCAGCTCACTGTGCAGTAAGCAACAGGAGGGAATATATTGGCTCTAATTACTGGATGGTTTGGGGAGAGATCTAACTGATTTCAGGTAACATTTGACCCAAAGATTCAACAATGATAACAGGATATGTTTTTTCTCTTTCCCTTCCTCTGTTCGGCACCCTTGGTGTTGGTGACACTTCTGGGAACCCTTTCCCTTATGGTCCCAATATAGTTACCAGCAGCTCCTGGGACTAAAGGTTTCCAGATTTTAATCTAGAAGGGGAGGAACTGGTGCTGTTTCTCTAAACTCCGGCAGAAAGCTTGGCTCTGAGTGGGTCTTATGTCCAATGCTAAATCAATCAATTTGGCCAGGAGAATGTATTTAGTGAATTGTTTTAGGCCTAAATCACTTGCTATACCCTGAGTCATAAGTGGGACCAACTCCTCTGGAAACATCTGGGCTGAAAGTGGGAAGGAGACTGTTCCCTAAAAAGAAATCAAGGGACTGTTACCAGTGGAGGAAATATCCTGGATGACAAGAAACACATGTCTTGAGTTTTGATTCCAGGTAAGATGGAGTAAACACATGCCAATCTTTCTCTCCCACAGAATGCAATGATAAAACTCAGATTGCATGGTATAGGTATTAAAAGTCTCTGGAAAGTAAATATCAGTAGGTAGACTGAGGAAGAATACCAGAATCAAAATAATACCAAACTGGTGGTTTTCTCATTTTCCCTCTCAGGTATCCTCTGTCCTGAACTCAGTGCTGCCTGAAATACAAAGTGAATACTGTGATGCAAACAGATAGAGATCCAAGAGAATTCCTCTAATCTGAGGGCAAGGAGCAGAAAAGAGATCTCCTAAAGCTCAGGGATAGTAGGGTAAATTCCGCAGCTATTTTCTTTCCTTTTGTTCTCTATTACTCCAGTTCCCAGGCAATCCAGTGCCAGGTGCATGACAATAAAGGAAAACCATAGGAGATAACATTCTGAGGGAGAGGAATCTTTTTTTCAATTCAGTAGAATTGCAGCTCCAAGAGGGCAGGCTAAATCCCAATGATTTCCATTCGTCCCTTCCCCCATCCTTTCAACATAATAGCATAATCAGAGAAGGGGCAGTTTCCAGACAGAGGACTGAAGAGGGGAGCCCTATGGAACCAGGAAGTACTGGGCAATAGTGGAGAGTAAGGAGCTCAGGAAGCAACCCCATACATCTGTGTATGAACTTCTGAGCTCACCCTGACCTGTGTATTCTGGATCTGGTCCTTACTAACATATCAAAGATTTTGAGAACTGAGTTAATAGAGGTTTTCCACCTAGATTCCAAACTGACCACTGAGTGGCACACCTACACAAGATAGACCCAAATGACACTACAAATGCTTTGAAAACAAAGGTGATGTTGCAACCACAGCCCACAGAAAGTAGATTGGAACTTGTAGCTTGAACCCAAGGAGGTCAAGTGTCTGCTAAGACAAAAATCTCAGTATGGTCCATTGGATTTAAACAAGACCAGAGTTTTATCATATTGAAAGTGTCCAGAATATAATATAAAATTACTTAGCATGCAAAGCACCTCAAAAACCTCACCATACATGAGGAAAGACTATCATCAGACATCAAAGACAAGATGACACAGATGTTGGAATTACTGGACAGTCCTTAAATAAAGTATTATTTAAAAGTTTGAACAAGAAATGTGAACACTCTCAAAACAAAAAAGAAAGTATCAAGAATAACAAAACAGAAATAGAACAAGTGGGAATTACAGAACCAAAAAATATAGTAACAAAATAAAACCTCATGGGATAGACTCAATACCAGAAAGGAGTGACAAAGGAAAGAGTCAGTGGTCTTGAAGATAGATCAGTAAGAATTATTCAGTCTATACAACAGTGAGAAAATAGATTGAAAAGCTTGACCTGAGTCTTGGGGACTTGTGGAACAAAAAGAAAGGAAAAAGGAAATGTCTAATAGTCATGTCATTGGAGTCCCACAAGAAGAAAAAGAGTAGGGTGCTAAAAAAATACTTAAAGAAATGATGGTTGGATATATCCTGAGTTTCTCAAAGTCATAAAAACTTTCAAGGAGTGAAGAAAACCCCAAATAGAAAAAAAACAAACCCATGCCTAGAAACATAAAAATCAGAATGTTAAAAACTAAAGACAAAGGAAATACCTGAATGCAGTGACACATTACCTGTAGGGGAACAGTGGTTCAAAGGACAACAGGTTTTTCAGCAGAAGTCTTGGAATTTGGGAGAAAGAGGCACAACAGCTGTCAAGTACCCAAAGACAAGACATATCAACACAGCAGTCTATATCCAGTGAAAATACCCATCAGAAATAAAGGTAAAGGGGCGCCTGGGTGGCTCAGTCGGTTAAGCATCTGACTTCGGCTCAGGTCATGATCCCAGGGTCCTGGGATCAAGCCCCGCATCGGGCTCTCTGCTCTGCGGAAAGCCTGCTTCTCCCTCTCCCACTCCCCCTGCTTGTGTTCCCCCTCTCTCTGTGTCTCTCTCTGTCAAATAAATAAATCTTTAAAAAAAAAAAAGAAATAAAGGTAAAATGTAGATATTCTTGGATGAAGGAAACTAAGAGAATTCCAGAATGAAAGAGGGAATATCATTATAGACCGCATAGGCATTAAAAGGATCATAAGGGAATATTATGAACAAAAATTTAACAATTGAAATGACATGGACTAATTCCTCAAAACCCACAAACTACCAAAACTCACCCAAGATGAAATAAATAGCCAGAAGAGCCCTATAACTATTAATTAACTGTTAAATATATAAGTCAAATTTGCATTTTAGACTTTCTGAAAAAGAACAAATCCATAGATTTTTTAAAAAGTCACAGAACTGGGTGCCTGGGTGGCTCAGTTGGTTAAGCGACTGCCTTCGGCTCAGGTCATGATCCTGGAGTCCCGGGATCGAGTCCCGCATCGGGCTCCCTGCTCGGCGGGGAGTCTGCTTCTCCCTCTGAGCCTCCTCCCTCTCATGCTCTCTGTCTCTCATTCTCTCTGTCTCAAATAAATAAATAAAATCTTTAAAAAAAAAAAAAAGTCACAGAACTGAACTTGCATGTTGGTGAAGGAAGAAGCTGGGTGGGACGACAATGAAATCGAGAGTAAAAACCAAGCTGGTCCAGGGTGTCCTGCAGGCTATAAAATGCAGTTTAATCAGAGTGCGATTGTTTTTTTGTTCAAATGATTTTAATTATTGGAATGCACAATTTTTTTTAATATGCAATAAAAAGTTCTAAAACCTGGAAAAAAATGTCACAGAACTGTATATCAAAGACAATAATTCAATTTTACTGTATGATAAATTTAAAAAAAAATTATAAGCCTTTGAAAAATAAATCTGTAGGCCCAGATGGTTTCAGTAGTAAATTCTATTAAACATTTTATGAAAGCATAATGGGAATTCTATATAATATCTAGAAAATAGAAGAGAGGTAATACTTCCTAGCTCATTTCATGAGGCCTGCATTACTCTGATATCAAAACCAGACAAAGACACTACAAGGGGAAGAATGAGCGAGACAGACAGACAACTATAAACCAATACCCCCTAAGAAAACAGACATAAAAATCCTCAATAAAATATTAGCAAATAGAACCCAGTTAATATATAAAAAGAATACTATACCAAAATCAAACACGATTTATTTTGAAAATGCAAGGCTGATTCAATATTTGAAAATCATTCAGAGGAGAGGGAGTAGGGGAGAAGTAGGGTAGCTAGGTGATGGGTATTAAGGAGGGCATGTGTTGTGATGAGCATTTATATGAGACTAATGAATCGTTGAACACTACATCAAAATGTAATGATGTACTATACATTGGCTAACTGAACATAATAAAAAAAGGAAAAAAATAAAATTAAAAAATGATTTTCAGGAAAAAATCAATCAGTTGATATAATCTACCATATTAAGAATATTTTTAAAACTACATGATTATTTCAAATAGATGCAGAAAAACATTTGATGAAATATACATTCATGGAAAAAATGTCATAAACTGGGAATAGAAGGCTACTTCCTGAACCTGGTAAAGGGCATCTACAAACCCTACAACTAACATTATACTTAATGGTGGAACACAGAATGTTTTCTCCCAATACTGCAATCAGGGCAAGTATACTCACTCTCACCTTTTCTCTTCAACATTGTGTAGGAAATCCTTGCAAGTGCAATAAGGGGAAAAAATTAAGAAATAAAAGGCACAAAAATTAGAAAGGAAGGAGTAAAACTCTCCCTATTTTCAGACATGATTGTCTATATATAAAATCTCAAGAAATCCATAAAAAGCCTCTAAAGTTAATAGGTAGATTTAGCAAGGTTGCAGTATACAAAGTCAACACATGCAAAAAATCAACTGCATTTCTTTTTTCTTTTTTTTTATTATGTTAAGTTAGCCCTATACAGTACATGATTAGTTTTTGATGTAGTGTTCAGTGATTCATTAGTTGTGTATAACACAGGTGATGGGTATTAAGAAGGGCACGTGCTGTGATGAGCACTGGGTGCATTTCTATATACTAACAAGGTATAATTAGAAACTGAAATTTAAAAAACAACACCATTTACAATAACTCAAGAAACAGAAGTATAACAAGACATGTACAGGGTCTGTATGCTGAAAACTAAAAATAATGCTGATACACTGGGTGTTGTATGTAAATGATGAATTACTGAATTCTCCTGAAACCAATATTGCTCTGTATGTTAACTAACTAGAATTTAAATAAAAATAAAAATAAAAGACTAAAAAATGCTGATAAAAAAACTTAAAGAAGATCTAAATAAATGGAGAGAGATAGCAACAATATCAATTTCCCCAAAATGATCTGTAGACTTAACTAATACCAGTGAAAATCCAAGCAGGATTTTTTGTTGATATATACAAACGGGTTTTAAATTTTATATGGAAAGGCAAAGGGAGTAGAGTTGGTAGAAAATATATTGATAAGAAGAGTAATTGGAGGAATCACACTATCCAATTTCAAGACTTACTGGAAAGCTACACTAATCAACAGAATGTAGTACTGACAAAGGAACAGACACATTGATCAATGGAACAGAATAGAGAAGTCAGAAGTAGACCCACACAAACAGACCCATATACGGCAAAGGACTTGTACACAGAACTCTCAAAACTCAGCAGTAAAATAAATAACCCAATTTTTTAAATCGACAAAAGACTTAGGCACTTCACCAAAAAGGATATAAAGTTAGCAGACAGGCACATAAAAAGATGTTTAACATCATTGGCTATTAGGGAAATGCAAATTAAAACTACTACCCAACTATGGAATGGCTAAAATAATCTGATGCTACCTTATGAGGATGCAAAGCAGCTAGAACGCTCATATGTAACTGGTGGGAATGTAAAATGGTACAGACACTCTAGAAAACAGGTTAGCAGTTTTTAAATAAAGTTAAACATGCATTTACCACATGATCTAGCAATCCCACTCCTGAGTATTTTCCCTGAAGAAATGAAATCTTGTGTTCACACAAAAACCTGTACATAAATGTTTATAGCAGCTCTATCCATAATTGCCCTAAATGGGAAACAAGTTAACGTCCTTCAGTGGTGTACTAGTTTTCTAGTAGTGAAAAAAAATACCACAAACTTAGTGGCTTGAAATAATACACCCATATAATCTTAGAGTTCTAGAAATGAGAAGTCTGAAATGGGTCTCAACTGGGCTAAAATCAAAGTTTTGACAGGCTGCATTCTTATCTGGAGGCTCTAGGGAAGAATCAGATTTCTTGCCTTTTTCAGCTTCTAGAGGCTGCCTACATTATTTGGTTCATGGTCCCTTCCATTTTTTAAGTCATCAGAGGCCAGTTCGATGATTAGCAATCTTAATTTCTCTTGCCATGTAATATAACATAACATGTCGCAACACAGGTTCTGGGGATTAGGATGTGGACATCTTTGGGAGAACCATGAATCCATCTACCACAAATGGACAAATGGGATTCTCTCTCCCCTGCCCCCCCCCACTCTCTCATTCTCTCAAATAAATAAATCTTAAAAAAAAAAAAAAACTTCACACTTAGCATATACACATGCATGTACATACATACACAGAGATGCTTACTACAGTACTTAATGGTACTAAGGGAAAGAAAAACTGACTAAAGATGTTATACCAAACTCTAGTGCTTTGGTGGTGAGTTTACAAGAGCTTCTATAGTTCTCATCAAAGCTTCCCTGAACATTTAATACACCTGACCTTCTATTTTCTCACCTCAAAATAAGGATGATATTAACCTTATTGGGTTATTAAGAAGATTAAATGAAAATGATTTTATAAATATCCTGACACAGAAAAGGATTCTCAATTTTGTTAACTGCTTTGTTTTGCCAACCTGGTGGTGTATCTGAGCTCTATTCTTTCTCCCAAAGACTGAGAACTTTCAGAATTTGGAACAACCTGGCCAACAGACACATGAAAAGATGTTCATCATCACTTACCATCAGGGAAATGCAAATCAAAATGTTATAATGAGGGGCACCTGGGTGGCTCAGTTGTTAGGCGTCTGCCTTCGGCTCAGGTCACAATCCCAGGGTCCTGGGATCGAGCCCCACATCGTGCTCTCTGCTCAGCAGGGAGCCTGCTTCTCCCTCTCCCACTCCCTCTGCTTGTGTTCCCTCTCTCGCTGCCTCTCTCCTGTCAAATAATAAATAAAACCTTAAAAAAAATTATGAGATGTCATCTCACACCTGTCAGAATGGCTAAAATCAACAACACAAGAAACAACAGGTTCGGCGAGGATGTGGAGAAAAAGGAACCCTCATGCACCGTTGGTGGGAGTGCAAATTGGTGCAGCCACTGTGGAAAAGCGTGGACGTTCTTCAAATGGTTAAAAATAGAACTACCTTATGATCCCGCAATTGCTCTACTGGGTATTAACCCCAAGAATACAAGAACACTAATTCACCCCTGTGTTTATAGCAGCATTACGTACAATAGCCAAGATATGGAAGCAGCCCAAGGGTCCACCAATAGATGAATGGATAAAGAAGATGTGATACACATATATACAATGGAGTATTATTCAGCCATGAAAATGAATGAAATCTTGCCATTTGCAATGGCATGGATGGATCTAGAGTATAATGCTAAACTAAGTCAGAGAAGGACAAATACCATATGATTTCACTCATATGTGAAATTTAGGAAACAAACAATGAGCAAAGGGAAAAAGAGAGAGAGAGAGACAAATCAATAAACAAGCTCTTAATTATAGAGAATAAACTAATGGTTACCAGAGAGGAGGTGGGTGAGAAGTTGCTTTAAATAGCTTCCCATCCCTATGTCTCCTCCATGGACCTCATAAATGTCTAATGAGGAGGACTAGAATGGAACAGTCACCCATGCATTTCCTCTTTTTTTCAAACAGCACTTACTGAGTATCTCCAATTGCCAACCATTGAGCTCAACCTCGGGGATACAAATGTGGATAAGTCTCTAACCCTGTCCTTGAGGTGTTCACAGTCTAATTGTTGAAAACATGAGATTGGTGGTGGAGGCAGGACGTGGTAGATGCTACTACTTTGGATGGTAAAACACAAGAGTCTTCAGTTTAAACTTTCTTGGAGAGCTATAGAAAACAAACTGAGGGTTCTAGAGGGGAGAGGGCGGGGGATCGGTTAGCCTGGTGATGGGTATTAAAGAGGGCATGTACTGAATGGAGTACTGGGTGTTATATGCAAACAATGAATCATGGAACACTACATCAAAAACTAATGATGTAATGTATGGTGATTAACATAACATAATAAAATAAAATTTTAAAAAAAGAAAGCGGGATGTTGGAAATAAAAAAAAACACTTTCAATCAGAGAATCAAAAGAATTGGGGGGAAAGGGCACTCAGTAAAGGAAACTATCAAAGAGTAATGTAAAAATATATCTGAGAAGAACAGGTGGAACTAAAAACAGTAAATAAAATAGCATCTCCTTTCTCTAGACACATTGAAATGCAATTTGCACTTGTCTTGCTCTTGGAGTATGAGAATTGTTGTTTATTTGGCAAGTGAAAATTTATAAAACAATTTGGTTTTCTCATGGGGAAAAATGGTATTAATACATGAGCCTAATGAGAATAATTATCAAGTGGCTACAACAGATGAGTTATATTATTAATCACACCGGCATCTAATATTAGCATAGAATTAGAAATGACCTCAGAAACATTCAAATGTGCCACACTTTGTCCACTTGCTCCCAGGGAGAATGATCATGCACAACCAAATATTTGAAGGCTTTCCTGGAAACCTGTCCCTCTCAGCTCATGGAGTTTGGATGACTCTGTTAAACAAATAGGCCTCCAAATAATAGACCCCTCTACACATGGATAATTATGGAAAAAGTGATGAATATTTGTTTTCCTACATCTGGTATGTAAATGTAGAGTTTGGGATTGTTGAGGTCTAATCATGGCCTATTTTGAAATATTAAAGGATATGATTTTTTTAAAAAATTCGTGGACAATGTTTGAAGGTTGGTTTTTACTCATAAGGTGTTATCCATTTATGCCCCATTGTTCCACCTACTGCGTTACCATATTGATTAGAAAGAGGAACAGGAGGGGCACCTGGGAGGCTCAGTCAGTTAAGTGTCTGCCTTCAGCTCAGGTCCTGATCCCAGGGTCCTGGGATTGAGCCCCATATTGGGCTCCATGCTCAGCAGGGAGTCTGCTTCTCCCTTTCTCTCTGCCCCTCCTTCCCCCCACTTGTGCTCTCTCATATAAATGAATAAAAATCTTAAAAAAAAAAAGAAGAGGAACAGTATTTGTGAATAGGACTCAGAAAAAATATCAGCATCTGTAAAAAAACAAAACAGAACTTGTTCTGTTTTTTTTAAATCAGTAGAATGTTTTCTCTGTGGTTGGCTCTCTGATTCATGGTTGGGTCTTCATATATTCAAGTAAAACTCTGTAGAGTTCAAAGATTATGAACAAACCTTGGGCTGGCAGTTTGGTTCATCTATCCTTAAAATTCATATTCCTGCTAACCTCCCTGATCCATATTTTGTGTCACTTGGCCTTCTCATCTCACTCTCAGTCTGGCTGAATCAAACATGCCCTAAGAGGCTGCTTGTTAGTCTCAGCACCATAAACACTTTCTGAACAAGTTCTCTCCTCCTGCAAACCCTGACAGCACCCATGCATCCACAGCACATGATTTAGCATTTTACTGTGCAAATATATATCTATTAACATGCCAGATGTGATCCAACAAGGCACTTCTGCTCATTGGGAGGAGAAAGTATCAGAGTGGCATGGGGATGTGTTCCAGAGTCATAATGGTTGGGAATGTTGTGGGGGGGCAGTATTTCAAAGCAAAAAAGTAATTATATACTTAACAAAAATAACATAACCCTTCACAGTCATATTTTTAAAAGGCTAATTTATGCTGACTAAAACAAAGTAATGCTGTGTGTTGCTATGGCAGCCTTTACTGAGGCCTTGTTCATGGGCACCAGGGCTACAGATGGCCTTGGCTTTTAGTTTGAGAGTAAGAATCCAGTTCTTCCCAAGTTGAAATATCCAACTCCCATCTTCCAGGCCTTACAATCCCTGAAATGCACAAATACATAAAGTTAATTCAGGAATATTTGAAGATACTACTTAAGAATATCTACTAAATACCACCGCTAATAACAATCCATTCCAAATATTTATTGAGTGCCTCCGTGGCAAAGCCCTGTGGTGGGATCAGAAGGTTTGATTCACAGTTCTTGCCCTTAGGCATCCTGCAGACCCAGAAAGGAGAATGAGAGAGCTAGAGCAGGGTGGTGAGTGCTGCCATTCATTAAGGACTGAGCTGTGAGATAGCAGAGGAGGGCCTGGTCACTTCTGCCTGGTAACATAAGAAATGATGTCACAAAGGAGGTGGGTGTGAAGATGTCAAAGAAAGACAAGAAAAGATGCACATGTGGAAAGGTTCAAGAACAAGGTTGGCTCCAATTCACAGAAGTTAGGGTAGGAATGGGTTTCTTATTTTTTTTAAAGATTTATTTATTTATTTATTTGAGAGGTTGAGCACACAAGCAGGGAGGGGGCAGAGGGAGAGACAGAATCTCAAGCAGACTTTGTGATGAGTGCAGAGCCTGACGCGGGGCTCCATCTCACCACCCTGAGATCACAACCTGAGCCAAAAACAAGACACTTAACTGACTGAGCCACCCAGGCACCCTGGGAAGGAATGGGTTTAAATCAAAAGAGACATGGACAGTCTCAGAGCAAGTCAAGAATGATGAATACTAAGCAATGGCCACTAGATTTAGACTCTAATGACCAGTTTAATGGAAGGTCCAGTTTTAGTTGAGAAGGGGAAATAAGCACCGGTTGTAAACCAATCTTAGAATCATGAAGATATGTTTTACAATGGGAGTGGGTCAATTCTATTTGTAGGCAGAAGGAAAGGATTGGGAGTAAGAGAGAGAAATCATGATAGTAATTCAGTCAGGGAAGCAAACCAGGCTGGAATCACAATGTGTAAAGGGAGGAGAGCCCTAGAAAGAAACAAATCACCTCTTCCTCTTTCTGTTACTCTCTCTCTTTGGACCTGATTAATTTCCTTTGTGGCTCCTGTTCCCATTTATAATTATCCTGTCTCATATATTCATATAATATATATATATTTGTTTGCATATTTTTTTAAATCCACTTTCCCAGAATGCACCCTGAGAGCAGAATTATAGGCTGCACTGTCCATGGTACATAAAAGTTTCTCAGTAAATCCTTTGTAAATGAGGTGGAAAGTGAGGAAAGGAACAGGTGAAGATGCAGAAAGATGAGGAAGAGAGAAGAAGCCGTGAGGGAGAGCACTACCCTCCTTCACTTCCCAAGAGGAGTGGCAGGGTCAGAGCCGAGAGTGAAAGAGGTCAGAGAGTGGCTGGTGGGAGGAAGTGGGAAGAGGGCAGTCGGGAACGAGGATGAAAGGAAAAAAAGGATGAGCAGCAGCACCAGGGAGGGCCTTGTCAAAGCTGGAAAGTGAGACTTGAGAGTGGACCAAATAGCAAGGCTTTGTGACCTTCTTCAGAAATTCTTGGCCATCCCAGCAAGGGAGACACAAAAGCAAATGCGAGCTGCTAACAACCGGAGTTGGCAACAGGTACCACAGAACAAGGTAGCATCAAGCTTTATAAACTGCCAACACTTGTATCTTTGATTCCTAACACAGCCAACTCATTTACAGAGGATATTCTTAAAGTTTTGTTAAGAGTGCCTCACGAAACCATCGCTTTCAGCTGTGCCTACCGTGCATTCTCTCACCTTGATGGAAGAGCTGTCCTTGGGGATCAAAATCTGATGGTCACTTTGAGCATTTTCTGGGGCAGGTGGGGCGCCTTAAAGAGGGATAGGCAAAGAGGCAGCCGATGGGAGGGCATTTGTTAACTGATGGCCAAAACAAAACCTGGAGCATATCATCAGCTCCCGATTCCTCCGGCTTCTTTAGCGAGGAGGGTCTCAAACCTTTGCATTCATCAGAATCACCTGGGGTGCTCATTAAACCAGGCTGCTGGGCCCACCCCCGGGGCTTCTGATTCTCTAGGTCTGGAGTGGGGCCCAAGGATTTTCATGTCTAACAAGTTCCCAGGTGATGCTGAAAATTGCTTGTCTGGGAACCACTCTGAGAAACACACTTCAAGGCAAAGGGCGGCCTCTTTATGCTTCCACATTGCTTCTCTCGGCCTTTTTGTAACTGACAGAAACATCTATGACTACTATGTTCCAGGCAATATTCTAGTTCTTGAAACAGCTCAACCCAGAGCAGGCACTCAGAAAATATTGGTTTAATAAATAAATGAATAGTGAACAAAACCCGGACACAATCCCTGCCCTCATGGAGCTTACAGACTGGTGGGGGAGTCTACATTCATATAATAATCTCATAAATATATGACTACAAACTGGTGCACGCTAGGAAAACAAATTCGGATTGTTATTATAGTAATATTAGGTAGAGGATTGGAAAAATCCGGGGTGGGGGGGGAAGGATTGCGTGATGAAATGAAGACCTGAAAGAACTACTGATTTAGAATGATTTCACCAGGATGAAAATGCCAGTGGGAGTTATGATCACAGAGCTCCACAGTCTACTGCCCTGGCCTTTCCAAATTCCATGGCATCCAACCCAGGACTGAGCAAGCACTAGATGTTCCACATCTGTTACCTGATTGATGATAAACCAGTGGGCAGCTAGCTGAGTGGCTCAGGGACAGTCAGTGAAGCAATTTGGGCTGTAGGCCTCTCATCTGCTGAATAAGGGGGTAGTTTCTGTCATTGTTCCAGGACTGGGGTTCCTGCCCTTAGGTGTACATTGGAACCATCTGAGGTGCTTTAAAAGTAAGGCCTGGGTCTCCCTCTCAGACTCTGATTTAACTGGTCTGGGGTGCAGCCTGGGAATCAACTATTTTGAAAGCTTCGCAAGTTATTCTTTTTTTTTTTTTAAAGATTTTATTTATTTTTTTGACAGAGAGAGACATAGCGAGAGCAGGAACACAAGCAGGGGGAGTGGGAGAGGGAGAAGCAGGCTTCCCGCAGAGCAGGGAGCCCGATGTGGGACTCGATCCCAGGACCCTGGGATCGTGACCTGAGCTGAAGGCAGATGCTTAACGACTGAGCCACCCAGGCGCCCTTCGCAAGTGATTCTAATGTGAAACCCAGATTGAGATCCACAGGGTTAGGGGGATCTAAGTGATTCCTATCACTGGTGTCAATAGCCAAGTTCTATGACATTCTGAGTTAAAAATCCAACATCATAAGTTTTCATTCTTGGTTTCTAAACCAAAATATATCCAAATTTTAGCGACAGTAGGTTCCATTTCAAACAATCCTCCCAGAGTGAATCTGTATGTCAATATAATAACATTTTCTCTCTCTTGGGTTTTTAGAAAAAAACATACAATTTTATTCAACTTTAACTGAAATGTAACATAAACCTGATCTGGGCAAAAACTCATTTCTTTTCATATTCTGTAGGTATTGTTGATGGCACCTGTTATCATTATGTTCAACAGTTCTCACAAGTGACTTCAAGCCCATGCTGGGGAAAAGGCTGAAGAAGTGTTCTTTATTATGAAAATCCTGTCCATGTTGCTTTTCATATTTAAAAAAAACTAGAGACCACTGTTTTAAAATGTTTGTTATCTTGTCTCAAAAACAAGTATAGTTAGTAATTTTTTCCCATCTTGACTATGTTATTAGCTCAGCTGAAAGCATAAAATTTAAGATACATTTATTTGTTCCCAGTAATCTTAACCATAGGAGAAACTTCTGGCTCATGGTTATAATTGGCAACACCTTATCTTGATCACAGTGACCCTGCCCCACTTTTCCAGCAACTCCTTCCCTATTTTATGATACACTGTCTCTGAGATCTTCTGACTCTCCTCCAGGGGAATGCTGGTAAATATTTAACAATCTGCCCTTGGGAGTAGGAGTGAAAAGCCCTGATTTGCAGCCTTTGCCATTTTCTGTGGTGTAAATACTCCCATCCTGGTCCATTTTAACCTACCAACATGTCATCACTGAATGCAGAATTTGGAAGAGATATACATTATTGCCTCTCACAAGCTGATACCAGCAAGCTCCAGCACACCCCTGCTCCCACCTATGAGGGCCTCCCTAGGCAGAATATAATCTGATGGTTTATTATTTGGTGTAAGGTAAAATATACTTCCATCTCTTCCAAACCCACAGTCCCACCCTCCATCCCCATCAAAGCTTACACATATGTTCCCTCAAGGTCCTTGCACTCATTTCAAGTAAGAAGGCTATGAAGGCACTAAATGTAGATTTAGAAAAACCATGGCCTGGATTTCAACCTTTGTCACCACCAACTATATGCTTAAGCAAATCGTTTAACTTGTGAGAGCCTCAGTTCTTCTTTAGTGACACAAGAATAATAATATCCACCTTCCACAATTATTGTTAAGCATGGAAGAGATATTATATGCTAAGCAGTGCTTCTCAAACTTGAGCATGCAGCAGAATCACCTGGAGAACTTGCCAAAACACAGACTGCAGACCTCCATGCTTCTAACACCCACAATACAAGTTTCTGATTCAAAAGGTCTGAATATCTGCATTTCTAACAAGCTCCCAAGTGATGCTGATGCTGCCTTCTGGAGACCATGCTTTGAGTAGCACTGTGATAAAGTATCTTGTGAATTTTAAAATACCATGTAAACATAAGAGGTTATTAAGAGAGGGAAATTCTGGCTTAATACTTCCTCTGCCATATACATTTAAATGAGTTCTCCAAGGAGGTACAATAGTGGCTTTGACAAAGGAATGAATTCTGTGCATTCTACCAGAGGGTTTAAAGGATTACACACTGAGATTTGGGAATGCTGGCTTTAAAGCACCATGTAGTTTGGAATAGCTTATGTATAACTGTACCATCATCTGAGGAATTCTTCAATTGCTGGAAAAACAGAATCAGACTTTTCCTGCATGTGGACTTTATAAACCCTTAGGCCTGCCCCTCTTCCGGTGCTTCCCTATTCAGGATGTGGCTTCACCACCCAACTGGTTCTCAGGCAGAATCAAGTCTTGTTCATTTTATCACCTAAATATCCTTCAATTCCATTCTCCTCTCTATTCTACAACCACCATCCCCACCCCAGAGCAAACCTCTATCTTCTCTCAACTCGGTTACTATGGTGGCCTTCTAACATGTCCACTTACTCTGTCTCTAATGCACTCTTCACTCTGCAAGCACTTATGTTTGAAGACATCATATTCCTCACATGAAAAAATGCTCAACATCACTCATCATCAGGGAAATACAAATCAAATCCACAATGAGATCCCACCTGTCAGAATGGCTAAAATTAACAATTCAAGAAACAACAGATGTTGGCAAGGATGTGGAGAAAGGGGAACCCTCTTATACTGTTGGTGGGAATGCAAGCTGGTGCAGCCACTCTGGAAAACAGCATGGAAATTCCTCAGAAGGTTAAAAATAGAACTACCCTACAACCCAGCAATTGCACTACTATGTATTTATCCCAAAGGATACAAAAATACTGATTCAAAGGGGCAAAATGCACCCCAATATTTATAGCAGCACTATCAACAATAGCCAAATTATGGAAAGAGCCCAACTATCCACTGACTGATGAATGGATAAAGAAGATGTGGTATATATATACAATGGAATATTATGCAGCCATCAAAAGGAATGAGATCTTGTCATTTGCAACGACGTGGATGGAACTGGAGGGTGTTATGCGGAGCGAAATAAGTCAGTCAAAGAAAGACAAGTATCAAATGATTTCATTCATATGTGGAATTTAAGAAACAACATGAACATAGGGGAAGGGAAGAAAAAATAAAATAAGATAAAAACAGAGAGAGGCAAACGATAAGGTACTCTTAATTATAGAAAACAGAGAGTTGCTGGAGGGGAGGTGAGTGGGGGATGGGCTAAATGGATGATGGGCATTAAGGAGGGTACTTGTTGGGATGAGCACTGGGGGTTATATGGAAGTGATGAATCACTAAATTCTACTCCTGAAACCAATACTACA
This sequence comes from Mirounga angustirostris, assembly GCF_029215605.1. Classification (NCBI taxonomy): domain Eukaryota; kingdom Metazoa; phylum Chordata; class Mammalia; order Carnivora; family Phocidae; genus Mirounga; species Mirounga angustirostris. The sequence goes on from NW_026991709.1 coordinate 126,682,784, forward strand.
TTATATGTTATCTAACTTGAATTTAAATAAAAACTTAGGGAAAAAAAAGAGATCATGCCCCTATGACCCCCAGTGGCTTCCTTCTTGACCTCAAGGTAAAGACAAGACTTCTGAAGTAACCTGCAGGACTCTGTGAGCTGGCTCCAACTAAATTCCTCTAGACTCACTTGAGGCCACTGCAGCCACACCAGCACCATCAAGAGAGAGCCCAGAGGGAGACAAAAACCCTAAGAAATGAGCCTTTCACTATTTTTTTTTTTTTTAAAGATTTTATTTATTTATTTGAGAGAGAGAGTGAAAGAGAGAGAGAGCACAAGAGGGGGGAGCGGGAGAGGGAGAAGCAGACTCCCTGCCGAGCAGGGAGCCCGATGCGGGACTCGATCCGGGGTCATGACCTGAGCCAAAGGCAGTCGCTTAACCAACTGAGCCACCCAGGCGTCCGAGCCTTTCACTGTTTGCAAGAGTCCAACTTTCAGAAGAATGGGACACCCTGAATAAAGGAAAATGTGAATGTTTAAAAATGCTATAAAGTTACAGTCAGTCTATTATTTTCATTGCTCAAAAACCAGAAGTTCCTCATTTGATTATCGTATCTTCAAATATAAATCTGAAGACATCAAGGTCATAAAAGTCAGAGATAAAGTTGGTTTTGACTTTCAAGGCATGGCTCAGAGATTGATTCAATCTGAAAAGTAGGATTAGGCATGGTTTTTCTGATTTTTCTGTGGTTGTCTAAGGATGCAAAGTTGTTTTTATTCTCCCCTCTGACTGTATGCAATGTGTAGCCTTAATAGTGGCAGGGCAAAAACTATGGAAACAGCCCAGATGTCCATCGACAGATGAATGGATAAAGAAGATTGTGTGTACACACATACACACACACACACAATGGAATATTACTCAGCCATCAAAAAGAATGAAATCTTGCCATTTGCAATGATGTGGATGGAACTAGAGGGTATTATGCTAAGCGAAATAAGTCAATCAGAGAAAGACAAGTATCATATGATCTCACTGATATGAGGAATTTGAGAAACAAGGCAGAGGATCATAGGGGAAGGGAGGGGAAAATGAAACAAGATGAAACCAGAGAGGGAGACAAACCATAAGAGACTCTTAATCTCAGGAAACAAACTGAGGGTTGCTGGAGAGGAGGGGGGTGGGGGGATGGGGTGGCTGGGTGATGGACATTGGGGAGGGTGTGTGCTATGGTGAGTGCTGTGAATTATGTAAGACTGATGAATCACAGTCCTGTACCCTTGAAAGAAATATTATATGTTAAGAAAAAAAAATTGTGTCAGGGCAAGGTGCCAGTGGTCCTTCTGCGTGATCTTTCAGTCCCTTGTATATACTCTGGGTCTCTTCTTTATGGGGCCTTGTACCCGCTGTTCCCCTGCCTCTAGCTCTTCTCCTAGTGACTTCTTATTTTCTCTTCAGACTGTAGCTCAGTTGTCACTACTGTGGAAGGCTTTTCTGACCTTCAACCCAGAATAGATGCCCTTAATACAGCTTCTCACAACACCATATACCTCCACCTTGGGGCATTTGTCACAGTTAAAGTTGACATTTGTGTGCCTTTTAAAAACTGAATATCTAACTTTCCAAATAGACTCAAGTAAACCCATATGAAAAGTGACTATGTCTATCTTTGCTCCATCACTGCAACCCCAGGCCTGGTAGATTACATGGCACACAGTAAGTGCTCAATAAATAATTTTATGCCTTCCACATCGGGATCTCTTTTGATTATCAGTTGATAATACATGGCTTTCCACATTATTCTCATTTGGTGAAAAAATCAAGGCTCAAAAACATCTATGTGTCTTGCTACAGCTTCTATGAATAAGCAGAGGAATGGAAACTCAGTCCTTCTCATCTAGGTTAGAATGTCCTCTAGCCCTAAGGGCCTAATAAATCCTTTCCAGTGAGGGTCAGATACACTGCAAACTCCTGTAAAATATTCTAGGGGTGGGGGTGGGGGGAATGAAAGAGAGAGAGATGATCTTTCAGAGGCTGTCCTCGGCTGTCTGGCTTGGGAAATGTCAGATCAGATAGTCCCCAAGACCTTGAAAAGGGCAAAGAAACTGTGAACTCTGCAATTATATAACCAATATAAAACACCCAGATATCTTTGTTCCTTGCTCTCCTCCCTCAGAGATAAGCAGACATCAAAGCAGACTGACGATACTGCTGCTTGTTTAAAACTAGAACTTTAAGGAATAGCAGCCTATTTGACTTCACATAAAACATTAATTGAACTTCACAGTGGGGAAAAGTAAGAGTACGTTATTTGCATAATGGCAAATGTGTCAGGTCTTCAGTAAATCTTTGATATCAAGACTCAGTGCAGAGTTCCATGGTTATAGTGGCGAGAATGTCTGAAGCAGCACTTTCCTCCAAGCTTCCTTTGAAAGTATCAATTCTGGGCTTAATCCTCTGGGCTCCTCTGTACTTATGGTGTATGATTTGATGGAAGAAGTACAGTATGCCCTAGTTTTGGCTTGAGCACAATGTCTCAAAACTCTAGTCTCTGCAATCTATATTCACCTACAAAGCAAATGGCATACACTTAGGCTTAATTGCCTCCTTGTGTTGCCCAGAATTTTTTTAGTGCCTGAGTTGATGAGCAATGGATGACTCTGAGCTCATTCCACTTCCAGAAATTCTCTTACTCTATCCTTAGTACCTTCCTGCTGATTCTGCATCCCTGTTGGTTGGTAGAGTGAGGGGCAACTGAGGGAGTATAGTATCTCTTTGGATGAGGGAGATAGATGGGGGGGGGGGCTCTCCCAAGTTGGGGTGCTCCAAACAGCTGCCCCAACCCTAGATCTGCTGGGCAAGAAGATCCAAGGACATAAAGCCCCCCAAAAGGATAGCATGGATCATAGCAGTTGTTTCAGTATGAGCCCCTCTTGTCAAGTAGTAGGTGAAGTGTACTTCTAAAGGACACTGGGAGGTGGTGAAGGCATGGACATAGCTGGCACACTTGTATGCGCAAATAAGGTTATAAGGTAGAGAGGCACACATAAAGTCTCCTGAGGCACCGTAGCCTCAAGGACAATTTTCCTTGCAATGTTAAATGACCCCAGGATGCCTGAGAGTGGAGCTGCAGGTGCAAGTTATACAAGGGAAGCTTCACCAGAGGAGACCAAAATCACCAGGAAGCTAAAACAAACAAACAAAAAAAACAAAACACACACACACAGCTGAACAAAGGCTTTAGCAAAAATCTAGAACTTAAATTGCCTTCTTTTATTGTTAAAGTTGTATTGCTAACATGTCCCCCTCAGCCAACCCTCCATGTTTACTATGGGAACTGACCTCCTCCCAGCAATTCACACAGTTACAATGGGGCAGCAGAAAAAGGAACCTCCCCAACATGGGCCACTGAGATCCTTCCTTGGGGATGTGGATGTACAATAAGAGATTCCAGTTGGTCTAGCTCTTCTGTCTCTGAGGAGATAAAATCCTAAGAGTTGCTGGTAGTGGTTATTCTGCCATGTGGGCTGGACAGTAGAGACAAGTGGTCTAAACCAAGAAGAAAGAATTAAGCAGATACACAGAGAAAAATGGGGATGAGAGACAAAGTGGGGAAATTTCTTGGTTCCCAGTAGCCTTCCTTTCCTGGGTTCCTGAGACCCAACTGGACTTTCAGTTGTCTGAGACACCCCTGAATCCTCATATTCATTCCAGTTTTTAATCTAATCCCAGTGGGATTCTGTTATATGATTTTCCTGGTTGTAAGAGAAGTCAAAGTATGTCATTTATCTGTGCAACACTAGTTACAGTAACAAGAATAATAGCACTGTGGAAATTAATGAAGACCACACAAACGAGAAGAGAGGCTACTTATTCAGAGTCTGGTATAGCAAGGAAGTCAGCCACCATCACCTGGATTTGGCAGAGACTCAAACACAAGCAGGACAATAGGGAAGCTTTATAGTGAGAAAAAAGGAAGGCTTCAGGTATGCTCTGATTGGAGATTGTTTAGTATGGGAATACTAGAGGCAAACTAACTAGAAGCAGTGCATCGTATCTGATGTTTGGGAGATATGTTTGACTTTCTCTTTTTGGTCTTGAGTTGAAAGGTGGAGGAGGTATAAAAATGGGGAAGCTTGCAGTTACTAAGTCCTGATCCTTGTAGGTCAGTTACTGCAGAGGTTGTGGGTTAGAATTCTTTTGTCATAAATGGTCTGGCCGTTGTTTATTTCTGTATTCAATCTCTCTGAACAAATATTCATTGAATACCTCTTAACTGATACAATTGACAGTCTCACCCCTGGCTGCATATTAGAACCACCTGGGAAGCTTTAAAAGCACTACCCTAGACCAATGAAACCAGAACCTCTGGGGACAGAGCCCAGACATCATTATTTTTAACAGTTCCCCAGGTGATTGCAATGCACAGCCCTGGTCAACAAGCAAACAAATGAAGAACTGACATGTTCTTTGGTAAGGCTGCTGACTTCGCCACTGATCCTCTTTTCTAGAACACATATCATTAGGAAGGGCCTATGAAAGAATGGCTGGTTGGTAAAACTCAGAAGCCATGAAATAAGGAAAGTGGCTTCACCAGGCATGGAGTAAATTCATAATAAACATGTGCCTTGGAATGAATGCATTTCCTAATATTTTTGTGCATTTACATGACAAAGTCTCTACAGGATTTTAAAAAGGCAATTTGGAGGATTTTACATAATAAGGGCTGTCATTTATTCAGCACATTCTATATTCTAGACATTATGCTGCATACTTTTTGTATTACCCCGTTAACTCTTCACCACTATATTTCACAAGTTTCAAGAGAAGTGTAGGTTTACCCCAGAGGCAGTATTTGCTCCCAAATTGTCATCTTATATAATCTAATTATTTAATTAACAAGCATTTATTGAGCAACTACTATGTGCCAACACTAGCCTAGGTTCTGGTAATGTAATAGGATAATAAACATGGTTTTTGCCCTCATGGAGCTTAAAGAATAGTTAGAGATTAACATTAATAAAGTAATCACTAGATATATCATTACAAATTGTACTCAGGTCTTGAAGGACAGGTATAGGGAGCTAATAATTGGCAAACTTTTTCTGTAAATGATCAAAGAGTAAATATTTTAGACCTGTGGGTTGTACAGTGTCTATTGCAACTTCAACCCTGCCATTGTATTGCAAAAGCTGCCATAGTATGTAAATAAACAGGTATAGCTGTGCCCAATAAAACTTTATTTACAAAAAATGGGAGGCTGGCTGGATTTAGCAAACCCTCCCCCCCTCCGCCCCCGCCATAGTTTGCAGACCTCTGGTTATAACATAGAGCTTAATCCAGTCTGAGGAGTAAGGAAAGAGGGGGTTCTTTAAGTAAATGACATTTGAGTAGTGATTGCAAAATCTGTTTTTGGTATTCTGGCATCCCACGTATCTTAAAATCTTTAAGTAAAAAATACTCATATTTTGTTGGTATAAAGTTATGCTGGCATCTGGAAAAAAATTGAAGCCAGAATCGTATGTCTTGAGAAATATCCAGAATTGCCTTCTGCATTAAAATTTTGAATCAAAAAATAATAAAATAAAATTTTGAATCAAAGTTGCAATCATTTGGAAGGTGTTCTTTTATTCCTCCAGGATACTCAAGAAAAAAAGGAAAAAAACAATGGAAAGAGACCTTCTTGAAAAAGTGGAATAGGAAGTAACAGTTTCCACATTTACAAATAACACTGTGTTAGAACCTTCACCTATTACATAAGAAATCTAAGGATGACAAAAATGAACCAGAAATGATTTCTTTGAAACAAAAACTCTGGCTCAAAAAAAAAAAAAAATTCTGTGGAATTCTGTAATTCCTATTGGGGGAAATGTTTAAAAATAACTTCATGTTATCAGTTAAGAGATGGTATTATCTGGGGGCACCTGGGTCATACAGTCAGTTAAGCATCTGACTTGGTTTCAGCTCAGGTCATGCTCTTAAGGTCATGGGATCAAGCTCAGATTTGGGCTCTGCACTAGATGCGAAGTCTGCTTGAGATTCTCCCTCTCCCTCTGCCCCTCCCCACCCAAATAAATAAATAAATCTTTAAGAGAGAGAGATGGTATTATATGAAGATAGGGGAGTAAGAAAAGAGAAGGTTCTAGTTTAAAATCTCCTCTTGGCTTTCAAGGATCAGAGCTTCCAACAGCTGGACAATTCTGAAAAACAATGCTCTGGAGTTTCAATAATGACATGATTGTCATTTTTAATTTTTTAAGACTACAGGGTTTTTTTAAAGATCAAAAACTATTTCATAATAAATGTTTCCTTATTATTCAAGTTTTAGTCCTTTTTATGTAGCATCAATTTATTTTTATAGTATTTTATTTCTATTAATTATATTTTTACAACAGAAAAATATATCTAGTATTTTTATAAGGTAATATTTTCATTTCCATTTTTATATAGACTTAAATATGTTTATATTTTAAATGCATTAAATATGAATTTTCTGCTTTTAATTAATCAATTTTTAATAAATATTACTCCTTTGGTATTTACAGCAACACTATGAGGGGGTTACTAGTATTATCTCCACTTACAGATAGGGAAGCTGAAGTTCAGAGAGGTTAAAAAACTTGCCCAAGGTCACACAGTAGTAAATGGAAGAGCTGAATCAAAGCTAGGCCATCTACCTCCAGAGTCCATGCTCTTAACGGCAATGCTATGCTGACACTTTTTGGGAAAAAAAGAAATAATAATGGTGTTGAAAGTTGAAACAAATACTGAAATATCAGCATTGTCATTTTCTCTAATATTACAATTACTACATTTGAACTTAAATCTGAAGGATCTGAACTTAAATCTGAAGTATTAGCTTGGTGAAAAGGGAGCATAAGAATATTCCAGATAGGGGAATAGAAAGGTCCCTGAGGCAGGAGCTACCATGCCCAGAGAAAGAACTGAAAGGAGGCTTCTAAAAGCCCACTGTGCTAGGGCGCCTAGGTGGCTCAGTTGGTTAATCGTCTTCCTTCTGATCAGGTCATGATTCCAGGGTCCTGGGATCGAGCCCCACGTCAGGCTCCCTGCTCAGTGGGGAGCCTGCTTCTCCCTCTCCCTCTGCCTACTTGTGCTCTCTATCTCTCTGTCAAATAAATAAATAAAATCTTAAAAAAAAAAAAAAAAAGGCCAGTTGTCCTGTATATATTCATATTAGCAGAAAGTCTTCGTTTTTGGCTGTTAAGAAAATATATGTGTGTGCTGGGAGCCCTAGTGTGGGTGAAGAATAAAACTGTATTTTCGCTTTGTGATAGATTGTTGCTACCTGCCGCATCCTTGTGCATGTGGACCAGAAATGCAAGGCAGCCATTGTATTGGAGAGGACTGAACTTGGATAGTGAGGGAAATGGAACAGAAGGAAATGGTTTAGGGGCTGGTAGAGGAAATACAAAGGAGGAAGAAGGTGATGGAAAAATGAAGAGGAGTGATCAGGAGACCCCAAATGCAAATCCTACATCAAAGAAAAAGGTCACTGTGTTCCCAAGGCAAATATGGGCAGAATTGGTTCTTTTTGTGTTTCCCTCAGCTTAAGGTCCTTTGCCCTTCACTATACCACCCTGCCAAATGTACCCAGTCATACATCACAGAGAAAGCGAGCTCTGTTCTACTCTAAAACCTTCATATCCTTAATGTTCCTTATTAATTGCCACTGCTTTGTGGACGCTCCTACCTTCTGCGGGGACTGAGAGTTTCCAGAAGGACCATCCTATTCATCCCACAATCAAGTGCTCCAATCCCCCTCGAGTATAAAGCCAGGCTGGTTTAGCTTGAAGAGGAAAATGGCCTACCTCAAGAGGTGACCCTTCTCTTTTCAGAGCTTCCTAGCTCCATAGCCACCCTTTCTCTTTCCACAAGTGAAGCCACAATCTGACCTGGGGAGCTGCCATGGTGCCATTTTTTGAGAACTTTCTTTGATTCGCTTGCTCCATGCCTTTTCATCATAGTCTTAAATGCTGAACTTTAAAGAACCTGTTGCCAAGATGCCTCTTTGGGGGAAAATGCTCCCAATGGGTGACCACTCCCACGGCTCTCCCCAACCCTGCCCTCCATAGACATCTCATCCCCCAGAGATAAGAAGGGCCTTCGCACTAGCGTATTCTGATTCCTTCTCATTTATTATAATAATTGTACTCTCTCACACCAAGCTATGCTTCCCACCCTATTTGCTGACAGGACAACATTGAGCCTCCCCAGCTTCATAGGGGAGGGGAAAATCAGCTCCATCCCTACAAGGGAGTGACTCCAAACCCTTGCAGTATTCCCCTTTCCTCTCCTAGACACCCTTACATAATCCAAATAATTCTCATGTTCCTGGTCTGACTTTCACCTTTGGATTATGACAATAATGAGTCTTCTATAGTGTGGCCTCCAGACAAAATAAACACGATGCCTGGATATGACCAGCTAGTGTTGGATGGTGCCATTATTCATTCATTCTTTTATTCATTCACCAAACATGTGCTCAGTGTTTATTATACCTTAGTCACTCTGCCAGACAGTTAAGAATAAGATATGCACCCCCCCAGAAGCTCAGCAGTTAGTGGGGGACATATAAAGACAATTATAATAATATTGTATTACACCCTGAATTTTAGATCCTATGTGATATCCTATACAATATGTGTTTGCTTTTATGGCAAGTATGTTATACTCCATGTATTTATAAAAACATTTAGCATCAAAAATCTTGGTAAGCAATTGTTGGGTCTTTTCTCTCAAAAAGAAAAAAATGGAAAAACTATATAATGGCAGCTGAAGGTAGAATAAGCCGGCACTTAGTATCTAGCCATTTATCATATCATGGAACAGATGTGGGGAGAAAAACGACTGTTTGAAACAATTACGAAAACAATCACATTAAAAAATAATAAAGGGAGACCATTGAGAGGACTAGACTTAGCTATCTTATTTTGGTAATTAACAATCATAGAGAAATGAGCTGAGAATTACCAAAATATCTAAACAATTAACCTTCTGCCAAGCCATAAATCAGCCCAACGCAGCTCTTAGGAAGTCAGTTAAGCTGTGTGACAAATGTAATTCGAGAAGTCACCTCCAAAAGGCTTAGTTCAAAGGCTTGAGATACGGGTCTATGAAGAGGTAAAATAAATTAAACAGCTCCATGTAGACCAGTGGTTCTGAAACTTGAGCCCGCATCACAATCACCTGGAGGGTTTGTTAAAACAGACTGCTGTGGGGCACCTGGGTGGCTCAGTCATTAAGCGTCTGCCTTTGGCTCAGGTCATGGTCCCAGGGTTCTGGGATTGAGCCCTACATCGGGCTCCCTGCTTGGCGGGGAGTCTGCTTCTCCCTCTCCCACTCCCCCTGCTTGTGTTCCCTCTCTCACTGTCTCTCTCTGTCAAATAAATAAATAAAATCTTTAAAAAAAAGAAAAAAAACAGACTGCTGAGCCCTACCCCCAGAGTTTCTAAATCAGCAGGTCTGGGATAAAGCCCAAAAGTTTGAATTTCTGGTAAGTTTCCAGGTGGTGCTAATGCTGCTGGTCAGGGACCATACTTTGAGAACCATGGTTATGGGCCCTGGCTCTACATTAACATCACCTAGGGAGCTTTTCAAACATTCCCAGGCCTTGGGGCGCCTGGGTGGCTCAGTTGGTTGAGCGACTGCCTTCGGCTCAGGTCATGATCCTGGAGTCCTGGGATCGAGTCCCACATCGGGCTCCCTGCTCGGCGGGGAGTCTGCTTCTCCCTCTGACCCTCCTCCCTCTCATGCTCTCTGTTTCTCATTCTCTCTCTCTCAAATAAATAAATAAAATCTTTAAAAAAAAAAAAATCCCAGGCCTTCAAGAAACAAATAATTTCTGAAGGTATGCCACAGTCTGCAGGGTTTTTTTTTTTTTTTAAAGAATTTTATTTCTTTATTTGACAGAGACAGGGAGACAAAAAGTACACAAGCAGGGGGAGCAGCAGAGAGAGAGGGATAAGCAGGCTCTCTGCTGAGCAGAGAGCCCAATTAGGGGCTCAATCCCAGGATGCTGGGATCATGACCTGAGCCAAAGGCAGACGCTTAACGACTGAGCTACCCAGGAGCCCCAGGCTGCAGTATTTTTTAAAGTTCCCTGAGTGAGTCCACTATGTAGCCATAGCTGAGAACTAGAAACACTAGTAACTCCCATAATTTATGAGACAGATTAAGTGGCAGAGAAGATAATAAAGAATAATAATTTAAGGCCTGAAAGCCTGAACCAAAATCCCACATGGGACCTTCAGAAACAGGCATGCCATGTTTTGGGGTGACTTAAAGTCTCAGAAGTTTTCAGGTAGAAAAAAATTATAGCATAGGAATTTTACCTAAATCTAATTTATAAGGGGGTAGGGAGGAAATGAGCACTTTGGGTTGATTAGGTGGTGGAATTATATAACCTGGATAAAACTGAAAAAATCACTTCCCAAAATGTAAACACCCACTAGACAGGAATGAATTTTAATCTAGTTGTGTAAAAGTGCAGTATTTCATCTCTGTAAAAGATACATTAATGCCATTGCCTCTGAACCCCCAGCTGCTTCTGAGAAAAGCAGCTTCTGCAGAAGGTCTGGTCTGGATGACCAAGATTTTCCATTTCTTTTGCACCAGCCATTCTTACCCTGCCCTACCCCTAGCCCAGCTGATTGGACCTGGGTGGGCAGCTGACACAAAGACACCAAATTCTCTGCCTAAGGCAAGTCCTCCTGGGGGCTGGGGGTTCTGCCCAAACAGATATGATGAATATTTGCTGAGTCAAGCAGGTTTCCTCTCTCATTATTGGAACTGGAAATAGGGGAAGAATAAGGCAGGTGGTGGTGCCCGGCAGATGTGGGCAGCCCAGACAGGGGTTGATGCACTAGAGAAGCTGATCCTGATGGTGGAGGAGTCCAAAGGGGGATCCTGAACCACCTGGAACTGCCTCAGATCACAGTCCCTCTCCACCTCCTGGCTCCAGAAGACTAAACCCATGAGGTGGATTTCCATGAGTTCCCTCATCCACCTTTGCCCCAAATGTAGCTTTAGAATAAATGTCCCCTTTCTGAGGTTACCTGAGTCTCTGCTACCCTTGATGAAGAGTAGTTTAACTGGAGATTCTGGAAGCAAATTCTTGCTTCCCCTCCAGATATGTCCTCTCCTCCCATATGTGCTCATTCCCTAAGCAGACCTGTCAGGGCATGTGACAGGCATGGTCTTGTCTGAGGGCAAGGTCAGTTTGTTTAGGAGCTCTGAAATTTAACTTCTCTGGCATTGGAGTCTTTGTTTATTTTTTTTTCTTTTATTTTGGGCCCTTTTATACCTCATAGGATCATGAAGAAGATGGAGTAGAAAGCATGTCAAGCATTTAATAGAAGTGTGTGTGGGGGTGTGTGTGTGTATGAATGTGCACATACTCTAGTGTCAGACTGTCTAGGTTCAAATCTCAGCCCTACATCTTCCTAGCTGTGTGACCTTCAGTAGGTTACTTAACATCTCTAGGACTGGAGCTAGTAATAAAACACTCCTCATCCAACTGGCACGAATAAGTGAAATATATATATAATATATATATACTTATTTATATATATATTATATACATATAAGATTTATATATAAATCTTAGCCCACTGCCTGTACAAGGTAAGCATTCCACCAGCGTCAGCTACAATTACTGCACAAATACAAGAGATTATTTATCCATTTCAAGAGTTTTCTGAAGAGGAACGGATTCTCACATTTAGAGGTTGGTAAAGGGGCCTGACAATTGGATTGGCCTCTCACTACAGGTCTCTTACCTATAACTGTGAGTTAAGTTAAAGCTGTGGTAATAGGAAACCATCTGGAACCTTTGGATAAGCAGCTATAAATCTTTCTTGGGCCTCCAAGGGACTCTGTGATCCTTCATCTAAGAAGCAAGGCTCTCCCATGGGCAACTGAAATACAATCATTGAGATAAGAAAAGCTCCACTAATTAAAATATAGCACACGTGGTCATAAGGGACACCTCAACCTATGTGTGATCTTACACTTGCCTCATCCACTTTGCAATTTTAAGCCCTAGTCCTGCCTTCTGGGACACGATGCAGGCATGTGAGGTTCCAGAAGGGAAAAACAAGAAAGAGAGGACCCTCCAGACATAAACTCTCTAATCTGACATTGGGCAGTAAGCAAGCCTTCATTCAACAAGTGAACTCACACAATCAAAAGACTTGTACCAAATCCAAGTGTTTTTTGTCCTTACTGACTCCAAACATAGATGAGGAAGAGGTGCCTGTGGAAATGCCTATGTTTGCCAGGCTCTTGGAAAAAGAGAAGTAGGTCTTACTAGGCTTCCATATATGTGGAATTTAAGAAACAAAACAGAGAGGGGCAAAACAAGAAACAGACCCTGACTATAGAGAACAAATTGATGGTTGGGGGGGGTGGGTAAAATAGGTGAAGAGGATTAAGGAGGGCACTTGTGATGAGCACTAGATGTCATATGGAAGTGTTGAATCTCTAAATTGTACATGTGAAACTAATATTACACTATGTTAACTGGAATTTAAATAAAAACAAAAAAAAATTGAAAGTGAAAAAAAAATCTAGATGGCCAATTCTTCCAGATTCTGAGCCTCCACACAAAAATTAAAATATCTTAATTCCTAGGGCACCTGGGTGGCTCAGTCGGTTAAGCATCTGCCTTCGGCTCAGGTCATGATCCCAGCGTCCTGGGATTGAGCCCTACATTGGGCTCCCTGCTTGGCGGGGAGTCTGCTTCTCCCTCTGCCCCTCTCCTTGCTCATGCTTTCTCTCTTTCTCTCTCTTCTCTCTCTCAAATAAATAAATAAATAAATAAATAAATAAATAAATAAATAAATAGAATCTTTAAAATATCTTAATTCCTGAACACATATTTTACTGATTACAATGAACTTTCAGCCTTCCTGAGTAGGTGGAGGAAAAATTCGCATATCTGGATTGCAAAATTATTAGCATATAATGACATTCTCAGTAATAAAAATGAAGTGAATAAGATAAAATGTTGATGACATAGATAGAGTCAGCTACAGCTGCTTACACTAGGACAGTTAGAGCTTTCTGTCAGAACTCTCTTGTGTTGGAAAAAATATGCAATGGAGAAAAGACAGTCTCTTCAATAAAGGGTGCTGGGAAAATTGGACAGCCACATGAAGAAGAATGAAACTTGACCATTCTCTAACACCATACACAAACATCAACTCAAAATGGATGAAAGATCTCAGTGTGAGACAGGACTCCATCCAAATCCTAGAGGAGAACATAGGCAGTAACCTCTTTGACATCGTCCACAGCAACTTCTTTCAAGATACATCTCCAAAAGCTAGTGAAACAAAAGCAAAAATGAACTTTTGGGACTTCATCAAGATAAAAAGCTTCTGCACAGCAAAGGAGACAGTCAACAAAACACAGGCAACCCACAGAATGGGAGAAGATATTTGCAAATGACACTACAGATAAAGGGCTGGTATCCAAGATCTATAAAGAACTTCTCAAACTGAACACTCAAAAAACAAATAACTAAGTCAAAAAATGGGCAGAAGACATGAAAAGACACTTCTCTGAAGAAGACATACAAATGGCTAACAGACACATGAAAAAATGTTCATCATCATTAGCCATCAAGGAAATTCAAATCAAAACCACATTGAGATACCACCTTACACCAGTTAGAATGGCCAAAATGGACAGGGAAAGAAACAACAAATGTTGGAGACATTGTGGAGAAAGGGGAACCCTCTTACACTGTTGGTGGGAATGCAAGTTGTTATAGCCACTTTGGAAAACAGTGTGGAGGTGCTTCAAAAATTTAAAAATAGAGCTACCCTATGACCCAGCAATTGCACTCCTGGGTATTTACCCCAAAGACACAGATGTAGTGAAAAGAAGGGCCATATGCACCCCAATGTTCACAGCAGCAATGTCCACAGTAGCCAAACTGTGGAAAGAGCCGAGATGCCCTTCAACAGATGAATGGATAAAGAAGATGTGGGCCATATATACAATGGAATATCACTCAGCCATCAGAAAGGATGAATACCCACCATTTGCATCAACATGGATGAGACTGGAGGAGATTATGCTAAGTGAAATAAGTCAAGCAGAGAAAGTCAATTATCATATGGTTTCACTTATTTGTGGAACATAAGGAATAGCATGGAGGACATTAGGAGAAGGAAGGGAAAAATGAAGGGGGTTGGGAATCGGAGGGAGAGATGAACCATGAGAGACTATGGACTCTGAGAAACAAACAGGGTTTTAGAGGGGAGGGGGAGGGGGGATTGGTTAGCCCAGTGATGGGTATTAAGGAGGGTATGTACTGCATGGAGCACTGGGTGTTATACAAAAACAATGGATCGTGGATCACCACATCAAAACTAATGATGACTAACATAACATAACATAAAAAAAAAAAAAAAAAAAGAACTCCCTGTGTTGAAGGAGCTTTAGAATAACTGTCCCCTTTCTGAGGTTACCTGATTCTCTGCTACCCTTGATGAAAAGAGTAGCACTATCCAATACAATAACCACTAGCCACATGTGTAGCAAAATGTGGTTACTACAACTGAGATACTGAATTGTAAATTTTACTTAATTTGAATTTATATTTAAATAGACACATGTGGCTAATGGCTACCATTTTGGAAGTTGCAGAGGATCAAAGATTGGGTTAAATCTGAGGTAACACATGGATGTGCCTTGCATGTGACATTTCATAATTGACACAACATAATTTATTTACCTATCATCTGTCTTCTAAAAATACAAAAATACAGTCAGAATATACAATATCTACTTCCTCAACACATAAAACAAAAACTGGTTGTCTGAGCTTTCTGATTAGCTTACATTTCAGATAAAGAGTTATTTGCCATATATTTAACTGTCAAAAAAATTTAGAAGAGTCACAGAATTCTATAACTGGAAGAATAGTATTCAAAAGTCAGATTGTTGGGGCACCTGGGTGGCTCAGTCAGTTAAGCGTCTGCCTGTGGCTCAGGTCATGATCCTGGGGTCCTGGGATTGAGCCTGAATCAGGCTCCCTGCTAAGCGGGAAGCCTGCTCCCCCTGCTTGGGCATTCTCTCTCTCTCTCTGTGTCAAATAAATAAATAAATAAAATCTTAAAAAAAAAATGAAAGTCGGATTGTTTGGAAATATTTGGAGATATTTTGGGTTGTAATAAAGACTAGGAGTTGCTCCTAGTCAGAGGCCAGAGATTTTAAGTGTCCTGCAATGTGCAGGACAGTCTCACACATGGAAGAATTGTCCTGCCTCAGGGCCAATTGCTCCTCCATTGAAAATCTTTCTGTCCAACCATTTATTTTAAAAATTAGGAAGTTGCTAACCAGGAAATTAAGTGCCCTGCTCTGGATCCTGCAGCTAGTGGAGTCAGTACTAAAACCCAGTTCCCCAGACATGGCATAGGAGGCCAAATCGTAGCTAGGGGTTAAATGTATTTGTGCTAATTATTCTGTAAGCGGCACTAAATTATTATGAGAAATAAATGAATACACAGCAAAAGAAAATGTTTTCTTACAGTTCACCAACCTTAAACTCAGAGTAAAATTGAAAGAAAAATTATCATACTGAGAACTTCTGATGTCCCCATTGGCTGGCATCTGGGCAGAGCCCCAGGGCATGAAAAGCTATGACATTTTCAGTGAATGGTGAAAATGTGTCTATGGAGAACTGTGGGTACTAGAGTTGGGGGAGGGAACACAATGGAAGAGGGACTCTAAATGCTAAAGCACTCACTTTATCCTCTGGGCAGATAAAGACCTTCTAGAATTTGGTTTCTAAAATGATAATTCTGGGGGCACCTGGGTGATGCAGTTGATTGAGCATCTGACTCTTGGTTTCAGTTCAGGTCGTGATCTCAGGGTCGTGAGATTGAGTCCCATGTCCAGCTCTGCACTTAGTGCAGAGTCTGCCTGAGATTCTCTCTCCCTCTGCCCCTCCCCGCCACTCTCTCTCTCTCTTAAAAATGGTAATCCCAATGGTAGATGAGAGAACACTATCAGGAAGACCAGTTGGGAAGCTTGAAATTATGAGCAAGGGATAATGAAACCCGAACTATGTGGCACTACTCAACAGGTGCAAAAGGATGAGTGGATTCAAGAGACATTTCTGATGAAAAACATTAAAAAGATCTTATTGGCCAGTTGGCTATGAAGAAATGATATAGTAAAACTCTGGCCTCCATAAAACGGTATCCCCACAGGGGGGAAGGAAAGATGGTGGAGGAGTAGGGGACCCTATTTCAACTGGTCCCTGGAATTGAGCTGGTTATCTACCAGACCACTCTGAGCACCCACGAAATCAGCCTGAGATGTAAGAACACCTGGATCTCTACAAGCAGAATATCGCAGGCGGTTGGTTTTGAGATACGAAGCAGGGAGCCCTGATTCCGCCGGTAGATAACAGAGGATAAATGGCAGCGGGAGGGTGCCTGGCCATGGGGATCCTACACCTCTGGTGATCGACAGCCTCGAGCACTGGGGATGGGGCTCAGACTTGCAGTCCCTAGCGGCGGGGAAAGGACTTTAGGGCAGCCCCCAGGGCAGAAACCCTGAGTGCCGGGGTCGCAAGGGCGAACTGGGAGCGGCTGGCGGTTTTAGAAGCACAAAGGGCAGAGACATGCCCCGACCTGGACGCAGGACTGGGAGCGCTGCGGAGGGGTGCATAACCCAGGACAATGCAGTTTATAGCAGCACAGACAGAAACGGAGACGGTGTGGCCTGGAGAGCTCACTGAAGAACAGACTGTGGTCTCTGCTCTGAGGCAGAGGGTTGGAAACGGTCTCTTCTGCTCTGACTCGTGGAAGAGATGCGGAAAGCCGCCAGGAAAAGCCGCCAGAGAACAAAAGCCCCCAAAACTGATTCCCGCTGAGCCCATCCCCTGCCACAGGGGGGCAGGGCAACTCTGCCCAAACAGAGTTGCCTGAGTAACAGAGCGGCAGACCCCTCCCAGGGAAGACAGACTGGGAAAACAAGAGGCCAGCAACCCTAAAGTCCCTATAAAACAGGTACATCTTGCTTGGGTTCTGGTCAATAATTTGGACTCTATACATTCCCTCTAACACCCATCAACAGAATAGCTAGGAGGAGGAACCCCCAAAACAGAAAACACTCAGAGATTATGACTTATGCTGCACATTTACAAATGGAAGCAGATATAACCAAGATATCGGAGATGGAATTCAGGCTAGCAATTGTGAAGACAATGGCTAGAATGGAGAAATCAATTAATAGCAACATAGAGTCTCTAAGGGCAGAAATGAAAGGTGAATTGGCAGAACTTAAAAATGCTACCAATGAGATTCAATCCAATCTAGATAATCTAACAGCTAGGGTAAGTGAGTCAGAAAAATGATAAGCGACCTGGAAGACAAAAGATTAGATAAAAAGGAAAAAGAGGAGGCCAGGGAGAAACAACTCAAAATCCATGAAAACAGAATCAGAGAAATAAGTGACACCATGAAATGTTCCAATGTCAGAACTATTGGAATCCCAGAGGGAGTGGAAAGAGAGAGAGGACTAGAAGATGTATTTGAGCATATCGTAGCTGAGAACTTCCCTAACCTGGGGAATGAAACAAACATTCATGTCCTAGAGGCAGAGAGGACCCCTCCCAAGATCAAGGAAAACAGGCCAACACCCCGGCATGTAATAGTAAAACTTGCAAATCTTAGAACTAAGGAAACCATCTTAAGGGCAGGTAGGGGGAAGAGATTCCTTACGTACAGAGGGAGGAACATCAGAATAACGTCAGACCTATCCACAGAGACCTGGCAAGCCAGAAAGGCCTGGCAAGATATATTCAGGGTACTAAATGAGAAGAACATGCAGCCAAGAATACTTTATCCAGCAAGGTTGTCATTTAGAATGGATGGAGAGATGCAGAGCTTCCAAGGCCGGCAGAAGTTGAAAGAATATGTGACCGCTAAGCCAGCCCTGCAAGAAATACTAAGAGGCGTTCTGTAAAAGGAGAAAGACCCCAAGAGTGATCTACAACAGAAATTTACAGGGACAATCTATAAAAACGTCTTCACAGGCAACATGATGACAATTCATATCTTTCAATAATCACTCTCAACGTGAATGGTCTAAATGCTCCCATAAAATGGCACAGGTTTGTAGATTGGATAAAAAGACAGGACCCATCCATATGCTGTCTACAAGAGACTAATTTTGAACCTAAAGATACATCCAGACTGAAAGTGAAGGGATGGAGATCCATCTTCCATGCCAGCGGACCTCAAAAGGAAGTTGGGGTAGCAATTCTTATATCAGACAAATTAGATTTTAAACTAAAGTCTGTAGTTAGAGACACAGAAGGACACTATATCATTCTTAAAGGGTCTATCCAACAAGAAGATCTAACACTTGTAAATATCTATGCCCCCAACATGGGAGCAGCCATCTACATAAGCCAACTGTTTACCAAAATAAAGAGTCATATCGATAACAATACGTTAATTGTAGGAGACCTCAATACTCCACTCTCAGCAATGGACAGATCATCTAAGCAGAAAATCAACAAGGAAACAAGAGCTTTGAATGATACATTGGACCAGATGGACCTCCTAGATATTTACAGAACATTCCACCCTAAAACAACGGAATACTCATTCTTCTCGAGCGCACATGGAACTTTCTCCAGAATAGACCACATACTGGGTCACAAATCAGGTCTCAACCGATACCAAAAGATTGAGATTATTCCCTGCATATTCTCAGACCACAATGCTCTAAAACTGGAACTCAATCACAAGAAAAAATTTGGCAGAAATTCAAACACTTGGAAGCTAAAGACCACTCTGCTCAAGAAAGTTTGGGTCAACCAGGAAATCAAAGAAGAACTTAAACAATTCATGGAAATCAATGAGAATGAAAACACATCGGTCTAAAACCTATGGGATACTGAAAAGGAGGTCCTAAGGGGGAAAGACATAGCCATCCGAGCCTCACTCAAAAAAATAGAAAAATCCCAAATTCACCAACTAACTCTACACCTTAAAGAACTAGAGAAAAAGCAACAAACGATGCCTAAGCCATGCATTAGAAGAGAAATAATTAAGATTAGAGCAGAGATCAATGAATTAGAAACCAGAAACACAGTAGATCAACGAAACTGGAAGTTGGTTCTTTGAAAGAATTAATAAGATTGAGAAACCACTGGCCAGACTTATCCAAAAGAAAAGAGAAAGGACCCAAATTAATAAAATTATGAATGAAAGGGGAGAGATCACGACTAACACCAAGGAAATAGAAACGATTCTTAGAAATTATCATCAACAACTATATGCCAATAAACTGAGCAATCTGGATGCAATGGAGGCCTTCCTGGAACCTATAAGCTGCCAAGACTGAAACAGGAAGAAACTGACAACCTGAATAGGCCAATAACCAGTAACGAGATGGAAGCAGTGATCAAAAACCTCCCAAAAAGAAGAGTCCAGGGCCTGATGGATTCCCTGGGGAATTCTACCAAACATTCAAAGAAGAAATAATACCTATTCTACTGAAGCTGTTTCAAAAAATAGAAACAGAAGGAAAACTTCCAAACTCATTCTATGAGGCCAGCATTACCTTAATCCCCAAACCAGGCAAAGACCCCATCAAAAAGGAGAATTTCAGACCGATATCCCTGATGAATAAGGATTCCAAAATCCTCAACAAAATCCTAGCTAGTGGGATCCAACAATACATTAAAAGGATTATCCACCATGACCAAGTGGGATTTATCCCCGGCATGCAAGGGTGGTTCAGCATTTGCAAATCAACCAATGTGATAGAACACATTAATAAGAGGAGGGAGAAGAACCATATGGTCCTCTCAATTGATGCAGAAAAAGCATTTGACAAAATACAGCATCCTTTCTTGATTAAAATTCTTCACAGTACAGGGATAGAGGGAACATTCTTCAAGTTCATAATTCCATCTATGAAAATCCCACAGCGAATATCATCCTCAATGGGGAAAAGCTGAGAGCCTTTCCCTTAAGATCAGGAACACATTAAGGATGCCCACTCTAGCCACTATTGTTTAACATAGTACTAGAAGTCCTAGCAACAGCAATCAGACAACAAAAAGAAATAAAAGGTATTCAAATTGGCAAAGAAGAAGTCAAACTCTCTCTTTTTGCAGACGACGTGATACTTTATGTGGAAAACCCAAAAGACTCCACCCCCAAATTACTAGAACTCATCCAGCAATTCAGTAATGTGGCAGGATACAAAATCAATGCACAGAAATCAGTTGCTTTCTTATACACTAACAACACAACTGTAGAAAGAGAAATTAGAGAAACGATTCCATTTACAATAGCACCCAAAACCATAAGATACCTCGGAAAAGACCTAACCAAAGAGGTAAAGGATCTATACTCTAGGAACTACAGAACACTCATGAAAGAAAATGAAGAAGACACAAAAAGATAGAAAAACATTCCATGCTCATGGATTGGAAGAATAAACATTGTTAAAATGTCTATGCTACCCAGAGCAATCTATACCTTCAATGCCATCCCGATCAAAATTCCAATGACATTTTTCAAAGTGCTGGAACAAACAATCCTAAAATTTGTATGGAATCAGAAAAGACCCTGAATCGCCAAGGAAATATTGAAAAAGAAAAACAAAGCTGGGACATCACGTTGCCTGATTTCAAGCTATATTACAAAGCTGTGATCACCAAGACAGCATGGTACTGGCACAAAAACAGACATATAGACCAATGGAACAGAATAGAGAACCCAGGTATGGACCCTCAACTCTGTGGTCAAATAATCTTTGACAAAGCAGGAAAAAACATGCAATGGAAAAAAGTCTCTTCAATAAATGGTGCTGGGAAAATTGGACAGCCACATGAAGAAGAATGAAACTTGACAATTCTTTAACACCATTCACAAAGATAAACTCAAAGTGGATGAAAGACCTCAATGTGAGACAGGAATCCATCCAAATCCTAGAGGAGAACATAGGCAGTAACCTCTTTGACATCGCCCACAACAACTTCTTTCAAGATACATCTCCAAAAGCTAGTCAAACAAAAGCAAAAATGAACTTTTGGGACTTCATCAAGATAAAAAGCTTCTGCATAGCAAAGGAGACAGTCAACAAAACAGAGGCAACCCACAGAATGGGAGAAGATAGTTGCAAATGACACTGCAGATAAAGGGCTGGTATCCAAGATCTATAAAGAACTTCTCAAACTCAACACCCCAAAAAATAATCAAGTCAAAAAGTCGGCAGAAGACATGAAAAGACACTTCTCTGAAGAAGACATACAAATGGCTAACAGACATGAAAAAATTGTTCATCATCATTAGCCATCAGGGAAATTCAAATCAAAACCACACTGAGATACCACCTTACACCAGTTAGAAGGGCAAAAATGGACAGGGAAAGAAACAACAAATGTTGGAGACATTGTGGAGAAAGGGGAACCCTCTTACACTGTTGGTAGGAATGCAAGTTGGTAAGCCACTTTGGAAAACAGTGTGGAGGTACCTCAAAAATTTAAAAATAGAGCTACCCTATGACCCAGGAATTGCACTCCTGGGTATTTACCCCAAAGACACAGATGTGGTGAAAAGAAGGGCCATATGCACCCCAATGTTCATAGCAGCAATGTCCACAATAGCCAAACTGTGGAAAGAGCCGAGATGCCCTTCAACAGATGAATGGATAAAGAAGATGTGGGCCATATATACCATGGAATATTACTCAGCCATCAGAAAGGATGAATACCCACCATTTGCATCAACATGGATGGGACTGGAGGAGATTATGCTAAGTGAAATAAGTCAAGCAGAGAAAGTCAATTATCATATGGTTTCACTTATTTGTGGAACATAAGGAATAGCATGGAGGACATTAGAAGAAGGAAAGGAAAAATGGGGGGGGGGAATTGGAGGGAGAGATGAACCATGAGAGACTATGGACTCTGAGAAACAAACAGGGTTTTAGAGGGGAGGGGGAGGGGGGATTGGTTAGCCCAGTGATGGGTATTAAGGAGGGTATGTACTGCATGGGGCACTGGGTGTTATATGAAAACAATGGATCGTGGATCACCACTCCAAAAACCAATGATGTATTGTATGGTGACTAACATAACATAATAAAATTAAAAAACAAACAAACAAACAAAAAAAACGGTATCCCCAGAAGTTTGAAACTGGTCCTTAACCCAATGACACACACATTCCTAGTCCAGGAATGGAAGGAAACTTTTTTTTTAAAGAGCTAAATAAACTGTGCTTACATTTCAAGATGGATAAAAAAAATAAGAAATATAATTTGACTTAATTTCAAAGAATTTCTGAGCAGAGAACATCACGTGTCATATATTAGATCAGAAAAAGAAAGAGATTAAATGGATTGTTAAAACTGACAGAACAATGAGAGATATTTTATCAATACTCATAGTTGGAATGATGGGTGTGTGGGCTTTCCCAGGCAAGCAGAATGGCAGCCTTAAAAATGAGCTCTGCTTTTGTGAGGCTGGGCTAGAAATTTATTACTTTAATATAAATTTTCAACTGATGCCAGGGTTTTAAAAAATAACAGCACCAGTGCACAAAATATGGGGTTTTGTCTTGCATTAAAATATTTGCTCTTAGTAATGTGATTTTTTTTAAATTGATACCCTAATTATGCAGATGTTCATTTCTGAATGAAATATAGCCAAAGAAGAACCAGCCCAGCCAGACCTGATGCCTAAGGATACCTTCCTTTCCAGAAACCTGATTTAAAGGACTTCAGTTCCACTGGAATCAAAAATAGAGAAATTGCTGTTGTTTAAAACAACAAAAATTGCTTTGTTTTTCATACCATCTATCTATTGTGAGTTGCCAATTAGGGATTCAGGCTAGTGGAGAAGTCCTCATCTCAGAAATTGCCAGTTGTTGTGGTAGAAGGAAAATAGAATGCAGCAAAACATACCCTGATTCTTAAAGTTTCTACCCAGAAAGATTACAAATCATTGCCAAAGGAAATCATATGGCCACACTTAACTTCCCATAGGTGGAAAATAAAATTCTGCCACGTGCTTAGAAGGGAAAAGTGGCAGAACACCTATGAAATGGAACATTTTCAAAAAGTCTTAATAAATACCTAGGACAGACTATGTCTTAGGTCCTTGAAGCATGACCAGTAACCTCTCCTTTGTATTTTTCTTTGAGATGGAGCTCATGAACTTTTTGCAAGGAGCCTATTTTAAGTGACCATTTCAATGAAAATCAAAAAGGTATGCAAGAAAGTCCATTTGTATCATTCATTTATAATCTTAAAGAAAAAACAATGCTCAGAGATTATTCTAATAATAATAGCTAACATTTCTTGAATGCTGACAACATGCCAGGCATTGTTCTAAGCACTTTGCATGTCTTAACTAATTTTATACTCATAACGACCTATGAAAAGGCCACAGTTATTATTCCTACTTTACAGATAAATAATCAGGCATAGGGAGATGAAGTAATTTTTCCAAGGCCATAGAGCTAGTAAGTGGAAAAACAAAAAACAAAACAAAACAAAACAAACCCAAAAAACTGAACCAAGCAAAATACCTCCAGAGCTAGATTGCTTAATCACTTCTTACTTCCACAATTAATAACAACAAATAAAACTAAATACACACTGGGGGGGGGGGGGCAGAGCAAGATGGCAGAGGAGTAGGAGACCTGGCTTTCGTCTCCTCTCAGGAATTCAGCTGGATAGGGATCAAACCATTCTGAACACCTACGAACTCAACAGGAGATCAAAGAAAAGAATAGCAACAACTCTCTGAACAGAAAAGTGACCACTTTCTGGAAGGTAGGATGTGGGGAGAAGTGAACCCGAGGCGATATTAGGGAGGATAGATGGCGGGGGAGCGTCAGCTGCTTCTGACAAGTGATAGAGCTGCGGAGCACAAAATCAGAACTTTTAGAAGTTGGCTCTGTTGAGGGACGTCACTCTGGTGGCTAAGTGGGGGGTGGAACCCTCTGAGACAGTGTGGTCTCAGGACCCTCGGGGTCACAGAAAGACCGGGGGTGCCTGAGTGTGGCAGAGCTCCCAGGTAACGGAGCAGGGAAGCCAGCTGCAGAGGCGGAGCCCAGGCGCGGGCTCTCAGCTCGGGGTTGCCATAAACCGGGATCCACGGCACAGTCGGGCCACTGCTCCTCCAGCAGGGACCCAGCAAGCGGCAGATCCGGGGAGACTCCCCTTCCTCCCCCAGGAGGAGCAGCACGAGAGTGCACCGCAGGGATCTGCTGGGTTTGGAGACTCCACACGGGGTCGGGTGCCAGAGATAGAAATGCGCGGTCACAGGCCAGGTGAGGACGGAGTGCGGCCGGAAACCGGGGAGATGGGAGTGACTGATGGCTTTTCTCTGGGGGCTCACTGAGGAGCGGGGCCCCGAGTTCTCTGCTCCTCCGGGGCAGAGATTGGGAGGCCGCCATTTTCAGTCTCCACCTCCAAAACTGTATGGAAAGCTCGCAGGGAACAAAAGCTCCCGAGAGCAAACCCGAGCAGATTACTTAGCCCGGACCGGGCAAGGGTGGGGCAATTCCGCCTCCGGCAAAGACATTTGGGAACCACGGCACCAGGCCCCTCCCCTAGAAGATCAGCGAGAACAGCCAGCCAAGACCAAGTTTACAGATCAATGAGAACGGCAGAACTCCAGCGCTAGGGGAATACTGCACATAGAATTCATGGCTTTTTTACCATGATTCTTTAGTCTTCCAAAGTTAATTTTTTTTAACTGTCTTTTTTCTTTTTCGAATTTTTCTTTTTCCCTTTTTCAACGAACATCTTATCAATCCCTTTTTTAAAAAACATTTTTATTTTTCATTTTTAGAGTCATATTCTATCCCTTCATAGTAGTTACCCGTATTTTTGGCATATATATTTATAAGTTGTTCTCTCTTTAAAATTTTGAGATAGTTTCTTCTAACAGATCAAAATATACCCTAAATCTCTAGTATATGCTTTTTTTCTACTCCCCTGCCTGATCACATTCTCTCTTTTTTTTTCTTTTTTCTTTTTTTAAATCCGCTTCTTTCTTTCTCAAACAACTTCTTATCAATTCCTTTTATAAAATTTTTTATAATATCCATCTTTACAGTCATATTCCATCCCTTCATCATATCAACCCTTATTTTTGTACATATGTAAGTTTTTCTTTCTTTAAAATTTTGGGAGGCACTTTCTTCTAACAGACCAAAATACACCCAAATCTAGTGTGTGGCACTGATCTATATACCAGCCTGATCATATTTGATCACATTCTGGTTTTTTTGTTGTTGTTGTTTTCTTTTGTTCTGTTTTTGTTTGTTTTTATCTTTATCTTTTTCTTTTTCTTTTTTTTTTCTTTTTTCTCTCTTTCCCTTTCTTTTCCACTGCTTCAGGTCTTTTCTGATTTGTTTAGAGTATATTTTCTGGGGACATTGTTACCCTGCTAGCATTTTGTTCTCTCATTCATCTATTCTCCTCTGCACAAAATGACAAGACGGAAAAAATCACCTCAACAAAAAGAACAAGAGGTAGTACCGACTGCCAGGGACCTACTCAATACAGACATTAGTACGATGTCAGATCTAGAGTTCAGAATCATCACTTTAAAGATACTAGCTGGGCTTGAAAAAAATATGGAAGTTATTAGAGAAACCCTTTCTGGAGAAGGAAAAGAACTAAAATCTAATCAAGTTGAAATCAAAAAGGCTATTAATGAGGTGCAATCAAATATGGGGGCACTAACTGCTAGGATAAATGAGGCAGAAGAGAGAACCAGTAATATAGAAGACCAAATGATGGAAAATAAAGAAGCTGAGAAAAAGAGAGATAAACAACTACTGGATCACGAGGGCAGAATTCGAGAGATAAGCGATACCATAAGACGAAACAACATTAGAATAATTGGGATCCCAGAAGAAGAAGAAAGAGAGAGAGGGACCGAAGGTATATTGGAGGAAATTATAGCAGAGAACTTCCCTAATTTGGGGAAGGAAACAGGCATGAAAATCCAGGAAGCACAGAGAACCCCTCTCAAAATCAATAAAAATAGGTCAACTCCCCGACATCTAATAGTAAAACTTACGAGTCTCATAGACAAAGAGAAAATCATGAAAGCAGCTCGGGAGAAGAGATATGTAACCTACAAGGGTAGAAACATTAGATTGGCAACAGACCTATCCACAGAGACCTGGCAGGCCAGAAAGGACTGGCAGGATATATTCAGAGCACTAAATGAGAAAAATATGCAGCCAAGAATACTCTATCCAGCTAGGCTGTCATTGAAAATAGAAGGAGAGATAAAAAGCTTCCAGGACAAACAAAAACTAAAGGAATTTGCAAACACAAAACCAGCCCTACAAGAAATCTTGAAAGGGGTCCTCTAAGCAGAGAGACCCTAAAAGCAACATAGACCAGAAAGGAACACAGACAATATACAGTAACAGTCACCTTACAGGCAATACAATGGCATTAAATTCCTATCTTTCAATAGTTACCCTGAATGTAAATGGGCTAAATGCCCCAATCAAAAGACACAGGCTATCAGACTGGATTAAAAAACAAGACCCATCGATATGCTGTCTGCAAGAGACTCATTTTAGAACCAAAGACACCACCAGATTGAAAGTGAAGGGCTGGAAAACCATTTACCATGCTAATGGACACCAAAAGAAAGCTGGGGTGGCAATCCTTATATCAGACAAATTAGATTTTTAAACCAAAGAGTGTAATAAGAGATGAGGAAGGACACTATATCCTACTTAAAGGGTCTATCCAACAAGAAGATCTAACAATTGTAAATATCTATGCCCCTAACATGAGAGCAACCAATTATATAAGGCAATTAATAACAAAACCAAAAAAACACATCGACAACAATACAATAATAGTGGGGGACTTTAACATCCCCCTCACTGAAATGGACAGATCGTCTAAGCAAAAGATCAACAAGGAAATAGACTTTAAATGACACACTGGACCAAATGGACTTCACAGACATATTCAGAACATTCCACCCCAAAGCAACGGAATACACATTCTTCTCTAGTGCCCATGGAATATTCTCCAGAATAGATCCCATCCTGGGTCATAAATCAGGTCTCAACTGGTACCAAAAGATTGGGATCATTCCCTGCCTATTTTCAGACCACAATGCTTTGAAACTAGAACTCAATCACAAGAGGAAAGTCGGAAAGAACTCAAATACATGGAGGCTAAATAGCATCCTACTGAAGAATGAATGGGTCAACCAGGAAATTAAAGAAGAATTCAAAAAATTCATGGAAACCAATGAAAATGAAAACACAACTATTCAAAATCTTTGGGATGCAGCAAAGGCAGTCCTAAGAGGAAAGTATATAGCAATACAAGACTTTCTCAAGAAACAAGAAAGGTCTCAAGTACACAACCTAACTCTACACCTAAAGGAGCTGGAGAAAGAACAGCAAAAAGCCTAAACCCAGTAGGAGAAGAGAAATAATAAAGATCAGAGCAGAAATCAATGAAATAGAAACCAAAAGAACAGTAGAATAGATCAACAAAACTAGGAGGTGTTTCTTTGAAAGAATTAACAAGATTGATAAACCCCTGGCCAGATTTCTCAAAAAGAAAAGAGAAATGACCCAAATCAACAAAATCATGAATGAAAGAGAAGAGATCACAACCAACACCAAAGAAATACAAACAATTATAAGAACATATTATGAGCAACTCTATGCCAGCAAATCAGATAACCTGGAAGAAATGGATGCATTCCTAGAGATGTAGCAACTACCAAAACTGAACCAGGAAGAAATAGAAAGCCTGAACAGACCTATAACCACTAAAGAAATTGAAGCAGTCATCAAAAATCTCCCAAAAAACAAAAGCCCAGGGCCAGATGGCTTCCCAGGGGAATTCTACCAAACATTTCAAGAAGAATTAATACCTATTCTTCTGAAACTGTTCCAAAAAATAGAAACGGAAGGAAAACTTCCAAACTCATTTTATGAGGCCAGCATTACCTTGTCCCCAAACCAAAGACCCCATCAAAAAGGAGAATTACAGACCAATATCCCTGATGAACATGGATGCAAAAATTCTCACCAAAATACTAGCCAATAGGATCCAACAGTACATTAAAAGGATTATTCACCATGACCAAGTGGGGTTTATCCCTGGGCTGCAAGGTTGGTTCAACATCCACAAATCAATCAACGTGATACAATACATTAACAAAAGAAAGAACAAGAATCATATGATCCTCTCAATAGATGCAGAAAAAGCATTTGACAAAGTACAGCATCCTTTCTTGATCAAAACTCTTCAGAGTATAGGGATCGAGGGTACATACCTCAATATCATAAAAGCCATCTATGAAAAACCTACAGCGAATATCATTCTCAATGGGGAAAAACTGAGAGCTTTCCCCCTAAGGTCAGGAATGCGGCAGGGATGTCCACTATCACCACTGCCATTCAACATAGTATTGGATGTCCTAGCCATAGCAATCAGACAACAAAAAGAAATCAAAGGCATCCAAATCGGCAAAGAAGAAGTCAAACTCTCACTCTTTGCAGATGATATGATACTTTATGTGGAAAACCCCAAAGACTCCACCCCAAAACTGCTAGAACTCATACAGGAATTCAGGAAAGTGGCAGGATATAAAATCAATGCACAGAAATCAGTGGCATTCCTATACACCAACAACAAGACAGAAGAAAGAGAAATTAAGGAGTCGATCCCATTTACAATTGCACCCAAAACCATAACATACCTAGGAATAAATCTAACCAAAGAGACAAAGGATCTGTACTCAGAAAACTATAAAATACTCATGAAAGAAATTGAGGAAGACACAAAGAAATGGAAAAACGTTCCATGCTCATGGATTGGAAGAACAAATATTGTGAAGATGTCAATGCTACCTAGAGTAGTCTACACATTCAATGCAATCCCCATCAAAATACCATCCACTTTTTTCAAAGAAATGCAACAAATAATCCTAAAATTTGTATGGAACCAGAAAAGATCCCACAAGCCAGAGGAATATTGAAAAAGAAAAGCAAAGCCGGCGGCATCACAATTCCGGACTTCCAGCTCTATTACAAAGCTGTCATCATCAAGACAGTATGGTACTGGTACAAAAACAGACACATAGATCAATGGAACAGATAAGAGAGCCCAGAAATGGACCCTCAACTCTATGGTCAACTAATCTTCGACAAAGCAGGAAAGAATGTCCAGTGGAAAAAAGACAGTCTCTTCAACAAATGGTGTTGGGAAAATTGGATAGCCACATGCAGAAGAATGAAACTGGACCATTTCCTTAAACCACACACAAAAATAGACTCCAAATGGTTGAAAGACCTCAATGTGAGACAGGAGTCCATCCAAATCCTAAAGGAGAACACAGGCAGCAACCTCTTTGACCTCAGCCGAAGCAACTTCTTCCTAGAAACATCGCCAAAGGCAAGGGAAGCAAGGGCAAAAATGAACTATTGGGATTTCATCAAGATAAAAAGCTTTTGCACAGCAAAGGAAACAGTCAACAAAGCCAAAAGACAACCGACAGAATGGGAGAAGATCTTTGGAAATGACATATCAGATAAAGGGCTAGTATCCAAATCTATAAAGAACTTAAACTCAACACCCAAAGAACAAAGAATCCAATCAAGAAATGGGCAGAAGACATGAACAGACATTTTTCCAAAGAAGACATCCAAATGGCCAACAGACACATGAAAAAGTGCTCAATATCGCTCGGCATCAGGGAAATCCAAATCAAAACCTCAATGAGATACCACCTCACACCAGTCAGAATGGCTAAAATTAACAAGTCAGGAAACGACAGATGTTGGCGGGTTGCGGAGAAAGGGGAAACCCTCCTCCACTGTTGGTGGGAATGCAAGCTGGTGCAGCCACTCTGGAAAACAGCATGGAGGTTCCTCAAAAAGTTGAAAATAGAGCTACCTTATGATCCAGCAATTGCACTACTGGGTATTTACCCCAAAGATACAAAAGTAGGGATCTGAAAGGGTACGTGCACCCCAATGTTTATAGCAGCAATGTCAACAATAGCCAAACTGTGGAAAGAGCCAAGATGTCCATCGACAGATGAACGGATAAAGAAGATGTGGTATATATATATACAATGGAATATTATGCAGCCATCGAAAGGAATGAGATCTTGCCATTTTCAACAACGTGGATGGAATTGGAGGGTATTATTTTGAGCGAAATAAGTCAAACAGAGAAAGACATGTATCATATGACCTCACTGATATGAGGAATTCTTAATCGCAGGAAACAAACTGAGGGTTGCTGGAGTGGGGGGTGGGGTGGGAGGGATGGGGTGACTGGGTGATAGACACTGGGGAGGGTATGTGCTCTGGTAAGTGCTGTGAATTGTGCAAGACTGTTGAATCTCAGATCTGTACCTCTGAAACAAATAATGCAATATATGTTAAGAAAAAAAGAAGAAGAAGAAGGTAGCAGGAGGGGAAGGATGAAGGGGGGGAAATCGGAGGGGTAGAGGAACCATGAGAGACGATGGACTCTGAAAAACAAACTGAGGGTTCTAGAGGGGAGGGGGATGGGAGGATGGGTATTGAGGAGGGCACATTCTGCATGGAGCACTGGGTGTTATGCACAAACAATGAATCATGGAACACTACATCTAAAACTAATGATGTAATGTATGGGGATTAACATAAGAATAAAAAAACCACAAAACTAAATACACATTTAATTGAAGTACTATTTCAGTAGCTGGGGAAATTAAGTCAAATTATAATGATTTGACATTTCATTTTCATTGCATTCCAATATTCCATCAACATTCTAATATTTACATGTTTTTATAACACTGGATATTTATACTGAATTGTTACATCATCTTTACCCATGTCATAATGGGTAACTATATATTTTTAAAACACCTTACTTTTCTAAAGGAATCTTTTAATGTTCCCAGCACCATAAGGGATGTGATACTTTATGTTAAATTTACCATATTGACTACATGGGGTCAAATTCCTTCAGGTCAGTGTAATGAACAATTATTGCTCTAAGTACATAAAGCCTCCTCCACCCTTCCTCTACCTTCTTCTGGAAATAGTCTCTTCCCTCTCTTTTTCCATTCTATCAATGTGGTAACCTCTGGACCAATCATCTTGTTCAAAATGTGCCCTGGCCACAGTTAATTGGTCCAGGGGAAGGTATCTGGGCCAATCAGAGTCTGTCCTGGCCAGCAGATTGTTTCCAGACTTAGCATTTCATCCAAGCTGAGCCACTCAGAGTTTTTGACCAAGGACTTGGTAATGAAAATGAGTAGAATCCATCTCTTTCCAGATGACTGAAATTATAAATGGAAAGCTCAGGTAAGTCCTGTCAACAGCCATGTTTTCTTCTCATGTGAAGCAGAGCAAGCCAGTTGAAAAAATAAGGAGAAAAATAAAGACACAAACAGGCAAAAGGTGAAGAGAGGGGCCTGCCCAAAATTGGCATCCCAGCTCCACTCCTCCCTTTGAGATCTGTGGACACTGAAGCATCATTGCTTCAACCACTGTTACTTGACTTTCTGTCATTTGCTACCAAAATAGCCCTAGTGAATACAATCAACTTCTAAAATTCTTTATTCAACTGGTATATTATTGAAAGATCTCAAAAGAACATGTGTGCAATCATGGTTGCTTATGATTCACCAAAAGAAACAAAATGATCAAAATTGAACAGAAGACTGGAGAAATTCCATGATGACTAATTACCCACATAATACAACCACAAGAAAAGAAGTGATTTCAGATTTTCTCTAATTTTTGCCTGTCCTGGCAAAAGGATAAAGAAACCAGAGCTATCTGTTATTTTCTGATTACTCAGAAAGGAGCAATAATAAGATAAAAATCATTTGGAACATGCTATCAAGTGACCAGAACCCCAATTTCAGCATCTCTGGTAGATGACAAAATTTTTAGGGATCTCCTCCTCTAAAGCCTTCTTATAGTATGTCTATTTCTTTGAGATTTTGATGGGATTCTATCTTTCTAGGCAGGTCCAATATATGTTTTTTTCCCCAACACCACCAAGCAGTTCTCCAATTCTCAGCAGACATTGACTGGGTGCCCTACAGTTTAACTCAGTTTAGTTAAAGCAGCTAAATTTAGTTAATTCAGTTTAACTCCAGATAGATGGTGTCAGATCCCACAGGTCCAGGGCTTAGTCCCACAAAACTACATCCCCTCCCCTGACTTCAGACACCAATTGCAAATCCAGGTTTTCACCTGTTCATCTGGCCTACCACACCCTCCTCAGGTTCAAGTAATTTGATAGATCAGCTCTCAGAAGTTAGAGAAACATTTACTTATATTTACCAGTTTATTATAAAGGATATTATAAAGGATACCGATGAACAGCCAGATGATGAATACATCATAGGGCAAGGTACCTGGGAATGGGCACAGTGCTTCCATGCACATGCTCTCTCTAGGTACACCACTCACCCAACACCTCCATGTGTTCACTAGCTTGGAAGCTCTCCAAACCTCATCCTTTTGGAGTTTTATGGAGGCTTCTTTACATAGGCATAAATCATTGGCCATTGGTGACTGAGCTCAATCTCCAATCCCTTGCCCCTCCTTAGAGGTAGGGTTGGGGGGTGGGAGGTTAGTGGGACTAAAAATTCAAATCCTCTAATCACAAGGCTGGTTCCCCTGGCAACCAGCCCCCCTCCTTAGGTTACCTAGAGACTTTCCAAATGTCATGTCATTAACATAACATAAGACAACTTTCTCTTAGGAAATCCCAAGGCTTTTAGGAGCTCTGTGCCAGGAATAAAGGCCAAATATATATTTTTTATAAATCACAATAGAACAGTGGGGGGAACAAATTCCTTCTCAAGACACTGATTATGGAAATGGTCATTGGGATTCCTCCTCCATTATCATGAAGCTCTAGAATTTGGAGGGATCCCAGCTTCACCTAAGAAGGTATTCTAATCCCTTTCCCTTTTAATCCTCTAAATTATATAAACCACTCTCCTGATAGCCATATTGACAATACATCCTCTAGGAATCACTAATTGGACAGGTTTCCAGTCTCAAGTAAAAGGAAATCATATTATATCATCATTATCAGTCCAAGCAATCCTTAATTATTTATATTAATAAGTGGGAATAAAATGTGAATTATCCAAGGCAGCAGATAATTCCAGTTTAAGTTTTACAGTTAAGTCAGTTTATCTGCTTTGTGGATTCTCCAAGATCTCTTCCTCACCATTATATATAGGGTCCTAGGTTATAAAGTATCAAGTAGGAAGGAACTTGAAGCCAGGAACTAAGAAGGAAAGACGAGTTTTGACTATCAGTAAATGGGGGAATGGATGTATCTTAATATCAAATATAAATGATATTTTAATAATATGATTCTTTATGTGGATAACCAAAATAATTACTACAGATGATAATGGAATACAGTTAGAAACTCCAATATATACATAAGCACATCCATACATTCACCAAACTCACAAACTTCAAGCTTCAACTCTCTCTTGGTAAGCTTTAATGAGAAAAGATAAGAAACAAGAGAAAACTGTATTTTATAAAGAAGAATACTAGCTTAGCCTTGGCTTCCAAAGCAAAACCTGAGGCAAAAATTTCCTTGCAGGTAGGTTATTTTGGAATATGATTCATAGGGAGCAAGACTGCAGGACGGAAAAAGCATAACAGGAAGAAGGCATAGCCAACACAAGAATGTGTTATTGAGTTGGCCATTCCCATGAGCAGCCAGTACTTGATCTACCAAGGACCTTCCAAGGAGCTTTATGAATTGTATCTCAGAAGTGTTTACCCTGGGGACAAAGGAGGAAGCATTTATCCATCTGTTCCTCTCTCCCATTGGACAAGGGTGATTCAAGTGAGAGTTTATTCCCCCCTGAATTTCTGAGTTGCCTATCTGTAAGTACAGAGTAGGATCCCATGATGTGGTATCAGATAAGCAATAGGGCAAGAAACTAGAGGTACAAGGTTGTGGCATGAGCCCATAGGAAGTCTCAGTCTAACTATCCTTGCATTAACTAGATAAAGTCTGCAGGAACTCACTGCCACAGAAGTAACTCAAGTTAAGAGGTGGATCTGACAAATTTTTAAAGTAACACACAAAAGCTATCCAATCATATGCATAAGATCATAGGATTTGAAATTAAGAAATCTGTGTTCAAGGCAGCTTTCAGGAATGTATCTTTTGTCAAAAATGCCACATATCTGGGAGGGGGGAAAAGATGGTGGAGGAGGATCCCCGGAATTGAGCTGGATATCTACCAGACCACTCTGAGCACCCATGAAATCAGCCTGAGATGTAAGAAGATCTGGATCTCTACAAACAGAATATCGCAGGCCATTGGTTTTGAGGTACAAAGTGGGGAGCCGTGATTCCACAGGATATTATCAGAGGATAATCAGCAGCGGGAGGGAGCCTGGCTGTGGGGATCCTGCACTGCCAGTGAGTGATAGCCTCCCACGCGGAGGACGGGCACAGACTCCCAGACCCTAGCAGTGGGGAAAGGACTTTAGGGCAACCCCTGGGACGGAAACCCAGGGCACTGGGGTCACCCGTGTGAACTAGAAGCGGCTGGTGGTTTTAGAAGCACAAAGGGCAAAGAGGTGCCCCGACCTAGAGGCAGGACTGGGAGCACTGCAGAGGGGCACACAACCCAGGACGCTGCAGTTTATAGCAGCACAGACACAAATGGAGATAGTGTGGCCTGGAGAGCTCACTAAAGAACAGACTGCGATCTCTCTGCTCTGAGGCAGAGTGTTGGAAACGATCTCTTCTGCTCTGACTTGCGGAAGAGATGCGGAAAGCCACAAGAGAAAAAAAGCCCCAAAAAACTGGTTCCCACTGAGCTCATCCCCCACCACAGGGGGGCAGGGCAACTCTGCGCAAAGAGTTGCCTGAGTAACAGTGTGGCAGGACCCTCCCCCAGAAGACAGGCTGGGAAAACAAGAGGCCAGCAACCCTAAGGTCCCAAGAAAACAGGTGCATCTTGCTTGGGTTCTGGTCAATAATTTGGACTCTATACATTCCCTCAACCACCCATCAACAGAATGACTAGGAGGAGGAACCCCCAAATTAGAAAAGACTCAGAGATTATGACTTGGGCCACAGATTTACAAATGGACACAGATATAACCAAGATGTCGGAGATGGAATTCAGGCTAGCAATTGTGAAGACAATGGCTAGAACGGAGAAATCAATTAATGGCAACATACAGTCTCTAAGGGCAGAAATGAAAGCTGAACTGACAGAACTTAAAAATGCTATCAGTGAGGGGTGCCTGGGTGGCTCAGTTGGTTGGGCGACTGCCTTCGGCTCAGGTCATGATCCTGGAGTCCCAGGATCAAGTCCCGCATCGGGCTCCCTGCTCGGCAGGGAGTCTGCTTCTCCCTCTGACCCTCCCCCCTCTCATGTACTCGCTCTCTCTCATTCTCTCTCTCTCAAATAAATAAATAAATAAAATCTTTAAAAAAATGCTATCAGTGAGATCCAATCTAATCTAGATAAACTAACAGCTAGGGTAAGTGAGGCAGAAGAATGAATTAGTGAACTGGAAGACAATATAATAGATAAAAAGGGAAAAGAGGAGGCCAGGGAAAAACAACTCCAAATCCATGAAAATAGAATCAGAGAAACAAGTGACACCATGAAGCATTCCAATGTCAGAACTATTGGAATCCCAGAGGGAGTGGAGAGAGAGAGAGGACTAGAAGATATATTTGAGCAAATCGTAGCTGAGAACTTCCCTAATCTGGGAAATGACACAAACACTCATGTCCTAGAGGAAGAGAGGACCCCTCCCAAGATCAAGGAAACCAGGCCAATACCCTGGCATGTAATAGTAAAACTTGCAAATCTTAGAACCAAGGAAACCATCTTAAGGGAAGTTAGGGAAAAGAGATTCCTTACATACAGAGGGAGGAAAATCAGAATAATGTCAGACCTATCCACAGAGACCTGGCAAGCCAGAAAGGCCTGGTAAGACATATTCAGGGTACTAAACGAGAAGAACATGCAGCAAGAATACTTTATCCGGCAAGGCTTTCATTTAGAATGGATGGAGGGATGCAGAGCTTCCAAGACCAGCAGAAACTGAAAGAATATGTGACCACTAAGCCGGCCCTGCAAGAAATATTAAGGGGGGGTTCTATAAAAGGAGAAAGACCCCAAGAGTGACATACAACAGAAATTTACAGGGACAATCTATAAAAACAACGTCTTCACAGGCAACATGATGACAGTTAATTCATCTTTCTTTCAATAATCACTCTCAACGTGAATGGCCTAAATGCTCCCATAAAACAGCACAGAGTTGCAGATGGATAAAAAGACAGGACCCATCCATATGCTGTCTACAAGAGACTCATTTTGAACCTAAAGATACATCCAGACTGAAAGTGAAGGGATGGAGATGTATCTTCCATGCCAGCGGACCTCAAAAGGAAGCTGGGGTAGCAATTCTTATATCAGACAAATTAGATCTTAAACTAAAATCTGTAGTTAGAGACACAGAAGGACACTATATCATTCTTAAAGGATCTATCCAACAAGAAGATCTAACACTTGTAAATATCTGTGCCCCCAACATGGGAGCAGCTATCTACATAAGCCAACTGGTTACCAAAATAAAAAGTCATATTGATAAAAATACGTTGATTGTAGGAGACCTCAATACTCCACTCTCAGCAATGGACAGATCATCTAAGTAGAAAATCAACAAGGAAACAAGAGTTTTGAATGATACATTGGACCAGATGGACCTCATAGATATATACAGAACATTCCATCCTAAAACAACAGAATACTCATTCTTCTCGAGCACACATGGAACTTTCTCCAGAACAGACCACATACTGGGTCACAAATCAGGTCTCAACTGATATCAAAAGATTGAGATTATTCCCTGCACATTCTCAGACCACAATGCTCTAAAACTGGAACTCAATCACAAGAAAAAATTTGGCAGAAATTCAAACACTTGGAAGCTAAAGACCATTCTGCTCAAGAATGTTTGGGTCAACCAGGAAATCAAAGAAGAACTTAAACAATTCATGGAAATCAATGAGAACGAAAACACATCGGTCCAAAACCTATGGGATACTGCAAAGGAGATCCTAAGGGGGTAATACATAGCCATCCAAGCCTCACTCAAAAAAAATAGAAAAATCCCGAATTCACCAACTAACTCTACACTTTAAAGAACTAGAGAAAAAGCAACAAACGATGCCTAAGCCTTGCATTAGAAGAGAAATAATTAAGATTAGAGCAGAGATCAATGAATTAGAAAACAGAAACACAGTAGATCAGATCAAGGAAACTAGAAGTTGGTTTTTTGAAAGAATTAATACGATCAAGAAACCACTGGCCAGACTTATCCAAAAGAAGAGAGAAAGGACCCAAATTAATAAAATTATGAATGAAAGGGGAGAGATCACGACTAACACCAAGGAAATAGAAACAATTCTTAGAAATTATCATCAACAACTATATGCCAATAAACTGAGCAATCTGGATGCAATGGAGGCCTTCCTGGAATCCTATAAGCTGCCAAGACTGAAACAGGAAGAAATTGACAACCTGTATAGGCCAATAACCAGTAATGAGATTGAAGCAGTGATCAAAAACCTCCCAAAAAACAAGAGTCCAGGGCCTGATGGGTTCCCTGGGGAATTCTACCAAACATTCAAAGAAGAAATAATATCTATTCTACTGAAGCTGTTTCAAAAAATAGAAACAGAAGGAAAACTTCCAAACTCATTCTATGTGGCCAGCATTACCTTAATCCCCAAACCAGGCAAAGACCCCATCAAAAAGGAGAATTTCAGACGATATCCCTGATGAATATGGATTCCAAAATCCTCAACAAAATCCTAGCTAATAGGATCCAACAATACATTAAAAGGATCGTCCACCACGACCAAGTGGGATTTATTCCCCGGATGCAAGGGTGGTTCAACATTCACAAATCAATCAATGTGATAGAACACATTAATAAGAGGAGGGAGAAGAACCATATGGTCCTCTCAATTAATGCAGAAAAAGCATTTGACAAAATACAGCATCCTTTCCTGATTAAAATTCTTCAGAGTATAGGGATAGAGGGAACATTCCTCAAGTTCATAAAATCCCTCTATGAAAAACCCACAGTGAATATCATCCTCAATGGGGAACAGCTGAGAGCCTTTCCCTTAAGATCAGGAACACATCAAGGATGTCCACTCTTGCCCCTATTGTTCAACATAGTACTAGAAGTCCTAGCAACAGCAATCAGACAACAAAAAGAAATAAAAGGTATTCAAATTGGCAAAGAAGAAGTCAAACTCTCTCTTTTCACAGACGACATGATACTTTATGTGGAAAACCCAAAAGACTCCACCCCCAAATTACTAGAACTCATCCAGTAATTCAGTAATGTGGCAGGATAAAAATCAATGCACAGAAATCAGTTGCTTTCTTATACACTAACAACGCAACTGTAGAAAGAGAAATTAGAGAAACGATTCCATTTACAATAGCACCCAAAACCATAAGATACCTCGGAAAAGACCTAACCAAAGAGGTAAAGGATCTATACTCTAGGAACTACAAAACACTCATGAAAGAAATTGAAGAAGACACAAAAAGATGGAAAAACATTCCATGTTCATGGATCGAAAGAATAAACATTGTTAAAATGTCTATGCTACCCAGAGCAATCTATACCTTCAATGCCATCCCGATCAAAATTCCAATGACATTTTTCAAAGTGCTGGAACAAACGATCCTAAAATTTGTATGAATCAGAAAAGACCCCGAATTGCCAAGGAAATATTGAAAAAGAAAAACAAAGCTGGGGGCATCACGTTGCCCGATTTTTCAAGCTATATTACAAAGCAGTGATCACCAAGACAGCATGGTACTGGCACAAAAACAGACATATAGACCAATGGAACAGAATAGAGAACCCAGATATGGACCCTCAACTCTATGGTCAAATAATCTTCAACAAAGCAGGAAAAAACATGCAATGGAAAAAAGACAGTCTCTTCAATAAATGGTGCTGGGAAAATTGGACAGCCACATGCAGAAGAATGAAACTTGACCATTCTCTAACACCATTCAC
The DNA here is from genome assembly GCF_029215605.1 of Mirounga angustirostris. Lineage (NCBI taxonomy): Eukaryota > Metazoa > Chordata > Mammalia > Carnivora > Phocidae > Mirounga > Mirounga angustirostris. The sequence goes on from NW_026991709.1 coordinate 126,721,921, forward strand.
AAAGATCAGCTCAAAGTGGATGAAAGACCCCAGTGTGAGACAAGACTCCATCAAAATCCTAAGGAGAACATAGGCAGTAATCTCTTTGACATTGCCCACAGTAACTTCTTTCAAGATACATCTCCAAAGGCAAGTGAAAGAAAAGCAAAAATGAACTTTTGGGACTTCATCAAGATAAAAAGCTTCTGCACAGCAAAGGAGACAGTCAACAAAACAAAGAGGCAACCCACAGAATGGGAGAAGATGTTTGCAAATGACACTACAGATAAAGGGCTGGTATCCAAGATCTATAAAGAACTTCCCAAACTGAACACTCAAAAAACAAATAATCAAGTCAAAAAGTCGGCAGAAGACATGAAAAGACACTTCTCTGAAGAAGACATACAAATGGCTAACAGACACATGAAAAAATGTTCATCATCATTAGCCATCAGGGAAATTCAAATCAAAATCACATTGAGATACCACCTTACACCATTTAGGAGGGCAAAAATGGACAGGGAAAGAAACAACAAATGTTGGAGACATTGTGGAGAAAGGGGAACCCTCTTACACTGTTGGTGGGAATGCAAGTTGGTAAGCCACTTTGGAAAACAGTGTGGAGGTACCTCAAAAATTTAAAAATAGAGCTACCCTATGACCCAGGAATTGCACTCCTGGGTATTTACCCCAAGGACACAGATGTAGTGAAAAGAAGGGCCATATGCACCCCAATGTTCATAGCAGCAATGTCCACAATAGCCAAACTGTGGAAAGAGCCGAGATGCCCTTCAACAGATGAATGGATAAAGAAGATGTGGTCCGTATACCATGGAATATTACTCAGCCATCAGAAAGGATGAATACCCACCATTTGCATCAACATGGATGAGACTGGAGGAGATTATGCTAAGTGAAATAAGTCAAGCAGAGAAAGTCAATTATCATATGGTTTCACTTATTTGTGGAACATAAGGAATAGCATGGAGGACATTAGGAGAAGGAAGGGAAAAATGAAGGGGGTTGGGAATCGGAGGGAGAGATGAACCATGAGAGACTATGGACTCTGAGAAACAAACAAGGTTTTAGAGGGGAGGGGGGTGAGTGGTGGCTTAGCCCGGTGATGGGTATTAAGGAGGGCACATACTGCATGGAGCACTGGGTGTTATACGAAAACAATGGATCGTGGATCACCACATCAAAAACTAATGATGTATGTTGACTAACATAACATAATAACATTTTAAAAATTTTTTAAAATTAACAAAAAAAGAAAAAAATGTCACACATCTGCTTATGAACAAGTTCCCATCATCACTGTTTTAACTAAGGAGAGAGTCCTCTGTAATGTCTCTACCACCAGAGAGAAATATAGCAGCTCTATATAGCACAGACTTTCAGTAGCTGAGAGTAAGAAAGACACATGACATATTCCTGAAGTATGATCTGACTGGTGGAGAGATGAAAGACAGAGTAGCATGAGCTCAACAAATATAAGATCATGCATGGCTAAAAATATTCAGCAGCAAACTAAAAAAAGAATTAAAAGCTCTTGAGTAATCATTATTTTTCATAAAGAACAACTAAGAGTCTCCAGGTCAAACAATTCTCAAGGCTTAAAAGCATCAAGCATCCCTGGGGTTTGGCTTAAAATGATCCAGGGACATCATATTTATGTGGCCATCCCATAAAAGAGGTACAAAATTAAACCAGATACTCTGTATAAAAATGAGAATCTCTCTTAAGACAAAATTTACTCAAGGCCTCAAGACCAACCATGTGACCAAAAAAAAGTTAAAAAAAAATTAAAGTCTCTGCATTTATTCATTTGATCCTTGACAGTCTTGAAATAAGCCATGATTCTATGAATAAGAGCCTAAAGGAAATTAGGCCATGGGGTTTAGGATAATAAGGCAGCTGGCAGACCTAAAAGAAAGAATCATATTTCCAGTTGGTTTTCCATGGGAACTGGAAGTTAAACTCTGAGTTTATTTTGTTGTAGGCAAATATTTTATATACACTGTTCCATAGAGTGGAAGGAGGCTTCCTGGGTCAATGCATCAATCTGAACCACAGGGTTGACACCAGGGCCATCCACATCCCTCAAAGTGCTTACCACACACTGTCCCTGGAGGCTGTTAGACTTGCCACCATTGAGTCAACAAATGCCAATAATATCAGGCAAGTAGGCAGAATTTCCAGGGAGAAAGTACTTTATAAACGCTAATGTAATTATCTTGAAAATGTGAACCTGAGTCTCTGTTTTATTCTCCCATAAACCATGTTCACCATTAAGGCCAAGCTTAATGCCTTGGGGAAGGAGGCACAGCCACTTAGAACAAAGATGTCTACAAATGATCAAGAGAGGAAGTGATTTAGAGGAAGTTCACACCAGACAGAAAGGGCAGGTCATACCCTATTGAAAGGGAAAGAAAAACTAGGAGGGAGGGGGAGTGGAGGAAGAGTTTGTTTGGTCCCATAGGGGCCCAGCCCTCATATCTCTCTGATGCTTAGTTCAGGCAGTGGGAGTGGACAGTGAAAGGACAGAAATCTAAGACAGAGAGATGGCAAGAAGAAAGTGATTCAGACATGTCTATAAGCCAATAGGGAGACAAGAAAAAAAGTAGCCAAGGATGAACACTATCAGTTCTGCACAGTGCTGCCATGGAAAGGTAACTATATGGTAGAGGCTGGGCTTGGGGCAGACATCCTACACAAGGCTACTGGATGGGACTTAGCCAAGACCTGAGATCCAAGAATGTGCAGGACCTAGAAAACCTGGGTAGACCTGTTCAGCAGAAGTCCTAGCCATAAACTTCTGCAGTCAAAGTCAGCAGGGTTTTCAGGGACCAGGAAGAACATAAACCCCTCTCCTCCCTTCTGTCAGAAGGATATATAAGCTGCCTTCTATACCTAGATACTATGTTGGCTGAAAAAAGTCCTGAGAGCTTGAGCTTGGGAGAGGGAAAAATATGTGTGTGTGTGTGTGTGTGTGTGTGAGTATACATACTTATTTATGTTATATACTTACATATGTTATGTTAAAATATATATATAATATATATAAGTATATAAATATATATAATTAAATAAAAATATATAAAATAGATAATATATATAAATATGTATATATTATTTTCCCTGAACTTGAGTCCTCAGGATTTTCTCTGGCCAACATGGTATCTAGGTATAGAGGTATATCTAGGTGTGTATATATATATATAACAAGGGTTTGAACTGCACTTATATGTAGATTTTTTCTATAAATACAGTACGGTGCTGTATATGTATTTTCTCTTCCTTATGATTTTTTTCTTTTTCTTTTTTTTTTTAGAAAGAGAGAGTGTGAGCCTGGAGGGAGGGGCAGAGGGAGAGAGAGAATCCCAAGCAGCCATGGAGGGCTTGATCTCATGACCCATTTTGCATTAGTGGGGTGATGGGTGGCTACTAGTCTCTAGTCCGTGTTGCCCTCACTCCAGGACCCAGATTAATGAAGTCCCCATTATCAGGAACATTTCAGGTTCTGAAGGCAGAGGAAAGAGAGAATGGAGAGTTTTATAGTAGCAAGTAAATATTTTGGTTCATGTGTCACTTCTGCACACAGCCCAGGGGCCAGACTAGTTACATGGCCCTATCCAAACAGAAGATGGATAGACAAGAGTAGCCTCCCATGGACCAGGAAGAGAGGCAGACAGGATGGTTGAGCATACCACACATGGCAGAGACTTACTCTACTACACAAAGTATTACTCTTATTCTTGAAAGTTTGAATTACTCAAATTCTGTATTATCTCCCAGAACACAAAATGTAAAGTCCCCATCCACCCAGGTCATTCTTTTCTTTCCCAAACTTATCTCAGAACTGGTCTGGGCTTCTTCATCCCTAACCCAACCTCCCACTACCACCTTCCTTCCAAATCCTTTCCATGGTACTTCCATGAAATTACCCATTTCTAGGGGAACTACCTTCTCTATTCTTGGTTCCCTCACTTTCCCTTGACTGCCAAACATTTCCCAGCTTTCACCAAGCCAACCTGGACCCCCAATGCTCTCACAGCACCCACCATTCCCTTGGACACCTATGCTTCTGCAGAAGCCAGGCAACCTAACCACATCTGTAGGAACTTGATGGTCCAACTTTCTAATATTCCAACAAAGGCCAATTAAAATAGAACCAATCGATAAAGTTCAACCTTGGCTGTAGATACTTTGAAAATTGAAAAAATCTGGTCCATTTAAATAGCATTAAGATTTGAGATCAATTCTAAAATTTTGTGACCTAAGTGTTTTTATTTTTTTAAAAAGCTATCTTTCTGCTTTGTGTCACCTTGCTCAGGAGAGCTGACAGGAAGCCTAGAACTTCCTCTGACTGGACTGTATATGGGCAAAGCCAGAAAATAATCCCCTGATGTTTGTACCTAGAGCATATGCACTGCTTGGGAATTTGGAATCATCCTAAATAACGCCCCAAATTTGGTCCACATATTTGCATTTACTTTATCTGAGCTTTCATAACACCAAGGATTTCAGTCCTTTCCCCCTCAGTCTTTATCTAGAGGTTGTGAATCTTTTTAGTCTATTCTCTAACCTGGACCTAGCCACCAGTGTCTTCTAAAAATGAGTCCATGGTGCTGACTTTGTATGTGGGGAGAGAAAAGCTTTCTCCCCTAGATCTAAATCTACAGAGGTAAAGGGTATGATTTACCCTGATTCTCTCTGCATGTCTGGAGAAAAGTTGGTGGAAGTTAAGCACAGGGTGGATTATGGAATTTGCTGGTCTCTTGTCAGGGAGGGAAAAGCTTCTCGCTAATCTCCTGTGGGTGATGCCTGCAAACTCCCAAGGGCCTTCAGTAATTGCTTACAACTTTACCATAGGTCACTTCCCTGTGTCCTGAGAAGCTTGTCATCCAGCAAAGTGCACAAATACTGTCCTAATAAGACTGTGAACCTGAGATACAGATACAGGCAGACCTTTTCCCAAAGCAACATTTTCATGGTCCACAAGGAAGGAAAAAAAAAAAAAGAAAGAAAGAAAACATTTCTAAAATTAGCAGTGAAAGTCCTTACCATAATCTCCTATCTCTTCTCAAAGGTATTTATTTAGCTCTTCTCTACTTCTCAAGGCAAGAACTCTTTGAATCTAATAGCTTACATTCCTAATAGTCACTAATCTTTTGCAGATTGTTTTTTCCTAAAGATGGGAGCACCAATTTATATTTCATCCTGTGTGCTACTCTTTCAATGTGATTGACACTCCCGCACTGAGAGGCAGAACCTATATCCCTTCTGCTGAACCTGGGTGAGCTTGAGACTGCCCCCACCATTAGAATGTGGCAGAAGTGATGCTATGTGACTTCTGAGGTTAAGTCAGACAAAGGGGACAGTGTCCACCTGGCTCTCTCTTTCAGGATACTCACCCTGGGAACCCAACCATGTTGCAAATAAGCTCAAACTAGCCCATGTAGAGAGACTGCCTGGAGAAGCCCATGTGAAAAGGAACTGTGACCCCAAAAAGCACTGACTAGCAACTGCTAGGTGACTGCAGAAGCCTTCAGATGATCCCTGCTCCCATCTTCACATATTCCATTTGATGCCCCAGACACCATGGAACAGGACAGGTAATCCCTGCTATACTCCATCCAAATTCATTACCCACAGAACTCGAAAGTATAATAAATTGGTTTTATTTGACTAAGTTTTAGTGTAATTTATTATGCAGCCACAGTAACTGGGACAAAATCTCTCCAGGTATTTTATCTCTCATTTCACCTTTAGTTTACTCTCAGAGTGACTTTTTCAAACAACCTAAACACTATATAGCAATATCTAAAGTAGAGGAAGCCTTACTTCTGCCTATCCACATTTCAACAAAATAGGATATTGTTTCTCAATATACTCATCTAGCTTTGACTTTCTCTTTTCTGACAACTTCCAAATTTGTACTGTCAGACCAGACCTTGTCCCTAAACTCTAAACTCGTATCTGGGTCTAGATCTGATACCATCTCTACTTAATGGCTAACAGGCATTTCAAACTCTACTCCTCCAAAAAACAGACTCCTGATGTTCCTTCCCAAACCTGTTCCCCTTCCTGCCTTCTCCATCCTAGGTGATAGAAATTCTCTCTTCCACTGGCTAAGAACAAAAACCCTGACATGACTTGACTTCACTGTTACAAACCATAGCCCATCCACCAGTAAATCCTATTGGCTCTAACTCCAAATCATATCCAGAATCTAACCACTTCTCTTTTTTTTTTTAAAGATTTTTTATTATTATTTTATTTGACAGAGAGAATGAGAGAGAGAGCACATGAAAGGGGGGAGGGTCAGAGGGAGAAGCAGACTCCCTGCTGAGCAGGGAGCCCGATGCGGGACTCGATCCCGGGACTCCAGGATCATGACCTGAGCTGAAGGCAGTCGCTTAACCAACTGAGCCACCCAGGCGCCCCAGAATCTAACCACTTCTCTTAACCTCTACCACCACATCATCTCTTTTCTGGTTGTTGTAACAGCCTCCTAACTGGTCCCTCTGCTCCCATCCTTGTCTTCCTATAGTCTTCTTATAGGTCTTCTCATGCCAGAAGCTAGAATAATCCTTGTTGGAAGAGGTCATGGAGAGGATGTGACCGCCAGTTGACCCAGGAGTTGGACCTTGGCATTTGGAGGCTCCTCATCCTCTCCCCTGTCCTTGGAGTGTGCATTTCACTCAACTTCTTTGCTGCCAGGAGCTGTCCCAACGACACAGCCTTGAGATAGTGATGTGGTGTTGAGATCATCTGGATGGTATACGTGACTGAATCCAGTTAAAACCTTTATATAAACTTTTAAGATGTGGCAGGTGGGTATAGAGATCTAGTGAGATCTACTGACATCTTGCAGCTGCCCTGTATGTAAGTGACCTTGCTTATTAAGCCTGGTAATCTGGAGTGGCTTGCCTCTTTCTTGGGTCTTTCCCTGCCCTCTGTGTGTCTGGCAGGGGGGAGGTTTCTGATTATATCCAGGAAGCTCCTGAGAAATTTGCAAACCAACATTCCTTAGGACTATAAGACAAATCACGTGCTTCCCCTGCCAGAATCCTCTAATGGCTGTGCATTTCACTCACAGTAAAAGCCAAAATTTTTCAAATGGCAAATAAGTCCTGTCATGACTGGCCCTGTTATCCCTCCTGCCTTCCTCCCCCTGGCTCACTCTGCTCCCCACTGACTTCCCGGCTGTTCCTAGGAAATGCCAAGCACCCTCCTGCCTTAGTGCTTGTGGACTTGCTCTTCCCTTTGTTAGGAACACCCCCAACAACGTATCTGTGTGGCCCATTCCCCGCCTCCTTCACCTTACCAGCAAGGCCTTCCTTCCCCTCTCTGTTTAGAACAACAAATCCCCTGTCTCAGCACTCCAGGTTCCTCTTCCCTCTTCTTTTTCTTTAGAGAACTCATTACCCCAACGTTAAACAAGTAAACAAACATGTTTATTCATTCACTTATTGCCCATCTCCTCCGTTTAGAATATAAGTTCCACTACAGCAGGAAATTTTTTTAAAGATTTATTTATTTTAGAGAGAGAATTCACACGAGGGGAGGGGTGCTGAGGGGGAGGGAGAGAGGGACTCTTAAGCAGGCTTCCTGCTGAGCATGGAACCCAATGCAGGGCTCCATCTCACAACCCTGAGATCATGACCTGAGCTGAAATCAAGAGTTGGACCCTTAATCGACTGAGCCACCCAGGTGCCCCGGGATTTCTATTCAGAGTGATGAAAATATTCTGGACTTACATAATGGTGATGTTTGCAAAGCTTGATAAATATATTTTATGTGAATTAAATATTAAGAAAAATTGCATGAGAAATAAATTAAGGCAAACTAAAGACATTATCATAAAAACACAAACACAATAGCATATCAAAAAATATTACTGAAGAAGAAACAGAGTAACAAGCTATATTTTAGGCCATTTGCTTTTTGTTTATATTTCAGTTTTAAAGAAATTCCAATTTTTCCCAATGTGATCCATTACCTTATGCACAATTATTAATTAAATATTATAAAAATATAATGCTAATAAACTATTAGAGATAAGTATCAGATATATAATTTATTATATGGAAAATGAGAAAAGCCTGATACAAAAGAATACATACTCTATGGTTCCATTCAAATGAAATTCTAGAATAGACAAAAATAAGCTCTAGCAATAAAATCAAAATAGTAACTGCCGTGTGTGTGTGTGTGTGTGTGTGTGTGTATGTTGCGGGGGAGCAGGGATTACTTGGGAAAGCACTAAGGGAACTTAATAGGGAGATAGGAAGATAAAAATCTCTTATGTCTTGATAGTGGGTTACAAGGTATATGTATTTATCAAAACTCATCAAACTGTATATTTAAGAACTGTGCACTTCACTGTACTTAAATTATTGTCTTAGTCGGCTGCAACACACCACAGGTTGGGTAGCTTATAAGCAACAGAACTTTATTTTTCACAGTTCTGGAGGCTGGAAGTCTGCAATCAGGGTGCCAGCATGGTTGGGTTTGTGTGGGTTGCAGACTGCTGACTTCTGGCTGTGTCCTCATGTGGTGGAAGGGACAAGGGAGCTCTCTCTGGGGTCTCTTTTATAAGGGCATTAATCTCATCCATGAGGGCGAACCCTTCATGACCTAATCATCTCCCAAAGGCCTCACCTCCTAACACACTACACTGGGCGCTAGGATTTCAACATATGAATTTGGGGGGGACATAATCATTCAGACTATAGTAAATACATTTTAATTTTAAAAGTTTAAAGTCACAGAAAAATGATCTTTAGACTTGAAGCCCAAGTGAAAAACAGTGGTGCTGTTTTAAGGGCTTTTATTAAATCTCAGGAAAATCCAATGATGTAGATTTGGAAATAAAACTCATCTTCAGGATGAAGAAGGTGAAATACAAAATATGAAGTAACTTTTGTGGCCCACATAGCCAGGAGGCCTGGAGCTGGGATTCAAACCCAGCCCTGTGATTAACCATCCCTCTACAGGGATCTCTGAAGAGGGGTGGTAGGGACAACAATGGAACCAGAAAGGAAAGTTTGGGCTCATTTTTTCCAAATATATACCAAGTTTTTAGCCTCAGCATCATGTGGATAAAGAGAAGATATGAATACTAAGTAACCAATCCAGACCTTATTCAAAGAGGTGACCCAGTAGGAAATTACAAGGAAAGATGATAATCTGTGGAACCATAGTAGAAATAAAGATTAGATTTTGTCTCCTACGCCACAGTGCATTTTATTTCTGTTTATATTTCACCTTACTTAAAAATTTTAAAAACATTTAATCTTATCTTCATAGGCATAAATGAAATAAACATATAGCTTTGAGTTGTAAAGAAGAATGAATGCTGTATCAAGTAGCCACCACAACCAAGATTAAAGTCATTTCAAAGGAACCCCATTTAAAACCAATGTGAAAGCTTTAGCCACATTGTATTGTGTGGCCTGTTTATTAAGCATCTCCCTATATACAATAGCTTTTATTTAATGTGGGAGAGGAGGCAAGAATAAAAATGTCAGAATAAATGGGAGCCTTATAGCATATTATTTCCCAACAGTACTTCCTTTAATGACTGAATTCGCTACATTTTCCTTAGTAAGGCAAAATGGCAGGTAATTTAAATTCAAACAACCATGCAAGACATAGCCGGCTTAACAGGCAGAGGGTTGCAAACAGGAACTCATAGGGATCAGGGAAGATAGTAACCACCATAAAGAAACAACGGAAGATAAATAATAGACTCTTGCTTACCACACAGACCTCTAACTATGGGGAATAAATACTTCCTTGATATTTTTCTCAAATGGAACATTAAACAGAAAGGCCTTGGAAGAGAAAAAAGCAATTATTTAGGTGAATAAACATAAATAAAATAGTTACATGATATACATAATAGAAATACCAAAGAATATAATTGGTCCACGCAAGCTGAAACTTCTGCAGAAACTCTAAGCTACAGCGCAAAGGAGTTCAAGTTTTTTACAGGAGGCCTTAGACTAGTGCTGTCCACTAGAACTTTCTGCAAGGATGGAAATGTTCTATATCTGCTCTGTCTGATGTAGTATCCACTAGCCACATGTGGCTAGTTGAACACTTAAAATGTGGCTAGTGTGACGGAGGAACTGAAGTTTTAATTTTATTTAAATTTAATTAAATTAAATAAACCAAACGTGGCTAATGGCCATTGTATTGGTCAGTATAGCCTTGCAATGGTTTCCAAGAACTTGACCAATAGTCAAAACTGACCTTCCCTTCAAGGAAACCCCTAACGACTTTGTCATTTCCCACACTGACTTTTGAACATTAGTCAGACTGATGTCTGTATGGTTTAAAGAGTTCTATTTGTTGTAGACACTTGCCATTCCCAGGGGGAAACTTAGGGCCATGTCTGATGAAAGTTTGCCCCACAGTAATGAAATGGATTGTGGCATTTGGAAACGCTCTCACTCCTCCCCCTTGGCCCATGAGATTCCCAGGGCATGGCCTTACACACAGTTGATGCAGACCTATCAGATTCTCGGATTCTGAACCAAGAAAATAACAAGGTCTCTGGTGAGTTTCTTGAGAAGAAAAGAAAATCAGTCTGACAGCCTAGCCTCCCTTCAGCAAGAGCTTGTCACTCTTACTAACAGATTCATTCCATGTGGTCAGCTCCTCCACATGCAATAATGCTATAGCACTATAATCTGCTATAATCCTCTAGCTTTCTAGCTTTCCCAAATAAATTTAGTCCTTGGTGGAAACCACCCCTGGAGTCTATGCAGTGAAATTCAACTAACCAAAGCATTAAGCTTTTGTTAGGAACAAGGTCATAAATTTAGCTAGAGATGGAATGCAGATTTCATTTAATCAACTGGTAATAACTGCCTGGAGCAGTTATTAATTAATAAATTAACAATGTTCTGAGGTGCCTTGAGGTGCATTTAGGCTTGGTGGAAAATCATGCTGTAATTATTTAGTAATACCTTCCATGGGCTCACAAATGGGGACTTGTGGCTTCTGTAATATCTGCCATCCCTATATGAGGCAATGTAGGGCTACACAGCTGAGGAAAACATAATCCAAACACATTTTCCGCTAAATAGCCTACAAGAGAGCATTACAGGTACAATAAGAGCACAGAGATAATAGAGATCAGTAGCAACTGGAAATACTGTGGATGGCATCATGAAAGAGGCAGCATTTGAGCTGGGTCTTGAAAGATGAGTGGATTGTGGGAGTACATAAGGAGGGCAAAGGCATTACCAGCAATGATACACATAGGAATGCACAGCATGTCACAGGAAGGGCAAATGCTGGGTGATGAGGCAGATAGAAGTGCACTGAAAGATACTACTAAAAAGACAACACGGGCCCAAATCCAGAAAGGCATTGGATGCCATGCTATGGAATTTGTTCTGTAGTGTAGCAAGTTTTTTGAGCAAAGTTGTAAAATGGTAAGATCTGTATTTTAGAAAGACAAGTTTGACTGCATGAGCAAGAGGGATAGGTGAAACAAGATGTCAAACGTAGCAAGTTATTAATTCAGTTGCAATATAAGCTTCACAAAATTCCAAAATTGAGTTAAAGGGTGTATTGTGATCATTGTTGTTGGTTGCCATCACAACCACCATTTTCTCTTCTTTGTTAGTTTATAAAATCTTAATTTTGCTCAGGCAGCCAAATGCACAAAGCAGTGGGAACTTTCACCCTACCTCAGGAGTTGAATCCTAAAATTCACTGCCCTTTGCTGGTGATTTTTTCAGTAGACACAAAAAAGGCATTTGGCAAAATTCAATGTACAAGTATGATAATTTTTGGAGATGATGGATATGTTTATTACCTTGACTGTAGTTTCACAGGTGTATGCATATGTTCAGACTCATCAAATTGTGTATGGGTACACCTCGGAGATATTTCAGGTTGAGTTCCAAACCACTGTGATAAAGCCAATATCACAGTAAAGTGAGTCAAATGGATTTTTTGGTTTCCCAGTGTATATAAAAGTTATGTTTACACTATACTATAGTCTATTCAGTGTGCAAGAACATTATGTCTAAAAAACAATGTATATACCTTAAAGGATACTTTATTGCTAAAAAATATGCTAACCATCATCTGAGCTTTCAGTGACTTGTAACCACTGATCACAGATAACCAGATGAATGTAATAATAATAAGGGAAAAGTTTGAAATATTATGAAAATTACCAAAATGGGACACAAAAACACAAAATGAGCAAATGCTGTTGGAAAAATGGCACCAATAGACTTGCTTGATACACAGTTACCACAAACCTTCAATTTGTAAAAAAATGCAATATCTGTGAAGCACAATGAAGCAATAACACAAGGTATGCATGTCCATTAAACATATGCAGTTTTTTGTATATCGACTATACCTCCAAAAAGCTGTTTTTAAAAAACACCCATCAAAGCAGGAATAGAAAGGAGTTCCCTCTACCTGATAAAAAGGCACCAAAAAAAAAACATGTAACTAATGTTTTCCCTAATGATGAGATACTGAACACTTTCATCCTAAGATTGGGAGCAAGGCAAGGATATCTTCTCTCATTACTTTTCCTAAACATTGTCCATAAAGTCCTAACCATGCATTAAAGCAAGAAAAGACAGGTAAAAGGCATAAAGCTTGGAAGGAAGAAGTAAAATTACCTTTATTTGCAGTCAACAAGGCTATATGCCTAAAATGTAAAGGATCTATTACACAACTAGTAGAACTAGTAATTGAATGTAGCAAAGTCACAGGATACAAGATAAATAATACAAAATCAACTGCTTTTCTATATTTTTAAATTAATTTTAATTTTAATTAATTCCAGTATAGTCAACACACAGTATTATATTTATGTATTACTCTATTTTGTCAATAAACATTTGGAAAACAGTCTTAAAAATACCACTTTAGGTATATACTAAAAAGAACTGAGAGCAGGGATTCAAACAGGTATTTGTACACTTGTGTTCATAGCATCATTATTCACAATAACCAAAGAGTAGAATCAACCCAAGAATCCATAGATGGGTGAATAAGCAAAATATGGCATATACATATAATAGAATATTATTCAGCCTTTAAAAAGGGAAGAAATTCTGACACATGCTGCAACATGGATGAACCTTGAAGACATTCTGCAAAGTGAAATAAGCCAGTCACAGAAGGACAGACACTGTATGATTCCACTTATATGGGGCACCTGGAGCAGTCACATTCATAGAGACAGAAAGTAGAATGGTGGTTGCTGGGGGCTGAGGGAAGGGAACAAGAGGGGACTTAGTATTTAATGGGTACAGAATTTCAGTTTGGGAAGATGAAAAGACTTTTGGAGATGGATGGTAGTGATGGTTCATACATGTACATAAAATACTTAGGAATAAATTTAACAAAAGATATGCAAGTCCTATGCACCAAAAACTTACAAAGCATTGCTGATAGAAATTGCAGATGACCTAAGGAAATGGGGGGGAAAAAAAAAAAGAACTATGTTGGAGACTTACCCCACCTGATTTCAAGACTTATTATAAAGGTACAGTAATCGGATGCCTGGGTTGCTAGTTTGGTTAAACGTCTGCCATAGGCTCAGGTCATCATCCCAGGGTCCTGGGATCGAGTCCCGCATTGAGCTCCCTGCTCAGTGGGGAGTCTGCTTCTCCCTCTGCCTGCCGCTCCCCCTGCTTATGCACTCACTCTCTCTCTCTCTCTCTCTGTCAAATAAATAAATAAAATCTTTTTAAAAAATAAATAAAGGTACAGTAATTAAGACAGTGAGGTACTGGTGAAGGATAAATAGATAAATGGAACAGATTAGAGGGACCAGAAATAGATCACACATTTAGAGTCAGTTGATTTTGGACAAAAGTCTTTTTAATAAATGATGCTGGTACAACCAGATAAGTATATGGAAAAATGTAATATGCAATGAATTATAAACCTACATGCAAAAAGTTGAAACTATAAAGCTTCTAGGATACCACATATGGTCTGGGGTGAGTCCAAAGAATTTGTGTTTCAAACAAGTTTCCCAGGTGAGGTGTATGTTGCTGATCCAGGGACCACATTTTGTCATTATTTTTTAACAGTATGGTATGAGGGGGAAAAAACACAAATGCTAACATGTTTTTCACTCAAATCTTCCCCTTGAATAATTAGAGAGAAAATAGTAGCTTCTTGGGAATAAACTGAAACTATTAATAATTTAGGATTAAGTAGACATGATAGAAGCTGTGAAGAAACATCTTTTTCAGCCATGTTGAATTTAGGACTAGGAAACCATGGTTTTGTGAGAAGCCTAAATGGGATACTGTACCCCAAGAGAACTTCACTGCATAAACATGCCTCAACCCAAAGAAAAATAATCATGCCTATAATATGTAGCCTTGCTTATGTGCCCAAGGTGAAGATAAGATATTCCAATATAATTCAGCCTGGTGGCCCATTCTTGCCAGATTGTGCTTCGTGATGAAGTATCACTGCCACTTCCCTGGATTAATAAAAGCCTCTGTATGGAGGCTTTCCTATTATTCTTCTGTGATTTGTTTGCCATTACAATCACTTCCTATGTCATGCTTCTTTTTGCTCTCTTCTTTTAAATTTCAGCTGGGCAGTATGCCATTAGTGCATATTTCTTAGAGCAGTACACAAGCTTCAAACAAATAGGAATTTTAGAGCTTTATAAAGACAACCTCACAGGTGATGATCTCACAGAGAAGCACAGAGAGTATAAGGATGAAGAGCAAGGGCTATGGAGTCAGGCAGCCCTCAGGTCAAATCCTGCTCTACCATTTACCTAGGTAAATGTAGACCACTTAAGGTCTCAGTTTTCTTATGTGTAAGATCTTTTAATTGTGAAGATTAAATGGGACAATGTGTAGGAAGTGCTCAGCCCATTGCCCGAGCCCACTGTGAGTAACCACCGTACTAGAATAATATCTTAAGCCATATAAATGTGCATTTCTCCTTTGTCTTTTCCTATGAAGCACCTCCTTAGCCAGTATAAAGCATTTATCGGGGGAAGGGGGTGGACAGGGAGTACGGAGTAGAAAAGGGAGGAAAGACAATTAGATTTATTTCAAAACATAAAGAAAAACACTTAATATTTGGATTCTGGCAGCCAAAATAGAATGTTTTTGAGCACTCACAGAGAAAAAGGGATAGAGAGAAAGAAGAGAAATCTGAGGTGCTAAGCATTTTATCTAAGAGACTGAATATCTCCCTAAAGGGGCCATGTGGTAGATTGATTGCCAAACTGGCTGCTGTCATTCCCATTTTTGTTTCTATGCCCTTTGCAATGTGAATTGGCAGCTCCTCCCATCAGGTGAATGTTCCAGCAGACTGGACAGCAAGTACAAAGACCCTTAGGCAAGAAGGCATTTGACAGTGTTCAGAAACACAGAGAAAGCCAGTGTGGCTGGAGTGCAACGAGAAGGAAGTAGACAATGACAGAAGACAGCACCAGGTCACACACAGCTTTTGAGACTAGGAAATCCCTGACAACAGAGGGACCCAAACTTAAACCACTATGGCCTGTTTACACATGAGTACAAGAGGACCTATATTAAAATACTTTCATTCCAGTTGGTAAATAACCACAGTGCGGATCCCCCTGGGTGTCTCCCTAGCCCTGGCAAACCAGGCCACTCCCAGGACCATAAACCTTTCATGAGCCTGTAATTTAAGAATCAGGGTACACAGAAGCCTCTAATACTGATCTGGCGCCATGACTGTGGATGTGCAACATTATCCCTAGGCCAAAGGGAGACCATTTCTTTATCTACACCTTTATGAAATTGAAAATAAGCATGAATTCATCCCATCAGTAAATACTGATTACCCATGGGCCAGGAAGTATTGTGGGTGTCAGAGATGAGCAAGACTATACAAACCAGCTTCTACCCTCACCACGCTTAGAGTTCAGCATTCAGGCAAATTGTTGCCTGCAGGTAGTAATTTTTAGGCAGTGGTTCTCAACCTAAACTCCACAACAGAATCATCTGAGAATTTTTAAAAGTACCGATGACTAGGTCCCACCCCCAGTGGGGATGATTTCATTGCTCTGAGGTGTGGCCAGGGCATTGGCAATATCTAAAAGCTCCCCAGCCAATGGGGTGCTGCCAGGGCTGAGAACCTCTCCCTCAGAGATGAGCTAATATGGAAAACAGAGAGTGGGATTTCTACACTTTAGTAAAATTATGGGTGCAAACCTAGAGAAATAAGTTTTCTCTGCATGTCGACTAATAAAGATAAATCAAGATGGAAACATGATTTTTTGAAAAGTACTTTTCAGAAAGTTCTGGAAGCTGTCTTTGTAGAATGGCATTCTGACAAAATGCTGGCTGGCAGTCTGACCCAATGTTAGGTAGGTGAACTAAGCACATTCTGACAATACCGAGCAAAACTCTGGGCTTTATTCTTTTTAAAGATTTTATGTATTTATTTGACAGAGAGAGCGAGAAAGCACAAGCAGGGGGAGCAGCAGAGGGAGAGGGAGAAGCAGGCTCGATGTGGGGCTCGATCCCCCGATGAGCCGAAGGCAGACACTTAACTAACTGAGCCACCCAGGCGCCCCCAACTCTGGACTTTTTGAAATAAAATTCCTCGGAAAAAAATTTCTAAATATGAACACTCCTACTGCCCTTCACTTCCCCCCACCATGACCTGTCTGCTCTCAAACTACACATTCCATCCAAAGCTAGCCATCAGCCTGAGGAATGGGCCTATACCCGGAATTCCAGGTCACAGATGAGGATTCCAGCCCTAGAAGATAAGAACCACGACTTGGCGGATTGAGATTGCTTTTCAGAATGATTTCTTACCTCTCTAATTGCTTTCCAGTTGCTTCCCTAAGCTGTCCATTGAGTGACAAATGTTTTGAATGAGACAGAATGGAAAACACCTCAAAAAAGTTTGACTCAATGGAGATTCCAGAGGAGCTGATGAAATATGGGCTGGGCTGCAGCATAAGTATTTTCTAGAGTCACTGAGTCACAGCGAAGCAGCAAAGTACATTCTAGGGCAATGAGTGTGCTCAGCACTAGCCCTTGATTATTCTATCCTAATGGAGGGGAATTATGACGTCGGTTTTCTGAAAAAGCAGCTAATTATAATGAGCCGTTTGGTTTTGACTCTGGAAATCACTACTAGGTAAATAAAAAGGTATGCAGCATGTCTAAGCCTATTTCAGCTAGGCAGCATGGAATGTGGCCAAGAATACTAGAGAGTAAGTGGCTTAGAATTTCAAAACTCACCAGAGAAACCCCACAAAATAGAAACATCTCATTAGAAATAACAGGGCCCTGGGGGCACCTGGGTGGCTCAGTCAGTTAAGCATCTGCCTTTGGCTCAGGTCATGATCCCAGGGTCCTGGGATTGAGTCCTGCATCGGGCTCCCTGCTCAGCGGGGAGCCTACTTCTCCCTCTCCCCAACCACCTCCCCACTCGTGCTCTCTCTCACGATCTCTCTCTCTCTCTCAAATAAATAAAATCTTAAAAAAAAATAAAAGAAAGAACAGAGCTCTGAATTATGATTTAGAAGACAAGAATTCTTGTCTCTGGTCTATCATGACCAGGTGTGTGACCCTGGGTAAGTAACTTCTCTGTGCCTCATTTTTAAAATGAGGGGACCAGACCTAAATGATCTCCAGTAGGATGGATGGATAAAATGGAATTTAATATCTGTGTGTGAGGTAGAAAGTACTGAGATCTGAAACCTGAAGATTGCTGATAGCAAGTAGCCAAATTCGCATTTGGAGCCCAAGACACTCCTCGAGGATGAAGGTGGGAAGGCATCAAGACCCCAACACCTTGTCTCAGAAATTAAAACTAGTTGGAGTGGACTGAGCAAGGCTCAGAGTCAGGGAATGGCCACGAGACCCATCAGATAAACTCAGCACCAAGGAGAAAAGATAGGATCACCAGCCTAGCCTCTGCACAGACTTAGGAATTCAAAAGGAGGCTGTAAATCAGTGCACAAGAGGACTGACCCCAGCCCAGGAATCAGATAATAGGCATGAGTCCTGGAGAAGTGGCCGTGTAAGGAAACATGAGGAGTGATAGGGATGGGCATCCAGACCAGGTTTGCCTGGAGCCTTCTCCTGGTAGAACTTACTCCTGAGGCCTGGGGATCTTCTCTCTGGCCCCTGAAAGAAGAGCAGTGGCCCAAGCAAAAGTCTACACTAGCAGTTCCTTGGGAGCCACCAGCCTCTTGTGGGGTAGCAGAGTCATCTGGCCTTGAGGGGACATCTCTGCTGAGACTCCAGAAGCAGAAATCAAAGTGACCATGATGGCCCTGGCATATCTGGGGAAGGGGCTTCCAGGGAAGGATGTGGTATTTCCTGTTTGCTGGGCATGTGAGAGCTCACATGTTCAACTTTGGGAACCCACCTGAGTGGTGCCATATCTGCATCCCAAACTATAAATTGGGCCATTCCAGTTACAGATCTATAAGATCCCTTATGGCTCCAATGTGTTATGATTTTAGTGGGTGATTCAAAACAAAACCCAAAGAATGACTTTAATTCAGAGTTTATCATACAACTAACTATATCCTTAAGTTTGTAGACACTGGGACTCTTGTCTACAAAAAGGAGAAATGTGTAAATGGGGGA
This sequence comes from Mirounga angustirostris, assembly GCF_029215605.1. Taxonomy (NCBI): domain Eukaryota; kingdom Metazoa; phylum Chordata; class Mammalia; order Carnivora; family Phocidae; genus Mirounga; species Mirounga angustirostris. Next base: position 126,740,520 of record NW_026991709.1, read on the forward strand.
TCCATCTGTGACCATTAAATAGCCTAAAATTAACAAAAAAGGCATATCACTGCTAACAATCTATGAATTCACTCCACATGCATTCATTAGAGATCATTAAAATGAAAGCTAGGAATGCAAAAATAATTATATAGTTTGGATACCTAAAAATTTTTCCTTAGAGAGAACAGATTTGTATGTATGTGTAAAATACTAGTGTGTTACTCTGAAATTACAACTGAAATACAAGTTTGCTTTAGTGAAAGGTGATTGTTATATTAATTTCCTATTTAAAATGGCCCTAGACAATAACCATCAGCATTGTAAATGACATAGTGTTTGAACCAGCAATTTTACACATAGAAATTTATCCTGATGAAATTTTGCACATGTATACAAAACTATATAAGAATGTTCACTGTCACAACATTGTTAATAAAGAAAAAATTGGAGGGGTGCCTGGATGACTCAGTCAGTTAAGTGTCCAACTCCTGGTTTCAGCTCAGGTCATAATCTCATGGGTTGTGAGATGGAGCCCCAAATCGGGCTCCACATTCAGCAGGGAGTCTGCTTGAATTCTCTCCAGCTCTGCCCTCCCCCCACTCATGCTCTCTCTTTGTCTCTCAAATAAATAAATAAATCTAAAATAAAAGAAAAAACTGGAAAAATTGAAATGCTCATTAATAAGGGATCCGTTAAATAAATTATCAGCCTTCCATTTGCTAGAATATTCTGAATTTACTAGAACTAGTGAAATACATCTTTTTTTAATTTAAATTTTACTTAGTTAACATACAGTACAATATTGGTTTCTGGAGTAGAATTCAGTGATTCATCACTTACATACAACACACCGTGCTCATCACAACAAGTGCCCTCTTTAATACCCATCACCCATCTAGCCCACCCCCCACCCACCTCCCTCCATCAACCCTCAGTTTGTTCTCTATCATTAAGAGTCTTTTATGGCTTGTTTCCCTCTCTTCTTTTTTTCTTTTCCCCCTTCCCATTTGTGCATCTGTTTTCTTTCTTAAATTTCACATACAAGTGAGATCATATGGTATTTGTCTTTCTCTAACTGACTTATTTCACTTAGCAAAATACACTCTAGCTCCATCCATGTTGTTGCAAATGGCAAGATTTCGTTCTTTTTGATGGCTGAGTAATATTCCTGTGTGTGTGTGTGTGTGTGTGTGTGTATCTCACATCTTCTTTATCCATTCATCAGTCAATGGCCATTTGGGCTCTCTCCATAGTTTGACTATTGTTGATAATGCTGCTATTAACATTGTACCCCTTCAAAACTGTATTTTTGTATCCTTTGGGTAAATACTTGTAGGGCAATTGCTAGGTCATACGGTAGCTCTATTTTTAACTTTTTGAGGAACCTCCATACTGTTTTCCAGAGTGGCTGTACCAGTTTGCATTCCCACCAACAGTGCAAGAGGGTTCCCTTTTTCCGCATCCTCACTAACACCTGTTGTTTCCTGTGTTGTTAATTTTAGCCATCTGACAGGTGTGAGGTGGTATTTAGTCATGGTTTTGATTTTGAAATACATCTTTATAGCACATAAATAATTTTATATTAACTGACATGGCTGTCATTTATAGTTGTTTGTTTGTCTACCCCACCTCCATTACCTACTTTAAATCAAATCTATAATGAGGCTGAGGGATTTACTGTATCAGAGAGATATGGTTATAAAGAGCACTGATCACATAAAGTTATAATTCTTAGTGCTTAGCCCCAAAGACAAGAGACCCAGAGAAAGGTGTCCTCACCATCCACCAGGCATACTTTTGAGAATTAAAGGGAATGTTACAAATAATGACATGGAAATAACCTGGACTATTCTAAGGAAACAAGGACATCCTGCTTACAGACTTTCCTCAGGTTAACTCATTTTATTATAAATCACGGACAAATGTCATCTTTTAGCAGATAAGGTCCTTATTCTCATGGAGCTTTAGACAAAGGAAGATGGAAATTAATAACATTTGCAAATATTTTTTCTCATTCTGTAGGTTGCCTTTTTGTGTTGTTGATTGTTTCCTTTGCTGTACAGAAACTTTTTAGTTTGATGTAGTCCCAACAGTTTATTTTTGCTTTTGTTTCCCTTGCTTTAGGAGACACATCTAGACAAATGTTGCTATGGCTGATGTCAGAGACATTACTACCTATGTTCTCTTCTAGGATTTTTACAGTTTGGGGTCTCACATTTAGGTCTTCAATCCATGTTGATTATTTTTGTGTATCATGAAAGAAAGTGGTCCAGTTTCATTCTTTTGCATGTAGTTGTCCAGTTTTCCCAACACCATTTATTGAACAGACTATCTTTTCCTCATGTATATTCTTGCCTCCTTTTGTCATAGATTAATTGACCATATAGTCATGGGTTTATTTCTGGACTCTCTATTCTGTTCCATTGATCTATGTGTCTATGTGTCTATCTTTGTGCCAGTACCATATTGTTTTGATTACTACAGCTTTGTAGTATACCTTGAAATCTGGAATTGTGATATTGCCAGCTTTATTTTTCCTTCTCAAGATTGCTTTGGCTATTCAGGGACTTTTGAGGTTCCATACAAATTTTAGTATTATTTGTTTTGTGAAAAATCCTGTTGCTATTTTGATAGGGATTGCATTGAATCTGTAGATTGCTTTGGGTAATATGGATATTTTAACTATATTAATTCTTCCAATCCATGAGCATGGAATGTTTTTCCATTTGTTTGTGTCATCTTCAATTTCTTTCATCAGTGTTTTAGAGTTTTCAGAATACAGATGTTTCACCTCTTTGGTTAAGTTTATTCCTAGGTATTTTATTCTATTTGGTGCAATTGTAAATGGAATTGTTTTCTTAATTTGTCTTTCGGCTACTTTGTTATTAATGTTTAGAAATGTTACCAAAGGAAAGTAATAAAGCAAACAGAGTAATGAACAAGATAGTTGGAGACTGATAAAGCTTTGAAGAAAATTGAAAAGCTGGGAATTTAAAAATGATGCAGGGTGGAGAGGTGGACAGCCAGGAAGCCTTGCTTGAAAAGACATTTAGCTGGAGAACTTTATGTCCAGACAGGGTTGGACATGCCAAGATGTGGGGAAAGAGTGCTCCAGACAGGTAACCAATAAAGCCTCTGTTGTGTTGAAGGAACAGACCCCGTGAAAAGGGCAACCCAGTGGAGGTTTAAACTGATTCACAGTTTAGGGAAATAAATAAGAAAGAAAGAAACTCTGGAACGAAAGACAACTGAGAGAAGAAGACGGATGATGTGTCTGAGAAAGAAAATTAGTAAAGGCAGGAAAAGGAAAGCACCAGCACTGACTGGAAAGAACAATCCTTGCAGCTGTTTCAGACTAGAGGTGGTATATGGACAGTGCCTGGACTGGCTTACTTGAAGGGCAAAAGAGTTTTCCTAAAACTTCAGGAGGATCAGGGGGGATAGGAAGAAGACCTGAAATCAGAGAAGTATAGCCTACTCAAGGGAAGAATTTAGTTTTAAACATATTCATTATTATTATAATTTATCTTAGGCTAAGTCATTGGGAATTGAGCTGACTGGAAACTGTAAACAGAAGAGGTAATTGGAATTGTTGAATATTTCCTCTGTTGGGAAATGCTCTGCAATGATGAATATTTTGCAATTCCATTTTTTCTGGATGCTGTATTGTGTTCCATTAATATATATGTCTATCCTTTTGCCAGTAACACACTATCTTGATTTGTAAAGACTTTACAAATTTTTTGCTTTTAGAATAAACCTTAATATCAGGCAGTGCAAGTCCCCCAACTTTGTTCTTTTCCAAATTGTTTTGCCCATTCTACAATTCCATGTTTTAAAATCTTATTTTAATATTTTGTGAAATTTTTTTCATATTTATTAAATATAGTTGGTTTATTTCATCTGGATAAAAAGAAAAGAAAAGAAAGAGGAGCTGTCAGCAAGGGATATTTTAGGCTACAAGTGACAGAATCCTTCATTTCAATATCAGAGACAAAGAGGGGTTCATTTTTCCCCACCTAAAAGAGAGCTGAAGACTGTCTGCTGAAGGTGTCTGCTTGCATTGGTTCAGTGGCTCAACAATGTCAGGGCCAACATCTCTGTGGGTCTCTTGACCTCTCCCTCCTGGTCACAAATGGTAGCTACAGCTGTGCCCTCTTGTCCATTCAGGGTAGAAAAGAAAGGAAAGTAGGGGGTAACTTATGTCCCCGGATCCAGAATTGTGTCAGATGGCCTCTCTGGCTGCAAGGGAGTTTGGGAATGGCATACTTTTTTCAGACCATATAATAGACATAGGCCAGAAAGAAGGGGACTGATATGAGAGTTGGCAGTGCCAACCTCTAGTGTTTGCCACAAATGTTGATGAGAGGTTTCAAAAAAAAAAAAGGAAAAAAGTTTTCATTGAATTCTGACCTCTTCAAAAATACAATTAGAAGAACTAATGATAAAGAATCCATCTCACGGGACGTCTGGGTAGCTCAGTCAGTTTGGCAACCAACTCTGATTTTGGCTCAGGTCATGATCTCAGGGTCCTGGGATGGAGCCCTGTATCAGGCTCTGTGCTTGGCATGGAGTCTGCTTGGGATTCTCCCTCTCCCTTTACCCCTCCCCATGCTCATGCTCTCTATCTCTTTAAAAATAAAAAAAAAAATTTTAAAAAGAATCCATCTCAAGCCACATCACTTTCCTTAGTGTTGGATGGGAACCTCAATGCCTCCTGGTCCTGCCTCTCCCTGCCATGAGAGTTGGCTCTCCCCCAGCATTCAACAGCACTCACACAATCCTTAAGTCAGATCAGCTAGAAAAACAAACCTAGTCTGTTGCTAAGGGACAAGAGTGACATTATAAGCCTACAGCATAGCTCTCTCTAGCAAACTTTTAAGGAAAAAATGTTGGAATTCAATGCATCTTTATGAACTGCCCATTTCAGTCTCTGAATAGGGGAAACCGGGCATTTCTTCCTTTCTCTCATTCAATAAACATTTATAGGGTTCCTATGTGCCAAGCACTGAGTGTGTTTTTATTCCTCTTCCCTTTATTATTGTTCCCTGTCCTATTTTCTTGGATTATTTTTCACTCTAAGTGTATATGGGAATATGTGTGTGTGTATAAAAGTATAAGATGAGGTCAAACTTGCAGAGTCCAGGGCACCATCACTATAGCTCTCTCTGGTCTCCTTGTGGAGGCCACAAGAGCACCACTCACACACCCCTTTGAGAAGCCTTGGAAGGTGTGGAAGAATCAGGATGCAAGAGGTTATCTGTGAGTGATGCTGCGTCTTAGAACATTCATGCACTTATTCATGCATTTATTTATCCAGTATATATTTATTGAGTCCCTTTGCTAGATTCTGGAGATATTGTGGTATACATACAGACACAGTCTCTACCCTCATTGGGCTTGTATTTGTTGTAGGACAATGCTTTTGAAATACTACTCAATGGTATTTTCCTCCCAATAGTTACTTTTTTCTCTCTCTGTTCCCACTCAAGTAGCTAGGCTATGCTCATTGCCTCAGGGTAGAGATATTATAAGCAGAAGACAGAGAAAAAAGGAGAGACTTCCTATACTTACAGGAATAAAAGTGACACTAGAGCAAATGTTAGCATGAACTTCACCCCACACAGATACCCCATTAAATGACAAAAGATTCCTCTGAGCTGAAAGGAGAAAGAAAAATGGAAGGCAAGGGAATTGCCATAGAGGCCAGTGGGGATAGGAGGGACAATCCAGACGTGAAGGGGCCATCAATGAAAACAAACTGTGTCAACCATGGGCCACAGTAAGGAGAATTTGTGGACACCCAGGAACCAGATGATAGCCAAGGATACATTTGGCAACACTACTTGTCACCCACACCAGGGCCCATATCAGCCATCCTTTCTCCAGCCCTCCAAACTTCATGCTTGCCTTTTTTTCCTGGACATATAGTTAGGTTTTATTTCCCAGCCTCCTTTGCAGTTAGATGAAATCATATCACAAACCAGTGAGTTCTGGCCAATGGAATGTGGGAGGAAGTGATATACACCACTTCCTATCCTGTTCATAAATACTTCCAATGCAATCCTCCATGCTCCCTCTTTCCTGTTATGCCAGATATAAATGATGGGCTCCAAGGCCCTAGGGCATGGCAGAGCCAAAAGATGGAATGAGCCTGGATCCCTGGGTCCCTACTTAGAAGAGAGCCACCTAAAGTGGTCACTCTGACCAGAAACATCTGCACTGGGTTCTTGTGTGAAAAGAAGTTAATTTTTATTGCATTAAGCCACAAAAATATTGCAGTTTGTTGCAGAAAGTTTTGCCAACTCTGACAATATTTCAAGCAACTCCCCAGCTCAAGCAACTCTCCTCTCCCTGGACTTAGTTCACTCCTTATCCAGCTTACCCCATGAGGACAAACACCCCACTGCAAAATACCAGGACATAGTAAGTACCCACCCCTGAAAGGAGGGTGAGGCCCTGATAATATGCCATGGCAGTATGATGTTAAGGGAGGGAAAGGTCTTACTCTTTTATTTGTGAAGATAACTAGAACCTGCTTAAGATTTTTCCTGGACTAGGAGACTGATTAAACACACAAGCATCACACCACATAGAAGGGGAGAGAAATACTGAAAACTCAATGTAGATTTATGTGTAGAATTACAAACTGTGCTAAGCTCTGTGGAGAAAAAATACAAATAGTCTGGCAAAAATAACAGGTGGGGATAGAACTCATATTAAGGAATGGTAATGAATAAAGACTGTCTGAGGAAAGAACAGCTGAACTGAAGCCCATCAGGAAAACCAGAATCAAGTAGATTAAGAGTTTGGGGGAATATCATTTAGGCAAAAGGAACAGAATGTGCAAAGACCCTGAGAAAGGAAAGAGGTTGGCTCATTGAGGATCTGAAAGATGTCACTTTAGCTGTGATGTAGAGAGGAAGGAGAAGGGTATGAGATAGGGATAGAGAAATAAGCAGAGACAAATTTAAAAAGGGCCATGTAGGCCTGGTTCTTGCTTTTATATTTTATTACAAAAGCCTAGGATGGCATTGAAGAATTTTAATCAGGGATCATGGTCAGGATAGCATTTTTAAATTATCAAACTGGCCAAGATGGAGATTGGTTGGCAGGGAGGCAAAAATGGAAGGAGAAAGCCCATGTAGGAGGTTATTTCAGAAATTCAGCCAAGAGATAATGGTATGTTGAAGTAGAAGAGTAGCAGCATACAGATGGAGAGAAATGGATGAGTTTAAGATATGCTTGGGAAGTTGAATGGAATTGCAACTGTTGCATTCAATAACTTTAAACTCTAGTGAGAGACAGGATCAGGTGGTAAATTATATGAGATTCAGTTCTAATCTAGGTCCTCTAAGAGTTAAGAGAACGTGGCAACAGTAACAGCAGCTTCCCCAATGTCTGAACCCACCATTTGAGCAGGATGATTTGGAGGAGGTAAGAGGTTGCAGGAAAAACTGGGCTTAGAGTCAAAGGGCTGTATCCCAGTTGGGTACATGACTGGGTGCTCACTCAAATGTGTTGTCATGCCAAAAAGGATAGAGCCTGGTTAGTCAAGTAATTTTGAAACCTACAAATAAAGACTCTGCCCAGATATGATCTAAGCACAATGGGGGAGGATAATTACATCCTTTGCCCATTTTTATAGCTATTGATAATAATGAGAAGAATAAGTAACATTATGGAGCTCTTTGTGCTATGCCCTGTGCTAAGGAATGTGTGTGCATATTCTCATTTAACCTCATTAGGGCTCTGTGAGATAGGTAGTATTATTTCTCCTATTTACTAACACTAAGGCTTAGAGATTGGTACCTTGTCCAAGGCCTGATTTCTAGTAACTAGAGTAGTGTATATTCAAACTCAGCTCTAACTCCAGAGTCCACACTACCAGCCATATAATGTAATATGTTGAGAAGGATTCTGAAGATGCATTTGGGTTCAATGGGGGCAAAGTCAGATGGGCACAATCTGGTCAGTCACATATAAGCATGTGCCTTATAACCATGTAGCCTTATTCTAAAGTATAAATCACTGTGGATAGCATAACAAAAGAAAACTGTCACTATATTTTATGACTTTATAGCATATCATGTTCATACTCTAATGACCAATTATAGTTTTCAAGACAACTCACTAGGAAGAGTATTTGAAGAATCTGGTACATGAGGGTCTCTAGACATCTTAGCATAAGAATTCTAAGCACATTATGAAAGATTTAAAAACCTGCTTTGAGAGCCTCTTCTCTTCAGAACTCAACTGGGGAGTGACATCAGGCTAGGAAATGGTTCTGGGGTAGAGTCAAGCTTTGAGCTGTCAGGGAAAGGCTGAGTTAAAACAAAACTGCATCATGTCTGGGAACCCAGTGTTAACTGGTATAAACCAACACTATTTCTTCTGAAAGCTCTCATCAGAAAGAGCATTTTCAACTACTAATGTGGCTTTCTTCTCACCCCTTTCCTGCCCCCAGTGGGGGAAAAATGTTTATTCTTGTTACATAATTTTGCTCTTCTTTATGTCACCAAGTGCCTTTTGATAGTATTGCATCTGACAGATCTCTTATTGAGAAGTTGCCAACAACCAAAGGATAATTACCTTAGTCTTCCAGGCATGTAAAACACACACACACACACATACACACACACAGAGTGGACCATGCACAATTCATTGGAAATAGTGCTCAACTGCTTATATCTCAATGAAATTTGCTGGGGTTGTAAAAAAATTCTGCATCTCAAAGAATGCTTTGTGCAATAGAATCTTTTGCTGAAAGGAGATGGGTCCTTAAATATTAGGGAACAGAAGTGGGACAGGACTACGCAGGGAATCAATAAGCATTCATGAAATGTCTACTTGGTCAGGCACATTGCTAAATTCTGAGGATATAAAGAAGAATGAGATCTAAGAGAATTGACAATCCAATAAAGAAGGGAGAGAGGACTCATACAGCAACTCTTAGATTGAGTATAAAGGAGATTTATACACACACACACACACACACACAAACACAAACACACATTATAGTAGTTCTCAAAGTTGTGGTCCCCAGACCAACAGCATCAGCTGGGAACTTATTAGAAAGGTCCTACGTAAGACCTACTGAATCTCAAACTCTGAGGGTGGGGCCTAGCAATCACCTCCCAGTACACCCTGTACTGAAACCACTGTTTAGCAAAAGAGATGACAATAAAGTATAATTGTTTTGGGGAATCGTTGTATTGGTTACTGGTATCCAACCAGGAAATAATAAACTTGGGCTCTGGGGTCTTTCAGGCTGTTGTAGCCTAGCACTATGAGGCAGGTTTAAGGTTTCAATTGTGCCAAAATCTGGTGCCCTCCAGCTTCAATTCTTGCTACACATCTGTGTTAGTTTCCTATTGCTGCCATAACAGATTGCCACAAATGTGTGGCTTAAAACAACACACATTTATTATCTTTCTGTTCTAGAGGTCCAAAGACCAAATTCAGTGAGGCCTGAAGTAAAGGTGTAGGGAGGTCTGGTTCCTTCTGGAGGCTCTGGTAGAGAATCCATTCCCTTCCCTTTTCTAGCTTCACGACACCACTTGAATTCCTTGGCTTATGGCCCTGTATCATCTTGACCACTGCTGCCCTCATCATATCTCTTCTGACTCTGTCCCTCCTATGTCCTTCTTTTAAGGACCCTTGTGATTACAATAGGTCACTCAGATAATGCAGGATAATCTCCCCATCTCAAAATCCTTAATTTAACCACATCAGCAAATTCCCTTTGCCATGGAAGGTAGCATATTCACAGGTTTCTGGGATTAGGACATGGACATCTTTGAGGGGTTATTATTCAGCCTCCCACAACTTCCCCTTCAGTGTTGCTGGAGAGAATAGGCGGGGGGGGGGAGGTGGGAAAGAGATATTGAATGACAGAATTTTTAGGAGGATAGGATTTATAAATGGGTCCAGGTGTTACTTTAATTTGTTCCACAGTCATTCCTCCACATAAAAGCCCAATCAAGTATCCATGGCTTAGGGTGTCCCAAAAGAAGAGCATCAGTGAGGTTGGCAAGGCCGGGACCTCCCTGAGCAAGCCTGTTTATCCCTATGTTCATCTGTCTACTGGGCATCTCCACTTAAGTAGGCACAGAACTGAACTCTTCATTCCTGTCCCCTGTCCTGCCACCCCACCCCAACCTGGTTTTCCTCCTAAAGTCCCTATCTCAGATAAATGCACATAATGTATTCACTTAATCCAGAAATCCAAATAGTATTTCTTTGTCTTTCAGTGCCCCAACCTCCCTACCACCCACATCTAATCAGCCACTGACCTCTGTCAACCCTATCCCAGACATAACTCTCTTCCTTTTCAACTACTCTGGCCAGGCTTGGTTCAGAGGCTCACCATTCCTCACCTAGATTTAGTGAGGGCCTCTTAACTGGTTCCCTGGCTTTAGGATCACCACCTTTATCATCACTAGCATGATAATATTTCCAAAACACAAATCTGTTACTCATTTTCCTCTGCTGTTTATAACTCCCTAATGCCATTTTAGAATAAAGACCAACTCCTTAACAAGGCATATAAGGCTCTTCCTGATGTACCCTTAGCTTATCTGTTCAGCCTCATGTTTGCCATTCCCTCATATGATAAAGCAAATTATTTACAGATCCCAGAGTGCATCTTCATCCCTCACAACTCTTATCTTTGAACCAGGCTCTTCTCTTTGCTGGAACATCCTCATTCGATTCTACACCTGCCTGGAGTGATGACTCTTTAAGTCTTCCTCTAGACATACTGCCCCGGCCTCTTCCTTCTGTCTTACCACCCACTATGCACCCCTGGAAGCACTTATTATCCTGAATTATAATTTATGATCTATTGTCTCTCAGACCACTAGACCCTGAGCTCCTTAAGTGAAAGGATTGAGTTTTAGTTATGTCTATATTCTCAGAGCCCAGCACAGTACAGGGCACACAGTAATTGTTCAATACATTTCCCAGTTGAATTGAGATAGTACATGACACTGGGAAATGCTAGCTAAGGAAACAAAAAAAGAGTGGGAGTAAGGAGGAGAATTAGGTTAGAGACGTAGGTGCCTAAGTAACTGGAACAGGCCAGGAAGTCTTAAGGGAGAGCCATCAGTACATACATCTATGAGAACATAAAGAATAGAAGGAAAGGGTTTTCAGTAATGTCAATTGTTCCTGAGGACTAAAGTAAAAAAAAATAGGTCTTTGGATTAGACACACAAGAAAGACACAAATGCTGTTCAAGAGAGCAGTTTCAAGTGTAGAAGAAGAGGTAAGAAGATAGGGGAAAAGGGCCCAGTTTACAAGGAGTCAACCAGCGTTTCTCACACTTTATTGCACCAAAACACACTTGTTGGAAGAAAAGGAAATGAGACAGATCACTTGAGGCCACACATAAGGGAAGATAGCCACTTTCAAAGACAAAAAACGAACTTGTGTCATACCTTCATTCTGAGGGTCCTCACAAAAGGAAACTTCCAAGAGCAACCAACTCAAAGATCATCTACAGTCTTCTGGCTGTGAATACAGGATGGATTGATACTCTTCCAAACCTAAAACTGTGACATAATTTTAAAATGTGGTTATTAAGCACCTGCTTGTTCATCACTGTGAATTTAAGGACATTTACAGAGGTCACATCTTAGCATATGGTCTGCTTCTTCCTCGTTGAAGTTGTTGGCAACAAAGCTGCTCACAGCTTGGTGCGCTGTGCTAGCACCAGCATGAGAATTTAAGGAATGGCATGCTGTGCCAGCCAGTCCATCTGAGATTTCTGGCAGAGAGAGGCCCTAAGGGGAACTTTGTAGGAAGGCAGAGTTCTTTAAAACTTAAAAATCAAAAGTTAAGGATGTACCCAAACACCCACAAAACCTCCCTAATCTGAGTATATCATGAATGAATAACCTAAATCACCTTCAGCTAATCTATATTTTCAGTTTTACTTCTTCTTGCAGTAGTCAACCTTATTTGACTTTCTTCGCAAAATAGAACAATTCTCTTTTTATCAACTTTAATTCTTCTGGTTTCAAATCTTCAAAGAAGCCCTCAGTTCTTAACAGCAAGGTTTGATAAGCAAGACAAGTTCAGACTATTCTTACTTGATTTTATGAACTTTAGGACATGTCTCCATGGCATTTTATTTTCTATACTAAAAATGTTTTAGTTTTCTCCTGTAACCAAATCCATTTGGAGAAAAGAATTAGACTTGAATACAGATTATCTGGACGTGAATTCTAGTTTTGCCACTTGCTTCAGGGAATTAATCTCTGAATCAGTTTCTTCATTGATAAATGAGAATACTAACAAATACCTCAGGGTATAGACTAAGTTTCTATAACAAAGAGAACTTTAAAATATAAGGGCTCAAATAAGATTAAAAAAAAACACTCTTATGTAGTATTCCAGAAGTAGTGGCTCATTGGGACCCCTACACTCTCAAAGTACAGATTCCATTTTTGGATGGTTCATCTCCCAGCCAGATGTGTAGAGGAAAGATAGAGGTGGCAAAGAGCTTTACTTTAAAGAAGCTTCCTTTTAAGCTGTGATCCAGAAACCACGCACATCACTATTGTTTATATACCATCAGCCAGAATGCAGTCATGTGGCCACATCTAATAGCAAAGGAGGCTGGGAAATGTATTTCCATCTAGATGGACATATGCCCAGTTAAAATTGTCGGGGAACTTGTTTATTATTAAAAGTTAGAAGGATGGAATGAATGCTGCGGGATAATGAACAATTTATACTAGGTACACTCTCACCATTACATAGATTTCTATCATGGTTAAAAAAGAAAATCACCTAACATTTTATTTCTGATCCCCCCTTCCCACTAATAAAGAATCCCATACAGCCAACACCTCCAAGGACTAAAGAATGAGGTTTTGGTTTTGGGTTTTCTGGTTTTTGTTTTTGTTTTTTTAAGGCAGAGGATTATGTCTTCTTCATTTCCACATCTCCCAAGCCTAACACAGAAATATTCTTAATAAATGTTTATCAAAGTGAATAATCAATCACTCCTACGGCCCGTATCTGGGTTAAACCCCTTTAATAATGTGTGGAATGCAGACTTTCCATTTTTAATGAGTAGTACTATATCAATACACAACACTGTTGGCTTTACATACCATATGATCCAATTGGTTACATGGTGAAGCACTTTAGTATATTCTTGCTGTTTGATATTTTTGAGGAGAAAGGAGTAAAAATCTTAAAAAAAAAAAAAACCTGACTCCCAAAGCATGATCATGTGCTCTCAAGTTGACTATTTAAATGCCTGGGAAGATGGCAGAGTAGGAGGATCCTAAGCTTCCCCTGTGCCACATTTACAACTAGATATCACTCACATCCATGTAAGTAAATTGGAGAGGGATCCAAAGACTGGCAGAACAAACTCCACAACTAAATGTAGAGAAGAAATCACATCTGAGAGGTTAGGAAGGGCAGAAACGGTGATTGGGAGCTCTCTGCAGGAGAAAGGGAGCTGTGGGCACGGAGAGGGGAAAGCACCAGGGAGCCCGCACTGGGAAGACGAATCCCCATAATGTCTGGTCTTGAAAACCAGAGGGGCTGAATTCTTTGAATTTGTATAAGCAGCAGGACTTGGAGCCTGGAGCTTTAAAAGTCAGCTGACCCAGCACTGGCAAGCTAGAGGGTGAGGAATAGCCAGGTCCCTGCCCTTAACGTGACAACAGCCCAGGAGAGGCAACATAGAAGTGACAGTTTGCACAATGCCTGAGGCAAATAGGAGGGAGATCTGTTTACATGGATTTCTGAGCATGTTGAGGACTTCTCTGGGAACAAAGAAGCTGGAAAGCTCCATTTTCCTCCCCTGTCCCCCAGCATAAACACAGATCCACCTGTGAGAGGTGGCACTGCACAGACACTTGCTACCTAACCTGCTAGCAGGGTACCCCCCCAGGAGTTCTCCTGAGGACTCACCAACTCCAAGCCTACTGGCCTTGGTTCTGGGCACAGAACAAATTTTCTTTTTATTTTTTTAAATTTTTTTTTTAAGATTTTATTTATTTATTTGAGAGAGAGAGAATGAGAGAGAGCACATGAGAGGGGGAAGGGTCAGAGGGAGAAGCAGACTCCCTGCCAAGCAGGGAGCCCGATGCGGGACTCGATCCAGGGACTCCAGGATCATGACCTGAGCCGAAGGCAGTCGCTTAACCAACTGAGCCACCCAGGCGCCCCCAGAACAAATTTTCTTAACCCAGTGTGTGGCCCTGCCCAGCCTCCACAGGCACAGACTCCATGCTGCCACAGCTGCTGTGTGCCTCACCCCCAAGGGCCACCATGCTTGGGCGGGATCCAGTCTAGGATTAGTGGCTTAGCGCAATTTTTGCTAACACCACTGCCCCATCTCTGAGTTCTCCTGCAGTCATGCCCCTTCAGAGTTGGCCTCCATGGGTCTCAACACCACAGAGAGCAAGCACAGCCCAAACAGGCAAAGAGTCAGTGCAGGTATCTGGACTGAAAGAAAAAGTGACTTGTACACAACAGCAGGATGCAAATAACACACCTAGGAGACTCCCCTGAAGTGCCAGGTTCTGGTGAACAGCAGACACTGCACTGCAGGGCACTACAGGACCTCTTTTCATAAAGCCGCTACTTTCAAGAGCAGACGATGTAGCTGACTTTCCTAACACAGGGAAACAGACACGGAGAGGTAGACAAAATGAGGAGATAGAGAAATATGTACCAAATGAAAGAATAGAACAAAATCATAGCAGGAGATCTAAGTGAAACACAAGTAAGTAATGGGCCTGAGAGAAAATTTAAAGTAATGATCATAAAGATACTCATTGGACTTTAGAAAAGGGTGGAGAACATCAGTGAGACCCTTGACAAAGAGATAAAAACTAACATATCAGAGATAAAAACTCAATAAATGAAATTAAAAATACAATAGATGAAATAAATAGTAGGCTATAGGAAGCAGAGGAACGTATCAGTGACCTGGAGGTCAGAGTAATGGAAAGCAAGCAAACTGAGAAGGTGAGAGACAAACAAATACTGCACAATGAGAACAGACTTAGAGAACTCAGTGACTCCATCAAGCATAATAATATTCACATTATAGGGATCCCAGAAGAGAGAGAAAGGGAGGCAGAAAATGTATTTGAAGAAATTAAAGCTGAAAACTTCCTGAATCTGGGAAGGGAAACACAGATCCAGATTCAGGAGGCACAGAGATTCCCCCAACAAATTCAACCCAAGGAGGTCCACACCAAGACACACAGCAATTAAAATGGCAAAAAACAAACAAACAAAAAAAAACCCAAAACAAAAAAACAATGATAAAGAAAGAATGTCACAGGTTGCAAGAGAAAAGAAGACCATTAAATACAAAGGAAACCCTATAAGTCTATCAGCTCATTTTTCAGCAGAAACTTTCCAGTCCAGAAGAGAGTGGCATGATGTACTCAAAATGTTAAAAGGGAAAAATCTGCTTTCAAGAATACTCTATCCAGGGGTGCCTGGGTGGCTCAGATGGTTAAGTGTCTGCCTTCGGCTCAGGTCATGATTCCAGGGTCCTGGGATTGAGCCCCACATTGGGCTCCTGGTTCGGCGGGGAGCCTGCTTCTCCCTCTCCCTCTGTCTCCCCCCCGCTCATGCTCTCTCTCTCTCTCTCTGTATCTCTGTGTCTCAAGTGAATAAATGAAAAATCTTTAAAAAAAAAAAAAAAAGAAAAGAATACTTTATCCAGCAAGGTTATCATTCAGAATAGAAGGGGAGATAAAGAATTTCCCAAACAAAATTAAAAGAATTCATGACCACTAAACCATGCCTACAAGAAGTGTTAAGGGGGACTCTGTGAATGGAAAACAAAAACCATAAGTAAGAGTAAAAAAATACAAGCACAAAAGCAAAAAAAAAAAATTAAGTATATCTGTAAAAACCAGTCAAGAGAAGCACAGAATAAAAGGATGTAAAATATGATACCAAATATCTGAAATGTGGAGGGGAGAGGAGTAAAGAATGAGTTCAAAATTAAGTAACCATCAGCTTAATATAGACTACTATAAGCAAAAGATGTTATATATAAACCTAATGGTAATATAAATCAAAAAACAGTAAATGAAGAGTAAGGAATCCAAATATATCACTAAAGAAAACCAGAAAACCATGAAAGAGAGCAAGAGAAGAAAGGATCAGAGAAAAACTGCAAAAACAACCACAAAACAAGTAACAAAATAGCAATAAATATACATATATCTATAATTACTTTGAATGTCAATGGACTAAATGTTCCAGTCAAAAGACATGGTGTCAGAAAGGATAAAAAAACAAGACCCATCTATGTGCTGCCTATAAGAGACTCATTTCAGACTTAAAGACATCTGCAGATTGAAAGTGAGGGGATGGGAAAACATTTATCATGCAAACAGGTATCAAAAGAAAGACAGAGGAGTGCCTGGGTGGCTCTGTCAGTTAAGCTTCAGACTCTTGGTTTCAGCTCAGGTCATAATCTCATGAGTCATGAGATCAAGCCCCTAGTCAGACTTGGGATTCTCACCCTCTGCCCCCTCCCACTCTTGTGTCTTTGGCACGCATGTGCACACACTCTCTCTCTAAAGTAAATAAATCTTTAAAAAAGAAAGAAAGGATGGAAGGAAGAAAGTAGCAACACTTACATTGGACAAAATAGACTCTAAAACAAAATCTATAAAAAGAGACAAAGGACACTATATAATAATAAAGGGGACAAGCTAAAAAAAAGATATAACAATTATGAATATATACGCACCCAAAAGGGGAGCACCCAAATACATGAAACAGTTGATAACAAACATAGAGGAGGGCACTTGTCATGATTAGCACTGGGTTATATAAGGAATTGTTGAATCACTATATTGTACACCTGAAACTCATATTACACTATATGCTAACTATACTAGTATTAAAATAAAATTTTTTAAAATGTGGTATATCAATCAATCAATAAATAATGAAACCATTAACTTAAAAAATATTCATCATCCATTTTCTTGGCAGAGAAAACTAGTACAGAAGTAGCCATTGGGAACCATAGCCTGGCCTACTCAGGAATTTGGTAATAATTTGTAAACCATCTTTCTTTTTAACTAGTCCCAGAATGAGACTGTTTTGCCTGAGGTTGGGCAAACCAAATAAAAGTTTTCACATTCTCTCACATCTCAGATTCTCCAACTTATCTATGGTTGCACAAGGTGAGTAGTGTGGGAAAAAATGACGTAACAACCAACAGGAATTTAACAAATTGGGCATCTATCCTATGTCAGACATTGTGCTAAGGTCATTATCTAATTTAGTTCTGATAACAACTTTAGATGAGATAGGCATTGTTACAGGAAACTTCTTTTAGAGTCAAAGAAGTTGAATAACATAAAAGATCACTGTTGCACATTGGTTCCCAGAAAGCAGACTCTGAGATGGATATTTGTGTTCAGAGAATTTGAAAAGAGTATTCTCAGGATCAACACCTGGAGAAGGGAGGAAAGCAGCACTGGGCAGAAGGAGGAGTTGGGCTTCAATGCAGTCTCAGTGAGGCCTCAGCTAATCCCATGGGGAGTTCTGGAACTGTAATGGCCCTTTAAGAGTTGTCCCAAGTTGGGATGAGTGGGCCAGGATTTTATACTCCCATGAAAACCAGTTAGACATAGTCTACAGCACTAGCAACAGCTGAGGGAAATAAATTCTTCAGTCCCAAATAAAGATCTGAGCAATACTTCACAGCATCTGCTACAGTCAACCAACCTAGAAGTTAGAAAGCCAGAATATGAACACAGCTCTGACACAAAAGCCCATGTACTCTTCCACTGCACTTGCCCCAACAGGCTGTCAGCTGGTTGGGTACCTATATGTTTTACCATCTTACAAAATGATATGAAGGAATATAATTTATAAGCTAGTTCTGGATATATGGCATTGGTGTCTTGACATCGTTGGAATTTTCCAAATTTCTTGTAGATAATTCAACCTTGGCTCTATTAATTTTTTTAGGATTAACACCTCATCTAAGGTTGTCCACAAAAATTCCCTTACTTAAGTAGATTCAACCAAAACACTAAGTATGGTAAAAACTTAAAACATATTCTATCTAGGTAAATTTGTTAGAAAACTTCCAAATGCTTCATCATAATTCTCTTAGAATTCAGGAATAATTGAGTAGCATGATTTGTGTCAGATGTGTGGTATTCATTTTTAAATATATTTGATCACCTAAGGTTAAAGATGGATATTGATTCAGAACTCCCAATGGAAAAAGATATATAAGAACTCAGAAAGCCTTAATGAAATGTGTAAGTCTCTCACCTTGATATGAAAGTCTGAAAAGTATAGCTAAAATTTATCAGCCATGTTTTTCAATTTGAAAGTTACATGATTGAGCTTTCTCTTTTTCACCGCCATCCTGCTCTGTGTGGCTGACTGCTTCTTGCCCTGTCTTCTCACAAGACTTTCAGAATCAAGCGATTCCTGGCCAAGAAACAAAAGCAGAATCATCCCATTCCCCAGTGGATTTGGATGAAAACTGGTAATAAAATCAGGTACAACTCCAAGAGGAGGCACTGGAGAAGAACCAAGCTGGGTCTATAAGGTGTCACACATCATGAGATGACACACTTAATTGGCACACATATTTAATTAAGCTGAGTGAAGATCATGTGTTCTATCACTCTGTAAACATCCTTCCTACCTGGCCATAGAAATGTTTTGTCAGGGAAATGATTTTTCCCTGTGACTATGCCTCTGCACCAGTAGGTTGGTTCAGTAATAAATGTGAGACCTTTTGGCTCTAAAAATAATAATAATAATAATAAAGTTACATGGTTGAAGCAAAGTAAAACCCATGGCAGATATAGCATTCATCTATTCAACAAATATTTACAGAGGACCTATGACCAAGGATCAGCGTTATGTACTCTAAGCACCCTGGCCATGACCTATCTCTCCTAGAAATTCTCCTAGAAATCTCCTAGAGAAATCTGATTGGCTTTCTAGGTACATCAGAGTGGTATCTTCTTGCTACTTTATGTAACAAGTGGAGCCAAATATCCTTATCAAATATTTTACTTTATATTTATGTGTACTTATATATATATGCACACATATATATATAATGATATATCACAGAGTGATATCTTCTTGCTACTTTATGTAACAAGTGGAGCCAAATATCCTTATCAAATATTTTACTTTATATTTATGTGTACTTATATATATATGCACATATATAAACCTAACGTGCAACAATAATCTTTTATAAGTTATTTAACTTCTTTGACCTAAAAAGAAGCTTTCTATAACTATATATGTATAGTTACACACACACACACACACACACACAGAATACTTGGATGGTATGAAGTTCTGCAATGTATGTTTAAGGGAATTAAAAAGACAGGCATTTTTGTTATTTTCTCTCTTTGAAGCCACAAGAGAAAGAGCAAGTTATGTATTCCAAAATGTATACTAAAAATGATTAAGATTGAGGATATCTGAAAAAAATTTTCACTTGCATATGGAATTATATTATAATTCAGGCCTCCCTCCATCATAACCTTTTCCCAGGCACTGAAATGTTCTCTTTCTTCTAGTGCAGTGGTTCTCACAGTATGGTTCCAGGACCAGCAGACATTGGCCTCACCTGGAAGCTTGTTAGAAATACAAATTATTGGATCCCTACTCAGATTTACTAAAGCAGGAACTTTGGAAGTGGTCCAACAATATGTGTATTAATACACCCTCCAGGTGATTCTGATACATGCTGTTTCAGAGCCATGGTTGTAAGATTATACATTAAACTATGTTTTTAATATCCACTCAATAAATGTTTATTTGGGGTCATACAATAAGTGCTAGACATTATCCAGCCTTTGTTAATGGCACTGTGCATCATGTATAATGATTTTAAAATATATATTTACATAATATTATGTATTATGTATGCTGGATACAACTGTGTTTCACAAGCTCCCTAGGAGATTGTGATGCATGCTCAAATCTGAGAGCACTGCTCTCATTATCCATTAGTCCTGTCCTAAACAGAAACCTTGTATGATCCATAGCAATAAATATAAATGTTGCATTTGTCTTTAAAGAACAAGAAGCAAACAAAGATCTAAGAATTCTTGGCAGCACAGAGCATCTATTTGCATTTCCAAGCAGTGCAGTGTATCAGCTAGAGTAGCAAATTCTGCATAAAAACACTTGGGTTTGAGTTTCCATTCTTTGACCTCTTGGCTGTAGCTTCTTTTTTTTTTTTATTAAGATTTTATTCATTCATTTCAGAGAGAGACAGATAGCAAGAGCAGGAACATAAGACGGGGGAGTGGGAGAGGGAGAAGCAGGCTTCCTGCTGAGCAGGGAGCCCGATGCAGGGCTCGATCCCAGGACCCTGGGATCATGACTTGAGCTGAAAGCAGCAAATGCTTAATGACTGAGCCACCCAGGCACCCCATTGGCTGTAGCTTCTTAGGAAATTATTTAATTATCACAATAATTTGTTTCCTTATCTATAAAAGGAGGGCTTTGCCTTGGGAATCTTTACAGTGATTTCCACCTCTTTAAGCTCTGTGATTCTCTTGATTCTCTGTGATTCTCTTTGAATCACTCTGTGATTCAAAGCATCTCAATCAATATGTATATTGTTACCATTTTGGAGATACCTGTATTACCATTTTTTCCATTTCATTCTATTACTCAAAAGCATATCAAGACCATATCACAATTCAATAATGAGAATATAACCCAGTTAAAAAGTGAGCAAACGGAGGAGGAGCAAGATGGCAGAGGAGTAGGAGACCTAAATTTTGTCCGGTCCCAGGAATTCAGCTAGATAGGTATCAAACCATGCAGAACACCTACAAACTCAACAGGAGATCAAAGAAAAGAATAGCAGGAATTCTAGGAACAGAAAAGCGACCACTTTCTGGAAGGTAGGACATGCAGAGAAGTGAATCCAAGGCGATATTTGGGAAGATACACCATGGCAGGTCGGGGGGGGGGGGGAGCCTCCGTCAGCCGCTACCAGCAAATGATAAAGCAGCAGAGCACAAAATCAGAACTTTTAGAAGTCAGCTCTGCTGAGGGATGTTGCTCCAGTGGCCAAGCGGGGGGTGGAACGCTCACTGGGAAAGTGTGGTCTCAGAACCCTCGGGGTCATAGAAAGACCAGGGGTGCCTGAGTGTGGCAGAGCTCCCAGGTATCGGAGCGGGGAAGCCGGCTGCAAAGACGGAGCCGAGGAGTGGGCTCTTGGCACAGGGTTGCCATAAACCGTGATCCGCGGCACACTCGGGCTACTGTTCTTCCAGCAGGGACCCAACAAGTGGCAGATCCAGGGAGACTCCCCTTCCTCCCCTGTGAGGAGTGCCGTGGGAGCGCACCACTGGAATCTGCTGGGTTTGGAGACTCCACACGGGGTTGTGTGCCAGAGATAGAAATGCTCGGTCACAGGCAGGGCGAGCACAGAGTACGTCCAGAGACCAGGGAGACAGGAGT
Organism: Mirounga angustirostris; assembly: GCF_029215605.1. Taxonomy (NCBI): domain Eukaryota; kingdom Metazoa; phylum Chordata; class Mammalia; order Carnivora; family Phocidae; genus Mirounga; species Mirounga angustirostris. Next base: position 126,761,988 of record NW_026991709.1, read on the forward strand.
GACTAACTGCTTTTCTCTGAGGGCCCACTGAGGACTGGGGCCCCGAGCACTCGGCTCCTCTAGGACCAGAGATTGGGAGGCTCCCATTTTCAGTTTTGTCCTCCAAAACTGCATGGAAAGCTTTCAGGGAGCAAAAGCTACCAAGAGCAAACCCAAGCAGATTAATAAGCCTGGCCCCTGGCTAGGGCGGGGCAATTCTTTCTTGGGCAAAGACATTTGAGAATCACTACAACAGGACCCTCCCCCAGAAGATCAGCAAGAACAGCCAGCCAAGACCAAGTTTACGATCAATAACTGCAGAACTCCAGCACTAGGGGAATACAACACATAGAATTCATGGCTTTTTTCCCAAGATTCTTGAGTCTTTCAAAGTTAATTTTTTAAATTTTCTTTCATTTTCTATTTTTTTAGTTGAGTTTTTCTTCTTTCCTTTTGCAACCAATATCTTATCAATTCCTTTTTTTAAAATCTTTTTTAATTTTCATTTTTAGAGTCAATTCCTATCCCTTAATTGTATCCTTTCATTATATATATATATATATATGATTTTCTTTCTTTAAAACTTTGGGATACAGTTTCTTCTAACAGACCAAAATATACCCTAAATCTAGTATACACTAGAGTTTGTCCTAGTGTCCCACCTGATCACATTCTCTTTTTTTAATTTTTTTTGTTATTTTTTCAACCAACTTAACAATTCCTTTTTTAAAATCTTTTTTAATTTTCATCTTTACAGTCATATTCCATCCCTTCATTGTATTTACCCTTATTTTTGTATATATATGTTTTTCTTTCTTTAAAATTTTGGGAGGCAATTTCTTCTAACAGACCAAAATACACCCAAAATCTAGTGTGTGGCTCTGTTCTATTCACCAGCCTGATCATATTCTTTTTTCCCCCCTTTCTTTTCACCGGTTTTGGGTCTCTTCTGATTTATTTTGTTTATATTTTTCTGGGGTCATTGTTACACTTTTAGCATTTTGTTCTCTCATTCATCTATTTTTCTCTGGACAAAATGACAAGACAGAAAAACCTCAAAAAAAAAAAGAACAAAAGGCAGTACCTACTGCCAGGGATCTAATCAATACGGACATTAGTAAGATGTCAGAACTAGAGTTCAGAATGATGATTTTAAAGATACTAGCTGGCCTTGAAAAAAGCATATAAGATACTAGAGAATCCCTTTCTGGAGAAATAAAAGAACTAAAATCTAACCCAGTTGAAATAAAAAAGGCTATGAATGAGGTGCAATAAAAAATGGAGGCTCTAACTGCTAGGATAAATGAGGCAGAAGAGAGAATTAGTGATACAGAAGACCAAATGATGGAGAATAAAGAAGCTGAGGAAAAGAGAGATAAACAACTACTGGATCACATAGGGAGAATTAGGGAGATAAGTGATACCATAAAATGAAATAACATTAGAATAATTGGGATTCCAGAAGAAGAAGAAAGAGAGAGATTGCCAGAAGGTATACTGGAGCAAATTATAGCAGAGAACTTCCCTAATTTGGGGAAGGAAACAGGCATCAAAATCCAGGAGGCACAGAGAACCCCCCTCAAAATCAATAAAAATAGGTAAACACCCCAACATCTAATAGTAAAACTCACAAGTCTCAGAGACAAAGAGAAAATTCTGAAAGCAGCTCAGGACAAGAGGTCTGTAACCTACAATGGTAGAAACATTAGATTGACAGCAGATCTATCCATACATTTCTGGCAGGCCAGAAAGTACTGGCATGATATATTCAGAGCACTAAATGAGAAAAATATGCAGCCAAGAATACTATATCCAGCTAGGCTGTCACTGAAACTAGAAGGAGAGATAAAAAGCTTCCAGGACAAACAAAAACTAAAGGAATTTGCAAACACAAAACCAGCCCTACAAGAAATATTGAAAAGTGTCCTCTAAGCAAAGAGAGAGTCTAAAAGTAACATAGACCATAAAGAAAGAGAGACAATATACAGTAACAGTCACCGTACAGGCAATACAGTGGAACTAAATTCGTATCTTTCAGTAGTTACCCTGAGTGTAAATGGGCTAAATGTCCCAACCAAAAGACACAGGGTATCAGATTGGATAAAAAAAAAAAAACAAGACCCATCAATATGTTGTCTGTAAGAGACTCAGTTTAGACCCAAAGACACCCCCAGATTGAAAGTGATGAAGTGGAAAACCATTTACCATGCTAATGGACAACAAAAGAAAGCTGGGGTGGCAATCCTTATATCAGACAAATTAGATTTTAAGCCAAAGACTGTAATAAGAGATGAAGAAGGACACTATATCATACTTAAAGGGTCTATCCAACAAGAAGATCTAACAATTGTAAATATCCATGCCCCTAACATGGGAGCAGCCAATTATATAAGCCAATTAATAACAAAAGCAAAGAAACACATCGACAATAATACAATAATAGTAGGGGAATTTAACACCCCCCTCACTGAAATGGACAGATCATCTAAGCAAAAGATCAACAAGGAAATAAAGACTTTAAATGACACACTGGAACAAATGCACTTCACAGATATATTCAGAACATTCCATCCCAAAGCAACAGAATACACATTCTTCTCTAGTGCACATGGAACATTCTCCAGAATAGATCACATCATGGGTCACAAGTCAGGTCTCAACTGGTACCAAAAGATTGGGATCATTCCCTGCATATTTTCAGACCACAATGCTTTGAAACTAGAACTCAATCACAAGAGGAAAGTCGGAAAGAACTCAAATACATGGAGGCTAAAGAATGAATGGGTCAACCAGGAAATTAAAGAAGAATAAAAAAAATTCATGGAAACAAATGAAAATGAAAACACAACTGTTCAAAATCTTTGGGATGCAGCAAAAGCAGTCCTAAGAGGAAAGTATATAGCAATACAAGCCTTTCTCAAGAAACAAGAAAGGTTTCAAATACATAACCTAACCCTACACCTAAAGGAGCCGGAGAAAGAACAGCAAATAAGGCCTAAACCCAGCAGGAGAAGAGAAATAAAGATCAGAGCAGAAATCAGTGAAATAGATACCAAAAGAACAGAAGAGATCAACGAAACAAGGAGCGGGTTCTTTGAAAGAATTAACAAGATTGATAAACCCCTGGCCAGACTTATCAAAAAGAAAAGAGAAACAACCCAAATAAATAAAATCATGAATGAAAGAGGAGAGATCACAACCAACACCAAAGAAATACAATTATAAGAACATATTATGAGCAACTAAATGTCAGCAAATTAGACAATCTGGAAGAAATGGATGCATTCCTAGAGACATATAAACTACCAAAACTGAACCAGGAAGAAATAGAAAACCTGAAAAGACCCATAACCAGCAAGGAAATTGAAGCAGTCATCAAAAATCTCCCAAAAAACAAGAGCCCAGGGCCAGATGGCTTCCCAGGGGAATTCTACCAAACACTTAAAGAAGAATTAATACCTATTCTTCTGAAACTGTTCCAAAAAATAGAAATGGAAGGAAAACTTCCAAACTCGTTTTATGAGGCCAGCATTACCTTGATCCCCAAACCAAACAAAGACCCCATCAAAAAGGAGAATTACAGACCAATATCCCTGATGAACATGGATGCAAAAATTCTCACCAAAACTAGCCAATAGGATCCAACAATACATTAAAAGGATTATTCACCATGACCAAGTGGGATTTATTCCTGGGCTAAAAGGTTGGTTCAACATCTGCAAATCAATCAATGTGATACAATACATTAATAAAAGAAAGAACAAGAACCATATGATCCTCTCAATAGATGCAGAAAAAGCATTTGATATAGTACAGCATCCTTTCTTGATTAAAACTCATCAGAGTGTAGGGATAGAGGGTACATACCTCAATATCATAAAAGCCATCTATGAAAAACCCACAGCGAATATCATTCTCAATGGGGAAAAACTGAGAGCTTTTCCCCTAAGGTCAGGAACATGGCAGGGATGTCCACTATCACCATTGCTATTCAACATAGTACTGGAAGTCCTAGGCTCAGCAATCAGAAAGAAATAAAGAATAATAAAGAAATCAAAAAGAAATAGAAGGCATCCATATCGGCAAAGAAGAAGTCAAACTCTCACTTTTTACAGATGATATGAAATTTTATGTGGAAAACCCAAAAGACTCCACCCAAAACTGCTTGAACTCATACAGGAATTCAGTAAAGTGGCAGGATATAAAATCAATGCACAGAAAGCAGTGGCATTTCTATATATCAACAAGAGAGAAGAAAGAGAAATTAGGGAGTTGATCCCATTTACAATTGCACCAAAAATCATAGGATACCTAGGAGTAAATCTAACCAAAGAGACAAAGGATCTGTACCCAGAAAACTATAGAACACTCATGAAAGAAATTGAGGAAGACACAAAGAAATGGAAATCGTTCCATGCTCATGGATTGGAAGAACAAATATTGTGAAGATGTCAATGCTACCTAGAGCAATCTACACATTTCATGCAATCCCAACAAAATACCATCAACTTTTTTCAAATAAATGGAACAAATAATCCTAAAATTTGTATGGAACCAGAAAAGACCCCTGATAACCACAGGAATGTTGAAAAAGAAACTCAAAACTGGTGGCATCATTATCTTGGACTTCACGCTCTATTACAAAGCTGTCATCATCAAGACAGTATGGTACTGGCACAAAAACAGACACATAGATCAATGGAACAGAATAGGGAGCCCAGAAATGGACCCTCAACTTTATGGTCAACTAATCTTCGACAAAGCAGGAAAGAATGTCCAATGGAAAAAAGACAGTCTCTTCAACAAATGGTGTTGGGAAAACTGGACAGCCACATGCAGAAGAATGAAACTGGACCATTTCCTTATACCACACACAGAAATAGACTCAAAATGGATGAAAGACAGGAATCCATCAAAATCCTAGAGAAGAACACAGGCAGCAACCTCTTCGACATCAGCCACAGCAACTTCTTCCTAGACACAACACCAAAGGCAAGGGACGCGAGGGCAAAAACGAACTACTGGGACTTCATCAAGATAAAAAGCTTTTGCACAGCAAAGGAAATAGTCAACAAAACCAAAAGACTGACAGAATGGGAGAAGATATTTGCAAATGACATATCAGATAAAGGGCTAGTATCCAAAATCTATAAAGAACTTATCAAACTCAACACCCAAAGAACAAAGAATCCAATCATGAAATGGGCAGAAGATATGAACAGACATTTTTCCAAAGAAGACATCCAAACGGCCAACAGACACATGAAAAAGTGCTCAACATTGCTCGGCATCAGGGAAATCCAAATCAAAACCTCAGTGAGATACCACCTCACACCAGTCAGAATGGCTAAAAGTAACAAGTCAGGAAATGACAGATGTTGGCAAGGATGCGGAGAAAGAGGAACCCTCCTACACTGTTGGTGGGAATGCAAGCTGGTGCAACCACTCTGGAAAACAGTATGGAGGTTCCTCAAAAAGTTGAAAATAGAGCTACCCTATGACCCAGCAATTGCACTACTGGGTATTTACCCCAAAGATACAAATGTAGGGATCTGAAGGGGTATGTGCACCCCAATGTTATTAGCAGCAATGTCCACAATAGCCAAACTATGGAAAGAGCCAAGATGTTCATCAACAGATGAATGTATAAAGAAGATGTGGTGTATATATAAAATGGAATATTATGCAGCCATCAAAAAAAAAAACACAAAATCTTGCCATTTGCAATGATGTGGATGGAACTGGAGGGTATTATGCTGAGAGAAATAAGTCAATCAGAGAAAGACATGTATCATATGACCTCACTGATATGAGGAATTCTTAATCTCAGGAAACAAACTGAGGGTTGCTGGAATGGTGGGGGGTGCGAAGGATGGGGTGGCTAGGTGATAGACGTTGGGGAGGGTATGTGGTATGGTGAGCGAAACACCATATGTGAATTGTGTAAGACTTATGAATCATAGACCTGTACCCCTGAAACAAATAATACATTATATGTTAATTAAAAAAAAGTAAGCAAAGGATCTGAATAGATATTCCTCCAAATAAGATATACAAAGGGCCAACAAGCACATGAAAAGATGCTCAACATCATTAGCCATTAGTGAAATGCAACTCAAAACCACAATGATACTACTTCACACCATTCGAATGGCTAAAATAAAAATGACTGATAATAACAAGTGTTGGTGAAGATGTAGAGAAGTCAAAACCCTGATACACTGCTGGTGGGATAAAATGGTGTGGCTGCTTTGGAGAATAGTTTGGTGGTTCCTCAAAGGGTTAAACATAGACTTCCTGTGTGAGACAGCAATTCCACTCCTAGATATATACCAAGAGAATTGAAAACGTATGTCTATGCAAAAAAAGTTATGCAGAAGTGTTTACAAATAGTCATAGGATTTTTCACAATAGCCAAAAAAGTGGAAACAACCCAAACATTTATCAATGATGAATGGATAAATAAAATGTGGTATATCCATACAAAGGAATATTCTTCAACAATAAAAAGTAATGACATGTGAATGCATGCTATAATATGGATGAACCTCAAAAATATTAAACTAATTAAAAGAAAACAGTCACAAAAGACTCCATATTGTATGATTTCATCCATTTGAAATGTTCAGAATAGGTATATCCATAAAAATCAATGGATAGAGGGGCTCCTGGGTAGCTCAGTAGGTTAAGCATCAGACTTTGCTCAGGTCATGATTTCAGGGTCCCGGGATTGAGCCCGTGTTGGGCTCCACGCTTAGCGGAGAGTCTGCTTCTCCCTCTCCTCCCACTTGTGCTCACTTGCTCTCTCTCAAATAAATAAATAAAATATATTTTAAAAATCAGTGGATAGAGAAAATAGATTGATGGCTACCTAGATAGAGCTGGAAAGGCTGAGGGGAAATGGGGGCAGGGTGGGGGGACGTGGGGACTGTTAAAGGGTAAAGGGTTTCTCTTTTTTTGCACATTTCCATGACTAAACTGAAAACCACTGAATTGTGTACTTTAAATGGGTGAATGGTATGTGAATTATCTCTCAATAAATCTGTTTCAAAAAAATAAAAGTATATCAGAAGGTTCTCCCCTGCTCCATTTCTCCCCCAGTCATATATCAGATGACCATCAATGAGATACTAAACTAATGCCTTTATGACTATGGTAGTCTGGAATGAAGTGCCATCCTCCTGTATCTCATTCATTATTTTATATTTTTTTATTTTTTAAAGATTTTATTTATTTCTTTGACAGAGAGAACCACAGCGAGAGAGGGAACACAAGCAGGGGGAGTGGGAGAGGGAGAAGCAGGCTTTCCGCTAAGCAGGGAGTGAGCAGGGAGCCCAATGGCGGGGCTCGATCCCAGAACCCTGGGATCATGACCTAAGCCGAAGGCAGACGCTTAACTGACTGAGCCACCCAGGTGCCCCAGTAAACCATTATTTTAATATTCAAGCAATTTGGATGCAGTGTAGATCGGCCAACACACAATTCTATGTTACTTTTATTCAAACCCAAATGCCTAACAAATGGCATTTACCAAGATAAATGCTAGAAGCTGCTTTTTTAAAAAAAAATTATATTGGAAATGACCACCCAGAAAATGAGCAAACATTTCTCAATTCTTTCTTTAATTCTTGAATTCATTCAGTGTGAATTCTAAAACTGAATGTGAGGGGTTTGTAAAAAGGAAACTTTATCTCTTCTGAAGCTCACTGGCTTTTTAAATCACAGACACATACAAATAGTGCTTTGAAAACTTTTGCTAAATTATGGACATGAAAATAAACAACAATCTAGGAAGGAAATTCCTAAAAACCTGCAATGATGAGGTTAGTTACAATCATAAATTGGGCCTTACAGAGCATGCTGAATAGGCAATTATTTCTTACCTGTTCTACTTCCTCAAGTTCAAGGTAGAACAAAAGACATTCCTTGTATAAGTCTCCATGACTAATTTTTCCTTAATCAAATCAGGAATGCAAATTTCTTTTCCTAATAGCACAGGGCCAGAGAACATGATTTTCATTATAGAGAGGACTGTGTACAAAAGGACATTTTAGAAATCTGGGCCAACTGGTATTTTAAGACATTAAGAACTAGTAAGAATTTGTGTTATGTTTAACTGCATGTTACAGTAAAACAAAATCTTTAAGATTTAAGAATATAAATAGTTGATTGCCACTAGTTAATTATGGCTTAGGCTATCCGACTGATCAAAAAAATCACATCTTTAGAAACTGCTCTTTGTATAATTGTGAACATTTGAGGGAATGAGGGGCTGCTTTAAGAAGCTGAAATATATAGATCCTATTCTCATGAAAATGTAAATGGGCATAAATTTTTGCATATAGCTTCATGAGCATATCCCAAGGCGGTTCCATAGATAACAATTTAAGGATCCAACGAAGCTTGGGAAAAAACCTAAAGATACCAATACACCTATGGCTGTACTGAAAAAAGTCTGACAACACCAAGTGTCAACAAGGATATGGAAAAACTGTAATTCTTATACACTTTGGGAAACTATTCGGCAGTTTCTTAAAAAGTCAAACTGTATCTGTACAGTGACCCAGCAATTCTACTCTGAGGTATTTGCCCAAAAGAAGTAAAAACATGTGTCTATACAAAGTCTCGTATTAGACCATCCTTAGCCTTATTCTTAACAGCTAAAAACTAGAAACAACTCAAATGGCCATCAACAAGAATATAAATAAATTAAGGCATATTTATACAATGGAAGCCTATACAGAAAATGAATAATGTGCTACTTATATCCATAATAATATATAGCTAAATTTCAAAAACATGCTGACTGAAAGAAGCCAAACACAAGAAAGTATCAAGTTCTAGAACAGGCAAAACAAACATACTCCAGTAGAAACCAGAACAATCGCTGCTTCTGAAGAGTGTGATCTTCTAGAACGGGTCACATGGGATCTTTCTGGGATGCTGGAAATGTTCTACATCTGAATATAAGTATGGATTACACAGGTGTATGCATTTGTCAAAATTGGTTGAACTGTATACTTAAGATCTCTTTCTTTTGCTTTATATAAAATATACCTCAATAAAATATTTTGTAGCAAACTGACATAAATTGTCACTTGTACTGTATGTATCAGTACAAGTAAGAGAATTCAGATTTTTAACTACACATTTAAGCAAGTATTAGTATAAGCACTGGAAGAGATCGGGTTGCTTCTTTAAATCGTAGAGAATTTATATTTGAATATGAAGCTGTAGACAACACAGAAAGAATGACACCTCTAGAAGAAATATCACTTTGTACTTTTATACGGCTTGCTTAGTATTTTCCTACATCTTTTGTTTGAGTCTTATGGCAACTCCGTGAGGAAGGTAGTATGAGTGCCGACCCTCTCTTGTGCAGATGAGGAAATTGAGGTTCAGAGAGGTCGAGAGTTCCACCCAAAACCACACAGCCCATTTGTGGCAGAGCTAGGCCCGGAACCCTTATTTTCTAAAGGAAGTTTAGCACTCATTTTACCTCTATTCCTTTAGAGAAGGGAAAGTTAACAATAGCCAGAGAAACATATAAGATTAGATTCCAGAACATGAATATTAGTAAATTAAAAATCCAAAGTGTTTGATAAACATCCTTAAGAGGTTCTAGAGCCCTCCTGTATTTAGGTCTCAATAGTACATTGTTCACTGAAAAAGCATGGCTGAATCACATCAATAACACTCTGGGTTAGTTTGAGTTTCTCTGTTACTCAGCACCAAGCCTCACTAGTAATTTTAAGGATACCTGTAATTAAAGGCACAGGCAAAGTCAGGAGAGGTCCAGGACATGGAGAGTGGCTCCCCAGATCCTTTTGTCCTGCATCAAACATGTACTCCCTGACCCAAAGCAATGATAGGGTCTCCAAAGAGATTTGTGGGTTACCTCACACAGCAAGGAGACTTTTCATTATGAATCATCTCCATTTTATACCCAGATCATTATGTGACTCACATGAAATCCACCAGGGAGCCATGCCAATCCATAGACTCTAAATTAGTTTTCCATAAACAATCCTGACCCAGAGTCATTCCTGCTAAAAGCATTCCCATAGATGGGTATTCTCCTCCTAGTCAGTCTCATTAGTTTATTTACCAGGAGGCCAATTATCAGCATGTTTATAAGGAGATTACAGCAGATCACTTGCTTTCTTTGTCTCGCAGGAGTGTCCTCCTCATAACAGGAGAGAAATGAATGATAGGCCAGCTGCTTAATTTCTTCTCCCTCCCCCACCACCCGGACCCAGGACTGAAATCCAAGTGCTACCCCATGGACCACAATCCAACCCTTATACACCTTAGTTCTCTGCATCTCTAACTATAAGGAGGCTTTTCATGAGGGGACTGGAGGGCATGGAGCTAGTGCTAGGGCATGGAGCACCTGGGAGTAGAGCCACCCCCAGAACCAGGAATTGGGTCATGATGCTGGGAGTGATTTAGGGGATGGTGTGAGGAAAGAACAAGTGCCACCTAAACAAAGAAATTAAATATTAGGGTCCATTTATTGAAGGCTCACTACTACAAGCTTAGAAGGGAGTATTACCTTGCTTTTACTGATGTAGAGCTGAGGCTCAGAGAGGTTAAGTAACTTGCCCAAGGTTGCATAGTGGGGGACAAGTGGGGGACAAAAACCAAGACTTAAACACAAAATAGTTGGAGACCCAGTTTCAACCTCAAACTGCTCCCCACCCCCTTCTTTACTGTCCTTACGATGCTGGAGCTTGCAATCTGCAGACCACATCTTGGTTTTTCCAGCTGCTCACTACTAGGCTCTGCCACCAGGGGTGCTAGATAGAGGAAGACTCCAAGGCTGATGGAGGGAGAAAGGATATGCTTTTTCCTGTTTGCTTCCTGTTCCTGTAAGTGTCACCCCAGAAATGCCCCTTCACCTCATCATTAGCAGCATCTTTCTATAGTAGCAGCTGAAGCCAGTTTTTAGTTTCTCTGATGCTTGTAAAACTAACCTCAGAAACACTTGCACCAGCCGGCCTGGGCCTCCCTCTGAAAGCTGTGGATCCCAGACCCCAAGACCATCCTCTGAGTCTCCAAGTTTTAATAATTCTAACCTCTTCCATTTATTCCCCCAAACCTATGGGTGGTAGCTGCATCCTACAATTGCTGCCTGATACCTCCATGTTTTCTTTTTACTTTATCAATTATGTAGTTAACAATTCTTTTTTTTTTTTAAGATTTTATTTATTTGAGAGAGAACGAGCAGGGGAAAGGGCATAGGGAGGAGGAGAAGCAGACTCCCTGCCGAGCAGGGTACAATCTGGTGCATTCTGAGACATGTATGCACCTGGAAACCATTGATACCATCAAGATACAGAATATTTCCTTTCCCCACCCAAGGTTCCCCAACCCCTTTTTTAGTCCATTCCTCCCTCTACCCAGACAACCAATCAACCAGTTTACTTCTGTTGCTATAAATTAGTCTGCATTTTCTAGGAGTTTATATCAATGGAATTATATAGTATATAGTCCTTTGCATCTAACTTCTTTCACTCAATGTAATGATTTTGAGATTCATCCATGTTGTTGCATTTCTCAATTGTTCAGTTCTTTTTATTGCTAAGTAAAGTCCATTGTATGGAAGTACCACAGTTTGTTCATCCACTCAAATGTTGATTCACATTTGGGTAATTTCTAGTTTGGATTATTATGACTAAGACCACTATGAATATTTATGTATAAATCTTTGTGTAGTAAATACCTAGGAGGGAAGAGGTCATTTTAAAATTTAGGTGTAACACACATAAAGTGCACAAATCACAAATGTACAGATTGATAATTTCTTATATTCATGTGCACCTGTGTAACACCATCCAGATTAAGATTTAGAATATTTTCAATACACAGAAGGTGCCCCTTCCCAGTCAGCAGACTCCAGCAGAGATCATCACTATTCTGACTTCTGTCTCTATTGATTAGTTTTGCTTGTTTGGGGACATCATTTAAGGGAATTATAAAGTATGTGTGCACCCTTTTGTGTCTGGGTTCTCTTGCTCAACAACTGTCTATGAAATTCATTCATGCTATTGTGCAGGGTTGGAGTCCATTCATTTTATTGCAGTGCCATGTTGCACTGTATAAATACACTACATTTACTTATCCATTCCCTTGTTGATGGTTATAGGAGCTGTTCCTAGGTTTCTTTCCTTATAGCTATCATGGACATTCTTGTACATGACTTTGGTGAACATATAATCTCATCTTTCTTGATCCACTAATGGGACTGTTGGGGGATGGGGCAGGCTTATGTTTCACTTTTCAAAGTAGTTGTATCTATTTACATACCTACCACCAATGTATGACAATTCCAATTACTTCATATCCTCATCAGTACTCGGTATTAACGGTCTTTTTAATTTTAGTCATTCTGGGAGATGTGCTGTGTGATCTCATTTCGGTTTTAATTTATATTTCCCTGCTGAAAAATTATGTTGGGAACTTTTCATACACTTAATGGTCATTTGAATATACTCTTTGGCAAAGTGTCTGTTCAAGGTTTTTTCCATTTTTAATTACATTGTCTTTCTATTATTGATTTGTAGGAGTTTTTTACATGTGCTAGATATAAATCCTTTGAAATATCTTCTCATAGTCTGTGAGTTGCATTTTCACTTTTCAGTGTTTTTGATGAATAGAATTTCTTATTTTAATGAAGTCTATCAACCTTAGCTTTTATGATAACTGCTATTCATATCCTCTTTACAAAATCTTTGCCTATCCCAAGGTTATTTAACGTTCGTATAAGATAATTTACCTATGTGAAATTTTAGGGGTTCAAGGGCCAGGGTTCACATGTTGTATGATGAATTTTAGATCCTGTGCCCTAGGAGATGGCACTGACATTCATACATGGGAGAGTTGCGGGGGGGGGGGGGAAAGTCTCACAAAATAAGGAACAAGGAGAGCAGTTTGGGGCAAAAGGAGAGAGAAGGAGCTCAAGAGAGAAGGAAAGGTATGAAGGGAGATGGGGATAAGTGCAAAGATAGAAAGGAAAGGAACAGAGAGGAGAAGAGAAAGAGGGTGTGGAAGACAAGGGATGCCTCCCCAGCCTGAGCAAGATGTGCTCTCAGGAATCTGAGGACTCTGGCCAGGAAGGGAGCAGCCAAGTGGGCAGATCAAAAGTCCCTCCTCCAGTCCCCCCAAGCCTCCCTTCCCTCTCCATGCTGAAGCCAGGAAGCACTTACCCTTGAAAAGCATTTTTAAAAAATTTTAAAACACTGGCTGATTTTGTTATAATGAATTTTTACTTCCCAAGGACATACTAAGACATCACCACATTAACATGTACATGAAGACACATCTAGGTTATGACCAATATCCAGAAATTAACCCTGACAAAATGTGTAGTATTTATAAATGTGGGCTTTAGAGCAACATAAACCTAGGTGCCATTACTTACCCACTCCTGTCCTTGGGCAAGTTAATAAGCTTCTGTGAAGCTCAGTTTCTTCATCTATTAAATAAGTATTCAATCATTCATTCCTTCATTCATTCATCAGATTACTTACTGAGTACCTGTTATATGCCGGAGACTGTCTTAACCATAGAGAATTTGTATATAAAATGAATAAAAAATTATTTGCCCTCATGAAGCTTTCCTTCTAACAGGGGAAACAGACAATAAACAAGAAAAAATTGTATAATGTATGATATGTTATACAGTGATAAGTAGGGAGCAGTGGAAAGCAATAGCATTCTGGGCATATTTTGAAGGTAGAAGCAATATAATTTACTTCTAGACCCAATGTGCAGTATAAGAAAGAAGTAAGGAATATAAGGAGAAGTCAAGAAGGACACCAGGATTTGTGACCTGAGCAACTGGTGAAGAATGGAGTTAACCGTTACCCGAGATAGGGAAAAGTACAGGAGATATGGATGAGCTCACTTCAAGGTATATTACATTTTAGATGCTATTAGACATCCAGGAGATCTCAAATTGGTAGTTGGATATACAAGTTCAGGGAAGAGGTGCAGATTAGAGATACACATTTGGAAGTCATCAGTGAATTAATTTTAGTTTTCAGAGCCATAAAACTGGATGAGATCATCCAAAGATTGATTATAAATAAAGAATATATAAATGTTGTTCCATTCATAGGGTTGTTGTTGGTAGTGTATGTGTGTGTGTGTGTGTGTGTTTAAGGCTTAGTTGGATTAATACTAAGAGTTTTATTTATTGAGTTCTTTGTACGTGCCAGATAATATGCTAAGGGCTCTAGATCCCTTAACTGATTTAATTTTTTAGGAAACAGTTGATAGGGTTTTCTCCACTTCTAAGATTTTGATACTGAGAAAGGTTATATTTGCCTAACATCATAGAATTAGTAAGTGATAAAACTAAGATTTGAACCCAGAACTCATGTTCTTAACCTACCTATATACTCCATCTCACATAGTCAAATATAAAAATTTAATGCCTATTGGTCATTCCAATACATGATAAGCACTTAGTTAAATGCCTCTCCCCACCACTATATATCAGCTTGTGCCTTGGACAATAACTTGTTTAACCATGGCTTTGAGATTTCTGGTTTCAAATGTGCATGTTAATAATCATTACAATTCTTTTACCCAACTAATAGAGCCATTATGAGGATCAAATGAGGCAATGTGTAAAGAAGTGGCTCACAGATGGTTCCATACTTGTTAGAGAGCATTATCAGTATCACTTCAAAAGGAGCCTGAGTTTTGTGAGTATAATAGAATCAGATCAAAGAGTTCTGCTCATGAAATATGCACTTAAACTGCACAGAAGTACTGCACTTTAGAGAAATGCTATTCTTCGTGTGAGGTGTTTGACCTTGACTTGGGACTAATATTTCAACAACTGACTGCTCATAAACTGGAACATAAACTGAAATACTTATGTGCAGAAACAGAAATAGAACATTCCCACACTGGCAAGATTTAAATCAAGGTTTTGGATTTTTTTTTTTTTTTTTTTTAGTTACACTATTGGAATGTCTCAACATTCAATTATCTTTGTAAGGGTTAACATGAAAGCATATTAGTTGGGTGAGAAGTATTTGCTTCCCTCATTAGGAAATGTTTAGGAAACATTAGGAAATGTTTCTATACACTTTCCCATAGCTGGAGGAAATTTGACCCAGTATCCAAAATGCCCAGTCTGTGCTTTCTAAGGAGTAAATAAACAGACAAAGTGTGGGATTTGAAGTCGGAAAACCAGCATTAAGTTCTGACACACCGGCAAAACATTTACATGGTAAGTTTTTCAAATGCTCAGCCTAAAATTGTTTTCTTCTCTTCACAGTATGTGCCCACAGATAGGGCAGGGTGTAAGACTCAAGCAGGAAACCTCTTTGGTCTTCGGTTATTCCACTGGCCACCAATCAGCAGAGTTTTGTCAGAAACTTCAGAAACTTTTCAATCAAAACAATACAAGATGGAAAACACAGAGCTAAAATCCACTGACCCCTGATTATATACGAATCTCTGTACCCTATACACAAAGGAGATTAAAAATAAATAATAAAAGTATGGTCCTTGCTCTCTAGCAGCCACAATCTATGATCAAAACCACACATAAATGAAAAGCAATTTTAAATAATTATAAACAAAATTTGAACTAAAATAAACAATATGAAATGACCATGATTTTTAGTATGTGAAAGGAACTCAAAATGAGGAAAAAGTATTATAAAGTGAATCATCATGGAAGAATTCATGGAAGTTGCTCAGAGGTAGCTGTATCCATTTGAACCATTTTATTTCCTACCAGAGAATTTATTAGTTTCTACACCACAGACATTGAATGATTTTTAATAGTTATTTCACTGCTCTATGACTGTTTCCTCATACAACAAACAGAAAACAATGTTCTTCATTTCTTATATAATTAACAGAGTAAGAGTTAGAAACCACTGAGAAGTATCTCATTTTTTTATTGCATATATATTTGAGATAAAATGCAGATAAATTAAATTATTTGTCAAGGAAATTTACATCTATGATAACTAAAACTTGACACAGTAAGGCAACTTATCTCTGCAGCCTAAACTTAAGGTAGATAAAAATAAAAATCTTATGACAAGGTAGATTCACACAGAATTGTGAATGAAGCTTACAGGTCTTTAAACATTTCAGTCAGTATTTTTAATGACCAGGAGTGGGATGCTGAGAAATAAATCAGTAAAGTGCTTCTTGCAAGCGGAATAAGTGTTGGGTTTTGATTTTGTTTTTTGGTTTTTTTTTTTTTGAGAATTAAGAATTCAGTGATTCATCACTTACGTACAACACCCAGTGTTCAACACGACAAGTGCCCTCCTTAATACCCATCACCCATCTAGTCCTCCCCCTCCCACCTCCTTCCATCAACCTTCAGTTTGTCCTCTATCTTAAAGAGTCTCTTATGTTTTATTTCCTTCTCTTTCTTTCCCCCCTCCCATATGTTCATCTGTATTGTTTCTTAAGTTCCACATATGAGTGAAATCGTATGGTATTTGTCTTCCTCTGACTGATGTATTTCACTGAGCATAATATACTCTAGCTCCATCCACATCATTGCAAATGGCAAGATCTCATTCTTTTTGGTAGCTGAGTAATATTCCATTGTGTATATATACCACATCTAAAAAGAGTATATTTAAAATAGTGTTTATCATTGAGGCTAGGAATAAAAAAGAGATGTTTAAGACCTCACTAATGAGAAAATCTAAAAGAATCATTGTTAGAAAAAGATTTTTTATTTTTTTAAAAGATTTTACTTTTAAGTAATCTCTAAACCCAATGTGGGGCTCGAACTTTCAACAGTGAGATCAAGAGCTGCATGCTCCATGGACTGAGCCAGTCAGGCACCCCAGAAAAAGAATTTTTAAATCAAATGTAATATCTACATGTATTTTCTGCTGGAGAAGAAACTTTCCTTCAAAGGTTTCCATGTTAAGAACGCATAAAAAATAGAACAAGTATGGAATCATATGTTTTAGTTGCTTTAATTAACCTCCATTCACATGTTTTAGACCAAGACCCTCTACTTCTTCTAATCAAAGTTCTCACATTTAATATATCATTTTCAAATAATCCACACTAGATATTTATAATATGCTTCCATACCACTTCAGTTCTAAAGCCAATGTTTGTTTGTTTGGTGAAGTCTGCTCATTGTTTTTAGAAATTCCAAAAGGTTTTGTTCTAAAGCACCAAACCTAATGAAAAATAAATAAACAAGCTTTTATAGGCAAAACACACACACACACACACATCCTCACAGTTTTACTATATCATTAATAATACCAACAGAATTCATTTATTGGGTGTCTATTATGTGTCAGTGCTGTGCTTAGCACTTCATGGATATTATCTCCTACCACCCACTATGACTTCATAAAGTCATATTTCTATTCCCATTTTATCATCCTTTTTATAAATCTTAAAAGATAAGACTTAAAAGGGTTAAACAAATTGCTCAATGTCATATTCATTAAGGGTAAATAATAATAACCTTGGTTAAATAAAACATTAGTCTGAAATGGAACAATTACAACATGAACAAACTAAGCTGTTGATTATTCATTGATTTTTAACAGAGTACAGGGTTTGGTTTTACCATACCCACATATGCATGGTGACCTAAAACACCAAGGACTCAAAGAAGGAAATAACCATAAAACAAATGAGATGTTGACTAACACATCATCCTTTCCATCCCAAATAAAGATTTCTATTTATCTCACTTACATAATTATAATACAAAAGCTCAAAAAATAATCCTGTAGAAAATATCAATTAACAGTTTGCTGTGAATAAACATTGACTTGGTCTGTGATTAATGTTCTGGAAATGATTAGAGTTGGATCCAATGGAGTGGTCTTTCCTGGTTGATGAATTTCAAGGAACAGAAATCTAAAGGCCAACATAAACAGACATAATCATCAGGAAATTGGGTGACAGTCACCACCCTGAATGATCATTATCATCTTGTTTGTGTTTCTATTTCTTACTGGAGTTTTATGTAAATTCTTAAACAGTCTCACATTTGGATATTTTGTCTTTTCTTGCTTAACAAGAAGCTCCATTTAGGGGTAAAAACTGCAAAGTAGTTACCATGTAGTGGTCACATTATTTCAATATTGGTCAGGGGACCATCTTTATCCCTGTAGAACATGTGTCCTCATTCCACTCTACTGCTCTATGCCAGCAAGACCCTTGATGCTGCTCTTGACACAGTCAACATCGATCTTTTCTTTAAGCATCATAAAGCATATTGCCAACAAATAATTCTGCAGCATCGACTCTCCTGACCTGAGAGAGACACATGTCAAGTTAATATCAAGGCTTGTTAGAATAGGATCTGCATTTCTTTACTCTAATCATTAGTTAAGCGATCCTATTTCTGATTTTATAATTCTCTTTTGGGAGTTGTGGTGTGTACTTCAAAAATCTCCTGAGCACTGTTGGAATATTTCTTTTTGACCTAGAAAGGGGAAACTTTAATAGATTCCCTGCTGAGTTAAATCCCCAAAAAGAGAACAGTTTGGTCAATGCAGTTATTTAACAACATCTCTATTTCCATTTTCATTAAGAAAAATGGGACACAATGAAAACACCAAGTTTTACCTTTGCCCAGTGCTTCTACAGATGGAACTCTTTCTTAGCATTAGGGCAGAGAGGGAGCTCTGGACCTGGCACCAGAAATGGAATTCTAGATGTCCAGCACTCTGCCATCAGCCCCTGCAGCCTGCTAAGAAGCTCAATCTTCTCCCTCTACAGCCAAGCTTATTCACCTCTGAAATGGGCTCACAGTGAAAAAGCCTACACCAATTCATTTATATCAGCTGCACAATCACTGGCCCAAGTTTTCAAAACACAAACAATGGACACTTCATTCAATAAACCAGGAAAAGTAACTGCCGGTATTGGCACTGTAGTATATTCTCGGAGAACCTAATTAGAATACTTTAATGCTCTGTAGAAGAGTATGACAGGAAAAAATGGGCAACTATTTTAAGCTGGGCTCACCAAGTTAAATATATTGACTGTACTTTAAAAATCCCATATTCAGTATCTTACTTCCCGATTAATTTTCAGATTCTCAAAAAGCTTCAGACTCCCTTATCTTCCAATATGTCTACATAGACACTCATGTGCACATGAAATATGTTTGCAGGGGAAGTAACTAAATTAATAGCATCTAGTTGGGTCCGTTTTTTAGATAGCTACTGGAACTATATTTTGTCCAAACAACAGTCAATCTAACTTAAAATAAACCTAGATCATAACAGGCTTTCCACAGAGCCTACAGGAAGGGCTTCATCCCACAAAGGTCAGTGGATCAGTGCCATTCGTCACGCTCTGCAGTAGTTAACAAGAGTGTAGATAGCATGTTTATCACTGTAACACTAGAATGTTGTGTTTTTTTTTTTTAAATTCATCATTTCAGCTACTTAGTTTGCCATAACAAAGCACTGGTTTAAAATGCAGCATTGAGCTTTCCTTCTGATTTAAAAGCTGTATGCCTCTCTGACAGTTCTGAGCAATGCATTTTATGGCTTTGTTTACCTTGTTCTAAAATGAAATGACAATTCATTTTTCACAAATAAGCTGAAGAGTCTTTGCTGCAGATATTTTTTCCTCTGAAGTAAATTTAAAAGAGGTTTTCAGATGTATACATTTTTCATAAGTAGCAAATGGAAAATACTTCCAAAAATTTTGCTTTCTGACATCTAGGAGAAAGCCTTGTAAAGCAGAAACCATTCTATAAGAAAATGGCAAACTCTCTGAAAGTCATAATTTGCACCTCTTTTTTTTAAGTTGGCTCTACACTCAACGTGGGACTTGAACTCATGATCCCAAGATCAAGAGCCACATGGTCTTACCAACTGAACCAGCCAGGCTACCCTTTGCATCTCTTTTTAAACACACAATTTTCCATACGCTAGGGTTTGGTAGTTTCTTTCCTATTATATTAGAACATAATAAAGTCATTGCTTTAGAACAAGAAAGTAAGTGGCTCTTGGACAAATGAATCTTAGCCTAAAAAGTACAAATTTTGAAATATCCTGGGTTTTTTTTTTTTTGAGGTAGCTATGCTTTTTAAAACTTACTTACTAACTTCCTTTACTCAGTATAGATCTATGGAAAAACTCCAGAGTAGGAGCAAAAGGTTTTAAGTCTCATCTGGGCTCTAGCATTAGTTTTTAGGAAATATTAGCTCTTGAGAAAAATACTAAAACTCCTTGGGCCTCCGTTCTCACAACAATAAAACTAGACAAGACAGTCTTCCAGTCTTCAAGGTCTACAACTCCATGAGACTATGATTTCATAATCTAAAGGAGGCAATTGGATATACATAAGATGGTTGAGTCCGTATTGAATATCAGTGAATTCTGGTATTACCTACGTACCAATGGGAGTAGCTGCTCATGGTAAGATTTCAGAAAGCAGAGCTGTGTCTGATGCAAAGCGTGTCTTTAGAATTCATCCTCTTCATTAATTAAGACTTTTCTTTCATCCTCAATTTTCCTAAGGTATTACATACAATGGCAATTGAATCTGTTTCCAATGACACATCTTTCCTTTTAGGGAACTATTTATCTTAAATATAATAAATTTACTTTTGTCATAAAAGTTAAATGATACATGCATTTTTATGACATTTTTATCTCTTACAAATATATGAAAAGATAGAAAATGGATCTCTACCTAGGATATACTATGTAAGCTAAAATAGCTTATAGGCATAATGCTTTGTATTTAATTATCTTACACTATCATCCAGAACTCACATAAAGTTTTAGTATTAATCTATAGGTATATAATGTTAGCTGTATTTTATACATGGGGAGACAAGCAGAGGATAACCATGGGACCTACTCATGAATACACAGTAATCTCTGAACATGTCAAATACAAAAGTCCTTACTCTGCCATCCCAGTGAAAGCCATCATGCTTAACTCACTACTACTACCTTTCCTCTGCCTCTAAAATTTTTAAATTGGTGTATCCCCAAATATCTTTATAGTACTGACAAAAATTTGAGCTACAATCACTAACAACATCAAAAATCATAAGCAAAAATGACAAGCAAACACTGTCAATAATATAAGCATACAGTAAAATAAAATTAGACTACTATCTTTAATACATACATTTCTAGAACAAACTGATAGGAAATAAAGGTAGGAGCTCTATAGATAAGTCATGAGTAAGTGAGCATAGAATATGAATTGGCTATTCAAAAATAAGGAAAACAAGTTTAATAAATCTATTTTAAAAGTCCAAACTCATTTAAAGAGCACACATATCACAATGAGCACTGAGTAATGTATAGAATTGATAAATCACTATATTATACATCTGAAACTAATATAACACTGTGTTAACTATATTGGAATTAAAATTTAAGAAGTTTTTAAAAGTTCAAACTCATTAATAATGAAAGAAATACAAATTGACACTGCAAGAACTACTGTCCTTAACATGTCAAAGGAAAACATTTACAGAGGGCTAGTACTCAAGAGGATAAGGTGAGATAGCTATTCTCATACGCTACCAGAGGGGATTTAAGTCGTCACATTCTTTCCCGGAAGGCAATTTGGGAATATAACGTGTATTAAGAGTCTTAAAGATGTTCCATCCTGTTGGGCCCAGTAATTCCCCTTCTAGGAATACACCCAAAAAAGATTATCCAAAATGCATAGATATGCAAAAAAAAAAGCCCATTTTCATTACAAATATTATTTATAACAGAAAAAAGAGAGAACTTAAATGTCCAAAAATAAATCGTTAAATAAATTATGACACACCCATAGCACAGAAAATTATATGGCCCCTAATAGAATTCATGAAGTATTTTCAGTGACATATGAAAAGATTGATGAGCAAGATGGCGGAGGAGTAGGAGATCTGGATTTCGTCTGGTCCCAGGAATTCAGCTGGATAGGGATCAAACCATTCTGAACACCTACGAACTCAACAGGAGATCGAAGAAAAGAATAGCAACAACTCTCTGAACAGAAAAGCGACCACTTTCTGGAAGGTAGGACATGCAGAGAAGTGAATCCAAGGCGATATTCGGGAGGATAGACGGCGGGGGAGGGGCCTCTGTCGGCTGCTTCTGGCAAGTGATAGAGCCGCGGAGCACAAAATTGGAACTTTTAGAAGTCAGCTCTGCTGAGGGACGTCGCTCCAGTGGCTAAGCATGGGGTGGAACCCTCACGGGACAGTGTGGTCTCAGGACCCTCTGGGTCACAGAAAGACCGGGGGTGCCTAAGTGCAGCAGAGCTCCCAGGTATCGGAGCGGGGAAGCTGGCTGCAGAGACGGAGCCGAGGCGCAGGCTCTCAGCTCAGGGTTGCCATAAACTGTGATCTGCGGCACAGTTGGGCCACTGCTCCCCCAGCAGGGACCCAACAAGTGGCAGATCTGGGGAGACTCCCCTTCCTCCCCAGGAGGAGCAGTGCCAGGACCGCACCGCAGGGATCTGCTGGGTTTGGAGACTCCACACGGGGTCATGAGCCAGAGACAGAAACGCTCGGTCACAGGCTGGGTGAGCACGGAGCGTGGCCAGAGACCCGGGAGATGGGAGTGATTGACTGCTTTTCTCTGGGGGCTCACTGAGGAGTGGGACCCCAAGTTCTCGCCTCCTCCAGGGCAGAGATTGGGAGGCCGCCATTTTCACTCTCATCCTCCAAAGCTGTACGGAAAGCTTGCAGGGAACAAAAGCTCCCGAGAGCAAACACGAGCAGATTACTTAGCCCGGACCAGCAAGGGCGGGGCAATTCCGCCTCCAGCAAAGACATTTGGGAACCATGGCAACAGGCCCCTCTCCCAGAAGATCAGCAAGAACCTCCAAGACCAAGTTTACCAATCAATGAGAACAGCAGAACTCCAGCGCTAGGGGAATACCGCACATAGAATTCATAGCTTTTTTACCATGATTCTTTAGTCTTTCAAAGTTAATTTTTTTTAACTTTTTTTTTTAATTTTTCTTTTTCCCTTGTTCAACCAACATCTTATCAATCCCTTTTTTTTAAATCTTTTTTGTTTTTCATTCTTAGAGTCATATCCTACCCCTTCATAGTAGTTACCCTTATTTTTGGCATATATATATATATATGTTGTTCTCTCTTCAAAATTTTGAGATACAGTCTCTTCTAACAGATCAAAATATACCCTAAATCTCTAGTGTATGGCTTTGTTCTAGTCTCCTGCCTGATCACATTCTTTCCTTTTTTTTTCTTTTTTTTCTTTTAAATACTCTTCTTTTTTTCTTCAAACAACTTCTCATCTTAACTCCTTTTATAAAATCTTTTATAATTTTCATCTTTACAGTCATATTCCATCCCTTCATCGTATTAACCCTTATTTTTGTACATATATAAGTTTTTCTTTCTTTAAAATTTTGGGAGGCACTTTCTTCTAACAACCAAAATACACCCTAAATCTAGTGTGTGGCACTGATCTATGCACCAGCCTGATCATATTTGATCATATTCTGTTTTTTTGCATTGTTCTCTTTTTGTTTGTTTTTATCTTTTTCTTTTTCTTTTTTCTTTCTTTCCCTTTCTTTTCCCCCAGTTTCAGGTCTTTTCTGTTTTGTTTAGAGTATATTTTCTGGGGACATTGGTACCCAGTTAGCATTTTGTTCTCTCATTCATCTATTCTCCTCTGGACAAAATGACAAGACAGAAAAAATCACCTCAACAAAAAGAACAAGAGGCAGTACCAACTGCCAGGGACCTAATCAATATGGACATTAGTACAATGTTGGAACTAGAGTTCAGATGATGATTTTAAAGATACTAGCTGCGCTTGAAAAAAGCATGGAAGTTATTAGAGAAACCCTTTCTGGAGAAATAAAAGAACTAAAATCTAACCAAGTCAAAATCAAAAAGACTATTAATGAGGTGCAATCAAAACTGGGGGATCTAACTGCTAGGATAAATGAGGCAGAAGAGAGAACCAGTAATATAGAAGACCAAATGATGGAAAATAAAGAAGCTGAGAAAAAGAGAGATAAACAACTACTGGATCACGAGGGCAGAATTCGAGAGATAAGCGATACCATAAGACGAAACAACATTAGAATAATTGGGATCCCAGAAGAAGAAGAAAGAGAGAGAGGGACCGAAGGTATATTGGAGCAAATTATAGCAGAGAACTTCCCTAATTTGGGGAAGGAAACAGGCATCAAAATCCAGGAGGCACAGAGAACCCCCCTCAAAATCAATAAAAATAGGTCAACACTCTGACATCTAATAGTAAAACTTACAAGTCTCAGAGACAAAGAGAAAATCCTAAAAGCAGCTCGGGATGAGAGATCTGCAACCTACAATAGTAGAAACATTAGATTGGCAACAGACCTATCCACAGAGACCTGGCAGGCCAGAAAGGACTGGTAGGATATATTCAGAGCACTAAATGAGAAAAATATGCAGCCAAGAATACTCTATCCAGCTAGGCTGTCATTGAAAATAGAAGGAGAGATAAAAAGCTTCCAGGACAAACAAAAACTAAAGGAATTTGCAAACACAAAACCAGCCCTACAAGAAATATTGAAAGGGGTCCTCTAAGCAAAGAGAGAGCCTAAAAGCAACATAGACCAGAAAGGAACACAGACAATATACAGTAACAGTCACCTTACAGGCAATACAATGTCACTAAATTCCTATCTTTCAATAGTTACCCTGAATGTAAATGGACTAAATGCCCCAATCAAAAGACACAGGCTAACAGATTGGATAAAAAACAAAACCCATCAATATGCTGTCTGCAAGAGACTCAGTTTAGACCCAAAGATACCCCAGATTGAAAGTGAAGGGGTGGGGGCGCCTGGGTGGCTCAGTTGGTTAAGCGACTGCCTTCGGCTCAGGTCATGATCCTGGAGTCCCAGCATTGAGTCCCACATCAGGCTCCCTGCTCAGCAGGGAGTCTGCTTCTCCCTCTGACCCTCCTCCCTCTCATGCTCTCTGTCTCTCATTCTCTCTCTCGCAAAAAAAAAAAAAAAGTGAAGGGGTGGAAAACCATTTACCATGTTAATGGACACCAAAAGAAAGCTGGGGTGGCAATCCTTATATCAGACAAATTAGACTTTAAACCAAAGACTGTAATAAGAGATGAGGAAGGACATTATATCATACTTAAAGGGTCTATCCAACAAGAAGATCTAACAATTGTAAATATCTGTGCCCCTAACATGGGAGCAGCCAATTATATAACCAATTAATAACAAAAGCAAAGAAACACATCGACAACAATACAATAATAGTGGGGAACTTTAACACCCCCCTCACTGAAATGGACAGATCATCTAAGCAAAAGATCAACAAGGAAATAAAGACTTTAAATGACACACTGGACCAAATGGACTTCACAGATATATTCAGAACATTCCATCCCAAAGCAACAGAATACACATTCTTCTCTAGTGCCCAGGGAACATTCTCCAGAATAGATCACATCATGGGTCACAAATCAAGTCTCAACTGGTACCAAAAGATTGGGATCATTCCCTGCATATTTTCAGACCACAATGCTTTGAAACTGGAACTCAATCACAAGAGGAAAGTTGGAAAGAACTCAAATACATGGAGGCTAAAGAGCATCCTACTAAAGAATGAATGGGCCAACCAGGAAATTAAAGAAGAATTCAAAAAATTCATGGAAACAAATGAAAATGAAAACACAACTGTTCAAAATCTTTGGGATGCAGCAAAGGCAGTCCTAAGAGGAAAGTATACAGCAATACAAGCCTTTCTCAAGAAACAAGAAAGGTCTCAAATACACAACCTAACCCTACCCGTAAAGGAGCTGGAGAGAGAACAGCAAATAAAGCCTAAAGCCAGCAGAAGAGAAATTATAAAGTTCAGAGGAGAAATCAATGAAATAGAAACCAAAAGAACAGTAGAACAGATCAACAAAACTAGGAGCTGGTTCCTTGAAAGAATTAACAAGATTGATAAACCCCTGGCCAGACTTATCAAAAAGAAAAGAGAAATGACCCAAATCAACAAAATCATGAATGAAAGGGGAGAGATCAGAACCAACACCAAAGAAATACAAACAATTATAAGAACATATTATGAGCAACTCTATGCCAGCAAATTAGATAACCTGGAAGAGATGGATGCATTCCTAGAGATGTATCAACTACCAAAACTGAACCAGGAAGAAATAGAAAACCTGAACAGACCTATAACCACTAAGGAAATGGAAGCAGTCATCAAAAATCTCCCAACAAACAAAAGCCCAGGGCCAGATGGCTTCCCAGGGGAATTCTACCAAACACTTAAAGAAGAATTAATACCTATCCTTCTGAAACTGTTCCAAAAGATAGAAATGGAAGGAAAACTTCCAAACTCATTTTATGAGGCCAGCATTACCTTGATCCCCAAACCAGACAAAGACCCCATCAAAAAGGAGAATTACAGACCAATATCCTTGATGAACATGGATGCAAAAATTCATACCAAAATCCTAGCCAATAGGATCCAAAGGTACGTTAAAAGGATTATTCACTATGACCAAGTGGGATTTATCCATGGGCTGCAAGGTTGGTTCAACATCTGCAAATCAATCAATGTGATAGAATACACTAATAAAAGAAAGAACAAGAACCATATGATCCTCTCAATAGATGCAGAAAAAGCATTTGACAAAGTACAGCATCCTTTCTTGATCAAAACTCTTCAGAGTATAGGCATAGAGGGTCCATATCTCAATATCATAAAAGCCATCTATGAAAAACCCACAGTGAATATCATTCTCAATGGGGAAACACTGAGAGCTTTCCCCCTAAGGTCGGGAACACGGCAGGGATGTCCACTATCACCACTGCCATTCAACATAGTATTAGAAGTCCTAGCCACAGCAATCAGACAACAAAAAGAAATCAAAGGCATCCAAATTGGCAAAGAAGTAGTCAAACTCTCACTGTTTGCAGATGATATGATACTTTATGTGGAGAACCCCAAAGACTCCACCCCAAAACTGCTAGAACTCATACAGGAATTCAGGAAAGTGGCAGGATATAAAATCAATGCACAGAAATCAGTGGCATTCCTATACACCAACAGCAAGACAGAAGAAAGAGAAATTAAGGAGTTGATCCCATTTACAATTGCACCCCAAACCATAAGATACCTAGGAATAAATCTAACCAAAGAGGCAAAGAATCTGTACTCAGAAAACTATAAAATACTCATGAAAGAAATTGAGGAAGACACAAGGAAATGGAAAAACGTTCGATGTTCATGGATTGGAAGAACAAATATTGTGAAGATGTCAATGCTACCTAGAGCAGTCTCCACATTCAATGCAATCCCCATCAAAATACCATCAACTTTTTTCAAAGAAATGGAACAAATCATTCTAAAATTTGTATGGAACCAGAAAAGATCCTGCATAGACAGAGGAATGTTGAAAAAGAAAAGCAAAGCCGGCGGCATCACAATTCTGGACTTCCAGCTCTATTACAAAGCTGTCATCATCAAGACAGTATGGTACTGGCACAAAAACAGACACATAGATCAATGGAACAGAATAGAGAGCCCAGAAATGGACCCTCAACTCTATGGTCAACTAATCTTTGACAAAGCAGGAGAATGTCCAATGGAAAAAAGACAGTCTCTTCAACAAATGGTGTTGGGAAAACTGGACAGCCACATGCAGAAGAATGAAACTGGACCACTTCCTTAACCACACACAAAAATAGACTCAAAATGGTTGAAAGACCTCAATGTGAGACAGGAGTCCATCCAAATGCTAAAGGAGAACACAGGCAGCAACCTCTTTGACCTCAGCTGCAGCAACTTCTTCCTAGAAACATCGCCAAAGGCAAGGGAAGCAAGGGCAAAAATGAACTATTGGGACTTCATCAAGATAAAAAGCTTTTGCACAGCAAAAGAAACAGTCAACAAAACCAAAAGACAACTAAAAGAATGGGAGAAGATCTTTGCAAATGACATATCAGATAAAGGGCTAGTATCCAAATCTATAAAGAACTTAAACTCAACACCCAAAGAACAAATGATCCAATCAAGAAATGGGCAGAAGACATGAACAGACATTTTTCCAAAGAAGACATCCAAATGGCCAACAGACACATGAAAATGTGCTCAACATCGCTCGGCATCAGGGAAGTCCAAATCAAAATCTCAATGAGATATCACCTCACACCAGTCAGAATGGCTAAAAGTAACAAGTCAGGAAATGACAGATGTTGGCGGGGATGTGGAGAAAGGGGAACCCTCCTCCACTGTTGGTGGGAATGCAAGCTGGTGCAGCCACTCTGGAAAACAGTATGGAGGTTCTTCAAAAAGTTGAAAATAGAGCTACCATACGATCCAGCAATTGCACTACTGGGTATTTACCCCAAAGATACAAATGTAGGGATCCAAAGGGGTATGTGCACCCCGATGTTTATAGCAGCAATGTCCACAATAGCCAAACTGTGGAAAGAGCCAAGATGTCCATCGACAGATGAATGGATAAAGAAGATGTGAGATATATATATATATATATATATATATATATATATATATATATATATACAATGGAATATTATGCAGCCATCAAAAGGAATGAAATCTTGCCATTTGCAACGATGTGGATGGAAGTGGAGTGTATTATGCTGGCGAAATAAGTCAATCAGAGAAAGACATGTATCATATGACCTCACTGATATGAGGAATTCTTAATCTCAGGAAACAAACTGAGGGTTGCTGTAGTGGTGGGGGATGGGAGGGATGGGGTGGCTGGGTGATAGACATTGGGGAGGGTATGTGCTATGGTGAGCGCTGTGAAGTGTGCAAGACTGTTGAATCACAGATCTGTACCTGTGAAGCAAATAATACATTATATGTTAAAAAAAAAAAAAGAAGTAGAAGATAGCAGGAGGGGAAGAATGAAGGGGGGGGAATCAAATGGGGAGATGAACCATGAGAGACTATGGACTCTGAAAAACAGACTGAGGGTTCTAGAGGGGAGGGGGGTGGGAGGATGGGTTAGCCTGGTGATGGGTATTAAAGAGGGCACATTCTGCATGGAGCACTGGGTGTTATATGCAAACAATGGATCATGGAACACTACATCAAAAACTAATTATGTAATGTATGGTGATTAACATAACATAATAAAAAAAAAGATTGATGAAATACTTGGGGGGGCAATTTGAAAGGCTCTATACACAGTGTGACCTCAAGCATGTTAATATTTAAGATAGATCATAGACTACAACATAAAAATAAAACCATAAGGTCTGTCAAAGAAACATAGAAGAATATTTTCATAACCTGAGAGTAGACAAAGATTTCTTAGGCAGAATGCCAAAAGTGATAACCATAGAAGTAAATTTTGATAAATTAGACTTCATCAAAATTTAAAATTTGTGCTCATCAAAAGACAATATTAAGAAAAAGCCACAGACTTATAGAAAATATCTACAAATCATATGGTTGACAAAGAACTTATATTTGGAACATATAATGAATTACAACAACAAAATAATAATAATAATAGGAAATGATTTAAAATAGGCAAGCACAAAGCAGATACTTCACAAAGGAAAATATACAAATGGACAATGAGCACATAAAAAAAGTGTTCCACATCATTAATCATCAGGCATATGTAAACTAAAATCCCAATGAAATATCACTACACATCCACTAGAATGGCTAAAATTAAAAAGACTGAAAATACCAAATGCTGACAAAGATGGAGGGTAACCAGAATCTTACACATCCCTAGTAGGAATGTAAAATGATAACTACTTTGGGAAAAGGTTTGGCAGTTTCTTATGAAGTTAAACACACACATACTTGGGCGCCTGGGTGGCTCAGTTGGTTAAGTGACTGCCTTCGGCTCAGGTCATGATCCTGGAGTCCCGGGATCGAGTCCCGCATCGGGCTCCCTGCTCGGCAGGGAGTCTGCTTCTCCCTCTGACCTTCCTCCTTCTCATGCTCTCTGTCTCTCATTCTCTCTCTCTCAAATAAATAAATAAAATCTTAAAAAACACACACACACACATACTCTTCGACTCAGCATTTCTACTCCCAGGCATTTATCTGAGAGAAATCAAAACTTATGTCCACAAAAAGGCTTGTACAAGAATATACATAGCAGCTCTGTTCAGCCAAAAACTGGTATCAACTCAAAGGTCTGACGTCATGAGAACAGAAAAACGGTGATACATTCATGCAATTAAATCCTACTGAACAATGAAAAAGAATGAACTACATATTCACACAACACAGATGAGTCTCACAGACATAATATTGAGCAAAAGAAACCCAAAAGACAACACGCTGAATTATTTCACTTATATGAATTTCTAAAACAAGCAAAATAAATATAAGGTTAAAAAAAATCATAACAGCATTTGTATCAAGAGTAAGAAGAAGAGGGGCGCCTGGGTAGCTCAGTCCTTAAGCATCTGCCTTCAGATTGGGTCATGATCCCAGGGTCCTGGGATCGAGCACCATATTGTGCTCCCTGCTCTGCGGGAAGCCTCCTTCTCCCTCTCCCCTTCCCCCTGCTTGTGTTCCCTCTCTTGCTCTCTCTCTCTCTGTCAAATAAATAAATAAATAAATAAATAAATAAATAAATAAATAAATAAATAAAATCTTTAAACAAAAAAAGAGTAAGAAGAAGAGCATTAGGGATAATCTGGAAAGAGAGGTGAGGAAGTTCTCTGGGTATATAAGAATGTTCTCTATCATTCTAGAGTATGTGTTGGTCAGCTAGGGCTGCCATGAAAAAATACCATAGATGGGGTGGCTTAAGCAACAGAAGTGTATTTCTCACAGTTCTGGGGACTGGAAGTCCAAGATCAAGGTGCTGACCAGTTTGGTTTCATTCTGAGGCCTCTTCTCCTGGCTTGTCAGTGGCCACCATCTGGCTATGTGCTCATACGACCCTTCCTTTCTGTGTGCAGAGAGAGATCTCTGATGTCTCTTCTGCTTATTACAAGGACACCTGTCCTATCAGATCAAGGTCCCAGGCTGATGATCTCACTTGACCTTTATTACCTCTTTACAGGCCCTATCTCCAAATACAGTTACACTGGGGTTTAGGGCTTCAAACCGAATTTTAAGGGGACACAATTCAGTCCATAATAGTACAGTTCCATGAGTAGATCTACTTGCCAACATTGTACTAACAGTTAGATTTCTCTTTTCGATGTTTGTAAATTCTACCTCAAAAATTTTGTTAAAAAAATTATAAACTGAGGGTTGATGAGTGGGTAAGGGAATCAATAAATCAATAATTACAGAAAAATAATAATTAGAATGTTGAACAATTTTGAACTTTGGTGATAGGTTCATGGAATTTATTACTTTGCTTATGTAAATCATTCAGTTTACTTTGTATGTTTTAAATTTTTATAATAAAAACTCTAATAAATGGAGGAAAATGACACGTGTCAATGGAAGATACTTTATAGAGATGACAATTCTGTGACATTCTCCTGAATTGAGCTCCATTTTAGCTATGCTTGCAAAATGTTTCTTAGGCAGGTCATCTAGGCTTGATTTACTCATCCAGAGGATGCATTCATTATATAGACTTACTGAGCGTTCACTAGGTGCAAGACATTTGGCACTGGGGTGGGTTTAGCTGACACTATCACTGAAGTTTTATTCAGCATTTAAATTCTATAACCATTTTATGTCATAAATGCAGGTCATCCTCTCTTTTGCTATATATAATTCTCATTATTTCCAACCTTTATATCTTGTGTTTAGTGTTCCCACTTGTAGAAATGAGATTCAATAGGCCGGGGCAGCAGTCATCTTTCAGCACATTTATTTTCTACTAAAGTCTTTTGGTCCAGTGAGTTTTCTAGGAGACTAATACGTTCAAGAAAATAGATGACAATATGGAGACTTTTATGAAAGGACTGGACTCTACTAGAATTAAATTAAAATTCTAGTATAAATAAGCACAAATAACTAAATGAGTAATTATGAGAATTAAGCATGATTTTAAAGGCAGATTAAATTCAGTATATGTGAAGATTAATGAAAGTGAAGATAGTTCAGTATAAAATATCCAGACTGAAGCACAGGGAGAATTAAAAAAATGGAAAATGCAGAAAAAAAGAAACTTATAAGGTCAAAAGGTCAAATATATATTTAATCAAAGAACCAGAATAACAAGAGAGATTTGGTAAAAAACAAACAAACAAAAATAAACAAACAATATTTGTGGGTTTTTTGGTTTGGTTTGGTGTTTTAAACAATATTTGAATCAAAGAATAATTGGTTGAGAATTTATAAAAATGATCAACATCAAGATTTAGGCTGAAGAAACTCTAAAATCCCAACAGTGTACAAAAAAAAAAAAATCTCATAGCCAGGGGCATCTGGGTGGCTCAGTCATACATCCGACTCTTGGTTTTGGCTCAGGTCATGATCTCAGGGTTGTGAGATCAAGCCCTGTGTCAGGCTTGAAATTCTCTCTCCCTCTCCCTCTGCCCCTCCTGCTCATGCTTGCTCTCTCTCCCTTTCTCAAATAGATAAATAAATCTTTCTAAAAAATCATAGCCAAACTGCTGAAAATGAAAAATAAAGAGAAAATCAAAAATCAGCCATGTGGGGCAGACACAGGGTAGACATTATCTTCAAGAGCTCAGCAATGAGACTTATAGTTGATTATCAAACATACACAGTGAAAGTAGAAATCAATGAAATAACACATTTTAAGATGCTGAAAGAAGAAGCTGCCAGCCTACAATCCTATAAATATACTCAATAAACTATATAAAATATAAACTCAATAAAAATATTCTTCAAAAAAGAAAATGAAATAAAGATGTTTTAAGACAAAAATGGAGAAAATTTGTCACCAGCGGATTTTCCCTATAAGAAAATACTAAAGGGAGTTTTTCAAGTGAATAAAAATGACCCCAGATGGAAGCAGAGAATGTAGTAAGGAATGAAGTGCAACAGAAGAGGTAAAAGTAGCATAAATATGAATAAATATCCACTATATAAAAATAATTATGTCATAGGACTTTAAATATAAAGATAAAATGCATAACAAAAACACAAAAGTTGAAGGAGAGTAAATAAAGTTTAAGTTTTTAAATACTTGCATTATCTGAGAAGTGCTAAAAGTCCTAACTCATGATAAACTCTAATAACCAAGGGTACATGTTGAAATGTTTAGAACAACCACTAAAATATTAATATATAAATGTACACCTAACAAGTTCATATGGAGAGATGGAACAAGTTTAAAATACTTGATTAATCTAAATGAAGGTAAGATAGGTATATATTTCTCCTTTTAAATAGAATTAGAACTCCAGCATCTGCTGGATATAGGTCTTTGGTTTATTTTGATTAAAAAAAAAAACAAAGAGGAAAATATTTTTAACTAAGTCATGAGTACTGATCAAAAAAAATTGTTAATTTATATGTGGTTTCTGAAACTACAATGTTTAAATCTATGAAGTTACCCAGGATAAAGAAAAATTACCCAGGATAGAAACTTTGTGATAGAGTTCAATAATGTGTAGAAATTACTTCTACAGAAAGAAAAGTAATTTCAAAAACACAGGTAGTTCTGGGGAAGCCAATTTACTCTAAGAGGCTGAAACATTCGGCATAATTTAATGCAGAGGGAAGAGTGGCAAAATCACTTTTTAGATTATAGGAAACCTGAAATTTTATTGAAGAAGGATCTAATTTACTCAAAGGATGTTTGTTCATAATCCAAGAAAATAGTATTTGATAGATGTGATTTTGTCCACTGAAACCTTACTGCAGCAATGTTCTGTGACACCACAATAGAATTAAGAATTTTTATACTCTTAGTAACTGCATCTCCCAAAGTAGCTCAGCAATGTCTTTACATGAATGTATTACCTTATAACAAAATCTTTTAAAAAGAATTATGTGTTTGTATGTACACACACACACACACACACGCACAGAAGTATGAATGGAAGTAATTGACATCACAGATGTTTCACATATAAAATTCCAAGATAATTGGGAGCTTCGGGGTTGGTGAACGCGTGGAGATTTGGGGAGAGTGAGGTGCCTGGCCAAGGCATGGAAACTCTACATCGCTTCCCACATACCTTGCCTTATGCATCTCTTTCATCTGGGTATTCCTGAATTATATCCTTTTATAATAAACCACTGATCTACAACCACAAAGAGAATACTTTGCGATGGGGGGAAAAAAAATCTCAGAAAATTTGTCATTTTTGTAAGATGCTGATCTCCTGAATATGTCTCCAAGCTACCCAGACATGAGACCAATCTAAATAGGGAGGCATCTTAAGAAATTCTTCATAAACACCCCCCAAGAAATCTTAAAATGAAGGTCTATGATTTTGCCTGTTCAAACAAATAATGTTTAAATCTTCCCACTGACCAAAGAATAAAAATCTCATCAAAAAATAGTTTCAGAGAGAGTGGAACAGGAAACACATGTCAGTAGAACTCTCAAATTGTATGTTCCTTGTATTACATGAATACTGTTATTTAGAATAAAATGTTGGTAAAAAAAAGAAAAGAAAATGTTGGTATTATTATAACATGAAAAAATTTCAAGATAATTGAAATTTCTTGATGAAGGGCCATCAACATCTTTTTTAAGTAAATACTTAGCATAGAAATTAAAAATATATATATTACGTAGACCTTTTAACAATGTTTATTCTTCCAATCCATGAGCGTTGGATGTTTTTCCATCTCTTTGTGCCTTCCTCAATTTCTTTCATAAGTATTCTGTAGTTTCTAGAGTACAGGCCCAGAGCAATCTACCATTCAATGCAATCCCTATCAAAATACCATCGACATTTTGCCAGAGCTGGAACAAACAATCCCAAAACATGTATGGAACGAGGAAAAAACCCCAAATAGCCAAAGGAATGTTGAAAAAGAAAACCAAAACTGGGGGCATCACAATGCCTGACCTCAAGGTATATTATAAAGCTGTGATTATCAAGACAGTATGGTACCAGCACAAAAACAGACACATAGATCAATGGAACAGAACAGAGAGCCCAGAAATGGACTCTCAACTCTACAGTCAACTAATCTCTGGCAAAGCAGGAAAGAATATCCAGTGGAAAAAAGACAGTCTCTTCAACAAATGGTGTTGGGAAAATTGGACAGCCACATGCAGAATGAAACTGGACCATTCTCTTACACCATATGCAAAGATAAACTCAAAATGGATGAAAGACCTAAATGTGAGACAGGGATCCATCAAAATCCTAAAGGAGAATACAGGCAGCAACCTCTTCAACCTCGGCCACAGCAACTTCTTGCAAGACACGTCTCTAAAGGCAAGAGAAACAAAAGCAAAAATGAACTATTGAGACTTCATCAAGATAAAAAGCTTCTGCACGGCAAAGGAAACTGTCAACAAAACTAAAACGCAACCTAAAGAATGGGAGAAGATATTTGCAAACGACATAACAGATAAAGGGCTGGTATCCAAGATCCATAAAGAAATTATCAACCTTAATACCCCAAAACCAAAAATCCAATCAAGAAATGGGCAGAAGACATGAACAGACACTTCTCCAAATAAGACATACAAATGGCCAACAGACACATGAAAAAATGCTTCACATCACTTGCCATCAGGAAAATACAAATCAGAACCACAATGAGATACCACCTTACACCAGTTAGAATGGCAAACATTAACAAGACAGGGAACAACAGATGTTGGCAAGGTTGTGGAGAAAGGAGAACCCTCTCACACTGTTGGTGGGAATGCAAGCTGGTGCAGCCACTCTGGAAAACAGTATGGAGGTTCCTCAAGAAGTTAAAAATAGAACTACCCTACATCCCAGCAATTGCACTACTGGGCATTTACCCCTAAGATACAGATGTAGTGAAAAGAAGGGGAACATGCACCCCAATAGCAGCAATGTCCAAAATAGCCAAACTCTGGAAGGAGCCAAGATGTCCTTCCACAGATGAATGGATAAAGATATGGTTCATATATACAATGGAATATTACTCAGCCATCAGAAAAGATGAATACCTACCATTTACATTGACATGGACGGAACTGGAGGAGATTATGCTAAGTGAAATAAGTCAAGCAGAGAAAGACAATTATCATATGGTTTCACTCATATGTGGAACATAAGGAATAGCACAGAGGATCATAGGGGAAGGGAGTGAAAACTGAATGGGAAGAAATCAGAGAGGGAGACAAACCATGAGAGACTTTTGACTCCAGGAAACAAACTGAGGACTGTGGAAAGGGGGGGGGGGGTTGGGGTAACTGGGTGATGGGCATTAAGGAGGACACGTGGTGTGATGAGCACTGGGTGTTATACGCAAATAATGAATCATCTAACACTACATCAAAAATTAATGATGTACTATATGTTGGCTAATTGAATTTAAAAAACAGAAACAAAAACCTATTACACACTTTCCAATATATTTAAACTAACAGCAACATAATATATGCTTTCACTGATAATTAAGAAATCATTATGGACATTGATTATTATACTCTCCTGCAATGCTCTCAGGGACTACAGGAGTGTTAAACTCTTTAAAAAAAAAAAATTCTACTCCTTTTAAAAAAATTCTCCTATCTATGTTTTTTAGTTCTCCTGTTTCCTCCATTAACTTTAGGCCACAACTGTTGCTTTCACTACTGCCAATGTTTCTGCCTTCTTTAGTCTTTTCTAATTTATAAAATTGGAAGCCAATATCCAACATACTAGTACATATGATCTTCATAGAGACCCTGGATGCTCGCTCATGAGTCAGGTGAATGTTGGCCATGGAAAGTGCAAGGATTTGGGGGAACCCCACTTTCCTCCTTTTGCATTTATGGTGTTTGGGTGGTATTTCACATAGCTGAGGTTTCCCGATAAATGAATTACATAGAAGTAACAATTATATGTTTGTTTGTTTTTATCAGTGATGCATATAATGTCAGAACCTACTTCAGTCTGAACTTCAACCCTTTAACTTTCAGGAAATTGGTTCATTTAGTTCCCAGATGCAAGGGAGTAGGGAGGTGAGGGAGAAAGGAGCTATCACTGACTAAGCAAGGGATCATGCTAGATAAAGCTCAGTCTATGAGGCAACTCCATTTTCCTATTAAGAAAAAAAAAAAAAACTAACAGAAAAGACTAACAGAAAAAGGTTCAGAGAGGTAAAGTAACTTGTCAAAAGTCACACTGCTAGAATATGGCAGAGCTGGGATTCAAAGCCTGGTATAGCTCACTGCCTTTTATTCCTTCTACTATGCCAAAGCTTTGGAAAGTCTCAGGGATCAAATGGAAAGGACCAGTGCTAGAGAGTCTGCTATGGTGGAAATATAGCTCCATTATTCTGGGCAATATTACTGTGGCTCTAAAACCACAAAGATGAAAAAGATGACATAAAAATCTAAAATCCTCTAGTGAAAAAGTTAATAATCCTAAGTAACAAATAGTATATACTGGAGAAAGACAAGAATGGATTTTAAGTGAATCTGAAGTTTCTTCTTACGGGGTGTTTTTAAACTGTTCTAAAGGGAAGTTATGGATAACCCCCAAGGATCAAAATTAACCTGTAGGAGGCATAGGGCAAGGCAAGGGCAGTGAACCTGAATCTCTGGAAACTTCCTAGTGACAGAATCACATAAATTTGCATAACTGACTTTGTGAAGGTGGGGAGACCCTATTGGTAGGTCATAAATGTTACTTAATTGCCTGATTTGAAGATTAAATGGTGTAAGAAAAAAGACTGTGGCTTATCCTTCTCTGGAAAAGATTAGAAGATGAGCCTTCCCCAGGTATAATTTGAATTGCAAATGAGCATCCAGTGGAAGTACACTTGACAAAATGCAATGCAAAAATGAAGAGAAGTTCAAGGGTGGGAGGGTGGATTTAAATGTCACTTGTACACAGACTGCTGCTGACCTTGTGGCTGAGGTTGGGGCCACTCAAAACCCAAATAAACTGGAAGAAAAGCCAAAGACACAATTTGGGGGAGACTCCCTGAGTCCAACAGAAGTGGAGAAAACATTAATTACAGGTAATAAAAAGTGAGTAGGCAAACTATTCCCTATTTGCTATATCCTGTAATTTCGTGCTGCCAAGTAATGACTTGTCAAGACTAAAATGGTTATGTTTCCTGCACCATGAAAAATAACCATTTCCTCCATTTTCAGGGTAGTGTTTTTTGTGGATTTTGGTTTGGTTTGGTTCAATTTGATTGGTGAATCTGTTGTCATCTGAAAAACTGACGTATGGAAGACAACTCAGATGCTGCTAAAAAAAAGTCTGACATTTTCTGCTTCTTGACCTCAGAATCTAACAGACCCTCTTCTTGGAATGATTTTGACTGGTTCAAAATGGAACAGCCACAAAAGCAGTCAAGAGACACTGATTTTAGGACAGTGGTGATGTGTGCTTAAGGATGCAGATATGCCAGTGTTTTCTTTGTCACAGGAAGGCTGTCTTGGTCTGTCAGTCCAAATAGCCTTCAGAGGGGCGCCTGGGTGGCTCAGTCGTTAAGCGTCTGCCTTCGGCTCAGGTCATGATCCCAGGGTCCTGGGATCGAGTCCCACATCGGGCTCCCTGCTCGGCAGGAAGCCTGCTTCTCGCTCTCCCACTCCCCCTGCTTGTGTTCCTGCTCTCGCTATCTCTCTCTCTGTCAAATAAATCAATAAAATCTTTAAAAAAAAAAACCAAACCAAACCAAACCAAACCAAACAAATAGCCTTCAGAGAATGAAATATATCTGTCAGGCTTGTCAAATTTTCTTTAGGGTCACCCTACTAAGTTACTTAGAGAATTTAGCTCAATTAGGTAGTATGCTTCTAGATGCCTGAGGAACAAGATATAATGAATTCTAACACTTCTAGACTACTCATTTGGCTGTCTACAGCTGCTATGAAGTGAATCTCTACTGTCTTCATTTTCAAATGAGGAAACCAAAGTGCAAGAAGTCAAATAATTTGCACAAGATCTTGCTAGAATCTAAACAATGGAAATTATATAACAACTTATTCCTTTTCCGCTCTTCCAGGTCCCCTCCTTGCTGGAGCCTCTGCTGTCAGACCAATGGAATGTGCCCACTTCGACCTGTGGCTATAGGTGTCCTCATTTATCTAAGAGTGAATTTTCTTTATTAAAATTCAGCAGACATGTAGAAAAGTGTGCAAATCTTAAGTGTAAATCTCAGCTAATTTTTATAAAGCGAACAACTCATGTTACTACCTTCCAGATCAAAGAAAGATCAAAGATAGAACACTACCAGCACCCTAGAAGCCCCCAGACTCTCTCTCTTGCCAAAGGAAATTACTACTCTGACCTTGACCATCATAAATTACATTTGCCTGCTTTGGAATATACTATAAATGACATCATGAAACATGAACTTTTTTGTGTCTGCCTCTTTTGTCCAACATTTATGAAATGTAATCATGTTACTAGCCTGTTGACGTAATTTATGCATTTCATTATTGTGTAGTATTCCTTTGTGACCATATTCCACCATATATTTGTCCATTTTACTGTTGATAGGAACTTGGGTAGTTATGAGTAATACTACTCTTCACATGCTTGTACGTGTCTTTTGGGACATTTCTATAAGGATCATGCCTATGACTAGGGTAGGTAGGATATGCAGCTTTAAGAGATATTGCCCAATAATTTTTCAAAGTGCTTGTGTCAATTTATACTCCCTCAGACAGTGCAGTAGAGTTGCAGTTACTCCAAATTCTTGTCCTTGTGACAGTCTCTTTTTTTCTTTTTCTTTTTGCTGTTTGGATGAGTATATAGCAGAATCTTGGTTTTTTTCCAGCTTTATTGAGATATAACTGACAAATAACATTGTGTAAGTTTAAGGTATACAGTGTGATGATTTGCTATACATATATATTTGAAATGACTACCACAATAAGGTTAGTTAACACACCCATCACCTCATATAGTTACCATTTTTGTGTGTGTGGTAAGAAAATTTAAAATCTACTCTCTTAGCAAATTTCAAGTATACAATATTCTTAACCATAGTCACCATGTTGTACATTAGATCCCCAGAAGTTATTCATCTTATAATGCAAAGTTTATAGCCTTTGACCAACATCTGCCCATTTCCTTTACCTCCCCACTCCTGGTAACCACCATTCTACTCTCTGCCTCTATGAATTCAACTTTTTTAGATTCCACATATAAGTGAGATCATACAGTATTTGTCTTTCTGCATCTGGGTTCTTTCACTTAGTATAATGCCCTCAGAGTTCATCTATGGCAGGACTTCCTTTTTTAAGGCTGAACACTATTCCACTGTGTATGTATACCATGGTTTCTTTATTCATTCATCCATCAGCATCCATCCATTTGGGTTGTTTCCATGTGGTGGCTATTATGAATAATGCTGCAGTGAACACAAGGTACAGATTCTCTCCTTGAGATTTCATTTCCTTCAGATATATACCCAGAAGTTGGATTGCTGATAGTTCTATCAATTTTTTGAGGAAACTCCATACTATTTTCCATAATGCCACCAACAGTGGGGCAAAAGAGTTCCCTTTTCTCCATACCCTTGTCAACACCTATTAGCTCTTGCCTTTTTGATAACAGCCATTCTAACAAGTGGGAGGTGATATCTCATTGTGGTTTTGATTGGCATTTCTCTATGATTAGTGGTATTGAACACCTTTTCATGTACTTGCTGACCATTTATATGTCTTCTTTGGAAAATCATCTTTTCAGGTCCTTTGCCCGTTTTAAAATTGGATTATTTGATGCTTTTGCTATTGAGTCATATAAGTTATATATATATTTTTGTATTTTTATATTTTTAGTTCCTTATATATTTTGGATACTAACCTTTTATCAGATATAAGTTTTGTAAATATTTTCTCTCATTCCTTAGTTGCCTTTTCATTTTGTTTTGTTCTTTTTGGTTTGATTTTGTTTTTGCTGTACAGAAGCTTCTTTTTTTTTTTTAAGATTTATTTACTTATTTGAGAGAGAAAGAGAGAGAGAGAGCAAGTGTGAGCAGGGGGAGGGGCAGAGGGAGAGGGAGAAGGAGAATCTCGAGAAGTCTCCTTGCTGAGCATGGAGTCTGACACGGGGCTCAATCTCATGACCCTGAGATCATGACCTGAGCTGAAACCAAGAGTCGGTCGCTCAACTGACTGAGCCATCCAGGTGCTGCTGTATAGAAATTTTTTAATTTGATGTAATCCCAATTGTTTATTTTTGCTTTTGTTGCTTGTGATTTTGGCATCATATCCAAAAAAAAAAAAAAAAAAAATCACTGCCAAGACCAATGTCAAGGAGCTTTTTCTCTGTTTTCTTTGAGTCTCCTTTTTTCTTAGTCTAGCTAAATGTTTGTCAATGCTGTTTATATTTTCAAAAACCAACCATTCATTTTGTTGATCTTTTGTATTGTCTCTCCAATCTCTATTTCATGTATTTCTACTCTATTATTATTTCCTTCTGTAGTTATCTTCTTTCTGGCATCTAACAGTCCACAAATATGAGTAGGGGTGATATCTAAGATTTCACAACCCAAGGATGGATGTGTTCCTAGGTAATCTGAGTTAAATGTTGAAAGCATGGTTCCATAGAATACATGTTACAATGACATTTAAATTATTTTTATTCTGCATTTAGCATAATAATATTCTGTGTGCTGAGCTAAAACAATAACCACCTTGCCTAACATTGTTTCTTGAGAAAATATGCTTAAATACTAAATATCAGATGATTAGATTAATCGTTGGAACACAACTCACTTATAGATTGAGGCTATAACTCAAATATAAAAACTCCCATTAGTATTATAAGAGTTAGTAAAATTTTATAACCATGAATAAATCTTATCTAAAAGATAAACTCTCCTACATTTTAAACTCTGAAAGTTAAAACTTGCCATTTTTATCCATAATAACTTGTGAAGAAATAAAGTTTGTTTTCTTACAATTCCCGATCTCAGCGGACTTTCCTGTGTCTGACTTAAGTCAGAAAAGGTACATTCTTTTCAGATTTGCACGGTAGAGAAAAGACCGCATTTCCCTTCATGGGAGCTGATTAAATCTGGCTCCTTGCCTGCTTCCTGGCATGTGCGTCATGAGTGTGGGTAAGAAGTGATAGTCACTAATGACAGTCTGAGGTGGACATTGGCTGCCAGGTTTGAAATGGGTGGTTCCATAAAAAAAATTAAGGTTATATTCAACTTCAGAGTTGATTGTGAGGGGGGGGAAGGTGGGGGAAGAACAACACTGAACTTGAGAAACAAAGGGACATTTTTCAGCAAGCAAGAAATAAATGGCTTCCTGCACCCCCAAGGCTGCTTCTGCTCCAGAAAAACAGAACCGTTTTACTTGTTAAATAAACGTCCAAAGTGTGTGGTCTGCTTTAGGACCACTAGTAAATATATTTGCTATCATATTCTTAAGAAAACCCATTGCAACTCTTTTTAAAGCATGTCTTTCTATATATCCATATAGTTACTTAGTCCAAGGTAAAAAGCCCAGGGCAAATCTATCTTCAGAGAACATACATCATGAAGAATGGATACTCCATATTTAAAATATTCTTCCCCAACTTCCCTGCCCACTGCATCCGTGTGTTGTTTCACCTTTGTACTCCTCTAGGCATTAAACTCCCCTTCACCAATTTCTTTAAAAAAAAAAAAAATCAAAAGTTCAGTCACAGCAAACTTTTTGTGAGGTTGTAAATTTCATAAAGATTTGAGACATTTTGGGGAGATATTGCAAAACATTCCACCACCTCTCTAAACTCTTTTTTCTCCTTTTTTCCATTTTCTTCCATCTCCCCCCCCTTCCGTGTTCAAACTAATTCAGTATGCCCCTCTATCAGGATGGGCTAAAATGTGCTGGGGTACAAAACCACCGCCAAACCAGTGGCTTAATACAAACATTTACGCAGAAATGAGAACTTCACTGATGTGCGTTGATTGTACCTATAGGATAATCTAAGCCGAAACTCTGCATTTATATCTTTTACAACATAGGTTTATTCAGATACTGAAAATATTGTAAAATGCCATGGAAGACCTTAAAATTCCCCCCCAAAAAAGCAGTTAATTTTATTTTGGCATAATGGTTACTAAATTAATATTTGCTTCAGAGTCATGTAGGGACTTAAAAATTTTAGATGCCTGGGCCCCATCCACAGATAATTTGATTCAGTAGATTTGATGTGGGGTTCAGGACTCTACATTTTTTAACAAGTTCCCCAGGTACTTCTGAAAATGATCCAGGTTTGAAAATTAGCCCTCTATTTCAGAGCTCAGCAAACTACAGCCCTCAAGCCAAATCTGCCCTGCCATCTATTTTTGTAAATCAAGTTTAATTGGAATGCAGACATGCCCATTCATTTATGTCTATGTATGGCTGTTCTCGAGCTATAATGGCAGACTTGAGTAATTAAGACAGGGATCGAATGGCCCACAGAGAGTCAAATCTTTAGTGTCTGGTCCTTTATAGAAAAACTTAGCCAACCTCTGCTCTTGTTTTGTTTCAGGACTAATGTCCAGAGTCATGTTATTACTTGTGACGGGAACTAAGTAAGGCAATGTAGATGATCACTACTGAAAACAGCCACACTTGGACTGAATTCTTTAAAATTTTTATCTTCATATGAGAAAGAAGACTTTTTTATATATACAAATTATCAACCAAATTAATTTTTCCTGAGTTATACTGCCTCCTAGTGGTAGAAATGTTAAATCACAGACGCTTAATCAGATTAGATGCTCCCATTGTTAATTAATTCCTGAAATCAGGGTCATACAGACAGACTTTGTAGCAAGGGACTTCAGGAATCAGAATTCACTTGGTAGAACGAGCCGGGCTAAATGACCTGGGAGAAGGTTGGCTTTCTCTCCAAACACTATTACTCTATGTAGCATTTCCAAT
Source organism: Mirounga angustirostris (assembly GCF_029215605.1). Lineage (NCBI taxonomy): Eukaryota > Metazoa > Chordata > Mammalia > Carnivora > Phocidae > Mirounga > Mirounga angustirostris. The sequence goes on from NW_026991709.1 coordinate 126,805,838, forward strand.
TGGATTTTTTTGGGGGGACATAGTGACCATTTGTGATGCCATGTCTATCTCTAAAAGTGAAGCACAATACTATCAATATGGTCAAAATCACATGTGCACTCACTATGATGAACGGATGAAAGGGAAGAAAGTTTTACAGATTTTTTTTTTCTTTTTATTATTTGAGAGAGAGAATGAGATAGAGCATGAGAGGGGGGAGGGTCAGAGGGAGAAGCAGACTCCCTGCTGAGCAGAGAGCCCGATGCGGGACTCGATCCTGGGACTCCAGGATCATGACCTGAGCCAAAGGCAGTCGCCTAACCAACTGAGCCACCCAGGCGTCCCGGGAAGAAAGTTTTAATAGGACTCTAGATGTATGCAAACATATGCCAAGACGGTTACCAAGGGGACTGCACACATGTTGGCAATAATGAGACAGCAGAGGATGAAACCATTGGTTTTCTCCCTTGACTACTGATTAAAATAATGATGGCCAGATCTTCACCCGCTGGAGATTTTGTTCTAATTGTTCTGGAGAGAGGTCCAGGCAGCAGTATTTTTTTTTTAAGTTCTCCAAGTGATTGTAATGTGCAACCAAGGTTAAGTATCATTGTTCTATAGCAGTGTTTCTCATATTTTAGGGTATATTCAAAGCACCTGGGGAATCTTCTTAATCTGCACATTGTGACTCAGTCCATCTGTGATGGCACCTGAGAATCTGACTCCTAACAAGCTTTAAGGTGATGCTAATGCTGCTGTCCATAGATCACACGTTCAGTAGCAAGGAATTAGGTCATCACTAGCCACAATCTTTATGCAATTTCACTGGTTCTAAGATCTTAAAGTACGTAAGTATCACCTGGGAGCTAAAGAAACAGGCAAATTTGCAAGCTCCAGTCTCAGAAATTAAAATTCAGTGGATCTTAATTTTTAACAAGTATCCCAAGTGATCCTGAAATTCATAGTCTGAAAACCAAGTATACGCTAACCACCAGAAATGCTATTTATTTTACAAATCACATTTTTTAAAAAGGTGGCAGCATTAATTTCACAAACTAACCAGATGTGGGGAATTTTTTCTCTTCTTCTAAGTGTGAGAAATTACCCCCATATTCAGTGGCTTAAATTAACAACAACTTTATTATATCTCATGATTTTGTGGATCAGAAATTTGGGTAGAGATCATCTGAGTGATTCTCCTGCTCTCCCCGTCACTGACTGAAGTCACTTTGTGGTATCCAACTAGCAAATAGGCTGGTCTGGAGAGGCCAAAATGGCTTCACTTCATGTGCCTTGGCTGGAAGGCTGAGTCCTACTGGGACTGTTGCCTATAATGTCCACACATTACCTCTCCAGTCTGGCAATCTCAGGTGAGGTAGTAGGTCTCCTGATGTAGCAACTCGAGGATCCAAGAGAGAGAGTTCCAAGAGACAGGAAGTGGACGCAGCCATTCTCTCAGGTCCTGGGCTCAGAAACATAGAGCCGTTTTTACCATAGTCTACTGGTGAAAGCACTCACTGAGCCCAACCAGATTCAAGGGGAGGAGTCATAAACAGGCTGGAGTCATGGATGTGCAACTCTTGAAGAACCCCAAGTGCTCAACACAAAAAGGACCCCATGCTTGGTTTAATGCTCTGTTGCCATCTTGAAATTCTTTATAATTTTTTAATAAAGGGCACTACATTTTCATTTTACACTGGATCCCACAAATTATATAGCCCATCCTCATCATAAACTTCACCTTTCAATGAAAGTAGTGTTAAAAAAAAATTGTAGTCAGGGACGCCTGGGTGGCTCAGTCAGTTAAGCGTCTGCCTTCAGCTCAGGTCATGATCCCAGGGTCCTGGGATCGAGCCCTGCATCAGGCTCCCTGCTCAGCGGGAAGCCTGTTTCTCCCTCTGCCTGCTGCTCCCCCTGCTTGTGCTTGCTTGCTCTCTCTCTCTGACAAATAAATAAATAAAATCTTAAAAAAAAATTGTAGCCAGAAGCTGTCTGTCAGAGACTTTATTCCTCACCATACTTCTGTATTCAAAGCTATCCTTTCAAAATGCAGATTGTGGTATGTGCATTAAATTTAGCATAAAGAAGGGAAACAAATTATGAGGTTGGAAATTAGACTAAACATTAGACTAAATTCTGTGATGTTTTAGGATTAGGAAATACATGGAAAACCAACCACACTACCATCCTGAGTAACAGCTAGCACTCTAGATTGGATCACCTCTGGGCTCACCCAATTAGGTCACTTAGGCATTAACCAACAGTTATCCAAGGTCAGTATGCAAGCTGAACTTATACATAGTGTCCCTGATGAGAAAGGCAGCTAGTAATCACTATATAGGGAAAATTCTCCATGATCTCAGCAAACCTGGATTTGTGTTTTGGGGCAACTGCAAAAACTATTTAAAGGTTATTAAGGGGGACGCCTGGGTGGCTCAGTCAGGTAAGTGTCTGCCTTCGACTCAGGTCATGATCCCAGGGTCCTGGGATCACGTCCTGCATTGGGCTTCTTACTCAGTGGGGAGCCTGCTTCTCCTTCTGTCTGCTGTGTGTGCACGTGCTCTCTCTCTGACAAATAAATAAAATCTTGTTTTAAAAATAAAGGTTATTAAAGAAGGCAGTGACGAGGGCGCCTGGGTGGCTCAGGTCATGATCCCAGGTCCTGGGATCGAGTGCCACATCGAGCTCCCTGCTCAGCAGGAAGCCTGCTTCTCCTTCTCCCACTCCCCCTGTTTGTGTTCCCTCTCTCGCTGGGTCTCTCTCTGTCAAATAAATAAATAAAATCTTAAAAAAAAAAAAGAAGGCAATGACTATTCACATGCTTTTTGAGAACAGGACTGTATTTAACATCTCTTTGGGTCATCAGTATTTCGTTTTCTGAAACATTATGTTTTCAGTAGGAGTTCAATAAGGGTTGCTGGGATGAATCTAAGCAACAAATGGCATAACAACAATAACAAAAACTACCAAAAAAACAAGATTGATAGACACAATAATGGAGAACAAGGTCAGGAAAACAGTTAAGTACAGATGCATATAGTAGGCAAGGATTATCAAACTGAAATTATTGATGTGATAAACGCAAAAGGTATAATTATCCGGGGAAAGTTTCTTAGAGAAGGAAGATAGATATTGAAAGAGATGGGGATTGACAGACAGTACTGAAAGGAAATAGAAACCATATTGGTATGAGGAGAAAATCAGCTTGACTAGGCTGGAGTAACATGGGTAGAGGGATGTTACTGGATAGATGAGAAGTGGGGAAAGGAGAGACTCATTGCTTTGGGGCACTCAATACCAGGCTGCAGTATCTGAATTTACTCCACAAAGTGTGGGAAGTTTAGTGTAGTTTGTTACTGGTTTAGAGGGAATGGTGATGGCTTTTATTTTATTATGCAAGCCTAATAATGGAAGTCTTCAACTGAGGTACATTCTAAAGGAGGTGCAAGATTAAGATGCAGAATTTTGCAAAAGAGGTAGTCAGAAACCTGGTAGATGATCCTTAAAGCATTGATCCACACTGAGAGTACAAGAATTGAAAGAGATCAGGGGACTTTATTATTTTTAAAGATTTATTTACTTATTTTTAGAGAGAGAGAGCATACCTGCGTGCAAGTGAGCAGGGGGAGGGGCAGAGGGAGAGGGAGATAAGCAGACTCCCCACTGAGTGAGAAGCATGACGCGGGGCTCCATCCCAGAACCCTGAGATCACGACCTGAGCCAAAATCAAGAGTTGGACGCTTAGCCAACTGAGCCACCCGGGTGCCCCCAGAAGGGACTTTAAAAGGGAGAGAATTCCTGAGATACTGTGATAGTGGGAAAGTTCCTTAATCTCAGGAGACAACCTGAAGACTTAATATACATCTCCTGGAGTTTAAAGAATGTAATGGCCTGATGTCTGATTCCCTCCTGATGAAAATCTAAAGGGTAAGAGAAAGGATGACTAGCTACTTTGATGGAGAATTGGCCTGCATTCCCAGAATTCTTCAGAGCAAAGACTGTGTTGTGTTTCCTACTGTGGTAGATGTTGTGATGACCAAAAGACTTGTTCCTCCGGCCACTGGAAGTGATGCCAGCAAGCAGCCCTCAACCATCAGTCCCCATGGGGGTTGTTTTGGCTGAAGAGAGTTAGCTGATGTCTTGCTGGTAAGAGGGTATAAAGCCCCAGCCCTGCACCCCAATTTAGGACAACTGTGCAGCATCATCCCAGCTTCAGAACTCTCTGAAGATTGGCTGAGGCCTCCATTGAGACTGCAGCAAAGCTCAACTTCTGCTGCTATGCAAACGTGCTTCTTTTCCTTTCCATAGGTGTTGATGCCAAGGGTACTCCCTAATAAACATCTTGCATGGTTATCTCCATCTCAGAGTCTGCTTCCCAGGAAACCTGACCTGTAACACCTGTGGATCAGATGTGGGCCTCACGGGCAAGTGAACCAGTGGATTATCTTGAATCTGAACAAACATCAGCAGAGAGGATGCTTAATGTATCACTGGATTCCTTACAGCTGGTGAGGGAGGGAGCAACAGCCTGAATAGAGCCACACTGGTGTGGGTCAAGGGAAATGAAGATTGCAAGTTTTCAGTTATGACGGGGAGAAGGGTCTTTGAAGAACTTACAAAAGTACCTATGAGAGAAAAGGCCAACTTTAGCAGTTTACCAAGTCCAAAGAGCACCAACATCCAGTTCACAGGAGTGTCAATCAAATAAAGCCTTTCCTGTCCTCTCTCCCAGGCCTCCAAACCTGGAGAGGCTAGAAGCCCAAGTTAGGTGCAGGTCCAAGAACACAAGACAGGGTAAGAGAAAAGATGTCAACACCACTCCTCTGACTTTAAAGTCTAAAACACTTTCCCCATCTTTTAAATGTTTTCTTATTACGTAAAGCCGACCGTTGCCCCAAATAACTGTAATACTCTTTCCCTTTATTTGGTGAGATGTCCCACAGTTCCCCGATGTGTGGCCTCCAGAGTCCACTGCTACAAGAAGTCAAAAAAACCTCACCTTGTCTAAAGATTGTCCCTCGTGGTCTCAGGCTGTAAAGTCTAAAAGCTTTTTCTTATCTTGCTGGTCATTCCAACTACTTGCATACTGAGAGATACGTAGTGAGAGGCACACAGCAGCAGCTCAACACGTTTCTCAGATTTCCCAACTGCCGTCAGAGAAGAGCGCTGGGTCCGGGGCGGCAGCGGGACAGAAACAGCGGCCGCGAAGGTGAAGCAACCCGGGACCCAGGCCAGCGCTCACTCTGAGGAACGCGCCCGTCAGGGGGCCTCGGGCTGGGTAGAACCGGCTGAGAGAGGCCGTGGGCACTGTCGCCCGTGGCCCCGGACTTAATGCAGTAGTGGTCTCGCACGTGCGGCCGCCCCTCTACTCGCTCTGTCCCGCCCCGCCCCACCCGTCGCGCCCGCCCTGCGCTCCGCCCCACCACCCCGTCGTATTGCACCCGCAGTACTGCTCTGCCCCGCCCCGCTCCGTCCATCCTGCCCCGCCCTCCTTGCTCTCTGTCCCGCCCCGCCCTGCTGTCCCGCCCCCTCCATCCTGCCCCGCCTACCTTGCGCTCTGTCCCGCCCCGTCCTGCTGCCCCTCATCCATCCCGCCCCGCCCTGCTGTCCCGCCCCTCCATCCTGCCCCGCCTACCTTGCGCTCTGTCCCGCCCCGCCCTGCTGCCCCTCATCCATCCGCCCCACCCTCCTTGCTCTGTGTCCCGCCCCTTCCTGCTGCCCCGCCCCACAGTCGCGCCCGCCCTGCGCCCCGCCCCACCCGTCGCGCCCGCCCTGCGCTCCGCCCCACCACCCCGTCGTACTGCACCCGCAGTACTGCTCTGCCCCGCCCCGCTCCGTCCATCCCGCCCCGCCCTCCTTGCTCTCTGTCCCGCCCCGCCCTGCTGTCCCGCCCCCTCCATCCTGCCCCGCCTACCTTGAGCTCTGTCCCGCCCCGTCCCGCTGCCCCTCACCCATCCGCCCCACCCTCCTTGCTCTGTGTCCCGCCCCTTCCTGCTGCCCCGCCCCACAGTCGCGCCCGCCCTGCGCCCCGCCCCATCCGTCCCGCCCCGCCCCGTCTCGTTTGCCGCGTCCCGCCCCCTCCTGGTACCCCGCTGGCTAGTAGGGGCGGCCACAGGCGTAATGGGGACCGCCTCGTCGCTCGTGAGCCCCGCGGGCGGGGAGGTGATCGAGGACACTTATGGGGCGGGCGGCGGCGAGGCCTGCGAGATCCCGGTAGAGGTGAAGCCCAAGGCCCGCCTGCTGCGCAGCTCGTTCCGCCGTGGCGCGGCAGCAGCGGCGGCGGGGGCAGGGCCCGGGTCGCTGCCCCGCGGGGCGGGTGGCGGCGGGCTGCTGGGGGCTAGCTTTAAGTCTACCGGCTCGTCCGTGCCCGAGCTGGAGTACGCGGCGGCTGAGTACGAGCGGCTGAAGAAGGAATACGAGATCTTCCGGGTCAGCAAGAATCAGGAGTTGCTGTCCATGGGCCGCCGCGAGGCCAAGCTGGACACGGAGAACAAGCGCCTGCGGGCCGAGCTGCAGGTAACGCCGCGCTCGGGTGCGCGCCTGGGGCAGCCGGGACGTGGAGGAGCTGAGAGTCGGGAAGGCCGGTGCACGCCCGGGCGCTGCCAGGCTGGACTCTGGACGCCTGACTCTGCCCTTCGTCCATCCTGTCCCCTCTGCAAACCAAGTAGTTTTGAAAGTTGAGTAGAAACCGCTCTGCATTTTAATTTGAGGGGACATGTTTCTTGGGGGTCTAAACTGATTCCTTAACTAACCCCGCCCCTCTTCTATTTCTGGTTCGTTCATTCACACACCGCGAAGCAATTAGCCTGAAAGTGTCCTGAAGCAGCAAATGCCAATCAGCAGGGGACTCCAGGGAAGTAGGTCAGCCCAGAGCACACGGACACACAAAAGACTATGGTGACATCTGTCGAAGCAACTCATCAAACTTTCCCTAGGAGTTTTTAACTCCACTCCCCGCCTCCCCCCTTAAATTTTACATACCTCTCAGTTTCTTTGCGTGAAGCTTTTGAGTTTTAATGATCTTGAAGTGAATTTTTATGAAATGATTTTCACCATTTTAACTGCTGTGATTGAAAACGTTCCCTAGGTGTAGTCAAATTACCTTAATCCATTTGATTAATTTACTCAAAAAACAATTATTGCGTGGGCTCCCTGTAGTAGATGTATTTTGACTATCAAAATAGTATATAAAGCAAAAGGTTCCTTTTCTATGACCACAGTTGTAAGACTCTGTGCCATCAGTTTGGGGACTCTCTGAGGGTTGTGATTTTACTGTTTTGTTTTTTTAAACTGTGGAAGAGACACCCCAGGTGTTCCTGGGTTCATCACAGTTAAAATGAATAAATACCTCAGACTGATTTTTCTGATAGGAAGAGCCTTCTTCCTTCTAGACTAGGCATTCTAGTCACCCCTCCCCCACTAGCTGTTGTATTATTAGACTGTAATCTGGGAAGAACTCCTTATCAGCAGTCTACCTTTTGTCTTACCAGTTTTCTTACTGGGCAGTCTTGATGCCCTTGCATGTGAAAAATGGACCTGATGCATTTCAGATACCTGATTTCATGCTCCCAAGCCATTGTCCAGTGGACACTGCACATTATAGGGATAGGAAAAAGGGCTGGATCAACCAGGGCAGAGTGCAGTAAGAGCTGACAAATGTCACAGTCTCAGGTTCCTCCTGTTACCTTATGGAGTAGTTTTGAAAGTTAAATAGAAACCACTCTGCATTTTAATTTGAGGGGACATACTCTCTTGGGGCCTAAACTGATTTCTTAACTAACCTGCCCCTTTTCTTATGTAGCCCTTTTGATTCCTTTCTCACATATCTAGGCATTAAAAAACTCTTCTGTATTTATTTAACCCATTCATTCAGTCAGACATTTACTGGAGGCCTTCAATGTATCTGGCACCAAGAGGGCTCTGGGATAGCAAAATGAAGAAGACATGGAGCCAAGGAGTGCATGGTTATGCAGAATTAATTATCCCTCAAGTTAAGCCTTATAAATTACACTTTCTGTTCTGTTAAAGATAGGAAAACTGAGGCATGGGAAGATTAAGAATTTGGCACAGTATTTCAAAGAAAAAGTATTAATTTCTATTAAAAGTTTAGTGTTGAAGTGTCTTCATTTACTACAGTTCAAGCATATTTGCATTTTTTTTCATTCCATGTTTGAATAAAATGGCAATATGTAGTTCTTGATAACATAAAATAGTAGATTATTACAATTCTGAGATATGTATATAGTATGTAGCTAGGATAATGTGAAATTTGGAAGGAATACTATTTTTGTTAGAAATAACAAGGTCCATTATTTCAGGCCCTTCAAAAAACTTATCAGAAAATACTTCGGGAAAAGGAAAGTGCTTTAGAAGCAAAATACCAAGCAATGGAGAGGGCAGCGACATTTGAACATGACAGAGATAAAGTGAAAAGGCAATTCAAGGTAAATTCCTTACATTTTTACCCCCAAAGTGACATAGAATAAAAACAGCATATTTTAAAAGTTTATATAATGCTGCATAGATAAATAGAAGTGAATGATGTAGGAGCCCTGAAGGTTCTAAGAACCAGAGTAGAGCACTTCTTACATTTTTGAGTTGGACCTGGTAAACTTGAGATCGCTTCAAGGAAGAAGTTTAAAAAAGTGAATATTGCAATAGGAAAGTATTTCCATATGGGGGGAAAGGCATTTGGAAATATTTGGGGATATTTTGTATGGGAAGGCATTATTGGCATCTAGTGGGAGGGGGACAAATTTGCTAAATATCAGCAGTGCACAAGACAGCCCCACACCACAGACAGGGCTCCTGCCAGAATTCCAGCGGGTTCCAGTTAAAAAAAGATCAGGACCAAATGAATATTGGTTTTATGAATGAAAGATTTTTCTATTGAGTTGATGACACAACCTTTTGATTGTGGAAAAGGTTTCAAAATTGATATTTGTCTTTTAAAGATTTTTAGGGAGACCAAAGAAAATGAAATCCAGGATTTACTGAGGGCTAAGCGAGAGTTGGAGAGCAAACTTCAGAGGCTCCAGGCTCAGGGCATCCAAATATTTGATCCTGGAGAGTCTGATTCAGATGACAACTGTACAGATGGTACTGGTAAATTTACTTCCTATGTATAATATTTTGAGCCTTCAGTATAGGTGTAATGATATCGTAGAGCCAACTTTGAATCCTTTTATAAGTTACAAGTGGTTGCTCTTACAAATAGAGTTGCACTTTCTCCCTCTCTCTCAGCTGTTACAACAGCAATTTTCCGTAAAGTCCACGACATTGTTAGGTGCCAGGTTTCCTTCTGTCTTAATTGCTCTGCCAAACTCACCCCACAGCTTTTCTCTTTCTGGTGTAGGACAGCTCCTCCAGGTCTCACCATGACATCTACATTTTAGCCAAGGGAAGAGGAAAGGGAATCCTTTCCTCTCCTTGAAAGCACACTCTGAAAGGTATACAGATTACTCCTCAAACCCCATTGGCCAGAACTACAAGCAGGAAGACTAGAAAGTGTAAACATTAGTAGGAGAGTCATGTATCCACCTAAAGTTTGAAATTCTGTTACTAAAGGTAGAAGGGGAGGATGGGTATTGGAGGGACAGTTCATAGTCTCTGTCACCTTATTTTTCCACATAATGATCTATTCTTTGCAACTATCCATTAGAATATCTACATGATATTCCTCTGAGTGGCTTCCATTGCAGTTTTGTAAGCTACTCAGAAAGTTTTTATTTTATAATTAAACATATAAAATACGTTTTTTTCTACAAATAAAGAAAAGCCTGGAGTCCTAGAATGAAAGGGGCTCCCGTGTTCCAAGAAAATATTAATAAACTGTGATTGATACTGAAAAATGAAAAAGATTCTATTGTAAATGCAGTGTAAAAATGCAGTCTCTCATTTATAGGAAACTGCATTTTATTCTTTTTTTTTTTTTTGAGAGAGAGAGCATGCTAGCAGGGGTTGGGGGGAGCTATGGGCAGAGGAGAGAGAGAATCTTAAGCAGGCTCCATGCTCAGCATGGAGCCCAACTCAGGGCTCGATCTCATGACCCTGAGATCTTGATCTGAGCCGAAATCAAGAGTCCAGTGCTTAACAGACTGAGCCACCCAGGTACCCCATGCATTTTATCTTACAAACTGATTTTGAAGTAAAATACGGCAACTGATAATTGCCTCTTAATTTGCATTTTAGAACCACTGGAGTCTGACCAGCATCCAAGGATTTTTATTACCAACTTTTGAGGGGAAAAAAAATGAAGTAATTCTTACTGGATTTGAGTGGCTAAGAGGATGCTCTTATGCCCCCACATTCATCTTAGTGGTTATTTCAGTGTTGACATATGTTAAAATGTACAGTGTTTCCAAACTATTATATTGTAATTGCCTTGGCCAGTTAAAATTAATATTTCCTCCTAGGTCTTTCTTCATATTTTGATTTAAACCTGAAGAGAGAATGCTTGAGGGAACATCACTCATTTCACATTCAAAGACCTACAAATAATAATCTTATTTTTGCCAGAGATTGAGCCCATTACTAGTGTACTCCTATTTAGTCAAGGATGCATGTAGATATTCTGGCAAATGTAATTTATTTAAAAAAAATATCAAAGATCACCTGGGTGGCTCTGTCGGTTAAGCATCTGACTATTGATTTCAGCTCAGGTCATGATCTCAGTGTCCTGGGATCAAGCTCCACGTAAGGTTCCATGCTCAGCAGGGAGTCTGCTTCTCTCTCCCCCCCCGCCCCGCCCCCCACTTTAAGTGCTCTCTCTCTCTCTCTTTCAAATAAATAATAAATCTTTTAAAAAAATCAAGATGTTCATAAGTACCTGTTGATTCAGACATTAATTTTGTTACTCTGGGAGGTTAAAGAAGATGTACTTTTTGCATTCTTAGCTTATATCCTAATGAATTACCAATCTTAATTACAGGTGTGTTGGTAATGGTCTTCCTTTGAAATTCTCTCCTTCCAATTTTACACTGACACCTAAACCATAATGTTAGAAATGTTTAAAATTTTTGTATGGGGATATTTTTAACTGCTTCTGTTGTTACAGTTCCTTTGATTGTTATATAATTTATTTCTTTTCGTCTTTCTCTTTTTAATCCCCTCTTTGAATTTGAGATGATAACCAGAATTATGTTAACCAGCACCTTAGAACTTGCCAGAAGTTGGTGACAGAGTATTTTCAAAATCATTAAAGATTGAATATTTTCTGTATTTATAATATTGGAGCATTTTTTAAAATTAGAAATCCTGTTTATGCTGGAGTAGAGGGGGTGGGAGGGATGGGGTGGCTGGGTGATGGACATTGGGGAGGGTATGTACTATGGTGAGAGCTGTAAATTGTGTAAGACTGATGAATCACAGATCTGTACCTCTGAAACAAATAATACATTATATGTTAATAAAAAAAATTAAAAAAAATAAAGAGGAAAGGTGGATGTATTAAAAAAAATCCTGTTTAGTATATGTGATAACTTTTTGAACATTCAGTAATTTGGTTTTCATAAGATGAAATCTCTTGCATTTACAGCTGCTGGAACCCAGTGTGAATACTGGACCGGAGGAGCCTTGGGAAGTGAACCTTCCATAGGGAGTATGATCCAGCTTCAGCAGTCCTTCAGGGGCCCTGAGTTTGCCCATAGTTCTATAGATGTGGAAGGACCCTTTGCAAATGTCAACAGAGGTAACACATGCCATTTGCCAATTACCTTGGTAGTGACTGTTCAGGTACTATAATCTTGTGTGTACTGGAAGAAAGACCATCAGCAGGGCAGGAGATTTTTATCCTAGGTGTCTTCCACTGCCAAACCAGCATGTCCTGGTGCTGTCACTGACAAGGGCTCATTAACTTACATCTTTCACATCGGGATCCAGGTGATGCTCCACAGCCAGACTGGCCAGTCAGGTTCTAAAAACTTAGCGTCCGGCCTGAATTCTAGGTGTTACCGTTGATCAGTGACAATCTAATGTAGATTAACTGAAAAGCAGGTCTTGGTCTTTTCCTCCATGTCTTTGATGCTGTTAAAGGTTGGAGAAGGTTGCAGAATGGAATATAAAACCTCACTTATGCAATGTAGTATCCTTAGTCAAAAGAATATTTTCATTATTTTTATATAATTTGGTGTCCAAACAGCTCTAAGGTCTGTTCAGAATTTCAATACCAGGGGCGCCTGGGTGGCTCAGTCGGTTAAGTGGCTGCCTTCGGCTCAGGTCGTGATCCTGGAGTCCTGGGATCCAGCCCCACGTCGGGCTCCCTGCTCAGTGGAGAGCCTGCTTCTCCCTCTCCCTCTGCCTGCTTCTCTGCCTACTTGTGCTCTCTCTCTCTCTCTGAAATAAATAAATAAAATCTTTAAAAAAAAATTTTTTTTCAATACCAGTGCAGATCTGAGTGTTATAAGTAGCTCCACTCTTTTTTCTTAAAACTACAAAATTGTCTATGAGCAAAATGAAAATAATTTTTTAATTATGACTTTTGAATTAGTCAAATATGTCTTAAAATGTTCTTTCTCACTAAATAGCATTACATCTTATGCCATTCTTAAAGTTTCTTTTTGACTTAATATATCTCAAGAATAATAAGTAGGTAAAACTATAGGCCAGCCTGGGAATGTAGGCTCTCCTGAAGTTGCAAACTCATTGAGCAGCTCACGTAACATAGGTTCAAGATACCTGACTGGAATCAGTGGTGCCCCAGCAACAAGGACCACTGGCAACATTGATTGCTTTATTCCCAAGGATAGAATTTGAGGGTAGAGAACTGTTCACCTTCTAATATGTTATTCCAGAAACTGTGTCAGTATTCATGAGTGAGATTGGATTCCATTCTACCTTGCCTGTTGTGTTTTTTCAGACTTTTAAAAAAGTCATCTTGTCAGATGTTTTTCTGGTGATTTTCTTTTTCATGACCTTATGGTAAATTTTACTTTCAGATGACTGGGATATTGCCGTAGCTAGTTTATTACAAGTTACTCCCTTGTTTTCACACTCTCTGTGGAGTAACGCTGTCAGATGTTACCTCATTCATACGGATGAAACCCAGCCAGAAATGGATCTTTTCCTGAAGGTGAGGATGTTTATAAATTCTGATTTAAAAGACAAGTCGGTATTGTGTCCCTTTTATGATACTACTACAACTAAACCAAGTAGCTTACTACCTACCAGATTATATATCTTAAAGAGCAGGAAGGATTTAGAGCTTTTCTTTAGAGAAAATCTTGTTCAGTTGTTATCAGTACATTCAAATTAAGTCCTTGGAATGTTATGCTTTTGAATGCTTTATTACACGTTCTCCACAGTGTTTAAGACACATGTTGATAGTGCCTGCTTTAGTAAATATCTGCCCACTCTAGCATTGAATCTGTTTCAGGCTGTAACATAATTTAACCCTTATCATGGTTTTTAATTTTTCAAGGTGGCCATTGGAATTAACCTCAGGCAGAGGTGGGCGTAGTACATACAGCCTGTGGGCCAGAGCTAAGATTGCTTTTTACCTTTTTAAGTGGTTGGAAAAAAATCCAAAGAAGAAGAATGTTTGTGACATGTGAAAATTATATTAAATTCAAATTTTAGTGTCTATAAATAAAGTTTTATTGGAACACAAGTAGGCTTATTCATTTACATCCTATGGCTGCTTCAAACTACAACGGCAGAGTCAATTGCAGCAGAGACTAAATGGACCCCAAAGACCTCTGCCAAAACATCCAAATTGTTAAGCTGTTACTAATTTGTAAGAATATTTGCCTTCTACAGAAAAAGTTTGCCAACTGCTGTTCTCACTGCATTTGAAATAAATCTGCGTGTCACATGTGATACCCGCTGAATTAACATTCTCCAGGGTATTGAGTAAGGAACTTATTTAGCGTTCCTTTTTTATATTATTCAATTTTGGTAAAAAGATTAACTCTTTTGAAAACCAAAGTTTCTACTCACTAACTGAATATAGGTTATTACCAAACTGCAAACTGATGTTAAGGGAATTCCTCATTTATTGCATAATAATAAGTCATCATTACTTAGTAACCTAATTTGTTATAGACCAACATAGTTTTCATTTATACCTGTTTGCTTTAATGTTAATAAGATATCATGGTGGACAGTTTTTACTATACAGATTCATGGATTTATGTTTTCCACTCTTTGTAACAATAAAGCAGAAATCATTTATTATAATAATAATATTAAATACCAAAGGAAAATAGCCTAACATTTTTCTTCATTGGTTTAGGTTTTATTATGAAATAAATCATTTTCAGAGCTAGGAAACAGCCAAGTTACTAAGCTCTTATTATTTTTGTTTTAAAGGAAACTTGCCTTTTCTTTTAAAGATTTTCTTTAAAATATGATTATAAATATTTTTAAGTTTTAAATAAAAAAATATACAGCATAACCTGTTCTAAAACATGTTTTTTAAGTAGTATGAAGCTGACTTGATCTTTAGTTAAATAAGCTGTGCTTTTATTATGTTTTCATTTCTTTTGTTTTAATTTCTTTTCAGAACTATTCACCTAAACTTAAAAGAATGTGTGAGACAATGGGATATTTTTTCCATGCTATATATTTTCCAGTAGATATTGAAAATCAATACCTTGCTGTAAGAAAATGGGAAATTGAGAAGAGTTCATTAGTTATTTTATTCATTCATTTAACTTTACCAAGGTAAGCTGAAAATTCTGTCACTTATTAGGGGAGTTGTAAATAGAATTGAGATTGCCAAATGAACTTCAAAGATAAGTCGTAATTGCATTCTTATAATCAAAAACAATCCACAAAATTTAATAAATTTTTTTACTTTTCATACTTAAAGAATTAAAATTTTACACTGAGTTGTTTAATAGGTTTCATAAGGTTAACATTATTAAAGTAAAGATCATTTTAATCAGGGGTAGCAAACTATGGCCCTTGGGCCAAATCCAGTCAGCTGTTTTTATAAATAAATTTTATTAGAATATAGCTATATTCATTTATTTATGTATTTCTACAGCTGCTTTCACACTACAACAGCAGAGTTAAGTACTGTAGTTACAACAGAGACTGTGTGTGGCCCAGAGAGCCTAAAATGTTTGCTCACTGGCCCTCACAGAACAAATTGGCAACTCCTGATTTCAATAATCAGCATTCACCTTCATTATTTTCTTTCTTTGAATACAAATTGAGAGCTACTTGAACACTATTATCAATGTTAAATCAAATTTTTAATTCTTTGAGGAGCTTACTACTTAATTCCAGTAAAGTGAGCAATTTTCTTATAATGTGAATATAATTATACCAGTGAGTCTAGTCTGCAAATAAAGATTTTCTTTAACCCACTAGATACATAGTAGATATAAGACAAAATACGTTTAATAAGAGGTTAAGTTTTCTTTCTACATTTGCTGTCTGATTGGCTTTAACCTTTCCAAAGCATTTTTGTCTTTATTGAGGACCAGTTCTGACCTCACCTGTGTACAGAAGTATGTGGAGCCCTAGGCTTTATCAGACACCCTGCAGTGTAATCCATCATTCATCCTTAAGACTGCCCAGTGGCCAGGGAGCCACCTGGTCAATGAACCTAACCCAAAACAACTTTAAGGATTCTTTCCACTTGATTGCCTTTAGTTGGGGTTCTTTTCCTCCCTTACCCCTTTCCTTTTCCTGTTTTTTCTTTTATATTTATTAAGGATATATTCTGTTTTATTTTTTAATATCTGGGTAGTGTTTTATCTCTGGTGGTAATATATGTCATTTGTTGTTTTCCTCATTAATTCTTTAATCCTTGAAACCATCTTGTTTTTTTCTTTTATCTTTTATCCATATTTAGTTAATAAAATATTGTACATTATTATACTTTTAACATTTATTTTTATTTTTCTCATCTTAAATTCCTCTTAATCTTTTACCTGTCATTTCTTTGATATTTAATTACTTTGCTGGGCAGATTTCAGTTTATCTTCTTCAACTAAAATTGTATTTATTTTATATTCTAAAAACTTTATTCTTCTTAAAGAGTAAGAATTTTAATTTCTAGGGGTGCCTTGGTGGTGCAGTCAGTTAAGCATCTGACTCTTGGTTTTGGCTCAGGTCATGATCTCAGGGTCCTGGGATTGAGCCCCGCATAGGGCTCCACACTCAGTATGGAATCTGCTTAAGATTCTTTCTCCCTCTCTCTCTGTCCCTCCTACCTCACTCTCTCTCTCTCTCTCTAAAATAAATAAATTAATTTAAAAAAAAGAGTTTTAATTTCTAAAATTTAATTATTTCTTCATCTCTACTTTGCCTTTATTTTGCTTTAATTTTTCTTATTCCATCTGCTGATTATTTTATTTCCTTAATGTTTATTAGGAGCATGGCAGTAATGGTGGGCTTCACACTGTAAACGGGCTGGTAGAGCTTTTTTTTCTCTCAGGTTGTTCCTTCACCTCTCATGATGATTCCTCCATTCTTCTCAAAAGATGAATCTAGAAACATGTCCCCTGAGCAGTACCCAGTAGTCCTAACAACTTCACTCCCACCAAAGACTGAACAAAATCCCAGATAATCCCAGATTTCATTTGAGCTCCACATGTCAATTCTGTAGGGAGTGATTTTAAAATAGGTACATGTGCCCAAAGAGATGCCCATTCTTTGGTATTCACATGGCCACAAACTTTTCTCCCAAAGCAATACAAAAGAACCGTTAAAATCCAAAAATTATATAGAACATAGAATGATTTTTTTTTTAAAGATTATATTTATTTATTTGAGAGAGAGAGAATGAGAGACAGAGCATGAGAGGGAGGAGGGTCAGAGGGAGAAGCAGACTCCCTGCTGAGCAGGGAGGCCGATATGGGACTTGATCCCGGGACTCCAGGATCATGACCTGAGCCGAAGGCAGTCGCTTAACCAACTGAGCCACCCAGGGGCCCGAACATAGAATGATTTTAACAAGGGAAAAAATCTATGGTTTGGATTGATTGGATTGGCACAGAGCTATATAATTGAATATTACTCTGTCTTATATTGGGGCTGTACTCGAACATATTATGTAAATTCTGAATCATGTAATAGCTCTCCTTTGCATATACACACCAATTTGCCTCTCTAGACAAACTTCATTTAATGCTTTTTAGAAAGGGGAATTGGTTCCAATTTTCCTTGCAGTGTAGAAAACACTGGTAGATACTTCCAAGATTATTCTAGAATTTAAATTATACTGAAAACTGTCGTTATGGTACCCTATAGCAAAATTAGAATTTTTTTTAAAGATTTTATTTATTTTTTATTTATTTGAGAGAGAGAGAGAACACAAGCAGGAGGGAGGGACAGAGAGAGAGGGAGAAGCAGGCTCCCCACTGAGCAGGGAGTCCGACGTGGGGCTCGATCCCAAGACCCTGAGATCATGACCTGAGCCGAAAGCAGAGGCTTAACTGACTGAGCCACCCAGGTGCCCCCAAAATTATAATTATTTTTCACCCTGTACCCCAGTTAAGATTTTACTAGCTATCTGACCTCCCCCATCTGCCTCTGGATCTCTCTCATACTGTATCTTGGGTATAAAGATTCAGGTCATTTAGGTCATTTATTGGATGAGAAAGTCTAAAAGACTAGAGAAGAGAAAAATCTTGAAGCATTGGGGTTAATAATGTTTGTATTTTAATTTGGAAATTATATATTTGTAAGTGGAATTAGGTTTCCATTTATTTGTAGTCTTATGAGACTGGTCCATTATTTTGAGCCATGTTTACAGTATTTTTGAGGGTTTTCTTGTTGCTAGATTAAAAAAATTAAAGTTCCTAATGCTTTAAAATTCAACTTAAGGGGCGCCTGGGTGGCTCAGTTGTTAAGCGTCTGCCTTCGGCTCAGATCATGATCCCAGGGTCCTGGGATCGAGCCCCTCATCGGGCTCCCTGCTCCGCGGGAAGCCTGCTTCTCCCTCTCCCACTCCCCCTGCTTGTGTTCCCACTCTCGCTGTCTCTCTCTCTGTCAAATAAATAAATAAAATCTTTAAAAAATAAAGTAAAATAAAAATAAAATTCAATTTAATGCAGAATTTATTGTACCTGTTCTCACTGTCTGCCAATAAACGCATTATTTTTTATGACTAAGCTGGAAAAGAGCTATAAAAACATCCATTTTTGGAAAGCTGCACTTGTTCTGTCCCTGGGCTGCTTCCTGGCCCCTTGTCATTGCTGTAAAGTCCCATTATTGACACTTAGGTTGACTGACTACTTGCTGCCATAGCTCAGTGTAACACAAGAAATACTGATTTCCAATCTAGCTTGTTATTGGAAGACTGTGAAGAAGCTTTTCTGAAAAACCCTGAAGGCAAACCACGATTAATTTATCATCGCTTGGAAGATGGGAAAGTCAGTTCCGACTCCGTCCAGCAATTGATTGATCAAGTTTCTAACCTGAACAAGACCAACAAAGCCAAGGTAAAATTCATAAGGTTATTTTTTTTTAAGAACTTGCTTGGCCAAGGGAAGTGTTAGAACAAAGGCCATGAGGTGGGAGTGAGGAAGGGGAGATTAGTAGGACAGTTAACTGGGAGCCAAGGGTAAAGAACCTTGGAGACCATTTTAGAAACCTTGGTTTTTTTATTTGGAGTGAGATGGTTTTTTTATTTGTAGTTTTTTTTTTTTTTACTTGAGTCACTGGAAGACTTTAAGCAGGAGCAGAAGAAATGCAGTTCTGACAAGAATGTTGTTATGCTGCTGTGTTGAGAATTGATTGGTTTGGAGGTAGGGGAGAAGGGTGGAGTTGGAGAGCTCTTGCAGTCACGAGGTGAGAGATGCTGGTGGCTTGGACCAGGGTGGTGATAGAGGAAGTGATGAGAAACAGGAATCTGGATAAGTTGACAGCAGAGCCAATAGACTTAGTTGTGGACTGTGAGAAAAAGAGAGGACTAAATAGCAGTACCCAGCTACAAAGGATAAGATGTGAGTGGACAAATCAGATTCTTTTCTGTTCCTTTTTTTCCTAAGTACTGAGTTCTTCTGTCTACTGTTGACCAAGGATCAGTGTAAGGAAGAGCCTTTTCATAGTAACCTTTTCTAAGAGCATTGGGAAAAGCAAAACAGTAATGATGAATGTGAGAGATTTGATCAGTCCTGGATGCATGGTGGAATAATTTTTAGAACAGATTGCAGGCTTTGCCTTACTGCACACTGAGATAACTTGAAAATGTTTACTGTTCATGTTAAGAATATAGTTGAGGGGCACCTGGTTGGCTCAGTCAGAAGAGCAAGCACGCAACTCTTGATCTCGGGGTGAGTTCAAGCCCCATGTTGGGTGTAGAGATTACTTAAAAATAAAATCTTAGGGGTGCCTGGGTGGCTCAGTTGGTTGGGCGTCTGCTTTCGGCTCAGATCATGATCCTGGATCGAGCCCCGCATCGGGGTCCCTGCTTAAATGGGAGTCGGCTTCTCCCTCTCCCTCTGCCCCTCCCCTGGCTCCTGGCTTCCCTGGCTCTCTCTCAAATAAATAAACAGAATCTTTAAAAAAATATATTAAAAAGAGAGAATACAGTTGAAAACAACTCAGATTTGTACATTGTTTTTATTTCTCCGTGCTCATGCAAGAAATAATATCAAATGTGAACACAAGCATTTTTTTACATCATTTAGTATTGAAAAGCTTAAGACCAGCATAAACTAAAGAGCCTAACACAAAAAAGTGCATATTTTTTATAATCTCCAGAACCATTTCATTCTTTGCTTTAATTGTTTTAGTATGAGCCTAGTCCATAGGCCCCAAGAGGAAAAACACTGATTCTTCTTTCCGATCTTTATTCTATTTTATTCTTTTAACAATGAATACACTAGGAGGATGAATTTATTTTATAAAAATAGGAGTAAAATAAGATCTGTCTACCATGATTATAAATGTAAATGCAAGATAAACTTCTACTCCAGTTCACTTGATGTGCTTTGTAAAACCATTGTCTTTATCAACTATTAATCTTTTATTAGCAACATACATGTTCTCTATAGGTAGGGCATTCTTTCAGCAAACTCAGAAGACTACTGATTTACACAGCCAAGTACCATTTTGCCTTTTTGTTTTGTAGAATTATAGCTTTACTCTCATAAAAATTGATGTTGATGTATTTTGAAGGTTATATATATTGAATAGCATGGAAGTACGTAAGACAGAATTTGGACACAAAGAAAAAAAGTATACTTTTTGTTTTATTGAGACATTGTACCCATTGTTCACAATAAATCCCTCCTGTTACCTTGAACAGGTTATATAACTTGCTTCAGTTTCCTCTTCTGTGAAATGGAGGTAATATTAATAGTGTCTCCCTCATAGGCTTGTTGTGAGGACAGATGAGCTTATATGTGTAAAGTACTTAGAATGATCCCTGACAACACAAATTCTGTAGAAGTATTTACCCCTTCTTGTTACTATTGTTTTCTTCATGTTGTTGTTGAACTTCTTTTTTTTTCCAGATCATTGATCACTCTGGAGATCCTACAGAAGGAGTATATAAAACTTATATTTATGTGGAAAAGATTATTAAACAGGTAAATATGCATTCTTTATAAGATTTCATTTGAAATACTCTAAGGGGCGCCTGGCTGGCTCATTCGGTAGAGTACGCAATCCTCAATTTTGGTCGTGAGTTCAAGCCCCATGTTGGGCATAGAACATACTTTAAAAAAAAATTCTAAGACTGTTTTCCATAAAGTTGGGTTTTCCAGTAAAAACAACTTCCTTGTTTTTTTGAAAACAATACCTGGGAAGAGTGCCATAGTTTCTGGTGATTGTCTATCCTGTGGTATTATCATAGTATTACTAGTACCATGTTTCTTTATCTGTTATCTGTCTCACAAAGCTATTTGATGCCTCAACACCTGATTAAGTGTAAAATAGATTACAAAAGTGCTAGATAAAAAATATAAGTATTTGAGGGAAAATATTTATCTTATTCAATAGAGTCTCCTCAGGTTTTGTTTGCACCTTGAATTTTTATAAAGTAGAAAAATCCTAGGGACACCTGGGTGGCTCAGTCGGTTAAGCATCTGCCTTCAACTCAGGTCATGATCCCGGGGTCCTGGGATGGAGCCCCATGTTGGGCTCCTTGCTCAGCGGGGTGTCTGCTTCTCCCTCTCCCTCTACTGCTCCCCCTGCTTGTACTCTCTCTGTTGAATAAATAAATAAAATCTTTAGAAAAGCCTTT
The DNA here is from genome assembly GCF_029215605.1 of Mirounga angustirostris. Classification (NCBI taxonomy): domain Eukaryota; kingdom Metazoa; phylum Chordata; class Mammalia; order Carnivora; family Phocidae; genus Mirounga; species Mirounga angustirostris. The sequence goes on from NW_026991709.1 coordinate 126,826,962, forward strand.
TCAGGGGCGTCTGGGTGGCTTAGTTGGTTAAGCATCCATTTCGGCTCAGGTCATGATCTCAGGGTTGTGAGATTGAGCCCCACCTGGGGCTCTGTGCTGGGCATGGAGCCTGCTTAAGATTCTCTCTCTCCCTCTCCTCTGCCCTCCTCCCCAACCCACCCCTCCAACCCCGCTCACATGTGCACACGTGCATGCTCTCTCTCTCAAAAAAAAAAAAAAAATCCCTTTCAAATTTATCCACTACATCATTCTTACAGCAGAGAGGGGTAAAATCATACCTCTAAGGGTCCGAGGTCATGGTCATAGACAGTATCTCAGGCTGAAAGTTTCTATGACATCTCAAGTATTATCTTGTAAATTTATGTGAGTTACATATTCTGCTTAATGTTATACTTATGTTTATTTTTAATATAAAAATCATTTTAAATTATATATTATCAAAAATGCTAATGATGATAAGAAAAAGACCCCCCCCCACCTTAAAAGTAGAATGGGCACAATAGAAAGATGTACCACATTTAGCCTGCAGTTTCCTATACCTGCTGATATATCGTCTGGGGTGCCAGAGATTCTATTTGAGAAGTTAGGGATTAGATTATCTTTTCTAATTAACTTGTATTACAAGTATGGAGATTTGTTATCAGAGAGAAAGAATGAGCCCCAAAACATGATAAGACTTCTGGCAACACATTTTGTATAGTGTTCTTTAATATAAAAACTGACATCAATTTTGATCTTCTCGATAATCTTATGAATTTTGGGACCCAGGTAAATAAAATTAACTGAGCAGAATAAATGGTAGCAAGTGAAAGTGGACATATTTGCCATCTTTACTGCTTGAAGAGCAACATATTTTCAGTGATATAAAGACTAGATATCATGACACAGATATTTGATATCAAGAAACCCCATCTTAGTAATTAAATTCTTATAAAAATGTAAAGCAGCATATTTCTTAGGCATTAGCACAATCTTTAAAATGATTCACCACCCAGATGTAAGCAAATATATTGTGTAACATTTTTCAGAAAACAGATCCCCAAGAGTCAAATGCCCCTCTATTTTTATCTGACAGTTGTTTTGTTTTGTTTTGTTTTAAATGTAAGCACTGCCCAGTGTAGGGCTTGAAACCATGACCCCAAGATCAAGGGTCATATGCTCTACTGACTAAGCTAGCCAGGTTTCCCAATTGCACCTCTAATTTTATTAAAAGCTTTTTTTTTTATTAAGAATTTGGTTTTTGTGTATGTTTGTCATTTTAATATTTCTTTATTTCTAGTGGTTTTTTATAGTTATAAATTTATTCTTTTAGGTACTATACAAAGGCCATAGGTTTGGACCTGCCCTCCTCAGTAGGTGAAACCCACCGTATACCTGTGTGCTCACACTGCTACAAGGTGTTAACATTCTTTATTCATTGTTGTGTGCTTGCTTTTGGTGTTCAGGACATCCTGGGCTCTGAGAACACAGACCCGGAGACTAAGGATTTGGGCAGTGAAGATTCTGTTCCAGAAGATGATGATTTTGGTGATGTTCTGTGGGACATACATGATGAACAAGAGCAAATGGAAACTTTTCAACAGGCTACAAATTCAGCCCATGAGTTGGGATTTGAAAAAGTAAGCATTTGGAGTTATTGTTCCAACAAACATCAGTCACCACTTAAAGCTCTATCATGATTGTGTTTTTACCTAAATACAGTCCAGGTTAAACCAGATTACCTCAGTACTTATTAGGGAGTTGGCAAAGTTATCTTGATCCCAGGACCCCAAGATCATGACCTGAGCCGAAGGCAGACATTTAACCAACTGAGCCACCCAGGTGCTCTAAGAACGAATGTTTTAAGGAATATTATCATAGCTATCAGTAACAGCAGTATTTCCATAGAAATTTTATAATTTAGGCTGTCTATGTTTATGTCCTGGTTCTACCATTCGCTAACTCTGGATTTTGATCATTACTTAGCTCTGAACTTTGACTTCCTTGTCTGTAAAATGAGATATTTAAAGATGCTGATGAATTGACCAGCCTATTGCATTAACTACTATGGTATTTTCTTTATGTTTGACATTTTGATTCCTCCAAGCATTGGAATAATAGATAGCCTTATGATTTTTATCAAGTTTCCTAGCTACCCTAATCTTGGTTTGGTGAACTGCAGATGGTAAAGAACATGTGGTTCATAAATCCTAATCTTAACTAAAAATGTTTGATGTTCCTAAATATAGTTGAATCTCACTTACCTTTCATATGATACAAAGTTAAGCACATGTCTCAACATGGATAATCGCACCATGAGGACAAACACTAATGTACTTATTAACCCGGACTGAGAATGTTGTAAAACCCGAGGGAGATCTCAAGTTTTGTCTCTCATCCATTAATTGACAGCAATACTATGTGTAGAAGAAATTGGGGCTCATTCTTAGGTTACTACTTTGGGCACGTTTAACCAGCCATAAAAAGAAGCAATCATGATGTTGACTAAAAGTAGATTTCATTTTCTCTATTGATTTCAGAGGGTAGTCAGAGTTGGCTCTAGAATTCTCAGAGGCATGTGCTTCCTCACAATTTAAATTCATTTTTGTTTCTAGTATTACCAACGCCTTAACGATCTAGTGGCAGCGCCAGCACCAATTCCACCCCTTCTTGTATCTGGAGGACCAGGTTCTGGAAAGTCCCTTCTCTTATCAAAGTGGTATGATGCAGTGCAATTAAATTGTTGTTACCATTGTCATCATTTGAATTACTTACCTCATTCGACAAAATGTATTATTGCCTGTCTGCCTTCCTGCATGGCCTGTACTAAACACTGAAAAAGCAAAAAGGTATAAAATAATAGAGTCATGCCCTGAAGTGTATACAATTTGGATGTTAGAGAGGATCTAGGATGAGAAAGGAATAGGAAATAGGAGCATTTTGATTGTGTACAGTAGTTACGTAGGTCAGAGCTAGGCACGTGCTATGTAAAGGAGTGGTCAGTATGGAATGGAATTAGGTGAACTAGATATCCAGGGGATGTGCCTGTGTTTTCAATTACTAGCTTCATCTGAAAAGTTTTGTTGAGATTTTTAATATTTGAAAGAAGGCAAAGACAGACTGTTTAGAGTGAGATAAGTCATAAAGAACATCAAAGTAAAGGATGACCTGTATTATGAATGCAAAGTCATTCTTCAGATTAGGGACTAAGGTTTATAGAAGTCGATAAACTCTTTTTTACTTTCATTTTAGTTCCTATTATTTAAAAACAATCAGAATATTGTCTTTCATAATTATGATTTACATTAAAGAGTTGGCATATGTTGTTTCCTTTTTACTGCCCTTTTATTTAGTGGGAAATAATATTTTTTTGGAAAATAATATTTTTGTACTTAGCAAAGAAACTTTTTTCCCTCTAATATATTTTTAATTAAAGGGTAATGTTCACTTCACTAATACCTTAACCTCAAATGTACACTAACCTCAAATGTACACTATATTGGTTTCCATTAGTTAATTTCAATTTGTAATTAAAATGAATCTATAATTTTTAAAGGTTTATTTAAAAGGATCTAAAAGTGGAATAAAAATGTAAATTTCCCATGTTTATTCAAAAGTGATTGACCACGTGATTGCTGACAGTTGGATAGCATTTGATGTTTAATGCATTGTGAATCCTTTTTTTTTTTTTTTTTTGATAATAAATGAGCTTCATCAGTCTTATACAAGGTCTTTTTCTTTCAGGATTCAGTTACAACAGAAGAATTCCCCTAACACGCTAATTCTTTCTCATTTTGTGGGAAGGCCCATGTCAACCAGCTCCGAGTCCTCCTTGATTATTAAACGACTAACTCTAAAGGTATAAGATGCCATGTTTTGGAATTGTCAGAATTTTTATTTAGAATCAGAAATTGTTGGGGCTGAGTACCCAATAATTTTCAATTTTCAATATTACCCATTTGTTTTAGACTTGTATAACGTTAAAAATAAAACTTGATGCAGTTGGGTCCTCTTGGTTACTCAGTTTTGGTTTTAAAAGCCGGGATAGAAGTGTTTCCCACCAGCTGTGAGAAAGTGTAACTACTTGAATTCGTATGTGTTCTCACCTTGCAGTTGATGCAGCACTCTTGGTCAGTATCTGCTCTGACATTGGATCCAGCTAAGCTTCTGGAAGAATTTCCACGCTGGCTAGAAAAACTCTCTGCCCGTCATCAAGGCAGCATCATCATCATTATTGATTCTATAGATCAAGTTCAGGTACTGTTTTCACTTTGTAACCTATTGGTACTCTCAGAAAGAAACAGAATTATCAGTAATGGCTATAGCAGGCCTTTAAATATGTTGATGGGAAGAAAATGTTGATGTTGTTCCTGCTATTTCTGCTTAATTTCTAGGGAGGAAGAACGTGGATAAAAAATGTACCTTATGCCCTGGTATAGACATTAGTATCTTATTGGGAAAGACCAATTGAATGAACCAGTTAGCAAAAATTGTTCATTTTGACATATTTTTAGGGCCTTAACATTTCCTTAAGTGTCCGTAATTCATATCAGCTATCATAGTATTTTGCCACTTGTTCTTTTAATATCCTGAGATAAATTTATCATCCCAAAACAAGATTGTATCCTTAATAATAATGAGAAACTTAATGAGAATTTCATTTTACTTGGGGAGCTATTATCGGGTTGTTTTGAAATATTTTGAATTAATAGAATGAATTTTGTTTTTGTATTTTTAAGCAAGTTGAAAAACACATGAAATGGCTGATAGATCCACTGCCAGTGAATGTAAGAGTAATTGTTTCTGTGAATGTAGAAACATGCCCTCCAGCGTGGAGGTACGATGCTAACTTTAGTTCTTTCAGATTACATGAAATGTGTTAAGTACAAACAAGGAAAGGTTTTGGATATGTGTTTGTGCTTTCATGTTTTTCATGTAAGTGGCAGGGAGGAGGGGAGAAGTGGATGGATTCAAGAGAAAGTTAAAATCCACAGGCTTTGGTGGGAGGTTAGGCCTGGGATGACATTTACAGGTGAGAAAAATAGGGAGAGGGCTGGGCTATGAGTAATGGACCAGACACCTGTTATCTTGAAATATGTGCTTACTTTGGCAGTCCTCAAAAAAGGAATACAGTGGTTGAATTCTGTAGGGCAGTGTTTCTCAACCTTTTGTCCCCTTAGGAACCTTTTTAGACACTTTCTTCCTAATTACCTCCCTCGCCCCTAGAAATTTTAATACCATCCATATGCCATATATCAGTTTATGTATAGAAACAGATACGTTTACATTTGTATATTTGTGCTTTATACATAAAAAGAGTAAGATTCTTTTTCCCCACCCTGAAACAATTTTCAGTACCCTGTTGAGAATGGATGTAGCAGGATGATTACATTCCAATTGGATTACAAGTAATTTGTGGGCAAATATTACCTTGTACTATTCTTCATAGGTACTAATATGTTTAGTTTTATTCCTAGTATAGAACAAAGAACTAAAAATATTTTACCACCTTACTATCTAATGTATATTACTATTTAAAGTCTTTGGTGGGATTAATTGCTGAAAGTAATGATATACACGTTAGAATGAATCAAACAATAATACCTAGTAAGATTAACAGAGATTAGTTTTGTTGGTTTTATAAAGGCAATATAAAAAAATTAATTCTTGTAATGGATTTTGACTTGTGATTGGGTAGATTACAGCTTTTATTGTTTTATTACAAGAGAATTTCATTTTTTTTTTCTTTGAATGAAAGGTTGTGGCCTACACTTCATCTTGATCCTTTAAATCCAAAAGATGCAAAATCTATTATAATTGCAGAGTGCCACTCTGTGGGCATTAAATTGAGTAAAGAGCAGGTAAGTATTTTTAACTTTGTTGCTCTTTTACTCTCTACAGCTTTCCTATAAAACACCTTATATGAGACTTAAAATTCAATATAGGAACTCTCTATTGTGTTAAGGAAAATTGGAGTTTCCTAATTGTTAAATGCATTGGCTCTTAAACTACTAACAAATATAGAAGAAGCAATAAAAAGCATTTGGGGCTTAAGTTTTACTTTGCTGTATTATACTAAGCAGGAATGCTAAAAGCGAAAGAACATCTGCAGTCCACCGCTGCGTGGCAGTGATGCTACTGATGAGGTGGTGGGAACCGTGTCATTTCTGCCAGGGGTTTTTGTTGATGGCTCTGTAGCAAAGACCGTTTCATTCCAGGGTGGTGTTGTGTTTTTGTGTTTGTTTTGTGTTTTGGCAAACTGGTGCAGGAGAAGAAGCTAGAACGACACTGTCGTTCTGCCACGACCTGCAATGCCCTTTATGTCACCCTTTTCGGCAAAATGATCTCACGGTAAGTGGTGGCGATGTTACATGATCTGCATGTTGTGTTTGCTGCAGACAGCTTCCTCACCTTGTGAAACTGGACGATCATTGCAGCAGTCTCTGTGAGCCACTCACATCAGATTCTCTTGATTCTAACAGTGATACTAACATCCTTGTGGGAATGTGACTCGTGACTGCAGATTGGTGATAGCCCGTGCGCTACAAGAACGTGTTGGCTGTAGTTGTCTCATTGTCATCACGCTAACTGTTTACCTATCGGGGGTTGCCAAAGAAGGCCATCTTTGCCCTTCTTGGGGCCCCATGAGTGCTCCTTGTCACCTGCTTGAGGCCCCTAGCTTTGAGAAAGTGAGGGACAACTGAGGCAAACACATGCTGTTTTGGGGTGTCCTTGAATATTAGTAGGTAGGTAGTAGGAATTTTTAATTGTCTCTGTTTTCAAATCCTGATAAACCTTTCAGCTTAAAATAGATTCTTCAGTTCCGGATACCCTTTAGTCATTTGCCTTTAAATAAGCCCTACAAAGTGTCACTATGTTTCTTCTTCAGTACAGCCTCACCTTACTTTGTCTCTTCACAACCAGAGGCAAAAAAGATGAATATGGTTTTGGTGATCATCACAATGGACAGTTAATCCTACTACAACTCATATTCTAGACACTGAATCTAGTACTCTTGGCTCTTAATTCCACATTCTCATCTTGAGCACCAGATTTGAAATGAAAACATCTTCTAAAATTTTGAATTGCCTATGATATTCCCACTGTCCTCCTCCACTGTCTCCAGTTTGGGCAGTGCGTCTGGCCTCTGGGAGCATCAGAAGCTGGCCTGAGTGCAGTTCAAGAGCAGGAGTCCCTTTCCACACATTCCATAGTATTTATTGAATTTAGCTATTTTAAGAGCATCGACACAAAATAAGCAAACCTATTAGAATCTCTAAAAGTGAGAAAGAGAGTTTTATTCAAGCCCAAGTTAGGACAGCTGCCCGGGAAACACAATCTTCACGGGGAAGATGGTGCTCTGGAGAATGGACAGGTCTTACAGGGCTATATACCCTTTTTTACATTTTGTGAAAGCTTGAAAGATTATATAGTTAGGAATCCTGTGTTTTAACATCAAAAAATGCAGGGGGTAGGAGCATTGGTCCATATCTTAAGGACAAGAGAGTTTTACTTTAGGCCACTCATTTACAAGGCAGATGTACAATGTGTGCTTGGTGGGCCATAAATCAGGCTTTTGGTTTAAACAAAATTTATGTATAGTCATGCTGATTTAGAAAGAAATCTGAAATGGTTTCCCATATATATTAGGCCTTTAGAAAGTTTATTAGGCCTATAGAGAGGGACTGTAGACCTTTTGTTTGTTTTTTCTTCTCTATGTATCTTCATATTTTAAAAAGAAACTATTGGTAAATATTGTGTAATATTTTAAAACAAACCACCCTATTTACTGATTTTCTTTAGCCTGATGTCTCCTAAATCCTGGCTCTAAACAAATTTAACTTGCATGGCTAACTAATAACACTTATTTATAATTATTTTCCTGCTTCCTGTATGTAGGTAGCGTGTTTCTAGATGATTAGAACCACTTCTTACTCATTCTGTGTTCCCATAATGTGCAGTAATTGCTTGACGCATAGTAAGTTTCCAGCATGTGTTTACTGAGTTGAGCTAAATGGGACACTAAAATAAAACTGATGACTCTAGCAGCCCCATAAAACTGTCATTTTCCTATATCATGTTTTGTTGAATTTCTGTTATCATTTAAAGTATAAAAAATAGAGACCACATTGTTTTTATCTACCCCAAATTTTTCACAGATGTTGGCTGTCTGTAAGAAATTAAATCTATTCTAGGGCGCCTGGGTGGCTCAGTTGGTTAAGCGACTGCCTTCGGCTCAGGTCATGATCCTGGAGTCCCGGGATCGAGTCCCGCATCGGGCTCCCTGCTCGGCAGGGAGTCTGCTTCTCCCTCTGACCCTCCTCCCTCTCATGCTCTCTGTCTCTCATTCTCTCTCAAATAAATAAATAAATAAAATCTTTAAAAAAAAAAAAAAAAGAAATTAAATCTATTCTCAATTCCAACAGTGCTGGGAGAGCAGGCAATTTAGATAAAATCCTTCATCAGTGTTTCCAGTGTCAAGATACTATTTCATTATATAGACTTGCTCTGCGATCTATCCAGGAGTCCATGGCAAATGATATGGATAAAGAACTAATGAAACAGGTAAAGGATAATAAACTTATAAAACTCCTAAAATTTTGCATTTGTGTGTGAATTGAAGAAAATAGTAATTATTTTTAAATTTGTACTCAAGTGTGTTTTAAGCATATACAGGAAGGCTAGCTGCTGTAGTGTGCTTATGGCCAGAAGTGATAGCTCAAGAAATTTGCATTTTCCTGATTATCATTGAGATTTTTCATCTGTTCATGTTTATTGGCTGTTCTTTTTTTTTTAAGATTTTATTTATTTATTTGACAGAGAGAGACAGCCAGAGAGGGAACACAAGCAGGGGGAGTGGGAAAGCGAGAAGCAGGCTCTCCGCTGAGCAGGGAGCCTGATGCGGGGCTCGATCCCAGGACCCCGGGATCATGACCTGAGCTGAAGGCAGTCACTTAACCAACTGAGCCACCCAGGCGCCCCAGCTTGTTTATTGGCTATTCTTGTTTCCTCTTCTGTGACTTGCTGATTCAGGCCTTTTTATGTGAGTTTTAATTGAGTTGTCTTTTCTTAATGATCTCCAGGAGCTCTTAAACATTCTGCATACTGAATACAAATCCTCTGTTACACAGTTTGCAAATAAATACCTTGTTGTGATTTGTTTCTTGTCTTCACTTTTTGGTATCATTCATTATACAATGTTTTATTTTGATGAAGTCAGATTTATCAACAGTTTCTTTTATGGTTTATGCCTGTTATATCTCATTTTAAAAATCTTTTATTATCAAAAAATATTTTGTTATAAAAATGTTCTCATATAAATTTTTTCCCTTTAAAATGTTTTACACTTTTGTTCTTCCTGTATGAGTCCTTATGGACTTATTTTTGTTTGATATGTGAGGAAGGAATCTACTTTTTAATCTTTTATCATATGGCCAGCTAATTTTACTAAATAGTACATCTTTTCTGATGATTTGGATATCACACTCACAAATTAACATGAGTTTGTTTTCTGAGCTCTTCTGTTCCAGTTTTGCTTATTCCTTGCCAATACTACAGTGTCTCAACTATTAGAGCTTGAAAGTAAACTTTCATATGTGGTTGGTCTGTGGGCTAATGTTTTCTCATGCACCCCTTCACTGAAAGTACAGCTCTTGGGATTCCTGGTGTTGGCAAGCTTTCTAGTTCCAGCTACTCACCTTACCGGGTTTAAGGGCTCACCTTCCATCCCTGCTGTGGCTGTGAAAACCCAAGCCCTTAAATTACTGAGACTGCTGCCTGCTGGTACCCTCACTTCCCCCAGGGACAGCAGCTCCAGCACTTAGCCCTCTGATGTTCACTTTCCTATTCATTTTTGGCACCTGGTGGATTTCCCTTTCTTTTTTGCAGGTTCCCTATGCTTTTAAAGGTGTTTTGTTACATGTTGTCTTATGTTAACAGGCATTTATAGTAGAAGAATCGTTTTCTTCTACCATTTTCCCAAAATTGGAACTTTGTCATTAGTTTTAATCCATTTCCTGAGGTTTTAATTTTTTTCTTTTTTAAAGATTTTATTTATTTATTTGAGAGAGAGCACAAATGAAGGGGAAGGGAGGGACAGAGGGCAGAGGGAGGGGCAGACTCCCCACTGAGCTGGGAGCCCAACATGGGGCTTGATCCCAGGACCCCAGGATCATGACCTGAACTGATGGCAGATGCTTAACTAACTGAGCCACTGAGGCACCCGCTGAGGTTTTAATTTTCATCAAACTTTTTTCTGTGTATTGTCTTTGGCATGCTAGATTTGCTATATACACTATCTTATTCCTGATTAATGCCTTTTGGAAAGTGTGTTTTATTCTAAGAAATATGTTTCTTGCTTTACTAAATCATTTGAACAATAAGTTTGAATAAGAAGCTAATCACCTTAAAAGAGTTATGGAAATTTTAATGGCTGTTTATTACTTGTAGAGATGGCTTATGATCATTCTTAATTCATTTCTCTACCTAGATTCTGTGCCTCATAAATGTTAGTCACAATGGCATGAGTGAATCAGAACTGATGGAACTCTACCCTGAGCTGTCCTGGGTTGTCTTGACCTCCCTTGTTCACAGTTTACACAAAATGTGCTTATTGACTTATGGTTGTGGCTTGCTCAAGTTTCAACATCTACAGGTAAATGCTTTTTTTTTTTTTTTTAAAGATTTTATTTATTTATTCATGAGAGATAGAGAGGCAGAGGCAGAGGGAGAAGCGGGCTCCCCACGGAGCAGGGAGCCCGATGCGGGACTCGATCCCAGGACCCTGGGATCATGACCTGAGCCGAAGGCAGACGCTTAACCGACTGAGCCACCCAGGCGCCCCGGCAAATGCTTTTTTAATAAGGTTTTTTACTTATAAATGTCAACATACTGGGAGATAGTCCAAGATGCTGGAGAAGTAGGGACCTTAGTTTCATCTGGTCCCAGGAATTCCACTAGATAGCTATTAAATCATTCTGAACACCTGCAAACTCAACTGGAGATCTAAGAAAAGAATAGCAGCAACTCTACAAATAGAAAAGTGACCACTGCAGCAACTCTACAAATAGAAAACTGATCGCTAGGGGCGCCTGGGTGGCTCAGTTGTTAAGCATCTGCCTTCGGCGCAGGTCATGATCCCAGGGTCCTGGGATCGAGCCCCGCATCGGGCTCCCTGCTCAGCCAGGAGCCTGTTTCTCCCTCTCCCGCTCCCCCTGCTTGTGTTCCCTCTCTAGCTGTCTCTCTCTCTGTGTCAAATAAATAAATAAATAAAATAAGAAAAGCGATCACTTTCTGCAAGAATGACAAGATGGAAAAACTCACCTCAAAAAAGAGAACAAAATGCCAGGGACCTAATCAGTATAGACATAAGATGGCATAACTAGAGTTCAGAATAACGATTATAAAGATAACTAGGTGGGCTTAAAAAAAGCATAGAAGACACTAGAGAATCCCTTTATAGGGGGAATAAAAGAACTAAAATATAATCATATTGAAATAAAAAAGGCTATTAATGAGACGCAATCAAAAATGGAGGCTCTGACTGCTAAGAGAAATGTGGCAGAAGAAAGAATTAGTGATATAGAAGACAAAATGATGGAGAACAAAGAAGCCAAGAAAGAGAGAGAGAATTACTGGATCACAAGGGGAGAATTTGAGAGTTAAGTCATACCATAAAGTGAAACAATACTAGAATAATTGGGGTCCCAGAAGAAGAGGAAAGAGACAAAGAGAGGGGCAGAAGGTATATTGGAGCAAATTATAGTGGACAACTTCCCTAATCTGGGGAAGGAAGTAGTCATTCAAGTCCAGGAGGCACAGAGACCCCCCCTCAAAATCAATAAAAATAGGTCAGCACCTTGACATGTAATAGTGCAACTTGCAAACTTAGAGACAAAGAAAATCCTGAAAGAAATCCGTAACCTACAAGGTTAGAAACATTAGACTGGAAGCAGACCTATCCACAGAGACCTGACAGGCCAGAAAAGACTGGCATGATGTATTCAGGGTGCTAAATGATAAAAATATGCAGCCAAGAATACTTTATCTAGCAAGGATGTCATTCAAAATAGGAGAGATAAAAATCTTCCAGGACAAACAGAAGCTAAAAGAATTTGTGATCATTAAACCAGGCCTGAAAGAGATATTAAAGGGGATCCTGTAAGCGAAGAGAGCCCCCAAAAGTAACATAGATCAGAAAGGAACAGAGACAATCTACAGAAACAGGGACTTCACAGGTAATACAATGGCACTAAATTCATATCTTTCAATAGTTACCCTGAATGTAAATGGGCTAAATGCCCCAGTCAAAAGACACAAGGTATCAGACTGGATAAAACAACAAGACCTATCCATATGCTGACTGCAAGAGACTCATTTTAGACCCAAAGACACCTCCAGATTGAAAGTGAGGGGGTGGAAAACCATTTATCATGCTAAGGACATCAAAAGAAAGCTGGGATAGCAACCCTTATATCCAACCAATTAGATTTAAACCAAAGACTAATAAGAGATGAGGAAGGACACTATATCATACTTAAAGGGTCTATCCAACAAGTAGATCTAACAATTGTAAATATTTATGCCCCTAAAATGGGAGCAGCAAATTGTATAAGCCAATTAATAGCCAAATTAAAGAAACACATTGATAATAATACAATAATAGTAGGGGACTTCAACACCCCACTCACTGCAATGGACAAACCATCTAAGCAGAAGATCAACAAGGAAACAGCTTTGAATGACACACTGGACTGGATGGACTTCAAATATATATACAGAGCATTCCATCCTAAAGCAACAGAATACACATTCTTCTCGAGTGCACATGAAACATTCACCAGAATAGATCACATACTGGGTCACAAATCAGGTCTCAACTGATACCAAAAGATTGGGATCATTCCCTGCATATATTCAGATCACAGTGCTTTGAAACTGGGACTCAATCACAAAAGGAAATCTGGAAGGAACTCAAACACTTGCAGGTTAAAGAGCATTCTAATAAAGAATGAATGGGTCAACCAGGAAATTAAAGAAGAATTAAAAAAATTCATGGAAACAAATGAAAATGAAAGCAGAACTGTTCAAAACCTTTGTGATGCAGCAAAGGTGGTCCTAAGAGGGAGGTATATAGCAACACAAGTCTTTCTCAAGAAACAAGAAAGGTCTCAAATTCACAACCTAACCTTACACCATAAGGAGCTGAAAAAAGAACAGCAAATAAAGCCTAAACTCAGCAGGAGAAGAGAATAAAGATTAGAGCAGAAATCAATGAAATAGAAACCAGAAAAAAACATAGAACAGATCAATGAAACTACAAGCTGGTTCTTTGAAAGAATTAATTAGATTGATAAACCCCAGGCCAGACTTATCAAAAAGAAAAGAGAAAGAACCCAAATAAATAACATCATGAGTGAAAGAGTAAGGATCACAACCAACACCAAAGACATACAAACAATTTTTAAGAGCATATTATAAGCAACTATATGCCAACAAATTAGGCAATTTGGAAGAAATGGATGCATTCCTGGAAACTTATACACTACCAGAACTGAAACAGGAAGAAATAGAAAACCTGAACAGACCCATAACCAGCAAGGAAATTGAAGCAGTAATCAAAAAAATCCCAACAAACAAGAGTCAAGGGCCAGATGGCTTCCAAGGGGAATTCTACCAAACATTTAAAGAAGAACTTACACCTATTCTTCTGAAGCTGTTTCAAAAAATGGAAATGGAAGAAAAAACTTCCAAACTCTTTCTATGAGGCCAGCATTACCTTGATCCCAAAACCAAAGACCGCACCAAGAAGGAGAATTACAGACCACTATCCCTGATGAACATGGATGCCAAAATTCTCACCAAGATACTAGCCAATAGGATCCAACAGTAGGATTATTCACCACGACCAAGCGGGATTTATTCCTGGGCTGCAAGGGTTATTCAACATATGCAAATCAATCAACATGATACACTACATTAATAAAAGAAAGAACAAGAACCATATGATCCTCTCAATAGATGCAGAAAAAGCATGTGACAAAGTACAGCATCCTTTCTTGATTAAAACTCTTCACAGTGTAGAGATAGAGGGAACATACCCTAATATCATAAAAGCCTTATAGGAAAAGCCCAGAGCAAAATCATTCTCAATGGGGAGAAACTGAGAGCTTTTCCCCTAAGGTCAGGAACATGACAGAGATGTCCACTCTTACCACTGTTGTTCAACATAGTACTAGAAGTCCTAGCTTTAGCAATTAGACAAAAAAAAAAGAAATGAAAAGCATCTAAATCAGCAAAGAAGTAGTCAAACTCTAAACAAATGCCATAATAATGTGGAAAACCCAAAAGACTCCACCCCAAATTCCTAGAACTCATACAGGAATTCAGCAACGTGGCAGGATATAAAATCAATGCACAGAAATCAGTTGCATTTCTGTACACTAACAATGAGACAGAAGAAAGAGAAAGTAAGGAGTCTATCCCATTTAAAATTGCAGCAAAAAACATAAGATACCTAGGAATAAACCTAACCAAAGAGGTTAAAGATTTGTACTCAGAAAACTATAGAATACTCACGAAAGAAATTAAGGAAGTCACAAAGAAATGGGAAAACGTTCCATGCTCATGGATTGGAAGAACAAAAATTGTTAAAATGTCTATGCTACCCAAAGCAATCTACACATTCAGTGCAATCCCTATCAAAATACTGTCCACTTTTTTCACAGAACTGGAACAAATAATCCTAAAATTTGTATGGAACCTGAAAAGACTCCAAATAGCCAGATGAATGTTGAAAAAGAAAACCAAACCGGGGGCATTACAATCCCAGACTTCAAGCTCTATTACAAAGCTGTTATCATGAAGATGGTATGGTACTGGCACAAAAACAGACACATAGATCAATGGAACAAAATACAGAACCCAGAAATAGACCCTCAACTCTATGGTCAACTAGTCCTCAACAAAGCAGGAGAGAATATGCAATGGAAAAAAGACAGTCTCTTCAACAAATGGTGTTGGGAGAATTGGACAGCCACATGCAGAATGAAACTGGACCATTTTCTTACACCATACACAAAAATAGACTCAAATGGATGAAGGACCTAAATGTGAGATAGGAGTCCATCAAAATCCTAGAGGAGAACACAGGCAGTAACCTCTTCACCCTTGGCCACAGCAGCTTCTTGCAAGACACATCTCTAAAGGCAAGGGAAACAAAGACAAAAATGAACTGTTGGGACTTCATCAAGATAAAAAGCTTTTCCTAGCAAAGGAAACAGTTGACAAAACCAAAAGACAGCCGACAAAATGGGAGAAGATATTTACAAATGTCCTATCAGATAAAGGACTAGTATCCAAAATCTATAAAGAACTTACCCACTCAACACCCAAAGAACAAATAATCCAATCAAGAAATGGGTGAAAGACAGACATTTCTCCAAAGAAGACATCCAAATGACCAACAGACACATGAAAAAATGCTCCACATCACTCAGCATCAGAGAAATACAAATCAAAACCACATTGAGATATCATCTCACACCAGTCAGAATGGCTAAAATTAAGTCAAGGAATGACAGATGTTGACAAGGATGTGGAGAAAGGGGACCCTCTTACACTGTTAGTGGGAATGCAAGCTGGTGCAGCCACTCTGGAAGACAGTATGGAGGTTTCTCAAAAAGTTGAAAATAGAGCTATTCTTTGAGCCAGCAATTGCACTACTAGGTATTTACCCCAGAGATACAACTGTAGTGATCCGAAGGGGCACCTGCACCCCAATGTTTATACAGCAGTGTTCACAATAGCCAAACTATGGAAAGAGCCCAGATGTTCATTGACAGATGAATGGATAAAGAAGATGATATGGTATACACACACATACACACCCCCACACATACACATACACAATGGAATACTACTCAGCCATCAAAAAATGAAATGCTGCCACTTAACAATGATGTGGTATTATTAGAGGTAGAGGGTATTATGCTGAGTGAAATAGGTCAGTCAGAGAAAGACAGGTATCATATGATCTCACTCATATGTGGAATTTAAGAAACAAAACAGGATCATTAGGGAAGAGAGTAAAAAATAAAACAAGACAAAAATCGGAGACAAACCATAAGAGACTCTTAATCATCAGAAAAAAACTGAGGGTTGCTAGAGAGGAGGGGGTTGGAGGGATGAGGTAACTGGGTGATGGATATTAAGGAGGGCACATGATGTAATGAGCACTGGGTATTATGTAAGACTGATGTATCACTGACCTCTATCTCTGAATCTAATAATACACAATATATTAATTTATTGAATTTAAATTAAAAAATAAAATTTTTTTAAAAACCAATGTACCATGCTATTTTAAGTGTTTCAATTACAAGACAAAATTGAAATCTGAAATTTGACATTACAAAATTTTTTTGCAATGATTTTAGGTTAAATGTAAAATTTGGCTAATATTATTTTTACGAAGTGCCTTTATGAAATGACTATTACGGCAGTCCCCTCTTATCCACAGATGACACCTTCCAAGACCCCCAGTTAATGCCTGAAACCAGGATAGTACCAAACACCATATATACTATGTTTTTCTCTATACATGCATACCAATGATAAAGTTAAATTTATAATTTAGGAATAGTAAGGGATTAAGAGCAGTAACTAATAATAAAACAGAACAATTATAAAAACATACTGTACTAAAAGTTATGTGAATGTGGTATCTCTCAAAATATCTTATTTTACTGCACACACCATTCTTGTGATAATGTGAGATTACCAGTAAAATGTAGACACTGTGACCTAGTATTACATTACCACTGACCTTCTAACCATAATATCAGAAGGAGGATCATCTGCTTTCAAATCCCAGTTGCCCATGGGTAGCTAAGACTGCAGAAAGTGAAACTGGGAATAAAGAGGGACTTCTAGTACTTTAAAAAGTAGTTTCTTTCTGAAAGAGAAAAAAATATTTTTTCCAATTGTATGTATTATTGATTGCTGGTATCATTATTTATGTTTTAAGAGCTTGGACTCAGGCAGTATGCCTCAGTTCACAATTCAGCTCTTCACAGCTAACAGCTCTATAATCTTGGGTAAATTCTGTAAGACTTGGGCAGATTGTTCCAGGTTACTACAGAGACTGTGAAGTGAATCAATTGAGATGGTCTTTGATCCTAGTGAGTCATGATGTCTATCTAGTCCGTAGTAGTAAATGTTTAGGTATATTGACTGGTATCTGCAATGCCCTGGTTGACTTATGTGTATACAAATGCAAATGAAGTGTTTCATGTGAGTATGCTGCATTATATTTGCAGGTGTGAAGTGTTTGTAATTTCACAGGTTTATCTTTATTATTATATATTGCTTAAATATACTCTTTTCAGTACTTTTTCAATCCATATTTCTGATATTTTTACTGTATTAACTAGAAGTTTGAATTAAATTGTTTTAACTGCTTCCAGGAGATTTTTTTATTCTCTATCAGTTTATCCATAAACATATCCTGAATTTTAAAATATTCTTTTGCTATCTCTATTATACATCTGTAAAATTGAAATAATTATAAATTTCTGTTTATAAATTGTTAGATATACAGTGACTTACAGAAAATAGACTGCAATATTATTTCTTTTTCTTCCCAGGCTTGGGAAACAGTAAGACTGGAATACATGGAAGGTCCCACCATTATTTCTTCATGTAGGCAAAAGCTAATCAACTATTTCACCATGCAGCTAAGGTATTATAAATATCTATCTTGTTCTTCTACAACACATTTTACCTCTGTGTCTTTACTTCTCTTCCTTAATGTATAAAAATTTAATTATTACGGAAAAGATTAAATCATCTCCCGTTAATGTCAAAAGAATAAGAGATTATTAGTAAGTAAGTCTTTTAATATCATGCTAAAGATTTAAACTTACATGAAATCAGTGCAGGATCATTTTTTTATTCCACTTTAATAGTTTAAAAATGTATGTGTGTCTGTATACCATGTGTATATATTTCGGTTAATTGGGTTGGTTTTTTTTTTTAATAGCTCAATTTTAGGAAAATACCTTGAGAGTTTGGTTAGTGGTCCTGATATCACTGTATTTACTTTCTTAGATTATTTTTTAGAGTTTCTGATTTTGACCTAATTTTCTCAGTATTAGATTATATTTAAAGAGTCAGAGATGGATATGAAATACATTTTCCTCCCTTCAACATTTGTCTGAAGCCTTTTGAGGCAATCTCCTTGTTGGAAGGTATTGTTGAATGTTGTCCTTTCCCTTCTGACAGTCAGGACCAAGTGACTTGGAGAAGTGCAGATGAGCTCCCTTGGCTTTTTCAGCAGCAGGGAAGTAAACAGAAGTTGCAGGATTGCCTTCTCAATCTCTTTGTGTCTCAAAACCTTTATAAAAGGTAAGAAGCTTACTTGTAGAACACCTTCCCCCAGAAAAACAGATTTAAACAGTTGTTTGGTAGAACAAAGAAAAATGACATTTTTAATTTAGCTTTAATATAAGACCTGAAGCCATAGAACTCCCAGAAGGCATAGGCAGTAAACTGCTTGACATCAGTCTTGGTGATGATTTCTTGGATCTGACACAAAAAGCAAATGCAACAAAAGCAAATAAACAGGTGGAACTATATCAAACTAAAAAAGCTTCTGCACAGCAAAGGAAACTATAAACAAAATGAAAAGGCAACCTACTGAATGAGAGAAAATATTTACAAATCATACATCTGCAAAGGGGTTAACATCCAAAATATATAAAGAACTCATACAACTCAATAACAAGAATCTGATTTAGGGGCGCCTGGGTGGCTTAGTCGCTAAAACATCTGCCTTTGGCTCAGGTCATGATCCCAGGGTCCTGGGATCAAGCCCCACATCAGGCTCCCTGCTCTGCGGGAAGCCTGCTTCTCCCTCTCCCACTCTCCCTGCTTGTGTTCCCTCTCTTGCTGTCTCTCTCTCTGTCAAATAAATTTTTAAAAAAAATCTTTAAAAAAAAATCTGATTTAAAAATGGGCAGAGAATCTGAATAGACATTTTTCCAAAAAAGACATTCAGATGGCCAGCAGACACATGAAAAGATGCTCAACATCACTAGTCATCAGGGAAATGCAAATTAAAAATTAAAATGAGAGGGCTTGGAGCAAAATGCAGGAGGAGTAGGAGACCTGGATTTCATCTGGTTCTGGGAATTCAGCTGGACAGGGATCAGACCATTCTGAACACCTATGAACTCAACAGGAGATCGAAGAAAAGAATAGCAACAACTCTCTGAACAGAAAAGCGACCACTTTCTGGAAGGTAGGTGAAGCGGAGAAGTGAATCCAAGGTGATATTCAGGATGATAGACGGTGGGAGAGGGGGCCTCCATCAGCCGCTACCAGCAAATGATAGAGCTGCAGAGCACAAAATCAGAACTTTTAGAAGTCTGCTCTGCTGAGGGACGTTACTCCAGTGGCTAAGCAGGGGGTGGAACCCTCGCTGGGACAGTGTGGTCTCAGGACCCTCGGGGTCACAGAAAGACTGGGGGTGCCTGAGTTCGGCAGAGCTCCCAAGGTATCGGAGCAAGGAAGCCGGCTACAGACAGATCCGAGGCACGGGCTCTCAGCTTGGGGTTGCCATAAACCGTGATCTGCAGCACAGTCGGGCCACTGCTCTTCCAGCAGGGACCCAACAAGCAGCAGATTTGGAGAGACTCCGCTTCTTCCCCTGGGAGGAGCCGCGCGGGAGCACACTGCAGGCATCTTCTGGGTTTGGAGACGCCACACGGGTCGGGTGCCAGAGATAGAAATGCTCGGTCACAGGCCGGGTGAGCATGGAGTGCGGCCGGAGACCGGGGAGACAGGAGTGACTGACTGCTTTTCTCTGGGGGTGCACTGAGGAGTGGGGCCCCCGAGTTCTCGGCTCCTCTGGGGCAGAGATTGGGAGGCCGCCATTTCACTCTCATCCTCCAAAGCTGCATGGAAAGCTTGCAGGGAACAAAAGCTCCTGGGAGCAAACCCAAGGAGATTACTTAGCCTGGCCCACAGCAAGGGTGGGGCACTTCCGCCTCTGGCAAAGACATTTGGAAACCACGGCAACAGGCCCCTCCCCCAGAAGATCAGCAAGAACAGCCAGCCAAGACCAAGTTTACTGATCAATGAGAACGTCAGAACTCCAGCACTAGGGGAATACTGCACATAGGATTCATGGCTTCCCCCCCCCCCCCAATTCTTCAGTCTTTCAAAGTTAATTTTTTTAATTTTCTTTTTCTTTTTCTTTTTTTTTTGAATTTTTCTTTTTCCCTTGTTCAACCAACATCTTATCAATCCCTTTTTAAAAAATCTTTTTTATTTTTCAATTTTAGAGTCATATTCTATCCCTTCATAGTAGTTAACCTTATTTTTTGGTATATATATAAGTTCTCTCTAAAATTTTGGGATACATTTTCTCTAACAGATCGAAATATACCCTAAATCTCTAGTGTATGGCTTTGTTCTAGTCTCCTGCCTGATCACATTCTCTCCCCCCGTTTTTTTTTAATTTCTCTTCCTTCTTTTTTCAACCAAATTCTTATCATTTCCATTTATAAAATCTTTTATAATTTTCATCTTCACAGTCATATTCCACCCCTTCATCATATTAACCCTTATTTTTGTACATATATAAGCTTTTTTTCTTTAAAATTTTGGGAGGCACTTTCTTCTAACAGACCAAAATATACCCAAAATCTAGTGTGTGGCACTGATCTATTCACCATCCTGATCATATTTGATCATATTTTTTTTAAATCTTTTTCTTTTTTATTTCTTTTTTCTTTCTTTCCCTTTCTTTTCCCCCGGTTTCAGGTCTCTTCTGATTTGTTTAGTGTATATTTTTGGGGGGTCGTTGTTACCCTGTTAGCATTTTGTTCTCTCATTCATCTATTCTCCTCTGGATAAAATGACAAGATGGAAAAAATCACCTGAAAAAAAGAACAAGAGGGCGCCTGGGTGGCTCAGTCATTAAGTGTCTGCCTTTGGCTCAGGTCATGATCCCAGGGTCCTGGGATCGAGTCTCACATCGGACTCCCTGCTCGGCAGGAAGCCTGCTTCTCCCTCTCCGACTCCCCCTGCTTGTGTTCCTGCTCTTGTTATCTCTCTTTCTGTCAAATATATAAATAAAATTAAAAAAAAAAAAAAAGAACAAGAGGCAGTACCAACTGCCAGGGACCTAATCAATACGGACATTAATAAGATGTCAGAACTACAGTTCAGAATGACAATTGTAAAGATACTAGCTGGGCTTGAAAACATGGAAGATATTAGAGAAACCCTTTCTGGAAAAATAAAAGAACTAAAATCTAACCAAGTCAAAATCAAAAAGGCTATTAACGAGGTGCAATCAAAAATGGAGGCTTTGAGGGAGGGGGGAAAGATGGCAGAGGAGTAGGGGACCCTATTTCATCTGGTGCCCAGAATTGAGCTGGATATCTACCAAACCACTCTGAGCACCCATGAAACCAGCCTGAGATGTAAGATCTGGATCTCTACAAGCAGAATATTGCAGACGGTTGGTTTTGAGGTATGAAGCGGGGAGCCATGATTCCGCGGGCAGATATCGGAGGATAAAAGGCAGCGGGAGGCGGCCTGGCCATGGGGACCCTAGACTGCCAGTGAGCAACAGCCTCGCGCGCTGGGGACCAGGCACAAACTTGCAGACTGGTAACAGTGGGGAAATGACTTTAGGGCAGCCCCCGGGGCAGAAACCCAGAGCGGCAGAGTCACGCGCACATGAACTGGGAATGGCTGGCATTTTGAGAAGCACAAAGGGCAGAGACATGCCCCGACCTGGAGGCAGGACTGTCAGTGCTGCAGAGGGGTGCACAACCAGGACGCTGCAGTTTACAGCACCATGGACAGAAACAGAGAGAGTGTGGCCTGGAGAGCTCACTGAAGAACAGACTGCTATCTCTCTGCTCAGAGGCAGAGGGTTGGAAATGGTCTCTTCTGCTCTGACTCATGGAAGAGACATGGAAAGCCGCCAGGGAAAGCTGCCAGAGAACAAAAGCCCCAAAGACTGATTCCCGCTGAGCCCATTCCCCGCCACAGGGGGGCAGGGCAACCCCGCCCAAACAGGGTTGCCTGAGTAACAGCGCGGCAGGTCCCTCCCGCAGAAGACATGCTGGGAAAACAAGAGGCCAGCAACCCTAAGGTTCCTAGAAAACAGGTGCATCTTGCTTGGGTTCTGGTCAATAATTTGGACTCTATACATTCCCTCAACCACCCATCAAAAGAATGACTAGGAGGGGGGTCCCCAAAATAGAAAAGACTCAAAGATGATGATTTATGCAGCAGATTTACAAATGGATGCAGATATAACCAAGATGTCGGAGACGGAATTCAGGCTAGCAATTGTGAAGACAATGGCTACAATGGAGAAATCAATTAATGGCAACATAGAGTCTCTAAGGGCAGAAATGAAAGCTGAATTGGCAGAACTTACAAATGCTATCAATGAAATCCAATTGAATCTAGATAATCTAACAGGTAGGGTAACTGAGGCAGAAGAGCGAATAAGCGATCTGGAACACAATATAATAGATAAAAAGGGAAAAACAACTTAGAATCCATGAAAATAGAATCAGAGAAATAAGTGACACCATGAAGCATTCCAGTGTCAGAATAATTGGAATCCCGGAGGGAGTGGAGAGAGAGAGAGGACTAGAAGATGTATTTCAGCAAATCGTAGCTGAGAACTTCCCTGATCTGGGGAATGAAACAAACATTTGTGTCCTAGAGGCAGAGAGGACCCCTCCCAAGATCAAGGAAAACAGGCCAACACCCTGGCATGTAATAGTAAAACTTGCAAATCTTAGAACCAAGGAAACCGTCTTAAGGGCAGGTAGGGGGAAGAGATTCCTTACGTACAGAGGGAGGAACATCAGAATAATGTCAAACCTATCCACAGAGACCTGGCAAGCCAGAAAGGCCTGGCAAGACATATTCAGGGTACTAAATGAGAAGAACATGCAGCCAAGAATACTTTATCTGGCAAGGCTTTCATTTAGAATGGATGGAGAGATGCAGAGCTTCCACGACCAGCAGAAACTGAAAGAATATGTGACCACTAAGCCGGCCCTGCAAGAAATATTAAGGGGGGTTCTATAAAAACAACATCTTCACAGGCAACATGATGACAATTAATTCATATCTTTCAATAATCACTCTCAACTTGAGTGGCCTAAACGTTCCCATAAAATGGAACAGGGTTGCAGTTTGGATAAAAAGACAGGACCCATCCATATGCTGTCTACAAGAGACTCATTTTGAACCTAAAGGTACATCCAGACTGAAAGTGAAAGGATGGAGATCCATCTTCCATGCCAGCAGACCTCAAAAGAAAGCTGGGGTAGCAATTCTTATATCAGACAAATTAGATTTTAAGCTAAATTCTGTAATTAGAGACACAGAAGGACAGTATATCATTCTTAAAGGGTCTATCCAACAAAAAGATCTAACACTTGTAAATATCTGTGCCCCCAACATGGGAGCAGCCATCTCCATAAGCCAACTGTTAACCAAAATAATGAGTCATACTGATAACAATACGTTAATTGTAGGAGACCTCAATACTCCACTCTCAGGAATGGATAGATCATCTAAGTAGAAAATCAACAAGGAAACAAGAGCTTTGAATGATACACTGGACCAGATGGACCTCATAGATACTTACAAAACATTCCACCCTAAAACAACGGAATACTCATTCTTCTCGAGCGCACATGGAACTTTCTCCAGAATAGACCGTATACTGGGTCACAAATCAGGTCTCAACCGATACCAAAAGATTGAGATTATTCCCTGCATATTCTCAGACCACAATGCTCTAAAACTGGAACTCAATCACAAGAAAAAATTTGGCAGAAATTCAAACACTTGGAAGCTAAAGACCACTCTGCTCAAGAATGTTTGGGTCAACCAGGAAATCAAAGAGGAACTTAAACAATTGTTGGAAATCAATGAGAATGAAAACACATTGGTCCAAAACCTATGGGATACTGCAAAGTTGGTCCTAAGGGGGTAATACATAGCCACTTGCCTCACTCAAAAAAATAGAAAAATCCCGAATTCACCAACTAACTCTACACCTTAAAGAACTAGAGAAAAAGCAACAAACGATGCCTAAGCCATGCATTAGAAGAGAAATAATTAAAATTAGAGCAGAAATCAATGAATTAGAAACCAGAAACACAGTAGATCAGATCAATGAAACTAGAAGTTGGTTCTTCGAAAGAATTAAAAAGATCGATAAAACACTAGCCAGACTTATCCAAAAGAAAGAGAAAGGACCCAAATTAATAAAATTATGAATGAAAGGGGAGAGATCACGACTAACACCAAGGAAGTAGAAGCAATTCTTAGAAATTATTATCAACAACTATATGCCAATAAACTGAGCAACCTGGATGAAATGGAGGCCTTCCTGGAACCTATAAGCTGCCAAGACTTAAACAGGAAGAAATCGACAACCTGAATAGGCCAATAACCAGGAACGAGATTAAAGCAGTGATCAAAAACCTCCCAAAAAACAAGAGTCCAGGGCCTGATGGATTCCCTGGGGAATTCTACCAAACATTCAAAGAAGAAATAATGCGTATTCTATTGAAGCTGTTTCAAAAAATAGAAACAGAAGGAAAACTTCCAAACTCATTCTATGAGGCCAGCATTACCTTAGTCCCCAAACCAAGCAAAGACCCCATCAAAAAGGAGAATTTCAGACCAATATCCCTGATGAATATGGACGCCAAAATCCTCAACAAAATCCTAGCTAGTGGGATCCAACAATACATTAAAAGGATCGTCCACCAAGACCAAGAGGGATTTATCCCCGGGATACAAGGGTGGTTCAGCATTCGCAAATCAATCAGTGTGGTAGAACACATTAATAAGATGAGGGAGAAGAACCATATGGTCCTTTTAGTTGATGCAGAAAAAGCATTTGACAAAATACAGCATCCTTTCCTGATTAAAACTCTTCAGAGTATAGGGATAGAGGGACATTCCTCAAGTTCATAAAATCCATCTTGAAATCCCACAGCGAATATTATCCTCAATGGGGAAAAAATGAGAGCCTTTCCCTTAAGATCAGGAACATGTCAAGGATGCCCACTCTCGCCACTATTGTTCAACATAGTACTAGAAGTCCTAGCAATAGCAATCAGACAACAAAAAGAAATAAAAGGTATTCAAATTGGCAAAGAAGAAGTCAAACTATCCTTTTCCAGACGACATGATACTTTATGTGGAAAACCCCCAAATTACTAGAACTCATCCAGCAATTCAGTAATGTGGCAGGATACAAAATCAATGCACAGAAATCAGTTGCTTCCTTAAACACTAACAACGCATCTGTAGAAAGAGAAATTAGAGAAATGATTCCATTTACAATAGCACCAAAAACCATAAGATACCTTGGAATAAACCTAACCAAAGACGTAAAGGATCTATATTCTAGGAACTACAAAACACTCATGAAAGAAATTGAAAAAGACACAAAAAGATGGAAAAATATTCCATGCTCATGGATCAGAAGAATAAACATTGTTAAAATGTCTATGCTACCCAGAGCAATCTATACCTTCAGTGCCATCCCAATCATAATTTCAATGACATTTTTCAAAGTGCTGGAACAAACAATCCTAAAATTTGTATGGGATCAGAAAAGACCCCGAATCGCCAAGGAAATATTGAAAAAGAAAAACAAAGCTGAGGGCATCACGTTGCCCAATTTCAAGCTATATTACAAAGCTGTGATCACCAAGACAGCATGGTACTGGCAGAAAAACAGACATATAGACCAATGGAACAGAATAGAGAGCCCAGATATGGACCCTCAACTCTATGGTCAAATAATCTTTGATAAAGCAGGAAAAAACATTCAATGGAAAAAAGACAGTCTCTTCAATAAATGGTGCTGGGAAAGTTGGACAGCCACATGCAGAAGAATGAAACTTGACCATTCTCTAACACCATTCACAAAGATAAACTCAAAGTGGATGAAAGACCTCAATGTGAGAGAGGAATCCATCAAAATCCTAGAGGAGAACATAGGCAGTAACCTCTTTGACATTGCCCACAGCAACTTCTTTCAAGATACATCTCCAAAAGCTAGTGAAACAAAAGCAAAAATGAACTTCTGGGACTTCATCAAGATAAAAAGCTTCTGCACAGCAAAGAAGACAGTCAACTAAACAAAGAGGCAACCCACAGAGTGGGAGAAGATATTTGCAAATGACACTACAGATAAAGGGCCGGTATCCAAGATCTATAAAGAACTTCTCAAACTCAACACCCAAAAAACAAATAATCAAGTCAAAAAGTGGGCAGAAGATATGAAAAGACACTTCTCTGAAGAAGACATAAAAATGGCTAACAGACACATGAGAAAATGTTCATCATCATTAACCATCAGGGATATCCAAATCAAAATCACATTGAGATACCTTACACCAGTTAGAATGGCAAAAATAGACAGGGAAAGAAACAACAAATGTTGGAGAGGTTGTGGAGAAAGGGGAGCCCTCTTACACTGTTGGTGGGAATGCAAGTTGGTACAGCCACTTTGGAAAACAGTGTGGAGGTGCCTCAAATATTTAAAAATAGAGCTACCCTATGACCCAGCAATTGCACTCCTGGGTATTTACCCCAAGACACAGATGTAGTGAAAAGAAGGGCCATATGCACCCCAATGTTCACAGCAGCAATGTCCACAATAGCAAACTGTGGAAAGAGCCGAGATGCCCTTCAACAGATGAATGGATAAGATGTGGTCCATATATACAATGGAATATTACTCAGCCATCAGGAAGGATGCATACCCAACTTTTACATCAACATGGATGGGACTGAAGGAGATTATGGTCAGTGAAATAAGTCAAGCAGAGAAAGTCAATTATCATAGGGTTTCACTTATTTGTGGAACATAAGGAATAGCATGGAGGACATTAGGAGAAGGAAGGGAAAAATGGGGGGGGATTGGAGGGAGGGATGAACCATGAGAGACTATGGACTGAGAAACAAACAGGGTTTTTGAGGGGAGGTGGGAGGGAGAATTGGTTAGCCTGGTGATGGGTATTAAGGAGGGCACGTACTGCATGGAGCACTGGGTGTTGTACGAAAACAATGGATCGTGGTTTACCACATCAAAAACCA
The DNA here is from genome assembly GCF_029215605.1 of Mirounga angustirostris. Lineage (NCBI taxonomy): Eukaryota > Metazoa > Chordata > Mammalia > Carnivora > Phocidae > Mirounga > Mirounga angustirostris. The sequence continues at coordinate 126,854,112 of NW_026991709.1, forward strand.
ATGATGTATTGTATGATAACTAACATAACATAATAAAAGTAAAAAAAAAAAAAATGGAGGCTCTGACTGCTAGGATAAATGGGGCAGAAGAGAGAATTAGTGATACAGAAGACCAAATAATGGAGAATAAAGAAGCTGAGAAAAAGAGAGATAAACAACTACTGGATCACAAGGGCAGAATTCGAGAAATAAGTGATACCATAAGATGAAACAATATTAGAATAATTGGGATCCCAGAAGAAGAAGAAAGATAGAGAGGGACCGAAGGTATATTGGAGCAAATTATAGCAGAGAACTTCCCTAATTTGGGGAAGGAAACAGGCATCAAAATCCAGGAGGCACAGAGAACCCCTCTCAAAATCAATAAAAATAGGTCAACACCCTGACATCTAATAGTAAAACTCACAAGTCTCAGAGACAAAGAGAAATCCTGAAAGCAGCTCGGGATGAGAGATCTGCAACCTGCAATAGTAGAAACATTAGATTGGCAACAGACCTATCCACAGAGACCTGGCAGGCCAGAAAGGACTGGCATGATATATTCAGAGCACTAAATGAGAAAAATATGCAACCAAGAATACTATATCCAGCTAGGCTGTCACTCAAAATAGAAGGAGAGATAAAAAGCTTCCAGAACAAAAACTAAAGGAATTTGCAAACACGAAACCAGCCCTACAAGAAATATTGAAAATTGTCCTCTAAGCAAAGAGAGAGCCTAAAAGTAACAAAGGCTAGAAAGGAACACAGACAATATACAGTAACAGTCACCTTACACGTAATACAATGGCACTAAATTCCTATCTTTCAATAGTTACCCTGAATGTAAATGGGCTAAATGCCCCAATCAAAAGACACAGGCTATCAGATTGGATAAAAAAACAAGACCCTAGATATGCTGTCTGAAGAGACCCATTTTAGATGCAAAGACACCTCCAGATTGAAAGTGAGGGAGTGGAAAACCATTTAGCATGCTAATGGACACCAAAAGAAAGCTGGGGTGGCAATCCTTATATCAGACAAATTAGACTTTAAACCAAAGACTATAATAAGAGTTGAGGAAGGACACTATATCATACTTAAGGGTCTATCCAACAAGAAGATCTAACAATTGTAAATATCTATGCCTCTAACATAGGGAGCACCCAATTATATAAGCCAATTAATAACAAAAGCAAAGAAACACATCAACAACATCACAATAATAGTATGGGACTTTAACACCCCCCTCACTGAAATGGACAGATCATCTAAGCAAAAGATCCACAAGGAAATAAAGACTTTAAATGACACATTGGACCAAATGGACTTCACAGATATATTCAGAACATTCTATCCCAAAGCAACAGAATACACATTCTTCTCTAGTGCCCATGGAACATTCTCCAGAATAGATCTTATCCTAGTTCACAAATCAGCTCTCAACCAGTACGAAAAGATTGGGATCACTCCCTGCCTATTTTCAGACCACATGCTTTGAAACTAGAACTCAATCACAAGAGGAAAGTCGGAAAGAACTCAAATACATGGAGGCTAAAGAGCATCCTACTAAAGAATGAATGAGTCAACCAGGAAATTAAAGAAGAATTTAAAAAATTCATGGAAACAAATGAAAATGAAAACACAACTGTTCAAAATCTTTGGGATGCAGCAAAGGCAGTCCTAAGAGGAAAATATATAGCAATACAAGCCTTTCTCAAGAAAGAAGAAAGGTCTCAAATACACAACCTAACCCTACCCCTAAAGGAGCTGGAGAAAGAACAGCAAATAAAGCCTAAAGCCAGCAGGAGAAGAGAAATCATAAAGACCAGAGCAGAAATCAATGAAATAGAAACCAAAAGAACAGTAGAATCTCAGATAACGAAACTAGGAGCTGGTTCTTTGAAATAAATAACAAAATTGATAAACCCCTAGCCAGACTTACCAAAAAGAAAAGGGAAATGACCCAAATCAACAAAATCATGAATGAAAGAGGAGAGATCATAACCAACACCAAAGAAATACAATTATAAGAACATATTATGAGCCACTGTATGCCAGCAAATTAGATAATCTGGAAGAAATGGATGCATTCCTAGAGATGTATCAACTACCAAAACTGAACCAGGAAGAAATAGAAAACCTGAACAGACCTATAACCACTAAGGAAATTGAAGCAGTCATCAAAAATCTCCCAATAAACAAGAGCCCAGGGCCAGATGGCTTCCCAGGGGAGTTCTACCAAGCATTTAAACAAGAATTAATACTTATTCTTCTGAAACTGTTCCAAAAAATAGAAATGGAAGGAAAACCTCCAAACTTGTTTTATGAGGTCAACATTACCTTGATCCCAAAACCAGAGAAAGACTCCATCAAAAAGGAGAATTACAGACCAATATCCTTGATGAACATGGATGCAAAAATTCTCACCAAAATACTAGCCAATAAGACCCAACAGTACATTAAAAGGATTATTCACCACAACCAAGTGGGATTTATTCCTGGGCTAAAAGGTTGATTCAACATCCGCAAATCAATCAATGTGATGCAATACATTAATAAAAGAAAGAACAAGAACCATATGATCCTCAATAGATGCAGAAAAAGCATTTGACAAAGTACAGCATCCTTTCTTGATCAAAACTCTCCAGAGTATAGGGATAGAGGGTACATACCTCAATATCATAAAAGCCATCTATGAAAAACCCACAGCGAATATCATTCTCAATGGGGAAGAACTGAGGGCTTTCCCCCAAAGGTCAGGAACATGGCAGGGATGTTCACTATCGCCACTGCTATTCAACATAGTTCTAGAAGTCCTAGCCACAGCAATCAGACAACAACAACAAAAAAAATAAAAGGCATCTGAATCAGCAAAGAAGAAGTCAAATTCTCACTCTTTGCAGATGATATCTGTATGTGGAAAACCCCAAAGACTCCACCCCAAAACTGCTAGAAGTCATACAGAAATTCAGTAAAGTGGCAGGATATAAAATCAATGCACAGAAATCAGTGGCATTCCTATACACCAACAACAAGACAGAAGAAAGAAAATTAAGGAGTTGATCCTATTTACAATTGCACCCAAAACCATAACATACCTAGGAATAAATCTAACCAAAGAGGTAATCTGTATTCCGGAAACTATAAAATACTCATGAAAGAAATTGAGGAGGGCGCCTGGGTGGCTCAGTTGGTTAAGCGACTGCTTTCGGCTCAGGTCATGATCCTGGAATCCCTGGATCGAGTCCCGCATCGGGCTCCCTGCTCGGCGGGGAGCCTGCTTCTCCCTCTGACCCTCCCCCCTCTCATGTGCTCTCTCTCTCTCTCATTCTCTCTGTCTAAAATAAATAAATAAAATCTTTAAAAAAAAAAAAAGAAAGAAATTGAGGAAGACACAAAGAAATGGAAAAACGTTCCATGCTCATGGATTGGAAGAACAAATATTGTGAAGATGTCAATGCTACCTAGAGCAGTCTACACATTCAATGCAATCCCCATCAAAATACCATCCACTTTTTTCAAAGAAATGGAACAAATTATTCTAAAATTTGTATGGAACCAGAAAAGACCCCGAATAGCCAGAGGAATGTTGAAAAAGAAAAGCAAAGCTGGCAGCATCACAATTCTGGACTTCCAGCTCTATTACAAAGCTGTCATCATCAAGACAGTATGGTACTGGCACAAAGACAGACACATAGATCAATGGAACAGAATAGAGAGCCCAGAAATGGACCCTCAACTCTATGGTCAACTCATCTTTGACAAAGCAGGAAAGAATGTCCAGTGGAAAAAAGACAGTCTCTTCAACAAATGGTGTTGGGAAAATTGAACAGCCAATGCAGAAGAATGAACCTGGACCATTTCCTTACACCACACACAAAAATAGACTCCAAATGGTTGAAAGACCTCAGTGTGAGACAGGAGTCCATCAAAATCCTAGAGGAGAACACAGGCAGCAACCTCTTCGACCTCAGCCACAGCAAATTCTTCCTAGAATCATCTCCAAAGTCAAGGGAAGCAAGGGCAAAAATGAACTATTGGGACTTCATCAAGATAAAAAGCTTTTGCACAGCAAAAGATAGAGTCAACAAAAACAAAAGACAACTAAAAGAATGGGAGAAGATCTTTGCAAATGACATATCAGATAAAGGGCTAGTATCCAAAATCCATAAAGAACTTATCAAACTCAACACCCAAAGAACAAATGATCCAATCAAGAAATGGGCAGAAGACATGAACAGACATTTTTCCAAAGAAGACATCCAAATGGCCAACAGACACATGAAAATGTGCTCAACATCGCTCGGCATCAGGGAAATCCAAATCAAAACCTCAATGAGATACCACCTTACACCAGTCAGAATGACTAAAATTAACAAGTTGGGAACGACAGATGTTGGCAGGGATGTGGGGAAAGGGGAACCCTCCTCCACTGTTGGTGGGAATGCAAGCTAGTGCAGCCACTCTGGAAAACAGTATGGAGGTTCCTCAAAAAGTTGAAAATAGAGCTACCATATGACCCAGCAATTGCACTACTGCGTATTTACCCCAAAGATACAAATGTAGGGATCCAAAGGGGTATGTGCACCCCGATGTTTATAGCAGCAATGTCCACAATGGCCAAACTGGAAAGAGCCAAGATGTCCATTGACAGATGAATAGATAAAGAAGATGTGGTATATATATAGAATGGACTATTATGCAGCCATCAAAAGGAATGAAATCTTGCCATTTGCAATGATGTGGATGGAACTGGAGGGTATCATGCTGAGAGAAATAAGTCAATCAGAGAAAGACATGTATCATATGACCTCACTGATATGAGGAATTCTTAATCTCAGGAAACAAACTGAGGGTTGTTGGAGTGGTGGCAGGTGGGAGGGATGGGGTGGCTGGGTGATAGGCATTGGGGAGGGTATGTGCTATGGTGAGCACTGTGAATTGTGTAAGACTGTTGAATCACAGACCTGTGCCTCTGAAACAAATAATACATTATATATTAATAAAAAGAAGGAGATAGTAGGAAGGGAAAATTGAAGAGGGGTAATCAGAGGGGGAGACGAACCTTGAGAGACTATGGACTCTGAGAATCAAACTGAGGGTTCTAGAGGGGAGGGTGATAGGGAGATGGGTTAGACTGGTAATGGATATTAAAGAGGGCACGTACTGAATGGAGCAATGGGTGTTATATGCAAATAATGAATCATGGAACACTACATCAAAAACTAATGATGTAATGTATGGTGATTAACATATAATAAAATTTTTAAAAAGTGAAAAGAATATGTGATCTTTTAGAAGTGACTCAGGAGGAAAAGTGTCAAGTAAAAGTTAATCATTTCATCCTGGTCAAAAAAATAAAATAAAATAAAAATAGAATTTGAGTTGTTAAATTGAAAAAAAAAATTAAAATGAGATATCACTGCACACCTGTTGGAATTACTATCATCAAGAAGACAAGTGATAAGATGACATGATACTTTATGTGGAAAACCCAAAAGACTCCGCCCCCAAATTACTAGAACTCATCCAGCAATTCAGTAATGTGGCAGGATACAAAATCAATGCACAGAAATCAGTTGCTTTCTTATACACTAAAAATGCAACTGTAGAAAGAGAAATTAGAGAAATGATTCCATTTACAATAGCACCCAAAACCATAAGATACCTCGGAATAAACCTAACCAAAGATGTAAAGGATCTGTACTCTAGGAACTACAGAACACTCATGAAAAAAGTTGAAGAAGACACAAAAAGATGGAAAAATATTCCATGCTCATGGATCGGAAGAATAAACATTGTTAAAATGTCTATGCTACCCAGAGCAATCTATACCTTCAGTGCCATCCCATTCAAAATTTCAATGACATTTTTCAAAGTGCTGGAACAAACAATGCTAAAATTTGTATGGGATCAGAAAAGACCCCGAATCGCCAAGGAAATGTTGAAAAAGAAAAAGCTGGGACATCACGTTGCCCAATTTCAAGCTATATTACAAAGCTGTGATTACCAAGACAGCATGGTACTGGCACAAAACAGACATATAGACCAATGGAACAGAATAGAGAGCCCAGATATGGACCCTCAACTCTATGGTCAAATAATCTTTGACAAAGCCAGAAAAAATATGCAATGGAAAAAAATCTCTTCAATAAATGGTGCTGGAAAATTGGACAGCCACATGCAGAAGAATGAAACTCGACCATTCTCTCACACCATACACAAAGATAAACTCAAAATGGATGAAAGACCATGAATGTGAGAGAGGAATCCATCAAAATCCTAGAGGAGAACATAGGCAGTAACCTCTTCTACATCGGCCACAGCAACTTCTTTCAAGCTATATCTCCAAAGGCTAGTGAAACAAAAGCAAAAATGAACTTTTGGGACTTCATCAAGATAAAAAGCTTCTGGGCGCCTGGGTGGCTCAGTTGGTTAAGCGACTGCCTTCGGCTCAGGTCATGATCCTGGAGTCCCGGGATCGAGTCCCGCATCAGGCTCCCTGCTCGGCGGGGGGGTCTGCTTCGTCCTCTGACCCTATCCCCTCTCATGTGTTCTCTCTCTCTCATTCTCTCTCTCTCAAATAAATAAATAAAATCTTTAAAAAAAAAAAAAAAAAAAAAGATAAAAAGCTTCTGCACAGCAGAGGAAACAGTCAACAAAACAAAGAGGCAACCCACAGAGTGGGAGAAGATATTTGCAAATGACACTACAGATAAAGGGCTGGTATCCAAGATCTATAAAGAATTTCTCAAACTCAACACCCAAAAAACAATGGGCAGTCAAAAAATGGGCAGAAGACATGAACAGACACTTCTCCAAAGAAGACATACAAATGGCTAACAGACACATGAAAAATGTTCATCATCATAGCCATTAGGGAAGTTCAAATCAAAACCACATCGAGATACCACTTTACACCAGTTAGAAGGGCAAAAATGGACAGGGAAAGAAACAACAAATGTTGGAGAGGTTGTGGAGAAAGGGGAGCCCTCTTACACTGTTGGTGGGAATGCAAGTTGGTACAGCCACTTTGGAAAACAGTGTGGAGGTGCCTCAAAAATTTAAAAATAGAGCTACCCTATGACCCAGCAATTGCACTCCTGGTTATTTACCCCAAAGACACAGGTGTAGTGAAAAGAAGGGCCATATGCACCCCAATGTTCATAACAGCAATGTCCGCAATAGCCGAACTGTGGAAAGAGCCGAGATGCCCTTCAACAGATGAATGGATAAAGAAGATGTGGTCCATATATACAATGGAATATTACTCAGCCATCAGGAAGGATGCATACCCAACTTTTACATCAACATGGATGGGACTGAAGGAGATTATGGTCAGTGAAATAAGTCAAGCAGAGAAAGTCAATTATCATATGGTTTCACTTATTTGTGGAACATAAGGAATAGTATGGAGGACATTAGGAGAAGGAAGGGAAAAATGAAGGGGGGGAAATTGGAGGGAGAGATGAACCATGAGAGACTATGGACTCTGAGAAACAAACTGAGGGTTTGGGGGGGAGGGATGGGTTAACCCAGTGATGGGTATTAAGGAGGGCACGTACTGCATGGAGCACTGGGTGTTATATGAAAACAATGAATTGTGGAACACTACATCAAATAACTAATGATGTATGATATGGTAACTAACATAACATAATTAAAAAAAAAAAAGGCAAGTGATAACAAATGCCAGCAATGATGTAGAGAAAAGGGAACCCTCATGTACTGTTGGTAGGAATGTAATTTGGGACAGCCACTGTGGAAAACAGTATGAGGTTCCTCAAAAAATTAAAACTAGAACTACAGTATGACACAGCAGTTTCACTTCTGGGGGTTTATCTGAAGAAAACAAAATAATTTGAAAAGATATATGCACCCCCATGTTCATTATAGCATTATTTACAATAGTCAAGATAGGAAACAACCTGTGTCAATTCATACATGAATGGATAAAGAAGAGTCGTGTGTATATATGTGTGACATTATATACATACAATGGACTATTATTCAGCCATAAAAAGGAACGAAACCTTGCCATTTGCAACAACATGGATGGACCTGTAGGACATTATGCTAAGTGAAATAAGTCAGAGAAAGACAAATACTGTATGATCTCACTTATATCTGGAACCAAAAGAAAAAAAAAAAAACAAAAGCCAAACATGTCCTTGATCCAGAGAAGAGATTGGTGATTGCCAGAGGCAGAGGGTAGGGAGTGGGCAAAGTGGGTAAAAGGAGTAGAAAGGTACAAAGTTCCAGTTATAGACCAAACTAAGTCCTGGGGATGTAATGTACACCATGGTGATTATAGTTAATAATATTTTGCATATTTTAAAGCTGCTAAGAAAGTAGATCTTAAAAGTTCTCTTCACAAGAAAAAAATTCTGTAACTATGTATAGGGACATATGTTAATTAGACTTACTGTGGTGATCATTTTGCAACCCAGTAGATCCCCTTTCCCATGGGGGATACTTTTAAGATCCCCAGTGGATGCCTAAAACCATAGATCACACCAAGTCCTGTATATATTATTTTTCCCTGTACACACATACCTATGATAAAGTTTAATTTATGAATTAGGCATAGTAAGACATTAACAGCAATAACTAATAATAAAATAGAATAATTATAACAATATACTATAATCAAAGTTATGTGAATGTGGTCTCTCTCTCAAAATACCTTACTGGACTGACTTACCCTTCTTCTTGTGATGACGTCAGATGATAAAATGTCCCAGTGATGAACTGAAGTGAGGTGAATGGAGTAGGCACTGTGATGGAGCCATGGGCTACTGTTGACCTGCTGACCTTACGTCAGAGGAGGATCATCTGCTCCTGGACCATGGTTGATGACTGCTAACTGAAACTGGGGAAAGTGAAACCGGGGATAAGGTGGACTACTACATATGCAAATATCAAATCATTAGCCCGAAACTAATAAATGTTGTATTACATAATAAATAAATTACCAAAGAATCCCATAATGCTGTGATAAAAATGAGATTTAGAGCAGAGAGCAACTAGCAAACAAGGACGTCGGAGTGGGCCCAGAAAGATGGATGGACTTAGGTTCAGCTGTAGCATTTAGCATTAGGTAAGTGGGAAACAAGGCAGTGCGAGGTCTCCCACTCACAGTGTGATGTTTAGTAAGTACGTTAACGACGGCAGCCCACATTATGGAGTACTTGCTGTGTGCCATCATCTGCTTATAGTAGCACCCGAGGCAGGTCGGGTTGGTGCCCCTCCTTCTGCAGATAAGGATGATGAAGAGGTCAGACCACCTGCTCCCCATCACACAGCCAGGAAGTGATGGACTCTGCTGAGAGTCAGAGTCTGCAGTCTTATGTCTCTCTACACTATACTTGCCTGCTAATAAAGTGTCAATAGCCTGATACGAATTCTGGCATTTATAGTGGGTTTTAAAGTTTGTTTTTCATTAAATTACTGGGTTTTTTTGTTGAAACAGAGGACACTTTGCCGAGTTGCTGAGTTACTGGCAGTTTGTTGGCAAAGACAAAAGCGCAATGGCAGCAGAATACTTTGATTCCTTGAAGCAATATGAGAAAACCTGTGAAGGCGAGGAGAACATGATTTGTTTGGCTGATCTTTATGAAACCCTGGGGCGATTTCTCAAGGATCTAGGCCTCCTCAGTCAGGTAACTTCAGCAGGGGGTCAGAGGTAGGTAGGTTTTTCCTGTTTGCTCTTCTGTCCTTGCTAGGAGTTTAGTGCAGTTCTGATGAGATTGCAGATCTTACAGCATTTCACTCACTTGGAACTGGCCTTTAACCTTTTTTTTTTTTTTTCTCTAGGCTGTGGTGCCTTTGCAGAGGTCCCTAGAAATTCGAGAAACAGCTTTAGATCCAGATCACCCAAGAGTGGCTCAGTCCCTCCACCAACTAGCAAGTGTGTACGTGCAGTGGAAGAAGTTTGGCAATGCAGAACAGCTGTATAAACAGGCCTTAGAAATCTCTGAAAATGCTTACGGTGCAGAACATCCCCATATTGCTCGTGAACTTGAGGCACTGGCAACTTTGTACCAGAAACAAAATAAGTAAGACTTAGATCAGTAATACGCTGGTTTTATGATGGGGAGTCACAGTTCTTAATGTACTTATGTGGTAAGCTTTGTTTTGTGGCTGTGTACTTTTCTTACCCAATATTCTTTTGAATCTACCATGTTCAAAGACTATTCTTGGTCTTGGGTCTGTGGAGTAAACAGAAAATTAGAACTACAAGATTCACCTCCATTTGAAGATGCGTGGATAGAACATGGACTTTGGAGTCATATAGTCGGGTTTGAATCTGGGCTCCTTCACCAACTAGCTTTGTAATATTAAGTGCACTGCTAATACAGGGCAGCAAACGTTGTCCACAGGCCAAGTCCACTAGGCCCCTTGTTTTGTAAATAAGATTGTATTGGAACATAGTCACATTTTTTCATGTACATATTAACTGTGGTTGCTTCCATGATTCAACAGAGTTCCGTAGTTGTAACAGAGACTATGTGGCCCACAAAGCCTAAAATATTTACTATGTAGCCCTTTGCAGAAGAAGTTGACCAATCCCTGGCATAACAAAAAGTCTCATATCTGTTAGACACCCACTGAATGGCATCTTTTCCTCTATCAGAAATCATGTATCGTAAATGATGCATATTGGAATTTTTTCTTTTAATTTCTAGAGGTGTTGTTTCACACAAATTTTGTGTGAATTTCATGTTTATATTTGACCAGAAATAAGCATGTACAGAAGAAGGTGGAAGAGCAAACTAAAATTTTAGATTTTCATTTAGTTAGGTCATCCTTTAGAGATTCAGAGTGAGTTAAATCAGTTAAAAATCTGTTAAATGTCAGCTACTAGGAGGATTAGGTTTGTTTTGTTAGATTTTATTTTATGAAGGTTTTTGTTATTTTTAATTCCATGTGACTATCATTTTTAGAAATTATGCTATATTTAAGAGCCAAAAAAAGCTTTGCACTAGGTAAGGAATGCCTTCATTTCACTGAAGTATGATACTTTGGACATATGCTTCTTTTGTTTGACTTTATTGTTTTTTTTTTTTTTTTAAGATATGAACAAGCTGAACATTTTCGGAAAAAATCCTTTAAAATTCGTCAGAAGGCTACAAGGAGAAAAGGCAACTCGGTAATGAGAGATTTCTTTTGTGTTGTGTTTAGAACCAGAGGAAAAGCGAATCTCTGAATATCATAATATAGCTGCATACACCTCATATGTTTAAGAACTTTAGATATTAAAGTGATTTCAATAAAAGTACTAACATTTTCTTATTTACACATAATACATGTTAAGTATTAGTATTACTGAGAAGTACAACTTAGCAGACTTTAAAAAAGTGGAACTGTATATTATGGTTATTTTGCAATATATACATATGTGAAATCATTATGTTGTATACCTTAAACTTACACAGTGTTTTATGGCAATTATGTCTCAGTGAACATGGAAAAATTTTTTTTTTACTTTTTTAAAGTGGAACTATAAAGTTCATTTGAAGGTTAGACTTTGGAAGAGGGACTTAAAAGCTGCTTCAATTCTTTAAAGGAAAAACAAATAAAAAATTTAGTTATGTTAGATTCAGATGCAAAGAAATTCTTACCTTTGAGCACAAACACACAAAATTATTTTCCTTTTTTTAAGCTGCTGATAAAATCTAAATATAGCCTGTTTTAACTTCAAATGCTATGTAAATTTTTGGGTGTTTTTTTTTTTTAATTTTTTTTTTTAAAGATTTTATTTATTTATTCATGAGAGACAGAGAGAGAGAGAGAGAGAGAGAGAGAGAGGCAGAGGGAGAAGCAGGCTCCCCACCTAGCAGGGAGCCCGATGCGGGACTCGATCCCAGGACCCTGGGATCATGACCTGAGCCGAAGGCAGACGCTTAACCATCTGAGCCACCCAGGCGCCCGCTATGTAAATTTTTTAAATTAAATATACTTGACATAGGGTGCCTGGGTGGCTCAGTCGTTAAGCGGCTGCCTTCAGCTCAGGTCATGATCCCAGGGTCCTGGGATCGAGTCCTGCATCGGGCTCCCTGCTCAGCAGAGAGACTGCTTCTCCCTCTCCCTCTGCCTGCCTCTCTGCCTACTTGTGCTCTCTCTCTCTCTCTCTGTCAAATAAATAAATAAAATCTTAAAAAAAAATTTAAAAATATACTTGACATAGAACATTCTGTAAATTTAAGGTGTACAGCATGCTAATATGATACATTATGTATTGTAATCTAATTGCCATTGGAGTGATAGCACCTCTGTCATATCACATAATTATTGTTTCCTTTTTATGGTGGGAATAGTTAAGATCTAATCTCTTAGCAAGTTTGATGATTTTAATACAGCATTATTGTCTACATTCACTATACTGTGCATTTGATCTCCAGGATTTATTTGTCTACTACTTGCAAGTGCTAGGTGCAATTTAAGTACCTGATGTTTTTAAGTGTTTAAGCCGTGGGATTGGTAAGTATCTGCAGGTTAATTCTGTGTCCTGATCTTTTTGAAGCACTTGGGACTCAGTTCACTTTGCTAAAATAGCTCATCATCACTTTCTCAAAACAGCTTTTAATGGATTTTAGAATGTGATGCCATGTGGAAGTATGTGCATTTGCAATAACCACTGGATTAATTCAGTGTGATACTTAAAATAACTATAATCTACTTTAAAGGGAACAAAAGGAGAAAGGATTTCTTAGAACTCCAGTGTAGTATTTCAGAATCAAGGACTGCACTTATTACTTATTCTCCATTTGTGTTTGCTTCAGTATGGATTTGCCCTCTTACGTAGACGAGCCCTGCAGTTAGAAGAGCTCACACTAGGAAAGGACACACCTGACAATGCTCGGACCCTCAATGAGCTGGGCGTTCTCTACTATCTTCAGAATAACCTGGAGTGAGTACCATGATGCTAATAATGAAAACAAGTGTCCATTTTGTCTCTTAGATGCAAAGCTGCTTTCCGTTTCTATCAAGTCAAGCTAGAATAAATTGATAGAAACCATGCCAGATTTCACGTATGGTAGGTTATGAACATATAGCCATGCTGAACAAAGGCCATGGCATTTTTTTACTGTTTCCTGTCACATTGTTTCTTTTATTGGCTAAAAAGTTATTCTGTAGCATCCCTAGTATGTTTTATATGATTATAAAAAGTGTTTTGATAGATACTGTACATGAGACTTCACAGAAGAAGCTTGGCACCAAGGGCGAATAAAGGATAGGATGTAGATGGCTCCTGGTTTTGGTCTTCAGTTTATTTGGACTTAAAAGATTCAAAAAGACATTAATACTTTGGATATCAAAAAAATTTGATACTTTGGATATCAAAAAAAAATTAGATACTTTGGATATCAGCTACTGCCCTGGTGAACTTAGCTGTTCTCTATAGCCAAATGGTAGGTTCCCACATATTAACTCTTTATGAATAGTTTTAAGGTATGAAATATAAACATGAAATAGATGTGGCACAGTAAAAGTAACTAAAGAAAATTTAAGCCGGATACTTAACTGGCTTCGGAAGGGGTTTCAATTAAAAATTATATCTTAGTAACTTCAGAGGGAAAAACAATGAATACCAAAATCTTTTGAATTAGGTCTACTAATTTTAAAGGTATCAGAAGTTTGTTTGGAAAATATTTATGAGTTTGTCTTTTAGGAAAAGTCAAGTGGAGAACTGAGGCAATCATCTAGATACTTTAGGCCCTCACACTATCAGGAAAGCATTTTTAATTTTTGGAAAAGGGCAGGAAGGGATGAGGGGTAGGAAAGAGGGAGAGAGAGGACTCTGAGCCAAATCCTTCGTATTAACTATCTTGGATTTAAGAATAAAAATGCTTCAGTTCTCCACCTAATTAGGGCTAAGGATTCTTACTTCTAGAGAATAAATTATTTAAACCATTTTGGGGTTTTGTTCATAGAACAGCTGACCAGTTTCTGAAGCGGTCCTTAGAAATGAGAGAGCGAGTCCTAGGACCAGATCACCCCGACTGTGCCCAGTCTTTAAATAATCTGGCAGCTCTATGCAATGAAAAGAAACAGTATGATAAAGCAGAAGAACTTTATGAAAGGGCTTTAGACATTCGGAGACGAGCATTAGCTCCTGATCACCCTTCTTTGGCTTATACAGTGAAACATCTTGCAATCTTGTATAAGAAAATGGTAAGTAATCCTTGACATGCTTACATGTGTTTTATAACATACCAATTAAGTCATAATTACTGTCAGTAAAATAATTTTCTTCTGATGGATTATTTTCTATGAGCTTTTCAATCATAATGATTAAATTTTTTAACAAATAGCTGAGTAGAACATTAAAAAATAGTATATCAGATTTAATTAAGGTACTGGTTTAGTTTTATTAAAATACATTCCAAATACAAATGCGTTCATCAACATTTTAAGTGGAACTTATATTTCAGAAGTTCTAAAATTCAGCCACTATTAAGTTTTCTGAGTTAAGCAGCCATAATCACAACAAATCACCTAGTTGTCAGAGGTGAAAGAGGAATCTTTGTAGGTGATTAAATGAGCATTTCAATTTCACAGTTTCTTTTCTTTGCCTGTAATGAAATGTAACCATTCTTTTCCCTAGGGTTCTAGCCTAAGTGATGTTTGGAATTTTTGTAGCTGTTCTAAAAAAAAAAGTCTGATTTCATTTCATTTAGTGCAGTTACAGAGCTACGTAGACTATCTTTAGACTTTGTGGGACCCTTGCTGGTCAACCTGGGCCTGAAGTTAATGTTTTAGTAAGAATGATGCACTGTTGCTATTTCTGCCCAACTTTCAGGTGAAAAAGAAATAATTAGAGGGGCGCCTTCGTGGCTCAGTCAATTAAGCATCTGCCTTCAGTTCAGGTCATGATCCCAGAGTCTGAGATCAAGCCCTGCACTGGGCTCTCTGCTGAGCAGGGAGCCTGGGAGTCTGCTTCTCCCTCTCCTTCTGCTGCTCCCCCTGCTTGTGTGCTTTCTCTCTCTCTCTAATAAATAAAATCTTTAAAAAAAATTAGAAGAATCTCGAAGGGATTTGGTGGGAAATGAGATTTTATTTTTGATGCCATATCTAAATTACATATAGTAGCAAACATTTTACTGCATATTTTTACTTCACTGGTAACTGAGTGATACTGGGTGAGCTTTATAAAAGGGCTTTCTGAATTATCAAAGAAAATGTTTTTATATTCAATGTATATTCAATTACATTCAATGCTACATTGAATATAAAATTTCAGTTTGTAGGTGATTAAAAACTGAATATAGATTTCAGTTATCTATAAACTGAACCATTAAAGTGGGAGAAGATGTTTCTGAAATTTTTTTCTCAAAATTACTCTTTAATAGAAAATTTTATTTATGGAAAAAGCTTTGATCAGATGGTATTTATTATTTTAATATTTTTGTTAGATTTCACTTTTGTTTTTTAGGGGAAACTTGACAAAGCTGTACCTTTGTATGAGCTGGCTGTTGAAATTCGGCAGAAATCCTTTGGCCCAAAGCACCCCAGTGTAGCTACTGCCCTGGTGAACTTAGCTGTTCTCTATAGCCAAATGGTAAGTTCCCACATATTAACTCTTTATGAATAGTTTTAAGTTATGAAACATAAACATGAAATGGATGTGGCACAGTAAAAGTAACTAAAGAAAATTTAAGATTACTAATGCTTCCTTTAGTACTTGAGAAATTATTGAAGTTACATTTGTAACACAGTCCTTTCTTCTTAGTGTAAAACACGTACTGAGTATTTAGTTCATTGCATAAGTTTTGTTTTTAAATTCTGGAGACTCTGTACATCTCTTTGTCTAATACTATCTTTAAGCTGTGGCATTTGCCTGTGATAGATGAAAAGCAGGTATCATACCCACTGAGCAATAAGGAAACAGGTTTTTCTTATATTATTGGATTAAATTCAGTGGTCACCAAGCTGGGTCTAAAACTTAGGTTTCTGACTTTCTATTATATGCTTCTATCATGATGATTAGTAATAAATTTTTAATCTGTAGGAGGATATTAACATTTTTAAAGGGGCTTACCCCAGTAGATCAGCTTAGTCTAGAATGTTAATAGTAATTTCAGCAACTCAGTGTGTTCAAGTGAATATTACTGTTTTTTTTTTTTTAATTAGAAAAAACACATTGAAGCCTTGCCATTATATGAAAGAGCATTAAAGATTTATGAGGACAGCCTGGGTCGGATGCATCCTCGAGTTGGAGAAACATTAAAAAATTTAGCTGTGCTTAGGTAAGAATTTTTTGTTTCCTGTTTCCTGGTAACAGCCAAACTCCATTTTATTTTATTTATTTCTTTATTTTTTTTAAAGACTTTATTTATTTGACAGAGAGAGACACAGCAAAAGAGGGAACACAAGTAGGGGGAGCAGGAGAGAAAGAAGCAGGCTTCCCGGGGAGCAGGGAGCCCGATGTGGGGCTCGATCCCAGGACCCCGGGATCGTGACCTGAGCCGAAGGCAGACGCTTAACGACTGAGCCACCCAGGCGCCCCAAATTCCATTTTAGAACAACTTTAATTTGACTTATCATAGAACAACACAGAATATTTAGTGCTAATTGTTTTTTCTTGGAAGAGGGGAAAGGGTTGTTTTGGGTTGATTTACTTCAAGATACTAAAGTAGTATCCAGAAGTGAAATAAATGTTGCATAATCTATTTTGTAGAGGAATGTACCATGTAAATAGTGAAAGGTGATTTACATTTGCAGCTAACTGGTTCTGGGGGTAATATGGGCAATTTGCTGCCCTCAAAAGCTATTTACCATTAAGTGCATGTTGATTTTGGGCGCTTAGGTAGCTCAGTCAGTTAAGCATCTGACTCTTGGTTTTGGCTCAGGTCATGATCTCAGGGCTGTGAGACTGAGCCCTGGTCAAGCCCTGCATTGGGCTCCGCACTGGGCCTGGAGCCTGCTTACGATTCTCTCTCCCTCCCCCTCTGCCCCTCCCCCCCATCCCGTGTGCACACTTTTTCTCTCTGGAAAAAAAAAACAAAAAAAAAAACTCATGTTGATTTTGCTTTATCTGTGTTTGTGTATCTCAGGATTCAGAGACTTCCCTTAGCAATTCCACTGCATCTATTACAACATAGATGTATTAATGGTGTCTATATGAGGCACTGAGAAATACTTTAGCAGTTCAGGTAGAAGAGTTTGGGTATTCTATTTTACTGGTCTGCCTGAGTGAATGCACACGCTGCAAATAGAAAGGAGAAAATGGGGAATTATTCACAACTTGTTATTCTGTATCCTATAAGGTCATTTCAAATTAAGAGGGTATATTCTCATTTTAACAATTTTTTCTCTCAAAGCTATGAAGAAGGGGATTTTGAAAAAGCTGCTGAACTATACAAAAGGGCGATGGAAATAAAAGAAGCAGAAACGTCACTTTTGGGTGGAAAAGCTCCTTCCCGACACTCCTCAAGTGGAGACACATTTAGCTTAAAAACAACCCATTCTCCCAATGTTTTCCTTCAAGGACAGAGGTAATAGCAATTACAATTCATTGCAAATGCACCTTAGGATAAAATAATCAAGAAATATTTGGAACCTAAGAATTTAAAACAAAAAAATGTTGAGTTTATTTTTATTTTGTGTGATTTAACTGGTATGTGCATAAAATTGCATAGGACTACGTTAAAGTTTGAGTCATGATTGTGTCAGTGTTAGCTGCTTAAAAGAATTAACTTTCTTAATGTATGGGATCCATGGATGTGGACACATTAGAACCCAAAAATGACATGAAGAATTGATCATGAAGAGTGCTTGTTCTCTGTTCAAGAAGACCTGGCATAGCTGTGAAGACAAGGAGTTCAATTCCATAATTCTTTCATCTCTCAAGAGCTACACTGGCCTCACCATTCCTGGTCGTGCTTTTCAGCAGTAGCCTGGCCCAAATCTCTACCTCAAAGAAAAGTTTCAAGAAATAAAGGGAAATGTTCATGGAAGGTTTGAATTATTTTCTGTAAAATGAACTAGTAACAGTTGTCTCTGACTGCTACATTTTTTAAAAAGTCTACCTTTTCCATGAGCAGACTGGGCCAAGCCCTCTGCTTTCTGCTCTCTCTATATTGTTCTGCTGTGTTATATGTATCTGCATAATCTGAAGTTTTTAATGCAGTAAGTCGAGCTCTTAGCATTCTTTGACCTTCCCCAAAATAGGGACATGACAGTCTCCTCTTCTTTCTTAAATGGCCTAAATCTCTCTTCATTTATCTCAAACTCAGATTAGTCTATTCTATATTGAAAATGAAATATGTTTTACAGGTTTTATAAAAGTTGTCACATTTTGGTTTTGTGCCATTTATGTATTTATACATAATAAAACCTTCAATTTTAATACCTTTAAGATTCCAACATATTAATTATAAAGGTGAAAGATATAACCATACTTCACTGTTTTAAAAAAAAAAAGTGCAATTTCAAGGTTTTTTTTCCCACTTCAATTTATACAAGAGAGTGGTAGTTACATAATTAATTCTTTGAACATTACAAAAAATACTTGAAAAATATCCATACTGAATAGTTTGCTCAAATTAAGTTTTGGCGGGGTGCCTGGGTGGCTCAGTCGTTAAGTGTCTGCCTTCGGCTCAGGTCATGATCCCAGGGTCCTGGGATCGAGCCCCGCATCAGGCTCCCTGTTCCACGGGAGGCCTGCTTCTCCCTCTCCCACTCCCCCTGCTTGTGTTCCCTCTCTCGCTCTCTGTCAAATAAATAAATAAAATCTTCAAAAAAAAAAAAAGTTTTGGCAACTTTATTGGGTTTTGGTTAATGTTCTGTAAGGCTTGGCTACACACAGGGTGGTCCATGAACTGGGATCATCAGTATGAAAAATTAGCTTATGAAAAATTAAGACTCTAGAGCCTCTCCTCAGACCTACTAAATCAGAATCTGCAATTTGACTAGATCTCCAGGTGGTTCATATGCACCTAAGTTTGAGAAGCAATGGTCTAATTTTAAGGCACTATAGTGGTCACTTAGAAGAATTTGGCAGGATCTTATAAAATGAGCATCCTTCTTCCCCTTTTGAGAGAAGTTCAAAAGGAAAGAAGATAAAATATGACCATAGTACATCTTTCTGGGTTTGCCAGCTATGAAAGGTACAAAGTAATTACATTCACAAATTACCATACACTGCTTTCAGAATTAAGCTACTAAAGTTTAAAATTTGATTATCTGGTAATATAGTAATTTAATACACTATTATAAGTAGTATATTAAGTTTAATGCCTTTAAAAAACTGCTTTAGGAAATAATCTGAGATTAATATTCTAGAAGAACCCTGAAAAAAGGAAAAAACAGCAAAAGAATAATAGGCCTTTATTCTTTGTTCCCACAAAATTTGGACTTGAAAAATATAAGTGGAAATATAATAGTATTCAAAGTGATTTATGGTAAAAATTCATTAATTAGTTAGGGGTTGAGGACTCCATATATTTCATAAAATTTAAGTTTAAATATTCTTTTGAAGCTGCATTTTCATCTTACTTATTGTACTACCAACTCAAATGTTTTCATGTAAAGTGTCTACTTAAAAAGCTAAAAATAGGGGCGCCTGGGTGGCTCAGTTGGTTAAGTGTCTGCCTTCAGCTCAGGTCATGATCCTGGAGTCCTGGGATCAAGCCCAGCATTGGGCTCCCTGCTCAGCAGGGAGTCCGCTTCTCCCTCTTCCCCTCACCCCCGCTCGTGTTCTCTAATAAATAAAATCTTTAAAAAAAAAAAAAAAAGCTGGGACAGACATCTCTTTGTATTTGAGGTTCTCAAATAGAAATATGTTCACATTGATACACACCTTCACGATGAAAAAGGTAGCTTTCAGACAATTACATCTGAATTGGTAGGAACCAGATAATGGTAGTTGTAGTTAATTTTCATTAATACTTTGCAGAAAGAGAAATATGGAAAAAAACTGCAATTGGAGGGTTAAATCTTCCTTAATATTCTTAAATGGTTATTACCATTTTGTGTTGATTCAGTGTGTTTGTTGGTTTTCAAGGAGTATTTTTATGTGAGAAAACCTAGGATGCATATTCTTTTCACTACATAAAACATTTCAGTGGTACATAAATTAACTTCCCATTCACAATGGGGAAGGGGTTAAAGCTGAACATATTGTTTTACTGCAATTTAGAGCCTTTGTGCTATGGCAATTTGGTGAGTGTGTTTCCTTCTTTCACATTAGAAACAACAGTGTTTAAAAATATGGTCAAGCACTACAGATTTATTTAGTACTATAAAACTCGGTGATGATTAATTTCTCAAAATTGGCTACTGTATATATGTAAGTTTTTATGGCATACAGACGTTAAGAGAGCACTCCAGGTAGCAAAAGATACCTGTTACCAGATTTTTTTCTGGTAAAGTCATCCAACTATTTTTTAATGGAAGACATTAGACAAATTAGATAACTTAGTAATAGTTGATAACAGTATAAGACACCAGCGGTGTACAGTGCCATGTTAAGAGCAGAACAAAGGTGAGTTCTGGCTATTATACCTCATCAAACTATACAATTTTTAAATTATAAGCAAAGTGTAGTCGTGTGTTCAAGCCCCGTGCTGGGTTCCACGCTGGATGTGGAGCTTACTTAAAAAAAAAAAAAAAAAATTATAAGCCAAGCCTTACCAAATCAGTATACCAGATATTCCAAAAGAATGGGGTTATTATAAGAAAAACTACATTTCTTTTTTGAAGTTCAAAACCTCTCGAGTAACTAGAAAAAACTACTTTACAGATGAATTCACTATTTCTTTTTTAATGGCAAATGATCTACCAGGGCAACATAAATAAGTTTCAAGGCTACCATCCCCCTACTTTCCTGACCTTACTCTAAACAGAAGAATCACTATATGATTCTAGGATCTCAAAGCAAATATACTGAACATATTTGATATTTGGGACTTTCTGAAATCAGTTTTTAGAACTTTATTTTACAAATGGAAATTGCATTTTTCATTTTGTACTAACATTTCTTCTCTAGAGATACAATTTATTCATTCATACCTTCAAAGTAAAAAAAATCACCAAAACAGAAGATTAGCATAGCATAGTTAACATTCTACTGATAATGGTTACACGTGCATATTTTTTATTGGTCTCCAAACCACTGGGAATTTAAGGCTCTCTTAAGCTTTCATTATTTGTATGCAACTTTAGAGAAAACCAGTTTATCAGTTTATAATTTAGTGGTCATGATCAGGGTAAATGATACTCTTCTAGTGAATAAATATATGTCAGTCATTACAGACGTAATTTAGGTCTCTTTTATGCCAATACAGGACAACTATCTAATTATCTAGAAAATCAAATTTAAATGAAGTACTCAGAAGGTAGCCCATTTGATGGGTATAATCTAGATGATCTTAAACTAAATTTATTCCTTACTCCTCAATAAAGTGCAGTGACTCCAGATATATGTTCTACACATGCAAGGACTTCTTTCCTTGGTCAGGGCAGAAATATAATAATCTGTACTTCCTCAAAGTACCTTTATTTGTTTATCCATGAAGAAAGCTTACTTTATTTGCATTTGTCTTGTTTTGAATTCACAGGTTTACAAACTTTTCCGATGACTACATTTTAGCTTGTATTTAGTCAGGAAACATTTGAGAGGATATTTTTTATTTTATAGATATTTTAAATTCACTGTTGGCCAAGTTAATAATAGTGGACAGTTTTCTTGTAGAGAGAGATTTTAAATACAATGAGTAGATACCTGCTAGCTCTAATCAATTGGATGTACCTCCTGTCCTTTCCCTGTATTTGAGAACCACATACTACTTTATTATCCATGACCTTGGGCAACAGACCACAAAGGATTACTGGAAGGAAAACAAATATAGCATCATATTGGTCCTTTCTTCCCACCCCTCCCAAAAGGCCAAAGCATTTCAGTGGCTAAGTTTTCAAGTTTTCTTAACTAGAATGAAACATGAGTTTTAGGAATTACTGATTTAGTTGAAGGGAAAAAAGCTCCAAACAACACTATATTCAAGAAGTATAACAATTCTGTGAAGATTATGTATCAATTAATGTTGCCCTAAATTCTGTCAGTTTTTAAATGATTTTTTTAATTGCAAGGGAATAGGCTTAACCTCAGGAAATAAAATATAGGTCAGTCCATTATCTACATATTCTTCATCTTGGCCATAAGGTCTTCCAAGCTTTCACCAGAATCTTCCACAGTTACCTCAGCTACAGAATCTTCTTGCTATCAACAAATGAGGGAAACATAGTGAAAAAATAACCATATAAAATTTGTGATGCTTAGGAATATATAATCACTAAGTTTTAACCATGTTCAACTAGTTTACAAAGTAAACTTTAAGAAATATGCCTTCTAATTTTTAGGACAGACAAAATCCTTTACTTTCCCCACCAATCTTTTGATTTACAAGACAGTAATTTCAATATTCTTGAGATCTCTACTGCAGTGGTATTTTTAAATGGTATTAACGGCTAAAATGCTCAATATACAAAAATGTTATTTTCATTTAATCAAAATCTACTTTACCTGATCCATTCATGAGTCAATAACACTATTTTAGGTCTGTGTTTCAAAGAGTTTAAAAGGCACTATGTCTATTTCCACATTAACACTGAACACCTTCTCTTACACGTCTTAATGCCATTATATATAATGTAAAATATCTAAAACAGTAAATACTGCATTGGCATTATAAAATAGGATGAAGATGAAAGAAGATAAATAAACTTTCTCTTCTATAACATTCACTTACGGTAAATCAGATTTTGGACGTACCTTTTTAGGAATTGTGTATGCCACTGTAATTCCTTCGGGTAAGTCAGGAACCGGACCTGAGGAATTTTTCAGTTCCTCTTCTGAAACCTCGGATACCAACTCAATACCTGTAGAGTTAAATTTGATCTTACAACAGTTTTCAAGGAACTTAATAAGCAATAATTACTCAGAATTTGTATAATTATATTCCCTCCCATAAGAGATCTGACACTGCCATTTCAATTTATGAAAGAATTCCTACCCCATTCATTGTCTTCATGTATTATCTCTTCCTCTTCTTGAGCAGCCTCCTCTTTGGGCAGTGCGGCTACCTTTTTCTGTAGAAATCAAACAGTATCAAAGTGTTCTTACTCTCAGGCCTCTGAAGCATTGAGCAAGAATTCAGGCAGGCTTTTTACTTTACCAAAAGCAAGAAAGGACTTCAGAGAGATTTTTTTACTTTTGAAGCATGGTGAATTTTCTACTAACATTTCCACCTTAGAGATACCATAAAAAAAACTTTCAAAAATCCAGAATCCATTTATCTTGTATTCCAAATCTAAATAACTGTTTTAAATTATTGTCCAAATAATATGACCTCTCATACATTCTGATGGATTGATGTATACCTTATATTCTTCCTGCTGCTTCCTGCAATTTCTGTCATCACACTGAGGATTTGGCTTCATGGACATAGTAGGAAAAAAATCCTGCATTGCATTATATCCAAGGTAAAAACTAACAGTACCAAAATTTAACAGAAACCTAGAAAAACAAATCAAAGTACACTTAAATAAATAAGCCATAAAAGTATTAGAAATAATTGAATTTTTAAAAAATGGTATTGAAGTACATAATGATTTTTGTAACAAAACAGCACCTTAAGTACTGATGTCAAATTAAAATGTGAAGAATCCCTGAGATATGGTACTAAATCTAACTACTTTAAAAGTTTTTATACACAACTTACTTTAAAGTTTACAATCTTAAATACATAGCTCAGTGAAATTTTCCAAAAGTCTTCACCCATGTAATCACTACCAGATCAAAAACAGAACATTTCCATGGGCCATAAAGCTCCCTTGTGCTCCCTACCAGTCAAATCTAATTCCTTTTAGAAGCTTGTAAGAGGGGCGCCTGGGTGGCTCAGTTGGTTAAGCGACTGCCTTCGGCTCAGGTCATGATCCTGGAGTCCCAGGGTCGAGTCCCGCATCGGGCTCCCTGCTCGGCAGGGAGCCTGCTTCTCCCTCTGACCCTCCCCCCTCTCATGTGCTCTCTGTCTCTCTCATTCTCTCTGTCTCAAATAAATAAATAAAATCTTTAAAAAAAAAAAAAGAAGCTTATAAGAGGAAAAAAATCACATATAAAATACAAACAAAAGGAAAATATTTGCAATGAATGTTAATATATAACAAGACAAAAAACTGACCAAATGATATGAAGCAGACAATTCACAGAAAAATATAAGTGCTCACCCCTTTCCATAAACAACTGAAAATTAAAATGAGATACCCATTTTTTTCACCCATGATATTAACAAAGATTAAAAAGTCTGATGATACCCAATGTTATCAACCAGTGTGGGTGAACCAGGTACTCCTACACTGTGATAGAAATGTATATTTTTGGAGTAGAAATTTAGTACTGTCTGTTAAATATTGCATAAACTCAGAAATTCCACTTCTAAAAATTCATAAGAATCATGCAAGATGTTGTCTGCAGCATTGTTAAAAAAGGCAAAAAAAAAAATCTAAGTAGTTTTAATGTCCATCAAAAATGGCTAAATAGGACACATCCTTAAGAGAACAGTTTATAACCATAATTTCCGCCCCTCATCCTTTTTGTAGCATACTATAAAACGTTTTGTTTAGATAGGGCCTGCTAAAGTTTGTACGGTTTGTATGGTTGTGAAGTTTTCTTATATGAACTAGCCCTAGACAGTTGCCTTGAGAGTTCTCATGTATGCTTTTTACAGTTTTTTTGCTGGTAGCTGACGGTTCTGATATCAGGGTGCCTCTCTATATCATGCTGCAACTTGTTCTTATTACATTGGACGGTTAGGAAACATAACAAAGCTTACTAAAGTTGTAAAATGAGAAAAAAAAAAATGGCCTGAGATAGAGAACACCTAAAGGGGTTCTGGTTTTAATAAAGTGTGAGTTGGTTCAAAAACCCTTTGACATTAATTTTGGCTGCAAAGAAATCTTTGTTGCTATAGTTTAGATGGTGTGGTTGCTGCATATCTGTTTTTGGATAGCAGAGATAATTATCCTCATTAATGTTTAATTGCATTCATATTTTTAGTAAGAATTAAAGAAGTGTATTTAATGCCCTTTGGTCAAAACTGCAGAGATTTAAATCATTTGGTTAATACTTCATATATAAATACACCAGTACCACTGTACCATTTAACATGAGCTATTCCAAATACAGAGTAACATATGTGTATTAATATGTATGCTTATATTTAAATTAGATATACTAAGAAGTATGCAAATTAAAAGTACATATATATTATACATATTTTAAAAACTTATTTATATTTAAAACTAGATTTTTAAAAAACTGAATACTTAGCTGGTAATTCCAGTATTTGAAATGCTTTATGAAATACATTTTTATCAAAAACAACCAAGACTACTCAGAAAAATTAGCCCTCACTCACTTTAACACATTTTGTACTAAGATCCCAGCAACCACTCCCATAGTGGTAGGAAGACTGGCTGCACAAACACCTTCTCGTTTCAGAGTCTTTTCATCAATATTTGCAGCAACTACAAGTGGTGGAGCACACTATATGAAAAAGAATGAAAGAAAATATATTCAAAACAAAAGGAAAAGAGTATAACATACTCAAAACAGTATTCCATCTCAAAGTTTGTTTTTTCTTTGAATACATTTTCAATACCCCTAGGAACTCTAGTACTTAATAGTAAAAAAAATAAGCCAAAATGAATCACACATACCGCAAAACAAGCAGATTCTCCAGGAATTATGAGCTGTATATGCCCTGAAACTGCATTTTCACTGACCCCAGACTCCATCCACGTTTGCCCAAGTTCATTACAAGCCTTGGTAAAAAACAGGTGAAAACATAAGAAAGAACATAAAAAGAAGTAATTTAGTGTAAGGAGTTTAACTCCTTTAATTTAGAAGGAGTTTAACTAAATGGATTACCAAGGGTTTTTTAAATTTTTCAAAAGAGGAAAGTTATGAATAGTGGAATTCCTTGGCAAATGCCACTCTATTTAAAAAGTAAACTGACAGGGGCGCCTGGGTGCTCAGTCATTAAGCGTCTGCCTTCGGCTCAGGTCATGATCCCAGGGTCCTGGGATCGAGCCCCACATCGGGTTCCCTGCTCCGTGGGAAGCCTGCTTCTCCCTCTCCCACTCCCCCTGCTTGTGTTCCCTCTCTCGCTGTCTCTGTCAAATAAATAAATAAAATCTTTTTTTTAAAAAGTAAACTGACAGCATTTAAGTAAGAAGTCAATAAATATCTATTTAATTAAATTGAATCATGAGGCTTATTGGATTTCCTATTGAAGTAAAAATTCATTTTTCTAAAATAATTTCAGCAACAAAAAACTGCAAAATATCTTCTGAAAAATTGAAAACATAGCAATTCAAAGATTTTTATTTCTGAGAAACCAGGTTTGTAGGCATTTTATACATATTTATATCTTTACTTAAAGTAATAAAAGTTAAAACCAATGCTGACATAGAGTTAAGACATTTTAAGGTAGTCATTTATTTTAAAAACTGTACAACAGAAGTATCTACTATTTTATAGTTTCCTCTATTGGCATAAGAGAGAATAGGATACTGAAACATAAGCCATACCAGCAAGGCTAGACAGATCCCACAGCTATTAGAATAAATTTCAAAAGTAGGGTAAGAAATAATTAAAAATTAACAAAACACATGAGGTCTTAAATGCAGAACTATTCTTAAATGCAGAACTATACAAGAAAACAGATAAATCCATGAGTGTAACATCTTATACAATAGGAATACTTACTGTATTTATTGTCATCCGAGCTTCAAAATTGTCCACACAGCTAAGAACTAGGTCAACAGGTTTTCCCTCTTCTAATCCACCATTACTAGGTAAAGAAAAAAAATTTATTTGGAAAAAAAAAATCAGGGCACAAAATACACTCTAATTAGACTGTAGTTGTTCAGGCACACATTTATTCTTTCAGTAAATGAGTACAATTATGACATAATATTTAATATTAAAGATCTAGTATGTATTAAGTAGCTAATATGAACATCAATGATACTACATTACTTTGCCTAGAAGGCACAAGAAGTATAAAGTTTATTCACAAAAGTTACCATTTCCCTATCAGCTTTCAGACTTTTATTCATGTTTCACTCCAAATGTAAATCTAATAAAAATTGAATATATTCAATATCTCAGTGGTGTTACAAAAGTCTGCAGAAAACCACTTTTACATAGAAATATAATTTAGAACACAGAACTTATAATTGAGGATCCCTTGTTCTATCATTATAATTACAGGGTTTTAGGTTTTTTGGTTTTTTTATTGTTGTTACTACTGTTTTTTGGACAATATTTACTTTTTACTGAGCTCCTAACACCTAGAGATCACACAAAAATTAACTATTTTAAAAACATATCGAATCTACCAACTCAATGAGTTAAACATCAGTAGATTTTATTATTAATAATACTTGTTTAACTGAGCTGGACACCGTGCAAAATATTCATAAATAAAATTTTACCTTATTCTATCCATGAAATGTTGAAAGTTTTCTACTGTGGTTATATTGTAGTTGTGTACTTCAAAAAGAACATCAGGATTAATGTTCCTAAGAGGGAAAAAGGGAATGATTATTAAACTACTGGTAGGAATACTAAGTGAAAGCAGGAAAAAGCTGATAAAGATCATTCAACAAGGTTAGAAAAATGGAATTCAAGCTATTCAAAGAAAATCCGAAGCCCTCTTCTACTTCCTTTGACCCACTTCAAGGACTACATTCAAAGTCTGTTGACTGCAGGATTACACAAATGCTCCTACCATGTATGTTCTCAGAATTAAGCCTTTATCACCTTTGTGAGCTACAGCCTAGCCTGACAAAAGAGCTTCTTTGTTCCTTATTTAATTCAGTGCAAGTATGTTTGAGGCCACAAAGAAACTTCTTTTTTTTTTTTTTTTTTAAGATTTTATTTATTTATTTGAGAGAGAGAATGAGAGCCCGAGAGGGAAGCAGGTCAGAGGGAGAAGCAGATCCCCCGCTGAGCAGGGAGCCCGATGTGGGACTCGATCCCGGGACTCCAGCATCATGACCTGAGCTGAAGGCAGTCGCTTAACCAACTGAGCCACCCAGGCGCCCCGAGGCCACAAAGAAAGTTCTTAGTAAGGGTTGGCAAAGTATGGCCCTTGGGCCAAATCTGACCTACCACCTGTTTTTTTTTTAAAGGTTTTTTTTTAAGATTTTTTATTTATTTGACAGAGAGGGACAGCGAGAACAGGAACACAAGCAGGGGGAGTGGGAGAGGGAGAAGCAGGCCCCCCGCCGAGCAGGGAGCCTGATGCAGGGCTCGATCCCAGGACCCTGGAATCATGACCTGAGCCGAAGGCAGACGCTTAGCGACTGAGCCACCCAGGTGCCCCACCTACCACCTGTTTTTATGAAGTCTGCAAGCTAAGAACGGTTTTTCCTTTTTTTAAATGGTAGCAGAAAAGAAAAGAACAGTATTTCATTAACACACTAAACTTACATGGAATTTAAGCATCAGAGTCCATAAACAAAGTTTTATTGGAGCACTGCCATGCTCATTCATTTTTCTATTGCCTACAGCTGTTCTCGCACTACCGCTACATAGCTGGGCAGTTTCATAGTTGGCCCTCAAAGCCTAAAATATTTACTATCTAGCCCTATACAGAAAAGGGTTGCCAACCCTGTTCCAAGAGGTAAGACAATTTGTATAAAACCTGCATTTTTATGGAGAAAAATTTATACATTAACTTTTAAGATTTTATTTATTTATTTGAGAGAGAGAGAGAGCATGAGAGGGGAGAGGGTCAGAAGGAGAAACAGACTCCCTGCTGAGCAGGGAGCACCATGCGAGACTCAATCCTGGAACTCCAGGATCATGACTGAGCCAAAGGCAGTGGCTTAACCAACTGAGCCACCCAGGTGCCCCAAATTTATGCATTAACTTATACAAAATGCACAAACTAAGTTTCACTAAATATAGTCTTTAATGGTTATTCCATTTACCTCAAAGTATATTCAGCTGCTTGAACTTTACTTAATCCTGCTTGATGAGGCTGGAAGAAAAGTCTATTCATATTGGCCAGTTCCACCTTGTCATAGTCAAAGAGTAGCAACTAAAATGAAAACAGTGGTATTTTAATGAAAAACATACTAAAATATAAACTAAAAATAACAAAGAAAAATCAGTGGACTTCACATTTGATGGGTTTAACAGTTTGACAGTAATAATATTAGCTTATTCTAAAATACTAGGTACCATATATTAACTCATTTAATGCTCATATAGGTATAAATGAGACAACTACGGCACATACCCCAAAGTCACTCAGCTAATATATATGAAAATGGGATTCAAATTCAGGCATTCTCAACCCAGCATCTGCACCTGAACCATAACACTTACTGCCTCTCTAAATGATTCACTGAGAAATCAATGTTTATTCCATTTCATTCTAATCCTTTACTAAAGGCCAAGAACACATTAGATAGATGAAATTTTAAAATAACAAATGTCACAAATTAAAATTATAGTATAACATGACTCCTTTTGTGACTATGACACCATTCTTAACTCATGGCTAAAATGTGCTCACCCCAAACAGAATTACTAACCAGTAAGTTAATTGTTGTTTCCTTCTATATATTTAGGCATAACAGCATTTCTCACACTCACACACTCATACATACACCTTTTTAAAGATCCCATTTCTTATCAGTAAGAAATTATCAGGTTGCACTGAAATATTTCCAAGGTCCCTTCCTTCATCTAAAATTCTGTAACTTTATAACACAATTCTCAGCATCCCAGATTTAAAAAAAAAAAACAAAAATGGGGGGAAAGGCCAGGGCAGGGTGAGCACAGAGGCAAAGGCTACAGCAGTGGTTGAGGGGGGCTGTGGCTTGTGGTGCACCATTCTGTGCACAGCTAAAATTATAAAAAAAAAAGGGGGGGGGGATCTTATTAACAACAACAAAATTAACCCAAACTACAGAACAACACCTAGGTAACCCTTTATATCTTGCTAGAAAATACATCACCCCTGTCTGCCCTCTATGATAATTTTCTGAGTCAAAACAAAATATAGCTTATTTCAGCTCATTAGACAGTATTTATTAGGTCAGGCCAAGTATTAAATTTGAGTCTTCAGCCTCATAGCTGGTTTATAAGTTAAGGACATCTCAAATTTGGGGTTAGGAGATATGAGTTGTAGCTCTGTCACTAATTAGCTCTGATCATGGATAAGTCACTCTCTTTTTAGGCCTGTATCTTCATCTGTAAAATAATGCAGCGAATCTAGATCTGGTGATCCAGGACACCGCAAAAGGGGTAAAAAGTAGGCTGAGTCTCCAATGCTCCACTTCCCTATTTAACCATGAATTAGCTTCTTCTTTATCTGTTTTACATAATGAAAAGTTTTGAAACTTAACCTATGCAGATCCTTAACTTACAAACTTGAATGCACACTGGAATCACTACGAGAGTTTTAAAAAATACTGATGTCTGGGTCCCATCCCCAAAGATTGATTCTATTCCACTCTGGATATCAAAAATTTTTTAACTTCCCAGGTGATTCTAATTACAGCAATATTTGATAACCACCGTTCCAGAGCCCTGCTACTCAAACTGAGGCCTGGGCTAGCAGCATCAGTATCACCAGGAGCTTGTCAGAAATACAGGGGCACTGCCCCAACTTTAATATGCATATGAATCATCTGGAGTTTTGTTAAACAGATTCTTAATTCAGTATGCCTGGGGGGTGGGGCCTGGGAGTATTCATTTCTAACAAGCTCCCAGGTAATGCTGATGCTACTACTTAGGGCATCTGACTGAGTAGCAAGGATCCAGCAGTTCTTAAAAAAATCCCCCCAGAACATCAGAATCACCTGGGGATTTAAGACAAATTCAAATCCTTAGGTCCACTCGAAACCTAAAGAATCAAAACCACCGGGATAGGGCCTGGCCATCTATGTCTCAAGAAGCCTTCCAAGTGATTCTGAAGCACACTCAAACCATGGAGACCCATAATCTCCATGATCTCTACTATCCTAGGTCAATCAGCCATGGTTCTTATGTCAACTATAAGCAATTGTTGGCTGGCTTTTGTAAACTTCCTGAAAGACTTTAACATGTTAATAAACATTTTTAGTATTTCTGTGTTGCCTTTTCTATACTGATAAATGAGTGCCAACTTTGAAACCACTTTCTTTTAAGAATTTGGGGGATGGGGGCGCCTAGGTGGCTCAGTCGATTAAGTGTCCGACTCTTGATTTCAGCTCAGGTCATGATCTCAGGTTCCTGAGATCAAGCCCCACACTGGG
This sequence comes from Mirounga angustirostris, assembly GCF_029215605.1. Classification (NCBI taxonomy): domain Eukaryota; kingdom Metazoa; phylum Chordata; class Mammalia; order Carnivora; family Phocidae; genus Mirounga; species Mirounga angustirostris. The sequence goes on from NW_026991709.1 coordinate 126,885,414, forward strand.
CTCGGTGCTCAGTGCAGAGTCTGCTTGTCTGCCTCCCCGCCCACCCACCCCCTAGCTTGCTTGTGCACGGGCATGCACTCTCTCTCTCAAATAAATAAAATCTTAAAAAAAAAAAAGAATTCGGGGGCATGGGACAGACCAACATATTAAAAAGAGCTGATAAACTTTGTGGGGAAAAATGCTTGCTTTGTCAAATGACAAATAAAAGAGGGGGAAATCAATTGTGGAAAGCTTTGGTATTCCACCACTAGGAATCTAACATCACAGACTTTAGCTTTACAAATCTGAGACTGGTATAAAGTTCTCTCTCCTTTCTACCCACAACCTAAATCAGTTTTAGAAAAAAAGTGAAAAAAAAAAGTACAGATTAAAAAAAAAATCTTAGAGCATTCTCCATTTCAATTTTAAGAGTAAGAAGGGTATTTTCTAACTAGAAGTTTGTATCTCTTAATCCTCTTCACCTATCTCACCCATTTTCCCACCCACCTCTCCTCTGGCAACCACCAGTTTGTTTTCTGTACTTAGCAGTCTGTCTTTCGTTTGTTCATTTGTTTTGTTTTTTAGATCCCACATATAACTGAAATCATGTAGTATTTGTCTTTCTTTTATTTCACTTAGCATAATACCCTCTGGACCATCCATGTTGTCGTAAATGGCAAGATTTTATTTTTTTCTAAGGCTGAGCACAACATAAGGAATATAGTAAACAATATTGCAATAATGTTGTATGGTGACAAGTGGTGATTGTACTTATGAGCACTGAGTAATGTATAGAACTGTTGAATCACTCACTGTGTTGCAAACCCAAAACTAATACTATATGTCAACTACAATAAATTTTTTTAAATATTTCTAAATAATAAAGGGCAACTATTTTTTGAAAAAAAAGGTACATGCTTTCTAGTCCATTTGTATAAAGCATGTTTAAAAAATATTTGTTAGATGCCTGTGTTTCACACACTATCAATTTAACAGCCTTCTCTCCTAAGCTTCTATATCTAAAACATTTAAGCCCAAATTGTAACATATATTATCCCAAACACAAAATTCCTGAACAAAATTTAGATATTCCTTGTTTTATTAGCATTAATATCAGCTTCCATTTGGGTGGGGTTGTGTCTTAACTCCTGTGGGTAGAAAGAACAATATGAATAAAGACACCACAAATCAATAAACCATTAATAATGAGAAAAATTCCTAATTTATACCTGATTTACTCCAGAAGTGAGTAGTTTCCCATTATGACAGGCAAAGAGAAATGTTTTTACCTTACCAATGCCACATCTTGTCAGCATTTCGGCAGTCACACTACCAACTCCACCAACACCTACTATTGCTACAGCAAAGGTTCGAATTTTCTGTGAAACGCAAAATTATATATTTGTTGGTTAACTTTTCATCAAAAATGTCATCAGAAATTATTTTCATTTACTGAAACCATCTTCAAAAACTTGGAAAGGTTTACCATACCTCATAGTCGCTTACAATTCCCATTCGTTTCAATGCCATCAGGCGGCTTAAAACAAAGAAAAAATGTTTTAAAGCTTACAATCTTTTAATTATGATACAGGTAAACACATCATCACAGAAAAACACGAACTCAATCACTATTAATGCTTTAAAAGAAATCTTTCAGTTGGCTTTTACCAGATGAAATTAAGTCACCTGGGCAGCTTTAAAAACACTGAATACCCTTCCAGGTGTAGCCTGCGCAACAAGATTTTTTTTTTTAAATGCTCCTCAGATATTCTAATGGACAGCCACAACTGAAAACCACTGACTTAAATGTTAAGTGTACAGATGAGATAGGTCAAAGTGAAATTTCAACATATTTCTGTGCTTTCTTAGCATATGTAAATATTTCATATTTAACACCCGGATTTAATGTTTAACATAGTTGTCTCCACCCATAATGGATGGTGTCTACTTTTAGTAAGGACCTACTGCACGCCAAGGACTCTTAAGAGAGCTACTTTACCTAGTTACTGTAAAGTTTTTAATATATACATTTAAGCCTATACACATATACATAAAATTCTCATTCATTTACACTTTAAAGAGTCAAATAGTTCCACCAGGCTTGCTAGGAAATTCTGCAGTCTTCTGGCCCCGACCGTCCTTTTCCTCTCCTCATTTTCAACTGTTACTAACAAATCTCTAAATAGCTCGCCAACGTTGTTACCTCTGGATTTTCAGTTTTAGGTATTATCTGAAGATTTCACTGGTACCATTGGTCCCTGCGATACACAAGTATTTCCCATGGTTGCTCAGCTACTAAGAGCTAGGACCTGAATCCAATCGGTCGGGCTCTAGAGTCCTTACTCTTAGAACCACTGCACTATATTCAGCCAGCTGAAAGGACAGGAGCGGGCAGGACTGGTCCAGTCGAACAGCTTTAAAGCAAGCTAATCCTGCTCTCCCCAAGTCCCCAGTTCTGAAGTACTGAGAAGCCTTTATGAAACTCGAAGTTTGATGCTTAGGGGGTTTTACATTTAATGTCATCCTGAAAGTTATTACTATCAGCTTTGTGCAGAACGAGGGAGACGTGGACGGGGCATGAGGGAAACCGGACGCGTATCCTCAGCAGGCCGGGGAGCGGCACCATATGGCTGATTCATTCGGGTTTTGGTGGGTGTGGGTGTGTATTTTTTTAAGAGGAAGACTACCTTTCCACCACTACTAAGACTTGGCCTTGCGCGTCTGGCAGCGGGACCCCAGCACAAGAAGAGGAAGGCGGGGAGGCCGTGTTGAGCTTGACAGGAAGGGAGCGCCTCACTCCTGACCACTCGCAGACCTTGATCTCACCCCCTAGCCCGCCCCCGACCCGCAACGCAGGTCACCTGTAGGGGTTGGAGTCCACCACCTCCGGGCTCATCTTCTCGATGCGGACCCGGCCGCCTCCTCCGTCGCCGCCCCCCACAGCTCGCCGACTTCTCTCCTGTGCCAGTTCCCGCTCCAGCTGCTCCACCCGCTGCTGCAGCCGCTCCACGGACTCGGCCATGGCTGGGACCCCGGCGGCCAACGCTCCCAGCCCCCGCCGCCGCCGCCGCCGCCGCCGCCGCCGCCGCCCGCTGCTAGGCCTGCAGACCCCGCCAGGGGTAGGTGAGGAGGCACGTAGCCGCCGCCGCCGCCGCCGCCCGCTGCTAGGCCTGCAGACCCCGCCAGGGGTAGGTGAGGAGGCACGTAGCCGCCGCCGCCGCCGCCGCCCGCTGCTAGGCCTGCAGACCCCGCCAGGGGTAGGTGAGGAGGCACGTAGCCGCCGCCGCCGCCGCCGCCCGCTGCTAGGCCTGCAGACCCCGCCAGGGGTAGGTGAGGAGGCACGTAGCCGCCGCCCTCCTAGCCCAGAACCCTGGGGAAGTGCTCCCAGCGCCGCACGGACTACACGTTGCGGCCGCTCCCGCCGGCCTCCCAAGGTACCGCTTCCGGTACGTTGCAGTCATCGCTCCCCCTCAGGAAAAGCAGAACAAAACCAAAACGCCCTTCTTGGCTGCCTTCTTCGCCCCGGTCCTAAGAGACAGGCCGCAGCAGGGCCGGGAGTCCTTAGCGTCCAAAGCCCGCGGCCTGCGATATTGCTTTTCCAGCCCGGCGGCTAGAAGAAACACCAGGATCTTTTATTCCTGGGCTCAAGGTCCTGACGGACCCTTTTCTGAACCGGACCCTGTATAGGTCTGACGGCTGCCGGTGCGTTAAATTTGGGGTGCAAGGGGCCTTTTCGTTCTTAATTGCTCGCAGCGACTAACGTGGCTTTGCCTTAAGATTGCGGCCTCCGACTGTGAGACTGAATGAAAATTTTTTAAATGCGAGAACGCGGAGGTCCTCCGGCATATCCCAGTTAGAGCCTCAGTCACCAGATTCAGGGGCAGCGTGATTGGCTGGAGCGGCTGGGTCCTGTTCGCCCCGACGCGTCAGGGCCTCGCCCCCCGGCTGCGGAGTGGTTGTCTCTGCCGCCAGGGGACTCAGCGCCGAAGACCTGTGGAATCTGCGTCTCCGGCTGGCAGCGGCAGCCGCAGCCATGGAGCCCAGTGCTTCCCCTGAGCCCGACTCGGGCGAAGTGTTGCCCCAGCACAAGTTCGACAGCGGGTCCCTAGAGGCCTATCTAAACCAGCACTTGCCCGGCTTCGGGGCCGAGCCCGAGGCCAAGCTGACCGTTACCCAATACAGGTATCGACGCCGGTCTTCAGCAGAAACAAATCTGTGCATTGGGCTTTTCTTTATTTGGCCCTGGGTGGGGTCGCAATCTCCCCCGTCCCAGCTTCTTTTCCTGCAGTGACGCACTCTGCAGCTGGGAGCTGCCGCCAGTGGTCCCCTGCGTTTCATTCTGGGTATTTCCGGTTCGAGGACAATAATGGAAGCACCACAACATTCACGGTTCCAACTATAAGAAGGAATCTTTGTTAAAGGATGCAATTACGTACCTGGAGGATTCACTGAGGCAATTAAGTTTGGAAGCTCTGTGGAATATAAAGAGGTCTTCTTTCAACTTTTGTTCTGTAACCGTTAGATCTTTTTTTCTGAGAAGCAGATGTAATTCCGTTTAATTGGCCCTATTCTCGGAGGTTGAGTTAATGGCACTAGCTGGGGGAATCTGAATTCTAATATTAGATCTTCCACTTAGTAAATCACACCACCACTTTAGGCTTTAGTTCTTTTTGAAGTGAGGGAATGGAACTGGATGACGATCCTGAGAGTATTATTGCCCACCACAAATCTGGCTCTGGTCTGTTTTATAATAGAAAACAAATCTTTAAAAATTTATTAAAAAAATAGTACTTTGGTCTAAACACAGAGCTATAGAAACAATCTTGGTTTTCAGGAAATTCCATCTGCCACTTAATGACTGGGAATTTAAATGTTGCATAAACTTCCTGAGAACTAGTTTCCTAATCTGTAATAAGAACTTGCTCCTTTTGATAATTAATGATGCAGTAATAGGTGAAAGATCTTAAACATTGTTTACAACAACACAAGACTTCTAGAAACCTAAGCTGTTTTTAATTCCACCTGCTTAAGCCTCCACTGTCTATTGGCACATGGTGCCTTTTAATTCTATACCACAAAACTCTGATCAATCTCCTTTACCCCTATTTTTATTTTCACATAAATCAGTAGTCAAGGAATACAAATTCCAGTGATAAATGCCACCGGCCTATAGTACTGTTAACGATATTTCTTTATCCAGCTACATTCAGCTATGTGAGGTCAGGCAAAGAGTTGGTTTTAAACCAGAATGGGGGAAGCCAAGCAAATAACATGGAGAGGGGGCAAGTGTATTAAAGATGCATTCAAGAGGGTAGTTATGTAATTGGCCATCAAAAGTAAGCGAGTTCAGAAAGGATGTGGTGGGGGAAGGGGAGGCTGAGGAATGGTAAACAATGATCAGTGAATGGTAGATCCCAGGATTGAAGGATTGTTGGAATCAATGTACCAGTGGGAGTGAATGGAAAGCTAGATTATGGTCAGAAGTAGAAATGCTTAACAAGGAGGATTATGCAGTGCTTGAGTTGTTAATGTTTAAGATGTGTCCCCTAGAGTGAGTGACTGAAGTACTGTAATGGAAAATATCACTAGAGTAGAAGAATTCAAGGGACTGACAGGCCTGAGTGTTAGAATGAATATCTGAGTGGATTTTGAAATAATGAAGATAGGAGTAGTGTAAATAAGAGCAATAGTGAGTCAATAGGCAATGGGGAGAGTGATTGCAACAGAGAGAGTAGTTGATTTCAACAAGAAAGGGTGGAGTGTGGTAGTCTCATAACATGAATTCAAAGCTGGGTAACAGGTTTAGGCAGGAGGGAAGGCAACGAGTTTGCAAGTGGCAATGAGTATCAGGAGGGACATAGACTCCATCTCCAGGCCCACTAGATGAGTGATGTGAGGGGAAAAAATCTACCACTGTAGAGGCCTACAAGGGAAACAGGGTCCTCATGGAACACTCAAGTTTTAGTTAGAGCAAGGAGATGAAGGGTCCATCCAGAGAAGAGAGTGAAGCTGTATGTGAATATGCTGAAAGACAAAAAGTTCCAGGGATACAGAGGAAAGATATCTCCATCTCTTTCTGCTAATGTTAAATTCTTCCTTCTCAGTAATCTGATTCTTCGCCAGCCATTTGATGATTCCAGTGTACCTGCCAAGAATCTTCTGTTTGGCGTCATCTTTATTTCTGCTTTGATGTGTCTCATCTTCCACCATGGCCCTACTGTTGAATACTTAGGATCAGAGCATGTATGTAGGGGATATTTCACCTCTCTGCTTCTCATCTCCAGCTTTGTACTTTTAAACCTCTTGGACCATGTACTCAATGTTTTCCATGCTCAAACACCATGACATTGGACTTTTAATCTTCTCTTTTCTTGATCTCTTCTTATCTAGAGCAAATACATTTGAAATACTGTTATCATCAATATCAAATGTTACTTCAGTTTGTACAAATCTAAAGGATACAGGAAGGATATCTGTGAGTTCAAACTTGCCAAACTGGTTGTGATCTTTCATCATTGCTCACTCAATTTCATAGAGTAGATAGTGAAGTTCTAAATTCACTTGGAATGAACTGTGTGTTGCACTTAACCAGAATAGTCACGACTTCACCAGTGGTTTCAATACCAAAGTAGTGATTTCAGTATTACTAGGAAAAGGGATGATATCAGAGAGCAGTGAATCCTGAATATTTTCAGATTTATCTCCAGACAAGGGACAAGATGGCTGCCTACATAGCTACAAACATAAGTAACACCCTTATCAGGATTGATGCTTTTTTCCAATTTTTTCTGTTGGAAAAAAAAAAAAATCCTGTAGGAATTTCTAAGTTTCTGAAGCTTGGAAATGCAGCTAAAACCACCCACCAGGATGACCTCACAGGCCTGAGACTTCTCTAGCAAGATGTGAAGAAAGGGTTAAAAAACCTTTTCTTCTCTATGGACAAATTAAGTTAACTTTCTAGCTCAGTTACTGTGGTAACTTGGTAAAGGTGGCATGTCAGCCTTGTGTCTAGGCAACATTACTTCTGGTGTAAATAATACTTAATTGATAAACTGTATCTGAACTGGTAGGCCTGGAAATAAACTGTAAGTATCTGGTGGGATACTTTGGGCTTCCCTAAGTGTAGCAAGTTCTTGCAACTGCTCATGTCCCTTGTTGGGGTGCTGGTTGCCGTGTCCAAAGGATTGTTACTAGAGGCAATGGCTCCTGTGGAACACGAGGCTTCTAAGCACAGTTGGCACCCATCCTCACCTATGTGGTCTCATTTCTTAGAACCTGCGCTGTCAACAAAGGGCCACAGGGGCCACAGAGTAGATGCCAGAATCCTGCATGGATTCCTGGAATGCTTCCATTATAGAAGCTCATCTGATGCTGCCCTGCTGGAATACTGTATTTCCTGACTTCATATGCTTCCAAGTGAACCAATGCAGAGGGTAGCCTGTTAGGGTTTTGTGAGATTGATTGTCTAATCAAAGTCTTCTCCAACCAAGTGAGTTTCCCTAACTGCACACTTAAATGCCAAGATTCCATCTTTGTTAATTAAGGTTTGACAAATCAAAGGTGCCACCTCTTTGGTTATAGATCAACGTATTTCTTTAAGCACCATGTTTCTTGTCTACGTCCTAAACAATAATTATGGCTATTGGCTTATTGATGATTCTTATGGTATTGATACCCTCAGTGGTTTCTAGACTACATGGCAGCCTGATGCTTAAGAGTGGTTAAATTTAGCCATTACTCTGTTCAGTGTTGGTGATGATCTTCCCAAGGTGGGCTTCTGCATTTGGGCGGGGGGGACGGGTGGTCTTTGTTAGAACCATGGTAGATAGGGAGCCTGGGTGGCTCAGATGGTTAAGCGTCTGCCTTCGGCTCAGGTCATGATCCCAGGGTCCTGGGATCGAGTCCCACATCGGGCTCCCTGCTCCTTGGGAGCCTGCTTCTCCCTCTGCCTCTCTCTCTCTCTCTCTCTGTCTCCCATGAATAAATAAATAAAATCTTTTTAAAAAAAAAGAACCATGGTAGATATATATACAGGGGAGAAGCTTTTCGTTTGGTGAGATTTTTTTTAAAACAGAAATACATACTTTTTAAAAAAAATTTTATTGTTATGTTAATCACCATACATCACATCATTAGTTTTTGATGTAGTGTTCCATGATTCATTGTTTGTGTATAACACCCAGTGCTCCATGCAGAGCGTGCCCTCTTTAATACCCATCACCAGGCTGACCCATCCTCCCACCCCCCTCCCCTCTAGAACCCTCAGTTTGTTTTTCAGAGTCCATCGTCTCTCATGGTTCGTCTACCCCTCCGATTTCCCCCCCTTTATTCTTCCCCTCCTGTTATCTTCTTTTTTTTTTTTTTTTAGCATATATTGCATTATTTGTTTCAGAGGTACAGATCTGTGATTTAACAGTCTTGCACAATTCACAGCACTCACCATAGCACATACCCTCCCCAATGTCTATCACCCAGCCACCCCATCCCTCCCACCACTCCAGCAACCCTCAGTTTGTTTCCTGAGATTAAGAATTCCTCATATTAGTGAGGTCATATGATACATGTCTTTCTCTTTTTTTTTAGAGAGAAAGGGGGGCAAACCAAGAAACAGACTCTTTTTTTTTTTTTTTAAGATTTTATTTATTTATTTGAGAGAGAGAGAGTGAGAGAGAGCATGAGAGGGGAGAGGGTCAGAGAGAGAAGCAGACTCCCCACCAAGTGGGGAGCCCGATGTGGGACTCGATCCTGGGACTCCAGGATCATGACCTGAGCCGAAGGCAGTCGCTTAACCAATTGAGCCACACAGGCGCCCCGATACATGTCTTTCTCTGATTGACTTATTTCACTCAGCATAATACCCTCCAGTTCCATCCACGTCGTTGCAAATGGCAAGATTTCATTCCTTTTGATGGCTGCATAATATTCCATTGTATATATATACCACTTCTTCTTTATCCATTCATCTGTTGATGGACATCTTGGCTCTTTCCACAGTTTGGCTATTGTGGACATTGCTGCTATAAACATTGGGGTGCACGTACCCCTTTGGATCCCTACATTTATATCTTTGGGGTAAATACCCAGTAGTACAATTGCTGGATCGTATGGTAGCTCTACTTTCAACTTTTTGAAGAACCCCCATACTGTTTTCCAGAGTGGTTGCACCAGCTTGCATTCCCACCAACAGTGTAGGAGGGTTCCCCTCTCTCCACATCCCTGCCAACATCTGTTGTTTCCTGACTTGTTGATTTTAGCCATTCTGACTGGTGTGAGGTATCTCATTGAGGTTTTGATTTGGAAGAAATACATACTTTTTAAATTTATTTTTCTATTGAAGTATCGTGACATTGGGATTTTTTGAGATAAAATTTATCTTACATAAAATTTAAAATTTGAATTATTTTAAAGTGCACAGTTTGGGGGGCCCAGGTAGCTCAGTTGGTTAAGCATCTGCCTTTGTCTCAGGTCATGATCCTGGGGGGTCCTGGGATCAAGCCCCACGGTGGACTCTGTTCAGCAGGGAGCCTGCTTCTCCCTCTCCCTCTGCCTGCCGCTCCACCTGCTTGTGCTGTCTCTCTCTCTCTCTCTCTCAAATGAATAAATAAAAATCTTTAATAAAAAAATAAAAATTAAAGTGTACAGTTTAGTGGATTTTAGTATGTTCACAGTGTTGTGCAAGAAGCAGCACTAATTCCAGAACATTTCTATCACTCCCCCCCAAAAACCCTTACCTCCCAATTGTCCCCTCCTCCCATCCCTTAGCAGCCACTAATCCTTTCTGTCACTATGGATTTACATTCTCTGAACATTTCAGAGAAGTGTAATCATATAATACGTGACCTTTTGTGACTGGCCTTTTTCACTCAACATCAGGGTTTCAAAGTCCATCCATGTTGCAGCACATATCAGGGATTGATTCTTTTCATTATTTAGTTAAGTCCTCCTTTCATGCTGTTGGGAGTCTTCAAAAGCTGGGTAATTCTTAAATTGGCCATATTGTAAATGAAGGTGTAAACTGAGTAGTTTTGGTATCTAGAGTGTAGTTTCAGTTCATGTGAGAATTTCTGCTCACCTGGCAGGGAGAGCCAGTGCCCTGGTATCTGTGCATTACCTGGGGCAATGTACTTCCCTGGCCCAGGTGTCCACCCTGGGACCTTGCTTACCACAATTCCCCTTGTGGAGAGCTGTACTTGGGTACTAGCCTCGGTGAAGCATTTGAGGAATATATCTCCAACAGCAGATGAAGGGACACCAACCCAGTTATTCCAGCATCCTTTAATTAATTTTCTGACTGATACAACCTCTTCTCCCAGCCTTTTTTTCCCTTAGATTTAGACAGTGTTCTGGGGATACTTCTGATAACACTCATGATTTGCAGGCAGGGAGTGAGGTCATCTCTTCTACCTATGTGGGTTATAGATTGTCCACCTGCCACTGTGTTATCATCTGCTTTATATCATCTAAAACTAATGTTTTGAGCTGCTGGTAGCACCCCTCTTGGTTTCCCAGCACTGAAATTGATTTATTTTTATTTTGTGTTTCTTTTGACATTTTGGTAGGATTTGGGGAAGAAGGAAAATATCCTTGTAATTGACCTTTTCTCTACCCTTATCTAGATCAGGACAGTCCAATCCAACCTTTTATCTTCGGAAGGGCTTTCAAGCATATGTACTCAGAAAAAAACCACCTGGTTCACTTCTTCCTAAAGCACATCAGGTATGGTATACAAACGCAATAATACTTTGTTGACAAATAAATGCTTTTTATATACAGAAAAATAATTTAAATTGCTTTTAAAAGTCATCTCATGATTATTAAATAATAATGTATTTTATTTCTTAGATAAAAATTTCACTTGAATTGTATCCCTTGTTTTTAAAAAGGACTTGAGGTTAAAATCTGAGGCTGTCTTTAGTTCATTAATCTTTTTTTTTTTAAAGATTTTATTTTTTTTAAATTTTTTTATTTGACAGAGAGAGACATAGCAAGAGAGGAAACACAAGCAGGGTGAGTGGGAGAGAGAGAAGCAGGCCTCCGGCGGAGCAGGGAACCTGATGCGGGGCTCGATCCCAGGACCCTGGGATCATGACCTGAGCAGAAGCAGATGTTTAACAACTGAGCTACTCAGGCGCCCGTAGCTCATTAATCTTGAGCAATAACCAGTCTTCATGTGGATTTGATTCTTTCCTTACAATTGGCTAGATATGCAGTCATATAGTGAATATTTTCAGTGCTGCTCATTTATAGATGTTTGTACTTTGGTTACATATTTTAATTGTGTTTTAAAAATTATATCTTATAAAAAAATTATATCTTATAACAATATCTACTCACTGAAGTATCTTTTTTTCACTGAATTATCTTAATATATTTGCTCTGACAAACCCACTGATCTTTTGCTAATAAGAAATATTTGAATAATCATTTTATAGTATTCTCTAAATATTAGGCTTTGTGAGAATTTAAAAAGATTTGTTAAAAATTGACTCTGTTTTCAGGAAATAGCTATTATCTGTAGAATTTTAGAGATGAAAACAGGAGAGAACAGAAATCAAAGTGCTAGAGAACAGTAAAAGCACTGTGCGTATTTAGGGTATTGTAACCATGTATAATAGGTATTTCCCAGGCCCAGCTGCCTGTGTTAGGGCCACTGAAGGATAGGCTTAAGATTACAGTAATGGAAAAATGCAGATTCTGGCTTTCTTGGTTCCATATCCAAGAAATATGAAGTAACTTGGATGCTTAAGATTTAAAAAGTTGGGTAACTTTTATTAAGTGTCAACATGGTAAGGCTGAAGGAGGATACCCACTTATGCCCAGAAATTTATGCCCCAATAAACAACTCTCTTTGTCTCTCTTCTTGATAACTTTCTACCAGAAGACATCAGAAAATAACGTAATGCTCTCAGCCCAAGGATCTGGCTTAGTTGGTTTCAACTCCCTTCATTTTCTTCTAAGTCTGCGCTGAAAAAAGCAATGTTCTCTCCCTAACCCCTTTGTCCTTACCCCACCCACCCCAACCCCAGCATCAGGGTGATTACAGACGCTTCTTTCATAACCTTTGGTTCCACTGGCTTCTCTCACCTTGGTCATGGGTTTAGTCATGTCCCTGCTCTAGTTAATCTTTATTAACTGCTGCTTTATCCCTGCTGTCAGCTGTCAAAGTGAGCTGCATGGTTTCTCCTCTTTAGAAGTGATCAGTCACAGGGCTCCTGGAGTCAGCATCACAGCTCTGCTATAAGGTGTGTCCTCAGGTCCTGAGTGATAGGCCCATATATCTGTCCTGGTTGAGGAGGCCCTTTTATCTTATTTGGGTTCCTGCTTCAGTACTAGCTTGCATCTCATTGCCTCCTTTCCCCATGGTTATCCTGAGCTCCATGGTAGCCTTGGGTACCCGGAAGGATTCCCCTACCCCTGCTTTAGAAACAAGTACCTCTTTTGATCTCCAGAAGGAGATAGTGGTTTTTCCCTTCTACCAGCACTTACTGCTCTCGCCCAGCACCCTGTAGCTGACTGTGCCCAGAGCAGTAGAATAGAGACTTGCCTGAGTCCCCTTGGGAGATATGAGAAAGAAAGAGTGAGCAAGAGTAAGCCAAAGAGCAAGCAGGGAACTGCTGAGAACAAAGATGTTTTTATGATAATCTGAAATATTGTGGTCGAGAACTGTTGCCTTCATATTAACAGAGCCAAGATTAAGTCCCATGCATGTGCCTATCCTTTAGCCTAATTATCAGGGGGTTTTTAGTGCTGGCTAATTATAATTGTAATAATTGCACTAAGACTACTTTTAAGGAAATTATTATCCTCTAGGTCATTTGTTGATACTGTTTCAAAATTGATTTCTAGCCTTAATGTAAGCTCACAAATAGTTATTGTATGTCTGTGTTTCTGGGGCACCTGGCTGGCTCAGTTGGAAGAGCACACAACTGTTGATCTTGGGGTCATGAGTTTGAGCACCACGTTGGGTACAGAGATTACTAAAAAAAAAATAACTAAATTTTAAAAAAACTTAAAAATTTCTGTTTCTGATTTTTAATAATCTATCATCCTCTTTAGATTGATAGAGAATTTAAAGTCCAGAAAGCTTTGTTTTCAGTTGGATTCCCCGTTCCCAAGCCTTTATTGTACTGCAGTGATCCTTCTGTCATTGGAACAGAATTTTACTTGATGGACCATGTGCAGGTAAATTAACACTTAATCTCACTTTATTGTTACTTTTATTTTTAATTATGAAATTAGATGTTAATAAATGATAGTTTATTAATTAGCCTTTAGGTAATTAGTTGCAAGGGCTTAAACTTTTAATTTGAGCACAGGCAATGTGGGAGGGATGAAATAGACTAGGAACAAATTTAGTAACTAGGGCCCTTTAGCTTATTCTTAAATTTTCCTCTAGGTGGCAATAAAGAGCTATATGTAATGGCAATAACCAAACACTCCAGATGGTAGGGGGGAAGAAAATGACTCCAAACAGAAAATCAATCCATTAAGAACAATAAATTCAAAGTGTTTAAAAAAAATTTTTTTTTTTGCAAAATGTAACTTGAGAGTAGTTTTTGTCCTTTATGTTCAACTTGGAATGTCCTTGTATTTTTCCTTTGGCACATATACTCTATTGAACACGTTTCTCAAAAGAATGTTTTTCTAGCATATTCTACAAAGAATTGTTTTTGGTTGTAAACTATTATCCTGATTTTTTTTTTTGGAGGCAATGGGGGATTATGACAGCAAATAATTGGTATGAAAACGTTTATTTTGTTTTAAATTATTTGTTGTAATTGTTTCCGTAGGGTCGAATCTTTCGTGATTTCACAATTCCTGGAGTTACCCCAGCAGAATGCTCAGCCATGTATGTGGCCATGATAGAAACCTTGGCTCGCTTACATTCCTTGAATGTACAGTCATTGCAGCTGGAAGGTTATGGTCGAGGTGCTGGCTATTGCAAAAGACAGGTAATACATCCACATAAAGAGCTCCTTTTCTCAAGTTCTTGGAAATAATATATGTTATTAGTCAAAATAAAAACCTATTTTATACTTTCCTGAAACTTGGGTATAACTTTTAATATCAGCCTTTATATTGGCTTGTTGTTAGCATAAACTAATTTTATATGTTTAGATCAGATTTTTTTAGCCTAAGCTTCTATAACTAACAACATGTACATGCATGCAAATTTAAAGCTTTTCAGCCTCTTCATTTAATTTATCAATATATTTTCTATACAGTTTCCCTTTTTAAGTTAACATATCTATTAAGCACAACTATGTGTTTAATACTTGCTGAGTACTGTGTTAAATGTCAAGAAAATAAAAGTAACTTCTTTCCCTAGAGGAACTTTTGGTCATTTTTTGAGAGACCTATACATGAATCTCATTTACATGAAACTTGAAAATAGAATAAAGGAGTATTTAATCTAGTAGTAAATGGTTCAGTACTCATGATGAGAGCTATTCCATTCAGAGGGTGGATGTCAGTGTGCCTTTGCTTAGGTGGGAGAAGCTTTGTGGGAGAGATATGTCTTGCATTGTATATATAAGGAAAGAGAAAATCAAGAGTGATAGGGAAGACATGGTGAACATTTCAAAGGGACAGCTAGACCAGATATGTACGGGACTATTTCCTTGTTTGTATGTCTTTTTGAGGGGGCTGACTGAAGAGAGAAGGGAACCAAGATTTAGAGAGTACTTACTATATGCCAGGTCCCATGGTAGGTGAGTTGCTGACCTACTCTTTTTAAATCTTTGTAGCAACCCTAAGACATAAATATTATTACCCCCATTTTGTAGATGAGGAATCTAAGGCTAATGGATATCAAATAATACACAAATAAGTGGCTTAGACATAATTTATACCCAGGTCTGTATGATTCCAAAGATGAAGGTCTTTACTGCACTAAGCTGAACAGAATACCTTGGGGAATGTGGAGAGAACTATAAGCTGATAAATAATATGATCTCAATTGATGGAGGACTTTGAGAAGAGTTTGAGTTGTTTCATTTGATTCTAAGAATAATAAAAAGTCTTTGCATTTCTTATACCTGAAATATATTTAGAAGATTCTGTGGGTAATAAGAAAAGTTATTGAAATGAAAAGTAAAAATATCTCTTCTTCTAGCCCTTTTTCAGTGATTACTTGTTTCTTGTGACCCTTCCAGAAATCTCCTGTTCTTACTTATTTGTGTGTATGTGTTTGTGTACATTCTTTTTTTCTTCCACAAAATAATTGCAGAAAAAAGACTAGAACCCACATTTCTTGATTCCTATGCCAGTATTTTTTTTTTCCTGATAAAAATCTAGGTTAGCAAAATGAACTAGATGGAAGAGAGATTTAAATGTTTAAGGCTTTTTAAAAAAAATGTTTTAGGCTCATGTGAATGTCACTTATAGGCATTTGTCTTGAGCATTTAGGAATAAGACCAATTTTGATATAATCGAATTTTGTCTTAATTTTAGAATTGTTGGATCTTACTTCCACTTTGAGCTCTGTAATTTTTATTTGTATATCTTTAGGTATCAACCTGGACAGAGCAATATCAAGCTGTAGCTCATCAGGACATCCCTGCCATGAAACAGCTATCTGACTGGCTAATGAAAAACTTGCCAGATAATGACAATGAAGAAAATTTGATTCATGGAGATTACAAACTAGATAACATAGTTTTCCACCCTACAGAGGTACTGTAAGCCATATTTATAATAAACTAAGTAGGTCTTAGCAATTCTGATTTGGGACACAAGTACCAGGTAGATGTTCCCCTCAGGGTTCTGAAGGAGCCCAACCCAGCCTCATGCTTCCCCTACCTTTGGGACTGTGTTCACCACTCAAAACATTTAGGAATGAGTCCTGCAGATTTTCGGGCATAGGTAGCTGCCTACCTTTAAGGCCAAGTCTAACCCTTAGGATATCTGATTTACTACTTAAATAGGATTTGGGAATTTATATGCATGTCACTGTTTTCTTCAGAAAAGTTTTTCATCTACAAAAAATATTTAGCTTATCCAGGTTCTTGCTCTTTTGGTTCATTTCCAGTTCCTTTTCTTATCTCATGAAGAATTTTTAATTTGATTAATTATAAGCTCAGAGGGGCGCCTGGGTGGCTCAGTCGGTTAAACGTCTGCCTTCAGTTCAGGTCATGATCCCATGGTCCTGGGATCGAGCCCTGCATCAGGCTCCCTACTCATCCGGGAGCCTGCTTCTCCTTCTCCCTCTGCCTGCCACTCCCCCTGCTTGTGCTCCCTCTGTCAAATAAATAAATAAAATCTTTAAATATATATGTATATGTATAAGCTCAGGGAGGATGGAATTCCAAAAACCTCTTTTGAGGTTTTGAAAGAACTGTGTGAGATTAATGTGAACTTGCTCTGTGGAAATATACACAGTGTAATCTTTATAAAGGGTACAAACAATTCAGAACTATAACCCTCCTCCATGGAACACAGACAGTGAGGCCTGGGATTGGAGGAGTATGGTGGGAATGAGGAAACCACTTCAGTTCACCTCATTACCTGTATGCCGTTCGACAAGACACTTGGCCTTTAGTGTTCTGACATTAACATGAAAGATTATAGTTCCCTGAATCCTACTTCTTAAAAGAGGTTTTTCTGGATTCATTAATTTTCTCAGAATGCTAAGATGTATTAGGGCAAGAAGAGCTGCTCTGAATTCATGTGCCAAGCTTCTGGGTTTCATGTTCTTTCCCTATAGGAAGAAGACAGGAGAAAAATAGCATTATAAATTACATTACTGTCATAATTAAAGTAGTATTATATCAAATCAAAGTTCAAATATAACGTAAAGATATGAGCACATTCACCAGCAGGACAGAAAACTTTTTATAGGAAAGTCAATATGGATAATAAAATTATGTATATGTAATTATATATGTGTATGGGTAAACTTTTGTTAATGGCACTGATGAATTCTGAAATAACTTTATTAAATATGGATTAGGAAGATTAAAGAATGCTAACTAATAACCTGGAAAAACTGTAAAAGTTTATACCTTAAAACCTAGCAGTATTAGGCCTGTATTTGATCTGTATCATTTGAGTCATTCATATTTTAGGAGCCTATCTTTGAATAAGTCAGAGTCTTCTATGTGTTCTATGTACTTTTCTACTCATTTCTTAAACAAGAAAGGAAAAATTCAGACCTAGATCTCTTGAATTTTGTGTCATCAACCAAGATGTTTAAATTTAGGATTAGTCATAATATGTTGAAAGTAATGGTGTAACACTAAGTACCATATAGTTATTCCCTTTTAATTTTTTAATTTCATATTAGAAAACCATTTCTTATAGGAATAAAGTTGTCAAACAGGTGTCATCTTCCTTTAGAAAAGCAGAATATTTATAGTTGGAAGAGTCATTTTTTAAAAAAGAAACAACTGGTAGAGGCAGAGCATGAAGCTATTTAGCTGCAGTACTGATTTGTGACATATAGCATTTTCTTTTAATGTATTAGGGTTATATGGTATCAAGTAAAATGTCTTCTACTTTCTACCCAATAAACCCATAATTAATAGTTAAATTTAATCAATTTCTGCCTCCTATAAATATTGTAGCTAATTTTTTATAGAAGTAACATATGATTGGCAGAGTACAAATCAACTAGCATTTATTCATTACCAACTATTTGCTCTGAAAGATAGGGTTGGAAAGGAAGTACAGCTCTTAATGAGCTCAAAATACAAATGGAGAGAAAAAAATAATTAGCTAAGAGCAGAAAACAATATATACCCAAGTGCTAAAGTGTGTCATACAAAGTGAACTACGAGAACGGTCAGAAGGAAGGATACACTGTGGACTGGCATTGAAAGCTGTGAAATGTTAAAATTTAATTTTAGTTAATAATTTATCTTTTCCACCTCATTTTTAATTTTTTTTACTTATTTTTTAAATGCCCCCTTTATTTATTTTCTTAAGTAAACTCTACCCCCAATGTGGGGCTCAAACTCATAACCCCAAGATCAAGAGTCACATGCTCTTCCAACTGAGCCAGCCAGGCGCCTCCCACCTCATTTTTTATTTTTTATTATTTTTTATTTTTTTATTTTTTTAAAGATTTTATTTATTTATTTGAGAGAGAGAATGAGATAGAGAGAGCATGAGAGGGGGGAGGGTCAGAGGGAGAAGCAGACTCCCTGCTGAGCAGGGAGCCCAATGCAATTTTTTAGATTTCATAAGTAAATGGGAAAATTAGAGAACATTTCTTTTTTGTGTGAGAGAAAATTAGAATGTTTCTTTTTTTGTTATTTTCTATCTTCTTGAAAATAGCAGTTATGACAGGTGTGAGATGATATCTCATTGTGGTTTTGATTTGTATTTCCTTGATGATGAGTGATATTGAGCATTTTTTTCATGTGACTGTTGGCCATCTGTATGTCTTCTTTGGAAAAATTTCTATTTAGAACTTCTACCTATTTTTTCAATTGGATTGTTACTTTGTTACTGAGTTATAGGACTTCTTTATCTATTTTGACTATTAACCCTTTATTTGATATATAATTTGCCAATACCTTGTCCCATTCAGGAGGTTGCCTTTTTATTTTATTGATGGTTTCCTTTGCTGTGCAGAAGGTTTTAAGTTTGATGTAGTCCCATTTGTTTATATTTGCTTTTGTTGCCATTGCCTTGGGAATCAGTTACAAAAAAAAATACTGCAAAGAGCAGTGTCAAGGAGCCTACTGCCTATGTTTTCTTCTAGGAATTTTGTGGTTTCTGGTCTTGTATTCAAGTCTTTAATCCAGTTTGAGTTAATTTATGTATGGTGTAAGATAGTGGTATGTTTTCATTCTTTTGCTTGTGGCTGTCCAGTTTTTCCAATACCATTTATTAAAGAGACTTTTTCCCCATTATATATTTTTGCCTCCTTTGTCATAAATAATCAGCTATATACATGTGGGTATTTTTCCCTTGGCTCTTTATTCTGTTCCATTTATCTTTATGTCTGTTTTTGTGCCAATACTGTTTTCATTATTATAGCATGATATAATTTGAAATCAGGAAGTATGATGCTTCCAGCTTACTCTTTCTCAAGATTACTTTGGCTCTTTGGGATCTTATGCGGTTCCATACAAATTTTAGGATTCTGTGCTCTATTTCTGTGAAAAATGCCATTGGAATTTTTATAGGAATTGCATTGAATCTATAGATTGCTTTGGATAATATCGATATTTTGACAATATTAATTCTTCAAATCCATGAGCATGGAATATCTTTCCATTTGTTCGTGTGTTCTTCAGTTTATTTCATCGGTGTCTTATAGTTTTCATTGTACAGATCTTTTACCTGCTTGGTGAAATTTATTCCTAGGTATTTTATTCTTTTTGGTGCAGTTGTAAATGGAATTTTCTAAATTTCTCTTTCTGATAGTTTATTGTTACAGTATAAAAACATAATATTGTTGTATGTTGATTTTGTATCCTGCAACTTTGCTGAATTTGTTTATTCTAATAGCTTTTTAGTGAAGTCTTATAGCATTTTCTATATAAAAATCATGTTATCCGCAAATAATGACAGTTTCACTTCTTCCTTTCTAATTTAGATGCTTTTTAATTTCTTTTTCTTGCCAAATTGCTCTGGACTTCCAATACTATGTTGAATAAAAGTGGCAAGAGTGGGGATCCTTATCTTGTTCCTAATTGTTAAAGGAAAAGTTTTCAGCTTTTTACCATTGAGTATGTTTGCTGTGGGCTTGTTATATATGGGCCTTTATTACATTGAGGTGCATTCACTATAACAACTTTGTTGAGAGTTTTATTATGAATAGATGTTCAATTTTGTGAAATGTTTTTTCTGCATCTACTTAGATGATCAAATGATCATTTTCTCAATGTGGTATATAACATTGATTTATTTGCAGATGTTAAACCATCCTTGCATCCCTGAAATAAATCCCACTTGATCATAGTGTATGACCTTTTTGATGTATTGTTGAATTTAGTTTACTAATATTTTATTAAGGATTTTTGCATCTGTGTTCATCAGGGATATTGGCCTGTAATTTTCCTTTTTGTGTGTGTGGTGTCTTGTCTGTTCTTGGTACCAAGGTAATGCTGGCTTTATAAAATGAGTTTGGGGGCCACCTGGCTGGCTTAGTTGGAGGAGTATAAGACTCTTGATCTCAGGATCATGAGTTTGAGCCCCACGTTGGGTATACAGATAACTTAAATTTAAAAAAAAATAATAATAATAAATAAATAAATAGGGTTTGGAAGTATTCCTTCCTTTTCAGTTTTTTGGAAGAGTTTGAGAAGGATAGATATTAAATCTTATTTGAATATTTGATAGAATTCACCAGTGAAGCTGTCTGGTCCTGGACTCCTGCATCTGCAACTCTGTTTCCTTCCCTAATTTTCGGTCATTATTTCTTCAAATAAGTTTTCTGTTTCTTTTTCTCTCTTTTCTCCTTGTGGGACCCCTATAATACAAATATCATTTCACTTGATGTTGTTTCATAGGTCCCTTAAGCTATCTTCACTTTTTAAATTTTTTTTTTCTATTTCGTTTTGGTGAGTTTCACTCCCCCATCTTCTAGGTACTGATCTGTTCTTCTGCTTCATCTAGTTTGTTGTTGAACCCCTCTTGTGCATTTTTTCAGTTCATTTATTGCATTCTTCAGCTTTGTGACTTCTGTTCAGTATTTCCTTATATTTCTATCTTTGTTGAAGTTCTTGCTGTGTTCATCCATTCTTCTTAGATCAGTGAGCATCTTTATGACCATTACTTTTAACTCTATCAGGTAAATTACTTAACTGCATTTCATTATGGTTTTTTTCTGGGGTTTTATCTTGTTTTCTTGTTTGGAACATATTCCTTTTTCCTTATTTTGCTTGATTCTCTTTGTTTCTTCTTCTTTTAAAGATTTGTTTATTTATTTGAGGGGGGGAGGGGCAGAGGGAGAGAGAGAATCTCAAGCAGACTCCCAACTGAGCATGGAGCCCGACACAGGGCTCGATTTCACAACCCAGAGATCATGACCTGAGCCAAAATCAAGAGTTGGACGCTTAACTGACTGAGCCACCCAGGTGCCACTGTCTTTGTTTCTATGTATTAAGCACAACTCCTATCTCTCCCAGCCTTAAAGGAATGGTCACAGGAACATGAAATGTGTTTCACTCTGCTGTCTGTGCAGTGTCCTGGGGGTGATAACCTGCCAAGGACTGCCTCTCTGATTGTTTCAGCCCCATGGAGCCCAGAAATGCAATCCCCCTGGCCACCAGAGACAACAGTCAAGGGGTGTCCCTTGTGTGAACAGCTTTGGTGGGGCCATAAAGGAGGGATGGGCCAAAATGATACCATCCCCTGGATTTACTGGGATGAGGCCTCAAGGGAGCACACTTGCTGAGTTCAGTGAGGCAGGGCCATGTGGTAGCACAGGGTCAGACCATGCCTGTATGCTGGGTTTAGTAGTGTGGTGCCACAGGGCAGGCAGGACTAGCAAGATACAGGGAGAGTGCAAAAATGACACCTGCCAGCATCTGCATCCCCAGAGAGAGTTCAAATAGATCCTGGCCACTCCAGCAGATGCTTTAAGATTGGCCAATGAATCTCCTTCATATAAGGTCTAAGTTCTTTTCAACTTGCTGCTTTTGATGGGTCCCAAGATGGGTAAATCTATACATGAGCCCTTTAAGAGTGGAGTCGCAGTTTCCTGGAGCCTTTTGGTTCTCCTGGATGTGAATCCTATTGGTTTTCAAAGCCAGACATTTTAGGGTCTCATCTCTCTGGTGCAGATCCCAAGGATGGGAGTACCTGAAGTGGGACTTAATCCCCTTGCTCCTCGGGGATATAGTCCATATTTATGAGATCCCTCCTGCTTATGGGTTGCCACACTGGAGGGTAGGATTTTTGGTGAGACTACATCTCTACCTCTCCTACCCATCTTGATGTAGCCTTTTTTTATTTTTAAGTAATCTCCACACCCAACATGGGGCTTGAACTCACAACCCCAAGATCACGAGTCACATGGTCTACTGACTGAGCCAGGTAGGTGTCCTTGATATAGCCTTTCTATCTTTTATTGTGGAGGAGCTGTTCAGGTAGTTTTCAGGTCTTTTTCAGAGAAAGTTGTTCTATATGGAGCTGAAGATTTGGTGTATCTGCGGAAGGAGCTGAGTTCAGGGTCTTCCTATGCTACCATTTGAACCACTCATTTTAACTTTTTATTTTAAGATAATTATAGACTCATAAGAAGCTGTAAAAAAAAAAAAAAAAGTACAGAGGGGTCTTGTATGCCTATCATCCTAATTCCCCAAATGGATCTCACACAACTATAGTATATTATCAAAGCCAGGAAACTGAACATTGTGTGTCTTTTAAATTGGATAAAGAAATACCAAAATTTCAGGGTTGTTGGGAAGCTAAAATGAAGTAATCAGTATGGAGCAAGTAGCTGGTACCTGGCATAGCTGTGCTCAACTTGTTTCAAATCTCTTCTTCTTTTCCCTTTGTTTTCTCTGTTTTCCCCTCTGTTTCTCTATTTTGCTTTTTTCTAAGATTGCCTATCAAGCTCTATCCTTTATAAAACTATTAAGGTAGAAGTAAATATTTCATAATACATACTAAGACTTAAACAGTGGTTGTAAGGGATCAAAAGTCAAGGAGACTTTTAAGTTGTACATTTCTGTAATGAGTAAGGTTTGAGGTTTTATCATCTTGTGGTTTTTTTCAAAGAATTTGAAAAAACTTTTATTTTTATCATCAGAAAACACAAGAAAGAAGACAAAAACAAACTTAAATGATAAACCTTCCAGGAATGTGTGTGGTAAGCCAGTAAAGGATTACGAAAGGATATGGCAAAACCAGAGCACATTACTCAGTTTTGTAATCCATATTTTCCAGTTACTTGTACATAAAGTATTTGAAGCATGTTTGAGCGAGTATTTCCATAGTACAACATGCTTACTGCAATGTTTAAAGAAATCCAGACTTCCTGAAAAATATTGTTAATTTTCTAAATATAAATCTTACTCATCTGGCAGAGAAATGTTTAAGGAGTTTAATGTGCATTTCAACTTGAAAAACAAATATATTTAATTAGAAACAGATAAACCTAGAGATAATTCATCTACATTCATTAATTAGTAGTCAGATGTATTTAAGATAACAAATATATGTAATCTGGTTCTTCTGAAATCATCTGTCTTGCAGCCTTTTATATATTAACTTATGAAGAAAAAAGATTTGATATGCAAACAAAACTTGTATTTTTAATGACTTTTTCTTTTTAATTTCCTTCATTATCTCTTAAATGTTAGTGTAGTTGGGCAGAAGCATAGTTACAAAATTTAATTTTATTGCTAGAAAAAATGTGGCAATTGGGTTTTTTTCAACATCTTTACATAGCTTTTTTTTTTTTCAGAGAGGGAGAGGGTGAGATAAAATCTTAAGCAGGCTCCACATCCAACAGGGAGCCTGACATGGGGCTCGAACTCATGACCCTGAGATCATGACCTGAGCTGAAATCAAGAGTTGGACACTAGACCAACTGAGCCACCCAGGCACCCCTACATTACAGATAATTTTAAAATACTCTTTAGTAGGGACACCTGAATGGCTCAGTCACTTAAATGTCTGCCTTCGGCTCAGGTCATGATCCCAGGATCCTGGGATCAAGCTCTGAATCGGGCTCCCTACTCAGCAGGGAGCCTGCTTGTCCCTCTCCTGTGCCCCTCGCTCATGCTCTCTCTCTCTCACTCTCTCTCTCTTTAAAATAAATAAAAATAAAAATAGGGGAGGCAAGATGGTGGAAGAGTAGGGGACCTCGTTTCATCTGGTCCCTTGAATTTAGCTAGATAACTATCTAATCATTCTGAACACCTATGAATTCAACCTGAGATGTAAGAAAAGAATTTCTGGGATTCTACAAATAGAAAAGCGACGAATTCTACAAATAGAAAAGTGACCACTTTTTGCAAGGTAGGAGGTGTGGAGAAGTGAATCTGAGAGGATCTATTGGAAGATAAATGGCAGGGGGAGGGGGCCTCCACAAGCCAGTTACCAGAAAGTGGTATAGCCCCTGAGCACAAAATCAGAACCTTTAGAAATCTGCTCCAGTGAGAGACATCCCTGCCTGAAAGCTGTTCAGGTGGTGAAGTAGAGCAGAATCCTAGGTGGGACAGTGTGGCCTCAGGAGATCCCTGGAATCACAGAAAGAATGGGGGTGCCTGAACTGGCAGTGTTCCCAAGCACTGGAGCAGGGGAAACTGGTTATGGTCAGTGAGCCCGGGAGGGGGCTCTCAGCTCGGTTTGTCATAAACCTCGAATCATGGCATGCTTAGGTGACAGCTCTCCATGCGTGGGCCTTGCAAAGGGCAGAAAGACTGTGACCCTCCACCTTTCCCTGGGAAGATCAGTGCGGGCGTGCACCACAGCAGTCTGCAGAGTTTGGCACACACAAAAGTGAAGACCACCTATCCCTGAAGGTTTATTGAAGAGAGGGGACTGTGATCTTTCAGCTCCGGGGCTGGCAATCCAGGAGTGGCCATTTTTTCATCCTCCAAAGAGGCGTGGAAAGCCTTCAGGAAACAAAACCCACATAGAGCAACCAGAAGCGGCTTACGCAGTGGCTGGCCCCCTGGCAAGGGGTGGTGCAACTCCACCCAGGCAAAGACACCTGAGAATCAGTGCAGCAGGCCCTTCCCCCAGAAGACCAGCTGGAAAAACAGGCAAACACCAAGTTTATGGAGCACACAGGACAGCAAAACTCCAGCACTAGGGGAAAATAGAATATAGATTTTGAGCTTTTTTTCTCATGATTTCTTTATCTTTCAGTTTAAAATTTTCCTTTTCTTTCTTTCCTTTTCAACAAGTTTCTTATTTTATCAACTCTTTGTTTTTAAGTTTTTTTTAGCTTTCATTTTTTACATTTACATTTTATAGATATATTCTTCATTTTTGGCTTCCTTTTACTGTATGAAATTTTATTTCTGTATATATATTTAAGTTTTGCTTTCTTTACAATATTGGGATTTAGTGTCTTCTAACAAACAGACCAAAATACACCCAGGACCAAGTGGATCACCCTGTTTTTTCCACCTGGGAGATTATAGTCTCTCTCTGACCCCCCTTTTTTTTCTTTTTCTTTTCTTTTTCTGGTTTCTGACTGTTTCAGATTTGTTTGGTGTCTATTTTGCTTGGGTCATGGTTGATTTTTTATTTTCTCTAGTTCATCCATTCTTCTCTGGGCAAAATTACTAGAAGGAGAAATTCACAACAAAAGAAAGAACCAGAGGTAATACTCTCTGCTACAGATCTAATCCATACAGATAGAAGTAAAATGTCACAGCTGGAATTCAGGATAATGATCATAAAATTACTAAATGGGCTTGAAAAAAGCATAAAAGACACTAGAGAATCTGTTAGTGCAGAAATAAAATCTAATCAGGCCAAAATTAAAAATGCTTTAACTGAGATGCAGTCTAAATTGGATGCTGTAACAGCTAGGGTAAATGAGGCAGAAGAGGAAGTAAGTGACATAGAAGACAAGTTGATGGAAAGGAAGGGAGCTGAGGAAAAGAGGAAAAACAACTAATGGACCATGACAGAGGCCTCAAGAAATCAGTGATACCATAAAGTGAAACAATATTAGAATTATTGGAGTCCCTGATGAAGGAGAAAGAGAGGGACATAAGGTATATTTGAGCAAATCATTCCTGGGTACTTCCCTAATCTGGGGAAGGAAACAGGCATTCAAGTCCAAGACGTACAGAGAACTCCTCTCAAAATCAATAAAAATAGATCAACACCCAACATATAATAGCGAAGCTTGCAAATTGCAGAGATAAAGAGAAAATCCTGAAAACAGATTGAGACAAGATGTTCTTAACCTACCACAGTAGAAACATTAGGCTGGCAGCAGACCAATCCACAAAGACCTGGAAGGCCAGAAAGTGCTGGCATGATACATTCAGGGTAGTAAATGAGAAAAACATGCAGCCAAGAATACTTTCCAAAAAGGCTGTCATTCAGAATGGAAGGAGATAAAGAGCTTCCAGGACAAACATAAACTAAAAGAATTTGTGACCACTAAACCAGCCCTGCAAAAAATACTAAAGGGGATCTTGTAAGCAAAGAGAGAGCCCAGAAGTAACATAGACCAGAAAGAAAGAGAGACAACCTACAGAAACAGGGACTTTACAAGTAATACAATGGCACTAAATTCATCTTTCAATAGTTCCTCTGAATCTAAATGGGCTAAATGCCCCAATCAAAAGACACAGGGTATCAGATTGGATAAAAAAGCAAGACCCATCCATATGCTCTCTACAACAGACTCAGACCCAAAGACACCTCCAGATTGAAAGTGGGGGGTGGGGGTGGAAAACCATTTATCATGCTAATGGACATCAAAAGAAAGCTGGGATAGCAATCATATCAGACAAATTAGATTTAAACCAAAGAATGTAATAAGAGATGAGGAAGGACACTATATAAAGGGTCTATTCAGCAAGAAGATCTAACAATTGTAAATATTTATGCCCCTAAAATGGGAGCAGCCAAATACATAAGCCAATTAATAAAAACACATTGATAATAATACATTAATAGTAGGGGACTTCAACACCCCACTCACAACAATGGACAGATCTTCTAAGCAAAAGATCAACAAGGAAACAAGGACTTTGAATGACACACTGGACCAGATGGACTTCACAGATATATACAGAGCATTCCATGCTAAAGCAACAGAACACACATTCTTCACATGTGCACAGGGAACATTCTCCAGAATAGATCACATACTTGGTCACAAATCAGGTCTCAACTGATACCAAAAGATTGGGATCATTCCCTGCATATTTTCAGATCACAGTGCTTTGAAACTTGAACTCAATCACAAAAGGAAATCTGGAAGGAACAGACAAAACACTTGGAGTTAAAGAGCATCCTACTAAAGAATGAATGTGTCAACCAGGAAATTAAAGAAGAATTTTTAAAAATTCATGGAAACAAATGAAAATAAAAACACAATTGTTCGGGGTGCCTGAGTGGCTCAGTTGGTTAAGCATCTGCCTTCTGCTCAGGTCATGATCCCAAGGTCCTGGGATCCAGTCCCAAGTCAGGCTCCCTGCTCAGCCGGGAGTCTGCTTCTCTCTCTCTCTCTTCCTCTCCCCCTGCTTGTGCTCTCTCTGTCTCTCACTCTCTCAAATAAGTAAAATCTTAAAAAAAAAAAAAAATCAACTCTTCAAAACCTTTGTGATACAGCAAAGGCAGTCCTAAGAGGGAAGTACATAGCCTTTCTCAAAAACTTAGAAAAGTCTCCAATACACAAACTAAACTTACACCCTAAGGAGCTGGAGAAAGATTTTTTTTTTTTAAGGATTTTATTTATTTGACAGAGAGAGAGCATGAGTAGGCAGAACAGCAGGGAGGGGGAGAGGAAGAAGCAGGCTCTCCACCAAGCAGGGAGCCTGACGTGGGGCTCGATCCCAGGACCCTGGGATCATGACCTGAGCCGAAGGCAGCCGCTTAACTGACTGAGCCACCCAGGCGCCCTGGAGCTGGAGAAAGAACAGCAAATAAAGCCTAAACCAAGCAGGAGAAGAGAATTAATAAAGATTAGAGCAGAAATCAATGAAATAGAAACCAGAAAAAAAAGGACAGATCAATGAAACTAGGAGCTGGTTCTTTGAAAGAATAAGATTGATAAACCCCTGGCCAGCCTTCTCAAAAAGAAAAGAGAAACGACCCAAATAAATAAAATCATGAATGAAAGAGGAAAGATCACAGTTATCACCAAGGAAATACAATTTTAAGAACATATTATGAATGACTATTTGCCAACAAATTAGGCAATCTGAAAGAAATGGATGCATTCCTGGAAACTCATACACTACCAAAACTGAAACAGGAAGAAATAGATAACCTGAACAGACCCATAACCAGCAAGGAAATTGAAGCAGTAATCAAAAATCTCCCAACAAACAAGAGCCCAGGGCCAGATGGCTTCCCAGGGGAATTCTACAAAACAGTTAAAGAAGAAATAATACCTATTCTTCTGAAGCTGTTTCAAAACATAGAAATGGAAGGAAAACTTCCAAACTCTTTCTATGAGGCCAGCATTACCTTGATCCCCAAACCAGACAAAGACCCCATCAAAAAGGAGAATTACAAACCACTATGCCTAATGAACATAGATGCCAAAATTCTCACCAAGATACTAGCCAATAGGATCCAACAGTACATTAAAATGATTGTTCACTACGACCAAGTGGGATTTAGTCCTGGGCTTCAAGGGTGGTTCAATATCCACAAATCAATCAATGTGATACACTACATTAATAAAAGAAAGGACAAGAACTATATGATCCTCTCACTAAATGCAGAGAAAGCATTTGACAAAGTACAGCAGCCTTTCTTGATTTAAACTCTTCACAATGTAGGGATTCAAGAAACATACCTCAATATCATAAAAGCCATCTATGAAAAGCCCACAGCAAAAATCATTCTCATTGGAGAAAAACAGCTTTTCCCCTAAGGTCAGGAACATGACAGGGATGTCCACTCTCACTACCATTGTTCAACATAGTACTAGAAGTCCTAGCCTTAGCAATCAGACTACAAAAAGAAATAAATGGCATCCGAATCAGAAAAGACGAAGTCAAACTCTCACTCTTCGCAGATGACATGATACTGTACGTGGAAAACCCAAAAGACCCCACCCCAAAATTACTAGAACTCATACAGGAATTCAGTAAAGTGGCAGGATATAAAATCAGTGCACAGAAATCAGTTGCATTTCTGTACACTAACAATGAGAAGAAAGAGAAGGGAATCAGTTCCATTTACAATTGCACCAAAAACCGTAAGATGCCTAGGAATAAACCTAACCAAAGAGGGAAAGGATCTGTACTCAGAAAGCTATAGAATACTCATGAAAGAAATTGAGGAAGACACAAAGAAATGGGAAAACATTCCATGCTCATGGATTGGAAGGACAAAAATTGTTAAAATGTCTGTGCTACCCAAAGCAATCTACACATTCAATGCAATCCCTATCAAAACACCATCCACTTTTTTCACAAAGCTGGAACTAATAATCCAAAATTTGTATAGAACCAGAAAAGACCCCGAATAGCCAATGAATGTTGAAAAAGAAAACCAAAGCTGGTGGCATTACAATCCTGGACTTCAAACTCAACTACAAAGCTGTAATCATGAAGATGGTATGGTACTGGCACAAAATCAGACACATAGATCGGTGGAATAGAGGAGAGAACCCAGAAATGGACCCTCAAGTCTATGGTCAACTAATCTTTGGCAAAGCAGGAAAGAATATGCAATGGAAAAAAGACATTCTCTTCAACAAATGGTGCTGGGAAAATTGACAGCCACATGCAGAAGAATGAAACTCGACCATTTTCTTACACCATATACAAAAATAGACTCAAAATGGATGAAGCACCTAAATGTGAGACAGGAATCCATCAAAATCCTAGAGGAGAACACAGGCAGCAACCTCTGTGACCTCAGCCACAGCAACTTCTTGCTAGACACGTCTCCTAAGGCAAGGGAAACAAAAGCAAAAATGAACTGTTGGGACTTCATTAAGATAAAAAGCTTCTGCACAGCAAAGGAGTTCCATTTACAATTGCACCAAAAACCATAAGATGCCTAGGAATAAACCTAACCAAAGAGGAAAAGGATCTGTACTCAGAAAGCTATAGAAGGAGACTGTCAACAAAACTAAAAGGCAACTGACAGAATGGAAGAAGACATTTGCAAATGACATATCAGATAAGGGGCTAGTATCCAAGATCTATAAGGAACTTAGCAAACTCAGTACCCAAAAAACAAATAATCCAGTCATGAATTGGGCTAAAGAGATGAATAGACATTTCTCCAAAGAAGATATACAAATGGCCAACAGACACATGAAAAAGTGCTGTACATCCCTTGGCAACAGGGAAATACAAATCAAAACCACAATGAGATACCATCTCAGAACTGTCAGAATGGCTAAAATTAACAAGTCGGGAAACAACAAATGTTGGCGAGGATGTGGAGAAAGGGGAAACCTCTTACACTATTGGCGGGAATGCAAGCTGGTGCAGCCACTCTGGAAAACAGTATGGAGGTTCCTCAAAAAGTTGAAAATAGAGCTACCCTAGGACCCAGCAATTGCGCTACTAGGTATTTACCCCCCCCCCAAAAATTCAGTGATCCGAAGAGGCACCTGCACCCCAATGTTCATAGCAGCAATGTCTACAGTAGCCAAACTGTGGAAAGAGCCAAGATGTCCATCGACAGATGAGTGGATAAAGAAGATGTGGTGTGTGTGTGTGTGTGTGTGTGTATACACACATACAGTGGAATATTAGCCATCAGGAAGGATGAATACTTACCATTTACATCAATGTGGAGGGAACTGGAGGGCATTATGCTGAGCAAAGTGAGTCAGTCAGAGAAAGACAATTATGGTTTCGCTCATATGTGGAATATAGGAAACAGCACAGAGGATCATAGGGGAAGGGAGGGAAAACTAAATGGGAAGTCATCAGAGGGAGAGAAAAGCCATGAGAGACTTTTAACTGTAGGAAACAAATTGAGGGTTTCTGGAGTGGAGGTGGGTGGGGGCATGGGGTAATTGGGTAATAGGCATTAAGGAGGGCACGGGATGGGATGAGCACTGGCTGTTATATACAACTGATAAGTTATTGAACACTATATCTGAAACCAATGATGTACTATATGTTGCTAATTGAATTTAAATAATAAAAAGTAAATAAAATAAGATAAAATATTCTTTAGTAAATGCTCGTTGGTAGTAAAACCAGGTTTGAACTTCAGCCTATAGACTTGCAATGTTATATAATTTTTTCTACATTGTACTGCTTTTCCTCTCTACTGGAACTGGTCAACCTCAGGGGTGTCTTTGTCCTTGACCATACCCGCTTTGCCTTCTGTTTCTCTTATTTCTTATACCTCCCCTGAGATGCTACAAATTTGATTGCTCTTACTTTAGAATCCATGGACCCTAATGACTTCATTTGACTTCTTATCCTGCCTGGCCCATGGGGGCATGATCAATTATTTCAAAAACTACTTTCTTTATTGTCAATTGAATTAATAATTCTTTGTCAATATATACAAGTAATATAAGAGTTAAAAGTTTCCTGACCTTACATTACTTATTATTCCAGAATCTTCTCACCTCTTGACTTTATAGAGTCTCTAACCCTAATTGGGTCATTATATTTTTGCTTCAGAATGAAGTCATGAATCAGGTTAACGGGGTGTGGGACACATGTATGTTGCATAATTTCATCTAGGCTGTAACCACATCTTTTTGTAAAATCTATTATTTAAATTTTTTTTCAAATCTTTTCCATTCCTCTCAAACTACCAAGTTGCTTTTCTCATTTAGATTCCCACTTTCAGTGTATGGTCTTGCCTTCTACTTGACTCACTTTTGTCCTTAGTTGCTTTCTGGCCCAAGCTGCTTTCTGGGGATCAGAGGCCCCTTGAAGTCCTTGATGTTGTTGAAGACGTTTCAGCAATATCTCTATCATGCAAATTGATGGGTAAGATTTTTCTTAAGCTTCATTGCCACGAAAAGTTGTCACTCTTAAGCAGCTGATTTGTTTTGAATCTATATACACTATAAATATTTTGACTAATCATGATTCTCATTTTATTTTGTCCATTGAAAACTCAAAGCAGTTTTTGCTGTCCACACTAACAACTATATATGACCTATGACATTTAATTTCATGTAATAACCTTACCCCTAGTTTTATCTTTTTATATAAAATTCTATTAATATCTTCTTCCCTGCCTTCTTCATCTACTTTTTGTCATGTTGGATTGCATGTGTTTCTTTTGTTTTGAAAAGGTAATATACATACATGTTAATAACATTCAGTAGTACAGAAAGCACACATGGAAAAATAAAATTCAATGTAAAAGATAATCAACAAAATGAAAAGCTGTTTGTTGTGCTGAGGTTTCAGAAAAACTGTCAGAAGTCATTTTAGTAATAAGTTCTTTAGCAGGAAGATGAACTAGTAAAGGTTCACTTTAACTACTAGGAGTTAGGCTGAGCATGATATAGCTCTATACACAAACAAGCATGGATGGTATTCTGATAAACTATTGCTACTTAATTTACACTAATTGATGAACCATCAGCTTTTCTCACTGGACATTGTTTTATAGCTTTGTGCAACTACCTAAAAAATGTTTCAGATATCTTGAAACTTAACTCCAGAGAAGATTCCCAGTTTTCATTGAAAAAAAGGTAATTCTTAAGCAAGTGTCTCATCTTCTTTTCTTTGGATGTTAAGAACATAGAAACAAATAGAGTAACATAGAGAAAAATATGTCCAATCCTTTTTTGTTGTTTTCTTAACAACTCTAGCTCATATAGTAATTTATAGTACAGTATAACCACAACAATAAAAGGTCTTAAGTCAAATCATTGAAGAGGGGGTGATCAATTTTTCCCTTAGTTATAATAGGAATTTTTTTTTTTTTTAGTTTCAGAGGTAGAGTTTAGTGATATAATAGCAAATTTTTGAATGCCCACTATATGCCAGGCTCTGTACTTATTCATGGAATTTTGGCAATCTATTATGTGCCAGGGACTTTGCTAGGAACTGGTAAACAAAACAGATACACTACCTGCCCTCATTTAATTTTTACACTAACTCTATATAAGAAGTATTTTATGGATGAGAAAATTTGCAGCTCAGAGAGGTTAACTAGATTTGTCCAGAGTTGCACAGCCAATAAATGGTGGAGCTAGGATTTGAATATAGGTCTGTCTTATTCCAAAGTCTGTTCTTCCACAAAGTTACAATACTATGTACAAGTGTGCCAGAGGGGTGAGGGAGAAAGTTATATAAAGGCATGGAACCCGGTAATTTGCATTGCCTAGATGAGCCTGCTGTTTTATCTGGCTTGGATAATCCTGTGTAGGTGATTGCTGCAGCCTCCTCACTGGCCCCCCTACAGTCTATTCGAAACATAGCAGCGAGAGTGACCCTCCTAAACTACAGACTTTATCAGGTCACTCCTCTGTACCGAAACCTCCAGTGGAAGTTCCCCTCCCTATACCTGATTCCTTCTTCCTCCATACCTTGAAATAACCACAGCCATTGCTATTAGTTTGTTGTATATCCTTTCAACTTTGAGTATTGGTTTATGACCTTTTTTATTTAAACAAAAATAGTTTCAACTATATGTATTCTGGCAAATTGCTTTTTCCCT
The DNA here is from genome assembly GCF_029215605.1 of Mirounga angustirostris. Classification (NCBI taxonomy): domain Eukaryota; kingdom Metazoa; phylum Chordata; class Mammalia; order Carnivora; family Phocidae; genus Mirounga; species Mirounga angustirostris. Next base: position 126,918,609 of record NW_026991709.1, read on the forward strand.
TGTATTTACAGTTGAATATCATATCCTGTGTTCTTAACATGAGATATATATTCCCTTGATATGTATTGTGATAAAGTAGAATGAGGAAAGTTTTCTGTTTTTATGAGATCCAAATTACATGACTGTTCTATGCTGCTATATAATTGTGAATTTTATAGTCATAAAACAAATAGTATCTTTTATAACAACTATATTTTTGTAGCTACAGCATGAAATAACTCATTTCAAAAATTACCATTGCATCGGGGCACCTGGTTGCCTCAGTCAGTGGAGCATACAACTCTTGATCTTGGGGTCATGAGTTCGAGCCCCATGTTGGGTGTAGAGATTACTTAGAAATCTTTAAAAAAAAGAAAAGGGGCGCCTGGGTGGGTCAGATGGTTAAGCGTCTGCCTTCAGCTCACGTCATGATCCCAGAGTCCTGAGATCGAGCCCTGCTTTGGGCTCCCTGCTTGGCAGGGAGCCTGCTTCTCCCTCTCCTTCTACTGTTCCCCTGCTTGTGCACTCTCTCTCGCTCTCTCTCTGTCAAATAAATAAAAATAAAATCTTAAAAAAAAAAAGAAACAAAAAATGCCAAAAAAATTAGTTGCCATAACAGTGTAATATTTGTTATGCTGTAAGATTTATCACCAGAGCAAACTCTTTTTTTCCTTAAAGATTTTATTTATCTGTCAGAAGAGAGAGAGAGCACAAGCAGAGGGAGCGGCAGGCAGAGGGAGAAGAAGACAGAGGGAGCCACCCAGGCATCCTGATAGCAAACTCTTTAACTGTACATGACATGACATGACATAGATGCTTAAATTTTAAGTAATTATTAGAATTTCTTCTTTACCATAGTTAACCCTCAGTTGAACAATTTCAACTGCTTTTGTTTCCCCTCATTAGTAGAGATATTAAGGGTATGTAAACTAAAATACAAGAGAACTGATGGCCAATAATGGAGCCAGCGGACTTGGCTCTACATATTCAAGGCTAATCAGTTATTTGGTAAATGAGATGTGCCATTGTAGGTAAAGACTACAAACTATGTAAACTAAGACTTGCTTTTGGTAGAAAATAGGATTTCATTTATTTCCCTGTTTTAGTTTTGTATTAAATATGTTAAAACCTTTTTATTTTTAATTGCAGTCTCGAGTTATAGCTATACTGGATTGGGAGCTTTCAACCATTGGTCATCCTTTGTCAGACTTAGCTCATCTCTCCGTATTCTACTTTTGGCCACGGACAGTCCCAGGGATAAATCAAAATTTTTACTTTCAAGAAAACATAGGTATGAAACCATAATGTTGCCTAAATTGCTATTAATACCAAATTATATTTATTCTTCATAATTAAAAGGTAAGATTATATTGTAATTTTAGATAAGTAGCTTTTATTTGTTTCTTGAAATGTTTCTTTTTTTTAACGATTTTATTTATTTATCTGAGAGAGAGAGTGTGCACGAGCAGGGGGGAGAGGCAGAGGGAGAGGGAGAAGCAGGCTCCCCACTGAGCAGGGAGCCCGACTCGGGACCCTGGGATCATGACCTGAGCCGAAGGCAGATGTTTAACTGACTGAGCCACCCAGGCACCCCTTTTGAAATCTTTCTACATCATTTTATTCTTGATTTTTCTGAACAATAACCTTTCACTTTTAGTAATTTATGATAAAATGTAACCCTTTATATACATCATTCTTTTGGAGATCAACATTCAGAACATGTTTGTTATGTGGATTAATGGTTATTCAGTATTATATAAATATGTGATATTATTACATTTGAAATATTTACCATGATATCTTTATTAAATTTTATAGTGTGTGCTGTTTTTATAGGGATACCATCAATAGAAGAACTGATTTCAATATATTGCCGCTGCAGGGGAATTAATTCTATTCTCCCTAACTGGAATTTCTTTCTTGCCCTTGCATGTTTTAAAATGGCTGGAATAGCACAGGTAATTGATTTTTCTTAACCTATTTTTCACCATTATTTATTAGTGTACTGTTCATGATATTTTCTGGTCTTCAGGAGTTTTATGTTTTTGTTCTTAGATCATTTTGCTTTTGATAATGACAAATACCAGGCATGGGTGAATATGAATCCAGAATTTACAGAATAGGAATTTGGCAAGGGAAAAAATTGAGTAGCAAAATGTGTAATCATTTTTTGATATGATAAACTTAAGAGATAGGGGAGGGAAGAGAGATAGAAATAATGATAAAAAGAGCAAAGCATGCGAAGATTGGTTATTTCCTGAATATCCAATTTAAGAAAGAGATAAAATCTTTTAATGATGTCTGTTTCAAATTATAAAACCATTTATTAACCAGGGCTGGTGATGAGGAAAGAAATACTTTTGCATGTCCCAAAGCCTAGCACAGTACCTAGATTATAGTAGCCTCTTAATATATATTTTTGAGAGAATAGATGAGTAAGATTTTCCATTTTCTAACAATGTCATATTTATGTGATTAATTTTAAGAGGAAATTGAGCATAAATTCAGTTTTTTTAAATTACAGTTTAATATAAAATGTATTTTTTTAGGAGGGAGGGGCAAAGGGAGAGGGAGAGAAAGAGTCTTAAGCAGGCTCCATGCCCAGCACAGAGCCTGACATAGGGCTGGATCTCACAACTCTAAGATCATGACCTGAGCTGCAATCAGACTCTGATGCTTAACCGACTGAGCCACCCAGGCGCCCCTAAGATGTATTTTTTCTTTATAGTGATTTAGTTTCCATGTGCTTTGAACCTCAAGAATTTAAGAAATTGAGATGCTTCATCAGTGACAAAGTACTAGGGCTTAGAGGAGTAAGTAAATAAGAGATTTTAGAAACAATAAAGAATGGGAAAAGGATTAAGGTTTTTTTTTTCCTTGTCTTCAGAGTCCATGCTATCCATGACTAATTGAAATGTCTTCTAGGATATAGTTGTATTACATCTCATCCTGTATTTTAGAATCATGTTAATCATGTGGGTTGGATGGGTTTCTCAAAAGAGGATTTATGGTATGTTTTTTGTATTTGTCAGTTTCCACAAATCAGATACCAAATGGGCTTTGAACTTAAAATGGATTTTCATTTCAAACAAAAGTTTGACTTGGGTTATGTTGTAATTAATATGTATGTCATAGACTATATGTGGTAACAGGGATGATCATAAACATTGCATTCTAGCTACAAATATGAAATTGGAAATGATGGAAGGACTGTTAAGAGAGTTATATTGCATAAAGAATTACATGAAGAAATAAAACTAATGAAATTCAGTTGATTGTGTTAGGGTGGGATGAGCAGGGGAGAGGAGAGTGTGTTAGCACAGAACACGGAGAAGAAAAACTAGTTAGCATTCAACTAACCCTGTTCGAGGAGACAGTTAATTAAACTAGGACTCCAAAAAAATGAGAGAAAATATTCTTAGAGATCATCTCATTGCCTTCTCTTTAGTTTTATAGTTTTTAATTTTATCTTGGTTTATTTAGATTTTCCCCCACTATAACAGGAGAATAGTGATTTTTTTGTAAAGATTTTATTTATTTATTTATTTATTTATTTGAGAGAGAGAGCAAGAGAGCATAAGTAAGGGGAGCGGCAGAGGGAGGGGGAGAAGCAGGCCCCCCACTGAGCAGGGAGCCCGAAGCAGGGCTCAATCCCAGGACCCTGGGATCATGACCTGAGCTGAAGGCAGATGCTTAACCGGCTGTGCCGGTGTGATCTTTAAAGATGATATAAGGTGATGCCAATTTGGCATCTTTGTTAACTCCTAAGCTCATTATCAAGTTTGATTTGATTTGATTTCCAGTTACAATTCTGTTAGGATGAGAGTGTGTTAAGCAAATGATGCGTGTATACCTCTTTAATTTAGGGGGGTATAATTATCCCTATGTATAAATAAATAGAATTGATGGTCTGATTTACATCTTGATACCTTGTGAGTTTAGTGACTCACATAACTGGGAAACTAGAGAGACTGGATAGCTGAAGAACAGTTTTCAATGAATCTTAATTGCTGTATATTAATTTACTTACAGGGAGTATATAGTAGATATCTTCTGGGAAATAATGCATCTGAGAATAGCTTTCTGTTTGCCAAGGTTGTGCAACCTCTGGCAGAAACTGGATTACAACTTTCAAAAAGGTAAGCAAAATCAATTCCTTGGCTAAGTCAAATTAGAGCCTTTATTAGATACATGAAGGTTGTAAACTTCAGGGGAATAGGGACTGTTTTTATGGCTTACACCAGGGTTACTGCTGCCAATAACAGCAGTTTTTTGGTAAATATCTTATATGCCTGAAAATAAAGAAAATAACCCAGATTCATGATTAAAAGTTGTTTTTTTTTTGTTTTGTTTTTTTGGGTTTTTTTTGCCAACTTGAGCATATAAACTTCTATGGAAATGTTTCTTTTTGTTTGTTTCTAATTTTTTTTTTTTAAGATTTTATTTATTTATTTGACAGAGAAAGAGGCAGTGAGAGAGGGAACACAAGCAGGGGGAGTGGGAGAGGGAGAAGCAGGCTTCCCGCTGAGCAGGGAGCCCGATGTGGGGCTTGATCCCAGGACCCCAGGATCATGACCTGAGCTGATGGCAGACGTTTAACGACTGAGCCACCCAGGTGCCCCAGTTTCTTTCTAATATTTAAATTACTTACATATACCTATTCAAAATTACATCTTATAAAAGATTTATTAACTTTAGAAGTATTGCTCTCTTCCATCATATTTCATGAAATTTTACTCAATCATTTCATAAGTGTCTTTGAAATCCATGTCTCATCAGTGGAGCACTTTTTGAGGCATCTAGTTCACTTGCCAACCACACACTCCCATCTAAGAGATGTGATAAATAGCACTTACTGAATGCATAGATGGTGCTGTCCCTGGAAATTCTGTCCAGGCCACAAGTACCCAGGACATAACATTAGGACAGTTATGTTTTACAATTCGTCTTATAGATGGATGTTTGTGTTCTCTCAACATAACAACTGATAGTGTTGCTCTTCATAAAGATCTTTATAATGACGTCCAGTAGTTGTATTTGTGAGGAACATCCTAAGAATAATTACTACATTTCTGTTCAATTTCTTCACTTTCTTTTTGAGAGATTGTGATAAGTGACTTTATAATAAAAATTCAAAACTACCACTGATTGAGATTATGCCAGGCTTATGTTTTACCCACATATGCTTTCAGCATTAAAGTTTCATGTTCAAAGTAAAGTGATTCTACATTCACCCCATAATATGAAAAACTTAAGAAATTCCAAAATATGGTAACTCCTGAGGGATATTTTGAGGGAGTTGGAGAAGACTTCACATTATATTCAGAAATATATAATAATGATTTGGGACACCTTTGTAACTTCTTTTTTTCTTTTTTTATAAAGAACTTTCAGTACTACATCACCACACATTGATACTTCCCAACAGTTGTTTGTACTGAGTAAGACCGGCCAGGAAGTTCTTGCTAGGGTGAAGCGTTTCATGAAACAACACATCCTTCCAGCTGAAAAGGTAAATACTGTATAAACAAACAGAATGTATTTGTGCTCAAATACTGTAGATGGATTATGTCTGTTATCTCTGCTTCTAGGCGTATCATGGTATCCTATCTTTGTAGTCAGTCCTTACCTCATTCCCCTCCTCACCTTAGCACTGAGCTGCTGCAGAAGCTGATAAGCTTCTAAAATATGCCAAGGGCCGGGCGCGGTAGCGCGCACCTGTAGTCCCAGCTACTCGGGAGGCTGAGGCAGGAGGATCGCTTGAGCCCAGGAGTTCTAGGCTGTAGTGCGCTATGCCAATCGGGTGTCCGCACTAAGTTCGGCATCAATATGGTGACCTCCCGGGAGCGGGGGGACCACCAGGTTGCCTAAGGAGGGGTGAACCAGCCCAGGTCGGAAACGGAGCAGGTCTAAAATATGCCAAGGGAATGCCACAGATGAATCTTTGGAATTAAAATTCAGTCGAAGGGGATTAACTGTTGTAAAGTTGAGATCCTAAATATATTAGAGTATATATATCCTAAATATATTGAGATCCTAAATATATTACTTTAGGGCCTTTAAAAAAAAAAAGATTTTATTTATTTATTAGTGAGAGAGAGCACACTCTACTAGGGGGAGGAACAGAGGAGGAAGAATAAGCAAACTGCACCAGGTGGGGAGCTCCACTCGGGGCCCAGCACCACAGCCCTGAGATCATGACCTGAGCCAAAATCAAGAGTCAGATGCCCAACTGACTGAGCCACCCAAGCACCCCAGGGCCTTTTCATAAGGCAGTGACTTTCAGCTTTTTTTTTTTTTATGGCCCCCTTTGAGAATTAAAACTGTAGACTAAACAAAATGGACATAACCAGAAAATGTTGCATATCATTTCAATCTATTCACAGATACTACTACCTCTCTCCCCACAGGCTACTACTTAAGGTGTTAAGTTTCAGTAAGTTCACTGAGGGTAGAGAAGTAACATGGTACATTCATTCATTCAGTTAACATGTAATTATTAGGTACCTAATAATGGGCTAGGCCTCTGGAGAGCCATCAAAAGTAAAAGAAAGAACAAGACAGAGCTAATGACTCCACAGAGCCTACACTTGAGCACAAAAGAAAGACATTCAGTAAGAGATGATAATGCTGTGAAGAAAAGATAAAAGCTGTTATGAAAATACATAAGGCAGGTGGGGTCAGGTATATGTGTGAGTTGCACACTGGTGTAAAAATCGTAAGAGTTTAATTTTAGTCCATTCCTAGCACAAGGTAGGTGGTCATGAACAAATAACTCACTCTCAGTGCCTCAATTGTTCATTTGTGATGTGCGTAAGTATGAGTAGATATACAATAAATTCTCATTTTAATTTTCTAAGATTCTGAGAGCTCTAGAGCTAGACTGACAAAATCAAATAGGAAACTGAAAAAGACCAAAATTCTTTAAACAAAAGTGTTCAGAGTTGATATGTGTTTATAGGGCAGTTACTGTTGTTGCTTGAACTACATAAATAATTATCATATTTTTAATAAAGAACTGGCATGAGGTGAATTTTGCTGACAGTGAGGTATAGTTTTTTTTTAAGAAAATGCTACTTAGTCTCCACTTAACAGAGAAAATATACAGAAACAGGGATTTTACAAGTAATACAATGGCACTAAATTCGTATCTTTTAATAGTTCCTCTGAATCTAAATGGGCTAAATGCCCCAATCAAAAGACACAGGGTATCAGATTGGATAAAAAAGCAAGACCCATCCATTTGCTCTCTACAACAGACTCAGTTTAGACCCAAAGACACCTCCAGATTGAAAGGGGGAGGGGGTGGTGGAAAACCATTTATCATGCTAATGGACATCAAAAGAAAGCTGGGGTAGCAATCATATCAGACAAATTAGATTTAAACCAAAGAATGTAATAAGAGATGAGGAAGGACACTATATCATATTTAAAGGGTCTATCCAGCAAGATCTAACAATTGTAAATATTTATGCCCCTAAAATGGGAGCAGCCAAATACATAAGCCAATTAATAACAAAATTAAAGAAACACATTGATAATAATACGTTAATAGTAGGGGACTTCAACACCCCAGTCATAACAATGGACAGATCTTCTAAGCAAAAGATCAACAAGGAAACAAGGGCTTTGAATGATACACTGGACCAGATGGACTTCACAGATATATACAGAGCATTCCATGCTAAAGTAACAGAACACACATTCTTCACATGTGCACATGGAACATTCTCCAGAATAGATCACATACTTGGTCACAAATCAGGTCTCAACCGATACCCAAAGGTTGGGATCATTCCCTGCATATTTTCAGACTACAATGCTTTGAAACTCGAACTCAATCACAAAAGGAAATCTGGAAGGAACTCAAACACTTGGAGTTAAAGAGCATCCTACTAAAGAATAAATGGGTCAACCAGGAAATTAAAGAAGAATTTTTAAAAATTCATGGGAACAAATGAAAATGAAAGCAGAACTGTTCAAAACTTTTGTGATGCAGCAAAGACAGTCCTAATAGGGACATACATAGCAATACAAGCCTTTCTCAAGAAACAAGAAAGGTCTCAAATTCACAACCTAACCTTACACGTAATGGAACTGGAGAAAGAACAACAAATAAAGCCTAAGCCAAGCAGGAGAAGAGAATTAATCAAGATTAGAGCAGAAATCAATGAAATAGAAACCAGAAAAAAACGTAGGACAGATCAACAAAAGTAGGAGCTGGTTCTTTGAAAGAGTTAATAAGATAGTCTTGCTCTTTCAATTATAAATGTGAATGGGAAATCAAGGGAAACATGAAGCACAAAAAAGAAGTATCACAAGTTGGGTTGTGATACATCTGCTGAACTTAATATTATGCAGCTATTAAAATATTTACAAAGAATTTTCAATGTAGGGATGCCTGGGTGGCTCAGATGGTTGAGCATCTGCCTTCGGCTCAGGTCTTCTGCCTCTCCCCCTGCTCATGGTCTCTCTCTGTATCTCTCTGTCTCAAATGAATAAATAAAAAAATAAAAAAAAAAAGAATTTTCAATGTAAAAGAAAATGCTTTATTATAAGTAAAAAAAAAAGCAATCTATAGTTTTAACAGAAGATTGTCAATATTTTGTGTGGCAGGGAAAGCCACAGTCATTTTGTCTTTGCAGATCATTCAAATCTAGAATATATCCATGCATAATAACATGAGCTTTTTCTTCCATTAAAAATCTTAAACTGGGGGACCCGGCTGGCACAGCCAGTGGAGCATGCAACTCTTGATCTTGGGGTTGTGGGTTTGAGTCCCATGTTGGGTATAGAGATTACTTAAAAATAAAATCTTAAAAAAAAATCTTAAACCAACATCTGTAAAAATGTTTTATCCTGTAGAATGATTCTGAACAATACTAATCCCTGTCTGTAAACATATACATTTGAAATGATAACTGGAGAAAAGTAATTAGCTTTTTCAAAATAGGAGGGGGAAAGCCTGTGAAATTCTATCCAATATTATTATAACTAAGTTTATAAAAATTAAAAGTCATGTCTAGAAAACAAGATTATGTCATATAATACACGAATATTTTAAGAGTATACATCTTTAGTCAGACTCTTTATGACTTTTAATACTTTTACGTATTTTTCCAAATTTTCATAATGGGTAAAAGTAAGCTTCATTTAAACTACTCAAATGACCTTTGAAATTCCTTAGAATTCATAAAGTGAGAACATAAGAACCCATTTTCTATGAGAATGTTAAAAGGTAATTTTTCCTATTTAAAATGGATAGGAGGGGGCTTGAGTGGCTCAGTCAATTAAGCGTCCGGCTCTTGATTTCAGCTCAGGTCATGATCTCAGGGTCATAAGATCGAGACCCACATTGGGCTCACACTGGGAGCCTGCTTAAGATTCTCTCTTTCCCTCTGCCTACGCCCTTCCACGTGTGCATGCTTTGTCTCTAAAAAAAAAAATAAAAATAAAATGGATAAGGAGTCTTAAAAAATAGCATGTAAAACAAGAACTAGCAACATAGTGTTGAGAATGCACTTACAATGTAATGAGAACATTAGTCATATTTTCCTATTCAATATAATAATATACTAGTAAAGAACTGTTGCTTTTTTCTAATAGACTTAAGTTTAAAGTGAAAAACATATTGCAAAATTATTTGTAGGCTCAGATTTAAGATTCTGAACTAACATACTGCAAAGCAATATCTCAATCAGTGAATGAGGAAGTTAGATGTTAAAGGTGCTATTTGGGGAAGATTGATCAGGCATCAAGCATATTTTCTGCTTTCTTCCTTCACCAATATACTGTTTTTCATACTCTAAGAACTAAAGAAAACTTCTTTGTAATGAGATATTTTATATTAATTCTGACTCCTGCCATACTACAAACAGATTTTGCAGATCTCTAAATGGATAGACTTTAGAACAGGAAGTATTAAATCACACGTTTTTAAATAATTATGTTAACACTGGATAATTTAATTTCTCAGAACTGTAGTATCATAAAGAGGTAGTAAGAGATGATGAGTTCGTAAATGTATTGCATAATATATTTCTTACCAAACACAGTAGTATTTACTGTTTCCATGGCCGTACAAGGGATGGAAATAATAAACAACCCTAAACAGGAAATCTCCAATTCAGCTGACTTCCTGACAGAAATGATGAATGCTGTTCATCCTGGTTAGAAAGTCCTTTGTCTTCTTACAGTTTTCACTAAATACATCAGTTCCCTAGACCAGCCATGCTTAATAAAAAGAATGTATTTGTGTATTATATGATTGTAAAGGAGTGGAACAATTTTAGGAAATAATTTTGTAATGTGGCCTTGTGACAATAGTCACAGATTTTATTTTAGTAATTCTACTAGCCTAAGTTTAAAAAAAAAAAAATACAGAGATGCTATAATAGCAAAATATTAGAAAATGCCATCATAGCCCATATTTTAGTTCATCTTGATTCTTTTATTTGCACAAATTCGAGATTATTATTACTGTTTTATGTGGCTAGTTTTAAATTTAGATTTACCCATGTATTTATCACTTTGTTTACTGGTTCGTCTTGCAACTCAGATGTTTCTTTTAGGATCAAGTTCCTTTAATGAGAATCTAGTGGTAACCTTTTCTTTGATCTTTCTTTTTTCCTTTTTTCCTTTTTTTTTGCTCAGGAGAGGTAAGTAATGATTCAGATTCAGATTCTCTCTGTTTCTTTTTTTCTAATGCCTTTATTTTGCCCTAATTCTTGAAAGATTGTTTTATTGGATATAGAATTCTAGGTTGACAGTTATTTTCTCTCAGCAAGTGAAGACATTATCACACTGATTTCTGGCTTCATTTGTTGCTCTGGGGAGTCAGTTCTCAATTCTTTAATTATCAGTGATCTGGGGGCACTTGGGTGTTTCAGTCAGTTAAGTGTCCAACTCTTGATTTTGGCTCAGGTCATGATCTGGGGGTCATGAGATCAAGCCCCACGTCAGGCTCTGTGCTCAGCGGGGAGTCTGCTGGAGATTCTCTCTCTCCCTCTCCCCCTACCCCTCGCTTGCTCTCTCTCAAATAAACAGATAAATCTTTTAAAAAAAATTATCATTGATCTGTCCTTCCACCCTCCCCTCCTTTTAAGAGCTTTTATTTCTCTTTGATATTCAACAGTTTGTGCTTTGGCTTTATTATGTTTTCTGAACTTGAGGATTGGTGTTTTTCATCAGTTCTAAAAACTCAGATGTAATTTTTTCCAGTATTCCCTCTTCTCATACTCTTTATCTAGGGTCCCCAATTAGACTGATGTGAGAACTTTTCTCTATATCCATCATATCCCTTAACCTTTCATATTTTCCTTCTATTGAATTTTTGTGCTTCATTCAAGAAAGGAGTAATTTCTTCATATTTTTCTTCCAATTTATTTCTTTTTTCAGCCATATCTAATCAACTTTTCAACCATACCTAGGGCAGTGATTCTCAAAATTTGGAGTGTCAGAATTGCCAGGGCTAGTAAAGAATACAGAAACTGTAGGCTCATTGAAGTAGGATAGCTCGTGGATACTTGTGTTCTCATCAAGTGTCCCAAGTAATTCCAATACCACTAAAGTTTAAGAACCACTGCTTGGATTTTTAAATTTAATTAATGTGGTTTTTCTTTTCCTCAAGTTGCATTTGATTCTTTTACTTTTTTGGTTGTTGTTGTTCTTTTACAAATTTGGCCAATTTTGATAACCCTTGTCATACTTTTAATTCCTTCCTTTATTCTTGAAATCTATTGGACACAAATACTTTATTCTGTATCTGATCATTATTTTATCTGTAGTCTTTGGGGAGTGTGATTCTGTTGTTACACTATTGGTTTTGTTAATTTTTGCTAATGGTGGCTTGAAACAAGTAGTTTAGTGACACCTGAAGAATTGAGCTTTTTTATTTCTGACCACTGAGGAATTTCCTTATTGTTCTTCCAGCACAGCTATTCGTTACTACATGAATTTTTTTTCATTGTTTTAAATATTTTCTCTGGCATTTTTAGTTGTGCTACTTTGAGGGGGGTTCCTTTGACCACCCATTGAGCTATATTGCTAAAAATGAAACACTCAAATCTTGGTACAAGACTTTGGAAGTCTGTTATCTAATATCAAGACAGCATAATTTCGTGAGCAGCAAACCTCTAGAATTGTTTATACTCATGTATCTGGTTTTTCAAAGAAGTATTACTGATTTAATAGCAGCTTGAAAAGCTACTTCACCTAAATATGTTTACTTTGGGTATTAGCAGCTTATGGCATTATTTACTTTGTATTAACTTTAGCTAATGAACTTTTTTCTTGTTATTACTTTAAGGAGGTAATTGAGTTCTATGTTCAAAATGAAAATTCAGTGGACAGATGGAAAAAACCTTTAGTGATTGATAAACTTAAGGTAAGAAAAACAAGAAAACCTTTAATATTGGAAAATGTGTATGCAGGTGTTTTTTGAAACCTTAGTTTATTATTGCTGTTGTTGTTATATATGTAGATAATAAATATATCAATAATAACTTTTTAAAAAGAAAGTTAAAAACAGAATCTGTAGTATACAAATTAGGTTACATAGTGTTTTGTATATGGTATGTGATGAAGATAGCCTCTTACAGCTTTGAAAGAAAAGATATCAACACCACTCACTACCATCTGCTGCAAAATTGCAATAAACGTCAAGCAGGACATTTGTCTCACATGGGCTCAGTCTAATTTCATGTTTTTACTTTTTCAGCCAAATCTAAGGAAACGTGGAGGAAAAGGCATTTCTTTAACAGTTAGGAAACTGTTGATTTGTAATGAGTTAGTAACTATTTGGTTTTGCACACTGTAGGGTAAATAAAACAAATAACTTCGTAAGTGTTTTTAAATTTCAAAAAGCATAAATAGCAATATCTTTTAAAAAAAAAAACTCAGTTCATGGTAAATTATGATCACTCTGGCATATTCATCACCTTGACAGGAAATGGCCAAAGCAGAAGGCCTCTGGAACTTGTTTTTGCCAGCTGTAAGCGGTCTCAGCCAGGTGGACTATGCCTTGATTGCTGAAGAAACAGGAAAATGCTTTTTTGCTCCAGATGTCTTTAACTGCCAAGCACCAGGTTACTATATTATTTAACAACAGAACTTTCTCAGATATTTTGAGCAGTGTTTGAAATTCCTCTATTTTATGACAGGAAGTTTTTCTACACAAAGTCTTTGATTTATAAACTTGTCTACAATTTTACTTCTCAGTTACTTTGTTTTAAATATTTTAAAAAATGGATCTGATATTCTCATTGGATTATTCTTTTGTTAAACATCATTGCATTAAGAGTATTAGTGAGTAGAGGCTACCTCCAAAGGGACTGGCAATATAAAGATTACAGTTTCGTGATTGGGTATTAGATATTTATATGGCTAGTTGAATGGATAGAGAGTTCCAAATATTTTGGTTAGCCTCACTATCTCTCCATTTCTTTACCAGTTTTTTTTTTTTAAGTTTTTAAAAATTTATTTAAGTAATCTCTACATTCAACATGGGGCTCGAACTCATGACCCCAAGATCAAGAGTCACACACTCTTGCAACTGAGTCAGCCAGGTGCCCCTATTCACCAGTTATTTATTGATTACTTACAACGTACCAAGCACTGTTCTAGATCCTTGGGATGTATCAAAGAATATAATGCACAAAGATTCCTGCCCTCATGGAGCTGATGTTCTAATGGAGGGAGACATAAATAAATAATAATAAATATTGTAAGTAAGTAAATTATGTAGTAAGTTTGAAGATGAAAAGTACTTTGGGGAAAAAAATTTAAAAAAATCAGTACGGTAGGTCCACACTGGAATGCTGGGGAACAAGAAATGCAAATTACAGTTTAACACGGAATGGCCAGGATAGGCCTTACTGAGAAAATGACATTGGATACAGACTTAAAAAAGGCAAGAGAGTTAGCTATGCTGATATCTGGGGAAGGAATTTCCATAGCACAAAAAATGCATAGACCCTAAGGCAAGAGTATGATGGGTATATTCCAAGAAGACTCAAGGAGCCTGGCATAGTTGGGAGAATAGTAAGAGAAGATATCAGGGAGGAAAGGGCCTTATTATAGGGCAGGTAAGGGCTTGTACCTCCTGTGAAATGGGAAGCCATGGGAGATTTTACTAGAGGAATGACAAGATGTTATGTCAGTTTTAAAAGAATCACTTTGACTACTATGTTGGGAATTAACAAAAGGAGGGAAGGAAGGAAGCAGGAAGTCTGTTGTAATAATCCCAGTTAGAGATGATGGGGATTTGTTCTAGGGTGGTAGCAGCAGAAAAGGTGAGAAGTAGAAAGATTCTAAATATATTTTGAAGGAAGAGGAAAGAGGATTTCCTGATTGGATATGGGGAAGTCAAGGATGCCTCCAAAGATTTTGGCATGAAAAATTGGAAGGATAAGGGAAGGAGGCCAACTTTTCTTTAAAAAGGTAATATGGAAGAGGGATGCCTGGGTGGCTCAGTCACTTAAGTGTCTGCTTTCGGCTTAGGTCATGATCTCAGGGTCCTGGGATCGAGTCCCATGTTGGGCTCTCTGTTCAGCAGGGAGTCTGCTTCTCCCTCTCCTTCTCCCTCTGTGCTCTCCGTCTCTCTCAAATACATAATAAAAATCTTTCTAAAAATTTTTTTAAAAAGGTAATATGGAAGAGATAAACCTGGAATGTAGTCTGTAGAAGGTCTTTTCAAACCTGGATTTGTCAAAGAACTGGCTAAGGAACTTAAAACAAAAACAGATTCACAGGCTCCATCCCTATAGTTTTGATTCAGTAGGTCTAAGGTAGACCCTGGGAATGTCTTTTGTCTTTTTTCCCCCAGGTTACTCTGGTTATTCTGTTGCTCCCAGTCAAGGACCAACATTTGATTTGTTGTAGAAGGATGATGGTATGATATCCTATATTGTCACTGAATAAGTTAGACCTCAGTATTGCCTTTTGTGCTCATTGATGGCCCTGCTGCTAAAGCTTTCCCAAAAAGAGTTAATCAAGGATGGAACTACCAAAAAGAAGTATATTGGATATCTGAGAGAAAACACAATCTGGTTGCATAGCAAAGTGTTTGCACAGTGGGCTTTGACTCTCATTTGGAACTATTAAGGAAGTTATAGACTTCTGATGCATGGTTGAACTTATCCTTGGTAGTTTTCCCTCCTCAAATTACCAATTTATCAAATTACTGCTGTACTACATTTTAATCCAATAATGAGGCTATTGTAAAAGTCAAATCTATCACAGAATTTCTAAAGACTTCATCTCATTTATGTGAAGTTATTACATTATACTGTATAGATGGCATAATTTTGTGGAAGGAGAACTGGCAGTCTTTTAAAAAAATTTTTTATTGCTACTCATAGTGAGAAATATAATTTATATTGTGACCCAATATGTAGCATATGTAGTTGTATGTGTATGTTCATGGACGGATGGATGGATTGGGCAAGGGACTTGGGGAACAAGAAATGAAAGGCATATATATTACTGAAAAAGGGTTTCATGAAATAATAGTTTCCTTTATTACATACAATATACTCAGATATTTTCCAGTGAGTCTAATCTAATGTGTTCTATTTTGATCTATTTTATTTTTTAGCAAATGCTAGCCATATTCCATTAAATTGACTTCATGACATACAAATGGGTCATAATATGAAAAAATAATGCTATAGAAGACTTCCTTTGCAGACGCAGCTCTGCCACTATTTCTCCATTTGACCCGAGAACTCACTTTTCACTAGAAGATCATTTGCCTAGCATTAAAATTTCTAGTATTAAAATTTCATGAGTCTATCAATTGTACTGTCTAAATGATATCACCAAACTGCTGAAATTCTAAAATTGGCAAGGAAAATACATTTTCTTTGTCCAAAGTATGATTAGCAACTCTCCTTAGCAAACAAGGATGTATAAAACCGTAAGTAGAAAACTAGGCGTTTTCTCTTTGTAGAGGAGTTATCTTCATGAAGGCCTTGGGGTATTGTGTTTTGGAGCATTTCCAAAGCAGATAAAGAAGGGAATGTAACTGATGCCAATTAAATACTTTGGGAGGTTTCTTAAGTATAAAAGATGAATTTCTAGTCAAGCTTTCCAAATAGTTCGAAAAGCTTATGGGAAACATATGTAGTCTTCCAATTTGTCTTTTGTTTTGTTTTTTTGCCCTTCATGAAGTCATGCAATATTGTATATTAGAATGTTGAATATAGCAATTTTAATTCTATAGCTATTACTAGAAAATTTGGGGGGCCTATGGGCTGATTTGGGGGAGAGTAATTTTTTTGTAGAAGTAACTTATCTAGGCTTTTTCCTAACCTGTAAATGATAGCTTCGTTTTGCCAGCTTCTCAGAATAAACTGACAATTTTTGGGAAGACCTTAGTCAATATTTACCTCATTTGAACTATAACGAGAAACAGTGAATTTAAAATAAGCAAAGAAAACAGTGAGCTTCATTAATTATAACTCAAGATTCACTTCTCCCTCAGTCAAAAAGAATTTTAAGCTAATGTTAATCTACTAGGAATTTTGTGCATTTTAATGTAACTTTGGCTCTGTTAATAGTGTCTGAACAGAGTGCAAATACATTTTGAGAGAATTAACTTTGATTTACTCCATTTTCATAGGCATTTCAGTGACTGTCCTTCAAGTCATGTTTAGAGGTGATACTGAAAAATTCTTCCTGAAAATCTTAATGAATAATCGGGGCACCTAGGTGGCTCAGTCAGTTAAGCATCCAACTCTTGATTTCAGCTCAGGTCATGATCTCAGGGTTGTGGGATTGAGCCCTGTGTTGGGCTTCCCACTCAGCGAGGAGTCTGCTTGAGATTCTCTCTCTCCTTCTCCCTCTTCCCCCCCACCACTGCACGATCTCTCATTCTCTCTCTCTCTCTTCCTAAAATAAAATAATCTTTTTAAAAAATCTTATGAGTAATCAGTTTTCAAGGGAAAGGTTTTTTTTTTTTTTAATTTTTATTTACTTATTTGTCAGAGAGAGAGAGAAAAAAAGCATACAAGCAGGGGGAGCTGCAGGCAAAGGAAGAAGCAGGCTCCCCACTGAGCAAGGAGCCCGATGCAGGACTCGATCCCAGGACTCTGGGATCATGACCTGAGCCAAAGGTAGATGCTTAACCTACTGAGCCACCCAGGCATCCCAAGGGAAAGGTTTTAGTTTTTTTTCTTTTTTAGAAGTTTTATAGGAACAAATATCAGAGAAAAGCCCCTAGAGTGTTTTGCTCCATGGCAGATATGAAGCATTCTTTTTTATATGAGAGTGATAGTAGTATATCAGTTACTGAACAATGCCCTCTGAGGTTTAGAAAGGGTCTTTGAAGTTATCTGCTGTCATTTTCTATCAGGGATTCTGTGTTTAGCATTCTTGAGATACTACCTAGTACTTTTCTAGATGGTAGGGGGTGCACAAAAGTAAGAGCAATGGTAGAGGTAAAGAGACAATATTACTCTGAGTTCAGAGGAAGGAGATAGTTCTGACTGGGTAATCAGAGATTCTTCACAATGGAAGTGGCTCAGAAGCAGGAATTTACTTAGGAATGATGGGTAGAATTGGACTTGAGAGAAGCCTTGGCACAGGCAAATATGTGAAAGTTAGCACAGTGTATGTTTGAGGAACAGGAGTCTCAGCGATGGAGTCTCAGTAGAGCATGTAATGATAATTGTTCTCCAGGAGCATTGCAGTCACTCCTAGCAAAGCATATTTGCAAGAAAGCAGGGAAAGATTAAGTCAGTAAATTGTTTTCCTTAGTCCTAATTGAGTCAGACCTCAGTTAGGACTGAATTAGGGACGAAGCAGACAAGTGTGTGTAATTCAACACAAATTGAATAAATATGCACCAAATGCCATATACTTATAATAACTATTTATGGCATACCTTCATTATAAATTATATTTATTATGTTTCAAAATATTTTTTAAACAGATGTTTGCCTTAAAAAGATACATGTGTATATTATCAACATAAAGTTTGGATTTCATATTGGTAAATTTTTAAATGCAAAAGAAGTGTTTTTTCTTATTACTTACAGACACAGGGAACATGGAGTTGCTCCACCTATATGGAAGTGAAAAGCAGAAGCAGCAGTGGCTTGAGCCTCTTCTTCAAGGGAACATTGCCTCCTGTTTCTGTATGACAGGTAAAAGCAAATCATGGTTCTCCCCTTGTGCAGTCAGTCATCCTGGAGTTATTATAGATGAGCTAAAATGAAAGAATGGCTTTGTATGTCAGGCAAATTTGCTCATGGACAGAGATAGGCATATGTTTGTTTTGAGCCCAATTTCAAATTTTGGCATTTTTAAATGTGCAGAATAAAATTGTCCTCCCATTTGGGAGGATACTAAGTGATGTTTTCTGGCAGTTTACTTTAGGCATTTAGCAGCAGAGTAAACCTAACTTCATAATCTTTTGACTTGCATTTCTAAAATTGCCATGTATGTATATTTAATATCTTTTTTGCCCTTGTGTATGAAATAGTCGTCTTTGTAATAATTTTTATTGATAGTTACAAAATACTTAACTCTGCCATAAACCTAGAAAAATAGACCATTCAGCAATGCTGGTCACATAGTTCAAATTATGATCATATGGGGAAGTAAAATTAGGAGCATGTTAAAAATGGGTTTGGTACCGTTTGTACATAGGAAACAGCAATTGAGAATTCTTCAAAGGAAAAAGTCATCATTTTATAGTTGAGTTTAGAATTAAACTAAATGTCATCTGGCCATAATTTTAGCCAGATTTAAAAGTCTTCTATAACATTGTATGTATTTATAATAGCAAAACTGATCTCCATTTAAAATCAGTGAGAGGCATTTATTGAACATCTGCAGTGACATGTTGTCTACAAAGCACTAATTGGAGGTTACAAAATAAGTACACAGATCCCTTTCTAAAGGAACCCCATGGGTCTCTAGTTTTAGAAATAGAACACACAAAATATCTGAAGGACCCATTTAAAAGAGCAGCATATTAACAAGTGCAGATTACTGTGATTGAGGGCTAGCCTGTACATTTTGAAATGCCATATAGTAAAGCAGTTGTGTGAGGGTGTCCCATGGAAAACTTTCTGAAGACATTGTGCTGAGCAGGCTTTACAGAATGCAAAATAAGTCAGTGAGAGCATTCCTGATGGAATTTGCAAGGTACAGTTGGAAATTGTCTAAGATAGTAAACTAGATGGTGGGGAAATCTGGCTTGCAAATATTTAGTATTTAGTAGATTTCCACTGTGGACAATAAACAACAATGTTCCTACTTTTGATGATTAGAGAAAGGATTGAGTGCATTATCTCAAATCATGTATCAGTGAGGAAGCCAAGAGCACAATTCAGATTGCTGATCCCAGTGTTCGATATTCATTCATTCATTCTTCCAATGCACATTTACTGAATACCTACTATGTGTAGATTATAGGAGAACCAGAGTGGAAGAAGGGAGGAAGGTTAGGAACATGCCTCTATCCTCAAAGAGTTCACATTTCCTTATCTAAAGTCTCTTTGTAAACTGATGATGTCTGCCTGCCTGTAAATTCAACCTTTGCTTATTTATAGAGCCCAATGTAGCTTCGAGTGATGCCACAAATATTGAATGTAGCATCCAACGAGATGGAGATAGCTATGTAATTAATGGCAAGAAATGGTGGAGCAGTGGTGAGTATTCAGATCCATCCTTTGTCCCAGGTGCTGTGCTAGAATAATATGATACATAGTTATTAGTTTCATGATCACCATTCTTTAAATTCTGCCTTTGAAAGCATATTCAAATTTAGAAATATTTGATTAAATGAAAGTAATTTTTTAAAAACATTTATTTATTTTGGGAGCACCTGGGTGGCTCAGTCGTTGGGCGTCTGCCTTCAGCTCAGGTCATGATCCCAGGGTTCTGGGATCGAGTCCCGCATCGGGCTCCCTCCTCGGCGGGAGGCCTGCTTCTCCCTCTGCCACTCCCCCTGCTTGTGTTCCATCTCTCACTGTGTCTCTCTCTGTCAAATAAATAAGTAAAATCTTAAAATATATATATATTTATTTATTTTGGAGAGAGGGAGAGAGTGCAGGGGTGGGGGTTAGCGCAGAGGCAGAGGGAGAGGGAGAGAGAAACTCCAAGCAGACTCCATGCTGAGTGTAGAGCCCAACCTGGGGATTGATCTCACGACCTGAGCCAAAACCGAGAGCCAGAGGCTCAACCAACAGTGCCACAAAGGCTCCCCAAAGAAAAGTAATTTTAAAATAACATATCTTGATTAGGTGATATTTATTTTAAGAGCAGAAAACATGTCTTTTTTTTCCCTACAATTTTACAGTTCACGGTTTTTGTTGTTTTTTTTTTTTAAGATTTTATTTATTTGACAGAGAGAGACACAGTGAGAGAGGGAACACAAGCAGGGGGAGTGGGAGAGGGAGAAGCAGGCTTCCCGCTGAGCAGGGAGCCCGATGCGGGACTCGATCCCAGAACCCCGGGATCATGACCTGAGCCGAAGGCAGATGCTTAATGACTGAGCCACCCAGGCGCCCCTACAGTTCACAGTTTTTTTATAGTTTACGAGAGAGAAAATTCATATTAGTGCACACTATTGATCAATGTAATTTCTATCAAAATTAAATTTCAGTAGGGACATATTAAATGAACTGTAATAATTTATAAATAATTGTAGTTAAAGAGATAAGATATACATGTTATTAAAAATTGTGTCACATACTTTTATTGCTTAAAAATGCAAGTGCTTAAGCAAAAAATAAGAATCTATACATAAGAATATGTATTGGTTAGTCAACCCTCAGTAATAGACTCACATAAATGGATGAGCCCTTTAGGAAGTCACAAAATTGGCATCTAGGTAAATATGATTATCTAAAGATTGCTTCTAGAGTATACATGTAAATCTAACAGGATAACCAGTTTATTACTAAAGAAAATTGACATCATGGAAGCAAATTGTATGTCCAGAAATTTACCAGGGATAAAAAGAAAAAAAAAAATTACCAGGGGTGTATTAAAAGGGCCAGTAAAGCTATTTATGTAATTTCTTAATTGTTAAATTGTTATTCTTTCTGGGGTCTTAGGAAATCACAAACTAAGAAATAGGAAAAAAGGATTAAATTTTGCTGTATAGTTATTCAAGTACTGAAATTATGCAGTGAGATCATTCTTACATTAAAATTTAGATCATTTAAAATAATTAGAAATGCCCCTTAATATAAGCCTTTTTATTAATCTGTTTCAGATGGCCTAATTCATAGCATACTCTTTTTATTATTTATGCCTGTTAATACTATTTTCCTATATTGTTAATTTTAAGTTCATGTTTTGTGCATTTATTATTTCGTTTCCTCCTCTTCCTGGTTGCTATATTCTCCCCATCCTCCCCCCACCTCTTGATTGCTGTAAATTGGCACCACGGTGTTTGAGATTTAAGTTTCAGAATAAAGCAGATGTTTTATCTGAGGGAGAAGCAGCATTCATGTGTATCGAAGCAAGAGATAGCAGTGTTACATTTAAATGCTAAAAGTACTGGTTGGCTCTGTAGGATCTTCTGAATCAAAAGGAATCTCCTCCACGTTTTGTCTTTGTCTTCTCCAGGACCCATATTTCTTAGCAACTTTCATAATGTAGTTTTTAAAAGAGGCTCCCATGAAAACATACAGGATTGGGTTGAGGCAGCTGTGAAAGAGTGCAATGCTCTCCGTGATTTGGACGGCAACATCCATGCGTTTGCTCATGTCGCAGTCGGTGATCAGGGAGTAGATGATGTCTATGACTTGGCAGAACCTGACAATGTTATAAGGCAGCTGAGTGACAATGAAAACTATAACCACTGTGAGCAGAACTTTGAGGGGTCGAGATTTTTTAATGTTGGGCATCCTGATGAGTGTCCTTGCTGTGACAAAGTAGCACACTCCCATAATAAGAAAGGGTATTACAAATCCGATGCAGATTTCCAGCATTTGAATTGATGCTTTCACTGAGGTTCCTAGGTGATATGGAAAGGTGGGAATGCACCTAGCCTTGTCATTTACTGTGTAAAAAACCAGCTGAGGTATACTCAGCAAGATGGCAGCCGTCCAGACACAGGAACAGATAAGCCAGCATGGTTTCCCCACTCCTGTTTGACCTGGGGCTTTAGTTACTGCCCAGTATCTGTCTATGCTGATACAAGCCAGAAACTGCATTCCAGAGACGAAGTTGACTGTGTACAAGGCTGAAGTGACTTTGCACATGATTCTCCCTAACACCCATCCATGAACTGCATTAACTGCCCAAAAAGGCAGAGTGAATAGAAGGAATAAATCTGCCACTGCCAAGTTCAGGATGTACACATCTGTTTTGGTTCTCTGCTTCTTGTAATAGGCATAAATTGCCACAACTATGGAATTGCCTGCAATTCCAATGATGAAAGCTATTGTGAAGAAGGCAGGCAAGAAAACTTTTGCAAATTTTCTGACTTCCTCTTTTATACAGATCACTTCATACTGACTATAGTCATGAGTGCCATTCACTTCATTTTCCTCATCATAGTAATCTGTTGACTGGTTGTGTTCCAAAGCCATGGCTCCAATCTAAATGTCAAAAAGAACATAGAATATTCATTTTAATATTGTTTAAAAGGAAACACTTTTTAATCTAGCATATGTTTTGTTCTTTTACTAGAGAGTAGATTGTTGCTATAACATAGGTGAGGCTGAATCTGCTGCTCTTTGAAATTTGAAACTCTTCAATGGAAGCCACACTGGAGTATATACCCAAGATTAGTTCTTCATCCCCTGTTTTTACAAGTCTGTGTGCAGGAGCTGGAATTTACACAAGAACAATAAAAATAATACCCTGAGGAACTTTCTTAATCATTAAACCCTAAATCAAAGTAATGACTTTTATGTAAAAATAGTTTTTAAAATATGAAATATAGTCATTTCAACAAAAGGAATAAAAAGTCTTATATTTTTTACATATACAACTTTGTGATTCTTATGCAGGATATTGGCAGTAAATTAAGTAAATTATTTTATTCATCTGAAATAAATTTATTTTTATTATTTATAAACATTTTTAAAAATAAATTTATTTTAAAATAAGTTAACTAAATTACCTCAGTGTTTATACTTCATTTCACTAGTTGGCCTTTATAAAACAAAGTTTCCTCTAGTTAGCTTCCCTTCAAACCCTGTCACACATGCTGAATGTATGCTATCATTCAATAGCAGCATTCCACTAGTTACCGAAGTCTTAAGCCTACACTGTCCTTGACCTCTCTCATCTTCATCCGAATTTCCAGTCAGACCCTAAATTCTGCCTTTACCTTTCCAATAGATTGTGAATCTGCCTCTTTCTTTTAATTTGCCCTCTTTGACACATCTGCACCATCGACCACCATTGTTCCTGACCTGGCCCATTACAATATCTTCCCAACTGGTATCTGCTACTCTTAATCCTCCTTACCACCTCTTTGTCAAAATCATTTTTCTTACTGCCACCAGAGTTCTGTACCTCTGAAATGTCAATCTGTCACTCTTCTGCTTAGCTCCTCACCTGAAAGACACATTACTCCACCTGAAAGATACAATCCAAGCTCCTTAGCATGATGCCCATGGCTCCCTCCATAATGTGGTCCTACCCATGGTTCCCGCTACATCTCTCTACTATGCACCCCACACTGTGCTACATCTCTCTACTACACGCCCCAGACAGTTAGAGTACTCATCTGCAAGCACTTTGCTGGCACACACCATGCTGTAGCACATGTCTACATCATTACTCATTCTGTTCCTTCATCTGATAGACCGTTTCCTGCCCTTCCCTTAAAGGGCCAATTCCTCCTCAGTTAACTTGGACATCACCTCCCCAGAAGACTTTTGTGATCCAATAGCTAGATCTACATATATACCTACGTTCATTCTCAGAGAACTGACCCCATCCTGTGGAAAAGATGGGTTTCTTAGTTCCCTAAGAGTATGACCTGTTGGATTTATGTTTGTAATGAATACCTTATGGAGTGGCTGGTATACACTAGGTGCTTAGTAAATATTTGTCAAACTAAAGGTTTTACAAGCAGATATAAAGCTATTAGTCTAGAATAGATAGATTATATGGCAGGAATCTTCTTGTCTCATCATTAGTTATTTTATGGTATTGGTTATTAACACCTTATAGAAGTAAGATAAGCTCGCACAGAATTCACAAGTTTTTTGTTTTTGTTTTTTTAAGATTTTATTTATTTGACAGAGAGAGAGAGCACAGGCAGGGGGAGCAGCAGGCAGAGGGAGAGGAAGAAGCAGCCTCCTGGCTGAGTAGGGAGCCTGATGCGGCGCTGGATCCCAGGACCCTGGGATCAGGACCTGAGCCAAAGGCAGATGCTAAACCAAGCCACCCAGGCGCCCCCAGAATTCACAAGTTTTAAAATGTATATAAAATTGACTTTCAGTGTTTTTATTTTACTGCTGAGTTTTATTTTGCTTTTTCCTTAGCCTTTCTGTCTCCCTTTGGTTATTTTTGTCCTTGGAAGAAGCTCTAACATTCTTTTTTTTTTTTTTTTTTTAAAGATTTTATTTATTTGACAGGGAGAGATACAGCGAGAGAGGGAACACAAGCAGCGGGAGCGGGAGAGGGAGAAGCAGGCTTCCCGCAGAGCAGGGAGCCCGATGCGGGGCTCGATCCCAGGACGCTGGGATCATGACCTGAGCCGAAGGCAGACACTTAACGACTGAGCCACCCAGGCGCCCCGAAACTCTAACATTCTTATAGAATCATTCAAAGCAGTGTGCCAATTTATGGTACATTTCCAAAAGAATATTCTTATTCTTACTAACCCTTTTTGGATGAGTAAAGCAGAGAAGGCTCCTCAAGGAAACATACCACATAGAAGAATTGCTTTCATTATGTACAAACCAGGTGCCAACAATTTAAAATGACTATTTTTACCCTTAAGTTTATTTGAAAAGTTCCAATCTGGAAGACCATTCTATGCTGATCATCATTTTCTTATGTGTTAATTATTAACACAGTATGAACTTTGTTCTTTCTTTCTCATTCATCACAAATCTTGAACCTGGTGATAAGGAATAATATGCCCAAATAATATAAGACACTAAGGAAGTATATTTTTAAATAAGAATCTTACTAAAAAATGTGAGTAAATAGGACAGGAATGGAAATTATTTGCAGGAATTGATCCTTCTGGCAGATATACAGGAACACATTTTAGATGTCTTTATAATTATTACAAGAACAAAAAAATAGCATTTGTAAAATAAAGCAGAAAATAATGGTATAGCAAAACCTATTTTCTCATTAACAAAGTTTTGTAGGCAAGTAATGATATTAACATAATACCAGAAATAATAAAATATTTTCTTCTTGCTATATTCAGATTTTTGTTTTAAGATTAAAGTGTATAGCTGTTTTCAAATAGCTCTTTTTTGCACATGTTAACATTTAGACTTTTGTGCATTAAGACTCCCTTTACATAGGTAAATATACAAAGTCTTTGGGCTTTAAAAAACAATCTTATCCAAGTTAGAATGAGAAAATGAAAAAACCAACCTGTTTCAGCGTACAGAGAGGAGCAGTCTTGAGTGTAGAGTAAAATCAAATGACCTCTTTAACTCAGGCTACTTTTGTTTTCGTTTTACACCCCGCCTTTGTCTTGCATCCAAGAGGGCTTTCCTGAAATTTAACCTTGTGAGCACTTGATCTTTTATTTTTTGTATAACCATGCTGTGAAGTCAAATCCAAGTTCTAAAGTGTCTTAGGGTACAAATCTGGGGAAGAATTCCATCTTGTTTCAAAAACTACATACCTTTCAAAGTTTCCACTTAGATGAAAGGAACAAGAAAGTGCCTGCTGCTGAGGAACCAATGGCCAAACCAAAAAAATTCACCCCAGAGAGCCTCAAGGCAGCTAATGAGCACTTGTAGGTAGGATCTAGAGAAATACTCTCAAAAGTTATTTTGTTTAGGAAAGAAAAGAAAAATGACTTTAACTCAGAAGGTTCTTTTTAAAGACCAAATTATCACAGACTAAATTCTGAGTAATAATTAGGCATTTATAGAACTTAGTATTTTTTGTGTCACATCATTTAATATTTTAAACTATTAAACTACTCTTGACTTTGCTATATTTCTTCCCTATCCTTGACCCCAGAGTATGCCTTTCCCCAAGACTTTAAACTCTCTTGCACTCTTTAAACTTTTTTTTTAAAGACCAGCATACAAACCTTCAAAATCCTTTTGTCTGGGGACGTTGTTCTTCCCACGCCTCCAAACAAATGAACGTTCGAGAAGAAATGCGGGCAGATTCAGCCCTTCTATTTGAACTGGACTCTCCATACATTTTGTATAACAATACCCTTTATTTCTTTTCTCATGCAAAGCTAGGCTCAGTCTCCACCTGCAGAAATTATAGGCAGCATATAGATGGGTCTTGTTTTTTTATCCTTTCTGACACCATGTCTTTTGATTGGAACATTTAGTCCATTGACATTCAAAGTAATTATTGATATATATGTATTTATTGCTATTTTGTTACTTGTTTTGTGGTTGTTTTTGCAGTTTTTCTCTGATCCTTTCTTGCTCTCTTTCATGGTTTGCTGGTTTTCTTTAGTGATATACTTGGATTCCTTACTCTTCATTTTTTGCATATCTATTACTGTTTTTTGATTTGTGTTACCATTAGGTTTATATATAACATCTTTTGCTTATAGTAGTCTATATTAAGCTGATGGTTGCTTAAGTTTGAACTCATTCTTTATTCCTCTCCCCTCCACATTTCAGATATTTGGTATCATATTTTACATCCTTTTATTTTGTGCTTCTCTTGACTGATTTTTACAGATATGCTTAATTTTTTTTTTCTTTTGTACTTGTATTTTTTTTTTTACTCTTACTTATGGTTTTTGTTTTCCATTCACAGAGTCCCCCTTAACACTTCTTGTAGGCATGGTTTAGTGGTCATGAATTCTTTTAACTTTTGTTTGTCTGGGAAATTCTTTATCTCCTCTTCTATTCTGAATGATAACCTTGCTGGATAGAGTATTCTTGGCTGCGGATTTTTCCCTTTTAAAACTTTGAATATATCATGCCACTCTCTTCTGGACTGGAAAGTTTCTGATGAAAATTGAGCTGATAGACTTATAGGGTTTCCTTTGTATTTAATGGTCTTCTTTTCTTTTGCAACCTGTAACATTCTTTCTTTATCACTGCTTTTTTTTTGGTTTGTTTTTTTGGGGGTTGTCATTTTAATTGCTCTGTGTCTTGGTGTGGACCTCCTTGGGTTGAATTTGTTGGGGGAGTCTCTGTGCCTCCTGTGTTTCCCTTTCCAGATTCAGGAAGTTTTCAGTTCTTATTTCTTCAAATACATTTTCTGCCTCCCTTTCTCTCTCTTCTGGGATCCCTATAATGTGAATATTATTATGCTTGATGGAGTCACTGAGTTCTCTAAGTCTATTTTCATGATGCAATATTTGTCTCTCACCTTCTCCGCTTGATTGCTTTCCATTACTCTGTCCTCCAGGTCACTGATTCGTTCCTCTGCTTCCTATAGCCTACTATTTATTTCATCTATTGTATTTTTAATTTCATTTATTGAGTTTTTCATCTCTGATATGTTAGCTTTTATCTCTTTGTCAAGGGTCTCACTAATGTCCTCCACCTACCTCTGAAGTCCAGAGTATCTTTACGATTATTACTTTAAATTCTCTATCAGGCCCATTACTTATTTCTGTTTCACTTAGATCTCCTGCTGTGATTTTATCTTATTCTTTCATTTGGGACATATTTTTCTGTCTCCTCATTTTTCTACCTCTCTGTGTCTGTTTTGGTGTTAGGAAAGTTAACTATATCATCTGCTCTTGAAAGTAGTTGCTTTATGAAGAAGAGGTTCTGTAGTGCCCTGCAGTGCAGTGTCTGCTGTTCACCAGAACCTGGCACTTCACCTGTGTGTGTTGCTTGCATCCTGCTCTTGTGTCTGAGTTGCTTTTCCTTTCAGTCCAGACATCTACACTGAATCTCTGACTGTTGTGGGCTGTGCTTGCTCTCTGTGATGTTAGTGAGACCCACGAAGGCTGGTTTTGAGGGGGCATGACTGCAGAAGGGCTTGCGGGCAGGACGGCGGAGTTAGCAATATTTATTCTGAGCTTCTAGTCCTAGGTTGGATCCCCTGAAGTGCAGAGGCATTAACAAAATTTGTGCTGAACCCAGGGCTGAAGCCAGCAGTCTTGGAGTGGGCAAGTGTTCCAGGAGAACTTATGGGTGGGGTGCATTGCTAGCATGTCAGGCAGATAGCTTTCTGGTTTATTTACTCAGAGGTGATTGAAATCTAGTTGTAAACATGGGACAGTGGTCCTCCTACTCGGCCATCTTCGCAAACCTCCTCTCTTACCCCTTGTTCTTGATCTTATATAC
The DNA here is from genome assembly GCF_029215605.1 of Mirounga angustirostris. Lineage (NCBI taxonomy): Eukaryota > Metazoa > Chordata > Mammalia > Carnivora > Phocidae > Mirounga > Mirounga angustirostris. The sequence goes on from NW_026991709.1 coordinate 126,946,985, forward strand.
GCTGGAGCAGTGTGAAGTGAACAAGTAAACCTCCCCTAAATTCTTAGACAGGCCCACAAAATCCTGCAAGGTCTGCCTCCATCCCTCATTGCCTCTCTGACCTTATTTCCTACTCCTTTACGCTTTGCTTGTTTGGTCTGCCACACCAACTTTCTTGCTGTTTTGGAATGTACCAGCCACATTCCTTCTTAGGGCTTTTGTACTGTCTCTTCTCTCTGTCTGGAATGTGCTTCCTCTTAATATTTGCAGGCTTTACTCCCTCATCTCTCAAGGCTTTGTGCAGTCACCACCACCTCCTCACTGAGGCAATCCCTGATTACTGTATTTAAAATACCCCTCACCTGCCTATATTCCAATCTAGCTTACCCATAGTACTTATCCTCTGTTAATTTACTATATAATTTGTATTATGTTTGCTGTTATCTCGCCCTATATTAGAATATAAGTTTCATCAGAGCAGGGACTTTTATTTGCTTTCTTCAGTGATACATACCAAGTGCCTAGAATAGTGCCTGGCACATAGTCAATATTTTGAATTAATAAATAATCCTACTTTCCCTTCTGATTATCAATTTATTTCACTTTCCCTTGATGCTATACTTCTTTAATGATTCATCTATAACTGCAGCCTCCATAATTAACAATTATGTAATCTCTTCAATCCATCTATATTATATGTAGAAACAATACTGACTTGTGAGCCTTTGTGCAGTGCTATTAATCCTATCTAGAATACTCCTCCCCCTCCACTTTAGCTCCCTAACTCCTATTTAGGATTCAGATTCAGATCTGACCTTAACATTACTTAATTCATGAAGCCTTCCTTAACCTTTTAGATTAGATCAGATGTATGTACTCTTTACTCCTATAGTACAATCTCGCTCTGTTATTAGTACTTAGTAAAATTTTCTATCAGTAAAGTTTTCTGTCTTCCATAGCAATCATGTATCCTGCTGTATCCTCAACATTTAGCTGTGTGCCTTACTTATGGTACCAGTTTATTGAATAATAATTAAATACATGAATGAATGAATGAATGATTCAATAAGTCAATCAGAGTTTAACTTATCCTCCACAGACAAGTTTAGCAATGGAGCTGGAATTTTTTTTTTAAGATTTTATTTATTTATTTGACAGAGAGAGAGAGGGCAGAAGCAGGCAGAGCAGCAGGCAGAGGGAGAGGGAGAAACAGGCTCCCCACTGAGCAAGGAGCCTGTTGCAGGGCTCAATCCCAGGACCCTGGGATCATGACCTGAGCCAAAGGCAGACACTTAACTGACTGAGCTACCCAGGCACCCCTGGAGCTGGAATTTTAAATCCAGATCTTCAGTCTTAGGCTATTTCCACTTTATCATACGATCTCTTATACATCTTTGTTATTCCATGATATCATCTATTATAGAATCTTGGTAATTTCAAAGGGTATCTAAAAGTATCCTTTTCCTTTGTTTTATACCCCCAACAATCACATGCTTTCTTGTAAATAGGATTCCCTTCTTGTAAATCAGTTATAATGCTATAATCTTTATATCTTTCAAAATCACACATCATTTTTTGCTAATTCACACACATACCCAGCCCTTGGGGCTTAAAGGATCTCAGGATCAAGCCGTTTTTGGTGTTATATACCATGTGAAACTAGTTTATTGCCTGGCCTTTTCCTGTATTTTCCTCCTCCCCAGAAAGAACTAGAAGAGATGGTGTTGATAGGGGAGTCTTGACAAGATATGAAAGGCAATCTTATAGCTTAGAGATTAGGGAAAAGCATCATTTACCTTAAGCAACTTAAGAAGGTGCTAACTTATTCCTTTCGTGCCCCCCCCCCCATTTTTGGTACTTGTCTCCTACTTCTCATATCCCTAAGAACGGAGTCTTTATGATTCCAACTGGCTGATCACCATAAATTGTCTCTCACCCTTACCTGCCTTAACATACCAATGTCCCTCATTCCTGAAGAATCTCTCTCTCCACATCCATTTCTCAGCCTTCCTCTTGTAGTGCCATTTTGCTCAGTGATAGATGTTTGGGAAAGCAATCTAACTAAACTATATAATGTATTATCATTGAAAATATCATTGATATTGAGATATGTATTGAACATTTAGATAATCCCATGATTTCTCTTTAGCGTCCATATTACATATTCCTATTGTATGTGAGTTTTTTACTTAGCATTTTCTGTTACTCCAAATTCACTATAAATGTAATTTTTTTAAAGATTTTATTTATTTATTCAAGAGAGGGAGCGAGAGCGAGCATGAGCGGGGAGAAGGGCAGAAGGAGAGGGAGAAGCAGACTATCCGCTGAGCAAGGAGCCCGATGTGGGGCTCGATCCCAGGACCCTGGGATCACGCCCTGAGCCAAAGGCAGCCACTTAACCAACTGAGCCACCCAGGCCCACCTATAAATGTCATTTTTATAGCTAAATAATATTTTGTTGTATAGATCATAATTTGCCTTCCCACTCAGCTATTATAGGACTTGCAGAGTTTTTCTAGTGTTTTGCTATTACAAGTGATGCTATAGAAAGCATCTTTGTAGATAATGTGGGAAACTGTACTTAGAGAAGTGTTGAAGAATGTGATTAATCATGTGTAATTGTCTCTTTCTTACACAAAAGACAGGGTTCTTACCATTCACAGTATAGACTAATTGTAGAGTTCTTCTAGATAAGTGCATTGAAAGATTCCTTATTCTTTTTGGAAGGGTTCCATTGTATGGACACAGCCCAGTCTATTTAAATAGTCTCCTATTGATGGATATTGGTTTATGTCCATTTCTTTGCAAATACAAACAATACTACTGCAGTGAATAATACTGTGCATCTCTCTTTTCATTCAGGAACAGCTATATCTATAGGATAAATCACAGAAGTTAGATTGATGGATCAAAGAGTAATTGAATCTGTAATTTTGATGGATATGGCCAAGTTGTACTACCTAAGGATGTTACTTTGTATACCCATCAATAATGGAAGTGTCTATTTCCATGGAACCTTGCCAACAGAATGTGTTATTTGACTGCCGCTTTGCTTTCTAAGTGACTTGTAACAGATTCAGTACTCTTCGCATCTTCTTGCTGGCCATGTATGAAATACTTTCCCCCAATTGGTTTTTTTTTTTTTTTTGCTTTTTAATTTTGTTTTTAATATACAGTAGTTTTATATAGACAACTCAGTTGATCTCTTTCTATTGATTTCATTTATCATTTTTAAGGTTTAAAAATTTTTTCCCATCCAAATTTCATAAATATTATTTTTTCTTCTAGTTTTTTATGGCTTGATTATTTAAATTTTTAATAATTTTCAACTCTGATATTTGGAATTGATTTTGATCCAACTATATTCTGTAACAATAACAGCAGTAGTCCAGCATTTAACATTTATTGCATAATTACTATGTATAGCCTTTCTAGAGGTAGAGTAAGTGAATTTCGAAGGGTGTTTCCCCCCATTAAAAATAATACACATTCCAAGAGTAAACATTAGATTGGGGCTTTTTCTTTCTTTCTTTTTTTTTTAAAGATTTTATTTATTCCTTTGACAGAGAGAGCACAAGCAAGGGGAACAAGAGCAGAGGGAGAGGGAGAAGCAGGCTTCCCAGGAGCCCGATGTGGAGCTCGATCCCAGGACCCTGGGACCATGACCTGAGCCAAAGGCAGACGCTTAACCGACTGAGCCACCCAGGCTCCCCAATTGGGGTTTTTTCTTAAGTGTAGGATTGTATGATAAACACTTTTTTAACAGATATTTATTTATTTATTTAGATTTTATTTATTTATTTGTTAGGGAGAGAGAATGAAAGCACAAGCAGGGAGAGCTGCAGGCAGAGGGAGAAGCAGGCTCCCTGCTGAGCAAGGAGCCCGATGGAGGACTCGATCCCAGGACCCTAGAATCATGACCTGAGCTGAAGGCAGACGCTTAACTGAGCCATCCAGGCGTCCCTGATATACATTTTTTTTAATAGATGGAAATTTCATTGTAAAATGGCACTTAACTCATAATGGTTTTTTTATTCCAATTTGAATTGAAGCTAAGTGTTAGTATTAAAACTAAGACCAAGTGAAATTTATGTATTTCACCTCAAATTCAATGTAGAAGAAATAGCCTTGAGACCTTGTGGATGGCTAACTGTGCTTCATGTTATATACTGTTTACATCACTTTATTGTTATCACACCCATACCCAATGGTCATGGTTTTTTTCCACCTGCCGTTCTTCCTTGTGTTAGAGAATGATTTTGTTTGATAACCATATGGTTTGTAAGAGCCTAAAAAATTAAAACTTCCCAGCAAATATCAGAGGATATTTTCAGCCTGACTTAATCCTGGCACTTGAACAGCCTTGAAATACCAGAGTCTGAATTAAAAACAAAATTATTTCATAGTGCCATCTGTTTTCATTCATAGAGGCCTGTGACACAACAGATATATTTAAATGTTTCCTAGCCTATTCAGATTTCCTCTAATATATTTCATTTACAACATTTGGTATCCTGTTCATTAACTAAAATAATAAAAAAAAGAGGGTCACCTGGGTGGCTCAGTTGGTTAAGTGTCCAACTCTTGATCTCAGCTCAGGTCTTGATCTCAGGGTCCTGAGTTCGAGTCCATATTGGGCTCCCTGCTGGGCATAGAGCCTACTTAAAAAAAAAAAAAAAACAAACATAGTAATATAAAAGAGCAAAAGCTCTATTTAGAAGAAGGAAGTGTTTCAGCTGCTGCACCTTCCAAGTTCTGCTTGTAGCTAAGTTGAGATCATATATATTTGTGAGGGGTTTTTCCCATTTTCTGAAACATCAAGGTTAAATCAAAGTATCTTAAAATTTACAACCTATGCACTCACCCTTATTTCCTCTACTTAATGACCACAAAAGGAGAGCCAGTTTAGAAGTTTTAGGTTTTAGAATCTGAATTGTTCTCCATATTAGATTGAATGAGGCAGAATCAAAGAATTATTTGCCTTGTTTCTTGAGTTTCTTCAAAATTTACCTGATATCTAAAATCTGTTAAGCAGTTACTTTAATGCCATGGCAACAATTTTTCATGATAGAGCAAGACGAGAAGTGCTATTGGGAAATACTAGAGAAAAATATATTCTGGGTATTGGAAAAAGAGGGCTTTCAGCTAGGTTTAGGGAATTATTTAGAAAAGATTTTGCTTTTGAAGGATTTAGCTTCTGGTCATCTGAGTTTAAAATCCACAAAACCTTAAAAGATTTATCAAAAATGTCCTTGATTAACAGGATAGAAAATAGAGAAAGAAAAGATCTCTAGCAAAAATGAAATCCAAATTGTGCCATTGTGTCCTAATCTGATTTTTGAAGTACTCCCACCACAGAAACAATGTGGATTATGTAAAGCAAGTGACCTGACCCTTTCACCCTGTGGGCCTCAAGGCTTCCTACAACTAAAACTTCAAAAACTCTAACTAGAAAAATATTCACTTGAAAATTTAAAAGGGAGCCTCTCTGGAAAATTTTTTTTCTCTGATTTCTAAGAATCAAAGCACAATTGCATATTATTGCACAGCCAGGACCAATCAAGGGTAAAAAAAAAAAAAAAAAAAAAAATTCCCCCGCCCAGCATTTTCAGATAAGAAATTTCAGTTAAGATCCATAATTCAATGTAGATAATCTGTTATCTGAATTATCCTAATGTTCTTCAGGTTGATCCTCAGATTAGTGGAATTCATTTTTTTACCTATTAGCACCTGTAAAAGTCAGGACACACTCTTATAAAACAGTGATACATAATTTGGAAATTCAAACACAATTCAATAATCAAGGATAGTCAAGTGAATTCACCTTGATGGTATAATCTGAGACTTTTTTAAACTTAATTTTGAAATATGTGAATGATGGGATCTTTTCTCATTAAAATTTGGCAAGTGTGGCAGCTAAAACATCCTTCTTCTAGAGAGTCCTGTCAGAACTGATTGAAAAGTAGATTCCATTAAATTTGAAAGAACCCAAATTGTTTTAAAACAATTATATTTTAATCTTAAATACATTTTTACTTTACATGTATAATTCACAATATAGGATAGAGGGGATTAGAATTTTAAACTCTTGGTTTTATTGGTTTTAAAGTTTTAGAGCTAAGATTTCTAATTCTGCTTCTTATATGATCATGTTTTGAGGTGATTATTGCATTTCTAAAACATTAGCTGACGCTAATGATAGGTATGTGAATATATAAGAAACTGTCATACTGGATGTGCAAAAACCTGGTTTTGGCAAAGTTTAAAGGCTGGAACTCTAAGGGAGTTCCATTTCTTGTGTGGTGGGGTTAGCACCTAAGATCGACCTCATAGATAACAACTAAAAAGCTACAAAAAACAACTACCTGAAGACACTGGGGAGTGACCCAAAGCAGGCTGATTTTGTAGCAGAGTCAAAATTTGGACGATGAGACAGGCAGAGGGCAGTTTTTCAGTTTTAGGCTTTGGCTTGGGGACACAGTGTGGTTTGAGAAAGCTGAAGCTTCTCTAGAAAATTCGGGTCTTTGTGTTCTGAGGAACTAGAAGACAGTGCCTGAAACAGCCATCACTGCTGAAAAATGAGATTGTAGGGTGGGTATTCCAGAAAAGCAGAGAGCCAGAAAAGGAGAGCTCCAGACTTCACCTGTAAACTTTGCCCAAGTCTCTGCTGACTCCTGAATCAAAATCATGCAGTCAACTCAAAGCACCTGCAGCTAAATAAAAAGAACTAAAATTTGATCTCTCACCCCACCTAAACTGAGACAGACTCTGCAGTTTGACTCTACCTAAGTTAAGAGCCTAATAAGACAAAAACATCAACATGCTTTGAAGGGATATAACAGAATCCAGAGTCTTCAAAACAAAAGAATCACAGTGTCCAGAATACAATTTAAAATTACTCACCAAATGAAGAGCCAGGAAAACATGACCCATTTCTAGGGGAAAGCCCACTCCCAAATGACTCAGATGTTGAAATTGTCAAAGACTTATGGCAGCCATTATAAATTTGCTCAATGAGGTTAAGAAAAAATAAAAAGAAAATACCAGAAGAGAAATATAATGAGGAACCAATTGGAAACATCAGAATTGAAAAGTAAAATATCTGGAAAAAAAAAATTCCTGAATGGGGTTAATAATATAATGGAGGTGACAGAGGAAAAATTTAATGAACTTGAAGATAGACCAGTAGAAATTAACCAATTTGAAGAATATATGGAAAGAAATTAACAGAGTTTTAGGAAGCTGTGGGACAATATCAAAAGGTATAAAATATGTGTAGTTGGATTTCCAGAAGAAGAGAGAAGGAGAGAGAAGAACATACAGATAACGGAATATTATTCAGCACTAAAAACAAATGAGCTACCAAGCCATAAAAAGACATGGAGTAACCTTAAATGCATATTATTAAGTGAAAAGGCTATGGTTTCAATTATATGACATTCTTGAAAAGGAAAAACTATGGAGACAGAAGATCAGTGGTTGCCAGGGGTTAGGAGTGTGGAGGGATGAATAAGTGGAGCACAGAGGATTTGGGTGGAAGGAAAATACTCTATGATATAATAACGATGGCTACATGTCATTATACATTTGTCCAAACCCATAGAATATACAACATTAGGAGTGAACTATAATATACACCATGAACTTGAGTTGATAATGATGTGTCAAAATAGGTTTGTCAGTTATAACAAATGTAGCATCCTCATGGGGGAGGTTGATATGGGGGTTACACATGGGGGCCATATGTGGAAAATCTCTGTACCTTCCCCCCAATTTTCTGTGAACCTAAAACTGTTCTAAAAGTCTCTCTTTTTGGGGCGCCTGGGTGGCTCAGTTGGTTAAGCGACTGCCTTCGGCTCAGGTCATGATCCTGGAGTCCTGGGATCGAGTCCCGCATCGGGCTCCCTGCTTGGCAGGGAGTCTGCTTCTCCCTCTGACCCTCCTCCCTCTCATGCTCTCTGTCTCTCATTCTCTCTGTCTCAAAATAAATAAATAAAATCTTTAAAAGTCTCTCTTTTTCTCTGTGTCCATTCATGTGTGTGTGTGTGTGTGTGTATAAATTCCAGAAACTCCAAAATGCCATTTAGTATTGGTTGATATAAAATAAGTACGTTTAACCTGAATTCACAGCCTTTGTTGTCTAATGTCAATACACACTGGAGACTTTTTTTTTTTTAAGATTTTATTTATTTATTCGACAGAGAGAGAGAGAGAGTGAGAACAGGAACACAAGCAGGGGGAGCGGGAGAAGGGAGAATCAGGCTTCCCACGGAGCAGGGAGCCCAATGCGGGGCTCGATCTCAGGACCCTGGGATCATGACCTGAGCCGAAGGCAGACGCTTAACACCTGAGCCACCCAGGTGCCCCAACACTGGACACTTTTCCCAAAGTATTGTAAAGTGTTCTGTTTGAACATTACATTTCTCTTATATTTCTGAAAATGCTTGTATTTTTCTTCTTGTTAAAAACAGATTCATTCCTTTTCAATATCACAACTTTATATTTTATTTGAAATAATTGGATTTAGTAATATGATTGTATTTCAAAAGCCCAGTGGGTAAAGAAAGTAGTTTTGCTCTTTATTTCATACAAAATACAGACAATAAATCATATATTTGGGGAAAAAAATAAGAGACAGTTTTGCCTAACATATTTGTTATCTGATTAGTGTGGCATCTAATGGCCAATTTAAGGTTGTTTTTTTAAATTTTTCCTGTTCCAGCGGTGCCTGGGTGGCTCAGTTGGTTAAGTGTCTGCCTTCAGCTCAGGTCATGATCCCAGGGTCCCGGGATCGAGTCCCAAGTTGGTTTCCCAGTTCAGCGGGGAGCCTGCTTCTCCCTCTGCCTCTTCCCTCTGTTTGTGCTCTCTCTCTCTCGGTCTCAAATAAATGAATAAAATTTTTCCTGTTCCAGTTCGTTAAAAGGCTTCTCCCTTCCTTTCTAGCCATAGATGAAATCATCTACAGACATAGCTTTGGAGATGTTGCGGGTTCAGTTCCAGATTACTGCATTAAAACATAACTGTAATGCAAGTCAAATGAATCTTTTGGTTTCCCAGTGCATATATGTTTACACTATACAGCAGTCTACTAAGTGTGTAATAGCATTATGTTTTTAAAAAAAGTACATGCTTAGGGCTCCTGGGTGGCTCAGTCATTAAGCATCTGCCTTCGGCTCAGGTCATGATCCCAGGGTCCTGGGATCCAGCCCCGCATCGGGCTACCTGCTCGGCAGGAAGCCTGCTTCTCCCTCTCCCATTCCCCCTGCTTGTGTTCCCTCTTTTGCTATCTCTGTCTGTCAAATAAATAAAATCTTTAAATAAATAAATAAATAATTTTTTAAAGTACATGCTTAAAAAATACTTTATTGCAAAAAAAAAAGCTCATTATCTGAGCTTTTAGCAAGTGGCAATCTTTTTGCTGGGAGAGTCTTGCCTCGATGTTGATGGCTGCTGACTGATCAGGGTGGTGGTTGCTCAAGGTTGGGGTGACTAGGGCAATTTCTTATAATGAGACAACAATGAAGTTTGCTGTCTCAATTGATGCATCCTTTCATGAATGATTTCTCTGTAGCATGATAGTAGAACTTCTTTCAAAATTGGAGTCAGTGCTCTCAAACCTGCTGCTGCTTTATCATCTAAGTTTATGTAATACTCTCAGTCCTTTGTTGTCATTTGAACAATGTTCACAGCATCTGCACCAGAAGATTCCATCTCAAGAGACCACTTTCTTTGCTCATCCATAAGAAGGAACTCCTCATCCTTTGTTTTATCATGAGATTGCAGCAGTTCAGTCCCATTTTCAGGCTCCACTTCTAGTTCTCCTGCTATTTCCACCACATCAGCACTTACTTCCCCCACTGAGTAAGTCATCCATGAGTGCTGGAATCAACTTCTTCCAAACTCCTGTTAATGGTGATATTTTGACTTCTTCCCATGAATCCTAAATGTTCTTAATGGCATCTAGAATGGTGAATCCTTTCCTGAAGGTTTTTAGTTACTTTGCCCAGATCCATCAGAGAAATCACTAGCTATGGCAGCTAAAGCCTTACAAAAATGTATTTCTTAAATAGTAAAACTGGAAAGTTAAAATTATTCCTTGATCCATGGGCTGTAGAATGGGCATTGTGTTAGCAGGCATGAAAACAGCCTGAATCTCATTGTACATCTTTTTCACAGCTCTTGGATGACCAGGTGCATTGTCAATAAGCAATAATATTTTGAAAGAAATCTTTTTTCTGAGCAGGAAGTCTCAACAGTGGGCTTAAAATATTCAGTAAACCATGTTGCAAACAGATGTGCTGTCATCCAGGCATCATTGTTCCATTTATAGAGCACAGGCACATTAGCTTTAACATAATTCTTAAGGGCCTTAGGATTTTCCAAATGGTAAATGATCATTGGCTTCATAGTCACTAGCTGCACTAGCTCCTAACAAGAGTCTCCCTGTCCTTGAAGCTTGAAAGCCAAGCATTGATTTCTCTCCAGCTATGAAAGTCCTAGATGGCATCTTCTTCTAGCATAAGGCTGTTTTGCCTACATTGAAAATCTGTTACTTAGTGCAGCCACCTTCATTTGTTATCTTAGCTCGATCTTCTGCATCACTTGCTGCAGCTTCTACATCAGCACTTGCTGCTTCCCCTTGCACTTTGATGTTATGGAGATGGCTTCTTCCCTTGAACCTCTGCTGGCTTCAAACTTTTCTTCTGCAGCTTCCTCGTCTCTCTCAGCCTTCATAGAATTGAAGAGAATTAGGGCTTAGCTCTGTATTTTACTTCGGCTTAAGGGAATGTTGTGGCTGGTTTGATCTTCTATCCAGACCACTCAAACCTTCTCTGTTTCAGTGATAGGGCTGTTTTGCTTCCTTATCATTTGTGTTCACTGTAGTAGCACTTTTAATTTCCTTCAAGAACTTCTTTGCATTTACAGTTTGGCTAACTGATGCAAGAAGCCTAGCATTTGGCCTAACTCAGCTTTCAAAATGCCTTCCTCACTAAACTTAATCATTTCTAAAAGTATTTGATATAAGGTGATAGACATGCCACTCTTCTTTCACTTGGACACTTAGAGGCCATTGTAGGAGGGAGAGGGAGAGAGATGGGGGAACATTTGATTGATGGAGCAGCCAGAATGTACACAGCATTTATCAATTAAGTTTGCAGTTTTGTATGGACACAGTTCTTGGTGCCTGAAAACAATTACAACAGTAACATCAAAGATCACAGACTACCATAACAAATATAATAATAACGAACAAGTTTGAAATATTGCAAGAATTACCAAAATGTGACACAGAGACATGAGGTAAGCATATGCTGTTGGAAAAAATGGTGCTGATAGACTTGCTTGATGCAGGGTTGCCACTAACCTTCAATCTGTAAAAAACAAAAACAAAAACAAAACAAAACAAAAAAACCCTGTGTATCTGCAAACTGCAATAAAGCCAAGCAAAGGGGGAATGCCAGAGTATGTATGTATGATTGTATGTTCTGATCTGTCTTTGGCATGGAGAAAGCAGTGTTGTGAGTCAAGCTCTAAATCTGTTTAAGATGTTTATTCCACTACCAGCCTAGAGATGAACAGAATCACCCATTTTAGGCACACTGCCTTCCATCCCCTACCCTCCCTTTCCCAGATGAAATCTATTTTTAGTATTTTTATCAATTTGAGTACTTTATAAGGCAGAGCATGTATATATGATTTCTGGGGTTATGTATTATCACATAGAAAGAAGTGGGGAAATGCCCCACCTTATGCTTGGCAATGGCTCCTCCACAGCTGGCCGATTTAATAACGTTCAGATTAAAAGGAGATAAGGAAAGAAGAAAAAAACATTCTGTTGTTTACTCAGCAGGTCTCTTAGTCTCCTGAGAGCTACAGATTTGTTACAGGATGGTAGGGTAGTTCTTAAAAATGTTTTTAAAAGTAGTAGTCTTGGGGCACATGGTGGCTCAGTCAGTTAAGAGTCTGACTCTTGGTTTCAGCTCAGGTCATGGTCTCAGGGTTGTGAGATCAAGCCCCACATTGGGCCTCCGAACTCAGCGTGGAGATTGCTTGAGATTCTCTTCCTCTCCTTTCCCTTCTGCTCCTCCCCCACTTGCATGCACTCTCTCTTTCTCAAATAAATAAAATCTTAAAAAAAAAAGTAGTAGTAGTAATTATTCAATTAGAAATGGTAACAAATTAGAAGATATCTAAGAGTATGCTGTTTCCCATCCCTCCACACCCCAGTGTCATACCCTAGAGAAAACTCTAACGTTAATTTTCTATTTTTAGTTCTCTGGTTTCTGCTCTAATTTTAGACAAAATGCTTTTTTTCTCTCTCCCAATTTATTCGCTTGTTCATCCATTGACCCCCCCAATTTGAATAATGTTTTCACTCATTTGTACTATAACTCTCTGCCCTTTCCTAATTAGATATTATTTTAAATTTTCGATTGATGACTTTTTAGACTGAAATCATCCTAAATCTGTCCTCTACATCCTCATTTGACAGGATCTCTTCAAGATCCATTTTATGGGCGCCTGGGTGGCTCAGTTGGTTAAGCGACTGCCTTCAGCTCAGGTCATGATCCTGGAGTCCCTGGATCGAGCCCCGCATCGGGCTCCCTGCTTGGCAGGGAGCCTGCTTCTCCCTCTGACCCTCCCCCCTCTCATGTGCTCTCTGTCTCTCTCATTCTGTCTCAAATAAATAAATAAAATCTTTAAAAAAAAAAAAGATCCATTTTATAACATAAGAATACGAGTACTCTTACCCGTTCTCTACTTTTTATCCTCCCTTCCATATCATACCTTATGTCAGCAACAGCTTCTACTTTTACATTGTCAGGATTACTAACATTTACGTTCTGTTTTGCAAAATCATAATTGACCACAGGATGACTCAAAACATTGAAAACCAACACAAAGCACTTGCTTTATAGGACTGTGTAAATATTGTTCAGTGGTGGTCTAAATAGTAGGTTAGATTTCAAGAAGAGTGTTTCTAGCATCAAAGTCAATTAGAATAGCTTTTCTTATGCTGTATGTATTACTTAAATTCATGCCATATTTTAGTTGGTTTTATATTTGGATCATGGTTCACTTGTATATTTAAAAATTATTTTCCTGGAGTTTCTAATTGCCATTTTTCTTTCATTGCATGATTTACTTCTATCATATTATATCTCCTCCCCCTTACATATATACACATGTGCCTTTAAGTTTTACCTGTAATCATACTGAATTTTCCCTTTTCTGGAAACCTTTCTCTTAGAGTCTTTATTCTTCCTATTCCAGTCTGGACTGATTATCTTTTAGGCATACTTCAGTACAATTATCCTGGGATTTCCATATATTTTCTTCCCTGAGATCGACCATCTTTTGGACCCTATGCCTTCCTTTTTTAATTTACTTTCTTATTTTGCTTGAGTACATTCCTAACTTTTTAAGAAGAAATGCGTAAGTAAATAAAATTATCTGAGATCTTGTGTGTCTGAATAGGTAGGTATTTATTTTGCCATCACAGAGATTGATACTATGGATGGGTATAGAATTCTAGATTGAACTCTTCATCTAGCGTCCCTTGTTGCTGATGAGAAATCTGATACAAGTCTAATCCTCATTCCTTTAGAGATGGCTTGTTTTTTTTTTCTTTTTGAAACCCTTTAAGATTTTCTCTTTATTGTTGATGTTTTGAAATGTCACAAGCATGTATCTAGAGATAGATTCTTCTTGTCAGTCAATGGCCCTTTTAATCTAAAGACTTTTTTTTTTTTTCCAGTTTTAGAGAACTTTCAAGTTTCTTTAATAAATTCTTCCCTTTATTTTTCTCTCCTTTTTTGGACTATTTTCTCTTTTTATTAGACCTCTTTTACTGTGATCTTAGGCTTCATATTTTTGCTCTAAGTGTCTCTTATCTTTGCTCTCCTGTTTTTGGCCTCTGACTTTTTCCTCTGCTCATGGGAAATTTTCTTGATTTGATTTTTAGTGCTTCTATTGAACTTTATGCTTAGCAGTCATATGTTAATCCCTAAGAGTTTTTATTTTCTTGTTCTCTGTTTGTTCCTGTTTCATAACATCCTTTTCTGGTTTTATGGCTGCAAAACACTTGAATCTCTCCAATTACATCAACTAGAGTTTTTGTTGTTTGGTTTGACTCATTTTGTTTTGTTTTGTTTAGGTTCTCTCTGTTTCTTGTTTTATTTTGTTCCTCTGTGGTCAGTTTTACAGTTTATTTATTTTGGTCATTCTCTTTAATGCTGCAGGTTCTCTTCACATACAACAGATCCTTGGTTTTCTGGGCATACTTAAAGAGAAAAGCTAGGGTAGATGGTGCAGTTTTTCACAGAGCTCTTTTCCAGCCATGTTTCTCTCCTAGGTGGGAATTATATAAAGAAACTTTTGGTGGAGGAGGACTGGGACTCAGTTTAGAGTCACTGATGGGAAGCTAGTTTTCAAGCTACAGGCTCCAAGTCTCAGAATAATTTTATTCAGTTTTTTTGTAACATGCTACATACTTCTCTTTTTCAGGCTATGTGTCACATACCTGCCTATGGGAGGGCCACCTGGTACATCTGCCCACCTATAAATCTTGAATTAATTCACCTTTGGTAGCCTTGCTTCTCAGTCATACCTTCTGACTCTGGGACCAGAACCCTCTTCCTTTGCAGTTTTTTACATCATTTTCAAGACTCTGACTTCTCTGCCCATTTCACTGATCAGCTTGCCTCATCTGCTTCCTAGATATTTATTAAAATCTTTCATCTGTTGGTGACCACCAACATCCCCAATCCTATGCCTCACCTTCTCTGCTTCCTTTTCTGTTATGGCTGTGCCTTCATTATACTTTTATATATTTATTTCAGTGGAATCTCAGGAGTAATGGAGGACAAACAAATTTCTGCACTCTTGAATCTCTCCAAGTTGGTTTTAGAAAATCTACCAAGGGGCGCCTGGGTTGTTCAGTTGGTTGAGCATCCGACTCTTGATTTCAACTCAGATCATGATCTCAGGGTCGTGGGATTGAGCCCTGAGTCGGGCTCCTCACTCAGTGCAATGCCTGCTTGGGATTTTTTCTCTCCCTCTTCCTCTGCCTCTCCCCCTGCTCATGTGCATGCTCTCTAAATAAATAAATAGATTAAATAAATAAATAAGCAAGCTACCAATTTGGTTTCCATTCTGAGCTCTAGCAAATTCTAGATTGGTTTCTACTGTATGGTTTTCTGCTTATTTAGTATCTCCTCAGATAGACCAAAAATACAAGAGTACAGTTATGACTGTACATTCTGTTTCATTTATTTATTCTATAGAGCCAGAGATTCAACTGTAAGGAATTTTAAAATTTCAAATGTGAGTCCTGGGGTTTAAAGTATAAACCCTTCTCTCTAACTTTACTCTTGACTTTTATCCTTCTGTTTCTTTATCTCTGTTTGCCTTGGTCTCTATTTCTTGCCTAATCAAAACATTCACAACCTTTTATTACAGTATATTGTTATAATTGTTCTATTTTATTAGTTGTTAATTCTTACTATGTCTAAGTTATAAATTAAACTTTATCATAGGTGTGTATGTATAGGTAAAAGCAGTATATATAGGGGTTGACCCAGTCACAGTCTAAGGCATCTATTTGGGGTTCTTGGAACATATCTCTTGTGGATAAGGGGGCACTGCTGTATTTGACATAATTCCCAATAGTTCTTATTGAATGTTCATATGATTTCAGATCTCTTGAAACCATTTTTTTATAAGAAGTTAGAAAAAAGAATCTGATAATTTGTTTAAAGGCTTTGTACGGATGTGTTTAACTTAGTCTGACCCTATGGTGTGTGGCCTTGTAATTAGAAAGCCAGTTAAATGGTAGTTTCCCTGAGGGACCAGATGCTTAGACTTAACAGGTGAGAAAGAAATGTAGTTTTTGTAAGAAGGCCCCTTTAGGGAATTGCCATAGAGCTCTGAACTGTAATAAAATAAAAGTTTGCATTAAAATGGAAAGAACTTTATATTTCAAATTCCCGACCTTTAATAAAAAAATGAGAACCTAGGCTTACTGACGGTGGAATCAGAGCCTTATATATGTGGACAACTCCAAGTAAATAACCCTCAGCTGCTCCTTAGTATGTCTTGACCAAATGGTATAGTCAGTATAGGTACTGAGATCCTCAGACCAACTCACCTTCACCCAGCTCCATGGTGGGAGAAATGAGGTCTTTCTCAGCCACTGGCTGGGTAGTTAATACCATATAAGTTGTAATACTTTGTTGTTCATATGTCAGAAAATAGGAGATCTAAACCAGAGGAAATATGCTAGAAGAATTTCACAGCCTTTCTAACATGCTGAAATGAGTATGAATGGGAGACCCGTCACTTTATCTAAGGGTTGCAGCTGTTTTGTGTCTTTGACTTCTGGTTATATTTGTGCAGCAGCTCTCATTGATGGAGTCTACTCTTGGCTTTGCCTGGTCATTTTTCTTCAGTGATGTACAGTTTTGCACATAAGCATTTTTCTAATGAATCAAGGGTTTTCTTCCTATTTTTTTGCAAGATAAACTTGGAAGGATTAGAATTTTTAGGGTGAAATGTCAGACTAAAAATTTCTTTTTATGATGTATTCTGCTCATTTTCCCCCTGGTTTTAGGAGCTGGAAATCCAAAGTGCACAATTGCAATTGTTTTGGGAAGAACTAAAAATGCCACTGCAACCAGGTAATAAAATAATTGTGATTGAGAAATCTATTTGGGAATAAGAATTGCTCTTTCTTTCTACCCACATAATTTACTTACAATGCACCATTTGGTCGGGGTGCCTGGGTGGCTCAGTCAGTTAAGTGTCCAACTGTTGGTTTCCACTCAGGTCATGATCTCAGGGTTGTGAGACTGAGCCCTGTGTCGGGCTCTGCACTGAGCATGGAGCCTGCTTAAGATTTTCTCTCCCTCTGCCTCTCCCACCCCTCTGTCTCTTCTTCCCTGTCTAAAAAGATTTTTTTTTTTAATGCACCATTTGGACTTACAAGTCATAATAATATAAAATGTGAGATTAATGTCACATTTGTGTTTCACAGTTATTTCACTATAAGATTATATTTAGGAAACATTTTAGGAAGTGTTGCTGTATGTTCTTCACTGTGGAATTTCCTATATTAAAAAGTGTTGCTGAATCCTCAAAGCTATTTGGATCAGATTATAAAACATAAAAATTTTCGGACTGTCTATAAGTAATTAAGTGATTAGATATATAGATCAAAGGCCATATAGTCTTGCAACATTTGATATTGTGTATCAGTTCCCAGTTTCCATTGCTGAGCAATGAGAAGCCTCAGCCAAATAACTTTATTTCAAATCATTGTTACTGTCCAGATCACAGCCTGCATCCAGCTCTGCTTGATGTATGTCTTTTACACAATTCCCATTCCAGACATCATTGCTTACATGATTACATACTAACAACAAAAAAATGACAATTGCAACTCTACCCAGCATCTGTTTTATTTTTCCACTTAGCACACTTTTCCTAACATCTGTTTTTCTTTAACCAGATACAAACAACACAGCATGGTTCTTGTTCCTATCAACACACCTGGAGTAGAAATAATAAGACCTTTGTCAGTTTTTGGCTACATGGGTAAGTACTCAACCAACATGAGCGTGCATTAGCAAGCAGGACGACTGGAATATGCAGTAAGGCTGAAGGGAACAGATAACGTTATAATGTAGAAGATGTGTTCTTAGAAATCCTTTGGTGCTGACAACTGTCTTAGTATAAATGCCAGTGGAACTCAGAGCAAATAAAGAGAAGTGATGCAGCACTGGACCTCATTTTGTTTACTTTTGGGAAAGGGTAGATTGTATTCAAGGAACAGTGACTAAGACTGCTGCGTCTGTCATCCAGGAGAATGGATTAATGAAATAGACTTAGAAAAATAGTAATCCACAATAAAATTCACTTTTCTTTTTTTTTTTTTTGTAAGAGAGAAAGAATGGGGGTAGGGGACAGAGGGGGAGAAAGAGAATCTTAAATAGGCTCCACGCCCAGGGCGTAGCCCAACGAGGGGCTTGATCTCACGACCCTAAGATCATGACCCAAGCCAAAATCAAGAGATGGACGCTTAACCGACTGAGCCACCCAGGCACCCCAATAAAATTCATTTTTGTCTTTAAGTTTAGCTTTCTTAACCAATCAAACTACAAAAGCTATTACTAAGAAATGAGTTTTGACTGATTTGAATGCAAAACTTTTCCTTCCTTCTGTCCTTTGGGTGGAATTTCTTTTTTTTTTTTTTTAAAGATTTTATTTATTTATTTGAGAGAGAGGATGAGAGGAGAGAGAGAGCACATGAGATGGGGGAGGGTCAGAGGGAGAAGCAGACTCCCCGCCGAGCAGGGAGCCCGATATGGGACTCGATCCCGGGACTCCAGGATCATGACCTGAGCCAAAGGCAGTCGCTTAACCAGCTGAGCCACCCAGGTGCCCCTTGGGTGGAATTTCTAAAAAGCAAGGATACTTTTGTTTCCTGCCACCCACCTCAGGCTCTTGTTCATTGTTCCCTTGCTGCTCAGGTCATTCACTCAGCAAGTATTTATTGAGGGCTGACCAGTGTTCTAGGTGCTTAGAATACATTAGTGAACACAATAGGCTAGGATCTCTTCCCTCACCAAGCTTACATGCTAGGGGAAGGAGACAGTAGCAATAACTATTATAGCAAGTATATTATATATTATATTATAATTAATTATTATATTAATAATTATATTAATTATTATAGTATCAGTATATTATAGCAAGTCAGCAGGTAAATGCTTTGGAAAAGTTTATTGAACCTGATCCACGTAATCTTCTGTGGTGACTCTGGCTTTCTCTTTATTGTTGAATATGGCTAATAAAAATGTTCAAGTAGCAGATGTAAGACTTGGAGTTTTTATAGAACATTTGACATCACCTTCCATAGGATGCAGCTATAGAATACACCCACAGATTAAGTGTAGTTTGCAGGATAGTGAGGAAAAGCTCACTAGAGCAAATTGTGCAGTGGGATTTGTTAGGTTGCAGAGCAATGGCCTGAAGACCCCCAAAATGGATTTATAATTTAAGTTGCCTGGAAATCACCTCCATTGCAGAACCTGTGTTTGAATTTTCTGTGAGACAAATTCACCAGCATCCTCTCCAACTCCCATGCCCAAGGCCAAAAGAAACAGTTGTGGAGAAGGTTGATTATTAATGTCTATTCTGACAGGAAAAGGGTGTGGAGTTAGCATGAGATTATCTCTAGAACTTGATGGGGAGTGGGTCGGGAGCACGAGGAGGGGTAGGCGGTGTGATGTAAAGACAAAAGTGTTCCCAGTCTCCATGAAATGCCAGCATTTCCAAGAGATAAACACGTAGTGAACAAGCCTGGACTGGGAGCAAACATACCTCAAGGTCCAGTCTCTGGTTTGTCTTGAATGCTCAGCCTGCTCTGTCCCTTCCAGGAGGCTCTTTGCATCTTCAGGCATTGATTTACACAATGATAAAATAAGAAACTTGAATTACATTACTCACTTGCAATTTTTGAACTGTTGGAACCTTTTTTCCCCCAAGCAAAATTTTCTATGGAAGCCCATATATTAAAAATCTCAAAGAAGAAGCAATAATAAAATAATAATAAGATAATCTGATTGGATCTGTGAAGTCACCTTCCATTTTAGTAACTCTACAACTTCAGAAAATGAATTTGAAACTCTAGATCAAATGATTTCTAAAATCTCTTCTAAGTGGAACCATTGAAGAGTTTTCTGGGCTATGGGATCCTAGGGGTTCAGAACTCAGGGTTTGCCTAGGAATATCCAACATATGAGGCTTTTAAGTCCTACTTCCGAGTAATTTCTTTGAGTAATTATTAATTATATATGAGTATTTTTTTTAAAGATTTTATTTATTTATTTGAGACAGAGAGAATGAGAGACAGAGAGCATGAGAGGGAGGAGGGTCAGAGGGAGAAGCAGACTCCCTGCCGAGCAGGGAGCCCAATGCGGGACTCGATCCAGGGACTCCAGGATCATGACCTGAGCCGAAGGCAGTCGCTTAACCAACTGAGCCACCCAGGCGCCCTATATGAGTATTTTTTTGATCAACTCATTTTGCTCTTTAAAATTATATTTTCTATTTTATAGATAATTTCCATGGAGGACATTTTGAGATCCATTTTAATCAAGTACGAGTTCCTGTCACCAATTTAATACTAGGTGAGATAAGTTAGAAAAATGATTCTCCAGTACTGTGTACTAAAATATTTTCAGGTCTAAATCTGGAAAAGATAGGAAATGTATCTTGATTTAGATATTTTTCCCTCTTACCCCATTTGTAAGGGAACATTTTTTCATGGTGGGTTTTCTTACATGGAATAATATTTTATTTAAGTGTTTGATGTGGTTTTATATATGACATCAATTGAATACACAACTAAATCCAAAAAATGTACAAGAGCAACATACTTTTTCCTAAAACGTGACTTTAGGCCTCTACTTGTTTTAAGAAAGCCTCAATGTACTTTCTGAATTCAAGTTTTATATATAAACACATTAGAAGCTTAAATAACTTGGCATACTGAATGCCTGGAATGACTTCATCCTTTTGCTTATTGGAATCCTACCCAACCTTCAGAGAACATCTCGAGTGGCACTTCTTTCAGAAAGGTTTTGTGTTCTTCACCGCATCCACTCAACAAGCCCCTGCTGCCTGCCAGGCCCTCAGGATACAATCTGTCTCTCCTTTGCCTTTCTTTGTTCTCCTCCATATCCCTTATCTCTAGCATCCTTGTCCCCACTTCTGGATTCTGAACTCCCAGTGTAGGGACTATGTCTTATCTACCTTTGTAACCACTGCAGCACTTACAAAATATATGCACAGTTGGTACTCAAGAAACAGTTCTTAAATTGGATTAAAATGTTTAACAGTGATGGTTTAAAAAACATAGAAATCAGAAGTTCCATAAATAATGAACGTTATTATAGAGCTTTTTTCCTACCGGAATGCCATTCTCATTGAGGGGGCAGCTCATCATTTTTCAAGATTTGTGTAAATAACAAAGTGTGGGCTGTGGCCACTTTCATGTTCTCCTTTCTTTCTTACAGGTGAAGGTAGGGGATTTGAAATTGCCCAAGGCCGCCTTGGACCCGGCAGAATTCATCACTGTATGAGAACAGTAGGAGTGGCAGAGCGCGCTTTGCAGATAATGTGTGAACGGGCAACACAAAGGGTGGCCTTTAAGAAGAAACTGTTTTCACACGTAAGGATGATTACTTATTTGAATTTATTATAGCCTGATGCACTCACTGACCTTGAAACAAAACAGCATCACTTGATCATAGGGAGTTCTCCTCTACATAAGTAAGATGCTTTTTTCCCACAAAGTATATTTGTCTGTACTTAAATGTAGTTTGATGAGAAATCTTTAACTTTGTAAGCTTAATTCCTAATGTGCTTCAACACAGCACCAAGAGTATGGACAATTCCTTCAACTTTCTCAGACTCGTGTTCTCTAGAGAACCCAGTACATTAGCACTCTGTGGATATGAGAGGGCTGGCATAAGGAAGAAGGATTTGCCTTGTTCTTTGGCTTTCTTTTTTTTTTTTTTTTTTTTTTAAGATTTTATTTATTTATTCATGAGAGACAGAGAGGCAGAGGGAGAAGCAGGCTCCCGCGGAGCAGGGAGCCTGATGTGGGACTCGATCCCAGGACCCTGGGATCATGACCTGAGCCGAAGGCAGACGCTTAACCATCTGAGCCACCCAGGCGCCCTGTTCTTTGGCTTTCTGAAGGGAATTAGTAATACATGAGGAACTATAGGAAAATAACCTAAAACTCAGTGAAAGGAGAGAGATCTAAAAATGGAGTGGACTGCTTCTGTAGGAAGCGAGTTCCCTGTTACTGGAGAAATGCAAGTAGAAATGGGACCAATATTTGGTGGGCTGTTCATGATTTTTTGAATTCCCACCTATAAATTAAGTACTACGGAGTCTGTTGTTTACAAAGCACAATAAACAATATAGTTACATGTGGGCAATACAACCAAAATTAGAGAATATTTATCAAGAGGGAAAAGAAGTTGTAATTCTGACTTCCTTGGAAAACTTTGTAAGTGGGATATTCAAATCATCTCCCAAAAGCCCTTCTAACTTTTAAGAAGGCAAGAAAAATTGTTTTTAAATACTCAGTACTTAGGATTGCTAACATTTTAGTGTTAGGTCAAACTTGGGGTGATAAAATTGTATTTGTGTTTGCTGGACATGGATATTTTAGTACATTGGTCCCCTTGTAAAGTACCTTTGTGAGCATCTTTTAAAATTTCACAGTATATTTTTTACCTTAAATTCCTATAGGCTGTGTTTGCTTTCTGTGAAATATTATTCAGCGTATCTGTGATTTAGTTGTAACATTGTTCTTACAGAAAAATAAAGCCTGTTTTATGGCGCACACCTAGGAATAATTTGTGGGCAACCCCTTTAGTATATGGCGAGGGCAAGAAGTTCAGCTGTTGGATGGACACTATGGGAAGGAAGTAAGAAGGTGTGAACTTCTGGGACTGTGGATACAACTCCATGCTACTCTGAGTAGGAGCTAAAGAGTTGCTCGTGGCATTAGTTTCCCTTCCTACACTTTTCTCTTTTCAAGATTGCCACCAAACCCTGGAGCAAGATGCAGCGAGGACACGGAGAGGTTGATACACAGACATCTTGAACATATAAAAGCACTCTCCTTAAATTTCATGACAGATATTTTTTTTTTTTGAGTTTAAAATGTATGGTACGCTCTTGTTTTGTCATTTTTTTTTTTTTTATGTTATGTTAGTCACCATACAATACATCATTGGTTTTTGATGTGGTGATCCACGATCCATTGTTTTCATATAACACCCAGTGCTCCATGCAGTACGTGCCCTCCTTAATACCCATCACCGGGCTAACCAATCCCCCCTCCCCCCTCCCCTCTAAAACCTTGTTTGTTTCTCAGAGTCCATAGTCTCTCATGGTTCATCTCTCCCTTCAATTCCCCACCCCCATTTTTCCCTTCCTTCTCCTAATGTCCTCCATGTTATTCCTTATGTTCCACAAATAAGTGAAACCATATGATAATTGACTTTCTCTGCTTGACTTATTTCACTTAGCATAATCTCCTCCAGTCCCATCCATGTTGATGTAAAAGTTGGGTATTCATCTTTTCTGATGGCTGAGTAATATTCCATTGTATATATGGACCACATCTTCTTTATCCATTCATCTGTTGAAGGGCATCTCGGCTCTTTCCACAGTTCGGCTATTGCAGACATTGCCGCTATGAACATTGGGGTGCATATGGCTCTTCTTTTCACTACATCTGTGTCTTTGGGGTAAATACCCAGGAGTGCAATTTCTGCATCATAGGGTAGCTCTATTTTTAATTTTTTTTTTTTAAAGATTTTATTTATTTATTTGAGACAGAGAGAATGAGAGAGAGAGAGCACATGAGAGGGGGGAGGATCAGAGGGAGAAGCAGGCTCCCCGCCGAGCAGGGAGCCCGATGCGGGACTCGATCCAGGGACTCCAGGATCATGACCTGAGCCGAAGGCAGTCGCTTAACCAACTGAGCCACCCAGGCGCCCTATTTTTAAATTTTTGAGGCACCTCCACACTGTTTTCCAAAGTGGCTGTACCAACTTGCATTCCCACCAACAGTGTAAGAGGGTTCCCCTTTCTCCACAACCTCTCCAACGTCTGTTGTTTCTTTCCCTGTCCATTTTTGCCATTCTAACTGGTGTAAGGTGGTATCTCAGTGTGGTTTTGATTTGGATTTCCCTGATGGCTAATGATGATGAACATTTTTTCATGTCTCTGTTAGCCATTTGTATGTCTTCTTCAGAGAAGTGTCTGTTCATCTCTTCTGCCCACTTTTTGACTTGATTATTTGCTTTTTGGGTGTTGAGTTTGAGAAGTTCTTTATAGATCTTGGATACCAGCCCTTTATCTGTAGTGTCATTTGCAAATATCTTCTCCCATTCTGTGGGTTGCCTCTTTGTTTTGTTGACTGTTTCCTTTGCTGTGCAGAAGCTTTTTATCTTGATGAAGTCCCAAAAGTTCATTTTTGCTTTTGTTTCGCTAGCTTTTGGAGATGTATCTTGAAAGAAGTTGCTGTGGGCGATGTCAAAGAGGTTACTGCCTATGTTCTCCTCTAGGGTTTTGATGGATTCCTGTCTCACATTGAGGTCTTTCATCCACTTTGAGTTTATCTTTGTGAATGGTGTTAGAGAATGGTCGAGTTTCATTCTTCTGCATGTGGCTGTCCAATTTTCCCAGCACCATTTATTGAAGAGACTGTCTTTTTTCCATTGCATGTTTTTTCCTGCTTTGTCAAAGATTATTTGACCATAGAGTTGAGGGTCCATATCTGGGCTCTCTATTCTGTTCCATTGGTCTATATGTCTGTTTTTGTGCCAGTACCATGCTGTCTTGGTGATCACAGCTTTGTAATATAGCTTGAAATTGGGCAACGTGATGCCCCCAGCTTTGTTTTTCTTTTTCAACATTTCCTTGGCGATTCAGGGTCTTTTCTGATTCCATACAAATTTTAGGATTATTTGTTCCAGCACTTTGAAAAATGTCATTGGAATTTTGATCGGGATGGCATTGAAGGTATGGATTGCTCTGGGTAGCGTAGACATTTTAACAATGTTTATTCTTCTGATCTATGAGCATGGAATATTTTTCCATCTTTTTGTGTCTTCTTCAATTTCTTTCATGAGTGTTTTGTAGTTCCTAGAGTATAGATTCTTTACCTCTTTGGTTAAGTTTACTCCAAGGTATCGTATGGTTTTTGGTGCTATTGTAAATGGAATCGTTTCTCTAATTTCTCTTTCTACAGTTGCGTTGTTAGTGTATAAGAAAGCAACTGATTTCTGTGCATTGATTTTGTATCCTGCCACATTACTGAATTGCTGGATGAGTTCTAGTAATTTGGGGGTGGAGTCTTTTGGGTTTTCCACATAAAGTATCACGTCATCTGCAAAAAGAGAGTTTGACTTCTTCTTTGCCAATTTGAATACCTTTTATTTCTTTTTGTTGTCTGATTGCATGACAGATATTTTTAACACTGTACTAGAGGGAAATTTCCCACCTGCTTTTTGTAAGTTAATGTATCAAGCAGAACAAGCCTGAGCTTTTCAAAAATATGCCTCCCTTCACTGGAAACTTCTTGCATTTGGCACAAAGAAAATGATCTGGCAGAAGCAAAGGAGATGTTGAGGCATGTCATAAACAAAAATCTGAGCCAGATTTTTTTTTTTTTCAGTTTGTGTAAGTAACATTCCATTTCCCTGAATTTGGAGACTCTTTCCAGCTGCCTTCTAAATTATTCCAGGCACTAAAGCAAAAAGTTCTGTATCAAAATAATGTCTGTATCAAAATAAATATGGCAACTCCTTAGAGCACTCAGTTTCTGCCTACTGAATGCTCTTCAGCAAATCTAGGGTTGGTAGAGACCCAACGGAGAACACTTTCCTTTATTCAAAAGCTAAGAAATAAATGTATTTGTGATCTGTTCATGAAGTTATAATCACCTAGCTTTACAGTCATCAAAAAGATATTTACTGCTGGGGCTTGTTTGGAGTTGTTACCTTGTTTCAACCTCCAGAGTCATCTAATAGACTCAACTGTAATTTGAGCCACAAATGTAATTTAAAATTTTCTAGTAACTGTACATTAAAAAAAAAGGCTTTAAATAATAATAAAAAAAATTCTAGTAGCTACATTTTTTAAAAATAAAAGAAATGATGAAATCGATTTTTATAATCTATTTTATTTAACCCAGTATATCCAAAATGTTATCATTTCAACATGAAATCAATATAAAAAGATTAAGGTATTCTTCATTCTTTTTTAAAAACTACTGATTTTTCTAAATTGGGTGTATATTTCACACTTATGAAACATCTCAATTCAGACGAGGCATATTTCAAATGCTCAGTAGCCACATGTGGTTATTAGCAGCTATCATATTGAATGTCACTGTTATAGGGAAACTGATCAAATATCCACTCTTTAAGAAAGGTACTAGAGCAAATATAACCAAGCATAAAAATGACTGTGGAAGGTTAATGTGGCTCAAATAATAGCACTGTAATTGGCTGCTGGTCAAACTTAACAAATACTGTTCTCCACGTAAACAGCAGTTCTGTGACTAGGAATGGGAACAACAACAACAACAAACCCTTTATGGCCAACCAGAAGCATCTGTCATTGTTTCCTGAGTTTCACTGCTGAATCCTGAAGTTTGGTTGCTTGTGGGATTTATGATAAGGTTTGGTCTCTATATTCTCCACTTACCTCCCCACTTCTCTTCCAAGTTCTGACCAATAGAGAAAACTCACTAAGACAATTAAGAAGCAAGTACCAATTTTTTAAATTAAAAATTTTATTTTGAAATCATTGTAGATTCACATGCAGATGTAAAAAGTAATACAGAGAGATTCCTTATACCCTTTCCTAAGTTTCTCCCAATGGTAACATCTTGCCAAACTACAGTACAACATCAGAACCAGGATATTGTCACTGATATATTCAAGGTATAGAACATTTTCATTGCCACAAGGATCCCTCATCTTGTCCTTTAATGGCAACACCCCCTTCCTCATTCTCATCACCTCCTTATTAACCCCTGGCAATCTTTAATCTGTTCTTCATTTTTGAATTTTATCATCTCAAGAATTGAATCATACAATATATAAACTTTTGGGGTTGGTGTTTTGCACTCAGTGTAATTCTTTGGAGATTCATCCAGGTTATGTGTATCAGTAGTTGGTTCCTTTTTTATTACTGGGTAGTATTCCTTGGTATGGATTATCACAGTTTAACTGTTTACCTGATGAGGGATATCTGGGTTGTTTCCTGTCTGCAAATAGAGATCCTATAAATATTCACATACAGGTTTTTGTGTGAACATGTCTTTATTTCTGTGGGATTAATGCCCAAGAATGCTGGTCATATGGGAGTAGCCTGTTCAGTTTTTAAAGAAATCACCAAACTCTTTTCCAGAGTAGCTAAACTGTTTTTCATTTTCACCAGCTGTGTATGAATGATTCACTTTCTCCACATCCCCACCAGCATATGGTGTTGTCACTGTTTGGTTTTTTTTTTTTTTTTTTTTTTTTTTAAAGATTTTATTTATTTATTTGACAGAGAGATAGCGAGAGCAGGAACACAAGCGGGGGAGTGGGAGAGGGAGAAGCAGGCTTCCCGCCAAGCAGGGAGCCCGATGCGGGACTCGATCCCAGGACCCTGGGATCATGACCTGAGCCGAAGGCAGACGCTTAACGACTGAGCCACCCAGGCGCCCTGGTTTTTTTGTTTTTGTTTTTGTTTTTTTTTAAGCCATCCAATAGATTTATAGTGATATCTCATTGTGGTTTTAATTTATATTTTCCTAATGGCTAGTCATGTTGAACATCTTTTCATGTGCTTATTTGCCGTCTTATATCCTTTGGTTCACATCTTATGCCCATGTTCTACCCGAATTTTGCGTGTGTGTGTTATTTTTTAACTGTTGAGTTTGGAAAGTTCTTCATATATTCTAGATAATGTCCTTTGCCAGTGTTGACTTGCAAATATTTTCTCCCTCTCTGTAGCTTATCTTTTTATCTCCTTAACAGGGTCTTTCACAGACCAAAAGTGTTTCATCCTGAGGAGCTCTAATTTGTCAGTTTTCCTTTTATGGATTGTGTTTTTAGTCTCAAGTCTGGGAACACTTTGCCTAGCCCTAGAGCCTGAAGATTTTCTCCTATAATTTTTCTCTAAAAGTTTTACATTTGAATCTGCAATCTATTTTGAGTTAATTTTTGTATATTTCTTTGCCTATGGATGTTCACATGCTCCAACACCATTTGTTGAAAAGGCTATCCTTCCTTAACTGAATTGTTTTCACACCTTTCTCAAAAATCAGTCAGGCATATTTGTGTGGGTCTGTTTCCAGGTTCTCTGATCTGTCCTTTTATCTATGTCTTCCCCTCTGCCAATACCACACAGTCTTGATTACTGTAGTTATCAATCAGTCTTGAAATCAGGATGACTGATTCATCTCACTTTATTCTCTTTCAAAATTATTTCAGCTATTCTAGTTCCTTTGCCTTTCCATATAAATTTTAGGATAATCTTATCTTCAAAAAAAAATCCTCCTGGGATTTTGATAGGAATTGTGTTAAACCTATATATCAGTTTAGGAAGAACTGACATCTTTATTATGTTGTGTCATCTAATCTGTGAACACAGTATGTCTCTCCACTCATTTAGCTTTTCTTTGATTTCTGTTACTGTCTATGTGCAGCTTTTAGCATACAAATCCTATGTGTGTTTTGTTATATTTACACCTAAGTATTTTAGTTTTTGGAGTGATTATAAATGATATTGTGCATTTAATTTCAGTTTCCATGTGTTCATTACTAGTATATATAAATATATGTATAAGTATATATAATATATAACTATATATAAATATAATTGATTTTTGTATGTTTATCTTGTATTCAGCGACCCTCCTGAACTCACTTAGTTTTGTAGATCGGGTTTTTTTGTAGACCATGATGTTATCTGTAAATAAGAGAAAGTCTTATTTCTTCTTTTCAGATACATATATATTTTGTTTCCTTTTCTTGCCTCATTGCACTAGCTAAAACCTCCAGCACTATATTGAATAAGAAAGAGGAGAGTGAATTATCCTTACTTGTTCTCAGTCTTAGAGGAACATTAAATATAATGTTAGCTGTAGGTTTTTTAGATATTCTTTGTCGAGTTTCCCTCTATAATTAGTTTTCTGAGAAGTTTTATCTTTTATCATGAATGAATTGAATTTTGTCAAATAATTTTTCTGCATTGATTTATACAACCATGCGATTTTTCTTCTTTAGCCTTGTTAATATGGTAGAGTACATTGATTGATTTTCAAATACTGAACCAGCTTTGCATCCTTGAAATAAACCCTACTTTGTCATGGTGTGTAATTCTTTTTTATATTTTGCTGAGTTCTACTTGCTAATGTTTTGTTAAGGATTTTTGCATGTGGATTCATGAAGGATGTTTGTCAGTAGTTTTTGTTTTTGTTTTTTGTACTGTCTTTATCTGCTTTTGATATTAGGATAGTATTGTCTTTACAAAAGGATGTGGGAAGTATTCCCATATCTTTTACTTTTTGAGAGAGATTGTCTAGAATGGTATTAATTACTCTTTAAACATTTAGTAGAATCTCTAATGAAACTATTTAGGCCTGGAGATTTGGGGCTGGAGGGGTAGTTTTTTTTGTTTTGTTTTGTTTTAAGATTTTATTTATTCATTTGACAGAGGTAGATACAGTGAAAGTGGGAACACAAGCAGGGGGAGTGGGAGAGGGAGAAGCAGTCTTCCCACAGAGCGAGGAACCCGATGCAGGGCTCGATCCCAGGACCCTGGGACCATGACCTGAACCAAAGGCAGACGCTTAACAATTGAGCCACCCAGGCGCCCCGGGGTAGTTTTTTAAAGATTAATTTCCTTAATAGTTACAGGGCTATTCAACTTATCTATTTTATATTGGTTAAGTTGTGGTTGTATCTTTTGCGGAAGTGGTCCATTTTATCTAAGCTGTCACATTTATTGTTTAGAGATGTTCACAATAATCTTCTGTTACTCTATTGATGTCTGCAGGGTCTTTAGTGATATATCCCGTTTCATTCTTGACATTAGTAATTTGTGCCTACTTTTTCCTTTGTTAGTCTTGCTAGAGGTCTGTTGCTTTTACCGATCTTTTCAAAGAATATAAAATATATTAACTATTAATTTACAAAACAATAAAATATAATTGTTATATTAGGGCTTAATATTAACAAGATATTTGTTTCATTGATTTTTCTCTTTTTTTGATTTTATTGATTTCTGCTCTTTATTATATACTCCCTTTTGCTTTCTTTGTATTTATTTCGGTTCTTGAAATGGTAGCATGGATTACTGATTTGAGACTTTTCCTCTTTTCTAATGTGTGTTTTTTAGTGCTATAAATTTCCCTCTCAGTACTGCTTTACCTGTGTCCCACAAATTGTGATATATTGTGTTTTCATGTTAATTCAGCTCAGTGTATTTTTCAATTTCCTTTGAGATTCTTCTTTGACACATGAATTATTTAAGAGGTGTGTTACTTAGTTTCCAAGTGTTTGGAGATTTTCCTGTTACTCTGTTCTTAATTTCTAGTTTGATCCCATTGTGGTTACAGAAGAAACTGTATTATTTCATTTCTTACAAATTTGTTGAGATTTGTTTTATGGCTCAGGATATGGTTTATCCTACTATATGTTTGAGGACACTTGAAAAAAATGTGTATTCTGTTGTTGGGTGGAATGTTCTATAAATGTCTATTAGATCCTGTTGCTTGATGGTGGTGTTGAATTCCTCTATATTCTTGCTGATTTTCTGTCTAGTTGTTCTATCAGTAGTTGGGAGAGGGATATTGAAGTCTCCAGCTAGAATTGTGGATTTGTTTACTGCTCCTTTCATTTCTATCAGTTCTTGTTATACATATTCAGCAGTTCCATTGTTTGATACATACACACTTAGGATTGCTACTTCTTGATGGATTTACCCTTTTATCATTGTATAATGACCCTCTCTGTCTTTGGTAATTTTCTTTGTTCAGATGTCTGCTTCATCTGAGAGTAATATAGCTAGTCCTGCTTTCATTTGATTATGTTTGCATATTACATATTTTTTTATATTACATATTTTTTATTTATTTTGTTTTGTTTTCAACTTGCTTATAACATATTTGAAGTGAATTTCTTCTAGTTGGCACTTAGGTGTGTCATGTTTTTTAATCCACTCTATCAGTCTTTGTAATAATTCATGTTATGGCTTAAGTGTGCCATTTAATTTTTTGTTTTGTGTTCTCTGTTTTTCATTTGTTTTCTTTTTCCTGCATTCCTTTAGATTAATTTAACATTTTTAGAATTCCATTTTGATTCATCTACAGTGTTTCTGAGTGTACCTTTTTGTATAGCTCTTTTAGTGGTTGGTCTAGGTATGACATTATAGAAATATATACATATTTGTATAAGTGCATATATTTTATCAGTCTACTGGTGTCCTCATTTTACCAGTTTGAGTGAAGTATAGAAACTTTACCTCCCTTAATTTAAATCCCTTTAACCTTCATTTATAATTGTCTTAAATATTTCTTCCACATAAATTTAGAATGACATCACAGTGTTACAGTTTTTGCTTTAACTGTTAAACAGTTAAATTTGCTTCAAGAAGCAAAGAAAAACCAATTGTATTTAGCTATATATTTTCATACTATGTTCATTCTTTCTTCCTGATTTCCTAAGGTTCCTTTTTTATCTTTTCTGTTTAGGGAAATTCCTTTAGCCATTCTTTAAGAATCTATAGGTAACAAATTTTTTGTTTTTCTTTATTTGAGAACATCTTGATTTCTCCTTCATTCCTGATGTATATCTTCATTGGGTATATGATTCTGTGCTGACATTTCTTTTAGTACTTGAAATATATCATAGCACTCTCTTCTTTCCCACATACACATTTCCCCTCTAGGTGAGGTGTCATTCTTCTGGCTGCATTTACAGTTGTGTCATTTTTTAGAAGTTTAATTGTGATGTGTCTTGTCATGAATTTCTTCAGTTTATCCTGCTCTGCATTCACTCAGCCTCTTAAGTCTGTAGGTTTTATCTCTTGCCACATTTGGGAAGTTTTCACCACTATTTCTTTGAGTATTTTTTCAGTCTTTCCCTCTTTCTCTACTTCTTGGACTCTGATGACATGAATGTGAGATTTTTTGTTTTAGTTCACAGGTCCCTAAGATGGTATTCTTTCAAAAATATTTTTCAGTCTATTTTCTCTGTGGTTCAGATTTGACAATTTCTCTTGTCCTATCTTTCAGTTCACCGATTTGTTCCTCTGTCCCTACTATTCTGCTGTTGAGTCCATCCACTGAGCTTTTTGTTTAAATTATTACATTTTTCAGGGGTGCCTGGGTGGCTCAGTCAGTTAAGCATCTGCCTTCAGCTCAGGTCCCAGGGTCCTGGGATCCAGCCCTAGGTCTGGCTCCCTGCTCAGCAAGGGGTCTGCTTCTCCCTCTGCCCCTCCCCCACCTCCCCGGCTCACTGTCTCGCGCTCTCTAAAATAAATCTTTAAAAAAATTATTTCAGGGCACCTGCGTGGCTCAGTTGTTGGGTGTCTGCCTTCGGCCCAGGTCATGATCCCAGAGTCCTGGGATCGAGTCCCGTGTCGGGCTCCCTGCTCTGCAGGAAGCCTGCTTCTCCCTCTCCCACTCCCCCTGCTTGTGTTCCCTCTCTCACTGCCTCTTTCTCTGTCAAATAAATAAATAAAAATCTTTAAAAAAAACTATTTCATTTTTCAGCTTAAAATATCTAATTGGTTTTTCTTTATATCTTCTACTTCTTTGCTGAGATTTCAGTTTTCTTTGATGAGGCTACCTTGCAGAGGGTTTTTATCACGAACAGATGTGTACTTTGTCAAATGCTTTTTCTGCATCTATGGAAATGATCAGACAGTTTTTATCTTTTCTCATTGATGTGATGTATCACATTGATTGTTTTGCAAATATTGAATCACCCTTGCATCCTGGGAATAAATCCCACTTGATTATGGTGAATGATTTTTTAAATGTACTGTTGGGTTCTGTTTGCTATTTTGTTGAGGATTTTTGCATCTATATCCATTGGAAATATTGGCCTGTAGTTCTCTTTTTTTTGTGGTGTCTTTATCTGGTTTTGGTACCAGGATGATACTGCCCAATGGAATGAATTTGTAAGTTTTCCTTCCTCTTGTACCTTTTGGACTAGGTTGAGAAGGATGGGTATTAATTTACTATATTCAATAAAATCGGTGAGAGTGAACATCCTTGTCTTATTCTCAATCTTAGGGGAAAAGCTGTCAGTTTTTCACCATTGAGTATGATAGCTGTGGAGTTGTCATATATGGCCTTTATTATATTGAGGTATGTTCCCACTATACCCACATTGTTGAGAGTTTTTATCATGAACAGAGGTTGAATTGTGTCAAATGCTCTTTCTGCATCTATTGAGATAATCATATGATTTTTATCCTTCATTTTGTTAATGTGGTATACCTATTGATTGATTTGCAGATATTGATAGTGGCATCCCCAAAATAAATCCCACTTGATTGTGGTTGATGATCCTTTATTGTATTGTTGAATGTAGTGTTGAGGATTTTTGCATCTATGTTCATCAGGGATATTGGCCTGTAGTTTTGTTTTGTAGTGTCTATCTGGTTTTGGTTTCAGCATAATGCTGGTGTTGTAGGAAGAATTTGGAAGCTTTCCTTCCTCTTTCATTCTTTGGAATAGTTTGAGAATAGGTATTAACTGTTCTTTAAATGTTTGGTAGAATTGTGAAGCCATCTAGTCCTGGACTCTTGTTTGTTGAGAATTTTTTTATTATTGAATCCTTTCATTACCAGTAACCATTCTTCCTGATTCATTTTTGGAAGATTGTATGTTTCTAGGAATTTATCCATTTATAGGATGTCCATTTTGTTGGCATATAATTGTTCATAGTAGTCTCTTCTAATTCTTTTTATTTCTGTGGTGTCAACTTTTCCTTCTCTTTCCTATTTGGGTTTTCTCTGTTTTTTTTCTTGATGAGTCTGGCTAATGGTTTATCAATTTTATTTCTGTTCTGATCTTTATTATCTCCTAACTTCCACTAACTTAGGGCTTTATTTGTTCTTTTCATAGTTACTTTAGGTGTAAGATTAGATTGTTTGAGATTTTTCTTGTTTCTAGATCTATATTACTATAAATTTTCCTCTTAGAACTGCTTTTACTGCACTCCATAGACTTTGAATCATTGTGTTTTCATTTTCATTTGTCTCCATGTATTTTTTAACTTCCTCTTTGATATCTTTAATTCATTGGTTGTTTAGTAGCTTGTTGTTTAGCCTTTACATGTTTGTGTTTTTTCCTTTTTGTTGTTGTTGTTGTAATTGATTTCTAGTTTCATACCACTGTGCTTAGAAAAGATGCTTGATATGATTTAAATTTTCCTAAATCTAACGGGACTTATTTTGTGGCCTAATGTGATCTATCCTGGAGAATGTTCCATGTGTACTTGAAAAGAATATATATTCTGTTGTTTTTGGATGGAATGTTCCCTGTGTATTGTTAGGTCCATTTAGTCTAATGTGTCATTCAAAGACACTGTTTTTTTGTTGACTTTCTGCCTCAATGATCTATCCATTGATGTAAGTGGAGTGCTAAAGTCTCCTACTATTATTGTATTATTGTCAGTTTCTCTTTTTATGTCTGTTAATATTTGCTCTATATATTTAGGTGCTGCAATGTTGGGTGCATAGATATTTACATCTGTTCTATCCTCTTGTTCAGTTGATCCCTTTATCATTATATAATGCCCTTCATCTCTTGTTATGGTTTGTTGTTGTTTTTAAGTAGGCTCCATGCTCAATGTAGGGTTTAAACTCACAACCCTGAGAGTCACATGCTCAAAGGACTGAGCCAGCCAGGTGGCCCAACAGTTTATTTTTTTTATTTTCATTTTTTTAAAGATTTTATTTATTTATTTATTTGAGAGAGAGAGAGTGCAAGAGAAGGGGGAGGGGCAGAGGGAGAGAGAGAAGCACACTGCCCACTGAGCAGGAAGCCTGACCCAGGGCTCAATCCCAGGACTCTGAGATCATGACCTGAGCCGAAGGCAGACACCCAACCGACTGAGCCACCCAGGCACCCCCAGTTTTTGTTTTAAAGTCTATTTTGTCTAATTATTGCTACACAGCTTTTTTTTTTTTTTTTTTTTTGACTTCCATTCACAGATAATATCTTTTTCCATCATTTCACTTTCAGTCTGTATGTGTCTTTAGGTCTGAAGTGAGTCTCTTGTAGGCAGCATATAGATGGGTCTTCTTTTTTGTTTTGTTTTGGTTTTGGTTTTTTTTTCCATTCCATCACCCTATGCTGTGATTGATTAGAGCATTTAGACCATTTACATTTAAAATATTTACTGATATGTTCTTATTGCCATTTTGCTAATTGTTTTCTGGTTGTTTTTGTAGTTCTTGTCTGTTCCTTTCTTCCTCTCTTGGTCTCTTTCCTTGTGATTGGTGACTTTTAAAAGTTTTCTGTTTTGCTAGGCTGCCCCTACCCAAACCCTCAGCTAAATAG
This sequence comes from Mirounga angustirostris, assembly GCF_029215605.1. NCBI lineage: Eukaryota > Metazoa > Chordata > Mammalia > Carnivora > Phocidae > Mirounga > Mirounga angustirostris. The sequence continues at coordinate 126,982,134 of NW_026991709.1, forward strand.
AATAGACTTTTATTGGGGGTATTTTTCAAAAATTTATGTCTGTGCTCACAGGCATTTTCAGTTTGTTAACTTTTTCAGCTCCAACTCTGGGATGTATTAGAGAAAAAGAAAACCCAGGGAACTCACTACCATGTTGTTCTTTTAGCTTAGCCAGTCTGCTTCCTTCTCTTTACCTATCAGAGTCTTCCAATGTTTGTTTTATAAATAATGCCCAGGTTTTTAGTTGTATTCAGCAAGAGGAATAGGGAAAGGTGCATCTATTTCATCTTTCTGGAAGTAGAAGTCACTGGAAGTAACAACATTATTAATCTATGTAGGCACCTATAAGCTACACTGCAGAACTCTCTGGGAAAAGCTGGATTGGGGAATGGGTCTTGGAGCTGAAGTGGAGGCTCCCTGACTCCAAATGTGGGCCTTGGAACCCACACATTCAGGCATGTGTGCAGAGCATATAAATTTAACAACTTAGATGAAATGGACAAATTTGTCAAGATTCATAAACTACCAAAACTCACTGAAGGTGAAATAGAGTATTCTACAACTATTAAAGAAGTTGAATTCATAGTTTAAAAGCTCCTGAAGTAAGAAATGACTGGGCCCAGATGGTATCACTGGTAAATGTTACTAAATAATTAAAGAAGAAATAACACCAATTCTATGCAATCTCTTCCACCAAGTAGAAATAGAGGAAATGCTTGCCAACTCATTTTATGAGGCCAGAATTGCCCTAATCCAAAACCAGATAAGAACAAACTAGACCAATATAGATGCAAAAACCTATTAGGAAATAAAATCCAGCAATATATAAAAAGAATATTATACCACAACCAAGTAAGATTTATCCCAGGAATGCAAGGCTCATTCATATTCAAAAATCAATTACTAAGAAAAGTAATTATTGTAATCTGCTGTATTAGCCTGAAAAAGAAAAAGTACATGATCATGTCAGTTGATCCAGAGAAGCACTTGACAAAATTCAGTATGTATTCCTAATGAAAACTCTCAGCAAACTAGGAATGGAAAGGAATTTATTCAACCCAATGCGGAGCATCTAAAAAATTCTACAGCTAACATGCTTATGATGAAAAACTAAATGCTTTTCCCCCAAGATTAGGGACAAAGCAAGGATGTTTACTCTAACCACTCCTATTTATCATCATAGAGGAAGTCCTAGCCAATGCAGTGAGTCAAGAAAAAGAAAGTACATATAGTTGGGGGAAAAAAAGAGGTAAAACTGTCCATATTCACAGACAACATGATTGTTAGAAAATCCTTAGGAATCTACCAAACAAAACAACCTTCCCAGAAATAATAGAGCTTAGCAAAGTCATGGGATACAAGATCAACACACAAAATCAATTTTTTGTCTATATACAAGCAATGAACAATTGGAAACTGAAATTTTAAAAATGCTATTTATAATACACTTTTAAAAAGGCACAAATCTAACAAAACATGTAGTATCCAAATGCTAAAAATTTTAGAATTTATAAATCAAAGGAAACCTAAATAAATATAAATACTGTGTTTGTGGACTGTTAGACTAATAGTAAAGATGTCAGCTGTCCTCAAATTCTTCTACAGATTTAATGTAATACCAGTCTGAATCCTGGCAGGACATTTTTGTGGATATAGGCAACCTGTCCTAAAAATTATGTGAAATGCAAAGAAACTAAAATAACAAAAACAATTTGAAGAAGAAGAAAGTTGGAGGCAGATCACTACCTAATCTGAAGACTGTGTGGTATTAGCAAAAGGAGAGACACAGGTCTTTGGAACAGAACAGAGTCCAGAAATAGACTCATAAAAATGAGTCAAACAATTTTTTATATAGGTACAAAGCCAGTTCAATGGGGAAAGATTAATCTTTATATTAAATGGTGTTGGAATAGTTGGACGTTCATAGGCAAAAAAAAAAAAAAAAAAAAAATGAACCTTGTCCTAAACCTCACACCTCACACAAAATTTAACTCCAAATAAATCATAGATCTAAATGTAAAAGGTAAAGCTATAAAACTTTTGGGAAAAAAAAATAGGGATATATCTTTGTGACAAGATTAGGCAAAATGTTCTTAAGACATGCACCAAAAGCATAACCCATAAGAGAAAAAGTTGACAAATTGGATATCATTAAATTTAATCACATTTGTTCTTTGAAAGTCACTATTAAGAAAATGAAAATGTTACAGACTGGGAGAAGATATTTGCAAATTGCCCATGTGACAATTGACTTGTATCCTTAATAAAGAGCTCTCTAAACAGCAGCAAGAAAACAATCCAATTTAAAAAGTGGGGAAATGACGTGAACAGACATGTCACCAAAGAGAATATATAGATGGCAAATAAACTCATCAAGAGGTGATCAACATCATTAGTCATAGGGAAATGCAAATTTAAACTACCATGAAATAGCTCTGCATACTGTTAAAATGACTAATACATAAAAAAAAAAAAAATACAGTACCAAGTGCCAATGGTTTGGAGAGCAGTTGAAACTATTACACAATACTGATGGGAATGCAAAATGGTACAGTTGGTCTGGAAAACTCACAGTTTCTTATAAGCATTTACCAGATGATCTAGTAATTCCATTCCCCACAGCTGCTTTAAAAAATGAAAAGTATAGTCATACAAAAACTTGTATGCACATGATTACAGAAGCTCTGTTAATAATCACCAAAAACTAAAAACCACCCAAATATCCTTCAGCAGGTGAATGGATAAATAAACTGGTACATCCTTACAATGGAATATTACTCATTGATAAAAATGGACAGTTGGTACACAGAACAGCTTGGTCAGTGATACTCAAATGAATTATGCTGAAAGAAGCCAGTCTCTAAATACATACTACATGATTCCATTTATATGACATTCTGAAAAAGGCAAAAACTATAGTGATTGATAACCCATCAGTGGTTGTGAGAGTTTAGGGGTTGGGGAGGGTGTGACTAAAAAGGGGCAGCAGCTCTAAGGGGAGATGGAACTGTTCTGTATCTTGATTGTGGTTACAGCAATCTATACATGTGGCACAATTCATAGAACTGTTCACCAAAGGTAAAGGTCATTGTTGCTAAATAATAACACAACAAAGGACTGCTGCACCTTCCCCACACTGACATTGTCCTGGGGGTCATCTCAATTGTCTATAAGCAAGTTCACCATCAGACATTTATCCAAGTTTCAATGAGACTATGAGATTAGCATTTAGGAGGGCCAGTGAGGAATGTTAGAGCAATAAGATGGTTGCTCAGTTCAGCCATCTTGACTGTCAGACATCAAGATATCCAAAATAAATTATTTTTCTGAGCAAATAAAATGTCTTTCTAAAGTCTGGCAGTGTTAACTTTAGCATTGCACAAGTACGTGGTTGGCTGGTATATATCAAATGAATTAACTCTTCCATTAAAAAACAGAGTAAGGCTTAGGAACAGTCCTTGGCCTAGAGTGTTTCACCAAGCTACAAGGTCGTGTTAGATGTGGACTCATGCCAGCTTAGCCACTCCTCCTTTTTGCTGCTCTTTGCTTCCCTGTAGGAGGTTGTGGCTCACTGGATTGCTGAAAGCCGCATTGCCATTGAGAAGATACGTTTGTTGATCCTGAAAGCCGCGCACGGCATTGACACCCTGGGCTGTGCTGGCACTAGGAAGGAGGTGAGGCCCCTTGGACCACTGTCTGCCAAGCCTTCTTCAGTTTCTTTCACCCACTGGGCATTTCAGGTTTCGTGGTGCCTTGATGGCACTCAGAATATTGAAAACAATTTCTGTGATTTTGGTTTCAAGATTATAAATATATGTCACTTGCTAGTTTCCTTTCACTTGCCTGCTTTAGGGAATGATTTTCAGGATATAGAATATCTTCAGCATTCTCAAGATGCAGCAACAGGGAGGAGGGAAATTCAAGACTATACAGACTTGGAATTATACCCACTATGTCACTTTCTGCCATGTGGCCCTGGGCAAAGTATCTGACCTTGCTACCATGTAGTATAAATGCTTCGTAAAAGATGCCTCTCATCTCCTATCTTTTTATGTTTCTGGCTTATATGGAGTAAGATTGTAATCATTTAATTCTAAAAACCAATAAAAATTGCTAAGAGAAAACTGATTAATGAAGGCTCTTGAATTCTTTTTATTTTCCCTAAGGTGATGAATGTGATTTATCAGCCGCCTTAAATCCTTTTGGAAACAAGGCAAGTCATAAATAATAAAATATGATTTGGAAGAGATATCTCTTTCCAGAATGTCTATATTGACTGAAATATGGCCATTATTAGCCTCATTACAACGGGTCTCTTTGTTGGCTTCCATCAAAGATCCTGTTTGAGTGATGAATTCATGTGGGAAAGTTCCCTGGTCTCATTTCACAAAGAAAATACAGATTATATCAAATTCTGCCACATTGTGTATTGTCTAAGAAAGGAACATTCTTTTTATATCTTGCTAATGTAGATTGCAATGATTAAAGTGGCCACCCCTCGGGCCGTCTGCAAAATTATTGACCGGGCGATCCAAGTGTGTGGAGGTGCAGGTGTTTCCCAGGATTACCCTCTGGCTAACATGTAAGTAGATGTCATTTAGTAATCATCTACATTTGACAGGCTTGGAATGGAATTAAAAATCTACAGCTGCCTTGACCCTAATTGTTTCACAAGGAAAGAAAGATACTAAAAGTACAATTCAAGGCTAAATGAGGTAATACAGGTACCCAGCACCAATAAATAGTTGCTCTTATGATTACAGTTATCATTTCGCTCAATGATGTCAACTTTTACACCGAGGGGGTCCATTGGGGTTCATGAGCTAGTGAGGAAATGGCACTGGGGGTTCACCCTGAAACCAGAATGATCATGCAGGAGCACAGATGGCAGAGGGCACCCAGAGCCAGGCTTGGGTATGTCCTTAGGACTGTTTGCCACCTCCACAGGGATGCCTCAGGCCAGTGACCATCTCCTGTCCAGATTCTGGTTGCTGGGAGTCAAGGAACACTCTGCAGTGCCCGTCACCACACAGTACCCCTGCCACCTTCTCTCCCACACTGGAAACAGGAGTCTGGTGCCCCACCAGTTTTCCCATCAATTTTTAACCATAAGAACTAAATATCTAGTACTAAATATGTATAGTATATAAGTATTACATATTTATACTTCACTCCCTGTGGCTTACCTAAGATCTCTCTTAGTTCTAGCAACTTCTAGAACCCTAAAGCAAACCAAGACTGAGATTAAGCCCATTGCACTGAGCCATTTAAGATTCCTCTCCCCAAAGTGAGAACTTTTGGTGGCATTTCACGTGCCCTTGGACTTACTTTCCTTGATTCTCTTTGATTACTTTCAAGGCAGTGATAAGCTGCCTTGGCAAGATTTCAAAAATGAATAGCCTTGGCTTAGAGTCAGAGGGACTGACGTTAAAGTATGTTCGTCGTTGATAACTCCTGCCATTCCTGCTCCTTTTGTTTTTCCAGGTATGCCCTAACGCGGACTCTGCGCTTAGCAGATGGGCCCGATGAAGTGCACCTCTCCGCAATCGCAGCGATGGAGCTGCGGGACCAAGCCGGAGGCGTGAGGTCCAAGGTGTAGGAGGCACACCTTTACACACACTTCACGGGCTCTAGCATTTGCACCAGTTTGAGCACAGGATTAATTACTCATTTTCAGTAAACATTTGAGCATCTATTTTGATCACTGGGTTTTATAATTTCAAGGGTCACAAAGGTTTAAGTTAAATACAAAATTCTATAGCTGCCATCATTCAGTCTATTACCTATGTGTTTAGCCTTTATTTTTAAAACATTCAACCTGTAAAGAAATAATGAAGTAAACTGGAGAGCTAAAGCATAGGCATAAAAATATTTTCACTTTTTGATTCCCAGGATCTGTTCCATTTAAATAAATATTCAAGGAGTTATTGCTCTGTAAAAAATATAGCAGGATGTCCTTTCTAACACTGGCTGTACGGGGTGGCTTAACACTTTGTAGTACCACAGTGTTTGCACTGGAGAAAGGTGCATGACTGACTGAATCATTTTAGAATTCATATAAACCTCTTCATAATTCAACAGGAAGCATTTATACATAAAGTCTGAATGCAGTTTGAAGTTTACTAGAAAACATAATTAGGAAGGTTTTTAATTATGTATAATATGTTGATGAAAACAGTGGATAGTTTAAGCTACAAGAAAGTTATTTAGTTTTGAGAAGAGATTACAGTCCATCTGTTCTGAATGCCATCCCGTTAGTATCAACACCCTAAGCAAACATCCTGTGGCTCTTTAAATCAGTGCTGCCCAATATAATGGCCACTGGCCACATGTGACTCTTGAGCACTTTAACTGTACCTAGTGCAACTGAAGAACTTTTGATTGTTTAAAATTTTAATATCGATTCTTAACTCAGTTACTAGAAAGCTTTTAAGTATGCTCTCAATAACTTGGGTATATGAATTGACTTTTTCAAATGTAAATTTTATGAAATCTAAATATGGAGCAAGTATTTTGGCTGGAAATTTAGCATCCAAATTAAGAAACAAAGTAAGTGTGAAATACATACCAAATTTTGAAGACTTAGTGTGAGAAAAAGGTAAAATATCTCATTAATACTTTTTAAGTAGTGATTATATATGGAAATGATAAAATGTGGATGTAAGGCATACCTTGTTTTATTGTGCTTCACTTTTTGCACTTCTTACAAATCAAAGGTTTATGGCAACTCTGCATCAAGCAACTCAGCACCATTTTTCCAACAGCATTTGCTCACTTCATATCTCTGTGTCACATTTTGGTAATCCTTGCACTATTTCAAACTTGTTCATTATTATTATTTTGAATTGCTGCAATCTCATGATAAAACTTGAACGGATGAGGAGTCACATCTTATGGATGAGCACAGAAAGTCGTTTCTTGAGGTAGAATCAACTCCTGGGGAAGATGCTGTAAAGATTGTTGAAATGACAGAGATTTAGAATATGATATAAACTTAGTTGATAAAGCAGTGGCAGGATTTCAGAGGTTTGACTCCAATTTTGAAAGAAGTTCTGCTGTGGGTAAAATGCTATCAAATAGCATCACAGAGAAATAGTTCATGAGGAAGAGTCCATTTGTGCAGCAAACTTCCTTGTCTTATTTTTAAAAATTGCCCCAGCCAGGCCAGCCTTCGGCAACCACCACCCTGGTCAGTGAGCAGCCATCAACACCGAGGCAAGACTCTCCACCAGCAAGAAGACTGTGACTCACTGAAAGTTCAGGTGATGGTTAGCATATTTTTTTTTTAGCAAAAAATATTTTTTTTAAGATTTTAGTTTTAGGGGCGCCTGGGTGGCTCAGTTGGTTAAGTGTCTGCCTTCAGCTCAGGACATGATCTCAGCGTCCTGGGACAGAACCTGGGTTCTGATTCCTGCATGTCACATGGGCCTCCTAAACTCCTAAATTTGCCTTTGATCCTTAACCTCTCTGCATCTCATTTTTCTTTCTGTACCCTGGGATTAACTATTAAATCTAGAGGACCCTTACCTACTGAGGGTTTATTGTGACAATCACTGAAGCCATGTAGAAGCACTCAGGTATTTCTGAACCACAATATTTTTATAAGGTATCCTCATTTGAAGCAGATCAAATCTTATAACCCAAGCTATCGAACCTTATTTCTAGTTTTAAAAGTTGTGACTTAGAAGAAATCAGGATTGTTTCTGAACAATTAAAATTAAAGGTTATGTGTGGTACTTACAATTTTGTGATAATTTTTTCCTGTGCCTTTGAGGAAAACCGGCTAAATTGCTGGTTGACTTATTTCATCTATTTTTATCTATGTCTGACATAAACACAGCCATCCCTAAGGCAAGTCACTCCATGTGGCCGATACTCACTTCTCTGCCCTACCTTTCATTTATTTAGAAACAACATTATAAAGAAAAGTAAGTTGTTTTGAAAAGAAAATTCCAGGGCGCCTGGGTGGCTCAGTTGGTTAAGCGACTGCCTTCGGCTCAGGTCATGATCCTGGAGTCCCTGGATCGAGTCCCGCACCGGGCTCCCTGCTCGGCAGGGAGTCTGCTTCTCCCTCTCCCACTCCCCCTGCTTGTGTTCCCTCTCTCGCTGTGTCTCTCTCTGTCAAATAAATAAATAAAATCTTTAAAAAAAAAAAAGAAAAGAAAATTCCAGTCTCCAAAGAATGAAAAAATCAAGGGATGCTTTGCCTCAGCCACGGTGAACGAATGGACTGACTCTAAGTGTGGGAGCTCAGAGCCATTTCTAGGATGTCGTCAGGCTGTCCCCGGGAGTCACGGCTTGCCGTGCTCCCTGGTTCCGAAAGGACAAGTTGCCCTCTATAATAACCACCTGGCAGGAGGGCAGGAAGAAGGAGAGCTCACCAGTCAGTGCTTTACCCAGCAAGACCTCGCCAGGATTTGCATGTGGTCAGCAGCAGGGAGGACGGGCCCGTGACAGCCTGGCAGGGAAGTTCCCAGGAGGCTTCCAACAAAAGCGGTCGTGGAAGTTGTGGCAGTGCTTGTCCCGGGGTGTAGCCAGTTAAGGATCTCTTTGAGAGTTGATATTTTAACGTTGGAAACATACAGCAGAAAGTATAACCATGAAGGAGTAGATTGCCTCATCAACCTGCGATTATTTACAGAGGCTTCCCCCAAGTCCGCATCACCCCAGCTCTTCCCGAACTGTGGTCTACTTACATGTCCTAGGCATGCCCATTTTTTGTCCAGGAGAACCAGAGCACGTGAAAAGCAGCAAAGTCCTTGGCAGCATTTAAGTATTTTATTATTTTTTTCAATTATTTTTATTTCAGGTTTTCATTTAAATTCTAGTTAGTAAAAAAATAAATTCTAGTTAACATATGGTGTAATACTGGTTTCAGGAGTAGAATGTACTGATTCATCATTTATATATAACACCCAGTGCTCATCACAACAAGTGCCCTCCTTAATGCCCATCACCCAGTTACCCCATCCCCCACCCACCACCCTCCATCATCCTCCGTTTGTTCTCAATCCTAAAGAGTCTCTTATGGTTTGCTGCCCTCTTTTTTTCCACCTTCCCCTATGTTCATCTGTGTTGTTTCTTAAATTCTACAAGTGAGATCATATGGCATTTATCTTTCTCTGACTTGTTTTGCTTAGCATAATGCTCTCTAGATCCATCTATGTCATTGCAAATGGCAAGATTTCATTCTTTTTGATGGCTGAGTAGTATTCCATTATATACACATACCACTTCTTCTTTATCCATTCATCAGTTGACAGACATTTGGGCTCTTTCCATAATTCATTTGGCTATTGTTGATAATGCTACTATAAACACCAGAGTGTGTGTGCCCCTTTGAATCTGTATTTTTGTATCCTTTGGATAAATACCTAGTAGTGCAATTGCTGGGTCATAATTGCTGGGTCGTAGGGTAGCTCTATTTTCAACTTTTTGAGGAACCTCCATACTGTTTTCCAGAGTGGCTGCACCAGCTTGCGTTCCCACCAACAGTGTAGGAGGGTTCCTCTTTCTCCGTATCCTCACCAACGTCTGTTGTTTCCTGTGTTGTTGATTTTATCCATTCTGACTGGTGTGAGGTGATATCTCATTGAGGTTTTGATTTGGATTTCCCTGATGCCGAGTGATGTTGAGCACTTTTCATGTGTCTGTTAGCCATGTGTCTCCTTTGGAAAAATGTCTGTTCATGTCTTCTGCCTGTTTCTTAACTAGATTATTTCTTGGATGTTGAGTTTGATAAGTCTTTATAGGTTTTGGATGCTATCCATTTATCCAGTATATCATTTGCAAGTATCTTCTCCCATTCCATAGATTTGTCTTTTAGTTTTGTTGTTTCCTTTGCTGTGCAGAAGCTTTTTATCTTGATGAAGTCCCAATGGTTGACTTTTGCTTTTGTTTCCCTTCCTCTGGAAACGTGTCTAGTAAGAAGTTGCTGTGGCTGAGGACGAAGAGATTGCTGCCTGTGTTCTCCTCTAGGATTTAGAAGGTTTCCTGTCTCACGTTTAGGTCTTTTATCCATTTTGAATTTATTTTTGTGTATGGCATAAGCAAGTGGTCCAGTTTCATTCTTCTGCATGTTGCTGTCCAGTTTTCCCAACACCATTTGAGACTGTCTTTTGCATTGGATATTCCTTGCTGCTTTGTTGAAGATTAATTGACCATAGAGTTGTGGGTTCATTTCTGGGTTTTCTATTCTGTTCCACTGATCTATGTGTCTGTTTTTGTGCCAGTACCGTACTGTCTTGATGATTATAGCTTTGTAATAGAGCTTGAAGTCCAGGATTGTAATGCCTCCAGCTTTACTTTTCTTTTTCAAGATTGCTTTGGCTATTTGGGGTCTTTTGTGGTTCCATACAAATTTTAGGATTGTTCTAGCTCTGTAAAAAATGCTGGTGGTATTTTGATAGGGATTGTATTAAATGTCTAGATTGCCTTGGGTAAGCATTTAAGTATTTTTTTTTTAAGATTTCATTTATTTGAGAGAAAGCACGAGCAGGGGGGAGGCGCAGAGGGTGAGGGAGAAGTAGGCTCCCCACTGAGCAGGGAGCCCGATCCCAGGACCCTAAGATCATGACCCGAGCCTAAGGCAGACACTTATCCGACTGAGCCACCCAGGCACTCCAGCATTTAAGTATTTTAATAGAAAAGTTGCATAAGGCTTGCAAAAAAAAAAAAACTTTTCTCATCGTTTCATGAATTAAGCTACAATAGATTCTGGGAAGTTCAGAAGGAAGGCACTTTTTACCTAGGCTTCTGAAGGGATTTAAATTAGTAAAGGTCTTAAATAAATGATATTATAAGGTGAAATGTATTTAAGAAAATGTCTGCTATGGACAAATGCCCTCTTTCAATCAAGCTAGCTTTGGCCAGGCTTCTTTCATGGGCATTTGATGATCCCTTCCCAAGGAGCAGAGTACAGGGGGTGCAGACCAATCAATGGGCCCTCCTGTTAGCACTTTGGGCCAGTGTTTGTCTGTTGCAAGTCTTTTCCACCATTTCTTTTGCCTGAATCACCATGGTAGTCTGATTGGGCTTCTAGATTGTTCTCACAGCAGTCAGTGTGACCCTCTCAAAATGTTTCAGTGGCTTTGCATCTCATTTAGAATAAAATCCAGAGTCCTTGTCATGGCCAACAAGGTTCCATCTGAGCTTGTCCCCTGACACCATCTGAGCTCATCCCCGGGCTCCCTCCCTTCATCATGGCTTCCTGTCTGCTGTTCCAACATGCAACCCCAGCCAGGCCTCTGAGGCTTGCTTCTATATACTGTTTTCTCTGCAGAAATCTCAGCCCCTGAGATTTCCAGATGCCTGCTCACAAGTCACCTTAGCAAAGACTCCTTTCTTGACTACTTGCTCTAAATTAGCACCACATGTTCTGTCATTCTCCACCTCTGTATCTGCCATTCTCTTCTCACAGTACTTAACACCTGGCATATTTCCTATCTACGTATTTATGGTCTGCTCACTATCATGTAAGCACCACTTTTCCCTTCCTATAGTCACTTACTTCACCTATTTTGTGTACTGGGGTTCTCCTCAGTCCTTGGAACCACGCCTGGCCTCTAGTAAGCACTCAAAAAAAGGATGGATGGATGGATGGATGGATGGGATGAATTGGATGGATGGGCATGGATGACCCCTGATATGCCACTGGTGAGGGGGCAAAGCATTTACATATAGGCCTGCAGATGGATCAGAGCAGAAGCTTAAGCTCCGGCGCATGAACAGAGACCTAGAATGGGTTACGGGTAGCTGAAGAGGACTTGGGTGCCCCAGCGGTGGGAGGTGCACAGCAGTTTGGGCAAACCAGGTAATGAAATGTTTGTGAGTATTTAACAATCCAGGGGAATGCACACACTTTTGAAATTTTCCTGCTTTCCAATCCAATCTAATCAGCCAGAGTGCTGTGACCAGCTCTCCATACAAAGGGAGGTCAGGACTCCTAAGAAAAATAAAACCACTGTTGGTGATCACTAGAATTTCCAAGTTTCCAAATAAACAGGATTCTGGGAAATGTCCTCACCTAATTCAGGGCAAAGAGCATTTAGGGTTTGTGACCCAACCTCAATATTTTTCTTTCTCTTTTTTTCAATATCTCTCATTATGTGTTTATCATGAAGAAAATCCACACACATTCTAGTATAAGTGTGTGGTGTGATAAGCTCTGCAAAACAAGGGCTTTTCTCTGCCTTATCTTCACTGAAAACGTGTGTACAAAGGGTGATGATTATCCTGGAGTGCTGCCTCTCAGGATAGCATTTCAGCAGCACTCCTTCCCTGCTGGGCTGATGGCTGCCACCACCCCAATGACAACTGTTTCACTTTTTCAAAATGGGTGAAGGTGGAGATTGCAGATGCCTCTTTCCCCCAACGCCTTACCTCTGACTTCAGTTTCTACCATTCTTTTTCCTTACCCCAATCAACCACATTGGTCTTCTGCTGTTTCTCCAGTATCCCAGATTTTTTTTTCTTAAATTAGAAGTATTTGTTTCTTATTAAAATAGGGTCTTCTCATGAGGATGGAATGTGCAAGAGAGGCTTCCTGGCTTTTCTCATCCCAGCAGGCTGAGGCTCTCCTTTCAAAACTTTTCTCCCTGTGTAGGAAGGAGAGTTCCCCACCTACTCCTGGGAAATTAGGCTACTCTAATTTTACTTTTGATTCTTTGCACGCATTAAGGGAAAAAAAAAATCAAAACTATTAACAGGCTATCTGTCCCTAAACACATATGGTCAGTCCAGGGGTGGGCCTCAAGTCCCCATCTCCATGTGCTGGCCAGGATTAGATGGTACCCTAGAAAAAAGGTGTTCCTGGCTAGGGATCAAAGAAGATCCTAGCTCCCAGTCACCTGGTTGAAAACATGCATAGCACCTTCAATGAGAGTCTGAGATTCCCTCTTTAGCAAGGAGTACTCTGGGTATAGTAGGGCAGGGCTCTGGCCACAGGTGGTATCTGGTCTAGAAGCTACTTACTCCATTTCCTAATCCTCTTGAGATTCTTTAAGTTGACAAGAGTGAACACAAATTCCAAAATGACACACCAAGCTATACAAGGCTGTAGAAGTCATTAAGGCAACAGTCTCCCCAACTCCATGCACAGAACTCTGACCCCACCATCCCCTTCCTTTCACCCTTCAGGATGACCTAGTTCTGCCCAACACTTCTCCTCAGTGGCAGCTTCCAGCATGCAGAAGCCCTGAGCAGCCTTCACCCTCACAAGTTAGGAGTGGCCTAATCAAGGAACTTTATGCCAACTTCAAGTCCAAGGTCCTACCTCAAGCTCTCTGCACTTGCTTTTCTGTTTGCCTAGAAAACTCTTTCCCCACCCCATATTCTCAAGGCTTGCTCCTTTCCTGAAAATGTGACATTCTAGGTTTTCCTTCTGTGATCATCCCATGAAAATTTCTATGCCCTTCTAACTATCTATCTCTCTCTCAGCTTACCCCCATCCCCGGTTTAGTTTTGTTCTTAGAACTGTCACCATGTAACATACTATATATATATCTATATATATATATTTTTACTTGGCTTATTGCCCCTTTTCCCCCACGAAAAGGTATGCTTTAGCAGAGAGAGATTTTTGTTTTGCTCACTGCTCTACCCTTGGTATATAGGACAGTGCTTGAAGCATGCATAATAGATCCTCAATAAATATTTGTTGAATGCATGGAATTCTTCCAGCTGCAGGAGAGCGGGGATCCCAGGAAGTTTGTTTAACCTCTATATCAGAAGTGTGATAGCATAGGCTCATGTTTGCTCACCAGCCATACGGATGCTTAAAAGATCTAAAGCTAAGCTTCTCAACCCTAGCTGAGCATCAGAATCCCCTGAGGAGCTTGATAGAGAGACTCAGCTGCCCCAGCGACTGTGTGACTTCAGTGGTAACAAGGTATACCAGGGATTTGTGTGAAACAAGGGGTCGAGGGTAGAGACTCACTTCCTGATCAGGTATGTTAGGGTGTTTGGCTGTAAACACCAGAAAAAGACTGGCTAACGCAAGCAAAAGGGAATTTGTTAGGTGGGTGTGGACGTGGAAGACTAAGAAGTCTGAGGATCTTGCCAAGACACACATAGGAGAAGCAACCCCTGCCATGGCTTACCTTCCTCCAGGCTACCCACCGTTTCTCTGTCCTTGCCGTACGTGCTTGGGCTCCGAGGAGCATTTGGTTGGACAAACTCAGGTTACACTTCCACCCCCAGCCTGTCCTCGAAAAGGAAGAGAGAAGGGAAACGTAATTCAAGCCACATGTGTAATTTTAAATTTTCTGATGCCACATTAAAAAAAGTAAAAAGCAACATGTGAATTTTAACAATATACTTTGTTTACCCTAATATATCCACATATTACCATTTCAACATGTAATCAACATAAAAAAATTATCAAGATATTTTATGCTTTTCCCCCCAAAATTTCTAGAGTATATTTTAAATTTACAACACATCTCAATTTGGAGGCTAAATTTTCAGTGGAAGTACATGAAAAGTTAATTGTATGTAAATTTCCAAAAGTTTACAGTTAAAAAAGTATTTTCACATATTCAAATTGTTCCAAACATATTTAAAATTTTTCAAAAACTGAATTGAGCATCAGTTTTTAAATAAGTTAGAGGGAGGTCCAAGATGGCGGCATAGGAAGATCCTGAACTCACCTCCTCACATGGACACACCAAATCTACAGCTACATATGAATCACTTCCTTCTGAAAAAGATCTGAAAAAACAGATGAACTGCTGTCTACAACAAAGAATAGAAGGACCACATCAAGATGGGTAAGAGAAGCAGAGGCATGGTTAGAAAAAAACAAAAACAAAAAACCACCCCCCCAGTGTGGTGACCCACAAGAGGGTGGGATCTGGAGGAGTGAGGGGTTGGTGCCCCACATTGGGCACCCCAGAAAGTTGAGTCCCCAGAACATCTGGCTTGGAAAGCCAATGGGACTGATTTCTTGGGTCCCAAATTGCTAGAGGAAACTGAGGGCTGACATGCAGCTTCACTCACTCTAGACCCAGTGGAAAAAACCAGCAGTTGAAAAGCACCTAGACAATGTGTGAGAGAGATTCACATGCTAATATGGAGGCATCGGCTGGAGGATGCCTAGAGGGTCCTGGCACTGCTGATGCCAGAGAATGCCAGCAGTTGCAATGGTCTCCCACTCCCAGCCTAAAGTTGGCACAAATGTACAGACAAGGCACTCTCCTGCTACACTGCTGAAACCCAGGGTGACACAGAGTAAAGGTATTTTCCCTCTGCCTTTCTGAAGCCAGCAAGTATGGCCCATCCCCTACATCTCCAGCTGCCTCACTAAAGCCCACAGGCTTACTAAAACCACATAAGGGGATGCCCCTTGATTGCGTGACCCTGGTGGCTGAGATGGCTGGTATCCCGGAGCTCCACAGGACTATTAGAATTAGAAAGACAGTTGTTGGCAGTCCACCACCCCCAGGGCACTGCACAGACAGCAAACTGAAACACAACTCCAGTCTTCCTATAAAAAAGGCCTATTTACAGGGTGCCTGGGTGGCTCAGTCATTAAGCGTCTGCCTTCGGCTCATGTCGTGATCCCAGGGTCCTGGGATCAAGCCTCGCATCGGGCTCCCTGCTCAGCGGGAAGCCTGCTTCTCCCTCTCCCACTCCCCCTGTTTGTGTTCCCTCTCTCGCTGTGTCTCTCTGTCAAAAAATAAATAAAATCTTTAGGGAAAAAAAAGGTCTATTTACTTAGCCTAGAGCTTCAACCTCAGGGACAGGCTGAAGGATTCCCATACATCTGGAGGCTAAGAAGGCACTATCAGGGAGATACCATCCTTGCACAGCCCTCAGCCTTGCTACAGCAAGTGAGAATTCTCAGAAAGGAAATTATACACTTGTCTGAAGCCCCAGTTTTTTGCAACTGTCGCCCTAGAGACACTTCTGGATCTCTTAGTCTGGAGGCGAACAGGAATTACAATTGCCCCACAAGACTCTACATATTTGTATATTTTAAAAGCTGCTGCCTGAGGTCTGGCTTCTGATCAGCCTAAAACTGGGTGCTAAGATTCCTTTTCTTGGATCATTGTCAGGTCTTGACATACTCTCAACAATAGGCACATATCAAGAATAAATAGGTGGTTTAGACAATTACATAGGTTCAAGAGACAACCAGGAGCTTGAACAAGGTTGAACAAGAAGGATCATCATCACACAAGGGCCCTCCTTCAAGGCCGAGAGAAGTAGCTGTTTTGATTAATACATAGAAACAAACATGGAGAGTCAAACAGCAGCAAAAAGAAAAAAAGAATTTTCAATTTTTTTAAAGGATTTATTTATTTTAGAGAGAAAGAGAATGCATGAGTGCAGTGGGGAAGGGCAGAGGGAGAGAACATCCCCAGCAGACTCCTCACTGAGCACGGAGAGGGCTCAATCTCATGACCCTGAGGTTACAACCTGAGCTAAAACCAAGAGTTGGATGCTTAACCCACTGTGCCACCCAGGTGCCCTGTGAAAAAAGAATTTTTTAAAAAGTGAAGATAGTTTAAGGGATCTGTGGAAAAACATTAAGGAAAATAACATTCACATTACAGGGGTTCCAGAGGGAGAAGAGAGAGAAAAAGGGGCAGAAAACTATTTAAAGAAATAATGTATGAAAACTTCCCTAACTTAGGGAAACAGACAACCAGGTCTAGGAAGCCCAGAGAATTCCAAATAAGATGAACCAAAGAGAGCCACATTATAATTTAAAAAAAGACACATTCGAGATGCCTGGGTGGCTCAGTTGGTTAAGGGTCTGCCTTTGGCTCAGGTCATGATCTCTGGGTCCTGGGATCAAGCCCCACATTGGGCTTCCTGCTCAGCAGGGAGTCTGCTTCCCTCTCTCTCTCCCTCCCTCTGCCCCTCCCCACTGCTTGTTCTCTCTCAAATAAAAAATTTTTTAAAAAGATATAATTAAAATGTCAAAAATTAAAGCAGCAAGAGAACATTTTTTTACATACAAAGAAAACCCTATAAGGTATGAGAAGATTTCTCAGCAGAAACTTTGCAAGCCAGAAGAAAGTGGCATGACAGTCAAAGTATTAAAGGAAAAACTGTACAACCCAGAATGCTCTACCCAGCAAGGTTATCATTTAGACTTCAAGGAGAAATCAAGAGTTTTCCAGAAAATAAAAAATATGGGGCACCTAGGTGGCTCAGTTGGTTAAGTGTCAGACTCTTGATTTAGGCTCAGGTCATAATCTCAGGGTCATGAGATTGAGTGAGCCCTGCGTCAGGCTCCGTGCTCAGTGCCAAGTCTGCTTGAGATTCTCCCTCTCCCTCTGCTCCCCACTTCTAAAATAAATAAATAAATAAAATCTTTAAAAAAAACAAAATAAAAAACTAAAAGATTCATCACTACTAAACCAACCTTATAAGAAATATTAAAAGGATTTCTTTAAGCTGAAAAGAAATGGCATTATTTAATAACAGGAAAACATATTAAGATAAAAATCTCACTGGCAAAGGTAAATAGTAAAGATAGTGGGTTAATCACTTTAAAGCTACTAATATGTTAAAAGACAAAATTAATTAAATCAACTAAAATTACAATAATTACTTAAGGGATACATTTAAAAGGATGTAAAAAGTGACATCAAAATGGGCGCCTGGGTGGCTTAGTCATTAAGCATCTGCCTTTGGCTCAGGTCATGATCCAGGGTCCTGGGATCGAGCCCCACGTCGGGCTCCCTGCTCCACAGGAAGCCTGCTTCTCCCTCTCCCACTCCCCATGCTTGTGTTCCTGCTCTTGCTGTGTCTCTGTCAAATAAATAAATAAAATCTTTAAAAAAAAAAAAGTGACATCGAAACATAAAATTTGGGGGAGGGGAGTAAAAATCTAGAGTTTTGGGGTGTGTTCAAATATGTTACCATACCTTAAAATAGATCATTATATACCTAGGATGATATATGTGAACCTCATGCTAATCACAAAGCAAAAACCTATCACAAATACACAAAAGAAAATGAGAAAGGAATCTAAACAGAACACTAAAGAAAGTCATCAAACCACAAGAGGAAAGAGAAAAAGGAAAAGAAAGGAATGAGGGGGAAACTACAAAAATAGCCAGAAAACAATTAATAAAATGACAGTAGTACATACTGAACGATAATTAAACCATTGCTGAGAAGATGGCAGAGTAGGAGGATGCTAAGCTCACCTCTTCCCACAGACACGTCTAGTAACAGCCACATCAGTACACCCAGCCTAGAAAATGACCAAAAGACTGGCAGAACAGACTTTCCATAGCTAATCATAGAAAGGAGGCCATATCGAAAAGGAGGGGTGTGGATGTGGTCAGAAACCAAACTCCCAGCAAGAATAGTCACAAACAGGAGGAATAGACACCACAAGCACAGGGCAGGGAGAGAAGCAGACCCCACCCCAGGCACCCAGGCACAGAGGACCTGCATTGAGAAGATAAGTCCCCATACTACTTGGCTTTGAAAACCAGTGAGACTTAAGGGTTTTGTTTTGTTGTTTTTGTTTTTGTTTTGTTTTACAACCAGCAGGGCTTAACTCCAGGTACTTTAAAAATCAGTGAACTTGCCTCTGGCAGAGCCAGTGGGCAATAGGAAACTAACCGCCCCCCTCCCCCTTAAAGAAACTGCATAACAAACAACCTACCAAGATACAGCATAGAAGCAGTAGTTTGAAAAACACCTGGGGTATTCACAAAAGAGATTTATTTACTTATCTCAGAACTGGTGCTGGAGGGGCAGGGATCTTTAGGAGACTGCTCAATGAACAAAAGAGCTGGTGACGTTTCTCTGCCCTACCTCCTCCCCAAGCCTAGAGATAGCTGGACTTCTGTAGGAAGCCCCACGAACACTCTCTACCTGCCTTACTAACACCGTGCAACCTGCCCCTGCATTCTCCTGCAGATCGGCCCCATCCAACCCCTTCCCCCCCAACTAGGCAGGAGTCCCTCCAAAGTGGCTCCTGTTGTGTCTCATCCTTCAAGCAGCTCTGGAAGAGACCAGCAACATTCCAAAGTGACCCCTGCCTTGGAGAGAGGGGAAGATAGCCACATATTCCAGTTTGACTGTAGTCACAACAGCTGAACCTTCTCAATAAATTCAAAAAGACTGAAATCACATCATGCATCTTTTTTTTTTTTTAAGATTTTATTTATTGGGCGCCTGGGTGGCTCAGTTGGTTAAGCGACTGCCTTTGGCTCAGGTCATGATCCTGGAGTCCCGGGATCGAGTCCCGCATTGGGCTCCCTGCTCAGGAGGGAGTCTGCTTCTCCCTCTGACCCTCCCCCCTCTCATGTTCTATCTCATTCTCTCAAATAAATAAATAAAATCTTAAAAAAAAAAAAAGATTTTATTTATTTATTTGACAGAGAGAGAGAGTGAGAGAAGGAACACAAGCAGGGGGAGTGGGAGAGGGAGAAGCAGTCTTCCTGCTGAGCAGAGAGCCAATGCGGGGCTTGATCCCAGGACCCTGGGATCATGACCCGAGCCGAAGGCAGACGCTTAAGGACTGAGCCACCCAGGCGCCCCTCATGCATCTCTTCTGACCACGACAGTATGAAACTAGAAGTCAATAACAAGAAAAAATTGTGAAGAACACAAATAAGTGGAGGTGAAAACATGCTATGAAACAATGAATGGGTCAACCAAGAAATCAAAGAGGAAATAAAAAAATACAAGGAGACAAATGAAAATGAAAACACAACAGTCCAAGGTTATAGCAATACAGGCCTCACACAAAAAGCAAGAAAAATCTCAAATAAACAACCTAACCTACACCTAAAGGAGCTAGAAAAAGAACAAAGCCCAAAACCCAGTAAGAAGGAAGGAAATAATAAAGATTAAAACAGAAATAAATGAACTAGAGATTAAAAACAACAAAAGAACAGAACAATGAAACAGGAACTAGTTCCTTGAAAAGATCAATGAATTCATAAACCTTTAGCCAGGCTCATCAAAAAAAGGAGGACTCAAATAAATAAAATGAGAAATGAAGGAGGAGAAATAACAACCAACACCACAGAATTACAAAGGATTCTAGGACAATATGAAATATTGTATGCCAACAGATTGGACAACCTAGAAGAAATGGGTAAATTCCTAGAAATATATCACTTTCCAAAACTGAATCAGGAAGACATAGAAAATTTGAACAGATTACTAGCTATGAAATTGAATCAGTCATCAAAAAACTCCTAACAAATCCAAGTCCAGAATCAGATGGCTTCACAGGGGAATTCTACCAAACATTTAAAGAAGAGTTAATACCTTTTCTTCTCAAACTATTCCAAAAATAGAAGAAGAAGGACCCTTTCCAAATGCATTCTATGAGGCCAGCATTACCCTGACACCAAAACCAGATAAAGACACACACAAAAGGTGAAATA
Organism: Mirounga angustirostris; assembly: GCF_029215605.1. Classification (NCBI taxonomy): domain Eukaryota; kingdom Metazoa; phylum Chordata; class Mammalia; order Carnivora; family Phocidae; genus Mirounga; species Mirounga angustirostris. The sequence continues at coordinate 127,002,482 of NW_026991709.1, forward strand.
CAGGCCAGTATCTCTGATGAACACAGATGCAAAAATCCTCAACAAAATATTAGCTAACAGAATCCATGCAAATCAATGTGATACATCACATCAACAAGAAAAAGGATAAAAAACCATATGATCATTTCAATAGACACATTTCAAATGTAAAAAAAGCATTTGACAAAGTACAACATCCATTCATGATAAAAGCTCTCAACAAAATAGGTTTAGAGGGATCATACGTCAACATAATAAAGCCATATATGAAAAACCCACAGCAAACATACTCAATGGTGAAAAACTGAGAGCTTTTCCCCTAAGATCAGGAACAAGACAAGGATGTCCACTCTCATAACTTTTATTCAACATACAACTAGAAGTCCTAGCCACAGCAATCAGACAATAAAAAGAAATAAAAGGCATCCAAATTGGTAAGGAAGAAGTAGAACTTTCACTATTTGCAGATGACGTTATTTATAGAAAACCCTAAAAGCCTCCACCAAAAAACTAGTAGAAATGGTAAATGAATTCAGTAAGGTTGCAGGATACAAAAATCAATATACAGAATTCCATTGCATTTGTATACACTAATAATGAAGTAGAAGAGAAAGAAATTAAGAAACAATCCCACTTACAACTGCACCAAAAATAATTAAATACTTAGGAATAAACTTAACCAAGGAGGTGAAAGACCTGTACTCTGAAAACTATAAAACACTGATGAAAGAAATTGAAGTCGACACAAACAAATGGAAAGATATTCCATGCTTGTGGATTGGCAGAATTAAAATTGTTAAAATATCTATACTACTCAAAGCAATCTACAGATTCAATGCAATCCCTATCAAAATTCCAGTGGCATTTTCATAGACCTAGAGCGAATAATTCTGCCATTTTTATGGAACCACAAAAGATCCCAAATAGCCGAAACAAAGAAGAATAAAACTGAAGGTATTGTGCTTCCTGATTCCAAACTCTACTACAAAGCTACAGTAATCAAAACAGTATGGCATAAAAAACCAGCAACATAGATAAATGGAACAAAATAGAGAGCCCAGACATAATCCCTGTATATATGGTCAGTTAGTTTACAACAAAGGAGGCAAGAATATACAATGGGGAAAAAAGTCTCTTCAATCAATGGTGCTGGGAAAACTGGACAGCCATATCGAAAGAATGAAACTAGAATACTGTCCTGTACCATACACAAAAATTAACTCAAAAGGGATTAAAAATTTGAATGTAAGACCTGAAACCTACAAGAAAACATAGGCAGTAAGCTCCTTGACATTGGTCTGAGCAATATTTTTTTGGATCTAACTCCAAAGGCCAGGGAAATAAAAGCAAAAATAAACTACTGGGACTATATCAAACTAAAAAGCTTCTGCACAACAAAGGAAACAACAACACAAAAAGGCAAACTACTGAATGGGAGAAGATATTTGCCAATCATATATCCAATAAGGTATTAATATCCGAAATATATAAGAACACACACAACTCAATAACAAAAAACAATCACTTTACAAATGGGCATTGGACATGAGCATTTTTCCAAAAAAGACATAGATAGCCAATAGGCACATGAAAAGATGCTCAATATCACTCATCATCAGGAAAATGCAAAATCAAAACCATAGTGAGATATAACCTTACACCTGTCAGAATGGCTAAAATGAAAAAGACAAGAAACAACAAGTGTTGGCGAGGATGTGGAGAAAAGAAAATCATTGTGCACTGCTGGTGGGGATGTAAATTGGTACGGCCACTGTGGAAAACAGTATGGACGTTCCTCAAAAAATTAAAAGTAGACATACCATAAGATCCAGTAATTTCACTACTGAGTATTTACCCAAAGAAAATAAAAACACTAATTGGAAAAGATACATGTACCCCTATGTTCATTGCAGGATTATTTACAAGAGCCAAGATATGGAAGCAACCTAAGTGCCCACTGATGGATAAATGGATAAAGGTGTGGTATAGATACACAGTGGAATACTACTCAGCCATAAGAAAGAAGGAAATCTTGCCATTTGTGACAACATGGACCTAGAGGGCATTATGCTAAGTGAAATAAGTCAGAGAAAGATAAATAGTGTATGATTTCACTTATATGTGGAACCTAAAAAACAAAAGAAACAAAACAAAGCAAATCTCAGACTCATAGATACAGGGGGTGGACTGGTGGTTGCCAGAGGGGAGTGGAATAAGAAGTCCAAACTTCCAGTGATAAATAAGTCATGGGGCTATAATGTACAGCCTAGGGAATACAGTCAATAGTATTGTATTAACTTCCTATGGTGACAGATGGTAACTAGATGTACTATGCTGACCATTTCACAATGTATACAAATGTCAAATCACTATGTTGTACACCCTAAACTAATATTATATGACAATTATACCTCAGTGAAAAATTAAGTAAGTTAATTAAAATGAAGTAAATAATTCAGTTCTTCAGCTACATTTCAAGTGTTCAATAGTCACACGGGGCCAGTGACTACTGTGTTGGACAAGCCAGCTTTTCCTCTTTAGCCCACAGTGTGAGAGGCCCCCTTCCCAGTCAAATCACACTCAGTGGGGAAAAGGACTTGGGCATTATTAGAAATGGAGACCAGATGACAAACAGCCAAAAACAACTGTGCACTATGGCAACTAAGGGAAGATAGTGATTTTATATCTTTTATGTTAGCTGGTGAAGGGAAAAAGTTAAGTCCAGTAGATTTTGTGTATTTAAGGGAGGAAAAAACAAACAAACAAACAAAAAACTCAGCATGCCAAGGAATTGCTAAACATTTCTAGTTTACCAAGGACCTGCAGTAGAACCACTCTTAAAGATCATTTCAGGGAAAATCAGTATTTGTTCAGGGTGGTTAAGATTTCTGAATGGAGATAAAAGGCTGGCTCTCATATTTCGGAAGAGAAAAGTGTAAGCAATGAGTCAGAGTCCCCCCCAGGTTGGTGGGAATTAATAACTACCTTGTCATGGGAAATAGGAGACAACATTTTTACAAAATACAAAACTGTGATCATCAATTTTTCTCTCCCAATTTATCCTCTGCAATATTGTTTATGATGAGGTTTTTGGCATCAGGGAAAATGGTTTCCAAATGTCTTACTTGTTGCATTTTATTTAGTTTAGTCCATAATAACTCCTATCTCTGTCTCCAAGATGCTAAATGAACTTTCTACTATTAAAGGACCAAGCCATGAATAAGGCTGGAGGGAGAGCGCTCTCCCCAGATACAGATGTCCTGTGCCGGGAAGAGCAAGCTCCCCTTCCCCGGAGGGCTGAGGAGCAAATGAGCTTCCTTTCACAGGTGATCGTGGCTGCTGCTTCTCAGGCCAGATCAACGTGGACCCATTGACCTGGGCAGTCTACCCTCCTCCTTCGGTTGAAGTTAGATTTAAATTCTAAATCCAGTTGAAACCTTTCTGCAAGAAATCTCCTTCCAACGCTTCACTGGACTAGGGGCACCTGGATGGCTCAGTCGGTTAAGCCTCTGCCTTTGGCTCAGGTCATGATCCCAGGGTCCTGGGATTGAGTCCCGCATTGGGCTCCCTGCTCAGATGGGAGTCTGCTTCTCCCTCTCCCTCTGCCTCTCCCCCCTACTCGTGCTCTTTCTCTCTCTCAAATAAATAAAATCTTAAAAAAAATTAAAAAGATTTATTTGAGAGAGAGAAGAGGGGCAGAGGGAGAGGGACAGAGTCTCAAGCAGACTCTGCACTGAGCACAGAACCCAATTCGGGGCTCGATATCACAACCCTGAAATCATGACCTGAGCCAAAACCAAGAGTTGGACACTTAACTGAGTGTGCCACCCAGGCGCCCCTCTCTTTCTAACCTTTCTTTTGCTGACAGAATTTGAGACAAAAACCACCCAGAAGAAAAGAAGAGAAGCAGAAGTAGCTATTCATGGAAATTTTAACATTTTGCCAGAAGTGGAGCATGAATGTTGAGGAAATTAAGATATTTCTTTCCTATTTATTGTTAGCTTTGCTGCCCCATGATTCTTTAAAGCATATTAAATCAAAAGGATTTCTTATTTATATCTAGGTGAAGCAACACAACACTAGACCATCTGGAATTGAAAAAACACTCGAGTTGTAGAGCTGAGACAGAAGACACCTGCAATCATGGGCAGCACCACTGGTCCTTCCTGAGCACCCATGGAGGATGCACTTGTGGACAGCCTGGATGTCCTTGATCTCAGGAGGTGTTCATCAAGCTGACGGGTCACTCAACCCAAAACCCCCACCCATCTGTCCTGGTTAGGGCCAGATTTTTGCCTACCACACAACCTTGAGAAAATTAACTGGTACATAGAAAACAAATATTTTCAAAATTTCCCCTTTTAGATTCTATCTCCACTATAGAAAGCTGAGGACACTATGCAAGACGAGTTTGAAGCAAGTTCAATGAAGAATCTAGAAGTGAAGCAAGATAATAGGTGGGATTTCTGCTCATTTGGGAACTCTAGTTCCCCAAGCCTCACTGGGTCAGATTCTAAAAAACTGGCATTGTTGAAAACACCTAGAAGCCAGGGGAGACTGGCCTGGAGCAGGATTTTGTAACTTTGGAAACTAGCCCACACAGCACTGATTCAGACACAGCCCACGGCTTTACTAATGTTAATTGGTAAAGGTAGCTGTTGGCCGTTAACATCCACTTGTACCATGTGGATTTGGACTATTATTTTTTTTTAATCATAAAGAACTGATTTATACAAGCACAGTTTAATTCATTCACCAAATACCACTTAGTGAGTGCCTGTTACGTTCTACATATACTGCTACATTCTGGGGGATCTAAAGATGAACAAGACGGACATGATCCCTGCACTCACAAAACTTACTTCCTGTGGAGAGATGGTCAATTAAACAAGAGTGAAAGCACCATTCAAAGCTAGTTATGAAGCACAGTGCTTTCTCCTCCCCACCCTCCAGTACGCTTGTCTCCCATTCCCATGGGCAGCCACTTAAAACCTTTTAATTGATGAGCATGGCTATCTTCCTCCAAATAATGCAATTATACTACTAATTATCTCCCAGGTTTTTTTGAAAAAAAATTACACACCTTCAGAAAAGTTATATGACGAGTATAATGAACACCCGTATACCCTCACCTAGATTTGCATTTGCTTTCTCTCTCTCTCTGCTATTTGAGTTAGTTGCAGACGTCATGGCACTTATCCATAACCCGATGATTACATTTGGGAAATGTGACCTTGACAAAACACTACTATTCATCATCTATAGTCTGTTATATTGCTACTCCTTGGTTTTTTGTTTTTAGCTTTTGCCATCATCTTTTGATTTATGCATTTAGAAGATTCAATTGTCTTGCATCTTCTCTTCCCACCAAACATACATACATTCTCTCACACACATCCTGTTCTTTTATTCTCCCAATATAATCATATTGGCATTGTCATTATGGAAGTACCATTCAGAACCTTACCTCACCACGTAACACCACAGCGATTATTCTGCCCTTTGACTCTTCCAAACTCTTCCCTCAGGTATGTCAGTCTCCTTCCTCTCAGTAATACTGAGCCTGGAGACTGTCTATCAGTTTCATCTTCTTGATGAGTTTGTTCCCAGAGTCTCTGAACTGCTCTGCTCTGGGCTGGTCGTGCTCTAAGTCAGCTGCCAGTTCTTGTCTTGATTATTATCTCTTCACCACCTTCTGGAGAACCCCTCCTTCCTTTATTGGTTACCACACTCAGGGGGAGAACATCTTTCAGGAGCTTCTTACAACACATTCGTGGGAAGTAAAGCTGAGACCTGGTAGGTTTGAAAATGTCTAAATGTTGTCCCCTCACTTAATTGGGAGTTTGGTGGACTCTAGAATCCTAGGCTGGGAAATTATTTTTCCCTTAGACTTTTGAAGGCATCACCCCTTTGTCTTCTAACATTCAGTCCTGAGAAATCCAGTGCTATTCTGATTCTTGCTCCTTTCTGAGAAATGTTCTCTCCTTCTCCTGCCACACCCTGGAAACTTATAGGAACTTCTTGTTTCCATATTGTAAAATTTCACAATGATGTGCATTTGTAAGGGTTTATTTTCATCTGTTGATCTGTTGGGCTGGGTACTCAGTGGCATACTTTTCCTTTCTGGGAATGCTTTTGAATTTTTTATTTTGTTCTCCACCCACCTTAGTCAGCTTGAGCTGCTATAACAAAATAACATAAACTGGTTGGCTTAATTTTCAGAGTTTGGGAAGCTGTAAGTCCAAGATCAAGGCACCAGCAGCTTTGGCAGCTAGGGAGGGCCCTGTTTCTGGTTTTTCACTGTGTTCTCACATGGCAGAAAGACCTCAAGAGAGCTCTCTGGGGTCCCTTTATAAAGGCACCACCCTCATGACCTTATCACCTCCCAAGGCACCACCTCTGATTACCTTTACCTTGGGGTTAGGATTTCATAGGAATTTGGGGAAGGCGGGGGGCACAAATCCATACCATCTCCCTTTCAAAACTCCCTCTTTCCGGACCTACCTTTGTTGGATAATGGGCCTCCTAGACTGGGCCTCCCCTACTTTTACTCCGTCTCCTGTTTTTCCATCTCTTTCTGTTTATTCTGCTTCTTAAGGGAATTTCTTCAATGTTATCTCTCAGTGTCTTCCATTATTTCTCATTTCTGCTGTTTGGTGTTTTTTTGTAAGACCTGATTTTAATTCTCTGGGGAAAAAAATACATTTTTTTTAAAGTGGCATCCTGTTGTTTTGTGCAATGTTTATCTCTAAAGGTATTAAATATGATAGCTTTTTTCCAATGTTCTCTTCTTCCTTTATTGTTTTCTACAAATTACCTTTTTCCTTCCTGTTTTGGCCTCGTTCATGCTTAAAATCCTGACTGGAGGTATACATTTGTTGGTATTCAATCTAAGATTCGACTTCAAAGGTTTTCCATCGTGCTAAGCTGCTTTAGGAATGTCCTGGTCATATGAAGGGTGGGGTACTGTTCAACCCTGTAGCAACTGATAACATTTCCTGCTCTAAACTCAGGACGCACATAAATATTCTGAACTCGTCTTGATCGCTCAGGGATGACAAGACAGTGTCTGGCCAACTCTCACTTTTAAAGCCAGGAAATACACTCCATTTCCTGTCTTGGAATGCTGGGAAACTGGATAGATTACACGGAGGGCTGTTCTAAGTCCTGTAAAATATTCAAGGGTGAGAGTGGGGTTTGAGCTTAAGTTCTGGTTGAATTAACTTTAGTGAATATTTGCACAACTAAATATTTGCAGAATTACTTTCATATGACCTTTTTGAAGACAAATGACTCATTCCTTCACTGACTCAAGTCACATTTTCATAAACTTTTCCATGAAATAAAGAAATTGAGGGCACGGGATTCCTCTTTTCCCGCCCACAGATACTGCCATTTGGCAAGGGCCAGGGAGTGAGGCGAATGTTCCTCGAAGACATTCGATTTCACATATATTGCCACTGGCGTATAACTGAAAACTCTATATACACAGTAACCACGTAACCTTGTTAGATAAACCATATACCTTTTCAATGTTAAAAGATGTAAGCATAAACACTGAATATTATTTATACATGTAACTGAGACTTTCTGTGAACAGTTCTGGAGCCTTTCTTTTCTCTTACAAAGTTATTTTCCTAAACTGGGGGCTTTGTAAAAATGATGAACATGTACACGTCTTTGGTAAGCTTGGTGGAAAAACAAACTTTTTAAACTGGGTCCCCTAGTTCCTGAATTCATGGGGCCCTGGAACCCACAGTAAACTGGCCTTGCCTTTTACTCCTTCAATCTGGAAGTCAGTGGATGGTCAATAATCCAGATGTAAAGTTTTTTGCTCTAAATGCTAAGTAACATATTAAACATATGTAGTGGAAAAAAAAAAAAAGGTAACAGGAAAGTGTTGATGACCAGGACAGATTCCACAGTGGAGGACAGAGAGAGTCTGTTTCATGATAAGCCCAGTTACTTGTGGTAAACAATATTGTTTCATACATAATTCTTAGAAACTATCTAGCTCTGGGCTTTTTAGTATATGTACTGCCAAAGCGAGCACATAGCTCTGGGCTTTTTAACTGGGATTAGAGTGGGACTGAGTTCTTGAATATTTAAAAAATATGTGCTTTTGTACATTTTTGCATGGAGGGCTTATATTATCTTTCATAACATTCCTGGGAGTGAAATATTTCCTGACTGACCAACTTGGGCATTTTATAGAAGAAACCGATGCCCAAGGTCAGAGACCTGAGCAGGGTAGGTTCTGCCTGCCGTGCCAGTGTTCCCCCCCCCCCCCGGATGCCACCACACCATCCAGGAGGCTGGCACCATATCAGGTGTTTACATCTATTGCCTCTTAGCGACAAAACAGCAGGGTAAGGGTGGTGTTAAGGACCTCATTTAAAGTAAGAGGCCACATGGTGAGGGCCTGGACTGCCGCCTGGATGGACCCAACTCGCTCCAGGACAACTGGCAGCCTCTCTCTTGCTCTCACTTGAACAGACTGGGTGCCACGAGACCGAGACACAGAGAGTTCAACGCCAAGTCCACACAGCCTCTTGGGGTCAAAGTTAACGAGCGTGGACTATTTAGAATCAACATCTAGATCCTTTGGCATCAGCAGTGATTCTGAGATAACCTGGATAATTCAAAACTTAATACATACCTTTTTTTTTAAGATTTTATTTATTCATTTGACAGAGAGAGAGAGAGAGAGAGAGAGAGAGAGACAGAGAGCGCACAAGCAGTGGGCGAGGCAGAGGGAGAGGGTGAAGCGGACCCCCTGCTGAGCTGGGAGCCCGATGTGGGACTTTATCCCAGGACCCCGGGAATCATGACCTGAGCTGAAGGCAGATGCTTAACTGACTGAGCCACCCAGCCGCCCCTTAACACATACTTTTAAAAAACCCCACCCAGAAACGCACACTCAGTCCCAGGAGCCAGACAGTTTCTCAGCTCTAAGCCAGTGTCCGTTCCAAGTTTTGGTGTGTGCTGTCGACCAGCAGAGCCATCAGTCCATGCCCCGCCATCTGGACTTTTGCAGGCCAAGGTTTTAGCCCTGGGCTCTTCTTTGGGGAATGGAAGCTGGAGGCTGGTTGCTGCTATCCCTCAGCCCTGCTAGAAATCAACTTCCTGGGCACCTGGGGGGGCTCAGTCGTTAAGCGTCTGCCTCCAGCTCGGGTCATGGTCTCAGGGTCCTGGGATCGAGCCCTGCATCGGGCTTCCTGCTCTGTGGGAAGCCTGCTTCTCCCTCTCCCACTCCCCCTGCTTGTGTTCCCTCTCTCGCTGTCTCTCTCTAATAAATAAAATCTTTAAAAAAAGAAATCAACTTCCCAAGGAATTCTGTATTTTCTAGCTTTTTAAAAAAAATATTTTATTTTTAAGTAATCTCTACACCCAAAGCGGGGCTCAAACTTACAACCCCAAGATCAAGAGTTGCACACTCTACCGACTGAGCCAGCCGGGTGCCCCTTCAAACTCTGAATTCTACATTTCCTAGGGAGACAATGAGACTGGCTTGACTGTATAAATGGTCTGTGCTTCAGTCTGCGGCTGGAACTGTTCATTGAACTCTGTTGCCGGGCATTCTTCTCACTTTAAGTCACTTTCTAGGACTTGCCGCTTGGACCTCATCTGCTGCTGAACAAGCAGCAGCTCAGGGAAGAAGATGTTTTCCTTGCAGGAAACAGGTGGTCTTGCTGACTAAAGATTGTAGCATCTCTGACGTTGGAGCCAAGATAGTTACTCCTTAGTTAGGGATTACACAGCAACACGACTACTTCTAAAAAGACTAAAACATTACAAATCATTTTATGTAGACCTAAAAGTCTTGAAATTTGTTTTACCCTATTCCTGATCCTAAACATAATGAGAAAAATTGCTGTTGACAATTGCTGACTTCAAGGCCATTGTCATGCCCCACGGTTCCCAGAGTCCTTTTGCAGCATTTTAGTCCTTCCAGCAGCCCTGCCCGCTTATCAACCTTACCGCGTAGATAAGGAAACGAGCTCAAAGGAGTCTTTGCATTCTTTGCTCACGCTTCCTCTGGTCATTCAAAGGGAAGTAGTTGCTTTTTTTTTTTTTTTAAAGATTTTATTTATTTATTTGAGAGAGAGAGACTGAGAGAGAGAGCACATGAGAGGGGGGAGGGTCAGAGGGAGAAGCAGACTCCCTGCTGAGCAGGGAGCCCGATGCGGGACTTGATCCCGGGACTCCAGGATCATGACCTGAGCCGAAGGCAGTCGCTTAACCAACTGAGCCACCCAGGCGCCCCAGTAGTTGCTTTTTTTAAAGGAGTTTCTGCACCCAACATGGGGCTTGAACTCATGATGTGGAGATCAAGAGTCACATGCTCTACTGAGTGAGCCAGGTGTCCCAAAGGAAGTGCTTACACCACATAGGACGCCATGTGGTCCTGAAAATTCAAGCAGGCCATTAAATTTCTAGTCAATAGGTTGCCAGAAATAGACTAAGTTTACCTGTAACATTTTTTTTTTCAAACTGCTCTTTCCAAAAGCCTAGTAAAGCTTAGGTAATTAGAGACATTCCATCCTATAATGGAATTTAAAATCAGGAAAGGGATCACAGAATTTCTGGACTGAAAGGGATACTCCAGCTACCTGGTGATACTCCTCACGTTTACTGGCGAGGGCTTGTTCCCTGTGTTCGTCCCCTGCTCTGCTCCTCCACATGGGCTGTGCATTACCTGTGTCTTTGAGTTTCACCACCTGGGACCACCTTCCCTGAGACAAACATAACAAATTGATCACACCCCACTGCTATTTTTTTTTTTTAGCAGGTAAAGAAATTTATTGACAAAGGTTTAGATGTTTTAGGACTTTCTTGTCCTCCACACAGCCAAGAGAAAGTACTGACAATGGATAAACAAAAGGGAAAAGACTCTTCAGCAAAAGATCTTCCGGAACTCACAGCACCACTGGTCAAACACTATAACCATTGCTGTCTATTTTTAAACACGGATCTCACTCCTAAATCACAATTAGGCCGGGATGCCCACACCTCCGTCTGGCACTCAGGATGCTGCCCAACCGACCACTCCCTGGGTCTTAGGCTGGGTTCTCTCTCTTGACCCCTATACACCAACCATACCAGACAACTCCACCTCTCTAAATGTCCTCTACTTTCTTGTCCCCCGCTTGTGCTGTCTTGCTTTTATTCCTAAGAACTGAGGCAAAATGCCCCATGTAGAAGTCTTAGGTAAAGCCTCTACTCCGAAAGAGTAAAACTCAGTTTTCAAATATCTGAGACCCTGCTTTTTCAACAGTTGTTTTGGGTATTTACCCAAAAGTGGAGTTGCTGGATCATATGGTAATTATATTTTTCATTTTCTTAAATTGAAGAATAGCCGACACACAACGTTACATTAGTTTCAGGTGTACAACATAGTGATTCAAGTCTCTACTTTATACTATGCTCACAAGGGTACAACACTACTACAATACCATTGACTATAGTCCCCATGCTGTACCTTTCAACCCCGGGACGTATTCGTCCCATAACCAGAAGTCTGTATCTCCCACACTCTTTTACCTATTTTGCACATCCCCCCATGCCTCTCCCCTCTGGCAATCACTCTGTATTTAGGAGTCTGTTTCTGCTTTTTTATTCATTTAAGATTCCACATATAAGCAAAATTATATGGTCTGTCTTTGACTTACTTCACTTAGCATAATACCTCTAGATCCATCCACATTGCCACAAAAGGCAAGTTCTCATTCTCTACCATGGCTGAGTAGTATTCCATTTAGTATACGTAAGCCACATCTTCTTTATCCACTCATCTATTGGTGATCACTTAGGTTGCTTCCGTATCGTGGATATTGCAAATAATGCTGCAATCAACATAGGGGCGCAAATATCTTTTCAAATTGAGTGTTTTAGTTATCTTGGGGTACCCAGTAGTGGAATTGTTGGATCATGTGGTAGTTCTATTTTTAGTTTTTTGAAACATCTCCACACTGTTTTCCACAGTGACTGTACCAATTTGCATTCCCACCAACAGCGCACAGGTCTTCCCTTTCTTTTCGCCACATCCTTGCCAACACTTGTTATTTCTTATCTTTTTGATTATAGCCCTTCTGGCAGGTGTGAGGTGGTCTCTCATTGTGGTTTTGATTTGCATTTCCTTGAGGATGAGTGGTTATTTTTACTTTTTTTTTGAGGAACCACCACAGTTTTCCACCATAGCTATACCACTGTGTCTTCCCACTAACAGTGCACAAGGGTTCCAATTTCTCCACATCCTCACTGATGTTCATTTTCTGTTTTTTGACAGTAGTCATCCTGTTGGGTGTGAGGTGATATCTCATTGTAGTTTGATTTGTAGTTCCCTAGTGATTAGGGATTCAGCACCTTTTCATGTGCATATTGGCCATTTGTATGCCTGATTTGGAGAAATGTCTATTTAAGTCCTTTGCACATTTTTAAATCGAGTTGTTGTTCGTAGCAGCATTATTCACAGTAGCTAAAATATGGAAACCTAAATGTCCATTAATGGAGGGATGGATAAAGAAAATGTGGCATATACATACAATGGACTATTATTCAGTTTCTTAAAAAGGAAGGAAATTCTGACATATGCTACATGAATGAATCTTGAAGGTATTATGCTAAGTGAAATAAGCCATTCACAAAAAGATAAATATGAAGTATGAGATACTTCAAATAGTCAAACTCACTAGAGATAGAAAGTAGAATGGTGGTTGCCAGGGGCTGGCGAAAGGGAGAATGGGGAGTTTTATCAATCAATTCATGAATACAAAGTTCCAGTTTTAGAAGGTGAAAAGAGTTCTGGGGATGGAGGGTGCTGATGATAGCACATTTTGAATGTACTTAATAACACCTAACAGTACACTTAACGGTTAAGATGATACATTTATGTTAGGTGTACTTTACCACATTAAAGGAAGAAAGGAACAAAACAAACGGTGTTGGGGGGGACTTAGGAACCAGGAAGAGGAAGCTTCCAAACTGGCAAAGACAGGACATTTTCAACTTCAATAAAGATACAGGCATACCTTGGAGATATTGTGGAGTTGAGTCCCAGAGCGCTGAAATAAAGTGAATATCACAATAAGGTGAGTCAAATGAATTTTTTCATTTCCCAGTGCATATAAAAAGAAAAGTTTACATTATACTGTAGTTTATTAGCTGCAGTAACATTATATCTAAAAAATGTACATACCTTAATTAAGAAATAACCTTATTGCAGGGTGTCTGGGTGGCTCATAATTAACTTGAGTTTATCAAGTCCAACTCTTGATTTCGGCTCAGGTCATGATCTCAGGGTTGTGAGATCGAGCCCCACGTCCGGCTCCAGGCTGGGCATGGCATCTGCTTAAGATTCTCTCTCTTCCTCTTCCTCTGTCCCTCCCCCCCCACACTGCTCCTGCTCTCTCTAAAAAACAAACAAAAAACACCTTATTGCTGAGAAGTGCTAACCATCACTTGAGCTTTCAGCAAGTTGTAATTTTTTTGGTGGTGGGGGGGGGTCCCTGCTTCAATGTTGATGGCCGCTGACTTGATCAGGGTGGTGTCACTGAAGTCTAGGGTGACTGTGGTAGCTCTTAAAATAAGACAATGAACTTTGCCACACGGGTTGACTCTTACTTCCACAAATGATTTCTCTGTAGCATGTGATGCTGTTTGATAGCATTTTACCTATAGTAGAACTTCTTTCAAAATTGGAGTGAGTCCTCCCAAATCCTACCACTGCTTTATCAACTAAGTTTATGTGATATTAATCAGTCCTTTGTTGTCATTTGAACAATCTTCACGGCATCTTCACCAGGAGTAGTTCCCATCTCAAGAGACCACTTTCTTTGCTCATCCAGAAGCAGCAACTTTTTTTTTTAAGTGTTTTATTTATTTAGTTGACAGAGACAGAGACAGCGAGAGAGGGAACACAAGCAGGGGGAGTGGGAGAGGGAGAAGCAGGCCTCCTGCCGAGCAGAGAGCCCAATGCGGGGCTCGATCCCAGGACCCTGGGATCATGACCTGAGCCGAAGGCAGACGCTTAACCGACTGAGCCACCCATGCGCCCCGCCCCACTGAAGTCTTGAACCCCTTCAAGTCATCCATGAGTGCTGGAATCAACCTCTTTCAAACTCCTGTTAATGGTGATATTTTGTTTTCTTCCCATGAATCCCAAATGTTCTTAATGGCATCTAGAATCGTCAATCCTTTTCTGAAGGTTTTCAGTTTACTTTGCCCAGATCCATCAGAGAAATCACTAGCTATGGCAGCTAAAGCCTTACAAAACCTATTTCCTAAATAAGGCTTGAAAGTCAAAATTACTTCACGACCCATGGCTGCAAAATGGATGTTGTGTTAGCAGGCATGAAAACGTTAATCTTGTCGTCTAGCTCTATCAGAGCTCTTGGATGACCAGGTGCATTGTCAATGAGCAGTAATATTTTGAAAGAAATCTTTCTTTCTGAGCAGGAGGTCTCAACAGTGGGCTTGAAATATTTAGTAAACCAGGTTACAGACAGATGTGCTGTCATCCAGGCTTTCTTATTCCATTTATGGAGCACAAACGCAGTAGATTTAACATAATTCTTAAGGATTTTTCAAATGGTAAATGAGCATTAGCTTCAACTTAAAGCCACCAGCTGCCTTAACCCCTAATACCCTGTCTTTTGAAGCTTGGAAGTCAGGCATTGACTTCTCTCTAGCTGTGGAAGTCCTAGTTGGCATCTTCTTCCAATAGAAGGTTGTTTCTCGTCTACACTGAGTATCTGTTTAGTGTAGACACCTTCATTAGTTATCTTAGCTCGATCTTCTGCATCACTTGCTGCAGCTTCTCCATCAGCACCTGCTGCTTCCCCTTGCACTTTGATGTTATGGAGACGGCTTCTTCCCTTAAACCTCACGAACCCACCTCTGCTAACTTCAAACTTTTCTTCTGCACCTTCCTCATCTCTCAGTCCTCATAGAATTGAAGAGTTAGGGTCTTGTTCTGGATTAGGCTTTGGCTTAAGGGAATATTGTGGCTGGTTTGATCTTCTGTTGAGACCACTAACACTTTCTCCATATCAGCAATAAGGCTGTTTCACTCTTAGCATTCATGTGTTCACTAATTTCCCTCAAGAATTCTCCTTTGCATTCACAATTTGGCTGTGGTACAAGAGGCC
Organism: Mirounga angustirostris; assembly: GCF_029215605.1. NCBI lineage: Eukaryota > Metazoa > Chordata > Mammalia > Carnivora > Phocidae > Mirounga > Mirounga angustirostris. The sequence continues at coordinate 127,017,610 of NW_026991709.1, forward strand.
TAACTTTCCACCTACCTCAGATTTTGTCATGCCTTCCTCAGTCAGCTTAATCAGTTCTAGCTTTTAATCGAAAGTCAGAGATGTGCAACTCTTCTTTCACTTGAACACTTTGTGGTCATTGTGGGTTATTAATTGGCCTAATCTCAATATTGTTGTGTCTCAGGGAACAGGGAAGCCCAAGGAGAGACTGGGGAACAGCCAGTGAGTGGAACAGCCAGAACACATACATTTATTAAGTTCACGGTCTTACACAGACATGGTTTGTGATTCCCCCAAATAATTCCAATAGCAACATCAAAGATGAGTGATCATAGATACAAAGAAATATAGTGATAATAAAAAAACTTAAAATATTGCAATAATTACCATAATGTGACACAGAGACATGAAGCGAGCAAATGCTGTTGGAAAAATGGTGCCAAGACTTGCTTGACACAGGATTGCCAAAACCTTCAATTTGTAAAAAAAAAAAAAAAAAAAAAAAAAAATGCAGTATCTGTGAAGCACAATAAAGCAAGTGCAACAAAACAAGGTACGCCTAGGGGCGCCTGGGTGGCTCAGTTGGTTGAGCGACTGCCTTTGGCTCAGGTCATGGTCCTGGAGTCCCGGGATCGAGTCCCGCATCGGGCTCCTTGCTCTGCGGGGAGCCTGCTTCTCCCTCTGACCCTCCCCCCTCTCATGTACTCTCTCTCATTCTCGCTCTCTCAAATGAATAAATAAATCTTAAAAAAAAAAAAAAAAAAAAAAAAAAAAAAAAAAAAAAAAAAAAAACAAGGTACGCCTATAAGAACAAAGGAGTGAAACACAGCAAATGTTTAAATCTATGATACTAAAAAATACGACAATAATGGTACTAGTAAGAAAGCAAATTGGTCACCCTCAGAAGAGGACAGGGAGTAAATTAATTATTTTGAAAGTTGATAAGGAAATGAATTAAGCCTTCCTCCTGCCTTTCCCATACAAAATGTGCCACTGGGTAACAAATAGCAGATAAAAGCAAGCATTTCCTTTTTTCTTTCTTTTATTGAGGTAAAGTTGGTATATTACATTATATTAGTTTCAGTTATACGACATAACAGTTCAGTGTTTGTAGAAACTACAGTGATCACCACAGTAAGTCTAGTTACCACCCATCACTATACAATTGACACCCTTCACCCATTTTGCCTACCCCCGAACGCCTTCTCCCCTGAATATATATATATTTCACATCTTCTTTATCCAAATTCATCCACTGACGGACACTTAGGTTGTTTTCATATCTTGGCTATTGTAAAAAACACTGCAAAGAACACAGGTGGTGCATGTATCTTTCTCAATTAGTGTTTTTGTTTCTGCAGATAGATACCTGGAAGTAGAATAGCTGGGTCATATGGTAATTCTATTTTTAATTTTTTGAGGAACCTCCATATTGTTTTCCACAGTGACTGCACCAGTTTGCATTCCCAACAGTGCACGAGGGTTCCCTTCTCTCCACATCCTCTCCAACATTTGTTATTTGCCTTTTTGATACTAGCCATTCTAACAGGTGTGAGGTGGTACCTCGTGGTTTTGACTTGCATTTCCCTGATAATTAATGATGTCGAACATTTTTTCATGTGCCAGTTGGCCATCTATATGTCTTCTTTGGAAATGTCTATATAGATCCTCTGCCCATTTTTCAATCAGATTTTTTGCTATTGAGTTCTTTACAGATTTTGGATATTAACCCCTTATTGGATATGATTTACAAGTATTTTCTACCATTCAGTAGGTAATGATTTCCTTTGTTGTGCAGAAACTTTAGTTTGATGTAGTCCTGCTTAACATTTTTTCTTTCTTTTTTTGCAGGAAGCATTTCTTATAAAAATATTCCAGTTACTAAGAAAGGGCCTCAGAATAGCAGCATTTGGTAGCTCCTGACGTACAAATGGATCTAGTCACACTGAGCTTCCATTATTGTGAATATCACATGACCTACAGACATAATGTACTTCTACACAAAAGAACCCAACACCCCTCTACTCTTGCCAAAGGGATGGAACCTGAATCTGATCAAGCTCCTGGATGTAAAGGACAGAGGATTAAATTGAATTGCACCAGGAGTGTGTGATCAGTAACTTCCAAACTCTGGGAAAAACAAAAAATGGCCTTGGGGCCTTCAACAAAGTTATGGGGGAAAAGGGGATGGAAGGGGAGCCACAAGATTAAAAAAGACCCAAAACATATTTAAAGAAGAAAAAGTGCAAGACCAAACGTTTAGGGATATACACATGGGTGATAAACTACAAAGAAACACAAGGGAGTGTCGGACAAGTGGTCACTTTTGTTAGGAGGGGCTGTGATTTTGATGGGTGCACATGAAGGGGCTTCTGGAAAGGCTGAAAAGTTCTTGACCTAGATGGTAGTTTCAAGGGTGATTTGCCTTATATAATGATTCATTAAACTAACTTGTTCAGTGAGATTTTCTGTATCTGTTTTAGTTTACAATATAAAATATTTAAAAACAAAACAAAAACCCCCTCAGTTTTCCTAGTTACATATACCTGCTGGAGACTGCTGCTGTGATCATGGCTCAGAACACAGACTTTGGTGTCAGGTCTAAGTAGTTTGGATTTCTTACCCTGTTACTTACTGTGTGACTTTTGCTAAGTTGCTTTGCCTCTCTGAGCCCATGTTCTTCACCTAGAAGATGAAAATTTTATCAGTATCAAGCCCATAGGCTTGCTCTGAGGATTAAATGAGGCTATGTATGTGTAAGTTTATACGATGTTTGGCATCCAGGCACTGTTTAATAAAGATGAGCTATTACTGTTATTCAAGTATCAATGATTGTAGATTAAACAGCCTTTTAAATATCATAAATACAATATTTATGTTCTCATAGTATTCAAAGGAAGTATATTGATTTGCACTCTCCTAAAACACCTACTCCTAAATTAGCTGTTATAATCTCTTTTAATGAACATATTTTTAGGACAAGTATCATCTGGAAAGTAAAAGCAGTTATATATTAGAATACTTACACGGGCATATTATTCCAAAATCTTTGAGAGATGATGCAAAATTCTGAATTAGTGATTCCATTCCATTCTAGCTCTGTTTACACATCAACTGTGGAATAAACTTGGTTCTTGCTTTCAAAGGCAATGTGAAGGTTTGGGTATTTCCTCATTCTTTAAGAAATGTTTGTATTCTTTACATGTTTATATTTTCTTGCAGTTTGTGATCATACTAGGAGACCTACATGTTGAGATCTGTGTTATTTAAAATCTGTTCTCACTCTAAATTTCCCTCCTCTTAAAAATATTGGAATTAATGTGTCTCACACATTAGAGTATTAATATATTGGCTGGCCCACTCCTGAATTACTTAAGAGAAAATAAATGAAATGCTATGTTTCTGGAAATTAAGATGTGGCTGAAATATTAACAAAGGACGTTAGGAATGATCAGATGTGTCAATGTAGTTGTCTGTCCAAGGAGCAGTGAATGTAAGGGAAGTCTGTGTTTATTCCTACCACCAAATCTGTCTTAGGAACAGATATGAGGTCTTCCATGGGAAAAATTAAATTAGAACAAATATATCTCATTAACAAAGCAGTCAATTCCCTTTATTTTTAAAATTTTATGTACACATATGAATGATCTGTATAATGTACATTCAATATAGAAAGCTTTATATATCTGATAACGTATAGAACATTTCACAATTACACTAATCTCTTACATAACATCTTGACATCCGTTTTTAAATTTTTAAATTTTTTTGCACAAGCTCCTTTTTCATTCAATTTGGTAAAGCCAGTTATACATACCGACGTGTACTGTGAGCTCTCAGAAGGTTAATGATTGAGGAGAGGAAACCAGGGAACAGGCGCAAGGACAAAACCTAATAGTGTTTGACGGTGGAGGAGGACAGCCATGTGGACTCGATGCAGGAGAGGAAAAGACCCTTTTCCGGGGATAAGTGACTTTTAGTCCAATTTCTGTAGATTGCAGTTCAACCCCAGAGTCACACTAATTCAAAAAAACATTATAAAAACTAGGAAGAAAGTTTTGTCTTGATTCACAGTCTTGTAAACAGATATAAAGAAACAGAATGTGCTTACATACATCAAGAAAAAAAAATTCTTGTGTACCCACTTAGGTTGATCCACAGAGTGCTTTCTTACAATGTGATACAATTAGAATCACTGACTTTTTTTCCTAAATAAAAATATTTGTATAGAAAAAGGAATAATACTGTCATGAAACCAGGAGAAAGGCAGTAAGAGTTTGCTTCAACGTATCAGCTGGAGGAATGTGGACCGGGCACTGGCCTTTCAGCATTTATTGTCTCTCACAAATGTGTCAAGTCTGATAGCCAAGGTCGCCTGCCTCGTGGTCTACGGGAGGCGGCAGGTTAGACATGACTGACGAGGATGTCCCTGCAGTAAGGTAGCCAGCAACTCCAGGTCCTGCAAGAGAGAAAGGAAAACACACACCTTCTAGAGAGCAGAGCCACGGGAAAACACGGACCTTTCTAAAAAACGTCAGAAGCTAGTCAAGGACCTTATCACATCTTAACTCACAGCTACACAGGGCCATTTGCAAGGTATGGCTTTACTAGGTGACAAAGTTAAATGTTATTTCAAAATTGAGGCTGGACAGTCACACTGGTGTGGAAACATGGGAAACTGTCCCTTCTCAATTCTGGGACTTTAATGTTTCAAAAAATCCTGGGCACTAAAGGATAGCTATGTCAAATGGGAAAGAAATAAAAAGGGGGGCGGAACAAGTAGAGGAAAGAAACTCTATACTCAGTCAGCCCATCCAAAAGTTATACTTGATGAAATGCCCAAGAAAAACACTTTATCAACATTCAAGGTAACCAACTTTCATTTGGTGCAAAGAAATGCTATCATAACAAGTAACACCAAATGAACAGGGCTGCTACACCAACATCTCTAAAAAAGGGAAGCTCTGGACATCTGTCATAGGTCAAAATAATAATGCTAGGGGAAAAGGTATTGTATTTTCGTTTTCTAGGTCTTCCTTGATTCTAACCATCTCCAGTGCATGGAAATGCTACGTATGCCAGCATTTATCAAGATGTGTCCTATGAGCATTCTCTGTAATGGCTTTAGCCCTCCAGTTTATCTTAAACACTGCAGAGACAATTACATCCCAGAAGCACTGCACAAACCGTACAGAGTACTTGCGAGAGACATTGTAGCGTAATACCACCAACTGAGCAATACTTTCAGCTGAAACTGTAGGAAATGAGGCAAACGGCTAAGGAACATCAGAGGGTTAGAACTAGAAAGGCAGTGGAAGCGGCATGCATTTAGCAAAATGGTTCTCTACCTGCTTCAGAGAGCTACACAGAAGTTAGCAAGCTGCCTGGCAGAGCGGATCTAAAGCCCGCTCCTGAGGTGAAGGGGGCTGCTGCCAGTTAGAAGGGAAGGAGAGATACCTGAGGGGAAAAAAGAAATATAAGCAGCAAGGGAAGTTAAAAGGAAGTGCAAACAGCAGAGCAGTTTGATGAAGGCTAAGACATTACAGGGACTAATGCAGGACAAGAGGGGCACAATTCAGATTCATCTTGTTCACCTTACAAGCACTTGTACCGAGGATGTGGAATGGCTCGCATCCCTGAGCAAACACTGCATCTAGCATGTAATTACACAGCCAGAGACTTCAGCCTGCATCAGCTGTCACATGCCAACCAGAGGGCCGAGGCCCTCGGAACCCTGAACTAATAAAATGTGGAAAAGGGATTTTCCCTTTTTAAGAAACTGTAAGGCCCGCATCTGTCACCTCCTGCCTCCTGCCCATCAGGGTGCCAGGCCGTCCCCGGACTGCCCAGGAGAAGACCACTGGGGCAACCCACCCCCTCTAACGGGGCAGTGCAGAGCTACAGCGCCCGCTGTTACCGTCACTTCGCACCGACCTATCACTCTTTGAACCTTAGGCAGCAGCAAGATTACCACAGAACTATTACGTAGGTCTCAGCAAAGATAGAAGCCTGAAGAACAGAGCCCCAAACACCCGGCATCGGTAAAGTTCCCAAGCACTTCCAACTGTGGACTCAACTTGGTTCACGTCAAATGAGTAGACTACGAGACCAAATTATGAATGCTACATAGAAAATAGACTAAGGCTACTGTTCTCAAACTGTGTGCTGAGGCACCCTGGGACAAATTCACAGGGGTGCTGCTAGATATTTTAAATTGGAGAGAAACACAGCAACATTTATTGGACATCACACAACCACTTTCAAGTTGTTTGGACCTAATACTGAAACTTAACCGTTGGGTTATTTCTTTTGGCCTAAGGGTAGATTGAAAAAAAAAAAAAATCACAAAGATATTAAGGGCACCATGAATTGAGAAAGTTTGGGAACCTCTGGGCTAAAATTAAATTGTGAAATGATGGGCCTAGAGGGATCATCCACAAGAAACCAAAATCTAGCCCCACCATTTGCTGCTTTAGGAAGGGCAAACCAATTCCTGGACATTTCTGTACATAAAGTCTGAAATGCTCTTTCCCTCACACCTCTGCCCTCTCCTTTAGACCACGTCTGGTTTCCAGGGGCCAGAAGGTACAGTCTAGTCATTAGGATGGGACAGAGCAGTTGTGTTCTCCAGAGAAAGATGGGAGGACAGAGTAGGGGCTGCCAGAAATGCGGCAGGCGGCAACATTGTGCCAGGCTGCTAGACCTAAGAACGAGAAAAGATGGACAATTAACGAAGAATCCCACAAAATGGAACTGGCTGCAGTTACAGAGTAGTGGAAAGAGCATGGGCTTTGGTAAAAATGAACATGGGCTTCTCAGCAGGGAAATAACAAGGAGGAAGCTCTGCCTTAGCAGTCAGTGACCTATGATAAACTGACGACCTTAGGGAATCTTTCCTAACATCGCTCACACTGTGTAGTCTTGGGACAGGTGTAAAAAGAAAAACACAAGGTAAAAAAAAAAAAACCCCAACTCTGTAAAGAACGGACAGACTGGTTTGAGGAGAGACCCAAGAACTGCACCCTCTCTCCCTTTAATGACCTTAGGAAGCCAAGTGAACTATTCCACATGCCTCTAATTAAATATAACATAAATATATACAGGTGTGTGTGTGTATGTATAAAGCTCTTCGTCTCCAATTCCAATTAAATATAAATATATGTGTGTACATGTCTTGTGTATGTATACAAAGTTCTTCATCTTCATTTCCGACTTCTACAAGCATGTTTACCTTGGTCTGCTTCTCTTCCTTTCCCTGTTGTTCCTTCCTTCCCTATACTGATTTTATGAGTGAGGTAAATTGAGGATTTTCACTACTAAAATTATTTTTATAGGGCCTTGAGCTTGTCAGTACCCAGCTCTTCTAGAACCTAATAAATAGCTAAGTAACAGGGCCCACAGGCAACCACAGCTTTTCTGCATCATGGGTAAAATCTCACTGAGACACTTTCAGATTAAGTGTTAATCATAAAACAAAACAAGTATGCCACGCTAGAGAGCCTATGGAACCAGGCGGTCTCATCTCAATTCATCAACAATGAGTAATCCTGCCTAGGACACTTTATTTATAACCCCAATCCTGAGCGTGTGACTGAATGGTATCTGCTCAGCAGCCAGGGTGAAGAAAAATCATTCATTAATGATTTTTTTCCTTCTTATCCTACTTTGACATAGTCATTAACTTTCATTTATCTTTTCCCATCTCCTACACAAAATCCACTTACTTGCCAAACTCACCCACAGGTATTTTAGAAAAAGGGCTAGTGGAGTGTGTTCTCATAGTGCCTTACTTCATTTGCACACTGACTAGAGAGGGGCTGGCCACCATGAGAATCCTCTCAAGACCGAGGGTAGGGTGGGGTAAATCCTAATCGATTAAAGTTCCAACTCAACACACCACTGTATACATTCCACGGAGTTATACACGCGATTTTACCATTATTAAAAGAACTTGTCCCTTTAGCAAACACATGACACACAATACAAAGCACCCATGGAAAAGCTCAAACACAGGAAGAAAACATTTGGCAATCTAAACAATGAGCAGACAACAATTCAAGTGGTAGTGCTCTGACTCTTTAAACAGTCCTTTCAAAAAAGTCTGGAACTGATGGGAAAATTCTTTTCAAACCTCTCACCAAAAGAATATCCCAGATTGGTGATGTGCTAAAAATGGGGACAATTTGGGGGCCAACTAAGTTCAGAGCTATTCCAGACTGTCCCGTGTGGATGGCAGGCTTCAGGAGGGCCTTTGGAATGGCCACAGTAACACCAGTCCATCTCTGAGTTGGGATTTATACCATTGCCCCTTTGACCGGCTTTATACAGAACCTGCTGTCCCTTGAGTGGGCCCAAAGGAGGACGTGAAAAAATTTGTGACCCCAGTTCTTCTTCCTCCCCAACCCTCTTACCTCCCTACAGCTCATCATAGCTCTTCTCACACCTTACTCAGAAGCCACCCCAGGGATCCAAGTAGAAGGAAAGGCACAGATAGGAATCTTTTTAATCCCTGTACTTTTTTTCTCTAGTTTTAGCAAATTTGATGGGGTGAGGATCAAAAGATTTCTAAAGGAAACCTAGGTCCCTGAAGATAAATCCCTATCTCTTCCATATTCTAACCACAGACCCTTTCGGCCCACATCCTGTTAGTAAGTCAAGTACCATCTCAAGTCTTTTACTCTATTAAGTCAAGTCAATGAACACCAAGCACAACGGAGATCACAACAAATTAGAAGAGGTCTCCCCAGGGGTGCCTGGGTGACTCAGCCGGTTAAGCGTCTGCCTTCGGCTCAGGTCATGATCCCAGGGTCCTGGGATCGAGCGCCGCATCGGGCTCCCTGCTCAGCCGGGAGCCTGCTTCTCCCTCTCCCTCTGCCTGCTGCTCTGCCTACTTGTGCTCTTTACCTCTCTGTCAAATAAATAAATAAAATCTTAGAAAAAAAAAAAAAAGAGGTCTCCCTGTAGGGAAGCTTATAATCTACATCTTATTAGTCTTCAGGGCCAAACTTTAAATGAGTAGTTATTTTTAGCTGGAAAAAAATAAGGCAGATTTTCCAGTCACAACATCCTTAGATACAAAGTAATGAATGTAATGCCACAAAGAGGTGGTATTATGTAAACTTCTGGGAAAAGAGTCTAAGGAGATAAAGTTTTTAGTGTGCCTGTTAAGAGAACATACTCTTACTTAGAAGCTACAACTTTACTTCAAATTTGAAAGAGAGATAGGAGATAAACAAAGACCATTTTCTAGGTATTTCTCTCCATAGAAATCACAGGACAGGGAACGGAAAAGTTAGAAGTGAGACCTATGACACTGCTCTTCATTCATGTACACCCAGGGCTGGCAATCAAAGCACCGTGTGTTTATAAATGTTAGGGCTCAGCTTATACATTTTAGTGGATTCAGATGAAAGCGGTCATAGTGAAGAAAAAAGCAGCAGTGTCACAATTGAGACTAAAATTAAAAACAAGCAAAATGTTTTCTGAAGTTGCCATTTTTAAATACTCAAGATTTAGTCTTCCTGATTTATAAACTTCTATACTAGTGATCAGGATTACTAAAACAATTACACTGGCATGCAAACCAGTGGGTACTATTTTTTTTCCTCTCAGTCTACCCACATCCTCTCTGGTTGGAGGAGGATGCAGAGCTGACTTTATATATATATATATATATATATATATATATATATATATACATACTATACACAAGCAGATAGCAAAAACCACCTATTATTCTTAAGGTTAATTTCTAACTGAAAACTTTTACACCAGAGACTATATTTCATCTTCAGATATAGCAAGCAATAAAATGGTACGATTTTCTTTTTAAACAGAAGCCAGTATGAAAACAAATATTCCAAAATTGTTATGCAATTAGTGTGTCAAATGGACAAATGTCCTGAACTTCAAAAATGTTATGATCTTTTGATCCTTACACAATAAAATATCTTTTCCTTTATGTACCCACATATTTCTTCCCTTGAGAGGACAAACTGTAAATATTTTGTAAAACTACAGAATCACCACTAGAAACTTAGAAGGAAAGTATTTCACAGATGAATGTACATATTTGGAGTTTCAAACTGTTACTCTGGCAGAAATGGAACGATGCTACCATGTTTCTGATACTGATACTTCTGAGTAGATATTTCTCTATACTTTTTACATGCTGAAGATAAACATTTTAATATCATGCTCCAAATGCAACTATGACACCATGAATTAATTGGGTTACAACTGACCAAGGTCCACGTTTCAGTCAGCACACATTCAACACAACAGCAGCTGACATCTGTCCAGGGCTAACCCCAGAGGTCCACCGCATGCCCGCAGCATCCCCAAGACAGGTGGCTAGCAGCCTAGGAAGAAACTCTAAGTGCTACATTCAGTCTAGTCAGGACAAAAGGAAGGTTCAAGTGGCTGTGGCCCTATGTCTTAGAGTAACCAATTAGGTGCGGTTTACCTGTGAGGTATCCTGCTGTTTGTGTCTCAGAAATAAACAAATCATGTTTCTGATCTTTGAAGGCACTCCAGACTGAAGAACGAGACAAGATTTCATTCACCTAGGGAAGTAGAGCAAACTCTTTGAGCACAAATTAATTAATAAGGACTGGGTACTGGAAGACAGAACTAAAGAGAAAAAGCAAACTTCCAAGACAAAAGGAAGAAGGTCAGCTGAGGAAAGATCCAAAGATGGAGCGAGACCTAGCATTCATCACTCTATACCAGGTACTGGGAGAGGCACATCTCCTTAAACCAGACCCAAAGAAGTTCCTAAGAAGTCAATCTTCCCTCTAGAGTTGGACGCTGGTATTTGAACCTATAATTTACTGGCTTGTTTGTAAGTTGGGCAGGAAGACTTTCTTGTGATACTAAAAACTGGCTGAGAGTGTGTCATGAGCTCATGAAGTATTCCCAAGGAAGGGGTCTGGGGAGAAGATGCTACAAACTCAAACTAAAACTTAAAGCAGCCTTTCAAATTATGGGTTGTGACCTGTTAGAAGTTTATGAAATCGATTAAGAGGATTGTGATCAGCATGCTTGAGATTAACAGTTTAATACAGGAAGCACCAGAGTATCACATGTAAAATGGGTAAATACTATCTGTGATGTATGTATGTATATATAGGAGTATAAAATATGTGTGTAGAGTGTAATGGACTAAGATGAAGGACATATTTCTGTGTGATACATATTAAAAAACTCAGAGGCTGTCTTTTGCATATTAACATTCAGATCAAATATTTATTGGGTACCTCCCTCCTTATGTGGAGGCACAATGGACACAAAGAGGAGAAAGACAGCCTGTCTCTGAAGTGCTTATAGTCTAGTCCTAGTGGGGGAGACAGCCAGCGCCAGACAATTTGGTGGCAGGCAACAGAGTAGAGATACACACAGGGCCATGCGAGTCCAAGAGACTCCCTGTGTCGAGCTTCGAGCCACCACTGGAAGTAATTACTTGTGAAGGTGGTGGAGGAGCTGCTATTTTGAAAATTATCACACCTGTTTCCTCCCCTTGAGACTGGAAGATGGGTGTCAGGGTTACTTGGCTAATTTCATCAACAGAAATCTTGAGGCAGGTCGAGGGTAAGACAGCTGCCTGTACATGGTACACAGGAGTGCCTCTGCTTGGCAAGTTCAGAACGCCCACAGAAAAAAAAAAACCCAAATACTTCTAAACATATAGCTCATGACTGCAGCAAGATATGTGGCCTCTCTTCTTTAATATTATTTTAAAATGTTCAAATGGTGATACGGATAGAACGGACAATGGCATAACAAATGTTTCTTTAGTGAGACTCTACACAAACACAGTGGAATCACTAAAAGACAATTTAAACCTATGAAAGAACATTAGTAGGGAGTAACAGTCCAAATGTCTTGGGGCGCCTGGGTGGCTCAGTCAGTTAAGCGTCTGCCTTCAGCTCAGGTCATGATCCCAGGGTCCTGGGATCGAGTCCCGCATCGGGTTCCTTGCTCAGCAGGGAGCCTGCTTCTCCCTCTCCCTCTGCCTGCCGTTCCCCCCTGCCTGTGTTCTCGCTCTCTGGCAAATAAATAAAATCTTAAAAAAAAAAAAACAAAACAGAACACCAAATGTCTATCACCAGATGAATGGATAAACGAATTGTGGCATATACATATAGGAATATTTCAGCCATAAAAAGGAATGAAGCATCGATACATGCTATTAACATGATGAACCTTGAAAACATGCTAAATGACAGACACCAGACACAAAAGGTCATATACTATATGGTTCCATTTATACGAAATATCCAGAATAGGTGAATTCACAGGAAACAAAGTGGTGCTCGCCAGAGGCTGGGGGGAGGGAGAAATAGGGAGGAACTGCTTAATGGGTATAGAGGTTCCTTTTGGGGTGATAAAATGTTTTAGAACTAGATAGGGTGGTGGTGGCACAACACTGTTAATACGCAAAACACAAATTAATTGTTCACTTTAAAATGGTTAATCTCATGTTGTGTAAATTTCACCTGAATTAAAAAAAAAAAAACAGAGCAAGAGAGCTTTAGTAGATAATGCTGGACGATAACACTGAATGAGGAACTCCTCAGAAGCAACAATAAGAATGAAGCCAAAGAGGAAAATTAAATTACTGGGCCAGCTGGAAGTCAGCATATGCATGCGACTGACACAGTATTAAAGAAAGAGGATAAAACTAAAATGGCATTCGGAAATGGCATTATGGGATTAATGAATGTGGTTATCACTACCCAGCAATAAATCCTAGAACTAAACATTAACCTTAACCAGCACTAAATGCTCAATATTCTGCTATGCTGAAGAATTCCAGCATTTTTCTTCTTGAAATGTACAACATGCTATCAGTATTCAAAAAAAGACCCCCCCAGCTAAGTGACTATTTGAGTCTATGAGGAGAGGTGCAAAGATCATCCATGGCCAAGACCCTTGGCTCGGCGACTACCCTACTGTACCCAGCAAACTGAAGTCACCCCTGTGCAGACTCACCTGTTCTCCATGCTGCAGGCTTCGAGTCATGGCCTTGAGAGCTTTAACAATCTGAGCCTTAGTGGCTGCTGGGCTGTCGAGATTTTCAAGGCCAATGCCTTCGAGTAATTTTAAGAGGTATGGGACCAAATCTACTTTCAGGGCCTAAAAGAAAATATTAAGCATATATAAATATGCTGAAAAAAATTCACTGAAGAAACAATTTCACCCCAGACCCATACCTGGAAGAAGACAAACTCCTTTCTTTCATTTTAATGCAGATAAAGATTTCTTTTATAGATCTAATGATAAGGACACTCTTACTTAATGGGATTTTATTCCATGCCGTTCAACTGTTCTAAATGCTGCAGACTGATTATTTTACTTAATCCCCACAACATGTCATGACGCAGCCACTATGGTTACTACTGATGGAAAAATCATCACCTAGAGCGTAAAACCTGATAGTCACAGACAGTGATGGAATCTGTATGTAGGCCCACAAAGTGCTGAACATGACCTTTAGCCACCATACTGGGCTGCTGCTTCTAATCACAACCACACAAATGGGCACAAAATTTGAAGTATCTTAATATTTTTTTTCATGTCTTCTTAAAACATCAACCTTTGCATTCACCATACATTTCCCATCAGCCTAATAAAAGTTAGATAATACTCAGGTATCACACAATTTTCACTACCCACCCTGAAGCTCAAAGGGAAGAGGTGGAAGTAACTAACATTTAGTGAGTGTACCTCCCTTTATAGATACCATTCTCCTAACAACCCCGTGAGGAATCAGAACTATTCCACAGATGAGGAATCTGAATGTTGTTAAGTTTATGTGTCATGCCTGAGGTCACAGGGCCATCAAGTGGGTAGTACTAGCTCAAGTTCTTTCCAATGCAACAACCCCCTCCAAGCCAATTTTAAGTTTGAACTTCAGAGCATCCGGTTACTTCTTTGAGAGGTACCCAGTACTTCTAACCTGCCTAAATGAGGGGCAAGTGGTGGGTGGGGATAGAGAATGGGAGAGGAACAGGGGCCAGGAGAATTGGAGGGCCAGATATAAAGATGCAGGGCTTGTACTGAGGCTACGGATGTCAACTGTCACTTTGTCATCTGGCGGTAATGGGAAACCAATGAAAAGTTTTTAAGATGAACAGTGACCCAGTTATATTTAAGAGTTGTATTTTAGAAAGATCACTTTTGCAATGGTTTTTGTTCCTTTAGGGTCTGTCTACTCTACATTGGTATCCACCAAGTCCTATTTACGTTAGGTGGGAGGGTAGTCTCTTTGAAAAAGACAGTATCTTGGCATATTTCTTAAACATGCCTTAAGAAATGAAGGCATCAATAAACAGAGTGAGTCTTTCCAAAGAGCAGGAAGTAAATTTTACAAAGCAAGCTAAGAATAAATGCTTAGTAGAAAACCAAAATTTAAAATTTAAACATCACTAAAGTACTTTGAAATTATTTTTTTTTTTTTTGAAAGAGAGCACAGGAACAAGAGGGCTGGGAGAGGAAGAGGAAGAGAGGGAGAGAGAGATCTCAAGCAGGCTCCACACTCAGCACAAAGCCCGACATGGGGCTCAATCTCACCACTGTGAGATAATGACCTGAACCAAAATCATGAGTTGGACGCTTAACCGACTGAACCACCCAGGTGCCCTGAAGTTGGTAAGATTTTTGACAGTTGGTCCACCTTTATCAGTGTGTGTATGAATGTACGTATGTGTGTATATATAACATATACACATATATATGTATGAGCCTGTGTATGTGTGTATAAAATATAAAATCATGCATGCACAAACCCACAAGTTATCTCCCTATTAAACCTAAGTCAGAGAAACCAAATCAGTGCTAAGTCTATTCACTTGGCATGTTTGTTTTCCTAAAATAGTACTGAATCTAGAAAGTCACTTACTTGTGCCACTAATTCACTCTGCTCCTTCTGAAACATTCGATTAATTGCTTCACAGGCTAGACCAACAGTATCTGGTCGCTTTTTCATTCCATTCATCAGTGGGCCAATGGTATCTAAAGATGCCATGGCTCGAACACACAGCTAAGTGGCCCCCACCCCCGGCAAAAAAAAAGAATGTTATTTGTAGAACAGCAGTATTTCATTTAGCACAATACAAAAAATATATGAAAAACCTCCATTCAGCTCAAGTTTAATAATGAATTCAAATTCAGTCTCCTATTAATTATACCATTTGAACTAGTTTAAGAGTTGTTACAATACTGTTGGTTCATATGCAGAAAGGCACGTGGTAGGGAGGGGATTTATACTGCAATATGCATTAATCAGGAAGAGGGGAACATAAATAAATTCCAGAATTATAAGCTACTAAATGCATTCATAAATACCTCATTTTCAGACAGGGCATGGATAACGCGGATGGCACTCTTAGGAATGGCATTGTTCCTATGATTCATTGCTTGGATCACTTTGGGGAGGTGGCCCAATGGTGGGACCTGGTCAGCCAGCTGAGGCTGTGCATTGAAGAGACATACTGTGGCCATTGTCAAAGTTTCCAGAGTTTCTCCCTGGAGGGTGTAAAACAAACCAACAAACTATAAAATACTGACAAAGTAAGTCCTAAACATCCTTGGAAATTATTTGATATTCTATCCTAGAGATCTATAAATTCTAAGTGCTGATTTTTGAAAATTGATTCACAAATCCTAAGAAAACAACAAACTTCCCATCTTGAGAAAAGGCATGAATTCCAAGGACTTTAAGAATGTCATATGCTAATCTAAGCAGCCTTTCATTGGGCCATGTCATATATCATTTCTGTTGCAGGTTTAAGAGATCATCTCCCAAAAGATATTACTAGATAGTTTTAGTCAATGTTATAGAAATATGAGTATCAGGGAACATCACTAGTTCAAGAGAATGCAGAAATCATGAAATGTGTTTCCCAGTTCTATTAAAAATCCTACTGAACAGGTCTGGCTGCCATAAGGCACTTTCTGTTGTGGATGGCAAAGACCTGTAACTTACACCATTATATGCAGACATACGCAACGACAGCATCTTAAATGAACATGGAAATTGGAATGAGCCCACAAAGAACGGTGATATGAGGAAATATTGTGGGGTTCTTTTTCCCCTAAGTTTCTGCTTTTTGGTCATTTCATTTTTTTTAAGGAAACTATGTATATAGTAAAAATCCTAGTAAAGAGAAAACATGACGGGGGGAAAGTGACATATGCAAATATCTGGTAAACTAATAATTTTTTTTCTGAATTTCTGCTAAGCTAATGATAGTAACCAGTAATTTCTAGGTACCTGATATGTGCCACACATTATGCTAAGGACCCTCTATAGATCAAAACTCATTAAAACCTCAGCCTTAGGGACAGGAGCTGTGATCCATCTATAAATGAGGCAGAGCCACGAAGTAGTGCTCAAGGTCACAGAGTTAGTCAGTACTGGAGCTGGTGCTGGGGTCCAGGACCATCTAATAACACAGCCTGGGCTCTTTATCACCTTCCCCCATAGCCAGCCTGTTTAATGTAACAACAGTCACGTACCTCAATTATTTTTTTATTTTTTAAAGATTTTATTTATTTATTTGAGAGAGAATGAGATAGAGCATGAGAGGGGGGAGGGTCAGAGGGAGAAGCAGACTCCCTGCTGAGCAGGGAGCCCGATGCGGGACTCGATCCTGGGACTCCAGGATCATGACCTGAGCCGAAGGCAGTTGCTTAACCAACTGAGCCACCCAGGCGCCCCCCTCAATTATTTTTAATCTAAAGGTTTAAATAACAAAACCTTATATACTACCAGGATTTCTGACTCAGCAAATGAAGACCAAGGCTACTTTCTCACTCCTGCTTCCCTAGTAGCTTTTGGCTTTGAACACAAGTTCTAGGTTCACTCATATAGTTACTACTCTCCTGTCAACTTTTTTCATGAGGGTCATCCCAGTCATATATGAAAAGCTGAGTGAAGAACACACTTCCAGGGGAACACTGAACCTTTAGGTTTCTCCTTAAAATTATGTAGTCATTGGAAATGGGGTGGCAAAAACCTTCTTTTAGAGCCTCTGTAGTTGTTAGAAATAGCGTTCTGTAAATAGACATCTCCAACTTTGGTTCAGAAATAACTCTTTTGCTAACGAGTTTCACTTTTGAAATGCCCCAAAAAAGATGTATACGTATATTTGAATTTAAATGTGGCTGCTATATTGAAAGAGGTAGCCAATTCTTAATGTATGGTCAATGAGGATGGTGTTTTAACAGAAACACCATCAGTATATTTAGCAAACTATCTGAAATGTTTTGCTGCTGGCTGAAGCTTACATGTGGATTGTTCTTCTCCAGGAACTCAGTTAATTTTTCTAATAGTGCAATAAGAAATTCTCTGGGCTTCCTTAGAACCCATGCTGGTTGTGCAATAAAGATTCTCAAGAAAACTCCTCCAACAGCAAGTTCACCCTCTGCTTCTCCAAACACCACAGCAAAATCGTCAGGCAACTTTAAAGAAAGAAAGAATCACAGTCAAGTCACTTAGGCATTAGTCCTACATGACACAAAAAATGCAAATCCCATTAATGATTATTAATATAATCAAATTATAATTACCGTTTTATTTCCCTTAATAAAATTCAAAAAAAGGTGCTTTGATTGGTTACTTAAAAAGTGAATATCCCTATTTTTAAATTTAAAACCTTGTTTTCCAGGGAAATATTTAAATGTCTTAATGACGAAATATCTAATAGTCATTAAACTGACTCAGTAGGAATTAAAAAACAACAACAAATCAACAAAAAATACAGTAAAATGTAGAATTCCTTCCTCTGAATAAAAGTATGTTTTACCTTCCAATTTACATCAGGGTTGTCTCGCTGATTTTTAAAGTGCCTTGGGGGGAAAAAAAAGGAGGGGGAAATATATCAAATATCAGTCACAAAATACCCTTTCATTAACCTTTAGAATAAATATTAAAGAGGTGACGGAAGATGTGGAAAACATCTGTCCTTTTTGGTGATTTACCCGAATGCTTGACTTACTCTCGCATCATTTCTCTAACTGTTGCAGACACTTTATCTCTGGAGCTATCATTCCAAATCAACTCGGGATTTTCATGAGTTCCTTCAAAAATATGTACAGCAGCTTCAGGGTTGTCTCTCATGGCATCCATAAAAACGCTTGGCAGAAATTTCATTAATGTAATGCGGACCTATATGAGGGGGTTTGAGAAAGAAAAAAGACCTATTGGACAGCTCAGTGTTTGGTGCGCTTTGTATTTCTCTGGGATGGAATATTGATGTATTTGTGGTATGGCTGATTTGGGCCTTAACTATTATCCAAACCGCCTGGAGTGGGAGAAGAGATTCAAACTTGGTTTATGCAAAGGTAACTTTAACAAGACTCATATGACCCGCTCTTACGTACCTATCCAGTTTCATTTCTTCTCTCTTCTTCAAATTTAAGACCCCTGAAGAAATTCAATATTGCTGATGCATATACTGTCCAGAGCACACCTTGCTAGATCATGCCTTGCACACACTATTTCTTCTTCCCAGAATACCCTTGGTTGGCCTGTCCCTCCAACTCTCCCCCATGCCGCCTGCCCTTGCAAACAAATTTTTCTCAAGGTGCCTTTGTGCCTTTCAAGTGCATTTATTTTGCTATACTGTGTTTTATATTATACTGTGCCTTTTTCCAAAAAGGACTTAAAATGCAGCTTTAAAAGTAACACAGGGGTGCCTGGCTGGCTCAGTCAATAGAACATGCAACTCTTGCTCTCATAGTCGTGAGTTCAAGCCCCCTACTGGGTGTAGAGATTACTTAAAACAAAAGGGGGGGGGCAGTAAAAATAATGCATCCAATACACACACACACTGAAAATTAGTTGGAGGCCTAAAGACAAAGGGAAAATGAAGGTTGGGAAGTTAAGTTTTCTCCTGAGGTCTTCACATGATTTTCTCTCCTTCATATCCCTTGAGCCTGTACTCAAACTTTTTTTTTTTTTTGAAGATTTTATTTATTTGAAAGAGAGAGAGAGAGAGTGAACACAAGCAAGGGGGAAGGATGGAGGGAGAGGGAGAAGCAGACTCCCCACTGAGCAGGGAGCCTGACGCGGGGCTTGACCCTAGGACCCCAAGATCATGACTTGAGCCAAAGGCAGATGCTTAACTGACTGAGCCACCCAGTTGCCCCTCAGACTTATCTTCTGGAAAGCTTCCCTGACCTAGTCTTTCTCACTCATTGCTTGTATTTTCAGCCCTTGGCATGTAGCAGATAGTCAAAAACTTATTTGAACGAAGAGTAATATAAAGTCAGTACACAAAGGAAACATCAAAAACTTTACATAACTGATGGTGATATACTACAAATTTAGTTCTGAACTTCCTGAGCAGCCAATGAACTAAAGGAAGTTACGTCAGTTACGTAAAAGCATTCACAAAATAGGAAGTATTTAACTTTTCTTGGTCATGAGAGAATTCAAACAGGAAGTGATCACTCACTAATATCATTAAACATTTAAGTAAAACAATTTATATAATGCAAATTCTTCAGAGTTATGTCCAGGCTACTCAGTTATTCAAGAACAGGAGTTGGTACACCAGGAGCCAAACTTGGCCTGCCACCTGTTTTTGTATACAAAGTTTTACGGAAACACTGCCATGACCATTTACGCAGTTACTGTCCACGGCTGCTTTCCTGTTATGATGGCAGAGCTGAGTATTTGTGAAAAAAATCAGATGACCCAAAAAGGATAAAATATTTACTGTATTTTTTCCTTTATAGAAAAAGTTTAGTGGTCCCACCCCCATGTCACATCATGTATGAAAATTAACTCAAATGGATCTAGGATGTAAATCCCAGAGCTAAAACTATAAAACTCTAGTAGGAGGACACATAGGCATAGCTCTTTGTAACCTCGGATTAGGCAGTGGTTTTTAGATATGAGATAAAAAGCACAAGCTACAACAGCAACAAAAAAACCAGACTGAGCTTCATCAAAATTTAAAAATTTTGTACAATGGGGCACCTGGGTGGCACAGTCAGTTAAGCGTCTGACTCTTGGTTTCGGCTCAGGTTGTGATCTCAGAGTCATGAGATCGAGCCCTGTGTCAGGCTCCGTGTGGGGTGAAGAGCCTGCTGGGGGTTTCTCTCTCTCTCTCTCTCTCTCTCTCCCCCTCTGCCCCTCCCCCTCACGCTCCCTCTCACAAATAAATAAATCTTAAAAAAAAAAGAAAATTTGTGCTTCAAAAGACACCATAAAAAAAATAGAATGACATTCATAGAATGAGAGAAAATATTTACAAATCATGTATTGGATAAGGGACTGGTATCCAAACAATTACAACTCAATAGTAAAAAGATAACCCAATTAAAGAATAAGATGCAAATACACATTTTTCTTTTAGAAAATGTACAAATGGCCAATAAGCATATGAATAGATACTCAACATCATTAGTCACCAAGGAAATGCAAATCAAAACCATGAGATACCATTTCACACCCACTAGGATGGCTATAATCAAAATAGATTATCTAATAACAAGTGTTAGAGAGGCTGTGGAGAAATTAGAACCCTCAGAAACTGCTGGTGGGAATGTAAAATGGTGCAGCCATTTTGGAAAACAGTATGACAATTCCTCAAAACGTTAAATAGTACCCTCTGATCCAGAAATTCTACTCTCACAGAAATAAAAAGACATATCCACATGAAAACTTGTACACAAATGTTCACAGCTGCACTATTCAGAACAGCCAAAAAGTAGGAACAAGTCCCATGCCCATCAACTGATAAATGGAAAACCAAATGCAGTGTATCTATACAAGGAAATATTATTTGGCAATAAAAAGAATGAAGTATTGATACTTGGAACAGTATGGAATAACTTTTTTTTATTAATATTTATTTGACAGAGAGAGAGCGAGAGCAGGAGCACAAGCAGGGGGAGTGGGAGGGGGAGAGGCAGGCTTCCCGCTGAGCAGAGAGCCCAATGTGGGGCTCGATGCCAGGACCCTGGGATCATGACCCGAGCCGAAGGCAGACGCTTAACGACTGAGCCACCCAGGCGCCCCGCAACAGTATGGAATAACCTTGAAAACATGCTAAGTGACAGAACCCAGTCACAAAAGAACACATATTGTATGATTTCATTCATATGAACTGCCCAGAAAAGACAAATCTAGAATGTAAGTTAGTGGCTGCCAGGTGCTAGAAGAGGGGAATAGGGAGTAACCTCTAAAGGGAACAGTTTTTTTCCCTGGATTGATGAAAACTGACAGTGGTTACCCAACCTTTGGATATAATAAAACCACTGAATTGTTCACTTTACATGTGTGAACTGTATGCTATGTCAATTATATCTCAATAAAGCTGTTATCAAAAAAGGGAAAAAAAGTTTACTGATCCCAGTTCTAAAATACCTTCCTGCAAACCATTCAATAAAGGAGCTAGTACTTGTGTTGTTCCTATACAAATAATTTAACTGTATATATAGTCACCTTGATAAAATTTGTCCCTCATGTATTTTGAAGGACAAAAATTACTAAAGAGCTCGAAGTCAACTCCAGTACATGTTTAAACAGCTAAAACATTATCTAAATCATGTAATACTGAATATTACAACTATGGGTACCCAACTCTAGCTTTAAGAGAACTCAATATTAAATATCAATATTCATACTTTTATGGACCCTTTCTATAGACATTCAAATGTACTCTCCCTCATCAACCCTTGTGATGACAGACTGTTAACTTTATTCCCAAAGTAAAATTGTTTTCAGGGCCTATGTCACATTCTCAATATCCAGATCTAGAGACGAGACAAGGAAAAAAACCTAAATCCAGATTGGTTTTTTTGTTTTTTCAATTAAAGATTTTATTTATTCACTTGACAGAGAGAGAGAGAGAGACAGCGAGAGAGGAACACAAGCAGGGGGAGTGGGAGAGGGAGAAGCAGGCTCCCCACGGAGCAGGGAGCCCGATGCGGGACTCGATCCCAGGACCCCGGGATCATGACCTGAGCCGAAGGCAGACGCTTAATGACTGAGCCACCCAGGTGCCCCATATATATATATTTTTAAAGATTTTATTTATTTGACAGAGAGAGACAGCAAGAGAGGGAACACAAGCAGCGGGAGTGGGAGAGGGAGAAGCAGGCTTCCCGCTGAGCAGGGAGCCCGATGTGGGGCTCGATCCCAGGACCCTGGGATCATGACCTAAGCCTAAGGCAGACGCTTAACGACTGAGCCACCCAGGCACCCCTCCAGATTGTTCCACTGATGTAAAATCGACTCTGGAAGTGGGGGCTCGGGAAGCCTCTGAGTCCGGACACGTTTCCCTGAGGTGCTGCTTTAAGCGCTAGCACAATGACTGCTCCAGCGAGCACTACTTCTGCTGAAACTGAGTCAATAATAGGAGACTGACTACACCTGTGTCTGGGTGGAATTCTACTTAGAAGTACTGTTTTAACACGTTCCTGGTCCACAAACGGGACTATGTTTCCAAAGAGCATCTGGTCATCTCCAGATTCTGGACGAAAGATCTCCTTGCGGAATGGAGAGGCTGTTACACTCACGTGCCTGTGTGGACTTACTTCCCAAAGTGGCCTTACTAACAAAGGCGTGGGCTGCGTAAGAACACAGATCGCCATCTCCCCTTCACTAGCTGCGTCCACGGGCCAATCCTCACAGTGTCAAAGTCTAACCTAATTATCTTCAGTCAAAACTTAACACATACTTTTGTTCTTTCTTCAAGGAAGGTAAACAGTTTAACACCACAATCTAAACACCGTCTTAAGACTTCTCAATTCCAATACAGGCTTCTCCAACTATAATTTTTCTCAAAGTAGTAATATAGAGCAACAATTTCAAGTACGTCAATCTTCAACGTTCACATCAAATCATGTCCTTATCCTCACCATCAGACTTTGGTAAACTTCATGAAATCAATATCAAAGTAACAGAGCTTAAATAATTTCTTTCTAAGGACCTATTTTGTGCTCACCTTTGGACCTATTAGTTTGTCTGCGGTCATTTTAGCAAAAAGTTCCGCTGTTTGGGCTCGAACCTGTGGATGTGTTGAATTGCAGAACATATCTAGTAAGTAAATCAAAGCTCCTATGAAGGAAAAAAAGAATTAGCACTTATTCTATAAAGAATATGATTTTTCTGATCAGCTGAATTCATTTTCAACTTTAGGTCAACTTAATGCAGTTTGTTTGTTTGTTTTAATTATAAGCCTTACAAAGCCTTTTTCTAGTTTAGCAGACTACACAAAACAGTTCAAAATAAGCTTCACTTATTTTGAGCATGACTGGATGAGAAAGCACTCTGTACGTTACCTTTTGCCATTGCTTCTTTGATTATTTTTGTGCTTGATGTCAAAGCATAAAGAGTTTCTAAAACAAGCTGGCGACCTGCAGGGCAAAAGATATTTCAAGGAATGCATAATCACCACATTAGCTGACATTTACTGGGCATCAGCTCTGTGCCTGGCACTGACCTAGGTGTTCTACAGAGGGTATCACACTTATCTCTTCACAATAACCAGTGACAGGTATTATCATGGCCTTATTAGGAATGAAGAAGATGAGGCCCAGTTTAACCAGCCCATGGTATCATAGCTACTGAGTGGTATAGCTGGGTTTTACACAGAGGTCTTTCTGACTCCAAACTTCACACTCGTAACCACTGTGCCATACTGTCTTTCTACCTTATTGTTCACTACACAGGCAACATCTTCTCACCTCCTGGAACCACCCTGAAGACACTGGTCAGGCATCAAAGATTTTTATCTGGTGCTCCGGCCTTAGAGAAGTGAGTAGGAAGCAGCAGTTGTAAGACAGTGCTCCAATCTAAGACATGACAGTATCCTTCCGGACACAGCCTACACACCTCTCATCCCTTGCCATCAAAGTATACTCAGCTATTGGACTTTACTCCTCCAGAGTCAAAGAGCAATGGCAGACAGGTGACCAAAGGGGTAAGAGCTGGCAAAGAGGGTGGAGGCTGCCAAGTATTAGGCTGATGCTGAGGCAACAACAAAGGCAGGTCCCCGGGCTGGGCCCCATTCACATACAGGAAAACACACATTCAAAAGGAGGTTCCCAAGAGAAGCAACAATACTTTACTGAAAATGCACCACTGTTTAAACATAGTTTCGAAGGAAAACAACAAGTCTTTGGAAGGGGTACAGGAAGGTTAAATATTTTATGTGTTTAATATCCCTTAGCAAACAGTGGAAGAGAGAGAATTTAGTCTAAAATATAAATGACAGCAGAGTAGACTGAGATAGCTAGATGTCAGCTATTTAACCTATAAGATTAAAATAGTGATTGGACTATAATTTTCAAACTATGATTTTTGTAACATTCTTTACTTCATTAGTCAGTGAATTTTGCATTGTTTGAAGCCTCACAAAGCTACTGAAAACCAATAAAAAAGAAAAACCAACTAAGGCTGTAAGTATGACACAAATAATCTGCAAATGACTTTTCAAAAGCTGTCATTTTAGAGAACTGTTTCAAATGTCATTTATTAAAGAAAACAAAATTATTCAATGGAAATTCAACTCCATTCAAGTCACTGAACTTGCACTACTTGCGTGCAAGGCACTGAGGCATAAAATGAAAGAGACAGGTTCTTGTTCTCAAGGAGGTAGATAGGTGTGAGTCAAGAGCAACACGGCTTCCAGAGCCAAGTGAATAATGTATTCTGATAGGCAGTGGTGAAGTTGGAGCTATACTGTAATTGCCCTTGAAAAGCAATCTCAAGGTTGATTGTAGCACAAATACACACTACTTACTACGTTAGACAATTGCACAGTTTAAAAAGAGCCTATATCAGCGCAGGCTATATTCAGGAAATAAGATAGGTATATTTTTAAAAACTGATCTCACCTTGGTGGTAATAATCTCTATCTGCATCAAATCAGTAAAGGACAAATAATGCAGGATTGAATTCTAAGTTGAAAACAAGGTAATTTTTATGTTAAGCATTTTTTCCTGTCATCCAAGACCAATTATGTTTCTTTATAAACCATGGGTCAATTCTCAATTACTCACGTGCATACCATACTCAGAAAACGGAAAAACCTAGGTTATTTTCCTTTGCTTTTGGACTCTCTTACCTCTTTCAACTTTTGAAATGGGAAATACAAAATAGTGTTACTGACTGATGTAAAGCATAATTAGGAAGACAACTTTAATATAAAGAATACCACTTAAAAGATTCCAAAGTAAATACGGATATCATGTTTTGTCAGAGGTCTTCTGTTCGCTATGTAACTGCTCCCTCTATAGGTTGGCCATGCTGTGGTTTCCAAAATTCCATTCATGAAATATACATACTTGATGGTAATGAATGTAGAAGAGCCAATAAATTGGACAAAACCATTGATTCAGCAATATTGTTGACACAATCCTGGTTAGATGTCACTATATTCACAACCTGAAAATTAAATCAACAGGATTTTAAGAGTTTGGGAAATAATTTTGGACCTAATAAAATTTGGACCTAAATAAAATGAAGTCCAGTTAGTCAGACCTAAATAAATTTGAGGCTTCACAAAAGTGAAAAAAAATGTTTGGAGGACAAAATAATTTTTAAGAGTTTAATTTTAAAAGATAGGCCTTGGGCGCCTGGGTGGCTCAGTTGGTTAAGCGACTGCTTTCGGCTCAGGTCATGATCCTGGAGTCCCTGGATCGAGTCCCGCATCGGGCTCCCTGCTCGGTGGGGAGTCTGCTTCTCCCTCTGACCCACACCCCTCTCATGTGCTCTCTCTCTCTCTCTCATTCTCTGTCTCAAATAAATAAATAAAATCTTAAAAAAAAATAAAATAAAATAAAAAAATAAATAAATAAAAAATAAAAAAAAAATAAAAGATAGGCCTTATTACTTTGATCTTTTGTGAAATAATAAAAATAATTAAAAATGTTAATGTTCATGTACATATTATATATACATATTATATATATTAGTTCCCTGTCAATTTAGAGATAAGAACTAAATGTAATAATCTAAAAAATATTTTAGAAATAAGTCACAATGTCGAGGTTATTAGGAATCCTTCAATCCTATACTGGTTCATGCTCCATAACTATGTATTCCAATCACAGAACTGGGGTGGGGGGTGGTTAGGAAGATAATGATCCTCACTACTGGGACTTTACTTTTGCTTTTAGAGGGAGAGAGTAAATGTCTTCAGTGCCCAGCAAAACAGATTTAGTTTATCTATTATAAAGAAACAGGCATGTTTTTCTTTCAAAGAGGATGACCTCTCAAGTCTAACTTTTATAGTATACATCTAAAGATCAATGTCACTTAACTTGAACCACATGGTCAGCATCTCAAACCAACACGTTAGATTTAATAACGTTCATTTACAAAGTTATAAGGTACGTGGAGAAATTAAGTAGAGAAATGCTTTTCAATTAAAAGAACATGCTTGTTAAGCTTTTTGACCAATCTAACTTGCATTACTTTATTAAAATATATTTTTTAATTTTTTATTGTTATGTTAATCACCATACATTACATCATTAGTTTTTGATGTAGTGTTCCATGATTCATTGTTTGTGTATAACACCCAGTGCTCCATGCAATCTTTTAAACCAAAATGCAACATAAGAACATATTACTCGACTAATTCATAAACTGCTCATAAACGTGTTACTGCAGGGTTTAATTTGGTGTTCTTTACAATAGTGTATGTTACAATTAGCAGGATAGGGGCGCCTGGGTGGCTCAGTTGGTTAAGTGACTGCCTTCAGCTCGGGTCATGATCCCAGGGTCCTGGGATCGAGCCCCGCATCAGGCTCCCTGCTCAGTGGGAAGCCTGCTTCTCCCTCTCCCGCTCCCCTGCTTGTGTGCTCTCTCTCTCTCTCCCCCATGCTTTCTCTCTCTCAAATAAATAAATAAAATCTTCAAAAAAAAAAAAATTAGCAGGATCATCTGAAAAATGATCCTGGGAGCTTACTCTAGGTTGCCTAGACAAGGAAACCCCTGTAGCCAGGGACCTCCTGCTTCTCCCAGAGGAAAAGGCGGTACCCAGCTTCCCATGGGACCAGGGGTTTCATTCTCCTAAAAAAGGGACTTCCAACTTCTCTTGGACCTCTAAAGCCCGAAGGTTCTGGGCAGCTGGCTTTCTTTCTTAGCTCCCGTAAACAGCATAACAGCCCAGTTGTCTGTCTGTAACCCTCACTGAAGGGAAGGGGGTAGGTTGTCCTCTAAACACAAACCTACAGTCTGTGGCCAGCAGTATGCCCTGGTCTCTGGGGACTGTGAGATCAGGGAACTCCCACCCCTCTTCTTGTCCTCTCTGGCTGCCAAGCTTCCCCAGTAAAGCACCCCCTTCACCCACACTGCAGGACACTACACAATGCACCCCAAGTTCTGATGCATGACACACAACGACCACACAGGGAACCACTTGGAACAACATTGTGTCATGTTTGCTCCTCAAAATGAGTATACTAATGTAAATTTTAAGAACATATTTACTTGGCTTAATAGACAAAATGAAGGAAAAAAAAGAAAAGAAAATACATGCATACTTTCATTCAACCCCAGATGGTAGTTAATCAAGGCCTAAACCACATATAGGAGTAAAGACAGCATACTTTAATATAAAATTCCTTTACCTCTAAAGCCAATTGCTGCACTTGACCCGCTCCATGGACTCGGAGAAGAGAAAATATTAACTTAAAGTGCCCAATGCATTCGCTTTCAGAGCCTAGGAAATAAGAATAAAAGGTTTATCTTTTATTCCTAAGAGATGCTCTAAAGTACAGACCTTCAGAAAACTGATCTACTCTGTTGTTTACTGTCAATTATAAGTCTCTGATAAACCCTTTCTCAACATTTGTGACATGAAATAAATGGAGTACCTCCTAAGCAGCAGTAAATCTTAACAGACAAAAAGCAAGATAGAATTTCTTTGTTTTGTTTTCATTTCCATCCATACCCCTAGCCTCCAGGCTAAAACCAAGAAATATACCAAATACATAATCCAAATGCAACTTAAAAAATAAGGGTACAAGGTAGTAATTCTACTCTTTACTCTAGACCTTAGAGCTACCCCCCTCAGCCTAATTACATTTTGGGAGAGTGTGACATCATTTGCTTTTAATTTAGACTGAATTAGAACTCTGCCACTTGAGGACTACATTACAAACAACTGTATGGATATACAAAGGACTCCTTGTGAAAATACATAAAACGGAATAGTATTTCCATTACTACCCACCTCAAACCCCAATCCCATATATTTCCTACCATTCTGTTAATAGAATAAAAATATTAAACATTAAGACTCTGTTCTGTGTATTTTTCCTTTTACGACATGGTAGTAACACACACAGTGTAATCTGTAATTTTTTGAGGCTTCAGAAGATAATTCACTAAGACTCCTCAAAGGAGTCTGAAAATACCCTATAAATAGATTGCTTTTAAATTTATTTTCAAACCACTATAGCACTGAATATATACAGAAAAGAGCAAAAGAGTACCTGAAAGTTAATGATAAATGTCAATAAAAAGGATTTGGGGTCTTCAAGTTACTTAACCGAATTTGTATTGTTTTAGGTTTTTTATACTCCATATTTGTTATCAAAGTTAGAATTAGAGGAAGCTTTCAAATTTTCACTCATGCATCTCCCTGCTGTCAGGCAAGAGTGGTAACATTTTTGGAAATGTCCTCTTAAGGCTGTTTAAGAATGAAAACTCACACTTTATTTCAATTTTTATACACCAAAACCTGCAGTTTCTCAAAAATATAAGTGCCCATATGTACACAGCACTGTGTTAGATACCAGAAGAGACAAATTAGATCACCTAATAAATCAACCTAACTTAAGCACTTATATGTCAACTTATGTCATCAATGTGAAATTTTATACTATCAAGTTATTTTGTCTTTTCAACTCATTGAGACTCATTTTCTCTTAGAGATATGAATTCTAAACATGATGCCTTGACCTCTCTCCTCCTTCCACCCTACTCTTTTTATAGGTAAAAAATTAAGAGCTCAATTCTTGTTACGTTATACTATTTTCTTTGAGTTTCTCTGATAAAATTGAGAATTGGAATTATTGTAAGGATCTTATTGATCAAGGGTAGTGATCAAATCCACACACCTGGATTATATTTTATGACATTTCTCAGAGCCTCCAAAGCCATTTCCACTCTTGGCAAGCGGTCTCCATGTTGCTCTGACTCCACTTTTGCAGCATGTGTGATAGCCATGAATGTGTGGAGGTACTGGGCCTGGGAGCCTATATAATCCAAAAGACTTGCAGCAAATGCTTTTGGAACCTAAGTGGAGAAATATTTACAAACATGTGTGCCCTCAGAAGTAACTATAAGACTCCAGAGCAACAACCATCCCCTTCCCCCCAAAAAACTTCAAGGTATGGAACAATTAAATTATACATATACATGAACACCTATGGATTTGGGGGCAGAGGGGGGAGTAAAACTCAGTTGCATTAGAAAGCATTTCTCAACTTTTTTTGTCCCAAAACATTAGAGATCTGATATACTCCCACCAGGACCTTAGCATATCAATTCTGAATTAGTATATCTCTCCCTTTTACAAATCAAAGTAATTGATAGTACCATATGTAACTTCTACAATTTGGTTATATTTTTAAAAATATATATTTAGAATATAAATTCGAAGGACAGTTTTCAAAGAGACTTCACAAATCAATGAATTCATCCTGCTTAACAGCTATTTATACAATATTATTCTGTGATACATAATATACATTATGGTTTAGTAGATTCCTTTTTTTCCCAAGTGCAAACTTTAAAACAAAGCCTCGCTGGGGCACCTGGTTGGCTCATTTGGTTAAGCGTCTGCCTTCGGCTCAGGTCATGATCCCAGGGTCCTGGGATTGAGCCCCACATCGGGCTCCCTGCTCAGTGGGGAGCCTGCTTCTCCCTCTGCCTGCCCCGACACCCTGCTCGTGCTTTCTCTCTCTCTCTCAAATAAATAAAATCCTTAAGAAACAACAACAAAAACAAAAGCCTCACTTCTTCCCTCTTTACAAACCAAGCAACCACCAAATCCTCCTTGCCACTCCCTCCCAAAAAAAAAAAAAACTACAACAAAAAATTCCTACATGATCACCAAGCTCTAGAAGACAAAGAAGCTCCTCTTTTGCTTCTGAAAGTGATTAGGGATCATCACAAGAAACGACATGGTTTGACCTCATTTTCTAAAAAATCTCTTTGTTTTCCACTGGTATTTTCTTATTTTCCTCTAATAATTGGCCAGAGAAGTACTTCTGTCTGGTGGTCTGATATTGTACATGATGGAATGAATGTGTAAATGACCTTGCCCTTCCAGGAGAGACAAGTTGAAGGCATATGCACATGACAACAGGTAGCATTATGCATAAAATATAAAAAATAGTTGGGTAAGGAATAACTTATTTTCATGAATCCACAAAACTAAATTCTTCAACATGCAAAATAAAAAGGCTTATAAATTACCAATGGTAAACCCCATCACATACCCAGGTTAGTATAAGGCATTTGGCAAAGAACACACATTATTTCAACTTATTCAGTGTGAATAAACTAGTAGCTTTCAATAACAAATGACTGAAGGTATCAGACAAAACTAAAAGTAGAGAGCTTACCTCCAATTGGAAAGTAGGGACTTCATTATACACCCTCACAAAAATTTCCCCTACAATAAGTTCTTTGGCATGATCACTATAGACAAATTCTGATCCGTAAGTTTTGTCACAATCACCCTTTTTAAAAAAGAAAATAGACTGTTAGATGTAAATCAGAATCATCAGTGTCTGGTTTATAAATCTAACCATATTCAATTTAATAACAACAGATAAATAGCCTGGAAGTTCCATTTCTTATCTAGAGGAAAACTGTGGTGGGACGCAAAGCATACTCAATGCTGTATTAATGCTTACAACTAATAATATGAACTCTGCAATAGGCATGGAGTTATTTTTTAGTCCAAAGGTTAATATTATAACTCATTTTAAGATTTCAAAAGATCACAGAGGTCATCCAATGAAGTGTCTTAGAGCTAATGTTTATAAAGCAAGTATGACACTTGGTTCTTCTCACTCCACTCAGCAGACATTTGGCCTAGTCAGCTCTGGGGTGATGGAGCTAAGAAATGAACACATCTGGACTGACCTTTAAAAAGTAATACACTGAGTCAAAGTGCTAGAAAATGGAGTCTCTGAAGGAAAAAAAAAAAAAAAAAGACATGGTAATATTACAGAGGTTGCCAAACCAGGAAGAATTTCCATTTGAGGAAAAGGAAAAAGAAGAGGAATGGGAAAAAAACAGTACCAATGAAGATTTAGGTTGAAATTACACAGAATTTAAGTTGGACTGAAATGATACAGAAAAGTATACAATAAATTGTAAAGTGTTAAAGATGCTATTATGTTTCTTCTGGTAAAAGAACAGATGTATAAAAATGTGAGACCTGTTCTCCCCAGCTCTGTAATTCTCAATCTATATAGAGTTCTGAGTGACTATCATCAAATGAGTTAAAAAGAAAAAAATGCTGAATAATTCAGGACATAACAGTGGTGTTTATTGTTGTAAGTTCTAAGCCCATAAATGTTAACTGTCTGCTAAACCATCAAGTCTCAACCATCTACTGTATGGATTATGCAGGCCTTATCCTTATTGGCCACAGTACGGTCTTGTTTTTTTTTTCATAGCTTCACAGATTCTCCACTAGGAGGTGGCAAGACAGGAGAAACTGTTCGATTCTGATACCAGAAAGCAACTTCGATGTACTGGGAAAAGAGGCTGAAGAGAACAATTACAAGAGTGCTTTTGTAGAGAAAAATTCATTGAAATGGGGAACAGCTACACGTAAACAGGACAACAATAATCACGAATGTATCATTAAGTACAAGAATGCTGTTCCTTACATGGGCCACACATTAGGTGGAAAAACCTGTAGGCCAGATTAACACCAAATGGAGAAACAAAACTTGTAGGCCTGATTAACACCAAATGGAGAAACTGTCTGAGTTATGTTCCCAGAGAATATTTTTTTGAGACTAAGTCACCCCAGAAGTTTATGAAACAATAACATACTTTTTTAATCATGTTTTCTTGTTGGGATTCAAGAAACTCAAGTAGTTCTGCTCTTGTAGAATTGTTCCATATCAAATAAGGGCTCTCAGTGTTGCTGTTGAGCATCTTCAGAATCTAGGAAACAGAGTATTACTGTTTTGTAACATTTAGAAAAAAAGAGTGCAAGTTATCATTTATTGAAACTGTTGATGACACGCCAAGCACTGGAATAAGTGCCTTAAGCATAATGGGCCTCAATAACTCCAACAAGTTTGTTGATATTATCCATTTTGCAGCTGAGAAAAATCAAAGCTAAGAGCAATCTAATGATTTGTCCCAGGTCACACAGCACAGCCCTTCAGCTGGGAAAACTGGGATTCAAATCGGAGTCAGTATGACTTCACATCCTTAACATGCAGCTCTGCTACAGTGAAAATTATGAGATAGTTTGTGCTGAAACATTTAATAAACACTTAGTAAACACAAGCTTAGAAAGAATCATACCATACTAACTTTACATAAATGTATCTGAAAACAAAATCTAAGTCTCTCTGAAGCATACCGCTATGAAGGGAAGCAAAATTTATGGGCAGAGAGTCACTTCAGATTTTCTTGGCCAAACCCGGATTCAAGGCTGCATTAAGCAGTTATGAAGGTATAGCTTCTGACTGCTTAGCCATCCACGGTGCGGAATTTCCCTTTGTCTATTTAGTTCTCAATTAGAAGTGTGTAAATAGACATTTGACTCTCCTTCAAATGTTTTAATACAAAGTTCTGTACATTTTACACTTACAAAGCTCTATGCTAGCAGGATATCAGTGGGTTATTACCTTCATCTTAGACAAAACCAATTAATCTGTTTTTAAAATGTTAACATTTTTTTTTTTAAAGATTTTATTTATTTATTCATGAGAGACAGAGAGAAAGAGAGAGAGAGGCAGAGGGAGAAGCAGGCTCCCAAGGAGCAGGGAGCCCGATGCGGGACTCGATCCCAGGACGCTGGGATCATGACCTGAGCCAAAGGCAGACGCCCAACCATCTGAGCCACCCAGGCGCCCTAAAATGTTAACATTTTTAAAATGTTAAAATAAAACTGTTTTAAAATGTTAAGTAAAATGATAAAAGAATACATTCTTAGGAGGGATGCCTGCGTGGCTCAGTAGGCTAAGTGTCTGCCTTTAGCTCAGGTCATGATCTCAGGGTCCTGGGATCAAGTCCCGCATTGGGCTCCTTGCTCAGCGGGGAGTCTGTTTCTCCCTCTGCCTGCCGCTCCCCCCTGCTTGTTCCCTCTCTCTCTTTCTGACAAATAAATCAGTAAAATCTTAAAAAAAAAAAAAATACATTCTTAGGAGAATTTTAAAACTTTGAGAACTGGCGGTTTAAAATAAGCATTTTGAAAAATCCATATGGGAGTTCAGACCAAGATTCTGAAATGCTTTTTTTCCCTCCCTGTAGTTTATCAACAACCTGCAAAGAATGGAAAGAATGTCTCACCAGCAAAATACATCATGCTGGTGAACACAAAATTCAGAAAAAGTACAAAGATCAAGCATCTAACGCTCTTCGCCCTTACTCAAGGGGCACTGAAAAGCAATGGCCTACACCAAAAAAAGAGATTGAGTTAAAAAAAAAAAAAAACATTTAATAAATTCTAAGAATACTTTACATTTGGAACACTGAGGACTTCTTCCCTTACAAAAGTACTGGATAATCATTAGAGAAAACATAAAAATAGCCTACAATTCTGCCATTCAGGGATAACTACAGTTAACATATTCATATAGATCCATCCATCCATTTTTTTAATACCAAAAATGGGATTTTTAGCCTTTTCACTTAAAATTTTTAAACATCTTTTAATATCTTTATGCCTTTACAATTTAAGGCTTCATGGTATTCTAATGAATGGATTTTTATAGTTTAGTTCTTTAATGCTACATTCTTAAGATTACTTCGCAATGATCCTCACAGAAGAGGCCAAAGAGGGCGCCTGGGTGGCTCAGTTGGTTAAGCGACTGCCTTAGGCTCAGGTCATGATCCTGAAGTCCCGGGATCGAGTCCCGCATCGGGCTCCCTGCTCGGCAGGGAGTCTGCTTCTCCCGCTGACCCTCCCCCCTCTCATGCTCTCTCTATCTCATTCTCTCTCAAATAAATGAATAAAATCTTTAAAAAAAAGAAGAGGCCAAAGAGGTTGGGAGAGCTGTCAAAGTCATACTTGATTTCTGTCATGAATGCATGCGTGTGTGTGTGTATGTGTGTGTGTGTGTGTTAGCTTTTAGGATTTCAACTCTGAGTCTAACTTAGAGATTGCTTATAAGAAAAAGCCAAAAATAGGGGCACCTTGGTGGCTCAGTTAAGTGTCTGCCTTTGGCTCAGGTCATGA
The DNA here is from genome assembly GCF_029215605.1 of Mirounga angustirostris. Classification (NCBI taxonomy): domain Eukaryota; kingdom Metazoa; phylum Chordata; class Mammalia; order Carnivora; family Phocidae; genus Mirounga; species Mirounga angustirostris. The sequence continues at coordinate 127,052,007 of NW_026991709.1, forward strand.
TCCCAGGGTCCTGGGATCGAGCTCCGTGTCATGTTCCATGCTCAGTGGGGAGTCTGCTTCTCCCTCTTCCTCTGCCCCTCCCACTAATGCTCTCTCGCTAATAAATAAATAAAAATCTTAAAAAAAAAAAAAAAGAGCCAAAAACAGACTCTGGGTCTCCTAACTCCCAGTTCTCTGCCCATTGTGAAACACCATTTCCAAGTTCATTCTCTTTTCCTGTCCCCTTGTGACTCAAGGTTGGTAAGAATTATGGTGGGCTCCAGAGCCGAGAAACATAAAGTTAATTTCCCCCTGCAGAAAGAGTGGGCTTTGTAGAGCTGATATCAACAGCATCAATCCATAATAAACTGAATTTCTTGGATGAGAGAACAAACATGAACATTTTCAAGTTTTAGGTTTCCTAGAGCAATCAACACTGTTATGTTGCTCTACTATTTAAATGATCTTGCAACATTCATCAAAACCCAGGCTACCTCTGAAGCACATACCTCCGTAGCACTAACCACAGCAAGTTTTCTAGCAACATAGGGTGTCAGCATGCCAGCCAAACTTTTCCTTATGGTTGGATTTTCTGGGGTTGCCTGTTCTTCAGGCAGATACCCTCCAAGGCGACTTAGAGCACGGACACTCAGTTTAGCAAGGCTGTTGGCTACTTCCTGTTACAAAAAAAATTAAAACACTGAAGTAGATCTGTCACATTACATAGGTAACATGGTACCTTCATGGAATCAAAACCATATGGAAAACAAAACTATATGGGACATACTTAAGGAGCAGAAAGCAAGTCCCCAACACTGATGTTAGAGCTTATACATTAGAGCTTACTCTTTCATTTACACAAAAGATCAGAATCTATATACTCATTTATATCCAATAGAGTATCTTGAAGATAACTGGAAGAAGCACACTTGGTGGTAGGGTGGACAGTAGGGGATAGGCAGGCAGACTTGCCTGCTAGAGGAACACACTAACAATAGGAATAATGAATGGCAGTGACTAAAAAAGGAGAGACAGAAAAAATACTCAAGAAAATCAGTTAAGTACTCAAGTATCTAGGGGCGGCTAGTCCCAACAGCCCAATATTACTGTTATATTTCTCTGTGTTACACAACCATAATTTTGCAATCATAAAGGTGACTCTAAGTAATCAAGAAAAGATTGTTATATCCAGTATATGTTCCTGCAAATTCCCTCCCCTTCAATCCTTCTAGCACAAATGGCTAAGATAAAAAGTTCTGGGGCTTTGAGGTGCCTGGGTGGCTCAGTCGGTGAAGCGACTGTCTTTGGCCCAGTCATGATCCCAGGGTCCTGGGATCGAGTCCCGCATCAGGCTCCTTGCTCAGCAGGGAGCCTGTTGTCCCTCTCCCTCGGCCTGCTACTCTGCCTGCTTATGCGCGTGTGCTCTCTGTCAAATAAATAAAATCTTTAAAAAAAAAAGTTCTGGAGCTTAAAGAGCAATAAACTTAGCTAGAAAAACAGTTCATGTCTGGGGCTCTGGATAGCTGGAACTTTGCTGTGATTTAATTCGGCACTGGTTTGGGTTCAAATTCAAGATTAAAGCAGTGTGAAAGTTACCTGCTGATTTGTTTCCTCGCTTTTCTGAATGCCACTCTCTTCTAGTGTGTAGTCATAATTAAACAGATAACCAAGCAGATGCCACAAAATCCCAGCCTGAAATAGGTGTGTCTGTAGCCAGAAATCCACAGCAAAAGAACTGACACATTCTACTCCAAGAGCAGCAACCCGTGGGATACTCTGAGAGAATTGAAAATAATGAAATTAATTACAGGGTTTAAAAAAACTCCCAAGAGAAACTGGTTGTGAATGTATGTCAAGCTACCTATCTTACTATGCAAGATGTTTACTTCCTCTTTTATTTTCAATTCCAATTTAAATCTGAATCCAATATTCTTTAAAGCCTAAAATTAAAAGTGACCCTGTGACAAGACACACAGAATTATCTTTGAAGCTAGTGCTAAAAGACTTGGGAATACAGTTTTCTTCATTTTTCGTATCTTTTATTTTTAAAAATAGTGATAAGGCATTAATAGCAACTCACATGATAGGATCTTAAGTGTATCAGAAATATCTTTAAGTGCAGGTGTGTGGATTTGCTTCCTTATATCAGTTTGTATTCTCATTAAATACTTCTAAGGACATCATGTAAATATGGTTGAGAGATTTTTCATCAGATTCCTTATTTCTAGATACCGCAGTCCAGGATCAGCACCCCAATCCTGTTCTATTCCAACGCACCTCACTTTGTTCAGTTATCTAAGGCATCTCTCTCCTTCCCAGTCACTTCTTCCATCAACCCCCAGCTATCTGTCCTCAGCAGTACTGGATTGGGAGGAAGTGCTAAGTTCTCAGCTCCTCAAAGCCCCTCCCACCAGGCAGAGCTTGACTTGTTTCAGGTTTCACGTGGTCCTTTACTTGCATTAAATTTATTTACTCTAGTCTCTCATTTATTTCTTCTCTCCCTCTCTTCAAATGTTCAGATGAGACCCGCTTTGCTTTACATATATCACTTTAGTTTTATTCCTTATGGGCCACCATAAGAACAAAAGCCTCCATTTACATCAAGGGTTCTGTGAAAAATGATTTTAGAGATCCAAATAATGCACATAAAAATGATTTTGGGAAAACAGTTTATTTATAAATTGGGGACTGGCTACTCACTTGACAAGAACACTCATTGCTTACTGCATCCAGAAAGCATTAAAAATGAACTATACCTTGCCAAAATATAGCACCCGACAGAGATCCTTGATGATGCCAGGCATTTCTGTGATCTTCTCTCGGCATTCTTCAAACTGAGCGGCCACACTATAGCATTTGCTTATGTGTCCACATACCTGCATACAACCCAAGAGAGCAAAAAAAGAGTTCCATGCGCATTCCTTATTTAAGCAGAAATCAAATCAGCAGAGATTCATGAATAATGCTTAATGGTATATATGATGCTCCAAAATTAAAAAGAACATTTCTACTGAATTGTTAGTATTTCTGGTTAAGACTTCCCATAGATGCAGGGTTGGCAACCAAATGGCCATGCAGTGCATGGGCCAAACTGACCGTGGCCTGTTTTTGTATGACCAGGGAGCTATGAATGGTTTTTACATCTTTAAAGGGTTGTAAAGAAAACCCCAAAAATATGCAACAGAGACTGCATATAACCTGAAAGTCTCAAATATTTACTCTCTGGCCCTTTATGAAAATTGTTTGCCAACTCTGAATTAAGGTATTTTTGTCCAACCTATTAACATTGCAGAATTACAAGTCTATGTACATACTGCACTTCAAAATAGAGGATGAAACTAAAAAGCCTGAACTCAATTGTTTTAAATTCTAAAATCTGCTGGCATAAAAAAAAAGTATCACATAAAAAGATGCATTCTACAATAATCTCAATGAATTTCTGATAGATCTTTTTTTTTCTGATGGATTTGTCTATCAAAGAATTCAATTATAACCTTAATAGAAAGAAAATAAGTCGATTAAAACACTACGGTGGGGGGAGGGATCTCCTGGGTGACTCAGTCGGTTAAGTGTCTGTCTGCCTTCGACTCAGGTCATGATCCCAGGGTCTTGGGATCGAGCACCACATCGGGCTCCCTACTCAGTGGGAAGCCTGCTTCTCCCTCTCCCTCTGCCTCTGCCTGCCACTCACCCTGCTTATGCTCTGTCAAATAAATAAATAAAATCTGGAAAAAAAAAAAAACACTATAGGGATGGATTACTGTATCTATATAAGCCGATGAATGTTAGCTGAACCTGTGGTAATCATTTCACAATACAGGTAAATCAAAGCACCAAGCTATATGGCCTAAATTTATACAATGATGCATGCCAAATATGTCTCAATACAACTGGAAAAAAAATACTAGGGATGGGGGGACAGAGGTAAAGAAGGAAATCAGGGAAGGGGGCAGAGAGAAATGAAACAAGAATGGCAAAAGGACAAATGTTTGAAAGTGGGTGGTGGGAATAGAAAGGTTCACTATACTATACTCCAAGGAAAAAAAAATTAAGCCACTAGATCACAAGTGATTTAGTGCAGAACTTCTTAAAGCATGATACAGAGACCTACAGCATCAGTATCACTTGGAAATTTGTCAGAAAAGCATATTCTCAGTCCTCCACCCCAGAACCACTGAATCCGAAACTGTGGGCAGCAGGGGGTGTGGAGGTCAGCCACCCACATTTTCATGAGCCCCCCCAAGTGATCCTCATAGATGTTCAAGTCTGAACTACTACTAGTCGAGTGTAACCTTCTTAGAACCATACATGTTGGCCTCACCTGTACTGACATATCACCTGGTTTACTAGAACGATTCAAGACTGCCACACAGCGACTAAAGGCCTCCTGTAACACCTGCAGAGAAAGGAGTCAGCCATTAATTCTCCATTTGGACTTGAAGTCTGAAAAGCCTTTTCTGGTAGGAATAACATATTAAAAACTTTTTAATAATAGATACTTGGTAAATAAATGTGTTTTGCTCAATTAACATTTGTTAAACAAAGGATTCCCTAGAAGCTTCTTTTTAAACATTCCCAATAAGCTATTTTGTAAGCAGCAAGTTTACCAATTTTGAATCCAATACTCTCCAATTCACATTATGAAATAAAGCTCCATTCCACCTTTAATTTTGACACTAGAATATGGAGACTATGATATGCTATTTGCTGGAATAAATTAAAGTTAAGAAATTCTATCAACTGTACTTGTACTTGGTGAATTCCCTATTGCCAGAAGTCCTACAGGGTGCCTGAACCAGCTTGAAGAGAAGCACAGAGGTCATTCCATATTACCTCAATTCCATTCTCCCTTCTGAGCTCTTCAGCATTGAGGGCCGAGCAGTTGACAGTATGGAAAGCCAGCTCTGTAGCAGCAGGCAACAATGGTGATTCTTTTGAGAAAAGGAGGTCATCTGAAGTTTCCATTGTTATAGTCCTAATCAGCATGGGGTAGCCTGCATATTTATAAGGCTGTAAATCTGAAATAATCAAAGGTTAGTGTTAGGAAAATGGCAAATAAAACAAAAACTGATTGTCATGGTTTTAAGTTAATTCTGACACCATGTTCAATTATGTTCCTTTAAGGAAAACGACAAAATATTTAACATCTTAAATGTCTCCTAATTCTAGTTCATAAAAAGAAATTAAACCTGGTATAAATCCCTTGGATCCTTCTTTTTCTAGTACACTTGTTTGGCTGATTTCTCCAAAATATTTCCACCAAAAATAAAATATTTTCTTTTTTTTTTTTTAAAGATTTTATTTATTTATTTGAGAGAGAGAGAGCACACGAGAGTGGGGAGGGTCAGAGGGAGAAGCAGACTCCCTGCTGAGCAGGGAGCCCCCAATGCGGAACTCGGTCCCGGGACTCCAGGATCGTGGCCTGAGCCCAAGGCAGTCGCCCAACCAACTGAGCCACCCAGGCGCCCCCAAAATAAAATATTTTCTGATAGATTAACGGAAGTGTGTAGTGGTTTTGATCCTTCACAAAATATCTATTTTCTATGTTGTCCATGGGATCTTTCTAACTTTTCACTTCATCACAGCACAGACAGATCAGGACCCCATTCCAGAACTTACTGGGTATAAATCCCCTTTGGGATAAGTGGGAGACATGGCCTGAAAAAACATTATGACCTTGATAACAAACCAATGATGAGGCACAACTGCCACTCTCATATAGTTATTAGCCATTAAAACATAACCAACAGTTTTGAAAAAGACTTCTTTAAACTCATTCTGATTAGTGGTAAATGCCATATAGCTAAATGCTTTACAAATGTGTTCTGTTCAACTCATGCAAAAATGATCAATTAATCACTGCTCTCAAATTGCTAGATCCCCATGCTGTCCTCTTGTCTTCAATTACCCAAAAGTCCTGCTTATCTCAAATCCCCACTGTCCTCTCTTCCTTCTCTCCCATCATCATCCTACGGAGCAAATGGGTCTCCCACACGGTGCTTCAAGCCAAGTTCAGTTCCCAAGCCAAAGGATACCTGCTGTCTTGAACCTAACAACAGCACCTACAAAAGGTGCTGTTGTTATTGGAAATGGCCCTGCAAACATGCTGGAAATTCCCAATAACCCTGTACTCCAAAATCAGACCTATTTCTTCTACAACAGTGCTTTTCAAACTGTCCCACAGGATCAGAGAGGTTTGGTGGGTTTTTTTGTTTTTTTAAGATTTTATTTATTTATTTGACTGAGAGAGAAAAAGAGAGCATGAGCAAGGGCAGCGGCAGAAGGAGAGGGAGAAGCAGGCTCCCCACTGAGCAGGGAGCCCAATGTGGGGCTCGATCCCAGGACCCTGGGATCATGACCTGAGCCGAAGGCAGACACTTAAGTGACTGAGTCACCCAGGTGCCCCAGGATCAGAGAGTTTTGAGAGCTATCACAGGAAATGAGAATTATGAAAGAAGCATATGATCATGTGAAAAGTTTCTATTGCTTTTTAAAGACAGACCATCCTTTAGAAGCTTCTAAAGTTGTAACAGGCACAGACTTTTACATGTGATTTAAGAACAATGTGAAATGATCCTTAAATTCCAGATCCATTATAGATCTCATTTAATGTTTGCTGCTAAATAGCTAAACACAAAAAAACCTCCACAGAACACAAATGTCCTTCGGGAAGGAATAACGAAAATTCACTGGAAATGCAAAATACTGAAAACTGTAGATAAGAAGTAGAAAGTATAATACAAACAACATTTTGGGCCTTCTGACAGAAAACTACTCTTTTACTATATCTAAAATGCAATTCTAAGAGTCTTTTGCAACAATAACTCTAAATCTATTAAAATATGCTATAGAAACAAGTAACCTGGTAGAATTAGCTGGAAGGTAAACTAAAATTTGAGAATAACATATGCCTTACCTTCTTTATGACGGTTGAAGAGGATGCTCTGCGTTTTCAGAATTAAAATTATATTCTCTGGATCTGGTCCATCAACTATTTTTGCTGATTTGGTACATAAAAATTCATACGCTTTATTTACTTTTTCAAACATATCCTGTGTATGACCAAAGATAATTAACTTTTAGTTTGGCACATCTCAAACCACAACTTCAACAGAACACAGCTGGTTTGTATTTTACCAGTAACTTCTTTAGTTATTATTTTGTTTTTGTTTTTTTTACATTAAGGAATTCATTCCAATTGTAATCTAGCTGGTATACTTGGAAGGTGAAACTTTTTCTCTTCCCCACAAATAGCTTTTTATTGATCTTAATACCATTACTAAAAAATTCTTCTTCACTGGGTTTATACCCACACTGAACTCATACACACCAAAGACAGTTTGTGAGCTATTACAAAAATAACAGAAGAGCCACTATTTACTGAGTACTACAGTAGGCATTGTACTGAATATGCTTTACAAACACTATCTCATTAAATCCTCCAAACAGCCATATGAGGCGTGTACAGTTATATCCCCATCTTTTAGATAATGTTAAATAACTTGTGTGATGGGCTAAGACTTACATGCAGGTCTGACTCCTAAATCCATGCTCTTTAAGTGTTACAACACTGTATTATGTTCCTTGAGCTACATGTTGATTCTTGTGTCAGGGTCATACTGTTTTACTATTATAGCTTTAGAGAGTATTTTAACATCTCATAGGTTAAGTCTGGCACTTTAATACTGATTTCAAATATTTCTTCCTATTTTGTTTTCTCTCCCAGATGAATCTGAATTGCTATACATTTCTCAAAAAATCCGGAGCTTTTGATTAAAAATGTCTTAAACATATAAAAGCAGTATCTTTTCAATACCAAGTCTTTCCAAGTAGGAATACTGTCTATCTCTAATAAAAAAAAAACATTAGCCTTGAAATCAGTGGAAATTACTCCAAGTTTCTAGCAATAAACCACCAGTCTTAGTTACAGAAGTTACTGTGTGATTTCATCTTTTATGAATCTTTCTTGGTATTTTAGTAGGAAGCTGCAAGAGGCAGGATCAAGAAACACTGACACCTGATAACTTTAAGTCTGATCCAAATTTCTACTTTTTCAGTTAGAACAATATGAAGTTGGATGTAGTTAGAAAAAAAAAAATTACCCAAAGCAATTTGGATGGCAATAACATCACCTACAAATGAATTACGTTCATGCACATTCCTAATGTTCAATTATTCATGTAACTGTCCATTAGAGTTAATTCTCAGACAGGAGAAAATATCCAGAAGTTACTAGTCACAAGGGCAGTCCTTTTGGTAAACTGAGGGAGGACCATTCATGCAGAAACCGTGGGCATGTGGGCTAAAAGTTAATCTGACATACACTGGGCATTATATTATGAGGCAGATACTAGCAGAGGGAGTGAGTATATCTTTTCTCCACCTACAACAGTAATAGAGCAAAAGGAAGTCAATCCAAAAGTCTTAATTCCAAAGGCAGTACATACCCTCCCTTCTGGATTCTTATCAGGGTGGTACTTTTGTGCAAGTCTGAAGTAAGCTTTTCTGATCTTGCTCTCATCATGCCTGTGGAATAGCAAAATTATTTTTAACAGAGTAGGATGCAAGAAAAAATTTTATATCGTTATTTAAAACAATACTGTAAGAACTTTACTCTTATTGTATATGATCATAAATTAGGCATCAAATTAAACCCAGCAAGAGTCAAGAAATTCTTCATATGTTATCTTTACATCTGAAAGATAAAACGTCAATGTTCCCTATGGAAAGTTATCACTTCAAATTACAAAACCATATTTGAAGAACTAAGATATTTTTTTCAAACTAATTTTTCAAAATACTTCAAACTCTGTAATTTTAAGTAATTTAACTATCAGCCTTGCCAAAAACATACAAATTCAGTCTATACTTAAGAAAATGTCCTTTAAACCATTTTTCTCTCATATTATCTATTCTACTATAAAAACGTCTCTAATAAATTAATGAAGTAAATCTACATTCTTACCCATCTGTCACTTAGTGTCCTAAAGATACTGCTACCAGATCTCTTCCTCATGTATAACACAAACCGTAAGAGGAAGGGGGAAGATGAATATGTGAGTAACCACCATGTGTCAGATATAGTGCCAAGTGTTTCGCATCCATTATTTCAATTAATAGAGAGCAAAGACTGTACCAGCAAGGAGAGAAAAATGTTAATTCTGCTAATAAATTTGCAGTAAGTGATAATCACACGGATATAGTTCCATATGGCTATCCCCACAGGTGTATATATCAAAGAATAGGCAAAAAATTTATAAAGTGTTGGTTTAAGAATTTCGCCTTTGATATTAATATTCTAAGACAAGGCAGAAATTTACTACTGTAATACTGAAAATAACTCACAGTCCCTGTCCTTGAGGGAGATTAAGCACTTCATAAGCATCATCTATTGACATTGTAGGTGGCTTCTTTTCTACTTCCTTCTTCCAGGCATCAAGTGTATCTTTTAGAAGCTTAACCTTAAAGACAGAGGATTAAAATTTATAGCTCTTAGGGGGAGACAAACCATGAGAGACTATGGACTCTGGGAAACAAACTGAGGGTTCTAGAGGGGAGGGGCGTGGGAGGATGGGTTAGCCTGGTGATGGGTATTAAAGAGGGTTCTGCATGGAGCACTGGGTGTTATGCACAAACAATGAATCATGGAACACTACATCAAAAACTAATGATGTAATGTATGGTGATTAATGTAACATAAAAAAATAAATAAAATTTATAACTCTTAATGCAAAACTATTTCAGAATGTAATTTTTAAGTTACAGAATTGTGTTATATATATTTAAAATGACATTTCTAGACTATTCAATGATTACAATTCTCTGAAATACAAATAATCAAAATCACCTTCTTAGCACTGCTAAATAGATGGCAAGGTACCTGCTATAGGGCTACATCCCTCTCTTTTTATGTGAATTTTTTAGAGGGGGTGGAGGGGCAGGGGGAGGAGAGAGGGAGAGAATCTGAAGCAGGCTACCCGCATAGCACAGAGCCTGATTCAAGGCTTGATCTGACAACCTTGAGATCATGACCTGAACCGAAACCAAGAGTCGGACACTTAAACGAGTGAGCCACCCAGACAACCCTCTTATGTGAAACTTTTATTCTCTGCCAATTTTTGTCTTGTTTTTAACTGTTAAGTGTTCATGAAGTACTGAAAAATTTTAAATTAGTAGATGATACACTGCAGTAAGAAAGAAAGCAGTAGTATATGGTGGCATGCTCCTCGAGGTGATCTAATGTAATTACCAGTAAGCTGGCATTCAAACAAATCTAAGGGATAGTAAAAACAAGGGAGTCGGAGTAAAAACAAGGTCAGAAGAAAGCTAATATTTACTGCATGCCTTTACGCCAAGGAGCTAGGTGCTTTACGGACTCTAGCACTGTAGCAGACCTAATTCTTTTGTAAAATTTCAATAATACATGAAACCATTCAGATTCTGAGAGATAGCTCCATGTTTCCCACTTAATAAGTGATGCAACTGGATTCAAACCTAGGTCTGACTAAAAAGCCCATACTCTTCTATTACTTCATGCTGAATCCACACCAAGTAGCAGAGATACCTGTCTTCATTTGGTCACAGTAAAGAGGCAATGTCTACTGGTACAAATGGAACTGTTCGGAAATCTTTTTGATGTTAAGGATGATGGTATAACCTCTGCTACAGTAACAAGCCAACATGGGCACCCAGGCCTTTCCAGGCTTCCAGTAGACATTCAGGGGCTCAAGTTGGAGAGTTCCTAAGGGCACTGCTATATAAACGAGCAGGTCTCACTTAGTGCCTCCTACGTGTGCCAGGAATTACGCTATTTTTTAATATGAGTTCTCAATTTTCCCAACCACATGAGATAGTTGCTGTTAGTAGTAGTAGTACTATTACCATGACTGAGGCCTAGAGAAATCAGGCAATGTTAAACAGACCTATTAATGGCCCAGCTGAGACTCAATCCCAGACTGCCTAACTCCAGTATCTGTGAGCTTACTCAATATGCTACAAAGACAAGTTTCCACCAAGCTATTATAGTATATAATTATTATATATGAAATTATGTTTATATTTGTCAAAAAAATCAAGATTGTAAAGTTCTTAATAATTCCTCAAAAAGTTATCTTTCAGGGTGCCTGGGTGCCTCAGTTGGTTAAGCAACTGCCTTTGGCTCAGGTCATGATCCCAGGGTCCTGGGATTGAGCCCCGCATTGGGCTCCTTGCTTAGCAGGGAGTCTGCCTCTCCCTCTCCCTCTGCTGCTCCCCCTGCTTGTGCTCTATCTTTCTCTCTCTGTCAAATAAATAAATAAAATCTTTAAAAAAAAAGTTACCTTTCAGTTTGAGATTTACCCAAATATATTGAACTATACTCAAAGTTACATAGTGTTTAAGCAAGAAGGAACACTTAAGGAAGCTATTATCCTTATAAGAGGAGGAAGAAATATCCAGAAGTGCTTAGAGGCTATTTCTACAGTTTGAGAAGGCACAAAATAATCTACTGGCTTACCGGATCTTTAATGGGCCAATCAGGAAACCGGAGTGTATCACAAAGTTGTTTGAGGTAATAAATATTACAAAATAGTTCATTTTCTAGTTGTGGATAGTTGATTACTGGGATGGGACAATACTGATAAAGTGCTCTTGTGTTACTCTGAAGACGTGGTGTGAAATCAGCAAGATGGGCAGCAATCTTCTCTATCATGAGGCGCCTACAATTACAAAAATCTCCAAGAATTATGAAGGGATTATTTCAGTTAAAAAAAAAAAAAAGGTTTTAAGACAGGTAGTCACACAAGATAATTACATGGATCTTCTTTAGAGTAATTCAACTATTGGCCTAAAATTGAGTGTTTATGTTACTGAGGGCATTCTAAAGTTAATTGTGTAAAAATCCTCAATAGACATAAACTTATTTGTAGTACTTATCTATAAAGACAACTACAGAACAAAAGGCTGATATTCCCAGTCCTTTCAAAAATCAGTCATTAGAAGGTCAAATGGTATGGCATCTGCATACCTCATGCAATGCATGAGGGCATAAACAGGGTACTAGGTTTCCTAGTACCCCCAAAGAAGCCCACTACATGATAATTTATTTAACAATCTGGGGTCTGGCCCTCAGTTCAGCAAAAACTTGATTTGACTAGTATACAGACGGCTATATCTTTTAGATAGGGACTCATATTAACCAATCAGAGGAGAAAAATATTAGATAGAAAAATTGTGTTGTAAGCCCTTTCATATTCCTATACATTTGTTCCAGTGAAAAACATGACTGTCATACAGAATATATTCAAGTTGGTGGCTAGCACATGCCAAGTCTACAGGTCAACCTAAGGAGACAAGGCAAATGATAACCAGCAAATGGCATTGTGAGTGTGAACTCAGCTAAGGGAGTGAATAACTGGCTAGGAAGATCAACTGCCATCCAGCTAAGAGGACTGAGGGGTTCACCACAGAAATGGTGGTCTTGACATTAGATCTATGAAGTGTGCACTCTTTTCCAGAGCCTGTCTGGATGCTGACATCTGCTTCTGTGGCTCTAGTTTTTCTTGTTTTCACAGGCTTTTCCTCTTAAAGGACATTCTTTAGGAATGCTAACTTCCACATTAAGGTCAAAATGTGCTGACTAGGGGGTCTCATTCTAAAATGATTTGGGGTATCTCTGGTGTGATCCATTCTATGTGGTCACAGTTTTTAATTAGTGGAGTACAGTTCTATTTCCAAATACCAAGGAAGTGTGTTTTGATTTTATCTCTATATATTCCTTGTATATACTGCCTAAAATTCTACCAGCTCTATAGATTGATTTAAGAATCATCAGTGGTTAACAGGCTCTACCCTTACATTAAGCTCTATTAAGGAAACAGTAACTTTGTCAAATCATGTAAGAACAGAAAAAAGCTTACGGCCCTGTCAAACTCGTCACCTGATTTGGCACCAATGACTGTAGCTTAGATCATGTAACTATGTGAAAGCAGTTCTTTTAACAGAAGTCAAACCAGATGGCAAGATGCACAGATTCTGAGTATAAAATGCAAACGATCAATGGACTATTTACCTCATTTCACTGCTCCAGATTGCTTCTGGAGTATCAAATTCTCCTAGAAAAATCTCAGAAAACTTTTCAGGCTCATAATTTTCTAAGTAACAAACCATTGCTTCTGGAAGGATGTGCCCAAGTATACTTCTCTGAAAAATATCTTGTCCTTTTGTCTTTAAAACAAAACAAGACACAGAAACACTAAAGTTATCTTTCAATTTTCTAATAAATGAATTAGGATTAGAGAACAGTTTAAGAAAACAACTGGAACAAATTGCTTTTATGCTTTGGAAATTTAGATGGAAACATGGCAAAATGTGACGTGGAAGATGTCTGGTATTAACTGGCTTTGGCATGAGCTCCTAAGATAGAATTAACACTCGCTGGGCCTCCAGCAGACTGAGGCTCCTCAGGTGTCAGGTGCTCCCGACATTATTTAGGACAACTGGCTTTGAACCATGTGTAATAGGAAAGGACAACACAAGGAGAGATTCCGTAATGATTTACATCAATTATTGTGTTATGTTGTCGGTTGCAATTTTCACCTGTACCTGCTTCTGTTTTCAAAAACAAGTAAGTCCAGAAAATCAACATCTTAAAAAGCCTGTCCTCATGAAGTGTGGCTATTTAGTTGGAGAATATCTATAAAGTAATTATAATGAACTATTTTAAGGACTTCATATTCTCTGGCTGGCCAAATGGAATGAGGATAATGACCATACTTTATCATACTAAATTTTAAAACTCATTTCTTTACCTGATAGAAATAAAATCCTAAGGACTATAAATACTTTTCATTTTTCTTTCTAGGCAAATTGAGAATGTTTTATTTCTCTAGGATCTGACAAAGAAACAGAAGAAAAAACCCAGACATGGTTTTACTACCTAGTGCCAAGACAAATTAGATGATGAATACTTCCAGGCTTTTCGCTAATAAAAGGCATAAATTCACTATCCATTAAATTTTGGGATGAAGAAATGCTTGCTCTGTTCTTATAGAATACTATTATTTGGTAATTCCTGCATCCAGGGTTCTGTTACAAACACAGTTTTGCCCTAATTAACCAAAATATTGTTAGGTGAAATGACATTATCATTTCTCATGTTATAAAAATTTGAAAGAAAGATTACATATGCATAACTGTGCAAAAAAAGGGAAAAAAGAATGCTAGAAAATGTCTAATGCTATGCTACGGAGGTAGCATTAGAAGTAATTTTTTAAAAACTTTTTTTATATTCTCATTTTCTATTTGTATAAAACCGTAGAAATTACGCTGCCATAGGCATCACTTTAATATCATTAGATTATTTTCCAGGGCTTCACTGGCTTGTCTAAGAAAACATGCAGTTTGATCTAGTGTCCACTGTCAAGGTGGCATAAACATTCCTTGATTAGTCTCAACAGTGGTCTGGTTTTGGTTTATTCTTCTGCTCTCAATAAAATCTGAAAAATCAATGTTCCATGAAAATCCTAACAAAATTGGAAACATCTTTCAGTTATGTTTTGACAATAAATACTTCTGTAAAATGTAGGTATAAGGTTTCAGGTTGTCAAAGCTATCTGGATGAGTCTTATCTTTTTTGGATTCCTATTTTTCTTCCCCAGTAAAATGGAAAGACACTTGAGAGCACCTAAAAAATTAAGTAGCTTCAAAAAAGAAACTTAGCACTTCTGCCACGTTGTGATCTGAACAAAAAGAAGGCTGAAGTCTTAACTGAATTTTAGCTGATTATATGAGATTCAGGTATATACTCAAATATTTATGAAAATTATTAAATTTTACAAAAAGGAACAAGTTATATTCACAGCAGTGTCAAGTTATAATTCACATCTGAAATTTCAATTCTAAATCCAATGGGCAACATTTATTTTCATTAAAAAATATTAGCTTAAGACTTTCTATGTACAAGGTACCACAAGGAATGTGAAAAATGAGTAAAACAGTACCTGCCCTCAAGTGCTTACAATCTAGTAAACATACACAGCTCAGGAAACTTAAGTGCCAAGACAGCTTATCCAGTGTTAAGTTATACATTCAGAGGATTAATCTGGCTTACCTCCTCTGACTTGAAAGCCTGTTTGGTATGCGTGTACTTCAAAAATCTAGGGGAAAAAATGACTTGTCAGACATAGGAAAGGATTTAAATTTAGTAACCTTAGGTTTCTAAAGATCAGATTTTTTTATAGATAAATAAAAGCCACAAAAGGCAACTTGTAAATACATATTCCCAAACTGTTTTATTTCTAATTAAGGCAAGAAATTAAATGAATTAGGAAGATTTTTAAATTATGGTCATATTAATAATATGAAAAAATACCCAATTTGAAGAAAAAGCAAAATGTAAAACTGTATGTGCAATATGAGTATACTTAAATACATATATTTGAATTGTATTATAAAAGATGGTGACAAAATCTTCAATTAGATGTGGTAAAGTGGTGTGATTCTGAGTTATTTTTTACCCATTCTAATTTCCAAATTTTCAGACATATAAACAGCTTTTATAATGAAAAACTTAACAAAAGCAATGATATACTCAAAAAAATAATCAATTAAAAAAATATTTATCCCTGTACATTTCAAATTATAGCTTTAAGATTACCATTAAAGTTCTTACCGAGCAACAGGAAGCACATTGGAACCTGTATACATCATGATAAAGAAAAATACTCCACTAAGATAAAGACGAGGTAACTGTGGGTTATCTTGCATGATATGGCATAACAAAATCGCAACCTTCTCAACAAGGATAGGGTCAAAGGTCAGCAGTAGCTAAAAAAATAAAATGTTTTTGTTACTGGATTATAAAAAATAACTTGTAATAACATCATTTACCTTAAGTTTATGTATTTCATGTGCTGAAGTTATAGTTTCTTATAAGTTATAAAATAAAAATTTGTGGGATTTAGTAAGCTTGTCTACCAGACGCAACAGATACAAAAATTAGTTCATTTGAAAGATTTGAAAATTAGTTCAAAATGAACTTAATGCAGAGATAGTAAAACACTGAGAATTGATCAAAACTTATTCAGAAAAGGCCCAAAGATGCCTGAAGCTATGCTGTCATGGTTATAGGTAAAACTGTTTCTTATGCAGGAATCTTCCTGAGTGGACTTCTTTGTTAATGACAAAATAAAAAAGAAAAATAGCTATGCTCTGGGTTAGTTTCAGAACATGAAGCATTCCCTGAAGACTACTTGAGAACTCAAGGAGCAGAGCAGAGAACTATCAGTGGACACTAACAGCACTAAAAAACAGATGTACAAGTGCAAGTAGAGGGCAAACGGGAAACTGAATACCAGCAGTACTTCTGCTACTGCCAGAAAGTACCAAGAGACGGGGGTCTCTGGAAATTTGAGCTAGGGGTACTGGAGGGAGCACGTGGGACTACCATAATGAATCCGGGCTTTAAAAAATCATACAGAGTTGCTATGACTAAACACTTGATAAAGATATTAATAAGTTTTATCTTAATATAAGTGGCATTTTTATTTTCTATAAACACTTCCCAAGAATCCCCAATGTTGGGTCAAATGGTACCAGTAAAAAAAACCGCACTAACGAGTAAATACTAGCTCACATTAGGAGGTCAAAGTTGTAGACTCAGTTACAAGACTGAGTTGCTATATGTCTTTACGTAAATAATTTGGATTTCTCTGTGTTTTGGTGTCTTACCGGTTCAACGAGTTGTTTAGATTGAGTGTTTAGTACTATGACATATTTTAAAGGAAAAGTTGAAAAAAAAGAAAGAAAAATTGAGATACAGTAGCACAGGATTTTCCCTAGTTTAACAGCAGTTGTAGTTCAAGACTTGATATCACTTGGGGCGCCTGGGTGGCTCAGTTGTTAAGCGTCTGCCTTCGGCTCAGGTCATGGTCCCAGGGTCCTGGGATCGAGCCCCACATAAGGCTCCCTGATCGGCAGGAAGCCTGCTTCTCCCTCTCCCACTCCCCCTGCTTGTGTTCCCTCTCTTGCTGTCTCTCTCTCTCTCTGTGTCAAATAAATAAAGAATCTTAAAAAAAAAAAAAAAGACTTGATATCACTTTAACAAAAATATGGGAATTAGCAGGCAAAAATTCAGATTATTTGAAATTATGACTATACCAGAAAACCTAAGACATTCACTCACTCTTAGACACACTCTTTTTTTTTTTTAAAGATTTTATTTATTTATTTGAGAGAGAGAATGAGATAGAGAGAGCAACTGAGCAGGGAGCCCGATACGGGACTCGATCCCGGGACTCCAGGATCATGACCTGAGACAAAGGCAGTCACTTAACCAACTGAGCCACCCAGGAGCCCCTTAGACACACTCTAAAAATTCTGAAGATGTTATCAAAAGGTCAAGCCAGAGATTGCTCTTAAAGTCAAATGAAGTACAGAAATCTGTACCAACCAATGTAAACACTATGTTCCTGAACACTACTATAGCTGCCTGTGTTTAGCAAGATTACAATCTCCAAGAATGTGTGAAATTAAGGAAAAACAAAAAGAGCTTCTAAAAAAATACTTTTTGAACTTAGTATAAAAGATACAGGTGGTATATACTATTAAGAACAGATAGGCTGGGCGCCTGGGTGGCTCAGTTGGTTAAGCGTCTGCCTTTGACTCAGGTCATGATCCCAGGGTCCTGGGATCGTGTACCCCCTTACTCAGCAGGAAGCCTTCTTCTCCCCTCTGCCTGCAGCTCTCCCTCTTGTGCTCTCTCTCTGACAAATAAATAAGATCTTTAAAAAATTAAAAAAAACTTTTTAAAAACGGACTCTTCCCCTCCGAAGTGTTGTGTTATACCAACCACATCTCTCAAAAGTTTTTTTAGTCATGCTTTCCTGGCCTGAAATTCAACAGTGTTTGCATTTATCTCTTTCTTTCAATTCCCTAAGTCTTGGAAAAATACTTGGGAGAGGTAGATTTACAGGCCTTTACCTACATGTCCAGAATAGAAATAAATCCCTCTCCTCGTGCCACCTCACATACGTAGCCATACATAATCCTCTGGGCTGGAGTAGGTGTTAGGTTACAAGAAACAATAATTGCAGTGCTCTTTCATTTAAGTAGTGAAACAGAAAGGTCCACAACAGAAAAGCATGCAGATTTTGAAATGCTGACATGCTTAAATAACAGAAGTTGGGGGCGGAAGGGGGGGGGGGGAGTTGATAGGGTACTGTCACTGTCGTATTTCAGAGGACTTTCTCATTATCAGTGACTTACACAGGCACTTGCACACCTATGAATGTAAAAATATACAAACTAAGTAATTCTCCTCTCCCTTTTCACATCAATGTACAACTGATGTGTACAAATAGCACAGGTTACTGCCATACACTTGAAAGTCACATCATGCGTGGTTAATATAAAAAACGGGATTTAGGGGCACCTGAGTGGCTCAGTCAGTTAAGCGTCTGCCTTCGGCTCAGGTCATGACCCCAGGGTCCTGGGATTGAGCCCCACATCGGGCTCCCTGCTCAGCGGGAGTTTGCTTCTTCCTCTGCCTGCCACTCCTCCTGATCTCTCTCTCTCTCTCTGTCAAATAAAATCTTTTTAAAAAATTTTTTTAAAAAGTAAGTGAATTCCTGGGGCGCCTGGGTGGCTCAGTCGTTAAGCGTCTACCTTCAGCTCAGGTCATGATCCCAGGGTCCTGGGATCGAGTCCCGCATCGGGCTCCCTGCTCAGCGGGGAGCCTGCTTCTCCCTCTCCCCCTGCTTATGCTCTCTCTCAAATAAATAAAATTTTTTAAGATAAATAAATGACGAGACTTAACAACAGGATATTTAATAGGAGGGAAACACTGACCTGAAATCTCTGGGACCTGACTTATTTGGATTTAATGCTAATCTGGATAGCCTAATTCCAAAAAAGTGGAATAATGAGGGGAAAAACAAAGAAAAAATACTTCAGTATAACCTACATTAATTCCAACTCAATGTGTTGGGTCAGTTGCTATCCATGAAAACACTGAACTGAAAAGAGTCAAACTCTGAGCAAGCTGGCAAGACTGCTGTGATATTTCTTGGAATATAGCCAACCACATGTCCACTTCTGTGGCCCACTGGTATGCTTCTCAGGAGTTCTAACTTCAACAGTGTGATTTGAAAAATGCATAATAAAGAAAACCTGCTGAGAGTAATTCTGGAGTCTGGAGGCTTCCTATGTTTAGGTTCTTGGATATACAATCTTCCATAGTATATTCAGAATATCAACTCAATGAGGAATAAGTGAAATATATGTAAATCAGGGTTCAGGCTTTCTGGAAATGGAATACACTACAATAAAACAAAGAGTAGGGCTCATGCCAAAACTGAGTAAGGGAGAATGATTCTTAAAATACTGTCCCTAATTTGGTAACATTAAGATAACTCACCTGAATAATATGGGGAAGACAAGCGCTATCTGACAGCAGTCTTTTCACTCTCGGTAAAGGCCGAATGATGGCATTATCTTGATCCCTAGAAAGTATTTTCTAAGGTCAACATTTAATATATTTATTAAAATTTGTATGTGCAGAGGATATGACATTCTACTAGGCATGAAGCATGTTACCTTACTTTTTTGTTAATGAAGACTAAGCTCTCATACAGCTGGGAACATGATTAGGTATTTTGGTTTAAATCTATTTGGCTGCTTAATATGACTTCATTTCCTTCCATAAGATTTCCTTGAAAAACAGTACCCTAGAAGAGCCAAAGACTCTTATTTATTATTTAATTGATTAAACTTGGTGTTGTCCAACACACTGTCAGAGGTTATTTCCCCCCAAAGGGCATATCTAACTTTGTCACATAATTTTAAACCTTAACTATTTGCAGTATTTTCCACGTATAGCTTTAATTTTAATGCTACATTCCTTCGAAATGCTAATTGTATGCTTTTAAGACTGATCTGAAATTTAAAGAGAATTGGAACCATGAAAGCCTCAAGTGTTATAAAACTGATAGTTTCTCAGTAACTTCCATCACAAAATGTCTCTAGTAGAGTAATAAAATGATACATAATATGCAAATATTTTATAAATATCAAAAGTTCCATGCAACAGTTACAATTATCACTCTAGAACACAGTCTCACCTTCACTTGTCAAGTGGGACAAGATGTGGGGCGAGATCCAGGCTTAGACTCAAGTTCTATACCAGGAGTGGCTAACCTGACCGATAAGGAGCCGGTGGCACTCACCACTGTCTACAGGCTGCAGTATGTTTATTTCAAATGTTCATACCTGATTCACAGCAATGTGACAATTGTTACTGTTGCTAGAGTGCAGTTAGTAAGCCTCAATTTTGTAACATTATTTGAAGTTTCCTAAAGTCACTTTTTAGCTACTTTTTCAATATATTTTGCAAATTCTTTCTTCATGTTTCAAAAGCTCCAAAACTCAAAGCAGCAGTCCCTCAAGGTCACAAATGGAATATCTTTGCTCTAAAGCATCAGGGTAATCCCATGTTGTTACTGAGGAAGCTCCCATGCAAATGGAGAGAACAAGATTATTTTAGAGTCCCTATTAACCATAGAAATGTTCAATTAACTTTTACCTGCTTGGGAAATATCCACACATTGTGATCAACATGTTCAATATAAGGGTAGCAAGGTCAGTTTCATTTAGAACAGCCTGTCCACTGGCTAACAGACACCACTTAAGCTGAGGTATTGCCTGAAGTGGTCGCCATCCATCCATGCCTTGAGCCCAGCATCTGGTTTTTGCATTCAACATTCCTTTGGTCCACAATTCTTGCATCTAAATCAATGGAAGGCACCGTTATTACAAACACAAACAAAGCAAAATGAGGTTTGCTAAGGTTTTCTGTCTTGTGGCAAATACATGAACTATGGTAATAAACATCCAAGTTCACTATCAAAAAACAATAACACACTTTTGTTGACAAGTCTTCAAGAACCTGAAATAGGTTACTAAGAAAACAACCATTTAGTTGGCCAACCTGCAGAGCATAAAGAACATTGGGAAGAATGAAAACAGCAGGCAGAGTGTAAAATGACCAAAATATATACAAGCAGAAGACTTGGTCTTCAATAAAACTATCTTTGGCTAAATTTCAACTGAGCCTGAGAGGGCAAGATCAAGTATCAGCAGATGTTAAGATGGAAATTGCCCTTGGATTGCACAGGCAATTTTCAAAGAATTTCAGACTGCATATTAAAAAATTTACCTATTCATTCCATATAGAAGTGTTATAGTCTGAAAAGCCTTAATATCTATAATATTATAATAGCTTACAATTAATTATTAAGGTAGCAATTGTTATTATTTAAAATTCATTAAAAATCTAAGTGCTACCTCTGTAACAACAGCTTATAAACAACAAGGTTTGAAGACATGACTGTATGTCTGTTTCTGTGCGTGTGGTTCTTTATAACTGCAAGCCATCTAATCCTTCATGGGGAAGTTGATGGCTGAGCCCTTGGAGCTGATGACAGTACTTCAAATCATAGTTTGAAAATACTCAACCTCTCTCTCTCTTTGTGCTAAGCAGGAGGGTGTAAGAAGGACAAAGACCATCACAAAAAGTTTCTCTAAGACACTAACCTCATGAAATCCATATGGGCCACTCCTTTCTTTGTCTGCATTGCCAAAGTACCATTCCTTTTCACTCTCTCTTTTCATATCTGGAGAGGCTTCGATTACATTGCTCTGAGTTTTAAAAAGATGTAGTTATTTTTCAAGGCAGAAATCTAAGGGGGCAGATACCATAAATAGTAACACGGTACTAACTTTCTGGGTTTACACCCCTTTGGAAAATCACCTAAATTTCAGGTGACCTTATTTTAAGAGTAAAGGATCAGATGTCTAACTGAGTAGTCCAAAAAAGCTATTTCCTTACTAATATGCATTTGAAATAAATGGTTTCCTAAATTCACTTGGCAATCTAAGCTAAATTCAAAGACATTTACATTCCCTATGGACATTAAATAAATTCTCATGCCAGTAAAATTTTAGTAGCAAAGAATATTATAAATACCTATATAAAGAAATACAACATTAACCTTAAACCACAATGCTGAAAATACTAAAGTTCTTTTGAGGGAAAAAACTCACTCCAACTAAAAGTTCAATAAGTATCTGAGATCAAAGAGTTAAAATACTAAAAGGTTTTTAATGCATTTAAACACTTTCAATCTACTACCCTCACTACAGATAATTCTTATAATTTTATATATCAATGTTTATGAGAACCAAAGATAAAATTTTTATTTAGTTAGTATATTTTATTAAAACAAGGTTTTTAACTACCCTCATAACTACCAGCTTATGGTTAGATTCATACAGACAGACATAGCAAAGTGGTTAAGAGCTTAGACATCTGGGTTCTAACTGGCTCTGTTCCTTAATGGGTGGCCTTGGGTAAAACACTTGGCTTCTCTGTCCCACAGTTTTTTCATCTGTAAAATGGGACAACCACTGGGGAATTTAAAGAGTGAATATATCACATATACCAGAACAGTACCTGATATACTGTCATGCTACACAAGCATTACAATTACTATTATTCATACCTGACAATAGAAAAGGCCATATTCTAAATATTCAAATAGCACTTTTGTACACAATTAAGCCAGAAACTAACATGGAACATCTCCTTGAACTAGGAGATTAAACAAAAACAAAACACAACACCAAAAAAATCACCAGTGAGCTAGGTATAGATCTCTTCTACAAGTTAGGTATCAGAAGAGGCCTTTCAGTAGAGACTTGCAGTTCTATCCTCTTACTGGCTGGTTTCAATAAGGCCTCCAGATTCCTAAAGGCAAAGTATATTCTCAGTGGCTGTCAATGCCATAAGTTCTAATTACATAACTGACAAATTCAGTTTAAATCTGAAAGGTCACATTGCCTCAAAATAAGCCACATTAGAGATACAGTTACTTTAAAAGACAAAAGAGACACTTGAAAAATAAAATTGGATCAACACTGTCCATTTGAGATTGTTCTTATGGTTATTTTAACTTTTACTGGCCATATTCAGGACCACATATATTGACAGGTTTGCATGTAAATTTTTACGATTCTTTTGATCCGAAATTGTCCTCAAAGGCGGTTAAATTTGTGAAATCTAGGTAAGCACACATACTTGTAGTGGTACTGTAGCTCGGCTCACGTGAAGATGTGCAAGGGTAAGCAAGTCCACAAGGATTCTAATTCCATTTGAATCCATGAGATCCTTAACATTTCTCTGGAAGGCAAAAACACTTTTACCTAATTGAAAATTTTTCCTTCCAATAGGTACTATTACCTAAAAGACTCAAAGAAGAAAACATTTAGAATCTCTTTGGAAAAACTGACATACAACTGGTATTACTTAGTGTTTTCAGGATTTTGTGTTCAAGGAACATGACTTTATATAAATGTGAAAAGGGCAAAGCAAAGAGATCACATAAAGAATTTTTACTTAAATATATTCTGAGCAAAACAAAACAAAAATAAACAAAGCCTGGCAGGAGTAACACACACGATAAATTCTCTGGTTCGCATTTTCCTAGGTTTTTGGGTTAATAACCAGATTATTCTATAAACAGAAATAAAATCTGGTATATTGAAAAATCTTGGGGCGACTGGGTGGCTCAGTTGTTAAGCATGTGCCTTCGGCTCAGGTCATGATCCCAGGGTCCTGGGATCGAGTCTCACATCTGGCTCCCCGCTCGGCAGGAAGCCTGCTTCTCCCTCTCCCACTCCCCCTGCTCATGTTCCCTCTCTCATTGTCTCTCTCTCTGTCAAATAAATAAATAAAATCTTTAAAAAAAGAAAAATCTTTTAATGTTCCAGTTCTTGTAAACTTAAGATAAAAACTGGCAATTTCTTAGAAGTTAGAAAGAGATTATAATTTAAATTTTCATAAGATTAATTATACTTCATTTTAAAATATGTGCACTATTTTCTAAAAGTGAGAAAAAAACTAAGCAAGTTAGAATATCATAAATTTAAGAAATAAAAGACCTGCTTAGATTTCCCTGCAACATCATATAATTGTGAATAATTGCTATATTTACAACTATGAATTCTTCTTAGAAACCAGTATGAACCTATTAAAATGCCTTTAAAAAAAAAAAAAGATTTATTTACTTTAGGGGTGCCTGGGTGGCTCAGTCCGTTAAGTGCCTTCGGCCCAGGTCATGATCTCAAGATCCTGGGATCCAGCCCCATGTCAGGCTCTGCGCTCAGCAGGGAATCTACTTGTCCCTCTCCCTTTGCCCTCCCCCCACCGCTTGAACTCTCTCTCTCAAATAAATCTTAAAAAAAAAAAGAGAAATGAATTTTTCCTTAAAAAAATTTTTTTTTATTTGAGAGAGAGAGAGAGGACAAGTGAGAGGGGCAGAGGAGAGGGAGAAAGAATCCCAAGTAGACTCCATGCTGAGTGCAGAGCCCGACGCAGGGCTCATTCTCACCACCCTAAGATCAAGACTTGACCTGAAAGTAAGAGTCAGATGTTTAGGGGCACCTGGGTGGCTCAGTTGTTAAGCGTCTGCTTTCGGCTCAGGTCATGATCCCAGTGTCCTGGGATCGAGCCCTACATCAGGCTCCCTGCTCAGCGGGGAGCCTGCTTCTCCTTCTCCAGCTCCCCCATGCTGTGTTCCCTCTCTTGCTATCTCTATCAAATAAATAAATAAAATCTTTGGGAAAAAAAAAAGTCAGACACCTAACCAATTGAGCTACCCAAGAGCCCCAATCCTATTAAAATGTCTTTTTTTTTTTTTTAAAGATTTCATTTATTTATTTGACAGAGAGAGACAGCAAGAGAGGGAACACAAGCAGGGGGAGTGGGAGAGGGAGAAGCAGGCTTCCCCCTAAGCAGGGAGCCCGATGAAGGGGCTCCATCCCAGGACCCCGGGATCATGACCTGAGCTGACGGCAGACGCTTAACGACTGAGCCACCCAGGCACCCCCCTATTAAAATGTCTTAAAAAAGAAAGTGTGAAGAGCTAAAGTGACTCTCCAGTTTGTCTTCAAATTACTTTATCATCAAAATGTACATTGAATAAATTACAAACCTTCCATTTTATGTCATTTATTTTACTTCCAGTCCAATCCTAAAGAGTCCCTAAAGAAAAATCAGCTATTGATTTCATCCCTCATTATTCTTCATTCAGAATTTTATTATCATTAATTTATTCAGTATCTGTAACAATAGGACAGAATGTACAGAGTATGTGGCAAAAAATTTTCATTCCAGAAGTTGATAGCACACAGAGATTTCTGAACTAAAAGGAGCAGAAAAGAATCATGTCCAGATAATTAGCTCAAACTGTAATATTTTATCTTTTTGTTATATATTCACGTGATTTATCTGCAAATAACTGCATACTTAAGCAAAATACTGTACCTTATTAAGGATCAACTTGTTAAGGAAGAGGATCAACCGGTCTCGTTCAAGTTTATCTGTGCACTATTGAATAAACAAGAATTTAGTCAGAACGAACAGAAACACAGATTAAGTTATTATCATCAATGGACAAAATCAGCAACAGCCAATAAGAAAGTCACCTTTTAAACATCAAGAACGTGAGAGAAGACTATTAATTATTGTTTAATTCCTCAATGTCTTGCATTCTGTGAAATTTTATATAACTTGTCTAATTTCCCTAGAAAGGCATATATTTTGAAAGTCAAAAACAAATTACTTTAACATATAATTTATATATATACAAATATATACTTTAATATATAAATATATATAAAAATTCAAACAAATGAATTACCCCAAATGACACTTCTCAAGTAAATATTCTAAAGAATGATTAATGATGTTTCATATAAATCACATCATGATAACAGAAACAAGAAGGAAAATATGTATCTGTCTAAAAAATACAAAGGCTATGCTGCAAGTACTCAGGTTTACTGGAATAACAGTGAATTAGAAAAATACACTATTGTGTATCATTAATAATGTAACAGCAAACAATAAGATTTTCATCTGGTTATGTTATTTCCTAGGTATGTTTTATGACCTTATCCAGAATCAGTTTTCTAACCTACAAAGTATGGTTGACAGTAAAGGTAATTATAACAAGCATTGATGGCCATTTAAAAATTGGTGAAATGGTTCTAAGGCAGTTCACTGAAATTCAAATTGTTAAATGTAAGAGGAATATAAGCACAAAAGAACAAAGTATATATACTGCAACAAGTAGGTTACACTCGAATTTGAGCTGCAGGATGGATGAATAGGTCACTATGTTCTTTCCCCCAGCCAAGGTCAAGTGTTAAAGGACAAACTTTCTAAAATGTGCTAACTCAAGGTTCCCTTTTTTGGCTATCATGGTAGTTCTAAAAACTTTTTAAGTGTGTAGTTCTTCACACTTTGAAATTCAGCATGCTAGCAGGCACCTGAGTGGCTTAGTCGGTTAAGCGTCTGCCTTTGGCTCAGGTCATGATCCCAGGGTGCTGGGATCGAGTCCCACATCAGCTCCTTGCTCAGCGGGGAGTCTGCTTCTCCCTCTCCCTCTGCCCCTCCCCCCCCACTCATCATGCTCTTTCTCTATTTCTCTCTCTCTCAAATAAATAAAATCTTAAAAAAAAAATTTAGTATGCTAGCATAATTTAAAATTTTTCCAAAGTGGAAAACCAAATGTACACACAAATCTAATAGTCACTATTTCTTTTACACACCTGTCCAGCTCATCCATACTTAAATTAAAGACTGGCAAATAAGTCGCTAAAGTTGTTCAAAAGCAGCAACTGAAAAAAATAAACTGACATGGACAAATACTAACCCATTAGTCATTTTCCTATTCACCTAACTTATATTTAATTAAGTATAATGTAAACTGCACAAAACTCATGCAGAAAGTTATGGTAACAATGTAATCAAACAGAATTTATATTCAGTTTTGAAAATTTAATAAGTACCCCAAATGCACTATGAAACAGCAGTTTCCTTAAATGATATTCTTACCCTCTCTAACATTCCAATGATATATCTTGTATCTGTAAAAGGTCCTATTTCTTCATGACATCTGCCATAAACAATAGCAAGGGCTTGTAAACATAAACACTTCATGTTTACTTTTGGGGTGAGCAGGAAACGATGATAGAGCTCGTTGAAAAATTCATACCTAGATTTTTTTTAAAAAAGTTCACAATGGAATTAGCCATGGAACTAATAGTGAAAACAAATATAACAAGATATATGAAGAGTAGCTTACGATCTCTTAATTGATCCACTTTCTTCATTCTCATCTTCCTCCAACAGTAATCTCAGGTAATAGTCTCCTATTTTGATTTCCTCTGCCAGGCACTCATATTTAACCTTTATTAATAAATGCACATTAGAGTATTTTAATTTACAAGAAGGTTTTGGCAGTTTCCACATAATCACTTCTTAGTGATTATGATCTGTTCAGAGCTTTTTTCTTTTCTTGTAAGACCACCTTTAGCAGAAAAAAATTCATCATTTCTTAAAATATCTGGTAACTATTATTAATATAACTTACTATTTTAGTTAAATATTAAAGAGCTGGAATTATATACCAAATTTATGACTGTAAAACTTGTTGATAAAAACTTTCGCAGGACTGTATGGTACTAATGAGGTTGAAGGGAAGGAAGACTCAAACACTGTTAAGAGATAATCTGTTTCCCTCCCTTCTCAGTTTGTCACAACCAACTACGGAGTAAATGATCCTGCACCATACACGGTTTGTGCAATTCACACAAGTTACCTCAGGTTTTTCTTCATCTCCCAACACATCAACTACACTTTATGGTGTATTTTTATTTATTCATTCTCTGCATGTCAAATTACCCCAGATTACAAAGGAGGCGATACATGAAGGAGCAGCCCATGATGATCAGGAGCTATGGCAGCAGCATGACCTTTGGACTCAGGCTGCTTGTCTAAAGTAAAGATTGGCAAGCAATTGTAAAAAGGAATTCTACTGACCAGATTATTAAAATTCTTTTTCCAAAGCCTAAAATAATTTCTAAAAATATAAACTATATAAAATCAAATATATATGAATATCCATTTCACTTTCTTTCTATAAATTCTGAGCATTCAACTTCTATTTACTAAGCATATACTGTGTGTGCCATGCACTATTCTAGTCGTCAAGGATATAGCAATAAACAAACATAAAAATTACTGTCCTTACAGGAGTAGTAGATAAAAAAGTAAAATATACATGATAATTGGGTGACAGTAAGTGCTATGGAGTGAAATAAAGCAGGGAAAAGGGAGGGGGGAGGGAGGGAGAGAGTAGGGGGTTGTATGTATATACAAAGAGGGCTGCGTTTTTAAAGATTTATTCATTTTTAGAGAGAGAGTGAGTGAGTAAAGGGGTGGGAGGAGGAGCAGAGGGAGAGGGAGAGAGAGAATCTCAAGCAGGCTCCCTGCTGAGCATGGAGCCTGACACAGGACTCGATCTCACAACCCTGAGATCATGACTTGAGCTGAAACCAGGAGTTGGACACTTAACCAACTGAGCACCCAGGCACCCCTGAGGGCTGCATTTTTAAAGAGTGGCCAGGAAAGGCCTATTCAGATAATGACAGTCAGTTAAAGACCTGAAGGAAAAAACAAGTTATGAGGCTATCCAGGGAAAAAGAATATTCTAGTAAGAAGGAATAGCAAGTAGAGAAAGATCTTGAGTCAAGAACATGAATTTGGTGTTTCCAGGGAACTCAGAGTTGCTGGAGCAAGGTGAAAGGGTGAGTAGTAAAACATGAGACCAAAGAAAGAATGCCTGGGATTAGGGGGTACACAAATCTTGTCTAGTAAGTCATTTGAAGGACCCAGGCTTTTTCAAAGTGAGATCAGAAGTGACAGAAGTACCAGAGGGCTCTGAGCAGACAAGTGACATGATCTACTTTATTTTAGTAAGATCATAATGCTGCTATGTTAACAGATTACAGGGAGGCAAGGGTGGAAGCAGAGATACTGCTACAATCCCACAAAGAGAGGAGGGTTGGGTTATGGAATAATTTTGAAAGTGTACTGAATCGGATTTGCTGACAAATTGGATCTGGGGTATAAGAGAAAAGATATCTTCAAGGGTTTTGACTAGAAAATAAGAAGGAGCCATTATCTAAGATCAGAAAGACTACAAGAGAAGTAGGTTTGGAGGAAGAGCAAGAACACAGTTTTAGAGCTACATTCTAGTTGCTTATTGGATATCCAATTATAAGATAACAGTATGTATGAGGTCTTGGAAAGAAAATCTGAGATAAAAATCTGGAAGCCACCAGCAAATAAAAAACAGTTAAAGCCATAAGACAATGAATATAAATATGAGGTCCAAGAAGTGGTCCTTTGTGCCAGTTTAGCAGTTGGGAAAATAAGAAAAGTGAACAAAGGAGGAGTGCACAATGAAGGAGAAAATCCAGGAGAATACAGACTCCTAAAACCAAAGTAAAGCAAGTTTTTTGAGGAGGAGGGAATGAGAACAATCAAATCATTGTATTTTGCAAATGCAGTTGGATTAAAGATCAAAGCCTACAGGATCATGAGTATGTTCAAATTCACAACTGCTATGAGAGCTTACATTATACACACACACAAACACACACAATTATCTACCACCACGTTTCTTTTTTTTTTTTTTTTAAGATTTTATTTATTTGATGGAGAGAGAGAGACAGCAAGAGAGAGAACACAACAGGGGGGAGTGGGAGAGGGAGAAGCAGGCTTCCCGTGGAACAGGGAGCCCGATGTGGGGCTCGATCCCAGGACCCTGGGATCATGACCTGAGCCGAAGGCAGACGCTTAACGACTGAGCCACCCAGGCGCTCCCATTTTTTTTTTTTTTAAACCAACATGTTTCTTTGGCCACATTCAGAATCAAACTACCACAAAAAAGTCAAACAAGGTACAAGTACAAGGAAAAAAGGCTATATTTCAATTGAGAAAAAAAAGCTAAGGAGGAAAAAAATAAGCAAAGAACAGATCTAGAAAGCAGAAGATCAAATTCATTAAAACTCCTACATTTTCAGGTACAAAAGTTCTCAGGTACAAGCCGAGTTACTTAATGTAATGAATTTTTATTTTTTGTCTCAGACTAATATAAAACTTTTCTAATATTTCCTCCACAAAATTAAGAGGGAAAGGTAAAAATATGTTATATAACCATAAATCTTTGAAAAACACTCCAAAAATAATATATACTTCCAAAAAGAAAAAATTAGTATTACAAAAATTAAACTTTACCTCAAATTCATGGTGGTTCCAGGAGATCACATTAGCACTACCAAGCTCTCTATCAATATTAAATGCTCTCATTTCAGATTCAAGACTATCTCTCAGTTCTTCACGCGTTTTGAAATTCCAAATTAGGTTTGACTTGGCATGATCCTGACCAAACCTATACATATGATCAGAAAATAGTAGGAAGCAATAAACATTAAAAAAAAAATCTATAAATACCCCTTACTACATTTTATAGAGTAAGAAAACAGTGGAATTAACAAACTTCAGCAAGTGTAAATGAAGAAAATAAAATCTCTGTAAAGTATAGTACAATGTAAATGGTAGATTCTTGGTGGTAGGTAATAGGTGTACACTGTAAAATTCTTTGACCTTTTCTGTATGTTTGAAAGTTTCCATAATAAAATGCTAAGGGAAAAAAAATTAACCCAAACCACAAAAACAAATCTGTGTGGATTTTAAAACAAGGAACTGATATTCAATTTCAATATTTATTGCTACTATAAATTTCAGTCAGAAAATAATTACAATCAGGTATCAAATTTCAGGTTGGGGATAAGAATTTCTGAACTTTGCACCCGGGTAGGATGAGCAACATTCTAGATTAGAATGTTACAAACTACCTAAGAAAGAATACAGCTAAACTGCCAAGTTCTTTTTTTTTTTTTTTTTATTTATTTATTTGACAGAGAGAGAGAGAGATAGCGAGAGCAGGAACACAAGCAGGGCGAGTGGGAGAGGGAGAAGCAGGCCTCCCGCCGAGCAAGGAGCCCGATGCGGGACTCGATCCCAGAACCCTGGGATCATGACCTGAGCCGAAGGCAGACGCTTAACGACTGAGCCACCCAGGCGCCCCATGCCAAGTTCTGATTGATATTTGTAAAACATCTTCTTTTTATGCCTAGAATAATTTAACTACTGTAATAAATTTGGACACAGGTCTGAACTGGAGGTGGATGGGCATCATATCCTTTCATTTTCATTCTGTAACACTCCTAAAAAGTCTGATGTCAGAGCTCCAAGAGAGTTCTACGGAAGACAACATAATTGAAGAATTCCTAAGAAAGAAAACCAATATTCTTAAGGCCTTTCTAAATACTATATACTTTAAAAGTACTGTGAGAAGATTCCAAAGCACATATTTTCCTTTATTAGCCAAGGTATAATCAATATGTCAGCTTCCAGAGTAAGTACTGTAAGTTATCCCCCAAAATTTAGAAAATCCCCCAAATGTTTCAAAGTCTTTCTGTATGTATATGTCTGTGTGTGTGTTTGGGGTGGAGGAACAGTGGGCAGGGCCAGTAGGTGGAGAAGAGGTAAACAGATCAGAAAGGCTGGAAACGTGTAATAGGCCAGCTAAGCTAGATACCCATTTCCCACAAGTCTCTTTATATTTTCATCATCTACCTCTTTTAAGTAATCATCTCAAAGCCTTAGCTCCTCAGACTACCAACACTATAAAAGACATTAATATTACGGAAGCATCATTAATCATACCAATCTTAACAGTTACAATTCTTGACCTTGAGAGCATAAAAATACCCGCAGCATAAAGCACTAGTTTAAGCAAGAAAAACCTATCATGATTCTTCCAACGGCAATTCCAAATTTAATCTGTTGGAAAAGAGGCTTTAAGTTTACCTATAATAGAAGAGATCCCAATTTGCTTCTATTTTTATTCTTTGTCTTCTCTTTCGAAGAACTACTGGCTTTTGATTTATATTCTGGAAAAAACAAAAACGAAACTTCATAGTGCTCAATCTGGGGCTACCAAATAGTTTCAGTGAGAAAAATCAACACTTTGTAAGTGATGAGAAACATTTTCTACATCAAATTTTGGCAGAAACAAAGTAATGAAGCAAAATCTATAAAATATGAATATAAAATATATCACAATGTGATATAGTGCTAGCAGATATTTCTACAGTGTTGTTGAAATATTTTCCATGTAGCCTAAAGTTATTGTTTCAACACCAAATTTTGTTACAGTTTACAGTGATGACTGATAAAATTTATAACAATCAAAAACAGTGACTTGTTTTAAAACTTACATGCAGTTAATACACGAGTCATGGGAAAACAATAAATGCAAAAGATTACAGGTTATTAAACTGCTATCAAAGCTATAAGGAGCAAGTATAAATTGAAATAGCTAAAGGACAAGAAATAAGAATCTACATTCAGACACATGTGAGGTGAGACTTGAATTTATGAGACAAAGAATCTCAAAGACAACTCCACATGCCAGGCAGTTGAATGCATTTCACACATGTAGCAGGGACTTAAACTCACCATATTGTTTCTGTCCTGAATTTAAGTTTAAAAAGGAAAACATGAAAAAGTTTTAAATAAAAATGAGAGTAAGCCTATATGTGTTAAGCTGTATCTATTATAAAAATTCCACGAGGAGGATGTCAGCAATATAAATCATCTTCATTTTAAGACAGAAGAAGGTCTTCCTGCTTCTTTAAGTCTATGACTCAAATTTTAGGCAGTCATAAACCCATTTGAGAATTCAAAGAAAGCTATGGCCCCTCTTCCAGAGAAAGACATATACCTAAGGCTTGTAACTAACTGGAGGGGAAGATTTCAAAGATTTCTTGAAGTCCTATACATGGGCTGGCAGTTAGGAATCTCTGCTCCAAGTAAAGCCTGTAGATATGGCAGACATTAAAATTCTTACCCTCAATGTGACAGAACCAAAAAGTAGAAAGTAGTAAAGATAAAAACACAAAAGTCTATAACTTCATTAAAGTGACAAATTATATAAAATAAAGCAGAATTAAGAATAGAAGGACTAAAGGCTAAGTGAGTAATAAATTTTAAAAAGTAAAACTTTTAATATGAAACCTGTTGGTTATATAAGGAAATGTCTCCTACAAATTTTAATTCTGTGCACTCTCATGAAAACTTATGTAAGCACCTTAATGTAAGGTGACTTGAATAAAGCACATAAACAATTCAAAGATTTAGTTTTAATGTAAAGCACTTTCTTCAGTTTTCCCAGCCCTCAGGACAAAAAGCTAGGAGTCTAGAGTAGTGAAAATATAAATGTTATACACAAAAAGCACAATCAGTTCTCTATAAATAGAGTTCAGGGACTCAGAGATTTAGGCTAAAACCCCTGATTAGCTAAACAAATTCCTCAACTAAAATAACAAAAATAAGAAAAATGCAATTCTATACATTAGCCAATGGTTATTATTTATCGAACACAGAGCATTAGCTACAAATGAAACTGACTTAAAAACATTCTGATTATATAAGAAATGCAGTTCCTTTTAAGGCTAGCCAGTTAATCTTGACAATGGTTAGTTTTCGGACTAGCTAAAGCACATGATCATTCCGTATTTGGGTGTTAATATTTCTACAAATAAAACAGTCACAAAGATTATTCACGTTTCCTAAAGAAATTAACATTAAAAATAGTACTATGACAAAAAATAATCCGTTTGCTACCTAAACAGTTTCTTGACCAGCATATCTATTTGGCATCATTATTTGCTCAAAGTTTTAGGTAACACCCACATAAATGAAACCAACATAATAAAACATTACTGATATTTAAAAATATATTATTTTTCCTCTGAATTGTTTTCTTTAAATAACTTATGTTATCCACAGTTACAGCTAAAATAGCTGTGTTCAAACTTATGCTGCATATATGTTATGTACAAAATCAGATGCCAAAAACTTATTTCAGTTAGATAATTATATCCAACAGCTTGAACAACTATTATTTTAGAAATGGGCTTAACTACCTGAAGTCAAGAGCTCGTAATTTTTAATAACTGAAAATCACTCATATCTATAGATTTTCAATTACTCAAATGTTATAGGAATATTATAATGACCAGACACGTATACAGTGCTTCTATTATTACCTTGCCTTTTTTTTAAGAGTGAGAGAGAGGACGAGTTGGCAGGGGGCGGGGAGGGAGAGAGAGAATCTTAAACAGGCTCAACGCTCAGCACAGAGCCTGACGCAGGGCTCGATCTCACAACCCTGAGATCATGACCTGAGCTGAAATCAAGAGTCAGACGCTTAACTGACTATGCCACCCAGATGCCCCTATTATTACCTTGCTTTTGCATCAAAGCAACCCTACAGAATAGAGAAGGGAGGTATTGTTATTCTGATTTTATGGAAGAGGAAAGTAATGCTTTGAAAACCCGTAACTTATGGGTTAATAAATGATAAACTAGGCTCAGATGTAGGTTAAATGGTTCAACGTGCAATATTGTCTTCACTATCCTCAGCATTTAGAAAGCACGTCTAATGATTCTTTATATTGCATATGTCATTCATACAGATTGGCATGAACTCCTTAGGTTCAAGTTCTACAGAACTGAATTGTGGTCTCAATTTCAGATAGACACACAAGACTATAATTGTTCTGTGGCAGCTGATTACTATGTTTAGATGTTCTGGAAATTCATAAGAAAACTGTTCGGTAAGATATTATTTTCTTTGTATAAAGAAATAGTTACCATAAGTAAAGAGATGGTTTAAGGGAAAGAATGTAAGTGGTCAACAAAAATGGTGAGATCAAGTCAACTTTTATAGTTGATTTAACCACTGCACATTCCATCCTAGAGAGAAGAATATGCATTACTGAATTAGGTTCTATTGATCATACGACATGTTGAAGAATGAGACTAAATCTGACCTTGATTTGAGGAGCTAATATTGAAAATTTTAAGTACACAAATTTAATTTAAAAATGTGAATCTTATTACCAAAACACCTGTCTAACTTTGAATAAAAATGCTAAACAAGAAGAGCACCTTTATTTCTATAGCTATAAAATAAAATTCAGAGAAGGAAGGAAAGAAGAAGATACATATGAATAAAAAAATATGAATAAATTAGTATGGAAACTAAAAGTTATAGAAGAAAACTTAAGAGTGGAATTTTGTATTAAATTTCATATAAAATACCTAACTAAAATCCTAATCACTGATTCATAAAACTATGAATTAAGAAAAATTTATATAAAAATATGAATCAGAATTAGGTGACATTTCTTCATATGTTCAGTCAGAAATATGTGACTACCATCTCTGTGAATAGCAACAATGAAAGCAAACCTACAAAATATAGATACAAAATACAAAATACTAGCAGTCTGGAAGCAGATTTTTACCTCTTTTTGTGCAATGCCCATTCTATCCCTCCAGTGCATCAACACAAGATCTACTTTTTCTTTGGCAAATTTTTCAACTTCCTTAGCAGCTTTTCCAGCTAGTCTTTGCCACTCTGGAACTTTATTAAATTTTCCATACTGATCCTGTAAAATAACATTAAAATCCATTATAGTCTTGTTTGCAAATTCATTTTTAAAATCTAAGTAAAGCTGAGTCACACTATTTATTTTACATAAAATACATACTGGATGTTAGGGGCTCAGTGAAGAAACAAAGTGAAAATTTCTACAATAAATTATACTTTGTCCAAGAAATCTTAACTTTTCTGCTTAAGTTTCAAGATGATTCCTATGTGAGGGTGGCAAGATGTGAATGGGAGATGGGGTATACAAAGAAAAATAGAGTGAGGAAAGGAAAAGAACATATACAAGACATTATTATAATGGTGTATCTTGAAAGATGTTTAAGTATCAGAGATAGCCCAACCTTAATAATAAACATAGCTTTTATTAAAAAAAAAAAAAAAAGTCCTGAGTTAATTTTTTCACTACTGGCCCCTTTCACCATTTATCAATCACACATTATACACAAAATTATCACACTATACATTTGAAACTAAAAAAAAAGAAAAAAAAAATCCATTCCTGAATGTGCCAATAAGCGGAGTTAAGGGAAAAAAAATATACAAGGTTACTACTATTCATATTATTAGACTGAGGTGATGGTTTTACAACTCCATAAATATACTAAAAATTACTGACCTGTACACTTAAAACAGGTGAATTATATGGGATGTAAATTTTACCTCAATAAAGCTGTTATTAATAATACTTTTAGTATTATGAATAACACATATAGTAGTACTATACTTTTAGTACTACTATTCAATACAGTGAATTCTTGGTTTATTTCTAAAATTTTTAGTGTGTTTTACAAAGAGTATTCTTTTTAACCTGAAAAGACACTTAGGACAATCATTATTTACCATTGCTATTTTCACATTATCTCTAACATGCATCCGATCAGCATCCTTCTCAGGAACTGGATCTGAACTGTCCAAGTATGCCAGCAAGCCTGGCGGCTAAAAGCAAACAAACACAAAACATAAAATCCATTTTCAAAACAACCGCTCAAAGGAAAATTTAGCTTTCAAAACCCAAATAAATTAATACTATGATTTAAGCTACTGAGGTTAGCATTTATTATGTGACAACTCCTATGATAAGCATCTTTTAAATAAAAAACAAGCAAATAAACTAAAAAAAATCCTTTAACAGTATAAACTTACTCAATGAAATTTTATTGGGCAAGAAGACACAAATCTTCCCGGTCATTCAACTGACTTACCAAAATGCGTTTCAACAAGTTTGTCGCAGTTGCGTTATCAGCTGTCCAGAGTCCCACTAAATGTCTACTTAGCTGTCTGAAAAAAGCAGACGTTGAGAAAGGTTTGCTGCTTTATCTCAGCTAGAACAGAAAGGAATTTTTAAGAACAAAATATCATATAAGAAATAAGGCTACAGCAAAGAAATCATTCTGATGTTAAATATTTAAAGTTATAATGTGGAGAGGTGTATGAGATAGTAATTCAAAATATTGCTAACATTTTAGAATTTTCTCCAAATCAAAATGTTTCCTTGATAAACTCACTATTTTTCAATGGACTTGAACACGAAGAAGTAGGTTTTTACCTCATTTAAAGAGGGAAAACAAAACAATTAGACTTGATGATATGATTAGTTTACGTAACAAGTCCTGATACAGCGATCATACAGCATTCTGGCATTCTTTGGAATTCTGAACATGAGCAAAAGTCAGTAACTATGTTCTAATATAACCTATTTGGCAAGGTTAGATATAG
This sequence comes from Mirounga angustirostris, assembly GCF_029215605.1. Classification (NCBI taxonomy): domain Eukaryota; kingdom Metazoa; phylum Chordata; class Mammalia; order Carnivora; family Phocidae; genus Mirounga; species Mirounga angustirostris. The sequence continues at coordinate 127,089,173 of NW_026991709.1, forward strand.
ATAATATTTTCAGTTTTGGAGTCTGGATAAAGACTTAAAGCACTTAAAGCAAATTATTCTACTCATGCCACTTTAGAGGTAAAAGCATATTTTGGTTCAGAGTGAAGAATCTAAGATCCATGTTGAATCTATGACTTAGTCATTTATTAATCTTAACCGTCATGATATGCTCCTCATGAGCAGAGAATATATTTTATTCACTGTTGACCCTTCTGTGCTTCAGTAGGGATTCAAATTGCCATTTGCTACAAGAATGGGTATGAAACCTATGAGAGAAATAACCAAAACTACAGACATACGTATTTATACAGGTTACATTCCCAGAAGAAAAAAGTTTAAAAACCCAAATTGTACTATGTTCTATCACGAAAAAAATGAACACTACTGAAACGGTTCATTTCTATGTCTAGTTGGAAATTAACTACTACTGAAGTAATTAATTACACTTATAATTTCCTTCACATGAATCAGGTAGGTATCATTTATCAGGGATTCCTAAAAAGGCTTTAAATAGGGATAAACGGGATAACTTTTTATAATGGCAATTTGTAAAAGATAAAGCAATGCAAATGAAAAGTGGTAATTTATATTATACATTGACAGCTTTTCAATACTGTAACTGATCACAGTAAGGAATGTAACTAATAAAAAGGAACACAACAAGCAAATATCTAACATGGGAATTTAACGGAGTAAGACATCAAATAGTCTCTATTTTAGTGAAAGATGGTATCTAGTATCACTTATAAGGCAGTATACCAAGGAAATAATCTTTCTTTTAGATCTTTTTGTCCTCTTAGGCAACATAAAAGACTACTTTTGTGGCTAACATTTATAAGTTGAGGGATGCAGACAGTCTCTTATAACAGTACAAACAGCAGAAAACTACTGGCAAGGCAGCATACTACAACATCCAGTAACTGGATGTAGGTGACAAAAAAAGGAAATTCATGGTATCATAACAAAGTAAAGTAAACCTAAGTCAGAAATTACTGCTATCATTTAAGAAGTCAAAAGAACATGATTAAAAATATTTATGATATTCTTTTTTTTTTTTTTTTAAACTAATGAGTCCTGAGTCATAGTATGCTAAGGATATCTGAAAGGTCACACATCAGGAATCACAAAGAAAAATTAAAAGGGATGGAATTCACAAGGCCTGGAATAAATGAATAGATTTATGTGCTTCCTTATATTTGATTATTATAAAAAAAGACAATTTACCAAAGGAGAAATTGTTTAACTGTAAGAGATTTAGGATACCTAAACCAGTTAGATATGGTTTTCTTTATTCTTAGAGTACCTAATTGACAAAAGATATTTAAAAATTGATATGATGGCCAGAAGGAAACACAAGGAGAAAAAGCCTGGGCATATCGTGCTAGTTCCATAAGCTTCTAGACACTCTTTCCCATGTTCCAGTCCCATGGCTATGGGTGTAGAAGCCATAATAGGAAAGTGAGGGGAAAAAGGCAAACAGATTTGTTGTCCGCCCTCCCACCCTCCAAGCTATCCAGGGGCAGGGGCAATGATCATCAGGACACATTCCTTCTATAGGAAAAGGAAAGGGAGAACTAGGTGAATCAAAAGAAAATGAAACACTTGTATAATCCAAACACTTAGTCTGTTTTATGTAATATCTGAATCCATTTTATAAGCAGCAAGTTAATTTATAGCAAATTAAATTTAACCTACCTATTTGTAAGCATCCTTTGATCTGAGCTTATTGTAAACATCGCAGTATGCAAGTGTCGAGGTAAGGCACCTTCACTTAGGGCAAGCTCCTGCATTTTTGTAGCAATTTCTTTGTCACCTTCCTTTGGAAAAAGGGTAAGATGATCCCTAAAGCAGCACTCCAGAACACACTATCCTAATTTTATAGAACTAATTTTACATCTTTAGGTAAAATAATTATGTAGTATACAATGTAATGAAAATTTGAAATGCAACTTAACTACCCAAAAATAACACAGGTGATACAAGTAATTTTAAAAATATTTGCCTGTGGAATGATTTAAATATTTGAAATGCAACTTAACTACCCAAAAATAACACAGGTGATACAAGTAATTTTAAAAATATTTGCCTGTGGAATGTTTTAAATGTTTACAGATACATTTATCTTCTGAATTATGCTTTGTTTAATTTAATATTAAAAAGAGATTCATTCTCGGAGTACATATCAGCCAATGAAAGGGAAAGGCGACTCAGGGACATCAGCAATTCCTACCGAAGGCATCTGCAAACCCTCCTTGCTTTTATTATTAACAATATATTCATTTTCATGGTGAACACAGTTCTTTACTTTTTTAAAAGAGTGATGTGATAAATTGGGATAGTTCTTTCTATCCTGATTTTATGTGCTTATATGGACTCACTTTGGCAACAGAGTTAAGACAGATAGGACTACTAATCAAAGGTAAACATAGAATTATAAATTATGTAAGCAATGGGATATTTACGACAGCCTAATGGAAAGCAAAAATACTCATGTTAGTGAAAAAAAAGGTACAAGTATATAGTAAAACTGATATGTAGTATGTATACAAATATTCACATAGTGTGAATATGTATATGTATCATTCTGACAGTAGTATCAATACAAATATATACACAGTAGGTACACATATATATAGTTTGTATAGGTACACATATAATTTGGAACTCTACAGTCTGAGAAAATTTACCAAAATGCTAATTGTAGTTATCTCTGGATGATAAAAATATAAATGATTCATTTTATTTGTTCCTTGAATTTTTTCTGTAAACACCAATGTTTCTTCAAAGACCATGTACTGCTTTCACAATCAGAAAAAATAATTTAAGATACTTGCCAGGATTTCAGTGTAAATAAAGAAGGTGTTCCTTAACAGACATCAGCTCTAGTCACTAGCTATGAGTCTGACATGTGTGGCTTATATTGAAGCCCAAAGTCCACATTTTGGTTATTCCTGGCCCTCCATGAATGGCAATATACTGGTGAATCAAGGTCAGGAAAATACACTTTTGTTTGGTCTCATGGTCCTAACTGTCCTTGGCTGCCAGCTCTGTGAGAGATACATTACTTTAGAAGCTAACACCCATTAGCTATAGGAAGAAAATTAGCCTCTAGCTGTAAATACACACTAAAAATGCAAAAAGAACTTTGAGGTGTAATGACTGTATATAATTTTTAAACATCTACTTAAGAGTATACTAATTCTGTGCATTTCATTTAGCCACATGTTATATTTACCCAATACATATTTACATATTATATTTATATCACTGCGTTTTTTGATACAAGGGGCACTCTTAACATTTTATCCAAATCACTACAAACAACAAAAAGAATTCAAAGCCATTTGGACTGATGTCATTGTGAACATCCCGTATTCAAGTTGATGTTTATAGCCTTGATTTTATTTTCTAAAAATCAGAGAGCTAAAGCAACTATCTTAGAGAAACAATATCCCATGTCTGACCAACGATATCATGTCCTGATCTCTAGAGCTTAATTACAAATGCACTTTAGCATGAGGAACTAATTTTTGCTACCATTCTTAATACCACTTTGCTATGAACTAACTTCATTAACAGATTTCTATGTAACCTCAGTACCTAATGATTTCAATACCATCAATACCATCATCCCCCACCCCCAAAAAGAGCAAGAGAGGAAGAATGCTAACTTTTCATTCTTTTAAAACAAACAAAATACAAATAATGTAGGAACCGAAAGATCTACTTGCCCTAAACCCACTTACCTCAGAACTTTAAACTCTTAGTTTAATATTGAGGATTGTTTCTGTAGTTTAAAACTAATTTCTCAATAATGACTCAAAATTACTTTTCTTACCCAGAAAAACTGCATGTTTCCCATAAAAGGCTGAAAGGTAATTTTGTCAGCATCAATTAAAATAGCCAATCAACATTCAAGTAGGCTTAAAATTTCAAAATTGTTCTCACCTCTATTATTGCCTTCATAACCAATCCAGCTCCCTTTATAATTGCCATGGAAGGATGCTTTAAAACAGGGAGAAAAGAATCACAGAATAAAAGAATTTGATTGCAACATAGTAGCTATTGCTTTTAAGGAGGATATACAATTTTATAAGCCATAAAATTAGTAAAGGATACATCTCAAAGTCAGTTCAGAGTTTGGTTAAAAATTTTGGGTACTCTTACAAGATAGCTTTAAGGGTAATTAAAACAGTAGCAGGAAACAGCTGGCACTTATTTGAATAATTATAGTTATCTGAATGATAAATATCAAGCAGTAATGATGTAAAAGAATACAAATTGACATTTACAAAACAACTGATATAAAATAACAAAAACAGAAGTATCATATAGAAACAGATCACATGTACATAATAAATACTATAGTATTATATGAAATAACAATGTTTTCAACTTTATGAACAGCCCTATTATTTGGGAATTTATAAAGAAAAGGGTACTATGGACCTCTGAAACAAATAATGCAATATATGTTAAGAAAAAAAAAAAAGAAGAAGATAGCAGGAGGGGAAGAATGAAGGGGGATTAATCGGAGGGGGAGACGAACCATGAGAGACGATGGACTCTGAAAAACAAACTGAGGGTTGCTGGAGTGGTGGGGGGTGGGAGGGATGGGGTAGCTGGGGGGGATGGACACTGGGGAGGGTATGTGCTATGGTGAGCACTGTGAATTGTGTAAAACTGATGAATCACAGACCTGTCCCTCTGAAACATAACACAGTATATGTTAAAAAAAAAAAAAAGAGAGAGAAGATAGTAGGAAGGGAAAAATGAAGGGGGGGAATCGGAGGGGGAGACGAACCATGAGAGACTATGGACTCTGAGGAAAAAACTGAGGGTTCTAGAGGGGAGGGTGGTGGGGGAATGGGTTAGTCTGGTGATGGGTATTAAAAAGGGCACATTCTGCATGAAGCACTGGGTGTTATATGCAAACAATGAATCATGGAACACTACATCAAAAACTAATGATGTAATGTATGGTGATTAACATAACAATAAAAAAATTTTAAAAAACAAAAAAAAGAAAAGGGTACTATGGGCCTGTTACAGAAAAAAATGAGTTTTTCACTACTTCTGAGAAAAGATGGGCAACGGGGTCAAAACAGTGGTCAAAAGCCATCAACAGAGCTCTACATGAAATACCAAGAAATCTGTGGAATTAAATATCCTTAATATGACAATGTACTAGGCTGTATTTATCAGCATCACTACAGAAGCACACATCCCTTATTTTAAAACCACACTGACCCAAAAAGTGGTTATCTGATAAGAAAGATACAAGCTCTCACCTGAAAGAGCTTAAAGAGGGTTCTTCCATTGGATGCTACCATCTCTAAGAGCATATCAAACTGCTGTCCTTCTGTTGTCTCACTATATGGAGCACAGAGGGCAAAAGTAAGGAAGTCCAAGAGTGAACTAATAACTAGGGCACCAGTCCCATGATCCTGAAACAAAGTAACATATTGCCTTAGTACTGAGAAATTCAAGTAAAACACAACAATAATGTGCTTCTGTTACCCTATATGTTAAAAGTAAACATTTAATTCCTTAACATGAAGCTTAAAGTTTGATTACTCTAAGGAGTACTTGTTTTACTAATGTGGTAAATCCATTGCTTACCATATCTCAAAAGAAAAATAATTAAAATTTGGTCAAATTTCAAGAAAATAACCAAGACTCCTCAAACACATATAACTAAGGTTAATATGTGTAGTATTTGCATAAAAAGCAATCTTTGGCAACATTTAAACAACTCTGACAATTTGTTCCTTTCAGATCTATAGATTACCCATCTCCAAAACTGTTACCAGTGACTAAGGAGCAAAGATTTGGCTTAATTTTTTTTTTTTTTTTTTAGAGCAGCTTATTTCATAATGACATTGAAGAAAAAAAAAAATCTAAAGTCTTTGCAACTTATTCTTCCCAGATGAGTGGATATAGTCCTAAAACAGAACATTTTCCTATTAGTGAGTGACCAAGCTGACCAAACTGTGTATGACCAATACTGACCAAAGTTGGGAGCTGCAATTAAAAAAAAAGAAAACCCCGCCAAACTGCACTTCTAGAATACCTTTCAATAATGTACGGTATCGGGTGCCTGGGTGGCTCAGTTGGTTAAGCGACTGCCTTCGGCTCAGGTCATGATCCTGGAGTCCCGGGATCGAGTCCCGCATCGGGCTCCCTGCTCGGCAGGGAGTCTGCCTCTCTCTCTGACCCTCCCCCCTCTCATGTGCTCTCTCTCATTCTCTCTCTCAAATAAATAAATAAAATCTTTAAAAAAAATAATAATAATAATGTACGGTATCTCTCATTAAGACAAATTTAATTATAACTCACCACATGGGAATTAAATTTTTCCAGTAAGTTTTCCAGAAACTTCTTTGAAGAGAGAAGAGAAGCTTTGTTCAGCTGTTCTTGTCTTAAGTCATAGTCATCATGCATGGGCTATTGATTAAAAACAGTGATAATTCATGAGCAGGCCCACATGTTGGCATCACACGAAAGTCATTTATAAAGAGTATTCATTAAATACTGAAAGAATTAAAAAACACAGCCTTTAAAGTTAAAGGCAGAAAGGAAACTCGTGATAAGACAAGCAGGCAAAGTGATGATTTCCCCCAGGGTCTGATGAGGCTTCATAGATACTGTGCCCAGGAAGTATCTGTAGAGAGTACTGTACAAGGTACTCTCTCAAAAGTCACAGGTCTCCTCCTTAAAAAGCAAATGACACCCATTTCCTCTCCCCCAATTTTATAATTTAAATTTGAAATAAAACTTAGCATTTATTTATTTTTTTAAACAGCATTTAAAAGCAGGTACTAAAATGCACAGCAAATACTTCTTTGTCTCTTCTGACTGATGGAATAAATGAGAATGGGAAAAAGATTCCAGCGTGAAGGTTAGGAGTAAAGATCCAACCCTAGGGCACCTGGGTGGCTCAGTTTGTTAAGCGACTGCCTTCGGCTCAGGTCATGATCCTGGAGTCCCGGGATCGAGTCCCGCATCGGGCTCCCTGCTCAGCGGGGGGTCTGCTTCTCCCTCTGACCCTCCCCCCTCTCATGTTCTCTCTATCTCAGTCTCTCTCTCAAATAAATAAATAAAATCTTAAAAAAAAAAAAAAAAAAAAAAGATCCAACCCTAACTTTGCTACTGACCATAGCCAACCTCAGGCAAGATTAAGTTGCTTTAACTCTTGAGTTTCACCTTCCTCAGCCATCCAAGTGAGATTAATAGTACTTAGCTCATAGGACTGTTATGAAGCGTAAATGAGATAATTCATGTAAAATATATAGCCAAAACCTAATAAATATGTAATGAGAACTCAATGTGTTTGTTTCACACTATGGCATTTTATTTTATGTTCTAGTTATCCCACTAATTCTTTTTCCGGCTCTTTCCTCACCAAGGAGTCTACTTCTTCCTCTCCCTCTGCCCCTCCCCCGACTGTGCTCGCTCTCTCTCTCTCTCAAATTATGTTGGGGAGCATGTGTTGGGGAGGGGCAGAGGGAGAGGGAGTCTCAATCAGACTCCATGGTCAGTGTGGAGCCAGACATGGGGCTCAATCTCATGACCCTGAGATCACAACCAGAGCAGAAACCAAAAGTCAGACGCTCAACCAACTGTGCCACTCAGGCACCCCTATCCCAGAATTCTTTTAATGGAATTATTAGTAGTAAAGATAGTAAAATTCACTTTTGAGTATAAATGCAAGGTTTTATACAAGTGATTACTTAGGTGTATTCTATACCTCTAAGTTTGCCTAAAACACTTTAGTTCCATATGCTATATACAACATTGAAGTAAATCCGGAAGTTCAAAGTTATACTGAAAAATTCATTGCTTCTCCTCCCATACAAGCTGTCACCAAGTTAGATCTTTACCCTCAGCTTTCAAATGTGCCTTCTTTACCTCAGCATCTTGTTTCTTACATATTTGGTCTACCTGTCTCTAACTTTACCTCTAATATAGTCTCTACAAAACATTTGTGAGTTTTTAGAAGTTCAAAGCTAATATTACGGCTCCCCTGATGAAAAACCTTTCAGTTGTTCCTTACTAAAGGATACAAATACAGCTTGTCTGATACAAAAGGCTTCTGATGACTGTCTCTGCATATATTTCTAGCTGTAACTCCTAATCCCACACACCTCCATACATGCTTTATGACCCAGCCATTTCAATTATTTGCTTCCTCCCCAACATACCTTTGTATATGCTATCCCCCTTTCCCAGGAAAGCCTTCTTATAGTGGGAAAATACCTGCCTGTGCTTTAAGATTCAGATCATTTATAATATCTAAAAGACTGGCCTCAAATCTTTTATCTACCCCTCACCACAAACCCAAAAAACTAAGTGCTGCTTTTTAGGGATCCCGTGGCCCCTACTACTTTAGATTGTACACATATGCCTACCTTACTAGACTGTCGGCAATTTCAAGGGAGGAATGAACTTTGTATTTCTAGTAGATAGCACAGTGCCTGGTTTACAGGATGTGCTAAACAAACGTTTATTTGAATAAATAAATTGCCAAGAGCGCAATTTAGGAAATACAGAAATACTGAATTTAATTGGTACAATGAAAATCTGGGTTTGTGAAAATTTAAAGCATCAATCAACTTAAGACAAACCAGTCTCCTTTTAAAAAACCACTACTTACACACATGAGGGCACAGAGCATATCAACAGCTGCATGGATTACTCCATTGTTGCTCCTCTTGAGTGCTTTTACTACCTTCACTCCTAGACGCTCCCGAAACCTGTGGAACAACAACAAAAAGCATATAATAGCAATATCACAGCATTATTATTAAAATGTAACATAATAAGTCCTCTTGAGTTTCTATTGCATTCAGCAAGTACATATTTTAAATTACACCTCTAGACTTATCGGTTCCCATAACAGTTTTTTTGAGGGGGAAGATTTTTTTAAAAATTAACTAAAACTAGAAGGGATGTGGGGGCACCTGGGTGGTGCAATCAGTTAAGCTTCCAAGTCTTGGTTCCGGCTCAGATCGTGATCTCAGGGTTGTGAGATGGGGCCCTACGTTGGGTTCTGCACTGAGCATGGAGACTTAAGACTCTCTTTCCCTCTGCCCCTCTCAAATAAATAAATCTTTTTTTTTTTTAAAGATTTTATTTATTTATTTGACAGAGAGAGAGAGAGAGAGAGCATAAGCAGGGAGAGAGAAGCAGGCTCTCTACTGAGCAGGGAGCGCTATGCGGGGGCTCGATCCCATCATGACCTGAGCCAAAGGCAGACCCTTAACCGACTGAGCCAACCAGGTGCCCCTGTTTTTTCTTTAAAAAAAAAAACACCTAAAGGGATTTAATTTCCTACTCAAAGTCATTAAAAAAAGAGTCAGTATGGGGTGCCTGAGTGGCCCAGTCAGTTAAGAATCTGCCTTCAGCTCCAGTCATGATCCCAGAATCCTGGGATAAAATCCCATGTCAGGCTCCCTGCTCAGCAGGGAGTCTACTTCTCCCTCTCCCTCTGCCCCTCCCCCCTCCCTCATGCTTGCTTGCTCACTCTCTCTCAAATAAATAAATAAAATCTTAAAAACAAACAAACAAGAGTCAGTATACTGCAGGTATGTATAGGACCAATATTCACACCCTTCAGTTCTACTCACCTTCATTTATTTATAAATAAAAACTACCATACCATCATCTGAAAGGTTTTAGACAGATTAGATAAACTGTTGATATCTGCTATTTTGAGTTGTTTGTATTCTCTAAAAGAAGTTCAAAGACAACTTACTTTGGAAGCTGAGTGAAGGCCAGAAAACCAGCTTTGGAAGCCACAAGCCTCCTCACAGCCTGGAACTGACTCTCAAGTTCTGCATTTGAAGCAACAACATCTCCCTCTTGGGACAATAATGCTGTTATGGCATTATTGATCAGTTTTTCTTTGTTTTCTGAGAAGAGACCCTAGGTAAAAGAAGAATGTTTCAGAAAGTTTCCATTCCAGAAGTTAATGACAATGAACAAACTGCAATACAATTTATCTTACATCCTGTGTTACTGCATGCAGAACTCCACTATATGAAATATTAGCGTTGAACCTGAATACAGCATCTGCAAAGTTGCCATCTGTAAGATGAAAAGGTTCAAAAAGATTTAGAGGTTTGCATCCCTAATTTTTAAATTATTAAGATGGATGGAAATGCAATCATACTTAAATCAGTACTTACTTGGAGGTGTGGCTAAAAATCTGAGATGAAGGCTCTCTACTTCCTCATCAACAGGCATGCTCAGTAACCCCCATCGCTGACCTTTATGAGTTGGTGTCATTTTTACACAAACATCTCTGTTACCAGAGGCTCTTACTCCATCCAGCAAACTTGCTAATAAGGAATCTCTAAGCAAGGTAAAAAATAAATAGGTTTTAGGATTGATAATTAAGGGAACAGGGATTTAAGAGAAAGCCTGGAGTTCTAATACTAGCTCTGTACTTTGCTGTCACATACCTTGTACAAATTACTCAAGCACTATAAATGTAACATTTTTGGTTTTTTCTTTAAGATTTTTTTAAACAGTTGTACTGAGGTATAACTTACAAATCAAAAATTCACCCAATTAAAATTACAGTTTAAGAATTCTTAGTAAATGTATATGACGTGGATGGAACTAGAGGGTATTATGCTAAGCAAAATAAGTCAATCAGAGAAAGATAAGTATCATATGATCTCATTGATATGAGGAATTTGAGAAACAAGACAAAAACAAGACAGGGGAAGGGAGGGGAAAAATGAAACAAGATGAAACCAGAGAGGGAGCCAAACCATAAGGGATTCTTAATCTCAGGAAACAAACTGAGGGTTGCTGGAGTGGAGGGTGATGGGAGGGACGGGGTGGTTGGGTGATGGACACTGGGGAGGGTATGTACTATGATGAGCGCTGTGAATTGTCTAAGACTGATGAATCACAGACCTGTGCCCTGAAACAAACACTACATTATATGTTAATTTAAAAATTAAAAAAAAAAGAATTCTTAGTAAATCTATACAGTTGTGCAATCATCCAGTTTTGGTATACTTCTATCACCCCCAAAAATTCCCTTGTGCCCATCTGCAAAAAACTCCCCAGTTTTTTCAAATAACTTCATCAAGAGAATGAAAAGGCAAGCCACAGTCTGCGAGAAAATATTTACAAAAGCCGTATCTGATAATGGACTGTTATCCAAAATATACACATAACTCTTAAAGGTCAAAAATAAGAAAAACAACTCAATTAAAAAGTGATCCAAAGTCCTTGACAGACACCTCACCAAAGAAGATACACAGACAGCAAATACACATATGCAAAGATACTCAACACATGTCATCAGGGAAATGCAAACTGAAACAACAAGAAGCCACCACATACCTTAGAATGACCAAAATCGAACACTAATTGTACCAAATGCTGGGGAGGATATGGAGCAACAGGAACCCTCATTCACTGCTGCTTGGAATACAAAATGGCACAGCCACTTTTGGAAGACAGTTGGCAGTTTCTGACAAAACTCAACATCCTCTTACCATATGATCCAGTGATCACACGACTTAGTATTTACACAAAGGATGAAAACTTACGTCCACACAAAATCTGCACACAGATGTTTACCGCAGCTTCATTCATAACTGCCCAAACTTGGAAGCAACCAAGAGGTCAAACGGATAAATAAACCATGGTTGTGTCTAGATAATGGAATATGACTAAGTGTTAAAAAGAAATGAGCTATCCAGCCAGGAAATGAAAGAAGCCAATCTGAAAAGGCTACATACTGTACAATTCCAACTATGATACTAAAGCAACTTTGGAGACAGTAAAAAGATGAGTGACTGTCAAGGTTTATGGAGGAAGGCGAGACGAAATCAGTGGAGCGGTATTATTACTGCTGGAGAGGATCCCTGGAGATTTTTAGGGCAGTGAAAATAGTCTGTATGATACTATAATGGTAGACAAATGCCATTATACATTTGTTCAAACTTACAGGTCCATCAATTGTAACAAATGTATCACTCTGGTAGGGGATGTTGGTCATGGGAGAGGCAGTTAGGAGGCAGGGCAGTGGAGTGTACAGGTATACCTTCTGCTCGATATTGCTATGAACCCAAAACTGCTCCAAAAAACAGTCTATTAAAAAATTCATATAAACAGAATCATATAATGTATAGCCTTATGTGGCTTGCTTATTTTATATATAGTGTATTTTTAAGGTTCAGTCCTTTTTATTGCTGAGGAGTATTTCACTGTACGGATAATCAATACTTTTGCCTATTCGTTCACCAGGTGATGTATGTATCAGTTGTTTCTAGTTTTGGCTATTATCAGTAACGGTATTATAAACATACACATACAAGTTTTTATGTGGGCATATGTTTTTATTTCTGTGGGGGTAGATACCTAGGAGTAAAACTGACATAGGGTCGTATGAGAACTATATGTTTAAGAAATTGCCAAACTATTTTTTAAAACACTTTATGATTTTACATCCTCACCAGCAATATATGAGAATCCACATGCTTGCCAACAATTGGCATTGCCAGTCTTTTTGATGTTACCCATTTTAGTGTACATGTAATGGTTTTACTTTTCCCTAATGAATCATGATCTTTTCATGTGTTTATTTACCATTCAAATACCTTCTCTGATGAGGTAGGTGTCTATTTGAATATTTTTGCCCATTTGTTATTATTTGTTTTTAGTATTGAGTTAAAAGGGTTCTTTATATATTCTAGAAACAAGTCTTTTATTAGCTATATGTTTTCCAAATATTTTCTGTCTGTGGCTTGTCTTTTCCTTTTCTTAATGGGGTCAAAGTTTTCGATTTGACAAAGTCTAATTAATCAGACTTTTATGAATTCTGTTTTTGGTATTATATCTAAGAAATCTTTTCCTAATCCAAAGTCACAAAGAAACTGCTTTACTTTCTGCAGATAGACTTTATTGGGAAAAATGGCATCTTTTCCCTAGGGATCAGGATTAAAAAATGTAATGTACATAAAGCACATGACAAACTGTAAATGTGAGATACCCTCTCTGATTAGAACATGTGCACTACTTTTTTTTTTTTTCCAGAAGTTCTCTTCCTTGAATTCAAGACAGGAAAAAAATATGACCTTTTGCTTAAAATGCCATTTTTGTTGAACTTAGATCAAAAGCTTTCCGAGGTAAGAAACAGTTACTGGTCATACTCCAGGAAGTGACAATACTTCAATAAGGCTGTATTGTAGACAGTGGCAAAATGTACCAGAACTGTTTCAACTATCTTTTAAAAACAGATTCAGTCTCAATCTATTTACAACAGCATAAAAGAAGTTCCTGGAATGTAAAAACTGCCAAACCCATGACAATGGCTTAGTATGTGAAGGGAGATATAGTCATTCACAGTATAACAGCACTCTAAGTGGTTTACCTTACAGAAGGAGTTTATGAGCTATAGCATCTCACAGGTTTTCACAGCAACAGCCAACTCACAGTAATACAAAAAAAATCAGGCACATTCCACTGGAAAATTATTAACTAGCCTACTGATGCTAACTTAAAAAAATCTAACTTCAAGTATATTTAAAGTAACTTGCTGCTGTTATCCAAACAATTTAACAATCAAAGTGAAAGATGCTATTTCAAAAACCTTAAAAGCATAAGTTACAGAAATACATTTTATTTTGATCATTGCATTTAAAATCAAATCATTTTTATTCTCTTTAGAAATTTGAAAACTGAATGGTCATTTTCAATATGCAACAAAATAATGTTGTCTTTTCCTAAGTTATATGATTTCAAAGCTCTAGATTATAAATCTTTGTTTTTCCTCACTGATGGAGGACTTTGCCTTGCATATACTAGGATCTCAAAATACCTTTCTGTTGAAGAATATTTCCGTATTTGCCCTTTTATAAATTCAATGGTAAAAAGTTGAGGATTTTCTGAGTCACAAACCAACGCAAATACCTAATGAAAACAAAAACCAAGTTCAACAAAAGAGGTTTAGTTTTATGGCATTTCCTTAGAAGTACTACATATCATCATTTTAGCTTAAAAAAGTCAATATTTAAAAACTGTTTACAATATCAGAATTTAAGAGCTGCTTAGAAGTTTCATTCAAATGTTCATAACTGTTGAATAAAAAGTTCCATTCATTGTATACTTTGAAAATAAATTTTGTAATATTCATTGTTCTAAGTACAACAAATACAATAATGTGAAGAATTAAGTATATTCTCCTTATTTTCCATTCTTTAAGCATTAAAAATGTTAAAATAGAAAGTTATTCTAATTTATCAATAGGAAGAAATCTCATTTAGGCTAATAATGTTACACTTACTTCTCCTAAAGGCTTCAAAGTTGCAATATTATAGGTTGCGGGATCACGTTCTACTAAACATGTTTCTGTAAGTGCTAGAACTCGTTTTATGGGTTCCTTCAAACAAAATTGAGACACATTAATAAGTCATGGAAGAAAAATGTCAAAATCAGATGAACAAATTTTTATTTTTAACACAGGATCTTACCGAATGTCGAGGTGATATTTTTTGGACTATAAACTCTGCTAAAGATGTGATGGATTCATCAGTGCTGTATTTTCCAAAGCGAAGATTCAAATATTGCTCAAATTCTAAAGGTTCTTTTCTGATGCGCAATGAAATACCTATGTAGTTGCCAGCATGATCTATTGCACTTTTGATTATTTCTTCTCTTTGCTCTGATGCAAATAAATGCTGCACAAATTTTGAAATTTAAAGTCAGGGTTGAAACAACTAAAATGTGACCATTTTGAATCAACTCACAGGAAAGAGACTGAAGTAGCAATTCTAAAGAAAAACAATGGTAGTTGATCATATCAAAGGTAAATAAGCAGTGTGTTGTGGGTTTTTTTTTTTTAAGATTTTATCTAACTATCTATCTATCTATCTAATCTATCAGAGAGAGAGAAAGAGAGAGCACAAGCAGGAGTGGCAGGCAGAGGGAGAGGGAGAAGCAGGCTCTCCACTGAGCAGGGAGCCTGATGCAGGGCTCAATCCCAGGACCCCGGGATCATGACCTGAGCCGAAGGCAGACGCAGACGCTTAACCCACTGAGCCACCCAGGTGCCCTGCAGTGTGTTGTCTGAACCACTATTACACTAAGTTAAAAATCACAAAGTCTGGGATATAGAGCCTTGCAAATAACTCATTGAATGGAAATTATCGCATAACTTCTCAGAGCCTGATTCCTGTCACCATGTAGAAAACAGCATGCTGGAGCTTCCAGAAGGGGTCCCAGGGACCCCAGCCAAGTCCAGTGGGGGTAGTGGGTACTATGTGGGCAGGATTACCATCTTCAACAAAAGTAGCTCTGATTTAATGTTTTTAATAATAGTGGGTTTTCTTGCACGATTACCTTGAAGAATGCTTAAATGTTTACAAGCCATTGGCCAATGGACATTACAAATCAACCTCCAGGAGTGTTATTTACAAAGGTAAAGATAAGGTATTGCTACTTGCTTTTGACACCTGGGCCAGAAACACTAATGTGCTGCAAAGAACAAGGCAGGAGAGTGCCACGCAATAAAGAATCGTCCTGTCCATATTCTAATAGCTCCCCTGCTGAGAAACACTGGTTGAGATCATGTTTTAAAACCTGATTTTAGGGGCGCCTAGGTGGCTCAGTCATTAAGCGTCTTCCTTTGACTCAGGTCATGATCCCAGGGTCCTGGGCAAAGAGTGAAAGATGGAAAAAAGCCTGTAACTCTGAGGAGATAACATATTTTGTAAATCAAATAGTTTAGCACCCCTATCCCATTATCATTCCTTTTATTTCCCTTCTGCTACCCTCTAGCCTCTTGTGTATCTAAAAGTTCCAGGCTTGGCCTGGCTCTGCTACCCAGAGAAGGATAATTTATCTACACAACACTAAATCTTGGGAGTAGTTGTTCCCAGGCCACTAAGATAGCTACAGAAATTAAAATTCTCAAGAGGAAAGAATCTTGAGAGTAAGCTAAACTGAGCCTTTCCTTGTGGAAACTCTACTGCTCATCTTTGAGATGCGAGGTTTAATTAAGGAAGGCAAATGTTTCTTATAAAAAAAGATGGTCATCATCTATATAGCTCAGCTTCAATTACCAATTAACAAATAGGGTCTGAGCATCTTAAGTGGCTTCTACTGTACCACACAATTCACATATAATTCAGAATTTCAAGACAAGAACATGTAATGAAGTTTCAATGAACACTCAGATTTCAAATTACAAACAGCTGGGGAAAGGAGGGAAGACTATAAAAATAAAAGATCGTAAATTGTTTTTTCAAAGAAAGCTTAGGATCTTTCAGTTAAGACATTAATACTAATGAAAATAACAACTGTAACTACCATTTACTGAACACTAAGCCACATATTACGCTAAACATTTACATAAGTTATCTCACAGGATCCTCAAAAAAAAAAAAAAAGAAGAAACAGAAACAAAAACCTATGACGTACATATTACTCTCCCCACTTTTTGTTTTAAATTTATTTGAGAGAGTGAGAGAGAGTGCATGCGAGCACAAAAGGTGTGAGGGTCAGAGGGAGAAGCAGACTCCCCACTGAGCAGGGAGCCCCCCAGTCTCCCGGATCATGACCTGAGCCAAAGGCAGACGCTTAACAGCTAAGCCACCCAGGCGCCTCACTCTCCCCACTTTAAAAAGCTTTAAGTTGGGATTCAAGCTCAGGTCTCTTTGATAACAAAGCCTACACTCTTAATACCAGACTTCCTTCCAGAAGACTCATGTGAATTTGAAAATTAAGTGTAAAAACACTGCTTTCCTTCAAATGGTCATGCCTCTTTTTAAATGACTTTTTAAAAATACTACTTACCAATCTACTAAATCCTCCGTAAAGTATACAAAACCCTCCTTGATAATCAGAGAGATCTACAAAGCCTTCAATATTTCTATAGTCATAGGAACAGAGGACTTTGTTGGTTGCAGGATTAATTTGGTCAAAGCCTCCAGGAGTTACTTCTAAAATGACAGGTTTTCTTGTATCACTCCAGTGATGTTTATAGCAGTTATATCTCTGGAGAGAGAAATAATACTACTTTTAGGTTCATATTTAAGCTTACCATGAAATAAAGTTACAGTTAATATATCAGTCACTGCTAAAACAACTAGAAATCTAAACAACGTTGTAAATATTTAGAGCTACTATCCAAATTGTTAAAAACATTAATTTTAGCTATTTGGAGGTTTGTATTTAAGTAAGAATGTTCACTCAAACTGAAGATACTATATGCTTTTTAAATTAACAAAGGTTTGGGTTACAATATTTTGTGAAACAATTTTGAGTCAGTCTTATGCAAATCTATAAAAAAAGAAAGAAAGAAAAGTAAGTCCTAAAAGAAATGTTACTCTGAAAGTTTTATTGGGAATAAAGATTTCAACTTTTATTGATGGATTCTTTTAATTCAATTTACATATAGAAAAGAGGTAAGTCACATTTTGGGGAAGTTACAGTGTTCAGTTTAAACAATCTGAGCTGGTTCAGTATGTAATATAGATTTTCTTTCTACACACACAAAAATGCTGAAGCCTCAGTTGGACCTTAGGCTTTTCTAATCACAACAATGGAGAGTTATAAATTTGATTGCATTACCAAGTAAAATTCCACTAAATAATAACATTCCTTTGTAAATTAAGGTACCTAGTATCAGAAATGATTAGAATGGTCAACATCATTTACTACCCAGTTTGTTTTATTCTTACAAAGAAAAAAAAGGTTTAGGTGAGGCTGCTAACCAAAATGTTATGATACAAGAGAAAATAATTTAAAATAAAGACAAAATGAGGCAAGAGAAAAGTAACCAAGTGTCAGATGTGAAATGAATATCCCCTCACCCACCCAAAAAGTCCACAAAGTTTTCTACCCAACAATATGAAGAGGAACACATGGTCAGTTACAGTACTCTTCAGGTAAAAGTAAATTGGTTGCTCAGGAGTACAACTATTTCTAATACTGAAATGAGAGAAATTCTCTCGTAGGTATTCAGAAAAGTGAGTAAGGCATTAAATAATAAACGCCTCCACGACACCCCAACACTAAACCCAGCAATGAGCCTCAGTTTGGCTCAGCATCATATGACATCAAGTCCCCTCAGCATTACTGATCGATGGTATAATAATGCACATTATAGTTCCATAAAAGGAATTCTGGAGAAAGACAAAGGGCCTACATTCACCCAAGAATATATTTAGAACCTTTATTCTGAACTAAAGGTGCCACTTCTCTCCAGAAGAAGGGAAGCCACAAAAATGGTGGTGCTTTTCCAAACTACGCTTGCTTGCATGCTCCAACCCACTCTGCAGGATAGTCTCTATTCACTCCAGCTGATAATCAACTGTCATAATGAGATGTGCTGACAGAAACACATCATTATCCCTCAGGATTGTAGAAGCCAAAAGAGAGAGACTTAGAGATCTGATTTAGAGTACATCTAGGGACAACTGAAGACCTGAGGGTCAAATTCAATTTATGCAAGAGTATTCACCAGCAGAGCATTTGGGGGAGGAAGAGGTGCCATTTATTCCTGATTAAAACTAGACAGACTTTCAGGCAATCTTTTAGAGACACTGTTTCCACCTCAGTTTTGAAAAGTATTAAGTGGCTGAAGTTAACTGATATAAAGGGAAGCTTATAAACAAAATCTAAAAGTATGTTTTTGGAAGCAGTTCTTTTCCAAACAGATGAGGAATACAGAAAACTCAACTGCTGACATAAAGTAATTAAAATAAGCATACCAAATTACAATTTATAGAAATCTGACTGTGGCTCATGAGAACAAGAAAGAAGCAGCTTGCCAACTGCCATTAATCTATTTTAAATGGCTCCTGAGCAGCCAGTCAGTTGCTTGACCTGAGATCTGTGAGGTTTCTGGGATGCTAAAACTAGCAGCAGAACATCCATAGAAAGGATGCGGGCTTAAAAAAACAGAGAAATGATGCTGCCAGCTTCTCAGAATTCAGTTCTTGCCTTTTACCAGAAGCCAGAGTTCTGAAGAGTGCTACCAGTTTAGGCATTATTCTGCCCCTGTCCCTGTAAAAGCAATACCTTCTCATGGACAGAAATTTGGTATTTCAAGGGAGTGAGAAAAGCATAAACTCCCATCTCCCCTCGTCAGAAGTCTCTGATTTAGTTTAAATGCTATTGTAACATGACTAGAGAACGCCTGAGAAAGTTATGAAGATTCTAATAAGCACCCGTGACTTCCCCAAAGCTGCCAGTGCACCATGCAAAGCCTTACTAGCAGCCAGATCCAGTGTAAGAAAATATAAGACAGTTTTGATATACCCCAAACTTCTTAAAACCTTAATACTTCTGAAATAGGAAAATCCTACACCAAACAACTAGTGCATGTTCCAACAGGTATTATCCACAGTGTGATGCTTACTGTTGCTGTT
This sequence comes from Mirounga angustirostris, assembly GCF_029215605.1. Lineage (NCBI taxonomy): Eukaryota > Metazoa > Chordata > Mammalia > Carnivora > Phocidae > Mirounga > Mirounga angustirostris. The sequence goes on from NW_026991709.1 coordinate 127,108,573, forward strand.
TAGAATATTGAATAAAGAGCACCTGAATGGTTATAGCAACGGTTTTAATGTTCCATAGTTCTGCCTGAAAACTTCTTCTCCAACCATCAACATTAACAGTCATAAATCTAATTCCTCATGTTGGAGTTTGCTATTAAACTACATTCATCTCTCACATAGTGCCACAAAACATTAAACGATAATTCCTTTTTTCCCCTTTAGCTTTGCCGTAAAAGAAGCACACAGATCACAAAATGATTTCTATAATAATGGGCAACATTAGAATAGAAACAGGTATTAATAAGGTAAAATACTTGCCCTTCCTGTGATTTTTCCTTCTGAGAAATCAGTTCTAAATCTCTGAAAAAGAAAACAATCACAGTTTATGACAATAGACTGGTAAGGAAGACTCACGGTTCAGTCCTTTCTATCTAAAACATGTAAAATCTCAACTTGATAACCTTGATATTAAATATTATTGATGTTATAGTTTAAGATTGTTCAATAAAAAATGTGTGGAGCTTCACTGAAAAACAAGACAGATTAGACATACAACTGCTCTGCTCTGTATATGCGCTTACTAAGTCTAAACGCTAATTAAATAGATTTTTCAGTTAGAGAAAGTGAAAGTTTCACAGAATCAAGTTAACAGTCAATAAGAAAAAATAAGCAGTGTGGGAAAAAAAGCTCAGAACATTAACATCTGTACTTTAATGTAACGGTTTCATTTAAAAAAAAAAGAAATTTAGCTTATTAACATGGAACTGTTCTTACCAATGCTTCTGTAAGAAGTTCTGTTCTGTGCTCTGTAGAAAATTTTAAAGTTTCTGACTTTTTCCCACTGCCTTTACGAAATGTGAGGTTGAATTCTGTTCCTTGTCCTTTTCCAACGGGACTGATGCTGCAAATGTCTCCATAAGGCCACTAACAAAAAGAAAAATTCTTCCAACTGATGCTGTATTAAATACTATTTTTACTACTTTAATTTCACAATCATGGATTAAATGAGAAAAATCTTACAAAATAATACAGAGGCCTAGAAGATGTTATATCTTATAGTAATTCCATAACAAATTCTTTTAAAGGTTTTCAGTTATCAGAGACAACAATAAAAATCCCACCTGTATTTCATTTTTAATGATTAATGACTAATCCAAAGCAATTAAAATACATAAAAGTGAAAAGAAGCGAGGAATAAAATTTTATGATTACCTACAGATCTGTTAAAACAGACAAAAAGGAATCTGTAAAACATGACTAATTTAGAATTAAAAATAAGCTAGAAAATATTTAATTTTGTTTACTTATCCATATTCAAGTTGGTTTTGCCTTTATAAACAGTAATCCTACTTCTATGACAAGTATTTTCCAACCACTGCACTGTGACTTAATTTATGTATGCCTTTATTGCAGTTCCTATAGTCTTTAAAATTATAAAGAACTAATGCACCAATTTACATAAAAGAGATGGCTAAATCAAAAGCAACATATCAAAAAGTTATTATACTTAGAGCCTAGAAAAAAACATTTGTCACCACCCTCTTTTATTTACTTATTTTTGGTACTCAGCATGAAGTATTCTATAAGCGTATCGATATCTTTCAAAGTTGACTTCTCTACCTAAAATACTGATTTCAGGCCAAGGAAATCATGGGTCATTACCTGGCTTTTAAAATTCAAATGGAGTTCAAAAAATGCCTAACAGCTTCTAACATGATTACCTGATTTGTTACTTCTAAGGTATTGGGATTATATGTAGTAATCGCATGGGTTCCAACTGAAAAGACACGCTTATACCTACAAAGAAAGACAAGTACTTAAATTTAGTCTTAAAGAAACATTTTATAATAAAATATATGATATTAACACAAAAGGAATATTTGAACAAATAGAAATGTATCAGTTGATTAATGCTAACTAAATATAGTTTAGTTTTATATTCTAAAGTGTTATTAAAACCTACCCACCACCACTCACTTTACTGTTAACTAGTGATCCGTAAGTAGAGAAGTAGGACCTATGCAAGCTTGAGTTGTTAGTATACATGAAGTTAAAATACTGCCTGAAAATGCCAAGATTCTAAATGGGAAAATTTTATTAAAAACAACAACACTATACACTAATTCTTTAAAAATATGCTTTCAACAAAACCATGATGCAAAGAAAGGAAAAGCTATGGCCTGCAACTGGTCAGTCACAGCAATATTCTGGAATCGTAATAATTTCTACTTAAGTAAGTACCTATTACATTTAAGTGTTGCAATTTTATAGAAGTAGGAAGCCTACACCACAACAGGCAATTTTCACTTCTCACTTCACTTCATATCTAAGGAGAAAAATCACTTGGATATCAATAATCCTTTAGGAGAAGAATTCATAATGATAAAAATAGAACCTGAATCAGAAAAACTTAAAAATAAAGAATTAGTTCTTTAAACATAAAATACATAAAACATCAGCTAGTCTAAGAAAACACAAAAACAAAATTAAGGATATATAAGAATTTATAATCATAGATACAGAAGAAATAATGATGTAACTCTACACAGATAAATTTGAAGTTACAAATAAATCAATCCCTATATAGAAGAATTTAAGAAAGCTGCAAAGAATTACAACCTACAGAAGCACCACAGCTCAAACAAGAAGATGAACCTTAAAGGAACAGGTAAGTCCCAAGCTTCTTAAGTTGTTCCAAGAAACAGACTAAGGACAGTTCCTCAATTCTTTTAGTGATAACCAAAATCTGGTAAGACAACACAAAAAGAAAAAAAGATACACAATCTATTTTTTTAAATAAATATTAGCAATAAGAATCAAGTAACTCGGGGCGCCTGGGTGGCTCAGTCGGTTAAGCTCTGTCTTCAGCTCAGGTCATGATCCCAGGGTCCTGGAATCAAGCCCCACATCAGGTTCCTTACTCAGTGGGGAGTCTGCTTCTCCCTCTGCCTGCCGCTCCCCCTGACTGTACTCTCTCTGTCAAATAAATAAAATCTTAAAAAAAAAAAAAAAAAAGAGAATCAAGTAGCTTATGAAAATATTAGTACACCATGACCAAAGAAGGTTCATTTTAGGAAAACAGAGTTCAATATTAGAAAAATCTGTTAATATAATTGGTCATATTTAATGAAGTATCTATTTGTATTTTAGTTAAGAGATTTTTAAATTACCAAAACTGGACGTTAAATACAATCAAATGCCTTTTTGATATCTAAGGAAATCATGTTTTTCTGCTTTAAACTACTAATACTAAAAAGACATACATACCTTAAACAAATAGCCATTATCAGACTTGAGGGTAACATACTAGAAGGATTTCCACTGAGATCAAGAGAGATCTTTCACAACTTAATTTTTCTATTTCCATTTTTTTCTAATTAGTATATTACATAATAAAAATGATGACGTTATCTCCATTTGGGGAAAAAAATGACAGATTTTATTAATCTTTACCATATAGTCATTAAAAAAGTACTGCCATATTACAAATATTTTTTTCACATGTCTAAAATGGAGTGGGAAATGATCAAAAGAATGAAACTACCTTCTTCTAACATAAAAACATTCATTTGCTGCTTTCTAAAGCCAGGTGAGGGTTGAGAGATTGGTGAAGTACATGAGGATTAACCTAAACAGCTAAAAAGTCTCAGAACTTCAGAGGCTTTATCAATTAACAGGGACAAATAAGATCTTGTTGAAGACTGCACAATGAAATAAAAAATCACAAATTCTAACTTTCAGAATCATCTGGAGAGTCAAACATGCCAATTTTTATAATCCTGAAATGAAACTACAGAATGTGTTTATTTTACTTTGGGAGCAAAAGTAGAAGAATTAAATGCCTGAAATGTTTCCAGTGTCAACTAACGTCACATTCAAAGTCTTAAAAGATCTCAGCTAAGAAGATATTCTTTTCAATTCTAAACTAATTTCCTCCACACAACTAAAGACCTTCTAACATCTTTCTCATGTACTTTGTTGTCTAGATCAGTGCCGTGCAAAAGAACTTTCCAAAAAGATGGAAACGTTCTATATCTACACTGTCTAATGAGGTAGCCATGAGCCACATGTAGCTACTGAGCACTTGAAATGTGGCTAATGCAAGTGAATTTTAAATTTTATTTATATTTAATTACTTTAAATTTAAAGTCACAGCTGGTTAGTGACTACCATAACTGGAGAGAGCACATTCTAGATCCTTCAGCAAAAGGATCCTGAAGTTAAGTGCCCACTGGCCCCAAAATACTGTCGTCAAGACTAGTAAACTCAGACCTATCTCTCAGACAAAATACTGGGCTCTACAGCCTCCCTAAGAAGAAAGCTATAAGGAAATTCTTAAGAGAATTCTCTTCTATTCTCCTCTCTCCCCCTTCCATGAGAGCTGCCCTTACCTCTGTCCTCTAGAATGGCCGCTGCACTTTCTTTAAGTATAGAACAAATACTTCTAGGTCATTAAAAATTTACACCTTTACAAGCAGCCCTAAACCTTCAAAGATTACCTGTAAAGCCTCCTTAGATATCAGATTTAGAGATTAAAATCTAAATGATCCCACATGTATGGTATGTTAGTCACAACACTTGCAAACTTAAGATTTTTTTTGTATCTTTTACTAAGTCACTGGTGTCCTAAGTCATAAAGGACAAAGATTCCCTAAGTTCAAGGGGGTACCATGTCTTCATTATCTTGAAATTCTAACTCCTCACACAGGACCCAGCACTGCATACAGCACATGCTCAGTGTTTGTCAAATAGCTAAATAGGCCAATCTATCCAATCATACATCAACATGCATTCAAATCTATGATCTGCTCATTTACTCTTGTTTTTAAAACAGAATATATGTCAGATAGCAACTAATTTCACACTAGTTTTTCAATCTTAACCAGTGTGACATCAGGAAATGACTAAGGTCTTATTTTTATGAAATACTCCCATTTTATTTGCTATCTGCAAAGAGAAAATGCCATTTATAAATTATAATTTGCTGTTCTTATGGGTTTGAGATAAATTTGCTGGCTAATTCCTTAAAATTATCATACTAAAAGTTCTTATAAAATATAGCTATATTAAAACCAAGTAACAAAAGGAACAAAGACTAAAGTAAACAAAATGTATGAGAAATTTATGACAGATGATGCCATCTATATAATATGAAGAAATGTAAAGGCAAACACCTTTTCCCCCAACTGAGAAATTAATAATCATTATTGACTTTACTTATTGCACTTGTTTCCATTTTACTCAGCAACTAAAGTCACACAAATCATTAAATGCCTATAGGGAATAAGGGATTTTCTTCCATCAAGTTTTCATAACTCACAGATTTATTCTAATATGACAGCTTAATAAATAATATAATTTACATTACCCATGAATTCTAATGTTATTTAGAATCAGGAAACTAAAGCTCTTTAAATAAAAAAACATATTTGGGGCACCTTTTCTAATGGGGCATTTTGCTCCCATAACAATTGGTAAAGATAAGAACAAGTAAAAAGGTGCTGATGATATTGCTGACAGAGATAAGAAAGATCATCTGAAACAAAAGCTGGGGATGTAATCTTGTTTTGAATATGACAGGTGATGTTCAGATTTTTTTAACAGACTAAACTTACATTAACTTACATTAAAATGAACACTCCTGTATTATTCTAATTCCTGCAGATAAAAATATGTTATGCCATACTTTTTTTTTTTTTTTTTTAAAGTAGGCTCCACACCCAGCATGGAACCAGTGCAGGGCTTGAAAAGAAAGTAATGTTGAATGTTCTCTATTTTGAGAGTTGAATGGTAATGAAATTTTGTGCAGAAGAATATTGTGATGGTGGTATTTTTGGAGCATCTATTGACACTATTGTACATGTCTAATTAATACATGCTAGTTAAGAGTATTCAAGTCTGGAATTAACTTTCAAACGATGACTGACAGGTATCATATCTCTTAACTACTCTGAAGTTCATTTCAGATGTCTGAATTAGTTAATAATAAATAAAATGTTGGGAGGGGCGCCTGGGTGGCCAGACTCTTGATATCAGCTCGGGTCATGATCTCAGGGTTATGAAATCTAGCCCGAATCAGACTCCCCACTGGGTGTTGAGTCTGCTTAAGATTCTCTCTCTCCCTCTCCCCCCCACCTCTCCCTCTCTCTCACAACTCTCTCAAAACAGAAAATTCAACATTACTTTCTTTTTGTAAAGTACAGAAAAAGCTTATGTTTACTATAAACTAATGGTTCTCAAATTTCTTGAGGTCATAAAACCTTTGCGTATTACTTTTAAAGTTAAGAACCTCCCATCCAAGTACTAACCAGGCCCGACCCTGCTTAGCTCCCGAGAACAGATGAGATCAGGCACATTTAGGGTGGCATGGCTGTAGACTTAAAGTTAAGACCCTCAATCCTTTCAGTAGATAAGTCTATGCAGTGGGCCTCAAATAAGCCAAAAAGATCTAATCAGAGTTGGAAGACAAGCTTTTATGTTACCTAGCCTAACCCCCATAACATATAGCTTGAACCTTTATAGTACCCTGGGCAAAGGTGGCTAGTTTTAATTTTCATTACTGGTGCAAGGGAACTAACTAACTTTCCTTAAGAGTAATTCTTTTTTTTTTTTTTTTCCAGTACTGCAGATACTAACCATTGTTCCTTAGAATTATATTCTTACCCACAAATTTCACCTGCTGGTTCAAGTTCTGTCTTTCAGCTTCTCATAGGATATAATAATTTTTCTGCCAACCAGACTTTCACTTTGAATCCTCTTTCCTAAGCTGAACACCCTAGTTCCTTCGATCATTTTAAAATAAGTTTTGGCTACCAATGTCTAAGAAGCGGTTAGGATTCTCACAGAACCTAGGGTTTTTCTGTTTACTATTAAAAGCTTCACAATCCAGTTACTTGAATTACAATTTTAGTCCACCAAATAATGAAACTAAGGATGACTGCAGTACAAGATTTCTCAAAGAGTTAGGAGATCAATGGTAAGCAATGCTGAAGGAGGCAAAACAGCTTACTAATTTAGCCCACCAGCTCTGGAGTCACTACCTGGGTTCGAATACTATCTGGACTATTCACTTTCTATGTATCCTCTGATAATTTGCTTAACCTCTCTAAGCTTCAGTTTCTCCAACTGAAAGATGTGGATAGTATATATATCTATTTCATAATGTGAGGATTAAAAGAAATAATCCATGTAAAGTATTTGTCACTTGCTATTTATAATCAATAAATGTTAACTATTCTTCTTGCTATTATTCTGCTGAGTAACGGGGGGAGGGGTTCAAAACTCCAGTAGAGTAACTGAATTAATTATAATTAGTACCATTATGCTTCCAGTAACCATAACTGCTAAATCCATACCTAACACATAGAACAAAATAACGGGCAAAGTGATCATTCCTATGCCTATGATACCAGGATACTCTGATTCTGGTCAAACTCCACTTGAAAGATGAGTTTCACCTGAGATGACTCACATCAGAAGTTGTATTCCTCAGAAAAGAGGAAGAAGGAATGTATAGCACATACTCTCTCTGCAATTATCTATCCCAGTAACTCAGTAAGAAAATGTCCCGTTTCTTTCAGGGGAACTAAACCACATCCCATGAAATGTAAGGGCTTAAATTTCATGATGCAAGGTCTGTATTTTTTCCAGCTCAGATAGAGCTGTTTTTAAAAATATTTTTAATTTTTAGGGACACCTGGGTGGCTCAATCGGTTAAGCGGCTGCCTTCGGCCCAGGTCATGATCCCAGCGTCCTGGGATCGAGTCCCACATCGGGCTCCTTGCTCAGCGGGCAGCCTGCTTCTCCCTCTCTCTCCCTCTGCTTGTGCTCTGTCAAATAAATAAAATCTTTAAAAAAAAAAAAAATTTTTTTTTTTTAATTTTTAGAGCAGTTTTAGGTTCACAGCAAGATTATGCCAAAGGTACAGAGACTTCCCAAATACTCCCTGTCCCCACCCATGCACAGCCTCCCTTATTATCAAATTCTCCACCCACCACAGTGGTACATACATTTGTTTAATTGCTGAACCTATACTGACACATCATTTTCAACCCAAGTCCAGTTTACATTAGGGTTCACTCCTGGTGTTGTACATTCTATGGGTCTGGACAAATGTATAAAGGCATGTATCCACCATTACAGTATCATACAGAGTAAGTTTCACTGCCCTAAAAATCCTTTGTGCTCCACCTTTTATCCCTCCCTCCTCCTTAAACCTTGGCAGCTACTCATCTTTTTACTGTCTCCAAAGTTCTGCCTATTCTGCAATGTCATGTAGTTGGAATTATACAATATGCAACCTTTTCAGACTGGCTTCTGTCAGTAATATGCATTTAAGTTTCTTTCATGTCTTTCCTAGCTTGATGGTTGATTTCATTTTGGCACTGAGTAATACTCATCATCTGCATGTACTACAGTTTATCTGTCCATTCACTTACTGATGGACATTCTGGTTGTTTCCAAGTTTTGGTGATTATACATAAAGGTGCTATAAACATCTGTGTGCAGGTTTTTGTGTGGATGTAATTTTCAACTCTTTTGGGTAAATACTACGGAGTGTGATTGCTGGATCATATGGTAAGAGGATGTTGAGTTTTGTAAGAAACCACCAAACGGTCTTCCAAAGTGGCTATACCATTTTGCATTCCCACCAGCAACGGATGGGAGTTCCCTTTGCTCCACATCCTTGTCAGCATTTGGCACTTCAGTGTTCTGGATTTTGGCCAATCCAATAAATGTGAGTAGTATCCCGACATTTGCATTTCCCTGATGACTGATGATGTGAAGCATCTTTTCATATGTTTGTCATCTGTATTTCTACTTTGGTGAGATCTCTGTTAAAGTCTTTGGCTCATTTTTTAATTGGGTTGTTGGTTTTCTTATTGTTGAGTTTTAAGGGTTCTTTGTATACTTTGAATAGTCCTTCATCAAATGTCTTTTACAAATATTTTCTCCCAGCTTGTTTTTACAGTCTCTTGACAGTGTCTTTTGCAGAGAAATTTTTAATTTTAATGAAGTCCAGCCGATCAATTCATTTTTTCATGGGTCACATCTTTGGTGTTGTATATAAAAAGTCATCACCAAACCCAAGAGTCATCTAGGTTTTCTCCCATGTTGTCTTTTTTCTTTTTTTTTTAAGATTTTATTTATTTGAGAGAGAGAGAATGAGAGACAGCACGAGAGGGAGGAGGGTCAGAGGGAGAAGCAGACTCCCCTCTGAGTGGGGAGCCCGATGTGGGACTCGATCCTGGGACTCCAGGATCATGACCTGAGCCGAAGGCAGTCGCTTAACCAACTGAGCCACCCAGGTGTCCTCCCATGTTATCTTTAAGACTTCTGTGTTTCACGTTTAGGTCAGTGACCCATTTTGAGTTAACTTCTGTGAAAAGTGTAAAGTCTGTGCCTAGATTCTTTTTTTTTTTTTTTTTTTTTTTTGCATGTGCATGTCCAGATGAAAAGACTATCTTTGCTCCTGGAGCTTGCTTTTAATACAACACTGTGTGTAAATACAAAATTCCCAAAAAGCAAATGCGTTATTATTTGCACTTCTGGATGAAAAATGTTCAAATCCCAGATTGCCTGATAATAAGCATAAAGAATTATATAAAGAAAACACAAAAACAGTTCAAGATGCACTCATCTGAGGTTTAGAGGCTGGCAGGGTCAAGAGCTAGATCAATAAAGCAAGGGAAAAAACACTCAGGATTTCTAGGATTATCAGAGTTGGTGACATTTGTAAATTCCAGATGGCTAAAGAGAGGAGTATCTCTTCTTTTGCAGGATTCTATTTCTACACATAAGAAAGGTATCAGAAATTTGCCAGCTTCACTTTCAGTTGACTTTCCTCTCAATTTCCTGTATCTAGTCACTACACAGACTGTATATGAATGTCATAAGCATCTGCCATTTAATTCCACAGACTGATTACCATATATCCATCCCAACGTATTAAAATCTAGTGCAGACACTAAAATGCTACTCTTAAATTCAGAGTATTTGCTACAATTAATGTATGCAAATACCAAAGTGATCCACAGGTAGATTTTATTTGTAATTTCCACCCAGAAAAAACTAAAAACCTACATTTTGAAAATCACCCTAAAGTTTCCCAAAGTGAATCTACACTTCTGCTTTAACTGAAATATATGCATTCTCCTTCCTATTAGAAATGGCTTGCTTAGGCCAAAAAGGAAACTTTGCTCTTCCGTGAAAGAAAGGTGCTTTTTACTCCTGAAATCTATTCGCCCTTCCTGTTCCTTCCAGAGCAAACATATAGTCATGTACTTTGCAAGTGGGAAAATGACAAGCATAGGAGAAAAGGCTACTTTGCCAGCTAAGGAGACTACACTAACCGTGAATAGACCTGAATTATTAAGAGTATGGAGTAGTGGCTGCAAAATGAGACACATGAAAACTATTACAGGGCGCCTGGGTGGCTCAGTTGGTTGGGCGACTGCCTTCGGCTCGGGTCATGATCCCAGGGTCCTGGGATCAAGCCCCGCATCGGGCTCCCTGCTCGGCGGGAAGCCTGCTTCTCCCTCTCCCACTCCCCCTGCTTGTGTTCCCTCTCTCGCTGTGTCTCTCTCTCTCAAATAAATGAATAGAATCTTTAAAAAAAAAGAAAACTATTACAAAGGTAATATGAAATAGGTCACATGAATATCCTCAACAGAAATATGTAAAAGAGGTTATTTTTAATTTAGAACATATCTAAATATATAGACATGTTTAATTTAGACATATACTTTTAACTTAGAAATACATAGAAAGAAAAATATTTCCTCATCTTTGCTGCCACTATCAATGTCATTTTTCTGAATGTTGGGCCTGGGTTAGCAGTATGTATGTAGGCATGAAGTCACTTAAAACTGAGGCCCTAAATCCCCAAAATCACATGTAGAATTTGTTGTAAATAGACTTATTTCTAGAGAAAGGATTCAATTAACAACTCTGAAACAATACAGAATTTTTAATGTTAGCCATTTGTTTTTTTGCATTAAGACTGATGAGGAATGCTTTAAAGTTAGATTAGAATTGGCCACATAAAATAGGTAAGTATAATAAAAATTTGAGTGCCACATAATAATTTACATTATTAATGAAATAACTATCACACTCTGGAAATGCAAGATCTTTCAAGAAGGTAAAAGCTTCAAGGTGTGTACATTAAAAACAACAAAATACTGTTGAAAGAAAATTTAAAAGATGTAAATAAATGGAAAGACATCCCACTTTCATGGATCAAGTCTCAATATTGTTATGGTGGCAATACTCCATTTGATCCACATATTTAATAAATTCCCTATCAAAATCCCAGCAGCCTTTTTTGTAAAATTGACTACCTGACTCTAAAATTCATACGGAAATGCAAGAGACCCAGAATAGCCCAATCTTGAAAACGAACAAAGCTGGAACCTCAAACTTCCTAGTTTTAAAACAGTACAAAGCTACAGTAATCAAGACAGTATAGCTCTGGCATAAGGTCAGGTATATAGATCAATGGGACAAAACTGGCAGTTCAGAAATAAGCCTTTACATTTATGGCCTATTATTTTTGACAAGAGTGCCAAAACAACTCAACGGGGAAAGAATCATCTTTTCAACAAATGATGCTGGGACAACTGGATATCCACATGCAAAAAGAATGAAGTTGCATCCCTATTTCACACTACAATAAAAATTAACCCAAAATCGAAGCTATAAAATTCTTAGAATATAGGAATAAATCTTTGAGACCTTGGATTAGGTAATGGCTTCTTAGATATGACACCAAAAGCACAAATCACAAAAGAAAAACAAACTGGATTTCATCAAAATCAAAAACCTTGTGCTTCAGGAGATAACCATCAAGAGTGAAAAGACAACCCACAAAATAGCAGAAAATATCTGCAAATCATGTATCTGATAAGCAACTTATATTCAGAATATATAATGAACTCCTACAACAATAAAAGGACAAATAACCCAAATAAAAAATGGATAAATTATTTGAATAGACATTTTGTGAAAAATATACAAATGGCCAACAAACACACAAAAAGATATTCAACATCTTAGTCATCAGGGAAATGCAAATTAAAACCACAACAAGGGATGCCTGGGTGGCTCAGTCAGTTAAGCATCCGACTGTTAGTTTCAGCTCAGGTCATGATCTCATGGGGTTGTGCGCTGAGCCCCGCCTCAGGCTCTGCACTCAGCAGGGAGTCTGCTTGAAGATGCTCTCCTTCTGTCCCTCCCTCCACTCACGCACATATGTGCCCACTCTCTCTCAAAAGAGATAAATAAATCTTTTAAAAAATAATAAAATGACAGAGATACCACTTTATATCCATTAGGGTAGCTAAAATAAGAGAAGAGACAATCACAAGTGTTGGTAAGGATGTGGAGAAAGTGGATTCCTTATACCCTGATAGTAGGATTGCAAAATGCTTTAGCCACTTGGAAAAGCTTGGCTATTCCTCAAAATGTTAAACATAGAGTTACCATGTAACTCTATATAACTCCATACAACATCAATTCCACTCCTAGGTATGTACCCAAGAGAACTGGAAATACACATTCACCCATAAGGTTACACATAGACATTTATAGCAGCATTATTCATAATAGTAAAAAAGTGGAAACAATACCAATCAGTATTTACCAATCAAACAATACCAACAATGGTCCATCAGCTGATGAGTGGATAAACAAAATGTGGTAAATTCATACAATAGAATATTACTTGGCATTAAAAAGAAATGAAATGCACAAGCTACAATAGGATGAACCTTGAAAACGTTATGCTAAGTGAAAGAAGACAATCATGCATCTGACTCTGTTTTGGCTCGGGTCATGATCTCAGGGTCATTGGGATGGAGCCCCATGTTGGACTCTGCACTCAGCAGAGTTTGCTTAAGATTCTCTTTGCTTAAGATTGCCCCTCCCTCTGTGTTCGTGTGTACGCGCGCTACCTCGCTCAAAATAAATCTAAAAAAAAAGCTAATCTTGTGACAGAAAGTAGATTAGTGGCTGCCAGATGCTGAGAAGATAGGAAAAAAGGGAAGTAATTGCTAATATTATTAGAGAAGATTTTGGGGAAGGTGATGAAAGGGCTCCAAAAATGGTTAGTGTCCACTACTCTACTGAATACATTAAAAACCACTAATGGTACACTTTAAAAAGGTGAATTTTATGTTATGAAAATTTTATCTTAATAAGGATGTTGTAAAACAAAACAAAAAAGTTTCAAGGTGTCAATGATGGAGGCAAGGAATCGTGCTGAGAGCAAATAAACAGTTCTCCTCCAAATTACTACAGAAGGTAAAGAAGGAGGATTGTCTTAAGTCTTAGTCACAACTTTCCTAGAACATCAAAAAAAAACTTCTCCAGATACCACAATTACTGACAAGCTCACAAAACAAAAAGTGTTCAGTAACCTTATTTTTTAGAATTATTGTTTCACTATGCTATACTTGTATTAAAAATAGAGTATGATGATCAGAGCAACCTACCACTTGAGGAAAAAATAAAAATAATTTCAATACACAATCTTTTTTAAGGCTGATTCAAAGAACTAAAGAGACTCACACTACCCTGGGTATGTTAATTTTCTAACTTTGCTCAATGAAATTAAATGAAGAAAAAATTTCAAGAGAAATATTCTACAACTATAACAGTTATGCTCCCTAATTTAGGAGCTCGTACACTCTATCTTTCAAAATTATAGTCAGTTTGCTAACGCAAACCAGAAACACTACAGAATTCAGATGTTGCACCATTCTAAGAAGTTACTACACTATTACCTAAAAGATGAAAAGTTCAGAAAAAGATCCAAAGTTACTGGCTTTGTGTATGTGGCATGGTTTATCTGAGGCCTGATTTGGAATAATGTGGTCACCTATTTGTCGAAGTGTGGGACACTCATTTTACTTATTACTACTTAAAAGGATTAGACAGGAAACCTCTTTTTGGTAATGATCAACTGGTGCCATCCACTGAATACTCAATGTATTTAGGCATGATTTTAAAACCTTCGCATGCTCCATGTCACTTCATTTAGTCCTCACAGCAATCTGAGGGGTAGGAATTATCACCGGTTTTACAAAAAGGAAACAGAAGCATCAACATCTGGGTCTGACCAGGCAGCCTACTAAAAAATGTCACTTCCTCTCCCAAGGAAAAAATAAGAGCAAACCCAATTTTTTTAAATCCATTATAGGACTAAAGAAAGATTATAAAAACACTATTAGCATATTTCTCTGACCGGCAAATCGACACAAAAATGTAGCCATCACACACAGGTTAGCCTCCGGGCAATAAAGCTATGGAATTAATACTCTGCCACTACTATATAATCCAATCATTAACTGGCAACATCGAAGAAGGTAGACAGATGGTCTGTTTTCCTTTTGTTACTTTTAATTATTACCAACTCTTACCTAACACAGAAAACCAGAAATGTCAAAAGAAAAAAAGAACAATAATTTATTCCAAGTGTAGGATTTGCATTTAAAATATGCACATATGCTTTTCAGAAGAGAAGGGCTAAATGGCAAAAGTGAGCTGTGTGGTACTATTCAAGATATTGAAAATTATGTTTAAAATGATACTTCACAGAGGCACAGAAATATAAAACCAACAGAAATACTTACTTTCCCCTCCATGAATGTTTTGTCGTGTAGAAACATGCCAAATCCTTGTTCTCCCTAATTATGTTCATTTTGTGCTGAAACCTAAAAGATAAAAATATGGCTGAATTTAGTACAGTTATCCTTCGAGTTTTTCCTGAATCTCCCATACCATACTTTCAGAGCTTGCCATGTAGTACCGATTTTAAGGCACAGATTCTTCTACAAGACCACAGGTTTTAAGGAACAGGCAGTGGTCTGTTCACGTCTCTCTCACATACTTTAGCGCACCATATTGTGATTGCTCCCCTCCACTACACTGGGTTTCTTGAGGACAAGAATTGCCCTCAACATCCCAAGAGTAAAGAATCTAATAAAAAATGTTCATGTAAATGAATCTTTAAATCTCACATTACCAAACAATGCCCTTGCACAATATGGGCACCTAAAAATGTTTGCCAAGTATCAAATCAATTCCAAAAGGTTTCTGAGTTACTAAGAGCCAGCTGTTCTGTTGTCACTGTCACTTTAAGGAGACCCACCGTAAATACAATTTAACTTAAAAATAACAATATTTTCATTACAAAAGTAATGCATGTCCACAGTAAAAAATCTAAAATGCTCATAATGCAAATCCTAGCATCTAAAGATAATCATTCTAGCCTCCCTTCTTCTATTTAGAATAGGCTTTTTTTATTTTTATTTTATTTTATTTTATTTATTTATTTGAGAGAGAGCACAAGCAGGGGGAGAGGCAGAGGGAGAAGCAGACTCCCTGCTGAGCAGGGAGCCCGACATGGGGCTTAATCCCAGGACCCTGGGATCATGACCTGAGCTGAAGGCAGATGCTTAACCAACTGAGCCACCCAGGTGCCCCTAGAATAGGCTCTTTTAAAACAAAATTGAGAGGGGCGCCTGGGTGGCTTAGTCATTAGGCGTCTGCCTTCGGCTCAGGTCATGATCCCAGGGTGCTGGGATCGAGCCCCGCATCGGACTCCCTGCTCAGCAGGAAGCCTGCTTCTCCCTCTCCCACTCCCCCTGCTTGTGTTCCCTCTCTTGCTGTGTCTCTCTCTGTCAAATACATAAATAATTTCTTTCAGGGCTGGTTAAAAAATAAATAAATAAATAAAAATAAAACAAAATTGAGATTGTCAATTGTACTGCTTAAGCCCATTTTCACACAATTTTAACCTTCTACTACAGAACCTTCTATGGAATTAAATATTCTTTTAAAAAGTAATGTTTTAAGGCTATATGGTATTCCACTGGATGAATATACTAGAACAATGCTACTTATAGTGTAATCACAAGCATCAAGCTAAGTACAGAAATTGACAGTAAGTGTTTAGAAACCTAAAAAGTTTGGTGAGTGAACTCTTCCGGCTGAAGAGTACATAGACCAAACAGTTCAGGGCTCTAAACTTGTGCGATGGATCACATGGTGATAGCTTCCTACCAGCTTCATGCAGAGGGACCATGTTGTCATATTTTAAAATTAGTCTACTGACTGTAACCCAGAAGTGTATGAAATCCAGAACCCACTTAACTTCATGAAAATTTAAATTTAGCTAACTGTACAGGATAAATTATTAGAACTATTTACTAAGGAAAAGACTGATAAATTTTGAAAATACTACATAATTTGCTTCATACTGCATAAAAGTTAAAATGAATATGGTCATGGATTTCTTCTTGTGTGACCTGACCATCTCTCCCTGCCCTTAATTAGAAATGTACTTTTAAAAATACTGGATACATACCAAGTGTTAATGCACACTAAATAGCTAGAATTATATGGTTCCAAACATATTATGGTTCACTGGTCTAATTTTTTTTTATTCAGCATTCTTTTAATAACTTGAATAAAACTAATTTCATTCAAAAAAAAAAACACTTTGTAACAGCTTTTTAAGATACAATTCACACACCATAGAATTCACCCTTTTTAGGTGTACAATTCAGGGGTTTTTAGTATATTCAGAGTTCTACAACCAATGTTGTTTTTAGAACATTTTTATGCCCCCAAAAAGAAACCCTGTTAGCAGTCACTCCTCATTCCCACTCACTCCCAGCACCTGGCAACCACTTACCTACTTTCTGTCACTATGGATTTGTGCCTATTTTAGACATCTCATATAAATGAGTCATACAAAATGTGGTCTCTGTGACTGCCTTCTTTCACTTAGCATGACATTATCAAAGTTCATCCACACTCTGGCATGGATTAGTTTCCTTCTATTGTATAGATATACCACATTCTTTTTATTTATCAGTTAATGGACATTTGTGTTGTTTCTATTTTCTTGCTATTATGAATCATGCTGCTATATACATTTGTATGAACATGTTTTTATTTCTGAGTATATATACCTGCACAGCAAAAACATTTTAAAAGACACTGCTATTTTGAAATTGCTTTCTTCATTTTTACTACTTGTTTTTGTATTAGCAGAGTGGCAAAGGCCTCTATACTCTACGTAGAACACTCTTCCCCTAGATACCTACATGGCTCACATGTCCTTCAAATCTGTATTCAAATGTCACTTTTATAATGAGGCCTACCCTAACTATCCTGTTATAAATTGTAATCACTCTCCTCATTCTACACCTTCAATTCCCTCTGACTCCTGCTCATTTTTCCTCTATGGCACCTTTCACTTTCTAACGTGCAATTTATTATCCATCTAATCCTGCTACCATATCCAGAGAGAAGCATTTCTGCCTATTAAGCTCATTAACGTGTGTGTGTGTGTGTGTGTGTGTATACCCAGAGCCTACAAGAGTTCCTGACACAAAACAGGTGCTCAGTAAGTATTTGAGTGAATGAATGAAATGCAGCAACCCCACGGGAAATTCTGATGTCCACTTTAAACTTCATGTTCTAACAAGTACTCATAAATAAGGTTTTGTCAAATCATCTGGAAAAGCATCAACTCATGCTCTGAAGAATAAGAGAACCACAAGTAACAGCAAGGTTAGGGAAATCTTAGAAAGGAAATTACAGTCAACTGACATCTTCCTACTAGTATGTTATGGAGACAGCTAAATATAGTCCTGACAGTTGGTGCATTTTGTTTTTTTCCTGGATTGTGTATCTGAGATGAAACAGGCAGCCAACTAAGACTTATTAAAACCAGCAAACATTTTTCCTGCCTTCTAAATCATTTGCAGTAAATGATGTTGCTGAAAAGAAACTTAGGTAGGATCTCTGAAAATATGCCAAAATAGTGAAAAATACAGGTCTACAGATGTTATCTTTCCCTTATATACTACGACTGAAGATTGGAATAAGGGAATAAGAAAGAAGGACAGAAAAGGTGATGGCCAATACTAAAGAGTGGAGTTTGGATTGGTAGTCCATAACTTAAGATATCTGAATGACAGACTCTGTACCAAGGCCTATCTTAGAAAACTGACAAAAAATGTACTTGAGTGAAGAGTGACTGATATCATTAAGGGACTTTAAATTTAAAATGGAAGTGAGGGAAAAATAATAGAGACTTTAAAATGATAGCCCCAAAGAACTTAGAGCATGACCCGGGGGGAATCCTAAAGATGACTTCATAGGTATCACTGATTTAGGGGAATACGTAACCCAAACAGATCTTTTAGGAGGGGAATTTTAAAAAGTTTACATCAAGAAGGCTTTTCTACAACTTTCCGAAGACCTAGGAACTTGGTGGTGATGAAAGCACCAGACTCCAGAGAGTTCTTAGGTTAGGATAGATAAAAGGAGAAAGGGAGAGAAGATCTAACACACACATTAATATAAAATTAAACTACTAGAAGATATATAAATGGCCAACAGGTATATGAAAAGATGTTCAATGTCACTATCAGAGAAATGCAACTCAAAAGAACAAGAGGGGGTGCCTGGCTGGCTTAGTCGATGGAGCATGCAAATCTTGATCTCGGGATTTTGAGTTTAAGCCCCGCGTGTGGAGATTGCCTAAAAATAATAAATAAGTAAAATCTGGGGCGCCTGGGTGGCTCAGTCGTTAAGCGTCTGCCTTCGGCTCAGCTCATGATCCCAGGGTCCTGGGATCGAGCCCCACATCGGGCTCTCTGCTCAGTGAGAAGCCTGCTTTTCCCTCACCCTCTGCCTGCCGCTCTGCCTACTTGTGCTCTCTCTCTGTCAAATAAATAGATAAAATCTTTAAAAAAAAAAAATTAATTAAAAAAATAAATAAATAAGTAAAATCTGAAAAAAAAGGGGGGCATGAGATATTACCTCACACCTGTTACAATGGTTATTATCAAAACAAAAGAAAACCCCAAAAGACAACATGTTTTGGCAAGGATGTAGAGAAACTGAATATTGTTAGTGGGAATGTAAAATGGTGTAAGCAGTATGGAAAACAGTATGGAAGTTCCTAAAAATTAAAAATAGAACTACCATATGATCCAGCAATCAAACTTCCAGGTATTTATCCTGAAATTAGGATCTTGAAGAGCCAACACTCCCATGTTGATTGCAGCATTTTCTATAAGAGCCAAGATGCGGAAACAACTTCAAGTCCCATCAACGGATAAATGAATAAAAAAAAAATGTGGCATACACATACAATGGAGTATTATTCAGCCTTGAAAAAGGAAATCTTGCAATATGCAACATGGGTGACCTTTGGGGGACATGATGCTAAGTTAAATAAGTCAGTCACAGAAGGACAAATACTGCATGACTCCATGCAGTATTATATGAGTTATCTAAAATAGTCAAACTCATAGAAACAGAGAGAAGAATGGTGGTTGCCAGGAACTGGGGTGCAGTGGAAAGGGGGAGTTGCTAATCAATGGGTATAAAGTTTCGGCTGTGCAAGATAATTAAGTTCCAGAGATGTGCTATACTGCATGGTGCCTATAGTTAACAATACTGTACTGCACACTTAAAAATCTGTTAAGAGGACAGATCTCATGTTGTGTCCTTACCACAATAAAATAAAATTTAAGAAAATTTTAAAGTAAACTACTGATTACCTGGCCTGATAGAAATACTGATGCAGATAATCATGTTGACAGAAAAATACAATATAAGATTAAAGAAGTACTTCAGCACTCTAGACATCAGAAGTTCCTATGGCCAAAATCGGCACACCTGACAATTATCTCTAATATTTTAGGAAGCAACAAGTGATACTGCTATTGTGCATCCAATCCTGAATAACCACCACCAAAAAAGGCTAGTATAATGGAAGTGGTTTTTTTGGAAGAGAAGTACTCCTTTATCTGAAAAGCTTGCCTTCAGCCATGTTATATATAGGCAGGTATATTTGAGAGGTAAGAGAGGGAGGAGATACTCACCTACATAGCCAAATAAGGGGATAATTCAGTGCTATGTATTACTAGTGTCTGCATAGCCTCATAATGTAAATCAGGATAACCCTTTTTTATTTTGAGCCCTCAGTAAAGATTACCCTGAAATTGGGGAGGCATGGTGACTCTAATAAAAGATTTAAGACATGTCCTGAAAACAAGGTCCATTGAGTATTCATCACGTGTTAATGATTAGACCAGGCCTTGACTATGCATTTATCTATCTACCTCATTTTGTCTCCATAACACCACCATGGTACATGGTACAGATATGATGATTCCCATTTTATTGACAAGAAAACTTAGAGAATTTATACCACTTCTCCCTGGTCACACAGCTGGTAAGGAGTTGGGCCAGACTGTGGACTCAATCTACTTAACTCTACACTCTATTTAACCTAAGCAGTAAAACCTTTCCTCGAATTTAGGAACTCAAAATAAATTCATTCTGACCATCTAATTACAGATGTATCATTTGACAGTACATTCCTGGATTAATTTAGAACTATTCCAATTATTACCTTCACACAATTTCAAACAATGAAACAAACTGCCATACTCAACACAAGGCAAAAGAAATAAAAGAAAAAGGAAAGCGGGGCGCCTGGGTGGCTCAGTTGGTTAAGCGACTGCCTTCGGCTCAGGTCATGATCCTGGAGTCCCGGGATCGAGTTCCGCATCGGGCTCCCTGCTCGGCAGGGAGTCTGCTTCTCCCTCGGACCCTCCCCCCTCTCATGTGCTCTCTTTCTCATTCTCTCTCTCTCAAATAAATAAATAAAATCTGTAGAAAAAAAAGAAAGAGGAAAGCTCCAAAGCTGAATATTTCTGTCTATAGATAAGCTTTAAAAATTTTTTAAACGGGGTGCCTGGGTGGCTCAGTGGGTTGAATGTCTGCATTCAGCTCAGGTCATGATCCCGGGGTTCTGGGATCGAGCCCCGAATCAAGCTCCTTGCTCAGCAGAGAGCCTGCTTCTCCCTCTCCTTCTCTCTCTCCATCAATAAATAAGTAAATAAATATCTAAAAAAAAAAGGCTAAAAAAAAATTTTTTTTTAAATGAACTGTTCAAAACAAACATGACAGAAATTTCCTATTAATATAGGATTCCAAGATAGTCTTTAAGGAGCTCAATAACAGAAAAATACTATTTTAACTAACACCTGAACTTTTAAAATAACCGGATTAATGAGATCTGAGGCTGGGACCTACTTCTCAACAGTGTAATATTAACCTCTCCAAATTTTCAGGTAAAGCTATTTTTTTTTTTAAAGATTTTATTTATTTATTTTAGAGAGAGGATGAGAGGAGAGAGAGAGCACATGAGAGGGGAGAGGGTCAGAGGGAGAAGCAGACTCCCTGCTGAGCAGGGAGCCTGATGCGGGACTCGATCCTGGGACTCCATGATCATGATCATGACCTGAGCCGAAGGCAGTCGCTTAACCAACTGAGCCACCCAGGCGCCCCAGATAAAGCTATTTTATATTGTCAAAACCTCAACCACTTTGTGATGCAGTCATTTCATCTAATAAAAAGGCAACTGGTCTGGAAATTGCACTAACTCTTTTAGACCATGAGGATACTCCTGGACACACA
Source organism: Mirounga angustirostris (assembly GCF_029215605.1). Lineage (NCBI taxonomy): Eukaryota > Metazoa > Chordata > Mammalia > Carnivora > Phocidae > Mirounga > Mirounga angustirostris. The sequence continues at coordinate 127,130,065 of NW_026991709.1, forward strand.
AATAACGCACTAGTGGATAATGGCAATACACAAATATCAGAAAAATGCAGAAGAAATAGGATAAGAATATTCTGTACGGACTATGTATCATTCAAAGTGAGACTTGGAAGAACTTCAAGAGAACCACTGGAAAATGAGTGAAGGCAAGTCTGGGGTTCCTCCAAGCACAGCGTTGAAGTGATGACTTAATCTTGTAACACAACCTTGAAATAGCTCCCTGTAGCACAGATACCAGACCACACTAAATGTAACTAACAACTAGCACAAAAAGCTATATACACACTAAACTAGTTTTAATTTCAATCTATCATCAAGGTAAGTAAGGGTGACAAATTTTTAAAATGTTACGTATGGTTGAAGGCAGATTAGTAATAACTGCCATTTACTGACTGCATGACCTTGAAGAAAAGCTTCCTAACTTCTCAGAATCACGGTTCATCTATGAAAGAGAGAGAACAGTATTTGTAGCAAAAGGCTTTGGTGAGGACTAAATGAGATAAAGGCGGAGTGTGATGCTTGGCTCAGAATAAGCACTCAAAAATAGTAACTGCAATCAATAGTTATTACTGTACTTTAAACATACTACCCTAGATATGAAATAGTTGTTTCATATCTATGATTGATTACCTCTCTTTCAGGCTTACAAGGCCCTGTATCTCTCTTAAGGTGTCTCAGGTGGGAAAGTTAAAATTTTTAAATTACTTAATCTTAAATCTTTTATCTTTTAATTTCAATCCTTGTACTATTTATTCAATGTATATCACCAAAGAATATCAGCTAGGATTTCTACCTTCAAAAGTATAGTGTTTTATTGCTTTAATCGGTATTCAGTTTTCACCTGCTCATTCAAAAATAACTATAGCAATATATATTTCTTAAGCTGGGTTGAATATAGGAGGGTGTCATTATTTTATTATCCATTGTTATTTTATTCCTTACAATTTATCTTACCTAAAAAGGTTTTTATTTTTTTTTTAAAGATTTTATTTATTCATTTGACACAGACACAGCAAGAACAGGAACACAAGCAGGGCGAGTGGGAGAGGGAGAAGCAGGCTTCCCGCCGAGCAGAGAGCCCGATGCGGGGCTCGATCCCAGGATCCTGGGATCATGACCTGAGCTGAAGGCAGACGCTTAACGACTGAGCCACCCAGGCGCCCCACCTAAAAAGGTTTTTAAAAGAAATAAATGAGGGCACCTGGGTGGCTCAGTCAAGTCCGACTCTTCATTTCAGCTCAGGTCATGTTCTCAGAGTCATGGGATAGAGCCCTACTTCAGGCTCTGCACGGGGGCGTGGAGCCTGCTTGGGATTCTCCCTCTCCCTCTGCCCCTCCCCCACAACTTGTGCACCTTTCTGCTCGCATACACACCTGCTTTCTCAAAAATAAATGAATAAATAAGTGAAATTTAAAAAATAAAAAGGAATAAATACATGAGACAGGTTAAGGTAATCATGATAGATGAAATATTTAAAAATTATCTTAAGTCAGCTATAACCTGACATTTAAGCTTCTCTTTATTTCAACTTTTTCCTATAAAATACTATCATTTTTCAAGTCAATGTTACTACATTTTAAATCCCCTACTTACGCATTTGGAATTTCACTTGTTAGAAGTATCTCTTTACATGAAACCAACATAATATTTTTAAATTTGTTGATATCTACAAATTAACTATGGTTTGAGAAACTTTTGGAAAAAAGAACTTCACTCCCTACAAATAATCTATGGTCCATTTAATATTTATGTATTTCTCCATTAATATTTACATATTTCTTTAATAAGCTCCAAAAGTGTTTCTAAAATTGTTGCTCATAGACAAAAACTCTTAGGCAACCATAATTCCCATTAATAGTGATGAAAAATATGCAAAACTTCTAGTATCAAGCAGCTCAAGCATCAAACAGGTAACAGCAATAACAGTCATTTATAGGCACATTCTCTAAATAGCAATGAACTGTCCAACTAAAAAAATGTAAAACTTGTTGGATGAGATCTTGGTAGCAGCTGCATCAACACTTGCCACCCTGCCAGTTGTTAAGACGTACTCAAGTTAACAAGAATTTATCTGTTCAAACTCATTATTGCTTAAATTTCATCTCCTTCGGGGCACCTGGGTGGCTCAGTCGGTTAAGTGTCTGCCTCTGGCTCAGGTCATGATCCTGGGGTCCTGGGATGGAACACTGTGTCGGGCTCCCTGCTCAGCAGGGAATCTGCTTCTCATCACTCCCCACCCCTTGCCCCCGTGCGCGCGCTCTCTCACGAGCACTCCGCTTGCTCTCTCTCAAGTAAATAAATAAAATCTAAAGAAAAATAATTCATCTCCCTCATTCCTGCAATAGTGTCCCACTTCAAATTCTCAAAGACCTACCCTTTTTTTGATGAGCAAAACACAAATTTACATATTCTTTGTAACTAAATCACACAGAAAGCATCTCCAATTTTTTAAGTTGGCTTCACCTGTTTTCGTTCCATACCTTATTATTGTACCACCAACAGAGCTTTTTTGCAACTTTGCAGTTTGTTCTTTTGAGAGAATTGTTCCAAGGGTTAAAAAGCCATATTCAGGGCAACACAGGCATTTTGGCTAGATTCACCCTATTCAGTGAATTCCCTTGCTTCATGCTTTCGAACATTTAATGTTCTCACATTCTCTAATTTATTACTGGCAGTAAAACTGCAATCCATTTAAGACCATTTATGAATAAAATGAGACCGATCTTTCAGAAGATACGATTTTGACACAAAACCACAGGATTTGAGAGTCCACTAAGCAGAAGTCTACACCAAATTGATACTAAGAACAAAAAAACAGATTGAATGGCCTCAACACCACAGACACCCAGACAGATTATAGCCAAGCTGTAAGCAAAAGAATCTGCACACAGAGCAAAACTAAGTGTATGTGCAAGTCTTGTGTTTAAGTAAAAACAAAGCCCTCATTTATCCAGAGATGAATGTGTATACTCAGAAAAATACAGATCTTCCTTGACTTACTATGGTGTTACCTCCTGATAAGCCCACTGTAAGCTGAAAATGCATTTAATACACAACTTACCAGTCATCATAGCTTAGCCTAGCCTACCTTAAATGTGCTCAGAACACATTAGCCTATAGTTGGGCAAAATCATCTAATACAATGCCTATTTTATAACAAAGTATTGAGTAGCACATGTGATTTACTGAATACTGTACGGAAAGTGAAAAACAGAATGGTTCTAGGCCTATCAGTTGTTCCCTCTTGTGACGGCATGGCTGACTGGGAGCTGCGGCTCGCTGCCACTGCCCGTGGTCACGAGAGTAGGATACCACATAGCACTACCCTGGGAAGATATCAAAACTCAACACTCAAAGTATGGTTTCTACTGAATGCATACCACTTTCACACCATCATAGAGTTGAAAGATTTTAAGTTAAGGTATCATTAAGTTGGGGACCATGTATGTGATACACTAGTGAATAAATGAAGGAAATGGCTTTAATAAACGCTATGTGCCTTTAAAGCACATTTTGCATGACCCACCGAGACTAATTTTTACACAATTAAAACAACTTGGAGAGAGCAGATGAGATACTAATTTTTACACTTTGAGTCTGTAACAAAGAATTCTGCTCTCAAATAATGAATTAAAAACATGAGTTTGTCCTGAAATGCATTAAAAAATAAGATGGATAGGGGTGCCTGGGTGGCTCAGATGGTTAGGCATCTGCCTTGGGCTCAGGTCATGATCTCAGGGTCCTGGGATCGAGCCCTGCATCGGGCTCCCTGCTCAGCGGGAAGCCTGCTTCTCCCTCTCCCTCTACTGCTCCCCCCTCTCCCTCTACTGCTCCCCCTGCTTGCACTCTCTATCATATAAATAAAATATTTTAAAAAAATAAGATGGATAGAAAGATGGATATATGATAAAGCAACTAGTAAATGTTAATGTGAAAATCTTGGAGATGAGTATACGAGTATGTATGTAATGTAAAGTTCTCTCAACTTGGCTGTAGATGAAAAATTTATTTGGGGGGAGAATTGCATTTACCTTTATTTTCTGACCAAGCTCGCCTATAGAAATGCTGTTTTTCTGCTACACTGTGACACTACACCTGAAAATATGGTATAGGTCACATGACAGGAACTAATTTATTTTTTTTTTTAAGATTTTTACTTATTTATTTAATTGACAGAGAGAGAGACAGCAAGAGAGGGAACATAAGCAGGGGGAGTGGGAGAGGGAGAAGGAGGCTTCCCACTGAGCAGAGAGCCCGATGCGGGGCTCGATCCCAGGACCTGAGATCATGACCTGAGCCGAAGGCAGTTGCTTAACCAACTGAACCACCCAGGTGCCCCATACAGGAACTAATTTATTAACTTAATATTTCCTCATACAGCTATATCCTATTAAAAATGCAGGGGGAAGGAGACCACTGCTAAGGCAAAGGCTCATCTTGAGTAATAACCAAAGAGAGAATCCCTTAATACTAGCTTTTTAAAGGCCTACATTTATTTGTAACTGGATTCAAAATCTGAGTGAATTACATCACTTGGCTACTTGTTTCAAATAAAAGGTAAAAATATAAATAGTTAACGTTCCAGTTTTAGATGTGCTGCTGAAGCGAGCACAAAATATAAACAGTTAATGGAACATTAATTTTTACCCAGATTAAAAAGTTACAACTAGACTGTCTTAGAATGTGCTGTGTATGGGGGAAACTGATATGAACTTTAACCTTTTTTAATTTTTTTTTTTTTTAAAGATTTTATTTATTTGCCAGAGACACAGTGAGAGAGGGGACACAAGTAGGGGGAGTGGGAGAGGGAGAAGCAGGCTTCCAGCTGAGCAGGGAGCCCGACGTGGGGCTCGATCCCAGGACCCTGGGACCATGACCTGAGCCGAAGGCAGACGCCTAACGACTGAGCCACCCAGGCACCCCTTCTTTTTTAATTTTTAATTTTCAGCTTCATGTTTTAATATATAACACAAGTAGAGGCAAAAGCATTTCCTTCTAAATAAGTAACAAATCAGTATGTGTAATGTGTATAATACCTACTGTACAGGGGTCTTTTTTAAGATTTTATTTATTCATTTGAGAGAGAGAGAGAGAGCACAAGCAGGGGGAGAGGCAAAGGGAGAAGCAGACTCCCCGCTGAGCTGGGAGCCTGACATGGGGCTCTATCCCAGGACCTGGAGATCATGACCCAAGCCAAAGGCAGACGCCCAACCATCTGAGCCACCCAGGTGCCCGTGTACAGGGGTCTTCAAACAGCTTATAAAGGGGCTCAGTCATTAGGGGTCTGCCTTCAGCTTAGTGGGGAGTCTGCTTCTCCCTCTACCCCTCCCCTTGCTCATGCTCCTGCTCGCTCAAATAAAATCTTTTTAAAAAAATAAATATACAGCTTATAAAATAGATCACAAAGTAAGGTTTTAATACATCCTAACTTAGCTTTCTAAAAGCGCTGAAGAACCCACGAACTCCAGAGATAAATGTGGTTGGAGAAGAAATCCAGTAGTACAAATTTCAGTTGACAATCTTATCTCCAAATAACTGCCCAGAAGTTATAATATTGAACCTTTACCTTGTCTGCCACATCAAAATGAACTTTTAAATACTTCCACCACCACAGGGTAGGGCAAAATAATCTAAGATCCATCTCCCCATTCTTTAAAAATCCATTCCTTTCCAATTAGAAATCAGATATATATTCATGAAATAAAAGGGCAAGGGAAACTCAAAAGCAACCCCTAAATCTGAAGAAACACTTTTAATAGTATCTTAATTGGGGGAGGGGCAAGCATAAATATCACAGTAGTTAATTTTGTTGGCCATTCCTATGCAATATAAATATTGAAAAAGAATACGTCTTTACATTTTAATCACATGTATGCTGATGTCATCCGAGGGAATAATTCTTCTCACAAAATAGACCTCTAGCTGTTGTAACAAAAAGTTTTTTTCTAAGAAAGATGCATGATTATGACTCTCCTTTCCAAAACTTAAAAACAAAAAAAAACAAAACTTAAAAACAGCCCTGAATATTCACCTAAAAAACCCAAACAAATGTGTTCATTTAAGCAATCCTATGAAATCGATGCTAATGATCATTTAGTTTGTTTGTACACATTCCTGAAAATTTTTAGACCTAATTTCTATTTTATCTTTGAAGCTAACTTGGCTCTGCAAGAACAAAATGCTCTAGTTCAATAAGCTCTTCTTTAGCTCACGAACAGGTACTAAATAATCTTCCTCTATTACACTAAATAGACCCTAATAGGTAAGAGATTTTCTTTTTTTTTTTTTAAAGATTTTATTTATTTATTTGAGAGAGAGAGAATGAGAGAGAGAGAGCACGAGAGGGAAGAGGGTCAGAGGAAGAAGCAGACTCCCTGCTGAGCAGGGAGCCTGATGCGGGACTCAATTCCGGGACTCCAGGATCATGACCTGAGCCGAAGGCAGTCGCCCAACCAACTGAGCCACCTAGGCGCCCGGTAAGAGATTTTCAATTGCCATGTTTTAACTTGTTGCTGTTTTTTCTATCACTGTAGTGAATGCATAATGGAGGACTAAATTTCCTAAGCATATTACAAATTCTTCTTAGAGGAAGTTTTATAGTAAGCATCCTAATAGGCAAACACACTATTAAAAGACAAGGAGCTTAGGCTACTACAATTTCCCTTTCACCCAACACAAAACAGCAACATGTAGGTTTCTCCTTTGGCTCTTTCTGAAATATTCCTGTTATTCCTAACTCTGCCATAGTTCTTCAGATCTTACAGAACACCTCAAATCTACCAGTTAACTAAAAAAAAAAGGGAAAATTACACTTTTAAAATTAAACCCAGCACATCTACGGTTGGGGGAGGGAATGGCTTTATCTACTCTTAAGATTTGGTAAACATCCAAAATACATTCTGTATCTTAACTAGAAGTTTGAGGCGGAGAGAAACCTCATAGCACTAGATGACTAAGGAATACATGTCTGAAATCCATGTATAAGAATTTAAATTTTACTATAATTAGCATAGGATTTATGAAATATTAGGGGAAATCTCCTATATTCATAACCTTATCAATCCTTCCTTTATGTTCTGGCAACTATACTTGACAAAATTAAAACATTTAAGGGGCGCCTGGGTGGCTCAGTCATTAAGCGCCTGCCTTCGGCTCAGGTCATGATCTCAGGGTCCTGGGATCAAGCCCCACATCGGGCTTCCTGCTCAGCGGGAAGCCTGCTTCTCCCTCTCCCACTCCCCCTTTTTGTGTTCCCTCTCTCGCTCTCTGTCAAATAAATAAATAAAATCTTTAAAAAAAAATTTAATTATTTTAGATTGCTTTGGGGTTTTGTTTTTGATCTGTTCATCACAGATCAAATTTTTACTCATCAACTTCATAGAGGCATCACCAATGGCCATGCGCTAAAAATGTGAACACCGCTTAGGCAGTTTGGCCTACTTCTAAGGGCAACTTAGAACGCTGCAACAATAAAATCCCATTGAATGTAGACTTCATTGTTTTATTTTTTTAAGATTTATCTGAGGGGCTCCTGGGTGGCTCAGTTGGTTGAGCGACTGCCTTTGGCTCTGATCATGATCCTGGAGTCCTGGGATCGAGTCCCGCATCGGGCTCCCTGCTCCGTGGGGAGTCTGCTTCGCCCTCTGACCCTCCCCCCTCTCATGTACACTCTTTCTCTCATTCTCGCTCTCTCAAATAAATAAATAATCTTAAAAAAAAAAAATCTGCCTCTCAAATCTGAGAGAGCGCACGCGCACGCACGCACACAAGCAGGGGGGAGGGAGAGGCAGAGGGAGAAGCAAGACTCCCTACTAAGCAAGCAGCCTGATGCAGGACTCGATCCCAGGACCCTGAGAGCATGACCTGAGCCAAAGGCAGCCACTTAACTGACTGAGCCACCCAGGCGCCCAACTCTGTTGTTTTAGAGATCACTACTCTCCATAAGCAGTCCACTAGAAGTGCAAGTAAAACTCAAATATGCAGGCTGTTGAATAAAGAGCCTGTGAAAGAACTACTAGCAAATTATGTTTCTCTTTATTGATAAAATAAAATTTTACTGAACGACACTTAGTCTAAGTTAGTAAAGATGATCACAACCATGTTGATTTAAGTTACTCACTACAAAAATATTCCCAAATCAGTGATTCTCAAAGGAGTTCCCACAATTAGAAATCACTCCATACTTTAAGAGATGTTACTGATTGGCATGTGCTGAGCATGTGAAAACTACTGAAGCAGAAAAATGTGTTGAAAACCACTGACTACAATTTTAAAGGCACTATGATTAGAACACTAAAGTAGGGGCTCCCAGCGGCTCGCTCAGTTACGGGTCTGCCTTCGGCTCAAGTCCTGGACCCTGGGTCCTGGGATCGAGCCCCGCATTAGGATCACTGCTCAGTGAGGAGTTTGCTTCTCCCTCTCCCCTCCACTCATGCTCTCTAATAAAGAAAATCTTAAGGAAAAAAAAAAATAGAGAAACGCTAAAGTAGTCCCCCCTATCCACAGGAAATGTGTTCCAAGACCCCCAGTGGATGCCTAAAACCACATAGTACCAAATCCCATATAGACTCTTTCCCTGTATGTACATACCTATAATAAAGTTTAATTTATAAATTAGGTACACTGACATATTAACGGTAAATAAGAACAATTATAACAATATACTGCAATGTTATGTGAATGTGATCTCTCTCAAAATTTACTGCACTACACTCAGCCTTCTTTTGATTTGAGATAAAATGCCTATGCGATGAGATTATATGAGGTAAATAGCACAGGCAAATGTGATACAGCATTAGGAGACCGCTGAACTTTTTTATTTTTTTTTTGAGGATCATCTGATTCTGGACTGCTACTGACCTCAAGTAAAAGAAACTATGAAAAGTGAACAAGGGGTGACTACTGTACTATGATTTAGTGGATGGGGCTAACTGCCCCTCAATGTACAAGACAGTCCCACAGGTTGAAGAACTACCCTCAACTGACTTTCAAATATCCAACTGAGCATTAACATAGGTAAAAACCTATTTATAACTGATCCCAATTTTAATTCTGTATTAAATATAAATCACAAAGTACATTTTGCAGAGTTTAATATGCACATAATTTTCTAGGAATGTACCTATCATGTAAATGGAGAGATTATATTTTTGAACCTCTTGGCTTTTGTTTGACAGTGTCTGTATTTTGTCTTCATTTTTGAAAAATATTTTTGCTGTTTTTTTCTTCTGGTACTTTAAAGCTGTCACTCGACTGTCTTGTTTGCATGGTTTCTCTGCTTTAACTCTTTGTCCCTCTGTATAGGTTTCTCTTTTCTTTGGCTACCTTCAAGATTTTCTCTGTCCTTTGTTTACTTACCTCCTCAGTTTAAATATAATGTCAAGGTGTGTTCTGAGTTGGCAGGGGGGCGGGTGGTGGTGGGGGTATTTATCTTGCTTGGTGTTCTCTAAGCTTCTGGATCTGTGGTTTGATGTCTGACATTAATTTTGGAAATTTTTCTATTATTTCCTCAAACATTTTAATATTTCTTCTACTCTGTTCTTTTTCTGGGATTCTAATCATTCATATATTAAAATGTTTAATACTATTCCCAAGCTCTAGGGTGTTTTAACTTTTTTTTGTGTCAGCTGGGTAAATTTCTTCTACCATTTATAATTTCACTGGTTCTTTCCTTGGCTATGTCAATTCTGATAAGCCCAAAAGCATTCTTCATTTCTTTACTGTGTAATAATACCTCTAGCATTTCTTTTGATTCTTTCTTATAGTTTCTATCAGCTAAAATTACCCATCTGATCTTGCATGTTATCCACTTAACATATTAGTCATTTTAAATTCCCTAGCAGATAACAGCATTTATGTTAATCTAAGTGTACTTCTGATGATTGCTTTCTCTAGGGAACTTTCTCTGCCTTTTTGTACGCCTTATAAATTTTGTTTGAAAGCTGGACACGTATAGAAGAGTAGAGATTGCGGTAAATAATTTTTGTGACTGGAAATGGACACATCTTTTCTTTGCTGGGTCTTTAGCGCAGGGTTTGTGTTAATCTGTTTAGGAGTTGGGCTGGATTTATGATTTGCTGTTGCTATGGTTATTCTCAATGTACCCCAGGCTTCAAAAATCTACAGAATAGCTGGTGCCTATGGTGGGGGATGGTTTACTACAGCATGTCTATCCGATTCTTTGTGCTGTGCCTCTTTGCATGATATTATTCCTAGTAATATTCTGCATTCACTTGTTACTCAAAACTTCTTATAGTGGCAGGGGGTTGGAGATAGAATCATTGTAGTTCTGATTAAGGTTCAGTCTTAGGCATACACTATACCCCTGGATCTCAGGGGTGTGATCTTCTTGTTCCTCCTGGCTGCAGTTTTAAGTTCAGTGCCCCTCCCAGAGGAGATTCTTTCCCCTTTTCTTGCATTGCCCCAGCTCAGTGAATGCTAACCAAGGGGCCAGCAGAGATGCCCTTCCCTTCACAGATTAAGGTTATTGTTCCATAAAAGAGACAGAGAAAGAATCAGAGTTTTGTGCCCCTCTTGAAAGCTCTGCTGCTTTTCCCCTCCTCTAGGTCAGCACCACAACAGACACTCCCCAGGGTTCTTTCCAATCTTTTCTAACAGTGCCTAGTGAGTTTGTAGAGAAAGAGCTTGGAAGAAGGTGCACTCAGCCTTCATCAACTTGTCAGCTATTCTAGCTGAACTCTTCTTACCAGTATCCAGTTGTGTCCAATGAAGGTGACACTGAATTCATGTATACCCTCTCATCTTAAAAGATTGGCCAACGGTTTGCTCGGTGACCTCGGTTCTTTAACAGTGCTCAAAAAAAAAAAAAAAGTCAAGAATTTAAAGTGAGTCCCATTCTTTTTTGGTGCAACAGTGACAGCAAATCTTCTTTTTGTCCCAGGACCAAAGTCAGAAGGTGGTTATATTATTTAAAAACTATCTCCAAATAATCGAGCAGGTGTTACAAATTGTTTGGAATAAAAAGGGAGTCTTTATTGGGTTTAATGAAGTTGAGAAACACTGACTTAAAGGATTTCTTTCAAAACAACTCCCCTTTAACCACTGCTAAATATTACAGTCAACATTTAGGCCTGAAACTATTAGCAACCAAATCTTTGCTATAGTTTACCTGCACAGCCTTGCTTCTATTTTACTAGTTTTAAGTACCTCAGAGAAGCGGGGGAAAAGGTAAGTGCAATGAAAATCACCTGTGTAAACAGAACTGGTTAAGGACGGAGCCAAATTAGTTAAAACAGATCTTTTATTTCAACTGTAATTTAGTATCTATTGAGAACCAGCTTCCACTATCAACCTTTTTTACAAATTTAATAAAGCCAGCATTGTTATAGTCCACCTCAGCAACTACCTTCTATTTGTGGATAAAGCTAAATTGTTACAAATAACTCCTGTTTTCCATGGTTCCGTAACTTTTGCATTGATAATGTTCATTGGGTTTAGCCTATTTACTGTCACTTTAGAAAAAGAGGAACATCCACTGCCTCCCAGTGGAATACAAATGGTGGTATTTTCCATGAACTGGACTATAGACTTAAGGTTCCTGACATTCCTCTCTTAATAACCCTCTGACCATTCTTTTCCTCCCTTAATATGTTCTCCTTCCTGTTCTCAAACTGGGAATACAGTGTAACATTTTCTAAACAGGATTTATGCCCCATTGTGACATTAATAGCAAAAGCCAAGTCTGAGATATAGCTGCTTAAACACTGTTTAATATTACATTTAATATGTTAACAAGGTTTTAGGTTATATGCCAAATTCAGTCAAACAATATAGCACTTTCCAGAAACCAAAGAAATGTGAATCAAGTCTTTTTCGGATAGCGAGTTGCTGACGAGTTTTTCAAATTTCCCTTTTTTTTAACTTTTTAGGGCAAATCCTATTTCATATTTCCATAGACTCACAGAATACTGATAATATACTACAAAACCCGACCTCTGTAATTTCCTCAAATTCAGCAGATAGTACTTTCAAACCTAGAAATCGATCAGATCCATAAAGTAAAAAAGAAAATACAGCAAGAAAGACAGTCACTGGGGCAGAGCCTAAAGAAATATTCTGAAATTTTTTTCGCGAAGACATTACACTCCAAGAGGCTCAAAATAACCCAACACTGTAAAGCCCTTCATAGAGGAGGTAAAAGCATCAGGCCTAGGCCCTCCTGTTCAGAAGAAATCACAGTAGGGTAAAAGGGAAAAGCAGAGAAGGGAAGAGAGAAATCATTACTTTGGGAGACCATAGCCTCATTACGGGGAGATTTTTTACCCCCCCTGGGAAAAAACTGATAAAGGAAACAATCTGAAAATATCAACTGATAAAGAAAACAATTTGAAGACAAGAGTAGGTAACTGAACACCCTACAATAAGACGGTTTAAGAGAAGGCACTCTTCTTAAGTCTAATAAGTCAAATCTGCGTTTAACCGCCACTTCACTGAGCGTCTGAGTCCTACTTCACCCACTCCAAAGGCCACATTCAGAGGCAAAATCACAGCAGTGAAGGAAAGGCCACTGAAAATAAGCTCCCCTGCAGGAAAGGAAAAACCTGGGGGGTAAACTTGATTTTGGAAAAGGGAGAGCCTGGAGAAGAAACGACGCGGGTGCTCCCCATCTCCAAAGGAAACGAAACAAAGCTAAGCAAAGAAAGTCAAAGTCTACACCGGACGTGGGGGGGAAGGAAGGTCGCGGACCCCAGGAAACAAGAGTTGCCGGCAACCAGCACAAAGTGTGTTCAGACTAGGAAGCTGGAAGGTAATCCTGAGGGCGGAGCCCAGAGGGGAGTAAGGGGTGTGTGGGGTAAGGATGTACAGAGGGAATCTGGGGACCATGGTGGCTAGAAAACGGAAAAACAATCCGAAAAAGAGGGGTGGGGCTGAACAAGGCAGCGCCCAGGGATAATGTCACCTGGAGCCAGGGGGGAATCCGACGGGAGGAACCAGACCAGCAGCCTTGGGGGAGGGTAATCTGCTTTCCTTAGCAGCTGGAGGCTGCGGCGACCAAGACACCACCCCTCTTTTTTCCTGTCCTTAGCCCCCCCAAGTCCCCCTGGCGTGGGGAGGGGATGAGGCAGAGCCCCAGAGGCCGGTGCCCGGAACGGTTTACCTTCGCGGGAGGCTGGAGAGGCTCCAGCCCGAGCTCCTCCCGCCGCCGGCTCTGCGTCCGGAGTGAGATGAGGCGCCCTCCGGCCTCCTCCCCCTCACCACTTCCCCTTTCCCCCTTCGGGGCCCTGTAGCTCCGCTGCCGCGGGTTCCTGGTGCCGCGGCGGCCCGGCCTCCCCGCCCCCTCCGCCTCCTCCCTCTGCCTCTCAGAGGCTCGCTCTGGAGGCCGCCATCTTCGCCCAGGCTTTCAGCAACCGCGCTCCAATACGCCTGCGTCGCCACCGCCCAGGCTGTCACGAGACCCGGTCAGCTGATTTCAACTCTTCCGCTTTCTGTCCCGCCCCACCCCCCGCGTGCATTTCTCGGCTCTCCCCGTCCCATTCGCCCTCTTTCCCAGAAGTTCCGCGTTCTACCGGCCCGCCCGCCCCCAGAATTTACACATGCGCCGAGTGACGCGGCCGGCCGTCGGCGCCGGAGTCCACGCAGGGCCGAGGCGGACCGCTCGCGGGGGGAGCCACGCCCCTCCGGCTTGTTCTCCTAAGGTCACGCCCCTTGGCGGGTGGCTCTGAGTCCTGCGGGCGACGGTGCTGCGTCCCAGCTCTTTACACTGTTCGTCCCCTGAAGTCCTCTTTTGAAGCCTTTCCCCAGCTTCGCCCCGGACTTCAAATGCCGTGGAATATCCGCGAGGCAATCCGAAGGAAGGCTCAGCCTGCCACCCGGTTTGGCTGCATTGCGAGCCAGCAGGTTCACCGCGATTAAGACTTGCAGAATGACAGTTGAGGGTTTAAATTTTAGTTGGTCTGGGAGGTCGCCAAGATTAAGGCCCGGGAGATGGCTACGGCTTGTCGTCGATGGGAACGCCAGGAAGATAATACTGATGGCTCCATTTATTGTCTGCTGACCACGTGCCAAGGGTTTTATTTACATTAGTTAAACCTCAGCTCTGAAGTAGGAATTGTCCTCGTTTTGCAGATAAATTAAGGCACTTCCCCACAGTAATGGACTTGGTGTTTGAACCGTAACAGTCCGACTCCATAGTCTGTTCCCTCAGTACCATCTCCCTGAACACACGTAGGAGCTGGAGGTGGGGCGTCAGGTTAGAGAAAAGAGGGGACATTGTGTGTTACCGGTGAGCAAGTTTATGGAAGTTCTTACAGTCTCCTCTCCCAGACCTGAATTCTAAAGACCACAGTTCAAAAATGAATGATTCTGCTGCAAAGTTCAAAAAACGGATGGGGGTGAATTGCATGGACACATTATTTTATGAGGGTTAAAGTTGTCTGAGGGGTTTGATATTCTGCAAAGCCATGCTGAAAGTGATTTCTCAGAGTCCGTTTCAGCGGTTGACTTGTTTTTTAGAGATGGTAGTTGCAGGATGAAAAATGTAGACAGTGGTTTTTACAGACTTTGCTTCTTGACTTTATTGACCCTTTTCCCTACCTTAGGGCAGAAAAAGACTGCATTTAGCCTTAGAGTAGTAGTAGTCTTTCCTGTACTGCAGCAGTAAGATAAGGCGCATCTTAGGGGTGGTGCCAGGAATAGCTGGGTGTGGACAGAACCTTAAACAGAGTAGAAGGGGAAGAGAAGAAAAAAGAAACTGGAGGGCTGAGTTAAGGGGCCTTCTTGCCTTATCCCATGGAAACAGAAACTTGTGTTTATGCGGCATTTTATAGGTTGCAAAGCCTTCCAATAATTCCAGAAGTCTGTATGGAGTGTATTATTTTTATTTTATAGAGGAAGCAAACCCAGAGAGTCCAAGAGACTTCCCTGAGGTGACCTAACTCCTAAAGGTTAAGGACAGATTTAGTCACAGGACTTGGAAGATAGGGGCCAGTGAAGTAGTAAACCTCCACACTGCCTTTCTGTTCTATATTTGGGACGGATAAAATCGGTTCTCAGAGTTGGGAGGACACTTCAGCATTATGACATGCCCCCATCCCCAGTAGGGGAAAATTGCCTGCGTCCCAAGACATTTATCTTCATTTTTAGAAACCATCTTCTTGGGGCGCCTGGGTGGCGCAGTTGGTTAAACGTCTGCCTTCGGCTCATGTCATGATCCCAGGGTCCTGGGATCGAGTCCCACATCGGGCTCCCTGCTCTGCGGGAAGCCTGCTTCTCCCTTCCCCACTCCCCCGGCTTGTTTCTGCTCTTGCTAACTCTCTCTGTCAAATAAATAAATAAAATCTTAAAAAAAAAAAAAAAAAAGAAACCATCTTCTTTAGATTCAGCCAACTTGACCTCTCTTTCATGAGCATTTTAGTTGTTTTGTTTTTCCTCTTTGTGACATCCCTTTAAGTATTTGCCAATACAGCTAATCACCTCTCTCTCTCTCTCTCTCTCCTCTGCTTATCACTTTGACTACCCCAGCCACAGCTTCCCATCTTCCGAAGCCATATCCCTCATGCTTTCAGCTGTTGCTCACAGGATGTGGTTTCAAGCCTTTTCACAATTGCCTTGGTTGCTCTTAATTTGATTTGTACAAATTTGTCAGTGTCATTCTTAAGACACTAGAACTAAATGCAAGAGTCAGGAAGGATAAGAGGACTTGTCCCTTCTTTCTCTATTCTTCCTTAAACCAGTACCCACCCCCACCGCCAACACACATATTCACTCTTTTTTATTTATTTATTTTTAAAGAATTTATTTATTTATTTTTGAGAGAGAGAGAGAGAACAAGTGGGGGGAGGGGCAGAGGGAGAAGCAGGCTCCCCACTGAGCAGGGAGCCCGATGCGGGACTCGATCCCAGGACCCTGGGATCACTACCCGAGCTGATGGCAGGGGCCCAACCGACTGAGCCACCCAGGTGCCCTACTTACTCTTTTTTAAAAAGAGTGACAAATACAAGGCAGGCCCCTCAGACTTCTCTCTCTGGATTTGTCTTTTTACTCAAAATTTAAATTTGTATTAGCTTTCCTGACACTTTCATAGTGTGCACAAATCAAATTTAGTTAGGAGAGAACACAGAAGATGCCCTTCTAAATTGTGTGACATATACTGACAGTATTTCACAGCTTTTTATTTTTATTTTTTTTATTATGTTATGTTAATCACCATACATTACATCATCCGTTTTTGATGTAGTGTTCCATGATTCATTGTTTGCGTATAACACTCAGTGCTCCATTCAATACGTGCCCTCTTTAATACCCATCACCAGGCTAACCCTTCCCCCCCCACCTCTCTAGAACCCTAGATATCATTAGCTTTCATCAGTGGCATAAGTTAGTTTACAAGTCAGGAGAGGTTTTAGGGGCGCCTGGGTGGCTCAGTCATTAAGCATCTGCCTTCAGCTCAGGTCATGATCCCAGGGTCCTGGGATCGAGCCCTGCATCGGGCTCCCCGCTCAGCGGGAAACCTACTTCTCCCTCTCCCACTCCCCCTGCTTGTGTTCCCTCTCTCGCTGTCTCTCTCTCTGTCAAAAAATAAATAAAATCTTTAAAAAAAAAAAAAAACAAGTCAGGAGAGGTTTTAGATTTTAGGGAACCCACAAGATGGTCAAGCACCTGTTTATCACACTCCCTATTGCTGTTAAATTGCTCTTCCTAATGAAATCAATGTCCAGATCCAAAATAAATCCCTATGAACTCTATGTAATTCAGCAAGATTGGAACTGTTTCCAGTACAGTAGCCACTTACCCCATGTAACTCCTGAATAATTGAAATAAAGCTAAAATACACACCAGATTTAATATGAAGAATAGTGAAATATTGCATTAATAATTTATGTATTAATAACATGTTGAAATAATATTTCGGACATATATTTGGTTAAATAAAATACAGTATTAAAGGGGCGCCTGGGTGGCACAGTTAAGCATCCCACTCTTGGTTTTGTCTCAGGTCATGATCTCAGGGTTGTGAGATGGAACCTAGCGTTGGGCTCTGCGCTCAGCAAGGAATCTGCTGGAGTTTCTCTCTCCCTCTCTCTCTGCCCCTCCCTGTGCTCACTTGGTGTGCTTGCGCTCTCTCTCCTTCTCTCTCTCAAATAAATCTTAAAAATAATACATTATTAAATTTAATTTCACTTGTTTCTTTTTAAAAAAATGTAGCTACTAGAAAACATAAAATGTTATAGGTGGCTCCTATTATATTTCTCTTGGACAGTGCTGTGTGCAAACACACAGTCAGAAAATACTTTCCAGTTGAGTTGGCAAGCTTGAAGCTCCCACAGAGTCATCTCCTACTGGACTTAATTTTAATTTTTTATGTGGTTGTTTTTTTGTTTGTCAGTGTTTCTCAAGGTTTATCTCACCACATATAGTTTTTTGTGTTCCTCTATACTATTCTAATAATTATATAGACTTGCATTTTTTGCCAACATGTGACAAATGGTGATGACACAAGGATTCTTTGGTGCATATACATATGTTTGTGTACATACATAGTTCCCACATTAAAAAAATAATAAATCTTAGTCTGGTTTCCCCTGCTCACTTAATCCTACCCTATGAACTCTAATTTTATTATTAATGATGTGGGAAACAAAGGCAGAAGGAAATGTAGATAAAATTAAATGTCCTTAAAACCTGCAGCCCATTGACAAATACTTGAGGCAGGCAGAGTATAATGTTCTTCCAGGAAGCTCCCAACCGTCTTAATGTCTTTTAATGTCTTGTTAGAGGGAAAAATAACCTTGGTTTTGCAAGGCCTCTGGTATCCCAGGAGTCTTCTTTAGCATATGAAAATTCTTTTGAAACTTCCTTTATCTTTACTTCCCCCAATCCCAAAGTATATAATCAGAATCCTGGGGCAGCACCTCTTTCTGCCCACGGGTCCTGTCCCCGTGCTTTAATAAAACCACCATTTTGCACCAAAGACGTCTCAAGAATTCTTTCTTCGTCGTCAGCTCCGGACCTCACCAACATTCAAAAACTACATCAATTAATATGAATGAAAATGCCTTTTTAAACGGATAATTAGGGGCGCCTGGGTGGCTCATTCTTTAAAGCAGCTGCCTTTGGCTCGGGTCGTGATGGGGGCGGGGGCTGCTCGGCGGGAAGCCTGCTTTTCCCTCTCCCACTTCCCCTGCTTGTGTTCCCTCTCTCGCTCTCTCTCTCTGTCAAATAAATAAAATTTAAAAAAATATAAAGGATAATTAAGTTATATAAAGGATTTTGAACTTATATTAACAAAAACATTCTTTCATTTGATTACAGAAAATTATTCAGTTCTGACCATATTTTCAGGGTTGGATCAAGAGGGAAAATGAAATACCTGGTCTGTCATTTAACACTTTGAAACCATTATTAAAATATTAATTGATTAAGGAAGAGGCCTTTCTGTGTTCTTTTGTTAAACTTAATTCCAAAGACTTTTTTTTTCTCTTTTTTTGGTAATATACACATTGTTGAGGATTTTCTTTTTTTTTTTTAAGTTTTTTTTTATAGATTTTATTTATTTTTATTTTATTTTATTTATTTATTTTATTTATTTGAGAGAGAGAATGAGATAGAGAGCATGAGACAGGGGAGGGTCAGAGGGAGAAGCAGACTCCCTGCCGAGCAGGGAGCCCAATGCAGGACTCGATTCTGGGACTCCAGGATCATGACCTGAGCCGAAGGCAGTCGCTTAACCAACTGAGCCACCCAGGCTCCCTGTTGAGGATTTTCTAATTCATATGTTCTTACTAGTCAATGCAAACACTTCCAGTATTACCATATTTGAGAAAAATCTAGATGCTTCTATATGTTTTTCATAAAGGTTTTGAAGTGAACAATATTTCCAATCTGCTATGAAATTATTATAGTCAGATATTTTTAGTCATCAGCCCTTAAGGAAATATAAGGTAGTAAAAGATCATAGGCAAGTTCTTTTTTTTTTTAATTAATTTTTTTTTAAAGATTTTATTTATTTATTTGACAGAGAGAGACACAGCGAGAGAGGGAACACAAGCGGGGGGAGTGGGAGAGGGAGGAGCAGGCTTCCTGCTGAGCAGATAGCCCAATGCGGGGCTCGATCCCAGGAGCCTGGGATCATGACCCGAGCCGAAGGCAGACGCTTAACAACTGAGCCACCCAGGTGCCCCTTTATAGGCAAGTTCTTGATCCTCTTTAAGCCTCAGTTCCCTCATCCATAAACTAGGGATATTGGTATCTTGAGAGATGGTAGTGAGAGTTAAAATTACTTTGTGGAGCACCTATTTACCAACCACTTGGTACCTGCTGATTTTCTCACTATAGTTAATCTCAGGATCTCCAGGTGGTTTATATAACCCTTGTGTTTGAGTTTCCTCCGTCTAAGACAAGATAAACAGACATTTAAACTATTATTCACAAAACAGGAGAGGTTCAATTTCTCAACAACTGTATCTGAATACTCTTATCATGAAAAATCATAAAACAGTTCATGCCAAAAATGTGTCTTTATTTTCTTTATTTCTTACAAGAGAACACAGAGTCGCCTTGCTAAAGTCATACATCAATGTACAACACAAAAAGAGCTAGATGCATGCAGTGTTTGTGCAATAGAACATTTGAGTAATGAGCCAAAATTTGATCGTGAAGTTCTTAGAATGCCAATGGCCCATTCACACAGAAATCAAGGTGAGAAAACATCCTCTAAAGTTAATTAGGTGCAATAAAAGCTTCTACTTCCCATGGATTTCATCAAAATTTATCTCAACTACAAGGAAAAGATGTCTATCTGTTGATATTGGGTAATGACTTGTTCATATTATGTTCATCTAAGAACATAAAACTTAATTACACAATTAAATTCTTTCTGACTTTGTGCATATGAAGATGATATGACTGCCATTTCTATGTGAAACCTAATTTTGTCAAGAAAAATGACTTTTTTTTTCCTTCTGAGCAGCAGTAAATGAGGTGGCAGCCACTTACTTAGCATGAAGGAAAATAAAACTAATATAGGAAGTAGTATTTCAAGCTCAGCTACTGGTTCTCAAATCCATACTGTGGATTTGGCAAAAAAATAAATAGTAAATCAATGTAAAGCAAAATAAAAGGTACCTAATAATAAAGACAATTTAAAAAAACCTTACTAGTATCATTAACCTATGTGTCTGTGTGTAAATATTGATTACTTGAAAAGCTATGCAACTATTAGAAAACTATGTTTGCCGAAAGATAGCTCTACACTGATATATGTTAAACAATTTAAGATTATTTACAAATATGAAAACAAAATAGCTTTTATGTCTAAATCTAAATCTCTGTCAACAACCAAACTGGTTCTAAAATATGAATAAGCCCAGGTTTTGCAAAAATGTCCCCAGTGAATAATACAGTGAGAAATTCAAATAGATGGTGGCTCTACGGTGCCTTAAGTCTGAAACAAGCAAAATGTGCTAAATCATTATTTAGCACCTTCCCCTTCCAAAAAGTGCTTAATTTGTTTTTAAGGATTTCTATACTATCTCAAAAGGCTAAGGAAAAGATACTCCAGTCAATCCACAATTTTAGTTAAGTTTGGACCAGTTTTCAAGGGGAACGGCAGGCAGAGGGAGAAGCAGGTTTCCTGCGGAGCAGGGAGCCCGATGCAGGGCTCGATCCCAGGACCCTGGGATCATGACCTGAGCTGAAGGCAGACGCTTAATGAATGAGCCACCCAGGTGCCCCAATTTTCCCAATATCTTATCACTAAAAGCTGCAGGGCCTTTCCAGACGATTTCAAAATCTATGCTCTAAACCAATTAGCTTCATTTAACTCATGAGCTCTACTAGCCATGATTTCCTCTTTCCTTGATTGTTAAGGTGTCACTTCTGTTTATAATTCTATCAAAATGTATATTAGACATTTTTAAATGAAGGAAAACTCTTCTACACTTTGTTTATGGTGTGTTTCCTCAAAATAACACAGAAGAAATACTTTGATGTCTTATTCTTTTTTTTTTATGGTCTATGGATTATGGTTTTTTTTTTTTTAATTTTACTATGTTATGTTAGTCACCATACAATACATCATTAGTTTTTGATGTAGTGATCCACGATCCATTGTTTTCGTATAACACCCAGTGCTCCATGCAGTACGTGCCTTCCTTAATACCCATCACCAGGCTAACAAATCCCCCCTCCCCCCTCCCCTCTAAAACCCTGTTTGTTTCTCAGGTCCATAGTCTCTCATGGTTCATCTCTCCCTCCAATTCCCCCGCCCAATTTTCCCTTCCTTCTCTTAATGTCCTCCATGTTATTCCTTATGTTCCGCAAATAAGTGAAACTGTTTGATAATTGACTTTCTCTGCTTGACTTATTTCGTTTAGCATAATCTCCTCCAGTCCCATCCATGTTGATGTAAAAGTTGGGTATTCATCTTTTCTGATGGCTGAGTAATATTCCATTGTATATATGGACCACATCTTCTTTATCCATTCATCTGTTGAAGGGCATCTCGGCTCTTTCCACAGTTTGGCTATTGAGGACATTGCTGCTGTGAACATTGGGGTGCATATGGCCCTTCTTTTCCCTACATCTGTGTCTTTGGGGTAAATACCTAGGAGTGCAATTCCTGGGTCATAGGGTAGCTCTATTTTTATATTTTTGAGGAACCTCCACACTGTTTTCCAAAGTGGCTGTACCAACTTGTATTCCCACCAACAGTGTAAGAGGGTTCCCCTTTCTCCACAAGCTCTCCAACATTTGTTGTTTCTTTCCCTGTCCATTTTTGCCATTCTAACTGGTGTAAGGTGGTATCTCAGTGTGTTTTTTTTTATTCTTATGTTAATCCCCATACATTACATCATTAGTTTTAGATGAAGTGTTCCATGATTCATTGTGCATAACACCCAGTGCTCCATGCAGAATGTGCCCTCCTCAATACCCACCACCAGGCTAACCCATCCTCCCACCCCCCACTCAGTGTGGTTTTGATTTGGATTTCCCTGATGGCTAATGATGATGAACATTTTTTCATGTCTCTGTTAGCCATTTGTATGTCTTCTTCAGAGAAGTGTCTGTTCATCTCTTCTGCCCACTTTTTGACTTGATTATTTGTTTTTTGGGTGTTGAGTTTGAGAAGTTCTTTATAGATTTTGGATACCAGCCCTTTATCTGTAGTGTCATTTGCAAATATCTTCTCCCATTCTGTGGGTTGCCTCTTTGTTTTGTTGACTGTTTCCTTTGCTGTGCAGAAGCTTTTGATCTTGATGGAGTCCCAAAAGTTCATTTTTGCTTTTGTTTCACTAGCTTTTGGAGATGTATCTTGAAAGAAGTTGCTGTGGGCGATGTCAAAAGGTTACTGTCTATGTTCTCCTCTAGGATTTTGATGGATTCCTGTCTCACATTGAGGTCTTTCATCCACTTTGAGTTTATCTTTGTGAATGGTGTTAGAGAATGGTCGAGTTTCATTCTTCTGCATGTGGCTGTCCAATTTTCCCAGCACCATTTATTGAAGAGACTGTCTTTTTTCCATTGCATGTTTTTTCCTGCTTTGTCAAAGATTATTTGACCATAGAGTTGAGGGTCCATATCTGGGCTCTCTATTCTGTTCCATTGGTCTATATGTCTGTTTTTGTGCCAGTACCATGCTGTCTTGGTGATCACAGTTTTGTAATATAGCTTGAAATCAGGCAACGTGATGCCCCCAGCTTTGTTTTTCTTTTTCAACATCTCCTTGGTGATTCGGGGTCTTTTCTGATTCCATACAAATTTTAGGATTGTTTGTTCCAGCACTTTGAAAAATGTCATTGGAATTTTGATCAGGATGGCATTGAAGATATAGATTGCTCCGGGTAGCATAGACATTTTAACAATGTTTATTCTTCCAATCCATGAGCATGGAATGTTTTTCCATCTTTTTGTGTCTTCTTCAATTTCTTTCATGAGTGTTTTGTAGTTCCTAGAGTATAGATCCTTTACCTCTTTGGTTAGGTTTATTCCGAGGTATCTTATGGTTTTGGGTGCTATTGTAAATGGAATCATTTCTTTAATTTCTCTTTCAACAGTTGCGTTGTTAATGTATAAGAAAGCAACTGATTTCTGTGCATTGATTTTGTATCCTGCCACATTACTGAATTGCTGGATGAGTTCTAGTAATTTGGGGGTGGAGTCTTTTGGGTTTTCCACATAAAGTATCATGTCGTATGCGAAAAGAGAGAGTTTGACTTCTTCTTTGCCAATTTGAATACCTTTTATTTCTTTTTGTTGTCTGATTGCTGTTGCTAGGACTTCTAGTACTGTGTTGAACAACAGTGGTGAGAGTGGGCACCCTTGACGTGTTCCTGATCTTAAGGGAAAGGCTCTCAGCTTTTCCCCATTGAGGATGATATTCACTGTGGGTTTTTCATAGATGGATTTTATGAGCTTGAAGAATGTTCCCTCTATCCCTATACTCTGGAGAGTTTTAATCAGGAAAGGATGTTGTATTTTGTCAAATGCTTTTTCTGCATCAATTGAGAGGACCGTATGGTTCTTCTCCCTCCTCTTATTAATGTGTTCTATCACATTGATTGATTTGCAAATGTTGAACCACTCTTGCATCCCGGGGATAAATCCCACTTGGTCGTGGTGGATGATCCTTTTAATGTATTGTTGGATCCTATTAGCTAGGATTTTGTTGAGGATTTTGGAATCCATATTCATCAGGGATATCGGTCTGAAATTCTCCTTTTTGATGGGGTCTTTGCCTGGTTTGGGGATTAAGGTGATGCTGGCCACATAGAATGAGTTTGGAAGTTTTCCTTCTGTTTCTATTTTTTGAAACAGCTTCAGTAGAATAGGTATTATTTCTTCTTTGAATGTTTGGTAGAATTCCCCAGGGAATCCATCAGGCCCTGGACTTTTGTTTTTTGGGAGGTTTTTGATCACTGCTTCAATCTCGTTCCTGGTTATTGGCCTATTCAGGTTGTCGATTTCTTCCTGTTTCAGTCTTGGCAGCTTATAGGTTTCCAGGAAGGCCTCCATTGCATCCAGATTGCTCAGTTTATTGGCATATAGTTGTTGATAATAATTTCTAAGAATTGTTTCTATTTCCTTGGTGTTGGTCATGATCTCTCCCCTTTCATTCATAATTTTATTAATTTGGGTCCTTTCTCTCTTCTTTTGGATAAGTCTGGCCAGTGGTTTATCAATCTTATTAATTCTTTCAAAGAACCAACTTCTAGTTTCATTGATCTGATCTACTGTGTTTCTGGTTTCTAATTCATTGATTTCTGCTCTAATTTTAATTATTTCTCTTCTAATGCGTAGCTTAGGTGTCGTTTGTTGCTTTTTCTCTAGTTCTTTAAGGTGTAGAGTTAGTTGGTGAATTCGGGATTTTTCTATTTTTTTGAGTGAGGCTTGGATGGCTATGTATTTCCCCGTTAGGACCGCCTTTGCAGTATCCCATAGGTTTTGGACCGATGTGTTTTCGTTCTCATTGATTTCCATGAATTGTTTAAGTTTTTCTTTGATTTCTTGGTTGATCCAAACATTCTTGAGCAGAGTGGTCTTTAGCTTCCAAGTGTTTGAATTTCTGCCAAATTTTTTCTTGTGATTGAGTTCCAGTTTTAGAGCATTGTGGTCTGAGAATATGCAGGGAATAATCTCAATCTTTTGGTATCAGTTGAGACCTGATTTGTGACCCAGTACATGGTCTATTCTGGAGAAAGTTCCATGTGTGCTCAAGAAGAATGAGTATTCTGTTGTTTTAGGGTGGAATGTTCTGTGAATATCTATGAGGTCCATCTGGTCCAATGTATCATTCAAAGCTCTTGTTTCCTTGTTGATTTTCTGCTTAGATGATCTGTCCATTGCTGAGAGTGGAGTATTGAGGTCTCCTACAATCAACGTATTGTTATCAATATGACTTTTTATTTTGGTTAACAGTTGGGTCATGTAGATGGCTGCTCCCATGTTGGGGGCATAGATATTTACAATTGTTAGATCTTCTTGTTGGATAGACCCTTTAAGAATGATAGAGTGTCCTTCTGTGTCTCTTATTAGAGACTTTAGTTTAAAATCGAATTTGTCTGATATAAGAATTGCTACCCCAGCTTTCTTTTGAGGTCCGCTGGCATGGAAGATAGATCTCCATCCCTTCACTTTCAGTCTGGATGTATCTTTAGGTTCAAAATGAGTCTCTTGTAGACAGCATATGGATGGGTCCTGTCTTTTTATCCAATCTGCAACCCTGTGCCGTTTTATGGGAGCGTTTAGGCCATTCACGTTGAGAGTGATTATTGAAAGATACGAATTAATTGTCATCATGTTGCCTGTGAAGACGTTGTTTTTATAGATTGTCCCTGTAAATTTCTGTTGTAGATCACTCTTGGGGTCTTTCTCCTTTTATAGAACCCCCCTTAATATTTCTTGCAGGGCCAGCTTAGTGGTCACATATTCTTTCAACTTCTGCTGGTCGTGGAAGATCTGCATCTCTCCATCCATTCTAAATGAAAGCCTTGCTGGATAAAGTATTCTTGGCTGCATGTTCTTCTCATTTAGTACCCTGAATATGTCTTGCCAGGCCTTTCTGGCTTGCCAGGTCTCTGTGGATAGGTCTGACGTTATTCTGATGTTCCTCCCTCTGTACGTAAGGAATCTCTTCCCCCTAACTGCCCTTAAGATGGTTTCCTTGGTTCTAAGATTTGCAAGTTTTACTATTACATGCCGGGGTGTTGGCCTGTTTTCCTTGATCTTAGGAGGGGTTCTTTCTGCCTCTAGGACTCGAATGTTTGTTTCATTCCCCAGATTAGGGAAGTTCTCAGCTACGATTTGCTCAAATACATCTTCTAGCCCTCTCTCTCTCTCTCCACTCCCTCCGGGATTCCAATGATTCTGACATTGGAACGCCTCATGGTGTCACTTATTTCTCTGATTCTATTTTCATGGATTCTGAGTTGTTTTTCCCTGGCCTCCTCTTTTCCCTTTTTATCTATTATACTGTCTTCCAGATCGCTTATTCTCTCTTCTGTCTCAGTTACCCTAGCTGTTAGATTATCTAGATTGGATTGGATCTCATTGATAGCATTTTTAAGTTCTGCCAATTCCCCTTTTATTTCTGCCCTTAGAGACTCTATGTTGCCATTAATTGATTTCTCCATTCTAGCCATTGTCTTCACTATTGCTAGCCTGAATTCCATCTCCGACATCTTGGTTATGTCTGCATCCATTTGTAAATCTGCAGCATAAGTCATAATCTCTGAGTCTTTTCTGTTTTGGGGGCTCCTCCTCCTAGTCATTCTGTTGATGGGTGTTTGAGGGAATGTATAGAGTCCACATTATTGACCAGAACCCAGCAAGATGCACCTGTTTTCTTGGGACCTTAGGGTTGCTGGCCTCTTGTTTTCCCAGCCTGTCTTCTGCGGGAGGGGCCTGCCGCGCTGTTACTCAGGCAACCCTGTTTGGTTGGAGTTGCCCTGCACCCCTGTGGTGGGGGATGGCTCAGTGGGAATCAGTCTTTGGGGCTTTGTTCTCTGGCGCCTTTCCCTGGCGGCTTTGGCTTTCCGTGTCTCTTCCGTGAGTCAGAGCAGAAGAGACCGTTTCCAACCCTCTGCCTCAGAGCAGAGAGACCTCAGTCCGTTCTTCAGTGAGCTCTCCAGGCCACACCGTCTCCGTCTCTGTCCGAGCTGCTATAAACTGCAGCGGCCTGGGTTGTGCGCCCCTCCGCAGCGCTCCCAGTCCTGCCTCCGGTCGGGGCATGTCTCTGCCCTTTGTGCTTCTAAAACCGCCAGCTGCTCCCAGTTCATGC
This sequence comes from Mirounga angustirostris, assembly GCF_029215605.1. Taxonomy (NCBI): domain Eukaryota; kingdom Metazoa; phylum Chordata; class Mammalia; order Carnivora; family Phocidae; genus Mirounga; species Mirounga angustirostris. The sequence continues at coordinate 127,156,796 of NW_026991709.1, forward strand.
ACCCGCGACTCCGCCACTTGGGGTCCTGTCCCGGGGACTGCAGTTCGCGTGTGCGTGACTCCGCTGCTCGGGGTTTCCACCCCGGAGGTTGCAGTTCACCGGCGGGACCCCGGCGCACCGGGTTTCCGTCTCGGAGGCTGCGGTTCGCATGTGCGCGACCCGCGGTCTGGCCCTCCACCCCGGGGGCTGCCTTAAAGTCCTTTCCCGACGCTACCGGTCTGCGAGTCTGTGCCCGTCCGCAGCGCGCGAGGCTGTCACTCACCGGCGGTGTAGGATCCCCATGGCCAGGCACCTTCCCGCTGCCATTTATCCTCTGATATCTGCCTGCGGAATCACGGCTCTCCGCTTTGTACCTCAAAACCAACCGCCTGCGATACTTTGTTTGTAGAGATCCAGATTTTCTTACATTTCAGGCTGGTTTCGTGGGTGCTCAGAGTGGTCTGGTAGATATCCAGCTCAATTCCAGGGACCAGTTGAAAGAGGGTCCCCTACTCCTCCGCCATCTTTCCCCCCTAGCCTGATGTCTTATTCTTAACATCAATTTTATAATACTGTGTTATCTTTTTATTAAAATTTGACCTATAGGTAAATTAGCTCCTCAAAAAACATTGTGCCCGTAATTTTAAATAACAGAAAATATAACTTACCCTCATCTGCACCAATCCCTCAGTTCCAGCCCATTAATAGCTTAAATTAGGAGTAACAGAAATGCGGGCGCCTGGGTCGATCAGTTGGTGGTTCAGTCAGTCAAGAGTCTGCCTTTTGTTCAGGTCATGATCCCAGGGTTCTGGGATCAAGCCCCATATCGGGCTCCCTGCTCAGCGAGGAGTCTGCTTCTCCCTCTTCCTCTCCTCCTGCGGCTCCCCCTGTTTGTGCTCGCTCTCTCTCTCTCCCTCTGTCAAATAAATAAATAAAATCTTTAAAAAAAAAAAGAGGAGTAAAGAAATGGAAAGCAAATAGTCTATTTCTAGTGACAAATAAATGACAAGGGGGAAGTGAAACTGCAAAATAATCCAAAATCAACTGAAATTAAACAGCATAGGGTTAAAGCTGATGGATTAAGGAGGACATTTTCATGTTTTTCTTTAAGAAAAAAGAAGTAAAATGGCTGTATCTTAGGATTTGAGTTAATTTATTACATTATCAGTTGACTTGCACCCAGAGTTCCACATCTATCTGGTATTAGGTATATCAAGAAATGAGGTCCTGTAAACTGTTGGTTCTTTTCTTTGTTTCCCTTAGTTTTACTCCTTAACTCATTCACCTGTTCTTCCATTTGGCAAAAGCTGTCTTGGGAAAAGGAAGAGGACTAGTTCAACATTGGGAACCATCTCCCAATATTTTAAGAAGTGAGATGAATTCAGAAATGAATTGTACATTTTTACTCCTTGCATTTAAATACCTGTTATGTTTATAAAGAACATAATTCAATAAAACTACTAACCCTCTTATCATTGCCAACCCACTTTTGGTGTTTTTTTTTTTTTTAAGATTTTATTTATTTGACAGAGAGAGACACAGCGAGAGAGGGAGCACAAGCAGGGGGAGTGGGAGAGAGAGAAGCAGCTTCCCGCTGAGCAGGGAGCCTGATGTGGGGCTCGATCCCAGGACCCTGGGACCATGACCTGAGCCGAAGGCAGACGCTTAACGACTGAGCCACCCAGGCGCCCCCCACTTTTGGTGTTTTGAAGCACCATAACCTCAAAATTGATTTTTTGTTTTCAAGAAGCCAGTCTTAGAACTTTTTAAAAGGTGTTACTTTCAGTACAATTCTTAGAATCTTAGTTCATAGACAAAAATCATAAAAGATTTCTTGCATGGACTCTGCCCTTGCTCAATAAATGTTGAATTTCTTGGGGAAAAAAATGCAGAATTATTAAAAAAAAAAAAGTGAGCAGATGAATAGTATTACCACAGCCCTTAATGGTGGTGACACCCCCCAAAGGATGAGCAAGGAAAGCTGATTTTTCTCTTCAAACATGTTTAATTGACCTCTCTTTTTTTCTCTCTTTCTCCAGCCATATTTTTTTTTTCTTTTTACTTCACTTTTTAATCACTCCCCCAACTTCACTCAATGGGACTTTAACATAAAAAAAATCACCAAAAGGCCTTCAGCCATCAACGGAGTTGAAGAGGCCTCCCACAGAGTCTGTTACTTAGGCAACATTTACTACAAAAACACCCTGATTAACCTTGTTTGTAAGAATCTGCATCGACTTAGGTGGCGCTTGATTATACAATTTCAGATTATTAGCTTCCTACTCTTTCGTCGAAAGAGGCAACAAATCATTCCTTGCTGCTGTCCCTTCATGACTGGGGTCTTGAACATCTTTCCCGCGGCAGGGGTTCTGGGTGATGGCAAATCCGGTGCCACAAACCACACGGGAGGGGGTGGTAGCTTGAGCAACTGAAAAGAAAGCCCGACTTCCTCTGGCCCAGAATGCCAAGACTGTTACTACAAGTCTTTCCTGTGAACTCATAGCCCTGGGGGCTCACTCAACCCTCCAGCAATTGGGACCGTGAGACCGGATCTGGAGTTCTGACAGGGCAAGGGCCAGAGGGAATCCTGCAGCACCCCCAGACCCTAACAAGCCTCTGCGCTGGAGGCTGCTTATCTCAATTTGCATCGAGCCTTGATTCTGCCCGTCAGATGGTGTCACCACAGATTTCAGAATCCATAAAACAAAGTTTCCAGAGAAGTTCTGAAGATCGCAAGAGGATTTGTTGAAAACAGTTCAGTGTACTCCGTTGAAGGAGAAGGATGGAGATTTCACAAAACATTAATTTTTACCACGCTACATGACATAACTACAAAACATATGTAGTAGGAAGCTAATAAATAATTCCAGTTACACTTCTCTGAGGAACTGGTTTGATAGCAGTCCAAAGAGCCTTCAAAGCGCTTATTTTGTCTCTGTCCCATTCTGCTTTCTGTTACCCCTCTTTCCTCTTTGTGACCCAGTGCATGACATGAACAGAAACTGTCTAGGATCATTAGAGCAAAGCTGTTGCAGAAGCTGGGCTGTTGATTCAGCATTTGGCAGAAGAATAGAAGGCTGTTCAGTGAAAGCCTTGATTTCATTTTTGTTAGGCCAGCAAACAATAGAGCACACTGGCTTTGCTGATAAAAAGAACAAAGAAAACAAACCAATACCTTTTGCTGACATTTCTCTTTCTAATGCAAAAAAGGGAGGTGTTTTCTCTCCTTTCCACCCTTTTCTGGCATTGGGAAGTCTAGGGTAGCCAGACCAAGACTATGGTCCTTTCTCGGGTATTAGACTTAAAAACAAAATCCATAACAATAAATAAGTAAAATCAATGATTGTTTTTTCTCCCGGCTCTTCACTTCTGCCCTGTTCTGCTCCAGACTCTCTTCACTTTCCGCTGTATTCCATGTTATCTGCTCAACGCAATTATTCTTTTTATAAGCCAGACTTATTAGAGAGGAAAGATGTTTACTGCTCTGTAAACTTCCTGCTGCGGTAAGCAGTACTTTGGCTTCCAGTTCAGAGCTGACGTTGCTGAGAAAAGGCTTTCCACCATCGAGGCACGACGCCCTCTCACTATAGGGTCTACCATTTTCTTGCTTATGTTTGGCTAAAGTGTCAATGCTGTGCATTTCATGAGCCCAGTTTTCTAGAGGAGAGGAAGTTTGAGCCCCAAAACAAAGGGCAAAGTCTCCCTCTGCTTTTGTACCAGCTCTTGTAAAACCTCCAATATCCTGGGCAACAGGTTTGCTCTGGAGAATATAGAGGTCATCAACTTGTTCTCTTTGGGGAAAATGTTTTGATAATCTCCCATAAAAGACACAGTATCAGCATTAGCATATTTCATAATTTTCAGAATTCTGCCTGTTCTGAGCCAGCTCTGTTCTTATTAGAAGTGGAAGGCTGGGAAACAGTTCAGCTTGAATAGATTTTTTTTTCTTACCGCTTGCCAGTAGGAGCTGTCAAGGGTTTCCTTTGTCATCTCCTTCTCTTTCATTAGTTGTTCCTTATTGTCTGTTGTCCCCAGTGCCCTCGCGTGGAGATTTCTGCCGCAATTTTCCTCAATTGGAAGTTTTTTTAGAATTATTTATTTTTTTATTATTTTATTATTTTTTAAAAAGATTTTTATTTATTTATTCATGATAGAGAAAGAGAGAGGCAGAGGGAGCAGCAGGCTCCCCGCTGAGCAGGGAGCCCGACGCAGGACTCGATCCCCGGACCCCAGGATCATGACCTGAGCCGAAGCCAGATGCTTAACTGACTGAGCCATCCAGGCACCCCTTAGACTTATGTAAAAAGAGCAATAGCTTTCCTAAAATACATGAGATCCAGAAAACAAAGGGACTTTTCTTGTAGAAAAGACCAGCTAGGTAAATGGTAATGTTACCTCCTTGTTCTAGCTTAAGTGTTTTAGAAATAAAAGAATATATGTCATTTTTCTTAAAGAAAAATGTTAACCCATCTCACACAGGTTCACCTCTCAGTGCTCATTAAAGCTGTGTGAGGTAGGGTGAGGCAGGCATTTTGAGTGCTATGTTCAGAGTGACTCAGGAATTCATCTTGGCAGGGGTCTTGCTAAAATCAGACGAGAACTTTGATGATAAGAATGATACTGGCTATATTTCCTCCTTGATGAATGAAGACCACCAGTGCAGTCCACATTTCACTTTCGAGAGGGAGAGAGTTAGGCAAGTTACTCCAGTCTTTCTCCTCTGTTTCCTCATCTTAAAATGAGTAAAAAGAACACACACCTTATAGAGTTACAGTGAAGATTTCTATGCACATCTATAGTGCATGGAAAAGTACCTGGAACACAGCAAGAACACAGTCAATTCTGGGGCGGCTACTGTTAGGACTACAGTTGCAATGATAATTTGTTTCATTGAGGTACCAGGAAGGCTAAACTCAGCTCCCTAAAAAGATGTCACTTAAAAATCTGATAGCATTTCAATTTTTCTGTTTTTTTTTTTTTTTTTTTTTTTTTTTTTTAAATCCCAGCTCTTCTAGGATGTTACAAGAATGAGAACTAGTGGGCATCTGGGTGGCTCAGTCAGTTAAGCCTCTGCCTTTGGCTCAGGTCCTGATCCTGGGGTCCTGGGATCGAGTCCCACATTGGGCTCTGCTTCTCCCTTTGCCCCTCCCCTCCACTCATGCGGTCTCTCTCTCTCTCACAAAAATGAATAGATAAAATCTTAAAAAAAAAAAAAAAGAGGGCGCCTAGGTGGCTCAGTCGGTTAAGCGACTGCCTTCGGCTCAGGTCATGATCCTGGGGTCCTGGGATCGAGTCCCGCGTCAGGCTCCCCACTCTGCAGGGAGCCTGCTTCTCCCTCTCCCACTCCCCCTGCTTGTGTTCCCTCTCTCGCTGTGTCTCTCTATCAAATAAATAATAAAAATAAAATCTTTAAAAAAAAAAAAAGAATGAGAACTAGAGAGCATCAGGACCATTCCATGATTCTGCGTATCTTACACGCAGAGATAAACAGATGTATACATGTATAATGGATAGACATGTGTGTATATGTATATATACATGTATGTATATATACTTAATTTTGACACAGTGGTAGCAAACCACACCCACAGTTCAATATCTTACAGTTTTGATTAACAATATATCTTCAAAATTGGTTTGATTTGTCTCATTCTTTGTGAAGACTGGAAATTATTCCATTGTACAGATGAACCATAATTCAACTTCTCTCCTATCGATGGACATTTAGGTTGTTTCCAATCTTTTGCTTTTACAAACAAGGCTGGAATGAACATCACTGGACATAGGTTATTTCAAAAAAATGTGCAAGAAAAAAATGTGCAAGCATATCTCTTGACTTTTTTATTATTCAGTTTGGTACAATTCTTTCTCACTCTGCAATAAATTGTAGCCTTCCTGTGGCTTAGAATATTTCTACAGTTATTTTATTTTTGTAATATGTACACATAATATTTTAACACATGTAATATGTTATATTACATATGCCATGCATGTCGCAAAAATAAAGTACATGAACACATGGGTAATGTCTGTAAAGATTTCCTGAAAACAATGATTCCCAGTTCTGATATTGATTCTTTTAAGTTTCAATCCTGTGATCTAAGTGTCCTATCCCTTAATGACTACAGCCTCCGGTCATGTTTTATCCTAAATCTTCTTGAGGTTGAACTCACTTGCTATATCCCTTGATCATCTCTCATATCCTATATTTTATTGTTTTTAGCTCCAGAAATGAAGATGGTGAACTGTGTTTTTCTTTTTTTCTTCTTTTAGCTATCTCCAAAAGCAAGAAACTTCTTCTAAACATTTTAAAGACAAAGGAATTTCCAACAGCAGTAAAGCAATCTTGTGGAATTCAATATAAATAATCAATGTTGAAAACACAAATATAGGGGCGCTTGGGTGACTCAGATGGTTAAGCGTCTGCCTTCGGCTTAGGTCATGATCTCAGGGTCCTGGGATGGAGCCCCGCATTGGGGCTACCTGCTCATTGGGGAGTCTGTTTCTCCCCCTCCTTCCTGCTCATTCTCTCTGTCACTATCTTTGTCTCTCTCAAATAAATAAATAAAATATTAAAATATATATGTTAAATATATATGTGTTAAAAAAAAAAGAAAACACAAATATAAACTCCCATAGGAAAAAGGATTATATTCAACTGCATTAAAAAAAGAGCATGATAGGGCGCCTGGGTGGCGCAGTCGTTAAGCGTCTGCCTTCTGCTCAGGTCATGACCCCAGGGTCCTGGGATCGAGCCCCACATCCAGCTCCTTGCTCAGTGGGAAGCCTGCTTCTCCCTCTCCCTCTCCCCCTGCTTGTGTTCCTGCTCTCGCTATCTCTGTCTCTGTCAAATAAATAAACAAACTCTTTAAAAAAAAAAAAAAGAGAGCATGATATAGGTTGAGAAGTATCAGGAAGTTCAACCATGAGCATTAAGTTCATGGTAGGCATTGCTAAGACTCAGCTTCATACCTAACCATAGAATAACCCTAAATAATAATAACAGCAGCTGATGTTTATTTAATACTTACTCTTTTCAGACACTGTGCTAATAACACTATGCATGCATCATCTTATTTAATTTTTCAGAACCTTAGGAGAGAAATGGAATTATTAGTTCTTATTTTACAGATAGGAATTGTCCCAAATCACCTACACAGACAGAGCCAGTATTCAGTTCTAATACTTGTAACCATTTCACTTTATAAAGAAAATACTTTTTTAAAAAAAGTTTCAATTTTTAACCCCAATTGACTACTTGATTTTTTTTGCTTCCTTCTTTCTTTCTTTCTTTCTTTTTTTTTTTTTAAAGATTTTATTTATTTATTTGACAGAGACAGCGAGAGAGGGAACACAAGCAGGGGGAGTGGGAGAGGGAGAAGCAGGCTCCCCTCAGAGCAGGGAGCCCGATGCGGGGCTTGATCCCAGGACCCTGGGATCATGACCTGAGCCGAAGGCAGACTTAATTACTGAGCCACCCAGGAGCCCCAAAATACGTTTCTTGCAAATACATTCATTAGTGTGTTAACAGTTCAAAATGGACTAGACATTCTTTGATGCTAGTTTCTTTTTTTTTAAGATTTTATTTGAGAGAGTGCGCGCACGTGCCTAAGAGTGCACGGGGAGGGGGAGGGGCAGAGGGAGAAGCAGGCTCCCCACTGAGCAGGGACCCCCCCGATGCAGGGGCGGGGCTCGATCCCAGGACCCTGGGATCATGACCCGAGCCGAGGGCAGACCCTTAACTGACTGAGCCACCCAGGCGCCCCCTTCCTCATTTCTTTCATTTTGGCTTCAACTGTTCCTGAACTCAACAGACAGGGCTGGTAAAGAATAATAATAGGTTGAAACACATGTTGTTTAAGCTGATTTCTAATTACTGAGATTCTACTGAGACTGTGGAACCCCTATGTTACGGAATAAAATTAGATTGCCATACTTCCATTTTGCTTATTTTTGAAGTATTACCTATCAGTTTCTTCCAGCATAGATTTATATGCCTAATTGGTTTACCAAAAACAATTTATCAAACCAAAACAAAATGGAATGTAGTAACAGGAAAAATCAATAATTGACATTGAAATTCGGCAGTAAATCATCTACAAATGCCAGCTGATCTACACACGGCAATACCCAAGTTCATTGAGGAGATCAGGTGTGGCTATCATTTGCTTCCTAAAACATTTAGGAAAGAAATCAGCTCTGCGGTTTTATTTCATTCCAAGTCCTCTATATCAACATGCAGAATTTGGCTGAGTGTGGGGAGAAGACGGAGGAGGGACTAAAACCAATCCAGTCCTCGGAGTGCAATTTTCCTATGATATATTCACCTCCATTTTTTCAAACAGTACAACCACCCCTCCATTTCTCTGGGTTGACGCTATCTTGAGAATAAAGCAATGAAATAAAAATAAAAGCAATTCTTTTATTTGACTTTTTGAAATTGCAAACTAATTTTTTGTTCATTGTAACCAGTCTAACAATACAGAGATGTATCAAAACAAAATCAATACAGAGATATATCACCCACCTTTCTCCAAATCCAGCCACTTGAGGTTATTAACATCCTGTTGCTGTTTATCCTTCCAAGCTTTTCTCTGTACTTTTACCAACACCTACATACATCTGGACAAATATAGTTTTATTTTTTACAAAAGTGGGACACTAAATACATGCCTTTAAATCTTGCTTTTTCCCCAGCATATCACAGTCCTCCAGCTCAATGCATATAAATCTAACTTAGTAATTTTGAGAGCTTCACATTATTCTACAATAAGTTGCACCAGAATTCTATTCCCTTATTGATGGATATTTAGTTTTTTTCCAGGATGTTGCCATTCCAGACAATGCTATCATACACTTTCTTATTTCTTATATTTGAAAAAAATTACACACATGAAATTTTAAAGAACTTGGTCTAAATTGCTTACTAAAAATTGGTCCTCCTGCAAGCAAATAGGTTGGATGCAAGGTCAGGCGATGGACAAATGCAGTTGTCATACTGTTTACAGCACCATACAAGGTATGCTTTTAGTCAGTTAACTCTTTGCACTGTCCTTTTTTTTTTTTTTAAATTTTATTATGTTATGTTAGTCACCATACAATACATCATTAGTTTTTGATGTAGTGATCCACGATCCATTGTTTTCGTATAACACCCAGTGCTCCATGCAGTACGTGCCCTCCTTAATACCCATCACCCGGCTAACCAATCCCCCCCCCCAAAACCCTGTTTGTTTCTCAGGTCCATAGTCTCTCATGATTCATCTCTCCCTCCAATTCCCCCGCCCATTTTTTCCTTCCTTCTCTTAATGTCCTCCATGTTATTCCTTATGTTCCACAAATAAGTGAAACCATATGATAATTGACTTTCTCTGCTTGACTTATTTCACTTAGCATAATCTCCTCCAGTCCCACCCATGTTGATACAAAAGTTGGGTATTCATCCTTTCTGATGGCTGAGTAATATTCCATTGTATATATGGACCACATTTTCTTTATCCATTCATCTGTCAATGGACATCTTGGCTCTTTCCACAGTTTGGCTATTGCGGGCATTGCTGCTATGAACATTGGGTGCACTGTCCTATTTGATCGGATTTTTCCAATCTATTCAGGTGTAGTGAGTGCTTTTACTTTGTCGTAAGAAAATTCATTTCCATTTAAGCATATTTGAATTATCTGCTACTTTTCAGGATTCTTACCATTGTTTAAAGGTATAAATAAGCTGAGGGCGCCTGGGTGGCTCAGTCATTAAGCGTCTGTTTTTGGCTCAGGTCATGATCCCAGGATCCTGGAATTGAATCTCTCGTCGGGCTCCTTGCTCAGCGGGAACCCTCTCCCACTCCCCTGCTTGTGTTCCCTCTCTCTCTTTGTCTCTCTCTGTCAAATAAATAAACAAAATCTTTTAAAAAAATAAAGGTATAAGCTGAAACAAAGGTAAAAGCTGAAACAAAGGTAACTTTGATTTTATATTATCACAAATTTTTATATATGGGATTTATTTTCTCCTGCATTTAAATTTGTCGTTGGAATAAATTGGGTACTTTATACTTTGGGGACCAGTGTTGGACAGTAATTACTTAATTGAGTCTCAGTCTTGTCAGATCCAATCTAAAGAATTCCAGTACTGTTGGTCTTTATTAGTTTTTATTTTCCAACCCACAGTGTTTTTTCCCTGCTAGCTTCTTAACAGCTTTGTTAATGTATAATTTACATATAATAACTTACCCATTTTAATTGCACAGTTCAATGTATTTGAGTAAACTCATACAGTTATGCAACCATCACTACAGTCCAATTTTGGAACATTTCAATCACTCCAAAAAGTTTTTTCATTTCCATTTGCAGTAATTCCCTGCTCCCACTTTTAGCCTTAGGCTAACTCTGATTTGCCTTCTGTCTCTGTGGATTTGCCTTTTCTAGAATTTCATATAAATAGAATCATACAACATACAGTCTTTTGTGTCTGGCTTCTTTAGCATGTCTAAAAAGTTTACCCATGTCATTGCATTTGTCAGCAATTAATTCCTTTTTATTTCCTAGAAGTATTCCATCGTAGGGATACACCACAATTTGTTCTTTTACTAGCTGATGGACATTTGGATTGTTTCCAGCTTTTGGTGAATACGAATAATGCTGCTGTGAACATTCTTTTTTTTTTTTTTTTTTTTTAAAGATTTTATTTATTTGACAGAGAGAGACAAAGTGAGAGAGGGATCACAAGCAGGGGGAGTGGGAGAGGGAGAAGCAGGCTCCTGGCTGAGCAGGGAGCCTGATGCGGGGCTCGATCCCAGGACCCTGGGATCATGACCTGAGCCAAAGGCAGACGCTTAACGACTGAGCCCCCCAGGCGCCCCGCTGCTGTGAACATTCTTGTACAAATCTTTAGTTGGACAGGTTTTCCTTTTTCTTGGGTAAATGCCTCAGTGTGGAATTGCTCAGTTGTATGGTAAAGTGACAAAAATTATGTCTTAAATCAATGCTATTATTTGCATATAATTTTTATATATTATTCACGTGTAATAGATACGATTTATATACATCACCCATAAATTATATATTATCTCTTTGTTCCTTCTTTGTTATTCTGGGCCTTTTTAAGGTGTAGAACCCAGGCTTAGAGATAATACTCTAAAAAGGGAAAGTGATCTATGATTCTGCTTGCCTTCATTTCCTTAACAAAGCATATTTCTTCGTGTACATTTAATTTACTTCTCACGACAGCACTTCCATTTACTATCCTACTACATTTCTCCACTAACGTAGCAATTAATATCTGTTTTTACACATTACTGAACTCATCACAAGACTATGAACTTTAACATTGCTTCTCAGAAATTGTCTGAAAACAGATCAAGACTTACATTATGGAATCCTTGTTAAGAATAGATATTATTTGCTATTTTCTGTGTTTACCACATGCCAGATATTTAATAGGTGTTTTGCAGGCTTCAACTCACTTAATCTACAACAAATTCTATGAAATAGATAATGTTATCATTCACATTTTACAGATAAAGAAACTGGGATTAGAGAGCTTGTCCAAGTCGAGACAGGTGGAAAGTAATTTTTGTAACTATCCAAGAACAGTGGAAAAGCTTTGAAGAACATGTTTTTTGACTAGTGGGTGAGAAGAATTCCTGCTTTTTACTTGTCGCTCAGGTCATGATCCTGGAGTCCCTGGATCGAGTCCCGCATCGGGCTCCCTGCTCGGCGGGGAGCCTGCTTCTCCCTCTGACCCTCCCCCCTCTCATGTGCTCTCTCTCTCTCATTCTCTCTGTCTCAAATAAATAAATAAAATCTTAAAAAAAAAAAAATTAAAAATAGAGCTACCCTATGATGCAGAAATTGCACTCCTGGGTATTTACCCCAAAGACACAGATGTAGTGAAAAGAAGAGCCATATGCACCCCAATGTTCATAGCGGCAATGTCTGCAATAGCCGAACTGTGGAAAGAGCCGAGATGCCCTTCAACAGATGAATGGATAAAGAAGATGTGGTCCATATATACAATGGAATATTACTCAGCCATCAGAAAAGATGAATACCCAACTTTTACATCAACATGGATGGGACCCACCCTCCCAAATCCCCACCCTGCAATCTGCCTGTTGCTATTTACTTTCCAGAGTCTTCACATAGTTATTGCATGCATTCTGTCCAGGTTCTATGGCTATATTCAGTGGGAGACAATGTATGAAGCACACTTAATCCATCTACATACTACTGGAACTTGGGGATAATTATTTTTAGAGTTCCCCTTAAACCTGAGGGCCAGATTTCAAGTTTCTGATGGTCACTTTAATGTTCCTATCAGATCACAGAATCTCAAATTTGCCATAATCCAACATACTTATATAGGTATCTTCCTTCAGCAATTAAGAAAACCCAAAAAACTCCTAAGGACTCTCAGGATGAACTACTGATAAAACCCTTCCCAGCTCATTGCTGCAGACTCAAGTTTTCCAGAGTTAGCACATGCTTGAGGCAAGTATTCATAATGTAGACTTTTCCAGGACCAAACCAGACAGAATCTCTAGGCTAGCAAGATGGCTGGTATCACAAAATAATTGTATCTATTATTTTTTTTCACCAAATACTGTGGGTTGGATCCTGTTTTGAGTATTTGGGCTGTAGCAGTCAACAAGAAAATGGCCCTTACCTCTAGTGGGTGTGGGGGTGGGGAAGGAAGAAAGACAATACACACATTCACAAATAAATGAATCAATTAGTTTCAGTTAGTGATAAGTGTTGGGAAGAAATAACAGGGTAATGGGCTACAGAGTGATGGGGGTGGGGGGGTGGCAGAGTGGCTACTTTACCCAGGTGGTCTGGAAAGGCTCTCTAGGAAGCATTTGAATTGCGATCTGAATGTTGACAAGGAGGGAAACCAGGGAAGACGTGGGGGCAGAAGTTTCCAGGAAAAGAGAAATGAAATTGCCAAGGTCTGGTCTGCTCTTTTTCTACCTCTTCTACATTTCTGACCACAAAATTTAAATCTAGATGAGGAAAAGTTGTTTTTTTCCCCCAAAGCAGCTGGAGACCTTAATCAAACATCAAACTATGCATAGGCAATAAAATACCCCAGAATTTGATTGCTATAACCCACTCCCTTAATAATATTTCTTCTGCAGACCAATTAAAGCCCAAGTTCTGGCCCAATATTAAGGGAATAGACATGGTGATTTTTACCTAGATATAGTGTTTAGAATGGAGGAGGCAGATCATTAGATTGTGGATTACAAAAATCCAGATTTGCTGTCTCATTCATTCATAAGAAACACTAAAACATATAATTTGCATTTTGAATCATATTTTTAAGCTATGAAAGCAAGCATGCAAATACCATTTTTGGACAGTAGGTGGCAGACTATCCCTACAAACTAGCGGTTGAGTCTTCTGCAGCCTCAACTATTTGGGAAAGGAGCTGGCCCCAGCTTCTTGAATCACAAAGATTAGACCATTCAATATATATATTCAATATATATATGAAGGATATATACAAATATTGGAATGATTCTGGTATTCTGGTGCCACTGAAAGTACCTCCTCACAGTAAATAGACATCTCAGAGGCTCTGGGCCCTGAGAAAGAATATTTTAGTGACTGAAACATCCCAACCTCAGTCCTATAGGATCTAAGCTACCATAGGTGGAGCTAAAAGACACTGACACTTGTCTTAAATTAGGGATTTTGAAAGAAGGTGGGTGGAGTCTTTGAAGTCCTTAGCACTCTCTAGTTGAAAGACATAGGTAGTGTACTTAAGCAGTATGTCAGGAAAAAGCAGTAAAACCTTCAAAAACGACCCTTCTCTACATGGCATGGTTTTGAGACATCAACCATCTGCCAGCCTAGAGATTCTGTTTGGTTTGGTGTTAGAAAGGTCTACAACATGTGGGTCCTCACCCCAAGCATCTCTGACCTAAGGGGAGCTTCTGAGTCAGCAGGGGTACATTTCTAGCAGCCCTTCCTAGGAAATCCTGGGAATTTTGTTTTGTTTTTTAACTGCCAAAGGAAAATACTTATGTAAGTATGTTGGATTCATGGGAAATTTGAGATCCTGTGATCGAATAGGAATTTTAACACGACAGTCAGAAACTTGGACTCAAATCCCCAGATTAAGGGGAGCTCTAAAAATAATTATTCTCAGAATTTCAGTTATAAATAAGATGGAGTAAGCACAGTTTATATCTTGTCTTTCACTGAGTATAACTACAAAACCTGGACAGAGTGCATGGGATAATACTTGAAGACTCTGGAAAGCAAATAGCACATTGGGGAAAAACACCAGAATTTGGAGTACCATCAATCGAAATCTAAATATATCAATAATAACATTAATGTAAATGATCTGATGTTCCAATTAAAAAAATTCTCAGAATGGATTAAGGAACATTACCCCACTCAGTGCCATCTATAAGAAACTTAGTTCAAATGGAATGATACACATAGATTAAAGTAAAAGGATGGAAGAAAATTTTCCATGCAGACACTAGTCAAGAGAGCTGAGGTGGCTGTATTGTTGTCAGACCTGACTTCAGAGAAAAGAAAATTACTGGTGATAAAAAGGGTTAGATAACCAAGAAACCGTCACAATCCTAGATGTGTGTGTAACAACAGAGTTTCAAAATACATGAAGCAAAAACTGACAGAATTGGAAGAAAAAGGACAAGCCCATAATTAGAGTTGGAGATATCAACACTCCTTTCTCAGTAATAGAGCTAATAGAATATCAAGGATATAGAGTGACTGAATAAAGCTGGCAACCAACTGATATTTGAAAAATATTCCACCCAAACACAGAAGAAAACATTTTCTTCAGTGCACATGGAACATTTACCAAGATAGACCATATTCCAAATCTTTAAACAAACCTTAACAAATTTTTAAAAATTCAAAGTATACAAAGTGTATCATCAAACCATAATGACATCAAACTATAAATCAATAAGAGAAATATAACAGAAAAATCTCTAAGCACTTGAAGCTAATCAATACACTCCCAATTAATCCATGGCTGAAAAAGGAAGCTTCAGGGTAAGTTATAAAATATTTTGAATGAAATGAAAATGAATGTAACATCAAAATTTGTGGGATGCAGCTAAAGGAGTCCTTAGAGGAAAATTTATAGCATTAAAATGTTTATATTAGAAAAGAAAAAATAATCAAATCAATTACTTATGTTTACCTTAAGAAACTAGAAAAAAGAAAAGCAACTAAACCCAAAGCGACGATAACAAAGGAAAATGAGATGAAACGATAAATTAATAAAATTTAAAACAGAAAATAGAGAAAATCAATTAAACTAAAGGCTGGTTTCTGAGTGCAATAAAATTAAATAACTTCTAGCAGGAACAGAGAGAAGATGCAAGTTACCAATATCAGACTAAAAATGGAGAGATCAGTACAGACTCTGTAAACATTAAAAGGTTAATAAGAGAATATTATGGGGGCACCTGGGTAGCTCAGTCATTAAGCGTCTGCCTTCGGGTCAGGTCATGGTCCCAGGGTGCTGGGATCGAGTCCCACATCGGGCTCCCTGCTCTGCGGGAAGCCTGCTTCTCCCTCTCTCACTCCCCCTGCTTGTGTTCCTGCTCTTGCTGTCTCTCTCTGTCAAATAAATAAAATCTTTAAAAATATATATATATGGGGCACCTGGGTGGCTCAGTCATTAAGTGTCTGCCTTTGGCTCAGGTCGTGATCCCAGGGTCCTGGGATCGAGCCCCGCATCGGGTTCCCTGCTCGGCGGGAAGCCTGCTTCTCCCTCTCCCACTCCCCCTGCTTGTGTTCCCTCTCTTGCTATGTCTCTCTCTGTCAAATAAATAAATGAAATCTTTAAAAAAAGAGAGAGAGAGAGAATATTATGAACAACTCTATGCACACAAATTCAATACCTTAGATGAAATGGACTAATTTCAGCTCAACCAAGAAAAATCTATAACTTGAGTTGTCCTATAACTATTAAAGAAATTAAATTTGTAGTTAAAAGCCTTCCAAAAAGAAATTGCCCAACCCCGATGGTTCCACAGATGAATTCTAGGAACATCTAAAGGAGAAATGGCACCAATTCTACACAATAACCTTCATGAAATAGAAAAAGAGCAAACATATCCCAGGTCATTTTATGAGGCTAGCATTACTCTGATACCAAAAGTAGACAAAGAAAAGATAAGAAAAGAAAAATAACTACAGACCTATATTTCTCATGAAGATGGATGTAAAAATGTTCAATAAAATATTACCAAATTGAATTGAGGGATATATAAAAAGAATAATATATCATACTAAGTGGAGTTTATCCCAGGATGGAAGGTTCAACATTCAGATATCAATCAATGTAACCCACCGTATCAACAATATAAAGAACAACTTTATGAGCATATGCATTGATACAGAAAAGCATTTGATAAAATCCAAAGATCATTCTGAACAAAAACTTGCAGCAAACTAGGATTAGAAGGGAATTTCTTCAACCTGCTAAAGATTATCTACAAAAAAAAGAAGAAAGAAAGAAAGAAAGAAAGAAAGAAAGAAAGAAAGAAAGAAAGAAAGAAAGAAAGAAAGAAAGAAAGAAAGAAAACCTACAGCTAATATCACACTTAATGGTTAAATGCTTTCTCCCAAACTCGGGAATAAGTTAAGGATGTCCGCTCTCACCACTCTTAATTCAGCATTGTACTGAAAATTTTAACCCAGAGCAATGAGGCAAGAAGAAGAAGAAAAAAAGACATACAGATTGAAAGAAAAAAAACCAAAACAGTTCCTAGTCTCAGATAACATGATTCTGCAAGTAGAAAATCTCAAACTATCTACAGAAGAACTCCTGGAATTAATAAGAGTTTAGCAGGGTTGCAACACAGGGTCAATGCTCAAAAATAAATTTTTGCTAGCAATGTAAAACTAGAAAGCAAATATTTAAAAATACCATTTACAATATCTCAAACAATTAAATACCTTGGTCTAGATCTAACAAAACATGTACAGAATCTGTATGCTGAAAACTACAAAATGCTGATAAAAGAAATCAAAGAAGACATATTAATGAAAAAATGTACCATATTCTTGAATTGGAAGACTCAGCAAAGCAAAGATATCATTTCCTCCCTGAATTGAACTATAGACTTAATACAATACCAATCCAAAGACAAGCAGGAATTTTGGTAGATACAGACAAGCTGATTCTAACATTTATATGAAAAAACAAAGGAACTAGAAGAGGTAAACAAGTTTTTAAAGGAAGAATAAATTTGGAGCAATCTGTAGAAAGAACATTTTGTACTTCAGTGGAAAACTATGCATTGTCTCTAAATGTACTTTTCTACTTAATCAGATTCTGATTCTACGGGAGCTGTTTTATAACTGTGTAAGACAGATAGGCATTTTGTTTCATTTGGTGGAGGCTCAAATGTGCTCCTTCACACTCTGGAAAAACCAGTTTCTTCTCCATGTGCAATTCATTTCAATATTCCTTTACTCCATATAAATGTGTGCTCTTTTGACCTTTCCTTTGAATGATTTATAACATCTGCTCGGTTCCCTTAGTAGCAAGTAAAGTAAAATACTTAACATGTGTTCATTTACATCTGTTTGAGTCATGATTTTACCTTTTTCTGAAAATTGTTTTAACAAACCACACTACCTGATTTCAAAACTCACTAGGAAGCTACAATAATCAAGACAGTGTGGTGTTGTTGAAGGGATAGACACATAGATCAGTGGAACAGAATAGAGAATCCAGAAATAGACTCACACATATAATTTATAATTTTAACAAGATGCAAAAGCCACTTAGAGTATTAAAAACAGTCTTGGGAGCGCCTGGCTTGCTCAGTTGGTAGAACACGTGACTCTTGATCTTGGAGTCATGAACTCAAGCCCCACATTGGGCATAGATATTACTTAAAACAAACAAACAAACAAACAAATAAATAAAAACAGTCTTTCAACAAGTGGTGTTGGAACAATTGGACATCCATGCGTTAAAAAAAAAGAGAGAGAAGCACTTCAACCAGAACTTTATGCAATACACAAAAATTATTTCAAAATATACCAGAGACCTAAATACAAAATAAAAAGCTGTACAACTTTTAGAAAAAAACATAGAAGACTTTGGATTTAGTGACGAATTCTTACTTATGGCACCAAAAGTATTCTCCTTAAATAAAAAATAAAGTTGATAAATTGAGCTTCGTCATAATAAAAAAATTTTTTTTTGCCCTGCAGAGGACACTGTTAGGAGAATGAAAATATAAGCTGCAGACTGGGAGGAAAGGAAATATTTGCAAATCACATATTGATAAAGGACTTTTATCTAGATCAGATACAGGACTCTCAGGAGTCGACAATAAGTAAACAAACACTCAATTAAAAATCCTCCAAAGACATGAGTGGATACTTCACCATAGAGATAAAATGGATGTCAAAGAGGCACATGAAAAAAAATGTTTAACATCATTAGCTAGTAGGGAAACTCCAGTAATCAGTGAGGTATCATTACATTTCTGAGTGGCTAAAATAAGAATTACTGACAACACCAGGTTCTATTGCAAAATGGTATAGCCATTCTGGAAAACTGATAGTTTCTTATAAACATAAACTTACTGTCATGACCCAAAAATTCCACTCCTGGTAACTGCTTTAAGAAATGAAAACATATCCACACAAAAATCTGTACACAAATGTTTATCATAGTTCTATTTGTAATTGCCTACATTTAGAAACAACACAAAGTTCCTTCAGTGGGTGAATAGATAAACTAAGTGTGGTAATGGGGTGGCTGGGTGATAGACATTGGGGAGGGTATGTGCTGTGGTGAGCGCTGTGAATTGTGCAAGACTGTTGAATCATAGATCTGTACCTCTGAAGCAAATAATACATTATATGTTAAAAAAAAAAGAAGAAGATAGCAGAAGGGGAAGAATGAAGGGGGGGAATCGGAGGGGGAGATGAACCATGAGAGACAATGGACTCTGAAAAACAAACTGAGGGTTCTAGAGGGGAAGGAGGTGGGAGGATGGGTTAGCCTGATGATGGGTATTAAAGAGGGCACGTTCTGCATGGAGCACTGGGTGTTATATGCAAACAATGAATCATGGAACACTACATCAAAAACCAATGATGTAATGTATGGTGATTAACATAATATAATTTAAAAAAAAAAGAAAAAAAGTAACGAACTCCTGATACACATAACAACTTGGATGAATCTTAAAAGCATGCCGAGTGCAAGAAGTTAGTCTCAAAAGGTTACATACTGTGTGATCTCATTTATATGACTGTCTCCAAAAGGCAAAACTACAAAGATGAAAACCAGATTAGAAATTCACAGGGATTATGGGTAGGGGGAGGAGTGACCATTAAGAGATAACTCAAGGTGGGGCGCCTGGGTGGCTCAGTCATTAGGCTTCTGCCTTGGGCTCAGGTCATGATCCCAGGTCATGGGATCAAGCCCCACATTGGGCTACCTGCTCGGTGGGAAGCTTGCTTCCCCCTCTCCCACTCCCCCTGCGTGTGTTCCCTCTCTTGCTGTGTCTCTCTGTCAAATAAATAAATAAATAATCTTAAAAAAAAAAGAGAGAGATAAGGGATTTTGGGGGGTGAAGAAACTGTTTAGTATCCTGAGTATGGAGGTGAATACATGGATCTATACATGTATTAAAATTCATACTACTGTACACCACAAGAAAAGGGCAATTTTACTGAAAATAAGATTTAAAAAGAAAAAAAATAA
Source organism: Mirounga angustirostris (assembly GCF_029215605.1). NCBI lineage: Eukaryota > Metazoa > Chordata > Mammalia > Carnivora > Phocidae > Mirounga > Mirounga angustirostris. Next base: position 127,176,504 of record NW_026991709.1, read on the forward strand.
CATAAAATTTTCTTAATGTCCCTTTCCTTTAAAAAGTGCTTGAAGGGGGTGCCTGGGTGGCTCAGTCGATTAAGCATCTGCCTTTGGCTCAGGTCATGATCCTGAGGTCCTGGGATGGAGGCCCCGGATCAGGTTCCCTGCTTAGTGGGGAGTCTGCTTCTCCCTCTTCCTCTACTCACCACCCCCTACCTATGCTCGTGCTCTCTCTCGCTCAGATAAATAAATAAAATCTTTTTAAAAAGTCCTTGAGGAAAAGGAGGAGGTTGGAGCCAAACTTTACCCCCTCAATCAGAAGCATCATCTTTTGCTCAGTTCTCGATCTTGTTCCACTAAAAATGCCTTCTGGGGCGTTTGGGTGGCTCAGTCATTAAGCGTGTGTCTTCGGCTCAGGTCATGATCCCAGGACTCTGGGATCGGGCTCCCTGCTCAGCGGGAAGCCTGCTTCTCCCCCACCCACTCCCCCTGCTTGTGTTCCCTCTCTCGTCTCTTTCTCTATCAAAAAAAAAAAAAAATCTTAAAAAAAAACAGAAAGAAAGAAAAACGTCTTCTATGGACACATGGTTGAAGAGTTTTATGCCTTAAAAAATAAATGATTGTTGTTGAGCTATCAATTGGTATTTATCTGTATCATATACAACTGGGTCCATGAACTAGGTCTATCACACAAAAACATAATTGCAATTTGTCAAAAACTTAACTAACAGATTAATAATAAACAGTTTTATTAATGGACATATATGAGTATATAGACCTTTATTCCAACAATCTGTTTATCTATGTAACTTCAAATTGTAACTACATTTCACTGAAATTCATTAAAATTCAACAGGCATGCTCTTTTTAAGTTTCCATTAGTGGTATTTTATATCAAGATGATAAACTGGCCAATAAAACAATTTTGAGCTGTATCTTCCTTTCTTGAAGTAGTGTACTATATTTCCCTAAAATTATTCAAGGACTCATTTTATTTTACTCATTGGATTTGTTATATTTTCTTTTTTTTTTAAAGATTTTATTTATTCATTTGAGAGAGGGAGAGACAGAGCACAAGCAGAGGGAGAGGGAGAAGCAGACTCCCCTCTTAACCATCTGAGCCACCCATGCTCCCCGTTTTATATTTTCTGTTGCCCATGTGAGACTGAAAGCAGATTTCTGTTTACCCATATGCATTTAGAAAGTTTTTGAAGAATGCAACTTTTTTTTTTTTCTTCCCCAGAATGAACTAATTCAGCGTTGGGAATAAGGAACCAGTTCCAGAATCTAGAATTTCTTTTTTTTTTTTTTTTAAAGATTTTATTTATTTATTCATGAGAGACAGGGAGAGAGAGGAGCAGAGAGCCTGATGCGGGACTCGATCCCAGGACCCTGGGATCATGACCTGAGCCGAAGGCAGACGCTTAACCATCTGAGCCACCCAGGCGCCCCAGAATCTAGAATTTCTATCACAGAATGGTGGCATGACCTAGCAGGTCCCTTAGTCTGCTTTCCAGTATTCCACCTCCCAAATGAAAATGTGAGATGTGATTAATTACACGTATTTCCTCTCTGCTCCCAGGAATACATAATAAGGCTAATTATGCTAATTATAATCCTGGCCACCACTGCACCAGGCTATTTACATATGTCATCTCATTGGATTGTCACAACATCTTTATGAAATAGCTATTATAAGTATATCTGTTAATTGCTCGAAACTTGTGATTCTTCAGTTCATTTCCAGCTCTGACATCCTAGACACCATGACCTTGCAAAGCCCAGGGTGCTCACTCCTGCTCCGCTCCTACGAGTATTCCTTTAGTACGCCTGCTAACAGCTCTTTCCTCTATGTCATTTGTTGGCCATTCTGACGATGTCCACTGTTGGGTCTCAGGTCTCAGTGGTGTTATAGATATTAGGTGTTATAGATCGTCCATCCAAAATATTAATCTTGCCCAAATTCAACTCCAATGACTACTTCCTCTCCAGTTCAGTTACCCATTAAATGGGTCACATTTTGTATGTGGGAGTTTAATCCATCTTAGAAATCAAAGTCTAAAATCCCAGTTACCGACCAAATCTTCTGTCCTAGCTCTTTCATGCTCACACTTCATTTAGCCTTGTAAAAACCTCAGATCCCCTCGGTCTCTCCATCTTCCCTTTGGTGTCAGCTGCACATTCTTCGCACTTCTCTTTCCTTGTCCAGCTTGAAATTCACAATTAACTACTTGACTTTCTTAATTCAGCCCCTCTTTTTTATAGCTTGAAATGTTTCTTGGGCTGATTGTTTCTTCCTTGACCCAGTGACCTCCAGTCTTGTCCAGTTCCTTCCCTTTTCCTTCTTTACATTCTTCACTTTTACTTCCTTATGCCCCATTAGTTCATCATCCCATTGATTTGTTCTTTGTCCTGCCAAATCACTAAAAGTGCTCTCAGGAGGGTTGTTAATGTTGGTTCAACTGTAGAATCTAATGTAAACAACACTTCTTAAATCCCTGTACAGTTTGTTGCATTTCAAACTGCATATCATTCAGTAAGTTTTCCCTTTGGGAGTGATTTTCATTTTCTTTTTTGTGTATTGTCCTCTGTCAGTTTTTTGACTGGGTGGTTGACCTTCCTCTTACTAATTTCTAAGAGCTCCTTACCTGCAAAGGAAAGAAAAAAGCCTACTATCATTCATGTTGCCATTTTCTTCCCAGATTTGTTATTTGTTGTTTGTTAACTTTGCTTATGCTATTTTGTCCCATGCTCTAATTTTTATTTTTATTATATATTTATTTTTAAAGATTTTTATTTATTTATTTGAGAAAGAACATGAGGCAGGGGAGGGGCAGAGGGAGAAGCAAGCACCGTGCTGAGGAGGGAGCCTGACATGGGGCTCCATCCCAGGACCCTGGGATCATGACCTGAGCCGAAGGCAGACACCCAACCGACTGAGCCACCCAGGGCCCCCCCATGCTCTAATTTTTAATACATATGTAGTTTTATTTATTAATCTCATAGATTATCACTTCTAAGTGAAAGCCTTTGGAAAAACTCCTATTCCCCAAATTATATGCATATATCTGTATAATCTTAGATGTTTTCTTGGTATACTATATATGATTTCAGTTAAAAATGTAAATGTGTAGTTCAACTGAAATTTATTTCTTATATTCTTTCTAAATAGATAGCCAGTTGCTTAGCCCTCTCTTTTCTTCACTGAAATACCACCTGTGTTGTATATTAATTTATATCATTTGTGCATATTTCTGGAATTTATATTCTTTTCCCTCTCATTGGACTATCTATTCATGAACCTGTACAAAACTGATTTAATTCCTATGGACTTATAAAAATCACCATTGCCATCTACATACCCATTTTTGTGCCATTGCCATTATGCCTTTGGTACATACATTATGGTTTCTAGAAATAAGATATATAAATCTCCTATTTTCTTGATCCATCACAAAGTGTCTCTTGTACTTTTTGACTTTCCATGAAGTAAGAAGCAATGAATGTTAGAAAGTTAGGTACTTCCTTGTGCCTCAGTGTCCTCATTGTGGGAAATTAAATGAATTAATTCATGTTATCTCTCAGGATGAGCATATGGTAACTCCTCAGTGTTAGCTATTATTAATAGCATGAGTAAGTTAGGACTCCATTCTTCCCTCTGCCTCTTTTTCTACTTTTCTATCTGTAACCTCCTCCAAATTTGAGAACTTTCATCATCTCTTCTGTAATCATAATTAATCCTTGCATGCTTTGTCTGTTGGTTGAAGCTAAAATTGATAATACCAATACATAGTATTTCCATTATTGTGATTGTGTTAATATTGTTCATTATTCTATGATTCTAAAGTGTCTTTATTTTATTTTACTTTTTTTGTCATATGTCTTCATCAAGTCACTAAGATCATCTATCTTCATACTCCATCCATGGTAAGAGATGCAATATAATTATTAAAGATATATTTCCCAGAAACTTCTGCCTTCTTATTCCAATCTGGACCAGAGAGCACTCTGGGCTGGATGCCAGCCTGTCATCCTGACTTCCTTTTTCCCTTGTCTTGGGTTGAAGCCAGTGTTCTTAGATCTCAAATTTTTACCTTTTTTGGATTTTATTCTTGTTATAGCTGAGAATATCTTCAAGTAATTTTCTTGAAAGGGTGCATAAGAAATAAAACTTCTGAATTTTTACATGTCTGAAAATGACTTTATTTTTCCTTCTCACTTGATTGACATGTTTACTAGGTATAGAATCTTAAGTTCATAATTATTTTTCTCGGGGCGCCTGGGTAGTTCAGTCGTTAAGCGTCTGCCTTTGGCTCAGGTTGTGATCCCAGGGTCCTGGGATCGAGCCCCGCATTGGGCTCCCTGCTCGGCGGGAAGCCTGCTTCTCCCTCTGCCACTCCCCCTGCTTGTGTTCCCTCTCTCGCTGTGTCTCTCTCTTCAAATAAATAAAAAAATAAAAATTAAAAAAAACATAATTATTTTTCTCAGAGGGTTCTAAGGGATTCTAAGATGAAATCATATTCTTGTTCCCTTGTAGGCCATATTTTTCCCCTCTCTGGAATCTTAGGATACTCTCTAGATGCTAAGAGTTAAGAGATTTCTCTTTTTTAAGATTTTATTTATTTATTTGGGAGAGAGAGAGCACAAGCAGAAGGAAGGGATGAGGGAGAGGGAGAAGCAGACTCCCCGCTGAGCAGCGAGCCTGATGCAGGACTCGATCCCAGGACCCTGAGATCATGACCTGAGCTGAAGGCAGACACTTAACCGACTGAGCCACCCAGGTATCCCAGTTAAGAAATTTCTTGAAGATCTGCCACTGTTTAGGTTGTTTTTGTTTTGATTCTTCCTGTGATCATGATTACATGAGTGTATACAACTGTCAAATATCATCAAAAAACATGGTATCTTGAATCAAATTGTAGCACCAGGAGGAAGAAATCTTGTACTTAAAGCCTGTGCTACAACATTCAACATTAAATTATACCATTAATGTAGGGCTTCTCTAATTATTTTGCATTTGTGTGTTTAATGCTTTGATCTTCATCCAAGGTAGGAATTCTTAACCTTTCTTTTGGGCCATGAAACCCTCTGGCTTTCTGGTGCAGTCTGTAGACCCCTTTCCAGAGTAATGTTTTTAAATGTTTAAAATAAAATACATAAGATTATAAAAGAGACCTTTTACATTGAAATATAGCTACCAAAATGCTAAAAACCAAAATCGTAATAGAATAATATATTGCTACTTTTTTTTTTTTTTTTTTTTTGAGAGAGGGAGAGAGGAGGGAAGGGGCAGAGGGAGAGGGAGAATCTTAGAATCTTGGGGCGCGTGGGTGGCTCAGTCGTTAAGCATCTGCCTTCGGCTCAGGTCATGATCCCGGGGTCCTGGGATCGAGCCCCGCATCGGGCTCCCTGCTCCGCGGGAAGCCTGCTTTACCCTCTCCCACTCGCCCTGCTTGTGTTCCTGCTCTCGCTATGTCTCTCTCTGTCAAATAAATAAATAAAATCTTTAAAAAAAAAAAAAGAATCTTAGAATCTTAAGCAGGCTTCACATCCAGTGCTGAGCTCAACACGGGGCTCGATCTCACAACCTAAGATCATGATCTGAGCCGAAATCAAGAGTTGGATGCTTAACTGACTGAGACACCCAGGCGGCCCTATATTGCTTCTTTATTAACACTTTAAGTAAGATCTAGTGGAGGATTTTATAGCCACTATTATTTCAAAATAGTGATGAGTGTAAATGATATTTTGAGATATTTGTAACAACCAAATGTGCTGTAAAAATATATGTGCTTTCTATTGGTAACAAAATCACAGGTGTTGCTCTAAGTACTGTAATCTGTGCTTGTATTCAAAATGGACAAAAGTGCTAAAGTTTAGTTAGAGACTAGGGAAACTAAAAATATAATTTTCCCCTTCTAAGTTCAAAGACCTCCTGAATTTTATGCAGGGCCTCTTATTTATGAATCCCTCCCTTAGAGTAAAAGCTCTTTGAGGTGTGGCAGACTGCCCGTTCCTGAGAAGGTGGCAGGGGTGTTCCCACCCCTACAATGCTCTTTCAGTATATGACCTTGGCATTCCCCCATCAAGAGGTAGACTCTTTCTCCATTCCCTTGAATCTGCCTGTGACAGCTTTGACCAACCGAATATGTTAGAAGTGATGCTATACCAGTCTGAGCATGGACCTTAAATGATCTGTCAGCTTCTACTTTATTCCTCATAGAAGCAAGACACCATGTAAGAAGTGCAATTAACCTAGACCACCATGCTGTAAAAAACCTAACTAAGCTCTATGAAGAGGACCTGGAGGATGAAATGCCATATGGAGAGAAAAGGTCACCAAGGAACACTGAAGTACTGGACACTTGGGTGAAGAAGCCATATTGGAAGTGGATCCTTCAGTCTTAGCCATCTTACTTGATGCCATGTGGATCAGAGGTGAGTTTCTCCCCTGAACTGTTCCAGAATCCCTGACCTATAAAATTGTGGGCAAAATAAAATGGCTGTCTCAAGCCACTGAAATTTGGGGAAGGTCATTAGAGAGTAACAGAACTGAGGACCATGACCATGTTCCACATGTCTTTTGTATCCTTCACATTAATTCGCAAATTAACAGGCAGAGAAGGGGAACTCTGGAATTCTTGACATAACGAGGTTTGCATGGCATTTTGTTGTCATTAAAGAACTATGGGGAGTAACATCATAGAATCAAAGTATATTGTCCAATAAATGCCCTATGATTCTTTTTTTTTAAAGATTTATTTATTGGGGTGCCTGGTTGGTACAGTCAGTTGATTATCTACCTTCAGCTCAGGTCATGATCCCAGGGTCCTGGGACCGAGCCCCGTGTCGGGCTCCCTGCTCAGCGGGGGAGTCTGCTTCTCCCTCTGCCTCTGTCCCTTCCCTCAGCCCATGCTCATGCTCTCTCTTGCTCTCAATAAATAAATAAAATCTTTTAAAAAATATTTATTTATTTACTTCAGAAAGAGAGAGAGGGATAGAGCATGTGAGTGCATGAGTGGGGGAGGGGCAGAGGGAGAGAATTTTCAAGCAGTCTCCCCTCTGAGAGAGGAGCCCACCACAGGACCCATGAGATTATGACCTCCACGGAAACCAAGAGTCAGATGCTTAACCCACTGAGCCACCCAGTCTCCCCTGGCCTATGATTCTTAAGGTACCCAGCCTGCTTCCCAAGATTTCAGATTAGCCCAGGACCCTGAGATCATGATGTGAGCTGAAATCAAGAGTTGGTGACTTAACCAACTGAGCCCCCAGATGCCCCCAAATGGATCTCTCTTGAAATATTTTCAGTGACTGCTGAATTATTTAAATGGTTCCTAAAATACATATGTGCCACATGTGATTTTAGTGCGCAAATCAACTCTTTATGGTTATAGTAGTTTATATTTGGCTTGTATATTAGAATATTTATGGCAAACATTTCTGGGTTCACACATAGTATCGTATAATATTTTAAAAGGGGTCAATTAAAAGCTACATTAGGCCGTGAATGCTATACCTATGGCCCAAATGGTGAAGATGAAGCTAAAATGCTTGAAATTGGCATGTAGAGGTTGCAAATACAAAGGAGAGAGGAATACAGAAATGGAGTCATTTAAGTGCACCTGGATGGCTCAGTGGGTTAAGCTTCTGACTCTTGATTTCAGCTCAAGTCATGATCTCAGGGTTGTGAGATTGAGGCCCGAGTCAGGCTCCGAGCTGGATGTGTGGAGCCACCTTAAGACCTCTCTCCCTCTCCCTCTGCCCCTCCCCACCCTCTCTTTCTAAAAAGAAAAAGAAAAAAGAAAAAAGAAATGGAGTCACTTATTCATAGTCACTTGACCAGCGTCCAGGGCTAGCAGTTCTTTGCATTAATTTATTTTATGTTTGACCGCTCTAAAATAGGCAACACTATTTAGAGTCTATATCTGCCTTCTAAAAGGACAATGTATCTTTAATGGGGCAGCAGTAATATTTTCATTTCAGCGTGTTTCCCCAAAAAGGATCATTAATTATGGTCTACAAAACACTGGTCTCCAAAGTTATTGTGTTAATTTGGTAAAAGTAAATTCTCATCAGGTTGACTAACTATTGTCATGTGCTCTGGTTCATGTGCTCTGGTTTCTGGAAACTTGTCCTTATTTATTTATTTATTTATTTATTTATTTATTTATTTATTTGGTGTCAAGGTTTAGCACTCTGAGGGGCTTATAATGGACTTGCAATACTAATCAGCTGTTCAGTTGTGAAGATACGATTTGGCAGTGTTTTTGCAGCCTGGAAATGAGGGGGAGATCTAACAACTCAGAGTTCTCAGCACTAATTTTTTGTTAAGTGGAGCTAAGGGAGAGCTGAGTTATTAACACGTATCTGATTATTTCATCAACATATTAGATCGTTAACTTGAATATCTTAGCCCCAAAATGTCATTCATAAAATCGTGAGAGTATCTGATCTTATCTTCATATCCTATTGCACTTTAAGGTCATGTCTATGTGATTGTGGCAGGTCAGATTGAATCAGGAGAATAACATATTTTGTGAGTATAGATAGAGCTCCTTCCTAAATCTTTCAGGGATTTTGAAATGGCCAGATAGGAATGTTATTATCCTAAATAAAGTTAAAAAAATTAAAAAACACCCAACTCAATTTCATTAAGAGACATCAAGTTTGAAATTACCAAAATAAAACGACATTCTACTTGAATGGGACTCACATATCATCTTAGCGGTCATTTCCTTTAGGCATTAACGTCGCACACGTGAGACATTTTGGATAGAAGAAACACAACAAAAATAAAATAAGAATGTGATGTGATTTTCTGAGAATCTTACCTGAGTACTTTTCCTCAAAGGAAGGTAGTATGGTTTAGCAGTTTAAAAACGTGCTGTCTAGAAGAGGACATCTTGGGCTCAGATCCCATCCTTGCCACATTCCAGCTCTGTGACTGTAGGCAGATCACTTAGCTTCAGTCTCCCCATCTGTAATGGGCATGATATTACTATTTGTACCTACCTCACAGGACTAGCACATAGTAAGTGCCATATAAGTGTTCGTTAAACGAATGTACAAAATTTCTTTTTTGACCACAGGAATGTTTCAGGAATGTTTCATCAATTACTTTAGTGAAACTAGGGTGTTCCCAGTTCACAAATTCCCATTCATACGGGTACTTTTCCACATTTTAACAAAGAATAACTTCTTAGGAATTGCATATATATAAAGGTAAAATGTTTAAATTATGAAAATAACAGTTTCTTAATGTCTTATGTTTGGAAACTTCATTGCATTAAAAGCATTATAAATGTTTTTCTCATCTCCATTTGTCCCCGTCAGTCTTTTGGAAAACCAAGGGAGGTAATTTTGTACATGATGAATGATATGAACTGAATGTCACCCTCAAGAGGCCAGGAATATGATCTGTGTAGAAAGGAAAAAGAAGATGAACAAAGTGACTGTTTGAGTAACTTGGTAGCCTACTCTACCCAGGATTTCCATGCTGTGAGAAAGGACCATTCATGATTTTCTGCGGACTCACTGGAGAGAGAACACAAACGCTGCCTGGAAAAGCTGCTTCACCGTCTGATCATGGGGATGACTAGATCCTGCCTGAAATCACCAAGTTACTGAAGGGCCCCCATTCACCAGCAGTCTGTTCAATTTTGGAGACATTGTCATGTCTGCTTCATTGAGGTCATTGAAGCCTGGGCACAGAGGAGGTAATTCACATTTATAATTATAAGAAAGAAGTTAACCTATAGCAAGAGATTAAAGAAAGAAAGCTATCTACCACCTATATTCAATATTAGTCTACTTGAAATTATTCTATCATTAACAATATAACAGATCTTTAGAAAACCACTCATTTGCTTGTTTTTGGTTTGTTTCAGTATCTACTTTCCCACTGAATTGGTAATAACTTAAGCTGGCCTCACTGTGGAATCTTCATGTTTTCATGACTTTTATTTTCTATGCATTCTATTACAGTTCACCTTGTGCTAAAATCTAGTTGCTTTGATTTTTCCGGAGAACATTAAGAATATTATATTCTCTCAGAAATAAATCCCCAACCAAAGTAATATTTTTAATAAGATCTCGAGTTTTCTTATTCTTCCACCAAATGAAACTTTTCATCATTTTAATAATAGTTGTCATTTCAAGATGTGGTATAAGAAGATTGGGGAAAAAAAAACCCCTGCTTTCAAGATTATACAGAGAGTTAATGAAAAATGACATCTCATGGTTATTTCTTTTAACTTTATAAAACTCAAAATCATAAATTTTTAGCTGGGAATGATAAATTCCTGTCTTTTCATTCAATATTTTATTTAACAAACCCTTATATGGTGTTTACTATGTGCCAGGCACTGTTTCTGGTGCTTTACAAATATTAACCTGTTTATTCCTATAACAATTCTCTGAGGTAGGTACTATAATTATTCCCATTTACAGATGAGGAAACTGAGGCATGGAAATGTTAAATAACTTGCCCAGGATCATATGGCTAGTAAGTGGCAGAGCATGGATTTGAACCCACGCAATTTGGCTCCACTACCTTATTCTCTTTTGTTCCCCATGTTTGATAATGGTATTGAATAATATTCTCCTTGAGTCACTTCACGAAAAATAGTACCTTTTTTTCATTTTTAAATTTTATTGTTATTATTTTTTTAGAGGAGGGTAGGAGCAGAGAGGGAGAGAGAGAATCTTAAGCAGGCTCCACACCCAGCTCGGAACCTGACAACAGGCTTGATCTCAGGACCCTGAGATCACGACCCCAACCAAAATCAAGAGTTGGCCACCCAACCAACTGAGCCACCACACGCCCCAAGAATAGTAACATTTAACACATAAGTACTTGACAAAAATTTGGTTTAAAAGACTTGGCTCCTCTTCTATAAAATTTTAAAATAATTTGATTATAGGTAGATCAGACATATATGTGAATAGACATTGCCAAAAAAAAAAGGAAAAAATACACTTATAAAGACTGAAGAAGGGACATATGTGTTTTATTTTCCCCCATCTATCTTATTCAAGTATGATTTACTTTGTACAACGTATGTAAGGGGAATGGAAGATAGACAGGAAACGGTGGTACTAACAAGTACCACCAAGTTCTTTTAGAAGATACGACAACAAAGAGTTACATATTAAAGTTTGGCTTTAGGGGCACCTGGGTGGCTCAGTCAGTTAAGCATTTGCCTTTGGCTCAGGCCATGAGCTCAGGGGCCTGGGATCCAGCCTCCTGTCGGTCTCCCTCCCTACTTAGCCGGGAGTCTGCTTCTACCCCACTCCCCTCCCACTTTCCCCTCTTCCTCTCCCCTCCCTCTGTCTCCTCCCCAACTTCCCTCTTCCCTCTCCCCTCCTCCTCCCTCCTGCTTGCGCTCGCTGTCTCAAATAATAAAATAAAATCTTCAAAAAAATAAAAAAAATAAAGTTTGGCTTTAAATTTTCTTTGGTATGTTACTTACTTAGCTTTGGTAAGGTTACTATTTGCCCCAGATTTTTTCAGGGAAGTTACTGTTTCAAATATTTTATTGCATTGTAAGTTTATTTTTCCTGTGCTTGGGCCTGGGAATATGATCACTGTAAACATATTTCTATTCATTTAATAACACAATCAGTTATTTTGGGAACCACAAATTGTGAATGGCTGACCTTTTTGAAGAGCCATCACTCTTTGTTCTTAAAACCACAATTTTAATAGGCCTTAATTCTTTAATTTTCTCTATTCTTCAGGTGAGACTTACTAAAACTGCATTTCAAAATGTGAGCTTGTTTCCAACTTCTTCTATGATTCTTTTTTTGAAAATACATTTTTGATGTCTACTTAATTAAGGCAGTTTAGACCTCTGAGTTACTTCACAGACTCTTTTTTTTTTTTTTTTTTTTTGGACTCCATCCCAGGACCCTGAGATCATGACCTGAGTTGAATGAGCCACCCAGATGCCCTACTTCACAGACTCTTGATGGAGTAGATAAACCTAAGTAGCAGGTAAGTGTTCTGCTCAGCCTGAGGGCTTTACTGCATAGTTTAGAGCAGGGTTTCTCAAAGCAAGGTCGGGAACAGCCTATAGCAGAATCAGATGTGATAACTGCTAAAAAGGCAAATTTCTAGGTTTACTAAGTCAGAATTTCTGGGATTGAGGACTGGGAATCTGAATTTTTAACAAGCATACTTGTAGATTCTTTTTTAAAAAATATTTTTAAAAAGATTTTTTATTTATTCATTTGAGTGCGAGAGTGCACGCTCCTAAGAGAGAGAGAGAAAGCATGAGCAGGGCAGAAGGGCAGAGGGAGAGGAAGTAGCAGACTCCTCGCTGAGCAGGGAGCCCAATGCGGGGCTGGATTCCAGGACCCTGAAATCATGACTTGAGCCGAAGGCAGCCACTTAACCAACTGAGTCACCCAGGCGCCCTGCATCCTTGTAGATTCTTACGCACACTGAAGTTTTGAGAACTACTGGTTTAGTTATAGTTTGGCAATGTCTCTGTAATCAATGAATTTGAGGTGGGGCTTCATGAAACCCCTCCGGCTTGAAACTGGTCAAAAGGTGATACAGTTAGCACCCAAAGTAATATCGGTTCGGTAAATCAACAAGTATTTATAGAGAATGCAGTTTGAATCAAACCAATGTATATTCTTGAACAAGGGTCCGAAAGGAATCTTAAGAATACAGGCGTACTTCATTTTATTGTGCTTCATAGATACTGTATTTTTTATTTTTTTTAAAGATTTTATTTATTTATTTGACAGAGACACAGCCAGGGAGGGAACACAAGCAGGGGGAGTGGGAGAGGGAGAAGCAGGCTGCCCGCTGAGCAGGGAGCCCGATGTGGGGCTCGATCCCAGGACCCCGGGATAATGACCTGAGCCGAAGGCAGACGCCCAACAACTGAGCCACCCAGGTGCCCCGATACTGTATTTTTTAAAAATTGAAAGTCTAGGGGCACCTGGGTGGCTCGGTCGTTAAGTGTCTGCCTTCAGCTCAGGTCATGATCCCAGGGTCCTGAGATCGAGCCCCGCATCGGGCTCCCTGCTCCGCGGGAAGCCTGCTTCTCCCTCTCCCACTCCCCCTGCTTGTGTTCCCTTTCTCGCTGTGTCTCTCTCTCTGTCAAATAAATAAAATCTTTAAAAAAAAAAAAAATTGAAAGTCTGTGGCAACCCTGCATTGAACAAATCTATTGGTACCATCTTTCCAACATTGGCTGCTTACTTTGTGTCTCTGTGTCACATTTTGGTAATTCTTTTTTTTTTTTTTTTTAAAGATTTTATTTATTTATTTGACACAGACACAGCGAAAGAGGGAACACAAGCAGGGGGAGTGGGAGAGGGAGAAGCAGGTTCCCCGCCGAGCAGGGAGCCCGATGCGGGGCTCGATCCCAGGACCCGGGGATCATGACCTGAGCCGAAGGCAGACGCCCAATGACTGAGCCACTCAGCCGCCCCACACATTTTGGTAATTCTTGCAATATCTTGAACTTTTTCATTATTATATTTGTTATGGTGATCTGTGATCAGGGGTTATGACTTGCTGAAAGCTCAGATGATGGTTAACATTTTTCAGCAATCAAGTGTTCTTTAAGGTATGTACATTTTTTTTAGACATAATGCTCCTGCACATTTAATAGACTACAGTACAGTATAAATATACCCTTTTTTTTTTTTTTAGAGAGAGAGCGTGAGCAGGGAGGCGCAAAGGGAGAGAGAGAATCTTAAGTAGGCTCCACACTCAGCAGTCTGAGCCCAATGCGGCGCTCTATCTCACAACCCTGAGATCATGACCTGAGCTGAAATCAATAGTTGGATTCTCAATAAAATGAGCCACCCAGGTGCCCCAAATATAACTTTTATATACACTGGGAAACCAAAAATTTCAATTGACTCATTTAATGCAGTATTTGCTTTATTACAGTAACCGGAACTGAACCCCAATATCTCCGAGGTATGCCTGCATATGAATATGTGTTGGTTAAGACTTGGAATTAGGCAGATGTCTTGTACCCCCAACAGCCTGCTCCCATGAGACTTGGCCTCTCCAAACACTTGCCCTCTTCCAGTTCTGGCCCTTGTTACTGTACATACCTCGTCAGCCTGCCTTGGGAACCCTGAGCCCTCCAGGCCTGTGGACCCCAGCCAGTCCAGAATCACCTGCATGGCCTCTAGGGTGGAGGGAGCACACTGTGCAAAATTCTTTCTGAGGGAGGCAATTTAGACTGCCCACAGGCAGCCCCCATTTGGACTGGCTGCTGGATAAGGTCTATACCAATAATCGAGGCTCCCGGGTATGTCTTAGTGAAGGATACCCCGGCTGCTCGCCAGACCCCATTCTGGAAAGGCAGTCCAGATTCCTCCAGCTTTAACTTCAGGGAGAATATGTGCACTTGTGTAGGTTAAGATTGGAATTCGGAAGATGCCGGATACCTGGAACAGCCTTCTCTTTTGACCCAGCCTACCCCTACACCTGCCCTCTTCCAGTTCGCTGGCTCCCCAGAACTGTGTGGTGTGTGCAGGCCCAAACCACACCTTGTCAGCTGGCCTTAGCCTGTGGGGCACTCCAGGCCTGTGGAGCTCCAGAATGAGCCTACAGGGAGGAGGGAGGCCAACTCCCCCAGAGCTTTCTGAGTCTGCAGCTTTAAACTGGCAACAGCCCCAGTTTGGACTAGCTGTTCAATGGGGTATCGGCTTCTCGATCCAGCAAGTGTCTCTTACTGGAGGATATCCTGTGCACCCCAACTCTGGCAAGGCAGTCCAGATTTCTCCAGCTTGGCCTTCAGGGAGAAAATGCACATTTGTGTTGGTTACGGCTTGGGTTAGGCAGATGCACGTACTCCTGTGGTCCTGCCTCTCCCTATAGGTGCTCTGTTCTAGGTCCCTGGCTCCACTGGAACACATCTTGTCAGCTGTCTCCAGGCCTGCAGAGTTTCAATCAGTCCTGAACCAGCTGCAGAACCCCCGGGGTGGAGGGAACCCACCTCCCAAAACTCTTTCTGAGACAGTAACTTTAAGCTGGTGACATCAGTCCCCATTTGGAACAGTTGCCTATGGGGTCCTGTGTTCGTTCACCAGTCATCAAGGCTCCCAGGTTTCTCATATTGGGGGATACCCTGGCAGCCCACCAGGCCCCTTCTTGGTAAGACAGTCCAGACTTCTACAGCGACCTTCAGGGGGAATATGTACGTTTTGTGCAAAATTAACTGGAAGGACGAGGAGGCCATGTGGTTTAAAACCAGACATATACGGAAGGGTAAAATTTGGTGACAGCACTACAAAGGAAGGGCCAAGTACTTGAGGCACTGTGAAGGAAAAATAATATAAGCTAGTAAAAACAGAAAACCCACTTAAAGAAATTATGTATCTGTGAGCTTTATGAAGGCAGGGTCTACAAATAATTTAGTACTGTATTCCTTATATCAAATAACGGCACAATGGTACTTAACCTTTCCTTGAGCTAAGATTCTCTTTGAAAAATATGAGAGAGGGATGCCTGGGTGGCTCAGTCGGTTAAGCATCTGCCTTCGGCTCAGGTCATGATCCCAGCGTCCTGGGATCAAGTCCCACATCAGGCTCCCTGCTCAGCGGGAAGCCTGCTTCTCCCTCTCCCACTCCCCCTGCTTGTGTTCCTGCTCTCGCTGTCTCTGTCAAATAAATAAATAAAATCTTAAAAAAAAAAAAAGATTCTATTTATTTATTTGAGAGAAACCGTGCACAAGCGGGTGGAGGGGCAGAGGGAGAGGGAGAAGCAGGCTTCCTGCTAAGCAGGGAGCCCAACACGGGGATTGATCCCAGGATCCTGAGATCATGACCTGAGCCGAAGGCAGATGCCCAACCAACTGAGCCACCCAGGCGCCCCCCAAGTAGGATTCTTAAGGATTCAAGAATAGATTACATTCATAAAATAAGTGGCCATTATGAAAAAGGAGCAATCAATAAATAGGAACGTATTCTTAGAAATAAAAAAAGAACGGAGTTGCTGAAGACTAAATTAGTGTTCTGGAAAATAAAATTTCCTAGGATGTAGAGAAATATTAAAAAGCTGGAAAACAGGTGAGAGAAGTTGAGCATGGAGGATAAATCCAGGAATTTCAAGTTCAAGAATACAATTTTCTTGAGTCAAAGACAAGTATAAGCCAGATTTAATTAGACAGGAAACAGATACACATGCCTATATACATTCTAGTGAAATTTCAGAATTCCATGGATAAAAAGAATATCTTAAAAAGATTTAGAAAAAAAAAAGAAGAGAAAGAAACAACACCAGATTACTTACTTTGGATGAGAATGATACCAATCAGACTTCTCATCAGCAGTCCTGTATGTTAGAAGACAACAGAATACTACATTCACATTCTGGGGCAAAATGGTTTTCAACCTGAGAATGTATACCTTGCTGACTGATAGGTAAGTGGAAGGGCAAAATACACACATATTTGGACATGTCAGAATCAGAAAGCTTAGTGCTCAAGTATCCTTTAAAAAATTACTTCAAGAGGGGCACCTGGGTGGCTCAGTCGTTAAGCGTTTGCCTTAGGCTCAGGTCATGATCCCAGGGTCCTGGGATCGAGCCCCGCTTCGGGCTCCCTGCTCCGCGGGAAGTCTGCTTCTCCCTCTCCCACTCCCCCTGCTTATGTTCCTGCTCTTGCTGTCTCTCTCTGTCTGTCGAATAAATAAATAAAATCTTTAAAAAAAAAAAAAGAAAAAAAATTACTTCAAGAAAATGAAAAAAAAATAGTACAAGAAAGAGGACACCATGCATTGTAAGAGCAGTGAAAAATGTGAAATTTCAGAAAATCTAGGTATAAGTATAGCTCATAAAATTCATGCTAGTCACTAGAAGAACTAAAACCAGATATTGTTGACAGGATTGCCTCTGATGAATGCAAGTGGGTAGAAAGAACTTTTACCTTGTATTTTATACCTTTCTGTATTAATGATTTTATTTTTGTTTTAAGTACAATCACTTGTAACAAAAAATTTAATAAAAAATTTAAAAGGCACTCCTCCCCCAATCTAACAGTACTTATATTCTAAGTGTGTTGTCAGATTCCTTCTTTAGAAATTTTATAAGAAGATGAACTAGTTCATTTAGTATTGGATGGTTTTGGAACAAGTCTGGGGTGCTGCTGTTAAGACAGGTCTGCAAATAAAACATTTCAGAAAAATCCTTGATCAATTCAGCACACATACAAAAACAGTCAGATGTATACATATAAGAAAGATGACTTTCTTTTCTTCACAATAACCTGAAAGTGAATCTTGCAAGTTAAAAAAAAACTAAAAAAAAAAAAAACCAATCCAAAACTTTCTGCTTCAAAAAGTTTGTCATCTTGTGGTCTAAAGTGTAATTGTCTAATATGGTAGCCACCGGTCACATACGGCTGTTGAAACTTGACATGTATCTAGTTCAAACTGAGATATGCTGCAAGGGTAAAATACACATCAGATTTCAAATACTTTAAAAAAAAACTGAAAAATATCTCATTAATAATTTTTAAAAGACTAATTACATGTTGAAGTGGTTTTTTTTTTTTTTCAGAGCACTGGGTTAAATAAATTTTATTAGAATTAATTTTATGTTTATTTTAAAACCCATATGTGGTCCTTATTTGTGGCTTGCATTGTGTTTCTATTATTCAGCCCTGGTCTAAAGCATCAATATGTGCACACATCCATTACTACTCAAAGGGGGTTTCTATAAAGAGAGTTTTGAAGGAGAAAACTCACATTTTGGCTTTCACTTGCCAAGAAACTCCCCTGGCAATGAAGAAAGGATCAATGCTAGCAATATTAGGACAAGACAGAGTGAGAACAGGAAGTTGGGAGAATAGGGAACATGACTGAATTCAGGGAGAAGAAATGCCATTTCTAATATAAAAAAGTTTGTTGGTTGAATGACTTCCAATAAAATGTTTGCTTCTAAGGCTTGTACTCTTTTAATACCATAAATTATTCTTTTTATAATCATTTTCTCTTAATAATTTCTTTATGCAATGCCATTCTAGCTAGGAATTCTCTACCTACAATTTCCTTAGAACTTTTCTACATGTATATTGATATTTTTTATGTTAGGTCATTTTCCTACATTGATGTGGTAATTACTACATTATTCTAATCCTGTACAAAGGCCTCTATACTGATTCAAATTGCCCAAAGTGGGCAATACATTGCAGAGCAGAAGTTATCTCAATCCTAGTAGTTATCTTTCAAACAATATTTATCCTCGTGTCAACAGAGCTTCTCTGACCCATCTGAAAAGATCACTTTTATCAGTAGAGGGAATTTGCATATTTTTCTGGCAAAAGATGGATGATTAGCTTATTTCCTGAGGAATGTTACAGTGCATTTGTGTTCTCTTCTTTGTCACTGTAGATCATTTCTCACTTGTGATTTTTATTCTGTCATGGACTATGAAAAACAATTACAGTGTTTACCAACAGAGCAGCTCTGTGGAAGGTAAAAGAAACAATTAAGTTGGAAGTGAGAGCTTTCTTTACAATAATCAAGAGATGGTAAAGGAAGAGAAATAGGGGATATTAAAAAAAAATCCAGGGGCACCTGAGTGGCTCAGTCGTTAGGCGTCTGCCTTTTGCTGGCGTCGTGGTCCCAGGGTCCTGGGATGGAGCCCTGCATTGCATCGGGCTCCCTGCTCAGCGGGAAGCCTGCTTCTCCCTCTCCCACTCCCCCTGCTTGTGTTCCCTCTCTCGCTGTGTCTCTGTGTCAAATAAATAAATAAAATCTTAAAAAAAATTCCAGAAACAATAGAAAGTAGGGGTCCTTTTAGCCATTGCCAGTATTAAAAGATGATATCAGGAAAAGGTTGGGAACACTTTTACATTCTATCAACCCTGTATAAGGCTGTTGTTGGGGTCAAACACCTTAATAATCACATTAGGGATGGACAATTTAGCATTTAGGTCAGTGATTAGCAAATAGGTCCTCTATCAATGTTTGTTAAGTAAGTAAGAAAATCCATGACTTATGGTTCTATTTTCTACTTCTATTTTCAAATCTCATGACTTATTAGCGTAAGATGTTATGGTCTCGTTACTAAAATGGCTGGCTACTTTACAGAGAGAGTAAGTTGTCCTTTGTTCTTGCTGCTATACATGTTTTTCCCCTTCTCAGGTTGAGAATGAAGCCAGATCTTGCATTTCTTTGCCTAGGTGCCTTTTGTGTTGCAGGAGGAAGCAGCAGTTGCCAGGCAAGAGAACACAACTTCCTCCTTCGCAGGCTTTTTTTTTTTTTTGCAATAGCCTTGGCTCAGGGAGAATTATATAGAAAGTGATAGAGGTAAGTGCTTTAAGTTTACAGGAGAAAGCTGTGGAATCCAAGGGGAGAGGAAGATTCCTGAGACTAAGAGATGGGGCAGGGTTCTAGGAAGGTTTCTGGTTTATAGGCATCACCCCAGGAAGGGGACTGGACAATGTCAGGATGGTGAAGTCCAAGTGTGTGGCCTTGGAAGCCATGCACAGATGTCCTCTGCCTACCTTCAGGAGACCATGTGGGAATGGACAGTGTGTTTACTGGAGACCAGTGTGGACAGCAGCCTAGACTAGGACCCTTATCCAACTCTTCCCACCAATTATGTTCTGGGACCTTTAGTAATACCTGAGAAGGTGAAGAACCCTACCAATGAATGAGACTGAATTTTCCACCAACTGGATGGTTAAAGGCTCAGCGTGGGATAAGATTGTTTAGAATACATTTCAGGCTAAATGCAATGGTATCATTTATGAAAGTGCTTGCTTGGACAATGACCAGTCCATAGCATGAAATGAACAGGTGTTCACCAAACATGAGAACTAGATGTGACTTCTATGTTCATCTAGTCCAGACTCTTCATTTTTAGATTACGAAACCAAGGTTTAAGACTTAAAATAGCTTGTTCCAAGTTGTTGGTCTGAAGCCAGGGCAGAGCTGAGGCAGGGTGTCATCAACCTTCAGCTCACTTTTCTTTCTAGTTTGTCACTTGAGAAATTCAGATCTATTTGTGGTGATCAAATACATTATATTTCATCATGGCATTGAAGAGTTCTCATCAAAGTAAATCTCTTACTTTTAAGATAAAATAAAGAAATCGGAACTATAAAAGTATCTAGGTCTGATGATGGTAGAGGTAAAAAAGAAGAAACGTGGCTGCCTGGAATTTCTAGTTATTTCCCATTATAGAAGTTGTGGGGAAAATGACCCGAGCTACCATTACAGTAGTTGATATTACAGGTTCTGAGAATGAAATACCTCTCTCTAAGGCAGTTTCAATACAGCTATGTGCATGTATGTGTCTTAGCACATATACGCACATACAGAAATCTGTTAGCTACCAAACACTGGGTAGGAGTTTCTTTTCAGGAGTGTGTACATGTTTGTATTAAATCTACTTAACAGCTAAAGAAATGATTTATTTATACCTTCTAATTGGGTCTTACTTCTTAAGAATCATCCTACATGATACTACTTCTAGTTTAATTGTCCTCATTTTCCAGTCTTCTTTAATCTATGTCTTTGTCACACATTGTAAGCTTTTGCTCTTTGCAGGAAAAAAGCTGATTGGAGTTCGATTTCTTCTTTCTTTCTAGACATCCATGCCAGAGAGTGTAACTATCCTTTGCAGAAGAGCCTCCTTCTAGCCGAGAATGAGAAGCCTGCACTACAATGAAGAGTGTAACCATCAGGAGACCTAACCAGGTAACCTGGGGTTCATTCTTCAGTCCCTATGAGCTCAGACCCTGCTCTAGAGAGGCTCGAAAGGAAGGGTGTGGGGAGGGTGATGTCCACATGGCGAAAGGCTGTCCTTCGAATGAGGCATCACTGAGAGATGCTGTGTCCCAGGAGGATGGTCCGGTGTGTTTGCCCTTAGCCAGCCATCTGTTCAGATGTTCCGATAGGGGTCCCTGTGCCAGCAGGGCCCGTGGCGGAGGAGGGTAAACAGCAGCACCACCAGGACACCAGACACCAGGCAAAAGGCAACGGCAAGGGTGACCCTTACAACTGTGGAAAAATTGGAAGAGCAATAATGTAAAATTAATGGATTAGGAATATATAAAGATTGTAAAATTAATAGGTGAGCAAAATAGGAAGAGCACACATCAGTGCCTTGATTGTAAACTTCAATGGCATTTCTGAAGCAACCTTGAAATCAGCATAGTGTTGTTGTTTTTTTTTAAGATTTTATTTATTTGACAGAGAGAGACACAGCAGGAGAGGGAACACAAGCAGGGGGATTGGGAGAGAGAGAAGCAGGCTTCCTACCGAGCAGGGAGCCCGATGTGGGGCTCGATCCCAGGACCCTGGGAACCATGACCTGAGCTGAAGGCAGACGTTTAATGACTGAGTCACCCAGGTGCCCCGATTTCTTTTTTTTTTTAAGATTTATTTAGGGGTGCTTGAGTAGTTCAGTTGGTTGGGCATCTGCCTTTGGCTTGGGTCATGATCTCAGGGTCCTGCCCTTCCGCTCATGCTTTCTCTCTCTCTTAGATAAATGAATGAAATCTTCACAAAAATAGATTAAATAAATAAAAGATTTATTTATTTATGTGAGAGAGAGAGAGAGAGAGAGAAAGGCCACAAGCAGAGGGAGGAGCAGAGGGAGAGGGACAAGCAGATTTCGCACTGAGCAGACAGCCTGATGCAGGGCTGGATCCCAGGACCCTGAGACCATGACCTGGCCAAAGTCAGATGCTTAACTGATGAGCCACCCAGGCACTCCCCTCTCTGGCCTTTTTTTTTTTGATTAAAGTATTTCTAAGGTCCTTTCCCAGCATTAACTTCATGCATTTTTATACAGTTAAAATGATCAATTGCTCATGGTCTCAGGGTCAAAGGAAATACTATCATTAATTGGGTCTAAAAGAAATGGAATAGCATCTTCTAGCTTCTGAATATGATTTTCAGTAAATATCTTTTAGAGAGGAAACCTTGAGTACCTGTTAACAATGGCAAGCATTTTTGGGATAACTGTGTACTATTGCTAATCTGTACCTTTATTTATACATATCCCTTTCATAGCTGACCAGTCATGGAAAGATATATGGGGTCATTTTTTATGAGATGCTATTCATTCTTTTATCTGGAAAATTACCTTACACACACATACACCTTAGTCCATGATACTGTATACATCACAAATATAAATTTGTACCATCTCTAAATGTATGTCTGATCTTCACTAAAAATAAAGGATTGCTTGTTGGCTTAGACAGTAGGAGAGCAAACATCTCTCTGATCCTGGCAGCTCTGTCTACAGAAGCCCTAGTGCTCCATGGAACACAGTTGAAAATCACTTATTTAACCTAACCTTATCATTGCAGAGATGAGAAAAAAAAAAAATAGAGGGATTAGATAATTTGGCTAAGGATAAGCAAATAATTGTATTTGGATTGGAATATGTGGGCTTATCAGTCTCATGATTTAAAAAACCATCTGTTCACTAATGACTTCCAAATTTAAATCTTCCCCAAACTCAAGACTCATATATCCAACTGTGTACTTGACATATTCCCTTGGACATCTAATAGGCATTTCAATCTCAACAAGTCCAAAAACTAAACTCCTGATTCCCTTGTGTCCTCCCCTACCCCAAACTCTGTTCTTCCTGCAGCCTTCCCCATTTCAGTTGATGGAAACTTCCTTCTTCTAGCGTCTCAGCCCCAAAGTCTTGGAAACTTCCTTGACTCCTCTCTTTCTCTCACATTCTGTAATCAATCTGTCAGGAAATCCTGTTGGTTCTACCAAAAACTATATCTAGAAACCAGGGATTTCTCCTCTTCTCTGCCACCGCCCTGTTTTGAACCATAATCAACTTTTGCCAGAATTATTACAACATCCTCCTGACTTGTTCCCTAGTTTCTATCCTTTCTCCCCTACAATCTATTTTCAACACAGCAGCCAAATGACTTCAAGTCAAATCACGACACTCCTCTACTTAAAACAAAGTCTGCAATGAATGCTCATCTCACTCAGAATGAAAGCCAAAGTCCTAATGATAACAGTTTATGAGACTCTATATCATCTGGCCTGATTAACCTCTTGGAGTTCCTCTCCTACCACTCTCCTTTCACTTACTCTTTTGTCCACATGGGCCTTCTTGTTGTTCCTTAGACATGCCAGAAAACCCCCATTTACTGCCTTTGCAGTAGTTGCTACCATCGCCTAGATGCTCTGCTCATGAATCTCTGCTTAGGTAACTCCATCACCTTCTTTGCTCAAATCTCATCTTCTTCTATTTTTTAGATTTATTTATTTGAGAGAGAGAGGGAGGGAGAGAGAGCGAGTGAGCAGGGGGAAGGGCAGAAGGAAAGAATCTGAAGCAGACTCCCTGCTGAAACTGGAGCTCGATGTGGGGCTCAATCCTACAAACCCGAGATCAGGACCTGAGCTGAAATCAAAAGTCAGATGCCTAACCAACTGAGCCACCCAGGCACTCCTCAAATTTCATCTTCTCAGTGAGGGCTTTCTATTTAAAGGTGCAACCAATATGCCCCTTCCCCACACCCACCCTCAGCTTGGCACTTGGGATTCTCACCTTCCAAAGTATTTGTTTATTATGTTTATTATTTATTACCCATCCCTCTCTCCCTCTAATAGAACATAAGCTTCATGAAGGCAGAAATCTTTGTCTTTTTTGTTCATGAATATATCCCAGGCACTTAGAATAGTACCTGGCACATAGCAGGTGCTCAATAAATATTTGTGGAAAGAATTAATGATCTAGAACTCACAGGTTCTCAATTCGTAGTTCAGTGCTTTTCTCATGATGTCAGGATGCCTCTTAGCATCATGAGAAGGTGAATATTAATAAAATTAGATCCTGGTGCCATTACCACTGTGAATGGAGTTAATATAAAGGTGGAGGGAACTGAATAGACTTGAGGAAGGAAGGAAAGGAATAAATGGAAATGAGGGAAGAAGGCAGAGACTAATGAATCTTTAAAATTAATGTTCATGGGTGACTTTCTGTATTTGGAAATTTATTTTCAATTTTTTTGGCTATGTTGTCATAGTAGTCCCATGGAATATGCTTTCTCAATCTTTTTTCCTCCTTCATTCTTTCCCAGACATGCAGTGGGCACACACCATATGCTAGGCCACCTATTGGCCTAACCCAGTATTGGGTTCTGGGGTTCCATGATCCCTGCTTTTGGGATCATCAATATCTAGTGGGAGAACCAGATAGACAATTATGAGATCATGTGATAAATAGTAAAATAAAAGTGTAAAAGACTTGCCATTGGAGTAGAGAAAAAGCTGAGATTAATACAAAGCTTTCTATTTAGAAGAGAAAGAGGTTGGAAAGGCTTCTCAGAAAATGCTAAGATTTGAGCTGGACTTTGAAGTAAATAAGACTTTGCCATGAGACAGAATGAGTTGCACAAGAGTGCCAATGAGCAGCTGCACGTGGCTGGAGTATAGTTCCTGGTGAGTTGAGACCAGAGAGGTAGGTTGGGGCCTAGGTCTTTGAAGGTCTGGTTTGTCATGGGGCACGTGGAAATCATCAACAAGTATGACACATGGAAGTGACATGGCCCAATTTGTGTTTAAAACAAGAAAACAGGGCACCTGGGTGGCTCAGTTGGTTAAGCGACTGCCTTCGGCTCAGGTCATGATCCTGAAGTCCCTGGATCGAGTCCCGCATCGGGCTCCCTGCTCGGCAGGGAGTCTGCTTCTGCCTCTGACCCTCCTCCCTCTCATGTGCTCTCTCTCTGTCTCAAATAAATAAATAAAATCTTAAAAAAAAAAAATAAAACAAGAAAACAACTGCAGAGAAAGATAGGATGGTGGAGACACTCTAGGCCTGCTGCCTATAGAAATGTCTTTGACAAGATACTGAGGGCTCAGTGCTGGACGTGTGGTCCTGACGATGTGGATGAGGGAATTCTAGCATACTCCTGAAGTAGAACCGACGGGCTCTGTCATGGATAAATGTACTGGTCAAAGAGAAGTGGAATCACTACCACTCATGGGTTCTAGTTTGGGTGAAGAAGATGATTAGGCTATGAACTGAGATTGGAAACACATTAAAAAGGGTCAGTTTGGAGTGGAGGAGGTAACATAAAATTTCATTTCAAATGTAGGCTTATTATCCTCGTAGAAAGGGTCAATAGGCCGCTGGAAAAAACAGGTCTTCTGTATGGAGACATGGAAATAAGGATTGTAGGTGTAGAAGATGAAGGCCTGGGTAATAGTGGCCCATGGGGAGGGTGGAGTGAGGGCACCAAGGACCTGATCATTTAGGGGGCTGGAGGAAGGTATGAGTCTGAGGACATAGAAAACACTCAGGAGAGATTCTCTCTCTCTCTCTCTCCTTAATTTTTTAAATTATACACTACCTTGTACTGTGAAGGATTTTGTGAGTTTGACAGAGTAATGTTCTAGAATCTGAGAAAAAGAGGGAGTGATCCGTCGTATCTTACTGCAAAGAGACAGTGCTGGAAATGACTGAAAGCCCTCTCACCACATGGGAGCACGAGAAGGCTGCTGAAGGCAGTGTGAATCAGCACTACTTTTCTGAAAACTATTTTGGCAATAAGTATTAAAAGCCTTTTCCTCTTGCTGTTACTCCCCAAGTCCTGTCTACACTTCCTCTTTCCCCTTTGAATAAGTCTGCCCTCACTCTCATCCTTGGATGACTGCAATAGCCTCCCAGCCATGCTCCCTGCCTGCAGTCCCACTGCTCTCCAGTCCACGCTCCCCACTGAAGGCAGAGGTCTTTCTAAAACAAGAAGCCTGTCCCGTCATAGGTCCTCTGCCTAAAACCTTTCTTTCTTTTTTTTTTTAAAGATTTTATTTACTTGAGATAGAGTGAGGGAGAGGAAGCAGGGAGAGGGGCAGGAGAGGGAGAAGCAGACTCCCCGCTGAGCAGGAAGCCTGACTTGGGGGCTCCATTCCAGGACGCTGGGATCATGACCTTAACCGACTGAGTCACCCAGGTGCTCCTATCCGCCTAAAACCTTTTAATGGCCAGAGCTACTCAACTTGACATGAGACACTTAATGCCCACCTCCTCAGCATCTTTGCGCTCTAACCAGACATACTCCTTCTAATTCCTAAAATGCCCCATGCTGTCTCTAGCCTTTGGGCTTCTACACATTTTCTTTTGTTTGTAACATTTTCATCTTTCCTCACCTCCACTCATCCAGTTAATTCTTTCTCTCCTTCAGGCTTTGGTTTAAACATCACCCCCTTTGAAATGTCTTCTCTGACCTTTTAGACTTAAGTGAATTGCCTTTCCCATATGTCCTTTATTATAGTATTCACCATACTTAAAACCATTAGGGCTTGTTTAATTCTTTATCCCCCTGTCCTCCTTGCCTGCCTCCCTCCCCCACCTCGCCAAGGGGTCTAGGTCACATGGGGACAATTTTCTTGTCTTGTTGCTGTTTCCTCAGCAGACTTAGTGCTTCCTCCATAGGCACCTATTAGGTACATAATAGGTACTCAAAAAATAGCTACATATTCTTTGATCCACTAATTTAATTTTTGGGAATTTTGTCCCAGGGGGATGGATAGTCAACAAGCCAGTGTAGGATGGAGAAGGAAGATGATACAGTAGAACTATGGTGTTAACGAGTGTGAGGCTTGAATCCTGAGGCTCTGTTATTTTCTGAGGCTCAGTTTTCTTCTCTGTAAAATGGGGATATGTGATATTGGTAGGAAAATGAAGACAAGTTGCTGAATTAGGCACCAGTGACTTTCAAAAGGGATGTTTCCAAAGAGAGATGGAGGGAAGAACGTCATTGTTTCGAAAAGTTCAGGAGTGAGAGGTGAGGAAATACAGAATGTAAATGATTAGTTCAAGAAAATTGGGATTGAAGAGAGTGAGAGCAGGTGCTTGGAGCTGTTCTTTGATGAGAGATTTGGGCATGTTCCTAGTAGAAGGAAGCCAGTGCAGAGGAAGTAAAATGAAGCTAAGATTCATCGAGGTCCCAGGAGATGAGGGGTGGGATCATATGCATGAGGAAAGGAGTTAGGTAACTCAAGGAGGAACATGTTTTCCTGAGGGGCAGCAGAAAAGGCAGGTTTGGGCTACTAAGATATTTTGAGGTAGTGACAGGAGAACCTAAAAGACTTTTCAATGGACTATCTTGCTCTTCTCAGGATATCTCATAAGAATTAAAGAAGCCAAGATGGAATTAAAAGTTTGGGGAAAATAACAAGGCTTTCCTGTAGAATATAGGAAAAGAGTCCCGTAAGGGTGAATACGTTTGCCAAGCAGTGTTGAAAGATCCAGCTGGGGTTGGAAAAGAAATTTCAATATTCCTAATTTGCAGTGGTAACAATAGGCTTCTGCTTCACTCAGCCGGTCAGAATGCAGAAACTGTGTGGTTGGTTTAATCTAGGTTGGATATTGCTGTGGTGGGCAGGGTACGGGATGGACCACTATTGTGATATCAGAATTGCCTAGATGAGGACAGGGAGTGAGGAGTGAGTTGGTGTATACCAAAGCAAGTTCCCAATGTCATTAATGAATGATGACACATGTCCTGGGAAACTGATGATGGTGGCAACAAGAATGAGAAACAGGTGCTCTGATTGGCCTTCTCTCTGAGGGAGGGGAAGTGCTGGAAGGGGTATCATGGAACAGGGGCTCTAAATAGCAATGGGGGAACAAGAGAATGCCAAGGTAACTATGTGGAAAACAACCATATAACACAGACAAATTGGCATATACATATGTATATGTAGTCAGTGACTGGGTCTTTATAGTACAGTCACATTTGAGGCTCATTAATAGCTTTTCTCCCCGATTTATTGAACAATTAGGTTCTAGGCTTCTGGTATCTGGGTCCAGCCATGAAGAGGTCAGGCTAAGTATGAAGGGCTGAACATTTATTTATTTTTAAAGGTTACTTTATTTATTTTTAGAGAGAGAGACAGAGTGGTGGGTGAAGCAGATGGAGAGGGAGAGAGAGAATCTTAAACAGATGCCCTGCTGAGCAGGGAGCCCAGCTTGGGGTTGGATCTCACAATCCTTAGATCATGACCGGAGCCGAAATCAAGGGTGGGACGCTTAACCAACTGAGCCACCCAGACAACCCAGGGCTGAACATTTATTCAATTAGTAAATTTTGACTGAAGGTACCAGATTCTAGGCATTGTCTGAAGAGTCAAGGAGGAAAAAGGTCTGGATCTTGCCTTGGGCATGTGCATATTTACTGCAGAGTCTCAGCTTTACAAATTTTATAAGGGGAAACTAGAGCTTCCCACCACTAATTCTCCTTCCCACTAAATATGTGATGTTGGAGATTGAGAGAGGGTTTGGGAGATGGCTAGCAAAGAAAGTCTGACAGTATCAGTAAAATTTTGGAATTAAGGGAGTATTTTCTAAAATTTTTAAAAGATTTTATTTAGTTGTTTGAGAGAGAGAGAGAAGCAGGAGAAGTGGCAGAGGGAGAGGGAGAAGCAGACTCCACACTGAGCAGGGAGCCCAATGCGGGGCTTGATCCCAGCACCCTGGAATCATGACCTGACCTGAAGGCAAATGCTTAACAATAGAGCCACCCAAGAAAGTCCCAAGGACGTATTTTCTAAAGAAAGAATTTTATCATTTTCAAGTAACATAGTATGGAACTTAGACTTATGAATTTCCCAGGAAAGATTCTGCTTAATTTAGTTGATAGAAGAATGAAATTGATTGGGTCTACTAGAACTGGTGAATAACACTGCTTACAGGTATGGGTAGGATTTCATGGGTGGCGGGGTTGCCAGGCATTCTGCATGTCCAAGATTTGTCCTGTATTTAATGGTCTGTCCTGCTTTCTGTATTGGCTCTCTCAGGACACCCGAAATGTTCTGTAACCATCTTTCCCCCCCACAACATATAAAAATCCAGCAGTTAAAGCTATTATTCAAATGTATCTGAGCACCCTATACTTTTATTTGCTAAATTTTGTGGCCCTACTAAGGAATCATTCAATGCCTATAACCTTGTGTACTTTGGCCTGCTTAATGGTGTCTCTGTCAAGGCAAATAGGACTTCTTGTTCCAGGAATTTCCCAACACTGATCATAGTCTGTCTTTCTGAAATTTTTACCCAACACTGATCACAGTCTTTCTGAAATTTTTACCTGCTGCCCCAAGCATCACTCTTTGAGACCACGGAACAAATCTAATCCTTTTTCCTTAAAGGAGTTCAGTTATTGAATTCACTTTGTTGGAGACCACCTCATGTTATAGACTCTTTTTTTTTTTTTTAAAGATTTTATTTATTTATTTGAGAGAGAGAGAGAGCACAAGTAGGCACAGTGGCAGGCAGATGGAGAGGGAGAAACAGGCTCTCCGCTGAGCAGGGAGCCGGATGTGGGGCTCGATCCTAAGACCCCAGGATCATGACCTGAGCCGAAGGCAGCCGCTTAACGGACTGAGCCACCCAGGTGCCCCTCATGTTATAGACTCTTAATATGCTCCCTATGAGCTAAAACCAGTGGTGTGCTAGTAAACTGGATCAAAAACAAAAAATAAAACTTTGACTTGTGGCATATGCTGATTTCTGTGGTGAAAATGCTCCTGCTCTGACACCATGACCAATTTCACACTGTTGAAGTCAAGTCTTTGGATTCAGAGTTGGGAAGGGATGTGCACATTCCACTCCTGAGGTTGGTAAGCTCTGGCTCCAGCACAATCCCTAAGTTTTCTTTTTATTGACATATTTTGTAATTAGTTTCACTCTTTTTGAATACTGAGTTGTTGATACTGGTATCCTTTTTTTTTTGAAGGTTTTATTTATTTATTTGAGAGAGAGTGCGCACGAGAGAAAGCACGAGTGGGGTGAGGGGTAGAGGGAGAAGCAGGCTCCCCGCTGAGCAAGGAGCCCAATGTGGGGCTCGATCCCAGGACCCTGGGCTCATGACCTGAGCTGAAGGCAGATGCTTAACCCACTGAACCACCCAGGTGCCCTGATACTGGTGTCTTGAAAAGAATTTTATAAACACTCTACACATAGGTTTGATAAGAGGAGGTGATGGATTGGCTATGGAGAATAAAGGAGAGGATGAGATTCAAAGTAACTCCCGGGTTACTGGGGATTACTACTAATCAAGATAGAGACAAGACAGTAGGTTCAGGGAGGAAGGGTAAGTAATTTATACATTCTTCGAGCAAATATTTATTGAGCACTAATCCATGTCAGGCACAGGTATTTCTGAGGACAGATATAAGAGAGAACACAACAGATAAACATCCTTGCTTTTGTGGAGATGATATTTTATCTTATTAGAATTGGCCCCTTGAGGGAAACCTGTGGGAATCTCCTTGGACCCAGAATCTTCTTCTTCTTCTTCTTTTTTTTTTTTTTAAAGATTTTATTTATTCATTTGAGACACAGAGATACAGAGAGACAGAGCATGAGCAGGGAGAGAGGCAGAGGGAGAAGGAGAAGCAGGCTCCCTGCTGAGCCAGGAGCCCGATGTGGGGCTCGATCCCAGGAATCATGACCTGAGCTGAAGGCAGATGCTTAACCATCTGAGCCACCCAGGCGCCCCGACCCAGAATCTTCTGCTGAGTAACTCCCCTATCCTTTCCAGGTTCAAGCCACTAAGACATTTGATAAATGGCTTTCTAATACCTTGTA
Source organism: Mirounga angustirostris (assembly GCF_029215605.1). Taxonomy (NCBI): domain Eukaryota; kingdom Metazoa; phylum Chordata; class Mammalia; order Carnivora; family Phocidae; genus Mirounga; species Mirounga angustirostris. The sequence goes on from NW_026991709.1 coordinate 127,207,045, forward strand.
CCACACCATTAGAAACCGCCATCCAAACTGATTTCAGATGGTGCAGCTCTTACCTCTTACAGGTAGCCTTTTGTGCCATTCCTTACTGACTCCCTCCCTCTGAATCCAGTTAACTCTTGTCTCCTAGCAACTCTTGTAGTCATAAGATATAAGCCTTGTTATTCTGTGTAATCTGTATCTTTTTGCTTCCCCGCTACATTGCACATTTTCCAAGGGTGTTTTCTTGCAAGTTCCCCATTAGTAGATGAAGTAGAGCCATCCATCAGCTTAGCCTTTTTCTGAAGCAGTAAAGTCCAAACTAAATACATTTTCAATGTAAAATATTCATCTAAGCCAGTCAAAATCATTTTTACTTTACATTAATATTTTCCCTCTGGTTACATTAAAATAAAATCCCCAAACAAAACTAGAACCCCTCAAATCTGTCCTTCCGGGATTTTATTCTAATTAAACACACACACATTTTTCACAGTTCATTATAAAAGTAATGTTTTCGAACTCCCTACTAGTGACTTTATTCACTCTTTTACATTTGGCTTACTGCTGGAGGAAAGGTACATGCACGGGGGAGGAAGGGTAATTAGATGGTAGCGCTGGGGCAAATATTTACTTGGGAAAAAAATAATACAAATAAATATATGAATCACTGTCTAATGTCAGTCATCCCATAACCCACTAGGCAAGGGAATGGCTTTGCTCTGGACTCTGGCATCCGGTAGAAACCATCTCTAGAAACCATTTCATCTTTATCTGTAACAGTAACGTGGCACGGTGTTCTCTAGACGTGTTGCATCTGCCACCTGGCAAATCTACAGGACTCTAAAGAGTGTCCTTTGCACACGATTTCTTCTCGTACGGTGAGTAGTTTCCGCAGGACCTGTGAGCTTGCTTAGGTTTTCTGAAGGTCTCAGGATCAAAGCCTTACACATCCCTTTTGTCCCCAGAAAAGCTATCACACAGCCATACCTTCGACATTCCAGTGAGTTTTGATCGTGGAGGCATTTAGAACATTCTTACATTTCTAATTCTGTTCCAGTCTGATATGTGTCATTGTACTTTCTCTCTTAAATCCACTCCAGAGTCAACATCTCTTACCATCTTCAAGAGAAACCACTGACGTAGGGCTCTCATCTCTGATGTGTTGTGCACCTAAATAAAATTACTTATTCGCTAGGATGTTTGTGCCCCAAGAGCTGCCGTATATATTATAGACAGTAAAGTTTTCTGGCAAGTTTGCTTTTGGTTTCTTCAAAAGTAACATGGATTTTCCAGGGCTAAAGGACACAAAGAGGTATTTACTTTTCAGATTTCCTACCCAATACGTTTTAACATAAGTAGAAAAAGATAGTACCAGTTTCCCAGTGTAGATGATTTCTCTGGATCGCTCCACTGTATCCATTTCTCTGCCTCTCCTTGTGAGAAGGCTGGAACTAATAGATAAGCTGGTCCTTTGCCCATCTGCCTAGGATTAACTTCGTCCCTTCCTTGCTCTCACTCTAGATTGTGGATTTTGTTTGAAATCTGTTTCAATTCCGACACTTAAAGAACAACCTCATTTAATCCTGCTCAAGTGATAGCTGGGAGTTCTTAAAAAAAAAAACAAACAAACCCAAAACATTCTATGTGGCCAATCATATAGCTCATGGCAGCCCCATGAAATTTGATCTAAACTTTATCTCTGATTCTCTTTTGACACGTCTTTTTCTATTAACACTGAAAAAACCAAGTCAAAGTTTAGGCCAAGTGGGGACAGGACCTGGTGGAGAGGTAGGAGTTGACTGAAATTGGGGGTCCCTGAAACAGACAATTATCACCCCAAGCCCATTTCCTTCAAAGCTGGGGGTGATGGCCGAGTTATATTCTCAAAGCCACCATCTGCCTGGAGAAAGGGTATTCTGCCTTTCTAATCCATAACATCCCCAGTACCTTCGTCATTGCTGGTGGGCATACACTCCGTGGACCAGTCTTGGGGGATCACAGGGGCAACCAGCTCAGCAAACTCCGTCAGAGAACAGCTGGGAGTGCAGCCTGGCAATGTGAGGGGGTATGGTTCATGCTGGGTCTCATTCCGGTAGTACATCTCTACGAAGTACTCCCTGGTGGAGGAAGGTAGAAGACGGAGCTGTTAGTTCTGTGTTGTTGAACTGCCATTGAATTATTTTCCACCTGGCCTATGTCAGCTGTAGTTAGAAGTTAAGAAGTTAGGGGCATCTGGGTGGCTCAGTCGGTTAAGCATTTGCCTTCAACTCAGGTCATGATCCCAGGGTTCTGGGATCAAGCCCCACATTGGGCTCCCTGCTCAGCAGGGAGCCTGCCTCTCCCTCTGCTCCTCCCCCCTCCCCATGCACGCACTCTCTCTCTCAAATAAATAAAATCTTAAAAAAAAGAAGTTAAGAAGACACAAGTTAAGAGGAGAAGAATTTACAGGAGTAGATATTAGCTAACTTAAGTGTGGGAGTGGGGAGATTGGGGCAGGTTGGCCAGATCCAGAGGGTGGAAATGGGAGGGCTGGTTTGTTAGATAACCAGGGGCAAAAGAGGTGGGGACCAGGATACTTAATTGGAGAGGGAGCTGAGAGGCGATGGTTGGGGGAATTGGGGTGATCTGATGAGCCTCTGAGTAAGAAGTGGGGGGCAGGTAGGGTATTGGGTTTTCCTTCTCTTATTCTCTCCCCTTCATGATTCTCATTTGCTTCATTTTCTCTTTTCCTCTCAGGATTTCTTTTAGGTTTTCCTCTGAATGAAAGTATCTCTGCTTTCCTTATCCAGGCAATAAACCTGGAACTGAGCAATATTTAACACATGTGCTTAAATATACATCCAGATTTGTCAAAATTACACCTCAGAAAGAGAGTGTGGGTGTATACCTAAGTCCTTATACTCCCTCATTATTTGATACTTTATTTGAAAAAACAAGGTGTATGCCAACCTTATAAAACTAGTATGAGGGCCTTATGGACTTATTTGCCAAAGAGGCAGGAGAGAAACGGTAGTAGGATTTAGTGATCATTCTTGGGGTAGTAACCTCACAACTGCAAACAAGTCTTCTAAAATGTCACTTTCAGGGGCGCCTGGGTGGTGCAGTTGTTTAGGCATCCAACTCTTGGTTTCGGCTCAGGTCATGATCTCGTGGTCATGGGACTGGAGCCCCCATTCGGGCTCGGCGCTAGATGCGAAGTCTGCTTGAGATTCTCTCCCTCTCTCTCTGCCCCTCTTGCTTGTGCTCTGTCTCTAAAATGAATAAATAAATCTTTAAAAAAAACTTCACTTTTGGGGTGCCTGGTGGCTCAGTGATTAAGCATGTGCCTTCGGCTTGGGTCATGATCCCAGGGTCCTGGGATTGAGCCCCGCTTCGGACTCCCTGCTCAGCGGGAAGCCTGCTTCTCCCTCTCCCTCTCCTCCTGCTTGTGTTCCCTCTCTCGCTGTCTCCCTCTCTCTCAAATAAATAAAATCTTAAAAAAAATAAAAAAAAAAAAACTTTGCTTTTAAAAGCCACATACACAGTAGTAACCACAAATATTCATTTAGAGATGTGTTTTTAAAAACTTCCAACTATTATGTGAATGACTACTTATACCCTGGGATGACTTTCCCAGTAATAGCATCTTTTATCTCAAGATGATACGGCAAAGATGACTAATAGTCTATCAAAATTCATGATTCTCTTTACATATAATAGAGTTATGGCTGAAAAGTGACATTTCCCAGATTCCCTTGCATGTAGGTGGGACCAAGTGACTACACACATTTCTTGGAGATATTGTGGGTTTTGTTTCAGACCACCACAATAAAGCAAATATCAGAATAAAGTGAATCAAATGAATTATTTGGTTTTCCAGTGCATATAAAAGTTATGTTTATCCTATATAGTAGTCTATTAAGTGTACAATAGTGTTATTTCTGTAATTAAGAATACTTTGTTGCTAAAAAAAATGCTAACCATCATCTGAGCTTTCAGCAAGTGGTAATCTTTTTGCTGGGAGGGTCTTGCCTCAGTGTTGATGGCTGCTCACTGACCAGGGTGGTGGTTGCTGAAGGCTGGGGCGGCTGGGGCAATTTCTTAAAATAAGGCAACAGTGAAGTTTGCCATATTGACTGACTCTTACTTCCACAAATGATTTCTCTGTAGTATGTGATGCTGTTTGATAGCATTTTACCTATAGTAGAACTTCTTTCAAAATTAGAGTCAATCCCCTCAAACCCTGCTGCTGCTTTAACAATTAAGTTTATGTGATATTATCAGTCCTTTGTTGTCATTTCAACAATGTTCCCAGCGTCTTCACCAGGAGTAGTTTCCATCTCAAGAGACCATTTTCTTTGCTCATCCATAAGAAGCAACTCCTCATCCATTAGTTTTATCATGAGATTGCAGCAAGTCAGTCCCATCTTCAGGTTCCACTTCTAGTTCTAGTTCTCTCACTATTTCTACCACATCTGCACTGAAGTCTTAAATCCCTCTAAGTCATCCACAAGGGCTTTGGAATCAACTTCTTCCAAACTTCTGTTAATGTTGATATTTTGACTTCTTCCCCTGAATCATGAATGTTCTTATGGATTTAAAATTGTGAATCCTTTCAATATACTTTGCCCAAATCCATCAGAGAGGAATCACTAGGGGCACTTGGGTGGCTCAGTCAGTTAAGCGTCTGCCTTCGGCTCCGGTCATGATCCCAGGGTCCTAGGATTGAGTCCTGCATCGGGCTCCCTGCTCAGTGGGGAGCCTGCTTCTCCCTCTCCCTCTGCCCCTCCTCTGGCTCATGTTCTCTCTCTCTCTCAAAAAAATCAATTAAATCTTTAAAAAAAGAGGAATCACTAGTGTATCTATGGCAGTTAAAGCCTTACTATAGACCTTAAAGAGATGGAACCTTGGTCCCCAAATTACACCATGGGTGAGTCACCTCCTAATGGCCAGGGACATCTCTCTCTCTCTCTTTTTTTTTTTTAGGGGGGGAGGGGCAGAGGAAAAGGAAAAGAGAGAATCTAAAGCAGGCTCCATGGCCAGTGCTGAGCCTGATGTCGGGTTTTATCTCACAACCCTGAGATCATGACTTAAACCAAAATCAAGAGTTGGACGCTTAACCAACTGAGCCATCAGGCGCCACAAGTGAGGGACATCCCTATTGGAGTATTAGATGAATGAGAAAGAAATGTCCATTGGGATAAGCCTCTGAGAACCTGAGGTTCATTTGTACAGCAGCCAAAATTACCCTTATTAGTTAATATATCTGGAAAACAGTTTTAGGGGACTCAAATTGGCCCTAATGGTGAAGACACAAATTAAGATGCATACAAAGAGTTTGGATAAATTGTTTCATGAAATTTGAAAGTGGAAAAGTAGCAATATTTTTAACTTAGGGAATTACTTTACATAGTATATGATTTTATTTATTTATTTTTTATTATGTTCAGTTTATGATTTTAAATTTATGTACCTAACTGAAAATTAAATATTTTTTAAAAATTTAAGCTAATAATAATAATAAAACCTGGGGGCCAGTGGTATTAATTGTGAAAAGCACTTCTTAGAGGGGCGCCTGGGTGGCTCAGTCGTTAAGCGTCTGCCTTCGGCTCAGGTCATGATCCCAATGTCCTAGGATCGAGCCCCGCATCGGGCTCTTTGCTCAGCAGGGAGTCTGCTTCTCCCTCTCCCACTCCCCCTGCTTGTGTTCCCTCTCTCGCTGTATCTCTCTCTGTCAAATAAATGAAACCTTAAAAAAAAAAAAAGAAAAGAAAAGAAAGAAAAGCACCTCTTAGATACTTACCCATTCTCAAGATACAATTCCATTATGTGGCAGGAAGCATAGGGAGGAAGGAGTCCATTGTAAACATCCAGTGCCATCTGTAGGCCACTCACGGTAGTGTCATGCTGTGGGGATTTGAAATAAATCATTTTTGATCTTTACCTCTGGTTCAGATGTACATTCCAAGGGTAGTATTAAGCACTTGTAGAGAACTATGGTTTCTGATTCACTTAAATTTGCCATACCCCCATGTTAGAAGGGAAGAACTAATTTTGGTGGAGCATCTGTTGTGTGCGAGGCAGTACGCTTTTTTTTTTACCTATCATTATTCCCATTAAAAAGATGAACAAACCCAGATAAATTAAGTAACTTGCTTAATGTCATATAACCCTAAAATGGAGGAAAGTAAATTTGAGTCTAGTGTTCGGGTTTTGAACCATGCTTTTTCCCAGTGGAACATCTCTGTTTTAGCTTGTTTCATTGATTTTCATTATATTTTAAAATATTTTGGAACATATTAATGCTAGATTATATTTCTTCTGCAGATTAGAATAATGTGTGATTTTAAAGTTGGGGAAAAGGGGTGCCTGGGTGGCTCAGCCGGTTAAGCATCTGCCTTTGGCTCAGGTCATGATCCCAGGGTCCTGGGATCGAGCCCTGTGTCGAGTCTGCTTCTCCCTCTTCCTCTACCTCTCCCTGATTGTGTTGTCTCTCTTTCTCAAAGAAATGAATTAAAAAATCTTAAAAAAGTAAAGTTGGGGAAGAACATATAAGATTATAAATGATAGAGAGGTTAAAATGTGAGGAGATAGAGCGCATAGCTGAAAAATAATTGTTAATTGTTTATTCCAGAGTGGCTGGAAGGCATAGGGCTGGTTTTCAGTCCCAGTTTGGCCACTAATTAATTACATAATCTTTGAAAGTCCTCAGCTTCTATATCTACAAAATGGGCATAACATCTGGTTGCCTAAACTATATGGCAGTATACACATATTAAAAAGGGCTCAGAACTGATTTATTGGAGAAAGAACTAGACTTACAGATTTATAACTTGCCAGAAATCATACAAGTTAGAACGGGAAACCAGATGAGAAACTAAAGAAACTGGCAGAACGGACTGGTTTCCAGAAGCCCCTCTCCAGGAAGGACCACACTCTGTTCCGTCCATGAGCTCTTTGTCTTATACCATTCAGAACCTCTGCTGATAAACAAACTTCCCTGTATCTGGAGTCACCCCATCCATCTTCCTGCAGAATGAAAACATGGCTTTCTCCAGCCAAACCACATCCGAGAAATCCTCTGTCCTAGAGAAGTGGGTGGGAAACCGAGTTCCCATACTGTGTGTCCGGGTTCCCTGCTCATTGCAGACTCCACGGACAGCCATTTCAGTGCTCAATGCACCCCTTGAATCTCCGTGCCCCCCAATCTCCCTGGCCCCCCTGAACTGTGCCTCTTTCCCTGGCTTCTGCTCCCAAGGCTGAAGTCTTCTCCGAGACCTCCCTTTTTCTTTCTGCACCCAGTTTGGCTCTAACTTCACATTGCGGCTCTTTTTCCCCTTCTCTCTTCTAGTCCCTTTGCCTCCTGGAGATTTCTATTTGGAAGTTCCCTAGCATTTCAAACCCGTTGTCTAAATCGTTACATTCCCCTGGCCCAAGAGCACCTCAGTTAATGGCTCCACTCTCTTCCCAGTCCTGGAGGCTTGAAACATGGCCTTCGTCTGTGGTTTTACCTCCACATCGTTTCTCCCTGCCTGCATCCCATTCATCACCGCATCCCGTTCATGCTCTGCTTTTAGTTTGGAACAGAAGTGATGCTTCCCTTCTCTGTGTCACCAAAGCACTTGCTTGCGCTGCATTTCTATACTGCTCTGCATGGTGCTTATGACTTCTCGTCAGTCCTTAGATTGTAAGCTCCTCAAGGGCCAGAATTATGTATCTAATTTTAAAATTAAAATTTAAAATAAAAACAAAACAAAATATAATTTAAAAATGCCAACCACATAGGTGGTCATCTATACACATATTTAGGAGAGCTGAAGAATCAATATCTAAAATGTCTACCATCTACTGGGCAATAGGGAAATGATGATGAAGAAAATGAGGCTCCTGCCTTAAAGAGATTACTGTCTGACTGAATGGATGTTGAGCGGAGGTGAAAACACTTACTGCAAAATACATGACAAGTTTTCTGCGGTTTGATGGCTGAGTTGCACTCTTCATGTGATTGAGGATCTCACTGACCAGGACACCTTAGAAAAGACAGATCAACAAAGGAGCTGAACCAAACATGGGCTTAAACTTTTTGTTAATTCCTACTTCGTGATTCTCCCTGCCATGATTCTTAAAACTTAAGAAAGGGAAAGAAATTACTTTGGTCTTGCTTTATGTTATTTTACTGAATCCCGACTTCTATCCCCCATTTACAGTGGGAAAGCTGAGGCCCGGCGACATACAGTGACTCATATACAGACTGGGCAAGGAGAGTTGGATTGACACACGAGGACCTTACTATCCCCAGGTTTTGTCAAAGCTTGAGATAGGAGGTTGAGGAACTTGGAAGGAATTACAAATGGCATTTTTCAGACAGTTGCTAGCTAGTGCTCTTCTCCAGGGCCGCCCTGAAATGACAGCCTGGCATCTATTCTGTCTTCATCCCTCTTGCTTCTACTCTCTGGGAGTCAAACCATTGGGAGGCCATGGGAGAAAGCAGCTCTCTGGATGTCTGTAGAGGTCATGGAATATTTTCTGTGGACTATTTCTCCAGGTTACCCTGGGGATCACTATTAAGGGGAAGCCAGCATCTTCCATCTGAGGGCTCCATAGAGGAGAGCTCTTGCCCTTCATGTTGTTGTTCCTGAGGTGGTGAAGGGCAGGCACACAACTCAGAGTCTCCATCCTCTTGGCAGACACTGAAGGCTGAGTGGTATCTTGGGGTGGCAGGTGCTGGCTTGAGGACATGGTGCCCCAGGGATTTCCACAACCATCACCTGAAGACTCCTTATATTTCTGGTGGGTTTTTTTTTTTTAAGGTTTATTAATTTATTTGAGAGAGAGAGAGCACAGGGGGAGGGGCAGAGGGAGAGTCTGAAACAGACTCCATGCTGAATGTGGAGCGGGATGTGGGGCTCGATCCCACGACCTGGAGATCACCACCTGAGCCGAAACCAAGAGTCAGAAGCTCAACCAACTGCGCCACCCAGGCACCCCGGTGGTTTCTTTACTACATGTGTACTCTCCTGGCTTCAGAATGACCAGTTTGTTTTTGTAAAGAGCAGGGCATTGATGTTAACAGACTGTCATTCCCGACTCTGTGGTCCACTCAGCAAACACACTGAGCAGCTACCATGGGTCAGATGCTATGCTAGGTGAATCAGACTCCTGCCCTCAAAAAGCTCCTAAAATAGTACAAAGAGACTGTTTTTTCATCTGTCTACCAAGAGGCACCATAAAGGGTTAATTAAGAAGGGAGGCGGTCTGCTCTCTCTGCAGATGCTGGGACTCCCTTGACTAAGAATAGAAGAACCTGGAAGCCACATCTCCAACAGGTCTACATCACTCTGCTTCAGCGAAGGTGGCTTTCTCAGCGTCCTTTAGGGACAACACCATCACCCATCAGCAACCTGTCCTTCGACAGGTGCCTCTGCAGCAGCCTTTGGTGTTGATAATGGGATATGAGATCAGCTCTTGGTTCTGGGGGTGGTTGTCCACCTTGCCCCAGAAGAACCAAGGGGTAACCACCACAGTTACCCCCAGGCTCTGGCGTGCCAATAATTATGTTTTATGGGAGGGGCACGGAGGTTCAGAGATATTCAGCAACATGCCCAAGATTCCACACCCTGTGCACAGAGGGGCTGAACGTCTCTGAACCCAGCATGTCTTAATCATTTGACTACCCCGTAACACAGGCTAGTTTCTGAGTTCCCTGTTGCATCATTTACTGACTGCATACACTAGACAAAATATCACTGACTGGAAGACAAAAACTTCCCTTCCCACACTCTTGAGCTACAGCAGGGGCTGGTATACTTTTTCTGTAAAGGGCTAGACAGTCAGTGTTTTAGGCTCTGTGGACCCTATGGTCAGCCATAACAGTTCCCTCTCGGGGCGAAGCCCCAAAACAGCCATAGCACTACCTAAATGAATGTGGCTGAGTTTCAATCATATTTTATTTATAAAAAATAGGCAGCAGGCTGGATTTGGCTTGCAGGCAGTAGCTTACACCAACCTGGTGAGCACAGCAAGGAGAGGTTTGCATTAATACAGATATGACCAGCCATATATCAAAAATTCCTAAATGAACCTTAGGAATTTTTGTGATGTGTGTGTGTCTGTGTAGAAGGAGGTGGGTGGAGGAGTACAGAGTACCAAACTGTGTCATCCCTAAAACCAACTGATTGAACAAAAGTTTTGGCACAGATCGGAATGTGCCAAAATCCTGATGTTCCTGTGTGACTCTGTGTCACCCAGACTATACAGGTTTTCTCTGTAGGATTGTGTTTAGTGGCTTCATCATCCAACAAGCATGCAGTTGCCAAACCTCCCTGGCCTAGCCAGATCCAAACAATAGGCTGAACTCGGGTTTTGGCAGGGATCACTCAGGAAACAATTTCCTGGCCAGTCAATAGCCTGGACTTCTCCAGAAAATAGGACAGGTGCATTCACACAAATACCTGCCTTTGGAGTCTGAGACTGAAAGAACAGCTTAGGGAAGGACTCTTAATAGACAGAATCTAGTTTAACACACTCATAAGAGAGGGAAACCGGATTGAGCGAGAAGTTACTTCCCTGAAATGCAATGTCTAGTAGTCAAAGGAAAACAAGAAGAGGAAACATGAACAAACTGCGAGGAAATCCCCCAGTTTTTCTTCCTATGCAGACTCCTGCATCTGTTATTAGACTATTCTCAGTTTCTGCCTGGCTCTCCCTGACTATTTCTTCAGCATTTCTTGCATCTAGAGAAGTGCTTCTGAACTTTCATGTTTCGTGAGGTGCCTAGGGATTTCAGGAGAATGCAGATTCTGATTCAGCTCATCTGGGGTGGGGCCTGAGATTTTGCATTTCCAACCAGAGGCTTGGGGATGCTCTTGCTGCTTCATGGACGGCATGTTGAGTAGTGAGGGCTGAATTGCTCAGACCATCTTGACTGGGGTGGGGGAACTCAATCAAGAGCCCTGTCTCCACCCTCTGATGTGACTTGGGATTGGGTCCTACCTCTGGTACCTGGTGGTTCAGGATTAAGACCTGGTGTATGTGTAGCCAATGGGGACCAACGTCCACCCTCTGCCTCCTTTTTTGTTTACACATCAGGTTGGGCTGCTGCCTGGGCCATGTCCAGTGAACATCTGCCCAGTCTGGTCATAGCCAGGATGCTTTGCCTCTAAGTCTCCTCCTGGGGCTCTGCTGAACTGGTCCTGACCCCACAGTGAAGAGGGTCTGGTAATGGTCGGAGTCTTGATGTGATTGCTCTGTTTTTCTCCAACTGTCCAGAGTCTATGACTTGGAACATCTCCTGTGGCTGAGAATTTCCTCACTGTAATGTCAACCTGACATAATGGACCTCCTCTTGCTCTCCATCCTCACTTTTAATGTCTACATTAACAGCCCCTAGAGGTGACGCCCCCTTTGATGTCTTGGCCTACAGCGCAATTGACCTCAGAGGCATCAGCGTCTCTTGCTGTTCTGCCTGGTTCTACCTTCTCTCTTCCACCTACCTATCCTGATTAGAAGGGCTTGGCAGCCTCTTGCCCAGGTCTACTTTTATTATGATAGGATGTCCTATGCTATGAAGGGCCAAATCCAGCTGAAAGGAGGCATCACTGAGAAATAAATGCCTTTCAACACCAATGGAAAAATTTAAGCTGTGTCATAAATTTACCTATTGTAATATGTATTAATCTACATAACATAATTAGTCTGCAAAATATGTTTTACTAACTTTAACAATTGCTACCTCAGGAAAATGGGCCCCTTTTGTCATACTTCCCACTTGAAAAATTCATCCTATAGGCCGCCAGACACAATTGCTTTCCGTGGGGCTTAGATACAAAATCCTTAATCGTTTGATCTGGAAAGGATGAAAAGGATCCTTTAGCTTTATCCCAAAGCGTCCATTTCCCAGATTGGAAAACTAAGGCCCAGAGTGGGTAACGTTAATGACTATGAAAACACATAATGTTTATTGACAGTGTATTATGTACCAGGTACTGTTTGTCCCAAACCTTTTGAATACACACATTTATTTTAATCCTTACAACCCGTGAGGAGGGTATCATTATTATCCCCATTTTGAAGAATGGAAACCAGTGTAGGAGCGATGAAGGGACCAGTCCAAGGTCACACAGCTGATTAGTGGTGGGATGACACTCAGGCCCCCATCACTCCACCACAAATCTAGCACAGTCCTTTTACTTTTTTATATACTTACCCCCCTGCAGTCTAGATTTCTCTTTCTGCTTGTGAATTCCATAGAGGGACAGGATGGACAACTCTGATAATTCTTTCAGCTTAGTCATGGTGTCCTCTGTGGCCCAGGAGGGTAAAGTGAAATTGTGAACACTCTGTAGCAAAGAAAAAGGGAAGAAAATGTGTATTTTTAAATGATTTTTTGTCTTCTTTGTCCCACAAGAACTACTGGGTCTAGCCTTATCTTGTTGTTTCTCTCTAGGAAAACTTTATTTTTTTATTTTTTATTTATTTTTTAAAAGATTTATTTATTAGAGAGAGCACAAGCAGCGGGAGCAGGAGAGGGAGAAACAGGCTCCCTGCTGAGCAGGGAGCCCCGATGTGGGACTCGATCCCAGGACCCTGGGATCATGACCTGAGCCGAAGGCAGACGCTTAACCAACTGAGCCACCCAGGCATCCCTAGGAAAACTATTTTGTGATAAGTAGTGGTATTGATTTTCAGAAGGGAAATTCACAGAGACTGATTTGCTCCTTCCTACCAAGTCCATAGCTTTTGGCTGAACTGTGTATGCAAAGGGAGATTCCTATTTTGCAGAGTAAGGGTGAGGTAGGGCAAGAATGTACCTCATTCCTTTATGAAAGGTTTAGAGATCTATGAACCTAGGGGGAAGGTGACACTGACAGGCTTAGATGATGTTTCTGTCAAAGCTGAGTGAGTGCCCTTAGAGGACAACTGGGAGAGGCAATGTATTTCTGGAGCCTTCAGTACCAGACCCTCCACTCCCATCAGCTTCCAGTTTACTGCCTTCTGGGGAATGTGCCCTGTACACACAGTAGGATCTTGGTGAATATGTATTAAATGGATGAATAAGCTAGACAGCCGGACTGGTGTAGACTTCCTGCCGATATTTCTTACTTGCTATGAAAAGTTGATTAAGAATCCAGATTCAAAGGTAGGATTGAGAGAGAGAGAGAGTACTTGAGAGAGGAGATCAAAGTGGAGTACCCAGGGAGGAAATAAGTGGGAAAGAAGTGAAAAGGAAACCATGCACCATGGCCACATCATGCAACAGCTCATATCAACCCGTAGTAAGGAAGGAAAAAAAAAAATTAAGACTTGAACCAAAATATGGGCTCTTGTCTCTATTGAAGAGGTTTTTTTTTTTTAAGATTTGTTTATTTGGTGGGGGGTGTGGTGGGGTGGGTAGGGGCAGAGGAAGAGGAAGAGAATCCCAAGCAGGCTCCACACCCAGGGCAGAGCCTGACATGGGGCTCAATCTCATAATCCTGAGATCATGACCTGAGCCTAAACCAAGCGTTGGATGCTTAACCGACTAGCCACCCAGGTGCCCCTCAAGAGTCTTTTATAAGGCTAATAAGTCTTCCTTGAAACAGATGTTAATGATAAAGTGAAAATATCAGGAAGGTCATGTGAAGGTCAATAAACTGTTATGGAGGGGGGCAAATTGTGTCGTTTGTTACTGACACGGAACCGTGAAAATAATTGCTGGCCCCCAGGCCCTTATGATGACCTCAAGATCAGAGGTGGATATAAGTCCTGTGGGTGGTCAGAATTTTGCCCCAGGATTCAGTGAACCCAGTCAGGAAAACAGGATTACAGAGTACTCCTTTTGGCCAGTAGGTGGTGCATAGTGAGTGAAAAATACCAAGTTAGCCTTGAAAACCCCAATGGTAAGTGAGTTTCAGAGGTTATTTCATATGCATGTATGGCAAGGAAGAGATTCCCAATAAACCAATTTCAATAGCCTGGCTTAAAGTTGTCTTGCTTATTTCTATATCCAGAAATCAGGTACCCCCCCCCTTTTTTTTGGCTCTGTCTATATAATAACATTGCTTTTTTTCATTAAAATCCGTAACAGGAGCCCAGCATTCCTGAGTGACTGAAAAATAAGTAAACGGCAAGACATAGAAGAAAAGCAATTTTGCCTGCAATTTTTGAAAGTGTGAAAACATAAATAATGGAGAGAAAAAGTCAGTTTTCAATTTAATGTAAAGAAGTCTTGAATTATGTTTCAATGTCAAAGGAAGCATAATTAATATATCTGCCAAAAAGTGTAAGAAAGTGTATTCATCTGTTTCAAAATAGGCATAAGTCAAAAAATCAGATTGCAAGTTAATTTTTGATATTTTTTTCTTTTACCTCACAAAATAAAGGGTCATAGACTTTAGTCCACATTCCAAAAAGGTCCTGGGTATGGTATCCTGTAAATGTTGGCAAGGTTTCTATAAAATCCTGAAACACACACGGACAGAGAAAACATTTCCACATTAGAGTCACTCCATTTCAGCATTACTGATATTTGGGGCTGGATAATTTTGTTGTGGAGGGTGCCCCGTGCTTTGTAGCGTGTTTGGCTGTATCCGCGGTCTCTACCCACCAGATCATGAGCATCATCCCTAATCCCTCAGTTGTGACAACCCAAAGTGTCTCCAAACATTGCCCGTGTTCTCTGTGGGGCAAATCTGCCCCCACTGAGAACACTGTTCTTCACATAAAAGTGCAGCGGGAATATTGGCTGTGGTAATATGAACCCAGAGAATTTCACAAACACTAATTGATCATTTTTCATGATTACAGTAAAAATGTGGGTGCACGCTGGCTTACTGCCACGTGTTCCTGGTTTGTCCTGGAATCAGGCCAAGTGTACTACCTCAAAATTTTGGGGGAAGTAGGTGGGGTAGAACTCACACATAAATGACTGATCAAGATGAGAAGGGAAACCATGTCTTAGGCCAAAGCACCTCAGGAATATACCACAGAAATTGGACCTGCTATCTAGCTATACATTTGAAATTTGGGTGGGATGCAAACATTTCTCTAGGTTCTGTGTTATTCTTGGATTGTCATGGTAATGAGACCCACTATTCAGCTATCTGCCTGATGAATTTGGCAGCAATTTCTGGGAATCCTTGTGGAAGATATTATTTAATGGATAAATTTTCTAGGAAAATATAATTTGCCAATTTAACCTGAACAGATATCCACAAAATAAATATAATTGTTGAAGATCTTCCCCCAAACCAAGCCTAACCAAACCAAAGCCCCAGGGCCAGATGACTTTATGGAGAAATTCGACCAAGATTTTCAAGAGTAAATTATTCTAATGCTATTTTAACTGTTATAGAGTATAGGGAAAAAAAAAAAAAGAAAATTTCCAAAATATTTTTATGAACTAAGGGCAACACAGACACTGACAAAATACTGGCCAGAAAAGAAAACTATAGTCCAATGATACTTTGAATATGAATGCAAAAGGTCTGAGTAAAATATTAACAAATAATTCAATATCCAAAAAAGGGGCCCGAGTCTAGACATGTAAAGATGGCTCATTAGTAGCAAATCTACGAATATAATTAACCTTAGTAATTGATCCAAGGAGAAAAATAACTTGATTATATATATATTTTTAAAGACTTATTTATTTGAGAGAGAGAGAGAAAGAGAGCACTCACACATTGGGGGAAGGGGCAGAGGGGGAGAGAGAGAGAGAGAAGCAGACTCCCCACCGAGCAGGGAGCCCGATGCGGGACTCGATCCAGGGACTCCAGGATCATGACCTGAGCCGAAGGCAGTCGCTTAACCAACTGAGCCACCCAGGCACCCATCTTAAAAAATTCTTGAAGAACAAATAGGATAATGTACCAAGAAAGGAATACTCAACATCATAGAGTTGTGCATTCTCCAAGTTAATTATTATTATAATATATTATTCCACAGATATTCTTGTGAAATTATTTAGATGCACAAGATACTCACACAGACTGTAAATGATTGGAAATGACTCACTTGTCCATCAATATAGACTGGTTAAAGAAAGTATGGTACGTCCACGAATTCCAATGCAGTTATAAAAAATGAGGAAACTCTTTACGTACAGATTGAGTAATATTTCTAAGATATATTGTTAAATGAAAAAAACCCAAGGTGTCCAACTCTGTGAATACAGTATACTACTTTTGTGTAGCAAAGGGGATACTACCAGAATATATTCATATTTATTTGCATATGCATAAAGAAACTGCAAGACTATATAAGAAAATGCTGCCATCAGTTACCTGTGGGGTCATTAAGAGACTTTCCACTGTATTCCTTTTTATATTTTTTAAATTTTTGAACCATGGAAACGTGTTAGAGATTCAAAATTTTGTTTTTTAAAAACACAAAGCATTATATCTACCTTTTAAGCATCGTCTTTTAAAAAGGGGTATTTTGCAAAGTGGAAACAAAATAAAAAAGACTATCCTTTATATATGAAATCAATGGTCCCAGCCCCTCAGCGTCATTAGGGCAGATCATTTTAGCCTTGCATTTATTCTGACCCAGCCATGCACTTTCGTCTGGTTCCTTCTGGCACATGGGTATAGGATTAGAAAGGGACTGGCTTCTTTACTGGCTTGTGGCCCCACGCAGGGACGGGGACCAGACAGTGATGACTGTCATTAAATGTTTTAACCCACTGCTCTAACCGGCCACGGGCAGACACATTCCTCCCACACTTTTTAAGAAGCTGGAGCTTCATCCTTTTTCTTGACCCTCACCCTCCTGTGCAACACTAAATGACATGATTTTTAACCTTGTAAGGATGCAACCTCTTCTGGAATTCCGTCGATTTGAGAGTCTCCTCCTTAAGTTCTGTAAAATGAGGGCAGTCCTGGAAAGGCAGGTATAGCAACTGAGGACAAAAGAAAAACCACAAATTCTTTATTAGTCAGAAGAACTTTGCTAAAGAAGCTGCAGCCATATTTTAAGCCTCATTAGGTGCAAAGTGATCTGAATAAAAGATTCAAATGTGTTTGAGCTGAATGGAAATTCTAAAATTGAGGAAAAAGAGATAAATGGTCTGTAAGTCTTACATAGTAGGATATGCACCCAGAACTGAAAAGCTTTTTTCTCCCCCCTTTTCATGAACTTGCCTAAATAGGACTTTGTTGGTAAATATTCACACTTCCTGGTTTTCCATGTTGATATAACTATTATCTCGATTCCTACTGGACCTCTTATATTTCTAGCATGAGATACACATGTGTGTGCAAAGGCATCCTGCCCCTCCACCCCATGCACACGACTATAGAGAAATGAATAAGAGGGGGTGCCTGGGTGGCTCAGTCATTAAGCGTTTGCCTCCGGCTCAGGTCATGATTCCAGGGTCCTGGGATCAAATCCTGCACTGGGCTCCCTGCTCTGCAGGAGGCCTGCTTCTCCCTCTCCCACTCCCCCTGCTTGTGTTCCCTCTCTCACTGTGTCTCTCTCTCTGTCAAATAAATAAAATCTTAAAAAAAAAAAAAAAAAAGAAATGAAAAAGAGGTTCTGGATAGAGATTGATTAACCATTCATTGACTTAAATTCCAGTCCAAATAAGGGCATTATTATTAATAATATTAATATTAATATTAATAATATTATTAAAACCCATTATGAGGACAAAGGGGTGAGTTTAAATTGGACAATCTTCATCCTCTGTAACCTTATCTCTAGGCTAGTGACTCCTCAGCTTATTTTGTTGCTCTGACTTTCCATTTGTGGCTGGTCTTCTCTTTCCAGCCCTTAGTGGACATCACTTCTTGGATGTTTCTTTGCTTCATCAAGTTTAACATGTACAAAACTGAAGTCAACTTCATTTTTAACCATTTTGTAATCTATCTACTTTGGCCAATGGTAAAATTTATCATCCTGTTTCATAGACTAATCAGTTTTGCTTGTTTACTTTCAAGATATATCCAGAATAGACTCCTCTTCATCATATTCATTGTTCCCTCCCAGTTCAAACCATCATAACCTGTGTTTCGACTAATGTAAGAGCCTTCTATCTGGTCAGTAGGCATCCATCCATTCTTTCCATCTTTACAATTCATTCTCCATACCATAGCTACCCTAATCCTTTTTGTTTTATTTTTATAAATACAAATCTTTTTAAAGCATTAATCAGATCATGCCATTTTGTAGTTTATAACCTTCACAGGCTTTCATCTTACTTGGAATAAAATCCAAACTCAGTTAACCCTAGAGATCTCTGTCCTGCTTTCCTGCTACTGCCCCCTTATTCTTCTCCAGCAACACTGGGGCCTCCTTGTTGTCCCCTGAACTCACAGGCTTGGGGGCTCTGCAGACTGTTCCCTGCCCGAGACCTTGCCCCTGGTGACTCCCACCAGGCTCTTCTAACTCAGGCCCAGCCATGATCACATTACCTTGCTTTATTTCCTTTGGGGAACTCACTGCCATTTGAGATTATTACTATTTTTTACTTTATCATCTATTTCCTATAAAATGTCATCTCAAGGACAGCCAGAATCTTGTCTGTCTTGTCCATTGCTGTGTTGTCAGTGCCTAGAACAGAGCCTGGCATATTTGTAGCTGCTCTGAAAACTTTTTCAAAATAAGTTGCTTCCTGAGGCACCTGGGTGGCTCAGTGGGTTAAGCGTCTGCCTTTGGCTCGGATCATGATCCTGAGGTCCTGGGATCAAGCCCTGCATCCGGCTCCCTGCTCAGTGGGGAGTCTGCTTCTCCCTCTGCCCCTTCCCCCCCACTCATACTCTCTCTCTCAAATAAATAAAATCTTAAAAAAATAAAAATAAGTTGCTTCCTGATTCTATCATTTGCCTTACTTTTCTTTCCTTCCTCTCATGTCTTTACCATCTAATTTCGAACCTTCGTTTCCTCATTCCTGAACGGCTTCAACAGGTGTTCTCCGAGGCTCCAGTATCCTTTCCTTCCAAACCGTGGTCAGACAGGTGCCTCGGAGCACGGCTCATCATGTGTGCACAGGACTGAAGAACGAACGTGCACAGGTTCTTTTCATGTCCGCGGCTTTACAGCTCAATTTCCCTGCATGGCCTTCCAACTTTCCCACCGAAGGAACGGCACTGCGGAGGAATGGGCACAGGACTCTCCATTTAAAGGTCTAGGTTTTAGTGAATTACTCAGCCTTCCTAGACTTTTGTTTTCCCATCCCACATCTTGAAAGAGGCTGAAAATAAGTGGGATAATCATCTCAATATTTGACCGGCATTTTGCAATTCACAAAAGGTCTTCCATTTCTTAACCAGGTTTTCACAAGTCGTCCTGAAATATTTAGTTTCTCCTGTCTGTGCCCAACATGGTCAGACATTTTCATTCCTTCTAAATAAGAACTCTGGACACAGAAGGGCAAGCCCTCTGTATATTCACCCACTGCCATGCTTTTGGGCTGCCTTCTTCTCCTTTCCTTCCCTCCTCCGAGGTCTGGTTCAAGCTCTCACTCTCTCCGTGAAGACTGGAATGGCTGCCCTGTGGTAGAGCCACGGGCGTCCTTTTGTGAGCTCCTCGAGCAGGTGCAGCTTGTCCTTGCTTCATCGCCCACCACTTGGTATCTTGGTCTACACGTGTCACACATGCAAATCTGTTTTCATCAAATGGGTGATAAATTAGGGAAGAAACCTGGCCTCATGTTTCTCTACAGCACTTAGCACAGCTCTGGGAATAACTGTGTGTTGACTGATGGATGTTTGTTAGGTTTCTTAGTTGATGTTAGAACTGTTTTTATCTTAGTGAGGACATAGCTGGAAGCCATGGGTAGATAATCTTGCTTCTCTTCCTCATTCCCCTTTGTTTCTCTTTTCCTTTTTTTTTTTTTAAGATTTTATTGATTTGACAGAGAGTGTGCACGAACAGGGGGGAGGAGCAGAAGCAGAGAGGGAGCAGGCTCGACCCCAGGACCCCGAGATCATGACCTGACCCGAAGGCAGACGCTTAACTGACTGAGCCACGCAGGCGCCCCTCTCTTTTCCTCTTCTGATAGCTCCTATAGTCTCTTTCCTACATAATTTTATTACTATCTTTCGGGATTAAGGATTAAACATCTACCTTGGTCTACACTGGCTAAATTTGGTGCTGCTGTCCATGTCTATCTATGCAGAAAAGGCTGTAGCAAAGTGATTTTTTTTTCTTTTGGAAGAAAATATTCACAAACTCCTAAGAATACTGATCATCATAATACTTCTCTCTTGATTCTGTGAAGGAAAGACGTACAAACAAATCATCCTGTCTTATCAGGAAACCAGAAAAAGTGGTTGGAGTAGACTTACCTTGAGTGAGGTTGACAGGGTCAGGCTGTTTCTACAAAGTATTTGGGAAAGATTCTTACGTCATCAGATGCAACAGTTAAGTCAAATGTCTAGGAGTACTGGCAGGGCAAAGAGGTTGGAAGCCTACCCCAGGGGCCCCTGGGCAACAGTCCAAGTGCAGAAGTCATGCTAAACCTCAGCTACCAAGAGATGACATGGTCATGCTTACAGTGGGACTGCAGGGGAATCAGCACGGATTCCTTGTCCCAAAACTTTCCCTTCAAATAGTCTTTTTTTTTCTCTTAATTTTTATTTTTTAGAAGGGGGAGGAGCAGAGGGAGAGGGAGAGAGAGAAACTTAAGCAGTCTTCACGCCCAGCATTAGAGCCTGAAGCGGGGCTCGATCTCACCACCCTGAGATCATGAGCCAAGCCGAAATCAAGAGTCGGACACCCAACCGACTGAGTCACCCAGGTGCCCCTCCTTCATATAGTCTTAAATTCCACACCTGGGAGATTAGTTAGATTTATTTTATACTATTTAAAACCAAAAGCAATTCCTCTGAAAATATTGAAGAGCTTTTGGTGCATCCTACCCAGTGCAAAATAAATTTGAGAGTTTCTCTCAAATAGCCTCATTCAGGCAGCTTGGTTTACGGTACTGGTTCTCACACATGGCTGTCCGCTAGAATCATCCAGGGGGATTATTTTAAAAGTACTATGCCTGCATCCCACCCTCAGAGATCCCGATTTGTTATAGAGAGTGCCCTAGGTGCCAGGATTTGAAAAAAATTTTTTCAGGTAATTCTAATATAATAACTTTGAGAACCACTAGTTTATAGGGAAGGAAATTGCTCTGGAATGAGATAGGCCTGGTTCTAGTCCCAGTAGCGATGCTTACCAGCTTTGCGGCACTGGGCCTATTTTGTTTCTTTCTCTGAGCACATATTTCCCTGGCTATAAAAGGAGAACAGTAATATTGCCCATTGAAGGTTGTTATGAAAGGTAAATATGGTGGCACATATCAAAGTGCTGGTCACTGACTAGGCCCTCAACTCTTTTCTTTTTTCCCCTACCTCAGAATGGGGGTTTTCATGTGGGGAGGGGTATTTTGTAGATAGAGAGGTCTTAGAATATTCTGGAGGGAGGAGAACCCTATGTGGGGCACCAAATCTTGGGAATTGAAAGTAGAACAAGGGGAACTCTGTGTGTGTGTGTGTGTGTGTGTGTGTGAAGATGGAGAGGGGCAAATTGTCATTTTTTAAAAAAGATTTATTTATTTATTTTAGAGAGAGAGAGTGAGCACGTGGTGGGGAAGGGCAGAGGGACAAGGAGAGAGAAACTCAAGCAGACTTGGCGTTGAGCATGGAGCAAAAGAGCCCAATGTGGGGCTCGATCCCATGACTGGGAGATCACAGCCTGAGCCAAAACCAAGAGTTGGCCGCTTAATTGACTGTACCACCCAGGTGCCCCCATGTTGCCATTTGTTGAAAGGGTGGCAAAACAAAGTGGATGATAAAGGTCCAAACTGAAATTCTGTTCCTACTCTCTCTTCCTGGGGCTTCCTATGTCCTACTTTGTCCTTAGCAGCTTTATTTAGAAAAGGATTAAGATTGCACAGACCAAGCAGTGTCTAGACCTCCAAACCCACAAGTACTGGGCAACCTGCCTTCCTCCTCCTAGGCCAAATAGGAGGTTTTTCCAGAATACTCACCCGATCTTCAGAAAGAGAGAGTGTGTGCACTGGGATGGGCTGCCAGGGTAGGCTGGGATTCCAGACGCTGATACCCTCTGGGGGAAATAGGCCTGCAAGGTTTGTCATGGCACTCATCAAAGTCCGATCAATGTCCGTACTTTGAATATAAACCTAGAGTGGGAAAATCAAAGGAGATTCCAACTGATTGGAACTGTGCATTTTTCCCCATGGAGCAAAGAGTACATTTGAGAAAGGCCAGGACCCTCACATGAAAACATTAGCAAACATTGTGGTAGCATCATGATCATAATATCTACTGTAGAAGAGACAGTATTATGAGAATGCCATCTGGTATGTCAATAGTTGAACTGACAAAGAGACCGATTAAGTGGTGGCTAATTGCCAAGCCAATAGGTGTCCATAAAATTTTGCACTTAGTCATGTTCATAAATTTCTTAGGAACAAAGTATTTGTATAGAGAGGAGTACATTTAGGGTGCCTGGGTGGCTCAGTTGGTTAAATTACTGCCTTCAGCTCAGGTCATGATCCCAGGGTCCTTGGATAGAGCCCTGCATCAGGCTTCCTGCTTGGCGGGGAGTCTACTTCTCCCTCTCCCTCTGCCCCTCCCCCCTGACTCATGCTCTCATTCTCTCTCTCTCTCTCGAATAAATAAACAAAATCTTTAAAAAAAGAGGAGTACATTTGTAAATAAGATCTCTGACTTGTGTAAGTTCTTTGGGAAACTGGAAAAGCACTTTTATAAATGCAACATTATGTTAAATTCTTTCAAGGAAATAGGTTCCCACTCTTGGCTCCCCAACTTGCCTGTTCACGTTTGTAGGACTCATTCAAAAATTTTCTATATCTTTTCCTTATATACTGTCCAAGTTCATAATGCTGTTCCATGCCCAGCTATGGGAACAAATAAAAGCAAAAATCAGTGAAAGTAAATTCTGTGTATTTCATGTATGAGTCTCATTTCTCCTTATTGAATGTGTAGAGCAAACCATGGTATAATTTAATAGTTCGACAACGACATTTTTAAATGAAAACAAGAAAAAACAGTTGTAATAAATCTTTAGCCATGACTCCTTGAGAAAACTCATGCACCTTCATTAGCACTTAACATAGAGCTTTGCACAGTTAATAGCTGGTGATTGATCTGATTTAAGTAAATCGTTCATCTCTGGTGTGGTAGAACACCACTGGCTCATCTTTGTTGGTGAAACATTCAAGAGAGCTGGTTGACCACTTGGTGGAGGTTTTGTGGAAGAAACTCAACCATCTGATAATGGGTTGGACTTGATGAATCTGAAGATCACTTTCAACCCCTGGGTATAATGATTTATTATCTGCACAGTTTATTTACGCCTGGTTCCTGAAAAACTAGAATCTGTTACCCAAAGTGTGGTCTGGGAATCAGCAGTATTAGCATCACTTGGGAGTATGTTAGAAACCAAAGTCTTAGGCCCCACCTTGACCTTCTGAGCCAGAATTTTTGGCAGGGAGTGGAGCTCAGGAACCCCTTTTTAACAAGCTTATTAAAATTCTGATGGCCAGTAATCACTGAGAAATATTGCTTTAGTTCAGTGATCCTCAAGCATTACTGTGCATCAGAAGCAAAATTACCTAGGGATGCTTGTTGAAATGCAGATGCCTCAGCATTTCCCCCAGAGATTTCCTGCTTGTTAGATCCCAGGGTGGCCCCGGAAGCTGCATTTTAACAAGTGCCTCGAGTGATTCAGATCCGTGCAGCAGAGTGCCATGCTTTGAGAAACACTACCTTCAAGTCTGTCTTTAATACCGAGTTTTATTAGAACTTCAGGAGTCAGAGAGGATGTGGTCCCTATAACCTCTGCTTGGTCCGACTCCTTCCTTTGCTTGTATTCCTGGCTACCATGATCATCACCACCCCCCTAGGATGGGGAAGGAGGTGAGGAAAGAGTAATGTGTGCTTTGAGTTTTGCTAGTTTCCTGGATGATATGGGTAGCTAAAGAAGCAGGTACTTTGGGCCTAATTTGTTGTACTAACTTACAGCTGAATTTTGAAGAGTCATCTTCTATAGCGCAGTGGTTTTCAAATGTCAGCATGCACAGAATCACCTGGAGGATTCATTAAAATAAGGTTCCCAGAAATGAAGCCCAGAGTTTCTGGTTCAGTGGGGAGGGCCAGACAATTTACATTTCTGACAAGTTTCCAAGTAATGGTGATGTTGCCTGTCCAGGGACCACACTTTGAGAACCACTGACTTAGAAAGCCATCACCTTGTCATTATGTAGATTGCAAGTACCTGGCCAAGGGCAGGAATTTGAGCTCTAGAACCTTGCGACTTCAAGAGTGGCCATGTACCAGCGTCACTGGCTTCACCTTGGAGTATATTAGAAATAAAGACTCTTAGGCCTATGTCAGACCTGCTGAATTAGAATCTGCATTTTTTCTTTTTTCCCCAAGTCTTATTGAGATATAATTGACATACATCACTGTATAAGTTCAAGATATACAGAATACAGTTTGGTAGACACACACACACACACACACACACACCCTCATAATGGAATATTATTTAGCCATAAAAATGATAAAATCCTGCTGTTTATGACAACATCGATAAACATTGAGGACTTTATGCTAAATAATATAAATAATATAAGCCAGACAGAGAAAGACAAATACTATATGATCTCATTTATATGTGAAATCTAAAAAAAATTTTTAAAACCAAACTCCTAGAAAAAGGGATCAGATTTGTGGTTACCAGAGGCAGTGGATGGGGGGGAGAGGATTGGGGAAAAGGTGGTCAAAAGGTACAAACTTCCAGTTACAAGGTAATAAGTAGTAGGGATTTAATGTACAGCATAACGACTATGGATAAAATAGCTCTATAATACATATGAAAGTTGTTAAGAAGGTAAATCCCAAGAGTTCTCATCACAAGGAAAAATATTTTTTTTTTTTGCTTTCTCATTTTATTGTATCTCTATGAAATGACAGATGTTGACTAAATTTATAACAGTGATCATTTCATAATATATGTTCTCTCGTTTAAGGAGCCGAAAGCTGGGTAGGAGTGAGGTATGGTGGGAGGAGCTCTGACCACGGAGCCAAAAGATGCTGACCTCAAACAGCCTCTGTGGGATTTCTCCTCTATGAAACATTGTGGTTGAATTAGGGAAGTGATTCTCAGACTTGGCTGCACATTAGAGTCAACTGATCAACTAAGGAGTTTCTAAAAATCCCAATGTCCAGGTCATACCCTAGATGAATTAAATAAGAATCTCTGTCTGGGAGGCAGACAGACATCGATATTTTTTAAAGCTCTCCAAATAATTTCAATGTTTAGCCAAGACTGAGACCCATTAGTTTAAATGCTTAGTTACATATTTGGTTAAATGTTTAGAGACATTCAACTCTAAACATTCTATGACATTTTCTTAATGTATTTAAACATTGCTTTGGTCGGGACAGAAGCAACACACGTGGTCTCTGGCTCCAAACAGAAGAGCCATCCACTCTTGCAAGAGAAGGGAGTGGGTCACGGGGGCAGTGACTACAGATGCCTCTGTCCCCCACCAACCCCGTCTTCACCTTCTCCTTTGGTGCTCTTTAGGAAGTAGGGCTTTAAGACCATTTATAAGAAGGCCTCAATCCCAGTATATCTAGCTGATTAAAAATAAAATTTGATATCAGCACTTCCAGAGGGATCCTGTCTTCCCAACCCTGCCGATTCAGTTTATCGATTATAATATTATTTTCTACTTCCTCAGGAAGAGGCTGAGAAACTCAGGGGGCAGGCTTCCAAGTATCTCTTGGCTCTCCTCAGCATCTTTAAGCTAATGTATTCATCTGTTGCCATGCACAGCTCTTAGGCTTTAATAAACCCAAACAGGGCAAAAAAAGATCAAAACGAGCAATTTTATACAATTTTCCTACAGTTACTAGTCACTAGGGGTGACTTGGTCATGATCAGAAATTGTCGAAGTTAAACATTAGTGCCTCGCCTTTCACAATCAAAACACATTTTCGACTTTTAGTTCCTAGGTAATTGTGCAAAATAATCTCCCAGATCTGAGTAACTGAAGTGGTTATATGGTTTCAATGTATTACAAACTCCACATAGTTTCCCTTAAGACTCATCAGCAAACTTTAGTTGAAAATCCAACCAACCTGAGTGAGTTGGCCAAATCCTTGTGGCCATGAGGATTCCTTAATGGCGTCGTTAGGAAAGGTTTCAATGGGACTTCGGTCTCCATGCCTAAATACCTGAAAATAGATCAAGACAGTAACATTACAAATTTCACTTAGGTGTTTTGCCTCAGCTCATCCTAATAGATTTTCTTCTAAACCACTGGTTCTTAACCTTGGCATGTGGCCAGGGCATCAGGATTTTAAAGACATCCCCAGGTAAGGGGCGCCTGGGTGGCTCATTCGGTTAAGGGTCTGCCTTCAGCTCAGGTCATGATCTCAGGATCCTGGGATCGAGTCCTGCATTGGGTTCCCTGCTCAGCGGGGAGTGTGCTTCTCCCTCTCCATCCGCCATCCCCCCGCTCATGCTCTCTCGCTCTCACTCTCTCAAATAAATAAATAAAAGAATCTTAAAAAAAAACAAAAAAAGACCTCCCCAGGTAAATCTCAGGTTAAGAAGTGCTGTTTTAAGCTCACTAACACTTTCTCGTGTTTCAGGTAATGTAAGTAACAAGACAGTCAGTCTTTAGAAAGCAGGTGAGTCACTCATGGAGACTGGTTTGTATATTGGGGCAAGAAGGAACACAAAGCTTAGCAAGATCACTTTATTGCAGACAGACTGATGAGAAGTATTCTTCCTCAATTATGGTGTTAAAATTTTTACATATGCTAAAATAGTAGATTTAAATGGCACATATAATTTGTGACCATCTTGAGCCAATGATTAGTTTTTAGATTAGAGATAAAGGATTTATGGAGAGGGAGATTAGAAAAGCTAATTCTTAATATTTTAAGAGCATACTTCTGAATTTGTATGTATGTCATGCTATTTTGATTGCACATTTTCCTCTGTGGGGAGAGTAGTCTGGACTTCCAAAACCTTGGTATTTTATGACTCCCATGTGCTTTCTCAATAAAATACCAAACTAAATACAAAGCTATTTTGTAAGCGAAAGATAAGACATGAAAAGCACTCAAGAAATCCAAGATGACGTCTATCCTGATGCCATGATGCCAGCAAACATTTTTAATACAAAGGAGGGCCACGTAACACGTTGCATTATTTGGGATTTCCTGCACTTGTCATTGACACCACCTGGCTAAGATGCTCCGGTAGACACGGAATAAGGAACAGTCCTAAATGTTGGCCATCTTCCAGATGGGATTCCAAGGAAGTGAGAGAGGCTTATAGGACCTGGGCTGTGTCTCTGGTGTCTAAAGAAAACTTATCTTTTGGTCCCCTCAACTGGTGAGAAATAAAAATCGCAGTAGAACAGGCTACAGCAAACAGAGACCCTGGTGTAGTGGATCTTTTTTTTTTTTTAAAGATTTTATTTATTTATTTGAGAGAGAGAATGAGACAGAGAGCATGAGAGGGGGGAGGGTCAGAGAGAGAGGCAGACTCCCTGCCGAGCAGGGAGCCCGATGCGGGACTCGATCCCGGGACTCCAGGATCATGACCTGAGCCGAAGGCAGCCGCTTAACAAACTGAGCCACGCAGGTGCCCCGGTGTAGTGGATCTTAAGAAATAATTTTGGTCAGGTAAGAAACTGCTGTTATGAATGGTCCCTTCATGGCTGGAAGAAAGGCTGCATAATCTCAGAAATTATCAAGGCTAATCATTAGTGCTCTTTTTTTTTTTAAGATTTTTATTTATTTATTAGAGAGAGCATGAGTGTGTGTGTGTGGGGGCAGATGGAGAGGGAGAAGCAGGCTCCCCACTGAGCAGGGAGCCTGATGTGGGGGCTCGATCCCAGGACCCTGGGATTATGACCTGAGGCGAAGGCAGACACCAACTGAGCCACCCAGGCGCCCCTCATTAGTGCTCTTTGTATAATCCAAACATATTTTTGACTTTTTAGATCCCAGGTAATTGTGCAAAATACTTTCCTAGATCTGAGTAACTAAAACTGTTACGTGGTTTCAGTAGATTATAAATCCTACAATGTTTAGTTTCCAGGGCTTCTCAACCTCAGCACTGTTGACATTTTGGGCTGGATAATTCCTTGTGAGGGGCCATCCTGTCCAGTGAAGAATGTTTAGCAGCGTGCCTGGCCTTTGCACACTAGATGCCAGGAGCAGTCCCTAATTGTGACAACCAAAAAGTTCTCCAGACACTGACAAATGTGCCATCGGGGGCAAAATCATCTCTGGTTGAGAACTCCTGAGTTAGCCAAAGGGAAGTCAGATGAGAGACATTGCAGCAAAATAATTTACAACACTTCCTACCAGCCTATGACCACAATAACTCCTCAAGGTTTTTTGAATGCTTACTGTGTCCCAGAAACTGTGCTAACTGCTTCTCATGATTTAATCCATTCATCAGTTCTCCAAAGCATTTATGATTATTATTATTATTTTTTTTTTTTTTAAGATTTTATTTATTTATTTGACAGAGAGACACACAGCGAGAGAGGGAACATAGGCAGGGGGAGTGGGAGAGGGAGAAGCAGGCTTCCCGCCGAGCAGGGAGCCCGATGCGGGGCTCGATCCCAGGACCCTGGGATCATGACCTGAGCCGAAGGCAGACGCTTAACGACTGAGCCACCCAGGCGCCCCCAAAGCATTTATGATTATTATCTTCATTTCACAAACAAGGAAATCAGCCCTAGGTAAGTGACCTCCCCAAGGTCACACAGCGTGTTAGTGGCACAGCAGAGAGCCAAACACAAACCGTGTGCCTTCAAAGCCAGCATTCTTAACCCGTGTAAGGGGCTCATTTCTCTGCTAAAATGCACCCCTCAGCATCCCAACACCAGTGGGTGATCTGGGATCTGGGGCTTCTTTATAAACTCTGGTCTTTTCCTCTGAGATTGGAAGCTCTGTGTGTTGCGGGGGGAGGGGGAGGTGTTGCACTAGAGGAAAACCTTGATGTAAGAAACAATCCCAAATCCTATTTAAAAAATAAAACTGAGATTATGCATCTAAATGACAGTATAGGCTGGGGAGAAAAATAAGCATGGTTCCCTTAGAGGAGGGTTAAACAGCAGAGCCCTGGAACATAATCACAGGTTTGAACAAGTTTTCTTACTCTGTCCTTACAGGTCAGGAATAATTGTACTCCCTTATACTGTAGTAGGTTTTAAGGGTTTTTGAGGTAGTGACTCACACATGCTGTGAGCTCTTCAGAAGGGGTGTCTCTCAGAGACAATTAATAAACCATCCCTTCCCTGCCCCCAGATGCTGGAAATCACTATGTGTGCGGGTGCATGCGCCTGCATGCATATGTTAGTACGCTCAAGTGCACACGTGCATTCTTGAGCTCCTGGAGTTTCAGCTGGAGCCTCTGGACTGTGCCTCGGTGCTCTTTTTTTTTTTTCTTTCTAAAGATTTTATTTATTTATTTGACAGAGAGAGAGACAGCGAGAGCAGGAACACAAGCAGGGGGAGTGGGAGAGGGAGAAGCAGGCTTCCCGCTGAGCAGGGAGCCCGATGTGGGGCTCGATCCCAGGACCCCGGGATCATGACCTGAGCCAAAGGCAGACGCTTAACGACTGAGCCACCCAGGCGCCCCGCCTCGGTGCTCTTTTAAGCCTGTGGTAAGGCAAACTTCTTAAATGCAGCTCTGCCGAATTTATAACTTCTGTTCTCAGTCCAACAATCATACTCTATGAAATCCTTTAGAAACCTAAACATATAGGGTCAGCCCTAGGACTATTTTGCAGTCCTAGTGGTAATTGCAATAGGAAGACATCCAGGAGAACAACCCCTTACGTGGTTGCAACCCTCCACATTTTGTAGTCTTTTCCCTGCTCTCTCTTTCAATTTTCACAACTCCGGTGAGGCCAGGCTGGCCCTACTGCTGTCCTAACAAAGAAGGAAACTGAGGTTCAAAGAGATTGAATGAGCCGTCCAGATCTCCTAGTTTTCATGATTGCTACCCACTGTTTTCCTCACCACATCACATTCACTTCATCCTTTTATTTTTATTTATTTATTTATTTAAAAGATTTTATTTATTTATTTGACAGAGAGAGACACAGCGAGAGAGGGGACACAAGCAGGGGGAGTGGGAGAGGGAGAAGCAGGCTTCCCACGGAGCAGGGAGCCCGATGCGGGGCTCGATCCCAGGACCCTGGGATCGCGACCTGAGCCAAAGGCAGACGCTTAACAACTGAGCCACCCAGGCACCCCTCACTTCATCCTTTTAGATCACAGGTAACTTTTTAAAAAAAAGAGCCATGGCTTGGTACCCCCATGAATGATCCTTCTCCATCAAGTCGGCTGAGCAGATTCTGTGTGTTACATCATCCTACCTGATCTGGCCCTGCCCACCTCGATGTTACTACCTTACGCTCTTGCTAAAAACACTTAGCCACAGAGACCCTGCTCTTCCATCAATACATTGTTCTAGCCTCAGGGCGATGATGTTCTATCTGCCTGGAATGTCCTACTTCTACTTCTAATCCTGGCGGTCACTAAATTCAGGTCCCTCCTGAAAAAGGCAACCAAGAGACGTCTCCCTTGACCTCCCATACTCACCATACTTATTAGTCTCTCTCTAAAAAGTTAGAAATAATGATTCTCTAAGGGTTTTCTAATGGGACACTCTGGAAAAAGAAGAAGGTGGATTCTGTGGTCAAAGTTTAGGAAATATAGTTTACTACTAGATCCTTTCCTTTAAAGCTACAGCACATATTAAAATATTATTATTTTTTTAAAGATTTTATTTATTTATTTGAGTGAGAGCGAGAGAGTGAGAGAGAGAGAGAGCATGAACAGAGGGGCAGAGGGAGAGGGAGAAGCAGACTCCCCACTGAGCAGGGAGCCCGATGCGGGGCTCGATCCCAGGACCCCGGGATCATGACCTGAGCCAAAGGCAGACACTTAACCAACTGAGCCACCCAGGTGCCCACACATATTAGAATATTAAAGACTGAAGAGTCTTGCCCTTTAGAGACCTGAAATACAGTGTAACCCTTGTTCTGTTCCCAAAATGGATTTGACTATTGAAACCCACTTTTTTAGCCAAGCAACTCCTGTTAACAACTTGTCAAACTAGTATCCCGTGGGACACATGTTGATAAACCTGTTTTAAAAGATTGTGTGATAACTCTGTTCATGAGACAGAACAAGAACCAAGGACAGTTTCCTCCTCTTTCTGCCAAGAACAGCTTTACAGAAGTGGGAAAGATTTATTATTCTTGGATCACAGAGAAACAGTGAGGAAACTACCTACTGATGATGTGTTAAGTCTGTACACCTAACCTCCAGGGGGAGATCTCAGCTCCATATGCTGGCTTAAATGCACACAGCAGGAATGGAATATGTGTAGTGATTAGGGGCATAGCCTCCTCGATCGTACAGCCTGGATTCAAATCCTGACTACACCATAGTTACCGTGTAACTATGGCCAAGTTGTTTAACCTCTTTGTGTCTCAATTTCTTTATCTATAAAATAGAGATAGTAAGCTTTTTTTTTTTTAAGATTTTATTTATTTATTCATAAGAGACAGAGAGAGGCAGAGGGAGAAGCAGGCTCCCCGCTGAGCAGGGAGCCCGATGCGGGGCTTGATCCCAGGACCCTGGGATCATGACCCGAGCTGAAGGCAGATGCTTAACCATCTGAGCCACCCAGGCGCCCAAGATAGTAAGGTTTTTTATAAAACTTTATAGAACAGTTGCCAGATGTAGCAAACCAAACTACAGGATGCCCAAATATTGCACGAAACATACTTTATACTATAAAATTATTTGTTTACCCGAAATTCAAATGTAACTGGGTATCCTGTGTTTTCCTAGAAACCCTACTTTACAGGGTTGTTGGGAGGATAATGTGACATCTTCCATATCGAACTCTCAGAACAATGCCTGGCATATAATAAGCATTGAGTAATGATTGGTTATTGTTACAAAGGTTACCACTTTGAGCAGAGGCACCTTTCTTTTATTCCGGTTCTAATGATTTTCTAAGGATTTGCCTGGGCATATAATTTAACCATTTATAGTCATATATTCTCCATAATCAATAAAAAGAAGAAAGTAGTATCTCATTGCTTAAGTCCTTAGATATTGTTTTGTAAGGGCCAAGAAATTTGTATTAAGTCGCCCTTCATCTACCATTAATGGAAGAAAGCCTTCGTAGGAAAAATTAACATTAGCCTTGTGTGATTTATTCCTTTTAGCTCCAGGAGAGCTATCTTTGTAAGGTTTTCTTTTCTTTTTTTTAAAAGATATTATTTATTTATTTGTCAGAGAGAGAAAGCAAGCAGGGGGAGTGGCAGGCAGAGGGAGAAGCAGGCTCCCCGATAAGCAGGGAGCCCCATGCGGGGCTCGATCCCAAGACTCCAGGATCATGACCTGAGCCGAAGGCAGATGTTTAACCGGCTGAGCCACCCAGGCACCCCTGTCAGGTTTTTCTTAGGGAAGAATTAACTTGTAGTCCCTGAACACATGGTAACTGAGCATGAAGGGGGAGAAAGGAAGCCCACAACAGTTTGGTAGTCGAGGGAAGTGAGCCTGCGCTGGAGTAAAACAGGGAGTGAATCGACCACATGCGGTTAACTGCAAGTTCATGGTAGTATCTCAGAGAGGATTACCTCTCAACCAACTTGCCACAGGCTGACAGTGTTGACAGTGCCATTTCCGCGGCGTCCCCACACTTGCTTAATGCACGTGTTGGCCAGGAACCCATGAATATAAGTAAAAGTCCAACTTGCACGGATTTCTCTACAGAAGGTACATGATATGACACATTTTTTTTTTTCAGCACCGAAGTGTGACAGCTGGTAAATCATTTGTAAATAAATTGATGATATGTTTCTCTGATTCTCTCTCATGTGTTGACTTAGGACCTAGTAAAGATAATTTGCATAATCATATGGTCAGAAATTTGTTTCTGTAGAAGGGAAAGAAAGGACTTCTGAATTCACTAAGCTGAGGAAATAGGAACTTCATGTTTCATTTTTAGGTAAAAGATGACCTCCCTGCAAATTATAGAAATAAATTGAGTATTCTTACAGTAAGAAAATTTACTTATTTGTCAGCATATTTTCAGACTATCAAATAAAAAAAGGTGAGGAAGAGAAAGAGATTGAGAGAGCGGGTGTGAAAGACAAAGAGAGGGTCAGAGGCGGAGGAGACTGAGTGAAACAGCTCAAGAGAAGTAGAGAAACAGAGAAAATCACAGACAGAGAAACCGAGGGATTAATCCCAGAACTCATACAGATAAAGTAATAAATCCCCTTCACTTGGCAAACCCCCTTCCTACCTATTTTGAAGGCAACGTCAACAGTATATTTTCTTTCCTTAACCTCTCGCACCAGCCACCCCTCTTTTCCCATAACTTGTCACACGTGCCCCGGGTGGAGAAAACGTTATTTTAATGATCAACCAAATCTACATATCAGGAAGTCCTCCTCGAAATCTCGAATTTAGTTTCACTTTTATGCTTCAAAATCTGTTTACAAATATAGTTTCCGATTTCCTGATAAAGAAAAGGGGAAGGGGCTACTTCATGCAGAAGATGACTGTTTTTAAATAATCATTACACTGAATGAAGCCTGGTTAGCTCCTGGTGCTAACGTGGCTAGCTGAGGCTTCCCCCGCAGCATCGTGTGGCTATCAGAAGGAAATGCACTCAAGGCAGCTGTGAGGTAAGTGAATAAATAAATAATAGCAGCAAAGGCACAAATAACCAAAGCAAACACTTTTTGTCAGGACACGTTAAGTATTCGTTAGGAGGAACTTGCGAAACTTGATGATTCACTTTCTGAGTTTGGTCTCTGGGAGACAGCGGTAGGGGTAAAGTGAAACCTGATACTTGGGTATCAGACCCTGCTGGTAACAGTTTTAAGGGAAAAACAATGAGAAAAGCCTACTCACCAACGTCACCAACTTCAGCTCCTTAGCTACCGCACCTCGGCCTACCCAGGAGAGCAGAAGCAAGCAGCTAAGGCAAAGGTTTGTTACCCTGGCCACGGGGAGCAGGGCAGCCCTCATGCCGGGGAGTGCTGTCTCGGGCAGGAGTTCGGAGGTGCTGTTTCCAGAGCAAAAGCCATTAGAGGGGAAGCTACTTAACAAAGGGATAGAAAGGGAAGGAGTCACTGGGAGGAGTCAGACTCAGAAGTAGTAAGATCACCAGGTAGTTTGGGGCGGGGTTTGGCAAGTGTCTGGTCAGATAATTTGGGGGCTGGGTGTGAGAGAGCACAGTCTTCTGGATTTAAGGTAGAACACTGAGCTCCAGGGAGGGGAAAGCTGTTGCTCAAGGTCACGGAGCATGTTAGGAAATTTTTTTTTTTTTAAGTTTACCATTCTCTTTAGATAGGGTGTGATAGAGTGTTTGGTCTGTGCCTGTCACTTGGGAAAGGGATCTACCTTGACTTTGGAAACCTTAGGCCAGTGATTCCTAATCTTTTGGGAATCCAGGAATATAGGCACAGTAATATGGAAGGAATTGCGGGTACTGGCATATTTTGGCTTCCTTTTGTAAAACTCATGTAGTCTAGAGAGGTGTTTTTATTTATTTTTACTTATTTTTTTTTTTGAGAGGTGTTTTTAAATTGAAGAAAAGTAAGAGAAATTTTATTTTGAAAGTTTTTAATGACAACCTTAAGGTATTTGGGGTTCATCCGTGGCATCTCAAAATTAGGATTAGAAGTACCTTTCCTAACCTGACGCAATTGAAAAACAATGACAGGGCGCCTGGGTGGCTCAGTTGGTTAAGCGACTGCCTTTGGCTCAGGTCATGATCCTGGAGTCCCGGGATCGAGTCCCGCATCGGGCTCCCTGCTCGGCGGGGAGCCTGCTTCTCCCTCTGACACTCCCCCCTCTCATGTGCTCTCTCTCTCTCATTCTCTCTGTCTCAAATAAATAAATAAAATCTTTAAAAAAAAAAAAAGAAAAACAATGACAGCAACAACAAACTGACCTATAACTCTATGTCACCATCTTGGCCCAGGAGCCCTATGTTCTGCATTCTGGGTGAGCCACACCCTTGCTTCTCCAGCCCTGATCTCATCAGGGACGCTGCAAAAGAGGATAATCCGGACTGAGTAGCTTTCCATTTTTATCTCAACCCACCAGCCCCATTGTAGGTTGAACTGTCATGATGCTTCCACTCCATCAGCTGAGGGAGAGCAATGGTTTGTCCCATAAGCTGTTCTCTGGTACATTGCACATACCTGTGGCAGGAGGGTTCTGTGGTCATGGGATCATAGGATGCCCTAGAATGTGGTGTGTGGGGGGCTGGTTGCTTCTTTTGGTGTGGGAAAACAGTGTGTGAAGAATGAATGAATGTGTGGTAGGGTTAGACATTTGAGGGGTCTTGGGACCCTCTCTTTGCTATCACATGCTTCACCTGCTAGTCCCCACTGTCATTTTCAGTGGGTGACATTTTGAGGAGATGGGTTCAGGGAAAAGGGGATGAAGACTGAGAGATCGTGCAGGGCAGATTTGAAATTGCCACATTGATGATCCCTGCCGTATGCACCAGGCAACCTGACCAAGGAAGCTCCAGAACCCGTTTACCTTTCACTTGACCCACACGCCTTAAATTGTGCCAGATACATGATTGTGTTCAGTGTTTTTTCAAGGATCAGCCTGGCTCCTCATTCTCTTGCCTTCTTTCTTTTTTTTTTCTTTTAATTTTGTTTTATTTATTTGACAGACACAGCGAGAGAGGGAACACAAGCAGGGGGAGTGGGAGGGAGAAGCAGGCTTCCCGCTGAGCAGGGAGCCTGATGCGGGGCTTGATCCCAGGACCCTGGGATCATGATCTGAGCCTAAGCAGACGCTGAATGACTGAGCCACCCAGGCGCCCCCTCTTGTTTTCTTTCTTATCTGCCTCTGGATTGATGCCTGGCTATAGACTTAGTGCTTCCGGGTAATGGCTCTGGTTCTCTAACCCACCTATGCCATGTTCTGCTAGGTTGGATAGAACCCTCTTCTGACCCAGATCCTACTTTCTCTGCATCACCTCCTCTGGGCTCCTTTTAGCCCTCCCAGTAGGAACAACAGCAGCAGAAGCGGCCAACAACTCTTAGAGAGAGAACCAGAAAAAGGCTGATTAAGTTGAAGACATCTCCATTTAAACTGATTCAAGTTGGAATAAGTGGTTTATACTTCTATTCTCCACCCTAGTCACCACGTTAATTTCTACTTTGATTATTAAATTATAAGGGGAGGAGAAGATCATAAATATAGATCTGAACACCATGAAGTTGAGTCTGAAAGAACCTCAACTCAGATAAAATTCATTTAAAAATCTTCTTTGGTCTCTTGAACCTTGAACTCCTAGGCCTTTGCAAAGATTTAAAAGAGTCATCTGGAATAAACATATGGATATGGTAGCATTAAAGGTGAGACTTCAGGGCACCTGGGTGGCTCAGTCAGTTAAGCGTCTGCCTTCGGCTCGGGTCATGATCCCAGAGTCCTGGGATCCAGGGTCCTGGGATCCCGTCCCCCAGCGGGCTCCCTGCTCAGTGGGAGTCTGCTTCTCCCTCTCCCTCCCCTCCCTCCCTCCCCCACTCATGCTCACTCTCTTTCTCTTGTGTGAGCGTGTGTGCAAAAATAAGTAAATAAAGTCTTAAATAAAAGGGAAAAAAAAGGTGAGACTTGAGAAAATATTGGGATGTCTTTATTGATATCCCAATATAGGGTGCCAATAATTTTCATGTCGATGATTAGCAGAACTTAGTGTCTGAATCACTTTTGTTTCCTTGTATAGCAAGTGTTCCACCTCTATGTAACTAAGACAGCATAATGTTAGGAAGTCACGTAAGTGGAGCAGGTTGGGTTCATTGGAAAGCCAACTCCCAGATGGAGATTTGCATGTAGGAAATTTATTTAGGAATGTTCTCAGGATCAACAACAGAAGGGGGAAGAGAAATAAGCAGGGTTGGGCAGAGGGAGAAGGCCTCAGCTGACACTGCTAAGAGTGTGGAAGCTGGTATAGCCTTTTGGAGTTGTCCTGAACTGGGGTGAGGGCACTGGTTTTTTTTTCACCCCTGCCTCAGCCAGTCTTCGGAGGTAGGCTGCTCCCAGCTGGGAGTGTGACTGTGGGTAAGGTGGCTTTCTTCTGCCATGGCAATTCTGAAAGGAATTGACAGCTGAGTAATGTCAGACAACTAAGTCCCAAGAGCTGGAGGGAATTAATCCTTCAGCTAATGAAGGGAGATTTGGGTGATATTACACAGAATCCTTGACAATGAACAATTATTCATAGGGAAAGAATTCACGACTCTGGGTAGATCAAGGGCTGTAAAAGCACTAAGTGAGCCTCTGATAGCAAGAGTCTGGGTTGGAGTTAAGATCCATCAGTAGATATATTGGTTGCTCACCAAGTAGAAAGGCTGTGTTTAAACCCCCTGACCTTCACAATTGCATTATTTGACTCTCAGTGACTTATGGATTATTGGGCACTAACTAGTAATGATTGATCAATAGTTAGCATCAGGGCAAATTGTTGCGTCAGAACTTGGTTACAAAATTAGCTGCTCTGAGGCAAATTTTTTTTTTTAAAGATTTTATTTATTTATTTGAGACACAGAGAATGAGATACAGAGAGCATGAGAGGGAGGAGGGTCAGAGGGAGAAGCAGACTCCCTGCCAAGCAGGGAGCCCGATGCGGGACTTGATCCCGGGACTCCAGGATCATGACCTGAGCCGAAGGCAGTCGCTTAACCAACTGAGCCACCCAGGCACCCTGCTCTGAGGCAAATTTAATCTAAGAGGGGCTTAGAATAGAAGTGTTTCTCCCCTCAACTGATCATTTTAGGTGTTTAGTGTCTGTAAGTCTATTTGCCCTTGGTATGTCTATTTTATTTTGAATATTTAGGTAAATGTCCAATATCAGTGTCATTGGTGGTATGGGGGGGGGGGTGTATTTGTGTAAGATCAGTGACAATGCCCTGCCAAACTTGATGGGAGCCTGAGGCAAAAGGAAAATTGGTAATGCTGATCCTGTCTTTATTTTAAACTTCGACATCTTTTTATTTTTTATTTATTTATTTTTAAAAAGATTTTATTTATTTATTTGAGAGAGAGAGAATGAGAGAGAGAGCACGAGGGGGGGGGGAGGGTCAGAGGGAGAAGCAGGCCCCCCGCTGAGCAGGGAGCACAATGAGGAACTTGATCCTGGGACTCCAGGATCATGACCTGAGCCCAAGGCAGTCTCTTAACCAACTGAGCCACCCAGGCACCTCTAAACTTTGACATCTTTTTAAATGATAGATTGCTTTACATTAATTTTTGTTTTTCAAAATACTGTGTTAAAATATGGGTGCCTGGGTGGCTCAGTCGGTTAGGCATCTGCCTTTGGCGCAGGTCATGATCTCAGGGTCCTGGGATTGAGCCCCGCTTTGGGTTCCCTGCTCGGCGGGGAGTCTGCTTCTCCCTCTGCCTGCCACTTCCCCTGCTTGTGCTCTCTCTCTCTCTCTGTCAAATAAATAAATAAAATCTTTAAAAAAATTACTGTGTTAAAATATTATTGACCATCATTAAGAAGTTTTGGGCATCCCCTTATGTTATGAGCCCAAGGTGAATGCCTCACTCTCCTCACCCTAGTTCCCAGACATGGCTCTACGAATTGGAACATGGGAGAGAACAACTTCTTTTTTCTTTTGAGATGAAATAATCTGACTTCCTTTCGTTCTGTCTCCAGGGAATTGAAGGCTTGGGCAGGGTAAGGACATCAAGAACTAAAAGGAACAGAGGACTTTTATCTGTTAGGCTGAACCAAGCTGACCTTCAGCTACTCCTCAGACTGTAGTTACCTGCATCCGGCTGGCTTACTCCTTCATCCCTGTGATAACACTACTTTCCTCACATTCAGAACTAACTCACCTGAGAGAAGATGTGACAGTGACTCATGCCTGAGAAGGAGCTCTGAAGAACAGGGATGGGGTCTGAAATGATCCCTCAGGAGCGCGTCTCAATTGTTCAGGCTCTGCTAGGAGAGACAGTTGTGTCGTCGTCCATCTTGAGAGTCATTCCAAGGCTCTGGTCACGGGGATAACCAGGCAAATATTGTCCTACCACTGTTTCACCTCTAATACAGCCATCCAGACTGACCATCATATTGGTTCTACTGTATTTAACATGGAAGGGAAAGAACTCACCACTTATAAAAATATTATCCTATCTCATTTTGTGTAATGTGTTGAAGAAACGTGCACATTTTGATGGTGCTTTTTTTTCTGGGTGATGTGATTGTGAGTGGTTTTACTTTCTTCTTTCTGCTCTTCTCTACTTTCCAAATTTCTCACAATGAACAGATATTTTTATTAAAATCAGAATAGGAATTTTAAAATGTCTACTATGAGCGGTATGCTATTTCTCACTTGATTACCTGGTACTCTCAGAGTTATAGAAGGTGGGTCTGAAAGGTCATTGAGTTTATAGCATAGTTCACCTGACGATTCCTATTATAGGGCCAATTCTTAAGCTGCCGAAGAGAGAAAAACTTCTCTTTCCTGTCCCAATTTCTGTCTTGTCTTTTGATGTATCTTGTATTAAAAAGATCCCACAACTTCCTGTAGTATCGTGAAAATCCCAGGATAATGCAATAGCCATTTAGAAAGTCCTCAGTCTGTCCTTAAGAATTCCCTGAATCACATCATGTCAGTGGCCCATTAAAAATCCTCCACTGGCTTCCCACCATACTTAGAATAAAATCCCAAATCCCTCCATGACATACAAGGAGCCTGCTACCTCTTCAACTTATCTCTTCTCACTCTTCCCTTGTTCACTCTGTTCTGGTCACATCAACCACATCGATCGCCCAGCAGGCCAGGAAAGGTTCCACTCCACGCACCTTGCATTTTACAGCACCCTCTCTCCGGTACAGTCTTCTCTCACATGTGGCTATCTCTCACTTTACTTCTTCACACAGGCCTTCCTTGACCACCCCAGTCAAACTGGCAGCTTCCCAACAACCTCCGTCACACCATCCTGCTTTACTTCTGCTATGGCCCTTTTCATACCTGTCATTATGTTACACATTTATTTGTTCGTTTATTGTCTGTCTCCTCCATTAGAATGTAAACTCCGTGAGAGTGGAAGAGTTTACTGCTGGGTCCTCATTGGATAGAACAAGACCTGGCACATAGTAGGGGTTTAGTGAATATTTGTTGAATGAATGAATGAATGAATGAATCCTAACTAACAATTCCTTTATCTAAAAAAAAAATTTCCCAACACGTTTCACACTTTCTTATAATATCTCTAAACTGGTATTCTGTTTCTTCCATTACCAGAAGGGTTTTTTTTTTTTTTTAAGATTTTATTTATTTGAGAGAGAGAGAATGAGAGAGAAAGAACACATGAGAGGGGATAGGGTCAGAGGGCGAAGCAGACTCCCTGCCAAGCAGGGAGCCCGATGCGGGACTCGATCCAGGGACTCCAGGATCATGACCTGAGCCGAAGGCAGTCGCTTAACCAACTGAGCCACCCAGGCACCCCCAGAAGGGTTTTTCTTTGGATAAATAAAGTCATGTCAATCTTTATCTCTTGATTCTGAGACTTTCAAAGTTTTATGATTTTCTAAGTCCTCTTCTTCAGTATTTGACTGCTGACTTGAGGCTCTCTGTTAATTTCTGTCAAGTGGGATGTGTTTTGGGGGAAACAGATGAAGGAGACATATTTTTGAATTCCATATTTGATGTGAAAAATTATTATAACTTCATTTTATGTGATAATGTTTGTGCTTTATTTTAATAAAAATATTTTAAATTACTTATCACCTCAAAAAGTTAAAAATAGAACTAACCTATGATCCAGGAATTGCACTACTGGGTATTTATGCAAAAAATACAAAAACAGTAATTCGAAGGCATATATGCACCCCTATATCTATTGCAGCCTACTTACAATAGCTAAACTATGGAAGCAACCCAAGTGTCTATCAAAAGATGAATGGATAAAGAAGATGTCGTATATACACACAATGGAGCATTATTCAGCCATAAAAAGAATGGGATCTTGCCATTTGCAATGACATGGATGGAGTTAGAGAGTACAATGCTAAGCGACAGAAGTCAGTCAGAGAAGGACAAACACCACATGATCTCACTCATATGTGGAATTTAAGAAACAAAACAAATGAGCAAAGGAAAAAAAGAGAGAGAGAGCGGCAAACCAAGAAACAGACTCTTAACTATAGAGAACAAACTGATGGTTACCAGAGGGGAGGCAGGTGGGAAGATGGGTAAAGAAAAAGAAAAAAATAATTACTTATCATGAGGCACACACTCCATGATGATTTTACCCTCTTCAGTCCTGTCTCTTTCTCTCTCTCTCTCTCTCTCTCTCTCTCTCTCTCTCACACACACACACACACACACACACACACGAATCCATACCCCAGGATAAATACACCTCCCTCTGGAAGTGTGGCATTAATCATCCTTAAAGGGGTATTCATGCAAGAAAACATGAGGACCCCTTGTAATACTTGATGGGGAAGCTTTGTGGCAGGCAGTAAGATGACCCCTGTTATATAATAGTGAGATTGAGAGTAGGCTTCCTAAAACATTCTAAATATATCCACTTTACCCTATTTCATCCTTCTTCACTTCTCAATAAATTTATCAGGTTACATTTGTTCAAATATAATTGAGTAACATGGGGTTCATATTCTTTACTTGACATTGGTCATTAGAAATAATGTTGAATACAGAAATATTACTCTTAGCATGAGAAAAATTCAATATAATTATAATTTTGGATATCATGTAGATATAGGAAACAAAAATATTTTTATTGTCCCAATTTTGGATGACACAGTAAATTCTTTTTTTTTTTTTTTAAGATTTTATTTATTTATTTGACAGACAGACACAGTGAGAGACGGAACACAAGCACGGGCTGTGGGAGAGGCAGATGCATGCTTCCTGCGGAGCAGGGAGCCCGATGTGGGGCTCGATCCCAGGACCCTGGGATCACAACCTGAGCTGAAGGCAGATGCTTAACGACTGAGCCACCCAGGCGCCCCGACACAGTAAATTCTTAAAGGAAATTACTGCAGTAATGTATAGATATTAGTGGATTAGACCAGATTATACATGATTGTTTCAATCAGAAGAGTCTTATAATTCAAAGGAAAGTCACAAGAGTCTCCATTCATGTGCCCCTTCTTTTTGTTGTCAAAAAGCCTAACAGAAGGGTAGGGTCCTTGTAGCTCAAGGATTTTAGAGTTAGCGCGGCTACTGGCATTATGGAAAAGTAGTGTAAGGAGTCACAAAATATATCCCAACATAACAGTTGCTCAAAAATACAAATTGTCTGTATGACAAAAAGTAGCTTAGAGAAGTCCTATCAAAAAGTATATTTTATTGATGTGTTTAACACCATGTTATGGCTTTATAAAATTCCATCTTTTAATCCACAAAACAATAATTCACATCAAATGGTTGCCAATTCCACCTCTTCTCAAAGATCCCACTGGGCCATAGCTGCTATGCTCCATCCTAAATCATCATCTCTTTTGTCAAATCCACAGCACCCAATCTGGGCAGAGTATTTTTTTCTTATTTTTATTTTTTTACTTTATTTTTTTAAAAGATTTTATTTATTTATTTGACAGAGAAAGACACAGTGAGAGAGGGAACACAAACAGGAGGAGTGGGAAGGGGAGAAGCAGCTTCCCGCCGAGCTGGGAGCCTGATGCGGGGCT
Organism: Mirounga angustirostris; assembly: GCF_029215605.1. Taxonomy (NCBI): domain Eukaryota; kingdom Metazoa; phylum Chordata; class Mammalia; order Carnivora; family Phocidae; genus Mirounga; species Mirounga angustirostris. Next base: position 127,249,738 of record NW_026991709.1, read on the forward strand.
CGATCGCAGGACTCTGGGATCATGACCTGAGCCTAAGGCAGACGCTTAACGACTGAGCCACCCAGGTGCCCCAGAGAGTATTTTTTTCTGAATCAGTTTGTTCAGGTGAATATTTACCATAAGGCAGTAGGCAGTGGTACTCAAAGTGTAAGTTGGGGACTCTGAGACCCTTCAGGGGATCCCTGAGATCCTTCCAGAAGATTTCTGAGATCTTTTCTGAGGGTCCGTGGAGTCAAACCTATTTTTATAACAATGCTAAAATATTGTTTTCTTTTTCGTTCTCTGTCTCTCATGAGTACTCATTGGAATTTTCCAAAGTCTACATAACATGTAATGACAGCATTGCTCTGATGGCAAGTCGAATGCGTGCTTGTGTATTCTTGTGTTTTAAAATGTCCTCAGTTTTAATTTTGAATATAGTAAATATCAGTAGATACAAACCACACAAACAAAAGCTCTTTTAAGCACCTTCAATTATTTTTAAGCGTATAAAGGGGTCCTGAGACCCTCAAATGTTTGAGAATTGTTGCTACTGGCGGGCTAATGATTCAAAAAATTTGTTGAGTATCTATTATGAACAGGCCCTGGGAAGACCAAGTTTGGGCAGGCACAATCCCACCCTCAGAGAGCATACCATCTTGTGGGGGAGGACAAACAATAGTAACGTGATGAAGCCAGTGAAACATGCACAGAATGTCATGGATGCTAAGAAGAGGAACATTGACTTAAACAATTATTATTATTATTATTATTTTTAAAGATTTTATTTATTTGACAGAGAGAGACACAGTGAGAGAGGGAACACAAGCAGGGGGAGTGGGAGAGGGAGAAGCAGACTTCCCGCAGAGCAGGGAGCCCGATGTGGGGCTCAATCCCAGGACCCTGGGATCATGACCCGAGCCGAAGGCAGACGCTTAACGACTGAGCTATCCAGGCACCCCTTGACTTAAGCTTAAATTATTAACCTAGTATTTAGGTCAGTAGAAAAGATATGAAGGAATCAGAGAACATGATGCATTCTGGGGAACTGCAAGTAGTTGGACTGGGATATCTTGAGGGTAAAAACATCTTTTCAAAACTTACCTTATGTCTTTAGCTACTTTTGTATATTTGGTGATTATTGCTGGACCATATTCCAAATGATCCATTGAATATGTTGTAAATGTTTAGCAACTGGATCTGAAAAAAAAAATCTGATTTGTAGCATTTGCCAATTTCCATGGTGTAAATATTCCCACCACGGCCCATTTCAAGCTACCAACATGCTATCACTGAATATGCAGCTGGGAAGAGCTAAGCACACCATTGTATAGTATTTCCACCATAGTTAGTACACTCACCATGAGTGTAAGTAACCTCAAGAGAATGGATAATAATACAGTGTAGTGAAATAATTTGGAAGTGATGAATTTTGAGTATTTCTTAACTTTTTTTTTTGAACATTTTACTTATTTATTTGACAGAGAGAGACAGAACACAGGCAGGGGGAGTGGGAGAGGGAGAAGCAGGCTTCCTGCCAAACAGGGAGCCCCATGTGGGGCTTGATCCCAGGACCCTGGGATCATGATCTGAGCCGAAGGCAGACGCTTAACGACTGAGCCACCCAGGCGCCTTTAACTTTGTTTTTATTTATTCATTTTATTTTTTTAAAGATTTTATTTATTCATTTGACAGAGAGAGACAGCGAGAGAGGGAACACAAGCAGGGGGAGTGGGAGAGGGAGAAGCAGGCTTCCTGCCGAGCAGGGAGCCCGATGCGGGGCTTGATCCCAGGACCCTGGGATCATGACCTGAGCTGAAGGCAGATGCCAACGACTGAGCCACCCAGGTGCCCCTTTAACTTTGTTTTTAATATAACTTACTTAATTTTAAGTTTATATAGTTTAATTTTTAATGATGGCTGAGCTTAGCAACCAGCTTACAAAATTCCCGAAAAGTCAACATTTGGTTCTCACAAGCCAGTAGAAGCTGGCTCCAGCACACCACTGGATCCACCATTGTATTAGTACTACATTGTTAAGTATGGCATCACTACAATTTCCTCATTTTGGAGGAGGAGGAATATGGGACATCCTGACTGAGAGACAGGTGGGAGATTGTAAAACTCCAGTTATGGGTGTAGTTATGGGAAAGCGTGGGTTGGCCAGGGAAATTGTGCAAGAGCTCAAACAGAAGGGTAAAGAATGGTAATTATAAAGTCAAGGTCAGAGAGTGAACACTAGATGTTGGAAATAGAAGTGCCCCTTAGAGAAAAAAGAGAGGAAGAAAGGGCAATAACATTTATGGAGTGCCTACTGTATGCTGTGAACTCTGCCAGTCACAAGGCACCTCTTATTTCATTGAATCCCCACAACACACTTGAAAGGCAGATAGCTAAAGGGTATAGTGTAAGAATGTGAACTCAGGTCTGTCTAACTTCAAAATCCCTACTCTTTTCATTTCATCAGGAAGGACAGAAAATTTACAGGGTAGTGGACTAGGGATAACTGGAAGCAAAAAGTAAGCGGACAGATCCTGAGGCCAGGGCAGCGTCAGTGTGAAAGCAAGACCACAGGTGCTGGACCTGGAAAGGTTAGGGTCTGACCAGGCAGCTTCCTAAGGGGAATGTCTGTGGTGTCCAAAAGACAGAACACACTCTTGTGATGAAAGAAAATTATTCTCTTCCTTTCCAAGAAATGCCAAGAGCTCTGTGCCCATAGCGCCAGCAGCATGAGAATCAGTGTGATAGTTAAAGGAATGTGTTATAGGCAAAATGCAGGAATCCAGAATTAAAAACATCTGAATCATGGTTATCCATACACAGCCCCAACAAGGGAAGAAGAGGGAAAGATCCCAGGGAGATGGTGGTGCTGAGCTCTGCTTTATTTCCACCCCTGCTTCTACTGATGGTCTTTTGCTCCTTCTCTCTCTATCCTTCCTTCAACAGAGGCTCTCAGCTGCCTGCCAAACATAAGCAGCTTGTTGCCCTGCAACTATTAAGGTGTGGATCCTCCAGGAGCCTCCCCTCCTTCCATTCTGCCTACATCTCATGCTTTCTTCCATATATTGGCCCTCAGATAGCATAAGGGCTGTTCGCCTTGCCTTGCATTTGGTTAATGTGTTGGTTACGTCCTCCAGGAAGCAGAGGCCAAGACAGAGTTAGAAGCACAAGCTCTTTATTGGGGATAATGCCTATTAGAGGGGAGACGAAGAAGAGTAGGCAGGGAAGGACTTCAGACTGTGATGCAGGTCCAATACTTGGGACAAGGAGTGATGGATGGAAGGATTAGGTAGAAAGAGCATCAAACTGTGGCTCAGACTACAAAATGGGGACTCCTGGGCAATAGAGGAATCCTGAATTGGGCCAAAGTTCAGTATCCCACCATGCTCAGTCATTGTCTGGGGGCTGCCTGAGAAGAATGTGGCCTCAACTCAAATGTTACAGTGGATCCCAAAAGTAGTGCAAAAGGAGGCTGCTAGCGAACGGTGCTCCTTGGAATTTCTGGCAAGTTTATTCTTGAAGGCAGATATGAGTGTCACACTGCCACGTGTGCTCAGAAATTTTGTTACTGCTACTTTTTCAGATAATGAAGGGCCATTCTCATTGGCTTGGTGTTGATGAGAGGGAGAGTGGCGCCTCAGTCAAGGTACCTGACTCCTGACGGGGACCCCACCCCGTCTGAATGGCTGATGTTGGAGCTTCCTTTGGGAGGGCGCTCAGAGCCCTCTCTGAAGCTTGCAACCTACCTTGGTACTCAAGATTCTTTTGGTGGCAGGTGACCGATTTGTTCATCTCAAGCAAGGAAGAGAATTTTTGCCTCATGTAACTGAACAAAGTGAAGGGTAAAGGTCAATGGGGGCTTAGAACAAAAATGTCACTGGGGGAGGGGTGCCTGGGTGGCTCAGTTGCTTGAGTGTCCAACTCTTGGTTTCGGCTCAGGTCACGATCTCCTCATCGTGAGATCAAGCCTCGAGTCGGGCTCCACACTCAGCATGGAGTCTGCTTGAGATGCTCTCTCCTTCTGCCTCTCCCCCCGAGCATGTGCTCTCCCTCTTTCTCGCTCTCATAAATAAATAAAATATTTTAAAAAATATCACTGGGGTTCATCTAATTCATTCTTCTCCTCTCTTCATGTGGCTTCAATTTCTCAAACCAAACATCCACCCAATTGAAACTAGAACCATAGCTTCATCCAAGAAGAAAGGATTCTTCTCCAACTCCAGTTCAAACCTCCTGGGGAAAACTCTAGTTGGCTTGGTTTTGGTTACATACCCATCATTCCACATTCAATCAAACAAATGTTTATTGAGTATCTACATGTGTCAGGCACTGTTCTAGGTTCTTGGAATGCTGGAGTGAACAAAACAAAAACAGTGAACAGGTGAGTTCCTGCTTTAATGAAACTTTTATTTTAGCAGGAGAGACAGATAAGCAAATAAATAAAGGAATGGATAGGATGCTTTCAGATAGTAATAATTACTGTAAGTACAATAAAATGAGGTGATATGACACTGAGCAATCCTGTGGGTGGAGGGGGGTGACTTAAGATGGGTGGCCCGGGAGGGTTTCCCTCAGGTGACATCTGAGGTGAGGCCTAAATGAGTGAAGGTGTGAGCTACAACAGCCTCTGGAGCAGAGTGGACTGGGCAAAGTGAATGGCAGGTGGAGACTGATGTGCCCTGAGACAGGAATGGGGTTGTTGTATCAGAGAGAAGAAAAGACCAGTGTGGCTGGAGATTAGTGAACATGGGGAAGGGCTGGAGGGGAGAAGGTTGGAGAGGTGAGAGGTCTTGTTTGCTGTGGTGAAGAGTTTGGATTAATTCTCAATGCAATGGGAAGGCAAATGAAGAATTTAGTCAAGAGAGTGGTATGTGTTACAAATCACTGTGGCTGCTTGTCTAGAATGGATTATAGAGGAGCAAAAGGAGGAGCAAAGAGAAGAGCCCAGAGGCTATGACACTGGCCCAGGAGATAGATGACTTAGATCAGAGTAGACATAAGGGAGGTGGAAAGAAGTGGATGGATGGAAAAATACATATTTGGCAGGAAGGGCTGACCAGTCTTGGATATGAGATGTGAGGGGTGGGGGAATCAAGGAGCACTCCTAGGCCTTGGGTTTGAGAAATTGGTTGAATGGTTCTCTTGTTCCTAAGGTCACATATCAGCATGCTTTGGGCCATGAGTTGCTGAATTTTCATATAACAAGTACTGCAGAGGTAGAATATTCCAGGGTTGGTTAATTTAGGGTCTCAAGGCTGTCTTCAAGAGCCTGGGACTATTTCACTTTTTTTTTTTCTCTTTTAGTTGAGCTCTATTCATGGTCTCAAAGTGGCTACCACACTGTAGGTATAGTGGCTGTACTATAATATAGCCATGATCCCATAGCACGTAGGTGGAAACAGCCAGGCGTAGAAAAGGATGGGTATTTCATTCATTATGGCTCACTTAATCAGTGACGAAAACTCCATATTTTATTGACTAAAATCACATCAACAACACCACACCTAAGCCAGTCACTGGTAGGGGGTAGGATCGCTATGATTGACATAGACCAACCATGAGTCGTTCCCTGGAGCTGGGAAGGGGCCTAGTCCCATGAAGCACCTGACTGTCTGGTACCTGAACAAGATTTGCATTCCTTTAGCAAGAAAAAAATGTGGGCAGATGCTGTGGGTAAGCAAGAAGAGTATCAGATACAGATTCGTGGACAGGGGTAGAGCAGGAAGTTAAGCTTGAGAGAGAAACGTTTTCTGGTTTTTTTTTTTCTTATTTTATTTTATTGAGAGAGAGACAGGGAGAGAGAGAGAGCATGAGCTGTGGGGAGGAGCAGAGAGAGAGAGAGAGATAGAGAAACCCAAGTGTGGAGCCCGATGTAGCGCTCCATCTCACAATCCTGAGATCGTGACCTGAGCCGAAATCAAGAGTTGGGCACTTAACTGACTGAGCCACCCAGCGCCCCGAGAGAGAAACAGTTTTATCTTACTTATTTAATATAAACTTAGCGAGCTCTTATGGCCCTGGTTCTCACATTGAACCTCACATTGAAATCACTTGGGAATTAAAAAATACCTGTGTCTGGGTGTCACCTCCAGAAATTCTAACTTAATTGTTATGGGATGTAGTAGTCTGGGCATCCAGAATTTTAAAAGCTGCCCCAAGAGATTCTAATGTGCTGGAAAATTTGAGAGCCACTGATTTACTATACTGAGGGCTCTGTTTAAAAATGTTTTGGGGTGGTTAATTTGTTTAATCCCCTTAACAGTCCAATGAGATAGGTACCATTATTAAACACCATTTTATAGATGAGGGAATTAAAGCTAGAGAGATCAAGGTACTTGCTTAAGGTCACACAATTAATAAGTGAGAAGTCAAGATTCAAACCCTGGATGTCTGGCTGCAGGCACACTCCCAGCTACGATATCATGTGGAGTTATAAGCAACAATCCTTTTTAGAAGTGTTTGAAACGTCTATTAAAAATCCAAGTAGAGATGTTGAATGCTTGTTGAATATGTGAGTCTGGAGTTTGGCAGTGAGACTGGGGCTCTTGACATAAATCCGGTTACCCTGGATGTAGAGATGGAGTATAAAGCCACAGGCGTATATGAAATCACCTACAGAGAATGTGTCAAAAGAGAAAAGGAAAAGTGAATCTATATATAGAGCAAGTTGATTTGTAGCTGCTTAGGCTGGATGTAGGAACCAGAATTAGCTATAACTAAGCAAGAGAGATCTTATTGTGGCAAGAGAAATGTTCTAAAACCGGATAGTGGTGATGATTGTACAACTCTGTAAATTTACTAAAAATCATTGAATGGTATGCTTAAAATGGATGAATTTTATGGTATAATTATACCTCAATGATGTAAGAAAAGAAGAACAGAGCCCTGAGGCACAGCAATATTTGGAGTGCAAACGGAGGAGGGCCTGGACAGGTGTGATGAGGACTTGGAAGGGAAGAGGGAGGTGTAATCACAGACGCTGGGGAGAGAGAGAATTTCACAGAGGTAGTGGTTGACGGTTTCGAAAGCCCCGAGTGTTTGCAAAAGAAAGATGAGGACAGAAGCAGTGACCACTGGATTTGGCAAGATGAGGGCATGTTGACTTTGATAAGGAGCAGCGCCCGTGGGGTTGGGGAGATGGTAGTAGAGTCAGAACCCACTGAGAAGTGAGGTTGTAGAAGCAGCAACAACCAACGACTCTGGAAAATATTAGCTGTGAAAAGGAGAGGAAAATGGGAGACAGATGGAAAAGTTGAGGAAGAAGAAGGGGGCTTTCCTCCTTCTGAGTTTGTGAGCCTTTGAAGTGTTGAGTTTGTATGATGATGTAGTAGAGTATAGAGAAAAGTCCTTGAATAGGAGGAGGGAATGGGATCCAGAACACAGTGGAAGGGTTGCACAGGAAATGGACAATTCACACATCTTTTTTTTTTTATTATGTTATGTTAATCACCATACATTACATCATTAGTTTTTGATGTAGTGTTCCATGATTCATTGTTTGCATATAACACCCAGTGCTCCATGCAGAACATGCCCTCTTTAATACCCGTCACCAGGCTAACCCATCCTCCCATCCCCTCCCCTCTAGAACCCTCAGTTTGTTTTTCAGAGTCCATCGTCTCTCATGGTTCGTCTCCCCCTCCGATTTCCCCCCCTTCACTCTTCCCCTCCTGCTATCTTCTTCCTCATTTTTTTTTAACATATAATGTATTATTTGCTTCAGAGGTACAGATCTGTGATTCAACAGTCTTGCACACTTCACAGCGCTCACCATAGCACATACCCTCCCCAATGTCTATCACCCAGACACCCCATCTCCTCCACCCCACCCCCCACTCCAGCAACCCTCAGTTTGTTTCCTGAGTTTAAGAATTCCTCATATCAGTGAGGTCATATTATACATGTCTTTCTCTGATTGACTTATTTCCCTCAGCATAATACCCTCCAGTTCCATCCATGTCATTGCAAATGGCAAGATTTCATTCTTTTTGATGGCTGCATAATATTCCATTGTATATATATACCACACCTTCTTTATCCATTCATCTGTCTATAGACATCTTGGCTCTTTCCACAGTTTGGCTATTGTGGACATTGCTGCTATAAACATCGGGGTGCACGTACCCCTGCGGATCCCTATTAGTATCTTTGGGGTAAATACCCAGTAGTGCAATTGCTGGATTGTATGGTAGCTCTATTTTCAACTTTTTGAAGAAGCTCCATACTGTTTTCCAGAGTTGCTGCACCAGCTTGCATTCCCACCAACAGTGTAGGAGGGTTCCCCTTTCTCTGCATCCCCGCCAACATCTGTCATTTCCTGACTTGTTAATTTTAGCCATTCTGACGGGTGTGAGGTGATAACTCATTGAGGTTTTGATTTGGATTTCCCTGATGCTGAATGATGTTGAGCACTTTTTCATGTGTCTGTTGGCTGTTTGGATGTCTTCTTTGGAAAAATGTCTGTTCATGTCTTCCGCCCATTTCTTGCTTGGATCATTCGTTCTTTGGGTGTTGAGTTTAAGAAGTTCTTTATAGATTTTGGATACTAGCCCTTTATCTGATATGTCATTTGCAAATATCTTCTCCCATTTTGTCGGTTGTCTTTTGGTTTTGTTGACTGTTTCTTTTGCTGTGCAAAAGCTTTTTATTTATTTATTTATTTTTAAAGATTTTATTTATTTATTTGACAGAGAGAGACACAGCGAGAGAGGGAACACAAGCAGGGGGAGGGGGAGAGGGAGAAGCAGGCTTCCCGCAGAGCAGGGAGCCTGATGTGGGGCTCGATCCCGGGACTCCAGGATCACGACCTGAGCCGAAGGCAGTCGCTTAACCGACTGAGCCACCCAGGCGCCCCAAAAGCTTTTTATCTTGATGAAGTCCCAATAGTTCATTTTTGTCCTTGCCTCCCTTGCCTTTGGCAATGTTTCCAGGAAGAAGTTGCTGCGGCTGAGGTCAAAGAGGTTGCTGCCTGTGTTCTCCTTTAGGATATTGATGGAATTCTGTCTCACATTTAGGTCTTTCAACCATTTTGAGTCTATTTTTGTGTGTGGTGTAAGGAAATGGCCCAGTTTCATTCTTCTGCCTGTGGCTGTCCAATTTTCCCAACACCATTTGTTGAAGAGACTTTTTTCCATGGGACATTCTTTCCTGCTTTGTTGAAGATTAGTTGACCATAGAGTTGAGGGTCCATTTCTGGGCTCTCTATTCTGTTCCATTGATCTATGTGTCTGTTTTTGTGCCAGTACCATACTGTCTTGATGATGACAGTAATAGAGCTTGAAGTCCAGAATTGTGATGCCGCCAGCTTTGCTTTTCTTTTTCAACATTCCTCTGGCTATTCGAGATCTTTTCTGGTTCCATAGAAATTTTAGGATGATTTGTTCCATTTCTTTGAAAAAAGTGGATGGTATTTTGATGCGGATTGCATTGAATGTGTAGACTGCTCTAGGTAGCATTGACATCTTCACAATATTTGTTCTTCCAATCCATGAGCATGGAACGTTTTTCCATTTCTTTGTGTCTTCCTCAATTTCTTTCATGAGTATTTTATAGTTTTCTGAGTACAGATCCTTTGTCTCTTTGGTTAGATTTATTCCTAGGTATCTTATGGTTTTGGGTGCAATTGTAAATGGGATCGACTCCTTAATTTCTCTTTCTTCTGTCTTGTTGTTGGTGTATAGGAATGCCACTGATTTCTGTGCATTGATTTTATATCCTGCCACTTTACTGAATTCCTGTGTGAGTTCTAGCAGTTTTGGGGTGGAGTCTTTTGGGTTTTCCACATAAAGTATCATATCATCTGCAAAGAGTGAGAGTCTGACTTCTTCTTTGCCGATTTGGATGCCTTTTATTTCTTTTTGTTGTCTGCTTGCTGTGGCTAAGACTTCTAATACCATGTTGAATAGCAGTGGTGATAGTGGACATCCCTGCTGCGTTCCTGACCTTAGGGGGAAAGCTCTCAGTTTTTCCCCATTGAGAATGATATTCACTGTGGGTTTTTCATAGATGGTTTTTATGATATTGAGGTATGGACCCTCTATGCCTATACTCTGAAGAGTTTTGATCAAGAAAGGATGCTGTACTTTGTCAAATGCTTTTTCTGCATCTATTGAGAGGATCATATGTTTCTTATTCTTTCTTTTATTAATGTATTGTATCACATTGATTGATTTGCAGATGTTGAACCAACCTTGCAGCCCAGGGAAAAATCCCACTTGGTCATGGTGAATAATCCTTTTAATGTACTTGGATCTTATTGGCTAGTATTTTGGTGAGAATTTTTGCATCCATGTTCATCAAGGATATTGGTCTGTAATTATTCTCCTTTTTGATGGGGTCTTTGTCTGGTTTGGGGGTCAAGGTAATGCTGGCCTCATAAAATGAGTTTGGAAGTTTTCCTTCCATTTCTATTTTTTGGAACAGTTTCAGAAGAATAGGTATTAATTCTTCTTTAAATGTTTGGTAGAATTCCCCTGGGAAGCCATCTGGCCCTGGGCTTTTGTTTGTTGGGAGATTTTTGATGACTGCTTCAATTTCCTTAGTGGTTATAGGTCTGTTCAGGTTTTCTATTTCTTCCTGGTTCAGTTTTGGTAGTTAATACATCTCTAGGAATGCATCCATTTCTTCCAGGTTATCTAATTTGCTGGCATAGAGTTGCTCATATGTTCTTATAATTGTTTGTATTTCTTTGCTGTTGGTTGTGATCTCTCCTCTTTCATTCATGATTTTGTTGATTTGGGTCATTTCTCTTTTCTTTTTGATAAATCTGGCCAGGGGGTTATCAATCTTGTTAATTCTTTCAAAGAACCAGCTCTTTGTTTCATTGATCTGTTCTACTGTTCTTTTAGTTTCTATTTCATTGATTTCTGCTCTGATCTTTATGATTTCTCTTCTGCTGGCTTTAGGCTTTATTTGCTGTTCTCTCTCCAGCTCCTTTACGGGTAGGGTTAGGTTGTGTATTTGAGACCTTTCTTGTTTCTTGAGAAAGGCTTGTATTGTTATATACTTTCCTCTTAGGACTGCCTTTGCTGCATCCCAAAGATTTTGAACAGTTGTGTTTTCATTTTCATTTGTTTCCATGAATTTTTAAAATTCTTCTTTAATTTCATGGTTGACCCATTCATTCTTTAGTAGGATGCTCTTTAGCCTCCATGAGTTCTTTCCAACTTTCTTCTTGTGATTGAGTTCTAGTTTCAAAGCATTGTGGTCTGAATATAGGCAGGGAATGATCCCAATCTTTTGGTACTGGTTGAGACCTGATTTGTGACCTAGGATGTGATCTATTCTGGAGAATGTTCCCTGGGCACTAGAGAAGAATGTGTATTCTGTTGCTTTGGGATGGAATGTTCTGCATATATCTGTGAAGTCCATTTGGTCCAATGTGTCATTTAACATCTTTATTTCCTTGTTGATCTTTTGCTTAGATGATTTGTCCATTTCAGTGAGGGGGGTGTTAAAGTCCCCCACTATTATTGTATTGTTGTTGATGTGTTTCTTTGCTTTTGTTATTTTTTTAATGTTTTATTTATTTATTCATGAGAGTCACAGAGAGAGAAAGAGAGAGAGAGGCAGAGGGAGAAGCAGGCTCCCCGCTGAGCAGGGAGCCCAATGTGGGGCTCGATCCCAGGACTCTAGGATCATGACCTGAGCCGAAGGCAGACGCTTAACCATCAGAGCCACCCAGGCACCCCTGCTTTTGTTATTAATTGGTTTATATAGTTGGTTGCTCCCATGTTAGCGGCACAGATATTTACAATTGTTAGATCTTCTTGTTGGATAGACCCTTTAAGTAGGATATAGTGTTCTTCCTCATGTCTTATTACAGTCTTTGGTTTAAAATCTAATTTGTCTGATATAAGGATTGCCACCCCAGCTTTCTTTTGGTGTCCATTAGCATGGTAAATGGTTTTCCACCCCATCACTTTCAATCTGGAGGTGTCTTTGGGTCTAAAATGAGTCTCTTGCAGACAGCATATTGATGGGTCTTGCTTTTTTATCCAACCTGATAGCCTGTGTCTTTTGATTGGGGCATTTAGCCCATTTACATTCATGGTAACTATTGAAAGATATGAATTTAGTGCCATTGTATTGCCTGTAAGGTGATTGTTACTGTATATTGTCTGTGTTCCTTTCTGACCTTTGTTACTTTTAGGCTCTCTCTTTGCTTAGAGGACCCCTTTCAATATTTCTTGTAGGGCTGGTTTCGTGTTTGCAAATTACTTTAGTTTTTGTTTGTTCTGGAACTTTTATCTCTCCTTCTATTTTCAGTGACAGCCTAGCTGGATATAGTATTCTTGGCTGCATATGTTTCTCATTTAGTGCTCTGAATATATCAAACCAGTCCTTTCTGGCCTGCCAGGTCTCTGTGGATATGTCTGTTGCCAGTCTAAAGTTTCTACCATTGTAGGTTACAGATTTCTTCTCCCGAGCTGCTTTCAGGATTTTCTCTTTGTCTCTGAGATTCATAAGTTTTACTATTAGATGTTGGGGTGTTGACCTATTTTTATTGATTTTGAGAGGGGTTCTCTGTGCCTCCTGGATTTTGATGCCTGTTTCCTTCCCCAAATTAGGGAAGTTCTCTGCTATAATTTGCTCCAATATACCTTCTGCCCCTCTCTCTCTTTCTTCTTCTTCTGGGATCCCAATTATTCTAATGTTGTTTTGTCTTATGGTATTGCTTATCTCTCGAATTCTGCCCTCATGATCCAGTAATTGTTTATCTCTCTTTTTCTCGGCTTCTTTATTTTCCATCATTTGGTCTTCTATATCGCTGATTCTCTCTTCTGCCTCATTTATCCTAGCAGTTAGTGCCCCCATTTTTGATTGCACCTCATTAACTGACTTTTTGATTTTGACTTGGTTAGATTTTAGTTCTTTTATTTCTCCATAAAGGGTTTCTCTAATAACTTCCATGCTTTTTTCAAGCCCAGCTAGCATCTTTAAAATCATGATTCTGAACTCTAGGTCTGACATCGTACTAATGTCCATATTGAGTAGGTCCCTGGCAGTCGGTACTACCTCTTGTTCTTTTGTTGAGATGATTTTTTCCGTCTTGCCATTTTGTCCAGAGAAGAATAGATGAGTGAGAGAACAAAATGCTAACAGGGTAACAAAGTCCCCAGAAAATATACTCTAAACAAATCAGAAAAGACCTGAAACCAGGGGAAAAGGAAAGAAAGAAAAAAGAAAAAGATGAAGATAAAAACAAACAAAACCAGAACAAAACAAACAACAAAAAAACACCAAAATACGATCAGGCAGGGACACAGCTGGGTTCACAAGAATCATTTTGATAATAAAGGTCCTTTGGGCTTCCCCAGGAGGGCCCCCACTGGCCATCTTTATAAAATATTTTATAAAACGAATTGATAAGATAAGAAGTTGTTTGAAAAAAGAAAGAAGAGGATTAAAAAAAAAGAAAAAAACGGAGAGAATGTGATCAGGCAGGAGACTAGAACAAAGCCATATACTAGAGATTTAGGGTATATTTTGGTCTGTTAGAAGAAACTGTATCTCAAAATTTTAAAGAGAGAACAACTTACATATATATGCCCAAAATAAGGGTAACTACTATGAAGGGATAGAATATGACTCCAAAAACGAAGAATAAAAATGTTTTTTAAAAAAGGGATTGATAAGATGTTGGTTGAAAAAGGGAAAAAGAAAAAAAAAAAGGGAAAAAGAAAAATTAAAAAAAAAAAGACATTTAAAAAAAATTAACTTTGAAAGACTAAAGAATCATGGTAAAAAAGCCATGGATTCTATGTGCAGTATTCCCCTAGCGCTGGAGTTCTGCTGTTCTCATTGATCGGTAAATTTGGTCTTGGCTGGCTGTTCTCACTGATCTTCTGGGGGAGGGGCCTGTTGCTGTGGTTCCCAAATGTCTTTGCTGGAGGCGGAATTGCCCCGCCCTTGCTGGTCCGGGCTAAGCTCGGGTTTGCTCTTGGGAGCTTTTGTTCCCTGCAAGCTTTCCGTACAGCTTTGGAGGCCGAGAGAGAAAATGGTGGCCTCCCAATCTCCGCCCAGAGGAGCCGAGAACTTGGGGCCCCACTCCTCAGTGCACCCCCAGAGAAAAGCCGTCAATCACTCCCGTCTTCCCGGTCTCCGGCCGCACTCTGTGCTCACCCGGCCTGTGACCGCGTGTTTCTATCTCTGGCACCAGACCCGGTGTGGAGTCTCCAAACCCAGCAGATCCCTGCAGTGCGCTCCCGAGCCGCTCCTCCCAGGGGAGGAAGCGGAGTCTCCCCAGATCTGCCACTTGTTGGGCCCCTGCTGGGGGAGCAGTGGCCCGACTGTGCCACAGATCATGGTTTATGGCAACCCCAAGCTGAGAGCCCGCACCTTGGCTCCGTCTCTGCAGCCGGCTTCCCCGCTCCAATACCCGGGACCTCTGCCGCACTCAGGCACCCCCGGTCTTTCTGTGACCCCGAGGGTCCTGAGACCACACTGTCCTGTGAGGGTTCCAACCCCCGCTTATCCACTGGAGCGACGTCCCTCAGCAAAGCAGACTTCTAAAAGTTCCGATTTTGTGCTCCGTGCCTCTATCACTTGCCAGAAGCGGCCAACAGAGGCCCCCTCCCCTGCGTCTATCCTCCCAGATATCCCCTCGGATTTACTTCTCCGCACGTCCTACCTTCCAGAAAGTGGTTGCTTTTCTGTTCAGAGAGTTGTTGCTCTTCTTTTCTTCGATCTCCTGTTGAGTTCGTAGGTGTTCAGAATGGTTTGATCCCTATCCAGCTGAATTCCTGGGACCAAACGAAAGCCAGGTCTCCTACTCCTCCGCCATCTTGCTCCACCCCCCCAATTCACACTTCTTAATAGGAGGAGGCTCGATTGTATTCTGAGAGCTTTTAAAGATTTTGTTTATTTATGAGAGAGAGCGAACACCGGGGTGGGGGGCAGAGGGAGAGAGAATCTCAAGCAGACTCCACGTTGAGCTTGGAGCCTGACTCGGGGCTCAATCCGTGACCCTGAGATCATGACCTGAGCTGAAATTAAGAGTCAAACACAGCCAACTGAGCCACCCAGGTGCTCCTTCTGTGGGCTTTTATATTCTCAGCAAAAAGTAAGAAACATCACTTGGGAAAATGGAAGCAAGGAGAGTGGAAAATGTTTTAGAGACCTCAGGAGCAATGGGTTGGGAATCGCATGTCCTGGATAGTGGGGAAATGAACATGCAATGAAAATACAGGCTTGGGGTGCCTGGGTGGCTCAGTTGTTAAGCGTCTGCCTTCGGCTCAGGTCATGATCCCAGGGTTCTGGGATTGAGCCCCACGTCAGGCTCCCTGCTCTGCGGGAAGCCTGCTTTTCCTTCTGCCACTCCCCCTGCTTGTGTTCCCTCTCTCGCTGTGTCTCTCTCTGTCAAATAAATAAATAAAATCTAAAAAAAAAAA
This sequence comes from Mirounga angustirostris, assembly GCF_029215605.1. Taxonomy (NCBI): domain Eukaryota; kingdom Metazoa; phylum Chordata; class Mammalia; order Carnivora; family Phocidae; genus Mirounga; species Mirounga angustirostris. The sequence continues at coordinate 127,265,109 of NW_026991709.1, forward strand.
GAAAGAAGAAAGAAAATACAGGCTTATTAACAGGCAGTGCTGGGGCCCATGTGAGGTCTTGGCTATAGTATCTCAACATTCCTTTACTCCCATTGTTTTATTTGTTTATCTTTTATCCAGCACAACATCATTAAGAATGCCTTTCCAGTTTTTTTTTTTTTACCTCTTACCTCTTATTTCTCTTTTCTAATTGTAATAGTATTTAAAATGTAATTTTATTATTATTTTTAAAAAGATTTATTTATTTGAGAGAGAAAGAGAGCACATGAGCATGGGGGAGGGGCAGAGAATCTCAAGCAGCCTCCCCACTGAGCGTGGAGTTGGACACCAGGGCTCAATCTCACAACCCTGAAATCATGACCTGAGCCAAAACCAAGAGTTGGGCGCTTAACCGAGTCATCTAGGCACCCCATAAAATGTAATTTTAAATCCTAATTGTGCTATGGGCATTTTTAGCCCATTTCTGACTTTAAAGGGAATACTAATGTTTCACCATTAGACAAGAAGCTGGACTTTTTAATTAATACACACACACACACATACACACATAGATATGAACAGACATTCCCCCCACCCAAATTTGTAGAATTAAAAATATTCCTCTATTCCTGCTTTATTAGAAGTCTCCAAAAATTGAGAAGCAAATATTGAATATGTAGTGGATACTTTACAAATTCCTTTTTAACATCCATGAAAAGAATTATCTATTTTTGCTCCTTTGATCTCTTAATATGTTGAGTTTTAATTTTAAATGCCTGCAGTCAATCCCTTTTGGTCATGGTGCATTTTTCTTTTAATGCACAACTGAGTTCCATTTCTGTGATTTTATTTTGGATTTTTAAATAATATTCATAAAATACTGGTCTGTAGCTGTTTGCTTTAGTGTTTTCAGGTTTTGGTGTCAAAGTTATACTGGCTTTGTAAATACTGTTTGGATATCCTCCTTTTCTCTTATGCTTTGGAACTATTTTAATAGCATTGGAAATCTTTGCTCCTTGTAAGTTTGACAGAAGGTGATTGAAGTTCCCTGTGAAATTGTCTGGATTTAGTGGATTTTAAAGGGTGGTTATTTGACAATTTTCTGTTTGTGATATTTGGTTTCCTTTTTTCCCCCATCTCTTTTGCTGTCTCTGTTAATTATTTATATTAGTATATCACTGGTATTTACATAAATTTGATAATTTATATTAAAATAATCCATTTCATCCAGTTTTCTCACCATATTTTTATTTATTTATTTATTTATTTATTTATTTATTTTTAAAGATTTTATTTATTTGAGAGAGAGAGAATGAGAGAGAGAGAGCACATGAGAGGGGGGAGGGTCAGAGGGAGAAGCAGACTCCCTGCCAAGCAGGGAGCCCGATGCGGGACTTGATCCCGGGACTCCAGGATCATGACCTGAGCCGAAGGCAGTTGCTTAACCAACTGAGCCACCCAGGCGCCCCTCACCATATTTTTAAATTCCGTTTATATTTATGTGTAGGTGTACATTTTTTCTCACTGCTTCATTTGTACACTTCCTGTTTAAAAACTATATTAACCAGTGAGCTATTTCACTGTTATTGTTTCTAGATTCAGTTCTTGGGTTATTTATGGCTCTGCCTCTCTTTTTTCTTTTCCTTTTAATTCATTGCTTTCTGCTTTTGTCTTTCTTTCATGTTGTTTCATTTGACCGAAGTGGGAGTTCCAAAATTTTTTTGATGACAGAGCAATTTGGTCATTTTTTTTTAAATTTTAAAAGATCTTATTTATTTATTTGACAGAGAGAGACACAGCGAGAGAGAGAACAGAAGCAGGGGGAGTGGGAGAGGGAGAAGCAGTCTTCCCCAGAGCAGGGAGCCCAATGTGGGGCTCGATCCTAGGACCCTGGGATCATGACCTAAGCTGAAAGCAGAGGCTTAATGACTGAGCCAGCCAGGCACCCCGCACTTTGTTCATTTTTATTACTTTTCAAAAGTAAGCTAAAATCTCTAACTGTAACTGTGTTTCTGCTCACTTCTCATTGCATTTTTTGAAAGTGTTGCCTTATGGATTTATATGCTATGGTATTTGCTGTATAACAATTTATGATAATTAGATCTTCTTTGTGGACTGTACCGCTATTTTGATATAGAGGCCATTTTTAAGTATTTTTTTTCTCTACCCTAGTGGCAAACTTACCCCAATTATTACATGGCTGGACCTTTCCTTCATATTACAATATGTATTCTAAACTTCCCCCCATTTTGAGCCTGTCCATCAGTAAAACAACTCATATATCATAATAAACCAGCCACTTGAATTCATAATTTCTATATCCTGAACCATAGCTTCAGTTATACTGTTAGGATGCCAGATATCTCTAGATCCTTTCTTAGCATAAAGAAAAATGTAGAATGTAGGGAATGTATTCCCTATAAAACTAACCAACCAATCAAACATACAGAAATTGTTACTTGGGCAACAGAATGATCCGGGGACCAGAAGGCTGCTAGGCTCTAAAACTGTTCTGAAAGAATCCCCCTGGGGATGCTGGGGATGACCTGAGCCAAAGGCAGACACTTAACGACTGAGCCTCTCAGGTGCCCCTGAAGTCTATTTCTAATGCAGAGGAAGGAAACACAATGTCATCCAGACAGTCTGCACTGATCTATTATCTCCTCAGGAATGAAACACTATGCAGGTAACATATATTAATTATTTTTAGGAACTTGTGGTTATATTGACTATTTTAACATACCAAATTAGGTTTTTGCAGACATTTTCCTTTTTTTTTTTCCCAGAGCTCAGTTTACCAGGCTGATAAGAGTTAGTGTCTTTTCTTCTCTCCCTCTTCTCATTCTTGCCCCTTATATTAGTTTTCTAGGGCGACTGTGAAAAAGTACCACAGACTATGTGGCTTAAACCACAGAAATTTATTGTCTCATAGTTCTGGAGGCTGTAAGTCCAAGATTAAGGTTACTTAATTAAGATTGGTTCTTCCTGGGGCTGTGAGGGAGAATCTCTTCCATGCCTCTTTCCTCGTTTCTGGTTGTTTCCTGGTAATTTTGGGTGTCTCTTGGCTTGTAGATGCATCACTCCAATCTTTGCCTTAATCTTCCCAAGGCATTCTCCCTATGTGTGTTTTTGTCCATATGTCTACATTTCCCCTTTTTATAAGTCATATTCATTAGGGGCACCCTAATGACCTCATTTTTTAAAATTTTATTTTATTATGTTATGCTAATCACATACATTACATTCATCATTAGTTTTTGATGTAGTGTTCCATGATTCATTGTTTGCATATAACACCCAGTGCTCCATGCAATATGTGCCCTCCTTAATACCCATCACCATGCTTAACCTGATCATCTACAAAGATCCTATTTGCAAATAAGGTACTGGGGGTTAGGTACTGGGGGTTAGGACTCCAGCATGTTTTGGGGAGACATAATGCAACCCATAATCCCCCTCCTCCTTCTCTTTCTGGCAGCCCAACTATGGCTTCTAACTGTTCTTACTACTAGCACTGCTTTATACCTCTTTCCTCTTCCTTTGACTATTTGATTGTTTTTTTTTTACTTATGTGTTAGCACTTCTTCCCTAGCGTGGTTGATCAGGCAGTCAATTATTTACTATTATTTACCTGCTAAATATTATTAAAACAGTAAAATCTATTCATTACGTATTTATGAAAACAATAAACTATAAAGAAGAAAAGAAGGGTTACCCATAGTATCATCAACAAGAGGATAAGAGAAAGTAGTATCATAAATCCACAGTATTTTACAGAATCTAATAAAACGGTTTGAGATGGATCCTAATTTCACAATGTGAGAATATATATCTTGTAATCCATAAAATATAGTATATATATATGCACATACACATGTATATAACTAGAATCACAAAATTCCATGTAAATCTCTCAAATTCCAAAAAACATAATATTCCCACTATTTTTTCCCTGAGTATTAGCTTAAGTATTTTCCTAAGATATTATAAATATTTTAAAAGTTATGTTAATGACTGCATTTCTTTTTTTTTAATTTTAAAAAATTAATTAACTTTTTTGAGAGAGAGAAAGAGGGAGAAAGGGAGAGCGAGCTAGCGAGGGAAGGGCAGATGGAGAGGGAGAGAGAGAATCTCTTCTTTTTTTTTTTTTTTAAAGATTTTATTTATTTGACAGAGAGAGACAGCGAGAGCAGGAACACAAGCAGGGGGAGTGGGAAAGGGAGAAGCAGGCCTCCCGCCGAGCAGGGAGCCCGATGTGGGACTCGATCCTGGGACCCCAGGATCATGACCTGAGCCGAAAGCAGATACTTAACGACTGAGCCACCCAGGCGCCCGAGAGAGAATCTCAAGCAGACTTCCAGCTGAGTGGGGAGCCTAACATGGGGCTTGATCACAGGACCCTGAAATCATGACTTGAGCCAAAAACAACAGTTGGTCGCTTAACTGACTGAGCCACACCCAGATGCCACAATTACTGCATTTCTTATAATGTAATAATTTAACATTTGTATTTTTTCTTATTTTGAATTATCCTGAAATGAACATTATTACATATACATATTATGTCATTTTTATTATTTCCTCAGAATAGGTTCAAGAACTGCAACTACTGAATCAAAGAGTGTGAATTTGATTTTTTTTTTTTAAGTAATCTCTACTCCCAATGTGGGGCTCGAACCCACGACCCTGAGATCAAGAGTCGCACGCTCTACCGATTGAGCCAGCCAGGTGCCCCAAGTCTGTGATTTCTTAAAATGCCTTTCATAATATTGCCAAACTGTTTTTAGGAAACCTCTTTTAATTTTTATCACCACCAGCCATATATAAAACCCCAGTTGAAAGCATGAAATTTCCACACCTTAATATTTTCTTCCTTCCTTCCTTCCCTCCTCTCTTTCTCTCTCTATGATTTGATATACCAAAAATAGCATTTCTTTCTTTTTTTAAAAAAATTAACTCTTTTGTGGATTTATGATACTACTTTTAATAATAGTAAATAACAAGCACAGAACGAAAAATCCAAAGACAGGAAATTTGAGAGGAAGATCAGGTTTGGGGCTTCCAGGGGCCATGTCTGGGAGTAGGGAAGATGATTGATTAGACATGTTGATTCTTGTAGGAACTACTCTCTGTCCAGATGAACTAGAATCAGATTACACATGGGTAAAACTGAGGGGTGGCCACAAAGCTAGAGACATATGTTTGAGACCAGTCAGGCTCTTGATGACAGTTAAATCTACTAGAGTGGATGGGATCACCTAGGAACGAGAAAAAAATTGGTTCAGAACTGTTAGAACTTAAATGTGGAATGTGGAGGAAGAAAAATCCAGAAAGACTCTTAGTTTCTTCAGAACAGGAGATATTCCAAGCCTGATTTATCTTGTGGCCTAGATAATACCCAGCACTGTCCAGATTATGTATTGTGTATTCAATACACACCCTCTTGATTGCTTCCATTTGTTTCTTAAACTTAACTAATTAAAAAATATGTCAATCATTATTAGTCAAAATTCAATAGGTGTGAAAATATTTCTTGGTACTCTTGTCCCTTAGCCACTATTTACCTTTCCTGGAGTCAGTGAATATCAACACTTTTTTGTGTATTTTTCAGAGGAACAAAAATTGCATTTCAGTGTTTTGTACTTGAGTTACATACCCATTTCCTGCTAAGGCTCCAGGAAGCAGCTTCCAAACTTACTTCCTAATAGTTATAATGTTTCACTTTTTTGCCACATCATACAGTCTTCTGAGTGTCTTCTCATCACCCCAGACTTGGAAGTGGCCTTAAAGGTCCATTAATCTCATTACTCGTCTACTCCAACTCTGCAGACAGGGATGTGGTGTAGGGATTCAGAGCACAGGGGGAGGTTTGACTCCTGATCCCACCACATGCAATCCGTGTGTCTCTGGGCAAGTTCCTTGAGCTCATGAAATCTCAGTTTCCTCACCTATTAAACGGGGATGATAATAATAGTGCTTAACTCATAGAATTCCAGGGGGTCTGACTCAGTAAATAATATAAATAATACATATGATTATCCTAGACAACTTATCTTTTTTTTTTTTTTAAAGATTTTATTTATTTATTTGACAGAGAGAGATATAGCGAGAGCAGGAACACAAGCAGGGGGAGTGGAAGAGGGAGAAGCAGGCTTCCTGCTGAGCAGGGAGCCCAATGTGGGACTCGATCCCAGGACCCTGGGATCATGACCTGAGCCGAAGGCAGACGCTTAACGACTGAGCCACCCAGGCGCCCGACAACTTATCTTTTGACATCCAGTGAACAAAAATTTATTGAGCACTTGCTATGTGCCCAGACCAGTTTTAAGTGCTAGTGATACAGCAGTGAATAGCAACATAACAAAACAGAGAAAGACCCTTTTCTTCCTAGAGTGGAAGAAACAGATCATACTCAAATAAACATAAATCTATGGTATAATTTCAGATAGTAATAAGTTCTGTGAAAAAAAAATTAAGCAGGATGAAGGGAAAGAAACAGAGAATGCTATTAGAAAAAGACATTAGGGAGGTTTCTTTGAACAGGTGACACTTGAGCAGAGACATGAATAAAGTAAGAGATTGAAACATGGTCTTCTGAGAAAGAGCATAGCTCATAAACAGTCGTGGAAGGAGATGAGCCAGAGAAGAGAGGAAAATATTTGATTTTTCCATTTTATGTTTCCTGTTGAACTTCATTTCTTTGAGTACAACTATGGAATTAGACTGGACCTCATGGGAGCTTATTTGGTATGGGTTATGCTTGCGGATGAGTGACCCTAGAAGAAGAGTAGAAATCTGAGCTCTGCTCTCCTGTGTTAAGAGTAGCTGTCATTCACTCCAGCAGGCTCTGCAGAGCTTGTGAGCCCAGAATTTGAATCTGGGTAATAAATCAGCTGAGCTCTTTGGTGATGACATTGATCTTCATTGTACTTGGCAAGTAGTTGCCAAGGCTGAGCCACATCTTAGAGGTGATAAAAATGTACCATGTAAAAGCGACCTCCCACAATAGGTAATGACATATTTCAGAAAGAAATTTTCCCCTTTCTTTTTTACCGTAGATCTTTCTGATGTTATTTTATTTTATTTTATTTATTTTTTATTTATTTGACAGAGACAGACACAGCGAGAAAGGGAACACAAGCAGGGGGAGTGGGAGAGGGAGAAGCAGGCCTCCTGCTGAGCAGGGAACCCAATGTGGGGCTCGATCCCAGGACCCTGAGATCATGACCTGAGCCAAAGGCAGTCACTTAACTGACTGAGCCACCCAGGTGCCCCGATCTTTCTGATTTTAAAAACTAAAGGAAATGTTAAGGGCCTTTTATGTGCAAGGCACTTTATACATGTGTCTCATTTAATCCTCCTAATAATCCCAAATAGGTAGGATTTATATCCTCATTTTTCAAATGAGCAAATAAGGCTCAGGGATGTTAAGTTATTTGTCCAAGATCACACAGATAGTGAGTAGTAAGACCAGCATTTGAAATCCAGGTCACTGTGATTCCAAAGCCTATGGGTTTCCACTTACACAGTATCGCTTCCCTCAGGCAGGGAATGTCTATCAGATTAGCCAGTAGGACATTTTCTTCTGAACATTAAGTAACTTCTTCCAAAGGAGTTTCCTCAGATCTTCATATTGTATTGCGGATTGAAAAATGGACTGTGAATTAGGAATGTTTGATAGACTGCTGGTTTATAAATTGATTTTGAGGGACGTTCATGACATTGAAGAGAGGTGCCAATCCAATAATAATTCTCACACAACAGAGAGGTCCTCTTTTGAAAGATAGGGACTTACCCTGTTTGTCAAAAGCTCTCTCATGCTGTTTTTCCATCCTCCTATCCCAACTCTGCATCCCTTGCACTTGAATGAGGAGCCACAGAGAAGATCCTATTGACGATGTTATTCCTTAGGAGGAACTACCATAGTTTAGCTTCACAACTGGCAGAATCTGGATTTGAGTATGCAGAGTAAATACAGGTATGTTTCAGTCCTCTCCATGATTGCTCATTTGATTCTTAAAATCCCATCAATGAATGAGGTCACTTCCTCCAGTGGTCCAAGAAACCTTGGTGTTACCCTGGATTTCTTCACCGCCTAAATCCTTGCATATTAAATAGTCGACAATCCTGCCAAATATTATGTCTTAAATCCAGAATCTCGCTCTAATGTAGTTAACGCGAATCTGGGGTTTGGACCCGAGTTAGCCACTTACTAGCAAGTTAGTGAACTTCTCTGTGCTTCCATCTTATCTTTAAAGGATACTGTATTAGTTTCCTATGTATTTTTTTTAAGATTTTATTTATTTATTTGACAGAGAGAGAGACAGTGTGAGCACGAGCAGCGGGGAGGGGGAGTGGGAGAGGGAGAAGCAGGCTCTCCGCTGAGCAGGGAGCCCGATGCGGGACTCAATCCCAGGACCCTGGGATCACGACCTGAGCCAAAGACAGGTGCTTAACCGACTGAGCCACCCAGGTGCTCCAGTTTCCTATGTCTTCTGTGACAAATGACAGAAGCTTTTGTTTTGGTAACTTAAGACAACACAAATTTATTAACAATTATTACAGTTCTAGAGGTCAGAAGTCTGAAATAGGTCTCATCTATTTGCTAACATCAAAGTGCTGGTGGGGTTGTGCTCCTTCTGGAGGTTCCAGTGGGAAACTGCATTCTTCTTGCTCTTCCATTCCTTGAGGTTCCCTGCATTTCTTGGTTTGTGGCCCTGTCACCAAAGACAGAGGCCATTTATGGACCAATAACTCACCTAGTAAGCAGGAGAATTCCCCATGCAGAGCTATCGCCAGATCTCTGTACGACAATGCACCTTGAATCTGTGCCGAGGCAAACAGAGTACAAGTTCCCATCCGAGAAAACAGTGTCGGTGGTGCTGGGATGAAACGGCAGGAGACTCCAAAAAGTGGGTCAGCACCTCTCAAACAATGAGAAAAGAGAAGAAATCTGGAGGAACAGAGCCCCAGTGGCTAAGGACGTTCACCATTTTCTTTGTGATGAGAAATTGGAAATAAATACCAGACCTTTTTCGGTAGATCTATCACTCTTGCTCCTGGAGCCATGGAGTAAACTGTATGTGCTTCTCATTCCATCTTTGGGCTCAGTCATTCTTTTTTTTTTTTCTTAAGATTTTATCTATGTATTTGAGAGAGAGAAAGAGAGCACGAGAGAGAGCCCGGAGCACAAGCAGGGGGAGAGGCAGAGGGAGAGGGAGAAGCAGGCTCCCCACCCAGCAGAATGGGCTCAGTCATTCTTAACCAATTGTTTACTGTTGTCTTCAAGCCCTGAATTGAACAATACCTACAAGTGTTATAAATAGCTATTTAGTCGACTTGGGTGGACCCAGGTGGCAGGTGCTCAAAGCTGGGAGACCAGATAAACACTCCCTCACCCCGCACTGGTTTAACAATGCCTGTTTTTCTCTAAGCGTACACTCCCATACATCTGTGCATGCTGTTGTCCACCAAGAATGCACTGTGTCCTGCCTTCAGCTCTTGTCCACGTTTTCACATCCTTTAAGAGCCTGGGTCACTGATACTTTCTCGAAGTCTTTTCTGATTCCCCCAGGAGTTGGATTGCCACTATGTGCTCTGTCCCATGGCCTTTGTGCACGTCTCTATGACAACACAGTCACTTATTTACTTTCCCTTGCCTCCAGATCAATGGGGACCTCCTCTAGGTACAGACGGCCCCTGATTCTCCTTTCATGTCCTCCAGACTCTCAAGAGTCGTCACCACCTGGCAGGCACCTGGCAAATGTCTGCGAACATGGGTCTCATCTCTAGGGAGGCAGATGGGCCTCACCAGTTCTTGGAACACCTCAGTGAAGGGACAGTGGACTTGCTGTGGACAAACACCCGGCCGTAGTTTTTGAGCTGTATAAATAGACCGTGATTTTCTCTGGCTGGTGGCTGCTATCTTTGTGCAGGACAGAGCACTCTGCTGATCAGTCAGCTTGGTTAGAAGAAAGAAAATATTCTTACTTGATGAATAGATCATGGTTATGCCCTCCCAGTGACCTGGCTGCCAACTGCTTTGTATAAACTAATGGTATTGTAACACAGTGGCTCTTAATACTTATTACCATTATTATTATTAAGAAATCATTTGAATTTTTATTGCCAGAAGGACTTCATCCGGAATAAAAGCACAACTAAAAGTAAACTTAAAATTCTGCTGTTAGAAAGGGTTTCAGTTTAGTCATTCTGAAGACCTGCTAATCACCAACTGTACATTGAACTAAGGATTGAACTGAGGGCATACATTTCCTCCCTCCCTCCCTTCCTTCCTCTTCCTCAAATATTTATTGAGCACTTACATGTTGACAGGCCTTGTTTTAGGCATAGGAGATACACAGTGAAGGAGCCATAGCCCCTACTCCCCGGTTGCTTTCTTTCTAGGGCTTTTCATTTGCAAAAAGAGAAAGACAGAAGAAATTTGTAAAACTTGGAATCTGGAATTTGTAAAAATGAATTGAGAGTAAGAGTTGGCAGCTGGTGATTTGCTTTGTGCCAGTTGAAATAGAAAGCACTTAGAAGGGTAAAAGTTCTCATCAGATAGTAAAATTCATTATTTAATGGTCACAGATCCAGATTGTATTAATTTGTTCTTAGTATACTGATATTGTATGAAATGAATATAAGATGTGGTTCCTGACCTCAGGAACTTCATCACTAGAGTGATACCTTTTATAGGAACCTTAAATTCTTGGCCAACGTGATGAAAAGCTAGCATTATTGTGTGTATAAATAAACAATATTAGATTAGACCAATAATTCTCAAAGTGTGATCCCCAGACCAGCTGCATTATTGTCACTTGGGAACTTGTTTAAAGGGGCAAATTCAAGGAGCACCTGGGTGGCTCAGTCGGTTAAGCGTCTGCCTTCAGTTCTGGTCATGATCCCAGGATCCTGGGATCAAGCCCCGCATTGGACTCTGTGCTCAGGAGGGAGTCTGCTTCTCTCTCTCCCTCTGCCCCTGCCCCTGTTCTCTCCCTCTCTCAGATAAATAAATAAATCTTAAAAAAAGAGATTAATAAAAAAGGCAAATTCATAGGTCCTAACCCAGGGCTATTGAGTCTGAAAACCTGGGGGTGGATTAGGGCAGCACTCTACACTTTAGCAGATTCTGTGATTTTGATGTATGCTCAGGCGTGATTGAGAACCACCGCTTCAGTCTAGACCCTTAATATTCCCAGTGTGGACCATAGACCAGTAGCCTCAGCATCCCCTGGGACCTTGTTAGAAATGTACAGTGTTGGGTCCCACTTCAGACCTGTTGAATCAGTATTTGCACTTTCACAAGATTCTCGGGTGATTTGTATGTACATCACATTTGTGAAGCGCTGCTCAAGACCAGGTTGGATGTTGAAGGGCATTGAACCAGGGCCGGGCTAGGTCTCCTCCCATCTCACTCACATCCACAGGCTGCTCCACTCCACTTCCCTCCTCACTGGTGTGATGCTATTATGAACTGGCATATTGCAAGCTTGGACAGCACCAAGGTTTCTCACAGAGCAGGCTCAGCTCCTGTCCACAAAGTTGGAGGGTGGTGCCGCTTAAAAGATCATCGGTTTGCCAGTAGCCAATAGATTGCTATTAAAATTATTTGTCAGAAGATTTCCTCTTGCTTAAGATACAATTACATTTTTTTGTCTGAGGCAAGGGTAATACAATTTCCAGCATAAGTGAGTCGAGCCAACTGACAAAATAATGAGTAATGGGAAAAATTGGGTATTTCTTAGCCTGTTACTATGTTGACATTAGGAAGGGCCAATAGAGCCAATTTGATTAATAATTCCATGTAATTCTATAATAGATTGGTAATTAGCTGTTGTTTCCACACCTCCCCTGGCTACCCAGCTCTTTCTGTGGGAGCTCCTTAGAGTTCCCCATGACCCAGTGCCCAACAACTCTAAAAGTATCCTTTCCTGCCATATCAGGATCCTCCAGGGCCTTAAATAATGTGGTTTGCATCTTTTCTGATTTGGTTGGTGCTCCTGCCCTACCACTTGTTAGATACCGCTGATCATCTGTATGTGTAGCGTCTACATTTGTGAATGTGCTTTCTCGCTAAAATCCATTTGTAACCTCAGGTCAATACTCATAGTGCTTTTGCAGTAGTTTGTGGACATGTGCAGGGTAGTGAAATAGTTGACTTGCTCTATGGACACATTCCCCGCTGATGTTGAACAAAGTGATGATCCGCCTTCTTTTAGCTCTCCTCTTGCAAACAACTGTCCTTTTCGAGGTCTATTTAGTGGCACATTTTTCACATTTTTGTGCTTTTTGTTGGTGACTCCACTGTTTAAAATGTCTCGCCCGGCGTAGTGTGGAAGTGCTGTTTGGTGTTCGTAAGTGCAGAAGACTGTCAGGGGCTTTCAGAGAAAGCATGTGTTAGATAAGCTTCGTCCAGGTGTGAGTTCTAGTACTGTTGGCCATGAGTTTAGTGTTACTGAATCAACAACATATATTAGGTGAGGTGTCTTTAAACAGAAACACACATAAAACAAGGTTACATATCCACCGAGTGATGAAGATCTTATGATCAGAGGCTTTTGGGAACCTAACCCTGTGTTTTCCCTAGAAGCCATGGTTGGGTATATTCACCAACTCAGCCTTTGTGGGGAATGAATGTATACAACACGGTGGTGAATGTATACAACATGGTGGTGAATGTATACAACACGGTGGTGAATGTATACAAACATGTGTATGGTCTATACATGTTTTAATCTAATTCTTTACTCTTGATAGCTCTGCTGAAAATATAAAGAGGGCCATCACCCTACCTTCCCATTGGGCTGCCAGTTTCACAGTACTTGCTGGGTGGGAATGGAGGATAGAATAGTTACATGTTGCAAAGATATTTTCTTTTTTTTTTTTTTAAAGATTTTATTTATTTATTTGACAGAGACAGAGACAGTGAGAGCAGGAACACAAGCAGGGGGAGTGGGAGAGGGAGAAGCAGGCTTCCCGCTGAGCCGGGAGCCCGATGTGGGACTCGATCCCAGGACCCCGGGATCATGACCTGAGCCGAAGGCAGTCGCTTAACCAACTGAGCCACCCAGGCGCCCGCAAAGATATTTTCTGAAAAGAAAGTGTGTGAAGGAGTTCAGAACAAGTCTCCTCAAAATGTGCCACTTTGGCATGTAGACTATTTTGAGCTGAAGGCAATGGAAACCCTTTTCGTTCAGAGAAACTTTTGCCCCTCCTTTAACTACCTAGAAGAATCTAAATTGGTTAACTTCCGAGAATAAGAGTTAATATCAGAGATACATTTTATCCGAGTGACCCATCTGTGTGGCAGGGCAAACATCTAATTACCATACACCAGCTCTTTTTACTGCTCCCTGAATCTCCATCCTCCTCTTTGACACCCCAGGCCCCTATGTTATTCCTTGGCTCAGGATGGCATATAAGCCTCAGTTTACCTTTCTGCCTTTGAACTCCTCATGCATGTGCAGTTCCCAAATGTACAAAATTAAATTTGATTTTTTCTTGTGAATATGTCTCATGTCAATTTAATTCTTCGACCAGCCAGAAGAACCTTTGAAAGGTAGAGGAACATTTGTCCCCACCCCCAACATGTGTTCGTCTTCATCTTTGTATTCCCAAGGCAGCATTTACTAAATGTTTCCTGTATATGGTTAACTGAATGTGAGCCTTAAAGGGCAAATCCCATGAGCTGGTGAGGGAACTACGAGGAGGAATAGGGGGTCTAGTTAGACCCCTGGCTAATGGTCCTTGCAAAATTTGTGATGCCTTTAGCTACAGAGTCGATGTGAGAGGTCAGAGGCAGACAGTAGGCAAGAGAACACTGTCCCTGCCCTTAAGAGCACAAAGCCATGAGCAAGACAGACTTGAAAAACAAATAATTCCCCCTCAGTAATCTCAGCTATATTCCAACTGTTGTAGAGACGTGTGGGAAATTGGAGGAGGAAATGCCTGATTTTTTCCAGGTTTCCTAGAGGAGACATTTGAGCTGATTTTGAAGCAGGGAAAAGAGTTCTTTAGGCGAGCAAGAGGGTGAGACAAACTGGGCTGGGACTGGGGAGAATTCTAGGCAAAAGGAGCAGAATTAGCAGAGGCATGAGTGTGTCAGGAGTGTGTGTGTGGATGGGGTGTGTGTGGAGGGGTTTGGCAGATAGGGAAGAGACCAAATGTTGGGGATGGGAGAGAAGAGTTGTGAGTGGGCCCCATGATCGGGGACTTTAACAGTGCAGGCCACAGGAGAGCAGTATAGGATTTGAATTTAGGAAAGATCGCTTTGGCAGCAGTGGGCAAGATGGATGGGAACAGGGTGATTAACACCCAGCTCAAACTGCTTCTCCAGAAAAATCGCTGTCCCCTGGTGGCCTCCATAGGGATTCCTACTCTTGGTCTATTTCCCTAAATATAACCTTTTCAGATATGAATGGGCACGCAAATCAGTAGGTCTGAGTGTGGTCCAAGTTTCTGCAGTTCTAAAGAGCTCCCCAGTCATGCTGTCTACCTTAAAAAAAGCCAGTTATTTTACCCAGTTCCTTTTACTCAGGAATAGCAGAGGAATTACAATTCCTGACGAGCAAATTATGGCAAACCGTAGGCAAGTCCCAAGAGACAAAGGGAAGGTCAGCTTTTAGTAGATAATAGGAGGAAATTGGGGAGGATGGTTTTGAACAAAAGTTCACTGAAGCACAAGAGTTTGAGGTTGTGGAAATGGCTGCAAGCAGTGGTTAGTGCGTTGTTGCTGGGCAGGGAGAGATCTTCCTTCCTTCCAGAATGATCTTCCTTCTTGCTGCTTATGTAGGCTGCAGTGAGCGGTACCTGCATGACAGTTCCCTCTTCAGGGCTTCCTGATTCCATTAAAAATTTTTTCTTTTTAATTTGAGTATAGTTGACACACAGTGTTATGTTAGTTTCAGGTGTACAGCATAGGGATTCAACTGTGTATGTTATCCTGTGCTCACCACAAGTCTAGTTACCACCTGACACCATACAAGGCTATTACAATATCATTGACTACATTCCCTGTGCTGTGCCTTTTATTCCCGTGACTCATTCACTCCATACCTGGAACCTTGGATCTCCCTCTCTTCTTCATCCATTTTGCCCACCCCACTACCCTTCTGGCAACCATCCATTTGTTCTCTGTCTTGATAGCTAACCCCATTTTAAATGAGACTTCTTTACTTACTTCACTTCCTTAATAGACACACTTTGAGGAGAAAGGCTTCAACTTGCATGCACACCAGAATAATCTGGGTTTTTTTGTTTTTGTTTTTAAAAAACTGGTGCCTAGTACGACTCATAAGACTCATTTAAATATTTATAGGTTGTGGTCTGGACAGTGAGAATTTTAAAAGTGCCCCAGGTGAAAGATCAGGTTTTTCTGTTTGTTTTGTTTTAAAATTTTCACTAGAGGATGCTGGGATCTGGAAGCACCGGCCATGCAGCCATGCAGGGTGAGAAGTGAGTGGGGATTCAGTGTCCTGGGAGGGAAGGAGTCATTGCTTCACCCTGGGCTTGTGTTGCCCAGAGGCGGGAGTGGGCTAAGATGGAATGGGACTTCCCTGCTCATTGTGCTTCAGAGTGTGTGGTCCCGGGAGTGGGGGGATATCCTAGGGAACCTCTAATAATTGCCTGGTAGTGGTGGCTTTACCTGTCAGCCCAATCGTTATGGAATCAAATGTCAGCCCATTTCCATCAGCAAGGAGGAAAACTGTTCTCCTAGCTTCTTGGATCTTCTCCTTAACTCTTCTTTCCTTGCCTTGGTAGGGAAGGAAAAATTCTTCCTCTACCCTTCAAGGTCTTCAAGCTGGACTAAGAATTAAATTTATATGAGACAGATTAACAGGAGAAAAAAACCAAAGCTTTATTATGTGCTTTATTATGAAACTGAGACCTAAAGAAATGACTGAGGCAGGCAGATTTTATGCTTTTTAGACAAAGAGACGATACATCGGTGAGGAATTAACAGGATAAAGAAAACAGATGTTAGGAAGGTTTAATTAGTTAAGAAGTCTAAGTGGAATTTGGGCTGAGGTGTAGTAGATTAGAAAAAAAGTAGTAAGATTCCTTTCTATAGCTTTCTCAGCTTTAAAGTTCCTCTCTGGTCATGAGGATGTTTTCTTACTTAGGGCAGGGAGAGTACTTTCATATGGGAGATTTATTTCCTGCTTTCAGGGGGACAGAGGAGGGTCTGAGTGTCCTTGCACTGGCTATTTCTTACGTAACTTTTATTTAAAATGATCAATATGCAAAGGTGGCACATTTTGGGGTGGCCTACCCTTGGCTCCTACACCTTCAAGAGTTGTCGTGATATGATATTGGCTTTAAATTTCCTCCATGAAAATGGCACCAGCTATCTTCTCCCACGCTCTATTTACACTGCAACAAGCCTTGTTATTTCATACACACTATTTCTTTCCCATGCCTTAAGATGCTAGCTAGAACCACCAGTACAACTTTGTATTGAAATGGTAAAAGAGTCTGACTGTCCTTGAGTTATTTCTGATTTTATAAAAAATGATCTTAATATGTTATCATGTTTGCTTTTATCTCTGGAGGGGAGGGGGCTGCTCTTTATTAGGTGAAAGAAATTTCCTCTATTCTTGATGTTAGGAAAAAAAATTTTTAATTATGAATATTACTGATGTTCATCAAAGGTTCTTTTTTATCTGTTGAGATGACATAGTTTTCTCTAAGATTCTTAAGGTGGAGAATCACCTTGAAATTAAAAGATTCTCTAATCCTGGCATTTCTGGGTAAAATCTGTTTTATTTACTTTATCTTTTTTTTTTTTACATTATCTTTTTTTAATTGAAGTAGAGTTGACATACAATGTTGGTATTAGTTTCAGATATACAACATAGTGATTCAACAAGCCTGTATGTTACTCAGTGTTCACCACAGCAAGTGTAGTCATTTATCTTTAACACATTATTGGATTTGCTTTGCAAGCAGTTTGTTTACCATTTTTGGTAATTTGTATTAATGAATGGGATTGTCCTGCTATGTTTCTTATCCACAATTTATCAGTTTGGACACCAAGGTTATGCTAAACTCATTAAATGATTCTCTGTTTACCTATTCCCTGAAAGAGTTTGTACAAGCCTGGAATTATTCATTTCATAAATGGTTGGCAGAGCTTGATGGTAAAGTTATTGGAGGCTGAGGTTTTTATTTTTGGTAGATTTTTAATTAATAACTTAATTCTATACTGGTTGTAGTGTTCACTGGTTTCTATAGTGTATATACTCCTTTTATGGCTAATAGCAATCTATCAACAGTTAACAATTGGCTTACAAAATTCCTTAATATTTAATAATTGGCCCTGGATTCCAGTGTGAGGTGGCTCCAGGATAATTTTTTGAGAGAGAGAGAGAGAGAGAGCGAGCAAACATGCATGAGCTAGGGTGGGGAGGGGCAGAGGGAGAGGGAGAGGATCTTAAGCAGGCTCCATACTATGTCTTTTCATTCTTAATATTATCTTGGGGGGCTTTTTTCCTTGATCAATCATGCTAATGGTTCATCTACTTTTGTTTTTGTCATTCCTCTCTACTGTATGTTTTATATTGCATTAATTTCTATTTACTTAATTTCTTCTTCCATTAACTTTCTTTGGCTTTATTCTATTACTTTTTTTTTTTTTTAAGATTTTATTTATTTGCGAGAGAGAGAATGAGAGAGAGCATGAGAGGGAGGAGGGTCAGAGGGAGAAGCAGACTTCCTGCTGAGCAGGGAGCCCGATGCGGGACTCGATCCCAGGACTCCAGGATCATGACCTGAGCCGAAGGCAGTTGCTTAACCAACTGAGCCACCCAGGCGCCCCTATTACTTTTTTTTAACTTCTTGAGTTAGATACTCTGTCAGTCAGGGTTCTTGACAGATCCACGCAATAGATGCATACTTAAAGAAAGGATTAACTGAAGATAGTGGTTTTTTTGTTTTGTTTTTTTAAGATTTTATTTATTTGACACACAGAGAGAGAAGGAGAGAGAGCACAAGCAAGGGGAATGGCAGGCAGAGGGAGAGGGAGAAGCAGACTCCCCACGGAGCAGGGAGCCCGATGCGGGGCTTGATCCCAGGACCCTGGGGTCATGACCTGAGCCGAAGGCAGAACGCTCAACAACTAAGCCACCCAGGTGCCCCTAACTGAAGATAGTTTAATGAGGAGAGTACTTATGCAGATGTGTCAGGGTTAAGGAAACCAACAAGAGGTGAAGCACCCAGAATTTACAATAGGAAGCCATTATTACTCCTTAGTCTGAGGTTGTGAGGGAAGGTGCAGTACTTTCAGAAGCTACCCCCCTCCCCCACCATGAGACAAGTGGCCTTGGCAGAGGAGCTGCCCCCAAAGAGATATGACCTTAGGCAGAGCAACGTCGCCTCTGCCAACTCCATGGGTCAGTAAGGAGGGAATGGAGGATAAGTAACCCTGTTTCTTTTCCTACCCTCTGATGTCTGCCACTGTCATCCATTGGGTAAACCCAACTAGAAGCCAGTTGAAAGTTACCCGGGGTAATATGGTCCTTGGAGGTGAGATTCTTGGCGGCATAGAATAAGAGAAGGGCAACTGATAGATGTTGCCCTTGGTGTCAGAAAGCAATCAGCAGAGAGACTTAGATCATTTATTTAGTCCCTCCCCACCCTTGGTAAGTCTGTGTATTTAAGGCTATATATTTCTCTCTAACTATTTTAGCTGCATATCATAAATTGTAAAGTGAGATATATTCATTATTGTTCGTTTCTAAGTATTTTGTAGATTCTGGTAAGATTTCTTCTTTAATTTGTGGATTATTTAGGTGTATATATTTATTTCCAAACAGAAGGATTTTTGTGGTTTTCGTTTGGGTATTGAATTTTAATGTAATCACGTTGATCTGAGACTGTAGTATGTTTGACACTAATTCTTGGAAATGTTTTGGGACTTGTTTTCTGGCCTAGTACATAATGTTCTCTGTGTGCTTGGAAAGCTTGTGTATTTCAAAGCATCTGGTAGCAGTAGTCTATATATGTCTATTTGTCCCCATTAGATCAAGTGTCTTTATTGTTTATTCAGATCTTTTATGTCCTTAGTGTTGTTTGTCTTCTTAATCTATCAATGACTGAGAGAAGTGTATTAAAATCTGTCATTATGATGGGGATTTTTTTCCATTTCTCTTTTACTTTCAATTTTTGTTAATATAATTGAAAAATATTTTATTAGACTTTGGAGTCATTTCTTCCTGGAGAATTCAACTCTACAAAATGTGCTGACCTTTTTCATATGCTATTATTATTATTTTTTGTGTAAAAATTGATTTTGCATATGTTGCTTCCTCCAATGGGTACATTCTTCTCACATCCTTCTTGTCCTTATGGATTCTTGTCAATCCTTTAATTCACAGCTCATCTTATGGAAGCTTTCTTGACACCTCAGAATAGGTCAGGCTCCTGTCTATGTGGATGATTTAGCATCTTCGTTGTCTCTTTTTGGTGATCTTAATAGTTTGTAATTTTACATTTCAAAGTGATTATTTGATTCCATATCTGGGTCTCTCAATAGGCAGTAAGATCTATAATGGCAGGGAAAATGTTTGTAGTTGTTCACCATTGTGTCTCTAGAACCTAAAACAGTCTTGGAAATTAATAACTTCTCAGTAAGTATTTGATGAATAAATAAATAAATGAAATGAAAGCTGCTTGTAAAGGTGGTGTATTAGTTTATTAGAGATGCCATAACAAAGTACCACAAACGGGGTGGCTAAACAACAGAAATCTACTGTCTCACTGTTCTGGAGGTTAGAAGTCCAAAATCAAGGTATTGGTAAAGTGGCTTCCTTCTGAGGGCTGTGAGGGAGGGATCTGTTTCAGGCCTCTTTTCTTGGCTTATGGATGGCCCTCTCCCCCTTTTGTCTCTTCCCATTATCTTTGCTATGCAGATCTCTATGTCCCAATTTCCTCTTTTTATAAGGACATCAGTCATATTGGATTAAGTCCTGCCCTAATAATCTCACTTTAACTTGATTACCTCTGTAAAGACCCTATTTCCAAGTAAGGTCACATTCTGAGGTACTGGATATTAGGATTTCAGCATAATTTTGGAGGGACACAATTCAACCCATAATTAACACATGCTTATAAGCTACTTCCTTTACTGGCCACTGGAGGTTGAAGCTGAGAAGGATGGCAAATGCCTGATGTGTGTGCAAATGGAGTGGGGGTATGTTTTAAAGGAACAGAAGCAGGGAAGGCACCCAACCAGCCAGTGGTAGATCCAGAACATAAACGCTTTAACTTATAAGAGGTTTGCTTTTTTCTATATTTGGACGTTTACTTTTGCTTTTGTGGGATAATGTAGCACTTTGAACACATGGGATTTAAAAAAAATGATTTATTAGTCTAGGGGAGTTTTCCCCAATTTCTTAATCGGTGAATTCAAGGTTTTATGGCAAAACATGTTTAGGAAATACTTCAGACATCCATCACCTGCTTGGAGTGTTACAAACGCACAGGGACATTAAAGGCTCTGAGAAATCTTGCGGTAATGTGACCTAATTAATTTTATTGAATTCAGTATTTCTTGAACTTATTTTTACCAAGGAATACTCTCATTTTTATGTAATAATTTACCAGTATACTGTATCATTTGATCAGATGGGTTTGGGAAATGCTGGCCTGGGGTTGTTTCTGTGGGTGGGAGAGAGCTGTTAACCCTGGTGACTTCCTTTGTGTCTTTTTTCTCCTTATAATGGAGCATTTACCTCTCTCTTCCTGTTTCTACTTCATCAGTGCTTAGGTCTGTCACATTTAGGTTTTCTATAAATGGCAAAGGCTCTGGCTGAGGTTAATAGTTTTGGTTGTTGTTTAAAAAGGGAGTAGACAGTTGTATTTATTGGTGACATTTTGTTTACAAGGAGCTTTACAGGAGATTTGTAAAGAAAACTTCCTTCATTCCATTGCTCTTAGAAACTCCACAAGTCAAACATAAGCTCCTTTGTGGGTCTCCAAGTGCCCCAGCGATGATGTAAGCAGTAGTCATGCATCTGTGACAAGCTTTTCTTCATGAAGATCCCAGTTTTAAGAGCATCTACAGTGTAAAGCATCACTCCTTAGTGGGAAGTTGATTTTAAACAACCGATGAGAGGATGAGATCAGGTTGGTGTTAATTCCTTGCAGCTAATCACACAGGTTTTTGTGAGAACCAAGAGCAGGCTTTAGAATATAAAGCATCTGCTCCTTCCCACATCCTCCCACTTAAGAGTGAAGAGGACATGTGCTTGGGAAAACCCCCAGTCCTGCAGCTCCGGCCTCTCCGGAGACAGATAGGTCAACATTTAGGTGAGTGCGATTAGGGAGCTAGTGAATCACTGCCTTTTCACATCATTACTCATCACCATCTGTGACAGACCAGCAACCCCTGGACAGGATTGCCTGAGATCATGTGTGGGATAATAAGAAGACTGAGGGAGGAACATGAATTCCCTGACCTTCAGCCTGGGGGCTCCATCAAAGGATGCTGGGAATGCCAGGATCCAAGGAGCCAGCTGAGGTTTAGGGAGGCTCTGGGGTGAATTTGATCCAGGAAACAGAGCTGTGTACGACTTGAATGAGCAACCCTAAAGGGTTCTCTTTGGAAACGTTCTCTACCATCCTTTTGGCTGTTATGTATTCCTAGGGTCCTTCAGCTTACAAATGAAGTAATAAGAGTAGTAACAATTGCTATAGATCGATTGCTTACTGTGTGTCAAATACTCTTGCTAAGTGCTTTATAAGCACTGTCTTTTAATCTGTAAAATCACCCTATAATGGGGGTTCTTTTTTTTTTTCAAATTTTATTTTATTATGTCATGTTAGTCACCATACATCATTAATTTTTGATGTAGTGATCCACGATTCATTGTTTTCATATAACAGCCAGTGCTCCATGCAGTACGTGCCCTCCTTAATACCCATCACTGGGCTAACCCCTCCCCCTCCCCTCCTCCCTCTAGAACTCTCAGTTTGTTTCTCAGAGTCCATAGTCTCTCATGGTTCGTCTCCCCCTCCGATTCCCACCCTTCATTTTTCCCTTCCTTGTCCTAACATCCTCCATGCTATTCCTTATGTTCCGCAAATAAGTGAAACCGTATGATAATTGACTTTCTCTGCTTGACTTATTTCACTTAGCATAATCTCCTCCAGTCCCATCCATGTTGATGTAAAAGCTGGGTATTCATCCTTTCTGATGGCTGAGTAATATTCCATTGTATATATGGACCACATCTTCTTTATTATAATGGGGGTTCTATAACTGTCTTTATTTTGTAGATGTTGAAGCAGAGGATCAAGAAGGTAAAGCCACCTGCCCAAGGTCAAACATAGCTGAGACTCCCACCCAGATCTGACACCTGAGCTCCTGCTCTGAACCACCTAACTTCATGCAGTGTATGAGGCACTTTGTGAATGGAAATGCACCTTCCCATGTATCTCCCTCCATCTCTGCTACGATTGTGTGAGACGGGGTGAGCAGGTACAAGTACTCCGCTGTTGCAGAAGAGGAAACTGAGGCACAGAGAGGTTGAGTGACTTGCCCAAGTTCCATAGTGATAAGTGATAGGATCCACATAGTCTCCAATTCTGTTTTTTTCCCACTGCCATGCTGTTTTCCAGCCCTGCTTCTTTAAGCCTGAAGGTATGGTCAGGGCTTGAGTTGAAACCCAAGTAGTTACAGAAAGTACATCATAAAGCTCTTAGGATGGAAAGTTATTGCTATTTTTAAAATTAAATTAAAAAAATTTTTTGAGAGAGAGAGAGCTCAAACAAATGGGGTGGGGAGGGGCAGAGGGAGAGGGAGAGAGAGAATCTTAAGCAGGCTCCACACGAGCCTGAGGCAGGGCTTGATCTCATGACCCTGAGATCATGACCCGAGCTAAAATCAAGAGTTGGCTGCTTGACCAACTGAGCCACCAAGGCTCCCCTATTATATGTTGTTTTTAAACAACATATAAAATTTATAATTTTTTTTAAAGATTTCATTTATTTATTTGAGAGAGAGCGAGAGGGTAAGAGAGCACAGAGGGAGAGGGAGAAGCAGACTCCCACTGAGCAGGGAGTCCTCTGGGGGACTGGATCCCAGGACCCTGGATCCCAGGACTCTGGGTCATGACCTGAGCTGAGACAGATGCTTAACCGACTGAGCCACCCCAGGAGCCCCTAAAACTTATAGTTTTAGTTTGAAATACAACTGTTTCACTGACCTGCTTCCTAATGCTTCTCTTTAAATAACAAGCAAACTTGATGTAATAAAACTTTAACAAAAGTCTAAGTTGCCTATGCAAAATCCATCCTTTTTAACTTCATGGTCACTTGAGGGGCCAGAGATGAATATAAGTGTAGAGGTGAGAGAAGCAAGCAGGGAGGGCAGCATGTGGGGAGGAAGAGAAAGCAAAGAGCTAAGAGCCTGTGAAATGGAGCTAGTCTGAAAGGCCTCATTTGAAAACTTTTTTGTGGATTAAACTTTAGTGGCTTAAAAGACAAAAATAAAAATCCAGACAGATTGCAAACTGATAAAACTGCTCTTCATACCTTTACCTCTTATTGATACATATAAAAATACTTATAGATGAAATGATACGATGTCCAAGATTTCAAAATAATCTAGTAGGTAGGGAAGTGAATGGAGTAGGTCATCAAGTTGGGCCACTTGATAATTGTTGACATTGGGTGACAGGTACATGGGGATTTATTATAATATTGCCTCTATATATGTTTGAAAATTTTCATAGTAAAAAGTTTTTATTTTTTAAAAGAAACTATTTCATTATGGCCAACTGGTGCCATCTATGGGTTATTCATGGAAACTGTCCTTTAAGGGAGGAAAACCATCAAGGCCAAGAGCATGTTGCAGAATAACCAAGAAGTTAAACACCTGGCTACTCAGTTACTGGGAAGGACTAAATACTGGGCAGCTGATGGGCCTTCTACTGCTTTAGGAGCCAGAGGCTTGGGAATAATATGAAATACCGATTTTCTATGTCTTTCCATGTTGAATTCACAGGCCCAGAGGTTAGCACAAGATTGGGTCAGCTGCTAGTAGTCACTAAATGCTAATTAATACAGGTGTGATTCCCTGGACAACAAAACAATGTTTGCAGAAATAGAATGGGTTATGTTGCAAAATTCGTGGGGTCTGGGTCCCGCGGTGTGGATGATTCAGCCATACCAGCTGGAATAGTTCAAAAGTTATGATTTCTTCATCTGTAGAAACAAATAGCATACGTGTACCTTTTCTTTTCTTTTCCTCTTTTTCTGGAGAGACTTTAGCAAATCAACAACTAGTTCGGAGGGTCATGTAAATTCTAGTATAAATAACTTTTGACATTGGAACATAATTTTTCTGAAACGGTCTCTGCACTAATGTTTCTTAATCTTTCTTAGGTTATTTGGAATCTGTAACGGTAGTTTTCTGGAGTTGAGTGGCCCAGGGGTTGGACTTTTGTCACATCCTGCCCTCTCACTGAGTTGACACTTTTCTACCCAAATGTAGCCAACTTGCAGGTGAAGCACCATTTTCATCAGGAAAGGGATGGGGAGACAAGTATTTCGGTGTCTATGTCCCCCTGCCTCTCTTCCTTTTCTCGTTTAATCCTCACGAACACCTCTCACGTTGTATTTATCTTAGTTTGCTAGGACTGCCAGAACAAATATTTGGCTTAAACAACAGACATTTATTTCCTTAGAGCTCTGGAGGCTACAAGTCCAAGATCAAGGTGTCTGTAGGGTTCATTTCTTCGGAGGCCTCTCTCCTTGGCTTGCAGATGGCCCCCCATCTCTTGCTGTGTCCTCACACAGCCATTTCTCCATGCATGCATATCTTCTTCTTATAGGGATAGCAGCTTTATTGGATTAGGGCCCATTCCAATGATCTCATTTAACCTTAATTATCATTTTCTTTCTTTTTCTTTCTCTTTCTTTCTTTCTTTCTTTAAGATTTTATTTATTTATTTGTCAGAGAGAGAGAGAGTGAGAGCACGCGAACACAAGCATGGGGAGCAGCAGGGCAGAGGGAGAAGCAGGCTCCCCACTGAGGAAGGAGCCTGACGCGGGACTCGATCGGGGGGCCATGGGATCATGACCTGAGCTGAAGGCAGATGCTTAACTGACTGAGCCACCCAGATGTCCCTGGAGTTGGGATTTCAACACATGAAAGTGGTAATTTATATTTTAGGGGAACACCAAATGGGTAGTTTTTATCCATTTGCTGTCTTCTTGGTATAGGATTTTTTTTCATACCTGTCAATAATATTAATAATGAAACTTTCTGTTCAAGATGGCTGACCAAGAAGTCCTCTTTACCTGTTCTCCCTTCCTAAATCCCATTAGATTGAATGAAGAAATAAAAAAAATTAAGCATAAAAATACCTTATATTTCTACTTTCACACATATTCACTTAATTTTTACAACAAATTTGGGAGGTAAAGTAGTAATACCAGCATTTTCCATAAGGAAGCTAAATCACAGGGATGCCTGGGTGGCTCAGTCAGTTGAGCTTCTGCCTTCGGCTCAGGTCATGATTCCAGGGTCCCGGGATGGCGCCCGACATCGGGCTCCTCACTCAGTGGGGAGCCTGCTTCTCTCTCTGCCTGCTTCTCCCCCTGCTTGTGTGTGCTCTCTCTCTCTCTGACAAATAAATAAAATCTATTTTTTAAGATGTTATTTATTTATTTGAGAGAGAGAATGAGAGAGCATGAGAGGGGGGAGGGTTAGAGGGAGAAGCAGACTCCCTGCTGAGCAGGGATCCCAATGTGGGGCTGGATCCTGGGACTCCAGGATCATGACCTGAGCCGAAGGCAGTCGCTTAACCAACTGAGCCACCCAGGCACCCTAAATAAATAAAATCTTTAAAAAAAAAAAAAAAGGAAGCTAAGTCATCTTGCTTGCCCAAGGCAAAACAACATACCAGTTAGGGAGCTGACACCTCAAGTGGAATCCAGAAGTGCCTCATTGGGGGCTCTGGTCTGTCTAGGTTATTTGGTTTAGCAAGTCTAACCATCTGATCAGGCAGCACTGACTTCTAATTACTTAAGAATTGCTTATATGGAGAAACCACTTTACATCTAATTTAAAATCCAAAGGTCTGTTTCTATTTGCATTAGGTCTCAATTTACAGTGTAGGATGCATCTGACTTCACCATCCATCCCTCCAGATGATCAGCATTTTCTGTGGCGCTTGGATGAAGCTGAGGCTCATGAAGCTGCCTATTTTAGGCAGCTCTGTATTCCATTTAGTTTTATAATAGTATCTATGTTTTCACTTGGGGCCTGAAATAATCCAATTTGATATATAATTAAAAAAAACCTTTCATCATATTGGTGTTTAGTTGAAAGCAATGCCAACTGTCCAGTTTCTAAAAGATAAGCAGAAACAGGAGAAGCAGGTGTCTATGGAGACTTTGCCTTTGTCCCTGAGTCCAAAAATGTGTGTAAACCATGGTTTCAGATTATTCTAAATAAAAATGAAAGATTCAAGAGCAGTTATGTAAAGAAGAAATGCATCCAACCCATGCCTTACTGATGTCATTAAGTAAGTGTTTAATGACCAAAAGCTATTCAGGAGAAAAATGAGCATGAATTCCTATACTGTCCTCAGAAAACCACTTATAACTAAACATAGCAGATATAAGAGTGGATTTTACACATCAAACTAAACCAAGTCAAACAAACAGAAAACCAGTACCTAAATCTAAGAATTTAAGAGCTGCAAGATATACCCAATAACTGAGACTTGAAAATAGGCTAACATTTAAAAATACTGATTTTTCTTATTTGTTGTATGCTTTTTGTGGAAAGCTTCTTATTTGCTTAAATTCATTATATACTTGGAGAAATAAAACTCTGATTTTACTATATGAACATAATTGCTGCTATTTTTTTTAAAAAGATCTTATTTATTTATTTGCGAGAGAGAGAGAATGGGGAGAAGGAGAGGTAGAGAGAGAATCTCAAGCAGACTCTGCCCTGAGCACAGAGCCCAGCAGGGTTTGATCTCACGACCCTGAGATTATGACCCGAGCCTAAAGCGAGAGTCAGACGCTCAACCGACTGAGCCACCTAGGCACCCGGAGTCACTGCTACTTTTTAATTGTATCCTCTGCCCTTCTCTTTAGTTCTTTGTTTCTGAACGTGTATAAGCATACGCATATTTACACACAGGTACCACGCACAGCATATGTACACACCCACATACACACCAGTGTATATTCAGGATTATATTATATGCTGTTTTATAAGCTCTTTCTTCCCTTTAACATATAATGAGTTTATTTCCATGACAATGAGTGGATGTATATACTAAAAAGTGCTTTATTCCCAAGGCCAGTTCACAAGTAGCCTGGCCCTCACCTCAAGGTTCATTCATATTGGCAGGACCTCTTTCTTTCTCATGGATGAACAATATTCTGTTGTGCATGTATACCACATCTTTATCCACTCATTTTGGCTGTTGTGAATAATGCTACAGTGAACACAAGAATGCAGATCTCTCTCTAAGATAGTGATTTCCTCGCCTTAGGATTACCCCAAAATGGGATCATATGGTAATGCTATTTTTCATTTTTTGAGGGATCTCCATAGGGTTTTCCATAGTGGTTGCACCAAAGGACACCAACAATGTACAGTGGTTTCGTTTTCTCCGCATTGTTTGTCACCAACACTTGTTATCTCTTGTCTTTTTGATTGTTGCTCTTCTAAGAGGGATGGGGTGATACTTCCTTGTGTTTTTGATTTGCATTTCCCTGATGATGAATGATGTTGAGCATCTCTTCAGGTACTTATTATTCATCTGTATGTCTTCTTTGGGAAAATGTTTATTCATTTCCTCTGTTCATTTTAAAATCAGATTACTTATTTTTTATTATTGAGTTGTATGAGTTTTAAAAATATATCTTGGATATTAGCCCCTTATATGATATATGGTTTGCAAATATTTTCTCTCATTCCACACGTTGCCTTTTCATTTTGTTGATGGTTTCTTCTGTTGTGTAGAAGCTTTTTAGCTTGATGTAGTCCTGCTTGTTGATTTTTGCTTTGTTGCTAGTGCTTTTGATGTCATACCCAAAAAATCATTGCCACAACCAGTGTCAAGGAACTTTTTCCCTATGTACAACTTATATTTTAGTACTCATTGTGATACCTTCCTTGCCATTTTTTTTATTATTATGTTATGTTAATCACCATACATTACACCATTAGTTTTTGATGTAGTGTTCCATGATTCATTGTTTGCATATTACACCCAGTGCTCCATGCAGAACGTGCCCTCTTTAATACCCATCACCAGGCTAACCAATCCCCCCTCCCCCCTCTTGCCATTGTTTTTTAAAGATTTTATTTATTTACTTGAGAGAGAGAGAGAGGGAGAGAGAGAGGGAGAGAGAGAGCGCGCACGAGCACAAGCATGGGGAGTGGCAAAGGGAGAAGCAGGTTCCCCACTGAGCAGGGAGCCCGGCGTGGGGATCCATCCCAGGACCCTGGGATCATGACCTGAGCTGAAGGCAGATGCTTAACTGACTAGGCGCCCCCTTCCTTGCCACTTTTGACTCGCACAATCACTTCCAAACCTTTTGTTATCCATCACGTATCAAAAATACTCACTGGAATCTGATGTGAGGGCAAGAAGAAATGCGATGACAGAAGATAGTACTGTAACGGGACCAATGGTGGGGGCAGTTCCCTCTGGGTGCTGGCCGTAAGTGGGGGCATTGTCTGTAAAGCATTTAAAAATAGTAATAAAACTAAAAGTTGGTCTGCTTTTTATTATCACCATGCACCAGCAATTCTAAACAATGTCAGTGATACAATACTTGGTCTGTGCTTCAGCTGACCGCTCCCACCCACTTCGCACTTGGAACACCACTGCTCAGCAAACACCAGAGTGCCAGGCTTTTTCTACAGTGAAGGAAGCAGTTTGATGCATTTGTGCCTCTGGATGAGAGCATTAAAATAGCATATAGCAGACCTGCGCTGTCCAATAAGGTAGCCACAGCCACATGGGACTATTTACATTTAAATCAATGAAAAAGAATATTAAATATTAATTTCCTCAGTCTGACTCACCAGCCACATTTCAAGAGTTCATCAGCAGCTCCTTGTAGCTGGTGGCTACTTTACTGAACAGCACAGACATAGAGTAGTTCCATCATTAGAAGAAGTTCTATTAGGGGCACCTGGGTGGCTCAGTCAGTTAAACATCTGCCTTCGGCTCAGGTCATGATCCCAGAGTCCTGGGATCGAGCCCCGCATGGGGCTCCCTGCTCAGTGGGGAGCCTGCTTCTCCCTCTCCCACTCCCCCTCAAGCCACAGCCCAGACAAGAGGGTTTGTGCTCTCTCTCTCTGTCAAGTAAATAAAAAAATCTTTAAAAAAAAAAAGAAAAAGTTCTATGGGCCCAGCACGCTTCCGCTGCGCAACTCTGCTAAGAAAAAGTTCTATTAGACAGTGTTGCTCTACACTATAGCAACTGTCTGACCTTATGAAAATATCTATTAATTGCACACCATTTATATATAACATTATTATGTATAATGCTATTTATTATATTTAATACTGCTTATTATATATTATATATTATGCTATTATTAAATTAAATATATTATTAATAAACAGTATTACATGTATTATATGTTAATATTTCTGAAATGAACAGTGGCATAGCAAATCACCATTTTATGGAACAGCATTAAGTGAGGTATGTCTCTACCCATAAAAGTTTAAGAATAGTTCTGTTCCGTGTAAATATTGCTGAATGCCTACTATGTGCCAGAACTCTATTAAGTACTGGAGATAGCAAAGTAAGTAATCAGATTCCTGCCTAGGATATCATTGTCTAGTATGGGAAGCATACAGGTAAACAAATATTATATTGCTGCATGATATCTGTAATAATTGAAGTGTGCTTAAAGTATGGAGTCAGCACAAAGGAAGGTCTAATAAACTATCTCTACCTTGAAGGTGGGAGGAAGTTGGTATTTGAAGTAAGTGAGGGAAAGGGCAATGTGTTAATTGGAGAAATGAAGATATAGGATGATTTATTCACAAGGATCAATTCAGCCCATGCCGTTGTAAAAAGGAATAAACAAAATGTTTTCTGGTCTTCAGGAAAAATGGTGACCTGTGTCCCTAAGTACTTCAAATATTGCTATTGCTAAATTGGAAGATGAGTTTGGTTGGTGGGATAAGAATGGCAACAGAGTTAATGTCACAGATTCTGTGTACTTTTGGGGAAGCCAATGTTTAGAGAAGATGTATGTTTGGTAAGAAGAAAATGGTAACATGATTATTGATTCACGACATGAAAGAGTGAAGAGGTGTTGAATGAATTGGGGATAATGGCATGCTAAGGTAGGGAAGTAGAGAAGGAGCATATTATAAAGGGCAAAGCATCTTAGGAAAAACCAACGGGACCGGGCAGTCTTTGATCCAGTGTTGAATTCTATCTAGAATAAAGCTAGAGCTTTTTGCCATAATTATGGCAGCGTAATTACACAGCAGAAGAACTGGAGCCCCAGAGGGGGTGTAGTTTTGTCAAACTTCTAACTGCTTTCTAAGTACACTGGTGCTTATAAAACACTTGTGGGATAAATATAAACTGTACTTATTGTGGTGGATCTCAGAATTTAGTGAGTATGGGAGTCTGCTAAGGAGCTTGTTAGAAATAAAGAACCCTTCCCCACCTCACCCCAGTGAGTTTGGGAGGAGGCCAAGAATTTTTATTTTTTTATTTTATTTTTTTGAAGATTTTATTTATTTGTTTGACAGAGAGAGCACAAGCGGGGTTGGGGGCACAGAGGCAGAGGGAGAAGCAGGCTCCCCGCTGAGCACGGAGCCTGATGCAGGGCTCTATCCCCGACTGAGCCACCCAGGCGTCCCAAGAATTTTTATTTTTAGCAAGTATCCCATGTATTTCTGATGAAGGTGGTCCTATTGACTGCAGTTTAAGAAATACTAGTTTATCAGAAAAATCAAATGGTCAGGCTACTGGAAGATTTCTGATCATGTCCCTTTCAAAAGAGTAAAAAGAATATGCAAAGGAATTATTAGTTTTGATTTCCAACATCCTGAGAAATTTGCATCTAAAGCAAATCGCAAATGGATTCCAGAAATTAGTTATTACATGTGGAAATGGGCTGACCTCACTAAGAATACTAAGAGGGAAATAATCGCTTGCACTTTAAGATTTATTTAATTTACAACATACATTCACTAGCAATAATTTGCTTAGTTCTATAATTGGGCACAAGGGTAGGGCTCGTCTAGCCAACAGCTCTAGGCAAAATGCTAAGTAGAGACTGAGTGGAAATCAAAGTCTTTGTAGGCAGTATGCTGCCTCTCCATTGGTTCTCAAAGATTCTTTCCAAGTTCCCCTGAGCAGTGTTTCCCATTTGAGATAAGGAGGCAGCTCATGTCCTGCTAGTTTACCATTATTGATTTCCCCTAACCTTCCTTTCTGGCCAAATGAAGGGCTCTCCATCAGGGGATCTTCAAGGGAGAGTGGCTCTTCTAGACGAGTGTGGTTTAATGTTCTGCATCCTTGGGGATAAAAGAGAGCCGAGAGGGGTACCTGGGCTTCTTGGAACGGAACAGAGACAAAGGTGAGGAGAATGTAATGAGGTGTTTTGAATCTCTGTGGCTTCTTTATGTTTGATCTTGTACATCCCTTATAACTCCATTTACTTTAGTTATTAAGTTCTTAAATGAATAGTGTTTATTCCTTATTGGGTGGATGACAAATTCAAGTGTGACCTGGATAATCAGGAAGTCTTGGAGAGGGTTCTAAGAGGACAAAATTCCGAAAGAGGAATTGAGAACAGGTTGGCCTACCAGCAGCCTGCTGGAAGAATGTGGATGGGCTGATGGAGATAAAGGTATAACCTCAGGAGAGGTTAGAAAATGGAAATACTTTTTATGAGTGCTAAAAATCTCACTAAGTCTCACTGCTACTACCTTTAGGTACAGTTCCATCTTCCTCATTTGCCTGGAACTGATATGTGTGAGGCTCTTTTCTCTGGACAGGAAGTAACTATGTAGTCAGCCCAGGAAACTGAACTCATGCTACTAAGTGGGTCTTCTCACCACCATGCTCAAGAAAAGAGTATGAAAGGTTTTCTATATCTGGGAGTGGACTTTTTGGGTGATGACAGACTGGAGGATTTGGGGGATGATAGATTAGGGAAGGTAACCCTCCTGTGACCCAGGCTAGGGTTGGTTGGAGCCTAAGGACAGACTAGGACAGCCTGGAATTACAGTGCTGATTAGAAGGAAGTGTAGTGGATGATGGAGTGGGGAGGAGCAGAAATGACAAGGGAGTGGGAAGACTCTGGCTTGGGATACCTGTTCTCAAAAGGTCACCTTTCTCCTCCAACTTCCAGAGCTCCAAATAAACCATCTGACTCGTGATATGAAAACCCACATCATACAACTTATGATCCACAGCAACAACTGAGACCACTGGCCCCACAGGGCCACCCCATTCTTGGGGTTTCCAGTTTAAGGAGACAATAACTATAGAACAGAACAAAAAGTCTCAATGGTTGCTGTTTATACCCCCACAGAAACTCTCGCATTATCTAAGGCATTGGTTCTCAAAGTGTGGGCCATAGACCAAACAGTATTAGCAACATCTGGGAAATGGTTAGAAATGCAAATTCTCTAGTCCTCACCTCTGATCACTGACTCAGACACTCAGGATCTCATCTCTGAGCCTTAAAGTACTCAACACTTAGCCAATCTGAAAAACACATCCCCCCCCTCAACTTCTTCGCTTTAATTGGGTTACTGTTTTAGAGTTTTGGGGAATTTTAAGAATTTGGGAGTCATGTTTCACTCCCTCTCACTAGGAGCACACAAAGGAATAGCCAATAAATTGAACAAACTCAATGCTTTTCTTTCCTCACCAACTGCCAGAGCTCTTAGTACATGAAATAAAAATAGGAGACTATTCTATTAGCAAAAAAAACCCATAGCAAATTGGAAAGCTGTAGATATGACATTAAGATCAAGGTCTTGCAAAATGTATATTCTTATGAGATGTACAGATACCTTTATAAAATTCGTGAAAAGGGAGGAAGAAAACAGGGTGGAGAAGTGTAGGCTCCAGAGAGTCAGCACCATCTGCTGCTCAGCCTGTGTACATTTCTGGCAGGTGCCTTTATTTCTCACCCTTAATAATGGTGGTTCTCACCTTGAACACAGTGGCTCTTCCAACAGCCTTGTCTCTGATTTCCTGGTGTACCATCATTTTCTGCTGTCTCACTCACTTGACGTATCTTCTCCCTCTCCCTCCATTTCCCACTTCTTCCTTTTGGTAGGATTACCGGTACACTCCTGTCTGTTCCAGACCAAGGTAGAATACACCTTGGCCCTTCCTACCCCTGATGACTATCTGATGACGTATCTCCCCCTCATTACCTTAATGATGGTTCTGATGGGAGAAAGCCATGTTCACCTACCACCTATGTACTTTCCTTTAGCTGAAGACTCAATTCTACTAATGCCTTTCAGGTAGGGTTGCTAGATTACCAAATAAAAATATAGGAAGTCCAGTTAAATTTGAATTTCAGATAAACAATGAACAGTTATTTTAGTATAAGTATGTCCCATGCAGTATTTGCGACACACTTGTACTAAAAAATCTAATTGTTGTTTATGCGAAATTCAAATTTATCTAGATGTCTTGAGTTTTATCTGGTAAGCTTACTTGCAGGGAACAGGGATTCCCACTTTGGTTGCCTAATCCAGGAGAGGTACTTTCTTTTAGAAAAGAACATATTTAGTCATAAAAATAAGGACAGGCTATTTGTACACAGCTGTCCCGTGTAATAAGATAGCCGCTAGCCACATACTGATTGCTGCTGAGGACCTGAAATGGGGATAGTTTGAACAGTGTATACCCAATTTTGAAGGCTAAGTATGAAAAAGGAATATAACATTTTTATATTTTATATTCTCAATAATTTTTTACATATCGATTACTTTTGAAATGATAATAATTTAAAATATTAGGTTAAAATGTATTTTGAAAATTAATTTCACCTGTTTATTTTTACTTTTAAATGTAGCTACTAGAAAATTAAAAATTATATATGTACCAATTTACATTTCCAGCCATGGTGCATAAGGGTCTGCTTTTCTCCATGTCCTCACCAACACTTGGAGGGAATGTAGAATTGTACAACCACTGTAGAAAGCGGTATGGAGTTTCCTCAAAAAAATTAAAGATAGAAATACTATATGATCCAGCATTTTCACTACCGGGTATTTATCCAAAGAAAATGAAAACTCTAATTTGAAAAGATATATACACATCTATATTTATTGCAGCATTGTTTATAATATCCAAGACATGGAAGCAACCCAAGTGTCCATCCATAGATGAATGGATAAAGAAGATGTGGAATGTATAGACAGTGGAAATATTACTCAGCCATAAGAAGAATAAAATTTTGCCATTTGCAACAACATGGATGAAACTAGAGAGTATTATGTTAATTGAAATTTGTCAGAGAAAGACGAATATAATTTCATTTATATGTGAAATCTAAAAAATAAAATATATAAGCAAACAAAAAAAGCAGAAACAGACTTATAAATATAGAGAACAGAGTGGTGGTTGCCAGAGGGGAGAGGGTTGGGGAGATGGGTGAAATAGGTGAAGGGGATTAAGAGGTACAAACTTTCAGTTCCAAAACCAATAAGTCATGGAGATGAAAAGTACACTATAGAATGTAGTCAATAACGTTGTAATAATGTTGTATGGTGATAGATGGTAACTACACTTACTGTGGTGAGCACTAAGTAATGTATGGCATTGCTGAGTCACTATGTTGTACACCTGAAACATAACATTATATGTCAACTATACTTCAATAATAAAAAAGTAATATGTGTAGCTCACATCTGAGATCTCCATTACATATCCAATGGACAGTGCTGGCCTGGAGCGGAAGCCAAGTTAGGGAGACCTACCGGCCATCGGGCCATGAGAAAGATGCCCCCAGGCCTAGGAGTTAGGGTCCTCTCATTACAAGCATATTGCGGCTGACATGGTTGGGGGTGTACCCAATCCTTGAACGTAGTATGTATTCACAAAGTTTTCATTGTTTTTATTTTCTATCTGATGATTTTTGGTGATTGGTGATTTTTGAATGATTGCAGAAAAATAGAGTCAGGGCTGATGTTTGCTATTCTGCACATTTGGCAGTTGAATTATGACATTAGATTGAGATGTGGTGGGAGGGGGTACTGAAGGAGGAGGCAAGCTGGGAAAGATCCTGGCTCCTGGAAGCGGCGCCGAGTTGTTCTTTTTCACTTCTTTTTCTTTCTTTGGTTTTATGATTGCAAACTGGTGGTGGCAGGACAGCTCTGACTATATTTGTTAGAAGCAGATGTCCATGTTAATTTGGGATTTTAGAGACTGAAAACCATAGAGAGTGGCACTATGAAATATGGAAGAGGCAAATGAAAATTTTGTCAGCCAAATTTCTACAAGTCTCCTGACTTCTGAAAACTGTTTACAGAACTGGTTTCTGAAATCGGGACATCTTTTTATAACTGAAATATTTTAGGATTTCGAGGTTTAGATCTAGGACTTAAATTCTCCTTGATCTGCCACTCCCTTTCTCCCCCCACTTACCAACCTTCTTCTGAAGTTCCTGGAAAGTAAAGAAACACTAGTGAAAGCAAAGTAAAGAAAACTTGAGACCTTATAGGGACCAAGGGCTTGCTTGGTCTATGGTAAAAAAACCGGATCTCTACCAAGTTCCATTTAAAATCTGTATGCCAACCATGTCAAACTGAAGAATCCGTTCTTGGCTGCAGGATCTGCCATCTGTCAATTTCCATTTTTTGTTCCTAATCTTTACCACCCACTGCCTGGGTTGCTGCATTGCCCTCCACAGATGCCTTGTCACCTGGTTCTAGGATATGGCATCCAAGATCTCAGGCCAGTAAAGAAGAGTAGCTGCTACATCCCTTATCTGCTGCCAATCTAGTGAATCTGGTGGTTATTTCACTGAATCCTGTGGCCCTCTCCCCTGTGGCAGGCCTTCTTGTTGGCATTACTGTCATTATTTGGGGGACTCCTGTAGTCCATGTGTAACACATGGCTTTTCACTAAGAGGAAAGCTGATGACATTGGCTGGCAGAATGAGGCAGGGAACAGAGACACTGGGGCTGTGTGCCAGATGCCATTTTGGGAGAAGGAGAACGTCTCACTTCCTTGAAGCCTCAGGATCTCAGACCCACAGGAAACTGGGACTGGGTGTGTAGGAGGAGGGGTAGGTGCTGAGCAGGAGACTTGACTGTGTGGGAAAGTGCCACTGGCTGCATTCTCTCCCTGACTGGGCATCTCCTTCACTGGGCAGCCTGGCTTGCCTAGACAGGGGTCTGAGGATTGGTACCTGGCTTGGAGCTCTGCCAAGTGAAGCTGGAGATTTGCCAGAAACTTATCAATCACTGGTCATTGGTCCTTGTCCTAGACCAACGGGAAACTGGAGATGTAAGGCAATGTTCTAGATGGAGATAAGAACAAACAAAACATTCAGACATGTCGGGCTTTGCTCGCCAGACCATATCGCCAAATTCAACTATTTGACTTCGATTTCATTTTCCTTATTTACTGCCTAGTCATAATCATGTTGCTCACCATTATGTTGTACTATCTTGGGTTTCATCTATAAGGCAGTGACCCTGCAAATCAGAGCAGGTGAGGGAAGGACGGGGTCTGGATCTGAGCCTCATATACCCCGGTGATGGTGGCCGGGGCTAGTCCGTGAGGTAGAAAAGGAACAGGACCCAAGGGCTTTGCAGTCTCCAGTCTTGGTTGAGGCATAGAGTGGTAGAATGGCCCAACAGCTGTAGCAATGACAGGGAATAATATAGGCAGGTAGTTCCACTTACATATTGCTACGCGATAAACCATCCCGAAGTTAATGTGCAATACAACAGTCGTTTATTACACTTATGAATTCTGTGTGTTGGGAATTTAGAAAGGGCACGATGGAGATGGTTTGTCTCCACCTTGCATCATCTGGGGCCTTGGCTGGGAAGACCTGAAGTCGGGATGGCTTGCCAGCTAGGACTAGAATGATCTAAAGACTTGTTCACTCACATGTCTTGCTGTTGGAATTTAGCTGGGGCTGTTGGCCTGAATACCTGCACATGATCTTTCCAGATGGCAGCTTGGGCTTCTTCCCAGCATGGTAGCTGGGATCCAAGAGCAAGAATCCCAAGAAAAACAGGCAGAAGCTGCATGTCCCTTTCTGACCTAGTCTCAGAAGTCCTACAACATTGCTTCTGCCATCCTTTGTGGGTTGTAGAAGTCCTGAGCGCCTGGTCAGAATCAAAGGGAGGGGACTACTTTTTAAGGGGAGAAGTGATGAAGAATTTCGGAGTCATGTTTTGAAGCACAATCTATCCCCTGACCACAAATGTTTACATTCTTCCCGCATGCAAAATACATGCACTCCTCCCAAGTCCCTACAAAAGTCTCACCCCATTATGAAATCAAGCTCAGCCTCAAGGTGCAAGTGCAAATGAGGCCCCCTTGGGTGTGGCTCCTCAAATCCTTCTACTTGTGTACCATCCTTCTCAGTCTGAAGACCCGTGAACTGAAGAGATTGATCATGTGTCCCACTATGATGGGACAGGCCCAGGATAACCACAATAGACACTCCCATTCAAAAAAGAGGGGTAACAGGAGGCACACAACAGCCCCTGGTCTGCAGCAGTTCTAGAATCTAGCAAGGCACATGTGACTAATTCCCTGTTAGGGTTCAGGGCTACTGTCATGATTGTCTATGCATCTTGACTCTGCCTTCTGGGCTCTTAGTTTTGCCCTCCGAGTTACCTTTCCTTGGTTATAGGAAATGGACTCATAGGCAATGCCAGGAGGTTTGGGAAGGGAGGCAGCCAAGCACTTGGGCCACCTGTCCATAGTGGGCAGAGCTCTGGCCCCTGGGTTTGGTTCTGGAGCAGGGACCTGACCATCAGTGGGCAGAGACTGGTGATAAAGTGAGATCTATAGCTCTCCATCCTTGGGGTGGGGAGGACTAGACAGAAGTTAGTGTCTGATGTCCCTTACACAAAGTGGGGACCTGTGTCTAGGTATGCATTAGTGCAGGGAGCTTGGAGGACCCAGGTAGATGAGGCAGTTTTCCTAAAAGACAACGACTAAAGCTCTTTCAATCCATGTGAAGTGGGTCAAGTCAGAAAAAAACTTTATGCTTGTTTTTTTTCCCCCCCAAGCCGAATTCACTTCCCAGAAGTCAATCAAGGCCCTTTGAGAACTGTATTCTTCCCAGCAAACTTAAATAATACATTAACTTGCTCTTCCCAGGGGACATAATCAAGGAGTTTTAACCTATAGTAGTTTTCCTTCAGAGCTACTGGAATATTTTAATTATTTCCTTACAGTTCATATTTCACACACTTCCAAATAGGGTTGAGGCAGTATACGTTTGAAAAACAAGATTATCAAAATAAAGTAAAAACCATGTGAATAAGTATGCTAAAAACCATGTGAATAAATATGCTAAAAACTAGAATTAATTTAGTTACAGTGATTGAATATTAAATTTACTCTGAGTTTCATTCTGAAATATGCTTTTATATAGCTGTGTCCATGGTATGACATATCTTTGAAAATGTACAAAAGTCTAAATATTTGTTTCTGGGAATATTTACTTCCAGCTCCTTTAAAGATGAAGCTCATCTTAGTGTATATGGAGTGTTATTTAGAAGATGTATTTTGAATGGAATGTTTGAAGTTGGAGGGGTCTTGAGAGATCAATTCCAGGACTTTCTCTCTGCAGATAAAGGTTAGAGGATCTAAAGAGATTCAGGGGCTTGCCCAAAGGTCTGATTGAACGGAGCTGGAGTTGATGGCTAGCCAGTGTCCTCCTCCATACCATAAAGGAGAGATTCTTAGATCTGAAGTTTTCAGTGACTGCTATATAATGCTTAATGAGAAAGGATAAAAAGCCCTGTATATTTGCAGCAAGAAATTATGATTTGATATACACAGGGCTGATTTCAGATATAAAGTGACTCTAAACAGACATGAACAGGTAAGGGTAAGGGTACGACTAGGAAGAGAGATCTCAAGGGAGGCCAGAAGTTATTCTGGGTGCTGCTCACAGTGAGTCCAGAGAAAATGACAGAGTGAAGTCTCCATGCTACTTTCTCTTTGGCCAACCAATGGGAGAATGCCAGTATAAAGAATGATTTGGTCAGACCAAAGAATTTCAGCTTCTGTGTGTCGTTTGCTGACTTATTTCCTCCAGTAATTAGGATTGAATCAGAACCATATACGTGATATAAAGATTTTAGTATAGAGGTGAGACCTTACTCAGTTGTGGGAGCTGATTGAACAATATACATAAGTCTGGTGCCCTGGGTCTGGTGCTGGGCCTGAGGTCAATGAGGCCAGCAGTCATGACGAGAGGGAAGATGGACATGAAGTGGGGGAGAGAAATGACAAACTGGAACCCCCATCAGTCTCTCAACGTCTCCAAACTTCCAACTTCAATGATGTGGGTGAACTTCTGGCACGTTTCACCCCAGAGCTGCTCTTATGAGGATTCAGAGAAGTTAAGGAGGAGGTCCAGCAGGAAGTGGATAGAATTGTGGGCCTGGGACTGCCCAAAGCCAACAATGTCGACCCAGAAATCAGTGCATGTGAGTGAACCACAACAGCAACTGTCCTAGCTCCCTCTATCTCAGTGTAAACACTTCCCTCCACCTTCATATCTCCTGCACACTCTCTTGTGGGTGCAACCCTAGCCCAGAACCATGCAGAGAATGGAATTCTGGGAGATGTAGTTTCAGCTTAGCTCAGTTGCTTTCATTCAAGCCACCACATCTATGAATTAAATTATTCTCTTTATCCCCCCAATAACCATGTATTCAGTGTGCTATCCAAACAACTGGCAGGTTGGCTATTTTTATTTTATTAAAAATTTTTTTATTGACACACGACGTTACACTAGTTTTAGGTGTATAACACTGCCATCTGTCACCATACAGTCCTATTACTATATCATTGACTGTATTCCTTATGCTGTGGCTTTGATCCCCATGACTTATTCATTCCAATAACTGGAAGCCCGTGTCTCCTTTCCCCTTCACCCATTTTGCCCATCCTTTTACACTGATCCCTCTGGCCTCTTATTAATGAGTCTGTTCCTGCTTTTTTTGTGTGCTCATTTGTTTTGTTTTTTAGATTCCACATATAAGTGAAATCATAATTGTCTTTTTCTGTCTGACTTATTTCACTTAACATAATACTCTCTAGGTTCATCCATGTTGTCACAAATGACAGGATCTAATTCTTTTTATGGCTGAGTAATATTTCATTACATATACATATATATCACTTCTTCCTCTATTGATGGACACTTGGGCTGCTTCCATATCTTGGCTATTGTAAATAAAGCTGCAATAAACATAGGTGTGCATATATCTTTTCGAATTAGTGTTTTTGTTTTCTTTGTGTAAATACCCAGTAGTGGAATTATTATTATTAATATTTAAAGATTTATTTATTTATTTTAGAGAGAGAGAGCGTGAGCAAGTGGGTGGAGGGGCAGAGGGAGAGAATCTTCAAGCCGACTCCCTGCTGGGAACAGAGTCCCACTCCAGGCTGCATCCTTCCACCCATGAGATCATGACCTGAGCCAAAACCAAGAGTCGAACACTTCACTGAGCCACCCAGGTACCCCCAGTAGTGGAATTACTGATAGTATGGCATTTCTATTTTTAATTTTTTGAGGAACCCCTATACTGTTTTCCACAGTGGCTGCACCAGTTCGCATTCCCACCAACAGTTCACGAGTGTTCCTTTTTCTCCACATTCTCAACAACATTTGTTATTTCTTGTCTTTTTGATTCTAGCCATTCTGGCAGGTGTGAGGTGATATATCATTGTAGTTTTGATTTGCATTTCCCTGCTGATGAGTGATGTTGAGCATCTTTTCATGTATCTGTTGGCCATCTGGATGTCTTCTTTGGAGAAATGTCTGTTCAGGTCCTCCACCCATTTTTAAATCAGATTATTTGGTGGTTTTTTTTTGGGGGGGGGTGTTGACTTGTATAAATTCTTTATATATTTGAGATATTAACCCCTTATTGGATATATCATTTACAAATATCTTCTCTCATTCAGTAGATTGCCATTTTGTATTTTTTATTTTTATGGTTTGCTTCGCTGTGCAAAACTATTTTGGTGTAGTCCCAATAGTTTACTTTTGCCTTTGTTTCCCTTGCCTGAGGAGACATATCTAGAAAAATATTGCTAAGGCTGATGTCAAAGAGATCACTGCCAGGTTGGCTATTTTTGGAAAATTTTTAGGAAAACTTAGAGAGGGGCAATATATGCCAGCAAGACAATATTTCATGAAACAAATTAGCAAAGGCATTCATAGAAGGACACAGGACTATGGTTGTCACATAGTAACTTGTAAGGAACAAACTTGCCCATAAATGAGGCACATCTGTACCTGAAATTTAAACTCCCGCACTGAAACACTGCAATGTGAGTAGCTTGAATGGACCTTGTAAAAGGGCCATTGTTCCATTTAGAGAATAAATTGAACCCTGGGAGATTGAATCTAGATTGCTTTGTGAGAGAGAAAGAAAGAAGGGAGGAGAGAAGGGGAGAAGGAGACCATGATTTTGAGAATGAGTTTTAAGGTAAAAAACAGCCCTTGCTGTGACCTCAGGGCTATAGCAGAGCACATGGTTTTCCCTTGAAGGCTCTGGAGATGTCAACTGCAAAGCAATTACTAAAAATATCATTTGGCCAATCTTCCCCATGACAACTATGTGGGTGCCCTTTGACTGGGCCATCTCCCCGCAACCCCACAATTTTAGTAAAACTAACATG
The DNA here is from genome assembly GCF_029215605.1 of Mirounga angustirostris. Taxonomy (NCBI): domain Eukaryota; kingdom Metazoa; phylum Chordata; class Mammalia; order Carnivora; family Phocidae; genus Mirounga; species Mirounga angustirostris. The sequence continues at coordinate 127,306,977 of NW_026991709.1, forward strand.
TACTAGCCCCCAACTTTCTTTCACCTGGCTGAAGGCTTAACACAAATCGAATGACTTCCCTAGACAGGGTATGGATAGGGTAGACAACCTGAGCACAGGACAGGTGGATTTGTGGGTTTGACTGTGGGGCTAAATCCAGAGGCTGCTTTTCCAAGAACAGAAGAATAGGCTATAATATTAGCTTCATTTTGCTTTTTGGTTAAGTGGGTAATGAAAAGGGGCTAAAATAAATGATGCGGTGACCATCTGGGGAATAAAGCATGCTAGGCGGTGGTAGGCCCTGCTGGGAGCAGACGGAGGCATTTGGGTTTGCTGTTGAGTAAGAGGAAGAATTTGTCTTGGTCTATGAATCAGGCAAAATCTGTTCACTAAGTTGGAGGTCGTAGAGTAGCTTTCCATCAAGTAATATAAGTGCTTACATTGCCTGCCGTTTCTACAGTAGGCATGTGTTTGGTTTTTTGAGGGGGCTTCTTTCATTACTCAAGTTCTTTGTAATATTAGGGCATAGGCTTTTTTTGTGTGTGAAAAAACACATAACATTAAATTTACCATTCTAGTCATTCTAAGGGTACAGTTCATTAGTGTTAAGTATGTTCATATTGTTGTGCAATAGATCTCTAAAACTTCCTTATCTTGCAAAACTGAAACTCTATACCCAGTAAACATTAATTCCTTTCTTCCTCCAGCCCTTGACAACTATTTTTTTTCTTTCTTTTCTTAAACCACTTTATTGAGGTATGATTGACATAAAAAAAGTATACATGTGTAATGTATACAACAACTTGATGAATTTGGAAATAAGTACAGACTCATGAAACTATCACCACATTCAAGGCTTTAAATATCCATCACCTCACCTCCAAGTTTCCTCTCACCCCCTTTATTTCTAAATTTCTATCATCTATCTATCTATCATCTATCTATCATCTATTTATCTATATATCTTAATAGATTTTTTCTTCTGTGATAAGAGCACTTAACATAAGAGCACTTAGCAAACTTTTAAGTATACAATAAAATATTGTCAACTGTTGGCCATATGTTGTACTGTAGATCTCTAGAACTTACTCATCTAGCTTAACTGAAACTTTGTATCCTCTTACTGGCACTTCCCCATTTCCCCTCCACTCAGATTCTGGTAACCACTGTTCTATGTACTCTCTAGTTCTATGAGTTTGGCTATTGTACATTCCTCATAAAAGTGGAATCATGCATTGTTTGTCATTCTGTGTCTGGCTTATCTCACTTAGCATAAACTCCTCCAGGCCGATCCATCTTGTCACAAATGGTAGGATTTTCTTCTTTTTCAAGGCTGAAAAATATTCCATTGTATATTTATACCACATTTCCTTTATCCATTCATCTGTTGATGGACAGTTGGGTTGCTTCCACATCTTGGCTATTGTGAATAATGCTGCAGTGAACACGGGTGTGCAAATATCTCTTCGATATTCTTCTTTGAATTCTTTTGGAATATGTATGAGAAGTAGTATTGCTGGATCACATGGTAGTTCTATTTTTAATTTTTTGAAGAAACCATACTGCTTTCCATAGTGGCTGCACCATTTATGCCAACAGTGCACGAGGATTCCAATTTCTCTTTAACCTCACCAACACTTGTTATTCTCTGTTCTTTTGATAGTAGCCATCCTAAGGGATGTAAGGTATCTCACTGTGGTTTTGGTTTGCATCTCTCTTATGATTAGTGATGTTGAGCATCTTTTCCTAGAGCATATGTATTTATAAGAAAAAAAATCTTGTGTGGAATAAAATGAGGAAAAATTAGGTAGTAAGGCTGATGGTAAATCTTGTGCCCACAGTAACATATTCCCTTTCTTTTTAATCACTTTTTCTGCCATTTTTGGGCCATCATTGTGCTTTTGACCTAGTCTCCCCACTAGAAGCTAAATTTTGAATTTGTGAGTCATACATTGTTGGGATTGGAAAAGATTAAGGAGATCTTCTAAAGGCAACATCCCCATTTTTGAGTCAAGAAACCTGAGGATGAAAAAGTGAAAAAGAATTCAACTAAGAAGGAATATAAGGGGAGAAATCCTTAATATAAGGAGAAAGAGACTTCTGATTACTGAAACTTAAATTCTAATTCATTCCCATTATGAAAGAGTCCTGTGGAATCTGGAAATATCAGGAAGACTCAGTTTCCAAAACTCTGTGGTCGAACATATTTTGAATAACTGCCACAGTTTTCCTGACATTTCTGCCAGATGTCTTGTGCTGTCATCTCCTCCTCTTCTGTAGCCCTGATGTAAATCTTTGAGTGATGGGCTTTGGAGCTCAGATTAGATCATTTGGCTTGTATACCTTGTAATTAAAACACATATTAACTTTTACTTATGTTTGACAATGAGACCCAGTTCACATGTGTGACATGATGATAAAGGGAAGAGAAGTTAGGAATACAACAGCAGGTCAGTTCAACCATCATTTCTGATCCCCTAGCTTGTAGGTAGGGCAGGTGGTGGTGGTCTGTGCCTCCTGAGGTGTAAGAAATCTCAATAAATATGGACAGTATCCTCAAGGCCAGAGCAGGCCCAACTATTCTTCCCAGAGTTTGCCGTGTGTATTAGGGTTCTCTTGAGAAACTGAACCAACAGATATATGAATAGATTTATTATGGAGGCTGAAAAGTCCCAAGATCTGCAGTCACCAAGCAGAAGACCCAGAAGAGCTGATGAGTAGTTCCAGTCTGAGTCCAAAGACCTGAGACCGGATGGTATGAGTACCAGGCGGAAAGACAGCAGACTCAAGCCCCAGGAGCTGATATTTCTATTTGATTCTGAAGGCAGGAAAAGACTAATGTCCTAGCTCAAAGAAGTCAGGCAGGAGGAAGTCCCTATTACTTTTTCTTCTATTCAGGCCTTCAGTGGATTGGATGAAGCCCATCTAAAAAGGGAGAATCCATCTGCTTTATTTGATCTCCGATTCAAATGTTAATCTTATACAGACTTGTACAGACACACCAAGAATAATATTTGGCCAAATGTCTAGGCACTCTAAAACCATCACACTGTGGCTACCTCTGAGGGTTTCCAAGATGACTTTGGGGGCACATGGACATATTTACCAGCTGTGTGACCTTGGGTAAGGTATTTAACTTCACTGTGCCTCAATTTCCTCATTGTAAAGGTGATAACAATTCCTCTCTCACTGGGTTGTTTTAAGGATTAAGTGAATTAATATTTGTAAAGTGCTTAGAACCATGCATGGCAAATTATAAGTACAGCATGCGTTTAATACAACTTTAACATATTTCAATAGCTTTGTATTTATTTTGATGTGTAGTAGAAGGAAATACAATTGGCATGATTTCAAGGATATTTTTGCTTAGGATAAGGTGAAAAAAAAAACAGTAGCTTGATTTCAAGACAAGTAGTAAGTAAATACTGGTATGGTAGACCTTGTGATGGGGAAAGTGAATGATTCTATTTGGGAAATATTGTGGATGAGAAAAAAATAAGATAATATGTAGGGTAACCAATGAAACCCAGCCCAGTTTTCTGGGGGAGTTCATGGGACACAGGACCTTCAGCGCTGAAACCAGGAGAATGCACCGCAGATCAGGATGTTTAGTGTACTTATATGTAATGTGGAATTGGATAACATTTCTGGACATTAGAGACTATCTGAAGCTCCATTTTCCTTTCCAACTAATGAACTCTTGAGCTGGGCTAGAAGTGGCAATTGGTTCACAAGTAGATGCTCATAAAATTTAGACAGAGCCACTGGCATTTGGGTCATATGAGGAAAATGAAGTTGGCTGTTACATATGAGACAGTTTTGTGTGATAACACCAATAAAGTAATCAATAAGATAGAAGCAGCTCAACCAGTCAGCACCAAATGAGAAGTTTTTTTCTTTTCTCCTTTCTTCTTTCTCACAAAAATCCTGTGCTTTCCCCACAGGAGCGGGACCCTTTTCTGACTACTCCATCCAGAATCTGTACATCCCAAATTGCAATTCTGACACCCCAAATAAAGGCTTTTGTTCTTTTTCAGTTTCCCCTTCTTTTCTCAGTTGACAGTAAGTTTGATATTTATCCCACAGTCACACATTGTTCCTGGCACAGGGGGTCTCCAAGGAGATGGTAGTAGGTAGAACCTTGGTTCTGATCCTGCTTTGATATGTCTGTGACTTTATTTATTTATTTTTTTAGAGTCATCCATTTATTTAAGAGAGAGGGAGGGAAAGAGAGCATGCTAGGGGAGGGGCAGAAGGAGAGACAGAGAGAGAATCTCAAGCAGACTCCTTGCTGAGGGTGGAGCCCAATGCGGGGCTTGATCCCAGGACCCTGAGATCATGACCTGAGCTAAAATCGAGAGTCGGACACTTAACCAACTGAGCCACCCAGATATGTCTGTGACTTTAAACAAGGGTCTTCAACTTCCGTCCATCTGTGTTTCGTGGTCTGCAAAATAAGTGGTTGGAATAAATGAACTCCAAATCCCTTCCAGTGCTGGTTCTTAGATATGAAGCACACACGCTATCTGTTGTGGCTAAAATCTCAACTCCACTGATGTTCCAGGTGAGAAAAGAACAATGAGAAAAGCATGTATTGTGATTCTCTTCAGGGGCTCTCAAATCCAGCCTGGGGCAGAGGAGAAAAAGAATGGAATGGAGTTTCTCCCCTCTCCTGACTCCCAACCAACCTCAGCCCTGACACAAAATGACCAGCCCAAACTTAGGATCCTTTGAAAAGACCTGAAAAATGTATGTGGTCTGGGAAATCAGCAGAAGACAGACTTCTCAATAGGTTTAAACATGCAAGATTTCCATAAGAAGGACTTGAATTGTTCGTTGGGTGAGAGATGTCTTTATATAAAGCCATGAAATATAGGTGGCTTTAATTGCGGCTGTGTTTGGAAGCTGAAAAGGAATCTTTGGTGGTAAGTAGGACTGGGATAAATAATTTACTTAATTGATTAAAGGCTCCTGTTTGGAGCCTTGTTTTTCTTCATCCAATGACCTGTTGGAGTTGACAATATTCCAAGTTCCAGGCAAGTTATGCGTTTTTTTTGTTTGTTTGTTTGTTTTAAGATTATTTATTTATTTATTTATTTAACAGAGATAGAGAGCACAAGTAAGCAGAGCGGCAGGCAGAGGGAGAGGGAGAAGCAGGCTCTCCGTGAGCAGGGAGCCCGATGCGGGGCTCGATCCCGGGACCCCAGGATCATGACCTGAGCTGAAGGCAGACACTTAACTGACTGAACCACCCAGGTGCCCCTCCAGGCAAGTTATGTTACATAAGAATGTAACTCGCTGACCGTCTGTTTTTGTAAGATTAAAATCATCTTACAGTCATGGCTTGGAAAAGCTATCTCACAGCAATCATTATCTATACATATTTTTTTCCCCAGAATCAATTTAATGTAACAAATATCTATTGAGGGCAGTTATGAGCTCAGTTCTGTGAAGTCATGAAGAGGAATGAGAATCTCAGTTGCTAGGAGCCCCAGCTATAAAGGAAGTGGGATCCAGTCGTCGGCATTATGTTGATGTTGCCATTTGTGGAAACCCTGATGATTTTTACCTGGCACTGAGATTCACTTTATGTGAGATGGGGTGGGCAGACAGGCTCTGGGTATTGGGAAGTCTAAGAAGAGTTTCTGGGCTCCAAGAGCTTAGTTTTCAGGAGTCCTGTAGTTTTTTCATAATAAACTTCTTCTAAGGCTTGTAATGCCCAGACGCCTTCCAGGCAGCATTCTCTCTAATTATAGCTCCCCTGAGTCATTGGAGGTTTCAGAACCAGAGTGCTGAGAGAGAGATAGACTATAAAAACAAGCTTTTATCATTGGGGGTATAGCTCAGGGGTAGAGCATTTGACTGCAGATCAAGAGGTCCCTGGTTCAAATCCAGGTGCCCCCTGTACACTCAAATTTTGCTTCAGAAGAATATGGATTGATTTTGGCTCTATTATTTTCTGTAACCCGTGGCTGAATAATAACTAATGTCCTTTGTGCATATGCCAGGCACCAGTCTGAATTCTTTGCATCAATTATCTTCTCAATTTCCCTCCCAAATTTTATAAGATACACGCCATACCATCAGTATCTTCATTTTACATGAGGAGACAGACAGACTTGGAGACACTCAGTAATTGGCTAATCGTCAGAAATCTACAAAGAGAAGGTTTAGGATTTGGACTCAGAGCACACGTCCTCAATGACTTCATGATGCTACTCGTACCGTTCTAGTGGTAAAAGTTTTGTGACAAAATTCCACTTAGTAATGCTCTCAAGGTGCCAGGACTGTCCATCCAGTTTTAGAATCTTCGGGCTGCAGGGTCAACCCAGCGACTTAGTGACCATGCTCACACTGTGCAGTGCCCTGGGGAAAGTAAGTCTTCATTCATAGAACACTGCTAGGGGTGAGCAAGAAAGGGCCTGAAGTTTAGGGAGCTGCACTCTTTTCCTGCTCTAAAGCTCAAGGAATTTCCATTGCCTTTCCACCCCCCATTCCTTTCCCGTAGCCCTGCACTCCCACCGCGGTGCCTTCACTCAGGACCCAGGTGTGGGCCAGAGGTCAGACCTGAGTCTGAGTCTAACCCCTGCCCACAGCCCAGGCCATGCTGTGTCTTTAGAGGGGCCTGAACAACACACAGAATGCCAGCTATGAGGCAGGACGGTGCCAAGCGGGAACCCCAAGGTGACTAAGGCATGGCCCTGGTCTCCGTGTGCTCTCCACCAGGAAGCAGGGCTGCAAAGTGCAGAGGGATGGGATGTGCAGGGAGCTGCACCAATGTCAGGCATGCAGAGGAGGCAGTGATGCTGTCCCTCTAGGGGAGGGAAGGATAGGGAGGCTTCCTTGGGTTGCTGATGGCAAATCACAGTTTCAAAGATGAATATTATCTCCCAGGACAGAGCGTAGAGTGGAGGAAGGGGCGCGGGGAGTGGCGGCTGAGTGGCAGCCGACTAGGCTGCCTGGGCCAAGGCTGGGGCCAGACGGACACAGGTGGCAGCAGCTGGAGAACACAACAAGATTTGGGAGTGTCCGAAGATGAAGTTGAAGAGGCAGATAGGGATCCACATGAAAACCACCCTGCCTGTCGCGCTGAGCCTTGGAGCTTCTGGGGAAGGCATTTAAAGGGCCGTGACCCAGATAGACTCCATTTTAAGTAGGCTGCTCTGGGAGCAGGAAATGGGGCGGCTGTGAGCAGTGGAGGCTGGGAGGCCATTCACTGCCAGTGTAGGGGTGGGGATGGACCTAAGTGACGTCAGGGCTAAAATCAGTAATACCCAGCGATTAACTGGAGCTGGAGGAGAGAAGGTGAGAGAAGCCCACGGTTGTCAGTGTTCTGACCAAATGATGGAGAACACGGTGGTGTCACCAACCCAGATGGGGAGGAGGCTGATCATATGGTTAGGGAGGCAGAACTGGCGCTGAGCCCCGAGCCTACAGTGGAATCCTGGCCTCAGCACCTCCTAGCTGTGTGACCACTCTGTCTGTGCTTCAGTTTCCCTACCTGCAAAATCCATATGCTAATATTAATACCTATTTTATAGCATTTTTGTAATGATCCCATGGGAAGTTATGGGTGGAACCTTTACTACCATGGCTGGCACATACCAAATGTCCGGTAAATATGAGCTGTTATTATGACAACAAAGCAAAATTAGGAAGAGGTGCAGGTTTGGGCAGGAGGTGGCACGTTTGTTTTGGGGGCACACCGGGTATGAAATCTGAGGTTTTTGTAAGGCCTCAGAGGGGAGCGGCTGTGAATGGGCATCTTGGTCCCCCAAGAGCTGGTGAGCTGAGGCTTCAGCTGCTCTTTGCTCCTCAGCTTCATGGAGGCGACAGGCCTCTTCAGGGAGGATTTGTTGCAATGGCAGAGATTCTCTTGACCTTTCTTCTCAGTCTCAGAGATACACAAGATTAAAAATCCTCAGACTGGAACTGAAGGGAATAGGATTCAGAGGTATTAAAGGTGAATTTTGGACTTTGGAATACCTTGTTGTTGTTTGACTGTAAACTATGACAATTCATCCTGGATGAAGTCCTCTTTGAAAATCTGATGAAAACATACACAATATCCGATACGTGCACATACACAACATTTGCTTATCATTTCAGAGTTAGACCTGGACCTCTAAAGTTTCTGGATACCCAGTTAAGGTGCCCTCCCTGTCCAATACTCGTTGGTGACCCAATACTTAAACATTCATCGATGTGAGGGTGGGGGGAAAACATCTGTAGATGTGCCCAGAGATTTCTGGGCAGTTGGTAGTGTATTTGAAAAACTGGAAAATTATACTGAGAATTACATTGAGCTTTAGGTGCTAGGAAGAGAACGAGCATACATGTTCTGGGAAAAGTAGGAGCTGGTGTGTGGCTGGAAGGGAGTTGAGGATGAGTTTAAATCCAAAAAGAATCTCAGCTGTAAAAGGTATTTATGAAGTATGATGTAACTCATAAAAGGGAAATAAGTGTTTATGTGAAGCTTATTGCCATCAGGGGGTATAGCTCAGTGGTAGAGCATTTGACTGCAGATCAAGAGGTCCCTGGTTCAAATCCAGGTGCCCCCTCTGTGGTCTTTTGCTCTTCTTGGCAGCCTTCTTAAAACACTGGGTTTAGTGTGAGGCAAGCAATGTGCCTAGGGGCTCAAAATTTAAGGCTGTGCTCACTCTCATGCAAGTCCCTTAGCTTGTTAATTCCCCACAGTAGAGCTGTGTGCATATAAATTCACCCCCTGCCAACATATACACACATAAACACAGTCATCCACCCAGAGACATATATACACACACCCCACACACCAGATGTCCCCCGACCACATACACACACCCGGACCCACACAGCATCACACAGACTCACCAACAGACAAACATACACACACGCACAGGTGGACTTTCTCACAGACCCTTTATTTTTCCTTTCTGTATATTCAATCTTATTAACCAGACCCTTTCTATCTTCCTTTCTCCAAACTTTTACCCATTTACTAGTTTGGATTTACAGAAGAGTTGTAAAGATAATATAGAGAGGTCCCGTATACCCTTTGTTCAGCTTCCCCTAATGTTGACATCTTGCATAACCACGGCACATTAATCAAAACTATGAAATAAACATCGATGCAACACTATTAACCAAACCTTAGACGACATTCAGATGTCACCAGTTTTTCCACTAACATCTTTTTCTCTGTTCCAGGATTCAATCCAAGATACCATATTGCCTTGAGTTATAATGGCTCCTTAGTTTCCTTCAGTCTCTGACAGATGCTCAGTCTTTCCTTGTGTTGTTTTTTGTTTGTTTTTATAATCTTAACACTTTTGAAAAGTCCTGGTCAGATATTTTGTAGAGTGCCCCTCATTTTGGGTTTGTCTGGTGTTTTCTCATGATTACACTGAGTTTATGGATTTTGGGGGAAAATATCACAAAGGTCATGTGCCCTTGTTGTCCTCTCTTATTAGGGGTAGAAGAAAAGCCCTGCAAAAATTTAGGAGTCTGCTACATTGTAAAAATTTAAAAGTACAATGGCTGAGGCTTGTTGGGATATGCCTTCTAAAGTCAGATACCTCACAGAATGAAGCACATCACTTGGTGGGTCTCTTTGGATTTTGGCGTCAATGTATTTGGATGGGCTTCTCTGGTATATCTACTAGATAACAATAACCCAGAAGATTGTCAGGTTGGTTTTTTTTTTTTTTTTTTTTTTTTTTTGTGGATCCTAGAAAAAGAAAAGGGTCTGCACTCAGTCCGGGCCGTGGGGAAAGCTGTTCCTCCACGTGTGTATTATGACTTAGTATCAAAAGCGTAAGTGGCAGCTCCAGCTTGGGTAATTCACCTTTCCTTTGTTTCAATAGTGCATTGAATTTACCTCTTGTTTATGCTAGTACGTGGTCCAGTGTGACTGTTTATATGTCTATGTATTAGGCTAACCTTGGCAATAGTGTGGTGAGAACTCTGAAATCTCAAGAGCTTAACATAAGGAAGATTTATATCTTATCCATGCAAGATCTGGAGCAGGTCTGGTGGTCCTTCACCCTCTTGTAGCTAGGTCATCAAGCAATATGTGGCCTCCAGGGTCATCGCTCCAGGGGTAGTGAGAGTCGGAGGAGTTGCATGCCTGCTGCCTTAGCCCAGGCGAGACGCACCACCCCTCAGCTCACAGTTCACGGGACAGAACTAGTCACATGGTCCCCACTTCATTGCAATGGAGGCTGGAAAAGGTTAAGAAAGCATTTGGATGCTTAGTGAGTCTTAACTTTTACTGCCATAACTGATCTTGCCTACTCCAGTGTAGGCCCCTAGCTGGTAGCAATTCTTTTTGATTCTTCTTGTTATCACCAGTGACTGGTAAGTACCTTGTCCATTGTCAGGGCTCAGAAAGTATTTGATGAATAATGACTATTGGCTAATTGAGTGAGTAAATGAAGCAAGATACATAAACAAGGTATATTCTTAAATTATTTGGAAACTGATTTTAGTATAAGGCAAGAATTATACCTCTCACATTGAAAAAAATGGCTTATTGATGCTTTCTAAACAATCCCTTAAAAGATTCAAACTTTTGTTGAAGTAGACAACTTCATGCCCATCAAGTAAAACATAGAACACTAATTTTTTTGCAGCATTGTTTTACTTTGAAAAAGAAATGGTTACTACTCTGCCTCCCTTTCTAAAATTGTCCACATGACATTTACCCATTATAAAGTCAAAATACCTTTATTGTGTAAAACTTTAAGCATATATCAGAGAATGTATCAAAGAATAAAGTTTGGTTGGATCTTTACTACCATCTTTCGTTAACTATTGTCTGTTAAATGTGATGGTGTTTGTACACGTGGGTGCATGTTTTATGCATGTACACATAAACATAACAAAAATGTATCAGGCATATCTTAAGCAACATCTCAGATCTTCTTGTCCTTCCCTGTTTCTGAGGCCCTTGGCCAGCTTTTCGCCCCTGGCTGCCACTGCAGTAGCTGAGGAGGTATGGACTCTGTCAACATCACTCAGGTCCACCCAGCAGTCCCTCTCCTGCCCCTGCTGGATGCCTCTCACCTCCTACTCTTGGCTTCCCTCTTGCTTTTGAGTTATGAGAGGCCATGAGACCCACTTGGTACCCCCACATGCAGAATCTGGAGGTGTTCAGGAGTTAATGCATCATGGGGAAAAGCTTTCACCAACAAGATACATAAGCTGAGGGCTAAGTCTTCTCCTCCCTTTCTCAGGACAGACTGTCCTGTGATGCAGTCGTTCAGACATCCTCTGGAGAGACAGCTTTGCGAGCTCGAGCAATCAAGTGCACTTGTTAACAAGTGATGGCCAGCTTGGACGTGCCCCTTTGCACTGACTTACCCTTTCTCTGCCTCACTCCCTTTTACCCCTCTCCTCCCAGGGATCACACTTGGTGAAAAACTAATAACACCTAAGCTTTTGCCTTGAGCTCTAGGCTCTGGGGTATCCAGAGACCACAGACAGTCAGGATACTCTAGCCAGTTCTCTCTCAGCCTTTACCACCACATGATAGAAATGAATTGTATCCAAGCTCTCATTAAACAAGGTATCATCCCTGCCTGGTTCCAACTGCCAGGATCTGCCTCCCTTCCCCTGAGTTTTTTTGTCCCCCCCCGCCCCCCGTTTTGGCAGCCAGAGCCTCTTCTATATCCATCTGTGGCAAGCTGGAAGTGCCCCTGGGAGCAGCCTTCAAAGAACAATGGACAGAGGTTGCTGTTTAAATAACTCAGATTCCTTACCCCTTCCCCCATGAACAAACTCAGCCAAGATGCCATCCACCTTGGCTCCAGAGTTCCCAATGGCATTAGGTGGGGCTGCCCACAGCGTTAACTTGTATGACAGAGAGCACTTCATTGGCTGCTTCCCTTTTCCTGTCTCACTTCCGCTCTCCTGCGGTCACCTCCCGAAGAAGCTCCTTGAATTTGGGTTCTTGATTCAGAGTCTGCTGCTATGGGAACCCAAGCCAAGACATCAGCCTACGACATAATTCAAAAGATTGTTATAACCTGATCCTTTTCATTTAACAAAATAACCTGTACCTGATGTTCAATATTCTAAAACTTATCTAAAAAAGAAGAGTTTAAATGCTGCATGGTATTTATCATATGGATTGTAGAAAGAGTATGTTGGACATTTCTGCTTCCAACTTTCCTACGCAGCTGTAAGGAACCCAGCACCAAACAGAGCTGGATAGGCTTTGTCTCTGGGGGTCAGAGTTGCAAATAAATAAGCTACAGATCAGTCATTTGTGCACATGATGGGAAAGAAATAGCCAACATAGAGATTTCCCCTGACTTCTATTTGATGTTTTCTGAAGGTTGCCCTGTGGCAGGGGTTCTTAGAGAAATATCAAAAGCATCTCGATTATGTTCTGCTTTAAAAGGAAATGAATTGCCTCCAAGCTTTCATTAAACAAGGTACCATCTTGTCTCATTTCTCTTTGAAAAATAATGACCACGAAAGCTCATTGTGTGGTACTTTGCTGCCTGATGGATTTTGTTTTACTGTGGGACAATTTGGGCTTCCTGCTTCCTAAGGGACAGACCTCTCTCAGTTAGACAGGCTGACTGCTAAAGTTTTATTCCAACCCCCTGAATGATTTGGGGCCAGTTAACCAAACTCTGTCGGTTCTGGGTTTTCGTTTGTACATTGGAGGTAATAAGAGTGTTCCCCTGACTAAGTTTGATGTCCGAATTGTATGCTGCCAATGAATCCACAGTGGCTGCTCAGTAAATGATAGCAATTACTTCACAGTGATTGCATTTTCAGCGTTGAGAGGACTAGCACAGAGCAAAGGGTGGGGCTTAAGAAATTTTCCAGGGGCCGTAGCGGTGGGACAGGCCAATATCTAATTAGATTCAGGGAACACGAATGGCTGTCTGCTCAAAGGTACCTCCTCTACATGTTCTTCCTGCTGCATCAGAGTTGGACTCAAAGCCCTGCAGAATTCCAGCCCTTCTGCCTGGCATAGCCCTTCTCAAAGTACACCAGGAACGTCAGCAACACCTCGGGAACTAGTTAGAAATGCAGATTGTCAGGTTCCTCCTGGGACATTAGAATAAGAATCTCTGGAGGTGGGGCTCGGTAATTTATGTTTTATTTATTTTTAAGATTTTATTTATTTGTCAGAGAGAGCGAGAGAGCACAAGCAGGGGGAGCGGCAGGCCAAGGGAGAGGGAGAAGCAGACTCCCATCTGAGCAGGGAGTCCGGTGTGGGGCTCGATCCCAGGACCCTGGGATCATGACCTGAACCGAAGGCAGACGCCTAACTGACTGAGCCACCCAGGCACCCTGGTAATTTATGTTTTAGAAAGCTACTCTTGCCCATCCAGTTTGGGAAAATCCCCAGTCTACTCTGAGCCTCTACCTTGGCTTGTCCAGCCCCTCCTCCCATGGCCAGCCTCAGGGGGCTCTGCCAGATTCACGTTCCTCTTCTTCAAGCCTTCACCCTGAAACGTTACTGCGTGTTCTGTTGCAATTACACACGCCTTTCCAGCTCTGATTTTCATCTCTCGTCTTGTGCACTATACTAAGACCTTAGGTCTGCCATTGGGTGTGATTTCAATCCCTCCCTTTGTCCCTGTGTCTGGCAGCTCCAGACAACTCGTCCTGGTGCAGTTTAGTGTCCTCAGTCTCCCCGGAGTCTGATGAGGAAGCTGATATTTCTACCAGGCTTTGGCCCCTGCAGGAGGATTGGCCCATTACTAGCCCAACATTCGGGCTCAGTGCTGCCCCCGGCTCCAAGAGAGAGTCAGGCATCCTTTTTAAGATTGAGTCGCTGAGTCGTAAGCCGTCATTTCTGTCACATTTTATTTGTTAGAAACAAATCACCAAGAGTGGTTCACATTCAGGGGGAGGGGAATTAGGCTTTACTTTCTGAAGGGAGGAGTCTCAAAAATTTGAGGGCATGTTTTATAACCACAGAGTCAGTCTTTGGGGAAAGCTTCTTTCCACATACCACCCAATTTTTTTTTTTTTTTTAGAGAAAGAGCATGCAAGCATGGGAAGGGAGGATAGGAAGGGCAGAGAGAGAGAAAGGGAGAGAAAGAGAGACACTTAAGCAGACTCCATGCTCAGCGTGGATCCTGACTCAGGGCTCAACCTCACGACCCTGAGATCATGACCCGAACCAAAATCAAGAGTCAGATGCTTAACCAACTGAGCCACCCAGGTGCCCCCATACCACCCAATTCTTAAGATGATCTGCTCTGCTGGCCCATTCTGGCAGATTCTAGATGCTTACCTTTATCTTTGGCCAGGGGTCCTAAACCAGCCACTAGACAGAGAGCCCTTTCTAGTTCCAGTATTCAGTCCAGGTTGATATCAATATCCAAGGGGTCTAATCTGTTTATAATGATAAGGTTCAGTCATTTATTGAGCACTTACTGTGTGAATTGGTAACTGGTGCATTGGTTATGCCCTAATTGCCTGTGTCTTCCTCGGTGAGTTACATGTCCTAACACAACCAACCAAAGCCTTTGTCACTAAGAGATCAAATTGAGTTAATAAGGGCGCCTGGGTGGCTCAGTTGGTTGAGCGACTGCCTTCGGCTCAGGTCATGATCCTGGAGTCCCGGGATCGAGTCCCGTATCAGGCTCCCTGCTCGGCGGGGAGTCTGCTTCTCCCTCTGACCCTCCTCCCTCATGCTCTCTGTCTCTCATTGTCTCTCTCGCCAATAAAAAAAAAAAAATTGAGTTAATAAGTTCCAAATTTTTGTATATTAACCAGGCACAGAACTGCCACATGAATATATGCAGTTAGAACAGAATGCAAAGCTGCTCAGCTGAGAGGGTGAGAAGTGGCTGAAATCTGGCCCACGCTCCACCAGCTGAGTTAATTTGGACTCCATGTGCCTAGAGGAAAGGGAGACTTTTTCCGACGTGCACAGGTGTGCTATTGATCTGCTCAGCACGAAGCCCTCGGGGCTAATTTTTACATCCGTGCGTGTGAGCTGGCGGTGGCGCTGGTTGGATGTCTTTTTGTTGCACACAACAGAAACCAACTCAAACTGGTTTTAGCAAAACAGAAATTTAAACGAAAAAACAATTTAGCTTTCGTAGTTGGCTTCAAACATGGCTGGATCCAAGTAACCAGGTCATGTAGCCAGGAATCTCTTTCTCTCCTTTTCTTGGATCTGCCTTTCTTCATGTTAACATTATTCTCAGGAAGAGTCTCTAAGTGGTGGCATGTTGACCAGATTTACCTCCTCTCTTAGCCACCCCAGGACTAAAAGAAGTTTTCTAGTGTTTCCAGTCCTGTGGTTAAGTCTCATGGGTCTGTTTTGAAGCATTCATGTGCCAATGGCCATGAAATGCTCTGATTTGACTGTCTGTAGAGCTGGGGAGTTGGTTCTACCCCGTTCAAACCACACTGAGTTTAAGAGTGGATGGTTATCTATTTTTTTTAAAAAATGATGCTTTTACCAGAAAAAAAAGTAGAAATAGATCTTGGATGGATTAACAATAATACATAGCTACTACATCTATTCACTGGATTCACACTTGGATATGGCCAGTCAGCATAGAGTCAAATTACAGAAAGGGGACTGAGACGATGATACAGAAAAAGTGTGGGTCTTACCCATAATCCTGTGGCAGCCACAGGTTACCCTCAGGTAACCTACAGGTTCTCTTCTCAGGGAATTGAAAATCTATTCCCGTAGCTCAGTTTGTCCTCTCTGTATTGGCGATATAACTGGGATCTCTTACATAGCCTCTGGATTTTATCTCATTTCATCCTGTTTTCCATCTAGCTCTTGCTCATGGCTCCGTGTAGGATATACCGTGGCAGCCTGGGTTTGAAGAATACTCATGGTATGCTTTGGATGTGTCAGTCCTTGATGTCACTGACTTTTCCTTTCTTGTTCTCATGCTGTCTCACTTCTGAGTCTTTTTCTGAGGAGCAGGAGCTGATATCCATAGGCACAGACTCTTCTGAAGCGACCCCAAAGAACCTTCTTCTCATTCACAGGAGGTAGGTAGACCTCCTGTGAATGAGAGGTCCAGAAGAGGATGGTCTACGAAATGCCAGTTTGTTATGTTACCTGTCAGAATCCAGAGATTTGATCACAAGGCAGGAAACAGTCATTTGAGGAATTTATCCTATTTGGGGCCATGTGCTTCAGGGTGGCGCATTCTTGGCCAGGGTTCTAAGCCAATCCATCAGTTGCATTTCTTGGTCTACAGAAATTGGTTAGGAAACGGAGTCACAACCCAAGGACAGCCAATGCTTCTCAAAGGGAATGTTCCTGGTTCTTTTAGGAAAGGGCTCCTTTTTTGTTTGTTTACGTCTTGCAGGCCTTGAACCTGGAAGTATGCAAAAGCTGGAGGTTTTTGCCAGCTAAAAGCCATAAGGAGTAATCAGCTCTGAGGAGCCACTAGTATGGAGGAAGTGAAAGCTAAGAAATGGAGAGAAAAAGGCCAAGACCTGGGAGGTAGTTTTAGGCCCTGAAGCAAGTCATGCTTAACTTGCTAGACAACTCCTGGGCATTTCAGTCTTGAGATCCAGAAAATTCACTGTCTGTCTTGTTTTCTATCACCTGCAAGCAAAAAATTCCTCAGGAATGCATCCTTACATCATGCTGTTCCTGTGATTACAGAGGTCCACTAGGGCCTGCATGATCCTCTTCAGACCCAGAGTCCAGCTTCTCACATCCGCAACCCTATCTCCAGAATCCCAGTTAGCCCCTCCCCACCCTGCTGAGCCCATTTCTCTCCTTGTATATGTATGATAATAAGTCATGCCACCCACCACCTACGGGGGTTGAGGACTAATTAGAACACTTGTGAAATTCTTTGTTTTTACAAGATGTCAGCAAAAGATCTCTATGTATTATCTCTTACTCTTGATTCTCCTGCCCTTAAAAAAAACTTCTACAAAATAAAATTTGTTTTTTCTTTTAAAATATGGCCAATTATCTAGATTCACTTCCTTTTTTTTTTTTCTTTTTCTTTTTTCTTAAATTTATTTACTTGACAGAGAGAGAGACAGCTAGAGAGGAAACACAAGCAGGGGGAGTGGGTGAGGGAGAAGCAGGCTCCCTGCTGAGCAGGGAGCCCGATGATGCAATGGTGCGGGGCTCCATCCCAGGACCCTGGGATCCCAGGCATCTCCTAGATTCACTTCTTAAGGTGCAAACAGCTAGACGAAAAATATTCCTCTCTGTGGTAGGGGGTGGGATTCGGGTACAAACTGGCTCTCTCTTTTCTGTTCTCTCACTTTTCCCCTTGGATTTTTCTAAATTCTTGACTTTTGGGTTTCCAGTACGGGAAAGAAATGCAGTTATTCAGACAATGCCAACACCAGTGAGAGGTTAACTTGACTTTGTTTTGAATCTGGGTTTATCCCCAGCTGGTAACATTTTGAAAAAATGTTCCTTTCATTTGTGTGAATAAAGCAGCTTTACTATGGAGGAAATTGACCATCTGATAAGAACACCAGGAAAGAAAAAATGCATGAAAATGTATTGGAAAGGAAGGGGAGAAATAGAGAGAGGATGAGCAGTAAAGAGAGGAAGGTGACATGGATTGAGGTAGAAAATGTACTTGAATCAAGCTTTGATGATGGTGTCAAAGTTTGGTTAGATAATAGAATACTGGTAGGGTTGCCAGATTTAGCCAATAAAAATACAAGACACCAAGTTGACTTTGAATTTTAGATGAATAATAAATAATTTTTTAGTATAAATATGTCACATTTAAAGATTGCCAGCCAATCTTTGAATGTAGGAATATGGGGATTTTTCTTTTCCAAGGTCAATGGGTTTTCTTGCTAACATTCCGGGACCTCTGAGGGAGACTGACTTCAGCTCCCATCTGGTGATTAAAACCATGGAGTAGGTGTCTTGTACGTTCCTGAAACTTCTAGCTTCTTCCCTGTTTCAGCAGATGCCTTCAGAGGGCTGAAATGTTCACATATTCTTTCTATCTGAGCACTGTGAATGTATTCTTTTTTTTTAAATACTTTTTTATTGTGGGAAATTTTCAAATACACACAAAAGTAGAGAGAATTACAATGAACTTCCATTACTCTGAAGAGTTGTCAACATTTTGCCAATCTTGGCCTGCTTACTCCCCACCCCCCTTATTTTGCAGTAGTATTTTAAAGAAAATCTTAAACTTCACGTCACCCTCAGATACGATGTTTCTTTTTAAATTTTATGCTCCCTCTCCTGTCCTTAAGTATATATCTGATCTGTTTAATATTGCCAAGATTCCACTTTTCCCCTTTGTTTCCTTTCATATAAAGTAGTTAATATAAAGTAATGGCTCTCTTCCTTCATAAGATGATCTTGTTTCGTTTTCTTCCTTAAAGCATCCCTGTAGTTCAAGACTTTGCCTCACTCTGGTGACCTGTTCAGGCCCCAGGGATCTGGCCCGCATTGTGCTGAGGGGTCTGTGGACCATGCTGGGTGGGAGAAGGGGGGGATGAGGGGGTCTTTTTTTTTTTTTTTTAAGATTTTATTTATTTATTTGAGAAAGAGAGAATGAGAGACAGAGAGCACGAGAGGGAAGAGGGTTAGAGGGAGAAGCAGACTCCCCGCTGAGCAGGGAGCCCGATGTGGGACTCGATCCCGGGACTCCAGGATCATGACCTGAGCCCAAGGCAGTCGCTTAACCAACTGAGCCACCCAGGCGCCCGAGGGGGTCATTTTTTGACTTTCTCTCAAACTCCCTTCCTGTGACAAGTACTCATCCTTTCTCTCTTTACTCCTAGCTTTATGCATCATGCAAGTCTATACTTTTTAGGGTAACTATGGGATCCTCTGATTTAACATTTAAATATTCCTAAGAGGGGGCGCCTGGGTGGCTCAGTTGGTTAAGCATCTGCCTTCAGCTCAGGTCATGATCCCAGGGTCCTAGGATTGAGTCCTGCATCGGGCTCCCACTCCCCCTGCTTGTGTTCCCTCTCTCGCTGTGCCTCTGTCTGTCAAATAAGTAAATTAAAAAAAAAAAAATTCCCAAGAGTGGGTTTGAAGACACTGCGAGCAGCATGACGGAGGACTGTGGCTCTCACTCTTCGGGGCACACAGGGTCCCCTGAGGTCTTGTTAAAACACAGACCCCGAGCCCACCCCCAGAAGTTCTGGTTCCATAGGTCTGGAGTGGGGTCTGGTGGTCCGGGGAGCACAACCTTAGAACCACTGGGATAGTAACAACTTTCTGGTTATGCAACCCTGAAGAAGAATCCTTGTTCTTGTGGGTCAGTTACTTAACCTCTCAGATTTAGTCTCCTCATCTGTGATCAACAGATGGTCATTTCTTCTCCCTTTCCAGTGATGACTTGCTGCTTTTAAGAGTGTTAACAGAGAAGGGGAGGCAAAACTGAAAAGGAACAAAAGCCTTTATTTGGGGCCTCAGAATTGTAATTTGGGGGGTGCAAATTCTGGAGTAACCAGAAACGTGTCCTGCTCATGTGGGGGAAATCAAGGGTTTTTTATGAAAAGAAGGAAGGGAAGGGGTAATTCCATAATTTAGATAAAAAAGAGAAGAGGAAAAAAAAAAAAACAAAACCCCTGCTAATCCGGTGCTGACCGGTTGAGCAGTTTCTGATTACTATCCTATTGATTATTTTATTGGTGTATCAAACAAAACTGTCCCTGGTATGCACCAGTTATCTTTCCTGCCCTCATATGATCCAAACGAGCCAGTCGCTCTGTTGAACAACTGCTTGTAAACCACTTGCTACTTTTGGCCCAATTCAAGAGTTTTAGTTGGAAAGGAGAACAGAGCTTCCATTGGAGTCTCTCATGTCCAGAAATGTTAGACTTTCCACAAACGCAAGAGCTCAGCCTTCCTTTGTGCTGTTTTGTCAGTGGCTAACTGGAAATGGTTTTGCCTGTATTCACCTCTTGGAATCCAGTTGCATCCGTAGTGTGGAGTTTTGGGTCAACAAAGGTACTGTTGAACTTGGGGTTGTACTCTGGCTCCCGAAGAGAGGGAATGATGAGGAGATAGCTAGAGGTCGTTCATTCGCCCAATATGTATTGAGCACCTACTGTGTGCCAGGCACTGTTCCAGCTGCCGGAGATACAGTTAGACAGGATCATCATCCTTAAGAAATTTGCTTTCTAGTAGGATGAGAAAGAAGGGAACATTCCTGGTGGGGCCCTGAGGAAATAGGAAAAATACAGCGAGGAGCCAGCTAAATAATAATTTGTATTATTCCTTCACAGTTCCGGAGGCTGCAAGTCCAAAGTCAGCTTTGCTGGGCTAAAGGCACGGTGCTGGCAGGACTGCACTCTCTCTGAAGGCTCTTGGGGAGAATCTGTCTCTTCCCTGTTTTGGCTTCTATAGCTGCATTCTTGGGCTCATGGTTCCTTCCTCCATCTTCAAATCTCCCTTCCATCCCCTCACCTCACCTCCTATTGCCTCCATAACGCAAGACAGTGTGGGGGCAGTGCAGAATGTAGAGGCAGGGTGGAAGATGACCCTGGGAAAAATGTCTGGGAACTGTGCTGACCGTGGCCGCCGGGGGTCCACGAAGCCAAGTGGTCACACAGCAATGATAAGCAATGTGTATTGGAAGGTCTCCATAGACCAGTGCTTTACAGTTCTCACAATTACCCTTTGAGGGAGGTGCTTTTACACATGACAAAACTAAGGCTCAGAGTTCAACTTGCCCAGAGTCACTTGGTGAAGTGGTAACGCCAGGAGTCCAAGGCAGGGAGCCTGCCTCCAGAGCAGAGCCCCAACGAAAGCCTTCCTACTCAGTATGTAGACTAGCAGCACTGGAATCCCCACCACGAACTCGAACTCAGCAAAAGTGCAGACTCTCCGGCTCCACCCTCGACCTGCTGAATCAGATTCTGCATTTTCCCAAGAGTCCCTGGGATTCCAACGCAGGAATTGGTTAGAGAATCCCTGCCCTCAAGCATTCCATTGGAAATGCCGTGAAAGGACCTTTCCAGCAGCTGAGGAAGCTATCTTGCTCTTTGGTGTTTGCTTTAACAATATTAGGGAGCCCAGTTATTCTGTTATGTCTTCATCTGAGTAAGTAAACAACAATTAAAAATAAACCCTCCCTGAATTCATGTCTCCAGGCCTAAGGAAGAACATCACAGTGCCCTCTAAATAGCAGTTACTTGTCTCCTGGGCGCTAAAATATTTGCTGACTCGGTTATTCATCATCTCTGTGTGCTGCAGGGCCCAGGGTGATAAATTATGGAAGAGAGCTATTAAATTACAAGTCTCTCTTACATCAGATGCTGGTGTTAGGCATATTTTGGGCATTGCTATCATCACACAGGAAGCAGAGAATTGTGATTATTGTGCTTATAAAAGATGCCTATTCTCAGAAGTTTGTTTTTACCCTGGGTCCTTGTTAGGCTGGTATTCTATTTCTAAGCCTTAGAGTGCGTGGTTTTGGCGGAATCAAGGAATAGAATATATAGAAATAGAATCGGGCTAGCAGACCAGTGTTTCTCATGAGCCATTTGCATTAGAATTGCTTGGTGCTGGTTAAATGTATAGATCTTTGGGCCCCACCTGGAAAATAAGAGTGAAAGGTGAGATCCAGAAATTTTAATTTTTAACCGGCTAACCTGGCAATTCTTACATAAGTGAATCTTTGAGAACTAGCATTCTGTACATCAGACCTAACTCTGTTATCATGTGGATGACGAATCAGAAAAAAAGAGCAGTATAATGACTTGCCTAAAATTTCAATGCCCCACAGAGAGTAACATTTCCAACTTTCTTTTATATAATATATATATGTGTGTATATATATATATGTATATGAAAGTCTTGTGTAGATGGTTGGCTTTTTCGGAGAGCCTTTTGGATCTATCAGCATCTAATACAGGCAGGGCTAGCTGATTGTGTGGCTGGCTACATGTGAGATAGGCAAGTAAATGCAAAATAAACAGTAGTGCAATGTAAAAATTCTCTCATGTGATAGATACTAAGTGACCATTTTGTCGTCAGGCATGCCAAATCCAGAGGATTTTTACTAGAATTGAAAGAGTTATGGCAACTGAAAGAGTTACCTGAAAGAGCTGACATAATGCCACAAATTGCCAGGAGGGGGCAGCAGAGAGCTGCCGAATGGCCCATAGAGGCCCGCTGAACCAAGGTTATCAATTAGGAGGATGTTAGAACAGCAGCCAAAAGCTGGTTCTCCCAGGAGTGTCTGCTAAGGACACATCTAACCTGGACAGTCTGAAGCTTGGCCCTAAAAGAAGAAATCTGGGTCTGAAGCAGAGGCAGTTACCTCAATGAAAAAAGGCAATGCCCAGGCTAGTGGGTGGAGGAGAAGAGCCGGGAGTCAGAAAGGCAAGCTGAGTGAGTCAGGAGGAGGGGTAAGTGGTGGTGTGCCACAGTGGGGTGGTGGACTCATCAGGAAGCTAAGGAGCTGTCAGGGAGCACGAGCTTCTTCTGAGGCACTTACCTTGATTTACAGCATTTTAAGGGCCACTGCCCTGGTAAGATCAGGAAACAATGGGGCTCCTAATGAAGAACATTTCATAACCAGATTATTAAAAAATCTGGAATTTAATCCTTTATTTGACAAGCCCTTTCATAGTGCAATCTTCAAATTCTTTTTGGAAAATGCCCTAGTATTTAAAAAAAACAAACAAACAAAAACAACTTAAGGAAAACAAGGCAGTGCGTGATTAAATCCTGCAATTATGGTACAATCAATACTTGCTCCAGAAGCTTCAGTGAAGGGAGAGATCAATGAAGGTTTGAGTGGCCAAGGAAGGTTTTTTTTTAAGGAAGTGAAATATGATCTGAGCCTTAACCAGCGAGTATGATTTAGAAAAGCAAAGGAGGACACTCAATGAGTCAAGGGAGAAAATCTCCATCTGTTTGCAGGCCTGTGAGGAGACTGCCTGCCTATTTCAAGGGGGCTTGGAGTGTTCTTGGGGCTGGGGCATAAAGACACTTGTTTAACCTTTGTTTGATGGTTTCCGACACATTTTGAAGGAAGAGCGTCCAGCTTCTTATGCAATAGGAGTGTATCACTCAGAGGAAATAAACATGATGCCACATGCATCTGATGCAGGTCGCTCACAATGAGAGAATTTGCTAGCAGGGAGATGCTGTCTGATTCCTTCCGCTTAGGGCACCATAATCTTGACTCTGCGAAAAGGCAGGATCTGCTCAGTGCATGTCTAGATCTATAAGATTATACCCAAATTTTACGAAGATGATAAAAAGTTTTATTGCGAATTCCTGAAATCATATTCTGTGCTGAGAACGAGGTACGGTTAACCATGTGCTTACACAGAGACCCATCTCACAACAGACCCATCTTCCACCCACGAACGGGCTGGTGATTAGCCCTTATAGTCATGGCCCAGAGAGTAATTATCATGTATTTGGGTAGACTTTGTTTGTATACCCCGTCTCTCCCCGGATGTTAGCTTCGTGCTTTTTATTTCTCATCACTGATAGATCTTTTTGTCTTTGCTTATACACTAGTTAAAAACACTATCTCCTTTTCAACTAATTTTTATAGAGTGCTTCATGTCTCTCCAACACACTCTATAAAGTATTAGCCTTTATTTGGGTTCTTGACACGGCAGTTCTTGTTTTTCTGATGTAGTGTCTCTCAACTTTATTTGTGTATTTATTTACTCATGTATTCATTCATTAATTCATGCATTTATTTATTTATTTATTTTAAAGATTTTATTTATTTATTTGAGAGAGAGAGAATGAGAGACAGCAGGAGAAGGAGGAGGGTCAGAGGGAGAAGCAGACTCCCCGCCGAGCGGGGAGCCCGATGCGGGACTCGATCCAGGGACTCCAGGATCATGACCTGAGCCTAAGGCAGTCGCTTAACCAACTGAGCCACCCAGGCGCCCTCATGCATTTATTTTTGAGTCTTATTTTGAGTGAAGATAAAACACTTCCCATCAGTGACAGTGGCTCCCTGTGCCAGTGATTCTAATGGGAATGGAAGTGGGGCCGAGGGTGAAGTTTCCCTTGGCAATTCACCCATCGCCAAGGGAAACATCACAGAGATCCCAAGAAATCCTCCTCCCTAAGCCCCGCAGTGCTTCTAGCTAAGAGGCATTGCTGTCACTTCAGGATTCAGGACAGCGTGTGTGTGCCCGGCACAAACACGGGTATCTTGCAGTAATCCGTGTGCTCTATCTGCTGTTGATTTGGGAAATTTTTCCTTCTGGTGAATCCCTTTGGTAGGTCCAATCACTTCCAGTTTGGGATCCAAGGAGAAGCATGTTCCTCATGGGCGGTACCAAGGGACCTTCTTGGAGAACACCTCCACATTTCTTCCTGGCAGCGTGAGTTTAGAGGGAGATCAGTGATAGTATTATTTAATCATTTAATGCCCACTCTTGGGTTATGCATTCTTTCAAGAAAGCATTTCCCTTGAGCACATTCCTCAGGGTGTCAGGCACACATAAACAATTATTTGAGGAGGAAAAAAGAGCTAAAGTTAGGGTCAGTTGTTTGAAGCTCCACATAAGAAGGGTAACTTAGATGAGAGGAAATTAACCCTTGGAGGTATTTCATACCTCTAAATGGCTGAGAGTTGTAGGAAGTAATCAACAAATCTGAAATCACAGTTGAACGCCGTGTTCGTGAGTCCAGGCCATATTAAAATGGATGAGGGTTGCTTATGTCTGTAGATGGGACTATGTTTTACATGCAGAGAGTAGGTAGTTTATTTCTAATTAACTGATCTGATCCACACTGCTGGATCCTAATTTTTAGTCCAATGGAATAATTTTAGTCCAACTCAGTAATTTAAACAGTCTCTAGAAGTTTATGCTTATTTTCTTTGCATAGACACTCTCTTCCTGTCCCTCTTTGGGCCTCTTTAAAGTGGTGGTGGATCCATTAGGTGTTGTGGTATATGTGACGTTGGCTGGTTGGGGGAGGGGGAGGGATGGAATTCTTGGACTGCACTGTTTTCTGGAACTGCTCCCACTTCTGTGGCAGAGGGGCTGTGTTGGGCTGCTCGCCAGCTTGGAGAACTCCAAGGTCAACTAGCTCCTCCAGAGGAGTGTTCAGCTGATGTCCACTGCTGAACCGCAATGGTTTGGCCTCTCTCATCACGCCAGGTTTCCGGTTTCCTTGTTACCTTAGCCCTGCCCTCGTTCTTGCTGTGCTGTGGGTACCCCTGAAGCCTGGTGGGGATTGCTTCTGTGAAACTCCCAGGCTGACTTTCTGGGGCTTTGGGGAGTTTTGGGTACCATCTATGGGACCAGAAGGCAGCAGCTTTGGAGAGTTAACTAAAACCTTTCCTCAGGGATGCTCACACCGGTGTATTTTCATTCCAGTGCTAGAAACCATAAGCTGGGTCAGCAAGCATCATAGTGAGTCATCAAATGTGTGTGGCAAGCCAACAATCCATGGTGTCAACTGAACTGGCTGATTATATAGGCAGAAAACAAGGCCTAGATATACAAAGACATCTCAGCAGAGCAGCCGGGTCTAGGACACAGGGGAGGAGGAGGCACTACCTGGAGGGAGCCCTGTGGATCCTAGGGCCCTTGACGTTGATGGTGAGTCAAGAGAATCTGGGTCAGTTTAGACCAGTTAGGAGCCACCAGGTCGCACTTGGGAACACCACAACTTAGACTTGGCAATCATTGCATAGTTAATGTAATGGGGTTATTTTAGATTAGAATATTCTTTCTCAGGATGCCTGGGTGGCTCAGTTGATTGATTAAGCGGCTGCCTTCGGCTCAGGTCATGATCCCAGGGTCCCGCATCAGGCTCCTTGCTCAGCGGGGAGTCTGCTTCTCCCTCTGCCTCTGTCCCTCCCCACCTTCTGCTCTCTGTTGCTCAAATAAACAAAATCTTTAAAAAAAGAAAGAATATTCTTCGGCTCAGGTCGTGATCCCAGGGTCCTGGGATTGGCTTGCCTCTCAATTCACTTCCACCTCAGATGCCACTTCTTAGACCTTGGAATCGAGCACGGAACATATGATAAAGAAGCTGACATCTCCCTCTCACAACCCAGCTCAGCTCCCAGGCCAGGCTCCTGAGACTCTTGCTGCTGACGAGGAGAGCTGCACTATTACTGAAGTAAATCTACTCTAATGAGTCAGCACGGACTGCCTGATGACCGCTGCAAGAGCCAAGACATGGCTTTGCAAGCCCCAAAAGAGGACACATCATCTGTATGGGGTTTCCGTGTCCTTTCTTGGCATAGTCTTGGAAAATTGTTCATGTGCTGTGTGAGGCCAGACTTGCAATTTCAGATTCTTTCTGGTAACATTGCATAGATAAAGTACATGCATGTTTAGAGAGGATGAGGTCTCAGAGATTCTCTCCTCTTTTTCTCTCATGGCAGGAAGAATCTGGTGTGCACTATGTTTGGAAACCAAGCCTCATGCTGTAGTTACACATATAATCAACTGTGTATTGGTTAGCATGGGGTATAATTCCATGGAACTGATGTTGCTAGATATAAGAGAGTCCTGTGGTTGAAAAATGTTGGGAACCACTGGGATGATAGTTGGAATATTGGTGGGGTCAGAGTGGGATGGAAGGAGTGTCAGGAAGCCAATGGATTGTCAGAAGGTAGTCGAATTACACACCTATGCTCAAGACAAAGCCTCATAGTAGGAGGGATATACTTCCCTGCCCCTCGACTAGGGTTTGGCTATGTGTCTTGCTTTGGCCAATAGGATATTAGCGGACTTGACATGAGTAGAGGCTTGAAATATGCATGTGCAAGAGCTTCCCCTGGGTGGCCTACTGCTTCTCAGTCTGGGCCTCAGAATGAATACCCCAGAGGCTGACCTGAGCCCAAAAGCCAAGCTCAGCCAATCCTCAGCCTGAAACAGAGGTGCTTGACCGAGTCCAGCCTAGGTGAGCCAAATTATTATCAACCTGCAGACTTGTGTCAGAGTAATTGCATGCTGTAAGCCATGGGATTTTGGGATTGCTTGTTCTGCAGCACTATTATGGCAATAGCTGCCTAATATACTGGATTAAAGAAAGTTAAACAGGTTTCTGCATTGCATTGTTTCTTAGAGACTTTAATCTTCTGTGTGCACAGCAAATCTTTAAGGTGGCCATAGAATTAGTTGGCAATTCTCATTAGATCTTTATTTTTCAGGACAATTTATGATATCAAGGTAGGTAGAGATATAACCAGAGTTGGCTTTTAGGGGGAGGGTAATTAGCCCTCCTTTTTTCCCCAGCTCCTAATGTAACACACACACACACACAAGTTCACCCTGATAAGAAGGATTGCTGATATGATGGGCTACAGCCCCATGGTTAAAGGGTCAGAGTGTTAGAAGGAATAGTTTTGGATGTGGAGAGGGGAAAGGTGAAGTTTTTGAGATTGCTCCATTTATTATCTTTATGCACATAGCTGTTAATCGATAGATAGCAAATATTCATTCTCTGGGAAATGGCTCAAAAGACAGCATAAAATGAAGAAAATATGTACCATCTGAGGTAGGGGAGCTACCCACCTGTGAGGAATTAAGAATGGAACTCAGAAGTGTGGCAATAAGGTAATCCAGCTAATTACCACACCTGCTAGTTCACTGGGGGTATGTTTCCTTCCTAAGTTTTTCTTGTGCCTCCTTTTCTCTTATGAGGGCTGACTGGAGCTGTACCCTCATGGCAGGAGCCCTACATCAAGCAAGCCTCGGGTGGGGACCCCGGACTGCTCTGCTAGAGGTCAGTCTTCAGGAGAAGTGGTTCCGTGTTTCTCCTGGGTAGACGTGTACTTTCCTTGCCTGCTCTTGCCGCTGGAGTGATGAAACCCAAAGCTAAGGCAAAGACACCAAGGAGGCCATTTACTTCTACCCTTTGGGACAGGGGTTGGAGAAAACTCTGTTTTTCCAGAACCACACAGTAAGTATTGTAGACTTCCCAGGCCACGCAATCTCCATCGCCACCACTCATCTCTGTGGTTGTAGTGTGAAGACAGCCACAGATAGTATATCAATGAAGGAATGTGGTTGGGTTCCAAGAAAGCTTACTTACAAAGACAGGTGGCGGGATGAATTTGGCCTGTGGCCATAGTTTGCTGACCTCTGCTTTGAGAAATGATTTCTTAACAGCGAACGCATCACTGAGCTTTAAGTCAACCAAAGCCCGTTGTCCAGAAAACACATTTTCCTGAGGTTTCCCCTCGGCACCTCTTGCTCATGAACCTGTGGCATAAAGTGTTAGGTTGGAGGGTCCTGGGTGTTTGTCATCTTTCCCTCTTTCTTTTTTCACAGACAGGACAAAAGCATAATTTATAATGCTCTTGTGAAGTGAGCTGTACGCATCATAATTTTGCCCCTCTTTTGCAGATGCTTGACATTTACTTTCAAATCATCCACAAAAGACATGGGGGAAAAATCTAATAGCAAAATAAATTGTAGGACATTAAATACTACAGTTCGGTTAATTGTAAAAAGATAGGTTAACTTTGCAATAACCATTGTGAGACATGAGACCCTGGTGTATTGCTTGTGCATTAGAAGGGTAGGCAGCATATTTAGTGTAGGTGAGTAGGGATAACCCTGAATTCAATTTCACAGTAATGAGACCCACACCATCTGCACAATAGCCTTCCTGCATTTCTGTGCACTTGAAACTTTAATGACATTACCTCAAAACATGGCCCAGATTTCTTTCCTTTTATGAATCTCCTAAGTTTTGTGCCACCACAATTTCTCATAGAATAACTGCAGGTCGTACGTTTAACCAAGCTGAAATGAGTTACACAAGAAGTCACTCCTGCTGTTCATGATCCACTTAATTACCAGCTTTGCTAGATCACCCATCAGTAACCCCAGAACTTTTCTAAAGAAACACAGCCACAATCAAGGGGAGATATTTGATGGTTGACAGCATGTGGCTACATTTTTCTGTCTTTGGATACCAGTGGATTCATTTTCAGGCTTGCCAAGGTCTTAGGCACCTCCATGCCTTCATTCCACAGCGAGCAGTTTCTCAAGACACTATGGGAGTACAAAGAATGCAAGCAGAGAATTCTGGCAGCTAATTTATAAATCTTTATCTTAAATTCTATCCTGTTGGCTCTCCTGAACTCTATGAAATCTAATTAGACAATTCTGTCTGATTTTCTCCCCAAACCTTATGTGCGTTTTGTATCTTCTCATTTTGATGCCTAATGAGTGGGACTGGGTTCACGCTTATCTGCTGGTCTTCCTGGGGTCTATGAAACCATTTCTAGAGTGAAAAAAAAAATCACAGACAACAGTTCCAATTAGCAGAATGTGTGTAACTTTCTTCTAAAAGAACCCAAAGGAGTAGCCTGGGTGCCATCTGCTTTGGATTAGTTCCTGCTTTCAGTGCCTAGGCAGGGAGGCTTTCTGATAAAACAAAACAGCACCCCCAACCCCTGCCCTGAAAAATCAAGATGTAATGTGTCCAGTGTGTTAGAGGCTTTGGAAGTGACCCAAACACCAACACAAAGTAGGCTGTATAATTGCTTCTTCTATTGCATTTATTTTATTTTATTTATTTAATTTATTTTATTGCATATTTACTACCTTGTGTGACCTAATGGGCCTATTAGAAGGGGTATGTTTTAAAACACAGTATGTGAATATCACATATTGTGTTTGATGAAAGTCAGATTTTGTTTGCCTTTTTTTGGCAACCAGTGTCTGTCCATCTCACTTTTCCTACCAACTATTTGGAGGGCCCACTTTCCCCTTTTTGTTGTTAAAATTCTACTTTCCAACTCCAGACTCACCCAACTCCATGCCAAGTAAGCCGGTCACATCATTGCATACCTTCTGGCCACCAACATGAGTTTTAATTGGGTCATAGGTTCATTGTTAAGCCAATGAGCTATCTTGAGACTATCCCTGAGACATATAGGATAGAAGCAAGTGTTCTTTCTACCGGATTTGAATAAAACACACTGTAGCTCTTTGTGTAGTTTCAGCCATGTTACTGTCACGTGAATGCGAAGTGCGGGTTCAACCTCTACAGGGCAGAGCTGAGAAATAAAGAGAAAGAAAGGTTTTGGGTCCCTAATCAGTTCATATCTGATTTCCCCCTGGATTTTTCAATGATACAAGATAATAAATTCTTTTCTTGCTTAAGCCCTTTGGGTTGTATTTTCTGTTACTTGTAAGCAAATGATCTTCCTTTTGATCCGGATGACCACTGTTCATGCTGAAAGGAACCTGAGGGATGATCCACTTCAACACCTTTAGAATGAATAAATCAGGGAGGTGGGACTCTGACTTGATGCCAGTTACATAGTCTGCTGGTGGTGGAAGTATGTGTAGCATCTGGCTCTCTTTCCTTTCCTGCTGTTAAATTAAGAACTATATCTATCCTTAGGAGATGTGACACATTCCAGAAAGTTGCTTAATCTTTTTTTATTTATTCTCATTCAAATATGCCAGCTCTGATGTCTGTTTTTACTTTTATCTTCTAAGATAAAATCACAACTGGCTTGCCAACTAAAAAAAAAAAAAAAAACCCCACAAAAATAAGAGTTATTGTAACAGGCCTTTGACTTGTCAGTCTGAGTTGAAACTATAACATCCCCTACGGCTATGTGATGGGCCTGCTCTGGTCTTTGTTACCTCAAAAGTGGGTGCATCCCACCCACTGGCATCGGGTAACTTGACTTTGCTCCCGTGGTGACTTTTAACGGGCCCAACCTCCCAGACTTGGGGACTGAGCCCCCATCCCTTTCTCTCCTGGAGTCAGCCTCTGCTCAGGTACCTTCTCTTCTTTCGGCAGAGTCTCTGGCCCTCCCCAGAGTTGATGTTCAAGTCTTTATCTCCACTCACACTGCCCTGCCTCACCTCACTGAACTCTCTTCCTAGGATTCTACATATGGTTTGAACTCTGGTTCTCCTTATAAACCTGTATTGCTAGTCCTTTCTGCATCATTAAAGGATACGTGTGGTGTTTTCTTGCTCAGATGGCCCTTGGGACTCCTCTGACTATGCTCCTTGGGAAACCTGGAATACTGCTTTTTCTTTTTCGCAAATAGAGCAATTACCCTATTTGCTACTCCCAGAAGACTTTAGCTAATACTGATGTCCTGAGGGCCTAATTGAATTTATAGACTTAAGAAAAAGTAAATATGAGCCAATATTTAAAAACCTGTGATATTATGTCACAAGTATCTAGTTTTAGACTATTCTTTAAAAATGAGATGATCTGGCAACAGTGTTTCCCCATTTTCACATTTTACAACTGTTGGATGTGAGTTTCAGGTGCCTTTTGGAGAGTGTGCCACAGTCCCTAGCATTTCCTATTGTACTGTCATGTGAGCAACAGTCCCCACAGCATCACAGGGGCCAGCCAGGAGTGAAGGAGGCCCATGAGTGTGGGTCAGTTTTAAAGGAGAGTGGGGCTGGAGGGAGAGGGACAGTGCTTATTTCTGGTTGGGTTCTTTCTGCATTGGAGATTTGGATGCGGGAAGTTTGTTGGGCTTTGCTCTCAGGATAAGCCCCTGGGGTGAGAGGGAGTGAAGAAAACAAGACTGGGAAGAGAGAGAAGTTGAACAACAAAAGACCTCAGTCAGTCCTACAGGGGGTTCTGCAGCTGGGATGACCTTTCAGAGTTGCCCTGGATTGGGCCAAGTAGATTAAGCCTTTATATTTTCCACCCCAATCTCTGGATGTGGGCTGCTCCTGAGAAGACAGAGTACGCCCGAGGTAGCGGGGGCTCTCTTTGGCTGAGAGCAGTCCCCATAGAGGGACTCAGCTGAGAGCTTTCAGGCTCCACAGCTCCCAGCACCTGGAAGTGTGAGTACTTTAGTCCTGGAGGGGCAATGCAGGTGGCTCTCAACAGCATCTACTAGAGCGAGGTTTGGCAAACTGGGGCCCAAGGGCCCAATGCGGCCTGCCACACGTTTTAGTAAATAAGATTTTATTGGAACACGGTCATGGTCATTCACTTCTACACCGTCTGTGGCTGCTTTCCTTTCACAAAGGCAGAGCTGACTGGTTGTGCCTAGAGTATTTATTATCTGGCCCTTGAAGAAAAAGTTTGCTGCAGACACCCGAGGTAGGAGTAGACCAATCCAAAGTGTCTTGTCTAGCAGAAGGTCTTTGTGACATTTTCCAAATACTAGGGTAGTAGGAAGCGGGTGGAAGGAGGGAAAGGTGAGCATAAGGGGGAAGATTCTGGCTTAGGCAGGAGGCCTCATTAAAAAATTTGCCTCGAGCCATTTAAGTACAAGAAGGTAACTTCTGGTGGTCTCACTGAGCTGACCTGCAGCCTGGCTCAGGGTTTTCTCCTTTTACATGATGGGGTCAAAGAAGGAAGTCCATGATTGTTTTTACAAAGGTGATGTAATTCATGAGAGGCTCATATTTTTAAATTCATTTGCTACAGCAAAAGAGAGGGTGGCCAACTCAGTCTTGTGTTTAAACAAGGTCTGGGATTTAAAAGGGTCTGGCAGATTCAGGAGCTCTAAGACCCATGTTAGAGAGAAGGGGAAAGCTCCAGAGGAGCCATGGCTCAAAGTCTCCATGGTTAGAGACAAACACATCTGAATGTCAGTTGGCCAAGATATACATTTAGAACAAATGAGACTGCCCAAGCTTTAGTACAAGTTTGTTCATTTCCATGTTCAGTGTTCATTTCAATGTGGTGCTTCTTTATCATTCACTTAAAATAGGTAGTTTCTATAACAACAGTCCTAACTTAAATAGATGCATGCTCATCTCTTTGTTATGGAGGAAAACAATGTTTCAAAGACTCTTTTCTGCTTTGCTAATCACTTTCAAAGCTGCAAAAGATGTTCTGACTTCATAACTTCATAGGGGACTGAGCCCATCTCACTAAGTTGTCTCTGTGAGCTCTGAATTACTATTTTGGGGCAGAACCCAGCTGTGTGTGGAGGCCAGATACCTATTTGTCTCTGTGCAGCAGTGAGGTTAGATGCATTTGGTCTTGAGTCTGGGCTGAGACAGTTAAAAATGCAAGACACTGAGTGTGGAAGACACCCACGAGCCCTTCAGCAGGGCAGGTGGGAGGGGAGGTTCAGGATGAAAGGAAGCTTTTGAAGGGTGAGGGCAGTGTTTCTTAAGAAAGACCATCTACTGCAGGATCACTTGGAGAGCTTGATTTTAAAAAAACACTCCTGAACCCCAACTTGATCCTTCCAAATCAGATTCTATGAGAGCAGAACTTCAGAATCTGGACCTTTTAAAAAACAAGTTCTTCAGGTGATTCTGATGCACACAAGTTAGAGGAACATCTTGGCTCATCTTTTTCTCCCTTGCTATCTATCTACCACATCCAGGGGAAAATGTATTTACATGACTAGCAAGAACACATTTGTTGGGGGGTGGATAAAATTCCAATGAGGGATTTATATTTTGATGGGTTTGGCATTTAAGGATGTGGTGGTGATGCCATTAGGGTTTATGATTTTATGTGTTCGAACTGCAGATCTGTCATCCATTCTTGCTAAATTCAGTCAACAAACATTTAAATATTGATTGACCACCAGCCATGTTGCAGGCATTGTGCTAGGCTTAATGAGTACTGGGAAGTATAAAAAGAATGCCTACCCTCAAGGAGTGCACAGTCTGGCAATTGCTGCCATTTCACAGATGACAGACTTTGGTGGACAGAGGTGGGCTGCTACTAAGTGGCAGAACTGGGACTCACTCATTTTGAACTCCGAGTCTCCTAGTCTGGTGTTTTTTTGAGCCCACCCTCTATCTTTTTAAATGTAATGATGCCCTTTCTTTAAAAAACTAGACTTGGCTTGGAACATGGAGAATCATACTCAGCATATTTTTATATAGCATATATATATATATAAATATATAAAATATAAAAATATTTTTATATAGCATATAAAAATATATGCTTTTTGCATAAAAATATATGCTATACAGCATAAAGCATATGGCATATATTTATTTTATTTTAATGCCCCAGCCATCTCTTCGGAGTCAGAAATCCTGCTATCATTTGGAAATGATTTTGACTATGCAAGTTTCTCACTATAATCATGTTCGAGCTGCAAGACTTTCTTTTGAAACTCTCCTAAGGAAGCTTCCCTCCAAGGAGGTCACAGAGAACAAGATCAAGTACTGCAGAGATGTTGAATAAGAGGAAAATGGAGATGCAGTCAATGAATGTGGGACCTAGGAGGCCATTAGTGACCCCGGGGTGAGCAGTCCTGTCCAGTGGTCTGGACAGAAGCCAGAAAGCCGGAGAGTGAAGAGGAGTTGAGGGAGGAGCAGGAGAATGGAGCTGAACTTAATTAAATGATCAAGATCAATGGGATCAGATAAATGGAGGGAACTGAGGCAGGGAGCAAAATTTGGCCGAAGAAACAGGGAAATTGAGCATAGGGAGCAGTGGGTTAGAACAGGAGTTGGGGTTATTTCCAGAAATGCAGAACAACACCCAGAGGCTGGTGTTTACACTCACCCAAGTGGGCAGCCCACATCTTGTTACAGCGGTTGGGACTACATAGCTGGCTCTGATGTGGTCTTTGGCCAAAACAAGTAATGAGGTCAGCTCAGAGTCGAAGGATTAGGAAATAGATGTTTGATGGGAAAACTGAAAAATCACACTGCAAACTGGAGAAATTGGGGCCACTTTTGCAAATAGTCTACCCAATCATTCTTCTGCTTCCATGAGCAGGCAGAGCCCACCATATTGGCATGTAAGTCACACTTCGTTATCTGCACAGAAAATCAACTCCTTTCCCCAGAGGTGAGGTCAACCCAGGTACCCACTGAATGAATCGATGGCTACACAGTTATTCCATCTCCACTGCCTTGTCTTATGCCTGGAAAGCAGGCTTCTTGGCCCTGATTACCTCCAACATGCTCTGTAGTCCTTTGAACTTGAAATGCTTTTAGTAATGCCTTGCTACCCGAGAGACCCAGTTCTGGGAGGAACGTATAATGTTAGCAGAAATGAACAATACAAAAGAGGCAATTGAGCCACATGACTTCTGGGAACATCCAACACAAAAATGTCATTTCGATACTCCCTGGTCTTCTCAGAAGACAACCAATAGCACCATGAACTTGATGTCATTAAGCAGTAAACTCCCTAGGTGATTACGTTGGCTAACCTTAATATGTACAGAATGTTGCCTTCCTCCTTCACCATCACTCTGCTGCTAGGAGCTGCCTTTAGGACATCTTTGTAGTTGAACAAAGCTGGTGACGATCCCAATGTACTCAGTGAACCCCTTCCAAGGGATGGCCTTTGAATATCAAATATGCTGCTCCCTCTCCACAGGGCATGCAACCACCATTAACATTCTTCTCATGCCTTTTGTGAGAATTACAAACTAATTACAGAATGCATAATTAAGTGCTTCATTTTTCAAATGTGAAAAAAACCCCGCAACAACCAAGCATTCCTCCCTTTGAGCTTGATTTTACTATTGGTGATTAGCAACATGATTCACTCTGAAATGGGAAGGGTGTGCTTTGAAGAATTCTTCTCATTTTTTAAGCATAATAAAAGGTTGGAAGCTCAGGACAGGTTTGAGATATTTTTCCCCATAGAAGTAGAGTTCATTGGAAACCACTTACCTCTCGCCCTTTGTGAATTACTGTTCAGTTCTCATGGGGCTTGTGGAGTGCATTCTCTCCTCATTGGCTCAGGTCAAGGTAGTGGGTCTCCGAGGCATAAGACAACAACTACTGACATTCACTTAGCACTTTATAGTCAAGGGAGCTTCTTTATACCCGTATCTCATTTAGTACTTACAACAAGCCTGCAAGGAAGCTGATTCTATCTCAATTTCACAGTTTAGGGTCCTGAAAGCCAAGGAGTTGATGTGATTCAGAGTCATATGACTAACTAAAGGATGACTGGGGTCTGTGGCCAGGCTCAGTATGATTCTAAAATTCCATGTGCTTCCTCCTACAACATTATGGAAAGGATGGGGGTTCAGCTGGATAAGTTGTTTGGACCATACCTTGGGATCCCCCACTTTATTTTTCTCTTGTGTTTGATACAACCCAGACTGCTCTTTGTGATGTTTGGTGGGAGTCGAGTTATGACAGCACAAATAAACAGGCAAACTCATCCATTCAAGGAAGCAGATGTAATACTGTCTGTATGTTGAGATTTAATTATGGGGTCAGACCTTGTTATAAGATAATTTCCCCTTAAAATGGCTTAGAGACTGTGGAGGAAGCCTCCATAGACATGAGCATGCTTCAAAGTAATTAGACATATGTATCAGAAAAAATTCTACTTCTCTATTCACACCACACTTTTTGAAAAAAGATTTTATTTTTAAGAAATCTTTATGCTCAACATGGAGCTCAAATGTACAACCCTGAGATCAAGAGTTGCACGCTGCACTGACTGAGCTGGCCAGTGCCCCCACACTAACAACATTTCTGACACAAGATGTGTGGGTTTTTTCCACA
This sequence comes from Mirounga angustirostris, assembly GCF_029215605.1. Taxonomy (NCBI): domain Eukaryota; kingdom Metazoa; phylum Chordata; class Mammalia; order Carnivora; family Phocidae; genus Mirounga; species Mirounga angustirostris. Next base: position 127,343,259 of record NW_026991709.1, read on the forward strand.
CCCACCAATTCTTGGAAACCAGCTGGGTGTCCTGCAATTCAGTTCAATTCTGACGCTGTCTCCCTGGAGTTAATATTAGTATCAGATCCCACAAGTTAAGGGCTCAGTCTTATAAGACTGACCTCCCTCCCACCCAGTTTCAGAGACCAATCACAAGTCCAGGTTGTCACCTATAGTACAATTCAGGGAAACACTTACTTATGTATACTGATTTAATAAATAATAAAGGATATGTTAAAGGATATAGAAGGACAGCCAAAGGAAGTTATACATAGGGTGAGGTCTGGAAGGGTCCTGAGCACAGGAACTTCTGTCTCTGTGGAGTTGGGGCATGTGGATGCATTCTCCAACCCAGAAGCTCTCCAAACCCCATACTTTGGTTAACTAACTTGATTTCCAGCCCCTATCTCCTCTCTGAAAAAATGGGAGGTAGGTCTGAAAGTTCCAAGATTCTAATCATGGCTTTGTCTTTCTGGTGACCAGCTCCCCTCCAGGAGCCCACCAAGAGATGCTTGTTAGAACAAAAGATGCTCCTATCACCCAGGAAAGTCTGAGGGATTCAGAAGCTTGTGTCAGACATGCCTATCACTCAAGAAATTACAAGAGTTTTAGGAGCTCTGTGTGAGGAACTGGGGTCAAAGACCAAATATTAATAGGAACCAAGGTAGTGGGCAGAGAATATATACATATAATGTGTGTATATCTCTCTTATTATTTCATAACACATTAAACCTGTGAATAGCTACTGTCTGCCCCCTCCCTGCCCACTTCTCTCATTTTATTATCTTTTCTCTTTTTTGTTCCCACTAGATTATACGGCTGTCCACATTTAAATCCCAAATTGGAAATTGCATGTATATTTAATGTATGAATCAACTGACATTCTTCCTGTCTTGGGGCTGGAAAATGAAGTCTAGGAGAGCTTTGTTGGGATTTCCAGAAACTGTCAATGATCTCTTTTGTGGTAGATGTTCTAGAAACCCAACTTATACTTCACTGGTCTACCATCCAAGTGATGGCACCTGATTTCTTTGCCTGAGGACTTTCTCTGGATACCAGAGTCCATTTTAGTACCCACCAGGCATCCTCCAGAACATCTTCTGAGAATAGTCCTCAAGCAATGAGTTATAGGAGCAGGTGGACAAATACTCCAGTTCCCTCACTTCTTTGGCAGGATAACTTTGAGGCATATGGCCTCCAGAGTTTTCCCAGTGAGACTGGGCTCTAGGTACCTACTAACATACCTGACTTGATATTGCTGCCTTTTCTTTCCCTGTCTTGCTCCCCCTCTCCCCTGCTGGTGTTTCTTTTATCTTCCACATAACTACTTGCATTTGGTTCTACTCACAGCAGATTTAGGGTCTGTCTCTGAAGGGATCCAAACCAAGACACCTTTGTACTCAAGCAGTAGAGATACTTCCTTCTGCCAAGTCAACAAGTGTTTGTCAAGTATCAATTCTGTGTCAAGCATCATGTGTGGAGAGCAGGATATCCCAAGTGAGTTCTCCAGACTCACTCTGGTCAAAGCAGATTGGGAAGTATAGCATGCTACAATCTCCCATATAGCACATTGCCATATTAAAGGTTCTGAGAAGTTGAGCAACAAAGAAATAAGCTTACCGTTGTTTATTTTAGTATTTCTTAAAATTTTTAGGTAAGGAACTCAGTTTCTCTGCCATAGCAGCTATTATATTCCTGTGCAGTGTGATGGCAAATGCTTATCTAGATGGACTGTTACACCAGGAAGGAGCAACTCAGGACAGAATTCTGATACCAGGAGTTTCTTCTATGCGGTGACAGATTTTTTCAGAAAGAATGTTAAACCAAATTTTTTAGGGTTAGTCTTCTTTCAATATGGCACTAAAATACTCTCATTCTCTCCATCTCTGTCTCTCTTTACATGTCTATATATTTATGAATTCATCCACTTACGCATTCTCTTATTCACTCATTCAATTAATATTTGAATAATTACCATATGCAAGGCATAGTGCTGCATATTGGGAGATATAATGCCTAAGTGGATGTAACATTTCCACCTTTCCAAATATTACTCAACCATAAAAAGAATGAGATCTTGTCATTTGTGACAACATGGAAGGACCTAGAGGGTGTTATGCTAGGTGAAATTAAGTCAGATAGAGAAAGACAATTATCATATGATTTCGCTTATTTGTGAATCTAAAAAACAAAACAAATGAACAAGCAAAAAGGCAGAAACACCCATAAATACAGGGAACAAACTGTTGGTTGCTAGAGGGAAGAGGGGGTAGGGAGATGGGCAAAATGGGTGAAAGGTGGTGGGAGATACAGCGTTCCAGTTATGGAATGAATAAGTCATGGTGATGAAAGGTACAGCATAGGGTATATAGTCAATGATATTGTAATAGTATTGTGTGGTGACAGATGGTGGCTACACTTGGGGTGAGCATAGCATAATGTATAGAGTTGTTGCATCACTATGTTGTACACCTGAAACCAATGTCATTGTGTGTCCACTATACTTCAATTAAAAAAAAATTTCCACCTTTCCAAAGTACAGAACCATTTTGATACATTTTGGGTCTTATTTTAAAACTAAAAATCTATTTTATGTTCTATCAATTTCAGTGAAAATATTAATTTTTGATACTTTATTTGTTTAGAGAAGTTTTAGATTTACAACAAAATTGAGAAGGAGGTACAGAGGTTTCTTAAATACCCCCTGTCCCCCACATGTCTAGCCTCCCCCATTATCAACATCACTCACTGGAGTGGTACATTTTATACCAAGGATGAACCTACATTGACACATCATAATCACTCAGTCTGTAGTTTACCTTAGAGTTCACTCTTGGTGTTGTACGTTATATGGGTTTGGACAAATATATAACGATATGCATCTATTATTATTATATAGAGTATTTTCACTGCCCTAAAAGTCCTCTGAGCTCCACCTGTTCATCTGGATTTGGCCATTCTAATAGTATAGTGGTATTTCATTGTTCCTTGAATTTGCATTTCTCTGATGATATTTGAAGGGGAGCATCTTTCATATGCTTATTTGCCATCTGTATATCTTCTTTGGTGAGGTGTCTGTTAAAGTCTTTGGTCCATTTTTAGATCAGGTTGTTTTCTTATTGATGAATTTTAAGAATTCTTTGTATATTTTAGATAAGTCCTCTATCAGATGAGTTCTTTGCAAATATTTTCTCTATCTGTGGTTTGTCTTCCAATTCTCTTGATATTGTCTTTCACAGGGCCAAATTTTTAATTTTAATGAAATCCAGCCTATCAATTATTTCTGTCACGGACTGTGTCTTTGGTGTTTTGTCTAAAAAGACGTCGCCATGCCCAACGTCATCTAGGTTTTGCCTATATTATCTTCTGGGAGTTTTATAGTTTTGCATTTTACATTTAGGTCTGAGATCCATTTTGAGTTAATTTTTGTGGAGGGTATAAGACTTGTGTCTAGATTCATTTTTTGCCTGTGGATGCCCAGTTGTTCCAGCACCATTTGTTAAAGGGACTGTCTTTGCTCTATTGTATTGCCTTTGCTCTTTTGTGAAAGATCAGTTGACTATACTTATGAAGGTCTATTTCTGGGCTCTCTCTTTTGTGCCATTGATCTATTTGTGTGTTCTTTTGCTAATACTGCCCCCTCTTGATTACTTATAGTAAGTTTTGAAGTTGGGTAGTGTCAGTTCTCCAACTTTGTTCTTCAATATTGTTTCGGCTATTTGAGGTCTTTTGTCTCTCCATATAGACTTTAGAATCATTTTGTCTATGTCCATAAAATAACTTGCTGGGATTTTGATCAGAACTGCACTGAACCTATAGATCAAGGTGGGAAGAACTGACATCTTGACCATATTGAGTCTTTCTGTCCATGAATATGAAATGTTTTCATTTATTTAGTTTTGCTTTGATTTTGTTCATCAATTTTGTAGTTTTTCTCAAATAAAGCTTACACATATCTTGTTAGATTTATGTCTAAGTATTTAATTTTGGGGGTACCAATGTAAATGATGCTGTGTTTTTAATTTCAAATTCCAATTGTTCATTGTTGACTTTTGCAAAGTATTTGTTTTAAAATTAATTTTGTGTAAAGTATGTTTTTGATCACAATGGAATTAAGTTAGAAATAATAGAAAGAAAGAAGTTTGGGAAACTCACTAGCATGGAAATTGAATGATACTCCTAAGTAACCAATGGGTCAAAGAAGAAATCACAGGGGACATTAAAAAGTACTTTGAGATGACTAATGTACTGCTTGGAGATAAAATTTATAGCTATAAAATGCCTGTTAGAAAAGAATAAAAATCTAAAATCAATAACTTAACCTTTCACTTTAAGGCACTGGGAAAAAAAAAGAACAAACTTAACTTAAATCAGGCAGAAGAAAGGGAATAATAAGGATGAAGGCAGAAATTAATGAAGTGGAGAAATGAGAAACAATAGAGAAATCAACAAAACTTAAAGTTGTGTTTCTTCAAAAAAGATCAACAAAACTGACAAACTTTTCACTAGATTGACCAAGGAAAAAAAGGGAAGAGTCAAATTATTAATATCAGAAATGAAGAGGGGACATGATTACTGTGTGTCTTAGTCAGCTCGGGCTGCTCTAACAAAATACCATACACTGGGTAGCTTATCAACAACTGAAGCTTAGAGGCTGGGAAGTCTGAGATCAAGGTGCCAGCATGGCTGGGTTCTGGTGAGCTCTCTCTTCCAAGTGGCAGACAGCTGACTTATTGTAGCCTCACATGGTAGAAAGAGTGCATTCTAGCTAGCTCTCTGGCCTCTTCTTGTTAAGTGCACTAATCTCATTCATGAGGGCTCTACCCCCATCACCTAATTACCAAAGTCCCTACCTCCAAATAGTATCACCTTGGGGGATTAGATTTCAACATATGAATTTGGTGGGGACACAAACCTTCAGTCTTTAACGGCAACCTTACAGAAATTAAAAAAATATATGTTAAAGGAATATTATGAACAGCTGTATGCCAATAAAGTAGATAGCTTAGATAGAATGAACAAATTTCTAGAAAGAAACAAACTACCAAAATGAAATCAAGAAGTAGAATGTCTGAATAGACCAATAATAGGTAAAGAGATTGAATTAGTAGTTTAAAAAAAGTACCCACAAAGAAAATCTCAGGCCCACGTGGCTTTACTGGTGAATTCTACCAAATATTTAGATAGGAATTAATACCAATTTTTCACAAACTCTTCGAAAAAATAGAAGAGGAGGAAACATGATTAATACAACCTGCTTCTTCGGTTCCCAGCTCCACAACTTCAGTCCCTAGTTTACAACGCATCCCTTGCATGAGTTGAGCTTACTACTTACCTCTTCAGTTTGGCCTTGGAATCCCTATGTGTGAACTGGCCCTTTGGAAAATCCTGATGAGATGAAACTTAAGATCCTGGATCTATTTCTGTCTCTTGGCTTGGGCCTCAGAGGACCAGACCCTGTGCAGCTGAGATGCTGCCTCACTGTATTACTTCCCTGGGCTAAGAAATGGTTTAGCCACCCAAGAGACATGGGGGCTAAATGCTACTCATCATGCCTCGGGTTGTATTTAAGCCAATCAACAGCCATGTAGACTCCCTCAGAAGCTATGCCAACTGATTCTGGATCAGCTTCCAGCCAGGATCTGTCTGGTAGCACCAGGTCAAGGGAGGGCATGTGCAAGCACATGGCTAGGTTCAGCCTTTTCCCAAGGAAATGAACCAACTTTAAGAGGTTTTTGGCTCCTTATAAGCAGGACAACTCGATGGCTATGTCTGGCTTTATGGTCTATATCAGAAGCTTCTTGGAATAAATTGATTCATATGAAGGCCTTATAATAGTGTCTGGGATGTAAAAAACCCTCAACAAATGTTAACCATTTATTGTTCACCACGTTTATGGTGCCTGACTCTTAATAGAGACTCAATAAATGATAATTTACCACTCCTGCCAACTCATGCTATCCTCCTGTGTATCCCACAGAGTTTATATGAAATCAAGAGAGAAATAATCCTGTGGGTTCTTGGTAATCTGCAAGGCACAAAACAAATGCAAAGGAAAAATTTCCTGGTAGTAACAGCATTTATGATTTTCAAAGAAGCATGAGAAAAAAATAGTAGACATGTATAAGAGTTTTTGACTAACGGATTACTACAAAAGGTTATGAAATCTTAGCAGGGTGAAACAATAAAATCCCTTTAGCAAACTTACCATTAGACCTGCTGTGGAATTACTAATTTTTCATGACATAAGAAAAACAATGTGTTTTTCTTATGCCTAAATCTAATCTGATGACTTAACTCTAAGCATAGATTTATTATATGTGATAGAATTCTAGGATGTATATTTTGAGACGATTCACACTAATTATTCCTTACATTTTCCTTCTCATTATCTTGTTAGAATTGAGGGAGAAGACTATTTTTGAACTTGAAAGCTTCTTTGTAAGAAGAGTAAGGTTCCCATTGTTTTTAATGTACCCTAATTACTCCAGAAAGAGTCAGCCAGGGGCTAAGAATATTTTATAAAACTAACCCCAAATCAGTTCGTTCTCTCTTGTGTCTGCCCCCTCCTGCCTGGTGGGACCTGGTTTCCTCTACAGGGCTCTGGAAGTTCCTGGAGCAGGTCTCACATGTGCTCTTCCCCAGTCTGCTTTTAGTCTTTTCCTCTCATGCACTAATCTGCTGTGGTGGATCCTCCCAGTCCTGCCTTACCACTCCCGAATGGGCTGTTGCTGCCTCGGTGGTGCCCGTCCTTGTCCAAAAGCCACTGACCCTAACCCAGTGTGTCCCGTCACCACAGAGCCTGCTGCTATTAATGCCCCCCTTCTATTAATGCCCCCTTAATGGCCCAAGGAGATCATAAGTGAAACCAGCTGTATTTACTCACTTGTTTATTGCATCCCTATTTCCCCATGATTCAGACTTGAGTCTATAGAGATTAGGGAACAATCTGAGGGAAAACATGTTCTTCTTACAGATACCTCCACCCTTCAGAGCCTGGGCCCCTGCCCTTGAGCCTGACTCCTCATCCTGGCCTCTCTTTCCTGGGTCCGTGTAGCCTCAGACTTGACCCAGCAGCCCACATCCCCAGGCCAACACAACTCGGGACAATTCTCAGACTCCTGTTACTATTAATGAAGTCCAATTGGCAATTAATTTTTAAAATCAAGCAGACCTATTCTTTTTTTTTTTTTTAAAGATTTTATTTATTTATTTGACAGAGAGAGCGAGAGAGCACAAGTAGGGGGAACAGTAGAGGTAGGGGGAGAAGCAGGCTCCCCGCCAAGCGGGGAGCCCGATGTGGGGCTCAATCCCAGGACCCTGAGATCATGACCTGAGCCGAAGGCAGACGCTTAACCATCTGAGCCACCCAGGCGCCCCAGACCTATTCTTTTTGAAAAAGGAAGTACCTTACAAAGAAGGTGATATAATTCCTATTTCCAGAAGATCCTTACAATTCCCTCATAGACAGGCTCCCAAAGTGCTCCCTGGGTTGATTTTGTACCAGCTATATCCCAGCATGGGTTCTGGAGTCACATCTGGGTTTGAATCCTATCTCTGCCATTTAATTAGCTGTGTGACCTGGACAAGGTGCTTAAGTTCTATGAAATTTGATTTGTTCATCTGTAAAATGGAGATAAAAGATAACTTTCTTATGAGATTGGCAGTGAGCACTAAATGGTATATGTAAAGTGTTTAAGAGAGAATGTGGCCCATATTGAATATTATAGTGCCAATACCAATCTTCAGTGATAATGGCTCTTGGGGCCTTCAAATAACTTTGAAAGAAGGCAAAGGCCCTTCTGGCCTATAGTAATGAGGAAGAGTTTTTATTATTTTTGTGAGGTCAAAGGAAAGACAGAAATAGACATACCTCAAGCCTGCCTCAAAGTGTAAAATTTGGCTTAAAATGAACATTGATAATGAGAAATCTCTTTTCCTAGTGTAAGGGATGGGAGGGGGATATCACTAGTTGAGGTGGGTCACATTAACTAACTGTTGCACCTTCTCTCTTGGAGGCACTCTTAGGGTGGCCAGATGAAGCAAAGAAAAATACAGGACACTGAGTTAAATTTACATTTCAGATAAACAGCAAATACTTTGTTAATGTAAGTATTCCCCACATGTTGCATGGGCATCCTATATTTTGTCTGGCAATCCTAACCCTTCTACCTCTCCTTTTGAGATCCTGGCACTATGTGGCTTTCTGCTTTGGACATTTTACCAGACATCTTGGTGCTTGTCTGTCCGTGTTGGTTGGTGGTTGACACGTCCGTTTCAGAAGGTCAACAATAATCCTGAATTACAGAGTTCATACATCGTGACAAGGAAAAGCAAAATCATCTAAAACTAAACTCTGGAGTGTGGGTCGTCATGAGGCTGCTCTATCTGGCTAGTGAGGAGATGCTGGCTGCAGGGCTTCTGCCTGGCTCAGGTCTTGAGCATCATCATCATCCTTAGCGCTGAAATAGGCAGCTCAGAATAGACCAGCCTTTGTGGCTGAAGCCAGCCCAAGAAAACACTTGATAAATAGTGGTACTTATTAATATTTGTCCCCATTTCACCTGGGTCTGCTGATCACTGGGAACCATCTGTTCCAGTTCCACTGTGTGAGAAGACTTTATGGAAATGCCCATTAATCACAGCTGGGGCTACTGGGGAGTAGGATTGATGGCAATTAGTTGACAATATTTATTTGGGAAGCTGCATTACTTTGTGATAATTATAGAGCCATGAGTAAACCACCCCCTCCCCCCTTTTCATTAATAACTAGAACCATAGAGACATGTAGAAATTGCTCCGCTATCTTACTGATCTCTCCAGGAGGCTACTTTTCCTGGATGGCTGGAGCAAGTTTGGGAGACTGGGCCAGTTCAGTGGTGACTGTTGCTCCTCATCTTTCCAGTAGGAACATGACAGTCTGGATCTTCCTTAGGGCCCTTAAGTGGCCACCTGCCTGCCTTTCCTTAGTAACAGTCTCTCCTGACTTAGTGGGGAAGCTAGAATTATTAATAAAAACTCATGGACTGAAGCTTACAAGAGTCAATAATCAAACTTTACATTTGTAGGAGTCCTTGCGAGACTTCTTCACACATTTTATCCATTTGTGGATTCATAGCGATCACTGAAACCTCCATTTCACAGAAGAACAAAAGTGTTGGGACTTTCTTAAGGTCGTTAAACTTCTAGGATTAGAATCTAGGTCACCTGACCATTAAGCCACATTCTATCTGATGGCTCAATCTCACCACCCTGAGATCATGACCTGAGCCAAAATCAAGAGTAGGACGCCTAATAAACTGAGCCACTTAGGCGCCCCAAGACAAAACAGACTCATATAAAGAGGTAAGTTTTTGAAAGAGTATTTGCATCTTTTCAGCAAGGCTTAATTTTGGTGAGAAAAAAGACAAGAGACTGAAGGGAACCATTACAAACACCTTGGTGAACCAAAACTTACAGCCATGCAGGCTCCTGTTGGAGCACTTTATAAAATACCTGGTGTGCGGCAGGCCTTCAATAAGTATTCATTGGAATGAGTGAGCTTACATAGCTTTACAAAGGTGAAATAGGGCAGACTAACCTTCTTTCTCCATGTAAGGAGCAACCAGAGCCAAATAAACCGAGGTCACTTTTCAATATTTAGGAATATTGAGTATTTGATGACATCGCTGAGGCTAGAGCTCAAATATAGTTATCTGAGCCAGCCCTGGCTTTGGTCACCACCTTATAGCCCCGGTAGAATGCCTTAGAAAGGTCCTTTTGGAGGGTTGGTAAATAGGTGCCGTGGTAACCAGGTTCCGAGGTAACTAGACACAACTGGGATGGTGGCAGTGTGCTGTAATCAGCGTACTTCACCACTGCTTCCATGAGCACAGCTGCCCTGCCGTTCCCTGGGAAAGGACTGGGGCATGCCCAGCAGCTGACAGGTTTCAGATGGAAATGAAACCGTTCCATTAAAGGTTCCTGTAAAATCAGCCCTGAATTATGTGGTAGGCCCATCTACTAAGCCTTGGGAGCTCTCTTTTATTAAAGCTCTCTGTCTTTAACACCCCTTAGCCACTGTAGTCACAGTGCAGTTAAACTAAGTAGCATTGCTTTGGCTATCAGATGAGTTTTCACAACTTAAGCTAGCTTGCTGCCCCTTTTGCCTCCGCCGATTTGCTGGGAAACAGTGGCACCATTTTTTTTTTTCCTGAATGGCAACATAAATGCAGATTGCCCTGCTATTACACCTGCTTAACAATAATACGTATATATTGATAAAAATAATAATACTTTGTGGCTATAATCATTATCCTGTTTCATCCACACACAAACTCTGGGAAGTACTTATTATCCCCATTTTCCAGATGAAGGTGAGAATGGAGTCTCAGAAAATGTAAATGCCTTATTCAAAATCATGCAGCTGGTAGTGAAAAGGCTGGTGTTTTCAGCCTTCAAGCTGTGTCCTTGCTGCTCCACTGTATTACAATGCAAACCCCGTGCATGTTTTTCCAACCTTTTCTCTTGCTGCTCTTCCAGAGCCATCCCCATCTGCTCTGTGACATTCCTCTTGAACTGTTTGCTGTTCTCCAAACACCATTCTGCTTCTCAATTTGCTGCTTTGTGTTTCATTCAGGAATCTCCTTTAGCTCTTTGCCTCCCTGGACAGTGTCTCCTCACCTGTAGAACCCAGGTAAAGCATTCCCTCCTCTGTGAGATATTTCTAGAACATCTCTTCTTTATTAGAAAAGACTTGCTGTTCTCATGAAAAGCAGTTACCTGTTTCCCCATCCGGCTCTCCACTAGGGTGTGAACGGATTAAGGGCAGGGCCTGGAGCTCTTTGCTTCTGTTTTTCCAGGACCTACTTCAGTGTCCAGAAGCAAGTAGAAACTTAATAAATGCCTTTTGAAATGAAAGGCCCACATGTACTTCTATTGGTTAAACATAATTCAATTTAATTTGATTTATGAATGTGTCATTCCTTTCTGAGGACTGACACATCCTTGCAGAGGATGAGCTGTTTGGCCTCTCCATGTGGTGAGGCATTCCGTGTGAGTGATTGAACAGCATTCCAATAGATCAAGAAGGCACATTTTAATTGTCAGAATGAGAGTCCTCCTCCTCAGTGGCCAAGATTATTGGTATTTATTGTTACTTCCCACTCTTTAGTCTTTGGTTGATAGCTCCTATTAGCATGTTTTTCTATAAAATTTGTCTTAACAATTGTGTACAGGGTCCAATTTACAGCCCTTATTACTTGGAGAAATTTGAAAAATGACTTGTTTTTGGCTCAAGAATGCTGGACACTATGCAGTTTTCTCATCTCTTTATAGCAATGCTAAAGACAATTTATCTTCTCAGGAAAAACAATTTCTCTGTCATTGTGAATCCCACACTTTGTCCTTCTCATTGAAGATAATGGTCTGAGACGACACCACTTTTCCTAAATGACAATAAGAGAATTATAGGCAAGTTGCCACTGGGTTACTGCAGCTTTGTTTTGGCTAGAGTTTTCCGATTTCTCTTCCTTCATCTATAGTTAGAAACTTTTCCTTTGTTTTCAGTTAAGGGAGTATCTTTTAGACAACTACCTGCTAAGAATTAGACTTAAATATCATGAAGCGAGTATCAGTGTCAGTATTTGTGGTAGATATCACGAGGCATTTCTCTTAGTCCTTGCCAGGAGAACCCCAAATTAATTCCCAACAGTAATATATCCAGCCTCAACAGAACACTTAACGATGAATGTAACTGTATCATGGCTTTCTGGCTCTCCTTTGCCGGATAATTCTTCCTTTCTCTGTCTCTCTGGAAGCCAGGGATAGAACTTTGAGTGTTAGTGAGCCCAAGGGCAGGTTCTTAACTTGGCTACTCCTATCCCCCTTGCTTCTTGCATTAAAACATTGAGATGACAAAGTTAAGGTAAAAAACCCAAATCCTTAGAGCGGTGGAGAGAAGGACAGAAATTGCTAGATACTTGAGGACATATTTGAGCTGCTGAACCAGCTGTAGATTCCTACCTCTTGGCTTGTTAAGTAAACCAGAAATGTCCTTAAAGTTTGAGCTGCTGTCTGTCAGACTTGTTATTACTGTAGTCGTTTGTTGCCAGGGATGGATGGATATAGTATAGTGAGGATGGTCCTTCTACTACTCTAGCCGTCAGGACTCTACCCAGTGCCCAGACCTGTCTCTGCCCAGATTATGAGCTACCCCTCAGAAATATATTGTTTTTTTTCCCCCTGGTGATGCATGAGCTACCCATTTCTTCGTAACTTCAGCTTGCATTAATTTGCATTTAATCTGTGTTCTTTTCTCTGCCGTCTAAGTTCTTCTCAGCATTTGTCTTAATATTTCCAGGCAACAGCAGGTAGTAGGTGAACTGACTCCTATCACAGCAATTATAATGAATACTTTGCTTTACTGTTTTGATTATATGACTGTCTCTTTGGTCTAGAGCAATGCTATCCGGTAGAAATATAATGAGAGCCTCAGACGTAATTTCAAATCTTCTAAAAGGAAAAAGTACATGCCTATTATAACATTAACAATAATATCTTATGCCATGTAGTGGTTAGAGTGAAATGTTATTCTCCCAAAACAATAAAGTGCGTTTAATGGAAAAAAAAATTGGCATTGCTTTAGTTTTAAAATTAAAATGAATTAAAATTAATCTTTTGCACTGGCCACATTTCAAGTGCTCAGTTGCCTTACATGACTACTTTCGTGGATAGCTCAGGCCAATGCTGTAAAGCCCTTGTGGGAAGGAACTGTGTTCTCTGCAGGTCTCCTCTTAGTTATTGGTTCTTCCTGGAACCCTTCCCGGGTCTCCCAACCTGGCTTAAGGGCCCTTTTACAGGCTCCTATAGTCCTCTATGCTGATTCGTCCGGCAATGTGTGCACACCCCTGTATTGCAATTACTTATTTACTTGTCCGTAGGTTCCTTACAGGAGAGGACTGTTTCTAGTTCACTGTTATATGTCCTGTGCTTAGTAAATGAATTGTAGCATTCATTAAAAAGGTACTGCTTTCTTTCATGAATTGTAAGATTCACCAAAAATGTTGTTTTTGGAGCATTTATCAGAATAAGAGTTCCTTGAGGGTAGGGATCATGACTTATTCATCTCTGTACCCTCTTCACCTAGCCTAACGTTCAGCACATAGTAGGCGTTTCATAAATGTTTGTTGAATGACTACAGAACCCCGCCACAACCCCAGGCTTTGCAGCCCTTCTGTCCTTAGAGCTGAGGATGGCTGGTGTTATAGGCAGTCTTACTCTTTGAAACTGGTAGTCACCATCTGGAGGCCTGTGTCAGATTCTCTGAGCTGGAGTCTGCCCTGCTTCCTGAGCCTGTCTTGGGCTTATCAGGCTCTCTCTGCCTTCCTCAACAACTGGCTATATGACCAGAGGCAATGGCCCCACTGGCTCTCTGAGCCCAGCCTCCCTCTGGAATGCTTCATCTTGGATAATGCTTTACTTTGATTTTTACATGGTTATGGTCTCCTGGTATAGACTGATTTCTGGCCTACAACCATGCTTGCCTAGACTTGGGATTTCCTCTTCTGCCTACCAGACTAGATTTCCTCTCAAGTTGACCTCAATTTAGTTGTTTGGGTTGTACAGTGACAGGGAACACCTCTAGGGGGCAACATCCACTTGCAATCACCCTAGATATGAAGAGTTATTTTGACAACATTCCAGCAGATGGCAATAAAGTGTTTTGAGTAAGGGGTGCCTTTTTCTGGTTTGCACAAAGCTCCCAAATCCGCTAGTATCTGAGCTGCCAGTGGGGTGTGCCTGCAAACCTAGCAGGAGAGTCTAGTTGCAGTTTCTTGCCCCTCTCCTCTCACCCTTAACCTTCTAGTTAGTCTTACCAGGCCAGGTATAGAGAAGCCATGCTAAATAGGGAAACCTCATGCTTAGGGAATGAGACGCATTTCTTTATAACCATGTCTTTTTGCCAGCATCACAGGGTGGTGCAGCCACACGGACCACCCCTAAGCCTTGCCTCAGTTCTTGCACTTTGGTCTCATTCCCTTGTTTTCTGTAATTGATCTGTAGACAACACCTGTACTGTATCATGAGTCTGCTTAAGGTTCCTGGATGGCGCTCCATTTTCCTTCTGGGCACCAATGGAACATGGCCCTGGAGATTGGACCCACGGTCTTGGAGCCTTGGAGGAATATTCTATGCAGGATATATATATATTTTTTAATTTAAAAAGAAAGCCATTTAAGACCATTAAAAGGAAAGGACAAAGAAACAGAGGGGAGCTATTTAGTGGTTCCAAGAGAAGGAAAGTGTTAAAATGCATGTGATGCTAATTTTCCTTTTAGTTCTAATTGTCTGGACTGGTGGAATCATACTTAGCTGTGAGTGATTTATACAGCTATGAGCATCTCCATGTGTGAGTCTATCAAGAGGAATGCAGCCCTCTGATTATGGACTTTATCATGCTGCATTTCAGAGCACATTTGGGAAGGAGAATCTATAACCATAGTCCTAAGGGGCTAAACTCCATCGCCTCAAGCCAGTAGGTTCTAAGGAAGAGCATATCACCACATGCAGCATTCCCTCAGTTCTGTCTTGTTTCAGAGCAGACTTTATCCCAGAGTCTCCTTGTCCTCCAGTTTTCCTGAAAATATATTCCTGCTTAGGAGAGCAGAACAGTCATTTTCTTGTTTGGTTCTTCTAAGGTTGGACTATTCCTTGGAATATTCCAGATTATTTCTTGGGGGTTTGTGAGCCAACTTGATGTCAGGGGTAAGAGGTCACCACCCACTGCCTAGTGAAGTGCTCACTGATCTGGCACAGTGAAGATTTCCTCAACTTTCTTTCCAGAAGCTTTGTAATAGATATGCCTAAGATTAAGAGGAAAAATTTTCATTCTGAGACATCACTGGGGATACATAATAGAACTGGATTGGGGGGAAAACTGAGTTCTAGCACTGGTCCTGCATTTTCAAGTAGTTATATAGCTTTGGGAAACATCCTTTTTGGATACTTCTTTGGATACTTGCATTAAAAATGCAAGATTTGAAAGAGGGGAAGTTTCCAGAACTCCCTGACTTTGGGTGCTATATAACGTGACAGGCATTTCCAATGCAAATACCGAACCCCTAAGAGCAAGAATACCAAATGCCTGGCACTTTGCCACCACATTACCCATAATCAATCCCACTAGTCTTTCCTGTTTAGCCTGAGTGTGGTCTCAGAATCTTTCTCAACACAATGTCCGAGGGGGCCATTACGAGTCATGAAGTTGGAAGGTTCAAGATGGAATATTCTTGCTGTTCCAGACTGAGATTTCAAGGTTTCACATCTCTCATGGCATTGGAGTTTCCATTTTCCTAGCAGCAACTAAAGCTAGTTAGTTGTTCATGATGACAGGCATCTTAACAGACTCTCTAGGATAAACTCCCATTCCCAACTTGTGGCATACATCAAAGAAAAGGTGTCTGAATGTGAAAATAAATGAAATGAAATAAGCAGCAGCAGGAAAGACAGAAGCTGTATCAATATTAAGGAATGACATTTGATTTGTGCTATATTAAGTAGGAGAGAGAGAGAATTAAAAAAAAAGAGATTCCAAATCTAGTTTGGCAAAGCATCCTCACATCTCAGAACAGGGGGTAAAAATCCCTTTGGCTAATCCCTTTGGTTAATAATGTGTTAACAATTCTGTATTGCTGATTTGAAAACTGAAGTCTTTTTCTTTGCCTTGGTGTAAACTGATGGACGGTATAGACCATAGTCTATGTTCCCCAGAGACAAGAACCATGTGTTCAAGGTCTTACATTCTATATACTTTTTAAAATAATTTTTTATTGTTATGTTAATCACCATACATTACATCATTAGTTTTTGATGTAGTGTTCCATGATTCATTGTTTGTGTATAACACCCAGTGCTCCATGCAGAACGTGCCCTCTTTAATACCCATCACCAGGCTAACCCATCCTCCCACCCCCTCCCCTCTAGACCCCTCAGTTTGTTTTTCAGAGTCCATTGTCTCATTCTATATACTTTTATGTTAATCCCTTGAGTCTTATTTAGATCCAGTATTGTATAGTTGGACCAGAACTTATTTCATGCTATTAGTTTTCACTAGTGGTTCTCAGACTTTATGGGTAATAGAACATCCTAGGGAGCTTACAAAAAAATGCAATTTGTTGGGCCCTGTCTCCAGAGAGTCTGACTTAATAGATGTGAGGTAGTGCTCAGCAATATTTGTTATCAAGTTCCAGATAGTCCTTAGATCACAATTTATAAAATAGTTATCAATGTATAGTGAAGTAGTTCTTTCCTGAGCTTAAAACCGGACGTTGATGGCTTCCATTTTCACGTAAGTGAACCTCATGGTGCCATAATTTAATTCTGTGGTGCTCAGTTTGTATCATATCTTAAAGAATAAATTGAAGAAGCTACATAGAGAATAGCGGTGGTTCTTGGGTATGAAAACCCCCTAATGACAAAATATTTATATATCCATGTGATAATATTGAACTTTTGGTATTTACTGATAGAAAACATACACAATCATGAGAAAATGCTATTCGTTAATTAACACCTTAAAGGCATTTATAGTTCATCAATAGCATCTATGCACAATCAAAAGTATTGGTGTACATGTGTGTGAAAGATACTGTTTATTTAATTTATGTACAGTGGACTGAGAAACCCTAGGAAGGAATTCCATCAGCTAAACCGTATGTCTCCCATCATGCCCTAAGTGTTCTTTTTTTTTTTTTTAAAGATTTTATTTATTTATTTGACAGAGAGAGAGACAGCGAGAGAGGGAACACAAGCAGGGGGAGTGGGAGAGGGAGAAGCAGGCCTCCTGCGGAGCAGGGAGCCTGATGTGGGGCTCGATCCCAGGACCCTGAGATCATGACCTGCGCTGAAGGCAGACGCTTAACGACTGAGCCACCCAGGTGCCCCAACCCTAAGTGTTCTTGACATAGAAATTGGAATCACTGGAATAGGGAAGGGCCTAGCAAGACTTGAGTTTGAATTCCACAAAGGACACACACTGACTGAGTTATGTAGCTACTTAATCCATATGTCTTCATTTCCTCATCTGTAAAATGACAATGGCTAATATATTCCTAATGGGTCTCCTGTAAAGATTGAATTATGTAATATATGCACAGTTCTGGCCTGACCTAGACAACCAATGCTCGTTTTCTTTCTTCCTTTACAAGAATTAGTGAAGGGAGTCTTTAAGACTATAGCCACAGGAGAATCTGAAGCTTTATGCTTTCCCCTTTGATTCAGCTTGAAGGTACCGGAGGCTTTCCTTCTCTGCGTGAGATGGTTTTGAGGAACTTCCCAATTGGGGCTATGCTGGTGCTTCTTTCGTGGCTGTAGTTGACCAAGAGTCTATAAACCACAGTAATCCTAGGAAGATAAGGCACAGAATGACAGTGGGCTCCTGCAAAGTTACAAGTGTCTGACATTATTTTTCTTCATTAAAAAGATTCTCGGCACTCAAGGAATCGTACAGAACAAACGCCAACCCCATCCCCTTCCATTTGGAGAGGAACACAAGGAGCATCACCCATAATTAGTGTGTTTTTGTTCTTAATGTTCCCAAGTCAAGTCTACAGATGGAGCCAAGGTTATTACCTTGGAACATTCTTTTTTGCCCCTCATCAGGAGATAACAGGAGGAAGGTTGTGTTTCTCTCTTCTTCTGCAACTATTCTAAAATTTGACACTGCAAATACTCGGGCTCAAGGTTTAATTTGAATATCTATGGTATAAAATTACCAGTGTTCACATCCCCTAGCATTTTCCTGACAAATTAATTGCCAATACAATTTTCGGCAGCGGGTGTGTGTGGAGGGTGGTGGGGTTGCAGGTTCAGTTTACAGGAGGTAATTACGGGTGCCCTTGGCCAGGAAAGAGCGGAGATGATATTAAGGGAGCCAATGTTTTGGGTAAGCAGCACCTGCTCCTTTGCCTGCTCCACAGACCCGTGGATCTAGGAAACACATATAATTTGGAGGATTTAGGGTGTCACACCTTTAGTACACGTAATTTAATCTTTTAAACACAGGGCGATCTGTGACTGCCATGGGCTCTCTGAAATCACACCAGGTGTCACCATTACCTGGTTCTTGGATCTTTGTTCCATTTTTTTTTTCAGCATTTCAAGTCTTCAGAACAGCAGGATCAGGAAGACAAACAGCAAAAGGCCTAAGGCAGAGGGTAAATAGGCTACAAAGAAATTCTTTGTTTCAGCTGGGTCTTGAATTTTGGGGCACTTTTGTTGACATATCTGAAAGTAACTGGTCTCCTCTGAAGGAAGTGGGAAAACATTGAGCTGGGATGAAGCATCTGACCTTTTCAGAAATAGCCTCTGCTCATTCAAAGTCTTCACTGAAAAACCATTTCCCTGAAATATACATCTTTAGACAAGACGCCTAAGTTCTCTTTGCAGCCTGTCTCTCCCCACAGTTGTAATTCTTTAGTGTCAGAGACATTTGCTGCTAGAGTTGTTTTCATTTTCATTATGTTTCACTCTCACAGCAACAACAACAAAAACAAGCGAACAAATAAAAGCCAGCAAAAATCCCAAGCGGGGGTGAGGAAGGGGTGGAGGTGGTAAAGATCAGAAGAGATATAAACCCTTAATAATCCTCCTTAAATATTTTCAAGTGTTTAAAATATTTGCGCTTTATAGATTTCTTTTCCTCTCAAAGACAGTTTTGGAAATGAAAGGTTATAACCTTGTGTGACAACAAACAAACAACAACCACAACCAGGTAACAAAAACCAGAGAAGCACGTACATTTGATTCCATTAAGTCTTGTTCTCAATTTTTCTCTCTGATGCCAGTTGCTTTTAAAAATATTAAAGATCCAATGAGGATGAGATAATATTTCTGGCATTCTAGTTCCTAGAATAATGGAATTGTAGAGAAGGGAAAGAGGCTGTTCGTTGGCCAAGGTCAGTGGACAAGGGTTTCAGTTGTGTTTTTTGTTTTTTATTTATTTTATTTTTATTTTTTTAAAGATTTTATTTATTTATTTGAGAGAGAGAATGAGATAGAGCATGAGAGGGGGGAAGTTCAGAAGGAGAAGCAGACTCCCTGCTCAGCAGGGAGCCCGATGAGGGACTCGATCCCAGGACTCCTGGATCATGACCTGAGCCGAAGGCAGTCGCTTAACCAACTGAGCCACCCAGGCACCCCGTGTTTTTTGTTTTTTAATTTATTTTTTATTTTTATTAACCTATAATGTATTATTTGTTTCAGGGGTACAGGTATGTGAATCATCAGTCTTACACAATTCACAGCACTCACCATAGCATATACCGTCCCCAATGTCCATCACCCAGCCACCCCACCCCTCCCACCCCCCACCACTCCAGCAACCCTCAGTTTGTTTCCTGAGATTAAGAGTCTCTTATGGTTTGTCTCCCTCTCTGGTTTCGTTTTGTTTCATTTTTCCCTCCCTTCCCTTATGATCCTCTGTCTTGTTTCTCAAATTCCTCATATCAGTGAGATCATATGATAATTGTCTTTCTCTGATTGACTTATTTTGCTTAGCATAATACCCTCTAGTTCCTCCCATGTCGTTGCAAATGGCAAGTTTTTCTGATGGCTGCATAATATTCTTGTGTGTGTGTGTGTGTGTATAGATACCACATCTTCTTCATCCATCTGTTGATGGACATCTTGGCTCCTTCCATAGTTTAGCTATTGTGGACATTGCTGCTATAAATATTGGGGTGCATGTGCCCCTTCGGATCACTACATTTGTATCTTTGGGGTATATACCCAGTAGTGCAATTGCTGGGTCGTAGGGTAGCTCTATTTTCAACTTTTTGAGGAACCTCCATACTGTTTTCCAGAGTGGCTGCACCAGCTTGCATTCCCACCAACAGTGTAGGAGGGTTCCTCTTTCTCTGCATCCTCGCCAACATCTGTCATTTCCTGACTTGTTAATTTTAGACATTCTGACTGGTGTGAGGTGGTATCTCATTGAGGTTTTGATTTGTATTTCCCTGATGCCAAGTGATGTTGAACACTTTTTCATTTGTCTGTTGTCCATTTGTATATCTTCTTTGCAGAAATGTCTGTTCATATCTTCTGCCCATTTCTTGATTGGATTATTTGTTCTTTGGGTGTTGAGTTTTATAAGTTCTTTATAGATTTTGGATACTAGCCCTTTATCTGATATGTCATCTACAAATATCTTCTCCCATTCTGTCGGTTGTCTTTTGGTTTTGTTGACTGTTTCCTTTGCTGTGCAAAAGCTTTTTATCTTGATAAAGTCCCAATAGTTCATTTTTGTCCTTGCTTCCCTTGCCTTTGGTGATGTGTCTAGGAAGAAGTTGTTGCGGCTGAGGTCGAAGGGGTTGCTGCTGGTGTTCTCCTTTAGGATATTGATGGACTCCTATCTCACATTTAGGTTTTTCATCCATTTTGAGTCTATTTTTGTGTGTGGTATAAGGAAATGGCCCAGTTTCATTCTTCTGCCTGTGGCTGTCCAATTTTCCCAATACCATTTGTTGAAGAGACTTTTTTCCATTGGACATTCTTTCCTGCTTTGTCAAAGATTATTTGACCATAGAGTTGAGGGTCCATTTCTGGGCTCTCTATTCTGTTCCATTGATCTATGTGTCTTTTTTGTGCCAGTACCACACTGTCTTGATGATGACAGCTTTATAATAGAGCTTGAAGTCTGGAATTATGATGCCACCAGCTTTGCTTTTCTTTTTCAACATTCCTCTGGCTATTCGGGGTCTTTTCTGGTTCCATACAAATTTTAGGATTACTTGTTTCATTTCTTTGAAAAAAGTTGATGGTATTTTGATAGGGATTGCATTAAATATGTAGATTGCTCTATACCTAGAGCAATAGACATAGACATTTTCACAGTATTTGTTCTTCCAATCCATGAGCATGGAATGTTTTTCCATTTCTTTGTGTCTTCCTCAATTTCTTTCATGAGTATTCTATAGTTTTCTGAGTACAGATTCATGCCTCTTTGGTTAGAATTATTCCTAGGTATCGTATGGTTTAGGGTAAATTGTAAATGGGATCGATTCCTTAATTTCTCTTTCTTCGGTCTTGTTGGTGTATAGGAATGCCACTGATTTCTGTGCATTGATTTTATATCCTGCCACTTTACTCAATTCTTGTATGAATTCTAGCAGTTTTGGGGTAGAGTCTTTTGGGTTTTCCACATAAAGTATCATATCATCTGCAAGGAGTGAGAGTTTGACTTCTTCTTTGCCGATTTGGATGCCTTTTATTTCTTTTTGTTGTCTGATTGCTGAGGCTAGGACTTCTAGTACTGTGTTGAATAGCAGTGGTGATAGTGGACATCCCTGCCATGTTCCTGACCTTAGGGGGAAAGCTCTCAGTTTTCCCCATTGAGAATGATATTCACTGTGGGTTTTTCATAGATGGCTTTTATGATATTGAGGTATGTACCCTCTATCCCTACACTCTGAAGAGTTTTAATCAAGAAAGGATGCTGTACTTTGTCAAATGCTTTTTCTGCATCTATTGAGAGGATCATATGGTTCTTGTTCTTTCTTTTACTAATGTATTGTATCACATTGATTGATTTGTGGATGTTGAACCAAACTTGCAGCCCAGGAATAAATCCCACTTGGTGTGGTGAATAATCCTTTTAATGTACTCTCGGATCCTATTGGCTAGTATTTTGGTGAGAATTTTTGCATCCATATTCATCAGGGATATTGGTCTGTAATTCTCCTTTTTGATGGGGTCTTTGTCTGGTTTGGGGATCAAGGTAATGCTGACCTCATAAAATGAGTTTGGAAGTTTTCCTTCCATTTCTATTTTTTGGAACAGTTTCAGAAGAATAGGTATTAATTCTTCTTTAAGTGTCTGGTAAAATTCCCCTGGGAAGCCATCTGGCCCTGGGCTCTTGTTTGTTGGGAGATTTTTGATGACTGCTTCAATTTCCTTGCTGGTTATGGGTTGTTCAGGTTTTCTATTTCTTCCTGGTTCAGTTTCAGTAGTTTATATGTCTCTAGGAATGCATCCATTTCTTCCAGGTTATCTAATTTTCTGGCATATAATTGCTCATAATATGTTCTTATAAGTTTGTATTTCTTGGTGTTGGTTGTGATCTCTCCTCTTTCATTCATGATTTTATTTATTTGGGTCATTTGTCTTTTCTTTTTGATAAGTCTGGCCAGGGGTTTATCAATCTTATTAATTCTTTCAAAGAACCAGCTCCTAGTTTCGTTGATCTGTTCTACTGTTCTTTTGGTTTCTATTTCATTGATTTCTGCTCTGATTCTTCTTATTTCTCTTCTCCTGCTGGGTTTAGGCTTTATTTGTTGTTCTTTCTCCAGCTCCTTTAGGGGTAGGGTTAGGTTGTATATTTGAGATCTTTCTTGTTTCTTGAGAAAAGCTTGTATTGCTATATACTTTCCTCTTAGGACCACCTTTGTTGCATCCTAAAGATTTTGAACAGTTGTGTTTTCATTTTCATTTGTTTCCATGAATTTTTTAAATTCTTCTTTAATTTCGTGGTTGACCCATTCATTCTTCAGTAGGATGCTCTTTAGCCTCCATGTATTTGAGTTCTTTCTAACTTTCCTCTTGTGATTGAGTTCTAGTTTCAAAGCATTGTGGTCCGAAAATATGCAGGGACTGATCCCAATCTTTTGGTACTGGTTGAGACCTGATTTGTGACCCAGGATGTGATCTATTCTGGAGAATGTTCCATGGGCACTAGAGAAGAATGTGTATTCTGTTGCTTTGGGATGGAATGTTCTGAATATATCTGTGAAGACCGTCAGGTCCAGTGTGTCATTTAACGCCTTTATTTCCTTGTTAATCTTTTGCTTAGATGATCTGTCCATTTCAGTGAGGGGGGTGTTAAAGTCCCCTAATATTATTGTGTTGTTGTCAATGTGTTTCTTTGATTTTGTTATTAATTGGCTTATATAATTGCTGCTCCCATGTTAGGGGCATAGATATTTACAATTGTTGGATTGTATTTTCTTGTCGGATAGATCCTTTAAGTAGGATATAGTGTCCTTCCTCATCTCTTATTGTAGTCTTTGGTTTAAAATCTAACTTGTCTGATATAAGGACTGCCACCCCAGCTTTCTTTGGGTGTCTATTAGCGTGGTAAATAGCTTTCCACCCTATCACTTTAAATCTGGAGGAGTCTTTGGGTCTAAAATGAGTCTCTTGCAGACAGCATCTCGATGGATCTTGTTTTCTTATCCAATCTGATAGCCTGTGTCTTTTGATTGGGGCATTTAGCCCATTTACATTCAGGGTAACTATTGAAAGATATGAATTTGGTGCCATTGTATTGACTGTAGGGTGATTGTTACTGTATGTTGTCTGTGTTCCTTTCTGGCCTAGGTTATTTTTAGGCTCTCTCTTTGCTTAGAGGACCCCTTTCAATATTTTTTGTAGGGCTGGTTTCATGTTTGCAAATTCTTTTAGTTTTTGTTTGTCCTGGTAGCTTTTTATCTCTCCTTCTATTTTCAGTGACAGCCTAGCTGGATATAGTATTCTTGGCTGCATATTTTTCTCATTTAGTGCTCTGAATATATCATGCCAGTCCTTTCTGGCCTGCCAGGTCTCTGGATAGGTCTGCTGCCAATCTAATGTTTCTACCATTGTAGGTTACAGACCTCTTGTCCCGAGCTGCTTTCAGGATTTTTTCTTTGTCTCTGAGACTCCTAAGTTTTACTATTAGATGTCAGGGTGTTGACCTATTTTTATTGATTTTGAGGGGGCTACTCTGTGCCTCCTGGATTTTGATGCCTGTTTCCTTCCCCAAATTAGGGAAGTTCTCTGCTATAATTTGCTCCAATATAACCTTCTGCTCCTCTCTCTCTTTCTTCTTCTGTGATCCCAATTATTCTAATATTGTTTCATCTTATGGTATCACTTATCTCTCGAATTCTGCCCTCATGATGCAGTAGTTGTTTATCTCTCTTTTTCTCAGCTTCTTCATTCTCCATCATTTGGTCTTCTAATACTAATTCTCTCTTCTGTCTCATTTATCCTAGCAGTTAGAGCCTCCATTTTGACTGCATGTCATTAATAGCCTTTTTGATTTCAACTTGGTTAGATTTTAGTTCTTTTATTCTCCAGAAAGGGATTCTCTAGTATCTTCTATGCTTTTTTCAAGCCCAGCTAGTATCTTTATAATTGTCATTCTGAACTCTAATTCTGACATCTTACTAATGTCCATATTGATTAGGTCCCTGGCAGTCAGTACTGCCTCTTGTTATTTTTTTTTTTTGAGGTTTTTTTGTCTTGTCATTTTGTCCAGAGAAAAATAGATGAATAAGAAAATGCTAAAAGGGTAACAACGAACCCAGAAAAATATAAACAAAACAAATCAGAAGGGACCTAAAACCATGGGGGTTAGAAAGGGAAAGAAAAAAAAAAAAAGAAAAGAATATGATTGGGCTGGTAAATAGAACAGAGCCACACACTAGATTTTGGGTGTATTTTGGTCTGTTAGAAGAAACTGTCTCCCAAAAATTTAAAGAAAGAAAAACTTATATATGTACAAAAATAAGGGTAAATATGATGAAGGGATGGAATATGACTGTAAAGATGAAAAAAAAGATTTTTATAAAGGAATTGATAAGATAAAAAGTTGGTTGAAAAAAGAAGAAAAATTAAAAAGAAAAAAAAGAAAAAAAAGGAGAGAATGTGATCAGGTGGGAGACCAGAACAAAGCCATACACTAGAGATTTAGGGTATATTTTAGTCTGTTAGAGGAAACTGTATCCCAAAATTTTAAAGAGAGAAAAACTTATATATATACACAAAATAAGGTTAATTACAATGAAGGGATAGAATATGACTCTAAAAATGAAAATTAAAAAAGATTTTAAAGAAGGAATTGATAAGATGTTGGTTGAAAAGGAAAAAGAAAAAAAAAGAAAAAAGGGAAAAGAAAAATAAAAAAACAGAAAAAGAAAATTAAAAAAATTAAGTTTGAGAGACTAAAGAATCAGGGGGAAAAAAGCCATGAATTCTATGTGCAGTATTCCCCTAGCGCTGGAGTTCTGCCGTCTCATTGATCGGTAAACTTGGCCTTGGCTGGCAGTTCTTGCTGATCTTCTGGGGAGGGGCCTGTTGCCGTGGTTTCCAAATGTCTTTGCCGGAGGCGGAATTGTCTGGAATTGCTAAGTAATCTGCTCGGGTTTGCTCTCGGGAGCCTTTGTTCCCTGAAAGCTTTCCGTACCGCTTTAGAGGCCGAGAGTGAAAATGGTGGCCTCCCAATCTCCACCCCAGAGGAGCCGAGAACTTGGGGCCCCGCTCCTCAGTGAGCCCCCAGAGAAAAGCAGTCAATCACTCCCGTCTCCCCGGTCTCCGGCCGCACTCCGTGCTCACCCGGCCTGTGACCACGCATTTCTATCTCTGGCACCCGACCCCGGGTGGAGTCTCCAAACCCAGCAGATCCCTGTGGTGCGCTCCCGCGCGGCTCCTCCTGGGGGAGGAAGGGGAGTCTCCCCAGATCTGCCGCTTGTTGGGTCCCTGCTGGAGGAGCAGGGGCCCGACTGTGCCGCGGATCATGGGTTATGGCCACCCCGAGCTGAGAGCCCGCGCCTGGGCTCCGCCTCTGCAGCCGGCTTCCCCGCTCCGATACCTGGGAGCTCGGCCACACTCAGGCACCCCCGGTCTTTCTGTGACCCCGAGGGTCCTGAGACCACACTGTCCCGGAGGGTTCCACCCCCCGCTTAGCCACCAGAGTGACGTCCCTCGGCGGAGCAGACTCCTAAAAGTTCCGATTTCGTCCTCTGCGGCTCTATCACTTGCCAGAAGCGGCCGACGGAGTCCCCCTCCCCCGCCATCTATCCTCCTGAATATCGCCTCGGATTCACTTCTCTGCACGCCCTACCTTCCAGAAGTGGCCACTTTTCCGTTCAGAGAGTTGCTGCTGTTCTTTTATTCGATCTCCTCTTGGATTTGTAGGTGTTCTGAATGGTTTGATAGCTATTTAGCTGAATTCCTGGGACCAGACGAAATTTAGGTCTCCTACTCCTCCGCCAAGTTGCTCTGCCTCTCACTTGTGTTCTTGATGAATTTGGATCTCATCAACCAACCATCCTGGCTACCAGGCTTCTGCCATGTTTCCTGGGAGACAAGCCCACTTTCAGAACTCTTACTGGGGTTCGAAGATCCCAGAATTGGGCAGGACCATCTATTCTAATCTTTCATTTTACAGAGGCCCACTGATGGTCGAGGGACTTACCAAAGATTGTCAGGCAAGTTAGTAATTGAGCTAGGGCTAGAACCTAGATGTGATTGTCTTTAAAGCAGCAACAAACAAATGTCATGGGGCCACAGTCAGTTACTTTACATGGAAATGGCCTTGAATTTTTAATTTGAAAATCAGCTTTACTCTACATAATTTACAGATTATGATGCTTTTGATACAAATGCCATGGTGCTGACAGGCAGGTGGAGCTGGGGAAGGAGAAGAGAGAGTGGATGTTTATTGAGCACCTTCTATTGCAAGGCACTTACAATTTACTATTGCATGTAATTTTCACATGTCTCTAATGAAGGAGATATTATTTATATTTTGTAAATGAGAAAAATCAAGGCTTTAGAAGTTGAGCATGTGCCCAAGATCTTTCAGCTGTTTCTATAGGATTTGAACCCAACCATATATGCTCCAAAGTCCATCTATACTCTAACTTTGTGTCAGCCCATTCCAACATTATTTTTGTTACTCTTTTCTAGCACCAGGCAAAGCACAAAGAAGGGTCAAGATAATCACCCTTATCATTTAAAACAAGCATTTATAGTGCATCTATCAAGTACTCGGCTTTGTGCTGGGGTAGGGGGAAAATACCAAAAAGCTATGAAATCTTTGTGTGACTGAGGAAGGCTCTAGAGATATGAGGGCATCACATAAATGTGGCTTTCACTGCAATTGCAGGAGATCCAAACATCGTCCCATGGCTTACAAGGCCCTATATTCTTGCTAGTCACAGTGGGCTTCGAGGACCAGTAGTTAGTTTCAGCCTCATCTGGTAGCTTATGAGAAATGTGAAGCCTCAGGCCCCAGCCTAGACCACTGAATCAGACTCTGCATTTTAACAACATCCTCAGGTGATTTGTATTCACATTCAAGCTTGAGAAGCGTAGCCTACAACCTCTTTGTTGCTGCCCAGCCACAGTAGCCTTCTTTTTGCCCATAAACATGATTATCTGGCTCCTACCTCAGCACCTTTGCACTTGCTGTTCCCTTCCTCTGACTGCCTTGTCCCCCAGTTTCTTTCATGGCTCTGTTTTGTCATTCAGATTTCGGCTCAAGCAGTATTTCCTCGGAAAGTCCAAGAGTGCTGACTCCTAGAGTACTGCATTATCCTCTTATATTTTCTCATAGTATTTATTATTCTCTGAAATTATATATTGCTTATTTGTCTCCATGCTTATGATCAGTTTCCTCTCACTAGAATGTTAAACTCCATGAATGCAGGAATGCTTTGCCTGTCTCGTTCACTGTTTTATTTCCAGCACCTGGAACACTGCCTGGGTCAAGCTTGATGTTCAATAAGTGTTTTATGAATTAATAAATGAATGAACAATGGAAAGTATTTCATTGCTTTTGAAATTTCAGCATGTTGATATTAAAAACTAAGGTTATTTGCAAACATTTATCTAACCACCTACCAATCTATATGACTACAACATTTTTTGTGTGTTTGCTAGTTTGAGATAAAGTTCTTTGGAGCTGCAGTTCATGGATCAAGGAGAGGAAAGCTGTAGTAGGGGGGGAAAAGTTCTTAAACTTTTGCCAATTTGTTATAAATTGATTTTGGTAGGCTGGCATTTGGGAAATTTTGACTTATCTGCATAGGTAAGTTTTCCTCTTAATACCCTTTCAGCAATTCCCTTGAGAAATGCAGATGTTTACTCTTGGCACATGCAAAAATGTGATTGGAAATCTTCTCTTTTTATTTATAGGCACCTACAAGGAAGTGATTTATTTCTTGGTTAAAAACACCAGTTTTTTGCTGACTCTGCAATAATACACTGCAGATATTCCTGGAATGAACGGCAAAGGTAACTGCTCTGAATTCTGATGAGACAGCCTGGGAAGAGCTCACACACCTATGATCTATCAGGGTCCTATAAAAAACAAAATGAGAAAGAAAAATTGTTTGGTACTTAATATATGCCAGGTGACTTAGAAAACAAGATCTCATTTTAAGTCTCATAACAACTTTACGAGGCAATAATACCCCATTTTACAGAGTGAGACATGATGATGAAAACGTTAAGACTTAATCAAGGTCATCCTGCTGGTGAGTGGCAGAGCTGGAATTCAAATCCATGTTCTTGCCACCATACTACTGGCCATTCTTAGTGAAACTTCATTCTCTACCATCCACTGTCCGTGGTAGGGTGAGTCTGCTGCTGCCCTTTTATATGAAAACTTTTTTTGTGAGAGCCAAATTTTCTACTCCCTTCAAAAGAACACCCTAGGGACCAATGGTATTATAAAGGACTTACAAGGAAAATAGACAGAGGATGCTCTAGCTCTGAGGTGGGGAAATCCAGAGATGAAAATTTTGTTTACCTCACAGAACTGTGTGGCATTTTTAGTCAGTGGATCCAACCAGATATAATTTATTAAGAATTTGAGAGATCAGTCATTGTGATTTCACATACACATGTGCATTATTTTATTAGCCAGAGAGTGACAGTCATTGTCAAGTGGAGGACCTAATTCAGACTAAATATTCATGACTTGTTTTGTCTACAGAGGAGAAAATAATTTTGAGGGCAATCTGATACTCAGATGCCTGAATCTTTCTTTCTAGTTACCTGAAGGCATTGAGAGGAGAGGTTGCTTGGACAATACCCCTCTCCCCATTAGATTCTACTCCTAAGCCCTAGACCTCTTAAAGAGATGTTCTGGAGCCTTGATTTCCTGAGGGCTCATTTTACATCTTTTCTCCTGGAAATGAAATACCCTAATTCTATCCCAGTATCTATGCAAAGGGCCAAGGCAAGATTTTTCAGGTGAACCCAAAAGGTTTTGCCTGGGTTCCCAGGAGTTTCCTTTTCTGTGCCAAGAGGCCATTGTGCAAAATGAGTCCTGGATTTCATTGCTAAGTGCTTTGAAATTTCCCGACAGAGTTGGGTAATTCCCAGTAGATGGCGCTCATCAGCAACTTTCTGAAAAAGCCATGCTTTGAACTTTCACAAAAGTACTTTCAAAAGGTTTTGAGATTACAGCCTTTTGGAAGACTAGAGTTTTGTAAAAGATACATTTTAGCTCATTTCCTGATTCACTGCCCATTCTTTCAGAAGTAAGAATTTGAAGGCAGGAGGGAAGGTTGCTTTCCCTTAGTTTCTAAAGCTTTCTTTAGTTTTTTAAAATTTTGGTAACTTTGGGGCGCTGGGTGGCTCAGTCGTTAAGCGTCTGCCTTCGGCTTGGGTCATGATCCCAGGGTCCTGGGATCGAGCCCCACATCGAGCCCCACATCGAGCCCCACACTGGGCTCCCTGCTCGGTGGGAAGCCTGCTTCTCCCTCTCCCACTCCCCCTGCTTGTGTTCCCTCTCTCGCTGTGTCTCTCTCTGTCAAATAAATAAATAAAATCTTTAAAAAAAATAAATAAAATTTTGGTAACTTTAGTATCTGGCTCAGAGGAGAAAAGAACAGTCAGAGAATGATTCTTCTCCATCTAGCCCCCATTTTGGTTTTTTTTCCCCACTTAGAGGATCTGAATGTATCTCTCCCCTGCTCTCTGAACACATTGTACCCCAGAGGTTTTTATTTAGATGTCAGTTGCTTAGAACTCAAAATTACCTTCTTCTTGAAATAGGTATTTTTAGAAATGGTGGTGAGGCCCCCATAAGTGCCTTCTCAACTCCTGCTGTGCCTGAAGTTCAGAGTCTCCGTGCTATTTCAATAAAGTCTAGGCATTGTGGATGCTGTTGTTTCTATGGAAAATGAATTCTGAACTCCTTTTCACTCAGTGGAGCTGCAGGGGCTGGTACAGTTTTCCTGGCACCTGTAACTTGCCAATTTATTATCCTGCGTAACAGAGGGAGAGCTCATGAGCCTTTATGCTCTGT
Source organism: Mirounga angustirostris (assembly GCF_029215605.1). Classification (NCBI taxonomy): domain Eukaryota; kingdom Metazoa; phylum Chordata; class Mammalia; order Carnivora; family Phocidae; genus Mirounga; species Mirounga angustirostris. The sequence continues at coordinate 127,373,317 of NW_026991709.1, forward strand.
TATCCTTAAATGGGCAGTTACCCTCCCGGCGCAGACCTGAGCTTCCTCCCCATGCAGGGCTTTGGGAATCTACTGTTCTCAAAGCAGAAGATGCTTTTCCTCAAAATCAGGTCTCCGACTGAGGTTATACCTTCTTTCAGTAGTTGAGTAATCCTATCTTTGGCAGATGCAGCCCCACAATAAATTACAGAATTTTAATCACAATGTTTATAGATTATAAAGGATATCTGGGAAAAATTGAAGTACAAAAGGACTGAAAATGTAGTTCAGGGGATAGCAAAATCAGAGGAAAACTTTGGTGGTAGGTAATTCACCAAATCTTCTTTTAGAAACTGTGGTTCATTTTATCACCAGCTGATGGGACACACCATTCCTTCTATATTCAGGCCCTGTCTAGTCTAAGCAGTGATGAGGTCCTTAGGTTGGGTCTCAGGTGTCTTCTAAGACCTTAGGGTACAGCTGATAAGTCTGATTTTAGTACAAAGTATATTCTTAGCTCTTTGCTAAGTCTCAGAAGGGTAGAAATACTAAATTTTAGTGTTGTGCACATAAAAGACAATAAGGCTTTTTAAATAAAAAGCTATTACCAGATATATACAAGAGTCATTTTGCTAAGTATTTATTTTCCCCTTTCCCTTCTATTATTTTCAGCGTTTCCTCCCAGAGAGTGTTCTGTTTAGATCTCTCATTTATTTATGCATTTGATAAATATTTACCAAGCATCTTTTACATGCCAAGTCCTCATTTAGATAAGAGGTCAGCAAACTATTGTTCATGGGCAGAATCCAGCCCACCACCTATTTTTGCAAATAAAGTTTTAATAGAACAGAGCCATGCTCACACATTTACATATCATCTATGGCTGCTTTCATGCTACAGTGATGGGGGCTGAGTAGTTGCAGCAGAGACTGTTTGACTTGCAAAACACTTTATAGAAAGACTTGTTGTCTGTAATGAAGATACAGTAGTCTATGGTCCTAATGAATTAACAGTTTTGGAAGGAGACGTGATGCTAGAAAGAGAGAGACAATAAATAAGTAAACATATATATATATAAACAGCTAAGTGCTATAAAGCAAATAAAGCCAGGTGATGTACAAGAGAATGGATAGGGGACAGAGGAGTTATTTGAGATGGCATGGTGAGGGGAGGCCTTCCGGAGGGACTTACATGTGAACAGATCTATCTGAGTGTAGGGAGAGAGCATATATAAGGAGATCTGGGGAAAAGCCCCTGAGGCGAGGGAAGACCACCAGCAAAAGCCTAGTCTGGAATTAGGTTGACATGTTAAAGGTGCAGAGACAGGTTGGTTAGTTTGGGGTGGTTACAGCAAGAGGAAGAATGACAGAGATGAAGTCAAACAGGTGGTCAGGGGCTGGATCAATGGGGCCTTACAGTGTTCCCCAAACACTGGGAAGCCTTTGGATGGTTTGAAGCAGGCTAGTGATATGAACTGATGAATACTTTCAAAGATGATTCTGGGTGTTAGGAAATGGACTGGAGTGGGGCAAGGATGGAGGAAGGAGACTGATCAGGAGAAGTCTAACTGAGAGGGGATGGAAGCAGTGGTGATGAGAAGTGGATTGATCCGGGACATCTTCTGGAGTTGTGACCAATGGGACATGCTGATGGATTGGGTGTGGGGTATGAGGGAAAAAGAGGATTCAGGGTGAGTTTAGGTTTTGGATGGAGTAACCAGTGGAGGGTGGTGTGTTTATCTACCTGGAGAAGACTGAAGGTGGAACAGATTTGGGTAGAGATGTGGATAGAGTTTTGTTTGGGGAAAATTAAGTTTGAGGTGCCTGTTAGATATCCAAGTAGAGATGTCAGAGAAGCCATTAGATATGTACTTTTGATATGATATCAAAATTGGAGTGCTATCAGAATTAGAAATACGAACTTTAGAGTCCATGGCATATCAGTGGTTTTCATAGCCATGGGGATGGAAGAGATCACCTAGGAAAATAATCATATTGATAGAAAAAAGGAGAGGGCTACCAAACAGGTATAAATATTGCAAAGATCTTCTCACAGAATGGGAAAAGTATGAATTAGATTCACATTCTAATTCCTCCTCGGCTTTACTAGCCATGCAACGTTGGCCCTTTTACATCTTTGCTCCTCTGTTTCCTGTTGTTGAAAATCTTAAAAATCTACCACTTTTAGCCTCTGATTTAACCAGTGATTGGTTGCCAAGTCATATTTCTTATCTAATCATGAGTCACTTCTACATGGAAGAACAAAACTCCTTCGTCTTCATGTGTTCTCACTTGAAATCATTTCCCAGATTTGTGGATTAAGAAGCAGAAGTGTTGGGGATCCAGTGTTTGGAAACTCTCGTTTGATCTGCACGCAGCTAGGATCACAGAGCTTCCTAGCAGCCTTCCCACCTTGTGCTGACAATGTGGAACCAGTGGTGATGCTAGCTTCGTATAGTCCTCTGAGTTGATGTTGTGGAGAGCAACTATATCTCCATGCAGGGGAAGAGCTGTCTGCAGTCTTGAGTTCAGAGCAGACTTCGGGGCTCTAGGGCTCTGAACTTGGCTGGAGTATGGCCAGGAGGCTTAGAATTGGGAAGTTCTCCAGTCATTCCTTTCAGTATTTTCAAAGAAGCACAGACATTGTCATCCTAAAGTCAGTAGACCTCTGCCCCTATTTGAATCATCCTAAACTGGAGAATTGGAGATTGCTGGCCTCACTTACTACCCCCTACCCAAGACAGCCTAGAAGGATGATCTCAGGCCATCGGAGACCTTGTGACCAGAGAGTCTGCATTTATAGAGTGATTTAAGCAAGCTACTTATTTTCTTTGAGCTCAGTTTTCCCTATCTGTGAAATGCATGTTGTATCAGCTTTATTGGGTAGTATACAGATTCATGGAGATCATCTTTGTGAGAATGTCTAGCAGAGTCAGTATTAGTTTCTTCTCCTGTAGGGTACACTCCTGGTCTGTCCTTAGTATGTATGCCCTGCCCCAGTGACTTATGCAATGATGGTAAGACAGGGGAACTAGGGCCAGCCTTGGGAAGGAGGCCTGGAGAATGAATGGGGATGTTAGAACTGGTGAGAAAAGCAATATTCGCCTGTAACACTGGGGTGCTGTTTCCTGCATTCCACTCAGTCTTCTCTGTTTTATAAATTTTCTCCAGGTATAATGTACTAGTTGTACCATTTATAAATATATTATATATTTATAATAAATATATATTTTGTTTTTGTCCATTCCTGGCACAGAGCTCCTAACACCCTTGGAATTTCCTGTGATGAGGGTGGCAAAATGTCTTTTGTTATGCTATCGAGGCAATTTTTGGAAAGCTACCTAAGGATGTGGGCTGGTTGCCGGGGGAGCCAATTGTGTGATTGGTGGGTTTAAACTTTTAGTTGTGTCCCTCTCCTCCGATCCTGACCTCCAGAAGGACAGAGGAGCTACAGATGGAGTTCAGCCATCAATAGCCAGTAATTTAATCGATTATAGCTATGTAATGAAGCCTCCATAGAAACCCTAAAGGATGAGATTCAGAGAACTCCCAGGTTGTTGAATGGGCATCCATCCACATGCCGCTGTGCCAGGTCCCGAACTCTGTGGAGAGAGAAGCTCCTTTGGGACCTCACTTGTTGTAGCTCTTCATCTGGTTATTGATTCGTATCCTTTAATATCCTCTGTCATAAACTAGTGATCTAGTGAGTAAACTAATTTCTGAGTTCTGTGGGCCACTCCAGCAACTTAATTGAACCCAAGGAGGGAGTTGTGGGCATCTCTGATTTAAAACCAGTTGGTCAGAAGCACAGGACAGTCTGGACTTGTGATCGGCATCGGGAGTGGGGGCAGTACTGTGGGACTGATTCCTTAGCTTGTAGTGTCCTATGCTATCTCTGGGTAGATAGTGTCAAAGTTGAGTTGAATTTGAGGACAGCCGGCTGGTGTCAGAGACTTGCGTGGTATGATATCAAAAACCCCACATATCAGAATTGGTGTCAGTATCATATCATTAAAAACCACCTTACCTCTTCCAACCCTGCACAGACACTAAATGTATTGAATTTAAACAAACTCCACTTATTGTGCATTTCTTTTATGTTAAGAAGAAGGTATAGTGTAAAGAAGTTTTAGACTGGAGTGCCCTGGGTGGCTTAGTTGGTTAAGCTTCAGCCTTCAGCTCAGGTCATGATCTCAGGGTCCTGGGATGGGGCCCCACATCCGTCTCCCTGCTCAGTGGGGAGTCTGCTTCTCCCTCTTCCTCTGTGATCTTTCTTGCTCTCACTCTCTCTCAAATAATACATAAAAATCCTTGACAACATAAAAGAAGTATCAGATCAATAAAGTCAGAGGGGAGGGACTATGCTTCCAGTTTGACTTATATCCAAGGTTGGGGTATCTGTAGAACTTCTGTATCTGTACAACAGAAGAGTTTACTCAAGACAGTGCATTTGAGTTACTCAGGCTTTTATTTATTTTTTGAATTTACTCAGACTTTAAAGTGCTTATGATTCATCTTGAAATCTTGTTAAAATGAAGATGCTGATTCAGTATGGATGGTGTGAGGTCTGAGATTCTTCATATCTAACAAGTTCTCAGTGATCTTGATGTTGCTGCTTTAGGGACTACATTTGAGTAGCAAGAGTCTAGATTTCTTCAAGGTTGAAAATGTTATGATTTTATGGTAGGGGATATAGAAGGTATATCTCTGCCACCATTCATTTATTCATTCATTCAGTAAATATCTAGGGCTCGACATGGGTCAAGATCTGGGATTGTAGAGCTGAATGTGGCCTAATCCCACTTAGAAAGTCAGGCTCTAATTAAGGAGACAGACACGGAAACAAACATTTTTCAAAACCACTCTGACCCAGATTCCTGAAACAGCGATTTCTTTCATTTCCTTAAAATCTTTATCTAGTCTCTGGCTAAGTTCCTTTTATTCTCACATACTGAGGCCATATTAAAAGGTATGATACAGGGCAGGAAGCTGATTGGCACGTGTCTAATGAAAAGAGAACTGGATTTAGAACATCACAGAGTTTATTTTGAGTCTCAGCTCTTTTATAGTCATGAGGCCTTGGTGGAGATTCTTGAGGCCTCAATTTTCCTGTTGCAAAAAGGAGGAGAATTATAACTAGGTTACTTATCACATGAGATTTTTATGAAGTTTAGTCTGAGATAATGGATGTAAAATGTGTTTGAAACTGTAAAGGGATGTGTCAATGCAAAGAGATTGCCAGATTATCATGTGTGCATGCAGTATAGTGTTATCTACAATGGTGAAAAATATTTGAAATAAATGTAAGTGTCTCAAAGACGGGACTGCTGTAAGGTTGGGACCATATGACTAGTTCCAGCCAATGACCAGGGAGCTGCAATGACATGTTGTCAGTTCTAGGCTGTGGCAGTTTAAAGCCAATGTGCCTCCTCCATCCTTCCCCTCCCCTGATGCAGAGACCCCGAAGGCCACACACACCAGATTGTCTACATGATGGATGCAACCCAGATCTCTAATCACCATTTGGAGGAGAACCACATAGGAGGGCCACCTGTCCCACATCACACTTTTAGTGAGGATAGAATAAATTTTTATTGTGTTAAGCTGTTGCAGTCTTGGAGTTATTATCAAAGAATAGCCTTTCCAATTCTAAGAATACAGTTAACTCCTTCAGACTTTCTGTGCATTTAGATATATAAGCAGTTACAAATATATAGTATTTCCTTGTGTATTCTTCCATAAATGTCCTGTTACTGTACATATTGTACTGCAATTTATTATTTTCACTCAAGAATATATTGGAGACATGTTTTATGTTGGTTCATATAAGTCTATCTTGTTCTTTCTGCAGATACAAAGGATTCATATTAGGCATGTAGCCATTCCTATACTGATAGATATTCCATTTCTTGCTCTTTCATTTTCTCTTTCAAACAATATTAAAATAAGCATATTTATACATGCTCCTTGGTATACAGGTGGGTGATTTTTTTAGAACAGATGCTGGGCAATGGAATTGCTAAGTTATAGGGCATATGTATAGCAAATGTTAATAAACTGACAAATTGCCAACCAAATTAATGTTATTGTGTGTGTGTGTGTGTGTGTGTGTATATATATATATATGCATTCAGCATACATTGAATTTATACTCCTACCAGCGGTGTGTGAGAGTGCCCATTCCCTATTACCTTCATATTACTTAAGTAAGAATATCTAAAAATCATTGTTTAATTTACCTATTGCTGTGTAACAAACCACCCTAAAATTTAGTGGCTTGAAACAACAATCATTTTATCATTTCTCATGATTCTATAGCTTTACTGGGCTTAGTTACTGCTCTTGTGATATAGTCTACCATTATCTGGGGGATTGAACTGTACTGGACTTTTGAGATGGCTCATTTTTGTGGCTGCCACTGTGTCCTCTCTGTGTGGGGTGGTCTTCCTATAGAAAAGCAGCTGGGTTCCTGGGTAATTCTCTTGAGTTGTCTTAAGGCCTGGGCTCTGACGTCCTAGAACATTATTCCCCCCGATACTGACCAAAACACTTACAGGCCAGCCCAGGTTCAAGTGCAAAGGACCCCAAAATTGTTGGCAGCAATTTTTAGAGACTACTTACACAGTTATTGTATATTATCAGAACAATATTTGTGTCTTTGGGGTTAAACAGAGTTGGAGAAATGGCATTTGCCTAACTTCCAATATGCAAGTGTTGCTTAGAGTGTTTGACTCTTGATTATGAAGTGGAATGTGCTCTGTGCTCATCAAGTTGGAGAAATATGAAGTTCTGCTAGGAATTCTCTGAGCTTGAAGGTCAGTCATCCTACCAGTGACTATATAAGCCAAGGTGTGAACAAGCTGTAATTTCTTCCCATTCTAACGCTTTCTAAATATACCAGTAGAAAATCAAATGAAGAATCAAGTTCAGGCTCATTTCTAGCTATCCATCATGTATTTGGGAGCTTCAAGGGTAGATATCTTGGGAAATATTAAAAATAAATGGCTCAGACATGTACAAGGTCTGCATCATTCAGAGTGATAGTTCAGTTAATCTCCTGCTCCTAAGATGGGGGAGGAGGTGAGGCAAGTGAAGGAGTTGTAGTGGGAGGGGAGGGCAGGGCTTGGAGGCAAGTTCACTGATGGATCAGGACAGTTTTTCTGATTTGTGGTCTTGATTTCGCTACACATTGCTTTGTGGACCCTGGAATGGTAGGAAGAGATAGGAACCAGAGCCAGGGAAACAGAGTTTGGAATAAAGGGGGAAGAAGAAGATACTGGTCATTTCCACCTACTCATGCCTCCTAGAAAGGGCTTTTTTTCTTCTTCTGCCTATTCCAGAGAAGAGGTCTATGGAAAATATTCATGATCTTGTATGATCATAAACTTGCTGGAGCAAGGCCATTAAGCATTAAATTTAGGGCTTCCTAAAATGTTGGACATGGAGTTAGAAATACAAAAGCCTATGGAAGAGTAACACCTTTGAAAGGAAAAAGGAAGGAGCAGAATCGGCAGGGAGTCTAGACTGTGATGCTGAACTAGCAAAGCTAGTTAGTTCTGCTAGTCCAGTCGGGGATTAGCTAGTTCTGCTGGTCCAGTGGGGGATTTGGAGGTGGGAGGGAAATTGTCCACTAGAGGAGTCCTGCTTTCAGTGGAAATGGGTAATTCTTGCACCACATGTTTTGCTTAATTATTAGCTGGAGGCTGCCACCAAGATGGCATGGCCTCAGCTACATTGCTTTAGTCAGTCCTTGACTGCAGGCGGCTAGAAGAGCATGCCCTTGGCCTGAAAGTGGACACAGATCAGTCAACCACATTCCTTTCAGCTGGGCCTAGAGTTCTTTCTCGAAGGAGGAGTTGTGCTTTTCAGTGTCTGCCACATATAACTTATCTTTCTCCAGTTTTTTTCCCCCATATTTTCTTCATAGCTGCCTTGCAAGAGCAAGGGGTTCTCTCCTGTTGATATGGTCATGAGACGCTTGGTTGCAAGTGTTTGAGAGTGACTTGAACCTGCTTAGGAGAAAAGGGGATTTTACGGCTCATACTGTGGGAAGGCCAGAAATAACTGACACCAGAAACTCAGATGCTCCCAAGATGGTCACTGCCTCTCATCTCTACTCTTGGTACGTTGGGTTTTTTGAGAGTGCTGGAAAATATGTCAGCCTTGCATTCACCATTCCGCTTCTGCCAACAGAGGGGCACATTTCCTCTTGGTTCTCATTTTTTTAATCTCAAGCAAGGATTCTTGCTTAGATGTTAAGCAAGGACCACCCCCTCCCTGCCTTTTCCTGGGTCCCAGCTTCGTTTTCTTTTTTTTTTTTTTTTAAAGATTTTATTTATTTATTTGAGAGAGAGCACATGAGAGGGGGAGGGTCAGAGGGAGAAGCAGGCTCCTCGCTGAGCAGGCAGCCCGATGCGGGACTCGATCCCGGGACTCCAGGATCATGACCTGAGCCGAAGGCAGTCGCTTAACCAACTGAGCCACCCAGGCGCCCCCAGCTTCGTTTTCTAATTGTTTCCAACAACAGACGTTCAGTTTAAAGGTGAATGAACATTCAGTTTTAATCAGGCTCTTTAAAAAGTATGTGGGCCACTTGAGGCTTTATCACTAAGAGCAGTTGACGTTTGCTTTGAGGGAAAATAAAGAATATTGAAACCTCTTTCCAGCAGCCTGCAGCGATGCAGACTCTTAGCTCACCCACTGCTTTGAGAGCCTCCATCAACTAAGAAGATTTTGTTCAGTTTTATTTTTCTATAGTTTTGGCGTCAGTTGGATATTCTTTTTTTTTTTTTACTCTCAAAAGTTGCTTTATTGCTTATCTCATTTTCTTTTTTTTTATTATTATGTTATGTTAATCACCATACATTACATCATTAGTTTTTGATGTAGTTGGATATTCTAGTGAAACAGACTACCCAAAAATCAGTGACTTCAAGCCTTAAGTGTTTATGCTTGCTCGCAAGTTTGTGGGTATGGCTTCCGGTCTCAGCTGTGGACTGGGTGACCACATAGTTGATGGCAGGTGGGTTTGCTCACATATTTGAGTGTCATCTGGTTGTAGTCTGGTCTAGGCTGGCCTCATCTGGGACAGCTGAGCTCTGCTCTGTGTGGGGCATCTGTGCCCTAGATGCCTCGCCCAGGCTTGTTTGTGTGGTGGTGACAGGGTTCTAAGAGAAGGAACAGAAGTGTGCAAGCCTCTTGAGACCTAGGCCTGGGACTGGAGAACCATCCAAACAAGCCAGATCCAGGGTGTGAGAAAAGAAACTCGATCCCTTGATGGGAGGAGCTGCAAAGTCACATTGCAAAAGATGCAGATATAGGGAAACATGAAGAATTGTGGCTATTTTTGCAAAACAGAAACAAAAAGAAAAACAACTTACCACAGGTTTAAAACAAAGAGAAACACCTTAAGGTTTTTTTCAAGATATGGTCTTTTATTATAAAATTAAAAATCTTTTACACTGTATCTGCTTCCTCCCTATATTTATAACTGCTCTCCCTTCCATCACCTCCCTCCCTTCACACGCTATGCACCCCTGCATCCAGCCAAGGAGGACTTAGAACCTGGAGAGGATTCAGAAAAGACAGATTCTCTGACTTGACAAAAAAAGAGACATAGGGACTGGATTTACTGTGTGTATAAGGAGGCCTGTTGGATGAATAAATAAAAGGAAGGAAGGAGATTAAGGGGGTGGGACTGGGTGACCCTTAAGATGCCATCAAGATGGCGCATATTGAACTTTGATTTTATAGTATTTTCAATTTACTCTGCCATTTCCCTTTTCACAGAAATTCCCCTCACATCAGAGAAGGGGACAGCCAGAAGAATAGGGTCTAAAAGGCACTCAAATGATAAAACAGAGTAGGTTGAGGACAGCAGCATGGAGTTAGGGAGAGCAGGAGAAACAAGTTGCATTTATTGAGTTTCCCTGACACACTAAGCCTTGCATTTATATCTTCTGCTATGTTTCACCTTTCTCACAACCTGGGCACCAGGCAATATCAGCCCCATTGTGTGGCTGGAGAAATGGAGGCTCAGCAATATTAAGAAATGTGCCCAAGTCTTACAGTTAGCAGCAGCCTTGCTGTTGTGTGTTTATCCTTGAAGGTCAGTGATTGGAAGGTGAGAAACAGAGTGGGATCAGCAGCAGTCTTGCAGGCAGCCGATGGAGGAGGAGCTCCAAGTTCTGTGATGATGATTGTGAGCCTCTTGAAGACCCGTTGCGCCCTTTGCATCCTCACTGCTCAGCATAGTGCCTAATACATGACGAACATTCATGTTGGAGATATAATCATGTATTATCCCACAAATAGTGACACAAGGGCTCTGTTAACATGTAATTAGCATGTAATTAATGACTGAAATGATGGGGAGTGAGGTATGGTGGGGGCCATAGGAAAATACAAATGGTTGCCAAAGCCAGGAGCTCCATGGCTACCAGGCTACCAGGTTGAGGGGCAGAAATGGGGTGAAGAGGAAAGCTAATGGAGACCAACTTTCTCCACTCAGTGGCATTGGATACTGATGCTCTCCAGAGTTGCTAGAACCAAATACCGAAGCTTTTCTCATGGACTGAGAGAGGGGAACACCTGGCCATCTTTTAGCTTTGCCACAACTTGCGGGAGTAGTCAGTAATAATGGAAAAGAAAAGACTCTAAGAATGGAATGAAGTACAGGGGATTGAGAGAGTCTTCAAGCAGCTTCTGTGGGTCACAAAGGCATCCTGTCTTATCACAAAATGACAGACACTGGGCATTAAGCAGTTATTGTAACAGGTGATGAAACAAGCCCATAGATACAGGACTTTGGGTTTAATGCATATGTCTTTTTTTCTCTTTTTAAAAATATTTAATTTATTTATTTGACAGAGAGAGACACAGCGAGAGAGAGAGCACAAGTAGGGGGAGTGGGAGAGGAAGAAGCAGGCTCCCCACTGAGCAGGGAGCCCGATGTGGGGCTCAATCCCAGGGCCCTGGGACCATGACCTGAGCCGAAGGCAGACACTTAACGACTGAGCCACCCAGGTCCCCCCCTCTTTTTTCTTAATCAAGCAACTAGTGGTAGTACAATTGGAGGCTGTCTTAAAATGATAGTTAGGTTAAAAATACCCAGGAAAATTTGTCTCTAAGATCCCAAAGTTTTGCTAGTAGTTGATCTACCAATGTGGGTCCAGTAATTGTTTGTAAGAAACCAGCCCAAAACTCAGTGGCATAAAGTAACTATCTTATCGTACTCACAGAGTCTTATCATACTCACAGATATCATACTCATAGTGGCATAAAATAACTATCTTATCATACTCACAAGATTCCAGACAGGGCACAGCAAAGATTGCTTCTTGGTATCTGGGGCCTCAGATTGAAACTCAAGAGTTTCTCAATGGCTTGGGGACTGGAATCATCTGGAAGCTTCTTCACTCACACATCTGTTGATCCCAGCTGTTGGCTAGGACCTCAGCTGGGCTCTCAACTTGAACACCTACATGTGGCCTCTCCAGGTGGTCTAGTTTGGGTTTCCTCCTGGTGTGGTGGCTAGGTTCCAAGAGCGAGTGTCCCAGGAGAACATGGCATTTTAATGTTTTAGCCTCAGAAACTATGTAGCATCAATCCTGCTCTTTTGGTTGAGGAAGCCACAAAGATCTGTCAGGTTTCAAGTGGGGGGGACATAGACCTCCCCACTCACTGAAGGAACATCAAGGTACAGTATAAGAAGAGCACATGGGATAGGGATGATGTTGCTGTCATCTTAAAAATGCAATCTTTCACAAATGCTGATTCCTGTTTTATGATTTAATGGCAGAGTCATCATAACCAATATCCTTCCTGGCCCTAGACTCTTTCTACAGCACCATCCTGGTCATGAGGAGAGTGTCTGGCAGAGCTCATCCTAAAAGAGCACCCTGGGCTGGAAATCAAGTGGCCAGAATTCCAGATCCAGCTCTGCCACAACTAGCTTGTCCTCAGCCCCTCATCTATAAAGTTTGAGAGGTCTATGAAGTTAAGAACTTAGTTCTCAAGTTAGTAGGGAAAGATGTTTTCTTTGTGGGCATTGAGTTGGCTTTCCAAACCTCATCAGAAGTGGCCTCTGTACCAATCACTTCATGCCCCCTTCTAAAAGAACCTCCCTTGTGCTAGCCCCAGAGAGAGCAGTTCTATGTACTAGATGACTCACCACCCCTCTCTGTCCCAGGACAGCTGTTCATACTAGGGAACCACCTACTCTAAGCTGCTAACACTGGAGTTCTTCTCCTGGGACTCTGGAATTTCAAATGGGAGACTAATCAGGTGATGCTGGGTGTTGGAGTGGGAGGTCATATTGAGCTTTTGAGCCCTTTCCCACCATGTGCCACCAAAGCACAGAGTAAGGCCTTTGAGGAAACAGAGCCAGGGGTGAGGGGAGGGGGGGACATTAATTAGTGAGAGCACAAGAGCAAGGGAATGGGGGTGAGTAGCACTGTTCATGATTTGTGGTCCCCGATTTCAGCCTCTTGTAAGATCTAGCTGTGCTTCATCCATTTCTGTTCTAAGAAAGCCCTGCAGTCTCTATAAAATTTCCCATTTGCTTGAGAAGTACAAATGGGATTCTATTCTTCTCAACAAACAAGGCCTGACCAAGACGCATATTCCAACTTCAGATAATGAACTTGACATGATAGCCCAGATGATACCCATCCATCTCAGAATACGCCTCCTCCTAACTCTCAACAGTCACAGACTAGTGCTCATACTGTAACATCCTTGATGAGTTTCACCCTGCAGTGTTATTGTTTTGTTTTGTTTTTTATTCTGCAAGGACATAGAAAAGAGAAGAAAAGTGGTAAATATGAGTCCTCAAAGAGACCTTGGAGGCAGTCTAGACAGCAGCCCCTCATATTACAGAGAAGGGAACTGAGAGCAGAGAGGGGTAGTGACTTGCCCAAGGTTGTAGATAGTAGATTAGTTAATAGTGGAGCTGGGATGAAAAATCAGGTCTCATTGTCATTTCAGTCCTGCCTGACTTTAGATCAGCCAGAGCTATCTGGGAGAAAGACAGCAGCTGATTGAGCAATCACATATATATTCTGCATTGCTTTACTCTCCACCTCTGTTTGCTCTCATGGGCATCAGATGCTGTAGGGAAATTTTTACGGCTAGCTGTGACAGACGTTTGGTTATTGCCCCGATGTGGGGGGTAGTAGGTGTAGAGGGAAATAAATGAGGGTCATTTTGGGGGTCAAATTAAATTTGTGTAATGCTCCTGAAAACTCCAGCAACACCACTTAGCTTAGAATGTGCACAAGCACGGAGAGCACTTGTTGACCTTCTCAGGGGAGGACGGGAATCGATTCGATGTCACCTTAAGGCCACTTCTAGTTCCATGACTCTAATTATGTTGTACCAAAAAGACAGAGGTGTTTCTTTTCAACTTTTTATTCTGGACTATATTAAACATATACAAAAGGGGACAGAATAGAGAAAGGGATTCCAAGACAACAAATTTATATATATTTTAAAGCTTTATTGATATGTAATTGATGTGGAATAACTTGCATATAGTTAAAGGGTACAATTTGAAAAGTTTTTATATGCACATACACATCGTCAATTATGAATCTATCAACATAATCATGGTAATGAACATACTTTTTACACCTTCCCAGGTTCCTCATGCCCCTTTGTAATCTCTCCCTGTGGCAAGTTCCCAAGATCTCTCCTCCACCTTCCTGGTCCCTGTCTGCAGGCAAGCACCATCTGCACTCTGTCACTATAAATTAGCTTACATTTTCCAGAGGTTTATATAAATGGAATAATTATGTACTCCTTTTAATGTCTGATCTCTTTTACTCAGCATCATTATTTTGAGAGTCCTCCATGTAGTTGTGTGTATCAACGGTTCATTCCTTTTTTTATTGATGAGTAGTATTCCATTTATGGATGTAACAAAATTTGTTTATCTAGTCACCTGCTGATGAACACTTGCATTGTTTCCAGCTTTGGGCTATTACAAATAAAGCTTCTATGAACAGTTGTGTACATGCCTTTGTGGGGATGTATACTTTTCTTCTTCTTGGGTAAGTCCTGGAGTGGAATGACTGGATTGTATGTTAGTTGTACGTGTAACTTGTTAAGAAACTGCTCAGCTGTCTCCCAAGGTAGCTGTAGCATTTGACATTCCCACCAATAGTATATGAGAGTTCTGTTTCTTCCATATCCTCGCCAGCATTTGATATGTTCAGTTTTTAAAGTTTTAGCCGTTCTAATAGATAAGTAGTGATATCTAGTTGAGCTTTTATTTTCAATTTATAATTGAAAATATAATTACATTGAGCATCTTTGCATGTGCTTGGTTGACATCCCTACGTCTTCCTTGATAAATTGTATATTCAAATCTTTTGCCGTTTTTTTAAAAGTTGGGTTTTTTTTACTTGTATTTATTTTTTATAGTTTTAAAAAAATATATTTGGGGGACACCTGGGTGGCTCAGTCGGTTAAGCGTCTGCCTTCGGCTCAGGTCATGATCCCAGGGTTCTGGGATCGAGTCCCGCATCGGGCTCCCTGCTCCGCGGGGAGCCTGCTTCTCCCTCTGCCTCTGCCTCTGTCTCTCTGTCTCTCATGAATAAATAAATAAAATCTTTAAAAATATATATATATATTTGGATTCAAGTTCTTTATCAGATATGTACTCTGCAAATATTTCTCCCAGTCTGTGGCTTGTCTTTTCATTCTCTTCAAAGTGGCTTTTGAAGAGTGAACATTTTTAATTTTAGTAAAATCTAATTTATCAATTGTTTCTTTTATGGATCGTTCTCCAGTGAATTGCCTTTAGGTTTTTAAGAAAGATTCTGGGAGAGTCAAGGAGGTGATGGCATCCAACCTGGACTTTGAAGGATAAGTAGTTTTGGGAAAGGCAGCCTCGTGCTTGCAGTCTTCCAGCACCCACTCAGCCGCAGAAGATTGGTCCTCAGCCCTCACCAAGAGATAAAGAGCTCACACATCTGCGCTGCGCTTATCACCTTGGGTGGGAACATTTTTCCCTGTTTCAAGCACAATGAGTATTCTTCTCTCTGCTCAAAGTGTGTGCCTCACACTGTACCTGGCCAACCCCATAGTTATGTCTGTCCTCTGAAAAGAGAGGTAGGTTTCCTGCCACTGGAGCACAGGAGGGGTACACATAGGCAAATTGCCCTACACGGGATGCTGGGAGAAACCCACTGGCCAAGGGGACTGATGCCCCGCTATTGAGTCTGATCTTGCTTTGTCTCTTCTTTGTGTACGTAAAGAACTGTTCTGTCCAGTGCTTGACTGTGTTGTGTTTTCTTTGGCACCTCTGATACCAAGATGCAGTAGGCAGAGGTGTTTAGAGTCCTCCCCTGAGACTGGTGACCAATGCATGCTGTTCTGCTCCCTTGGGATTGACAACTGGTGCAGAGTCCTCTGCTTGACAATGAAGACTGTAACACTGGGTGAAAGGAAAGTCAGTGGTCAGGAGGTTAGATGGTGTAGGGCTCACAGGGCAACAGCAGCACAGAGGTCTGTATGTGAGACCCTTAAAATCAACTCTGGTACTAAAGATCTTTCTACAGTGCATCTTCTCTTAATCACACTCTGTTTAAAACCTTCCACTGTCTTCCCATTTCCTGCAGAGTGCATACCAGCAACTTCATCATCTGACCTGTCTTGTATTGTTCAGAGTCATCTCTTGCCAAATCCCCCAACCCTACTGTTCCAACTCAAGGTCCAGATAAACCAAATGGTATCTAATTTTCTGTGGGAGCCACACTCTCTCTAGACTGTAAGACTTAGTACATCCTGTTCCCCATGCCTGGAACCCCCTCCTCCATTTCCCTCAATTCACCTTTCCCAGCCATTTCTGACAGCCTCTTAGGACTCAGCTTTTGAACTTTCCTCAAACCCAACTCTACGTATCCATAAAACATGTTGCTAATCGGTGGGGGGTGGGGTGGGGGTGGGAGTTGGGGGTGGAGGGTTTACAGAATTTTCAGAGCCCAGTGGAAAATAAAATGTGGGGTCCTTTGTTCAAAAAGCAAGAGAAAAAGTGCCATTAAAGGTACTATAATATAAAGCTTTTTCTTTTCTTCCGTAGTCTCTCTCTTGTCTATTTCTTTGCTATTTGCTATTTATGTGCTATTTAATGTCATTCTAAGTAAAGAAAATTAAAATTTAAAATTATTAATTGACATGAATTTTGCCATTCACTTCTATATTGTGCAAGGCCAGTTTTATATAAGAACATCTACCTTACATGTAGTGTCAGAAAATCACAGAATTCATGATTCAGAGATTGTACATGCAGATGTATTTTGTTCTTACCAGACAGTAGAAAATATGCACAAAACTAACTCAAGACTTTGAGTTTTACTTCCTGATAAGCACACATTCTACCAACACTCCTACCTTCAGCTTACTGATGAATAAGGAAGGTCTGAAAGGCAAAGGATCTGCGGGTTGCTGGCTGGATATTTTCCTTCCTTCTCTATCATCATTTTTAGCATAAGTGGTTGGCTAATACAGGGAAGTGACATGAACAAAAAAAAAATAATAGTATTTTTTGGCCATACATGTTTGTTAGAATGCCATTGTCTTCTTTCTGTGTTTGATGCAAATTTTGTTTAGAACTTACATAAGTGTGGCCTCTTGGAGTTGTCAGCCAACCCCCTTCCTCAACTCACTCAGTTGTACAAGTAACAGTCTTGTCATGTATTCTCTTTGAGTCTCACTGAGCTCCCATGCATTGTCAGTCTGCTGGAATTAGTATGTCACAGAGCATCACAAATGCTGTCCAGGAATGGGGTGGCAAGGAACAGTGAACATGCATCTTACATGTAGCTTCTTCTGCTCACACATGCTCCATTGTTCCATAGGACTTCACTTACAAAATACAAGGTTGAAGATAAAATTACCAAACTTTAAGATGGTGACAATAGAGCATCTAACCCAGGCCTTCTGAGTTTGGGGCCCTATGTGACTACACAGGTTGCATGCCCATGAAGCCAGTCCTAGTGCTAACACAAGTTATTAATCACTGTATCATAAATGCCTGAGATTGTAGTTGAGTTCTGGGAAGTTGTATTAGGGTTCTTCAGAGAAACAGAACCAGTGTCTCTCTGTCTGTCTATCTATCTCTATGTATCTATGTATCTATCTATCTATTTATCTATGTATGTATGTATGTATGTATGTATGTATGTATGTATCTATCTATCTATCTATCTATCTATCTATCTATCTATCACCTATCATCTCCTGGGGACCCAAGGAAGAGTTGATTTTGTAACTTGAGTTTAAAGGCAGTCTGGAGGCAGAATTCCTCCCTCAGTCTTAAAGCCTTCAACTGATTGGATGAGGCCCTCCTGCATTATGGAGATAATCTACTTTATTCAAAGTGTACTGATTTAAATGTTAAACACATCCAAAAAATACCTTCATAGCAACATGTAGGCTGGTGTTTGACCAAAAACTGGGTACCATAGCCTAGCCAAATTGACACATACAATTAATCACCACAGAAGTAGACTCTGAGAAGGATATCAGTGTGCAGGTTTATTTAGGAGCTCTCTGGGATCAGTGCTTGTGGAAAGGAAGGGAAGGAAGCAGGATTGGTCAGAGGAAGAAGGTAAGCTACAATGCAGTGTCAATGTCAGCCAGCCCTATGGAGTGTTCTGAAGAGGAATGGCCCTTTACAAGTGCCCCAGTTTGGAGCAAGGGGACTGTGCCTTTGTATACTAAGTTGATCAGTTATTGGATATGAACTCTTCAGGAAGTGGGCATGACTTTGGGCAAGGTGATTCTCTTCATCTAGGCATTCCCTCTAAGGGACTAATGCTATTTCCCGCAGCAGGGGGAATAAATCCTTTGGCATGAAAGGGGGATCTCAGTGCCACATCAGAGCATCTACTACACTTAACTTCCCTTTCCTATTACCCTTCCCAAACCCTCACTCCATACCTCATCCCAGACTAGATAGTCTTTGAGGATCAGCATTTCATTATATTTCTTCCGTATTTCCAACACATAGTCCATTGTCTGACACATAACAGGTACTCAACAAACCTTTATTAAATGAATCAACAAGGATCTTGAGCAAAAAATAATATCCTCTAACAAAAAGTAGACTTTGATAAAGAATAGGGTGACTGTGAATGCTTATAGTGCTTTTCACAATTCCCACAGCTTTTTAACATTTGGCTCATTTAAGCTTCACAACAACTTTGTAAGGTAGGAAATGACTGTTCTCATTTCTGGAAGAAGAAGCCCAGGCTCAGAGAAACAAAATAGTGTGCCTAGAATCACAGAGTTAATGAATGACTTTGCAAGATTTCCTTTGCTGCAACTTAGAGTGATTGTATTATGCAGATTAGACATGTCCCATCCTTCTTCTCTCTGGAGACTGGGTCCTCATAGTCATGCTCTAAGGATAAGGGAATAATCAAATACCCTGCCTCCCATTAGCTGCCCAAAGGATGCTACTGACTTGTGTTTCTAGTAGCAGCATGAGTTAAGGAAGACCCACCCACACTTTCTGGATTCCATTATAACTGCTGGGGTCAATGGTGGTTTAGGTGGCTCCAGAGTACATCAAAGCCACTTCATTGACCTCCCCAGGGATAGAACTAGTCCTTTGTCCTCATTATATAATTGTGCTCTAACTACCCAAGGTAACTGGCTATTGATAACACAGGGTCAGGCTTGAGGCTATTAAGAGGAGAGGGATTTGTGGGAGCACTTCTTAAGCAGTTTCTCCTTTCACATCCATGGGGGCTGACCTTTAAAAAATCCTGCAGATCATCAGATGAAAATAAAAATAGCCCTTCTTGGCATTGAATTATTTTACTTCCCTTGACAAAGAGGTCATAAGATTCCCCTTTTTGGATGGTTTCTTCTTTTTGATTAACTAGCCAAATCTGTCGAGGAAAGAGCATTCTACTCTTTGGAAGAAGAAAAATGGAAATATTTAGGTAAAGGACATCTTTTTTTAAAGCTGCATTTTTACGTGACTTCCATTTGATCTTATAGAACCCATAAAGTATAGATCTGTGGGCTGGAATGATAACAATAGAACTAAACTCTATTTTTTGAAAGCAAATAAGATGTACCAAATATGTCTTCTGGTGCTTGGGTGTCCTAATAACAAGGAAATTAAAACCAAAAGTCAAGAGCCCATGACTAAGTGCTCTTCAAGCCATCTGTGATGTAATGGGGAAACAGTAGACTCAGATGTGAGTGGACTTCAGTCCATCTTGTATTTACTAGCTCTGTGATTCTAAACCTCAGATCTTCAGCTGTAAAAGAAGAATAAAAGTATGTGCCTTACTGGATTGTTGTTCAGGGCAAATAAAATGCAAGTGATGGTTCTCTGCATACAGTAAAGTGATTTTTACTAAAGCACTTTACTAGTCCTAGTCTGAATAAGGATGAAAACAGACTTGCGAAGGCCTATGCTAATTGGAGTTATTGGGTATCAGGTTTAATAGTCATATCGTGTTTAATCTAATCATGAGCAACATGACAGCCTACTAGATTCTTATATCAATCATTTTGATTCCAGAAAGCCCTTTGCTATTATTTGAGTCTAAATAATTTGAGCGATAAAGTGTTTTTCAAATGGTAAGTCATTACCTATTAGTAGAGCCCAAATTAATTCACTCATTTTAAATATACAGTTCCATGAATTTTGACAAATGTAGACAGCCATGTAACCACCATTGTAATCATGATATAGAATATTTCCATTACCCCCTAAAATTCCCTTGTGCCTGTTTGTAGTAAGTGCTCCCCTCCATAATATGATATATATATCATTATATATGCCTCCTATATATATGATATATATATATGTCATTATGTATGTCTTCTTCATGTGTATATATATATAGTTATATATATATATATATTTGTCATTAAGAACAAATTTCTCTTACATAGGATTTTATACAAATGGAACTATACAAAAAGCATTATTTGCATCTCGCTTCTTTTGCTCAGTGTAATCTGTGAGATTCATTGATATTGTGTGTATCAACTGTTCATTTTTGTTGCTGAGTGGTTTTCCTTTGTTGGGATACATCACAATTTGTTTATCCATTCATTTGTTGGGGACTGGTGACGGTTGTTTCCATGTTGGGGGGATAATGACTAGAGTTGCTATGAATATTCATGTGCAAGTCTTTATGAGAAAATGTGTTTTTATTTCTCTTGGGTATATGCTATGAATTGCCTGATCTTATGGTAAGTGTATATTTAACTTAATAAAACCCTGCAAAACTGTTTTCCAAAGTATCTGTACCATTTTACATCTTCGTTAGCAATGTGATGATGAGTCCCAATTGTTCCACCTTCCCTGCAACATTTAGCACTGTCAGTCTTTTAAATTTTAGCCACGTTAGTGTATGTTAGTGGTATCTTATTGTGGATTTTATTTGCATCTCCCTGATAAGTATCTTTAGTTATTCTGATGAGTATCTTTTTATGAGTAACTTTTCATGTGTTTATTGGCCATTTGTATATCTTCTGTTGTGAAATGTCTGTTCAAAAAATTTGTCACTGATAGCTTTTAAAAATGAAACAAAACAGAATAGGAAATATCAAAGTACGTTACATGTAGTATGTTTTGTTCCAGTAAACTCTTATTTCAGTATTTATACACATAACCACATGCATGTGTGTATACACAGATATACACACATTATCCATATATACTGTGTTGCAATGTTAGGTACATCTATGATCACTTAATACCAGATTTCTTATTAAATGATAAAAATATCTTCCTCTATATCTTTGACTCATTGAAAGTTGAGTTTTCTGTTACTTGTAGCTGAAAGCATGTCTGATCTGACTTATGCTTTTATAATTCTTTCCTGGAACAACCTCTCTATATTTCACTCCTTATATTATGCACGGATTTGGAGTTGTGCATTTGAAAAATAACAGAAGCTTGTTCATTTTGCTTGATTGATTGCTAAGTGTGTGATTGCTGAAAAGTGGAAGTCATCTCTAGCTATTGACATTTGGTTTTGTAAGCTGAGATGGAAAAGTCTGGTAAGAAAAGTGGACGTGCATGACATAAAAGACCTTTAGGGTAGAAATACAGGAAATTTTATGTACTTTTTCAAATTATATTTTATGCTCTTTAATTGATTTGTAATTAATTGATTGTCACTTTGGCAGTAGTAGTGGTAGTTTTCCAGAAGATTCTGGAGTTTATTAGCTATATCATTTTGGGTTTCAAAACTTTTTATTGTTCAGGGACTTGTCCTTTGACTGGTTATAGGGTTAAAGTATTTGCAAAAGAGATTCTCCACATGCTATTTGGAAAAGGAGTGAGGACTTTCCTGCTCATTTTCAGTATATTCTTCATATCCAAAGTTTAAGGCTAAAACTATCCCTTTCATGGTTTTGAGTTGTCTACAAGTTTGCTGTTCCCTGGATGTTCCACAGCCACTTAATAAGGCTGGAGGATGTTTTACTTTTCTACACTAAGTGGTTAGCCAAGAGATTGCGTATCCTCCATCCAGAGAGAGCTATTTCCTGATGTGTTGCTTATATTTGTTAGGATAGTGTAAATTTCAGTAACAAACCTCCAAATTTCAGGGCTCTACCCAATAGAAGCTTAATTCTGTCTTAGGTAAAAGTCCAATGGGGCTACTCCTGATCAGGAGGTGGATGAATGGGAGTCGGCTCTGGGAGTCAGTCTATGCAGTCAGTGAAGGACCCAGACTAATAGAGGAGCTGCCATCTTCAATATGTTCCTTTCATAGTTGCCGTTGACACTGACACGTAGCCAGAGAAGAGTTAAGAGCAGGGAAGATCATGCATGGTACTATCTCATAGACTGGGCTTGGAAGTTGTAAATAGCACTTCTGCTCACCTTCCATTGGCCAGACCTCAGTTGTATGGGCTTACCTAATGTAGGAGAGGCTGGTGGCTAAGGTCTGAATGTTTCCTGTGTTGAAATCCTAATCCCCAAGGTAATGTATTAGGAGGTAGAGCCTTTTGGACGTGATCAGTTAGGGCCCTCGTGAATGGAATTAGCACCCTTATGAAAGAGGCCCCAGGGAGCTCCCTTGCCCCCTCCACCATGTAAGGACACAGCAACAAGGCACAGATTTTGAACCAGATGCAGGGTTTTCACCATACACCAAATCCACTGGCACCTTGATCTTGGACTTTACAGCCCTCAGAACTGTGAGAAATAAATCTCTGTTGTATATAAGCCATCTAGTTTATGGTATTTTGTTTATTTTGTTATGGCGGTCTGAATGGACCCTGGAACACTTAGTTTGGCTGTGTGCTCAGGGAGAAGAGAATTTAGATTTGGATGCACAGCTTGCAGCCTTGGTCCCACTGCCCCTCTCACACAGCAAGGAAGTGGAGGAGCCAGGATGCTTAGGTCTTTCCAAACTACATCACAGTGTTCATGGCTTTTGAATTTGCTTTCAGCCAAGACTCGGCATTTTTGTTTTATTGGTAGCTGTTATTGGGACTGAAATGCAAAAATCTCTGACAGGTAAGAGGGATAGAATTTATTGTAACCATTTTAAGAGTAAGGATAAAGAAGCTAAGTAAAGACAATTGACTTGCCCAAGGACACATCCAGTAAGTGGCAGAACAAAGAGAGGAAATAAGATGTTCACATTTGCCGGCCAAAGACCAGTAGCAACATACCTGTGGTTGAACGAGTTGGGTTCATTGGTATTTGTTTCGACAAGGGAGGACACACACCACAGGGAACCATGGGGCATTTCTGTAGAAGTTTGTTACAAGATTGAGCTTGGAGATTTGGATGTGGGGCTTTATTCTGGATTGAGCGCTATTAGGAAATAGGACAATTCTATAGTTGGGTATCTTAGTAACTTTTATTTAGGAGGTCTGAGAAATGGAGCCGAGATAAAGCTGTAATTGATAAAGAAGCAGCAGCTACCCATTTTAGCCACTAAGGAAGATATTTTTGTGGTTTGCACACTATTCTTCAGAGGTCTTTTTGTGTTTGACAAGAGTGATTTTTTTTTTTTTTAAGTAGGCTCCATGCCCAGCGTGGAGCCCAGTGTGGGGCTTGAACTCACGACCCTGAGATCATGACCTGAGCTGAGATCAAGAGTCAGATGCCTAACCAACTGAGCCATCCAGGCTCCCCAAGAGTGATCTTATCTGATATTAATGTTTTCTGAAATTGTTAGCTATAGAATACTGAGGTCTACCTGAGTGCCAGTCAGCTAACATGTAACAAGTGTTGGGAGCTGCTTTTTTCTTTTTGAAGGATATTGGCACGTCAAATCCAGTGTTCTTCTCAGTCCACTACACCACCCACCTATATGCATGCAGTCTTCTCAGTACTCTGTCAAGTTTTACAGGTTTCGGAGAAGGGACAATATGAGTCAGGGTGGTGGTGATGTATTATGAGTTTGCCTCCAGTCTCACTCCCAGGCTACCAACACCACACATCCCCTATTTCCCCTCAATACTCAGTACTCAGTGTTGAGTCTTCCCTATCAGAACCTACTCCCCTAGAAGATTGGGAACTGACATGCCTTGGATATAAATGATGGGCAACACTCCCAGACACCCTTTACAAGAATGAGATAACAAATTCCATCTTTTCTAGAGGATTGTAGAATTTTCATCAGTTTACTTTTTTTTTTTAATTTTATTATGTTATGTTAGTCACCATACAATACATCATTGGTTTTTGATGTGGTGATCCACTATCCGTTGTTTTCGTATAACACCCAGTGCTCCATGCAGTACGTGCCCTCCTTAATACCCATCACTGGGCTAACCAATCCCCCGTCCCCCCTCCCCTCTAAAACCCTGTTTGTTTCTGAGTCCATAGTCTCTCATGGTTCATCTCTCCCTTCAAATCCCCCCCCCCATTTTTCCCTTCCTTCTCCTAATGTCCTCCGTGTTATTCCTTATGTTCCGCAAATAAGTGAAACCATATGATAATTGACTTTCTCTGCTTGACTTATTTCACTCAGCATAATCTCCTCCAGTCCCATCCATGTTGATGTAAAAGTTGGGTATTCATCTTTTCTGATGGCTGAGTAATATTCCATTGTATATATGGACCACATCTTCTTTATCCATTCATCTGTTGAAGGACATCTCGGCTCTTTCCACAGTTTGGCTATTGCGGACATTGCCGCTATGAACATTGGAGTGCATATGGCTCTTCTTTTCACTACATCTGTGTCTTTGGGGTAAATACCCAGGAGTGCAATTGCTGGGTCATAGGGTAGCTCTATTTTTAAATTTTTGAGGCACCTCCACACTGTTTTCCAAAGTGGCTGTACCAACTTGCATTCCCACCAACAGTGTAAGAGGGTTCCCCTTTCTCCACAATCTCTCCAACATTTGTTGTTTCTTTCCTTGTCCATTTTTGCCATTCTAACTGGTGTAAGGTGGTATCTCAGTGTGGTTTTGATTTGGATTTCCCTGATGGCTAATGATGATGAACATTTTTTCATGTCTCTGTTAGCCATTTGTATGTCTTCTTCAGAGAAGTGTCTTTTCATATCTTCTGCCCATTTTTTGCCTTGATTATTTGTTTTTTGGGTGTTGAGTTTGAGAAGTTCTTTATAGATCTTGGATACCAGCCCTTTATCTGTAGTGTCATTTGCAAATATCTTCTCCCATTCTGTGGGTTGCCTCTAAAGATGGAAAAATATTCCATGCTCATGGATCGGAAGAATAAACATTGTTAAAATGTCTATGCTACCCAGAGCAATCCATACCTTCAATGCCATCCCGATCAAAATTCCAATGACATTTTTCAAAGTGCTGGAACAAACAATCCTAAAATTTGTATGGAATCAGAAAAGACCCCGAATCGCCAAGAAAATGTTGAAAAAGAAAAACAAAGCTGGGGGGCATCACGTTGCCCGATTTCAAGCTATATTACAAAGCTGTGATCACCAAGACAGCATGGTACTGGCACAAAAACAGACATATAGACTAATGGAACAGAATAGAGAATCCAGATATGGACCCTCAACTCTATGGTCAAATAATCTTTGACAAAGCAGGAAAAAACCTGCAATGGCAAAAAGACAGTCTCTTCAATAAATGGTGCTGGGAAAATTGGACAGCCACATGCAGAAGAATGAAACTCGACCATTCTCTAACACCATTCACAAAGATAAACTCAAAGTGGATGAAAGACCTCAATGTGAGACAGGAATCCATCAAAATCCTAGAAGAGAACATAGGCAGTAACCTCTTTGACATCGCCCACAGCAACTTCTTTCAAGATACATCTCCAAAAGCTAGTGAAATGAAAGCAAAAATGAACTTTTGGGACTTCATCAAGATAAGAAGCTTCTGCACAGCAAAGGAAACAGTCAACAAAACATCAGTTTACTTTTTGAAGTCTTTCTTTTTTTAAGATTTTATTTATTTATTTGAGAGAGAGAGAGTGAGAGAGAGAGAGAGCATAAGCAGGGGGAGCTCCAGAGGGAGAGGGAGATCCCAGAACCCTGGGATCACGACCTGAGCCAAAGGCAGACAACCGACTGAGCCATCCAGGCGCCCCTATTTTTTGAAGTCTTTTATTTTCATTGGAAAAGTAACATGTTCACTAAATGACAATTAGCATGGAAAAAAAAAATTTTTTTTTTTTTTGAAGTCACTCATAGGGGTGCCTGGGTGGCTCATTCGGTTAAGTATCAGGTCATGATCCCAGGGTCCTGCGATCGAGCCCCCCCCCATTGGCCTCCCTGCTTAACAGGGAGTCCTTCTCCCTCTCCCTCTGCAGCTCCCCCTACTTGTGCTCTCTCTGTCAAATAAATAAATAAAATCTTAAAGAAAAAATAAAAAGTCACTCATAGTTGCACCACCTGAAGAAAAACACTGTCAATATTTTTTAACATTTCTACCAGAATTTTCTCTATGCATAATCCCGTGTGGGGTGTGTGTGTATGTGTACGCGTGTGTGTGCAGTTTTGATCAGACTTGTTATATAATTTTTTTCTGTTATTTTTATTAACATATGAATATTAGCATATGAGTTGCAAACATGAGTTTTAATATTTAAGATGGCATGCCAAATTTATTTCATACTTTTATTTTGGGGCATTTACATTGGTTCTACTTTTTAAATATATTAAATAATCCTGTGATAAACATCCTGGTGCAGAAGTCTTGTTGCATATCTCTGTTTTTTTTTTTTTTCAGACTAACTTCCTATACCAGGGTTGATAAATTGAAGGATATAAACATTTGAAAGACCATTAACATATATTATTAAATTTGGACAGTTACATTTTGAGAATAAAATTGTCAGGCTAAAGAAATGAAAATCTTCTAGTGGAATTCCAGATATGGGCCAGCTCGTTGGTGAAAAGGAAGAAGTGATACGAAACATCAGTTCTTCTGGAAAGCATGTCATTCTTTCTCTTCCACATCCCAGGTTTTCCGAAGGTCTCTGGAAGGAACTTAGCAGACCCAGGGGGCAAGGGACTGCAGACCTAGAGGACAGGAGAGGAAAAACCAAAGATTCATCCTTAATGCGGTGAACTTGCCTTAATTTAATCCCCTCAGAAGGATTGCTTTGAGCCACTTGCATGGCTGAAGGCTACAGTATGATTCCAGTCTTGCCCCTGAGGCTGTTGAGATGAGGAGAGTGACTGGCACTTGTTAGCATTTGCCCAAGATGAGTCATTAGAGAAGAGAAGTGCACATTGGCATGGCAGGTCTAAACTGCAATTGGCTTCAGGATCAAGGCTCCCCTTCCCAGCTGCTTCTCATTCAAGACATCTTAATTCCCCCTTGTTCTCTGGGAGAGGCATTAACTACACAGCCTGAGGGAGCTGGTGAACTCTGGGTGCCACCAGGGGAGAAGCATGCTAGCTGATTCTTTCTTTTCTGGATGGTAATTCTCTCTCTTTCCTGACCTCTGCTATTAAGAATCCTGAAGCACTTTTGAAAGCCTGCTGTTGCCCGGAACAAGCTTTTGTATCTTAAAGGAAAGGTGAAAAGCAAAATGGTATCAGTTTCAGAAGGCCACTGGCAGGGTGGGGAAAGCGGGAAGGATCTGGCACTTCTTGGGGATCCGGGAACCACTGGGAGCCACAGGGTAGGCAGGTTATCAAGCAGAGAGCTGGAGGGATGCATTCTGCCAAGACAGTAGGGAGTATGTAACTGCTGTAGAATACTAATAGCTTTTTTTTTTAATTTAAAGATTTTATTTATTTATTTGAGAGAGAGATTGAGAGACAGAGAGCACGAGAGGGAAGAGGGTCAGAGGGAGAAGCAGACCCCCTGCTGAGCAGGGAACCCGATGTGGGACTCAATCCCGGGACTCCAGGATCATGACCTGAGCTGAAGGCAGTCGCTTAACCAACTGAGCCACCCAGGTGCCCGAATACCAATAGCTTCTTAAACAGGATACAAATCCCTTGGTAGAAGGGGCACTATTGTTGTAATGTGCAAATTGGTTATCATGTGTTATACTTCAAGAAAGAGAAGGAAGGAAGGAAGAAAACTAACATTTGTCAAGCTTCTTTTAAATTTTGGGACCCCACTTGGCCCTAATCTTGCACTTTCTCATTTATCCCCCAACCTGTACTATGAGTTAGATGTGTAAATAATATTAAAGCCCATTTTATTGGGGCACCTGAGTGGCTCAGTTGGTTGAACGTCCAACTCTTGATTTCAGCTCAGGTCATGATCTCAGAGTCCTGAGATTGAGCCCTGTGTCAGGGTCTGTGCTAAGCATGGAGCCTGCTTGGGATTCTCTCTCTCCTTCTCCCTCTGTGCCTTGGCCTGCTCGTGCGCATGCTCTCTCGTTCTCTCAAAAAAAAAAAGCCCATCTTTCATGTAAGCAAATCATTCCAATTTTAGTATATGTGCTGCCGAAGCGAGCACTCATGTCAGCAAATCAAATGACATGCAGAGAGGTGGCTGCTTGCTGAAGTCATAGAGCTGGTTGGGGTGGAAACCAGGATGCAGAGGCAAGGCTGATGCCCCTGTAAAAGAAATAATTTACAGAGAAGTGCATGAAAAATGCATTGAAAGAAACATTTAAAAAGTTCAATATTTAAGTGTGTTTTATTGAGTTATAATTTACATAAATTCACCCATGGTGGGGCGCCTGGGTGGCTCAGATGTTTAAACGTCTGCCTTCGGCTCAGGTCACGATACCAGGGTCCTGGGATCGAGCCTCACATTGGGCTCCTGGCTCAGTGGGGAGCAAGCTTCTCCTTCTCCCTCTGTCTCTCCCCCTGCTCATGCTCTCTCTCTCTCTCTCTCTCTCTATCTCTGTGTCTCAAATGTATAAATAAAAAATCTTAAAAAAAAATTCACCCATTGTAGTGGTAAATAAAATGGTTTTAGTAAATTTATAGAATTGTGCAACTAGCACCACAACCCAGTTGTTAAGTATTTCTATCCAAGTTTACTTCCTTTCATTCAATAAAGTTCTGTCTGAAAGTATGGGTAGAGAAAATACTGTAATTTCCATTGGTTGCCTAGGCTATCTTTTCTCGATTCTAGAGGAGGGAAGAGGATGTTGATCCAGGGTGCAAGGATGCATTATGGCTTCTTAGAGCAAACCAAAGAGAGTGAGATTTCCAGAAACATGATTCTAAAAATCAGTGATGGCCCATATAACATTCCTTGATGGGCTATGAAATAAACTACATAGAGTCCTCCTAGTATTAGTATACATGCAACATTAGCACGTTCAAGTTATTGGTCTGTTGCTATAATGTTCCACTTATATTCAATGTTGATCTTAAACATCATAGGTTATTGAAACATTTGGCTATAGAAAATTGAGATGATGTTCTTTCTTTGCCTATATCTCATTTGGCTTACCATGTCCTTCAGGCAGCTGTTTCTGACCTTCCTTCCACCCTTCCCAAGTGTGGTTTATATTCCCCCATAAAATCCTGTAATTACTGCTACCATATTTTTTCTATCTCTGTGTGGTATTGTTCTTCCAGCTCAATATTTTCCCCATTAGGTTCTAAGCTACCCAAAAGTATAGGAATTTTTTCCCTCCTTTTCAGTACTGAAGAATTCACCTTGATTCCATTTCTACTCCAGTTCACTTAGAGGGCTGAAAACATAAAATGCTGTATCTTACTTGAAATTTTTTTATGGGGGGCTAGAGAAGATTGATTGCAAAGCATTAGGAATCATTACTGCCTAAAGGATAAAAACCTGTCAGAAAGGAATATAAAATATCTGAGTTTTTAATGTAGTTAAATGGGACAAAGATGAGACCGTGTGTTGCTGGGGTTTGGGGATGAGAATTGTTCAGAAAGAAGGTTTCCAGTTATAAAAAAAAGTACTTTAAAAAGTCACATATATGCAATAGGATTCCCTAAACTTCTATATTTATTAATAATTATTTACCTTTCCCAGCCTTGAAATTTTGAAATTTTCCTAGAAATGTTTAAAATGTGATAATACCTTTAAACATTGGCCCTGAATTTTCATTTGATCCAATTTTGTGTAACTCCAGTTCTCACTTTGAAAAAATATTTTAAAATGTATAATATTTTATCTGAAAAATCACTTTCTTATGTGATTGTTCTATCCATAGCAATTTGATTTTCTTTTGGCCACCCTAGGACTGTATGTATTAACTAAGTGAATGTCTGGAGCTTTATTTTAAATATGAACTTGGATGCTAGTAATTATTTAACCTTTGATGTTCTTGTTATAATATTCTTCTTAATCTCCTTATACCCTTTATATTTTATATGATGTGCTGTTCAGCTGATTCATATTTTAAACAATGTTTGCACACCCACCCCCTCCGCCACTACCACAAAATTCCTCGCATTGTTGTTCTGTCTTGTGCTCTAGAAAATATAGGTCACTTTTTGCTCCCTGGTAGCAAATATAGCTGCTTCTGATTTCTTTATTTGCTTATTTGCTTGTTTATTGGAACAAGGGGGAGACTGCCATCTGGGTGGTGATTAAGGAAGTCAATTAGCCCCAATTATCTTTCCAAGGAACTGTGTCTCTTCTTGGTATTTCCTGGAATTCCTTAACCTACTCTAGGGATAACTGGGAGGCCACAACAGAGCCACTGTTAACCATGTTTCAACTATCATGGCAAAAATAGAACACTGGGTCAGCCTTGGTGGCCAATGAGAGATGCTGTGTTTTCCTCCACAGGACGTGCCACTGTTTCCCTTTTCCTTTCTGTCTACAGCAAAGCATTTTATGTCATACTAAACTGGGGTGCAAGTTCAGATGTAACTGTAATAATTATTTGTATTGGTGATCTTTTCTCTTGGAAGCTAGACTCTCCTTGGATACCTTGTGGATCTTGGAGCTCTTCAGCAGAGTCACAGAGGAGAAATTGGGACTGAATGATACAACTATCCATGCTCCCTGCGATCCTCAGGGTTTCATCCAATTGATAATGGTGAAATCCTGACTGAAAGAGACTGACCATCACTATTAATCTCAGTGGTTTTCTATTACCCCTTTTGTCATGCTTTTTCTCCTCACTTCATGCATTTCATACTTCATTTATTTGGACCTCAGGTGCATAGAGTTAAGATTGGCATTCTCAGTTCATGGCACACGATTGACACAGGTCCCTCTCTTGTGTTATTTTTATTTTCTCTTTTATGCCTTAGCCTCACTCCCACTCTTTATCCATGGCCGGATACCTCCCTAGGCACCCTCTCGAATGTATCAGATACATATCCTTGGCTGCGTGTGGATTCTTAGAAAATATAGTGTGTGTGTATTTTTTTTAAGTTGGCACAGAGGATTTTGCACTACAGCCTTTATTCTGATTTCTTTTTCATTCAGCATTAACTTTTTGAGATTTAGTCACATTGTTTTGTCATGTTGAACATCTAGCTCATTGCTTCTAATCTTCTTCTAATCCAGCAGAGTATTCCACACTCTGGGTCTACATTTTAGGTCTCTGTTTGTCTAATGAATAAACCAGCCTTCCTCCAAATTCCTGCTTCTACAAACAGCGTTCTGATGAACATCTTTGACTACTTTTGAACATCTTCAGGGAATACACCTCTCCTAAAGGAAGGGGGTGTTGGGATTTCAAGGACACACACATTTATCTTCATCATCTACAACCAGATTTATTTCTAAAATGGCTGCATAGGGTCAGAATTCAAGGACACACACATTTATCTTCATCATCTACAACCAGATTTATTTCCAAAATGGCTGAATAGGCTCAGAATAGGCACATGAAGCTTCTCTTTTCTGTACATTCTTGCCAATACTTGGTATCATCTGATTTTCTTACTAATGTGATGAGCAAAAGTGGCATCTTATTTTTACTTGCATTTCTCTAATTATTAGTAATGTTAGCTTTTGGGGGTGTCTCTTTCTGTGGCTAATCTATTCATATTTTTTTTGCTCAATATTTGTTTTTATTGGTATTTTTATCTTTTCTATTAAACTTTTTGTATTTTGTGGGAAAAGTGTATAATTGATAAGTAATCATGAATTAGTTATCCTATTTTAGTGTGCCTATATCTCTACCTATCTTTCCATCTGCTGACCATGGCTTCCTACCAGCCCTTGTAATCAATGAGTTGATATAAGGACATCTAAAATGGTTTGGTCTATATGGCCATATTGGAGTAAGCATAGCATTCGCATTAGCCTTCTTAAATGTTTGAGGATAGAACATTGATGACACACTTCAGAACTCCTGGAAATCTATCTCACAGGAATCCATCTGGTAATCATTGAACTAATTCCCTAAAAGGAATTAAAACAAAATCTTCCTCAAACCTACAGTATTTTTTTCCTGGACTTAGGGCTCTTTAGGGCTGACCATTTGACCAATCAATGAAGTGGTACTGCTATATAAAGGAAGGGACTTATAAACTGCTATATAAAGTAAGTGACCCCATCAGAATTAGATGTATACACCCTGCTTTGTTTTTCTTTTAAAAAGCATTTATTTAAGGG
The DNA here is from genome assembly GCF_029215605.1 of Mirounga angustirostris. Lineage (NCBI taxonomy): Eukaryota > Metazoa > Chordata > Mammalia > Carnivora > Phocidae > Mirounga > Mirounga angustirostris. The sequence goes on from NW_026991709.1 coordinate 127,405,206, forward strand.
GCGCCTGGGTGGCTAAGTTGTTAAGCGTCTGCCTTCAGCTCAGGTCATGGTCCCGGGGTCCGGGGATTGAGCCCTGCATCGGGCTCCCTGCTCAGCGGGAAGCCTGCTTCTCCCTCTCCCACTCCCCCTGCTTGTGTTTCCTCTCTTGCTGTGTCTCTCTCTGTCAAATAAATAAAATCTTGGGGAAAAAAAGCATTTATTTAAGAATATTTATGAGGAAGAATCAGATGTGATTTCTCATGTAAAGTCTAAGTATCATTCCAATTCCCACCTTTGGAGGTAGCATCTTTCTTCCAATGATGCTGTGCTTGTTCAAAATACTTGTTCAAAATACTTCCTGTTTTATAGTTATAAAAAAAAAATACAAGTGATTCTAACCTAGGCCACCACAGTTTGGAGCTAGGAATTCTGAACTACTTTTCTTTTTAAAGATTTTATTTATTTATTTGAGAGAGAGAATGAGAGAGAGCACATGAGAGGGGGGAGGGTCAGAGGGAGAAGCAGACTCCCTGCCGAGCAGGGAGCCCAATGCGGGACTCGATCCAGGGACTCCAGGATCATGACCTGAGCCGAAGGCAGTTGCTTAACCAACTGAGCCACCCAGGCACCACCCCATGAACTACTTTTCAAGAGAGCCGAGTTGAGATGCAGCTTTACCATTCTTATCTGTGTGATATTGTGCAAGATATTTAACATCTTGAATCTCAGTTTTCTCAGGCAATAATGGTTCTTCACTTACAGGATTGTCAAGGAAGGTAAACAAGACAATATAGGAGAAGGTCATAGCCTAGGGACAAGCACATAATTAATACTTCCAAATACTACTTCCATTGGAATCTAAATTTGTTTAAAAATCATAATGAGCTCCATAGAGAGGCCCTTGTCTAGGTTCTGAAATGTAAAGAGGCAGAATGCACTGAGTATCACAAAGTTTTGTTCTTGATGTTTACCTGTGTCTTGGTGAGACTCCCCGGTTGCCATCCTTTTTCTGTGATGGAGGCAAGTCTATCCTGTTTCCTTTCAAAGTAACCTGGCAGTGCCATCTTTCTGTGGCGTAACAACAGTACTAACTTAGGGTGATTATGGAGTGACCTGAGGGTTTCCAGAAAGCTCTCTGTTGCTGCCTGAAGTAAGTCCAACCAGTACAACATTCCCTGACGATGGCACCTATGGCTAATGGAAACTGAAAGGTTCAGCAAGGATTCTAGGGACAGATTTGTATCCTGCCTTTACCATCCTAATAAAGCAGTTGTGGGCTTTTGAAAACTACCTGTCATTGATAGTTCTCTTACATCTAAGTTCTTCTGTAGTTACATTCATCTTTTGGGTTCCAAGAACCCAATGGAATAATAGATCCAGATTCAAATTTGCATTCTCATTTTTGCTAGCCACGTGACCTTGAGCAAGTCATTTCATCTCTTTGAGCCTACAAAGATGCCTTTGCAGGGCTGTTATAAGGATTAAATGAGATAATGCATGAAAATCTTAAGCACTTTGCCAGGCACATTGTAGGTTTTTAGTAAATTTTATTTCCTTTCTGATTCACTCATCCACAAGAAAAATTAGATTGCTCTGTGACTTGAAAGCCACGTGTGCCAGTGTCTGATTCCAAATTGGGCATTCTTCTCAGATGCCTATCAGGTACTCTAAAGCGCATTCTTATTTTGACAGATGCTAGACTCTGGATTTACAAAACTCACTCTGTGACAGTGTTGTGTATGCAAATGGAGCCTTCCCACAAGCTGCTGAATATTAGGAAGACAGCATTTCTTCCAAAGACTATTGATGCATTCTCTTTTGCCATCATTGCTCAAGTTTTCAGGAGCACCTTTGAAAATTTTAAATGAAAATACTTCAAGGGCTTGCCATGGCAGGACTCACTCTTTCTCACTGCAGCTTGAGAAAAATGACTGGAGGAATGGACTGGTGAGAGGTTGAATGACTCACTCACAGCCTCTGAGATGCTGACCTAAGCTAGGGTTCTAAGGCCATGGGGTCAGAGCACATAGTTTTGAGGGAGGAGAATAAATAGCAATCAGGGGAGAGGAAAGGGCTAACTATCTCATTAGGGGGGATGTGAAAAAGTGGCCTACTTTGTTGGTAGTGAGGGGCTTCTTCTGCTCAATTTGTCTGCAATCCATTTGCCAGGCTAGAGCATCCAGAGCAAGAGCACAGCTCAACAGTGAAGAAGAGGAAGATGAGGCCTGTTTCAAGGAATATAGTACACAAGACTTTGTTGCACAGCAGAAGTCTTCACTCACTCAGGACTGCAGAAGGCAGAAATTTGTACAGAGACCACAAAGCCAGAAGCTAGGACACTTGGGGACTCTGTGGTCTACTTACAAAATTCCTTTGCATCTCTTACCCGACATCTAGTTCTTTTCTCTAGCTTTGACCTAGGCATTGCCCTTAGCTACTCTAAAACTGTGAACAAGGTATGAATATCAGAAGCCTATAATTATAATATTATCATTACTACTAATAAAAAAATCTGGTACAGGCTATATTATATATGAGTAGGTCTTATATGGTTTAAAGGAATCAGACAGAACTGTACAACTTGCTTAAATCATACATTGGCTAGTGTAGTGGTTAGCTATTGCCGTGTAACAAACAACTACAAACATCTCAGTTGTTTACAATAAGCATTTACTTCACTCATATGTCTGCTGGTTCATTGGGTGTCTCTGCTTCAAGCTGAGGGTCTAGCTGGCTCAGATATGCTCTGTGTGTTTCATTCTGAGGTTCAGGATAAAGGGACAGAAATTACCTGGAGATCATTCTTCTCAAGGCAATGGCAGAGGCACAAGAGTAAATAGAAATATATGAGGCCTTTAAAGGCATAGGCTTGGAACTGGCACTCCTGCCCATTTGTAATTGGCTAAAGAAAGTCACATGATCAAGGCCAAAGGCAAGGGTTTGGGAAATGTACCCCATCAACAGAGGCAGGAGGAAATTTCTTTTTCCAAAGGCTCCTAGCATGGTACACAGGGAAGGGTGAAGGACTGGAGCCAGTGATCCCAGCCAGGAATTAACAGGGAGATCAGAACATAAGAAAATTCTATTTTATTAAATGTAATTCCTATTTACTTACTTTTCAAGTCACTCTGTGGTTTGTGGTACTGGATTAACGGCTAATGTTTCCCTCAAATGCATACATGTCAAGCACAATGGGATATGAAATATCTTTGCATGTGTTATTTCTCTGTTCCAGTTAACACATTCATAAAGATAAGTCAAGAACTGAAACTAAGGTGTGAAGTTCATAGAGTTTGTCTTAAAATGTTTTGCTGAAGAATAACATATATTCCAAAAAGTGCACAAATCACGAGGATGTAACTTAAGGAGTTTTTACAAACTGAGCCCAGCAATGTAATCAGTACCTAGATCAATTGACAAATATAACCAGTGTCCTTGGAGTCTACTTTATGCCCTCTTTCAGTCATTATCTCTCAAGAGTAGCCACTGTCTCGATTTGTAATGCTATTGATGAAATTTAGAGCTTTATATAAATGGATTGAATCATAGACCAGATTCTGTCTTTTGAGTCTCTAGCCTCTCCTTTATGTGTCTCTTCATTGTCTTTCCAAGTTTCAAGAGCCTTTGTTTGTTTGTTTGTTTATATATTATTGAATTATAATTGGCATCAATATTATGTTAGTTTCAGGTATACAACATGATGATTCAAAATTTTTAATATATTATGAAATAATTACCTCGATAGGTCAAGTTATCCTCTGTCATAAGAGCCTCTAATTTTCACATCTTCCTGGTTAAGGGATTTTATAGTTCATTGGCGTTTTAATTGATAGACTGTAACACCAGTGTGCTGGCATTCAAAATTATTTCATCTCTGAATACCAGTGGAAGATGTGTCCCCTGGTATAGATTTTGTGGGCAATGGTGTGAAGGTGGGTACAGTGGTTCAGATGTTTTACTTGGTTATTCTATTGTTTTTGAGAGAAGTGTGTTAAAATCTCCAACTAGAATGGTGGATTTGTCTATCTCTTTTTAGTTCTGCCTATTTTTGTTTCATATACTTTGAATTTTTATTATTAGATGTATATACACTTATCATTTTTATATCTTTCTGACATATTGATCCCTTTATGACTTTTATTAAAGAGTCTCTTTTTGTCTCCAACCCATTAACCTATTTGAAAGAACTGAGATGCAACTAAGGATATGGAGCTTATTGTCACAGAGGTGTGTCCTTTCTGCGAAGCCACCACCCCTGACTAGGGGGGGAATATTTGTCATATGAACCTTTGTATAGGTCTAGATCCTGGAAGAAAAGAGATGGCATTCTTGAAAATTTTAGGTGAAGAGAGTTTAATTAAGGAACCACTTACAGAGTATGAACGGAGTTAAGGCCAACAGCAAAGGATAGAAAAACACCCAGAGATTGGTAACAGAGGGGAGCTGTCAACTCCCCTAGACTGAGAGAGGGAATCAGGGATGTCCAGAGTCCATGGAGAATGGGAGGGATAGGAGAGGGGCCACCTAGCAGGAGCGGTGGTCATGGCTAGGCTAGAGCTGTTGGGAGGTAAGGTGGGAGCAGAGAAGGATCACAGTGCAGAATAAATATCCTCTGCGCACTCTCTTATCTCCTGCCAACCTTTACATTGGCCAAGTCCAGCTGGAAGCCACAGTGAAAGGGAGCCTAGGTGCTGTAGGTAAGGTTCAGCTTGCCAGAACTCAAAGAGGGCAGAGTAGGGTGACAAGTGGGGCTGGGGCTTGAGGAAGAGACAGAGAATAAAGAGTAGGGTTCTTACAATGCTCCAGGATGAAGAGTATAGAGCATAGTGTTTAGGAGCCCAGCTTCTGGAGCCAAACTGCCTAGGTTCAGACCATGCCTCTGCCACTTAGCAGCTGTGTTACTAGTTACTTATCCAGTGCCTCCATTCCTCTTCTACAAAATGAGCTTGAAAATAGTATCTGCCTCATGGGATTGTTTTGTGAAGATTAAATGACTGTATGTAAGTCACTCAGAAGAGTGCTAGGCACATAGTATTACAGAGGAGATGCTTTTATTTCTATAGCCCAGCGCCCTGGAAATCTTGCTTTTTTAAGCTCTGTAGTGTTTGGGACATACTGCTTTGGTGTTTCAGTAACTTTGAAGCAAATATGGAGGATAGGACTCTATAGGATCCTGGTGTGTGGGTGGAGGAGAGACAACCTCAACCCTAGAGGTCAGGGATTGGCAGGGCCATAGGTGTCCAGCCAGTAACAAGAGGACTCTCCTTTGCTAGCAGAGGGTTCAGGGATGCGGTCTATATTTTTCTGAGTGCATATGTGGGTGCACATATGATGATGCTAACATAACAATTCCACAGATTTTGCTGCTAATTCTAGATGTTAGAAAACCAACCAAATGAGGAGAAAGACTGAAAAAGTGACTTGTTGGTATACAAGTATTTACCATCATTCATAAATATTAGTTATCACAAGTATAATTATCAAGCAGCACAACATGAATATGGTTAGCATTCCATGCGTTATTTTATGAGGGCTAGAAACTCAGCTAGTTTTTTGCATGGTTTTCAAAGTTTGTTGTCCACATAGGATGACAATCAGTAGAAGTTTCAGTAAAAAGTAAAATAGATGTGTGTACCAATTACTACCTCCATTGCTAAGTGAGTGGGTAACTTAGGGTTCTCAGTAAATTAGTGTATGACATCTTTCTACACATATTGCAGAAGCACTTTAAGACCCTTGGCGGTGAGATACTTCTTCTTTTTACCAACAAATAAGCTTGGAGTTCCAAAGAATGATTATTGACAAAAGAAGGAGGGAGACGACATGGAGTGCAGCACAGAGCTCAGTAAATATTCATAGGGTCATAGATTGAGCAGCCCGGCAAGAGTCATGCTCACGATTTGCTGCCTTTAAAATGCCATTAGCCTTTTCTACCTATGTCAGAATGATGATGTATCGGTAAACCTCAGTACCTCTGTGTCGTCTCTCCAGAATTTCCTTATCATTTTTACTTGCCTTCACTGTCTTCACAGTAAAGGGCTCACATGAACTGATATGACTCGTGTTAAGTCCCAATATCCCTTAGAAAGTTTCTTTTGTCAATTAGGAATAAGTTTAGTTGAAAACAAAAGAAAGGCCGACTGAGAGAAGTTTAAACAAGGGGTTTACTTTTCTCACTCAATAAAAAGCGTAGAGGCAGGCTGGTGCAGCTGCCTAGTAATGCCCCATGGACTCAGGCTGTTTTCCTATTCTCATCCTTATTGGGTCAGGCTTTATCCTTGTATTTGTCAACTCATGGTCAGAGATGGCTCAGCAGCTAGATCTCTAGCTGATTGCAGGAAGAAAGGTAAATGGTGGAGGAATGTCTTTTTAGCAAGGCTTAACCTTTTTTATCCAGGGACTTTTCAAATTGCCATAGGGTCTTTTGCCCATATTTCATTGGTCAGACATATACTATCAGACCACCATTGTGTATAAAGGAGGTTGAGAAGTTACATATTTTTAAATGGCTATACTACTACCCTGAACAAATCAGGTTAGTAAGGAAGAAGTATATATGTGAGTGGGGGGAGGGGGGAGGGGTGTATCATGGGAGGGGGAGGAATGGCCCTTGGGTAGACAGTTAACAATGTCTATGACAGAAATTCATTTGTCATGTAGTTTTAGTAATAGGGCCTCCATTCTCACCCTTGACGTATCTGGGAGACCGCCTTGCTTTATACGCACACAGACGTGAATAAGGCAGAGTTTATAACCTAGTGGGTGGCTTTAGCAAAGAGTCCTGGAGGTGAGCTAGACAGTCTGCTTCTCTTTCATCTGTCTTAAAGAATAAGAGACTCCCTAAGAACAAGATGTTCATCTATTTTGCAGTAAGTGCCTGAAACAGTAATTGGGGTGCATGTTGCATCTTGCAAGTGGAAACCACCCCTCCTGTTGTTGCTGTGGGAAATAATAAAGAAGATCACTGTACTACAATTAAGAATTCCTCATATCAGTGAGATCATATGATACATGTCTTTCTCTGTTTGACTTATTTCTTAATTGTAGGAAACAAACTGAGGGTTGCTGGAGTGGGGGGTGGGGTGGGAGGGATGGGGTGACTGGGTGTAGACACTGGGGAGGGTATGTGCTCTGGTAAGCGCTGTGAATTGTGCAAGACTGTTGAATCTCAGATCTGTACCTCTGAAACAAATAATGCAATATATGTTAAGAAAAAAAAAAAAAGAAGGTAGCGGGAGGGGAAGAATGAAGCGGGGGAAATCGGAGGGGTAGACGAACCATGAGAGACGATGGACTCTGAAAAACAAACAGGGTTCTGAGGGGAGGGGGGTGGGGGGATGGGTTAGCCTGGTGGTGGGTATTGAGGAGGGCACATTCTGCATGGAGCACTGGGTGTTATGCACAAACAATGAATCATGGAACACTTCATCTAAAACTAATGATGTAATGTATGGGGATTAACATAAGAATAAAAAAAAATAAATAAATATTAATTCAAACAAACAAACAAAAAAAGAAGATCACTGTACTGTTTGCTGGGACTTACCCTCTGCCCTAAGAATATCATTCCCGAGTTCTTTGCCCTTATTTCCTAACAGCATACCACTCCTCGCTGATCCAATATGCCAGAGTAGAGTCACTGAAATGACATCATAATATCATCCCGCTGCATTTGAAGAGCCCCCGTATTCCAAAGCCTTTTCTGCGTGTACCACTTTAGTTGGATTTTCACAATTATTTGGTCAGGTGTAGCAGTAGGAGGACAAATTTTAATTATTTTCTTTGTAGATAAGCAGACTTGATGAAAAGTGAGGATTTGGGTAAGGTCATCTCACTAATATTTGCCCAGCTTCTGACCCTAATCCATTAAATGAGGAACCCCACTTATGGAACCAGCTCCTGCTTCATTTAAAAAGCCACAAATGCTGGCTTACATTTTTGGTGATTCGATGCTTACCTCCTGCTTTATTATCTTTTATCACTGAATCCCTATTTTTGACTTTGAATATCTTCTTAATTTGATCAGATTTGGGACCATTTTCATCTCTCTCCTTGATCTTGTACCTGGGTTCCAACATAGTTGCCGGTTTGCTGTGCCCAGATGGACTCCTTGCCCTATTTGAGCCCTGCCCACTCATGGCACCTCACCCCAGGCCACCTTGGGCCACCTATCATGGGGAGCAAGTCATTCTATCTCCTTTGTGCCAATTTGCCTCTTCATCCTTGTGCCATCTTACAAGCCACAATGCAATCCTGTTTGGAATGAAACCATAACCAGAATACTACTTCCCTCCCAACTTTTAATTATCTATAACAAAGACAAACTTACCAGGCTGGCATCAACTCTTACATTCAGCTCATTACTGGTCCCCTGCAGCACTTCTCCCAATCCCACATCAGGAAGTCAGATTCATGCTCTTGCTTTTGCTCTGCAGTCCCACAAATAGCTTTCTCCCCTTTCTGATTCACCTAGCAGTTCCTAAGATTTGCACGCTTTGTGTTCCCTGTTCTTATCCCCTTTCCCATCTGGAAAACCTGTGTAGCTACTTGAATTCCCTCTCCTTCACTGCCAAGGCCCTGGCTGAGGAGCGTTTTATTTAATTCTTTTGGGCTACCTGTTTTCTATCCCTGTCCTCTGTGCTCTTGTCACTGGCAACAGCGTCCCCAGTCCCTCATATCTAATTTTTAGTATCGCTATTTTGCCTCTTCCAACAAAAGTGTGTTGTGATGAGGTGGGAAACCTCGGAAGGAAACAATTCCGGATGACAGCAGGCACTCATTGTATCTGCATTCTTTTTTTTTTTTTTTTCCTTAAGATTTTATTTATTTGACAGAGAGAGACACAGCGAGAGAGGGAACACAAGCAGGCAGAGTGGGAGAGGGAGAAGCAAGCTCTTCGCTGAGCAGGGAGCCTGATGCGGGGCTCGATCTTAGGACCCTGGGACCATGACCTGAGCTGAAGGCAGACGCTTAACGACTGAGCCACCCAGGCGCCCCTTGTATCTGCATTCTTGAGTCCATCTCTGCCTGCCAGCTGTCCCCTGGCAGGGGGGACAGATTTCCTGGTCGACCGCAGCTTCCTTAACAGGGGCCCCTCTGCCCTATTTCTGGAAGAGGTTACTAGTGGCATCTCTGTTACTCTCCAGCTGATAAAAATAAATGAAGAACAGGTGGCCAGCTTCCTCGGCCCAGAGCCAGGAAGTAGAAAGGTTGAATAAAAAACTGGAATGCTTTTTCAGAATTTCAAAGTGGAAATCATCTCAGATCACACGTTGTGCCTTGGAAGAGAAAACGCGGTGCTGTATCTAATGGTTAATGTGAAGGAGAGCAAAAGAATTGGAGGCCCAATAGAAGACACACAAACTAGATTTGGGTAACCTCTGTGTGATTCAGAACAAATCAGTTCACCTTACTGAGTCTTGCAATTGGGCTAGTTCTCGGCTCTTTGCAGCTTTAAAATCTGACAAAAGGAGCAACTGAAGGTTTCCATCTTTCTGTAGGGCGTCAGCTATGCCTGTGTATTATTCTTTAAGTCTTATTCTCAAAATGTATTTGTAAGTAGGAATCATTTTCTCAGGAGGATCCTGGGGTCCAGGCTAGAGGCTATCCAGTGTGTGCACTCTTTTTATGAAGAGTCTGCCTGCTTAGCACCTTTCTCTTTTAAACACGAGGCCTGTGTCCTCCCTTTTTGTGAATTGGTCTGGCATAGCGCATTGGTTCTCGAATTTGAGTGTACAATAGAATCACCTGGGAGCCTATTAGAACAATAGATTACTGGGATCTACCCTCAGAGGTTTTGTTTGTTTCTTTGTTTTTTCAGAAGGCCTGGGGTGAGGCCTGAGGATTTGCATTTGTAATGAGTCCGTAATGCTGATGCGGAAGGTGCAGGGCCCATAATTCCAGAACCTTGGTAGTGGAATGAGCAGATGTTTGGCACACAAGTTCAAATTCTGACTCTTGTCACTTACTCCTTAGGTGACTTTGGGCAAGTTATTTCATCAGTGTAAGCCTTGGTTTCCTCACCCATGTATTTCCTATGGTTGCTGTGAGGTTTAACTATTGCTGTCTACCAGTGTCTGGTATGGTGCCAGAATTCATTTTCTATTCCATGTTCTTTTCCACCTCCATTTGAAATCTTCCAGGAAAATAATCAAATCATGGATTATCTTGTAGATAGTGACCATAATCTCACAAGCCGAATCGAGGGAAATTAACTCCTATTCTAAGAGCCTCCTGGAAGGACATAATTTTTGTGAGTTTAATGAAAACTTTTCAGGACACTCAAGAAAGTATTTCATAGGAATCTTCCCATCTAAAACTCTCAAATATTTTTCAGTGAAAGTGTATTTGGCTGATACGTTAATCTTTGTTATAAATCCAGAATCCCAAGACAGTCAGACCAGAACTAAAATGAGGCATAAAATCTTGAGGAAATAGGTAATTGTCATTCCTTTCCATTTCCTCTTAACTTAAACGTGGGGATTATGTATCTGAGTGGGTGACTAAGAATGTTTGGTACCTATTATTGGAGAAATTACCTGTTCTCTCAGCCCGGTCATGTAACAAGTCATAGGGATGAGATAGCAAGAACTTCTGGATTAGACAAATACAGAAATCATTAGGAGAGTTGGGAACTATTACAGATACTATTAAGGGGAAGTGTTCAAGGATTCCTTCAATCCAGAGTCACAAACTCAAATATCTGGAGTTGTTCAGATACAAGTCTTTGTTAGGATTTATTTCCCATTGGACCACCTTAAATTACATTTATTTCACTCAGATTAACTTTTATTTATTTTTTGTAGTAAACCCATATGGAAGCAACCACTCTATGGGAGTGCTGACAACACTGACTCCATCTTTGGGCCACCATCTTGTTTATGCCCATGCAGTAGCCTCCCTTGGGGTTACGTGTTCCAGGCCCCATGGAGGTTAGTGTATGCCTGACCAGAATGTGGGAAGGCTTGTTCTGATCCTCCCTAAAATGACACACAGAAGGCTCCACTTTAGCTAACTGGTAGAGCTGACTGGTGCACAGATGGCACCACTTTAGATAACTACCCTTTGACTCACCACAATGCCCCTCACTGTATAAAAGCTGTGGGTTAAAGACCAAGACTTGCCAGAGAATAAGGGTATTATTAGTGACAAATAGTTGTATACTGCCTGGATCGTTGTCTCCCTGATTTCCCCCTGTCAGTAAGTTACCCTGAGTAAGACTGTAAATGGTATGGAGTGTTTGGGTCATTTTTCTGTCTCAAGGTGCCTTCTGAGTGTGGAGGATACCTTATTGTCTTCCACTTTCTAATATTACAAGGAAATAAGCTTCCTCTTATTGTCTTCAAACACATGCCGCCTTCTTTTTTAATCTTTCATCTTATTTTAGAGATGTGGAGACAAAAACAATCTCACTTTTAACTTTTTAATAAAAATGGCACACAAATGTGGTGATAAAAGGAAACTGTTGCTCAGTCTCAGGATAAAGGAGATAAAAAAAAGGATAAGGAAACAAAACAAAACAAAACAAAACAAACAAAAAAAGAAGGATAAGGACTGTGACTAAAAACTCATGTCCTGTTTGCAGGGGCAGCTGCTATATGCCCAGAGCAGATTTCCACCATGTGAGAATGTAGGCTCTTTGTTGCCATATTTGTTTGTTTGTTTGTTTGATGTAGTGTTCCATGATTCATTGTTTGTGTATAACACCCAGTGCTCCATTCAATATGTGCCCTCTTAATACCCATCACCAGGCTAACCCAACCCCCCACCCCTCTCCCTCTAGAACTCTCAGTTTATTTCTCAGAGTCCATAGTCTCTCATGGTTCGTCCCCCCCTCTGATTTCCCCCCTCCTTCATTTATCCCTTCCTACTATCTTCTTTTTTTTTTTTTTTTTAACATATAATGTATTATTTGTTTCAGAGGTACAGGTCTGTGATACATCAGTCTTACACAATTCACAGCACTCACTATAGCACATACCCTCCGCAATGTCTATCACCCAGCCACCCCATCCCTCCCACCCCCCACCACTCCAGAAACCCCCAGTTTGTTTTCTGAGACTAGGAATTCCTCATATCAGTGAGATCATACATGTCTTTCTCTGACTGACTTATTTCGCTTAGCATAATACCCTCTAGTTCCATCCACATTGTTGCAAATGGCAAGATTTCGTTTTTTTTTGATGGCTGCATAATATTCCATTGTATATATATACCACACCTTCTTTATCCATTCATCTGTTGAAGGGCATCTCGGCTCTTTCCACAGTTTGGCTATTGTGGACATTGCTGCTATAAACATTGGGGTGCATGTACCCCTTTGGATCACTACATTTGTATCTTTAGGGTATATACCCAGTAGTGCAATTGCTGGGTCATACAGTAGCTCTATTTTCAACTTTCTGAGGAACTTCCATACCGTTTTCCAGAATGGCTGCACCAGCTTGCAATCCCACCAACATTGTAGGAGGGTTCCCCTTTCTCCGCATCCTCGCCAACATCTGTCATTTCCTGACTTGTTAATTTTAGCCATTCTGACGGGTGTGAAGTAGTAGCTCATTGAGGTTTTGATTTGGACTTCCGTGATGCCGAGCAATGTTAAGCACTTTTTCATGTGTCTGTTGGCCATTTGGCTGTCTTCTTTGGAAAAATGTCTGTTCATGTCTTCTCATTTCTTGATTGGATTATTTGTTCTTTGGGTGTTGAGTTTGATAAATTCTTTATAAATTTTGGATACTAGCCCTTTATCTGATATGTCATTTGCAAATATCTTCTCCCATTCTGTCGGTTGTCTTTTGGTTTTGTTGACTGTTTCTTTTGCTGTGCAAAAGCTTTTTATCTTGATGAAGTCCCAATAGTTCATTTTTGTCCTTGCTTCCCTTGCCTTTGGTGAGGTTTCTAGGAAGAAGTTGTTGCAGCTGAGGTCGAAGAGGTTGCTGCCTGTGTTCTTTTTTAGGATTTTGTTGCACTCCTGTCTCACATTGAGGTCTTTCAACCATTTGGAGTCTATTTTTATGTGTGGTGTAAGGAAATGGCCCAGTTTCATTCTTCTGCATGTGGCTGTCCAATTTCCCAACACCATTTGTTGAAGAGACTGTCTTTTTTCCATTGGACATTCTTTCCTGCTTTGTTGAAGATTAGTTGACCATAGAGTTGAGGGTCCATTTCTGGGCTCTCTATTCTGTTCCATTGATCTATGTGTCTGTTTTTGTGCCAGTACCATACTGTCTTGATGATGACAGCTTTGTAATAGAGCTGGAAGTCCGGAATTGTGATGCCGCTGGCTTTGCTTTTCTTTTTCAACATTCCTCTGGCTATGCAGGGTCTTTTCTGGTTCCATACAAATTTTAGGATTATTTGTTCCATTTCTTTGAAAAAAGTGAATGGTATTTTGATGGGGATTGCATTGAATGTGTAGATTGCTCTAGGTAGCATTGACATCTTCACAATATTTGTTCTTCCAATCCATGAGCATGGAACATTTTTCCATTTCTTTGTGTCTTCCTCAATTTCTTTCATGAGTATTTTATAGTTTTCTGAGTTCAGATCCTTTGCCTCTTTGGTTAGATTTATTCCTAGGTATCTTAATGGTTTTGGGTACAACTGTAAGTGGGATCAACTCCTTAATTTCTCTTTCTTCTGTCTCGTTGTTGTTGTATAGAAATGCCACTGATTTCTGTGCATTGATTTTATATCCTGCCACTTTACTGAATTCCTGTATGAGTTCTTGCAGTTTTGGGGTGGAGTCTTTTGGGTTTTCCATATAAAGTATCATATCATCTGCAAGGAGTGAGAGTTTGACTTCTTCTTTGCTGATTTGGATGCCTTTTATTTCTTTGTGTTGTCTGATTGCTGAGGCTAGGACTTCTAGTACTGTGTTGAAGAGCAGTGGTGATAGTGGACATCCCTGCCGTGTTCCTGACCTTAGGGGAAAAGCTCTCAGTTTTTCCCCATTGAGAATGATATCTGCTGTGGGTTTTTCATAGATGGCTTTTATGATATTGAGGTATGTACCATCTATTGCTACACTCTGAAGAGTTTTAATCAAGAAAGGATGCTGTACTTTGTCAAATGCTTTTTCTGCATCTATTGAGAGGATCATATGGTTCTTGTTCTTTCTTTTACTAATGTATTGTATCACATTGATTGATTTGCAGATGTTGAACCAACCTTGCAGCCCAGGAGTAAATCCCACTTGGTGTGGTGAATAATCCTTTTAATGTACTGTTGGATCCTATTGGCTAGTATTTTGGTGAGAATTTTTGCATCTGTATTCACCAAGGATATTGGTCTGTAATTCTCCTTTTTGATGGAGTCTTTGTCTGGTTTTGGGATCAAGGTAATGCTGACCTCATAAAATGAGTTTGGAAGTTTTCCTTCCATTTCTATTTTTTGGAACAGTTTCAGAATAATAGGTAGTAATTCTTCTTTAAATGTTTGGTAGAATTCCCCTAGGAAGCCATCTGGCCCTGAGCTCTTGTTTGTTGGGAGATTTTTGATTACTGCTTCAATTTCCTTGCTGGTTATGGGTTGTTCAGGTTTTCTATTTCTTCCTGGTTCAGTTTCGGTAGTTTATACATCTCTAGGAATGCATCCATTTCTTCCAGATTATCTAATTTTCTGGCATATAGTTGCTCATAATATGCTCTTATAATTGTTTGTATTTCTTTGGTGTTGGTTGTGATCTCTCCTCTTTCATTCATGATTTTATTTATTTGGGTCATTTCTCTTTTCTTTTTGATAAGTCTGGCCAGGGGTTTATCAATCTTATTAATTCTTTCAAAGAACAAGCCCCTAGTTTCGTTGATCTGTTCTGATCTGATCTGTTTGGTTTCTATTTCATTGATTTCTGCTCTGATCCTTCTTATTTCTCTTCTCCTGCTGGGTTTAGGCTTTATTTGCTGTTCTTTCTCCAGCTCCTTTAGGTATAGGATAGGTTGTGTATTTGAGACCTTTCTTGTTTCTTGAGAAAGGCTTGTATTGCTATATACTTTCCTCTTAGGACTGCCTTTGCTGCATCCCAAAGATTTTGAACAGTTGTGTTTTCATTTTCATTTGTTTCCATGAATTTTTTTAATTCTTTAATTTCATGGTTGACCCATTCATTCTTTAGTACGATGCTCTTTAGCCTCCATGTATTTGAGTTCTTTTCCACTTTCCCCTTGTGATTGAGTTCTAGTTTCAAATCATTGTGGTCCGAAAATATGCAGGGAATGATCCTGATCTTTTGGTACCGGTTGAGATCTCATTTGTGACCTCACATGTGATCTATTCTGGAGAATGTTCCATGGGCACTAGAGAAGAATGTCCATTCTGTTGCTTTGGGATGGAATGTTCTGAATATATCTGTGAAGTCCATTTGGTCCAGTGTGTCATTTAAAGTCTTTATTTCCTTGTTGATCTTTTGCTTAGATGATCTGTCCATTTCAGTGAGGGGGGTGTAAAATCCCCTACTATTATTGCATTGTTGTCAATGTGTTTCTTTGCTTTTGTTATTAATTGGCTTATGTAATTGGCTGCTCCCATGTTAGGGACATAGGTATTTACAATTGTTAGATCTTCTTGTTGGATAGACCCTTTAAGTAGGATATAGTGTCTTTCCTCATCTCTTATTATGGTCTTTGGTTTAAAATCGAATTTGTCTGATATAAGGATTGCCACCCAGCTTTCTTTGGGTGTCCGTTAACATGGTAAATGATTTTCCACCCCCTCACTTTCAATCTGGAGGTGTCTTTGGGTCTAAAATGAGTCTCTTGCAGACAGCATATTGATGGGTCTTGCTTTTTTATCCAATCTGATAGCCTGTGTCTTTTGATTGGGGCATTTAGCCCATTTACATTGAGGGTAACTATTGAAAGATATGAATTTAGTGCCATTGTATTGCCTGTAAGGTGATTGTTACTGTATATTGTCTGTGTTCCTTTCTGGCCTTTGTTACTCTCTCTTTGCTTAGAGGACCCCTTTCAAGATTTCTTGTAGGGCTGGTTTCGTGTTTGCAAATTCCTTTAGTTTTTGTTTGTCCTGGAAGCTTTTTATCTCTCCTTCTATTTTCAGTGACAGCCTAGCTGGATATAGTATTCTTGGCTGCATATTTTTCTCATTTAGTGCTCTGAATATATCAAACCAGTCCTTTCTGACCTGCCAGGTCTCTGTGGATAGGTCTGTTGCCAATCTAATATTTCTAGCATTGTAGGTTACAGATCTCTTGCCCCAAGCTGCTTTTAGGATTTTCTCTTTGTCTCTGAGACTCGTAAGTTTTATTATTAGATGTCGGGGTGTTGACCAATTTTATTGATTTTGAGGGGGCTTCTCTGTGTCTCCTGGATTTTGATGCCTGTTTCCTTTCCCAAATTAATGAAGTTCTCTGCTATAATTTGCTCCAATATACCTTCTGCTCCTCTCTCTCTTTCTTCTTCTTCTGGGATCCCAATTATTCTAATATTGTTTGGTCTTATGTTATCACTTATCTCTCGAATTCTGCCCTCGTGATCCAGTAGTTGTTTATCGCTCTTTTTCTCCATCATATGGTCTTCTATATCACTAATTCTCTCTTATGCCTCATTATCCTAGCAGTTAGAGCCTCCATTTGTGATGGCACTTCATTAATAGCCTTTTTTATTTCGACTTGGTTAGATTTTAGTTCTTTTATTTCTCCAGAAAGTGTTTCTCTAATATCTTCCATGCTTTTTTCAAGCCAGCTAGTATGTTTATAATCATCATTCTGAACTCTAGTTCTGACATCTTACTAATGTCTGTATTGATCAGGTCCCTGGCAGTTGGTATTGCCTCTTGTTCTTTTTTTTGAGGTGAGTTTTTCCATCTTCTCATTTTGTCCAGAGAAGAGATTAATGAGAGAACAAAATGCTTACAGGGTAACAGTGACCTCAGAAAAATATACACTAAAGAAATCAGAAGAGACCCAAAACCAGGGAGAAAGAAAGGGAAAGAAAGATAAAAGAAAAAAAAAAAGAAAAAGAAAAAAAGAATATGATCAAATATAATCAGGCTGGTGAATAGATCAGTGCCACATACTAGATTTAGGGTGTATGTTGGTCTGTTAGAAGAAACTGTCTCCCAAAATTTTAAAGAAAGAAAAACTTATATATGTACAAAAATAAGGGTAAATATGATGAAGGGATGGGATATGACTGTACAGATGAAAATTTTAAAGATTTTATAAAAGGAATTGATAAGAAGTTGGTTGAAGCAAGAAAGAAGAGATTAAAAAAGAAAAGAGCAGGGAGAGAATGTGATCAGGCAGGAGACTAGAACAAAGCCATATACTAGAGATTTAGGGTATATTTTGGTCTGTTAGAAGAAACTGTATTCCAAAATTTTAAAGACAGAACAACTTATATATATACCAAAAATAAGGTTAACTACTATGAACGGATAGAATATGACTCTAAAAATGAAAAATAAAAAAGATTTTTAAAACGGATTGATAAGATGTTGGTTGAAAAAGAGAAAAAGAAAAATTCAAAAAAAATAGGAAAAGAAAAAAAAGAAAATTAAAAAAATTAACTTTGAAAGACTAAAGAATCATGGGGAAAAAAGCTGTGGATTCTATGTGCAGTATTCCCCTAGCGCTGGAGTTCTGCCATTCTCATTGATCGGTAAACTTGGTCTTGGCAAGCTGTTCTTGCTGATCTTCTGGGGGAGGGGCCTGTTGCTGTGGTTCCCAAATGTCTTTGCCAGAGGCAGAATTGCCTCGCCTTTGCCTGGTCCAGGCTAAGTAATCTGCTTGGGTTTGCTCTCAGGAACTTTTGTTCCCTACAAGCTTTCCGTACAGCTTTGTAGGACGAGAGTGAAAATGGCAGCCTCCCAATCTCCGCCCCAGAGGACCTGAGAACTCGGGGCCACACTCCTCAGTGAGCCCCCAGAGAAAAGCCATCAGTCACTCCCATCTCCCCAGTCTCTGGCTGCACTCCGTGCTCACCCGGCCTGTGACTGAGCATTTCTATCTCTGGCACCTGACCCTGTGTGGAGTCTCCAAACCCAGCAGATCCCTCCGGCGCGCTCCCGTGCTGCTCCTCCTGGGGGGAGGAAGGGGAGTCTCCTGGATCTGCCGCTTGTTGGGTCCCTGCTGGAGGAGCAGTGGCCTGACTGTGCCGTGGATCACGGTTTATGGCAACCCCGAGCTGAGAGCCTGCTCCTCAGCTCTGTCTCTGCAGCCAGCTTCCCCGCTCTGATACCTGGGAGCTCTGCTGCACTCAGGCACCCCCAGTCTTTCTGTGACCCCAAGGGTCCTGAGACCACATTGTCCCAGCGAGTGTTCCACCCCCTACTTAGCCACTGGAGTGACTTCCCTCAGCAGAGCCAACTTCTAAAAGTTCCAATTTGGTGCTCCGCGGCTCTATCTCTTGCCCATAGCGGCTGATGGAGGCCCCTCCCCTGCTGTCTATCTTCCCAAATATCACCTTGGATTCACTTCTCCACACATCCTACCTTCCAAAAAGCGGTCGCTTTTCTGTTTAGAGAGTTGCTGCTATTCTTTTCTTCGATCTCCTGTTGCATTCATAGGTGTTCAGAATGGTTTGATCCCTATCTAGCTGAATTCCTGGGACCAGACGAAATTTAGGTCTCCTACTCCTCCACCATCTTGTTCCTGCTCCCATATTTTGATATCTTTAAAGAGAAGTGGGAAATTAAGGTTTTATGTGAAAATAATTTTTCATGTTAAATTAATTAAATACCATACCAGGTATCACTATGTATGTGAGATAGAATCTGCTGCTGGTTCTGCCATAGGCTGCTAGGGTTCTCCCTCAGCTTCAGTGCATCCTGAAAGTCCTCTGAAAAGGCAAGCTGGTTATAATCACTGTGGTTCAGGAGGTTGAGAAGCAAGCCCAGACTCAGAAGATGTGGATTTCAGACTTGGCTTTAGTGATTAGATCTCCTACAGGTACTCCCCAGGTTGGGAGGGGATGTTAAAAAGACTCCAATAAAAGGAAAACCATCTGGGTGAAATAAATTGATGTTACCTTTTCATATCTTGAACTTGTGTGACTTTGCAATCTTTTGTGACAGGTGTTGACATAGCATTCCTTTCCTTTTAAAAAAGATTTTAGGGCAGCTGGGTGGCTCAGATGGTTAAGTGTCTGCCTTCGGCTCAAGTCATGATCCCAGGGTCCTGGGATCAAGTCCCACATCGGGCTCCCAGCTCAGCGGGGAGCCTGCTTCTCCCTCTGACCCTCTCCCCTCTCATGCTGTTTCTCTCTCGCTCGCTCTCTAAAAAATAAATAAATAAAATCTTTAAAAAAATAAAATAAAAATAAAATAAATAAAATAAAAAAGATTTTAAATAAAAATATTAACATATTACACAGAATATCTTTCCCTTGATTTGTGTCTTCTTTAATTTCTAACACTGATGTATTATAATTTTCTGTGTACAGACTTTTCTCTTCTTTAGTTAAATTTATTTCTAGGTATTTTATTCTTTTAAATGGAGTTTTAAGTGGAATTATAGTCTCAATTTGTTTTTCTGATAGTTCATTGTTAGAAACACAACTGATTTTGTGTATTGATTTTTGTATCCTGCAACTTTACTGAATTTGTTTATTCTAACAGTTTTTTTTTTGGTGGTGGTTTAGAGTTTTCTATATAATGTTATGTCATCTGCAAATAGAGATTATTACTTCCTTTCTGATTTGGAAGATTGTATATCTTTCTTGTCTAATTCCTCTGGCTAGGAATTCCAATACTATGTTGAATAATTGTGGTGAGAGTAGGCATCTTTGTCTCATTCCTGATCTTAGAGGGAAAGCTTTTAGCTTTTCACCACTGAATATGATGTTAGTTGTGGGCTTGTCATATATGGCGTCTATTTTGTTGCTGTACATTCCCTGTATTCCCAGTTTGTTGAAAGTTTTTATCATGAAAGAATGTCAAATTTTATCAAGGGCTTTTTTTTTTTTTTGCATGTATTGAGATAAACATGATTTTTATCCTTTGTTTTGTCGATGGTGTGTATCACATTGATTTATGGTTGTTGAACCATCACTGCATCACTGGATGTGATCCCACTTGATCATCATGTATGATCCATTTAATGCACTATTGAATTTGGTTTGCTAACATTTTGCTAAGGATTTTTGCATCTATATTCACCAAGAATATTGGCCTGTAGTTATCTTTTCTTGTAGAGTCCTCGTCTGGTTTTGGTATTAAGGTAATACTGGCCTCATAAAATGAGTTTGGAAGTTTTCCTCCTTTTCTATTTTTGGAAGAGTTTGTGAAGGATTGGTATTAATTCTTCTTTAAATGTTTGGTAGAATTCACCAGTGAAGCCATTGGGTCCTGGACTTTTCTTTGTTGGGAGGTTTTTGATTACTGATTCAATCTACTTACTAGCTATTGGTTTGCTCAGTTTTTCTATTTTTCATGATTCAGTCTTGGTAGGTTATATGTTTCCAGGAATTTTTCCATTTCTTCTAGGTTTCTAAATTGTTGGTATTAGTGATCTCTTATAATCCTTTGCATTTGTTATCAGTTGTAATGTCTTTTATTTCTAATTTTATTTGAGTCTTTTCTCTTTTGTCTTGGTTATTCTAGCTAAATATCTATTTTGTTTATCATTTAAAAAAGCTCTTATTTTGGGAGTACCTGGGTGGCACAGTTAGTTAAGCATCCAACTCTTGGTTTCAGATCAGTTCGTAATCTCATGGGTCATGGGATGGAGCCCCTCGTGGGGCTTTGCACTTTGAAGGAAGTCTGCTTGAAGATTCTGTCCCTCTCTCCCTCCCCCCACTGCTGCACTTCCTATTGTCTTTTCAGTCTCTATTTCATTTTTTTCACTCAGATCTTTGTTATTTCCTTCCTTCTACTAACTTTGAGTTTAATTTGTTCTTGTTTTTCTACTTCCTTGAGGTATAAAGTTAGGTTGTTTATTTGAGATCTTTCTTTTTTCTTAATGTAGGCATTTATTTTTATTAACTTGTCCCTTAGAATTGTTTTTATTGTATCTCACAAGTTTTGGTATATTAGATTTCCATTTAATTTTGTCTCAAGATAATTTTTCATTTCTCTTTTGATTTCTTCTTTGACCCATTATTTGTTGAGCAGCATGTTGTTTAATCATCACCTATTTGTGAATTTTCCAGTTTTCTTCTTGTCATTGATTTCACTTTCATACCATTGTGGTCACAAAAGATGCCTGATATGATTTTAATCTTCTTAAATTTATTAATGCTTGCTTTGTACCCTAACATATGAGCCATCCTAGAGAATGTTGCATGTGTGCTTGAGAAGAATGTGTATTCTGCTGTTGTTGGATGGAATGTTCTGTAAGTGTCTGTTAGGTCCATTCGGTCTAACATGTAGTTTAAGTCTGATGTTTCCTTCGGCTTTTCTCTCTAGATGATTGGCCATCTTATCTTTGACAAAGGTGCAAAATAAATTCTGTGGAGAAAGGATGGTCGTTTGAACAAATGGTGCCTAATGCATTTGGAATTCATCCATGTTGTTGTGTATTTCAGCAGTTATTTCTTTTTTATTACTGAGAATTATTTCATTGAGTGGATGTGCCACATTTTATTTATCCATTTATCAGTTGAAGGAGATTTGGGTAGTTTTTGGTGATTATAAATGTTGTATAAATAATCATGGGTAGGTGTTTGTGTGAACATAAATTTTCATTTCCCTTAGGTTAATACCTAGGAGTGGGATTGTTGGGTCATATGGTAAGTGTATGTTAGCTTTGTAAGATACTGATAGTTTTCCAAAATGGTTGTAACCTACTGAGTTTCCATAAGTAATATATGTGTCTTCCCATTGCTCTGTGTTGTCATTTACACTTGGTATTGTCATTATTTTTCATTTGTCTATTTTGTGTGTGAAGTAGTATGTCATTATAATTTTAATTTTCTACTTTCTAATAGTTAATAATTTTGAATAATGATGTCTAATGACTTATTTGATATGTATATTTTCTTTGGCAAAGTATGTCTATTTTGGGGGGGTTGTTTTCTTATTAAGTTTTGAGGGTAGTTCTTATATATTTAGAATACAAGTCCTGTATCAGACATGTAAGTTGCAAATATTTTTTGCAAGTGTGTGGCTTATCTTTTCATTCTCTTAATGGTGTCTTTCAAAAGGTTGAATAGCATTATCTACAAAAGCCAAATTATGGAAACAGCCCAAATTTCCGTGGACTGATGAATGGATAATGAAGATGTGGTACACACACACACACACACACACACACACACACACTGGAATATTACTCAGCCATAAAAGAGAATGAAATCTTGCCATTTGCCACAACGTGGATGGAGCAGAGAGTATTATGTTAAGTGAAATAAGTCAGTCAGAGAAAGACAAATACCATATGATTTCATTCATATGTGGAATTTTAGAAATAAAACAAATGAGCATGGGGGGAGAAAAGAGAGAGAGAAAGAGTCAAACCAAGAAACAGACTCTTGACTTTATGAGAACAACCTGATGATTACCAGAGGGGAAGGGGGTGGATTGATAGGTGAAAAAGGTGATGGGGATTAAGGAGTGCACTTGTCATGATGATCACCACGTACTGTGTGTAAGTACTGAATCACTAAATTGTACACCTGAAACTAATATTACACTGTATGTTAACTAACTGGAATTTAAATAAAAACTTAAAAGGTAGAGCAGAGGTTATAAATTTTGATGGAAGAGCAATTTATCTATCTCTTACCAACTCTGCTTTTGGTATTATATTTAAGAAATCTTTGCCTAATCTGATGTCACAAAAATTTTTCTTTAAAATTTTCTTCTAGAGGTTTTGTAAGGTTAAGTTTTACCTTTAAGTGTATTTTGATTAATATTTGTATGATGTGTGAGCTATGGGTCAGATTCTTTTTTTTTTAGAGAATGTCCAATTGTTCCAACATCATTTACCATTCAGTTCACTGATATCTCTTCATACACACACACACACACACACACACACACACACACACTTTTTTTTTTTTTTTAGAGAGGGAAAGAGAGAGGGGGAGAGGGAGGGGGGGCAGAGGGAGAAGGAGAGAGAGAATCCTAAGCAAGCTCCACACACAGTGCAGAGCCTGATGCAGGGTTCAATCTCACGACATTGAGATCATGACCTGAGCTGAAATCAAGAGTCAGATGTTTAACTGATTGAACCACCCATGTGCCCGTCTCTTCATCTATATTAATCTAGTTTATCTTAAATACCTCAATTGGATTTTCATTTTTAGTTATATATTTTATTTCTAAAACTTTAATTTGTTGATTTTTAAATTCCAGCAGTTCTTGATAGAAAGGACTTTTTTATTTTTAGTTTTATCTTTTATTTCTTTAAACATTTCATTTATGTTTTTATAGTTTGTATGTGACAATATAATATATTTTCATGGTGATTTGTTTCCCTGTGTACTGGTAGTTTTGTACTGTGAGATCATATCTAATTGACCTTCTTCTGTGAGATTGTTGAGAGCCTCAATTGGAGTTTCTGTCACCAGATAGGACTTATATGTGTTTCTACTGGGAGTGAGTGGGGATACTGATCTGGAGCACTTTAATTTCTTTTGAGAATATAAGTCTAATATAGAGGACTTAAGTTAGGTTCCCACCTTGCCCGAAGTTTAGTCCCCCTTTTCTAATGCTAGTTTTGACCTTTTCCCTCAAGGAAACACTGGTTTTTGATCTTCCTCATTGTTCATCTTTCTAGTTATAGCTTACTCACTCTTCCCCCGCCCCTCCTTCCACCTAACACGACCTATTTGGTGCTATGCCTTACTTTCTTGTGAGCTCAGCAATGCTTTGGAAAGATTGATTTTTGTTGTTTATTCAGTATCTACTTATATTTCAATGAATGTGCTCTTCAGAATATGTATTAGCCATACTACAGGAAGCAGAGGTTGGTTTATTCCCTTTTTTTTTCTTTTTAAATACTGTGCCTGGAAATGGTCACATAAGTCACGTCTGAATATTTTTGTTATAGTTAAGACAAATAATTCACTATTTCAGGTTCACAGTCAAAGTAGGTTCGAGAGCAGTCTTTCCTCCTGTTTTTCATAGCCATCTTGTATTGCCAGAGTGGGTGTAGACACACCATCAGCCATTCATCTTCAGAAAGTCTGTAAGAAGAAACATCCTAGAAAACAAGCCAATTGCAGAGCATCATTTATTCTGTATGCGCCCTTGGGGTGGAGAACATTAACTTCTTTTTACTCAGTCATCCTGGGAAAAAGGAAAACATATTGTTAAGCAACCAACTTCACCAGCACATGCTGTCCCATAGATAGAAACAATAATGACTTCTATTGTCATAGCTTCTTTGAGAGGTGAATGTGGGTGTTGGCTGGAAAGCCTACATTCTCTTCTTTACTCTGGGAAAAATGGATGGAGTGTTTCACATGTCTCCTGAACTTTAATCTCCTCCCTCTTTAACTATTATAGAGCTGCCCCATCTTAAATAAGCCACAGAGGGCTATCAAGAACTGGATTCAGTGCAAAATTGTGAGGAAGTTGCAGTCAGGGGATGTAGCTATATTATCTTTTCAGAGATCACTTTTCTAATAAGCATAACTTTTTCCCCTCAATTTGCATGCTCTTTTCCAAATCCATTTTGTTTAACACAAAGTTAGTCTTTCTTTCCCCTTTCTTTATAAATCCATAACCAAGTTTTTATTCCTGGGAAAAGAAACAAGGTAATTGATTACATGCTCATTTCAAGACATGTTCTTATTTTTCCTGAAACTAACACCGTGAACAGACAGAAAGGTTTTTTTATTTATTTATTTGTCAGAGAGAGAGAGCGCACAAACACGGGGAGTGGCAGGCAGAAGGAGAAGCAGGCTCCCCACTGAGCAAGGAGCCCAACATGGGACTCCCTCCTAGAACCTTGGGATCATGACTTGAGCCGAAGGCAGATGCTTAACTGACTGAGTCACCCAGGTGTCCCAGGTCCTGTGTTTTTAACAAAGATAATAATTTTAAAAATTTATCCCAAGGGTACACCGTGACAGATTAAAATTGCCAGATAAATACAAACTGCATTTATTTTTATTTGCTAGATGTAACAGCCCTAGTCAGAAACCATGTTAGGGACAGAAACCATAGTTTTCCTTGAATAGTTATCACAATTCTACAAAGTAGGACAAACAGTGGCCAAACTGGAGTTTGAATCCAGCTGTGTCTTGTTCCTGAGTCTAAACCTCTACTCTGCTTATTCAGACCACTTACTCTAGGAGTCCAAATAATAAACGCCGATGAGAATGCATAGTGAGATTGATACTCGTGCTGAGCTGATCTTTCATTTTAGGAAGAAGGTAACTTTTCTCACCTAGGAATTAAGCCTCTACCGAGAAGTCAAAGGGGACCTTGAGAGTAAAATTGTCAAAAGGCTTAACTATCCAGAATAAGAGGTAAGAGTGAGAAAAATCTTATTTTCCTGATCTTTTTATTTTTATTCTCTGTGGTTTTAGATATAATATGTTCTAAAACATGATTTTCATAAATGGCATAGTGGGAGCTCAAAGTCTAAACAAAAAGCTATTCCCCTCCAGTTCCACAACAAGGAAACCCTTCAATACCTCTTTACATAATGATCTTTGATTTCACTTTCAACAAAGATTCTGTGATTTAATAAAGTGAATGACTTTTTCCTTTTTAAGTTACAAAAAAAGGAAATGTCTATTTTTCTTTAATTTTAAAATACATAAAAAATTTATCCCAAATAAAATTATAGATATGGTCATATGATCATTGAAAGACTTCAAGACAGGCCATAGTTCATGCTTGTGAATCCATCTGTGAGCACTGGACATTTCCCAGTGGGAAAATCCAGTCCATAGTCTGAAATGGCTTCTGAGTGGCTTTTCTGTTGGCCCAGTGCTAGTGAGGAAGTGCTAGTGAGGAAGATATAAATGCAGCTTAGAGCAGTGTTTCCAGGCTTTGGCTACTCATATATCACCTACAAGATTTTTGCAATATCAATTTTCTTCTGTTATTTACTTATTATCTTTAATTCAACTTGTTTTTTTATTTAAAAAATAAATTTAGGGGCGCCTGAGTGGCTCAGCCGTTAAGCGTCTGCCTTCAGCTCAGGTCATGATCCCAGGGTCCTGGGATCGAGCCCCGCATCAGGCTCCCTGCTCCACGGGAGGCCTGCTTCTCCCTCTCCCATTCCCCCTGCTTGTGTTCCCTGTCTTGCTGTGTCTCTCTCTGTCAAATAAATAAATAAAATCTTAAAAAAAAATAAAAAAATAAAAAAATAAAAAATAAATTTAGCCTTATCCTAATCAATAATATCCATGAAATTGAGTTTGATAAGGTGATTATATATTTCTATCTAATAAACATTAAATCATAAACATAACTTAAAATTTGAAATATTTCTTAAAAAAATTTTTTTGTTGTTATGTTAATCACCATACATTACATCATTAGTTTTTGATGTAGTGTTCCATGATCCATTGCTTGCGTACAACACCCAGTGCTCCATTCAGTATGTGCCCTCTTTAATACCCATCACCAGGCTAACCCATTCCCCCACCACCCTCCCCTCTAGAACCCTCAGTTTTTTCCTCAGAGTCCATAGTCTCTCATGGTTCGTCTCCCCCTCTGATTCCCCCCCCTTCATTACTCCCTTCCTACTATCTTCTTTTTTTTTTTAAACATATAATGTATTATTTGTTTCAGAGGTACAGGTCTGTGATTCAACAGTCTTGCACAATTCACAGCACTCACCATAGCACATACCCTCCCCAATGTCTATCACCCAGCCACTCCATCCCTCCCACCCCCCACCACTCCAGCAACCCTATTTCTTTGTGAGTTACTTAAAGTCACCCAGTATACCCATGTACCTGTGGTGGTATGTTTGCAATGCTTTGGGAAATACTGAGCAAAGGTCAACAAACTTTGGCTAGTTGCCTGTTGGTGAAAATAAAGTTTTATTAGAACGTAGGTCCATTCAGTTTTGTATTGTCTATGGCTGCTCTCATGCTACAATGGCAGAGTTGAGTAGTTGCTACAGAGACCTTATGTGTTGCAAAACTGAAAATATTTAGTATGTAACCTTTATAGAAAAGTTTGCCAACCCCTAGCTTGGAGGAACACTTCCTAATTGGATTTTGTACATTTCTATGGACTGCCCTCTGGTTTCCATTCATGATCTAAGTCCTCTCCTCCTTAGAAGTATCTTTCATGAGAGGAGACTTTTCCACATTCTGTGAGGACCAGACTAGGGAAAATTCACTTCTGTGTAGGCTGAACCAACAGTGTCTAATGAAGGTCTATTGATAGATCTCCACCAAATGTCAATTTACGGCAGAAACTAGCTGTCTCATTATCCCTCAGCCAGCTGGACTGAACATTCCTGCACTTTTCTTCTCTCCAGTCTTCAAAATGGCAGTGACATAAGATGAGATTTAAAGCTTGAAAACTGACTTTGAATCAAAATTCAACGTTGATGTGGTTGTCACCTTTAGCTCTGATACTTATATTCCTGGCAAGTGTGGGCAGCTTCTGTTTGAGGTAAAGTTGAAAATTGTTAAGCAGGAAAGAAATTTTCATCAGGTAAAGTAAGGAGAACGACTGTGAAGTTGTGTCTCCTTATATTACACTGTTTGGCATTTAAAAAAATATTTATTTGAGAGAGAGAGCATGAGCAGGAGTGGGGGGTGGGTAGGGGCAGAGGGAGAAGCAGGCTCTCACTGAGCAGGGAGCCCAACAACACAGGGCTCGATCCCAGGACCCCAGGATCATGACCTGAGCCAAGGCAGATGCTTAACTGACTGAGCCACTCAAGTGCCCCTACACTGTTTGGAATTTTTTTTTCCTTAGTTGTTTCTTGTGGAAGGGACTAAAAATCCTTACATAAAAGAAATGAGAATTGCTAATTTTGAGAAGCAAAGAGAAATTGTCATGTGTATATGTATTAGCTATTGTTTGCTCTGAAAGTATTATTTTATTGTTCTTATTGTTATAGTTCTTTGGATAATAGCATTAAAATATACAATATGAATCTAATTAATGAGATAAGAAGGTATCACAATTAAGTGTTTTTAGTATAGGCCTATTTCTTCAAGGTGTTTGTGGACTAACCAAATTATGAACAAAGGAGTTATTATAGAGAAGACATGGTTTATTTTATTTTTATTTAAGTATAATTAACACGTGGTTTTATGTTAGTTTCAGGTGTACAATGTAATGATTCAGTAATTCTGTACATTTCTCAGTGCTCATCAAGATAAGTATATTCTTAAGAAGACGGTGATTTATTCATGGGAGGGTGTGTGGGTATGTGGGTATATTTAGGCTGAGGAAGGATTGGGTAAGTTTCCATAGAGGACATTTTATTTGGGTCTGGAAGGATGAGTAGGAGTTTTCTAGGTGGAGAAGTAGGTGGAAGATATTTCAGGCAGAAGGACTAGTCTACCTCTTTGAGGAGTCAGTGGTCAGATGTTATAAGAAGATGCATTAACTGTATCTTCATTGTCCATAGAAAGTTTGACCCTTGACAAGCCTTTAGGAACATGGTCTTTTCTGGGTCTTTTGTGAATGAGCTACTTGGTCTCAGGGAAAAGATATGCTTCCTTATCTTTGGGTAGAGAATATACATCCCCTAATTCCAGATGCTTTGGTCTGGCTTACCAAACCACATGATTTCTGTGATGTGGTTCATGTTGAAGCAGTGAGAGTTAAGGTTTGAGAAGGTAGGTGATATCCAGTCCCCAGCCTAACTCTTGCTGAAAGATTTCCTTTCCTGGGTGACTGTGGGTGATTCTAAGAAACCTCCCTGATACATCTGCACCTCACACCATGATACAGTATCTTGCTGACTTTGCCGTGGTCTGGATCCTCGATGCCAATTCTTGATTGGCCCCTGTAGTGGGGATGGAATCAGCCAACAGATGTTGATCTTGTCTTTCCATATCAGTGAGTGTCCCACAGGGCCAGGATCCCATGTTTCCTGTAGCTCAGCCTTTATCCTTCTCTTGGGAAATAGCATTTGTCCTATGGGGGAAAAGCAGGTGTGGCAGCTTCTATTCCAGGGTCTCCTTGCCCAAGAGCACAGAGATTCACAGGGCCATTTTCTGCTGTAGGCATAGAGCAGTTTGTGAGCAGCCTACTGAGAGCAGGGGCTTTGTTCACAGTGGCTCTGACAGGATGCTGCAAACAGATGGGTAATGGGGAATAGGGTCAAAGGCAGAACTATAGCTTTCACAATCTAACTAGGGCACATCAAGTGATAATTGCTAGTGACTTAAATTTGGCAGAGACATGTGTTAGGATCTCATGAAGACTGCAATAGTGTAGCCCGTATATCAGGGGGTGGTGTGGGATAGACACTCCAGCTTCTCTGAGATCAGTATTATCTGGAGGATGGCTGAAGTGACTCAGCCAGGAAAGCTTCATGGCAGGCTAGGAATAAGAAGGAGGGAGGCTCAGCTATAGTCTACCAGGGCTGAATCACAATGAGGTCCAAATGCTCCTTACCTCTTTTGTGAACCCCTTTAGATTCACATAGTTCATAGAATCATTGCATGTAGAAGTGGAAGGTATCTTAGAGTTCATCTGCTTCAACTCTTGTTTTATTTCAATATG
Source organism: Mirounga angustirostris (assembly GCF_029215605.1). Classification (NCBI taxonomy): domain Eukaryota; kingdom Metazoa; phylum Chordata; class Mammalia; order Carnivora; family Phocidae; genus Mirounga; species Mirounga angustirostris. The sequence continues at coordinate 127,434,744 of NW_026991709.1, forward strand.
AAAACTGATGCCCAGAGGGGGCAACTAAATGAAGTTGTCCAAGAATGGCTAAAATGCTGTGCCCTCTCCTTCCTTCCCTCCTCCCTCCTCCCTTCTCCCCCACCTTCCTTCTTCCCCACTCCCCTCCCTTTTCTCCTCCCTCCTCTCTTCCCTTCCCCCACTTCCCTCCTTTCCTTCCCTCCCTCCCTTCTTTCTGCAAATATTTATTAAGCACCTACTATGTTCCAGGTAGTCTTCTAGGGACTAGATTTGGGACACATCAATGGACCAAACAGTGGAAGATTCCTGTCTTCATGGATCCTACATACTATTGAAGAGATAGATGTTAAACAGCATGCATCATAAATAAGTCATACAATTTGATAAGTGCTATGGAAAAATCCAGGGTAGGATTCCTAGGGGTGGGAGAAGGGAATGCAATTTTAAATAGAGTGGTCAGGGCAGAATTTGTTGAGAAGGTGACGTGAGCAAAAGTTGAAGGCAGTGAAAATCTACTATGTGGATCTCTGGGGGGATAGTCTCAAGTATTCTCTAGAATATTCTCTACCTTGAGTTTTCCAGGTAGAACAGCCAGTGCAAGGGCCCTGAGGTAGGAGTATCTCTGGTGTGGTTGAGGAATAGCAGAGTCCAGAGAGTGGAATAAATGAAGAGTATAAAGTAGATGAGATCAGAGAAGTGGCAGGTTTATAATTACCTGTAAATGATTGTGATGGAGTTTGGTTTTTATTCTGAATAGGGTGAGAAATTACTGGAGACTTTTTTAAAGTAGATAAATAATAGGATTTGATTTATATTTACAAAGGATAATTTTGTTTGCTGTTTTGAGCATGGACTATAAGAGGGCAAGGGGAGAAGAAGGGAACCCAGTCAGGGCTTTTTTGCTTAGACAGAGAGGTGGTGAGATATTCTGGGTATATTTTTCAGGGAGAGCCAGCAGCATTTGTGTTGGATTGAATTGTGATATGAGAGAAAGATAAGTTATGGATGGCTCCAGAGCTTTTGACTTAAATGATGGGAAATATAGACATGCCATTAATTGAAATGATTAAGTGTTAGAGGGAGTAGGTTTTGAGAGAGGAAGTTAGGAGTTTAGTTTTGGACATATTGAATTTGATATGCCTAGTATATGTCCAAGTGGAGTTGTTAGATGGGTGGCTAGATGTTGAAATCTGTGATTTAGGAGAAAGCTCTGGACCGAAGATGTAAACTTAGAAGTAGCCATTGCATATATGGTATTGAATCTATGAGACTAGATGGACTTGTCAGGATAGTGTCTATAAATAGAGAAGAAGAGATGACCCTGGGGCATGTCAACGTCAAGAGAAGAATTGTAGACTGTGTGTGAACAACACTTTCAAAGGGTTTTGCTACAAGAAAAGAAATGAAGTGGCAGCTAAAGGGAAAGTGGGAACTTCTAGAGAGAGTCTTTCTAAGATGAGAGAAATAACATGTCTGTAACTGATGGAGACATTTTTAAAAATTTTTATTGTTATGTTAATCACCATACATTACATCATTAGTTTTTGATGTAGTGTTCCATGATTCATTGTTTGCGCATAACACCCAGTGCTCCATGCAGAACGTGCCCTCTTTAATACCCATCACCAGGCTAACCCATCCTCCCACCCCCCTCCCCTCTAGAACCCTCAGTTTGTTTTTCAGAGTCCATCTCCCCCTCCGATTTCCCCCCTTCATTCTTCCCCTCCTGCTATCTTCTTCTTCTTTTTTTTCTTAACGTATATTGCATTATTTGTTTCAGAGGTACAGATCTGTGATTCAACAATCTTGCACAATTCACAGCGCTCACCATAGCACATACCCTCCCCAATGTCTATCACCCAGCCACCCCATTCCTCCCCCCCCCCACCAGCAACCCTCAGTTTGTTTCCTGAGATTAAGAATTCCTCATATCAGTGAGGTCATATGATACATGTCTTTCTCTGATTGACTTATTTCGCTCAGCATAACACCCTCCAGTTCCATCCACGTTGTTGCAAATGGCAAAATCTCGTTCCTTTTGATGGCTGCATAATGTTCCATTGTATATATATAACACTTCTTCTTTATCCATTCATCTGTCGATGGACATCTTGGCTCTTTCCACAGTTTGGCTATTGTGGACATTGCTGCTATAAACATTGGGGTGCACATACCCCTGCGGATCCCTATTAGTATCTTTGGGTTAAATACCCAGTAGTGCAACTGCTGGATTGTATGGTAGTTCTATTTTCAACTTTTTGAGGAACTTCCATATGATGGAGACATTTTGATAGAGGGTGGCAATTTGATGATGTAGGAAAGGGAAAGGAGAATTGTTAGAACAATATCCTTTAGTAGTCCAGAGGGAATGGGTGCAAAGATGCAAGTTTGAAGAGGAGGAATTTTTTTTTTAGATAAGAGTGTGGTTAATTGGTACGTTAGCATGTGAGAAGATGGAAATGAGGCATTGGAGATGGTAGATAGGAGGGGTGGCAGAGTTTGCCAAACTTCTATTCTATAGTTTCAAATTTCTCCACTAAGAAGAAAGAATTGGCTGGAGTAAGAATGTGGGAGGAGCCTTGGAGTTTGAGGAGAGAAGGTGTGAGAAAGCTCTTTCAGTAAGGAAAGTTAACAGGCTAGGAAAGTTCTGTCTTCTGTCCTTCTTTCCTTTCTTCCTTACTTGAATCCAACTTTCTCTTGCATATCTATAACACACCAAGCACTGGGTATCTGTAAGTGAACAGACAAACATTTTTCTTTGGGGAGTCATCCTTGTTCCATGCTGGTATCATGAATTAATTAGTCAGGCCTCAGGCCCATCCCACAGTCTTCAGAGTTGTCCTGGCAGGTGATGATGGATGGCTAGCAACAGGAAGTCAGAATGCTGAGTGAGAGCTTCTGTAGGAGAGGACAAATCCAAAATCCAGCAATGAAACTGAGTTTGCCTCACTCTGACACTTAGGCTCTCAAATTTCATTATTTCAGGAGGCTGCTCTCAGAAGTCAGTTGACTAGAAATTGAATTGGGGTTGTTTCTTAGAACTAGATTAAAAACATTTTGTTATAATGTAGTGTTTTCAGGAATATATCCAAGCCAAAGCAGTTAATCATTTGAATCAGCTAAGAAATATTGATCAATATTTCTTTTTCAAGGACCAACAGAACTCAATATCTGATAGGTGTTTGGAGCATGTAATATGGATTGGACTTTGTCTTTATTCATAGGGACCTAAGACAGAGCACTATAGAATTTACAGATTGGCTTAATTACAAGTGGGAAATTGAAACCTCCATAGGAAATGTAATGGTAGGTATTCCATTCTAAGTAGCTTTTCTCCTTTCTCAAAATTCTGAGGGTTATTTAAAAAGAAATATGAGCTTTGGTGGGTTTTAGTCTCCCAGCACATCACTTTGACTCTTATTTTCATTTTGGCCTCTCTCCTGTCTCTTCCTTTAGTATGTTAACTTGTTTCCAATGATTGAGGAGCCCTACAGTTGATCAAGATATTTAAGGTTGACCGAAGCTAGATATGTAGTTCTAATTAGAAATGCATTTTAGAGGTTCTACTAGAAAGTGCTTATGTTTCTAGGGGGAATCATTTTTTTTTAATGAGTTATGGTCATATCTATAATAGAGATGGTGCCATAGTATTATCATTCCATTTGCCAGCAAATCATGAAGTGCTTTGTGGTTGTATTTACTGTTCAGTCTGTACTGTGTTTAAGTATGGATTCCTCCACATGACTAACTGCTCATCCTATGCTCTATTTGATGTGCATCCTCTTTCTTTGAAGATGGTCCCTTGTGGAACCCCCGGGACAGTTCCCTTGAAGGGACAAGTATCTTTCACTATGGGTCCATCAGAAGAGTAGATGAGGAATAAATAACATATCCTTTACTCCCCCCCTCCCCTTGCTGATGACACTATATTCAACCTGCACCACTCAAGGTTGTGTGGATGCCATACATTACCGAAGAGCTAAGAGAGGATATGTTAAACTATAGGTTAAATTTGACTTTTTGCAATTCTCAGTTCCCCACAGCCCAGATGATTTTTCCTAAAAATACTTTATTATAAATCCTCATCTCAGAATCTTCTTCTTGGAAGACCTTAGGAAAAGCCTACCTAAGACACACACCATCTCATCTTAAGATAGATTTGCGGTTTGTCAAAAGAAGCCTTTAAGGAAATTTCACACCGTACCCTAGAAATAGTGGTCATATTTTCTTCAAATGCCAAGATAACTTATACATATAGATGTTAACAAAAATACACTTGGCAAAATGATTGAGATATTAGTTTTATTTTGGTCTTTCCCATTTCTATTTCAAGAAAGTAACCAGGCTCTTTGTAATTCCTTGTAAACTGGGGTTCTGTAGGCACAAAGCTGAAGTTTTTGGAGAAAACTGTTCCTATCTCTGTGAAAGCCCAAACTTATTGAAGTTATTATGGTCAATGTCTCAGGAGAAAGAAGAAAGAAGAGAGAGAATTTCCTTGAGGGCCCTGAAAGAAAGAGATTGTCTCAACTGGGAAGGGGATGGAGGTTGACAGGACCACAAAATGTAGGACCCAAGGAGTATTCTTGGGGAAGGCCTTGAAAGGAGATGGTTTCATGGTGGACCTAGGGGCTGGCTTCCTGCCAGGTCCCACCATATAGAGAGTGGGGTTTTCCACAAGTTGGATGGAAAGTCACAAACCTGAAGTTAAAAAGAAGGGGGAAAAAAAGGATCAGCTGTGACAGGGAGAGGCAAGCATCTGAAAGCAGACAAGCAGGATTAGGAAAACTGAAAAACATGTGACCTTATAGGAAGCCTTATAAAGCTGCTGGTGACAGTGGTGAGACCGACCCTCACCCCAAAGGGCAGAAATGGCATAGATAACACCAGTGTTCTCAGCAAGGTCAGAGTCCTTGGAGAAGGAGACAAAAGCAGCAGCTGCTGCTATGTAAAGTCACTGTGCAGGGGGTTGGATATGACACCGTTGGCAACGGTGGTTATTATTATTACAACAAGGATAATAATTATAACATTAGCTAAAGTTACTAGAGAACCAGCTATGAGCCATGGGCTTTAGAAAAATGAGCTCTGTGATCTTGAGAATCATTGAGCAAGGTAAGGATTATTGTCCTTATGTTTTTAGACACTGAAACTGTGATTAAGAAGATTAAGTAATTTTACCAAGATCATGCACCTATTAAGAGTAGAACTGGGATTCTGACCAAAATAGATCTGATCTAAAAGCCTGTGCTCCTTCTATTACATCCTATGTCCTCTGTAGGAAACTTTTAATGTTCACTGAGGAATCTCAGATCCCACTTTGGGAAAATAAAGAATTTGGAGGTTTGGGGTGCAGGGATTCTCAGGGTTGAGGTAATTGAAATAACAATTATCCAGTTCTTCATGATTCTCCCTCTGATTGGTGTGACCTAGAAGGCAAGGGTTATATTAAAATATAGAAAGTGAGTAAAGATTTCACTGGGAAGAAGACTATTCTTCCTGATCATTTTAATTCCCTTGTACTTTGGTTTTCTAGATCTTGAAGATACTTCTCTTAAGGTCTTTATTTGGATGGAATGAGATGAGTTGACTGCCATTTCATTGCAGGGGTATCTCAAACCACCTCTATTTGTAAGTGGTTATTCAGGAACACTATGTTAAATCTGAGTTTATGGACATATCAACCTATTTCCTAGTCATTTTGTTTTAAGTACTGCTTATGGAATCATCTCCATCATAAGTAACTCTTTTTAAATCCATTTTTAAAGCATTCATTTTCATTAAAAGTTTGCATGCAAAGGAGTTAAAGAGTCAAACTGTGTTATAAGATTTGATATGAAAAACTAGCCCTCACTCCAGTTTTTTTCCCTCCCTCCTAAAGGGCCACTATTTTCATCTCTTTTAGTGGATTCTCTCTCTCTCTCTCTTTTTTTAAGATTTATTTTTTTGAGAGAGAGAGAGAGTGAGAGAGAACATGTGCATGGGGGGAAGGGCAGAGGGAGAGAATCTTCAAGCAGACTCCTCACTGAGCAAGGAGCCCAATGTGGGGTTCTATTTCACAACCCATGAGATCATGACCTGAGCCGAAGCCAAGAATTGGATGCTTAAATGACTGAGCCACCCAGGCACCCTGGTCTTTCAGTGGATTCTTTTGGTATTTACCACCATATATTTTTTTAAAGATTTATTTATTTATTTGAGAGAGCGAGAGAGAGAGAGAGAGAGTACATGAGAGGGGGGAGGGTCAGAGAGAGAAGCAGGCTCCTCGCTGAGCAGGGAGCCTGATGCGGGACTCGATCCCGGGACTCCGGGATCATGACCTGAGCCGAAGGCAGTCGCTTAACCAACTGAGCCACCCAGGCGCCCTTTACCACCATATTTTTAAGTAACATTCTCCTGTTAGGTATTATCTATTGACTTTCTAACTTTAGAGGATGTAATTCCCTTTCAAGCCCCATTCTCCTACCACCATACTTCCCACTCTCCTGTCCTACTATCGTTATACCATAATATGTTAGATTAATACTCAGGGTTACTTTGTGACAATGTACATAATTTACAATGGAGTCATGTACAATACAACAATAACTATTTTGCACTGCTTTTTGTTTTTCACAGTGAAATTGTCCTTTGTTTGCTTATGTAGTTTTCTATATACTTTTCCCTAAATTAAGCCCCAAATTTTCATCAGCTGTCCAGTTCACCTCTCAATATATTCAGAGGCATCATCTTTGCTGAAGCTCTGGAGACTTGAGGCCAATGGATGCAACTCAAAGGCCATTGGCACACTGGGCATTTCTTTCTCTGGACATATCTAAATGTCTACTGGAACACAAGGGTTGTTTTTTCTTTCCCCAGCCACAGTGATCAGCTTACTTCTCACTTAGAGAAGATTACAGATAGTCCAAAATTAGTGTGTCAGTTTTCCCTGATTGAGGAAACAACCTCAAAAAGAAAGAAATTGAATTGATACTTATCTGTAGCATATTGATTTGATGGAACAAGTGGGAGGCAATGATTAATTTCATTGTTTATAAAGCCTTGTGTGAATTCATAATATAATAAGTAGAATAGTACATTTGAACCCTGATAAATCAAATAATGTTCTTTTATTTCATCCCTTCTCTGAACTACTCTGCCTTGGAGAGAAAAAAAAAAACAATGGTGTTTTATAAACTTTGGAATTCCAGAAGCTGAACTAGGTGTGATTTAACAACTCGCCATGGATTTGGAACTCTGATATCACACTTTGTGATTATATTTTTTCTTCATCTGCTTCAGGCAACAACTTTCTCCTGGAGACTTTCCCTTGATCAGCAGTCGTCCTGTCAGAAGCTATCCCTGGATACAAATTTTAACATCTATTAACTAGGGGTTCTGATTATTTTGGTTTGGCTTTTTTTTGTGCCAGGGTAGATGACATTTCTCTCTCTGTAATATTAGTATTTTACCACCATTCAAGACATTTTTTTCATGCTGCAATTAAAATAGAAAAGATCTTGGCTTTGTTGGATCCCAGCTCTGCCACTTACTGACTGTGTGGGAAAGCTCACTTAACCTCTCTGTGCCTAAATTTCCTTACCCATAAAAGGAACAGGTACCTATCATGTTCTGAACACCTATGAAAATGGGGAGGAGGGTGTCATGGGATTTTAGATGAGCAGTTTCACCCAGAGAGAGGTATGGGAGAGACAGGCAATTATTAACATCACTAAATAGCTAGGTACTAGGAATTATGTACTGAGAAACATTCAAAGACTTAAAATTTAATTTGGCTGACTATAGGAGGGAGAAAAGGGAAATCAAAACAACATTCTGAATGTCTGTATGCCTAACGTATGCTAGGTACATTTACACATTTCACCTTGTTTACATTCTTAAAATGGTTCTACAAGATATTAGTTTGCTACTTTTTCAGTGGATCCATAGGCTTGCCAGACTTATAACATGGCCTTGGCTCCAAAGATGAGCTGGACACAACTAACCCTCGCTCTTGGGAATCAGAAAACAGAAGGTGATATTTGGTGGAGGGGGAGCTAGAAGGAATATAATCTATAAGAGGATTGGGGAGAATGTACTTCATCTCCACGGCTGCCTGAAGTGCTATTAATTCTGTAGCTCCAAGTCAAGTATATCCCACCCAATCCCCATCCCTTCCAAATGTTCAAAGATGAAATCATGTGGGTGGTTCTTCTGAGGTCCCAGTTAGCATCATAATATTGCAAACACACACACAAACATACACAATTCCCAGCAAGCCTCTCCTAAGTAATGACTGAGAATCAGACACTGCATATAGATAAGGGAAGCCACCAGGGCCTCATGGCTGTAAGGAATAAATTTGAGATTTCCCCCAGGGTTTCCATCGGCATATTTGCTCACTTCTCCATAGCTGGCTCCTGATGTCCAGGCTTTGCCTGGCCAGTGAGAATAATTGATGGCGAGCTTCCTAATCCTGTGGAGCTATATAAAGCAATGAGTTATTAGTATCTGATCAGCTCTTCCTCCCCCATTGTTTATTGTCTACTTTGCTTCTTGCCCTTTATACCAGGGCATTTAGCTAAATAATTAAACAAAACAAAACAATTGTGTGTGGCTGTGGAGCTTCTCTCCATCTCTGCCTCTTAACTATTTGCCTCTTCCTGATCTTCTTTAGTTTCTGATCTTCATCCTCTGATCACTTGGTTCCATAACCATGAACCTGACCTCACCTCTGATCAATATAAGCCTTGCCTTTCACCTTCCAAATTTTCTATAATACCCCTGCTGTTTTATCATGATGCCTGAAGGTCCCTTAGCAGCAGCTGGACAATTTGTAGTTCCTTGCAAGAGCAAGGAGGGCATTTAGGTATCCTTCCAAAGTTCATTTTTTAACACCTGCACTCGTGGAATTTAGCCACTAAATAGAGCAGCCAATATGTGAGTCCATATCTGAAAAGGACTGGGATCGAAGGCAGAGGACAGAACTGAAGTAAGTCAGGATCCTGAGGTTCCTGATGGAGAGTGAATTCTTGCCTGTCACTGGAGACCTCAATGGGATACAGGAGAGAAATCTGGCAGGTGTGAGGTTTATCCTGGTGCCCTGAATAATTTAGGTGTATGGGAAGAATCCAGTATCACTGATAAATTGATTGATTGCTTGGTTCAGTCATTCATTCTCTTGTTTATCATACATTACATACCTGCCTGAACTGGGTCTACCAACAAATCTTTTCTGCTTCCATGAACTTCTTCAGCCATTGTATTTCCAAAAATAAGCATTGTAAACTGGCCAGATGTGAGGTCAAGGCTGTGAACAGGAAGGCCCCATTTTTCAAGCTGTGTTGGTGGCTGAGAAATTATCAGAACAATTAGATTTGGTCTTTTTCCTCCAACAGCCAGCTGCATGGTGCAATCTGAGATCTTGTGAAGGAAGTCAAAGTCCTTTAGAGTCCACATGGAAGGATGTCCCTGATGAAAACACAGATAGTTACAGGGTAGGTCTTGCTCCTTGCTCCTTGCTCCTTGGCTTGGCCAGTATCTGAGCCACTCTCTGTAATCAGAACATTACAGAAATGTCTAATGAATTTTATATTGTCTGTGATCTAAACTTCCAGACACAATCTTGTGTACAAATAAGATTATAATATATAAACTATTTGTATTTGGCTTATTCCCACATCATTAAATATTTTTAGAATCGAATTGTAATGGCTACATACATTTCATTACTTGGGTGTGTCCTAATTTATTTAGCCATTTTTATTTTTCTTTATTATAAATAGTGCTTTTATGAACATTCTTTGTCTATATCTCTGATTATTCTTTTAGATAGATTCTTAGAAGTACTGATTTAGGGATTTTTAACTTCTAAAGGCTCTTGATCCATGCTACAGAAAGTGTTTCTTTTTCCAGACTGAAAGTTCCAAAATGCACCCCATCAGCAATGTATGCAAGTGATTGAAAAAGTATCCTCTCTCCAATATTGTGTATTACTTTAAAAATTCTCCTATTATTGAATTAGCTATTGAATTATCTCTTGAAGTCTAAAAAAGAATCTCTTGTTGTATCTTAATGTTTACTACTCTTTTCTGACTATTTCCCTGAGGAGGATGAAGAGAGCGAATCAGGTGTCCAGAAAACCCTCGTTACTTTCTGCCTCTTCCGATGTGCCTTCATCTTGCTGCCAAGAGACATTATAAATGATTCATGTCCTTTTTCACCCTCACCCCCTCAGAACACTTGTCTTGGTGATATTATTTCTCTCTTCTCCTTCTGGCTGATAAAGAAGTCAGAGTGTACTTGGGGTTATGATATGTCTTGGAGCTACTGATTAGGATCTGGGAAAGAAAGGTTATTAGAACTTTCTTGCCCACTCAGCATTTTGACCCTGACTTAAAAGTAACCTCAAGGACAGAGTCCTACTCTCCTACTTTGTCACACCACCAGATGTCTTCATTTTTTTCACCCTGGGCTGCCACAGAATTATTTTCAAATGTAACTAAATATAATTTATTTTGAAAATTAATTTGAAAAACCTTTTTAGGAGAAGGGAGTATCATAAAATCAAACCAATATAATAGTTTCTCAGCTCCCTGAAGATCGACAAATATTACCTTAATGGCAAAGGACCTTCTTCTGTGCTAGGTGTTTTTATATTGCTGAGAACAGTGTGGTAAGGTTGACTGGGATGAGACCAGTGCTGGGATTACCTGCTTACTGGGATTAACTCCCAGTTAGGGAACAGAACTAACTATGGGAGCTGGAAATAAAGTGCAGCCTAAGTGTATAACATGGCGTCTAAATAATATGGCAACAAACACTAGGTAATATGATAATAATGGGTGATACAAGAAGTGGGTTTCATTCCAATATTCATTACAATACTGGAATTTCATTCTAATATTCATCCCAATATTATGTCTCATAATAATGGGTGATACAAGAAGAGCATTTCATTCCAATATTCATCCCAATATTATGTCTCATAATAATGGGTGATACAAGAAGTGGGGTTCAACAGGGAATAATGGAAATGTCTCAACAGGTAGGTGCAACACAGTGTAAGAATAGATGGCTGCGTGAGCCTGCTAGTGTGGTCAACACTTCAGTGAATGCTTTCATAAGATTGTATGTGTCCAGATGTTATGAATATAGGACCTGGGCTCTAGTTCCTGTCTACCTGGAAAGGGTAAGATGGTTGAGGCCCCTACAGAGACGGAGATTTAGGCAGGCAAAAGAGCAGAAAACCAGTTAACCAGATTAGGGCATGAGGTTGTCACTTGATTTAGGAAAGAGGAGTTCTATAACCTAAACAGAGTTTAAGGCCAGAGCTACCTTACAATCTAGGGTGACAAAGCTGGGTCATGGAGTGTTAAGCAAGAGCTTTTAATAACCTCCTGGCACAGACCTGGCTTCGTCCTAGGACAGGCTGGCAACTGAGGGGTCAAAGGGATGTTGCTATAGGGTGAAGCAGTTGTGTTTGGTGGGAGCCAGGCGGGCCTGACTTTAGACCAGAAACACAGTATGGGTAATGTAGTTCATGCTTTTGTTTCTGTTTGGTATCAGCATGATATCCTGTCTTTTGAATGCATAGATTGATTATAAAGGCAATTTTCATCCATCCCTCTTATTTTCCCTTTGCTCATTTATCTGCCAGAAGCTAATCATCAATGCCCTGTTGAAGAGGATGGAGACAGGGGCCTGAGAAGGGAAGTGCATCCAACCCCCTTTCCAATGTCCTACCTGTCAGGAGGTAGAGAAGGACTGCAGGGATAGCCCATCCATCTGTCTCCATGAGTGTGTTCTTTATTTTTTTAATTTTTTAAAAAGATTTTATTTATATGACAGAGAGACACAGCAAGAGAGGGAACACAAGCAGAGGGAGTGGGAGAGGGAGAAGCAGGCTTCCTGCTGAGCAGGGAGCCTGATGCGGTACTCGATCCCAGGACCCTGGGATCATGACCTGAGCCGAAGACAGATGCTTAATGACTGAGACACCCAGGCACCCCTTTGAGTGTGTTCTTTAAAAAGCAATTCATGGTGCCAGTGCAGGCCTCCATCACAGCACCCTTAGCCCTTACCACAACCATGGCAAAGTCAGGAAAGTTTTGTGCAAAGAGAGTTTGGGGGAATATGCTCTGAAGTTAAGAGGTGGAGAGGAGAATAACAGTCTCCATGCTCCGAGGTTAAGAACATGGAACATGGAGACTGTTAATTTTCTCTGCATATTGGTCAAACCATCAGTCTACTCTTCAAAGCACCTGTCATGTTGTGCAGTGGCAGGGCATGGACTTGAAGGCTAAACACACCTGGGATTGAGTCCCAGTCCTCCCACTTATTAATTGAAACTGATCCTTGGGTTCCTTATTTCTAAACCAATATCTTTCTTGCCTGCCTTCTAAGATTGTTTAGCATATCAGTTGGAATAATGCAAGTGGAAATGCTATGTAGAGTGAAAAGTTCATAAAAGCAAATAAAAAGTCTGGTTACTGAGTAAAAAGAACAATTGAAATAATGAATCATCTGTCCTCCAAGCTGATCATCTACCTCTAGTTCTAACAGTGGCCAGAATCTGGAGTCAAACAGGGCAATGCTTTAACATACCGAATCTAAGTCAAGGCCCACATGCAGCATCATTCACACTATCTCATGTGTAGTCATACACTAGGAAGGGAAGGCCTACAATTCAATTTCTCTCTTTATTGGAGCTCTACTCCTAGAAAAGAAAGAAGGCAAGAGACCTGGTCAGATCTCCTAGTAAACATGCTAATGGCAGACTCCTTGGAAAATAAAGCTTAGTCCTTGTCTATAGAATGCTGTTAGGATTCTAGGAGTCTTATCCTAAACAAACCTGAATCTATGGATTTCTAGGTCATGGCCCCTTGGAAAATGGCAGATAAGCTAGGTTACTAACTGAACATAGGATGACCTGTTGTATAAGTGATACGGATTGCACACATTGCTTAGAGAGTCATAGGTTAAGGTGAGCCTGAAGTGTGACCTGATGTAGCAAGAAAGGACTTGGGGGTTCAGTGTCAGAAGTCTCCAAGCCTCTCCTTGCTTTGTCTGTGCCTTGTGATTATCTGTATCTTTGAAATTATTAGAAAATCTTGGTAACTGTGTAAGATCTCTGATTTCATGTTAGTCTGATTTGACAATCTGATCCTTTGTGTTATCTCCTATACCTTCCTTAAAAAATTAAAAAAAAAAAGGAATTACTGGCTCATTACTCTCTCTAGAGAGTTCTCATGGGTACTAACATAGCTGTAGCCTGTTCATGACTCAACAACACAGTAGGAACTCTTGTGTCTTTATCAACCAGTCATATTGATTCCTTCTTTCCTCAGCCCTTTCTCCACCTTTGGCTTCTCCTCAACATCTCCCGGTACCATATCTATGAAGTCCTGATAATTGGATGTTCAGTTTACTATTACTTCATTAGGCCTCATTAGCATTGAGGTTTGTAGGGTCTCCCAGAGTCTTTGAAGCTAGCCCTTCTCTTGAGACTGCTACCTAATGTACCATCTTGTAGGATCCTGGTAGACCTGGTTCCCATCTGGGTCTACTGTGTGTATGACCCTTTTATAGATTCTCCTTTCTCAGAATGGTTACTACACTTCCTGGGCCCTCTGGCTGACTCGGAGGTTCCTGTCTTACCCTCCTTTCATTACATGGATTGAGAAGAATTACACAGCTATAGTTCACAGACAGCTATAAACTTAATAAAACACTCTACACATTCACACTCTGTCTCCTTAACATCACTACTCACATCAAGTGTCAGAGTAAAGTTTAATGCACTGGCAGAAAAGTTGTCTTAGAGTTTCTCATCCACAAATAGTTAACTTCGTGCTGTACCCTGGTTGAGGAGAGATGGCCTTCCCAAAATCTTTGACAAATGAGCCTGTTCTCATATACTGTTCTGCTTCTATGGATTTGTTCTATTATAGGTATCCTTGGTATTTAAAAATCAGTTTAAGAGGGTAAAAAATGTTACATGGGAAGAACACCATCTGATTCTAGTTTTTTAAAGTGGGTATTCCTCTGGAGGATGAGGAATCCTGTCTAGGATGACTATGTGTCCATTTCATTGTTCTCATTGTGCCTCTTGGGAGGACAGGAATAGGCAGTGTGGTTAGATGAAAAAGGACATGAAACTTGAAGTTGAGGATCATGAAATGGAGAGACCCTCTCTTTCCCACTTAGTAACTGTGGCCTTGGACCCATCCTTTCTCCTGAGCCTCATTTACCTTATGTATAAAATTGAAATAAATATATACACTGAAGGGTAGTCGAGAAGGTCAAATGCAATGGTGAGTGTGAAGGTGTTTTGTAAGCTATAAAATGTTCTGATTGATATTTTAAATAAAATGGGCTTGATTGTTTCCTGGGATATTCTGAGTTTTCCTCATTACCCCGCTCTCACCTCTGATCAGCAGTTCCATAAACATTTAACGTGGGAGGTTAGGCTCTATCAGGCTCTTGGCAGACCATCTGCTAAATGAATCCCGAGATCTGTTAGAACAGAAATATAAGGACCAGAGTACACATACACATGCATGCATGCAAATAGATACACACAAGCACTCATATAGACATCCCTTCCACCCAAATCTCAGAGCTATGATTTCTTTAAATCCTGTGTTGAACAAAATATGATTTTTTTCCCCCCACAGCTTTTTATAATGCCACCTGGGAAAGCAGCACTGGTACCTTATGTGCTGGTGCCCACATACTGATTTGGGAGTTCATGGTGATCGTCAAGTCAGAAGGGAGGTGGGAGGAGAAACAGGACAGCTCCATGGAAAGGGTCATCTTGGGACCAAAAATCAGGGTTAGGAGTCAAAATGTGAAGGTTGTGTTGTCATCTTGGCTGGGGGACTGGTCCCTTAGCTTTGTTCTCACCTCTGTGACTTTATGCTGTTATCATGGGGATGATTGAGAACAGAGTGAGGTCCCATTCACCGAGCCCTTAAAATGTTCCATTTAGTTCAATAGAGGCAGGACAGAGCAGCAGAATAGACTCAGCATGCTCTCTGGTGATTGAGGAAATTGGAATCTGGTTACTCTGAGCTACAAGGTCATTACTGGGATATATAAAAGTTATGCTAGACCTGTGTGTTTAAACCAGGTATCTGTATCTAAGAATAGCTCCATAATTCTCTGACTTTTCATCAGGCAAATCTTGGGTCTTTGTCCAAAATAAGACTTAGAAAAACTAGCTATTGAATTATGGCTGCTCTTCAGCTGTGTTCCCAGATATTTAGTACAATGGAATTAGACAGATGTTGGTTTCAAATCCTACCAATAATTTTGAGGTCATGGATAAGATGGTTGATCTCTCTGCAGTAAGTTTCTTTATTTGTAAAATGTGGATAATAATAACCCTTTGTGTTCTTGTAGAACAAATAGAGAAAACACACACTATGGCCCAACATGGAGTAGGTACTCACAAATGTTTGTTCTTCTTGCAGTCTCTTTCCTACTTCAGGCTCCCTCTGTTGGGTTTTCCCTTGACAGCTCACTCCATCCACAATTGCTGTTTAAATTTAGATTATTTAAAACTCACTGGGTTATTTGTCCAGTTGTTTTCAATCTAATGGAGATAATGATAAGACTTAATAGTACTTATCTCACAGGTTCGTAGTAGAGGATAATGATATGTTACAAATAAAACAGCACAGAGCTTGACAAATAGTAGGTAGATACAGGTTAGCTAAATTTATTATCCCTCTATTCAGTGAGGAAGAAAGGAAAAGAGAGTCCTTAAGCTCCAAATCTACCCCATCCTTGGTGTCATCTCCACAACTTAGTAATCCTGAGTTTGAATCAAGAAGTCCTCAAAATATTGTTCCAAGGTGACCTGACACTACGAAAAATTTCAAGTCAACTAGAATCTTGTCTTTGTTCTATTTTTCCTGCATACTTTCATTGTTTGGCTTGTTGCAATAGGATTCGTTGAGACCATTCCCAAAGGGTAGATTGTGAAATGTTCCTGAAAATTCTGTGTAAGGCTTTCTCTGTTTTCTGGGCTTGGGCAGTGAGGGTGAGGTGGCAGGATCTGGAAATCCTCCATTTTACAAAGAGGGAAACACTTCCTAATTTTATCCTTTTCTGGTTTTAGTTTCAGATCACAATGCAAAGACAAATATACCTCCCCCAACACACCTATGGCAATCTAAGGACAGCACCCAGTTGCAAATTACAGCTCCTTGGTGCCAATTCCTCCTACTCTGCTGTCTTTAGATACTAATATTATTGGGACTCAGTTTTTTCTAATTTTAAGAAAATAATACATAACAACACTGATAAAGGTGGAAAAAATCCCTACCCAGAAATGCATATTTGTATCATCAGAAACATGCAGCTATCTTCAGGCATATCTAGAACTGGTTCATTGGATTACAGAATTTTTTCAATGTTTCTCTTTCAGGGCATTCCCTAAATCTTAATGTGTAGAGAATGGA
Organism: Mirounga angustirostris; assembly: GCF_029215605.1. Taxonomy (NCBI): domain Eukaryota; kingdom Metazoa; phylum Chordata; class Mammalia; order Carnivora; family Phocidae; genus Mirounga; species Mirounga angustirostris. The sequence goes on from NW_026991709.1 coordinate 127,451,168, forward strand.
AGGATGCCACATTAATTGTGAAACAAATTCCTCTATTTTTCTTTCTTTCTTTCTTTCTTTTTCTTTCTTTCTTTCTTTCTTTCTTTCTTTCTTTCTTTCTTTCTTTCTTTCTTTCTTTCTTTCTTTCTTCCTTCCTTCCTTCCTTCCTTCCTTCCTTCCTTCCTTCCTTCCTTCCCTCTTTCCTTCCTTCCTTCCTTCTTTCCTTCCATCCATCCATCCATCCATCCATCCATCCATCCATCCATCCATCCATGGTAGGAAGAAAAATTACCATTTTAAACAGCAGAAAATTGATTGTAGCCACTTTTGCAGGCTGGGGAGGGTTTTATTTTACATCAAAGGACATGAAGCATTAGTAATCTACCTTGATAGCTTCTGTGAGAGTGAAACTTGAGTGCCAATCCTCCCAGGGCATCATCTCAAAGGAGAGGAGGGTAGAATGGGAGATGGTAGGATTGCTCTGCATAATAAACCTAATAAATCGAGGGGAATTTTGAATTTCAATGGGCCACTCAGTAATGGATAGGGTATGTGGGAGGCAAGGAAACTAGGAAAAGGGAGACAGATGAAGGGGAGCTGCAGAGAACCAGAGACCCCTCAACTGGCAGGAAGCCAGTGCCTAAGGGAAGAAACACAGCTAGAGCAAAATGTCTTATTTCTCAACTTTAAGATGTCTTAAATTATTATAGTCCCCATTCCATTGCTTCAAACTCTGAGTGATGTTTGGTTATACAGACCCAACCTAGGTCAGTGGTGCTTTGTGTGGAATGAAGGACCATGGTGGATTCCCAAGGGGTTGATGATGTGCAGAAAAGACAGAGCAGTTGCAGGAGGAGGGATGCAAAGTGGAGATGGAAGACTCCAGAAAAGCAGGAAACTGGATCAAAAGATGAGATGAGCAAGGGACAGATTAAGATTTATGGGAATCCTCAAAAACACTGTAGGGGGCAGGGAGAAGAGGAAGAGTGTGGGTGGTGGATTTTCCATAGAAAGTAGGGTAGAGGCTCTAGTAGTTCTGTTTGAAAATTAAAGGACAGATGACCCCCAGAAAACCTGAAGCTGTGGGTCCCCCAGAGGCAGCTGATTTGTGTGTATGTGTTGTGTGTGTGTGTGTGTGTGTGTGTACATGGCAGGAGGGAAGAGTCCTTGGGTGAGGCAATTAACAGTGCTGATACCTTTTACATACACACCACTTCATAATTGAGAGAGCTCTATTGTGTGAGTCTAGGGCTGAAAAGGGAGGCTTGATGCATGGTTCTGGTTCTTGACAGTAACCTATCCCACACTGGCACATTGGAGGCAGTCTAGGTGAGCAATACAGGTAATGTCAGGCCAGAGGTAAATTTTGTAGATGAACTTACCTTTTTTAAAAGAGGGTCAGTTACATTCTACTTTTCATCCTACAGCTGTGCTGTAGATTCCTTTGCCTTTGCAGGGCTGCTGTGGTGACTTGGGTTTTATGTACTACAAGAAGGCACCTGGTTAGGGTAGGGAGTTGTTCATCATTCTTTTTATATTACTTCTTTTGTGTCTTTTTGTAACTCTCAGTTCAGTGTTCTTTACACAATGTGCCTTCAGAATAATCTTATTGACTGGCCAAACCTTTAAACTCAGGTATATCTAGAATTGGTCCATTGGACTATAGAATTTTTTCAGTGCTTCTCTTTCTGGGCATTCCCTAAATCTTAATGTGTAGAGAATGGAAGGATACCATATTAATCATGAAACAAATTCCTCTATTACATTTTTTTTTGCATGGCAAGAAGAAAAATTACCATGTTAAGCAGCAGAAAAATTGAATGTAGCCACTTTTGTCCCTCTGAGATAATATTTTTTGATCTCTTCAACTTCTAAAAAAAGAGACCATGAAATACTACACAACGTTGGCCAGTTCTTGTGCTTTTCTTAAGGGAAATAAAGCCATTATTTCATGGGAGGCTCAGAAAATGAAAATTTCCACTAAGAGTGCTTATCATATCTATTGTTTGCACTACTTATCATAATCAGACTTACTTTACAGTTATATATATTGCAACTTGATCTTCCCAGCTGAAGTGTGAGGGTTGGTGAAAAGGAGCCATGCTTTATGCTAAGGTCGGGATGACAGAGATTTCATCTTGGTACTATTGGCCATGGCTGCCAGGAGTAATGTGTCTGAAAAAAAAAAATGGGGGGGCTGTATTTGAGTTGGCTCAGGAATGGACTGTCACAATCTATTAGTGAAGCCTGCTATGGGTATGGAAGAGAGGGGTAGGCCATGTATTACTTGGTCCTGCTCTAGGTCCTTTTTAGAGCGTTGAACAGAATAGGCACTCAGTAAAACTTGGTTTTATTTCATAAATTAAAAATGCAATGCATAACTACCAACAGAGCTCTGGAATTACCACACTACCCATTTTTGCTCTATGTAGGACAAGGAGATCCACACCCACGACCATATAGTTTATTGTTCAAACTGGGGCACTCTTGCTATTGAAGGGAGGCTGTATTAATAATTATGCTGGGACTGTGGGTATATATACTAGAACTGTCATGGTTAAGTGAGACATATGGGTCACCCTATATGTCTCTCTAAAGTGGCCCTTTGGGTAAATGAATATTTCCTCCAAACCAAGGGTTAGCAAACTATGGCTCACAGGCCAAATATAGCCAGCTATCTGTTCTTATAAAGTTTTATTATAACATAGCCATGCCTATTTATTTATGTTTTGTGTCTCTGGCTGCTTTTGTTACAATAGAGTCGAATAGTTGTGACATAGACCATATGGCGTGCAAAGCCAAAAATATTTGCTATCAGGTTCTTTACAGGAAAAGGGCTGACCCTTGTTAGTCAATACAATTCTTGTCGTTGAAAGTCTCTAGCCTCCTGGAGAAGAAAACTAACATGTTAGGACCTACTGTGTGCTGAACTTCATGCTAGACACTTTGCATATATGATCTCACTTAATCTCAAGTGACCTTGCAACATAGGCATAATCTCCAGTTAATCTAAAATTTTCCAGGCTACCAATGATAGAAGAAATGAGGCTTCCAAACCTGCAGTTCTCAAAATCTTTTCCTCTCAGTGCTCTGTGGAATGCTCTGACAACAACCTATGAGCCATTCATAACTTCTGTCTCTCACATCCCACATCCAATCTGGCAGCAAATCCTATGGGCTTTATCTTTAAATTATTTCCAGAATTTGACCACTTCTTACCATCACCACCACTGCCCCCTCCATCTGAGTTACCATCCAGCATGTATTATCATCTCCCACCTGGTTAAGTCAGGCTTCCCTGGGTCTGTTCTTGACCCTACAGTCTGTTTTCATTGGAGTGTAGTGATCCTTTTAAAACCCAAGTCAGATCATGTTACTCCTCTGCTCTCCTGCAGTTTCTTCCCATCTTATTCTGGGTGAAAGCCAAAATCTTGACAATGGCCTACAAGGCTTTTCACTATCCACTATGGTAGCCATATGTGTCTATTTAAATTTAAGTATATTAAAATTAAATACAATTAAAAGTTCACACCAATCCCATTTAAAGTGCTCAGTAGCCCCAATGTGGCTAGTGCCTACTATATTGGACAGCATAGATATAGAACATTTTTATCATCACGGAAAATTCTATTGAAGGCACTGGGATCTGCTTTTTCCTTATTTCTCTGGACTTGTTTCTCACTACTTTCTCCCTTTCTTACTCCATTCCAGCCACATCGGTCTCCAAATTGTTTCTTAAACCTCTGTATCTCAGGACTTTTGAACATGTTTTATCCTCTGCCTGGAACATTCTATCCCTAGATAATAACATGGCTTGATTTTTTAGAAACTTTAGGTCCTTGCTCAAATGACACCTTCTCTGACAACCTGTTTAATCTGCAGCCCCCAGTATTCTTTCCATTCCTCTCACCTGCTTTATTTCCCTATATCATTTACTGTCACCTGACATATATATGCACAAATGTGTATATACACTTCCCCGTTTCTAATCATAAGACCTCCATGAGTCTAGTTTTTAGTTTTTATTTCTGTTTTTTCTACTTCATGATTTTCCCCAGGACCATAATAATGACTGACCTACTAATCACTCCATTTGATGAATGAATGAATGAATGAATGGGAATATTGACAAGCATTTTTTGATCCCTTAGAAGCCTACCTAATTTCATCTGTACTGTACCACATTATATTTATTTTTTTTTAACCCACTAATCTATTGCTTTGTTTTGTAATTGACAGTGGTTTTATCTCTGAGTTCTATCTCCCCTCCCAGGGGCTAACTCTCCAGGAGTCTAGAGACTGTGTCTTTAATTCTTCTGCCTCCTCTGCCAATGCAGAGTGACCTTAGTTCAGTGCATTTTGACTCATGTCCACTAAACCAAGAACCCTGTTTCTCTCCTAACCCAAAGTAGTAGAAGAATATTAAAGAATTGCCAATATTCCTTCTTCATTGGTACTTCTAAAAGTTATTTTCCCCACTGTCTTGAGAAACTGATGTGAACTAGTGAGATTATGCAAATGACAGTGTTTTTATTATTTTAATTAATCCAATTTCTATAAGTACAGAAAAGAAAAAATCCAATGAAAGCCAATTTACATGACAATGTATAATCACAGTATGCTGTAAAAGAACATTTGTCCAAAGCTTTGTCTTCATGTCCTTATCACTGAAAAAGCTTGAATTTGTGTCAAACAAAGCCTTATCTCAGCTACTGTAACTATGGAATATGGTGAGGAGTTTTTAATGCTGGTCTCATGGCACACATGTTCTAGGGAATAAAGTCTGACCAAGGGTACCATAGCTCAGAAGGCCTAAAAAATAAGTCCATGTAGGTAAATTCAGAGTACTGAAAAGGCATTGGCTTTGACTCAAATCCTGAGTTGGACATTTTGGGGCTGTGTGAATCTCTGCATTTCTCTAACCGTTGGGAGAGACCTAGAACAGCACAGTATGGCAAAATGAATTCAGATTTTCTTAGGAGCCAGACCAATATTGAAATCTCTGACCCATGATTTACTAGTTCTGTGAGCCAAGGTAAGTTGTCTGATTCCTCTGACTTGTGGAGATCAGAGATGAGGTATCCAACACAAAGTGGATGCTCAATAAAAATGGTGGCTTTATTTGTGGATTGTCCCAATTCTGCTACTCACCAAATGAGAGACTTTAGGCAGATCACTTCAAGTATGGATTTTGTTTTCTCATCTATAAAATAAAGGATTAGACTAGATTAATGCATCTTTTAGGTCCCTCTTATGTCTAACAATTGTCTGTAAAGCTGTGTCTTCAACTTAACTACCATGAATTTCATTCATCTTCTTCTGAGTGTTAATGTTGTTATCCATGAAAATAAGAGAACTGTAAAGGAGCTCTCTCCCTTTGTTCCCCCCCCCCCCACCACCACCCCATCTGCCTCTTGATCCCTCAGGCATGAGCCACACTGAGCTCATTTCCAGCCTGACAGTGAATGCTTCATTCTTGTTTCTCACTCCCCATGTCATAATACCCTTTAGTAAGCTCACATTCTTCGGAACCTACAACTAAATGCCTGTCATCCTTGCCAACTTTCTGCTCTACCAGAGCTGGAAGATCAAACAGAAATATGGACTTCAACATTCAAATTTTGGTTCTTCAAGACTTGCCTCAGGATTAACACCTGTGAGAAGTCTTCTTTAGCTTATCTCTTGGGGGTCAGGTTCAATGGCCCATCTCTGTGCTTCAATAGTGATGCATGCATGTTGTGATCATGGCACTTATCACACTATATTGAAATTGTTTATTTCCCCATCGGTGCCCCTTATTAAATTTTCAGCTTTTTGAGTGAGGATCAAAATCTTAATCAAATAGGAATCTACTGTACTTAGCAATACATAATGATAGATGTAAGCATACATACAAGAGATGCTTAATTAATGTTGAATCAATAAATTCCTATTACCTGAGGTCAAGTTGCAAAGCCTTTCTCCCCACTTATTTCTCCCCCAAATTCCTTCCTTTAATATAAAAGAGACTAAAGACACAGAGGGAGAATAGAGTTATTCTCAATAACTGTTTTTCAGTCTGCTACCATATTATAATCTTTCATTTCCAGAGGAATTTATCAATACTATAGTACTTCTACATTCATTGTCTTGCTTCAACTTCCCCACTGTCCTGTGAGAGCACAGCTTGAATATTCTTGTTTGCTTTTAACAGATGTAGAAGATGAAGCCCAAAGAGTTTTGGTTATACTCGACTATACTTGAATATCTAAGGTTATAGAACTAGTTAGCGATGGAAAACAGTATTGGGATCCAGGTCTTCCAATTCCAAACCCAGTGTGTATCTTGCTGCTGTGACTTAAAACATCTTGGTATAGCATATGAAAACATTCTTTATACCTCCTTTGGTTCCGCAAGTTTGGCAGACTTGGTAGAAAATGAACTTGGGAGGAAAAAAGTCTAGGAAAATGGTCACATTCTCAAGATGACAAAAAGGAGAGGTTTTTTTTGGAGGGGGGGCTATGGCCTGCATTCACTCGGGCCTCCATTTGTAATCTGTCTGGGGATAGACCAGACTTGGCCAGAATATTGATAAACAGATCAGTTAGGAAAAGGCATAGTGTAACTTCTAGAATCAAACAAAAATAGGGTGGGGGAGGCTGAGATGCTAGAGATATGTGCAAAGAACAAAGTCAACCCTTCTTGCTCAGAGTAGAATGGGGACAGATCTAGATAATTTTGGAAGATTGGCTGCCTTATAAAGTTCAGAAAGTCCAGTGCCAGGAGAAAAGTGGATATAAGAAACACTGTTATCAGCCTTCAGCAAAATGTCCTAGAAAAACTGCCTGCTGTCTCAGAGATAGCTGTCTGGTCCTCCTCCTTGCTGGAAACCAATGCCAAGTGAGAGAAGTTTGAAATCTTTCAGGTGAGGATTGCTAGCAGGTGGCTGGATGATGAATGTGGCCAAGGAGAAGAGCTCCAGCTCCTGGCAGAGAATGGCCTCCAATACCCTGGTTTTCAGGGAGAAAGAGACACATAGTATCAAAGCCTCAAAAATCAGAGTTGGAAAGATCCACAAAATAGTAAGAGTTAAAGAGTCATGGATATTGATGATAGGGTCACACTCAACCCCCATTCACACATCAGGGGTCAAACTGGAAACCAAGATCAGATCATAAATCTTACTTACCCAGGAAGGGTAATTAAAGTGAATCAGGAGGAATTGGGGATGTCTGGACAAGGAGTGAGAAAATCTATGAAGCATCTTTTATAAGACTGAAGCAGGATGAGCACGGGGGTGGGGGGTGATGTAAAATCTGAAAGGATATGGAAAATCTTCTTTTTACAATACATTATCCATTTTCTTTTACTTCTTAATTTTTTTCATTGAAGTATAATTATTATACAATATCCTATTAGTCTCAGGTGTACATCATAGTGATTTGATACTTTTATACATTATGAAATGATCCCCATGATAAATCTAGTTACCATGTGTCAACATACAAAGTTATTACAACATTGATTATATTCCCTGTGCTATATATTGGAAAGCCTTAATATGAACTTGTTCACCAAAACTCCTAAGAAATTGGAAGAGCCAATTCTAGGATCACCAAAGAAAGGCATGGTTTCATGCAGCAGACAGTAAGCATGAGATTTGTAACAAAAGGTAGTAGAGCTGAAGTGAGTGATTTGAATTGCTGACCTCTCTAATGAGGTCAGCAATTCAAAACAAATGTCTTGGGGTCACTGTGAGAAACTAAAATCTAGATTGAATAAGTTATATTTTTGATTTCGTAGTTTATTGCTGTTAATGACTTTGCTGTTTTGTAAAAATGTCTCATAAGCTCTTTCTAAGAGATTCAAAGGATATTAAAAAAAAGTATAAATAAGATCTCCTCCAAATCTCACCATCTAGGAATAAACCATCATTAACATTAAGGGAACATTATTCTAAACATTTCTCTCCCTTCCCTTCACCACACACAGGATGTATGGTGGGTTAGATGGAAATGATTATATTAATATATATATATATTAAGAGATCATACTATATATGTCATTTTAAATAAAAATTATTATATTACCTTAAATTTAAACCCAAACAATGATATCCCAAGAGAATCTAGTTTTTAAAAGCTCCTTGTAAGGCACTGGTCCTTAGACCAGCAGTATCAACAGTCACCTGAAAACTTGTTAGAAACGCAAGCTCTTCAGGCATCTGGGTGGCTCAGAAACGCCCAACTCTTGCTTTTGGTTGGGGTCATGGTCTCAGGGTCCTGGGGTTGAGCCCCAAGACTGGGTTCTGTGGTCAGCGCAGAGCCTGCTTGTCCTTCTCCCTCTCTTCTCCCTGAGCTCTTCATAAATAAATTTAAAAAAAATCTTTAAAAAAAAGGAAATGCAAGTTCTCAGGCATCAGCCCATACCTACTGAACCAGAAAATCTGCAGGTGGGGCCCAGCCATCTGTATTGTAACAAGTCCTCCAGGGTGTTCTGTGGATACTAAAATTTGAGACCCATTTTCTCTCTATAAGAAAATACTTGGTAGGAACATTGATAGGTCGGAGTCAATATGGTTTTTTCACTGTGTTCTGTGTTTATACAATATTGATTGTTTTCCTACTATGAAAAAGGAAAAAGCACATTTACATTTTTTCCTATTTTTCTTTCCCTCACTTTCTGATTTCCTTTAGCTGTATTTTATTTTTAGGGCATCCAGATTTAAAACATTTACTTCTATTTTGTACCATAATTCCCATAATTGTTTAATCCTGATTTTATTTAAAAGGAGTTAGTTCTTTTAACTACAGCTCCTTTATTCTTGAATTCTGTATTTTGATTTAATGCTTTATTGGCTTGATTTAATCACCGGGGAGGTTTTTTTATTTTGTTTTGTTTGTTTTGAAGGCATCTCAAGTCTTACCCCTTAACTCCTTCATGGTGAAAGCAATTTTTGTTGGTTCCTGTACTTGAAAGACATCTTAATTTTATAAGATAGTCTTGAGTCAGAGTTTCTTGAACTCAGAATTTTGTAGGCCTTGGTCATTGACACTTATCATTAAACTCTGCTGGGGAGATTCTGAAGCCAGACTATTTTTGTCTCATGACTTGCTTTTTTGTCTATTAAATACCTGAAGAATTTTCTTTTAGCCTCAGAGTCTAATAACTTAATTATGATTTCAATAATTCTCTCACAATTATAAACTTTCCCTGGAACATTCTGTATCCTTTCAGTTTGTAGTTTTTCCTTCTTCAAGGAACAGGTCTTGCATAACTTTTATTTTTTTATTGAAGTATACATACAATTTTTATTGAAGTATAACATACAGTGTTATATTAGTTTCAGGTGTACAATACAGTTATTCAACAATTCTATACATTACTCAGCAGTCAGCATGATAAATGTACTCTTAATCTGCTTCACCAGTTTCACCCATCCCCCCACCTACCTCCCCTCTGGTAACCATCAGAGAACCATTGTTCTCTATTTAAAAGTCTGGGTTTTTGTCTCTTTTTTTCCCCTTGTTTTATTTCTTAAATTCCACATATGAGTGAAATCATACAGTATTTATCTTTCTCTGACTGACTTATTTCACTTAGCTTTATACCCTTTAGGTCCATATTGTTGCAAGTGGCAAAATTTCATTCTTTTTTTATGGCTGAGTAATATTCCATTGTGTATACATACCACATCTTTATCCATTCATCAGATGGACACTTGGATTGTTTCTATATCTTGACTATTGTAAATAATGCTGTAATAAACGTAGGGGTGCATATATTTTTTCAAATTACTGTTTTTGTGTTCTTTGGATAAATAGCCAGTAGTAGAATTACTGGATCGTCATATGTTATTTCTATTTTTATATTTTGGGGAAACTTCTTACTGTTTCCCACAGGGGCTGCAACAGTTTGCATTCCCACCAACAGTGCATAAAGGTCCCTTTTTTTCCCCACATCCTCACCTACACATTAGTTCTTGTCTTTTTTATTTTAGCCATTCTGACAGGTGTGAGGTTGTATCTCACTGTGGTTTTATTTGCATTTTCCTGATGATGAGTGATGTTGAGCATCTTTTCACCTGTCTGTTGGAAATCTTTGTCTTTGGAGAAATGTCTGTTCATGTCCTCTGCCCATTTTTAAATCAGATTGCTCATCTTTTTGGTGTTGGGTTGTATAAGTTCTTGATATATTTTGGATTTTAACCCGTTATTGGATGTATCATTTGCAAATATCTTCTCCCATTCAGTAAGTCGCCTTTTGTTTTGTTGATGGTTTCCTTTGATGTGCAAAAGCTCTTTATTTTGGTGTAGTCCCAATAGTTTAATTTTGCTTTTGTTTCCCTTGCCTGAGAGACATCTAGAAAAAAATGTTTCTGCTGCTGATGTCAAGTTATGTGGATATATATGTGTATATATATCCACATATATATGTATATACATTGTGTGTGTAGTATATATATATATATATATATATATATATATATACATACCACATCATCTTTATCCATTCATCTATTGGTGGACACTTGGGCTGCTTCCATATCTTGGCTGTTGTAATTAATGCTGCTGTAAACACAGGTGCATGTATCCCTTTGAATTCGTGTTTTTGTACTGTTTGGGTAAATACCCATAGTGCCATTGCTGAATCATAGGGTAGATCTATTTTTAACTTTTTGAGGAAACTCCATACTCATTTCCACAGTGGCTGCACCAGTTTGCAATCCCACCAACAGTGCATGAGGGTTCCTTTTTCTCCACATCTTCATCAACACTTGTTGTTTCTTCTGTTGCTGTGATCTTAGCCATTCTTACAGGTGTGAGGTGATAGCTCATTGTAGCTTTCATTTACATTTTCTTGATGGTGAATGAGGTTGATCATCTTTTCATGTGTCTGTTGGCCATCTGGATGTCTTCTTTGGAGAAATGTCTGTTAATGCCTTATGCCCATTTTTAAATTTGATTATTTGTTTTTTGGGTTTTTTTTTTTTTTTTAATTTTTTTATTCTTATGTTAATCCCCTTACATTACAACATTAGTTTTAGATGAAGTGTTCCATGATTCATTGTTTGTGCACAACACCCAGTGCTCCATGCAGAATGTGCCCTCCTCAATACCCACCACCAGGCTAACCCATCCTCCCACCCCCCTCCCCTCTAGAACCCTGTTTGTTTTTCAGAGTCCATCGTCTCTCATGGTTCGTCTACCCCTCTGATTTCCCCCGCTTCATTCTTCCCCTCCCGCTACCTTCTTCTTCTTCTTCTTCTTCTTTTTTTTTTCTTAACATATATTGCATTATTTGTTTCAGAGGTACAGATCTGAGATTCAACAGTCTTGCACAATTCACAGCGCTTACCAGAGCACATACACTCCCCAGTGTCTATCACCCAGTCCCCCCATCCCTCCCACCCCACCCCCCACTCCAACAACACTCAGTTTGTTTCCTGCGATTAAGAATTCCTCATATCAGTGAGATCATATGATACATGTCTTTCTCTGTTTGACTTATTTCACTCAACATAATACCCTCCAGTTCCATCCACGTCGTTGCAAATGGCAAGATCTCATTCCTTTTGATGGCTGCATAATATTCCATTGTATATATATACCACATCTTCTTTATCCATTCATCTGTCGATGGACATCTTGGCTCTTTCCACAGTTTGGCTATTGTGGACATTGCTGCTATAAACATCGGGGTGCACGTACCCCTTTGGATCCCTACTTTTGTATCTTTGGGGTAAATACCCAGTAGTGCAATTGCTGGATCATATGGTAGCACTATTTTCAACTTTTTGAGGAACCTCCATACAGTTTTCCAGAGTGGCTGCACCAGTTTGCATTCCCACCAACAGTGTAGGAGGGTTCCCCTTTCTCCGCATCCCCGCCAACATCTGTCGTTTCCTGACTTGTTAATTTTAGCCATTCTGACTGGTGTGAGGTGATATCTCATTGAGGTTTTGATTTGGATTTCCCTGATGCCGAGCGATATTGAGCACTTTTTCATGTGTCTGTTGGCCATTTGGATGTCTTCTTTGGAAAAATGTCTGTTCATGTCTTCTGCCCATTTCTTAATTGGATTCTTTGTTCTTTGGGTGTTGAGTTTGATGAGTTCTTTATAGATTTTGGATACTAGCCCTTTATCTGATATGTCATTTGCAAATATCTTCTCCCATTCTGTCGGTTGTCTTTTGGTTTTCTTAACTGTTTCCTTTGCTTTGCAAAAGCTTTTTATCTTGATGAAGTCCCAATAGTTCATTTTTGCCCTTGCTTCCCTTGCCTTTGGTGATGTTTCTAGGAAGAAGTTGCTGTGGCAGAGGTCAAAGAGGTTGTTGCCTGTGTTCTCCTTTAGGATTTTGATGGACTCCTGTCTCACATTGAGGTCTTTCAGCCATTTGGAGTCTATTTTTGTGTGTGGTGTAAGGAAGTGGTCCAGTTTCATTCTTCTGCATGTGTCTATCCAATTTTCCCAACACCATTTGTTGAAGAGACTGTCTTTGTTCCATTGGACATTCTTTCCTGCTTTGTCGAAGATTAGTTGACCATAGAGTTGAGGGTCCATTTCTGGGCTCTCTATTCTGTTCCATTGATCTATGTGTCTGTTTTTGTGCCAGTACCACGCTGTCTTGATGATGACAGCTTTGTAATAGAGCTTGAAGTCCGGAATTGTGATGCCACCGGCTTTTCTTTTCTTTTTCAATATTCCTCTGGCTATGCGGGGTCTTTTCTGGTTCCATACAAATTTTAGGATTATTTGTTCCATTTCTTTGAAAAAAGTGGATGGTATTTTGATGGGGATTGCACTGAATGTGTAGATTGCTCTAGGTAGCATTGACATCTTCACAATATTTGTTCTTCCAATCCATGAGCATGGAACTTTTTTCCATTTCTTTGTGTCTTCCTCAATTTCTTTCATGAGTATTTTATAGTTTTCTGAGTACAGATCCTTTGTCTCTTTGGTTAGATTTATTCCTAGGTATCTTATGGTTTTGGGTGCAATTGTAAATGGGATCGACTCCTTAATTTCTCTTTCTTCTGTCTTGTTGTTGGTGTATAGGAATGCCACTGACTTCTGTGCATTGATTTTATATCCTGCCACTTTACTGAATTCCTGTATGAGTTCTAGCAGTTTTGGGGTGGAGTCTTTTGGGTTTTCCACATAAAGTATCATATCATCTGCAAAGAGTGAGAGTTTCACTTCTTCTTTGCCAATTTGGATGCCTTTGATTTCTTTTTGTTGTCTGATTGCTGTGGCTAGGACTTCCAATACTATGTTGAATAGCAGTGGTGATAGTGGACATCCCTGCCGCGTTCCTGACCTTAGGGGGAAAGCTCTCAGTTTTTCCCCATTGAGAATAATATTTGCTGTAGGTTTTTCATAGATGGCTTTTATGACATTGAGGTATGTACCCTCTATCCCTATACTCTGAAGAGTTTTGATCAAGAAAGGATGCTGTACTTTGTCAAAAGCTTTTTCTGCATCTATTGAGAGGATCATATGATTCTTGTTCTTTCCTTTGTTAATGTACTGTATCACATTGATTGATTTGCGGATGTTGAACCAACCTTGCAGCCCAGGGATAAATCCCACTTGGTCATGGTGAATAATCCTTTTAATGTACTGTTGGATCCTATTGGCTAGTATTTTGGTGAGAATTTTTGCATCCATGTTCATCAGGGATATTGGTCTGTAATTCTCCTTTTTGATGGGGTCTTTGTCTGGTTTGGGGATCAAGGTAATGCTGGCCTCATAAAATGAGTTTGGAAGTTTTCCTTCCGTTTCGATTTTTTGGAACAGTTTCAGAAGAATAGGTATTAATTCTTCTTGAAATGTTTGGTAGAATTCCCCTGGGAAGCCATCTGGCCCTGGGCTTTTGTTTTTTGGGAGATTTTTGATGACTACTTCAATTTCCTTAGTGGTTATAGGTCTGTTCAGGTTTTCTATTTCATCCTGGTTCAGTTTTGGTAGTTGATACATCTCTAGGAATGCATCCATCTCTTCCAGGTTATCTAATTTGCTGGCATAGAGTTGCTCATAATATGTTCTTATAATTGTTTGTATTTCTTTGGTGTTGGTTGTGATCTCTCCTCTTTCATTCATGATTTTGTTGATTTGGGTCATTTCTCTTCTCTTTTTGATAAGTCTGGCCAGGGGTTTATCAATCTTGTTAATTCTTTCAAAGAACCAGCTCCTAGTTTCGTTGATCTGTTCTACTGTTCTTTTAGTTTCTATTTCATTGATTTCTGCTCTGATCTTTATGATTTCTCTTCTCCTGCTGGGTTTAGGCTTTATTTGCTGTTCTTTCTCCAGCTCCTTTAGGTGTAGGGTTAGGTTGTGTACTTGAGACCTTTCTTGTTTCTTGAGAAAGGCTTGTATTGCTATATACTTTCCTCTTAGGACTGCCTTTGCTGCATCCCAAAGATTTTGAACAGTTGTGTTTTCATTTTCATTTGTTTCCATGTATTTTTTTAATTCTTCTTTAATTTCCTGGTTGACCCATTCATTCTTCAGTAGGATGCTCTTTAGCCTCCATGTATTTGAGTTCTTTCCGACTTTCCTCTTGGGATTGAGTTCTAGTTTCAAAGCATTGTGGTCTGAAAATAGGCAGGGAATGATCCCAATCTTTTGGTACCGGTTGAGACCTGATTTATGACCTAGGATGTGATCGATTCTGGAGAATGTTCCATGGGCACTAGAGAAGAATGTGTATTCCGTTGCTTTGGGGTGGAATGTTCTGAATATGTCTGTGAAGTCCATTTGGTCCAGTGTGTCATTTAAAGTCTTTATTTCCTTGTTGATCTTTTGCTTAGATGATCTGTCCATTTCAGTGAGGGGGATGTTAAAGTCCCCCACTATTATTGTATTGTTGTTGATGTGTTTCTTTGCTTTTGTTATTAATTGCCTTATATAATTGGCTGCTCCCATGTTAGGGGCATAGATATTTACAATTGTTAGATCTTCTTGTTGGATAGATCCTTTAAGTATGATATAGTGTCCTTCCTCATCTCTTATTACAGTCTTTGGTTTAAAATCTAATTTGTCTGATATAAGGATTGCCACCCCAGCTTTCTTTTGGTGTCCATTAGCATGGTAAATGGTTTTCCACCCCCTCACTTTCAATCTGGGGGTGTCTTTGGGTCTAAAATGAGTCTCTTGCAGACAGCATATCGATGGATCTTGTTTTTTAATCCAGTCTGTTAGCCTGTGTCTTTTGATTGGGGCATTTAGCCCATTTACATTCAAGGTAACTATTGAAAGATAGGAATTTAGTGCCATTGTATTGTCTGTAAGGTGACTGTTACCGTATATTGTCTGTGTTCCTTTCTGGTCTATGTTGCTTTTAGGGTCTCTCTTTGCTTAGAGGACCCCTTTCAAGATTTCCTGTAGGGCTGGTTTTGTGTTTGCAAATTCCTTTAGTTTTTGTTTGTCCTGGAAGCTTTTTATCTCTCCTTCAATTTTCAATGACAGCCTAGCTGGATAGAGTATTCTTGGCTGCATATTTTTCTCATTTAGTGCTCTGAATATATCCTGCCAGTCCTTTCTGGCCTGCCAGGTCTCTGTGGATAGGTCTGTTGCCAATCTAATGTTTCTACCATTGTAGGTTACATATCTCTTCTCCCGAGCTGCTTTTAGGATTTTCTCTTTGTCTATGAGACTCGTTGTTTTTTGGGTTTTGAGTTGTGTAAGTTCTTGATGTATTTTGAATACTAATCCTTTATCAGATATGTCATTTGCAAATATCTTCTCCTGTTCTGTAGGTTGCCCTTTAGTTTTGATGATTGTTTCCTTTGCTGTGCAGAAGCTTTTTATTTTGATGTAGTCCCAGCAGTTTATTTTTGCTTTTATTTCCCTTGCCTCAGTGGACCTATCTAGAAAAAAGTTGCTATGGCCGATGTCAGGTTATTGCCTGTGTTCTTGGAAAAAATCTAGGATTTTTATGGTTTCAGGTCTCACATTTAGGTCTTTAATCCATTGTGGAGTTATTTTTGTGTGTGGTGTAGTAAAATGGCCCAGTTTCTTTCTTTTGCATGTAGCTGTACAGTTTTCCCAACACCATTTGTTGAAGAGACTGTCTTTTTTCCATTGCATATTCTTTCCTTCTTTATTGAAGATTAATTGACCATATAATTGTGGGTTTATTTCTGTTCTATTGATTTATGTGTCTGTCTGTGTAAGTACCATACTGTTTTGATTACCACAGCTTTGTAACGTAACTTGAAATCTGGAATTGTGATGCCTCCAGCTTTGTTTTTCTGTTTCAAGATTACTTTGGCTATTCAGGGTCTTTTGTGGTTCCATACAAATTTTAGAATTGTTTGTTCTAGTTCTGTGAAAAATGCCATTGGTATTTTGATAGAGATTGTGTTAAATCTGTAGATAACTTTGGATACTATGGACATTTTAATAATATTTGTGTTTCCAGCCCGTGAGCATGGAATGTCTTTCCATTTCCTTGTGTCATCTTCAATTTCTTCCATCAGTGTTTTATGGTTTTCAGAATACAGGTATTTCACCTCTTTGGTTAGATTCCCAGGTATCTTATTATTTTTAAAAGTGGTGAGAGTGGACATCCTTGTCTTATTCCTGAACTTAAGGGAAAAGCTTTCAGTTTTTCCTCATTGAGGATGAGGTCAGCTTTGTGTTTTTCGTATTTGGCCTTTACTATGTTGAGGTATATTCCCTCTAAACCTACTTTTTTTGAGGGTTTTTATTATGAATAGATGTTGTACTTTGTCAAATGCTTTTTCTGCATCTATTGAAATGATCATGTGTTTCTTAACCTTTCTCTTATTGAGGTGATGAATCATGTTGATTGACACGCAAATATTGAACCACCCTTGCAGCCCAGGAGTAAACCCCACTTGATTATGGTGAATGATTTTTTTAATGTGTTATTGAATTCGGTTTGCTAGGATGTTGTTGAGGATTTTTGCATCTATGTCCATCAGAAATATTGGCCTATAGTTCTCTTTTTTTGTGGTGTCTTCATCTGGTTTTGGTATCAGAATAATGCTGGCCTCATAGAATGCATTTGGAAGTTTCCCTTCCCTTTCTGTTTTTTTGGAGTAGTTTGAGAAGAGTAGGTATTAACTCTTCTTTAAATGTTTGGTAGAATTCACCTATGAAGCTATCTGGTCTTGGACTTTTGTCTGCTGGGAGTTTTTTGATTACTGATTCAATTTCTTTGCCAGTAATCGGTCTCTTCAAATTTTCTATTTCTTCCTCCTTTAGTTTTTGTAGTTTATATGTTTCTAGGAATTTATCCATTTCTTCTAGGTTGGCATATAGATTCTCATAATATTCCTATTATTGTTTGTATTTCAATGGTGTCAGTTGTTATTTCTCCCCTCTCATTTGTGATTTTATTTATTTGGGTCCTTTCTCTTTTTTTTTCTTGGTAAGTCTGGCTAGAGGTTTATCAATTTTACTGATTTTTTTTTTTTTTAAAGAACCAGTTCCTGGTTCCATTGATCTGTTCAATTGTATTTTTAGTTTCCATTTATTTCTGCTCCTTTATTATTTCTTTCCTTCTGCTGGTTTTAGGTTTGTTTGTTCTTTTTCTAACTCCTTTAGGTGTAAGGTTAGGGTTTTTTTTTTTTAATATTTTATTTATTTATTTGACAGAGAGAGAGACAGCGAGAGAGGGAACACAAGCAGGGGGAGTGGGAGAGGGAGAAGCAGGCTCCCTGCTGAGCAGGGACCCTGATGCAGGGCTCGACCCCAGCATGACTTGAGCCAAAGGCAGACACTTAACAACTGAGCCACCCAGATGCCCCTAAGGTTAAGTTGCTTATTTGAGATTTTTCTTGCTTCTCAAGTATTCCTATAAACTTCTCTCTTAGAACTGCTTTTGCTGCATCCCAAAGGTTTTGGACTGTTGTGTTTTCATTTTCATTTGTTTCCATGAACTTTTAATTTCTTCTTTTATTTCCTGGTTGACCTAGTCATTGTTTAATAGCATACTATTTAACCTCCATGTATTTGTGGTCTTTCCAGATTTTTTTCTTGCGGTTGACTTCTAGTTTCATAGCATTGTGGTCAGAGAAGATGCCTGGTATAACTTTGATCTTCTTGAATTTTTTGAGGCTTGTTTTGTGCATTAATATGTTATCTATTCTGGAGAATGTTCTGTGTGCACTTAAAAAGAGTGTGTATTCTGGTGTTTTAGGATGGAATGTTCTGAATATATCTGTTAAATCCAACTGTTCCAATGTGTCATTTAAAGCCATTGTTCCTTTGTTGATTTTCTGTTTAGATGCTCTGTACATTGATGTAAGAAAGGTGTTAAAGTCCCCTACTATTATTGTGTTTCTATCGATTAGTTCCTTTATGTTTATTATTAACTATTTTATGTATTTGGGTGCTCTTGTGTTGGGTGCATAAATATTTACAATTGTTATGTCTTCTTGTTGGATTGTCCCCTTTATTATTATATAGTGTCCTTCTTTGTCTCATGTTACAGGTTTGTTTTAAAGTCTATTTTGTCCAATATAAGTATTGCTATTCCAGGTTTTTTTGATATCCATTTGCATGATAGATGTTTCTCCATCCCCACACTTTCAATCTACAAGTGTCGTTAGGTCTAAAATGAGTCTCTTGTAGGCAGCGTATAGATGGATCTTGTTTTTTTATCCATCTGTCACCCTATGTCTTTTGATTGGAGCATTTTGAGTTCTACTTATTTAAGGAAATAGCCTGGACCACTGGGAGAGAGGTTGGTTTGGGTTGTGTGTGATCTTTGGAGGACCTGGGACTTCTCTTTCTTCAAAAGCTTTGTCAAATGTCCCCTATCAGGACTCATTGCACCTGGCTGGGGCTGTTTTCTATTCTTGTGGAAGGGAGAGAGGACAAGGATAGCATCTTTCTTTGGATCTGTCCTCTAAGTCATTGTGGACTGTACTTACATCAGAGAGGTCATCCTAGTTATTTTTTATTTTGTTTCCATTCACCTGTCATTTCCCAATGCCTATTTCTATTCCTGCCAGTGGAAAACAAAAACAAAAACAAAAGCCAGCATCTAGAGATTTGACTCCTTATTCAAATCTCCAAGTGGAGACCTGAGTCTTCATCTGGGGTTCCCCGTACACCCCACCCCCATACACACACACCCTAAAAGCACAGTTTTTTGTCTTATTCTGCTAAGTCCTTATTATTGTTGGAGACAAATCTAGGTAGTCCTAACATTTTGCCTTCCTTATTTCTCTCAGCTGGACGATGCTCGGATGGGAGTGCTAGGAATTACTCTTATCCCTTGGAGTTCCTGTGGTGATAGGCACGGGGGTTGAAAGAGTTTTTATAACCTTTCCCAAACTCCTGACTTGAGGGCTGTTTGTGATTATTCTCAGGTTTGTTGATTGATTTTCTTTACCCAGCACTGATCCTGCTAAGTAAGCTGCCCCAGAATCTTTTACTTCCCTGACTCAGCTGCCATTTTTATAGTTCATATCTTAATGTTGGTTGTGGTAGTTCTTTTCACTTTTTAAATAATGTATGGTTGTTTTTATTGTTATGTATTCAGGGGAAGGAGAGTCTCTGACCTATTGTCTTTACCTGCCAGAGCATTTATCTTGTTATGAATTACTAAGTTTTTTTTGGTTTTTGTTTTTTTACTAAATTTAGAGGTGTTCTGGCTGGATGTTTGTAGTATTGGTGATAGTTTGCTGATATGTTGGTAAATTTGAGTTTGGAAAAAGTAAGGGGAGTTAACTCTAGTGTTCTTGATATAGTCCCCTGTGGGATTGCCCAGATGCTTAGAAATGTTCTTACTGAAAGTTCCACCAGGAAAAGTAAACATGGAAAATATCCAAATGAAACAGTAAACGTGGCTTGAAATCAAATGATGAAGTGGAAAAAGAATGAGTTTGGAGTCAAACAGGCCTCAGTTAAATTCAGTCTCTACCACCCACACATGTGTGATGTTGGTCATATTCTTTAACCACCTGAAGCTTTAGATTCCTCACCTGTAAATGGGAACAATATCCCTTGTTGTGTAGATTTATGGGGAGAAGTCAATGAGAGGGCATATTCAAAGGATTGGGTCTATCACCTGACACTACTTAGGTGTTGGGAACTGGTAGTTCCTGCTTCTCCTTCATCCTCTCTCTTCCCTTCACCCATGCTCCTTTCTGACCTGTAGACATGGCCATCTGATCTGAGCTAGTTGGGTAGAGACTTCTTTGCTTAGTGAGGAAATGAGTCTGGGAAACTGGCATACATTTGCTTTTCTCACCTTTTATCATGATCTCCTGTGAGGTGAAATCAAGTGGTGGGGGTGGCAAAGAATTTGCTTTCTGATCTATCCCTAGAAAATGTGTTATGCTTTCCTTTAAAATTCAATTTGTGTAAAACCCAGGAAGTCTTAAAAAATGATTATATACTAAACTAATTGTTCCCCAGGGAGGGCTCCTGACAAGGCCTCAGCAAGAATTAATACATATTAATAAAATATAGGTACAAAAAATTGAGATATTTGATTTTTAAATGATTTACGGTAAGCATAATCTCCTCTGCTTGCCCCCCAAAGTTATCAGTGAGGAAAACAGAATCTCAGCAGAGAACTGAACAGACAGAGGCCCTGGCAGGAGGGCAAGGGTGTGACTTGATTAGAACATAATACTCGTCTGCCCTCTGGAGAAGTGGGACTGGTGGGATCTGGCCATGATTGCCTCTGCTTAGTGAGAGGGGTAGATCGAAAGGTTCAAAAAAGGAATGAGGAGCTTAAAAAAATTATCTCTGAGTTATGTAATGCATAATTTGGATTTCCCCAGAAGCTGACCCTGAGATAAGAATTTTGGTGCAGGAGGTTTATTTGGGAAGTTACCCCAGGAAGCAGAATGGAGTGGAGAGGGCAGTAGACATGGAAGGTCAGAAAGCCAGTAAAGATCATTCATGACTGGTTACCACTGCAGGCAACTGGGGCTCTGTTTCAATGAAGACTTCCTGAGAGACTTTACAGAACATGCCTTAGAATCATCCCATGAGGGGCGCCTGGGTGGCTCAGTTGGTTAAGTGACTGCCTTCGGCTCAGGTCATGATCCTGGAGTCCCAGGATCGAGTCCCGCATCGGGCTCCCTGCTCGGCAGGGAGCCTGCTTCTCCCTCTGACCCTCCTCGCTCTCATGCTCTCTCTCTATCATTCTCTCTCTCTCTCAATAATAAATAAATAAAAATCTTAAAAAAAAAAAAAAAAGAATCATCCCATGAAAGGATGAGCAAGTTAGGATATTTGTCTACCAGTTTCCTTCCCTCTTTGGTTGAAGGTCACTGTTGGGGGCATTGACTTGCTTGTTTTCTGGCCTGCACCTTGCCAGTGCCCAGAGAATGACCCCAGACTCAAATGCTGGCAGCCTTCTGTGTTGTATGGCAGTTGTCTATAGGTGACCTCAGATTTGGGTGGAGGAGGCTTGGCAAGGGATGGGGAGGCAGGATACCAATAGCATCTGCTACATGAAGTAAGTAAAACCTATGGTAAATTGATGCCACACATTTGAACTATTCAGGTATTTTGGATCCATGCTAAATGAACTCAGGTCACATGAATTTTTATATTTCTCTGAAATTATCTAGCTCTTCTATCCTCCCTGTCACCATTTGGGTGTGGGCCACCATCATCTTTCCACCAGATCAGTGCCTCCATCTTAAATAGTCTCTCTGCTTCCTGTCTTGCTCACCTTTAATCAATTCTCCATTCAGCTGCTAGAAGGAGCTTTCTAAAATGGAAATAAAATCATGTCAGTCCCCTTTTAAAAATTTTTCAATGACTCCTTAAAATCTACTCTTTAATGGTATTATAATATGGTCCATGATCTGCCTCCCTTCAGGCCCATTACCCCTCATAATTCTTATGGAACTTATGTCACAGAATCGGCCAATCCCCTTTTCCCATCCCCAGCCCCACCTCCACTCTCCCCCTGCCTTTCTCTTCCACCTCTCTCCCCAACCACTTTTGCCTCTGGACTTTTAAGCTCAAAATCCTTTTTCTGCCTTTTCCCTTTCCCTTACTCCCATCTTCCTGGGCAACTCATACTGACTCTTTATTCTGAGCCTAAGTATTACCTTTTCAGGAGGCCTTTCCATTTTCCTAGAGCTGGTTAACTCCCCCAGTTTTGTGCTCCCACAGCACCTGCACCTTTTGTCATAACCTCACCATGCTTTATTAGGCTTATTTGTTGCATGACTTATTAACCCATGAAAATATCAATGTATTTTTTCCTTGTATCTCCAGTGACTAGCAGAATACCTGGCACATAGCAGGCGCTCGGTAAATACTCACTGAATGAATGAATAGATAATTGGTCAACACTTGCTTTATATTCCCTGAAGGAAGCATTCAGGAAGAAGAAATGGATCACAAATAAAATGACTTGCTACTTGTGGCAACTCTAATAAGAGGCTGTGGAATATAGTATCTGTGTGATCCTGGTCCTTGTTTTTTTATGGATGGGAAAATAAAGAGGGGTCTTGAAGTCCAGTTGATTTTATATCTTAAAGATATTATGATGTGTAGAATTATTTTCTATAAATTTGATGGCCTGAACCCCCCCCTTAAATGACCTGACATCATTCTTTATCTTATTTGTGCTGTTTTTACTTGTAAAACTGGTTAATATTCATAGGCAAGGGGTTAAATAGTAAAATCTCTGACATGCTAGAACCAGAAAAGAATGTTTTGTGGTCCATAAAGAAAGAATCTTGTTTCTGCTCAAGGCAGAGATGGATTTTTAGTTTGGGCTTAATCTGAAAGCTACTCTTTCTGTCCCCAAAGAGCAGAATGTCAGATGTTTGTCCACCGAAGCAGAGGAGGTGAAATACAGAGATGGAAAATAAGACCAAAGAGGGAGAAGCCATGCCCTAGACAGGGAGCAACCAGGAGTGAGAGTTAGAACTACTCTTGGAAATAGTTGATGAAGGCTCTGCATTTAAAATTATAGAAGATAGAAAGTTTCTACCAGTTGTGTTAAAGCAGCCCTGCTATAGGACTGTTTCATCACAGAATGATGTTGAGAAGAGGCTCATCAGAATCTGTATAATCTGTGAAGATTGCATATCCAAAGCAGACCACATACAGAGCATATATCCTATAAATTATTATGAATTCATCCATGGAAAACTGTGTAGTGACAAATGCAGGATCATTATGAACTACAGCCAGCACCTGTGACTCTCTTCTTAATGGTACCCCAATTTTCATTTAATTGGCCACTATTTCCCCACACAACCCACTTATTTGGGGAGTGGGAAGCTTAAGTCATCAGCATGTTACATTATCCTGGCCCCAGCATTGGCTTTTTGCTGGTCATATGGCCTAAGTGATCAAAACAGAGCAAACCTTCTAACTTTTGCATGGGAGTTTTGGACAAAAGCATTTTCTCTCATCCTCTGGACCTTGAATGTGTGATCTGAGCAGTTATTAACTATCTCATGATTTGAGATCAAGAAGAGTAAGAGCCAGAGTTATGGGATAAAACCACCTGATTATTATATTGCATCTCGAGTCTTCCAGATACACAAGCCCATCAATTTCTGATTGTTTAAGCTAGTTCATGTTCATTTTTCATTTACTTACTACCAAAAATATTCCAGTGTGGCTCTCATATATTGAGTATTAAAAATCGTGGAAATTCTTTTGAGAGTAAAGCATACATAAGGAAAAAAACCAACATATGATTCATTCATTTAATAAATATTAGTTGAGAGTCTATTATGTACCAAGCTCCATTCTAGCCTATGGTATACAATGGCCAATGAGATAGATGGGAATACAGATAATTAAACTAGCAAATACAACATGGAGTGCTAATGGTAAGTACAGACTACTTGTGAGCACATAATAAGACCATATTATCTTGTTTAGGAGATGCAGGGCAGGCTTCTCAGCAGGAGCGAAATTTCTTGTAAGACTTTAAAAATTAGCGTGTGTAGGTGTGCACACATGCACATGCACATTGAGGGAATTCCCAGCACAGGAAACAAACAGCATGTAGAAAGACTCAGAAATAGGAGTCGAAGGACCTGAAAGAAATTCAGTCTTGTTAAAGCACAGATATGGAGAGCTGGAGAGGATTGTAGTGTGAGACCAAGCAAGAAAGGTAGAAAGGAGTGGATCATGCTATAGCCCATGTTAAGGAGTTGAGACAATCCTGGGAGCCATAAAAAGGTATCAAAGGGTATGAAGTAGAGGAATGACATGATCTAATTCACCATCTTGTTGACCCAAGAAAGACAATCTGGAAGTAAGGAACTAGGAGAGTGACAAATTCAAGACTATTGGAGGAAATTATAAAAAATGCAGGAGTTAGGGAAATGGGGCTATTAGGATTAAAGGATTCTTGCACAGGTTTGACAGAGGAAGTTGGAGAGTGAGCACAGAAGTAAAAGGGAAAAGGTTTGGAAAGAGTCACACAAAGGAGTGATGGAAGAGCAGGGCAGAGCCACACAGGGTGGGAGAAGAGGAGTACTGAGTGGTTATCCCTGGAGTCACCTTGCTTTTAGGAGAGAAACAAGTCAGTTTGTCAAAGCAAGCCAGTTGTCACTGTGATTTACAGATTTACATGAAGATGAATGCGTTTGATTTAGACTGTTGCTAAAGTTAAAAAATAGTTTTCTTCACCTACCTCATTCTCTCCACTGAATAGATAATTCTTTACAAATGTATACATATCTACATGCATTGCACATTATCTAGAAGACAGCTGAGGAAACTACTTTAGTTTTCTCACATTTAAATAGCTATGACATTGGGTTGTGTTGGTTTTTCTTCTTGTTTCCATTCTGTGGGCAGGGGTTGTAGTTGAAGGAGTGGAGACCTTAGATTTATTTAGTCCTTGGACTGAATTCTGACTATCCACACTTACTGGCTGTGCAGCATTGGGAAAATTACTTAATCTCTCCATGCCTCCATTTTCTTATATCTTAAAAAGAAATGACTGTTCTTGTGTCAATTTGCTATTGATGTATCATGAACCACCTCCAAAACTCAGTGGCTTAAAATAACAAGCATTTATTAGCTTGCAATTCTCCCCAGGCTCAGCTGTTTTGGGCATGGCTCATTTACGTGTTTATGGCCAGTTGAGGGTTGGCTGGGAGCTGCTTTGCTGATCTTGCCTGGGCTGTCTCACATGCCTGGGCTTCAGCTGCAGTGGCTCATCACTTGCCCATCTCTCACTCATCCTCCAACAAGATAGCCTGTGTTTGTTCTCATGGAGGTAGGGTGGACTGTGCCAGACCTCTTAAGAGTCTAGGCTCAGATCTGGCTCAGTATCACTTCTGCTGCTCAGTATCACATTGCTTCTCTTGGCCAAAGCAAATTACCAGGTCAGCCTTCTAACCCACTCAAGAGGGTAGAGAAACAGACTCCCCTCCTTGATGGGAAGGGCTGCAGAGGCACATTGCAAGGGGTGTGGATGTAGGGAGGGGAAGAACAATGATCATTTTTGGAATCTCCCACACTGTTACTCTGCACAGGTGGGAGCAGTCGATGAGAACATACTGTAAGGGCTAGTATAGTGTCTGGTGCACATATGCTCAACACCTGTTAATGTCTCCCTTCCTACAAATACAACAGCAAGATCAGACATGATGTAGATCACCCACAGCATGCTGCTATAGGAGGCAGTGATAGAACAGATAAGCTTTTTAATCTATGCCTCAGCATTATTTGTGCCTTTCCCAACCGGCAAGTGTTTTTAAAAAAGATCTTCAAAAGAGCAAAATTATAGGCCTTGCTTTTAGAAAAAGTAGGCAGTGTGGTCTCTCTTGCTCTTCTTTCTTTTTTCCCCAAGAATACCCTCGGAATGATAGGACTTCACCTTCTCTTCTCTAGAGGACAATGTGTTATTTTGGTTTGCCTTTGATCACCGGTGATTCACTTTATTTATTTATTTACTTATTTTTAAAGATTTTATTCATTCATTTGACAGAGAGAGAGATAGCAAGAGCAGGAACACAAGCAGGGGGAGTGGGAGAGGGAGAAGCAGGCTCTCCGGTGAGCAGGGAGCCTGATGTGGGGCTCGATCCCAGGACCGTGGGATCATGACCTGAGCCGAAGGCAGTCGCTTAACGACTGAGCCACCCAGGCACCCCCGGTGATTCACTTTAAAGGCAGTGCTGCTGGAAAAATGCAGAAAATGGAGTTGCAATCAGAAAAATGACTATGTAAAAAATGGCATGCTCTGACTTTCTGTTTTTTCCTAGAAGGTTTTTGGAGTTTTGTGTCTTTTTTGGGGGGGTCACTTCATTCCTTTGCCATTTGAGACCAGCCAGGCTAGGGAAAGGTGGGCTGGATCCTAATTCTCTGGCGTTTCTCATCAATATTCTGAGTTCTGCCAGAGTTAACTGGGGAGTGTCTTCCTGTGGAATTTGCCAAGAAGACATTTGACCTAAAGATGACAAGCGGATAAAGTAAGGTTTTTACTTACAAAATAGGCCAAAATGATGGATTAAGTTAAATTATCATTCTGGTAACATCACAAAATGTATCAAAAACCTGAAAATTATACAGAGTTTTCACCTCAACTAGTCTAACTTTATCCTAAGGAAACAAGTGAGAAAGTTGTGTGTGTGTGTGTTAAAAATAAGTCTTTAATTTGGGATAATTTTAGATTTACAGAAAAGTTGTAAAGATAGTACAGAGAATTTCCATATCTTCTCACCCATTTTCTCCTAGTGTTAACACATTATATTACCATGGAACATTTGTCACAAACCAGCACTGGTATATTACTATTAAGTAAACTCCGGACTTCAATTGGATTTCACCAGTTTTCCCATTAATGTCCTCTTTCTGTGCTAGGATCCAATCTAGGGCACCACATTACATTTATTGTCATGTTTCAATATCCTCCTGTCTGTGATAGTTTCTCAGTCTTTCCTTATTTTTTCTTTTTTTAAAGATGTTGACAGGTTTGAGGAGGACTGGTGAGGTATTTTATAGATTTGGAGCACCTGGGTGGCTCAGTCAGTTAAGTGTCTGATTCTTGATTTCTGTTCAGGTCATGATCTCGGGGTCCTGAGATCAAGCGCCTCATTGGGCTCCATGCTCAGTGCAGAGTCAGCTTGAGATTCTCTCTCTCCCTCTGCCCCTCCCCCCTGCTCGCACTCTCTCTCAAAAAATGTAAAGAAATGTCCCTCAATTTGTGTTTGATATTTTTCTTATGATTAGACTGGGATTGTGGATTTTGG
The DNA here is from genome assembly GCF_029215605.1 of Mirounga angustirostris. Taxonomy (NCBI): domain Eukaryota; kingdom Metazoa; phylum Chordata; class Mammalia; order Carnivora; family Phocidae; genus Mirounga; species Mirounga angustirostris. The sequence goes on from NW_026991709.1 coordinate 127,478,308, forward strand.
GGAAGAATACCACAGAGGTGCACTTCTTCGTATTCTTGTATTACATTAGGGTATATGGTATAAGTGCTCGTAGAAGCATCATGTACAATAGTGAGAAATTGGAAACAAATGCCCGAAGAGGATTAGTTTAGTGTATTTTGTGATACCCATATATGGGGATAGTTCATAGCCATTATAAATTATGATGTATGTTAATATTTTTATTAATTTTAAGATTTTATTTATTTGACAGAGAGAGAGAGAGTGCACAAGCAGGGGGAGCTGCAGAGGAAGAGCAGCAGACTCCCTGAGCAGGGAGCCTGATGCAGGGCTTGATCCCAGGACTCTGGGATCATGATCTGAGCCAAAGGCAGACATTTAACCAACTGAGCCACCCAGGAGCCCCATTATTTTTAGATATTACCTACATGAAAATATAGGTTGCAAAGCAGGATATATAGTAAGATTGAATTTAATAATTAAAAATATCTTTATGTACAGGGGCGGGGCAAGATGGCGGAGGAGTAGGAGACCTGGATTTCGTCTGGTCTGAGGAATTCAGCTGGATAGGGATCAAACCATTCTGAACACCTACAAACTCAACAGGAGATCGAAGAAAGGAAGAGCAACAACTCTCTGAACAGAAAAGCGACCACTTTCTGGAAGGTAGGACGTGCGGAGAAGTGAACCCGAGGCGATATTCCGGAGGATAGACGGCGGGGGAGGGGCCTCCGTCCGCCGCTTCTGGCAACAAAATCGGAACTTTTAGGAGTCTGCTCCGCCGAGGGACGTCACTCTGGTGGCTAAGCGGGGGGTGGAACCCTCCGGGACAGTGTGGTCTCAGGACCCTCGGGGTCACAGAAAGACCGGGGGTGCCTGAGTGCGGCCGAGCTCCCAGGTAACGGAGCAGGGAAGCCGGCTGCAGAGGCGGAGCCCAGGCGCGGGCTCTCAGCTCGGGGTGGCCATAAACCGTGATCCGCGGCACAGTCGGGCCCCTGCTCCTCCAGGAGGGACCCAATAAGCGGCGGATCCAGGGAGACTCCCCTTCCTCCCCCGGGAGGAGCCGCGCGGGAGTGCACCGCAGGGATCTGCTGGGTTTGGAGACTCCACCCGGGGTCGGGTGCCAGAGATAGAAACACGCGGTCACAGGCCGGGCGAGCACGGAGTGCGGCCGGAGACTGGGGAGAGGGGAGTGACTGACGGCTCTTCTCTGAGGGCTCACTGAGGAGCGGGCCCCGAGTTCTCGGCTCCTCCGGGGCGGAGATTGGGAGGCCGCCATTTTCACTCTCCGCCTCCAAAGCGGTACGGAAAGCTCGCAGGGAACAAAAGCCCGGAGAGCAAACCCGAGCAGATTCCTTAGCCGGGAGGGGGCAAGGGCGGGGCAATTCCGCCTCCGGCAGAGACATTTGGAAACCACGGCAACAGACCCCTCCCCAGAAGATCAGCGAGAACAGCCAGCCAAGACCAAGTTTACCGATCAATGAGAACGGCAGACCTCCAGCGCTAGGGGAATACTGCATATAGAATTCATGGCTTTTTTACCATGATTCTTTAGTCTTTCAAAGTTAATTTTTTTAACTGTCTTTTTTTCGTTTTTTTTTCTTTTTGAATTTTTCTTTTTCCCTTTTTCAACCAACATCTTATCAATCCCTTTTTTTAAAAAAAAACATTTTTATTTTTCATTTTTAGAGTCATATTCTATCCCTTCATAGTAGTTACCCGTATTTTTGGCTTATATATATAAGTTGTTCTCTCTTTAAAATTTTGAGATAGTTTCTTCTAACAGATTAAAATATACCCTAAATCTCTAGTATATGGTGTTTTCTATTCCCCTGCCTGATCACATCCTCTCCCTTTTTTTTTCTTTTTTCTTTTTTGAAATCCTCTTCTTTCTCTTTTCAAACAACTTCTTATCAATTCCTTTTATAAAATTTTTTATAATTTCCATCTTTACAGTCATATTCCATCCCTTCATCATATCAACCCTTATTTTTGTACATATATAAGTTTTCCTTCTTTAAAAATTTGGGAGGCACTTTCTTCTAACAGACCAAAATACACCCCAAATCTAGTGTGTGATCTATACACCAGCCTGATCATATTTGATCACATTCTGTTTTTTTTGTTGTTGTTGTTTTGTTTTGTTTGTTTTTGTTTTTATCTTTATCTTTTTCTTTTTCTTTTTTCTCTCTTTCCCTTTCTTTTCCCACTGCTTCAGGTCTTTTCTGATTTGTTTAGAGTATATTTTCGGGGACGTTGTTACTCTGCTAGCATTTTGTTCTCTCATTCATCTATTCTCCTCTGCACAAAATGACAAGACGGAAAAAATCACCTCAACAAAAAGAACAAGAGGTAGTACCGACTGCCAGGGACCTACTCAATATGGACATTAGTACGGTGTCAGATCTAGAGTTCAGAATCATCACTTTAAAGATACTAGCTGGGCTTGAAAAAAATATGGAAGTTATTAGAGAAACCCTTTCTGGAGAAGTAAAAGAACTAAAATCCAACCAAGTAGAAATCAAAAAGGCTATTAATGAGGTGCAATAAAAAATGGGGGCGCTAACTGCTAGAATAAATGAGGCAGAAGAATCAGTAATATAGAAGATGAAATGATGGAAAATAAAGAAGCTGAGAAAAAGAGAGATAAACAACTACTGGATCACGAGGGCAGAATTCGAGAGATAAGCGATACCATAAGACGAAACAACATTAGAATAATTGGGATCCCAGAAGAAGAAGAAAGAGAGAGAGGGGCAGAAGGTATAATGGAGCAAATTATAGCAGAGAACTTCCCTAATTTGGGGAAGGTAACAGGCATGAAAATCCAGGAAGCACAGAGAACCCCTCTCAAAATCAATAAAAATAGGTCAACACCCCAACATCTAATAGTAAAACTTACGAGTCTCATAGACAAAGAGAAAATCCTGAAAGCAGCTCGGGAGAAGAGATATGTAACCTACAAGGGTAAAAACATTAGATTGGCAACAGACCTAACCACAGAGACCTGGCAGGCCAGAAAGGACTGGCAGGATATATTCAGAGCACTAAATGAGAAAAATATGCAGCCAAGAATACTATATCCAGCTAGGCTGTCATTGAAAATAGAAGGAGAGATAAAAAGCTTCCAGGACAAACAAAAACTAAAGGAATTTGCAAACACAAAACCAGCCCTACAGGAAATCTTGAAAGGGGTCCTCTAAGCAAAGAGAGAGCCTAAAAGCAACATAGACCAGAAAGGAACACAGACAATATACGGTAACAGTCACCTTACAGGCAATACAATGGCACTAAATTCCTATCTTTCAATAGTTACCCTGAATGTAAATGGGCTAAATGCCCCAATCAAAAGACACAAGCTATCAGACTGGATTAAAAAACAAGACCCATCAATATGCTGTCTGCAAGAGACTCATTTTAGACCCAAAGACACCCCCAGATTGAAAGTGAGGGGGTGGAAAACCATTTACCACGCTAATGGACACCAAAAGAAAGCTGGGGTGGCAATCCTTATATCAGACAAATTAGATTTTAAACCAAAGACTGTAATAAGAGATGAGGAACGACATTATATCCTACTTAAAGGATCTATCCAACAAGAAGATCTAACAATTGTAAATACCTATGCCCCTAACATGGGAACAGCCAATTATATAAGGTAATTAATAACAAAAGCAAAGAAACACATCGACAACAATACAATAATAGTGGGGGACTTTAACACCCCCCTCACTGAAATGGACAGATCGTCTAAGCAAAAGATCAACAAGGAAATACAGACTTTAAATGACACACTGGACCAAATGGACTTCACAGACATATTCAGAACATTCCACCCCAAAGCAACAGAATACACATTCTTCTCTAGTGCCCATGGAACATTCTCCAGAATAGATCACATCCTAGGTCATAAATCAGGTCTCAACCGGTACCAAAAGATTGGGATCATTCCCTGCCTATTTTCAGACCACAATGCTTTGAAACTAGAACTCAATCACAAGAGGAAAGTCAGAAAGAACTCAAATACATGAAGGCTAAAGAGCATCCTACTGAAGAATGAATGGGTCAACCAGGAAATTAAAGAAGAATTAAAAAAATACATGGAAAAAAATGAAAATGAAAACACAACTATTCAAAATCTTTGGGATGCAGCAAAGGCAGTCCCAAGAGGAAAGTATATAGCAATACAAGCCTTTCTCAAGAAACAAGAAAGGTCTCAAGTACACAACCTAATCCTACACCTAAAGGAGCTGGAGAAAGAACAGCAAATAAAGCCTAAACCCAGCAGGAGAAGAGAAATCATAAAGATCAGAGCAGAAATCAATGAAATAGAAACTAAAAGAACAGTAGAACAGATCAACGAAACTAGGAGCTGGTTCTTTGAAAGAATGAACAAGATTGATAAACCCCTGGCCAGACTTATCAAAAAGAGAAGAGAAATGACCCAAATCAACAAAATCATGAATGAAAGATCACAACCAACACCAAAGAAATACAAACAATTATAAGAACATATTATGAGCAACTCTATGCCAGCAAATTAGATAACCTGGAAGAAATGGATGCATTCCTAGAGATGTATCAACTACCAAAACTGAACCAGGATGAAATAGAAAACCTGAACAGACCTATAACCACTAAGGAAATTGAAGCAGTCATCAAAAATCTCCCAACAAACAAAAGCCCAGGGCCAGATGGCTTCCCAGGGGAATTCTACCAAACATTTCAAGAAGAATTAATACCTATTCTTCTGAAACTGTTCCAAAAAATAGAAATGGAAGGAAAACTTCCAAACTCATTTTATGAGGCCAGCATTACCTTGATCCCCAAACCAGACAAAGACCCCATCAAAAAGGAGAATTACAGACCAATATCCCTGATGAACATGGATGCAAAAATTCTCACCAAAATACTAGCCAATAGGATCCAACAGTACATTAAAAGGATTACTCACCATGACCAAGTGGGATTTATCCCTGGGCTGCAATGTTGGTTCAACATCCGCAAATCAATCAATGTGATACAATACATTAACAAAAGAAAGAACAAGAATCATATGATCCTCTCAATAGATGCAGAAAAAGCTTTTGACAAAGTACAGCATTGTTTCTTGATTAAAACTCTTCAGAGTGTAGGGATAGAGGGTCCATACCTCAATATCATAAAAGCCATCTATGAAAAACCTACAGCGAATATCATTCTCAATGGGAAAAAACTGAGAGCTTTCCCCCTAAGGTCAGGAACGCGGCAGGGATGTCCACTCTCACCACTGCTATTCAACATAGTATTGGAAGTCCTAGCCACAGCAATCAGACAAAAAAAGAAATCAAAGGCATCCAAATTGGCAAAGAAGAAGTTAAACTCTCACTCTTTGCAGATGATATGATACTTTATGTGGAAAACCCAAAAGACTCCACCCCAAAACTGCTAGAACTCATACAGGAATTCAGTAAAGTGGCAGGATATAAAATCAGTGCACATAAGTCAGTGGCATTCCTATACACCAACAACAAGACAGAAGAAAGAGAAATTAAGGAGTCGATCCCATTTACAACTGCACCCAAAACCATAAGATACCTAGGAATAAATCTAACCAAAGAGACAAAGGATCTGTACTCAGAAAACTATAAAATACTCATGAAAGAAATTGGGGAAGACACAAAGAAACGGAAAAACGTTCCATGCTCATGGATTGGAAGAACAAATATTGTGAAGATGTCAATGCTACCTAGAGCAATCTACACATTCAATGCAATCCCCATCAAAATACCATCCACTTTTTTCAAAGAAATGGAACAAATAATCCTAACATTTGTATGGAACCAGAAAAGACCCCGCATAGTCAGAGGAATGTTGAAAAAGAAAAGCACAGCCGGCGGCATCACAATTCCGGACTTCCAGCTCTATTACAAAGCTGTCATCATCAAGACAGCATGGTACTGGCACAAAAACAGACACATAGATCAATGGAACAGAATAGAGAGCCCAAAAATGGACCCTCAACTCTATGGTCAACTCATCTTTGACAAAGCAGGAGAGAATGTCCAATGGAACAAAGACAGTCTCTTCAACAAATGGTGTTGGGAAAATTGGATAGCCACATGCAGAAAAATGAAACTGGACCATTTCCTTACACCACACACAAAAATAGACTCCAAATGGTTGAAAGACCTCAATGTGAGACAGGAGTCCATCAAAATCCTAAAGGAGAACACAGGCAGAACCTCTTTGACCTCAGCCGAAGCAACTTCTTCCTAGAAACATCCTCCAACAACATCACTGATATGAGGAATTCTTAACTGTAGGAAACAAACTGAGGGTTGCTGGAGTGGGGGTTGGGGTGGGAAGGATGGGGTGACTGGGTGATAGACACTGGGGAGGGTATGTGCTCTGGTAAGCGCTGTGAATTGTGCAAGACTGTTGAATCTCAGATCTGTACCTCTGAAACAAATAATGCAATATATGTTAAGAAAAAAAAAAGAAGAAGAAGAAGGTAGCGGGAGGGGAAGAATGAAGCGGGGGAAATTGGAGGGGTAGATGAACCATGAGAGACAATAGACTCTGAAAAACAAACTGAGGGTTCTAGAGGGGAGGGGGGTGGGAGGATGGGTTAGCCTGGTGGTGGGTATTGAGGAGGGCACATTCTGCATGGAGCAGTCGGTGTTATGCACAAACAATGAATCATGGAACACTTCATCTAAAACTAATGATGTAATGTATGGGGATTAACATAAGAATAAAAAAAAATAAAATGAAAAAAAAATATCTTTATGTATATGTGGTTTGGAAATTCTGCATACGGGCCCACAAGAGCCCTATGAGGAAGACACTTCCATTCTAGAATCTGACCCTGAGGGCCTTGTGGCCTGGCCCATTCCTGTTATAGCAGTGTACCTTCTTCCCATTGAAGCCGGTGTCCACTGCCAATACAGAGTCCACCCTGTGACTCAGGAAGAAGGGGGCCTTCCTAGTGCAACTGCACATATCAGAAAGTTATCTCCCATCAGAAGGAGTAGATGTTTTTCAAAGGTACAATCTACACAATGGCATTAGTGATGTCTCCTAGAATTATTGCAAGGAGTAAACAAGGCAATACAGACAGACAACATGTATGAAAATATTTGACCCATGCTGGCCAAACCTGAAGAATCATTAAGAAAACAGAAGCAATGGGAAGAGCAGGTCTTATGAGGAAAGGGATTCTGCTGAGGCTAATCCTGTTCTTCCTTTAAATCTCCTTTGTGGACATTTGGATTCACTCTTCCAGAAATAACCCTGTGGTGGCTACCTGAACTCACTGCCCAGAGGTCTTTTTTTTCCATTGATGTCAATGGGAGCAGATCTTGTCTTTAGTCTATGGGATGAAAGTAAATTCCCATCCAGGGGGCTCCTCCACAGAAACCTGTGGGATTCATTTTCTGTTCTATGCTTTGCTCTGGGTTATGTGATCCTGAAGAACGAGGGCAATGTGTTTGTCAACCCCAGGACCTAGGAGGGTGTTTGGCACAGACTAGATGCTCGAAATGTGTTAAATTAATGAAAATAACAAGGTAAGTCCTCTGTCCTGTTGAAGCCTCCTCCCATCCCTTTCATCCTTCCTTTCTCTTTCTCCCTTTAAGGAGTTTGGTGTGGTGTAACTGCCTCTCTTGTCCGAACTCTTAAAACTGACCATTAAGAATATAAATAAAATTTCTACCTCCGGGCCTTTGTACTTGCTATCCCCCCTTCCTGGAATACCTTTCCCCCTGATCTGCATGCTGCTCATTTCTTACTTTTTAGTTCTCAGCTCAAATGTTTTCTCTGTAGAAGGTCCTTTTTTGACAACCCTATTTAAAGAAGCATTTCCCAGTTACTCTTGTCTTATCACCCTTTTTCTTTCTTTCACGAGGCTTATTATAATCTATAGTTATTCTTCCTTTTCTTCTTTTTACCCTCACTCTCCTCTCTCCATGACTGTCAATCTCATTTTCTCTTTTTCATTTCCTGTCTCCCCAACTTGACTGACAACTCCATGAGAGCAGAGACCTTTCCAGTCCAGTCCATCATTGTATCCCTAACACCACAAGAATGCTCAATAAATATCCAGTTAATGAATTCAATGAAAAGACACCTTGCTCTAGGACATCCCCAACTCTAATATTTTCCCTCTCTAATCTGCCTCAATTTAACACTAATATCTGATCACCACTCCCTCCTCAAGATTCTTCAGTGTCTTCCAGCTGATTTCTAAATGTTTAGATTTCACAGAACAGATCCTAAAACACATTTCTTGGTTTGTCCTTGGCTCATAAATACTTATATTTTACCAAGTAAGGACCTTTAAAAAATGACAAGACCAGGGTGCCTGGGTGGCTCAGTTGGTTAAGTATCTGACTCTTGATCTCAGCTCAGGTCTTGATCTCAGGGTCGGGAGTTCAGGCCCTGTGTTGGGCTCCATGCTGGGTGTGGAGCCTAGTTGAGCAAAAAAAAAAAAAAAGGTAAGACCTCATAAACAATTGATGATAAGACTATAGTGACTACAGTGACTAAGATTTTTTAAAAAATGAAGAGATCATCTCAAAAATTTAGCTGTTTAAAAAACTTATTGTTTTTCTCATTTCATTGTGGATTAAGGAAAATTTTGGAAACTCAAGATTTGGGAATAAATGACTCATGGAATAAAATTAAATCTCCATAAGTAAGTCTTAACAGGGCCCTTTGTACAGGTCCAGCTTGCTTGTTTGCTTCAGTCCTTGCTCCTTTGTCCCTCTTTTTGCCCCAGATGTAGCGGATTACTCAGTTACTTCAGGTTCCTTGATCAGGCCATGCCTGCCCTTGACTTGGAGCTTTTGTGTTGTTTCCTTATTTGGAAAGCCTTTTGCTCTATACCTGCCTGGTCAATTTCTATAGCTTATGAAGATAAATATCATTAGTCTTTTCTGTGGTGGAAAAAAAAAAATCAAAACCGTGAGAAAAGTGATACAGAGAATGGAATGGGAGCCTTGAAATAAGCACGTATGGACCAGAATCTGATGACACTCACCAGGAGGATTTCATTATGCAGTCGTGGCAAGAGCCAAGTGGCCTCTCTATAACTAACTAGCTAGTAGATTTTGACAAGGTCCTCCGTCTTTCTCAGCCTCCGTTTGTTAATGCAAGCAAGCCAAAACAAAAAAGATGTGGCATTCACCTTGTTAGGTTGCCGTGAGATTCAAATATGATAATGTCATTAAATCATTGAGCCAAGTTTCTGACACATAGAACAGGCTCACATGTTATTTTCTTTTTCTCTAGACATTTATCAACCTCTTCTCCAGGAAAACGAAGAGCAAAGCTGCTCTTCAGCCAAACTATAAAATATGGGATAATTATTTTGGGGACCATTAATGTCCCATTTCCTCCCTTTGGCCCATTTGGCATATTGAAATGAATGATTAATAATTATCTCACTGTGGGTACATACATTGTTTTGTTTCTTTTGGCTAAGATCTTGTCCTGTACTCTGTCCAAGGTAAAGGAAACTGGAAAAAAAAATGGTTTATCCAAAGTCATTAATAGAAAATTGTCCAGGTGAATTTTTGAGGGTATATCAGTTAGAAATAATACTTGGCTGTTATAAAAAGCTGAAAACAGTGGCTCATATCAATTGGTAGTTTTATTTTTTCATAATAAAATTGGTGATAATGTGGTTGCCTTCATGTCACCAAAGACCCAGGGTCCTTTTATCTTTCTGCTTAGGCTGCCTTGGCAAACACTGCTGCTTCATAGTCACATGATGGCTGACCTACCACCTTCAGGCAGAAAGAAGGGAGGGGTAAGCAGGTAAGAAAATAAAGGTGCATGTCAACTGAGTCAGTATGTTCTTCCCTTGTAAGACTGTCATAGAAACTGTCCTATACCTTCCATTGCCACCTCAACAGCTAGACCAATGCTGCACAGCAAAACTTTCTGCGATGATGGAAATATTCTGCCTCTGATCTGAGATGGTGAGCCATTCGTGACGATTAGCATTTAAAATGTGGCTAGTATCAAAAGGAATGAGATCTTGCCATTTGCAACGACGTGGATGGAACTGGAGGGTATTATGTTGAGTGAAATAAGTCAAACAGAGAAAGACATGTATCATATGACCTCACTGATATGAGGAATTCTTAATTGCAGGAAACAAACTGAGGGTTGCTGGAGTGGGGGGTGGGGTGGGAGGGATGGGGTGACTGGGTGATAGACACTGGGGAGGGTATGTGCTCTGGTGAGCGCTGTGAATTGTGCGAGACTGTTGAATCTCAGATCTGTACCTCTGAAACAAATAATGCAATATATGTTAAGAAAAAAAAAGAAAAAGAAGAAGGTAGCGGGAGGGGAAGAATGAAGTGGGGGAAATCGGAGGGGTAGACGAATCATGAGAGATGATGGACTCTGAAAAACAAACTGAGGGTTCTAGAGGGGAAGGGGGTGGGAGGATGGGTTAGCCTGGTGATGGGTATTAAAGAGGGCACGTTCTGCATGGAGCACTGGGTGTTATGCACAAACAATGAATCATGGAACACTTCATTTAAACTAATGATGTAATGTATGGGGATTAACATAAAATTAAAAAAAAGAATAAAGGATAACTTCAAGGTTAAAAAAAATAATAAAAAATAAAATGTGGCTAGTATGACAGTGAAGGGAGCCGTCAACAAAACAAAAAGGCAACCTACAGGGAGCGCCTGGGTGGCTCAGTTGGTTGAGCATCTGACTCTTGATTTCTGCTCAGTTCATGATCTCAGGGTCCTGAGATCGAGCCCTACATGGGAGCTTGCTTAAGATTTCTCTCTCCTTCTCATTTGTGCACACTCTCTCTCTCTGGGAAAAAAAAAAATTGAAAAAAGGCAACCTACTGAATGGGAGAAGATATTTGCAAATGATATATCCAATAAGGGGTTAATATCCAAAATATATAAAGAACTTATACAACTCAATACCAAAAAACAAAACAAAACAAAAAAACCCCACAAAAAACCAATCTGATTAAAAAGTGGGCAGAGGACACAAATAGACATTTTCCCAAATGATTGGCTGTGTTGTAACTGCCAATGTTTGGTGTGGTGTAACTGCCTCTCTTGTCCAAACTCTTAAAACTGACCATTAAGAATATAAATAAATTTTCTACCTCCGGACCTTTGTACTTGCTATCCCCCCTTCCTGGAATACCTTTCCCCCTGATCTGCATGCTGCTCATTTCTTACTTTTTAGTTCTCAGCTCAAAGGTTTTCTCTGTAGAAGGTCCTTTTTTGACAACCCTATTTAAAGAAGCATTTCCCAGTTACTCCTACAGATGGCCAACAGACACAGGAAAAGATGCTCAACATCACTAATCATCAGGGAAATGTAAATCAAAACCACAATAAGATATTACCTTACACATGCCAGAATGGCTAAAATGAAAAAGACAAGAAATAATGGGTGTTGGCAAGAATAGGAAAAGAGACCCTCATGCACTATTGGGAGGAATGTAAATTGGTGCAGCCACTGTGGAAAATAGTATGAAGTTTCCTCAAAAGATAAGAAATAGAAATACTATATGATCCAGTGATTCCACTACTGGGTATTTACCTAAACAAAACAAAAGCACTAATTTGAAAAGATATATGTACCCCTATGTTCACTGCAGCATTGTTTACAAGAGCCAAGATATGGAAGCAGCTTATGTGTCCATCAATAAATGATGGATAAGGAGGATGTCACCTACAGAGAGATATTACACAGCCATAAAAAAGGATGAGAACTTGTGATGGATGGACCTAGAGGGTATTATGTTAAATGAAATAAATCAGACTGAGAAAAATATCATAGGATTTCACTAACGTGAATCTAAAAAACAAGTAAACAATAAGCAGAATCAGATGTATAAATACACAGAAAAAACTGATGGTTGCCAGAGGAAGGGGGGGGTAGGGGCATGGGGAAAATGGGTGAAGGGGAGAGGAGATACAGGTTTCTAATTACTGAGTGAATACATCATGGCAATAAAAAGCACAGCATAGGGAATATAGTCAGTGATATTATGATAACTTATAGTTACAGGTGGTAGGTACACTTACGATGGGCATAGCGTAATGTATAGAGATGCTGAATTGCTATGTTGTACACCTGAAACTAATGTAACATTGCGTGTCAACTATACTTAAATTAAAAAAGAAAGAAAGAAAGAAAGAAATTGACCCTGCTGGACCTTGATTTGAGACACCTATCCTACAGAACTGTGAGAAAATAAGTTTCTTGTTGTTTAAGCCAAAAATAAGAATTTTTAAAAATGTGGCTAGTATGAATGAGGAAATGAATTTTTAGTTTTACTTTATTTAAGTGGATTTTAATAAATTTAAATTTAGTTACATGTGTCTGGTGGCTATCATATTAGTGCAGGGCTGGACCTTTGTCACATGACTATCCTATTTGCAAGAAAGGCTGAGTAATTTGGTTTGGGGCTGAGCACATTGTCACCTCCCACGAAATTGTGCCTTTCCTCATAAGGAAAAACAAACAAAAATGATTACAGGCTAGGCAAATAGCAGTCTCTGCAACCGAGTGATAGATACATACTCACATTCCTTAAACCCAAAGGAATGGAGTCTTAATGGGTTTATCACAAACATGAGGAGTGGTGTGGCTGGGCAGATACTATGTAGCTAAAAAGCAGAATCCCAGAGCTAGAGTTCAGTTGAAATACCTTCTTTTCATCATGAGGAGACTGAGGCTTAGAGGGGTGACTGAGAGGCTTAATTAGGAGATAAATGGGATAACCTGCTCTGAAATAATAGCTGATTTCGTGTCCTTTCAAACATCACCTGTGGTAAAATGCAAAATCTCAGAAAATGCTCTCTGCCTCCTTTTTTTTTTAAGGTAATGAAGAAAAGCTAGAGGGATTTTGATGCCACCTATTGGTAGACAAGAGTATAAGGCACCCCTTCTAGCATAGCTTGTTCCTGATGAGTGAGGCACCAGAGGTCACAGAGGGTGCCATCTAGAAGAAGCACCGTGGAAGGTCTGATCCCTGTGTCAGCTTGGGACAGGTGTATCACTTCTCTCTTGACTCTTAGCATCCTAGAAGGGCTTTCTTAGAGCTTTCCTTTCTGCTTTCCAGTAATACAACCTGTCTTGGGCATATACAGAAACACAGAGGAAGACCTATCAGTCAGTTTTCAAAATCACATAAAAAAAAAAACCAAACACATTTTTTTGAGCTATAAATAAATCTGGGAGGGGGGGAATGCAAGGTTTTTATCTGATCCAAAGCCTCAAAAATAAATCCTGTTATTTACAGCCATCCCTTTGACTCGTTGAATATGTAACCATCCTACAGCTTGAAAGAAAAAAAGAAAACAGAAATTCAATTTCAAAACAAAATGCTCACCCTGACTCACTCAGGGAAGGATCCAGGGTTTTTAATGCAGGGCACTGACTCTCTGCCTGTTTTTCCCCTTCATCATCTGCTACCCTTAAAAAAAATGGTATCAATTGCATTGGTGAGAATCCTCATTTCTTCCCTTTTGTTCCCTGGCTCCATTCCAGCATTTCCCTTGTCACATTGATGGGTGGGGTGCCTTTCATATTGGCATAGGACAGTGAGCGGATGTCTCCCCTTATGTTATCAAACAGAGACCCGAGTGTGAATCTACTCAGAGCTGGAGCCTCCTTCGTGGCTTGGGAACACCAGGGACACCGTGACTCTGTGGCTTGGATTTAGATAATTTTGACTATGGCTGTAGGACCCAGCAGCTCAGAATCCATGAAAAGGAGAGTTGGAAGGAGGTGAGTGATACAAATAATGGGATGTCGATGTCACAATTGTTGAAGGGACTCTGGCTGGTGAGCAACTTGCTGTGGGGGCAGTAATTGCAACCACAGTTCATTAGCTGGTTATATATCTTCATTTAGAGAGATGAGCTGTTGATTTCGGACGAGAGGTGGGAGTAAATTCTCCTTTATGTGCCCTGCGAAGAGTCTCTTTGCATTTACCTTCAGTGTCATGCCTTGAAAAAAAAAACCCAAGTTTCTGGAAAAAAGCTGCACGTGTGTTCTGCACACTGACTTGAAGGCGACTGCTCGTGTCTAATTAGGGATCTGAAGCCTGCTGGCAGGGGAAACCATATTTGTCATAAGTTGTGGCATTGCATTTAGTTTGTGTGTCTGTGCTTTTAACATGGGGGCCAGAGATGATTGTATTGGATTCTTCCCTATGGGTTCTGACTCTATTCTGCTCCATGGTTCATGTGTTTAGCCAATCTCACTTGTGCCTTCAGAGCCTGCTTCCACTAATACTCCCTGTTCTCTCATTAACTCGTTATATTCCCTAGTCTGGGCTTTCTGACCACTGAAACCCCAGGTTTGTTGTAGATATCATAAAACCTACTTGGGCAGACTGTGGAGAAAATTAGATGGGACGGTCAATAGAGTGCCCAACAGATTTCCTGGAAATAGTACATGCTCAGCACATCTTAATTCCTTTTCTCTCATAAGAGGTTTGTATTACATGATCTCTAAGGTATTTTTTTAAATTTAATTTAACAAATGCTTATTGACTACCTGCTAAGTGACAGACATCGAACTAGGCATCGGGGTCACAATCACAAACAAGACAACAAAACAGACCTTCACTTCATGGGACTTAAATTTCAGGGAACAAAATCAACATGCAAAGAAACACATAATCACTTTCGTTTTTTTTTCCTCATAAGGAAAACTTTGAACTTTGCAAGTTCAATCCAGCTCAAACTTCAATTTCATTACCGAGGCTACTTCTTAATTAAACCTGAAATACTTTCTGACTTAATATTTTCATATTTAGTAAACATAGGCTGATTTTGCCTACTCAGCATTGATTCCCGCCCCCCGCCCCCCCACCTCCCGGTAGGAAGATCTTGAAACTATAATGGAGAACCATCCCTATGTTTCACTCTGAGTTGATGTGGATCAGGGGGTGCTCCACTCTGGCTCCAGGAGTGCTATAGAGCACACTGAATGCTCCCAGACACTGTGGAAGGCCTGGCCCTTCAGTGCGATCTGATATCCCAGGGTACATTGATTGGCTTATGTTTAGCCACATGACCCAAGTTTTTCAAATCAAAGTGAATCAAAGGAGTTTCGGTGTACAGGCAAGCTCCCTAAGATCCTAGGGTCAATGTTTAGTGTTATCCTACTTCAGGAGGTCTTGAGAGGTGAGCTGAGGGAAGAAATATATTACTATTTTTTTTCTTTCTGAAGGCTCTTCCCCTGCATCTCAAACATCTTCCTAATTGCCGCTATAGAACCATTAGTGGGGCACCTGCTCCTTATTGCATTATTTCTCTGTCTCTGCCCTTTGAAATTGAGAACTCAGTGGTTGGTGAAATGTTCTTGGCTGATAACCTCTTCACATGAAGAGCGGTCTTGTTAAGAGGATGGGGAGGAAGAGCAGCCTACCTCCCTGCATTCCTGTCTGTGTTATATTGTAACATCCTCCATGTCCATCCCAATGTCAGAGACAGCCCATTTTCTAACCCTAAGGATTTTGAAGTCCAATATGTGATTCTGACAATACCTGAGAGATATGGTGTGGTAATAGGCTGACGGAATAGTTGTCTAGTTTATCTGCTGTTGCAGAAACAATCAGACACAATGCACAGTAAGTCCTATTGCTCATTTATCTGAATTTGACTTTGAATAAGTTTTGGAACAGGAAAGCCATACTTGCTTCCTAAAGTGCTTCATAACATGTGGCAGCGGTTACCCCTTACATAAGACAGCATTTTTCTATCTATTTTTAAACATAGTACTAAGTTAATTTATTTATCTTATACTTCTTTGTGAGATGGATGTATTCAGGAACACGTGTGATGAAGAAAAGCCTCCTCCATTCAATTATTCATGCATTTACTTACTAAAAATAAATAAATATTCGGCTCCTACCATATGCCAGGCACTTTTGTGCGACCCTGAAGATACAGAAGTGGGCAATATCATATCTTCATCTTTGCTGGCAGTTGAGCTTCCATCCAAGAAGTTTCCTTGAATGCGTGCAAAAAGAAGTATCACTCCCACCCCCTCCCAGATATTATGGCTTTATTCTGATGTGGAGATGAGGTCTAAGCACTTGGAGAACTCAGTTACGGTCCCCAGGACCCGGGCATGAGCGACAGAGCCCAGGGGGGAGCACGCCTCCCCCCACCCCGCCCCAAGCGCCAGCGCTGGGCGGGGCCGCGGACTCGCGTTCCCGGGGCAGTGCTCGCCTCCGCCGGAACCCCCCCAGGGGGCGCTCGCGCCGAGGTTTCCCAACTAGTATCTCGCCGGTTGCTGGGCGCATGGGTTTCGTCAGAAGGTGGAAATCTCTCTGAGAAGCTGCCATCTCCCCGCCACCCTCGCGTCCCCGTCTCTTCCTCCCTTCCTTCCTCCCGTCTCCTCTCCGTTCGCTCCCGCTTCCTCCCCGTACCTTCCACTTACTCTCTGAGTTTACTGAGAGCTCAGCCTCCACCTCCAACATTTCCACCTTTTCCCCAGCCCCCAGCTCCCAAGGATGGAGTCCGGGTTTCCGGAGAGACCAAACTCCCCTCTCAGCATCTTTCCCGTCCGCTGTTGCTAAACTGGCCTGAGAGGACGAGGGGGGAGGGCGTCCAACCCCCTCACACCACCACCACCAACAACCTCCACTCCAAAGCCGGATTCTGCATCCTAGGGGTAGGACAGACCTCGTCCCAGGCTCGATTCTCTTCCTACTCTTCGAGGTTGGCACCTCCAGGTAAGTAGATGCCAACTCTTCATTCCTGTGTTCTTGGGGCGCTACGATGGCAAAGTCCTTTGGGGCTGCTGCGTAGCAAGACCAACTTTTGAGATGCGCTGGGTTTCGCTCAGATTTGCTTGCTTATCATTGCTGTTGTTGTTTTAAAGAAGCAGCTACGAGCACAGTCTTTAATCCGAGGGAACTTTCATCTCCTGCATCTCGTCTTCCGCTGTCCGCGCAACTCGCCCGGGTGGGGTGGGGCGCGCGTGGTGGGGAGCAAACCTGCGGAGGGGGCCGCAGCTCGCCCGCCGGGGAGCCGGTCCTGCAAGTGGTGGAGGGGGGAGGGCATTGCTGTTTTAGAAATCGGGGAGGGGGATGGGAGCAGAGTCCTGGCTGAAGTTGCAGCACCTCTGACAGTGAGCAAGCTGTGGGAGATTGTAGCGGTGGCTAGTGGCTTTACCTAGCTGCTGTTGGAGTTAGCCTCCCAACCTCCTTCCTCCACCCCACTTACAATAGGTCCCAATAGTATGTAATTGTAGCCGGGCCTCTCGGGCTTAAAACTAATCAGTAGGCTTGTAAGTCCCTTGATTCAGCCAAGTCCCTCAACGCTCCTTCTGTTAGATAAAGTAGCCATGAGGGAAAGGGGGCCAGGGGTGGGACTGGTGGGACTACCGAAGCGCTAGCCACGGCCAGTTAAAGAGATCGGGACCCCTTGTGGGATCACAGAAGCCCGTGGATTGTTAGGGCGGAATCCAGGGAGACAATTCAGAGGTGAACCATGCCATGTCTGAGTGTTGATGATCATCCAGTGGGGAGCTGGCTGAAATACTCTTAGGAAGATGCACTCCTTCCCCTTCAAAGAAGTGGTTGGGCTTTAAGTCTCCAGTTCCCATCCTGCCCTCCAGATCCGACCGCGCCCCCCGTTGTCCTTGCAAGACTGGCTTCCAGTCCCAGAACTTGGGAGGCTCCAAGAAATAGCACAGACTGCAGAGGTGATCCCTGGGGCACGAGTTTAGGAAATGCGTGCCCTGGGGGTTCCGGAGGTGGAGGGAGGAAAGAAGAGCAGAGTAGTGGGGGTGGGTGAGGTAGGGAGGGTGAGTGTCCTCGGAAACTTTGCAAGAGAAATATCTGGAGAGAACACCCCTACCCCCCCCCCCCCCAATCACACATATTGATCCACTGATGCTGTAGTGTTTCAGTGCCTTTTGGGAGGAGATTTCTCCGTTCCTCTGCACTTGTGTTCAAAACTATGCAATATCAACCCTCATTCTCTTGTTTCTTGTTGTTGCTTTGCCAGGGATTTTTAAAGCACTTCTCTTTTAAAGCACTGATTGCTCTTGGCTCACGTGGTTTTCGTTTTCCTAAACAGCATTTTTGAGCGGTCCAAGGTATTTTACGTGTTCTTAAACTGAGACTAAAGCCAGTAGTCTTAGGGAAAAATCCTCTTAACTTCAAATGAAATACGCTTTTCTCCCCATCCCTTCCTTCGACTGCCCTCTTAACAATCCCTATTCTCAAAGATGCTTGTAGGGTGTTGTTTTTGTTTTTTGTTTTTTTTTTGGCTTCATGTCAAAAGAACCCCTTCCCCCAGAAAAACCAACTTTCCTAGAGCATAGATGTTCTGAATCCATGTCAGTGTTTTGTAGTTAGTATACACTGGTTAAGCTGCATTAGCACATCCCCTCAAGAGCTAGGGGCAAGCAAGAATTTTACTTATTTGATGCCCTTCAAGTTTAGGAAGGTCCCACTTTTTATTACTCAGCAGATAAGACAGCGCTCAGGATGGCTATTGCTGTGATTAGATAACTTCCGATGTTTTCATTTCCCTTACTGAGCTGCCATTTCTTTTTTTTTTTTTTTTTAAGATTTTATTTATCTATTTGAGAGAGAGAGAGAGACAGAGAGCATGAGAGGGAGGAGGGTCAGAGGGAGAAGCAGACTCCCTGCTGAGCAGGGAGCCCGATGCGGGACTCGATCCCAGGACCCTGGGATCATGACCTGAGCCGAAGGCAGTCGCTTAACCAACTGAGCCACCCAGGCGCCCCACTGAGCTGCCATTTCTAGGTTAAATTCGTTTTATTGGCTTGTCTGTTTTTAAAGAGAGACTGGCAGAGTTGCTCTGGCAGATCAGGTGTCTGAGCTCGGAGTCAGTCAAAGGTACCCACATGTAGGGAAGTGGATCAAAATAGGAAGGTTGGCAAATACAGATAGGACACCAGTGTTATTGTGCATACTAATGAAGGCCAGAATCTTCTCATGTATCTCTGATGGGAAGATTCTGACAGCTTCACAAGATCAAACTCAAATCACATCGAAACTAGGTGATATCCCCTGAACATTACATAAAAGGAAATATCAGTCCATAGCAGGAGTGGGTGTTGAATGCTGGGCAGTTTTGAATGGTTGGCTGAGGAGAGCTTGCCTATCATGGAACCAAAGGTCTACTCATGTGTTACCATGTGAAAACTCTCTTGGCCATCGAACTTAACACCTTTCCCGTGACTGGTCAGCCTCATTTTTATCCTTCCAGACACACTCCTAGTATAATTTATTGGGAACAGGCACAGATGGGGTCCAATTTGAGTTTCCCAGCATGAGACAACCACTTTCCTAGAGCTTCTAAG
Organism: Mirounga angustirostris; assembly: GCF_029215605.1. Taxonomy (NCBI): domain Eukaryota; kingdom Metazoa; phylum Chordata; class Mammalia; order Carnivora; family Phocidae; genus Mirounga; species Mirounga angustirostris. The sequence continues at coordinate 127,497,625 of NW_026991709.1, forward strand.
TATTTCTTTAAAAACAGTAGTTCTGAGGTTTGTGCATTGTTTTTTAATTGTACTTAAAAGACTTCCTGTTTATCTCCAGGTCTCTGGTAGCAACATGGCATTTTGCTTGAATCATTGATTTTTTTTTTTAGGGTAATCCTGCTTTTAGAGGTTTTAATTAAAAGGTCTCTTGTATTAAGTGATCTGCATGTGGATTTCTGATTAGAACATACCTCATTCCAGTTAGTAGGAAAAAAGGTGTTATCTGTTTCCAAAGAAGTTTTATGTGGTATTCCAAAAACTAGAAGCTTTGATTCTTCCTCTCATCAGATTTTTTGAGTCCACCATGACTAAAAACCTTAAGATTATAGTGACTATAAAAAATAACCACAGAGAAAAAAGTGGGTCAATAGTAGAATCTTTATTCTCATCTGTGTTTGAATCTTTTGGAACCCAATGGAATGTTTTTATATGGTTTGCACCAAGCCTTTTTATGTACCCTGAAATATAACGCTCTGGATCATTATGACCACCTTTATTCACATAAAGGATTTTTCCGTTTGGAGGCAAACATGTTGGAGGTGAACAGTCGATATTATGTGTCATTAATGCCCCCACACTTTCAGGGGCATCTGAATCCGGAACAAAGAGTGAGAAGAGCACTTTGATGGCATCAACCTGACAGATTGGGAAAAAGGCTCTCCACTAATTGGGAGAGTCACTTCATGAATCTTTGTATTTTTTAAGCAGATATATGGCCAGAAGATCTGTATTTCATTCATTTTGAAGAAGAAAAAGGCTAAATTTGTTCTCTATATTTGATCTTTCCATTTTTGTCTTGTTAATATATTAAAACAAAACAAAAACCCCTTTGGATCCGTACAGTCACCCAAAGTCATATTGCCTTGGCAACGGTAGCCAATACACCAGAGTCACAAAATAGCAAGACAGGAAATGCATTTAAAATGAAAATGTCACATGGTTCAAGGCCATCCTACAGTGCACCAGGACTGACCTTCCAGCCTATAATAATAGAGTTGCATTTGACTCTGCCTTTCTCCTGATTGAACATAGATGATAAAGAACAGATTACAGGACTTTACTTTTTTTTAGGATGTCCTAAAAATTCTATAATGGTTTTTCTTTTGAGGGAAGCATGTTATATAAATAAGTGGGTTGGAGTTAAAAATCCATTCTTTGGATAAGGTGTTTATGTGGAGGTTGGTGGAAGTCCAAAATCAAGCTCAATAAATGGATCAGGCATGATGTGCTGTCTTTTGTATAATATTGGAAGTAGACGATAGATAGTAAAGCCTCAATTAGCACTGAATTCACTGAGTGGATATCTGCTACCACGTGTGACTGTGTAATAAAGACATCATAGTGCCTACATATACTTTCCATCTTTTCTGCACTAAGAATCTCATTTATGTGGGAGCTTTCTGTTTAGTCTATGAATTACTAAATATATATGATATAGTATATGTTTTTCCTAAGTTGGCAAAGCCCGGAAAGTCCTTTCTTTGGCTCTCGTATTCTTTGGAAGTCTCTTGACAACCACTAGCTTTTAGATCAGTAAATATTGAAGGGTTGAAGGCCAGTTTTGAAAAATGGAAGAAAGTGGTAAGGATGCCTTATTTGGGAAGGTTTATTCCAGTTCTCTGATTTTAGTACACTCCTGGGGGTGGGGGAGCCAACTTAGAGTTGGCCTGTGGTAGGCTCATTTTTAAACTGTGAGCAGCAACTTTATTGCTTTGAATCTGTGACTCTCCGAACTGGAAGAGAGCTTGGGGATCATCTGTTGACAACAGCTGTTTAATTTGACAGATGTGGAAAGGAAACCTCAGAGAGGTGACTTGCTCAAGATCAGGGGATTCACTCAACAACCCTCCCCCCCCCCATGACTCTTTTCTATTTATAGAGACTCAAGTTCCCTGGAGGTAATTACCGTGGTGGTGCCAGTCTCTGGTGCCACGGGCACTGATAATTTTTACTGAGTTGAGGATAGTGGGGTGGGCGGCTCCTGCCTCCATTGGAGTGTTTGGGGAGCAGGCTTGGGACTTAACAACTTTGCTCTCTCTTGGAGCCAATGCAATATTTACCCAGTAGATATGATTAAATTTGTACAAAATCATTGTCTGTAGCCATCTCTGTTAATGTGCGTGTTTTGTGAAGAATTGTTCATGCACAATCTTGGTTTTCTATTTTAAATGTCGTAATTGAATCAATAAAATAAACAAAGAGATTTTATGAGTGTTTACACTTCCAGGAACTCACAGGGGAATCTTTTATTCTGTTTTAAATTAAAGGTCCATTCAGAAAGAACAAACTCGTGCTCGCTTCGGCAGCACATATACAGAAAGAACAAACTCTAAAATGTTGTTTTTCCATCTTTGGCTTAAAACATAATATTTCTAACTTTGTATTTCGTATTACTTAAAAAACTAGAAACATTTCTCCTTGGAAACATCAGGGGAAAAATACAGTATTTCAGGTTAAACCGAGAACCCTTCTCAGGTTTAAGGTGTTTTGACTAAAAGACCTTCCTTATCCAAGAGATTTCAGACCTCTGCAGGACAATTCATTGCGCTTTGAGGGAGAGGAGGAACAAAATTAGGCTAGCAGGGGTCCAAGGTGAGGGCCCGCCCCTGGTAGCTGTTGAGGCGAGGGGGAAGGGCTGGAGAGAGTTGGCTTTAGAGAGGACGGTCGCTAGAGGGCGCCGGAACACCGGCAGAGCCCACCTCCTGGGACCATGAACCCGACTTCTAGGCTCAGCAATGGGGTTTGACTGAACCCA